>NC_044039.1:179743523-184543523 GCF_901765095.1 Microcaecilia unicolor | reverse complement strand
TTCAGCGGCACCAGATGTGTAGCTAGTGCTGTCAAATATGTAAGTGTAAATTATGCACATATGTATGCAGAGAATATCTGAATATCGAGTTGTATAAGATAGACGTAAGTCCCTAAATATCAGTGCTATACATATAAAGTTATAAGTTTCTCTCAAACAGCCCAAGTTATCCTCACTTTTTTTTATTGCTTTTATGAAATATTCATTTCATAAGAACATAAGAGTAGCCATACTTGGTCAGACCAGTGGTCCATCTGGCCCAGTATCCTGTTTTCCAAACAGTGGCCAGGCCAGGTCACAAGTACCTGGCAGAAACCCAGATCATGACAACACGCCATACAATCCCAGGGCAAGCAGTTTCCGAAAAGTGCAAAGGAAAACTGACAGATAATTTCAGAAGGAAATAATCAAATTGCAAGTTCACAAACAAACAAACAAACCAACCAAATAAATAAATAAATCTTTCATCACAGGAGAAGTAGGGAAAGTATAAGTTCTATAGGTACATAGCACAAAAGAAAAGCAATTTCCTTGTGATTCCCCTGTAAGTGCTGAGTTACTTTTCAGGGGACTCAGTATATTGTTTGATTCTTTGCATCCGGAGAAGTTTCTGCAAGATCATGGTGTTCTTAGTGGAGTTGGTTTATTGGGTTTATATGAAGAATTTAGTCGTCTTAGTTAAGATTTGCCTATCTGTTTTTCCTTTGTGCTGTGTACCTATACTGTCTCTACTTCTCCCGAATAGATGTACCTCTATGTATAATCTATACATCTTTGCAACCCTACCCCACATTGCCCTTGAACTGCCCCTTTTGCTCCACACATAGCACTAGGATGGTAATTCTTTAGGATAAGAGAGTAAGCAGGGGGGCCTGTTTCTAACTTGATCTATAAAGAATAGACGCCTGCTTTTCCTTAGAGAATACTAGTCTAAGTGGCAGAAAACACGCCTAGATTTAAGGTTGAATCATTTACACCAGCCCTATGGTATTAGGCAGAATTCCCCGGGTTTTATAAATTTTGAGTGTTCAATTTTGCACTTAGGGCCCCTTTTACAAAGGCACGCTTGCATTTTTAGCACACGCTAAAAATAAGCATGCTCGAAATGCTAAAGAAGCCCATATATTCCTATGGGCGTTTCTAATGTTTAGCAAGCGCTAATTGTTACCGCATTGTAAAAACGCTAGTGCACCTTTGTAAAAGACTCCCTTAGTGCGCAAAATGCTGCACACAGGTTATAGAGTAGTGTCTGATATTCACGTAACAAAATTTTAAGAAATTAGGCACTGATAGGCAGGAAGTACAGTAATTGGCCTAAATTGGCATTACTTGCTGCTAATTTGCAGTTACGTGTGTAATTGCACTTAGGCGCTCTTCTAAAAAATTAGCTCCTAAGTTCAATTAACACGTAACCCGCAAAGGCAGCAGATACGTGCGCAGGTCTAGGGCATGCCTTGCAGTTGTGTGCGTGTTATAGAATAGCAGCACTTAAAACGCTCACACCCGCAACATTTAGCTGCGCTGATTTATACCAGCTATTTGGCTGGAGTAAGCACTCGTATCTAAAGTTGAGCACAAGAATTCTGACGTACACTGATATTCTGTAATGGCTGTTACACGCGTAATTGCTGTTATAGAATTGGTGCTTAGCGCCTAAATTTTTGGTGCATAACGTTTTCGTCACACATCTTGAAGTTACTCCACTGTATGTAAATGATACAATCAGTGGCGTGGGCCTGGGTGGGCCAGGGCCCACCCACTTAGGGCTCAAGCCCACCCAACAGTAACACATGTTTAGCAGTAGCTGTGGGGATCCCAAGCTCTGCCAGCTGAAGACTTCCCCCTGATGGTAATGAAAATGCTGCTCTCCACGATACTGGCACCTGTGCATGCTCAGTTTTCAGCACATGCCTGCTACAGAATACCAAGGTGGAGAGAAGCATTTTCCCACCAGCTGAGATATTTTTTTTTGGTGGGGGGGGGGGGGGGGGGGCGGAGAACATTTGGTGCCCACCCGCTTCTTGCCTAGGCCCACCCAAAATCTGCTGTCTGACTATGCCCCTGGACACAATACTATAATTTATGCATGTATTTGCACACTTTGCCCAAACTCTGCCCATGTGCACCCCGCTGGCAAAGTGCAAAACATGACACATACTTTCCCACTAATCTGTATTATATAGGAGGTCATTTTATATGCATTAAATTCCACATGAGTGATTCTATAAAGGACACACTAGCAATTATGCATCAATAACACACATCAAAACTTAAATGGTTGTGTGTGTGTGTGCATGTCGAGTGGCGATTTCGATGGCGACTCCGGCTGTGAAGAACTAAGGTCGGTGCTGGGCAAGCTTGTACAGTCTGGGTCCTGTATATGGCAATCAAGTTTAGGATGGGCTGGAGAGGGCTTCGACGGAAACTCCAGTAATTTGGAATCTGAGGACAGTGCTGGGTAGACTTCTACAGTCTATGACCCAGAAATGCCAAAGAGAGACAATGATCAAGTATTTTATCTCATTCATTGTTGGTTTTAATTACGACTTTATTTATTTGTTGCATTTGTATCCCACATTTCCCACCTATTTGCAAGCTCTATGTGGCTTACATTATGCCGTAATGGTGATCACCATTTCCGGGATGAGAAATACAATTGGCATTGCGTTAAAGTTCATAGCTGATAAAGTAAAGTATAGAGTCAGTTAGACAATCAAATATAGAAGTTCATTTTGGCGAAATGAAGTGGGAGTGTGTTAACATTCATTAGTAACAGAGTTTGAGTCAGTCAGTTGTAAAGAGTTCGACTTGATCATGAGTGTGACTATTGGGCAGACTGGATGGACCGTTCAGGTCTTTATCTACCGTCATTTACTATGCAATTCGTTAGAATAATGGCATATACACATGTATGTGAATAAATACCAAAATTCCACCAAAATGCTATTCTGTAAATGCGCACATATCTTACCTGGTATTTTACAGGCAGGCATAGACACATGTGGAGTCTGAGTGAAGTGTGGGTGAAACTCGCACACACACAACTTATAGAATGCTGCAAGATTTGTATGCGCATATCTCTGGAACTAAGACACACCCACACTCCAGTTCTGTGGCTGACATAACTTGGATGCGTATTTTCACTGTTACGCTAGTTCTCAATAATGGAAAATAGGCATCTTTTGTAGTTTTTACAGAATAGGCCCTTACCAGGCACACATTTATAGAATTGTCTCCCGGATTCTATAAATGGTGCACAAAATTGCACTATCCCGAGATGTTCACACAACTAACTTGGCTAGCGAACCAATTGGCGCTAATAATTGTGTGCAATGTATTGTCATGTCACTTAGTTGTGACTATTGTATTTGCAGCTAGGATTGCTCAATTCCGTTTGTTTATTTAAATTTAATTTCTATGCTTCAGATCTTTAAATTACTAAACAACTTACAAAATAAGAAAAATATATAAAAATTTAGAACAATAAACAGCACACGTTTATATAGAAACAAACAAAAAAAAATGTCAAACATCAACTAGATTTAATACAGGTACTTAATTTAAAATAGGCTTCACAATTTCTGAAATTTTAATAAAATCTCCTTCCCTGCATAAATCAGTGGGTAACCTATTCTAATGTGCAGACCCAGTACATGTAAGATCTAGTCTGAAAATCAGTTTATTGCAGTGTTCGCACTGGAGGCAGAATTAACAACTCTTGATTTTCTGATCTTACAGACAGTCCTCTTTAGTTTCCCAAGTGAACTTTTTATTTGCTTGCCCTCCTGGAACGCGAAAAAAAAACTGTACTAAAGCTAATCTGGGATAGGTCAGTTTAGGGAATTATAAATGAAGATGATTAACTGCAAAGTTCAATGTATATATGATAAGCAGTGCCATTGGGCTGGGCCTGCATGACGACTGCCATGAGCATGCTGCACAAGTTTGGGTGAGTCATGTTTTGAAGACTTGCCTTTCTACTGGAGCCCTCTTTAAGCAGCTGTTATGCCATCCTTTTTGTCATGAAATGACTAGCCACCAGCCACTTAGAGAGTCTATCCCCAGCACAGTTGAGTTCTGTCTGCCCCTGCCACTTGGTCTCAACATAATATCTGTAACTCCACAAAAATAACCCGACATAACGCCTCTCTGTAGGGAAGTGCACAGACTAGAAAAATTGTTTTGATTTTTCTCACAAATTTTTCCAAGTTTTGGGGGTATTTCATTTGGTTAGTTTCACATGTTTCTTTTAATAGGGAATTTTTTAGTGTGTACTGGATTGATTTAATGCGCACTAACTGAATTAAGGGATGCAAAATCGATTAATGCATGTTAAATCAACACAGCATGCACTAATTTAAATCTCACTAACAAATGTTCACCACTATTTGTCCTGCAAGAACAGCAGCAGGAGCTCAGTGACCTGAACTTATTTCCCATAGTCACAAAACAACAAGAGGGGATCAGTGACACCAACATAATATCTCTTGCTCCGTACGAACACCACCAGCATTCCTTTGCAATCCTCCAACCATGTTTCCCCCCTCTTAACTCAACACCACTGGCTTCCTATCTCTTTCTGCATTCAGTTTAAGATCCTTACACGTCTGTATACTCCCTCCTACCTTTCTGCTTTAATCTCATCTTATACTCCTAGGCCTCTGTGCTCTGCTCTTGGCTTCCAGCTTTCCCTCCCCCAGTTCACTGTTCTCACTTGGAATCCACTTGTCACTCAGCTTTCTTCTGTTCTGGTCCATTCTTTGGAACACCCTTCCAGCTGACCTCCGTTGTGAACAATCCTACTTATGGTTTTGGTCCCTCTTGAAACTCGCCTGTTTTCCCTAGCATACCCCTTCCTGGCGCCTGGGTGATCTCTAGCGTGTACCCCTCCTCACGCCTAGGTGACTCTGTCGTTTCATCTGCTCTGTGATGTTTCCAGCAGCTTTTCCCTCTTGCCTCTTGCCCTGCTTTCCCACTGTCTGCTCCTTACCTCTGTGTGCCCCTCTTTGTGACTCTGCTCTTCTCTCTGCCTCTCCCCTCTCTTCTACTTCCACAGTGAATTTTGCTGTCCTCTCCCCTTTCCCTCAATTCCTTTCTGTCTTCGCCCCCCTCCACCTTCTCCTACTGTCCATACTCCTAAGCACTGACATTGACCTGCTTTGTTAATTCCCCCCCCTCCCTGGTCCCATGGTACACATTCTACCTCTCCTATTTCCCATTCTACCATCTCTTGCCTTACCCTGTGCCAGTCTGTACCTTTCCCTTCCTCCCACCTTTAATAGGCTAAAAAAAAACCCCATTCTTAGGCTCTGTCTTCTCTAGCCAGGTAGCCCCTAGTTTCTCTCTTGAGTGTCTGTGGCGTAAGTTCAGTGGAAGGTCCAGGGTGGTGGTGAGGGCTTCTGGAAATTAAGTTACAACACAGAGTAGGAACTCAGAAACATGAGGCTGAGCCAGGCACAATACAGCTCTCGCTGCTTGCACCTCCAGTATTCTCAGCAGCTGTCGTCTGCATCTGCCTGCATGCTTCCCACATGGTACAGTTTGTGCCAAAGGAGGGCACCGGCCTGCATCTAACAATAACCACACCATGGTGAACAACTGAAGAAAAAAAAAGGCAGCTTGGTCTGGCACTGTCTGTTGGGGATTCACTGAATCCCTTGAAGGCCCTGATTGCACTCCACTGGTCTGGACTGATAGGGACAGATTGAATAGCTTTCCTTTGTAAATCCTATTTGTCACCTCTAATACCTTCTTTTAGAGCTTTAGAACCAGGCCAGCTTAACCTATGGACCAGGTGAGGCTCTGGCCCAGGACACAGGCGTTTGGAGCCCTGCATCTCCGGAGCCTGTGATGTCGCTGGCCCAGAGCTTACATGGCAGTGTTGCATGTGAAGGGAAAAAAGATCCAGCAATTTTCCTCTTTGTGTCTCAGGCCGCCTTCCCCGTCTGCCTTTTAATGGCAGTTTTCCTCTCCCAAGCACAGACAGCATTTCACCCAATGGTACCTGCATCAGCGCCCCAATGTCTTCCTTCTGTCATGCCCTGGCCTCTCCTTTGACATAACTTCCTGTTTCCACAGGGTACAACAGAAGGAAGACGCAGGGGCCAATGAGATGGGTGAAAAGCTGTTGGTTTGTAGGAGGGGGAAACTTCCTTTAAAGATAGGCCTGGGAGGGGGGGACGCCAAACCAAAAGTTAGCTCAAGGCGCCATGGTCCCTTGGCCCACCCTGCTTAGAACCGTTTTGAAACATTTAAATCCTTTCCTAAGTTAGAGGTAAGTACAAATTGTTACACTTGCTGCTAAAGGTGATTAGTGTGTGCCAGTGGGTTGAATAGTGTAAAATAAACTGTTAAACCATGAATACAGTTTGCATATTTAGCACCTGGACTTATATGGATTTTTGCTACTGCTTAGGTAATTTCTAGTTTCTGCTCAGAGATTTGACCAAGTTCATTTAAGTCTAATGACTGTAGAGCTGGTATGAGAAAAGTGTGTATATCCAGATGGTGCTATGCGGGATTGGAAAGACCTAATGCTATGTTGGTTTTTCCATCGTCCTGGAAAACATTTGGCTAGAATCATTTTGTCACCCTGCTTTGGTGTCTGGGTTTGGCTGTGACTCTCGTTCTGTGTCTCTAATTTTATGGGCCTTTGGTAGGACTTTTCTATCTGGAATCATACTCTGATGATCTCAAAACTTTCTTTGAAGACTGAAAACTTGTCCATCCTTCTCACACCGTTTTTCTTTGTAGAAAGAACAAAAGAGATGCCCCATCACGAGGAAGTCAACGGCAACATTATAAGCTACAGAGATTCTCAGGAACAGTCCGTGTACTCGTTCAGGAGAGAGCCAAGCTATTTTGAAATCCCAACCAAAGAGTTTCAGCAGCCGACAAAATCTTCAGAAACTCAGGTGCACGAGATCCCAACAAAAGACACCGACACAGCTACGCCACCTGTTGTGCAGTCTCATGCATCTTTTACCATTGAATTTGACGACTGTCGTCCGGGGAAAATGAAAATAAAAGACCACGTGACCAAATTTTCACTTAGACAGAGAAGACCGTTTGGGAAGGACTCTGGTACCACGGAGATGATCTCAGCAGAGAGCAAAGTAGCAGACTGGCTGGTGCAGAATGACCCAAGTTTAATGAGAAGACCGTCTGCTCATGAAGACATGTACAGTACTAAAAGTGATCTGCCAGTTAATATCAGGACGCTTAAAGGTAAACGTTTTCATTCTAGGTCATAAATGTTAATGTCAGCTGCAAAGTAGTGAGGACTGCCAAATCTGGTGGTGATTTCAGGTAAATAAGATGGACATGCATTTGAGTCTGTCAAAACGCCATTCTGCTGTTTTGTTTGGTGAGAGATTTCCTTTAAATCCTGTAGTTATTAACTCTGAAGTCTAACAGCCTAATGATGAAAAGAAGTTATGGGAGTTTAGAAACCTTATTCGCAATTTCCACATGGGATTTCTGGCATTTACCCGACATCTGTGTGGAAATGGCAGTTGTAGGAAGGGCTCAGTTTATACCTGGATGCCCATAATGTGTAAAAATTACAATGGGGTAAGTTGGGGTGTGGTTTGAGTGGGACATGGGGTTGGCCAAAAATCTATATGTGTGTTTTGTCATTTCATAAAGGGACTCTGTGTAGGATGTAATATTTGCACTTGGGGATTTACATCTGCTCCCTGGCTCATATAGGGGGTCTCTTACTAAAGATTAGCTCGAGTTACCTGCAGCAGGGCCCATTTTATTTTAAACGTTCTCCGACAGCTGAAAATATAACTTCGCTATCTGTGTATCTTTTAAATCGTATACGAATGATAATGGGCGGAAGATCTGACTGAATGGCCTGATAATATTCATATAAGAAGAGGCTGGTTTGGGGGTAGATTGAGGACAGGCTGAAAAATTACCTAGATATTGGCAATATTCAGCTACCATTCGGATAACTTAAATGCTTAGATTAGGCCTAAATAAATGAACTTACGAACCGGTGTGTGAGTGCCTGCAGTGACGTCAGTGTCCTCAGAACGTTGAGGGTGCATTTTATTATAGTAGATTTCACCTGAGGTGATATACAAGTATTACACGGATATAGACAATAAATTCAAATAACAGTACACATTATAGCACAGTCTGCCACTTACAATGTCAACAAAGTGCACATTGAAGCATCTTAACAAACAGCAAAGGGGCAAGCAGACAGAGGAGGTACAGTAACAGGAGTTTAGATAATATGGGTGACTAACTTGAAGAAAAATTGCAATCAGAAAAGCTGCATGGAAATGATCTTAGCGAGACTGTGTGTGGTAAGCAAGACCTGTAGCAGTATGTGTAGCTAATTGATGGTCCTCGTGCATGTGACTGTGTGACTAGCTAGATAGTTGCCCCTTTCATTAAAAGGCTTGGGAGGAGAGCCAGGCTTTCACCTGTTTCCTGATGTTAGTTTAAGGAGCATTCTGGTCCCGTTTCAAATGCCCCAGGATCTCCTGAGCCAGGGAGACTGTTCCTTGGGACGTGAAAACCCTCAATCTCATCCACCCAGCTACTCGTCCGTCCATCTGCCATTCCCCTGGTGAAAGCTCCATCTTCCCTTAGCATCTGCTCAGCTGAATCCTTGCCATTTTAAAAATAGATCTCATAAAGGAGGAAGCGGACTCTCTGCCTGGATAAGGCACGTGTAGGAGGGACTGTTTGGAGGATGGAACTGGGTGGGGGGTGGTGTGTGGGAAAGTAATTGGATGGGGTTAGGGGCTGTCTGGTTCCAGGATACTCTTGCTGAGGAATCCTAGGACAGGCTGTCCCTGGCTCAGGGGTCTCCTATGGCTTACAGGTCCTGGGCTGAGGTCTCAAATTAGGAATCTCCAGTCTTAGAAGGCTGATTTTGACATCACCTACAGAGACAGTGAAGATTCAGCATTATTGAAGTGTAACCCCCGCCCCCAAACCCAAACCCTATTCTAAAGCTTCTAGGGACCCTTTTACTAAGACGCAGTAGGCCTAATGCGGGCCTACTACGTGCTAAAAGAGCACTATGGTGGGACATGCTGAGGCATTTTGCAGTGGTTTTCGGCTCAGTGAATGCTAATCCCATGCTGGAAAATATTTTTTATTTTCCAGTGTGGGAGGCGTGTCTGCACTAATCTGGTAGCGCGGGCACATTACTGCGTGCTACTCGAATCGCGTAGGAGCCCTTACTGCCTCCTAAATAGGTGGCAGTAAAAGCTTCCTTGGTAATGGCCACGCTCTAATTGGGGAAATTAGCCTGTGGCCATTAGAAAAAATATGGCATGGTGGCCATTTTATCACCTTACTAAAAGTGGCCTCTGCCTGTGGAAAACCCACGCGTTCACACCAGCACTGGTCACTTTTTAGCGTGGCTTGGTAAAAGGACAGTCACAAAATAAGAAGTAGGGGTGGACCAAAAAATCTTGACAGCCAAGGTTAGTACATAAGTAGTGCCATACTGGGAAAGACCAAAGGTCCATCTAGCCCAGCATCCTGTCACTGACAGTGGCCAATCCAGGTCAAGGGCACCTGGCACGCTCCCCAAACGTAAAAACATTCCAGACTTCCTAGGTTTTTCCATCATTGTTTTCCTGTTATTTGTATTCTTTGAAAATTAATAAAATATTTGGAAAAAAAAAAAAAAACAAAAACATTCCAGACAAGTTATACCTAAAAATGCGGAATTTTTCCAAGTCCATTTAATAGCGGTCTATGGACTTGTCCTTTAGGAATCTATCTAACCCCTTTTTAAACTCCGTCAAGCTAACCGCCCGTACCACGTTCTCCGGCAACGAATTCCAGAGTCTAATTACACGTTGGGTGAAGAAAAATTTTCTCCGATTCGTTTTAAATTTACCACACTGTAGCTTTATTAGCACCAAATGTGACCCCGACTACAGCGTCCATTGCGACTACATAGCATACTACAGTATTATTTCCTAATCTGTTTCATCTAAACACCCATTCAATGTGATACTTCTGTTGAAGAGTTTGACCCCTGAGGTAGACAGTTATCCGTCGAAACACGGACCCGTGTCGGGTCTCGTATGGTGCTAATAAACTCACTTCAATCAACCTTGGCTGTCGAGATTTTTTGGTCCACCCCTACTTCTTGTTTTGTGACTGTTGATGCACACGTAGGGGTTGTTTTTAACCCTGACCTGTTGGTTGCTGTTTTGTCGTATTGTTAAAAGGACCCCCTGATGCAGCAAACTGCCCTAGATAATTCCTAAAAAAAAAAAAAATCTTATGTACTAAAACTCTTGCTAAGAACATAAGAGCAGCCATGCTGGGTCAGAGCAATGGTCCATCTAGCCCAGTATCCTCTTTCCAAGCAGTGGCCAAGCCAGGTCACAAGTACCTGGCAGAAACCCAAATCGTGGCAACACTCCATACTACAAATCCCAGGGCGTGCAGTTGCTTCCCACGTCTGTCTCAATGGGAGACTAGGGACCTTTCCTCCAGGAATTTGTCCAGACCTTTATTTTTTAAACCCAGATACACTAACTGCTGTTACCACATCTTCCGGCAGAGAGTTCCAAAGCTTAACTACATGGGAAACTATTTACGAATTAGTGCAGAATTTTTGTGCTCAAAATTACCCTCTGCCTTAAGCTTAGCAAAGGTTATTACATCAACCTAAACATCAGATGCAGAAGATCAGAGTTAATACATGGCAGAAATAGGGGTTTAGGTTTCTTTCAGCTGATAATTACCTCTATTATTTCAATTTATTAACCTTTTAGAAAAAAAAATATCTACTACATATGATCTCTAAGAGGGATGGAGGGAAACTTTTATTCTTCAAATAAAATCAATTATTTTCTTGTTAACTGAATTTAGCTACTCATCAATCAGTTTAAAGAAGTTATTGTTGATTTTGTTTAGGAAATCGTCATGAAGATGGAACTCAAAGTGACTCTGAAGACCAAGTTTTATGTACAACCGCAAAAGAGGCCACACCCAGTGAACATACAGTGGAGCAAGGCAAATTACAACGCCAGATACGGCGTGATCCTCAGGATTTACTACACAATCAACAGGCTTTTGTGATTGAATTTTTTGACGAGGACGCCCCGCGTAAGAAAAGGTCACAGTCCTTTACGCACAGCGTGCATTCTTCGCAGAGTGATACTGACCCCACACTCAAACCAAAACAGGAGAAACGAAAAGGTGCCATGCCTGCTGAGAAACTGTCTAATGCACCTACGCAGGTGAGCAAACCGGTCTACACTTCTTCCGGCCCCCAGAGGTCTGGTTCATTTAGGAGAGAAAAGGCAGATGAGCGACTCGTTTCTTCCTCATCCTCCAGCTCAAGAACGTCTGGGAAAAACTATGGAAGCATAGGGAAGAAGTCCAAAATTGCTCAGGAGTTTGCGGCAGAATATTTTAGGGAGCACGGCGAGACAGCCAACCAAAGTGTTGAGTTGCCATCGGCCATGCAGGGACAGGCATTCTTACCAATGACAATAGACACCCATGTTGTAGCGTCATCTCCCCTCTCTACCTCACCACAGGACTCGAAGACTACCAAAGTTCAGAAGAATGACGAAGAGGATAGTTTAAGCGATGCAGGGACATACACTATCGAGACAGAAGCACCAGAAAAGGAAGTGGAGGAGGCCCGAAAAATGATAGATCAGGTGAGAGCCTCTCAGGCCTACAAGTTGAAATACTTTAGTGTTACTCTAAAATAATTCTGAAAGGTTTCAAAAGCTCTGCATCCTTTTGCCTATTTGCTGCTAGTTTAGGTAAGGCTTAGGAAATGCTTTCTTATTTATAATATGTATTTAATTTTTCATTACGTTTAGCTGTAAATGAATCTCTTATTTAATACAGGATAGTATAAATATATTTAGAAGTGTGTAAAAATGTACCATAAGTTGACAAATATATTTTTGGTACCGTTTCACGGTAGTTCTATTATTATTAAGTTTCAATTTACTGTTTTCAAGTTTACCTTATTTATTGTATTTATGTTTATTCTTGGTTATTTTACTATTGTTAACAACATTGTAAGTTTTACGTTAATTCTACCTGCTGTACATACCACCTTGGGTGAATCTCTTCATAAAGGTGGTTAATAAATCCCAATAAATAAATTAATCCAGTTGTGATTTATAAATCAGTGGCCCCACAGAAAGGTACCTTTTTAGGTTTTGTGACTTAAAGAGGATGGTATTATAACAGTTACCTCTGTTTTGAGCCTGTTTTGTAGACACACATAGGCGCCTCTGTGCCTTTATAATGTACTAGGGACAAAGTGGCAGAAATCATGCCTCTGTGGAAGCTATGGACATTTTTATACCTGGTTGGGAGCTGGTGTAAATGTTTTGAAATGTAACGTGTATTTTATAAACAATACAGGTAAATGCAGACTTTCACCATGCTTCGCTCAAATGCCATTCCTTGGGTCGGCTAAAAGTATGCTCCTTTTTGACTCTGCACGTTTTTTACCCATGTGAAAAGGCCTTTGTTTGAAAAATAATTTATAAAATTTGCCCCCGAGGGGGTTAATTTTTTTAATGTCTTTTTTATTCAATTTTCAAATTACCCTATCCAAGTGTACATACTTGTTAATCAAACAGAATGCAATATATTCAAATCAAGGGAAAAAACAACACGCAAATAAATCTGTAGGGAGCTGCCTACATTTAAGCAGCAAGAACATGTATTTGTGTCCTTTATTCAGAATATACGCATGTAAATGATTCTGTTCCAGCTACTTGCTATTCTTTAAGGGGCAGATGCACTAAACGTTTTTCATCGTTAAATGAGCCCTTAAGGAAGAATTTCCTATCCTTTCCATGCACTAAAGCCTATTTTTCGACGGTAGTAGCAGCTAACGAAACTGGAATGCAAATGAGAAACTACCGTTGAAATGTAGACAATTCAGAATGCACTAACCATACCGACGATAGCAACGATTCACTTAACACCAGAAATTTAACGTCAGCTCAGACCTGTTGTTAAAGCCTGAGCTGTCATCTCCCCACTGCCCCCTGCACGATGAAAAACCAAATTGCTGGCATGTTTTAAAAGAAAAGTGGCTCCCTGCTTCCCTGTGCCCCCCCCCCCCCCCCAAAGTCCCCGCTGCTCCGTTTGTGAAATAAAAGCTTTTAAAAATCAAACCTTTGCAGTTGCTGGGCTCCCCCTCCCTTCCTGTGTCTCTCTTCTTTAGTCGGCAATGCTCCGCCTCCTGCCCTCCTCCACCTCCGTGCCCCACCCCCCCCGATTTCGTCCCCGCCGCTCCCCCCCCCACCGGACCCCCCCTCCACCATAATGGCCGGTGCAGCGCCTCTCACCTATGTTTGAAGGTGCTGCACAGGATGGATCAGCTATTCTTTAGCTCTTATGTCTCCTCCGATGTCTCCTTTTTCTTCCAGTGTCCGCCCTCCTCTGACGTCAGCTATCTACGTAGATAACTGACGTCAGAGGAGGGCGGACACAGGAAGAAAAAGCATGCTTTGCGCATGCTTTACGAGCCAATTACCGACGGGGATTAGTGCATCGTTCTTTCCAATACCGCACCAAACTTTTTGGGGCTGTGTTTTTGGAGCATGCTTCGTTATTTGAGATTCGGTAAAGGTTTTTACGTTTCTGATTTTTTTACGTTTGCTTGATGCATCTACCCCTTAGTCCGGGATGGACTGACAGTGTTCCGGGCCCTTGGGCAATAAGAGCCATGGGCCCCTAATCACCTGTCAAAAGTGATTAAATTAGATGGAAACTAGGGGAGAGTCGGCCCCCTACTGCTGTGGGCCCTCAAGCTCTGTCCTATTCCAATGATCAGTCTGCCCCTGCTGTACGTACACACCAGTCTTCGATGGTACGTACTTTACAGGTGGGCATTTGCTTGTGGGGTGCACAATTATGTGCATAATTTATATTATTTAACAGTATAGGCACGAGCATTTACACTAGTATTCTGTAACGAAAAGTAAAAACCTATTTAATAAGTGTAATCTTGATGCTGAACATAGGTGCCTGTTTATAGAATTACCTTCCACGTGTCTATTTGTCTCCAGGTATTTGGTGTTCTAGAACCAGATGAATTTTCACGAGTATCTTCTGCAACTTTCCGACCGGTTATAAACCGTGAAAAAGAAGAAGGTAGCACTCGGTCACATCTCTCCCATGAGAATGGTCTTGGTCAGAAGACTGCATTGTTGCAAGTGTACTCTACACATACTGGTAGCTCACCCCAGACAGATGTTCAGGTATTTAAAATTGATAAAGTGATTTTGGTTTTGTACCCTGAAGACCGCGTACAGGTTTTAAAGCTTCAGAAAAACATTTTCTGTTCTAAATTGTCTGCAAGATCCCATGTTTTTGTTTGGCTTCATTTTCAAGTTCTTAAAGAAATATAATACTCCGAATGATGGTAGTGTGACCCTACCCCTGAGTTCTTGGTTCTTTCAAATACTTGTTTGTCCATAGACTCGTCCAGAAGGCCCCGTGACTCAAAGTGGTCAGAAGTGGGTGTCCCGGTGGGCAAGTCTTGCAGACAGCTACACAGATTCTGGACCAGTGAGTGGCCTCTACGATCTGGAACAGCATGGGATAATAATGCCTGAAAGTGGTAAGTTGTAAAGCGCTTGTGGGAGAAATCAGTTGCTTAAAGTACATAAGAACTGCCATATTGGATTAGACTAAATGTCTATCAAGCCCTGTATTCTGTTTCCAGGTCACAAATACTTGTTAGGATCCCCAAAAGTAGGTAGATTCTGTGCTCATTACTCCGAGGGATAAACCAGGGATACTGCTGAGTCTGCCTTAATGGTTCCATGGGTTTTTCCTCCAGGAATTTGTCCTAACTTTTTAAAAACTTGGCTACTCTCCTGACCAGTTAAACCAATCTGTCTGGTTTGGGAGCAGATTTTCAGCAGCACTTACAAAAATAACAGTTGTGTGCTGAATATTAGGAGGTAACTCGGCAGTTTTCCATTTTCTTTGTCTCATTCATGACTGTCCTATCCAGCATTCCACCTTCAATAATTGATACCTCCCCACCAGATTTTGTTATATCTTATGCTCTTTTTCCAAAACCCATTGCCTGCAGTTTGTGTCCCACTCATCCACTACAACACAGTACAGTTGAGATTGATTTGATTTAATTTAATTATTCTTGTATTCCACAATTATCCAAAAACAGATCTTGGTTCAATGTGGCTTACAATTTTTATTTAGTAGATGTTGCATTCTTTTGTATTTAGGATTGCATTACAGTTGTCGTAATTATCATTATTACTTTACATAAAGTGTCGGAAATTTGTATCATAAGTGGTTAACCATAATATTTCTTGAAGAGGTAAGTTTTTATGCCTTTCCCGAACTTAAGGTACTCAGTGATGCTTCTTAACGTTTTGGGAATCGAGTTCCACCATTTTGGAACCCAGGTAGCTGAATCCAGCTGTGTAGATGGATTTGTAGGTTATGTTTCTACATGATTATGAGGGCATCTGCAAAGAGCTCAGTTTAACTGCAAGTCGTTCTTCCAAGGTTTCCTTTTCAGAAGGACATCAGATGCTAATATCACCTCGTGTCATTCTTCAGCTTGTCATGTTACTGTACCTTCCATGAAACACTGTATTAGGACATCCTGCTTTCTCAATTACTTACTTCTTGTCCTAAGGGGCTGCCTTTGATTTGTGAAATGTTTATTACAAAGTGGAGCAGGTAAGGGGTTTAGGATTAATTGGAGAGATTTTGAATTGCCCATTAGAATATTGGAGCTAAATGGAAAGAGGCTCTATGCTCTATGCGTTTGACAGTAACTCTATAACCGCACAGAAAAGAGGCACTTAAACGTGTAAGGCACACCATGCACTATTCTATAAGGGAGCGCATAAGTACTTTAGTGCTTAACTGCATTGGGGGAAGAGGGGGGCATACATGTGGGTGGAGTTGGTGGGACATTTTTATCTCCCACTTGTGCGTGTAACTTAGAATACTGTAAGTTGTCCCTTAGATTCTATATAGGTTTGGGCACAGATCCCAGATCCACACAAAAACTAATTAATG
Organism: Microcaecilia unicolor; assembly: GCF_901765095.1. Lineage (NCBI taxonomy): Eukaryota > Metazoa > Chordata > Amphibia > Gymnophiona > Siphonopidae > Microcaecilia > Microcaecilia unicolor. The sequence goes on along the minus strand of NC_044039.1, from coordinate 184,527,479 downwards.
AGCTATTAACCATCAATAATTGGTGTTAATTGACACTCATATGGGTTTATGCACAGATATGCCCTGTGCCCTATTGTATAAAAATCACACCTAAATTTTATAGTGCGCAACTCAACAGAGGGCATGGGCAGGTCAGGTGCGTTCCCGGAAATAGGGACTTGAAACCACGAGACTTCCCCAACTTTCTGCATGGCACGGCTCCAGTATCTGCGCAGAGCCTGATCACCATGCAGGGGAAGAAAATGGACTTTGAGGCGGCAAGGAAGAAGAGAAAATGCCGATCCCAAGCCCTGATATTGAGGTAAATGCAGTAATAAGAGAATCTGCATGAAGGCTGGGGAGGGGGGGACATGAAAGAACTTGGGTAAAGACTGTGGAGGGTATGAGAGAATTTGGGTGAAGGTTGGGGAGGAGGGTGTGTGAGAGAGATGTTTGTGCTCAATAGGTGAAAGCCAGTAGGAAAGGGTGAGAGAGATGCCCAAAATGCATGCCATGACTAATCGCAGTTAAAAAAAAAAAACTTTTTATAGTTCCCCACCCCTAATAAAGAGCACTCTGCGCAGAGCGACCTTTGTGAAATACTAGTTCAGCGCAGATCTGGTGCCATTTACAGCATTCCCACTATGCATGTTGCATGCTTTTAGGTAAGCCCAATTACACCTGCCATTGACCTGGTGTAAATAAGCGTTTAACTTTAGGCACAGCAACACAGGTTTACACTAGTATTTTATAATGCAATTTGGGTGCCCAGGTGCTGTTCCCTGTGCAGTATTGGGGTGCCTAAAGTGAGGTGCCCAGTTATAAAATTGCCCCCTTAATGAGTGATTAACATGTTCATCCTCACTCATAAAGTGAGCTCTGATCAGAGGTTATAGAGGACTTCTTTTGCAGCTTGATAAGTAGGATCAGTGGCGTAGCAAGGGCGGGGCGGTCCGCCCCGGGTGCACGCCGCTGGGGGGGTGTCGGCTCCGCTGGTTCCCTGCTCCCTCTGCCCCGGAACAGGTTACTTCCTGTTCCGGGGCAGAGGGAGCAGGGAACCAGCAGAACTGACACCCCCTCAGCGGCGTGCTCACGGCAGGCAAGAATGCACTCGGGGGGGGGGGGGGGGTGGCTTGGATGATGCGCCAAGGGGGGGGTGGCTTGGATGATGCACCAAGGGGGGGTGGCTTGGGTGATGCACCGAGGGGGGTTTCATGCTGCGCCTGGGGGGGGGTGCGCAGCGGCGAACCGCCCCGGGTGGCAGCCGCCCTCGCTACGCCACTGCATAGGATTAAAAATGAATTAATTTATTACACTTTCTATTCCACTTGGTTTACAAAAAAGCAAGATCACAGCAAGGTACAACATAAAATCATACATAAAACTAGAAAGGAACGCCATTCAAGAGACAGGAAGAACTCATATACACCCAAAACCATACAAATTCTCTTAAAAAAAAAAAACTACCTACCTGTCCAAATGACATACTATTTAGTTTGTAAAACTAAAGAAAACATTATGAAAAAGATGCAGCTGTACTACCAAACTATGGGGAGTGCAATTTTGGGGGTTATAAGTTTTTAAAATAAATGTGGGCTACCGTTAGGATGTGTTATTTTACTGTAACACTAGTTGTTTCTAACTAGATTTCATTCCACGAGTTTGTGGTAAAATAAATAACACTTTTTAATGGTGGCCCACATTGATAACTTCCCTACTTATTCGGTAAGTTGGCTATAAGAAAATTGCTGTTTTTTGATTGGGATAAAAGTACATGTGGGCTTCCATAGTGTACACATTGGTAGCCAAATTGAGGGAAAGCGATTCAGGAGTCATGTTCAGCACGGAGGATGAAAATAATGCACGTGGACTGGATTTTTCACTTTTATGTGTGTTGGTTTTTCAGTAAAACTTCACCCACTCAAAAAAAGAAGGCACAAAGTCTTGTGGGTATTTTGTGGTCACAGATATTTTTCAAAGGGATGGTGTGCATATGAAAATGAAGTTGGCAGAAGTTAGGCAATTGTTTCTATGTTGTACAAATTCTGGTTTCTTTATTTTCCTTCATTGGCCGAGTGGAGTTTTTTTAGAGAGAGCAGCAGAAGAGGTGGTTAAAATAAGACTGTCAATAATACATTTTTGTTTGTTTGTTTTTTTAATCCCTCGTTTTGCAATTCTGATAGGATAGTTTTGCATAGTCTGTAACACATAGCTAGACCTATAGGCTTCAATTGTTTTCACCATTGTTTTTGGCAAGATGGTCTAATGCCTTATTTTACCTGACTAGATTGCATTGCATATCCACTGTAATTTTTATCTTTGGTGGTTTTTAATTCCAGCTCATATGCTTTCAATATGACAATGGAAATTGAGTTACAAAAGAAAAGAAATGTATGTTCATAGCATCAACTGCTATGCAAAATGTGATTGAGGCACTGGGCGACTGGCAGAGCCAGCCATTGTGTTTTGGCCTTTTGGAAGGGAGTGTGTATTTGTACATGCTGAATAACTGGAATTAATGCTGGTATGACAGATGAAGATACTTGTAATGATTCACTGTCCTTTTTCAGGTGAAACGGCTCACAAAATTGTCCCTGGAGAAATGGAGACCACTCCGCCAGCAAGGACTAGAAGGCTTCTTCCCCAGCTGCCACAAAATAAGGCCGAAAGTCCAGCTCCTACTATTTTAATTTGCCAGGAATCATATTCTGAGGTCATTGAAAGAAACATGGTAAGGGAACATGAGCGAGATGCTTACGCTGATCCTACTAGTCGATTACTTATAAAAGAAGACCTGGACCCTGACAGCCTGAGTGATACAAGCAAATCCGACGATGGTTTGGGTACAGAGAAAGCCAGGAAATGCAAAGAGATTTCAGCTATGCCTGAGCAAGAATGGCAGACGAGGAAAAATCTAGAACCCAACAGGCGACTGCATGACGTTCAGGTGGCATCAAAAGCTGCAAATGAATCAAAATCCACATGCTTCTATATTGGGAATGAAAACATTGAGATGGGAAATTCCCCAAAAGTACCTTTCAGCTCATTGCGCACCCAAGTGAACAAAGAGCACAAGAGCCCAGAGTTTCCTGCGAAAACAGCAAGTGGCAAGCAGTCAGCTCAGGAAGCTAGCACTATGTTCATCAGCAGCACAGAGAAAACAATCGATTTACCACCTCATGAGAGAGGAAGCATGGCCACAAAAGAGCCATCGTTGTTCATTAGACAGGAAAGTTTTACCAAAGAGAAATCGAGCAGCAGTGTTCCTCACAATAGACTTCCGCATATTTCAAGCCATCCTTTACTCAAAGATTTAGATGTTTCCAAGTCAAATTACATAGACTACGGTCACGAGACGCGTCTCTTTCTCAAGGATACAGAGACTGCTTTGGCAGCACTGGAAGCCAAAATACTGTCTCAAGCTCCTTGCCTTGATCCTTCAGAAAATATTTCATGCCCACCCGAAGACTCTTTATCGGGGGATTCTGACGTGGACACTGCAAGCTCGGTGAGTATAGTGAGTGGTAAGAATGTTCCAAGTAACGGTCAGAACCGCAGACATAGCAGCAGCCTACAAAAAGAGAAATCCTCTTCAACGCCTTCCATACAAGACCAGTATGGCCACTCCAGTGCACGTGATCGTTTGTCTGAGAAACGTAAGATGGTTCCTTCTGAAGCTGTGGGCAGAATGGATGCTTCCAAGCGCTTCCAGCTTAAACGAAGTACTGGACCTCGTGGGTCTCTGGATTTTACAGATGATGAAAGAAGTTCCAGTCTCCCTTATTTACCAGTCACAGAGATGACTTCTTCTGACTATGAACAGTCTGTTTCAAGGCCCCTTTCAAGAAAGAAGGCCTTTGCACAGTCCACCAAAGAGGATTACATCAGAAACCTATCAAACGCACAGAAGGTTCAACAGTCTCTGACCAGGTCCAACAGTTTGTCAACACCAAGACCCACAAGAGCTTCCAAACTGCGCCGTGCACGTTTAGGGGATGCTTCAGATAATGAATGTGCAGATCCAGAGAAAGCAACATTGAATGCTGAAGTTTCAACTGGCAACTCCTCATCTTCTAAACAGACTGAGGTTAAAAAGCTCTCAAGACTTGATATCTTGGCCATGCCGAGAAAAAGGACTGGTTCATTTACAGTGCCAAGTGACTCGGAAACGGCACCCTCCAAGGCAGGCTTTTCTGTCCGCAGTATGGAGACCAGCTACTCCAACCGGAAGGCTGTTGTGCCCGAGGTGAAACCCCCAGCCAGAAAACCTGTAGTACCAACTCCCAAGCAACCATTCAGCAGAACGCGTCCTGGCAGTGTCAAATACTCTTCCTCTTCCAGTAAGTAGTGTTTCATAAATATCACTTTTGACTTGCAGCTTGAAAATGATACGCTTAGTACCTGACTGGTGATGAGAGAAATAAGTGTACCGGTGGTTAGTACATGTGGGGTTTTTGATTTAGCTCATGCCTTTCTCAGTAGTAGGGCAAGGTGAGTTATGTTCAAGTGTTTTCCGTCCCTGGAAGACTCACGGTCTAAGGGGCAAGTCTGTAACTTGGCTTCTCCAATTACATGCACCGGTGCGAAGCCATTCTAGAATACTAGCGTAAAGTCAAGTTGGCGTAACTACATTTAGGCATGACCATTTATGCTGGGTCAGTGGCAGGTGTAAATGGGTGCAGCTGAGCGTGGCATGCAATGCATGCAACTTATAAGCTATGCACTTAAGTTGGAGACATCCCTGTGCTCCTCCCATGCTCCACCTGTGTGTACGCCCCCTTGCAGTAACACGCTAAGGCCCTTTTGGACTACCTAATAGAATATTTCAGCACTTACGTGCACACTGCAAGCGCCCAGTGATAGAATTTTCGTGTTGTGACTTGCTGTCTTCACCCCTCTGCCCCAAGCCGACGATGGCCAGTGTTTCGCGCTGCTGCTTCAGGGTCTTGGTGGCAGGTTACTATCGGGGCAGCCCATCGTCGGCTTGGGGCAGAGGGGTGAAGACAGCAAGTCACAACACGAAAGTTTGAAGTGTTGATGAGCTAAAGAGAGCAGCAAATGAGTCTATGCCGACAATCAAGAACATGTATTTCACAATCTTCCCAAACACTTCCAACTTGAAATATTTATATGATAGTGTCCCAGTGCTTCAAATCAACATAACTTTTTCTTTCAAAACGGGGATCTTCAGATTTAAACTTTCCCGCCATTCGGAACAACTGTTTCCGTATATCGGCGTCACATACATCCTCATTGATCCATCCGTATAAAGATATTTTTTTTCTGTTATTTAATTCCTTATTTATATTTATATTTATATAAGTATATATCAAAATTTTTAATGTTTTTTAAAACTTAGCTTTATGGTTGCAGTTCAACAGCATTTTTCTCCCAAGGCAAACCTCTGCCGACATGGCCAGGTTTCGATATACTTCTTCAGGGAAGAGGTATGCAATTCAAGGTGTAACCCTTTGTATCACCATAAAAAAGAAAAGAAAAATGGCAGCCATTTTTCTTTTCTTTTTTATGGTGATACAAAGGGTTACACCTTGAATTGCATACCTCTTCCCTGAAGAAGTATATCGAAACCTGGCCATGTCGGCAGAGGTTTGCCTTGGGAGAAAAATGCTGTTGAACTGCAACCATAAAGCTAAGTTTTAAAAAACATTAAAAATTTTGATATATACTTATATAAATATAAATAAGGAATTAAATAACAGAAAAAAAATATCTTTATACGGATGGATCAATGAGGATGTATGTGACGCCGATATACGGAAACAGTTGTTCCGAATGGCGGGAAAGTTTAAATCTGAAGATCCCCGTTTTGAAAGAAAAAGTTATGTTGATTTGAAGCACTGGGACACTATCATATAAATATTTCAAGTTGGAAGTGTTTGGGAAGATTGTGATATACATTTGATTTAATTCCCCACACTTGGAAGACATAGGTCTACTTAATTTGACAATCAAGAACAGGCACAAGAAAAGATAAGGTGTCCTTTTCACCACTATAGCTCACCGTTTGATGGACAACCCTGGTAGTATTGAAACAGAAGAGTAAAGTTAACAGATAAGATTTTGGACAAGTTAACAGATAAGAATTTAATGTAGTAACAGAACATTGGGTATAACGCATATGATTGAAGGTGCCTGATGTTACCTAGCACTGGAAGGTTTTTTATGGCCGATGATGAAGAGAGGATCTAATTGATCTGTTGAGCTCTATAGATATAGTGTATCCTAGAGCTCTTTGAGGCCTTTTTCCTTCTAAAGATAGGAGACCCATAGGGTCAGAGAGTTCCCATGTAGATTCCAGGCTGGAGTCTATCCTAGATTTATGGGATTTTGATTTAATTTATAACCTAACTTTGGGCTCCATTTTCTGAATTCTATAACTGGGTGCCTCCTGTTGGGGGGCACCTATTCTATAACTCCTTCTAGGCACCAAGACGCCCTTATAGAATACTAGCGTAGCCCAATATTGGTGTGCCTTAGTTACACCAGCCACAGACCTGGCGTAAGCATGAGCTCATAAATGAGTCAAGGGCACATGTAACTTGGAGCCCTGCCCATGTCCCGCCACACTCCACTGACATGTACCCCTCTTGCAGTTGCACATTATAGCTCATTTACCTGTATAGAATAGTGCTTAGGGCACGGACATGCATAAGTCTACTTTACGCTGCAGTTACGTGTGCAAAGGGTCACGTAACCATGGGCATCTAGTTACACAGTTGCCATTATACCACATAAAAAGTACATGCAATGAATGTATTTGCCTATTTCTATGTGTAAGATGCTACTCAACTTGTCATCTTGTGTATAACATTACTCCCACTGTGTGAAAATGTGTACTTCATCTTTCAGTGGTCTCAATCTGAATTAAAAATAGTCCTCAGGCTCTTATAAGATCATGTAATCAATGTTCGAGTTTTCATACAAATGAGTCCCTCTTAGAGAATGTGCTCATCCATCATTGTGAGGAAACAGCAGTGGTTTGCAAACAGCCCACAAGTGGTAGAAAGGAGCAGAAAGGCACCTTTTGAAGTGTGATCTTCTCCTTTCTACCACTTATCCATCAACACAAGGATAAGTGTCTTTCATTGTTTTCAGACATCTTAAAACAATGTTGCATGTGAACTGGGAGGCTGCAATTTGAATCCTCCTGACGCAGCTAAAGGCGAAACAGAGTTTTTGTTGTTGAATTTCATGAGGAATTTTATTTCCCTGTCTCAGGATTTGCTGCAATTATTGGGAATTCTGGCTTAGATAAGTGAGTTGAGCTTAGGAACAGCATCATACGACATAAACTGTTCACCATTCCTGGAAGGGTTTTGGTTTTTGAAGTGTCTCTTGATAAACCAGTACTTTTTGTACGGCTGATCTGTTTAGCTGTTACTGGGCAATTTGTGGAGTTTTTTTCTGACCGGTGATGTACGTGCTGCACTCTGTTCTTTATGGGACTGACAGTGTTTTGTCCTGAGGTCTTTTGTCCTCCACATTTTTTGTTGCATATCTTTTTGTAATTAAGTCCTCTGTCAAGGTAATGGATTTCCATACAAAGATGGTTACTGCTAATGTGTGGGCTGATATTTTTTGATGTTCAGAGTTTGTACAGCTCATCTATAGTACATTATTGTCGTTATCACAAAGAATATTACATTTCCAAACGTTTTATATTGAGGTGGAAGGTTTAATACTACCCATAAGAACTTAGATGTTCTATACTAGGACATGCTGAAGGTCCGTGGAGCTTGGCATCCAGTTTCCAGTTGTGGCCATTCAAAGGTCCAGAGAGCAAGTTATGAGGGGCAAACAGTTACTCGGCCGAAAGAAGGTGTTTTGAACTCATTCCAACAAAATCCAAGGTTGTACAGAGTGGTTTAATTAGAGTATTTTAACCCATTATTAAACTAGGTGACTGGGCATTCAAATGGCAGATAACATTTAATGTGAGCAAGCACAAAGTGATGCATGTGGGGAAGAGGAATCCAAGCTACATGATGCAAGATTCCACATTGGGAGTTACCACCCAGGAAAAGGATCTAGGTGTCATCGTTGATAATCTGTTGAAATTCTCTCCTCAGTGTGCAGCAGCAGCCAAGTAAGCAAATGGAATATTAGGAATTATTAGGAAAGGAATGGGAAAACAAAAATGAGAATATTATGCTTTTTGTATCGCTCCATGGTGCAACCGGACCGCAAATATTGTTTGCAGTTTTGGTCACTGCATCTCAAAAAAGACATTGGACCGGATATTTAAGTAATTTAGTTGGCAGCTGAGTGCCGCTGAATATCACGGTTAGCCCTGAACTCATGTTCTGGGGGTGGAGTCAGCACTTGGCTTCTTAAGGGCTGATATTCAGCCCTTAAGCGGCCAGGTTTACCATATAAATGGGACCACATAAAAGTCTGTCCTACTTAAAGCGGCTATGTTTTAACAGGCTTAAAAATAACCGGATGTTCGGAGCCGGAGCCTGCGCAGGTCTTGGCTTTGAATATCTGAGAATAACTCTGTTGGCGGTGAACAAAATCGGACTGCTGACAGTTGAATATTGATCCCATAGTGGAATTAGAAAAGGTACAGAGAAGGGCAACAAAAATGATGAAGGGGATGGGATGACTTCCCTACGAGGAAAGGCTAAAAAGGCTAGGGCTGTTCAGCTTGGAGAAGAGATGGCTGAGGGGGATATGATAAGAGGTCTATAAAATACTGAGTGGAATGGGTAGATATAAATCTCTTGTTTTACAATTTCCAAAATAAAAGGACCGGTGGCATGCAATGAAGCTACTAAGTAGCTAATTTATAACAAATTGAAGAAATAGTTTTTCACTCAGTGTAATTAAGCTCTGGAATTAATTACCAAAGAATGTGCTAAAAGCAGTTAGCTTAGCAGGGTTTTAAAAAGGGTTGGATAATTTCCTAGAAGAAGAAAAAGTCCATAAGTCATTATTAAGATATATGTGGGGAAAAAAACAATGCTTTTATATTTGGGATAAGCAGTATAAGATCGGTTTATCTCTTTTTGAGATCTTGCTAGGTACTTGTGACCTAGATTGGCCACTGTTGGAAACAAGATATTGGACTCGATGGACCTTTGGTTTGACCCAGTATGGCAATGCTTATGCTCTTATGTTCTTATTTTTCAAATTATTATATAAGCCCCTAAGGATTAGTATGCTTGTACTGCTTTGTATTTGGATACTAATGGAGGGATTTATCTGGATCCCTGCCTCGGGGTCAACAAGGAATTGTTTTCCCTGTGAAAGAAATGCCCTCATGTCCATTGTTGATTAATTGCCCTCTGTTGTCAGAACAAATGATTTCTCTCATAAGGGTAATTCACAGATGAGCGAGTTTTGTAAACTGTTGTCATCTTACACCCAAAGTCAGTTTACAGCTCTCTTAATCCTTTTATTGCCCTCAAGTGTGCATTCATAGAAAATAAACTAAGGGAAGCGTAGCGTAGCGCTGCAAGTAACAGCTTGAGCCTATCTGCTTTAACTGCATAACTGAGGTATGCCATGCACGTTGTACCCCTGTTTTCCAAACCGAGCAGGATGAGCCTGCCTGATGAGCTGCATTTTTTTTCTATAAGATAATAAAGGTATAGAGAGGTCTATATCTCGCTTACACAAAGCTCTGCAGAAAGACTTAAGTTTAATCGCATGTCAAAGAATTACCAAATGGTTAGAAACCTTACATGACTTCTAGTTTGCAAAGTAGAAAAGCGTTTTCTGTAACGGACCCACCTTGCATTGTAAGTTACAAATGGAGATTGGTTCTTGTTCCGATGAATTGGTTTTCAGTCTTTAGGGCTTTCAGGTGACGTACTTTACTAACCGGCTTCTTGCTCCTGACAGTGGACTTTGTGGCAGACAATTCTAACTATCTATCTTACCTTTGCTAAGCTGGGCTTCCATTAACAATAATACTCATCCTCCTTGTTCCTTTGTAGGGTGCTGTTTTACATTACCTCTGCATAGTTTGGGAAGATTTAACACTATATACTTTTGTAAAATCTCAACCATTTGTTAATACGTGACCAGGTTGTGCAACTCCATGCATTGGGCCTGTAAGATAAATCCATAGGCAGAAGAACAGGATGGGCCACTGGGGCGTAGCCCAACTAACGTTTTGCACCCACAACTGGGGCAGAGGTTGGTTTGTTTGGCCCCTGAGATGGCCAAAGAAAGACACAGGGACATCCTGGAAAGCTGAGTGGATTGTGGCCACTTGAGACTGGAGCTGGACAACTCTGTCATGTTCGGTATGCTTGTACTAAAGTTGCATTTCTTTTGCTGGAGTAGAATACTAGAGGAGCCTGTTTCTGCTTCTCTGCTCATGAGCTGAATTGAACTGGTCAAGCTGTGAAAAAGCAAAGTGTAAACTGAATAAATGTAACTACTCAACCGGGGCAGGCTGAACCATCAGACAAAGTAGGTGGTTGCCTAGGGCATCATTCTTTGGGGGGTGGGGTGGTAGAGTAGCTGCAGTTAAAGTAAAACTCAAAGAACGGTTGTATATTTCTACCTATTTTTTTGTGATTTTACTGGATGGTTTTAGGTGTGTTGGTATTGTGGTGACCATAATTGTTGAGTTCAATTATTTTTTAGGCCTATAGACTTTTCTCCTTCTTGAAACTTTAATAATTAAAGTTGCATCTACTACTACTACTATTCAGCATTTCTATAGTGCTACAAGGCGTACGCAGCGCTGCACAAACATAGAAGAAAGACAGTCCCTGCTCAAAGAGCTTACAATCTAATAGACAAAAAAATAAAAAAAATAAGCAAATCAAATCAATTAATGTGAACGGGAAGGAAGAGAGGAGGGTAGGTGGAGGCGAGTGGTTACAAGTGGTTACGAGTCAAAAGCAATGTTAAAGAGGTGGGCTTTCAGTCTAGATTTAAAGGTGGCCAAGGATGGGGCAAGACGTAGGGGCTCAGGAAGTTTATTCCAGGCGTAGGGTGCAGCGAGACAGAAGGCGCAAAGTCTGGAGTTGGCAGTAGTGGAGAAGGGAACAGATAAGAAGGATTTATCCATGGAGCGAAGTGCACGGGAAGGGGTGTAGGGAAGGACGAGTGTGGAGAGATACTGGGGAGCAGCAGAGTGAGTACATTTATAGGTTAGTAGAAGAAGTTTGAACAGGATGCGAAAACGGATAGGGAGCCAGTGAAGGGTCTTGAGGAGAGGGGTAGTATGAGTAAAGCGACCCTGGGGGGACCTAATATGTTTGCACCACCCTTGTACTGAATTCTGTAATTTAGTTAGTATTGAAGTAAAGAAAAAGTACTGTGAATCCTTGGTACATCGTTTTCCCTTGTGGAAAGACTTGTCTGGACTTAAAATACAATACAAAAGGATCTTGTCCGCATATACTGCCCGTCTTCAAGTCTTTGCTTAAAGCCCACCTCTTCAATGCTGCGTTCGGCACCTAACCCTTACCGTTCAGTGAATCCACACTGCCCCAATTTGACTGCCCCTATCGGACCGACCATTCACTTGTCTATTAGATTGTAAGCTCTTTGAGCAGGGACTGTCTCTCTTTGTTAAATTGTACAGCGCTGCGTAACCCTAGTAGCGCTCTAGAAATGTTAAGTAGTAGTATACCATAAGGTTCAATGTGGATAACAATATACAAGAAACTGAACAATCAAGGGAAATTAAAGAGCGTTCTTATAACAAAAACAGTACAAAACTTAAGTATCCTGACTAAAGTATTTCCTAAAAAGATAGGTTTTTAAACATTTTCTGAACACAGGATAGGAGTCTATTTTCCTTATATTAATCTGTACAGAATTCCAGATATGAACAACTTGATGATAAAAAGTAGAATAAAAAACACACTTTTCTAATGGTAAGATTTCAGATTGAGGAAAAGGAGTTTCTAGAAGATCTACGAATGTCCTACAAAGAACATATGGTAAAGAATACTATTGGCTTAGCTCCATCTTACTTAGCCTGTCCTCATAGGGAAGTTGTTCCATCCCCTTTATCATTTTTGTCGCCCTTCTCTGCACCTTTTCTAATTCCACTATATGTTTTTGAGATGCGGCAACCAGAATTGAACACAATATTCGAGGTGCGGTCACACCATGGAGCGATACCAAGGCATTATAACATCCTCATTTTTGTTTTCCAGTCCTTTCCTAATAATATTCTATTTGCTTTCTTAGCTGCATCAGCACACTGAGCAGAAAGTTTCAACGTATCATCGACGACACCTAGATCCCTTTCTTGGTCTGTGACTCCTAACGTGCATGACGTAGCTGTAATTTGGGTTCCTCTTTCCCACATGCATCACTTTGCACTTGCTCACATTAAACGTCATTTGCCATTTAGACGCCCAGTCTCCCAGTCTCGTAGGTCCTCTTGTAATTTTTCACAATCCTCCTGTGATTTACGACTTTGAATAAATTTGTGTGTCATCAGCAAATTTAATTACCTCTCTAGTTACTCCCATCTCTAGGTCATTTATAACTATGTAAAAAACAGTGGTCCTAGCACAGACCCCTGGGGAACACCACTAACTACCCTTCTCCATTGAGAATACTGACCATTTAACCCTACTCTCTGTTTTCTATCTTAACCAGTTTTTAATCCACAATAGAACACTACCTCCTATCCCATGACTTTCCAATTTCCTCCGGAGTCTTTCATGATGGGGATTTTGTCAGACGCCTTCTGAAAATCCAGATACACAATATCAACCGGCTCACCTTTATCCACATGTTTGTTCACCCCTTCAAAGAAATGTAGTAGATTGGTGAGGCAAGATTTCCCTTCACTTAAATCCATGTTGACTATCAGGCTTATTTTCAAAAGAGAAGGATGCCCATTTTTTGACACAAATCAGAAGATGGGCGTTCTTCTCTCAGGGTCGCCCAAATCGGCATAATCGAAAGCCGATTTTGGGCGTCCCCCAACTGCTTTCTGTCGCGGGGACGACCAAAGTTCCCGGGGGCGTGTCAGAGGCATAGCGAAGACGGGATTTGGGCGAGCCTAACACATGGGCGTCCTCGACACATAATGGAAAAAAAAGGGCGTCCCTGATGAGCATTTGGATGACTTTACCTGGTCCAGTTTTTGTTACGACCAATGCACAAAAAGGTGCCCGAACTGACCAGATGACCACTGGAGGGAATCAGGGATGACCTCCCCTTACTCCCCCAGTGGTCACCAACCCCCTCCCACCCTCAAAAAAAAAATATCTTCCAAAATATTTTGTGCCAGCCTCCAATGTCATACTCAGGTCCATCGCAGCAGTATGCAGTCCCTGGAGCAGTTTTAGTGGGTGCAGTGCACTTCAGACAGGCGGACCCAGGCCCATCCCCCTCCCTACCTGTTATGTTTATGGTGGTAAATGTGAGCCCTACAAAACCCACCACAAACCTACTGTAACCACATCTAGGTGCCCCCCCTTTACCCGTAATGGCTATGGTAGTGGTGTACAGTTGTGGGTAGTGGGGTTTGGGAGCTCAATACACAAGGTAAGGGAGCTGTGTACCTGGGAGCTTTTTCTGAAGTTCACTGCAGTGCTCCCTAGGGTGCCCAGTTGGTGTCCTGGCATGTCAGGCGGTCCAATGCGCTACGAATGCTGGCTCCTCCCACCCCCAAAGCGCTAGCATTTGGTCGTTTCTGAGATGGGCATCCTTGGTTTCCATTATCGCCGAAAATCAGGAACGACCAAGTCTAGGGTCGACCATCTCTAAGGATGACCTAAATTTCAAGATTTTGGCATCCCCGACCGTATTATCGAAATGAAAGATGGACGCCCATCTTGATTCGATAATACTGGTTTCCCGTCCCTTCGCTGGGACGTCCTCAGGAAAACTTGGGCGCCCCTTTCAACTATGCCCCCTTTGTCTCATTAATCCATGCTTTTGAATATAAAACATGAAAAAAAATCCAGTTGTGAAAGGAAAGCAGGGGAGACCAAAAGAATCTATTTCGCTGTCAGTGTTGCCTCAGGATGGTGGTGTAATATGAATTCTCTGAAATTGACTGAATTAGGGGGTTGCAGGTTGTTTTTATGGATGAATCAAACGAGTATTGCTGTTCACTAAATACGGAAGTGCCATCCAGGCAGAAGTATGTGATGGCAGAAGTATGTTGCTACCTTAGAGATAACCAGTGACCCAACTCTCTCTCATATTTCAAGGCTGGCGATTTAGAATTTATTCAGTTTACAAAATGCTGATACAGAAGCAACCAACTTGGTGAAAGATCTTCATTTTTTTTATTAAAAGAGCAAAGGAGCAGCTAATACAGAAATATAGTGATGCATACTCCAGCAAAAGAACTACATTTCCTATAAATGGCTACTTTAAAATCTTACTCATGAACTTTATTTACAGGGATTCTGTGTAAATGAAATAAAGTAATTAGGAGAATAAACCTTAACCTTGGGCGACCTGAGCGTTTGGCTTACAGACTGTGTTCAAACATCCAAATGATTTTATCCCAAAATAAGCGGCCTGAAATTTGCGATGCGTTTCTTTACACAGAACCCCTTTGGTTGGTCTTTTCGTGGTCTTGGGTTTGTCTGGATTCCTTTTTCTTGCTTAATTCTTTTCTTTCTTTGTGTCGAACCAATTCATGTCATAAGCTTCAAGACGAAGACAGCAGGGTTCAGATTATACTTCTACTTCAGAGGAGGAATATGGCTCAAATCACAGCACCCCTAAACACAAACGCTCCCATACCTCAACAGCCACACAGACGCCAAGGACGCACGTGCCTAGCTCACTCAGACAAAAGCACAGCGCAGAGGAAGAGGATGAGGATGATGATCCAGATACATATCGCAACTTAATGGTGCAGACCGTGGAAATAGCAGAAATAGCCAGGTGAGTAGCTGTGCATGATTTGTCATATCCCCTTCCCTTTAAATTTTTGTTAGAAATTGATGTCAGCACATACTGCAAACAATACTTGTTTGGCTCAACTAAGCATATTTGGGGTCAATTTTCAAAGGGGTTGTCCAGTGATGTCTGCTAATTTACCTGAAGTGTATGTGTAGATTAAGGGGTGTGTTTACTAAGGTGTGCTATAGGCGTGTTAGCATTTTTTAATGCGACTTGATGGTGGACTCGCGTTAAACGCTAATGCGCCCATAGGAATGTATATGTAAATATTATCCTACAACTATCAACATTAAAATAAATGTTGTTATGTATCAAAATCTCTAAAACACTCAAGGTTATTTAGGTAAAGCAGATTGAAACTTTCACAATTGTCCAAACATTTCAATTTGTCAGAACTAATACAGCAGAAATATCTACTTATTAACATAACTCCATGTGCTTGTTCAATGACATACATATGCCATCCCCAATTCCCATCCATTATACTTCTTTTATATGAAATGTCCTTTGTTTTTTCCAAATGACAGTACATACAAATCCTTTTTAAATGGAAATAAACTAAAGTATAACGTCACTGATCCAAAGCCGAAGATAGGGTAACAATAAATATCCCCTGCCAATACAGGGTGATATGCTGAAATGTCTGGATACAACCATGCATATCCTCACAAAATCGACATCATCCGTGCCTCTTTACATTCCTGCACCCGTAGGTTGTGTCATAGCGTTTACACCTTAACTTTAAAGGCGCATTAAAAACACTAACGCGCCTTAGTAAACATACCCCTAAGTGTATTTTCAGCAGTTCTGCATGTATAGAATGTGCCGATTTAAAGTACACGCCTACTCCATACATGTACTTATGCCCTTACTCTAAACATGCAGATGCTGGGTGCCTACATGTGTAGCGTATGTGTTTAGGTTGTATGCTCCTCGTTATATCTGGTTTTTGTCACCTCCAGTCCAAATGTACGTGCTAGACTTGTGAAACAGCTTTTTGGAAAGGTCATCCAAGTCGAATTGGAACGTCCAAGTCGGTGCATTGCCGATGATGCTGAGTTCATCCAGAATGAACAACTGTATTACAAACCAGAGCATCCAAACTATAGACATAGCTGAACCGTAATTTGGATGACAACATGAAGGACCATGTTCTAAAGTGGCGGCAAAAATGCCCACGTGCTGGAATATGAATATTTATATTAGCCAGTTTAATATCAGAGCCAATATTTTTCCCATGTTTTTTCATTGTTTTCAATTTTGGGGAGAATGGCAAGCATGTGGGGATTATGGGGGTCACCTTCCGAATCCCTCCAGTAAAGTACTGTTCAATTTGAGCACCTTTCTATGATTTGGACATTCCAGGAGCAGGGTTAAATACCAACGTCCATCTTTGTGGATATGAAAGTTCTGTTCTCTTCTGAAATCAGCAATTGCTGAAACATGAACATCAAAGTGTTAGCCACACCCCAGTCCCTCCCAGAACACACCCTCTTGCAATATGGATATTCCACAGGTTTGTAATGCCATAACATGACATGGTAAAATTGGCATTTGGATGTCCCTGTGCTAAGGACAACTAAAATGTGAACAGTGCTGCTTAAATAAGCACCAAAGGCGCCCAGTATCTGCATCTATGTCTAGAGTGGGCATGTAGTGGGCTCCTTTCTCTCACCAGAATACCCCTTTCATGCCCCTTTTTTCGGTGCATATTAACTCTGCATCAGTGCACGCACATTTTATTTGCTCATTTCTGTTTTGCCTGAAATCTAGATGGAGTACAACATTATTTTAATGTTATGTTTGATACAATTATGTATTTAAACAACTGAACTCAAAAACATAAAATAAAACGGAAAAGACAAAAAATATTAAAATGAAGTGGAACTGGTACTTCCATTATGTAGCTTCCCACTATTCCAGAACCTGTGGGATAGTTGTGTCCATTAACTAGCAAGTGGAGCTGAAAACTGAGCTGAGACATATGTCTCTTGGCATCCAGTCCAACTTCTCAGTATTTTCCATCTCCAGCAGGTGGATGAACACACTTTTCAGCCTCTGGTTCTGAGTCATTTGTTCCTGGTCCACTTGGTTAACTGGTCCCCAGTTGAACTTTGCATGTGGCTTGAGTCTGCGGAGTCCTATCTGGAGGTCTTCAGATCCCTGTCTGTGGTGCCCCATGAATTTACTTCTTCCCTCCCTTCACTTGTTTCCTGTGGAGCTCTCTCTTTCTGGCACAACAACCTTTTAAAAAATAAAATAAAAGTTTGCTGGAGAGGGTGGGACAGAGTATCGGTCAGGATTGTTTCTCATCTGGGATAAGACGGAGGCTGTGAGCTTGGGGGGAGAAACCAGCAGTGCTAAGTCTGACTAACATTGACTCGGAACCACTTGGACGGCTGCAAGTTCTACTTGGGGCAGGGATCCTGACTCACCACTTGGGACTGCATTGTGCTGCACTTGTGCCAGTCAGGGTGAATGGTGACTCCTGTGCAGGCAGTTAAGCAGTTTTCTCGCTGTGGGACCCACTGACTCGTGTTGGGGCATCGCAGTGCATCAAGCCGGGAATCCTGTAGGATGTAGGGGAAACGACGGCAACACATATTTGGATTTGGCACAGCATCCGAAAATGCTGGGGACTTGAGGCTGTCCAGCAAGGGCCTATGCGTAGTTTGGTGCAGGATAGTGCGGGAACGGGCACCATTTTGTTGGGACTGACTGGCAGTGAGGACTCAGCCTCTATCTGATCACACATGGAGCATAGCTGCCATTCTACAACCTCAGTGCTTGACAGAGCATTCAGCTGCATTGGGATCTTTGTTTTCTCCAGAGTTTATAGTGCTCTTACACCAGGCCTATTTACTAAAGCAGAGTCAGTCAGCTGCAAGGTGCTTCAGTTTCTCACCCTGCTGCTCCACTTGCTCTTAAGAGATCTCGTTTAGACCTCCAGGAGTGGGCAGATGAGATTGTTTGCTTCTCCCTCCTTCTCTGATGTGGCCTTGGAGGAGCCACTGTTGAAGGAGCCGTTAGAGTAGGGAGAGCCCCCTGCTGAGGAGGGGGATGACTTGAAAGTACTGAGGTTGTTTCATAAAGAGGAGCTCAAGTACTCTTATTTCTGAGGCACTGGCAGGGCTTTCCATTGAGGAGCCTTCTGCTTTGGCATCAGGAGTTCCATTTTCATTAATCATGAGGGGGCTTAGAGGTCCTTCTAAAGCCTTCCCAATGTATGATGACATTCAGGACCTGATTACAGCAGCATGGTCTCGCTGGACACAGGGCTACGAGGGGAAGAGCCATAGTTCACTTCCACCCATTGGTTCTGGAGAAGAAAAAGAAATACAGCTTTGGACTTCCTTGTTACAGTGGTGACTAAGAAGGCCACCTTGCTGGTGGAAGGGGACATTGCTTTTAAAAGACCTTCAGTTAGGAACCTGGAAGGCTCGCTGAAACAAGCCTTTGAAGTGGGACTTCCTAGCGACAGTGTGCTCGCCCTTGGCAAGAGCATGCCTGATGTGGCATCAGCAGTATGCAACACAAGATGGGCGCCTTAACACCCAGCTGGAAGCAGGGTTGGCCTACTTGGCAGATGTTGTTTATGGCATGTTATGATCTGCAGTATGTCTTTGGCTGTCATGGTACTCTGGCAGCTCTGATTGAGGCATTGGGAATCGGATTTAGCGTCGGTCACGTCTATACTGCCCTTTCGGGACAAGTGACTGTTTGAAGAAGATCTCAGTAATCTGGTGAAACTAAGCCACAGTAGTTGCCGGAGAATAAGCCAAAAGCCTCTGATCATCCATCCTCGGGGGCTTTTAATCTCAATTTTGTGACAGCAGACGGCATCGGCCTGGTTGTCAGCAGTATGGTCAGAAGTTCTGCTTTTGGGCACCCCAATCTTCTCGTGCAGACAGGAAGTCTTCCTCTCAATCAGCTAGGTCGGCCAGTGCCTCCAGAGCTTCACAATGATGCAAGGCTGGTCCACTTTTCTCTTCCTCTGGTGGGGGTACATCTTCAGGAGTTTGGGAGGAGTGGGCCAAAATCACGTCAGACCAGTGGGTTCTGGATATTCTTACAGAAGGGTACAAGTTTGAGTTCTTCTGCCTGGTTGCTCCTGTATTTCTGCAGTCTCTTTGTCAAAAGGGAACCAAGGCATTTGAGGTTCAGGCCACTGTAGATTTCTTGCTGGTGCTCCAGGCCATTGTTCAAGTTCCCCAGGCTAAACAGGGACAATGCAGATACTCCATCTGCTTCATTGTCCCAAGGAAGGAAGGCACCTTTCGTCCAGTTTTACATCTCAAAGATCTAAACCTCTGCCTCTGAGTGTCCTGCTTTTGCATGGAAATGCTAAGAGCAATCATAGCCTCGGTTCAAGCAGGAGAATTTCTCACTGCTCTCGATCTCAAGGAGGCGTACTTGTGTATACCTGTATGGCCCCTGGATCAGAGGTTTCTTCGTTTTGTGGTTATTGGCTGTCATTTCCAGTTTATGGCTTTACCCTTCAGTCTCGCCATGGCACCAAGAATGTTTACTAAGGTTATGGTGGTGGTGGCAGCCTTCCTTTGACACTAGGAAACCAGAGTTCACCCACATCTTGACAACTGGCTCATTTGTATGTCATCCTATTTGGACAGCGTAGTGGCGACAGACAGTTGTTCACATCCTACAATTGTCGGGTTGGGTGATATTCGAGAAGAGCAGACTAACTCCATCGCAGACGCTGGAGTATCTGGGTGTTCTATTGGACACAGCAAGGGAGAGGATCTTTCGCATGGAACACAGGAGGTCGAAGCTGGTTCAACAGATCAGTCTTCTCACTCATGGCAGGCCCAGGGTCTGGGACTATGTCAAGGTTCTGGGGTCAGTGACAGCGGCGATGGAAGTGATGCCATAGGCAAGGGCTCTTATGTAGCCTTTACAGGAGCCACTTCTCAGCCACTGGTCTCTGGTGTCACAGAAGTACATCTTCCTTGGATGCTGGTTGCCAGATGGAGTATGCCGTGGTGATTGTCCCCCAGAAATAAGACCATCAGAGCTCCCTTTCCGATAACATGCTGGGAGGTGGTGACAATGGATGACAGCAGTCAGGTTAGGTAGCTCATTACAGTTTCTATCTGGCACAAGGTACCTAGATGGAACAGGAGTCTCAGTGGTTAATTAAATCGCTTGGAGCTCAGGACAGTGCAAAATGCCTTGTGCGACTTCACTCCCTTTCTGGTGGGGGCCCCAATCCAAGTTCTCTCCAACAGTGCGATGGTGGCGCTTTCATCAACAAGCAAAGTGGGACCCACAGCAGCCTGATGGCAGTGGAGGTGGCCTCTCTCATGAGTTGAGTGGAGAAATATCTTCTCTGCTTGTCTGCAGCTCAGATCTGTGGAGGTGGACTCTTTCAGCAGGCACTCCTTGGGCCCTAGAGAATGGAAACTATCCAGCCAGAGTTTTCAGCTGATAGTGGACAGATGGTGTTCTCCGCTTCTAAACTTGATGGCGACAGAATGGGATGCCAAAGTGCCCAAGTTGTTCAGCTGTTGCATCAATCCCCATCAAACCCAATTTTTTCCCTTACTGCAGACCTAGCTGGAGACACATCTACTGTATGTCTTCTCTCCTTGGCTCATGGTAGGCCATGTTTGAAAAGGATTGCATTGCAATGGGGTCGAATAATTGTCATAGCCCCGGATCCTTTCCATCTTCCGCAGGTACACAGCCTACTAAAGCAAGGTCCAGTGCTCATGGTTTATCCGTGTCCCTTTGGTCTCGGTTTGGCCATTGAAAGGGCTCAGTTGAGATGAAAAGGTAGGCTAGGAAATGCTCTA
The DNA here is from genome assembly GCF_901765095.1 of Microcaecilia unicolor. Classification (NCBI taxonomy): domain Eukaryota; kingdom Metazoa; phylum Chordata; class Amphibia; order Gymnophiona; family Siphonopidae; genus Microcaecilia; species Microcaecilia unicolor. Next base: position 184,506,813 of record NC_044039.1, on the reverse strand, counting down.
CATCCATGGCATATACGAGGGTATGGAGGATGTTTGAGGGCTGGTGTTCTGAGTATGGACTTTCTCCCTTCTCTTCTCTGCTCAGATCGCATACATCCTAGTGTTTCTCTAGGTAGGCCTTCAGAAAGGATTAGCGTTGAGTTCACTAATAGTTCTGGTTGTGACTTTGGCCTGTTTCAGGGGCTGACTACAGAAAACGATATCCAGGTGAGCTGCAAGAGACGATTATTGTGGGGAGTGGGCCGCTTGCTGCATCCATTTCATATGCCATGTCCAGATGGAACCTTAATTTAGTTCTCCAGGCTCTGCAGAAGCCTCCTTTTGAGCTACTCTGGAAGGCCGCCTTGGAAGGTCTTAGCTAAAGACAGTGTTCTTGGTGACACTTTTGTCAGCACATAGGGTTTCAGAGCTTCAGGTGCTCTCATTTGGATCCCTTTCTCTGCTTTTCGGAGGTGGGGGGTCTCCCTGTGCATGGTTTCTTCTTTTATTCTGAAAGTGGTATAGCATTTCATCTCAACCAATCTGTAGCGCTTTTATCCTTTTGCAGAGAGGACGAAGAGGCTCAGTATTCTTCCTTCAAGCTTTTCAATGTGCATAGAGCCCTCGTTAGATATCTGGAAGTCACGTATGAGTTTTGCAAATCGGACAGACTATGCATTTTGGTAAACAGAGGTTTGGCCTTGTGGCTTCCAAGCCCACAGTTGGTAGATAGCTGAAGCAAACTATTGTGTTGGCTTATTTGCTTGTGGGGAAGCAGGTTCCTCAGACCTTGCGGGCTCATTCTATGAGGCATACAGCGACATCCTGGGTGGAGGCTACCTTACTGTCTCCAGCAGATAATTGCAAGGTTCCGACATGGTCAACGCTGAATATCTTTGCAAAGCACTACAAGGTGGACATTGCGGCGCACTCGGAAGCTAGTTTTGAGGATTCAGCCCTCAGGGTGGAGGTGCCAGGATCCCACCCACTCTATGGATTGCTCTTATATATCCCACTGGTTCTGGAATAGTGAGAAGCTACGTAATGAAAGGAGAAATTAGGTTTAGTCCTTCCCACTATTCCAGAGATCCGTCTGAGGTTTCTGAGATGTTTAGTCAGGACAAAGTAATGGGCCAGATAACGATTCACATTGCATGGTGCCTTCTGTATATCTTTTGCTCTGTACAAGCTGTCCCGAGATGAGAGGTCCACACACGTTTGCTCGTCTGATTAGTGTTAGGTTAGCGAATTGTTTAAGGTTATTGTGTTTGTTCTGAGTATTATCCTTGCTGCTTGTCGATGTAAATATTGAGGAGCTGGACTAGATGCCAAGAGAGATGTCTTGGCTCAGTTTTCAGTTCTCTATCTCCACCTGCTGGTTGATGGACACAGCTATCCCACAGGTTGTGAAATAGTGGGAAGGACAGATGGAAAGAAAATTATCAGGTAAGACTTAATTTCTCCTTAAACCTGTGGCCCAGCGCTGAACATCTGTGCCTTTTGAAAATTGACCTCATTTGTGACTTGCAGAGTGAGCCAAGGAACGTGCAAGAATGTTGTGGTTTTTCAGTTGTATATTCGGGCAGCAGTTCTTTCATTGTTTTGCATAACTCTCCAAAACTCATCAAAAAGGAAACATTATTCAAACAATTGTACCCAGCTAAGAGAGAGAGAGACAGAGACCCATCCATATTTTACCAATATTTATATCAATCAATCTTACAAAATATTAATTCTCCTTCCTTTTCAATATTTTAAAAATGTTTACTTAACTTTGTGAGTGATCTGAAGTTGATTTGTACATCTGTCACTTTCAATTGTGGTAAAAGTGTATTTTTATATGATAGTCGCATAAGTGCAAATCTGCCTTTTACTCAACACTGTTGGGAGCACTTTCCCTTAATGTCATATAAAAGTAAAGTGCTGTTCAATGTACTCTAGTTGCTTATAAAATTATCCCCTTAATGTAGTGAGTTATACCTTAGGAAACATGACTTGGCAGCACAGTTTTGGAATTTGGACTGACTGCAAATTTCCAAACGCGAGAGGGGAAAAACGTTGTCAGTGGTAATTACATAAACTGGCCAGGAATATCTTGAACTCATGGAACGGGGCTTCTTTTGGTCACATCACAGCTCTTCCCTGACTTTGCCAGAAGGGTGATATAGAGCCAAAGTCTGGTCCACTTGTTCATATCCTTGCCGCACCTACGTTACCCTTCTGCCACCTATTTTTCCAAATTTCTAATGACCGAGAAAGTATGGCGCAGGTCGACGCAGACCTTTTGAATTTTCAGTTTGTTTCTAAAAACATATTGTTTGTGCTGCAGGCTGAGCCAAACGTTGGTAAAAGACGTGGCCATCCTGGCTAGAGAGATCCATGATGTTGCAGGCGATGGAGATTCTCAGAGTTCTTCGGGGACTGGACTGAGCAGCTCTCTCAGCTCTATATCCAACACTCCAGCTTCCACCATATCTGCAAGGGAAGAGGTGAGATGGAAGAGGTGCAGGTGCTTTTCAGTAATGGCAACATCTGGAAGCCTAAGCTCTTGACTCTGCACACATGCCACAGGTCACATGTAACCTCAACTTTCAATAAACTGCCTATGTCTACAGATATGCTTGCTCTTAAGCCAGTACTTAAAACACATCAAAGCTTTTCACTTCTCTTTTGATAGCCTGTTGGTGAGGAGGTGATGCTCTTTGTGGATTAGAAATTTCTTTTAGAACTGAGTATTAACTCAGTCTGTGGCAGTGAAGAATCTGGCCACTTGATATTCAATACATTTAACTCCTTTGAAATACAGAGGGGGGCTACTTAATTCTTTCTCACACGTTTTGTGTCTGTGGGAAAAGTGCTTAACAAAAGCTGGGACCTTTTATGTTTAATATGAATATTTATATTCTGCTTTACCAAAGGCAGTTCAAGGTGGATTACAGAGATAAGACAGTAATACATACAGACAAGCAAGTCCTAGGTTCACCTATTCAGAGTACAAACAAAGCATATAAAAATTAACCATCCAGGCTAACAAACAATAAGTAATCTAATTGGATAAAACTTCCTGAAACAGTCATGTGTTCAAGACACATCTGAAATCCTTTAGAAGAAGATAAAATTCTCAATTTAAAGGGAAAGGCATTCCAGGACACTGGACCTCGCCACAAGATGGGTTTTATTTTTAGTTTCCTGTAGTTGAAAGCCCTTGACATTGGGGAATCTTAAATGAATTCCCTGAACGTAATGACCTTTGTCATACATATAGAGATACATAAGAACTAACGTCTATAGGCACCAGCCCATACATGATAATATTGTATAAACTAGGTCAGTGGTTCCCAAACCTGGTCCTGGAGGCACCCCAGTCAGTCAGGTTTTCAGGACATCCATAATGAATATTCATGAGAGAGATTTGTATGCACTACCTCCATTGCATACAAATCTCTCATGAATATTCATTGTGGATATCCTGAAAACCTAACTGACTGGGGTGCCTCCAAGACCAGGTTTGGGGACCACTGACCTAGGTATTCACATTTATGTGTGTATTAAACATGTAAATATGTAGAATAGTGGCATTTATGTAAGTATATGCACACTGGTGCATGAATGCTACTATGATGCTTAAGGGCTATTCTGCAAATACTCATCTAACTTGCGTAGTGTGTATTTGCAAAGGGGTTGTACACTGAGACAGAACAAGTAAGGATTTGTAGGCAGGGCTCCCATTTACACACTTAACTTAGAGAATACTGCCAGTTACGCAAATCCCTGCTGCATCTTGGTGTACATGCTTACCAGCTCTATGGCTGGCGTAAAGGCAAGTGACAAAATGTTAGGCCCGCTAATACCTGGTGACGGTTATATTCTATAATGGAAAGTAGGCTCCTACCTTGTGTCCTATTAGAGAATTGCCCCCATAATATTTTGACTGTAAATAATAATTGAAATGTAATCTGTGGCTTTACTGCAAGCTGGTGTAATGCCGCCAAAAGGTGCGGCTCTTTCAGCCCTAATACCCTCCAAAATCAACTTAGTAGCCACGTTTTGCAATGCGTGTAATCCATGCAATTGCAAATGCTTGTTTGGAAGCCCCAGTGAAGTAACGTTTCAGTAATTGGAGTGAGTCAGGATTGATGATTTGAATTCTTTTCTGATTATTGAACCAGATGTACTGAACCACCAGTATATCATAGTACAGTGTTCATGTCATGATTATAAGGTTGCTCAGATACAGTACCTTTAGGCATCTGTATTTTGACCATTATTGGAAGAAAAATTACATTTTTTTTCACGGAACTGTAAAAGATATTTGTATTTATATTCAACCATGGTTTCCATGAATGAAAGATCCAACACAGTGAACAACTAGGGATTAAATATCTCCAGTGCTTTAAAATGTAAGATGCAACCTGTTCATTCATCTGAGGAGCTGCCTTCCAGAGTTAGAATAGTTTTTTATTCGGGGGGCAAGGCACTAAGAATTATTATGGAAGGTCTTAACATAAGTTCAGCTGAGGATGGCTGGCTGAGTAAAATGTTCCCCACAATAGGTGCCACTGTGTACTTTTTGAAGAATATTCATAAATATTAAGTTGTATTTACTTTGTGATTTGGGGAGCAGCACACACCCAGTAGATTTTTGTTCCGACCTAGTGGCTTTTCAGGCAACTGCAGAGCCTGTCAGGGAGCACCACGTCTTTGGCATCGTTCAGCTGGAGATGTGCAGTTGGAAGGCAACCAAGGCACAATGGTGTATTTTAGGGTTTACATTTGGAGCATCTTAGCCTAAATGAATTTTTTTAAAAGTCTGGTTAGTTTGAATTTTCCATTCAAAGGATCAACAAAGCAGCTCTTAAGGTTAATTTAACGTGTGGAACTGCTGAAGTGTTTTCAGAAGGGTCAGGAGCTAATTTTAAGTACTGCTGTAAGAGGAACCTGACCAGCCTTCGTGATGCATTCTGAACTCACCAGGGTAGCCTTCAGCAACGCTGCAGGTACTTTACACAGCAGCTGTACACTTCACTTACACTTGTGTTGCAACATTTTCTGATGGACTGCTTTATCAGAGTTCTGTTCTTCACTTTATTTCTGTTTTAATGCAGATTACTAAAATGTCCTTGCGACCAGAATATCCATCTCAGGTGCACTTTCCATCCTTTGTTTTACATTGCACCTTTTAGCATGTTTCTCTTATGTTCAAACCTTGATGTCCTTGTGGAGGACAACTTTCATGTTGGTGAAAAGGGAAGCCCCAGCATCCAGTACCATCTTGATCTAGAAGCAACATTGCCGAGAGCAGGGCACAGCTCTTAGTCTTGCCCCAAGCCTGGCGAGTCCTGTGTGGGGGCTGTAATTTTTATGTGTGCAAGCATTGTCTTCCTTTGTTAGAGGCAGGGGAGGCCTATGTGCTGTTATAAAATAGCCCACTAGAAAGCTGCTGAGGCAGAAGTAACCTTGTGCTTATATGTCCTGTTATGGATGCATGCAGAAGTGTCAGTCCTCCCCCAGCTCCGCCCATTCTCCGCCCACAGGGTCATCTCGGGCATATTTTTGAAAGAGAAGGGCGCCCATCTTTTGACACAGGAGATGGGCGTCTTCCCAGGGTCGCCCAAATCGGTATAATCGAAAGCCAGTTTTGGGCGTCCTCAACTGCTTTCTGTCGTGGGGACGACCAAAGTTCATGGGGGCATGTCGGGAAGCATAGCGAAGGCGGGACTGGGGCATGCCTAACACATGGGCATCCTCAACCGATAATGGAAAAAAGAAGGGTGTCCCTGACGAGCACTTGGGCAACTTTACTTGGTCCATTTTTTTTGTTTTGACTAAGCCTCAAAAAGGTGTCCGAACTGACTAGATGACCACCGGAGGGAATGGAGGATGACCTCCCCTTACTCCCCCAGTGGTCACCAACCCCCTCCCACCCTAAAAAAAAACTTTTTAAATATTTTTTGGCAGCCTCTATGCCAGCCTCAAATGTCATACCCAGCTCCATGAATTGGGCGTCCCCGACCGTATTATCGAAACGAAAAATGGACGCCCATCTTGTTTTGATAATTCCCCGCCCCTTTGCCAGATGTCCGCGAGGATGTCCTCAGGAAAACTTGGGCACCCCTTTCGATTATGCCCCTCTATGTGTGTATTGCATAAAAATAGGTGCTGTGTGTTCATGGCACCTATGGTTACATATATTTTGCTGGCATTGCTTACTGGCCCCAAGGATCCGCTAAAGATCTTTAAAAAAAAAAAAACCCTCACTTATCCCTTAGCTTGACCTATACCATGCAAGATGCTTCCCAACCACACATAACCTGCAGTGTCACCTAATAGGCGCCCCTATGATCCTCTGCAAGAAAAGCTTGAATAATTATCCACACCTTCACCGTATCAAAGGTGAGGAGGTTAACTTCAGAGTGAGGCTCCAAAGGAAGACTTAGGCACACACAACTGTGTAGCTTCCTGTTTGCATCAAAAGTTGTGGCATATTGGTCGTTACAGCTGCTTCAAAACAGAAGAGACCACCAGCGTTGCCTAAGATCTTAATATTCTCCTTGGTGCGTACAGAGGAAGAAGAGCTGATAGATAAATGGAACCAACATCATACACGAACACCAACATTTTAAATATAGACTGTAACTCCATTGAAAGCTGGTGAAGTTTACGAAGAACAAGGGTTTTTAAGTAGACAGGTTTTAATGCTCTGAAACAGCTGTAACCGTTTCTTTCTGAGAAGAGGTAAACCCTGAAAAAAGACATTTTGGTAATGGATCTTTCCAGTCACTAGTACCTGAACCAGCACACACAGACCTTTCTTATCCACCAGAGTTCACACTTGGTTAATTAACCTTGGTGCTACATGTAAGATTTGGCTATCCATGGCTAAATGGGCATCCATATGCACTCTCAAGCTTTGCCCCCTAAACATCAAGTTCAGGTAGAATCAAAGGACATATCTGCAACCCTCTGCTCACACTTCACTGGGCTGCAGCTTTGTTTTTCATCAATTACTCAACCTACCATTGACTGAAGGCATGTCATCAAAAGTCAAACCATCAAAATATTTTATACACTTTATTTTATAGCTGATTTTGTATTTGCTAACTCGCCTTATTCTGATGAATAGATCAAAGCGGTGTATAGACTAGCTAAAAACAAGAAAGGAGCGTCAAAATTAAAGATAGGAAAGGCAAATCTCAAATATTCCAGACAAAAACAATCATTCAGGCAAGCCAACAATTTTGCAGAAGTTCAAGTGTCTCAGTCAAGAGCAGGAGTCTTACAGTAAGTAGCAAACTGAGCACAGGCTGGCACCTCCAGCATCTGGTTCCAGATTGTTCTCCAAAGGCCTGATGAAAGAAGAAAGTGTTAAGGTCTGAACTTAACTTTGGTTAAGATTGCTCTGATTGCAGGGAAAGGGGGAGACTATTTTGTTAAGCCTGTGCCAAAAAGAAAAAAAAAGCACCTCATCTGTTGAATTGTGATGAAGCTTCAGCAGGCCCTGGGAGGACCAGCCAATGGTCAGATAAAGAACGAAAAGCATGAGAATGATATGTAAAGGACTGTGGGAATCATCAAATACTGAGAAGCCATTTCATGCAGATCCTTGAGGGCAAGAACAAGAATTTTTAATTTAATTTGAAATTTTTTTTAAATTTAATTTGAAATTCTGTGGGAAGCCAGTGGTGGTGTAGCAACAAGGGAGAGACACAAGCATGGCAGAGGAAATAAACAGCAAACATACACCAGTGTCATTTTATTTTTTAAATTATTTATTGAATTTCACAACTTTACAAGCACAAGCTGTAAGTCAAGAATAGAACCGTCTCCCATATTAGAAATGGCAGAAAAAAAGGTAAAGAAAAGGAAATCAAAAAAAGATAATGGTTAGTTCCTTGTAAGTCCACAAGAAAGGGAGAGAAATAATTTGAAATTTCAGCACACCAAAAGGAATAGCCTAGTGGTTAAAGCAACCAGCTGAAAGCCAGAGCAGAGATCCCGAGGTTGCTGGTTCCAAGACCCAGTCCAGCTTTTTGTGTAGCCTAATGGTTCGTGATATGGGCAGAGATCCTGGGCAAGTTACTTAACCCTCCTTTTCCCCAGGAACAAAAACTTAGATTGTGAGCCCACTAGGGACAGAGAAAGTACCTGCATATAATTTGTATAGCGCTGCGTACGTCTAGTAGCGCTATAGAAATGATTAGTAGTAGTAGTAAGTTAACAATATACCCTAACAATTGGGGCACTCCTAAATAAACCATAATCCAGTCTGACAGCTTGTATCCCCATCCCTGCTCAGGGCACTGCAGCCAGCCAAAGACACTCTAGAAGCACTTTCAACTGATTGGGATCAAAAAAGATGTATCTGTTATTCTTGTACTGGATCAAATGTTTACAGGAAAAGCATAACAAAAAGGTAGCACCTAGTGAAACAAGTGCTTGACATATAGACAAACTGCTTCTCCTTTCTTGAGTAGCAGTACCACCAGGGTAATTTTATAAACTCCTACGAGTGTATGTAAAGCCATTTTACATGCTCAAGTCACAGGATTATCCCATTTAGAGGGGAATTCAGTAAAGGTCACCCAAAGTTGTGCACGGATCACACATCCATGTATAAACTAAGGACGTAAGCGTTGACAGACCAAAAGTCCATCAAACCCAATATCCTGTTTTGAATAGTGGCCAATCCAGGTCACAAGTATCTGGCAAGATCTCAAAAAAGTAAAACAGATTTTATGCTGCTTATCCAAGAAATATAAGCAGTGGATTTTCCCCAAGTCCACCTTAATGATGACTTATGGACTTTTCGTTTAGGAAAATATCCAAACCTTTTTTAAACCCTGCTAAGCTAACTGCTTTTACCACATTCTCTGGCAATGGATTCCAGAGTTTAATTACACGTTGAGTGTAATTTTTTTAAATTTACTACTAAGTAGCTTCGTAGCATACCTAGTCCTTGTATTTTTGGAAAGAGTAAACAAGTGATTCACATCTACCCGGTCCACGCCAATATTTTATAGACCTCTATCATATCTCTCCTCAGCCGTCTCTTCTCCAAGCTGAAGAGCCCTAGCCTCTATAGTAGAGAATGATTTGGGGACAATTTGCCCCGCACTCGCCAGCTCTGACCATACTGGCAAATCTTATTAAAAAATATTTAAAAATAAATGTAGATAAGAGTGTGCATGTTTACACACACACACACATATGTGTATGTATATATATATATATATATATATATTTGTAGGTATAACTATAGATATGGGATAAAAGAGTGCTAGGGTCAGGCTGAGGAGGAGAGAGTGCTGGGAAAGTTGGTAAGAGCATGCTGAGATCGGGCTGGGAAATAGAAAATAAGAAGGATCAGACTGAAGAGGAGGGAAGAGAGCTGTGGAAGGTAGAAGAATATGCGGAGATTGGTCTAGGAAAGAAAAGATAAGGTTGTGCTGGGGTCAAGCTGAAGAAGACTTTTAACACTGAAGGTCCCTCCCACCACAAGTTTCCAAGTTTATTAAAATTTTTGCCACCCTGCTCTACAGGTATGCCTTCAAAGCAGCTTACAGACTAAAAGAAAAGAGGGGATTTTAGACAGCATTAACATGCACAGTAGAGCAGGGGGAAAAGAAATACATTGTTTGATAGGATAGAGGATGGGGAAGAACATGAGGGATGTTACACATATCCTCGAGGACTCCTCAATGGCTCGCTGATCGACATGCCAGGGATATTAAGAGAAAGCATTGTTGAATAAATGAGTCAAGATCTGTCTTGAATTTGTCCAGAGAGGGCTGTAAATGAAGTGAAACTGGGAGGAGTTCCAAAGTTGAGGACTTTGAACGAAAAAGATGGCATGTGGCATCTTTTTGCCTCACAACCCCCCCCCCCCCCCCCCCCCCCCAGTAAAGTTGCATTTCTTTCCACAGGTCTCCCAACTTTCAGCAGCAATTCACACACTCTGCTCATGCCAGCCTCACAGCCTTCTGTCTGCTTCCCGCATGAGCAGAAACAAGAAGTTGCATCAGACAGAAGGCTGTTGGGTCAGCACAAGCAGTGCAGGAGAATTGCTGCTGGCTGCCAGAGACCTGTGGAAGGAAATACAGCTTTTAAAAAGGTACACACGCGGGAGAGGGGTGGTGAGAGGCAAAAGGAGAAGACACACATATGTCTTTCGGTGGTCCCCAAGCCCCACCAGTAGAAGCTTTCCTCCAGCGCAGTTCGCCACTGTGCTGCCTGCCCTGCTTCCCCCGCGGCGTGTATGCTTGGTTCTAATTAATTTCACTAAAACCAAGCATGCGTGCCGTTGGGGGAAGCAGGGCAGGCAGCACATCTGCGAACAGCGCTGGAGGGCTGCTTCTGCTGTGGGGCTTGGGAACCCCCGCCAGTAAAAGCAACAGACCTTGGGGGGCCCAAATCCAATTTGGGAGGGCGCCCCCAAGGCCCCCCTGTGGCCACGTCACTGCTCATATGTACATATCTACCCAGTTATGCTAGTATTCTATAAAGAAATGTAGGCACCAGCTTTTCTTTATAGAATATGTTCCATTCAGGTTCTCATTTATAGAAATATCCTCTGGTATGTGCACTAGAATGTCAGGTATACAACTTGATTGTACACATGTTAATTCATAAGTATACACGCACACGAGCTGTTTGTATACACTTAAAATTTTTAAGCACCCAAGCAAATCCAATGCACGCTTTTGAATGCACACCCTCTATTTAGAAATATATGCTTCCAGTCTGCATCTAATCTCCCCCCCCCCCCCCCCCCCCCCCCCCGGATCCTGTGTACTTGAAAATCCTTTCCCTTCACTGAGATATGTTTGGGGCCAAGTAGCAGGAGCAGCAATATCAGCCCCTTTCCATCATCCTTGCGGTATGGAAGCAGTAGGAACAGGTATCGCCACTCCTACTTCTGAGCACAAGATGGAATGAATAAATGTGTTTCCTCATTGTCCCTCCAGACCAGTCCAGGTGATGGGTATTGCACTCTCCTACCAGCAGATGGAGACTTAGAACCACTGGATCCTATGACATCACCATATGAAGGGACCTGTGTATCCCTGAAGTAGTCAGTATTTCTCAGTCTCCCACAGATGGTAGGTGAGAACCTGTGCAGCCCAATTCTGATCGGGTGGGATGAGTAGATCCTCTTGAGTTTCCAGGATTAGGAATGCCCTGGATTTGGCCCCATGTAACATTTATAGACATATTAAAATTAACCCCCCACCCTTTTTTTATGTAAGGTCCAGCCAGGAAGGTACAGATGCCCCTTCCAGCCAACATTGAAGTTGTCTTTGAACTTGGTCCATTTTAAGTTTTTGTTGTTGTTGTTGTTTTACCTTTGGTGCTTTCTCTCATCTTTTCTTTAGGTTTAGCAGTTTCCATTACTCTGAGATTCTCTTTTGTGTCGTTCAGATGGCAAAGCTTCCTGAATGTTTATGTTCTATCATCTTTGGTGGTGGGAGATCCCTTAGCTTCGTATGTGCACAGTTTGCTGTCTGGAGCCTGATAAATGTAGACAGAGGTTGTTAAAGTTTGCATTTTATAAATTCATTGGGCCTGATGTTCACCCATTCTGGTCCACATATAAAGCTAAATGCTGTATTCCTATATTCAGTGATACTATCTGTTTAATTGGTACTTCTGGATATGTATAAAGTCAGTTTTATGTGTGTGACACCTCAAAACACATTTAAACAACCTGTTATATCATTCTGGCCAGCATAAAGTACACGCATTAAAATGACACTTAGCCAGTGGGTGTGTACAGGGGCAGCATTTGAGTAGAGCACAGGCAGAGTTTGCAAATATGCTAATTTATCAGCATACTTAAATATAGGTGCCAGTGGTGTAGCCTTGGGGGGCATAGCCCTTCCCCAAGTTTGGGCTTGGGCCTCCTCCACAACCAAAGTACGTGTTGAGTGGCTGGTGGGGATGCCAAATCCCCGCCAGTCGGTGAGGTCTGCTGCCTGGGACTGCCCCAGTGCTGCCTCAGCACTGAAGAAATTGGCGGCCTCCTTTCCAGCCACAGACGCTGGCTGTCCTCGCGCAAGCTTAGTTCATGCATGGACTGAGCACGCGCAAGGGGTGCTGATTTCTTTATTGATAAGGCAGCATTGAGGCAGTTCCGGGCAGCTGATCTCATCAGCTAGTGGTAATTGGGTATCCCCGCCAGCAAAGGTAAAATTATTAATGTGGAAGGAAGGGGAGGGAGTAGAGAGAAAATGCATTGTCCACCCCTTGGCCCCCCAAAAGTTGAATCCTGGCTTCACTTCTGATAGGTGCAAGCATTTATATCTGCTTGAGAGCAGGTATAAATGCCTGCACAATGCAGTGTGATTTCTGCTGCATATGTATCTTTGTAGAACAGCACCTCCCTTTTAAAATTACCCTCCATATGTCTGATCGACGCTTAGACCAGTTACTGTCCATTTCAAGTGGACCTCATTTTAAATGCATAGGGGCCAATTGTAAAAAGTGACAACTAAATTAAGGCATCTCAAAGGGGTGTGCTTAGTGTCAGCCCTATAACAGCGTTGGGGTGTACCTAACCCATTATAAAGTGCTTGAGTAAGTTGGTATGCATCCAGAAATGCAGGCAACTGGTAGAATTCTGTAAGCTGTGTGCATTTGCTAGGTGGAATGCAATGACACGTGCATGCTCCACCCACATGTACGGCTCACTTAAGGTTCCCTGCTAAACAACGTAGCCATTAAGGCTATGTAACCAGCCAGAAATGGCACCTGACTGGTTAGATCGCTTGTTCGGGGCTATCCACGGATATTTAGCAGCACTCAACCGGTTATCAACACAGACCACTAAACTAAAAGCTGGATATTTTGTTGACAGTCTGAGGGCAGAGTCGGCACCACCTAAGTTAAGCGGCCATATTTAATTGCATAAAACACAGTCCTATCTTTATGTGATGTCACTTAGACAGCGAAGTGCTAAATATTGCACTTATCTGCATGAGAAAGAGCCAGTCGCATAAACCCAAATATTGGATGCTGGTTCCCGAACATGGCCTGGCATTCGATATCTGGGAATAACGGCAGCGGCTAAAAAAACACTTCCGCTAGCTGAACATCTAACCCCCCCCCCCCCCCCCCCCCAAGTGTTTAGAATAGCACCTAGCACTTACACAAGTAACTGATGGCTTTTGGCGCCAATTGCTCGTAAGTGCAGCTAGTCTATAAACTTTACATTAGGTGCACCGTATAGAATTGTCTTTAGAGTTTATCTGTGAGAAAAGTAACTTGTAGCAGGTGTAAATGTTGGCACATAAATTGTGCATGTACATGCATAAATTGTGACTCTGCCCACGCTCCACCAAAACCTAGCCCTTTGACATGATTACACGCATAAAAGTGTGCACCTTTTTGGCACTGTGCGTACTTTTATGCGTGTAACGTAAAACTACTGGGGTAGTTTTAGAAAAGCCCTTTTTATACCCCACTCATGAAAAATCCTTCTTAAAATTACCCCAAGGGCCAGATTCAGTAAATGGCATTGAAAAACAGGCCCGTACTTGGCACTACTAACTCTCTCTTTAAGAGCCCTTCAACTGTAACTACTCCCCTAACAAGGCTCATATATGGTTTTAACCTCCACCTTAACCATATATCATATAGAAATCATTCATATGTTTTTTTATCGCCTCAGCAGTGCACATGACCAACTTCACTCTTTTATTGGACATTCAACAGCACCCAAATCCTCACTGGCGATAATATTTTATTAAACTGTTTCTTCATTTACTTATTTAACTGTTCATTTTACTTTTTAATCTCTAAGTTACTTATAAGCAATACTTAACTTGCACTGAACGGTCAGACCAGGGGTTCAACAATGCCCGACATGCATGTTTCGCCCTAAAAGGCTGTGTCAAGGGCTCCCCCTTAGCCGTTCTTAGTACCAGCCTCGCAATGTTTTCTTAGCAGGAGGAAATCCAGAAAGAAAACATTGCGAGGCTGGTACTAAGAACGGCTAAGGGGGAGCCCTTGACACAGCCTTTTAGGGCGAAACATGCATGTCGGGCATTGTTGAACCCCTGGTCTGACCGTTCAGTGCAAGTTAAGTATTGCTTATAAGTAATTTAGAGATTAAAAAGTAAAATGAACAGTTAAATAAGTAAATGAAGAAACAGTTTAATAAAATATTATCGCCAGTGAGGATTTGGGTGCTGTTGAATGTCCAATAAAAGAGTGAAGTTGGTCATGTGCACTGCTGAGGCGATAAAAATCATAAAAAAACATATGAATGATTTCTATATGATATATGGTTAAGGTGGAGGTTAAAACCATATATGAGCCTTGTTAGGGGAGTAATTGAAAAACAGGCGCCAGGAAAAATCGATGCACAGCGCTATTCTATAAGGAGCGCCTAGTTGAGGATTCAAGTGCCCAACTTCAGGCACAAGGATTTACACCAACTGAAACCTGGTATAAATCCTGGTACGGAACCCCGGGATTCTGAAACACTGCTCATCTTTTGTGAATGCCCCTGACCCACCCATGTCCCTCCCCTCTTTTGGGTTGCACATGAGAAGATTTGGGCTCGGATCTTTTTGCAGGCAGGTCCAAATTCATGCCAATTATCATCAGTAATTGCTAGTTAACAGCCAATTATTGATAACAGCTTGTTATGTAATTTATTCACATGCAGATCTCAAGATCGTGCGCAAATTTGGGTGGTGTTTATAGAATCCAGATGTAAATGTATATGTGCCCCTTCCCAGTGCTGGCTGCTTCTTATACAGATAACATTTGGCCGTTGTGTGTATTAAATGGCTTGATGTTATCTGTGTAAGGGCTAAAAAATATACAGCAGTAGCACACGTATAACTGACTTTGCATATCGGGCCCATGAATTATGTTGTCTGCCTCTTTTTAGGTAGGTTTGAACTGAAAGTTCAGGTATTCTTGAGGCTTAGCTTGTGGCTGCTGTTCTGAGCAGTTCGTGGCTGTGAATAACTCGGTTATTCTCTTCATAGCTGGTGCAGCACATTCCGGAAGCAAGTCTGAACTACCAAAAAGTTCCCCCAGGATCCGCAGGGCTGAAGGAGTTTGATCAAAATATGAACAGTCGAGAAGAAGACCCTTCAAGGAGGAGAATAAGAAATAGAGAAGAGGTCATCTTTCATTATTTTTCTCTTCTATCTAGTAGCTTTTAAAACTTTGTGTAAGGTCTATACACATGTACAATTACAGCAAAGCAGTAATGCTATTTTGGGTCATTTCTTGAATTTTCATACACTAAGCCTCTGTGGTAACTAAAATAACAAAAAAGCACAAAGTTATTAACATGTAATAGGGAGATTGTCCATCTGTTTCTGCAACTGCATTTCAGCAGACAAACTAAGGAATGGATTGAGCTGTGATTCATGCGAGTACAGTGAAGAACTTTGTATAGTCACATCCAGTTGAAAACATTTAGGGTGTTCTTTGCTTGCCTGTCATCCTGTTTTCTTTTTAACTTTCTGGTTGGTATTGGCCCTATGTCTAGCACGGGCCTGAGAGGTTATGCCTGTGATCACACCGCAAAATCAATTTGCCCTTCCTGTGATCAATTTTAATTTAATTTGGGTACTTTATAATTTGCTCAACTATATTCAGAGTTAGGCAGAGTAAAAAATAACATATCAATACATGTTTATCATCAAACAGACAAAAATACAAAACCAGATACAATAAAGTGCATATTTATTTATTGGGATTTATTAACTGGCTTTATGAAGAGATTCACCCAAGACTGTGTACAACAGTTTAACATAAAACTTACAATTTTAACAGCATAACAATAATAAAATGACCATATATAAACTTAAATGCAATAAATGAGATAAACTTGGAAAAAGCAAATTGAAACCTAGTAATAGGACTAATATGATAAAACATCAGGAATATGTACATTTTTTTCTTCAATAATTTTTTTTTTTTAAACTTCCAATAACACTTCCAAGAACTGCTAGAACAGTAGAATGCCTCAGGCACTCAATTAACAGCACAGCAGAACAATTATATAACAAAAATAAGATAAATGTTTGTCAGTAAAATACAAACAATACCATAATAGCATGGAAAAATGTTCAGATAATACCAAGTCACTTAAAAATATATGAATATTTAGAAACTGTCCCTCAACAGTTCAAGTTCTTAAAGAATCAGACTAATACAAGAAAAAATAAAGACAATAATAGATTTAATCGCATCTTCTGTTCAGCCTAAAAGTTTAGAAAATGGCCATGTCATTAATTGTTTTCAACTGATTATATGAGTTAAGGCATTTAGGAGTCTGTTCACTAAAGTGTGGAAAGATTTTGTGTTCACATTCTATAACAGGGTGTTCGGTGTATAAAGGAAATTAAATGTCTACCTTTATACAACACTTGAGTAACAGATGAAATGTACACCTATAGTTTAGGTGTGAACACTAAAACCAGGTATACAGCTGATGTAAGTGCTTACACCTGAATGCCAAAGAGATGCGTGTAGCTTATAATAATCTGTAAGTTACATGTGTAACCAACCAGCTTATAATCAAAAGTAATCGCCAGCTATTTCCCGACACAAATCGGGATATGGCCAACGATTTCGCAAAAGCGGCGAAAAGCGTATAATCGAAAGCTACATTTGTGATAGCTTCGCCGCTTTCCCTTCGCCTCGCCGGCAAAAGTTCAAAGGGGCGTGTTGGCGAAGCGAAGGCGGGACATGGGCAGGCTTGGGCGTGGCTACCAGATGGCCGGCTTTCGCGGATAATGGAAAAATAAAACCCGGCGATAAGCAGTATTTCGCCGGGTTTACTTGGTCCTTTTATTTTCACGACCAAGCCTCAAAAAGGTGCCCCAACTGACCAGATGACCACCGGAGGGAATGGGGGATGACCTCCCCTTACTCCCCCAGTGGCTGACAACCCCATCCCACACTAAAATTATTAAAATACAAACCTTTTTTGCCAGCCTGTATGCCAGCCTCAAATGTCATACCCAGCACCCTGACAGCAGTATGCAGGTCCCTGGAACAGTTGTTGTTGGTTGCAGTGGACTGCAGAAAGGCAGAGCCAGGCCCATCTTCCCCCTACCTGTTCCACTTGTGGTGGGTAATGTTGTGCCCCCCTTCAGCCCTTAGGGCTAGGGTAATGGTGCACACTTGTGGGCAGTGGGTTTTGGGGGGGATTTGGGGGACTCAGCACACAAGGGAAGGGTGCTATCTATGCACCTGGAAGCTAATTTGGTTGTTTATAAAAGATGTTTGAAGTGCCCCCTAGGGTGCCCAGTTGGTGTCCTGGCATGTGAGGGGGATCATTGCACTACAAATGCTGGCTCCTCCCACGGCCAAATGCCTTGGATTTCGCCGGGTTTGAGATCGCCGGCAGTTTTTTCCATTATCGTGGAAAAACATAACTGGCGATCTCAAACCCGGCGAAATCCAAGGCATTTCGCCGGCCCAAACCGTATTATCGAAAAAAAAAGATGGCCGGCCATCCTTTTTGAAAATACGGTTCCGGCCAGCTGTTGCGCCGCCGCCAAAATAGATCGCCGGCGACTTATTTTGCCGGTGACGTTCGATTATTTCCCTCCAAGTCACACATACTCTGCCCATTTTATGTCTACCTGTAAAATAGATGCTATGCAAGATATGCGTATATTTACAGAATAGCATTTGTGTGTATGTACAAACATGCCCTATATGCCAGTGTTCTAATCATTTATATGTAAATGATGGTGCCCACTTTGTTTACATTTCAGGGGAAATTCTATAATTAAGGCGCAGTAAGTGCAAAGCCTATGCAGTAAATGCAGGGGGCATACCAAGCACCTGTCCTGTATTTACTGCACAGGGCAGCCACCTGCGGAGTAATTTTGTAAAGTGGTGCTAACTACACACCAAATATATGTGCAAATGATTAGAATACTGGCATATACTGTACTTGCACATGTGCACATATGGGTGTAATGCAGTGATTCCCAAAGCTGACCTGGGGGACCCCCCACCCTGAGAAAGTTTGATTGACAGGAGACAGCATCTCATGACAAGGCTGAAGTCATCTACACCCAAGGATGTTTAATTGCTTCCCTATGCAGCTGCCATCTTGATACACTTAAAATAATTACTTTGTATGATGGCAAGCTCCGCCTACTGGCTTTAGCCAGATAATGGACCAAGCACACTCCCGCTGTCTCCTGTCAATTAAACCTCCTTGCCCCAGCCAATCAGATTTTCAGGGTATCTACAATGAATACATGAGAGAGATCTGAATACCAAGGAGGCAGTGCTTGCAAATCAGTCTCCTGTATATTCATTGTAGATATTGTGAAAACCTGATTGGCAGGCTGATTGTCCCCAGGACAGGTTTGGAAATTGCCGGCGTAATGCCACCTAAGTACTATGTGTTTGTTTACAGAATATCTTACATGGCATGTGTTTTACAGTTGGACATATACATGGGTAGGAGCAAGGAGAAATAATTGACTGGAGATGGCGTCACATGACAAGGCTGAAGCCGTAGCTCCCATCTTGATACACTCGAACCAAATCAAACTATTGGTCCGTGCCAAGCCAGTCCTTATTTCTAGTAAGCGTTTGCTATTGTTTTGGGTGTCTCAATATGGCGGCGAGCTCTGCCTACTGGCTTCAGGCCAGATAATGGGCTAAGCACACTCTGACCATCATCTGTCAATTAAACCTCCTTGGGTGGGAGTCATACGTGTATAACTTATGGACATATCTCCAGCATTTAGGTGCAAGCAGTTATACTTGCTCTAAGGCTGATGTAAGTGCTCATGCCTAAATTATCGGTGCATATTTCACCTGTTACATTAGTATTCTCTAAAAGAATGTGCACTGCTGTAGAACTACCTCTCAAAAGCTGTGAAGAGAAGATCTTTAGGAGCATATACACTTGGGCGTGGTCTGGCATGGCAGTCTAGGATCCCCACACAGGAGTTTTTCTTTCCTCTGCAAGGTCATGTGCACTGCAGTTATTGTCTGGAAGAAATAGAGGCGGGGCAGCAAGTGTCTGATTAAAATTGGGTTAATGCTGCACTGGACTGGATGCTGTTTTGCTGCAATTATAAAAGCAGGAGGCTCGCAGGAGCAAGCTGCCACGTTTGTTGAAATATCCTGGGGTTGTATTGCAAAGGAAAGCAGTTTCTGTTAAACAGTTCTGAGTCCACACCTTTCTCTACCGTATCTCTGGTGAGAGATGACTTTATCGTTCAGGTCTCTAACATGCTGTTTTCAGATTCTTTTTTTAGAATTTCTGTCCAGCCTTTTTCTTCCTAATTTTCCTAGTAGTTTGATAGAAAACAAGGTCAACATGACCTGGGTTGAGTTGTTTGTCCCCCTCTGCTATATCTAGCAAACAAGCAATCTGCAATGGAAGCAAAGCACTTATCCCTAATTCTACAAAAGTCGCCTAAAATTGCCCATCCACATTTGGGCGCACATCCAATTTGCACATACAGTTTAATTGAATAATGAGTCAATTAGTGCCAATAATTGGAATCAAGATGTGCACCTGTAAATTTGGATGCGTGATCTGCGCCTAAATTTTACACACGTCCTGAAAAAGGGGTTGTGGAAATGGGAAGGTTGTTGGAGGTAACACTTAAATGTAGACATGCAGATACCAAGTTTCCACTAGTTCTATGAGCCCAATGTTTTTTTTTTTGTTTTGTTACATTTGTACCCTGCGCTTTCCCACTCATGGCAGGCTCAATGCGGCTTACATATTGTATACAGGTACTTATTTGTACGTGGGGGAATGGAGGGTTAAGTGACTTGCCCAGAGTCACAAGGAGCTGCCTGTGCCTGAAGTGGGAATCGAACTCAGTTTCTCAGTTCCCCAGGACCAAAGTCCACCACCCTAACCACTAGGCCACTCTTCCACTCAAGTGTTTATCCAGGCAGGTGATGCTCCTGCCCTGTTGAGCTGGCCATCCAGCAGTATTCAGCAGCACTTAATACTGTTGAATATTGTCTTTGTCACGACACTGTGGGCGGAGCTTTGGGTCAAGATGGAATTTAACTGGTTAAAGGTGAGATTCAGTCTGCCAACTGGCTAAATAAGAGGATAAAGTTGGGATGTGAAACACAAAGAGGACCGGGGGGAGGGGGAGGGGGGATATAACATTGCCTTTCACAAACTGAAGGTGAAGATGAGCTATATTAAATTTTTATTGTATCCTTCTTATGTTTCAGGTGATTTTTGACAACTTGATGCTAAATCCCGTGTCGCAGTTATCCCATACAATCCGTGCCAATACTGAAAACCTTGCAGAAAAAATGAAGTAAGTTTTAAAGTTTAAATAATGAATTCAGGTTGTTGTTGTTTTTTTTTTTTTTTTAACTCGGCTTCTGCACTTTTTCATACAATCACAATAAAGATTTAAGGGTGTAATTTTTTTTTAATTCTTCATTTTTAATGTTCTAATATCCAAACAATAGCAATAGCCGCAATGCACATACGTCCATCTTATAAATTCATGAAGAGAGTTTCCAAATTCCACGGTCATTTGAAGGTGAGTTCCAGCAGGATTCTCCCCAGATAAATGGGTGTGTACCTATAGAGAGAGCCTCTTTTAAAACTGCCCCTCCCCCATTGAGAGGTGGGGCAGCAAAGACAGAACCAGATTGAGGGGGACATAAAGGGAGCTTAAGTTTAGTGCACAATTTCCATGGGAGAGGTGATGCCTATAATCCATGTGAGTACATGGGTATCTGCAGGCCCCCACCAAAGAGTAGCTTCCATTTGGATTTAAAGTCTGGGGAGCTTGAAAATGTATTTATTATTTATTTGGATTTTGTTCACGCCTTTTTCAGTGGTAGCTCAAGGAGAGTTACATTCAGATACAATAGCAGGCTTATTTTCAAAAGAGAAGGACGCCCATCTTTCGACACAAATCGGAAGATGGGCGTCCTTCTCACAGGGTTGCCCAAATCGGCATAATCAAAAGCCGATTTTGGGCGTCCCCCAACTGCTTTCCGTCGCGGGGACAACCAAAGGTCCCGGGGGCGTGTTGGAGGCGTAGTGAAGGCAGGACTTGGGCGTGCCTAACACATGGGCGTCCTCGACCTATAATCGGAAAAAAGGGCGTTCCTGACGAGCACTTGGTCGACTTTACTTGGTCCTTTTTTTGTTACGACCAAGCCACAAAAAGGTGCCCGAACTGACCAGGTGACCACCGGAGGGAATGGAGGATGACCTCCCCTTACTCTACCAGTGGTCACTAACCCCCTCCCACCCTCAAAAAAAATAGTTTAAAAATATTTTGTGCCAGCCTCAAATGTCATACTCGGGTCCATCGCAGCAGCATGCAGGTCCCTGGAGCAGTTTTAGTGGGTGCAGTGCACTTCAGGCAGGCGGATCCAGGCCCATCCCCACCCCACCTGTTACACTTGTGGTGGTAAATATGAACCCTCCAAAATCCACCACAAACCCACTGTACCCACATCTAGGTGCCCCCCTTCACCTGTAAGGGCTATGGTAGTGATGTACAGTTGTGGGTAGTGGGTTTTGGGGGGCTCAGCACACAAGGTAAGGGAGCTATGTACCTGGGAGCAATTTCTGAAGTCCGCTGTAGTGCTCCCTAGGGTGCCCAGTTGATGTCCTGGCATGTCAGGAGGACCAGTGCACTACGAATGCTGGCTTCTCCCACGACCAAAGGGCTCGCATTTGGTCGTTTCTGAGATAGGCGTCCTTAGTTTCCATTATCGCCGAAAATCAGAAACGACCATCTCTAGGGATGACCTAAATGTCAAGATTTGGGCGTCCCCGACCGTATTATTGAAACGAAAGATGGACGCCCATCTTGTTTCGATAATACGGGTTTCCCCGCCCCTTCTCCAGGACATCCTGCAAGGACATCCTCAGGAAAACTTGGGTGCCCCTTTCGATTATGCCCCTCCACGTATTTCCCTGTCCCTGGAGGGCTCACAATCTGAGTTTGTACCTGAGGCAGTGAAAGGTTAGGTGACTTACACAAAAAGCAGCAGTGGGATTTGAACCAGGCACCCCTGGATGTCAAGTCCAGTACTGCTCAATACAGTAGTTGAATCACTAATGATGCCAAAGCACAAAATAACCTGATCTTTCAAGAGGAAAAGACTTCAGATACTTAATCAAAAGACACATGGATTTTGTCTTTAGTATTGGTTCATGTTTCTTTTATCAGGCTGTAAAACCTGTTGTTACGTTTGCACAATTTTCAAATTTGTACAGAAAAATATATAATTTTCATGTTTTTACTTTTCAATTTATAGATGTATATAAAAAAAATTCCAACATTTTTGTTGAGATAAATTGAGAAGACCATATTCATATGTCTTTTGATAGTCGTCTGAGGTCTCTTCCTTCTGAAAGATCAGTTTATTTTATACTTTGGCATCATTGGTGATTCAGCTGTTCAGCAGGCAGGCTCTTTGTTGATTAGTATAGTCTACAGTGGGTTATGTAGTCCAGAGACATCTCTGATAGGTATCAGAGTATAATGTACCAGGGGAGTAGCCAGCAACCCATTTTTGGGAGGTCCAGTGGTGCACTGAGGGACCACACATTTCCTCTCTCTGCCCTCTCCCCCCTCCACATTAAAAATCTAGCCTTTGCTGGCAAGGATACTTAAGACCCGCCAGCCAAACCCCACACTACCCCCTTCTGAGCAGCACAGAAGTCAGTGTCATGCTTCATCCATCAACATTGGCACTCCTGCACATGCTCAGTTCATGAGTGAGCTGAGAATGTGCGAGGAGTGACACTGGCTGAAAACAAACTTCTAGCTTCCTCACTGGTGAGGCTGCACCGGGGGAGGAGGGAGGATCAGGCAATGGATCTCTTCGGCTGGCAGGGCTTGGGCATCTCTTCCAGCCATTCAATGGTGCTACAGTTTTGCGGAGGCTCTGATCCCAAAGTGAGGAGGCCCAGATTCCCACGTGGCTTTGCCACTGTGCCCAAAGTACACTCGTTGGAATGCATACAAGTAGGCACAGTGTTTCCAATGCTTTATGTACAGAAAAAGCTCAAAGTAATCGTTAATTAAAAATTGATGTTCATTTGGGTTGTTTAAAATATCCAATTGGTGACTTTCTTTCAGAATTCTGTTCCAAAATAAAGAAAAGACCTGGGAGGAAGTAGAGGCTAAAATTAACTCTGAAAATGAAGTGCCAATTTTAAAGACATCCAACAAGGTAAGCTACCATGATACACCCCCACAAGATGGTACAGAGTTGAAACATAGCGATTCCACCTGGAAATCTGTACACACTTCAGAGACGCTGGTGGTGCAGGAAATCTGAGATGGTAAGAAATAGGATTTTTGTGGCTTTTGGTAGGCACACTAATATTTCTTTTTTACATTTTTAGAGGTCTTGTTGACTTGAGCTTCTAATAAAGTCACTACTCTCCTCCCCGGGAACTCCGTTCACTGGGTGAATCTCTCTTATCTGCACCCTTCTCCTCTACTGCTAACTCCAGAGTCTGTTCCTTTTATCTTGCTGCACCATATGCCTGGAATAGGCTTCCTGAGCTGGTACGTCAAGCTCCATCTCTGGCTGTCTTCAAATCTAGGCTAAAAGCCCACCTTTTTGATGTTGCTTTTAACTCCTAAACCTTACTCACTTGCTCAGTACCCATGTTTTATCATTCCCACCTTAGTAATTCCCTTATCCCTTATTTGTCCTGTTTGTCTGTTCTAATTAGATTGTTAGCTCTGTCGAGCAGGGACTGTCTCTTCATGTACATCTAGTAGAGCTATAGAAATAAGTAGTAGTAGTACAAAGAAAAGGCAGTATACTTCAAACATAAGAAGTAAAATATACACTATGTAATACAAATCACTTCTCAAACATAAAGGCCCAAACAGGAACCTCTAATTTTATAGGGATATATATATAAACCCCCCCCCCCCCCCCCACTTGTTCCTCAACCCCCTCCCCAAAATCCCTTCCCTTGTCCACCGGACTCTGCAATAAAACAAATGAGCAATGAATGTTCATAAACAAATTCTATGAATAATAAGTAAGAAAGGGTTCCCATATGTGCTCCCATTTAGCAAGGGTCTTGCAATACTGTGCTGTGATCTTTTCCATATCGATTATAAACCAAAGTTTTGTAATCCGTTTATAGACAGGTGGAAGAGTCTCCGATTTCCAGGCCGTAGCCAGAGTGAGTCGTGCTGCATTAAAGACAATCTGCTTGCTTAATAGACCAGTTCCGGGAGCACGCTTGAGACAGTAATGTCTTATCCAATTATTGGATAAGATGTTGCTGTCTCGAGCTTGCTCCCCGAACTGGTCTATTAAGCAAGTGGATCCTGTGGTCCCATGGTTCTCAGGACCCAACCAAGATAGGTACTTATACTGCACCATCTTCCAATAAACATATACCTTGAGACGGGTCTACTGAGTGTGTCCCATAGTTCCTCTCTCACCACATTTTCTCCAAAGAAAGCGGCGAAATAGCAGGAAAAATGTGATGGAGTAACAACTCTAGACAGGTGCGGCAGTGCCGTTCCATTGCCTTCCAATCATGCTCTTCGTATCAAATACCTAGTTCAGCTTCCCATTTAGCTCTGAGACAGATCAAGGGGCAGTCTATCCCTAAGGTAATGATACCGCACTGAATTTAATTAGATTTATGTGACGATTTTAATAATACTCAATCAGGGAAGTGTTTTCCTGCGTGACAAAAGGCTTAATAGATTTCAAAGTTAAGAAATGAATGAGCTGCACATAAGCAAAGCAATCAAATGGAGGCAATTGATAATACCTTTTGAAGAGCTGGCACGTGACTAAATCAACTTCATCAAAATTTGCCCCCTGGTAACTAACTTCATCCGACGCCACTGCCTAAAGCCCAGGGATTTGACCAGGTGGAAAAAGAGTGTTATCCACAATGTGAGAAACCTTTGATAACTTAAAGTCTCAATCTCATCCCGCGCTATCCCAATCCTGAAGAGTATAAAGAATAGTGGGGCAAGTTGTCATTCCAAGCTTCCTATGCCGAGGAGGCACCCACAACAAAGAGACCAAGTTCACAGGGCCAACTCGAGCCTGCTTCAACATAATCCACTGCTTATGAGGATGGGCTTAAATCACTCCATGGCCACGTGTGCCTGAGCTACTAGCAAGTATGCCTATATAGGATACAAAATCAGTAGTAAGAGAAGCAGCATCAACATGCAAATAATCAACCCTAGAATAGGGAATAAAATGTATAATCATGACTCCGCCACCGCTAGAGCATAGGTACGATGCTAGAAGGCTTTAGAGTTATGGATATCACCAGTACAGACCCCCATGCAGTCCAAGCTAAGCTGCAAGAGGCATTGAAATTGGCTCCTAAGATTATCTTACCAATAACAAATGAAGAAAGTAAATGGGTTAGCTTCTTAAAAAAAAAAAAAAAAGCAGCCTGACCTGCATTTGGAGTATAAACAGTAGCATAAGTAAAATCACAATCACCATGTTTAACATGAGCAGAAGTGTACCACCCCTGAGAATCATGCTTCACTTGTTCAGTCTGGATAGAAACATCAGAAGCAAATTACATCTTAGAAAACTGAACATTCGTTCTCCACTTTAAAATACGTGTCTTACAGCATCACAACCTGGGGTCATTTTGATCTGATTTCTTGCAAAACTAAATGTCTGTTCCTAGGAGAGTTAAATCCCTTTACATTCCAAGTTAAAGTCTTAAGGTCAATCCCCATGTTCAATAAACAACAAAATAAAAGCAAAGGAATTACATAGTAAGTGGAAAACTCCTTCCACCCCTCGGAAGAAAATAAACAACCCACTCAGAATACAAACAAAATCCCTCAGCATGAAAGAACTAAAGTAGTACCATCCCCTTTTCCAAGAAAACACTGCTCCAACCAACCCTGTGCCCTCCACCCACAATGCAAGAAGGAAAACAAAGCAAAATAAATCCCTTGGTCAAAACATAAGAGTTCAAATAACACAGCAATTCACACAGACCCACTTGCTTCTTATCAGTGTATATAACTGAATACAACATTGAGCATCCATGAAGCTAAAATTATATTGAAATATATTTCTATACTGCTAACACCACCAGGTTCTTATTGGTTTACAATAAGTTAAAAAAAAAAAGGCTGCATCTTGCGAAGAATACTCCAAACCCAAATAACTGACGTAGAACTAATTCTAAACAAATCTCTTTAAAAGAAATGGGTTTTCATATTTTTGTTAAATTGAGAGTAAGATGGCTATACAGAAAAACAAATATAAAAATCACTCCAAAGCCTAAATGCTTGACTTGCTAAAAGTCTATCAAATACTGTAAATTTCTTTACACCCTTAACAGATGGAAAAGCAGAAAGTAAATTATGGCATGTTCTTCTGTCTCTAGTTTTAGAGATAAAATCTACTTGATCTAACAAATAGCTTGGACATTCACCA
The DNA here is from genome assembly GCF_901765095.1 of Microcaecilia unicolor. Lineage (NCBI taxonomy): Eukaryota > Metazoa > Chordata > Amphibia > Gymnophiona > Siphonopidae > Microcaecilia > Microcaecilia unicolor. The sequence continues at coordinate 184,480,413 of NC_044039.1, read as the reverse complement.
TTCAGAATTTTGTGTAAAAAGCAGAAGAATTTGAACCTAATCCTCTCCTCAGTAGGCAACCAATGCAATTCTATAAGGTATAAAGAGATTTTCTCCTGCTTCTGTAAAGAAAGAGTCAATCTTATTGCATGAATTGTTTGCATACGCTGGGTAACTTGTTTAGGTGTGCCCAAGTAGGTAAGGTTGCAGTAATTCAATTTGGACAAAAGGAGTGCCTGTACAGCTAATCTAAACTGTTCAAATTCAAAGAACCTTCTTGTGAGTCTTAAATTTCACATAAGGAAGAAAGCGCTCTTTGTCAGAGTAATTTGAGAATCCAGAGAGAAATTTTGGTCGGCATAAACCCCTAATATCTTTCTTACAGGGGATAGAGTTTATTTAGTTTGACCTACTAGTGTATGGCCCATTTCAGGGTCAGGATTATTGTCAAGAAGTAGAAATTTGGTATTATCAGTGTTTTTCAGATGATACCATAACTTCCAAGAACTAGATCTCAAGTCCACTTTTGCAGACAGTGAAAGTACACCTCAACAAAGGAGGATGTTGCTTCAAAGAAGAGAAGCAGCAGCTCCAAATTTAACAGTCAACAGATATCAAGGTGTATCAACATTACAGAGAGGTCAAAGTTCAGCAAATCCCAGCAGAAGGGAACTGCCACATCTTCTGTGCTTTATCTGGGACTCACTGCCACTGTTGAAGTTTAGTGTGAGTAGCTGGAGCCACCACTGATGTAGATGAGGGAGGAACGCCCCTCAACCCCTGCGGGATCCACCAAACCTCAGAGATAGTTTTCAGTCAGTGAGTCTTGCCTACAAACACAAAAGACAAGGCAAAGGGGAAGCTTCAACAGTATGAAACTAACACTGGTTTAAAATCCTTCTGCTTAAGCAAGGTAAGCGCAGAAAGATCCTGGAACACTTGAACCTTTTGACGAGCTTGCTGGTAGATGTGGTGCTTCACAGCATACTGGGCAGACCATACAAGATCTTTAGAATGATTTTGAGGGGGGGGGGGGGGGGGGAGGGCTGACCCAGTGCACAATGTGATTGCTGAAGCTCAACCAGGGCTGTATCCCTGTCTCTGCAAGAAGCTGAGTGCAAAGCAGCTGCACAATGACAGGAACATCCTCCACTCCTGTCGCTTCAGACACTCTACAGAATCTCAGATTTTTCTGCTGCACCCTATTCTCCAAATCATCAAGTTTAAGCAACATATCTTCATATTGCATACAAAGAGATCCCGTCTGTGCGCAGTGTTTCTAGAGTCTTGGTATGCTCATCAGCGCGGATCTCCATGTCCTCCACTTAGCACCCAAATTTGTAAGGTCCCCATACGCAGTCTCTGCGAGAGGAGGTGGCCTCCTGTTGTTCAGCCGTCGACTGAAAGGACTCAGACAGGGAATCAGGGCCTGGGGATGCATGGTGTGAGGAAGGTTTGGATCCCAGCATATGAAGTAGCTTATTGCTCTCCTTAGTAGTAGATTTAGTTCAGCAAACCATAATATCTTTCCAACACTTCCGAACCACAGGTAAGGCAAAGGCAGATGGCAAGAGGTTAAGCAAGTTAAGTTAGTGGGGAGGCAGAAGCTCAAGCTGCCATCCAGGGTAGGAATGTCACTTCTTCTATATTTCTAAGGGGAAGGGTCTGTGGCGGTGAATGATTTCATTTGGAGGGTATGTGGCTTTCTCTGGAATCCTTGTCTTAGAGGATGCCAGTTGAGAAATGGTGTAGGTCTGGCCTACCTTGAAAACGGTTTTGAAGCCTGTTTATGGGAAGACATAGTATAAACATTTTGATAAATTTGTCGTAATGCTCTGCCAAGGAAATTTTGTATTTTCCACAAGGTAGGTGACAGAAAAAGAAGGTAACTAATTTTATAACAGGGCACCTATTTTCAGCCTATTTTAAGTAGAGAGGTGTGGTAGCAGTGTTAGTCCACTCTTATCAATAGAAATCAAACAAAATAAAACATGGAAAAGAAAATAAGATAACTTTTTTATTGGACATAACTTAATACATTTCTTGATTAGCTTTCGAAGGTTGCCCTTCTTCGTCAGATTGGAAATAAGCAAATGTGGTAGCAGATAGTATATATAAGTGAAACATCCAAGCATTACTTTGACAGGGTGGGGGTGGGTAGGAGATATGCATGGGGACATCAAAGCATTTCATTGATATTCTAACTACCCCATCCTGTTAGAATATCAATGAAATGCTTTGATGTCCCCATGCATACATCCTACCCACCCCCACCCTCCCACCCTGTCAGACTGTCAAAGTAATGCTTGGATGTTTCACTTATATATACTATCTGCTACCACATTTGCTTATTTCCAATCTGACGAAGAAGGGCAACCTTCGAAAGCTAATCAAGAAATGTATTAAGTTATGTCTATTGACAGCCTATTTTATAAAGACATATATGCAGCTACACATCTTTATAAAACTCCCCTACAAACCCGCAGGGATTGTGGCTGGCTGTGCCTGCTTGGAAGCAGGCGTAATTATGTTCTGGATATTATTTAGCCAGTTGTAATCAGCATTTTTGTCCACTGCTGGCTGTATTCCTGGATATGCAGTGCCAGGCCATGTCTGGGCATGGCATTGAATATCAGGTTTTAGGTTCGTTGCTAAATCTTTTGCTGTTAAATGCAATATTCAGCCTTTGACTGTGTAAGTTACATAAGGACATAAGCGTTGCCACACCAGGACAGACCAAGTCCATCAAGCCTTTTGAAAATTCAGGTGCACAATATTGATCGGCTCACCTTTACCCACATGTTTATTCACCCATTCAAAGAAATGTAGTAGGTTGAGTCTGAACCACTTAAAGATAGGACTGCTATTTAAGTGTTCAAGATGTCAAGAGCTGAATATCGGCACTTGACTGCATAAGTGCCAACTCTGACTCCAGAATGCCCACAAGTTAGCAGGCTTTGGCGCAGGTGCTAACCAGGAGTGGAGGAGTGGCCTAATTGTTAGTGTAGTGGGTTGTGAACCTGGGGAACTGGGTTCAATTCACGCTGCTGCCTGATGGTCGGCAGTGAGTTGTGGTCGGCAGTGAGTTGAGATCCTGGGGAACCAGGTTCAATTCTCTCTGCAGCTCAGTGTGACCCTCTGTTGCCCCCAGGTACAATAGTATAATGTACTACCTAGACCCCTGATGGCGAACCTATGACACGCGTGTCAGCACTGACACGCGTAGTCATTTTCGATGACACGCGGCGCCGCCGCAGTGTGGTCCGCCCAGTGCTCCCCTGCTCGCTCCCTGCTGTTTGCACCGATCCCTGCCTCGTAAAACTTATTTTTTCGCGAACCGGCAGACTGAAGAAATAAAACAAACAGCTGACAGGCTTGCCTCCTTCGATCGCGTCGGCCGCTTCCTTTCCCTGCATTCTGAGCGCGTCCCGCCCTCCTCTGATGTCATTTCCTTTCCTCGAGGGCGGGACACGCTGAGAATGCAGGGAAAGGAAGCGGCCGACGCGATCGAAGGAGGCAAGCCTGTCAGCTGTTTGTTTTATTTCTTCAGTCTGCCGGTTCGCGAAAAAATAAGTTTTACGAGGCAGGGATCGGTGCAAACAGCAGGGGAGGGTGAGCAAGTGGGGCTGGGGGGTGTGTGGACAAGTGGGGCTGGGGGGGGGGGTTGTGTGGCCAATTGGGGCTGGGGGGTGTGTGTGGGCAAGTAGGGCTGGGTGTGTGTGTGTGTGTGTGGGCAAGTGGGGCTGGGGGTGTGTGTGGGCAAGTGGGGCTGGGGGTGTGTGTGTGGGGGCAAGTGGAGCTGGGGGTGTGTGTGGGCAAGTGGGGCTGGGGTGTGTGTGTGTGTGTGGGCAAGTGGGGCTGGTGGTGTGTGTGTGGGCAAGTAGGGCTGGGGGTATGTGTGTATGGGCAAGTGGGGCTGGGGGGCTGGGCAAGTGGGGCTGGGGTTTGAATGATCTCAGGGGCAGGTGGAGGCTGGGGCGAGTCACTGGACATTGAAGGGAGGGGGAGGATAGAGGGCAAAAGAGAATCGCTGGACATGGAGGGGATGGGATAGTAGGGCAGGGGAGAGAGGAGAATGGAGAATTGCTGGACATGGATGGAAGGGGAAGGCAGGGAAGAGAGAATTGCTGGACTTGGATAGGAGAGGAGGGCAGGGGAGAGAGGAGAATCACTGGACATGGGAGGGGAGGGGAGAGGAGACATGCTGGACATGGATGGAGGGGAGGGAAGATAGGAAGGAGATGCACATGGATGGGATGGCAGGAGAGGAAGGAGAAATGCTGGAAATGGATGGAGAGGAGAGCAGGAGATAGAGGAGAATTGCTGGACATGGATGGATGGAGGGGTTGGCGGGGAGAGAGGAGAAATGCTGGACATGGAAGAAGAAAGGAGGAAAGTAAAGAAATAAATGGAAAGGAAGCCCTGGAAACGGAGTTAAGAGAACAGATAGAGAGCAGCAGAATCAGACACTTGGACCAGTATGGATAGAAAACAGTCACCAGACAACAAAGGTAGAAAAAAATTATTTTATTTTCAATTTAGTGTTTGGAATTTGTCCAATTTCAGAATTTACATCTGTTGTCTTATTTTGCACTGGGTATACTGGAGCTGTAACATCTTACAGAAATGATTTATAATGAAAAAAAATCACAAGTTATTGTTTTTCTCCTATACTAGTATATTTTCAATGATGTCTGTTTATATGCGCCATGGCTGATATAAGGGGTGTGGCTAATGTGGGTGTGGCTATCATAGGGGTGGAGCCATATGTGGTGACCCCAACCATAATGAGTACTGGCACCTTTTTTTCTACAAAAAATGCACTGGGTCCGCCCTCGCTCCCGGAAACTAACCTTAAAGCCTCCTTTCACGTCGCAGCAAGCAGCAGCAGGGCAGGCCACTCCTTCCTTCCGTGTCCCGCCCTCGCCTGACGTAACGTCCGCGAGGGCGGAGCACAGAAGGAAGGAGGAGAGGTCTTCCCTGCTGCTGCTTGCTGCGACGTGAAAGGAGGCTTTAAGGTTAGTTCTGGGCCCGGTAGCGGGTGGAGGGGGGGCCCAGCGACCTCGGGTGGGCAGCGATCTCGGGTAGGGGGGGCCCGGGGGCGGTCCTAGTAGCAGTGATTTTTCTCGAAGTGACACACCACCCGAGTTATGCTCGGTTTTTTGGCGAATTTTGACACATCAAGCTCAAAAGGTTGCCCATCACTGACCTAGACTGTGAGCCCAATAGGGACAGACCCTATACCTGTAAAGTGAAGCTGTAAAGTAAACCACTTGGGTCTAAGCGGTTTATAAATACTCAAATGAATGACTGAATATTCAGCAGTGGGCGCTAACTGATTAAATGCCGCTGAATATCGGCATTTATTAATTGTTTTGATTATCGGCCGGATTATTTATAACATGACTTTGCCCTTGCTTTACTTGAACACACCTGTGTATGAGTTGCAAGAAGTATGTGCGTTCTTGTTACTTTGCATATTTTACCTCTGTAACCCACGAGGTAATTTTATGAGAGGCCTTTTACTCGTGAAACATGGTTTATGTACAAAAGAATCTTTTATAGATTAACCCCCAAAGTGTTGTTTTTTTTTCTTCTAATGTCCAAGTTGTTAACTTAGGAGCCTGTTTGTTAAGCTGTGTTAGCAAAACAGGAGGAGATAAGTGCCTTATGGAAGCAGAGTCCAAATTGGGACCAATTGGTTTCCAATATTAAAAAAGAGGAAAAACCCCAAGGTTAAAAGGAAAGTCTAAAAATGATTGAAAATATGCACAAAAGAGGCTAATGTGGAATAAAATGGCATTGCAGTGGTGGTGGTGGGGAAGGAGGAAGACAGAGATGCCAAGACTGTGGGACGGGAGGTGAGAGAGAAGGGAACAAGGTGCTGGACCCGCGGGAGGGGATAATCACAGTTAAAAAAAAAAAAAAAAAAAAATTTTACCACGGAAGCAAAGCTTTTTACCATTCCCGTGGGGTGGTAAAAAACTTTGCTTCCGCATCCATGATAAAATCTTCCAAAGGTTTTTTTGTTACTGCGGGTCCCCATCCCATGTCATTCTCTAAAGCTAGTATTCTATAATGGCAGAGTTGCATGCCAAATGTGTTATAGAATACTAGCGCAAGTCCAGCCAAGCTTTAGTCGCGACCACTTATACCTTGCTGTGGCTGGAGTAAATGGTGGCACCCAAAATGTGGCAGTTGGGCGTGCAAGAATAGTCGGAACACCCCTGACACACCCATGCCCCTCCCTCGTAAATGCCCCTTTTGCATTGTGAGAAGTTAAGTGCACTGTTTATGGAATAGGGGTGTAAGTCTTTTATACGTGCAATGGCAAATTAGCTGCAATTAGTGTTAAGACCAGTTATTGGTATTTACACCAATTTAGAGACAATTATGTTACGCGTCTAACTAGCCCTATTCTATAACTTCGTGCCTAAATTTGGCCACAATTTATAGAATTTGGGGGTTAGCAACTTGGATGTGTTCCCTGCAACCCAGATTTAAGAAAAATGTGTGCAGTTGGCACTCACTGCTTATTGTATAAGTGGTTTTAAATGTTGGCCTGAATGAAATTATGGTTTCCAAGTCTGATGCACGCGTCTAAATATACTAGTATTCTGTAGGTTTCGCTGAGCCATGGCTGTTTTTTTAAAAATCTCTCTTCTTTTTAGGAAATAAGTTCCATTCTGAAAGAGCTGAGGAGAGTTCAGAAACAGTTAGAAGGTTTGTCGCATTAGTTTTTTCAACTTGTTGCTCTCATGTAACATTAAAATTGTAGCTGGTATAAAGTGTGGGGGGTGGGTTATTTTATTTTAATTTGGGGTTTTTTTTTGTGCTTCTGGCAAAAATTTATTTCAATATTTTCAAAGTTTGCTACCTTTTTTGTTTGTTTAAAAAATATTCTGTTAAGTAAAATCTGTTTTTCTCTCAGGGGTCCTTTTACTAAGCAGTGGTAAAAAATGGCCCTAGCGCATCTTTATGCAGGTTTTTCCTATGCATTAAGGTCATTTTTGCCATGGATGTAAAATGGCCTATCTTCCATTTTTTGTATTAATGGCCTTGTGCTAATATTATACAAAGCTGAAAATGAAATATTGAATAATAAAATGATTTTTAATTTTTCATATAAAGCGGGAAAGATCTCAAAAGTCAGCTGTGACACTTTTTGTATTGTGTCAGCATAGGCTTAACTCTGTTACTATCATTTGTCATAAAAAGGAACCCCTTTATTATTTTTAATAAACAATGTGCACCAAAACAGGAAGCGAGTTGGCATTCAGGGTGACTAGCAGGCTTATTTTCAAAAGAGAAGGGCGCTCATCTTTCGACACAAATCGGGAGATGGGCGTCCTCTCAGGGTCGCCCAAATCGGCATAATCGAAAGCCGATTTTGGGCGTCCCCAACTGCTTCCCATCGCGGGGACGACCAAAGTCCCGGGGGCGTGTCTGAGGCGTAGTGAAGGCGGGACTGGGGCGTGCCTAACAGGTGGGCGTCCTCGAGCAATAATGGAAAAAAGAAGGACGTCCCTGACGAGCACTTGGCCGACTATACTTGGTCCATTTTTTCTTACGACCAAGCCTCAAAAAGGTGCCCGAACTGACCAGTTGACCACCGGAGGGAATCGGGGATGACCTCCCCTGACTCCTCCAGTGGTGACTAACCCCCTCCCACCCTGAAAAAAACAACTTTAAAAACTTTTTTTGCCAGCCTCAAATATCATACCCTGGTCCATCGCAGCAGTATGGGAGGTGTGTGTGTGTCAGCGGAGGCAAAGCGAAGGCATGGACATCCTTTCAAACATTTTGGACATCCTGAACTGCCCCCCCCCCCCCCCCACACACACACACACACACACACACACAGGGACGGCCAGAGTTCAAGGGAGTGGAGTGGAGGAGTGGCCTAGTGGTTTAGATCACTGGTCTTGCAATCCAGAGGTGACCGGTGCAAATCCCACTGCTGCTACTTGTGATCCAAAATCCAAATAAATAAAGGTGGGTGTTGGAGGCATAGCAAAGGCATGGATGTCCTTCTCACAGAAACATCCACATTTTGGACGTCCTCAACTGCCCGTCGTAGGGATGGAGGCATAACAAAGGCGCCTAACACTTGGACGTTCTTCACCCATACTCAAAAAAACAAACAAAAAAAAAAAGACGTCCCTGACAAGCATTTGGACGTTTTCACCTGGCCTTGTGTTACTTTAAGGTTGTAGACAGCTATTATACACGCAGCTTGTCTGTGTGTATGAAGCCGTCTTTGGCATGCGCAGAGCAGCCACATATAACGCTTGGCTGCTCTGCACTGGCTTCCCCTCCTTAGAAAGGAAATCATGTTCAAATGAGCTAACAGTGAGCAGCTCATTTGCATGCGATTTCCTTCATGCATGCCCGTTCCTTTCCGAATCGCTAAGGGATCGGTAAGGGAAGGGCATTTTCTGTTCAGTTAGTGCATCAGTTAGTCCACTGTAGTGCCCCCTAGAGTGCCCGGTTGGTGTCCTGGTATGTCAGGGGGACAAGTGCACTACGAATGCTGGCTCCTCCCATGACCAAATTAGTTGGATTTGGTCTTTTTTGAGATGGGCGTCCTCAGTTTCCATTATCGCTGAAAACCGAGAACGATCATCTCTAAGGTCGACCATCTCTAAGGTCGACCTAAATGTAGAGATTTGGTCGTCCCCGACCGTATTATCGAAACGAAAGATGGACACCTGTCTTGTTTCGATAATACGGGTTTCCCCGCCCCTTTACGGAGCCGTCCTGTGAGGACAGCCCCAGGAAAACTTGGGCGCCCCGTTCGATTATGCCCCTCTAGGTACAACATTTTGTATGGAAGGAAACTGCCAAGATTGAAAAATTAGATTTTTCAATAGCCTTGCACTTATTGGCAGATGTTCAAAATTAAATGTGGGCGCTAGAGGCCATTAGCGCTGGTCTAGCACCCACATTTACCAGTGCTGGATGTTTGGAGGCCCGGAGGGCGGGATCGAACAAGCACGGGAAGGAATAGTGCAATGAGAATGCAAGTGTATGCTGTACCTCCCCAGTGTGTTCAGTGGGAAGCGCGGCAAAGAAGGGAGCTCCTCCCACTGCAAACCGTACGCCGGTTCGGAGCTGGTGTTAGGGTTTGCAAAGAAGCCTGGCCGATCTCCCACCCCACCCAAACGCTCTTAAAAACCATGGTGGCCCGGCGGGACTTCAGGCCCCCTCCCAAGTACATAGGGGCCTGGAGGGCCTGTGGACCCCCAAACACCTAGCCCTCCCCCACAAAAAAAAACCCAAACCCCATGGTAATCCAGTGGGGCTCTTGCCCGGCCTGGTATCCCCCCTGAAAGTTTAGTCCTGATGGCCTAGCATCCTCCTCCCCCCCCCCCCCCCCCAGCCCTCTCGTACCTGAAAAAAAAGTGACTCCAGTCTCAAACAAGAGGGGGGACTAGCACACTCTCTCTCCTCCTGCAGGCACCACCTCAAAATGCCGGCACCCTGCCCAGCGCATCCCAGGATGCACTGGGCAGGGTGATTGGTACTGCTGATTGTTACAGCCAATTAGTGGCACTAATTGGCTTTAATTAGAATTTACACACAGAACTTTACATGCACCACGTTATAGAATACACCTAGAAAATCTTATGTGTGCAGCTGAAAAGGGGGCGTGGAAAGGGTGGGTCGTGGGCGTTTCAAAAAACTATGTGCACTATTATGGAATATACCCGATACGCGCCTGCTAATCGCAAGTATTTATGCCTGGTTTTAGGTAGCCTAAATGGGTTCACCTAAATTTTAGTTGCAAGGGCGGCTCATAAGCATATTCTATAAACTGCACCCTAACGTTGGGTGTGGTTTGTAGAATCGTGCTAAGCTCATGGTTTTTCGGCGATGATTTTTAAGGTGCCATTTATAATTTGACCCTAAGTGTAAATATGCTCTGCATCCACAAAAATCCAACTGCCTCCCTCTACTCCCAGCAACAGGGTAGAGCATTTCTCCTTGCAAGTCACAATACAAAAACAAATATTCTGATTCTCATATCATCTGAGCATCCCAATATAAATCTCTCTACTACCAGGCACACCGTGAAATACAAAACCTGAAGAAAAAAAATCCCCAACTCAATACACATGTGGCAAACATCTCATGCAACAGTAGAACTAATTACTGTGATTCAAACAGCAAGAACCCTATCTACGAATAGCCACTGTACCCTAGAACATCAGTACACTTAACTATTGGTCAGATGGAAGTGGGACTTCTACAGATCTCTACGCAAACAGAATACAGCTCCTTGGTCACCGTCAAAACATAGATAGACCCTCACCAAATCCAGAATACAAATCAGAAATAGAAATATGAAAACTAAAATTCCCACAAGGGAATCACGCACCTAAATTTACGCGCATGCATATTGATTTCAATTAGCGCCAATAATTTCTTAAGCCAATTATTGGCACTAATTGGCTTCGATTAAATCATGCACAATTTTTGGAGACTTTTATAGAATTAGGGGGTTTAGGTGCCTAACATTAGGCTACCTTTTAAGAATTACCTTTCTGTAAGATAAACTGATATTTGTAGAATAATGCTTAGGTGCCTGATTAGCCCTTATTTGCACAGGTGTTCTAGACATTGTGCCAGAGGTGCCTGGATCATAGAATTCCCTGTACTTGTGTGTGCCGTTTGCTTTCAGATTGATTTTTTATACTCCTATGAAACACAGAAAGAACTGGTTAATCCAGGAGTGTGCTGGTAAATTAACAGCAGGCTCTCTCTGGGCGTAGCCAGCCCTGCAATTTGGTGGGGGAGGGCCAGGGGTGGACTTGCGGGGGTAACGCATGCCTCTCTCTCTCCCCCTCCCCCTCATGTGGGCATGCTAGGCATCCCTTTGCTGGCAGGGATGCTGAGTCCCACCAACCATTAAATGGACTGCTAACACTCTCCACTACTTGTTTCTGGCTCTGAGAAGCATGCTGGGATTTCTCTCTCATGCACGAGAAGTCCCAGCCTGCTGCTCAGAGCTGGAAACATGGAGCAGCAGCAGTCTGTCTATTTGGTTGGCAGGGCTCAGCATCCCCGCCAGCAAAGTAATAGAGAATTCAGGAGGAGACCCGAGCCCACATTTTAGGAGCCAGTTGTAGCCATGGGGTGGCCTATGTTATAATTTTTTAAAGAATTTTGGGAGCTGGTTGTTAAAAAAACGGCTCTCGTGAGCACACCACTGGGTTAATCACATCTTTCATGTTGCATTGTAAAAGTCCAGAACTGTACTGAAGACAGATGCCGATAGGGATTTTTATTCATTTTTTTTAAAACCCTGTAGTTATCAATGCTGTAATTGATCCCACGGGAAATTTAGAAGTGATGGCAAACAAGAAGACTCTGCTGGCCTCTCTGCAGCCCACAGCCACTAAAGTCAGGACTGCAAACCATACTGCCTCCACTGTGGCCTCTCAGCCTCCTGTGCCATTGAGGAATTACTCCCGGAAGACAAACTACAGCCCGTCCAGCAGAGAAGGCAGCTTTCTTCAAGATGATGAGGAGAGCTGTATGGTGTAAATGGCAGTATCTTTGCTATTGTATAGTGTCATTTTCTGTGGCGTTCGTGTTGTCTAGGGGTGCTTGTGAACTGTGTGTAGATTGCTTGACACATTTGCAGGGAGTGATCTGTACAGTGGTGAATGCAGGAATGAATGTTGTTTGAATAGGTCAAACACTATGGAGGTAGCACATATGCAGCATGGAAACAGAACTTTGACCAAGCGTTTTATTTATTTATTTTCGGTTTTCTTTTGTGTGTGTTTTAGTTTGGGTTTTCTTTGACACTTACACTTTGGTTTCTCCAAACATGCCGTAACTGTAAAGAGGCTTTCCAGAACTGCCAGCACTCAAATGCTCTTTGTGTCGGCCTATTCGGAGTTCCACCTTCTGGCAACCATGTTCCTTTAGGTATGGCTTCAAAGGGTGGTTCGTGGGGGAGCTACTTGGACAGTGATTAAATAGTGCATTAAGGTGCTGAAATGAATATTCAGGATACACATACATGGTGCTGTGGGTTACCATGGTCTCTTCTCTTGGAATGCTTTTGCTGTTAGAGATTAAAAAAAAAATTTTTTGAATTTTGTTACTGTTAATTCCAAGTCTAAAATTTTCCCTGAAAAGGAGTTTTAGTGGAATATGTACAGTAGAGAGCTGAGCTGCTTCCTGAAGACCCATGGCCTGTGCAAAAGTTTAGAAAAAACTGCAAGGCCTCAGGTGTGAATGACAGGCCCTTGAGAAGTCATTGTGCCAAATGCTGAATTTAGAGGAGTAGTTTTTCTAGGTATGTGTTTAGAGGGGGGAAAAAAAAAAAAAGAAGTCCAAGTTTTATGTAGAGATGCAGATACACTCGCAAAGAATAAAGAGAGGCTTTTCTAGGCTTTTTAGTAATTGGGAGGAGAAACGTATTCTTTGCTTAAGAATTGTGCATTGCTGCTTGAAATACAGGCCACAGGTTTGTAAAAGACTCTGCTGGTGCTCTGGTGACATCTAAAACCACTACGGCTTTGTTATGGAACCTGCATTGTGGTAATTGGTGCCATAACATTTTTTTTTTCTGTATTTGCTATTATTTATTACAACTTAAAGACACCTGGTTGAGACGATTGTAAATGATTACATGTATGACTCCCCTTGTAAAACTTTTCTGTTAAGGTCAGAACGTGTGGTGTAGAAGCTTTTGACATCTTGTAAGTAAGTACATGCCTTCAGGTGGCTTGTGTTGGCCAGTTCTAAGGTGCTCCCACCCACCAGAATTCTGGTGCTCTCCAGGATAAATAGGGGCAATGTACCGGTTCACTTTGGTGTAAAATCTGCTGGTAATTTTTACTGATTGGTAATTTTGAGCAGCACAGTGACCACGTACAAGTAACGGTATATTTATATGCAGAGTTTGAGTGGGGATACCTCTTCAAACAGATGAGTTCAGTATTGCCTCTATCGATGTAGCTTTAGGCCATGGCCCCTCCTCTGGTTATATGGATATATCGTGGTTGTATATCGAATTATACAGCCAGAACGCATCCATTCAGAGGCTCTGGAAATTCAAATAAAAGCCCTTACACAGCCAGCACACAATGATGGCCATGTAAGCACATTTCATTATTGAGATTTGCAACAATAGTCAAAGCAAAACTGCACAGGTAATTCAGTTTTAGATTATTGCCCCAGAAGAATGCACTTGCAGAGAAGTGCGCCCTCTTTTAATTTTTAGAGAGAACAATGTGTGTAGTTTAAAAAAAAAATCCAATGCTGCCCCCTAAGCTTGATCCCACCTTGGGAACATATACAAACAATGCAGGCATCTGTATAAGGGGTGGGCAGTTCTGCTAACCTGGGTAAAATGCTGCTTTATCTGCTGGCGTTTCTTTGGACATGCAAGCAGTGGAAAAGGATAAGAACCACAAGAAGAACGTCAAAAACACCAACATAGGAGATAGAAAACTTTAATTCAATCAATATTCTTTATACTGTGTCTGCTGGTAGAAATAATGTGGATAACCCGACATAGCCGTGTTTCGGCAGAAAAATTGCCTGCATTAGTATTGTATAGTATTGAAGTGATAAGCTGTATATCAATGAATAAACTTTCAAATATGGAAGTAGCAAGGTGGAAAAAACTTAGACGTTCAAAGCACACAAGCGCTGTACTGATACTTTGATACTGTACGTTGTGACCAGCTGATCATCTAATTAGACCCCTGACGCAGGGAATCTTTCTGCAGAAATACGGCCATGTCGGGTCACCCACATTATATTGTGTCTGCTGGTAGAAATAAAGAATATTGATTGAATTGAAGGTTTCCATCTCCTCATTATGTTGGTGGTTTTTTTTTTACCTTTGGTCATTGCACACACCTTAGCAACTGGCGCTCCTGTTCAAGATCAGTTGTTGGGGTTTCAAAAATGTTTAAAAATAAGCAATTTTCATTTACTATTGTAAACTCCATTTGCTCTTCCTAAATACCTACTTTGCCGAGTTCCATCAATGTGCTTGGGCAATTTTCAGTAGCCCCCTAGTACCCAAGACCCAAGTTTTCAAAGGAATTATGCATTGTTTTGCTTGGAAAATATGCTTCCGTGGATACCAGAGGGCCTATACACTCTGCTTTTTAGTTTTCCTGCACAAACGTATGAGAGAGAGGACACTTTCAGATTTGAAACTTCAATTTGGCGTGCGTGGTTTTCTACCCCCCCCCCCCCCCCCCCCCCTTAGCATGTACTTGGAAATGCCTTTTAGTAGTCTGGAGGGAAGTATGTACATCGGAGGTCATTATAAAAGGCAGTAGCCTGGGTGTTCTGTGCACAGAAATAGCCTTTAAGACAGTTGCCTGAAGTATACATGCATTGGGGGAAAATTTTATAAATGGCTCAGAAATCAGTGCTGGAAAAAAAATCGGTGCTAAGCAGCATCTTAAAAAGGGGTGTTGTTACTCAAGCACTCTTTATGGAATGGCACTTAGAGCTGATTCTTGCGTCTAAAGTTGAGTGCCAGTATGTATGCCAGGCTGGCGTAAATACCGGTGCTCAACTTGTGGCATTTTGGCATGTAAAAGGTGCTATCCTATAATACCGCTGCCAAATTTTTGGAACACTCCTGACCTGCCCATGCCCCTCCCCTGACTGTGCCCCATTTTGACTTGTGTGATATAGGATATAGGACATGGGGTTACAGAATGGTGCACAGAGGCAAATGCATTTGCAAATCCAAATTAGTGCCAGTTAAGTGGAATTAATAATTAAGTACTATTTAGTTTATACTTGATGGCTTGTTAGCTAATTTAGGGGTCCTTTTACTAAGGTGCGCTGAAAAATGTCCTGCGCTGTTGTAGGTGTGTGTATTGGATGCGTCAAGACTCTAGAGTAAACATAACACTATTAATGTGCTTAATTGTGGAGAAAAACCCTCAGAAACCTGGAACTGGATTGTCTCAGGTTTAGAGCGGAGTTACTGATAGTCAAAGTGACTCTCGCTTGGATTCTATCATCGGGAAAAAACTCCACTTGAACATTTATTGAATTAATAAAACTTATGTGTCCATTTGTTTATAATGTCTCAATTTACTGGGTGACTACTTCATTTTTGTCTTAGTATCCACTTACAGCATTGCTAATGCAATAATAGAAAAAATACTCTTATCTTAATGTCCGACGGGGGCCACTGCCGTTTCTCCTTTTCAACAAGGCTTCCTCAGGAACTGAGTGTTAAATGGCGATGCTTTGATTAGCTAAAGCGGAGCAATTGGCAATTTTCAGATAAGCCTGTTTACTCAGATAAATTGCTATATACCCAGTAAAAATAGTTTGAAAATTACCCTTCAAAGCTGCATGATACTTCATAGCTCTAAATGCTTATTATTCCAGTAACCGAGAATAAACTGCTTCTATGAAATGGCTTCCAGTGCTCAACAGGTTCTGTCAGTGTTCCCTCTATTGTGCGTAGGAGACTTCTAGCTGGTGAGATTGGCAGGAACCCCATGGGATGGCCAGAGTGCTCTTGCTAAGGAGGAAGACTTCGATCTCCTGCACACTTTAGAGGGAACATTGGTTTCTCTAAGAGGTCCTTTTACTAAGGTGCACTGAGAAATGGCCTGTGCTGGTGTAGACACGTGTATTGGACGCGCGCAGATTCATTTTTCAGCGTACCCGCAAAAAGGCCCCTTTTTTTTTTGCCGAAAATTTAATCACTTTTACAATTTTACACGATAATCATGTTTAGAAATAATGATGAAAAATTAGAACACATAATTATAAGAAATAGTAAATAAGAACAATTTCAAAAATCTAGTTTCCCGTTTCCTTAGACCACAATCAAAAATATGAGAAGCGTGTTTAAGATAAGGAGATCAAAAAGAAGAATAGAGAAAATTATATAGGAAAATGGTCTGGTCTGAGTTACCTTCTTATATTTAATAGTTAATCAGTTGTTTACTTTACTCTTTTGGCAAGTTGGATAGTTTTTCCATTTTAAGAAAAGTTTTTAAATGCCCTGGTTCATAAAAAAATATATTTATTACCCATAAATTTAACTAAACATTTGCAAGGATAAGCTAATAAAAAAGTCGCCCCCAATGCCCTAGTTTCTTCTCTTAATGTCAAATTTTTCTTCCTTCTATCTTGTGTTGTCTTGGTAACGTCTGGAAATATGCATATTCTTTGTCCATAGTATAATTTCAGGGAATTTTTAAAATACATTTTTATTATAGAATTCAAATCTTGTTCGAAGACTAATGATATAAGTACATAAGTACATAAGTAGTGCCATACTGGGAAAGACCAAAGGTCCATCTAGCCCAGCATCCTGTCACCGACAGTGGCCAATCCAGGTCAAGGGCACCTGGCACGCTCCCCAAACGTAAAAACATTCCAGACAAGTTATACCTAAAAATGAGGAATTTTTCCAGTCCATTTAATAGCGGTCTATGGACTTGTCCTTTAGGAATCTATCTAACCCCTTTTTAAACTCCATCAAGCTAACCGCCCGTACCACGTTCTCCGGCAATGAATTCCAGAGTCTAATTACACGTTGGGTGAAGAAAAATTTTCTCCGATTCGTTTTAAATTTACCACACTGTAGCTTCAACTCATGCCCTCTAGTCCTAGTATTTTTGGATAGCGTGAACAGTCGCTTCACATCCACCCGATCCATTCCACTCATTATTTTATACACTTCTATCATATCTCCCCTCAGCCGTCTCTTCTCCAAGCTGAAAAGCCCTAGCCTTCTCAGCCTCTCTTCATAGGAAAAGTCGTCCCATCCCCACTATCATTTTCGTCGCCCTTCGCTGTACCTTTTCCAATTCTACTATATCTTTTTTGAGATACGGAGACCAGTACTGAACACAATACTCCAGGTGCGGTCGCACCATGGAGCGATACAACGGCATTATAACATCCGCACACCTGGACTCCATACCCTTCTTAATAACACCCAACATTCTATTCGCTTTCCTAGCCGCAGCAGCACACTGAGCAGAAGGTTTCAGCGTATCATCGACGACGACACCCAGATCCCTTTCTTGATCCGTAACTCCTAACGCGGAACCTTGCAAGACGTAGCTATAATTCGGGTTCCTCTTACCCACATGCATCACTTTGCACTTGTCAACATTGAACTTCATCTGCCACTTGCACGCCCATTCTCCCAGTCTCGCAAGGTCCTCCTGTAATCGTTCACATTCCTCCCTGCGACTTGACGACCCTGAATAATTTTGTGTCATCGGCGAATTTAATTACCTCACTAGTTATTCCCATCTCTAGGTCATTTATAAATACATTAAAAAGCAACGGACCCAGCACAGACCCCTGCGGGACCCCACTAACTACCCTCCTCCACTGAGAATACTGGCCACGCAATCCTACTCTCTGCTTCCTATCTTTCAACCAGTTCTTAATCCATAATAATACCCTACCTCCGATTCCATGACTCTGCAATTTCTTCAGGAGTCTTTCGTGCGGCACTTTGTCAAACGCCTTCTGAAAATCCAGATATACAATATCAACCGGCTCCCCATTGTCCACATGTTTGCTTACCCCCTCAAAAAAATGCATTAGATTGGTGAGGCAAGACTTCCCTTCACTAAATCCGTGCTGACTTTGTCTCATCAGTCCATGTTTTTGTATATGCTCTGCAATTTTATTCTTAATAATAGCCTCCACCATCTTGCCCGATACAATTAAAGTCCGACGTTGAGATACTTCTGAAATTGATTCTTCCAGAAACGCTGAAATATCCTCAAGACCTTGATTGTTTTGTTGTGGTATTGGTAATTTCCTTGAGAATATTAATAAATCTTATTATATGGAGGAATAGCTGCAGCTGGATAAAGAAGTATAACCATCCATTGACGGTAAAGTCTCATGCATTAACCAGGCGGTAATCGTCAGCGCTTGTACAATGCCAATTACTGCCCAGTTAGCACCACGTGCCTGACAACTTTCCAGAGTGAATAGCGGTTGCACAGGCCACGCGGTAGGTCAAAATTGACGCGCGTACGCACCTATGCACCTTAGTAAAAGGGCCCCTAAATGTGTTATTTTCAATCCTTATGACCCAGTTGACTTAATCTAACTAAATGGGTGAAACTTCACCTCTTTAATACTTATAAACATAATAGGGCTATTTCCATCAAGCTGTCACATCTCTGTTGACAACCCACTATGGCTTCTCCCACCTTATTCCATCGTGGTTTGCATCTCCCCTTCCTCCACTTTTGTAGCTCAGTATCTCTTCTCTCTTTATCCTTCTCTCCACTGGCTAGCATTTCATCTCCCTCTCTCCACCCCCTCCACCCTTATAGCCTAATATCTTCCCCTTCTCTCCATTCCCCACTCTTGTAGCCAAATATATCTTCCCTCTCTCCCTACACATTTTGTAGGCAAGCATTTTCCCTTTTCCTCCCTTCCCAACAGTCAGCTTTTCCTCTTTCATCCCCATAATTAACATCCTCCTCTATATCCCTTTCTCCTCCCCTCCCATTCTTCTTTCCCACTGTATCCTCACTCTCACTTCATATCTAGAATCCCACTGTCTCTTCCCTTGTCTCCCATTTTCCCCCTCTACTCCCTATCCAGCATTCTCCTCCCCCCCCCCCCCCCAACGGCTCAGCATTTCTGCTTCTGTCTCTTCCCCACTAGTCCAGCATTTCTCTTTCTCCACCCCCATCCCCAGTGGTCTAGCACTTCTTCCCTCTCTCTATCCCACTGGTCCAGTGTTTTTTTTCTTCCCCTCTCCTCCTTGTTCCCTCAAATGGTCCAGCATTGCTCTTTCCCCCTCCCAAATGGTCCAGTATTTCTCCTCCCATTAGACTAACATTTCTCCTTTACCTCTGCCCCTCCATGAACCCACATTTGTTTTTCTTGCCCCCCCCCCCCCCCCCCCCCCCCCCCACTCCATGGATCAGCATGTTTTTTTTCTTCTCCGTGGACCTGAATTTTTGCTTCCCTCCCTGGACCAACACTTTTTTTTTTTTTTTTGCTTCCTCCTCCCCCCCCCCCCCCCCCCCCCCCCATGTACCAGCATATGTTCCTTTTAATGCCTTCATAATTTTATTTAATTTTAGTTTTAATTAGCTCTTCATAAACAATTTTCATGAAAGTCATTTGAGATCTACCTCACTTCCATTTTATGGCACTTCCATTTTCTATTTGGACCTATTCCTGGCCCTTCCTTGGTAAACACCAAACAGAAATATGTGTTAAGCAATTCTGCTTTTTTCTCATCAGCCTTTAGATACTTGAGTCTGATAATGCCACTTTTGCATTTTGTGGTGTCACTAACATATGTAAAAAAAATGTTTCCCCCCCCCCCCCCCCCCCCTTGGTTATTTTTTCTTCCATTTCCATCTACTATTTTACCAGCTTCTCTTAGCTTTTACATAACACTGGCCATACTGGGTCAGACCAATGGTCCATCTAGCCCAGTATCTTGCTTCCAACAGCGGCCAATCCATTTCACATGTACCTGATAGAATCTCAAATAATAACAAGATTCATGCTACTTATCCCAGGGACAAGCAGTGGTTTCCCTATGTTTATTACAATAGCAGACTATGGACTTTTCCTCCAGGAACTTGTCCAAACCTTTTTTTAAAACCCAGATATGCTAACCACGGATACCACATCCTCTGGCAACGAGTTCCAGAGCTTAACAATTCATTGAGTGAAAAAATATTTCCTCCCGTTCATTTTAAAAGTAGTACTACATAACTTCCTTTAGTGTCCCCTAGTCTTTGTACTTTCTGAAAGAGTAAAAAATCGATTCATGTTTCATGTTTCACACCACTCAGTATCTTGTAGACCTCTATCATATCCCCCTCAGCCATTTCTTTTCCAAACTGAGGAGTCCTAACCTCTTAAGCCTTTCCTTATATGAGAGGAGTTCCATCCCCTCAATCATTTTGGTCACCCTACTTTTGAGCCTTTCTTTTTTAAGAGACACTGACTAGAATTGCACACAATACTCAAGGTGTGGTCGCTTTATGGAATGATACAGAGATGTTATTATAATGTCTTATTTTCTATCCCTTTCATAATTCTTAGCATTCTGTTTGCAAATTTAATCACCCTACTCATCTTTCCCATTTCCAGATCTGTTATAAATATGTTAAATAGCACCAGTCCCAGTACAGATCCCTGGTGCACTCCACTATTCACCCTCCTCCACTGAGAGAATTTACCATTTAACCCTACCCTCTGTTGTCTATCCATCAACCAATTCCCAATCCACAATAGAGCTTTGCCTCCTTTATCCTGTGGGTTTTTAATTTCTCAAGAGTCTCTCATGAGGGTTTTGTCAAAGACTTTCTGAAAATCTAGATACACTACATCAACTGGCTCATCTTTATTCACCTGTTTATTCATGCAGTCAAAGAAATGAAGAATATTGGCAAGGCAAGACTTCCCTTGGCTGAATCTATGTTGACTGGCCCATTAAACCATGTTTGTCTATATGTTCAGTGATTTTATTCTTTATAATAATTTCCACTATTTTTGCACGGCCCTGATGACAGGCTTACCAGTCTGTAATTTCATGGGTCACCCCTGAATTCTTTTTTAAAAATAGGCATTATATTGGTCACCCTCCAATCTTCAGGTACTACTGACGATTTTAACAATAGGTTACAGATGACTAACAGCAGATCTGCAGTTTCATTTTTGAGTTCTTTCAGTATCCTGGGGTGTATACCATCCGGTCCAGGTGATTTACTACTCTTTAATTTGTCAGTTTTGCTCAGTACATCTTACGGATTCACTGAGATTTCTTTCAGTTTCTCTGCATCGTCATTCTTGAAAGCCATCTCTGGTTCAGGTAGATCTCTTATATCTTTTTCAGTAAAGACTGAGGCAAAGAATTTAGCCTTTCTGCTATGGCCCTGTCCTCCCTGAGTGCCCCTTTTACTCCTTGATGAGCTAATGGTCCCACAGATTCCCTCACAGGCTTTTTGCTTCTGATATACCTGAAAAAGTTATTACTATGAGTTTTTGCCTCCAAGGCAAATTTCTCTTTGTATTCTCTTTTGGCCTTTTTCATCAGTGCTTTGCATCCAACTTGCCAGATATTGTTGCCTGGCTTCCTCTTTTTGCGATCTCTTGTAGTTTATGAAGGCTAACTTCTTTTCAACAGAGGATTGCTGCCCATACAGTACCTCCTTTTTCAGTTTTGCCCACTGCTTTTCTGTTTCACCTAGATGTTCCCATCCAGCTTGTCCACCTATCTTGACAAAGTTAGTTTTCCTGAAGTCTAGGACCTTCCCCTTTTGAATGAAACATCTCTACCTTGTGTTCTAATACTGACCCACACCATCCAGTGATCAATGGATCCCTGGTGATCATCCACTATCCTCCGTTGTATGCACCACATTCAGTATTTCCTGGTTCTGTGTGGGTTCTGTAACCAGTTGCTGGATAGTTCTTCTTACAGAAAATCCAGGATCCTCCTGCACAACACCACCGATGGGGTATTCTGGACAGTATCCAGCAGATTGAACCACCTAGCAATGGAATCTCTCCTTTCATAGCAGTTTTTATGAATGTCTTCAATTAAATCTCTAGCCATTTTGTTGTTCTTTATTTCCAGACGTTTGTTTTGGCGTTTTCCGTTATCCCGCCTCAACATACCTAATCTAATAGCTGAAAGAATAAATTTGGTTAGGCTTCATTTTAATCTGGGTGAAGAGCACAGCTTTCAAACTGTTGTACAGCTTCTCATCAAATGAATTCGCAGTGAAAAGCTAAAGAGAAAAATGTGCCTCTCATGGCACTTGTTATATTTCACTTTTGAAGACTGCTGAACTGACTGTTATTTTGTAATGGCTTTTTAAGTAAACTTGTACAGTTTAGGGACAGAAATGTGATGGCATTAGCAACTGCTTGGCTTTTACCCATGAAGCTTGTAAAGAGCAAACTGTAAATGTTTCAAATACTGTAATGTACTTAACAAAACACTGGTTGCTGCCAAATTTGCAATGTATGTGTGATTATTGTGGACAGCTCAGTACACTGCTTCACTGGAAAGCTACAAGATAATTTTAAGCATATTAGCTGACTTAAGGCCCATAGCGCATCTTTTGAAAGCAATTATAATGTTTTCATAGATTGCCCTCTTCCTTGCAGTTGATTTACAGTGGAATGTACTAAAGATCTGTTTTGTAGATGCTTCTGAGTTTAAACTAGAAAGTTGTCTGTCGCATCTCTTGTCCTCTTCCCTCTCCATTGTGCTATAAGCACAGTGTAAAAAAGAGAGAGAGTGCCAAATTACCCAAAATGTTCCTAGCTTGTTAAACATATTGTCCATGCAAAAATTGCTACAAAAGTATAAATTCTCTCTGATTTTCCTGGGATGCAGTAAATGTTTTGATGTAGCTACTGTAATGTCTTTTGTGAAAAATGTAACTTGGAAAAAGAAACATCCCTGTCTGTTCACTGTTGATATCCTCATTGCTGAATTATGTCTAATGTTGCTGTCTACTGGGGTCCTTGAACTATCCACTGGGCCGTTTTGTTTGCATGCAGTTTGAATGCAAACTGGGCTGTGTGAGAGTCAGCTGAACATTTCTGCAGACATCGACATGATCTGTGATTTATTTTTCTCTCTGCTGAGGTGGCATTTTTATATTTTTTGATTTCAGAAGTTGATTTATTTTTCTCTTGCCCCCATGCCCTCCCTTTCTACCTTTTTGATTATAATTTATTTAAGATTATAGATTATATCTGTATATTTTGATCTTAGTTGGTATTTGTTGATTTTTTTTCTTCAAGTACTACTTTATTTTATAGAATTGTATCATAAAATATATTCTAATAAATCTTTCTTTTATCATGTGGTACTTTGTTCCAGTTTGTGTGTTGGATTGTGTGAAAATGAAACCTAGGTGTTAATACATAGGATGTACTGCAAACCTCATTCAGCTGGTGCTCAAACCATCCTCACATACACTTCTCTTCCCAATCCCAGCTCCCGGCCTGTATCCATGACCTGTGTGCACATGCACAGCTTCCAATGTCTGCTGACGTATGCCTATTTAATGTTTGATATCCTGAAAATCCGAATAGCTGGGGAGGTCTCCCATGTAGAAACTGTGTCCCCCTAAATTGTAGACTTTAGTTCAGAAAAAATATTTTGAACTTCGTAATTTTTTGTTTTTCATATCTATCTATCTATCTATCTATCTATCTATCTATCTATAGATACACACGCACAGCTTTGGCTGAATCTCTTCATAAAGGCGGTTAATAAATCTCAATAAAATATGTGTATGTGTATGTATCTATATATATATATTTTTTTCCCTCTTTCTTTACATGGTGGCTGTTAGAAAATTGCATAAATACAAGCAACTAGTTGGGGAGAGGGAGGGCCCAAGAAACAGTATGATCGTAAGTGTTGCCATACTGGGACAGACCGGATCCTGTTTCCAACAGTGGCCAATCCAGGTTATACTGCTTATCCTTGAAATAAGCAGTGGATTTTCCCCACGCGCATCTTTATAATGGCTTATGGACTTTTTTTTTTTTAGGAAGCCATCCAAACCTTTTTTAAAACCCCGCTAAGCTAACTGCTTTTACCACATTCTCTGGCAACAAATTCCAGAGTTTAATTACACATTGAGTGAAGAAATATTTTCTCCAATTTGTTTTAAATTTACAACTTTGTAGCTCCATTGCGTGCCCCCTAGCAAATGATTCACGTCTACCCGTTCCACTCCACTCATTATTTTATAGACCTCTATCATATCTCCCCTCAGCCATCTCTTCTCCAAGCTGAAGAGCCCTATCCGCTTTAGCCTTTCCTCATAGGGAAGTTGTCCCATCCCCTTTATTATTTTTATCGCCCTTCTCTGTACCCTTTCTAATTCCACTATATATATATATATATATATTTTTTTTTTAGATGCGGTAACAAGAATTGCACACAGTATTTGAGGTGCGGTCGCACCATGGCATGATACAAAGGCATTATAACATCCTCATTTTTGTTTTCCATTCCTTTCCTAATAATACCTAACATTCTATTTGCTTTCTTAGCTGCCACCACACACTGAGCAGAGGGTTTCAATGTATCATCAACAATAATGTCTCGATCCCTTTCCTGATCGGTGACTCCTAATGTGGAACCTTGCATTACATAGCTATAATTTGGGTTCCTCTTCCCCACATGCATCATGTACTTGCTCACATTAAACATAATCTGCCATTTGGATGCCTAAATGGGGATAAACAAAGTTGTGTGCATCACCCACAAGGCCAGAATGCACGTCGTCAGCCCAGCTGCAGTTTGTGAGTTTTGTATAAAAGAGGGCACATGTCTGATACAAGGAGCTGTGTGTTGACATTCCACCTGAAGAACAGCCTTGCGTTTCATTTGACTGACCATCTGAGGAACACTCTGCCACCTGCTGGATGTCTGCATCAGGTTGCCAAGCACTCTTCTGTAGTGCTGTGGGTTTAGTTGATGGCATTAACTCTATCTAGGGTAATGTGTGTTTACTCTGAGTTGTTTCTATGATAAGACTGCCCGTGACTTTATTCTTGCCTTCTTTACATATTATAGCTGCTATTGTAAATAAATAAGCACTCTTTTTTTTTTTTTTTATAATACTTGGTTGTAGAGTTAATTCTGTTATTATTTGGGTGTTGTGAGCTCGGAGTTCAAGATAAGAAGAAACATTTGCTTCTTAGAGTACCTTAGCTAATGCTGGAATGTAGCAAGCATCCTGTTCCCCATTGACACCCCAAAAGGTTGGCATCTGGAGGGGATTGTGGAATATAAGGGAGTTGAGGGTTTGGGGGAGTTTTTGAGGGGGTCTGTGAAGGGGGAAGGTTTGGATTTCAGTGCTGTGCTATATGATGTATTTTTGCTTATGATTACAATAAAGATAGTTCTGTATAAAAACAATAGCAAATGCTTATGACTGGGCTTTTTTTTTAATCTGGCAGCTTTTTTTTTTTTTAATTTATTTTAAAGGTGCCCATATGTAGATTTATATCATGAAATAAAATTGAAAATCACTAAAACAGCATTAAACATTGTAGCTGATAGAAACAGCAGTAATAAAATCTCTGTATTTTGTGCTTATTTTTCTACACTGTTGTGCTGTCCTAGCAAAGTATAGTATAGCTTTAAACTGCCAGCTAAACCATCCCCAAGTAGAAGCTTTACGAGTAGACGCCAATTCTTAAGCAAATCTTCTTTATTGCAGTACTCCTAATAAACAAAGAAAATCCAACGTACAGTTGCTTGGATTAATTATTGCCTTCTGCACATGTCTGCACCTGGCCACCTCAGAGGCAAGAAGAAGTCCAGAACCTCAGCCCAACTGAGAGGAAAAGCTGTAACACTCAAAAGGAATAAGGGGAGAAACTCGGAAAATGAATGAGGAATGACTTGGGGAGATGGTGAAAAATCTTGAAGGAAATACAGTAGCTTAAGGAGGGATCAGGCCTTAGAACAGCTGCTGATCACAAAAACATGCTAGGAAGGGAAAGGGAAATGATTTGCTGCCTTTCTGAGGTTTTTGCAACTACATTCAAAGCAGTTTATTTATATTCAGGTACCTATTTTGTACCAGGGGCAATGGAGGGTTAAGTGACTTGCCCAGAGTCACAAGGAGCTGCAGTGGGAATTGAACTCAGTTCTCCAAGATCAAAGTCCACTGCACTAACCACTAGGCTACTCCTCCACTGGGAATCTCTCACACAGCTTCCAGGGGCAAAGGGGAGGGCTGGCCCTAGCTCAGAGCTGAGAGCCAATAGGGAAAGCACACAAGGAGTCAACCACAAGATACTGCAAACTATATTGGGGGGGGGGGGGGCAGTACACAGTACTATCTATTACACAGTCAATGCAAATAAATACAAATAATACTCATACAAAATGTACATCACAATGCCCCCAGCCTCCATGAATATAGGACAGAACAACTGTCCTATACAATACAGTAATACATGACCAATTCTGGGTGAGGCTATCCTGTTTCCTGATGGGTTCATCTTAACTGTTGTAATCTGCCTGATGTTATTAAGATGGAATATATTGAAATCAAATGGAAGTAAAATTAAACTCTCATTGGGGCACATGGAATCACATCTTCATCTCTTTTGTAGAAGTTTATATTTTAGATACACAAATGGATTCTGTTTTGAGCATGTTTCAGGGACAAGTAGTTTTATAAGTCAAAATAATAAAAACAAAAATTTTGTTTCATGCAGATCTCTCATTTGTTTAAACATAACTAAATGGGCTATAAGCCCTTAATGCAGTCCATTGGTTTTCTCATATTTTGTTTTTGTGATGACTTACACTGTGCCAAAACTGAAAACTCTTAACTTTTCTTTCTGGTGGATAATAACAGGAGCTCATTGTGAACATTATCCACCCTAAAAGGTTCTTTAGCGGCTGTACATGAGGATATTGCATAAATAAGTGTGTGTGGTTTTATTCCTAGCCATGCATCCAAAGGTTATTTAATCCTTTCAAGAAAACCAGTTAATCATTTACCTTATCAGTGGAACATAACCATAAAGGCATGGTTGTAGAAATATAGCCATAAGTATAGACAGTTATTCAAACATTATCACATGCACATACCAGAATAGGCATCCATACACACACTGCAAAAATAACAACTTCAACAGAATACATCCAAAATTTATTTTTTTATTTCCTCTTTTCCATCTTCCAAGATTCCAGACAGCAGACGTACAGATCAGTAGGATACAAAGCAGTTCAAAAAAAAATAAAGTCAGAAACAGCACAGTTTATACCTAATTGTTCAACCACCTTAGGTTCATCTTTGAGTTTAAAAAGCAATATTAGAATATATATATATTATAAAAGAATGTTCCATGCCATGTGGAGGCTGACGCGTATAAGGCATTTCATAACAAGAGTGCTTTTCCATACCCTTGTTCATTGGCTATTCCTATCCTATATAGACTACTGCAGTGGGATCAATGCTGGATGCCGGGACATACTGAAAAGGCTTCAGACAGTCCAAAACATGGCTGCAAGGCTCATACTGGGGAAATCGCGCTTTGAACCTGCTCAACCTCTTCGGTTTCAACTACACTGGCTCCCCGTAGCTGACCGTATCACAATCAAAATCTGCTCACTTACACACAAGATCATATATGGTGAAGCTCCACAATACATGCTCAATCTCATTGATCTACCATCTAGAAATGCCTTAATAACTGCAAGGACCTACCTCATTCTCCATTTTCCAACCTGTAGGAATGTTAAATACAAGACACTTTTTGCATCATCCTTCCCTTACATCAGCCCGAAATATTGGAATGTCCTACCAAAACCACTTAAGGAGCTCACCGACCACCAACTGTTCAAGAAGTTTTTAAAGACGTTCTTATTCGACAAGGCCTACTCCACTGGCAGCTCCAATGTTTAACCTCTCCCTCTTGCCGTCGCTTCACCCCTGTCATTTACCCCATGTTATCCCCTGTTCCTTCCCCTCCTGTCACTTTCTGATTCTGGGTCATCATTGTCTTGTATTGTATCCACCTGATTTATTGTAAGCCACATTGTGCCTGCTCATGTGGGTAAATGTGGGGTAGAAATGCACTAAATAAATACGATGTACATGTAAGGACTGAATAAATAAATTAAAACCATTAAAGTTTTAAGCAAATGCCCCAAATATGTAATATTTGATAGCAATAATGAAACAGTGATGGAATATTCACATAGCAGGCAGCGAACAGATTTATTTTCCACTGAAAATAATTAACTTTGTATGAACTTGGCGGCTTGCATTTACATTCAAACAGACTTTAAGAAGAAATAAATATATACAACGAATCTGGCACATTTGGACTGATTCTGGACTTCTGCATGAAGGTAGCTCTTCCCTCGTTATTCAATACCTCTCTTTTAAATAGTAATAATAAAAAATATCAAGTGCATTTTTATAATATACCACTGCATTTCACAAAATAAAAGCCGTGCATGTTCCCACCTACTATCTTTCTCTTTTGATCTAGGCACAATAAAAAAAAAAAGATTTTAAATGCTCCCAGGTATCAACCTAAGTAAGGTAGTTTAAAATAAAACCCGTGAATGTTGAGTACCTAATTCTCATAATATGATCTTTGTTTGGTGGCCCTTTACTAGGTAAAAACATCTCTGCACAAATACAACGTCTGCTAGGGTGTCCCTATACCTATCCCCTCGAAATGACACACTGATTACGGTTTAGCAAAACCAGTGCTGGGTAGAACAAATAGATATGGATGGGCTGGAGTGTAAATTTTAAGGGGCTTCAACTATAGCTGCAGAACATTTAGTGCAAGAAGAGTACTGGGCAGACTTCTACGATCTGTGCCCTGAGAATGGCAAGGACAAATCAAACTCAGGTTTACAAATAAAGTATCACATACCATGTAAAATGAGTTTATCTTGTTTGGCAGACTGGATGGACTGTACAGGTCTTTATCTGCCGTCATTTACTATGCTTAGAAGTAATTACTACTCGAACTGATGAACTGATATTCTGTTCTGACGGTCCCTCTGTGTACATCCATAAGCTACACAAGCCAGCATGTTTCTGTAACTGAGATGAAAGGAAAATGCTACCAACAAGCATGCGGCAGTGGATAGATTGTTTTGGTGTTTCCAATATGGCGGCGGGGGGGAGGAGCTTCAACTTTTTGACGTCATGCCATCTCCTGTCTTCATCAAACCTCCTTGATATATCCTATGACTGCAATGGAAGAGAAACAAGGCAAGAGAAAGCTCATGCCTCAGTAAATCTGTTAGCCTCCGCAGTTCCACCAGCTTTCGGGAGGTTTTTGTGGCATACAAGAAGGTAAGTACTTAACCTTCTCTCTTCCCTTAGGCCAGCGCTTCCCCTTGCCAGTCAGGTTTTCAGGATATCCATAATGAACATGCATGAAAGAGATTTGCATAGAATGGAGGCACTGTATGCAAATCAAGTTCATGCGCATATTCATTGTGGATATCCTGGAAACCTGACTGGCAAGGGGTACTCCAGGACTGGACTTGGGAAACACTGTCTTAGGCTACCCAAAGGAAACTAAGACAGCAAAGAAGTACAGAAGGCTTGTAGGAATTAGAGCACTCTGGAAGTGGTAAGACTGCAAACGGAATTAGATTATTCTTTGGAGAAGGAAATATAAGTAGTAACATCTTAAAGAACATACTGGTGAAACCAGTTCCAAATGACTGAGTAGTACCCTATTCCCCCCTCCTGCATTTAACACAGTGACCAGGTGTCCTCTTCCACTGTATGCTTGCAGCTTGGAAAGCATAGCCTTGATCAGCTATGTGACTGCGTGGGTTGGCTGACCCCCTGCATGCACAAAATAGCTATCGGAGCCCTGCAGTCACTATGTGGATATTCAAAATGCAGTTACACTCCCTGCTAAAGCTGCTTAGGACCAGGTGCTGTTCCAGAGAGATGGGTGATGCCCTGAGGGCAGGGTGCTTTAACTGTGTCCCAGATCCTGGCCTGTCTCACCTACATCTGAAAAACAAAAAACCGAGAATAACATAGGAGTCAACTTTTCAAAATTAATGGGGGTGCTAAACACAACAGAAATTACCTCTCTCTGGACACAGTTAAGGAGTTTGTACAATATGGGAGGGGGGGGGGGTTCAAGCACCCACAGAGTTGGCTCCTATAGAGAATAATGTTTCAAACAATAAGCAGTCCTTATACTAAGGTGCGCTAAAAATGGGCTGCGCTAGGGTAGGTGCGTGTTTTGGGCACGTGCTGATCCATTTTTCGGCGTGCCTGTAAAAAAAGGCCTTTTTAAAATTTTTGCCGAAAATGGATGCGCAGTGCAATAAACATTGGCACATGTCCATTTTGGCTCTGAGACCTTACTGCCCCCAATTGACTTAGCGGTGTGGTCTCATGTGGTAACTGTGTGATAATCATCTACACGTGCAGAATGACAATTACCGTAAAGTTTCTGCTATGCGCAGGAAAATTAAAATTATTTTCCAGCGTGCATAGCGGATGTGCATAAAAAATGAAATTACCGTCCGGGCCATGTGGTAGCCGGGCGGTAACTCCAAATTGACACACATAGGACATGTGTACTCACCTACGTGGCATAGTAAAAGGGCCCCTAATTGACAGAAGGAACATTTTCTCCCTATTATTCAAAATTTTAACTTCCTCTTCTGGTCTGCCACAATTTCTGTCATGTCTGTTGATGCCATATTCTTCGGCTAAAATGTTGTAGACACAAATCTGTTGGTCATCTCTCCTTTCAACCTATATATGCATTTTTGGATTCCATTAGAGATTCTATTTTTAGTGTAATGATCCCTTCCCTTTGGCACTCGCTGCCCTCTCACTTAAGATTAGAAACCTTCTTTGCAACATTTAAATGGGGCCTGAACTCTTCTTTTTTTTGACGTTTTTGGAAATTAAAGGACCTGTAGACCGGAGGACTGATGCAGATCTGGGCTGCAGCACACAACCTGTTACACTTATCCTATTCCCCTATCTTACTATTGTAAACCCCAATTTCTCCCTTTACACTATTTTAATTTAATTTTAATTTGTAAACTGCTGAGAAGGTAACACCAATAGATGGCACATCACATTTTAGTAAACCTGAAAACTTGTATCTGAAACTTTACACAATGGTACACCAAAATCAACTCTAATCATAGACAAATATTACAAGCATAAACAAGGAGGTCACATAAAACATAAATAATCTCCCTCCTTTTACATTTCTTTCACAGATCAATCTTACAGAACACAAGGACCCTAGGAGAGGCTGGCTTTTCTTGTTTGGTGAGTGGCTTTTGTTAGAGGGAGTATTCCAGCTTCACAGAGAGACTTCCATGTGGAAGTACTAAAAAACTCAGATGAGTAGTGTCAGTAATCATGAATCACCATTTGTCTTCTAAATCTTGGCATCTTCTGTTTAGAATTAAAGCTTTGAGAAACCCACAAACTTTTGAATGGAAGGATGGTTGAGTTGAACCCAACAGGAATCCATAGATGTGGAGAACTCTATGGCCCCATGGGAATGCACAAAAAGAGAGGAGAAGGGTGGGTGGAGGACCATGGATTTTAGAGACAAGAAGGACAATCTTAGGTTAAAAGTAATTTATTGATGAAGGACTCAACACAACGCTGTGTTTCGGCCCAAAAGACCTGCTTCAGGATAACCAGATTTGAAGGCATACATCATCTACCACCAAGGTCTTTTTCAAGACCAATTTATTGATCTACTTTGACATGCTTCACATCTGGAGATCTTCAAATTTACTTTAGAAGACTTCTGAAGCAGGCCTTTTGGGCCAAAACACAGCATTGTCGCATCCTTGATCAATAAATCATTTTTAACCTAAGATTGTCCCCCTCATCTCTGGAATCCGTGGCCGTTCACCCACCCTTCTCCTCTCTTTTTGAGTTGAGTATTAGGAGATCTAAGTGAACATGCAAAAAATAGTATATATATAAACCGCTTTGACTGTATCTACAGAAAGGCAGTATATGACGTGTCTTTCAGACCTCCTCCTGAAGAAAGGGATCTGGGTGTCATCGTCGATGATACGCTGAAACCTTCTGCTCAGTGTGCTGCTGCGGCTAGGAAAGCAAATAGAATGTTGGGTGTTATTAGGAAGGGTATGGAGTCCAGGTGTGCGGATGTTATAATGCCGTTGTATCGCTCCATGGTGCGACCGCACCTGGAGTATTGTGTTCAGTACTGGTCTCCGTATCTCAAAAAAGATATAGTAGAATTGGAAAAGGTACAGCGAAGGGTGACGAAAATGATAGTGGGGATGGGACGACTTTCCTATGAAGAGAGGCTGAGAAGGCTAGGGCTTTTCAGCTTGGAGAAGAGACGGCTGAGGGGAGATATGATAGAAGTGTATAAAATAATGAGTGGAATGGATCGGGTGGATGTGAAGCGACTGTTCACGCTATCCAAAAATACTAGGACTAGAGGGCATGAGTTGAAGCTACAGTGTGGTAAATTTAAAACGAATCGGAGAAAATTTTTCTTCACCCAACGTGTAATTAGACTCTGGAATTCGTTGCCGGAGAACGTGGTACGGGTGGTTAGCTTGACGGAGTTTAAAAAGGGGTTAGATAGATTCCTAAAGGACAAGTCCATAGACCGCTATTAAATGGACTTGGAAAAATTCCGCATTTTTAGGTATAACTTGTCTGGAATGTTTTTACGTTTGGGGAGCGTGCCAGGTGCCCTTGACCTGGATTGGCCACTGTCGGTGACAGGATGCTGGGCTAGATGGACCTTTGGTCTTTCCCAGTATGGCACTACTTATGTACTTATGTACTTATGTAGTGTTGTAAAGAACACATAGAGGGGCATAATCGAATGTGAACGCCCATCTCCATGGGCGTCTATCTCCGAGAACGGGTACGTGAAGGGGCGGGACAAACCGTATTATCGAAAAAAATGGGCGTCCATCTTTTTTCGATAATACGATTTGTACCAGCCAAATGCATCGGATTTTTGCGGATTTGAGCTGGGCAGTATCGTTTTTCAGCAATAATGGAAACCAAAGGCGCCCAGCTCAAAAATGACCAAATCCAAGGCATTGGGTTGTGAGAGGGGCCAGGATTCGTAGTGCACTGGTCCCCCCTGACATGCCAGGACACCAACCGGGCACCCTAAGGGGCACTTGTAACAATTAAAAAAACAAAGCAAAATACCTCTGAAGTCCATAGCTCCCTTCCTTTGGGTGTTGAGCCCCCCAAAACCCACTGCCCACAACTCTACACCATTACCATAGCACTTATGGCTGAAGGGGGGCACCTAGATGTGGGTACAGTGGGTTTGGGGGGCAGTTTGGAGGGCTCCCATTTACCACCACAAGTGTAACAGGTAGGGGGGATGGGCCTGGGTCCACCTGCCTGAAGTCCACTGCACCAACTAACAACTGCTCCAGGGACCTGCATACTGCTGTGATGGAGCTGGGTATGACATTTGAGGCTGGCATACAGGCTGGAAAAAAAGTTTTTAAAGTTGTTTTTTTGGGTGGGAGGGGGTTAGTGACCACTGGGGGAGTCAGGGATGGTCATCCCCGATTCCCTCCGGTGGTCATCTGGTCATTTAGGGCACTTTTTTGGGACTTGTTTGTGAAAAAAAAAGGGTCCAAAAAGTGACCCAAATTTGCGCTAAAATTGCCTTTCTTTTTTCAATTATCGGCTGAGGACCCCCATCTTTCCTCGGCCGATAAACACGCCCCAGTCCCGCCTTCACCACGCCTCCGACATGTCCCTGTCAACTTTGGCCATTTCCACGACAGATTGCAGTTGAAGACGCCCAAAATTGGCTTTCGATTATACCGATTTGGACGCTCACGGGAGAAAGATGCCCATCTCCCGATTTGGGTCGAAATATGGGCATCTTTCTCTTTCAAAAATAAGCTGGATAATGCCCTAACACCCCTCCCCCTCAACTAACCAACAAATAAACAAAGTCTATAGTGTTGCGACCATAAAGAAAAGTATTTGGAAATGGATAAATTGGTAGGCTGGTATATGTATAAGTTGGTTGCTGAATTCTTTCACAACAAGGTTCAAAAGATAAACCTTGCTTTCTCTACCTCACCACCTCTCCCTCCACTAGTCCGTTCCCCTCTCTCTCCTTCCTCTCATTCCCTTTCCTCCTTTCCTGAAGTTACTATTGAGGAAACTACACTTCTCCTTTCTTCCTCAAAATGTACCACCTGTTCCTCTGATCCCATTTCCACCCACCTTCTTAATGCCATCTCTCCTGCTCTTATTCCTTTTATCTGTCACATTCTCAACATCTCACTTTCCACTGCGACTGTCCCTGCTGCCTTTAAACATGCTGTGGTCACACCTCTCCTTAAGAAGCCTTCACTCGACCCTACCTGTCCCTCTAATTACCGACCCATCTCCCTCCTTCCTTTTCTCTCCAAATTACTTGAGTGTGCTGTTCACCGCTGCTGCCTTGATTTTCTCTCCTCACATGCTATTCTTGACCCACTACAATCTGGTTTTCGCCCTCTCCACTCAACCGAAACTGCGCTTACTAAAGTCTCCAATGACCTATTACTGGCTAAATCCAGAGGTCAATATTCCATCCTCATTCTTCTTGATCTTTCCGCTGCTTTTGACACTGTCGATCACAGCATACTTCTCTATACCCTGTCCTCACTTGGATTCCAGGGCTCTGTCCTTTCCTGGTTCTCTTCCTACCTCTCCCTCCGCACCTTTAGTGGATCCTCTTCTACTTCTATCCCTCTGCCTGTCGGCGTACCTCAGGGTTCTGTTCTTGGTCCCCTCCTCTTTTCTATCTACACTTCTTCCCTTGGTTCATTAATCTCATCCCATGGCTTTTCCTACCATCTCTATGCTGATGACTCCCTAATCTACCTTTCTACCCCTGATATCTCACCTTGCATCCAAACCAAAGTTTCAGCGTGCTTGTCTGACATTGCTGTCTGGATGACTCAACGCCACCTGAAATTAAATATGACCAAAACCGAGCTTCTCATTTCCCCCCCCCCCAAACCCACCTCCCCGCTCCCCCCATTTTCTATTTCTGTTGATGGCTCTCTCATTCTCCCTGTCTCCTCAGCTCGAAACCTTGGGGTCATCTTTGACTCTTCTCTCTCCTTCTCTGCTCATATCCAGCAGATTGCCAAGACCTGTCGTTTCTTTCTTTACAACATCCGTAAAATCCCCCCTTTCTTTCCGAGCACTCTACCAAAACCCTCGTCCACACCCTTACCTCTCGTTTAGACTACTGCAATCTGCTTCTTGCTGGCCTCCCACTTAGTCACCTCTCCCCTCTCCATTCGGTTCAAAACTCTGCTGCCCGTCTCATCTTCCGCCAGGGTCGCTTTACTCATACTACCCCTCTCCTCAAGACCCTTCACTGGCTCCCTATCCATTTTCGCATCCTGTTCAAACTTCTTCTACTAACCTATAAATGTACTCTCTCTGCTGCTCCCCAGTATCTCTCCACACTCGTCCTTCCCTACACCCCCTCCCTTGCACTCCGCTCCATGGATAAATCCTTCTTATCTGTTCCCTTCTCCACTACTGCCAACTCCAGACTTCGCACCTTCTGTCTCGCTGCACCCTACGCCTGGAATAAACTTCTTGAGCCCCTACGTCTTGCCCCATCCTTGGCCACCTTTAAATCTAGACTGAAAGCCCACCTCTTTAACATTGCTTTTGACTCGTAACCACTTGTAACCACTCGCCTCCACCTACCCTCCTCTCTTCCTTCCCGTTCACATTAATTGATTTGATTTGCTTACTTTATTTATTTTTTGTCTATTAGATTGTAAGCTCTTTGAGCAGGGGCTGTCTTTCCTCTATGTTTGTGCAGCGCTGCGTATGCCTTGTAGCGCTATAGAAATGCTAAATAGTAGTAGTAGTAGTAGTAGTGGTTAGGAGGGCCTTATACTAAAGCTTAGCATGCGCTAATGGACATTAGTGCACAATTAATGTTGCACATCCTATTTTATACCTATGGGCTACTTGCTAATGTCCGTTAGTGAGCGCTAAGCGCGGGAACCTCATGAGACTGGGAGACTGGGCTTCCAGTTGGCAGATGAAATTTAATGTGAGCAATTGCAAAGTGATGCATATAGGGAAGAGCAACCTAATTATATCTACATGCTGCAAGGTTTCACATTAGGAGTCACTACCCAGGAAGATTATCTAGGTGTCATCATTGATAATAAATCAAAATCCTCTTCTTAATGTGCAATGGCGGCCAAAAAAGCAAATAGAATGTTAGGAATTATTAGGAAAAGAATGGCGAACAAAACTGAGAATATTATAAAGCCTTGAATCATTCCATCGTGCAACTGCATCTCAAAATATTTTGTGCAATTCTGGTCACCACATCTTAAAAAAAAACCCAGTGGATTTAGAAAAGGTATAGAGAAGGGTGACCGAAATGATAAAGAGGATAGCATAACTCCCCTCAGAGGCAAGACGAAAGAGGTTAGGGATCTTCAGTTTGGAGAAGAGGCGGCTGAGGCGTGATATGATAGAGACTTTTAATTAAGCTCTGGAATCCATTGCCAGATGAAGTAGTAAAAGGGATTAGCATAACATGGTTTAAAAAAGATTTGGATGAGTTCCTAAAAGAAAAGTCCATAAACCATTAATAAGGTGTACTCGGGAAAATTCATTGCTTATCAACTATACTCTTGGGATCAGCAGGTACTTGTGACCTGGATTGGCCACGGCTGGAAATAGGATGCTGGGCATAATGGACCTTTGGCCTGTCCAAGTATGGCGATACTTATATTCTTAAATACTTACCCCCAGGGACAAGTAGTGGGTTTTTTCAGTTTATGGACTTTAACTCCAGAAATTTGTCTTTAAACCCAGCTAATTAACTGCTTCAAACACTTTTTCTGGCAGCCAGTTCCAAAGCTTAACTATGGGCTGAGTGAAACAAATTTTTTTTCTCTTAAATGTACTACCATGTAACTTCATGGAATTACCCTTAATGTTGGTGTTTTTTCAAAGAACAACTAATGGATTCAGTGTTTACCTAGTCTAGTTCACTTCAATCATAATCATCCCTCAGCTTGACCTTTCACTGTGGGCTGGTTACCAAAGAGATTTGATTCCCCCCCCCCCACCCCCATCCCCATCCCCATCCCCATCCCCATCATCCCTGCAAACAGACTGAAGGGGCTGTAGTGCTGTAATGGACCCCACCCTTCTACTCTCCTGACCCACAAATCACGGTGTTATGTGCCATAATTTCCTCTTCCCCTCCCCTCTCCTCCCAATAGATACTTCAAAGGGCTACATGACCTGATCCTCCTCGGCTCCAATGTCCCAAGTAACCCAGGGCCACTTCTCTGTCCTCTGCAAGTCCCTCCTATCCAAGATGAAGAGGTGCTGAAGTCAAGCAAGGCAGTTGCCACTCATTGCAGTTTAGTGGATTAGCATTAACTACCCGCATTAAACTGTTAGTGCACAATGATAACGCACTTTAATAAACAAACCCTGTTGTCTTAAGCTTTTTTGGAAACCGGAATCCTTTTTGGGTAGCACCGGCAGACGATTTACTCCTGTTGATTCTTGCTGGTGAGAGCACACAGAAAAAGCGGAACCAAGTGATCTGAAAAAGAAAGTAAACAGAGAACAGTCACTTTCGAGATGCCAAAGGCAGCCGTGATGGTGAGAGTCTGTACAGGAGACCGGAGAGAGCCAACCTGCAGAAGCAGCATGTGGTCCCCCAGGCCGGTGAGTGCTAGATTGTAAAGATCTGTTAGCAGGTTGCTGGTTACATTTCCCAAGGAACCCAGGATGTTCCCTTGCAAAGTTTCAACACTGGACTCGGTGATCTGCAACCAATGGTAGATACCTTTCTTTGATATTTGTGTTTTCCGTTTAACATTTACTACATCGATCACAATCATTAAAACGATGTATCTGATCCCAGTATTTATCCAAGCGCTTCTGTGGGGTTACCTAGATTAGAATGAATAGCCACATTTTAGAAATTGGGTGCCATAGTGCTGGTGGATTTTGAGTGTACCAGGGACTTTTGGCAGCATCTTGAGGCAGGAAGCCTTCAATAAAAACCTACATAAGTACATAAGTATTGCCATAGAGGGACAGACCGAAGGTCCATCAAGCCCAGCATCCTGTTTCCAACAGTGGCCAATCCAGGTCACAGGTACCTGGCAAGATCCCAAAACAGTACAATACATTTTATGCTGCTTATTCTAGAAATAAGCAGTGGATTTTCCCCAAGTCCATCTTAATAATGGTCTATGGACTTTTCCTTTAGGAAGCCGGCCAAACCTTTTTTTAAACCCCGCTAAGCTAACCGTCTTTACCACATTCTCTGGCAACGAATTCCAGAGTTTAATCACACATTGAGTGAAGAAAGATTTTCTCCAATTCGTTTTAAATTTACTACTTTGTAGCTTCATTGCATGCCCCCTAGTCCTAGTATTTTTGGAAAGAATAAA
Organism: Microcaecilia unicolor; assembly: GCF_901765095.1. Taxonomy (NCBI): domain Eukaryota; kingdom Metazoa; phylum Chordata; class Amphibia; order Gymnophiona; family Siphonopidae; genus Microcaecilia; species Microcaecilia unicolor. The sequence continues at coordinate 184,442,444 of NC_044039.1, read as the reverse complement.
CAGACGCTTTACATCTACCCTTTCCACGCCACTAATTATTTTATAGACCGGTATCTTATCTCCCTTCAGCCGTCTTTTTTCCAGTCTTCTGATTGAATCAGTGCAAGGAGACGAAACATGAAACACGCCGCAAAGCCGGTAATATTTCCCTGTTAATTTGAACGCTGAAACATTGCTGTTGGCTTGTACATCTTTCATGTTTTTCTTTTGTGATGAGAATAAAGATGCCATTTTGTGTTGTCTTCAAAAGCTGATTTGGATTTAACTAGTCACCTTCAACAAATCCAAGCTCAGGGTACAGTGAAGGTTGGAATGACTTTCCCAACAAGGTCACAAGTAGCATCAGTGGGAAAAGCAGGATTTGAAGCCTGGCATTCCTGGGCACATCCGTTTCTCTAACCACCAGGCTACTCATCCATTGCCAAGACTAACTACAGAAGCAGTCATTGCATTGAAAACATAACTTTGAATTAACTGTAAAGTTGGGTCAGCAGGACTATCACACAGGGAGCTCAGGTTCAAGCTTCTAAGAATCTAACGGAAGGGGTCATCAGCAGCTAATTGCATTACAGAGGAGACAAGCCTAAGCCCAGAAATCAAGGGAGGGAAGATGGCTGACATTAATGGCCGGTGAACGGGTACCAAGCACCCTAATGAACCTTCAGCTTTAATCCCTCAGTTAACTCTCAGGCCCCCCCAAACCCCCATAATATCAGGACCCTTTTGCCAAACTGTGGAAAGAGTGTTCTTAGTGCATGCTTATGCAGTCATTTCTACCCGCTATGGTCATTTTTCTCTTAATGGTCACATGCTAATTTTCCCATTAGTGCATGGCTATTAGCAAGTGAGTCCCTACCACCACCCATCATGTAACCGATTAGCAGAGAACATGCCTACTCTCCTCCCCCCAGACCACCCCAATGCTTAAAAAAAAATCTATTTTATTTAGCGCATGGGAGGCATGTGCCAATGTCACAATTGTCAGGTGCCCCACGGTAAAGCATTTTAAGCTGCAGTAAGCACACGTTAGTGCTTAACACAGCGTAGTAAAAGGACCCCTAATTGTGCTATTTGAATGTTACCCACCCTTCCTGGAAGTCAAAGTATATATTGATCATTCTTTGAGTTTGTGTGGCTGTCAGGATCCATTGTTTTGCATTAACTGCAGCTGATCTTTGCTACCTTTTGAACTGAATGCCTTAGGCAACAACCTAGTTTGCCTAATGGGTGGGCCAGCCCTACTGCCGTTACCACAGCGACCTCTACCAATGAAAACGCTGAGGGTGTGTCCTCACAGCACTATGGCCAAGCCCTGAAGTCATTCTTTTTCCCTTGATTTATTTGTTCCAGATTGAAAGCAAATTGGTAGTAGACACCTCAGTGGTACCACAAGAGTATGTGAATGTGAAGATGAGGGATCATAAAAAGGATGCCAGAATGGTAGGTGGAAAAGTAAATTGCTTTATAGAAAGAATGTAAATAATCACCATTTTTACATACACAAATGATCCCTAAGATGAAACTAATTATAGTAATGTATGAACTTTGGCTTGAGTAGACAGGGCTCTGCACACTTTTTTTTTGCCTGTGGAAGGACTTTGGAAAGAGGGTTGTGACCTGGTTCCAGTGTTAGAAATAGCCAGCAATTGTCAGTTCTTCACTGTGCTTGCATCACACGTTGGGCTTCTAATTATAAATGTTAAGAAATTGTAAATGTAGATGTTTATTTTCTAGCTTATTAGGAGTTATGCAAGGGTACCAACATTTCTGTTTAATGTGGTGCAGGTACTGCTGTATTGCTGATTACATTTTCCAGTCAAATCAAATACATAAATGTAATTCCATAACAAAACATTACTCACGTTGCTCCCTAGTAACCAGCACCAACACTCACATGGCCCCAGCCACCAATATATATTTCACCACCTAGCACTCTCTCCCATACAGTTCCAATCCAGTCTTATTCCATCAGACAAGCCCAGCCCCATTACCCTTCCCTCGAAATCTCAGCTACACCATTCTCTCTCTACCACATCTCACAGCTTTCTCCCCACTGTAGTTACTATTCCCAATGTTCCTATCCTTGCTTACACTGTCTTTTGTGCTACCAGCTCTGATGCTTACTGGAGATCATGTGCATCAGAGCCCGTGAAAGAAAAATCATGTGCAGAAAATGATCAGTATCCGCATTTTTACTGAAGGGAGCCTGCTGGCACTCTTCCTTGCCTGTCTCCTGTCTGTGTTATTCGGCCAAGAGAGCCTATGTTTTGTAGGTGTCTTGAGTTCTATCTACTCAAATCACTGGCCCACTGCCACAGGATATTATCTGGAACTAGTGAGGAATTTAAACTTAGCTGTTGCTGTCAGCTCGCTGAAGGGTGTGAGTCAAAGAGGATCACCCCTTTGCTTTGTGAGGTTGTTATCCATTTGTTGATTTGTTTACCATTATAGTTGCTTACCATTATTGCTATCTTATTACAGTCTTAAATTACATCAGGCCTTCCTAAGCTTTGATTTATGTCTTTCTATACAGCATGTGCTCAGATGATGTGGAGAGATATTTTCGATATGATTTCTAAGTCGGACTTTGGATTTGGGACATTTAGAGCAAAACTTCCAAATAGGAAATATAGCCATTTTTGAAACAGCAGAACATCTATCTTTTTTTTGAAAATGGCCACATGCAAGATATGTTTGTGCTCTGTGCATTTAACTTTTTGGTCCATTTTCGAAAAAAAAAAAAAAAAAAGTCCAAGTGAAAAATGCGGAAAATCAAGACATTGGGATGTAGGAGGAGCCAGCATTCTTAGAAGACTGGCCATACAAACATCCCAGGAGAGCAGTGGGGCACCCTAGGGGGCACTGCTGTGGACTTCATATAAAAGCTCCCAGCTACACATCTCACCATTGCTCCCCTCCAAAAATCCACTGCCCCCAACTATACACCACTACAATAGCCCTTATGGGTGAAGGGGTCATGTGGGAGGGCTCACACTTTCCACCACAAGTGTAGCAGGTAGAGTGGGATATGGGCCTGAGTCCTCCTCGCTACGGTGCACTGCATTGACCACCATGGACCGTCTGGCTGCTCTAATAGAATTGGCTATAACATCTGAAGCTGTCATAGAGACTGGTATATACTGTTTTTAGTCACATCTTTTGTTGGGAGGGGGGGGATCAGTGACCACCTCCAGTGGTCATTTAGTCATTTAGGACACCTTTTTGTGCCTTATTCATTTGAAGTCGTAGCCCTGAACATTTTGTTCCATTATGGATGTAAAACATCCAAGTGTTAGGAACACCCTAAGCCTGCTCCCGACACCCCCCCCCCCTTGTGATTTGTATGCACTGCAGATGAAGTGCATAGATAAACATCTGCAAAATAGGTTTCAAAAATACCGATTTGGATGTTTTGTGAAGAAAAATATTCAAATGCTGTTTATGACACTTTTTGGAAATTTTTCTCTTTCAAAAATGAGCCCCAAAGTGTTTGTGAAGTAACCAAATCAATTAGCTGTAGTTGAAATGATAGCAAATTCTTAGTGTCAATTGCTGTATTCATCAACATTTATTTTAATACTGCTTTGTCTCATGCCCAACTGGACTCTTCTGTGGCTCTCCTGTTTCTCTTGTTTAATGCTAGGTCAGTGAGAAATAAGCACATTATTGTAGACTACAAGTTACACCTAGTATGTCTCATCAAGACGGGGTGAGTGAAGGTGAATCTATTGTGCCAGATTTGACCACAGGATTTTGCCTATTATCAAAAGCCAGTGGTGGTAAATTGGTAATTGTGTTTCCTAAAATATAAATTTTAATTAAAAAAACAAACAAACAAACAATAAAAACCAAGACTATTTATTTATTTTTTTAGATTGAAGCAGCAAAAAATTGGAAAGAAAAGACAGGGTAGCAGAAAACGCTGCTGCTGTCAGGTGGAATTAGAAAGCTCAACAAAAAAGAGAAATGAAAGAGTTGGAGGTGCATAAAGGGGAAATTAAATCCAGAAGTGGTAGGAGGCATTAGAGAATCAAAGCAGAAGAGTACTTTTTGATTTCCTTTTTTTGGTTGTAATACTTTTTATTAACCATTAATAACATAAAACATAACAAACAAAGAAAACAAGCTAGTGTAAATAGAAAATAGTCCCAATAAGCAACAATACTTCAAAAATAAATAAATAAAGGGGGCGACAACACACACACACACACACAAACTGTACAGGTAACATCTGATACATGTATCCCCCTAAAAGAATCCATACAATGGGCAGAACCTTAAACATAGCTCATGGACATAGTTTGCAATGACTAACCTAAATGCTTCAGGCTGGCATTATCTAAATTATATTGATGATGTGGTATGTCCCAGGTAGTGTGAACCCCTGTGTTTTGAGCCCTAGTGGTAGAGTCCCACAGAATGTTGTGAGCCTTCTCTAGGTCATAGTCAGTGGCAGTTTGGAGCAAGAGTCTGATGTGGGAAGCTGCATGTGGAACAGCTGCAGTGAGTGGAGCTGAAAGATGCAAAAATCTTAGAAGGAGTGGCTAGACTCAAACTGACAGTCTCGTAGAGAAGCCCTGTGCTCCTGGAAGGAGTACGCAACCTCACCTATGAGATATTTCCAGTTAGCGAAGACAACTGGAATTGTGCTGATCTCACAATGCGTACCCACGCATTATTTAAACAGGTAGCTAAACTAATCCAACATCCAAAGGTAGGATCTGTTTGTTGCAAATAAGTGAAACAGATAACTTACTGCATGCAGGTACTGTAGTTGAAAAGCAGGATTTTGGCCCAGGGAGGATGAACCCTTGGAGCTGAATTCTGGTCTAATAGATGACAGGCTCGCTGCCAGACTGAAGGAGTTGACGAGTGACTGGACAGATGGATTCTGAGTTACTGCAGAGGTGAATGTCTGCCTGTTGACTGAATAGATGCAGGATTCAGTGCAGGAAGAATGTTGGGTATCTGGGATGAGGAGGTTGGCCTCCTTGATGAAAAGGAGGATGCTTTCTCCAGAGGAGAGAGGAACAGAGAGCTGATGACAGCTCTCCAAGATGGAATATTCTGCTCTGCAGGGAGGAATACAAAGAACTGCCATAAGGCTAGTGGCTGAGGAAATGACCAATAGGGTCATGGACTTAAAATGTTGCCTGTCTGCAGTACAACCAAAGAGTCAAAGCATGTTCTTGGGAGTAGGGGGATGAATCCAGAGTCTGACAGGTTTCTCAGTGATTGGAAGATCTGGGTCACAGGTGGTGACCTATAAAAACAGAGATTATAGGTCCTACATGGAATTTGGTGCTAGCTTGAATTAAATGATGCAAATATAATAAATGGATATGGTTATAGTTATGGTTTATTTACTTATATTCTGCTTATATCTAAGCAGTGTACAAAATCACAAACATAAAAATGAAATTTACAAAAGCTAAAACATGTCAATAAAAACATATCATAAAACAAACTTTTGCATATAAGAACATTACCAGTCATGACAAAAAAAAACAAAAGCAAAAAACAACTTACAGCACAACTCCAAATACAATAAATGGTTATGGTTTATGTACTTATATCCCTCTTGTATCTAAGCAGTGTAGAAAATCACATATATACGTAAAAGTTAAAATTTACAAAATCTAAAACATATCAATAAAAACATATCATAAAACAAATCTTCACATATAAAAACACTACCACTCATGACAAAAAAACAACAACAAAAAAACCTTACAATAAACTTCCTGTCTGCCCAGTTCTAATCCAGTAACCTGTACACACAACAGTGGAGGCAGAACAGGAGCAGTGAAAGAAGCTCTTTGTAACATACACTCATGTTGAGCGTAAAGTAGACCTTTCTGTATACTGTGCTGGAAACATGAAGGAAGATTGAAGATCTCTTCCTTGTGTAATCTAGGGGAAAACCATATGCTTTAAAATCCAAAGGTTTTACTCTGAGTAGCATATCTCATTTATCATTTATTTTTAATTTTGTATACTGCCTAATTCACAATGCAAGTCTAGGTGGATTAACAATAAAATTATTTTCTAGAAGCAGAAAAGAACTACATTGTTGGACAGTGAAATACACATTCACTCAGGGCACAGACATACAATTACACTATTTCACATAGTTGTATTCCACCCATATCCCTCCCTGCATAAGCCCACCATCCACAATAAACAAATACAGAGAAACGTTAATTCTCTGAATTGTCTCCAAACGCTATTCTAAAAAAAGAACATGTCTTAAGAACAGATCTAAATTATGTTAATGAAGATTCAGACTGTAAGCAAAGGGGCATCTTATTCCAAAAGGCAGGAGCAAGAAAAAAGAAAGAATTTCTGGTCTCTTTCCATCTTCCTTTGGACCTGGGAGGACCAATCTATGATCATTTAATGAGCGCAAAGAATGTGAGGACGCATATGGAATAGTTAGCTATGTTATGCGTGGGATAAACATAAAGGAATCCTGTTCAGAAGGAATGGATCCTCAGAAGCTTAGCTGAGATTTGGTGGCAGAGCCGGTGGTGGGAGGTGGGGCTGGTGGTTGGGAGGCGGGGCTAGTGCTGGGCAGACTTCTACAGTCTGTGCCCTGAAAATGGCAGATACAAATCAAGGTAAGGTATACACAAAATGTAGCACATATAAGTTTATCTTGTTGGGCAGACTGGCTGGACCGTGCAGGTCTTTTTCTGCCATCATCTACTATGTTACTATCCAGCTTATTTTCCAAGAAGGGCGGCCATCTTCCAACACAAATCGGGAGATGGGCGCCCTTCTAAGGGCGGCCAAATCGGTATAATCGAAAGCAGATTTTGGCCATCCTCAACTGCTTTCCGTCGCGGGGATGACCAAAGTTCAAGGGGGTGTGTCGGCATTGTACCGAAGGCAGGATAGAGCGTGGTTAAGAGATGGCCGTCCTCGGCCGATAATGGAAAAAAGAAGGGCGGCCCTGACGAGCATTTGGCCAACTTTACTTGGTCCATTTTTGTTCATGACCAAGCCTTGAAAAGGTGGCTGAACTGACCAGATGACCACCGGAGGGAATCGGAGATCACCTCCCCTTACTCCTCCAGTGGTCACCCCCTCCCACCCCCCAAAAAAATTTAAAAATATTTTTTGCCAGCCTCTATGCCAGCCTCAAATGTCATACCCAGCTCCATCACAGCACTATGCAGGTCCCTGGAGCAGTTTTTAGTGGGTACTGCAGTGCACATCAGGCAGGCAGACCCAGGCCCATCACCCCCCTACCTGTTACACCAGAAACCCACTGTACCCACATGTAGGTGCCCCCTTTACCCTTTAAGGGCTATGGTAGTGTTATACCATTGTGGGAAGTAGGTTTTGAGGCGGTTGGGGGGCTCAGCACCCAAGGTAAGGGAGCTATGCACCTAGGAGCAATTTGTGAAGTCCACTGCAATGCCCCCTAGGTTGCCCGGTTGGTGTCCTGGCATGTGAGGGGGGATCAGTGCACTAGGAATGCTGGCTCCTCCCACGACCAAATGGCTTGGATCTGGTCATTTTTGAGATGGCCGGGCTTGGTTTCCATTATTGGCGAAAACCGAGGTCGGCCATCTCTATTTCCGGCGATCTCAACATTTAGGTCGACCATCTTTAAGGTTGACCTAAATGTTGAGATTTGGCCTGCCCCGACCATATTATCGGAACGAAAGATGGACGCCCATCTTGTTCGATAATATGGTTGGCTCCGCTCCTTCCTGGGGCCGTCTCCGGAGATGGGCACCCTTAGAGATGGGCGCCCCTGTTTGATTATGCCCCTCCACGTTACTATGTTAAATAGCTGGGGTTACCAGTATGAAGAGCCTTATGAGCTATAAAACCATGATTTTAGGAGGAGTGGCCTAGTGGTTAGGGTGGTGGACTTTGGTCCTGGGGAACTGAGGAACTGAGTTCGATTCCCGGCACAGGCAGCTCCTTGTGACTCTGGGCAAGTCACTTAACCCTCCATTGCCTGCCGCATAGAGCCTGCCATGAGTGGGAAAGTGCGGGGTACAAATGTAACAAAAAACAAAAAAAATTCCACTGGCAACCCAGTCTGAGTAAAATATAGTAGTGATTTGTCTACTGGATGGAGATCAGTGATGCAAAGCTGTGAGCTTAAACCAAAACTTGGAATAAAGTTTCACAAAGGAGGCCACTTTGAGCCCGCAAACTGTGGGAAAAACGTGGGGTATAAATGTGCAAATAAATAAATAAAATAAATAAATAAAATCTGTGAGTGGCAGGTTGAAGTGGGACTCATGATGCTAAGCACAGATCATCCGAACCTGTGCATCCTGAAATTGTAGCTGTGGAGCGGCTTCTAGATACTTATAAATAAAACTCAGAGCAGCTGGAACCACAGCAGCTGGGTCTGTCTTTATTTCAGAACTGGACTAACACTTAGCAATGCTACCACAGAGGTGGTTTGGTTGCCCTTGTTTTTGAGTGCTTTCATGTATGGTGCGCTCCCCCACCTGCTTTTGAACATACTTTAAAGCAGTGGCATAGCCACGGGGGGGGGGGGGGGGGGGGGGGGGAGGGGGGCTTGGGCCCCCCAATTTCATTTTGTGCCCCCCCAAGTTCTGCTGGTTTGGCTGCCGGAGGTCCTCAAGCCCCACCTGCAGAAGCTTTCCTGTGGTGATATTTGCCGTCACACTGCCTGCCCTTCTTCCCCCTCCCCCATATGCATGCTCATTTTTAGTGAAATTGAGCATGTTTGAGCTTTGCGCAGTTAGGCGCCATTTACAAATATTTGAAAGGTATTAATCCGCAAATGAACCTTTTCCGGAGATGTGAAGGCGGTAGAACGAGAGGACATGAAATGAGATTGAAGGGGGGCAGACTCAAGAAAAATGTGAGGAAGTATTTTTTCACGGAGAGAGTGGTGGATACTTGGAATGCCCTCCCGTGGGAGGTGGTGGAAATGAAAATGGTAACGGAATTCAAACATGCTTGGGAGCTCCTTGTGACTCTGGGCAAGTCACTTAACCCTCCATTGCCTACCGCATTGAGCCTGCCATGAGTGGGAAAGTGCGGGGTACAAATGTAATAAAAAATAAAAATAAGCATAAAGGAATCCTGTGCAGAAGGAATGGATCCTCAGGAGCTTAGTCGAGATCAGGAGGCGGGGCTGGTGGTTGGGAGGCGGGGATAGTGCTGGGCAGACTTATACGGTCTGTGCCAGAGCCGGTGGTGGGAGGTGGGGCTGGTGGTTGGGAGGCGGGGATAGTGCTGGGCAGACTTATACGGTTTGTGCCCTGAAGAGCACAGGTACAAATCAAAGTAGGGTATACTCAAAAAGTAGCACATATGAATTCTCTTGTGGGCAGACTGGATGGACTGTGCAGGTCTTTTTCTGCCGTCATCTACTATGTTACTATGTTACTATATTTATAGAATAGTGCTAAGAACCATGACTACATTAAGGCATTTACACCAATATTTAGCACTTTAACCGCCTACGTTAATTGGAAGGAATAAAGCACAGTCCTATTTTTATGTGGTGTCATTATTTACAATGTATTGTAAGCCACACTGAGCCCGCAAATAGGTGGGAAAATGTGGGATACAAATGCAATAAAATAAATAAATTATGTGGTTCAGTGTTGGATGTCACATTTAACTGCATAAAAGTGCTCAGACATGGCCCGACATTGAATATCCGGGAATAATACCAGTGGTGGCTACAAGAAATGCTCACTTCCACCAGCTGAATGTCGACCCTGTACTCTTCACAGGGATATTTTAGGACATACATTTTGCAGTGCTAAACATTTTCCATCTGGCACTATAAGTTTTGTCCCACCACTACGGGCAGCTCTATACATTTTCCCCTTCAGACTTTGAATGGACACCAGGGATGCCGCAGGGACCTCGCAGACACTATGCACTTGTTCTATAGGGGCAGGTTATGATGGTGTGGGCCGTTTTCAGCTTCATGCTTACCCTTGGGTATACTTATATGTTTCACATTGCAATATTTTGAGACATTGCAGTTCACATGCCATACATTATTGATAGGTTTGTCAATGTCTTGGTTTGGGGGTGGAGATATGCCAATTTTATAACACGTATATGCATTCAGTCCTGCATGAGTTAGGGGTTACAGAGGATGGGCAGACTGGATGGGCCATTTGTTTCTATTTTTCTTTGCTTCTATATGTTTCTAAATAGCACCCCGAGTCACCACTCTAGACCTTCCATCCAAAAAGACTTTCCGTCTGAATTATGTGGCCCTGGACACATCAGGAAAGACAGAAATTTTTTATTCAACATTTCTTTTCTTCTTCTTTTTTTTTTTAAAGAAATTCTTCATAACCAATACCTTGTCCTTCTCATTCCCAAAAGTCAAAAGGAGAGTGGATTTAGAAGTAATGATGTCATGTGAATCTTCCAAGAAAGTTGGAAGATCAAACTAAACATGCCTTTGTACTACTAAAACTCCTGATTCAAAATCACAGTAGTGGAGCAGGCTGAAAACAAATGTTCATCTGAATGGACCCTTCTGGGCCAAATGGCTAAGGATTTTTTCACCTGGGTTTGATATATATGCCGGTTATTTGTTTTCTAGTTTCATCGGTTAGGATTGTTTCTCATGATGTGCTGCGCTGTCATGATGGCCATTTACATCCTGAAATCACTAGCAATACTCGTTACTACTGGGCCTGAAGAAACCCCAGGCAATAAACACCCACATGCGAAAGATGGCGCAGCCCTTGAAAAGCGTGGACCCAAGATGGAGCATGCTGATAGCTGTGATGACCCCTGCAGGTAGGCTAAAGCCATTCATTTGCAATGCGTCTGAAAGTAGTCTGCAGATTAAGGGCCCTGTTTACTCATCTGTGCCAGAGGTGCATTAGTGTTTTTAGCGCACGCAAACCGTGTAGATGTCTATAATATTCCTACGGGAGTCTACACAGCGTGTGCTAATTTTTAGCACACACTAAAAATGCTAGTGCACCTTAGTAAACAGTGACTGAAAAAATACAGAAATTGCCAAATGGTTAAACATAATACTTAGCAAACACGGATGAAAGTTGATCATCCCTTTTTAGTTGTATTGGTGTAGACCCAAGCAGTGACACCCTCTGGAAAGTGTTTCGTATTGGCAATCCTGCCCAGTTTGCTACCTTTTCCTCTTAATTTCCAAGCATGATTCTGTACTACTTTTTTTACTCATGCCTATGTAACTGCAAAACTCTCTGTCTGCCATTAGCATTTGGTCTCCTTCAGGGGAGGCCTTAGTGTGCTGTGTGCACTGCATTAAACAGGGGTGGACTGACCATAAGGGCAACTGGGCAGTGCCCAAGGCAGTGGCGTAGCTACGTGGGGCCAGGAGGGGCCTGGGCCCCCGTAGATTGGGCCCTGGACCCCCCTGCCGACGACCCTCCTCCCGCCGCCAACCCTCCCCCGCCGTCGCTGTGGGCTACCTTTGCTGGCGGGGTCCAAAATCCCCGCCAGCCGAGGAGGTCCTCTTCTTCCTCCGAAGGCTTCGTTCTGTTTCTGTGAGTCTGACGTCCTGCACGTGCTGGCTGATCTGCAAGGCTTCGTTCTGTTTCTGTGAGTCTGACGTCCTGCACCTACAATGTGCAGGATGTCAGAAACAGAACGAAGCCACTTCAGAGGAAGAAGAGAACCTCCTTGGATGGCGAGGATTGGGTCCCTCGCTAGCAAAGGTAGCCCATGGTGACGACAGGGGAGGGTTGGCGGCGGGAGGGGGGGTCAAGAGGGTCGTCGGCAGGGAACGGGATGCCCCTGTTTCCTCCCCCTCCTCCTGTGCTTCTGTCCCTGAACCCCCCCCCCCCCCCCATCGTAGGCTAAATCGGCCATCTGCTGCTGACACCGGAACTTCCCTCTGTTGCGGCCCGCCCCCTTCTGTCGTTACTTCCTCCTTCTACAAGAGTGGGCCACGGCAGAGGGAAGTTCCAGTATCAGCAGTGGATGGCCGATTTAGCTGCAGGACCAGTGGTAGGGGGAGAAGGAGGCAGCAGGACCGGGGGGGGGGGGGCCCAGTAGTCCTCATTGCCCGGGGGCCCAGACCACTCTCAGTCTGCCCCTGGCATTAAACCACATGGGACACCCCATTTAAGTAGAAACCTTCTTGTTTATTGTCCAGCACATAATCAGAATCATCATGGAACTGTGACAGCAGGGAAACTTGAAGGCACGTATGGGTAAATTCAGTAAATGTGCCTAAAGATCAGCATTGCAAAAAATAACGCTTAGCGCTTTTCTATAAATAATGCTCACAGTTAGGCGCCGTTTATAGAATAGTGCTAAGCGCCAAGAACCTCAAGTACATTAAGGCATTTACACCAATGAAACCTTGGTGTAAATCCCAGCTTCATATTATCCCCCTTATTCCTCCCATAGCCGGGCCCATTTTTGGAGCTGCGTGTAATATTTACAAGCGGACGTATGGCTTAAGCAGAGGATTTACAATTGATTGTCTTTTGCATAAATGTATATTGATTAAGATAGAATTTGTCACTGCATTGCAAGGAATGAGACGATTTGATGTGAGATATATGCAGGGCTTTTTTTGAGGGGGTACTTAGGGGTACTGAGTTCCGGCACCTTTTCCATTGCCTGCTAAAATTGACCCATGGTCCCCAAGTTTTAATGAAAGAGCTCAGACTCTACAAACTAATTCTGCCTTGTCATAGATTCTGTGACTGGTTGCAGGGGGCCTGGCTATTGTGGGGTGGGTTCCTCAGTGATCACCCCACCCCTGAAGGGTGACCTGGCATTTCAGTACCGGCACCATTTTTGCTAGAAAGAATGCACTGGATATATGTATGAAGAATGGACTGTATAGTGCCTTATTAAATTTGACATATATACTTTTGAATTAATCAGAAGGTGGTGATTGCACAATATAATATTTACCTTCAGTAGTTGGACTGCAAATCTCTAGTGTAGGAGGGATCCAATTACCTGTAGATTTTTCTGACATAAGCTCCCTAGGGAGCTGGATTCACTAGGTCTGCAAGGTGTTTAGGGGACTCCTTTCTCTCCAGTTGGAGAACCCTGACACTTGGGAAAACTTCCACATGGAAACACTCAGTTTGCACCGGCTGAACTGTTCTTGATTCATGCATGGAGATGATGGAATATTGCTGTAAGTAACCGTGGGTTGCACTTGCTTGTAAAAGTTCTATCCTCCTGGTGCATTTCAATGGGGTATTGGACTCCCTCTCTCGAATGTGGATTTGTGCGCTTTTCTGGAGACGTTTAAACTCAAGGTGAGTCTGGTGGTGTCCTTTGCCATTAGCTGACTCTGAATGCCCATCTCCAAAGGGGATAATTTTTACAGTTTAGCTTATGATTCCTTTTTCTATACTTTTTAAAAAGGAGTAGAAATTTTAAACCTTTTGAAATGGGGGTTTGAATACCGGAAATTAGGTATAGGGACCTGATGACTTAAGTGGCAGATTGCTTGAGGTAAAAGTGAAAGTTTTGATTTGGCCTTTAAGACAGCCTACATATTTCAGCTTTGTGAACCTCTGTGTCGGGATGTATATTATCTATTACAGTTTTGTGCTTGTGGAAAGTTTTCCTGTTGACATGACTTATGAAGATAACACCACTACTGGAAGACCTTTGTATGATGCATGGATGGATCTCCTTAGCGTTGCCAAGGAGAACATTAGCATAGCTTCCTTCTATTGGTCACTGACTGGAGCAGATTTAGACGTAAATGACTCATCTTCTTCTGCGGTAAGTACAAATTCATATGGATGTGAGGGATACAGTTCTGACACTTCCAACCTCCTTTTAGGGAGTAGGGTGTTAATGGGTGTGAACAGCCATCTAAGCATAGTGCATGCCTGTTATGATTCTGGGCATGCAGTGAAATACATAGAGATACAGTAGAAGTCCAAAAATCAGGATGCGGGGAAATCCGGATCACCCAAGAATCCGGACCTTTTAAATTTGCATTTTCTGGACTGCCCAAGAATCTGGACTCCCTCCCCCCACACCCCCAACCCCCATCCTGTCTGGCGATAATGCAACTCACAGGATGCCTCCAGCCTACATCATGCCTTTCCCTCTGATCTGCCCCACCCCTCCGAAAATAGGATGTTGCATCAGAAGAGGTAGGACGGGTCAGAGGGAAAGGCACAGTGTAGGCCGGAGGCAGCCTGTGAGTAAGGGTGCCGCTGATGCTGCAGCACTGAAAACCTCTAGAAAGGTCTGTACACCGGGGGAAGAGGGAGAGACACTGGACTGTGCGGGAGGGGAGGGGGATAGGGAAAGGAAAGGCGTATCTATGAAGGGGACCTTGGGGACCTAGGCCCTCTCTTTTGGGAAGAGGAATGCTGGTTGGGGAAGATAGAAGGAGAGATGCTGAATGGGGAAGAGGAAAGCAGCGAGACAGTGGATGGAGAAGAGAGATGGCGAGAGAGCGACGCTGGAAGGGGAAGAGAGGAGAGAGATACACACAGAGACGCTGGAAGGGGAAGCGAGAGAGAGAGAGACATACACACAGATGCTTGATGGGGAAGAGAGAGAGAGAGACACACACACACACTCACACTCACACACATACACAAACACACATACACACACGCTAGATGAGAAAGAGAGATGCTGGAAATGGGTACAGCATACAGTATTTATTCACTCATTTTTTTATTTGAGCTTTTACAGTATGTTTCTCCTGTTTTCTGTATTTGTTAATGAATAAATGAACAAACATTTCCTTAAATTGGAATTTTAAAAGTACTGCCTCAGAATCCAGAAGATCCAAAAATCTGGACTGACCCAATCCCGAGCAGGTTGGATTCTGAGCAGTCTGGATTTTTGACTTGTACTGTACATACATAGAAAATGATGGCAGATAAAGACCATATGGTCCATCCAGTCTGTCCAACCATTAGCTCTTCCTAAAATATGTACTTGTCCCTTGCTTTCTTGAATTCAGATATAGTCCTTGTCTCCACCACCCTCCGCTGGGAGGCTGTTCCATGCATCCACCACCCTTTCTGTAAAGATGTATTTCCTTAGATTACTCCTGAGCCTATCCCATTTCACCTTTGTTCCATGCCCCCCTCATTCCAGAGTTTCCTTTCAATTGAAGACTTGCCTCTTGCGCATTTTTGCCATGGAGGTATTTAAATGTCTCTCTCCCCCCTCTATCACCTTTCTTCCAAAGTATATATATGACACAGACCGGAGACCATTTTAGTAGCCGCCCTCTGGACCAGCTCCATCCTGTTTATATCTTTTTGAAGGTGCGGTCTCCAGAATTGTGCACAGTACTCTGAATGAGGTCTCACCAGAAACCTATACTGAGGAACTACCACCTCCTTCTTTCTACTGGCCATTCCTTTCTCTAAGCATCTCAATCATCCTTCTGGTTTTTGCCATCCCTTTTCTACTTGTTTGACCACTTTAAGCTCATCAGACATGATCACCCCCAAGTCCCACTCTTCTTTATTTATTTATTTATTGCATTTGTACCCCACATTATCCCACCTTTTTGCAGGCTCAATGTGGCTTACAGAGTGTTAATATGGTATAGTCATTACATAATCTTAGATACAGTCAGTAATAAACTGGAGGTAGAAGAGGAGTTAGTTAGAAGGTATTAGGTAAGGTCGTGTTAGAGGTGTTTTAAAGCGTTTGGGTGGTATACAGAGTAGTTTGTTTCATCAAGGATTATTTTTGTAGGCCTTGTTGAAGAGATATGTCTTCATAGATTTGCGAAAGCTGGTTAAGTTGTCCGTGGTTTTAAGGGTCATGGGTAGTGCGTTCCATAACTGTGTGCTTTTGTACGCAAAGGTAGTAGCGTAGGCCTGTTTGTATTTAATTCCTTTACAGCTGGGGAAGTTCAAATTGAGGAACTTGCGGGCTGATCTTCTGGCATTTCTGGGTTGTAAGTCTATTAGGTTCAGCATGTAGAGTGGGGCCTCTGCGTGAATGATTTTGTATACGGTCGTGCAGATCTTGAACTCAATTCGTTCCTTGTGCGGGAGCCAGTGCAGTTTCTCTCTTAGGGGCTTTGCGCTTTCGTATTTGGTTTTTCCAAAAATGAGACGGGCTGCGGTGTTCTGGGCTGTTTGGAGTTTTTTAATGGTCTGTTCTTTGCATCCTACGTACAGAGTGTTGCAATAGTCCAGGTGACTTATCACTAGTGACTGTACTAGGGTGCAGAAGACGTATCTTGGGGAAAAAGGTTTTATTCTTTTGAGTTTCCACATCAAGTAGAACATTTTTTTCGTTGTGTTCTTCACGTGGGTATCAAGTGTGAGGTTTTGATCAATAGTGACTCCCAGAATTTTCAGATTTTCTGAGATGGGGAGTGTGCAGTAAGTTGTGGTTATGGTAGGGTAGTTGTTTGTGTTGTATTGGGAAGTGAGAACCAGACATTGAGTTTTTTCATGCACAGAAGTACTTGACCCCCTATTCTGTACTGCCCCCTTGGATTTTTACAGACCAAATGATCTAGAGATGGGAATAATGAGTGAGGTAATTAAATCTGCTGAAGACACAAAAGTTATTCAAAGGTTTAAGGCTGTTTTATTTGATCATCTGTCTAAAGCAAAGCCATCAAAGTGAATTACATTTGATAAAATCAATAGAAAGAAAAGAACTCCATATCATCAAATAGGAAAGAGAACGACAAAGAGAAAGAGAAGAAAACAACCAAAAAATAAAAACCAGAAAGATAAAACGATAACTTCATACTGCAACCCACAGACTGCAGGGCGAGAAAGTCTTCCAAAGTTCAACTAGTCATAGGCAAAAGGCTGACTGAAACAAATGTGTTTCCAGCATAACTTTAAATGTGCAGAGGTGATAGCCAGCAGCTGCTGCGGGAGAGGTCTGGCTCACTTGGAGAGCTTCTGGAGCGGGACGGGAGGAGGCAGAGTTGAGGCGCGCTGTAGGGCCCCTTTGAGCGCGAGGCCCTGTGCGGTCGCACCGGTTGCCCCTGCCTAAGACCAGCACTGTACCACAGAGATCAGACTAACTGGCCTGTAGTTCCCGAACTCCTCTTTACTTCTGCTTTGTGGAGAGGGACCACATCTGTTTTTCTCCTGCCATCTGGGACTACTCCAGACCAGGGGTGTAGCCAGACTTCGGCGGGAGGGGGGTCCAGAGCCCAAGGTGAGGAGGCACATATTAGTCCCCCCCTGCGCCACCAACCGCCCCGTCCCTTTTGACCCCCCTCCCGCTGCCTCCACCAACTTTCCCCTGCCACCGCCAGGTACCTTTGCTGGTGGGAGTCCCCAACCCCCACCAGCCGAAGTCCTCTTCAGCGCTGGTCTCCAAGTCCGGCGCGTTCGCTGATCTGGATTCTGTTTCTGTGAGTCCTGGTCTCATAGAAACAGAATCCAAATCAGCAATGCGCTGGAGACCGGTGCTGAAGAGGACTTTGGCTGGCAGGGGTTGGGGACCCCCACCAGCAAAGGTACCTGACGGCGGCAGGGGGAGGGGAGGTCGAATGTGGCGGGGGAGGGTCGGCAGCAGGGGGGGTGAAAACAGGGGGGCCAGAGCTAAATCTGCGGGGGCCCATGCCCCTGTGGCCCCACCTAGGTATGCCCCTGCTCCAGACTCTAAAGAAGCATTGAAAAGGTCAGATAGTAGAACCACCAGAACTTCCCTAAGGTCCTTCAGTACCTGCAGATGTATCCTATTTGACCTTGTCGCTTTTTCCAACAGTTTAAAAAACACAGTCTCTTGCACCTTCTCTTATCACTAACATATCTTTAAAAAAAGTATTGTCTGCCAATTTTACCATACTGCCTGTCTTTTTCGTCCGTTTGTGTCTTTGCTTTCCTGATTTCTTTACCAGCTTCTCTTAATTTTACCAGATATTGTTTGTTGCCTGTCTTCCACTTTCTGTGACCTCCTGTAGTTTTTATAAAGGCTAACTCTTGTTCCTTACTTTTTCAAGTATTACTTTTGAGAACCAAAGCAGCCTTTTCCCCCTCTTACTTATATTTACTTTCCTAACAAAAAGGTTTGTTGCCCTTAACATAGTTTTATTTCAGTTCTGGCCACTGCTTTTCTGCTTCCCCAAGCTGTTCCCATCCAGCTAACAACTACGGAAGATTGATAGGTCATGTATTGATTTTATGGCCTTCGGTAATGCGTTCCATAGTTGCGTGCATACGTAGGAGAAGCTGGATGCGTATATGGATTTATATTTCAGTCCTTTGCAACTGGGGTAGTCCACTTCTTGTGCCCATAAAGGAAGCCTGTGTATCACACCAATTTAAAAGGATTTTCCATTTCCTCTTTCTGGCTTATTCCACAGTGCCTCTTCCTTACCCCATAAGTCCTTCAATTCTGTTGCTTTAATAGACACTTCAACAACCTTGACGACGTAGCACATTTCTTAACGTATTCATTTCCTTATTGGAGTTTTGTAATTCACGTTGAGTTTGTGCTATAAGGCTTTGCTTGGTTCCTATTTGTGCACTAAATAGCAGGACTCCTGACAAAGGCCCTAGAGCCGAAACATGGCCCGTGTTGGGTCCACCTATATAGTGCACCGCTTGTATTTTGGAATTGTGCATTTGGTACTTCATTTGTTTGAATAAAACCTTTTTATTAACATTTCTCCTGGAACAAGTTTCTTTGGTCACCTCCACTTATTTTGCCCTTTTACGCCGTGATTTGTGGAACTGTTTTGGTTTATATTTAACACCAGTTCTCCTCCCTTTCTTCCTACCCTGTCCTTCCTTAATAGATTATAAGTTGGTATAACTGTATCCCAGTCATAGTTCTCTGTGAATCATGTTTCCATGACAGCCACTAAATCCAAATCAGCCCCTTCCATCACAGTCCCTAGATTCACAGCCTTATTTGTCATACTGTGGACATTAGTATACACAACTTTTCAAATGTTGTCCTTATTTTTCATTTCTATAGAGGTATTTAATGTTTTATTTATCTGACGGCTTTATAAAACAGCGGTTGGTAATAGGACCCACAAAGGATGGGGCCATCCTGGACCTGGTGGCCTTTGTCTGGAATCCCAATAGATTAAAATATTTTCTGAGGTGTCCTGGACATGGAGAAATATGTTTATCACTATTATATACGTAAGCATTTGTAAAATGTTCCAACTTTGCATTATACTATTATAATAAGATATATTACAGGGAGAAAAGATTTTGAAGGAGCTTGAAACTTTACTTATGAAAAATGTCTCACTGTATGTTGCAACAAGCCAACCATCACTGGCTCCCAAGTCTACAGATCTTGACGTTCTGAAAAGTAAAGGTACTTCACTATTATAAATCTCGATTCTGTATTTGTCATGTTTTACATTTTGGGGGCTATCGTTATTTGATAAATATAATTTGTTACATTTGTATCCCACGTTTTCCCACTTATTTGTAGGCTCAATGTGGCTTACATAATTCCAGAGAGCATGTATGATGGTAATGAATCATCCACAAACATGAGGGGATGTTGGGAGATGATAAACTGACTGACTTCTTGAGGCTGCTTCCAGGCTTATCTATGAGCTCATGAAACTCTTATTGTTTAATTTGTTTAAAGCTATAACATTACTTCAAAAATGCCAGGGTTAGTGCAGAACACCAGAGCAGCTCTGCCCCTGTAGTGATGAGGTCAAATATGATCAATATCGCACAGTATGGGAGCAATTCTACTACTACTTATCATTTCTATAGCGCTACAAGGCATACGCAGCACTGTACACCGTACACAAAAAAGACAGTCCCTGCTCAAAGAGCTTACAATCTAGATAAGACTGGCAGACAGACAGAACAATTAAGGGTAATTCTAGAACTTGGTGGTGAAGTTAGGCGACTCAATGCCACATGATCAGCGTCAATTCTATAATGGCACCTTGGCACCAATATTCCATTATAGAATACTAGCATACGTCGACATCAACACGCCTACATTTAGATGTGCCCACTTATGCCAAGTCTATGGCTGTCATGAGTTGGTTCACCTAAGCGCACCATGTAGTATATGCAGCATATAATATTCTAAAAGGTGCATGTGTAGGTAGGAGATACATCCACGTCCTGCCCAAGCTCCGCCCACATGTATGCCCCCTTACAGTTATGTACTCCCTTATTGATTTGAATATGTAAATGCTAATTAAGCTGCCACTTCCGCACACTAGGGGGCTCATTTTCATAAGTGGCATAAAGCAGCATTTGGACGTTTTGAAATCGCTATTTTTGAAACATATTTTGCAGACGTTTATCTATGCATTTCATCTTTAGTGTGTCCAAATCACAAGGGGGCGTGTCAGGGGCATGTTGGGGGCGGGATTAGGGCATTTCTAACACTTGGACATTTTTTTTGCCATAATGGAACAAGACATTTTCAGCTAGACCTGTTTTAATAACAACTAAGCCACAAAAAAGTGCTCTAAATGATCAGATTTGACCTCTGCAGAAATAAAGGAATGACCCTCGCTTACTCCCCCAGTGGTCACTGACCCCCTCCCGACCCCCAAAGATGTGAAAGAAACAGTAGGTACAGCCTCTTAGAGCATCAAGCATGTCTCTAGTGTAGCCTAGTGGTCGGTACAGTGCACTGTGGAGAAGGGGGACCCAGGCCCACAATCCACTCTAACTATTACATTTGTGGTGGAAAGTGTCAGCCCCCCCAAACCCATCAAAAACCTACTGTACCCACATATAGGTGACACCTGCAGCCATAAGGGCTATTGTAGTGGTGTATAGTTGGTTACAGTAGTTTTTTGTTGGGTTTTGGAGGGCACCCCATACAATAAGAGGGTGTAATGGTGAAATATGTACCTGGGAGCTTTTATATGAAGTCCACTGCAGTGCCCCCTAGGGTGCCCCACTGCTCTGCTGGGATGTGTGTTTGGCCAGTCTACTAAGAATGCACAAAAACCTTTAGCAACTGGATGTTTTGCTGTTTCAAAAATCACTATATTTCCCCATTTGGATTCTGGACATTATGAGCAAAACATCCAGAGTAGGACTTAGATGCCATATCAAAAATGCCCCTCTAGGTGTAACCACAGTTCACAATACCCAGCGCTAAAAGTGTCTTTGCCCAAATTTCTCTCAAAAGCAGGCTTCATTTGTAGATTGAAAGACCTCAGCGGTGACTCGTTTCCCAAGAGCTAACTAGCTCTTGATTCGCCTGCCTCTTCATTGGTCTGTAGCAAAAAATTTTAATGTCAACTTTAGTATCAATCCAACTTTATATCATTTTTATAAGTTTTTAGAAAATATTTAATCTTGAAATATGTGCTTGACTATATAAAAAGTACTAAGCTTTTCAGCAATATATTAATTGTGGACCTTTCGCCAACATGTGGCATGTTTTGCCCCAGGGTTTGGTCCACTGCCATCTGCTTAGAACCTACAGCTTTACAAAAGATGATACAATTGCAGCTGAGGACTGTGGGATTGAGATGCTTTGTGCTATAACTACTACTACTACTTAACATTTCTAGAGCGCTACTAGGGTTACGCAGCGCTGTACAATTTAACAAAGAGAGACAGTCCCTGCTCAAAGAGCTTACAGTCTAATAGACAAGTGAACGGTCGGTCCGATAGGGGCAGTCAAATTGGGGCAGTCTGGATTCACTGAACGGTAAGGGTTAGGTGCCGAACGCAGCATTGAAGAGGTGGGCTTTAAGCAAAGACTTGAAGACGGGCAGGGAGGGGGCTTGGCGTAAGGGCTCAGGAAGGTTGTTCCAAGCATATAACATCTATAACATCTATTGCTGCCTTGCTGCTTTTTACCTTTGATGATTAAGGGGATCTTTCACTATAGTGCATTAAGCACTTAACACGTAGTTAATGCATTAAATTGTTTGCAATAGTTACCCTCTTTCCATGCATTAAACTGCGTGTTGCTGAATTTTTAATGAATTTTTCTTTCAGGTGTGGCATGGGCGGAGAATGGGTGTGGAAGCAGAAGCCAGCTAGTGTGTTATACTTAATATGCGCTAACTGGTTTATGTACTGTTCATGCGGGAGCACTTAGCACATCCTAAATAGGAGGTGGTAAGTCCTCCTGTGTTAACTCTCTGCAGGAACCACATGGTAACAGTAACATTAATACATGACCGGCAAGAAAACATACAGGAGAAACATCCCCAAAAGGCGCCGCCTTAAATCTGGATTTAGTGCGCAGTGAAATTCTGTGTTTCAATGTGTTAAGCCCAGATTCAGGCACATTTTAGTAAAAGGGCCCTAAATTCTTACACTATGCATTATATTTTTCTGGCTTTCACTGTGCCAGGAGGTACCTGAAGCAGTGAGAAATAAAGGGTCCCTTTTATTAAAGCTTAACGTGTGCTGATGGATATTAGCGTACACTAAGGGACCCTTTTACTAAGGCATGGCTTATGAAAGACTCCAGAGGAAATTGGAGAGTCATGGGATAGGAGGTAGGGTTCTATTGTGGATTAAATCTGGTTAAAGGATACAAAACAGAGTAGGGTTAAATGGTCAGTATTCTCAATGGAGAAGGGTACATAGTGGGGTTCCCCAGGGGTCTGTGATGAGACCCTTGCTTTTTAACATTTATTAATGATCTAGAGATGGGAGTAAATAGTGAGGTGATTAAATTTGCTGATGACACAAAGTTATTCAAAGTTGTTAAATCACAAGAGGATTGTGAAAAATTAGAAGAGGACCTTAGGAGAGTAGGCATCCAAAAGGCAAATGACGTTTAATGTGAGCAAGTGTGAAGTGATGCATGTGGGAAAGAGGAACCCAAATTATAGCTACGTCATGCAAGGTTCTACGTTAGGAGTCACCGAACAGGAAAGGGATCTAGGTGTCATCGTTGATGATACGTTGAAACTCTCTGCTCAGTGTGCAGCGGTGGCTAAGAAAGCAAATAGAATGTTAGGTATTATTAGGAAAGGAATGGAAAACAAAATTGAGGACATTATAATGCTTTGTATCGCTCCATGGTACAACTGCACCTTGAATATTGTGTGCAATTCTGGTCACCGCATTTCAAAAAAGATATAGTGGAATTAGAAAAGGTACAGATAAGGGCAACGAAAATGATAAAGGGGATGGGACGACTTCCCTATGAGGAAAGGCTAAAGCGACTAGGGCTCTTCAGCTTGGAGAAAAGATGGCTGAGGGGAGATATGATAGAGGTCTATAAAATAGTGAGTGGAGTGGAATGAGTAGACATGAATCACTTGTTTACTCTTTCCAAAAATACTAGGACTAGGGGGCATGCAAGGAAGCTAAAAAATAGTAAATTACAATGAATCAGAGAAAATATTTCTTCATTCAATGTGTAATTAAGCTCTGGAATTCATTGCCAAAAAGTGTAGTAAAAGCAGTTAGCTTAGCGGAGTTTAAAAAAGGTTTGGCTAGCTTCCTAAAGGAAAAGTCCATAAGCCATTATTAAAATGGACTTTGGGGAAAATCTTATTTCTAGGATAAGCAGCGTAAAATGTATTGTACTGTTTTGGGATCGTGCCAGGTACTTGTAACCTGGATTGGCTACTGTTGAAAACAGGATACTGGGCTTGATGGACCTTTGGTCTGTCTCAGTATGGCAATACTTATGTACTTATATGAACTTTTGGGCAGCGCCGCACACTACCCGGTTACCGCTGGGTTAGTGTGGAAGCCCTTACCGCCACCTCAATGGGTGGTGGTAAGTGCTCCCCTTCACACGGTCACATGGTAAGAGCAATCTTACCGCATGACCATGGCTATTTTCAGGCAATTTTACCTGCTGCTGTAAAAAGTGCCACAGTGAGTGGCAAAAATGGCCCCGTTGCTTTCACAGGGCCCTATTTACCACAGTTTAGTAAAAGGGCCCCTTAGCGAGCACTAAGCTTTGATAAAAGGGCCTCAAAGTGACTAGGCCAAGGCCACTGTCATGAGTGTTAATGGTAGAAACAGGATTCAAACTCTGGCTTCCCCAGATCTCAGCGTATTGCTCTTATCACTAAACACTTCCACATTATGAAACATGCACATATTTTTGGCTAGGTAGTTTGAAACCTATTTTCAGCCAGGCCATTTTACCTATCTGAATGGCTTTGAAAATTGTCTTGCCAACTCATTACTTTTAATACCAAATCAGTTCCCTTTATAATTTATTTTTCAGTTTGTAGATTTTATCATAAATGTTAAGAATTCTCTCTAAGCCACTGATCAGATTATATCTTTCCTAGGCGCTCATATCAGAAGAATAAATTTTGGAAATTTGACGCACGGTGTTTTACATACTAAATTCTGGATTGTGGATATGAAACACATATATATTGGCAGTGCCAACATGGACTGGCGGTCAATCACTCAGGTAGACTTTAGAACATGCTGTATAATGAACTTTAAGAATTCTGGACCCTCTCCTGGGCTCATATAAATTATAATGCCTTCATCACTTATTTCTAAACTATTTCATCTAAAAAATAAGGTTTGTGCCCCAAATTTTCCTCCTGTTTGTTCTCCTGTTTAGTGGCCTCCACCTAAGGGGAAAGAAAGGCCCATCAGGCTCTCCCACACTGTAATTTTCATGCTTATGACGTTACAAAACTCAATCATTGGATGTATTTTCACTCCGTTTTCAAAAAGAAATGAAAAAGTATGCATGTTTATGTATGTATTATTATTCTCTACTTAGAACGGAAATAAATAAACAAATACAAATAAGTACTTCTGACTATTAGGCCTGGACACCTAGACATTTTTCATGTCATTTTCATTTGCAGTTTTTTTTCCATTTCCAATGGATACCGTTAATGGTGCACCCTCGTCTTAAAGAGTGCACATACTTTGCATATAGTTCTAACTCCTTCCTGATAATTTGCACCAGGGGCTTATCTGCGTGGGGGCCACGGGGGCCTGGGCCCCCTAGAGTTGGCCCTGGACCCCCCTATCGCCAACGTCTTCGGCTCCCCTCCCGCTGCCAACCCTCCCCCGCCACCGCTGGTACCTTTGCTGGCGCTGCCAGCCGAACAAGTCCTGTTCTCCAGCGCGGATCTGCAAGGGCAGGCTTCGCTTCTGTGAGTCTGACGTCCTGCACGTACAACGTGCAGGACGTCAGACTCACAGAAACAGAAGCCCACCCTTGCAGATCATCAACGCGGCCGCTCGCTTCTGTTTCTGTGATGACGTGATGTCCACAAGGTCCTTCCCGCCGAAGTCTGGCCTGATCTAGTCCGGTCCAGGTCAGCGGCCGTCCGACTCCACAATTCTTCCCGTTGTTGCCCTGTTGCTCACTGCCTCATTGTACCTCACTGCTGCCCTGGCTGGCTGCTCACCGTGATCCGCCTCGTGCTTCACAACGTCGGGTTCGCGAACTTCACGCCAACCAGTTACCGAGCCCACCACCGACCAGAACCACCATCCGCTGCCTAGCCTGCCTATCACTGCAGTAGCAGCACCAGTAGTCCTCCAGGCTCCACACTGCCCTGCCTGCTGTCCACTCCAGAGTCCAGACTGAGAATCCAGACTCTCCAGGTTAAAAAAAACAAACCCAAAACAAAACAAAAAACTTTGGGGACACTGGTGAAGTGATGCTGGGTTGGGCTGGTGTTGTGTGGGTTGTGGAACTGTGGGAACTGCAGAGTTAACTCGATGCTGGGTGATGTGGGGTTAGTGCCCCCATTTTAACTTTGGCCCCCTCAAAATGTCAGGTCTAGATACGCCCCTGGTTTGCACATGCGCCCTAGGGGAAAAAAAGTGTTCACTCTCCACCGGATTCTATATATCATGCCTAGCATTCCATGCCAAAATCCAAGTGTTTTTAAGAGCACTTAACAAGCAATATTGAGCACTAATTAGCAATAATTAGAATTTATGCTCACAACTCACTATGCATACTCTGTAAGATACAGTGCCTAAATTCGAATGCACGGAGCCAAAAAGGGGCATGGTTATAGGTGGAGAAATAGGCGTTTCATGGGCATTCCGAAATTTATGCGTACTGTTATAGAAGATGGCCCTCTGCGGCTAAATCTACATGCCAGTATTTACGTCATGTTTTCCTTGGTGTAAATGGATGCGCGTAGTTCTAGGTGCTGGAATATCAACTAAGTGTTTTCTATATACTGCGCCTAAATCTAGGCACCGCTTATAGAATATGCTTAGGGAGAAATTTATTCCGCGTGGATTATTCAGGCACCATATATAGAATCTAGCCCTATGTGCAAAGAGTGTGTACTATTTATTTATTTATTGCCTTTTTGAAGGCGGTGTACAAGAATAAGTCAAACATAAACAATAGACAATTACAGCAGTAAAAATATTCAAACAATAATACAAAGTATGGCATAGAATACTACATTACAATAGACTGCACAGGGTGTAAGCAAAGATGGAACATATAAATAGATAAGATAGAGTAAGCAAATAAGGGGATTAATTTAAAGAAAGTTGCAAATGAGATCAGAAAAGTGCTTAGCTAGGATAGGAGTGGATAAACATGTCCTATTATAATATGTGCAGCTGGTGTCACTCTTTGTGTGTGTATGACTAGTAAGTTGGTTACTTCTGCCATTAAAGGCCTGGTGGAAGAGCCAAGCTTTCACCTGCTTCCTGAAGTAGAGATAGTCTTGAGTTAAGTGGAGCCTTTCAGGGAGTGCATTCCAGAGTGTGGAGGCTACTCCGGAGAAGGCTCGCTGGCAGGTATCACATTGTATTTATTATATGCTATTCTTTTTTTTTATTTATTTTGTAAAATTTCCAAGAACAAATCTTACAGAAAAGATGACTATTCCATATTAATTGCATATTCTTTACAATCAATATTACAAGAAATCACAATCCTTCACTCATCAGGGGCAGTTCTCAATTCTTAGGAAATTATAGAAATTAACTCTACAAGTTATCACAAATAGAGGCTTATAGGGGAGGTTCCAGGTTGATTACTTTTAATCACGGAGTTGACGTAATTACAGTTCTTGAGTGCGAGTTAGGTGTAGTCACCGTTTTAGAATCCTGCGCTGCTACTGGGGCGCCCGAAACTTATCCATCCTGTCCCAGCGGGATTTACAGCTTTTGTCCATAAATCTATCATAGTTGCTAAGCAGGTGATATTGACGGAATGGGTGTCCCAACAATATCCCACTTACTCCCAGTGGCAGACACGTATGATAACACTATTGCGGTTTGAAAGACTGGGAATAGTAGACTTTAAATCCAAAGCTGGAATACAGTTCCAAAACACCTGGAGCCCGTTCCTTAATACAATGTTCCCGACTGCCAGGAGTAGACTCTTAAACTATTAATGGTACCCTAAAGGTTGAGTAAGAAGAGTGGGTAGGGGAAGGGGGGGTGAGGGGGGATATAGAGATAAGAGGGAGGGATAATGGGGAAGGGGAGGGGGAGGGCGTTGGGTGGGAGGGATGTTGATAAAAACAAGTTTGTGATAATTGCGTTATTGTATTGACATATTCCTTTATTCAATAAAAATGATTAAACATAAAATTCACTTCCACTACAAGGGGGAGTTCGTATTTCCCAAAAAGAGATTTTGATGTCAGGTATGTACCCACTTGTGTTAGGGACCCATAGAAGCTCAGTACAGTGTGCAAAGAGGGTGCACTATATGCACGTAGTGACACTCTGGTTGAATATCTACTCCAGTGCATCCTCTTCTTACAGTCACGTCAGGTTTTTTTTAAACACTAATCATCGGCTAAGTTAGTCCTGTATATTTAGTGCCATGTGCAGGCACCGGCACTGAATATCTGAAACCAATTTCGGTAGGGCTGGTCGCCAGAGCTTATGCAGGTCCTGGCCTGTATTCAACCAGGGCCTGCACAAGACAGTTATCAGCCCCCTCTTTCTTTCCCCCTCCCCTCGACCTGTGACCTTAAGTATCTCCCTCCCACCCCCCTACAATGACCTCCCCCCATCTTAGTAGGCCTTCCTGGACCTACTTTCAATCCCAGGTGGTCTAGTGGGGGTGATGGGGGTAGGAGCAAACCTCATTCGCTCCTGTCCCTAGTCGTGGCTTCTGCAATATGGCTGCAGTGACATTTCATGACAGCCTTGCTGTACCGCACCACAGGGGCAGACTCAGAGTGCTCTGGGTCCCCGGGCACTGAGGGTGGTCTAGGCCCCCCGCCCAGCCGCTGCCTAACACCCCCTTACTGCTACGCTGCTGCCCCCCTACTGCCACAGCCGATGCCCTCGCTGCCCCGGTCCTACCTGAAGGGCCCTGGTGGTCTCTGGGGGTGGGGTGGGGGTGGTGAAGCATGTTCTTTCCTGCCCACTGTGCTGCTGCTATTCCCCCACCTGCCAACGCTGCTGTGTTTTCAAAATCGCGTCCGAGACTTCCCGTGGAAGTCTTGCGGTTCTCAACAGTCTTGCGAGACTTCCACAAAGAGTCTTGGCCGCCATTTCTAAAATACTGCAGTGCCGTGCAGGGGGAATAGCAGCAGCACAACAGGCAGAAAAGAACATGTTCACCTCCGCAGAGGCCACTAGATCACCAGTGGTGCTTTTTAAGGTAGGACCGAGGAGGGCTGTAGTGTGCGGCGGGCATCCGGACAGAGCCTCTGGGCCCTCGGGCACTGCTCGGTTGCCCGAATGGTCAGTCTGCCCCTGCTGCACCACGAGGCTGTCACAAGAGGTACAGCAACCATATTGAAGAAGCTACCGATAGGTGCAGGAGCAAGTGGGATTTGCACCTGCCCCCATCGCCCCCACCAGACCACCAGGGATTGAAGGTAGGTCTTAGAGGGCCTACTGAGATGGGGTGAGGGGTTGTTGTGGGAGGGGCGGGATGGAGGTACTTAAGGCTGCCTGGGTGGGGGTGGAGTGAGCAAGGGGACTCAGAGTGCTGCTAATGACTTTACAGAGTTATGTGGGTTCTGGCCGATATTCAGTGTCAGGACCTGCTTAGCTGACCAACCTATGTAGGACACCTTTCCAGTTGTTCTAACTTAGGGCTCCTTTTACTAAACGACAGTAAGCCCAATGTGGGCTTACCGCTTACTATACAGGAAGTACCGTCATTTTCAGTGCTACAAAAATTTATTTATTTTTGTAGTGCTGGAGTGTACCCAGTGGTAATCAGGCAGTGCCGCACGCTGGCCAGTTACCGCTGGGTTAACACGGGAGCCCCTACCGCCATCTCAGTGGGTGGTGGTAAGGGCTCCCTCCCCTGAAATGGCCACGCGGCAAGCGCTTTACTTGCCACCTGCCCGTTTCCTGTAGGAAAGCGAGACTTCCCTTTTACCCAGCTGCGGTAAAAGGGGGCCTCGGTGCGCATGTAAAACATGCACCAATACCAGTGTCGGCCCCCTTTTGCCACAGCTTGGTAAAAGGGGCTCTTAGCCAGTTAGCTGTGTGGGTCCCGGCACTGAATATTGCTGGCATCCGCAAAACCTCCAGCTCCTTCCCAACACCACCCCCTGTACTGTTCATGACCTGCCCATTTTTTTTTGGGGGGGGGGGGGGAGTTGGGATGGTTACAGTATTATGTTTTATTTATTTATCAGGATTTATTTACCCCCTTTTTGAAGAAATTCACCCAAGGCGCTGTACAACAAGAATAAACCAGACACAGGCAATAGACCAGAGCTTCTCAAACTGTAGGTCAGGATCCCAAATGTGGTCACAAAGCCTGCCTTTGGGGTCACCAGCTAGGTGGGCTCTCCATAGGTGCATCATTATTCTGCACCTGCAGGGCGGTCACACAGTTATATTTTGCTGCAATCATGGGGTCACAGCTTTCCCCAAAAAAGATTGGGGAATAGCAGTAAAAAATATTCCAATAACAGTGGACATTATGGCATGGTACATATTTACAATGTCAACACAGTACACATTAAAACATCTTAATAGATGGCACAAGATACAGGTAGATTGGATAGAGTAATATAAGGGTAACTTAAAAAAATTGAATGTGGAGTCAGAAAATGTGTGTGAATATAATCTCAGCTAGGGTATTAATGGATAAGTTAAATCCTGCTACAGTATGTACAGCTGATGTTAACGCTTGTACATGTGACAAACCAATCAAATATTGATTATAAGTCTTGAATATTGTATGACTACAGTTTTAACACACTACGAGGGGAATTTATCAATGTTATTGTACCACAAGTTGTGCAATTTTAGCACAGGAGGGTCTCATTGAATAAAATGGGACCCTGTGCTTAAATAGCATGATTTGTGATAAAATAACTCATCTTAACGGTAGCCCATGTTGATAACTACTGTACACCGCCTTGGATGAATGTCTTCATAAAGGCAGTTAATAAATTGGGGGAAGAGAGGTTGGTGGTTGGGAGGCGAGGATAGTGGAGGGCAGACTTATACGGTCTGTGCCAGAGCCGGTGATGGGAGGCGGGACTGGTGGTTGGGAGGCGGGAAATACTGCTGGGCAGACTTGTACGGTCTGTGCCCTGAAAAAGGCAGGTACAAATCAAGGTAAGGTATACACATATGAGTTTATCTTGTTGCGCAGACTGGATGGACCATGCAGGTCTTTTTCTGCCGTCATCTACTATGTTACTATATGGTAACATATATTAAATGTTTTTTTCCTGGGGCTCTGGGAGGGCTGTTCCAGGGTGTTGGTGGATGCTGCTGGCTGGAAAAGGTTTAAGTTTAGTTTGGGAATTAATAGAGTTAGCTGAAGAAATTGTGAGATGTTTCTTAAATATGGTTTTATTTTTCAAGGAATAAACCATGATTAAGTGGGGATTGTACTATAAAATGTTCCTTGCTGTTTTGGGTACAAGTCAGGTTAATATTTGACTTTAAAATTCTCTGTATCGGAAGTTTTGCATTTACTTCTATGGAGGAGGGAGATTCTAAATAGATCAGAGAAAAAAAACTGTCTTTCTCTGACAAGCTGATTGGTTGAGTGATGTCAGATCCTCTAGGGTGGAGGGGTGAGTTGCCAGGGGGACTGCAGTGAGAGAGAGAGATGAGAGCAAGGGAAGACTGGGAAAAGTAAAAATGTATAGTGTGTGTCTGTGTAAAAGTAAGAATAAAAGTATGGATTTTGTGAGTTTAAAGTGAAATGTGATATTGAAAAAGGGTACTTTAATATTGAAAGTGAGTGAAGGTGAGCTTTGGTGCTGAGAATGAGATGATTTGAGCTTAAAAGTGAGTACTTCAATAAACAGACTGTCTTTTTCATGATTGTGTTGCTGAATACATGTGGGGAAAAACTGATGTATTTTGGGTGGGAGAGAGCTGTACTAATAGAAAGCTGTGAGAAGTTTTAAACCAAATTTAGTTTGGTTTGGAGTGAAACAGAGGTATGTTTCTGCATGCAGTGCATGGAATGGTTAAGTTCTGAGGGAATTTAAGGTCATGGAAGGTGGAATGAGAGTCTGTATGCTCAGGTATTAAGTGGACACTTGGCTGCCTACTCTTTTTAGAATAGGGGAAAACAGTTGAGACTCAGGTTCTGAGAGACTGTGATTTCTGCTGGTAGTTCAGGACACACACACACCATTATTCTGTACATGTTACGATGAAGAATGACAATAGCTTACAGCCGTGTTCAAGGCCAGTGACATCAAAAAAAGAAAAGATATGAAAACTTACACCACACTCCTGCCTATATAAAATTGCAAAAATATATATTCCAAAGGAACTAATAATTCAGGGGTTCTTTTACTAAGGTGCGCTGAAAATGTCCTGCGGTAGTGTAGACGCGTGTTTTGGGCGCGCGCAGAATCATTCTTTAGCGCACCTGTAAAAAATGCCTTTTTAAAATTTTTGCTGAAAATGGACGTGTGGCAAAATCAAAATTGCCACACATCCATTTTGGGACTGAGACCTTACCACCAGCCATTGACCAAGCAGTAAAGTCTCGCGCAGTTACCGGGCAATAATGACCTACGCACATCAAATGCCACTTGACATGCGTAGCTGATGCGCGGCAGAAAATAAAAAATATTTTTCGGATGCACGCCAAAAAGGAAATTACCACAAAGGCCACGTGGTAGCCAGGTGGTAACTCAGAATTAGTATGCTTTGGGCGCGTGTAGGTGCTTACGCGGCTTAGTAAAAAGGCCGCTTAATTCTTCTTGATTTTATAATTTGTTAAGACAGGCCCAGGGTGATTAAAGAAACCTCCATGAAACTTCACATGTATTTATGACTTGTCTTCGTATTTCCTCAGGTAAAAGAACTCGGTGCTGTGATGTACAATTGCAGCTGCTTAGCCAAAGATTTATTGAAAACATTTAACACATACTGGGATCTTGGTTTTCCTAATGCTTCTATTCCATCACCTTGGCCAGACAGTTATTCCACCGATATCAACCAAAGTCAGCCTCTGGAACTGAAATTTAATGGAACTTGTTCAAAAGTCTATTTTTCTGTAAGTAGCTGTAAAACTATTAGCGATTTTTACATGCAAATCATGCTGAATCCAGACCAAGAGGGCCAGATATATTAAAGCGTTTCGTATTTTCTGTGTGTGATAAAAAAAAAAATCTCTTAGCAGGTCTGAACCAATAAACCCAAGCTTACTAGTCATCTGAGGGAGTGATATTTAAAAGCACTTATGCAGTTAGAAGCGAGTACCAACTGTATAAATACTTTTTACAAAATTGCTGCACATATATAGGGGCATAATCGAACGAGGCCAGCCATCTCTAAGGGCGGCCATCTCCGGGGGCAGCCCCGCAAAATGCCGTACCCGACCGTATTATCAAAAAAGATGGCCGGCCATCTTACGTTTCGATGATATGGTTGGGGCCGGCCAAATCTCAACATTTGGGCCAGCCTTAGAGATCGCCGACATTAGAGATGGCCGCCATTGGTTTTCCCCCTATAATGGAAACTCATGGTGGCCATCTCAAACCTGGCCAAATCCAAGGCACTTGGTCGTGGGAGGAGCCAGCATTTGTAGTGCACTGGTCCCCCTCACATGCCAGGACACCAATCGGGCACCCTAGGGAGCACTGCAGTGGACTTCACAAATTGCTCCCAGGTGCATAGCTCCCTTACCTTGGGTGCTGAGCCTTCCAACCCCCCCACCCCCCCACCCCCAAATCCCACTGCCCACAACTGTACACCACTACCATAGCCCTTAGGGATGAAGGGGAGCACCTTCATGTGGGTACAGTGGGTTTTGAGAGGGGAGGTTGGAGGGCTCCCATTTACCACCACAAGTGTAACAGGTGGGGGGGGGGGGGGGGGATGGGCCTGGGTCCGCCTGCCTGAAGTGCACTGCACCCAATAAAAACTGCTCCAGGTACCTACATACTGCTGTCATGGAGCTGGGTATGACATTTGAGGCTGGCATAGAGGCTGGCAAAAAAATGTTTTTTATTTTTTATTTTTGGGTGGGAGGGGGTTGGTGACCACTGGGGGAGTAAGGGATGTCATCCCCCATTCCCTCCGGTGGTCATCTGGTCAGTTGGAGCACCTTTTTGAGGTGAACAAAAAGGGACCAAGTGAAGCCAGCCAAATGCTCGGCTTTCTTTTTTCCATTATCGGCCGAAGCTGGCCATCTTTTAACCATGCCCCTGTCCCACCTTCGGTACACTGCCGAAACGCCCCCTTGAACTTTGGCCGGCCCTGCAACGGAAAGCAGTTGAAGCCAGTCAAAATTGGCTTTCGATTATACTGATTTGGCCGGGTTTAGGAGATGCACGGCCATCTCCTGATTTGTGTCGGAAGATGGCCGGCCTTCTCGTTCGAAAATAAGCAGGACAGCTTGATTTTTGGCCATATAAATGGCTGATAGGTAAAATTAATCTGCCCAAATTCAGCAGGGTTTGTGGGCAGGGTGAAAAGTTAGACACATAGCAGGAATGTATACAAATTTCATGGGGTGCGGTGAGACCCAGATCAAGCAAGCTTTGTGGAATCTAATTCTGGAGGTGGTCTTTCTGCCACCCATATAACTTACATGTTACATTCAACTTTGAATGCCAAAAGAGTAGGAATTACTTTATATGGAAGATTAATTCCCATAAAATTATGCCAGCATTTACAGCATTCAGTGTTTAACACATAGCCTAGCTGAAAATTTGCATAAAGTTATATAAGTAAAGAGCAGATGTGCAATCTGACTTAGAAAGTTGTTATCAACTAGTGAACTACCTGATAGGCTCATCTTGGAAGGCAGAAAATATTTCCGTAGACTTCTTTGCTGATTTTTCTTTTCTTGTTTTTTTTTTTTATGAGGAGAAGATTTGAAATTTACAGCCATCGCCGCATGGAGATTTCACTCATATTTTAGGAACTTGGGGAAACTAAGGGGAACAGGTGAATGATAGTATAGATGGTTTAGATTGGTCAACTCTATATTGGAGTTCATCATATGAAGTAGAAAAAGTGGTTAAATCCATAAAACCTTCATCAAGTCAGCGAGATTCTTGTTCAGCAAGGATGATCGATTCAGTCCATCAGGAGGTGTTACCATTCATGGCACTTCAAGTAAGCCGGTTTATATTAGAAGGGATGGTACCTTCGAATTTTAAGATGATTGCAATATAGTCAGTTATAGAAAATGGGGGTAGAAGTGCGAATACAATAAATAACTATTGCCCCTTTTCAGACCAGTCTGACTTGGCAAAAATCACAGAGGAAATGATATACTTCCAATTTCTTGATTATCTTGTCAGTTTGGGTAATTTTCTGGCTGTAACACTGATTTGGTTTTAGTGGCAATGATGGGTGATAACAGGATGTGGGCAGATGAGGGACAGAATGCCTTGACACAACTGCATCCATCAGTGACTTGTGATATCAGCTATCGTGGCCTATTGTTGGATTTGTTGTATGAAATAGGTCAAATACTGCTGGGCAGACTTATATGGTCTGTGCCCTGAAAAGGACAGGTACAAATTCAAGGTAAGGTATACACATATGAGTTTGTCATGGGCAGACTGGATGGACCATGCAGGTCTTTATCTGCCGTCATCTACTATGTTACTATGGTGTTTTGCTGGTTCATATCTTTTTGGATGGGAAATTTCTAGATGGAGAGTTTGTCCTTTTTCATTACAAGGTCTGTTAGCAGAGGGTGATTGCCAGGGTCATCAGGCCCTGGAGAAAATACTGAATAAGAAACAGAATGTAATTCATAAATGTGATAATTTATGTCATCGGACTTTGCTGCTTCTCTGTTTCTTTCAGGCTTCGCCATCCAGGTTTTGCCCCAGAGGCCGCACCCATGATCTCAGTGCTATCATTAGCACTATAGAGGATGCAGAGCAGTATCTGTATGTCTCGGTCATGGAGTATTTCCCTACATCCCGCTTTAAACAACCTGCAAAGTAAGGCACTGATTTTGCCAATTTAAATCTTTCCCTATTTACATTTTTTGTTATACAAGAACAGCTACAGGACATTTTATATTTGTTTTTATCAAGTACGACAGATGATTTATGTTTGAACCTTGCATAACCATGCTGCTAAAGAGCAGAGACTAAATAATACATTAGTGCATAGGTTTCCAACCATTTTGGTTGTGTGAACCCCTTATTATTTTATTTATTTATTTATTAGGATTTATTTACTGCCTTTTTGAAGGAATTCACGCAAGGCGGTGTACAGTAAGAATAGATCAAACATGAGCAATAGGCAATTGCAGCAGTAAAAATATTCAAATACCAATACAAAGTATGGTATACAGGGGCATAATCGAACACGGACGCCCATCTCCATGGGCGACTATCTCCGAGGACGGGTCC
This sequence comes from Microcaecilia unicolor, assembly GCF_901765095.1. Taxonomy (NCBI): domain Eukaryota; kingdom Metazoa; phylum Chordata; class Amphibia; order Gymnophiona; family Siphonopidae; genus Microcaecilia; species Microcaecilia unicolor. The sequence continues at coordinate 184,406,848 of NC_044039.1, read as the reverse complement.
GCGAAGGGGCGGGACAGACCGTATTTTCGAAAAAGATGGGCGTCCATCTTTTGTTTCGATAACATGGTTGTTGCCGGGCAAATGCATCGGATTTGGGCGGATTTGAGCTGGGCGGTATCGGTTTTCAGCGATAATGGAAACCGAAGCTGCCCAGCTCAAAAACGAACAACTCCAAAGCATTTGGTCATGGGAGGGGCCAGGATTCTTAGTGCACTGGTCCCCCTCACATGCCAGGACACCAACCGGGCACCCTAGGGGGCACTTGTAAAAAGTTAAAAAACATTTAAAATACCTCCCAGGTGCCTAGCTCCCTTACCTTGGGTGCTGAGCCCCCCAAATCTCCCCCCAAACCCACTCCCCACAACTCTACACCATTAAAATAGCACTTATGGGTGAAGGGGGACACCTAGATGTGGGTACAGTGGGTTTTGGGGGCGGTTTGGAGGGCTCCCATTTACCATCACAAGTGTAACAGGTAGTGGGGGATGGGCCTGGGTCCACCTGCCTGAAGTCCACTGCACCCACTAACAACTGCTCCAGGGACCTGCATACTGCTGTGATGGAGCTGGGTATGACATTTGAGGCTGGCAAAAAAGTTTTTAAAGTTTTTGGTGGGAGGGGGTTAGTGACCACTGGGGGAGTCAGGGGAGGTCATCCCCGATTCCCTCCGGTGGTCATCTGGGCAGTTGGGGCACTTTTTGGGGACTTGTTCTGAAAAAAAAGGGTCCAAAAAAGTGGCCCAAATTCTCGCTACTGCCGCCCTTCTTTTTTCCATTATCAGCCGAGTGCACCCATCTCTCCTCGGCCGATAAACATGTAAGTCCTGTATCCCTGAATTTTCAATGGTGCTAGATGGATTATGCCCCAAAAAATTCCCCCTCAAAATCTCTGGCACTATCTGTATAATACAACCAAAATTCAGAAACCTCTATAATATTTTTCTCAGATAGACAATTCAAAAAACTTCAATTATATAATATAATTGTGATGAGTGCTCAGTTTTTGGTGTATTACACAGACCGGAGTAATCTCATAGCACCATTGTCCACCCCTAAACCACTGCAGTGGGAATCAAACCTGGTTCTCAGGCTACTCCTCCACTCCACTCCACACTAAAGGTGTGCTTAACTGCGGGCACGTATCGCGGCTGAATATCACTGCTATATGTGTAGCTCTCGGTGGTCAGCGCTTTACAGCTATGGCTGTACTGAATATAAATGTGTTTTTAAAAAAGTTGTGATCAGATTTAAACAAAGAAGCAAAAAAAACATTGACGGCTGTGGCTGAATATTGACCCGTTATCAAATTACTTGTGCAGAAACAAAAAAGTGAACAGTTACAAGATCGACATCCGTCCACATCATTCGTTCTTTACCCACTGGTATTTGCCGTGCAGTTTTCTTGCATATGGTATACCCTTGCATTCTATTTTGCAGCTGGAAAGATCCTTCTCAATTCAGAATTTCAAGGAAATATCACTCCTCTCTTTCCTGGGCACACAACTTCTTCTAGTAGAATATTCTCTCCCTGGAGCACTGACCTCTAGAAAATGGCTGCCTTTCGCAGTGCTTTTCGTTCCTGTCCCCCATTACCCCCATTAGATCACCAGGGAATTTAGGTAGTCCCGAGGGGGAAGGTAGGTGGTGGGAGGGGATATATAGACCTAGGAGGGGCTGGAAGGAAGTTCTTTTTTTTTGGGGGGGGGCTATGGAAGGGGAGAAGAGGGCTGGCAACACATTTGGCCAAGACCTGGGAGTAAACCAGGTACCAGATGATATTAACTCCCTGTTAGGAACAGGGGATGTGGACTATGGTTTTCCAAGGAGGACCAACAAAGAGAGCTTCAAAATTTCAAAATGAGCATTTATGGAAGACTGAAGACTCGATATAGTACTATGTTCCGGCTGAGAAAGCCTTCCTCAGGAGTCCTAGCGATACATACAAGCCACTTCACCTCCTTGATTATGCTGCAAGTTCTATTACTGAACCGCTGTATGAAGCTGCCATCTTTTGGCACAGACTGCTTTATACCAAGGAGGTGAAGTTGTAACGGTATCAGTTTATTACTGAAATATGTAGCATATTTGCTGGATATATATACAGCAATATATTTGTGTATCTTTTAAAAATATATATTTGACACAGCAGCAGAGAGAATAGTTTTATTTAAAGCCCCTCTCTCTCCATTCCTTTTTCTGGGAGCTTCTGAGAGCAGGAATAAGTTAATCACAAACACTTAACAAACACAAAAGAGCTTCCTCTGCCCTCCCACCTAACAAAAGATGGACTAAGGTGAGCACCTGAATACCCCATTGAAAACAAAGAACTCAGAGGAAAAGCATAAACAGAACATTTGCCTGTCATCAGAGGAATACCTGCCCCTCCCATCATCTATCAGACAAATGGACGCCAGGACATCTGCAGAAAGAAGGACTTATAATGTGGTCATGTGAACAGACTACATTAACCATAATGCCTTGCAAAATATCCAGGACATGCACACACCATGCTTCTCTGCTAACATTATAAAAGGCCTGGAAACAGCCCAGCTCTCTCTCTTGGGACCTGCCTCCTCTGGAAACCTGCCTCTCTTGGAAACTGCTGCTCTCTTTGGGGTCCGCTGATGCCTTGCTCCTAAAACATGTGCTTACCTAATGCTGTTCATACTGTGTAACAAGGACTTGTAAGTAACATAACTTTTGATCTACCTGCTACTTTGTTCTATTTTAGGCACAGATTACCTGTAAAGATTCCTCTTAAAACCTACCTCTCGTGTGCAATTGTATATTAAATCAATCTTTTTGAAGCTAAAAATACGGTCTCTTTGTGTTCTGAGTATATAGAAGCCATATATACTTAATTTATTTAATTTATTGCAATTATCACCTTTGGTGATTGGTGGAGAAATCAATATAAATACAGCACCTGCTCTTAAATTATAAGCAGTGGCGAGTTGCTCTAGAGCTATTTTCCCCAAAATAAATAAATCATTTCTTCCAACATATTAATTGCTGGAGAAGTGGGTAGAATTTCTTGTAACAAAGTGGCTTGTATGTACCACTTGGACTCCTGAGGCAGGCCTTCTCAGCTGAATCACAGTATTGTGTCGTCATCGATAAATGCTCATTTTGAAATGTTGACGTTCTCTTCATTGGTCCTTGGAAAGCCATAGTCCATTTCTCACTATTCCTGACCTGTTGTATATCCTGTGGGTTTCAGTGTTCTTCCACTACAGTGGACTATTTGCGCTTGGTTAACTCCCCACATAAAGTTAGGACAGCCTTTTTTCTGTCCTAACTTTTTCAGTTGCTCAGCTGGTTAGTAGACTGAAAATTGCTGCTAATCAGCTAAGCTTCTTCTCTGCCCTATCTCCATCCCAGACCACCCACAAACTAGCTAGTTTCAATATGGATGGTTAGAGGGGATATTCAGCAGCACTGCCCAGTTAAGTTGCGCTGACTATCCCTGCATAACCCTGCACCAGCAATTTAAATGGCCAGGAGTCTTTTCTGACCATTTAAAATGCTTTGAATATCTACCTCAGGATTTCTTTAACACAACTGAACAAGTCTTCATGTTAGTCCTCGGAATATATTCTTCTGGCACGTTTTGAAAAAGAGTTTATTGTTTTCCTGTTAGATACTGGCCAGTGATTGATGATGCCTTGCGAAGAGCAGCCTTTAATCGACATGTGCAGATACAACTTCTGATCAGTTGCTGGATGCACACAGACCCTTCAATGTTTGCTTACCTGAAATCATTGCATGCGCTCAATGATCCTCAAGCCAACCTCACAGTGGACGTGGTAAGAGAATTTTGGATGTAATGTTGTAGAGGGTAATTTTATGAAAGGGACCTAGGCTATCAAGGAACAGAGGACACGTACAGTAGATAAAGGTAACCTATGTGCCTTGCCTTTAAAAACTTACCCCAGGACAGTAATTCCCAAACCTAGTCCTGAGGGCACCCTAGCCAGTCAGGTTTTCAGGATTTCCACAATGAATATTTGTAAGAGAGATTTGCATGCAGTGGAGATTATTTGATATTTATTTTATTTATTTATGTATTGCATTTGTATCCCACATTTTCCCACCTCTTTGCAGGCTCAATGTGGCTTACAATACATCATGAGTGGCGGAAATATATTTAAAAAAATAGACAATTAGTGTTATAGAAGGATCTTGGGCAACATAATAATGAAAAAAAACATAATAGTAGAATAACAAGAAGGATTTTGGGTAACATGGTGATGATAAACGTGATAGTAGTATAGCAAGCAGATGTATGTGGAGGAGCTGTGTACATTCACATTGGTTGATCTTTTTGGTATGCCGGCTGATTTTGTTTAATTTTATGTTAGATGGAGATGTGTTTATGTATTGTGTATGTTATTTTTAAATTGTGTAAGTAACTTTCTTGTAAGCCGCAAAGAACACATTGGATTGTGCGGGTTAGTAAATGATGTAAATAAATAAATACTGCATGCTAATTGGTTAACACAGGTTAATGCAGCAGAACTTAGTGCCTTCTAAATAAGAAGCGGTAAGTGCTCTCACATTATTTTTTTGCAGGTGTCGTGTGCTAATGGGAACATTGGAGCACAGTCTGCAAAGAAAAAAAGAAAAAGCCCTTCTTTAATGCTGTGTTATACCTGGGCTTCGCACACAGGAAAGACCCACATTAGAATACACTAAGTCCAGATTTCATACACTTTAATAAAAGGGACCCTTAATGAGCTACACAAATGAACAGAATATTCCATTAGAACATCCTGAAAGTTTCATTCAAATGTATTTCTGTAATGTATAATCTTGATATACAATTACCTCTTTTGCAGAAAATCTTTATTGTTCCAGTTGGAAATCATACAAACATTCCTTTTTGTAGAGTGAATCATAGCAAATATATGATCACTGATAAAGGGGTATATATTGGTAAGTAATACACTGGCAATATATTATGTTTCTTTGACATATTTCTCCTTAATAATTTGTTTTTTTGATTTATATAATTTTATCTTCACAGAGAGTGCAGGACAATAAACAAAAAACTGAGAACAAACCCACACTTATAGCCACCTGAGATGGGGGCCTCAGGCAGCACACTCCAGGAGCAGCACTCTGCCCCCTTCATCAACCCTTTACCGTATTTGTTTCATTTCCAAAAGGCGGCAGTGGCAGCGATTCTCTTAGGCTGCTCTGCCATTGGCACCAGCTTCTTCTTCCACTGTGGTCCGCCTCTTGACGTCAGAGGCAGGACGCAGTAGCGAAGAGGTTGTTGCCAGCGGCAGAGCGGCCTATGGGAATTGTTGCCACTTCCACATTTTGTAAAAAAAAAATAAGGTAAACACGGGGAAGGAGGGAGATGTTAGATCGAGTGCGGGGGTGGGGACAGGAGCAGGGACGTAGGCAGGGGCAGGTGGCATCACATCTGTGCTTCGGGCGGCAGACTGCCTTGGGCCACCCCTGCCTATAGTGTAATAAACTCAAAAGACTGTCAACACATACACAGCTACTGTAAAGCACAGACCTGCCAAGTCTCACGCATTCAGCAGGAGACTCCCGCTTTGGTGGGTCCTCTCCTGTACTCCTGCCAATGTGGGAGTCTCCCATTGAGACACTGCACTGGGCCAGGGGCTCTACTGCCACTGCTGCTGCTTCTCCCGATAAGCAGCAGCGGCCACGGCAAAAGAACAAGAAAAGCAAGTGCGGGATCGCAACAGCCTTCAGGCATGTGCTGTCAGCTCTGCTGGTCCTCTGTCCCCAGAACAGAAAACTGACTTCAGCAGGGGGCAGCAGAATGGCAGAGCCGACAGCGCATGCATGAAGGCTGCTGTGGCCTTGCACTTGCTTTTTGTGTTCTTTTGCCACGTCTGCTGCTGCTCATCAGGAGAAGCAGCAGTGGCTAGGAAACACAGATACTGGGTGGAAGGGGAGAAATACTGGGTGGAAGGGGGGAAAGGGTATGGGAGCGAGGCAGGAGGTGCTGAATGGAAAGAGCAGAGGGGAGAAAATGAGTAGGGATGCTGGATGAAAGAGGGATACAGAGAGAGAGATGAGTGGAAACATGGGGAGAGATGGGGAATATGGAAAAGGGCAGGAGAGAGAGAAACTGCTAGGGAGAAGGAAGGGGAAGACCCTGGCTGGTCAGATGGAGAGAGAAAGAGGAGAGATGCTGGATGAAAGGAGGGAGAGAAAGAAAGAGGGAAGATGCTGGAAGGATGGGACAGAAATAGGGAAGACGCTGGATGGAAGGGTAGGGAGAGAAAGAGCAAAGACACTGGAAGAATGGGGAGAGAGAGGGGTCATGCTGAATGGAAAAAGATAGATAGATAGAGAGAGAGAGAGAGAGAGAGAGAAAGACTCTGGATGGAAGGAAGGGAAGAGAGAGAGACACACTGGATGGAAGAATTGGTAGATGCTGGATGGAAGGATGGGGAAAGAAAGAGGGAAGACAGTAGATGGAAGGGTAGGTATAGAGAGAGAGAAGACGCTGGATAAAAGGATGCAGAGAGAAAGAGGGATACAGTGGAAAGATGGGGAGAGAGAGAGACAGAGGGTACACACTGAATGGAAAAGGGTAGAGAGGGAGAACTGGCTAGAAGCAAGGGGAGACAAAGGGAGACACTGGATGGAAAGGATTGGGAGAGAAGATAGATGGGTATAAGGATGGGGAGGGAAAGACGGAAGACACTGGATGGAAGGGTAGGAGAGAAAGAGGGAAGATGCTGGGTGGAAGGATAGGGAGAGAAATAGGAGATGCTGGATGGAAGGATGCAGAGAGAAAGAGGAGGAGACACGGGAAGGATGGGGAGATAGAGGGGAGATGCTGGATGGAAAGGGGGAGAGGATAGAGTTAGTGTCATGTCCCCTACCTCAACACATGCGGCATCCTTGGGCTGCACAGGGTCCCGTCAACATGCACACTTGACTGGCACAGCTCTGAGCCATGTGTGTGTAGTTCTTCTCTGGCTGCAGGCTCCTTGATTGCTTTGCTTCCACCCACCTGGGTCTGCTCTTCCTCTGCCTGGCTTCCCTTGCTTCTCTCCCATTGGTCTTCTGGTTCCTCCTTCCCCTGCTCTTGTCCTATGGCTGTGCCCCTTCTCCCTGCTGATGTCAGACGCCAGCACTTTATCAGCTCAACTCTCCCTAGACTCCTTGCTTCGGCTTTTACTTTGGTAGGTGCTACTTGCTCAGTAGTGTGCTTCTCCTCTACTTTGTTCTTCGTTGCTGACTTAACCTGTACCTGGATTACTCTCGTGTCTGCTGCCTGCCTACTGACTCTGCCTGTACCTGGATTACTCTTGTGTCTGCTGCCTGTCTACTGACCTTGCCTGTACCTGGATTACTCTCGTATCTGCTGCCTGCCTACTGACTCTGCCTGTACCTGGATTACTCTTGTGTCTGCTGCCTGCCTCCTGACTTTGCCAGTACCTAGATTACTCTCTTGACCTGCTGCCTGCCTACTGACTCTGCCTGTACTTGGATCACTGTCTTGCCTGCTGCCTGTCTGGCCATCACGTTCATCACCCCGCTTCCTGCTCCATCTTGTAAGCCCTGCAGGCTGCCCACACCTAGGGGCTCAACCTCTGGGGAATGGCAGTCAGCGCGGGTGAAACCCGGGGTTGTCCGGCCGCCAAGCAGAACCTGGTCCGAGTACCGGGCTTGGCAGCGCTCTACTTGGTACAAGAACTCACAGGTCTGACAGTTAGTGAAAGAATGGAGAATAAGAGGAAGGGACATGGGGAAAATAAGGGTGAGGAAAAGATGAAAAGCCATAGGTAGATGAAGTAGAGGGAAATTAAAGACTGGATAGTAAGAATGAAGTAAATCTGGACAGTGAGAGGCAGAAAAATAAATTGAAGAAACAAAGAAAAAGGAAAGAGAGAAAATGACAAATGGACAGGAAACCTTGCCAAGAGAGTTAAGAGAAGACGAAGGAAAGCAGAATCAAGAGACAGGGACCAACACAATTAGAAAAAGTAAATGACCAGACAACAAAGGTACAGAAAATAATTTTATTTTTAATTTAGGATAAAGTAATGTGGTAGCTGTGTTAATAGTGGCCAATAAATGCAAATAAAACACAGAAAATAAGGTGATGCCTTTATATTGGACTGAATTTAATACATTTTTGATTAGCCTTCAGAGACCAACTCTTCCTTCCTCAGGTCAGGAGAGGATACCATAACACAGGGGTCCAGTGCCAGTCTCCGGCACCGCCTCTACTACTACTACTTATCATTTCTAAAGCGCTACTAGACATACTCAGCGCTGTACACTTGAACATGAAGAGACAGGCCCTGCTCGACAGAGCTTACAATCTAATTAGGACAGACAAACAGGACAAACAAGAGATAAGGGAATATTAAAGTGAGGATGATAAAATAAGGGTTCTGAACAAGTGAATAAGGGTTAGGAGTTAAAAGCAGCATCAAAAGGTGGGCTTTTAGCTTAGATTTGAAGACGGCTAGAGATGGAGCTTGACGTACCGGCTCAGGAAGTCTATTCTAGGCATAAAAGGAACGGAGTCTGGAGTTAGCAGTGGAGGAGAAGGATGCAGATAAGAGAGATTTACCCAGTGAACGGAGTTCCCGGGGAGGAATGTAGGGAGAGATGAGAGTGGAGGGGTACTGAGGAGCTGCAGAGTGAATGCACTTATAGGCCTCGTTGCTTGCCCTGCTCTGTCTTCCCCTCATGTCCAGCATGCTCCTTTTAGTGAAACTGAGCATTCTCAACTTCACTAAAAGGAGCATGCAGGATGTGACATGAGGGGAAGACAGAGAAGGGCAGGCAACGCGGCGCCGCCGGAGACCGGCGCTGGACAACACTTCAGCTGGTGGGGGTTGGGGACCTCCACCAGCCAAGGTATTTGCTGCGGCAGTGGGTGGGGAGCAGCAGGGCGGCGGGACAGCAGACCAAAATGTGCCCCCCCCCACCCCGGGATCTGGCCCCCTCCCACCGCGAGGTCTGGCTATGCCCCTGCCCCAAAGCACTATATATGTGGAGAAAAAAGCTTAAAAGCTTAAAAAACTCCACAAGCTGTGAGTGTAGACAAGACAGAGATATCATACAATAGTCCATAGTAAAAAAAAAATATATAACAAAAGCAATTGGACTATAAAATCCATGGGATAAGGTATGAACAGTACATCCAGCTAGAAAAGCAACCCCACGCTTATCTTCAGGGTACCACAAAGTCCCAGGGCATCTCCAACCTGTGCACCAAGCACATCCAACAAGGGCCTCTGGTTTCATTATCGCTGTATCAAGATAAGCAAGATAAATCCAGACAGTGTCTTCTACATCTTTACCTTCCTTTAAACTTAGCATTCACCAGCATAGTCCAATCAGAAGAACCTGCCCCCAGCAGCACTACATGAGAAGCAACCAGACTTTCTGCCAATCAGCATTCAGAAACTGCAGACAATGCAACTGACAGGATATATAATCAATAAACAGTCTCGCCACTCCACCAAGGAGGGGCAATATCCAATCAACTCCTTTCAAAGTGCACAAAAGTATTCAACCAATCACACAGAAGCTGTGGAAAACCAATTGACAAAATGTAGGACCAATCAAAAAAACAAATCATTCCACCAAGCATGAGCAGCGTCCAAACATCTTTCAATGTGCTGACAACCGGCTGAACCGCCCCACAGTAGGCACAAAATCTGATTAAATCTAGCGCATTTTCAAGCATGTTTTTGAGCTTTGCATACAACCTGCTGTGGATAGTTTAATAAATAGTTTGCTTTTGTAGTTGGATGTATTGTTCAGACTTTATCCCATAGGTTTTATAATCCGATTGCTTTTGTTATTTTTTTTTTTTCTATGGACTATTGCACAATATCTCTGTCTTGTCTACACTCACAGCATGTGGAGGTTTTTTTTATGCCTTTGAGCTTTTTTTCCACATATATAATGCTTCGGGGTTGCCAATGATAGATGCTCCATTCATTGGCTAATCTCTCTTATCTGAACCCTTCTCCTCCACTGCCAATTCCAGATTACATTCCTTTTATCTTGCTGCACCGTATGCCTGGAATAGACTTCCTGAGTTGGTATGTCAAGCTCCGTCTCTAGCCATATTCAAATCTAGGCTAAAAGCCCACCTTTGTGAGGCTGCTTTTAATACCTTACTCCTATTTACTTGTTCTGTACCCATGTCTGTTTTAATCATCCCCACCATAAGTAATTCCCTAATTCTTTATTTGTCTTGTTTGTCTATTAGAGTGTAAGCTCTATCGAGCAGGGACTGTCTCTTTCATGTTTAGTGTACAGCGCTGCGTACGTCTAGTATCACTATAGAAATGATAAGTAGTAGTAGCAGAGGATGCTGGCTGTAGCCCTGTGGTAGTGGCTGGATGCTTTGGGTTGTGGTGTTTAGCTTTGAGGCACCTGAGCATTGGACAGTAGCTGCGTGTGTGTTGACAGTCTTTGAGCTTATTATGCTATAAGTGTGGGGTTTTTTTCTCAGTTTCATGTGTATAAAAAGTCATTTACATGTGTAAATCATCATAAATGAGTAAGTAGTGGTTTTAGAAAAACAGGTGTTAATTACAAATGTATGCCGCAGAATGCACAAATTTAAAGGGGCATGTTCTGGACATGATTTGTGTGCACCTTTAAAATATACCTGTATTCTTTGTTTTGCGATGGCAGTACACCTGTATTTCAAAAGATCTCCACATCAGCATTTACATCTGCTTTGAGGTAAACGCATATGTGGGTTAACTTCTCGTTGCACACGGGCTTGGGAGAGGATCTTGATGCCGGGACAGCCTGTCCACTAGGGTGGCACAATTTAGGGAGTGATACTAATACGGCAGTCATAGACTGTGTAAGCTCCTTTGAGCAGGGACTTGTTAAATTGTACAGCGCTGCGTAACCCTAGTAGCGCTTTAGAAATGTTAAGTAGTAGTAGTAGTATCTACAGAGGATTCATCATAGTCAGCACAGGGCTTTGAGCATCTGGGCCTGCTCAAGGCCTGCCAGATCCCTTGTCTTCAAAAACAGGAAATTCAGAGAGGGCAGGATCTGGCAGGCCTTGAGCAGACGCAGATGCTCAAGGCCTCGCACTAACCATGATAAATCTTCTATAGATATCATGACTGCCGCATCAACGCCAGTGGTGGTAAGGAAAGGAGGGAAGCTGCTGAACACCTTGTGGAGGGAGGGGATTAGGGAAGCAGAGATATGCTGGAAACCGTAGGGTGTGGGAGTAGGGAAGGAAAGAGATGCTGGACACCATGGGAGAGGGGAGAGGGAAGTGGGGGAAGCAACTTTAGACCACAAGGGGAGAGGGAGATGCTGAACTATGAAAGAGAAGGGAAGATGCTAGACATAGAGGGAGGCCTTCAGCTACCCTTGATAGTGGGAGGGGTGTCCACTGAATGTTTGCGTAGGGTGTCAAATAGCCCTTGGGCCAGCCCTGTATTGATGGGGCAATTTTCCTTATCCCTCTGTTGAAAATCACCTCAAAATGCCAAAAATTAGAGTTTTGGAATTCCGTTCCTTCATTGACTTAGAAAATGTGGTACTTAGAAAATGTGGCACATACACATATAGTTAGTAAAATCTATTGCTCACAGGTGTAAGCAATGCCACTTACATGTACGAATGACCCAAGTGCAGCTGTTCTTTTTTTCTAACAATTTTCTTTTGAAAAATGATTGTTCTTGCTGTATGTGTTGTCGAATATACTGGGTTTTTTTCTGAGACTGAATATGTATTTTATAAAATGCTCCACATTCAGCGATCTTTTTGTAAAATACAGTGCAGATTTTGAACATCCTCACTTGGATGACTCATACAAAATTGGGCTTCCCATATAACAATGCTATTGTCAATGAGCATTGTCCACCTTTCATTTACTTATACTGTAATTATATCAGCCCTCTACTTTCTCAGTGACTGTCAAATTAATATTTTCCAGGAACATCCAATTGGTCTGAGGATTATTTTAGTTCCACAGCTGGGGTAGGTCTGGTTATCAGCCAAGCAGCACCATACTCTCAATCAAAGAATTGGACCATTCAAGAACAATTAAAAAGTGTTTTCCAGCGAGACTGGAATTCTAAGTATTCGATAAGTATTGATGAACTGAAAGAGCAACAAGGCTGCGTGTCCAGGTCAAAGAAGCAGTAACAAGTAAATAGTCAACCTGGCAACCATCAGTTCCTGGTGCAGTCTCTTAAAATTAAATTTCCTTTAGTGTTTACAGCTTGTATTTGTTTTATCTTCCTTTGATGACATATTTAGAGAGTTCACTGTTACCTAGGAAGAAAGCTTTTAAAACAATGCCTATTCACATGTATTATTAAGAAGTTCACATACCATTTTCAAGTTTTTGGTTATGACCCCTGAGTCAGGCATTTCCTGTTTGTCTTTGTCAAGGCACATCTGTGACTAGGCCCTGCCAGGAAGTAGCTGTTTCCATTTATCCTAAGTGCTGAAACAAGGCCCTGCACATACAGTCCTTCTTCAGCATAAACCAAGGCCACCTTCTACACAAAAAAAACATTTGATATGTAGAGCATGAGCACACAACCGCTACACAACTTGCCGCAAGATATGCCTCTGATATGAAAGAAAAGCAACAAATCACTTCCATGAACTAAATTCATGTTTTATTTTCCGTTGTGATGAATAAATAGATCACTGACTTATGGTGACAGTCATCTATAGATCATGATGTGTAACCTACTTAACACAGAAACAGAACATGACAGCAGATAAAAACTCTATGACCCACCTACTCTGCTAAATTCACTTTCAGGAGTAATGCCACAGATTCCAGTAGATCCCTCAGACTTGCAGCTAGGGATCCTCTCTGCATACCCCAGACTATCTTGAATTCTGCTGCTCTTTGTGTCTCTACCTCCTCCACTGGGTGCGTGTTCCTACCAGGGCTGTTGCTAGAGTTAGGCAAGCAGGATGATCCCTGGGTAGCAAGCCAGGTCAGGAGGGGCACACACTGCTCTTTTGAGTCAGTCTGCAACCCGACAAGCTGAAATGGAAAAGGGGCACGGAAATTAACCCTTATCAAGGGTGCTGTTTTGTCCATTGACTGCCCTGATTCTTACAGGACTCACCTTTCGTTTCTACCTAAATTTCTCAGTCTGCTTTTAAGTTTTCACTCATTAGTGTATATTTTGCAGAACTCTTAAGCATTAAATAAAAACATTTATTTGGCATGATATCAAAATATCAACTGCAGGCTTAAAAAAAGTTTAACAGCATGTAAATCTGTAATTTGATTTGTTTTGCATTGCAATGATTATAAAATATATATGTTCTTTTGCTTCATCTAAAGAAAATTAAATTTATTTTACAAGCAAAGTACATTAGAACAAAAGTGCATTAAAAAAATAAAATCTAAATTGGTCAATATGTTTTCTTTTTTTTGTTACATTTGTACCCCACGCTTTCCCACTCATGGCAGGCTCAATGCGGCAACAGAGGGTTAAATGACTTCCCCAGAGTCACAAGGAGCTGCCTGTGCCTGAAGTGGGAATCAAACTCAGTTCCTCAGGACCAAAGTCCACCACCCTAACCACTAGGCCACTACTTCTTCTCTTGGCTTAACCTAATTTTCAGTAGCATATCATTAATTTCTATATTTTATTGGTCCTGCTGAGTTCCAGTCAATTATTGGACCTGGAGAAAAGTGAATCGTTCATAATTTTTGATGCCATTTATGGATTCAGCATAAGAATTAGTCAAAGATGATAGCACATGTGATCTTTATAGATTAGGCCATTTTGAAAGCTTATGTACGGGATCCTCTGTCTAATTCTTATATTGCTATACATTTCCTTTTTGAAAAATTAAACTTATGCAATTTCAAACATAGTTACCAAGTATAACAACTAGGTATACATTCACTTTGAAGAACCATACATGGCCAAAGGCTAGAGGTTCTGAGCATTTTCACATGGATATAAAATTATACATATAAACCAATGTCTTTTCATCTCATTCATTTTTGGCGTTATTTCTGTTATCTGTATAAATGGTTTATTTTCAATCATGCTTCATTCAGTTAACTGCAATTATCCTTCTCATTGTACAGCAGTTTCATTTTTCTCAAGCATCTTTACCATCAAAGATAAAAAAAACCACTGTAGTTTTATCTGCATGAGCAATAGCATAGACACTGTAATTCTCCATAAACCATGAACCTCTGGTCCTGTTTCATTCCCAGTTACAAATTTGTTATAACCTATGAAAGGACATTTTTAAGTCTGCGTATTCCAGACTGTTGTAGAGTTTCTATAAATCACATTCATCCACCAGTCTATTTGTTTGCTGGTTTAGGATCACTGTCAGAAATATCTTCCTCCTCGTTTTCCAACCAGATCAACTCAGTTCTTGCAGAAGACCTGACTATATCACTGGATGTTTTTGGTTCATCCTTTTTTACACTTTCTCCACCTTTCACTGCTTCCTCTTTTGTGGATGTAGATTCATTTGGGGCTGCTTTATTTCTTTCTGCTTGCTTTTTCACCTCTTCTTGGTCAGCAGTCTTTTCCTTTTTCAAAGGAGATGAAAAACTAATTTTTGGAAGTCTAAACCATCCAGTTTTTTCCTTTGGTTTAGTAAGGTCAGGATCTGATGTCTCAGCTGGTTGTGCTTCTTCTGGAATAGATTTTTGGATACCAGCATTGAACTCTGGGTTAGTGTCATCAGCAGAAGAAGAGAACCCAACTTTTGGAAGCCAGAGTTTGAATCTGCCAGGTGACTTACTACTGCCATGTTTATCTGTTTGGTCCTGTAGGAGATTTCCCTCAGTATCTGGTTGTGCAGCCAATACAGAAGAAGCAGATACTATCGACTGATTTTGCTCCAGACTCTGGCAGTTATTTGTATCATCTGTGGAAGACTTAACTTCAAATGTAAACATTTTCAACTTTGGTATACTGACATTGGAAGACATTTTTTTGCTAGAATCTGCTGCACTTACTGTTGTTTCTTCCATTAATTCATTAGAACAGGTATCAGTCTTTTGTAGTGCAGTCCTAACATTTTCATCAGTAATACTTGGTTGGTGTTCATCCTCTGGCCCCTCAGATGTATCCTTTTTGTCAGAAACTTGTTCAATTGCAATATCAACATTAGTATATGGCTCGGAGATTTTTACCTTCAGAAGTGAAAATCCAAATTTAGGAGTTTTAGTTTCTGATAAAATCTGAGCTTTTTGTACAGTCTCAATGGAATAAGTCTCAGCAGGTATTTCATCAGTTTCTGGACATTCCTTATGCATTTCTGCAGCATGAGAGAAAGGTTCTTGTTCTTGGAGGTTCATTTTCACCTTTGATTTCAGTTTGGACTCACAGCTATGAACTAGCAAATCTGAAACCTCATACTCACATCTGCTACTGTAGGTACCATGAGGTGTGATTGTACGAGAAAATAAAGTATCCTTTCTGTCCTCAGGTGAAGCAACCATAAATTTAATATACTTCCCTTTAGAAATCTTTACCACCCCTACAGGTACATCTCCTTGCACTCTGTAAACTTCAGAACTTGAATCAGTTTCTACCTTATTCTCGTTATAGAGGGTTGCCTCGTCTCTATCGAGTACCTTGATTTCTTCAGGTTCAGGCAATGTTTCTTCTTCCACGTGTGGTTCAACCAGAATGTCTTTCCCTAGCTCTTTCCCCTTTGGGGGAGATTTACCAAATGTTGGTATTTTTATTTTAAACTTTTTGGGTTTGCTTTTCTCTTCTTTTATTTCGAGATCTCCAGAGGATGGAATACCACTCACAGGGGCTGCTTCCTTGCTTTCCAGTTTTGGAAGTTTGACTTCAATGTCGCCTTCTACTGCGGTTCCTGGTATTTCAGCCTCCGATTCGCTCGATTCTGTTTCAAGTTGGCTACGTGTACCCTTTCTGGAGAAGAGACCAAAGGAAGGCAAGCTGATTTTGGGCATTTTGAAGGAACTTTCTGCCGTTCCAGGTTCAATCTCTGCAGGCTTGATTTCACATTCAACCATTAATTCCTTGTCCCCGGCTTCATGCTTCTCCACCTGTACCTCTGTTTTAGCAATTGAAATGTCTACGCTAGGGAGGCTAACGTCAACTTTTGGTGCTTTCGTGTCAGGTTTTGTCAACGTTGGGAGTTTCACAGAAGGCACTTTCATTTTCCACCCAACAGATTCACTTTCTCTATCAGGGGCTTTGGCTTTTATATCCAGTGCTGATGCCTCAGTTGGAACATCTGCAGCTTCCACATCTGCTGTCACGTCTGATTGGATGAGATCGGTTTCTACTATGGCTATGGGGGCAGCAGCATCGGCCCCTTTAGATTTAGGAGGAAAAGCACCAAACTTGGGCATTTGAAATTTGGGAAACGTAACTGTGCCCTCTAAACCTGAAGGTTTTACTTGCTTGCTTTCTAAAGACGTTTGAGATGATGCTGTTGCAGCAGCAGCAGCAGCAGCAGCGTCAGGGTCTTGCTCCTTCCCTTCAGTGGACATTTGTACCTGCAGGACTCTGAAGTCTTTCTCAGTCTCCTTGACTAAGGCATGAACATCTGGAAGCTTCTTC
Organism: Microcaecilia unicolor; assembly: GCF_901765095.1. NCBI lineage: Eukaryota > Metazoa > Chordata > Amphibia > Gymnophiona > Siphonopidae > Microcaecilia > Microcaecilia unicolor. The sequence goes on along the minus strand of NC_044039.1, from coordinate 184,390,296 downwards.
TTGTCTCCTTCTGGCACTTCATATTTGGATACAGTCACGTCCACTGCTGGCAAGGTGGCATCTACATCCAATGAAGGTGATTCCAATTTGGGTAATTCTGCTCTAGGCAAGCGTATGTGTAATTCGCTTTCCGCTGTTTTGACTGGATCAAAGCTGATGGCTGTTTGTCCTGATATTATCTCCACTTTTGCCTCAGGTTTAGTCAGTGAGAGATCTCCTTCCGCGTCTGGTACAGCCATATCTGCTTCAGGAGCCCTTGGACGGGAGGTACCAAAAGAAGGCATTCTTATTTTAGGTGTTTTAATTTTGCTCTTTTTTACTTTCATTTCCAGCTCTGTACTGGATGTAATGTCCACATCTATGTCTGCTTTCTCGCCCTCTGTTTGTGAAAGTTGTATTTCTGCCTCTGCTACGGTTGAGGGCATTGTTATTTTTGTGTCAAGATGTCCTGCTTGAACATCAGACTGGTCACCAGCTCCCTTTGAGAAGAATGGGCCAAATGAGGGCAATTTAATTTTTGGCATTTTGAAAGAACTCTCAACAGCTTCTTTCTGAATCCCTGCGGGTGTTATTTCTCCTTCAGCCTTTAAGGGCTCGCTCTGTCTCTCTAGCTCTTGAGTGTGTACATCTGATTTCGGAGTTGAAATGTCTAATGAAGCTAGATTAATGTCAAACTTTGGTGCTTTCATGTCAGGTTTAGTGAACTCTGAGAGTTTTACGATAGGCATCTGGATTTTATACTCTGCAGATTCACTTTCTCTTTCAGAAGCTTTGGCTTTCACATCACTTACTGAAGGCTCGGCTGTAGTTGATGTTGCTTCCACATCTGCTGTAAGTGTTGGTAGGGAAATGTCAGCTTCAGGTTTTACTACAATAACAGTAGCATCGATCATTGTCGCTTCAGGAAGCAAAACAGCAAATTTGGGCTTTTGAAATTTGGGAAATACAATTTTGTCTTCAGGTCTCGTAATTTCGATGCCTGTTGTTTCTGCTGAAATCTCATCTGGCTGTTCTGCAACACTAATTTGCTCTTCCTTTGCTTCCGTGGATACTCGGACATCGAGTGCCTTGATTTCTTCGGGTTCAGGCAATGATGTTTCTTCTTCCACGTGTGGTTCACCTAGAATGTCTTTCCCTAGCTCTTTCCCCTTTGGGGGAGATTTACCAAATGTTGGTATTTTTATTTTAAACTTTTTGGTTTTGCTTTTCTCTTCTTTTATTTCGAGATCTCCAGAGGATGGAATACCACTCACAGGGGCTGCTTCCTTGCTTTCCAGTTTTGGAAGTTTGACTTCAATGTCGCCTTCTACTGCGGTTCCTGGTATTTCAGCCTCCGATTCGCTCGATTCTGTTTCAAGTTGGCTACGTGTACCCTTTCTGGAGAAGAGACCAAAGGAAGGCAAGCTGATTTTGGGCATTTTGAAGGAACTTTCTGCTGTTCCAGGTTCAATCTCTGCAGGCTTGATTTCACCTTCAACCATTAATTCCTTGTCCCCGGCTTCATGCTTCTCCACCTGTACCTCTGTTTTAGCAATTGAAATGTCTACGCTAGGGAGGCTAACGTCAACTTTTGGTGCTTTCGTGTCAGGTTTTGTCAACGTTGGGAGTTTCACAGAAGGCACTTTCATTTTCCACCCAACAGATTCACTTTCTCTATCAGGGGCTTTGGCTTTTATATCCAGTGCTGATGCCTCAGTTGGAACATCTGCAGCTTCCACATCTGCTGTCACGTCTGATTGGATGAGATCGGTTTCTACTATGGCTATGGGGGCAGCAGCATCGGCCCCTTTAGATTTAGGAGGAAAAGCACCAAACTTGGGCATTTGAAATTTGGGAAACGTAACTGTGCCCTCTAGACCTGAAGGTTTTACTTCCTTGCTTTCTAAAGACATTTGAGATGATGCTGGTGCAGCAGCAGCGTCAGGCTCTTGCTCCTTCCCTTCAGTGGACATTTGTACCTGCAGGACTCTGAAGTCTTTCTCAGTCTCCTTGACTAAGGCATGAACATCTGGAAGCTTCTGCTTGTCTCCTTCTGGCACTTCATATTTGGATACAGTCACGTCCACTGCTGGCAAGGTGGCATCTACATCCAATGAAGGTGATTCCAATTTGGGTAATTCTGCTCTAGGCAAGCGTATGTGTAATTCGCTTTCCGCTGTTTTGACTGGATCAAAGCTGATGGCTGTTTGCCCTGATATTATCTCCACTTTTGCCTCAGGTTTAGTCAGTGAGAGATCTCCTTCCGCGTCTGGTACAGCCATATCTGCTTCAGGAGCCCTTGGACGGGAGGTACCAAAAGAAGGCATTCTTATTTTAGGTGTTTTAATTTTGCTCTTTTTTCCTTTCATTTCCAGTTCTGTACTGGATGTAATGTCCACATCTATGTCTGCTTTCTCGCCCTCTGTTTGTGAAAGTTGTATTTCTGCCTCTGCTACGGTTGAGGGCATTGTTATTTTTGTGTCAAGATGTCCTGCTTGAACATCAGACTGGTCACCAGCTCCCTTTGAGAAGAATGGGCCAAATGAGGGCAATTTAATTTTTGGCATTTTGAAAGAACTCTCAACAGCTTCTTTCTGAATCCCTGCGGGTGTTATTTCTCCTTCAGCCTTTAAGGGCTCGCTCTGTCTCTCTAGCTCCTGAGTGTGTACATCTGGTTTTGGAGTTGAAATGTCTAATGAAGCTAGATTAATGTCAAACTTTGCTGCTTTCATGTCAGGTTTAGTGATCTCTGAGAGTTTCACGATAGGCATCTGGATTTTATACTCTGCAGATTCACTTTCTCTTTCAGAAGCTTTGGCTTTCACATCACCTACTGAAGGCTCGGCTGTAGTTGGTGTTGCTTCCACATCTGCTGTAAGTGTTGGTGGGGAAATGTCAGCTTCAGGTTTTACTACAATAACAGTAGCATCGATCATTGTTGCTTCAGGAAGCAAAACAGCAAATTTGGGCTTTTCAAATTTGGGAAATACAATTTTGTCTTCAGGTCTCGTAATTTCGATGCCTGTTGTTTCTGCTGAAATCTCATCTGGCTGTTCTGCAACACTAATTTGCTGTTCCTTTGCTTCCGTGGATACTCTGACATCGAGTGCCTTGATTTTTTCGGGTTCAGGCAATGATGTTTCTTCTTCCACGTGTGGTTCACCTAGAATATCTTTCCCTAGCTCTTTCCCCTTTGGGGGAGATTTACCAAATGTTGGTATTTTTATTTTAAACTTTTTAGTTTTGGTTTTCTCTTCTTTTATTTCGAGATCTCCAGAGGATGGAATACCACTCACAGGGGCTGCTTCCTTGCTTTCCAGTTTTGGAAGTTTGATTTCAATGTCGCCTTCTACTGCGGTTCCTGGTATTTCAGCCTCCGATTCGCTCGATTCTGTTTCAAGTTGGCTACGTGTACCCTTTCTGGAGAAGAGACCAAAGGAAGGCAAGCTGATTTTGGGCATTTTGAAGGAACTTTCTGCTGTTCCAGGTTCAATCTCTGCAGGCTTGATTTCACCTTCAACCATTAATTCCTTGCCCCCCGGCTTCATGCTTCTCCACCTGTACCTCTGTTTTAGCAATTGAAATGTCTACGCTAGGGAGGCTAACGTCAACTTTTGGTGCTTTCGTGTCAGGTTTTGTCAACGTTGGGAGTTTCACAGAAGGCACTTTCATTTTCCACCCAACAGATTCACTTTCTCTATCAGGGGCTTTGGCTTTTATATCCAGTGCTGATGCCTCAGTTGGAACATCTGCAGCTTCTACATCTGCTGTTACGTCTGATTGGATGAGATCGGTTTCTACTATGGCTATGGGGGCAGCAGCATCGGCCCCTTTAGATTTAGGAGGAAAAGCACCAAACTTGGGCATTTGAAATTTGGGAAACGTAACTGTGCCCTCTAGACCTGAAGGTTTTACTTCCTTGCTTTCTAAAGACGTTTGAGAAGATGCTGTTGCAGCAGCAGCAGCAGCGTCAGGCTCTTGCTCCTTCCCTTCAGTGGACATTTGTACCTGCAGGACTCTGAAGTCTTTCTCAGTCTCCTTGACTAAGGCATGAACATCTGGAAGCTTCTGCTTGTCTCCTTCTGGCACTTCATATTTGGATACAGTCACGTCCACTGCTGGCAAGGTGGCATCTACATCCAATGAAGGTGATTCTAATTTGGGTAATTCTGCTCTAGGCAAGCGTATGTGTAATTCGCTTTCCGCTGTTTTGACTGGATCAAAGCTGATGGCTGTTTGTCCTGATATTATCTCCACTTTTGCCTCAGGTTTAGTCAGTGAGAGATCTCCTTCCGCGTCTGGTACAGCCATATCTGCTTCAGGAGCCCTTGGACGGGAGGTACCAAAAGAAGGCATTCTTATTTTAGGTGTTTTAATTTTGCTCTTTTTTCCTTTCATTTCAAGCTCTGTACTGGATGTAATGTCCACATCTATGTCTGCTTTCTCGCCCTCTGTTTGTGAAAGTTGTATTTCTGCCTCTGCTACGGTTGAGGGCATTGTTATTTTTGTGTCAAGATGTCCTGCTTGAACATCAGAATGGTCACCAGCTCCCTTTGAGAAGAATGGGCCAAATGAGGGCAATTTAATTTTTGGCATTTTGAAAGAACTCTCAACAGCTTCTTTCTGAATCCCTGCGGGTGTTATTTCTCCTTCAGCCTTTAAGGGCTCGCTCTGTCTCTCTAGCTCTTGAGTGTGTACATCTGATTTCGGAGTTGAAATGTCTAATGAAGCTAGATTAATGTCAAACTTTGGTGCTTTCATGTCAGGTTTAGTGAACTCTGAGAGTTTCACGATAGGCATCTGGATTTTATACTCTGCAGATTCACTTTCTCTTTCAGAAGCTTTGGCTTTCACATCACCTACTGAAGGCTCGGCTGTAGTTGGTGTTGCTTCCACATCTGCTGTAAGTGTTGGTAGGGAAATGTCAGCTTCAGGTTTTACTACAATAACAGTAGCATCGATCATTGTCGCTTCAGGAAGCAAAACAGCAAATTTGGGCTTTTCAAATTTGGGAAATACAATTTTGTCTTCAGGTCTCGTAATTTCGATGCCTGTTGTTTCTGCTGAAATCTCATCTGGCTGTTCTGCAACACTAATTTGCTCTTCCTTTGCTTCCGTGGATACTCGGACATCGAGTGCCTTGATTTCTTCGGGTTCAGGCAATGATGTTTCTTCTTCCACGTGTGGTTCACCTAGAATGTCTTTCCCTAGCTCTTTCCCCTTTGGGGGAGATTTACCAAATGTTGGTATTTTTATTTTAAACTTTTTGGTTTTGCTTTTCTCTTCTTTTATTTCGAGATCTCCAGAGGATGGAATACCACTCACAGGGGCTGCTTCCTTGCTTTCCAGTTTTGGAAGTTTGACTTCAATGTCGCCTTCTACTGCGGTTCCTGGTATTTCAGCCTCCGATTCGCTCGATTCTGTTTCAAGTTGGCTACGTGTACCCTTTCTGGAGAAGAGACCAAAGGAAGGCAAGCTGATTTTGGGCATTTTGAAGGAACTTTCTGCCGTTCCAGGTTCAATCTCTGCAGGCTTGATTTCACCTTCAACCATTAATTCCTTGTCCCCGGCTTCATGCTTCTCCACCTGTACCTCTGTTTTAGCAATTGAAATGTCTACGCTAGGGAGGCTAACGTCAACTTTTGGTGCTTTCGTGTCAGGTTTTGTCAACGTTGGGAGTTTCACAGAAGGCACTTTCATTTTCCACCCAACAGATTCACTTTCTCTATCAGGGGCTTTGGCTTTTATATCCAGTGCTGATGCCTCAGTTGGAACATCTGCAGCTTCCACATCTGCTGTCACGTCTGATTGGATGAGATCGGTTTCTACTATGGCTATGGGGGCAGCAGCATCGGCCCCTTTAGATTTAGGAGGAAAAGCACCAAACTTGGGCATTTGAAATTTGGGAAAGGTAACTGTGCCCTCTAGACCTGAAGGTTTTACTTCCTTGCTTTCTAAAGACGTTTGAGATGATGCTGTTGCAGCAGCAGCAGCGTCAGGCTCTTGCTCCTTCCCTTCAGTGGACATTTGTACCTGCAGGACTCTGAAGTCTTTCTCAGTCTCCTTGACTAAGGCATGAACATCTGGAAGCTTCTTCTTGTCTCCTTCTGGCACTTCATATTTGGATACAGTCACGTCCACTGCTGGCAAGGTGGCATCTACATCCAATGAAGGTGATTCCAATTTGGGTAATTCTGCTCTAGGCAAGCGTATGTGTAATTCGCTTTCCGCTGTTTTGACTGGATCAAAGCTGATGGCTGTTTGTCCTGATATTATCTCCACTTTTGCCTCAGGTTTAGTCAGTGAGAGATCTCCTTCCGCGTCTGGTACAGCCATATCTGCTTCAGGAGCCCTTGGACGGGAGGTACCAAAAGAAGGCATTCTTATTTTAGGTGTTTTAATTTTGCTCTTTTTTCCTTTCATTTCCAGCTCTGTACTGGATGTAATGTCCACATCTATGTCTGCTTTCTCGCCCTCTGTTTGTGAAAGTTGTATTTCTGCCTCTGCTACGGTTGAGGGCATTGTTATTTTTGTGTCAAGATGTCCTGCTTGAACATCAGAATGGTCACCAGCTCCCTTTGAGAAGAATGGGCCAAATGAGGGCAATTTAATTTTTGGCATTTTGAAAGAACTCTCAACAGCTTCTTTCTGAATCCCTGCGGGTGTTATTTCTCCTTCAGCCTTTAAGGGCTCGCTCTGTCTCTCTAGCTCTTGAGTGTGTACATCTGATTTTGGAGTTGAAATGTCTAATGAAGCTAGATTAATGTCAAACTTTGGTGCTTTCATGTCAGGTTTAGTGAACTCTGAGAGTTTCACGATAGGCATCTGGATTTTATACTCTGCAGATTCACTTTCTCTTTCAGAAGCTTTGGCTTTCACATCACCTACTGAAGGCTCGGCTGTAGTTGGTGTTGCTTCCACATCTGCTGTAAGTGTTGGTAGGGAAATGTCAGCTTCAGGTTTTACTACAATAACAGTAGCATCGATCATTGTTGCTTCAGGAAGCAAAACAGCAAATTTGGGCTTTTCAAATTTGGGAAATACAATTTTGTCTTCAGGTCTCGTAATTTCGATGCCTGTTGTTTCTGCTGAAATCTCATCTGGCTGTTCTGCAACACTAATTTGCTGTTCCTTTGCTTCCGTGGATACTCGGACATCGAGTGCCTTGATTTCTTCGGGTTCAGGCAATGATGTTTCTTCTTCCACGTGTGGTTCACCTAGAATATCTTTCCCTAGCTCTTTCCCCTTTGGGGGAGATTTACCAAATGTTGGTATTTTTATTTTAAACTTTTTGGTTTTGGTTTTCTCTTCTTTTATTTCGAGATCTCCAGAGGATGGAATACCACTCACAGGGGCTGCTTCCTTGCTTTCCAGTTTTGGAAGTTTGACTTCAATGTCGCCTTCTACTGCGGTTCCTGGTATTTCAGCCTCCGATTCGCTCGATTCTGTTTCAAGTTGGCTACGTGTACCCTTTCTGGAGAAGAGACCAAAGGAAGGCAAGCTGATTTTGGGCATTTTGAAGGAACTTTCTGCCGTTCCAGGTTCAATCTCTGCAGGCTTGATTTCACATTCAACCATTAATTCCTTGTCCCCGGCTTCATGCTTCTCCACCTGTACCTCTGTTTTAGCAATTGAAATGTCTACGCTAGGGAGGCTAACGTCAACTTTTGGTGCTTTCGTGTCAGGTTTTGTCAACGTTGGGAGTTTCACAGAAGGCACTTTCATTTTCCACCCAACAGATTCACTTTCTCTATCAGGGGCTTTGGCTTTTATATCCAGTGCTGATGCCTCAGTTGGAACATCTGCAGCTTCCACATCTGCTGTTACGTCTGATTGGATGAGATCGGTTTCTACTATGGCTATGGGGGCAGCAGCATCGGCCCCTTTAGATTTAGGAGGAAAAGCACCAAACTTGGGCATTTGAAATTTGGGAAACGTAACTGTGCCCTCTAGACCTGAAGGTTTTACTTCCTTGCTTTCTAAAGACGTTTGAGATGATGCTGTTGCAGCAGCAGCAGCGTCAGGCTCTTGCTCCTTCCCTTCAGTGGACATTTGTACCTGCAGGACTCTGAAGTCTTTCTCAGTCTCCTTGACTAAGGCATGAACATCTGGAAGCTTCTGCTTGTCTCCTTCTGGCACTTCATATTTGGATACAGTCACGTCCACTGCTGGCAAGGTGGCATCTACATCCAATGAAGGTGATTCCAATTTGGGTAATTCTGCTCTAGGCAAGCGTATGTGTAATTCGCTTTCCGCTGTTTTGACTGGATCAAAGCTGATGGCTGTTTGTCCTGATATTATCTCCACTTTTGCCTCAGGTTTAGTCAGTGAGAGATCTCCTTCCGCGTCTGGTACAGCCATATCTGCTTCAGGAGCCCTTGGACGGGAGGTACCAAAAGAAGGCATTCTTATTTTAGGTGTTTTAATTTTGCTCTTTTTTCCTTTCATTTCCAGCTCTGTACTGGATGTAATGTCCACATCTATGTCTGCTTTCTCGCCCTCTGTTTGTGAAAGTTGTATTTCTGCCTCTGCTACGGTTGAGGGCATTGTTATTTTTGTGTCAAGATGTCCTGCTTGAACATCAGACTGGTCACCAGCTCCCTTTGAGAAGAATGGGCCAAATGAGGGCAATTTAATTTTTGGCATTTTGAAAGAACTCTCAACAGCTTCTTTCTGAATCCCTGCGGGTGTTATTTCTCCTTCAGCCTTTAAGGGCTCGCTCTTTCTCTCTAGCTCTTGAGTGTGTACATCTGATTTTGGAGTTGAAATGTCTAATGAAGCTAGATTAATGTCAAACTTTGGTGCTTTCATGTCAGGTTTAGTGAACTCTGAGAGTTTCACGATAGGCATCTGGATTTTATACTCTGCAGATTCACTTTCTCTTTCAGAAGCTTTGGCTTTCACATCACCTACTGAAGGCTCGGCTGTAGTTGGTGTTGCTTCCACATCTGCTGTAAGTGTTGGTAGGGAAATGTCAGCTTCAGGTTTTACTACAATAACAGTAGCATCGATCATTGTTGCTTCAGGAAGCAAAACAGCAAATTTGGGCTTTTCAAATTTGGGAAATACAATTTTGTCTTCAGGTCTCGTAATTTCGATGCCTGTTGTTTCTGCTGAAATCTCATCTGGCTGTTCTGCAACACTAATTTGCTCTTCCTTTGCTTCCGTGGATACTCGGACATCGAGTGCCTTGATTTCTTCGGGTTCAGGCAATGATGTTTCTTCTTCCACGTGTGGTTCACCTAGAATATCTTTCCCTAGCTCTTTCCCCTTTGGGGGAGATTTACCAAATGTTGGTATTTTTATTTTAAACTTTTTGGTTTTGGTTTTCTCTTCTTTTATTTCGAGATCTCCAGAGGATGGAATACCACTCACAGGGGCTGCTTCCTTGCTTTCCAGTTTTGGAAGTTTGACTTCAATGTCGCCTTCTACTGCGGTTCCTGGTATTTCAGCCTCCGATTCGCTCGATTCTGTTTCAAGTTGGCTACGTGTACCCTTTCTGGAGAAGAGACCAAAGGAAGGCAAGCTGATTTTGGGCATTTTGAAGGAACTTTCTGCCGTTCCAGGTTCAATCTCTGCAGGCTTGATTTCACCTTCAACCATTAATTCCTTGTCCCCGGCTTCATGCTTCTCCACCTGTACCTCTGTTTTAGCAATTGAAATGTCTACGCTAGGGAGGCTAACATCAACTTTTGGTGCTTTCGTGTCAGGTTTTGTCAACGTTGGGAGTTTCACAGAAGGCACTTTCATTTTCCACCCAACAGATTCACTTTCTCTATCAGGGGCTTTGGCTTTTATATCCAGTGCTGATGCCTCAGTTGGAACATCTGCAGCTTCCACATCTGCTGTCACGTTTGATTGGATGAGATCGGTTTCTACTATGGCTATGGGGGCAGCAGCATCGGCCCCTTTAGATTTAGGAGGAAAAGCAACAAACTTAGGCATTTGAAATTTGGGAAACGTAACTGTGCCCTCTAAACCTGAAGGTTTTACTTCCTTGCTTTCTAAAGACGTTTGAGATGATGCTGTTGCAGCAGCAGCAGCAGCAGCAGCGTCAGGCTCTTGCTCCTTCCCTTCAGTGGACATTTGTACCTGCAGGACTCTGAAGTCTTTCTCAGTCTCCTTGACTAAGGCATGAACATCTGGAAGCTTCTGCTTGTCTCCTTCTGGCACTTCATATTTGGATACAGTCACGTCCACTGCTGGCAAGGTGGCATCTACATCCAATGAAGGTGATTCCAATTTGGGTAATTCTGCTCTAGGCAAGCGTATATGTAATTCGCTTTCCGCTGTTTTGACTGGATCAAAGCTGATGGCTGTTTGTCCTGATATTATCTCCACTTTTGCCTCAGGTTTAGTCAGTGAGAGATCTCCTTCCGCGTCTGGTACAGCCATATCTGCTTCAGGAGCCCTTGGACGGGAGGTACCAAAAGAAGGCATTCTTATTTTAGGTGTTTTAATTTTGCTCTTTTTTCCTTTCATTTCAAGCTCTGTACTGGATGTAATGTCCACATCTATGTCTGCTTTCTCGCCCTCTGTTTGTGAAAGTTGTATTTCTGCCTCTGCTACGGTTGAGGGCATTGTTATTTTTGTGTCAAGATGTCCTGCTTGAACATCAGAATGGTCACCAGCTCCCTTTGAGAAGAATGGGCCAAATGAGGGCAATTTAATTTTTGGCATTTTGAAAGAACTCTCAACAGCTTCTTTCTGAATCCCTGCGGGTGTTATTTCTCCTTCAGCCTTTAAGGGCTCGCTCTTTCTCTCTAGCTCTTGAGTGTGTACATCTGATTTTGGAGTTGAAATGTCTAATGAAGCTAGATTAATGTCAAACTTTGGTGCTTTCATGTCAGGTTTAGTGAACTCTGAGAGTTTCACGATAGGCATCTGGATTTTATACTCTGCAGATTCACTTTCTCTTTCAGAAGCTTTGGCTTTCACATCACCTACTGAAGGCTCGGCTGTAGTTGGTGTTGCTTCCACATCTGCTGTAAGTGTTGGTAGGGAAATGTCAGCTTCAGGTTTTACTACAATAACAGTAGCATCGATCATTGTTGCTTCAGGAAGCAAAACAGCAAATTTGGGCTTTTCAAATTTGGGAAATACAATTTTGTCTTCAGGTCTCGTAATTTCGATGCCTGTTGTTTCTGCTGAAATCTCATCTGGCTGTTCTGCAACACTAATTTGCTCTTCCTTTGCTTCCATGGATACTCGGACATCGAGTGCCTTGATTTCTTCGGGTTCAGGCAATGATGTTTCTTCTTCCACGTGTGGTTCACCTAGAATATCTTTCCCTAGCTCTTTCCCCTTTGGGGGAGATTTACCAAATGTTGGTATTTTTATTTTAAACTTTTTGGTTTTGGTTTTCTCTTCTTTTATTTCGAGATCTCCAGAGGATGGAATACCACTCACAGGGGCTGCTTCCTTGCTTTCCAGTTTTGGAAGTTTGACTTCAATGTCGCCTTCTACTGCGGTTCCTGGTATTTCAGCCTCCGATTCGCTCGATTCTGTTTCAAGTTGGCTACGTGTACCCTTTCTGGAGAAGAGACCAAAGGAAGGCAAGCTGATTTTGGGCATTTTGAAGGAACTTTCTGCCGTTCCAGGTTCAATCTCTGCAGGCTTGATTTCACCTTCAACCATTAATTCCTTGTCCCCGGCTTCATGCTTCTCCACCTGTACCTCTGTTTTAGCAATTGAAATGTCTACGCTAGGGAGGCTAACGTCAACTTTTGGTGCTTTCGTGTCAGGTTTTGTCAACGTTGGGAGTTTCACAGAAGGCACTTTCATTTTCCACCCAACAGATTCACTTTCTCTATCAGGGGCTTTGGCTTTTATATCCAGTGCTGATGCCTCAGTTGGAACATCTGCAGCTTCCACATCTGCTGTTACGTCTGATTGGATGAGATCGGTTTCTACTATGGCTATGGGGGCAGCAGCATCGGCCCCTTTAGATTTAGGAGGAAAAGCACCAAACTTGGGCATTTGAAATTTGGGAAACGTAACTGTGCCCTCTAGACCTGAAGGTTTTACTTCCTTGCTTTCTAAAGACGTTTGAGATGATGCTGTTGCAACAGCAGCAGCAGCAGCAGCAGCAGCGTCAGGCTCTTGCTCCTTCCCTTCAGTGGACATTTGTACCTGCAGGACTCTGAAGTCTTTCTCAGTCTCCTTGACTAAGGCATGAACATCTGGAAGCTTCTGCTTGTCTCCTTCTGGCACTTCATATTTGGATACAGTCACGTCCACTGCTGGCAAGGTGGCATCTACATCCAATGAAGGTGATTCCAATTTGGGTAATTCTGCTCTAGGCAAGCGTATGTGTAATTCGCTTTCCGCTGTTTTGACTGGATCAAAGCTGATGGCTGTTTGTCCTGATATTATCTCCACTTTTGCCTCAGGTTTAGTCAGTGAGAGATCTCCTTCCGCGTCTGGTACAGCCATATCTGCTTCAGGAGCCCTTGGACGGGAGGTACCAAAAGAAGGCATTCTTATTTGAGGTGTTTTAATTTTCCTCTTTTTTCCTTTCATTTCCAGCTCTGTACTGGATGTAATGTCCACATCTATGTCTGCTTTCTCGCCCTCTGTTTGTGAAAGTTGTATTTCTGCCTCTGCTACGGTTGAGGGCATTGTTATTTTTGTGTCAAGATGTCCTGCTTGAACATCAGACTGGTCACCAGCTCCCTTTGAGAAGAATGGGCCAAATGAGGGCAATTTAATTTTTGGCATTTTGAAAGAACTCTCAACAGCTTCTTTCTGAATCCCTGCGGGTGTTATTTCTCCTTCAGCCTTTAAGGGCTCGCTCTTTCTCTCTAGCTCTTGAGTGTGTACATCTGATTTTGGAGTTGAAATGTCTAATGAAGCTAGATTAATGTCAAACTTTGGTGCTTTCATGTCAGGTTTAGTGAACTCTGAGAGTTTCACGATAGGCATCTGGATTTTATACTCTGCAGATTCACTTTCTCTTTCAGAAGCTTTGGCTTTCACATCACCTACTGAAGGCTCGGCTGTAGTTGGTGTTGCTTCCACATCTGCTGTAAGTGTTGGTAGGGAAATGTCAGCTTCAGGTTTTACTACAATAACAGTAGCATCGATCATTGTTGCTTCAGGAAGCAAAACAGCAAATTTGGGCTTTTCAAATTTGGGAAATACAATTTTGTCTTCAGGTCTCGTAATTTCGATGCCTGTTGTTTCTGCTGAAATCTCATCTGGCTGTTCTGCAACACTAATTTGCTCTTCCTTTGCTTCCGTGGATACTCGGACATCGAGTGCCTTGATTTCTTCGGGTTCAGGCAATGATGTTTCTTCTTCCACGTGTGGTTCACCTAGAATATCTTTCCCTAGCTCTTTCCCCTTTGGGGGAGATTTACCAAATGTTGGTATTTTTATTTTAAACTTTTTGGTTTTGGTTTTCTCTTCTTTTATTTCGAGATCTCCAGAGGATGGAATACCACTCACAGGGGCTGCTTCCTTGCTTTCCAGTTTTGGAAGTTTGACTTCAATGTCGCCTTCTACTGCGGTTCCTGGTATTTCAGCCTCCGATTCGCTCGATTCTGTTTCAAGTTGGCTACGTGTACCCTTTCTGGAGAAGAGACCAAAGGAAGGCAAGCTGATTTTGGGCATTTTGAAGGAACTTTCTGCCGTTCCAGGTTCAATCTCTGCAGGCTTGATTTCACCTTCAACCATTAATTCCTTGTCCCCGGCTTCATGCTTCTCCACCTGTACCTCTGTTTTAGCAATTGAAATGTCTACGCTAGGGAGGCTAACGTCAACTTTTGGTGCTTTCGTGTCAGGTTTTGTCAACGTTGGGAGTTTCACAGAAGGCACTTTCATTTTCCACCCAACAGATTCACTTTCTCTATCAGGGGCTTTGGCTTTTATATCCAGTGCTGATGCCTCAGTTGGAACATCTGCAGCTTCCACATCTGCTGTTACGTCTGATTGGATGAGATCGGTTTCTACTATGGCTATGGGGGCAGCAGCATCGGCCCCTTTAGATTTAGGAGGAAAAGCACCAAACTTGGGCATTTGAAATTTGGGAAACGTAACTGTGCCCTCTAGACCTGAAGGTTTTACTTCCTTGCTTTCTAAAGACGTTTGAGATGATGCTGTTGCAGCAGCAGCAGCAGCGTCAGGCTCTTGCTCCTTCCCTTCAGTGGACATTTGTACCTGCAGGACTCTGAAGTCTTTCTCAGTCTCCTTGACTAAGGCATGAACATCTGGAAGCTTCTGCTTGTCTCCTTCTGGCACTTCATATTTGGATACAGTCACGTCCACTGCTGGCAAGGTGGCATCTACATCCAATGAAGGTGATTCCAATTTGGGTAATTCTGCTCTAGGCAAGCGTATGTGTAATTCGCTTTCCGCTGTTTTGACTGGATCAAAGCTGATGGCTGTTTGTCCTGATATTATCTCCACTTTTGCCTCAGGTTTAGTCAGTGAGAGATCTCCTTCCGCGTCTGGTACAGCCATATCTGCTTCAGGAGCCCTTGGACGGGAGGTACCAAAAGAAGGCATTCTTATTTTAGGTGTTTTAATTTTGCTCTTTTTTCCTTTCATTTCCAGCTCTGTACTGGATGTAATGTCCACATCTATGTCTGCTTTCTCGCCCTCTGTTTGTGAAAGTTGTATTTCTGCCTCTGCTACGGTTGAGGGCATTGTTATTTTTGTGTCAAGATGTCCTGCTTGAACATCAGAATGGTCACCAGCTCCCTTTGAGAAGAATGGGCCAAATGAGGGCAATTTAATTTTTGGCATTTTGAAAGAACTCTCAACAGCTTCTTTCTGAATCCCTGCGGGTGTTATTTCTCCTTCAGCCTTTAAGGGCTCGCTCTTTCTCTCTAGCTCTTGAGTGTGTACATCTGATTTTGGAGTTGAAATGTCTAATGAAGCTAGATTAATGTCAAACTTTGGTGCTTTCATGTCAGGTTTAGTGAACTCTGAGAGTTTCACGATAGGCATCTGGATTTTATACTCTGCAGATTCACTTTCTCTTTCAGAAGCTTTGGCTTTCACATCACCTACTGAAGGCTCGGCTGTAGTTGGTGTTGCTTCCACATCTGCTGTAAGTGTTGGTAGGGAAATGTCAGCTTCAGGTTTTACTACAATAACAGTAGCATCGATCATTGTTGCTTCAGGAAGCAAAACAGCAAATTTGGGCTTTTCAAATTTGGGAAATACAATTTTGTCTTCAGGTCTCGTAATTTCGATGCCTGTTGTTTCTGCTGAAATCTCATCTGGCTGTTCTGCAACACTAATTTGCTCTTCCTTTGCTTCCGTGGATACTCGGACATCGAGTGCCTTGATTTCTTCGGGTTCAGGCAATGATGTTTCTTCTTCCACGTGTGGTTCACCTAGAATATCTTTCCCTAGCTCTTTCCCCTTTGGGGGAGATTTACCAAATGTTGGTATTTTTATTTTAAACTTTTTGGTTTTGGTTTTCTCTTCTTTTATTTCGAGATCTCCAGAGGATGGAATACCACTCACAGGGGCTGCTTCCTTGCTTTCCAGTTTTGGAAGTTTGACTTCAATGTCGCCTTCTACTGCGGTTCCTGGTATTTCAGCCTCCGATTCGCTCGATTCTGTTTCAAGTTGGCTACGTGTACCCTTTCTGGAGAAGAGACCAAAGGAAGGCAAGCTGATTTTGGGCATTTTGAAGGAACTTTCTGCCGTTCCAGGTTCAATCTCTGCAGGCTTGATTTCACCTTCAACCATTAATTCCTTGTCCCCGGCTTCATGCTTCTCCACCTGTACCTCTGTTTTAGCAATTGAAATGTCTACGCTAGGGAGGCTAACGTCAACTTTTGGTGCTTTCGTGTCAGGTTTTGTCAACGTTGGGAGTTTCACAGAAGGCACTTTCATTTTCCACCCAACAGATTCACTTTCTCTATCAGGGGCTTTGGCTTTTATATCCAGTGCTGATGCCTCAGTTGGAACATCTGCAGCTTCCACATCTGCTGTTACGTCTGATTGGATGAGATCGGTTTCTACTATGGCTATGGGGGCAGCAGCATCGGCCCCTTTAGATTTAGGAGGAAAAGCACCAAACTTGGGCATTTGAAATTTGGGAAACGTAACTGTGCCCTCTAGACCTGAAGGTTTTACTTCCTTGCTTTCTAAAGACGTTTGAGATGATGCTGTTGCAGCAGCAGCAGCAGCGTCAGGCTCTTGCTCCTTCCCTTCAGTGGACATTTGTACCTGCAGGACTCTGAAGTCTTTCTCAGTCTCCTTGACTAAGGCATGAACATCTGGAAGCTTCTGCTTGTCTCCTTCTGGCACTTCATATTTGGATACAGTCACGTCCACTGCTGGCAAGGTGGCATCTACATCCAATGAAGGTGATTCCAATTTGGGTAATTCTGCTCTAGGCAAGCGTATGTGTAATTCGCTTTCCGCTGTTTTGACTGGATCAAAGCTGATGGCTGTTTGTCCTGATATTATCTCCACTTTTGCCTCAGGTTTAGTCAGTGAGAGATCTCCTTCCGCGTCTGGTACAGCCATATCTGCTTCAGGAGCCCTTGGACGGGAGGTACCAAAAGAAGGCATTCTTATTTTAGGTGTTTTAATTTTGCTCTTTTTTCCTTTCATTTCCAGCTCTGTACTGGATGTAATGTCCACATCTATGTCTGCTTTCTCGCCCTCTGTTTGTGAAAGTTGTATTTCTGCCTCTGCTACGGTTGAGGGCATTGTTATTTTTGTGTCAAGATGTCCTGCTTGAACATCAGACTGGTCACCAGCTCCCTTTGAGAAGAATGGGCCAAATGAGGGCAATTTAATTTTTGGCATTTTGAAAGAACTCTCAACAGCTTCTTTCTGAATCCCTGCGGGTGTTATTTCTCCTTCAGCCTTTAAGGGCTCGCTCTTTCTCTCTAGCTCTTGAGTGTGTACATCTGATTTTGGAGTTGAAATGTCTAATGAAGCTAGATTAATGTCAAACTTTGGTGCTTTCATGTCAGGTTTAGTGAACTCTGAGAGTTTCACGATAGGCATCTGGATTTTATACTCTGCAGATTCACTTTCTCTTTCAGAAGCTTTGGCTTTCACATCACCTACTGAAGGCTCGGCTGTAGTTGGTGTTGCTTCCACATCTGCTGTAAGTGTTGGTGGGGAAATGTCAGCTTCAGGTTTTACTACAATAACAGTAGCATCGATCATTGTTGCTTCAGGAAGCAAAACAGCAAATTTGGGCTTTTCAAATTTGGGAAATACAATTTTGTCTTCAGGTCTCGTAATTTCGATGCGATGCCTGTTGTTTCTGCTGAAATCTCATCTGGCTGTTCTGCAACACTAATTTGCTGTTCCTTTGCTTCCGTGGATACTCTGACATCGAGTGCCTTGATTTTTTCGGGTTCAGGCAATGATGTTTCTTCTTCCACGTGTGGTTCACCTAGAATATCTTTCCCTAGCTCTTTCCCCTTTGGGGGAGATTTACCAAATGTTGGTATTTTTATTTTAAACTTTTTGGTTTGGGTTTTCTCTTCTTTTATTTTGAGATCTCCAGAGGATGGAATACCACTCACAGGGGCTGCTTCCTTGCTTTCCAGTTTTGGAAGTTTGACTTCAATGTCGCCTTCTACTGCGGTTCCTGGTATTTCAGCCTCCGATTCGCTCGATTCTGTTTCAAGTTGGCTACGTGTACCCTTTCTGGAGAAGAGACCAAAGGAAGGCAAGCTGATTTTGGGCATTTTGAAGGAACTTTCTGCCGTTCCAGGTTCAATCTCTGCAGGCTTGATTTCACCTTCAACCATTAATTCCTTGTCCCCGGCTTCATGCTTCTCCACCTGTACCTCTGTTTTAGCAATTGAAATGTCTACGCTAGGGAGGCTAACGTCAACTTTTGGTGCTTTCGTGTCAGGTTTTGTCAACGTTGGGAGTTTCACAGAAGGCACTTTCATTTTCCACCCAACAGATTCACTTTCTCTATCAGGGGCTTTGGCTTTTATATCCAGTGCTGATGCCTCAGTTGGAACATCTGCAGCTTCCACATCTGCTGTCACGTCTGATTGGATGAGATCGGTTTCTACTATGGCTATGGGGGCAGCAGCATCGGCCCCTTTAGATTTAGGAGGAAAAGCACCAAACTTGGGCATTTGAAATTTGGGAAACGTAACTGTGCCCTCTAGACCTGAAGGTTTTACTTCCTTGCTTTCTAAAGACGTTTGAGATGATGCTGTTGCAGCAGCAGCAGCGTCAGGCTCTTGCTCCTTCCCTTCAGTGGACATTTGTACCTGCAGGACTCTGAAGTCTTTCTCAGTCTCCTTGACTAAGGCATGAACATCTGGAAGCTTCTGCTTGTCTCCTTCTGGCACTTCATATTTGGATACAGTCACGTCCACTGCTGGCAAGGTGGCATCTACATCCAATGAAGGTGATTCCAATTTGGGTAATTCTGCTCTAGGCAAGCGTATGTGTAATTCGCTTTCCGCTGTTTTGACTGGATCAAAGCTGATGGCTGTTTGCCCTGATATTATCTCCACTTTTGCCTCAGGTTTAGTCAGTGAGAGATCTCCTTCCGCGTCTGGTACAGCCATATCTGCTTCAGGAGCCCTTGGACGGGAGGTACCAAAAGAAGGCATTCTTATTTTAGGTGTTTTAATTTTGCTCTTTTTTCCTTTCATTTCAAGCTCTGTACTGGATGTAATGTCCACATCTATGTCTGCTTTCTCGCCCTCTGTTTGTGAAAGTTGTATTTCTGCCTCTGCTACGGTTGAGGGCATTGTTATTTTTGTGTCAAGATGTCCTGCTTGAACATCAGAATGGTCACCAGCTCCCTTTGAGAAGAATGGGCCAAATGAGGGCAATTTAATTTTTGGCATTTTGAAAGAACTCTCAACAGCTTCTTTCTGAATCCCTGCGGGTGTTATTTCTCCTTCAGCCTTTAAGGGCTCGCTCTGTCTCTCTAGCTCTTGAGTGTGTACATCTGGTTTTGGAGTTGAAATGTCTAATGAAGCTAGATTAATGTCAAACTTTGGTGCTTTCATGTCAGGTTTAGTGATCTCTGAGAGTTTCACGATAGGCATCTGGATTTTATACTCTGCAGATTCACTTTCTCTTTCAGAAGCTTTGGCTTTCACATCACCTACTGAAGGCTCGGCTGTAGTTGGTGTTGCTTCCACATCTGCTGTAAGTGTTGGTGGGGAAATGTCAGCTTCAGGTTTTACTACAATAACAGTAGCATCGATCATTGTTGCTTCAGGAAGCAAAACAGCAAATTTGGGCTTTTCAAATTTGGGAAATACAATTTTGTCTTCAGGTCTCGTAATTTCGATGCCTGTTGTTTCTGCTGAAATCTCATCTGGCTGTTCTGCAACACTAATTTGCTGTTCCTTTGCTTCCGTGGATACTCTGACATCGAGTGCCTTGATTTTTTCGGGTTCAGGCAATGATGTTTCTTCTTCCACGTGTGGTTCACCTAGAATATCTTTCCCTAGCTCTTTCCCCTTTGGGGGAGATTTACCAAATGTTGGTATTTTTATTTTAAACTTTTTGGTTTGGGTTTTCTCTTCTTTTATTTTGAGATCTCCAGAGGATGGAATACCACTCACAGGGGCTGCTTCCTTGCTTTCCAGTTTTGGAAGTTTGACTTCAATGTCGCCTTCTACTGCGGTTCCTGGTATTTCAGCCTCCGATTCGCTCGATTCTGTTTCAAGTTGGCTACGTGTACCCTTTCTGGAGAAGAGACCAAAGGAAGGCAAGCTGATTTTGGGCATTTTGAAGGAACTTTCTGCCGTTCCAGGTTCAATCTCTGCAGGCTTGATTTCACCTTCAACCATTAATTCCTTGTCCCCGGCTTCATGCTTCTCCACCTGTACCTCTGTTTTAGCAATTGAAATGTCTACGCTAGGGAGGCTAACGTCAACTTTTGGTGCTTTCGTGTCAGGTTTTGTCAACGTTGGGAGTTTCACAGAAGGCACTTTCATTTTCCACCCAACAGATTCACTTTCTCTATCAGGGGCTTTGGCTTTTATATCCAGTGCTGATGCCTCAGTTGGAACATCTGCAGCTTCCACATCTGCTGTTACGTCTGATTGGATGAGATCGGTTTCTACTATGGCTATGGGGGCAGCAGCATCGGCCCCTTTAGATTTAGGAGGAAAAGCACCAAACTTGGGCATTTGAAATTTGGGAAACGTAACTGTGCCCTCTAGACCTGAAGGTTTTACTTCCTTGCTTTCTAAAGACGTTTGAGATGATGCTGTTGCAGCAGCGTCAGGCTCTTGCTCCTTCCCTTCAGTGGACATTTGTACCTGCAGGACTCTGAAGTCTTTCTCAGTCTCCTTGACTAAGGCATGAACATCTGGAAGCTTCTGCTTGTCTCCTTCTGGCACTTCATATTTGGATACAGTCACGTCCACTGCTGGCAAGGTGGCATCTACATCCAATGAAGGTGATTCCAATTTGGGTAATTCTGCTCTAGGCAAGCGTATGTGTAATTCGCTTTCCGCTGTTTTGACTGGATCAAAGCTGATGGCTGTTTGTCCTGATATTATCTCCACTTTTGCCTCAGGTTTAGTCAGTGAGAGATCTCCTTCCGCGTCTGGTACAGCCATATCTGCTTCAGGAGCCCTTGGACGGGAGGTACCAAAAGAAGGCATTCTTATTTTAGGTGTTTTAATTTTGCTCTTTTTCCCTTTCATTTCCAGCTCTGTACTGGATGTAATGTCCACATCTATGTCTGCTTTCTCGCCCTCTGTTTGTGAAAGTTGTATTTCTGCCTCTGCTACGGTTGAGGGCATTGTTATTTTTGTGTCAAGATGTCCTGCTTGAACATCAGACTGGTCACCAGCTCCCTTTGAGAAGAATGGGCCAAATGAGGGCAATTTAATTTTTGGCATTTTGAAAGAACTCTCAACAGCTTCTTTCTGAATCCCTGCGGGTGTTATTTCTCCTTCAGCCTTTAAGGGCTCGCTCTGTCTCTCTAGCTCTTGAGTGTGTACATCTGGTTTCGGAGTTGAAATGTCTAATGAAGCTAGATTAATGTCAAACTTTGGTGCTTTCATGTCAGGTTTAGTGAACTCTGGGAGTTTCACGATAGGCATCTGGATTTTATACTCTGCAGATTCACTTTCTCTTTCAGAAGCTTTGGCTTTCACATCACCTACTGAAGGCTCAGCTGTAGTTGGTGTTGCTTCCACATCTGCTGTAAGTGTTGGTAGGGAAATGTCAGCTTCAGGTCTTACTACAATAACAGTAGCATCGATCATTGTCGCTTCAGGAAGCAAAACAGCAAATTTGGGCTTTTCAAATTTGGGAAATACAATTTTGTCTTCAGGTCTCGTAATTTCGATGCCTGTTGTTTCTGCTGAAATCTCATCTGGCTGTTCTGCAACACTAATTTGCTCTTCCTTTGCTTCCGTGGATACTCGGACATCGAGTGCCTTGATTTCTTCGGGTTCAGGCAATGATGTTTCTTCTTCCACGTGTGGTTCACCTAGAATATCTTTCCCTAGCTCTTTCCCCTTTGGGGGAGATTTACCAAATGTTGGTATTTTTATTTTAAACTTTTTGGTTTGGGTTTTCTCTTCTTTTATTTCGAGATCTCCAGAGGATGGAATACCACTCACAGGGGCTGCTTCCTTGCTTTCCAGTTTTGGAAGTTTGACTTCAATGTCGCCTTCTACTGCGGTTCCTGGTATTTCAGCCTCCGATTCGCTCGATTCTGTTTCAAGTTGGCTACGTGTACCCTTTCTGAAGAAGAGACCAAAGGAAGGCAAGCTGATTTTGGGCATTTTGAAGGAACTTTCTGCCGTTCCAGGTTCAATCTCTGCAGGCTTGATTTCACCTTCAACCATTAATTCCTTGTCCCCGGCTTCATGCTTCTCCACCTGTACCTCTGTTTTAGCAATTGAAATGTCTACGCTAGGGAGGCTAACGTCAACTTTTGGTGCTTTCGTGTCAGGTTTTGTCAACGTTGGGAGTTTCACAGAAGGCACTTTCATTTTCCACCCAACAGATTCACTTTCTCTATCAGGGGCTTTGGCTTTTATATCCAGTGCTGATGCCTCAGTTGGAACATCTGCAGCTTCCACATCTGCTGTTACGTCTGATTGGATGAGATCGGTTTCTACTATGGCTATGGGGGCAGCAGCATCGGCCCCTTTAGATTTAGGAGGAAAAGCACCAAACTTGGGCATTTGAAATTTGGGAAACGTAACTGTGCCCTCTAGACCTGAAGGTTTTACTTCCTTGCTTTCTAAAGACGTTTGAGATGATGCTGTTGCAGCAGCAGCAGTGTCAGGCTCTTGCTCCTTCCCTTCAGTGGACATTTGTACCTGCAGGACTCTGAAGTCTTTCTCAGTCTCCTTGACTAAGGCATGAACATCTGGAAGCTTCTGCTTGTCTCCTTCTGGCACTTCATATTTGGATACAGTCACATCCACTGCTGGCAAGGTGGCATCTACATCCAATGAAGGTGATTCCAATTTGGGTAATTCTGCTCTAGGCAAGCGTATGTGTAATTCGCTTTCCGCTGTTTTGACTGGATCAAAGCTGATGGCTGTTTGTCCTGATATTATCTCCACTTTTGCCTCAGGTTTAGTCAGTGAGAGATCTCCTTCCGCGTCTGGTACAGCCATATCTGCTTCAGGAGCCCTTGGACGGGAGGTACCAAAAGAAGGCATTCTTATTTTAGGTGTTTTAATTTTGCTCTTTTTTCCCTTTCATTTCCAGCTCTGTACTGGATGTAATGTCCACATCTATGTCTGCTTTCTCGCCCTCTGTTTGTGAAAGTTGTATTTCTGCCTCTGCTACGGTTGAGGGCATTGTTATTTTTGTGTCAAGATGTCCTGCTTGAACATCAGACTGGTCACCAGCTCCCTTTGAGAAGAATGGGCCAAATGAGGGCAATTTAATTTTTGGCATTTTGAAAGAACTCTCAACAGCTTCTTTCTGAATCCCTGCGGGTGTTATTTCTCCTTCAGCCTTTAAGGGCTCGCTCTGTCTCTCTAGCTCTTGAGTGTGTACATCTGGTTTCGGAGTTGAAATGTCTAATGAAGCTAGATTAATGTCAAACTTTGGTGCTTTCATGTCAGGTTTAGTGAACTCTGAGAGTTTCACGATAGGCATCTGGATTTTATACTCTGCAGATTCACTTTCTCTTTCAGAAGCTTTGGCTTTCACATCACCTACTGAAGGCTCAGCTGTAGTTGGTGTTGCTTCCACATCTGCTGTAAGTGTTGGTAGGGAAATGTCAGCTTCAGGTTTTACTACAATAACAGTAGCATCGATCATTGTCGCTTCAGGAAGCAAAACAGCAAATTTGGGCTTTTCAAATTTGGGAAATACAATTTTGTCTTCAGGTCTCGTAATTTCGATGCCTGTTGTTTCTGCTGAAATCTCATCTGGCTGTTCTGCAACACTAATTTGCTCTTCCTTTGCTTCCGTGGATACTCGGACATCGAGTGCCTTGATTTCTTCGGGTTCAGGCAATGATGTTTCTTCTTCCACTGTGTGGTTCACCTAGAATATCTTTCCCTAGCTCTTTCCCCTTTGGGGGAGATTTACCAAATGTTGGTATTTTTATTTTAAACTTTTTGGTTTGGGTTTTCTCTTCTTTTATTTTGAGATCTCCAGAGGATGGAATACCACTCACAGGGGCTGCTTCCTTGCTTTCCAGTTTTGGAAGTTTGACTTCAATGTCGCCTTCTACTGCGGTTCCTGGTATTTCAGCCTCCGATTCGCTCGATTCTGTTTCAAGTTGGCTACGTGTACCCTTTCTGGAGAAGAGACCAAAGGAAGGCAAGCTGATTTTGGGCATTTTGAAGGAACTTTCTGCCGTTCCAGGTTCAATCTCTGCAGGCTTGATTTCACCTTCAACCATTAATTCCTTGTCCCCGGCTTCATGCTTCTCCACCTGTACCTCTGTTTTAGCAATTGAAATGTCTACGCTAGGGAGGCTAACGTCAACTTTTGGTGCTTTCGTGTCAGGTTTTGTCAACGTTGGGAGTTTCACAGAAGGCACTTTCATTTTCCACCCAACAGATTCACTTTCTCTATCAGGGGCTTTGGCTTTTATATCCAGTGCTGATGCCTCAGTTGGAACATCTGCAGCTTCCACATCTGCTGTTACGTCTGATTGGATGAGATCGGTTTCTACTATGGCTATGGGGGCAGCAGCATCGGCCCCTTTAGATTTAGGAGGAAAAGCACCAAACTTGGGCATTTGAAATTTGGGAAACGTAACTGTGCCCTCTAGACCTGAAGGTTTTACTTCCTTGCTTTCTAAAGACGTTTGAGATGATGCTGTTGCAGCAGCAGCAGCAGCGTCAGGCTCTTGCTCCTTCCCTTCAGTGGACATTTGTACCTGCAGGACTCTGAAGTCTTTCTCAGTCTCCTTGACTAAGGCATGAACATCTGGAAGCTTCTGCTTGTCTCCTTCTGGCACTTCATATTTGGATACAGTCACGTCCACTGCTGGCAAGGTGGCATCTACATCCAATGAAGGTGATTCCAATTTGGGTAATTCTGCTCTAGGCAAGCGTATGTGTAATTCGCTTTCCGCTGTTTTGACTGGATCAAAGCTGATGGCTGTTTGCCCTGATATTATCTCCACTTTTGCCTCAGGTTTAGTCAGTGAGAGATCTCCTTCCGCGTCTGGTACAGCCATATCTGCTTCAGGAGCCCTTGGACGGGAGGTACCAAAAGAAGGCATTCTTATTTTAGGTGTTTTAATTTTGCTCTTTTTTCCCTTTCATTTCCAGCTCTGTACTGGATGTAATGTCCACATCTATGTCTGCTTTCTCGCCCTCTGTTTGTGAAAGTTGTATTTCTGCCTCTGCTACGGTTGAGGGCATTGTTATTTTTGTGTCAAGATGTCCTGCTTGAACATCAGACTGGTCACCAGCTCCCTTTGAGAAGAATGGGCCAAATGAGGGCAATTTAATTTTTGGCATTTTGAAAGAACTCTCAACAGCTTCTTTCTGAATCCCTGCGGGTGTTATTTCTCCTTCAGCCTTTAAGGGCTCGCTCTGTCTCTCTAGCTCTTGAGTGTGTACATCTGGTTTCGGAGTTGAAATGTCTAATGAAGCTAGATTAATGTCAAACTTTGGTGCTTTCATGTCAGGTTTAGTGAACTCTGGGAGTTTCACGATAGGCATCTGGATTTTATACTCTGCAGATTCACTTTCTCTTTCAGAAGCTTTGGCTTTCACATCACCTACTGAAGGCTCAGCTGTAGTTGGTGTTGCTTCCACATCTGCTGTAAGTGTTGGTAGGGAAATGTCAGCTTCAGGTTTTACTACAATAACAGTAGCATCGATCATTGTCGCTTCAGGAAGCAAAACAGCAAATTTGGGCTTTTCAAATTTGGGAAATACAATTTTGTCTTCAGGTCTCGTAATTTTGATGCCTGTTGTTTCTGCTGAAATCTCATCTGGCTGTTCTGCAACACTAATTTGCTCTTCCTTTACTTCCGTGGATACTCGGACATCGAGTGCCTTGATTTCTTCGGGTTCAGGCAATGATGTTTCTTCTTCCATGTGTGGTTCACCTAGAATGTCTTTCCCTAGCTCTTTCCCCTTTGGGGGAGATTTACCAAATGTTGGTATTTTTATTTTAAACTTTTTGGTTTGGCTTTTCTCTTCTTTTATTTCGAGATCTCCAGAGGATGGAATACCACTCACAGTGGCTGCTTCCTTGCTTTCCAGTTTTGGAAGTTTGACTTCAATGTCGCCTTCTACTGCGGTTCCTGGTATTTCAGCCTCCGATTCGCTCGATTCTGTTTCAAGTTGGCTACGTGTACCCTTTCTGGAGAAGAGACCAAAGGAAGGCAAGCTGATTTTGGGCATTTTGAAGGAAGTTTCTGTCATTCCAGGTTCAATCTCTGCAGGCTTGATTTCACCTTCAACCATTAATTCCTTGTCCCCGGCTTCATGCTTCTCCACCTGTACCTCTGTTTTAGCAATTGAAATGTCTACGCTAGGGAGGCTAACGTCAACTTTTGGTGCTTTCGTGTCAGGTTTTGTCAACGTTGGGAGTTTCACAGAAGGCACTTTCATTTTCCAACCAGCAGATTCATTTTCTCTATCAGGGGCTTTGGCTTTTATATCCAGTGCTGATGCCTCAGTTGGAACATCTGCAGCTTCCACATCTGCTGTCACGTCTGATTGGATGAGATCGGTTTCTACTATGGCTATGGGGGCAGCAGCATCGGCCCCTTTAGATTTAGGAGGAAAAGCACCAAACTTGGGCATTTGAAATTTGGGAAACGTAACTGTGCCCTCTAGACCTGAAGGTTTTACTTCCTTGCTTTCTAAAGACGTTTGAGATGATGCTGTTGCAGCAGCAGCAGCGTCAGGGTCTTGCTCCTTCCCTTCAGTGGACATTTGTACCTGCAGGACTCTGAAGTCTTTCTCAGTCTCCTTGACTAAGGCATGAACATCTGGAAGCTTCTGCTTGTCTCCTTCTGGCACTTCATATTTGGATACAGTCACGTCCACTGCTGGCAAGGTGGCATCTACATCCAATGAAGGTGATTCCAATTTGGGTAATTCTGCTCTAGGCAAGCGTATGTGTAATTCGCTTTCCGCTGTTTTGACTGGATCAAAGCTGATGGCTGTTTGTCCTGATATTATCTCCACTTTTGCCTCAGGTTTAGTCAGTGAGAGATCTCCTTCCGCGTCTGGTACAGCCATATCTGCTTCAGGAGCCCTTGGTCGGGAGGTACTAAAAGAAGGCATTCTTATTTTAGGTGTTTTAATTTTGCTCTTTTTCCCTTTCATTTCCAGCTCTGTACTGGATGTAATGTCCACATCTATATCTGCTTTCTCTCCCTCTGTTTGTGAAAGTTGTATTTCTGCCTCTGCTACGGTTGAGGGCATTGTTATTTTTGTGTCAAGATGTCCTGCTTGAACATCAGACTGGTCACCAGCTCCCTTTGAGAAGAATGGGCCAAATGAGGGCAATTTAATTTTTGGCATTTTGAAAGAACTCTCAACAGCTTCTTTCTGAATCCCTGCGGGTGTTATTTCTCCTTCAGCCTTTAAGGGCTCGCTCTGTCTCTCTAGCTCTTGAGTGTGTACATCTGGTTTCGGAGTTGAAATGTCTAATGAAGCTAGATTAATGTCAAACTTTGGTGCTTTCATGTCAGGTTTAGTGAACTCTGGGAGTTTCACGATAGGCATCTGGATTTTATACTCTGCAGATTCACTTTCTCTTTCAGAAGCTTTGGCTTTCACATCACCTACTGAAGGCTCAGCTGTAGTTGGTGTTGCTTCCACATCTGCTGTAAGTGTTGGTAGGGAAATGTCAGCTTCAGGTTTTACTACAATAACAGTAGCATCGATCATTGTCGCTTCAGGAAGCAAAACAGCAAATTTGGGCTTTTCAAATTTGGGAAATACAATTTTGTCTCCAGGTCTCGTAATTTCGATGTCTGTTGTTTCTGCTGAAATCTCATCTGGCTGTTCTGCAACACAAATTTGCTCTTCCTTTGTTTCCGTGGATACTCGGACATCGAGTGCCTTGATTTCTTCAGGTTCAGGCAATGATATTTCTTCTTCCACGTGTGGTTCACTTAGATTGTGTTTCTCCTTTGGGGGAGATTTACCAAATGTTGGTATTTTTATTTTAAACTTTTTTGTTTTGCTTTTCTCTTCTTTTATTTCGAGATCTCCAGAGGATGGAATACCACTCACAGGGGCTGCTTCCTTGCTTTCCAGTTTTGGAAGTTTGACTTCAATGTCGCCTTCTACTGCGGTTCCTGGTATTTCAGCCTCCGATTCGCTCGATTCTGTTTCAAGTTGGCTACGTATACCCTTTCTGGAGAAGAGACCAAAGGAAGGCAAGCTGATTTTGGGCATTTTGAAGGAACTTTCTGCCGTTCCAGGTTCAATCTCTGCAGGCTTGATTTCACCTTCAACCATTAATTCCTTGTCCCCGGCTTCATGCTTCTCCACCTGTACCTCTGTTTTAGGAATTGAAATGTCCACGCTAGGGAGGCTAACATCAACTTTTGGTGCTTTCGTGTCAGGTTTTGTCAACGTTGAGAGTTTCACAGAAGGCACTTTCATTTTCCACCCAGCAGATTCACTTTCTCTATCAGAGGCTTTGGCTTTTATATCCAGTGCTGATGCCTCAGTTGGAACATCTGCACCTTCCACATCTGCTGTCACTGCTGATTGGATGAGATCGGTTTCTACTATGGCTATGGGGGCAGCAGCATCAGCCCCTTTAGCTTTAGGAGGAAATGCACCAAACTTGGGCATTTGAAATTTGGGAAACGTAACTGTGCCCTCTAGACCTGAAGGTTTTACTTCCTTGCTTTCTATAGATGTTTGAGATGACATTGTTACAGTAAAAGATTCTAGCTCAGTGAATGGAGCTAAGGCATTAATATCTGTATGCTTTTTTTTATCTTCTATATCATGATGGCTTTGGTTGGTATCTCTGTGGTTTTGAATTTTTTCTCTATCAAATGTACCAAGTGAGGTGAATCTTGTTTTTGGAAATTGGATATCATTCTGATAATTTTTTATGTTTTCTGGTAGTATTTCTTGCTCACTGCCTAATTCTTTACTGTCTTCATGAAGTTCTGGAATGTGTTCCTCTGTTTTTTCATGTGTAATGTTTCTTGAAACCAATGTAATTTCAGGTTTCATGAATAATGCAATTTTTACCATGGGCAGTTCAGTTTTCCACTCAGGAAACTCACTCTCTTTAATATTTGGTTTGTCTTTCCCTTTTAGCATTAAGGTGTCTTCTTTTAAGTTTGCTTCTTTTTTATCTGCTGCTATCACTTTCAAGGTTTCTTCGGTTTCAGCTTTGACTTTGGGAATCTCTCCATCAATCTTTTTAGCTTCATGAAGGAAATCACTGGATTCTTCTATTTGGAATTGTGGATATTGGATGGAACATTCTTGGAATAAATATGTGTTTTCTTTTTCTTGCAATCTGCCATGTTTTTCTGTTGTGATATGTATTTTTGAATTATTCTGTGGAGTTGATGTCTTTCGTGCTTCATCATTTACATCTTTGCTTTTGGGGGTTTCTTGAGATTTGGTTTTGCTAGTTATAGTTTCATTGTTTGTATCTGAATACTTATATTTGGTTAGCGTGATATTATCTTCTGGTAATCTAACCTCTTTATCTATCCTTAATGGTTTGTCTTCTTTGATTGAAAATCCTACCTTTGGGATTTTTATTTTTGGCATATATGCTAACTTACTAGTGCTTTCAATAATGTTTTGATCACTATCAATAGCAGCCTCTTTTCTTGTTATCTCCTTTGTAATATGTGGATTTGTTGTAGTTTCTAGTTCCCTTTGTATCTGAGAAACATCTTTCTCTGTCTCTAGAAGACAGGTTTCTATTTCTGAAACTTGGGGGTCAGTTACTGATTCTTTGAACCTAGGTGCCTCTATCTCTGGCATAGATTTTTCTTTTGGAACTTTAAAATCAACTGTAATCGAGGGTTTTATTTCAGTTGCAGTTCTTCTAAACTGCAGATCAAAATCTGAATCACCATCATCATATCCTGTTTCTTTTCTATTGAACTGTCCGAAGGATGGCAGTTTGAGTTTTGGCATTCTCAATGAACTCCCATGTTTTTCATGTCCAGTCTTGTAAAAAAAATTTTCACTTTCACTTGTTCCATATTTCCACTCTGTGTCCATTTTTTCTGTGGTTTTCTCATCCTTTGGCACTGAATTCTCTTCAAATGGTAACCCAATTTCCTCTTTTGCTGCTCTGGTGTAATGCTTTGGCAGTCTAGGCATTTTAATGATAGGCATTTTCCAGCTTAAGATATCTGAGTGCACTTCTAGGGTATGGTTTATCATTTCTGGCCCTGGACTTTCTGTTCCAATTTCAGTTGTTACTTTTGGAAATCTTGCATCAGGTTCATCTTTGGTTTTGTCCTCTTCAGTTTCAGTCCTTTTTTCTGTAGGGGCTAAAACAGCAAACTTTGGTGTTTGGAGTATGGGTATTTGAATCTTCCAGTCTGAATCTCTAGGTTTCATTTCTGCATATTCAAGTATCTTTGCTGATTGTATGTGAATATTCATTTCTTGATCGGTCATCTTGTTCGGTGATTCTGTTTGATGCCACTGTTCAGGCATGCTTGATTCTGGGGCCTGTGCTGTAATCATTTGAGCATTCATGTCTGTAGAAGGCATTTTAAATGCAGATAAGAACTCATTATGTTTTGGAATATTTATTTCAACTGAACGTTCACTGTACTTGTTTTTCAACTCATTGTTTTCATTATCTTGTACTTCTGTTCTTTTTTGTGAATTTATATCAACAGAAACAGAGAAATCACAAGGTAAAATCTTATCGATTTGAGCATCCATTGAAGTAGCTGTTAACTTTTTGTTCCAATCACTGCTGTCTCCTTCCACTGCTAGTTTCTCTGTTTCACAAGTCACAGTATGTTTTAGTTCTGATATCTGATTGTCTTCTGTTTTCCTTTTGTGCACCTTTAAACCAAGGAACTTCAGTTTATTTTGGTTCCCTTTTTTTCCTACCAGGTCATTTTCTTCTTTCTGAAACTGAGACTCTAGATCAGTGCTTGCCAAAGAAATATCCGGCCTGAGTTCCTCAAAGGTTTCTGATGTACTGCGAGATCTTCGGTGTCCTAGAATCTTGGTATTCTTGATCGATGGGAATTTAGGCCACGACAGCCTTTCCCTTTTTGATCTCACTGGTTTATGCTCTCTTTTCTTAACAGTTACTTTATCTTTTTCTTCTTTCTCATTTATTCCCAGTGTTTTATAAGTAGAGTCTTTCCCCTAAAAAAAAAAAAAAAAAGAAGAAGAAGAAGAAGATAGTTATACATATAGGACTGGATTCTATATACGGTACTGTAAAAATCAGCGCCGAAAACCTCCCGCAAAGGTGTATTCTATAAACCACGCCTAAAGTTAGGCATGGTTTATAGAAAATGCCTAGGGCCTGTCCGCGTGACTAAATCTAGTCGCAGGAATTTACGCCAAGTAAAATTTGGTGTAAATGCAGGTGACTAAGTTAGGCACGGAGCAGGGGTATTCTGTAACAGCTCGCATAATTATTAGAATGCCCACGACCTGCCCATTCCACACCCATGGCCACACCCCCTTTTTGGCTGCATGCATTAGAATTTATAAGCACCACTTTATAGAATATGCTTAGCAAGTTCTAATTAATATCAATTAGTGTCAATAATTGCTTGTTAAGTTGCAATTATCAGCACTGATTGGTTTGTTAAGATAATTAAGTTGTGCACGCAACTCAAGTCATACTATATAGAATCCAGAGGGTAATTGTTACCATACAGCATATAAATATGATTTTTATACAGATACAAGCAGTGGTGTGCTGGAGCCGGCTCGCACCGGCTCGCAAGAGCCGGTTGTTAAATTTACTGGCATCTTGCGAGCTGGTTGTTGGCCCGTGCGAGCCGGCTCGCCTCTGCTCTCCCGCTCGTCCATCTTCCATCTGCAGATCTACCGATAATAGCCCTGGTTTCCTTTTTGCCCCGCCGCCCTGCTTTTAAAATGTTTATTTCCCCTCGAGGCGCGCCAGCGTTGAAGCGAAAGCAGCAGGCTCAGCTCGGTTCCAGCCTTCGTTCCGTTCCTTCACATCATGGCTCCGCCCTCGCCTGACGTATTTCCTGTTTGCGCGAGGGCGGAGACATGATGCGAAGGAACGGAACGAAGGCTGGAACCGAGCTGAGCTTGCTGCCTTCACTTCAATGCTGGTGCGCCTCGAGGGGAAATAAAAATTTTAAAAGCAGGGCGGTGGGGCAAGAAGGAAACCAGGGCTACTATCGGGGAGCAGAGCTGCAGATGGAAGATGGATGACCAGGGGAGTGGGGAGGGCTGGAAGAAGGCAGATGGAGGAGAGGAGGGCAGGGGGGAGACGAGGGTTGCTGGACATGGGTGGGTGGATGGAGGACAGGGGGGGAGACGAGGGTTGCTGGACATGGGTGGGTGGATGGAGGACAGGAGAGAGACGAGGGTTGCTGGACATGGGTGGGTGGATGGAGGATGGGACAGGAGGGTTGCTGGACATGGGTGGGTGGATGGAGGACAGGGGGGAGACGAGGGTTGCTGGACATGTGTGGGTGGATGGAGGACAGGGGACAGGAGGGTTGCTGGACATGGGTGGGTGGATGGAGGACAGGGGGGAGACTGGAGGTGGGTGGATGGAGGGCAGGGGAGAGCAGGGTTGCTGGACATGGGTGGGTGGATGGAGGGCAGGGGAGAGGAGGGTTGCTGGACATGGGTGGGTGGATGGAGGGCAGGGGAGAGCAGGGCTGCTGGACATGGGTGGGTGGATGGAGGGCAGGGGAGAGGAGGGTTGCTGGACATGAGTGGGTGGATGGAGGGCAGGGGAGAGCAGGGCTGCTGGACATGGGTGGGTGGATGGAGGGCAGGGGAGAGGAGGGTTACTGGACATCGGTGGAGGAGAGGGAAGGGAGAGTGAAGAAATGCTGGACATGGGTGGAGGGGAGGGAAGAGTGAGGAATGAGATGAGAAGAGGGAAAAGGAAGAGAGGAGAATAACTGCAAATGGATGGAGAAAATAAGCAGAAGCTGAGGACCAGAAATGAAGAAAGGAGGAAAGGAATCCCTGGAAACGGAGTTAAGAGGACAGATAGCAGCAGAATCGGATACTGGGCCAGCATGAGCAGAAAAACAGTCACCAGACAACAAAGGTAGAAAAAAACTCATTTTATTTTCATTATAGTGTTTGGAATATGTTCACCTTGAGAATCAGGTGCTCAACATTAAAAGTTTATATTTATTTACTTATTTATGGCATTTTATCCCACATTAAACATGAATTAGATTGGAACCTGGGATCATTTAATAGTTTTTTCCTGGAGAGAGTAATGCATTGCCCCCCCCCCCCCCCCGGCTATAGCCAGCTCTGCAATTTGGGGGTGCGCGCAGAGGTGGATGGGGGGGCGCAGAGGTGGAGGGGGGGGGGGCGCAGTGGTGGACGGGGGGGGGGGGGGGCACCGAGGTGGACCGGGGAGAGAGCCTGTTGTTAAAAATTTACCAGCACACCACTGGATACAAGTAGCATTTGCTTTAAAAAAGAATATATTACAGTGTAAGGGAGCTTTTTCAAAGGGATCTAACTGCCTAAAAATGGGTTGATGGCAAGATCAGTCCCTGTGAAAATCTAGCCCTGCTGTGCACTTCCTGCTGGTGGCACTCAGAACTCAGCAGTGGAGTAGGAAAGAGGTAAGCTTACCTTCTCCTGCACTAGGGCGAGGGAGCTGATGGGAATGAAACGGGATTAGTCAGGCTATCGGAGGGGAATGTCTCTTAAATGCACTCCTCAAAGCCCCCATACCTTTAAGTCCTTCAGTTCTTTGCCAGCAGTGAGCAGCGACTCATACTTGCTGCTCATGTGGGCCCCGAGCCTTCTCTCTGACATAACTTCTTGCTCCAGTGAACAGCAGGGGCGTAGCCAGACAACAGATTTTTGGTGGGCCTAGGCAAGAATTGGGTGGGCACCAAGTGTTCTCCCCCCCCCCCCCCCCCCCCACAAAGAAAAAAATCTCAGCTGCTGGGAAAACGCTTCTTTCCACCTTGGCAGCAGGAATTCATTAAAAACTGAGCAGGTGCCGGTGTCGTGGAGAGTAGCGTTTTTGTTACCATCAGGGGGAAATCTTCAGCTGGCAGAGCTTGGGATTCCCACCAGTTACCACTAAACGTGCTACTGTTGGGTGGGCCTGAGCCATAAATGGGTGGGCCCTGGCCCACTCAAGCCCACCTGTGGCTACGCCACTGGTGAACAGGAAGTTACATCAAGGGAAAGCTCAGGGCCACCGAGAGCAATGGTTATGAGCCACTGCTCGCTACTGGTGAAGAACTAAAGGATTTAAAAAGTACTAAGGGGATGAGGGAGTACAGTTAAGAGACTCCTGATTGCCTGGGGGGAGGGAAGGAGAGATGCTGGGAGTCTTCAGCTGGTGGGGGCTTGAGGAACTCCACCAACCACGGCACAGCTGTTCTGCTGCTGGGTTGGCCTGAGTTCAAAGTGGGTGAGCCTGTGCCCAATCAGGCCCACCCGTGGCTACGCCACTGAAGAGGGAAAAGGGGTAAAAGAAAGGAGGAATAAGAGAAAGAAGGGTCCAATTGGGGCTTTAGGAGGAACATGGAAGTTTGGAAGATCAGGCCTTTGGCTTATGTGCTGCCAAATATCTGCCTGAATACTCTTTATTTTTGCATTATGTAAAGAAATACTGTTTCATTTCACTTTGGATCAAGAACTGGCTGCCAGGAAAGTCTCTCTAAGTAGAAATTAAAAGAAACTTTTCCAGGTACTGTACCATTTATTTTAAATTACAAGATCACACCCCATAATACAGATTAACTCGAATGTCTTTACCTGTGTTGTTTTATCTTTCTTAGACTGCAGTACGAGATGCGACTCTTCTTTTAAAAGTTTGCGCTTAAGATTAAATTGTACTTTATATGGCTCTGCATACTGTAGAATCTTCAATGCATCCTCATATGTAATATTATCAAAATATACAGTTGCACTTACAAGTTGATCTCCTGGAAAACATATTTTTGCTCAGATATAATTTTATTGTTCAAAGCATGTCCATTTTACTAACAATGGCAACTTAAAAGTAAAGAGAGAACATCTTTTGGGTTACCAGAAGTCTTAGTATCATCTGCGTAAACTTCAATTACAAAGTGCAGGTCAATTTTCAATAAAACATCTGGGGAATAATTGGAATCTAATCTAGAAGATTCAAATATTCCTATATTCAGCGGCGCTATCGAAGTAATTCTATCAGAAGTTTCTTAAACTTAGACACTGTGTATACACATAAATGCCGGTATTCTAATGTTTATGGTTTATTAATGTTTGATATACTGTTCTCAATAAATGTGTCAGAACGGTTTACAATCAATAAAAAAAAATCATTAAAAAAAAAGGGAAAAAAAAACTCCATTTCTTCAGGTATAGACCTAACCATTCATACCAGAGCATACTTCACAGTCAATCATAACTCAGAAACAGGTCAAAAATGCATCCTACATTTAGCAATCACACACTCAATCAAGAAACACATTGGTTCACTCCCAACATAAATTCTGTGCCCACGTTAGTATGCGGAAGCCTAAGTTATTGGCAAATCAAAAGCCTGTGTGTAATAATGTGCTTTTAAAAGGGCCCTAAATCTTTTATGATTGGGCTGCACTCTAAGAGACTCTGGAGAAGCATTCCAGAGAATTTGTGTAATAAAGAACACAAGAATAGCCAAACTGAGTCAGGCCAATGGTCCATCTAGCCCGGTATCTTGTTTCCAACAGTGGCTAAGCCAGGTCACAAGTACATGGCAGAAACCCAAATTGTGGCAACATTCCATGCTACCAATCCAAGGGCAAGCAGTAGCTTCCCCATGTCGGTCTCAATAGCAGACTATGGACTTTTTCTCCAGGAACTTGTCCAAACCTTTTTTAACCCCAGATACATTAACCGCTATTACTATATCCTTTGGCAAAGAGTTCCAGAGCTCAACTATTCGTTGAGTGAAAAAATATTTCCTCCTATTTGTTTTAAAAGTATTTCCATGTCACTTCCTTGACTGTCCCCTAGTCTTTGTACTTTTTGAAAGAGTAAAAAATCGATTCACTTCTACTTGTAATACATCACTAAGGATTTGGTAGACCTCAATCATATTTCCCTTCAGCTGTCTCTTTTCCAAACTGAAAAGCCCTAACCTCTTTAGCCTTTCCTCATATGAGAGGAGTTCCATCCCCTTTATCATTTTGGTCACTCTTCTTTGAACGTTTTCTAATTCCGCTATATCTTTTTTTAGATACAGCGACCAGAACTGAACGCAGCGATCACTGACTCTGTGTGTTCCTTTGACTACACTTACCGTCTTTTTAAAGACAGCAAGTACTTTAAAACTAGAAGCACATACATTCCACCTGTTTTTCTCAGATTTTGAAGTTCATTCTATTAAGACCCCTGAAGCAGGCACTTAGCCGAAACACGGTGCCATGTCAGGTATTAGAAGAATAAAGTATCTTCATCATATTGTTCATCTCCTGGTGTTTCATGGAAGGGCCTTGCTGGTAGCACTACTCTTCTTCACGTGTATCCCTATTCGTAGTGGACCTTAGTCTTCCGCTTCCGTGGCTTCCCTTCCTCTTTGGGGTGCAGACTTACACATGTAACAGAGAATAAGTTACATGCGTTCCTTCTGAATCTAGGCATGCACATTTACATGTTTACCAGTTCTATGGCTGGTGAAGACATATATACCAACTGATATTCAGCTGGCAGCGGACAGTATTTTTTTGTCCGCTGCCAGCGCTAAAACCGGAAATTCAGTGCTGGGCCCTCTGAAGGCTTTGGCATTGAATTTCTGTTTTTAAAAAACTGGCTTAGCACATGACTTAACTAGCCATAGGTTAGCACATAAAGATAGCTATTTATGCTCCAAACCTGGCCGGTTAGGTCTGAATATTGGGACCTAACTAGGCTCTGCCTCTGGCATAGCCAGCTTTAAATTCGGTGCTAACCAGTCATTTTCAGCAAGGATGACTAGTTAAGTGTCACTGAAAATGACCGGATCGCTGCAACGAAGCAAGTTAACCAGTTGGCAGCTGTTTCCAGCCGGTTAACTCGCTTTGAATATTGACTGGGTATATACCTAATTATGATACTTTCTACTATAGAACGTGCTCCAAATAGGAACCCTCTAATTCTATAACATTTGCCAAAAATTGCACATACAAATTTGGGCACACGCCCAATTTGCACGCATAATTTAATTGAATAACGAGCCAATTAGTGCTAATAATTGGCTTTTTAATTGGCACTAATAGAAATCAATTAACAGGTATACATGTAATCTGTGCCTAAATTTTATGCATGTCCCGGAAAAAGGGCATGGAAGTGGGAGGGTCATAGGCGTTTTGGGGTAGAGCGTAGGTGTGGATTTCAGTTACATGTGAAATTATAGAATAAGGGGGTTCTGCGTGTAAATTTAGGTGGGAGCACTTGCACCATGTTTTTGTTGGTGCAAATAGATGCATCTAAATTTATGCCTGACCACTGCGCTTAAGCGCTATTCTATAAACCGCGGCTTATAGAATAGCGCTTTTCTGTTTTTTTTTCCATACCGATTTTTTTTGGCGCAATTTATAAAATTCACCTCTAAGTGCCTATGTGTAGGTGTCCCTTTATAAAATTGCCTTCTGTAAGGTCAGTTGTTTAAATTAGTGCCTCAGTCTTGGCGTCCCAATGCTCAGTGTGCTGCTGCGGCTAGGAAAGCGAATAGAATGTTGGGTGTTATTAGGAAGGGTATGGAGTCCAGGTGTGCGGATGTTATAATGCCGTTGTATCGCTCCATGGTGCGACCGCACCTGGAGTATTGTGTTCAGTACTGGTCTCCGTATCTCAAAAAAGATATAGTAGAATTGGAAAAGGTACAGCGAAGGGCGACGAAAATGATAGTGGGGATGGGACGACTTTCCTACGAAGAGAGGCTGAGAAGGCTAGGGCTTTTCAGCTTGGAGAAGAGACGGCTGAGGGGAGATATGATAGAAGTGTATAAAATAATGAGTGGAATGGATCGGGTGGATGTGAAGCGACTGTTCACGCTATCCAAAAATACTAGGACTAGAGGGCATGAGTTGAAGCTACAGTGTGGTAAATTTAAAACGAATCGGAGAAAATGTTTCTTCACCCAACGTGTAATTAGACTCTGGAATTCGTTGCCGGAGAACGTGGTACGGGCGGTTAGCTTGACGGAGTTTAAAAAGGGGTTAGATAGATTCCTAAAGGACAAGTCCATAGACCGCTATTAAATGGACTTGGAAAAATTCCGCATTTTTAGGTATAACTTGTCTGGAATGTTTTTACGTTGGGGGAGCGTGCCAGGTGCCCTTGACCTGGATTGGCCACTGTCGGTGACAGGATGCTGGGCTAGATGGACCTTTGGTCTTTCCCAGTATGGCACTACTTATGTACTTATGTACTTATGTGCTTAACGCCAATTCTATAATGGCATTGTGGCACCAAGATTCTGTTACAGAATAGTAGCGTAAGGTCAGCATTGGTGCGCCCCTGTGTAAGAACACCCTCTTACACTATGGTGCTCATCTTCAAAGCAGATGGATGTCTTAAAATACCTAAAAAAAATGTCCATCTGCAAAAAACCATCCAAATCCTGAAAATCAGAATTTGGATGTTTCACGCTGCAGTTCATCCAAATAGCAAGGGGGTGTGCTTTGGGCATGTTTTGGGAGGGACTGGGGGGGGGGGGGGGGGGGGGTTCAAAAGTAGTATGTCCAACAGCAATTTTCGAATGGGAAGAAACGTCCATGTCTACAAAGGATGGTTTTATCTAGACCTGTTTCAGTCACGTCCAAGTTATGAAAAGTTGCTCTAATTGAGCAGCTGACCACTGGAGGGATTAAGGTATGACCCCTCCTTAAAGCCACCAGTGCAGTGGCGTAGCCAGAAGGCAATTTTTGGGTGGGCCAACAAGATGGATGGGTGGGCACTAGAGTTGCCAACTTTTTGAAAGAGAAAAAAAAACCCAGCCACCTAATACACCCATGCTTTACCCCTACCCCACCCCATGCTGCACCTCTACCTCACTCCCCATTACTTCAATGAGGGTAGCAGTGCAGGCTTCAGTGGCCAATTAATTGAGAGCTAAAGGAAGTACAAGGAACTGCACTCTTCTTCAGCCCCCATTGAGCCAAGGTCCTCCAACACACATAAGGTATTGAAAGCCAAACACTGAACGCCAAACACATTCTGCATCCAGAGCACCTCCTGGCCTTCCATCAATAATGGATGCAGAGCACAGCAAGGACATTTCCCCATAAAACTCACCATACAAAGAAATTCTGGTAATCTCAATAATAGACATGTTGTAAAGTAATTTTAAAAAATCTACAAACAAAAAGTCACTCAGAATCTAGAGCAAATCTACCATGCCAGCACTAACTTCCAAAACAAGGATCCTCTACCTATGAAAAGCGGCTCTAAAATATTGATACATCTATCAAGAAAACTGAACAAGCCAAATTACTACAGAATGCTACATAGAAACTTCATGGTGACAGAATACCTCGGGGCCACGCACACAGAACACAAGAGCCAAATACAGAATAAGTGACCACAAACTATAAATATAAATTAAACTGAAACCCCAAGAAACCAGACCTTGCATATAGTACAACACTAGAGAAACAAAAAAGAAAGGCATTTCCTCCTGTGCAAAATTTAAAGGTATCACATGCCAGGGATGATGGTTTTTTTTTTGGGGGGGGGGGGGGTGCAAATAGGGCAATGTGCTTGGCTTTCTGGCCAGAGAGAGCCCCAAGCCTGCCAGAAGCTGAAGAAGGTGCAGCCTGGTAATGGGCTTTGGGGTCCTCTCCTAGATTTCGTCCCTGGGCCCCAGCCATATCTGACATATGCCAACTCTGACATAATCTAATCACAAAATAGAAATAAAAATAATTTTTGTACCTTTTTGTTGTCTGGTCATTTTATTTTTCATATCATATTGGTCCCTGTCTCTGGTTTCTGCTTCCCTGTGTCTTTCCTGTCCATTTGACATTTCTTCTGTCTCCATGTCCACCATCCATCTCCCATCTCTGTGTCCATATATTTCCTTATCCAGAATCTCCCATGTTCATATCCCCGCATCCATCATCATTCCTTTGTGCACCCATGTACCCCATGCCCAGCATCTCCCACCTGTGTTCCTATTCTCCCTCTTGTCTGGTATCTCCCCTCTGTGTCCATTATATCTCTATTCCCATACCCCCCCCCCATGTCCATTGTATCTCTATTCCCATATCTCCCTCCCCACCCCCATGTCAGGCATTGCCCCTATGTGCCCATATGTCATCCCAATACAGCATCTCATCTGTGTCCCTGTCCCCCATGCTCCCATCCAATGCTCATCCCTTCTGTTTCTTTGTACCTCTCTATGTCCCCTTTCTCCCTCCCACACACCTTTCCTCTCTAACCAGCAACTTTCCTTCTCTCTTCCCTCCCCCTTATGCATCTGGTTCATTCTCCACTGTGGGTTCAGCATTTGACCCCCCCCCCCCATTCCTTTATCTCCTTGATCCAACATCCTTCTCCCTTTCCTCTAACACTAACCCTTCCCCCTCTCATAGGTCCAGTACTTCTCTCCCTTCGTTCTCGCCCCCCCTTGCAGGTCCACATCTCTCCCTCTTCCCTCCAGTCCTCCCCTGCATATCCAGCACCTCTCCCCCTTCCCGCCTGCCCTCCCCCACAATTCCAGCAGCTCTCTCCCTTCCCTCCCACACCCTCACCCAGCACATCTCTCCTTTCTCTCCCTCCTACATATCCAGCACCTCTATCCCTTCCCTCCCCCTACATATCCAGCAACTCTATCCCTTCCCTCCAGCACCTCCTTACATGCCCAGCACCTCTCTCCCTTCTCTCCAACCTCCCACCCACAAGCATACATGTCCAGGGCCCCTTCCCTCCCCTCCAACCCCCATGTCCAGCACCTCTCTCCCCTCCCACAGTTCAGGCACCGCCATCTCCATGTCTTCCTTACCCACCCACCCCTCACC
Organism: Microcaecilia unicolor; assembly: GCF_901765095.1. Lineage (NCBI taxonomy): Eukaryota > Metazoa > Chordata > Amphibia > Gymnophiona > Siphonopidae > Microcaecilia > Microcaecilia unicolor. The sequence goes on along the minus strand of NC_044039.1, from coordinate 184,349,798 downwards.
CTTGCCGCGCGGCGCTTGCTCACTCAGAAGTTCCCATATCAAACATTTTCTCCCCACTCCCCCTTCCCACCCTCCCCCTTGCAACATTACAACAATATCCAATCCATCCCTTCCCTTCCCTCCAACCCCCATGTCCAGCGCCTCTCTCCCCTCCCACAGTTCCGGCACCGCCAGGGCACTACCTCTGTGTCTTCCTTACCCACCCGCCATCCTTGCTGTGGAACTTCTCTCTCTATGATCGCCGCCCAGCAGGAACTTCAAACAGCGCGTCAGCACTGTGTCAGAGCCTTCCTCTCTGACGCATCTCACACAACTTCCTGTTTACGCAGGCTGGGTGGGACGCGGCAGAGGGTGGAGGGAAGGGAGGGAATTGGTTTGGGTGTAGTGCTTCTGGGTGGGCCTGAACCAAGACTGGATGGGCCTAGGCCCACCCAGGCCCACCGTAGCTACGCCCCTGCACCAGTGGTTGCTGTCTCCTTCCCTCTCCCCTGAAAGTGAAACTGGAAAAGAAAACCAGGCGCTATGTCAGCTGCAGGTATTATAACTATTCTGAACAAAGTAGTAAACCAGTCAGAGGTGTTGCCAAGTAGTTAGTGTAGTGGACTGTGAACCAAGAGACCCATGTTCAAATCCCACTTCAATTCTTTTTCTTTAAATATAATTCTCAGCCTTCCAGAAATAGAAATACACCTACTGTACCTAAATATATGACACCCAGAAGCCTCAAGGATATGGAAGTGATGTACATTCAAGTACAGTAGGTATTTTTCAGGTCTGGAAGGATCACATAAAAAAAGTTATAGTGGGATTTGAACCTGTGCACCTTGGATCATAGCCCACTGCACTAAGCACTAGGCTACTCCTCTGTTCTGTGGGGACATCTGTGTGGCCACATTTTAAAAAATGCCATGAGTATTTTATACCCAGATATTCAGCACCAGACATACTTGGATATCAGTGCTGCATATCTGGGTATAAATCAGTCATTGGCACTTATCCGAGCACCTTCGATATGCAGACCAATACCCAGATAAAGTTAGCACTGTCCACAACCGAACCAGAGGCGTAGCTAGATGGGGTGCAAGGGGAGCAGTTGCCCCCCCAAACTGATTTTGAATAAAATGGCGCCTAAGCAAATCAGCCCTTCAGATTCACACTGATGCCTATTTTACAAAAGATCTGCTCCCCCTGACCAGTGGCATAGCTACAGGTGGGCCTGGGTGGGCACACACCCACCTATTCTTGGCTGAGGCCCACCCACTGAGGCCCACCCAGCGGCAGCACCCCACATCAACATCTCTCCTCCTCTGCTGTGTCCCAGCATCTGCCCATCCGTCACTGAACCCCGTCCAGTATACCTTACAAGTGTCCCCAGTGCCTGCAGTGATTCATTATTACTGCCTGCGCCGGCCCCACAGGCTTCCATCGGCCAGGTCCCACCCTCGCTGACATCACTTCCTGTGTGGTGGGACCCGGCTGATGGAAGCCTGTGGGGCCGGCACAGGCAATAATGAATTACTGTAGGTGCCGGAGACGCTTATAACATACACCAGGGAGGGACAGGGTTGAGCGACGGGCGGGCAGATGCTGGGACGCTGTGGAGTAGGAAAGATGTTAATGTGGAGTAGGTGAAAAAAAATCTATAATTTTTTTTATATCTCTGGTGGGGTGGGAGGCATGGCGTGGTGTAGCATGGAAGGGTCCATCTAAGTTAACTCTGGACCCATCCAAAATACTGGGTCTGGCTATGCCACTGACGCTGACATCAAAACCTGAGTACTCTTCTGAACTGCACCTGCTGTTGCACTGTCTTTGTACAAGTAAATACATTGAGAAAAGTGCCACTGATGCATGCAAGTGCCCTTAGCGCAATCCTATGAGGGCACGTGTAACAGGGCACCTAGCATAAGACCATAACATTAGCCATACTGGGTCAGACCAATGGTCCATATAGCCCCGTATCCTGTTTTCCAAACAGTGGCCAAAAGCCAGGTCACAAGTACCTGGCAGAAACCCAAATCGTGGCAACACTCCATACTGCAAATCCCAGGGCAAGCAGTTGCTTCCCATGTCTGTCTCAAGAAAGTGTGCCAAAAATTAGGCACAAAAAATATGGTCGCCTATCACCAATTTTATAATGCCAACTGCGTGAAAAATTGCCATGGTAGGATAGAGCATAAGTTGGCATGTGTGTACCTAAATTTAGGCCCGAGCATTTATAACATGTCAAATGCTGGTGTAAATGGTCATGCCTAAAGTTATCACTTGCATGCGTAGGAGATAGCATTTAGATGCTACATTTATTGGTGCTTAAGGCAAATTGGCATCCAATTTAACAATTAAGTTAGACATGCAACTGGCACTAGTCTATAAACTTGCAAGCCCAAATTTGCACACTAGTCAGAAGTTTGGGCGTACACCTCTATAGAACACGGGGGATAATGCTTCCGGATAGTAAAATAAAAGCAGTTATACAGGATAGTACCAAACATACAAATATTTTTTGGAAAATTGACCTGCTGATGTACAGTGACTGTTGAAATATTTTCTGGTTCATTATTCCATTAAATGAGTATAAAGCAGAAAAAAGGTACAGATCTTCATTAATCATCACAAATATGCATTTCCCCATCTCAAGCAACAGCTCGGAAGGAACACGAACAGCAGCGAGGTTTGGGGTTTTATCTCCTACTGTAGCAATAGGCCATATTGTACCAAACACACAAGCATTGCCATACTGGGACAGATGAAAAGGTCCATCAAGCCCAGCATCCTGTTTCCAACAGTGGCCAATCCAGGTCAGAAGTATCTGGCAAAATACCAGAACAGCAAAACAGATTTTGTGTTGCTTATCCCAGGAGTAAGCTGTAGATCTTCCCAAGTAATATCTCCGGTTTGTTTAAAATGTACTACTTCGTAGCTTTATTGCATGCCCCCTAATTCATCTATTTTTGGAAAGAGTAAACAAGTGATTCATGTCTAACTGTTCCACTCCACTCAGTATTTTATAGACCTCTATCTTATCTCCCCTCAGCTACTTCTTGTCCGAGCTGAAAAGCCCTATTTTCTTTAGCCTTTCCTCATAGGGAAGTCGGCTCATCCTCTTTACCAGTTTGGTTGCCCTTTTCTGTACCTTTTCTAATTCTGCTATATCTTTTTTGAGATGCAGTGACCAGAAGTGCACACAGTATTCGAGGTACAGTCGCACCTTTGAGCGATACAAAGGCATTATAGTATTCTCATTTTTTTAAATTTTCATTCCTTACCTAATTATTCCTAACATTCAATTTGCTGCACACTGAGCAGAGGGCTTCAATGTATTATCAATGATGACACCTACAGATACTCCAAATTATTATTATTATTATTAGTGTTTTCATATTAATTCACACAGTTTTTGAATGCACTCTAGATGGTACAGAGTCATCTGGCCTCATATCACCCCCATCCTTGTCATAATACTGCTCATGGTTGGAACCTCAGTGGAACTTGTTGGACTACTGGGATTGGTGGCAGAAGGAAAAATCAGAGGAGAAACAGTTCCTGAGGTGATACAGATAAAATACCTAGAAACATTGTTCAAAAACTTGTGTAGACCTGCCCTCCTTATGCTTGAGATATGTGTTGTTCAGGTCGTAAAAGACACATTGAGCAAAAGAACTGATACCAGGTCCAGACCAATGATGGCTCTGTCTCATCTTTCCCTCTTTGCCTGGGGCAACTGGAAGGTGCATAGAGGAAGTGTTCATGAAACAGGGTGAGTGTAACCTCTTTCATCCCCTTTTAGATCTTTCCCGTTTACAACATAAGGAGACATGTTTCTCTCAGGGGCAATGTCTCCACATTGGTTAATTCTGTATATTCTCTGACAATAATGAACCTCCCTCTTAAACCAGGGTATGTGGTAAAGAGTTGCATGAGAACAGAAATTTCACCCCTCCCTGCTGAAATCTAATCCATCCCCACCTGTCCCCACTGGAATCTCCTCCATCCCTGCACATCTCCTGTGCTAAACTACCCCGACTTGTGGTAAAATAACTCAATCTAACAGTAGCCTATGTTGATAACTTCTCAGTGCTTATGGGAACTTCAATGCTATCAACCATATCCATAATTTTTTTTAGTGCTATTATAATTGCCATGGCACAAGGAAAGGGTAGGTAGGCTGACCTGGCACTACACTTCTGTAGAACCCAGCGGGACCTGCGTCCATCCCCGTGGGAGTCCCATGGACCTGGAGGAGATTCCCACTAATCCCATTCCCATGTAGCTCTCTAGTATGTGGAGCATGAGTTCAGTTTCTCAGATTTACTGTTTATGCTCGCCATAATACTTGCATCGTGTCAAAGACGGCTTCCTTCTGGAACTGATAAGATGTAATGTGTATAGGCAATCTAGCCAGGCATGCTTGGAAATTCTTTCTAATTCAGTTTGTGGCATCCAAAATAAATTTGGAGTGTAATATGCTGATCATTTCAAAATAATTAACTCTCTCGTCTGTGCGTAAGTACAATTTGTAAAACAAGCATTGCTACAATGAAATGTGAAAAAAATAATGGGAATACTAATCTGGGATTACCTTCTCTCATGCTCAATATTTTTGAGGCTGGGGATTCTTTTATCACCTGCTGTACAAATATCCCACTTTCTCCTCCTCCAGAAATACTAAAACCAGTGGCCCCTTCTTCAGCTTCTGTTGTCAGCATCACCTCCATCGGTTCCTACAGACAAAGAAAAGCAAGTAACGTTACAAAACTATTGGTCGTTCATCTGCCAAAAGTAGCTGCACTTAGAAAGTTTCCTCTCGATATGTGTAGGTCAGCTACAGCACACTCCACCAGATTCTGTATAGGTCACCCAAAGTTGAGCATGCAATTTTGGGCACGGATCACAGATCCACACATACACTAATTTGTTAATTAGGCAATAATAATCAACTATTGGCGTTAACAAGCACTTAACTGGCACTAATTAGGGGTTATACATGGGACATGGGGTTATACAGTGTAGTAAATTTAAAACAAATCGGAGAAAATATTTCTTCACCCAACATATAATTAAACTCTGGAATTCGTTGCCGGAGAACGTGATGAAGGTGGTTAGCTTGGCAGAGTTTAAAAAGGGGTTAGACGGTTTCCTAAAGGACAAGTCCATAAACCGCTACTAAATGGACTTGTGAAAAATCCACAATTCCGGGAATAACACGTATAGAATGTTTGTACGTTTGGGAAGCTTGCCAGGTGCCCTTGGCCTGGATTGACTGCTGTCGTGAACAGGATGCTGGGCTCGATGGACCCTTGGTCTTTTCCCAGTGTGGCATTACTTATGTACTTATGCACTTATGTACTTATGCCCTAACCCTATTCTATAACATGCAAACCTAAATTTCATAGCATGCAACTCCAAAGGGGGTGTAGCCATGGGAGGAGCATGGGCAGTTCATGGGCAGTCCCAGAAAATAGGTGTGATGTTAGAGAATACATGGATTTGTGCATCTAACTCTATTTATTTATTTGGATTTTGCTCACATCTTTTTTCAACAGTAGTTCAAGGTGAGTTAAATTCGGGTACCATAGGCATTACTGCCATCATTTGGGCACCAGAACAACCAGGACTGGAGCCACCAAAAATATATACAAATATATCTTAGTGCCACAGCTTACCTAAATTGACTTTTTATATATATATATATAGTATAATTAGAGTACCCTCAGATATAACCAACTGTTCAGTGGTATAGCACTTCTTTCATCGGGTTTAAGAGAATTTTTTTGGGCGGGTATTTTTTGTCATTTGCATCCCATCACCCAAATGCTATAAATATCATTAATCAACTTGCAAAAATAAATTGTGAAACACTGTGCACTTATATATTTTTGGTGGCTCCAGTCCTGGTTGGTCCAGTACTCATATTTTATGTTACCAGAGACAAAGATATTGTTGATATCATTTGGGCACCAGCATTTACACCTTTGGCATGTGTAAATGGTTGCGTCCAAACTTAGGCACAAAACGCGTGCTAAGCTAGTATTCTGTCAAGGTCATTCAGAGCACAGCACCCTTCACAGACCACTAGCTTAGGGGTCCTTTTAAGAAGCTGCGGTATAAGGGGGCCTGCGCTAGCATCAGCACGTGTTTTTGATGTGCGCTGAGACCTCCTTTTACCACAGTGGGTAAAAGGCTGTCCATTTTGGGGGAAAAAGAAATGGCCGTGCAGTACGTGAACCACTTACTGCATGGCCATTTCGGCGGGGAGTCCTTACCACCACCCAAGGGCTCCTGTGCTATCCTGGAGGTGACTGATTACCAATGGTTAAGTTCCAGAAATGGCGCAAGCTTGGGGTGGGTGGGAACTGCCACCAGGCTCCTGGGGTAGCCTGGAAGTAGTTCCAGATTGGTGCACGATAAGCCCGTGGCCCCTTAGTGCGGGTCATCCCGACACCTAACTTTGGACACCATTTATTGAATTTCCCCCGCAGTGCTTACAGCAGTAGACTTTTGGATTATGTTAGCTCATGGAATGAGGGCCAGGTGAATGGTTTTACTTACGAAATCAATATGGAAAAACTTGTATTGGTACATACTGCTTAGAAGTATTTGCAAACTTAGGGTATGATTCATTAGGCTCATCACAAAATAGTAAAAAGGCCAGAGCAAATGAGGTCCTTTCTGAATGATTTTCAACCGACTCTGTGTATTTCTGTATTTTGCATTGGATTTCCCTGGTAACCTTCTGTGTTTATATAAACACGTACTTCGGGAAGTAACAGAACTAATTATTGTATGACCTTGTTAGCCCAGAAGAGAAGTTCAAAGTAAAGAGAATTTTAATAAGAATTACATTTTCCATTTTGTGCTGATAGCACCTACTCCGATAACGTAAGCTTCTCCTGTCCCCTTATGGGAAGGGGTAGTGGGGGTAGGGGATTTAGGATGGCCTTGCTGACTGCTCCGCAGTCCCTGGTACAAAATGAATGTGCCCAACAACCCAGGACTAGATTTAAGCATATTCCCCCAGATTCTATAAAGTGCGACTTGAGTTGCGTGGGCAAATCCGGTCGGATTCTGGATTTGTGCATGCAACTTAATTAGCTTAACAAGCCAATCAGTGCTGATAATTGAACTTAACAAGCAATTATTGACACTAATTGGCATCGTTCATTCTCCTCAGCAGCTTGACTCTTGCATCTCCGCCTTCCATTCCCCTTCAGTTTTTTTCCCTCCCTCCCCTCCTCCCTCCTCTACCTTTTTTTTTCTCTTCTCCCCGTCTCTTCAGCATTGCACTACTGTTATTCTGATGTACTTTCTCCTGCATTGTATGCCACATAGAGCCCGCCTTGGTGGGAATATGTGGGATATAAATGTTCTCAATAAATAAATAAATAAATTAGAATTTACTTACTCAAATGTCTAAGTGATGCGCATACATTCTAAGACATGGATGGATCTGAAAAGGGGGCGTGGGCATAGACAGGGCATGGGCAGGTCATGAGCATTCCTAGAATTTATGCGTACTATTATAGAATATGCCCATTCCGTGTGTAATTTAGGCAGCGGCTTTTACACCAGGTTTTCATTAGCGTAAATGGCTACGACTAAATATAGTCGAAGTAAACAGGTGTTGGGCGTATTCTATAAACTACATCTAGATTTAGGCATATTCTTTAAACCGCACCTAAATTCAGGTGCAGTTTATAGACTACGCCTAGGTGTATTTTTTTTGGCATGATATATAGAATCTAGCCCATTGTGACCCCTAAGCTATAACATTTAAGAGGCCCCCTTCAATTAAGAAGGAAGTAAATTTTAGTTTTAATAGGTTTCTGTACTAGTGAAGCATGAGTCCCTTTGTAATGTGACGCCCTAAGCTGTAGCTTGTTTAGCTAATATGTTAAGTCCAGTTCTGCAGCAACCAAAGAAGCTTCAAATTCAAGGTGAGATTGCAAGAGGACCACTTGCTGTCTAACCAGGTAAATATTATAATATGCCTTTTATTTTGATATTAACAACCAAAAAAGCACCCAAATTATATATATATATATATATATATATATACAGTGCACTCCATTTAAGTGCATGTTGGATAAGCGCATGCTCTGTTTAACTGCATGCTGTACTTCGGTCCTGTTTTTGGCACCATCAATTTCTATGGGGACAAACTTTGGTTTAGCGCACCACTGATAAGTGCAAGATTCGCTTATATGCATGGTTCAAGACCGCTCCTCTGCAGGAAAGGATCCGCATAAACGCATGCATGGAATATGGAAGCTGATTGGCGTGTAACAACCAACGAGATTTCAAATTTACTGCCTCTTTAACTGCCACAGGCAGAATAAGTGAAAGAATGTTGTTAGAGCGTACACCGGGATCGTCGTCACAGCGGAACTGTAAGACTTTAACACTGGCTGAACGAATAGAAGTTCTTAAAAAATTAGAAAACAAGGTCAAGCATCTATTGCTAAAGAATATGGTGTCAATCCCAGTCAAATTTCACGTGCCTTGCAGCAGAAAGACCAGCTTCTGGAAGACTGGCAAAACAATACAAATCCACAACGGACACGAAAACGGGCGGGAAAAGCTGAGGAGGTAGAAGATGCTCTTCTTCGGTGGTTTTCTCGAGTCAGGAGCAGACAGTTTCCTGTCAGTAGTCCACTGCTTATGGAGAAAGCTAACCAGCTAGGTGAAAGTCTTGGACTAACTGAATTCAAAGTCACTGTTGGATGGTTGGAAAGATGGAAGGAGAGGAACAGCATAAAATTCAAGAAGCAGCATGGTGAGAAACAAGACGCTGAAGACTTTGGTGCTGAAAATTGGGTTGTTTCGGTTCTTCCTACCATCTTGAACGAGTTTGCACCTTGTGACGTTTTCAATGCTGAAGAAAACGGTCTCTACTGGCGAGCGATTCCTGATGGAACACTTTGAATTCAAACATGCCGAAACTACTGGAGGTAAAACGTCGATGGACCGACTGACTGCAATTGCTGCAATATGGATGGGAGTGAGAAGTTGGAACCCTTCATCACTGGAAAGAGCAAACAGTCCCGTTGCTTCAAGAAAGTTAAGCAACTTCCTGTGTCATACAAGGCTAACGCAAATTCATGGATGAATAGGGAAATTTGGAAGCATTGGCTAAAGAAGTTAGACACTAGAATGCAGGCACAAAAGCGTCAGATTTTGCTGCTTTGTGATAATTGTGCTGCACACAGGGATGATGTCAGGCTGTCTAACGTCAAGGTGGTCTTCCTGCCACCAAACAATACCTCTCTGATCCAACCTATAGATCAGGGCTTAATAGCCAATTTCAAACAACATTATCGGGCAGTGCATGCTCCGGTTAACTGCATGCATTTCTTTGGTCCCAGACCCTTAGACTTAAGCGGATTGCACTGTATTTCTTTTTTACTGGCTAATGTCTATTATTTACATGTGAAGCCTCAGTTTGATTTGTGTTTTATTTTGATATGACAACCCTTCTTTAAGGGGTCGATTTTCAGTGGAAGTTAATCAGTGAGAGCTGCTCCTACCCAGTTAAGTCCCACTGATCAGGTCCAGGGCAGATTCACCATGAATATGTATGAGACTGATTTGCATACACTGCCTCCTTGGTATGCAAATGTATCTCATAAATGTCCTAAAAACCTGACTGGCTGGGGTTCCGCTAGGACAGATTTGGGAACCACTGATATAAGGGATGGCAATGCAGCTACACCATCATATAATGTCATAGCTCTGCCCTGAGAGCAGTGTCCTGCAGTGTTATCTTATCCTGAAAACCCAACTGGTTTGGAGCCCTGAAGAACCAGAGTTGGGGATTCCTGTTATTTTCCCCAAGATTCTGGGAATATACAGTCAGAGAAATGTAAGGCTATATGCTGCCAATAAATTGCCATATTGGTCTATGTTTTCACAGGTAAATATGCTGTATTATTCTGTTTTGTATAGCTGAGGAATGCACCCCTCCACATTCCATTGCTCCAAATCCTATTTATGGCATACTTCTGATGAAAGTCCAATACGTTCCTAAACAATTTTAAAAAGTCCCAGTTTTTACCCACCTCTGAGTCACTCATTTTGACAGATAATTGTCTTGTCCCAAATCCTTCTTCAAACTGAGATTTTTTTAAGTCACTAGGGTGTTCTTTGTGTGATATAGCCTCTTGCATCTATAAGAAAATAGTTTCAATTACTTGATGATTAACATAGTTAGAAACATTGTTCAATAACTTGTTAAGACCCTGCCCTCCCTATGCCTTGGGTATGTATTATTTAGGTCATAAAGGACACTGAACAAAGCAGTAGGCATGCCATGATTTGACTTGACAGTAGCAAATGCCAACATTTCTTTTAGCTGAACAGCAAAAAGTGAAACATCCTAATTTTGAAGACCTTTTCAGGTAATAATCTTACAACTGAAAATCTTATTCTTTGTATACTATTCTATACCAGTGTTTCCCAAGTCCAGTCCTGGAGTACCCCTTGCCAGTCAGGTTTTCAGGATATCCATAATGAATATGTATGAACTTGATTTGCAAACACCACCTCCATTATATACAAATCTCTTTCATGCATACTCATTGTGGATATCCTGAAAACCTGACTGGCAAGGGGTACTCCGGGACTGGACTTGGGAAACACTGTTCTATACCACCTTTCATGGGACTACCAACAAAAATAAAAAAAAAGGAGAGGGCAGGAAATTGTAAAAGAAGAGATTATAATTTGTGCATTTACATGAGCATAAATTTACTATGTAGTGAGTGTTTACTTGATTTGTTCCATAGGGAAAGGATGTCATTTAAATGTCAATCACATATCCTGTCACTGCATGTCACTACTAAATAAAAATGAGCAGCTAAAACAGAGTTTCCCCCTGATTCTATAAAGGCCACCAAAAATTACACGCGCAAATGTAGGCATGGTCTCAATTTGCGCGTGCAATCTGATTGAATAACAAGTCAGTTAGTGCCAATAATTGGCTTTTTAACAAGCAATAATTGGCACTAATTAGATTTAATGGGGACCAACGCATGTAAATTTAGGTGCAGGATCTGCGCCAACAGTTTACGCGCAGTACAAAAAAGGGAGTGCAAAAATAGGAGGGTCATGGACATTTCAAGGCAGAATGGAGGCGTGGTTTTGAATAAGGCATATACTTGTAGTATAATGGTGCTCCGCACGTAAATTTAGGGGCAGGCATTTGCACCATGTTTTTGTTGATATACATGGTGGCCTTCTCCACTTAAATGTTAATTCTATAAACTGTTTAAGCATTTTTTTTCAGGACCATTTACTGAATCCTACCCCTTTATGTTTTGTCGTTTGCCAATAATAGTGTGTACTATGTGGAAAGAGGACGCACTCTTTCCCGATAGTGAAAGCACCATGTATGCATGAACTATTACACATGTGCAAACTTGTATGCCCAATTGGGAAAAGAGTGCACCCTTTTTCCAAATAGCACGCACAATTTCCAAAGCAAAGGACAAAACAACAAAATGGCCAAACAAAAATGAATACAATGAAAATTGAAATCATACAAAACACAAATTTTCTGGCTGTCCTTCCCTATTGTTCAGCACTTTACAATACATCTCACTGATGCCTAGAGCACTGCTTCTCAACCCTCTCTTGAAGGCATGCCTAGCCAGTCTGGTTTTCAGGATCACCATAATGAATATACATGAGATAAATCTGTTACATGCAAATTTCATTGTGATAATCTTGAAAACACAGCCGGCTAGGTGTGTCTCCAGGAGAGGGTTGAAAAGCACAGCCCTAGAGCTCCTAGGTCAAAACTGTTGACTGCGGTAACCTGTACAGGGCAACCATAATTATAACACCAACAGCAATGAACATGATTTGGACAGATCGGTAGGGATGTGCTGCTGTTTTAAAACTGAAATGGCACAAAACAAAATCTTGTTTCACCTTGTTAACACCTGCTATATTTTACACTGCCTGTAAATTTTACAAATAGCGTACCTTGTTAAAAAAAAAAAAGGACACGCTAGAAGAAAAAAGTTGCGAAACAACACTATGAAAATAAAACAAAATGAAAAATTAACACAACATAAAATATTGTGTTTCATGCACACCTCTAATACTGAGGACAGTGGAGAAAGCAGCGTTGAAGGTGGGGTGGAAGTTATGCTCATTTATCCAAAGTGGTAGAAAGAAAGGAAGAAAGACGTTTGGTCTTTACCTGTTGTCATTTTACTCTGGGTAGATATTTCATACACCACATTCTTTCAGTGATATCAACAGAGGCCTTCAAGTAAAGGGCGTCTCAGCTATACTTTATTGGTCAGACCCGACACGGTCCATGTTTCGGCAAAGAACGCCTGCTTCAGGGGTCTTTATGTAGATCAATAGCTCAAATGTGACAAAAAAAGGCTTCACAAACAAACCACTGCAGCTCCTTGTGACTCTGGGCAAGTCACTTAACCTTCCATTGCCCCTGGTACAAAATAAGTACCTGAATATATGTAAACAGCTTTGAATGTAGTTGCAAAAACCTCAGAAAGGCGGTTTATCAAGTCCCATCTCCCTTTCCCTACTAAAGATGGATACAGTCTTTAAAAAGACTTCCAATCCAGAACCAAACAAAGCAATTTACTGCCGTGATTGTTGTACAACCATTAAAACAAAGCTTTTTTGCTCTCTACTTTGCCTTTGGGCTTTTGGATTCCTTCTCCTTGTTGTTCAGTGATAACACCAGGTTATATTTGTTACCCTGGTTTCATCAGTGTCTCTGTGGCTCAGAGGAACAGAAGCTGCTGGTTGGTAATGTGAGCAGGGCACTGAAGATCGCTGGAGCCCCTTACTTATAATCCTCTACATAAAAGGGAATACATTTTGAGGTTATGTCTTAAAGAATGGGAACATGCATACCAAACATGGAAGCTACTTTTTTTATCTTGCCTTTTTGTTAAAGTAATCTTCTTCCATTGGATACTCATATATTGGTGAGGATCCCTGTGGTCGAGGCCTAATGCTTTCTATTGCTACTTCACTTGTCTGTGGGGAGAAAAAAAGTGTGTTAATAACTGAACATAGAGATTCACTGACTTATTATTCTACCTACCTGAACAAAATTATAAAAGACAAATTGTTCAAGAATGTCTGTTTTATAATTCCCACCTGAAGTCATTCCCTTCTCTCTTATTTGTCCTTGATTAGATTGTAAGCTCTGTCGAGCAGGAACTCTCTCTTACATGTTCAGTGGACAGCACTGCGTACGTCTAGTAGCGCCGTAGACGTGATAAGTAGTAGCAGTGACGATCCTAGGTTGGCTGCCATCCGGGAAGGATCGCCGATGCGCACCCTACCCCACCCCCGGCGCAATGGCACCCCCCAGCTCATCAACCCCCCCCCCCCCCCCGTTGCACGCCGCTGGAGGGGTGCAGAGAGCAGCCGCGCGCCTGCTGGCTCCGCTGGCTCCCTGCTCCCTCTGCCCCGGAACAGAAAGTAACCTGTTCCGGGGCAGAGGGTGCAGGGAACCAGTGGAGCTGACAGGCGCACAGCCGCTCTCTGCACCCCTCCAGCAGCGTGCACCCAGGGCAGACCGCCCCGCCCTTGGTATGCCGCTGAGTAGTAGTAGTATATAACATCTTCCATGAAATTCTGATTTGTTGCATATTACTCATGCCCTTGGCACAAATCCTTGCTTTCAAAGAAATGCATCCCCAACCTGTATTGTACTGTGAAAAAATCCTAACAATTCCTAACTTGCACTACAACAGCAACATGAAATCCAGCAAAAAAAAAAAAAAACTGCAATGCCTTATTTTTTGGGGTTACCTGCTTACGTGATTCATTCACTGCAGATGACTCGGAAGTCTTGCAAGGCATTTGACAGGCTGTGGCCCACATTCTCAGATGATGCCATGGTTGCAGGCCGTACATTGATTACCTGTTTAGTTTCATATTTGATTTAAGATTTTGAATGATGGAACAACAATTTAGTTCAAGGAGGTCTTACAACCTGCGATACTGTAGGTGAGCTGGGCTGGGGGGCCTGGATAAAGTGACACTATGCAGCAGGTTAGAGAGAGCAAAGTTAACATTTATTAAAGGTGTTGTGAAGGCGGGTCCTGCTGAGTTCACAGGGGAAGGAGAAATCCAATGCAAAACTTAGTCTTTGGACAGAAGAATGTCCTCCGTGGCCTGCCCCTGCTAAAAGTAGCGTGCCGGATGTAAGGGGAAGAGAAAGCAGGGCAGGCAATGCGGCAATGCTGGAGACCAGTGCTGAATGAAGGCTTCAGCTGGCAGGGGTTGGGGACTCCCGCCAGCCAAATTATGGGCCCACAGGAAATTTGGGAGGCCCAGGCCCCTGTGGCCCCAGGTAGCTACACCACTGGCTCGCAGTACCTGAGGGATCCTTCTTAAGGGTGAGGGGCAGTGTTCTGTATAACCCTTCACACAACCCTATATTCTAGGTTAGACATTGCATTTGACAAGTTAGTGTTTTCTGTCCGTGCCCTAATTGCGGGAACGGTGATAGTTCTAGAATTGAGCCTCAGCCTTCTTTTTCATGGCTCCACAGCTTTGGAATGCTCTGCCAATGTTTCAAAGGCAGAATGGAATTATCTTATGTTCTGTAAACAATTGAAATTGTATTTATATAACTTTCTGCTTGGAAACTGACTGACATCTGCCTTTGATGTTGTGGACAATTTACTGATGAGGGGCGTTGGTTGCCTGGGTGAGATTTTTTTTACTGTCTTGTAATCTCTGTTTTAATATTCGTTCATTCACTATCCCCTGGGTTATATAAATGGTGCACAAATTTCCACACGCAAAATTGCACGTGATCCTGAGATGCGCATGCAAATTAAATTGGGTGCTAATAATCAATTATTGGTGGTTAATTGGCAACATTTGGGATTTGCGCATGCATCTTGCTCAGCGCTATTCTATAAAGATCCATACATACATTTTATACCGTGCAACTCAAAAGGGGGCGTGGTCATAGGAGGGGCATGGACAGGTCAGGAGTGTTCACTAAACATGCATGCAGTATTAGTGAATACCGGACATCCATACCTAAATTACACAGCAGGTTTGAGTTGGGGAAAATCCTTGCACCCAAAATTCGGTGCAGAAATCGGTTCTAACTGGTATTCTATTAATGGGACACAACTCAGAGCATCATTTATAGAATAGCGCTCCATGCAGATTTTTGTCAGAGTCATTTATTGCATCTGGTCCTATGTGTGTATCTTGGGCATTATACAGATCAGCTGCGGCTGGATGTGCTGTCTATAAATCAGTCTAAATAAACTAAAAAGAAGCTCAATTATGTTCCATTTTTTTTTTACTGGTTTAGAATCTACTATTTGTGCCTCTTCTAACTATCTTGCTCTTTTCTGAGCTCTCTTGTCTAAAAGCTTACATTTGATTTGCCTCTCTGTGGGTTCCATCTGTTCCTCCCATGCAAGGTGGTTGAGCGTAACACAGATTAAAGACGGCCAGGAAGAAAATGAACTGGTTTCTTCATGCTGCTGGAGTATGAAAAATCAAAGAACTAAAGGCAACACTAATACAACCTGTTTTCAAAACAAAGGCAGGCGAAAAACCCTTTGTTTATGTGTACGATGAAGCCTCTATTTTCCGGACTTGCTGCTTTAAGCAGCTCTTCTAGAAGTGCTCGTGCCATGCGAGTGTGTGTTTGCGTGAGAGACATCATTTCCTTTTTTTTTTTAATTGGTGAGTCACAGTGTTACCTGTTGAGACACAGGAGGCCTTGGGTTGGGGCCTGATGGTTGTTGGGGTCAGCAGGGCTGATGCATGTCATGGAGAAGATGCATTGTAAACTCGGGCCCTGAAAAGTACCATGACAACCACTGAGGATGGAAAGAAGATGCTGATAATTTCAATCTCAGCTGTCAGCCAGCGGGACAATATATAGCCACCCAAAGCTAGCTGAACACAGGAGTACAAAAATCAAGAAAATTTGACAGACAGTTGTTTGGGGGATAATTCAAAATCCTACAGTTTCAGTTGTATGTAACTGACCTCTCCCCGCCCCCCTCCCCCCAGTGTGGTGGGGCTGAGGATGTTCCTAGGGGCAGGTACATACATTGGGGTAAATATTCAGCTGGATGCAATCAGTGTGTTTCTGGCCACCAACAGTGTTATTCTCAGATATTCAATGCCAGGTCATGTGCAGGCACCAGCACTGAATATTCGGGTTTGTGCGTCTGACTATCCCTTACTGGTTAAATGCAAAATTAAGCACTTAACTACCTAAGTGCAACTGGATAAATATAGGAGCACCCCCCATGGCCACCCCCCTTCTGGGTTGCGCACAATGGGATTTGGGCGCACATTATTATAGAATAGCGTGTGAAGGAATCAGGCTGAACAGACAATGGGATAAACACACTAGTTTATTAGTGCAATATGTAAGACTCAACATGGCACTGTGTTTCGGCACAGAAATGCCTGCCTCAGGGGTCTTGTACTGAAGTTTCTTGTGGGGAATAAAACAACCTTTGCAGCTGAGCAGACAAGTGTAAAGTGATCTTTGAAGACCGTGCTTAAATAAAAGATACACTACTCAAAAAGGATAAATCGTTCTGGGTTAAGAAATACCAAGTGAGAGTTCTCAGTGCTGAGTGTGACTCAAGAAACTTCAATACAAGACTCCTGGGCACTTCTGTGCCAAAACACGGTGCTGAGTCGAGTCTTGTGCATTGCAGTAATAAACTAGTGTGCTTGTTCCATTGTCTTCATAGAATATCGTGTAGCATGATGTCTGCAAAAATCCAAATTGTGCTAATTAGCACCCAATTATTTATTTATTTATTACATTTGTACCCCGCGCTTTCCCACTCAAAGCAGGTTCAATGCAGCTTACATAGTAATTGGGATTACAAAGTATTGGTGGAGAGAAATAAGTTGAGTATTATCGGAGTAATAAAAGAAATAAGAATGTAGAAATGCAGGGATGAGGGGAGTAGGAGAAGTATGAGCAAGGGTAAGTGAGCAATTGGAGGGTAGATGAGGCGGAGAGGAATGGGCAAGAGTGAAGGGAGTAGGAGAGGTGTGAGTAAGGGTAGGTGAGCATTGGGGGAGGGGTCAATGAGGCAAAAGGGGATAGAACAGAGGATAAGCAGGGGAAAATGAGGCGAGAGATGTAGTCTAGGTCGTTGTCATTGTCTCCTGGATATGTGATGAATAGATGGGTTTGTGGGAGTTAATCTGGATCATTTGGGTAGGCTTGCCTGAACAAATGGGTTTTTAGTGACAATAATTGTCTCATTAGCCAAGTTAGTTGGATGCACATCTTGGATTGGCGCCCAAATATCAGCGCCCAAGTTTGGGCACCATATATAAAATCTGGGGGAAAAATAACTTAGCCCATTAGTGCCCAATGTTCCCATAATAAGCCATAAGGGAACAAATTGATTTGTTCCCATATGGAAACATTGAGCACTAATGGGTTAAGCACCCTTTTACTAAGCAGCAGTAAGCCTACCTTGGACTTACTGCATGCCAATCCAGAATTACTGCTGGGCTACCGCAGGAGCCCAGTGGTAGTTCCCATCCTGAGCATGCGCCATTTCCAGAGCTACAAAAATATGTCCTATTTTTGAAGCACCAGAACTTATCCGGTGGTAACTGGGCAGCAGTTATTGACGGGTTAGCACAGGAGCCCTTACTGCCAGCTCAATGGGAGTTGGTAAGGGCTCCCCCCCCCCCCCCCCCGCAAATAACCACATGGCAGTAAAAGGGGGCCTCTGTGTGCATCAAAAATATGAGCTGACATTAGCATAGGCCCCCTTTTACCGCAGCTTAGTAAAAGAAACCCTTACAGATGTAATTGTATATTATCGTCATGAGGCAGTTTGTGATTCTGATCTGATGTGACTGTAGAACTCTAGGATACTGAAGACTTTCAAAAATAAGAAATTAAATTTTTAAGTCATACAAGCAGAGTTGCAGATCATCGAATAAGATAAGTGGACAGCTGGCTGTGCATTAATGAAAAAGTCTAATGTTCGAACTTTCTAACTAGTAGTTAACTATTTGATACGTGGACATTGAAAATTGTACAAATAAGAAAGTCAGCGGTTGACAGATTTCAATTGACTACACTATTGAGTATTATTCTCTCAATATTGGGGTATATATATATTACTCAGGAAGTAGGGCTTATGGGCCAATGGTTTTTCTCCTATTTTTGGAGTTTTTTACATTGGCTTATGAACACTAGGTCCTATTAGGACTGAAGAAAGAAATAGGACCAGTGATAAGACTAACTCCAGTGATAGCGTTGGCGCTCATACAAATATTGAGCAAAGTGTGATCTCTTTGAGATTTGCCAAACTTGGAAGCATTGAGGTCAATTTGGATAAATGTATTAAGTTAAGCACAAGCTGGGAGGAAAATACTCATGTACCAACTGGTAGGCGTATTAAGGAATAGAATTTAAACCAGTGGTTCCTGTAATGTAGATTGTGTTTAAGTAGTATACCATGCCATACTTTGTATTGCTGTTCGAATATTTTTACTGCTCTAATTGCCTATTGCTCATGTTTGATCTATTCTTACTGTACACCGCCTTGAGTGAATTCCTTCAAAAAGGTGGTAAATAAAGCCTAATAAATAAAATAAATAAATAAATAAACATTGCACTGTTAGGTCTAGCCACTAGGTGGAACCTAGTACCTTGTTTTAGTTGATCTCACTATTATCTCTATGGTGTTTGCACGCTATAAGAACTATTCCACTATTAGTGTTTCTCAAACCATACTAAACTATACTATCTATAGTCTTATATTCCACTTATTTCATTTAAAATCCTAAGCAGATCACAGCAATAAAACCTTAACAGAGGGAAGTACAGATATATTAATAATCCTTCATTTAATAACAACATTATGTAATTAAAATAACAATGTTGAAAACAAATATGTTTTTAAAGTTTATTGAAAAAGGGGCTAAGAAGATAATTCTTTAATCTGCTTTAGAAGATTATTCCAAATCTTAGCCCCCTGAAAAGGAAAGGATAGTTCTAGCTGCTTCTTATATTGAACTAATTTCATTGTTGGAAAATTAGGTTTCAATTTATTTACTTGTCGTAGTGTAGACCAATTATGAAGAAACTTCAGGGAGTATTTTACAATGGAGCGATAGCGTTTTTAGTGCACACTAATGACTGGCACACGTTAAATGTTACAGATGCCCAAAGGAATATATGGCCATCGTTAGCAGTTAGCGCACACTGATTTTTAGCGCATGCTAAAAACACTAGCATGCCTTTGTAAAAGGACCGCTCAAAGTCTTAACTATGCTTTTAGGATTGTGACCATGAAAGGATTTGAAAATCAGCCAGGCAATTTGAGGGTCCCTTTTACTAAAGGGTTGATGCGTGGCAACAGGCTTCCTGCGTGCCATTCCAGAACTACCAGGAACCCAGCGGCAGTTCCCACCCCCAGCGCACGTCATTTCTGGCACTACAAAAATATTTTCTATTTTTGTAGCACCGGGGCTTACCCGGTGGTATTTGGGCAGTGCTGTGCGCTGCCCGGTTACCACCAGGTTAGCACAGGAGCTCTTACCGCTACCTCGATGGGAGGCAGTAAGTGCTCCCCCTCCAAATGGCCATGCGGCAAGTGGTTCACTTACTGCATGGCCATTTCTTTTTGAGAAAAAAAAAGACAGCCTTTTACCCACTCAGGGGGCCTCAGCACACAACAAAAACACACGGTGATGCTACCATAGGCCTCCTTTTACCGCAGCTTAGTAAAAGGAACCCTGAAACTGTATTTGTCAGTTAACTCGGAAACCAGTGCAAAGATTCCAACAAAGGCGAGACGGTCGACCCTCTCAGATTTGCCCAGACAATAAATAAGTCTAGCTGCGATATTCTGCAGAAGTTGGAGTTTTCTTTGTAATCTCGAGGAGACTGCACAATATAACGAATTACAGTAATCCAGTTGTAGAAGAAGTATTGATTGGGCTATAACCCTAAAACTTTGCGTGCTCAAAGATGACCTAATGACTCTTAATCGGCATAGCTTAAAAAAGATCTTTTCAGTCAGGTTATTTATCTGAGATTTACAGGTTAGTTTAGAGTCCAAATGAACTCCCAAAACCTTTGCTTCTTTTTCAATTTTCAAAATTTCACCCGAATCAAGAGTTACTTCCTTAACAGGTAGAGAATCAAAGTCACCAAACCATAAGATTTGGGTTTTCAACTTGTTTAATTTTTTTTTAAAAAGGGTCCAAGTGTCAACTAAAGAGATATTTTATTTTGTAGCATGTTTTCAAAGGACCTCAACTTGGGGAATACTAAGAAGATACCATCGGCATATTACAAAACGTACATTCCTAAATTAGACAGCACTTTTTACCCAATGGACTGAGAAAGTGGTGAATCCCAAGGCACTCCACAAAGTGTGCAACTTTCTTTAAATTAGTCACCTTACTTTCTAACTCCTCTTAGTCTCTTACCTATCTATGGGCCCCGTTTACTAAGGGGCCCTTTTACAGAGCAGTGGTAAGCCCAATGCGGGCTTACCGTTCACTCTTCAGGGACTGCCGCTGGCCCAATGTGCGCTGCCCAGTTACCACTGAGTTAGCATGGGAGCCCTTCCTGTCACCTCAATGGGTGGCAGTAAGGGCTCCCCGACACATAGCCTTGTGATAAGAGTTCTCTTTCCATATGGCCATGTGTGCCTGGGGTCTTTTTACCTGCTGTGGTAAAAAGGGGCCCGGCGTGGTGGGAAAAATGGCCCCCCGCCTCTAGAACAGGGCCCCTTTTCCCGCAGCTTGGTAAAAGGACCCCTAAGCTGCACTGTAGGCACGCTAAATTTTTAGCATACATTAAGAAATAGCGCACACTGATAAAAATACCCATTTTGGTGACTCTAGTTTTTAGCGCGAGCTCATTTTTACCATGCGCTAAAAGGTTTGCACGCTTACAGCATGGCTTAGTAAACAGGGTTCTTTATGTTCCATCTTTGCTTATACCCTACATTGTCAATTAATTTGTTTTATTACGTATTGTGTTGACATTCTAAGTAGTATACTAACAGGCTTATTTTCGAAAGAGAAGGGCACCCATCTTTCGACACAAATCGCAAGATGGGCGTCCTTCTCACAGGGTCGCCCAAATCGGCATAATCGAAAGCCGATTTTGGGTACCCTCAACTGCTTTCCATCGCTGGGACGACCAAAGTTCACGGGGGCGTGTCGGAAGCATAGCGAAGGTGGGACTGGGGTGTGGTTAAGAGTTGGGC
Organism: Microcaecilia unicolor; assembly: GCF_901765095.1. Taxonomy (NCBI): domain Eukaryota; kingdom Metazoa; phylum Chordata; class Amphibia; order Gymnophiona; family Siphonopidae; genus Microcaecilia; species Microcaecilia unicolor. The sequence goes on along the minus strand of NC_044039.1, from coordinate 184,328,547 downwards.
GTCCTCGGCCGATAATGGAAAAAAGAAGGGTGGTCCCTGACGAGCACTTGGCCAACTTGGTCCATTTTTTCTTGCAACCAAGCCTCAAAAAGGTGCCAGAACTGACCAGATGACCACCAGAGGGAATCGGGGATGACCTCCCCTTACCCCCCCCCAGTGGTCACTAACCCCCTCCCACCCTAAAAAAACGTTAAAAATATTTTTTACCAGCCTCAAATGTCATACCCAGCTCCCTGACAGCAGTATGTAGGTCCCTGGAGCAGTTTTAGTGGGTGCAGTGCACTTCAGGCAGGCAGACCCAGGCTCACCCCCCCCCTACCTGTTACACTTGTGGTGGTAAATGTGAGCCCTTCAAAACCCACCACAAACCCACTGTACCCACATGTAGGTGCCCCTCTTCACCCCTTAGGGCTATGGTAGTGTTGTACTTTTGTAGCGCGTGGGTTTTGGGCGGCTCAGCACACAAGGTAAGGGAGCTATACACCTGGGATCAATTTCTGAAGTCCACTGCAGTGCCCCCTATGGTGCCCGGTTGGTGTCCTGGCATGTCAGGGGGACCAGTCCACTATGAATGCTAGCTCCTCCCATGACCAAATGGCTTGGATTTGGTCATTTCTGAGATGGGCATCCTCGGTTTCCATTATCGCTGAAAACTGGGGACGACCATCTCTAAGGACGACCATCTCTAAGGTCGACCTAAATGTTGAGATTTGGGCATCCCCGACTGTATTATCGAAACAAAAGATGGACGCCCATCTTGTTTCGATAATACGGGTTTTCCTGCCCCTTCGCAGACATCCTGCAAGGACGCCCTCAGGAAAACTTGGCCCCTCCACGTCATACTTTGTATTATTTGAATATTTTTACTGCTGTAATTGTCTATTGGTCATGTTTGATTTATTCTTACTGTACACTGCCTTGAGTGAATTCCTTCAAAAAGGCGGTAAATAAATCCTAATAAACAAATAAACAAATAAATAAAGTGGCTGCCAGGGTAGGGATGTTTATGGATCACATCCTGAAGGTCATTATTTTGAAGTCTTTAATTCTTTCAGCTACCATTCCACAGTCCACCAAGTGTCTTTTTGATTTTTTAATTACAGTGGCACTAAAAGTTATTGTAAATCATTGGAAGGATAATAGTGATGCTAGCTTGATACAGTGGCGTAGCAAGGGCGGGGCGGTGGGGGCGGTCCGCCCCGGGTGTCCGCGGGTGGGGGGGTGCTCCGTCGCGTCGCTTCTCCTGCCACCGCCTGCCTTTTTCTTTTCTTTTTTTTTAAATCCGTGCAGCCACGCAGGCAGCGCTTCGCGTCTGCCCTGCGTGTGCTGAGAAAGAAGTAAATCGCCAGCGCTGGTTTCGGGCCTTTCCTCAATGTCCCGCCCTCTTGTGAGGTAACTTCCTATTTCCTCAAGGGCGGGACATCGAGGGAAGGACCGAAGCCAGTGCTGGCGATTTACTTCTTTCATAGCACACACAGGGCAGACGCGAATTGCTGCCTGCGTGGCTGCACGGATTTAAAAAAAAAGAAAAAGGCAGGCGGTGGCAGGAGAAGAGGGCTCTGTGGCTCTCAATGGAGGGGAGACGGGACTGGGTCAGGGGGGGAGCTCAGAGGGGAGAAGGGGATTGGAGAGGGGGTGGGGGAGTTCAGAGGAGGGGTGCTCAAAGGGGAGAAGGGGATTGGAGAGGGTGGGGGTGCTCAGAGGGGAGAATGGGGATTGGGGTGGGGGTGCTCAGAGGGGATTGGGGAGGGTGGGGGAGCTCAGAAGGGTACTCAGAGGGGAGAAGGGGATTGGGGAGGGGTGCTCAGAGGTGAGAATGGGATTGGGGAGGGGTGGGGTTGCTCAGAGGGGAGAATGGGGAGGGTGGGGGAGCTCAGAAGGGTACTCAGAGGTGAGAAGGGGATTGGAGAGGGGTGGGGGAGTTCAGAGGAGGGATGCTCAGAGGTGAGAAGGGGATTGGGGAAGGTGGGGGTGCTCAGAGGGGATAAGGGGACTGGGGAGGGAAGTGCTCATGGGAGAAGGGGTCTGGAACTGGGGGCTGAAAAGGGGCAGGGGCTGAAACTGTGGGGACTGGGGGCTTTAAAGGGGACAGGGAGAACTGGCTGGGGCTGAAGCTCGGGACTGGTGAGAGAAAAGGGCTGGGGTTGAAACTAGGGCTGAAAAGGGGACAGGGAGAAGTGGCTGGGGGCTGAAGCCCAGGACTGATGGGAGAAAAGGGCTGGGGACTGGTGGGATAGTGGGGCTGAAAAGGGTGGCAGGTGGGAGATGTGGGCTGGAACTAGGTGCAAGTGGAAAGAGGGGGCAGAGAGAGGGGACAGACCCTGGATGGAAGGAGGGGGAGTGTGAGGGAGGGCAGACCCTGGATGGATGGGAGAGGGAGGGCAGACGGATCGAAGGGGCAGAGAGAAAGGGCAGATGGTGGGTGGAAGGGGGAGAGAGAAAAAGGGCAGATGGTGGATGGAAGGGGCAGAGAGAGAGGGCAGACACTGGATTTCAGAGAAAGAGCGAAGACAGATGCTGGATGGAAGGAAGACAGTGAAAAGAAGATGAGGAAAGCAGAAACCAGAGACAACAAACTGAAAATAAAATATATATTTTTTTATTTTTTTGCTTTAGGGTATAGTATTGTATCTGTGTTTATGTGTTAATAAATGTTTATAAATAGAACATATAAATAAGGTAATCATTTTATTGGACTAATTTTTAATACATTTTGACAACTTTCAGAGAACAAAACCCCCTTCCTCAGGTCAGGATAGGATACTATAACAGCACTATATTGTATTGACCTGAGGAAGGAGGTTTTGGCCTCTGAAAGCTAAATGTATTAGTCCAATAAAATGGTATTTTATTTTCTATATTTGTTTTATTTCTATTTGTTAATTTGTAAAGTGGTGATCGGATTTGTTAGTTTTTTCAAATTTACATCCACTGTCTTTATATTTTCACAGTACTAGGGGACATTTTCTGTTTCTGTGGTGTTGCATTGTATGCAGAGTCTGGCATCGGGGGTTCAGTTTAATTTTTGTCTAAATAGAAAGTTTATGATTACTTATTCTATAGTGGATTAGGGTGTATCTGTGTTTGTGAAAAAGACATGGCTTTCGGTTGGCATTGACTGTGCAGGATCGACGATCTGTACTAATCTGTCTGTTTTCGTTTTACAATAGGTGAATTGATGTTCTAGTGCTCACTGTAGCGTTTAAGATGCTTGTGTGACTTGTAGAAATGACTGCTTATGGTACGGTAGAATTGCACTATAGGTCCTGAGTGTTTTGTATTCTCGGTATGCCTAGTACTGGATTTGGGGGGGGGGGGGGGGGTGTTAAAAAATGACCGGCCCCGGGTGTCAACTACCCTAGCTACGCCATTGGCTTGATATACCGCCTTAACTAACATATTGACCTAGGCGGTTTACAGTTCTAGTACAATAATAATAATAAAATAAGATCAATAAAGGAACTACAATGTACTGATAGGAAAGTAGTCAACACACATACAAATAGAGCCAATACATATCCATACTAGGAACAAGCAAAGGAAGGGAGGGGTATAGAAGGGAGGAAAAGGGAGTGGGATTCAAACCAGCAGCAAATGGGACTGTTTATTTAGAAAATATGAGAAGACATTAGAGGAAAAAGGTACCTAAACAAAAAAGCAAGTGGGAGTTGTTGCACTATTATATGTTGATTGAAGCTTGAGAGATTTTATGGGTTTTCTTATTGAGAATTGTTATTGATATTGTTTTGTAAATTTTATTCAGTTGGTTTTATAATTTAGCTTCTGCATTAAATAATGAAACAACATTCATACAAACAAAAAATGACAAATTTACATCAATCCAGATATCTTATTCTCCCATCTGATCCTTTTTATACCTTCTTCAGTTTAGAAGAAGAAGATTGATCCTATTTTGAGAAGCATTGTTCTGGACTAGGAAGATGTGCAGGCACTGAGCTCTGCAATAAATCAGTATTTAATTTGCACCTGTTTTCATAACACACTGAAGGAACTTATTAAAATCTGAAAATACTGAAACAGTGGTCTGGAAGAACAGTAAATATACTTCCATCATTGGGTTTTCAAATGCTGTTCTTAAGATGCTCTTTTTCGAAGCATATGGATGTCTCAAAAGGTTGAATGGATGTCCATGTGCTTGAAACGTCAAAATCTCGATTTTGCAAAGGCAGAACAGGGATGTCCAACACTGCAGTACGTCTGAATAGCAAGGGGGCGTGTTTTGGGTGGGACAAGGGAGGGCCTGAAATCTGGTCATCCAACAGCGATTGCTGAAGGGGAAGAAACATCCATGTCTAAAAAGAAGGATGTCCTTATTTAGAGCTGTTTCAGGACCATCCAGGTTACAGAAAAGGGCTCTGACTGAGCAGCTGTCCACTGGCTGGATTAACTCACAGAAGTTACACATCCCAGAGCTGCTAATTCTTCTTAACACTCAATGGCATGTGAAGTTAAAGATTATTCATAATTCACTTATAGAAAATATCAGGACCATGTCAACACGGCCACGTTTTCAAGTAGCTGCGTCAGGACATTGGCCCTAAAATACAATATATAAATATGCCCAATTCAATACATAAATACATTATTTCAAGAAACATTGTATTGCAATATGTTCTAAAATATATATTCACATACCTGATATGAAAAGCTGACACTTCACAGCGTTGTGTATCATTTGCAAGGTGGCGACTAAACACCATCCACCTTTTTATATACCCACCCAACCGGAAGTAAAAATCAGCATCAGCAGGAACAACGTCACAAAAGAGATGCCCAATCCAGTTCCAAGTTTAAACCTCTCGGAGAAACAGTGTCCAAAGCGAAAATCCATTTTTGTTCCTTGTAATTCAACGGTTTCTGAATATCACCACCCTCTATACCCATATGTATTTTCTCCACAACTCGCCATTGCAACTCATTCACCCTATGATTCTTCTCAATCCAATGCGTTACCAAGGGGGCATGTAGAACCCGACATGAGATTCTGGATTGGTGCTAACTTAAATGTAATTTAATGGATCGCTTAGTTCCACCAACGTAGATTAATTCACAAGGGCATACTAGCATATAAATCACATTAGCGGATTCACAATTAGTATTCTCCCGTCCTGTCAATATGGTGCCCGATTTAGTTATCTGAAAAGTAGGGCCCACTAAAGCTGAACTACACCACTGGCATTTGCCAGAATCAGTATGGCCAACAATATCTGACTGCTTTGCCTCATAATCAATCCACTTATATGTGAGAATCTCGCCTAGTGTTCTCCCCCTTTGGTACGCTATCATGGATCTCACCTTAAAGTAGGTGTGTATTGTCAAATTGTGCCAAAATTTGTATAGCAATCCGTGACCAATGGTACATGTGTCATATAGGGAAACACAATCACTAATTTAGTGGGTTCCTGAGCGCCCTAAGACAAGACAGTAAACTGCCTCTAGATACAAATTTAGCTCAATAATAAGCTTTTTTAAATGGCAGGTCGTGGATAACTCGTACTTCAAAATGATGCCATGAAACTCTAGCATGATATTCAAACTCACTATCAGTGCAGCAAATCCTTCGAATACAAATGAACTGACCAATAGGTAGATTCACACGTAAAACATATGGATGAAAACTAGAAAATCTCAACAATGTATTCCTGGTCACAGGCTTGCGATACTGTACTTTATTCCCTTTAAAGCTCCTGGATGCATACTGATGACAGATATTTGCGTTATCCTCCTATAATTGCCATACCAGGTATAAGATATCAACACCTATGACCGTGTGGCATTCTTTTGCACTGAACATTCTGAAGATCACCTTTATAAATACTGATTCCTTTTTACAAATATGCATTTTGGCTTCATAATTACTCACAAAATCATCATCTTCAGTGTCCCCATCACTTTCTTCTTCTTCCAGTGGTCTGCCAGAGCCTGGAGAAAACCAAGAGATAAAGTTTAAAGGAGATAATGTGCAGCAGGATTCATAACTGGCACTCTATGAAGGTCATCTAATAACAGCGTACCTCCTACAGGCGCTGCTTGGTGGACTTATTTAAGCCTATTCTATAGGCACTTCACTGTCTTTACAGAAGCGCAAGTGGTAGAGAACGCCAGTACATCTAGATGCCAACATACAGTCCTACAGATGGTGCAAATGCCCACATTATCCCCCAGATTCTATATGTGGTGCCCATAACTGCGCATCCAAATTTGGTCATGTGCTCAAGATGCACACACATTTTAATTGAGTATCGAGCCGGTAACTTTTTTTAAAATTAGGATTTATTTACCGCCTTTTTGTAGGAATTCATTCAAGGCGGTGTACAATAAGAATAAATCAAACAAACATAAGCAATAGACAATTACAGCAGTAAAAACATTCAAATAACAATACAAAGTATGGCATAGTATACTACTTCCAATGCCAACACAATACGTAATAGAACATTTTAATTGACAGTATAGGGTATAAGCAAAGATGCATGTTCAATACATGTACAAGGGTACACATTAAGGAATCCTTTTACCAAGCCACACTAAAAAGCGGCCGGCGCTGGTAGTGCGTGGGTTTTACATGCACTGCAGCCACTTTTAGTATGGTGGTAAAATGGCTGCCATGCCATACTTTTTTTTAATGGCCACATGCTAATTTCCCCATTAGCACGTGGCCAGTAGTGCAGGAGCCCTTACCACCGCTTATTTAGGAGGCGACAAGGGCTCCCACACTACTTCCGTGGTAACTGCGTAGCATGCACAAATGTGCCCATGCTACCTGATTAGTACAGCCACGCCTACTCTCCACCCATGGGCACATCTCCCATGCTGGAAAATAAAAAATATTTTCCAGTGTGGGATTAGCACGTGCTGAGTAGGAAGTTACCGTGGGATGCCTCAGCACGTCTCACAGTAGCGCACAGTAGACCCCTAAGTTTGTACCTAAGCCGCACTAGCAGCTGTCCTTGCGCTAATGCTTACACAGGTCATTCAAAGTAAATGGGCCATGTTGGCACTAGCGCACGGCAGGGACGTAGCCAGATTTCAGCGGGAGGGGGGGTCCAGAGCCTGAGGCACATTTTAGCCCCCCCCCCGGCGCCGCACCCCCGCCACCTTTGACCCCCCCCCAAGCACCGGCGCCCCTCCCCCGTCCCTTTCAACCCCCCCCCCCCGCCACTGCCAACTCTCCCCTGCCGCCAGGTACCTTTGCTGGTGGGGGTCCTCGACCCCCTCCAGCCGAAGCCCCCTTCAGCATGCCGGTCTCCGAGTCCGGCACGTTTGCTGATCTGGATTCTGTGAGTCCTGACGTCCTGCACGTTCCTATGTGCAGGACATCAGGACTCACAGAAACAGAATCCAGATCAGCAACGCGCCAGAGACTGGCGCTGAAGAGGACTTCAGCTAAAGGGGATTAGGAACCCCCGCCAGCAAAGGTACCTGACGGCGGTGGCGGGAGGGGGGGGGGGGGTCGAATGCAGCAGGGGGTGAAAGCAGGGGGGCCAGGGCTAAATCTGCGGGGGCCTATGCCCCCACCTAGCTACGCCTCTGGCGCACGGACAGCCGCTAGTGCGGCTTAGTAAACCGGACTGATAATTGTGAGCACTCCAGGGACAGAGAAATATCAGTATATCTGAATGTAACTGGACTTGAGATTCTACTGAAAAGGTGTGAGCAAAATCTAAATAAATAAATAAGCTTAAGATATGATTAGCGCATGGTCATTAATTGAAAAAAACAGTAAATCATCCATTTTACTGCTGTGGTAAAAATGGCCTTAGCATGTGGGAAAAACTTGCATAAGGGTACGCTAAGGCATAGCTTAGTAAAAGGACCCCAATATTTGTTTTGGAAGAGGGGTGAGGTAAAGGGTGGTCTGTGCTTTTCCCATGTTGGTAAAGGTTGTCAACTTTGGAAAATTTGTAAAAATAATCAGCTCCACCATTTCACCTGGATTCATTTTCCCCTATCCTCCACAACCAATCACCTTCACCTTTATCTACTCCCAACCTCCCCTTCCCCTTATTTTTGTGGCAGCAGCAACAAGTCATGAAAGCTTATGGCCAGGACTGATTCAGTACTGATCCAGCATTCTGCAGTGGCACAGTGGCATGCCCTCTCCTGATTTCAGCACTGGAAGTAAGGCCCAGACGCAGGACACTATCCAACTCATTTTCGAAGGAGATCGCCGGCCATCTCCTGAAGTCTGCCAAATCGGTATAATTGAAAGCCAATTTTGGCTGGCTTCAACTGCTTTCCATCGCGGAGGCGGCCAAACTTCAAGGGGGCGTGTCGGTAGCGTAACGAAGGCGGGACGGGGGAGGAACGAGGGCGTGCTTTGAGATGGCCAGCTTCGCCCAATAATGGAAAAAAGAAGGGCATCCCTGGCGAGAATTTGGTCCGCTTTATTTGGTCCCTTTTTTTTTCAGGTCCAAGTCCCAAAAAAGTGCCCGAAGTGACCAGATGACCACCGGAGGGAATCGGGGATCACCTCCTCTCACTTCCCCAGTGGTCACTAACCCCCTCCCACCCTCAAAAATACAACTTTAAAAACTTTTTGTGCCAACCTCTATGCCAGCCTCAAATGTCATACTCAGAGGTCCATCGCAGAAGTATACAGGTCCCTGGAGCAGTTTTAGTGGATGCAGTGCACTTCAGGCAGGCGGACCCAGGCCCACCCCCCCTACCTGTTACACTTGTGGTGGTAAATGTTAAGCCCTCCAAAACCCACTGTACCCACATGTAGGTGCCCCCCTTCACCCCTTAGGGCTATGGTAGTGGTGTATAGTTGTGGGTAGTGGGTTTTGGGGGGGTTGGGGGGCTCAGCACCCAAGGTAAGGGAGCTATGCATCTGGGAGCTATTTTAATTTTTTTTTTAACTTTTTAGAAGTGCCCCCTACGGTGCCCGGTTGGTGTCCTGGCATGTGAGGGGGACCAGTGCACTACGAATCCTAGCCCCTCCCAGGACCAAATGCCTTGGATTTGGCTGGGTTTGAGATCGCCGGCTTCGGTTTCCATTATGGGCAAAAGCTGAGGCCGGCCATCTGAAACCCAGCCATCTCTGACATTTGGGCGGCCCCAACCGTATTATCGAAAAAAAATGATGGCCGGCCATCTTTTTTTTTTTAATACGGTTGGCTCCGCCCCTTCGCGGCACTGTCCTCAGAGATGGCCGGCCATGGAGATGGCCGGTGCCGTTCGAAAATACCCCTCCATGGCTCAGTCTACCTTGAAAGCAGAAGGTAACCGAACAAAAAAAGTTCCACGGAACACGCAATAGTACACAAGGCAATGGAAACAGAGGAAGACTAGACAACACTCAGGAACAATACAGTTAAAATTAAAATTTAATTGCTCAAAATATATGCAAAGGTAACAAAATAATTGCTCAAAATATACTAAAAGTATAGTGATGTACACTAAAAGTAATATCAGTGTTCAAGACTCGACAGGGTATGTCAAAGAATGTACAGTGTATAAAAAACAAAGGGGGTCTTTAAAAAGTCCGTTCATGTGTGTGCAAATGCACAATGTGAAGAACAGTACTCTCAAAAAAGTAAAAATACTCTGGGAGTGTGAGGTGACAGTGCTTGAAGTTGAATCACTTTGCTCGGAGCAAAGACCTCCTTTGTTTTTTATACACAGTACATTTTTTGACATATCCATTGTCAGACTCCTGAGGCAGGCACACTACACGCTGAAACATGGTGCCATGTCGAGTCTTGAGCAGTGATATTACTTTTAGTGTACATTACTGTACATAAGTATTGCCATACTGGGAAAGACCAAAGGTCCATCAAGCCCAGCATCCTGTTTCCAACAGTGGCCAATCCAGGTCACAAATACCTGGCAAGATCCCAAAAAAGTACAAAACATTTTATACTGCTTACCCCAGAAATAGTGGATTTTCCCCAAGTTCATTTAATAATGATGGTCTATGGAGTTTTCCTTTAGGAAGCCGTCCAAACCTTTTTAAAACTCCGCTAAGCTAACCGCCTTTACCACATTGTCTGACAATGAATTCCAGAGTTTAATTACACGTTGAGTGAAGAAAAATTTTCTCCGATTCATTTTAAATTTACTACATTGTAGTTTCATCGCATGCCTCCTAGTCCTAGTATTTTTGGAAAGCGTAAACAGACACTTCACATCTACCCGTTCAACTCCACTCATTATTTTATAGACCTCTATCATATCTCCCCTCAGCCGCCTTTTCTACAAGCTGAAGAGCCCTAGCCACTTTAGTTCCATCCCCTCTATCATTTTCATTGCCTTTCTTTGTGCCTTTTCTAATTCCACTATATCTTTTTTGAGATGCGGTGACCAGAATTGAACACAATATTCGAGGTGCGGTCGCACCATGGAGCGAAACAAAGGCATTATAACGTCCTCATTTTTGCTTTCCATTCCTTTCCTAATAATACTTAACATTCTATCTGTATTTTTAGTGTATTTTGAGCAATTATTTTAGGTTACCTTTGCATATATTTTGAGCAATTAAAATTTTAATTTTAACTGTATTGTTCCTGAGTGTTGTCTAGCTTTCCACTGTTCCCACTACCCTTGTGTACTATCAGTTCTACCTTGCACATATTTCACACTCTATCCATGTTTGCCACTGACACTGGTGCTATGGAAGTAAAAGTCTGCAAGGGAAGGGAGATAATGGATAAGTGAAGCTTTGAAGGGTTGGAAGGAGGCTATGCCACTGCACAGCTCAGTGGCTGGCACCATACTTGGCATATGCATTGTTGGTTTAAAGGTCCTGCCAGCCTTTCTTAATGAAAACAGACAGGCTAGCCAAATATGGGTTGGGCAGCGTGAAGTGTTCCAGCTGCTTTACCAGTCTCAACATGCAGAAAAATGCAGCAGGATGCAGTCAGTCTCTAGAGAGATTTTCAGTGTGCAGTTTGAAAATGGAATCTGAAAGTATACTGGTATTAAAATTTGCAAAATTAGTACTGAATTTTAAACTGGTGAGAAGGGCGAAAAGAAGAAAGATTGAGAACTCAGCTCTTAGAAAGCTAAGAAAAACAAAAAGCCGATCAGAGGTTTTTAAAATTGGTAATCCTGCACAAACATCACTAAGTATGCGCTCGATCAGAAGTCCTGCTGTCACATAAAAATTAGGGTTAGCTATGGGTGGGCCTGGGTGGGTACAGGCCCACTCATTCTTGGCTCAGGCCCACCCAGTGGCAGCGCCTCACTCTCCTCTCTTCCTCTCCACCTCCAGTGGCCCAGCATTTGCCTGTTCTCTGAATCCCCCTCCCTTGTTCCTCCCTAGTGTACATCAGAAGTGTCCTAGGAGCCATGGAGGAGCATAATCGAACGGGGCGCCCACGTTTTCCTGGGGCCGTCCTCAAGGTGTTCAGTGGCTTCTCTTCCCTTTCCTACCCCCTTCGGGGTTGCACCACCATGGCATTCAGCATGTCTACAGAAGACTCTCTACCCCTTCCTGATCTTTGTGTCCCCCACATGACCCCCAAATACTTGAGCTGGCAGGGATCCCCAAGCCCTGCCATCAGAAGTGACCCTCCACCCGCAGTCTGGCAGTTGGTGATGTTTTCCATGGGCCGTTGCTGTGCCAGGCTCCCTTTCCCCCTCCTCAGCACATGCTCAATTTAAAACTGAGGATGCACGGGGGAGGGGGGCCCTGACCTCCCCCGCATAGGCTCAGTTTCACAAAAACTGTGTATGTGTTTGTGTGGGGGGGGGGGGGGGGGGGGCTGGTACAGGGGCAGCGGCCCATGGAAAGTGCTGCAGATTGCCAGGCCACCGGTGGAGGACCACTTCTTCTGGCAGGGCTTGGGGATTCCCGCCAGCCAAAACAGTATCAGTGCTGCAATTGTGAGGGAGGGAGGGCTTGGTCTCAAAGTGGGTGGGAGGGCCAGACTCTCCCTTGGCTATGTTACTGATGAACGGATGCTTAAGCATCATGCCGGCTACAGTCAGTCTTGAAAGACAAGCATACTGCCACATCAGTTCTGCCAATTAACATGTGCTGCTCAAGGTGAGGGCATAGTCTGCCTAGTGGATGGGCCAGTCCTGAAAACCACAACCCCTACCCTCAAAGTGTGGTTGATGGGTTGCTGATATGAAGACAGGCATTCCTTGTATGTGTCCAGGGAGGGCTATTTCCATTGGGCTTAGCACCCACAATAATTTTGAAAAGTTGGCTTCTATGAAGACAGCCATGATTTATTTGCCAACACTGTGTTTCTGGGCATAAGCCTGGTTTCAGTAATGGAAGACACGTCAGGTTCAGTGCTGGATATCAGATTCCAGAACATCATATTTACTGAATAGTACTACATACAGTAATAGTGCTACTGGCTCACACCCAATCAGTGTGATCTAGTCAATTTTGTGATTAGTCATCTCGAAATGCTGCTTTAATCTGACTCTTGCAAGAAATCAATTTAATATAGCACTTGGGAAAACTCCTAAGCATAGCATGCTGAGAGTTACATCAATCAATAACACAGCTGGTCAATTATTTATGGCATCATTAGACTTTCCCGGCAGTAGCTCTTCTAGTTGCCCAAATATTGGCTATGCTTGTATATTAGGAAACAAGCAGCGTTTCTGTCTGTCGCCAGACTGTGATAAAGCTTTGCATTTCCTCTCTCCTTCAGCACACTCTGAAATGAATTCTTTAATGTTACAGACTGAAAATAAGCATCCAGTGAGAAAAACCTCTACAATGGACAGCTCTGGTGTGCGGAGGATAAGGCTGCCAACTGGATCCAGATTTGCAGGAAAGGGTTGATCCAGTTCTGCAACGATGTAAACCCAGGACTGGATTCACCTGTCCTGCGAATGTCGATCCAGTTGGCAGCCTTAGTACGGTTGCCAGCTGACTCCAGATTCACCTGACAGGGTGGATCCAGTCCAGATTGTACATTGCATGCAGGGACTTGTAATCTTGCTTTTCTTAGGGAATCCAGTTTGGAAATCAGAACTACAATCCCTGCACGTAATGGTGCAAAACTTGGACTGGATCATCCTGTTGGATGAATCAGGCCCAGTCAGCTGGGAAGGAATTTAAGAGAGGAGTAAAATTCACATGGAATTTCATACAAATGCTTATAGGGCTGGAACCCAGCTTTAGTTCTGATCCAAGTGAGCAGGAAGTCCAATGGAGGAGAAAATTGTTGGACACTGTCCCCCTCCCCCCATCCCTAAACCAAGCCCTAATAAAATAAGTGCCATGATTACTTCCATGAGTCGTAGCAGTCTGTTCCTGGCAGCAAAAACCTGGCCGTTACCCAGGGCTGCTGAGAAATAAATTCTTTTGGAAATTTGGCCTGTATGAATCTTGGGCATAAACAGCCTTAAGATCATAGCATAATGGTTTCAGAACAGGGCAGATCTCTGGAGAAAAGTTGTTTCTGAAGTGCTGTCAGTGTTTTAGAAAGGAATTCAGTTTGCACGATTGCCTCCTCACAGACTTGGGCTTCATTAGGGGGGGGTCTTTTACTAAGGCGTGCTCACGTTTTTAGCGCACGCTAAACATTAGACACGCCCATAGGAATGCATTGGGGTTTCTAATGTATAGCGCATGCCCAATTTTAATGCGTGCTAAAAATGTGAGCGTGCCTTAGTAAAAAAGGGGTCTATGAGTTTTGTGTCACACAGAGGGGCATAATCGAATTGGGCGCCCATCTTTAAGGGCGCCCCGGCGAAGGGGCGGGGCATCCCGTATTATCGAAACAAGATGGGTTTCCATCTTTCGTTTTGATAATACGGTCCGGGACGCCCAAATCTCAACATTTAGGTCGACCATCTTGACATTTAGGTCGACCTTAGAGATGGCCGACCTTGGTTTTCGCCGATAATGGAAACCGAGGACAGCCATCTCAAAAACGAACAAATCCAAGCCATTTGGTCATGGCAGGAGCCAGCATTCGTAGTGCACTGGTCCCCTCTCACATGCCAGGGACACCAACAGGGCACCCTAGGGGGCACTGCAGTGGACTTCACAAATTGATCCCAGGTGCATAGCTCCCTTACTTTGGGTGCTGAGCTCCCCCAAAACCCACTACCCACAACTGTACAACACTACCATAGCCCTTAAAGGGTAACGGGGGCACCTAGATGTGGATACAGTGGGTTTCGGGTGGGTTTTGGAGGGCTCCTAATTACCACCACAAGTGTAACAGATGGGGGGGGGGGATGGGCATGGGTCCGCCTGCCTGAAGTGTACTGCAGTACCCACTAAAAACTGCTCCAGGGACCTGCATACTTCTGTGATGGAGCTGGGTATGACATTTGAGGCTGGAATAGAGGCTGGCAAAAAAATGTTTTTTAATTTGTTTTTTTGGATGGGAGGGGGTTGGTGACCACGGGGGGAGTAAGGGGAGGTGATCCCCAATTCCCTCCAGTGGTCATCTGGTCAGTTCGGGTACCTTTTCGAGGCTTGGTCGTGAACAAAAAGGGACCAAGTAAAGTCGGCCAAATGCTCGTCAGGGACACCCTTCTTTTTTCCATTATCAGCCGAGGACGCCCATCTGTTAACCACGCCCCCGTCCCGCCTTCGGTACACTGCCGACACGCCCCCTTGAACTTTGGTCGTCCCTGCGACGGAAAGCAGTTGAGGACGCCCAAAATCAGCTTTCGATTATGCCGATTTGGGCGCCCTTAGGAGAAGGACGTCCATCTCCCGATTTGTGTCGGAAGATGGGCGCCCTTCTCCTTCGAAAATAAGCTGGAAAGTTGTATCTGCTTATGGGAGAAGGCCCCCCCCCCCCCAGGCAGCATGGTGAGGGACAGACTATCAATAGCAACTACTCCAGCTGCCACAGAAAGTATTTTATTTCTGGTGGAAAGATAATAGAGCATATGGCCCAGATGATATCAATTGGCCAAGCAGATGTACTTGCAATAAAAGTGCAGCTCATAGGCAGTGGAATACTGTGGGCAGCTGGGACCATGGGCCTCAATACTTTACTCAAAACAGTGTCAGCAACTAGAAAATTTGGGGGGCAGAGGCAGAGATTGGTCTGTTTGGCCTCTCCGACCAAAAAAGGTTTTCAGCTGTTCTGGTGCAGTTCATGGTAGCTTCAGTTTTGTGGGGTATATTAATGACATGGCTGAATTCAGTTTTTGTCCTAGGTTTGTCATGAGGCTTCACGTCTGCAGGACCAGGGCAATGTGCCACAGTCCTTTCAAGAGCAGCCTGGAGTGTGTTCTTCTGCTCACAAGCCATTTTGCTTCTAATGTAGCTACATTTCAACTTTCCATCAATTTGTTTGCTGAACAGTCTCTGTGGATATGTATGTTACAACGTCAGCAACTAACGAGCAATCAAAACGTTGCAGAGTCTGTGGTGAGACATAAGGATATAAATGTGTGTGGACATCCTGGAAAACATGAAATATCTATGGATAAATTCAAATATCACCAGGGTGTAAAATAAATAATGCACAAGAAACAAGTACTTGTTGATAGAATAAGGGTGTCAGGTTGTTGAGCAAAATGCAAGGCTGCAGGACTTCACTGAAAGCCTGAGAAAAATACTTGGTCTGAGCCTGACAGTGAGACAGAGGAAGGAAAAAAAAATATGGCATCTGATTTCAGAAAGGCATTAGAATGGAGTTAAGGGACTTTAGCAATAGGAAAACAAGATTAAAGCCAAGGATTAAGAATGGTCTATGATAATGCAGCAGGATAGACAAGATGAGCAGTGTACATAGGTTTGGGTGCCTATAATCACCCTTCAGCTTTTATATTTCTGTGCTACTGTTCAGTGTGCCGTCAACTGGCCTATTACACAGGATGGGTTCATTCTGTACTGAAGGATTTCAGTTCTCATGGTGTTGTTGGACAAATCATGCTGCTTCTTTTATTAGACTTTTCAGTGCAAATGCATGAAGTAAGAAATCCAGTAAAGAAAGAAAAACACATTTAACATAAAATAAAGTAACGTATAAATCCAATTCTAGTCCACATTCCCCCTGGATTTTATATATAGCGCCCAAAACTGTGCATGTAAATTTGGACGCATACCCCATTTGCATGCACAATTTAATTGACAAATGAGCCACTTAGCACAGATAATTGGGTGCTAATAAAACAATTATTGGCACTAATTTAAATTTTTTCAAGTGCAATTTTGACTGCCATGAACTGCACTTAAATTTAGCATGTGGACAAAAAGGGGGCGTAGCCATGGGTAGACCAGAGGCATTCCTCCATTTGCGCACAATGTTACAAAATAAGGGAGATCTGCGCCTAATTTAGTATTACACCAGGTTTCAGTTGGTGTAAATCCTCGTGCCCAAAATTCAGCGCGGATCTCAGCACTAAGTGCTATTCTATAAATGGTGCCCAACTTTGAGCGCCGTTTATAGAATAGTGCTTAGTTTAGCTTAGTTTATTCACTTATATTCCACATAAAAACTACACAGATAACAGTGAAACATACAAAATCCCAAACAAATTAATAGAAAAACATACAAATCAAATTAAAAACAATAAAAACACATTCCATCTTCTATAGAATAAATTAACCTCCCAAGACTGCTAATAAGCATATTCATAAATTCTCAGTTTTAAAATGCTGAATAGAATAACTGTGTTTTTAGTAATTTTCTGAATTGGTTAGTATTTGTCACCAACCTTATCTGCCCAGGCAAAGAATTCCACAACCGTGGACCAGCAATAGAGAACCTTTTTTTGCCTTGTTTCTTCAAAATGAATTTTCCGCAATGCTGGAATAGACAGTAAACCTGAATTCATCGATCTCAAAGACCTGGCTGGTTGATAAATCTTAAGGTTCTGACTTCAATGCCTTGTGAATTAACAATAATATTTTAAACTGAATTCTCTTTTCTACTGGTAACTAATGGAAATCCCTCAAAATTGGGGAAATATGTTAAAAAACATGACTGTCCAGATATTAACCTAGCCGCTGTTATTCTGGACAACCTGCAATGCCCTAATACTGGATTTTGCTAAACCCAGATATAGGGTATTACAGTAGTCCAGACAACTCATCACCGAACTAAAATCTTCCACTGGAATACAACCCTTCAACCTGCTTAGCATCCTAAGCTTACAGAAAGAATTCTGAACCACCTTTCTAATAAGTGGTTTGAAGTTCAACGAAACATCCACGATGACTCCTAAATTGCGAACCTCAGATTTCAAGCACACCTCATTTTCACACAATTTAAATGAATCGGGAACCTGTTCTTCCCCACAATTACCAAACAACATCACTTCAGTCTTATCAACATTTAAAGCCAATTTGTTCTCTTTTGGCCACCTTGCAATTGTGTGAAAGATCAACTATAATTTAATCATTGCATCTTCTATAGAAGTATCAAAAGAAAAGAAAAACAGGATATCATTCGCATAAACTCTATAATGAATATTAAGATAACTCATCAGATGACAGAGTTGAATCAAATAAATGTTTAACAAGATCGGGGAAAGAGATGAGCCTTGTGGAACTCCTGTCACTAAATTCTGTTTTTGTGAAAATTGATCACCCATTCGTTTTTCTAATTTTCGATTACTCAAAAAAGACACAAACCAATTGAGTACATTACCTGCAATACCACATGCCCTCAATCTCTATATTAAGGTGTCATAATTCACTGTAACGAAGGGCATGGATAGATCTAACATAACCAAAAAATATTGGAAAGAACGGTCAAGACCCTGCCTCAAAATGTCCAAAGTAGAAATCAGCAGGGATTTCGTACTATGAACCCTATGGAATCCATACTGATAAAGATCCAAGATTTTTGCAGTCTCTATATAACTTTCCAACTGTTTTAAAACCACTTTCTACAAAATTCGTGCCATCAAAGGCAAAAAGATGCAGGTCTAAAATTATTCAAAATAGATGGATCTAACGACACTTTCTTCAAAGAGGTCTAACAGTGGCAACCTTCAATACATCTGGTACCTCCCCTGTATTTAAAGACACATTTAACACAATCAAGATAACCCCAAGCTACCATCTGTGGCCTTAAACATCACCAGCAAACATTTAGTACATTTTATTGGCACCATATATAGAATTTTGGCCATTATGGACAGGAAAGAAAATGTTGGTAAAACTAAAGAATACAAAAGGAAACAAAACAATTCAAAGACTGGCAAATGTACTAATAAATTGCAAATCCACCCAACAGAGTATCATTATTAATCCAAGTAAAAAAAAAATTAAAATATCACAAACGCCAAAGAACTGTGGACCTTGCTTCACACTATGGTCATTACTGTCTGGATTATTGTAAATCTCTTCTTGGAAGGGTTCCCCTATACCAGCTAACATGTTTACAACTCATACAGAATATGGCCATGAAACTTCTCTATAATGCTTGGAAGTATGACCATGTGTCTCTGCTTTTGTTTGATCAACGTTGACTGCTTATTGCTTTACTTACTTATTAAATTTACGATTTTAGTTCTCATACACATAGAGGGACATTCTCGATATGACATCTAAGTCCAACTTTGGATGTTTTACACAAAACGTCCAAAATCTGAATGAAAGTCATTTTTTTAAAATAATGTTTCGAACAAGGTTTTGTGCTTTGGACATTTTGTTTTTTGGTCCATTTTTGAAAAAAAAAAAAAAGAATAAGTGCAAAACATAGAAAATTAAGCCATTGGGACGTAGGAGGAGCCAGCATTTTTAGCAGACTGGTCCCCCAGACATCCCAGGAGATAAATGGAGCACCTTAGAGGGCACTTCTGAGCACGTCATATAAATGTTCCCTGGTACACATCTCACCTTTGCTCCCTTATCTTGTCTCCTGAGCTCTCCAAAACCCACCCAAAGCCTACTGCCCCCCACTGTACACCACTACAACAGCCTTTATGGGTGAAGGGAGCACCTATATGTGGGTACATTAGGGTTTTGGTGACTTTGGAAGGGGTCACAGTTTCCACCACAACTACTACTTAACATTTCTAGAGCGCTACTAGGGTTACGCAGCGCTGTACAAATTAACAAAGAAGGATGGTCCCTGCTCAAATGAGCTTACAATCTAAAGGACATCAATAGAAATCAAACAAAATAAAACATGGAAAAGAAAATAAGATGATACCTTTTTTATTGGACATAACTTAATACATTTCTTGATTAGCTTTCGAAGGTTGCCCTTCAACCTCACCACACTCCTCTACTTAATCTAAAGGACGAAATGTCAAGTTGGGGCAGTCTAGATTTCCTGAGTAGAGGTGTAGTGGTTAGGTGCCGAAGGCGACATTGAAGAGGTCACAAGTGTGACAGGTAGAGGGAGATAGGGACCTGAGTCCCCCACTCCATAGTGCACTGCATTGACCACTACACTATTCCAGGGAACTGAATGCTGTACTAATAGACCTGGCTATACATCTGAGGCTGTCATACAGGCTGGTAAGTCATATTTGTATTCACATTTTGGGGGGGTGGGAAGGGGATCAGTGACCACAGGGGGATATTGGGGGGGGGGGGTCATCCCTGATTCCCTCCAGTGGTCATCTGGTCATTTAGTGCACCTTTTTGTGCAGTACTCGTTATAAAGACAGGTCTAGATCAAAACATCTTAGTTTTAGTTTTGTTTTGTTACATTATGGCTGAAAAACGTCTAAGTCCTAAGGACACTCAAATTTCACCTTTAACACTCCCCTGTCATGCCCCCTTGAGATACGGACGCACTGCAGACGAACAGCATAGAAAAACATCTGAAAAATAGGTTTCAAAAATACTGATATGGATGTTTTTGTGAGAAAAATGTCCAAATGTGCTTTATGCCACCTTTTAGACGTTTTTTTTCTTTCGAAAATGAGCCCCAAAGTCTTCTATACCTGAGTGCATTCCTCCTCTTTATCTTTCAACTCTTCTTATTAATTATTGTCCTTCACGTTCGCTGCATTCCTCCACTTCCAACCAACTTTTGATCCCTTCCCTTACCAAACTGCGCTGAGATACTTTTCACATGGCCTTTAGTTTTGTTTTTTTTTTGGCTCCTTTCATGTGGAATTCCCTATCTTTGGAGCTCCAGTTACAGCCTTTTACTAAGGTGTGCTGAAAAATGGCTTGCGGTAGTGTAGGCGTGGGTTTAGGTGCATGCCGATCCATTTTTCAGTGCGCCTGTAAAAAAGGCCTTTTAAAAATTTATGCCGAAAATGAACATGTGGCAAAATCAAAACTGCCGTGCGTCTATTTTGGGTCTGCGACCTTACCACCAGCCATTGACCCAGCGGTAGGGACTCACATGGTAACCACGTGTTAATGACCTACGCGTGTCAAATGGCACTTGGCGCACGTCCGATAATAAAAATTATTTTTCAGATGCGCATATCGGACATGTGCCCAAAATGAAATTATCGCAAGAGCCACGCGGTAGCCAGGCGGTAACTCCATTTTGGCGCACGTTGGGCATGCGTAGACGCTTACGTGGCTTAGTAAAAGGGCCCCTGAAAGTTCAAGGCAGCCTGAAGACTTGGCTATATGTGCAGTTTTTTTTCTGATTTTACTTGCCCCTCCACCTAGTGGCCATGAATATTGTCGCAGCCTCCCATCTTCCTCTTGTGTGTTCTCTGGAATTTCCAGGAAACAGTTTGGCAAACGGCCTGCTAGTCACAAGATCCTTCCAGAATTAAAGATAAACACAATATCCAGTTGGGTATCCTCTGCCCCATATGCTTTTACTATCTTTTGACTTAAATGTTGTTATTGTTGTTGTTGTTGTCTTTAGCAGTTTTGATGCATATTTTATATACCATGCTGCTTTCTATAATAGCTCTAGTTTAAAAGAGTTATTTCATTCTCTGACAATCATTGCTGTCAAAACATCCCCTCCCCCCTCCAATGTCTGGAAGTCCCGGTAAGTGCATTTATTTTCAAATGTTTGAAGCTTTGGACTGATTCGGTGTAATATTGTTTGTTGGAATAAGAACACTAATTCATTTTTAAATTGCAGTAATGCCTTGGGTAACGTGAATGATTCACAAAGGTATGTAATGCATTTTGCCTGGTTTCCACACATATTTTTATGTATTTATATCTGCAGTATGTGATGTGAATTTTTTTATTTTATTGAAGTATGATTTAGCTGTTATATATTATTTATTAGATATCTTACCTATTTAGGTATTAATTTATTTGCTATGATTTAAGGTTTTTGGTTCTTGACTTAAATATGTTCTGTTATTGACTTACTTCTGTTTATCGTAACAGTAAACGTGTGACCCTGAAGCAGCCTCTTCTTGGTGAAACACGACTGTGTTGTGTGATTTCACTTTTGATTTTAAAATAAAGATTCTTTCATCATCCTTCAACTGTGTCTGCTTCTACATACTCCATCCTGCTCCAGAATTTTACTGTTTTCATTGTCTTTTGGAATCTTCTGCTGTGCTATGCATCCACTTCCTCTTATGTCATCAACTAATCTTTTTTTTCCATCTGATTTGTCTGCTCTGGTGATGTAAACCGCCATGATGCCGTTTGGTGAGTGAGGTACGACAAATAACATAAATAAAATCAAAGAGCCTCCAGAAAAACATATCTGTTTCCCTGAAAGGAAATCAAACATTTACAGGGAAATTTAAGGAGGAAGGTAGCTCCTGCACCTAAACCACTTGGTCTCAGCTGCAGGAAAGACTTCTGCCCAAGTTGGGTAACCCACAGTGGCATAGCCAGAACTGAGGGCTCGTTTTACTAAGTGGTTCGCTGTACAAGAAGTACCGCCGGGCCACCACAGCAGCCCGACGGTACTTCCCATCCCTAGCGTGTCATTTCTGGTGCCACAAAAATGTATTTATTTTTGTAGCGCTGGAGTGTACCCGGGCAGTAATCGGGCAGTGCCGCGCCCGATGGGTGGCGGTAAGGGCTCCTCCCCTGAAACAGCCATGTGGAAAGTGCTTTACTTGCCTCATGGCCATTTCCTGTAGGAGAGTGAGCCTTTCCTTTTACCAGCTGCAGTAAAAGGGGGGGGCTTCAGCGAACGTGTAAAACGCACGCCAATGCTAGCGCCGGCCCCCTTTTGCAGCAGCTTGGTAAAAGGGGCCCTGAGCTTATCGAGGTCCAACAGTTAATATAGGTGGGCACTAGGCAACCCATATGCTCTGCTTCCTCTTTCCTCCCCCTTCTACCCCGTCAACAAAATTAAACATAAAGTACCTTAGCTGATGGAGATCCCCAAGTTGTGCATCACAAAAACAAACCCTGCCTTTTTCTGGAAAAAAAAAACGCTTTTAAGATTTTCACTTTGGTCATCCTCCCTAAGAAGTGTTACAAGAGGCGTAGCTCTGATATTATCAGAGGATTCTAAGAAAGCAGAGACATTTAAAGAATCAGGCATTTCAAGAACATCCTGTCCACCTTCCTTTGCGTCTCTCAAACCTGCCTAATTGGCAAGTATTAAAGGCTTGGATATAATGATGGGATCAACATCTGAGAAATTTAAAATTTCAAAAGAAATATTTCTTAAGCAGTTCTAAGGGAGATGGTAACTGAGGGGTCCTTTTACTAACGTGCTTTAGATTTTGCAGTTATCCACAGTATAATGCGGAAAATGAACACATGGGAGCTGCAAATCTAAAGCACCAACTATTGAGGGCATGTCCAGCCAGTGATGACCCTAGGTTGGCTGCCACCCGGGGCAGATCGCCAATGCGCACCCCTCCCCCCCCAGGTGCAGCACGACACACACACTCCCTGGCGCAATGACACCTCCCCAGTGCATCAACACCCCCCCCCCCCCGGGTGCATTCTTGGCTGCTGGGAGCAGCCAAGCGGCTCTCGGCTCCGCTGGCTCCCTGCTCCCTCTGCCCCGGAACAGGAAGTAACCTGTTCCGGGGCAGAGGGAGCAGGAAAACAGCGGAGCTGACAGGAGTGCGGCTGCTTTCTTCACCCCTCCAGCGGCGTACACCCGGGGCGGACCGCCCCCACCGCCCCGCCCTTGCTACGCCACTGTGTCCAGCATTTTCTTTTGTTGGTCATGTGTTAAAAGTTCCATTAGTATGCGGTAATTAGATTCCAGTTAGTGTGGAGGCACTTACCCCGGACTCTATATATGGAGCTCAAAATGAGCCAATTAATGCCAATAATTGTGTGCTAACAATTAATTATTGGCATTAACTAGCAACAAATTGGATTTATGCGCACATCTTATTATGCTGTATTCTATAAAGATTTGAATCTAAATCTTTTAGTGGCACTTGCACTTACTAAAGATGCGCACAGTATTATAGAATTTGGGTGCAGATCCCAGCGCTAAGCGCTATTCTATAAACGACACCCAGCACTCAGCGCTCATTTTTTTTGGCACCCAAATTTGGGCCCCATCTACAGAATCTAGTCCATTGTGCCTTCTATTTGGTTGGTTAGCTAGTGGTAAGTACAGCGCATTAATTACTGTATACTCTCCAATTCCCATTCTCTGCCCATGTCCTGCCTAGTTTCTCCCCCCTAACACAAAATTCCCTTAGGGGCCCTTTTTACTAAAGGGTTGCTCCGCTGTGCGGCAAACCGGAACTACCGCTGGCACAACGTGGCCGCTGGGGTAGTTCCACCTCAAGCGTGCACCATTTCCTGCGCTATGGAAAGTTATTCCATAATTTCTAGCATAGTGCTAATCTGGTGGTAATCGGGCAGCTGCATGCGCTGCCTAGTTACTGCTGGGTTACTGCGGAAACCCTTACCACCTTAATGGGTGGCTGTAAGTGCTGCCCCTCCCCCCCCCCCCCCCCCCCCCCCCCCACACACACATGGCTAAGCGGTAAGAATAATCTTACTGAATGACCATGTTTTTTTACCTGTTGTGGTAAAAAGGGCTGTGGTGTGCAGCAAAAACGGCCCCTGTCGCTACCAGGGGCGTATCTGCGTGGGGCCTCAGGGGCCTGGGCCCCCGCAGATTTTGCCCTGGACCCCCCTACCGCCATCAACCCTCCCCCGCTGCTGTTCTTACTTTTGCTGGCGGGGGACCCCAACCCCCCGCCAGCCGAGGTCTGCTTCCACCTGCCGCTGCCGTAAAAACTTCTTCTTCAGCCGGCGGGGGACCCCAAACCCCCGCCAGCCGCCCCGCGGTGTTTGAAATTCATCTTCGGCCTCCGTGGCCGTGCTGCTGTGATAGGCGCTGTTGAAATCCACTTCGGAGTCTGACGTCGTTGTACGTTGTACGTGCTGCGACGTCAGACTCCGAAGTAGATTTCAACAGCGCCTATCACAGCAGCATGGCCACGGAGGCCGAAGATGAATTTCAAATACCGCGGGGCGGCTGGCGGGGGTTTGGGGTCCCCCGCCAGCTGAAGAAGAAGTTTTTACGGCAGCGGCAGGTGGAAGCAGACCTCGGCTGGCGGGGGGTTGGGGTCCCCCGCCAGCAAAAGTAAGAACGGCAGCGGGGGAGGGTTGGCTGCGGGAGGGGGGTAGAGAGAGTCATTGGTGGCGGTGGGGGCTCGGCGGTGGGGGCTAAAATGTGCCCCCTCCCTCTGGCTCTGGCCCCCCCCCCTACCGCCGGAGTCCAGATACGCCCCTGGTCGCTACCACAGGGTCCTTGTTACTGCAGCTTGGTAATAGGACTCCTTAACATGAAGCTGAGTGCATGGTATCCCAAAAGCAGTTAAAGCGTTTGTGCATTAGCTATAACCACATACCAGGGGCGTAGCCAGACTTCGGCGGGAGGGGGGTCCAGAGCCCGAGGTGAGGGGGCACATTTTAGCCCCCCCCCCAGGGCTGCCGAACCCCCCCTGCCATTTTAAAACCCACCCCTGCCATTTTTGACCTCCCCGCTGCCACCACAACCTTTGACCCCTCCCAGCGCCAACCCTTTCGACAGCCCTCCCCCGCCGCCGCTGGCGGGTACCTTTGCTGGCGGGAGGGTGCTCCCCAACCCCCGCCAGCCGAAGTCCTCTTCTCCAGCACAGCTGCTTCTGTTTCTGTGAGTCTGATGTCCTGCACATGTGCAGGACGTCAGACTCACAGAAACAGAAGCCTGCACGGCCGCATTGCTGATCTGCAAGGGCAGGCTTCTGTTTCTGTGAGTCTGATGTCCTCCACGCTAACTGGAACAGAAGCCTGCCCTTGCAGATCAGCAATGCAGCCGCGCCGGAGAAGAGGACTTTGGCTGGCGAGGGTTGAGGAGGGCTGGCGGCGGGAGGGGCCAGGGCCAAATCTACAGGGGCCCATGCCCCCATGGCCCCACGTAGCTACGCCCCTGCCACATACTGACCCATACATTAACAGCCTAACACAGTTTAGTTAAAGGCCCCTGAGTCTTAAAAGGCTGGGGGCCCTTTTACTAAGGTGCGCTGAAAAGTGGCCTGCGCTGCTGTAGGTGCATGTTTTGGACGCGTACAGGTCCATTTTTCAGTGCGTCTAGAAAAAAGGCCCTTTTTTGCTGTTGCCGAAAATAGACATGCGGCAAAATTAAAACCAATGCGCCTCCATTTTTGGCCTGAGACCTTACCGCCAGCCATTGATGTAGCGGTAAGGTCTCACACACTAACCGGGCGGTAAGCATTAGCGTGTATAAACTGATGATTACTGTCGGGTAAGCGCCATGTGGTAGAAAATATTTTCTATCGTGTGTTTTGGACACACATCAAAAATAGAATTAGCGTCAGGGGCACGCGAAAGCACGTTGGACACACATAGGTGCATAATGTCTTAGTAAAAGGGTCCCTAATGTTCTGAACTCTTTCGTTGTCGCTCTTACTACCATTTGCCTAAATTGTTTTTTTATTTTCATTTTTATTCCCTTTTCTTTCTCTCTTATCCTCCCTATTTAGTTTTGTGTCTAATGGAGAATTGTAAAATGTCCTTTTTCTTGTCTGTTTATGAGTATATTTTTTCTTTATAATTATTTAGCTCATGTTTCTGTAGCAAGTGTGTATTACTTGTGAATTTATGTGAAATTTC
Source organism: Microcaecilia unicolor (assembly GCF_901765095.1). Lineage (NCBI taxonomy): Eukaryota > Metazoa > Chordata > Amphibia > Gymnophiona > Siphonopidae > Microcaecilia > Microcaecilia unicolor. The sequence continues at coordinate 184,302,680 of NC_044039.1, read as the reverse complement.
AATTTAAAAAAAAAAGGAAATCTAAGGTTCTTAGATCTCATCAAATTCTCCATTAGGTCCATCTGCTGGTGTAATTTGAGCAGCCCTGTCAGGTACATTCTCTTTCCCCTCTCCACAGTGCTTCTTTTTACCATCGTTAATATGTAGTATCATGTCAGAGATTGTTGTTCTTCCAAAAAGAGGTAGTTTCTATCAGGGGCATAGCCAGACCTCGCGGTAGGAGGGAGCGAGAGCTCGAGATAGGGGGGCACATTTTAGTCTGCCGCCCCGCGGCCCCCCTACCGCCTCACCGCACCCTCCACCGCCTTGCCGCTCCCCCCGCCGCCCAACCGCACCCCACAGCAGCAAATACCTTGGCTGGCGGGGGTCCCCAACCCCCACCAGCTGAAGCCTTCTCCAGCACCAGTCTCCGGCACCACCGCATTCCTTGCTCTGCTCTCTCTTCCTCCTCACGTCCTGCACGCTCCTTTCACTGAAAGGAGCGTGCAGGATGTGAGGAGGAAGAGAGAGCAAGCCAGGGAACGTGACGGCGCTGGAGATTGGCGCTGGACAAGGCTTCAGCTGGCAGGGGTTGGGGACCCTCACCAGCAAAACCAGAGGCCCAGATGAAATTGGGGGGGGGGGGGGCAAGGCCCCCATGGCTCCACCTAGCTACTAAGCCACTGGTTTCTATCCATAGGGAGGCAATGATGACCCAAAGATCCTTCAGGATTTAAATGTCAGCATATTTCTATAATTGCCTGACAAAAGCCTCTTGTTTTCCTTGACTGCTCTGTAACATCAATTGTATTCTTTACCCTGTTATGGCGATGCCATTACAGGTCTTTGTAAGCCACATTGAGCCTGCAAATAGGGGGGGAAATGTGGGATACAAGCGCAATAAAATAAATAAATACATAAATAAATAAATAAAGCACAAATCACAGGAAAAGCTTTTTCACTAAATAATTCAGTCAACAGGAAAAGCAAAGAAAATACATTAACATGCCACACCCATTCTTTTTATGGCCTCTGTCATTTACAAGGGAAAGCAGAGGTGTGACAACTTTAGAAAGCTGATTTTCCATACTGTTCCCGTGACAGATTTAAAATGGCACAGAATGGGTATCAGAAACCTATGTTAGTGCTCCCTGAGTGTCAATGTCAAAACTAACAGTTATATTAAAAAGCCAGGACAAGAGTGAAGTGAGAGAGGCACCTGGCTTGGGAGTAACATACAAGGAAGCACAAATCAATGGCAATTTCAAAATAATAATGGCCTTGGGACTGCAGCAAAGCAACGCTAATAAATTCAGCTCCTCCTGTGTGGTATTAACCAGCAGTTTGACTGCTGATCTCATGGGAGCCAATCAAAGAATGTTCCAGCAGCCGTCAGGAGCTATAAAAATGCCAACTCACCAGAGACAAAGGGCTAACCTTTAGGGGCCAACAGGGGTCAGGCTTGTGATACCGACCAGCACTGTGGCAACTGGCCCCAAGGGAGCTGGCAGAGAAGAGAAATTCAATGGTGAACAGCACTTGTCAAAAAGCCTTTTCACATGTAGCACAACTTAACTCACAGACTGACAGTGCTCTGGGCTCCCAGGCAGTAAGGGTCATTGGGCTGCCCCCAAGCACTGCTTGCACCCCCCCCCCCCCTCTTCAGGGGCAGGAAAGATCCCCACGCTTTCCTACCTGGCGCTAGGATATCAGTTAAGCATATTCTATATACTCTGCCTAAATATAGATGCCGCTTACAGAATGTGCTTAGGCGGAAATGTTTTCCGCGCAGATTTTCTAGGCACCATATATAGAATTTCCCCCTGAGTACCCAAAAGTTTGGTGTCTAGCTATAGCCTACCTTTCATGAACTTACCCCTATGTGTTAAAGGAGGCACATTTTTCTTAAAGAGTGAACACTATCCCAGAGATTCTATATATATAAGTCATATGCTGTATTTGCATGTACAACATAATTAGTTAACAGGCCAATCAATCAACACGAACATACCTAAATCTCCACTACCCAAGCTGCAAAGGACTCAAATACACAAATCAACCTATGCATCCAGCCATAGGCGCCCCATATAAGAGGCTTGGGGAGGCTAAGCCTCCCCAGCCCAGTTGTGACCTTCCCCGCCTGCCTCCCGGCCCTCCTCCGAAATTTAAAACTTCATACCTGCTCGGGGTTAAGGGACCAGCACTTGAGAGACAGAAAGAAAGGAATGCTGAAGGTGCGCTGAGCCAGCACGCTTTTCACTGGTGCTGACGTGCTGTGTCACTGCCGACGCCGCCTTCCCTTAACCCCGAGCAGGTATGAAGTTTTAAATTTTGGAGGGGGGGGGGGGGAATTCACGCGTGCGACCTGGTGCTCGGTGGGAGGGAGGGAAGGAGGAAGGCCTGATGCTGCAGGGTGGGAGGAAGGGAGGAAGAAAGGAAGGCCTGATGATGGGTGGGGTGCCTGGTGCTTGATGCTGGGTGGGTGGGTGGGTGGGTGGGAGGGAGGGAGGGGTGCCTGCCTGTCTTCCCTGCCTGATGCTGGGTGGGAGGGGTGCTTGGTGGCTGGGTGGGTGGCTGGGTGGGAGGGGTGCTTGATGCTGGGTGTTATCAGACAATTATGGGTTTAAGCTCCGCCCCCAACCCCAACCCCTTTAGCCTCCCCAAACAGTTGGGCCACCGACTGCCTATGCATCCAGCTTTTCCTACATAAGCACACAACCTATGAACCTAGTACTAAAAATGAGTACAAAGCTCTTAACTTCTTCCCCCTGTCCTAAGTCCGCCACTATTGCCACCCACTTTTTAGGCTCCTAAATTTAAGAGTTTAGGGCTTCTTTTACAAAGCCGCACTAGTGATTCCCGCATGGCAAATGAGAGGAACCCCAAAGGAATTGAATGGGCTTCCTGTTATTTGCCGCACTGAGAATCGGTAGTATGGCTTTGTAAAAGAGGCCCTTAGTGATATTCTGAGTAAAAAAAATTATACACTCAGCCCTAGTAAATTTTCAAAGAGGTCAATTTATGAGCATAACTCTCGGTTACGAAAATAAACCCGTTGGATGTCAGGTCCAATAACTTTAGTTTATGTGAATATCTGACAAGAAGCTGCAGTACCAGCCGCCAATTACAGGATGTCAATTACCAATAGCATCCACAGCGTATGTATAACACATTTATTGGAATCTGCAATATTAGTGGCAGCTATAAGATGTCAGTATAACAGATTAATCAGAGACTGCAATACCATCAGAAAGCACTAGGTGTTAGTATAACAGGTATAATGGGATAGAAGTTGCTGATTTGTTCTCCTAGTTCAAACATAAAAGAAGAATACTAGAAGGGATACATTTTTCTCTTGATTTAATTGAAGGACTTCGTAAGCTTGTTATGTTGAACTGTTGGATTGCTTGTTTTCAATGAATGACTTGAAAGTGTGACTCAGGCCCAGATGCATTAAAGACGTCGGTAATCCCCGTTCCCTACCGATTCCATAGCGAATCGGTAGGGAACGGGAATGCATCAACCATAGGGAATGCAAATGAGCTACTCGTTGTAGCTCACTTGCATTCTCTATTCCTTCGGTACCTGAGTCGGAGAATCGGGACGTCCCTTTTGATTAGGCTCCTCTTCCTGGTCTCTTCAGCCAATCAAAGCGGGCTTAGCTGGCTGTTGTCAGCAAAACGCACTCTGATTGGCTGAAGAGACCAGGAAGAGGAGCCTAATCTAAAGGGACGTCCCGATTCTCCGGCAACCAGGAAAATATAAAAGTTTTGCTGTGGAGGGGCGGCGAAGACAAAATAGAAGGGGGGAAAAAACACCAGCGCCGGCAGAGCTAAAAAAAAAATGCAAAAAAAAAGACGTCTCTCAGAAGCGCAGGGAGAGTACGTCCTTAAAGGACGCCCCTCACATACGCTCCCTGCTTTTTTTTTTCTTTTTTACCTTTTTTGGGGGCCCTTTTTCTTTCTGATTCCCTCACAGGAGCCCTAACGAGAGGTCAGACATCTCGTTAGGGTTCCTACGGTAAGGGAATCGGAAAAACGGTAGTGCATCTCATTATAATGGGCTGCAATGGTAGTGCAGCTCATTATAATAGCTTTTCAATCATTTGCATTCCGTTTTCGTTGCCTGCTACCGTGGCAGGGAAAATGCCCTTAGTGCATGCCCGGGGTGAACTACTTGCGTTTTAAACTGGCTGGAACCAGTTTAAAACGCAAGTTGTGGGCTCGTTAGGTTTTGTGCATCTGGGCCTCAGACATATAATAGAAATTCTGATTTTCAATTCTTAGGGGGTCTTTTACTAAAGCTTAGCTCGAGTTATCTGCAGCAGGACCCATAGGAATAAAAAGAGCCCTACTGCAGATAACTTGAGCTAAACTTTAGTAATAGACTCCCTTAAATTAAGTATATTCAGGAGTCTGTAATTGTTGACACCTAAATAACAAGTTAAATGGAAAGAAATTAAGACTCCATCTTAACTAAAATCTTAAATCTGATAAATAGATCCTTTTCACTGTAATTTAAATAATTTTTTCATGCCCCTACTGAAATAACTTGAACATTTATGGGCATGGAAATCTGGTCACGAAAGAGTTAAGAATTTATACTGCATTTCTCTAGTAGTGTATCTTTATTAAGGGGTCCTTTTACTAAGGTGCACTGAAAAATAGGCTGCGCAATTGTAGGCAAGTGTTTTGGGCGTGCCTTTTTTCAAATTTTTGCCGAAAATGGATGTGCGGCAAAATAAAAATTGCCACGTGTCCATTTTGGGTCTGAGACCTTACCGCCACCCATTGACTTAGCGATAAAGTCTCACATGGTAACTGTACGGTAATTGTCTACGCGTAGAGAATGACAATTACCGCCCAGTTTTTGCCACACGCCAGAAAATAAAAATTATTATCCAGCGTGCATAGCAGATGTGTGTCAAAAGGGGAAATGGGACTTGATATACTGCCTTTCTGAGGTTTTTGCAACTACATTCAAAGCGGTTTACATATATTCAGGTACTTATTTTGTACCAGGGGCAATGGAGGGTTAAGTGACTTGCCCAGAGTCACAAGGAGCTGCAGTGAGAATCGAACTCAGTTCCCCAGGATCAAAGTCCACTGCACTAACCACTAGGCTACTTCTCCACTAAATAAAATTACCGCAAGGGCCATGTGGTAGCCGGGCAGTAACTCCAAATTGACACATGTTGGGTGTGCGTAAGTGCCTACACGGCTTAGTAAAAGGGTCCCTAAGAGACCTCAGCTGTTCCTTCTTTCGTAAAAAGTTCAAAATGTTCCTATTTCTGCCACATGATAAGATCTGAACTATTAGAGATCAGGATAGCGGATGGGCTGTGAGTTGTTAGAATCTTGGATGTGAAAAGTCCACTGGCTGGTTTTGGATGTGTTCTAATATCCTGTGTTTTCTGTGATAATATTAAGATTTTTTTTTTAAATTTTATTTACAGATTTTGATGGTTCAGTCATTTTATATATTCTATTTTATAGCATTATTCAAAATACTGAATGCTGGGTTTTTGATTATGTAATCAAACTGTTTTCCTTTAAATTCAGGTTTAATAAATATTTGTATTATAATCTTTAACATCAAAACTCTTCGCAAATGGCTCTCGCTGTTGCAGGTTCCCCTGTATAATTCCCTTACCAAAACAGAATCACCCTTCCAGTGTATGTGTGTTGTTTCCCTTAATGCCAGAACCCTGGAATTTAATGCCCTCAAATGTTGGAATGAGTTGGGTATCCCAAAATGTAAGTGTAATTGTCAGTGTTGAGCTCATACTTCTCCGGAGCTCTTCTGTGATATTGCAGTGCAGGCGGATTCTTGGTTCCTCCATTATGATGTGGAGGGGCATTTTCGATATGACGTCTAAGTCAGACTTTGGACGTTTTGCGCTAAACATTCAAATCTGAATAGGAAATATGGTCATTTTTAAAACAGCAAAATGTCTATCCTTTTTTTGTTCGAAAATGGCCACATGCAAGATGTTTTCATGCTCTGTGCATTTTTTTGTGCCATTTTTGAAAAACAAATCGTCCAAGTGAAAAATGTAGAAAATCAAGCCATTGGGATGTAGGAGGAGCCAGCGCTCTTAGTAGACTGGCCACACAGACATCCCAGGAGAGCAATGGTGCACCCTAGGGGGCACTGCAGTGGACTTCACATAAAAGCTCCCAGGTACACATCTCACGGTTACCCCCTTATACTGTATGTTAAGTTCTCCAAAACCCACCAAAAACCTATTATAATAGCCCTTATGGGTGAACGGGTCACCTATATGTGGGTACAGTAGGTTTTGGGGGAGTGTGGGACGGCTCACACTTTCCACCACAAGTGTAACAGGTAGAGTGGGCTATGGACCTGGGTCCTCCTCTCTACAGTGCATGCCACTGATTACTACACTACTCCAGGGACCTGCTTGCTGCTCTAATAGATCTGGCTCTAACATTTGAAGCTGTCATAGAGGCTGGTAAGTAATTCAATTCTTGTATACCACTAATATTCCCTTTCCAGGGTTCAGTGTGGTTTACATTTTAGGTGAGGCAAAAGCAAATAGTGTTAGTGTGAGGTTTGAGAAACATTAGAGACCATTGGATTAATGCATGAGACTAAAAACATTAAGGAAAGGATAATGGATGATACTAAGAGGTAGAAGTCATGATGGATTGTTATGAAGCAGTCTTTGGGAAGAGAAAGGTTTTTAGCCTCTTTCTGAAGTTTAAGTGGATGTTTTCTGTTCTTATGGGAATAGATAGAAAGTTCCATTTTTTGACTCCAAGGAACGGGGAATAGAGATTTGAAAATTTTCTGATTTCTAATTGTCTTTTGGAACGATGATACTAGCATCAGTTGTTGTTTCAGTCTGTTAGACTGGGCCAGATATAGCAAATCGGTCTTAGCAGTTCAGAGGTGAAGCCCTGTAGGATTTTAAAAACTAAACAAGCAGCTTTGAACCTGAGTCTTTCTGCAATGGGAAATCAGTGCACAGGGCTGTGCCAACACAGTAAGCGGGGTAAGCAACGCAGGGGGGCGCCGACCTCTGGAGGGCGCCGCCGTGGTGCTTACCCTCGCCGCTTACCTCAGCTCTGCGCTGCCCTGGGGGCTTTAAATCTTTTACCTCCAACGGTCGCAGCACCTGAGCAGCTTCAGTGAAAGCGCTGCCGACGACTCCAGCCTTCCCTTCGCGCTCGTTCGTTTCCTCAGTGTCCCGCCCTCGCAAGGAAATGATGTCAGAAGAAGGCGGGACACTGAGGGAACGAATGAGTGAGCGCGAAGGGAAGGCTGGAGACATCAGCAGCGCTTTCACTGACGCTGCTCAGATTTAAAGCCCCCAGGGTGGCGCGGAGCTGAGGGAAGGGCAGAGAGGGACATGGAAGGACATGGATGGGAGGGCAGGGCCCAGGGAGAGGAGAAATTGCTGGAAATGGAGGAGAGGAGAGAGAGGAGAATTGCTGGATATGGATGGAGGAGGGAAGGGCAGAGAGGGACATGGATGGACATGGATGGGAGGACAGAGCCCAGGGAGAGGAGAAATTGCTGGAAATGGAGGGGAGGGGAGAGAGGAGAATTGTTGGACATGGATGAAGGGGAGGGAAGGGAAGGCAGAGGAAGGAGATGCACATGGATGGAGGGGAAGGGAGAGAGAAGAAATGCTGGGCATGGATGGAGGGGAGGGAAGAGAGAGGAAGGAGATGAGATGAGGGAAAAGGAAGAGAGGAGAAAAACTGCACATGGATGGAGAAAATAGGCAGAAGCTGGATCCACTGGGCAGTCAAGTCTGCGGAGGACCCAGCTTTTACTTATGGATATAGAGCAAGAAATGAAGAAGAAAGGAGGAAAGTAAAGAAATAAATGGAAAGGAAGCCCTGGAAATGGAGTTAAGAGGACAGATAGCAGCAGAATCAGATACTGGGCCAGCATGATCAGAAAAAGAAAGTCACCAGACAACAAAGGTAGAAAAAAATCATTTTATTTTCATTTTAGTGTTTGGAATATGTCCACTTTGAGAATTTACATCTGCTATCTTATTTTGCAATGTATAGCAATTTGTTTCTAAGAATACTGCTGACAATTCCTGTCAGTGTGGCAAGTGGTGAGCGATCATTTTCACGGTTAAAAATCATAAAAAATTATTTGCGATCAAGTATTTCACAAGAAAGGCTTGTAAGCCTTGCCATGATTGCTATTGAGAATGATATATGTGCCCAGTTAGATATCAAAGATTTAATTACTAATTTTGTGAACATGAAAGCACGAAAAGCTAAGTGGTTGTAAACCCTCTATTTGTTGAGCAATCCCACAAAGATGCACTCCATCTTTCAGCTCCTATTTCCTTTGCATCTTGTGCCACACGGGGGGGGGGGGGGGGGGGGGGGGGGGGGGGCGCCAACTGATAGTTTACAGGGGGGCACCAGAGACCCTAGGCACGGCCCTGTCAGTGCAGCTTGTTTAGATGAGTTGAAACACTAGTATATCTATCCAATCTGCATATTAGTCTAGCAGCTGCGTTCTGTATGATTTGCAGTTTTTTTCTGATATTGACACTTAATAACAAGAAACAGAACATTACAGTGATCCAAGTGAGGTAGGACTAACATACTGTTATTAAGAATTTTTAATTTTATTACATCATAGTAATCAGAAAAGAGGTAGGAAGAAAATACAGAGAATGCATTCTTTCAATAATCCCCACTAGCCCACATCACGGGAGCCAACTGAATCAAAAAAGGAAAATGAACCCAAATTTGCATAAGTGCAAAGGTAACCAATAGAAATCAAACAAAATAAAACATGGAAAAGAAAATAAGATGATACCTTTTTTATTGGACATAACTTAATACATTTCTTGATTAGCTTTCGAAGGTTGCCCTTCTCAAAGAAGGGCAACCTTTGAAAGCTAATCAAGAAACGTATTAAGTTATGTCCAATAAAAAAGGTGTCATCTTATTTTCTTTTCCATGTTTTATTTTGTTTGATGTCTATTGATTACTTTTAAAAGTGGACTAACAAGGCTACCACACCTCTCTACTCATAAGTGCAAACAAATACTTATAAAGACCCCAATTATCCCCTGCTTACACATTAAACCTTAACAACCTTAGAAGCTTCTACCTTATCTGCAATAAAGCGCTCTAAATGCATAGGATCCAAGAAAACATACGAGTTGGTACCCTTTATGACCAGACATCTACAAGGAAATATTACGAAAAAATGTACCTCCCAGTGCCAAAACCTAAGGCTTACATCTCATTTGAGTCTGTATGGACACATCAGGGAACATTAAAATTGTTTGACCATAGAACACTACACTTCTGTTCTTAAAGAAAGTTTTCAAAATCAACAATTTTTTTCTCTACAGATGGATAAGAATTTACAAGATAACTTGAAAGTATATAGCAAATTTACAGAGGAGGAACAGGATAAGTAGACTCTAATGTTGAAAAAAAAGACTGGAAACAAATGAAAAACAGGTTAATGTGTGTCAATCTGCTGCAATGGCATTTACTAAAGATAACTGGCTAATTTGTTTGCAATTAGAGACACTGGAGAATACTTCTAGAGCTGTTAATTTGCAACTGTTAAATTTTCCTATGACGCATTTATTATGTTCTCAAGAAGTTTTTTAATTTACCTTAAGGAAATCTTACAACAGACTCTGGAAGAGACTGCTATTGTTAGTTAATGCGTATTATCTTTCTTCTGGGTCTAGAGTAGTTAATCAGGAAGGGGATATGGATCAATTAAGTTCTCTTGATGGTCTTGATTTGTCTCAAGAACCTATAACTAAAAGGGCTACTATGTTAGTTTCATTGTCATCTTTAGGTAATATTTTAAATCACATCGGGATAAGGTATCTTTCAAAGATATCACCATAACAGGGAAGATAGAGTATCCTGATAGTGAGGTTGCAAAAGAGATTGTAGTAGATCGGGTATCTTTAAATAACAATAAAAATCAGACAAAAGATTGCCAATTAATACTGCCAAGTACTAAGCATGATGTACTTAGGAACAACAAACATAGTTTGAAATGTCTATATGCGAATGCCAGGAGCCTAAGAAATAAGATGGGGGAGTTAGAATATATTGCACTAAATGAAAAATTAGATATAATAGGCATCTCTGAGACCTGGTGGAAGGAGGATAACCAGTGGGACACTGTCATACCGGGGTACAAATTATATCGTAGTGATAGGGTGAATCGGATTGGTGGAGGGGTAGCATTGTATATTAACGAGAGCCTTGAATCAAATAGATTGAAAATTCTGCAGGAAACAAAACACTCCTTGGAATCACTGTGGATTGAAATTCCATGTGCAAAGGGGAAAAGGATAGTGATAGGAGTGTACTACCGTCCGCCTGGCCAGGACGAACAGACGGATGCGGAAATGTTAAAGGAAATCAGGGACGCAAACAAACTGGGCAACACAATAATAATGGGGGATTTCAATTACCCGCATATAGACTGGGTTAATGTAACATCTGTACACGCAAGGGACATAAGATTTCTTGATGAAATCAAGGACAGCTTCATGGAACAGCTAGTTCAGGAGCCGACAAGAGAAGGAAAAATACTAGACTTAGTCCTTAGTGGTGCTCATGATCTAGTGCAGGGGGTAACGATACGAGGGCCGCTCGATAACAGTGATCATAATATGATCGGTTTTGATATTGGCATTGAAGGAAGTGAAACTAGGAAATCAAGTACGCTAGCGTTTAACTATAGAAAAGGTGATTACGACAAAATGAGAAAAATGGTGAAAAAAGACTGAAAGGAGCAACTCGCAGAGTAAAAAACTTGCATCAGGCGTGGATGCTGTTTAAAAACACCATCCTGGAGGTTCAGGACAAGTATATTCCACGTATTAGAAAAAAGGGAAAAAAGACTAAACGTCAGCCGGCGTGGCTAAACAGTAAGATAAAGGAAATCATTAGAGCCAAAAAACAATCCTTCAGAAAGTGGAGAAGAGAACCAACTGAAAGTAACAGGATAGATCATAAGGAATGCCAAGCCAAATGCAAAGCGGAGATAAGGAGGGCAAAAAAGGACTTTGAGAAGAAATTAGCGTTGGAAGCAAAAATACATAGTAAAAATTTTTTTAGATACATTAAAAGCAGGAAACCGGCCAAAGAGTCGGTTGGGCCGCTGGACGAAAATGGTGTTAAAGGGGCGATCAAGGAGGACAAAGCCGTAGCGGAGAAATTAAATGAACTCTTTGCTTCGGTCTTCACCGAGGAGGATTTGGGGGGGACACCGGTGCCGGAAAGAATATTTGAAGCGGGGGAGTCGGAGAAACTAAACAAATTCTCTGTAACCTTGGAGGATGTAATGGGTCAGTTCAGCAAGCTGAAGAGTAGTAAATCACCGGGACCTGATGGTATTCATCCCAGAGTATTAATAGAACTAAAAAATGAACTTGCGGAGCTACTGTTAGAAATATGCAATCTGTCCCTAAAATCGAGTGTAGTACCGGAAGACTGGAGGGTAGCCAATGTTACTCCGATTTTTAAGAAGGGTTCCAGAGGAGATCCGGGAAATTATAGACCGGTGAGTCTGACGTCGGTGCCGGGCAAGATGGTGGAGGCTATTATTAAGAATAAAATTGCAGAGCATATACAAAAACATGGACTGATGAGACAAAGTCAGCACGGATTTAGTGAAGGGAAGTCTTGCCTCACCAATCTAATGCATTTTTTTGAGGGGGTAAGCAAACATGTGGACAATGGGGAGCCGGTTGATATTGTATATCTGGATTTTCAGAAGGCGTTTGACAAAGTGCCGCACGAAAGACTCCTGAAGAAATTGCAGAGTCATGGAATCGGAGGTAGGGTATTATTATGGATTAAGAACTGGTTGAAAGATAGGAAGCAGAGAGTAGGATTGCGTGGCCAGTATTCTCAGTGGAGGAGGGTAGTTAGTGGGGTCCCGCAGGGGTCTGTGCTGGGTCCGTTGCTTTTTAATGTATTTATAAATGACCTAGAGATGGGAATAACTAGTGAGGTAATTAAATTCGCCGATGACACAAAATTATTCAGGGTCGTCAAGTCGCAGGAGGAATGTGAACGATTACAGGAGGACCTTGCGAGACTGGGAGAATGGGCGTGCAAGTGGCATATGAAGTTCAATGTTGACAAGTGCAAAGTGATGCATGTGGGTAAGAGGAACCCGAATTATAGCTACGTCTTGCAAGGTTCCACGTTAGGAGTTACGGATCAAGAAAGGGATCTGGGTGTCGTCGTCGATGATATGCTGAAACCTTCTGCTCAGTGTGCTGCTGCGGCTAGGAAAGCGAATAGAATGTTGGGTGTTATTAGGAAGGGTATGGAGTCCAGGTGTGCGGATGTTATAATGCCGTTGTATCGCTCCATGGTGCGACCGCACCTGGAGTATTGTGTTCAGTACTGGTCTCCGTATCTCAAAAAAGATATAGTAGAATTGGAAAAGGTACAGCGAAGGGCGACGAAAATGATAGTGGGGATGGGACGACTTTCCTATGAAGAGAGGCTGAGAAGGCTAGGGCTTTTCAGCTTGGAGAAGAGACGGCTGAGGGGAGATATGATAGAAGTGTATAAAATAATGAGTGGAATGGATCGGGTGGATGTGAAGTGACTGTTCACGCTATCCAAAAATACTAGGACTAGAGGGCATGAGTTGAAGCTACAGTGTGGTAAATTTAAAACGAATCGGAGAAAATTTTTCTTCACCCAACGCGTAATTAGACTCTGGAATTCATTGCCGGAGAACGTGGTACGGGCGGTTAGCTTGACGGAGTTTAAAAAGGGGTTAGATAGATTCCTAAAGGACAAGTCCATAGACCGCTATTAAATGGACTTGGAAAAATTCCGCATTTTTAGGTATAACTTGTCTGGAATGTTTTTACGTTTGGGGAGCATGCCAGGTGCCCTTGACCTGGATTGGCCACTGTCGGTGACAGGATGCTGGGCTAGATGGACCTTTGGTCTTTCCCAGTATGGCACTACTTATGTACTTATCTTTGTGGGTAGGTGGGAGGGGGGTCAGTGACCACTGGGGAAGTAAAGGGGGGGTCATCCCTGATTCCTTCCCCAGTGGTCATCTGGTCATTAAAAGCACCTTTTTTGCCTTATTCGTTCTAAAAAGAGGTCTAGATCAATACGTTGAAGTTTCAGCCCTAGACGTTTTCATCTTGTTCCATTATGGCTGTAAAATGTTCAAGTGTTAGGAACACCCTAAGCCTGCCCTAAGCCCTTCCCTGACATGCCCCCTTGTGATTTGGACACACTGCAGATGAATGGCATAGATCAAAGTCTGCGAAATAGGTTTCGAAAATACCAATTTGGTTGTTTTGAGAATAGATTTGTCCAAATGCTGCTTTATGACATTTTATTGGCCGTTCTTCTCTTTCCAAAATGAGCCCCATAGCTCTTTTGAAGCCTGTTTGACCTCTTCCTCTTCCTGGATGGGCTTAGCTCCTATCCTGTTGCCTTAACCCTGTAGCTTTTCTGCCTCAGTTCATCTTCAGCCACGGTTCCGGAGCTCCTGTCATCACCACTTGCCTGCACCACAGTGGCGTAGCCACAGGTGGGCTTGGGTGAGCCAGGGCCCACCCATTTATGGCTCAGGCCCACCCAACAGTAGTATATGTTTAGTGGTAACTGGTGGGAATCCCAAGCTCCGCCAGCTGAAGATTTCCCCCTGATGGTAACAAAAACGCTACTCTCCATGACACCGGCACCTGCGCATGCTCAGTTTTCAGTGCATTAATGCTGCCAAGGTGGAAAGAAGCATTTTCCCACCAGCTAAGATTTTTTTTTTTGGAGGGGGGAGAACACTTGGTGCCCACCCAATTCTTGCTGAGGCCCACCCAAAATCTGTTGTCTGGCTACGCCCCTGCTGCACAATGGCTGTCGTGCTCACCATATCTCCCCAGGACTCTTCTTCAGCCATTCTTGTTGCTGCTGCTGTGGCCCCACTGCGCTTTCCTCCTGCTGCAGCTCCTGTTCTACCTGGTTTGGGAGCTTCCTTGGCTGTGACTATGCCACTGTGGCAACTGTACCCAGTCATGACTCTGCTTTGTCCTCTGCCCCCCCCCCCCCCGAGCACCCGCAACTCCGCTTCTGCCAATGCTGTGGTTGTCTTCACACAACGATGGAATGAATTACCAACCACTATAAGAAAAACACGCGACTTGATGACCTTCCGGAAACTACTGAAGACTTACTTGTTCAAAAAAGCGTACAAAATGGATCCCTCATAACGATCTGACTCCTAAACTACACCAGACACAATTTTATATTGGAACTCTTTTATTTTGCCTATTTTATTTACACCCTAATTGCCGATAATCGTACCCTGTCCTGATATCATTATGTTATGTTGTTATCCACTTACCCACTTCTTAATCAACATAATTTTCGTATGAACCTTAATAGCAATAATTCTGAAATTCTTCTCCGTTAATATGATTGCCATAATATTCCTATGCGCCTTATCTGTTATATATACTCTGATTCTCTATTCCACCAATGTGATTGTAGTTGTATTATATTGTAAGCCATATTGAGCCTGCAACTAGGTGGGAAAATGTGGGATATAAATGCAGCAAAATAAATTAAAAAAAATAAATGCCACAGCTATCTTATGTCATGGTCTGCAGTTATCATGGTGGCTCTCCAATCCCACTCTGGCTTCTTCTGCTGCTGGATCACAGCTCTTTGCTGCTGGCGTGTGATCTCCGGGGGGGGGGGGGGGGGGGGGGGGGAGGGGTAAGAACAATTAGCCACTGACTACACATTTCAATCTACCTGGTGCCCATCTTGGATACACTACGTTGAAATGCTATTCTAACCAATAAGGTACAATTTGCTGTGAAATGCTTTACAGTGGTTTAGAGAAAAACAATCACTTGTACCGATACCATCATCTTAGGCTTGCTACAAACATCAAAGCTTTGTGCTGTAACAACTGACTAAAATTACACTTCCTTCCCTTTGTCAGCAGCTAAGAAAAAGGGAAATCATGACCTCAGATACAACCTGTATCTTACTTTTGCAAAAACAAAACACCATTTCAAAGTCTTCCCCCCTCTGAAATAAATCAAGGAACTGTAAATACAGAAAAAAGAAGCCTTTACCATGCCCCCTTTTCCCAGAGAGGGGGGGGGCATCTTGCAGAGGACAGGGAGGTACAGAGGGCTCAGGGCAACCCAGAAACCGCACTGACACCTTTTAGTTAAAATGTTTAAAATGCTCCAGCACTGTTATAAAACTAAGAACTCAGGTGCCCATAGATGCCAGAGGTGTGCTTTGACTTTCTTTGTTGAAGTTTTAACTATAAAATGTTACAAGTTTCCTGATTGGCTGTCTGAGGCCCCAGGGAAAGCTGGGAGCCTGAGGGGCATGTGAGACAAGCCTGAGGGGCAGTGTGGAAGGTGGCCAATGGGAGCCAGGATCTGGTTAAAGGCATGAATTTGAACCAATGAGGTGGCAGGAAGCAGCCTGACCCATAGATTGGCGCAAATTTCAAGCCAATCCAGGGGACAGGAGGAGTGGAACAACAGAAAAAGAATAGCAAGCCAGAGGCAACCTGGGAAAGGAAAAAGGCAATTCTGGGCAGTGTTGCCAGGTGGGCGGTTTTACCGCCCAATTGGGCGGTTTTCCGCGACCCGCCGCGGGAAATTTTTGCCCGCGGCGGGTTGCGGTTTTTTGGGCTGTTTTTTGGGCTTCTGGGCGGTTTTTTGTGCGGCTTTTTCGGCCGCGGGGGGCGGGGTTAGTGACGTGTTTGGGCGGGGTTAGTGACGTAGGAGGCGGGGCCGATGACGGGGAGGCGGGGCCGATGACGTCGGAGGCGGGGCCAGTGACGACGGGGGCGGGGTTGATGACGGCGGAGGCGGGGTGATGACGCGGGGGTGGGGGTGTCAGGGGCGGGGTTTGTGTTTGGGCAGGTTTTGGGCTGTTTTTTGGGCTGGATTGGGCTGGAAAAAAAATTTCCACCTGGCAACCCTGATTCTGGGCAAAGAGAGAAGGTTGAAAGCATGCTCTCTGAGGAGAAGATCAGGTCCAGGCAGGAGTGTGCTGCAAGCAGGGGCAGAGAAGAGAAAGCTCAGACAAGAGACGCAGCTGCAGGCTAGAGGAGAAGAAGATCAAGTCCAAGCAGGAGTGAGCTGCAGGCTGGAAAAGAAGGACCTTCTGACGAGCCCCAGATGAAGAGAGAGAACTGGTGAGTCCTGTAAGGGGCCAGGCATCAAAGCAGACAGGAACAGGAGAAGGGGGTCTAGAGGCAGAAGAGGAGCCGAGCTGCAGGGGAACAGGCGAGCTGGGGCCAAGAAGAGGAGCTGTAGCAGTAGCCACAGAGGTTATTCCTCAGGTAGAGAGAGAAGCAGAGGAGGAAGAGGGACCACACTGGGGAGCTGAGATGTGTTGGGAGCAGTGCAGAGCTGAATAGAGAGCAGCATGGCAAGGGTCCTGAATCCCAGAGAAGTCCACCCAGCGCATCCCTCCGTGTGTGTGCTTGCCTGTCCAGAGAGGAGAAAGCCGGCTGTGTGCCTGCCTGTCCTGTAAAGAAAAGACCTATCCAGAAAGGGATGAAGCCCCACAAAGAGAGAAACAGAGAGACACTACCCCCCCCCCCCCTCGCACTGAGTGCCCAGATTCCAAAGGAACTGTTTTTAGAGTGTCTGCCAGGTGCACATTACCCAACCAGTCTAAGAAATATCATGTGTCTACTCATTTGGAAGCACCAGAATCACTTTAAGCCAGCGTTTTCCAAACTGTGCGCTGCAGTGAACTCACAGGGGTGCCGCGGGGCAGATGGGAATTCACACACCAAGTGCTATGCACCACACGTTGCTGGGCCCTCCGCCTGCAAAACAACTGCGCCGGAACAAGTTGCAGGGAGCGCACCTCCCTGTGTCCCCTCCCCCACTACAATAATCCCTCTACATTACTGATGTGAGCTACCAATTGCAGTTCAACTGCGATTAGTGCCGGAGCCTGTCTGGCTCCTAAAAGGTCAATTCTGATTGGGAAGCAAGGAGTGGGGCTCTTTGCTTCCCAATCAGAATCGCCTTTTTAGGAGCCAGACAGGCTTCGTGACCAATCACAGTTGAGCTGTAATCAGTAGCTTGCCCCAGCCATGTGTGACTGAAAAACAGCGGTCCTCCATCAGAGACAGCGATTTTGTGCATAGCTGGCAGAGAGAAAGAGATAGTAAGGTAAGCACAATTTAACAAAATCACTCATACACCATCCTGCCCAATTTACTTTCTAGAGAGGAGCAGTTCTAGTTTCTGCACATAGAAACTTTGATACACTGAAACATATAAGTTAGGGAATTCCTCCCTCCAAACTGCTTCCCCCTCTTCTAATTTCTTGGTCACAGACATACACAGAGTCAACACAGATACACACGTGTGCACACACACACATATACAGGCACCTGCCCCCCATATACACACACCTACCCACAGACACACATACGCATCACACAAACATGGACACACACATACACATAACACAAACAAAACACATATACATAACACATTCAAACAAAACATAGACACGCCCATGCAGAGGGACTGCAAATAAGTCCATGAAGTATGCCCTCTCAGTACTGCTATATCCTATCTCTGCTGGGCTGACTGTTAGTATTTCATTCTCTTTTGTTTCATTTCCTTTGTTGTAAATTATACTGTGAAAACTAAATGTAGAGACTTAACTGTACAGCTTTCTTAACTGTTGCCATTTACCATGGAACCTTGTGACTGAACCGTATGGATTGCTACTAGTCATGGCAAAGACCTGCTTCTCTGGGAAAGTGGCACCCTGTTTAAAATCTGTACTTTTAACCTATTGACAGTACACATAAAGGTCACACATAACGGACCAGATTCTATATAAGTGTTATGGAATACGTTTAGATTTCAGTGCAGAATACTAGTTCGCTATACAGAATCCGACAGAATATTTCAGTTTAGTTTTCAAAATTTTCAGACTTTTTTCCCAATTTTGGGTACTTTTATATGTTTGTTTCACACATAAATTTTAATAAAATTATTAAACATTCATTAGAACTTTTTAATGCATGTATATCATTTGTAAGCTTGCTGATTTGTAGTTTAGCGTGCATTAAAACTATTTTGAGTGCACTAAGAGACTCTCCTGCTTATTTTCGAAGGAGAAGGGCGGCCATCTTCCGACAAAAATCGGGAGATGGCCGGCCTTCTCCTAAGGCCGGCCAAATCGGTATAATCGAAAGCCGATTTTGGCCGGCTTCAACTGCTTTCCGTTGCAGGGCCGGCCAAAGCTCATGCCTCGAAAATGTGACCAAACTGACCAGATGACCACCGGAGGGAATCGGGGATCACCTCTCCTTACTCCCCCCAGTGGTCACCAACCCCCTCCCACCCCCAAAAAAATTTAAACACATTTTTTTGCCAGCCTCTATGCCAACCTCAAATGTCATACCCAGCTCCATCACAGCACTATGCAGGTCCCTGGAGCAGTTTTTAGTGGGTGCAGTGCACTTCAGGCAGGCGGACCCAGGCCCATCCCCCCCTTACCTGTTACACTTGTGGTGGTAAATGGGAGCCCTCCAAAACCCACTGTACCCACATGTAGGTGCCCCCCCGTTACCCTTTAAGGGCTATGGTAGTGTTGTACAGTTGTGGGGAGTGGGTTCTGGGGGGCTCAGCACCCAAGGTAAGGGAGCTATGCACCTGGGATCAATTTGTGAAGTCCACTGCAGTGCCCCCTAGGGTGCCCGGTTGTTGTCCTGGCATGTGAGGGGGACCAGTGCACTACAAATGCTGGCTCCTCCCATGACCAAATGGCTTGGCTTTGGCCGGGTTTGAGATGGCTGCCATTAGTTTCCATTATTGGCGAAAACCAATGGCGGCCATCTCTAACACCGGCGATCTCTAAGGGCGGCCCAAATGTTGAGATTTGGCCGGCCCCGACCGTATTATCGAAATGAAAGATGGCCGGCCATCTTGTTTCGCTAATATAGTCAGGTATGCCGCTTAACGGGACCGTCATTAGAGATGGCCGCCCTTATAGATGGCCGCCCCCATTCGATTATGCCCCTCTCTTTTACTAAGCTGTGTTAAGCAGTTACTGTGGGGTTTACTGCACAGTAGACAGTAGCGTGGGCCTGCTCTGTCTTCTGCGCTAAAAAAGCAGCCTTCGCAATATAAATCCTATGTTAGCTGCTTAACATGGGAGAGAGCATGACACATGCAGACAGAGGAATAGCCGGCTTTGACAGCTAGCTCACAGGTCGATACCCTATGTTAATTGATAGCAGAGCTGAAATTACTGCCACCTCATGAGGAGGTGATACGTGCAGCTGTGCTACTGATAGTTTGGTAGCACAGCCACAAACAACAGGGTGGTAGTCATGGCCCCTTCCCCACCATTCCTCTTTTATCAGTCTGTCAAGCCTGTGACCTCGCAACAGACCCCCTGAAGGCATCACCCATCCCCTTGATCCCCTAGCAGAACCCTGAAGACATCACCCAATCCCTCCCTCAATAAGATCTGATTACCCACCCCACCCCCCATGTCAGAACTCCTCTTGATCCAACCCCTCTCCCTGATGACATTCTTTAACCATCCCGATTCTCCAACAGACCCTTCGATGACATTGCTGAGACCTTCCCGACAAAAACCCTACCCTGAACAGAAATCCAGCCCATCAGATAACTGTCACCCTCCAAGTCCTACTCTCCTCCACCCTCTGAAATCCTGGAACTTACCTGGGGGTCATCATTGGCGGGGCAGTGGTCCCATGTTGCAGCAACTCCCTCCACTGCTGCCAGGTCAACGTTCTCCTCCAAAATGGCACCTGCTCCCTAGAAGTAGACTTATGATACTATTGCTATAACCCCTAGCAGTAGTACCATGAGACCACCACTAGAGGGCAGGTGGCCTTTGGGCAGCAGAAGAGGATTTCTGCCCTCCCCCCCAACACACCAATTATGAACCCCAGATAAGTCACACAGGAGGTTGAGGGTGGGAGAGGGTAGGACTCAGGATGTGGGGTTTCTGCCAGGGGTGCTGGATTTCTGTCAGGAGCAGAGTTCTTGGGAGGGGTTGGGTGACATCATTGGGGGGTCTAATAGGGGATTGGAAAAGCTGAGGAATGTCATCAGGGAGGGAGGTTGGATCAGGAGGGGCTCTTATTTAACCCTGGGGAGGGTGGCATTTGGGAATCGAATCTTATGGCTGAATTAGGAGGGAAGGGCGCTGCTTTTTATTTCTGGTCTGGGCCCACAAGTGCTACATGCAGTGCCTGATAGAATGGGTGCTCCCACACTGTCTGGCACTGCATATAACTCTGTGCCTGTGTGGTTACTCTGTGCCCTGTGTGGTAAATGCACACTGTCTGGCACTGCATACAACATTGTGCTTGTGCCATAAATGCAGGGCATACTTCCTGTACTTACCACATAGGCTTTTCACTTAAGGCATACTAATGTTTTGCATTATGGGCCTTATTCTATAAAGGTTATGCTCCTAAATTACGAGCATACTCCATGCTCCAGAATAGATTACGCTCGTAATTTAGGAGCATAAATTTGAGTGTAAATTATGCTTACAAATTAGAGCATAAAGTT
Organism: Microcaecilia unicolor; assembly: GCF_901765095.1. NCBI lineage: Eukaryota > Metazoa > Chordata > Amphibia > Gymnophiona > Siphonopidae > Microcaecilia > Microcaecilia unicolor. The sequence continues at coordinate 184,282,102 of NC_044039.1, read as the reverse complement.
TAGGAGTGTAAATTTAGGAGCACAACCTTTATAGAATAAGGCTTAAATGTGCAGTAAGTGCAAAACTTATTCATTTTAGTAAAAGGGCCCCTAACTTTTTTAAAGGTACAATATCAAACTGAATGTGCATTAACAAATGCACATCTAGGGCCCTATTTACAACAGTGTGCTAACGTTTTTAGCGTACGCTAAAAATTTGCACGCGCTAACCTTGTAGATGCCCATAACCACACTTCAAATCTTCTACCTCTTCAAAAACTATATGAATAAAGGTCACCAAAGCTCTACAACCGAACACAAAAGCTACCTGTACTTTATCCTCTTCAAATCTATCTCTTCAGAAATCCTATGAATAACCACATGAACTATAGATGCCCTCTCCGCTTTGCACAACATCATTTGTAACCCCCGCCAAAATGCAAATTGTAAGCCACTTTGAACCGAAATTTGTTTTTGGATAATACTAGGAAACAAGAATGCATAAATGTATTTATTTATTAATGAATTTATACCCCACATTATCCCCACAGACATGCAGGCTCAATGTGGCTTACATAAACCGGAGAGAGAGAGAGAGAACTCCGGGTGGTATCAGATACAAATGGGAATAGTAGAGTAGAAGGGCAAGATAGAAAAGATACTTTACATATAATAGTACAAAAGTAAATACAAATAAATAATATTCCTATGGGCATCTACTCATGGTTAGTGTGCGCTAATTTTCAGCATGCACTAAAAATTGTAGTGCGCCTTTATAAACAGGCCCTTATTGATTAGATATATTATCACACCTAGGGACCCTTTTACTGCAGATTAGTGAGGGGCCTTTAATGCACAGAAGCTGCAAATTTAATGTGGCACCTGTTGGAGTCATTCCCAGTATTTCCCAGTGCAGGCTGTGCATTAACGTTTATATTCAATATGCAATACCTGCTCCCAGTTAACAAAAAATCACTTAGCACCTCTGTTTAGGAGACGGTAAGTGGTCCCGTGTTAACTCCGCATTAGTCATTGTGTGGTACGTGCAGCGTATTAACTGCCAAATTGCCTTCCATACCCACTCACTGCCCATGCCACACCCCCAGACACAAAAAGTATGGTTTACTGCACGGTAACTGTTAAATTACCACAAAGCTCCTTACTGCAGCTGTGCACTAGCCGTTACTGCGTGGTAATCCATGTGTTAGGGACTAGATTCTTGGTGCCTGAAAAATCGGCGCTGAAAATACTTCTGCCTAGGCGTATTCTGTAAACTGCACCTAGATTTAGGCACAGTTTACAGAATATGCCTAGCGGCTATGCTTGCGCCTAACTCTAGGTGCATCCGTTTATGCTGTCTTGTCTGACGACTTGTGAGCCCTTGGGTCCCTCAGGAAAACGTGGGGGAGTCCCAGTTGTTTCCCCAAAAGACAGCCGAGCACCCCGAGTCTTCACCCGCGGCAACCACCGTTCACCAGGGGTTGAGCCCCCAGCTGCAGGTGGCCAGCGGGGCTTCTGGAACTGCGGGGGTGGACGGACTGACCGGACACCGGGGAACTGATCCCACGAACAACAGCCAGGGATAGGTCCAGCAGGCAACAAAGAGTAGTCCAGGAACAGGCAGAAGGTCAAGGCAGGCGGCAAGCAGAGTAGTCCAGGGGCAAGCAGAAGGTCAAGGCAGGCGGCAAGCAGAGTAGTCCAGGGGCAAACAGAAGGTCAAGGCAGCTTCGGGAAAAGCAGCAAGTCCAAAGATCACACACGCAGGCTGGAACCTCTGGAGTCAGAAGCCGAAGCAAAGGTCTGCAGTGTACCTGCTCCTTAAATACTGTCAGCCAGCCTCAGCTGACAGGGGCGGAGACCTCCGATGACTTCCCTTGCGGAAACCTCTTGGAGTGGCTCTGTATCGGTCTTTGGACGGGACCTCTGTTCCCTCCGCCCAATCAGGGTTCTCCAGGGCGGGGTCTTGGTTCCCGCGGAAAAGACGCCGGCCCGGGATCCCGGTGCCATCTTCCCCGCCGGGCCGCGCGGGAACTCCAGAGCTGGCGATGGGAAGCACGGGTCCGCGAAAGCCGGCCCTCGGCCACGATCCCGGCAAGGCCGGCCAGCGCCCCGACGGATCCCGGCCAAGCCCGCCCCGAGACCATGATGGCCGGCTATCGGGGCAGGAACCAGGTGAGCCGCCCAGCAGCGGAATTTCAGCCGGCCAAGCCCGCGAGGGTACCTCTTCGGGGCTAGCGTCCATAGGGGAGTGGGCTAAGTTAGCGAGGGACGCGACATATGCCAAGTAAAAATGGTGTAAATACCGGTGCCTAAGTTAGGTGCAGAGCAGGTGTATTGTATATGTGTGTAGGTTTTCGGAACACCCATTGTCCACCCATTCCATGGCCATGCCCCTTTTTGGCAGTCCACATTGGAATTTACGCGCAGCACTTTACAGACTACGCCTGGCAAGTTGTGCATTTAGATTCTAATTAATGCCAATTAGTATCAATAATTGCTTAAGTGACAATTAGCGCTGACTGGCAAGTGAAGTAATTAAAATGTGCACGGCATGCAATTTCGGTTGCACTATATAGAATCCAGGGGTAAGTGCTTAACATGGCTTACTAAAAGGACCCCTCGCTCTATTACGACCATTCCAATCATCTCCTCTCCAGGATGGACACGTTGGAAAGAATTCGATGAACTGTGCTCCTCTTGCTTTCCCCACTTGTTTTGGATAGTGCTATGGAGGGAGGCCCAGGCCAACTGTACCTTTTGCCCATAAGAAAAAGCAGCCATGGTAAGTGCAATGCAGAATGTTTGATTATTTCCTTGGAAAAGTATTAGAAACATTTGTGTAGAATTTCAACTAGAAGTGCTTGAATTGGCAGTGAATAATTTGTTCATTAGTGATCCTGGCCATCTCTGGAATAACAGCAATGGTGTAAATATGAAATAAACATGGATACTATGACCCCCCCGCCCCCAATAATTATTGGGTTGACACTAAAAATAGTAACATAGTAGATGATGGCAGATAAAGACCTGTACAGTCTATCCAGTCTGCCCAACAAGATGAACTCATAGCATAAGGTATGATGTGATACTACATATTACCGAACATTTGTATTCAATTCGATTCAGCCTCGAAAACAGCCCCAAATACGTTATTCGTATTTGGCCAAATAGTGATTAAATTTGAATACAAATAATCCGGAGCTCTATTGTGCTAAATCCTACTGAAATGAACACTTGATCTCTGATTTCACATTGCTTCTTTTCTTATTTGTTATGTTACATCTCAATACCCATTGTTCATATTCGGTATTCATATTTGGCCAAATAATATTTTCCATTATTCGTATTTGGCCGACTAGTAAACTATGCTATTTGATACAGGTCTACTGCATATACATACATGATCTTGATGACTTTTGTGAGAAGATAATAGGTGCATGGAGAGTGTATGGAACCCTCAAAAGTCTTAGGGGCCTGTTTACTAAGCTGCATAAACGCCTACGTGCGCCCAACGTGTGTAAGTTCGGAGTTACCGCCCGGCTACCACGTGGCCCTTGCGGTAATTTCATTTTTGATGTGCATACCCTAGGAGCTACCAGGCAATAAAAGGCATTTGACGCGCATAGACCATTACCACCCGGTTAACGTGTGAGACCTTACCGTTAAGTCAATGGTTGGCGGTAAAGTCTCAGACCCAAAATGGACGTGCATCAATTTTCATTTTGCTGCACATCCATTTTCAGTCAAAATTTTTTTTTTAAATGCATTTTTACAGGTGCGCTGAAAAATGGATCTGCATTCGGCCATAAAAACACGCACCTACACTACCGCAGGCCATTTTTCAGCACACCTTAGTAAAAGGACCCCTTGGAGTTTAAAAAAAAGATACAAATGTATTAGTGCATTAGTTTTGAAAAACAAAAAAAACAACAAAAACTGTCCCTTTCTGGCTATGATTGATGAATGTATTGTACCCTTTAAATAACTGAGCTCAGTATCCAGTGACCCAGAGTTGCTTCAGACAGTGCCTGGTAAATCAGCAAAGTTCTCTGCTCCCCACCAGACCAGAATTTCCCAGCATGTAGAGTGGAGCTGTTAAAAGAAGAGCTTATTCTCTGTATGCAGGGGTTAATTTGTAGACAAAAATGAAGTGCAGCTGAGAGGAGTCAGGGCTGGAGCAACAGAAGAGGGGCTGGATTATTAGGGAGTAGAGTGATTGTTCTCTGCTTAGTTACAGGCTCATCCCTTCTCCTCCTCATCCCTGCAAGTTGCATGGAAGGAAGGAGCTGGAGCAAAAAACCTTGTGGTTTAGCAGTCTGAAAAGTGAATTAAACCCAGTCTGTGTGTAATAGTATTTATATCCTGCAGATCCAAAGGTCTTATTCAAGGCTAGTAATATCAAGAAGTGTTACTTTTAGCTAAATGACCTAAGCCACTGTCCATAGGATGGAGTGCCTGACATCTCTGATTGTTTTTTTTTTTTTTTAATATATGGAAAGCTTTATTAAAACAACATACAAAGCATGTGACAAATCATGATTAAATTCACTGCTGGGTTTTCGGCACTATAAATCAGGGGCGTAGCCAGACAGCAGATTTTGGGTGGGCCTAGTGTTTTTAGATTGAATTGCAAGAAGTGGGTGGGCACCAAATGTTCTCTCCCCCACCCCCACATCAAAAAAATATCTCAGCTCGTGGGAAAATGCTTCTCTCCAGTCACCACCTTGGTAGTCTGCAGCAGGCATGCGCTGAAAACTGAGCATGCGAAGGTGCCAGTATTGTGGAGAGCAGCATTTTCATTACCATGTGCTACTGTTGGATGGGCCTGAGCCCTAAGTGGGCGGGCCCTGGCCCACCCAGGCCCACCTGTGGCTACGCCACTGGTATAAATGTCTCTGATGGGTTTTACTGAAATTCAAAGCCAGAGACAATTAAACTGCTGAAAACCAATAATGCATTTCATCATTCAGCTGTCCATGGTCTTCCGGGCAATCAGCTCGCCCCATGTTGTGGGGGTTCCCCAAATTGCATACTGCAGCAGGCCTAGGGAGTGGCCATCAAAAAAAGACAGGGTCATGCAGGAGCATCTCAAAGGGCGGACCTCTGCTCTTCTAGTGACACAACAGATTCCCTACTAAGCAGGTGTCTACACTGCCTTTTCGGACCTCCAGCCTGGTGTCAGCCCAGGTGCTTCCCGTCACCCTCATGGAATATTCACTATATCAAGCTGTTTTACCAGGTCACACTATTATCTGAATCCAACCTAAAAAAATTCCCATATTTTTAAATTGTCTTTAAACCTTAAACTCTGTCTCTCCTTGATCTTAACCCTATTGATTTAAACTACACTAGAACATAAAATAAAACCATAAGCATTGACATACTGGGACAGACCAAAGGTCTATCAAGCCCAGTATCCTGTTTTCAACAGCGGCCAATCCAGGTCACAAGTACCTGGCAAGATCCCAGAACAGTAAAACAGATTTTAATGCTGCTTATCCTAGAAATAAGCAATGGATTTTCCCAAGTCCATCTTAACAATGGCTTATGGACTTTTCTTTTTAGGAAATTAGCCAAACCTTTTTTAAACCCTGCTAAGCCAACTGCTTTCGGGTAGAAAAGAGAGGGTTCCAAGTACAGTGAGAAACCAAAAGGAGTGGCCTAGTGGTTAGGGTGGTGGACTTTGGTCCTGAGGAACTGAGTTCGATTCCCACTTCAGGCACAGGCAGCTCCTTGTGACTCTGGGCAAGTCACTTAACCCTCCATTGCCTTGCCCCATGTAAGCCGCATTGAGCCTGCCATGAGTGGGAAAGCGCGGGGTACAAATGTAACAAAAAAAAAACCAAACCAAAAAGCACAAGTGTACTTTCAGGAACAGGACAAATAAAGTTCCTTATTTGATGGACTTGACACAGGCTGCGTTTCAGCAACCAACAGGGATTATTACAACAATATTCATGAATGGATGAATCGCAAAGCGTCACCACTATAAAAACAGCTGGACTCAAATGTAACTATCCTGCTCACAGTTGGGAAACAGAACTGCTTCTGTATAAAGTCAATCCTTCAGCCCTGCAGTGGAAGAACCGTTGCCCAAAGAACTTTATTGAAGTGTGGTAAATTTTTGCACTTATCACGCTTTCACAGTGAAAGTTAAAGCACAGTAAGTGCAAAGGCTCTAGGCTAACTGTTGAAGGCATGGCCAGCATGTCGCCTGCAGTTACCGCACAGAAAAGTTCTTTATCGCGCATTAAGTTCATTCCTAATTAGAGTTAAGCAGGGGCATAGCCAGACCTTGGCGGGAGGGGGGGCCAGAGCCTGAGGTGGGGGGGGCAAAGTTTAGCCCGCCTCCCCCAGCCACCTATCCCCCCGCCACCGCCGACCCTCCCACATCGCTGCCACCGCCAGGTACCTTTGCTGGCGGGGGTCTCCTGGTGTAAATGCCAACGCTTAAATTAGGCACAGACAAGGTGTATTCCATAACAATGCACATAGATTGTAGAAATTCCCACGACCTGCGCATTCCATGTCCATGGCCACACCCACTTTTTGACTATGAACTTAGAATTTACCTGCAGCATGTTATTTATTTTATTTGTTGCCTTTGTATCCCACATTTTCCCACCTATTTGCAGGCTCAATGTGGCTTACATAGTACTGTGAGGCGATCGCCATTCCGGTATGACAAATACAGAGTGATATTATGGTATAGTAAAGTTCATGTGTAACAGACACTTTAGGGAAGCGAAAGGAGGAAGAGTTAAGTTATGTCCATTTCGAGTATTAGTTTCATTGTGTTGCAGGATTCAGGCGTTTAAGTTGGATCGTTAGGGTATGCCTTTTTGAACAAGTTATAGAATACACTTAGTTCTGTGCATAAATTCTAATTAATGCCAATTACTGTCAATAATTGCTTAATTGGCAATTATCAGTGCTAATTGGCTTGTTAATCAATTAAGTTATATACATTGTTCTTGAATAAGCTTCGATTTCCACGCGGAAATCTCGGCGCGATATATATAATCCAGGTGCTGGTCTTTATCTGCAATCATTTTTTATGTTTCTGTCCTGCTTATAATCGAAAGAGAAAAATGCCTATATTGCGATCCAAATCGGGAGATGGGCGTCTTTCTCCCGTGGGCGCCCAAATCGGTATAATGGAAAGCCGATTTTGGGCGTTTCCAAGTGCAATCCGTCACGGAAACAGGTAAAGTTGACGGGGACGTGTCGGAGGCGTGGTGAAGGCGGAACTGGGGCGTGGTTATCGGCCGAGGAGAGATGGGCGTCTTTAGCTGATAATTGAAAAAAAGGTGTTTTGACTGCGATTTTGGGTCACTTTTTGTGGACCCTTTTTTTTCATGAACAAGTCCCAAAAAAGTGCCCCAACTGACCAGATGACCACTGGAGGGACTCGGGGATGACCTCCTCGGACTCCCCCAGTGGTCACTAACCCCCTCCCACCAAAAGAACCCACTTTTTTTCCAGCCTCTATGCCAGCCTCAAATGCCGTACCCACCTCCATGACAGCAGAATGTGTTTTATCCTGTGACAGCCTTTCCCTGGTTCTGATGTGGCTCTCGGGTGAGTGTGACACCTTTTCTGTTATGCGCACTGCAGTTTCACATCAGCAATGCATTGTGGTGGGTGTAGGGTATTGGGCTCCGTGATTCCACTAGCTTGTGGCAAATGCTCACGATGTTGGTAGTTGGTAGGTTCTATTCCCATGGTGCTTTTCCCCTTGCTTACTGGGTCAGAGTGTGCCCTGTTTTGTTTCCGGTAGTCCATGAGGTAGTGGCCATTTTTGTAAGACATTTTTAGATCCCTTTCACGTGTTAGCCACGTTACAGAACTTAGTTCTTCCCTTGAATGTGGCTGAAAGAGGGCATTGTACACCATTCTGCCAGCTCTGACCTACTGCTAATCTCAGTACCAGGAAGACTCGATGCCAGTAGGGCACAACCTCTGATCTGCAGTTAACTGTGAGTAAGTGTGCTTATTCCAATAAAGGACGTTTTCGGAGAGATTAGTCTTCAGGTGTCAACTGGTGTGCCAATGCTATATAGCAGCAACAAGTCCTAGAGGCCTGCGTGTATGCAGGTCCCTGGAGCACTTTTAGTGGGTACCACAGTGCACTTCAGCCAGGTGGACCCAGGCTCATCCCCCATACCTGTAACACTTGTGTTCGTAAATGGGAGGTCTCCAAAACCCAATGTACCCACATGTAGGTGCCCCCTTCACCCCTAAGAGCTATGGTAGTGTTGTACATTTGTGGGTAGTGGGTTTTGGGGGAGGGGGGTTGGGAGCTCAGCACCCGTGGTAAGGGAGCTATGCATGTGGGAGCTTTTTCTGAAGTCCACCACACTGACCTAGGGTGCCCAGTTGGTGTCCTGGCATATCAGGGGGGCCAGTGTACTACCAATCTTGGCCCCTCCCACGACCAAATGGCTCGGATTAGGACGTTTTTGAGCTGGGTGTTTTTAGTTTCCATTATCGCTAAAAAAAACAAATCCCCAGCTCAAAAACGTCCATTTGTTCGAAAATACGGTCTGTCCCGCCTCTTCACGTACCCGTTTTTGGACATAGACGCCCATGGAGATAGGCATTCGCGTTCGATTATGCCCCTCCATGTCTGTCAGGACCAGTGGTGTATGTGTGTTTGTGTGTGTGTGTGTGTGTGTATACACCCATGGACTGAGCAGAGGCCCCACAATCTGAGTTATGTGGGCTTGGAAAATACAATCATATGGATTGCAGAAGCCATGGGTGGCAGTCACCAGGTTGGAAGGAGGTCCAGCTCAGTTGAATGGTAATGAACTGCACAGGCTTGCAGAAGGTGGCCATTGTGGGCTGGTGGGCTACGTGAGCTGAATGGAGGCCAACTATTGTCAGAGACAATGGCAACATTTTACCAAGAGACAGTTTCTAAATAATGTGGATAATGGGATAGTAAAATTGGCTGAGAAACAATGCAAACACTTTCAGATTGCAGGGAAAATTAAACCAGCAAACGTAAGCTGTGACAATTTAGAGATGTAGAGGGGTATGGATAAGTTGGGGTTATGGGCAATGTCTGTGCTGCACTGATGCTTCTGTAACCTTCTAGCCAGCCTGAGAGGAGGTAAGGGGGGTGTGCAGTGACAAGCCTGGCAGTGAAAAGAGAAGCAGGGCAAGACTCTCGCATTCATCAGAACCATGCCACCGCCCCCAAATTCTGCTGCCCTAGTTGGATGACCAGTCTGCCTACTGGGAAGGGGATTTTTTACAAGTTCAACCAGCCTAGCTGTAGAATAAGGGAGGGATGGCATGAAAGTGACAGAGAAGTCACAACACAATAAAATTATAAGTATTACAGTAAGTTGAACACAGTGATGCCATTTGTTCTGAGGGATTGTTCCAGTGGTGTAGGCCTCCTCAGGTGGGCCTGGGTAGGCCAGGGCCCACCCAATTTGGGCTCAGGCACACCCAAAATGTAATCTCCCTTAGCTTGGTTGGCGGGGATCCTCAAGACTTGCCAACCGAAGACCTCCTCCCCGCGAAATGAGTTTACTTCTTGGGCGGCCGCCAGCACTGTCCCCAAGCCGCTGCTGCCAGCTGCAGGCCCCTCCACCATGTGCACGCTCAGTTTTCATGCATGTGCAAAACTGGGCAAACACGGAGGCTGGCAGCTGGCAGCAGCAGCTTAGGGACAGTGTCGGCGGCCGCCCAAGAAGTAAGCTTGTTTGACGGAAGGCTGGCGGAGGTTGGGGATCGCCGCCTGCACAAGTATTTCATTTACTTTGGGGGAGGAGCGTAAATCAGTTGGGGGCGGACATGAACCTTTTGGCCCACCCACTTTGATCGCGGGCGCGCCCTAAATTGGTTGTCTGGCTACGCTACTGGATTGCTTATGCACGTCTAAGAATACCCCAGTATGTCTCAGTCTTCTTTCATGTCTCTCCATTGCAGGTCTTATAGGGATTGTTGTGCTGACATCAGAAATACCTCAACAGTGCGAAGTGACCAATATGCAACTTAGAATAAATAGACCATTTATTAAGCTGCTGCAAATTACCGAATGAATTAGCCAAACTCTGTGTAGTATCACTAGAAACTGTGTTTATATTTCCATGCCAATTTCTGCCTGATGCTTTTGTTAGTTGCTATAGTGACCTGCATCTGACTTTGTTCCAAAAGCCCAATCCTGATAAATGATGGATCTCAGGGGACAAACAAAACAATCTGAGGAGGCCACATTAGGAAAAACCTTTTCTGGCATTAACAGCCCTGGCCCCACCACTCCCGGAAACACACATGCACACAAACACAAGCCAAAAATGGAAAACAAGTGACAAACTGCAAATAAACTTGCATTCTCTCACAACTAATTCCTTTCATGCACATTAGATCTGAGTGGTTAATCCCAGCATTTTCTTTCCTACTCTACTGCACCTGGGATAACAGTGACATCTTTGTCATTATTATCTCACTGTAACAATTTTCCATTTCTTTACCTGCAGTGGCTAAATCTGGTTCTAATCTAGGCCACAGGATATTGAATTACTTACTCCCTGTTCTCGGACTTGTGTTTCTTTATTTGCATTGATTGTTTTATTCTTTGCAATAAACCCCTTTTTTAATGGCAGGCTGCAGGCCAGCTGTTTACTGAAAGTTTATGGCTGTATAAGATGGACAGGTTCCCTGAAGGATTTCATCAACAGAGTCTTACCGGAGCCATGTGTAAATGGACCTTTGGAATGATCCCTTATGAAGGCCTTTAAACAAGATGTTTTCTAGTTCAGAGGTAAGATGATGATTGATTAAACGATTAGGAAAAACCTCAGATAACTTTGACTTGCATAAATTAAGGGCTAGCTTTAAGTTTCAGGATCATTAATGCTTGCATATCAAGTGGTGCTTAGATGCAACTCTGGCTGTATCAAATAAGGCCAGTGCTGGGCTGGCTTGAATGGTCTCAGAATATAGCGATCTGGTTTAGGATGGGCTGGAGAGAGCTTTGACAGAAACTCCAGTAATTTGGAATGTGAGAACAGTGCCAGGCAGACTTTTGCGGTCCATATGCTGCAAATGACATGACAGATTCGGGTAGCCTGGAGTGGGCTTTGACGGCAACTCCAGTAGTTGGAACATAAGGACAGAGACGAGCTAATTTCTACAGTCTACATTCCAGAAACACCAAAGAAAGACCAAGATCAAGTATATAATATCACGTTTTCATTGTTGATTTAAACTTGAATTGATAATGAATGTGACTGTTGGGCAGACTGGATGGACTCTTCAGGTCTTTATCTGCCGTCATTTACTAAGCTACTATGTTAAAAGCCTGAAAATCAGTTGGCTTGTTTTGCTGTTACATAGCACCTGTTTGCCTCCCATGATTTTGGTTTTTAGGGAACTTCAGGAAAGGGGGGGGGGGGGGAATTCAACAGGAAAAGGAATCCTGCCAGCAATTGTGCAGAAAGTGCCGCAGAACCTTTGAATGTTTAAAAACATAGTAACATACCGTAGTAGATGACGGCAGAAAAAGACCTGCACAGTCCACCCAGTCTGCCCAACAAGATAAACTCACATGTGCCATTTTTTGTGTATACCTTACCTTGATTTGTACCTGTCTTTTACAGGGCACAGACCGTATTCATCTGCCCAGCACTATCCCCGCCTCCCAACCACCAGCCCCGCCTCCCACCACCGGCTCTGGCACAGACCGTATAAGTCTGCCCAGCACTATCCCCACCTCCCAACCACCAGCCCTGCCTCCCACCACCGGCTAAGCTTCTGGGGATCCCTTCCTTCTGAGCAGGATTCCTTTATGTTTATCCCACGCATGTTTGAATTCCGTTACCGTTTTCCTCTCCACCACCTCCCGCGGGAGGGAATTCCAAGCATCCACCACTTTCTACTTCCTGACATTTTTCTTGAGTCTGCCCCCCTTCAATCTCATTTCATGTCCTCTCGTTCTACCGCCTTCCCATCTCCGGAAAAGGTTCGTTTGCGGATTCGAACTGGGTTACTGAAGCATTTTTGCATAGTCTCTGGGAAATTATTTTCTTCTCCAGAGGCTGCAGGAACAAAAGAGACATTATCTCAAAATCCTGCTCTGAAGCTGATATAGGATTTTCGTACTTTTCAGATTACCTTTCCCCAAAGCATAGATGTGGCCTTAATGTTGATGATTTTTGCTTACTCCTATAAATAGGTGTGTTTTTATTAATGGATGTATTATTAGTAGGTGTGTTGCTTTAGGCAGTGACAGCCTGCTACGACAGAAGAGACTAAAAGAGAAATATCAGAAAACCAAGATATTAGAAGAAGTTTCCAAATATAATAGCTACATTCACTTAAAGACAGTACTGCTGCATTTGCCCTTCATGACTGACTCCCTATTGCCGCTCACTGACTGCTAACAGAACCCCTGAAGGAATTTATATTTAGAAATTCACAGAATAAAAGCATGAATGTGGAACTATTAATTTGTATGGTAACTTTTTATGTTCTTGCTGGAGGCAGTCTCACACATTAACTTATCCAAATATGTGGGCAATTTGCAAAACCCCACAACTTGCTCTTCCTGGCAATAGTTCGTTGCCTATGCACTGACAATGGTAAACACCAGGGAGGATGTGAAATTTAAGGCAAAGCAGCAGAGGTTATTGAATGCTAACCTTCATATATCCAGAAGTTAAACACGGTGAGTAATGAATGAGTCACACACCTCCACTAAATACACGTACATAAAAAAAACAAAAAAAACAGGCTAGAAGGATTGTGGAGTTAACTTTAGAACCTTTAGATGCCATTCACACTGATAAAAAGAAGATTTATACATGTGGATTGTCATAATGTAAGCCACATTGTATCCGTGGGATACAAGTATGAATAAATAAAGCAAAATAAATAATATTTGTGTTTATGTAGTGATTTTAGAAAGGCGCTGCATGTATATTTAGAGAGTAGGACACAGAGCTATCTCAATACAGACAGCAAGCACGCTCTGGACATGCTCTGGGTGGTCCTTTGCAGACTTTACAATGGCAGTACACATATACTGTGACATTTTGACCCATCAGCATTTACATAATCCCTGACTAATTTTGACCCAATAGCATTTACATAATCCCTGACTAACTTGCCTTTGGGTCTTGGAGCTTGGAAGAGAGCTTGCTGGTGAATACTTGCATACCTTGAGTGCCAGATCTACCTCCCCAAGGCTAAAGTGTGCTTTTCTGAGCAAGCCTCCCTATTTGCTAGCTACTGTGCATGCAGATTTATAAAATGCACCACATATACTTATAAGCAGTAGGGATGGGCAGCCCAAAAATGTTTGTTTCCTTTTGCTTCCCATGTTGTGTGCAGCACTGTTTGTTTTATTTTGTTCCATCAACCTCTACTGTCATTTTGGGAGGCAATGCCGTCAGGAGTGCACACTATCAGGCTCATTTTCAAAAGAAATGGACGTCCATCTGCCGACATAAATCGGCACTTGGACGTCCATCTCTCAGAGACGACCAAATCGGTATAATCGAAACCCGATTTTGGACGTCTCTAACTGAAGTCCGTCGCAAAGATGTCCAAATTTCAAGGGGGCATATCGGAGGCGTGGTGAAGGTGGGACTTGGGTGTTCCTAAGACTTGGACGTCTTTGAGCCATAATGGAAAACAGCAGAGACGCCCAAGTCTAAAACTTGGATGGTTTCACCTGGACCTGTTTTTATTGTGAATAAGGCACAAAAAGGTGCCCGAAATGACCAGATGACCACCGGAGGGAATCAGGGATGACCTCCCCTTACTCCCCCAGTGGTCACTAACCCCCTCCCATCCTCAAAAAACATCATTAAAAATAATGATTGCTACCCTCAGATGTCATACTCAGGTCCATGACAGCACATGCAGGTCCCTGGAGAAGTTTTAGTGGGTGCAGTGCACTTCAGACAGGTGGACCCAGGCCCATACCCCCCCTACCTGTTACATTTGTGGAGGAAACAGCGAGCCCTCCAAAACCCACCAGAAATCCTCTATATCCACATCTAGGTGCCCCCCTTCACCCTAGGGTGCTCGATTGGTGTCCTGGCATGTCAGGGGGACCAGTGCACTAGAAATGCTGGCTCCTCCCACGTCCAAATGGCTTGCATTTTGGATGTTTTTGGACGTCTTTGTTTTCAAAAATCGCCAAAACACAAAGGTATCCAACTCTAAGGACGTCCAAATCTAAGGACATCCTTGGTATTTTTGAAACAAAAGATGGATGTCCATCTTTTTTCGAAAATACACTTTTCCCTGCTCCTGGATTTGGGCATTTTACAAAGATGTCCAAATCCCAACTTTGACGTTTCTTTCGAAAATGCCCCTCTATGTGTCACAAAGGTGCATTAAGTGAAAAGAGTATGCACTATTTACAAAAAGGCAGTCACAAACATAAGAAAACACCTCCGCAAATAGGATGCGTCAAGCAAAAAAAAACCCAAAACAGTAGAGTAGAAATGTCTCAGCAGCCATTTTAAAGAAGATGCAGCAGCAAGAGGGTCAGCGCCAACAGCAGGTAGGAAAGATTGAGGAACTGGTGGTCTACACAGGGTCCCACAATTGCTAAGACCGGCCCTGTTTACGAGAATATAAGCAATTAGTTGCAGAATTAAACAGATATTAACATAAAGCATTAAAATTAGTTTTACTATGGAGGCACACTAGCCTTGCAGCTTTTGTAAAGGCCAGTAATGCTCTTTTAATTCATCTATCCAGCTGCGATAGCTAGCAGTCAAAAAGGGCTGAGATTAAAAACAAAACAGAACATGAGTAAAACACTCTGCAATGTATGCAGACAGTTCAGATGGGACCCAATCTGATATTATGGAAGTGTTAGTTTTTCCTAGGCAGAGCTATAATATAAATCATTGCTTTACCATACAAGCTTATATCTTGCAAATACCTTGCAGTTCAAAGCGGGTAACAAGTCAAATCAAACCAGAGCAGACCTCTGGGATGTGACTGAAAGAAGAAAGAAAAAAAAAAAAAAAGACAAATCAAATAACATAATTATGTTAAAACAAGTGTCTGAAACAGTGAGGCTTTAACCTTTCTTCTAAACATCATATATGAGTCAGAAGATAAATAAATATCTGAGCGAGCTCTTTCCAGTTCTGAGCAGCTTGGAATGCTAAGGTGAATTCTAGTATCCTCAATCTGTCTCTACCCTAAGGTGAAGGAAAAGAAAACCAATGATTGTAAACAGTCATCCTAGATCCAACAGAAGCTGCAAACTAAAGTGTAAATATAGGTAATTGGGGGCTAGGCCATGTAGAACTCTGTACAGAAAACAGGCCAATCTGAACAACATTCTAGCCTCGAAAGGCAACCAATGAAGTTTGATATAGTACGATGACATATGATCAGATCTGGTAAAACCAAATAGCAAACATACCGCAGTATTCTGAACAGTTTGAATTCTCTTTAATTGAATTTTAGAGCATTCCAAATAAGCTAAGTTACAGTAATCTAATTGTGAGAAAAGAAGTTGTGTCAATAGACGAAATGAAGCTGTCTCAAAACAGTTACAAACACAACAAAGTTTTCTCATGATGAAGATTTTTTCACTAAGGAAGCAACCTGCATTTCCACAGAGGCAGGGCACTATCGACTAATACACCTAGAATCTTTATTACAGTAAACAACTTGTATTCAGTTTGACCAATGCGGATGAAATCAGGAATGGAGTTAATACATAGAAACTTAGTTTTATCAGCATTAAGTTTTAATTTATGTTTAAGCATCCAATTACCTAGTAAGGTCATGCAATGTTGCACGCTTGAAGTATCAATTTCAGAGATGGAATTAAATGGGATAATCACAGAAATATCATCCACGCAACTATAAGCTGTAAAATCATTGTTTGCCAGTATAAACCCCAATGATCGTAAGAAAATGTTAAATAAAATAGGAGCAAGAGGAGAACCTTGAGGAGCATCACAGGGGTTCGACCAGGTTTATGAAAAAGAATATTTGACTTTCACTCTATATGACCTTTTTGTTAGAAAACATTGAATCTACTGTTAAACATTTCCTGTTATACCAATATCTACTAACATTTGAAATAGAATAGCATGATCAACCAAATTGAATGAGGTAAGAGCTTCTCAACCATGAAGTTGCTATGTAACATATGCAAAGCAACCTTTGCAGAGCCCTGCATTAGACAGTAGTCCCTTCCTGGCTGGATGGCTCCAAATGCAGTTCCTTCCTGCAGTTCTGTGTAAGATTTGTACCATTTACCTTATGTTATTGGTCAGGAGTTTCTGCGGAGGTCCCTCTCAGTATGCTTCTTTGGCATCAGGCTGGGAAAACTGGGGGGGAGGGGGGGTCTATTCTGAGTTCATAGGAGCTTCCTTGGTGCAAAACAGACAAATACTTTTCTAGTTTGGTTGAAGCTCGGTAGCAGTTCAGCTCTGATTGCTACAACCCCTGGGGCTCAGAGGATGAGAGTCCTTCTTCCTTGGTTCTCATAAGAACTAAGTGCAGTAGCCTTACAGCTGTAAGCCCTCTTTGAGGTTCTCTGTGCATCCCAAATGATGAGTCACTAAAGGAGGTGGCCACTTGAAATGGGAACTCTTTGCGACTACTCTGCCTGCAGCCACCACAACTTGAAAGCCTTCAAGCTTTGGGACTAGTGACTATGCTGCTGACTGATGATTCAGAAGGAGGCGCACTGGAGCTCTGAAGATTGGATATCTATTTGGGTGGTTATCTATGACAGTTGGGAGGCAGGTCCCTCAGGTTCCTACACATTGTTGTTCTGATTTTCCGACCCCCTTTTTTCTATACTATCTTAGATACAGTGCTGTTTTATCGATGGCATCTACTTGCCCAGTGACTGTGATGTGGTCAGGGGTGATGCTTCCTTGGAGATGGGAAACTGGCCTGGGGTGTGCACTTCTTCTGCTCTGCTCATTGTTTTGGTGGGAGGAAGGGAATGAGGGTGAGGGTTGAATGGGAAGGGTAAGGGGGGTGGATGGGATGGGGACTAGGGCCTTGTATAGGGTATCTGGGCAAGTTGGAGATATAGGGGAAGAATTGGATGAGGGCATCATTGATACTGTCTCTCCCCTAGGCATGATTAGAAAGGATGTGTTTAACTTTTCCCTTGTTTGGTAGATGGGCAAGATAACATTGCTTAGTTATAATGTTAGAGGCTTAAACTTTCCAACTGAATGGCAACTCCTTTTCAAAGAACTTGAGAGAACTGATGCAGCAATAGTGTTTTATCACAAAACACACTTGCTACCTGCTCATGAGAAACATTATTTGCATAAGAAATATCCTGTTATGTATTTTGCCTCTAATACACTGCAAAGGAAAACCAGAGGGGTTATGATTGTTTTATCTACGAAGCACCATTAGCTAATTCACAGGGTGGGGAGAAATAAAGAGAGACAGTACCTGCTCCTTAAAGTTACATTGAGCTCTTTGGTTTATACACTGCTTAATGTTTATGCCTGAATATAGATCAAGGGGCCTTTTTGCAAGATCTGTCAGGTGCTCCTAAAATATACTCAGGGGGTATTGCTTATAGAGTTCATTTTAAATTGTTACTATTGTTTTTTAAGACTTTGCATGATTCAGTCTCTGTATATTTTATGAAGGTACTGCAGTATTATAAGCCTACAAGAGTATTACATTCGGAACATACTCAACGCTTGATTGTTCCACCATTTAAGTGCTTGCGTTCCTCTGCTACAGCTAAGATGGCATTATCTTATGCTGGCCCTAGTGGGTGGAATGCGTTACCATTGAGACTCCATTTATTGCAGAAGATTGACATCTTCAAGAAGCAGCTTAAGGCGCTCCTGTTTGCACAGGCATACAATAGGCATATTTTCAAAGCACTTAGCCTCCCAAAGTTCCATAGAAACCTATGGAACTTAGCCTCCCAAAGTGCTTTGAAAATAAGCCTGTTAGGGTTTTAAACTTTTTTTTGCTTTTATGTTTTTTATTTGTTTTTGTATTTGATTTTGTTATATTATTGTGTTTGTTTTTTATAACCCGCCTAGTTAATAGGCGGGCTATAAATATGTTAAATAAATAAATTTTAATGGGAGGGGATTTTAACGTAGCATTGAACCCAGTTTTAGACAACTCCTCTCAGAGTTCTTCCTGTAGCAGAAAAGATAGGCAGGCTTTTAAAGCTTCTTAGCTCTCTGGGGCTTGGTAGATCTGTGGAGGACATTCTTCCTGGGGATGCAGGAATACACCTGTTACTTCTCAACATAAATATATCATTCTTGTATTGATTATTGGTTTGGAGACTTAACTATTCAGAGGAGGGTGCAGATGCTTCAGATATGGCCACAGACATGGTTCAACCATTCACCCCCGCAAATAGCGTTCACCATGAAGGTGGATTGAGAAGACACCAAATATTGGCGTCTTAACAAAGAGAGTTTGCAGGATCCCACTAATGTGAGCCAGTTAGAAAAGGATCTTTTGGAGTATATACAATATCATGATAATGGGGAGGTTGACCCACTTACGCTATGGGAGGGCCATAAAGCTGTCAAGGGGGAAGCTTATTGCTTTGTAGGCCCATCTAAAGATTAAACGAGAGAGTGCAGAGCAGAATCTTTGGGCAAAAATAGCTGTTTTGGAATCTCAGGCTAAAAAAAAAGGTACACAGCTTTTCAGGTGGGGGATGATCTCCATGCTTGCTGGTTGGAGCTTTGTGCGCTGCAGTTGACAGAGGTGGCTGCTAAATTGCAGCAGGTGCAACAGATGCACTTTGAATTCGGTAACAAGGTGAGCCGCCTATTGGCTCATAAACTGCAAAAAAGAGTAGTACAGTCGTGCATAGGCTCCATCTGGGATGATAGTGGGGCTCTTCATACCTCTATGGCTGGAATTAGGGACACTTTTGTCCATTACTATGAGCAGCTCCATACGCCTGACCTCTCCCCCTCAGAGGCAGAAATACAATCTTATCTGTCGCCTCTTGATATTTCTTGGATATCTGTTTCAGAGATTGATAGTTTATCCTGCCCAATAGAATTGCATTGCCTTCAAAATCTGTACCCTGGACCACAAAATTATCTACGGTGAAGCCCCGGGATACATGACAGACTTGATCGACTTACCAACTAGAAACACATCAAAATCAACACGATCATATCTAAATCTGCACTACCCAAGCTGCAAAGGACTTAAATACAAATCAATTTACGCATCCAGCTTTTTCTACATAAGCACACAATTATGGAACGCACTACCAAAAGCCTTGAAAACGACATACGACCACCCAAACTTCCAGAAATCACTAAAAACTAACCTGTTCAAAAAGGCATACCCCATCGATCCAACGTAAATGCCTGATCCCTGCAACACAACAAAACTAAAGTACGTAATGGACAATACTCAACTCTTCTGATGTACATTTCCCCAATGTGGCCATGCCACATGAACTTTATCATACCATAACAACACTTTGTATTTGTTCTCACTGGAGTCTGCAAACACCTCTCCGGTACTATGTAAGTCACATTGAGCCTACAAATAGGTGGGAAAATGTGGGATACAAATGTAACAAATAAATAAATTAGAGGAGATAATATGGGCAATTAAAAACTTAGACACTGGCAAGGCCCCTGGACTGAATGGATTCTCTATTAAGTATTACAAATGTTTTGGGAATCATCTGGCTCCATTAGTTCATTGTGCATTCAATTTTTTGGAGACGGGGGGGGGGGGGGGGGGGGGGGTGGCATTTGCCAGACTCATAGAGACTGGTGGCTATAACTGCACTCCCCAAACCGGTTTTAAAATAAATTTGACAAAATCTGAAATTTGAAATGTTACCCTGGATAGTGCATTGGAATTCTCTTTACAAGGAAATCCATATCACCCCCATCACATTTGATATTTGGGCACTGATTTGACCTCTACTCTACTAATCTCCCTCTAAGGTGGAGGAACTGTTTGCAGTGGCGTACTAAGGGGGGGCGGTGGGTGCAGCCCGCCCCGGGTGCACGCCGCTGGGGGGTTGCCGCGCGCCGGTCAGCTTCGTTGTTTCCATGCTCCCTCTGCCCCGGAACAGGTTACTTCCTGTTCCGGGGCAGAGGGAGCATGGAAACAACGAAGCTGACTGGTGCGTGGCATCCCCCCCCCCAGCGGCGTGCACCCGGGGGTTCTTTCGCCGGGGTGGGGGGGGTGATGAGGGGGTTTGCGCTGCACCGGGGGGGGGGGGGAAGGCGGGGCGCTGCACCCAGGGGGCTTGGCGCATCGGCGACCGCCCTGGGTGTCAGCGCCCCTAGGAATGCCACTGACTGTTTGGAGATCTTGACAGGTGGGAAGGTCTTAATATTTCCTGGCTGGGACAAAAAAATGCAGTCAAGATGATGCTCTTGCCAAAGTTACTCTATCTGTTTACCATCTTTTTTTCAGCAATTACAATGGAAGGTCTTTCACTATATCTGGAATAAACACCCCCCCTCCTCGGGTATGGGCTACAGCTCTGCACCATCCTAGAAACTGGGGGGCGGGGGGGGGGGGGGGGATGGCTGTGCTGGATTTCTTCCTTTATCAGGCTACACAGCTCCATATACTGACTGATTGCCTGACACACTCTCCTATGGTGTGGGTGTGGATGGAGCAACACTGGATGAGCTCTGTCCCACTTTGGGATAGAGCTCTCGAGCTGTATTACACAGGTGCCAGTGGGTGTGGGGGCCCCTACAGACCTGGTACAGTATACGGAAGAAATTCTTCCCCACAAGATCAAGCTTCTTGCAAACAGCCATCCGATGTACCCGCAGGATTTTGGTCAGGATGGGAGGATGGGGATTATCGCCAATGGGAGGCTAAAGGGCTTATAATTTTGGGTTAGATTTGGGAGGAAGGGGAAATGTATTCTTATCAATATATCGAAGAAGAACATGGGTTACCCTCACATCAGGTCTTTCAATATGGGCAAATTTGAGGTTATATCCTTAGGAAAGCCCGAGGAGATATTAGTTTGGATGAGACTCTTTTGGAAAGGGCAATGCAAGGGGGGAGGGGGCAGGGCTGTATTTCATGCATATATCAGGCCCTTTCTCTTGGCTTATTCCCCTTTATATTCATCACTGGGAACGGGACTTAGGAGTCACAAATGAAGGGAAGACATGGGAAATGAGTTTTAAATTTTTACTTAAACCATCTGTAAGTAGTGCCTTAATTGAAAATGGACACAAAATATTGTACCATTGGTATTATACTCTGCCGCATCTGTTACACCTTTTTAAATGTGGTCCAGGACTTTGTATTGACTGGCTGTTCATTCTTTGGAGCAACAGCTTTTAGCGGGCTCTTATCCCTTGAAGGCAGAACACTGTTTGTTGCATCATAGACCTTTTGGGATAAAGCCCCGTAGCATAGCTTGGCGATTCATTTGTTCACAGCAGCACGCCTGACTTTGGCGACAGATTGGAAGAGTTCAATACCAGCTTGTTCATTATATTTGCATAAATTGGATTTCCTTTGCTTAATGTTTGAGTTGACAGCGATTAAATATGTCCAATAAAAGGGTTGAGAAAGAAGATGTCAACTTACAACAAAGATTACTATCCCCAAATTATATCAACAGCTCTAGTATAACAGCCTTAATTACTCATAAGGTGGGATGAAAAGCCTCAAAGAGCTCTGGGATATAACACCCTTGGAGGTGAGAAACTCTTCATCATCGACAGAAAAACCTTGCCACCTATTATATATTTTTTATTTTTTAGAAACAACAGCGCTAAAATAAACTGTGTTATACCTAACTATACTCCACTACAATAGCCCTTAAGCCTGCAGATGTCTCCTATATATAGGTACAGTTAGTTTGTGGGTTTTGGAGGGCTCAAAATTTCCACCACAAGTGTACTAGTTAGAGTGGGATGTGGACCACTTGCCTGCTCCTGGGACCAGCTTGCTCCTACAATAGGAATGACCATACATCTGAGACTATAGAACTTCCACCTATCCTGTCCAGTAATAATACGTTATATTGACGTTCAATTTCCAAACAGTTAACTCACAGCATACAAAACTATTATCTTGGAATCATATCTTGGAATTATATCATTCATATTTCAGGATCATATCCATATGTTACCCAAGAACCTCAGTGATGTCAATCGCTATCACTTTTAAATTGAAGCGATTAATACAACATCAAACTCTTCACCGGTTCTTTTTTTGTTCATATATAGAGCCTTCACTCATATTTAGAAAAATATATATTATCACCACTTATCTTTTCTATTTAGACTTTTTGCACTTGTCGGACCCAGGGGATCATCTGCCCGACATGCATGTTTCGCCCAACAAGGGCTGTCTCAAGGACATTCCCCTGCAAAATTAACCAAAATGTTAATAATAATCTCCAGGTTTCGGTAATAAACCTATATCTAGAGGATATTCCATTTTAGATAGCAAAGCTAAACTAACTCACCCCGTGTTGTTTTACAGCGCCAGCTCAGCAAAAGTTTGTCTACCAAGATGGCGCTGGCATTTTTTAAAATTCATTAAATATCCATTCAAAGATGACATTTTTAGCCCCGCCCCCCCATGGCGTTCCACCGGCAGCAAAAGACCTATCCTACATTACTGCCGGTGGTGGGGAGGAATATCCTCTAGATATAGGTTTATTACCAAAACCTGGAGAGATTATTATTAACATTTTGGTTTATTTTGCAGGGGACTGTCCTTGAGACAGCCCTTGTTGGGCGAAACATGCATGTTGGGCAGATGATCCCCTGGGTCCAACAAGTGCAAAAAGTCTAAATAGAAAAGATAAGTGGTGATAATATATATTTTTCTAAATATGAGTGAAGGCTCTATATATGAACAAAAAAAGAACCGGTGAAGAGTTTGATGTTGTATTAATCGCTTCAATTTAAAAGTGATAGCGATTGACATCCTGAGGTTCTTGGGTAACATATGGATATGATCCTGAAATATGTATGATATAATTCCAAGATATAATTCCAAGATAATAGTTTTGTATGCTGTGAGTTAACTGCTTGGAAATTGAACTTCAATATAATGTATTATTACTGGATAGGATAGGTAGAAGTTCTATAGGCTTGAGAGAAGAATCCAGTATAAGTAGTATCTATTTTTGCCTTAAATACTCAGTGGACATACATCTGAGACTGTCTTTGAGCCTGATATGTACTGCCACTGTCACATCTTAGGGAAGTGGAGGGAGGTTAGCGACCACTGAGAGGATTAAAGGGGGGGGTCATGCCTTAATCCCTCCACTGGTCAGCTGGTCAGTTAGGTCACCTTTTTGTGACTTAGTTGTGATTGAAACAGGTCCAGATAAAAATGTCCCATTTTTTGCCCTAGACGGTTTTATCTTGTTCCATTATTGCTGAAAGACGTCCAAATTCTAGTTTCCCCCCCCCCCCTCAATCCCACCCAAAACACACTCCCAACATGCCTTATGATTTAGATGAACTGCAGAGAAAAATGTCCCAATTCTGTGTCTTGAAAATTGCAACTGGGACGTTTTTATGAGACAATGCCGTTTTGGGGATTTCTTTCTCTTTTGAAAATGAACGTTTAAGTGTCCTCTGCATTATTCTATAAGGGTACTGGTAAGTGCTATAGTGCATAACTGCAAGGGGGCGGACATGTGGGTGGAGCATGAGTGGGGCTCCAAGTCACACCTATATGTTACAGAATACAGTAAGTTACACATGCTTTTGCTGTATTTCAGTGCTGCAGTTACAGGAGGTCTATATTTGGTACAATGTGGATGCCTACATGTAAGACGCGCCATTACGTTAGTATTCTACAACAGAATCTGGGCGCCCCAATGTCGTTACATATAGACTCTAACCATGTGGCAATGGGGTGCCTAAACAAGGGCATCACCAGTTATAGAATTACTCTGTTACTGCTTACTTAATAATTCATGCTCAGTAATGTATAATTTTTAGAGTTTCTTATGCTGATCGCTTGTGGGATTATTTGCATACCTGACCTTTAGCTGACAGTGAAAGAGCAATTATCTGCTAAAATGAAAAACCCAGCACCAGACAGTGTTTTGGAAACACCGGTGTCAGAGGGAATAAATACTACAAACACATGCATCCCAATGAAATATTAAAGTGGCCTTCTGGGTTACTCTAGCACAGCAGAATGAAAATCACAATAGATGGAGTCCAAGCCAAACAGAGATCTAACGAATGGTTCACGTCTAATCTTGCAGATGGAGACTCCCTTCACTTAGCTTGGGTTGGAGATCAACCAGTCAATAAATGATCTCTGTGCCTTTGTGTGATAAAAAATGCTGATGAATCACAAGGCGGATATTACAGTTAGATGCTTTCAATTCGATATTGAACCTTGTGAGGAATATGAGGGTGAGAGGGAGAATGAAGGCACATGGAGGAATGAGGAGGCTCGAGAGGGAGGGAGACTGGGTAGAGAAAGGAAGGAGTCTTTTCCCCTGGGGGATTGGAGAAAAGGAAAAGACTACAATTCCCAGCAGCCCCTGAGTAGGTCCCATGGTAGAAACAGGGACTTCAATCCCCAACAGCCCCCAGAGGAGGTCAGGAGAAGGGCAAGAGAAGGGAGTTGGAAAAACCTGTCCCAGAGAGCCAGGATGAGGGAAGGAGTTCTGAACCTGCCCAATCAAGCAAATGAAGAACAGCTGAGCAATTGGTGGGGGGAGGAACCTATGGACTGGCAAGGGGAATAAAAGGAGGAAGAACTAGGGCAAGAGGAGCCGATGGAGATTGCTGCTCTGACTAAACTGGAAGGAAAGGAGGTGAAACAGCAGAGGACTGCTTGGGAGGAGAGCCTGTTAGAAGAAGGGAAAAGGTGGCTATCCCACGAGGGGGAGCTGAGAGAACAGGTTTACCATGGAAGGGTCATGTGGGTGGTGGTCAGGGTATAATGCTGGCCTGGTTGGGGAGGGACCCTTGTCACTCTCCCTAGGTTGATTACTTTTGAAAGGGAGAGAGGAGGAGTGATGGTTTTGGGCATAACTGCTATATATGAACTGCTGGGAGTTTGAAGCCTTTCAGAACTGCTGTGTTTGGGGAATTGTTATGCCTAACTACTGACCTGAACGGCTGGGGAGGGTTTGAACCCTTTCTGGAGCTACCGTGTTTGGAAAATTACTTTGCATACCTGCTATACATGAACTGCTGGGAGTTTGAGCCCTTTTTGAGCTACTTTGTTTGAAGAATTGTTTTGTTTTGAATAGTATGCTGTTGAACTGCTATGCTTCTTGAGAAATGCTGTGGTGGGAACTACCTTTGGAGGAGCAGTTGACACAAAGGGATTACAATAAAGTATAATGATCTGACCTTGTGGATTGCCGTGTGCTCTTTAGCAGTGGATTACTGAACACAGCTCAGCTAAAGGGCCGAGGGACTCCAGAGTCTCCCAGTGGTGAAGACCTTACAACCTGTAGTGGTCAATGATTACAGAGGTCAATACAACAAACAGCAGACTTTCAGTTCACATAGATAGGAGGAAACGGTCTCAGACATCACCAGGTCAAAAACACCCTGATCACTGAAATCGGGTCAATGAATGAAACCCACTGGTGACCATTATAATCATTGACCAAAACCCCCCCTCCTCCTTCCTAATTAACTCATACTTTAATTTTTTTATATTTTCAATATTTTTCTATTTTATCTACAAAACATTTAAGGAAAGTGACTGGCAATTGGCAAAAAATCATCAATATCAATTTACACATCTGTAGCCCACTGGATCCCGACAGGCACCCGTTTTGCTGCTGCTTCCTCAAGGGATGAAGGCCAGTGGTCACATCATGATTCTGTGAATAACGCTCCTGCCACCAGTTTGTTGTATTGATCACATTGAGGAAGTGGACCTATGTTTAGAGTTTTTTGAGTATCAAGTAATCTTCAACGATTACAGAGGAACTGACTACCGCAGACAGAAAATGACCTCGATATTCAATGCCCGGCCTAACCCCAGCACTGTCATTGAACATCCAGGTCTTCAGAGGCCACTGCAAGTTACCTGGGTACCAGTCAATATTCAGACCAGTGCTTGGGTAACTGTCTGGATAAAGTTAAGACAGCCATTTTGCAATCCTAACTTTATCCATGCACTTTGCACAGTGCTCAAAATTGCACATGCTATTTAATTGAACAATGAGCCAATTAGTGCCAATAATTGGGCACTAATAAATAATTGGCGCTAATTGGCAATAATTAGAATTTATTTGTGCATCTGTGTAGTTGGGATTCCATAAAGGTGCGCGTAAAATTTTACGTAGATCCAAAAAGGGGGGCATTGGCTTGTCATGAACGCTCCTAGAATTTGCATGCATTGTTGGAGAATATGCTAGATCTGCATCTAATTTTAGGCACAAGGATTTCCACCAGGTTTCAGTCGGTGTCAATCCTCGCACCTAAAACTGACGCAGATCCCAGCAGTAAGCGCTACAATATAAACGGCGCCCAACTTTCAGTGCCACTTATAGACTAGTGCTTAGCGCTTAATTTTTTTGGTGCACAATTTTGGGTTCCATTTATGGAATTTAGTCCTCAGTGAACTGAAAATCATTGGCAATTGGGTAAGTTATGGCTCCACCCTGATTCTGCCCCTAGAAAGTGCCGTGGTGATCCGTGCTGTCCAGTTAAATGCCACGGAATATCAGCAGAAGAGCTGGTGAACAGGAATTAACCAGGTAGGAGCCATTCTAGCCAGTTAAATCCTTTTAAAAGACACACAAACTGGGGGATTTCCAGAGAAAAGTCACATGAGAGTAGATATCACATGGGAATAGTTCAGGGGTTCTGAACCCAGTCCTGGGGTGGCACCAAGCAAGTCTGATTTTCATGATATCCACAATGAATATGCATGAGATAGATTAGCACAGAATGAAGGCAATGTATGCAAATGTATCTCATGCATATTCATTATGGATATTCTGAAAACCTGACTAGCTGGGTGTGTCCCAAGGACTGGGTTGAGAACCCCTGGAATAAATAATATTTTTTTTGTTTTCTATAAGATAAAATATTTTTCAGGTCTGTAAATATTTTTAGTATTTCTATTCATTGTGGTTTGTTGATTGAGACAAATCAGTTAGCACTAATTCTCTGACGGGGACTCCACCCTATACTTAACGTACAATATGGCACCATGCACTAACTGTTAATGCAGCATAATGCCATCTGAATAGGTGGCACAAAGTTCATCCTTGTTAGCTACAATGCATTTGACACTAGTAAGTGTGTTGTCTCTGTATTAACAGTAAGGGAAGGGCCAATCCCTTGTGAGCCACATGGTGCCATGAAGAAGATATTTAAGGTCTACCGAGCAAGTTTGCAGGGGTGTGGTGAATTTGATTTGAGCAACAGCTTGGAGAACTGTAAATAATGTAGTTTCTTGTAATTACTCACAATAGGGAGGCAGAAAATTAAGAAGCCTACTGTTTCCTCTCCCAAGGTATTAGTCCCATGGACAAGCACATACAGCCTTTTGCTGATGGACCAGGTGACTTATAAGCAGTGGCTACAACCTTGAACTCAGGTCCTTCTTTGAGCCCTGATGGGATTTTATGCAACAAGACCCTGTACTAAAATAGCACGACTTGTGGTAAAATAACTTGTCTTAATGGTAACCCCCCCCTAAATTTGGCCATTAACATGGGCCAACTGCAAAACTGTAATACAGAGGTCCAATAAAACAGTATCACCTACAACTTGTGGGCTGATCCTTATTTGTACAAAGAATGTGAGGAAAGTAGGGAACAGCTAAGCTGGATACACTGAGCACAATTTGAAATTATGTCTTTAAAGCCCGCCAGCCATCCTGGTATGACATTCCCTGCTGGGTGGTGTCAGCAGATTGCATTCATTCTGCAGCTCCTAGTTATCTCTCCTCTCTTACCTCTCCCTCACCTCACCCCACCCCACCCCACCCCACCCCAGGAACTCCTCCATTCATCATGTAAAGTCACTCTTATCTGTATCCTTCTCCTCCACTGCTAGCTCGACTCCCTTTCTTCCATCAGGGGCATAGCCAGACCTCGAGGTAGGAGGGGGCAGAGCCCATAGTGAGGGGGCACATTTTGGTCCACCTCCTCGCCACCCTCCACCACCTTGCCAGCCCCACCACTGTTGCTGCACATACCTTGGATGGTGGGGGTCCCCAAACCCCACCAGCTGAAGCACCGCCACACATGCCTTGGCTGGCGGGGGTCCCCAACCCCCACCAGCTGAACCACGTTTTCCAGCGCTAGTCTCTGACACCGCCCTATTTCCTGCCCTGCTTTCTCTTCCCTTCACATCATGTCCGCATGCTCGTTTTAATGAAATTGAGAATGCACTTGCTCAGTTTCACTAAAACAAGTGTGCTGGATGTGAGGGGAAGAGAGAGAGCAGGGCAGGAAATACGGCGGTACCAGAGACCAGCGCTGGAAAAAACACTTCAGCTGGCAAGGGTTGGGGACCCTTGCCAGCCAATCCAGGGGCATAGTTCCAGTTTGGGGGGGCCCAGGCCCTGTGGCCCCCTCACAGCTACGCCACTGCTTGCTACACCATATACCTGGAATAGACTTCCTAAGTCAGTACACCATGTACTGTCTCTGGCCTCTTCTAATTCAGGCTAAACGCCCATCTTTTTGAGAATACTTTTAACTTTTAAGGCCTTATTCACCTGTTCAGTAATCATATCATACTGATAATAAATGTAACTCCCAAATCTCTTGTTTGTCCTGTTTGTCGAATAGATTGTAAACTGTCAAGCAGGGGCAGCCTCTTATGGATGTTTGTACAGCACTGCTTATGTCTAATAGCACTATTAAAGTATTACAATCTGAGATCACATAGAATGAAAAAAATGAAATATCGACATCCTCAATCATATCTGTATTAGGACATGGAGTCTCAAAAATTCCGGCTATGTTTTCTTGAATTATTTTATTCTTACAGATTGATAGGTTTACCTCTCTATCTATGGGCCTGATATTTAAAACATTTATTCGGGTAGCAGCACCTGTTATCTAAATAAGTGCCCGAGGCCTGTCAGTGATTTTCAGTGGCATTATTCAGATAATGTCACTGAACATCAATACAGACTGATCTGTCACTCTCTGGATAGCTCCTGGGCAGTCCAGGGGCAAAACCTGCTCTATTCAGATAGTGCCAGGGTGCTCCAGGGAAAAAGCCTCCCCCAGAGAGTGCCTGGGCAGTCCAGGCTCAGAGTCTGGGTGGAGTGGCATATTATCTGGATAGTGGCAATAGTGAACACTGCTATCTTGATAACTATCTGGATAATTTAGGACAGCAAATGGTTATCCAGATAATGGCACTGAATACAGGCTTTACTAGGGTTACCACATGTCCAGTTTTACCTGGACATGTCCTCTTTTTGTGGACATGGCCAGGCAACTGGGTGGGTTTTGCCAGCCTACCTGTTTGTCCGGATTTGTCCGAATCTTGCGAGGCCGCTTCAACTCTCAGCGGCCATTTTGAATCAGCGCCGGGACCGTGAGAATTGCAAGGGGAACAGAAAGAATGCAGGGCAGCGCTCCAGGCAGGAAAGAGGGGGCGCTTTCCTGCCCCAAAGAGGTCACTATACCACCAGGGCAGTAGAGTAAGGTAAGGGGAGGGGACTAGGGGATAAGACATCCTTAGGGGGGGTGTGATGGGGCGGGGGGGGGGGGGTGAAAGGGGTGTGGTGATGTGTGACAGGGGGCGGGGTGGGATGTGGCAAGAGGCGGGATGTGGTGGGGCAGGGTGTGGCGGGGCGGGACATGTGTCCTTTTTTGGGGTGGGGACCAAATGTAACCATAGGCTTTACTCACAGGCAGTGAGTCTCTTTCAATTAATGGAAGCTAAATGAGGAAGCATAGGATGAAGGTGAAAGGGGACAGATTCAGAAGTAACCTGAGGAAATACTTCTTTATGGAAAGGGTGGCGAATTTGTGGAACGACCTTCAGGTGGAGGTAGTGGAAATGAAGACTGTATTTGAATTCAAGTATGCTTGGAACAACAATAATATCCAGATATTGGCTGGCAATGAATATTCAATATTGGAATTTTAAAGAAACACTAACTGTAGTGTTTAAGTTTATGTTTAAATATATTTTTATGTAACAAAAGAGCCTAATGTGTTAAGTACATCACATTTTCCATACCCCAAATTGGGTTTAAATAAACAACTAGTAACTTGTACTTACTATCTGTCTGGTTACTGGGTCCTAAAATCCTTTTAGTTTTCTTTCCTCTCCATGGTCTAGGACTTTGGAGACGAAGGTTAGTTTAATTGTCTCCGAGCTCAGAGGTGAACTGCAGGCTTGAGGTATTCGGCCACGAGTAATAGTAGAGCTTGCAGGGTCTTCTGAGACGAGGAAGCTACATTAAATAACCTCTCTCTCTCTCTCTCTGAACCCAGCCCATTTCCTCAACAATGAAATGGGCCCTAGAAAGGCTCTCTTGTAAGTGATTTTTTTGTCTCTTCCCTGCCCTCCCCTCCATGTCCAGCGATTCTTTCTTCCCCTCCTTTCCATGTCCAGCGATTCTCCTCTTCCCTGCCCTCCCCTCCATGTCCCGCGATTCTCCTCTTCTCTGCCCTCCTCTCCCGATTCTCCTTTTCCCTGCCCTTCCCTCCATGTCTAACGATTCTTTCCTCCCTTCATCTCCATGTCCAGCGATTCTCCTCTTCCCTGCCCTCCCATCCATGTCCCGCGATTCTCTCCTCTATTGTCCTCCCACCCCATCTATGTCCATCAATTCTCCCCTCCCCTTCCCTCCTGACTTCAGCTCGCCTTCAGCGTTCCCTTCCCTCTTACTGTTCCGCTCTCTGACATCATTACGTTTTGACACGAGGTCGGGGCAGTGAGGGGGAATGGAACGCTGGAGGCTGGCTGACGTCATCAGATGTTATGAACCCAGGCAGCCAGACAGCGATGGAACGTTGGAGGTGCAAATTATTATATAGGATATATATATATATATATATATATATATATATATAAACACACAGCAAAAGAGAGATCACATACTGCAATAGTTAATATCTGAAAAAGATGTTATTTTTTCTGACACGGATGTAGAGAGGCAGGGAGTGTCTCATTATGAGAACAAACCTTTTGCTAATGGGTAACTATTGTGTGTGTTTCTGATGCCAGACAGATATTTTTCTATTTGAAACTGTGTTAAATTAGCTTCTAATGTGACCATGCATTGGCTCTCTTAGCCTTACCCTAGCTGTCAGGATGCCTTTGTAATGACATTGAGCATTGCAACAGACTCCATCACATTAATCAAATCTGATTTGTCCAAGATGCTCTGTTCCAGCATCACATTCCAATTAAAGAGCGGCGCTTAAAGAGGTACTGGAAACGATTAAAGATATTTTATGAAAATGGTTACTGCAAGTTTAATTAATAGTTGCTCAAATTAAGGATTTTTGTAAGATGGTTATCAGCGCTGGCTTCAGTTCTCTTTTGGAGCCCTAGGCAAATGAAAATTATGGCTTTCTCCTGTGAAGACACACAGAGGAGCAGCAGCAGGAGGAGGGGGGTGGAGGTATGGTGAGTGGGGGATGGGAATGAGTAGAGGAGTGCAGTTGGAGGTTAAGCAGAGTAGCAGTGATTTATAGAGTAATCAATGCTGCACCATGTTCCCATTCTTTGATTTGCAATGTATGTGACCAGAGAGCAGTACTCAGTGGGCTTTTAGGGAGGGAGGAGTGGCTTGATGGTTAGTGCAGCGGGCTTTGATCCTGGCAACCTGGGTTCAGTTCCTACTGCAGCTCCTTGTGACCTTGGGCAAGTCACCTAACCCTCCATTGCCCCAGGTAGAAAACAGATTGTGAGCCACTTGGGGACATAGAAAATACTTGCATATAATGTGTAGTACAGCACTGCATACATCTGGTAGTGCTATAGAAATGATTAGTAGAACTAGTAGTAGTGAAGCAAGAAATAAGTCCAGCAATGAAAGCTGTCTCTTATCAGAGATGAGTGACCAAGGATGAGGATCCCTTAGCCCCTTGGGGTTTATGGCACCATAGAAGGAATAAATGGCAGATGGGAAGGGCTGCGACAGGGAAAGCCTCCACTGTGAAACAACTGTATCTTGATGGCTATGCACAGATAGCCTCTGACTGTACTGCTCCTGAGTGGCAGAGCTTAAGTGCTACAGGGAAAAGGAGGAACTGATGGAAGAGGTGAAACAATAATAAGCAGGGGAAGAGGAGTGGTGTCTGGCAGAAGAAGGAAGCTGCTCTTTTGATCACTTTGGTGTCTTACCAGGATCTGTCCCTGGTCTGTCTCTTTTCAACATTTTCATAAGCAATATTACGGAAGGGCTATTGGGAAAGGTTTGACTCTTTGCTGATGATACTAAAATGGTCAGTGATCTTCATCAGAAGGTATATGCAGGAAGACTTAATATACATTTACCGTGGAGAAAAAATGGCATGAGGAAGGCTCTGGTGAAGCTTGAAGAATGGCAACTAAAATTTAATGCTAAGAAATGCAGGGTCATGCACTTGGGTTACAAGAATCCAAGGGAACGGTACAACATAGGGGGTGAATTGCTTCTGTGTATGGAAGAAGAACGAGAGACTTGGGGATGACTGTGTCTGACGACCTTAAAGTGGCCAAACAGGTAGAAAAGGCGATGGTCAAAGCCAGAAGGATGCTTCGGTGCATAAGGAAAGGGAAGACCAGCAGGAAAAACATAACTAGATAGATTCATAACTACTGATTCGTTGTTCTTTGTGGCCATGTATGGTATGTGATCATATTGCCTATCCAACCCTCTGTAGACTTCGTCCTCTTCCTCTTCTTAAGCACCTGTCCTCTAAAAAAAAATCTTCATATTCACTGCCTAGTTTGCAATATGTAATTACACCTTGCTCATACCTCTCCTACTCCCTTCATCCTTGCTCATCTCTACCTAGCTATCTCTTTTATTATTCTGCTTTAATTAACTTATTTTCTCTTTATTAATTCTCTGTAATCCATATTATTATGTAAGCCGCATTGAACCTGCCTTGAGTGGGATAGCGCGGGGTACAAATGTAATAATAAATAAAAAGGAGGTGATAGTGACTTGTATAAGTCCATCTGGAGTACTGCGTGCAATTCTGGAGACCACACCTACAGAAAGATATAAACAGGATGGAGTCGTTCCAGAGGGCGGCTACTAAATTGGTAAGCGATCTCTGTCATAAAACATATAAGGACAGGCTTATGAACCTCAACATGTATATGCTGGAAGAGAGGCAAGAGAGAAGGGATATGATAGAGACGTTTAAATACCTCAGTGGCACTAATGTACAGGAGGAGAGCCTTTTTCAAATGAAGGAAAACTCTGGAATGAGAGGGCATAGGATGAAGTTAAGAAGAAATAGGTTTAGGAGGAATCTAAGAAAATACTCTTTCACAGAAAGGGTGGTGGATGCATGGAATGGCGTCCCAGTGGAGGTTGTGGAGATGAAAACTGTGTCAGAATTCTAAAAAGCGTGGGACAGGCACGTGGGATCCCTTAGGAAAAGGAGGAGTTAGTGGTTACTGAGGATGGGCAGACTGGATGGGCCATTTGGCCCTTATCATCCATCATGTTTTTATGTTTATATACTAAACATCTGCTCCAGGGTAGACACACTGGAGGGTGTGGTGAAGGGAGGTCTCCAAAGCTTAAGGAATGGTCTAGAGCTTGGTAGCAATGATTTAATGCTAAAATATGCAGGGTCATGCATTTAGGCTGCAAAACCCCAGGTGAGTGGTACAGAATTTACGCCTTGGTCTTCACTCCCAGTACTCAAGGGACACCATTGATCCAGGTTTTCAGGATATCCCTCATGAACATGCATGAGAGAGATTTGCATACAATGGAGGTAGTCGATGTGCAGATCTCTCTCATTCATATTTATTAGGAATATCCTGAAAACCTGACCTGTAGGTGGCCCTTGAGGACTGGGAGTTAAAAGGGAGTGAAGTTCTTCTGTGGACAAGAGTGAAATATGGGATTGATCATATCTGATGATCTTAAGGTAGCCAAATAAGTAAACAGGGCAAAAGCAACAACCAGAAAGATGCTGGGGTGCAAAAGGAGAGGAATGACCAGCAGGAAAAAGATGACAGTGTTTCCCTATAGTGAGCCCTCATGTGGAGTACTATATGCAAATCTTCAAAGGGATAAAAACTGGATGGAGTCAGTTCAGAGGGTGGCTACTAAAATGGTCAATGATTTTCATCATAAGGTATATGCAGGCAGACAACATATATTTACCCTGGAGAAAAGGGGGTGTTATGATAGATACATTTAAATACCTCAAAGGTATGAATGCACAGGCAGTGGGCCTCTTTAAATTGACAGGAGCACCAGAATGAGGAGTCATGGGATGAGAGTGGAAGAAGGTAGATTCAGGAATAATCTAAGGAAATTTCTTTAATGAAAGGGTGGTAGATGCATAGAATGGCCTCCCAGTGGAAGTGGTGGAAACAGGGTCAGTGTCTGAATTTCAAGAAAAGATGAGGAAAAGAAAGGGATTGTGGAAGTGAGCTTTGGTGTAAATGGGTAGACCAGATAGGCCATATGGTCTGTGCCTGCCATCATCTTCTCAGTTTTCGATGTCTGTGTGTTGCCTGCTTGGTTGAGCCAGGCATAGCATTCTATAGATAATCACTGATGAGCCTTTTAGTGAAATTTCTTCCATAGTTCTGCACTGTTATAAAGTCTAGGAAGGGATTAGAAGACTTTAGTGTGCCGGCATCTTATTGCGGCTTCTCTGATAGATGCAACTGAGGTGCTTCTGCAGCTGCCATGCAGCAAAGCCACAGTTAATATCAGGATATGAATTATGGATATTTCACATCATGGAAAGGACTAAATTACACAAAACTGAAGGCAGACACATACATCATGGCAGCTGTTGGAAATTTAGATTTGGGAGATGGAATTGGAGAGTTCTTCATAATACCCTGAAAACTAAGAAGTTGAAACCTTCCAATCAAGCAAGAGTGCCATTACAACAGTCCACAATATCAACACAGGCATTACCAAGCCAACGGACATAAAAAGCTGCAGTTTAGAGGTGGGCAGGGACACTGGCACTGTATGTTCTGAACAGAAATAACACATTGCACAACACAAATTGTTCTACTCCTAAAGAATTTTTGAATGCTTTTTCCCTCTCTTAAAAAGGTCTAGGAAATTAGGAGTATCTCCAGGGATTGGATATCAAACGAGAACAGTGAAATCTGAGAAAGCAGAAGTGGGTCAAGTGCGAAACAAAAAGCTGTTAGTACTAAATAAGAAATGGGATCACCGCCTCCTGCATTCCTGTAGGAAAGAGCTGCCAGTGAATTGGAAACTGACAGGTGAGCAATCACTTGATCACTGGGGGGGGGGGGGGGGGGAGGTGATTGTATAATGAGCACACCCATAAATGGTACATGCATACTTTTCTCTGTGTAGGTACCAGGGAATTTGCAAAAACAAGGATATCTATCCCAGGATATTCAGGGAGCTTAGTAACATAGCAAGCGGAGTAGAGGAGTAGCCTAGTGGTTAGGGTGGTGGACTTTGGTCCTGGGGAACTAAGGAACTGAGTTCCATTCCCACTTCAGGCACAGGCAGCTCCCTGTGACTCTGGGCAGGTCACTTAACCCTCCATTGCCCCATGTAAGCTGCATTGAGCCTGCCATGAGTGGGAAAGCGTGGGGTACAAATGTAACAAAAAAAAAAATGACAACAGATGAAGACCTGCACAGTCCATCCAGTCTGCCGAACAAGATAAACTCATTTACATGGTATGCGATACTTTATATGTATACCCAGGTTTGATTTGTCCTTGCCTTTCTCAGGGCACAGACCATAGAAGTCTACCCAGCACTCTTCTTTTACTAAGTTCTGAAGCTAAGGTCGAAAACCCTTAAAATTTACACTCCAGCCCATACATTACTACTACTACTACTACTACTATTTAGCATTTCTATAGCGCTACAAGGCGTACGCAGCGCTGCACAAACATAAAAGACAGTCCCTGCTCAAAGAGCTTACAATCTAATAGACAAAAAATAAAGTAATCAAATCAATTAATGTGTACAGGAAGGAGGAGAGGAGGGTAGGTGGAGGCGAGTGGTTACAAGTGGTTACGAGTCAAAAGCAATGTTGAAGAGGTGGGCTTTCAGTCTAGATTTAAAGGTGGCCAAGGATGGGGCAAGACGTAGGGGCTCAGGAAGTTTATTCCAGGTGTAGGGTGCAGCGAGACAGAAGGCGCGAAGTCTGGAGTCGGCAGTAGTGGAGAAGGGAACAGATAAGAAGGATTTATCCATGGAGCGGAGTGCACAGGAAGGGGTGTAGGGAAGGACGAGTGTGGAGAGATACTGTGGAGCAGCAGAGTGAGTACATTTTATAGGTTAGTAGAAGAAGTTTGAACAGGATGCGAAAACGGATAGGGAGCCAGTGAAGCGACTTGAGGAGAGGGGTAGTATGAGTAAAGGGACCCTGGCGGAAGATGAGACGGGCAGCAGAGTTTTGAACCGATTGGAGAGGGGAGAGGTGACTAAGTGGGAGGCCAGCAAGAAGCAGATTGCAGTAGTCTAAGCGAGAGGTGACAAGCATGTGGACGAGGGTTTTGGTAGAGTGCTCGGAAAGAAAGGGGCGGATTTTACGGATGTTGTAAAGAAAGAAATGACAGGTCTTGGCGATCTGCTGGATATGAGCAGAGAAGGAGAGAGAAGAGTCAAAGATGACCCCAAGGTTTCGAGCTGAGGAGACAGGGAGAATGAGAGAGCCATCAACAGAAATAGAAAACGGGGGGAGTGGGGAGGTGGGTTTGGGGGAAAAATGAGAAGCTCGGTTTTGGTCATGTTTAATTTCAGGTGGCGTTGAGACATCCAGACAGCAATGTCAGACAAGCACGCTGAAACTTTGGTTTGGATGCAAGGTGAGATATCAAGGGTAGAAAGGTAGATTTGGGAGTCATCAGCATAGAGATGGTAGAAAAAGCCATGGGATGAGATTAATGAACCAAGGGAAGAAGTGTAAATAGAAAAGAGGAGGGGACCAAGAACAGAACCCTGAGGTACGCCGACAGGCAGAGGGATAGAAGTAGAAGAGCATGGGCGTAGACTGGGGGGGGGCGAGGGGGGTCAATGCCCCCCCAAACGACGACGACGTGAGGCTGGTGCCAGTAGTTTAAAAAAAAAAACCAAGCAGGCACGCACTCGTCTCCGTCCGCTTCGCTTCCCTGCCCTCTCTGTCTGCGTCCCGCCTTCCTCTGATGTCATTTCCTTTCGGGCAGGATGCAGACAGAGAGGGCAGGGCAGGGAAGCGGACGGAGACGAAGGTGTCCGTCTACCCCCTCTCTTCCTCCCTCCCTCCGGCGCAGGCAGCAAGCATGCTTCTTCAGCTTTTCTGTGTTCCTGGCAGCGGTAGCGACATACACGCTGCCTTCGGCTCTGCCCCGAAGCCTTCTCTTCAAGTTCCTGTTCCCGCATAGGTGGGAACAGGAACTTGAAGAGAAGGCTTCTGGGGCAGACCGAAGGCAGCGTGCATACGTTGCTACCGCTGCCAGGAGCACAGAAAGGTTGAAGAAGACTGTTGCCTGCGCCGGAGGGAGGGAGGAAGAGATGGGGTAAACGAAGTCACAATCCTGGACCTCACGGGGGGGGGGGGGGGGGGCAGCAGAGGGAAGATGGATGGAACTGGGAGGGGTGGGGAGCAGAGGGAAGATGGATAGGACTGGGAGGGGTGGGGAGCAGAGGGAAGGAGCAAGAGATGGATGGGACTGGGAGGGGTGGGGAGCAGAAGGAAGGAGCAGGATATGGATGGGACTGGGAGGGGTGGGGAGCAGAAGGAAGGAGCAGGAGATGGATGGGACTGGGAGAGGAGGTGAGTAGAGGGAAGGAGCAAGAGATGGATGGGACTGGGAGGGTGGGGAGTGGAGGGAAGCCTACTGGAAAGAAGACACTGCATAAGACAGAAGACACTGGGACCAAAACGAATAGAAAAACTAAATGATCAGACAACAAAGGTAGAAAAAAGTATTTTATTCAGAATTTATTAATTGAAATATGTCAGCTTTTTGAAATGTGCATCCGTGATATTTTGCCTGTAAATTTCAATTTTTCTGGTATTGCTGCATGCTGAGTCTGACTTTTTGAGGTAACTTTCCAGTTCAGAATTTTGCCTTCATACTTTTTTATTTCTAGTTCCTTGTGTCATGTCTGTTGTGTAATGTGTTTTTCATGCGTGATCAAGGTGCAGTATTCTGCTAGCGTGTAGTATTTGCAGCCCTTTTTGTTTTGCTTTTTTTTTTCATGAGGTAGTGTATTAGTGTTTTAGAGCCTGGTGTAATTACAGTTCTGCCTTTTCACGCATAAGGTTGTAGCTCGTCCTGTCCTTGGAATGAGTGCTGTTATGGTTTAGTAAGGATACGAGTGTGTTTTTGCACAAGTTTGTGTATAGCGTTTTGCAGTGGAGAGATTGTGTGTTGGCCTTACTGAGGTGGCACCAAAACATCAGAAAGGGTGTAGAGCCTAAATCATGACACACTACCTCTTGAAGGATCTACATATAGAGCTTATGCATTTCTAAGGTCAACACTGGTATGGTATGGGAAAGGGGATAGGGAAATACTACAGGAGAGGAAGAGGGAGTTCTGGATAAGGAGGAAAGAAGGAAAGGAGAAAGAGCTGGCTTGATATCTCATACATATTCATTATGGTTATTCCCCAAAAAAGCCAGCTCTTTTTCCCTTCCTTCCTCCATATTAGCATATTCATTTGCATATGTATATATGCAAATGAATATGCTAATTTTCTGCGCCCCATCCTTTCCCCCCCCCCCCAAATTAAACAGTCAAACTACGACTATGTAGAAGAGGATCCACCAGAGTGAACACTAAAGGTGCGGAGGGAGAGGTAGGAAGAGAACCAGGAAAGGACAGAGCCCTGGAATCCAAGTGAGGACAGGATATCGAGGAGTATGCAGTGATCGACAGTGTCAAAAGCAGTGGAAAGATCAAGAAGGATGAGGATGGAATAGAGACCTCTGGATTTAGCCAGTAATAGGTCATTGGAGACTTTAATAAGCGTAGTTTCGGTTGAGTGGAGAGGGCGAAAACCAGGTTGTAGTGGGTCAACAATAGCATGTGAGGAGAGAAAATCAATACATAAGTACATAAGTATTGCCATACTGGGAAAGACCAAAGGTCCATCAAGCCCAGCATCCTGTTTCCAACAGTGGCCAATCCAGGTCACAAATACCTGGCAAGATCCCAAAAAAGTACAAAACATTTTATACTGCTTATCCCAGAAATAGTGGATTTTCCCCAAGTCCTTTTAATAACGGTCTATGGACTTTTCCTTTAGGAAGCCGTCCAAACCTTTTTTAAATGCTGCTAAGCTAACCGTCTTTAACACATTCTCTGGCAACGAATTCCAGAGTTTAATTACACGTTGAGTGAAGAAAACTTTTCTCCAATTCATTTTAAATTTACTACATTGTAGCTTCATCACATGCCCCCTAGTCCTAGTATTTTTGGAAAGCGTAAACAGATGCTTCACATCTACCCGTTCAACTCCACTCATTATTTTATAGACCTCCATATCTCCCCTCAGCCGCCTTTTCTCCAAGCTGAAGAGCCCTAGCTGCTTTAGCCTTTCCTCATAGGAAAGTCGTCCCATCCCCTTTATCATTTTCGTCACCCTTCTCTGCACCTTTTCTAATTCCTCTATATCTTTTTTGAGATGCGGTGACCAGAATTGAACACAATATTCGAGGTGCGGTTGCACCATGGAGCAATACAAAGGCATTATAACATCCTCATTTTTGTTTTCCATTCCTTTGCTAATAACACTAACATTCTATTTGCTTTCTTAGCTGCAGCAGCACACTGAGCAGAAGGTTTCAATGTATCATCGACGATGACACCTAGATCCCTTTCTTGGTCCGTGACTCCTAACGTGGAACCTTGCATGACGTAGCTATAATTTGGGTTCCTCTTTCCCACATGCATCACTTTGCACTTGCTCACATTAAACGTCATCTGCCATTTAGACGCCCAGTCTCCCAGTCTCGTAAGGTCCTCTTGTAATTTTTCACAATCCTCCCGTGATTTAACGACTATCTATTCAGTCACGATCAGGGCATAGACAGTAGAAGTCTGCCTAGCTCCCATTTTGTTTCCCAATTACTAGCATCACCACCCAATCTCCACTAAGATTCCGTGGAACCATTCCTTCTAAACACAGTTGCTTAGTGAGGTTCTGGTGGGTGCCCTTAAAGATCTGTTTAATAAATCCTTGGAATCAGGAGAGGGTCTACAGGATTGGAGAAGAGCAGATGTGGTAGCCAGTGTTATTCTGTGAATTTTTATGATGAGGATAGTAATTTTTGCAAACTTTTAGATTCCTATTGTTTGGTATATGCTCCTTGAGACTGATGGAAATTTTTGAGTGTAATTGTATTAGGTCTGTTATTGACTGTTTGTGCATAATAATCATGTATGTGTATTTGTAACCACCTTGATAAAGGTGGGCTATAAATTTTAAAATAAAGAGAGGAATGAGCAGGAATGGAGCAGTGGCCTAGTGGTTAGAGCACTGGTCTTAACATACCAAGGTGCCTGGTTCAAATCTTGCTGCTGCTCCTTGTGATGTTGGGCAAGCCACTTAACCCTCCATCTTCTCAGGTACATCCATTTACAACAGCATAGCACAGACTCAGCCATATTATATAACAACACGTGTAAATCTGGCAACACCCATTTTTGGATTTGCACTTTAGAATTTAGGCGCAGTGACTTACAGCATATGCTTAGCGAGTTATGCACATAAATTATAATTATTGCCAATTAGTGCTCATTACTGCTTGTTAACTGCTGTTAACAATGCTGATTGGCTTGTTAAGCCAATTAAGTTACATGCATTGTTAGTGGCGTAGCCACAGGTGGGCCTGGCCCACCCATTTTGGACTCAGGCCCACCCAAAATTGTGACACTCTTGCTGTGGCTGGTGGGGATCCACAAACCTTGCCAGCTGAAGATTTTCTGTCTTTGGGCAGTCCCCACTCTTCCAAATGTTGGCCAGCAGCACTTGCCTTGAACTGAGGCTGAGACTGGCCCTTCTGCACATGCTCAGTTTTCGCACAAGCAAAAGCACTGAGCATGCTCGACCTGCCAGCAGCAGCATCAATTTGAAGCAAGTGCTGCTGGCTGCCATTTGGAAGAGTGCTGGCTGCTTGAGGAGGAGGAGGAGGAGGAGGAGGAGGAAATCTTCAGTTGGCAGGGTTTGGGGATCCCCGCCAGCTCAAGTATTTACTAACTAGCATTTCTAAAGCGCTACTAGGGTTTTGTGGGCAGGGAGGGGTGAAGAGAGGAGCAAACAGGGGGGGGATGAATTCCATGCCCACCCACCTTAGGCTCAGGCCCACCCACAATTGGCCATCTGGCTACGCCCCTGTATGGAGTATGCTTAGATTTTGGTTCAGAGAGATAGGCATGATATATAGAATCTGTCAGCTAGTGCTTTTTATTTCTTGGTTCACACATTTTGAAACCTTCTCCTCCACCTTCTTCATTTAGAAAAATCATACTCTGTATTTCAGGCTTCTCTGAAGACTTATTATTTTAACTTAGCATTTGACAGCTAGTAACTCTGCCTTCTATACTTGTGACGAGAGGGTTGGCCGTAGGGCTCAACTGGTTTGCAATGGGTTATGTATTATTTCTTTACTCTGTATGGTTGATTGGTTGCCCTTTCCTATTGTTTTTTAGAGAGTTCCTTTTTGTTTTCTTTTATGTATTTTTGTATTCCTGTAAATAGCTTTGACTTGTTTATGACTGAAGCGGTACAGCCAACAAATACACTATAAACAATAAACAGTTACAACCCTCACCAGGGGCATGAGGGCTAACCTTCATGAATGGAGGAGTGGCCTAGTGGTTGGAGGAGTGGCCTGTCCATCCAGAGACGCCTGGTTCAGTTCCCAGTGCTGCTCCTTGTGATCTTGGGTAAGTCACTGGACCCTCCATTGACTCCTGGGACAGAGAAATACCCGGTGTAACTCACCTAGTGCTACTACTGAAAAAGGTGTGAGCAAAATCTACATTTTTAAAAAATGAAGTAATAGTTACAACCCTCAGCAGGGGCATGAGGGCTAAATCTGCATGGAACAATAGTTACAGCCCTAAATGAGGGCACAGGGTAACCATACTAAGCAGCAAGTGATATAATTAAAAACCTTGCTGGGTAGACAGCATGGATCATTTCAGTCTTTCTCTTCTATTATTTACTACATAACAT
The DNA here is from genome assembly GCF_901765095.1 of Microcaecilia unicolor. NCBI lineage: Eukaryota > Metazoa > Chordata > Amphibia > Gymnophiona > Siphonopidae > Microcaecilia > Microcaecilia unicolor. The sequence goes on along the minus strand of NC_044039.1, from coordinate 184,239,848 downwards.
CAAAAGTGAAAATAATTCTACTAGATGTTCCATTTTGGAGAGGACTTTCAGTTGACATCAGAAAGTTTCCCTCCTACCCAGAGTAGAGGAGTGTGGTAGCCGTGTTAGTCCACTCTTAAGGTTATCAATAGAAATCAAACAAAATAAAACATGGAAAAGAAAATAAGATGATACCTTTTTTATTGGACATAACTTAATACATTTCTTGATTAGCTTTCGAAGGTTGCCCTTCTTCCTCAGATCGGAAATAAGCAAATGTGCTAGCTGACAGTGTATATAAGTGAAAACATTCAAGCATTACTATGACAGTCTGACAGGGTGGGAGGAGGGGGGTGGGTAGGAAGTATGCATGGGGACATCAAAGCATATCATTGATATTCTAACAGGGTGGGTGTGGATAGGTGAGGGGAGGGTGATCAACAGAGACATATAGCTTTATGGTTTATAATGGGCTAGGAACCCCAGATAAAGAACACAAAAGTGTCCACAGCATGCATGCATTTAGGAGGCAGACAGAAGGAAGCTTTCCCAGGGTTAGGGAGAGGGTGTGGTAAGCAAACATTGTGTATAGATATGCACACTTTTTGCATAAACATTTTGTCCACAGAAAAAGCAGATGCAAAGTCATGGGTGCTTTTAACCTGCAGACCATGTAGCCAGATTTCAAAGACAAACCATCTGCAGACTTCCCCTCTAAAAATGATTTACAAGATCTACAAGAAAAATACATTCATAGACATTGAAGGCTATTTATAACTGTCCCCTTTGAGCTGAGACCCAGTTCCCTGTATGAGCTACCAGTTCAAACATAAGCTCATTCCAATATCTTCAATGTGCAATAGATATCATACTAGGAATATCGCCAGTGCCCTTATATTCCCAGTAATGCTCCCAGTGCTCTGTTTCAGAGTAAGAGACTTGGCCATCACCTACTCCCATGGGCTCCATCTCCTGTCCTCATGACCCACAAAATGCAAACATATGGGTGTGAACTGAATGCAAACAAATATATCCATGAATAGTATTATGGATATTACAAAACTGAGTTCTGTTCATGGCTCATGAGGACCAGAGCTAGGGAAAATTGAGATATCAAAAGCAGTGAATTATCTGAAAGAAGTCTTTAAATATCCAGAAGATAATTTCCCCCCAAATTTTCAGAAACTTGAGTTGCAGGTAGTTTGTCTTTTACTTTTGGATCTCGAGTAGGCAAAAAATAAAGTTTCTGAAAATTTGGACGTGTCAGCTTTGCTTGAACAATCACAAGAAGGAATAGAATTTAGATCTACTTTAATGGTATCGTTTGTTTTCCTTATGGATAAAGAGGCTATATTTAAGACAAATTTCTTTTATGGAGGAGAAAATTCAAATATTCCCAGATGTTTCAAGAACCACTCAAGAAAGGAGGAAGAAATTCCTACTTATGCAACAAGAGACAGTACAACTGGGAGCCAAATTTCAACTGAGATTTCCTTGTAAATGTGTAGTATATTATGAGAATAAGACATACCATTTTTTGACCCTTTACAACTTTGTTCATTTCTAAATGCAAGAGTTCCTAACCCACCATAAAAATCTTTATGAAGGACTTCTTTTTATGGTAAAGATGTAACCTACCCAACGCCATTCTTTTTCTTAAATTTAATGTTGCTTTAATATTATCCTTATCATCTATGTAAGGTTTAAATATATCAGCCTCCCCATATTTGAGGACTAAGATCAATATATATATATATATATATATATATACTAGTAAAAAAGGCCCGTTTCTGTAGGCAAGGAAACGGGCCTTAGGCAGGCAATATCCCCCCCCCCCCCGTGCTACGGCCTCCTCGAACCCACCCCCTCCCGCGAACCTGTCGATCCCCCCCCAGAACGCCGAAAACTGCCGCCACTGCCGCCGACGTTGTTGTGCTACCTTCCCTTCCCGTAGGTTGTTCAATCATCTTCTTAAAAAGTTTAACTCCGTGTGTCTGACGTCAGACGCACGGAGTTAAACTTTCTAAGAAGATGATTGAACAACCTACGGGAAGGGAAGGTAGCACAATGGCGGCGGCAGTTTTCGGCGTTCCGGGGGGGGATCGACAGGTTCGCGGGAGGGGGTGGGTTTCGAGGGGGCCGTAGCACGGGGGGGTGACAGCTGATTCCGAGGCAGTAGGAGGAGTAGGGAAACACGCTGCGTGTGTTTCCCTACTCCTCCCCTTGTCTTGGAATCAGCTGTGTTGACGTCAGTGACGTCTGTGCGTGTCTGCCTCGCAGACCACTTGCAGCCAGGGAGCCACAGTCCCAAGCATAGAACGTTGGAGGTGAGAATTATTATATAGGATATATATTTCATGGGAATTTCCCATAATATGTCTATTTCCTTTTAATCTCTGTATATTTCTTGACAAAGCTTTGCTTTGGAATTGTAAATTAAAATTGCATAAATAAAATATTTTAAAAAAAAAGCAGTGAATTAGTAACATAGTAGATGACGGCAGAAAAATACCTGCACAGTCCATCCAGTCTGGAGATAGAAAAGAATAGTTAATGACTTATGAGTTTTGAATATTGTTTATTCAGCAGTAGTTCAACTTAATTTATCTTTTTTATTTTATATTTCTCAATGTTTACATATATATACAAAAGCATATTACACTTGCTACTGAAAAAAAGGCAAACGCATCTCAAAAATGACAAAAAGAAACATATTTAAAGAAAATATATAGATGCTATAGCCGAATCAGTTCCAGAAGCTTCTAAAAACTCAGTTAATTCCAAATTATCAAATTGCTCAGGAAATTGAGGTTGTATCATTCTCCCTTTTCTTCACTTGTGGTGAATAGTGAGCCTGAGACAAGGGATGTATAGACTCCACTGATACTTTTAACCACAAATTTCTTATACATCTACAATGTTAAAATTGTAGTAACTCAGTGAAAATTAAGCAAATGAATTTTGCCCTTGTCTGAATTTTTTTCCAAAGATTCTATCTTCATATATAATACATTTGAATCTTTAATGAAAACTTTGCTCCTTTCATTAGGTGTGCAAACATCCGGTGGCTGAAGACAGCCTCCAACCTCTAACCTCTGCTTAATCTCCTTCATCTGAGCCCACAGATGCCTCTCCAAACAAACCAAACCTTTCCAGATTGTCTCTAAATTTAAAATGTTTGGTCTCACCACGACTGGGCCAACAGTAAAGGGCTCCAACTGAAAACAAATCAAAATGGCGGAAGAGGTCTCCAGTTTCCCAGTAAGAATCCCATTGTGGCATCTCCAAACATTCTCCTTCCATGCTGAATTGTGCACTGCCTCCAGCCACTTCACTTCTTCCCTGCTCTACTGGAATCTTCCACTTGAGCAGTTGTTGTGTCAAACAGGCTTCCTTGCAGTCTCTTCAGAGGTCATTGCTACTCTGAGTGAAGAGTGTGATCAAGCTCCAGGGTGCAAGAGAGCTTCCTTCTGCTCTCCTCACTTCTGGAGAGCTCACCAGAGTAAACATCATCATCACAGGCTGAATAAGAAAGGTATCCATCAGCCTAGATGAACTGAGAGTTGGCTGCAAAGAGGTACTCTGTAATTTCAGTTTGTGTTTGCAACCCATTTATGATGGAAATAGGAAAGTGCTGCTCAGTCCAACGTCTCTATGCTGCCACCTTGCATCTTAAACATAGAGACATGATGGCAGATAAGGGCCAAATGGCCCACCCGGTCTGCCCATCCTCAGTAACCACTAACTCCTCTTTTTCTTAAGGGATCCCATGTGCCTGCCCCATGCTTTCTTAAATTCTGACACAGTCCCTGTGTGTCCACGACCTCCACTGGGAAACCATTCCACGCATCCACCAACCTTTCCGTGAAAGAGTATTTTTTTAGATTCTTCCTAAGCCTATTTCCCACCTGATTTTTCTAAACTAGATAATCTAACATAATAATTCACACCTCCAATGTTCTGAAGCTGACTCCGTGGCAGCGTGGCAGTGAAGCCGTGTAGTGTTCATAGGGTTCGTAATCGCACTCACGATCACTGCCCCGCCCACCGGAAGTTCGTTCTCTCCCTCCGACTTCCAGGGTCATCGTCCGTCCCCCTCCCTCCCAGTTCCAGCGTCCCCCCTCCCTCCCTCCCAATTCCAGGGTCCCCCCTCCCTCCCAGTTCCAGGGTCGTCGTCCCTCCCTTCCAGTTCCAGGCCCCCTCCCGCTGAATTTTAAAATTCATCCTGACTTACCTCGTCGGGGTTACGGTGGCCAGCAGCAACGGTAAAAAGCATGCAGGCTCGGCACATACTTCAGTTTTACCTTCTCTATCTCTCAGCTCTGGTCCCGCCCTCATTTCCTGTTTCCGCAAGGGTGGGACCAAAGCTGAGAGACAGAGAAGGGAAAACTGAAGTAAGTGCCGAGCCTGCATGCTTTTTACTGTTGCTGCTGGCCGCCATAACCCCGACGAGGTAAGTCAGGATGACTTTTAAAATTCGGAGGGAGGGGGCTTGGAACTGGAAGGGAGGGAGGGACGATGACCCTGGAACTGGGAGGGAGGGGGGACCCTGGAACTGGGAGGAAGGGAGGGAGGGAGGACCCTGGAACTGGGAGGGAGGGGGGACCCTGGAATTGGGAGATAGGGAGGGAGGGGGGATGCTGGAACTTCCCTTAAAAACATTAATGGCAGAAGGTGATTACCTTGCTAGCGCCCATTTCATTTCAATGAGAAATGGGCTTTTTTTACTAGTAAACTATAAAGGGTGATAATGCCACAAGCCTCTAGTAAAAGCATCATTTAGAGTACTTTGTGCTGTTCTTAGTTGTAATCTGCTGTGAACTATGCTACTGGTATTAGCAGGCTATAAATAAATTAACTACACAAGTATATAAGTACATAAGTGTTGCCATACTGGGACAGACAGAAGGTCCATCAAGCCCAGTATCCTGTTTCTAACAGTGGCCAATCCAGGTCACAAGTATCTGGCAAGATCCCAAAACAGTACAATACATTTTATGCTGCTTATCCCAGAATAAGCAGTGAATTTTCCCAAGTCAATTTTAATAATGGTCTATGGACTTTTCTTTTAGGAAGCTATCCAAACCTTTTTTAAACCCTGCTACGCTTTTACCACATTCTCTGGCAATGAATTCCAGATTTTAATTACACGTTGAGTGAAGAAATATTTTCTCCGATTCATTTTAAATTTACTACTTTTTAGCTTCATTGCATACCCCCTAGTCCTAGTATTTTTGGAAAGAGTAATCAAGTGATTCACGTCTGAGGAGCTGGAGCAGACAGCAGAAGGTGAGGAATCTCTTCTGTGGGAGAGGATCCTTCGGTGGTAAGGATTTTTCATAAAGATGACCTTCAGGAGCTTATTTCTCAGGTTTCTTCTACTTCGCGTTTTGATGATCAGGATCTACAGGTGTCCGAGCCCAGAAAGGTGGATTTGCTGGTCAAGGGTATTCGCACAGCAGGTCAGTCTTTTCCTCTGCATCGGGATATTGAAAATATTATTCAGGCTCAGTGAGAGATTCCTGATTCTGCTTTTCGGCTTGCTAGATCTATGGTTAGGCTTTATCCGGTTCCTGACTCAGATAAAGATCTTTTGTGCGAAACACTGTCCCTGTTGATGGTGGTACGGCTCTGCGAGATCCCCAGGATTGCCGTATTGAATCCTTGCTAAAGAATTCCTTTTTCTGCTCTGGCAGTGCAGGCTGCAATTTGTGGGTCCTTGCTAGGGTTACCATTTTGTGTCCTCTGAAAAAGAGGACACATGTCACGCCCCCTACCCCGCCCCGCCTCATGCTCCGCCCCTGCCATGCCCCCTTCGGGTCCTCGTTCCGCCCCTATTCCCCGCCCCCCCGTCACAAACCCCCCCCCTCACTTACTATCTAGCCCTGGTGGTCTAGTAGCGTCTTCTCTTCGGGGCAGGAAAGAGCCCCCTCTTTCCTGCCCGGAGCGCTGCCTGCTGCATCCTCCTCGGTTGGCTGGGGATTCAAAATGGCCACCGAGAGTTGAAGCGGCCTCGCGAGAGTTCAACTCTCGGCGGCCATTTTGAATCCCCAGCCAGACCGAGAAGGATGATAGACAGGGGAGGCAGCACTCCGGGCAGGAAGGAGGGGGCTCTTTCCTGCCCCGAAGATGTCACTAGACCACCAGGGAACATGGTAAGGAAGGGGAAGGGACGGGAGACCAGACCCACGGTGCTGATCGCCCGCCCACACGCCCACCGCACGCACGCGCCTGCCCGCACCCGCGCCCACATTTGTCCAGAAATCCGGACAAATGTGGGCGCGGGCAAAATCCACCGGACATGCTCTCAAAAAGAGGACATGTCCGGGGAAATCCGGACGAATGGTAACCCTAGTCCTTGCTAGCGAGAGCTTGTTTCCGCTGGTCAGAAAGAGTGTTGGAAAGTTCTTCAGATGATCTTTCAGCTATTGATAATGAAAGGTATTAATCCGCAAACGAACCTTTTCCGGAGATGCGAAGGCGGTAGAATGAGAGGTCATGAAATGAGATTGAAGGGAGGCAGACTCAAGAAAAATGTCAGGAAGTATTTTTTCACGGAGAGAGTAGTGGATGCTTGGAATGCCCTCCTGCAGGAGGTGGTGGAAATGAAAACGGTAACAGAATTCAAACATGCGTGGGATAAGCATAAAGGAATCCTGTGCCAAAGGAATGGATCCTCAGGAGCTTAGTCAAGATCGGGAGGCGGGGCTGGTGGTTGGGAGGCGGGGATAGTGCTGGGCAGACTTATACGGTCTGTGCCAGAGCCGGTGGTGGGAAGTGGGACTGGTGGTTGGGAGGCAGGGATAGTGCTGGGCAGACTTATATGGTCTGTGCCAGAGCCGGTGGTGGGAAGCGGGACTGGTGGTTGGGAGGCAGGGATAGTGCTGGGCAGACTTATACGGTCTGTGCCAGAGCCGGTGGTGGGAAGCGGGACTGGTGGTTGGGAGGCGGGGATGGTCCTGGGCAGACTTATACGGTCTGTGCCCTGAAGAGCATAGGTACAAATCAAAGTAGGTTATACACAAAAAGTAGCACGAGTTGTCTTGTTGGGCAGACTGGATGGACCGTGCAGGTCTTTTTCTGCCGTCATCTACTATGTTACTATGTTACCCATTCCACTCCACTCATTATTTTATATACCTTTATCATATCTCCCCTCAGCTGTCTTTTCTCCAAGCTGAAGAGCCCAAGCCGTTTCAGCCTTTTCTCATAGGGAAGTCGTCCCATCCCCTTTATCGTTTTCATCGCTCTTCTCTGTACCTTTTCTAATTCCACTATATCTTTTTTGAGATGCGGCGACCAGAATGGCACACAATATTCAAGGTGCAGTCACACCATGGAGCGATACAAAGGCATTATAACATCCTCGTTTTTATTTTCCATTCCTTTCTTGTAACTGTACCTGTGCTGGAGACCACACCTTCAAAAGGATCTAAGCCAGAGAGTGAACAGTGGTATTCACCATAAAGCATGTGGGAACAGACTTAAATATCTAAGGAGCCTTTTACTAAAGGGTTGCCATGCGGCAACGGGCTTGCCGTCTGACAACCCGGAACTACCGCCAGCCCGACGTGGGTGCCAGCAGTAGTTCCACTCCCAGCCTGCGACATTTCCGGAACTAGTGGAAGAATGGGAAAAAATAGTTCCGCAGGGGTTACCCAGTGGTAATCGGGCAGCGTTGCATGCCGCTCAGTTACCATCTGGTTAGCGCGGGAGTCCTTACCGCCATCTTCATGGCCATGTGACAAAGTGTGAACTTACCACACGGCCATTTCATTTTTGGGCCCTCATACGTGGCAAAAACTGCCGCAGCCGCTAGCGCAGGGCCCCTTTTACCGCAGCTTAGTAAAAGGGCCCCTAAATATTTATACTTTGAGAGAAAATAGGGATAGGGGGAAATATGAGAGATATTTAAATATCATCAATGTATAAATACTACTACTACTACTACTTATCATTTCTATAGCGCTACTAGACGTACGCAATGCTTGAACATGAAGAGACAGTCCATGCTCAAAAGACCTTACGATCTAATTAGGCCATACAAACAAGACAAATAAGGGATAAAGGAATTACTAAGGTGGGAATTATAAAACATGGATACTGAATAACTGAGTGGGATTAGGAGTTAAACGCAACATCAAAAAGCTGGGCTTTTAGCCTTGATTTGAAGACGGCCAGAGATGGAGCATGAAGTACTGGCTCAGGAAGTCTATTCCAGGCATATGGTGCAGCAAGATAAAAGGAACGGAGTCTGGAGTTAGCAGTGGAGGAGAAGGGTGCAGATAAGAGAGATTTACCCAGTGAACGGAGTTCCCGGGGAGGAATGTAGGGAGAGAGAAGAGTGGAGAGGTACTGAGGTGCTGCAGAGTGAATGCACTTATAGGTCAATAAGAGGAGTTTGAACTGTATGCGGAAACGGATAGGAAGCCAGTGAAGTGACTTGAGGAAAGGGCTAATATGAGCATAACGACACTGGCGGAATATTAGTCGTGCAGCAGAATTTTGAACAGATTGAAGAGGAGAGAGATGGCTAAGTGGGAGACCTGTGAGAAGCAGATAAATGCCCAGGAGGTAGGCCTCTTTCAATGGAACAAAGGAGTCAAAGGATGAAAGTGAAAGGGGATAGACTTGGGAGTAATTCTAGAAATACATTTTCACAGAAAGGGTGCTGGAAGCATTGAATGGCCTCCCAGCAGACACAGTGGAGATGAGGACAATATCTGAATTCAAGAAAACTTGGGACAAACACTGAGGATCTGTGAAGGAAACCAAGGGATTGTAGGGCTAGAGGTGAGCATTTGAGGTTAGATTCTATACATGGTGCCTAAAAAATCAGCGCCGAAAAATACCCACGTAAGAGGTATGCTATAAGCTATGCCTAAAGTCCAGCAGGGTTTATAGAATAATCGCTTAAGTGGAGAGGTTGGGCATAAATTTAGGTATGGCCATTTGTACCAATGAAAACGTGGTGCAAATGCCTGTACCTAAATTTACGCGCGGAGCACCCATACTCTGTAATTAGGCGTGTAACTCTAAACCACACCCCCTTTCCACCTCAAGATGCACATGACCCTCCTATTTCCATGCCCCCTTTTTTTGGGCCGCGTGTACATTTTAGGTGTGGATCCTGCACCTAACTTTACACGTTAGTCCCAATTAAAACTAATTAGTGCCAATAATTGCTTGTCAGAAAGACAACTATTGGCACTAATTGGCTCATTATTCTATTAAATTGCATGTGCAAATCGGGCATTGCCTAAAGTTGCATGCACAATGCACCATTTTTGGCAACTTTTATAGAATCAGGCGGCTGATGTGGATGGGTAGACTGGGAAGACCGTATGGTCTTTACCTGCTGTCATTTTCTAAAATCTTCTGTACTACCAAATTGGCACAGGGTTATTCAAGATGGTTTAAAATACAAACATGTGAAATGCATAAATTACAAATTATCTTTCCAAAAATCTACTTCACCTTGCCTGTCTTGAGAGGAGTCAAGCTATTATGAATTTAATACCCCTGATATTATGATTCTGTTAAGCAGTTCCTGATGAAGCCCTGCTGTGGGTGAAACGAATCGGGCCCCGTTGAAAATCAGCAGTTGTGCTGTGGGGTAGTCAAGCCAGCATTTATTGAGCTAAGTTCAAAAGACTATGCTGTTGCTTGTAATGTTTTTGAATCGTTTATGACTCAGTTATTCTGAGGACAATATTTAATTATTGGCAGTTCAAATGAGAAAAATAGGGAATATATGCCCCATGAAAGAAATCAGATCACGGACACAAAATCTTTTCTAGATAATAGTGTCTTGTTGATCAGACCTTGGCGGGAGCCTTGGTTTCTGAGGGCATTTCCCATCTTTTCACATTTTAATTTTCTTAGATTTATTCTACACAACTTGTTGGATTGTGTTAGGCTGTTTTTCAGTTTTTACAAGGTTAGCATAACTGCCCCACTCAATCCCTCCTCCAAAGACCAGGTCCAAACAAGCAGGTATCCGATACTTATGCGTGCGTGACTTGGAGCACATGTAAATGGTCATAGGAAAATTTTATGAGATTTATTTATATCATGTTTGCAATGTAGGGAATACATTCATACCCAAACCAGGCCTAGAAATACCGCGGGTATGTGAATTTGTGTGAACCAACTGTTTACGTGTGTAAATGGTACTGAGGCAGCTTGGGCAAAGAAGTCATATTAATTTGGTGTTTAACTTTTCAGTCCTGTAAAGTGGAGGAATGCCATCTGGGTTTAATTTGCTCAAGAAGTCTAGCTTTTGCTAGACCAGAGGTTAGAAAGGTCAGAGAGAAGTAATTATTTACCACATCTGGATACCATTATAAGCTAGGCATATTGCAGGCAGTTTAAAGGATTAGTTTAATGCTGTTTAAAAGGAGATAGAGTAGATATAGATATTCTAGACGAGTTAGAATTTGTCTTATAAGGAATTCTGATTTCTGCTTATTTTAGAATATGTTTTATTCTGTGTAATTAATAAGTTCTATTTCTATGTAGAATATCTTTCAATTCAGTGTTACATCTTTGACTGGCTTTTCAAGTGAGCTTTGTCTGCGGTTTAACAGGTCATCATCTGGTTTGAATTATCCACAGTCCTAGCTAGTTCTGTGTAGGAAGCTAGGTGAAAGAGGTCAGGGAAAGTCTTGATTAATTATAGCTAAATGAAGGACTGGTTTTCTGAAAGTAATAACAAATCATGTATGTGTGCTATTAAGCAAGATTGGCCCTTGACCCCTTAATGAATGCCAGAACCCAGTTAGTATGAAGTTGATTGGGAAACTGATTATGTGAGAAATAATAAAATGCAAGAGATAGGTGCCACATTGTCTAGTGTGAGAGGCCCCAGGTCATAGGTCAGTTTAGGAAATATTAAACCTATGTAACTGATATTTTTAAGTAAATGTATAGAGATAATTAGTTCAAGGCAGGGTAATCAATCTATTCTTTACCATCTGGTGAGAAAGGGGGGCTAGAGAGGTGTAGGACCCTATATAACTGGGAGCAGAAGCAGCTTACATTAGAAGAGAGACAACAGAAGAAGAGAAGGAGCTGAGACAGAAGCCACAAGACACAGAGAGCTGAGAAAGAGAAGAAGAGACCTAGTGCTGATGTCCTACTTTGTTTGCTGGCAAATAAAGATTTCTCTCTAATTCTGGTGTGTGGTGTTTGACTCCTGAAGTACCACAGATTCTGCTAACAATAGTGGTAATTCCTGCAACAATTCTTGGTGTCAGAAGTGGGATCCTGGACCCTGCATCAATTTCTGGCACCCAACTGACTGAGGAACATTAGCCGGGTATGTATTCTGTATTCTGTATTGTAATCCTAGCTAGGAAACTGTAAACCAGCCCCTCAAAAGTTGAGGGAAGGGGAGTCTGATCAACTCTCAGCGAAGGCCTTAGTACCTTCTAGTCTAGTGGGGACTAGTAGGGAAACCGCCAGAGCTTATCTGAGAAATCTGAAATTGTTGGGTGGGATTTTTTGTACAGTATGTGTGTGATGCATGAATGATTAAATGAGTGTGGACTTCTTATAGCTGCGGTTCCAGTTAACGCGAGTTCAACTGGCCAGCGACGGAAGGAAGCGATTGTTGTTTGTTTACCTTGTGTCTCGGGAGTGTGGACCCCATACCACACTTCCAAAAATTCCCTTCCTTTCTGTGTGTTGTAACTGTAAGCATTACGGGAGGGACATCATCTAGAGAAATTGGTACTCCCCTAGATTGTATGCTTAAGAATTTTAAGAAAGGATTTTTACTTAATGATTATGGACAGACTTTAAGCTTAAGTACTCTAAGAACCTTGTGTGAAGTTGAGTGGCCATCTATGGGAGTGGGGTGGCCCCCTGGTGGCAGCTTAGATATTGACGTAATCCGGAAGGTCTACAGCATAGTTGTAGGAGAACCAGGATATCTTGAACAACTCCCCTATATAGATTCCTGGGACAGCCTTGTGACTGACCCTCCCTCTTGGTTGAAAACTTATATGGGATCCCCAGTAAAGTTCATGTTGGGCCGCGTTCAAAGAAAGATTATTAGAAAATCTAAACTGGAAGAGGGAAAGAGCCCCAGGAAGCCTACCACCCAATCAGTGGCTTCCGCCCCTACCCTGTCCGAGAAACCCATACTCTCTGATGACCCCTCAGATCTTGAGCCACCACCTTATGGTCCATTGTTGGGGTTCCGCTCCACCCCCAGAGATCCACAGCGTCCAGCCCAAGCCTCTCCAGCACAGGTTTCTCCGGATAGTTTCTCCCATTCTGTGCAAACCCCGCCACATCCTAGGTTGGACTTTTCAGCCAGCATCTATCCTCCTCTGCCACATTCTTCCCTGCTAACCTCCCAAGACCCGCTTTGGGCTCCACTCCCTGACTCCTCAACTCCTGACAGCCCAGTCTTTCCCTCTAGTACCCCTACCCACCCATCAGGGGCCCAGCATCCCTTTCAATGGACTGAATCACCTGTGATCACCTCTCAGTCTATGAGTACCCCTCCCCATCCCTCAGGGGTTCAACACGCCTCCCTTGAATGGGTTAGACCTGCTGCGATCACCTTTGAGCATGATAAGGGGGTAGCTCCTAGCTCTACCTCAGGTTCCATTCCCACCTCCTCGAGAGCTCTGCCCCTCCTCCAGGTAACCACCACTCGACCGGATCCTAATAATCAGGGTCAGGTTATACAGGCCTACCAGTATGTACCCTTCACAACCACCGATCTCCTGAATTGGAAGACGCATTACCCCTCTTATACTGAAAAGCCTCAGGCAGTGGTGGACCTAGTGGCTAGTATTATGGCCACCCATAACCCAACTTGGACTGATTGTCAACAGCTTCTCCTGACCCTCTTCACAACTGAGGAGAGGCGGAAGATTTTACAAAATGCTGAGGCCATCACGCGAGCGTGTGCCCCCGAGGGGATACAGGACCCAGAGGAATGGGTTAGAACTCGGTTCCCTCGCGCAGCTCCAGCTTGGGATCCAAATAATGGGCAGCACTATGAACTGTTGTCTGGTTATTGCCGGGACATGCTGGAAGGTATGAAGAAAGGCATAAAGAGGCCCATTAATCTGGCAAAGGTCTCTGAAATTCTCCAAGGGGCAACTGAATCCCCTGGGGCCTTTTTAGAGCGACTAATTGAAGCCTACAGAACATACACCCCATTTGACCCTGAGGCACTAGAAAACCAGAGAATGGTGAATAGTGCATTGGTGGCCCAGAGTATGCCAGATATCCGGAAGAAGCTGCAGCGTCAGGAGGGATTCGCAGGGATGAATACCACCCAGCTAATTGAGATCGCAACAAAGGTTTTCGTTAATAGGGATCAGGAGATGCGCCGAGAGGCTGAACGGAAGATGCAGAAGAAGGCCGACCTTTTGGCGGCAGCCATTACTAATTCCACCCTTAACCGAGGTCGACCTCTAGCCAATGGGAAGCCAAAGTGGGACCCCGGACCACCAGCCAGGCCCCGAGATTCCTTCAATCAATCCCGGCCACGAGGGGAGAATCCCAGACCACGATTGGAGAGGGATCAGTGCGCCTACTGCAAGGAAAGAGGGCACTGGAAAGATGAATGCCCCCAGAGGCGCCAGGGACTGAGAAGGGGACCAGGAGATCGAGGAAGCCGAGGCCGAGTTCGAGAGGGAAGGTATGAGCCTTCTGAATCTGACATTATTGGGATAGCCGAGATGGCAGAATGGGATGAATAGGACAGACCGGGTTCCTACAAACTGGGCTCCCAGGAACCCATGGTCAAGCTAACCATAGGGAGCCGCTCAATTCCATTCATTGATTGATACAGGAGCTGAACATTCTGTTGAGACGGAGCGATTAGCGCCTGTGTCTGGAAAAACTGTCCGAGTGGTGGGAGCCACGGGGGTGCAGAACCGGAGGCCCTTCCTGACGACCCATAGATGCCAATTAGGCTCACACACAGTCACTCATGAATTCCTGTATATGCCAGACTGTCCAATCCCTTTGTTAGGCCGGGACCTGCTGTCCAAGCTTAGGGCCCAAATTTCCTTTGACTCAGATGGCCAGACTTCAGTCTCCTTTCGGCCCCCGACATCCAGCCCTAAGGGTATACTGAGTTTCTGCTGCCCCCTTGAAGAAGAATGGCGGCTGCATCAGTCGCATGGCCAAGTTGACCTACCCCTGGCCGACAGCTTCCAGGTCAATGGGATATGGGCAGAAGATAATCCCCCAGGGTTGGCCCGAAATATTCCTCCTGTCCATGTAGATTTACTTCCGAGTGCCCGGCCAATCCATCTTCGCCAATACCCAATTCCCCGAAAGGCTCTGGAAGGGATTCAAGCACATCTGAATCGTCTGTTATCCCATGGAATTATTCGACCTTGCCAGTCTCCATGGAATACGCCACTGCTGCCAGTCCAGAAGCCAGGGACTGAGGACTACCGGCCAGTCCTACAAGTGGTCAACAAATCCACTATTTCATTACACCCTGTAGTGCCTAATCCATATGTCCTGCTTGGATTGATACCTTCTGGAGCTACCCATTTCACGACACTGGACCTAAAAGATGCCTTCTTTTGTATTCGGGTGGCCCCCGCCAGTCAACTGCTTTTTGCCTTTCAATGGGAAAACCCAGTAACAGGACGGAAGCTTCAGTATACATGGACCCGCCTGCCACAGGGGTTCAAGAACTCCCCCACCATTTTTGGGACTGCCCTAGGACAAGACCTTAAGACTTTTAAATCTGAGCCTTCCAGGCGAGTTTTACTCCAGTATGTAGATGACCTCCTGATTGCAGCAGTGACCCAGGAAGAGTGTTTCGAGGCTACCAGAGAATTGCTGGAGCTACTCTTGGATGCAGGCTATAAGGTCTCATGCTTGAAGGCCCAACTCTGTCAGTCAGAAGTGAAGTATCTGGGCTTCTGCATTTCCCAGGGAAGTCGGAGACTGGATGTCAGTAGGAAGCAAGCGGTTGCTGCAATTCCCCAACCCAAGTCCAGAAGGGAAGTTAGGGAATTTCTGGGAGCAGCCGGATTCTGCAGAATTTGGATTCCAAATTTTGCACTGATGGCGAAACCCCTTTACCAGGCCACAAAGGGGGGTGAAAAGGAACCATTTGAATGGGGACCTACTGCTCAACAATCCTTCATCGCCATAAAGAAAGCCCTACTCCAAGCCCCTGCGTTAGGTCTTCCTGATGTGGAGAAACCTTTCTCACTGTATGTCCACGAGCGACAGGGGGTTGCTCTGGGTGTGCTGACCCAGATGATGGGATCCTGGCAGAGGCCTGTTGCATACCTGTCTAAACAGCTGGATGGAGTGGCTAAAGGATGGCCAGCCTGCCTGAGGGCCATTGCAGCAACAGCCTTACTGGTCCAGGAAGCTGACAAGTTGACCTTGGGGCAAGAACTGGTTGTCAAAGTCCCCCACGCAGTTCTCACCCTCATGGAGTACAAGGGCAACCACTGGTTTACAAATAGCCGCATGGTTAAGTACCAAGCCAGCTTGTGTGAGAATCCAAGGATACACCTGGAAACAGTGGCTACATTCAATCCCGCCACTCTTTTGCCAGCATCTGAGGGACCACCGGATCATGACTGTATCCAAACCATGGATGAAGTGTACTCCAGTCGACCAGATCTTAAAGATGTTCCTTGGAGGGACCCAGATGTAATTTATTTCACAGATGGAAGCAGTTACGTGGAGAACTCCAAGCGATTGGCAGGCTATGCTGTGGTGACAGAGGATAAGGTGATAGAAGCAAGGGCCCTGCCTCAAGGAACTTCAGCCCAGAAAGCAGAACTTGTGGCCCTCATACGAGCTCTGGAGCTAGCAGCAGGACTGGTGACCAACATTTATACTGATTCCAAGTATGCCTTCACAACTCTACACGCTCATGGAGCTTTGTATAAGGAAAAGGGACTCATAAATGCCGCAGGCCAACCTGTTAAGTATGGGCCTGAAATACTTCAGTTGCTAGAGGCTGTTTGGGCCCCTAAAAAGGTAGCTGTCATTCACTGCCGGGGACACCAAAGGACAGATACTCCAGTGGCCCGAGGGAACCGCCATGCTGATCGGGTGGCCAAGGAAGCTGCTCGAGGACCCCCAGCAGGTACTGTGACCCCCCTGTTCCAAATTCGACTGCAAGAATGGACGCCTATGTACACCCAAACGGAAGAGAAATGGGCTCAAGAAGAAGGGGCAGTAAGGAGACCTGATGGTTGGTTACATCTCCCTGATACCAGAGTTCTGGTGCCACGCCACCTAGCTTGGCCTGTAGTGTCTCAAGCTCATGATCTGTCACACTTAGGGAAAACAGCACTAGCCCGCCTACTCAATCGAGTAGTGGTCCTGGAAGGATTGGATAGTCTGGTTGCCACTGCTTCTGTCCGATGTACTCTCTGTGCCCAGAATAATGCTCGTCAGGGACCCCGTATTCCACCAGGAGTTCAGTCTAGAGGACTAACACCCTTTGAGTCCCTACTCATAGACTTCACAGAAATGCCCAGGAGCGGTAGGCTCCGATACCTCTTGGTTATGGTCTGTACTTTCTCTGGGTGGGTGGAAGCATACCCTACAGTCACTGAGAAAGCCACAGAAGTAGCTCGAGCCCTCCTTAGGGATGTCATCCCCAGGTATGGACTGCCCCTTGCCATAGGCTCAGATAATGGTCCCGCCTTTGTTGAAGCCACACTTCAGGCCCTGTCCCGCGCATTGCGCATTACCTGGAAATTGCATTGTGCCTACCGTCCCCAGAGTTCAGGGCAGGTTGAGCGGGCAAACAGAACCTTGAAAATAGCCTAGCAAAGATTTGTCAGGAAACCCAACTGAAATGGCCACAGGCACTGCCACTAGCCCTCTTCCGCCTCCGATGCACCCCAACTAAAGGAACGGCCCTCTCTCCCTTTGAAATTGTGTATGGGAAGCCCCCAGCCATTTTGCAGGGAATTAAGGGAGACATAGGGACTTTAGGGTCTGCCCAGGTGCAGGAGCAGGTAGCCCTCTTGGGCCGGATAATTTCTGAGCTTCCGTCTTATGTGAGAGAAATAAACCCTGTCCCCTTCCAGGCTCAGGTACATTCCTTCCTGCCAGGGGATAGAGTTTGGGTGAAAGACTGGAGGCTCCAGCCTTTGAGGCCCCGGTGGAAAGGACCTTTTACTGTTTTTCTTTCTACCCCTACAGCTGTGAAGGTCGCAGGGATAACTCCATGGGTCCATTGGTCTCGAATCAAGTCTGCTGACCAGACTGAGCCCAGCACGGATCAGACGGAGCCTAAACAGTGGAGAGCAGAAAGTGATCCCGCGGAGCCATTGAAGTTGCGCTTGACCCGAACCAAAGAATCTACTAGCTGAAAAGAAGGGTCAACTGCATACTGCAGGAGCTGCTGGACTTCGGCTTCATACTGAGACTCTTTCTTGCCCTGATTCTGGCTTTCCTGGAATTTGAGAGCTTGATCCTTGTCAGTTGAGGTTCTATCCCAACTGGTATAAGAACTCAAAGACTGAGAACATTATATTAGAGTAATCTGTGATTAGCACAGACTGTTGGAATATTATTGCTTGATTAGTTTGCTGTATTTGTTTTAGATTAGGAAGAAAGAAAATGTTAGTAGTTTGGGTGCTTTTGTTGTTTTCTACTCCTTGCCTCCTTGTTTCTAATACCCTAACTCGCTCCAACCTTTGGCTACACTCTGTCCAGGAACTAATTAGCCAGGCAAAGATTACTTCCCCTTGTATTGTGTGTTCCCGATTTTCTCCTTATACCACAGATGTCCCAGCTGTTCCTGTCCCTGTGCCGCTTACAGCTCTTATACCTCCCTACTTTTCGAGTTCGGGCCCTTGGAGCCAGGATTATACTTGGTGGTCCTTTTATAATGCTACCTCCCCCTCTGAATCTTCTCTAAGGCCAGTCTTTACGTCTCCCTATCCAGCTTCTGGAGTATTTTGTTTAACAAGAAACATCTCAACTGTTCTTCCCATTTCCTGTAACTATACCAATGTTCTCCCAGAGAAGGGGGAATCTGTGTGGGTAGTCTCTCCAGGTACTCCTATGTGCCCTACTACCGTACCTGCAGATTATGACCCAGGTGATTATCTGGCTCCTAAGCGTACCACTGAGAGGACTATAGTGTCCCGGCTTATTTTCTACTTTCATAAGTCCCCGGGGTATGAAGAGTTTATAACAAATGAGCAGCCTGTCACAATTGGGGATTGGCACCTATGGTGTGCAAAGTCTCCATATCGTCTTCGTTCCCCCTGGGATAGGGGCTCGCATTATGGGCATCCTAAGTACCTTGTCCAGCCTGAGCCAACATTTATTGGGAACTTCCCTCACCCTCTCTTTGGCCATTACTGGCTCTGTGATAATGTCCTCCACATGATTCTTCCCCCCACATATGATTTTTGTGTATTGGTAACCTTGAATTATTTTCCTAAAGTTATTCCTCTCCTCAGGCCACCATCCCCGCACCGCTCTAAGCGAGAGGCCTTGTCCTTACCCTCCTCCGTTGCCACAGAGGATGAGGCGATTGAATTAGCCCTCCAGTATATCAACTCTACTTATCCTCTGACTAAAAAGAGACTTGTGGCCCTTTCTGCCACGGCCTGGATTCCAATTGGGGGCCCGGTAGCGGGTATCACTGAACTAGGCATGGCTACCCGGCGACTTCAGTCCCTACTCCATGTTTTAGTTCATGAGCTGAACGTGGTAGTCAATGCATTGCAGGATCAAATTAATGAATTAAGTGTAGTTTCTCGGTATAACCGTATGGGAATTGACTACCTCTTTGCAGCCCAGGGTGGCCTCTGCACAGTGCTCAATTCTTCAGAGTGCTGTACCATTGTCATAAATAGGACGCATGTAGTTAGGCATGCCATGGATAAAGTCCTACAGTTGGCCAGCCTTAATGTGGAGGATTATCGAGGAGGATTAGACCTTACCTCCTGGTGGTGGTCATTGACCTCATGGATACGTCCCTTGTTCATTTCCCTAATAGTCTTAGTTTTAGCAGGATTGTTGTTTTGTTTCTTAGCCTCATGTGCTTCAGCAGTATGCCGTTGGACCTTAACGAGTAGGGTAATGGTGATTCACAAGCCTATTCCTAGACGTTATGCCCCAGGAGGAGGTATGGAGTTGGGATCACTATAATCTCCAGAGTTTGAGTTTTGAGACTTATCTCTGCATAAGCTGATTTTAGTCTCAAAGGGGGGAATGAGGCAGCTTGGGCAAAGAAGTCATATTAATTTGGTGTTTAACTTTTCAGTCCTGTAAAGTGGAGGAATACCATCTGGGTTTAATTTGCTCAAGAAGTCTAGCTTTTGCTAGACCAGAGGTTAGAAAGGTCAGAGAGAAGTAATTATTTACCACATCTGGATACCATTATAAGCTAGGCATATTGCAGGCAGTTTAAAGGATTAGTTTAATGCTGTTTAAAAGGAGATAGAGTAGATATAGATATTCTAGACGAGTTAGAATTTGTCTTATAAGGAATTCTGATTTCTGCTTATTTTAGAATATGTTTTATTCTGTGTAATTAATAAGTTCTATTTCCATGTAGAATATCTTTCAATTCAGTGTTACATCTTTGACTGGCTTTTCAAGTGAGCTTTGTCTGCGGTTTAACAGGTCATCATCTGGTTTGAATTATCCACAGTCCTAGCTAGTTCTGTGTAGGAAGCTAGGTGAAAGAGGTCAGGGAAAGTCTTGATTAATTATAGCTAAATGAAGGACTGGTTTTCTGAAAGTAATAACAAATCATGTATGTGTGCTATTAAGCAAGATTGGCCCTTGACCCCTTAATGAATGCCAGAACCCAGTTAGTATGAAGTTGATTGGGAAACTGATTATGTGAGAAATAATAAAATGCAAGAGATAGGTGCCACATTGTCTAGTGTGAGAGGCCCCAGGTCATAGGTCAGTTTAGGAAATATTAAACCTATGTAACTGATATTTTTAAGTAAATGTATAGAGATAATTAGTTCAAGGCAGGGTAATCAATCTATTCTTTACCATCTGGTGAGAAAGGGGGGCTAGAGAGGTGTAGGACCCTATATAACTGGGAGCAGAAGCAGCTTACATTAGAAGAGAGACAACAGAAGAAGAGAAGGAGCTGAGACAGAAGCCACAAGACACAGAGAGCTGAGAAAGAGAAGAAGAGACCTAGTGCTGATGTCCTACTTTGTTTGCTGGCAAATAAAGAAGATTTCTCTCTAATTCTGGTGTGTGGTGTTTGACTCCTGAAGTACCACAGATTCTGCTAACAATAGTGGTAATTCCTGCAACAGTACCTAACCTTTCTAAAGTTACCTCGGTTGTCTCTTACTGCCACATATACAGCCTTTCTCTCTCTCTCACTATCTCTTTCTCTCTCACTCTTTGTCACACACGTACACACATTGTACCTTCAAGACACACTTACCCACACTCCAACACAGCCACGTTCTTTCAACATCACACAAACACACAATCCATACTACCTTGCACACAACCTCCATCACATAAACGGATCATACACAGGATCACTGCCAGTAAGCTTTCAAAGACATAGCGGCACATGAGCATACTTAAGCCACTGTGCTGACACCAGTAGTATGACATACTGGCAACCCCCAGCCTCATGCTCACCCCTTCTGACAACTCTGCCACTCTCTCTCTGTCCCCCAATCACATACACACACACACACACACACACACACACACACATAATCTCCCTTCCTTACTCATAGTACAAATATACACAGCCTCATTCCCTCTCTCTCTCATCCACATACCCCCACACTCACTCACATACCCACCCCACACCCACACAACTTCTGTTGCTCACACAAAACACACACATATGCATAGCCTCACTCCCTCCCTCCCTCTTACCCACACCCCAACGCAACCTCTTTTTCATGGAATAGCACACATTACATAGCCACCCCAATAAACTGAAAATACGGCAATACTTATGCACTTAATGTCTTTTGAAGTATAAACAAATTAAGCAGCAAGCAATCTACATGTGAATATGCCTTTTTGGGATCAACAAATTAAAGTTTTTTTTACCATGAATGTTTACCTATTAAATAAATCAAATATTTGAGAGGTTGAATATAAATCCATAAATGGAACAACAGTTACAGATGAAACTATTAATTATCATTAGTTACCAAGCACCATTTCTAAATTCTACGAAATTATCTGGAATGCCTCCTGACAAACTGGTTCTTCATATGGAAATTTCAATTATACTGCTTCAGAACATAGATCATCACAGAACAGGCTCTCAAGCAATAAGTCTGAAACCACAACTCACTGAGGCTGAAATATTGGCTGGATGTGCAATTCATGCCACACGTTCCACTAATGCTACTACTACTACTACTACTAACTAGCATTTCTAAAGCGCTACTAGGGTTACGCAGCGCTGTACAATTTAAACATAGAAGGACAGTCCCTGCTCAAAGAGCTTACAATCTAAAAGACAAGAAAACAATCTAAAGACAAGTGAACAATCTAGAGGACGAGTGAACAGTTAGTCTGATAGGGTGGATAGATTGGGGTATTTTATATATCTCGAGTGGTTAGGCGCCGAAGGCAGCATTGAAGAGGTGAGTTTTAAGCAGAGATTTGAAGATGGGTAGGGAGGGGGCATGGCGTATGGGTAAAGGAAGATTGTTCCAGGCATGGGGTGAGGCAAGGCAGAATGGGCGGAGTCTGGAGTTGGCAGTGGTGGAGAAGGGTACTGAGAGAAGGGCTTTGTCCTGTGAGCGGAGGTTACGGGCGGGAACATAGGAGGAGATGAGGGTGGAGAGGTAGTGAGGAGCCGCAGACTGAGTGCATTTGTAGGTAAGGAGGAGGAGCTTGAATTGTATGCGATAACTGATCGGAAGCCAGTGAAGTGATTTGAGGAGAGGGGTGATATGAGTATATCGGTTTTGGCGGAATATAAGACGTGCAGCAGCGTTCTGAACTGAATGAAGGGGGGATAGATGGCTGAGTGGGAGGCCGGTGAGGAGTAAGTTGCAGTAATCAAGGCGAGAGGTAATGAGAGCGTGGACGAGAGTTCTGGTGGTGTGCTCAGAGAGGAAAGGGCGAATTTTGCTGATGTTGAAGAGGAAGAAGCGACAGGTCTTGGCAGTCTGTTGGATATGCGCAGAGAAGGAGAGGGAGGAGTCGAAAATGACTCCGAGGTTGCGGGCAGATGGGACAGGGAGGATAAGGGTGTTATCAACAGAGATAGAGAGTGGAGGAAGAGGAGAAGTGGGTTTAGGAGGAAAGACGAGGAGCTCGGTCTTGGACATGTTCAGCTTCAGGTGGCGGTTGGACATCCATGCCGCAATGTCGGATAAACAGGCCGATACCTTGGCCTGGGTCTCCACGGTGATGTCAGGTGTGGAGAGGTATAGCTGGGTGTCATCAGCATAAAGATGATACTGAAAACCATGAGACGAGATCAGCGAGCCCAGGGAAGAGGTGTAGATTGAGAAGAGAAGGGGTCCAAGGACAGATCCCTGGGGAACTCCAACAGATAGTGGGATGGGAGTGGAGGAAGATCCATGGGAGTGTACCCTGAAGGTGCGGTGGGAGAGATAAGAGGAGAACCAGGAGAGGACAGGGCCTTGGAACCCAAAAGAGGACAGCATGGCAAGAAGTAAATCATGGTTGACAGTGTCAAACGCGGCGGAAAGATCGAGGAGGATGAGGATGGAGTAGTGACCTCTGGATTTGGCCAGGAGCAGGTCGTTGCAAACTTTAGAGAGTGCTGTTTCTGTCGAGTGCAGAGGGCGAAAGCCGGATTGAAGTGGATCGAGGATGGCATGAGAGGAGAGAAAGTCAAGGCAGCGGCTGTGAACAGCGCGCTCAAGTATTTTGGAAAGGAAGGGTAAAAGAGAGATGGGGCGGTAGTTGGAGGGGCAGGTAGGGTCAAGTGAAGGTTTTTTGAGGAGAGGTGTGACAACGGCGTGCTTGAAGGTGCAATGCTGCAATTGTCTATTAAGATCTGCTTTGCAATGGAGTGGCCTAGTGGTTAGGGTGGAGGACTTTGGTCCTGGGGAACTGAGGAACTGAGTTCAATTCCCACTTCAGGTACAGGCAGCTCCTTGTGACTCTGGGCAAGTCACTTAACCCTCCATTGCCCCATGTAAGCCGCATTGAGCCTGCCATGAGTGGGAAAGCGCGGGGTACAAATGTAACTAAAAATAAAAGCATAAGGACAATCATAAAAGATTGCAAGGACTGATTAAAGACAGCATCATCACATGGGCAACTATCCTGCTTATTTTCGAAGGAGAAGGGCGGCCATCTTCCGACACAAATCGGGAGATGGCTGGCCTTCTCCTAAGGCCGGCCAAATCGGTATAATCGAAAGCCGATTTTGGCCGGCTTCAACTGCTTTCCGTCGCAGAGCTGGCCAAAGTTCAAGGGGGCGTGTCTGCAGTGTACCGAAGGCGGGACAGGGACGTGGTTAAGAGATGGCCGTCCTCGGCCGATAATGGAAAAAAGAAGGCCGGCCCTGACGAACATTTGGCCGACTTTACTTGGTCCATTTTTGTTCACAACCAAGCCTCAAAAAGGTGCCCGAACTGACCAGATGACCACCGGAGGGAATCGGGGATCACCTCCCCTTACTCCACCAGTGGTCACCAACCCCCTCCCATCCTCAAAT
This sequence comes from Microcaecilia unicolor, assembly GCF_901765095.1. NCBI lineage: Eukaryota > Metazoa > Chordata > Amphibia > Gymnophiona > Siphonopidae > Microcaecilia > Microcaecilia unicolor. The sequence goes on along the minus strand of NC_044039.1, from coordinate 184,216,228 downwards.
GTCATACCCAGCTCCATCACAGCACTATGCAGGTCCCTGGAGCAGTTTTTAGTGGGTGCAGTGCACTTCAGGCAGGCGGACCCAGGCCCATCCCCCCCTACCTGTTACACTTCTGGTGGTAAATGGGAGCCCTCCGAAACCCACTGTACCTACATCTAGGTACTCCCCGTTACCCTTTAAGGGTTATGGTAGTATTGTACAGTTGTGGGTAGTGGGTTTTGGGGGGGTGGTTTGGGTGGCTCAGCACCCAAGGTAAGGGAGCTATGCACCTTGGATCAATTTGTGAAGTCCACTGCAGTGCCCCCTAGGGTGCCCGGTTGGTGTCCTGGCATGTGAGGGGGACCAGTACACTACAAATGCTGGCCTCTCCCATGACCAAATGCCTTGGATTTGGCCAGGTTTGAGATGGCCATCATTAGTTTCCATTATCGGTGATCTCTAAGGGCGGCCCAAATGTTGAGATTTGGCCGGCCTCGACCATATTATCGAAACGAAAGATGGCCGGCCATCTTGTTTCGATAATACAGTCAGGTACGCCGCTTAACGGGGCCGTCATTAGAGATGGCTGCCCTTATAGATGGGCGCCCCCGTTCAATTATGCCCCTCTATGTTGCATTCTCAAGAGACAAAAATCCAAACGATCTTTATATCCTTTTGCCAATCACCAAAGTCATTAAAGGGCTCTTTTACTAAGACGTGTAAGAGTCTACGCGCGCCCTTTGCACACCAAAATGGAGTTACCGCACGGCTACTGCATGGCCCTTGCAGTAATTTCATTTTTGGCATGTATCTGCTATCCACGCCCCAAAAATAATTTTTATTTTCTAGCGTGCGTCAGCTACGCACGCCAAGTGGCATTTGGCGCACGAAGGTCATTACCACCTGGTTACCATGTGTGACTTTACTGCTAGGTCAATGGCTGGCAGTAAGGTCTGAGACCCAAAATGGACACACGGCAATTTCGATTTTGCCGCACATCCATTTTCGGCAAAAATAAAAAAGGTTTTTTTTTTTTTGAACAGGCTCGCTGAAAAATGGATTGGTGTGCACACAAAACCCACGCCTACACTACCTACCGCATGCCATTTTTCAGTGTGCCTTAGTAAAAGGACCCCGCAGATCCTCCCAGAGAGTATCCCTAACCATGCCCTCTCCAAAGGAAATCACACGATGTTACTACTCCCAGTAAGCTGAGCGGTAGTCCTTCAACTGCATTGCTGCCAGTGGAGGATGGTGTTTCAATGTTGTTTTTTCAATCGCTAGACACAGGCAGGTTCCCTGGAGTCCTGCAGAGCTTGCCTGTTATTCACTACTGAAAATGTGATAGTGAAACAGCATCCCCCCACTGGCAGGACAGTAGGTGGAGGACTCCTGCTCAGCTTAGAGGAACAGTGAATGTAAGACCCGCAAACAAGCTTTCTCCAGAGTAGGCTTCACCTTACACAAGATTATCTCTACTTTGGGAAGCAGGTGAAAGCTGGGCTCTTTTCCCAAGCCTTTTATGGAAAATACTAGGACTAGGGGGCAAGCGATGAAGCTACAATGTAGTAAATGTAAAACGAATCGGAGAAAATTTTTCTTCACTCAACATGTAATTAAACTCTGGAATTAGTTGCCAGAGAATGTGGTAAAGGCGGTTAGCTTAGCGGAGTTTAAAAAAAGGTTTGGACGGCTTCCTAAAGGAAAGGTCCATAGACCATTATTAAATGGACTTGGGGAAAATCCACTATTTCTGTGATAAGTAGTATTTTTATTTTATTTTTGTTACATTTGTACCCCGCGCTTTCCCACTCATGGCAGGCTCAATGCGTCAGGCAATGGAGGGTTAAGTGACTTGCCCAGAATCACAAGGAGCTGCCTGTGCCGGGAATCGAACTCAGTTCCTCAGTTCCTTAGGACCAAAGTCCACCACCCTAACCACTAGGCCACTCCTCCACTCCAGTATAAAATGTTTTGTACTTTTTTGGGATCTTGCAAGGTATTTATGACCTGGATTGGCCACTGTTGGAAAAAGGATGCCGGGCTTGATGGGCCTTTGGTCTTTCCCAGTATGGCAAGGAACCCCGCTACTCCCCCCCCCACAATTCTTCTGTTACTAAAGGTAATATGCATGCTGAATAAACTCCAGGGAATCATGTGCAAAAAAATCTGAACAATGCACCAAAAGAATACAACATATTAAATAAAACAATATTTGCAGTATTCTGGAAATATATGCAGGTATTTTAACACGGATCTCAGTCAGCCCTAGTGCCCCAGTCCAGCATTTTCCTATTGACCAGCACTGTAATAAACATCCTGTGGTTACCGGCAACCATAAAATGATTTGTGTATCAATGTTTTTGGCAGGTTGTGAAATGAACACCTGGCTTCACATCTGCTGACCTAGTGTATTGTTTATCATCATCATCTTTATTGGATATACTGCAATATCATTATGGACATCTAAGTAGTTTACAATAGAATTCAAGGGAAAACAAAAGAGAGACCAACATATGTGAATATGTATTAACTGTACCTAAGGGTTAGAACAACGGGTTGAGAACCAGGAAGCCAAAATTTACATTCCACTGCTGTTGAACAAGTCGGGGGCCCTTTTACTAAGTCGTATAAGCTTCTACATGCACCCAACGCGTGCTAAAATGGAGTTACTGACTGGGACCACATGGCTCTTGTGGTAATTTCATTTTTGGCACGCGTCTGATATGCGCGTCTGAAAAATATGGATCATTACCACCCGGTTACCGCGTGACTCTTTACTGCTAGGTCAATGGCTGGCAGTAAGGTCTCAGACCCAAAATGGACGCACAGCAATTATCATTTTGCCGCACATCCATTTTTGGCAAAAATAAAAAAAAGCCTTTTTAACAGGCACGCTAAAAAATTGATGGGCGTGCGCCCAAAACCCGCGCCTATACTACCGCATGCCATTTTTTAGCGTGCATTTGTAAAAGGACCCCTTAATTCTCCATTGTCTCAGGTACAAATTTATCCCCCCCCCCCCCCTGTTTACAAAGCCAAGCTAGTGGCTGCTGAATGGCAATGTTGGAATTACCGCACCGGCAGCCGCTAGCTAAACAGGAGGGAGGGGTTAGACTGAGAGCCCTCCAGGGACAGGAAAATATCTACTGTGCCTTAAATAAACTTGCCTAGAGCTGCTACTGAGAAAGGTGTGAGCTAAATCACATTGACCAACAAATGTGAACCCCTCCACATATATCCAGAATTGTCTTATAATACTTGCTTGATACTGGGTGAAAATTGTGGACTTTGTAAACTTAGTGACGACCACACAATACCAGCTGAAAGCGGAACACTGCCTACTTCACCTCAAACCATCAACGATCCCATCACACGTACACCAGTTTGCCACTCAGGTGTTTGTGGCGGGCAAGCTGGTGCTGGCGGCATCCTGGAAAAAAACCTAGCCTACCGGACATTTCAGTGGTGCTGGAAAAACTGAATTACATCCAACTGATGTCTAAGCTCACAGCGATGAGTAAAGGGCGCTTAGAACAACATAGGAAGATATGGGAACTATACAACACTTGGTCTGCAACAGCTGCGCACAAATAGAGACTCAAGGACTGTTAATAGGGAAGGAAGGGGGGGGGGGGAAGGGGGATGGGAGAGGGGGATTCACAGGATGTTGTTATGATAGGACCCATTACTGTAACTTGCAACTCTTTTCGCAAGTTACCCAGTTATGTGACAGAAAAGTCTTTAATCTTGCTTTTGTATGGTTCTGAAAATTGTATAAATAAAAAACTTAAAAAAAAAAATAATACTTGCTTGTTTACTAATTTCATGCTTTTTCATTATCATGTCACCCAAGATCCTTCTGTAATACTAAATGTTTAATTCTTATATATCACCACTATTCATGATGTATTGTAAGCCACATTGAGCCTGCAAAGAGGTGGGAAAATGTGGGATACAAATGCAATAAATAAATAAAAATAAATCCAAAGTCTAATACCAAGCGTACAGATAAACCCTCACCAAGTGTGGAAAAAGTAATCACAAACTAAGAACAGAAATATTTTGAACTCTCAGGAAGCCAGACTCTGCATATAGTGTAACACCAGAAAAAAGAAACAGTGATACATGTCCCTCTATACTGTGCAAAACATAAAGATAGCATGTAAATTCCCAAAATTGACATATTCCACTCAGTACATTAAAAATTAATAAAACTAAAACAAAAAGTGGAAAATCCGGTCGCCTTTCTATTGGACTAATTTAATTATTTTTAAAACTAGCTTTCATACATTTTTGACTAGCGGTCTTTAAGTTAGCCAAAAATGGATTTAGTCTGATGAAAAGGTATCACCTTATTTTCCATTTTTTGTTTTATTTTTATTTATTAATCTTTAAAGTGGACTAACATGGCTACCACATCCTCCTAAATTAAAAATAAAATTATTTTTTCTGCCTTTGTTGTCTATCCAATTAAATTTTGTAATCATGTAGATCTCAGTCTTTGGTTACTGCTTTCCTATATTCTTTCAGCTCTCTTTCCAGTCCATTTGTTATTCTTCTCTGTCTTGCCTTCTTTGCTTCCTCCACTACATCCATCTTTGACACCGATCTTTTCATTCAACTTTGTTCTATTTTTCTGCCTCTATCTGATCTGATCTCATTTATTCTTACTATCCAGTCTTCAGTCTCCCTCTTTTCACTGCATCTACCTGCAGCTTTCCATATCTGTCCCTTACTCAGGCCCTCATATTCTCCAGCCTTTCATGAACTCTTCTATCTCCCCCTGTCATCCAGTATCTCCTCTCTGTCTGTTTTCCCCCATCATGCAACATAGCAAATCCTTTCTGTCTCTCTTGCCTCCCACCAACCAGCATAGCCCTCGCCCTCTCTCTATCTCTTCCCCCATCCAGCACCATGGGCTCCTCTGTCTCTTTTCCTCCCATCCAGTGTTACCCCATCTCTCTGTCTTTCTTCCCTCCCATCTAGCATCATCCCATCTCTTGATATCTTTCTTCCCCTATACAGTGTCACCCCATCTCTTTCTCTATCTCTCTTACCCCCATCCAACATCAATACATCACCCCATCTTTCTCTCTCTCCTTCTCTCTCTCTCTCTCTCTCTCTCTCACCAGCATCAATCACCCCCTTTCTCCAGGTTGATGGCAGGCCAGCAGCAGTATTAGTACATAAGTACATAAGTAATGCCATACTGGGAAAAGACCAAGGGTCCATCGAGCCCAGCATCCTGTCCACGACAGCGGCCAATCCAGGCCAAGGGTACCTGGCAAGCTTCCCAAACGTACATAAGTACATAAGTACATAAGTAGTGCCATACTGGGAAAGACCAAAGGTCCATCTAGCCCAGCATCCTGTCACCGACAGTGGCCAATCCAGGTCAAGGGCACCTGGCACGCTCCCCAAACGTAACAACATTCCAGACAAGTTATACCTAAAAATGCGGAATTTTTCCAAGTCCATTTAATAGCGGTCTATGGACTTGTCCTTTAGGAATCTATCTAACCCCTTTTTAAACTCCGTCAAGCTAACCGCCCGTACCACGTTCTCCGGCAACGAATTCCAGAGTCTAATTACACGTTGGGTGAAGAAAAATTTTCTCCGATTCGTTTTAAATTTACCACACTGTAGCTTCAACTCATGCCCTCTAGTCCTAGTATTTTTGGATAGCGTGAACAGTCGCTTCACATCCACCCGATCCATTCCACTCATTATTTTATACACTTCTATCATATCTCCCCTCAGCCGTCTCTTCTCCAAGCTGAAAAGCCCTAGCCTTCTCAGCCTCTCTTCATAGGAAAGTCGTCCCATCCCCACTATCATTTTCGTCGCCCTTCGCTGTACCTTTTCCAATTCTACTATATCTTCTTGAGATACGGAGACCAGTACTGAACACAATACTCCAGGTGCGGTCGCACCATGGAGCGATACAACGGCATTATAACATCCGCACACCTGGACTCCATACCCTTCCTAATAACACCCAACATTCTATTCGCTTTCCTAGCCGCAGCAGCACACTGAGCAGAAGGTTTCAGCGTATCATCGACGACGACACCCAGATCCCTTTCTTGATCCGTAACTCCTAACGCGGAACCTTGCAAGACGTAGCTATAATTCGGGTTCCTCTTACCCACATGCATCACTTTGCACTTGTCAACATTGAACTTCATCTGCCACTTGCACGCCCATTCTCCCAGTCTCGCAAGGTCCTCCTGTAATCGTTCACATTCCTCCTGCGACTTGACGACCCTGAATAATTTTGTGTCATCGGCGAATTTAATTACCTCACTAGTTATTCCCATCTCTAGGTCATTTATAAATACATTAAAAAGCAACGGACCCAGCACAGACCCCTGCGGGACCCCACTAACTACCCTCCTCCACTGAGAATACTGGCCACGCAATCCTACTCTCTGCTTCCTATCTTTCAACCAGTTCTTAATCCATAATAATACCCTACCTCCGATTCCATGACTCTGCAATTTCTTCAGGAGTCTTTCGTGCGGCACTTTGTCAAACGCCTTCTGAAAATCCAGATATACAATATCAACCGGCTCCCCATTGTCCACATGTTTGCTTACCCCCTCAAAAAAATGCATTAGATTGGTGAGGCAAGACTTCCCTTCACTAAATCCGTGCTGACTTTGTCTCATCAGTCCATGTTTTTGTATATGCTCTGCAATTTTATTCTTAATAATAGCCTCCACCATCTTGCCCGGCACCGACGTCAGACTCACCGGTCTATAATTTCCCGGATCTCCTCTGGAACCCTTCTTAAAAATCGGAGTAACATTGGCTACCCTCCAGTCTTCCGGTACTACACTCGATTTTAGGGACAGATTGCATATTTCTAACAGTAGCTCCGCAAGTTCATTTTTTAGTTCTATTAATACTCTGGGATGAATACCATCAGGTCCCGGTGATTTACTACTCTTCAGCTTGCTGAACTGACCCATTACATCCTCCAAGGTTACAGAGAATTTGTTTAGTTTCTCCGACTCCCCCGCTTCAAATATTCTTTCCGGCACCGGTGTCCCCCCCAAATCCTCCTCGGTGAAGACCGAAGCAAAGAATTCATTTAATTTCTCCGCTACGGCTTTGTCCTCCTTGATCGCCCCTTTAACACCATTTTCGTCCAGCGGCCCAACCGACTCTTTGGCCGGTTTCCTGCTTTTAATGTATCTAAAAAAATTTTTACTATGTATTTTTGCTTCCAACGCTAATTTCTTCTCAAAGTCCTTTTTTGCCCTCCTTATCTCCGCTTTGCATTTGGCTTGGCATTCCTTATGATCTATCCTGTTACTTTCAGTTGGTTCTCTTCTCCACTTTCTGAAGGATTGTTTTTTGGCTCTAATGATTTCCTTTATCTTACTGTTTAGCCACGCCGGCTGACGTTTAGTCTTTTTTCCCTTTTTTCTAATACGTGGAATTCTATACATGTTATTCCTGGAATTTTGGATTTTTCCAAGTCCGTTTAGTAGCGGTTTATGGACTTGTCCTTTAGGAATCCGTCCAACCCCTTTTTAAACTCTGCTAAGCTAACCGCCTTCACCACTTTCTCCGGCAACGAATTCCAGAGTTTAATTACACGTTGGGTGAAGAAAACTTTTCTCCGATTTGTTTTAAATTTACTACACTGTAGTTTCATCGCATGCCCCCTAGTCCTAGTATTTTTGGAAAGCGTGAACAGACGCTTCACATCCACCTGTTCCACTCCACTCATTATTTTATATACCTCTATCATGTCTCCCCTCAGCCGTCTCTTCTCCAAGCTGTATAGCCCTAGCCTCCTTAGTCTTTCTTCATAGGGAAGTCGTCCCATCCCCGCTATCATTTTAGTCGCCCTTCGCTGCACCTTTTCCAGTTCTACTATATCTTTCTTGAGATGGGGCGACCAGAATTGAACACAATACTCAAGGTGCGGTCGCACCATGGAGCGATACAACGGCATTATAACATCCTCACACCTGTTTTCCATACCTTTCCTAATAATACCCAACATTCTATTCGCTTTCTTAGCCGCAGCAGCACACTGAGCAGAAGGTTTCAGTGTGTTAACGACGACGACACCCAGATCCCTTTCTTGGTCCGTAACTCCTAACGTGGAACCTTGCATGACGTAGCTATAATTCGAGTTCTTTTTTCCCACATGCATCACCTTGCACTTGCTCACATTAAACATCATCTGCCATTTAGCCGCCCAGTCTCCCAGTCTCGTAAGGTCCTCTTGTAATTTTTCACAATCCTGTCGCGATTTAATGACTTTGAATAACTTTGTGTCATCAGCAAATTTAATTACCTCGCTAGTTACTCCCATCTCTAAATCATTTATAAATATATTAAAAAGCAGCGGTCCTAGCACAGACCCCTGAGGAACCCCACTAACTACCCTTCTCCATTTGCAGTAAAATCAACATGATGATGCATGGGACCACGATCATTTCCTACATACATCGCTGCTAGCTCTGCTGGTCACGCCCCTCTGATGCAAGAACATATCAGAGGAAGCATGACTGGAAGAGCTAGCTGCACAGCATCTTCATGTTGTTTTCACTGCTGCTGCTACTGTCACTGACCTAGGAATACAGAATGACACAGGGACAGGGAAATGCGGGGGAACTGCAGGTACAGGGAGGGGGACAGAGCCCACAGGGATGGAGCAGGGACAGAGACTGTGGGGGCTGGGACAAACTTTGTCCCTGTGTCATTCTCTAGGAAGAGCCCCTGTCCAAAAGAATAAAAATGGATGCTAGAAGTTTTAAGAGTGACCTTTATGGAACAATACCTCTTTTGAAGGCTATTGTTAATGAATTGGACAGTTATTATGTTTCAGTGATGCAGACGATGTATTGATTTTTTGGGGGAAAAACAAGCAAAAGTGCTGGCCAAAACTGGCAAAACTTGCATGGAGGGAATCTTGTGCATTCCTTCTACCAGAACGTCTTCTGGAATTGGAGAAGGTGCAGAGAAGGGCAACAAAAATGATAAAAGGGATGGAACAACTTCCCTTTGAGGAAAGGCTAAGAAGGTTAGGGCTCTTCAGCTTGGAGAAAAGGCGGCTGAGGGGTGATATGATAGGAGTCTACAAGATAATGAGAGGATTAGAGCGGACATGTGTGAAGCGTTTGTTTACACTTTCAAACAACAACAAAACCAGGGGACACAAGATGAAGCTAGAATATGGTAGATTTAAAACAAATAGGAGAAAGTTTTTCTTTACGCAGCGTGTAGTTGGACTCTGGAACTCGTTGCCGGAGAACGTAGTGACAGCAGCTGGTCTTACGGAGTTTAAGGGGGGTTTGGACAAATTCCTGAAGGAAAAGTCCATTGAATATTATTTAAAATTATTATTATTATTATTATGTTGTTATTATTATTATTATTATTATTGTTGTTGTTGTTGTTGTTGTTGTTGGGGGGGGGTGCCGGGTTCTTGAAGCCTGGATTGGCCGCTGTCGGAGACAGGATGCTGGGCTTGATGGACCCTTGGTCTTTTCCCAGTATGGTGGTGCTTATGTGCTTATGAGGACATTTTCTATTGTGGGAAGGACTGTGGAAGACAGAAGAGCTAGACTGAATTCTGAGATTGTTGATGACTTATTAATCATCCACAGATGAAAAAATCATAACAGTGCTTCTTAGGGCATATTTCTCCTCCGTTAGGGCATAGAGAGCAGGTTGTATTTTGTACACCTGGACATTTTAATAAGGTGGATTAGGGTAGGGTAGTAGAAGTCATCTATTGGTGAGGTTGGAAGAGTAGAAGGTGGCGGGGAGGGGTATTATGGTTGCTTGTTATTATTATTATTTTCTATCTGTGATTTATAAACCACAGTTGTACTGAACATTGTTCCTTTTCATACTTTTAATAATAAAGATTTAAATATCAAATCTCAAATAAGTGAGGGGTGGGGACGGAGACAGAGCCTGCGGGTCAGGGTGGGGAAGGGGATAAAGTGCAGGGGGATGGGGTGGGGACGGGGACAGAGTCAGCGGGGACAGGGACAAACTTTCTTCCTGTGTCATTCTCTACCTAGGAAAGCAGCAGACCTGGCAACAGTTGGAGCAGGAGAAAAGGGGAAGCTCATAGTTGGGGGGCTGAGGAGGATTAGCCTCCCCAAACCTGCATTATGGGCCACCTATAACTGCTAATACTCTATCTTATCTGTCTATATGTTCCAGCTATACTTACTCCTTGTGCTGTCTATTAAGATGTTTTAATGTATTTTGTGTTAACATTGGAAGTGGTATATTATGTTATAATATGGACTACCATTTGAATTTTTTTTTACTGCCTGAATCTCATATTGTCTGTGTCCAGGATAAACACTGCCTTGGGTGAAGTTCTTCAAAAAGCAGTAAATAAATCAATAATGTATAGAGAGCATCCTTAATAATTAAAAGGGCAATAGCATAGGCCTTTCCAGGGTAAAATCACATTTTACTGCAGAAACCATGGCTTTGATTATTGCACATGTTGATGGGTTACAGTAAGTGTATTGCTAAACAATTTTAACCCCCAAATTGTAAAGGTGTTGTTGCCAGAGGCAGAACAAAAGTACAATGCAGAAGAACATAAGTAGCTTTGATTATACATGTTGTTTCCAGTGGGGAAAATTACCCACAGAGAAAGCAGATACAAATGTCTACAGGAAACTATTCCTTTGGCAACAACGAAGAGAAAATTACCCACACAATCTTTCTTTCATTATTGAAGCAAACCCTACAGATTAAACTTATACATGGGGGTTCACCCGACCATGGGTAGCTTGATTATTTAAGCCTACTTTTTAATCTTTGTCACAAAATATTTCAATTATTAGAAATTTCACATTTGATTACAGATTTTATTAACTTAAAAATAAATAAAGGGTCTCTTTTACTAAGATATGCTTGAATATTTTAACACTCAACAGAAAGGACTTAACAAGGATCTGGGGTTCCTAACCCATTACAAACCATAAAGCTGTATGTCTCTGTTGATCACCCCACCCCTCACCTATCCACACCCATCCTGTTAGAATATCAATGATACGCTTTGATGTCCCCATGCATACCTCCGACCCACCCCCATCCTCCCACCCTGTCAGACTGTCATAGTAATGCTTGAATGTTTTCACTTATATACACTGTCAGCTAGCACATTTGCTTATTTCCGATCTGACGAAGAAGGGCAACCTTCGAAAGCTAATCAAGAAATGTATTAAGTTATGTCCAATAAAAAAGGTATCATCTTATTTTCTTTTCCATGTTTTATTTTGTTTGATTTCTATTGATAACCTTAAGAGTGGACTAACACGGCTACCACACTCCTCTACTAAGATATGCTAAACCCTAATGCAGGCTTAGCGTGTCGAAAAATGCTTACAATGGGTGCATGCTAATGCATCTTGTTGTAATTTTCCCTTTTGTGCATTCTAACTGCGCAGTATTTATTTTTTGGGGAGAGGCAAAGCATGGGTGGTGAATGAGCGTGGAAGCATTATCCTGCTGGTGTTCACTTTACTGTGTACTAACTGGTTAAAACAGGGTTAATGAGGGAGCCCTTAGTGCCTCCTAAATAAGAGGTAGTAAGTGCTCTCAAGTTAATTATTTTTCATTAGTGCAGGACCTGAAAATAAAATAAATGAAAAGCCCTTTTTAAGGGATTCACTAGAAATGGGTTTAGCGCCTGGGAAAGCCCCTTGTTAGGTCACGCTAAGCCAATTTCATAGTGCATCTTAATAAATGGGCCCCCAAAATTGTAATCATTTACAGAAATATTGAAATAAAGAGAGCTAAGTGCATAAGAATGTAAGTATTGCCACACTGGGACAGACCAAAGGTCCATCAAGCCCAGCATCATGTTTCCAACAGTGGCCAATCCAGGTAACAAATACCTGGTAACATCCCCCAAAAAGTTCAATGTATTTTATGCTGCTTATCCCAGAAATAAGCAGTGGATTTTCCCCAAGTCAATTTAATAATGGTCTATGGACTTTTTGTTTAGGAAGCCATCTAGGTCTTTTTTAAAACCTGCTAAGCTAACCGCCTTTACCACATTCTCTGGCAATGAATTCCAGAGTTTAATTACACATCGAGTGAAGAAAACTTTTCTCTGATTTGTTTTAAATTTACTACTTTGTAGCTCCATCACATGCCCCCTAGTCCTACTATTTTTGGAAAGAGTAAACAAACAATTCACATCTACCCGTTCCACTCCACTCATTATTTTCTAGACCTCTATCATATCTCCCCTCAGCCGTCTTTTCTCCAAGCTGAAGAGCCCAAGCCGCTTCAGCCTTTCCTCATAGGGAAGTCGTCCCATCCCCTTTATAATTTTTGTCGCCCTTCTCTGTAACTTTTCAAATTCCACTATATCGTTTTTTTGATGTTTGGCTATATATTTTATTATTACTACTATTTAGCATTTCTATAGCGCTACAAAGCATACGCAGCGCTGCACAAACATAGAAGAAAGACAGTCCCTGCTCAAAGAGCTTACAATCCAAGCTATTAATGTTACCACTACATCATTTCACAGTTCTGTCATAACCTTACTGCTACCTCCTAAAAATGCATTCCATTTCCATGCTGGGAAAGAGGCGAACAGCAAAAACTGTCTCTATTTGTCGGCAGAAGAAATTGAATAAGATGTGTGATAGTGCAAGAAAGGCAACAGTTGCCACAGTTTGGGGAATTGAGGGGGGGGGGGATAGTGGAGGGTAATTAATATCATCCATGCAAAGAAGGTGCAATGCCACTATTACACTACTATTTTTCATATACACAGTTGTCAAGTTTTTCCAAAACAACTGGGGGTAATAAAATTGGGGGTGCTGTCTCCCTGGATCCAGTGAAGGAGCTTGCTCAGCACTGGGGGTTGGTGCTTGTTTCCTTCTGAAATTTCTTATCACTTTTCCCTTTGAACATCTAGGAGCCAACTCTGTGGGTGCTTGAGCACCCCCAATATTGAGAAAATTCCTTGTATGTGTCCAAGGAAGGGTTATTTCCACTGGGCTCAGCACCCCCATTAATTTTGAAAAGTTGGCTCCTCCTGACGTCAATAATCTATAAAATAACCAAATAATGGCTGATCAGGTGAAGTGTGTGCAGGGCTGTAGGCAAAACTCACAGAAGGCTATTTAATTGTTTTTAACAAGGAGCAAGCTGTCCTCCCGGCTGGTCACATGCAATCACTGCTCCCTGAAGGACTTCCAGCCAGGGAAGTAATCATAGACTGTCCACCCTGAATAAGCAGTTGCCCCTATGTGTACCTTCTTGTGCAGGGTTCCTGGTATTCTCTCAAGCTTAGACCATTGCCTATGAAACAGGCGATTGATTTGACTTTTAGCTTTCTCTCTTTTTTTTTTATTTTGTTTTGCATCTATATTTTTATTCTTCTCAACTGTCCGCCTTATTTTCCTTTCTGTATCTCTCTCTCCCCTTCCTATTACTGAACTGGAGTTCTTCTTTCCCCTTCTATCTGTTTTGCTTGTCTTTGTGCATCTCTCTTCCTTTCCTATCATTGACTGCAGTTCGTTTCTCTTTCAAACCGATCAGTTCGTACATCGCTCGGTTTTTTTTTTTTTTTTTAACCTCGGTAGCTAGAGAGGTCGATCGAATTTTAATAAACTCTCCGCTTGGTGCTGTGCTGGGGGCAGCGTCACCTTTTCTCATCCCCGCCTCGGTTCCAAAGCAATCGGCAAGTTATTGCAAACTTCCATTAGGAACAAAGGAAGAGTTTAGAGAAACTCACCAAAGCAGCCGCACTTTCTCAAAACTTGCGCTGAAGTTTTTGTAGTAGTCTGGGAACAGAAATCCCGAGCCTGCCCCGCCTTCCTGCTTTGGAAGAAAACCCGGACAGAAAATGAGCGGATCCCTTTCCCCTCAGTACAGCCCGGGGTGAGGCGTTCATTCCAGTCAGAAAGGGCTCAGGGGGGCCATATCCCCAGGCCAGGCTGGGCAAGGGGCAGATCACTGGCTTTGCACCTCAGTCTCCTCTCGTTTCATGCACCAGCCCCCACAGCTTCCTTTAGTGCAGCATCAACACGTAAAAGATTCGCCTTGTCCCTTTGGCCAACGCTCCGATATACACATGTCAACAGCCCTCCTGCCTTTGCGAGCCTACAACGCTGTTATTTCCTGCAAGCACCAATATGTGTGCAGGGGTGGAGGAATTAGGGATCTAGAAGAAATTTCTTCTGTATGCTCACACACACACAAAGGCAGAACACACAGGAGAGTGCCAATGCAGAGCAAACTGCTCTTTACTCGTTATTAACTTCCAGCCTTGCCCTGAGGCAGGTTGAGTCATCAGCAAGACATGTAGATATTATCCATTTTGTCTTGCAGTAGACGTCAAGTTGAGCAGCGAGCTTCAGAAGTTGCCTGCTGCCTGCACTTCTGTGTTCTTGCTTGTTATTAATAATGGATTTGGAGGCAAAACTAGTTCGGCTGTTTGCAGAGTAGAGGGGTGAGTTGGGGCGCTCCAGAAAAGAAATGAGGAAAATGCGTCCCCTGAGACTAAGGGGCGCTTTCACTAAGCCGCGTCGGCACGTACGAGCGTCCTACGCGCATCAATTTTGAACTATTTCCCGGCTACCGCGTGGACCGGGCAATAATTTCATTTTCTACGCGCGCCCGCTACACTTCCTGGAAAATTTCTGGCGCGTAGTGCTAACCGGGCGGTGATCAGCGTTGTACGCATGCAGACGATTATCAGCATTGTACACGCGCTGATGATTATGCCTGGTTAATGCATGAGACTTTACTGCTAGGTCAATGGGTGGCGGTAAGGTCTCCGGCCCAAAATGGATGTACGCCAATTTTTATTTTGCCGCACGTCCATTTTGAGTTAAAAAGGCCTTTTTTGCAGGTGTGCTCAAAAATGGACCTGCGTGCTTCCAATATATGCGTCTACACCAGCGCAGGCCACTTTTCGGTGCACCTTAGTAAAAGGACCCCCTAAATGTGGGCATATTGAGGTCTTCCTAACCATTGGAGCCAAGTCTGTGAGTGCGAACAAAGCAGGGGCGTAGCCAGACAATGGCGGGAGGGGGGCCAGAGCTCAAGGTGGGGGGGCACTGTTTAGCCACCTCCCCCCCCGCTGCCGACCCCCCTCCACTTTGGACCCCCCCCGTCACCGCAACCGCAACCCCCCAGCCTCCGCCCACCCCTGCCCCATCAGGTACCTTGTTTGCTGGCGGGGGTCTCCAATCCCTGCCACCCGAAGTCTTCTTCAGTGCCGGTCGACTCCGGTGCCTTCGTTGTGTGATCATCTGTTTCTGACGCCTTACGTCCTGCATGGGGCTACATGCACGGTGCAGGACGTAAGGCATCAGAAACAGATGATCACATAACGAAGGCGCCGGATCCCCACCATCAAACAAGGTACCTGATGATGCGGCGGCGGGGGACGGGCAGCGGTGGCAGCGGTCAAATGTAGAGGGGGCCAGGGCGTAATCTGTGGTGGCCCATGCCCCCGTGGCCTCAAGTAGCTACGCCCCTGGAACAAAGTCCTTGATTGAACTAAGTGAGAGGTAATTTCTATTGGGTTTAGCATCCCCAATAGTTTTGAAAAAGTTGGCTGGTATGTCCCTAACTTAACAGCAGAGCAGGAAGAACCTGTTCGTTTGCTATAGAGTTTCTTCTTCTATGCCTTGCATAGTACAAATGAAACACTGAAACAGAGAAAAATGTAGTCGGATAAAGACCATCTGGCCTATCTGTCTGCCCGTCCATGCCATCTACTCTCCCTATCGCTCCCTTACAGATCCTATGTGCTTGTCCCAAGCTCCCTTGAATTCAGATACTATTTTCCTCTCCACCACTTCACCGGGAGGCCGTTCCATGAATTCACCACCCGTTCCATGAAGAAGTAGTTCTTCAGGTTACTTCTGAGTCTATCCCCTTTCACCTTCATCCTATGCCTCCTCGTCCCAGAGCTTCCTTTCAATTGAAAGAGATTTGCCTCCTGTGCATTTAGGCCACATAAGTATTTAAATGTCTCTATCCTATCTCCCCTATTGACCTTGCAAAAGAAAAAAAAATATGCCCTAGCTCACACCCTTTCCAAAAAAGAAAGAAAGAAAGCCTGGCGGCAGAGCTGTCATTTCAAAAATTAGTGTCCTTTGTTCACGTGCTCTTTGTAAGATCCCTTGCGAGATCACTGTTTGCTAAGAGTGCCTTATGGAACTGTATCGATCAGTGCTGGGCTTGGATTTACTTAGTAGCACGTGAATGCAGGGGGATCCTTAAACTGCCCAGTCCTATACAAGTTCCTTTAATATTTTGGACAGGATTGCAGTGATGATCCTAGGTCGGCTGCCACCCGGGGTGGATCGCCGCTGCGCATCCCCCCCCCCCCCCCCGGGTGGAGCGGTGTCCATCCCCCCTGGGTGCAGCACAAAACACCCCCCCCCCCCCGGGGCAATGACACCCACCCCCCGCGCATCAACCCCCCCCCCCCCCGGGTGCATACTTAGCTGCTGGGAGCAGCCGTGCGGCTCTCAGCTCCGCTGGCTCCCTGCTCCCTCTGCCTCGGAACAGGAAGTAACCTGTTCCAGGGCAGAGGGAGCAGGGAACCAGCGGAGTCGACAGGCACGCGGATGCACTTTGCACCCTTCCAGCGGCGTGCACCCGGGGCAGCCCGCCCCGCCCTTGGTACGCCGCTGCAGGATTGTGTTGGTGCCTTAGAACATATGACTAAATTAATGGGGGGGGGGGGGGGTTATAACTGCCACTGCCAGCATACTTTAAAAGTACATATATACTTTTCAATCTGAGAGCTTTGCTGGATTTTGTAAGTAAATTGCCCCTGTAAAACACTACCTGCTAACATGTGCTGATACCATGAGAAAATAACATTCATAAGCATGCACGGAGTTCCAAATCCCACTCCAACCCTGCTGCCAGAAATGTCCCTCTTCCACAATATGGGACCCTGTTACTAAAGGGTGTTAAGCAGGGTTGCCGAGAGGGGGGGGCAGGGGGGATAAAATTCCCCGGGCCTCAGTCCTCGGTATCACCCGCCCGCCCTTGGCTCCGTCGACAGCCCCTCTTGGTTCGCCACCGGGCCCCCTGCATTCAGATCGATTCAGCAGTGCCTCACCTCCGTGTGAAAGCGCAGTGGCAGATTGCCTCTCTTTGGGCCTTCCCTCCCTGTGTCCCGCCCTCCTGGAAACAGGAAGTTACATCAGACGAGGGTGGGACACAGAGAGGGAAGGCCCGAAGGGAGGCGATCTGCCATTGCACTTTTACACAGAAGTGAGGCACTGCCGAATCGATTTGAATGCAGGGGGCCCAGTGGTGGACGGAGATGGGCCGTCGATGGAGCCGAGGGCGGGCGGGTGAGACCGGGGACTGCGGCACCGGTGGCTTGAGCAGTGATTGGGGGGGCAGTGATTGGGGGCAACACCGGCGGCCTTGGGGGGGGGCAGCAGCAGTGGGGCCCCGGGCCCTGCCTTACCCCTGACCCTGCCTTGCCCTGGGCCTGGCTCAGCGGCCCTGGTGTTAAGCCTTAGGGGCCCTCTTAGTAAGCTGCAGTAAGCACTAATTGTATGCTTATTGCAGCAAAAAAGAACTTATCATGGGGCATGCTCAGGCGGCCCTCAGTAATTTTTGCAGCACTGCCCGATCACCGCTGGCTAAACACCGGTGCTACAAAAATGGAGAATATATTTGTAGCACTGGAAATGTCACCAGCTGGGGATGTTTTGCCCCTCCTACCGCCCCCTCTCGGCGGCCCTGTCCTTGCTGACTCTCTGCCCATGCCACATTCCCACCAGAAAAATTCAGTAATGCACAGTTTAACATGTGGAAAGTATCGAACTACCACAAAACCACTCAACACTGCTGCACGGTAGGCCAGTTTCTGTTCTTTAACTGCACGTTAAAGGGCTCTTTTACTAAGTCGCGGTAAAAAGTGGCCTTAGCGCATGCTGACGCCTGCCATTCCTGTGCACCATGCCCGTTTTAACTGAGTGGGTCAAATAGCCCATTTTTTCTATTTCCAGCATTAATGGTCATGCGCTAAGGGGCCCTTTTACTAAGGTACGCTGAAAAATGGCTTGCAGTAGTGTAGGCACAGGTTTTGGGTGCGCGCAGATCCATTTTTTAGCATTCCTATAACAAAAGGCCTTTTTGAAATTTTTCCCGAAAATGGACGTGCGGCAAAATCAAAATTGCCACTCGTCTAGCGGTAAAGACTCACGCGGTAACCGGACAGTAATGACCTACGCGTGCCAAATGCCACTTGGCGTGCGTCTGAAAATGAAAATTATTTTTCGGATGCGCGTATCGGGCGTGTGCCAAAAATGAAATTACTGCAAGAGCATGCAGTAGCCGGGTGGTAACTCCATTTTGGCGCACATTGGGTGCGCATAGATGCTTACACGGCCTAGTAAAAGGGCCCCTAAGTGGCAGCATTAAATATTGGGGTCTAATTCTGCCCATGGCCAGCCCTCTATATCAATTCAGGATCTGCCTAATGGGCTTATTATGTCCTATCAACAATGCTTTGGTCTTGTTCAACTTCTTATAACTTGTACAAACTGTTGACGGTCTACTCTTCTATAAAATCTCTCTTTTTTTTTGTATTACTACAGCATTGCTTTTGTCAGCTTCTCTAGTCACTATCCCTCAAATTCTATACATGGCGCCTTAAGTTGTGAGTGATAATTTGGCCGCATATCCAAATTTCAGGCACAACTTAATTGATTAACAAGCTAATCAGAGCTGATAGGGGTCCTTTTACTAAGCCGCGGTAGGTTCTACATGCATGCAGCATGTGCCAAAATAAGACTACCGCCAGGTCATCGTGCCCTCCTGGCGGTAATTTCAGATTTGGCGCGCGCACATAATACCTGGAATGAATTATTTATTTATTTCCTCCCACGCGCGCCGGTTCCGGCAGTAAATGGCACTTGGCACACACCAACCAGTCACCATGCGTGTAGCATGTGAACCTTTACTGCTAGATCAATGGGTGGCGTTAAGGGCTCAGGCCGGTTTTGGGCATGCACTGATTTTCATTTTTTACACAGGCCCTTTTCCTGTCCCATTAAAAAAAACCCATTTTTTGTAGATGACATAAAAACTGGTCCAGCGCGTGCCCAATACACATGCCTACACTAACCACAGGCCACTTTTTATTGTGGCTTAGTAAAAGGACCCCATAATTGATACTTAATTAGAATTAATACACAAACTTTCTAGGTGTATTGTATAACGTGGGGAACATAAATTCTAATGTGAACAGTTGAAAGGGGAGCATGGCTATGGGCGTGGAATGAGCGGGTTGTGGACATTTTATAAAAAACTATGTGCACTATTAAAGAATAAGCCAGATCTGCACCTAACTTAGGCGCAAGTATTTAGGCCTGGTTTTAGGTGGCCTAAATTTTAGTCGCAAGAATGGCACATGAGCATATCCTATAAACTCCACATAACTTTAGGTGTAGTTTATAGAATCACGCTAACCGTATGGTTTTTCGGCGGTGACTTTTAAGGCGCCTTATATAGAATTCCACCTTATGTCCTTGTCTTCAGATAATTGCTGAAGCTGTCTGCTTTTGTCTGATATAATTACACATACAGCCCCTTCTGTTCCCTTCTGAAAATTCAATGTGTCTCAAAATCAAATTCCTGAAAATCAATATTACCAGATCCATAGGTCCAGGGGAGCCTATCTTGACTTATTCCTAACAGTTGATCATTCACTTGAATCTCAAGCATCTTGTGAAAAATATATTTTCAATAGAATTGTTCCAGCATCTTTCCAGATCAATACTTGATTGAAAGGCACCACGGTAAATTATAGGGTTGAAGGATAAACCTTTAGACAAAACGGATTCCTCTTCTCCAGATGAACTGCTGTTCAATAAATTAACCTGTTTCCATTTAAAGTCCTCTATAATCTTGTCCAAGGACTGGTCAGACCTGTCAATGGTTCTCGTTAAACTCTTCTTCACTTTTAAGACTTGAGACATTGTTAATCCTAAACTAGAATCCTAAACTAGATTGATTGACCCTTGAATAATCTGAAAAAAAAAAAAACATCAAAAGTGATTCTTCTGCTGGTTGGTTTCTTTGGATTCTCCAGCCAAGAATAAAATGTTGCTCTTGGTGTAATCCCCTCTGTCATGACTGAACTTGCATATCTTCTGGTTCTGCAATGATAATAATAATTTAGAAGACCGAAGATACAACAGGAACTGGAGCTTACATTAAGAAAACTAAAAACTGACGTAATTGGAGATCCTTTTGATACACAGTTTGTGGAGATACATCAATTTATGTACAATATCTTTTTTTGCTGTATCTTCTTTTATATCAAAGAAACAGGAGAATACCTCAACGTAGATCAGAACACGTTCCAAAGGAGTAGAGGATGACACATGACTTCACATGTATAAGGAGAACAAATAATCATTATTCAAAGCAAGTCTGGTGCTTTGGATAAAGATTATTTGTTCTCTTTACATGTATGAAGTCACGTGTCATCCTCTACTCCTTTGGAACGTGTTCTGATCTACGTTGAGGTATTCTCCTGTTTCTTTGATATAAAAGTAGATACAACAAAAAAAGATATTGTACATAAATTGATGTATCTCCACAAACTGGGTATTAAAAAGATTTCCAATTAAATACATTTTAAGTTTCCTTAATTTAAAACCCAGTTCCTGTTGTATCTTCAGTTTTCTAAGGGGTCCTTTTAATAAAGTGTGCTAACAGATTTAGCACGCGCTAACGAGTAGTGTGTACTAAATGATAAAACACCCATTATATTCCTTTGGGTGTCGTATCATTTAGCACATGCTCGTCACTAGCACAAGCTAAATCTGTTAGTGCACCTTAGTAAGTATTGTGTTCACATTGTAAGTAGTATACTATCCGGCTTATTTTCAAAAGAGATCGCCGGCCATCTTCCGACACAAATTGGGAGATGGCCGGCCATCTCCTGAAGCCAGCGAAATCGGTATAATGGAAAGCAATTTTGGCCAGCTCCAACTGCTTTCAGTCGCCGGGACAGCCAAAGTTTCCGGAGGCATGTCAGAAGGGTAGCGAAAGTGGGACAGGGGCGTGCTGGGGCGTGCTTAAGAGATGGGCGCCCTCGGCTGATAATGGAAAAAAGAAGGGCGTCCCTGGCGAGAATTTGGTCCACTTTATTTGGTCCCTTTTTTTTCAGGTCCAAGTCCCCAAAACGTGCCCAAACTGACCAGATGATCACCGGAGGGAATCAGGGATCACCTCCCCTGACTCCCCCAGTGATCAAAACCCCCCTCCCACCCTCAAAAAAACAACTTTAAAAACTTTTTTTGCCAGCCTCTATGCCAGCCTCAAATGTCATACTCAGGTCCATCGCAGCAGTATACAGGTCCCTGGAGCAGTTTTAGTGGGTGCAGTGGACTTCAGGCAGGTGGACCCAGGCCCATCCCCCCCTACCTGTTACACTTGTGGTGGAAAATGGGAGCCATTCAAAACCCACCCGAAACCCACTGTACCCACATGTAGGTGTTCCCCTTCACCCCTTAGGGCTATGGTAGTGGTATATAGTTGTGGGGAGTGGGTTTTTTGGGGGCTCAGCACCCAAGGTAAGGGAGCTATGCACCTGGGACCAATTTGTGAAGTCCACTGTAGTGCCTCCTAGGGTGCCCGTTTGGTGCTCTGGCATGTGAGGGGGACCAGTCACTATGAATCCTGGCCCCTCCCACGACCAAATGCCTTGGATTTGTTCATTTTTGAGATGGGCGCCTTCGGTTTCCATTATCGGCGAAAACTGAGGGCGCCCATCTCTAAATCCGGCGATCTCAGCATTTAGGTCAACCATCTTTAATGTTGACCTAAATGTTGAGATTTGGGCGCCCCCAACCGTATTATCGAAATGAAAGATGGACGCCCATCTCGTTCGAAAATACGATCAGCCCCACCCCTTCACGGGGCCGTCCTCAGAGATGGGCGCCCTTAGAGATGGGCATCCCCGGTCGAAAATGCCCCTCTATGCCACACTTTATTTTGTTATTTGAATATTTTTGCTGCTGTAATTGTCTATTGCTCATGTTCGATTTATTCTTACTGTACACCGCCTTGAGCAAATTCCTTCAAAAAGGCAGTAAATAAATTCTAATAAATAAATAAATAACTCAATAAATAAATAAATGGACCCCCCCCCCTAAAGTTTTTTTTAATATCATTAGATCTAGCAAGTATGCATTCAAAATATAAACCCACTGAACAAGGTTCAGACAAGGCTTTGTCATCTGGCAAAAAATTTGGTTCTTTCAGTTTCCTCAAACCCTGTGTAATTGTTTCCTTCTTGCAATCTTCAATTACAGTGACTCCGTGTAAATTTGCACGTATTTGTATTTTAGACAAATTGTAATAGTTTGTCTAAGAAATGAGAGGATATGCCTAGATCAGATTCCAGTAGAAACAGAGATGGTTCTTTCAACAAATTTGCCACCACATCTGGCATATAATTAAAGGCACGCTGCCACTTCTGGGTTTTATTTGTTAAAAAGAAGAGAGGGTTTTTTTTGTAGCCCAATGACTGTAATAGTGTAAGCACAGTGAAAGTTAGTTGCATGCTTCATTAATATTGTTTGAGGTCTTTTCCTCTCTTGAGGATAAAGAGAGGATTGTTTTGTTCTAAGTTGGATCCTGTATTAATAATAATTATTTGGGGATTTTTTTTTAGTCTGCCTTTCCAAATGATGCTGAAGGCAGCTCACAGCATTATTAGAATTCAAAAACATTGATGCCTTTACCAAGTTGCAGTAAAAAGGGTGCTGCGCTAGTGACGGGGGGGGGGGGGGGCTATTTTTCCATCCACTGCGCCATTTTTTACTGCAGCGGGTAAAAGGTCAAAAGATTTCACTAGCCATGTGTGTGTGTGTGGGGGGGGGGGGGGGGAAGCACTTAATGCCAACCCACAGTAACTGGGTAGCACTCGGCGCTGCATGATTCCCGCCGAGTTAGCGCCTGTGGAAATATTTTTGGAATATTTCCACTAACATGGGAAATGATGTGCACTGGGGCTGGAACTAATGTAGGCGCCTACATTGGGCTGGTGGTAGATTTAACATTGGGCTTACCGCCGCTTTGTAAAAAGGCTCCGATGTGTCCTTTCCCTAAAGAGCTTACCCCCCCCCCTCCTTCTATAACACATTGCCTACAGTTAGGCATCAATTTGCTTGCTCAGATCATTAAATCCTAGCACTTACGTGCACGAATGTTACAGATGTGTGTGTAAGTGCCCGTTGGGTGCTAAGCGATGTTCTCTCATCTTTGGGCCTGATATTCAGCTGGAAGCGATCAGTATTTTTGCTGAAATTCAATGCCAGGCCATGTCCAGACAACCAGCATTGACTATCCGGATTTACAGAACCAGCTAATACATAGCCAGTTAAGGGGCCCTTTTACTAAGCTGCAGTAAAAGAGGGACTAGGCTAGCATCAGTGCGGGTTTTTGATGTGCGCTGAGGCCCCCTGTCCATTTTTGAGGAAAAGAGATGGCCGCGCAGTAAGTGAACTACTTACCACACAGCAATTTCAGTGGGGAGCCCTTACTGCCACCCGTTGAGATGGCGGTAGGGGCTCCTGCGCTAACCTGGCGCTAACAAGGCAGTGTGCAGTGCTGCTCAATTACTGCCGGTTAAATTCCGGTTAAATAGCATGTGCTGGAGGTGGGAACTACTGCCAAGCTCCTGCGATAGCCTGGTGGTTGTTCTGGATTGGCATGCGGCAAGCTTGTTGCCATGCGCCAACCCTTTAGTAAAAGGGTCCCTAAGTGCGATCTTCAGCACTTAACCAGCTATGGGACACTGCATAAAGACAGGACTGACTTTTATGCAGTCCTATTTATACAGTTAACCTGGCTGGTTAAGTGGTGAATATCAGCACTTAACCAGCCAAGTGCTGACTCTTCCACTGGAACGCCCCCAAAATAGCCTGTTTTCAGTTTGGCACTAACCGGTTATTTTCATTGGCAGTTATCCACAAATTGTCTAATTTAACTGGCCAGTTAAATTGCTGTGAATATTGGACACCTTAGTGTGCGTTTGCGAGGGGATGTTCATAGTAACATAACGTGGAGGGGCATAATCCTAATAAATAAACCTGAAACAGGAGATAAACAAGGTCAGTCACTAAAGTGCAGTAACCCACACTAACGTTTACATGGCTTGCTTAACCTTAACATAAATTAATACGTGCTTTAATTCCTGCAACCCTATTACTTTTTAATAGGGTCAAGTCACTAATACGCATGTAAGTCAGTATTACCAGTGTTAACATTACTGAGTAGCCCTCACAATGATTTACCCTGCATCTTAAGGTCTATGAAGAGAGAACATGGGATTTGAGTCCTGGTTTTCAGGCTATTCCTATAGAGAATGCTCTACAGGTATTTAAATTTGTTTACAGTGTTATTATTGTGCGACTGCCATGTTATTACACCACTGCAAGTGACCTGTATGCACTGTTCCCGCTAAGCTGAGCGGGAGTCCTCCAACTGCATTGTTGCCAGTAGGGGGCAGTGTTTCAGTATTGTGTTTTCAAATGCCAAAGACAGGTAGGTTCTCTGGAGTTCTGCAGAGCTTGCCTGTCCCTCACTATTGAAAATATGATACAGAAACAGCACCCCCCACTGGCAGGGCTGTAGGTACATGACTCCTGTTCAGCTTAGAGGGCACAGTGCCTGTATGTCAGATCAAAATGAGTTCATATTACCTATGCCCTTTGCAAAGATAGTACTATGGCACTGTCTCTGTATGCCATTCTAGTTTATATTTAAAGCTGCCAGGGAAGGTATCATTTAGCAATGAACATATCCACTAATCTACCATAACAATAATAGTTTTCAGTGACCCTACTACTGCTAATGTATGTGATTAAT
The DNA here is from genome assembly GCF_901765095.1 of Microcaecilia unicolor. Classification (NCBI taxonomy): domain Eukaryota; kingdom Metazoa; phylum Chordata; class Amphibia; order Gymnophiona; family Siphonopidae; genus Microcaecilia; species Microcaecilia unicolor. The sequence goes on along the minus strand of NC_044039.1, from coordinate 184,191,352 downwards.
GCTAACAGCAGGGAAATGCCAGTGATATTGCAAAATGGCTGTTGGCCAGAAACACAGATTAGAAACTGGTCAAAAGACAGAACCCAGATCTTGAAACAAGGAGCAACAAATGAGGTGATCAAATTTGCAGATAATATACAATTATTCAGTTGTTAAAAACTGAAAAGGATTATGAGGAATTGAAGAAGGATCTTGTAAGACTGAGCATCTGTTTTATTTATTTGGAATTAGCTCATACCTTTTTCAATAGTAGCTCACGGTGGCTTACATTAAGCTATAGTAGGTATTTCCCTATCACCAGAGGGCTTGAAATCAAAGGGGTACTTTTACTAAGCTATGGCAAAGACTGCCCTAAGATCACACTCACTTGGATTCTATTCTAGTGCTTATATCCCGCTTATATCTACTCAGGAATCAAAGCGGGTAACATACCAAGGCAGATGATTTGCCATGAGAACTGAGTTCGATTCCCACTTCAGGCACAGGCAGCTCCTTGTGACTCTGGGCAAGTCACTTAACCCTCCATTGCCCCAATAGATACTATTGGAGATTCTACATGGAATGTTGCTACTATTGGAGATTCTACATGGAATGTTGCTATTCCACTAGGCAACATTCCATGTAGAAGGCTGCGCAGGCTTCTGTTTCTGTGAGTCTGACGTCCTGCGCGGCCACATTGGTGATCTGCAAGGGCTGACTTCTACATGGAATGTTGCTAATAGCAACATTCCATGTAGAATCTCAAATAGTAGCAACAGTGGAGGAGTGGCCTAGTGGTTAGGGTGGTGGACTCTGGTCCTGGGGAACTGAGGAACTGAACTCGATTGCCACTTCAGGCACAGGCAGCTCCTTGTGACTCTGGGCAAGTCACTTAACCCTCCATTGCCCCATGTAAGCCGCATTGAGCCTGCCATGAGTGGGAAAGCACGGGGTACAAATTTAACAAAAAAAAAAAAAGAACATAGAAATTAAAATTCACTAATTAAGATGATAGAATTTACTAAAAAGAAAGGTCTTTAAATCTTCGCAATATTGAAAAGAATTAGGCAAAGATCTAATTTGCAAAGGTACCATATTCCAAATCTTACTGAACAGATAACAAAAAGAACTTACGTGAAATCATTTCAGTTTAATATTCTTAACCGATGGAAATCTCAAGTATAGAACTAAAACAAGAGCTTAGTCTCGTAGAAGGTAAAGTTAATAATTCAGTAAGAGATAATGGCCAATTTCACAAAATACATTTTATATACACGGCATGTTACCTTGAACTCCACCCTAGCTTCAACAGGAAACCAATGCAGTTTACAAAGTAAAGGAGATGCCTGATCAAACATTCCCCTGCATTAAGACCATTTTTACTACAACTGTAAAAAATGGATTTTTTTTGTATTTTTTTTTGTACAAGTGGCCATGCGCTAATGCTTTCATTAGTGTGTGGTGTAATATACAGCCCAGGGGTGGCTGCACTAGTAGGAGGAAAAATGGAAAAAGCAGGAAGTATTCCTGACACAAGTTCAGACATGCTTAAAATTTGTGTCCTTTTAATAGGTGTTGGGACTACAATTCCCATAAGCCCATGTGCTCTGAAGCCAGGAGGGCTGTGATGAGAAGAGCTGGAGAAGCTGACTCAACAAGCCCAGTGGAGCTAATTAACAATGCCTTCCTGGTAGGGCAGAAAGGAACTTAAAAGGAAGGGTTTTAACTACAGGAAAGGAGGAGAGGAAAAGATACTCCTAACAGAGAAGGGGAAGGAGCTTTGCAGCCAGGAGCAGAGCTAGATTCTAAGCCATGGTGAGCAACCTCAGTCCTTGAGGACTGCAACCCAGTCAGGTTTTCAAGATATCCACAATGAATATGCATGAGATCTAGGACTGGCCAAAAAGTCTCCCTCCTGGAACTGGGTAACTTGGCAGGTCTGTGAAAGAGGAGACAAATGCAGGACTTGTTAAGCTGTTTGTGAAAATACTTGTTAATATTTTGTATTTAAAGCTCTTAAAGAAGCAAGAAACCCGGTCAGCACTACAGAGAAGAGGGTTTGTCTGAAACAGGGAGGAGCAGAAGGAACTCAAGCCGCCCAATATTCAGCACTGTTTAACCGGCCAGAAACGGGTCTTGGACGGTTAAATAGTTCTTAACTGGCTATCCATGAATATTCGGTGTGAGCTGGTTATATCCTACTGTATATTCGTGATCAGCGCTTACTGGATAACAGGCTACATAGCTAGCTACCTGCTAATATTCAGCTCATCACTGTCTAAGGACTTCTTTTACTAAACCGGGATAGCGATTCCCATATGACAAATGCAACTCGGACCTTTAAAAATGAATGGGTTGTTGCACATTTGCCGCACCAGGAATTGCTAGCGCAGTTTAGTAAAAGAGGCCCTAAGTATGGCAGCCAAATTGGGCTGCTGAAATAGCAGGCCTATCTTTGGTTGGTTTCAACTTAATCAGCCAGCACTGAAATGGTTAAGTTGAAACCGGTCAAAAATAAACCAGATATTCTTATGCCAATCATAGGCACCCCATAGAAGGCTTGGGGAGGCTAACAGGCTCATTTTCGAACGAGAAGGACGCCCATCTTTCGACACAAATTGGAAGATGGGCGTCTTTCTCCCAGGGTCGTCCAAATCGGTATAATCGAAAGCCAGTTTTGGACGTCCCCAACTGCTTTCCGTCACAGGGACAGCCAAAGTTCAAGGGGGTGTATTGGAAGCATAGTGAAGGTGGGACTTGGGCGTGCCTAACACATGGACGTCCATGACCCATAATGGAAAAAAAGGGCATCCCTGACGAGCACTTGGACGACTTTACCTGGTCCTGTTTTTCTTACGACCAAGGCACAAAAAGGTGGCTGAAATGACTAGATGACCACCGGAGAGAATCTACTACTACTACTACTATTAAACATTTCTATAGCGCTACTAGACTTACGCAGCGCTGTAGAAATCAACATGAAAAAGACAGTCCCTGCTCTACAGAGCTTACAATCTAAATTGGACAGACGAAAAGACAGCTAGGGGTGGGAAAATTGCAGTGGTAGGGGTGATAGGTGAGGGTGTTCAGTAAGAGAGTCATGGTTAGGAGTCGAAAGCAGTAGCAAAGAGGTGGGCTTTAAGCCTAGACTTGAAGACAGCCAGAGACTGAGCCTGACGTACTGGCTCAGGGAGTCTATTCTAGGCATAGGGAGCAGCAAGATAGAAGGAACGGAGCCAGGAGTTAGCAGTGGGGGAGAAGGGGGACGACAGGAGACATTTACCCAGCGAACGGAGTTGACGGGGAGGAGTGTAGGGAGAGATGAGAGCGGAAAGGTACTGAGGAGCTGCGGAGTGGATGCACTTGTAGGTCAAAAGCAGAAGTTTGAACCGTATGCGGAAGTGGATAGGGAGCCAGTGAAGCGACTTGAGGAGAGGGCTAACATGAGGATGACCTCCCTTTACTCCCCCAGTGGTCACTAACCCCCTCCCACCCTCAAAAAACATCTTTTACAATATTTTTTGCCAGCCTCTATGCCAGCCTCAGATGTCATACTCAGGTCCATCACAGCAGTATGCAGGTACCTGGAGCAGTTTTAGTGGGTGCAGTGCACTTCAGACAGGCGGACCCAGGCCCATCCCCCTCCCTAGCTGTTACATTTGTGGAGGAAACAGCGAGCCCTCCAAAACCCACCAGAAAGCCACTATACCCACATCTAGGTGCCTCCCTTCACCCGTAAGGGCTATGGTATTATTTATTTATTAGGATTTATTTACCGCCTTTTTGAAGGAATTCACTGAAGGCGGTGTACAGTAAGAATAGATCAAACATGAGCAGGAGGCAATTAGAGCAGTAAAAATATTTGAACAACAATACAAAGTATGGCATGGTATACTACTTGCAATGACAACACAATATGTACTAAAGCATTATAATTGGTAGTGAAGGGTAAGGCAAAGTTGTAACATATAGATGAGTAAGAAAGTAGAAAGAATTAGAAAGTAAGGTGATTGATTTGAAGAAAGTTGCACGTATGGTAGTGGTGTACAGTTGTGGGTAGTGGGTTTTAGGGGGGTTTGGGGGGCTGAGCAGACAAGGTAAGGGAGCTATGTTCCTGGAAGCATTTTATGAAGTCCACTGCAGTGCCCCCTAGGGTGCCCAGTTGGTGTCCTGGCATGTCAGGGGGACCAGTGCACTAGAAATGCTGGCTCCTCCCATGACCAAAGGGCTTGCATTTGGTCGTTTCTGAGATGGGCGTCCTTGGTTTCCATTATCACTGAAAATCAGAAACGACCAAGTCTAGGGACGACCAAAATTTCAAGATTTGGGCATCTATGACCGTATTATCGAAACGAAAGATGGACGTCCATCTTGTTTCGATAATACGGGTTTCCCCGCCCCTCCAGCGGGACGTTTTGCAAGGACATCCTCAACAAAACTTGGGCATCCCTTTCGATTATGCCCCTCTAAGCCTCCCCAGCCCCAACTGCAACCTTTCCCAGACCATTTCTCTCTCTCCCCTTTCATCCACCCACCATGCAGCACAATATCCCTCCTGTTGCACTTCGCTGGGTCTGCACTAATAAACAAGCAAGGCAGAGGTGCGAGACTGTGGCTTTCTGCCTGTCACTACTGCTTCCTGTGCCATTCTCGCCTCTTCTGAGATAAACTTCCGGGCCGGCACAGGAAGTAGGAGCACAGCAGAGAAGTTGTCATTTATGCCTGGATTCCACAAAGGTTACCTAAATTTGGACATGGATCTCAAATCCATGTGCAAACTAATTAGTTAATGAACTGTTAACAATCAATTATTGACATTAATTGGCACTAATTAGGATTTGCATAGAGATCTGCCTGCATGATATTCTGTAACACTGCACACCTAAATTGTCTTGTGTACAACCCAAAAGGGGGTGTGGCTATGGGAAGAGACATGGGTGGGTCAGGGGCATTCCCAAATTTAGGCACAGTATTATAGAATACCGAGGTTGTGTGCCCAACTGGTGCAGCAAGATTTACACAAGGTTTCAGCAGACGCTATCCTAAAAGAATTGGTGTTTACTGCCAGATTCTATATATCATGACTAGCGTTCTGCGCCTAAATTTAAGCATATTTTGAATTCTTATTTATATCAGTACAAATTTCAGTATAAGGAAAATAAAAACACTCTCTCTCTCTCTCTCTCTGTATTTCCTTTGTAAGCTATCAGAATACTGAAGCTTAATTTTGTCCAATCACTTAATGCCTTATATTTTCTCTCTTACTTATCTGGTATTCTTCAACTCTGACCTCTAAGGTCACCTTCACATAGTTCTATTTCTTTGGTATTTTTCTCGAATATTCATCATTTGCCCTTTGTAACCTCCTTCCCTCGAATACTTATCACTCATATTTGTCCTTCACTGAAAATGTCCCAGTGTTATGTTCAGAACCTGTTTGAAATAAACAAACAGACACTTATTAAAGTTTATGGCTCATTACTAGGGCTAAGCAAGCCTGTCTATGGTCTGTGAGAAAACCAAGACACAAGCTAGCTAATTGTCCTACTAGATCAAAAATAAGGGAATGTTATAAATACAAAGCTGACATCTGAAAAAACAAACAGCTCTATACATTCCATAACAAAGTACGTAACTTAATTGGCTTAAAAAGCCAATCAGCATTAACAACACTTAACAAGCAATAATGAGCACTAATTGGCAATAATTAGAATTTGCGTGCATAACTCGCTAAGCATATGCTGTAATGAACTGCACCTAAATTCTAAAATGCAAAGTTCAAAAGGGGCATGGCTATGGTTAAGGAAATGGGTGTTTTGTAGGTGTTCCCAAATTTAGGCGAGTTGTTATAGTATATGGCCCAATCCATGTAAATATACGTGCAGGGATATACTGCATGTTTTCGTTGGTGTAAATGGATGCAAGTAGTTTTAGGCGCTGGGAGATTAACTAAGCGTATTCAATATATCATGCCTAAATCTTATACAATACGCTTAGGCAAAAATGATTTCTGCATGGATTTTCCAGGTGCCATATATAGAATCTTCCCCTTAGTGTGGCTCTTAATAGACCTAACTTTGGACATCATTTATTGAATCTGACCCCTAGTGTGGACTGGTGAAACTTTGGTCATTGTCATTAAGTTTGAAGACTGAAGTATAGTTTGCAAACTATGAGATTGTCTATCAGGGGCAGACTGAGAGTACCCTGGGCCCCCAGCACTGAGACTACTCTGAGCCCCCCGCCATGCTGCTGCCACCCTCCACAATGCTGCTGTCACTGCTACTGCCGCCGCTGCCACCAGTGCCCCACCCTCACCGTGCTGCCTCCCTCCCACCATGTTGCTGTTCTCCCCCCCCCCCCCCCCCCACGCACTTTCCTGCCCACCTGCTGCCTCTACTCTGTCTGGTGCGGTGCTGTGTTTACAAAATGGCTGCCGAGACTGCCACAGTAGTCTCACCTCTCATGAGACTACCGCGGAAGTCTCGGCAGCCATTTTGTAAACACAGTGATGCAACCAAGGAGAATAGGGGTAGCGGCCAGTAGATCACCAGAATCCCATGGGGGCTGTAATGTGCAGCAGTGGGGAACCAGGCAGAGCCTCTGGGCCCCCTAGAGCCTCTGGGCCCTCGGGCACTGCCCAGTTGCCTGAATGGTCAGTCTGCCCCTGTTGTCTGTAAAAACACATTGTGTTGCTCAGTAGGTGCATTCACACCTTAATACATAGCAATCATTGATCCTTCCGGGCTCAGAAGTCAGAGATTCTGGGCTACACTGCAGTCAGATTTCATGTAACTCTCATTTAAAAACGTCTGTGGAGAAAGCTATAGATTGCATTTGGACCTGCTGAGGCAAGGCTGAAATTTTCTGGTTTCATATTACATCTAGTTTTCTATATTGCCTTCCAGCTGTGTGTGCTCGTTTTTTCTCTTTTTTTTTCCACATTTCTTTTTAAGGAATAGTACATATTAATATCCTGCTTCGCCCTTGGTCTCCTATTGTTACATAATCTTTCCCTCACGGTATGTATTGCTTCTTCAGTACTGAAATTGTTTTGTTAACATTATTAATTATAGCTGAAAAACTGGCAAGTCACCCCAGCTATTTCTTGATCCTACAGCTACAGGAAAGTCATCAGAAGCTCTGAAAGAATGCCTTTAGTGTGGCAAAGGGATCCAGTTCATCTCTCAACAGACATTAAAAAAAAAAATTGGTAGGATAAATTACAGCTTTTGGCATTGGCTCCTCCTCCTTCAGTCAGCAGTTGAGAAAGATTAAATTTAGAAGCATATTTTCAAAGCACTTAGACTTACAAAGTTACGTGGCGGCTCATTTTCGAAAGAGAAAAATGTCCAAGCACCATTTGGACAAATTTCTTTTCAAAACGTCCAAATCAGTATTTTTGAAACCTGTTTTACAAACGTTTATCTACGCAATTCGTCTGCAGTGTGTTCAAATCATAAGGGGGCCTGTCGGGGGCATTTTGAAGCTGGGATTAGGGTGTGCCTAACACTTGGACATTTTACAGCCATGCAGTGGTGTACCAAGGGGGGGCGGTGGGGACGGTCCGCCCCAGGTGTACGCCGCTGGGGGGTGCCGTGGCGCGCGCCTGCTGCGAGAGTTCGCTAACTTCTCTCGTTCGCTGCAGCTCCCTCTGCCCCGGAACAGGTTACTTCCTGTTCCAGGGCAGAGGGAGCTGCAGTGAACAAGCAAAGTTAGTAAACTCGCAGGAGGCGCGCGCTGCGGCACCCCCCCAGCGGCATGCACCCCGGGGGGGGGGCTCTTTAGCCGGGGTGGGGTCCGTGCTGCATCGGGGGGGGGGGGGGGGTGCTGCACCCGGGGGGCAGGGCGCCGCCCGGGTGTCCGCCCCCCTAGGAACGCCACTGCAGCCATGATGGAACAAAACCAAAATGTTTAGGGCAAAAACTTCAACATTTTGTTCTAGACCTGTTTTTCTAATGAATAAAACACAAAAAGGTGCCCTAAATGACCAGATAAACACTGAAGGGATTCAGGGATGACCCCCTTACTCCCCTAGTTTTCACTGACCCCCACCCACCCCCCCAAAATGCAAATAAAAATAGTACTCACCAGCCTCTATAACAGCCTCAGATGTTATAAGCAGGTCCGTTAGAGCAGCATGCAGGTTCCTGGAGTAGTCTAGTGCTGGGTGCAGACAGATGGACCCAGGCCCATACCTACCCCTACCTGTTACACTCGTGGTGGAAACTGAGAGCCCTCCAAAACTCACCAGAAACCCACTGTACCCACGTTTAGGTGCCCCCTTCAGCCATAAGGGCTATTGCAGTGGTGTACAGTTGTAGGTAGTGGGTTTTGGAGGGCTCAGCAGACAAGATAAGGGAGCAATGGTGAGATGTGTACCTGGGAGCATTTATATGAAACCCACAGCAATGCCCCCTAGGGTGCCCCATTGCTCTCCTGGGATATCTAGGGGAGCAGTCTACTAAAAATGCTAGCCCCTCATACATCCCAACGGACTGTTTAGATACCACAGGTGCTGGCACTTTTGTGATACATTCACTGAATATAAATTTGATGATCTTCATGGAGAAAGGCAGATGTAGAAATACTTTTTCAACTAGCCAATTTAAGGGCTATTCCCCATTTTTAACCCTTTGCTGTCATTCACCCCCCAGTCCATGCTGGGTGTATAGAAACATAGAAACAAGACAGCAGATAAAGGCCAAATGGCTCATCCAGTCTGCCCATCCTCTGCAACTCCTAACACTTCCTTTTCCTAAGTGATCCCATGTGCTTATCCCATGCCTTTTAAAATTCTGACACAGTCCTTGACTCCGCAAGCTCCACCGGGAGGCCACTCCATGCTTCCACCACACTTTCTGTGAAATAATACTTTCTTAGATTACTCCTACGCTTATTCCCTCTTAAATTCATGGTTTGCCCCCTCATTCCAGAGTTTTCCTTCAGTTGAAAAAGGCTCACTTCCTGTACGTTAATGCACAACAAATAAACACCTATACTCCACCAGAAGAAATAAGGTAAAATTAAAGGCTGTAGTCAGCAGAAAAGCTAAAAGTGCTGCCGAAGAGAGTGGCCAGCAGCAAGAGAAGAAAAACTTTCTCCAATGATGTTTCACGCAAAATGGTGTGAGATTAATTGGAATGTCAGGGAGGTGCATTCTTTGTATCATGTCTTTTATTTTAGCTGCTCAATGGCATTTTCTTTAATTTTAGAATTTTTAAAACTTTGTATACATTTTTCACCAATAAAAACAAGTAGCATCACCCAGACATTCAAAACGAGGAAAATAAAATACAAAATAAGAAAAGTAGATACAAACAGTCCACATCTAGGAGACATCTGAAAACCTACAAGTGAACTCAATCCAGACAGGAAAAGAGAGATAACTGCTCCAAAACTTTATTTCTTTAACTCCTCCCCCCCCCCCAAAAATTCCCTCAAATCCATCCAGTAAGGAACTGCAGCTTCTTTCTCCTGAATAAACTTCTTAGGATGATCTGGTTCAAAGAAAATATAACTGAGGGGGTCTTTTTACTAAGGCGAAGTAGTGATCTTAGCTCGCAGTAGAAATCAGCTGGCAGCAAACGCTGAGACGTCCATAGGAATATAATGGGTGTCTCAGTGTTTACCAACAGCTGATTTCTACCACGAGCTAAAAACGCTACCGCGGTTTAGTAAAAGACTCCCTATCCAGCTTATTTTTGAAAGAGAAAGACGCCCATATTTCGACCCAAATCAGGGAGATGGGCGCCTTTCTCCCGTGGGCGCCCAAATCGGTATAATCGAAAGCCGATTTTGGGCGCATCCAACTGCAGTCTGTCGCGGGAATGAACAAAGTTGACGGGGGCATGTCGGAGGCATGGTGAAGGCGGGACTGGGCGTGTTTATTGGCCGAGGGGAGATGTGCGCCCTCGGCCGATAATCGAAAAAAGAAAGGCGTTTTTAGCTTGAATTTGGGTCACTTTTTTGGACCCTTTTTTTTCATGAATAAGTCCCAAAAAAGTGAACTAAATGACCAGATGACCACCGGAGGGAATCGGGGATGACCACCCCTGACTCCCCCAGTGGTCACTAACCCCCCTCCCACAAAAAAAAGCTTTTAACAACTTTTTTTCCAGCCTGTATGCCAGCCTCAAATGCCATACCCAGCTCCATCACAGCAGTATGCAGGTCCCTGGAGCAGTTGTTAGTGGGTGCAGTGGACTTCAGCCAGGTGGACCCAGGCCCATCCACCCTTACCTGTTACACTTGTGGTGGTAAATGGGAGCGCTCCAAACCGCCCCCAAAACCCACTGTACCCACATCTAGGTGCCTCCTTCAGCCATAAGTGCTATGGTAATGGTGTACAGTTGGGGGGGATTTGGGGGGCTCAGCACCCAAGGGAAGGGAGCTATGGACTTGGGAGGCATTTTACTTTTTTTTTTTAATTGTTACAAGTGCCCCCTATGGTGCCCAGTTGGTGTCCTGGCATGTGAGGGGGACCAGTGCACTACGAATCCTGGCCCCTCCCATGACCAAATGCCTTGGATTTGTTCGTTTTTGAGCTGGGCGCCTTCGGTTTCCATTATCGCTGAAAAATGAAACCGCCCAGCTCAAATCCGCACAAATCCGATGCATTTGCCTGGCACAAACCGTATTATCGAAAAAAAAGATGGACGCCCATCTTTTTCGAAAATACAGTCTGTCCCGCCCCTTCGCATACCTGTCCTCAGAGATAGGCGCCCATGGAGATGGGCCTTCGCATTCGATTATGCCCCTCCATGTTTCTTACAGGTAATTAAAGATTTCCAAGAAAAACGAAGAAAATAATGAAACCTCAAGTGCTAACACTCTTGAGTTTAGCAACAAGAAGTTCTTACAATATAACTACTAGGTGATACGCTAGGAAATAATGCATATTTCTTCTTAAAGGGGTCCTTATACCAGGCTGTGGGAAAAGTTGGCCTTAGTACACCCGTATGTGAGTTTTTCCTGTGCATTAAAGTCATTTGTCCTGTTGGCAGAAAATGGCCAATTTTCTATTTTTTTAATTAATATTCATGAGCTAATGTTGCTATGAGCGCATGGCCATTAACAAAAATTAATGTGCAAGCACTTACTGCATCAGTTTTGTAGGCAACAAGGACTCATGTGCTAATACTGCGCTGATCAGTTAATGTACAGTAATGCAGATGTGCTAATTAGATGTGCTAATTAAGAACATAGTCTAAGAATACTTAATCTAGTAAATGGCTTAATGTGGCCACCCTACACACACACACAAAAAATACAAGTTGACCTCTAGTTCACTAGGGGACCCTTTTACTAAGTCACACAAGCGTCCATGCATGCCCAACACGCGCCAAAAATGGAGTTACCACATGGCTACCTCGTAGCTCTTGTGGTAATTTCATTTTTGGTGCATGTCCGATACGCACGGCTGAAAAATAATTTTGATTTCTGCTGAGCGTAGCGGGCACACACCAAGTGGCATTTGGTGCGCGTAGGTCATTACTGCCCAGTTACCATGTGAGACTTTACCGCTAGGTCAATGGCTGGCGGTAAGGTCACAGACCCAAAATGGACGCGTGGCAATTTTCATTTTGCTGCACATCCATTTTCGGCAAAGGCCTTTTTTACAGGTGCGCTGAAAAATGATTCTGCGCGTGCCCAAAACCTGCACCTACACTACTGAAGGCCATTTTTCTGCGCACCTTAGTAAAAGGACCCCTAGATTAACAATGGTAGGGGGAAAAGGTCTCAGACGTCACCGGATAACTCAGCCCTGTCGAATACTCATGGGTCGGAGAAACAAATCCTATGGTGACCAATTTAATCATTGACCAAGAGAGATGTGGTAGCCGTGTTAGTCCACTTTTAAAGGTAATCAATTGAAATAGAATAAAATAAAACAGAGAAAAGAAAATAAGATGATGTAGTAAGTTAGTCCAATAAAAAAGGTATCATCTTATTTTCTTTTCTCTGTTTTATTTTATTCAATTTCAATTGATTATCATTGACCAAAAATCCCCTCCATCCTTGTTTTTATAATCATATCTTTTGTCAATTTTATATCATTTTTCATAAAAGAAATTCAAGAGTAACAATCTCCCCAAAAGATTCTAAATAGTCCATTCAATAATTGTAGCTTAACTGGCAACTAACATTTTGTTGCAGTGACACTTATCAGAAACCAACTGAATCCCAACAGGCACCCGTTTCACTGCCGTTTCTTCAAGGGATAAAAATCAGTGGTTGCATTGCAGCAGCCCAACAGTAGTTCCCTCCTCCAGCGTGTGCCATTTCTGGCGCTGCAAAAATATTTCAATTTTTGCAGCGCCGGTGTGTACCCAGCGTTAATTGAGCAGTAACGTGCGCTGCCTAGTTACCACTGGGTTAGCGCGGAAGCCCTTACCGCCACCTCAATGGGTGGCGGTAAGAGCTCCCCCCCCCCCTCCGAAATGACTGTGCGGCAAGCGGTTCACTTGCAGTAAAAGGGGGCCTCGGCATGTGTTTTTGACATGTGCCGAAGCCCCCTTTTGCCACAGCTTCGTAAAAGGACCCCCAAATACATATACCTCACTATGGCCCTGATTTGAAACCTGAAACTTGTTCCACACTGGTCACATGCTGAATTACACCATCGTTATAGAGAAGTGTGGTAGCCGTGTTAGTCCACTCTTAAGGTTATCAATAGAAATCAAACAAAATAAAACATGGAAAAGAAAATAAGATGATACCTTTTTTATTGGACATAACTTAATACATTTCTTGATTAGCTTTCGAAGGTTGCACCTTCTTCGTCAGATCGGAAATAAGCAAATGTGCTAGCTGACAGTGTATATAAGTGAAAACATTCAAGCATTACTATGACAGTCTGACAGGATGCATAGACATCATATGAACAATACTGGTGCCAGCAGGGTTCCCACGCCTGTTGGTCAACATTTTACAGGACCAGGACACTGTACCAGTGATTTCACAGTGAGAATCCTCAAAGGTAACTTTAAAACCATACAAGAACGTAAGACCTTTGAAGTCAGAATGATTGAATATTTTAACACCCAACAGAAAGGACTTAACAAGGATCTGGGGTTCCTAGCCCATTATAAACCATAAAGCTGTATGTCTCTGTTGATCACCCTCCCCTCACCTATCCACACCCATCCTGTTAGAATATCAATGATATGCTTTGATGTCCCCATATACTTTCCACAATGTGATTTTCCGGATTTAATTTGTGATGTGCTATCTCTCACTGTTACCAATAACCTACCCTTCAATTATGGGCTGCTCATGTCTTTGTCAGTGGGCAAACTTACAAAATCAGCAAGGGATCAAATACTTATTTCCCCCACTGTAAGTGAAACATCAACGTATTCCAGTGACAGTCTAATAGGATGGGGGTGGATAGGGGAGAGACAGGGACAGGTGAGATATGCATGGAGACAGGAGGGTGACAAAGCAGTACAATTTTATGGTTTATAATGGGCTAGAAAACCCAGATCTTTGTTAAGTCCTGTCTGGTGGGTGTCAAAATATTTAATCATTCTGACTTCAAAGGTCTTAAGTTCCCTTATTGTTTTAAAGTTCCTTTTAAGGGTTCTTACCATGAAATCACTGGTACAGTGTTCTAGTTTTGTAAAGTGCTGCCCCACAGGTGTGATGTCTTTATTGGAAGTAGAAATTTCTAGTCGATCAATACATATAAATAAGTTTGATCTTCCCACTGTTTTTTTGTACTCGTTAAGTTTCAACTCATAAAATAAACAGTGTAATGTGGTCCTCCCCAGCCTGAGGAACTCCCTTCCTGTGGAAATTAGAAATGAAAAGGATTATCTGAAATTCTGAAAATTAGTCAAGACGTGGGTATTTTCTAAATATTTATAAATTGATTTATCAGCTACATAAGGGTTTTTAAATGTTTAATGAATTATGTTTTTATATGGTGTATTGTATTTATAGATTGGATTGAATTACTTTGTTCTCTTTGTGAAAACTGTCCTGTGCTAAAAGATTTTAATGGCATATTAAAGTTTTATTTATTTATTTATTTATTATTGTAAAGTACATGGGATTAAGGAGAATGACTCTTTCAATCCCCCAGGTAACGCCCTGGTTGAAACAAACACTTTTGAAAAATCTATACATGTCTTTGAGCTTGTGTAAACTACAACATAGAAACTTTTCTCCGTGCACGTGTATTCCTTTTGTACAAAGAGACAAGATCTATTGATCTTAGTCTCACTCAAACCAGGCCCAAACCACACCCTCTTGAAATCTCTGTGAGACATGTAACTCCATGTGTGTTTATACCCTCTAACCCTATAAAAGCTGGCAAAAAATTGCACATGTAAATTGGGCGTGTGCAGGGCCGGTCCTAGGGTCTCTGGCGCCCCCCTGCAGACTATGAGTTGGTACCCGCGCACCCCCCCTCCGGCACCCGCGTGCCCCTGCCCCCCCAGCATCTCCTTTCTCTCTTCTCCCACCCTGCCCCTGTCCAGTGATTCTCCTTCGCCCCCATTCCCCGCCGCCCTTGGTGCTTTAAATCTTTAATTTACCTCTGTTCCAGCAGCCGCATCATTTGAAAGCCTTGCCCCGTCTCTAGCCTTCCCTCCCTTCGTGAGTTTGTTCTGCAGTCCCGCCCTCGAGGAAATGACATCAGAAGGTGGGACTGCGCTTACCCCGCTTACCGGGTTTGACCAGCCCTGGGCATGTGCCAAATTTACACACTCAATTATCTTTTTAACAAGCAATTATTGGCACTAATTAAATTTAATTGGACTTTACGTGTGATCTGAAAAAGGGAGCGTGGAAATGGGAGGGGCATGGGCAGAATGGGGGGCGATCCTAGCCTTATCGCATGTTGTTAGAGAATACGGGGGATATATGCCTAATTTAGGCAAATACGTTTGCATCACGTTTCGGTTGGTGCAAATGGCTACTCCTAAAGTTAGGCCCGACCCCCCCCCCAGGCGAAAGCGCTATTTTATAAACCGTGCCTAATTTTAAGGGGTCCTTTTACTAAGCTTCAGTAAAAAGTCACCTGCAGTAGTCTGGATGCATGAATTTGGCACGTGTTGGGGTATTTTTACCGTGGCTGGGAAAAAGGGCTTTTATTAGTGGGACAGTAAATAGCTGTGCGCCAAAATTAAAACTAGTGCACGGCTATGTACTTCCTGAGCACTTACCACCAGTCTTTGGCCTAGCAGTAAGGGCTCACTCACGTGCTACTCGTGCGGTAATCAGTTATCACGTGGCTGTGCTGCTGATTACTTCCGGGAACGCCCACTGCGGTAGAAATTAGAAAAAATATTTTCTACTGTGGGAAATAGCATGCACCAACTTCAAAATTACTGCCAGGCACTCATGCCAGCCTGGCGGTAGTGTCAATTTGGTGTGCCCTACCCACATGTTAGCCCTACCACAGCTTAGTAAAAAGGCCCCTAAGTGCGGCTATTAGAATAGCCCTTTTTTGGCACCAATGTGTTCAGCGCTGCGTGTGTCTGGTAGCGCTACACAAATGCTAATAATAATAATTTTGTAGGTGCCATACATCGAATCTAGCCCACAGTGGCTTTTTGAAATCCGTATTTGACATGCGTATGTGAATCAGGGGCGTAGCCAGACCGCACGGTGGGAGGGGGCCAGAGCCCGAGGTTGGGGGCACATTTTGAGTGCCGCCCCACCGCCACGCCTCGCCTCCTTGCCCACCCCCACCGCTCACCTCGCCTCGCCCCCTCACAAACAAGTACCACTGCTGGCGGGGGTCCCCAACCCCCGCCAGTTGAAGCCTTCTTCTGGTGCAGCTCAGCGTCAGCGTGCACAGGAGGAGCAAGAAGAAAGAAGAACAGGGGGCAGGCAGCGAATGCAGCTGCGCTGAAGGAGGCTTCGGCTGGTGGGGGTTGGGGACCCCTGCCAGCCAAACCAGAGGCCCGGATGAAATTTGCAGGGGCCCAGGCCCCCGTGGCTACACCCCTGATGTGAATTACATGTGGCATTGCCATTGTTCACACATGGAAATGTTTCTAAAATAATGGCCTTAGTGTAAGAGAGAATCTAGTTTGCGCTAATAAAATGTTGTCAAACTGAATGTCGTATTGGATGATAATATCTGGACCATCTAAACATGCAAAATTCATAGTTCATTCTTTTTGATATACTGCCCAATCATAATGCATATCTAGGCGATTTACAAGTTATACGTTTATTAAAAACACGGAAAAAGCCATGTGAAAGGGGATGAAAAATGAAAGAAACATTATTTATTTATTTATTGCATTTGTAGCCCACATTTTCCCACCTATTTGCAGGGTCAATGTGGCTTACAGAGGTCTGTTATGGCATTGCCATCCCAGGGTGTCAGATACAATTGGTGTTGCAAAGAGATTAAGGATGGAAAGAAGTACTAAGAAAGTAGATATAGAAAGACGACTTTCGGATTGGGGTGGATTGGTGAGGTGGTATAGTTAAGCTATGGGTCCTCTTTGTAGGCTTTATTGAAGAGATACGTCTTCAGGGATTTACGAAAGTTGGATATTTCGTCGATTGTTTTCAGATCAGCTGGTAGTGCGTTCCACAACTGCGTACTCATGTAGGAGAAGGAGGTCGCGTGTATAAGCTTGTATTTTAGTCCTTTACAGCTGGGGAAGTGTAGGTTAAGAAATTTTCGGGATGATCCTTTGGCATTTCTGGGAGGCAGGTCTACGAGGTTTAGCATGTAGGTTGGGGCGTCTCCGTGGATGATTTTGTGTACAATCATGCAGATCTTAAACGTGGTCCGTTCCTTAAGTGGGAGCGAGTGGAGTTTCTCTCTTAAGGGTTTTGCACTTTCATATTTTGGTTTTCCAAATATGGGTCTGGCCCTTTTACTAAGCTGCATAAGTGTCTACGCGTGCCCAATGTGCGCCAAAATGGAGTTACCGCACAGCTCTTGTGGTAATTTCATTTGTGCCGTGCGTCCAATACGTGCGGCTGAAAATTATTTTCGGACGCACGTATCAGACACCCGCCAAGTGGCATTTGGCGCCCGTTGGTCATTACCACCCGGTTACCACACGAGACTTTACCGCTAGGTCAATGGCTGGCGGTAAGGTCGCAGACCCAAAATGAAAGCGCAGCAATTTTGATTTTGCCGCATGTCCATTTTCAGTAAAAATAAAAACGGACCTTTTTTTACAGGCCTTTTACAGGACCTTTTTTTAGTAAAAGGACCCCTAGAAGACTTATGTTACATCTTCAAGAAATCTTCATAGAAATACAAATATTTCTTGCTTGAAAATCTGGATATTTCCATTATCAGGGGTGCAGCGTTAAGTATATAGTCATATTCAGGGTTATTTTCTCTTTAAAACACATTCTCATTTTTTATCATTGGTTTGGGAATTGTTTTCTGGAAGACACGGGAGAATCTATTGCAATATAAGTTACCATCATGAAAAGAAAATGAGCTGGCCTATTGAATGCTAAATAAGATGGAATTATTAAGATGGAAGTGTTCTATTTTTCTTTTTCGTGGTGTCAGCGTATTGGAGTTCAGGCTTTTAACTACAAAGCACACATTTTTCTGTGGCTTATTCTTCCCCTTCCGGAAGCTGAAGGAAATTAGACCTTGGCACAAAAGATGCACTCGTCTGAAAGTGTGGGAGCCAGCTCACATGCATGCTGGTCTGTTACCTGCTTTTATTTGACACGTAAATCTAGCCTTAAGATTCCAAGATGAAGTCGTGATGAGCACTGTTGGGCTTGATGGAATGAATATATCATCTCAACTAGTGAAAGTGAAGGAAAGCTGGCCAAGTTATCTGAAAGTAAAAGCATCATCCTCCCATTGCTGGAAGGGGCTTCTGGAACTCTTACAGCACCTCAGACCTGAAGAACTGAAATGATAGGAGGGGATTTAACTGCATGACTGACAAGACGGGACACAGCAAAAGCAGCTTGAGACAAATGAATGGCACTTTTAGCCCTTTCAAGGAGATGATCCTAGATACATCCTTAGAGGATGTGCCAGGATATAGGGCAGTGCTTCTCAACCAGGCAGTGGCGTTTCTAGGCTGGCTGACACCTGGGACGGATTGCCGATGTGCCCCCCCCAGGTGCAGCGTGGACCCCCCGGCGCAATTACACCCCCCCAGGGTGCAGTGCGCCCCCTGGGTGCATTTTTACCTGCTGGGGGGGGGGGGGGGGCCACACGCCTGTCGGCTCCGAGTCCGCTCGTTCCTTGCTGCTCCCTCTGCCCCGGAACAGGAAGTAACCTGTTCCACGCAGAGGGAGCAGCAGGGAGGGAACGAGCGGACTCAGCCAACAGGCGTGCGGCACCCCCCCAGTGGCGTGCACCCAGGGCGGACCGCCCCCACCGCCCCCCCCTTGGTACGCCACTGCAACCAGGGGCCCTTTTAATAAAGGATTGGCATGCAGCAACGGGCTTGTCGTGTGCCAAGCCAGACCTACTGCCGGGCTACCGCAGGAACCCAGCAGTAGTTCCCATCCCCAGCCAGTGGCGTTCCTGGCCTGGATGGCACCCGGGGCGGAGCGCCGATGCACCCCCCCCCCCCGGGTGCAGCGCGCCCCCCCCCCCCGCTAAATGACACCTCCCCCCCCTCCGGCGAAATGATACCCCCCAGGTGCAAGCCGCTGGGGGGGGGGGGGGCCACGGCGCATGCCTGCTCCAAGTTCGCTAAACTTCGCTTCACTGCAGCTCCCTCTGCCCCAGAACAGGAAGTAACCTGTTCCAGGGCAGAGGGAGCTGCAGCGAACGAGCGACGAAGTTTAGCGAACTCAGAGCAGGCGCGCACTGTGGCACCCCCCAGCAGCATGCACCCGGGGCAGACCGCCCCCACCACCCCCCCCTTGGTACGCCACTGTCTCCAGCGCATGCCATTTCCAGCAATACAAAAATATTTTCTATTTTGTAGCGCTGGTGCTTACCCAGCGGTAATCGCTGCTCGGTTACTGCCGGGTTAGCATGGGAGCCATTACTGCCACCTCAATGGGTTGAAGTAAGTGCCCACCCCCCCTGAAATGGCTATGTGGTAAGTGGTTCACTTACCACATGGCCATTTCTTGTTGAGAGAAAAAGACAGCCTTTTACCCATTGCGATAAAAGGGGGCCTCAGCAGGCATAAAAAACACGCACTGATGCTAGCACAGGCCCTTTTTTACAGCGGCCTAGTAAAAGGACCCCCCAGTGAGCCATGACACATTGGTGTGCCTTAGGAAGGTCCTGGATGTGCCCTGGTGGTGACAGCCTGGAACAAGGCTTGGCATCAGCTGATGAAATGCTTGCCCCATTTCTGCTGGACTAGGTTTTCAGGATACCCATAATAAATATGAATGAGGTAAAGTTACATGCGTTGCCTCCATTGTATGCAAATGTATCTCATGCATATTCATTATGGGTATGCTGAAAGCCGGACTGACTGGGTTTGTTAAACAATTAAGTAGCGCATGCAAATCAGCTACGTGCGCTGATTTGCACGCACAACTTTGCTTGCCATTTATAGAATCTGGGGGATATTGTATGCAAATCTGTCTCGTGTATATTTTTTGTGGTAATCCTGAAAATCCAACATGGGCCTCCAGGAAACGGGATGAAAAGCACTGCCATAGTGTGGACAAGAAAAGAGCCCTTGCTTCTCTTGTCTAGCTCTGATTTTTTTTTTTTTATTAGAAGGACAGTATATTCCATGTTTTAAATTCAATAAATAAAAACAGACTCTAAAGGGTTCTTATGTGAAATCCTGCGAACTGGGTGGAGAGGCAGCCCAAGAAGAGGAAAAAACAACCTTGTCTGACAAAGTTGGCATCAAACCCCCCTGTCAGAAGCCAACATTATAAACTGGGCTCCATGTCCATTTTCTGCCTGGCATTTCACCAGAGCCATTAGCTTCCTCGTGACTGTGTGTGAGGGGCTGCAGAGAAGGAAGCTGCACTTCAGGAAGTCACTTTCTCAGTGCATACAGTTTGAAGAACATTATTGCCACCAAGCCATGGTCTTAAATTATTATTTCTTCAATAAAGGTTTATGATTTTTAAGGCAATTCAACTAGACTTATTAAACATAAACCCCCGGATTCTATATAGCGTGCCTAGAGATCCGCACTGAAATCTAGGTGTATTCTGTACATGCTGGTGGGCAGAGCTGGAGGGGGCAGTGAGCGAATGTGTGTGAAAAGTGACAAAGAATGCATGTGCATGTGTGTGTGTGAAGGGCAAGAGTGCATGTGTGTATGTGTGACTTTGTATCTCTGGTGGGGATAGTTTCATAATTTGTGACATCATGAGCAAAATATTTATGTTATATGAATGTTCTTCCATGGTGTGTATTACGGCATCATTTGTATTGTACTGACATTTATCGTATTTCTTTTATATGATTGTTATACATTGCTATTAAATGTTTATATTTCTGATACTGCTGCCATCTCCAAATTTACCTCCTTGATTGCATTTATGCTTGGGTAGCTTTGTCCCCATGGCTCTCCCACTCTCAATTGATACTCCGTGAAGGAGTTCTTCAGGCACTGGTTCCCTTAACCAGCAACCCTCTAATGCCTCCAGGGTTCAACCCAGGCCACCCCTCGGCATCGATGACATTGGTGGGAATCCACAAAATCCAGAGAAGATGGTTCACCTCGGACTATGGACAACCCACTTCAATGCCAAATTCATTGGGATACTGGTGTTCAACTCCCCGGTGGCCAAAGTCTAGCATGGTTGCTGGTTTAGACAAACCAGTTTCCAGATCCCATTAGACCCTCCACATCAGGCAGTTCTGCTTCCTAGAGTCGCTGTATATTTTGTATGGGAATGCCCTCCCGCGGGAGGTGGTGGAAATGAAAACGGTAATGGAATTCAAACATGCGTGGGATAAGCATAAAGGAATCCTGTGCCGAAGGAATGGATCCTCAGGAGCTTAGTCAAGATCGGGAGGCGGGCTGGTGGTTGGGAGGCGGGGATACAAAAAGTAGCAAATATGAGTTATCTTGTTGGGCAGACTGGATGGACCATGCAGGTCTTTTTCTGCCGTCATCTACTATGTTACTATGTTATATTTGGACGTGCTATTATTATTATGTTGCTAACAGCATTGTAAGCTTTTTGTCAAGCAGTACCTGCTATATACCATCTTGGGTGAATCTCTTCATAAAAGCGGTTAGAACATAGGCGTTGCCATACTGGGACAGACTGAAGGTCCATCAAGCCCAGCATCCTGTTTCCAACAGTGGCCAATCCAGATTACAAGTACCTGGCAAGATCCCAATACAGTACAATATATATTTATGCTGCTTATCCTAGAAATACTGTCAAAATCCTAATGGCGCTCTACCTTTCACGTATATATAAACACAACCAAAACAAAGTGGTAGAGATACAATAACTTAATCACTCAGTTGGTATACTACGGGGAAGTCTCATACAGTCACTTTAAGCAACAGTCGGTTTCTTCTCCTTGGGGTGCTTATCGCTGTCCCTTGACAAAGCACTTGAGCGAAACAGGCACCTGTCGGGATAGCAAGAACTCCTGGGATCGCTCAATAATATGCACACAGATAAGTGTTTGAAGTCAATTCTATAATAAACAAGAAAATTTCCACTGAATTCACCTTGATCACTCAATTGCACAAGAAGTTTTTCAGTTGGGATTTGATTAGCAGATGTAAAAAATATATATATAAAAATAGGTACGGATGGTAGGGGGTTGTCTATGATTAAAGTTGTCACACGAATTAGGCATACCAGATTGGTATAAGCCTGTTGCCTAAAGTGACTGTATGAGACTTCCCCGTAGTATACCAACTGAGTGATTAAGTTATTGTATCTCTACCACTTTGTTTTGGTTGTATCCTAGAAATAAGCAGTGGATTTTCCCCAAGTCCATTTTAACAATAGTTTATAGACTTTTCTATTAGGAAGTTAGCCAAACCTTTTTTAAACCCTGCTAAGCTAACTGCTTTTACCGCATAAATCCCAATAGATAGATAGACAGATTGATCTTCCCTTTGGAGTGGAGAAGTCCACTAGTACAAATCTACCTGTGCATATATTAAGTGAAGGGAAATTTACATAGGGGCCCTTTTAATAAGGTGTTGGAGGGCTAGCGCGCAGGTAGCACACACCAAATCTGCACTACCGCTGGGCTAGTGGGTGCGCCTGGCAGTAATTCTGAGTTTAGCACACACCGAATCCTGCAGCAGAAAATAATTTTCTATTTTCTATCGCAAGGGACGTTCCCAACGATTATCAGCAGTTGGCATGCGCTGCATGGTTACCGTGTGGGTAGCATGTGAGCCTTTATTGTTAGGTCAATGGGTGGTGGCAAGGGCTCAGGCAGTAAATAGGCGCATGCTAATTTTAATTTCAGGGCATGTCCATTTCCTGGCCCATTAAACAAAGCTCTTTTTCCCAGCTGTATTAAAAATTACCCAGCGAGTGCCCAAAACACGTGCCCACGCTACCGCAGGGCACTATTAAGTTATCTGGAAACTTCCTTTGAAAACTGTTCTAATATAGTCTCCACCCTGTCTGTATCCTTTCACAGGAGGAGGTGATCCACCGAGGTGGATGAACACTGACTCCCACGAGAACACAACGGTTAAAGGAAAGTGGGAAGTGGACCAATGACTCCAGGGACACGGGATACTAATGTATAAAGTACCACAGTCTGTGAATAAAGTGGTACTTTATACATTAGTATCCCGTGTTCCTGGAGTCATTGGTCCACTTCCCACTTTCCTGTATCCTTTCACAAGCACCACAGAAAGCTAAATTTCATTTCTTTTTCTTCTTCCGTTGACAAAGTTTTTTTTTTTTCTTACATAAACGGTTGTACATTTATACCTCGGACACATTGCCTGTAAATTCTCACTCTTGTGGAGAAGTCCTCCCTTGTCACCTCTGGTTTATACTAGAGGCCTGAAGGGTGAAAATAATTTGTTCCTCTTCCCTGCTTTCTGAGTCCACTGCTCCAGCGCTGCCAAGTTATCCAGTTCCAGGATGGAGATGCTCTGACCAGTCCTGATTTTGAACTTGCATCCCAATTCAGCGTGCTGTTTGTAGTCCCTGATTCTATCAATTGAAATCAGCGCTACATGTCCCATAATGCACCAGGATACAGTTGTCAGAAATCCAGGAGTGGCCTAAAATCTCCCTGCTGGAACTGGGTAACTTGGCAGCTCTGTAGCTCTAATCGTTAAGCCATTCCATTTGAAGCATATACTCATTCACAAACTATGCCTGCTGCCACACCCACAGCTACAGTAGCCTCTGCACTTTTTTTCCTGCTATTTCTGGAGAGGGGAAGTGTGGGGGGAAGGCCACAAATGAAGATCTGGAGATGGGGAGGGGGTAACAGCAAATGTGAATGTGACTCTGGGGGGTGGGTAAGGAAAGAAGAAACGGGGCACCATGATAGGGGGCCCACAAATGTTCAGTCTGTTTTTCTAGGGCCCAATATAATGTTAATCCAGCCCTGCTGGAGCACTTGTTAGGAAACATACCTCTGACTGGAACTAGCATTGATGTAATAAATCCCAATAAATAAATAAATATACCTTCTCTATAATATTGTTATCTATTTATCCTGTGTAAGGAAACAGTGGATCCACTGCAGCATATCAGCAGTACAGAAAAGCACAGAAACTCCAGATTTTATCCTGGGTCATAGTATTCATAAGTGTGCGCATGTGTGTATGTGGGGGGGGGGGGGGGGGGGGGGGTTGGACATGGTTGGGGTATCGACAAGTGTGTACATATGTGTGACGGGGGCACAGTTGGGGTATCAGCAGCTGTGTGCATATGTGTGGGGGGGGCATGGTTGGTGTATCAGCAGCTGTGTGCATATATGTAGGGGGCCAAGGTTGGGGTATCGGCAGCTGTGTGCATATTTATGAGGGGGATGGTTGGGGTATCGGCAGCTGTGTGCATATATGTGGGGGGCCATGGTTGGGGTATCAGCAGCTGTGTGCATGTATGTGGGGGGCCATGGTTAGGGTATCGGCAGGTGTGTGCATATATGTGGGGGGCATAGTTGGGGTATCAGCAGGTGTGTGCATATGTGTAGGGGGATGGTTGGGGTATCGGCAGGTGTGTGCATATGTGGGGGGCATGGTTGGGGTATTGGCAGGTGTGTGCATATATGTGGGGGGGTGGTTGGGGTATTGGCAGCTGTGTGCATATATGTGGGGGGCATGGATGGAGTATTGGCAGGTGTGTGCATATGTGTGGGGGGCATGGATGGAGTATTGGCAGGTGTGTGCATATGTGTGGGGGGCATAGTTGGGGTATCAGCAGGTGTGTGCATATGTGTAGGGGGGACATGGTTGGGGTATCGGCAGGTGTGTGTATATATGTGGGGGGATGGTTGGGGTATCGGCAGGTGTGTGCATATGTGGGGGGCATGGTTGGGGTATTGGCAGGTGTGTGCATATATGTGGGGGGTGGTTGGAGTATTGGCAGCTGTGTGCATATATGTGGGGGGCATGGATGGAGTATTGGCAGGTGTGTGCATATGTGTGGGGGGCATGGTTGGGGTATTGGCAGGTGTGTGCATATATGTGGGCGGGATGGGAGGGGTATCAGCAGCTGAGTGCATATATGTGGGGGGCATGGTTGGGGTATTGGCAGGTGTGTGCATATGTGTGGGGGTCATGGTTGGGGTATCGGCAGATGTGTGCATATATGTGGGAGGGATGCTCTCTATGCTAGTATTCTACAATGGAATCTTGGTGCCAATACCGACTATGCTAGTATTCTATAATAGAATCTTGGTGCCAATGTTGACTATGCTAGTATTCTATAATGGAATCTTGGTGCCAATACCGACTATGCTAGTATTCTATAATGGAATATTGGTGCCATGAAGCCACAATAGAATTGGCGCTAAGCCCATGGCATTAGGTTTCCTAAATCTTAGTGCCAGTTTATAGAATACCACCTACTATCTCTTCACAAATAAAATAAAATAATTATAACAAAAGAATGGGTCACAATGTTGACAGAAATATTTTAGCTAATGTTCGGGCTTTAAAAAGACTCTGACTTGAAAAATGTGTCTCTCTCTAAAGTGCGGCACCATTACAGCAAGGAAGAACTGATTGATTTTTAATGTGTCACACATGCTCTCTCGACTGTTGTTGGATGAACACCAAAGTTGGAAGACAGCGGTTTTGCTAATATAACCCCCAAAGGAAAACAAATCTAGAAATAAGCAACATTTAGGACACCATCAATTCCAAAAGTAATATTCATGATGGGAATGAGAAAAACTGTTGCCCACAAAAGAGCTTAATGACAGCATTCCTTTCATGGATAATTTTGCTATGCATCTCTGGTCAATATATAAGAACGGCTGTTTATTTCAAATATCAATAGAAAGAAATGTAAAAAACATTTAATGACACAAGTCTACTTATTTTTATAAGACAGTGCAGATATCAACCATATTGGATTGAGAAGGTGTCACCAATCTTCCTGGAGCTATTGAACAAAAGAATTTCAGAACTCGCAAGCAAGAAAATATCAAGAGCGATCAAGGGGACATCTGCAAACTAAGCTACTAAACCACATTGACTTTGTTCCCATAAAATATAAATTAATTCCAGTAATTGAAGAATTTCTCATTACCAGAAAAGAATGCAGATCTGAGGGGAAAAAATGAATCTCAAAGATGTTCGCATGACAGGAAAATGCTATAAATGAGTCTTATTCAACTTTTATCCATCCTTTCGATTCTCCAAGCAGAAAAACCTTTTACACATACATCATGCTCATCTCTGTTCACAACTATTCCACCTATGTTTATTACAGAAGTCAAATGCTAATAAGAAGATGATACACCTCCAGGGTGGCTTAGCATGTCTCCATACTGCTGCAGGGTGGAGACGAGAGTATACGCCAAAACTAGGACACTCGTAACAACATACAACACACACAAGGCTTCCAGTCCAGTGACATTCTCTGACCAGCTATGACTAATCTGTCCTGAGAAATAAAAATAAATGATTTGCCACCACCTACTTCGCTAAGAAATGTACTGTGGGTTCTTTAAAATGATATTTATAAAGTGTGCATAAGGCATTATTCAATAAAGATTCCCCACCCCATCCCCATCCCATAGGCACAGAATGGGGAACAGCCATGAACAATCAAGGCCCTTTGAAATTTTCTTCTTTTGTGGCTCTTTTCTGGTTCTTAACTGCTTTTTGTATGAAATTGCACCCTGTTACAAAATGAAAGCACACAGCTAATTTGAAAAGGGTGTGTGTAGATTGTTAAATAGATTAAAAAAAATGTAAGTCTGGTGTAATAAACATTCTCCTGTGGGAAACAGTGAGTTATCACTACATACAATCAAACTGTTAAACTATAAAACCCCAGATCTATGCATAACAATATATTATATATAGCCCTATACTATCTACATCTATGTGGCAGACATATAGAAAATTACAGCTTATTAACCTTCATTCTGTTTAATTGTTACTATAGTTATTTTGAAGAACTCGTTCTAGGTTTGTTTTTCAGCATGCAAGCATTTTGGGGGTTCATTAAACTAAAGCTAGACCTTCACAAATGACAATAACCTTTATTCTGAGCTTTGCTATAATGCAGCTTTTAGCAAAGAGTCTGCTTAATAAAGAAATTCTTTCCACTATCTGATTCCAGCATGACGGTCGGAAGCCACACCCAAAGAGCTGCAGGCAGAGGGGTCCAGCAAGCACAGTAGCACAGTACAACAGCAATAGCAAAGTATAGAAAAGTGACCCCACCACTGGCTGGGGATCCTTGCCAGGTAGGAAGAACCAGGTGGAAGCAGTCGCACATCTTGGGGAAATTCTCCAGCCGCCTTCTGCAGGTGAAGTTAGGGCGAAATCAGCTCCAGTGCCAAGAGAGAGAGTCTTTCTGATGCTGCGATGCAGAGGAAGTGCTGGGAGCCTGAAACTAAATGCTGACACACCGTCTGTCTTCGCCTCCATCAATGGGTTTATATCCCTGGATAGTAACAAAATTATTCAAGGCCGTCCTGACACGCATTACGTCCGATTGATCACCGCCTGTTGCAGAGAGGACCCTTTTAGTGAGAAGCAGGGATGAAAACACACTGACCTCTCTTTTGCATGAACGATGAGCAATTCATATTCGGCCCATGGCATGTTTTATTCAGGCTGCACAACAGATACTTGGGCTTGGGGAAGGTGGGGGGGGGGGGGGGGGGGGGGGGGGTTGGCTCTGTCCAGCAAAAATGAATCTTCACAAACCGAATTTCAGGGAACAGAACCCAGTCCTAATTTACTGACCAGATATGTCTTGTGTAATGGATCTGGTTTGCAAGAGTGCTCGTCTGTTTCATTTACCTGATTAACAAATCAGATCCAAGTAAGTTTTATAGAACACGCTGCAGACACAGATAAAGGTCATTACAATATAAATAAGCCGAATTTAAGTTACAATATTTCAGTTCCTGTTTTTGCTCATCAATGAGGCCCATGTACCGAAGGATGCAATGTACAAAATACACAGAAATGCACACAAATGCCGAAATTTCAGCAAGTTGCCTGGGGATTTTTGACCTCTCCATGTGGTAAAAACTTTGTGCATACTCTGCTGTGCATCAAAATTTATGCAAATTCATAAATAAGCAGTTGCAGCAATGTAAGAGCTTGCCATGCATGTTCGCTAGCAATGAATACTTTTGAAAACTGATGCATGAAAATGCCACCATAGGCTGGCTTTTTACTAGAGGATTACACATCAGGAGATATCAATAGAAATCAAACAAAATAAAACATGGAAAAGAAAATAAGATGATACCTTTTTTATTGGACATAACTTAATACATTTCTTGATTAGCTTTCGAAGGTCGCCCTTCTTCCTCAGATCGGAAATAAGCAAATGTGCTAGCTGACAGTGTATATAAGTGAAAACATTCAAGCATTACTATGACAGTCTGACAGGGTGGGAGGATGGGGGTGGGTCGGAGGTATGCATGGGGACATCAAAGCATATCATTGATATTCTAACAGGATGGGTGTGGGTAGGTGAGGGGTGGGGTGATCAACAGAGACATACAGCTTTATGGTTTATAATGGGCTAGGAACCCCAGATCCTTGTTAAGTCCTTTCTGTTGGGTGTTAAAATATTCAATCATTCTGACTTCAAAGGTCTTACGTTCTACATCCTCCTCTACATCAGGAGATATAAATACAGTGGCTTATTTCCATGGGTTGCAAACCTTCATGAAGATGCCTCAAACCTGCAGGACATCTCATAGGTTTGTTTCCTTATGAGGAAAGATGAGATGAGGGGACAGTAAGGTTTTTTACATGCAAAAATCCATAGAAAGTTAATTATAAGCTATTTTATAACACTTTGGAGCCTGCTTAGCCTGTGTGTTAATGTGGACCAAGACTAACCAGCCAATGTGGTTAAAATCCTGTGCTAACTGTTTAGCATGGGCTAGGGCAAGAATGGGGTGGGGTCATAGGCAGAAATGGGGAAAGGGCAGCGCTTGCGAGACTGGTGGATTGGGCATCCAAGTGGCAGATGAAGTTCAATGTTGATAAATGCAAAGTGATGCATGTGGGTAAGAGGAACCCGAATTACAGCGATGTCATGCACGGTTCTGCATTAGGAGTTACGGACCTAGAAAGGGATCTGGGAGTAATCGTTGACAAGACGTTAAAAACATCTGCCCAGTGTGCTGCGGCGGCTAAGAAAGCGCACAGAATGTTGAGTATTATTAGGAAAGGGATGGAAAACAAACACGAGGATGTTATAATGCCGTTGTATCGCTCCATGGTGCGACCACACCTCGAATATTGTGTCCAATTCTGGTCGCAGCATCTCAAAAAAGATATAAAGGAATTGGAGAAGGTGCAGAGAAGGGCGACAAAAATGATAAAAGGGATGGAACGACTTCCCTATGAGGAGTGGCTAAGAAGGTTAGGGCTCTTCAGCTTGGAGAAAAGGCGGCTGAGGGGTGATATGATAGAGGTCTACAAAATAATGAGTGGAGTACAGCGGACAGATGTGAAGCGTTTGTTTACACTTTCAAACAATAATAGAACCAGGGGACACAAGATGAAGCTAGAATATGGTAGATTTAAAACAAATAGAAGAAAGTTTTTCTTTACTCAGCATGTAGTTGGACTCTGGAACTCGTTACTGGAGAATGTAGTGACAGCAGCTGGCCTTACGGAGTTTAAGGGGGGGTTTGGACAGATTCCTGAAGGAAAAGTCCATTGAACATTATTAATTTTTTGGGGGGGGAGGGGGTTGCCAGGTTCTTGAAGCCTTGATTGGCCGCTGTCTTTTCCCAGTATGGCGGTGCTTATGTGCTTATGCTTATGTGCATGGTAAATAATCGTATTCTGCCAAGGTTGCAGATAGCACAGGTCTACTTAATGCCTCCTCAAGAGGAGGTGTTAAGCGTAACCATGGTACCAACAGCAGGTTCCAGGGCCCCATATGAAGTCTTGAAAAGGCAGCCGATCCCCCTAGAATCCATCGCCCACCTTCCCCATCACCTGAGGCACATCAACAATCACAGGAGCCTAAATTTCCCATCAAGCAGTGCAGGCAGCTGTCAAGAGCACCAGGGTGAAAGGGACACCTCCTTCACCTGTTCGCCTCCTTTTCCTCCATCTCCATGTCTAATTCTTCTGACCATCACTCAGTATGTGCTGCTGCAACCCACTGACCCCCCCCCCCCCCTTAAAGGTAGAGTGGACTGGAGCTATTTGGAGCTCTGTAGAATGGCTGCCAGCCTGACTCCGCACCTTTAAGGGGGCAGATAGGAGGGGGCACTGTTCTTAGATTGAGTAGTGTTTAAAAGAGAGGGTCACACCTGCAGGACGTCAGACTCAGAAACAGAACAAAGCCTTGCGCCGGAAGAAGAGGACCTCAGCTGGCGGGGGCTGGGGTTCCCCGCCAGCAAAGGTAGGCGACGGTGACGGCGGGTTGACAGCGGGAGGGGGGGTCGAGAGGGTCATCAGCATGGGGGTCCAGGGCCAAATCTACGGGGGCCCAGGTCCCAGTGGCCCCACGTAGCTACGCCACTGTTCTATATACCATGCCTAAATCTAGGCACCACTTATAGAATATGCTTAGTCAGCACTGTTTTCCACGTGGATTTTTTTAGGCACCCTATATAGAATCTTCTCCATAGGGGGTAATTCTCTACAGGTTATCAAAATTTAGGCATCAGGATGCTGCGCACTAAGTGCAAATTCTTTTTCAGCAATTATGCATGCAATTACCATTATAAAATACTAGCTTAAGTTGGCATTTACACACCACCTTTTAGACATGGCCACTTACACCATGTCAATGGTCTGGTGTAAATGTCCACAACAAAATGTTACAATCGTGTGTGTAACTGTTAACCTTAGCGTTTAGGTGCTGGGCACGCCCCTGGCCTGCCCATCCCCCTCTCATGTCCACACCTCCTTGCAGTTATCCAGCGGCGTAGCGAGGCCGGCTGACACCCAGAGCGGGTCACTGCTGCTTGCCCCCCCCGGGTGCAGCACGGCGCACCCCCCCTTGGCGCGCACGCCCCCCCGGAGTGCATCTTTACCGCTGGCGCTCCGCCCCACCGAGTGCACGTCATCTCTGGGAGCTGCGTCGGCTCCGTTGGTTCCCTGCTTTCTCTGCCCCAGAACAGGAAGTAACCTGTTCCGGGGCAAAGAGAGCAGGTAACCAGCGGCACCGACACCCCCCCAGCGTGTGAACCCAGGGCGGACTGCCCCACCGCCCCCCCCCCCCCTTCCTACACCACTGCAGTTATCCACTATTGAATCTATACTCTAAAGTTATGGAATCCTGATTAAGTGCTATTATGCGCCTAACTGCAAATTAGTGTCAATGGGGGCCAATTAGCAGCAATATTTGGTTGTTAATGCCAATTAGCATCTAATTTGTGGATTATGTGACGCACATTTCTGTAGATAATCTATAGCCTGTGTGTGCAATTTTGCATGCTAAGTGCAACATTCCCCCAATTCTATAAAAAATCACTAAAAAGCGTGAGTAAATTTGGGCACGCGCCCAATTTGCACACATATTTTAATTGAATAATGAGCTAATTACACCAATAATTGGTTTTTTAACAAGCAATTACTGGCATTAATTTGATTCAATTGACATGAATGCATGATTGGGAAAAGGGGGTGTAGAAATGGGAGGGCCATTTGCAGATTGGGGTGGATCGGGGGTGTGACTTTTAGTTATATGTGTAATTATAGAATAAGGGGGCTCCACACCTAAATATAGGTGCAGGCATTTGCACCACATTTTCATTGGCGCAAATGGCCATGCCTAAATGTAGGCCTGATCCCTGGGCTTAAGTACTAGTCTATAAACTGAGCCTAACTTTAGGCACGGTTTATAGAATACCGCTACATACATTTGTGTACGCAAAATTATAGAATGAGGGGGTTAGGGAAATGATTCTCAACGCAATCCTCAGGGCACGCCCAGCCAGTCGAGTTTTCAAGATATTCACAGTGAATATGCATGAGATAGATTTGCATATCTAGAAGGCAGTGCTTGCAAGTCTCATGCATTGTCATTGTGGATATTCTGAAAACTTGACTGGCTGGGTGTGCCTTGAGGATTGAGTTGAGAAGCACAGGGTTAGAGAGTAGTTTTATTAACAGGGTACCATGGGAATGTGGCAGAGAATGTGCCCCAGTGTAGCAATGATCACTTAGATCTGCTCTAGAGCTGGTGTAAATGAAGGCTCATACTTATGCATACAGAAAAAAGGAATTTCATAATCTACGCATATACATGCCAACTCTGCCCATGCTCCGCCCACACTCTGCTCCTGTGCATGCCCACCGGCAAAATATGCGCCATCATGTCATAGCGTGTACTTTTACACTAGTCAGTATTCATAAGAGATCATTTACACCTGTGTGTGGCCACATGCACGTGGAACATTATAACAATAATCTCTACAAAGCAACAAAATTATACCATCATTATAATCATTACCAGCTTTAACCAAATATTTTCCCACTGGATATCAGTTTGGTTCATGGACATAATTGTCCTGAGGAAAAAAAAATTGTTTCTAGTAGATTTTGTCCAAAGAAACCCCACTGGGAGGCAGATGCTCAAAACGCCGGCACTTTTCCGAACAGTGCCGTAAAAATACCACCGGAATAGCGCAGAACAACTCAATGCTCAATGCTAATGAGATGCAAATCCAGGTGCGCTCATAGTGTTGAGTATTAGGGAGTTCAGTGGGAGGATCGTGTTTGGCGCATACCCAGAGGAGTTCCGCGGTAACCTCAGCTCCTGTGCGCATGCGCCTGGTAAAACCCAAAGGAGAAGCATGCATTGGCGCCTATTTTCTTCGGCCTAAATATAAGCGTTTTTAATTTCTTTTTTAGCTTACAGTATGCTTATATTTAAACACAAGAAACAGACACCAATGTGTTTTCACTCTAGACATTTTAAATTTTTTTAGCATGGGTGCTTTAAATTTAGACGCAGGAAATAAGCACCAACACGTGCTTTCGCTTGGGTCTGCTGTTTCTCATGACCAGCATTTAAGGGCTTTGCACGGGCTTCCTTCTACTTCTAAAAGCAATCAAAAGTGGCAGATTTTGCAGAAAGAAGCATGAGAATCATGAGAAATCCTCTCTTTCAACAACCTAATGCCTGCTCCGACCTGGTGTTATTTTTTTGCAGCTGTAAGGCAGTTTTGTTTTGGGTGCTCTTTTCTGAGAATTGGGGGGGGGGGGGGAATACAAAATGACCTCATTAACATGAGCATGACTACATGAGCATGCTACTTGCATGGTTCATCTGCGTGCTCATTTATTCTCGCGCTCCGGACCTCTGAACATTCTGTGCAGATAACTGCAGGCACTATACAGCAGTAATGGCCTCTAGCACCCGTGTTTACTTTTGAGCATCGGGGCCTAGAAGAGGTCAGTGTGGGTGCCTGGCTGAATTTTCACTGTAATACAAAGATGGAAGCAGGCAGCTCACAGAGGAAGCGCTCAGAATGTTTGAGTAAATAGAATTGTTCTTGCTGACAAACCAGAGGAACAGAACAAGGTGACTTACTTGGCAGTAATACATTGAAGATTTTGTCCTGGTCCCATAGGTGTGTCAGCCTTTCTAATCTACACTCTAATTACTTTTGGTGAAAGGCAGCGTAGAAGGTCACTGAAGCCCAGACTGCAACCCGTTGTAATAAATGAAATAACATCAATCTTCCCTAATGAACACAACAGAAAATCCTAAGCCCAATATTCAGTCACAGCAGTCAGTGTTTGATTTTAATACTGGCTGTTGTGGTCAGGTTACACCGCCAGTCTCTGGGAATAATAGGAGTGGCCCCAATGGCAGTTGTCATTAATATTGGGCCACTTCCTCTACTCGAGTGTCTACGTGAGGCTGTATCATGCGCCCCGCTTGCAGTTGCTATGCTATAAGAAGTGAACAGCAAAAGGGAAAAGAAAACCAGTTCCACAAGCGTGTTGCAAGTCGCTGGAGCAGATCTATTCTCCATGCTTTGAATGGACCAGTCTGGTGTGAGCATCACCAAGAAGAAGGGAAAAGCAGTTGGAAGGGAAGAAAGTAAAAGGAACCTCGAGACAGGGACAGCTCTTTCAGGGAAGAGAAAGAGAGACAGAGAAGGAGGAGGTGGAATCCTGCTTGATCGTAAGATAGCTGAGGCAGACACTGGAATAGAGCTGAACAACCATCTGTGTTCCATCTATCCAGAAAGCAAGGGAAGCAGTGGCGTAGCCACAGGTGGGCCTGGGTGGCCACTTAGGGCTCAGGCCCACCCAACAGTAGCACACGTTTAGCGGTAGCTGGTGGGGATCCCAAGCTCCACCAGCTGAAGACGGTAACGAAAATGCTACTCTCCACGATACCGGCATCTGCACATGCTCAGTTTTCAGCGCATGCCTGCTGCAGACTGCCAATGTAGAAAGAAGCGTTTTCCCGCCAGCTGGGATATTTTCTTTGTGGTGGTGTGTGGGGGGAAGAACACTTGGTGCCCACCCACTTCTTGCCTAGGCCCACCCAAAATCTGTTGTCTGGCTACGCCCCTGAAGGGAAGCCATCCATTGAAGTGACTACACTTCCACAGACTGTGCGCACACTTCCACAGGTTTTCTCTGCTTTAAGTACAGGCCGCATCCTTGATAAAGTGAAAATAAGGTACAAATAAGGCCTAAGTACAGTTGATCCCTTTAAGGATACTATGGGGGGAAGTTATCAACATGGGCTACTGTTAAGACGTGATATTTTACTGGTAACCCCAATTATTAGTAACTAAGTTTCTTTGCATAAATTGAGGCCTGAGCTAAAGTAGTACAAGTTAGTGGTAAAATAATACATCTTAACAGTAGCCCATATTGATAACTATGCCCCTAAGATCTACATAAGTATTGCCACACTGGGACAGACCAAAGGTCCATCAAGCCCAGCATCCTGTTTCCAACAGTGGCCAATCCAGGTCACCAATACCTGGCAAGATCCCAAAAAAACTCAATACATTTTATGCTGCTTATCCTAGAAATAAGCAGTGGATTTTCCCCAAGTCCATTTTAATAATGGTCTATGATCTTTTCCTTTAGGAAGCCGTCCAAACCTTTTTAAAACCCAGCTAAGCTAACTGCCTTTACCACATTCTCTGGCAACAAATTCCAGAGTTTAATTACACGTTGAGTGAAGAAACATTTTCTCCGATTCATTTTAAATTTACTACTTTGTAGCTTCATTGTATGCCCCCTAGCCCTAGTATTTTTTTGGAAAAGACTAAACAAACGATTCACAGCTACCCGTTCCATTCCACTCATTACTTTATAGACCTCTACCATATTTCCCCTCAACCGTCTTTCCTCCAAGCTGAAGAGCCCTAGCCGCTTCGGCCTTTCCTCATAGGGAAGTCGTCCCATCCCCTTTATCATTTTCGTCACCCTTCTCTGTACCTTTTCTAATTCCACTGTATCTTTTTTTTTTGAGATATAGTGGAATTAGAAGCATCTCCATGTGTGAATTGTGGCAATTACACAGGTAGATTGCATACATGTGTAAATGGTCATTTCAGAAAGAAAAAAAAACAATGACTTGGAAGAGAACCAGTAATGCACAAACATAAACAACTATATAAGTTCTCTGTACATGCACAACTTGTAAGCAATGAGAGTAATGAAACTTCTTCATCCTCAGCAGAAAAAACCTCCCAAACAACAAAACATTTAATTCAAACTGAACAGCAAAAAGATTTTAAAAAGTACTTACCTGCATGATGTCTTTCTCCCAGTGAGGCAAAAACCAGACCGTGACTGACGATGACCAGCGTTTTGATAGATGCGCCAGGGTCAATCAGTCTAAAATTCAGTTAGAATTCCGTTCATTCTTGACCGAACATAGCAGGGCAGACCTTTTGAAATCTTTTTTGCTGTTGAGTTTGAATTAAATGTTTTGTTATTTGGGAGGTTTTTTCTGCTGATGATGAAGAAGACCTGCTCAACCAGTAGAGAGCTGGGAGCTTCTTGAGGCTTTTTCCTCCCATTATTTTCATTATTCTCATTGCTTACAAGTTGTGCATGTACAGAGAACTTACATAGTTGTTTATGTCTGAACATTTCAGAAAGCCACCATTTACATATGGAGATTCACACCATGCAGATATATCTAGGGATGTGATGGGGGCATTGTTTTGCATTCACCATTTTAGAAAGGGAATTTGTGAATGGGAATAAATGTCCCCTTTGGGTTTTACACCAGCTCAGAGGCATGCATACAGGGCCGGTCAAACCCGGTAATGCCACTGCAGCTGAGGATGCCCCAACCTGAGCATCTCAATTGCAATCTCCATCTGCTATGTAAAATTGGCTTCTAAATGATTTCTAAGAGGGAGCTGGTAGCTCGTCCCCTCTCCCCCTGTTTGGACAGAAATTAATAAGGAAAGAGAAATGATTTTTCAAGGGGAAAAGAGAGTGGTTATCAGATATTGCATTTCCAGCCTGCAGTCCCTCCCCACAGAATAAAATGTTAAACCAGCATATGGGGGGGGGGGGGGGGGGGGGGGGGAACAGGTACTACTTTGTGTAGTACCGCAAGCTGCCACGAGAGGTCATGACAGTCATTTTAGAGAGGCGCCGTGAGGGGGCTACGTTCCTGCCCCCCACAACCCTGCTGGACCACCAAGGATACAGGTTGGCCCAGGGGGGGTCTACTTGCATGACTGGGAGGTTGGGCATCTTCTGGGGGGGGGTCATGACGTCTGGGGGAGGGGGAAGGAAAGAGGGGACATTGGAGGGTGGGGAAAGAGGGGGTTTGAGGGCTTTTTTTTTAAACACAAAAAAAAGTTATGCTGGCCCAGACTGATATTTAGCTGGGCCTGCATAAGTGCCGGCACCCAGCCCGCCAACAATTACCGCCCAATATTCAGTGTCAGTACCCAGACATGGCCCGGCATTGAATATCTGGGATACTTTAGCCAGCGACGATCAGCTTTTTTTAAACACGCTGACCGCTGCCGGCTGAATATCAGGGGGATAATGCATATCCCTACAACAGGAGTTCTTAACTCAGTCATCGGGACATACCTAGCCAGTCAAGTTTTCAGGATACTCATAATGAATATGCATGAATTAATTTGCATGCACTACCTACATTGTGTGCAAGTCTAACTTATGCATATACACTTCAGGTATCCTGACAACCTGACTGGCTAAGTGTGTCCCGAGGACTAGGCTGAGAACCTCTATCCTAGAATAAAGGACTCATGATGACCATCATTTTTTTCTTCTCTCATCTAATTTATGATGTAACAAAGCCTCACTTACTGCATTGCATTCAACATTCCAACAGATTGCATTTCTACCTAAGAGGTGTAGCACAAACAGAGCCCGGTCAATTCTGAACTCTTTCTGGTATTAACTAGTAGTGGAGTGGACGGCCATCTTTAAGTGATATCATAAATGCAATGCTGCTTATTTATTGATGAATGCAGAACTGTGCAACCTTTCTTATTAACAAAAGACCCGGAACCAAATTTGCCATTTGGGGAGGAATACCGGATGAAACTGAAAGAAGCCAAGAGAGAGGTACGTATGGCGGAAGAACAAATGGCTAGAAATGTAAGGAGAGGAGACAAAAACTTCTTCAGGTATATTAGTGAAAGGAGAAAGACTATAAAGGGAATTGTGAGACTAAAAGATGCAACGAAATGCTATGTAGAAAATGATGAAGAAAAAGCCAATTTGCTAAATAGATACTTTTGTTCTGTTTTCACTGAAGAAAACCCTGGGGAAGGACCGAGAGGGACTGGCAAAAGTACACCTGAAAATGAGGTGGATAGAGCGCCGTTCACGGAAGAGAGTGTGTATCAACAACTTGGAAAGCTAAAGGTGGACAAAGCCATGGGGCCGGACGGGATCCACCCCAGAATACTGAGGGAGCTCAAAGAGGTTCTGGCGGGTCCTCTTAAAGACTTGTTTAATAAATCCTTGGAGACGGGAGAGGTTCCGAGGGATTGGAGAACGGCGGAGGTGGTCCCTCTTCACAAAAGTGGGGATAGGGAAGAAGCTGGAAACTACAGGCCGGTAAGCCTCACTTCGGTTATTGGAAAAGTAATGGAAGCCATGCTGAAGGAAAGGATAGTGAATTTCCTGGAAGCCAATAAGTTGCAAGATCCGAGACAACATGGTTTCACCAAAGGGAAATCATGCCAAACGAATCTCATTGAATTCTTTGACTGGGTGACGGGAGAATTAAATCAAGGACGTGCTATGGACGTCATCTACTTAGATTTCAGCAAGGCTTTCGACACGGTTCCCCACAGGAGGCTCTTAAATAAACTAGACGGCCTGAAGATAGGACCCGAAGTGGTGAACTGGATTAAGAACTGGTTGACGGACAGACGCCAGAGGGTGGTGGTGAATGGAGTTCGCTCGGAGGAAGGAAAGGTGAGTAGTGGAGTGCCTCATGGATCGGTGCTGGGGCCGATTCTGTTCAATATATTTGTGAGTGACATTGCCAAAGGGTTACAAGGTAAAGTTTGCCTTTTTGCGGATGACACCAAGATTTGCAACAGCGTGGACACCCCGGAGGGAGTGGAAAACATGAAAAAAGATCTGAAGAAGCTAGAAGAATGGTCTGAGGTTTGGCAATTAAAATTCAATGCGAAGAAATGCAAAGTGATGCACATAGGGAGTAGAAATCCAAGGGAGACGTATGTGTTACGCGGGGAGAGTCTGATAGGCACGGACGGGGAGAGGGATCTTGGGGTGATAGTATCTGAGGACCTGAAGGCGACGAAACAGTGCGACAAGGCGGTGGCAGTAGCTAGAAGATTGCTAGGCTGTATAGAGAGAGGAGTGACCAGCAGAAGAAAGGAGGTTTTAATGCCCCTGTATAAGACGTTGGTGAGGCCCCACCTGGAGTATTGTGTTCAGTTTTGGAGGCCGTATCTTGCGAAGGATGTTAAAAAAATGGAAGCGGTGCAAAGAAAAGCTACGAGGATGGTATGGGATTTAAGTTCCAAGACGTATGAAGAGAGGCTTGCTGACCTGAACATGTACACCCTGGAGGAAAGGAGGAACAGGGGTGATATGATAGAGACGTTCAAATATTTGAAAGGTATTAATCCGCAAACGAATCTTTTCCGGAGATGGGAAAGCGGTAGAACGAGAGGACATGAAATGAGATTGAAGGGGGGCAGACTCAGGAAAGATGTCAGGAAGTATTTTTTCACGGAGAGGGTGGTGGACGCTTGGAATGCCCTCCCGCGGGAGGTGGTGGAGATGAAAACGGTAACGGAGTTCAAACATGCGTGGGATATGCATAGAGGAATCCTGTGCAGAAGGAATGGATCCTCAGAAGCTTAGCTGAAATTGGGTGGCGGAGCAGTTGGGGGGAAGAGGGGGTGGTGGTTGGGAGGCGAGGATAGGGGAGGGCAGACTTATACGGTCTGTACCAGAGCCGGTGATGAGAGGCGGGACTGGTGGTTGGGAGGCGGGAAATACTGCTGGGTAGACTTATATGGTCTGTGCCATGAAAAGGACAGGTACAAATTCAAGGTAAGGTATACACATATGAGTTTGTCTTGGGCAGACTGGATGGACCATGCAGGTCTTTTTCTGCCGTCATCTACTATGTTACTATGTAAATAATTAAAGCCAACAACATATGTATCTCAGATGTCACATGACCCACGTCCATGGTAGCTTACGGAAAGAACAGACCATGATCGTAATCATTCCTTAGTAATGTTTTCTGTTAGGTAAACAGCAACATAATCACTGGTGGCAAATATAACACATCATAAACAAACTGGAGCACAGGAATACAGAACAGATTCCAACCTCACACTGTGCGTATATATATACTCTTGTGGTATTAACACAATGAATATTTGCACATTTTTGTGTTAATACCACAAGAATATATATATATATATATACGCACAGTGTGAGGTTGGCAAATATAATACATACATTTTAACATGTTTTAAAAAACAGAACTATACAATGAAGTACTGCTTGTGCCAGAAGAGCCACATGCCTTGGTAACTAACTAAAGGCAGAGGCTCATGTAGGTTGTCTTGCTACTCTACCCTACATCCCATTTCCATACCTTGATGTTTGTTATTGCTCACACTGTTTTGCTACATTTTTGGCCCATTCTGTGTCAATGCCCTTTGTCCAGGTTTTATATTGGGTTACATGGATGTAATAAATGGGGTAATTTTCAAACCCTACCCTCATTGCTGTAGAGTCTTGAAAGAAATCATAGGCCTATGTTTTCTGTTATTATGAATTCTACCGTCAGTCAGTGAAGGAATATGGGGGAGTACGGTACCAAGTATTCAGTGATATGCACTGAAGGCCGTGGCAAATACAAGGGGGAGGGTCTGCTCAGAAATGAAATGATCATGTAGAAGTTATGCAAATACCTGGCACATAGCATAGCCTTATCATACAGGTACAAACTGGTTTTGGGCAGAATTAGTTTTCCTCAAAAGTGTGTGAAGATGTGAGAGGTGATACATTGACCTGTTCAAGCTAACTCTTAACTGACTTCCACTAAATACGCATGCTTGGACTGGATCATTTTACGCATCTTCTGCCAAAATAGGCAGTGCTAAAGGGCATCACTCATTAGTGAGGGGTGGAGTGGCCTAGTAGTTAGAGTACCAGGCTTGTAATCCAGAGGTGGCCAGTTCAAATCCCACTGCTGCTCCTTGTGATCTTGGGCACGTCGCTTAACCCTCCATTGCCTCAGGTACAAGCTTAGATTGTGAGCCCTCCTGGGACAGAGAAATATCCAGAGTACCTGAATGTAACTCACCTTGAGCTACTACTGAAAAAGGTGTGAGCAAAATCTAAATAGATTCACAACCATTATGTTACTAATCAGTATTACATGTATGCACTAACAAGCCATATATGTATTATCCAGGGCTGTACATATGGAAATCACAATATTGTAACGCTATATCATGTGCAGCACAATGCTTTGTCATTTAGGCAGAGAATCTGATTGCTGAATCCCTGTCTCTCAGCGCTGATACAATAAACACTTTCTTATAATGTTATGGGAACTGACTATTTAACTATCTACCAGTCTTGGTGGATGGGCTGTGTGTTTATTCTAGCAAAAAAGGTGCTGGTACTCAAATGCCAGGCCACCCTTCAGGGGTGGGGTGATCATTGAGGGACCCACCCCACAATAGCCAGGCCCCCTACAACCAGTCACAGAATCTATGACAAGGCAGAATTGGTGTGTAGAGCCTGAGCTCTTTCATTAACACTTGGGGACCACGGGCCAATTTTAGCAGACAATGGAAAAGGTGCCAGTACTCAATACCCCCAGGTACCCTGTCAAAAAAAAAGCCCTGTGGGTGTGAATCTGGAGACTTTGAATTGGATACGAGTTACCACTTGGCGCTGGATAAGAAAATTTCTTCTTACTATGGTGCTGTGTATGGCTGGGCTTTCTCTGTGGTCCCTTCAATGCCTCTTGATCTCTCACTTTTCTTTCCTCCTGCTAGTACAAAGCCAACATGGCTTTATAGAAACTTTGAAGGTAGTTTATTTAACTGAATAATTTGACAAAATATTTCTCACTACTAGGAATTTTTCTGTCCTTACCTCAGTGTTTCACTATTAGGGTTGGTTTCAGGGATACCCTTCTTTCCTTGAGCCCGCCCTCTGCGTGACACCCTAATCCAAGCTCTGGCTGAGGGGCTCCTCGGTCTGTCCCATCAGTCTGTATTTTTTTTTTGTATCGGCAGTCCTTGTAGCAGTTTTGAAAGTGAAAGTACTCACATGCTCTCACTTTGGAAGCTGCCAAGGAAACAAGGAGCCATGCAGTATTGTACCTTTTTCTATAGGTAGATGGTTGATGGAACATAAAGCACTTGGACTGGAAAATACAATCTGTGGGACGAATTTCAAAACAGAGCATCTATGTGAAAATTCCAGAATAAGTGTGTAATTTATAAAGGAAACACCGGCAGCACACATATGCTCTCTCATTGAATTACCACCTGCTCCTGTAGAAGGGTGTAAATGTGTTGCGATGGTCCTGGTTGCTCTTATCATGGTTAGAAACCACAAAACTCAAGTACTGGCCACGTTTAGATCAGGAGAACCACTTTAGTTTCCAGGAGTTCAATCCATGGCCAAAAACTCATCCAGCCTGAGTTTTCGGATTCACAAACAGACCCAAGGAAGTGGACCTCCCCGTCTCATCTGCCCGCAACCTCGGAGTCATCTTTGACTCCTCTCTCTCCTTCTCTGCACATATCCAGCAGATAGCCAAGACCTGTCGCTTCTTCCTCTTTAACATCAGCAAAATTCACCCTTTCCTCTCTGAACACACCACCTGAACTCTCGTCCACGCTCTCATTACCTCTCGCCTGGACTACTGCAACTTACTCCTCACCGGCCTCCCACTTAGCCATCTATCCCCCCTTCAATCTGTTCAGAACTCTGCTGCACGTCTCATATTCCGCCAGAACCGATATACTCATATCACCCCTCTCCTCAGGTCTCTTCACTGGCTTCCGATCAGATACCGCATTCAATTCAAGCTTCTCCTTCTTACCTACAAATGCACTCAGTCTGCTGCCCCTCACTATCTTTCTACCCTCATCTCCCCTTACGTTCCCGCCCGTAACCTCCGTTCACAGGATAAATCCCTCCTCTCAGTACCCTTCTCCACCACCGCCAACTCCAGGCTCTGCTCATTCTGCCTCGCCTCACCCTATGCTTGGAACAACCTTCCTGAACCCTTACGCCAAGCCCCCTCCCTGCCCGTCTTCAAGTCTTTGCTTAAAGCCCACCTCTTCAATGCTGCGTTCGGCACCTAACCCTTACCGTTCAGTGAATCCAGACTGCCCCAATTTGACTGCCCCTATCGGACCGACCGTTCACTTGTCTATTAGATTGTAAGCTCTTTGAGCAGGGACTGTCTCTCTTTGTTAAATTGTACAGCGCTGCGTAACCCTAGTAGCGCTCTAGAAATGTTAAGTAGTAGTAGTAGTAACTAGCCCAGAGTTCAGATCAACTTATTAATTTCCAACAAAACAACCTCCGCTCTATGGCAAAGGCTGGCATTCTTATATAAGCCTGAACATA
The DNA here is from genome assembly GCF_901765095.1 of Microcaecilia unicolor. Lineage (NCBI taxonomy): Eukaryota > Metazoa > Chordata > Amphibia > Gymnophiona > Siphonopidae > Microcaecilia > Microcaecilia unicolor. Next base: position 184,148,765 of record NC_044039.1, on the reverse strand, counting down.
TTCCACAGGTATCCCAAGGGCTTTCTTTTATCTTCTGGCCTGGGACTCTTTCTGGCTGCTTCTGGTGGGTTGCTCAGTCAGCAGGGCTTACTTCCCAACTGTGCTCCCACTATGAGCACATGGGGATTTCCCCTCTCAAAAGTACCTTGTCCTTTCACCACTGCAAGTCTCACAGGCTCCAGCCCCTCCCTTAGCCCCTCGTACACAGCTGAGTCACCGAGTTCCAGCTGGAATGTCTATAACACCAGAAGTACCTTGTCAATACCTCTCTTTCCCCAGAGGTTTGTTCTTTTCACTACTGCCAGTCTCACAAGCCCACATTTTCCTCAGTGCCTTGAACACAGCTAAGAAGACACTCTGGCAGCAACCTCTGCAGCATCTAGCCAGGGTTGCAGGAAAAACCTGGCTTTCACCAGACTCCTTTTCAGGTAGGGTTACCATATGTCTCCAGAAAAAGGAGGACAGATGATTGAGCCAGTCTGGGTTTTACTTCCAAATGGAAGCAAAACCCGGACTGGATCAAGTGTCCTCCTTTTTCTGGAGCCATATGGTAACCCTATTTTCAGGGAACTTTTGCCCTGGGAATGGATAACCCAAAACGCCAACCAGCCTCCCCCACCTCCTTTCTCTTACCACATATGGCTGAGAATAATCATCTCCCCTGGGATGGGTCCTCCTGGGAGCCCTGCTTGCTGGAATCACCTGCTCTCTATGCTTCCCTTCCCTCAGCCTTAAAGGGACCTCCTTCTTCTTTCCCTAAATGGTACTTAAGGGCTGATATCTTTGTACTCAGCATGCTATGCCATTCCCCTGGACTGCTGCAGCCTAAGGAAAAATCCTTTCAACTCAGGGGATTCCACTCCAGGTATTCCTCCCCCCCCCCCCCCCCCCCCAGCTCTAAACCTCTCCTGCAGCTCCCTATATGTGAAACTAGAAGGGGAAATGGCACTAGGGACACCAGGACAGTGTTTTACTCATCATAGTGTGCATTTACTCTAAGCAAGTGTATGCATGTTTTAGGAATTATGTATGTACATTACAAACCAACCAAGCTGTGACCCCAGGAACACAGACCGCATAAAAGTAGACATTATTTTGCAGTGCACGAATATTCACACATAATTTTATGAGTCATTTCTTGCAGGTGAACCGTATTTTCAAGTGGAAAAATCTTTATTATAAAATTAACTCTTACGCACATTAAACTCACCCTCTGGGAACACCTCCTAATGGACCTAAAGGTGCACATGTTCTGGAACTGCCCTGCATATTTTTAGCTTGGCTGAAGGAGGTCAATCTTCAGACAACCCTTTGACCTTTCTAAATCAGCATTCATTTACTTTCAAGAGTGGAGGAATAGCCTAATAAAACAATGAACTGAACCAGGTGAAGGCAGAATTCAAATCTAACTTCTGCTTCTTCTGACCATGGACATTTGCCTCACATACAAACTTAGGGGTCCTTTTACTAAGCCATTGTAAAAAGTGGCCTGCGGTAGTGTAGGCGCTTGTATTGAGCTCGCCAGTTTTTTCCGCATCTACAAAAAAAATTGTTGTTTTTCTTAATGGGATGGGAAAAGGGCCTGCGGCAAAAATGAAACCAGTGCACGCCCAAAACCAGCCTGAGCTCTTAACACCACCCATTGATCTAGCGGTAAAGGCTCGTGCGCTACATGCGTGATGACCGGTTTGCACGCGCCAAGTGCCGTCCAGCGCACGTAGGAGGAAATAAATTCATCCAGGCATAATGGGTGCGCGCCAAATCTGAAATTACCACAAGGGGGTGCGCTGGCCTGGCGGTAGTCTCATTTTGGTGCACGCCGTGCGCGTGTAGAGCTTACCGCGGCTTAGTAAAAGGGCTCCTTACTGATCAATATTCAACCAACATCCCTACTAGCTGAATTAGTCCAGGGTATTAGTCCCAGATGTGGGCGCTGAATAACCAGATGTGAGCATCTGAAAGTTATCTAGTTATGGGCAATATTCAGTGTCATACTCGGATGTTATGCTTTTGCATTTCAAATCAATAGAAATATTTCTAAGAAGAGGGGATGTGCTTCTAATTAAGCATGCAAATTATGCCCTATTTGCCACTGACTCTTGGTGTGACCTTGGGCTAACCGCTTTAGTTTACTAAACAGTAACTAGAAAATAATATTATTGTGACTCCCTCCACTCCCTGGAAGATTCTGACGTAGCATTCTGTCTTTGAGTGTTTTCAAAGTGACCTGATTAGAAAATGCCTAGGAACCTGTATATATGTATGTAGATAGATAATAATTTGAGGTAATTTTAACAATGATATAACTTTACATAGGCGGGCCAACCTCCTGTCTTGCTTACAAGCCTATGGATACAAAGATCAACTCTCTACAGCTTTTACGTGCAGAAATGTGTTTAAAAATTGCCACACACAAATTGTGATTGTCATATTAGTCCATTTGGATACGTAAAAATAAGGGTTAGAGTGGAATTAGAAAAGGTAGAGAGAAGGGCTGTGAAAATGATAAAGGGGATGGAGAGAGACTGATTTTCCCTTGACAAAGCATACAAGCGAAACAGGCTCCTGTCGGGACAGTAGCTACTCCTGGAACTGCATACGGACATGCATGCAGATAAGTGTTTTATAAGTCATTTCCGCTACAATGAATGTTAATACTCTGGTCAGTACAATACCGGGCACACAACTCTAACACGAAGTATAATAAGTTGAAACCGAGAGGTTTATGTTAAGCACTGCATGAGCAATATTAATATAAAAAGCTATAAATAGCACAATAAAAACATTTTTTTCACAAGATACGGATGGTTGGGGGCCGTCTATGATTATAATTGTCACATTGATCAGGCACACCAGATTGGTGATAAAGCATTTGCCTCAGTGACTGTATGAGACTTCCTCAAAATACATCAACCTTTGTGACCATCTGGCACTATTTGAACTTTACTCTACCATTCGTTGGTTGTATATGGTGTATATTTTTGGTAGATTACCGCCATCACAATTTTGACAGTATTTCTAGGATAAGCAGTATTGTACTGTTTTGGGATCTTGCCAGGTACTTGTGACCTGGATTTGCCACTGTTGGCGACAGAATACTGGGCTTGATGGATCTTCGGTCTGTCCCAGTATGACAACACTTATGTACTTAAGTACTTATGTACATCCAAATTGTAGGTGAAACATTTTATTGTAGTAATTTGTGGCTCAATGTAATAATGAGTTCTATGGTGTTATGACATGCCAATATGCATTATGTATCACAGGTCCCATTTTATGTAATCGGCCTGTGATACATAATTCACACGTTGGTATGTGATACTGTCTAGGCTGTTAATACATATGTGACTAGCTTTCAAGAGTTATCCTCTCTTCTTTAGCTCAGTATAGAAACAGCGCAGTTACACTGGTGGTACATACTGTACATACATGCAGAGTCCTAGGCGTTTTATAAACATGACACTGTGATGGTCATTTTAAAAGCCCTGTTCTTGTTTTGGACATCTGAAAACTGGCACTTAGACATCCATATTGCATGGACATCTAAATCCAATTTTACAAAGGCAGGATATGGATGTCTAACACTGCCTGCGTCCATGTGGCAAGGGGGTGTAGTCTGGGCATGTTTTGAGTGGGACTAGGGAGAACCCAAAATATGGATGTCCAACTCTGATCACAGATGGGGAAGGGACGTCCAAGTCTACAAAAATGGATGTTGTTAGTTAGACCTGGTACTTGTCACATCCAAGATTTATAGAAAAGTGCTTTGAGCAATTTTCCACTGAATGAAACTAAAGGCAGTCACAATAGGTATTTTCCAGTGGCGTACCAAGGGGGGGGGGGGGGGGCGGGGGGGGCGGTCCTCCCCGGGTGCCCGCCACTGGGGGGGTGCCGCACGCCAGTCAGCGTCATTCGTTTCCATGCTCCCTCTGCCCCGGAACAGGAAGTAACCTGTTCCGGGGCAGAGGGATCATGGAAACGAACGACGCTGACCGGCGCGTGGCACCCCCCCAGTGGCGTGCACCCGGGGGTGAGGGGGTTCTTTCGCCAGGGTGGGGGGTCCTTTCGCCGGGGTGGGGGTCACGCTGCACGGGGGGGGGGGGGGGGGGGGCGGGGCGCATCAGCGATCCGCCCTGGGTGTCAGCGCCCCTAGGAACGCCACTAGTATTTTCTGTCCTTGGAGTGTTCACAATAAAAAAAAAACCACCCCAAAACAAAACAAAAATTGCAAATAGCTGTAGTGGAATGTGACCTGGAAAACTCCAGATCTCTGTTCTGGTTCCATCTAGCTGGCTGTTTTAACCATTAGGCTACTTCTCCACAGTAAGAACATAAGAATAGCCACACTGGGTCAAACCAATGGTCCATCTAGCCCAGTATCCTGTTTCCAACAGTGGCCAATCCTGGTCACAAGTACCTGGCAGAAACCCAATCCCGGAGCAAGCAATGGCTTCCCCCCATATCCATCTCAATAACAGACTATGGACTTCTCCAGGAACTTGCCCAAACCTTTTTTAAACCCAGATACCCTAGCCGCTGTTACCACATCCTCTGACAAAGAGTTCAAGAATTAACTATTCACTGAGTGAAAAAATATTTCCTCCAATTTGTTTTAAAATTATTTCCGTATAATTTCATTGAGTGTCCCCTGGTATTTGTAGTTTTTCAAAGAGTAAAAAATCGATTCACTTCCACCCGCTCTATACCACTCAGGATTTTGTCGACCTCAATCATATCTCCCCTTAGCCATCTCTTTTCCAAGATGAAAAGCCCTAACTTCTTTAACCTTTCCTCATCTCCTTTATCATTCTAGGCACTCTTGATAACTGTGTGGCCATTTTATAATATGGATGTTTCTCTGCTGTCACACAGCCATCCATGTCCCTTGTATTGCCCCATTCATAAATCTGGATGTTTCAGTTTGTAAAATGGATGTTCATACTGGATGTCCCCAGCAGTGGTGTAGCGACGTGGGGCCAAGGGGGCCTGGGCCCCCCAAATTTCTTCTGGGCCCCTGGTTTTGCTGGCGGGGGTCCCCAACTCCCGCCAGCTGAAGCCTTCATCCAGCACTGGTCTCAGCGCCACCGTGTTGCCTGCCCTGCTGCTCTTCCCCTCACGTCCAGCACGCTGCTTTTAGTGAAACTGAGCATGCTCAATTTCACTAAAAGGAGTGTGCAGGACGAGAGGGAAGAGCGAGCAGGGGAGGCAATGCGGCAGCGCCGAGACCGGCACTGGATGAAGGTGTCAGCTGGCGGGAGTTGGGGATCCCACCAGCCAAGGTATTAAATTGTGGCGGCGAGGTGGTGGGGAGCAGCGAGTGGTGAGGCGGTAGTAGAGGGGGGGTGGTGACGCAGTGGGGGGGGGGGGGCGGCAGACCAAAATATGCCCACCACCTCAGGCTCTGGCCCCCTCCCGCCACGAGGCCTGGCTATGCCCCTGGTTTCCAGCACTTGGATGTCTATCTCACATGCAATTTAGAAAAGGCTGTATCCTCTTCTAAAATATATGTGAGATGGAAGTCCATTTGTGATGTACTGACTTGAACGTCCATATTCTGATTTGGACATCCTTTGTAAAATGCCACTCTGTATGAACAGGCAAAAGTAGTGTAACTGTGCTCTACAATTTATTTCTCACAAAATATCATAACACTCTTTTGACCAAAATTATATACTGAACATTATTTGTGAAAATAGATGAGTCCTCAGTGTGGCTTTTCAAAATACTGAGATGGTGGACTATGCCACACCCAGAAAGAAAGCTGTATCCAGTATATACATTTGAATTGCTCACAGCTTCTTTTTCACTCACCATCATAGGGCTCATCCTTGTGTGTATATATAATTAAACATACATGTGCAATCACCAATGTATTATACATTTATAAATCCTTTTTATCCCACACTATTCAAATTATGACATGATATCACAAGATGGTCTTGAATACGGAAGTTAGGTATACCACTATAACAATTCAAAGATGGCCCAACCATCTAAAATAGACATTTCAATCTTATGAATGTTGTTGAACAATATTTGCACTTAAATGAACGACAATGTCCCGGTCCAACAGGTTCAAAAGAGCTCCATTTTGGAGACAACTCCTTCCTCAGGAACCCCTCTGATGAACATCAAATCTTTGGGTGGATCACCTCCATACGAAAGATGGTGGAGTCCACTGACAACGCTGTCTTCAATATTATTTTTTAAAATTCCGGAAATGACATCACCTAATACAACTTTATTACTCAGGCAAACATCACAAGATGCTATTCTTATCTGTACATAATGTGCACTTTTTACAAACATTTGAATTGATAAAGGAGAAGCCTAGAGGGTCCGAAAATCTCACTTCTCCCACTAACGTTCCTTATCACCTTCTGTTGCCTCTGTTTCACAGTTCAGAGGCCTGTTTACTAAAGTGCTGTACAGTTTTACACTTAACACACCTATAGTAGCCCAAATTAACGTGTGTTAAGTGAAAAGCCTCTGTGGTGAGTGCAGAGGTGTTTCTAGGGCTGAGGGCGTAGCTGTGCCACTAATGCAGGGCAATGGTCATTACTGTGCATTAACAGTATAACTGGAATGCAGCTCAGTCCACCTCTGGAGGTGTGGTAACTGTTCCTCATTAGCAGCTAGGACATGTTGATGACACCAACATTTGAGTACCAAGAATGCGTGTAAATGACCAGAATACTGGCATATACACACATTTGTGTCCACATACATGTAAATGACAATGTTCTATAAGAACATAAGAATAGCCATACAAGGTCAGGCCAATTGTCCATCTAGCCCAGTATTCTGTTTCCAACAGTGGCCAGTCCAGGTCACAAGAACCTGACAGAATCCCAAATAGTAGCAACATTCCATACTACCAATCCCAGGGACAGCAGTAGCTTCCCCCATATCTATCTCAATAGCAAACTATGGACTTTTCCTCCAGGAACTTGTCCAACCCTTTTTTTAAACCCAGATACGCTAACCGCAGTAACCACATCTTCCAGCAATGAGTTCCAGAGCTTAACTATTCTTTGAGTGAAAAAAAATTTCCTCCTATTTGTTTTAAAGGTATTTCCATGTAATTTAATTGCGCGTCCCCTAGTCTTTGTACTTTTACCTATTCTACATCACAAGATTTTGTAGACCTCAATCATATCTCCCCCAGCTGTCTCTTTTCCAAGCTGAAGAGCCCCGACCTCTTTAGCCTTTCCTTATATGAGAGGAGTTCCATCACCTTTATCATTTGTTCGCTCTTCTTTGAACCTTTTCTAATTTCGCTATATCTTTTTTGAGATATGGCGACCAGAATTGAATGCAATACTCAAGGTGAGGTCGCACCATGGAGTGATACAGAGGCATTATAATATTATTGGTTTTATTTTGCTTCCCTTTCCTAATAATTCCTAGCATCCTGTTTGCATTTTTGGCCGCCGTCTCACACTGGGCAAAAGATTTCAGCGTATTATCTACAATGACACCTAGATCTTTTTCTTGAGTGATGACCCCTAAGGTAGACCCTAGCATCAGGTAACTATGATTCAGATTATTCTTTCCAATGTGCATCACTTTGCATTTGTCCACATTAAATTTCATATGCCTAAATGCATATACATGGGCGGAGTGTAGGCTGGGCAGAAATTATACACATACATTACAGATTACTATCATTCACATGCATTTTTTTTTACAAACCTAGTCGTGCGCGTTTACACTAGTGCTGGTGCAAGTGATTGTGCCAAAAATACAGGTGTGTTTTTGTCCTCTTATGATGGTATTCTATAAAGGAAGGTTGCTGTCTACTGTTCTTTCTAGAAAGGCTCCAAATAGGTGCCCCAATGTAGGCTCTACTTTATGGAATTGCTCTTTAGGTAGCCCTTTTACTAAGGTGCACTAACGTTGAGGAGTGGCCTAGTGGCTAGAGCACTGGTCTTGCAATCTAGAGGTGGCCAGTTCAACTCCCACTGCTGCTCCTTGAGATCTTGGGCAAATCACTTAACGCTCCATTTCCTCAGGTACAAACTTAGATTGTGAGCCCTCTTGGGGCAGAGAAATATCCAGTGTACCTGAATGTAACTCACCTTGAGCTACTACTGAAAAAGGTGTGAGCAAAATCCAAATAAATAAATAACACATTTAGCATGCACTAACTGCCATACAGCCCATTATATTCCTATGGGCTACAGGGCATTTAGTGTGTGCTAATGGTTAGCATGTGCTAAATTCATTAGTGCACCATAGTAAAATGACCCTTAGGTAATTAATGCATTTATTAATTTTTTACCATGTTAACTGTTTATAAGACCAAAAATATTATAATGCTTCTATATTGCTCCATGGTGCAACCTCACCTTGAGTATTGCATTCAATTCTGGTCACTGTATCTAAAAAATGATATAGCGGAATTAGAATAGGTTCAAAGAAGAGCAACCAAAGTGATAAAGGGGATGGAACTGCTCTCATTTGAGGAAAGGCTAAAGAGGTTAGGGACCTTCAGCTTGGGAAAGAGACGTCTGAGGGGGGATATGATTGAGGTTTACAAAATCCTGAGTGGAGTAGAACAGGTAGAAGTGAATTGATTTTTCACTCTTTCAAAAAGTACAAAGACTAGGGGATACTCAATGAAATTACATAGTAAATGACTTCCTGACATTAGTCCTGAGTCTGCCCCCCTTCAACCTCAATTCATGTCCTCTAGTTCTACCACCTTCCCATCTCCGGAAAAGGTTCATTTGTGGAATTGCGTAGAAATACTTTAAAAACAAATAGGAGGAAATATTTTTTTCACTCAAAGGATAGTTAAGCTCCGGAATTCATTGCCAGAGCCAGGATATGGTCACAGCGGTCAGTGTATCTGGGTTAAATAAAAGGGTTATACAAGTTCCTGGAGGAAAAGTCCATGGTCTATTCTATTGAGATAGACATGGGAAAGCCATTGCTGTCCCTGGGATTGGTAGCATGGAATGTTGCTACTATTTTGGCTTCAGCCAGGTACTTGGCCACTGTTGGAAGCAGGGTACTGGGCTAGATGGACCACTGGTCTGACCCAGAATGGCTGTTCTTATGTTCTTATGAGTTAAAACCTGCGTTAAATATCTATAGCAGTATATTAGAGCGGACCATTGGATTGCAAGCCCTTTGGGGCACAGAAATAATTGCTCTACCTGAATATATTTGGAAGGTGAGTAATTAAACCCAAAACCGAAATCCATGTGGACATAGCTACAATAGCTGTAAGAATTTAAATGTTGAAAGATATCTACTTGTTTAAAATATGATACAGTACAGATGCATCCCAGAGAAAATCTTGCTATTTTCTACTCTTATCTGGGTGAATTCTGCCTTCATCTGTTCCTTAATCCTCCAGGATCCAAACAGCACTTCTGTGGCTGTGTTCTGGCTTCCTGATGACTAAAGACCTAACTTGCAGCTGCATATCATTCCTTGCAAAAGGTTTGTGTCAGGCCTGGGGTTGCAGTAACACAATGTCCTTGCGTCCTTACTCTGAGTACATGCTTGCGTGCTTTCTGGTGATTTATAGATGTCTCCCTTCCCATAGGAGGTCTGCCAAGCTGTTCATTGTTATCACAAGATCCTGTACAACACTGTAAAATGGCAACATGATCTAAGGAATACTTCTTTACGGAAAGGGTGGTGGATGTGTGGAACGGCCTCCCAGTGGAGGTGGTGGAGACGAGGACTGTATCTAAATTCAAGAAAGCTTGGGACAGGCATGTGGGATGCCTTAGGGGAGGAAGAGATAGCGAATGATATGGATAGGCAGACCGGATAGGCCATTTGGCCTTTATCTGCCATCATTTTCTATGTTTCTATTAGTAATAGTTTATGTAGATGTTATGAGCTGAGACTTTTTGTAACTAATTAAACACCTTCTGCTTAACTGTATTAATATATCCGTCTGTCTAGATATAGAAACACACACACACACACATGTCAAAAAACTGTTTCCCTAAAATATTACAAGTGCAATGGCCTTCAGTGGCCTTTATAATGTCCAAAACAATTTTATAACACAAACCTTCAAAAATAATATTTTCCCAATAAATAGTATTGCTTCTGGGTGGATGGGTCACTGCGCACAAAAAGAAGTTGAGAAGTTAGGTGATGTATAGCTGTGCGTTGTTTAAAGTGTGGGTGTGATGGGATATGGATCCCCTGGATTCTATATATTGCGCTCAAACATTGTGTGCTGAAATGTGGGCGCTAACAGCCAATTATTGCAGTTAATTGGCTTTGATTAGAGGTTGTGCGTGCATCTAGCTGCACACTGTAAGGATCAGCTCGCAACTTTTCTAGTGTGTATCTGAAAAGGGGCCGTGGCCAGGGTGTTCCAAAAAGTTGGCACACAGAATTACAGAATTTGACCTACAGGCGCCTAACTTGGGCATCGGTATAAGTCCAGCACCCAAAATATAGGTGTAAGTGCTATTCTATATAAGGTATATGCCATCCTTTATAGAATAGCGTTTAGCGCCAAATTTGTTTGGCACCTAAATTGCAGCACCGTTGAGTAGGTGCTTCAGTAGGTGTGTGGAAAGGGGTGAGGGAAGTGCTATTGGATGCCCCATGCTCTCTTACACCCTTTCCATTCCACCTCACCCCATATCACTCTCCCAACCCTATATTCTTGCCCTCTTCCCGCACCTTCCAACACTCCGTAATCTATGTTTTCAACCACCCTCAATTTGGTCTCTCCCTTCAACCCCACTTTTACACTCTCTACTTCTTCTCCCTCCCATTCTCACATGCAGTCTCCCTCCCAGTGCACGCTCCCTCTCACCCTTCTGCATTCCTCCACTTTTCTCTTCTCCCCCCACTCTCCCTCACCTCCCTACATTCTTTTACTGCCAACATTCTCAACTCCTCACCGGCTCTTAGCAAGCAAGACTGATTACCAAAGAGTGGTACAGTGCAGGTGTGTTAAATACACAAATTAATATGCAGTAAAGTGTAAGCCTGTGCACTAACAGTTCGGGATGTCCCCATCATGTTCTCAAAGAATTACTGTACGGAAAGGAACTTAGCCATGTCTTGTTTATATTTAATGAGTGCAGGTATGTGTCTTTGTAAAATAGGTGCCTTCCTGCCCCATTAGCCTAGGCAACCTAATATAAATTGCCCTCTACAATCATTTCTTCTAAAACAACAACAACAAAAACCCTTCTTTGCCCGTTTTACCAGAGCATATCCATTCCTGTGTAGCAAGGTTTGTGTACGGTGTTCTTGGCTCAAAGACAGTGCCTGAGTCCATGCAGGAAATCTGCTGTGAAAAACATGCTCCTGCTGCCAAGAAATGCCTCCCATTCTTCCCTCTGGCAGCTCAGGAAGCTTCACTTGTGTACATTTCAGAAATCAGGCTCTGTTAAACATAGTTATCCTGGTTCATACTGGAGGGGAAGAAATGCTAGGCCCTGGTACTGAAAATGAAATTCTTCTGGGCCTTATTTACACCCATGAGAAAATGCAAAGTTATGTCTAAAGATGCACAAAACATTTAAATGCAGGAAAATACCACACTAGTCGATCAACTTGGCCAGTTGTCCATTAAGAGAGTATAGGCCCGATATTAGCGCTATTTAACCAGCCAGGAATGGTTCCTGGCCGGTTAAATAGTGCTTAGTTGGCTAACTGCTAATATTCAGTACAAGATAGCCAATTATCTCCGCTAAATATTATAGTAACATAGTAAGTGATGGCAGATAAAGACCTGTACAGACCATCTAGTCTGCCGAACAAGATAAACTCATTTACATGGTATGTGTTACTTTATATGTATACCCGAGTTTGATTTGTCCTTGCCTTTCTCAGGGCACAGACTGTAGAAGTCTGCCCAGTACTGTTCTTGTACTAAGTTCTGGAGCTAACGTCAAAACCCCTTAAAATTTACACTCCAGCCCATCCCTATCTATTCAGTCACGATCAGGACGTAGACCATAGTAGTCTGCCCAGCTCCCGTTTTGTTTCCAATTACTTGCATCGCCACCCAATCTCTGCTAAGATTCCATGGAACCATTCCTTCTAAACAGGATTCCTTTGTGTTTATCCCATGCATGTTTGAATTCCATTACCGTTTTCATCTCCACCACCTACCGCGGGAGGGCATTCCACATATCCACCAACCTCTCTGTGAAAAAATACTTCCTGACATTAGTCCTGCGTCTGCCCCCCCTTCAACCTCAATTCATGTCCTCTAGTTCTACCGCCTTCCCGTCTCCGGAAAAGGTTCATTTGCGGATTAATACCTTTCAAATATTTGAATGTCTGTATCATGTCAACCCTGTGGCTAGCTGCTGCCTAGCTATGTCATGTGACTTAGCCGGTTAAGCATGGATATTCAGCGCTAACCAGCTTAGCGGTAAAGATCGGCTACATAAATAGCAGGTCTATCTTTAACTGCTAAGCACTTAACCAGTTAATGCTAAATATTGGCTTTTAACCAGATAAGTTGCCACAGACAAAACTGAAACCGGACATTCAATGCCAGTCGCCAGATACAGCTTAGCATTGAATATTAGGGTCAGCGCCCCCTGCGGAAGCTAACTGCTCTGGCTGCTGCTGGTTGAATATCGTGGTGGTGGTGGGGGGGGGGGGGGGTATCTGTCTGTCTCTCTACTCCTTTATACAATCTCCCAGCATATGTAGAGGTAGGTAATTATACATAACAGTAGAAGCTGCTCTCTAAGGGGAATATAATGGGTGTCTTAGCTTTTAGCGTGCACTAAGGGGCCCTTTTACTAAGCCGTGTAGGCACGTATGCGCGACCTACGCACATCAATTTTCAGTTACCGCCCAGCTACCGCGTGGGCCTTGCGGTAATTTCATTTTTGTTGCGTGTCCGCTGCTTGCCCCAGAAAATATTTTTATTTTGTGGCATGTGGGCGGTAATCGGCATTGTACGTGTGCTGACGTTTACCGCCCAGTTAACATGTGAGATTTTACTGCTAGGTCAATGGGTGGTGGTAAGGTCTCAGGCCCAAAATGGACACGCACCAATTTTTATTTTGCTGCATGTCCATTTTCAGCAAAAAAAAGAGACCTTTTTCACAGGTGCGCTGAAAAATGCATCTGTGCATGCCCAATACATGCGTCTAGACCAGCACAGGTCATTTTTTGGTGCACCTCAGTAAAAGGACCCCTAAATTTGTTAGCATTCCTTAGCAAAAGAACCCCTAAGTGTTTATAAGACTCCAAAAAAGATCAACACAAAAGAGATGCCAAATAAAGGTTCAGGACCTGGAGATATCATTCATTTTTTTAATTCAATTTAGCTCACATCTTTCCAAAAATAGTTCCACAAGTTACATTCATGTAGAGGTATTCCGCCTCCTCAGGCGGGTTACAGTCTAAGGTGGCAATTCTATACATTGGCAGCTCATTTTAGGTGCCACCTAGGGGGAGGCTTAGCGCCAGTTCTATAATGGCTTAAAGGTGCACCTACGCTGTTATAGAATACTAATGGAAAGTGTCGTGATGCACCAAATGTAGGCATGCCTACTTTCGAGAGGTCTGTGGCTGGTGCAAGGGGGCATGCCTAAGTATGGCATGCAATGCACATATCTGATAGCATTCTATAAGTTGCATGCAAGGCTGATGTTAGGGGCGGGGGGGGGGGGACAGAACAGCTGCCCTGGGCCCCACAGCTCCAGTCCCTATCCTCCTCCTTTCCCCTCACCTTCCCGATTTTGTTAAAAAATTAATTTCTTTCTCAGAGGGGCCCCGGCGCAGCAGCCATCCTCACAAGCTGCCCCCGGCTCCCCCAGAGCTTTCCCTTTTTGCCGCGATCCGCTCCCCTCTGACGCAATTTCCTGTTCCGTCTGGGCGGATTGGTGGGGGCAGAGAGAGAGAGAGAAAGCTTCGAGGCAGTCAGAGGCAGCTAGTGAAGATGGCTGCAGCGCCGGGGCCCCTCTGAGAAGGGAAATACATTTTTAAAGAAAACCGCAAGGTGAGGGGAGGGGAAGGGAGGGAGATGGACCGTAGTGGGGAGAAGGGTAAGAGATGCCCAGACTGCATAGTAGCAGTCTGGTTTCTTAGGGCCCTGTTTACTAAGTGGCGTTATAGGCTCGTTAGTGTTTTTAATGTGCATTAACTATGCACGCACGTTAACCATATATGCACCTACAATATCCCTATAGACGCCTTCACGTTTAGCGCGCGCACTAATTGTAGACGTTAAAATGCTAATGCACCTTAGTAAACAGGGCCCTTAGTGTCTTTTTCTGAACAAAATGATTGGCAACAATCACACATGTATGCACTACTATCTTTAAGGGGGTCTTTTGCAAAGCCATGCTAGCATTTTTAGCTCGTGGTAAAAATCAACTGGTGGTAAACGCTGAGACATCCATATGGGCATCTCAGCGTTTACCACCTGCTGATTTTTACCATGAGCTAAAAACTCTAGCGCAGTTTTGTAAAAGGCCCCCTTAACTTGGCACCGGCCTATAGAATTGCTTTTTCTCCTGGATTCTATAAATGTCACCCAAATTTGGGCATCCCAAATTGCACGCAATCCTGAGATCCACACACAAATAAATTAGTTAACAAGCCGCTAATAATCAATCGTTGATGCTAATTGGCTCTAATTTGGATTTATTTATTTATTATGTATTAGGATTTATTTACCGCCTTTTTGAAGGAATTCACTCAAGGTGGTGTACAGCAAGAATAAGTCAAACATAAGCAATAGACAATTACAGCAGTAAAAATATTCAAACAATAATGCAAAGTATGGCATAGTATGTCATACAATGTCCAACACAATACATAGTAAAACATTTTAATAGACAGCGTAGGATGTAAGCAAAGATGGAACATATAGTTAAATATGATAGAGTAACAGGAGTAAGAAAATAAGGGGATTAATTTAAAGAAAGTTGCAAATGAGGTCAGAAAGGTGCTTGAACATTATCTTGGCTAGGGTATGAGTGGATAAACATGTCCTGTTATAGTATGTACAGCTGGTGTCATTTACTTCTTCCGTTAAAGACCTGGTTGAAGAGCCAAGCTTTCACCTGCTTCCTGAAGTGAGATAGTATTGCGTTAAGCGAAGCCTTTCAGGGAGTGCATTCCAGACTGTGGGGGCTACTCCGGAGAAGGCTCGCTTGTGGGTATCACATTGTGTGATGTCCTTTGAAGAGGGTATGGTTAGAGAAACTCCTTGGGAGGACCTTAGTGACCTTGAAGGTGTGTAGAAGGAGATCCTGTTCTTCAAGTACTTTAGGCCATTTCCTTTAAGGGCCTTGAAGGTCAAACAGAGAGCTTTAAATTTGGCTCTGTATTGTACTGGTAGCCAGTGAAGTTTATGCAAAAATGGTGTGATTTGGCCACGTCGCTTACAACCTTCTATTAGTCTTGCTGTGCAGTTCTGAATCAATTGGAGCTGATGCAGACCCTTTGTAGTCAGACCAGTGTAGAGTGCGTTACAGTAATCCAGACTTGGTATTATTGTGGCATGCACAACTGGGATAAGATTTGCGTTCTCATTGTAAGGAGAGAGGTAGCGTAGTTGTTGCAAGTGATAGAAGCTGCTCTTGAAGGTTGCTTGGATTTGGGGGATCAGAGTAAGTGTTGAATTGAGCTGTATTCCAAGGTTCCTGACTTGTGATTTGAGGGGGAGTTCATATTTCCCAAGAAAGATTTTGATGTCAGGTATGTCCTCACTTATGTTAGGGACCCATAGAAGCTCAGTTTTACTTGGATTCAGTCAAAGTTTGTTGTTTTTAGCCAATTCTTGAATTGATGTTAGACAGATAGTCAGTTTATTCAGGGCTGTGGGTACATGAATTTGCATGCAGATCTGGCTGCACATGGTTCTGTAAAGATCAGCTCCCAAATCCTCTTGCATGCAACTCAAAAGGGGGTGTGGCTATGGGAGGGGCATAGGCAGGTCAGGGACATTCCAAAGAATTACTTGCAGTGTTGTAGAATTTAGGAGCTGTGTGCCCAAGTTGGGTGCCATTGATTTACATCAGGTTTGAGTTGCTGTCATTTCTCGTGCCCAAAGCTGGACGCCACAATATATGCTAAGTGCCATTTTATAAAGAGAGCTGAGCCCAGAGTACCCTTTACAGAATAGCGCTGAGTGTGAATTTTTCCCAGTACCTAACATTTGGCACCATTTACTGAATCTGGCCCTTTAAGTTTGCTCCTGAGGCAATGGAGAGTGAAGTGGCATGCCCAAAGCCAAAAAAACTATCAGTGGGATTTGAACTCTGCTTCCCTGGGTTTTAGTCAGCCTGGTCTAACCACTAAGCTGTGCCTCCATCCCACTCAGATGTACCAAAGAATAATCTTGGGTTTATGAGGTGGGTTTTACTTTTAGTGACCAGTAGGGTCTAACCAATGGGAAGCCATATTTTAGCTCTGGACAGTATGTTGTGGGATTATCCATTGAGAATAGGAAACAATTCACAGCTGAAGTTCAACCAGGTGGATTTCAGCCTCTTCCAGTGTGATAAAAGTTTGGAATTTCATCCAGATCTGCTGGAGAAAATCCACACATACACTGATCTCATTAGTTCATTCCTTCAAAAGTAGGCAAAAAAAAAAACCCCAACAGATATGAGGCAGTTTGAATTTTGTGACAAAGCTTTTAAAGAATCTCACACATCTCTAATCTTGGAGGTTTTGTACACCATGTAAACAGCTTATTTTTCTTTATATATATGTACAATTGTACAGCATATGTATGGGCAGGGCCGCCGAGAGACTAGGCCACCCCCCGCTGCTGCAGTCCGCGGTCTCACCTGCCTGCCTCTACGGCTCTGGGCTCCCTTCATTCAAAGCGGCAGTTGCAGATCGCCTCTCTTCTGGCCTTCCCTCCCTGTGTCCCGCCCTCGTCTGATGTAACTTCCTGTTTCCGCGAGGGTGGGACACAGGGAGGGAAGGCCAGAAGAGAGGCGATCTGCGACTGCCGCTTTGAATGAAGGGGACCCGGAGCCGTGGAGGCAGGCAGGTGAGACCGGGGACTGCATCGCCAGTGGCCTGACCCCTGCACCAGCCCCCCTTTGGAGGCCCGGGCCTGGGGAATTTTGCCCCCCCTGCCCCCCCTCTCGGCGGCCTTGCGTATGGGTGTATTATAGACCCTGCTCCTCTATTATAAATATCAGGCTTTAATTTGCTTGCTGTCCGAAGTTGTTTTCTGCCAGATAATTGAACATTAAAATGGAACCTCATTACTAAAATCTTAATTGAATGCAAATCATAGCCACTTCATCAGATCAATAATGGATTATAAGAGGCATTAATTTCATAAGAGCATTTGTTTAATTTGCTCACTTGCTTAATAAAGTAACTCTTAGAAAAAAGAAATAGGGACCATGCCAGTAAGTGCTAAATGGGGTAACTTGTAACCTACTCTTGTATAATTTGCCTAAGGATACGCATAGGGGGAGATTCTATATATGGCACCTAGAAAATCTGTACAGAAATCATTTTTGCTTAAGCGTATTCTATAAGATTTAGATGCAGTATATACTACTACTACTTATCATTTCTATAGCTCTACAAGGCATACGCAGCACTGTACACCATACACAGAAAGACAGTCGTTGCTCAAAGAGCTTACAATCTAGATAAGACAGGTAAACAGACAGGTAAACAGACAGAACAATAAGGGTAAGGGAATAAAGAGGTGAGGATAAGAGGACAGGAATAAAGAGGTGAGGATAAAAGGACAGGGCAGGTGAGTGGTGGTTAGGAGTCAAAAGCAGTGGTAAAGAGGTGGGCTTTAAGTTTGGCCTTGAAAATGGCCAAAGACGGGGCTAGACGTACAGGCTCAGGTAGTCTATTCCAGGCATGAGGTGCAGCAAGATAAAAGGAACGTATATATATAGAATACACTTCGTTGATACCCCAGTGCTTAAAACTACGTTCATCCATTTACACCAATGAAAATGTGGCAGAAATCCCTGCACATAGATCTATGCGGGCTAGGCCATATTCTATAACAGTGCACGTAAATTTGGGAATACCCATGAAACGCCCATTTCCCCACCCATAGCCATGCCCCTTTTGAACTGCATGCTTTAGAATTTAGGTGCAGTTCATTACAGAATAAGCTTAAAGGCTGTTAACAACGCTGACTGGCTTGTTAAGCCAGTTAACTTGCATGCATTGTTATGGAATATGCTTAGATTTTGGTGCGGATCTCTAGGCACGCTATGTAGAATCTGGGGGATAGGGGGCAATTTTATAACCGTGTGCCTCCACTTAGGTGTGCCAATGACCCGTGCTGGGCTTCAATTTTATAATGGCATCTGTGTGCCATGATACCTATAGAATACTTGCATAAGTCGGCATTGGCGTGCCTAAATTTAGGTGCAACCATGTATACCAGTTCTACGGCAACCATAAATGTTAGCATTTAAAGGGCCCTTTTAACTAACCCGCATAGGCACCTATGCACTTCCTGTGTGTGTCAGCTTTGAACTACCGCCCGGCAGGGGCGTAGCTATGTGGGGCCATGGGGCCTGGGCCCCTGTAGATTTGGCCGTGTACCCCCCTGCCGATGACCCTCTTGACCCCCCCTCCCACCGCCAACCCGCCATCAACCCGCCGTCGCCGCCTGTTACCTTTGCTGGCGGGGGACTCCAACCCCCACCAGCCAAGGTCCTCTTCTTCCTTCGTTCTGTTTCTGAGTCTGACGTCTGACTCAGAAACAGAACAAAGGAAGAAGAGGACCTCGGCTGGTGGGGGTTGAGGTCCCCTGCCAGCAAAGGTAGGCGACAGCAACAGCAGAGGAGAGTTGGCAGCGGGAGGGGGGTCGAGAGGGTCGTCAGCAGGGGGGGGGTCAAAGTTGTTGGTGGTGGTGGTGGCGACGGGGGGGGGGGTCGGCAATGGCAGGGGGTCAGCGGCGCCAGGGGGGGCTAAAATGTGCCCCCTCACCTCGGACTCTGGCCCCCCTCTCGCTGAAGTTTGGCTATGCCCCTGCCGCCCAGTTACCGCGTGGTCTGGGTGGTAATTTCATTTTTTACGCGCATCCACTAAGCATGCCAGAAATTTTACAAAGCACGGTAGTAACTGGGCAGTAATCAGCATTCTACATAGGTAGACCATTACCGCCCAGTTACCGCTAGGTCAGTGGGTGGCGATAAGGTCTCAGGCCCAAAATGGACGCGTGCCAATTTTTATTTTTCTGCACGTCCATTTTCAGCCAAACAAAAAGGCCTTTTTTGCAGGTGCACTGAAAGGTGGACCTGCACGCGTCCAATACAGGCGTCTACATCAGCACAGCCATTTTTCAGCGCACCTTAGTAAAAGGACCTCTAAATTCAGAAGTGATGAGTATAACTTACAGCATTCTGTAAGTAAGTACATAAATGGTGGACCCATCTCTGCCCTGCCCATGCCGCTCCCATGTGACCAGGGCCGGTCTTAGGGCGAGGCGACCGAGGCGGCCGCATAGGGCCCCACGCTCAAGGGGGCCCCGCGCGGCGCGCCTGGGGTTGCCCCGCCTGTCGCTCCCACCCCCGACGATCGATCGCTCTTCAGTAAAGAAATTGAGAAGCGCCGAGTAGCAGGCAGCGCCTCGTGTCTGCCCTGCTAGTACAACTCTCCTGCACATCGTCGGGCTGGCCTTCCCGCATTAAGTCCCGCCCTCCTCTGAGGTAATAGGCTCTTCCTGCATTAAGTCCCGCCCTCCTCTGAGGTAATAGCCCGGGTCCTGGGGGAGATGGAGAGGGGTCTTCTACTTGTAGCAACCACCTTCTGCATCTTGCCAGATCCTATTCATTGTTGGACGCTTCTTGATCCTGCTCCAGTTCCTGTTGGATCTCAGCCATATTCCTGCCTTGCTTTTCATTGGTGAGTGCCCTGTGGGAGGAGTAAACTGCTTTGATTGTAACCACAAAAAGGCGGTATATCAAATCCCATCCCCATTCCCTTCCCACTGAGAGTGCTCTGCTTTATGATTCTCTCCTCAGGTTCTGGGTTCAGGCAGTGAAAACTTGGCAGCCACCAACAACCAGAGTTCAACCCCCTTTCTCCTCCTTGAGGGTACCTATTCTGTACAAGAAAGTAGGCACCTGGTTTCCTTTACAAAATACTAGTATTTCTTTAATTTAGATTTTTGCTCATACCTTTATTCAGTAGTAGTTCAAGGTGAGTTGCATTCAGGTACATGGGGGTATTTATCTGTCCCTTGAGAGCTCACAATCTACTTTTGTACAGGAGGGTTAAGTGACTTGCCCAAGATCACAAAGAGCAGCAGTGGGATTTGAACCAGCCACCTCTGGATATTGACTGTTGCGCTAACCACTAGGCGACTACTCCTCCACTCCTATGTTGTCCAACTATGTCCTATAATTTAGTCATGAACACAATGTCAGCCAAAAAGGTGGTGTAAGTGCTTGCATCTAAATTGCCAAAACAGACACATAATTTATAGTATTGTATAATTAACATATTCAACTGTGTGCCCTACCCATGCTCTGCCCAAAGGTTGCTCATTTGTACACCCACCTGTCAAATACTCACTTTGTAAGATAGGTGCATAGTTCTTAGGTGGATTTCCAGCATTTATGCACATACGTGCACACATACATATTATCCCCCGGATTCCATATAGTGTGCTTAGAGATCGGTGCTGAAATCCAGGCAGATTCTATAACAATGCGTGTAACTTAAGCTTAACAAGCTAATTAGCATTGACAACAGCATTTAACAAGCAATAATGAGCACTAATTGGCAATAATTAGAATTTACGTGCAGCCCCTATTCCAATGTAAACACTTTGAACTGGTGTTGCTCTTTACAAAGGCACTTATTTATTTATTTATTGGGATTTATTAACCGCCTTTATGAAGAGATTCACCCAAGGCAGTGTACAGCATGTACAGTTTAACATAAAACTTACAATTTTGTTAATTGCATAAAAATAGTAAAATAACCAAGAATAAACATAAATACAATAATTGAGGTAAACATGAAAACAGTAAATTGAAACCTAATAATAGAACTACTGTACCATGAAACAGTATCAAAAATATACACATAGTGCAGTAAAGCACCAAAACCACTGAAGAAAGAGAAAAAAAAGAGTTTGTTTTACTGTTGTCACACGCAAAGGTACTAGGTACACAGGTCAGTGACCTGTGGGTCTTTGTGGGGAAAGGAAGAAAGGTTGTATTAAAAGAGCAGGATTCAAAAGAGATTTAAATAAGCTTCTGAAGGAAAAATAAATAAAAATTATTAGCTAGATAGTTTTGGAAAAGCCAGTGTTTAAGAAATTGATCTACTTTTTGGCATGTGGTGGTACCTGTGACCTGGACTAGTCACTGTGAGAGACAGGATGCTGTTTTGATTTGACGGCATGGCTTACCTTATGCTCATATATTCTTATTTAGTTTCATTTAACTTAATTTTGACCTTTGAATTCCACTTAACCCAGTCAGTACAAGGCAGATAACAATAAGGAGTAGAGGAGTGGCCTGGTGGTTAGAGCACCGGAACCAGAGGTGACCGGTTCAAATCTCACTGCTGCTCCTTGTGATCTTGGGCAAGTCACATGACAGCAGATAAGTCACTTACAGGGGCATTTTCGAAAGAGCAGGGCGCCCATCTTCCGACACAAATCGAGAGATAGACGTCCTTCTCTCAGGGTCACCCAAATCGGCATAATCAAAAGCCGATTTTGGGCGCCCTCAACTGCAGTCCGTCGCAGGGACGACCAAAGTTCCCGGGGGTGTGTCGGAGGCGTAGCGAAGGTGGGACTGGGGCGTGCTTAAGAGATGGGCATCCTTGGCCGATAATGGAAAAAAGAAGGACATCCCAGAAACAGGCATCGATTTTACTTGGCCCATTTTGTTTCACGACCGAGCCTCAAAAAGGTGCCTGAACTGACCAGATGACCTCCCCTTACTCCCCCAGTGGTCACCAACCCCCTCCCAACCCACCCAAAACCCACTGTACCCACATGTAGGTGCCCCCCCTTTACCCCTTAGGGCTATGGTAGTGGTGTACAGTTGTGGGGAGTGGGCTTTGGGGGAGGGGGGTTGGGGGGCTCAGCACCCAAGGTAAGGGAGCTGTACACCTGGGAGCAATTTGTGAAGTCCACTGCAGTGCCCCCTAGGGTACCCGGTTGGTGTCCTGGCATGTCAGGGGGACCAGTGCACTACGAATGCTGGCTCCTCCCATGACCAAATGGCTTAGATTTGGTCGTTTTTGAGATGGGCGTCCTCGGTTTCCATTATCGCTGAAAACCGGGGATGACCATCTGTAAGGTCGACCATCTCAACATTTAGGTCGAACATCTATAAGGTTGACCTAAATGTGGAGATTTGGGCGTTCTCGACCATATTATCGAAACGAAAGATGGATACCCATCTTGTTTCAATAATAGCAGTTTCCCCGCCCCTTCAGGGGGCCATCCTTCGGGGACGCCCTCAGGAAAACTTGGGCGCCCCATTCGATTATGCCCCTCTACACCCTCTATCACCTCAGATACAAATTTAAATTGTGTGCCCTCCTGGGTCTAAGAAATACCAAGTGTACCTAAATGTAACTCATATTGAACTACTACTGAAAATGTTGTGAGCAAAATCCAAATAAAAATAAGAGAAAAAAGTACATTTAAACACCAAAGAGTCAATATTCAGTGATTTAACCAGTTATAAACAGCTGCTGGCCAGTTAAATCGTATGTTTAGAGCTAACCAGACATTTTTAGCGATACTTAACCAGTTAGTACCACTGACAATGTCAGTTAGCTCCAAAATCAAATCTGGTAATTTGCGGGACCATTCTGGGAGCGAAGTCAGCACTTGGCCGTGAAGGGCAGAATTCTGTATAGAGCACCTAAAAAATCGGCACGGAAAAAAATTCCGCCTAAGCATATTCTCTAAGCAGTGCTTAGATTTAGGTGCGGTATATGGAATACACTTAGTTGATGTTCTAGTGCCTAAATCTATGTCAGTGGCGTAGCCAAATCTTGACCAGACGTTGGGCTTTCTTATAAAGGGTAAAGGTTGATGAATTTGATATGCTGCCTTTCTGTAAGTTCAACCAACGCAGTTTACATATATTATATGCAGATACTTTTTCTGTCCCGTGGGTCCACAACCTAAGCGTCCCTTTTACTAAGCTGTGGCAAAAAGTGGACTGTGGCAGTGCAAGTGCGTCTTTTGTGTGCTCGCCAGGCCAGTTTTAGTCGTGTCCTGGAAAAAGGGCCTCTTTTTAAGGGGACGGAAAATAAGAAGTGTGGCAAAATAAAAGCCAGTCCATTTTTGGCCTGAGACCTTACTGACATCCATTGACTTAGTGGTAAGGTCTCACGTGCTACCCGGGAGGTAGGCATGCAGCGAGTGTTCACTGCCATTTACCACTGGATAAGCATCACACGGTAGAAAATAGAAAATATTTTCTACCACATGTTTTTGGCACGTGCCAAATTCAGAATTACTGCTGGTGACATGTGGTAGCTAGACGGTAATGCTGATTTGGCGTGCACTTGACGCGTGTGGACCCTTACGCGCCTTTGTAAAAGGGCCCCTAACTTTGTACCTGGGACAATGGAAAGTTAAGGGGCAGCGGTGTAGCAAGGGCGGGGTGGTGGGGGTGGTCCGCCCCGGGTGCACACTGCTGGAGGAAAGCAGAGAGCAGCCGTGCGCCTGTTGGCTCCGCTGGTTCCCTGCTCCCTCTGCCCTGGAACAGGTTACTTCCTGTTCCGGGGCAGAGGGAGCAGGGAGCCAGTAGAGCCGACAGGCGCGCAGCTGCTCTCTGCACCCTCCAGCAGCGAAGAATGCACCGGGACGGGGGGTGTCATTACGCCGGGGGGGGGGGGGGGTCGTGCTGCACCCTAGGGGGACGGATGCCGCTGCACCCGGGGTGCACAGCGGTGATCCGCCCCGGGTGGCAGCTGACCTAGGATTGCCACTGTTAGGGGGCCCTTTTACGTTGAGGATAATGGTAAAAAGCCGTGATTAAAAAATGGGCTGTGCTAGTTTTGGTGCGTGAAATTGGCATGCTCTGGGCTGGTTTTTTTTACCACAGCAGGAAAAAGGCCTTTTTTAAAATGGGGCAGTAAATGCATGGCTATTTACTGTCTGAGCCCTTAACGCCACCTATTTACTTGGCGGAAATGGCACACGAGCTACCCATGTGGTAATAAGGCAATGTGGCTGTGCTGCCGATTACCACTGGGAACGCCCCCCCCCCCCCCCCCCCCACCCCACCCTGTGGTAAAAAATAGAAAATTATTTTCTACCAAGGGGAAACAGCGCACGCAAACTTCAGCATTGCAGCTGGGCGCCTGTGCTACCCCGGCAGTAGTGTCAATTTTGCATGTGCTACCTGCGCAGTTGCCCTACCGCAGCTTAGAAAAAGGGCCCCTTAGAGAGAAGAAAAGGGAATTACCAGGGGATTAAAAGAGAAACATGCCATTCTGAGAAATTCTTCTCCCAGACTGTGTCTGTTTCATTTCTGCCACTTTTGCCCTTTAATTTGGAAGGTTTTACTAATAAGGAATCTCATGGAGCAGACGGGTGGGGGGGGGGGGGGGGGGGTGGTTAAGTTATTGAGGCTACCATTAAGACATGCTATATTACCTCTAACGTGCTATTTAACACAGGCCCCATTTTATCCAATGAGTCCTAGTTACTAATAACTGGGGTAAACAGTAAAATAACACGTCTTAACGGTAGCCCATGTTGATACCCCCCCCCCCCCTTCTGAATTTTACATGCAGAGGTTTTTATTCCAGGTAAGATCAGCCAGTCAGAGCCTTTTGACATCTGCTCCCCCTCCTGCCAACCAGGACCCCTTTACATGACTTTTTACACATTTTTTTGTTTACCCTATGGTGTTGGCAAATCCATAATTCTCACCCCACTGAAAGAGGGGCTACACAAACAATTCTGAAAAGATCTTAAAAGCTTTTTATATGCCTGAATCCAAAATGAGACACGTTGCAGGCATGCAAAATTCAAAGCCTGGTGGCTGCTGACTCACCTACCTCTGATATCATGTGATAGTTATTGTTCTGTAACAAAAGAGACCATTGTACTAAGAACAAACGATTCGAAGTCAAGAGCCAATGAGTTGATTAAGCTCATCTCATTGCTCTTTAGCACCATGGCTTGGACAACTCCTGCAACAGAGATGAGAACAGTAGCTGGTCAGCTGCCCACATCACAATGAATGGTGATTTTTACATTTTTTTGAAATGTGTAAGGCTTTGTTTGAGTGTTTCAAAAATGTAATTTATCTATTGTAGAATGATTTAATAAAACTGATATTAACAAGTTGCCATGTCATCCATTTTTGACTGATGGGCCGGATATTCAAAAGTTCATATTCATTTGGGGGCAGCTATTGCAGAATATGGAAAGTACCCTATCTGTGAATTTCAGAAACTCTACATGGATAGATCTGCTGAAAACGTTTACAGACTGCCCCAACACTATTGAGATAGTACCAGGGAAGAGCGAGGATGGAGTGTGGGTGTCCCACCTAACTCTACAGATAACTGGCAATATTGAGCTAATAGGGGGTAATTCTATAAGTATATCAACTAATTATAAGGACCAAGAAGGCACATAAATAGCAGTATTTTAGTCAATTATGCATGAAAGTGGCCACTTATGCAAGTAAACAATCTCTTGTAGAATACTGACTAATGGAAAAGTATATTTATTTATTTTAAACACTTCTAACCTGCCTATAAACTAGGCGGCTTCCATAAAAACATACATACCAATGTATTTTACCTTATTGTTCTACTGTTTTGCATATTCCATAAGGTTCTTCTTGTTCCTCCACTTCAGTGGTTTCCTTCCTATGTAATGAAGCATTCTAGGCTTGCCCTGTTATGAACTTCACAGTGCATCATCTGCTGGGGATGTACTGTTCTTTTAAAAGGACGTGAAACCAGGAGAGTAGCAAGTACGGCGCATACCCTGTGCAACATACCCCCAAACACTGCTGATGTACCCCCGCCCCACCCACTTTGCAAGGGAAGCCAATGGAAGGGGCATAATTTTCATGCCCCAGCTTCCCCTGCTCCCTGTGTGGCCACAGCACTCGCACATAGCTTGCTACGGCCCTGCATGAAACTATCAATGACATTTTATCCACTTGGATTTGACTTATGCCTTTCAGTGGTAGCTCCAGGTGAGTTACATTCAGATACAGTAGGTATTATCCTGTCCTTAGAGGGCATATAATCTAGACTCCTCATTCTGTAATGGGTCACCTAAAGCTAGGCGCCAACTGTGCTTGTAAGTTATGGAAGACCACTCTTAAGCATGTTACAGTTACATGCGTAAGTTCCAGCTGTGTATACAGCTTTGGAGAGGACATGGTTAGAGATATTCCTTGGGAAAAGCTTAGTGACCATGGAAGTATATAGAGGAAGATTCTGTTCTTCAAGTACAACTCTGGCCCATTTAGCCCTGAATCCATTGCTGCTGGTGCAAACTCTGTAGTCAGACCAGTGTAAAGTGCATTACAGTAATCCAGCCTTGATGTTATCATGGTGTGAACTACTGTGACATGACTGTCTTCTCAATGTTTGGACTGAGACAGTGTAGTTATCAGAAATTATTTGCAGTGGATTTGGGGGATCAGCTCAAGTGTTGAGCCTAGCTATATCTTATGGTTCAGGACTTGTGATTTAAGGGGAAATTTGTAGCTCCCAAAAGGGATTTTGATGTCAAGTATGTGACCGCTTGAGTTAGGGACCAACAGGAGCTTAGTAAACTGGGATTCAGGCAAAAAAAATTTAGCCTATTCTTGAATTGCTGTTAAAAAGGTAGTCAGTTTATTCAGGACTGTAGGTAATTCTGTTTCAACGGTTATGAGTAAGCTGCATGTCATCTGCATAGATGTAGAACTGAGTACGAATCCACTGAATCAGCCTCATACCTTGAGGTAGATATGAAACAAAATAGGTGACAGTTGATCAATCCTTTTGGTAACCTGCAGGTCAGCTCCCAAGATGGTGATGAGATGCTGCCAGACAGCAGAGGGCAACTGTCTGAAACCAAATTGCCGCTCGGTTTTGCCAAAACTGAAACTGGCCCCACCCCCAAACAGGAGCAGCCTCCAAATTTCCCAAGTTAATTTAGTACTTAATATCCCACATATCATATATAATATCTGAGAGGCTTACAAACCTAATATATTAGAAAGATATGTAACAGAAATGGACATGGAAAGGGGGAGGGGTGGCAGTATAAGGATGGAGGAAAATGGAACTACAATAAATGATAGGAAAAAAAGAGATAGTAGATTTAATAAGTAGGGGTAATTACTTAGGGGCAGTCCCAAGTTCAGCAAATTCAAAAATTATTGGAGAAGGTATCTTCAAAGAGGAAAGTTTTAAGATCAATTTTAAATTTTTTTCAAAGAGGCTTGTAATTTGAGCTGGAGGGGCAGAGTGTTCCATAGGTTTGGGCTGACAACAGAAAAGATAGTTGCGGGTGGTATCATATCTGATGTGTTGAAAAGAGGGAATAACTAGAAGGTGTTATTGAGATAAGCGAAGCATCCGTGACAGAGAGTGCTGTGTCAAGAAATGTGCCAAGAAGGAGGGAGACCCAGTGGTAGCTCTGTTGAACACAGGTAGCCCCCAGACCCACTCATGCCCCCCCCACAGGCCTACATTAGAGTTCCTGGTGGTCTAGTGGCATAATCCGAGCAGAAGCAATCCCCAGTCATTCCTGCCTATGCAGGCTCCAATCTCAAAATGGCCACCCCATCCTCCAGCAGCAGCCTTGGGAGACTGCAGATCAAGGTTGCACTTGCAGCAGCTATTTTGACAGCAGAGATGGCCGAGGCAGAGTGACTTGGGATTGCTCCTGCATCGACTATGCCACTAAATCACCAGGGACTCTAAGGTTGACCGTGGGGGAGGGGGGGGGCTATAGGTGGGTTGGGGAGAAGAGGGAAGGAGTCGAGCTGATCCTGTCTGGTGGGAGGGAGTGGGTGGATGGAGCCTGCTCCTGTTTAGTGAGGGGGGGGGGGAGCGCTACAGGGACACAGTACTAAGTTTCAGGTTCAGACAAAAATGCACAGCATTATCGTCTGAAACTAAAACATGGACAAATACAGATTTCGGGTCAATTTCGGTATCCAAACTAGAACTGAAATTCAGTCAGCCTCTATCAGACAATATGGACTGTGGCCTGGCTGATAGATAGGATAAGTACATAAGTACATAAGTAGTGCCATACTGGGAAAGACCAAAGGTCCATCTAGCCCAGCATCCTGTCACCGACAGTGGCCAATCCAGGTCAAGGGCACCTGGCACGCTCCCCAAACGTAAAAACATTCCAGACAAGTTATACCTAAAAATGAGGAATTTTTCCAGTCCATTTAATAGCGGTCTATGGACTTGTCCTTTAGGAATCTATCTAACCCCTTTTTAAACTCCGTCAAGCTAACCGCCCGTACCACGTTCTCCGGCAATGAATTCCAGAGTCTAATTACACGTTGGGTGAAGAAAAATTTTCTCCGATTCGTTTTAAATTTACCACACTGTAGCTTCAACTCATGCCCTCTAGTCCTAGTATTTTTGGATAGCGTGAACAGTCGCTTCACATCCACCCGATCCATTCCACTCATTATTTTATACACTTCTATCATATCTCCCCTCAGCCGTCTCTTCTCCAAGCTGAAAAGCCCTAGCCTTCTCAGCCTCTCTTCATAGGAAAGTCGTCCCATCCCCACTATCATTTTCGTCGCCCTTCGCTGTACCTTTTCCAATTCTACTATATCTTTTTTGAGATACGGAGACCAGTACTGAACACAATACTCCAGGTGCGGTCGCACCATGGAGCGATACAACGGCATTATAACATCCGCACACCTGGACTCCATACCCTTCTTAATAACACCCAACATTCTATTCGCTTTCCTAGCCGCAGCAGCACACTGAGCAGAAGGTTTCAGCGTATCATCGACGACGACACCCAGATCCCTTTCTTGATCCGTAACTCCTAACGCGGAACCTTGCAAGACGTAGCTATAATTCGGGTTCCTCTTACCCACATGCATCACTTTGCACTTGTCAACATTGAACTTCATCTGCCACTTGCACGCCCATTCTCCCAGTCTCGCAAGGTCCTCCTGTAATCGTTCACATTCCTCCTGCGACTTGACGACCCTGAATAATTTTGTGTCATCGGCGAATTTAATTACCTCACTAGTTATTCCCATCTCTAGGTCATTTATAAATACATTAAAAAGCAACGGGCCCAGCACAGACCCCTGCGGGACCCCACTAACTACCCTCCTCCACTGAGAATACTGGCCACGCAATCCTACTCTCTGCTTCCTATCTTTCAACCAGTTCTTAATCCATAATAATACCCTACCTCCGATTCCATGACTCTGCAATTTCTTCAGGAGTCTTTCGTGCGGCACTTTGTCAAACGCCTTCTGAAAATCCAGATATACAATATCAACCGGCTCCCCATTGTCCACATGTTTGCTTACCCCCTCAAAAAAATGCATTAGATTGGTGAGGCAAGACTTCCCTTCACTAAATCCGTGCTGACTTTGTCTCATCAGTCCATGTTTTTGTATATGCTCTGCAATTTTATTCTTAATAATAGCCTCCACCATCTTGCCCGGCACCGACGTCAGACTCACCGGTCTATAATTTCCCGGATCTCCTCTGGAACCTTTCTTAAAAATCGGAGTAACATTGGCTACCCTCCAGTCTTCCGGTATTACACTCGATTTTAGGGACAGATTGCATATTTCTAACAGTAGCTCCGCAAGTTCATTTTTTAGTTCTATTAATACTCTGGGATGAATACCATCAGGTCCCGGTGATTTACTACTCTTCAGCTTGCTGAACTGACCCATTACATCCTCCAAGGTTACAGAGAATTTGTTTAGTTTCTCCGACTCCCCCGCTTCAAATATTCTTTCCGGCACCGGTGTCCCCCCCAAATCCTCCTCGGTGAAGACCGAAGCAAAGAATTCATTTAATTTCTCCGCTACGGCTTTGTCCTCCTTGATCGCCCCTTTAACACCATTTTCGTCCAGCGGCCCAACCGACTCTTTGGCCGGTTTCCTGCTTTTAATGTATCTAAAAAAGTTTTTACTATGTATTTTTGCTTCCAACGCTAATTTCTTCTCAAAGTCCTTTTTTGCCCTCCTTATCTCCGCTTTGCATTTGGCTTGGCATTCCTTATGATCTGAATCAAGCAAGTACTGTGCCACTAATACCTCTTTCTGCATATTGTGGTCCACAGTGTCAAATGCAGCTGAGAAATTCAGCAGTACTAACACAAGGCAAATCCCCTGTCTTGGTTTCTGTGAAGATCATCTACTAGGAATAGGAGGGCCATCTCCATTCCCTAACTGTGGGCCCTTTTTACCAAGCTGCGGCAAAAGGGGGCCTGCACTGGCATTGGCGTGTGTTTTTCACGTGCGCCGAGGTCCTCTTTTACCGCAGCTGGTAAAAGGGAAGTCTCGCTTTCCTACAGGGAAGTAAAGCACTTGCCGTACGGCCATTACGGTAAGGGCTCCTGCATTAACCTGGCTGTAACCGGACAGTGCCGGGTACACTCCGGTGCTACAAAAATAAATACATTTTTATTGTGCCAGAAATGATGGCGTATTAGGGGTGGGTAGTACCGCCGGGCTGCTATGGTAGCCCAGCGTTACTTCCTGTATAGCGAGTGGTAAGCCTGCATTGGGCTTACTGCCGCTTAGTAAAAGGAGCTCTGTATGCGTGTAAATGCCATTACAGTAATACCTCGGTTTTCGATGACTTTGGTTATCGTCGGTTTCGGTTTCTGTAGATTTTTTTCCGCGAAAAATGTCTCGGATTTCGTCGGTTGCCTCAGATTTCGTCAGCGTGCCCACGTGACCTCGCTGCTAATTTTGCGAAAACAAAGACCACCCTCCAATCTTTTGGTACCACGCTAGATTTTAAAGATAAATTACATACACTCTAGAGTTTTTGTGCTTTTTTTATTCATATGGAAATAATTGCCTCGGTTTTCGTCGGTTTCGGATTTCACCGATTGTTTTTGGACGGATTATCGATGAAAACCGAGGTATAACTGTATTACTTAACCTTTGTGTATGTAATGGGTGCGTAGATGTTAATGCCTATTTTGTAAAATTGCCCCCATAATGACTGTTAGGCTCATTTTCCCTTTCTGCTGCAATATTGCAGACCCAACATGATCTCTGGAGATACTGTCTCTTCCCAGTAGCTAAGGATCCAATGTGTGAATTTGCAAAAAAAAAAAAAAACTTATTCCTTGCTCTGATACTATCCATGCATATTCATTTTAGGCTTGCAAGTGTAATTGTTCCTCACGGCACTCCCTGACCGGGTTAAGAGTTCTCATTAGTCAGAGAGGTCAATCAGATGTTGTAATAAACAAGGTGGTGAACCATTTACTGGAACAGGCTGAGCAGACAAGTACTCTCTCACTGCATGGTTTCACTCTCCTCCCTGAGAATCATTTCAGGTAGCAATCTCTTTTCAAACAAATAGGAGAAAATGGGTTTTTTTTTAATCAACAAGCTCTGGAACTTTTTGCCTGAGGATGTGGTAAAAGCAGTTTGCATATCTGGGTTTTAAAAAGGTTTGGACAAGTTCCTGGAGGAAAAGCCCATAAATCTTCTATTAAGGTAGACATAGGGAAAGCCACTACTTCTCTTTGGGATTGGTAGCATGTAATCTTGAAACTCTTTGGGATTCTGCCAGGGACTTGTGACCTGGATTAGCCACTATTGGAAGCAGGATACGGGCTAGGCGGCAGCAAAAAAAAAAGCAGAGAAGACAACAAAAGTAACAGCTCTGGGAATATATGCAAGAAGATCCCACACATGTAAGCTATTCAGGAGAAAACTTTTATTGGCACCAGTATGGACCCGACATGTGATCGCGTTTTAGCAGGACAAATCCGCCTGCCTCAGGGGTTATAGAAACATTACAAATAAAACAATAGCTCTGTTTTAAATGTTATTGTTTTATTTGTAGTGTTTCTATGACCCCTGAGGAAGGCGGGGTTGTCCTGCCGAAACACGGTCCCGTGTCAGGTCCATACTGGTGCCAATAAAGTTTTTCTCCTGAATAGCTACTTGCGTAGTATGTTCTTGCATATACTCCCAGAGCTATTAATTTTGTTATCTTCTCTTTTTTTTTTTTTTTTGCTGCCTTTGGTTTTTCGTAGAGGTGGTTTCCTATTTTTCTTGCTATTGGGCTAGATAGACCATCAGTTTTATGCTCTTATGTTCTCTTGTGGTTCGAGCTAGTCTGTTTTAATTTACAGGAGGAGCAGTTACAAATTCAAGTCCACAGAAAACATCCCACTGTATCAAGAGTAGATACGGTGCTGGCCTCAGTCCTGCTCCCATGAACTGTCTGTTGTGTCTGAAATCATATGGACATCCCTAAAATCCGAGTATGCCCAGATAAAAGATCCACTTATCTTTCACATAACTTGCTGTGTGGGGTGATTATAATTTCCCACAATTCAATTCTACTGCAGTCCTTAGTAAAAGATGCCCATAGTGTTGGTTTGGGTGGTGTGTTATGAGAGCTTCTCTATCATTACAAACACTGCATGGGCTCTGGTTGCCATTATAGGACTGAATTTAGTTTGAATTTTGAATTAATAATCCTTTGCTTGGTGCTTGTTTTGTTTTTGGTGTCAGCTAAAATATCCAACATCCCTCTCAGTATCTATTATTGCAAGGTCTGGTTATTCACATTCAGCAGAAATAAATATTCGAAGTGGCTCTTGGAAGGAGTAAATTCTTCTGGTTGTAGGTGTTTTGCTCTTCATAGTAAACATATAGTAGATGACGGCAGAAAAAAGACCTGCATGGTCCATCCAGTCTGCCCAACAAGACAACTCATGTGTGCTACTTTTTGTGTATACCCTACTTTGATTTGTACCTGTGCTCTTCAGGGCACAGACCGTATAAGTCTGCCCAGCACTATCCCCGCCTCCCAACCACCAGCCCCACCTCCCAACCACTGGCTCTGGCACAGACCGTATAAGTCTGCCTAGCACTATCCCCGCCTCCCACCACCGGCTCTGGCAGAGACCGTATAAGTCTGCCCAGCACTATCCCTGCCTCCCACCACCGGCTCTGGCACAGACCGTATAAGTCTGCCTAGCACTATCCCCGCCTCCCACCACCGGCTCTGGCACAGACCGTATAAGTCTGCCCAGCACTATCCCTGCCTCCCACCACCGGCTCTGGCACAGACCGTATAAGTCTGCCCAGCACTATCCCTGCCTCCCAACCTCCAGTCCCGCCTCCCACCACCAGCTCTGGCACAGACCATATAAGTCTGCCCAGCACTATCCCTGCCTCCCACCACCGGCTCTGGCACTGACCGTATAAGTCTACCCAGCACTATCCCCGCCTCCCAACCTCCAGCCCCGCCTCCCACTACCGGCTCTGCTATCCAATCTCGGTTAAGCTGCTGAGGATCCATTCCTTCTGAGCAGGATTCCTTTATGTTTATCCCACGCATGTTTGAATTCCGTTACCGTTTTCATCTCCACCACCTCCCGCGGGAGAGCATTCCAAGCATCCACCACTCTCTCCGTGCTTCTAGGGTATGAAGCAAACCCAGCCTAGGTGTAGGATGATAGGCTGCAATCTCCATGACGGTTCTGAAACAACAAGCAAGAAATATTCTCTTTTCAGGCTCAGATGCACTAAACTTTAACGAAGAAATTTTCAACCGTAGCATGCATTAAAGGCCATTTTCCGACTATGCTAGCAGCTAACGAAACGGAATGCAAACGAGTCACTTACAATTGCAATGTGGACAATTCGGGATGCACTAACCATACCGACGATTGCACCGAATCATTTACCGTGAAATATTTAACGTGAGGTCAGAGCTGTCGTTAAGGCCTGAGCTGTCATACAGACACTGCTCCCCACTTCTCCCTGCAGCATAAAAATCCAAGCTGGCATGTTTGAAAATATAAATAACCCACACAAACACGTGGCTCCCCGCTTCCCCCTGCATAAAAAAGAAAATCAAACCAAAAAGCAAAAAAGGATTGGGAGGGGGCAAAGGCGCTCGTCAGGAGCGTCCTGTATGGACGGCCTTGCCCCCACCCCCGTCCGAGGTCGCCGCTGCTCCCCGCTTCCCCTTGTATTAAATAAAAAATCAAAACAAAAATCAAAAGTTTAGCAGACGGGGGCGGGCCAAGGTCAGGGAAGGAGAGACATTCTGAAGACTGGCGGCGATCAGATGTTCTTCTTGCCCTTGCAGCGCCTTCACACAGAGGTGAGAGGCGCTGCGCGGGCCCGGTAAGGCGGAGGGGGGGTCCAATGGAGGGGGGGAGCAGCGGCGATGACCTCAGGGGGGCGGGGCACAGGGGTGGAGGATGGCAGGAGGCGGAGCTGTGGGAGAAGGAGAAAGAGAGAGAGAGGAAGGGAGAGGGGCCGGGGCTGCTAAACTTTTGATTTTTGTTTTGATTTTTTATTTAATACAGGGGGAAGCGGGGAGCAGCAGCGACCTCGGGCAGGGGGGGGGGCATCCATACAGGACGCTCCTGACGGTGCCTTTGCCCCTTTTCAACGTGTTTGTGTTTTAGTTTTTTGGTATTTTGGTATTTTCAACGTGTTTGTGTTTTGGTTTTTTTGTTTTGTTTTGACATTTGTGGCATGCGCAGAGCAGCCAGCATAACGCTTGGCTGCTCTGCGCATGCTTTAGGGGCCGATTAATGACGGGGATTACACCAGTTTGATGCATTGTACTTTACAATACCGCACTGAACATGTGCGGCTTGTTTTTTTGGTGCATTCTTTGTTTTTTAAAATTCGTTAAGGACTTTTACATTTTAGATTTTTGTACATTTGGTTGATGCATCTGGGCCTCAGTTCCCTGCCTGCAAACTGGGAAACTGCCAATTTTTGACCTCAGGGGGTAATTTTATAACAGGGTACTTAATTAAGAGGACAGGAAGGCATCTATTTTATAAAGGCACGATAGGCACTTACAGTATGTGTCTTTATTAAATACTAGCACAAATCCTGAAGAAACAGAGCCTGCACTGTGGGTGCCGATGTATACATCTGCTTGGGAGCAGACCTAAATGTTGGCACATAATGTATGCACATACTTTCGTATTTGATAAATATATGCATAAATCATGATTCTGCCCACTCCACCCAAACTCCTCCCCTGTACATACCTACTCAGCAAGTTGGTGCTGGTTTGCATCATATGCATTTTTAGGCATGACCTAATTTTATAAGAAGTGTTTTACATGTGGGTAAGGGATTGATCCAAGATGGCCACTACCTGCTGACTGTTGATGGTATCACTCTAGTTTTCCTTCTGCTTTACTTAGGGGGAAATGCAGATGTAACCCGGTCCTGCTATCCCGGGTTAGAGGGGGCTTGAGAGGCTAGCAGTCACTTACTTAGATCCAGGTCCCATCAGCTCATCCACTCAGGAACCACAAGACACTCAGAGGATTAAAAGTAACTGGAACATTTATTTAACTGTTTAACTGATGGTTTCACTGCATTGATCTTCATACAGAAATCACAAGCGAAATCAAACTTAGCCTCCAGATCATGAACTCATGGGTGGATACATTTCAATTAAAGCTCAACGCAGAAAAAACACATTGTCTCATCCTCTCATCTCCACACAATACAAACAAACCCACACATATAAACCAGGGGTGTATCTGCGTAGGGCCACGGGGGCCTGGGCCCCTGTAGATTTGGTCCTGGACCCCCCTGCCGATGACCCTCTCCACCCCCCTCCCACTGCCAACCCGCCGTCGCCTATCTTTGCTGGTGGGGGACCCCAATCCCCGCCAGCTGAGGTCCTCTCTTCCGTTGCAGCGTTCTGAGTCTGACGTCCTGCAGGACATCAGGCTCAGAATTTGAAACTGAAGGAAGCTTTGCTGCAACGGAAGAGAGGACCTTGGCTGGCAGGGGTTGGGGTCCCCCGCCAGCTTTGCAACGGAAGGACCTCGGCTGGTGGGGGTTGGGGTCCCCCGCCAGCTTTGCAATGGAAGGACCTCGGCTGGCGGGGGTTGGGGTCCCCCGCCAGCAAAGGTAGACGACGGTGGCGGGGGAGGGTTGGCGGCGGGAGGGGGAGTGGAGAGGGTCATCGGCAGGGGAGGTCCGGCAATGGCGGGGGGGGGGAGGTCGGCGGTGCCGGGGGGGGGGGGTAAAATGTGCCCCCTCACTCTGGCTCTGGCCCCCCTCCCACCAAAGTCCAGATACGCCCCTGATATAAACACCCCAGACTACACCCTTCCTCTTTCAGACAACCTGAAAATTCTTGTAGTTACAATCGACCGAAACCTCACGCTAGAGAGCCAAGCGAAAAATACTACAAAGAGAATGTTTCATTCAATGTGGAAACTTAAACGAGTAAAACCTTTTTTCCTGAGGGAAATATTCCGTAGCCTGGTACAATCAATGGTTCTAAGTCACCTAGACTTCTGCGATGCAATTTATGCTGGATGCAAAGAACAAATCTTGAAGAAACTCCAAACTGCCCAAAACACCGCAGCTAGACTCATATTTGGAAGAACGAAATACTAAAGTGCTAAGCCCTTATGAGAAAAACTACATTGGCTCCCAATCAAAGAGCGAATCGCGTTCAAAATCTGCACCCTGGTTCATAAAATTATTCATGGCGAGGCCTCAGCCTACATGACAGACATTATAGACCTCCCAACCAGGAACACAAAAAAATCAGCACGCTCATACCTAAATCTCCACTTCCCAACCTGCAAAGGACTAAAATATAAAGCAACATGTGCATCTAGCTTCTCTTATATAAGCACGCAACTATGGAATGCCCTTCCAAACGTCATGAAAACAATACACGACCTAACAAACTTCCGGAAATCGTTAAAAACCAACCTGTTCACAAAGGCATACCAGAAAGAACCAACCTAAACTCCTGAACTCTGCAACACAATCGAAACTCTTACCAGAACTGGACAAAATCTAACTCTCTCTCCTTGATCACTTAAAATATTCTGTCATCTATGAACATCAACACTAGACCACTCTATATTTCTCTTACCGGAATTGGCGATCGCCATCACGGTACTATGTAAGCCACATTCAGCCTGCAAATAGGTGGGAAAATGTGGGATACAAATAAATAAATACAGTTCAGATGTAAATCATAATTGCTTTCAAGATGGTCACAGCGATAGTACATTACTGGATTAACACATGTGCACAACCCTCATGCCTGTCCTGCGGCCTATTTGGAACCCAGAACGGATTTCACTCTCCCGATGTACTTCAAAATACCATCTGGGCTAGACTCCTTGTAACTGCCTTCTCCCTTTGGGCTGCCACCTCGAAGGTCTCACCTCAGCCAGGGGTAAACCACGTTCCACTGAAGCCACAATTATGGCTGGACTCCCTAATTCACTGAGTTTCTGGCTCCTCAAATGGCTGATGCAATGTAACAGTTCACTGTCTATGGCTTCAATCTGTCAGTTACAGCATTGCGGGACCCCCCCCCCCCTTAATTTCAATGGGTCACCTGGCAGGGGGCTATAAGTAACACAGAACTCAGGCAACCAAGGACCTAGTTCTTCTGACAAGAGGCAGAACCAGGGACAAATCTTTTCCTCTGAGCTTCCTTTTTATAACCTCTGGCTCCTCCAGGGTCCTCCAGTCACTCCTCTAATGACCCGCCACCCAAGGTTCACTCCATCACATTCCCAAACAAACCAAGGGTTACACAAAGGTGACCAGAAAAGGGGTGCAATTCGACTCCCTACTCTAGCTATTCATATCCCTGGACCAATTGAATCTTTTCTGCTGAGGTCCATGAGACCAACGAGGTATACTGAGGCGCCTATCTGCCGACCAGCTATGAAGTCCAGGGAGGTGTGTTGTCTGCCTGGTGCCAAGATTCAAGATGTAGTGGAAAGATTGCTGAGACTCATCACACCTAATGATACTGCTAGGTATCCTGCTGAACATATCAAACATGACTTCATGGCTCTGGGTCACAGGGAGAAGCACCGAGGTGCACAAGCAGTGTTCTCATTGATTCTTCCTGTTGAATGTAAAGGTCGAATGAGGGAAGCTCCATCCTAGAGCTGAATGTGTGGCTGCATGGATGGTGCCAACGTGAGCGCTTTGGTTTCCTAGACCATGGGATGATTTTCCAAGAGCTACTGAGCAGGGATGGTGTCCAACTTTCAAGGAAGGGATGAAATGTCTTCAGTAACAGACTGGATAAAGTACTAAGGAGGACTTTAAACTAAATTTGCTGGGGATGGGTAAGAAATGCCCCCAAGTCATTAATAACCCTCAGAAAGGTAAGACACCAGATACCATTATAGAAAAGGGGAAAAAAGAGTAACATCTGGAGAGCCTTGTATATCAATGCCTGTAGTATGGGAAAATGGGTAACAAATTTCTAGATCTAGAGGTCACAATGATAGCAGCTGGCTTGGATTTAGCGGCAGGCACAGAGACGTCATTCACAGAGAACCATGACTGGGATATAGTTATACCTGGCTATAATCTATTCAGGAAGGACAGAGTAGGAAAAAAAGGTAGAGGAGTGGCATTATATGTTACGAATAATATTAACCCCCTCCAAAGGGACACCACCTTGTAAGTGGTGGAGGGGCTTCCATGTTTCAATGACTCAGAGGGCTATGCTGAAGGGTTACCCATATCAGACAGGCCTCTGAGGAGAAACCAGACAAAGAGTGTCCCAAATTAGGGAGAGGGGAAAGATGGTGACCTGAAGCTCGTACACTCAACGGCCCAGCTGTCCTCTGAAGTTCAGTTTTTGTTCACTTGAAATTTCCTCTCTGCATCGCAGTTGCCTTAACAGAGGAAGGGGACAATGGGGGGTCAGCCGCCGATGACCAGCGTTTTGTCCCCTGTGCAGCAAGTGTGGGACCGCTGTGTGACGAGCTGCCCATAGATGACTGGGTTGATGAGTCCTTTGATTAGCGCCGATGAAGGAGCGTCGATGCTCTTGGACCTGGAAACAACTTCATTGCTCAAAAATCATTTAACCACCATGCCCAAAGGAGTGGAGGAGTGAATCTGGAGTGTATGCTGAAACGGAAGTCGTTTACAGCTGAACCCGTGTCGGCGGTGCTACTCCTAAACCCTTAAGAGTTATCAGCTTGGAGTTTTTGGCTCCCATGGAGGTTGCATTGAATGTCATCTGGAGGGTGCTCCAGGACCTGACGGTGGTAGAGAATGACTTTGCTTCAGATATAGTCTTGTTAATGAGCCACATGGATAATCTAATCGAATCCTTTGAGAATATACAGCAAATGAAGTTCTACTGAAGTAGGAAACGGTTAAGATTTGAAAATGATAAAAGACCAGAAAAATTTGAACAAAATTAATATTGTTACAGATGATTAATATCGAGATTGTTGTTTTCCCAGAGTTCCGGGTATGACTCCTAATGTTTTTTTTCCTCTGAAATGATTCCTCTTAATATATTAATTCAAAAGGAGTGAAGCCTGTGAAACTGGGATTACTTTAATCAGCGGGAATTGGATTGGAGATTCAAGGGTTTGTATTGTTAAACAATTTCTGGTTTTAAAAGGGAAAAAAATGAAATCAGGTGTATTACTTTCACTAATATTGGACAATAAGTATGTTTCCAATGAAATTGATGGACTATTCACCGTTATGGTCTTGAAGAAACCAACCAGATGATCAATGTGGAATAATGATTTAGATAAATAATAACTGGGGATAATCGGGTTAATATCACATTTTCTTTGTTTGCTGTTGTTTAAATTGATCTCCCTGTCTTGTTTCACTCTCCCTATTTATTTTGTGGTCTAAGAAAGAGAAAGATTGTATAAAACCCATTTATCTTGTTGAGATTGTTTTCTTCTAATATTGTTTTAATGTACAATCATCTCTGTTTTACTGTTTTGCAAGTGATCCTTGTAAAATGAAAAACTTATAAATAAATGATTAAAAAAAAAAGAATAATATTAAAGTGACAGAACTGTAGGACATATGGGGTAAGGAAGAGGCGCTGCGGGTTAAACTGGTAAGAGGGAAAAGAAAATGTAAATATACAGGTCACCTTTGCAGTCAGAAGACATGGACAGAGACTTAATTGAAGACATCCACAAGATAGCTAAGGACAGGGGAAGTAGTACTGACAGGTGATTTTAATATGCCTATGTCGATTGGACTGTCCCTGCTGCATCTGCCATCTGCCATCTGCCATCTAGTGATCATTGAATGGTGTGGTTCAATATTAAGACACAGGAGGAGAGGGCTTATTCAAGATTGAAGATCCTAAATTTCAAAAGAACTAACTTTGCCGAGTTGGGGGAATTTCTCAAGGAAGCGTTAGTTGGATGGGAACAGCTGAAGAAAGTAGAACATCAGTGGGCAAAACTGAAAGGATCCATTTTAAAGGCGACAAACATTTATGTTAGAAAATTGCATAAAAGCAAGAGGAAAGGAAGGCCAATCTGGTTCTTGAACATAGTAGCTGAAAAGGTAAGGGAAAGAAGGTTACAAGACAACTCAGAAAGAGGAACACAGGCTAAAATACCTGAAAAAGCTAAGAGAAGCTGGGAAAGCTGTCAGGAAAGCAAAGAGACAAATGGAAGAACAGATAGCTGATACAGTAAAATTGGGGGACAAGACATTTTCAGATTATATAAGTGACAGGAGGAAGTGCCAAAATAGCACTGTGTGGCTCAAAGCTGAGGGGGAGCAATATGTAGAAGCTGATAAGGATAAAGTTGAACTGCTTAACAATTATTTCTGTTCTGTGTTCATGGCTAAGCATAGGACCACAGAAAACAAATGCTAATGGGGATGGATGTATGGTAGACCAGGACCAATTCTCAGCAGACTGTGTTCATGAGGAGCTAGCTAAACTAAAAGTAGACAAAGCAATGGGGCTAATGGGATACATCCAAGGGTACTCAAATAACTCGGAGAAGTTGCAGAATTTGATCTTGGGGAGCTGAGTTTGATTCCCACTGCAGCTCCTTGTGACTCTGGGCAAGTCACTTAACCCTCCATTGCCCCAGGTACAAATAAGTAATTGTATATGATATGTAAACCACTTTGAATGTAGTTGCAAAAACCAAAGAAAAGGTGGTATATCAAGTCCCTTTTCCCTTCCCTTTCAGCGGCTCCACTGTCTGAGCTCTTCAATGCTTCCTTAGAGTCTGGAGTGGTCCTGGAGGACTGTAGAAGGACAGATGTGGTCCCTCTGCACAAGAGTGGAAGTAAGGATGAGGTAGGGAATTACAGACCTGTCAGTCTGAACTTGGTGATGAGTAAACTAATGGAAATGCTTCTAAAATGGAAGATTGTGAGGTTTCTTGAATCAAATGAACTGCAGGATCTGAGATATCATGGTTTCATTAGAGGCAGATCGTGTCAGACAAATCTGATTGATTTCTTTGATTGGTGACCAAACAGTTGGATATGGGAGGGGCGCTGGATGTGGTGTACTTGAATTTTAACAAAGCCTTTGACACTCTTCTACATAACTGGTAAATAAACTGAATGCCCTTGGTATGGGACCTAAAGTTACTGACTGGGTTCAAAACTGGTTGAGTGGAAAGAGACAGAAGGTAGTGGTAAATGGAGCTTGCTCCGAGGAAAGGGAGGTTATCAGTGGTGTGCTGCATGGATTTGTCCTCAGGCTGGCTCTTTCTAATATGTTTGTGAGTGATATTGCGGAAGGACTGTCTGGTAAAGTTTGTCTCTTTATGGATGATACCAAACTCTATAATAGGGTAGACACCCTGAAGGGTATGGATAACATGAGGAAGTGAGGATTGAAGAATGGTCCAATAATTGGCAACTAAGATTTAATGCTAAGAAATGCAGGGTCATGCACTTGGGTTATAAAACTCCAAGGGAAAGGTACAATTTTGGGGATGAAGTGCTTCTGTGTACAAAAGAACAGTGGAACTTGGGGGTGATTGTATCTGATGATCTTAAAGTGGCCGAACAGGTAGAAAAGGCGATGGTCAAAGCCAGAAGGATGCTCGGGTGCATAAGGAGAGGGATGACCAGCAAGAAAAAAGAAGTGATAGTTCCCTTGTACAAGTCTCTGGTGAGGCCCCATTTGGAGTACTGTGTTTAATTCTGAAGACCGCACCTACAGAAGGATGTAAGTAGGATGGTCCAGAGGGCGGCTACAAAATTAATAATCGGTCTCTGTCATAAAAAATATAAGGACAGGCTTATGAACCTCAACATGTACGCACTTGAGGACAGGCGGGAGAGAGAGGGGATATGATAGAGACTAAATACTTCAGTGGTATTAATGTACAGGAGGTGAGCCTTTTCAAATGAAGGAAAACTCTGGAATGAGAGGGCATAGGGTAAACTTAAGAGGAAATAGACTTAGGAGGAATCTAAGATAATACTCTTTCATGGAAAGGGTGGTGGATGTGTAGAATGGCCTCTCGGTGGAGGTCGTGGAGATGAGGACTGTGTCAGAATTTAAGAAAGCGTGGGACAGACACATGGGATCTCTTACGAAAAGGAGGAGTTAGGGGTTACTGAGGATGGGTAGACTGGATGGGCCATTTGGCCCTTATCTGCAGTCGTGTTTCTTTGGTTCTATGTGTTTGGAATATAAATTGATTTGTTGATACTGAAAGAATTGTCTGCTTACAGAATATATGAAGTTTGGATGAACTGTCTGTTGCGGAATTTAAGTAAAGTTTGTGTTTGATTTATAGAATCTGGACTGGTTTCTTTGAGTGAGAATGAAGTTTATTTACTCCCGGACTAACAAAGAAAAGTGAATAGAGATAAAGAGTGGCTTAACACCCTATGGCCTACTGGAGTAAGTCCGGCCCCGACCTGCACCCAGCTCAGTAAGAAGAAACTAAAAACTTTAATGATCTGCAAATGGGAATGATGAGTGAAGTAATTAAGTTGCAGATGACTCAAAACTATTCAAAGTTGTTAAAACACATGCGGATTGTGAAAAATTGCAGAAAGACCTTATGAAGTTGGAAGACTGGGCATCCATATGGCAGATGAGATTTAGTGTGGAAAGTGCAAAATGATGCACATTGGGAAGAATAATCCAAATCATAGTTATTTGATGTTAGGTTCCACCCTAGGAGTCAACAGTCAAGAAAAAGATCTAGGTGTCATCATGGACAATACGCTGAAATCTCCTGCCCGGTGTGTGGCGGTGGCAATCTAAAAAGCGAAAAAACAATGCTACGAATTATTAGGAAAGGGAGACAAAGAATATTATAATGACTCTGTATCACTCCATAGTGTGATCACACCTTGAGTATTGTGTGCATTTCTGGTCACCATATCTCAAAAAAGATATAGCAAAATTAGAAAAGGAGAAAAGGTTCAAAGAAGCACAACCAAAATGATTAAAGGGATGGAACTTCTCCCATATGAGGAAAAGCTAGAGAGGTTAGGACTCTTCAGCTTGGAAAAGAGACAGCTGAGGGGGAATATGATAGAGGTCTACAAAATACTTAGTAGTATAGAATGGGTAAATGTAAATTGATTTTTCACTCTTTCAAAAGTATAAAGACTAGGGGGATACTCGATGAAATTACCTGCTACTACTTTTAAAACGAACAGGAGGAAATATAGTTTCACTCTACTAATACTGAAGCTCTGGAACTCATTGCTAGAAGATGTGCAGGACGTACGTGTAGGACGTCAGACTCACAGAAACAGAAGCCTGCGCGGACGCGTTGGTGATCTGCAAGGGCAGAATTCTACATGGAATGTTGCTAGTGGAATAGCAACATTCCATCT
Source organism: Microcaecilia unicolor (assembly GCF_901765095.1). Lineage (NCBI taxonomy): Eukaryota > Metazoa > Chordata > Amphibia > Gymnophiona > Siphonopidae > Microcaecilia > Microcaecilia unicolor. The sequence goes on along the minus strand of NC_044039.1, from coordinate 184,105,026 downwards.
AGAATCTCCAATAGTAGCAACATTCCATGTAGAATCTCAAATAGGGAAAGGGAAATGGGACTTGATATACTGCCTTTCTGAGGTTTTTGCAACTACATTCAAAGTGGTTTACATATATTCAGGTACTTATTTTGTACCAGGAGCAATGGAGGGTTAAGTGACTTGTCCAGAGTCACAGGAAGCTGCAGTGGGAATTGAACTCAGTTCCCCAGGATCAAAGTCCACTGCACTAACCACTAGGAAAACTCAGTACAGCAACTTTTACAGCTGAATTATGTCAGCCACTGTTGCAAAGTCTGCATTAGGATTTGGTAAATGTAATCCAGTGCTGGTCCTGCCTAGATGGTTGAGAAGAAGGTGGAATGCAGGAAGTGGAACAATAATAGGATTGTGTAGGCTTGCAGGAGTATTGATTCCAGTGAGAAGATCCATTTTCTACTCAATGACAGACGAGTCCCCAGTGAGTGCTGTAAGATGATCCTCAATGTCTTCTGTAGTTCAAAAGCAAGATGGAAGGATTGAAGGGAACCAACATGTTATTGATTTCTATATTAAAGTGAAGTACTAGAAAATAGTTTCAAAAATGTCTAGATGCTTTCCTGTGCACTGTAAAGAATTTGTCAGACTTAGCACTGGGGTGCCTTTCACTCCATGTTTTATTGCTTATATCTGTCCCTCCATTTCCAGAAGGTCAGTGCTGTCATCTGTAGCTTCCCTTGCTGCCTTTTGGCTAGAAGATGATGTTTATTTAATACTTGATATACTGCAAGTGATCCCTGAGGTGACTATGTGGCTTATAATTTCTATTACAGGGACTTTTCACTGTCCCTAATGGGTTCGCAATTCAAGTTATATATTGTAGTCTGGGAAAATGGAGGGCTAACGCCTAGGTTTACTAAGCAACGTTGTGGGCGTTAGTGATTTTACGCATGTTAAATGCTAATGCGCCCATAGAAATGTATAGGCGTGTTAGCGTTTAACACGCCTTAAATTTACAGACGCATTAAAAATGCTAATGCACCTTAGTAAACATACCCCTAAGTGACTTACCCAGGGTCACACAGAGTTGCAGAGAGATTTGAATCTGGTTCCACAAGATCTCAAACCACTGCTGACTATCAGGCAGCAGCAGGAACTGAACCCAGTTCCCCAGCACCCCAACCTGCTATTCGGCCACTCCTCTGCTCATGGGGCAGCTGGTTCTTACTTTAATTTCCTAGCAAGTGGGTCTCTGGTATGGCACAGAAGCACCGGTGTGAGGGAAGTTGGCTGCCATTACAACAGTGACTCCCGTAGGTACCACTGGCTAGGAAATTCAAGCAACAGTCAGCTGCTCCATGCATCATATCATACAGCTGTGGTTCCCAAAGCTGATTCTGGGGGCTCCCCAGCCAGTCAGGTTATCAGGATATCCACAATGAATATTCATGAGATAGATTTACATGAGGTGGAGGCAGTGCATGCAAATCGCTCTCATGAATATTCATTGAGGATATCCTGAAACCTGGCTGTGGTGCCTCCAGAACCAGGTATGGGAATCACTGCCATACAGCATTATAGCCTAAGAACTGCGGGCTTACCACTGTTTGTTACATGATTTTCTTTGCTAAGATGCAGGGCTTTTTTTGAGGGGGTACTTGGAAGTACTGAGTACCAGCACCTTTTCCATTGTCTGCTCAAATTGACCCATGGTCCCCAAGTTTTAATGAAAGAGCTCAGGCTCTACACACCAATTCTGCCTTTGTCATAGATTCTGTGACTGGTTGCAGGGCATCTGGCTATTGTGGAGTGGGTTCCTCAGTGATCACCCCACCCCTGAAGGGTGGCCTGGCATTTGAGTACTGGCACCTCTGTTGGTAGAAAAAACGCACTGCTAAGATGTATCCCAGTCAAAGAAAACAGCTCAGTCAAGAATTAAAGATACAATTCAGAGTTTCTCTTTGTCTTGATGAGTACTTTGGCATACCAGCCTCTGAAGCTAAGTCTGTACTAGAGAATGACACAGGGACAGGGAACCGCAGTAACCACGGGGATGGGGAAGGGGACAGAGCTCGCAGGGATTGGGCGGGGACAGATCCCATGGGGACAGGGTGGGGACGGGGATGAGGACAGAGCCCACAGGGATGGGGACAAACTTCGTCCCCGTATCATCTTCTAGTTGGAAAGGTAGAGGGTAGTGGTGGTGGGAAGGAGGGTTATTATAACTGCTCATTGTTATTATTGTTTTCTATTTGTAATTTATACACAACAGTTGCACAGCATATAGTTCCTTTTTATACTTTAATAAAAAGATTTAAATATAAAATCATAAGTGTTCAAGGCTTCTGTAGATCAGGACAGAGCCCATGGGGGCGGAGACGGGGACAGAACCTGCGGAGATGGGGCGGGGATGGAGACAGGGCCTGCAGGTATGGGGCGGGGATGGAGACAGAACCTGCGGGAATGGGGTGGGGATGGAGACAGAACCCATGGGGATGGGGACAAACTTTGTCCCTGTGTCATCCTCTAGTGTGTACTGTTATAATGAGACACGGGCTGTGTTTTGGCTGTAAGGCCTGCACCAGGAGTTTGTTAACATGTTTGAATAATGACTATCGGACACCGAGATGACTTCAAAGATCCAAAGCCTAACAATTGACTTTTCTATTTGCTGACAAATCTGACAAGAAGGGCAACCTTCGAAAGCTAATCAAAAAATGTATTAAGTTATGTCCAATAAAAAAAGGTATCATCTTATTTTCTTTTCCATGTTTTATTTTGTTTGATTTCTATTGATAACCTGACAAATCTGGAAATTGTTCATCTACAGCTAAGGAATTGCAGCTGTAGATGTGTTTTTGGATGTGATTCCTTAGGTATATATGAACAATTTCCAGATTTATTGGCAAACAGAGAGCGTATTAGTGACTGACAAGTCAATTGTTAGGCTTTGGACCTCTGAAGTCATTATTCAAACATGTTACCAGACTCCTGATGCATGCCTTACAGCCGAAACATGGCCCGTGGTGAGTCATTTTTGAAGATGTTCAATAAAAAAACAGCTATACACCATTGACTTTTCTGGTCATCTCTACTGTTTTTTGTGCTCCTTGTTGTGCGGAGATTGTTTCTTCTTTTGTTTGTGTTTGTACCGTTAAAATACCAGAATTTTATAATGTAACCCGATGGGTTATATATTTTTTTCTTTTTGTAATTGGGCTCTGGGGGATTATTTCCTGGGTCCAGGGCTTCCTGGGTCATCTGGTGGCCTGAGAGAGCCGTTGGTGGCCAGTGCTGACTCTGAAGGTAATTTGTGAGCCTCCAGAGTGGAGCCTCGCTATCTGCAGCTTGCTGCAGTGCTGTTTGGCCGGGTTGTGCTGTTTCCCTGCCAGGCACGAAGGAGGAATAGCCGGTTTTGGCCTGTGAAGGGGAGGCTCCAAGCATGCACACCTTTTTGCGAATGTGCAGTAGCGCTCCCAGGCCGGCGCTAGGCACAAACTGAAGCTAGGGCCTCAAGGTTTGAGGTGCTCTGGATGGAGTAACACGGTTACCGCTGTAAATCGTGGTGCTTTACCGCGGCCACAGAGGGACATCCTGGGCCTGGACCAGTGGTGGAGGTCGAGTGAGGACCCTTCTGGGAACCAGGTAAGGGTTCTGGTGGCCCAAGAAATTCTTGAGTTTATTTTTCAAATGTATTTTTTGTCTTGTTGGGCTGACGCTTAAAGGGCTAATTTTTGAGGGATTCTAATGGTAGTTTTGGGTTCCTGAAAACCTCTTTAGGTGGCCTAGTACTTTGAAATTTTTTGAAAAATTATTTTTGTGATTAAATGACAGTTAAATAAGTAAGCTGCCCGAATGTCACATTGGCACCCTGTGATCACTTAAGTATTCTACTTCTGCCAGCACTTAAAGGATTTAAAAACAAGGTCCCCCACCAGTACAAACTCTTCACCTTGTCACATGAAAACAGAAAGCATTCAAATACACTCTGAGACAGAAGCACAAAGCATTTTCATAGACTGGGCAACCAAGAATATAAGTCCCGTTATTACTTCAGAACAAACACCTGCACCCACACCGAAGTGCAGATACTTGTAAGCGTCTTTAAAAGTGAGTCCCTGTGTTATAAACAACATTCCCAATGTGCATATAGTGAAGTCCTACAGTGAATCTGCATTTAATCTCACCTGACACCATCCTCCTGACTAAATCATCTTGTCTCTCAACCGTACATATGGAAGGGGACAAGAGAACAGATACTGGGGGTGGAAGGTTGAGAGCACAGCAGCTGGCAACAGATGAGTCAGTTTGTCCTTATACCTTGTTTTCTTGCTTCCAAGCTCAGCTTCTGGGTGGCTAGGCTACCTGCAGATCCCATGTTGTTAAAGAGAACCAATCATCTACCAGAAAGATGTGCTGACACACATCAACAAGAGCAGGCTACTTCAGCCAATCCCAGGGGCCTTCCTTCAGCCTGTCCCGCCCCTGAGGGCTGAAGGAAGGCCCCCAGGATTGGCTGAAGCTGCCCTGTTCCTGCTGACATTTGCCAGCACTGCTTAATTAATCACGGCAGAACAAGAAGAGGCAAGGAGCAAGGTTGCCAGATGGGCGGTTTTCCCGCCCAATTGGGCGGTTTTCCGTAACCCGCCGCGGGAAACTTTTGCCCGCGGCGGGTTGCGGTTTTTTGGGCTTGGTTTTTTTTTTGCGCGGGTTTTGGGCGTTTTTTCAGCTGGCAGGGGGTGGGGCTAATGGCGACAGAGGCGGGGTTTGGTGACGTATTGGGCGGGGCGATGACGGCGGGGCGGGGCTGATGACGGCGGGGGTGGGGGTGATGACGGAAGGGGTGGGGGTGATGACGTCGGGGATGGGGTGTGTGGGGTTTTTGGGCGGGTTTTGGGCTGTTTTGGGTGGGAATTTTTTTTTTTATATGGCAACACTGGCAAGGAGGTGTAGGGGGAGGAAAAAGAGAGCAAACGCAGAGAGGTACTGCATGGGTGGGGAGAGAAGATGCCTAAACCACAAGGCACGCCGATACCAGGAGGGGACCCAAGCCCAAAATTCTTTTAAAAATTAACAAACGGTTCTTGTGAGCACACACACACACACACGTAGATAATCTATCTAAAACTCCTCCCTCTTATATCAAGGCCTTTGCAGTGAATGATACATGTAGAGAGCAAGTTTATTTGATATGTATTAATTGCAGAATATGAAGCTATATAATTACAGATGATTTAATGATTATGTGTGAAATGGGGTTGGATGGTTGTGTATGGTTGATGGTGTGAGAGGTCTGATATGCAGAGTTCCTTTGGACCATTTGGTGTTTATGGATGATAATTGCTCAGTTATTTTTCATTAAAGAGTGATATTAATTTGAAGTGGAGTACTTTTGGATTATTTGTATGAAACTTGTACTCCCAGTTAACTCATTTCCCCTATTGGTAATAGATTGCTATCCCCTCTGACCACCATGACATTGTATGGTTAGTGCCGGGGTGGTCCATGGGCAGAGTTAGGGAGGAGCCGCAGCACACCTATGATGTGGCTGGCAGGGATCCCCCAAGCCCCACCAGCCAAGAACTCCCCAACAACTGCCCCTCCTGCATACCTTGTAAATAGCAGATCTTCACCTGCAGCAAGCAGCAACTGATACGTATTGTTCGCACCAACCCCACAGCCTTCCCTCCGATGTATTCCCTCCTATGCGGAAACAGGAAGTTGCATCAGAAGGAAGGCTGTGGGACCAACATGAGCTGTGTGTATTAGTTGCTGCTCGCTGCCGGTGAAAATCTGCTGCTTAAAAGGTATGTGGGGGAGGGGGGATGTTTGAGAGATCATATGGCATGCAGGCGAGAGAGGGAGAGACCAAATCACTTGTGGGACAGGGTGGAGTTCTTCTGCCCACCCATCTTAGGCCCAGGCCCACCCAAAATTGGATGTCTGCCTACGCCCCTGATGGATACTGATGATATTAAGTGCCGGTGCCCACAGAGCTAGCTGGGCAATTGTGGCCGCACAAAAGGCAATCTTAACTTTATCCGGTTAATTGTGTGGCTGCCAGCATTGAATGTCAACCAGCACCTGCACAACTTCTGAGTTTGCAGAGAACCCAAATATTTAATGCCAGTATCTGGATATGGCCTGGCATTGAATATCCAGGTTAGATTCAGCCCACTCCACAGGCTGAATATCTGAGTGAAAGGTGTTTTATACCAGCCATGGATGGTAGCAATATCTAATGGTTAGAGCACCAGGCTGACAACTCAGGAAGCCCAGTGCAAATGATGCTGCTGCTCCTTGTGATCTTGGGCAAGTCACTTAAACCTCCATTGCCTCAGGTACAAAATTAGACTGTGAGCCCTCCAGAGACAGGGAAATACCTAGTATACCTGAATGCAACTCACCTTGAGCTACCACTGAAAAAGGTGTGTGCAAAATCTCAATAAATATACTTTGATTACTGTGAATAAAGATACGTTAAAGAGTACAGTGATTGAGAAAAGTCTTCTAATGCATAACGAGAGAGCCAGAAGCAAGGACTCTTACACTGGCAAATGGAAAACAGCAGAGTACTTGAGCATGCTGGTCCATTATTTGTATAAAACTGCGTTCCACTTACCTCTTTCCTTCTGATGGAAATGAGTTTTAGTTGTGCTTTGTAGCAGCCCCTTTGTTCCTAAAGACACAATACACTGGCTGCATGCCCAGTTTTATGAGTCCAGATGCAAGAAGTACAAAGAAAAGCACGCTCACACTGTACAGCAGACTATGGGAGGCACTGACCGATGCTGCAAGGTTTCCAATGTCACATCCCAAAGCAAAACAAGGGAAGAGAATTAGACAAAAGTGGGTTTGCTCACATGGATAATGCAAGTGCTGGGCCAGATGTATGAAGGGCTGACAACGCAATCTAATTCAGGGCATCCCAACCCCACAGCCAGTTGGGTTTTCAAGATACCCATAACTATATGCATAAGGTAATTTCCATACATTGGAAAGATGATACATGCAAATGTATGCCTTGCATCACTGAAAAGCTGCCTTGCGATGGGGCCACCAGGACACAGGATTGACACCACATGCAAATGTACTGGTTGCCAACAGGGCTGCCGAGAGGGGGGCGGGAGGGCAAAATTCCCTGGGCCTGAGCCTCCAAGGGGGGCCCAACACTGGGGTCTGTCTCTCTCTCTCTCCTGCTCTTGATGGAACCCGGGAGATCGTGTCCTGACAGGAACAGGAGAGAGAAAACTCCGGCACCGGGTCCCCCTTGGAGGCTGGGGAGGACCCGGAGGAACAGACACAGCAGGGCTTCGGGCCAGGGCCTATGGTTTGGCTGGTAAGGCCCCCCCCCCCCCCCCCAGAAGTCTTCTTCCAGCGCTGCTCTTCATTCTACCGCATTGCCTGCCAAGCAGCTGCTTTTCCCCTTAGGTCGCACAAGCTCGGTTTCAAAACCGAGCATATGCGACGTGAGAGAAAAAGCAGTCACAGGGGCAAGCAATGCGGCATAATGAAGAGCAGCGCTGGAGGAAGACCTCTTCTGCTGGCAGGGCCTCAGGATCCCCACCAACCGAGGTATTTGCAGTTGTGGAGGGTAGCAGGCGGGTGGGTGTGGGGTTGGCAGCAGCAGTGGCAGCAATCCTGGGGGGGAGGGGGCAGAGGGCCTGCCCCGGGTCCGGCTCTCTTGACGGCCCTGGTTGCCAATAAAAATAACCTTAAAAATGGGCCATAAGATCCATAAGTATGCTGAAGATGCCCCTTATTCTGCCACTTCTCTTCCAGTTTTATCTCATATCATCAGTTTGCAGGAGAGAGTCAGATATAACAGACACCTGCAGGTCCAGATAAAAAAAAACAACAGCCCTGTAATTCATCACCAGTGTTGGAAGCCTGAGGTCAAAAGCTATTGCCTGAAACCTGAGCTACCTCTACCACTAACCCCTGCAGGAGTGTGCCATGATGCACAGAGCACATGAGTTTCAGGAAAATAAAGAGGATCTGAAAGGGGAGCCTCTGTGGCCAATTTGTTTATTGCAGTTTTGAGTCAAAATTTGTCTATTCGTCACCATTTTTTTCTTCAGTTATAGTAACATATAGTAGATGACGGCAGAAAAAGACCTGCGCGGTCCATCCAGTCTGCCCAACAAGATAAACTCACATGTGCTACTTTTTGTGTATACCTTACCTTGATTTGTACCTGTCCTTTTCCGGGCACAGACCGTATAAGTCTGCCCAGCACTATCCCCGCCTCCCACCACCGGTTCTGGCACAGACCGTATAAGTCTGCCCAGCACTATCCCCGCCTCCAAACCACCAGTCCCACCTCCCACCATCAGCTCTGGCACAGACCGTATACTGTAAGTCTGCCCAGCACCATCTCCGTCTCCCGCCACCGGCTTTGCCACCCAATCATAGTTAGGCTATGATGTCGTGTCATTGATGACATTTTTCTATTATGGGAAATACTGCTGCTACTTTGCAAGATTTCTTAGTATATTTGAATTCTTGTGTACCAACGATTAAGTTTGAGATGCAATACCATCTAGTGCAAATTTCTTTTTTGGATGCTGAGATTAGGAAAATGCCTGAAAATTTTTTTACTACAGTGTTTGTGAAACCAAATGATTGGAATATGTTTTTTTTTGCACTGTAAGAGTTCCCATCCTATGCATCTGGTAAATAGTTTACCTTTTCCACAATTTTTACGTTATAGACACATCTGTTCGAATACTGAAGATTTTAGGCATAAAGCCTCTGGACTTCAAGAGCAGTTGATAGCTAGAGGATATCCAAAGTCACAAGAGCTCTATATAATCAGAAAGAACAGCTACTGAATGGGCCTATTAAAAGGGACAACAATGAGGTTGTAGTGTGAACACACTCAATGGGCCACATTTTTTGCATGGATTGTGAAGAAGTATTGGCATACTGGGACAGACCAAAGGTCCATCAAGCCCAGCATCCTGTTTCCAACAGTGGCCAATCCAGGTCACAAGTACCTGGCAAGATCCAAAAAAAGTATAAAACATTTTATACTGCTTATCCCAGAAATAGTGGATTTTCATTAATAGTGGTCTATGGACTTTTCCTTCAGGAAGCCGTCCAAACCTTTTATAAACTCTGCTAAGCTAACCGCCTTTACCACATTCTCCAGCAACAAATTCCAGAGTTTAATTACACGTTGAGTGAAGAAACATTTTCTCCGATTCATTTTAAATTTATTACTTTGTAGCTTCATCGCATGCCCCCTAGTCCTAGTATTTTTGGAAAGCGTGAACAGACGCTTCACATCTACCCGTTCAACTCCACTCATTATTTTATAGACCTCTATCATATCTCCCCTCAACTGCCTGTTCTCCAAGCTGTAGAGCCCTAGCCACTTTACCCTTTCCTCATAAGGAAGTCGTCCCATCCCCTTTATCATTTTTGTCACCCTTCTCTGCACCTTTTCTAATTCCACTATATCTTTTTTGAGATGCGGTGACCAGAAGTGAACACAATATTAGAGGTGCAGTCGCACCATGGAGCAATACAAAGGCATTATAACATCCTCATTTTTGTTTTCCATTCCTTTCCTAATAATACCTAACATTCTATTTGCTTTCTTAGGCGCAGCAGCACACTGAGCAGAAGGTTTCAATGCGGTAGCCAGGCCGGTAGTTCAAAATTGGCACATGCATACACGCTTTTGCAGCTTAGTAAAAGGGTCCTTCTATTTCCTAACCCTGTGGAAAGTTATATGTGGGGCAGACGTTGAGAGCTTTCAAGGCTTGGATGAGAGGATATAAGTACTATATTTCAAACCGGATATTGGAAGCGTCTGTGGTTCAACTTTGTATTTCCCTGGAACATTCCTTTAGTGATTTGAGGTGCTGGGTGATTGATCAATTCGAGGGGTGCACCTGAGGTAGTGAGTTCAAATGTTTACTGAGCTGAGAGCAGAAATGGATCTTTTAATTACAATCTGTGGAACCAAATGGGATGAAGGCTAGTATTGAGTGGAAGGTGTTTTTTAAAAATATTTTTAATCTATCGGAAGCTAGTGCTTGAATGGGTGTCTTCTGATTGGTTTTGAGAATTTGCACATCACTTCGCTGTGCCATACCAGTAGGGAGTGCAGTGTGAAAGTGGTTAGACTGTTTTTCACTTGATTGTATTGGGGGGGGGGGTGCTTTTTATGTATTGGGATGTTTTTCTGATTCCTTTTGTCTCTTAACAGAGCAATTCCCCTGACGCAGCATTCACAAAACAGGGGACCTTGTTGGGATTTTGCCGTTTTGAGAAGAATGCTCAGGATTCTTCCTAGCTGTCAGAAGACGCCTTCTGGTCGATTTGGGAATCAGGAGCCATGTTGGTGTGCCACCAAGTTAAGTTTATTCTTTTACCATTTCTTTATGAACTAATCTGGATAATGAACATTGAATTTGATGTGTGGAATTTGAAAACATCAAGTGAACATTCCCAGTATAGACTATTTAGCATGAACAGACCTCATAGACCTACCAAACAGAAGCACAACAAGATCAGCACGAACATACCTAAATCTCCACCACCCAAGCTGCAAAGGACTTAAATACAAATCAACCTATGCATCCAGCTTCTCTTACATAAGCAAGCAACTATGGAACGCACTACCAATCGCCGTGAAAACAACATACGACCACTTAAACTTCTGGAAACTCTTAAAGACTAACCTATTCAAAAAGGCATACCCTAATGATCCAACCTAAATGCCTTAACCCCGCTACACAACAAGATAAAAGTTTGTGCTGGACATAACCTAACCCTTCTTCCTACAACCCCCAATATGCCTATCACACTTGATCATTACTCTGCCATTACCTCTCTTTGTACTTGTTCATACCGGTATTGGCGATCGGCTCTACGGTACTGTGTAAACCACATTGAGCCTGCAAATAGGTGGGAAAATGTGGAATACAAATGTAACAAATAAATAAACACTATATGGAGTTTTTTCTGACCTATGATATGAGTAATGTAGCAAAGGGGTTCCTTTGGGATTGAACAATTCTGCTGAGGTCTTTTTCTCCATATAAGAGGCGCTCTTGATTCCCAGTTACAATAGTTTAAACAGATTAGGTTTTGGAGATAGTATTTTGTTTTCCTTTTCTGTACTCTTGGGTTGGCTTTGTAAATGCGCTAATGTTGCCATTAGCGCATGGTCATTAAAAAAATTATTGCGTGAGCACTTAGCACAGTAATGCTCACCGTCCACCCCCTGACATGTCCCTCCTCCCCCAAAACACAATTTTTTTAATGCACAGATTAGCATGTGCTAATTTGGTAGTCATCGCAGGATGCCTTAGATTGTAAACGCCTTCTAGTGGCAGGAAAATACCAATTGTACTGAACGTAACTCACCTTGAACTACTACTGAAAAAGGTGTGAGCTAAATCCAAAATCCTTTCCCCCCGTCTCTTCTCTAAATAGGCCCCTGTGTGTTCTCATCCTAACCCTCACAGTTAGAACTAGATCACCTGCTGACCGTCCCTAAACCCTTCTTGATTCACATTTCAGGTTCTTTAAAAAGCAGCTGCCATGAATTTTGGAAAACTTGCAGCTCTTCCTATTGTTCAAACAAGTCCAAAGAACTCTACAAAGCGGATTTAATTATAACCTGAAGAAGAAACCGCCCATATTCTGGCAGTGAAACAGAACTGAGAATTAACAGGATTCCAGGCAACACCTAACCAGGAAGGGTGGGGCACCTTTAAAATCTCACTGTGTTTAAAATAAGTAATTTCTGCTATTGACAAATTATCTGTACCGATTCACAATCTGATCCAAATAGCAATTATTCAGTTCTGCTATAGGAAGAAGTTAGTTCCCAGTGATTTACATTAGATTACAGAAATCCTTGAAAAGGCATCTTCTTTACAAAGCCCTGTGGGAGTACTTGTTATTTTTCCTAACCTCTTTCTAGCCACTTTTGAGTGTTGAGGATTGGAGAATCATAGCCTCACCTCAGCGCCTCTAACATTTTTCTTGGCAATATACTGTGGAGTTTTGTCATTGCCGTTTCAGCCCACAAGCAGAGCTGGTGCAAGAGTATTAGATGCCTTAGGTGAATCTTCAGCCTTGCACCCTTGTCAAATAACCTCCAGGCCCCTAGATTCCCCCCATCCCACCCCCACCCTCAAGATAGTGATAACTAAACTCCATAATTATGGACTCCAGATCTGCACCCTTGGGAGAAACCAACTCCTGGTGAACACACAATGAGGTACTCTCAGTCCCTTGTGGTTTTCGTGGCATGATACAGGAGTGGTTTGCCAGAGTCTCCTCCTGTGCAGTGTGAGGCACCACTATGATGCAGAGCTGCCAAAGGGGCCGACCTCCTATGCGAGAGATTTAGGGCCCACCCTACTCTGTCCACATCTCTGCCCAGCCCTGCCCACAGCGGCACTTGTGGTAGCCTCCAGAGGAATAGCTAGATGGGTCGCCAGGGGAGTGGTCGCTCCCCCAAATTGAAATCCAACTGCTCCAGTGCCTATTTTCCACAAGATCTGTTACGTTTAAAATACACACCGGTGGCAGTCCACTCTCTGCTCTCCCTGTGTCCTCAACCTGGCTACGCTTCTGGTAGCCTCTCCTTCCAGCAGCAGCAAGAGAGGCCTTCCTGAAACATCATTTCCTGCTGCCACGGGACCAGGAAATGACGTTTTTAGGAAGGCCTCTCCTGCTGCTGCTGCTGGAAGGAAAGGCCGCTCAGTGGGAGATCGTGGCTTCTTGGAGGGAGTGTGGAAGACAACCTGCAAGGGTGGGAGTCTCCTGCTGAAAGCGGGAGACATGGCAGGTCTGATGCTGCTGCTGGAATGGGGGAAAGGGGAAGCATGACCTGGACTGGCACTGGACCCCAGAGCAATAGAGGATTAAGTTACTTGCCCAAGGCCACCAGGAGCTGGCGTTATATTTCAACCTGGGCTCTCCAGTTCCCATTTCTAACCATTAGGCTGCTCTTTTGCTCCAAGCATGGGCTATGTGAGGGAGTCTATAGGAAACTACTGCTCCCCTTTAATGACACTCCCTCACAATTAAAGATCCACCTTAAAAGGCAGGGCCTAGAACAGGGAAGTGATGGCCCAGCAGGTACAGAGCAGGAAGGGTGTGGCCAAGCTCAAATAGGATGAAAATAAAAAGAGGTGGGAATATATAACAGGCTATCCCCCAAAAATTTTAAGCTAAAACAATTTCACATTAAAAATGACTCTAGGTTCGGCGCAACAGGTAAGCATCAGTAGTTTCTGGTGCCTCTGAATGCTGACGCTCCCTGCCCTGCTTACCCCACTTACCATGTTGCGCCGGCTCTGTCTACATACACATAATAGGGATAATTTTATAACTGGTCACCTGCGAGGGCAAAAAGGTGCCTATTTTCAGACTGTTATGAAGACACACAGGTGCCTGTGTGTTTTTATAAAATATTAGCACAAATCCTGCAGCAATGGCGCCTCGATTGAAGGCACAAACATTTTACTTTCTATTTTATAAAGTACATGTGTAAACTGCGACTCCATTCATACTCCGCTCAAACTCTGCCCAAGAACAAGAGGAATTATGGAGGCGATTACGTAAAGAGTGCGTAAACATTTAAGTGCCAAGAGTGCATGTAAATGACCAGCAGCAGAGAAAGATGGAAGATGGTGGCCATGTCAAAGTGGATCTCTGTGTGCAATGAGGATCCCATGGCCCACAGCATTGGAAGAAGGGGGGTGGCTGCGACTGTGACAGAGAAGTGCAGCTGCTGCAGCCCCGGTGAAGGAGAGGTGCTGACTTAAAAATGTCAGGGCAAGAATGAAGGGAGTGGGAGTGGGAGTGGATGGGAGAGAGGGAATGAATGCAGGGAGGGGAGAAAGAAAGGTAAGACACACCACTATGTCAGTCCAGGGCTGTACTGAGGGCTGTGAGAGTGGTGCAGCTGCCCAGGGTGCAATGGAGATAGTGCAGCCAAAACTGCTCCCTGACCATTGTGAGTGGGGGGCAGGGGCACCGGGGGTAAGTCGTACAGGCATGATTCTGGCTCCTGGCTATAAGGGGATAATTCTCTTCAGGTTGCCTAAAGTAGACACTGGGATAATGTGCGCTAAGCAATTGTGTACACCGTTATAGAGCACAAGTTCAAAGTTGTGCACCTAACTTTATGCATGAGCACCTATCCTAGCTTATGGAAGCCTGAGCTAGGTGAGTAAATGCTTGTGTCTAAACAGGCAGCAAGGCGCATAACCGCTAGTATTCTATAACCCGCGTGTGTGAGTGTGAGGCATGCCCCTGATTCCCTCGTGCCCCTCCCAGGTCCAAGCCTGCCTAGCAATTGTGCACGATGGATTTTGCACATTCAGCTTGCAGAATCTTGACTAATCAGTTTACACGTGTAACTGCTAATTAGTACCAATTATTGCCAATCATTGGTAAATACCAATTAGCAGCTAATTGTTATATTAAGTTATGTGTCAATTGGCACTGTTCTATAACTTGTGCACACAACTTTGGGTGCTAAGCGTAAAATTGTGTGCAGAAGTTAATAGATTTAGGGGGCAGGTGGGCACAATTCAGTGTGTTGTTTATTCACTTTCTCCTGTTCCTTTGCACTTCCAGTTCAATCAGAACCAGCCTCCGCTGAGCCTATGGTGTCATGAGCTTTCCTTTGCAGTTAGCTGGAACTCTGGAGGATTTCATTTAGCTCAAGGAAAGCTCCTGGTCAGGTGCCATGCATGTGCATCTTAAGTCCAGTCACTGGGTGTCGCTGTTGAGTAATGGCTAGGATTCCCTTCCTGACAGAGGGCTGTGAGTGCTACCTCCCCAGTATTCCTAGCTCCAGCCAGCCCACAGATCAGGGACACAGGAGCAGGAGCTAAACTCAGATCTTTCATATAGCAGCGGACATGATCAAATAACTAGCCCTGCTGTGCACTTTTATCAGTCATGCACACTTGTGATTTTATTAGTGCATTTGTTAGTCTCAGTTTAGAATTAGAAAGCAAGCACTTATCAAAAGCATAAGTGCTCAAATGGTGGAGATAAGTGTGCAATTTCTCATGCATTTGTAGGCTTACTGTGAAAACAGAACCCTAAATCTCATTTTCACCAATACTAAATACATCACATGGCATCTGGAAATAAAATGGTTGATGAAGTCTTCTCTTAATGCTTGGATTACATAACTCATTGTGTGCTTATGAAGTTGCAAAATATTTATACAGCCCTGAGTACATGCTTTCCAAACATTTCTCAGTTCATTAATATTTGCATAAATGGTTGTGCCTTAGAGCTTGCATCATTTGTACAGTATGGCCGCCACATGTTCCAGTTTCATCAGGACTCACCTAGTTTGGACTTCCATCGGCACTGTCGCTGCTAAAATAAAAGATTGTGCATTTCAGACCTCAACATACACAGGAGAATCACAAATGAAATGTAGAAACCCTTGATTGGTTATGTCCATACATGCTTCAGAAGCTCCCAATGCAAAACAAAATCTAAGGTGAGTAGGTTCTGCTTGTGATGGACCTTAGGAAGTAGAGTATCTCTCTGTTCCTTGCAGAGCTGGTCAGGGGCAAATACGATTCATTCACTTCTTCTCCCCAATAACCTTGGTTATAGACTGAATGTGGAGATGAAAACGGTAACAGATTCAAAAATGTGTGGGATAAACATAAAGGAATTCTGTTCAGAAGGAATGGATCCTCAGAAGCTTAGCAGAGATTGGGTGGCAGCACCAGTGTTTGGGAGGCGGGGCTAGTACTGTGCAGACTTCTATGGTCTGTGCCCTGAAAATGGTAGTACAAATCAAGGTCAGGTATACATATAAAGTAGCGCATATGAGTTTATCTTGTTGGGCAGACTGGTTGGACCATACAGGTCTTTCTCTGCCGTCATCTACTATGTTACTATCAGGCTTATTTTCGAAAGAGAAGGGCACCCATCTTCCAACACAAATTGGGAGATGGGCGTCCTTCTTTCGGGGTCACCCAAATCGGCATAATCGAATGCCGATTTTGGGATTCCTCAACTGCTTCCATCGCGGGGACAACCAAAGTTCACAGGGGTGTGTCGGCACCGTAGCGAAGGCGGTACTGGGGCGTGATTAAGAGATGGGTGTCCTCGGCCGATAATGGAAAAAAGAAGGGCGTCCCAGATGAACACTTGGCCGACTTTACTTGGTCCATTTTTTCTTGCGACCAAGCCTCAAAAAGGTGCCCGAACTGACCAGATGACCACCAGAGGGAATCAGGGATGACCTCCCCTTACTCCCCCAGTGGTCACCAACCCCCTCCCACCCTAAAAAAAACTTAAACATTTTTTTTTGCCAGCCTCTTTGCCAGCCTCAAATGTCATACCCAGCTCCATGACAACAGTATGCAGATCCCTGGAGCAGTTTTAGTGGGTGCAGTGCACTTCAGGCAGGCAGACCCAGGCCCATCCCCCCCGACCTGTTACACTTGTGGTGGTAAATGTGAGCCCTCTAAAACCCACCCGAAACCCACTGCACCCACATCTAGGTGCCCCCTTCACCCATAAGGACTATGGTAGTGGTGTACAGTTGTGGGGAGTGGGTTTTAGGGGGGGTTCGGGGGCTCAGCAACCAAGGTAAGGGAGCTATGCACCTGGGAGCAATTTGTGAAGTCCACTGCAGTGCCTCCTAGGGTGCCCGGTTGATGTCCTGGCATGTCAGGGGGCCCAGTGCACTACGAATTCTGGCTCCTCCCACAACCAAAGGGCTTGGATTTGGTCGTTTTTGAGATGGGCGTCCTTGGTTTCCATTATGGCCAAAAACCGGGGATGACCATCTCTAAGGTCGACCATCTCAACATTTAGGTTGACCATCTCTAAGGTCGACCTAAATGTTGAGATTTGGGCATCCCCGACCCTATTATCAAAACAAAAGATAGACGCCCATCTTGTTTCGATAATACGAGTTTCCCCGCACCTTCACGTGGCCGTCCTGCAAGGATGCCCTCATGAAAACTTGGGCGCCCTGTTCGATTATGCCCCTCCACGTTACGGCTACCTTCTACCCCTCTAAAATGTATTCTAAGTAAATGTTAAACATGCGGTATCTAAATGAATTAATCTGCAGAAGTGGACAAGCAAAAACAATGTGTAGGAGAAGCCGTGAGAAAGTCTCCTTGGCAGTAAGGCAGATTCGCTTGTGTATTTCTGGGCCGATTGCTGACCTTTGGCCCCTTCCAGATCATAATTCATTTCATTGTCAATTCAATTTTTATTTTTGTTGTCCAGCTTTCCAAATGCTGTTCAAGGTGGCTCACAGCATTAGTGGATTTCAGGTGTAAAAGTCCCCTGTCTGAAAGAGCTTACACTCTAAGAGGTAAATTCTCAAAAGGTCGTCAAAATTTAGATGCCAGGATGATGCACTCTTAGGATGAATTCTATAATGGCAGTTGTGCACACAATTCCCGTTACAGAAGACTAGCTTAAGTCTGCATTTACCCACCTAATTTTTGCGAGCTCAATGGCTGGCATAAATTCTTGTGCCTAACAAAAGGCAGCTAACCTTCACACATTGTTATGGTTAGTTTTGGGCCTATAGGCTATAGGAAAGTAAGGTTAAATTAGGCTTTGCTTCCTAGCTGTCCAGACCAGGCCTGGAGCTGGTTCACAGATGATAGAATGGCTGGAAACAAGGCAGAGTAAACAGTATTAAAGAACTGAGAAGAGAATTTAGGAGAGGGGGGTAACTGTGTAACTACCTGGACAAGACAGTAGTAAATGCACAGACTTTGCTGGATTTTCAAGGTAAAAGCACACTCCCAGTTTTAAAACTATCCAGGAAACACACCACAAAACATGTCAATCTACTCAGCTGGAAAGGGAAGGGTAAAAACAAGGATCAGGGTGCATAGTGGACCTAGTTAGTCATTTGTGCTGGTGATTTTTCTGAGCTAAAATATGTACATATATTTGAAAATCCAAAAATATGTGTGTAATTCTAATCCACCCTGAGGAACGATCCCATCCCCCACAAAGGGTAATAATGTTCCCAAATTGACACTGTGGGGCTAATTTTCTTACAGGATACCTAGATGAAAAATCCAAAAAGGGACCTAGTTTATAAAGGAAGGAGGTTGTCTTGGGCTTGGTACATAGATTAGCAAGAACACAAGCAGTAAATCCGAAAGAAGGGGCTCATACCCTTAGACTATGAGCCACTAGGGACAAAGTACCTGCATGTAATATGTAAACCACTCTGGCTGTGCCACAGAAAAGGAAATACCTGTATGTAATATGTAAACCGCTTTGGTTGTAGCACAGAAAGGAAAGCACCTGTGTATAATATGAAAAGCACGATTAAAGTGTCTTTAGATTTGTCAACTGTGTACCAAATTAATATTCAGTCACTTCTTGAGGATACTCAGTTGAGGATGTACCTCTGGAAGTCTTATCCCTTGTCACTCAGGGGATGCATATATTTGCCCAATATGATTTAAGTCCCTAAGTGGTTGTATACGTTTCAAATACTCCCCCTCTTTCTTTGACGTCAAGGAGAATGAGAACTGACACAGCTTGTGCAGAACTATCTGTGGTTGGGTAAAAGACCTCGCATGCCACATGCTGCTGGCCCTGATCCAGACTCCTAAGGCCCATGGTGGTATGGGATTACTAAATATTAGATATTTGACGGTGGCCAGAGGAATGCGACACGTTAACAATTGGTATAGGGGAATAGAGTACTTTTCTGCCACTTCCATAGAAACCCGATAGCTTCCAGGGGCGCACGTCAGTCAGATTTCACATACCTCCAGAAAATTGCCTTTGGGAGCCTTAGCATGTTATCCACTGTTAAAATCTGCAAGAAAGCTTTGGCGATGGATGTGTTGCTGGTACCATTTCTCTGCTAAAGTAACCCCGTATCTGTCCCTTTGAGGTAATCCAGTTTTTCCCCCAGGACAAGGACTGTGTTTACCCAATTGGCCAGACAAGGACTAGTATATCTTGCACAAACAGTTACTGAGGAGGGGAAGTTGAAAACGTTCAATGATTTACAGCAAGAGTTTTCCTTTCCTGTTACACATTGCTTTGCCTAGTCACTATATTTCATCCTTGCAGTTGACACAAACTGGGCATGCGCACCTTGGCATTCGCCTTTCATTCCCACCGTACACTACATATAGCTACATTTGAGTTATCTGAGAAGAAGAGGGGAATTTATTATGGCATTCTACTACTTAATAAATAGTAAGATACATTCACAATAACAAGCAATTACATTCATGTAAACAGTTTACAGCAACTAGCAATTAAATATATGACTCTATCTTCTTTCTAGAGCATTTCAGGGCAAGGGGTCTAGCCTTTTGAGTCACACAGCTCCCTCTACTTCTGTGTTACTCACGATGTAGATTTTCTGCTCCACCTGAGGCATATAATCGAAGACATGTCTAGGTGCTATCATCACAGCTTTGATCAGGGGATTGCCATAAAAGCGTCTTCCCCTTCTCAACCGTTGACTCTTTTTCTTGAAGCCTTCAGCATTCCCATTCTATCCAAGTCTGAGGTAGGCACTGCTGATCATCTGTTACTCTGGCACTGGCCCCCCTCTGTACAAGAGGGGGACTGTCTCTGGCCTTAGACATCGTCCATGCCACTGCTAGCATGGGACAAAACCACTTCACATTTGACCTTACTTTGGTCTGAGACATACTGCTGTGTACTCTATCAGGCTAAGACCCAACACCATAAACTGAGACAGCAACGCCTCACTTGTCGCGGTCTCCCCACCAGACTTATTCCTATTTGTGGCCATTTCTGTAACTCAGGTGTGCAATCTAGTCAGCCCTGGTAGTCATAGCAATATGCAGCTTGCATCTATACATCTACCTGAATGTGTTGAGGAAGTGTGTGCGACTACCCACTGCCCCTGCATTTTCGCACCGCCTTTCTGTGGACTAGCCCCCCAGTTGTAATTTCCTATCTTCCCATCCCCGTTCAAGCTGCAGAACTGGGGCAGAGAATTCCTAGATCCTGTGCAAATCCATCTGCCTATGGGAATCTGCGCGATCTGTGTCACATATGCAAATTTGTGCGGGAGCACCAGACAACTCCAATGCCCCTTCTTCATTTGACGCCACACACCCCAATTCTATATGTAACTCTTGACATGACTACCTGTCTGCAACAAACAGGTTATGCTACAACCAGCAGGGGAATGCCATCTTGTTATATAACTGCATCAATGTCCTCAACGTACTGCATGAAAGCCTTAAGTGTGCCATTAGTGACCAGTGCTAGTAGTGTGAATTACCCATGTCGCATGTGTGTGAAAGGGCAAGGTAAGCAGTATAAGGTGCAAAGCTTCAGAAAGTTTGCCCTACTAATAGGAGGAACATATATTAGTATTCATTTTTTTCTTGCCTAAGCATAGCCCCCTACAAAGAGTAAACCGGACCTAGGCAATAGCCTAGACAGCCACAGCATAATACATTCTGATGTCGCTATAGAGCACAATGTGCCAGAATATGGGACATATAAACAGATAAGATGTGCCAGAACATGAAACATGAAAGACAGATAAGATAGTGTAGCAAGAGTTGGACAGAGAATAAGGGGACAAACTTAAAGGAACCTATAGTTGTGTTGGAAGGTCAGTAGTCTTCTCTCTAGCTGACCCTGTTTATTATGAGTTTCACTTCATTTTCTCTAGAAACTTACCATTGTTTTATTGTAAACCGCTCTGAAGCCGTGTGTTGGTATAACCCGTAAATAAATACAAATTTGCATTACATCATAGTTAGGCATCCGACATTGTTAATAAAAGATGATAGGATTAGTTGGGAGGGAATTTTGTGAGAAATCAACGGAGCTTTTGTAGTGTATCATCCATTCCGTGCATGACATGAGATGGCTGGCCATCTCCTCTGAGAAAGTATAAAGAAAGACCATTCCCAGAAGAATATATCCAGGGCTTTTTTTGAGGGGGTACTTGGGGGTACTGAGTACCGGCACCTTTTCCATTGTCTGCTAAAGTTGGCCCGTGGTCCCCAAGTTTTAATGAATGAGATCAGACTATACACACCGATTCTGCCTTGTCATAGATTCTGTGACTGGTTTCAGGAGGCCTGGTTATTGTGGGGTGGGTCCCTCAGTGATCATCCCACCCTTGAAGGGTGGCTTGGCATTTGAGTACCGGCACCTCTTTTGCTAGAAACAATGCACTGGATATATCATTAACGTGGTTAGCAGCACATAGCTGAAGAATACACATGTTGCCATACAGGGAGAGACCAAAGCATAGGAGAACATAAGGACATAAACAGTTCCCCCTTGGGACAGTACGCAGGTCCCCCCGATACTGGCATATGGAGTCCTCGTTTTGGAATCTATCTAAATTTTGCTCAACCCCATGTGTTAACCAAATAACATGATGGATGTCACTTGTGTCAATGAGAAGGGGAAATCACAAAGCTAGAAGATAACACATCTGACTATGTCTTGGTCTTGCTCATGTCTGGACAGATCGGCCAGGGAGTGTATTGCAGATCTGAAGTACTCTGATAGCTAACGCCAATACGTCCTGCCTAACCCATGCTAATCAAAGGTCCGGGTATGCTAACTGGCCACAGGAGAGAGAAAACCCACTGTCAACCTGACTCAAGATCTGTAGTCCTGAGTGAGTACTAACAGCTCCAATGCGTTCCTTTCAATATCCAACCTATACTGGACACTGCACACCATTCTATGTAGATGAAAACTGCTGATTGTGCAACTTTAGGGCTGATGAATGAACAGTACTAATTCAGTGTAATGGTTCAGAGATTACCTGGCCCAGTGAACCTTCAAATGTCATTGCTCCTATGGGAAGAACATGCTGTGCTGATGGAACTACAGCTCCATTGCAAAGCCTGTTTCTTCCAGATCAGATCACCATGTAAACTGGTTACTGCCGACACTAGGGACACAAGAGTGAAATCCATTCTGACATAAATGGGGCCATGGCCGGTCCTAGTGTAGGAGTGCTGATAAGAGTGTATAAGAACGAGTGTCAGGTGACGCTCAGGGAGCAGTATCCTGAGACTAAACTCAGTGCTGTTCATTGCTAGCAATAAAGCTGTCATGTCTTTGGAACCAATTTGCCTCTTGTCTCCTGTTACACTAGGGTCTCTGGTGCCCCCCTGCAGACTATGAGTTGTACATTAAAACAAACCCTTGAATCTCCAATCCAATTCCCGTTGATTAAAGTAATCCTAGTTTCACAGGCTTCACTCCTTTTGAATTAATATATTATGAGGAATCATTTCAGAGGAAAAAAAAAACATTAGGAGTCATACCCGGAACTCTGGGAAAACAACAATCTCGACATTAATCATCTGTAACAATATTCATTTTGTTCAAATTTTTCTGGTCTTTTATCATTTTCAAATCTTAACCGTTTCCTACTTCAGTAGAACTTCATTTGTTGTATATTCTCAAAGGATTTGATTAGATTATCCATGTGGCTCATTAACAAGACTATATCTGAAGCAAAGTCATTCTCTACCACCGTCAGGTCCTGGAGCACCCTCCAGATGACATTCAATGCAACCTCCATGGGAGCCAAAAACTCCAAGCTGATAACTCTTAAGGGTTTAGGAGTAGCACCGCCGACACGGGTTCAGCTGTAAACGACTTCCGTTTCAGCATACACTCCTGACTCACTCCTCCATTCCTTTGGGCATGGTGGTTAAATGATTTTTGAGCGATGAAGTTGTTTCCAGGTCCAAGAGCATCGACGCTCCTTCGTCGGCGCTAATCAAAGGACTCATCAACCCAGTCATCTATGGGCAGCTCGACACACAGCGGTCCCACACTTGCTGCACAGGGAACAAAACGCTGGTCATCGGCGGCTGACCCCCCATTGTCCCCTTCCTCTGTTAAGGCAACTGCAATGCAGAGAGGAAATTTCAAGTGAACAAAAACTGAACTTCAGAGGACAGCTGGGCCGTTGAGTGTACGAGCTTCAGGTCACCATCTTTCCCCTCTCCCTAATTTGGGACACTCTTTGTCTGGTTTCTCCTCAGAGGCCTGTCTGATATGGGTAACCCTTCAGCATAGCCCTCTGAGTCATTGAAACACGGAAGCCCCTCCACCACTTACAAGGTGGTGTCCCTTTGGAGGGGTGTTTATTTCTATTTAATCATCATTAAATCTGTTTTACTCTTTTGGGATCTTGCTAGGTACTTGTGACCTGGATTGGCCACTGTTAGAAACAGGATACTGGATTGAAGCCCACCTCTTCAATGTCGCTTTCGGCAACTAACCTCTACACCTCTACCCAGGAAAGCTAGACTGCCCCAACTTGACATTTCGTTCTTTAGATTGTAAGCTCCTTTGAGCAGGGACCGTCCTTCTTTGTTTATTTTGTACAGTGCTGCGTAACCCTAGTAGCGCTCTAGAAATGTTAAGTAGTAGTAGTAGATGGACCTTCGGTCTGTCTCAGTATGGCAATGCTTGTGTTCTTAGACAATCTAATCTAATTATCAATTATAGATCTCACCAGTCCCATCAAGAGGTTCAAGGTGGTTAACAAAAGAACAACTCAGACAAATGAGCTGCAATATTATTTAAAAAAAACCCACCATTACACAGCTAAAACTTATTGAACAAGAAAGTCTTAAGTTTTTTTCATAACTTCATATTGTTCATTTCAGAACAAATCCTTAAAGGAACAGTGTTCCAAATAGGACTCACATAGTAAAAAAAAAAAAAAAAAAGTGCCTCAAATTGACATCAGAGGCAAAGGCCTTTAAAGGATGGAGATTTTAATAAATGATCATTTAATCTTGATTAAAAAAAAATAAATGAGGGAACATTTGAATAAGCAATATGGATGTATTAGCGTATATCTGAAACATTATGCAGATAGATTTAAAAACAATTTGAACCTTTACATGAAGCCAATGAAGTTTCTGAAAATATAAAGACATACCATCAAATGTTTTCAATCGGAAAATTAAATGTACTGCCGTGTTTTGAATTGGTTGTAATTTGTGAAGAAGTTTAGCATTTAAGTTCAGGCACAGGCAGCTCCTTGTGACTCTGGGCAAGTCACTTAACTCTCCATTGCCCCACGTAAGCCGCAGTGAGCCTGCCATGAGTGGGAAAGTGCGGGGTACAAATGTAACAAAAAAACAAAAAAAAAACCCAATATACAGGGAGTTACAATAATCCAGATAGGATAACACCAACATCTAAACTATTAAAGCAAAATATGGTTGTGAGAAACATGATCTTAATAAACGTAATTGTCTCATATGGTAATAAGATCATTTCAGTGCACTTTTAATCTGAGAATCATATGTAAGGGAGGAATCAAGTACAACTCCCATAACTCTCAATCCTTTCTCCACTTTTAGGATCTTCCCACCAGCCAAAGTTTTTGAATTGGGAATTAGTCAGTGGGAAATTAGTAAACCAGAGAATCTTGGTTTTAGTGGGGTTAAGTTTGAGCATAGTAACATAATAGATGACAGCAGATAAAGACCTGTACGGTCCATCCAGCCTGCCCAACAAGATAAACAAGATACACCGGATTCTGTCAATACAATCTGACACACAAGTAAAAGTGTCTTCTAACGATGAACAAACAGGTGCCAACATCAATATATCACCAGCATATGAAAATAAACGTATGCCATTTGAAAACACAACTTGACCTAAAGAATTTATAAAACGATTATACCACATGGGGGATAGGGGGGAGCCCTGAGGCACCCCACAAATTGAACTCCAGTCCTTATCTTGTAAGTGTGCTTCCTTAAAAATTCTCCGAACCAGTTCCGAATGGTGCCTATTAGTCCCAACTCACTCAATCTCATCAACAGCAGCTCATTATCGACCAAATCAAACACAGCGGATATGTCAAATTGCAGCAACAATATCTGCTGTCCCCTACATACTCTCGCTTTAATGCCTTTTTTCAGTAAGCTTTTTCTCATGCGCTAAGCCTGCATTAGCATTTCATGCTCTTTTGTTAAAGGGCCCCTAATCTGTTTATTCCTGCCAGAATTCTGCGCAACTGCGGAGCACAGAAATTGTGCAGAATTTCCCAGCTGCATAGAATCAACATTTTCACACGGTATCTGCACTCTGAGAGCAATTAAAAAAAGAATGTGCCATGTTAAAAGATGGCTGGCTGCCACTCACCTCCCCCCCCCCCCCCCCCCCCACAACGAGCCTTGGTGGGCCCTCCCCGGGCCTACCTGAGTATGCTCTGGTGGCCTAGGGGCCTCTTCAGGACAGGAAACAACCCACCTCTTTCCTGTTACTGCTTCTTCAAAATGGCCACTGAGACTTTAGTCAGTAATCTCTCGACACTGATGCAGGAAATCTAGCGGCCATTTGGAAGAAGCGGAGGCACTGGCCAAGAGCAGTGGAAGTGGGCAGGAAAGAGTGGGGTTCTTTCCTGCCCACAGGAGTAAGAGTTGTGGTTTTTGTTACACATATTTTGGAAGGTGAGCTTCAGGATTTTGTCTGAGGGGAATAGCAACTCATTCCTGGAACTACAGCTGGTAAAATTATTTCTGTTCATGAAAATATTTAAATAAACAGGAAGATAATGCCCTTTGTCTGTTCTGTGCTCACCAGTGTTGCCAGGTGGAAAAATTTTTTCCCACCCAATCCAGCGTAAAAACAGCCCAAAACCCGCCCAAACTCAAACCCCGCCCCTGACACCCCCACCCCCGCGTCATCACCCCCGCCCCCGCCGTCATCAACCCCGCCCCCGCCGTCACCGGCCCCGCCTCCCCCGTCACCGGCCCCGCCTCCCCCGTCATCGGCCCCGCCCAAACCGTCACTAACCCCGCCCAAAATGTCACTAACCCCGCCCAAAACGTCACTAACCCCGCCCCCCACGGCCGAAAAAACCGCCCGAAAAACCGCGGAAAAGAAAAAAAAGAAGCCCAAAAAACCGCGACCCACCGTGGGCAAAATTTTCCCGCGGCGGGTCGCGGAAAACCGCCCAATTGGCAGCACTGCTCACCCATGAGGTAGGAGGAGGGGCTGCATTGGGAGTACCTCTTCAGGGCAGGAAAGTATCCCCACTCTTTCTTGCCCTGAAAGGGTACTCCCGATGCAGCTCCTCCTCCTACTACCTCATGTGGTGGTGCGGATGAAAAAAAATACGGATGTGGAGGGGTCGAGGGAGGGGGGCTGTAAAACAGTTAGATGCTATGTGTGGGTACAGGGAGGGAGGGAAGCTGAAAAAAGGTGGATGCTATGGGTGCTGGGGGATGGGAAAATATAGATGGTATCTGTGTACGGGGAGGGGAGCTGTAATATTAGTTAAATTATGACAAATAAACTTGCAGAATCTGCAAATTTTCACCTCTGTTTACTAAGCCGCGCCAACGGCTGCTGTGCATTAATGCCGGCATAGCCCATTCACTTTGAATGGGCTTGTGTCGGAATTGCCATGCGGTTTAGTAAACAGGGGGCTTGTGTGCAAATTTTGTGTGTAAAAGTTTGAATTTTCTTGCGCAGAATTCTGGCAGGAGTAGCTATTGTACCTTCGTTTTCAAAAGGTATTTACCCAAGTGAGATGAGCTGACTGAAAATGACTCTCCTCAAACATCACTAGAAATACGCACCGGTATCACAGCATGCACACTTTAGCTGTGGGAAATTGAGCATTCCTTTGAGTGTATTTTAATTGGGCGAAGGAAAACAGCACCAGCACATTTGATGTTCAAATATACATGTACTAGTTTGTGCACCCACCACCTACGCAGAGAGCTGCTGCAAAAAAAGCACACAGATGCTTTTAACTTTGCACTTGCTAATTTTCAAACAGAATCAGTGTAGTTGGCTTCTCTTTGAAAATTTGGTTGAGGAGCATTTATTAAAGCTAGCCACATGGTTTGAAATAATATAGGCTGTTTGAAAGTTGCCTCCCATATAGTCACCTGACTGCCGTTTTGAAGGATGGAATGTCTGTTCTTGAACTTTTGCTGCCCCCTTCTGGTTTTAAGTCCTCACATCAGTTTATTAATGTGTGTGTCATGTTATACTCAGATCCATATTTCTAAAGGTGGCTACATGGCAGGTGATACTAGGAGTAGGGATGGTCATGGGACAAAGTTCTTTGGCTCATTTGACATTATCCCTGATTTTAGGGTATTTTTTGGTTCATTTCATGTGTTCATCTTAATAAAAATCTTGTAATTTGTGCTATAGCTTTTTAACATGTACTAATCAACTTAACACACGTTAATTCCTAATATGATTAAAGAAAATTTGTTGTTGCAAAATAAGATTGAAAACTTGGAAAATCAATAGAGATCTAAAACGTTGAAGTTAATAAATGTTCCTAGATAGCCTTCAATCACTCCTCTTATAACTTTTAAAAAGTATTTGTCTGAAATATTGAGGATCCCGTAGCAAGCTTACCCTCCGGTTTCAAAAATGTATTATTTACTGCCTTATACCAAGAAGGAAACTGATCAACATGTGGCCAAAGAAGCTGAAGTATTTTTTGAAAGTTTAAATCTTACACAGACACTTGAAGATGATAATTTGGGTTTAAAACCTGCAACATTACTTGTGACATTTGTATTACAACCTGATAAAGACTGGATCTTGAAATATTTTTTTTGTCATAGAGAAGAGTGTTTTTTTGAACTGTAAGAATAGAATATTTCTAGATGTATCTAGAGCAACCCAAAAAGACACCAACTTTTCCTCAAACTTCACCCACGAGTTTTGCAACTGGGCGAACTGTTTTGGCTGAACTTTCCCTGTAAATGTGTATTGAAATTGAGTTCAGTGAAATATGTCTTTCATGATCCAACACATTTAACATCATTTTTGGAATCCAAGACAGTTGTAACTCCATTTTCACAGCCAAGAGTTGTAATTTCATCTACTCTGTCATTTTATTATAATCCTGTATTAGTGACTTGTTTTTTCCCCAGGTATTGTGCCTTGTTCTCCAGTCAAATTGTGGACTAAAGATTGGATAAAATAAAAATATTTTTCTTATTTACATTTTGTAATTATAACTCTGTTCCAATATTATTCATCTTTGCTGTATCAATTCTTGTAATTATTTTTGAAAATTACTTAAAAATAAAAATTAAAAAACACACGTTAATTCATTGGTTAGTGTGTGGTAAATCAATTTAGTGCACACTAAAATTTTAAAGCTCACTAACAAGTCAAGTGCATATTAACAAATGTGCATCTCTAACTAGGAGTGACCTATCACAATATAGCAGGTTCATAGTGGGACAATAAAAGGTTACCACCCACTCTCTAGATCTTTATTCTCGTTAATTAAAGACTGCAGCATTAAACAGTAAGGGTCCCTTTTACTAAAGGGTTGCTGGACGGCAACCCGGAATTATCGCTGGCCCAAAGCAGCCATCAGCGGTAGCTCTGCCTCCAGCATGCGCCATTTCCAGCACTGCTGTATTTTTAAAAAAATACGCCACAGTAGGTTACCTGGGGGTAATTGGGCAGTACTACGTGCTGCCTGGTTACTGTCAGGGTAGCACGGGAGCCCTTAACCACCACCTCAATGTGTGGCAGTAGGTGCTCCCACCCCACATAGCCACACGGTAAGTGGAAGCCTACCACGTGGCCATGTGTTTTTTCTGGCTTTTTACCTGCTGCAGTAAAAAGGGCCCTGACGTGCAGCAAAAATGGCTGCCGCTGCTACTGCAGCGTCCTTTTTAATGCAGCTTGGTAAAAGGGCCCCTAAGTTTGAATCTTAGTGAGCAATAAAATTAGTTGTTTCAGAGTGAAAAGGAGAATAACAAAAAAAAAAAATAATAAAATCCCCGAATCCAAATGATCCGATACAAGAAAGATTTGGGGATTTTATTATTGCACTAAACACTGGGCATTCACTGGATTGGACTTTTGCACCTATGTTTACTAAGGTGCGCTATAGGCGTGTTAGCCGTTTTAGCGCGTGTAAATGTTGGACGCACATGAAATGTTAATGCGCTCATAGGAATGTATAGGCGCGAGATGCAAGGATCAAATCATTAAAACACTTCAAACCTCCCAAAACACAGCAGCCAGGCTTATATTTGGAAAAACGCGTTTTGACAGCGCCAAACCACTCCGAGAAAAACTGCATTGGCTACCAATCAAAGAACGTATCACTTTCAAAATCTGCACGACTGTTCACAAAATCATTTACGGCAAGGTACCTGGTTACATGACAGAACTTATTGACCTGCCAACCAGAAGCACCACAAAATCTGCATGATCATGCCTAAACCTCCACTACCCAAGCAACAAAGGACTCAAATACAAATCCACCTATGCAACCAGCTTTTCCTACTTAAGCGCACAACTATGAAACGCACTGCCAAAAGCAGTAAAAACTACGCTAGACCACCTAAATTTCCGGAAAGCATTAAAGACAGACCTGTTCAGAAGAGCATACCCCACCGACCCAACATAAAAATACCTGGACACCTGCAACACAATGTAACCAAAGACCGTAATGAACATAACCTGACTTTTCCTCCCCCTCTCCCTCTCTAAGTTCCCCCAATTGTACCTACCATACATGTACCTTATCTACCACAATATCACCATTGTATTCATTAATACCTTGTATTTGTTCAGACCGGAATCGGCTAATACCGTTAACGGTAAATATGTAAGCCACATTGAGCCTGCAAAAAGGTGGGAAAATGTGAGATACAAATGTAACAAATAAATAAATAATAAATTTAACATGCCTTAACTTTAAAGGCGCGTTAAAAATGCTAACGCGCCTTAGTAAACATAGCCCTTGGAGACGTAGTGGCTCGCTAAGGAACTTGATAATTTTGAGAAACATCACCATGAGGAATCTGGAATCAGATGTCAACATTTTGAATTTGAAATTGTGAGCAATTCAGGTAGGTTCAATCTAAAGAATAATGACTATTTGGGTAGAAGTACCACAGTGCTATGATGGTCGAACATGGTTTACCCTTAGTTGGGCATTTTGAGTTCACTCTGAGCACCAATATGATTTATGTAAAAAAAATTGTGAAGGATATTGAACATAAATAGGGTTTCTATTTAAATAAAGCATTAGATTTATGCAGAACCCAATAAACCCTAAGAAAGTTTTATGAAAATAGGGGTAGGGGCAAAGTTCCAGCAGCCCACTCCATTTCGCTGCCTATAACAGTGGCATCTCCTTTGGTAGTGGCAGCGCCTCCAGCGCAGCGCTCCATTTCCCCATCTCCTTTTACCCAGCATCCCCTTCCCCCTCCCCCATATACCTCTCTGCCCAGTGCCACTAACCCTCCAATACCCTCTGACCCCTCCTTCCCTTCCCACAGGCTGTAGGACTGGGGAGAGAGAGGTACCAACCCCCTCATGAAGGGCACTGTTAAAAGAATTTTAACAATACTCATGAATATCATGAGACCAAGACAGGCTTAAGCAGTTAAAGCTTTATTACTTGCAAGGAGACAACATCCAGCACACAGGAGAAAAACAACCAACATGCAAGCAGAAGGTTGTTGTCTAACTCTATACAAATTGACCGTCATTATATACCTTCTTTCACCATTAGATCAATTCCCATCCTGTTTGTCCAATTATCTATTCCCTTATATGGTCTATCTGCTCAGTTTCCCATCTACATTTCTCCATGTCTTACCTCATCCTGCACCTGCATCATTACTTTTCATTTTCCCAGTAACCTCCTTTGAGATGAACTTCATGACCCATACAATTAATACATTCTTGTTCTTTTATCTACATGCAGCGCTATCAGACCTTCTAAGCTTGGATAAACATCTACTATAATAAAACTCACCCTCAACGTTCTGAGGACACTGACGTCAGTGAAGCCAAGCCACTGACAACAGTTCCTTCAGGTTCGAAGGTTCGTGGTGGTGAAGCCACCAGGCCCCGCACTCGCGTGAAATGTCATGACAACAAGGGCGGAGCAAACGAGGGTGAGTTTTATTACTGTACCTGTGCTCCGCCCTCACGTCAAAACGCGATGACGTTGAGGGCGGCACAGGAAAATCGACACCCACACAGAGCAACGCTAACAACATCGGCGGCAAACGAACCACCTACAACCGCGACGAGCCACGGGGCGGCCCAGGAAAATCACCACTGATCTCCGTATGTGAGTCACCCCCCCCCCCCCAAAAAAAAGCTAGCGCCCGTTTCATTGCTCAGAGAAACGGGCCTTCTTTCCTAGTGTGTTATAAACTAGCCAAAAGCATATCTAAGAAAAAACTACAGTGCTTTCTTGTCCAGAAGCTGTATATGTAGAAAAATGATTAACCCAATACTTTCCCTACAGGCACCTTCTGCAGCCTCACAGGGAGACAACTTCTATAAAGTTGCACACCCCAATTTACACTTAGTGTGCAAATTTGCTCGTGCAAGTCATAGAATAAGGTCGGTTGGATATGTAAATTAATTTAATAATGAAGAGCTAATTGGTGCTAAACCAGGGCTGTGAAGTCATGGAGTTGGAATCGGAAGCAATTCTGGGTGGAGTCCGAGTCAGTGAAAATGTACCAACTCCAAGTCCAGCTTGAAAATGAAAACTTACAACATTTTAATATATGGTAAATTTATCATTTAATACTTTTTTTTTTGTTCGGGTTCTTTGTTCAACCTTCAAATACATTCTGTAGTCTTTTAAGTCCTAATTTTCTACGTAAAGAAATGTCCTATATTTTTGTAAATTAATAAAATTTCTCTTAGATTTACTATAAGTAGTTGGAGTCTGAGTCAAAGGTGAGGTTTACCGACTCCACAGCCCAGGTGCTAACAAGCAATAGTAACCATAAATTCCTTAATTGGCACCAGTTAGCAGCTACGTGCACAGCTGCTCAAAGCAATCATATGGAACTTCTAAGGGGTGTGGGGCATGGGAGGGGCATGGGTGATAGAATACTATCATTTATGCACACAACTGACATCAGTTAGGTGCCCACACTTACGCCAGCCATTGAGGTAACGTTAACCCCAGATTCTATATAGCGCGCCTAGCGTTCCACTCTGAAATCCAAGCATATTCTATAACAATATGAAGCCAATCAGTGTTGTTAACAGCACTTAACAAGCAAGAATGAGCACTAACTGGCAATAATTAGAATGTATTTATTTATTTATTTATTTATTGCATTGTACCCCATATTTTCCCACCTATTTGCAGGCTCAATGTGGCTTACATAGTACCGTCAAAGGTGTTTGCCCAGTCGGTTGATAACAAGTACAATGCACTGCACCCAAATTTCAATGTGCACAGGCAAAAATGGTCATGGTTATGGGAATAGAAATGGGCATTTCATAAGCATTTCACTGTGTGCATTGTTATAGAATATGGCCCTCTGCACAAAAAAAAAAAAAAACAACAAGTGCTGGGATTTACTCCACATTTTCATTGGTGTAAATGGATGTGCATAGTTTTAGGATATTGACTAAGTGTATTCTATATATATATATGTGGAGGAGTGGCCTAGTGGTTAGGGTGGTGGACTTTGGTCCTGGGGAACTGAGTTTGATTCCCACTTCAGGCACAGGCAGCTCCTTGTGACTCTGGGCAAGTCACTTAACCCTCCATTGCCCCATGTAAGCCACATTGAGCCTGCCATGAGTGGGAAAGTGTGGGGTACAAATGTAACAAAAATAAATATTTATTTAGATTTCACTCACACCTTTTTCAGTAGTAGCTCAAGGTGAGTTACATTCAGGTACTCTGGATATTTCTCTGTCCCAGGAGGACTCACAATCTAAGTTTGTACCTGAGGCAATATAGGGTTAAGTGATTTGCCCAAGATCACAAGGAGCAGCAGTGGGATTTGAACTGGCCACGTCTGGGTTGCAAGACCACTGCACTAACCACTAGGTCAATCCTCCACTCTGTCCTAAATCTAGGCACCGCTTATAGAATACACTTAGGCGGAAATGTTTTCCACTCGGATTTTTTAAGCAC
Source organism: Microcaecilia unicolor (assembly GCF_901765095.1). Classification (NCBI taxonomy): domain Eukaryota; kingdom Metazoa; phylum Chordata; class Amphibia; order Gymnophiona; family Siphonopidae; genus Microcaecilia; species Microcaecilia unicolor. Next base: position 184,072,118 of record NC_044039.1, on the reverse strand, counting down.
CATATATAGAATCTGGCCCTAAGTGCTCACCCCTAAAGGTGCACACGTAAATGGACCCTTAAGCTAGTATTCTGTAAGGGCAATTTCACATATAACTTTAGGTTTTCTTTCTTCAATTTACCCCCCAGGACATACTCCCCAAAACTTTACCCCCCCCCCCCCAATCCGGACACATTTCTTGCATAACCCTTCCCTCTTGATCGTCCAGAGTGTCAGTTTAATGCCAAGAACACTGTACTCTCAAATGTCATGACTACACCCTCCACCATGACTTACTCAGATGGTTTTTAAGGCAATTTAAACTAGGCAGTGTTAAAATTTAGCATCATGATAATTAATCCCTGCTAGTTGCTGCAAATTGGGAGAAAACATTTCTTGTTCCATAGATATCTTGGGCCCGGTATTCAAAACAACTTAAACAGCCAGGAGAGACTCCTAGCTGTTTAAATCACTTGTCCGGGTCTATTTGGGGATATTTAGCTGTACTTAACCAGACAGTATCACTGAATATCCCTTCTAACTGGCAAGGTTAGGGATGGCCCAGGGATGCAGTTAGGGTGAAATGGTGATCTAGCCAGTTATTGTCGATTTTCAGTCTATAAACCAGCTAGGTAACTGCTTAAAGGGGTCCTTTTACAAAGGCACGCTAAAAATGGCTTGTGGTAGTGTAGGCAAGGGTTTTGGGCGCACGCAGAATCATTTTTCAGCGCACCTGTAAAAAGCCCTTTTTTCCCCAAAAATGGATGTGTGGCAAAATCAAAATCACCGCACATCCATTTTGGGTCTGAGACCTTACCGCCAGCCATAGACCTAGCGGTAAAGAATTTGGCGGTAATGACCTATGCACATCAGATGCCACTTGGTGCGCATCCGCAAATAAAAATTATTTTTCAGACGCGCATAGTGGGCGCATGCCAAAATTGAAATTTCCGCAAGGGCCACACGGTAACCGGGTGGTAACTCCAATTTGGTCCGCGTTGGGCACACGTAGGCACCTACGCGGCTTAGTAAAAGGGGCCCAAAGTTAGGACAGGAAACAGGCTGTCTTAACTTTATATGGTGAGGTTAACTGGGCACTAGTCTGAATATTGGCCAATGACCGGTGGTCTTCTGGTTCCCGGCATATGTGTTTCTGCAGGTCCCCCCCCCCCTTTCCAATCCTCCCTCTCCTTTGAAGAAAATATCAGGAGACCTGAGCCCTGCTATCCCTGCAGGCCCCCTGGGCCTACCTTTCCTGGTTCCTGGTGGTCTAGGGGGAAATACCTTAGATTGCGAGACCTTTTGGGACAGAAAAGTACCTTCAAATATGGTATGTGTAAACCTCTTTGACTGTATTTATAGAAAGGTGGTATATCAAGTGTAGAATAAATATAAACAGGCAGGAGCGATGCCCACTCACTCCTACCCGGTGCTATCTCATCTTGAAAATGGCTGCCACGACCTCTAGTGGCAGCCGTGTGGTACTTCAAGTAAAACGGTACCTGACCGCTGCAGGCTGAATGATTGGTCAGTTTGTTTTTATTCCAATGTTTCTGAGTATAATTGTGATTCATTCCCTTGCACAGTACACAGGGCTGCTGAGAGACTGGGCCGGGCCAGAGGCAAGGCCGCCCCCAGGGCCCCCCGCCCTCCCCCTGAGGTTGTCGCCGCCCCCTCCGTCCACCACCAGGCCGGGCCCCCTGAATTCAAATCATAGCGCCTCACCTCGACCTCGCTCCATGTGAAAAAAGTGCAGCAGCGGCAGTCTGCAGATCGCCTCCCTTCGGGCCTTCCCTCCCTGACTCCCGCCCTCGTCTGACGTAACTTGCGCGAGGGCGGGACACAGGGAGGGAAGGCCCGAAGGGAGGCAATCTGCAGGCTGCCACTTCTGCGCTTTTTTCACACGGAGCGAGGTCGAGGTGAGGTGCTATGATTTGCATTCAGGGGGACCCGGCCCGGTGGACGGAGGGGGGTGGGTGGAGGGGACTGTGACGCCGGGCCCCCCTTGGAGGCCCGGGCCCAGGAAATTTTGTCCCCCCTGCCCCCCCCCCTCAGCGGCCCTGACAGTACAGCTACCAAAGTGCTTCGGGGATACTGCTTAAAGTACAGCTCAGTAGAGGTCTATGAAAAAATATCATTTTTTCATTTGGGTAGTCCGTCCGTGTTACCGCTTCCTGCTGCTTTGTAATGGTAATACAGCCACTGCCTGAAAGATGAAGAGTTTAGGTTTTACATCACTGTTGCTTTCCATTTCTCCATGATCCTCGCTGAAAGGAAAATTGCCTTTTCAGTTTCGTGGGACAGTAAATAGCTTCACCAATTCTGTAATCTAGTCAAAGAAGAATATAAGTCTTACATATTAAATCTTCCTTTTAATAATGCCTTCTTTCTCTCAGCCATATCTTTCTTTACTTTGAAACAATTCCTCCCTTCTCTTCATGCACAGCACCCTACCTCTGGCACACAAAACGTGCAAAGCCACTGAGCTCCAGTGGGTGTTCTAGGAATGAATGCGCAAGGCCACAGTCAGAGTGACACAAAGTATCAGCTGTTCCAGGGTTCTTGTCAAAGACTTTATACATGGAAAGCAAGGGCAAAACCAGCCTGTGTTTTAAAACGATCTGCTGAAACAGATATGCATCTCTCAAATTCCACAAAAAGAATTAGCTTATTTATGAATGCAAAGTCAGACCAAAAACTACCACCTATAAACTTTCAGTGAGAGTTATTATAATGAGACACCTTGCTAGTGCATGCCAATGCTGTTAACACACGTTGGGGGCCCTTTTACTAAGCTGCATAGGCACCTACACGCACCCCAATTTGGAGTTACCACCCGGCTACCGCGTGGCCCTTGTGGTAATTTCATTTTTGACACACGTCCACTACGCACGTCCGAAAAATAATTTTTATTTTCTGACACGCGTCATGCTACACGCGTAGGTTAACACATGAGACCTTACCGATAAGTCAATGGTTGGCAGTGAGGTCTCAGACCCAAAGTGGACGCGCAACAATTTTTAATTTTGTCGCACATCCATTTCGGCAAAAATTTTAAAAAGACATTTTTTTGCAGGCGCGCTGAAAAATGGATCTGAGTGCACCCAAAACCTGCGCCTTCACTACCACAGGCCATTTTTCAGTGCAACTTAGTAAAAGGACTCCATTATTTGTATCTAAGTTCCTTTTCAAAAAATAGGACCCATGGAGGGGCATAATTGAACACGAACGCCCATCTCCATGGGCGTCTATGTCCGAGAACGGGTACGTGAAGGGGCGGGACAGACCGTATTTTCGAAAAAAATGCCGCCCATCTTTTTTTTTTCGATAATACGGTTTGTGCCCGGCAAATGCATCGGAGTTGTACGGATTTGAGCTGGGCGGTTTCGTTTTTCAGAGATAATGGAAACCGAAGGCGCCCAGCTCAAAAATGAACAAATCCAAGGCATTTGGTCGAGGGAGGGGCCAGGATTCGTAGTGTACTGGTCCCCCTTACATGCCAGGACACCATCCGGGCACCCTAGGGGGCACTTGTAACAATTTTAAAAAAAGTTAAATACCTCCCAAGTCCATAGCTCCCTTCCTTTGGGTGCTGAGCCCCTCAAATCCCCCCCAAAACCCACTGCCCACAACTCTACACCATTACCATAGCCCTTATGGCTAAAGGGGGGCACCTACATGTGGGTACAGTGGGTTTTGGGTGGGTTTTGGAGGGCTTCCATTTACCACCACAAGTGTAACAGGTAGGGGGGGGGGGTGGGCCTGGGCCCACCTGCCTGAAGTGCACTGCACCCACTAAAACTGCTCCAGGGACCTACATACTGCTGTGATGGAGCTGAGTATGACATTTGGGGCTGGCTTAGAGGCTGGAAAAAAAAGTTGTTAAAGTTGTTTTTTTTTTTGGGTGCGAGGGGGTTAGTGACCACTGGGGGAGTCAGGGGTGGTCATCCCCGATTCCCTCCAGTGGTCATCTGGTCATTTAGGGCACTTTTTGGGGACTTGTTCGTGAAAAAAAAGGGTCTATTAATGCCATTAACACAAATTAGTGTTTCCAAGTGCACATTAGTAACTCTTGCTGTTTGTGTTCAATGAGAAATGCATACCCATAGGCCTAGAACACCCTAGAGCAGAGTTTCTCAACCCAGTCCTCAGGGAACCCCAAGAGATGTATTGGCATGCATTGCCTCCATTGTATGCATGCATATTCATTGTGGATATCTTGAAAAGCAGACTGGCTTGGGGTTCTCCGAGGACTGGGTTGATAAACTGTGCTTTAGCTCAAGTACACTAGGCGCTATAGGCGATACACTGGTTCTTCCCCCCCCCCCCCTCCAGCTGCACTATATACATATGGCTTTCTGCTGCCACCTGACCACCTGTGATTCAGTAGCATAGCCACAGGTGGGCCTGGGTGGGTCAGGGCCCACCCACTTTGGACTCAGGCCCACCCAAAATTGTGACACTTTTGCTGTGGCTGGTGGGGATCCCCAAACCTTGCCAGCTGAAGATTTTCTCCTTGGGCACCAGCGCTCTTCCAAATGTCAGCCAGCGGCATTTGCCTGGAGACCAGCCCTTCTGCACATGCTCAGTTTTCACACATGCATAAGCACTGAGCATGCATGACAAGCCGGTAGCAGCATCAGTTTGAGGCAAGTCCTGCCGGCTGCCGTTTGGAAGAGTGCTGGCTGCTCGAGAAGGAGGAGGAAATCTTCAGGAAGCAGGGTTTGGGGATCCCCGCCTGTTCAAGTATTTAATATTTGGGGTCTGTGGGCAGGGAAGGGTGGAGAGAGGAGCAAACCAGAGGGGGATTGGGGGGGGGATGTGAATTCCATGCCCACCCATCTTGGGCTCAGGCCCACCCAAATTTGGCCATCTGGCTACGCCCCTGCTGTGATTGTACTTTTATTTTCTCTAGCTAAGGCAGGAACTACAAATCCAGTGATCGGTGGTTCAAATTAAATTCCTAAGGAGTATCCCTAACCACACCCTCTCCAAAGGACATCACACAATGTGATACCCACAAGCGAGCCTTCTCCGGAGTAGGCCCCCACACTCTGGAATGCAGTGCCTGAAAGGCTCCGCTTAACACAAAACTGTCTTTACTTCAGGGAGCAGGTGAAAAGCTTGGTTCTTCAACCAGGCCTTTAATGAAAAAATTAAATGACACTGGCTGCACATACTATAGCAAGACATATCCAGTTTATCCAGTCCCACCCTAGCTAAGATCATTTTCAAGCACCTTTCTGACCTCGTTTGCAACCTTTTTTTAAAACTGTTTTTGTATTATTTTTGTATTCCTATTATTCTGTATGTTTCATCTTAGCTTATACCCTATGCTGTCTATTAAAATGTTTTATTATGTATTGTGTTGACATTGTAATGTAGCATTCTATGCCATACTTTGTATCATTGTTTGAATATTTTTACTGCTGTAATTGTCTATTGCTCATGTTTGACGTATTCTTGCTGTACACCCAGGGGTGTGCTGGTAAATTTTTAACAACGGGCTCTCTCTCCGGGCATAGTTGGCCCTGAAATTTGGGCGGGGGGGAGGGGGGAATACATGCCTCTCTCTCCCCTCCCTTGTGCGGGCACGCTAGGCATACCTTTGCCGAGCCCCACCAGCCAATAAATGGACTGCCACCATTCTCTGCTGCTTGTTTCTGGCTCTGAGCAGCATGATGGAACCTTCTTGCGCTTGCATGAAAAGTCTCAGCCTGATGCTCAGAGTCAGAAACAAGGAGCAGGGAGCAGCAGCATCACTGCCAGCAAAGTAAAAGTTAATTCAGGAGGGGGCCCAAGCCCACATTTTGGGAGTCAGTTGTTAAAGTAGCTATGGGGAGGCCTACTTTAACAACCGGCTCCCAAAATTCTTAAAAACTTAACAAACGGCTCTCGCGAGCCCATGAGAGCCCACTCCAGCACACCACTGTGTGCACCCCTTGAGTGAATTCCTTCAAAAAGGCGGTACATAAATTCTAATAAATAAATAAAGGGTCTCAAAGTGACAATGTCAGAAAGGGTCCAAGACCTGCAAAGTCTCCCTCATTCGGTGGTAGATTCCCGCTTTCACCAGTCATCATCCACACTCCTGCTGGGAAGCCAAAAACTCCCGTGCAGCAGCCTCCCTTTCCATTGGTAACAGAAGATATGTTAATAAGACATAATCTTCTACTGCTGTAAAATCTCACAGCTCTTGTTGAAAGAATGGTCCTGCAGCAACGAGAGATGATGTTTTATTAAGGCGTCTCCTGCTGCCCAAGGAGGAAGCGGGCTGTTAGTGTCATGGCCATGGAATTGAAGACCGTCAGTGGACAGAGTCAGGGAGTGGGTGTGGCTGAACCGTAGGCAGGGTTGGGGCTGTGTTTTAAAATCCCCTTTTCAAAAATTAGGCCCCCTTGGCAGCTCTGGACCCCAGAGTGGAAGCAGGGGGGATCCATTTCAAAAGATCCAAAAACAGCTGCAATGACCCCCTTCTTCCTTGTGCAGAATCTTCTAGGGATGTGTGTTAATTTGAAATGACATAGAAAATGTTAACGACATGCCTTTTCATCTCTTTGGCAAACAAAACCAAGCAGAACCCCCCCCCCCCCCCCCCCCCCCCCCCCCACAAAATGCAATGTTATTTTGTGTGCCATCAATAGAGTGTAGAATTGGGAAAAGAGTGTGTACAGATCCACTTAGTTAATTACTTTTTCTTCTGAGGAAAATAAGATGGCGGTATTGAGAGCATATTTTCCAAAAAAAGAATTTGCCTTTTTGTGGCCAGCCTGTGATGTTGCTTCCTGATGTCTCAAACTCCACTCAAATGCGCAGAAAACCTTTTCTTCAATTAAAAGTAAGGTATTGGCAATTGGTGCCACTTTCTTTTTAAAGTTTCCTTGAAAGTGTGGATTATGAGGATAAACATTATATGGTTTTTGATCCTATTCAACTAGAACCTTTTTTATTGAATCGCTTAAGAATAAAGTAGATAAGGTGTAATAAGTTTTCCTATGGGATTTCTTTAGGCAGTTGGGATAAATATTATTATAGTATCAGTTCTAAGTAATTATATTGCCTGTTGTAACCATTTGTTTTTGGTTCCTTGATTGGTTTGTACCTTTGACCAATTAAGCTTATTCCCTTGATGTGGTGTATAATAATATTTTGTTTCTTATGGGACAGATTATAACGTGATGGATAATTCTGTATCATTCCTTATTTTCTTTGTAAATAAATTTTAAATCAAAACTCACCATGAATAATGCATACTATTTGCAATGAACACACACTATTTTGGAAGAGTGCATGCTCTTTCCGAAAGTGTACGCACATTTAATGATATTGCTCCCGTGATAACAAATAAGAAACTGACCTGCAATATAGGACAGGGAATTTATTAAAAAGTTGGAACTTCTCATCTTTCACTTTGGTGACTGCTCCTGAAGAAGACATTTCGAAACGGAGCCTCTGTCGAGCAGCTACCGTTATGCTGCTTGGACTTCAGATAAATGCCAGCCTTTTTTACTTGATTGAACTTTCTATTCTTAAAATTTATATGCCTCAAAACTGCAAGTGTTCTACTTTTACATAAGTACATAAGTAATGCCATACTGGGAAAAGACCAAGGGTCCATCGAGCCCAGCATCCTGTCCACGACAGCGGCCAATCCAGGCCAAGGGCACCTGGCAAGCTTCCCAAACGTACAAACATTCTATACATGTTATTCCTGGAATTTTGGAGTTTTCCAAGTCCGTTTAGTAGCGGTTTATGGACTTGTCCTTTAGGAAACCGTCCAACCCCTTTTTAAACTCTGCTAAGCTAACCGCCTTCGCCACTTTCTCCGGCAACGAATTCCAGAGTTTAATTACACGTTGGGTGAAGAAAAATTTTCTCCGATTTGTTTTAAATTTACTACACTGTAGTTTCATCGCATGCCCCCTAGTCCTAGTATTTTTGGAAAGCGTGAACAGACGCTTCACATCCACCTGTTCCACTCCACTCATTATTTTATATATCTCTATCATGTCTCCCCTCAGCCGTCTCTTCTCCAAGCTGAAAAGCCCTAGCCTCCTTAGTCTTTCTTCATAGGGAAGTCGTCCCATCCCCGCTATCATTTTAGTCGCCTTTCGCTGCACCTTTTCCAATTCTACTATATCTTTCTTGAGATGCGGCGACCAGAATTGAACACAATACTCAAGGTGCGGATGGTGATATATTTATTATTTTGATATTTAGTATCACACACATATTTAAATGGTAATTGGAAGGTCCTATTGATGCAAACAAGAGCCATTCTTGAATTAGCCCTACTAAACAGTGGACTCTGCTATATTCAGTGGCTCCAGTGGCTGATGACATTCCTTCCTGTACAAAAAAACTTGCTGAGCTTCTTAATAAAGTCCCTGTCCTATATTGCAGGGTGGTTTCTTTTTTGTTACTGTTTCAGTGTATTTAAACCCCCCCCCCCCCCCCCATTTTTGTTGTTTTGTATTCTTACACTGCTCCAGTGATGACATAATGAAGAAGAAAAAAAAAGAATAAAATGAACACACCTGGAAATGACAAAGGAAATAACGCAAAAAGGAAAATATTCTGGCTACACACACCTAGAATCTACTATGCTGACATGGACACAATGAGGCACAGCTGGAACAGGCTGACCTGGGTCAGGTGGCTTTTTACTCATGATTGGCTATAGCATCAACAACCTCCTGGGTGCTACAAGACAGAAAAAAAACAAGTTCACAGAGAATCCAGATGATTTGTGTGGTTAACATTAATGTGGACACCCTAGTGGTGTGAAATGGTATTACAACTTTTGAGTAGATTTTTTTGTCACGGACTTTGGGTTTCTCTTTAAATCAACAGCACATAGGGAACTCAAAAGAAAAGACAATACTGCAGATTTTTAACATTTTATTGCACATAAACTTTTTAGAACACTTAAAAATATAAATATAATTTAAAATATCACTTTAAAATCTAGGGGCTCTGCTTACTAAGCTGCACTGTAGGCGCGCACACTTTTTTAGTGTGTGCTAAAAATTAGTGCATGCTAACGCTAGAGACACCCTAACGCTAGAGACACCCATAGGAATATATTGGGTGTCTCTAGCATTAGCATGCACTAAAAAAGTGTGCACGCGTATAGCACAGCTTAGTAAACAGGGCCCTAGGTTAAAAACTTGCAGCTGCATTAAAACCAGAAAAAGTGCAAGAGTGTTTGAAATGCACAACTAGGTGTAAAGTGCACAAATTAGGACAAGTTGTCTAGTGGTTAGGGTGGTGGACTTTGGTCCTGGGGAACTGAGGAACTGAGTTCAATTCCCACTTCAGGCACAGGCAGCTCCTTGTGACTCTGGGCAAGTCACTTAACCCTCCATTGCCCCATGTAAGCCGCATTGAGCCTGCCATGAGTGGGAAAGCGCGGGGTACAAATGTAACAAAAAAAAACAACAACAATGTTAACTCAAATAGTTTTCCTTTCCAACAGCTCTCATCAGTAGTTATTTCAAGTGTGTACATCAAAATTTCCTATTAAACTCTCACAACTTCAATATTGGGCAAACATGGCCAAGAACATTTTATCAGATAAGTATTCCCTTTTTGAATTACATAAGTACATAAGTATTGCCACACTGGGAAAGCCCTAAGGTCCATCAAGCCCAGCATCCTGTTTCCAACAGTGGCCAATCCAGGTCACAAATACCTGGCAAGATCCCCCAAAAAGTACAAAACATTTTATACTGGTTATCCCAGAAATAGTGGATTTTCCCCAAGTCCATTTAATAATGGTCTATGGACTTTTCCTTTAGGAAGCCGTCCAAACCCTTTAGTTTTCATCTTTTACTGTTTTATTACCCAAATTCTCTCTTAAAGGACTGATCCTTTGTGGTTCTATTACATCTTTCAGATTTATTCTGGCCAAGATGTATCAGAACTACAGACCCTTCCCCAGGTAAATGTTGAACTCCTCCCCAGCGCTAGCCTAGTCCCCAAATGGTGTTTTGCTCTCCTTTAGTGTGTAGGTGTCATCGTCACGTATGTGAAGTTCTCTCTTGGCTAGGCTTTGGCCTTACTTGTGTGGAGGCCCCATGATGCTGTTACCAGTGGCATGCTGTTCTTTGAAGACTTGTCACCTGTCGTTACATCAAATTCAGGAGGAAGCAAAACATTATCTCCTTTTATCCACAAAAACAAATTCTCTGAGTATGAGTTACTGTGGGTTTCTAACTAGTGTTAAAATAACATTTAATTATTTTTTCCTATAGAGTTTCCTACTTCTTAACTTTGCACCCTATGCTATAGGAGCCTGGCTGTTTCTGGATCTCGGCCCACACTTCCAGCGCAGCATCTCAACAGACTTGCTCCCAGGCAAACAGTTATCTCTCAACATCGTCTCATTCAAACCATCTCCTAGCAGTTCAGTCAGATTATTCCTTCAGAACAGATCACCTATCACATGGCAGATTACTTTGGTTTGAAATGAATTCTTTCCTTGCCTGTCACACCAAACTTGAACCCAACTTTCCAGCTTCCATTCAACAATGGCCAAGCTCCTTTGATCACAGGCTCATGACCCAGTCTCACACTGGCAGGCCACTGGCAGTTTTAGGCAATGTTCTCTCCTAGCCACAACAAGCTTGGGCTAAGCTAAGGTCAAGTCTCAATACATTTACATTTAAGTCAGCTGCCCTCAATAGATTTTAATCAACTGTAAACCAGCTAACAGTTCCTTTAAGAGAAACTTGTTTTTCTTTAAAAAACAAAAAACAAAAAAAACCTCAGGCTGTTCAGTCAGCAACAGACACAAACTTTCAAATCATTTTTTTTTCTTTTTACTTCTGCCCTTTTGTCACTCTCCAGAACTCACAAATTGCAGTGCTTCCACTCACACTGAACTCCAGGGCTCTTCTGGCAACAGTGTTGCCAGGTGGGAAATTTTTTTCCCACCCAATCCAGCACAAAAACCGCCCAAAACCCGCCCAAACTCAAACCCCGCCCCTGACACCCCCACCCCCGCGTCATCACCCCCTCCCCCGCCGTCATCAACCCCGCCCCCGCTGTCACCGGCCCCGCCCCCGCCGTCACCGGCCCCGCCTCCCACGTCATCGGCCCCGCCTCCTACGTCACTAACCCCGCCCAAAAACGTCACTAACCCCGCCCCCCGCGGCCGAAAAAGCCGCACAAAAAACCGCCCTGAAGCCCAAAAAACAGCCCAAAAAACCGCAACCCGCCGCGGGCAAAAATTTCCCGCGGCGGGTCGCGGAAAACCGCCCAATTGGGCGGTAAAACCGCCCACCTGGCAACACTGTCTGGCAACAACTTCAACTGCCATTACCCAGGCAACAGGACCTTGGCTGGGCCACCTGATCCTATGGAGTCAATCAGGTGCAAGTGCATGGAATGTTTACTATTTTTTCAGTCATGGAATCCTAACAACATTTCCATCTTTAAACCCATTTTTTTTCTATTGATTTCAATAGGAAAAATCAATTCCTTTGTAAAACACAGTCAACATTACAGAAAATTTCACTAAAAATCACACAGCCACCCATGTCATTTGAGTACTATCCAGCCCATGTTTTAAAATTCAAAAACCACTTTCTATTACCATATTACACAATTCCACTAAAAGTTAACCCCAAAATTCAATTAAATTTTTCCAAACTTTCAAGAAGGGTTAAATTAATTTTATGCTTGAGGGCACAACCATTAGATTTCAAAATCCACACTAGAAGCAGCATTATGTGCTCTGCACCTAATATAGCAAAAAAAAAAACAAAAAAAAAAACAATTTTAAACACCTGAGCCCACCTAAAGATGATTTCCAGACCCCCCCCCCCCCCCCGACCATAAAAAGAAACTTTTTAAAATTATTCTAGAGAGCTCAAAAAATAACTCAGCAAAAACAACTCAAATAAAATTAAATTAAACCAAGATCGAGAAACCTCTTATCTTGTTCCCCAGGGGTCTTCCTGATCACTCCCACCGTCGGACGACCTCCGGGCAGACCAGCTAGGAAGCCTCAAAAACTGAGGCCCCAGCTTCAATTGAGGTCTACTGGAGCTCCTGCATGTGCAATGACTGCACATGCACAGGGGTTCCGGCAGGGTAGGCCCGAAGCTGGCCATTTTCCTGCCACCCTGCCAGTGCTTCCATTCACTCATGGCAGCTCGCTTGGTCACGCCTGCCATGTTTTTGCCCCCAGCAGTCCAATGCTATTACTACTACGTATCATAGCACTACTAGACATATGCAGCGCTGTACATTTGAACATGAAGAGAAAGCCCCTGCTCGACAGAGCTTACAATATAATTAGGTCAGACAATAGGACAAATAAGGGATAAGGGAATTACTAAAGTGGGAATGCTAAAACATGGGTACTGAACAAACGAGTAAGGGTTAGGAGTTAAAAGCAGCATCAAAAAGGTGGGCTTTTAGCCTAGATTTGAAGACAGCCAGAAATGCAGCTTGATGTACTGGCTCGCTAAAAGGGAAGCACCACTGGGATACCGCAGCAGCCCAGCGGTAGTTCCCTCCCCCAGCGCATGCTATTTCTAGCAATAAAAAAATATTTCTATTTTTGTAGCGCGGGTGTATACCCGGCAGTAATGAGGAAGTGCCACATGATGCCTGGTTACTGCCAGGTTAGCGTGGGAGCCCTTACTGCCACCTTAATGGGTGGCGGTAAGTGTTCCCCCCCCCCCAAAAAAAAAGGCCATGCGGCAAGTGCTTCACTTGCTGCACAACCATTTCTTGAAAAAAAACAAAGAACTGCCTTTTATCCACTGCAGTAAAAGTGGGCCTCGGTGCTCGTCAAAAACATGCGCCGATGCCAGACCCCTTTTGCTGCAGCTTTGCAAAAGGACCCCTGAGTTTAAGAGTATCTGGGAGGGAGAGTAGCATAATACAGTGAAACCTCGGTTTTCGTTGACTTCAGTTATCGTCGGTTTTGGTTTTCGTTGATTTTTTTCAGTGAAATATTTGTCTTGGATTTCGTTGGTTGCCTCGGTTTTCGCTGCTAATTTTGTGAAAACAAAGGACAACCCACGCGTTCTCCTGCTCATTGGATTTACATTGATTCATATAGGAAATAATTGCCTCGGTTTTCATCTGTTTTGGTTTTCGTTGATTGTTTTCGGACGGATTATCAACGAAAACCGAGGTATCACTGTATTTAGAAGAGAGAACAGTTTCCAAAATTCTTTTTCAACGGCAAGCCATAATGGAGTATACTTATTGTTAATATGTAACCAGTAACAGGCTTGTTTTATAATAAAGGCCTTATGACTCACTACTTCTCCATCTTTAAAAAGATATGGGCACCGTTTGACAAATAGATTGCAACACTATCTCACCTGATCTATCTTGGATATTACTGCATCAAGACATGTTTACTTGCCACTGCGTAATGCATTTGGTAGTGTTAACTCTTATCCAATTAAACATTGCTTTATTATGCTTTCTTGTCATTTTGAAAAAAAAAATCAATAAAAGGATTTGATGAGACTCCTGATTTTTCTTTGGGATTTTTGAGCGCCTTCAGTGTAATTTTTGGCATTTTTGAAGACCAAAGGAATTAGGTTAAAAGTTTATCTAATTTTTTATACATCTGTGCAGGAAAGGGAGTGGGTATCATGTTTAGGGCCCCGTTTACTAAGGTGCACTAGCATTTTTAGCGCACGCTAATGCTAAAGACACCCATAGGAATATATGGGCGTCTCTAGCATTAGCGTGCGCTAAAAACACTAGTGCGCCCAAAGCGTGGCTTAGTAAACATGGCCCTTAGTATGAAATTTATCTTAGGCATTTTAACGGTGTCTAAACAGCCCCACCAGGAAGATGGAGTGGACTCCATGAGTTCAGAAAACCTTTAACTGGAATGAGAATTTTTCTTTACTATTAACTTCTATTTTAGATTCTAATGAGACGAGTAATTCAATACCTAGATATCTTATGCTTTTTGATGAACATACTGGACCGAAAGAAGAAACAATATCTGGGGTTGCCTGAATATTAAGCGGTAAAACTTCTGGTTTTTGTCTATTGATTTGGTATTCCAAGGATCTGGAATAATTTTCTACTAATTGAAGATGTTTTTGGGCTGGTGAGAAACTGCATTACATCATCAGCATATGCCGAGGCTTTTAATTCTACTTGTCCTACTTTAGGGGCCCTGTTACTAAGCCGTGTAGACCACTACGCGTGCCCAACACGTGCCAATTCAGAGTTATCACTCAGCTACCACGTGGTCCGTGTGGCAATTTCATTTTTTACACACGTCAGAAAATATATTTTCTTTTCTGGCGCGCGGCGAAAATCGAGTGGTAACTTCAACTTGATGCGTGTAGGCGATTACCACACGGTTAACACCAAGAGACCTTATGGCTAAGTCAATGGCTGGTGGTAAGGTCTCAGACCCAAAATGGATGCGCACCGATTTTGATTTTGCTGCACGTCCATTTTCAGCAAAAAATTTGTAAAAAGACATTTTTTACAGGCGTGCTGAAAAATGGATCTGCATGTGCCCATAACCCACCTGTACACTACTGCAGGCCATTTTTCAGCACATCTTAGCAAAAAGACCCCTTAGTACCTTCAATAATGTTGGAATCACGAAGTGCAATAAGTAGTGGTTCAAGGGCTATATTGAAAAGTAATAGGGAAAGTAGGCAACCTTGACGAGTGCCTGTTTCTAATAAAAAAGTGTTAGAGAATATTATTAGCTATAATATATGCCATATTATAAAGGACTTTCACTTTATTAATAAACTGGGAAAAAAGGCCTGTTTCTGACAGAAATTAAACGGGCGCTAGCAAGGTTTTCCTCGGAGTGTGTGTGTTTTACAGAGTGTGTGTGAGAGTGTGTGATACAGAAAGAGTGAATGTGTGAGTGTGTGTGAGAGAGAGAGTGAGACCGTGTGCGAGAGTGTGTGTGTGTGAGAATGAGAGTGTGTGCCAGGGGCCCCCTCCCTCCCAGTTTCAGGGTCTGCCCCCCCTGCAAGGTCCAGTGTCCGCTCTCCCTCCCTCCCACCCACCCAGTTCCAGGGTTGTTCCCCCCCCCCCCCCAGTTTCAGGGTCCCCCCTCCCTCCCTCCATCCCAGTTTCTCGGTCCGCCTGGTCCCCCCTCTAAGTTCCAGGGTCGGCCCCCCTCCAAGTTCGAGGGTGCGTCCCCCCCTCCAAGTTCCAGTGTCCGCTGTCCCTCCCTCCCTCCCACCCACCCTGTTCCAGGGTCGTTTCCCCCCCCTCTCCCCCTCCCTCCCAGTTTCTGTGTCCGTCTGGCCCCCCTCAAGTTAGTTCCAGCGTCATTGCCCCCCTCTCTCCCTCCCTCCCTGTTCCAGGGTAGTTGCCCCCTCTGTTTCCCTCCCCTCCAGCCACCCACCTGCAACGTGGTGAAGCTGACTCCGTGGCTGAAGTGAACTGTTTTTTTTTTTTCTTCATGTTCGTCGCTCTGTAATCATCTCTGTCAGCCCCGCCCTCGTGCCTCTGATAGGTCTGCCGCCCTCGACGTCAAAACGTGATGACGTCGAGGGCGGCAGACCTATCAGAGGCGCGAGGGCGGGGCCAAGAGAGATGGTGACAGAGCTACGAACCTAACGATCCTAACGAACCCTTCACTTGAAGCCACGGAGTCAGCTTCAGAACTTTGAAGGTGCCTTTTATTATAGTAGAGAAAACACCTGGAGCACCAAACCGTTTTAGGATACAAAAGAGAAACCTACATTCGACCCTATTGAATGCCTTCTTGGCATCTATAGACAAGGCAACAATAGGGTCTGAAAAAGACGGCAATTATCTATAATTAATCTGTTTGGCATGAAACCTACTAGATTAGGGTGAATGACTATGAATAATTTTAATGAGTCTGTTAGATAAGATTTTTGCAAAAATTTTATAAACTACATTTAGTAGTAAACTTGGCCTATAGTTGGAAATTTGCGTTGCCTCTTTATTGGGTTTCGGGAGAACAGTTATAGTTCCTTCATTAAGGTGCTCATTTTCAAAGCACATAAACTTACAAAGTTACGTGGAGGGCATTTTCGATATGATATCTAAATCCGACTTAAGACATTTTGCGAAGAACATCCAAAAAAACATTAGTGAACGTGACCATTTTTGAAGCTGAAAAACATTTTATCTTTTTTCTTTGAAAATGACCATTTCCTAAATGTTTTCTAGACATTTTGTGCCTAGTGCATCTATCTTTTTTGACCATTAAAAAATAAAAAAACGTCCAAGTGAAAAACTCACAAAATGAAGCCATTGGGATGTAGAAGAAGCCAGCAGTCTTAATAGACTGGCCACACAAGCATCCCAACAGAGCAGTGATGCACCCTAGGAGCAGGGGCGTAGCCAGGCCTCAGCGGGAGGGGGGGGCCAGAGCCCGAGGTGGGGGGCACTGTTTAGCCGCCTCCCCCCACCCTCACTGCCGCTCATCCCCCCCCCCCCCGCCACTTTGGACCCCCCGCTGCTGTAACTGCAAACCCCCCCCCCCCGCCTGCCCACCACTTTGGACTGCCGCCGCAACTGCAAACCCACCCCCCCCCGCCGCCGTTGCTGCCGTCCGCCCCCCACCCCGCCGCCGCCTTACATCCTGCACGGGGCTACATGCACGGTGCAGGACGTAAGGCGTCAGAAACAGATGATCCCACAACAAAGGCGCCAGAGTCGACCGGCGCTGAAGAAAACTCTTCGGCTGGCGGGGATTGGGGACCCCTGCCAGCAAACAAGGTACCTGATGTGGCGGTGGGGCGTGAGGCGACGACAAGAGGGGTCAAATGTAGAGGGGGCCCATGCCCCCGTGGCCCCACGTAGCTATGCCCCTGCCTAGGAGGCATTGTAGTGGACTTCACATAAAAAGTCCTAAATACACATCTCACCCTTACCCCCTTATATTGTATAGTGAGCCCTCCAAAACCCACTAAAACTTACTGTACCCAACTATACACCACTATATAAGCCCTTATGGCTGCAGGTGTCACCTATATGTAGGCACAGTAGGTTTTTGGTGGGTTTGGGGGTTTTGGCCCCCCTTCTCCACAGTGCACTGCACCGACCACTAGGCTACCCCAGGGACCTGCTTGCTAGACCTGGCCATAACACCTGAAGCTGTCACTGAAGCTGGAATGTACTGTTTCATTCACATCTTTGGGAGTTGGAAGGGATCCGTGACTACTGGGGGAATAAGGGAGTATCATTCTTTTAATCCACCAGTGGTCATCTGGCACATTTTTGTGACTTAGTCGTTACTAAAACGTCCAACTTTTAGCTCTGGACATTTTTGTTTTGTTCTATTGTGGCAGAAAAATATCCCAAGTGTTAGGAACGCCCACATCCCACCCTTATCATGCTCCATATGATTGAATGCACTGCAGATGAACAGCATAGAAAAACATCTAAAAATGGGGTTTGAAAATAGCAATTTGGGCGTTTTTGTGAGAGCATCTATCTGCTAGTTTATGCCACATTTTGGATATTTTTCTCTTTCGAAAATGAGTCCCATAATTACCTATGTAACTTTGTAAGTCTATGTGCTTTGAAAATGAGCCTCTAGATCTATTTTTAATATTTTCATTTATTTCCAATTCTTTAAAAAAGGACATTAAAAAGAAGACAAGCTCTGTTTTAAAGAGTTTATACAGTTCACTAGAAAGACCATCTGGATCTGGGGCTTTTTTTTTGTTTTTAGTTGGTTAATAGTTGATTAGATATGGGGGCATGTAGATGTTTTAAGTCAGATTCGGACCATGTAAACCTGGTAAGGGTGTTAAGAAATCCTTCAAGATCTTCAGAATTATGAGGAGGTTCTGACGTATAATTTTGTATACAAAGTGTGAAATGCCTTAAGAATTTCAGAGGTGTTGGTTAATGGAGTTTTATTGGTGTCATGAGTCTGGATGGCGAGCCCTTAGGCCATCGCCGGGTTCCCAACCTGGAAGTCAGGAGGGCCCCGACAAGACAACAGATAAGTCAGTAGAGTAGAAGAGTCTAGCAGATGGCCCTGAAAAGAGCCATTGGGGGCAGGCCCGGTGGAACCAGGATCTGGAGTGGCTCTGAAAAGAGGTCTTGAGACTGGGCAGGATCCTAGAATGCAGGACTGGAAACCAGACCTCTGAGGCCGGGCTGGAGACAGGAACTCAGGACAAAGCTGGAGACAGAACACAGAGACTGAGCTGGAGACAGGAACTCAAGAGGCTGGACTGGAGGCAGGACGCTAGAGGCTGGGCTGAAGACAGGATGCCTCTGGAAGACCACTGAGCCAACCTTGACTCTCCGATGAGGCCTGTGACAATTGCTATCTGTGTTTTCATTTTTTTCCTTTTTAGGAAGCTGTTAATGTCCAAATAAAACAAAAATTAGCAAATACAGAAGAAAGAGGGGTTATATTGAAAATACATTTTTTAAATTGTGATTTCCTAATAGTGAATTGATATGCATCCAATCAAGATAATCCTGTATTTCATTTTTGAAGTTTTGATACAATAGGGTCAGTAGAATGGGACTATGCAATTTTTTTCATAACTTCGATGTTTTTCATGTTCTACAGCCTAAAAAGTGCAAGTGCCTGAAGGGTACAGCCCGACCAAATTCAGAATTTCTGGTTTCTACCGAAACTGAATCTGCAACTGAAAATGGCTGCTTGGTTTCAGGAGAAACTGGAACTGTAAAAGAAAATGTCCCCCCACACCCAACCAAAAAAGCCCACTCCCCCACTGTTGCCCCCCTGCAATTACTCCCCCATCCCCATCCCTTAGAAAGCCCTGGTGATCTAGTGGTGTCTTTGGGGCACAAATGAACCCCACTCATTCCTGCCCTGTAACGCCTGCTCCTATGGAAATGGAAGCCGAAACCTTCCTCTGTTGTTTCCCGTCATTGGCAAACAAAAACGAGCAAACAGAAGGCACATGTGGTTTTTTTTGTTTGCCATGGAATGTTGGCCACAATATGGCCAAGGCCCATATTTAGCCCGCCACACAGTAAGCTAGTTGCATGGCAGGCTGAATAGGGTCTTGCTAGGATGAGCCATCAGTTGCATGCATTCTCTGTACCTCATCTTGTAGAAGTTCGCAGTACATGGAACCACTCCCAAACCGTATCCTCTGCTGCTATGGCCCTCTTGCTCGTCTCGTCCCCAGAAATAGTGAATAGTGCTCCAGGACTTGGTGAAGAAGCTCTGGTATCAGTGTCTCCCAAGCAGCCTTATTACCTGTGACTAAACGGACAAACAAAAGAGGCAAAGGTCTAAAGAATCCACAAAACAGTAGAAAAGGTGAAAGGATCACAAGCTCTCCAATCAGCTCACATTGGCTCTAATGGATGCTTCATGAAATGTTTTACTCTTGGAAGCTGAATGGGAAGTTTCACCTTCTGCAGATTCACTGGGAATATTATTTTTACCTGAAAGCTATCCTTTCAGAGGACCAAACATCAAACTTTGGGGCCCTTCTATTAAGGTATGTTGGGTACTAACACGTGCCCTAATGCAGCAAAAATGGCCTAACGCAGGACGTCTAAAGCATTCCGTATTAGTTTTGCCATCTGCATGCACCAAGCACGTGGGATTTATTTTTGGGATGTTTTGGAGGGGGCATGTCAGGGGCAGAGAATGGATGTGGATACGTTAATCAGCAACCATTTGTACTACTTGCCACTTTGAGCCTGCAATCAGTGGGAAAATGTGGGATACAAATGTGATAAATAAACAAATAAATATTACTGCCGTGCTGATTAGTGTGTCCATAACACAGGAGCCTTTAGCATCTCCCTAAATAGGAGGTGGTAAGTGCTCCCATGTTAATATTTGGAAATGGCCACACTAATATTAGCACATGACCAGATAAAGTCCAAATTTACAGCCACACTTGATATGGGCTTAGGGAAATGGATTGGGCACTGGCCAAAACCTTAAGTAAACTAGGACTTCACCCGCATATTTATGCTGATGATGTTACTATTTATATTCCCTTCAGAAATGACTTGTCCGAGATCTCTAGTGCAATTAACCGCTGTCTAAATACGATGTACTTTTGGGCATCTTCTTTCAAACTGAATGCTGACAAAACACACTGCCTTCTACTATCGTCACAGCACAATAAGTACAGACCTTCAACATTAATCACCCCCACCCTAAACCTTCCCATCCTGGACAGCCTCAAAATTTTGGGAGTCACCCTTGACCTCTCACTTTCACTCGAACAACATGTTAACGCCACCGCAAAGAAGATGTTCTTCTCGCTGTGGAAACTAAAACGAATAAAACCATTTTTCCCTCAAGAGGTCTTTCGCAACCTCATACAGTCCGTCGTTCTCTGCCATCTGGATTACTGTAACGGAGTTTATGCTGGATGTAAAAAGCACCTCATTAAGAAACTGCAGATGGCCCAAAATACAGCGGCTAGGTTGGTCTATAGAAAGTCAAAATTTGAAAGTGCCACACCCCTCCGAGAGAAACTGCATTGGCTTCCTGTCAAGGTTCGAATCTCCTTTAAACTCTGCTCTCAAGTTCATAAAATCCTATATGGTGAGGTACCTGGCGACATGATAGATCTCATCATCCTACCTCTCAGGAATACATTCAGACTCAACCATTCGTATCTTAGCCTTCATTATCCAAAATGCAACGGCATCAAGTACAAATCCACGTATGCTACATCCTTCTCTTTCATCAGTACTCAGCTTTGGAACTCTTTGCCGAAAACCATAAAAACCATCCCCAACCATCTAACTTTCAGGAAATCTTTAAAGACCATGTTATTTGGAAATGCTTATCCCATGGCCTCTGCATGTGTCTCCACTGTTGGATGCGCATCGATCTAGAGACATTTTGGACACATTCCCTTTCCCTCCTGGTTTTCCTACTCCTTCCATCCATTCCTACTCTTCCCCATTCTCTCTTGTAGGTTTTTCTGCTGTATAAGCTTCATTTCACTGCATTGGCGTCTGCCTCTGTGGTGCGCTGTAAGCCACATTGAGTCTGACACTGTTGGGAAACTGTGGGGTACAAATGAGATAATAAATAAATAAATAAATATACTGCCTTTCTATGGTTACAATTAAAGTGGTTTACATATTCTATACAGGTACTTATGTTGTACCTGGGGCAATGGAGGGTTAAAGGCCTCTTTTACCAAGCCACACTAGCGATCCTGGCGCCGCAATGCCAACAAAGGCTTTTTCGCTTTGACTAGGCTTTGTCGGCATTGCCATGCAGGAATCGCTGGCACAGTTTGGTAAAATAGGCCCTAATTGACTTGCCCAGAGTCCCAAGGAGCTGCAGTGGGAACTGAACCTGGTTCTCCTAGTTTTCAGGCCACTGCACTAACCATTAGGCTACTCCTCCACCCTTAGGGGTCCTTTTACTAAGGTGCACTAATGGATTTAGAATGCAGTGATTAGTGTGTGCTAAATAAGACACCCATTATATCCTATGGGCATGTTATCATTTAGCGCACGCTAAATCTGTTAGCACACCTTAGTACAAGGACCCCTTAGTGCAGCTTAGTAAAAGGGCTCCTTTGTCACTTTGCCCAGTCATAACACCTTTTTCTGGGGTCCTTTTAAAGGTAATCAATAGAAACCAAATAAAATAAAACATGGAAAAGAAAATAAGATGATACCTTTTTTATTGGACATAACTTAATACATTTCTTGATTAGCTTTCGAAGGTTGCTCTTCTTCGTCAGATTGGAAATAAGCAAATGTGGTAAATGACAGTATGTTTAAGCAGGGGCGTATCTGGACTCCGGCGGCAGGGGGGGCCAGAGCCAGAGGGAGGGGGCACATTTTAGCCCCCCCCCGCCGCCGCCATTGTCAGAACCCCCCCGCCATTGCCAGATCCCCCCACCAACGACTCTCCACCCTCCCCCCCCCCGCCAACCCTCCCCTGCTGCCGTGGCTTACCTTTGCTGGCGGGAGACCCCAACTCCCCGCCAGCCGAGGTCCGTTTGCCGCCTTTAAAGATATTTCTTCAGCTGGTGGGGGACCCCAACCCCCGCCAGCTGACCCAACGTCTTTAAAGTTCTTCTTCGGCCTCCGTGGCCGTGCTGTAGTTGATAGCTGTTCAATCCAGTTCGGAGTCTGACGTCCCAGCACGTTGTCCTGCACGTACAAAGGTAAACAACGGCAGCGGGGGAGGGTTGATGGCGGTAGGGGGGTCCAGGGCGAAATCTGTGAGGGCCCAGGCCCCTATGGCCCCACACAGATACGCCCCTGTATATAAGTGAAACATCCAAGCATTTCATTGACAATCTAACAGGGTGGGGGTGGGTAGGAGGTATGCATGGGAACATCAAAGCATTTCAGTGATAGTCTAGGATGGGGGTGGATAGGTGAGAGGAGGGTGATAAACAGAGCAATACAACTTTGTGGTTTATAATGGGGTCCTTTTACTAAGCTGCGGTAGGGCTAACATGCGGGTAGCGCATGCCAAATCACTACCGCAGGGGTAGCACGGGCGCCCTGTGGTAGTTTCAAAGTTGGTGCGTGCTGTTTCCCTCGATAGAAAATATTTTTCTATTTTTCTACCGCAGGGGTATTCCTGGTGGTAATTGGAAGCACAGCCACATTGGTGCATGCTGTATGATTACCATACGAGTAGTGCGTGAGCCCTTACCGCTAGGTCAATGGGTGGCAGTTAAGGGCTCAGGCAGTAAATTAGCCGCATTTTTAGACTGTAAGCTCTACTGAGCAGGGACTGTCTCTCTATGTCAGGTGTTCAGAACTGCGTGCGTCTGGTAGCGCTATACAAATGTTAATAATAATAATCATACTTTTACTCCCCCATTGAAAGGTACCTTTTTTCCCAGCCATGGCAAAAAAATGGCCCAGCCAAAAATACGCACCCACACTACTGCAGGCCACGTTTTACTGCGTCTTAGTAAAAGGACCCCTTTATGAGTCATGAAGAAATGCTGTCCTGGAAATTCTCAGTATTATTAAAGCAGATTATCAGGGCTCATTTTTCTATCATTTCATACACAGGCCCCTTATATCATTCCACAGGCGTGGAGGTGGAGGTAGTGGATTCGAGGCCTCGTCTTCCAGAGTTTAAAAAGGCATGGGATAAGCATGTGGGATCACTTAGGAACAGGAAGAATTAGGGGTTACAGAGGATGAGCAGACAGGATGGGTCATTTGTCCTTTATCCTTTATCTGCCGTCATGTTTCTATGTTTCTAACAGGTCATTTCATTTCCATCAAAAAATGTATTTACTAGTCAGTCCAGTAAAAAAAGTTATCACCTTATTTTCTTTTCTCTGTTTTGCTTAATTTCTATTTATTACAAGTGTGATAAAAAACAAAACCAAAACTCTGAAAGGGAAGAATACATACAAGAAACAACCCCCACGAAAGTGCTGAGTCACCAGAAAGTCATTCGAGCCTCGTTCACACTAGCTCAGCTAGGCGACTCTCCTATTAGAGAGGGCGAGGCCGGTGCAGGCACCACGTGAGCAGCTGTGCAGGGATTGGCTGCTGGCGTTCCATATTTTATTATATTGCCTTTGCCTTGTTTTTCTAAGCCATCTCGAAAGCTGCCGCGGTTCAGTATAAGAAAAAAAAAAAAAAGTAAATATGGAAAGAAGAGCATGTGATCAGAGCAGCTGAATAAAGAAGCAGGATCAAATAGAGAGAAAGAAAAGCAACTTGTACCTGGCTACTTTCTGGAGCAGCAGATGGGTTAGGGAAGAGCTCCCACCTTCAATCGCCCGGCCCTTGACTCACCCTGCGCCAAGGTTACAGCACCTGCCCGGGGAAAGGCGTCTTCCAAGGCCATTTGCACTTCCCGAGAAAGGGGAAGCACCTTAACTAGGTCAGAGCGAGGAGGAGGGAGCAGGAAACCGCTTTCATCACACTGACCCGTGAGGAGGGCACTGGGCTTCCTGCGGCGGAGAGAGGGTAGTAGACCCTGGCTGTCTTCTTCTGCGTCCTGTTGCTTGTACCGTTCCCGCACGCTCGGTGGGTGCAGAAACTCCGGCTCGCACGCAGAGTGCAGGCTTGTAACGATCGGCTGATTTGGGTGTCGTATTTTTCCGCAAGTTTTAAGGGTTGGTTGCTAAGAAGCCTGTGCTTTACTTTGACTGGCATTGCTGAAAGAAATAAGCCGGATCAGTACATTCCAGGCTTTCGAAAGACTTTGTAATAATGCAAGGTTTAGATGTTTGGAGGTGCTGTGGAGCTCGAAGATTTCCTGTGTCTTGTTTATATGGGTTTTTTTTTTCTTCTTTTATTTATTTATTGTTGCTAGTAAGCTATGGTTTCACGAAAGATTTTATGCTTTTTTTTTTTTTTTAAAGCATATGTCTACTACTTTTTTTTTTTTTTAATTCTGTAGCAAAATAAAATATGCAACAAAGCTTTGGTGATTGCACAAGGGTTAGTGCGAAAATCCCCGGGGATCTTTTGCCAGTTTCTGCAGATGAGAAAATTTAATAGGAGCTATTAATATGTGTGTTGGGAGAAAGAGAGGAGTCATTGGCGTATTTAAACTGGAGGACACTTGTTTTTGTAGATACATATGAGGAAACACTGGTGATTGGAGAAGACGCTCTGTTAAAAACGTTTATAATAAGACCGAGGGTAACAGTCTATGTGCAGCTTATGAGCTAACTGCCCTTACTTACTATGCTGTGTGTCTATGGGGGGGGGGGGGGGGGGGGGGGAATGTTAGATAAAAACTCAGTATTGATTAATTTCACTACTGCAGTTAAAGGGAATGTCATAGTAGTTTACAGCACATGCAGGGGTTAGCAATAAAGTAGTTAAGTAGTTAAACAGTTTAAGCAAGAACATAGTAAATATGGCGGGACTGGTGGTTGGGAGGCGGGGATAGTGCTGGGCAGACTTACACGGTCTGTGCCCTGAAAAGGACAGGTACAAATCAAGGTAAGGTATACACAAAAAGTAGCACATGTGAGTTTATCTTGTTGGGCAGACTGGATGGACCATGCAGGTCTTTTTCTGCCGTCATCTACTATGTTACTATGAGGCTCATTTTCAAAGCACTTAGCCTCCCAAAGTTCCATAGAAACCTATGGAACTTAGCCTCCCAAAGTGCTTTGAAAATATGCCTCTCTGTATTTCAAGCGTTCTGCGCGTTGTAGTATTTTTTTTTTTTTTTTTATTAAACTGGCAAATAAGACGTGTATTGCTTGTGTCTGATGAAGTGCTGTATTTATGTAGCAACTTCTTGTTACTCAGTAAAGGGGTGGGGGTGTACTCGCTTTACCTACCTCCCAAGGATGATGATTGTGTTTTTAGATGTGAAACTGTGAACCAGGATGTTAAAGTTGTGGCTTGCATCATTGGTCCATGGCCCCTGAGGCCAGAAACCAGTTCTGCAGGTGCCAGTGACACTTTGCATCTGTGGCGAGAAGAGGGGAGGGGCACTTTTCACACCAGCATTTCCCGAACTGCTTTTGTTTGTAAGCTGCAGCTGCTCTCACCTAGAAATGTGTTTAGTCAATTTTTTTGGACTTTATTTCCCCAGAACCAATGGTTTGATTAGGTCTGTTTTAAACTCAATGTGTCTGTTAGTTTTTTTTTTTGTGTGTGTGTCTAATGGCAAATCTAGTCTTATTTCTGTTCATTTTTGAAGAGCTCTTTTGCCCTCAGATGGACACATTTTCAACCCTTTTTTGGATAATTTTCTTTCCAACATCCTATTGAGTTTGAAAGAATAAAAATTGTGCCCTTGTCCCTCAAAGTTGAACAGGCACCAGGATATTAAGGTGCCTTAGATGAACTTTCAATCTCATGCCCCCCCCCCCTTCAATTATCTTTTTGTGCCCTTAGACCCCCTCCTCCTCCCCACCCCCAAGATTTTTATTATGCCAATATCACCCATACCAGAGTAGTCATGTAAAATGTACAAATGGACATCAGACTTATTTAAAACTTTTTTTTTTTTTTTGCATACACATACATAATCCAGGCAATGTCCAAAAGCCACGTATCTGGATAAATGGCTAGTTGTACTTTTACCCACTGGGAGGGTGGGTAATTTTCATGCTGATGGTTCTTTGAATTGTCTGGTTGTCGGGATCTATTGTTTTTTCGTTTTGGCTGTACCTGCTTCCCCAGGTAACCCTCTAATTTGCCTAATGGTTGATCCAGCCCTGTCTGGCACTGTTTGTAAGTATCCAGCACATCCTTGAAATTGGAGAATTCACTTATACTCCAGTTTATTCTCCAGACAATGGTAGGATCTGTGTTTCTGAGAGAATTGAGCTGGATGTTAAAGCTGCAGCACATGTTGGATGGTTCAGTCTGCCCTCTTTTCAGGGTTCTGCAACTTCCTGTTATCACATGGCGGATGAGGTTTTTGAAATTGTAATTTTTTTTTTTTTTTGCTCATCTGTTCCCTGAAGAAACCAAACAAGCATCATGCTGCCTCTCCTGAAGCACAAATCTAGCCTGCTCAGCTGAAAGGAGGAACTGTAAGGGAGACTTGGGGAGGGAGGGGGAGTGAAACTACAGTAAAACATGCCTGTCCTTTCCTTCAGAAGAAATGAACTTTCCCCAGGTTTCCAATAAAAGTGTCTTGCGATCAAGCACTACCAGCAGACGAGGATGCAGAGGTCAAACTCCAATTAATGCCTCTGTTTCAAGGTCATGAATAGAACTGCACAGTAGCTTTTCTAATCAGTAAAAAAAATCACCTGACTTCTTAACAAAAGAGCCGCAGTTAGCTATAGCATTTCTTGTGCATGTACACTTAAATTTCTATTTCTGGTGTTTTGTTGACTCAGTGTGCAGTAGTCATTGTTTCGGAGTGCTTTAAGATTTTTTTTTTTTTTTTCTTTTCTAGGTACAGAGCCAGGAAGAACAGAAGATCAGCAGTGGAAGCCAGTGCTTTTATGTACAGTATTAACAAATATCCAGACTCCAGATGCACATGTTTTCACTCGACATTGCTGCTTGAAACATAATGAAGAAGCTGGTTGGATTTCTGCTGCGCTGAACATTTCAACAATGGGGCTTGTTGTCCTTGTGTGATTATAGGGATGACACATTATATGTGTCACTGGCAAACAGGTCTTTAGTGCGATAGTACAGAAATGCAAGATCACTGTTCGTTGAAAGGACCTGTTTTAAACTGTGCCTGTCCCTGCGCTTACACTGAAGCAGTCAGTGATATGGCTCTCGATATCTGTGGTCCTACCAGAGAGTGGAACAAATTTGAAGAGCCAAATTTTGAAGAGCCTGTGATATTCGACAAGCTTCCAAGTGGCATCCAGGAAGTTGCTGATGACGTGAGGAGTTGCGCGGTTGTAACTAGTGGATTGCCTGAGAATTCCTGTACCTGTAAAACTGAACACAATTCTTGGGGGGATTTTGAAGGTTTCACTGAATCTGTGGCCAGCTCTGAGAGCTTTAACAGTACACTTGGAATGCCGATACAGTTTCCAGCAATAAAAAATTTCCAAAATGTTTCACATTTTAGTGAGACACATTGCACTACCTCCAATGGACTTGATTTTCCTGAGCCCACTGAACAAAAAAGAAATATCACTGCTATGGACTCAGGAGCTGAGGTATGTTTGTTTTTAAAATAAAATTATATTGTAATTCTTTAAATTTACTGCTCATGCAGTTGGGCTGGCCTGGTAGCTGCGATGGCATGCATTTCTATGTGGCAGGTTCCTGGCTTTGATTCCTGGGTTAGGACCTTAGCTCCCCAGGTCAGCAAGGGCTCCGGCTGTTGCAAAGACAGCATTTATAGCCCCAGAGAGCAGGGAAAGTTGTGGCCTTTGTGTGAAATGATGTCTAGACAACTAACTCAGTGCTGTCTGTTAAGATCTCTTATTGTGTACTGTGTTGACATTCAACTATGTTGACATTGTAAGTATCATGCTGTCATCATATGAACTGTTATTTAAATACTTTTTCTGTTGATATTGTCTGTGGCCACATTGATCTTTTTCGTACACTGCCTTGGATTAATTTTATCATAAGAATATAAGAGTAGCCATACTGGATCAGACCAATGGTCCATCTAGCCCAGTATCCTGTTTCCAACAGTGGACAGTCCAGGTTACAAGTACCTGGCAGAATGGCAAATGGTGGCAACATTCCATGCTGCCACTCCAGGGCAAGCAGTGTGTTCCCCCTTGTCTGACTCAATAGCAGATTATGGACTTTTCTTCCAGGAACTTGTCCAAACCTATTTTTAAAGACCGATATGCTATCCGCTGTTGTTACATCTTCTGGCAAAGAGTTCCAGAGCTTAACTATTCATTGAGTGAAAAAATATTTCCTCCAGTTTGTTTTAAAAGTATTTCCATGTAACTTCCTTGTGTGTCCCCTAGTCTTTGTACTTTTAGAACGAGTAAAAGAATCAATTTCACTTCTACTCATTCTTTAAAAAGGAGGTGAATCCTAATAAGTAAAATTACAGGGCCACAGGTGGCTACTTGTCCTAAGGTTACTATAGCAACAATCCTGGGCCAAACTAAAGTACCTGTATGAGGAGGAGGATGGTTTCGTGCTGTGGGCTGAGAACCTGGAATTGGGTTCAATTCGCACTGCAACTCCCTGTGACCTTGGGAAAATCACTTAACCCTCCATTGCCCCAGGTTCAAAACATACGTTGTGAACCCACCAGGGACAGAGAAATTACCTGCATATAATAAACATAAACGGAAAGGAGGTTTATCAAATCCATTCCCTTTTACCCTTTTAAAATATTTTATAAAGGATAAAACTCTCCAGTAAAGGTGAATGAAATGCATTTATGCTCAAGATTCAGAAGAGAAGCTTCTTTAAAAACACTTATCAAGTTTTCAATTGCAAATATGATGGTAACCTTTTAAGTTTTAATTTCAGAACCTGTAAACATTTACATACCCATACAAAAGATCAAGGTTTTACCTAACTGTAAGGAAGAATACTGTAATAATTGAGTGCACAGGTTATCTATATGAAAACGGGTAAAAACAGAGAAACAAACCTTGGGTATTATCGCAAAAAAAAGGGGGGGGGGGGACAAGCGAAGTAAAAATAGGAAGTGGATAAAAGGAAAGTTTCTTGGTTAATTAGGAAGGTGGTAACCCCCATAGTACCAAAAGGAATCTGATTCCTCCAGACTGGCTTAGGGCAGGTTGCATGTGCTGGTCACCATTGCTCAGGATGCTGAGTTTCAAAAAAGAAATGGGGGTATATTGTTCGATGTAAACAGCATGGCATTGGCAAACTAGGCAGTTACCTAGAGCACTGATAGTTCAGGAGCGGTAAGTATTAAATTCCTTTTCCAATCAGCGCTGGGTGGAACAACCCAAACTAATAGGCAGACAAGCCGGCAGCTAAATTACGAGGAAGCGCAGGGCTTCGGCACATGCTGAAGGCCTACCATGTTGACGCCCATTCCTTAACAGGAAGTGTGTCAGATTGGGCAGTGGTGAAGCAGCATAGGCATCTACTGAGGCCCTGCACTTCCTTGCTGTTTTGCAACTGGCTTATCTTCTTGTTTCGGCTGTTCTTCCATCTCAAGCAGTGACAACAGTGGCGAGGAAGAAGGCAGGAAATGGGGGGGGGGAGGGGATAAATAGAAGGGGAAAGGAGGGTTGCTGATCCACAAGGGGGGAGAAATGGTGGTGCAGGAAGATGTTGGATTATAGGGGGAAGTGCGAGGAAATAATGTGCATATAGAGTTAAGGAAAATGGGTTCTAGGTAGTTCCCATCTGGACAGTTCCCACCTAGGACAATTACTATTGAAACAGTTCCCACCCTTAACAATCGTGAAGCATCACTGTCTGAAACTTATCTCCTTCCCTTTCCCCTTCCAGATCATTTGGGGGAGGGGCAATGCCCCCCCCCCCCCTATAAAACATTACCTTTAACACGGCACGCCACAGCAAACCAACTACCACCCACTCCTTCCCGATTTACGCACCCACTAAATAACTTATTCCACTCTCCAACACTGTCCCAGTGACAACCCTACGTGTTGATAGACTGCCTGAGATTTGCAGAATTGCAACATGATCTTTAGTTCTGATGTTTACATTTCACTTTGGAGTCTAGAATAGAACTCCCCCCCCCCCCCCCCCCCAGTGCATATTTTCTGTTCTAGGCTGTCTTCCCCCTCCCCATCCCATAAAATTTACCATCGCCAACCCAAGTCACTTACAAAACAAACTTTTCATTTTAGGCCCACTCTCACTCAATTACCCAATTTCCATATCATCATGCTGATCAATCCATAGACTGGTGGGTTGTGTCCATCTACCAGCAGGTGGAGATAGAGAGCAAACTTTTGCCTCCCTATATGTGGTCATGTGCTGCCGGAAACTTCTCAGTATGTTCTCTGTCTCAGCAGGTGGTGGTCACACACAGCAGCAGCTCTGGCTAGGCCTCCAAGCCTAATTTTTAGGTTTTGTTGAGTGCCTGGGGTTGAGGGCTCTTCTTGAGCAAGTGCAAACCTGGTGGCGCCAGGTCCCTCCTTTTCTCCCCCCTCCCGCTGGCTCCGTTAAAAAAAAAAAAAAAAATTTGAACGTCCTTAAAGGCGTTTATTTCGACGTTTATTTAAACGTTTATTGCAGCTACTCACTGGGACACCAGGTCGTTACAGCTCGGAGCGGAAAGCAGGTAATTTTTACCTTTTTATAGCGGGCAGGGGGTTCCCCGATTGATCTCCACGTGGCATATGGCGTCGGAGGGCGAGGGCGCAAAGAGTCGCTCCCCGGATCGCTTGGGCGCTTCTAGAGGGGATGCGGGGGTCTTAAAGTCTGATTCGCCCTTGTTGGGTGACAGTTTCGTGACCGATGAGTGTCCCGGTCCTTCCTCCGGTGTGGCGGTTTTTCCCGCCATAAACGCCCATCCCCCGCTGCTCGCCTCCGCCATCTTGGCCGGCCACGCGGCTCGGACGGCTTCTTCTTGGGCCGCCCTTGAGGTAGGAGACATTAATGCCATGAACGCCCTTAATTTGGGTGACGGCACAAAAGCGGCAAAAGTTAAGCGCCGTTCTTCCCGCGCGGCTCCTTCGCGGAGTGTCGCGCCGGACGACATCTTGGATGCGCAGCATGTCTCTCCCCCGCTCTTGCGAGCGCCGGTTGAGGGTGCGTCTAGGGATGTAGCCCAGGCTGTGGAAGTGCACAGTCTGGGGGGTTTCTCCCCCGAGTTTGTTTTGCTGCTGCATCAGGCCTTTCTTATGCAAAACGCTGCCCCTGCTCCCTCGTCTGGTAAAGAGGTTGAGGCCCCCGGAGGTAAACGCCCTCAGGTTGATTCCCAGGCCTTGGAGGACTTTGTCTCCTCCGATGTAGATGAGGGCAGCGTATCTGAGTTCTCCCAACGGTCCTTTGCGGATTCCTTGGAGGAGACGGATCCCCGCTCGGATGGAGCGGATGACCCCTCTGCAGTGCGGCTCTTTAGCTCAGAGGATTTGCCCAACCTGTTAGTGCAGGCCATGGGCATTTTGAAGATTTCCTCTCCGGAGGACGTCTCTCCCTCAGCCCCTGTTGGCTCTGCCATTATGCTGGGGACGAAGCGCCCGCCTAGAACCTTCCACGTGCATGATGCCATGCACACCTTAATTTCGGCTCAATGGGATGTCCCGGAAGCGAGCCTTAAAGTGGCTAGGGCTATGTCCCGCCTCTATCCTTTGCCTGAAAGTGAACGTGAGGCCTATCTGTGGCCTACCGTGGATTCTTTAATCACTGCGGTGACTAAGAAACGGCGTTGCCGGTGGAAGGTGGCACGGCCCTAAAGGACGCCCAAGACAGAAGATTGGAGGCGGCCTTAAGGTCGTCCTTTGAGGCGGCTGCTTTAAGTTTGCAGGCCTCAGTTTGCGGCTCCTATGTGGCCAGGGCGTGCCTGACTATGGTGCAGCGGGCTTCCCCTCGGATCATTCCTTGAGGGCTGATTGGCCGGCCCTGGAATCGGGCTTAGCCTATTTGGCAGACTTGCTGTATGATGTCTTGAGGGCCTCAGCTAAAGGCATGGCTCAGACAGTCTCTGCGCGGCGGTGGCTTTGGCTGAAGCATTGGTCTGCTGACCACGCCTCTAAATCCCGCCTGGCTAGATTGCCTTTTAAAGGCAAGCTGCTCTTTGGGGTCGAGCTGGACAAAATCATGACCGATCTCGGCACGTCTAAGGGCAAGAAGTTACCAGAGGTCAGGGCTCGGGCTAGTACTCGCCCCGGTACCTCCAAAGGATGGTTTCAGGAAGCCCGTCGGTACCGCCCGGGCAGGTCGGGCTCCTCTGCCCCCTCTTCCTTCAAGAGGAACTTCTCCCCCAAGCAGCATTCCTTTCGCAGAGACCGCCGTCCCGGAGGTGCTCCCTCCGGTCCTCCCCCAGGGTCTCGTACCCAATGACGGGGCCTTGGTCCACGCCCCAGTGCAGATTGGAGGACGGCTGTCCTCGTTCCTGGGCGAGTGAACCACAATAACTTCAGACGCTTGGGTGCTGGAAGTCATCAGAGACGGCTACAAGCTAGAGTTCTGCCGACCCTTAAGAGACGGGTTTGTACTCTCTCCCTGCAAGTCTCCGGTCAAAGCTGTGGCAGTGCAGCAGACCTTGGACAATCTGATCCGCCTGGGTGCGGTCGTTCCGGTGCCAGAAAGTCAGCTTGGCAAGGGGCGTTACTCCATTTACTTTGTGGTACCAAAGAAAGGAGGTTCTGTACGGCCTATCCTCAACCTCAAAGGGGTCAATCGGGCCTTGAAAGTTCAGCACTTTCGCATGGAGACTCTCCGCTCTGTTATAGCGGCAGTGAAGGCAGGGGAGTACCTGGCATCCTTGGACATCAAGGAAGCGTACTTGCATATTCCCATCTGGCCTCCCCATCAACGCTTTCTGCGTTTTGCAGTCCTGGGCCGACACTTCCAGTTCAGAGCCCTCCCGTTCGGGTTGGCTACTGCTCCGCGGACCTTCTCCAAAGTAATGGTGGTCATCGCGGCCTTCCTGAGGAAGGAAGGAGTACAAGTCCATCCTTATCTGGACGACTGGTTGATCCGAGCCCCCTCTTATGCAGAGTGCGGCAAAGCTGTGAACCGGGTGGTTGCTCTTTTGAGCTCCCTGGGGTGGATCATCAACTGGGAGAGAAGCCAGCTGCGCCCAACTCAGTCCCTGGAGTATCTGGGAGTTCGATTCGACACCCAAGTGGGCAGAGTGTTCCTGCCAGACAATCGGATTGTCAAGCTTCAGGCTCAGGTGGACCAGTTCCTAGTAGCCTCTCCTCTTCGGGCTTGGGACTATGTGCAGCTGTTGGGCTCTGACGGCCACGATGGAAGTAGTGCCCTGGGCCAGGGCTCATATGAGACCACTACAACACTCTCTGCTGCAGCGCTGGACTCCGATGTCGGAGGATTATGCTGTGCGCCTTCCCTTGGACCCAGCAGTGCGCAAGGCGCTGAGCTGGTGGACGCAGACAGACAAGTTGTCTGCAGGAATGCCTCTGGTGACCCCGGAGTGGATTGTTGTCACGACGGACGCATCTTTGTCGGGCTGGGGAGCCCACTGCTTGGGAAGGACAGTGCAAGGGCTCTGGTCTCCTGCAGAGGCAAAGTGGTCTATCAACCTCCTGGAACTCAGAGCCATTCGGTTGGCGCTTTTGGAGTTCATCCCGGTACTGGCGTTGAAGCCAGTACGGGTCCTGTCGGACAATGCCACGGCTGTGGCCTATGTCAACCGCCAGGGAGGTACCAAGAGCGCCCCTCTAGCCAAGGAGGCCATGAATCTATGCCAGTGGGCGGAAGCGAACCTGGAACAGCTGTCAGCGGCCCACATTGCCGGAGTCATGAATGTCAAGGCGGACTTTCTCAGTCGCCATACCTTGGAGCCCGGAGAGTGGCAGCTATCTGCTCAGGCGTTCTTGGACATCGCGAAGCGCTGGGGCCAGCTGAGCCTAGATCTGATGGCGTCATCGGCCAATTGCCAAGTGCCGCGCTTTTTCAGCAGAGGACGGGACCCTCGATCCCTGGGAGTAGATGCTGTTCTCCAACTGTGGCCGACACAAGAGCTTCTCTATGTGTTCCCGCCCTGGCCCATGTTGGGCAGGGTGCTAGACCGGGTGGCAAAGCATCCAGGCCGGATAATCCTGGTGGGTCCGGATTGGCCCAGACGTCCCTGGTATGCGGACTTGATCAGGCTCTCAGTCGACGATCCTCTGCGGCTGCCAGTGGAGCAGGGCCTGTTACATCAGGGTCCCGTGGTGATGGAGGATCCCTCCCCCTTTGGTCTTACGGCCTGGCTATTGAGCGGCAGCGTCTGAGAAAAGGGCTTCTCAGACAAGGTCATCGCCACTATGCTGAGAGCGAGGAAGCGCTCTACTTCTACTGCTTACGCCAGGGTTTGGCGTACCTTTGCAGCGTGGTGTGAAGCAGGCTCACTTTCTCCCTTCACTGCTCC
This sequence comes from Microcaecilia unicolor, assembly GCF_901765095.1. Lineage (NCBI taxonomy): Eukaryota > Metazoa > Chordata > Amphibia > Gymnophiona > Siphonopidae > Microcaecilia > Microcaecilia unicolor. Next base: position 184,037,806 of record NC_044039.1, on the reverse strand, counting down.
AATTTCTTCAGTGTTGGCGTTCCTGCAAGAAGGTCTGGAGAAAGGCCTGTCGCTCAGTTCCCTTAAAGTCCAGGTAGCGGCTCTGGCTTGCTTCAGGGGCCGCCTGAAGGGTGCTTCCCTGGCTTCGCAGCCAGATGTGGTGCGCTTTCTCAAGGGAGTTAATCACCTGCGCCCTCCTCTGCACTCAGTGGTGCCTGCGTGGAATCTCAACCTGGTGCTAAGAGCATTGCAGAAGCCGCCTTTTGAACCCTTGTCGAGGGCATCTCTGAAAGACCTGACGTTGAAAGCAGTCTTTTTGGTGGCTATCACTTCAGCCAGAAGAGTTTCCGAGCTCCAGGCACTCTCATGTCGAGAGCCTTTTCTGCAGTTCACTGAGGCAGGAGTGACTATTCCCACAGTGCCTTCCTTCCTGCCCAAGATTGTTTCTCGCTTCCATGTGAATCAGCAGCTCTGTCTCCCTTCCTTTCGGAGGGAGGACTACCTAGAGGAATACTCTGCTCTCAAATATCTGGATGTGAGACGTGTCATCATCAGATACTTGGAAGTGACCAATGATTTCTGGAAATCGGATCATCTGTTTGTCCTGTTTGCAGGTCCTCGTAAGGGTCTGCAGGCTGCTAAGCCTACAGTGGCAAGATGGGTCAAGGAAGCCATTGCAGCGGCTTATGTGGCCGCGGGGAAGGTGCCGCCTATCCAGCTGAAGGCTCACTCCACTAGAGCTCAGGCGGCCTCGATGGCAGAGGCCGGGTCCGTCTCCTTGGAAGAGATTTGCAAGGCGGCAACTTGGGCTTCGGCCCATACCTTCTCCAGGCATTACCGCTTGACTGTGGCTGCTCGGGCGGAGGCCCGGTTTGGAGCTTCAGTGTTGCGGTCAGGGATTTCTATGTCCCGCCCTGGGTGAGTACTGCTTCGGTACATCCCACCAGTCTATGGATTGATCAGCATGATGATATGGAAGGTAAAATTATGTAACATACCTGATAATTTTCTTTCCATTAATCATAGCTGATCAATCCATAGCCCCTCCCAGATATCTGTACTGTTTATATTCTGGTTGAATTTTAGGTTCAAGTTTAGTCTTCAGGTACTTCAGGAGGACTTCGTGTTCAAGTTTTTTCACTTGGATTCTTCAAGAGTTGAGACGAGTTTGTGTTACAGTGAGCTGCTGCATTCCTCTCCCCTCCGTTTTACGGGGCTGGATTGAGACTTAAATTTTGCCGGCACTCCCTCCCGCTTCGTACGGCTGTAGGGCAGCTTTGTACCCCTCCCGCTTCGGCGGTGTTAGGGTCAGTCAGCTCCTCCCGCGGTTGCAGTTGCAGGATAAGCCAGATCCCCCCCGCATCGGCGGGTGTGGTGTCCCTCCCCCGCTCCGCGGGGATGAGCTGGACGGATTCCCCTCCCCCACTTGTGTGGGGATGAGCTGGGTTAATTCCCCTCCCCCGTTTCGGCGGTGGTGAGCTGGGCAGAGTGTCCCTTTGTGGGTGTAATTCTCTAAGTGCTGAGTCCTGCGGATGGAGCTTTGATATCGACATACTGAGGAGTTTCCGGCAGCACATGACCACATATAGGGAGGCAAAAGTTTGCTCTCTATCTCCACCTGCTGGTAGATGGACATAACCCACCGGTCTATGGATTGATCAGCTATGATTAATGGAAAGAAAATTATCAGGTATGTTACATAATTTTACCTTTTTCAACCCCCCCCCCCCCCCCCCCCCAACACATCCGTTCACACCCAAATTTACACAGACCTTCCTGCTTCAGCACCGCCCGCCCGATCCTGCCTGTCCTCATCTGAAAGAGCTTTACTTCCACCACGATGCCACGTTGCCCACAACGCAACACCAGTACTTATGGGAGTTCAGATGCAAAAAAAAAAGACCCAAAACAACACATGAAAAGAAAAAAAAAAAGCTACAGGAGGATGGGAGATGACTGGAGGGGGGGAAGTCCTAGAAGGGAATTGTCCTGGGGGGAATTGGTGAATGGGAACTGTCTTGGTGGCAACTAGTCGGATACCGGAAAATGTAGGTTTCTGCTCAAGATGTTTTAAGATCTTTATGGGTTTGGAAAGCAAGGTTGGATTTAGAAGGTGATAGTAACTCAGAATTCCCGAGATTTAATGTCTGCAAAAGGGGACTGCCATTGGGATGGAGGCACGGCCAGTTCTTATGTGGTTGAGTAGCAATATTTTCTTATCAAATGTACAAGCGCCAGTGTGGTTGCTGGTTCTATGTATATTAGCAGATGGTGTCGCTGAATAGATAAATGAAGTGCCAGTTCATGGAAGCTAACCGCTGCCGCTGAATATCAGGCTCTCAATTTCTAAACTGCAACACCTCAGGCCAGCCGTGAAAAGATCTCTGGGTGTATATTAAGGTAGCATTAAACAGTAAGGGCTCCTTTTACTAAGTGGCAGTAAGCCCAACGTGGGCTTACCGCTCACTGTACAGGAAGTAGCCCGGCGGTACTTCCCACCCCTAACTCGCTGTCATTTCCGGTGCTATAAAAATGTATTTATCTTTTGTAGCACCGGAATATACCCAGCGGTAATCAGGCAGTGGCACGAGCTGCTCGGTTACCGCCGGGTTAATGCGGGAGCCCTTACTGCCACCTCAATGGGTGACGGTAAGGGCTCTCCCCTCCCCCCACCCCCGAAATGGCCACACAGCAAGTGCTTTACTTTTGCCCTAAAATCCTTTAGGCCTGTGCAGAAGCTGCTGCAAACTTGCCAAAGCAAAGAAAGTTCTATTTTCCGTCACATGATTTTATAGAGCAGGGGTGGGCAAACTCGGTCCTCGAGGGCTGTAACCTGAGGTTTTCAGGATTTTCCCAGTGAGTATGCATAAGAACTATTCGCATACAATGGGTCTCACGCATATTCGTCATGGGTATCTTAAAAACCTGACTGAGGACTGAGTCCGAACCCCGACTCTAAACAGAGCTCTTGAAGCTGCTGTGCTGTTCACTCCCTTTAATTTACTTTTCAAAAAAAATGTTTCCAAGAATAACTTTGAAATTGGAAACTTTTTTGTCAATCTTTTTAAAATCATATTAAAGAACACTTAGTGTAATTGCTTGTTTGCTTCGGCATGTTTTAAACTCCAATTCCAGGTGAACCAGCTACCAACATGCAGATAAATTGAAATGTGACTCATGCTTTATAAGGATGGTTGGTCACCTAAATTACAAGAACATATTAATATATGCATAATCACATTCTGTGCATCTTGTCCTCCACCACAAAAGCATACCTCTTGGAACTTTCAATGCCGTTCATCTCAGCCGTGTTTGAGACTATTTATGTTCTCACACATGGGCATGGCACCATCCAATCACAAAGCCCTTTGCTCATTAAAAACACATCATCTGTTCTGTTACTAAATTTAAACGACCAGGGGCTAAAGACTTATGTGTATATCAATCGTTCTTTATAATTCAAAAAATATTCTAAATCCCTCCCACCCCATCGTCACCTGATCTGTAATCCTAATTTAACCCATTAGTGCCCAATGTTCCCATAATACGCCATATGGGAACAAATTGGCATGGGAACGTTGGGCACTAATGGGTTAATATCCATACCATGATGTTGTTTAGCCATCCAGTGCTGTACTTTTGAGCTGACAATGTCTGAGTAACTATTCATGATTTATGTTCATTAAGCCAAAGTCCAACCCACATATATCAATCAAATTGCAAGGGTATGTAATTGTGTAAATCACGTTGGTGGAATTGCAAGTAGTCTCTGCTCTTGAATAGAAACATCTTACAGCTTGAGGATCTGTCCAACATACACCTTCCTATGTCTGATCGCAAGATTGACAGTTGTTACATTTCCAGTGTCCATTCCAAATAGATTTGTTGACACAGTCCAATTGTTTGTATGTCAGCATCTCCCCAATGGTTTTACCTCTACAGTAAGCTAAAATGGGCCATTCTGCAAATCCTTGATGCACCATTTATACTCTAATATAAAATGAAATTTGTGGGCCCACATATTTTAGTCTCCATCTGATAATCAGCGCTTTTGTCCTGTTCTGTCCTCTCCTCCCCACCCAATAACTGGCACTACTGTCCCCATAGCATCTACTGTTCCCTCTGTTCCCCAAGGTGTCCTCACACAGCTGGCTCTGCCCCAGCCCCCTTCCCCAAACTGGAAAATCCCACTTGCTCACTCCAGTGTAAAAAACAGTGGTGAGCAGGAGCAGTCCTCCAATGCTCTTGCCCATACAGTCTCCATAGTGAAAATGGGTGCCGTGGCTTCCTGCGCCTGCAGCAGTCCGCTGAAACTTGTGACTCACCTACCGCACAGCCATTTCCAGCCTGTCTTTGTCACCTTTCCTGGAAATAGCCATCCCTCTCAATTAGCATCAGTAACCACCCATACATGCCTAATCCCCCTCTGTACACTCCCAGCTGGCATAGAAGTGTGGGTCACTGCACCTTCCCTGTGACAGCTTGGGCTGCCCGCCTCTGGCCACACAGCACACATTCCTCTAAAACTGCTGTGGAGCTGCAGGTGTGGAAAACAGCAGCTGCAATGGCACATGCTGCCATAGAGCCAGCACATTTGGGAATTATCTTATCTGCAGCAACCGCTCAGATTCCAGCTCCTTCTCCCCAGTTTTCTCCTGGCTCCTGCTTTGCCGTAGGCAGTGTGTGCTTGGCTGGGAGCTGACACATCATAGTCTTAATTAAGATATATGCATACAAGTAGACAAATGGATGCACCCTTTACAGTAGGTACTCATGCCCTAACGAAATGCCCCTAATAAAAAAAGAAAAATATACGAACTGTAAATACACTCGACGCCTACTGATAAAATACAGCTGCCTGGAAAGAACTAGCAGCTGTGGTTCCTGTTTATTCTCTTAGAATCCAAAAATAAATGCTTCTGAGAGGGCTCAAAAACCAAGCATTATCAGCGTTTAGCAGATGTTTACAAAAAGAAAGCCATTTGGAAACTTTTCACCCTGAGACATTTCCAAAAAGCCCCCTTTTTGTTTTTTTTCCTGTGATTTGGTGTTGCTTTACAAAAGTTTGTTTGTTTGTTTTGGTGGTGTTGGGGGGGGGGGGGGGGGAATTCATATTTGGTGCCTAAGAAATAAGGCCTGATGATTATGGTGAAACAGGATAATAAGAATGAAAAATTTCCTATGTACATTTTATGTTTGGTTCATTTTCAGACTTTTCCAGTTTTTCATGCATTAGAAAAATAACGTGCAAAACTCAACTGTATCTGCTATTAATGTGCATTAAGTTGATTTTGCATGCACTTTTTTTTTTTTTTTTGATTATCCAAATGAACTGAATGAGCGGTAATAAATGAATGTCCTTAAGGATAGTATCCCAGTCTTGGACAAACAACATGGGTCACAAATAATGTGGCCTTGTTGACTTTGTCCTCAGATTCTCTGCAACAGTCCTTATATGCCTGGACTATCCAAAGACAGGTTGCTGTGAACACAGCAACAAGACCTTAGGAAATTGGAAGACTGGGCATCCAAATGGCAGATGAAATTTAATGTGGACAAATGCAAAGTGATACTCCTTGGGAAGTATAATCCAAATCATAGTTATCTGATGCTAGGGTCCATCTTGGGGGTTAGCACTCAAGAAAAAGATCTAGGTGTCATTGTAGATGATACGCTGAAATCTTCTGCTTAGTGTGCGGCAGCAGCCAAAAAAAGCAAACAGGATGCTAGGAATTATTAGGAAATGGATGGTGAATAAGACCGAAAATACTATAATGCCTCTATCGCTCCATGGTTTGATCGCAGCTTGAGTATTGTGTTCAGTTCTGGTTGCCACATCTCAAAAAAGATAAGCAGAATTGGGAAAAGGTTCAAAGAAGAGTGACCAAAATGATAAAGGTGATGGAACTCCTCTCGTATGAGGAAAGGTTGAAGAGGTTAGGGTTCTTCAGCTTCGAAAAGAGTCGGATGAGGGGAGAGATGACTGAGGTCTACAAAATCCTGAGTGGTGTAGAGCGAGTAGAAGTAAATCGCTTTTTTACTCGTTCCAAAAGTTCAAAGACTAGGGAACATTCAAGGAAGTTACATGGAAATACTTTTAAAACAAGTAGGAGGAAGTATTTTTTCACTCAAGGAATAATTAAGCTCTGGAACTCTTTGCCGGAGGATATAGTAACAGCAGTTAGCGTATCTGGGTTAAAAAAAAGGGTTGGACAAGTTCCTGGTGGAAAAGTACATAGTCTGCTATTGAGACAGACATGGGGAAGAAACTGCTTGCCCTGAGATTGGTAGCATGGAATGTTGCCACAATTTGGGTTTCTGCCAGGTACTTGTGACCTGGCTTGGCCACTGTTGGAAACAGGATACTGGGCTAGATGGACCATTGGTCTGACCCAGTATGGCTACTCTTATGTTAATGTTCTGCATCTAACTGGTCTGCTATCTCACTTTGGGTCCCTTTTTTTTTTTTTTTTTGGTTTTCGTACTTACCCACTTGAACAGCAAATGTTAATGCACAGTAAGCGCATAGGCAGTGCAATAATTGTTGGGGAAAGTACCCAACATGTTCCATTAAGACTGTTCCAATAATCATGGATGCATTACTACCTCCTTTTGAGAGTAAGTGCCACACTAAGGAGGGACTTCTATAAATAGCATGCAAAAAAAAATAGTTGCTATGCGCCATTCTATATAGGGTGCATACCCTTTTTATAGAAGAGTGCATAGTGCTGATTCCTGCGCCTAACCTTTAGATGCCAGACTTAACGCTTGCTGAAACCTGGTGCAAATGCTGGCACCCATGTTAGGCATGCTGACCCACTTTTTGGAATGCTCCTCCCATGACCCCACCCCCTTTTGGGGTATACGCTATGAGAGTTCGGCGCCCTTCTTTATAGAATAGTGCGCAGCCAGATGCAAGCGTAAATTTTAATGAGTGCAAATTAACATCAATAATTAGTTGGCACCCAATTATTGATGGCTGAGAGCTCGTTAGCCAATTTGCATGCATCTTGGCATCATGCCCTAATTTGGGCACCATTTATAAAATTCTGGGGTAAGGGTACAACTGATAAGCATGAAGTACTATGTGCTAACTGCAGTGTGCAGGCCACGCCCATTCTCTGCCTAGTTACTGCCCTCTATCAGAGTACGCAGTTAACATGTGATTTAGCACACACTAAGAGAGTCCAAATCTCCCGCAAAAAAATGCCAAACGCACAAAACAACAAAAAAATGGAAGAAACCCAAAAAGACCAGACTGAAACCACAGATGGTAAGAGCACCAAAAAGGTTTTATTGGGACCCTACACGGTCCGTGTTTCGGCCGAAAAGGCCTTCTTCAGGGGTCTTCAAATTGACGTATAAAGATGTTCCTCCAAAATTCTCACAGAGTAGAAAGACATAAACGCTGGTGCTATCCGAATGGCTTTAGTGTCTATGCACCGTTTGTTTTTTTTTGTTTGTGCATTTAGCACACACTGTCATGCCACCATGGTAAGTTATCACATTTGTGCAGTAACAACCGTGCTAATTTATGCATTAACCCCCCCCCCCCCCCCCCCCCCGGATTGTATATAGCACACCTAGCGTTGCACGTCAAAAACATGCATATTCTATAACAATGCGCATAACTGAATTGGCTTAAGCTAATCAGCGTTAGCACTTAAGCACTAATGAGCACTAATTGGCAATTAGAATTTAAACGCACAACTCGTTAAGCGTATTCTGTAACATTCTGTGCCTACTATATCTTAATAGGTGCAGGCAAAAAGGGGCGTGGTTATGGGCAGGAAAATGGGTGTTCCAAAATTTACACACACTGTTATAGAATATGGCCCTCTGCGTCTGAATCAACGTGCTGGGATTTATGCCATGGTTTCTTTGGTGTAAATGAGGCGCGTAGTTTTAGGCGCTAGGATATCAGCTTAAGTGCACTTCTATAAATAGCATGCAAAAAAAAATAGTTGCTATGCGCCATTCTATATAGGGTGCACACCCTTTTTATAGAAGAGTGCATAGCGCTGATTCCTGCGCCTAACCTTTAGATGCCAGACTTAACGCTTGCTGAAACCTGGTGCAAATGCTGGCACCCATGTTAGGCATGCTGACCCGCCTGAATCTAGGCGCAGCTTATAGAATAGGCTTCGGCAGAAATGCTTTCCGTGCCGATTTTTTTTTTTTTTTTTTAAGCGTAGTATATAGACTCTGGCCCTAACTGCGTAATGCACTTTATTAAAGGACCCCTTTAAGTGTAATGTTTTGTTTTTGTGTAGGTCTGCTTGAGTTATGACGACATCTTTAAATCTAGCTTTCCAGATATGCCTGTACATCAGTCATCTGAAAACATAGTAAGTTTAAACAGACTTCTTGAGATCAGCAGTGAGGATAAAGGAGTCGTCGAACTTATGAAGGAACAACTCAGGTAACAAGTTTTTATCAAATGCTTTACATTTTTTAGTAGATTTTGTCAACCTCATGAGTAATGGAAGACCATATTGCACTTAAATGTTGTTTTCTATCCTGGAGGTGTCGCACTTGTTAAAAAATATCACTTACTCATGGTACATGGTTCCTGTAAATTCCATATTTTCTTCCATTTTGAGTTTTGACAATTCAGAGTTGTACCGCACCTTGAATATTATATGTTGTTCTGGTCACTGCATCTAAAAAAAAATGTGGAATTTAGAGAAGGGCATCCAAAATGATAAAGGGGATGAAACAACTCTCCTAAGAGGCAAAGCTAATGAGATTAGGGCTCTTCAGCTTGGAGGGGATACCATTAGCCTATAAAATCCTGATGGAGTGGAATGGTTAAACACAAATCGATTGTTTGCTCTTTCATACAGTATAAATACTAGGAGACACACCATGAAGTTAAAACAAATTGGAGAAATGCATAGTTTTAAGCTGTAGACTTTGTTGCAGGCTGATATAGCGAAAATCAATTAGAGTAACTGGATTTACAAATGGTTCAAATAAGTTCCTGAAAGAAATGTCCACAAACCATAAAGCAGATTAGGAGAAAATTTCTACTTATCCCTGGGGGTAATTAGCATGAAATGTTTCTAATTTGGGGATCTTGCTAAGTACTTGTGACCTGGACTGGCTACTGTTGGAATCGGGATACTTGGCTAGAGGGACCTTCTGTTTGTCTCAGTTGGACAATTCTTATGTTCTTACTCTTCTTGATGGAGGAAGGTGGGGAATGTTCTCTGCCTATAGCTTGATCTCCTTCGGGTTCATAATATTTGATCAGTTATCTTTTGGTGGTTATGCCTCCATTTAGACCAGTGTTTCCCAAGTCCAGTCCTGGAGTACTCTTTGGCAGTCAGGTTTTTACGGATATCCACAATGAATATGCATGAACTTGATTTGCATGCAGTGCCTCCATTACATGCAAATCTTTCATGCATATTCATTGTGGATATCCTGAAAACCTGACCGGCAAGATTAGTACTCCTGGTTTGGACTTGGGGAAACACTGATTTAAACAACAGGTGTGAGATGAACACAGAGGATCCCTAATTAGAAAGAAAATGGTATAAAAACAACCTTAAATGACTGCATGCGTGTTGGGTGGTGCTTAGACAGTAACGCTGGCTGTGAGGAACCAAGGCTAGTGCCGGGCAGACTTCTACGGTCTGTGTCCCGTGTATGGCAAGACAGATGGGGTAGATATGCTAAAGAGTGCTTCGACAACAACTTCAGTAGTTGGAACGTAAAGACGGTGCTGGGCGGACTTCTGTGGTCTGTGTTCCAAAAATGGCAAAGAAAGATCAGGATCATGTATACAGATTTTATACCACATTAATTGTTGGTTTGATCATGAGTTGATGAGTGTGACAGTTGCACAGACTGGATGGACCATTCAGGTCTTTAGCTACGTTACTGTGTTATCTCAGAGACTGGTGGTATTTTGTGCTGGATCTTTAAATATGCAGGGCACAGTTGCTATACTAGAAGATAGTGTTTGGGAGTGATGTACAGCAAACATTTTTGGATTAAAGATGATTTTGGTACAAAGCACCCACTACTTTACCTTTTAAAAGTTTGGGTGCATCTTCTGTAGTATATATTCGTAATTGCCAGAATTATGAAGATGTTCATTCTACTGTTGCTCTCTTGTTTTCAGGAGTCATTGCCACTGTAACCTTGTGGCATGCAAATGTGGAAATATCTGTACCTTAGATATTCATCAATTTTTGTTTTGACCCTTTCTATGAACCATTGCTGATTAGTTCTCATCATTTGTTTTAGGATTGGTTCTGTAAACATTTGGAGAACCCATGATACTACCACTGAATCTGGATTACGAAGTCTCTGGAATGAATCTCATTGTCTCAAGAGCCTCATACTTACGCTTGGAATTGATTCTGATCGAAAAGTAAGCTACATAGTCACCAAAATAGATATGCTAGGATACAGGAGGCCTTCAAAATAAGCAAAATCCAAAGCCTGCAGAACAGCATTCCCCGATTTTTATTTTCCACAGTAGGATATCTTTTAAATGATGACGTGTAATGGAGAGTTTCTCTCCACGGTCACCCTCTCTACCCGCCTCCTCCAGTCTAATGTTCTCTTTTCCCACCTCCCACCTTTTAATACTGATACTTATTCAGTCGTCATTCCAGAAGTTCTACTTTGCTCCAACTTTCTCTTTCCTAAACACCACCTCTGTTTCCCACTCTTCTCCTACCCTCACTGCATTTATTTCCCCCCCTGACATACCTGAGATGACATTGTTCTGCCACGAAAGACAGACAACCTTTCATGCTTTTAATTAAATTGATTATATTTTTAGTCTAAAAAATATATAATTCCTTTTTAGAATGTTTTGGACAGTACAGATCACTTGGGTGAAACAGATCTCAAAGACGCCCAAGAACCAACAGAAGTTGATGGTTTCAGTGTAAATGGCTCTCAAACTTTAATTCAAACCAAGGTATGTTTATCTTCTACAAACACTGAGGCTCTGCCCAGACCCATTCCGTCCTCTCCCATGGAAGGTCTTACATATAATAAGACAGCAGACAAGTAGTCAGGTGTTAACAGGGACTCAAGACTCCTCTAAGGCTGAAAGTGTTTCACTTGAGTCAGACTCATTCCTCATGTAACTTCTGGTTCTGTCTTTAAAAAAGCCACACACCAACACACACCTCCTAAATTCAATACTTGCATTTTTATTCATCCTCCACCATCCTTGCCCGATTGCAACTGTACCTTTAACCTGTTCCCATTAAAAAAAAAAAACAACAAAGAACCTTTTAACAGGCACAGCTTAAGTGCCTGTAGTTACTGGAGCTGAAAGGTACGTTGGAATATTGGTAAAACAAGACAGCTAAGTGGTAATATCCTTTAATTTAGTAGTAATGTTTTAACTAAATAATCTTTTTGTCAGTTCTATAAGCCAGTGCTTCTTGACCCTGGCCATTGGGCACACCCAGCAGTTGGGTTTTCAGGATACCAATAACAACTATGTTTGAGAGATTTGCTTGCTTCCTCCTCAGTATGCAAATCTGTCTCCTGCATATATTGTGGATAACCTGAAACCCTAACTGTCTAGGTGTGCCCTGAAGACTAGGTTGAGAACTGCTGCTTTAAGCTGTTCACTGAATATGGGAACCGCTGTGTTTTTGAAAGGGAATCACTTGATATGGCATGGGGGCTGATTATGATTACAGATAGCATACCATACAACGAAGGTACAAGTCCCCAAACCCTGAGAATGACGTATTCTAAAATGTTAACATGGTGGCTGATTTTGGACTGCTGAATATTGCAGCTTTTTCACTGTGCTTTTGAAGTCGCACTAGACCTATGAAGGGCAATTCTTCAACTGGGCGGCCATGTTTACACAATGCTCGTGCGCATAAACATGCAGAATAACCCTTTTTCACGTGGGTGAACCCTTCCACATAGAAGCGGCTAAGTGCTATTCTGTAGGTGTGTATAGGAGACATACCCCCAGATTCTATAAGTGGCATGCAAATTTATGTGCTATCCTGAGAGGTATGCTCAACTAAATTGGCTAATGAGGCAATTAGTGCCAAAAATTGAGTGCTAACAAATCAATTATTGGTGGTTAATGGGCAACAATTTGGATTTGTATGTGCATCTCGCTAAACGCTATTCTTTAAAGAGCTTGCAAATTTTATAGTGTGCAGCTCAAAAGGGAATCTGCCCATGGGAGGGGCGTTCACTAAAGATGCTGGGTCTCCAAACTAAATGGCGTGCCAGGATTTACACCAGGTTTCAGTTGGTATAAACCATCACGCCCAAAGTTTGGCGTGGAAATCGGCTCTAAGCGCTATTCTGTAACTGCGCAGAACTTGGGAGTGCCGTTTTATAAAATAGCGCTTCATGTGGATTTCTTTTGGTGGTGGTTTTTTCTGCACCATTTGCTGAATATAATTTTTTTTGTGGTAAATGCGTGTCAGGGCCAGTGCTGCCAGTTACAAATGACAGAACACTAGAAATGACGTATGCCATTGCTGCATTTACATGCCCACATTTATGCCAGGTCTATGGCAGGTGTAACTGGCTTATGCTAGTATTGTCACTTGGGGGTCCTTTTATTAAGCTGCATTACGCATCCTGCATTACTTCTTGGCATCTGCGCAAGGTAAGCACACTACTGATTTTTTTTTTTTTTTTGAGGGGACGTGTCGGGGGCAGAGAATGGGTGGAGATTGGCAGGAGTGGCCTAATGGTTAGTTCAGTGGGTTGTGGACCGCCTTGTTTTATAAAATTACCCTCCATCAGTTCAATTTTTGTTTGCATTCATAAGTTTCAAGAAGATAGAATCTGTCTCTGCTCAATGAAGGTCCCAATGTAGCTTTTATTTCAGTGCTGTTCTTGTTCCCTAGGCTCCTTCCTTTAGTCGAAATTCTAAAACATATTCCCTTCTTTCAGCTTTCTGTCTCCCCAGATACAAAGCGTGGTCGTTTTTTTACATATCAGCTGTTCTCGAAGAAAGTGCCATCGAACAGGAATGCACCATCCATCATAATCCCAGGAAAAAAAGAACATTTTTGCTGCACATAGTCTTGAGATGAAAATTTTAAAATATTTATTAAAAAAAAAAAAAAAAGCGTGTCAATTTTCGTTGCCACCGTTTTTCCAGGTGAAGTTTGGTGTTTAAAAACTGTTTGCTCACAAAGAAAGATTTACACTTCTGAAAGCCAAAACTGTAATGTACAGGAAAATATTCTAGATTTACATAATTGTAGATAATTTGGTTATATATTTATAATGAAATTGCAGGTATAGTTTGGGAGGAACAGAGAAAGACTTGAGGCCCTACCCCTCCAGATGCTGGTACTGAATCGAACCTCCTCCCCAATCACCAATGTGATCTCCTTACCTTACCCTTCCCCCCTTCCTCCCAAACTAAAGCTGCAAGATAAGCTGATGAATAACATTATTACTGAGCACTGTACTAACCTGCTTAGTCTGTAAAGATGATTCCTGCTGCACTTTTATGTAGTGTTAATGAACACCAGACAACCTCTTAGCACATAGAAAGCTGTAACTTTTGTTTTTGTCAGCCTCTGCTTTTAAAGTCAATTACGCTGGGGTTTACTAAACTGCTAGTGCCAACACAGCCCATTCACTTTGAATGGGCTGCGTCGGTAATGCTGTGTGGAAGCCGTTAATGCGGCTTAGTAAACAGAGCCCCCTTTTTTATATATGTGTGTGTATATGTGTATATGTGTATATGTGTATATATATATATATATATATATATATATAGTTCCAGAAGTACTGTGGATGGCAGGAACACTATATAGCTGGAACTGCAGTAACATTTAAGTCAATTTCCCATTAGCTAAATACCACCTTAAAAATCTTAAAAATCTTTTTTTTTTAAATGGTAATCTTCTCAAAATTCTGGCTTACATGGTGATCGATAGTGCCCATTTTCAGGAATATTCTGAAAATATCTGTTACTCCTTCCTTACGCCTTTGTTTACAAAGGTGCACTATAGGTGCGTTAGCATTTTTAAAGCACGTTAAATGCTAACGCGCGTCAAAACGCTAACACACCTATAGGAATGTATTGGTGCATTAGCGTTTAATGCACCTTAACTTTATAGGTGCGTTAAAAATGGTAATGCGCCTTTAGTAAACATACCCCTTAATGTGAATCTTGCATGGCCTTAATATTCTGTTTTTATTCATCAATTGCTGAAATATTCTTGAATATTGAGGTGTATGATTGTAAAATGCACTGTTTTCTTAAATGCAGAGTGAAAGTAATTAATACAAAATAGGTGATGATAATCCTAAAATAAAATTTGTTTTATCACCTTGTCTGGTTCTAATTAAAATTGGTCCTTTTTTTTCCCTGTTTTGACTAATTACTTTTTTTTTTTTTAAATCAGGGACATGCTTTGTAATTATTACAGTGGGGGAAATAAGTATTTGATCCCTTGCTGATTTTGTAAGTTTGCCCACTGACAAAGACATGAGCAGCCCATAATTGAAGGGTAGGTTATTGGTAACAGTGAGAGATAGCACATCACAAATTAAATCCGGAAAATCACATTGTGGAAAGTATATGAATTTATTTGCATTCTGCAGAGGGAAATAAGTATTTAATCCCTCTGGCAAACAAGACCTAATACTTGGTGGCAAAACCCTTGTTGGCAAGCACAGCGGTCAGACGTCTTCTGTAGTTGATGATGAGGTTTGCACACATGTCAGGAGGAATTTTGGTCCACTCCTCTTTGCAGATCATCTCTAAATCATTAAGAGTTCTGGGCTGTCGCTTGGCAACTCGCAGCTTCAGCTCCCTCCATAAGTTTTCAATGGGATTAAGGTCTGGTGACTGGCTAGGCCACTCCATGACCCTAATGTGCTTCTTCCTGAGCCACTCCTTTGTTGCCTTGGCTGTATGTTTTGGGTCATTGTCGTGCTGGAAGACCCAGCCACGACCCATTTTTAAGGCCCTGGCGGAGGGAAGGAGGTTGTCACTCAGAATTGTACGGTACATGGCCCCATCCATTCTCCCATTGATGCGGTGAAGTAGTCCTGTGCCCTTAGCAGAGAAACACCCCCAAAACATAACATTTCCACCTCCATGCTTGACAGTGGGGACGGTGTTCTTTGGGTCATAGGCAGCATTTCTCTTCCTCCAAACACGGCGAGTTGAGTTCATGCCAAAGAGCTCAATTTTTGTCTCATCTGACCACAGCACCTTCTCCCAATCACTCTCGGCATCATCCAGGTGTTCACTGGCAAACTTCAGACGGGCCGTCACATGTGCCTTCCGGAGCAGGGGGACCTTGCAGGCACTGCAGGATTGCAATCCGTTATGTCGTAATGTGTTACCAATGGTTTTCGTGGTGACAGTGGTCCCAGCTGCCTTGAGATCATTGACAAGTTCCCCCCTTGTAGTTGTAGGCTGATTTCTAACCTTCCTCATGATCAAGGATACCCCACGAGGTGAGATTTTGCGTGGAGCCCCAGATCTTTGTCGATTGACAGTCATTTTGTACTTCTTCCATTTTCTTACTATGGCACCAACAGTTGTCTCCTTCTCGCCCAGCGTCTTACTGATGGTTTTGTAGCCCATTCCAGCCTTGTGCAGGTGTATGATCTTGTCCCTGACATCCTTAGACAGCTCCTTGCTCTTGGCCATTTTGTAGAGGTTAGAGTCTGACTGATTCACTGAGTCTGTGGACAGGTGTCTTTCATACAGGTGACCATTGCCGACAGCTGTCTGTCATGCAGGTAACGAGTTGATTTGGAGCATCTACCTGGTCTGTAGGGGCCAGATCTCTTACTGGTTGGTGGGGGATCAAATACTTATTTCCCTCTGCAGAATGCAAATAAATTCATATACTTTCCACAATGTGATTTTCCGGATTTAATTTGTGATGTGCTATCTCTCACTGTTACCAATAACCTACCCTTCAATTATGGGCTGCTCATGTCTTTGTCAGTGGGCAAACTTACAAAATCAGCAAGGGATCAAATACTTATTTCCCCCACTGTATGTTTCTTTAAGGAGATTATGGAGCTCATTTTCAGAAGAGAAAAACGTCTTAAAAATGGCATTCACGATTTTCGAAATTCAGATTTGAAATGTATTTCTCTGCAGTGCATCCAAATCACAAGAGGGTGTGTTAGGGGTATTCCCAAACCATGGACGGTTTTCTGCCATAATAGAAAAAAGCAAAAACATTCGGGGCTAAATGTTTCTAGATGTCCTAAATGACCAGGTGACCAATGGAGAGATTAATGTATGACCCTTCCACCCCTCAAAGATGTGAAAGAAGCAGTACATATCAGCCTCTATGACAGCTTCAGATGTTGCCACAAGCAAGTTCCTGGAGTAGCCTAGTAGTGGTTGCAGTGCCGATTATCTCCCAATGAATATTTGCAGTCAGGGGCCCTTTTACTAAGCCACATAGGCGCCTGCGTGGCCCGGGCAGTAATTTCATTATTTACGTGTGATGGTGATCACAGGGGTGTATCTGTGTGGGGGGCCCCTGCAGATTTCGCCCTGGACCCCCCTACCGCCGTCAACCCTCCCCCGCCGTCACCTACCCCCGCCGAGGTCCGCTTCCTCCTGCCTGCCAGTGCCTTTTACTTCAGCTGGCGGGGGACCCCAACCCCCGCCAGCCCAGCCGAGGTCTTGTTTAAGTTTTCTTCCTCGTGCTGTGCTGCTGTTAAAAGCTGCATCCCTTCCAGTTTCGGATGGAGTCTGACGTCGCAGCACGTTGTACGTGCAGGACGTGAATGTGCTGCGACGTCAGACTCCGTCCGAAACTGGAGGGGATGCAGCTTTTAACAGCATAGCACGAGGAAGAAAACTTAAGACCTCGGCTGGGCTGGCGGGGGTTGGGGTCCCCCGCCAGCTGAAGTAAAAGGCGCAGGCAGGAGGAAGCGGACCGCGGCGGGGGTAGGTGACGGCAATGGCGGGGGGGGGGGGGGGGTTGGCTGCGGCTACAATGTGTCCCCTCACTTTAGCCCCTGCCCCCCTACTGCTGAACCTCAGATACGCCCCTGGGTGATCGGCATTATATGCACACTGACGATTACCGCCCAGTTAACGCGTGAGACCTTATTGCTAAGTGAATGGGTGACGGTAAGGTTTCAGACCCAAAATGGTCGTAGTCCAATTTTTATTTTGCTGCACTTCCATTTTCAGCCAAAAAAAAAAAAAAAAAAAAGGCTTTTTTTTTTTTTTTTTACAGGCGTGCTGAAAAATATGTCTGCACACATCCAAAACTACATGCATCTACACTAACGCAGGCCATTTTTCAGTGCACTTTAGTAAAAGGATCCCTCGGTGTTTAGTGGCTAGCTGGTTATGTCATGCAATATAACTGGCTATCCTCAAATATTAATCGCTGGCTGGATACGTTTGGCAGCCAAATCGGGCCAAATAGCAGGCCTACATTTGGCTGCTATAAACTTAACTGGCCAGCGCTGAATATTGACTTGGCCGGTTAAGTTTAAACTGGTCAGAAATAGACCGCATATTCATTGCCAGTCACCGAAAACAGTTCAGTTTCGAATATCTGGGCTGCCTCCCATGGCCTCAGTATTGGCCCCTGTGTGTTTTATTGTTGTGAAACCAGTTTCCCAGGCTAACACCTGGTTTCACAATAGATAAAACTAAATTGGGGAGGTCACGTGATGCTCTGTAGCTAAGCAGACGTCTCTATTCCTGGCTCCGCTCCTTCCACCCCGAAATCTTTAAAATCTGCCTGCAAAAAAACTCCCGGGGAGACTCCATAGCCACACGAACGAGAAACGAGGGGAACGTGGGTTTCTCCGCCAAATCTGGGAGGATTTGGGTGTCATGGAAGTTTTTTATGCCTGCAAGGACCCCGCGAACCAAGAAGCTCCACACTCAGGACTCGCGCTTCAAAATGGCGGCGATGCAGGAGGGCATTCGAGCGGCAGGCCTGCCGGCGGAGGCCATCCAGGAGCTGATCCAACAGCTTTCCACAATATTGGAGGAGAAATTGTCTAAGCTCCAGGCTTCAGTTGACCAGATCCGAGAGTCACTGGAGAGGCAAGGTGTGCGCTTGCATCAGGCTGAGGATTGCATCTCACGCCTGCAAAACCGAACAGAAGTGATGGACGTGAGGATCGCGGCATTGGAGCAGAAGTGTGCTCAGTTAGTGCAGCAGGTTGATGATCAAGAAAACAGAAGCAGAAGGAATAACCTTAGAATTAATTATAGGGGTCCCAGAAAGAGTGAAGGACAAAGACCTCTGGCAGCTGGTCGAGCGCTGGCTGCCGGATCAATTCGGCCTGCAGTTCCCAGAAAGTGCGTTGCGGATCGAAAGAGTCCACAGAGTGAGGGTGAAACGTGGCTACGGTCAGTGCTGGCCAAGATTCTGAATTATGCAGACAAGGACAATGTATTACAAGCATGCAGAGGAAAGAAACAGGTGGAATACGAGGGTAGCAAGATTCTGCTCTTCCAGGACTACTCGGCGCTGGTCTTGGACCAAAGAAAGCAGATGAGGCGCCACTGCAAATACCTCTTTGATAAAGGAGTACATTTTACGTTGTATCCAGCTAAAGTGCGAGTTCTACAGGATAACAAAGCACTGTACTTTACTGATCCCAAGGACCTTGGGGCTTTTGTGGATAGACTACAGTGACCCTAAGGATATACCCACTGTTGCTGGAGCAGGCCTTGGTGGAAGTCGTAAATGTTACCGAATGGTCTGCGGCCTAATGTTAATTTGTTTTCCAGTTGCTGAGTTTGCTTACTCATTGCTAGTTTGCTGCCGCCGTAGAGTTTAGAAGCAGGGCCGTGCCTAGGGTCTCTTGTGCCCCCCTGCAGACTATCGGTTGGTGCCCCCCCCCCCCCCCCTGTCCAGCAGAGCAGGAACAGAAGGGAGCAGGCAAGTAAGCCAGACCTCAGGAAAAAATAGCACTGTATGTATCCCTCATTGATAAGTCTCTGACTCTAAAGTTTAGCAATTTCATTAAAGCAAAATGTATTTTCACATATCACATCCTATCCAAGGAGAATGTTTTATATATGTCACCCGTCTGTGGTAAAACTTCACACAGTATCAAAATACCTCTAATATGTAGTCGTGCCAGCCAAGGAAACTAACTGTGCTCAGCTCACAAGAGACAGAGTGAACATAAAATAAAACTTCATCCTTAAAAGATAATATCAGATGAATGCATGAAGGTGAATATGAATTCCTGTGAATGGAATCAATTTGATTTACAATAAATCCAGATACTACTCCCTCATATATATAACAAAAAATTATTTAAGTGGAATGGAATTATTTGACTGTACTGGTAAACAGAAAGAAATACTCTATTGCATTCTAATCTCCTTTGCACCAAAGGATATAATTCAGATCAAACATTTATCTCTGATCAACTATCTCAGATCAAATATTTATTTCAGATCAAATATTAAGGTTTCCTTGCTTACAGTCACTTAAATCTACCTAGCCTTTATATAGCTTATAGGATTTAAACACTCTTAAACTGAAATTCACCATTTTCTATTCTTCATAAACTTCAAGTAATCCTGAAATATTCAGATCCTTTTCTCACTAGAGAAACTTCAATCGCCACCAATCTCTTTTCACTTATATTTTCTCATTTACCACAATCAGGCACTCTTTTATAACTTCAGTCAACAAACAGGAAGTCACAGCTGGATGTTTCTCTTGGCAAAGGACAGCTCTCACTCTGTTCACTTCCCGGGCAGATTTCTTAACAGAAGCTGATCATCCAATCAGAGAGCTCTATTTGAATGCAGATTAACATACAGACACTCATGGGAATGTTTAGTGAAAAACACTGGACTAATTTGCATATGATTTAAACAAATCTCAGCATATGACAACCAAGTACAGTCTCCCAGCACCTGAATTCTGCAATTAGATTTAAGGCAAATACTTTTAAAACTTATTTTTAGCACTTTTAAAATGTCAGGTTCTCTTTAATTTGAATGCTGTTTCAAGATCTGAAACTCACCCTGACTGAGGAGCTAGCCCCAAACCGAAGCATAAATAGCAATCTGGTTGTATTCTCACGTAACTTGAAGAGTGTGCCTGCCTCAATTAATACTGCTCCCTTTGCAGGGGAGGGCAGCGGAGATAGGAGAATCACAAGTTCAGGTGAAAGATTTTGCAAGTGAGCAGACGGACAGCACGGCCCTGTTTAGAAGGACTGGAGGTCTTGGGGAGGTGTCCGAACCCTGAGATCTTTCTGGAGAACTAAAGCCTTAAAATCGGTAGCTAGTGAGGAAGAGCAGCTCCCAAGAGGCCTCTGAGGCAAGGCATGACAACTTACACCTTGCGACCAGAAGCGACCCTGCAGAACCGACTTTGCCTGTTTGCTGCAGCAGTGACATTGTTGGATCTAGGATGGTTGGCGGCTATCCAGTCGGTCTGGAAATATTTAAAGTTTGATTTACAGTTTTATCACTTATGATACTATAAAGCAGATGGGGGGGGGGGAGCAGAGGCGATAGGGGGTGGGGAGTTTTCCTTATGGAGTGTTATATATAACTTGGGGCTGGGGTGGAGGACAGTGGGGGTGCGGGGGGGGGGGGGTTGGTGGTGACAAGGGGGGATGAATGTTGCGATAGGGTTGTTTGTGTGGCTGAGGCTGTTTCAGGTTGATATATATTTTTGACCTTTGCAGCTGCTCCTCTAAGTTTTTTTTCTTCACCATTCTTCTCATTTTATCATAGTCTCCTTTTTGAAAGTTAAATGCTAACGTATTGGACTTCCTGTGTGTACTTACTCCAAAGCTGATATCAAATCTGATCAAGCTGTTATCAAGCAGCCCACAGCACCATTACCTTCTGCACCAGTTCATGCTCTCCACTAAGGTCTAGGTCTAAAATTTTTCCTTCTCTTGTTGGCTCCTGTACTAGTTGCTCCATAAAGCAGTCCTTGATTTCATCAAGGAATTTTACCTCTCTAGCATGCCCTGATGTTACATTTACCCAGTCAATATCGGGGTAATTTAAACCATCCATTATTATTGTGTTCCCCAGTTTGTTAGCGTCCCTAATTTCTGATAACATTTCTACATATTTCCATCCTGGCCAGGTGGATGGTACTACACTACTATCACTATCTTTTTTCCCATTTTCACATGGAATTTCAATCCATAGGGCTTCCAAAATGTGTTTTGTGTCCTTCAGAATTTTCAATCTGTTTCATTCAAGGCCTTCCTTAATATACAATGCTACCCCTCCACCAATTCAATCTACCCTATCACTACAATATAATTTGTACCCCGGTGTGACAGTGTCCCACTGGTTATCCTCCTTCCACCAGGTCTCAGAGATGCCTACTATATCTAATTTTCCATTTAGTGCAATATATTCTCTCCCATCTTATTTCTGGCATTCGCATATAGACATTTCAAACTAGGTTACAAAAATATGCACACAGTCATGAGCAAAAGCGAATGCTACATACCTGTAGAAGGTATTCTCCGAGGACAGCAGGCTGATTGTTCTCACTGATGGGTGACGTCCACGGCAGCCCCTCCAATCGGAAACTTCACTAGCAAAGTCCTTTGCTAGCCCTCGCGCCGCGCATGCGCGGCCGTCTTCCCGCCCGAAACCGGCTCGAGCCGGCCAGTCCAGTATGTAGCAAGACAATACACTTCAAGGGAAGACACAACTCCAAAGGGGAGGCGGGCGGGTTTGTGAGAACAATCAGCCTGCTGTCCTCGGAGAATACCTTCTACAGGTATGTAGCATTCGCTTTCTCCGAGGACAAGCAGGCTGCTTGTTCTCACTGATGGGGTATCCCTAGCCCCCAGGCTCACTCAAAACAACAACCATGGTCAATTGGACCTCGCAACGGCGAGGACATAACTGAGATTGACCTAAAAAATTTACCAACTAACTGAGAGTGCAGCCTGGAACAGAACAAACAGGGCCCTCGGGGGGTGGAGTTGGATCCTAAAGCCCAAACAGGTTCTGAAGAACTGACTGCCCGAACCGACTGTCGCGTCGGGTATCCTGCTGCAGGCAGTAATGAGATGTGAATGTGTGGACAGATGACCACGTCGCAGCTTTGCAAATTTCTTCAATGGAGGCTGACTTCAAGTGGGCTACCGACGCAGCCATGGCTCTGACATTATGAGCCGTGACATGACCCTCAAGAGCCAGCCCCGCCTGGGCGTAAGTGAAGGAAATGCAATCTGCTAGCCAATTGGATATGGTGCGTTTCCCTACAGCCACTCCCCTCCTATTGGGGTCAAAAGAAACAAACAATTGGGCGGACTGTCTGGTGGGCTGTGTCCGCTCCAGGTAGAAGGCCAATGCTCTCTTGCAGTCCAATGTGTGCAGCTGACGTTCAGCAGGGCAGGAATGAGGACGGGGAAAGAATGTTGGCAAGACAATTGACTGGTTCAGATGGAACTCCGACACGACCTTTGGCAGAAACTTAGGGTGAGTGCGGAGGACTACTCTGTTGTGATGAAATTTGGTGTAAGGGGCCTGGGCTACCAGGGCCTGAAGCTCGCTGACTCTACGAGCCGAAGTAACTGCCACCAAGAAAATGACCTTCCAGGTCAAGTACTTCGGATGGCAGGAATTCAGTGGCTCAAAAGGAGGTTTCATCAGCTGGGTGAGAACGACATTGAGATCCCATGACACTGTAGGAGGCTTGACAGGGGGCTTTGACAAAAGCAAACCTCTCATGAAGCGAACAACTAAAGGCTGTCCTGAGATCGGCTTACCTTCCACTTGGTAATGGTATGCACTGATTGCACTAAGGTGAACCCTTACGGAGTTGGTCTTGAGACCAGACTCAGACAAGTGCAGAAGGTATTCAAGCAGGGTCTGTGTAGGACAAGAGCGAGGATCTAGGGCCTTGCTGTCACACCAGACGGCAAACCTCCTCCAATGAAAGAAGTAACTTCTCTTAGTGGAGTCTTTCCTGGAAGCAAGCAAGATGCGGGAGACACCCTCTGGCAGACCCAAAGAGGCAAAGTCTACGCCCTCAACATCCAGGCCGTGAGAGCCAGGGACTGGAGGTTGGGATGCAGAAGAGCCCCGTCGTCCTGCGTGATGAGGGTCGGAAAACACTCCAATCTCCACGGTTCTTCGGAGGATAACTCCAGAAGAAGAGGGAACCAGATCTGACGCGGCCAAAAGGGAGCAATCAGAATCATGGTGCCTCGGTCTTGCTTGAGTTTCAACAAAGTCTTCCCCACCAGAGGTATGGGAGGATAAGCATACAGCAGACCTTCCCCCCAATCCAGGAGGAAGGCATCCGACGCCAGTCTGCCGTGGGCCTGAAGCCTGGAACAGAACTGAGGGACCTTGTGGTTCACTTGAGATGCGAAGAGATCCACCAGGGGGGTGCCCCACGCCTGGAAGATCTGTCGCACCACACGGGAATTGAGCGACCACTCGTGAGGTTGCATAATCCTGCTCAACCTGTCGGCCAGACTGTTGTTTACGCCTGCCAGATATGTGGCTTGGAGCACCATGCCCTGACGGCGAGCCCAGAGCCACATGCTGACGGCTTCCTGACACAGGGGGCGAGATCCGGTGCCCCCCTGCTTGTTGACATAGTACATGGCAACCTGATTGTCTGTCTGAATTTGGATAATTTGGTGGGACAGCCGATCTCTGAAAGCCTTCAGAGCGTTCCAGATCGCTCGCAACTCCAGAAGATTGATCTTTAGATCGCGTTCTTGGAGGGACCAACTTCCTTGGGTGTGAAGCCCATCGACATGAGCTCCCCATCCCAGGAGAGACGCATCCGTGGTCAGCACTTTTTGTGGCTGAGGAATTTGGAAGGGACGTCCCAGAGTCAAATTGGAGCAAATCGTCCACCAAAACAGGGATTCGAGAAAACTCGTGGACAGGTGGATCACGTCCTCTAGACCCCCAGCGGCCTGATACCACTGGGAGGCTAGGGTCCATTGAGCAGATCTCATGTGAAGGCGGGCCATGGGAGTCACATGAACTGTGGAGGCCATGTGGCCCAGCAATCTCAACATCTGCCGAGCTGTGATCTGCTGGGACGCTCGCACCCGCGAGACGAGGGACAACAAGTTGTTGGCTCTCGTCTCTGGGAGATAGGCGCGAGCCGTCCGAGAATCCAGCAGGGCTCCGATGAATTTGAGTTTCTGCACTGGGAGAAGATGGGACTTTGGGTAATTTATCACAAACCCCAGTAGCTCCAGGAGGCGAATAGTCATCTGCATGGACTGCAGGGCTCCTGCCTCAGATGTGTTCTTCACCAGCCAATCGTCGAGATATGGGAACACGTGCACCCCCAGCCTGCGAAGCGCCGCTGCTACCACAGCTAGGCACTTTGTGAACACCCTGGGTGCAGAGGCGAGCCCAAAGGGTAGCACACAGTACTGGAAGTGGCGTGTGCCCAGCTGAAATCGCAGATACTGTCTGTGAGCTGGCAGTATCGGGATGTGTGTATAGGCATCCTTCAAGTCCAGAGAGCATAGCCAATCGTTTTGCTGAATCATGGGGAGAAGGGTGCCCAGGGAAAGCATCCTGAACTTTTCTTTTACGAGATACTTGTTCAGGGCCCTTAGGTCTAGGATGGGACGCATCCCCCCTGTTTTCTTTTCCACAAGGAAGTACCTGGAATAGAATCCCAGCCCTTCTTGCCCGGATGGCACGGGCTCGACCGCATTGGCGCTGAGAAGGGCGGAGAGTTCCTCTGCAAGTACCTGCTTGTGCTGGAAGCTGTAAGACTGAGCTCCCGGTGGACAATTTGGAGGTTTTGAGGCCAAATTGAGGGTGTATCCTTGCCGGACTATTTGGAGAACCCACAGATCGGAGGTTATGAGAGGCCACCTTTGGTGAAAAGCTTTCAACCTCCCCCCGACTGGCAGGTCGCCCGGCACTGACACTTGGATGTCGGCTATGCTCTGCTGGAGCCAGTCAAAAGCTCGCCCCTTGCTTTTGCTGGGGAGCCGCGGGGCCTTGCTGAGGCGCACGCTGCTGACGAGAGCGAGCGCGCTGGGGCTTAGCCTGGGCCGCAGGCTGTCGGGAAGGAGGATTGTACCTACGCTTGCCAGAAGTATAGGGAACAGTCTTCCTTCCCCCGAAAAATCGTCTACCTGTAGAGGTAGAAGCTGAAGGCTGCCGGCGGGCGAATTTGTCGAATGCGGTGTCCCGCTGGTGGAGAGACTCTACCACCTGTTCGACTTTTTCGCCAAAAATGTTATCCGCACGGCAAGGCGAGTCCGCAATCCGCTGCTGGATTCTATTCTCCAGGTCGGCGGCACGCAGCCATGAGAGCCTGCGCATCACCACACCTTGAGCAGCGGCCCTGGACGCAACATCAAAAGTGTCATAAACTCCTCTGGCCAGGAATTTTCTGCACGCCTTCAGCTGCCTGACCACCTCCTGAAAAGGCTTGGCTTGCTCAGGGGGAAGAGCATCAACCAAGCCCGCCAACTGCCGCACATTGTTCCGCATGTGGATGCTCGTGTAGAGCTGGTAAGACTGGATCTTGGACACGAGCATAGAGGAATGGTAGGCCTTCCTCCCAAAGGAGTCTAAGGTTCTAGAGTCTTTGCCCGGGGGCGCCGAAGCATGCTCTCTAGAACTCTTAGCCTTCTTTAGGGCCAGATCCACAACTCCAGAGTCATGAGGCAACTGGGTGCGCATCAGCTCTGGGTCCCCATGGATCCGGTACTGGGACTCGATCTTCTTGGGGATGTGGGGATTAGTTAGAGGTTTCGTCCAGTTCGCAAGCAATGTCTTTTTTAGGACATGATGCAAGGGAACAGTGGACGCTTCCTTAGGTGGAGAAGGATAGTCCAGGAGCTCAAACATTTCAGCCCTGGGCTCGTCCTCCACAACCACCGGGAAGGGGATGGCCGTAGACATCTCCCGGACAAAGGAAGCAAAAGACAGACTCTCAGGAGGAGAAAGCTGTCTTTCAGGAGAGGGAGTGGGATCAGAAGGAAGACCCTCAGACTCCTCGTCAGAGAAATATCTGGGATCTTCTTCTTCTTCCCACGAGGCCTCACCCTCGGTGTCAGACACAAGTTCACGGACCTGCGTCTGCAACCGGGCCCGGCTCGACTCCGTGGAGCCACGTCCACGATGGGGGCGTCGAGAGGTAGACTCCCTCGCCCGCATCGGCGAAGCTCCCTCCGCCGATGTAGTCGGGGAGCCCTCCTGGGAGGTGGCCGCAGTCGGCACCGCACGCGGTACCGACGTCGGGGACCTCACCCCGGGCGATGGGCCAGCCGGCGCCACGCTCGACGGTACCGGAGGCGCAAGCACCGCCGGTACCGGAGGGGTAGGGCGCAACAGCTCCCCCAGAATCTCTGGGAGAACGGCCCGGAGGCTCTCGTTCAGAGCGGCTGCAGAGAAAGGCCTGGAGGTCGATGCAGGCGTCGACGTCAGTACCTGTTCCGGGCGTGGAGGCTGTTCCGGGCTGTCCAGAGCGGAGCGCATCGACACCTCCTGAACAGAGGGTGAGCGGTCCTCTCGGT
Source organism: Microcaecilia unicolor (assembly GCF_901765095.1). NCBI lineage: Eukaryota > Metazoa > Chordata > Amphibia > Gymnophiona > Siphonopidae > Microcaecilia > Microcaecilia unicolor. The sequence continues at coordinate 184,011,367 of NC_044039.1, read as the reverse complement.
GCCGATGCCTGCTGGGTGCCGACTCCCTCGGCGACCCAGAGCTCTCGGTGCCGACGCGGGGAGGGGACCGGTGTCGATGCTTCTTCGACTTCTTCCGAAGCATGTCACCGGAGCTCCCCGGCACCAACGAGGAGGACGTCGAATCCACCCGTCGCTTCCTCGGGGCCGAGACCGAAGAGGGTCGATCTCGGGGGGGCTGTACCGCAGGAGCCCTCAGGGTAGGAGGAGACCCACCCGAGGGCTCACCGCCACCAGCAGGGGAATGGACAGCCCTCACCTGCACTCCACCCGATGCACCACCGTCCGACGACATCAGCAGACGAGGTCCTGGTACCACCGACGTCAATGCAGCTATCCGATGTCTCGGCGCCGATGCAGAGGCCCGATGCCTCGATGCGCTCGATGCAAGGGCGGCCGAGGAAGATGGTCTGGACGCTGACGACGTCGATGCACTCGAAGATCCCGGTGCCGATGCCGACGAAGAGCCCGAGAACAACACGTTCCACTGGGCTAGTCTCGCTACCTGAGTCCGCCTTTGAAGCAGGGAACACAGACTGCAGTTCTGAGGGCGGTGCTCGGCCCCCAGACACTGAAGACACGACGAGTGTCGATCAGTGAGCGAGATAACCCGGGCGCACTGGGTGCACTTCTTGAAGCCGCTGGAAGGCTTCGATGTCATGGGCGGAAAAATCACGCCGGCGAAATCAAAAGCCGAAATGGCGAAAATTGAAGCACCAAAATTTAGAGGGAGAAAAATCTCGACCGAGGCCAAAAAGAGGCCTACCCCGACGACGAAAGAAAACTTACCGGGGCAAAAAGCTGGAAGTACAGGGAGGATTGACACGAAACCCGGTGGAGGGTTTCCGGAGCACTTCCCGACTTTAGAAAAAGCTTTTCCGAAGAAAAAACACGCTCAAAAAACAATTTGGACGCGCGAGGTCAACTTTCCGGGGCCCGACACGGCGAAACACGACCGTACCGAGTGCGGACAAAAGAAGACTGGCCGGCTCGAGCCGGTTTCGGGCGGGAAGACGGCCGCGCATGCGCGGTGCGCGCGAGGGCTAGCAAAGGACTTTGGAGGGGCTGCCGATTGGAGGGGCTGCCGTGGACGCCGTGGACGTCACCCATCAGTGAGAACAAGCAGCCTGCTTGTCCTCGGAGAACAATATATACATCAAACAAATCATACCAATAAATTAACAAAATATATAAAAACTTACATTATAAACAGACACAATTTCCTAATATACATCAAGCAAATGAAACCTATCTAAAAAAATAAAAAGTTTGCGCAAAATCAAAAGATCATTAGTATTCCTGATTGAAGAAGATTGTTTCACAAAAATGCCAAAGCACGAGAATAGGCATGCTTAAATGCACACACTCAACCCTAAAAATTCACAGAAGGGAAAAAGGTCTGTCAATTCATAGATCATAAAGAATGACGGGGAATATTTTCAACAAATATCTTGGGCCTACATGCTGAAAAACTTTAAAAGCCACCACCAGTTGATTCAAAGTGCAATGTTTGTCAAGAAACAACCAGTTGATTCTCTAGTTAACTGTGATCAGGTTGAAGAATAGAACACTGATTTTACGTGCTCCTGTATGGCCTTCCACCTGCTTATTTAAGTCATGCTTAGACTGTAGATCCTTGCTTGATGTCTCTTGTGAAGGTCGTCCACCCTTCAGAATCCTGTGCAGAGGCCCCTGCTAGAGCTGCTCCACATTTCTGAAATAAGTTACTTCCTCACTGCTCCAAAGTGATAGATAGCTCCTGTTCCAGAAGCAGGTAGAGCCCCCATTGTTTTTACTTTTGAATTTTAGAATGAACTCCTAGAATCTAGTACTTTTTGTGAGCTGGTTTAGTCTTGTGTCTTTTGGTTTCTTAATGATCCTGAATGCTTTTTGATGTACACTAAAAATGCAATTTCTTCATCTGCAGAACAGAAATATTTTAGTTTTGTTTTTCATATTATAAACTTGTACTGGCAGCAGCAACTTAATTTATAGTATTCTGTAATTTGCATTTCTAAAAGTCACAGCCCTGATCATTCATATCCATATGTATGACCCCCTAGCATTTACACATTAACCCCCTGATTCTATATATGGTGCCTAGATTTGCACGCAAAAGTTTGAGGATGCTCCTGAGACAAATGTGCAAAATAATGGACTAATAAGCCAATTAACATCAATTGAGATTAATTTGCACCCATTAAACTTTGCACGTGCATCTAGCTGCACACTATTCTATGAACCATGGTGCCTAACTAATAGCACACAAGTCAAAAGGGGGAGGAGCATGGGTGTGTCAGGGGTGTTCCAAAAAGGTTATGTTCATTCTTACAGAATACTGCCCCAGCACGCCAGCATTTACACCAGGTTTCAGCAGGTATAAGTCTGGCACCCAACATTAGTTAGGTGCAGGGATCGATGCTAAGCATGATTCTATAAAGGGTGTGTGCCCTTTATGGAATCATTCTTAGCACCTGTTTTTTCCAACAATTTTTAAGTACCATTTATAGAACCCTCCCATGCCACTTACGTATACCCATACAGAACAGCGCTTAGGCACCCTGCTTGCATTTTCATGGGTAAGCACTAGTCTATAATTTTGTGCACACAAGGGGTGCATAAATGCATGAGCCCATAGAATTGCCCTTTTAACCTATAACATTAGTAGCATGACTTTCTTGTGCAAGTTTGAAGGAAGTATCACTGGTTTTGTTGTTAACCTCCCCTTTAAGTGTCACCTTTTAAGTGTGCAGTAGCAGTATGGCAAAAAGAGGTCAACGGTGTCACTGACCTAGTTCAGTGGGAATGAAATAGCATCTAATTTAATAGAAAGGGATATGGAACTGCACACACTGGTTTGATGCGTTGTGAAGAAATCAACCAGTTTCACAGTGACAGGGACTGTAGGTAATGAGGTAATGACAGTTTACGCAATTGTCACCTAGTTTTCAAAAGGATCTTGAAGAGTTCGATGTAAATGGTACCCTAGGGAACTTGCATTTCAGATGTTGCAGAACCTAGTAATTAGAACTTGATATGAAATTGTAATAGGCATTAACCTATGTAGTCATTTTACATAAGTACATAGGTATTGCCACACTGGGAACAGACCAAAGGTCCATCAAGCCCAGCATCCTGTTTCCAACAGTGGCCAAACCAGGTCACAAATACCTGGCAAGATCCCAAAAAAGTTCAACACATTTTATGCTGCTTATCTCAGAAATAAGCAGTGGATTTTCCTGAAGTTATTTTAATAATGATCTATGGACTTTCCCTCTAGGAAGCCGTCCAAACCTTTTTTTTTTTAAAGCCCGCTAAGCTAACCGCCTTTACCACATTCTTTGGCAATGAATTTTGTTTTAATGGAATTTAAATCGTGGATTATGAGATTAGGAATAACAAAAGGATTCTATCAAAAAGGCAAGCTTTGACCTGGCAAAGACAAGGTAGGTGCTGTGGGCAGCCAGAGTTGCAGCAACTGCTGAATAGAGGAGTCAGCAAAGGACAATGGTTTCCTCATTCATGTATTTCTTTTCATTCAACTGGCTGTTTTGTGTTCTGCTTAAACAGTTGTTTTTTTTTTAATTGGTGTTAGTTACCTGCTTGGCAAGAAATACAGGAAGAGCTGAAGGTACAGTTATGTGAAAAAGTATTTACCTCCCCCGCTTCCTGATTGAGCCTATTATTACATATGTGTCACATGGAAAGGTTTCTGATCTGTAAGAAAAATATTAGACAAAGGGAACCCGAGTAAACCCATTACATGGATTTAACCCCTTAAAAATGCATTTTACAAGGTTCCAACTGTAGCAGGAAGTGCTATGGTGCATTTGTATAATATACCAGTCTAGCCAGTGCCTGAGGTTTATTATTCACTATCAATGGAGCCAGAAGTGTAAACTGGAAATGTATACATTCATTACTTGGGATACAGACATAACTTCCCCGTTGTTCTCACCTCATTCTTTGCATGCTGGCACAGTCAGGTACAGCCCATTCTGCTTCATGTACTTAGCTGCGTAGAGGCATGAGCCAGGGGCTGTATCCTTAAGGTACTGTGTAAACCCAATGTTCTGAAAGTCAGCTTGAGGTGAGTTCAACGTATTGGTAATGATTTCCACATCAAAAAAGAGCTTGGCGCTTACAGGAGGAAGAGGGGTGAAGAGGGAACTCTGGAGAGGCAGGTAACTCAATTTCAAATCTCTCAAAGTCAACGTTGCAGGAGTTTCATAGGAATTCATCCTAGTCCTCAGCCTGTGCTGGGTCAAGAGCAATGTTGTCCTTGGTCTCATGGAAGCTTAAGGAGGACAGTCCTTTATTGTATAAGCACAGCTACAGTGCAGCAAGGCTCAGCCTATGGATCTGAGAGACTGGAGCTAACACACTATGGTTGAATTACTGATATGGGAAGTTGCAGTGGACAGTTCCTTCTCTTGGCTGAGTCAACACTAGCTGGTCAAAGTGGCCAAGTTGAACAGTGGCCATGTTTTCATAATGCCAGTCAAATACCAGACTCCATATGCAAGTGATTAGATTAAGGCTGCGTAATTTCTACAGGCTTTGGATTCCCTCCCTCCCTCCCTCCCCCCCCCCCCCCCCCCCCCTCCAGTGGCCAGAAGGACTAGCCTCAATGTATCTTTCCTTTCAAAAATAATGGACAGTGAACAATATTACCCTTGCAACATGCTTGAATATATAACCTTTTTTCTAAATGATTTCTGGCTGAACAGTCTGTTAATTTAGCACTGTTCAACTAGTCAGCTTGACTTGGGACTAACTTCAAGATCTGATCATAGTAGTGTCCTTTTTGGAAAGCGTTCATTACAGTTTCTGCAATAGCAGCTGTTGGGAGGATATTTTCTTCCTTGGATTCTGGTGCTTGAGTTCCATCTAATGGTATCTGAAGGAGGTGCAACCCACTACTTGGCCGGAAGAGTATGATTCAGGTAAGATGTCTACGGCCTTTTGGTTCTTTTCCGGCCTGTATTTCAGAGTGAAATTGTAACAGTGGAGACACAACAGTGGCCTCTGTGTTCTCGGAGGTAACTCTCTCCCACTTTATTGTTTGATATTCAGTTTATGATCTCGCTTGGCTCATTTTCCGCTGGACAGTGTGAAGTACAATACGAACTGCACTATGAAACCACTAAGAGCATTTTAGAAAAGACATGCAAAGAAGAACTCCAATGGCAAAGGGGGGGGGGGGGGGGGAGGAGGGAAGACATTCACCCCCCAAATATAGAAGCAGTTTTCTAAAAAAAATCACTGCTTTAAGTACCTGCATTCCCCCATCCCATCACTGCCAGCCTCCCTACCCTTCTGTAACACTACTCAACAGCAACTACCCTGCCAAACTTCTCTCCAGGCTGATGCCTAGTGGTTAGTACAGTAGACCTTGATCCTGGGGAACTGGGTTTGATTCTCACTGCAGCTCCCTATGACCCTGGGCAAGTCACTTAACCCTCCATTGGCCCAGGTATATAATATGTAAACTGCTTTGAATATAGTTACAAAAGCACAGAAAGGTGGTACATCAAGTCCCATTCTCCCCCCCCTCCAAAATCATTGTTGGGATCAAGTCGCTAGGCTTACCAGAAACTCTGGCAAATAGTGATATCAGAGCAATGCCCACTCACTCGTCTCACAACTGTCAGTGTTAAAAATAGCTGTCATGACCTCTGATATCACAGTATTAGTGCTAGAGGTCAGGTTTCCATGTATGAAATTTTACCCATATATAGCAGCCCTGATCCCCTAGGAGTAATGCTGCAATATTAGCGCTAGCACTCCAACCTTACTACTCACTAGGGATCCCAGTAAGACCAGGAACTGGGTTGGGGGTAGGGGTCCTTGCAGCCCAACATTTTGGCTTTGGTGACAGGGTCTGATGTTAGACCTGTTTGAGGGTTGGGTGATGGCGAAGGTGGGCTGGGTTGTCTCCATGGGACCAACAAGGATGGTATTTAGCATGGTCTCGACAGCAGGCCTTGGTGCAGTTCTAAATCACAGACACCCAGATTTCCCACTAAAGATGTGTGGATGCCCTATGGAAGATAAGGAATGCATACACCTATGGTCATCCCACCCAGACCAGTCAGCCCTGGCCTCCCCATCACCCTTGCCCTTTACATATAGTGAACTTCCACCTATCTGAATTGCCTGTTTCTGAAATGGCATTTAAGACTCTAAGCAACTCCAGCCACTAGACATGCAGATGCTTCTAAAATAATCATTTAAGAAATAGCACCAAGTCTAAGATGTACCCCAAGATTAGGCTGCATGCAATTCGGGGAATATTGAGGGGAGGGGCCTATGCTCTTCCAGTGCTTCCAAGAACAGCACTAAAGCTCTCATACTCAGGCATTTCTGACTTAATTGAAGACATGGGTGATTTTAAGTTAAGATTTGCACCATTCTGAAAGAAAGATATGTTCCTCAAAGCTTCTGCAGACACAGGTAGAAGTAGCTTCCAGAGACCAGCAAGTCTCCTCCTAACTTCATGATTGCAGAGCCAGTCAAATATTTTTCTAAATTACTTATACTTGAGCTGGTGTAGTCTGCACCATAGCAAATGTAGCAGCTAGACAGTGCATTGAACCTCTACCACACTGAAAGGACTACACCCCTGCCTTCCTTAGCAACATTAAAAAAAAAAAAAAAGTGTTACTAGAAAAATAAATGGCAGAAGAGGAAACTCCTCACTAATGGGAGTTGAGACCACTACACATAGGACTGGTCCATAGATGCTCAAAATATATCGACACCTGTTTTATCCCTGTGCTGTTAGATAACAAATGAACTTATGTGCTTGACTCAATCCTTGTGAACAGAAAGCCATTATAACAGCTTTTACTATTAAGAGGGTTTAGTAGCTGGGTTAGTTTGTCCACTTTTAAAGTTAACAGGAATATTAAAAAAAAAAAAAAAAACAAGATGAATTTGTTTTTCATGTAGTCACAGCTTAAGGAAAAATTACAAGTCACAGAAGAAAATGAGGACAATATAAAAGTTAAATTGGTACAATTTTTATTTTTAAACACCATTACATTAGCTTGCATAGAAGAAAAATGAAGATGAATACAAAAGAATGACAATCCATATACACCAGGGTTTCCTCCAATCTAGCCTGGTGACCCCATACAATGCCAGAGTTTTCAAGCCATCTGCACTGAATATACACGAGACCACTATATGCAGACCTGTGTATGACAGTTTCTCATGCACACCGTAAATATCCTGCCTGGCTGGGAGAGCACCAAACAAAATTCAAGAGCCCTAATATACAATGTGTGATAACCAAAGAAAGCTAATATTCAAACTGGTGCCATGCAGCTATAGTTATAAAATACCGGACTCTTTACATGAGAAGTGCAACATTTTTATGGAACACATGCCAAGGCATGGCAGCTCAAAACTGTTTAAACAGATGCAGAATTAGCACCTGCAACTTTATTGCATAGCAACCAACTTTTCAAAACAAAAGGGGGTGCTCAAATCAAAAGTTTATCCTTTCCTGAACAATGAAAAAAAATGTTTGTTCAATATTAGGTATGCTCATCCACCCACAAAGCAGGCCCCTATGTAGTTTATTGCACTAAAACAGGGGTCTCGATCGCCTCCTCAAGGGCCACAAACCAGCAGCATTTTCAGGATATAGATAGAGTATTTAAGAGTGGCAATTCCTATTTCTTCTATTGTATGGAAAATCTCTTGCATATATTAGGGATATCCTAAGAAACCAAATGGTTTGCAGCCCTTGAGGTCCAGAGTTAGAGACCCCTGTACTAAACAGCCTCTATAGATGAGCAGGTAGACTGAAGTACTGAATACACCATATTGCCACATTAAAAGAATACACAATATTTTCTCTTCATGTTTTTCAAACAAAGATTTGTGCTTTAGTACAAATTAAACATTCAATTTGTAGCATGACTCACAGCTCACTTTAGAAGCAAAGACATTTTTTTTTTAAAAAATCCCCAAAACAAGTATAGTAAGATCTGGCAAGATTATTAAAAAAAAGTACTGTATATAAAATATTCAGAGTTGAGGCTATTTTGACATCTTAGTACGGTTCAAAATCAAGCAGTACCATTTCCAATACAAAAACCTAAACAAAGCTTTACAAAGTTTTAAGAAGGAGATTGCAGTTAGGAGGAAAAGTAATGAATGCAGACCATTTGTTCAATTTATGTATGTTTTAATTGTTACCCGCTTTGGATTAAGGCGGGATACAAATATGAAAATAAAATAAATAAGCTGAGAAGATGCGACAATGGGTTCTATAAAAAGCAAACAAAAACAATGCTAGATGAGCACTTGTATAATAAAGCAGCAACACTGCTTTTGTCAATTTAGGGACCCCATCCTATATAATAAAAACTCACCCTCAACATTCTGAGGACACTGACGTCACCGTCAGGTCCTCCGGGCACTTCCTTCCGGTTCGAAGCCTTCATGGTGGTGAAGCCACCGAAAACAGTGTTGAGGCCCTGCCCTCACGTCAAACGCGATGACGTCGAGGGCAGAGCAATGACAGCAGATTGAAAGTGGCGTGCAAGGTCAGCAACAATGGCGGACAAACGCCGACGGAGTGAGTACGGAGTGGGGGGGGGGAGGTCTGGAAGGAAACCGTGCTAGCGCCCGTTTCATTGCCGCAAGAAACGGGCATGTTTTACCCTAAGGTACAGAATTGGAGAAAGCCTTTTGAAATTAGAGGGTATTAGAAGGTGGGGGGGGGGGGGGGGGGGGGGGAATTTATCCATCACTTACTGGTGCTCAAAATCAGGTGCAACAGTAGATGTACATTTTCTGGTTCAAAGCATAAGCTCCCTTTCTGCCTTTAGACCACCTCATTTAGGTTAATGGAATCAGCACCATGGAGAATTAACCCTTTAGTGTCCAATGTTCCCATCAATCTGTTCCCATATGGCTTATTATGGGAACTTTGGACTCTAAAGGGTTTTAAGCAGGCTGAATTTCCAATGGGTCAGCCTGATCATCATATCTTATAATTAGCCTAAAAGCGACATCTATTGTATAAAAGCAGTTTCTGCAGAGTAGGCCCAGTCATGATCTCATTTACTAAACATCAGAAAGTGTTATACACAATGGTCTATAAAAAAAAAAAATAGAAGCAAGGTGAGTGAGTTTTGTACTTTGGTGGTAAGGGGAACAGTTTGTGCATTAAAAAAGATAATCACCTCAAAACTGTAGCTAAATTTTAAAAATATGAAGTATGTTTCTGAAATCCTTTGCATATATACTCAGGGAAATACCCCCCTCTATGGTAATAATGGGCTACCCCCCCCCCTCCAATTTCTAATGCAAACCTAAAAATATTAAGAATATAACAACTTAAAACACCTCTAACACGACCTTACCTAATACCTTCTAATTCCTCTTCTACCTCCAGTTCATTACCGACTGTATCTAAGATTATGTAATGACTTTTTCATATTAACACCCTGTAAGCCACATTGAGCCTGCAAAAAGGTGGGATAATGTGGGGTACAAATGCAATAAATAAAATAAATAAACTGTTCCTCTGTTATTTTGGAATTTAAAGCTTGTCATTCTATTTTGGACTTATTCTCACCTGGCACAATAAGGACAGCTCTGAGCAACACGCAAGAACACGTACCACCAGGCCCTACCTACGCAGTGGATATGAATTACAGTGGTAATTTCTCCAAGTTAAACACTCCATTAATTTACTCTTTTCCTACTATTTCAAAAAGGGAGCAACAATTTTGCTTTCTTTGACTTATTGGCTCATTAACCAGACTGCGTGCACAAATTTGAGCACCATATATAGAATCTGGCCCTATGTGTTCCCATTGCCTAGCTACTATATATGTATTCTCCAGCACAAATTCAGAACCACCTACTTGAGCAGATGGAACACTTTCTACACACACGTTATTGAGGTTAATCCCCAAATTAAGACCTCTTTCAGCAGAGCAGTATCAAACTTTCTATAGGAAAGCGGACACAGACCACATAACTGCTGAATGAAGCCTTCAAAGTAATGCATATATTCCCAATGTTACAGGAGACACTTTCAGGTGGCGAATATGTATCTAAATTTGGTTCCTTATTATATAAGGCTGAAAAAAAAATGTTTTCCATAAAGCGATCTAATCCTCATGCATTATAAAAATGGCTTCATAGATACCAAACTATAACTAGCACAGTGATGCCAAAGTCAGTTCTTGCTACCTAATGCCCTTCCCCTCTGCATGCCTGATTTTCAGGATATCCCTAATCTAGACAGTACACTTGGATACCTTTAAAAGTCAGATTGATTTATGCAAATATAATGCAATTTGGAATATCCTGTTAAAAAACAAAAACAGGTCAAGGGGGACTCAAAAATACCACCAATGTAACAAAATTCAGTCCTTCAGAAGTAACTTATTTGCACAGAAAGAACTGCTTCCATTCTTTAGTTAGTATACTTTTGTTATATTGCTAAATTAAATTTTAACCAGTAATCTGAATTACTTTTTACACCACTATGCCCACTGAGTGCAAATCTTCTGCAGATCAGATCTTTAATTACCCTTTGGTAACTCACTAGTATGAGGACCTCACAGCTAGTTTGAACACATTTTTGTTTACACTGATATGTAAAATTGCTGAAGGAAAACCTAAATCAGTCTAAGTACACTCACCTTGACTTACTGATCCATGAATAATAGGTTTCTATTAATAGTAATTGGTCTCTCAACATGAGAGAAGTGGAAATACTGTATTTTTACAGAGTGCAAGCTGAATTCTGGCTATGAAATATTTAGGAAAGAGTTTTGCAGCAGTTTAACATTTAATGAATCCAATATCCTTTACTACTGATTATCAAATGAACAGGCAGATTTTGTCTGTAGGACAGTCTGGAAGCAAATTTCTGATCGCTGACTTGCACAGCTGAGCTTAAATGCATACAGGAAAAAAGGGCTCAGTGAGGCACAAATTAAATAAAAACAAAACAAAAAACTTGTCCACATCACAAAGCCGACAGCGAGGGAGAGGGGTCCCCAAAGCATTTAATACCAATGAAGATGAAGTTCAGTGTACTATTAGTCCACACAGATATGTGAAACATGAATACACAACCTGAAACCAATAAACAAAAAGTTTTCAAACAGCACCACGAGTTAAGCCATCTTAGAAATTATGAATTGTTAATGTACTGGTGACAAGTTAAATTGATAATTCTATTTAAAAAGATTTTTTTTTTTACAGTATCATACAACGTTCACAAAAAGTTGATGAATTCTCAAATTAACCTTTAGGAATAAAATCAAGTTTAAGGATGTACAAAGAATATGAAGAACAACCAGGATAATTTCAGCCCAAGTCCTGCTTGGCAGAAAATGCAGATTCTTCCCCTGATATTCCAGGATAGGCTTCTCAACCCTATCCTGGAAGCACACCCAGGCAGTTGAATTTTCAGGATTACCACAATGAATATTCATGTGATCTGTTGTATGCAGTTTTTAATGAAGCCATTATGCAGGCCTGATGAAAAGTATTCAACACTCTCCAGCTAATATACTTCTAAAGATCCAAAGGCTTTCTCCCTTTTTATGCCACAAGCAGATGATTTTTGGTATATACTATTCATGCTCATTTTAAATAAGTTAAAAATGTAAAAAACGTAATACTGACAGCAATATAAACCTAAATAAGTTATATCTGGAAATATTAAAATAGTTCCATATATTAAAACAGTCAACTTTAGTTTCACATATCAGCTCTTTTCCATCTCATAAATAATCTGCATAACAAAAAAAAAAAAAAAACCTAACTACTACAAGAACCATTCTGGAACTAAAAACTGAAGCACATATACTGCACTAGAAAGTTAAAGCATTTAAGCTCGGAGGTAGTGTCAACCACACCTAACATGAAGGATGCCAGACTGTAGGTTTTGGTCTGCACCAATGTAGAATAGAAAAATACCAGACATTTTTGAAATTACATTTAGAAAAATAAGGGTAAATCTGCACAACAAAATCAACACTGTTGCAAGAGCATGAGAAAGAGGCTAAATCGTTTGCATTTGACATCATATATTGATAGTGTAACCTCCATTGAGACAGCAATGGAAGTGGCATAAATTAATGGGACATAAAACAAACTTCCAAAATCATGATATGTAAGCTATTTACCAGCAAAGTAAACAAAAACAAAACAAAACTGAATAAACTGGAAGTAAAACAACAGTCAAAAACAAAATAGCTAAAATAAACAGAAACCTAGAAACAAAGCAAAATGCCTAGTCGTTACCAAGCTGGAAAAAAAAAAAAAAAAGATGAAAACGAAACACACTAAAATTTATAAAAAGTTTGAATACTGTAGAAAATGTAAAAGAATTGCCAATATAATGCTGTATGTGTGCTTGGGGTTGCTGAGCCGCCAAAAATATTCAGCTCTGATACAGCTCAAGGCTCCCCTGTATTACTTCAAATTTATATATCTGAAAAATGTATATACAAAATTTATATGTAAGATGTGCTAATTGTTCTATAGCACTTAGAACTGCATAAAGATTGTTTACTGGTATACATGCACATCAATACTGCTACACATCCTCTAGAGTTTGAAGTTCATGTAATCATAATAAATATTTTTGTAATTTTTAGATAGGCCTGGTTAATTTATGTACTGTACAAATGCACTTTTTGTATGTGTAAAAACAGAGTTGGTAGCTTGAAGTTATATTCAAGTGGTTGAAACTTGACCAGGTGTAAATGTAATAGCAGCTCTTATGTCATTTAAAAACAAAATTACCAATGCGGTCTCAGTCAAACTGAGATTAAGTTTATAGTGAAAAAACAGTATCAGGACCCAACAAGAATTTCCATGATATGATCCAAATCACTCAGATCTGTTCTACAGATACTATTTGCTGATGAAGAATTGCATGATGGGAAGGCCTTCAGCATCTCTTCTGAACTGGCCAATGGTGGCTTGGGTGGCAGAAAAGGCGGGAAATATAAGTCTGAATCATACATAGATGTGTCAATATCTTCAAATATGTCATCAATAGCCAGATCTTTCAAGTAACTGGTTGAGTTTGAAATTTCAAAGGAACCAAACACACATTCTGCTTTTGGTTCAAGTTTGTCATTTTCTAGTTTTAACCCTGTGCTTTCCAGAGCCTTTGGTTGATCATCTCCAGCAGAGGATAAACACGGAGATGGGTTGATGTCCTCCATGAAGTCCAAATCTTTAAGAATAGATGAAATGGCAGACGACATGTCATCATCTGATACCATCATTAGACTGTTTTCTATTGGGGTTTCTACAGAACAAGAGCCACAAGCATGGGACTCTGGGTTATTTAACCCTGAAGACAAATGTAAAGAAATTCCAGTTAAATCAATTCCTGTGCAATTGTAGACACTGGAGGTAACGGTATTGCACACATTCGTTGCCTGCTGGCTGGTCTCTTGCCTCATTTCCTCTTGAATTTGTCTTACTGTATTGGCTATGAGAACAGACTGGTGAAGATTAGGTTCCACCAGCATTTTATAGCTCTGTAACTTACTGAGGCACATATTCAGCACCAATTGCCTCTGGAGTGCATATGGCAGATTTCGACTGGTATCAAAGGCACTAAAAAGATCTGCCATGCTCTCCTCACATTCGCTCAGCTTGCGTTTGAGCCCTCTACCCACCACAAATCTGTAGGAAAAAGAGGGAAAAAAAAAAAAAAAACCAACATCTTAAGGACAGTTTGCTAAAATAGAATTCAAAAGCAGAAACCTGAAACAGGTATATTTACTACTCATTTTCAGATCAAAGAATTGTTACAGCAAGAGTAAATGATTGTTCTAAATTAGATCTTTTTAAAACAGGTACACCAAGTAAATTCAACAACACATCAATTTACCAATTTAATGTTAACAAAACACTGCATCCAGCATTCCTCCTACCCCACCATTAGCTTCCCAAAAAATAGCTTTGCAAGGTTAACTTCACAATAGGTTGCCTAGCTTAAAAGGGTAAGATGGTGCCTATTTTATAGAATAGGCAAGTAATAAGAAGGTGTGTAAGATACTAGGAGCTAAACCAATAGAAATTGGTTAGATTGTATGCACATATAAATACGACTGCAGTTTCAGTCTGTACAACAGCACATTTTATTAAAAACACATGTACTTTGCAACTTTGCCCACACTCCACCCAAGAACACATTATAAAGAAGTGCTGTTTTGTAGACAAAATTTGAACATTTGTGCATTTTTAAAAAATTTTTTTAACACCAAGGAGAAACAACTTATCGGATCATTTTCTTTCCATTAGTCCTCCAAACTATTCCAGAACCTGTGGGTAGTTATGCCCATCAACTAGCAGGTGGAAATAGAAAACACTGAATCAAGGTGTGGATATATACACCTTGAATAACAACCATCATTTGAACATAAGAACAATTACAAATACAAAACAGCCCCCCCCCCCCCCCTGCATGGACCTCCTCAATACGAATCCAAGAGAGAAGGAACCAAGGAGACGACTCACAGCAGGCATATTCCAACTCTACTTCCTAGAAGTCAAAGAAAACAGCCAGGAGGGCTACTGGAAAAATATGAAGGATTAATAGAAAGAAAATTTATCAGGTAATAATTTCTCCTTCCATAGAGTTCTTCCCACTATACCAGAACCTGTGGGATGGCCAAAAGCAATCCCACTATGGGTGGGACTCAGGTACTCTCACCTGCAGCACGCAAGATTCAAATACTGCTTTGGAACGAGGTGCAACACCCACTCGAATGCCTCTCAAAATGTATGGAAGGTCAACCAAATCACAGCCTTTGATATCTTCTGGTGAAAATCAATTGCGACTCAGCCCAAGAAGTCGACATGAACTGGGTCAAATATGACAACCAGATGGTCATCTTCAACCATCCGGCAATACTGGGCTTAGATGCCACCAGGCCCTGCTTCTGTTTGCTGAACAGGACAAAGCTTGTCCAATCTACTGAATTCATTGGTAACCTCCAAATACCAAAGTACGTGCCTCACATCCAAGAGTCTCGAATACCAATCTCCATAGTCTTCTCTGCAAAAGGGAGTTTCACCAACTAACTAATGTGAAAAGACGGCACTATCTTCAGGATCAATATAAATCAAAATGCGGGATTGAACCTATTGTGCTGCGAGTTGAATTTCCCACTCCGTCCCACAAATTTCAAACAAACTAGTGCAGAACTACTTAGCAAACAGAACCTTAAACTTCCCAGTAGGGAAAGTACCAAAGGCACCAAGAAATCCACTACTCTTCAAAAGGAACAAGGTAATATCATAGGTTCTAGTTAGACATGGAAGAGAAGAAAAAAGGAACACCCATAAAAACTCCACATGAGGGAGAAAACCCGGGTGGTTAAAAAAAACCAATTCCACTTAAGAAAAAGGGAGACAGGAAATTCTCCTCACAGTAAAAGTCTAAGGATACATCCTAACAAAGAGCAGAAAAAAACACTGCTAAGACAAGTGTTCAGCTGAAGAACTCAAGATATAACTGAGGACAAATGACCTGGCCAACAGCAAGTTTACAGCACAGAGAGCGTTCCAGAAGCTTGGGGAGGGACTGAAATCTTTGGTTCTGACTGTGGCTTTTTCTGTAGTAATTCCCAAGTGGGGGGGAAAGGAAAGGAAAGACTATGCAAAACAGTGGAATTCAATAAGTGGCTTGAGTCTTGGTGTAAAGAAGGTTTTAGATACATAGGAGCATGGGGTAATACGTGAAGGAATAACAGGCTGTACTATAATGATGGGCTACATCTTTCTGTGATGGGGGAAAATTTCAGACTGTTTCTAGACATTTAAACTAGAAGGCAGGGGTGACAAAAGGAAACAAGGGAATTCAGAAAGTCACCCCCAGAATACACATGATGGCAGCGGGCAAGGTCATCTAAATATAGAAAATCACCAAAGCTCACTAAGCACATGGAAAACAATGAGCACAAATGCTCATAGTCTAGGTAAAAAGGTTCAAAGACTTGGAAGCCCTAATGTTTGAAGAAAACTTGGATGTTGCTGCTATTACAGAGATATGGTTCAATGATTCCCACGAATGGGATGTGACTATATACCAGGCTATAATCTTTTTAGGAAAGATAGAGGACCGAAGAGGTAGAGGAGTGGCGCTGTATGAGAGAGACAATATCAGATCGGATGAAATGCGGGGAATGTGGGGAAAAGAAGCTTTATGGATCGACCTGAAAAGATAACCCCCGTGTGGATACAGGTTCCATCTACAGACCTCTGGCACAAATGGAGAAGCTAAACAAGGATCTGATAGAAGATATTCAAAAGATTGGTATGAAAGGGGAGGTGCTACTGTTGGGAGATTTCAACTTGACTGATGTGGATTGGAACATCAAGTCTGCAGAATCGGAAAGAAGTAGGGAGATTGTGGACACCTGTCAAAGTGCCTTGCTCAGACAAATGGTGACGGAACCCACGAGGGAAGAGTAGATACTGGATTTAGTGCTAACGAATGGAGGAAGTGTTTCCAATATCCGGGTGGGTGCCCAGCTATGTAATAGTGATCGCACAATATGGTTCAATATAAGGGCAAAGGCGGACAGAGGACGCACAAAACTCAAAGTACTGGATTTCAGAAGTATTGATTTTGATAAAATGGGGGAATACCTGAAGGAGCTGTTGGGCATGGGAAGGCATAGAAGAAGCCTTCATTCCTATATTTTCTTCTTTCTCCAATATATCTGAAAAAGGTTGTCACCTCTCAACATCTTTAGCCATTTTTTCTTCCGCTCATGATCAGTCGCCATATTTACAGAAGCCTTTAGCTTTGACCACTGAAGGCTATGTGTAGAGTGAGGAGGATAAATCAAACGTGCTAAACAATTACTTCTCTTCTGTGTTCATGGAAGAAAATCCTGGTGAAGGACCACGTTTGGCTGCCAAAGGAATATCTGGGAATGGAGTGGATACTGCGCCGTTTATAGAAGAGTTTTTAGCTGGAGAATCTGAAGGTGGACAAAGCTATGGGGCCAGATGGGATACATCCCAGGATACTGAGGGAGCTCAGGGAGGTCCTGACGGGACCTCTTAAAAATTGATTTAATAGATCTTTAGAGACGGGAGAGGTTCCACGGGATTGGAAACAAAGGGATGTGGTCCCTCTTCACAAAAGTGGAGACAAGGGTGGGTGGGGGGGGGGGGGGGGGGAATTGTTAAAAATGAAAAAAAAAAATCAATAAAAATTTTGAAGTTCGGTGATGTTAATATTTGAAAGTTGAAACCATTGATTATTATAATATAGGAAATATTAGAAGATTATTTGTACTAGTCACAGAACAGTACTTTCTAGTTGTTTGTGCAATGTATTTTATGATATGTTTCACTTGACAATAAAGACTTCTTGCAAATTACAAAAGTGAAGACAAGGAAGAAGTGGGGAACTACAGACTGGTAAGTCTCACGTCGGTGGAAGGAAAAATAAGAGTCACTGTTGAAAGAAAAGGATAGTAACTTTCTTACAGGACCTGAGGCAACATGGCTTTACCAAAGGAAAATCCTGCCAAACAAATCTTATTGAGTTCTTTGACTGGGTGACCAAAGAACTGGATGAAGGACATGCGCTAGATGTAATCTACTTGGATTTCAACAAAGCCTTTGAGATATGGTCCCCCACAGAAGACTTGTAAATAAACTGAAAGGGGTCATCAAGAGATTTCAAGATGGCGGCAAGCACCTAGGTGAGCTGCAGACCTCATTTCCTGAGAAACCAAATGCCGAAGAGAAGGGGCAAGTCAGCAGTCCAAGCTTCCCCAACGCCGGCCCTAGTACCTACAGGTTTTTTTTTAGGACTTCTGGACATGATGGAACGGTCGGGAGCGGTTCCTTAGGGAATGTCAGCAGAATGGAGGAGAGCTCGGCGTTCCCAGGACTAGATGTGACTGAGCCCCGACATGAGAGCTCCGCCCCCGCAGCCGACACAGACGAGCTCCCCCTCCGAAGGAACGAGCACGCAAGCTCCAAAGATTGGGCCTGAACTAGACTCAAGCCAAGCAGAACGATTAGTATCTCCTGAAGTACTCCGAGGGAATCGACTGCAGGTCAATGAGGAACAGAAACTGAGAAGGAAACAAATACTAAATTTGCCTCCCTGGACTTTAGAGAAACCGTCAAAGGTAACTTTAGACAATTTGTGGGACTTGGTGGCTCAAATGGCACAACATTTATCAAACAATTACATTAACCCCAAAAGTTAATGAAATTGAAAGTAAAGTTGAGAAAAATGAAACTGATATAAGAGCATGCTCTGAGAGGATTGATGTTATGGAAGGAAAAATTGTAAATTTTGGTAATATTCAAACCACTCTGGTGAAAGATATATCAAACCTAAGGAGCAAAGTGAAAATATATGATAACTATATGAAAAGATATAATTTAAGATTTCCAAAAACCTTTCCAAGAGTAAAGATAAGTACGATAGAAATGTTAAAACGGTACCTTAAAGAAGTTCTTGAGATTCCAGAGAGTAACCTACCACCTTTTACTCAAGTTTATTATGTACCTCAGAAACAACGCAATCCATCGCCACAACAACAAGAAATATCATTAGATGTTACTAATTTCCTCGAAGCATCAGACATAGAACAAGCTATCGTAGCAACTCTTGTAGCTACGATGGCATTATTGCCAAACAATGGCTACTTCGGATGTTTTTTAAATGTAAGGACAAAGAGTGTGAGGCAAGATGGCGTCTGAATAGGACGTGTGTGAAACAGCTCCTCACCCAACTCCCTCTTGCTGTTTTTTTTTTCCTTAAAAAATATATTTCCATGCCCAAGAGACGGGGCAAACAGAGGGCTTACCCTGCTCCCTCTGCAAGACAGGAATTGGGACCGATGGACCGTTTCACTGTTCCCAGAGTAGAATTGACTGGGCAACAACCCTTGCTGCAGGAGGGATCGATGAGAGGAGAACCGACCTACCTGCCTGAGGGAGAGACCACTCTGAGCCCAGAGGAACGGAGTCCTCCTTCGATGCCGGCAATGCTGGCAGACCAGAGCCCTGGATTGACTAGACCCGAGGAGATGTCTGATCTGGGAGCAGGGGCAGACTCTGCTAGCAGAACGCCGAGTGCAGCAGTGCTGGTGGTTACTGCTGAGAATACCGAAGGAGCAGGAGCTGAATCACAAGAGAGCAAGACTGGCTCTAAGAAAGGAGCTCAGGAAGAGGTAACATTGAAATTATTTCCTAAAAAACCGGAGAAAATAACCCTAGAAAAAATTTGGGATGCTTTGGAATGTTTAGAAGATTCTTTAACCCAGAAACTATCTCCAATAGTTAAAGTTATTCAATCAAATCAAGCTAAAACAGCAGACTTGGAAAAACAGTTGGACCAATCTAAAACAGCAGACTTGGAAAAACAGTTGGACCAATCTAAAACTTTTGAACAAACAATTATACTTGAAACAAATCAAATTAAAGAGAGTCAAATAACTTTAATAAAAGAAAATGTATACTTACAGAGGAAAATAGAAACTTTAGAAAATTTACAAAGGATGAAAACATTGAGATTTATAAATTTTCCTAAAGTTCCAGCAGTGGCTCCTTTAATAACATTCAAAAGATATCTTTCTGAAGTATTAAAAATTACTGAACAATTGTTTCCACCTGTAGCAAGGATTTATTATTTGGCTCCCTATGTTAAGAAACCAAGTGAGCACATAATACCATCTATGGAAACCCCATTTGAGGAGCTAAATTTGAATTTATCACAAATAATTGAAGATGAACTATGTGGAGTACAACCTGCTACATTAATTATAGACTTTGTTCTACAGCCGGATCGGGACTGGATCTTGAAAACTTTCTTTAAACATAGACATGAAGTCTTTCTGAATTGCAAAGTCAAAGTATTTTGATATTGCTAGACAAACTCAGAAAAGACGTCAGTCTTTTTTGAAACTTCGTGATCGTGTATTGTCACAGGGGGGAATTTTCTGGCTTAAATTTTCCTTGCAAATGTGTTAAATTTCAATCAATTAAATATGTTTTCTTTGAGAGTGATCAGTTAGCAAAATTCCTGGACTCCAGACAAGAGCCAGCCGTAAACTCTCTTGTGCTTCCTCCATTAGTATCTACTCCGTGATAGGATAAGTGGGAACATGTTCTACTCATTTTTTCCTATGTTAACCAATTTTTGAATTGTGCCTTGCCTACAATTGTGGACTTTAGCAGTAATTATCATTTAATAGATTTTCTTTATAAAATATTTTCTTGTATGGTATGGTAATACTCCTTTTCTGTACAAGTGTATCTTGTAAAATTCATTAAAATTACAAATAAATTAAAAAAAAAAATGTAAGGACAAATTGTTTTTGGGACTTAAGGTATATGTATTTCCTGATGTCGCGAAGGAGACAAAAGAAACGCAACCAATTTTTGTTATTGAAACCAGAAGTTTTGCGCCTGGGAGGCACATTTTATCTTAGATTTCCTTGTAAATGCATTGTAATTTACAATACACAAAAGTTTGTTTTCATGGATCCATCTCATTTAACAACATTTGTAACCTCTAAGAGAACATAAGGAACTAAATAATGTAAAGTATGTCCACTCTCACCTAGATGCAGAAATCTTATAGATATTTTTTTCCTTTTATTTGCCTCCAGTGTGATGAATATCTCCCCATTTAAAGTGGACTTGAGTGTTGAATAAGTGAAATAGTTTTCCTTTTTTCCTATTTAATGTTTTTTTTTTTATTTTAACATTTTCTAGTCAAGTGTAACTCCTTGAAATATATGTAAATCCATAAAAATAAAATAAATAAAAAAAGTAATTAAACTGAAAGGGCTGAACTTGGGACTGAAAGTGGTGAACTGGATAGGTAACTGGTTGACCGACAGGTGGCGGAGGGTGGTGGTAAATGGAAGCCGCTCGGATAGGAAGGTGAGTAGTGGAGTTCCTCAGGGGTCGGTGCTGGGGCCTATTCTGTTTAATATATTTGTGAGAGATATTGCTGGAGGGTTGGAAGGAAAAGGTTTGCCTTTTTGTGGATGACACGAAGATAGCTAGTAGAGTGGATACCCTGGTGGGAGTAGAAACAATGAGAAGGGATCTCCAAAAGGTTAGAAGAATGGTTGAGGGAAAATTTAATTATATAGTCCAAATACTAGGTATCCTAAGTAGATCGGTTTCTATTAACGTAATTGATGAATATATTTAGAAACCATAATTCAAAACATACTTAAAAATATATAAATTTGTGCAAACACAAAAAATGTAAAAAAAAAAATAAAAAAAAATAACCACTATTTAAATAGATAATTTTGTGCTCAGTTGTTTTTGGTGTGTTACTGTGACTCAAAGAATTGAGAAGCATATACACACATTGCTCACATTGCACACCCTTCCTCCAGCCAGATATTGTCGTCTAGTAGCAAACTATTCAAACAATATACAAACAAATATTAAAACTACTTAGCTTAGATAGGGTATGGACGGATCTACTGGTCTTCACTCAATTCCCAAGTTGTAAATACAGCGCCAAAATGGATATTGGTTCATGGACGAGGCACTAAATTAGCGGTTACTGTAACACTTTTTAATCTGAATCTGTGCAAAGGTGAATCCACATTTGCCTTGGGTACAAAAGTGTAAGCCCTCCAGGGACAGGGAAATACCTAGTGTACCTGAATTTAACTCACCTTGAGCTACTATTAATATAAGGTGTGAGCTAAATCCAAATACACAAGCTACATCATAAGCCTTTATTGCATTTGTATCCCACACTTTCCCACCTATTTGCAGGCTCAATGAGGAAGAAAGCATTCCTGCTCTCTGTATCCATCTCCTGAATTGACATCACGTACTTCCGGGTTCGTCACAAGCAGAAGTGACCAACCACATGAGGTTTTTCGGCTTCAGAATGTTGGCGGTGCATTCTATTAAATAGGATTGGTCAGTTCCTTGAAGCACAGCCAGAGCTCAGCGTCCTGCACAGTAACGCTCAGACACCAGAGAGAGAGGGGGGGGGGGGCATCTCTGTCACACACACACACTCTCTCTCACAGTCAATGTCTTTCTCTCTCTCACACTATCACATTCACTCTCTGTGTCACACAGTCACTCACACACTCTCTTGGTCTCATACACTCAGTCTCACAGAGAGTCTGTGTCTCTCTCACACACACTGTGTGAAACACACTCTCTCTCTCTCACAGTCTCTCATATGCACTTGCACACACTCATTCTCACACACACACTCGCACATTCACGCTCTCAAACATACACACTCCGAGGAAAACCTTGCTAGCATCCGTTTCATGTGTGTCAGAAACGGGCCTTTTTTACTAGTACAGATATAATAGGCATCTCAGACTTCGTGGAAAGTGGACAATCAATGGGACACTGCACTAACAGTGTACAAATTGTATCGAAATGATGGAGAGGATCAAACTGGAGAGGGGTTGCGCTATACGTTAAAGAGGGAATTGAGTCAAATAAAATAAACATTCCATATGAAACAGATAGTGTGGAATCATTACGGATAGAAAGTCCATGTGTGAAGGGAAGGAGTATTCTTGTAGGCTGTACTACCGTCCGCTGGGACAAAACGAACAGATGAAGAAATGTTTACAGAGATTAGGAAAGCTGGCAAATTAGGCAAAGCTATAATATTTCAATTACCCCAATACTCTTTGGATAAATGTTAAATTAGGGAGTACCAGGGAGATAACATTTCTAGAAGTAATAAACGACTGCTTCTAGGAGCAATTGGTCCAGGAACCGACAAGATGGGGAGTCATTTTGGACCTGGTCCTTTGTGGTGTGCAGGACATTGTGCGAGATGTGGCAGTGTTAGGTCCCCTGGGAAACAGTGACCATAACATGATCAAGTCTGAGCTACTATCTGGGATGAACTCGCAAAGGAAAATCTACTGTAACTACATTTAATTTTTGAAAGGGCGACCTAAAATGAGGAAAATGGTTAAGAAGAAACTAAAAGGATCAGCTGCTAAGGTTAAGACACTAAATCAAGTGTGGACGTTATTCAAAAATACCATCTTGGAAGCCCAGACCAGATGCATTCCATATATTTGCAAAGGTGGAAAGAAAATGACAGCCAGCATGGTTAAAAGGTGAAGTAAAAGAGGCAATTTCAACCAAAAGATTGTCCTTCAAAGAATGGAAAAAGGACCCAAATGAAAACAAGAAGCAACATAATCACTGGCAAGTCAGATGCAAAGCATTAATAAAGAAGGCTAAAAGAGAACATGAAGAGAAACTTGCTGCAGAGGCTAAAACTCACAGTAACAACTTTTTCAGGTATATCAGAAGCAGAAAGCCTGCGAGGGAATCGGTGGGACTGTTAGATCACGCAAGAACAAAAGGGGCGCTCGGGGAGCACAAGCAGAGAAACTGAATTAATTCTTTGCTTCGGTCTTTATGGAAGAACAATGTAAGAGAGCTGCCTTTACCAGAAATGAGTTTTCAAGGGTGATGATGCAGAGCAACTGAACATCAATGAACCTGGAAGATGTACTGAACCAAACTGACAAATTAAAGAGTAGTAAATCACCTGGACCAGATGGCATACACCCAAGGGTACTCAAAAGAACTCAAGCATGAAATTGCTGATCTGCAGTTAGTAATATGTAACCTGTCGTTATAATTGTCCGTAGTACCTGAAGATTGGAGGGTGGTCAATGTGACACACATTTTTAAAAAAGGTTCTAGGGGTGAACCAGGAAATTACAAACTGGTAATACCAGCCTGTTATCAGTGCCAGGCAAAATAGTGGAAACTATTATAAAGAATTATAAAGAATAAAATTACAGAACATGTAGACAAACATGGTTTAATGTGACACAGTCTGCAAGGGTTCAGCCAAGGGAAGATCTGCCTCACCAATTTGCTTCATTTCTTTGAGGGCGTGAATAAACATGTGGATAAAGGTGAGCCGGTTGATGTAGTCTATCTAGATTTTCAGAGAGTTTTTGATAAAGTTCCTCATGAGAGGCTCCTGAAAAAATTAAAGTCATGGGATAGGAGGCAAGGTTCTGGTGTGGATTAGGAGTTGGTTATTGGCCAGAAAACAGAGGGTAGGGTTAAATGGACATTTCTCTCAATAGAGTGAACAATGAAGTGCCACAGGGATCGGTACTGGGACCGGTGCTATTTAACATATTTAGCAATGATATGGAAATTGGGACGAGTGATGCGATTAATTTTGCAGAGGATACAAAACTATTCAAGGTTCTTAAAACACATGTGGACTGTGAAATATTGCAGGAAGACCTTAGGAAATTGGAAGACTGGGCAACTAAATGGCAGAAGAAATGTGGACAAATACAAAGTGATACACATTGGAAAGAACAAGCCAAATCATAGTTACCAGATGCTAGGGTCCACCTTGGGGGTCAGCACTCAAGAAAAAGATCTAGGTGTCGCTGTAAATAATACGCTGAAATCTTCTGATCAGTGTGTGGCAGTGGCCAAAAAAGCAAACAGGATGCTAGGAATTATTAGGAAATGGATGGATAATAAAACCGAAAATACTATAATGCCTCTCTATCGTTCCAGGTGCAACCACACCTTGAGTATTGCGTTCAGTTCTGGTCAATGTATAAAAAAAAAAAAAAAAAAAAAAAAAAAGATATTGCAGAATTAGAAAAGGTTCAAAGAAGAGCAACCAAAATGATAAAGGGGACGGAACCCCTCTCATATGAGGAAAGGCTAAAAAGAGGTTAGCTCTTCAGCTTGGAAAAAGACGGATGAGGGGAAATATGATTGATGTCTACAAAATCCTGAGTGATGTAGAATGAGAAGTAAATCAATTTTTTACTTGTTCCAAAAGTACAAAGACTAGGGGACACAAGAAGTTATATGGAAATACTTTTAATACAAATAGGAGGAAATATTTTTTCACTCAACCAATAGTTAAGCTCTGGAACTCTTTGCCGGAGGATGTAGTAACAGTGGTTAGCATATCTGGGTTTTAAAAAAAGGTTTGGACATATTCCTGGAGGAACAGTTCATAGTTTGCTATAGAGACAGACACAGGATTGGTAGCATGGAATGTTGTTAATTGGGTTTCTGCAAGTACTCATGACCTGCCTTGGCCACTGTTTGGAAATGGTATACTGGGACAGATGGACCATTGGTCTAAGTAAGTATGGCCACTCTTACGTTCAGCATAAATTCACTGGAGGCGAGTCTTTCAACTGAATGGAAGCCCTGGAACAAGGCAGGGGCATTAGACAAAAATGAAAGAGGATAGACTCAAAAGTAGCCTAAGGAAATACTTCTTCACAAAAAGGGTAGTGTATTTGTAGAATGGTCTCCTTGTGTAAGTGGAGCACCTGAACTCAAGAAAGCTTGGGACAAGTACATAGAATCTCTATAGGAATGATAGGGAGAGTATATGGCATAGACTGGCAAACTGGATAGCTATATAATCTTTGTCTAACTACATTTTTCTCTGTTTCTATTTCTCTCTACATTTATACCTGATCCCCGCTGCAATAGCCGAGTTGGGGCAAAAAAATCCTCAGGAAGTCCAGCCACTGTTTTATGGGCTCCCTCTCCAAAATGACTGTACCATCTCTGAAGCACCCCCAGCAGAACCAGGGAGCACATGCCCAGACACCAAATTAAAGTTTTCTGCAGGGAATGGTACAGTGATGCCATTTCAGTCACTGGATCCATTCATCATAGAGCCAAAATATTTTTGATGTACATATATGCCTATAATTTCACATACTTTAGTGAGTTTTCCCCTTTACAAGCTTGGTAAGGAAAGAAGGAGAAATCAGATCTTACCTGCTAATTTACTTTCCTTTAGTCCCTCCAGACCGGTCCAGAATATGACCAATTGTTGCGCACTTCTTCCAGCAGATGGAGACTGAGAATTCTGACTCTTGTGAGAGCCAATAAGAGCCCTGGTTAGCTAGAGTGGGATTCAGTATTATCTTTACAAAGCAGAATAGAAAGGAGAAAAGCTGTGCAACCGGAGGACTCAAAACAGCCACTGTGAGCATACAGGAAAATACCTGTAGATCTTCACTTTATGGTCAATTGCCTTATTTTGGCTGATTTTATTTTATTTTAATCGAAGTCAAACAAAGTAGCTCTTCCCTAAAGAACTGGTAAGGATGGGATCTGGGCCAGTCCGGAGGGGCTAAGGGAAAAATTAGCAAGTAAGATCTAATTTCTCTTTCCTTGGCGTCCCTCTGGACTGGCCCAGAATGTGACTGATGGGACATGAGAGCAGTACATTTAAGGGAACGACCGTAACAATCTGGTTGTAACAACACTGGCTCAAAAATCACATCCTGGCAACACTGCACATCCAGCCTGGAAGACCATGTCGCTGCCCGACATAAATCCAAAGGAGAAACCAAACAAAAACAAAACTACTCTGCTCATGACATCGCCTGTCCTCTGGTATAATGGACTTTCAGTCCCTCCGGAACTAGCTTCTTGGAAGAAGATAAGCAGAAACAATCATCTCTTTAAGCCACCTAGAAATGGTGGATTTAGATGTGGGAATCCCTTTGCAGGATCCCCTCCCCGATAAGAAAATATGATCTGATTATCTAAACCGCTCAGATTGCAAATAGTGTTTCAGAACCTTCTTGACATTGTTTACGCAGACTGCGCAGAACTGCCGATCCAGAGGACGAACACAATGAGCGGCAAAACTACCGTATGCCTCAAATGAAATCTGGAAATGACTTTCAGAAGGAATGTAGGAACGGGACGCAAAAAGCCACCTGCTCCTTAGTAAACTCCAAAAAAAAGGAGAGAGGCAGGAAAACTCAAAAGTGCACCAAGTCTGAATATAGCATTGTGACTATTACTTTAGAAGAATGACCCCTCAAACAATCACGCCCTTCCAAGAGCCAAGCCATAAGACAAAATCAAGCCGGATCTGGAAGAACTGGTGGTCCCTGAAGGAGGCCGGGAGACTCCGGAAGTTTCAGCGAGTCCACCAGAAGGTGTAAAAAAATCAGCATACGGAGGCCTTCAAGGCCGATCCTATCAAGATTAAAGACTGCTGTGGACCTTGATCCTTTGAATAAGTCTGCCTATAAGAGGCCACCGAGGAAATAAACGTAAAAGAGGTGCAACTATGACCTCCACTTTGTGATCCTTCCTGTGACCGAAGAATAATGGAACCGTGCCATTCAGATTTGGTGCCATGAAATCCATGACAGGGACAGCCCAACGGTGGAGAACTACTTGAAATGCACGTGCTTCGAGAAATCACTCTCCTGTGATGACAGAAATTTGTTGAACATTTGTTGTCCCCGCTACATACTACTACTACTTAACATTTCTAAAGTGCTACTAGGGTTACGCAGCGCTGTACAATTTAAACGAGGAAGGACAGTCCCTGCTCAAAAGAGCTTACAATCTAAAGGACAGGTAAGCAGTCAATCAAATGGGGGAGTGTAGGTTTCCTGAATAGAGGTAAGTGGTTAAGTGCCGAAAGCTACAGTGAAGAGGTGGGCTTTGAGTAAGGATTTGAAGATAGGCAGGGAGGGCGCGTGGCGTATGGGTTCGGGTAGTTTATTCCAAGCATAGGGTGAGGCGAGGCAGAAGGGGCGGAGTCTGGAGTTGGCGGTGGTGGAGAAGGGTACTGATAGGAGGGATTTGTCCTGTGAGCGGAGGTTACGGGTAGGAACGTACGGGGATATGAGGGTAGAGAGGTAATGAGGGGCTGCAGATTGAGTGCATTTGTAGGTTAGTAGTAGAAGCTTGAACTGTGAGACGCCGACAGATCCAAAAGATGCTGCTCTGCCCAGGCCATGAGAAGAGCTGCTTCTTATTGTAAAGGTCGACTCTTCATCCCTCCTTAACGATTGACAGACTACTGTCGTCGCATTGTCCGAGAGCACCCGCGCAGATTTGGATTCCACTAGAAGTTGAAAAGAGAGCAGAACAGAATGAATTGCCCATGTTTCCAGAGTGATCAAACAGCGTGTTTCCGTCGGGAACCAGAGACCCTGAGCAAGATGCCCCAAACAGAGAGTTCCTCAGCTCCCGAGACTGGCATTCACTGAGGCTCATCAAAAGAACACCCTTGTTCAGAATTGGAGTCTGAAGCCACTAAAGGAGACTCTCACTTTCGAAAGTCCCAAGAGGCAGTTTCACAGTCAGCGGGACATCTGTAGAGGTCTCCTGAACGCTCTGGCCCAAGGTACTACCTCTATCGTTGCTATCATGCAATCAAAAATCTGAAGATCGGACTGTTTGAGGAGGAGAGAATCTGGCCTTGAAGAATGACAATCCTGTCCTATGGAAGAAACACTCGGCCCTGAAGAGAATCGAAGGAGACTCCAAGATAAGGAGGCTCTGAGAGGGCTCCAAACAACTCTTAAGAGGGTTTACTACCCAACTGAGGGACTGAAGAAACTGGACAACTGGAGTTGTAACTTGCAGCCTTTTCTGGAGATACTTTGCATCTATCAACCAATTGTCCAGGAAATGGTGAACTAGAATACCTTCTTACCCGAGAGCTGTTGCTACTACTACCATGAACTTCATGAATGCTCGAGGAACCAAAAGGCAAAGCTGGAGACTGAATGCTTGCGAAAGACCACAAAGAGAAGAAATCGCTGATGAAGTGGACGAACTGGGATGTGAAGATATACCACCGTTAAGTCCAGAGGTCTTAGAAACTCCCATGAACGCATTGTGACTATGATGGAATCAAGAGTTTCTGTAAGAGGAGGTCTTGAGTGCTCAATTGCCCACTTTGAAAACTAAAAAATTGGACTAAAGGACCCTTTTTTCCTCAGAATGACAAAGTAAATAAGAGAAGGGTCCTGTTCCGATATCTGCTAGAGATACTATATTCCAGAGTATGGAATGACATCTTTTTGATTTGTGTATCTTACTGTAATCTCCTGAAATATCAACACACTATGCCAATGTTATGAATAGTCATGCATCTACAGCTGCTACAGGTAGAATGAAACTGCTTAAGCAGTAGTTATAGAATCTGACTACTGAAGGATCTTCTCCAGGTAGAAGTGCATCTGGAACCAAAATCATGGATTCAGTGTCCCCAAAAAACTCAGAAACATTCAAACAATTATCTTATAGAAGGGATGTATCAGAGTCTGAATCAGACACAGGGTCATACACCAGGTCCCAGGAAACCCTTGGGCAATTAAACCAAGTTAAAATCCTCTCTGCAGTAGAAGGAAATGGAGCAGAGGAAGCAGCTTTAAGTAAAAGAAAAAGCTTAGTACAGTTGCAAAACAAATTCAGGAGGAATTCACTCCTCAGGAAGGTACTGTTGGCGATGAGAAAGCTGGAAAGAAACCCCTAACAATGAGTCTGTGAAAGAAGCCGGCCTTCTCTGTCTCAGCAATTTGTTTCTCTAAAATGGGAGCGTTTCCCACCGAAGCCAACGCTATTCAAGTTCCAGCAGCGGTAAGAGAAGAAACCGCAGCATTTACAAAAGAAACCACCAACGGGGCAGAAAAACCGGTCAGGAGCTGTCTGACCATGCAAAACTTACAAACACCAGCCACTGAAATGACCCTTCTTTAACAGACCTCTCTCTGTTTCTTCGCCATAGCAAAGATCAGCAAACTTGCCCCCCCCCCCCACACCCTGATACTCTCCCAGCAAGGAAAGAGTCAACTAGCAGCAAACCAAATAAAAAGCTACAGTTGCAAAAAAAAAAAAAAAAAAAAAAAGACAATCAAAGCAGCTTTAACTCACAATCAATGTGGCTGTCTCTCCGGGCTCTCAGGACACTCTTCCCACAAAGGGGCTGAGGCAGTGCAAATGAAAACGTCATTCAAACTTAAGATAGAAACACAAACAAACATTTGGGAGGATTTTATGGGGGCAGAGACCCAGCCAACCATGTTTACTGAAAACCCTCATGGGTATCAGCCTCCAATTTTAAGAGAAACACCAGATCACAGAATGTACTGAACATTAGGAGTGGAGGAGTGGCCCAGTGGTTAGAGCACTGATCTTGCAATCCAAAGGTGGCCGGTTCAAATCCCACTGCTGCTCCGTCTGATCTTGGGCAAGCTACAACCCTCCATTGCCCCAGGTACAAACATATTGTGAGCCCTCCTGGGACAGAAAAATATCCAGAGTACTTGAATGTAACTCACCTTGAGCTACTACTGAAAAAGGTGTGAGCAAAATCAAAAAAATAAATAATTTTTTAAAGCCAAATGGGAAAAATTAGAAAGAGACTGAAGGGCTCACCTCCTTCCACCTGCTGGAGACTAAGAATACTGAATCTCATTCTAGCTAACCAGGGCTCTTATTAGCTCTAACAATAGTCAGAATTCTCAGTCTCCACCTACTGGAAGGAGTGCACAACCATCAGCCACATTGTGGGCCGGGCCGGAGGGACGCTAAGGAAATAAAACCGATTTAACAATATTTACTGCTGGGATGAGGAAGGGAAAAATAAAACCGCCACAGCTTTTCCTTCATCCCAATTGATCCTACAATAAATGAAGGGCTAGATTTACCCAAGTGTGCTGCTATCTTAACACCATTAATTATTATTAGTAAACAGCTACTACTCCTCAAAATGAGACTTACAGAAAATGACAAGAAAAACTGTGCATTAGAAACTTCCAGTAGATCTAGTTTAAAATTAGAACAAATTCAATGGTTAAGAGAAAAAAAAAGGAAAGATGAAGGGAGAACCTTTATACGGCTCTACAATGGAAGAGCACCACCAGAGTCAAAAAGCATCTATTGCACTTACAGCACAATGTTTATTCTTGCAAAATGAAGTCTTTACCAAATAGTTTCCATCTTATATTTGAGCTATCCCAAATTACTTTTGCTCTACATCTCTTTCCTCAACCTATTCAATAAGCTTATGGCAGAACTAACAGTGCTAAGGAGGTTACCTGACTGCCTAAGAAGCTGTGAGAACCCTCTCAGAGAATGAAAAGCAAGGGCGTTCACCAGCTACTGGCCTTTCCAAAGCATGAGCATGCTAAGAAATTAGTGCACTGCATCTTGGCACCTAAGTACTAGTTCTAAAATGGCACCTAGGCATCCAAATTCTTTTATAGAATAACGATCGGCATTTACACATCAACATTTAATGTGTTTCAGTGGTGTACAAAGCGCACTGGCGCCACAGTCCCAGTCCCTACCTACCCTCAAGCTCCCTCGATAGCCCTCTTCTCTCTGCCACCCTGCATTAAAATTTTTTTTTTTTAAATCTTTGAATCGGCAGCACAGTGCCTCGCGTCTGCGTGTAAAAGAAGCGGATCGCCTTGTCGGGCCTTTCCTGTGTCCCACCCCCGTCTGACGTAACTTCCCATTTCTGCGAGGGTGGAACACAGTGAGGGAAGGCCCGACGAGGCGATCCGCTTCTTTTACACGCAGATGCGAGGCGCTACGCCGCCGATTCAGAGATTATTTTATAAATGCAGGGTGCTAGGTGGCAGAGAGAAGAGGTCTGTCGAGGGAGCTGATGGTAGGCAGGTGGGGACTGGGTCGGGGGGGGGGGGGGGGGGGCTCAGATGGGAGAAGAGAGTTGGAACAGGGGTCTGAGAATGGGGCAGGAGGGAGAATGGGTCCGGGGCTGAAAAGAAGGGCAGGTGAGAGAATGGGGCTGGAGCTGAAAAGGATGGCCCTAATGCAAGGCAGGTGGATGAAGGGGACTGGAACTGGGGGCTGAAAAGGAGTGTAGGAGGGATAAGGGAGCTAGTACTGGAACTGGGGGCTGAAAAGGGGACAGGGAGAAGTGGCTGGGGCTGAAGCAAGGGGGGGGGGGAGAGAGAGAAAGAAAGAGGGCGGGCAGACGGTGGATTGCAGGGAGAGAGCGAAGACAGATGCTGGATGGAAGGGAGGCAGTGAAAAGATGAGGAAAGCAGAAACCTAACAAACTGTAAATAAAATATATATATTTTTTCTTTTCTTGCTTTAGGATAAAGTAGTATTGTAGCTGTGTTAATAAATGTTTATAAATAGAACATGAAAATAAGGTGATCTTTTTATTGGACTAATCTTAATACATTTTGACTAACTTTCGGAGAATAAAACCCCCTTCCTCAGGTCAGGATAGGATACAGTAACAGCACTATACTGTATTGACCTGAGGAAGGAGGTTTTGGCCTCTGAAAGCTAAATGTATTAGTCCAATAAAATGGGTTTTCTATATTTGTTTTATTTCTATTTGTTAATTTGTAAAGTGGTGATTGGTATTTGTTTAGTTTTTTCAAATTTACATCTGCTGTCTTTATATTTTGCACACTACTAGGGGGACATTTTCTGTTTCTGTGGTGTTGCATTGTATGCAGAGTCTGGCATCTTGGGGGTTCAGTTTAATTTTTGTCTACATAGAAAGTTTATGATTACTTATTCTATAGTGGATTAGGGTGTATCTGTGTTTGTGAAAAAGACATGGCTTTCAGCTGGCATTGATTGTGCAGGATCAACGATCTGTACTAATCTGTCTGGTTTCATTTTACAATAGGTGAATTGATGTTCTAGTGCTCACTGTAGTGTTTAAGATGCTTTCCTTTTCCTTGTATGACTCGTAGAAATTACAGCTTATGGTATGGTATGGTAGAATTGCTCCATAGGTCTTGTTTTGTATTCTCAGTGGTGGTGGAGATGAAAACAGTAGCAGAATTCAAGCATGCGATGGATAATCATAAAGGAATCCTGTTCAGAAGGAATGGATCCTCAGAAGCTTAGCCGAGATTGGGAGGCAGGGCTAGTGCTGGGCAAGACTTCTACGGTCTGTGCCCTGAAAATGGCAGATACAAATCAAAGGTAAGGTAAAACACAAAAGTAGCACATATGAGTTTATCTTGTTGGGCAGACTAGATGGACCGTGCAGGTCTTTTTTCTGCCGTCATCTACTATGTTACTATGTATGCCTAATACTGGATTTTGGAGGGGGGGGGGGGGGGGGGTTACAAAATGACCAGCCCCGGGTGTCAACTACCCTAGGTCAGGGGTAGGCAACTCCGGTCCTCGAGAGCCGCAGGCAGATCAGGTTTTCAGGATATCCACAATGAATATGCAGGAGATAGATTTGCATACCAAGGAGGCAGTGCTTGCAAATCTATCTTCTGCATATTCATTGTGGATATCCTGAAAACCTGACCTGCGGCTCTCGAGGACTGGAATTGCCTACCTCTGCCCTAGGTACATCACTGATGTGTTTAACAAAATTTAATGTGGACAAATGCATAGTGGTGCACATTGTGAAGAAGAATCCAGATCAGTTACCTGATGCTAGGGTCCATCTTGGGAGTCAGCACCCAAGAAAAAGATTTAAGTGTCACTGTAGATAATACACTGAAATCTTCTGCCCAGTGTGTAGTGGTGGCCAAAAAAGAAAACAGGATGCTAGGAATTATTAGGAAAGTGATGGTAAATAAGACGAAAAATACTCTCTCTATAGCTTCATGGTGCAACCTCATCTAGATTAGTAAAGACTAGTAAAGAAGCTGAAATTAACATGGGAACATTTTTTTCTTTACAAGGTCCCAAGATCTGGAATTCAATCCCAGCTTCTCTACTGACTATAGCAAATTATATCTCTTCGTAAAGCTTTAAAGCATGTACTCTGATTTACTGTAAACCTTTTGTTGCTTTTTGATACTGTAATTCATGTCCAAATATATCTTCTTGACTGTAAACAGCTTTGAAGTTACATTATAAAAGGTATAGAAGTATCTATAAAACTGCATTGTTGTAGTCACCTGCAAATGCATAGTACAGACTTCCCTCTCTGTCCTGCCCTCGCGTCAAGACGTCAGAGGGCAGAACAGAGAGGGAAACGGAGTCGGACTGTCGGACGACACTGCCTGGAAACGAACATCGCGTGAACCAATCTCCACCCTCCCCCCCATCGCTCCCCTCCGTATCGGGCCCCCAGCACTGACCTGACAACGCCTCTCACCTCCGCTTTCACACAGAGATGAGAGGCGCTGTCAGGTCAGTGCAGGGGACCCGGCACGGAGGTGGGAGGGAGCGGTGACGAGGAGGGTTGCTGGACATGGGGGGAGGGGGGAGGCCAAGGGAAAGAGGAGGGTTGCTGGATACGGGGGGAGGATCGGTGGACGGGGTGAGGCCAGGGAAGAGAGGAGGGCTGCAATACTCGCCCGTTTTTACGGGCTTAACAGCTAGTGTATATATATATATATACACTATATATACTATATATTCTACTATATATATATATATATATATAGTAGAATTAAAAAGGGTTCAAAGAAGAGCAGCCAAAATCATAAAGGGAACGAATTCCTCTCACACAAGGAAAGGCTAAAGCTATTAGGACCCTTCAGCCTAGATAAGAGACAGCTGGGGGGGGGGGGGGGGGGGGGGGGAGAGATATGATTGAGGACTACAAAACCCAGAGTGGCACAGAACAAGTAGAAGTGAATATTTTTTTTACTCAAAATTACATGGAAATACTTTTAAAACAAATCAGAAGTATTTTTTCAGTCAACAAATAGTTAAGCTCTGGAACTCTTTGCCGGAATATGTACTAAAAGCAGTTAGTTTATCTGGGTTTTAAAAAAAAAATTTGAACAAGCTCCTGGAGGTAAAGTCCATGGCCTGCTACTGAGACAGGCACACAGAAAGCCATTGCTTGCCCTAGGATTGGTAGCACAGAATGTTGGTACTATTTGGGTTTCTGCAGGAAACAGGCTACAGGGCTAGATGGACCATTGGACTGACACACTATGGCTATTCTTATGTTAACATTCAGGTGCACCCACTTACGCCATGTCAATGTGGGCATTAAATGCACAAACTCAACTACAACACTTTAGCATATAAATTATGCTACTTTAAACGTGGGAACCACCCATGAACCACCCACGCCCCACCCACACAAACACCCTCTTCTTGCATTTACACTGTGTTACATACCACCACTGTGCATGCATGCAAGCACACCTAACTTTAGGTAACCCGAAAATAAGTAGGCTGTTACTGTTATCCACCCAGAACAAGTAGTGTGGGCTATATCATTTTATGTAAAAAAAAAAAAAAACCTACTATGCGCATGTGGTTAATAAGAACGAGGGTGCTTAACATCGGTTGGGCCTAGGTCTGAGGTGCTACTACTGCAGAGATCCGCACAGGTTGAGAAGTGGACTAAGCCTAGGGCATTCCCGGCGGGAACTGTGCAGATACCGCAGGTTCAGCGTAGACAGGCTGGGAAGTGTGCCGTTAGTTGAACGTGTGTGGAGGAAGGAACTAACCCCAGATGACCCCACTCACTAACCCCTACCCCCAACAGGAAGCATAACATCCCCGGCAGCCGTTCAGCGGGTACCTTTCAAGGCTCGGACCGCCACGGCTAATTATAGCGCGTGCCAAAACTTGCACTACGCGTTATCACACACTACCC
Organism: Microcaecilia unicolor; assembly: GCF_901765095.1. Taxonomy (NCBI): domain Eukaryota; kingdom Metazoa; phylum Chordata; class Amphibia; order Gymnophiona; family Siphonopidae; genus Microcaecilia; species Microcaecilia unicolor. The sequence goes on along the minus strand of NC_044039.1, from coordinate 183,975,966 downwards.
TCCAGCAGAAACAGCCTCAAGAATCCCTGCTGCACGTCGGCGGCACAGAGCCAATCAGTAGCCTTCCTCCTCCTCACCTTGCCCTGGGGCAGGCTTTCACCGTATCCTCTGCCGAAAGCCGAACGGGTGCACTCCCTCCTCCTCCGCTGATGATCTTCATCTTCCGCTTCTGGTTCCAAAAAGACATTCACACTCACATTGTCCCAGCTGTCCGTCACCTGCTCTCCAACTTCTTGTAGAACCGTCTCCGCCGTAGCCAGACATTTATGATAGCCTTTAGCTCCAAACGGCGTCACCCTTACCAACCTCCGCTTTTTCCGCTACTAGCGGTTCAGAACACAAGGCAAGAAGGAAGGCAGCAGCACCAGTAATAGAAACTGCGCGAAAAACGCTCAGCTGATTGACGGCCCCCGTCAGGTGCACGCGAGCTCATTGGAGGCCGGAGCGCCGCACTGCCCAGCAACCATTTACCTATTGGTCAGTAGATTGAAATGCTCAGCCTACTCCAAGTCGGTGGCCAATTAGAGAGAAAGAGTGAAAGAAACAAAAAAAAAAAAAAAAAGAGAGAGAGATACTATGTCAAGGCGCGTGCGCTTATAACTCTAATTGTGCAGCGTTGTGTTGGTCGTCGTTTCGTAATCGTAACTTTTCAGATGTTGGTGATTCTTGAATGCTCGTCTGCTTTGCGGTTTAAAAAAATAATAATAATTAAGGAGTGCATCCTTAATTCAGAATCAAGCTTTCCAGGGTCCAGGGAGCATGTAGAAAGCAGCATGTTTGTTAACATTTCATTGACCTCGGGTAGATCTAAACAGAACAGCAACCATATTTTGAGAGGACTTGGGTCTTCTGATTTTTGGTTTTTAACAATAAGCAAATAAAACAACCTTGGTGAAAAAAAAAACCACTAGAAAGCAGGGGCGTAGCCAGATTTTGGGTGAGCCTAGGTAAGCAGTGGGTGGGTACCAAATGTTCTTCCCCACCACCACCACCAAAAAAATATCTCAGCTGGCAGGAAAATGCTTCTTTCCACCTTGGCAGTCTGCAGCAGGTATGCGCTGAAAACTGAGCATGCGCAGGTGCCAATATTCTGGACAGGGCCGGTCTTAGCAAGTGCGGGGCCCTATGCAGACCAATTTGGTGGGGCCCCCCTCCTAGCCCCGCACCCACCCTAGCTCCACCCCATTGATAAGATTATTACATTTTTAGAACATTTTTTTATTTAAGAAATTTCAAATAAAGACAAATGAAGCTAAACTTGTACAAAAAAACTGATTGAAATAATAAGCACAATGCTATCATGAAACCTCCCCTCCCTACTACTACTACTACTACTTAGCATTTCTATAGCGCTGCCAGGGTTACGCAGCGCTGTACAAGTTTAAACATGGGGAAGGACAGTCCCTGCTCAAGAGAGCTTACAATCTAAAATTATTCAGTTCAAGTCCACTACAATTAGTAGTTCAAATTCTCATAACAAAGGAGAATAAAGGAAAAATATTAAGAAAAGAGTCAGTACTTTCAAATTCCCCTATTACTCTGTAACCTATATATGCAATAAAATAAAAATGAAATGAAAAGATATACAATAAAGTGATGTGTAAAATATAATGTACAATATAAAAATTTATAGACTACCAAGGTATTAAAATTGTTTTAAAATATATACCACAACTCTCTGACTCAAGAAGACTCCGACTGTCTGTCATCCATAATTGTCTGACAACACACAGAAAAAAAAATAAGTAAAAATAAAATAGACACAATTAATACCTTATACACGAATATACCAGCCATATGGAAAATGCAGGCCGTCAACAATATGAAGCTAGCAAGGGATCATAATATCACAATTCTCATGTAGAGCCACAAAACACCCTCTTAGAGGTAGTGTGTCATTATTTAGACTCTACACCCTTTCTGATGTTTGGTGCCACCTTAGTAAGGCCAACACACAATCTCTCCACTGCAAAACACTATACACAAACTTGTGCAAAAACACACTCATAACCTTAACAAACCATAAACAGCTCTAATTCAAAGGACAGGACGAGCTACAACCTTATGCGTGGCGTGGAAAGGCAACTGTAATTACACCGGGCTCTAAAACACCAGTGCATAACCTAGTGGGAAAAAAAACAAAACAAAAAGGGCTGCAAACTATACGCTAGTAGAATACTGTACCTTCCTTGATCACACCTGAAAAACACATGAAGGCAAAATACTGAACTGGAAAGTTACCTCAAGAAGTCAGACTCAGCATGCAGCAATACTACAAAAATTGAAACTTACATGAAAAATATCACAGATGCAATTTCCAAAAACTGACATATTCCAATTAATAAATCCTGAATAAAATAGTTTTTTCTACCTTTGTTGTCTGGTGACTTTGTTTTTCTGATCATGCTGGCTCAGTATCCGATTGTGCTGCTATCTGTCCTCTTAACTCCATTTCCAGGGCTTCCTTTCCATTTATTTCTTTACTTTCCGCCTTTCTTCTTCATTTCTTGCCCTACATCCGTAAGTAAAAGCTGGGTCCTCCGCAGACTTGACTGTCCAGTGGATCCAGCTTCTGCCTATTTTCTATATCCATGTGCACTTTTTCTCCTCTCTTCCTTTTCCCTCACCTCATCTCCTTCCTCACTCTTCCCTCACCTCCATCCATGTCCAGCATTTCTTCTTTCTCCTCCATCCACCCATGTCCAGCGACCCTCCTGTCCCCCCTGCCATCCATCTATGTCCAGCAACCCCCCTGTCCCCTCTGCCCTCCCCTGCCATCCACCTATGTCCAGAAACCCTCCTCCCCTGCCATCCACCCATGCCCAGCGACCCTCCTGTCCTCCCTGCCCGCCCCTGCCATCCACCTATGTCCAGAAATACCCCTCCCCTGCCATCCACCCATGTCCAGTGACCCTCCTGTCCTCCCCTGCCATCCACCTATGTCCAGAAACCCCCCTCCCCTGCCATCCACCCATGTCCAGTGACCCTCCTGTCCCCCCTGCTCTCCCCTGCCATCCACCTATGTCCAGTAACCCCCCCCCCGTCCCCCATGCACTCCACCCATGTCCAGCATGCGACTCTCCTCGTTCCCCTGCTCCCCCTCCCTCCAGCCACCTGAGCCCCCCTTCCGTCTGAGCCCCCCCCCCCCGATCCGCCAAACAACCCTCTTCTGCCACCTGACCCGGCCGGCACCTCACCTGACCCAGCATTTAAAAAAAATCTCCAAGCGGCGGTGCGTGCGTCAGGGGCGTAGCCAGACACCCAATTTTGGGTGGGCCTGGGCCCTGTCCCATAAGTGATTTGGTCTCTTCCTCTCTCACCTGCATGCCATTTGGTCTCTGAAACATCCTTCCTCCCTGGCATGCAGCAACTAATACACACTGCTCATGTTGACCCCACAGCCTTCCCTCTGATGCAACTTCCTGTTTCCGCATAGGTGGGAATACATCGGAGGGAAGGCTGTGGGGCTGGTTGTGTGAATAGTATGTATCAGTTGTTGCTCGCTGCAGGCGAAGATCTGCTATTTACAAGGTATGCAGGAGGGACAGTTGTTGGGAGTTTTTGGCTGGTGAGGCTTAGGGATCCCTGCCAGCCAAATCATAGGTGTGCTGCTACTGGGTGGGCCTGAGCCCAAAGTAGGTGGGCCTGGGCCCATCCAGGCCCACCCTTGGCTACGCCACTGGCGTGCGTCTGAGTAAAAGAAGAAAAACCGCTTCGCAGTTCGTCCGTCGGCCGGCCTTCCCTCATGTCCCGCCCTTGTGGAAGTTACATCAGAGGGCAGGACAAACCTCCTCCAGGGCAACTGCCTGTGCTTCTGCCCAGGATGTTGCCTGTTCTGACATCAAGTGAGCTCTCACACTGGAGGCACCTGATGGTTCTTACAGATGTAGGCGGTATCAATGCTCGCCTTGATCCACCTCACAACTGAGGCCTTGAATGCAGCCTAGCCCTTCTGAGGGCCATGGAAAAGGACAGAGATGATCAGCGAGATTAATTTCATTTGTCTCCTCCAAATAACGCAGTAACATTTGCCGAACATCCAGCTTGTGCAGTCTCTGAGCCGAAAGATTGGAGTTGTCTTCTACAAAGGAGGGCAAACAGACCTCATAGTTCAGATGGAATGGAGAAATCACTTTAGGAAGAAAGGAAAGAACAGAATGAATGGACACCAATTCCTCCGAAAAAGGGAGGTATGGGTCCTGACAAAACAGAGCCTGCTGCTTTGAGACTCTCCAAGTTGAGCTAATCGCAATAAGGAAAACCATCTTGAGGGTGAGGATTTTAATGGAGGTTAACTGCAAAGTGTCACGGTCATCATCACCAACGTCCATGCCTTGCTCGTCAGTGCCCTGTTCCTCCTTCCAAACCTTCTAAAATTACCTGCAGTTCCAGTCAGTGACCTGTGGAGTCACTGTAGAATGGTGGAGGCCAAGCAGGTGATGTCATCAGCACTGAGCAATTCTTAAACTGGCTTCTGAGTGTGCGCAGGGTTCTGGCAATTATCCTTGATTGGGCCCAGGCCTGCCTGGGCTCTGTTAGTTCCAACTTCCGTTTCTTTGCGAGGCCATGGCCTGAAGCTTTGCTTACAGCTTTGTCCTTATGCTGTGTGGTGTAGCAAGGGCGGGGCGGTGGGGGCGGTCCGCCCCGGGTGTCGGCGGGTGGGGGGTGCTCTGTCGAGAGCCGACAGCTCTCGTCTCCTGCCGCTACCCTGCTTTTTTTTTTTAATCCATTGCAGCGACGCAGGCAGCGCTTCCCGTCTGCCCTGTGAAGGAGAAAATCGTGTCGCTGGCATCGGGCCTTCCCTCGTTGTGTCCCGCCCTCTTCTGAGGTAACTTCCTATTTCCTCGAGGGCGGGACACAATGAGGGAAGGCCCGACGCCAGCGACGTGATTTTCTCCTTCACAGGGCAGACAGGAAGCGCTGCCTGCGTCGCTGCAATGGATTGAAAAAAAAAAAGCAGGGTAGCGGCAGGAGACAAGAGCTGTCGGCTCTCAACGGCAGGGGCACAGGTCGGGACCGGCTCGGGGGAGGGGGAAGCTCAGAGGGGAGAAGGGGATTGGGGAGGGTGGGAGAGCCTAGAGGGGTGCTCAGAGGAGAAGGGGATTGGGGAGGGTGGGAGAGTCTAGAGGGGTGCTCAGGGGAGACGGGGATTGGGGAGGGTGGGTGAGCTTAGAGGGGTGCTTAGGGGAGCAGGGGATTGGGGAGGGTGGGGGAGCTTAGATGGGTCACTGGGTGCTCAGAGGGGAGAAGGGGATTCGGGAGGGTGGGGGAGCTTAGAGGGGTGCTCAGGGGAGAAGGGGATTGGGGAGGGTGATGGAGCTTAGAGGGGAGAAGGGGACTGGGGAGGGGAGTGCTCAGAGGGGAGAAGGGGTCTGAAGCTGTAACTGGGGTCTGACAAGGGGGCAGGAGGGAAAATGGATCCATGCCTGGGGCAGGTGGGAGTTGTGGATGCACTTTATACTAAGTTTCACTTCAACAGAGTAGTCCTCCGCACGCACCCTAAGTTCCTGCTGAAGGTGGTGTCTGAGTTCCATCTAAACCAGTCAATTGTCTTTCCAACATTTTTCCCCGTTCTCATGCCCGTCCTGCTGAAAGCAGCTTGCACACCTTGGACTGTAAGAGAGCGTTCGCCTTTTACATGTAGCGGACAAAGCCCTTCAGACCGCCCAGTTGTTTGTTTCTTTTGTTCCCAACAGGAGGGAAGTCTCCATCGGAAAACACACAGTCTCCAGTTGGCTAGCAGATTACATTTCCTTTGCTTATACCCAAGCTGAACTGACTCTGGAGGGCCATGTCATATCTCATAATGTCAGAGCCATGGCTGCGTCGGTGGCTCACTTAAAGTCAGCCTCCATAGAAGAGATTTGCAAGGCTGCAATGTGGTCTTCAGTCCACACATTCACGTCACACTACTGCCTTGAGCAGGACACCCGGCGCGACAGTCAGTTTGGGCAGTCGGTGCTGCAGAATCTGTTCAGGGTTTAGAATCCAACTGCAGCCCCCTAGACCCTTTTTTTTGTTCTGTTCCAGGCCTACACCCCTTCCCGTGCACTCCGCTCCATGGATAAATCCTTCTTATCTGTTCCCTTCTCCACTACTGCCAACTCCAGACTTCGCGCCTTCTGTCTCGCTGCACCCTACGCCTGGAATAAACTTCCTGAGCCCCTACGTCTTGCCCCATCCTTGGCCACCTTTAAATCTAGACTGAAAGCCCACCTCTTTAACATTGCTTTTGACTCGTAACCACTCGCCTCCACCTACCCTCCTCTCTTCCTTCCCGTCCACATTAATTGATTTGATTTGCTTACTTTATTTATTTTTTGTCTATTAGATTGTAAGCTCTTTGAGCAGGGACTGTCTTTCTTCTATGTTTGTGCAGCGCTGCGTATGCCTTGTAGCGCTATAGAAATGCTAAATAGTAGTAGTAGTAGTAGAATGGGTCTGGGGCTGAAAAGGGGGATGCAAGGCATGTGGTGGATGAAGGGGGCTGAAAAGAGCAGGCAGAGAGAGAGAGAGGGGACAGACCCTGGATGGAAGTGGGGAGTGTGAGGGAGGGCAGACCCTGGATGGATGGGAGAGGGAGGGCAGACGGATTGAAGGGGCAGAGAGAAAGGGCAGATGGTGGCTGGAAGGGGGAGAGAGAAAGAGGGAAGACTGGGGCAAATGGTGGATGGAAGGGGCAGAGATAGAGGGCAGATGTGGATGGGAGGAAGATGGCACACTGGGGCAGATGGTGGATGGAAGGGGCAGAAATAGAGGGCAGACAGTGGATGGAAGGGGCAGAGAGAGAGAGGGCAGACAGTGGATGGAAGGGACATTAGAGAGGGCAAACACTGGATGGCAGAGAGCGAAGACAGATGCTGGATGGAAGGAAGACAGTGAAAAGGAAAGCAGAAACCAGAGACAACAAACTGTAAATAAAATATATATTTTTATTTTTTTGCTTTAGGATATAGTATTGTAGCTGTGTTAAATGTTTATAAATAGAACATGTAAATAAGGTAATCTTTTTATTGGACTAATTTTAATACATTTCGACTTAACTTTCAGAGAAGAAAACCCCCTTCCTCAGGTCAGGATAGGATACTGTAACAGTACTATACTGTATTGACCTGAGGAAGGAGATTTTGGCCTCTGGAAGCCAAATATATTAGTCCAATAAAATGGTATTATTTTATTTTCTGTATTTGTTTTATTTCTATTTGTTAATTTGTAAAGTGGTGATTGGTATTTGTTAGTTTTTTTTTTCAAATTTACATCTGCTGTCTTTATATTTTGCACAGTACTAGGGGACATTTTCTGTTTCTTTGGTGTTGCATTGTATGCAGAGTCTGGCATCTTGGGGGTTCAGTTTAATTTTTGTCTAAATAGAAAGTTTATGATTACTTATTCTATAGTGGATTAGGGTGTATCTATTTGTGAAAAAGACATGGCTTTCGTTTGGCATTGACTGTGCAGGATTGATGATCTGTACTAATCTGTCTGTTTTCGTTTTACAGTAGGTGAATTGATGTTCTAGTGCTCACTGTAGTGTTTAAGATGCTTTCCTTTTCCTTGTGTGACTCGTACAAATTACTGTTTATGGTATGGTAGAATTGCTCTATAGGTCCTGAGTGTTTTGTATTCTCGGTATGCCTAGTACTGGATTTGGGGGGGGGGGGGGGGGGTTAAAAAAATGACCGGCCCCGGGTGTCAACTACCCTAGCTACGCCACTGGTTCTAGTGGAAGTCTGCCTCCAAGTCTGGTAGTCCTGGAGTAAAAGCTTTGCGTACAGCTTTCACCTTATGCTGTGTTCCTGTGAAGCCTGCTGTCAAGCTTGGTAGTCCTGAGGAGTAAAAGCTTTGCCTACAGCTTTCACCTTATGCTGTGTTCCTGTGAAGCCTGCTGTCAAGCTTGGTAGTCCTGAGGAGTAAAAGCTCTGCCTACAGCTTTCACCTTTGCTTGGGTCCAGTGAAGTCTGCTGCCAAGCCTGTGAGTCCAGAGCCTCCCATGCCTTAGTTAAGATTCCAGTCGCCCACCATGAGTCCTTAGACACTGTATGCAGCGAGTGGCTTTGTGCTGTTTGGGACTGTGGGCTGGATGACGGGGAGTGGTGCAGTGGCTGAGGCCATGTCTCGAGGCATCTCTGAACGAGGGAGCAGTGCTTGGAGCGCGGAGGGGTCCGCGTGGGCTGTTCCTGGCCCTTGGTTGCTGTGCTGGGCCGTTTAGTCTTCCGCCTTGGGATCATTGATTCAGGTTTGGCTTCTTCACCTTGCTTGCCTTGGGAGCGTTGGCTCAGGCTTTGTTGCTTTATCTTGCCTGCCTTGGGAGCAATCGGCTCGGGTGCCTCAGTGACTGTTTGCTTGTCTTAAGTGACTTTCCTAGTCTTCTGTGAGCGGAGTGACCTGCTCTTGCCTCTACCTGCGGTGCAGGTCCCTAAGAGACTCTTTCTTTTCCCTTTGTTTTGCTTCTGGTCCACTCTGGTTTAGAGGGAGCTTGCTGTGGTTGTTCAGCGGCTCATCTGAGTGTACTGACAGAATGAACCCTTTTTTTAAAACCACTAGTGTTGTTACCTCTGTCAACCAAGTAATGCCTGTTTTGTCTTTGTCCCGCTAGTGCAGGCCTTTTGCCTAGCCTATTGTGTTCTACTGTATGCCATATGTTTGCATTGCTCTGCTGGTATTGAGATGTGCTTATGTTTGATTTCCCTATACAGCTAGGCTGTTCTACTTTACCTTATTCTATGTTTTTTGTTTTTTTTTGCTTCAGCTAGGTTAGACTGTATAGCTAGGCTACCTGTTTTCCTCTCTGTGCCATCTGGCTGCCCTTTTAGCCTTGTGTTTTTTGCTACTAATAAAGCTGCCTCAGTTCATCACCATTTGTGGTCCAGTTCTTGGGAGTACTCTTAGTTCTGAGGGGACTTGGTCTACTCAGAGGTGGTTGGGTGATTCTCACGTGGCCACCTCTGGGCCAAAGACTGACAAACGTCAAGGCTCAAAGGGAGCCATGGAGAGGGCAAGGAGAACCAGATTCAGATCCCAAGGGGGAAAGCAGGGTCACATTGGAGAGTGCAAAAGCGCCACCACCTTAAAAAAAATGGGTGCTTGAGGTCCGCACCCTGACAAAGCTCAGGCTTAATGCTTAAGCAAAACATGGCCCTGTAAGTGGCGGATCTACACAAGAGAATCAAGCTAAGTCAAAACTTCTTATTTAATTTAAGTGAAAAGTATTAGCGTACTAAGCAATATAATAAGTAAAAACTGTGAAAATAAGTACAAGTAGTTTAAATAAAGACTTTGGATTGATGAGGAGGCAGGCGAGTCATGGGTAGGTTGTCCATGTGAAAAGAGTGGCTGTTGAGGTCCTTGTTATATGTAGCTGCAGAGTGCTGAGTGTTTGAGATTACGAAAACTGGAAAGGGCAGCCACCTGGACCTTTTAAGAAGCTGCGCGCCAGACCATAAGCCAGGCCCTGCTGCAAGAAACCCAGAATGTCGAGGATCTGTACCTCCCAGGGAGGACAGTGTCCACCCAGCACACCACTCCTCAAAAACCTTCCAGATCCACATATAAACCACGGATGTGGAAGACCTCTGGGACCTAAGCAAGGTAGAGACAAGGGTGGGTGAGAAACCATGACTCGCTAAATGTCACCCTTCAAGGGCTAAACCGTAAGCAAAAAGTGATCCAGATCTTCCATTTCTACTAGACTCTGAGATCCTTGGGCAGTGAAAGCAATTCAGATACTAACAGCCACACCAGGTCCACATTCCACAGCTGAGGGAACCAATCTGAAACCACCAGAAGGACTAGAGGATGCTGTGCAATCTTGCACAAGAACTGGCGTATCAGAAGCCAAAGAGGAAAGACATACAGGGGCTCCTCCGTCAGCCATGGTTGTACCAAAGCTTATATCCCCTTTGAAGCCGCCTTCCTCCTCAGCTGACGAAACATTCTACCTTGGTATTGGAACATGCAGCCATCAGGTTGAACACCGGAGGCCCCCCACTGGTCTAGAATGAGCTGGAATACATCGGTGATGACCACCACCTCCAGAGCATCCAACGAAACCCCCTGCAGGAGGTGAACAGGACAGTCTAGACTGGCTCTTGCCCTGGCGAGGAGTGGCAGATGTTGGGAGGGGGGGGGGGTCCCTCAGGGATCCCCTATTACTCTAATTCTATTGAATGTATACCTTTAGTAGCTTACATGAGCTACTTAATTCACTGGAGATCCTATATTGTTCATATGCTGACAATATTTCAATCTTATTTCCGGTAGAAGGAAATATTCAGGATACATTAGTATTTATGTAGAGGGTGTTTGAGAAGATTAGATTAGAAAGGACACAAAGTCCTGAGAGACCGGGGCATACCAAAATAGGAGAACTGACCATAGAGGCTGAATGTGCACTTGTGCCCAAGGCATCACCTCCAGGGTCACCGTCAAGGAGCCCAAAAGCTGCAGATAGTCCCAAATCCTGGGAGCCAGCAGCTTGCAGTCTGCACTTCTGGCCATCCTGACTATCTCCAGTGCTGTGTCGAAATAGACTCTCGGGTACTCCAGGACTTGGGAGGGGAGCAGGTGACTCCTGATATGATTCACTACCCAGCCCAGACCCTCTAGGAGGGTGATGACTTGAGAGATGACTTGAGAGATGGCCAACCTGGCTTCCGCCTCTGAGTGGGCCAGAATTAACCAATCATCCAGGTAGGGATGAACCTGAAACCCCTGGTGCTACAGATGCATCGCCACCACTACCACTGAAACTGATGTTACAAGACACAAAAGCGTAGGAACCACTTGTGATGATCCACTATAGGAATGTGCAGATAGGCCTCTATGAGGTCCAAGGAGGTCAAGAACTTACCCAGGCAAACTGAGATAATGACAGACCGAAGGATTACCATCCAAAAGTGCTGCATGCTGAGGCAAGCATTCACATTTTGGAGATCCAGGATGAGCCAAAAGTAGCCTCCTTTCTTTGGGATCACAAAATAAATGGAATAACACTGCAGGCTGCTCCACCAGGATGTGCTCCACTGCTTTCAGCTTGAGAAAATACTGTAGAGTGACAGCCTTTAACTCCAAGCAATAGGGAAGCACCATGAAGGTGTTGGGAAAGTAGCAGGTGAGGTCCAGGGAGTAACCCTTCTTGACTATCTCCAGAACCCACTGATCTAAGGTGATGTGACCCACTTGTGATGGAAGAGGGACAACCTACCTCTTACTAGAACCACTGAGGGGGCCAGCACACCCTCATTGGGCAGATCTGGCAACTCCAGCTCTGCTGGAGGAACCTGAGACTCCTGATCTCTTGGGACCACAAAAGGAACTCCGCTTGAAGGGCCTTCTCCCTCCCAAAGCCTGGGTTGTTGAGAGTCCAGCCAGCTGAAAACAGCCCACTTCCTTGGAGCAACCTCTAGTGACCGAGGGCCATTGAGAACCATTTGGCCTCAGCTCAGGAGGCCAGCGAGGCTGAGTCTCCCCCCATATCTGTCACCAACTTCTCCAGGTCCTCTCCACACAACAAGTGCCATCTAAAGGGTAGCTGACTGAGAAGCTTCTTGGATGCCACGTCTATGGACCAATGATGCAACCAAAGCCAATGGTGACCGAACACAGAGGTGGCCACTGATTGGGAGGAAAGATGTAACAAATTGCAATGGACGTACTCCAAGAAGGCAGCGTCTGGCTCTAGGCGAGAGACCTTGGGGACTCAGCCTCTGTTGCAACCAACGTAGCATAGCCTGAGCTACATAGCCTCCATAGATGGCAGCTTGGATGCCAGATGCCCCAAAGGTGAACCCCAGCCTACACTGCTATTCCACACGCTTGGAAGGCGAAATCCCCTTGCACAGGAACAGCGGTCTTGTTTGTGACAGTTGTGACCACCATGTCCACCTTAGGGTACGTCCAATACCTTTCCACCTGCTCAGGGTTGAAAGTACACAGGCGGTCCAGGAATATAGGGGTGTCTCTAGTGTTTAGTGCATCTTAATTAGCGTGAGCTAAAAACGCTAGTAAGCCTTAGTAAAAGACCCCTGAATGCTAGCACTTATGCATGTAATTGTACTTGTGAAAGTGCTGGCAAAATGCCTAACTGCTATTCTGCAAATACTTGTTTAACATACATAATGAGTATTTTTGTAAGGAGTGAACATATGTAAGTTAGGTGCATCCCTGACACATTTATGCAAGCTCTATGACACATAAATGTCATGCTAGTTTTCCATAATGGAATGTGGGCGATCAGGTTCCTTTATGGAATAGACTCCTACCATGCATCTTTAGGCCACCTAAATGGAGGTGCCCAGCTGTAGAATTGCTCTCATTGCTTCTAAGACAGACCCCTACAGTTCTAGCTACAGTGTTCTGAACCATCTTTGAAGTTCCTTAAGGAGACCACAATAAAGCATGTTATAGTTGTCCAATCTTGAGATCTCCAGGGACTTCTACCCAGTAGGGAAGGGTTAGGATGGCAGTTTAAGCTGCATATTTGATTATTAGGCATGTAGCTACCTGGGTGGCTGAAGGATGTGAGGATTGCTTGGTCAGATGTCTGCCTGGTACAAAGGGGGCAGACCTCATGTCACCCAGATAATATTTTAGACAGTGCTAGGGAGTTGCTGGCTATTTTAGTACATGTGGGTACCAACAATATAGGAAAATATGGGGACGTTCTGTAAGCCAAATTTAGAAAGCTGAAATCTGTGTGAATTAGCACTATGAAAGAAGTGATATAGAGTGAATGGATGGAATGCATGAGAACTAGAAGGACCTGGCACAATTGAGGAGTGGATTTTATACACAAAAAGCTTGATATGAATAAAGAATTCAAAGTAAATAAATGGTAGTTACTTTATTTTGGTATTACATATTCACTGAGGAAATTCTGAAAACCTGAACTGGCGAGGGCCGAGGTTGGACACCCTCCTCTAAAATATTTGTATGTCTGTCTGGGGGCAAAATAACTCTTAAAAAATGGAATGAAATGGAATAAAACTTTGCATGAGAGAAAAACTCTCACCACTTTGCTGGACTATTTGTCCATTATTTCCATAAATGACTCCTGCACTTGTATTTTTGGCTTATATCATTTAGTGATATTCATCAGACTCCTGAAGCAGGCACTTAGCCGAAACATGGTGCCATATTGAGTCTTTTAGAATCTTTCACCTCTATAGAATACAGACATCTTTTATTGTAAATGTACTGACTACATTGTTGCTCTTTACTGCATGTGGAAGCATCCTGTTGCAAACTATACCATTAACCACTGAGATGAGAGCTGTTTCTTTGCATCCAAAAATCATCCCCTGCAAGTTCCACACCAACAAAATGTTCCCCTCAAACTACCACCTGCAAACTGCTTTATTCCAAAGCTACTCCACCCACCTTCCCCACCACCCTATAAACTACGCCTCTGCACTCTTACCATTACACAAAATGCCCCACCCCCAAAAAACTAACCAGTTTCCCTGTTATCCTACAAATGACTTTCCCTTCAACTGCAACAACAGCCCACAAACTGTCCCCAAACTCAAAAACTAGCCCCACCAACACATAAATCACTGTACCTCCAAACAAATGCTCCCGAACTACCCCTACATTCCATGAGCATGGCCTAATTAAGCTATTGGCACACTTTGCACATACTTTTGTCCACATGTGTAGAAGGACCCTTTAAGAAGTGATCAGGACTCAGGAGATTAGGGTTGCTATCTGTCTGGCATTTTTCCAAAGTCAGCAGAATTTTACATTAACAGCTAGAAGTTAAAATGATGCATAATAAGTCATTTATCTGAGTTTAAAACCTCTACATGCAGTGCTCTAGTTTTCCTTGCCCCTTCCCCCCATGTGAGTGAGCCTTCCTTGCCTGCTTTCATTGTAACTAGTAACAGAGACTGTAGGTAGGATCCAGCCAATGGGAAGGCAGTGGGGGTAGCGATCTGAAAGCAGTGTTGCCAGGTAGTTGTGAAAAAACAAGCACGTTTTGCTTAAAAAAACAAGCCTAAAACAAACGATAATTTAAAAAAAAAAGTCCAAAAATAAGCCCAATTTTTTTTACATGCTGTGAAGTTTAATCATACACTAAAACACACTCAAGTACATCAATTGCATGTTCTCAGCCAAGGCCATTTTGAATCTATGTCAGTCAAATCGCGGGAAGATTGTGAAAAACTACAAGAGGACCTTACGAGACTGGGCGTCTAAATGGCAGGTGACGTTTAATGTGAACAAGTGCAAAGTGATGCATGTGGAAAAGAGGAGCCCAAACTATAACTACATCATGCAAGGTTCAGCGCTGGGAGTCACGGACCGAGAAAGGGATTTAGGTGTCATCATTGATGATACGTTGAAAACTTCTGCTCAATGTGCTTCTGTGGCTAGGAAAGCAAATAGGTTGTTGGGTATCATTAGGAAAGGGATTGAAAACAAAAGGATATTATTCTGCCATTGTATCGCTCCATGGTGTGACCGCACCTCGAGTATTGTGTTCAATTCTGGTCGCCGCACTTCAAAAAAGACATAGCGGAATTGGAAAAGGTGCAGAGAAGGGTGACAAAGATGATACAGGGGATGGGACGACTTCCCTATCAGGATAGGCTGAAGAGGCTGGGGCTCTTCAGCTTGGAGAAAAGGCGGCTGAGGGGAGATATGATAGAGGTCTATAAATAATGAGTGGAGTTGAACGGGTAGATGTGAAGCGTCTGTTTACACTTTCAAAATATATAGTGGAATTAGAAAAGGTGCAGAGAAGGGCAACAAAAATGATAAAGGGGAATGGGATAACTTCCCTATGAGGAAAGGCTAAAGCAGATAGGGTTCTTCGGCTTGGAGAAAAGACAGCTGAGGGGAGATATGATAGAGGTCTATAAAATAATGAGTGGAGTGGAAAGGGTAGACGTGAAGCATCTGTTTACTCTTTCCAAAAATACTAGGATTAGGGAGCATTCGATTAAGCTACAATGTAGTAAATTTAAAATGAATCTGAGAAACTTTTCTTCACTCAACATGTAATTAAACTCTGGAATTTATTGCCAGAGAATGTGGTAAAGGCAGTTAGCTTAACAGGGTTTAAAAAAGGTTTGGACGGCTTCCTAAAGGAAAAGTCCATAGACCATTATTAAAATGGACTTGGGGAAACTCCACTGCTTATTTCTGGGATAAGCAGCATAACATGTTTTGTACGTTTTTGGGATCTTGACAGGTATTTGTGACCTGGATTGGCCACTGTTAGAAACAGGATGCTGGGCTTGATGGACCTTTGGTCTGTCCCAGTATGGCAATACTTATGTACTTATGATAAAGTGCAGAGTGAGACTATTCAAATAGAAAGAGCGCACAGAGTGCTGGGCTCCACGCGAAACAACAAACCTAAGGACATAATAGCTTGCTTTACTAGCTTTAAACTCAAGGAATTGGTCCTGAAAACAGCGCGCCAAAATCCTGGTTTTACATGGGACTCATATACAATCGAACTATACCAAGATCTGGCTGCAGCGACCCTAAAACGAAGAGGAGAACTACGATCTTTCACTAGGCACCTGAGAGAGCTCAAAATCCAATATTGATGGTGGCACCCCTTCGCTTTGGCCTTTTACAAAGAGGGAAAAATGTACCAGGTGAAATCTTTAGCGGAGGCACGTGAGGCCTGCCCAGAAACCAGCTTAGGACAAGACCAGGAGGAGACCGGACTGGGGAAGAAAAATACACCACGAGCCCCTCCACCGAAGTGGCAGAGAGTGGGAAAGGGCCCACGTAGGCTCCAAAGACAACAATCAGGAGTCCGGATCACCTGAGAAGTATTAATCAAGACACCAGAAACAAAGGCGACTTAAGAGACAGCAGCATGACCTGGCTTTACACTATGGACTTGGCTTTTTATATTAGAGATGTTGTTCAAGAGCATTTGACCTGAGAGGTTTCTGTGGGGTGAGTTATAAGCGGGGTAATTGGTCCTTCCTTCACCATTAGGCACTCAATGTTAAAACATGGGGTGTCACAAAAAGAAGGGGGGGGATTAGGGACATAGGGCCTGGGGGACAGAGAAGCTACAAAGATAAGAAACTAAAACCCGGGCAGGGGAACCAGGACCAGAGTTGGGAGAGTTGGGATGGAAAGATAATAGCGGACAAAGGGGAGCAGGGTAAAAGAAATATCCCAAGATGACCGATATAAAATGGTTAACTCTTGGATGCTAGAGGGCTAAACATTCCTAGAAAGAGACAGTTGCTGTTTCGAGAGTTGCTTAGGATTCATATAGATATTGCGCCAGTGCAAGAAACCCATTTAAAACCAAGGCATGAGAGATTATGTCAGCATAGACATTATCCCAGTATCTATTTCGCGTCTAATACTGATAACACCAAAAGCAGGGGGGTCTTAATAGCACTTAATGGCACTAAACCCTGGGATATAAAGAAAGTCATAAGAGACAAAAAAGGAAGATACTTGCTAATAATCTTAGCATTGGCGGGAAAAACCTGTACTGTAATGAATATATATGGACCAAACACTAATCAGGGGGACTTCTTTTTGGAAATAGATCAATTACTTACTAAAAATGTTGAAGGATCCTTATTGATAGGAGGTGATTTTAACCTCACCATGCATCCGCAGTTAGATAATTCAACGCCTAACACATGCTACTCGAGACAAGATAGGAGTAAGCTCCAGGACCTCACAACACGCTGGCAATTGATAGATCTGTGGCGAAGAGATAACCCCACCAAGCGTAGTTATACATATTTTTCTCCATTACATCAATCATCCTCTAGAATTGATTTGTGGTTGGGAGACCCCTCATTTCTGGGCTGGGTAGAATCACACCAGATCCTTCCTCGTACGTGGTCAGACCACTCCCTGGTGGTACTACATCTGCGGGGTCAGTACACGCATGGGAAGGCCCGTGCGTTTCGACTAGACGACGTGTTATTAGCTGACCCAGTCAACTTAGTCAGGGTGGAGCAGCATATTAAAGAGTATATTCACTTCAATGACAATGGAGAGGTCTCCCCGATCACTTTTTGGAAGGGTCTCAAAGCAGTAGTAAGGGGACACCTCATAGCCCTTAGATCACAAGTCTGGAAGTTGCGCTTGGCTACGGAAAATGAGCTACGTAGGCAGCTGGCAGAAATTGAACGAAGGCAGCACCAAAAAGTCAGCTCGGCAGGGTCCGATTTGCAGGCTCAAGCCCAAGAGCTGCGGAATAAAATACAAGACCTTGAACTAGCAGACCTTTCAGAAAAGTTGGAAAAGGTGCACCAGGCCAATTTTGAGTTTGGCAATAAGGCCAGTCGATTACTAGCATATAAACTAAAGCAGCAGATAAATAGGAATGGGATTGGGGGAATACGAGATGATAAGGGGGAACTACGCTCTGACCCCCAATACTTAGACGCCGCTTTTAGGGAGTACTATGAACAATTATACACTCCAGAGTCCGTTCCTAGCCAAGAGGATATAACATCATATTTAGAAGACATTGAGCTTCCTAGGCTACCCAGAGAAGCAGAGCAGGCACTGTCGGGCCCCATAACAGTCCATCAAAAACTTAGTTCCTAATAAAGCCCCAGGCCCAGATGGTTATACGAACAAATTTTAAACAATTTTTGGAAAACTGCTGGCTCCGCTCTTATTAAAGGTTTTCAATTCCCTGGAGGTGGGAACGGAGCTCCCGCCGCCATGGAACTTAGCAACTATAACAGTTATACCCAAACCTGGAAAAGACACACAGGTTTGTAGTTCATACAGACCTATTTCACTATTAGGAGTTGATTATAAAATTTTTACGAAAATATTAGCAACCAGATTACAAGGCCATCTCCCCATTCTGGTTCACGAAGATCAGCTGGTTTTGTACAAGACCGCCAGACCTTTGATAATATAAGGAGAGCACTGCAAATGATTCAAAGTGCACAGTTAGCTGGATCCCCACTGTGTGTTCTGTCCCTAGACGCCGAAAAAGCTTTCGACCGGGTTAGTTGGCCATTTCTCTTTGCTGTACTAGAGAGGGTAGGCATCCGAGGAAGATATGCGGAGTGGCTGAGTCTAATTTACAAAATCCCTGCGGCCTCGGTGCGGGTTAATGGCTCCTTGTCACAGCCATTTCTGTTGCATAGAGGCACTAGACAGGTCTGTGCTCTGTCCCCGCTGCTCTTTGCATTGGTAATGGAACCATTAGCAATAAAAATCAGAACAGCACCTGAGATTAGAGGTCCAAGATGGGGGGGATTCTTCTTTTTGCTGATGATATTTTCTTAACACTTAAGGACTCCCTGAAAGCCTTTCCTATGATAGGTGAACTGATAAGGGCATACGGAGTAGTGTCAGGTTTCAAGATTAATTTTGACAAATCAGAGGCACTAGATGTGAATATGCCCGATGGGCAGCTAGAACAGCTGAAGTCTCAATACCCGTATAGATGGGCAACTAAACATATACGGTACTTGGGGGTCAATATTCCACGCAGACTAGAAGAGATTTTTAAAAGTAACTTCCCAAATAAAGTGCAAACCCTGTTTGGGGAACTAGAGAGATGGGAGGGCCTGACGATATCCTGGATGGGAAGGAATAGCTCTGTAAAAATGATAATCCTTCCAAAGTTATTGTATCTTTTTCTGGCACTACCAATTTCTCTACCAGGTGAATTCTTGCGCGGCCTACAGAGGAAGGTATTTTCCTTTATATGGAAAAAAGGCCACCCCGAGTACGAAGAGATGTGATGTGTCAGCCAAAAGACAAAGGGGGAATGGGGGTTCCTTCCTTTTGGGCTTATTATCAGGCAGCCCACTTGAGAATTCTAGCGATATGGATACAAGATACCAGAAAACCATGGGTTCAATTGGAGCAGAGATGGGTGGCACCAATTCCGCTCAGAGCTATCCCTTGGCTCCCAAAGCATAAATTGATAGAAATTGCTAGGAACAGTCCAACTCTACTTAAATAGCCCTTAACAGTCTGGATCGGGATTAGAGAGAGCTTTTTCCCTGGGCGTACATACTTTAAACACATGTTTTTGTGATTTGCTTCCCAGTTTGGGCCAGGACTCTTGGACTCAGCTTACCGTGAGTGGGAGGCCATGGGCTTATGTGAATTAGGTCAGATGTGTGAGGAGGGAGAAGTTGCTTCTTTTCAGAGCTGGGCCAGGAACATGGGCTCTCCCTTCTGCAGGCTTTTCAGTATAGCGAATGATACATACCTGTAGCAGGTGCTCTCCGAGGACAGCAGGCTGATTGTTCTCACGACTGGGTTGACGTCCACGGCAGCCCCCACCAACCAGAACAAAACTTTGTGGGTGGTCCCGCACGCAGGGCACGCCCACCGCGCATGCGCGGCCGTCTTCCCGCCCGTGCGCGACCGTTCCCGCTCAGTTGAATGACAAGCAAAGGAATGAGTAAAAACGCAACTCCAAAGGGGAGGAGGGAGGGTAGGTGAGAACAATCAGCCTGCTGTCCTCGGAGAACACCTGCTACAGGTATGTATCATTCGCTTTCTCCGAGGACAAGCAGGCTGCTTGTTCTCACGACTGGGGTATCCCTAGCTCTCAGGCTTCAAAACAAGAACCCAGGTCAATTGAACCTCGCAACGGTGAGGGTATAACAGAAATTGACCTACAAAGAACAACTAACTGAGAGTGCAGCCTGACCAGAATAAATTCGGGTCCTGGAGGGTGGAGTTGGATTTAAACCCCAAACAGATTCTGCAGCACCGACTGCCCGAACCGACTGTCGCGTCGGGTATCCTGCTGGAGGCAGTAATGTGATGTGAATGTGTGGACAGATGACCACGTCGCAGCCTTGCAAATCTCTTCAATAGTGGCTGACTTCAAGTGAGCCACCGACGCTGCCATGGCTCTGACACTACGAGCCGTTCATGACCCTCAAGAGTCAGCCCAGCCTGGGCGTAAGTGAAGGAAATGCAATCTGCTAGCCAATTTGAGATGGTGCGTTTCCCGACAGCGACCCCTATCCTGTTAGGGTCGAAAGAAACAAACAATTGGGCGGACTGTCTGTGGGGCTGTGTCCGCTCCAAATAGAAGGCCAATGCTCTCTTGCAGTCCAATGTGTGCAACTGACGTTCAGCAGGGCGGGTATGCGGTCTGGGAAAGAATGTTGGCAAGACAATTGACTGGTTAAGATGGAACTCCGACACCACCTTCGGCAGGAACTTAGGGTGAGTGCGGAGCACTACTCTGTTATGATGAAATTTAGTATACGGAGCATGAGCTACCAGGGCTTGAAGCTCACTGACCCTACGAGCTGAAGTAACTGCCATCAAGAAAATGACCTTCCAGGTCAAGTACTTCAGATGGCATGAATTCAGTGGCTCAAAAGGTTTCATCAGCTGGGTGAGGATGACGTTGAGATCCCATGACACTGCAGGAGGCTTGACAGGGGGCTTTGACAAAAGCAAGCCTCTCATGAATCGAACGACTAAAGGCTCTCCAGAGATGGCTTTACCCTCTACACGATAATGGTAAGCACTAATCGCACTAAGGTGATTCCTTACTGAGTTGGTCTTGAGGCCAGACTCTTGATAAGTGCAGAAGGTATTCAAGCAGGTTCTGTGCAGGACAAGAACGAGGTTCTAGGGCCTTGCTCTAACACCAAACGACAAACCTCCTCCACTTGAAAAAGTAACTCTTTTTAGTGGAATCCTTCCTAGAGGCAAGCAAGACATGGGAGACACCCTCAGACAAACCCAACAAAGCAAAATCTACGCCCTCAACATCCAGGCCGTGAGAGCCAGAGACTGAAGGTTGGGGTGCAGAAGCGCTCCGTCGTTCTGCGAAATGAGGGTCGGAAAACACTTCAATCTCCACGGTTCTTCGGAGGACAACTCCAGAAGTAGAGGGAACCAGATCTGACGGGGCCAAAAGGGCGCTATCAGAATCATGGTGCCGTGGTCTTGCTTGAGCTTCAGTAAGGTCTTCCCCACCAAAGGTATGGGAGGATAAGCATACAGGAGGCCGGTCCCCCAATGGAGGAGAAAGGCATCCGACGCTAGTCTGCCGTGTGCCTGTAGTCTGGAACAGAACAGAGGCAGCTTGTGGTTGGTCTGAGAGGCGAAAAGGTCCACCGAAGGGGGTGCCCCACTCTCGGAAGATCTTGCGTACCACTCTGGAATGGAGCGACCACTCGTGCGGTTGCATGACTCTGCTCAGTCTGTCGGCCAGACTGTTGTTTACACCTGCCAGGTATGTGGCCTGGAGAAGCATGCCGAACTGGCAGGCCCAACGCCACATCCCGACGGCTTCCTGACACAGGGGGCGAGATCCGGTGCCCCCCTGCTTGTTGATGTAATACATGGCAACCTGATTGTCTGTCCGAATTTGGATAATTTGACAGGACAGCCGATCTCTGAAAGCCTTCAGAGCGTTCCAGACCGCTCGGAGCTCCAGGAGGTTGATCTGAAGATCCTTTTCCTGGAGGGACCACAGTCCTTGGGTGTGAAGCCCATCGACATCAGCCCCCCAGCCCAGGAGAGACGCATCCGTCGTTAGCACTTTCGTGGGCTGTGGAATTTGGAATGGGCGTCCCAAGGTCAAATTGGTCCGAATGGTCCACCAGTGCAGTGAATTGCGGCAGCTGGTGGAGAGGCGGATGACATCTTCTAGATTCCTGGTGGCTTGATACCACTGGGAAGCTAGGGTCCATTGAGCAGATCTCATGTGAAGACGAGCCATGGGAGTCACATGAACTGTAGAGGCCATATGACCCAGAAGTCTCAACATCTGCCGAGCTGTGATCTGCTGAGACGCTCTGGTCTGGGAAGCCAGGGACAGGAGGTTGTTGGCCCTCGCTTCTGGAAGGAAGGCCTGAGCCGTCTGAGTATTCAGCAGAGCTCCTATGAATTCCAGGGATTGGGCAGGCTGGAGATGGGACTTTGGGTAATTTATCACAAACCCCAGCAGCTCCAGGAGGCGAATAGTGCACTGCATGGACCGGAGAGCTCCCGCCTCCGAGTTGTTCTTGACCAGCCAATCGTCGAGATATGGGAACACGTGCACTCCCAGCTTGCGTAGATACGCCGCTACCACCACGAGGCACTTTGTAAACACTCGTGGGGCAGAGGCGAGCCCAAAGGGCAGCACACAATACTGAAAGTGCCGTGCGCCCAGGCAGAATCTGAGATACTGTCTGTGAGCTGGCAGTAACGGGATGTGAGTGTATGCGTCCTTTAAATCCAGGGAACATAGCCAATCGTTTTTCTGAATCATTGACAGAAGGGTGCCCAAGGAAAGCATCCTGAACTTTTCTTTGACCAGGAATTTGTTCAGGCCTCTCAGGTCTAGGATGGGACGCATCCCCTGTTTTCTCTTCCACAAGGAAGTACCTGGAATAGAATCCCTGCCCTTCCTGCCAGGGTGGTACGGGCTCGACCGCATTGGCGCTGAGAAGGGCGGAGAGTTCCTCTGCAAGTACCTGCTTGTGATGGGAGCTGAAGGATTGAGCTCCCGGAGGACAATTTGGTGGAAGGAAGGCCAAATTCAGGGCGTATCCGCACCGCACTATTTGGAGAACCCACTGGTCGGAGGTTATGAGAGGCCACCTTTGGTGAAAAAATTTTAACCTCCCCCCGACCAGCAGATCGTCCGGTACGGACACTTTGAGGGCGGCTATGTTCCCATGGATCCAGTCAAAAGCCCGTCCCCGGCTTTTGCTGTTGAGGCGCAGGGGGCTGCTTAGGCGCACGCTGTTGACGGGAACGAGCGCGCTGGGACTGTCCCTGTGCCTGACGAGGCCTTCGGACCGGCTGGGTGTACCTACGCTTGTTATAGGCATAGGGCGCAGCCTGCCTGGCCCGGGAAAAACGTCCACCTGCTGAGGTGGATGCTGAAGGCGCCTGGTGGGAGAGCTTGTCGAGGGCGGTTTGCCGCTGATGCAGTTGGTCCACCAGCTGCTCGACCTTCTCACCAAAAATATTATCCCCCCGGCAAGGGACGTCGGCCAGTCTCTGCTGGGTGCGGTTGTCCAGGTCAGAGGCACGCAGCCATGAGAGCCTGCACATCACTATACCTTGGGCCGCAGCATGAGATGCCACGTCACAGGTGTCATATATACCCCTGGACAGGAACTTTCTGCACGCCTTCAGCTGCCTGACCACCTCCTGAAAAGGCCTGGACTGCTCCGGCGGGAGCTTGTCAACCAGGTCCGCCAGTTGCTTCACATTATTCCGCATGTGGATGCTCGTGTAGAGCTGGTAAGACTGGATGCGGGTCACGAGCATGGAAGATTGGTAGGCCTTCCTCCCAAACGAGTCCAGAGTGCGAGACTCCCGCCCCGGGGGCGCCGAAGCGGTATCCCTCGAACTCCGTGCCCTCTTGAGAGCAGAGTCCACGACCGCCGAGTCATGAGGCAATTGGGGCCGCATTAACTCTGGGTCCGAGTGGATTCTGTATTGGGACTCTGCTTTCTTGGGGATGGTGGGATTAGATAATGGTCTCAACCAGTTCTGAAGCAGTGTCTCTTTGAGGACATTGTGCAACGGCACCGTGGAAGACTTTCTAGGTGGTGGTGGATAGTCGAGGACCTTGAGCATCTCAGCCCTCGGCTCATCCACAGAGACCACGGGGAAGGGAATGCAAATAGACATGTCCCTGATGGAGGCAAAGGAGAGGCTCTCAGGGGGCGAGAGCTTCCTCTCCGATAACACGTCTCTCTCCAGCGCAGAATCGAAAAAAAACTGAGCGGGAACGGTCGCGCACGGGCGGGAAGACGGCCACGCATGCGCGGTGGGCGTGCCCTGCATGCGGGACCGCCTGCGAAGTTTTTGTTCTGGTTGGAGGGGGCTGCCATGGATGTCAACCCAGTCGTGAGAACAAGCAGCCTGCTTGTCCTCAGAGAATCGAAGATACTTCCTGTAAGCGGGAAGTAGGGGGATGTCTGTATAAGCATCCTTTAAGTCCAGAGAGCATAGCCAATCGTTTTCCTGAATCATGGGAAGAAGGGTACCAGGGAAAGCATCCTGAACTTTTCTTGGACCAGGAATTTGTTCAGGGCCCTTAGGTCTAGGATGGGACGCATTCCCCGTTTTCTTTTGCACAAGAAAGTACCTCGAACAGAATCCCAGCCCTTCGTGCCCAGGTGGAACGTGCTCAACCGCATTGGCGCTGAGAAGGGCAGAGAGTTCCTCTACAAGTACCTGCCTCTGCTGGAAGCTGAAGGACTGAACTCCCAGTGGGCAATTTGGAGGTGTGGAGATGAAATTGAGGGAGTACCCTAACCGAACTGTTTGAAGAACCCACTGGACGGAGGTTATGAGAGGCCACCTTTGGCGAAAAAAATTTTAACCTCCCCCCAACCGGTAGATCATCCAGCACAGGTACTTTTATGGTGGTTATGCTCAGCTGGAGCCAGTCAAAAGCCCGTCCCTTGCTTTTGCTGGGAAGCTGCAGGGGCCTGTCTCGGCGCACGCTGTTGACGTGAATGAGCGCTCTAGGGCTGAGCCTGAGAAGGCTGTCGGGAAGGTGGATTGTACCTACGCTTATTGTAAGCATAGAGAGCAGTCCCCCTTCCCTGGCAGAACAGTCTACCTGTTGAGGTAGATGCTGAAGGCGCCCGGTAGGAGAGTTTGTCGAGGGCAGTTTCCCGCTGGTGGAGCTGCTCTACCACCTGCTCGACTTTCTCACCAAAAATATATCGCCCCCGGCAAGGAACATCCGCAAGCCACTGCTGGGTTCGACTATCCAGGTAAGAGGCACGCAGCCATGAGAGTCTGCGCATCACTACCTTGAGCAGTGGATCTGGATGCAACATCAAAAGTGTTGTAAGCACCCCTGGACAGGAATTTACGACACGTCTTCAGCTGCCTGACCACCTCCTGAAAAGGACTGGTGTGCTCCGGAGGAAGCTTGTCCACGAAGTCCGCCAGTTGCTTAACATTGTTCCGCATAAGGATGCTCATGTAGAGCTGGTATGATTGGATCTTGGACACGAGCATAGAGGACTGATAGGCCTTCCTCCCAAACAGTCCAGAGTCCTAGTCTCTTGCCCCGGGGGGGCGCCGAGGCAAAAACCCTAGTACTCCTGGCTCTCTTGAGAGCGGAATCTACAACCATAGAGTCGTGAGGTATTAGGACTCAGCGTTTTTGGGAATGGTGGGATTACTGAGTGGTTTCATCCAGTTCATAAGCAATGTCTCTTTAAGGACATTATGCAAAGGGGCAGTGGATGTTTAGGTGGTGGATAGTCAAGGACCTCGAGCATCTCAGTCCTGGGCTCATCCTCAGTTACCACCGGGAAGGGAATGCCCACAGACATTTCCCAGACAAATGACGAGAAGGTGAGACTCTCCGGTGGAGAAAGCTTCCTCTCAGGTGAAGGAGTAGGATCAGAAGACGACCACAAGACTCCTCGGAAGAGAAATACCTGGGGTCTTCCCCTTCATCCCATGAGGCATCCTCCTCGGTATCAGAAAAGAATTCTCTAACTGCAGTCTGAAACTGGGCCCGTCTCGACACCGCGGAACGCCGTCCTCGACCTGGGTGGCAGCTGAGGCCGATGCCGCAAGCTGTACCGGCGTTGGGGACCGCAGCACAGGCACAGAGCCAGCTGCCGCTTCCATTGACGGTACCGAGGATACAAGCACCTCCGGTACCGAGCCAGACTGATGCAGCAGCCCTTCCAGGAGGCCTGTCAAGGAAAGCTGTGGGGCTGGTGCAGAAGTCAGTGTCAGAATCTGTGGAGGCCTGGGAGGCGGTACCGGGCTGTCCGAAAATCTACACACTGACACCTCTTATGGAGGGTGAGCACTCCTCTCGGCGTCGACACTTCTCGGATGCCGAATCCTTTGGCGCCCCGGAGCTCCCGGTACCGTATCTCGGAGACAGACGACGATGCTTCTTCGCCTTCACTCAAAGCATGTCACTGGCACTCCTCGGTACCGACGATCAGGACGTGGAATCCACACGCCTCCTCGGGGTCGGGCCCAACAGTAGTCAGTCCCAATGGGCCTGCACAGCAGGAGCCCTCGAGACAGGTGGAGACCCACTCGACAGCTCACTACTCCCAGCTAGTGGTGAAATCTGGACAGCCATTACCTGCGCTCCCAATGTCGATGAATCAGTCGGAGCTCCGAAAAAGACGGTCCCGAAGAGCTCTTCTCGACACCTGTGTCCGCTTTTTCAAGCTCGGACACAACTTACAGGCGTCTGGGCAATGATCGGGCCCAAGGCACTGGATGCACCACGCATGCGGGTCAGTGCCAGAGATCGACCGTTGGCACCGAGCACACTTCTTGAAGCCGCTGGGCGGCTTTGATGACATGAGCGGAAAAATCGCGACGGCGAAATCAAAAGGCTCTATTTCTAGGGCCTTACATGCCAGCGATGAAAAACCAACCCTACTTTTTTTTAAGGGGTTTGAAACACGCTCTAATGAAAATGATTAAAAAGAGTTTCCAGAAGGTCTTTTTTTGTAAAAGTGGGCTAAAAATACCCTATTTTTGGTGTTTTTGCAAAAATCATCAATTTTACACTCAATTTGTGAACTAATGGAAAATATTAGGAGAATGAAATTTTATATTCGAAAACCTTGTTGTGTGCAAAGTTTCACTTTTATCACACCTTAATTCCAGAGATATAAAAAGCCAAACTTTACAATTTTTTCAAGCTGCAAATTTTTCGGACCAAGTTTGCTCCAAATTTTCTTCATGGAAATCGCTCATGAAGATTTTTTTATTATTTTAATAGAGCCCAAAAAGTTGTACAAGACGGCCAAGTTCTGTTTCTCTCAACAAAATATTGCCGGAGATACAGTGTCTCAAAGTTGCCAAAATCTCGGAGTCATACCATAGAAGGCTGCAGTATGGGGTCAAACAGATTACTATATCTCAGCAAGTATTGCATCGGCGAACGTAAAACTTTACCAATGTTCATTGGGGACATGTATGAATGTTCACAGAAAATTTCATCAAAATCCGTGATGGTCGAGCAGGCCACTTCTCTGAAATCAGACCACTTGACATGGAATGGCCCTAAGGTATAAAACATTTTTTTTTAAACTGGAAAAAAGAAAAAGATAAAGAGGCGATGTAAAACAAAAAAAGCGCAAACAAGAGCGCAAAGACACTGAAGTCTCTCTCTTGGCCTGAGGGAGAGAGACCAACACGCAGCCACTCTCCTCCGCGGAAAAAGAAAAACTGAGGCGAGAACAGACGCGTGCAGGCGGGAAGATGGCCGCACATGCGCGGTGCATCTGTCCCGCGTTCCGGAAGCTGTCGGATAGTTTGCTGATTTTTGCTGGGAAAAAAATCTCTGTTCCTGGGCCGCCGACCCATCAGTGAGAACAAGCAGCCTGCTTGTCCTCAGAGAACAAGTCTTACATAAAATAAAGAACTAGAGCCTGTACAAAAATGGGCTGATCTAGACAGGGATGATGATATGCACCAGCTGGCACTACAATGGACCCTATTTGCTTTTCAGACCACACTCTGACAAATGTAGGAGATTCAAGCAGTTCTGGGGAAGAAAAGGAAAAAGGGGGCCAGGACCTCTGTCAACACCACGTGCAAGTCTCTTCCATCTAGAGCACCAAAAAACCTTTTGGCAGAATCACTCCGATAAACCAGAAGTATATCAGATACACTGTCAATCAGACTAAGGGTAACCAAGAGCTTAATGTTTCTGAGCTTGTGTTCATCGGTGGTTTTGGGTCTTATGAAAAGCTTCAGAACAGGGAAGTACACTTACCTCATCCTCTTAGGGGACTATAAGAATAACAATTCTCTAATCCTGTTTTAAGGTTTAAGAGTCTCTTCATTATTAAAGGAAAAGAAAGACACTGCCCTCCCCCCCAAAAAAATATCTTGAAGGCATCCATGTCTAGCTTATCATATGTCCCTATCCTTGAGCAATGAGGACTCTTCCTGCTCTGTTGAGGGGGTAAAGAGATCCACTGTAAGGATTCCCTACTCATAGAAAATAGTGGAACTAATATACATAGTAGATTATGGCAGATAAAGAGCATTACAGTCCATCCAGTCAGCCCAACAAGATAAACATAGTATAAAGGTATGATACACAATCTTATTTGTCCTTGCCATTTTCAGTGCACAAACAATATAAGGATGCCCGACCCTAGCCATGCTCTCCAGTTATGGAAGCTGAATCTATCCTGACACTATCAGGGCAAATCATAGAAGTCTGTCCAGCACTAAGCTTCACTTCCCAAGCACTGGTGTTGCCATCTAAGCAGCACTCAGCTTGTTGGTTCCACACCTTCTATATAGGATTCCTTTGTGTTTATCCCACACATTTTTGAATTTCACTGCATTTTTCTGCTAGGATGTTGGCCTTCCCTGGTTGCTGTACATACTGACTTTGACTGGGTGACCAAAGAAATGGATGAAGGACATGCACTAGCTGTAATCTACTTGGATTTCAACCTTTGATATGGTCCCCCACAAAAGACTCATGAACAAGCTGAGAGGGCTGAACCAGGACCAAAAGTGGTGAACTGGATAGGTTACTGGTTGACTGACAGGTGACAGAGGGTGGTGGTAAATGGAATCTGCTCAGAGGAAACAAAGGTGAGTAGTGGAGTTGCTCAGGGATCGGTGCTGTGGCCAATTCTGTTTAATGTATTTGTGAGAGATATTGTTGAAGGGTTGGAAGGAAAGGTTTGCCTTTTTGCGGATGACACGAAGATAGCCAATAGACTGGATACCTTGGAGGGAGTAGAAACGAGAAGGGCTCTTCAAACTTTAGAAGTATGGGTGAGAGTCTGGCAGTTAAAATGTAATTAAAATTTACAACTAGACTCCAATATATTCAATGTTTACAAAATATCTTTATTGAAAAAAATGTGCACTTATCCTAGCTAAAACAATCAATGCACATTCTACTACTAAATCCATGCCCCTTAATAAATCACAATATAAATCCAATTTCACACTTACTTTCTCAAATTTAACCAGCTGCACGCCGGACTGGGACACACCAACGCGTGGGTCAACATCCGCTACGCTGAAACTAACTGGGAAGGCCGGGATGACATCTTTAAATAGCTAACCTATCTGCTCCACCCAGACTTATTAAAGGAACACTGCCCACTCTACCTCCAAATTAAGGCCAGCAGGAGCTACCGTCCCCCATGTGTATATATACCGTTGTTCAATAGATAACGGGAACTGATGTTACCCCCCTCTAATGTTAACTGAGGAAATCTGTACCAGAACTACACACCGAAGTTGATCTATAGTATGGTTATATGCGCTCCAATGAGCAACAAGCAGGTTAACCGTCTTGTGGATACGTAAAATTTAATGCCAACAAGTGCAGAGTGATGCACTTGGGGTGCAGAAACCCAAAAGCGAGATACCGGCTAGGAGGGGAGAGATTAGTAAGCTTGACTCAGCAGCGAGACCTGGGGTGTTAGTGCCCGAGGATCCGAAGGTTAAGAAACAATGCGACAAGGCAGTGAAGAGAGGTATAACCAGCAGACAAAAGGAGGGGTTGATGCCCCTCTACAAGACATTGGTGAGGCCCCACTTGGAGTATTGTGCTCAGTTTTGGAGGCCGTATCTTGCTAAAGATGTAAAAAGACTGGAAGCGGTGCAAAGAAAAGCTACAAAAATGGTAAGGGATTTGCATTGCAACCTGAACGTGTATACATTGGAGGAAAGGAGAAACAGGGGGTAACATGATACAGACGTTCAAATATTTGAAAGGTATTAATCCGCAAACCTTTTCTGGAGACGGAAAGGCAGTAGAACTAGAGAACATGAATTGAGGTTGAAGTGGGGCAGACTCAGGAATAATGTCAGGAAGTATTTTTTTCACAGAAAGGGTGATGGAATGCCCTCCCACGGGAGGTGGTGATGAAAATGATAATGGAATTCAAACATGCATGGGATAAACACAAAGGAATACTGTTTAAAAGGAATGGATCCATACCAGTTTCATCATCAAGATAACTACCACAACCTCAAGCAGCAATCTCACAAGATTGCTAAAGGTCACAACAGCCATACTGCAATTGGAGCGGACATGGATAGGCATTTTGCTCCCACCCAGGCTGGCCCCAACTTTAACATGGCTGAATAAGATCTACTACTTGCATGAAGAGAAAAATCAAGGAGAAGAGTCTGGAAGCTAACAGAATCATTACAGTTCTAAGGTAACAGCTACTCTTCTCATCACTTTGTCTTTAAGCAAGATTACTATAATGAAAACTATTTTCAGAAATATAAGAGGTGATTTCCATGGAAAGACACTTGGATTTTCTAAGCTATTTCGAAGAACACTTACTAAATGTAGAAAACAGGATTTCTTTCTGATGTCACCTATTTGTGGGCCTGCTTGCACTTGGGGAAAACTCTTCATTACCAATGGAAATGTGCTATTAAGTAGTCCTACCTTTTAGGTTTTAAGTTGCCGGCTAATAGTTAGCCGGCAAATGATGAAGCTGTAAGTTAAGGGACAGGTGTTGATAATTGCTTTTTGATTGTTTCTTATATTTATGTTTTACCTTCATTGCAACAGAAAAATTGTGACTATTTGTTAATTTAACACTTTAAAAAAAATGTGAGGTTTAAATTTGTTTTGAAGGCTTATACATCAGAATTAGGAACCACTAGTATAACAAAACATGCTATTTAGCAGCCAAATTGGTGTGTAAATCTTCATAAAGCTGAATCAACTGTATATTGAAAAAGGCAGACAAAAAACCTTTAAGAATGGCACATGCACATTTTTGGCTTGACAACATTTATATCATAAAAAGTGTCCACAATAAACTGAGCACCTTGCTCAGCAACACTTTATACAGTATTTAGTATGAGAAACTACTCTCATATAAACAAATATTTGATGGTAGACTTCAGTGAAATTATAACATTTACATATAAATATACATAAATAAAATTCAAAGATAAATTACCTAGGTTAACAAAAAAAAAAAAAAAAAAAGTCAAACAATTCAAAAATAAATCTTTGACCAGATCTTTTCTAAATTATATTTTTATAAAAAAGCATAACTTCTATTACAAGTACTATGCTAGAAAAAATGTAGAATTGAGAACAATTGCCTTACACCAAGATGTAAATACAATTTTAAAAAGTATTTACAGCATCCATGCTCTTAACAGAGTTACAGTATAGCTCACTATGTAAGATGTTAATTCCTGAAAATTTTAAAAAATATACTGGTAAAAATTTATAATAAAAAATACTAAACTGACTAGACATATGAAAATATACTTTTAAGAAAATAGTAAGAAATCTAAATGCTACATGTTCAAAAGTACTATAGAAAACAAAAAGCATAGCTTAAGCATGATGGAAAAAAATAATAAAAAAATAACTAGAGAAAATAACCCTGTCATTGCAATATAGCAGAGCTGAAGTGACCAATGAGGTTTTATTCTTCCGATACGGAGGGAACTCAGAACATTGTTGTACACCGTCTATGCGGGCATGAGAGAAGATTACTGTATGTAGCTCTAGACAAATGAAATAGCCAGTAAGATTAAACTAAGAACAATGACCCAGAACACAGTTTGAAAAAAAGAATACTTAGAAGCAGCTCTTCCTATAGTCACTGCCTTAAAGCAGTAAGTGCAAACACTTGAGCTTTACAAGTTGGGTATACAAATGTGTAACTGGTTTGCTTGGCACCTGTTACCAACCCGAGAAAAATACATATTTGTATTTTAATGGAAAACATTCTCAAAGCAGAACAAATTGAGTAACTAAGGATTAAACAATATTTTGCAATATGAAGTGCTTTGCACAAAATTACATTTATAGATTTTGGAATACCAGTAAGGATGTTTGTTCATTTGTTCTTGAATTTTTGCCAAATCACAGGTGTTTCAAGATTCAACAAGGATCTCCACAATATGATCAATCTCATTAAGTTCTGTTTTACAGTTAGAACTGGAATTTGTTGTAGCTTGAGATGAGAAGTTTTCTAATACTTCACAGTGTCCCATTTTAGTGTTTCCCATCATTCCAGTAAGCACTGTATCAAGATCATAGTAAGAGGTGTCAACATCCGAAAACAAATCTTCAACAGAATTAGGGTTTTTATTTTCTAATGTTTCAAATATTTGATCTAAAGACTTTTGAAAGTTTCCTTTGTTATCTTGTGGGCTCCCCATTTCCCAGAGATTCTGCATATTTCTTGAGGTTTGCACAGAAGTAACTGTTGATAATTCTGATATATCTTGTGACCGAGTTTCCTCAAAGTCTGTACTAAAACTGCTATATCCTGAAATAAATTTTCCTTCACCTTGTTCCTTGGAGGAACGACAAAGAATGTCTGTTGAAACCAAACGGTCCAAAGATGTTTGTCCTGTACTCTGTGCATTTATTATCTGCCAGGTCCCATCCTGAGTCATCTCCTCTTGGATCTGTCGAACTGTATTAGCTATAAGCACTGAGCGACAAAGATTAGGTTCAACGAGCATGTGGCAGAGTTGAAGTTTAACCAAAGACATGTCCAACAACGACTGTCGTTGAAGATTATATGAAGGAATGGCTTTAAAACCAGCTAATGATCCATCAACTTCGTCTTCACCATCAAAACATTTCCTTTTTATCCCTCTTGCAAACATTGTGTCCTATTGGAGTAAACATTGGAAAAAATATAGGTTTAAACACAATGACAAAAACCTGAACCAAGTTTAATATTCAAACAGAACCATTTCCCCTAAACATCTGCAATAAATGAAAAACTGATTAGACCTGTTTCATCCAATAGTATTTTGCACATAAATTATCTAACAGTAGTGTATTTACAAGTGTCCTGAATGAATGAATAAAAGTTAAATTAAAATATTTACAGGTTTGAAAGGGACACAGACATAAAATTGGTCTTAACCCTTTAGTGTCCAATGTTCCCATATGGCTTATTACAGGAACATTGGACACTAAAGGGTTAAGGCCTATTGGCAGTTCTATATAGAAAAATTAGTTCTTACCTGCGGGTTATGCCGAGCTACCAGCAGGTGGAGATAAAGAGTACGGTAAGATCTCTGCTTAAAGGCTGCTGTGTATCTGCTCTCAACCAGTATTCAATATCCAAGCAATAAAGATAAGATATAAGGAGGCAGGACTTCCACAATGTTAACACCAAAGGAATAGCTTAAAGAAAATAGAAGCACAATACAGATTTATCCCGAATCAAACCATAACAAGTGTCTATGAACTGTGAAAAAACAAGCCAACAGGAACATACTGAGAAGGACTGGTTCTGGACTGATACTTTGGGACTAAAAGAAAGAAACTTAGCAGGTAAGGACTAACTGCTCCTTCTATTAGGTCTCAAGGATCAGACCAGACTTGTGGGATAAAAAAAAAAAAAAACGAAACAGTCCAAGTTGGGTAGGTCACAGAAATCACCATCCTGGTTGCTACAGCGGAGACATTCCAGCGATAATGCCTCAAAAAGATGGGATGAGACATCCATGTAGCTGAATGACAAATATCATCAGTTCAAGTAGTTTGGGCCTCAGCAAACGAAGTAGACAGCACTCTAGTAGAATGTGCATTAATCTTCAGAGACGCTGTCTTTAGCTTTAGAGGCTTTCATTCCTTTTCAAACACAAAGTTAAACAAAAAGCTGGTCTGAGCATTGAAAAAT
This sequence comes from Microcaecilia unicolor, assembly GCF_901765095.1. Lineage (NCBI taxonomy): Eukaryota > Metazoa > Chordata > Amphibia > Gymnophiona > Siphonopidae > Microcaecilia > Microcaecilia unicolor. Next base: position 183,942,391 of record NC_044039.1, on the reverse strand, counting down.
CATTGGTAACCTTCAGATAAACTGAGAAGGGCCCTATGAACATCAAATGTAGAGTCAAATTCCATGCCACAATTCTCCCTGCAAGAGAGACAAAAGATAAACTGGTTGATTGATATGAAATAGAGGAAGCTACATTGGGCAGAAAGGAACAGTCTGGATGGTAAACCCAGCCTCTGAAAAACAGAAACTGGTCTCTGTAGGATAACGCCTGAAGCTGGAGACACACCTGGCCAAAGACATGGCCTCTAGAAACAGTCTTTTGAGCTCCTTCAGCGAGGCCTTGAGGATAGGCTTGAAGGGAAATTTTTGTGGAGCCTTCAGTACCAAATTCAGACTCCACTCCAGACAAATGGGCTTATGGGGCACATTCAAATGATTGATGAATCAATCACATCCAGATAAACCGCCAAGAAAGGGCTCTAGAGATGACCTTGGAAACAACCTGAAAGCTAACCGTTTCCTAACACCTTCCTGTAGGGCCGAAATCTGTGCCAGAGATGAACTAAATGGAGAAATTGCATGGTCAGTGCACCAATGTTTAGAGAATGTCCATACTCTGGCATACACTACAGACATTGACTGCTTGTGCACCTGCAGAATGGTAATCACCTCCTCTGAATAATCTTTCCTTTCTTATCCTTGAACTTTCAAGAGCCAGGCTTGTAAGATCAAAGAGAGAAGGATCTTCCACTGTTATGGGACCCTGAGACAGAAGGACTCAGAGACAAAGTCCAACTGAAGGAGTTAGCTGAAGCCAAATAAACTCTGCATACCAGGGTCTTCTGGGTCAATCCAGGGCCACCATTACTAGCGGGCCAGGTAATGAGCCAATGCATTGAAAAATTCTGCACACCATTGGCCACGGAAGGAGACCACTGGCCAGCCTGTAGTGGCTGAAGAACCAGCAAACCTGAGCATTGTTTGGTTGCCATGAGGTCCAGGATTGGAAACCACCATGAGCTGGAATGCTTCCAATGGGTTTCCACTCTCCTGGATCCAGAGCATTCCTGCTAAGGAAATCAGCCCAATTATTCAATTCTCCTGTGATATAAGCTGCTGAAATGAGATGAACTTGAGTCTCTGCCCACTGCAATAAGAAAGCAGCCTCCCCGGCTAGAGGAGCACTCCTGATGTCCCCTACCTGTTGACATAAGCTTCCCCCTGCAGCACCTACTGAAAGGAAAGCAAAGCTTTCTGATTTGCTCTAAGCTCCAGATGGTTTAAATTGACCAAGAAGCTTCTGTCACCAACCAGCAATCCTGAGCCGTGAGATGAAGACATGAGCCCCCAAGCCTGAAAGGGTGGCATCTGGTGACCACAGTCCACTCTGGTGATGCTAGAGGAAGCCCCTAATGAAGGCTGGCCAGAGAAAGCCACCACTGCAGACTGTGCCTTACAGGAAGTGTCCAAGGGAGACTAACATTGTAATCCAAATGCAGAACAGCAAGAAAGCACAGACAACTAGAGTGGCTTCATTTGCATTTTGGCCTAAGGAGGAATCTCCAAGGTGGAAGCCATGGTCCCCAATACTTGAACATAATCCCATGGGAATGGGAGCTGAAGACAAAGACAACCCTGTACAGGAGATACAATCTTTATTTGACATGATGAGGGGAGAAATCTGTTTCCCTCTTTGGTGTTGAAGAGGACACCCAAATACTTCAGAGATTGGTGGGAGCAAGCTGGCTTTTGATAATGTTGACTTCCCAGCCTTGGGAGCTAAAAGGAGACCTGAAGGCTTTCCTGTTAAAAGGCAGCTCTATCCAGGAAAGGATAGACTTGAATACCTTGCCGCCTTATAAAAGGCTGCTATGCCTACCATGACCTTTAGAAAGTCCTTGGCATTATGGAGAGACTGACGGGCATTGCAATGAATTGCTAGTAAGTCCCGACAGAAACATGGAGAAAACGCAGATGAACTGGTCAAATAGGAACGTGGAAATAAGCTTAAGTTTAGAAATACTCCGGGCCGAAAAGAGCTTATGACAGATTGCAGATTCTCCATCCTGAAGTGCTGAACTCAGCGCCTTGTTTACATTTTGAGATACAACATGGGATGGAAGAAACCTCCTTTTTTGGGAACCATAAAAGGAATGAAGTACCTACTGGTGCCCTGCTCATCCAGAGGAACAGGCTGAACTGCTCCCAACTGAAGCAAGGACCACAGAGTGTACTGAACCTTTTTGGGAGCTTTGCACAGGGACTTCAATGGGTAATGTAATTCTGTGTTGCCCAGTTCGGAGCTTATAACAAGCTGAGAAGAGCTCTGTGGAATGTGAGACACGCTCCACCACACATATGCGAGTGTCTTCCCACCCACAAGAGTGCGGCTACTGCAGTAAAAGACTACAGCATAGGTGACAAAAAGACAACTCCAAGGAGAGGTGGGAGGGTTGAGAAAATACAAGGCCTGCTGACCTCGGAGAATACCTGCTAGAGGTAAGTATCTTCGCTTTTTCAGAGGATAGGCAGCCTATGCATTCCCACACATGGGGAATCCCTAGCTACCAGGCTCACTGAAAACCACCACCACTGGTCAACTGGGCATCGCAACGGCAAGGACATAACAGATCAACCTGAAACTATATACAACTATGTGAGAGTGCAGTCTGTAACAGAAGAGAACAGGCCTAGAGGGGTGGAGTTGGATTCTAGACCCAAAACAGATTCTGCAATACTGTCAGAAAGTTGCATCAGATATCCTGCTCAGGCAGTAGTGCGATGTGCGGGCCAAAGACCACATTGCGGCCTTGCAAATTTCTTCAATGGAGGCTGACCACAAGAGGGCAACTGACACAGCCATATGGCTCTAACAGTATTTATTTATTGCACTTGTATCCCACATTTTCCCACCTATTTGCAGGCTCAATGTGGCTTACAAAGGTCTGTTATGGCATCGCCATATCAGGTTACATAATACAATTGTTATAAAGTATGAGCACTGACATGACCCTCCAGGGCAAGCCCAACTGGACATAAGTGAAAAATGCATCTGCCAGCCAATTACAGATTGTGCATTTCCCCAACGGCGAACCTGATCCCATTGGGATTAAAAGACACAAAAAAGCTGGGTGGACTGTATATGGGGTTCAGTCTGTTCCACGTAATATGAAAATAATCGCTTGCAATCCAAGGTGTGCAAGGTGCTCTTGCCAGGACGGGCATGAAGTCAGGGAAAGAACATTGGCAAGATAAATCAACTGGATCAGATGTAACTCCAGCACATTAGGCAGGAACTTGGGGTGCATGCAGAGGACTATTTTGTTGTCATGAAGTTTTGTGTAAGGAGCATCCACTACTAAGACCTGAAGCTCACCAACTCTACAAGGTAACAGCAACCAAGAAAATGACCTTCCAGTTCAAGTACTTCAGATGGCAGGAATTCAGCGGCTCAAAAGGAGCTTTCATCAGCTGGGTGACAACACTGAAGGTTCCATGATACTGGTGGAGGTTTGACAGGGGGCTTTGTCAACAGCAAACCTCATGAACTGAACTAGACAGGCTCTCCAGAGATGAGGTTACCCTCTGCACACTGATAAGCATTAATTGCACTGAGTTGAACCCTTATAGAATTTGTTTTGAGACCAGACTCTGAGTGGTGCAAAAGGTACTTAAGGTATGTGTAGGACATGAAATGGGATCTAGGGCCTTGCCCTCACACCAGACAGCAAACCTCCTCCATTTAAAAAGTATAACACCTCTTGGTGGAACCTTTCCTAGAAGCCAGCAAGACCCAGAAGACACCCTCTGGTAGGACCAAGGAAGCAAAATTCTAGGTTCTCAACATCCAGGCTGCGAGGGCCACAGACTGGAGGTTGAGATGAAGAGACCCCTTGTTTTACATGATGAGGGTCAGAAAACACTCCAATCTATGATTCCTGGATAACTCCAGAAGAAGAGAGAACCAGATCTGTCGAAGCTAGTAAGGAGCGATCAGAATCATAGTCCCACAGTCTTGCTTGAATTTCAACAAAGTTTTCCCCACAAGAGGTATGGGAGGAAACACATACAGAAGACCTGTCCCCCAATGAAGGAGGAAGGCATCCAAAGCTAGTCTGTTGTGGGCCTGGAGCCTGGAACAGCATGACTAGTATGTCTGCTCTCAGTCCCGAGAGGAAGGCTCGAACCTTCTATTTACTGAGCAGGGCTCCAATGAACTCCAATTGCTGGGAAGGGTGGAGAAGGGACTTGGGGTAGTTTAAAACAAACCCTAGCAGCTCGAGCACCCAAACAGCCCTCCATATGGACTTCTGTGTACTATCCTTTGACATGCTCTTCATCAGCCAATCGCTGAGATGGAGTTCATGTGTTCCCCTACGTTTGCGTAGTGATCCTGTGACTACTGCTAGACATTTGGTAAATACCCTGGGAGCTGACATGAGGCCAAATGGCAACACGTGGTACTGAAGTTCTATGTTCCCAATCAAAATCGTAGATACTTCCATCCCACCTATCGGAGCGTGTGTGTATGCATTCTTTAAGTCCAGAGAGCATAGCCAATTGATTTCCTGAATAATGGAGAGAAGGGTGCCCAAGGAAACAATCCTGAACTTTTCCTTGACCAGGAATTTGTTCAGGCCCTAGGTCTAGAATGGGATGCATCCCTCCTGTCTTCTTTTGCTCAAGAAGTACATGGAATAGAATTCCTGTCCTTCCTCCCCGATGGAATGGGCTTGACTGAATGGGTCTTCAGAAGGGCTGAGAGTTCCTGTGCAAGTACCTGCTCTTGCTGACAGCTGAAGGAATAAGCTCTCGGTGGGCAATTTGGAAGATTCTGATGAAAATTGAGGGCGTATCCTAGACTGACTATTTGAAGAACCCACAGATCAGCGGTAATAAAAGGGGCCACCTTTCCTGAAAAAGACTTCATCCCCCCTCCAACTGGTAAGTCGTCCGGCATGGATACTGGGATAGTGGCTATGCTCTGCTGGAACCAGTCAAAAGCTCATCCGTTGCTTTGACTGGGGAGCAGCAGGGGCGTTTAGGCACATGCTGCTGATGCAAATCAGCGTGCTGGGGCTGAGCCTGAGAAGGTGTGCAAGAGGAGGTAGCATACCTATGCCTCTGCGAGTAATAGGTAACCTTTCTCAACTTGCAAAAAGACCTCCTAGAGGAGGCAGATGCGAAGGTGTCTAGCGGGAGAGTGACCTCCTCAACCTTCTTTCCAAAAAGGTTATCCCCCTGGGGCATAACAACCTTGGCTGAACTGCAGTTTCTAAATGTGAGTCTGCACGTTGCTATACTTTGGGCAGAGATCCTGGATGCCACATCAACAGTGTCTTAGGCACCACTGGGCAAGAACTTACAATACGCCTTCTGCTGCTTGGCCAATTTGTAAAGCGACTCGGCCTGCTCCTGAGGGAGAGAATCAGCCAAATCTAGCATCTTGCGCACAGAGTCCCGCAAGTAAATGCTTCTGAAGAACTAGGATGATTGTATAAGTGACAAGCATAGAGGCATGAAACATTTTCCTCCCAAAAGAGTACAAGGTTCTTGCTTCTCTGCCCGGGGGCACTGAAGCACAGTCCCTAGAAGGCTTGGCCCTTTTGAGGGCGGATTCAACCATAAGGGAGTGATGAGACAACAGACTTATCACACCCAGGTGTGATCAAACCCAGGGGTACTGTGAATTCGATACAAGATGTATCTTCTTGGGCAGTACCAGGACAGAGGGTACTCCCAGTTCTGCGTGAGAACGTCCTGCATGATCTCGTGCAGTGGTACAGTCACAGCCTCTCTAGGAGACTTGTAGTCCAGGACCTCAAATATCGTGGCCCTCCAAAGGAAATGGAATGTGGCAACCACCACTTCCTTGATAAAAGAGGGAAAGAAAAAGCTCTAAGGAGAAGGCTCTCTCTTTTCCTATGGTGGGGAGGAGTCTGAGGGGATGCCATAAGACTCAACCTCTGAGAAGTACCGTGGATCCTCCTCTGACTCCCATGAGTGCTCCTCATTGGTGAGTCAAAACTCCTCATGGGAGGGTTGAGACCGAGCCTGCCTCGACATAGAAGAATGACGTTCTCTAGAGGGGCGTCAAGGAGTATGTTCCCGCCTCTACTCCGGTGAAGCTTCCTTCACAGAGACATCGAAGGGGTACCAGCTTGGATGGCAGTCTACACCGGCATGGTAGGCGCAAGCACCCCTCAATGCCGATGCATTCCGTTCAAGAAGCCAGCCAGCAGCTCAGGGAGCAAGGTCCCAGAGGGCCGACACCGAGAAAGGCTGGAGCGTTGATTCAGAGAGTTTGCAGAACTTCTGGAGTCGAGGTGGGAGGCTGGTTTTGGCTACTTGGAGACCTCTGCACCGGCACCTCTTGTAAGGAGAGGAGGGCGAGTGGTCCTCCCTGCGCCGACGCTTCTTGGGTGCAGAATTCCTCAGCGCCCTGGCATCGTGCATAAAATCCTCATGTCACCTCAGGGTCTGGTCCAACGCAGGCCATTCTTGGGAGCCCTGCACAGCAGTTAGTGTCGAGGCAAATGGAGATCCACTCAACGAACTACTTTGTGTCCATATGTCTAGCAGCCATACATACCGATGCAATACCAGACATTGAAGCTGATGTCATCAAGGATTCGGACTGGGCTCCAAAGATTCAGTCCTGCTGAGCTTCTCTGGCCAACTGGGTCCTATTCTTCATATGAAGATACAGGACACAGTTAGGACTATGATCAGGCCCTAGGTACTGAAGACACTAAGAATGGGTGGCCTCATCAGAGACAGTCCGACTGTACTGGGTACAGTGCTTGAAGCCAGTGGGAACTTGAGTGGACATGGAAGGAAAAGCCTCTGCAGCCAAATCAAATGAAGCCATGGTACTACAAAAAGGGGCAAGACACCAGAGAAAAAGAACGGGTGAACCAGGCTGAAGTCAAGGCCTAAAAGCAGTCTGATGATGCACAAAATAAAGGAAAAAATCTTAAGCAGGAAAAATAGGAGAGACCATAAGGGAAGAGAAAAACCAAATCCTAACATGGGCTCACAAAGACAGTAAAAAAAAAAAAAAAAATCACCGCAAAGGCACTAAAAAGCTCTTCCAGAGTAAGCTGTAAAGAGAAGCAGCAAAATGCAACTTTTCACCGCTGTAAAAAAACAAACAAACAAACAAACTGCGGTAACTGTTCTCATGGCAGGCTGGAAGGCACTCACACATACAAGGTGGAGCATGTCTTGCACTCCAGAGCTCTTTTCAGCTTGTCAAGCTTCAGAACGAGCAACACGGGATCGCATTATGTGTAATACATAGGCCTGCTTGTCCTTGGATAAGAAAAGAATTGGAGTAGATCAAGAAACTCCAGTTTGTAGCCTTCCCTTATGACCTCCAAGACCCACTGGTCTGACATGATCTTGGCCCACTCCTCAGAGGCTGCAAGATGACTATCAATAACCCTGCACCAAGGAGTGAGCCTGGACCCAATCACTGCAAAGGAAGGTTATTAGTTGTTCTTGGATTTACAGAAGAATTCTTCGTCACCTTGACTAAGACTGCCACTGCTGAAAACATGGTTTTTGAAAGAAGGAACTAGACTTCCCGGGCCTATTAACTCCTGGCCTCCAGAAATTGGAAGCGAAATTGAGAAGGCCTAAAGGGGGCCTTAGTCAAGTCTACAGGCAAATGCAGAGTCTTGGAATCACCCAGATCTTTAACAAATTTTTCCAAGTCCTCTCCAAACAACCTACCCCAAAAGGAGAGTTTTACTAACCTGGACTTGGATTGTGCATCAGCTGCCCAATATTTGAGCCACAACCACTGCCTTGCTGAAACTGCTAAAGCCCATTTGCTTAGCAGATGCTCTAAGCAGGTCAAACAATAAATCCACTAGTTATGAAAGACAAGAGTCAAGGGAAGGAAGGTAAGCATTGCACTCCTCTAAAGAGGAAGACTGCTGTAACCAGGAAAGACACACCAGCCACATAAGAACTGCAAATAGTAGCTTGCTGACAGAGGGCAGATAAACATTGAACTTGAAGACACCAATCTGCAATTGTGGACATCTTTGACAGCGGTATTCCCTTCTACTGGAATAGCAGGTTCTTAGTGACCACCACGATCAAGGTATCTACTCAGCAGTTTCAACTTAATCTACTTCATCAGGGAGGATAGGATAGAGCCTAGACATAACCTGTGCTCCCTTAGATTTGAATCTGGCAAGTCCAATTGTGCTGAAATGAATGAGTTCCTCCATTAGCTTCATGTATATGGAGGCTTCTTTGTACATTAGAAGATGGAGGTGCCTCAGCAGAAGGAGAGGAAATATTTAAAATTTCTAGAGTCTTGGTGATAAGAGCAGCAAGATCCTCCCTGTGAAATAGTCTGGCTGCTGTAGGGTCATTCCCTTCATTAAGGGACACATCTCCCTCCATACAAACTCCAGATAAGGAATGACTACAGGCACCACCAAGGCAATGTCAGAATCACAGCCAGAAGCTATAGACAGCTCATCTAGATCTCTCCTTTGATCTAGTCTCCTTTTCTTAGGGAGACAGATCCCTTGAGGGAAGCCAAAGGAGAACCATGTCACTAGCAGGCCAAGATCTCTTAAGTAGGCTTGATAAACTCAGGTGAAAATGGGGGTTTACTCAGCTCCTTGTACAATTACTAAACTTTGAGGTCAGTAGAAGCTGAAGTGTACAGGGAACAGCCCGATGGAATCAAAGGAATTTCATCCACACGAGTAGCAGACACACACTGCATTCCCCGAAATGGCTGCCAACACACAGTCAGAACCTGTGGAAGCAGAGCCCAGCAAGGCATCCACGGCAGTAAATTCCTGCCCCTCACAAACTCGAACACATAGTGCACTTACCCAACACACTTTGTCAGCTCCCACACCACAAATAGCCAGCTCCCACACCACAAATAGCATTTTGCTGACTCAGCCGCCATAGAGGAAAAACAGCTGGTACTCATCTGCTGCTCTCTGCTAAAGTCAACCAATTCCACAGGTCCTACCACTATAACTGATGTGTCAAAAACAACTCCCCCCTTGAACAAAGTGGTGGTAAGGCAAGAGCTGTCCCCCACTCTCCTCCGGTTAAAGGAGGCAGGAAAATGCAGCGGGGAAGGGATCTAGCACTGCCAACCATCAACCCCCAGCTCAACTGGCCGAATTTAGTAGCCCAAGAGCAAGTCACCAGTATTAGTCACAGGTTAAGTCTGTACTTGCCTGCTGGAGACAGAGAATACTGGCTGAGAGCAGATGCAGAGTAGCCTTTAAAGGCAGAGATCTGCTATATTCTGTATAACCTGGAAGAGCAGTCAAAACCTAGTAGAAGTGGGTACAGGAGGGAAGAATGTCTGTATAAATATTGTATGTATGTATGTATGTATGTATGTATGCAGAATCCTAATTTCTAAACAGTGGGTAAAAATTCTAGGGAAAAAAAATATTTTCATCCCCCCCCCCCCCCCACCCCACCCCACCAATGACAAAAAGGAGAATGTCCTTGAGTAGCTGCAAACAAAAACCCGTAACACCCTAGCCTTAGGTCAGGTACTAATTCAGCTAGAAGCCTCAAACAGGAGGAAGCTGCTGAATTAAATAATAATAAAAAAAAGTATACTGCATATCTATGTAGGTCCCAAAACATATAAAAAATTACACCTCTCCTAAAAATGTCTTCCTGCAGTACTCTAAAGGTGTGCTACCGTTTAGAGTGTGCTATAATGCTAAAGACACCCATATATTCCTAAGGTGTCGCTAGCAAGGCTTAGTAAACAGGGCCTAAGTTTAATTCTCTCACTACTGTTAGGCCAGGCAAATTCATTATACAATCCTCATAGCACAAAAATAAGGTTTCTCTACATGTCTTTTTAAAATGGAAAATCCTGAAAGCTATAAAGCTTTTTCAGAACTGGGTTTCCAGCTTCAGGTTCTTAAATGTGCCAAATATCAAAGACAGAAAAAACAAACATGTAGCGACACTTCCATGTTCTGAAAAAAACAATTCACGTTTTACAAGCGCTAAAACATGATGCTGGAAATCTGAAAAACAATCAGGTTAAAAATTGAATTTAAGCAGAAAAGAAATCAAAAAATATGCACAGTCACACTTAGATCCGTTTACAGTTGAACGGAGCACCAAACAATTCAAAATGGCGTCTCAGCGTCATCAGTAGATCATCTAATATAAATAAAGTCCTCAATTAACTTATTGTCATGACAAGTGTGACTGTTTGTGCGTATTTTTTGATTCTTTTCTGCTTAAATTCAATTTTTAACCTGATTGTTTTTCAGATTTCCAGCATCATGTTTTAGCGCTGTTCCTGATGAAGCCTTGATGTCGGGGTGAAACGGAGGTGGCCCCCGTCGAACATAAAGACAAAAGTGCTTTATTCACATTATCAAGTTAAGTGTTCTCACTTTTTTTGATGCTGTAAATTCAACAGTTCAGCAATTAAGAATCACATTTTTGTTAAAGCAAGATAATTACCGTATTTTTCGGACTATAAGACGCACTTTTTCCCCCCAAATTTGGGAGGAAAATGGGGGGTGCTTCTTATAGTCCGAAGGTAGAGATTTCCCTCCCTCCCTCCGAGTTCGGGATCACCCCCCCCCCCCCGGTCACCACTTCTCCCTACTCACGTCACACGATCTTCCCTGGTGGTCTAGTGACGTCGGGGCAGGAAAGAGCCCCCTCTTTCCTGCCCAGCGCGCTGCTCTCCGTCCTTTATGCAGCCTGACTGTCTCGGCGAGATTCAAAATGGCCGCCGAGACTTCAATTCTCGGCGGCCATTTTGAATCTCGCCGAGACCGTCAGGCAGCATACAGGAGGACGGACAGCAGCGCGCTGGGCAGGAAAGAGGGGGCTCTTTCCTGCCCCGACGTCACTAGACCACCAGGGAAGATCGCGTGACGTGATTAGGGAGAAGTGGTGACAGGGCCGGGGGGAGGGCGATCTCGAACTTGGACAAGACGCACCGGAGCACCTAGGTTTTAGAGGAGGGAAAAAGGAAAAAATTTTTTTTTCCTATTTCCCTCCTCTAAAACCTAGGTGCGTCTTATAGTCCGAAAAATACGGTATGCTAATACACAAGGCAGCTTAATGTTTAAAAAAAAATTATTTAGCTGTCCAACTTTGTGGAGTTTTTTATACCCAGTGATAGAATTTGGGCGTGTGTTACTTTTGTTATTAGTAACCTCGCTCTAAACCTGCGACAGTTTGCCCCAGGTTTCTGAGGGTTTTTCTCCACTTTAATGCACCTTCTTTGAAGTTTTGTCTTCTAGAGTCTTTGTATATTTGTTATTACATTACGAGCTTTTTGACTCTAGTTGATACTGCAATTTGTGTTGTTCTTTAGGGTTTCTTCGGTGTCTGAAGCTGGCTCTGTACGACCTCATTCCTCTCACCAGTCATTCTTTGAAGATTCGGGGGGGGGGGGGGGGGGGGGGGGTCTTCTATGCCTTTGAGAGCGGAAGACCTAGAGGAAGGGGAGATTCTGCAGGACCCCAAGGCTGTCCGCATTTTTCATTGCGACGAGCTCCCCGCTCTCATTACTGACACGTTACAGGCTCTAAATACTGAGGATTCGGAGGTGGCGGCAGCCTCTCCGGTTAACTTAAAAATGGCCAATACTAGAAAGCCTGCTCGGGCTTCTCCTCTTCACAAGGCCATACAAGAACTTATTACAGCTTAGTGGACAGATCTGGATGGGAGCCTGAAGGTGGCTAGAGTTATGGCTCATCTTTAACCGGTAGGGTAAACGCATCTGGGTCTTTTTATACTACAGGTGGTGGATGTTCTAGTAACTGCGGTTACCAACACCACTCTCCCAGTAGAAAGAGGGGGAGGGGATCTGCATTGAAAGATATGCAGGGCTGCCATTTGGAGGCTTCTCTGAAGCACTCCTTCAAGTTCTTGGCCCTTGCGCTATAAGCCGCCACATGCCCTCTTCCTATGCGACCAGGGTGTCTCTCTCCTGGGTACATGCGGTCGAGCAGATTCTGGAGGCTTCCGCCTCTCTGCCAGACTTGGCTCCTCGTATAGAGTTGGTTTTAGCTTATTTGGCTGATGCCCTTTATGATATGGTAAGGGTGTCTGCCAAGCAGAAGTCCTCGACGGTGACTGCTATGCATTTGCTGTGGCTTCGCCATTGGTCAGCAGATATGGCCTCTAAGCAGCATCTGGCGAAATTGCCCTTTCGGGGCGAAGCTCTTGTTTGGGGAGGACTTGGAAAAGATCGTTAAGGATCTGGGAGATTCCAAATCTCAGCATCTCCCTGAGTGTGTGTATCATCAAACTAGGAGCTCCTCCTCAAAGCCTCGGTTTTGGGAAGCCCGCCAATACCGTCTGGGGTGAAACTCGGGCTCTTTTCAGTGTTCCAGATTTCAACTGCGCTCCTCCTTTCACTGACAAGAGATGCGCAGGTTCCAGCCAGGGACAAGGAGCCCAAGGACGTTCAACAGAATAATGGGGCGCCGGTCCACTCTTCCGTTCCCAACATGGGGGGGGGGGGGGGTCGATTGTTACCAATGGGTTCTGGATCTGATCAGAGACGGGTACAGGTTGGAGTTTGCTGCACACGCAGGAGACGCCTTTTTGGTGTCCCGCTGTGCCACAGCCGTCAAGCGGGTGGCTGTAAATGACACATTGCGTTCACTGCTGCATTTGGGGGCTGTAGTGCCCATTCTGCAGTCCGAGCTTTGTTCAGGCCGGTACTCAATTTATTTTGTGGTTCCTCGAAAAGGAGGAACTTTCAGACCGGTGCTCAACTTGCAGCCTCGGTGTTGCAAGAGGGCTTTCAGAAAGGCTTAGCCTAGAATTCCCTCTGGGTGCAGGTAGCAACGCTGGCATGTTTCTGAGGGTGTGTATTTTCCCTCATTTCTTGATGCTCGTCGCTGCGGTTGAGGGAACACATTTTGGCTGTGAGGAAAGTTCAGGTAGTATTTCTTCGTCTCCCTGCTTTGGGATATGAAATATACTTACGAGGAAAGGAGCTGGACGTCCACAGTCACTACCTTCTTTCAGTGTTTTCTATCTCCACCTGCTGTTAGGCGGATATAACCTACCAGCTCCTGGATTCATCTGCTGCGACTAAAGGAAAGAAAATTATCTGGTAAGTCCTAATTTTTCCATAATACATTTTTCCCTATATTTTATTTTAAATATACCTTAAGGCCCAGCTTTTCCCCACCCTACTTAACCCTTCCCAGGTTTGCCCTCAATTGCCCCCCAATCTCTCTTCTATTTCCTCCCACTTTCATGGCTCAAACCCTCTCTCTGGATACTTATCCTCTCCCTTCTTGGTTCCCTATCCTTCTCAATCTGAGGTTGGTTCACCTTCCTTGTCTACTCAGGACATGCATGTCCCCTGCTGCTGCTTCTTCCTCCATCCAGGCCACAATGGTGGTGAATCTATAAATCCCCCTGAGAACTTTTTCTCTTGGGTTTTCCAGAAATTATGTCCCCATTAAGGGGCAGTATATCAACTACATAAATAACCTCTAACATTTCCTTAAGATCTGGCAAAATTTAAGCTTTTACAATATTTTGAAGGCAGAGTTTGTATAAGTTGTCCCTCCACATTAGAATACTCCTTTATTTGAAGTTTCATCTTGCTCTTGGTAGATCTTTAAGCAAAATTGCATAATGTACTTACAAGTCTGGGCAACTTGCACTAATAAAAGCATTATTTTGCTGTACAAAGCTGTTTAATACAGTAATGTCAGTCAAATTCTGTTAACTTATTTGAAGTCAAGAAACATTAGTGAACCTAAACAGAAGGTTTCTCTTTACACTAATTGAATGGATTTCAATTTTAATTTTTCTGCACATAAAAATTCTTTGGAAAAAAAACAGTGACATTTAGGCTCACTGTTAATTTCCTTAGTCAGACTGGGTGTTATACTTTCCTTCCAGCAGTTGGGAGGTAGAAGGTAAAATTATGTATAATCATACCTGATAATTTTCTTTCCATTAATCATAGCTGATCAATCCATAGACTGGTGGGTTGTGTCCATCTACCAGCAGGTGGAGATAGAGAGCAAACTTTTGCCTCCCTATATGTGGTCATGTGCTGCCGGAAACTCCTCAGTATGTCGATATCAAAGCTCCATCCGCAGGACTCAGCACTTAGAGAATTACACCCACGAAGGGACACTCTGCCCAGCTCACCACCGCCGAAACGGGGGAGGGGAATCCGTCCAGCTCATCCCCGCGGAGCGGGGGAGGGACACCACACCCGCCGATGCGGGGGGATCTGGCTTATCCTGCAACCGCAACCGCGGGAGGAGCTGACTGACCCTAACACCGCCGAAGCGGGAGGGGTACAAAGCTGCCCTACAGCCGCACGAAGCGGGAGGGAGTGCCGGCAGAATTTATGTCTCAATCCAGCCCCGTAAAACGGAGGGGAGAGGAATGCAGCAGCTCACTGTAACACAAACTCGTCTCAACTCTTGAAGAATCCAAGTGAAAGAAGAACTTGAACACGAAGTCCTCCTGAAGTAACTGAAGGCTAAACTTGAACCTAAAATTCAACCAGAATATAAACAGTACAGATATCTGGGAGGGGCTATGGATTGATCAGCTATGATTAATGGAAAGAAAATTATCAGGTATGATTATACATAATTTTACCTTCCATATCATCAAGCTGATCAATCCATAGACTGGTGGGATGTACCGAAGCAGTACTCACCCAGGGCGGGACATAGAAATCCCTGACCTCAACACTGAAGCTCCAAACCGGGCCTCCGCCCGTGCAGCCACAGTCAAACGGTAATGCTTGGAGAATGTATGAGCCGAAGCCCACGTTGCCGCCTTGCATATCTCTTCCAGGGAGACGGATCCGGCCTCTGCCATCGAGGCCGCCTGAGCTCTCGTGGAGTGAGCCTTCAGCTGGATAGGCGGCACCTTCCCCGCGGCCACATAAGCCGCTGCAATGGCTTCCTTGACCCATCTTGCCACTGTAGGCTTAGCAGCCTGCAGACCCTTACGAGGACCTGCAAACAGGACAAACAGATGATCCGATTTCCGGAAATCATTGGTCACTTCCAAGTATCTGATGATGACTCGTCTCACATCCAGATATTCAAGAGCGGAGTACTCCTCTGATTAGTCCTCCCTACGAAAGGAAGGGAGACAGAGCTGCTGATTCACATGGAAGCGAGAACCAATCTTGGGCAGGAAGGCAGGCACTGTGCGCATAGTCACTCCTGCCTCAGTGAACTGCAGAAAAGGCTCTCGACATGAGAGCGCCTGGAGCTCGGAAACTCTTCTGGCTGAAGTGATAGCCACCAAAAAGACTGCTTTCAACGTCAGGTCTTTCAGAGATGCCCTCGACAAGGGTTCCAAAGGCGGCTTCTGCAATGCTCTTAGCACCAGGTTGAGATTCCACGCAGGCACCACTGAGTGCAGAGGAGGGCGCAGGTGATTAACTCCCTTGAGAAAGCGCACCACATCTGGCTGCGAAGCCAGGGAAGCACCCTTCAGGCGGCCCCTGAAGCAAGCCAGAGCCGCTACCTGGACTTTAAGGGAACTGAGCGACAGGCCTTTCTCCAGACCTTCTTGCAGGAACACCAACACTGAAGAAATTGGAGCAGTGAATGGAGAAAGTGAGCCTGCTTCACACCATGCTGCAAAGATACGCCAGACCCTGGCGTAAGCAGTAGAAGTAGAGCGCTTCCTCGCTCTCAGCATAGTGGCGATGACCTTGTCTGAGAAGCCCTTCTTCCTCAGACGCTGCCGCTCAATAGCCAGGCCGTAAGACCAAAGGGAGAGGGATCCTCCATCACCACGGGACCCTGATGTAACAGGCCCTGCTCCACTGACAGCCGCAGAGGATCGTCGACTGAGAGCCTGAACAAGTCCGCATACCAGGGACGTCTGGGCCAATCCGGACCCACCAGGATTACCCTGCCGGGATGCTTTGCCACCCGGTCTAGCACCCTGCCCAACATGGGCCAGGGCGGGAACACATAGAGGAGCTCTTGTGTCGGCCACTGTTGGAGAAGAGCATCTACTCCCAGGGATCGAGGGTCCCGTCCTCTGCTGAAAAGCGCGGCACTTGGCCATTGGCCGATGACGCCATCAGATCTAGGCTCGGCTGGCCCCAGCGCTTCGTGATGTCCAAGAACGCCTGAGCAGATAGTTGCCACTCTCCGGGCTCCAAGGTATGGCGACTGAGAAAGTCCGCCTTGACATTCATGACTCCGGCAATGTGGGCCGCTGAAAGCTGCTCCAGGTTCGCTTCCGCCCACTGGCAAAAACTCATAGCCTCCTGGCTAGAGGGGCGCTCTTGGTACCTCCCTGGCGGTTGATATAGGCCACAGCCGTGGCATTGTCCGACAGGACCCGTACAGGCTTCAACACCAGTACCGGGATGAACTCCAATAACACCAACCGAATGGCTCTGAGTTCCAGGAGGTTGATAGACCACTTGCCTCTGCAGGAGACTAGAGCCCCTGCGCTGTCCTTCCCAAGCAGTGGGCTCCCCAGCCCATCAAAGAGGCGTCTGTCGTGACGACAATCCACTCCGGGGTCACCAGAGACAATCCTGAAGACAACTTGTCTGTCTGCGTCCACCAGCTCAGCGCCTTGCGCACTGCTGGGTCCACGGGAAGGCGCACAGCATAATCCTCCGACATCGGAGTCCAGCGCAGCAGCAGAGATAGCTGTAGTGGTCTCATATGAGCCCTGGCCCAGGGCACTACTTCCATCGTGGCCGTCATAGAGCCAAACAGCTGCACGTAGTCCCAAGCCCGAATAGGAGAGGCTACTAGGAACTAGTCCACCTGAGCCTGAAGCTTGACAATCTGATTGTCTGGCAGGAACACTCTGCCCACTTGGGTGTCGAATCGAACTCCCAGATACACCAGGGACTGAGTCGGGCGCAGCTGGCTCTTCTTCCAGTTGATGATCCATCCCAGGGAGCTCAAAAGAGCAACTACCCGGTCCATAGCTTTGCCGCACTCTGCATAAGAGGGGGCTCGGATCAACCAGTCGTCCAGATAAGGATGGACTTGTACTCCTTCCTTTAGCAGGAAGGCCGCTATGACCCCCATTACTTTGGAAAAGGTCCGCGGAGCAGTAGCCAACCCGAAAGGGAGGGCTCTGAACTGGAAGTGTCGTCTCAGGACTGTAAAACGCAGAAAGCGTTGGAGAGGAGGCCAGATGGGAATATGCAGGTACGCTTCCTTGATGTCCAAGGAAGCCAAGAACTCTCCTGCCTTCACTGCCGCTATAACAGAGCGGAGAGTCTCCATGCGAAAGTGCCTCACTTTCCAGGCCCGATTGACCCCTTTGAGGTCGAGGATAGGCCGGACAGAACCTCCTTTCTTTGGAACCACAAAGTAAATGGAGTAACGTCCCTTGCCAATCTGATTTTTTGGCACCGGAACGACCGCACCCAAGCGGATCAGGTTGTCCAAGGTCTGCTGCACTACCACAGCTTGACCGGAGACTTGCAGGGAGAGAGTACAAACCCGTCTCTTAAGGGTTGGCAGAACTCTAGCTTGTAGCCGCCTCTGATGACTTCCAGCACCCACGCGTCTGAAGTTATAGTGGTCCACTCGCCCAGAAACGAGGACAGCCGTCCTCCAATCTGCACTGGGGCGTGGACCAAGGCCCCGTCATTGGGTACGAGACCCTGGGGGAGGACCGGAGGGAGCACCTCCGGGACGGTGGTCTCTGCGAAAGGAATGCTGCTTGGGGGAGAAATTCCTCTTGAAGGAAGAGGGGGCAGAGGAACCCGACTTGCCCGGGCGGTACCGATGGGCTTCCTGCAATCGTCCTCTGGAGGTATCGGGACGAGTACTAACCCGAGCCCTGACCTCTGGTAATTTCTTGCCCTTAGACGTGCCGAGATCGGTCACGATTTTGTCCAGCTCGACCCCAAAGAGCAGCTTGCCTTTAAAAGGCAATCTAGCCAGGCGGGATTTAGAGGCGTGGTCAGCAGACCAATGTTTCAGCCAAAGCCACCGCCGCGCAGAGACTGTCTTGAGCCATGCCTTTAGCTGAGGCTCTCCAGACATCATACAGCAAGTCTGCCAAATAGGCTAAGCCCGATTCCAGGGCCGGCCAATCAGCCCTCAAGGAATGATCCGAGGGGGAAGCCCGCTGCACCATAGTCCGGCACGCCCTGGCCACATAGGAGCCGCAAACTGAGGCCTGCAAACTTAAAGCAGCTGCCTCAAAGGACGACCTTAAGGCCGCCTCCAATCTTCTGTCTTGGGCGTCCTTTAGGGCCGTGCCACCTTCCACCGGCAACGCCGTTTTCTTAGTCACCGCAGTGATTAAAGAATCCACGGTAGGCCACAGATAGGCCTCACGTTCACTCACAGCCAAAGGATAGAGGCGGGACATAGCCCTAGCCACTTTAAGGCTCGTTTCCGGGACATCCCATTGAGCCGCAATTAAGGTGTGCATGGCATCATGCACGTGGAAGGTTCTAGGCGGGCGCTTCGTCCCCAGCATAATGGCAGAGCCAACAGGGGCTGAGGGAGAGACGTCCTCCGGAGAGGAAATCTTCAAAGTGTCCATGGCCTGTAACAACAGGTTGGGCAAATCCTCTGGGCTAAAAAGCCGTGCTGCAGAGGGGTCATCCGCTCCATCCGAGCGGGGATCTATCTCCTCCAAGGAATCCGCAAAGGATCGTTGGGAGACCTCAGACACGCTGCCCTCATCTACATCGGAGGAGACAAAAGTCCTCCAAGGCCTGGAAATCAACCCGAGGGCGTTTACCTCTGGGAACCTCAACCTCTTTATCAGAAGAGGGAGCAGGGGCAGCGTTTGCATGAGGAAAGCCTGATGCAGCAGCAAAACAAACTCGGGGGAGAAACCCCCCAGACTGTGCACTTCCGCAGCCTGGGCAACAGCCCTAGACGCACTCTCAACCGGCGCTCGCAATAGCGGGGGAGAGACATGCTGCGCATCCAAAATGGCGTCCGGCGCGAAACTCCGTGAAGTAGCCGCGCGGGAAGAACGGCGCTTAACTTTAGCCGCTTTTGTGCCGTCGCCCAAATTAAGGGCGTTCATGGCATTAATGTCTCCAACCTCAAGGGCGGCCCCGAAGAAGCCGTCCGAGCCGCGTGGCCGGCCAAGATGGCGGAGGCGAGGAGCGGGGGATGGGCGTTTATGGCGGGAAAAAAACTGCCACGCCGGAGGAACGACCGGGACATTCATCGGTCACTAAACTATCACCCATCAAGGGCGAATCAGGTTGTAAAACCCCCGCATCCCCTCTAGAAGCGCTCCAGCGATCCGGGGAGCGACCCTTTGCGCCCTCGCCCTCCGACGCCATTGCCACGAGGAGAAGAATCGGGGAACCCCCTGCCCGCTATAAAAAGGTAAAATTACCTGCTTGCCGCTCCGAGCTGTAACGAACTGGTGTCCCAGTGAGTAGCTGCAATGAACGTTTAAAGAAACGTCGAATTAAACGCCTTTAAAGACGTTTAAAAATTTTTTTTTTTTTTAAACGGAGCCAGCGGGAGGGGGGAGAAAAGGAGGGACCTGGCACCACCAGGTTTGCACTTGCTCAAAAGAGCCCTCAACCCCAGGCACTCAACAAAACCTAAAAATTAGGCTTGGAGGCCTAGCCAGAGCTGCTGCTGTGTGTGACCACCACCTGCTGAGATAGAGAACATACTGAGGAGTTTCCGGCAGCACATGACCACATATAGGGAGGCAAAAGTTTGCTCTCTATCTCCACCTGCTGGTAGATGGACACAACCCACCAGTCTATGGATTGATCAGCTTGATGATATGGAAAAACTGATTTTTAGCGACATCACCAGTGTAAGGAGGTCTAATGCTCATGAGAAAACTCCAGCACTCTACTGCTTTGTCAGAGACAAGTCTCACAAACACACCCATGCCCCAGACACTGCAGCTACATAAGAGCAACCATATTAGGTCAGACCAATGGTCTATCTAACCTAGTATCAAGTACCTGGCAGAATCCCAAAGATTCCCTTTGGGCTAAGTGGTGCCTTTCCCTTGTCAACTTTAGTAACAGTTTATGACCTTTTTCTCCAGGAACTTGTCTAAATCTTTTCCCCCAGGCATGCTAACTGCTGTTACTGCAACTAATGATGATGAGGTCCACAGCTTAACTATTCATTGAGTGAAAACATTTTTTTCTTCTATATTATTACCATGTAACATCATGGAGTGTCCACTAGTCTGTACTTTTTTGAAAGAGTAAACAATCAATTCACTCCACCTGCTCAACTCCACTCAGGATTTTGTAGACCTCTTATCATAACCCCTTCTGAACTGTCTTTTCTAAGCTGAAGATACCACTATATCTTTTTTTTGTGATACAACCAATAGAAATTGCACCCAATACACAAGGTGAGGTCGCACCATGGAACAATATAGACATTAATATTCTTTTGTCTTATTTTCCGTTCTTTCCTAATAATTCCTAACATTTTTTTTTGCTTATTTTTTGGCTGCTACAAACAGAATAGCATTGTCCACAATGAAACCTATGAAATCACAACCCAAGAAAAAAAAGATCTAATTTGGAACCTAGCATCAGGTAGCTATAATCTGGATTATTTTCCCCCCCGTGTGCGTGTGTCAATTTAGGAGTAAATATCTTTCATGGAAAGAGTGCTCGATGCCAGAAATGCCTTTCCATGGGCGAATGCATGGGATAAGCACAAAGGATTCTTATATGAAAGAACGGAATAAAAAAAAATACACGTATTAGCTGTGCTATTAAATGGCATCTAGTAGTTCAAAGGTAAGGCTAGTGCTAGGCGGACTTCTACGGTCTGTGTCCCAATTAGGATGGAACAGATATTGTTGGGCTGGAGAGGGCTTTGACAGTAAATACTCCAGTAGCTGAAAATTAAGACAGTGCCAGGTGGACTTGCACAGTCTGTGCCCTGAAAACGGCAAGGCCAGCAGATCAAGTATGTATATGCTATATAGCATATACTAAGTTTATCTTGCTGGACAGACCATCCTGGTCGTTATCTGCCATCACCCACTATGTTATTTTGCACTTATCCACATTAAATTTAATCTGCCACTCGCATTCCCAGCCCTTCCTGAAATTTCCTAGACTGTAAGCAATTTAATGTTGAATAGTTGTGTTTCATACTGCAGGATGCACCACAGCATCGGCCAGGTTTTGAATGTATGTATGGTAAATAATTTGTATTTTTTTTGAGGGGGCATGTCAGGGGCAGAAAGTGGGCATTCCTGAACTAACTGAATACACACAGACTAACGCCTATAAAATAGGCCCAATGCTCCTGCAGTGCAAAGCCATTAATGGAAAAAACAGAAATTCAGGGTTTCCCGGCCACAGTAAAAATAGCCTTAATGAACAGGAAAGATACATGCAAGGGTGTACTACAGCTTTGTAAAAGGAACCACTGACCACCTCACTTGTCATTTCCAATTCCAGATCATTTATAAATATTAAAATACTGGTTTTCAATAAATGGAAGGAGACTATGCAGGAAAGCTATGTGCTTTGAAAATAAAGCAAAGATACTTACCTGCAACAGGTAATCTTAGATGACGGCAAGCCTTATATTCTCACACATGGGTAACACGATCCCGTGTTGCACGGTGTGGAGCTTATGACAAGCGGAAGAGAGCTCTGTGAAGCACGAGATACTCTCCACTGCGCATACATGAGTGCCTTCCTGCCCATTGCCAGAGCGTGGTTACCCCGGTACAATACTACAGCATAGAAAACAAAAATAGGAGACAACTCCAAGGGGAGATGGGAGGGTTGTGAGAATATAAGGCCTGCTGTCCTCAGAGAATATCTGCTATGGGTAAGTATCTTTGCTTTCTTTGAGGAGAAGCAGGCCTATGTGTTCTCTCACATGGGAATTCCCTAGCTACCATGAATGAATTCTTTGTGTAGGTCTTCACAGAGGAAGATTTGGGTGGGATACCTGTGTCAGAAGTGGTATTTCAAGCGGATGAGTCAGACAAACTTACTGAATTCACAGTAAACCTGGAGGATGTAATGGGGCAGCTCAGCAAACTGAAGAGTAGCAAATCTCCTGGACCGGATGGTATACATCCTAGAGTACTGATAGAATTGAAAAATAAGCTTGCGGAGCTACTGTTAGTGATATGCAATTTATCCTTAAAATCAGACATGGTACCGCAAGATTGGAGGGTGGCCAATGTAACGCTGATTTTTCAAAAAAGGTTCCAGGGGAGATCCGGGAAATTATAGACCGGTGATCTGACGTCGGTGCCGGGGAAAATGGTAGAGGCTATTATTAAAAACAAAATTACAGAGCACATCCAAGGACATGGATTACTGAGACCAAGTCAGCACGGCTTTAGTGTGGGGAAATCTTTCCTGACCAATTTACTTCAATTCTTTGAAGGAGTAAACAAACATGTGGACAAAGGGGAGCCGGTTGATATTGTGTATCTGGATTTTCAGAAGGCGTTTGATAAGGTACCTCATGAAAGGCTACAGAGGAAATTGGAGGGTCATGGGATAGGAGGAAATGTCCTATTGTGGATTAAAAACTAGTTGAAGGATAGGAAATAGAGAGTGGGGTTAAATGGGCAGTATTCACAATGGAGAAGGGTAGTTAGTGGGGTTCCTCAGGGGTCAGTGCTAGGACTGCTGCTTTTTAATATATTTATAAATGATTTAGAGAGATGGGAGTAACCAGCGAGGTAATTACATTTGCTGATGACACAAAGTTATTCAAAGTTGTTAACTCGCGACAGGACCTTACGAGACTGGGCGGCTAAATGGCAGATGACGTTTAATGTGAACAAGTGCAAGGTGATGCATGTGGGGAAAAAAGAACCCGAATTATAGCTACGTCATGCAAGGTTCCACGTTAGGAGTTACGGACCAAGAAAGGGATCTGGGTGTCAGTGTCAATAATACACTGAAACCTTCTGCTCAGTGTGCTGCTGTGGCTAGGAAAGTGAATAGAATGTTGGGTATTATTAGGAAAGGTATGGAGAACAGATGTGAGGATGTTATAATGCCGTTATATCGCTCCATGGTGCGACCGCACCTTGAGTATTGTGTTCAATTCTGGTCGCTGCATCTCAAGAAAGATATAGAATTGGAAAAGGTGCAGCGAAGGGTGACTAAAATGATAGCGGGGATGGGACGACTTCCCTACGAAGAAAAGACTAAGGAGGCTAGGGATTTCCAGCTTGGAGAAGAGACGGCTGAGGGGAGACATGATAGAGGCATATAAAATAATGAGTGGAACAGGTGGATGTGACGCGTCTGTTCACGCTTTCCAAAAATACTGGGAATAGGGGGCATGCGATGAACTACAGTGTAGTAAATTTAAAACAAGTAGGAGAAACATTTTCTTCACCTAACGCATAATTAAACTCTGGAATTCGTTGCCGGAGAACGTAGTGAAGGCAGTTAGCTTGGCAGAGTTTAAAAAGTCCATAGACCGCTACTAAATGGACTTGGGAAAAATCCACAATTTCGCTAATAACTTGTATAAAGTTTTTGTACGTTTGGGTAGCTTGCCAGGTGCCCTTGACCTGGATTGGCCGCTGTCGGGGACAGGATGCTGGGCTCGATGGACCTTTAGTCTTTTCCCAGTATAGCATTACTTATGTATATACCGAAAACCACAATTGGTCAGTTGGGCCTCGTAATGGCAAGAACGTAACAGATTAACCTGAAGCTATATACAACTATGTAAGAGTGCAGCCCGGAACAGAAAGAAATAGGCCTAGGGGGGTGGAGTTGGATTGTAGACACCAAACATTCTGCAATACTATTGCAACAGGTATCCTGCTCAAAGCAGTAGTGCGATGTGAATGTGTGGACTGAAGACCATGTTGCAGCCTTGCAAATTTCTTCAAATGGAGGCTGACCGCAAGTGGGCCACCAACGCAGCCATGGCTCTGACAAAGCACCTTCTAAGGTCAGCCCAGCCTAGGCATAAGTGAAAGAAATGCAATTAGTGAGCCAATTAGGGAAATTTGGCATTGCGGCTGGGCGCCTTAAGATCTAGCCGCAGAATTCTGACGCACAACGAGCTGAAAGGCCAACACTGAGTTCCCACTCTCCCGGATCCAATGTGTTTTGACTCAGAAAATACGCTTGAACATTTGTTGCCACTGCAATGTGAGCAAATGAAATTCGCTGCAGGCAAGCCTCTGTCCACTGAAGAAGCAAGGCAGCTTCCTGACAATGCACGGCTGGTAAGTCACAGTCGTCATGTTGTCGGATGGGACCTGCACCGGCCAGCCTTTAAGGACAGACTAGAAGGCCAGAAGAGCCTGATGAACTGCCCAGAGCTCCAGCCTTTTGACGGACCATGAGGCCTCAGTCATAGACCAGATACCCTGTGCGTACCAAGAGTGATAGTGTGCTCCCTCATCCCGACAGACTGGCGTTGTTGATCACCAACGTCTGGAGTGTTGCGTAGCCACCACTCGAGGAGCCCTGGGCTGCCAAGTCAGGCGCTGCTTGTAGTCCTCCCACAGACCACTAGCCCAGCAGAGACTGCTGAAGGGGCTGGCATGTGAGCACAAGCCCACGGAACCACCTCCAGAGATGCAGCCATGGACACCAGGACCTGGACAGAATCCTTCGATTCATGCGGTGCTGCCATGGAAGTCTTCAACTCCCCCACCCCCCAGGGGGATGTGTGGTGCTGCCTGCTGCAATGGGTGTGTTTCCCCCCCCCCCCCCCCCCCCCGACTGGTACAGTATCACATATCACTCTCCCTCCTCTCTCCACCCCCGCCCTGCAGGAATTTAAACTTCCAGACCTCCGGCAGCATGATTCAGCGATATAAGTGCTGCCTTCCGCCAGCCCCAGAAGCCTTCTCTGTACAACGTCCTACCTATGCAGGAAGCTGTACAGAGAAGGCTTCCGGGGCAGGTCAAAGGCAGCACTTACATCACTGATGCTGCCAGCAGGCTTGGAAAGTTTGGAGGCCTGTAGAGCAGGGTAGGGGTGGAGAGAGAGGTGGGAGAGTGATGTCAGCCAGACCACAAGGAAAGGGAAAGGTGGGGTGGAGAAAGATGGCGATGCTAATCCGAAGGAGAAGAGGGGACAGCAACACCAGACTTCAGAAGGGCAAAGGAGGGTGGAGAGAGGAGGAAAAACGATGCCAGACCACAGGGGAAAACAGGGTGGAGAGAAGAGGGAGAGTGATGCCAGACCAAAGGGGAAGGAGGAAGCAAATCCAAAGGGTGAAGGAGTTGGGGAGGGGGAAAGGTGGGACATGTGAGGGAGGGGAGACTGGGAAAAGGTTGGATCTGGAGATGGACAGAATGAGATGCAGTACTATGGGGCAGGGGAGAGATACTGGCTCTGGGGTGGGAGTGCAGAAGAGAGGGAGAAAGAAGGGCAAGGAACATGGGAACAGGGGAGGGGAATAGGGACAGGTACAGAGAAGGGAGATTATGGACAGAAGAGATAGGGAGCCTGAGGGAATGACAGTAGACATGAAGGGTCATTCCATGTCAAGTGGTCTGCTTTCAGAGAAGTGCCCTGCTCAACCATCACGGATTTCAATGAAATTTTCTGTGAACATTCATACATGTCTCCAATGAACATTGGTAAAGTTTTACATTCGCCGATGCAATACTTGCTGAGATATAGTAATCTGTTTGACCCCATACTGCAGCCTTCTATGGTATGACTCTGAGATTTCGGCAACTTTGAGACACTGTATCTCCAGCAATATTTTGTGGAGAGAAACAAAAGTTGGCCATCTTGTACAACTTTTTGCGATCTATTAAACAAAATAATAAAAAAATCTTCATGAGCGATTCCCATGAAGAAAACTTGGAGCAAACTTGGTCCGAAAAATTGTAAAGTTTGGCTTTTTATATCTCTGGAATTAAAGGTGTGATAAACCTGAAACTTTGCACACAACAATTTATCAACACAAGGTTTTCGAATATAAAATTTCATTCTCCTAATATTTTCCATTTGTTCACAAATTGAGTGTAAAGTTGATGATTTCTGCAAAAACGCCAAAAACAGGGTATTTTTAGCCCACTTTTACAAAAAAAAAAAAAGACCGTTGGAAACTCTTTTTAATCATTTTCATTAGAAAAAGCATGTTTCAAACACTGGAGCCCGGAAAGAAGCAATATACCAGCATCTGAAACCAAGCCTCAAAAATCCTCCAGGTGTGAATATAATTTAGAGATGTAGACCAACGACGCGACCTAAGCATGATAGCAATCACTGGAGCAGAATAGCCTTTCCTAGTTAAACGAGCCCGTTCAAGAGCCAGGCCGTAAGACAAAAATCAAGCTGGGTCTGGATGAGAAATCGGTCCTTGCAGTAGAAGGTTCTTGTGAACAGGGAGACGAAGAGGAGGCGCACACAGAAGACGCTGGAGGTCTGCGAACCATGGACGTCGGGGCCAATCTGGAGTCACTAGAACTACCGATCCTCCGTGCACCTCGATCCTTTGTAACTCAACATCAAATTACATATGACCATTTCAAATTCACAAACCTTTTATACATATAGTTCACTCTGCATAACTCAATATATTAAACTTCATTTATTCCTGCGGGCACAGGTAGCAACGTCAATCCTTTGTAAGAGACGACCGAATAGAGGCCACGGAGGAAACGCGTACAGAAGCCCGGCAGGCCACTGCTGCAAGAGGGTGTCTATCCCTTTTGCGACTGAAGAAGCGAGGAACCTTTGCATTGGGACTGGAGGCAAAAAGATCTAGCACTGGAGTGCCCCACCAGGCTATCATCAACTGAAAACGCCCGAGAGCTGAGAGACCATTCCCCTGGATCGAGGGTGTGACGAATGAGAAAATCCACCTGAATGTTTTCGACCCCACCACATGAGAAGCTGAAATGGTGGACAAATGAAGCTCGGCCCATGCCATGTGTCAGGCTTTCAAGGCAGAAACTAGGTCCATGAGCCCTTGGGCCACTGCCGAGGAGCAGGCAAAACCACCCCACACCAGAGACAAGGCAGAACTCTTACAGAAACAGCTAGACTTCACCTGCACTTGAGCGCCCTTCCCCAGGAGTTGAGCCCCTGGGTGCAGGCGGCCGGCAGGACTTACCGGACAGGGTAGGCACTGGATACCAACTAAGCTGAACAGGGACTGAGGGTCAAAGGGAAAAGGAATATACATGGGCAGCAAGGCAGGAAACTGGGCTAGGACTCACAGACAGACAATACTACACAAAGCAGGAAATGGACAAGCTAAAGGACAGGAACTGAAAGCTGCCAAGCAGCCACTGAAGCAGGGTACAAATACCGACAGACAAGAGTCAGGACTAAAAGCTGCAGAGCAGCCACTAAGCAAGAGACACATACATACAAACAAACTAGACAAGGAATACAGACCAGAAACAAGACTAGGGAAGTAAGCAAATAAACCTAGGCTAAACTACACACAGATAACTAGAAAAGACAAGGAACTAAACAAGAAACCAGACTAGGCAGATGTGCAACAAAGCACCAACAAACCAGGGACCTTAGACGATGCAAAGGCAAACTCAAAAAGTTTCCAGGTGGTTAATAAACCCATCAGCCGCAGGAATCATGAAACAGTTACGGGTGAGGCTAGCTGCCAAACTTCAAACCAAGTCTGGAGGGCTGGAATATCTGGACCGGACCGGACAGAAAGTCTGGAAAGTCTATGGCAGCCACCGATTCTGGCCACCAGAGGGCGAGAGGAACACAAACCAAGACAGGCAGAAAGCATACTGAAGCACAGAGAGGCTTAACACACACAGGTGCAGTATAGTGGAGTAATCAGAGTCATGCTGGAAGCAGGCAGCACACAGAGACAGAGCTAACTCAGGAAGAACAGACAGAAACCAGCTCAGAAGCTGACCGCCGAAAATAAGGTGAGTCTGAGAGGGGTCACGACCACAATCGTGACATCATGAGACTCGCCGTCTCCCGTCGAAAGAGCAGACTCTTTGCTCCCCCCTGGCGGTTGACATAGGCCACAGCAGTGGTATTGTCCGACAGAACTCTCACCGTCTTGCCTGCCACCAGGGAACGAAACTCCTCAAGAGCTAGACGAATTGCTCTGGTCAGCAAGAAATTGATGGACTGGGACGCTTCCATGGGAGACCAGAGACCCTGCGCCAACTTGCCTAAGCAATGGGCTCCCCAGACCGAGACTGGCATCGGTTGTTAACGCTATCCACTGTGGAGACTGCAGTGGCACCCCTGTGGTGAGATTCTAAGTCCGCAGCCACCGAAAAGACTGCTGCGCTCTTGGGAATGCAGAGGCAACCCTACCTGAAGGGAGTCCATCTGACAGGACCATCTGGACAGGAGAGAAAATTGAAGAGACCTCATGCGGGGCCCAGGGGACTACATTTATAGCTGCTGCCATGGAACCCAGGACCTGAAGATAATCTCTAGAACAGAGACCAGGACTGTGAAGTAAAACTTGAATCTGAGATCGCAGTTTGAAAACCCTGCCCTGGGGAAGAAAAACAAGACCCCATGCTGTGTCGAAGGTAACCCCAAAATACTCCAGGGACTGTGAAGGAATCAGACAGCTCTTGGCTGAGTTCACCACCCAACCTAGGGACTGCACGAAATGCACTACTCTGTCCGTGACCTGCCGGCCCCTGATGAGCCAGTCATCCAAGTACGGGTGGACGAGGATCCTCTCCTTCCTAAGAGCTGCTGCCACCACTACCATGACTTTGGTGAGCGTATGAGGAGCTGTCGCTAGACCAAACGGAAGAGCCCAAAACTAAAAATGGTGTCCCAGAATTGCAAACTGCAAGAACGTTTGGTGACCGGTCCAGATAGGAATATGCAGATAAGCTTCCGTCAGATCTAAGGCCGTTAGAAACTCTCCGGTACGAACTGCCACTATCACCGATCGAAGGGTCTCTATTCAAAAACATGTGACTGAGAGCCCGATTGACGGCCTTGAGAGCCAAAATAGGACGAAAGGAGCCTTCCTTCTTGGGAACCACAAAGTAAATGGAATAACGACCCTGTCTGTACTCTGAAGGAGGGACTGGGCAAATTGCTTGAAGGTCCAAGAGCCTCTGTAGAGTGTCCCATACAGCGCCCGCTTTGTGGCGAGAGCGACAGGGAGACTCCAGAAAGGCGTCTGAAAGAGGCTTGGCGAACTCTTAAGGCATAGCCGTCTCGAAAAGCCTCCAAGACCCACTGGTCGGAGGTAATATGGGCCCACCACTGAAAGAACTGTGACAGCCGAGCTCCTACAGGAACCAGAGGAGAGGACCGCGCACCTTCATTGGGAAAAGCGGGAGGAAGACCGGAATAGGGCGCCTGAGTCTCGACCTCCCCCTACGGAAACCTCGAAAGGACTGAGGCCCAGATACATCAATCAAACGTTAAAAAAACCTAACACGTAAAAGTCCTAACGAATGTGAAAAAACGTAGAATGCACTAAAAAAACAAGTCGCACACGTTCTGTGCGGTATTGAAAAGTACAATGTATTAAACATTCATAATCCCCGTCGGTAATCTGCCCACAAATCATGCGCAGAGCAGCCAAACGTTATGCTGGCTGCTCTGTGCATGCCACAAACATCAAAACAAACAAACAAAATACCCACAACACAAACACGTGGCTCCCCGCTTCCCCCTGCACTAGAAGAAAATAAAACAAAAATCGAAATAGATCGGGAGGGGGCAAGGGCTCTCTTCAGGAGCATCCTGCATGGACGGCCTTGCCCCCCCCCCCCCCCCAGCTTCCCCCTGCACGAAAAATCTTAATTTTAGCAGCCCCGGTCCCCCTCCCTTCCTGTTTCTCTCTTCTCTGCCAAAGCTCCGCCTCCCGTCATCCTCCACCCCGTGCCCCCCGAGGTCGTCACCGTCGCTCCCCTCTCCACCGGGACCCGCCGTCCGCATTCCCGGGCCCGCGCAGCGCCTCTCACCTTTGAAGGCGCTGCACGGGCAGGAAGAAGATCTGTTCGTCGCCGAGTCTTCATGACGTCTCTCCTTCCCTGGCCTAGGCCTGCCCCCTAAGTAACTACGTAGGTTACTTACGTCAGACGGGGGCGGGCCCAGGTCAGAGAAGGAGAGACGTCATGAAGACTCGGCGACGAACAGATCTTCTTCCTGCCCGTGCAGCGCCTTCAGACAGAGGTGAGAGGCGCTGTGCGGGCCCGGTAATGCGCAGGAGGGGGGGAGCGGTGGCGATGACCTCAGGGGGGGCGGGGCACAGGGCGGAGGATGACAGGAGGTGGAGCTTTGGCAGAGAAGAGAGAAGAACAGGAAGGGAGGGGGACCGGGGCTGCTAAAATTAAGATTTTTCGTGCAGGGGGCAGCGGGGGGCAAGGCCGTACATGCAGGACGCTCCTGACGAGCGCCCTTACCCCCTCCCTATCTATTTCGATTTTTGTTTTTAGTTTTCTATTGATGCAGGGGGAAGCCTAGGAAGTACTGCTGTAGCGTTTTATTTAATTTCACTTTTAAACATGCCAGCTTGGATTTGTAAGCTGCAGGGGGGAGCGGGGAGTAGCAGCGTGTCCAGCTCAGGCCTTAAGGACAGCTCTGACTACACGTAAAATATATCGCGGTAAATGATTCGGTGCAATCGTTGGTATGGTTAGTGCATCCCGAATCGTCCACATTACAATGGTAGTTACTCTTTTGTATTCCGTTTTCGTTAGCTGCTTGCTTCGTCAGAAAAAGGCCTTTAATGCATGCAACGGTTAGGAATTTCCTTCGTTAAAGGGTTGTTAAGGGTTAGTGCATCTGGCCCCGAGTTCTGTTGAAAAACCTAGACCTGAGCATGAGCTCCGCGACCGGAATGAAACCTACAGAAATCTCTCGCCCGACCATGACCAAACAAACAAAGCACCCCAATTAGACGGGCAAGGCCTATCCTCCGGGAGAGCCTTTGTATCCCCAAAAGAAAGGACCAATTTATCAAACTCTTCTCCAAACAGAGAACCACTGAAGGGAAACTTACTCAGTTTAGATTTGGAAGCCGCATCCGCTGACCAACCTTTTTTTAAAAGAAGCCGCTCCGAAACAAATGCGAGGGAAAAGAAAACTCAGCACGAAGAAAATTGCTCTTTAAGGCCTCTGGGCACTGTAGTTCTGTTTTAAACAGCTGAGCGGGAGACGTAAATCCACACTAAAACCAATAGAACACAACAGAGCTGTCTGCTTGTTAATGCACTGGGGAGAGAAAGGTTTCTTTTTTTTTTTTTAAAGAAGTGGCTGCCTCTCCCAAAGGCAAAATCCCCTTTCCACAGAAAGGATAGCCCTTCCCAACTTAGTAAAGGGAGAAGGGGAGGAAGGGACCCGGGGGCACCCGAGTTTAACACGCCAGAGGCTAGAGGGAAAAAAAATCTATTTACCAAGCCTCTAAACTAGATTCCCGAGGCACAGAAGGAATACATTTTTTTTTTTTTTTTAAAAGAGAGAGAGACTAATGGGCTCACATCCTACCTGCTGGAGACTGAGAAAATACTGAGGCTAGGGTCATATGGTCAGGGCTCAGATTGGCTCTCAAGTCAGAATTTTCTCAGTCTCCACCTGCTGGAAGGCGTTAACAACCCCATCAGTCCAATTCTGGGCCAGTCCAGAGGGACGCTAAGGAAGGTTATGGTTACTAAAACATAAAGCTCCCAAGTTGGCTGAAGGACCAGCAAGTATATCCAGCATCTGGCATAGAAGAGGAAAACACCTATGGTTCCACCTGCCTGAAGAGAGAAAAATCTCAGAACTGCAACTCAGGTGAATCCTTACTTCTGGGAGGACCCAGGGGTTGATGCAGAAAGCTATACAGCTTCTAATGCAAGCTTAAAACCATGTGATGTAGAAAGCTAATTCTACACACATTTTATGTATTCAGAACTTGGCACATGCACACATAGGTTCAGTAAAGTGCAGCTTGTTGTGTACATGCCCAAAGAAAATGAAAGTGTCAGCACACATCTACAGCTGTTCTGCACATTAGTCTTGCAAAAACTTGTCACTCATGAAATTTTTCGGGGCTAATATTTATGTGCAGCACAACAGCCACAGATACAGTGGTGGAAATAAGTATTTGATCCCTTGCTGATTTTGTAAGTTTGCCCACTGACAAAGACATGAGCAGCCCATAATTGAAGGGTAGGTTATTGGTAACAGTGAGAGATAGCACATCACAAATTAAATCCGGAAAATCACATTGTGGAAAGTATATGAATTTATTTGCATTCTGCAGAGGGAAATAAGTATTTGATCCCCCACCAACCAGTAAGAGATCTGGCCCCTACAGACCAGGTAGATGCTCCAAATCAACTCGTTACCTGCATGACAGACAGCTGTCGGCAATGGTCACCTGTATGAAAGACACCTGTCCACAGACTCAGTGAATCAGTCAGACTCTAACCTCTACAAAATGGCCAAGAGCAAGGAGCTGTCTAAGGATGTCAGGGACAAGATCATACACCTGCACAAGGCTGGAATGGGCTACAAAACCATCAGTAAGACGCTGGGCGAGAAGGAGACAACTGTTGGTGCCATAGTAAGAAAATGGAAGAAGTACAAAATGACTGTCAATCGACAAAGATCTGGGGCTCCACGCAAAATCTCACCTCGTGGGGTATCCTTGATCATGAGGAAGGTTAGAAATCAGCCTACAACTACAAGGGGGGAACTTGTCAATGATCTCAAGGCAGCTGGGACCACTGTCACCACGAAAACCATTGGTAACACATTACGACATAACGGATTGCAATCCTGCAGTGCCCGCAAGGTCCCCCTGCTCCGGAAGGCACATGTGACGGCCCGTCTGAAGTTCGCCAGTGAACACCTGGATGATGCCGAGAGTGATTGGGAGAAGGTGCTGTGGTCAGATGAGACAAAAATTGAGCTCTTTGGCATGAACTCAACTCGCCGTGTTTGGAGGAAGAGAAATGCTGCCTATGACCCAAAGAACACCGTCCCCACTGTCAAGCATGGAGGTGGAAATGTTATGTTTTGGGGGTGTTTCTCTGCTAAGGGCACAGGACTACTTCACCGCATCAATGGGAGAATGGATGGGGCCATGTACCGTACAATTCTGAGTGACAACCTCCTTCCCTCCGCCAGGGCCTTAAAAATGGGTCGTGGCTGGGTCTTCCAGCACGACAATGACCCAAAACATACAGCCAAGGCAACAAAGGAGTGGCTCAGGAAGAAGCACATTAGGGTCATGGAGTGGCCTAGCCAGTCACCAGACCTTAATCCCATTGAAAACTTATGGAGGGAGCTGAAGCTGCGAGTTGCCAAGCGACAGCCCAGAACTCTTAATGATTTACAGATGATCTGCAAAGAGGAGTGGACCAAAATTCCTCCTGACATGTGTGCAAACCTCATCATCAACTACAGAAGACGTCTGACCGCTGTGCTTGCCAACAAGGGTTTTGCCACCAAATAAATTCATATACTTTCCACAATGTGATTTTCCGGATTTAATTTGTGATGTGCTATCTCTCACTGTTACCAATAACCTACCCTTCAATTATGGGCTGCTCATGTCTTTGTCAGTGGGCAAACTTACAAAATCAGCAAGGGATCAAATACTTATTTCCACCACTGTATATGCTGGCGCTGGCACTTTCATTTTTGTTCAGACATGCGCACATTATTGCTGTTACTTCTCGTTTGTTTAAAGCTGCAGATGCTGTTCTGGAGCAAAAAAAAGGCATGTTAAGTCACAAAACGAGTATGAAATCCTCTGAACCAACCCTTCTAGGCTGTCCCAGACCTGCCAAAAAATGTATTGCGTTGTGCACATGTCAAAACCATGGTTTCCTTCTGTGCATTGCAGCAGAATACATAACATTACCATTCATTTTGATACTGAGTGTGCCCATGTATTCTGCGCAAGTTAACACCCAAGCTCAACCCCTCCCTGAATTGCTCTGCAACATGCACATACAAACCATGCATTTAAGCTTGCTGTAGCCATCTGCATTGGCCTCCCAGTGCTGAGAAAAGGGATACGTCTATGTGCATCCATCAACTCCTGGTCCCAGACTTTTGATATTTTTCTGAAACTACTGTTCAGCTTGCACTCTAGGGAAGAAAATTAAGTAAATACCTTTTTTTCCTTCTCATCTCAGACACATCTCACTCAACGTGTAATTAAACTCTGGAATTTGTTGCTAGATGTGGTAAAAGCAGTTAGCTTAGCGGGATTTTAAAAAGTTTGGATAACTTGCTAAAAGAAAAGTCCATAAGCCATTATGAAGATGGACTTGGTGGGGAAATTAACCGCCTATTTCTAGGATAAGCAGCATAAAATGTAAAGTACTGTTTGGGAATCTTGCCAGGTATTTGTAACCTGGATTGGCCACTTTTGGAAACAGGATGCTGGGCTTGATGGACCTTCGGTCCATCCCAGTATGGCAACGCTTATATTCTTATTTTAGGGAACCAAAAGCACAGGCAGTGAAATAAGTGGATCACTGGAGCCATGGACCAACCATAGATAGCATTAGCAACCTGAAAAACTGGTTTATTTGCCTTCAAAAATAAAAAGTATCCTGCTACTCCTGAACAGGAGCTTATAGTAGCTCTGGACTAAAATTTTTGTTTTAAAAATCCAGTGTCTTTTTCGGTACTCTTTTGGATTAAAAGGTAAATATAGTAACCTTGTATAAAAAAAAAAAAAGATCTAAGTATATAGATACTTCTGAAGATACCCATCCAGGGAGAGAAAACAAGAAGCAGAGATTCAGAGGAGTATTCAGGTCCCAAGGACTGAACCATACAGCCAAAAGCAAGTTTTACTTTGTGCTTTTGATTGTACAGCGCTGCGTAACCCTAGTAGCGCTTTAGAAATGTCAAGTAGTAGTATTTGCTATAGAAGTCTGTAAATACTTTCTGGTGCCCACCAGAGATATAGCCACAGAAGTATAGTGGCTTTATGTTTCATCTTCGTTCCAATTTAGGACTCAATTTTATCAAAACTGTATGAACTAGGACCATTGCTTATGATTTATTCTTACTGTACACCGCCTTGTGTAAATTATTTCAAAAGGAGGTAATAAAGCCTAATTAATAATGTTTTCCTATTTTCTCACAATTTAAAATGCCAGTAATTACTTATAAGGTACTTGTGCTGTTACCCTAGATCCCTAGTTGGTGCTCAGCTACATTTGGAACATCACTGGATAGCAATTTGTGTAGTTTCTGTAAAAAAAAAGGGGGGGGGGCAGTAGCTAAAGACTGCACGACACTTAAGCGTCTATACTAGATAAAAATGCAGCTAAACTGTACGGAAAAGCAGAATAGTATCCCACTCCGTCATTTCCTCCTCAGTCTCCGACTGGGAGACACGAGTGCTGTTCCTACCCACATAAGTGTTAATACTAATTATTACACCAGTCTTCCAGAAGGGGAAAAAAAAAAAAAAAAAAAAAGAGATAGCCCTTTTTATATAAAATTCGGGGCTCATTCGGTTTTCCTTCCTCTCTCTCCCCCTTCCAACGGCGCGAACCCATGGCCTACAAGCACAAAGGCCGTTGGTACTTCCTGAATCTCGCGGGAGGGAGCTCCTTTAACTTCTCTAACACTACATAGAAATAAAACCAAGAGAGCTATAAAATCAATACTCAGTACGTCCCCTTAAATGACTAACCAACCAACAGGGCGCCATTTCACCCGCCGACGCGCTTTTATATACGCTTTTACCGCTTTCGGCGGAGGAGCCATTTTGAATTCAGTACCCAGAATTCACCCAGCGGCTTTTTCAAAATTACAGAAGCGACGTCTTAACGGGGGGGGGGGGGAGAGAAGACGGAAACGACTCAACGGCCACCAACTCAACTCGTGCCTCTACCCTTTCAGCGCTCCAATTTACTTGGGAACAAAAAAAAAAAAAAAAAGAATCCCTGTCAGTCAGAGGATTCGTATTACCTCTACTACTCTCACAGTACTTCTTTCTCACTGTGACGCTTTACCACTCCATACTCACCGTAACCGGACGTGCTTCTGAGAAAGAAACACAGAAGCATACAAGCCCCTTGGCACTCAACCGCCGCTCTCCCCGAGTCCGCCTGGCTGCGCCTGCTGCCCGGCGCTCAGGGAACTAACTAACTGAGAGGGTTAGAGGGAGGGCGGGCCCTACATTTGATTGACACCGCCGAACTTGCTGATTTGTTATAGCCCACAAAAGGTTGCCATGGATTCCGCTAAGCCTCGTCCCCTGATTGGCGGAACGGAGCTTTTAGGCAGAGGGCCTGCATTTGAAAAGGTTTGAGCACAGACAGGCTGAGGCTGGGCTTCTGCTGCTGTTGGCTCTCTTGGAAAGGAAGTGGTGGGCGGTTGGTTGGAGGGTAGTCGTTTCTCTTTTGTTATCACCATGTAACCCAAGCCGGTCTCGAGTCGTAGTGAAGAATTTCTTGGTTGGATAGACTACACATGAAGTTACTACTTGTGGTTAGAAGTAGAATACGTGTCTTTGAGAAGGTGGTGCTCCTTCTCTTCTTAATTGTGTGGTTGCTTTCATTTCGAAATGGGTTTAAACTAGATATATCTGCATTTCCTTTTGAAGATGTGCTTTAGGAACCGGGTTTTTAGGGATTTTTCCCCCTAGGATGACTGAAATCTGCATGTTACTTTCCTTGATACTTTATGAACATCTAAGATGTTATAATCTTTGAGTAGAGTTGGGCATTTGTGCCTGCCCAAATCGTGTGGTTTTGTTTGGAGAAGATTTGTTTTCCTTAATTCTTTTCTCATAAATGTTTCAAAATTCCTGCTTGAGTTCTCTGAATGGGGACGGTGTAAAATATATTGAGTTAACTATTTTAGGTAACATAATTTCCTGTACTAGGTAAGCCAATATATATAAAAATGCCCTTCCATAAGAAACATAGGGGGAGGGGAGAATTATATTTATTCTCCCTAGTACTAGTATCAACAAACTTGTATTCTGTAAGTTTTTTGTGTAGTTGACAGCACTGCACATGCTACACTGATAATTCTCCCCTTGCATTTAAGTACTAGGTTGCTTATGTGTGCCCTTATAGAATAATGCTTAGGTGTATTGCTGCTACTTCTGTACATTTAACCTGTGAAACAGTATTTTGTACACTTTTATTTATACACCACTTGAGTGCATATGGGTACCCTGGTATACAATTCTGTAGATGTCATGTTTGACAGACAACTATGATTCCTCCCATTCCACACCATCATGGTGTGGCTGGTCTCTACTACTACTACTATTTAACATTTCTAAAGCGCTACTAGGGTTACGCAGCACTGTTCAATTTAACATAGAAGGACAATCCCTGCTCAAAGCACTTACAATCTAAAGGACAATCTCTACAACAAAGCTAGTTGAGCTGATGAGTGGAAGAGTTGGTTCAGGGATCAAGCTGGGGACCACTAGGTTGGCCCTGATTTCTGTTCTTGTTAACCAATATGTTTTTGTATTGTTCTGTACTGCATACCTGTCAATTCAGTCCCAAGTCCTCTTGAGTAATGGTGGGGGGGAAGGGTTTATATTATTTCCATTCTACATCATCGCAACAAAGATGACAAGTTTTCATTCACTGGGAGTGTATTGCCCCTTCCGTTCCAGCGTCTCCTTTCTCTCTTCTCCCTCCCCCTTTTCACCTTGTCTTCTATTTTTTAACCAGTTCATAATCCACAATAGGATACTGCCATCTATCCCACAATACCTCCTGAACAAAATGAAACAAGACAACAGGTAAGAGGGGTAGCCTCGACTTGAGTCTGCAGTGAAATGAAAGGGAAGAGAAGCCCCTGAGACTGCAGGGAAAGGAGAGGGAAGAGATGCCCCGCCCACCACTCGCCTTCCAGCTCTGCCTCAAATGGACTCTCAAAGTCATCCTCCACTCCGTACAGCTCATTGTACTCATCCAAGTGCCTGACCGTGGCTCCCAGTGAATGGGAGCCAGACCAGCATTCACCCTCTCTCTGCACAGAGCTCTAAATAACCACGCCAAAACAATACACTCCATCACTTCCGGCTTCCCCTTCTGCAGCTCCATGTGCATGCTCTGCCCTTAGCCTTGCATTGGTCATCTCATGATCACGGACGGTGCAGGGTACAAGGCTGTGATTGGTCATCCCACACCATGTTATATTCTCGTCTCATGGCTTTGCTCCCATTCCGCTACAGAAGAAAGTACTATAAGCCGTGTCGGTATCTGTACAATGTATAAGGCAGCATGCAACTTGCTCTGCTCTGTGTAATGATAGCGCAAATCAGGTTGTGTATGTAATACAGCATATAGGCCACCCCGTGCAGTATCACTTCAAGCTGCTAGGGGCGCAACGAGTAAGTATCAGCAGTCTCCGGTGCCCCACATGTTGACGCCCCCTGCCATACATACCCTGCTTACCATGTTCTGCCGGCCCTGTGCGTTTCACTCATTTGAAAACTTCTTCACTCTCTTACTCTTTGAGCCCTATTTCTCACAGCCAGCGCATTGATTTTGATCACTTCTTTCATGCCAGACAAGCCTTAGAGAAGTAAACCTAGTGGTCCAACCAGTAAGAAGTTTGAGCACCCCTTCCTGCCTACTACTTCCCCTTTCCCTTTACTGTAAGTACATGTGCTCTGAAACCAATGTACATACTTTTAACTACTAGGTGGAAGTCAATGTTGAGCTCAAAACATTTACCCAACTTGCTTCCCACTTAGTATTCTTTCAGAGGCTCCAAAGAAAAGCCAATATTTAATGCTGCCTCAATTTGTTTGCAAAGCAATACAACATTTAAATCATTCTAGATTGTACTCTGGATGCACTGTCTGAAAAATGGCCTTCAATCTCGCTCTTTGATGTGGTAAATCTCACTGTTTGAGATGGTTCACCCTTGGCACCTCTGTTGCAATGCTAATATTCCTGCTTTCTTAATAGGCCTACAACTTACCAATGCTTTGAGACTGGAATGTGACCAGCACTGTTGTTTTTTTTTTTTTTTAATCCCTGAAGCAGATTGGTGGGCAGTGTTGGACTTTGCTGCTAGAAAATTCTGTGCATGTGACAAGTGTTCACCAGTTATTTATAGATAGTTATTGCTATAAAAAGGTTTATTTATTTAAAAATGTATATTCCACCTACAACTAAGCAGATTACAGTAAAAACATATAATTAAACTCTAAACAAAATAAAACTCAAATTACAAAAGCCAAAATAAACTCAAATTAAAATGTACAGAAATTAACATATTTACCCCATGCCTGCACACACAAATGTGTCTTCAACAATTTGTGAATAGAAGTTATACTGCTGCACAATCTTAAAGCCCCAGGTACACCATTCCAAATCTGTGGACCTGCAGTAAAAAAACTAGAAGTATGGGCATGTTTTACAGAATGCAAATCTCCAGTTACCAATAACATCACATGATCTGACCTCAAAGCCCTTAGAGGCCGATCCAACACAATGGACTTGTAAGTACTAAGGAACAAAACCTGCATATAATGCTTGATGAATCAAGCATGCAATCTTATCTATGACTATACACTGAATAGATAACCAATGCAGAGAACGGAGTACAGGCGTTTATATGTTCAAAACTAGATGCAGCACTCAACAATCGAGCTGTAGCATTCTGAATTATCTGCAGTGCCTGTAAACTGGACTTTGCAATACCCATATAAGTCAGTATGGGAAATCATCATACTCTGTACAACAGACCTGAAATCACATTTAGGTAACATAGGTTTCAACCTATTTAAAAAATGAAGCTGGAAAAAAGCAGATCTAACTGATCTTGCATCGATAAATGAGAATCCAAAATCATACCAAGTATTCTCATCTTATCTTTACCTTCCAGAACAAAATTATCCACACACGCAGACTTAACATTGCGACAAAATCTCATCATCAACTTAGAATGAGAGCCCTCTAGAGACAGGGAAAGTACCTGCGTATAATGTGTACAGCACTGCATACATCTAGTAGCGCAATACAAATGATTAGTAGTAGTACTATCAGTCCCAAAAAAACATTAATTCTGATTTTTTTCAGATTTAACACAAGCCGATGAGAATGCATCCATTGCTGAACTGCAATCATACATTGTTTCAACTTACTACATAACCATAACATACCTCCCTGCACTGGGGAAAAAGTGATCATCAGCATCAATCCTGTATTTAAGCTGTAATTCAGAAAAGACCTTACCCAAAGATGACATATAAATGTTGAATAGCAGGGCAGAAAGCACTGAACCCTGTGGCACTCCTCTAGATAATGTCACAATTTGAGATGTCTGGCCTTTACTAAACACCTGAAAAGACCTCCCCTTTAAATAAGAGGAGAACCAGGACCAAACAGTGCCTCCCACCCCTGAGACAACAGCAAATCCACATCCAATGTATGAAAAGCTGTTGACACGTCCAGTGAGACAATAAGTCAACCCCTTTATTTCCCTTTCTAATCACATCCAAAGTTGACAACAGCACAGTCTCTACACTATGCCCAGCCCTAAAACCATACTGATGTTTATCCAAACACTCCACAAATTTAACCAATTGTTTTAAAACTAACTTCTCAATCACCTTCATAACAGGCACCACAGAGATAGGCCTATAATTACCCAGTACTGATGCATCCAATGAGTCACCCTTTAATAATGGCTTTACTATGGACAACTTACACCAATGGTGCGCCTTTCCCAGAGACAGTGATTTGTTCACAATCAAAGACATCACCAGATACAAAAGAAGCCAAAGCTCTAGTTGGAAACAATGCATAAATCACACCTTCCACTTCTTTCTCATTAGTCAAGTTAAAATCAGTCTAAATATCATCACACTCAACATCGTCACTCAAAAGTAAAGGCACACAGCTTAGAATCGAATTATCTAACCTTTCCAACTTCTGAACCAAAAAACACGCACAAGCATCTGCATCAGGACCTCCTACAAGGTTATCATATTCATAACCCTCTACCGATTGTCTCACCGTATGATATAATTCTTTAGGCTTATTCATGGCCATCTGAATCTTGGCTTTATAAAATTTGCTCTTCTCCTCACAAAACAAATATTCTGTCAACCCAAGCTTATAAATTTCAAAGTCATCAACATCTCTTGATTTCTGCCATAATCTTTCACTTTGTCTTAACTCCTTCCTTAACTGCAAAACTGGCTGAGTTTTCCATGGGCATGGCTTATAGCCATCTCTAAAACACTTCCTTCAATGGTGCTACAATATCCAAAGCCTGACCAAGAGAATCATACCACTCCACCATATCACACCAAATCATCTATCAAACTCTGCTGGTCAACAATTAACAACGTCATCCATGCTTGTTTCAAATCATCAATAGTAAAATTTGGTCTCACCAACCCCTTCCTTAAAACAGTCTGTGCTTTAGTCACATTTCCAGAAATACACAAAGAAAAAGAAAGGATGACATGAGCCGACCACCCGATTGGATTAATAAACGGCAGTTGTCAAATTTCCTGTACTAATGCAGAAGATTAAAAAAACAAATCCAAAGTACTCCCTGCCACATGTGTAGAGTCATTTATAATCTGACAAAAAGACAATGCCTTTAACATCTAAAACAACACAGCTTTAGACCTATGTGTTATACCCTGTTCCATCTTAACAGGTATTTTAAAATCTCCCCGAATACAAAGCCTATCCAAATGAATGGCTAAACTACTTATTAATTCAGAGAAGGGAGAACAATCTCCCCTCATCATCCCAGGCAGACTATAAACTACACAAAAGCTCAAACTATCTCCAGTCGATACTAAAATCTCACCAAAATCAGCCAATTTTGTACAACACAGCTTCAACTCAAGATCTAGTTGCATAATCACCATGACCCCACCCCTATGTTTA
This sequence comes from Microcaecilia unicolor, assembly GCF_901765095.1. Classification (NCBI taxonomy): domain Eukaryota; kingdom Metazoa; phylum Chordata; class Amphibia; order Gymnophiona; family Siphonopidae; genus Microcaecilia; species Microcaecilia unicolor. The sequence continues at coordinate 183,900,696 of NC_044039.1, read as the reverse complement.
TACTTCCTGCATGCCCACTCCCAACAAGTGGAGGATTAGCCTAATGGTTAGTGCAGCAAGCTTTGATCCTGGCAACCTGGGTTCAATTCCCACTACAACTCCTTGTGACCTTGGGCAAGTCACTTAACCCTCCATTGCCCCAGGTACAAAAAAAAAATTAGATTGTGAGCCCTCTAGCAACAGAGAAAGTACCTGCATATAATGTGTACAGCACTGCATACATCTAGTAGCACTATAGAAATGATTAGTAGGTAGTTGTAGAAAACCTGCCAGACAACATTAATTCACAATCACCTTATCAGTACTTAACACATCTAAAACCCACGTCCTCCACAAGATCCCAAATCATTTCTATTTTATTCTTTACTGATCTAGCATCTATTCTTTACCAATCTATTTTTACTGATCTAGCATTAACTAACCCAAAATGCAACAATGCGGTCTTTAACATTCGAGCCTGAACTACCTCCACATGTTTTAAATTCCCCTCAAACCTCCCCATATTTGTCTTACACGACACAGAACCTAACTTGCCATACCTCCCCATCCCAACTGTGACCTCAATAGCATTCATAACAGACATTTTATCAATATACCACAACACATACACACTACTTCCCACTCCCACATAACCACAAACCGAACCCCAGCTCCCCCAAAGGAGTGCCCTAAGGAGCAGCAAGCTCCTTTGTCGACACAACAAAAAGGTGCTCGCTGTACCAGCACATCATGCCTCCAGCGCTGGTCTGGGCCTCTTCACTCTGTGCCTAGGAGTGATGTCACCTGGGAGGTAGAGTTAGCTCTGTCCTGGACTTGAGCAGCAGTATTAATACCATGGAGGCTTCCCTTAAAATGACCCGGGGGAATAGGAGAAACAGCAGTGGAGTAGCAGATGGATCAAATGAACAAGCACTGTCACCCCTCCAGTGCTGGTCTAGGCCTCTTCACTCCGCGCCCAGGAGTGATGTCACTCAAGGGGCGAAGCTAGAGCCTTTATGCCTATGATTATTTAGCACTCATATGCTTTTCTTCTTAAAAATTTCAATATTTAGTGAAGTTGTTGACACAGTACTTTGTCTTCTTTTTTTGTTGTTGTTGAAAAGAGTAATAAAAATATGACATTCTTTCCTCTGTGTGTGTTGTGGTTTAGTTATTTCTCTGCAACCAAGTTAGCACTGTATGGCATCAGTGCTGTGAATGAAACTTAAAACCAAGTACAGCTCTGCATTTTAGGAAGGAGGCACCTTCTGCTTGCACATACCTTGGAACATATCCAAACTCTAGACAGAGACAAAGAAAACTCTGTTCAGACTGCACTAACCAAAGACAGAGCTCTCAGGCTGACCGCAATGCCTCAAATATAGTGCTTTTGATTCAGAAAGTTGGGGGAAATGTTTTGGTGTAAAGCTGTTACTTTCTGATTTGGTAGTTTAAATGTGTTTGTTAGGGGAACAAGTCCCTATTATCTTTGGCCCATCTACTAATTTCGGAATGTGAATTAAACATGAAGTTCAGTGTTTAACAGCATATTGTTGGAACACTTGTATGAACATTACTAATATCACACCCACAAACAAAGATGTCAAACTATCTAGTACCAGGCTGGAGATTTTGGAACAGTCCTGGATTTCTGACCACCCGATCCTGGTGTATTATGGGCAGTGTGATTTTTCTAGCGAAAAAGGTGCCAGTACTCAAATGCCAGGCCACCCTTCAGAGGTGGGGTGATCACTGAGAGACCCACCCCACAATAGCCAGGCCCCCTGCAACCAGTCACAGAATCTATGACAAGGCAGAATTGGTTTGTAGAGCCTGAAATCTTTCATTAAAACTTGGGGACCATGGGTTAATTTTAGCAGACAATGGAAAAGGTGCCGGTACTCAGTACCCCCTCAAAAAAAGCCCTGATTATGGGACTTGTAGCACTGATTTCAATGGGCAGGATCAGGCACTACAAATCTGACTGCTTTGGGACATGTAAGTTCAAAAGTCTCTAGCCTGGAACTAGGTAACTCGGCATATATGTGACAAATTGGCTTACTGTGAGGAAAACAATGAGCTGATGGGCATACAAATGCAAGTAAAGCAGCATATCTACTATAATAAAACTCATCCTCAACATTCTGAAGACAACGTTCTGAAGTCACTCAGTCACTCACTGAAGGGTTCATGGATTCATGGTGGTGAAGCCAGAACACTGACCATGTCTCAATGCCCCGCCCTCGCATGACGGACCAATCAGAAAAAACACCCTGAAACACAAAGGACCATCACAACACCGTTCCCAGGCAACACTAGGCAACGTAAGACGGACCAATCAGAGGAAACTACGTGACAATAAGGGAGGAGCATTCCCCAGCAGAATGGCTCATTATCTGTGCAGCACGGAGAGCACAGAACCACCGCTGGAACGAGAGAAGAATATTTCTGCTGTGGGTATGTGCAAAAATAGACCAGGGGGGGGGGAAATTTTTAAATGCCTAATGCCAGTACTGAAGAGTGCCAGAGGGCCTATAGCACAGACTATATTTGGGATCGCTTGACATGGAGTCAGAGGAGCCGGAAAACAACGTGTCCGTCACCACATCTGGGATGTGGGTGAACAGAACAAGCTGCGGCCCAGCTGGAAGGATTACCCATGACCCAGCCAGCAGCAAACAGCGACCAAGGAAGGGGGAGGAGTAGGGAAACACGCGGACTCCTTCCCTGCCTAGGAATCGCTGGAGACTGGCTGCCAAACTAACGAAACAACTGCACACCGATGCACCACCTCCATCATTAGAAAGGCATCCACTCTTTCTTCAACAGAAATGCAAACTAATAATACAAAACAAACAAAGAATACATGGTTTCTCAGGCGGCTGCAGGTAACTCCCCACTCCCTTCCTCTTCCCCTTTTGCCGAAGTGGCCAAGGACGTGCCCAACCATCCCCAGCCTCAGGCAAGCTGTCTCCCACCTCGAGGATTCCCCGAGCACCCGGAAAAAGACGGCGCTGATTCCTGCAGCACATAAATGTTCCAGCATTCCCCTGCAGCCGGCCTGAAATGGGCCAAACATACTGGATCACCCCCCGACGGCCCGAGACCGTGCTCTTCTCCCTTCCGCCAACTTAAAACAACCATCCCCGTCCTCAGGCAAGCCGTCACCCCCTCCAGGATGCCCAGAACCCCAGCCCAATGGAAAAAGATGGTGCTGCTTCCAACAGCATATTTCTCTTCCAGCATTCCCCTACAGCAGCCCTGAAACGACAGACAAAGAACGTGCTCCTCAACCTTCCGCCCATCTAAAACAACACTGCTGCCTCAGCATAACACAAAAAAAAAAAACATGGAAAAAAAAACAACACTCAACAAAGGCTGACACCCCTACAACCACATTTACATTTCACCAACAGAAAGACCCCCCTCCACAAACCTCCTTGACAGACAAAACCACACACACACAATACAACAGAAACACACCCTCAAAGCCACACACCAATCCAACCCACTTTGCCAGCACAGCACATCCCCCAACCCCCAAGCAAAAAACAAAACAAAAAAAAAACACACATCAACAACCTGCACACACACCGCACCCTCACACACTCACTCACACAAACACAAAATAACTCTGTGACACATACACACACACACACAAAAAAAACCACATGCTAGCGCCCGTTTCATTGGTTTCGGAAATGGGCCTTTTTTACTAGTTAATATTAAAAGCCTCAATGTGGGTCCAACAGACTTTCCAAACTACCCAAGTACCGCAATGTAGTACATCCCTACTTCCTCAGAGCACTAGCAGTCTAGCATATTAATGTGTTTTTTTTTTTTTTGGGGGGGGGGGGGGAGACAGGATGTTTAAAGGGCCAGGTACCTTTAGATTCAGCTCACTCTGGGGCCAATGCTCAAAGGCTCACGGTAGAGTCTTCACACTACTATGAAATTAGTGCAATAAAATTGCCCTGGCATGTTAAAACCTAAGAAGCATGGAAATTACTGCTGCATTAAAATTGTGGCAGTAGTCTGCAGCTCAGCGCTAAATGTCAGTTTTCCTGTCTGTGCCTGAGTGGTGACTGGCTCAGGCAATTGACAGGAAAAATTGACATTAAAACAAACAAAAAAAAGCATTTTGCGGCAACATCCCCCTAACACGTGTCCTGAAAAAACATTCTTCCACCTGCTCTTCCTCCCTGATATTAACTCCCTGGTGGTCTAATAGCCCCCTCTCCCACTATTAAAAAAAATACTCTGTTAGTCTAGTGCCCCCCCCCCAGCCCCTTCCCTTCCCCTCCCTTACCCCTAGTGACAAAAACAATCCATTTTGCCTGGTGAGCCTGATGTTGGTGCCAGGCAAAATACTAGAGACTATTATAAAGAACAAAATTACTCCCTCCATGTCGGTTCACAGATCCTCAGTGCCGGCAACTTACATAAGTATTGCCACACTGGGACAGACCAAAGGTCCATTAAGCCCAGCATTCTGTTTTCAACAGTGGCCAATCCAGGTCACAAATACCTGGCAAGATCCCAAAAAAGTTTGATACATTTTATGCTGCTTATCCCAGAAATAAGAAATGGATTTTCCCCAAGTCAATTTAATAATCGTCTATTGACTTTTCCTTTAGGAAGCTGGCCAGACTTTTTTTTAAACTCCGCTAAGCTAACTGCCTTTATCACATTCTCTGGCAATGAATTCCAGAGTTTAATTACACGAGTAAAGAAACATTTTCTCTGATACATATTAAATTTAGTACTTTGTGGCTTCATCGCATGCCCCTTAGTCCTGGTATTTTCTTAAAGAGTAAACAAACAATTCACGTCTACCCGTTCCACTCCTCTCATTATTTTATAGACCTCTATCATATCTCCTCTCAGCCGTCACCATGGACCAATACAAAGGCATTATAACGTCCTCACTTTTGTTTTCCATTCCTTTCCTAATAATACCTAACATTTTATTTGCTTTCTTAGCCACTGCCACATGCTGAGCAGAAGGTTTCAATGTATCATCAACATCGACGCCGAGATCCCTTTGTTGGTCGGTGACTCCTAACGTGGAACCTTGCATTACATAGCTATAGTTCGGGTTCCTCTTTCCCACATGCATCACTTTGCACTTGCTCACATTAAACGTCATCTGCCATTTAGATGCCCAGTCTTGTGAGGTCCTCTTGTAAATTTTCACAATTCTCTTGCGATTTAACAACTTTGAATAACTTTGTGTCATCAGCAAATTTAATTACCTCACTAGTTACTCCCATCTCTAGATCATTTATAAATATGTTAAAAAGCAGCGGTCCCAGCACAGACCCCTGGGGAACCCCACTATCTATCCTTCTCCATTGAGAATACTGATCATTTAACCCTACTCTCTGTTTTCTATCCTTTAACCAGTTCTTCATCCACAATAGGACACTACCTCCTATTCCATGACTCTCCAATTTCTTCTGGAGTCTTTCATGAGGTACTTTGTCAAACACCTTTTGAAAGGTTGGTATGGGGGATGAGGCGCGGTCCACAAGGGTGGGAGTGGGAGGGATAGGGCAGGTGGCTCTGGTGTGGGTGGGAGCAGGGGGAATGGGAAAGGTACATCGGTCAAGGGTAGGAGTGGGAGGGATAGGGAAGGTGGATCTGGTGAGGGTGGAAGTGGGGGTATGGGGGAGAAACCACGGTCTAGGTTACTGGGGGGATGTCCTCGTCCTCCCCTGTGAGGTCCACCACGGCACCTGCCAGTAAAGACAAAACTTCCTCACGGACAGCTTTAACATGCACACACCGGCGTAGGCAATAATCCTTGTGAAACTCACCATGTACAAGCAGGATGTCGAATCACTCCAGGAGGGGGGCGACTCGCTCTGTGGAGGCCCCGGCATGGCTTAGGGAAAGGGGGAGGGAAGTCTGAGGGGGATTGTGGGAGGGGGTAGCAGGGGTTGGAGGGGTGGGGGGGCTGGTAGGATGGGGAACAGGAGGGCTGGTGGGACTGTGTGGCTGGGGGGGGGAGGCAGGGGGGAGAGGAGGGCTGGTGGGACTGTGTGGCTGGGGGGGGAGGCAGGGGGGCTCAAGTCTGTGCGGGGAGGAGGAGAGGCAAGGTGCAAAGGGCCGTGTTTTGGGGCGGGGAGCCGCATCAGTGGGGTTTTTTGGGATCTCTTTGGGGGGGGGGACCAGAAGATGGCCCGGGACGGATATGGGCATAAGGCAAGGGATGAGGACCAGGGGTAGGACCGGAAGGGCGGGGAGGAGCAGCACTAGCCAGGGACCCCTCATCGCCATCATCTTCCTCATCCCCAGAAGTAGACATTTCTGCAGAGACAAAGAAATATCAGTACCCCAGGGCATTATCAAATCTCATGTTCTGGTTATAGACTCATGTCAAGCCGAGGGCAAGCGCGCACCCCCAATTCCTCTAATGGTCATTAGTCAAATACCTTTTTGCACGCACATACAAACGTCCATATATGCTGGCAATACTTATGGATCTGGGATAAAGAACGCCTGTTGAACAGGTGCTGCAGTACTTCCCAGCCCTGGTCCATGCGCATTATATAGCGCCTCTTTCCCGGATGAGGGAATAAGTGCTTCTCATTAATTGTAAACAGCTGCGCTAGCCACAGCACATCTATGTCAGAGAATTTGGGCTTTCTCCCACGTGCAGCCATGACTTCTCCAACAAATGTGCACACGCACGTACCCACGCATATATAGCACGTCGGAGGGTTATGCACGCACTACATGGACGTGTTATGACGTGCTTATGACAGCTCTGGACTACCGGCAGCCTCTGAGCACACGTTCAATATATCACGGAAAAGGGTTCGGATTCCTTTTGTGCATGCGTCGGAATCGGTAGTGCATCGCAACGCATCCACATTACTATAGTAGTTAGCTCGTTTGCATTCCGTTTTCGTTAGTTGCTACCATGATCGGAAAATGGCTCAGAGATACCTTTTCTGCATGGCATGGTTTACTACTTGCTCGTTGAACTGGCTAGAACCAGTTTAAAACCCACGTTACTGGCTTGTTTATTTTAGTGCATCTAACCCTGTGTGTCCTAAGACCTCACCAGTATGGCTGCCACAATAACTGAATTGCACAGTATTATAACCTCTCCTAAGATGACCGCCAGGTGCTGTAGTGATTCACCTGGAACCCCCTCTCTGCTGCCTGGCTTGCACAGAATGGCCCTATACGCAGCGACTCACAATCAACCCACAGACTGATCAGGGGCACTATGAGCTGACACATGTCCCCCACCCTGACACTGCGATTTGTGCATCAAAGCGGCACATTCACAGAGTCACGTGCATGCAAGGAAAAAACACACCTGCCTATTCAGGAGGACCACGGCACAACTTGAAGGCCTAACAATAATTCACATTCCCAGATGCAACCATGCGCAACGCACGCCCTTTCATGGTCACCAACCCACGACCTGATGGTTCACAGAGAAGGGGGCATCCCTTATCGTAAGTACATAAGTATTGCCATATTGGGAAAGACCAAAGGTCCATCAAGCCCAGCATCCTGTTTCCAACAATGGCCAATCCAGGTCACAAATACCTGGCAAAGATCCCAAAATACCTGGCAAAATCCAGATGCTGCCCGACACCCAGGGGCCATACTGAACCCTAAATTATATAGTAAACAAACACATTTTTAAATTGAAACTTGCCTGAAATCCGCCCTCAAGCAATGCCTGATACCAGCACAGCTGACGTTAATTGTGCCCCCAGAGTGCACTCACTGCTGATGGCTCATCATGATTTCGCAGACACCGCCCATCACAGCAGCACAGTCATTTTACCTGAAACCATGGTTTACTCAGCAAATGCAGGAGCGGAATTGCATCTGCCAGAGCCACAGATGCATACTGATTCCCAACCAATCCAGCAGCACCATTCTATAAAATGGAACCATGCTGTTCTCACTACGCACCAGCACTCTGCCTCTCTGTAGGCACATTACACTCTAACCAGAAGACACAGGTTCTGAAAAGAAGGGCAAGCCAAGCAGTGAGGACCCCCATACCAGCACTGTAAGTAGTCAAATGGCCGACCTGCGCCTGAGCAGCCCACTGCACTTCAGCCCTCTGCTGCGAGCTAAACCCCTGTGTTCCCTTCCTGGCCACAACCAACGGCCCACAGACAAGGCACCCTGTACCAAACAATGCAAAAGACAAGAAGAGAAAGAGATTAAACAAATTAAACAGAATTTACCAAAAGTTTCAGTAGAATGGAGCAGAGCTGTGGGAGCAGCAGGCTAAAATGGTGAATGCACCTTGCAGGCACTGCCCTTCTTGCCAGTGTTGCCAGATTGAAAAAATTTTCCCCGCCCAAAACCTGCACAAAGTTAAACCCCACACCCGACATCATCACCTCACCCAGACGTCATCAACCCCATCTCTGACGTCTTTAACCCCACCCCGACGTACCCTCCAACATCATTAACCCCGCCCCTGATGTAGCCGCCGATGTCACTAACCCCGCCCCCGACGTCATTAACCCAGCCTCTGCGGGGCTTCTATTGGACCAAATTGGACCAATAGAAGCCCCAGAAAAGCGCCCAAATCCGCACCACGGCTTTTTAAAAGCCGCCCAATTTCCTGCAGCCCACAGCCGGCAAAAATTGCCCGCAACTGGCCGCGGAAAGCTGCCCAATTGGGCGGGAAACCCGCAGACCTAGCAACTTTGCTTCTTGCTCCCAGAGGTCACCACTTCTTTCCCCACCTTCCAGACTTCCTGTCTTGTTATCTGCTTCCCTATAGATCCTGTATTCTTTAGTGCCTCCCCCTTACTTCTCCCTAGTGCCTCCCCCTTACGTATCCCTAGTGCCTCCCCCCTTACTTATCCCTTTCCTAACTTGCCTGTGCTTGCAGCTCTTCTATACTTCCTATCACCCTCCCCCTCCCCCCTACCTCCTTTTTCTGCTGTGCTGGGCCACCGCCCTGTTTGTGCTTGTTACCGCCTAATGCTGGGTCACTGTCCTTTGCTGTAATATTTTTAACCATGCTGCAAAGGAGCTGGGGTAGGGTATGGGGCGGAACTGCAGACAATGTACAGTGATTTCATTTTGAAATTTTTGGGCATGATTTATAGTGCAGACTTTGCTCCAGATTTTCAAATGAAGCTCTGCTTGAAGCCCCTACATAAATGGAAAATATTGACCCCATAACATTTACCTTTAAAAATAAAAATATGCTGCTCTTGGTTTCCATATACTAAGTAACAGTATATGGTGCCCTCTTTTGGAATTTAATATAATTGCTATAGGTCAAAAGATGATTCCCACGGACATGAAGTGCTGCATAATTTAAGTGTAATGCTAAAACTTTGTAAGTTCTTTATTACTTATTATTAACAATGGAACTGAGTTGGTTTTACTTAGGAAGCAGGTAAAAGGGAAAATACCCTGTTTGAACTTAATTCTTACATTTATATAACAAAGATTTTTGGCTTAATTTTTCAGATATTCATTTATTGTCAAACACAAATATTCAGGCTGCATAATGAGTTACACCTATGCCCTTAACTAGTGTCCTTGCAAGAGGTGGACAAGAAAGGATGCCTACGTGTCAAGATGTAGAGATAGCACGCCATCCTTTTGTGAATCTGTGAGCTTGCAAATCTGAAAGGGAAGGGGGTGCTGAAAGGAAACCATACTTGAGATGACATTGAATCTAGTTGCTGGGCCTATTCTCAATTCTTCGTTCTTTACATCCGAATCTTTTTTACTACTAGTACTACTTAACATTTCTAGAGCGCTACTAGGGTTACGCAGCGCTGTACAAATCAACAAAGAAGGACGGTCCCTGCTCAAAGGAGCTTACTGAACATACTTCTCTCACTTGCTCTTCAAATGATTCTAAGATCATGGAAAAATTCAACTGCTTTAAATGATTTTAAGGGATTGACTTTTTGTTTATTGACTTTGATAGTGTCTCTCCCACGGATTTCGTGTTTTTGCCGCCACATACTTTCTGGGCATTGGATGTAGTGTACATTCCAGATTTCAGCAACAGATGCTTTCCCACCCCCCCCCCCCCCTTCCATTCTATATTTATGGATGTGCTCATATACATATACTTTGGTTTGGTTAGGGAGCTATTAAATGTACTGCAACAGGAAAGGGAACTCAGGTACAGCAAGAGCTGGTCTCCTCAGCTGAGTAATTAGGTTGTCACTTGAGAAACATGCTTTTACGCATTGTACAGATATGGATGTTCCTCCACATACAATGCTATATATAGACATGTTGCATGTGGAGGGTGGATGCGGGGACATGTAGTGATGATGGACGTTCAATGCTGTGTATTTTCGAACAGTGGTGACATTTATTGTCGCTGGTTAGAGAGGTTTTAGTTCTATACGTCTATAGTCACTATTTTTGTACGTAAGGAAACATTTATAATTTTTTCAGTTATAGCCTTTCAATTTTGGACATTTTGTGGTAAACGTCTGGAGTAGTTTAGACATCATATCAAAAATCCCCCTCCACATGTCCAAAAAGATCAACATCAGGATTTACACCTGGGATGTCTAATTTTCAGAAAGATGCTCATATTGAGCAGTGCTCCACTGGAGGGATTAGGGAAGGTGTCCCCTTAATCCACCAGTTGTTTATGCCCCCTCCCCCACTGAAAGCAAAACTGGCAAGGCATACCAAGCCATGTGACAGCTTTGGGAAAATGCACATGTAAGTTTCTAAAATGGTCACCATAAATGTATATGTTCCAGCTATTTCATAACATGAATATGTACAGCATGTGCCAGCACATACATGTTTATATCCATACTCAAAGCCCATCTCTTCAATGTCACCTTCGGCACCTAATCATTTTACCTCTATCCAGGAAATCTAGACTGCCCCAATTGACTGTCTGCACATATTGTCCATTAGATTGTAAGCTGACTGCACATGTTGTCCTTTAGATTGTAAGCTCCTTTGAGCAGGGACTGTCCTTCTTTGTTAAACTGTACAGCGCTGTATAACCCTAGTAGCGCTTTAGAAATGTTAAGTAGTAGTAGTAGTAGTTATATGCCCGTTTTGATCCATCAATATTTTAGATGTTTATAGTTGTAAAATGGATGTTCTCACTGCACTCAACTGGCACACAAATGTCCATTCCTCAAAGTATTTTAGGGAACGTCAGCGGATCCTGTTCAAAAAACTAGCAGAACTTATTTATTTTATTTATTTGTTATTTGTATCCCACATTTTCCCACCTATTTGCAGGCTCAGTGTGGCTTACATAGTACCGTAAAGGCATTCGCCAAGTCCGGTAGAGAAACAAATACAAAGGTGATATTATGGTCGAGTAAAGGTACATGTGTTTCAGGTATCATGGGGATCGAGGAGAGGAAAGGCTATAATGAGAGGACTAATCGAACAGCGCCGGCGAAATTGATGGCCGGCCATCTTCGGGGCCGGCGCCATAAGCGGGCGCCGGCCAAATCGCTCGCCGGGTTTAGAATAGGATCGCCGGGTTTAGATGAGATGGCCGGCTTCGTTTTCCAGCCATAATGGAAACCGGACCCGGCCATCTGAAACCCGGCGAAATGCAAGGCATTTGGCCGTGGGAGGAGCCAGCATTTGTAGTGCACTGGCCCCCCTAGCATGCCAGGACACCAACCGGGCACCCTAGGGGGCACTTAAAAATCTTAAAAAAACAAAAACAAAATTAGCTTCCAGGTGCATAGCACCCTTCCCTTGTGTGCTGAGCCCCCCTAATCCCCCCCAAAACCCACTGCCCACAAGTCTACACCATTACCATAGCCCTAAGGGGTGAAGGGGGGCACCTACATGTGGGTACAGTGGGTTTTGGTTTTTTTTGGAGGGCTCAACATTAACCACCACAAGTGTAACAGGTAGGGGGGGGTGGGCCTGGGTCCACCTGCCTGAAGTGCAGTGCACCCACTAAAAACTGCTCCAGGGACCTGCATACTGCTGTCAGGGAGCTGGGTATGACATTTGAGGCTGGCATACAGGCTAGCAAAAATGTTTTAATTTTTTTTTTGTGGGAGGGGGTTGGTGACCACTTGGGGAGTAAGGGGAGGTGATCCCTCCGGTGGTCATCTGGTCAGTTGGGGCTCTTTTTGGGGACTTGGTCCTAAAAATACATGGACCAAGTTCGGCCGGCGAAATACTCGTTCAAGCCAGCTTTTTTTTTTCATAATAAGGTGAAGCCGGCCATCTTGTAACCCCACCCCCCCTTCCCGCCTTCGCTACCCTACCAACACGCCCCCTTGAAGGTTGGCCGGCGCCGCAACGAAAAAGCAATTGGGGCCGGCCAAAATCGGCTTTCGATAATTCCGATTTGGCCGGGATTGAGAGATCGCCGGCGATCTCCCGATTTGTGTCGGAAGATCGCTGGCGATCCCTTTCGAAAATAAGCCTGATAGTGTCCATTACGAGCTTTGGTTTTGCTGTAAGTATTTATGTTGGGTCACTGGGGTATGCCTTTTTGAACAAGTTGGTTTTTAATAATTTCCTGAAGTTTAGGTGGTCGTAAGTTGTTTTCACAGCTTTTGGCAGTGTGTTCTATAGTTGTGTGCTTATGTAGGAGAAGCTGGATGCATAGGTTGCTTTGCATTTAAGTCCTTTGCAGTTTGGGTAATGGAGGTTTATGTATGTTTGAGATGATCTGGTTATGTTTCTAACTGGTAGGTCTATGAGGTCTGTCATGTATCCTGGGGCTTGGCCCTGGATAATTTTGTGGACCAGGGTGCAGATTTTGAAGGTAATACGTTCTTTGATTGGAAGCCAATGCAGTTTTTCTCGGAGGGGTTTGGCACTTTCGAATCGCGATTTACCAAATATCAGCATGGCTGCTGTGTTTTGGGCGGTCTGGAGTTTCTTTGTGAGTTGTTCTTTGCATCCCGCATAGATTCCGTTGCAGTAGTCTTCATGGCTTAGTACCATTGATTGTATTAGGTTACGAAATATTTCCCTCAGGAAGAAAGGTTTTGCACATTTAAGTTTCCACATTGAGTGGAACATTTTCTTTGTTGTGGAGTTCACTTGGCTCTCGAGTGTGAGGTTGCGGTCGATTGTAATGCCGAGTATTTTCAGGCTGTCTGAAATAGGGAGGGTGTGTTCTGGGGTGTTTAAGATTGTGGGTTTGTATGTATTGTGTTGAGATGAGAGGATGAGGCAGTGTGTTTTTTCAGTTTCAATTGAAAAGAGTTTACCCATTAGTCCATGGTGTTCAAACCGAGTTTGATTTCCTTGTTGATTTCTGTTAGATCATGTCTGAAGGGAATGTATATTGTGACATCATCTGCGTAGATGAACGGGTTGAGGCCTTGCTTTGCTATGGACTTGACCAGTGGGATCATCATTATGTTGAAAAGCGTTGGTGATAGTGGTGATCCTTGAGGTACTCCACAGTCTGCTTTCCAAGCTGGTGATATGTTTAAGTTTGATTTTACTTGGTATGTTCTGGTGGTTAGAAAACCCTTGATCCAGCTAAGTATATTTCCATCAATTCCGAAGTAGTCTAAAAGTCTTAGTAGTATACTGTGGTTTACCATGTTGAATGCGCTCGACATATTAAATTGGAGGAGAAGTATGCTTTTACCTGTAGCTATTTCCTGCTTGAATTTGGCCAGGAGAGTAACTAACTCAGTCTTGACCTGGACGTCTCAGCTCCAACTTGTACATCCTTTCTAAAATGCCACTCCATATGTATCAACAGTACACTTTCACGTGTGCAACATTTCAGTTGAAAACCTTGGGCTCAATATTCAAAGCAATTTAAGTGGGTAAGAGAGGCTTGTGCCTGCTTAAATTGCTCAGGATCGCCCATCCACTGATATTTAGTGGCACTTAACCAGGCAATGCTGCCGAATATTGGCTCTCACTGGCACCAAAAATGTAGACAGGTCAGAGGCGGTACTGGGAGTAGGGTTGGGGAGGACCTGGCAGGTAAGCTGGACCCATGGGAGGGGGGCTGCTGGAGGGAAGAGAGGTGATGGACTTGTGGGAGGGAGGCTGCTGGAGGGAAGGTAGAGAAGTGTCTTGTGGGGGAGGGGCTGGGGCTGGAGGGAAGGTAGAGTGGTGCTGGACCCTTGGGGGGCTGTTGGAAGGAAGGGAGAGAGGTGCTGGACTTGCAGGGGAGAAGGGAGAGAAGGGCAGGAAAAAAGATGCAGAACCAAGGGGATAAAGGAAGAAAGAGTGAAATACTGAACACACAATGGAGGGAGGGAGGGAAAACAGAGGAAGAGAGACACATTGGTGTGGGGGAGGAAGATAGAGGAGAAGCTAGTCACAAGGAGGTATACAGAAATAAAGAGAGATGATGGGCATGGAGGGGAGCATTGGGACAGGAGCGCAAAGGGGAGATGCTACATGCAGATGGTATATGGACACAGAGGGACAATGTCAGACATAGGAGGGGTATATGGATACAGAGGGAAGATGCTAGGGGAGAATAGGAACACAGAAGGGAGATGCTGGACTTGGGGGGCATAGGGACACAGAAGAATGATGCTAGACACAGGGGGAGGGGATAGGGACATAGAGTGGTGATGATGGATACAGGGGAGATGCTGGACAGGGAAGTGTAGGGGACACAGAGAAGGGAAATGCTGAACATGGTAGGTACACAGAGATGGAAGATGGATAGTGAGCATGGAGAAAGAAGAAATGTCAAATGTGCAGGAGACCCTGGTGAGCGAGTTAAGAGAAGACAGAGGGGAAACAGAAACCAGAGCCTGGGACCAACATGATTTGAAAAATAAAATGACCAGACAACAAAAGGTAGAAAAATAATTTTATTTTCTATTAGAATATGTCAGATTTGAAATGTGTATCCTGTCATAGCTGGTGTTAGAAATGGCTGGGACCCAAAAGCCCACTACCGGGCGGTGTCTTCATCTTTTAGCAGGTTTAAGGCTCTCTCTGGCCAGGGTTGCCCTGTTGCACTCCCCTAACACCATCCCTTGGTATGTGTGGCTTTTTGGGATTTTGGTTTAATTTATGTTTATCATTTTTGGTCAGCTATTCTGTATTTGGTGGCGGGAGGCGGGAGGCGAGATGGTCATCGGCAGGGGGGGCAACGTTGGTGGTGGTGACGGCGGCGGCGGGGGGGGGGGGGGGTCGGCGGCAGCAGCAGGGGGGGTCGGCGGCGCCGGGGGGGGGGGGCTAAAATGTGCCCCCTCACCTGGGCTCTGGACCCCCCTCCCGCCCAAGTCTGGCTACGCCCCTGCTATACACTGAGGAGCATGAAACTTTACCAGAGTATGGTGTTGGTTTTTTTTGCTTCATAATGAGTGTCTAGTATTTATGTTTTAGTTCTTCCTAAGTTATTGATATGATATTCCCTCCCTTTTACAAAGCCGTGCTAACGGCTGCCGGTGTGGTAATGCCGACACAGCCCATTCTAAAAATACGCATGTACATCACAATTTAATCATTGCTGTGCCCATACTATGCTCACAGACATGCATATGCATGATCATGTAGGTATGCATACATCTACAAGCATAAACAATCAAGCAATTTTATAAAAGGCCTTTTTTGCATATAAAACTAGCTTTCTCCGAGGACAAGCAGGCTGCTTGTTCTCACTGATGGGTGACGTCCACGGCATCCCCCTCCAATCGGAATCTTCACTAGCAAAGACGTTTGCTAGCCCTCGCGCGCCCATGCGCACCGCGCATGCGCGACCATCTTCCCACCCGAACCGGCTCGTGTTCATCAGTCTTCTTTTCTCCGCGCTCGGGACGGTCGTGTTTTGCCGCCGTTTTGTGCCCCTCAGAAGACCTCGCGCGTCTTTCACGGTTTTTCTACTTTTCTGTGTTGGTTAAAAAAAAAAAAGAGAGTAGGTTCCCTTTTTCCCCATATTTCTAGCTTTTTCCCAGCGTAAGTATCCTTTCGCTTTCGGGAGCGGCCTTGTTGGCCGCCCATACGGGTTTTTCTCCCTTTTTTTCTCGTTGCCTATTGTCATCATCGCGAATTTTGATTTCGCTGGCACGATTTTTCCGCCCATGTCATCGAAGCCTTCCAGCGGCTTCAAGAAGTGCACCCAGTGCGCCCGGGTAATCTCGCTCACTGATAGGCACGCTTCGTGTCTTCAGTGTCTGGGGGCTGGGCACCGCCCGCAGGCCTGTAGTCTTTGAGCTCTTTTGCAAAAGAGGACTCGGGTAGCGAGATTAGCCCAGTGGAACGTTCTGTTCTCCGGCGCTTTGACGGCAACAGCATCTCGAGATTCGTCGGGTGCATTGGCGTCGGCAGCACCAAAGTCTTCGGAGATCGCATCGGTGTCGACGGCATCAAGGCGTCTTCCTCCTGCGTTGTCGGTACCGAGACTTTGAAAGAGTGCGTCGGCGTCAGTGGTACCGGGACCCCCGCTGGTGCTGATGTCGTCGGACGGTGGTGCTTCGTCTGGAGTGCAGGTGAGGGCTGTCCATTCCCCTGCTGGTGGCGGTGAGCCTTCGGGTAGGTCTCCTCCTGCCCTGAGGGCTCCTGCGGTACAGCCCCCCCGGGATCGACCATCTTTGGCCCCGGCCCCGAGGAAGCGACGTCTGGATTCAACGTCCTCCTCATCGGTACCGGGGAGCTCCGGTGACATGCTTCGCTCGAAGAAGTCGAAGAAGCATCGTCACCGGTCACCTTCCTGACTTGGTACCGGGAGCTCTGGGTCGCCGAGGGAGTCGGCACCCACCAGGCATCGGCACCGGGAGGACCGCTCACCCTCCATCCAGGAGGTGTCGGTGCGCTCTACCCCGGACAGCCCGGTACCGCCTCCGTGCCCGGAACAGATTCTGACCTCGACGCCTGCACCGGCTTCTCAGTCTTTCTCCACAGCCACTCTGCACGAGAGTCTCCAGGCCGTTCTTCCTGGCATCCTGGAAGAGCTGTTGCGCCCTTCTCCTCCGGCACCGGGGGTGCCTGCGCCACCGGTGCCGTCGAGTGAGGCGACAGCTGGCCCTTTGCCCGGGGTGAGGTCCCCGGTACCGGTACCGCTTGCGGTACCGGTTTCGGCTGCCTCCCAGGTGGACTCCCCGACGACGTTGGGGGAGGGAGCTTCGCCGCTGCCGGCCAGGGAGTCCACCTCTCGACACTCCCACTGTGGCCGTGTTTCCACGGAGTCGGGATGGGCATGGCTTCAGACACAGGTCCGTGAACTTGTGTCTGATACCGATGATGAGGCCTCGTGGGAGGCAGAGGAGGACATCAGATATTTCTCTGACGAGGAGTCTGATGGCCTTCCTTCTGACCCCACTCCCTCCCCTGAAAGGCAGCTTTCTCCTCCCGAGAGTCTGTCTTTCTCCGCCTTTGTCCGGGAGATGTCTACGGCCATCCCCTTCCCGGTGGTTGTGGAGGATGAGCCAAGAGCTGAGATGTTCGAGCTCTTGGTCTATCCTTCTCCACCGAAGGAAGCGTCCACAGTACCCATACATCATGTCCTGAAAAAGACATTGCTGGTGAACTGGACCAAGCCACTAACTAATCCCCACATTCCCAAAAAGATAGAATCCCAGTATCGGATCCATGGGGACCCAGAGCTGATGCGCACTCAGTTGCCTCACGACTCTAGTGTGGTGGATCTGGCCCTGAAGAAGGCTAAGAGTTCTAGGGAGCATGCTTCGGCGCCCCCGGGCAAAGACCCCAGAACCTTAGACTCCTTTGGGAGGAAGGCCTATCATTCTTCCATGCTCGTGGCCAAGATTCAATCTTACCAGCTCTACACGAGCATCCATATGCGGAACAATGTGCGGAAGCTGGCGGACTTGGTGGACCAGCTCGCTTCTGAGCAAGCCAAGCCGTTTCAGGAGGTGGTCAGGCAGCTGAAGGCATGTAGGAAATTCCTGGCCAGAGGGGTATTTGATACCTTTGATGTTGCGTCCAGGGCCGCTGCTCAAGGTGTGGTGATGCGCAGACTCTCATGGCTGCATGCCTCCGACCTGGAGAATAGGATCCAGCAGCGGATTGCGGACTCCCCTTGCCGAGCGGATAACATTTTTGGGGAAAAAGTTGAACAGGTGGTAGAACAGCTCCACCAGCGAGATAACGCTTTCGACAAATTCTCCCGCCAGCAGCCTTCAGCATCTACCTCATCAGGTAGACGTTTTTATGGGGGAAGGAGGGCTGTTCCCTACTCTTCTGGTACGCGTAGGTACAATCCTCCCTCTCGACAGCCTGCGGCCCAGGCTAAGCCCCAGCGCGCTCGCTCTCGTCAGCAGCGTGCGCCTCAGCAAGGCCCCACAGCTCCCCAGCAAAAGCAGGGGGCGAGCTTTTGACTGGCTCCAGCAGAGCATAGCCGAGATCAAAGTGTCCGTGCCGGACGACCTGCCGGTTGGGGGGAGATTGAAAGTTTTTCACCAAAGGTGGCCTCTTATAACCTCCGACCGTTGGGTTCTTGAAATAGTCCGGCAAGGATACGCCCTCAATTTGACCTCCATGCCTCCAAATTGCCCACCGGGAGCTCAGTCTTTCAGCTTCCAGCACAAGCAGGTACTTGCAGAGGAACTCTCCGCCCTTCTCAGCGCCAATGCGGTCGAGCCCGTGCCACCGGGGCAAGAAGGGCTGGGATTCTATTCCAGGTACTTCCTTGTGGAAAAGAAAACAGGGGGGATGCGTCCCATCCTAGACCTAAGGGCCCTGAACAAATATCTGGTCAAGGAAAAGTTCAGGATGCTTTCCCTGGGCACCCTTCTTCCCATGATTCAGGAAAAAGATTGGCTATGCTCTCTGGACTTAAAGGATGCTTACACGCATATTCCGATACTGCCAGCTCACAGACAGTATCTCCGATTCCGTCTGGGAACACGTCACTTCCAGTACTGTGTGCTACCCTTTGGGCTCGCCTCTGCGCCCAGGGTGTTCACGAAGTGCCTGGCTGTGGTAGCAGCAGCGCTCCGCAGACTTGGAGTGCATGTGTTCCCTTATCTCGACGATTGGCTGGTGAAGAACACATCCGAGGCAGGAGCTCTACAGTCCATGCAGATGACTATTTGACTCCTGGAGCTACTGGGGTTTGTGATAAATTATCCAAAGTCCCACCTTCTCCCAGTACAGAGACTCGAATTCATAGGAGCTCTGCTGGATTCTCGGACGGCTCGTGCCTATCTTCTGGAGACAAGAGCCAACAATCTGTTGTCCCTCGTCTCCCGGGTGCGAGCGTCCCAGCAGATCACAGCTAGGCAGATGTTGAGATTGCTCGGCCACATGGCCTCCACAGTTCATGTGACTCCCATGGCTCGTCTTCACATGCGATCTGCTCAATGGACCCTAGCCTCCCAGTGGTTTCAGGCTGCTGGGGATCTAGAGGACGTAATCCACCTGTCCACGAGTTTTCTCAAATCCCTGCACTGGTGGACGATTTGGTCCAATTTGACTCTGGGACGCCCTTTCCAAATTCCTCAGCCGCAAAAAGTGCTGACTACGGATGCGTCTCTCCTGGGGTGGGGAGCTCATGTCGATGGGCTTCACACCCAGGGAAGCTGGTCCCTCCAGGAACAAGGTCTACAGATCAATCTCCTGGAGTTACGGGCGGTCTGGAACGCTCTGAAGGCTTTCAGAGATCGGCTGTCCCACCAAATTATCCAAATTCAGACAGACAACCAGGTTGCCATGTATTACATCAACAAGCAGGGGGGGCACTGGATCTTGCCCCCTGTGTCAGGAGGCCGTCAGCATGTGGCTGTGGGCTCGCCGTTACGGCATGTGTCTCCAAGCCACATATCTGGCAGGCGTAAACAACAGTCTGGCCGACAGGTTGAGCAGGATTATGCAACCTCACAAGTGGTCGCTCAACTCCAGAGTAGTGCGCCGGATCTTCCAAGTGTGGGGCACCCCCTTGGTAGATCTCTTCGCATCTCGAGCCAACCACAAGGTCCCTCAATTCTGTTCCAGACTTCAGGCCCACGGCCGACTGGCATCAGATGCCTTCCTCCTAGATTGGGGGGAAGGCCTGCTGTATGCTTATCCTCCCATACCTCTGGTGGGGAAGACTTTGTTGAAACTCAAGCAAGACCGAGGCACCATGATTCTGATTGCTTCTTTTTGGCCGCGTCAGATCTGGTTCCCTCTACTTCTGGAGTTGTCCTCCGAAGAAACGTGGAGATTGGAGTGTTTTCCGACCCTCATCACCCAGAACGAAGGGGCGCTTCTGCATCCCAACCTCCAGTCTCTGGCTCTCACGGCCTGGATGTTGAGAGCGTAGACTTTGCCTCTTTGGGTCTGTCGGAGGGTGTCTCTCGTGTCTTGCTTGCTTCCAGGAAAGATTCCACTAAGAGGAGTTACTTCTTTTTATGGAGGAGGTTTGCCGTCTGGTGTGACAGCAAGGCCTTAGATCCTCGCTCTTGTCCTCAGAGACCCTGCTTGACTACCTTCTGCACCTGTCTGAGTCTGGTCTCAAGACCAACTCGGTAAGGGTTCACCTTAGCGCAATCAGTGCATACCATTACTGTGTGGAAGGTAAGCCGATCTCGGGACAGCCTTTAGTTGTTCGCTTTATGAGAGGTTTGCTTTTGTCAAAGCCCCCCATCAAACCTCCTACAGTGTCATGGGATCTCAATGTCGTTCTCACCCAGCTGATGAAACCTCCTTTTGAGCCACTGAATTCATGCCATCTGAAGTACTTGACCTGGAAGGTCATTTTCTTGGTGGCAGTAACTTCAGCTCGTAGAGTCAGTGAGCTTCAGGCCCTGGTAGCCCATGCTCCTTACACCAAATTTCATCATAATAGAGTAGTCCTCCGCACTCACCCTAAGTTCTTGCCGAAAGTAGTGTCGGAGTTCCATATGAACCAGTCAATTGTCTTGCCAACATTCTTTCCCTGTCCACATTCCTGCCCTGCTGAACGTCAGCTGCACACATTGGACTGCAAAAGAGCATTGGCCTTCTATCTGGAGCGGACACAGCCCAACAGACAGTCCGCCCAAATGTTTGTTTCTTTTGATCCCAACAGGAGGGGAGTGGCTGTCGGGAAACCCACCATCTCCAATTGGCTAGCAGATTGCATTTCCTTCACTTACGCCCAGGCTGGGCTGGTTCTTGAGGGTCATATCACGGCTCACAATGTTAGAGCCATGGCAGCGTCAGTGGCCCACTTGAAGTCAGCCACTATTGAAGAGATCTGCAAGGCTGCGACGTGGTCATCTGTCCACACATTCACATCTCATTACTGCCTGCAGCAGGATACCCGACGCGACAGTCGGTTCGGGCAGTCAGTGCTTCAGAATCTGTTTGGGGTTTAGAATCCAACTCCACCCCCCTAGGCCCATTTTTTATTCTGTTCCAGGCTACACTCTCAGTTAGTTGGATAAGTTGTTAGGTCAATCTCAGTTATGTCCTCGCCGTTGCGAGGCCCAATTGACCATGTTTGTTGTTTTGACTGAGCCTGGGGGCTAGGGATACCCCATCAGTGAGAACAAGTAGCCTGCTTGTCCTCGGAGAAAGCGAATGATGCATACCTGTAGAAGGTATTCTCCGAGGACAGCAGGCTTATTGTTCTCACAAACCCGCCCGCCTCCCCTTTGGAGTTGTGTCTTCCCTAGTCTTTTTCTTGCTACATACGGGACTGATGAACACGAGCCGGTTCGGGCGGGAAGATGGTCGTGCTTGTGCGGTGCGCATGGGTGCGCGATGGCTAGCAAACGTCTTTTCTAGTGAAGATTCCGATTGGAGGGGGATGCCGTGGACGTCAACCATCAGTGAGAACAATCAGCCTGCTGTCCTCGGAGAATACCTTCTACAGGTATGTAGCATTCGCTTTATACAAAAATATAAAACTACCCCCCAATATGCTCATTGGTGTATATTTCAATTTTATAATTATTTACAAGGCAAAAAAATCATGTGAAGTACACACCATTAAACTCAACACACTATTCTATAACACTGGGTAACCTAAATCCCATAGTCCTCAACTCAAAAGGGAACATGCAGTGGCGTACCAAGGGTGGGGCTGTCCGCCCCAGGTGCATGAAGAAGTGGGTGCAGGGAGCCTTCACGTGGCTGTCGGCTCTGCCGGTCCCCTTCCTCCCCTTGACATTACTTCCTGTTCCAGGGCAGGGGAGCCGACACACGTGACTGCTCCCTGCACCCCCAGGGGGTAAGAATGATGCGCTATTGCACTTTGCTTTGGAGGAGGGATGACATTCCAGGGGGGGAGATTGATGCGCCGGAGGGGGGAAGTGATGGCCAGAGGAGGGAATGATGCACCAGAGGGGGAGAGCAGCGGTGACCCGCCTAGGGTGGCAGCCAACCTGGGAATGCCACTGGGGGCATGGCAAAGGGAAAGGCATGGGCAGGTCAGGAACATGCCAGAAAGTTGGGTGCAGTGTTATAGGATAGTGTCATTTGGGCACTGAAATGCCATGCCCTATTCTGATCACCATCTTGGAAGGTGCTTGTTTCCAGCTCTTTAATATTGGGGTTCCTGATGAAAGTTTTGAAATGGAGCTCTGTAGACCCAGCGGTTGAAGAGTTTTGCTACCTGCCATGTATGAAATATTGTTCAGGTTTCAGATAAGTGTCACTTTTAAAGACGTTTGACTTATCCTAAGATTTTTGTGACAAAAATGTTTTTTAATGGAGTCTTTCTGCTTTATTGGGGACACCAGATGTGATTGACAGTAGTGGATGTACATTTTTATAAATGTAATTTTGCACAAATAACACTTTCACAAGGATTTTGGTTTACTCAGGGATGTATCTGGGTATCAAATGAGATTCCTATATATGGTAGGCTCATACTTCTTGTTGCCTTAGAAGTCTTAGGTGTGGGAGTGCCATGGCTTAGATAACTGAGAGTAACCATTATCTTCACAAAATATTTTTCGTTGTAAACTTTTTATGTTGAAAGTGTTACATCCTCTACTTATTTAATGCATAAGATTTTTCTCTTTTCAGTGAGTTAGGTGCTGGCATTTTATACCAGGTTTCAGCTGGCGGAAATACCGGTGCTCAACTTTTCGCACAGGGATTGGCTGTAAGTGCTATTCCGTGAAGGCGTTCATCCCAGAGTGCCCTTTGTAGAATAGTGCTTAGGGCTGATTTTTTTCCAGTGCAATTTTTAGTGCCATTTATAGAATCCCCCCTTAACTGTATTGCAGATAACATGGATATTAAGTGTAAGGTGCAGTCCCCCTTCTATTCCCTGCCCCATTCTCCATGTCAGTTAATGTAGAAATTATCATGCACTAATTCTATAAACGTGACTGCACAACTTTACACACATAGTACTAGATTATATATATATCTCATGCCTAAAACTTCAGTGCCGAAATGAAATTCGCTTAGGCATATTCTATAAAGTATGATTTAAGTGTACTTTATAGAATAAGCCTAAATTTCTGTGCGGTTTATAGAATACGCTGAATGCTGGTCCACACAACTAAATTTGGTCACAGTCAATTATGCCAAGTAAAACCTGGTGTAAATCCCGATGCCTAAATTAGGCATGGAGTGGGTGTAATGTATACCCACCTTTCTGGAATCAAGACTGGCCTTACTTTTATCCCAAAATCAATTAATATAAATGTTAATATACCTCAGACCAAATCCTGTTTCTCAGGAGTGAGGGGAATACAATAAATAAACTGACCTCATTCAGATGGGCTAACTCCAATCTGATGGAATTTTAAGTAAATTTAAATTTATGAATCAGAGAGATGTTACATAATTCTTTAATGGTATGTTACAGAAGTAGATGTTAAATAAAGTAACATTGAATTGGTTTTGTGCAAAAAGCTGTTTATTGTACTTTGTTTTCTTAAAAAAAAAAAAATATATATATATATATATATTTAAAAAACGCCATTAAAACCAGTCTAAAAAGTTAAAAAACATTAAGAAGTAGGTTAAAATGTTTAAAATGTCTTAAAAGATATTAACACTTCAAAAATTCAATTACAATGTTCTCCTTTTCTATACCAATACTGGATCCAGGGTAGATAAACTGATTTTTTGTAAGTATGTTTTTTTTTTAAATTATCAACACCAGGATATGAGTATTATTTCTTACTGGTGTATGATTGTTCTCAAGAGAACGGGTAGGTAAGCTTTTCTTTGGTTTAGACTGCGCATGTATGTACTGAACTCAGGGCCCTGTTTACTAAACTGTGCTGTAGGCACACAAACATTTTAGTGTGCACTAAAAATTAGCATGTGCTAATGCTAGGCAACCATAATGGGTGTCTCTATCATTAATGTGCTAATTTTTAGCGTGCCCATAGTGCGGCTTAGTAAACATGACCCTCAGTTTTATTTCTCTGTGTTATGAAAATTAAATGTCCATATGTTTGCTGAGTTTTTCCACTTATCTGTTTTCCTGCTTTCTTGAATTACTTCTTTTTTTCATCTGTCTTGGAATTCTTTCTGTCTTCAGGCTTTATTCTGGATCCAGGGTAGATAAACTGATTTTTTGTAAGTATGTTTTTTTTTTTTTTTTTTTAAATTATCAACACCATTATATGAGTATTATTTCTTACTGGTGTATGATTGTTCTCAAGAGAACGGGTAGGTAAGCTTTTCTTTGGTTTAGACTGCGCATGTATGTACTGAACTCAGGGCCCTGTTTACTAAACTGCGCTGTAGGCACACAAACACTTTAGTGTGCACTAAAAATTAGCATGTGCTAACGCTAGGCAACCATAATGGGTGTCTCTATCATTAATGTGCTAATTTTTAGCGTGCCCATAGTGCGGCTTAGTAAACATGACCCTCAGTTTTATTTCTCTGTGTTATGAAAATTAAATGTCCATAAGTTTGCTGAGTTTTTCCACTTATCTGTTTTCCTGCTTTCTTGAATTACTTCTTTTTTTCATCTGTCTTGGAATTCTTTCTTTCTTCAGGCTTTATTCTTGCACCTGTTTCTAGCTTTAAATCTAAATCAATAAAAGAGACTATGCTGCCTTAAATGTGTGTGTGGTTATTGGTGTTCCTGCCTAAACAATGATTATGACACTTTTAAGTATTAGCTAATGAAAAATAAAATATGATTTTGAAACCCTCACTACAAAAGCCTGACTGTCTTTATACTTGTTCCTTGACTAGCTAACAGGCAGTGCTTTGCAGGAGTTTCAGCAGGAATCCTCAAACATCCTCTGTCATACAACTTTTCAGGTTACAGAAAATTAATTTCTTTTAAGAACAGGATTTTCAATAGAGAAATGTGCTATTCACTGAATTCCCTCAGCATAAGTTTCTCTTTTCCTTATGGCTACCAGCATTTATTGTTAAGGCTGGAGCACTCCAGAAAAGAAATTCCTGTTTGAATATATTCTTCACTCACAATTCTTATAAATCTCACGTTCAATAAGCACTTCCCTTTACATCTTCTTTATAGAGAATTATTTATTATTATTTAAACCTATCATACATCTGGTATAACTTCCATGTCAGTTAATGTAGAAATTATCATGCACTAACCCCCTAATTCTATAAACCTGACTGAAAAACTTTATACGCTTAATACTAGATTCTATATCATGCCTAAACTTTTGGCGCCAAAATGAAATTCATTTAGGCATATTCTATAAAGTATGATTTAATTTAGGTGTACTTTATAGAAGAAGCCCACATTTCTTTGCAGTTTATAGAATATACCGAGTGCTGGTCCGCACAACTAAATTTAGTCACGGTCAATTATGTCAAGTAAAACCTGGTGTAAATCTTGATGCCTAAACTAGGCGTGGAGTGGGTATATTCTATAACAATACACATAGATTTTAGAAACGCCCACAACCCACCTATTCCATGCTCATAACTACACCCACTTTTCAACTATCCCCCAGATTCTATATAGTGTACTTAGATATAGGCGCTGAAATCGGTGAGGATGCTGTAACACCGTGCGCAACTTAATTGCTGTAACAAGCTAATGAGTGCTGATATCAGCATGTAATGAGCAATAATAAGCATTAATTGGCACTGATTAGGATTTACACGTACAATTCGCTAAGCGTATTCTGTAATGATGTGCGCAGAACTTCTAATGTGCACAAGCAAAAAGGGGTGTGATTATGGGCAGGGAAATGGGCGTTTTGTGGGCATTCTGAAATTTTGGCACCTAGTTATAGAATATGGCCCAGTGCATCACTCACAATTCTTATAAATCTCACGTTCAATAAGCACTTCCCTTTACATCTTCTTTATAGAGAATTATTTATTATTATTTAAACCTATCATACATCTGGTATAACTTCCATGTCAGTTAATGTAGAAATTATCATGCACTAACCCCCTAATTCTATAAACCTGACTGAAAAACTTTATACGCTTAATACTAGATTCTATATCATGCCTAAACTTTTGGCGCCAAAATGAAATTCATTTAGGCATATTCTATAAAGTATGATTTAATTTAGGTGTACTTTATAGAAGAAGCCCACATTTCTTTGCAGTTTATAGAATATACCGAGTGCTGGTCCGCACAACTAAATTTAGTCACGGTCAATTATGTCAAGTAAAACCTGGTGTAAATCTTGATGCCTAAACTAGGCGTGGAGTGGGTATATTCTATAACAATACACATAGATTTTAGAAACGCCCACAACCCACCTATTCCATGCTCATAACTACACCCACTTTTCAACTATCCCCCAGATTCTATATAGTGTACTTAGATATAGGCGCTGAAATCGGTGAGGATGCTGTAACACCGTGCGCAACTTAATTGCTGTAACAAGCTAATGAGTGCTGATATCAGCATGTAATGAGCAATAATAAGCATTAATTGGCACTGATTAGGATTTACACGTACAATTCGCTAAGCGTATTCTGTAATGATGTGCGCAGAACTTCTAATGTGCACAAGCAAAAAGGGGTGTGATTATGGGCAGGGAAATGGGCGTTTTGTGGGCATTCTGAAATTTTGGCACCTAGTTATAGAATATGGCCCAGTGCATCAAAATCTACATGCTGGGATTTATGCCTTGTTTATTTGGTACAAATGGGTGCGCGTAGATTTAGGCGCTGAAATATCAACTAAGTGTATTCTATAATCGGCGCCTAAATCCAGGTGCCGATTATAGAATATGCTTAGTCGGCACTGATTTCAGCGCCGATTTTTTTTAGGCACCATATATATAGTAGAATCTCCTCCTATGCGACTTATATTTACATACACCATGTTACTGAATGCACTTAGCAAGTGGTGCACGTAAATTCTAATTAATGCCAATTAGTTCTGCTAATTGGTTAACATCCAGTTATCAGTGCTGATTAACTTGTTAACTAATTAGGTTATGTGCATTGTTATAGACTATGCTTTGATTTCCGCACAGAAATCGTTGCGTGATATCTAGAATCCCAGGGTTAGCACACAAAGTTGCACTTGCAAGTTATAGAATACTTTCAGTTATGTGTGTAGCTTGATTGATTTAACAAGATGTTAATTGGCATTAACCAATTATTTGCTATAATTGGTGTTATTTGGCGCTAATTGGTAGTTACACTCATAACTGCCCTAGGTTGGTATTCTATACACTGTCCCCTGAATTCTATAGAAAGTGCTAAAATTTGCACATGCAAATTTGGGGGTGCAGTTAATTTGCATGTGCAATTTAATTGAATAATGAGCCAATTAGCACCAATAATCTTAAGCAATTATTGGTGCTAATTGGATTTAATTAAA
The DNA here is from genome assembly GCF_901765095.1 of Microcaecilia unicolor. Classification (NCBI taxonomy): domain Eukaryota; kingdom Metazoa; phylum Chordata; class Amphibia; order Gymnophiona; family Siphonopidae; genus Microcaecilia; species Microcaecilia unicolor. Next base: position 183,873,122 of record NC_044039.1, on the reverse strand, counting down.
ATTTACGCATGTAAATTTAGGCACAGGATCCATGCATAAGTTTTAAACATGAGTGCACAAAGGGGGTGCAGCCATTGAAGGGTCATAGACGGATCAGGGGCGTTCCTTTAATTTACGTGCCTTGTGTTAGAATAAAGGGGATCTGCGCCTAATTTAGGGTCCTGCCTAAATATAGTTACAGTTCCCACTTAGTGCAATTTTTTTCAGTGCTGTTTTGTTAGACACCACTTATAGAATTCAGTTCTGTGTGCACAAAAGCCAAGTGTGTAAGTGCAAGGGGGTATGGACCTGGGAGGAGCATGGGTGGGTGAGGGGCATGCCCAGAACTTACACGCACAGGTTATAGAATATTAGCTGTCGCATGCCTAAATGCCAGGAGTTAGGCACAGAATATTTACACCAGCCATTGAGCTTGCACCTAAGGTTATGCGTGCAACTGTGGACTTATGTGACTGTTCTATAACGGCAACTGTACTTGCAATTGCAGATACAGAATTCACACTTAGCAATTGTCATCCCAGGGCTTAACTTTAGGTGATCTGTAGAGTATTACCCCCTAAGAGGACAATTCTATAACAGTGTGTCTATATATATATATATATATATATATATATATATATATATATATATATATATATATTGTGAAGGAGAGGACCTGGGGGTAGATAAGATGGAAGTGGAAGAGGAAGAAGGGAGGCGGCTCACGAGCAGACGTAGGCAGAACAGAGCCTTGCCTCCATTCCATCCCCAGAGAGCGAGAGAAGTAGTAATGCCCCCTAGAAAAAGGTGGAGAGAAAAGGACTACATTACCCAGCATCCCCCGAGAGAGAGCAGAGAAAGGTTCGTGACCCCTGTAAAATGGAGGAGAGGAAGAGACTACATTTCCCAGCAACCTCGGGGCAAAGCCTGGTACAGAGATTACCTTCCCCAGCAGGAACAGGGGGAGAACTCTAACAAGGAAAGGGTGGTGCCCCTGCAGGGTAATCAAGGGAAAGAGGAACAGCTGCAAAGTGGGTGGGACGGGGAGCCGGTGGAGTATCAAGAAGCTGGGCAGAGAGAAAGGGAGGAGAGCGAGGAAGAGCCTATGGACCTCTCAGCCTGGGCTCACTCCTTAGGTAACAAAATAAGAGAGCAGGTAACCTCATGGTATGGTAGCTGGGCTAAGAGAGGAAAGAGGAAAGGTCATGTGGGAGGATGGGTCAGTGCTTAGAGAGAGTGACCCAGATGGGTGGGGCCTTTTCAATTTCCAGAGCTCAGGCTGTAATTGAACTTGAGTTTAAAGAGTTCTGGTTGAAGAGGGATGAGAGATTTTCTCGGAGTGGGCTGAGCCCAGCAGAAGGAAGGTGGAGTGTGAACTGTGGCTAAAAAAGCCTAAAAGAAGCTGAAGGGTTTGAGCTGGGTGCTGAAGCCTCAAGAACTGTGTTTGGTTTTTTTGTTGGAACTGCTTGCAGTGTTTTGCCCCCTCCCAAGGGAGAGAAAGGGAGAGGGGGGTGTAGAAAAGGCCAGACGAATTTCCTATTTAATATAAAAAGTTTATTCACTTTTTTAGTTTACAATTTTACTGAATACCATCAATTGGGTATTCAGGAAGCATATCTGTACTGGAAGCATATTTACACAAACAAGCAATATACAGCAAAGATTTTAGAATGCAAGCAATGTACAGGCAAAAAAATCAGAATGCTATATACAGGCAAAAAAAATCAGAATGCTTAATACATATTTCTTTCATCCTGCTTATATACTGTTTCTCTGCTATATGACTACTCTTCTTCTGACATCACGTGCAGACTGTATCATACCATAAATCCTTTAACTTAAAGCAGAACATATGCCGCATCTATTTCACCTTATTGCTCCCCCTTCACAGACTTTCTGGAGCCATGCCTTTGGCTGATGTGTTACTGCCACATTCTTTTCTCATGTCCCAGGAGATTTAGTGTTGAAACAGCTTGTTGTAATCATGGAGCCTTCCACTCCCCATCTTTCATGCTTTTATTCAACAAATCCTCCCTTGAGGACTGATTGTTTCAGGCCTCACACATCTGTTTCAGCTCCAGTCTGTTTCTTTTTACCTCCCTTCTAAATCTCCTCCCCCTTGTTATTTATGATATGCTGTGCCTGCAAGCTCTGCCTTTTCATCATCTTTATCATACGTCTTTCAATATTTTCTGCTGACATATTAAAGTTCTGTTCATTCTTGATTTCAGTTACCATTGTCATAAAAGGCATATCTTTCAAAAACATGCTAATAAACATGGTATACAGCATTAAACAGATTCAATTGTACTAGGGTACAACATTTATATTTCTTTTGAATAGAGACAGTGAGTTTCATCAAAGGAAAGTACACTGTCATTCTTACTTTTCATATAAGAACAATTATAAGGATAATGCCTAATTGCATTAACTGATGTGGTATTAAAAATTACACAAATTAAAAGCATATTCCAAGGTATTAACATTCATTGCATCAGTTGTTACATACCATTGAGTTAAAGTCTTATTATAGCTTGTTTTATTGCCACACTTTTCTTTGGCTGTGACATTTACAATCACTGTATTTCCTCCTATAGACCAATTACCTGTTACAACATTGTGCATGTAATTGCACTTTATCGGGGAAATGTTTCCAGTTGCCGTATTATTAATCAGACACCAAAATGATGTCTGTGGATACTTGTCCGTAAGCAAGGCTTGCTTATAAATAGTCTCATTTGTCCAATGAAGGTTTCCATCATCCCTTACACAGGTATTATTGGGATAACAGACATGATGCTGAGCTTTATCATTGTAGTCCCAAACATCATAGCTGGCAAGGACAAGGATGATGTCAGTCTGTGTGCGCATATAATACAGTCAATTAAATTCAACATTTTTGCTGCCGTTACAAGCCTGTTCTCATACGTATTCATTGTCCATCCTATTGGAAAACTAAACAGCAACAACAACGCAATATCAATATGTTCAGGGACATGATTGTTTATTCTTTGTCCATTTCAATATTATTAATTTGTCGAATATCTGATAAATGTATCCAAGAAGTATGACCTTCCAGACTGGCAGCGGTCTGAGTAAGGGCCGTGATAGCAAAAGGTCCTACATACACAGGATCCTTCCATGTTTTATGTGTAAAGTTTTTTCGTAGTACTAGATCACCTACTTTAAAAGCACAAACATCATTATTCCCTACCTGATGTGACACATTGGTACGAATCATGTCACTGGTCAAATTTAGCATTGGTTGTAATTTTTGCCAGTACTGAGTTGTATTATCAGTACTTGCTGTCTGCATCGGGAAGAAATGACGTCCTGTCTGAATTTGGAATGGGGACAATTTTGTATGCCCATTAGGTTGGGCCCTTATTGTCATTAATGCTAATGGCAATACATCAAGCCATGTATATAATTTTCCCACCATTTCTTTATTGAGAGATTTTAATAAGACTCTCAATTTTGTTTTTAAAATACCATTGTAGCGCTCCACCAAACCATTGGAGGTGGGGCGATACACTGATACTTTCCTGTGTGTTAAACTCATAATCATTTCCATTTCTTTCAAAATACTGTTATTGAAATGTGTCCCGTTATCAGAAATTATTCTAGACGGACACCCATGTCTTGGCATAATGTGAGTTACCAGGCATTGTACCACCTCATGTGCTGTCTCCCTTTTACATGGAAATGCTTCTATCCACCTTGAGAAAGCATCCACCCAAACTAACAAATACCTTTTTCCCTGCACTGGAACAATCATATCAATAAAATCAATATACCATTCCTTAGCTGGGCCTTCTGGTATTGGAAGTGTCCCAGGCGATATTTTAGGACCTCTTTTAGGTATGTTAATATTACATACCATGCAATTCTGCACAACCTGTTGAATCAAGTTATCAATTTTCAAAGTCCAAAATCTTTGCTCAAATTGTTGTTTCATTGTTTCCTTATTCCAATGCATGGTTGCATGCCACTCAGTCAATACCTTAATCACCTGACTTGGCATGCAAGGTAATCCTTCTTCTTCATTAAACCATTCACTTCCCAATTTCATACATCCTCTCTTCAACCATTTTTCACTTTCCTGTCCCTCTGGCTGCCACATTTCAATCTTATCTACATTCGTAAGTGGCCCTTCCTGTGTCTGTCTAGTATTATACAAAATCTTCTCACTTTGCTTAACCACCTCCGTTGCTGCTGCATCAGCCATTGCATTACCTAGTGCCTCAAAGGTTGGCCTTTCAGTGTGGGCTGGGGTCCACACAACTGCCGTTTTTCTACCTTCTCGTTCCCTTCTTGCCAAAATTTCAAACAGCAAATTCCAATATGTGTAGTGTTGTAAATTTTTACCTGCACTGGTTATCATCCCCCTACGCTGCCATTTTAATATATGATACTGTAGTGAACTTGCAACGTAACCACTATCAGTATATATGGTGACATTTTGAGTCATATCAGTTTGTTGTAAGGCCGTAATAACGGCCAAAAGTTCAGCATGCTGTGCAGTATGGTCAGGAGGGGTTTTATATTGTACTTGTGTTATCTTTGTTAGATTCTCATCCACCTGCATGCAGGCAAAGCCTGCAACAGTCCTTTCACAAGCTCCATCTGTAAACCATATCAACCCATCAGATAAGGGTTCAAAAGTAAGACAGTGAAATGTAGGGATTTTTATAGTATCGATCTCACCCTCTTGATCGACAGGAAAAAGCAGATCTATCTTATTTCTCTGTTCTTTAGTTAATGGTATTATTTTTATATCTTGTCCTAAAAGTACTGCTTGATATTTTCCAAATCTAGTGGCTGTCAATGCCATCTGGCTAGGGCTCAACAGCGTTTTAATCGTGTGGTTGGTATGTATTACAATAGGAACAAAAGGCATTTGTGCTCTCCATTTACCTACCGCTGCCACAATAGCAGTCAATAACTTTGGTATTTCTTTCATTCCCTTTTCCACATGACTAAAAGAGCCTGACAAAAAAGCTACTGGTGTATTTACTTCATTATTTTGATTAATCATAGCTGCCCAACTATTTCCCATGTCTTTTACCCATAGATGCACAGGTGATTGGATATCTATTACTGCTAAGGGTCCTGGGGATAACAAATCCCTCACAATCTTAGCCAGCACTATCTTATCCTGCTCTTCCAACACAATTAGTGTATTCTTTGGTGTGGCTGCGGGCAGTTTCAAATGTTTATAAAGTCTCATTACTTTTTGTGTATAATTTGGTATCCATTGTCTGCAATAATTTAACATTCCCAAAACAGCACGTAACTGGGTAACTGTTTGCGGTACCGGGGTTTCATTTAAAATAGATATAACTTCCGGTATAATGACCTTATGTTCTGATGAAACATTTTGTCCTAAAAAGGTGACAATAGACTGAGCTACAACACATTTCTCCTTGTTACATTTATATCCTAACTCTCCTAACAACAAAAATAATTTTCTAGTCCATTCTAGGCATTCTGCTTCAGTCTCAGCAGACAGTAGAATATCATCTACATAGACAAACAATGACACCGTGTCAGGCAATTGACTCCTGAAATCCTTTAAATCCATCATTAGTTGTTTTGAGAATACCGATGGACTATCAGTAAAGCCTTGCGGCATCCTAGTCCACCGATATGCCTCATTCTGTACATCCTCAAGTGATGTAGGTCCTCCCTTGTCATGGGGGAAGGGGAGATGTTTAACTTCCAACAGGTTTTTAATAACTCCCCACATTTGATTTTATCCATTCTCACAAGCTCTGCAGCTACATGTTTTCCCTTAAATATTGGCCTTGGTGTCAATTTGAACAGGATTACCTTTGGTTTTTGTTGAGGTCTCGGGACTAACCCGTAGCCGTCCCTCAGCCTCAAATTATGTTGACAAATCATATTGTTCAGAGGTTATTAGAGATTTTAAATCACCTCTTTCACCTATTAGCCCTACACACAAAACTAGCTAGGACTATGACTAATTCAAACCAGATGATCTCTTAAAACTGCAGAAATCTCACTTAATAAGGGTCAGACAAAGTTTCCACATAGAGAAATAGAACTTATTAATTAAACAGAATAACACATATTTTAAAATAAGCAGAGATCAGAATTCCCTATAAGACAAAATCTAAATATCAAGAACTTATTTAATAAAACTAATCTAAACAATCTTTTAACACTGCTTGCTTGCTATCCAGTATACGACCTTCTAACCTGTAGCCTAGACACCCGAGAAATCAAAACCAGATGGCCTTCCTCAACCCCCAGGCTGAACCAAAGGCTGCTTTTCCTGTTCTTGCTGTATTTTTTCTACATCTGCATGGAAAAGATCTGCTGCTACAGAAAATAAATTCCAAATTGTAAGATGTTGTTCTAAACTTTTCTGCTTATTTTTATTTCCTTGTATGTATCTCAGGAGAGATAATAATTTTGAACGATCAAACGATCCATACTGAGACCAGCTCAAAAAAGAATCTTTTGCATCATATTTGACCCATTTCTCATGTGTCTCTTCAATCTGTTTTTTTTCTAACGGGAATAATTCTATGACATGCTGCAAAGGGGTGCATTTTTTTGAACTATCTAAATCTAAATACAAAGCATATACAGGGGGCTTTTCTTTCTTATCTGCCCCTTTCCCTTTCATTTTATTCTGACTATTAAAATTTCTCCTATAAAGCCACAACCTACAAAAATATACTAATGCACTTAAACAAAGAAAATATACAAAAAAGAAAACTACAAAGCTAAACAAATATACCACTAATAAGTCCACAATGTAAGCTTACTCACGCGTCTTCTTATTTCTCTTTAGCAAGCTCAGGAGTCGTTGCCTGTATGTCCACGTCAGTAGGTTGATCACTCCAAAATCAGTGGTACACAGAAATCAGGCTTAAACAACGCTTGCTCACAAAATCCTGTAAAAAACTTCATTAACAACAAACACTTAATTTGTCATTCGTCTCGCCTTCTCTTTTCCGTGTGCGGCATAAATCTTCAGTCCTGCCGCGGTCGCCACTTTTGTAGAAAAGGCCAGACGAATTTCCTATTTAATATAAAAAGTTTATTCACTTTTTTAGTTTACAATTTTACTGAATACCATCAATTGGGTATTCAGGAAGCATATCTGTACTGGAAGCATATTTACACAAACAAGCAATATACAGCAAAGATTTTAGAATGCAAGCAATGTACAGGCAAAAAAATCAGAATGCTATATACAGGCAAAAAAAATCAGAATGCTTAATACATATTTCTTTCATCCTGCTTATATACTGTTTCTCTGCTATATGACTACTCTTCTTCTGACATCACGTGCAGACTGTATCATACCATAAATCCTTTAACTTAAAGCAGAACATATGCCGCATCTATTTCACCTTATTGCTCCCCCTTCACAGACTTTCTGGAGCCATGCCTTTGGCTGATGTGTTACTGCCACATTCTTTTCTCATGTCCCAGGAGATTTAGTGTTGAAACAGCTTGTTGTAATCATGGAGCCTTCCACTCCCCATCTTTCATGCTTTTATTCAACAGGGGGGGGGGGGGGGGAGAAAGAAGACCCCAGGGCTATAAAACTGTCTGAAAGGAACCCAGCTGGGTGCTGAAAGCCTGGGAGTTAAAAGTTGTTTTTTTTTTTTCTTGCTGTGTTTGTACCCCTAAGAGGAGCAACAGGGGGAAGTGTGAGGTTTTTTTTTTTGCTTCAAGTATTTTGTCTTTTTGAACTGCTGGACTGTGGGATCCCAAGCAAAATAAAGAACTTGTTAGTTTTGCTTTGAAGTTGATTTCTTTGAGCCCTGCCCTGTGGACTGCAGTGAACCAGGAGGTTGAGTAGCAAGGGTGGATCCCGAGGAACCTCAGGCGGAGGGGAGGATCATTTACTATATATATATATATATATATATATATATATATATATATATACAGTGGTGGAAATAAGTATTTGATCCCTTGCTGATTTTGTAAGTTTGCCCACTGACAAAGACATGAGCAGCCCATAATTGAAGGGTAGGTTATTGGTAACAGTGAGAGATAGCACATCACAAATTAAATCCGGAAAATCACATTGTGGAAAGTATATGAATTTATTTGCATTCTGCAGAGGGAAATAAGTATTTGATCCCCCACCAACCAGTAAGAGATCTGGCCCCTACAGACCAGGTAGATGCTCCAAATCAACTCGTTACCTGCATGACAGACAGCTGTCGGCAATGGTCACCTGTATGAAAGACACCTGTCCACAGACTCAGTGAATCAGTCAGACTCTAACCTCTACAAAATGGCCAAGAGCAAGGAGCTGTCTAAGGATGTCAGGGACAAGATCATACACCTGCACAAGGCTGGAATGGCCTACAAAACCATCAGTAAGACGCTGGGCGAGAAGGAGACAACTGTTGGTGCCATAGTAAGAAAATGGAAGAAGTACAAAATGACTGTCAATCGACAAAGATCTGGGGCTCCACGCAAAATCTCACCTCGTGGGGTATCCTTGATCATGAGGAAGGTTAGAAATCAGCCTACAACTACAAGGGGGGAACTTGTCAATGATCTCAAGGCAGCTGGGACCACTGTCACCACGAAAACCATTGGTAACACATTACGACATAACGGATTGCAATCCTGCAGTGCCCGCAAGGTCCCCCTGCTCCGGAAGGCACATGTGACGGCCCGTCTGAAGTTTGCCAGTGAACACCTGGATGATGCCGAGAGTGATTGGGAGAAGGTGCTGTGGTCAGATGAGACAAAAATTGAGCTCTTTGGCATGAACTCAACTCGCCGTGTTTGGAGGAAGAGAAATGCTGCCTATGACCCAAAGAACACCGTCCCCACTGTCAAGCATGGAGGTGGAAATGTTATGTTTTGGGGGTGTTTCTCTGCTAAGGGCACAGGACTACTTCACCGCATCAATGGGAGAATGGATGGGGCCATGTACCGTACAATTCTGAGTGACAACCTCCTTCCCTCCGCCAGGGCCTTAAAAATGGGTCGTGGCTGGGTCTTCCAGCACGACAATGACCCAAAACATACAGCCAAGGCAACAAAGGAGTGGCTCAGGAAGAAGCACATTAGGGTCATGGAGTGGCCTAGCCAGTCACCAGACCTTAATCCCATTGAAAACTTATGGAGGGAGCTGAAGCTGCGAGTTGCCAAGCGACAGCCCAGAACTCTTAATGATTTAGAAATGATCTGCAAAGAGGAGTGGACCAAAATTCCTCCTGACATGTGTGCAAACCTCATCATCAACTACAGAAGACGTCTGACCGCTGTGCTTGCCAACAAGGGTTTTGCCACCAAGTATTAGGTCTTGTTTGCCAGAGGGATTAAATACTTATTTCCCTCTGCAGAATGCAAATAAATTCATATACTTTCCACAATGTGATTTTCCGGATTTAATTTGTGATGTGCTATCTCTCACTGTTACCAATAACCTACCCTTCAATTATGGGCTGCTCATGTCTTTGTCAGTGGGCAAACTTACAAAATCAGCAAGGGATCAAATACTTATTTCCACCACTGTATATAGGTGCCCAGAGGGTGGCACCTATTCTATAAAGGAAAGTAGGTGCCTGCTTTTTTTTTTTTTTATAGTAAACTAGTATAACAGGTTAGATACACATGTATAATTTAGTTGTGAACAATTACACCACTCATAGAACTTATATTTCAGCACTTATATATAGAACTAATCTAAGTACTCCCGGTTAAATGTTGGAGAAACATGTGTAACTTACAGTGTGAGACCCATCCATGATCCACCCAAACTCCACCTTCCTGTAAACACCCACTATGGGGCCCTTTTACTAAGGTGTGCTGAAAAATGGCCTGTGCTAGTGTAGGCGCATGTTTTGGATGCACGCTGGTCCATTTTTCAGTGTGCCTATGAAAAAAAGAGACCATTTTTGTGGTCAAAAATGGATGCGCAGCAAAATTAAAATGAGCGCGCATCCATTTTTGGCCTGAGACCTTACCGCCACCCATTAACTTTGGTGGTAAGGTCTCACACGCTAACCGGGCAGTAAGTGTCAATGCATGTACACTGGTAATTACAGCCCAGTTAGTGCCACGCGGTAGAAAATACAAAAATATTTTCTGCCACATGTATCAGATGCCCGTAAAAAAAAATGGAATTACTGCCCAGGGCACGCGGTAACCGGGCGGTAGTTCCAAATTGACACATATTGGATGCGCTTAGGCACCTATGTGCCTTAGTAAAAGGGCTCCTACATAAGATGTGTGTATATACAGAATAATGCTTAGGTGGCTTTTTGGCATTTATACACATACTAGTAAAAAAGGCCCGTTTCTGACACAAATGAAACTGGCGCTAGCAAGGTTTTCTTCGGCTCCCCTGCAGCCACCCATGTCCAGCGACCCTCCTCTCCCCCTGCAGCCACCAATTTTCAGCGACCCTCCTCTCCCCCTGCGCCCACTGCAGCCACCCAAGTCCAGTGAACCTCCTCTCTCCCCTGCCCCCCCCCCCCTCCAGCCACCCATGTCCAGCGACCCTCCTCTCTCTCCAGCCACCCATGTCCAGCGATCCTCCTCTGGACATGGATCAGCTGTGAGGCATGTTTTTTTCCCCCAGGTTCTGAAGTTGACATCATAATGGCTACGGTGATGTCAGCCTGATCTACGGAGCCTAGCAGACCAACTCGGAAGGAGCCACGGTCCCAGGCAGCAAGACAGAACGTTGGAGGTGAGAATTATTATATAGGATATAACATCATTCTAGACATTTGCACATGTATTTGATGCATAACTAATCACCCCCATGTGTCAATCTTCTGTATTAACTGTTAGTATGGAACTGCGCTAACAGCATGCACTAATTCTCAAGTTAACTGCTTATTGCACTTTAGTAAAAAGAGTCCTAAATCAAATACTGGGATATTGTTGCAGGGTTGATGAACTAGTTGACAAAATTATTTTTTTTTAAAGTTGGCATATCGCCAGTCCAGAATCTACTAACTCTCTCCGACTGCGGTTCAGCACATCAGAAACATGATTCAGTCATTGTGTCAAGCTGCCTTGGAATCAAGAGTTGTTGACCTCAAAGTTTCTTTCCAGTATCAGTACTGCTTTAGTTGGTTCCTTGGCAAATTGTTACTTTCACTCCTAAGTGGTGGATGACTGAAGTCTCCATTTTCTCAGGCCTTTGCAGATGCCTTTTCTAACATTTTCACTGGCCAACACATAGATAAATGGATCAGCCACACCATTAACAGTAGTCAAACACAAAAACAATGCTGAGATTGTATATATTTTCTCTTCGAACCAACAGGTGTCATTTGGATACAGAGAAAAAACAATGGCTCTTACGAGCAGCACGACATGATAGGGAGCAAAGCAAATAAGGAAAATGGTAATTATTGCAATTGCCAAGTGCTTTACTTTTGCTTTTTGCTGCTCATCTAAACTACTGCTTATGCGTATTATCTTGGTTATTTTGAAGTTAGTAAAAATTAGAATCATTAATGGAATGACTAACCCAACCATGACCCTTGCATAGTTGAATGAAGCCACAATCGGCAGCATTGGCAAAGTTTCAAAACAGGTTGTGTGACGGCTAGTTTCTCCATCTGTCATATTAAACACTGGGATGTGAACTACAGCCACCACCAAATAGATTGAACCTGCAACGGCTTTTGCAGTTTTCTGGTGCCTGATGCCTCTGGATTCAAGTGAATACACCACTCCCATGAAGCGATCGATGGAAATACAACACAGGATTAAAATGCTGATATATATGTTAATAAAAAAGATATAGCCTGTGATCTTGCATGCTGTTGATCCATATTTCCACTGGTGATCATTTTGAATATATATAATCCAGAGGGGGAGAGTGCTCAAGTACATCAGTTCACTGAGTGACAGACTAAACAGGTACACCGAGAGCACATTATGCCTCCAGATTTTTAACATCGTTAGCCATGCAGTTAAACAGTTCGCTGGCACTCCTAATGCAAAAACAATGCTGTACGTTGCAATTACAAATTTTGCACTATGGTCATACGGTGGATTGCAGGTTAAATTTGAAGTGTTCATCATTGCAGCGGATGAATTCAGGTCTGCATGCTGTAATCATTGCTTAATCTGAAACTCCTGTGAATCAGATAAGAAAACAGACAATTCAGTTGAATTCACCATGACAGTCAAGTCAAAGATTAATAACAAATTGTTCTAAAATTACATTTACTGTACTTCTCAATTCAGTTGTGGTTATGAGGAGTAGTGACCTAACAACATTACGGAGGGAACTGGGCTTGTAAATGACAATTAAACTTTAATGTGGAAACTATAAGTGTACAGTGGTTGGGAGAAGAATTATTATGCGTCTGGGATATTTTGATGTTTTGTGAAAAGGGTTGGTGGGAATGAAGGCTTCTGTTACTGGGCTAAAAGCTAGACTAGTTTTGGTTTTATGTCTATGTTTAAGTTTATGAAAAATTTGATACCCTGCCAAATTTCCAAAAAATGAGTCTAGGCGGTTTACAAATTTAAAATCATTCAAAGAAAACAGAAAAGAATGCCGTAATCGTGATAGACAAAGAAATCTATATGAAGATGAATTTATTCAACCAACAGTGCCCAAAATACAGAAAGTGTTGCCTCAGGGGGCAAATTATGTTGAGAACTGGATACCTCTTCACATATGTGTTGTAACTCATATGACCAGATAAGTTAAAAGAACCACTTGAACTCAGTTTGGCGAAAATGTTTTTCTCCCTTTCAAGCATAGGTCTGTGTCGGGCATTGTTGGTTGAATAAATTCATCTTCATATAGATTTCTTCGTCTGTTCTGCTTTTTGTGTCGCCATCTTGGATCTTGCAGATAGACTGCCCTGTTGCTTTCTTGGATAATCATGATAGGACAGTGTAAGCAATCCACAGCAGTAGAACAGGATAGGTATTCACAAAACATATTGCACCACAACTAAAAATTAAACAAATAGTTAAATAAATAAAATCAAACACAGTTTTATCTATGTATCTAATCTAGGCAGAATACAAGCCCTAGAACATACAGTAGTTGCATTAAGAATAAAGAAAACAGATAAAGTAAAACACAGTTAAGAAATTGAAAACTTTAATTACACCCAAAAGGCTGAGTAAAAAAAAAGTCTTGACTCCCCCCTCCCTCCTAATTACAAGATAATTGGAGTCCTTTTGAATATTTATTTTATTATTATTATTTTTTTCACATTTGTACCCCATGCTTTCCCACTCATGGCAGGCTCAATGTGGCTTACATGGGTCAATGGAGGGTTAAGTGACTTGCCCAGAGTCACAAGGAGCTGCCTGTGCCTGAAGTGGGAATTGAACTCAGTTCCTCAGTTCCCTAGGACCAAAGTCCACCACCCTAACCACTAGGCCACTCCTCCACTGTTGCTACTATTTGAGATTCTACATGGAATGTTGCTGTTGCTATTCCACTAGCAACATTCCATGTAGAAGTCGGTCCTTGCAGATCACCAATGTGGCCGTGCAGGCTTCTGCGAGTCTGACGTCCTGCGCGTATGTGCAGGATGTCAGACTCATAGAAACAGAAGCCTGCGCAGCCTTCTACATGGAATGTTGTTAGTGGAATAGCAACATTCCATGTAGAAATCTCCAATAGTATCTATTTTATTTTTGTTACATTTGTACCCTGCGCTTTCCCACTCATGGCAGGCTCAATGCGGCTTACATGGGGCAATGGAGGGTTAAGTGACTTGCCCAGAGTCACAAGGAGCTGCCTGTGCCTGAAGTGGGAATCAAACTCAATTCCTCAGGACCAAAGTCCACCACCCTAACCACTAGGCCAAAGGGCATGCCACATCATTGGGCCAGCTAAGTTACGGGTTCCTTTTACTAAATTGCAGTACAAAGTGGCCTTAGCATGCCCTTATGTGAGTCTTTCTCGCGTGCAAGGCCATTTTTACTGCAGCCAGAAAAGAACTAATTTTCCTATTTTTTGCCATTAAAAATATTAGCGCGTGAGCACTTACCAACACCTATTTTGTAGGTGGTAAGTGTTCATGTGCTAATCAGCGCATAGTAATACAGATGCGCTGATTGAATAGCATAGAAACACCCACTCTCCGCCCCCAGGCATGCCCCCTCCCAGAAAAATTCAAAAATATTTTTTTAGCATGTGGTTTGCACACACAGATCCAAAACAACACAGGGTACCTGAGCATGTCGCACATAAACCTTTTTAACCTGTGGTAAGCACGTGCTAGCTTAGTAAAAGGACCTTTAAGGGAAGGAATTGAGAACACGTTTTCCCCAAAGAATGCAAAGATTGGGATGTAGTATAATTGCTTAGGATATCTGAAAGGTAGTAGAGATCATCCTCTTTTCTACCTTTTAAAAAGAAGCATTAAGGGCTAGATTCAATATATGGTGTCTGGAAAATGCGGGTGGAAAACATTTCTGTCTAAGCCTATTCTATGTGGAACAAAACAACGGACGACTAAAAAATGGACGATGCTTCAGGTAAAAAACCTTTTATTGATCGATGAACACGACTCGACACAGCTGTGTTTCAGCCTATGGGGCCTGCATCAGGAGTCTGTTGTGATCTAGAATTCACTGGTTGTGTTCGTCATTCAGTGGGTGGTATTGAAATGGAGCGGTTCAAGTCCGGGTTTACTCTCGAGCAGTGCTTTTTTTGTAGAAAAAAAGGTGCCGGTACTCATCGTGGGCGGGTCACCACACATGGCACCGCCCCTATTATAGCCACACCCCCATTAGCCACACCCCTTATACCAGCCATGGTGCATATAAACAGACATCATTGAAAATATTATACTAGTATAGGAGAAAAAATAATGTGATTTTTTTTCATTATAAATCATTTCTGTAAGCTGTTACAGCTCCAGTATACCCAGTGCAAAATAAGACAAATTCCAAACACTAAAATGAAAATAAAATGATTTTTTTCTACCTTTGTTGTCTGGTGACTTTGTTTTTCTATCCATATTGGTCCCAGTCTCTGATTCTGCTGCTCTCTATCTGTTCTCTTAACTCCGTTTCCAGGGCTTCCTTTCCATTTATTTCTTTACTTTCCTCCTTTCTTCTTCTTTTGTTGCCCTGCATCCATAAGTAAAAGCTGGGTCCTCCTCCATGGAATTGACTGGAGAAGGTATAACATGGATCCAGCTTTTGCCTATTTTCTCCATCCATGTGCAGTTTTTCTCCTCTTCCCTTTCCCTCATCTCCATCCATGTGCATCTTCTTTTTTCTTTCCTCCCCTCCATTCATGTTCAGCACTTCTCCTCTCTCCTTCCCTCTATCCATGTCCAGCATTTCTCATCTCTCTTCCCTCCTCTATCCATGGATTATTGCTTTATATTATTGCTCCATCCAAGTCAGCATTTCTCCTCTCTCCTAGCCAACTTCTCCATCCATCCATGTCCAGCAATTCTCCTCTATCTCCTGCTCTCCTCTCCATCCATTTCTAGCATTTCTCCTCTCTCCCCTCTCATTCATGTACAGCAATTCTCTCTTCCCTGTCCTCCCCTCCCTGTCCAGCGATTCTCCTCTCTCCCCTCCATGCCCAGCAATTCTCTCTTCCCTGTCCTCCCCTCCCCTCCTCATCCAGCGATTCTCCTCTCTCCCCTCCATGTCCAGCAATTCTCTCTTCCCTGCCCTCCTCTCCATGTCCAGCAATTCTCTCATCCCTGTCCTCCCCTCCCCATCCAGCGATTCTCCTCTCCCCTCCATGTCCAACAATTATCTCATCCCTGCCCTCCCATCAATGTCCAGCAATTCTCTCTCCCCTGCCCTTCCCTCCCATGTCCAGCAATTCTCTCTCCCCTGCCCTTCCCTCCCATCCCATGTCCAGCAATTCTCTCTCCCCTGCCCTTCCCTCCCATCCCATCCCATGTCCAGTAATTCTCTCTCCCCTGTCCTTCCCTCCCATCCCATGTCCAGCAATTCTCTCTCCCCTGCCCTTCCCATGTCCAGCAATTCTCTCTCCCTTGCCCTTCCCTCCCATCCCATGTCCAGCAATTCTCTCTCCCCTGCCCTTCCCTCCCATCCCATCCCATGTCCAGTAATTCTCTCTCCCCTGTCCTTCCCTCCCATCCCATGTCCAGCAATTCTCTCTCCCCTGCCCTTCCCATGTCCAGCAATTCTCTCTCCCTTGCCCTTCCCTCCCATCCCATGTCCAGCAATTCTCTCTCCCCTGCCCTTCCCATGTCCAGCAATTCTCTCTCCCTTGCCCTTCCCTCTCATCCCATCCCATGTCCAGCAATTCTCTCTCCCCTGCCGTTCCCATGTCCAGCAATTCTCTCTCTCTTGCCCTTCCCTCCCATCCCATCCCATGTCCAGCAATTCTCTCTCCCCTGCCCTTCCCTCCCATCCCATGTCCAGCAATTCTCTCTCCCCTGCCCTTCCCTCCCCTGCCCTTCCCATGTCCAGCAATTCTCTCTCCCTTGCCCTTCCCTCCCATCCCATCCCATGTCCAGCAATTCTCTCTCCCCTGCCCTTCCCTCCCATCCCATGTCCAGCAATTCTCTCTCCCCTGCCCTTCCCTCCTATTATTTCCAGTGATTCTCCACCTCTCCCCTGCCCTCCCATCGACGTGTAGCGATTTTCCGTCCCTCCCCTGCCCTCACCTCTCTCATATCCAGCGATTCTTTATCCCCCAGCCGTCTTCTTTCACTGCCTGCCAGCCAGCGTCAGACTCAGAGGCGAACGGTGCAGGCAGCGATTGGCTGGCAGCGTCGTAGCTTCCCTCTGCAAGTCCCGCCTACAACTTCCTGTTTACGCATAGGTGGGACTTGCAGAGGGAAGCTACAATGCTGCCAGCCAATCGCTGCTTGCACCGATCGCTTCTGAGTCCGACTGGCTGGCAGGCAGTGAAAGAAGACGGCTGGGTTGAAGCAGAAAAGTGAACTGTTTAAATTGGGGTTTGTGCTGCAACACTGACTCTCTCCCTAATCAGGAAAGTTGAAGGAACCTCAGAGAAGGGGGGGGGGGGAGAAGGGGGGGAGAAGGGAGCACACAGAGACTCTCCTTCCCTTCCGTAGGAAAGGGGAAGGGAGAGAGAGAGGGATTGTTTCAGAGGGAGTTTGGAGCTGAGTGGGGGGAAGTGCTGGTGGAATCAGGGACGCACTGAGGGGCCACACCCACCCAGGAGTCTTAGTCCCAAGCAGGGAACAGCTAAGAGGGAAACCTCCAGACTGTAAAAGCGAAGAGGTTGAGCGAGATAGCCCTGACTGTGGATTACAATATAGCTCGCCCTGTGGTGCGGTGGATTGCAAAGGACCCTGTGGAATTCCAAACCCCAGAACGCAGAGGGTAAAAAGGAAACTTCCAGACTGTGAGGGGGCCCTATCATGCTCCTCCGTGGCTGGGAGCTTTACAAAGTACATGGCAAGATCCCAAAACAGTACAATACAATTTATGCTGCTTATCCTAGAAATAACCAGTGGATTTCCCCCAAATCCATTTTCCTATTGGCTTATGGACTTTACTTTTTGGAAGCTATCCAAACCTTTTTTAAACCCCGCTAAGCTCACTGTTTTTACTATATTCTCTGGCAGCGAATTTCAGAGTTTAATTACACACTAAATGAAAAAAATATTTTCTCTGATTCGTTTTACATTTACTACTTTGTAGCTTCATTGTGTGCCCCCTAGCCCTAGTATTTTTGGAAAGAGTAAACAAGCGATTCACGTCTGCCCGTTCCACTCCACTCATTATTTTATAGGCCTCTATCATATCTCCCCTCAGACGTCTTTTTTCCAAGCTGAAGAGCCCTAGCCGCTTTAGCTTTTCCTCATAGGGAAGTCATCCCATCCCCTTTATCATTTTTGTCACCCTAATTCTACTTTATCTTTTTGGAGATGCGGTGACCAGAATTGTACACAATATTTAGCCCCGCCCAGTGCATCCCAGAATGTACTGGGCAGGGCCTGAGTGCCACCATTTTGTTACGGGCGGGGCCGAGGCTGGAGGGAGGAGCTATTGCTCCTACCCTCCTGCCTCCACCTTGTAAAGGTACAGGGAGTGGTGCAGGGGGGGGGGGAGGGAGAGGGTCGGGACCAGGACGGGGTGTGTGTGCATGCATGGGGGGAAGAGGTCCAGTTCACTGGTCCACCAGAGAAAATAAAAAAAAAAAGATTCAGTGGAGGTCATGGGGAGGGCCATGGATCTCTAACCAACAGGGAAAATTTAAAAAAATAATCAGGGAGGGGTGAGGGGCAGGCATTTCATGGGTGGGTTGGGAGGCAAGTTGTGTGTGTGTGTGTGTGTGGGGGGGGGGGGGGGTTCAGCAAGCAAGCTGTTGGGAGGCATGGGGGGTGTCAGGGGGAGCGTGTGGGGTCAGGGTCCAGTGCATCGGAGCTGTCAAATGCATTTGACAACAGTGTAAAATGCATTTAACACCTCGGACTCACAAACAGTGAGTGATGCACAAAGGGGGATCCGTGCAGCTCATTTGCATGCGATCCCCTTTGTGCATTGCTCGATGTTTGCGAGTCACTACATTTTACCGAGGCAGCTGTAGTTTATGGCTGCCTTTGTGCATTGAGCCCTGGAAGACTGGAGAAGGGCAGATGTGGTCTCTCTCCATAAAAGTGAAAGTAAGGAGGAGGTTGGAAACTCAGAGATGCCAAGTCTCACTTATTAGGAGTGTATCACACTCATTTGAAAGCTTTCTCACTTTCAGCCCTATTTCTCACTCATCAACCATTCAGTACCAGTGCACTGATCTTGATCACTGCTTTCATGAGAGGCAAGTCTTAGAGAAGTAAACTTTTAAGTGGTCCTATCATTAGGAAGCAACCCCAGAGTACTGATAGAACTGAAAAATGAGCTTGCGGAGCTATTGTTAGAAATATGTAATTTATCCTTAAAATTGAGCGTGGTACCAGAAGATTGGAGGGTGGCCAATGTCACACCGATTTTTTAAAAAGGTTCCAGAGGAGATCCGGGAAATTATAGACCGGTAAGTCTGGTGTCGGTGCCTTGCAAAATGGTAGAGACTATTATTAAGAACAAAATTACAGAGCATATTCAAAAGCATGGATTAATGAGACAAAGTTAACATGGATTTAGTGAAGGGAAATCACCTTACACCCTTCCCTCCCTCTTTCTTCTTCCCTCCTTTCCTCTCCTTCTTTTCCTCCAGTTCTTCTCTCCCCTCCGTCCAAGCAGCCGGGCAGCAGGATGGCAGCCCTTTCCCAGAAGAAGAGTTGCCAGCAGCGGATGGACAAGTGGAAGGAGTTCATCTGGAACCCACGCACTCACAAGTTCATGGGCAGGACGGGCAGCAGCTGGGCCCTGATTTTGCTCTTCTACGTGGTCTTTTATGGATTCCTCACAGCTCTCTTCTCCCTCACCATGTGGGTGATGCTGCAAATGATTGACGATTATGTTCTGACCTATCAAGACAGGTTGGCCAATCCTGGCTTAATGATTCGGCCCAAATCTGATAGCCTGGATATTGTATTCAGCAGCTCAGACAATGCAACCTGGAAGAACTATGTGAACAAACTCGATGATTTCCTGCCAGCCTACAATGATATGAATCAGACATCAAAAAATGAGAACTGTCCCAGTGGCACTTATTTTGAGGAGAAAGACAAAGGCAACGTGCAGAATCACCCCAAGCGGGCATGCCAGTTCAAGCGTAGCTTCTTGGGAAGGTGCTCGGGGCTGGAGGACGCCACCTATGGGTATTCAGAGGGAAAGCCCTGCGTCCTCATCAAAATGAACCGGGTTATTAACTTCAAGCCCAGGCCCGTGTCAGCGACTAATCCCTTTATAACCATCGACTGTACAGGAAAGAAAGATGAGGACACCCAGCATCTCGGGGAGCTTCAGTACTTCCCGAATAATGGCTCCAACTTTGGCACTATAGACCTGATGTACTTCCCTTACTATGGATATAAGGTTCAGGCAAACTACACCCAGCCACTGGTGGCTGTGCAGTTCCTAAATGTGACACATAACGTGGACGTTTATGTGGAGTGCAAGGTCTCAGCCCAGAACATCAAAAACGATGATGACAGAGACAAGTTTGCTGGGAGGGTGGGCTTCAAGCTGAGGGTGAACAGCTAGACCCTTGGTTTGGCCTCCTGTTTTCTGCATTGGATTTGTTATCGAAGGACTTAAGCGAGATCTCAGGAGGATTCAAGGGTTAAGGGAGCAGGATGGGTGGGAGGTGGGGAAGATGTTTCTTCCTCATTTTCTCAGAGGAAACCTTGTGAATGGAGAGAGGAATGATGTGAAGACGGGGTGAGGGTCACCAGAAATTGTGTTTCTCAAGAGACAAATAGGCACTGGTCTTTTAACACCACGGTTTCGTCAACAAGATGTCGCAAAGGGACAGAAATGTGACATTTTATCTCACCATCTCTTCTCCAAGTTTCTGGATTACTTCACTTTACTATAGTCTTGGAGGTCTTCAAAGAGAGTGTATCATCTTTTAATATGCCCATAGTAACTGTACATTGTGTAAATCTCTCTTCATTATTCAATTGCCTGCTTTGATTTTCTCTTTATTCCCCATGTATAATCCCCCTTTCCCATTCTAGAACCCACTTTCTCCTGCTACAGAACTGAGTTCTAAACAGACGAGGAGAATCTGAAACAAACTTTGCAGTCAGCCTCAACATACCAAATGGCAGCCGAAAAGCATTCCAAATGGCTGCCTCACTTTGGTGGTGGTGATCAGCTAAATCTTGAGAGCCCTGAATGACAGAGAATGGAAACCAGCAGGTTTCTCAGGCTGCAGGAGAACTCATGGCCCCTAAATCTGGAATTGATATGTGGTGTAAGGCAACATAAATATGCTATGGTTTTATTTTATTTTTTGCATATCCTTCCACACTACGGTGGCAATTTTATGAAGTGATTTCTGCATGTAAAGTGTGTTTTTCACATAAGAAATGGTAAAAAAAAAATCACTAAAGTACTGAACATAATAAATGTAAACTGCTTTAGTTGTACCACAGAAAAGCGGTATATCAAATCCATGACCTTTAATATGGGGCTTACGTTTCTGCGGTCTGTGCATAGGCGTTCCCAAGGCTATAATTTGGGCATAGTGGGTTGAAGTTGTGACAGATGTGAACACAGTATAGGATACATGTCCACATTTACGCCTTCTTTGGTGCTCTGCTACCGGGGGGCATTGTACGAGCCTGTTTATTTTTGAAAGATTTTATTGATGATATTAATTCAGTACAACCAATCCAATAAAGGTACAATGCATGCATTCATAAACAAAGTTCAACAAAGTGTACGAGCCTGTTTATAAAGACACGTGGGCTCCTTGAGATAAAATGACCTGCCCCCCCCCCCCAATACCAATTCCAGATTCCAGCTTGAGGTAAGTGCCCTTCACTTCTAAAATAACCTTGTGCTATAATTTGGTCTCTTTAGAACTAAGGGGAAGGGAAATGGGACTTGATATACCGCCTTTCTGAGGTTTTTTGCAACTACATTCAAAGCGGTTTACATATATTTAGGTACTTATTTTGTACCAGGGGCAATGGAGGGTTAAGTGACTTGCCCAGAGTCACAAGGAGCTGCAGTGGGATTCTATATATAGTGCTGAAAGTTGGGCAGTGAAAAGGTCTACGCTGAGCCCCTGTTCTATAAAGGGTGCCCGACCTTTCTAGAATACTGAGCGTAAGTCTGGTGTGCAAAGTTAGGCGTGGATTGGAACTATTTTATATACTTTTGGGAACGCCCATGACTCCCGTGGCCACACCCCCTTTTGGGTTGTGCACAGGAAAAAGTTAGGCACCAAGTTATAGAATAGCACTCAGGGGAGATCTATGCACAACTTCAATCAAGTGCCAATTGGTGCTAATTAAGTGGCCAATTAATACCCACTTCCTTGTTAAGTTGCGAAGGGATCTTGAATCTGTACAAATTCCGGCACTTAACTTTCGACGCTATATATAGAATCTGAAGGTAAGTGATGTGTCATTTCATTGTGTCTTTTCCTGCCCAAATGTGTCAGTGGCCAATGGTTAGGACCAGCCTATTATGGTGGACTGATAGCAGTTTCGGCTTTAGCTCTTGTGACAATGTCATATGGCCTCAGGGATAGAAGGAAGGATGGAGGGATTGAAAGGGATCAAAATATTTTCTAACCAGGATCAAAAGTCATGCTGAGGGAGGGGAGAAGTGAGACGTCTTGAAAAGATGCCTGCTTTTTCCTTACTGTCCCCCGGTGGTGGGAGGCAGGGATAGTGCTGGGCAGACTTATATGGTCTGTGCCAGAGCTGGTGGTTGGGAGGCGGGGTTGGTGGTTGGGAGGCGGGGATAGGGCTGGCCAGACTTATACGGTCTGTGCATTGAAGAGGACAGTACAAATAAAAAAAGTAGCACATATGAATTTATCTTCTTGGGCAGACTGGATGGACCGTGCAGGTCTTTTTCTGCCGTCATCTACTATGTTACTATGTTACTACATTTCTTTGAAGGGGTGAACAAACATGTGGATAAAGGTGAGCCGGTTGATGTGTATCTGGATTTTCAGAAGGAGTTTGACAAAGTACCTCATGAAGGACTCCAGAGGAAATTGGAGAGTCATGGGATAGGAGGTAGTGTTCTATTGTGGATTAAAAACTGGTTAAAAGATAGAAAACAGAGAGTAGGGTTAAATGGTCAGTATTCTCAATGAAGAAGGGTAGTTAGTGGGGTTCCCCAGGGCTCTGTGCTGGGACCACTGCTTTTTAACATATTTATAAATGACCTAGAGATGGGAGTAACTAGTGAGGTAATTAAATTTGCTGATGACACAAAGTTATTCAAAGTTGTTAAATCGCGGGAGGATTGTGAAAAATTATAAGAGGACCTTACGAGACTGGGAGACTGGGCATCTAAATGGCAGATGACGTTTAATATGAGCAAGTGCAAAGTGATGAATGTGGGAAAGAGGAACCCGAATTATAGCTACATCATGCAAGGTTCTATGTTAGGAGTCACGGACCAAGAAAGGGATTTAGGTGTCATCGTTGATGATACGTTGAAACCATCTTGTCAGTGTGCTGCTGCGGCGAAGAAAGCAAATAGAATGTTAGGTATTATTAGGAAAGGAATGGAAAACAAAAATGAGGACATTATAATGCCTTTGTATCGCTCCATGGTGCGACTGCACCTCGAATATTGTGTTCAATTCTGGTCGCCGCATATCAAAAAAAGATATATTGAGGCATATTTTCAAAGCACTTTGGGAGGCTAAGTTCCATAGGTTTCTATGGAACTTTGGGAGGCTAAGTGCTTTGAAAATGAGCCTGATAGTGAAATTAGAAAAGATGCAGAGAAGGGCGACGAAAATGATAAAGGGGATGGGACGACTTCCCTATGAGGAAAGGCTAAAGCGGCTAGGGCTCTTTAGCAAGGAGAAAAGGCAGCTGAGGGGAGATATGATAGAGGTCTATAAAATAATGAGTGGAGTTGAGCGGGTAGATGTGAAGCATCTGTTTACGCTTTCCAAAAATACTAGGAAAAGGGGGCATGCGATGAAGCTACATTGTAGTAAATTTAAAATGAATTGGAGAAAATGTTTCTTCACTCAACGTGTAATTAAAATCTGGAATTCGTTGCCAGAGAATGTGGTAAAGGCGGTTAGCTTAGCGGAGTTTAAAAAATGTTTGGACGGCTTCCTAAAGGAAAAGTCCATAGATCATTATTAAATGGACTCGGGGGAAAATCCACTATTTCTGGGATAAGCAGTATAAAATGTTTTGTACTTTTTAGGGATCGTGCCAGTTATTTGTGACCTGGATTGGCCACTGTTGGAAACAGGATGCTGGGCTTGATGAACCTTTGGTCTTTCCCAGTATGGCAATAATTTTGTACTTATGTAGAACACATTCCTGGCTATTGCTTCCCCCTTGCCCTGTCACTTTTCCTTTTACTGTAAGTACATGTGCTCTGAAATCGATGTACATACTTTAACTACCGGGTGAAAGACAATTTTCAGCTCAAAACATTTATCCAAATTGCTCCCCACTTTGTATTCTTTCAGAGGCTCCAAAGATAAGCCAATATGATTAGTGATGCCTTGATTCATTTGCAAAGCAGTGCTACACTTAAATCATTCTAGATTTATACCCTGGATGTACCGTCTGAAAAATCTCACTCTTTGACCTTCAATCTCACTCAGCGTGATAAATCTCACTCTTGGAATGGTTCATCCTTAGTATCTCTGGAAACTACAGGCCAGTTATCCTGACCTCTGTGGTGACTAAATTAAGAGAAACACTTCTAAAACAGAGAATGATGAGGTTTCTAGAATCCAATAGATTGTAGGACCCGAAGCAGCATGGTTTTACTAGAGGTAGATCTTGCCAGATGAATCAGATCAATTTCTTTAACTGGGTGACCAGAGCTGGATTGAGGGAGAGCGTTAAATGTGGTGCACTTAGAGTTTAGCAAAGCCTTTGACACAGTTTTGCATATGCAACTGTGCCCTTAGTATGTGGCCCTAAAGTGACTGAAGGTAGTGATGATAAATAGAGTTCACTCTGAGGAAAGAGATGTTACCAGTGGGAGGCCATAGGGATTGGTAAGAAATCATTGAAAGGTCTAGATTCCAAATGATTATCATTCCAAGCTATTGGGCCAGTCTGACTCTTTTTTAATATTTCTGTGAGCGATATTGCGGAAGGACTGTGTAATAAGATGTTTACCTCTTTGCAGATGATACCAAAATCTATAATAAAATGAGACATCCCTGATGGTGTAGATAGATTGAGGGAGGATCTAGTGAAGTTTGAAGAATGATCTCGAATTTGGCAGCTACAATGTAATTCGAAAAAAAATGCAGGTTCATGCATTTGGGCTGCAAAATCCTGAGGGAGCAATAGAATATCGGGGGTGAAGTACTTCTGTCCATGAAAGAAGAATAGGACATGGGAGTGATTGTATGTGATGATCATACGGTGGCAAAATGGTAGAAAAGCCAACTGGAACAAGCCAGAAGAATGCTTCAGTGCATGGTGTGAGAATCAGAGAAGCCACAGAGCCCAGAATGCAGGGGGGAAGAGAGAAAAGCCAGAGTGGAAAAACTATGGGAGGGGCGAAGGCAGGAGCGTAGAGAACACAGATTTCAGACTGCCTGGAAGAATAGGAGGGAGGAGGACAAACGAGTACCTGAGCCACAGGAGAGGAAAGGAGAGGGGGCTGATTGGGAGATGGAATCAGCTGAGGAGAGGGTGGAACACCTGAGGGAGGGGGTGGAGAAGGAGGGGATGGAATGGGAGGAGTTGGAGCAGGTAGGAGGAGAAGGTGTGGAAGAGGAAATGGAGGTGGGAGAGGAAGTGGCTGGAGAAGAAGAGTGACTTCTAGAGGAGCCCAAAAGTATCAGAAAAGAATAATAGTCAGGAGAGATCCGGTGGGTGGTTGTCAAGAGGTAAAGTGTGGACAAGTGAGGGTGGTGGATCTTTAAAAGCCTGGCTAAGCTGTGCTGGGGAAAAAAGCCTAGCTAAGCTGAACGGTTTTGAGGCCTTGCTGAAGAGGTCGTTGTTGGGAAGCCTGGCTAGCTGAACTGTGTTTGAAGCCTGGCTAGCAGAACTGTGTTTAAAGCCTGACTAGCTGAACTTTGTTTAAAAGACTGGCAAGCTGAACTGCGTTGCACTGCCTTGCTAGCGGAACTGTGTGGCAGTGAGAGCGAACTGCACGGACGAGTGTGGAGTCAGAAGCGGACAGCACGGATAAGTGAGAGAGACAATTACGCGGCCAGGAGGAGCGGTTGACAATGGGGAGAGTAATGGCCAGCAGGAAAAAGGAGGTGGTTGTACTTCTGCAGTGTGTGCAATTCTGGAGACCACCCCTTCAAAAAGATATAAGCAAGATGCAATCTGTCAGAGGCTGGCTACTAATATGGTTAGTGGTC
The DNA here is from genome assembly GCF_901765095.1 of Microcaecilia unicolor. Taxonomy (NCBI): domain Eukaryota; kingdom Metazoa; phylum Chordata; class Amphibia; order Gymnophiona; family Siphonopidae; genus Microcaecilia; species Microcaecilia unicolor. The sequence goes on along the minus strand of NC_044039.1, from coordinate 183,847,282 downwards.
TGCATCATAAAGTGTATGTAGACAGACTTAAAGACCTCAATATGTATTCTTTGGAAGAAAGGCAGGAGAGGGGGGATATGATAGAGACATTTAAATACATCTGCGACATACATACAAACACACATAGGAGGCAATTTTCTTTCAACTGAAAGGAAGCTCTGGAATCAGGGGGCATAGGATGAAGGTAAAATGGGACAGACTCAGGAGTAACCTAAGGAAATACTTCTTTACGGAAAGGGTGGTGGATGTGATGGAGATGAAGACTGAATTCAAGAAAATGTGGGACAGGCACATAGGCTCTCTTTAAGGAGAGGAATAGATAGTAGATGGTATAGATGGGCGGAGATAGTAGAAGTAATACCTCAAGCTGCGGTGACAGGTCGTGGCAGCCATTTTCTTTTCACAGCAAGAGGCAGGAGCAAGTACAAGTGGATTTCACTCCTGCCTCCCACCGTTGACCTCCACTGAACCACCAGAGATATCAGGTAGGCCTAGGGGACCCATCTGGACTGGGGGGGGGGGGGGGGGTGGTTGAGGGCTGTTCCAAAGAGAGGGAGGTTGTAACAAGTGGGCTAGGAGGAGGGGGAAAGGAAGGATGAGGGCTAAACTGGGGGATGGGAGGGGAATCACAGGACTTGGGGGGGGGGGGGGGGGAAGCAAAGTTATATTGGCCTTGGCCTACATTCAGTGACAGGACCCGCATAGCTAACCCAGCCAGGTAATATTGCTGGCACCTGCATAACCTCCAGCTCCTCCTCAATACCATCCCCTGTACCACCCCTGACCTGCTCAGTTTCAACATGGGCAGAGGTGATATTTGGTGGTACTGTCTGGTTTAGTGTCCCTCAATAGTGGCGGTTGGGCAGCTGAAAGCACTTTAAGCCTCAATAAAATAACAAACAATATACATTGAAATAACACATTTAGGAGTAAATATTCAGCCAGTGGTGGTCTCAGTTTCTTTGGCCGTCACCAGCATTATTCCTGGATATTCAATATTGGGCCATGTCCAGGCATCAGTATTTAATATCTGGGCATACCATATTCAGCAATTAATTGCATAAAGATAGGACTGAATTTTATATGGTCCTATTTATGTGGTTACCTTATGCGGTTAATATCAGCACTTAACACATAAGTGCCGATTCTGTGGATATTTAGTTGCTCTACCTGGTTAAGTAGAGCTGAAAATCTGTTAGCCTTGGACAAGCGATTTAAATGGCCAGGAGCCTCTAGGTTTCTTCAGGTTTAATTTCAAACATTTCACTCACAGCCAAACCTCATAGAAAAGCATTTATTAATCTTGTCCTCAACTGTCAGTTGGTTAAAAGGTCTATAAACAAGCAACTGGATATCATTAGCAAGGATATGCACCTTTATATCAAAATTTTTCAAACTAAAAAGAGCCGAGAATAAAACAGACCCTGGGGCATCCCGCAGCTCACTGAATTAAAATAAACTTCAATTACCATAGCTGAAATAGGTTCACAACAACTCGAGGATGGAAGCATAAACTGTAGAAACTTGCAAATTTACAATGAAAAAAACAGAACAACATGATGTTCACAATAACCTTTTCTCCTTACTATCATTACCCTCCATCAAAGATGATGAACCTAGGTGGATGGGGGAGAAATGGGAAATATTGAGATCTTCCATCCAGCATCTGTCCTCCTTCTCCCCCCTTCCATCCAGCATCTGCCGTCTTTCTCTTTCCCCATTTCATCCATCGTCTACCCTCTTTCTCTCCCTCTATTATCCAGCATCTGCTGTGTTTTTCTCTCCCCCTTTCATGCAGGGTCTGCCCTCCTTCTCTCCCCTTCCATCCAGCATTTGCCCCTTCTCTTCCTCCTTCCACTTAGTCTCTGCCCTCCTCTCCCTACTTCCATCCAGCATCTGCCCTCTCTCTCTCCCTCCTTAGTTCCATCCAGCCTCTGCCCTTCTTCCCCCTTCCATGCAGCATTTGCCCTCCTTCTGTCTCCCCCTTCCATCCAGGGTGTATCCTCTTTCTCTCTCCCTTCCATCCAGCATCTGCCCTTCTCCCTCCCCTTCCATTCAGCATCTGCCCTCCTTCCTCCTTTCAACCAGCCTCTGTCTCTTTGTTCCCCCTAATCTAGTGTCTGCTTCCTCTCTGTTCCCCCCTCCCACCCTGACACCCCATGCCACTGCTCCTGTTGCTTTTCTTGATGAGCAGCAGCCATGGGAAAAGAAGTTACACTTACCTTGGGGCAGAATATCCACTGACGTAGCTGTTGGCTCTGCCCTGGAACAGGAAGTGACTTCCACAGGAGCAGAACTGGCAGCCGCATCTATGGAGAGTCCGACCTCATGGTGAGTAGCTTCTTTTGCTGCCACTGCTGCTCAACTAGAGAAGCAGCAGCAGCAGCAGGAGTAGTGGTGGGAGGGTGGCGAGGAAAGTCCTGGTGCCCATGCTGCGCGGTAACTTAAATAATGGTACGCAACCACACAGCCTAGAAGGAACATTGAGCAGGAGCCAGAATGCATGTGAGGCGGGCACAAATGTGTGTGAGCGTAGGAAGAGGCACAAATATGTGTATCACATTCTGAATGCCTGTGACTCGGCATATCTGGAATTGGACAGTTATTTATGTTCAAGTAATGCCTTGTCATTTTGGAAAAATAAGGAAAAGTGCTAGCCAAAATTAGCAAAATTTGCATGAGGGATCTTGTGCATTCTGCTACCAGAACACCTGAGGGCACATTTTCTATTGTAGGAAGGACTGTGGAAGAAAGGAGAACTAGGCTGAATCCTGAAATTGTTGATGACTTATTATTTGTCGACAGATTAAAATCATAACAGTATTTTGATTAAAATTTAAAAATAAACATGTTTAATGCTTTTCTTTGGTTACATTGGTTATAGGCCTACAAAAGGCCTTACATAACATGCAAAAGCTTGCGGGTTTGAGTTTGCGGGGCTGGGGACAATCTGTGTCCCCATATCATTCTTTAATTATAGCTAAAACCTGGACTGGATCTGACTTCATCTGGATGAGGAAAGAGTGTCTGAGAAAAGGGAGATAGATAGCTGCCACATAAAGGGTCCACTCAGTGTAGGGTTTTGGAGTGAGTTAATCCTCCCTCCTCCCCCTCCCCCCCCCCCCATATCATCTGAGCCTGGAAGGTAAGAAGCAGGAGGAGTATCCTAATGGTTAGTGCAATGGCCTGAGACCCTTGGGAACTGGGTTCAATTCCTACTGCGGCTCCTTGGGACTCTGGACAAGTCACTTAACCCTCCATTGCTCCAGGTACAAATAAGTACTACTACTACTACTACTATTTAGCATTTCTATAGCGCTACAAGGCATACGCAGCGCTGCACAAACATACCTGTATATAGTATATAAACCACTTTGATTGTAACCACAGAAAAACAGTATATCAAATTTCTTCCTCTCACTTCCCTGGAGCAGGGCTGGCGTCATTTGTATTGTACTAACATTTATTATATTTCTGCTATATGATGTACTGCTATATGTACTGGTCTGTTAAATGTGTATATTTCTGATACTGTTTCATGTTAGTCCTATTACTAGGTTTCAGTTTGCCATTTCTAAGTTTACCTCATTGATTGTATTTACGCTTATATTTGGTCATTTTACTATTGTTATGCTGTTAACAAAATTTTGAGTTTTATATTAAACTGTACCTGCTGTACATCACCTTGGGTGAATCCTTCCATAAATCCCAGTAACTAAATAAGATAAAATAAACATGGTAAGCCAGATAAGCATGGCAGGAGGGCAGCAATGTGTGTGTTGGGTGGGGACAAACGAACAACTGTGGATCCAATAAAAAACCTCTCACAGTTGGCGTCCTTCTAAACAAGGTCTTGTTTAGAAGGACGCCAACTGTGAGAGGTTTTTATTGGATCCACTGTTGTTCGTTTGTCTTTGGTTCTCCTGTGGAGAGATCACCTTCTGTGGGTGTTTGCTTGTGTTGGGTGGGGGGCAGGCTCGTTTGGCTTACAGTAGTACCAGGCCCATGCTCCAGCACTGCTTGTCCCACTCCTTCTGACAGGAAATCAGAGAGGGTAGGTGCAGCAGCACTTGAATGTGGTCCTGGGAAGGAAGGCCTAACAATGCACAGATGGCAGTGGGCCCGGGAGGAAGTAGGGTTACCATATGGCTCCAGAAAAAGGAGGACATATTGAACCAGTCCTGGTTTTGCTTCCATTGAAAGTAATGGAAGTAAAACCCAGACTGGCTCAATCTGTCCTCCTTTTTCTGGAGCCATATGGTAACCCTAGGAGGAAGGGGAAGAAAGTGGTGGTGGTGGGAGACCGAGGGTTGGTGAGCAAAGATGAGAAATGCAGTGGCAGACGGGATTAGGAATGGGACTTGATACACCCCCTTTCTATGCTTTTTGCAACTACATTCAAAGCGGTTTACATAGTATGTACAAGTACTTATTTGTACCTGGGGGAATGGAGGGTTAAATGACTTGCCCAGAGTCACAAGGAGTTGCAGTGGGAATCAAGCCCAGTTCCCCAGGATCAAAGTCCATTGCACTATCCACTAGTCTGTGCTGTGGTGGCAGTGGGCCTGGGAAGAGGGGCAAAAAGGTGGTTGTGGTAGCAGACCCAGGGTGTGTGTGTGTATGTGTGTGTAGTACATGAGGTGGCAGACCCAGGGGATAGGGAAGGAGGGAAGATTGTGGTGGCAGTAGGCCTGGGAGGGCACCAGCTCACAGCTGCTGGGGGGGGGGGGGGGGTGCCAGCAACCCTAGCTCTGTCCCTGCTTTGGAAACCCACATTAAAGAAGAAACTCGAAACTAGAGAGTATTTTGGTGGTTCAGGCCCTTTGTGTGTGATCTTCTTATCCGGGTGATCAAATAGGAAACCACATGAGATGATAAATCTAGAAAATTAGAAAAAATAAAACTGAACTAATGACAAAACTGAGCCCAGATTTCCACTTTTAGAAGCTGATAACCATCATCATTTCTAAGAAACTGAAATCCATACCTTAACCCTTCACCCTGTGAGGCTGCTGTCTACCTCATCTGTAGACTTTATGTGGACCTTGCACCTATATGTTTGAAGAAGAGGATGACTCAAATCTATAACAGGGAGACTTCAGGGGAAAACCAAGAAGTATTTCCATGGGGACTTCTGGTGATATAATAAACTACTAATAACAAAATGATGCATCAAACAGTTTGCAAAATGACACCAAAAATCAAATACGGAAATAATTCTTCATGTTTCATTTAAGCAATCTTGAATTCAATATATTATAAGATCTAAGGTTGCCCCAGGCCACGATTTAGAGAGTAAAATGTACTAACCAGGGGAAATATTTATATTCAACCAACGAGGATTGGGTAAGAGGTCACAAGTATGTGACTTTTTTTTCCAGGATAAGGGCAGTCAACTCCAACACTTCTTGTAAATGTTTTTTTTTTTAAATATTTTTATTTATAGAAATTTTAAATTACATCCAAGCAAATATACTTGTACAGAAAAGTGATATAATAGAAAACGCAAAGAAAAACAATCACACCTGTGTGATTTGACTCAGAAATAAGAGATATCACTCAAGTCCTCAGTTTTGGATAGAAGATTATATATCTAGAAGGAAAAAAGCAAGCAATATTCAACCTGAAGTACTTAAGGGTTACATCAATATGTATAAAGAGCCTACTGAGTAGCCACCTGGCCACCCACTATGGGGGAGATTCTATACATGGCACTTAAATTGGCGCTGAAATCAGTTCCAACTAAGCATATTCTGTAATCGCACCGATTATAGAATACACTTTGTTGATATTTCAGTGTCTAAATCTATGCACATCCATTTACACCAACGAAAATGTGGCGTAAATCCCTCCAACGTAGATTTAGGCGCACTGGGCCATATTCTATAACTAGGTGTCTAAATTTCAAAATGCCCATGAAATGCCCATTTCCCTGCCCATAACCACACCCCTTTTTCCTGTGCACGTTAGAAGTCTGACGCACATCGTTACAGAATACGCTTAGCGAGTTGTGCACCTAAATTCTAATCAGTGACAATTAGTGCTCATTATTGCTTGTTAAGTTCTGTTACCAGTGCTCATTAGCTTGTTAAATTACACACGGTGTTATAGAATCAACACCGATATCGCACAGATCTCTAGGCGCACTATATAGAATCCGTGGGTATATGCTTTGCTACTAAGAAAGCTGAAAGACGAGAAGGTTCAAAGAAAACATACTTCATAGATTGGTACCTGACTACACATGTACAGTGATATCTAAGAAAAAAGGTGGCATCGAGCTGGATCAAACCTGGTTTCAGCAGTAAAAACTGCCACTTCTTATGAGCGTTAATATAATTTGTCTTTACTGCATTATCTCATGTTATCTCTTTTTAAATAGTTCTAAGACACTTCCTCCCCAATACTGAACCCACGACGGCCGCTGCAGATAAAATAAATCCAGATATTCAGTGACAGTATCCGTATAATGGCTGCAACTGACTATCCGGAGTCATTACTGAACGGCTGTGCTACCCGTTTAGCATCAATAGTCAGACCATTAACTGTATAGCTATCCACATAAAGTCAGGAGAGCCTTTTTGATGCCCTAACTTTGGGATCCTTTTACTAAGATGCGTTAGGTGCTAACACAGGCCTAACGCAGCAAAAAAAAAAAAAAAAGCCTAAGTGGGAAGTGCTAATGCATTCTGTTAATTTTGTGATGTGCGCATGCAAACCACACACTAATTAATTGTATTTCTTTTTAAGGGGCACGTGAGAAACAGAGAGTGGGTGTTACTGTGCTAACCAGTTAGCACATCTACATTATTACTCACTAAGGGGCCGGATTCTATATAAGGTGTGGTGAGTATCATGCATTAAATTGTACACGTGGCCAATTTACACATGCTACTCAATTGAGTAATGAGCCAATCAGTGATGATAAGTGGTCGATAACAACCAATTATCATCACTAATTGGCAATAATTGGAATTTACGTGCACTTCTTTTTAGGCATATTCTAAAAAGAGGCATGCGTAAATTCCAATGCACTTAGATGAAAAGGGGTCGTGGCCATGGGAGGAGTGTAGGCATGTTTGGACTTCAATCAAATTTGCATGCGTTGTTAAAGAATTTGGGGGAACGCGTGTACATTTACGCATGGGTACTTACATTTTTTAAAATTTATTTATTTAAATTTTCCAATATATCACCACATAAAGTGAATATGCAATCGGCATTTTTTAACATTAGGAAACAAAAATGATAAGTATATATCTTTACAGCCCATTTGTCCACAAGTTAAAGAAATTTGATTCCAAGATTAAGGAAATTAAAAAAGAAAAAAAAATACAAAAATTAATAATCAATAGATGCTTCCTCTGGTTCAGACCCCAGCCTGCTAATTAGGGGAGGTTTACTATATTCACATCAACTCTTGCATCAATAAACTCTTTCAACTGTTTTGGATCTACAAACTGAAAATGTTTACCCTCAAGCATCACATTACAAAAACAAGGAAATCGCAAAACAAAATTTGCTCCCAATGCCACCACCCTGGGGCAGAGTTCCAAAAAGGCCCTTTGTCTCATCTGTGTAGGCCGTGAGAGATCTGGAAAGATACGGACCTTTGAGCCCAAAAACAGATTTTCTAAGTGTCTCAACGAAAGCCGTAGTACAGCATTCCTATCAGGCTCCAACGCAAAAGCGGCAAGCAGAGTTAATTATAGCTACGTCTTGCAAGGTTCCGCGTTAGGAGTTACGGATCAAGAAAGGGATCTGGGTGTCGTCGTCGATGATACGCTGAAACCTTCTGCTCAGTGTGCTGCTGCGGCTAGGAAAGCGAATAGAATGTTGGGTGTTATTAGGAAGGGTATGGAGTCCAGGTGTGCGGATGTTATAATGCCGTTGTATCGCTCCATGGTGCGACCGCACCTAGAGTATTGTGTTCAGTACTGGTCTCCGTATCTCAAAAAAGATATAGTAGAATTGGAAAAGGTACAGCGAAGGGCGACGAAAATGATAGTGGGGATGGGACGACTTTCCTATGAAGAGAGGCTGAGAAGGCTAGGGCTTTTCAGCTTGGAGAAGAGACGGCTGAGGGGAGATATGATAGAAGTGTATAAAATAATGAGTGGAATGGATCGGGTGGATGTGAAGCGACTGTTCACGCTATCCAAAAATACTAGGACTAGAGGGCATGAGTTGAAGCTACAGTGTGGTAAATTTAAAACAAATTGGAGAAAATTTTTCTTCACCCAACGTGTAATTAGACTCTGGAATTCGTTGCCGGAGAACGTGGTACGGGCGGTTAGCTTGACGGAGTTTAAAAAGGGGTTAGATAGATTCCTAAAGGACAAGTCCATAGACCGCTATTAAATGGACTTGGAAAAATTCCGCATTTTTAGGTATAACTTGTCTGGAATGTTTTTACGTTTGGGGAGCGTGCCAGGTGCCCTTGACCTGGATTGGCCACTGTCGGTGACAGGATGCTGGGCTAGATGGACCTTTGGTCTTTCCCAGTATGGCACTACTTATGTACTTATGTACTTAATGAGCTTTCTAGAAATGAGGTAAGATTCATTCCCTCCCCTATTACGGGGGGGGTTTCCTACCACCACTCCAGTACTCCCGATGTAATAAGCCCGTGTAATGGGAGGGAGTCCTTGTCCATTCCCAGGATGTCCACCAAATATTTTTTAACCATCTCCAAAGGAGAAATTAACGGCGATTTGGGAAAATTAAGAAACCTAAGGTTAAGTCTTTAGTCTGATTTTCAAGGTATTCAAGTCGTTTATGTAGGAAATTATTGTCTTTAACCAAAGCTGTTTCTATAGATCCCATTTCTTGAATTTTGATATCCACACGTTCCAATTTCTGGGTTTGCTGTGCAGTCACTTGTGCTTGAAGCAGGGCAGCCTCAGAAAGAACATCAATATCAGAAGAATTCTGCTTTAAAGTAGTTTGCATAGAGGTTTGGATATTGTAAACCATGTCTCATAGTGACTCCAGCGTCACAATTGCTGGTCTAATCACTCCACTAGCCACAGGAGGAGATTGAGATAGACTATCAGCACGAGCTAACTTGGAAACAATAGCTTGAGGCAATACCTTTGAAGCCTGTTGTAGTAATGTTTCCCGAAGTTGAGAATCTATTTCCGTTGCTGCAGTCACACCCTCAGACAGGACCAGCTGAGCCACTTCGGCATCTGTCTCTGTTTGAACAGCCAGCAACTCTCTTCCAGGCTGGGGAGGTGCAATTCGCTCCACAGGGCTCAAGGAAGTCCCGTTTCCACTCTCAATCGACTCCGAAGGGCCGAGAGCTGCAATGGGGGTCGAAGTTCCCTGAGGACCCGGTTGCTGCCTGGGAAATTGCAGGGTTGTTTGTTTCATCGTCAAGGAGGTCACAGGAACCGAGGGAAATTCCTTTACCTTCCCCCTCCGCTTCCCCATTGTTGACGAGGCTACAGAGGCACCGAGAGAAACTCACAAACACAGCAGCCTCCAGGAGCAAACACAGGTGCGTCTATTCACAGCGCCATCTTGGAATCTCTACACACCTTAATCTGATCACGTCGGGTACTTATTTTATTTATTTGTTGCATTTGTATCCCACATTTTCCCACCTATTTGCAGGCTCAATGTGGCTTACATCATACTGGAGGTGCGTTTGCAGTCTTCGGTGTTTACAAATACAGAATGATGTTGAGATGAGATAAAGTTCATGTGGGACAGCCACATAAGGTCATTGAACAGTGGGAGAGTTGTGTTTTGTGCATATTGAATTCTAGTGTTATTGTGTTGCAGAGATCAGGCATTTGTTGGGATGGTAGGGTATGCCTTTTTAAAAAGATAAGTTTTTAGTGTTCTCCTGAAGTGTAGGTGGTCGTACGAGGTTTTCATGGCTTTTGGTAATGCGTTCCACAATTAGGTGCTTATGTAGGAAAAGTTGGATGCGTAGGTTGATTTGTATTTGAGTCCTTTGCAGCTTGGGTAGTGCAGATTTAGGTACGTTTGTGATGATTCGGATGTGTTTCTCGTAGGTAGGTCGATCAGGTCTATCATGTATCCCGGGGCTTCACCATAGATAATCTTGTGAACCATTGTGCAGATCTTGAAAGCAATGTGTTCTTTAATTGGGAGCCAATGTAGTTTTTCACGGAGGGGTTTTGCGCTATCATATCGGGTTTTTCCGAAGATAAGTCTGGCTGCCATATTCTGAGCGGTCTGGAGTCGCCTTAAGGTTTGTTCTTTACATCCCGCATAGATTCCATTGCAGTAGTCTAAATGGCTTAGTACCATTGATTGTATCAGATTGCGAAATGTTTCCCTCGGGAAGTATTGTTTCACGCGTTTGAGTTTCCACATTGCGTGAAACATTTTCTTTGTTGTGGGTGCCACTTGGTTCTCTAGTGTTAGGTAGTGGTCTATTGGGACGCCGAGGATTTTCAGGCTGTCTGAGATAGGGAGGGTGTGGTCTGGAGTGTTGATAATTGTGGGGTTGTCCACGCTATGTTGAGATGAGACAACGAGACAGTGTGTTTTTTCTTTGTTGAGTTTCAGTTGAAATGCATTTGCCCAAGTGTCCATGATGTTGAAGCTGATCTTGATTTCATTGGTGATTTCAGACAGATTTGCTTTGTAAGGAATGTATATTATAACATCGTCAGCATAGATGAAAGGGTTAAGGCCTTGGTTGGATAGGGTCTTGGCTAGCAGGGTCATCATTAGGTTGAAGAGGATTGGGGATAGTGGTGATCCTTGTGGTACTCCGCAGTCTGCTTTCCATGGCGGTGATATGTTTGAGTTTGATATTACTTGATATGTTCTTGTGGTTAGGAAATCTTTGATCCATCTTAGTATATTACTACCAATCCCGAACTTATCTAGTATTCTTAGTAGTATGTTGTGGTTTACCATGTCGAACGCACTAGACATGTTGAATTGGAGGAGGAGGATGTTTTTGCCTATTGCTATTTTCTGTTTGAATTTGGAAAGGAGAGTGAGTAATACTGTTTCTGTACTGTGTAGGGGACGGAAACCTGTCTGAGATTCATGCAGAATCGAGAATTTATTTATATATTCTGTGAGTTGCTTGGCTACCACGCTTTCCATCAGTTTGACTGACATCGGGATGGATGCTACTGGACAGTAGTTATTGGTTTCATTTGTTTTTTTCGTGGAGTCCTTTGGTATCGGGGTGAGTAGAATATTGACATTATCCTTAGGGAAGAGACCTCGCTGAAGCATGTAATTTAGGTGGGACGTGAGGTCTGTTATGAAGCAGTCAGGGGCGGATTTCAGTAGGTAGTTGAGACAAGTGTCTAGTTTGCAGTGAGTGTTGGAGAACCTGCTGATCGCCTGCGCAACTATATCGACGGTGAGGAGGTCGACGTTTAACCAGATTCGGTCAACCGGGTATCCTCCATTAGTTGGGTCCAGTTCATTAAAGAAGTATTCGATGTCAGTGTTGTTGTGAGGTAGTGTGTTGCGTAGGTTTATAATTTTTTCATAGAAGTACTTGGCAAGTTTGTCTGCGGATTGAATGGCTGTTTTTGTTGTTGTGACCAAGTTGGTGTCTAGGAGTTTGTTCATGAGTTGGTATAATTTCTCCGTGTCTTTGTAATCTGTCCCTATTTTAGTTTTGTAGTATGATCTTTTGGTCTGTCTTATTGCATATTTGTATTTTCTTTGTGATTGTTTCCATGAATTGAGTGTGTGCTTATCTTTTGTTCTTTTCCATGCTCGTTCAAGTTTCCTGGCTTGTGTTTTTAGTTTTTTCAGTTCGTCGTTGAACCATGGTAACGAGTTATTCTTATGTGATGTTTTTGTTCGTAGCCTAAACATCATGAACTCCTGGGCAAACTCATTCCAATTGAAGCTGAACACTGAAAAAACTCACTGCCTTATCCTCTCTTCTCAACATAACAACTTCAAACCCGCAGCCTTAAACACCCCAGGATACATACTCCCTATCTTAGATAGCCTAAAAATACTCGGAGTAACTATCGACCGCAACCTCACTCTCGAGAGCCAAGTAAAAACGGTAGTACAGAAAATGTTCTACTCAATGTGGAAACTCAAACGGATAAAACCTTTCTTCCTGAGAGATACCTTTCGTAAACTAGTACAATCAATGTTCCTAAGCCACGCAGACTACTGCAACGGAATCTATGCGGGATGCAAAGAACAACTCAGTAAAAAACTCCAGACCACCTAAAACACAGCAGCCAGACTAATATATAGTAAAACTCGATTCGACAGTGCTAAACCCCTCAGAGAAAAGCTGCACTGGCTCCCAATCAAAGAACGGATCATCTTCAAAATCTGCACTTTAGTCCACAAAATCATCTACGGCATAGTCCCAGGATACATGGCAGACCTCATTGATCTACCAACTAGAAACAGACTCGGATCAGCACGATCATACCTAAACCTATATTACCCAAACTGTAAAGGGCTAAAATACAAAACAACTCACGCATCTAGCTTCTACTACATGAGCGCACAACTATGGAATGGACTCCCGTATGCAGTGAAATCAATACATGACCACCTAAACTTCAGGAATCACTGAAAACCCTCCTCTTCAAAAAAGCTTATCTCACCGATCCAACATAAATCCCCACACCCAGCAATACAAGATAATCTATGATTGTACTGGACAATTTATTATCCTCGACCCCATGATGCCTGAAACACTTCTACCTGTGACCATAACACAACCTTGTATTTGTTATCAACCGTAATGGCAATCACCATTACGATACCTTGAAAGCTACACTGAGCCTGCTGAGGTGGGAAAATGTGGGATATAAATGTAACAAATAATAATAATAATTTAGATGTCCAGTCTCCCAGTCTTGTAAGGTCCTCTTGTAATTTTTAACAATCCTCCCGCGATTTAACGACTTTGAATAACTTTGTGTCGTCAGCAAATTTAATTACCTCACTAGTTACTTCCATCTGTAGGTCATTTATAAATATGTTAAAAAGCAGTGGTCCCAGCACAGGCCCCTGTGGAACCCCACTAACTACCCTTCTCCATTGAGAAAACTGACCATTTAACCCTACTGTTTGTTTTCTATCTTTTAACCAGTTTTTAATCCACAATAGGACAGTACCTCCTATCTCATGATTCTGCAATTTCCTCTGGAGTCTTTCATGTCATGTTTGTGACTGCTTTCCATGTGGGTGCTCTCCTTGCCCTCTGGTGGCCAGAACTGGTGGCTGCTATGGACTGTTTTCTGCTGTCTTCCATGTTCCAGACTTCAGTGAGTCCGGTCCGGATTTTCCGGGTTGCCAGACTTGCTCTGCTGGTTTGTCCTTGAACAGCAACCTTACTTGGCTGGTGATGATTGCAGCTGTGGGTCAGCTGCTGATGGGCTTATTAGCTTCCGTGAGCCTTGCTTGCCTTGCCTTGGTATCAAAGGTCTTCCATGAGTTCCTGTTGGTTTGTTCGAGTTCCTGCTCTGAAAGTTTCCTGTGTGTTTGACCCTGCCTGTTCCTGGACATCTCTTGATTTCTGCCTGCCTAAAGCTGTCGGCTGTCACCACTGTTTAAATGGCCCTTCCTCTGTACCTTCGGTCACCCCATTTCCATGGGGATGTAGAGTAGATCTCTGAGGGACGCACTCTGACACGGAGGCAGATGGAAGGGGTCAGAAGGCTCATCTTAAATTTAAGACCCAGGACCTCGGCTATCTGAGTTCTAGTATCTATGTGTATCTTTGGCCACATATTGTCAACCATAATATGTTTGAGAACAGGTGTTAGTTTCTATCGTGAGTGTGTAGGTGCATTGAGGGAAATAGATGTAAGATGCAAAGAATTGATTCAAAGGCTGAAATAGATAAAGATAGAATAAATCTTTATTCTTACCGAATGAAACTTCAATCTGTTACAGACATCAGTCAAATTTTCAGTTCAACCGACCGTAGCTTCGCTGACGGTGACAGGCGTTGGGGAATAACTCCGACTCCTATCCAGATTTGCAACCCTTATATAGCAAATCTCCCCAATACAACTCTATGGAGAGATACTTTTTTTTCCTATTTCTGATTCATGCTCAACCGCAGGTCAGGTGCCCACCTCTCCTTTCCGTTTAGTTATTGCAAATTATTGTGTAATTTCCTTTTTTGTCAACAACTCCTTATATGAAGATATCCTAATATGGACAAATCAGTTTCATATCATCTTGTGATCTGGGTGCCATCTTATAAGGACAGACTCCATCTTATGAACCAAACTTTTTACCATTTCTGCCATTAATTCATTCATCTTAACTCTTACACTGAATTTGAAAGTTGTACTAGGTTTCAATAAGACTCACTAAGCAGTCAAGCCATCATCTGATTTTCAGGCCTAGTCAGTGCTTTTCAGCAGTTTAGGCTATAGATTTCCATCCACCACTATTCCAGTAGGTGGGTCTCACATTGGGACACATATTAACATTAGTTTATGGATTACCCTTGTTTGCCGCCTGCCTTGAGACTTTGCCTGGACCTGATTATTGCTTTTGTTAGCCACCTGCCCAGAGACTTTGCCTGGATGTGCTACTGGATAATGTTTACTGTCTACTATTAAAGCCTCTTCTAGTTATTTTCTGTGGTTCCTGCCTGTTGGGTTCAGCACTGCTTTCTGCTTGGGTGATTTGCCTGCCGCTCCTCGGCAGTGGCCCAAGGGCTCACAAACCTAGGTTCCTGCTGAGAACGTGACACATGAGCAGTGGTGTGCTGGAGCAGGCTCTCACAGGCTCGCAAGAGCCGGTTGTTAAGTTTTTAAGAATTTTGGGAGCCGGTTGTTAAAGTAGGGCCCTCCATGGCTATTTTAACAACTGGCTCCCAAAATGTGGGCTTGGGCCCCCTGCTGAATTCTCTTTTACTTTGCTGGTGGGGATGCTGAGCCCTGCCAGCCAAGTAAATAGACTGCTGCTGCTCCCCACTCCTTGTTTCCAGCTCTGAGCAGCAGGCTGGGACTTCTCCAGCATGTGTGAGAAGTTTCAGCATGCTGCTCAGAGCAAGACGTTGGGAGTGGTGGCAGTCCATTTATTGGCTGCCAGCAAAGGTATGCCTAGCGTGCCCCCACGAAGGGAGGGAGGAGAGAGAGGCAAGTGTTGCTCCCCACCCCACCCCAGCCACCCCTGGCCCTTCCAACTGCAGAGCTGGCTACGTCCCGAGAAAGAGCCTGTTGTTACAAATTTACCAGCTCACCCCTGCACATGAGGTACTTTGTCAAACACCTTCTGAAAATCCAGATACACAATGGGGCTCATTTTCAAAGTACATAAGTACATAAGTACATAAGTAGTGCCATACTGGGAAAGACCAAAGGTCCATCTAGCCCAGCATCCTGTCACCGACAGTGGCCAATCCAGGTCAAGGGCACCTGGCACACTCCCCAAACGTAAAAACATTCCAGACAAGTTATACCTAAAAATGCGGAATTTTTCCAAGTCCATTTAATAGCGGTCTATGGACTTGTCCTTTAGGAATCTATCTAACCCCTTTTTAAACTCCGTCAAGCTAACCGCCCGTACCACGTTCTCCGGCAACGAATTCCAGAGTCTAATTACACGTTGGGTGAAGAAAAATTTTCTCCGATTCGTTTTAAATTTACCACACTGTAGCTTCAACTCATGCCCTCTAGTCCTAGTATTTTTGGATAGCGTGAACAGTCGCTTCACATCCACCCGATCCATTCCACTCATTATTTTATACACTTCTATCATATCTCCCCTCAGCCGTCTCTTCTCCAAGCTGAAAAGCCCTAGCCTTCTCAGCCTCTCTTCATAGGAAAGTCGTCCCATCCCCGCTATCATTTTCGTCGCCCTTCGCTGTACCTTTTCCAATTCTACTATATCTTTTTTGAGATACGGAGACCAGTACTGAACACAATACTCCAGGTGCGGTCGCACCATGGAGCGATACAACGGCATTATAACATCCGCACACCTGGACTCCATACCCTTCCTAATAACACCCAACATTCTATTCGCTTTCCTAGCCGCAGCAGCACACTGAGCAGAAGGTTTCAGCGTATCATCGACGACGACACCCAGATCCCTTTCTTGATCCGTAACTCCTAACGCGGAACCTTGCAAGACGTAGCTATAATTCGGGTTCCTCTTACCCACATGCATCACTTTGCACTTGTCAACATTGAACTTCATCTGCCACTTGCACGCCCATTCTCCCAGTCTCGCAAGGTCCTCCTGTAATCGTTCACATTCCTCCTGCGACTTGACGACCCTGAATAATTTTGTGTAATCGGCGAATTTAATTACCTCACTAGTTATTCCCATCTCTAGGTCATTTATAAATACATTAAAAAGCAACGGACCCAGCACAGACCCCTGCGGGACCCCACTAACTACCCTCCTCCACTGAGAATACTGGCCACGCAATCCTACTCTCTGCTTCCTATCTTTCAACCAGTTCTTAATCCATAATAATACCCTACCTCCGATTCCATGACTCTGCAATTTCTTCAGGAGTCTTTCGTGCGGCACTTTGTCAAACGCCTTCTGAAAATCCAGATATACAATATCAACCGGCTCCCCATTGTCCACATGTTTGCTTACCCCCTCAAAAAAATGCATTAGATTGGTGAGGCAAGACTTCCCTTCACTAAATCCGTGCTGACTTTGTCTCATCAGTCCATGTTTTTGTATATGCTCTGCTTAGACTTACAAAGTTCCATAGGTTCCTATGGAACTTTGTAAGTCTAAGTGCTTTGAAAATATGCCTCAATATCAACTGGCTCACCTTTATCCACACGTTTGTTCACCCTTTCAAAGAAATATAATAGATTGGTGAGGCAAGATTTCCCTTCACTGAATCCATGTTGACTTTGTCTCATTAATCCATGCTTTTGAATATGCTCTGTAATTTTGTTCTCTATAATAGTCTCTACCATTTTGCTCAGCACCAACATCAGACTCACCGGTCTATAATTTCCCGGATCTCCTCTGGAACCTTTTTTAAAAATCGGCGTTACATTGGCCACCCTCCAATCTGCCGTGCATGTTCCCTGGTCATATGCGCTATTCTATACACCACATCTAAATTTAGGCATGATATATAGAATAGCGCTAGGTACGTTAATTGGATGCATTTGGATTTTAGACGCCATTTACAGAATCGGGCCATAAATGGTTAGTGCATGGATAACACGGGAGCCCTTGCCATCTCCTTAATAGGTGGTGGTAAGTGCTCACACATAATTTTTAAAAATGGCTGTGTGCTAATGATAACTTCAGCACATGGCCATAAATTAAATAAATAGAAAATAGGGAGGTTTACGGCTGTGGTAAAAATGGCCTTAGCATGTGGGAAAGACCCACATAAGGGTGCGCTAAGGCCAATTCTTATCACAGCTTAATAACAGGATCCCTTTATCTGGATAGCTATCTGGTTAAAGGTCTGAATATCAATGCTAACCTCTGGCTCCGCCCATGTTCCGCCCATGGGCTATCCTGGCACTATCCAAATAGTGCTGGGGTGGTTAGAGGAAATATTCTGCAGCACTTATCCAGGTAGAAACCAGTATCTCTCCACACTCGTCCTTCCCTACACCCTTTCCCGTGCACTCCGCTCCATGGATAAATCCTTCTTATCTGTTCCCTTCTCCACTACTGCCAACTCCAGACTTCGCGCCTTCTGTCTCGCTGCACCCTACGCCTGGAATAAACTTCCTGAGCCCCTACGTCTTGCCCCATCCTTGGCCACCTT
This sequence comes from Microcaecilia unicolor, assembly GCF_901765095.1. Lineage (NCBI taxonomy): Eukaryota > Metazoa > Chordata > Amphibia > Gymnophiona > Siphonopidae > Microcaecilia > Microcaecilia unicolor. The sequence continues at coordinate 183,829,569 of NC_044039.1, read as the reverse complement.
TAAATCTAGACTGAAAGCCCACCTCTTTAACATTGCTTTTGACTCATAACCACTTGTAACCACTCGCCTCCACCTACCCTCCTCTCCTCCTTCCCGTACACATTAATTGATTTGATTTGCTTACTTTATTTTTGTCTATTAGATTGTAAGCTCTTTGAGCAGGGACTGTCTTTCTTCTATGTTTGTGCAGCACTGCGTACGCCTTGTAGCGCTATAGAAATGCTAAATAGTAGTAGTAGTAGTAGTAGGTCCTAACCACAGAAGTGCTTTTGACTATCGGCCCTTTTGTGTTTGCTCTCACTGGATTATTTCAGTTCTTATTATCACTAAAACTACTTTCATGGAGCAGCATTTTAGAAAGGACATCCAACTCAGAATCTGGACGTCCATCTCACATGTATTATAGAACAGTTTGTTCTAAAATACATGTGAGATAGACATCCATGTACTGGACATGTCCAGCATGAACATTCATTTTATAAACTGAAACGTCCAAATTATGAACAGGGCAAAATGAGGAACACGGCCATTTGTGTGGCAACATAAGAACGTCCATCTTAAAAATGGCCACACAGAGTCCATACAGAGCAGAGGGGTAGCCAAATGGTTAGAGCAGTGATTGATCATCAGGGGACCCAGATTCAAATCCCACTTCAGCTATTTGTGACTTAAAAAAAATTGTGAGCACTCCAGGAACAGAAAGATATCTGCTGTATCAGAATGTAGACCACTTCAGTAGCCTTCAGGCTTGCAGGTGTATTATAATTCAAATACAGTAGGTATTTTCTGTCCCTAGAGGGGTCATAGTTATTAAAAAAAAAGTTTGATTTGAACCTGGGTCCCTTGAATTCTCAGTTCACTGCATTGCAGCTGTCATACAGCCTAAATCCCTTGCTGGTTTTTTTTTGTTACATTGTACCCCATGCTTTCCCACTCATGGCAGGCTCAATGCGGCTTATATGGGGCAATAGAGGGTTAAGTGACTTGCCCAGAGTCACAAGGAGCTACCTGTGCCTGAAGTGGGAATTGAACTCAGTTTCCTCAGTTCCCCAGGAACCAAAGTCCACCACCCTAACCACTAGGCCACTCCTCCATTCACATTCAGGGGAGCGATAGGGGGACAGCAACCACTAATGTCAAAATTAGTGCATGGACATTAATTTGGTAAATGGAAAGTCGGCCATTTTCCAACAGTGCCACAAATGGCCTTGGAGCATGGGAAACACCCATATAAGGGGATGCTAAGGCTATGTTTTTAGCACAGTTTAGTAAAGGACCCCTTAGTGGGAGGGAGGGGGAGAAACCTGCGAACTGTATTCTAGAAACTAGAAAAAAACCCTCCCCTCATTCATTATGAAACTCTTTATTAGGTTTGCAGTTTCAGCATTACATTCAGAAGCAGGTCGCACACACAATTTCAAATTACTTCTGTATTCTTATGCTAACTTTTACACATTCTTAATCCTCAAAAGGGCTAACAGGCAATATGGTTACATTAGAAGAGGAAGATTTGAGGTGCCTCAGTTCCTTCTGACTGAAGCTGTGATTGTCTTCTTTGTGTTCAGAAAATGTCTTGTCTTGCAATAACATAGGCAGGCTGCATTCCCTCTCGCTCCCAGCCCTCGCTTTCCCCTAGCGTACTCACAGACAAACATGAGACAGGTTTGGTAATAAATGGCCACAGCTTTTATTGAAAAGACATTAAACAATCCCTAGGAAGCAAACCGGAGCCTTGGGTTTGCCGTTGCGGATGCTTGCGCTCGTCACCATAGCTTATCCAGCTAGAGAGCAAGCATCCCAGCCCATTCTGCGGCCAGCCTTACTCCGCCCCCAGCGTGGCCCAGCCTCCATCTGCCTGGGGCAGCCCCCCATAGACCAGAGCCCCACCTCCCGCGCCGCTCCGCTGCCAACAAGAGGCTCCCTAGCCCTCGTTGGCAGCTTTTATGCTTTCCCCTGTAGCCCTGCCCTTCCGGCTTCCCAACCAACGGCAAGGGGGTCCTTCCTGCCCGCATCATCTCAATCGCCGATGGGGAAGCCGGAAAGGAAGGGTCGCTCTGATGCAGGAGCTGCTGGGCAGCAGCCGCCATGTTATGTGGCGGCTGCTCGGCATGCCCCTCACCGGCCTACCTGAGTTAAAGAGGGAAGAAGGACAGGGGAGGGGAGGATGGGCAACGGACACAAAGGGACAGGTGAGGGAACAGACGGTCCTTTTGAGATAGCCAGCACAGGAGAAGCAGCGCTGATTTCTAGACCCAGCCACGCAGCGCTCACCTTACCTCATTGGGGACGAATTCCGTAGAAGTGCGCTTCCATCGGTGATCCCGGGTCCCATAACACGTGAAATGCATCACCGCAGGGTACATTATAAGTAACCCAAGGTTTTAAAAAAAACACAAAAAAGGGGAGAAAGGAACCCGAGACAACGTGGTGTCCAGTGGGGTGGCGCTGGAAGGCCCAGCGCAGCACGGTGTGGCACTGAGAGTGGTGGTATTTAAGTGGCATTTAGTTATGTTGTTTGGCTGACTGGGTCCCCAAGGGAACGGGGAGAGGCGTAGGAATGATTGTCGCCATGGGCCCTCTATTTATTCGTTCTGGCCATTGGCATCGCGGGTTGCCCCTCTCCATCGAGTTTCTGAGAGCCTGGAGCACCGAGCACGGTCGCCTCGAGGTATGGGAAGGAAAGAAGAGGTGAAGGAAGGAAAGAGATGCGTCACGGGCAGGAGTTGAATTTTTCGCTGCTGGCCTGGGCAATGGGGGGAAGGCACGTTGCATGTCGGGGTGTGCTGCATCACAAAGTGGTAGGTCGGGCAGCGGAAGTACATAACAAGGCAGCTTTCCGTACTGCAGGACGCAACGGGACAGTGGCCGCACTTCGTCCACCACGGGCGTGCATTTGTCTGGCGTCGCATTTGCGAGTACTGCGTTTCAGCACGGGAGCGAGCGTTGCTTTGGGCCCGCGTTCCAGTCAGTTCTTTGGCACGTCGCTCTGCGCTTTGGGAGCACAGAGGTGCCAGTTATGTCCGCCGTGGAGTTGAGAAGTTAAAATCCACCGGCATTGCCATTATTGGCACTTCGGTCGATCGGTCACCTAGGGGCATTCGGCCGGCGTGTGTGTAAAGAGGGGTCCACTTCCTCCTCTTGGGTGGAGCCAGCAAGCCTGCAGGCTCCCAGGGTTCCAGACAGAATGCTGCTGATACTGGACTCAGGCCAAAGTATTTATTATCAAGGCAATTTCATACCAAAAATCATAATATATTCTTCAAAACAAAAGGTACAGTCCTCTTAATATAGTCTTCAAAAGAAAAAAAGGTACAGTCCAGGTCCCAAAATCCCTCAGCAAAAGCTCAGCTCCTCAAGACCTCAGGTCTTCTGTTAGGGCATTAGCTTTCCCTTCCCCCTCCTTCAGAAGGGTTTAGTAAGAGTTTAGCACACTTCCAATATAGCACAACAGTTCAGAACAAATCTTCATGGACAGTCTTTGCACATCGAACCAATACCACAAATCACCTGCCTTTTCACAGCACAGAGGGAACCCTGTAAGGAGCGGGGTTGGCAGTTTCTCCCACCTCTCAGCACCATGCCCAGTGTGGCCTCCTCCACTGCCTTCAAGTGCTGGGCAGGGCAACCTTTGAATTCTCCCACTCCATGGTAGCTGGCTCCTCTCCCTTAGACAGCTGTATTGGCAGGCTACTTCCTTCCTCCACATACTCCATGGAATCTCTCTCTCCATTTGTCTCCCCTCTCTCCTGGTGACTGAAAGAGCCTCCAGGAAATCTGCTCTCTCCTTCTCACAGCTGGGGGGAATTATATACTGATGGCGAAGCCAGGGAAACTGAGCTTCATCCTTCCCTCTCCCTCTAGTGGGGAAGGGAGTAACAGGCTCACCCTGCCTCGAGCCATTGCTCCCCCTGCTGGGGCTGGGAATCTATTCCATTTTTTTAGGACTACTTTCTTCTCTCATTCTTGCAAGGACTTCTGGGACCCGTAGTTCTGGGCTCAACTGCTTCACTGGGGAATCTCTGGGGCTTGCCTTGTCACAGTGGACACATTGTTACAGTGCCTGGGGCGGGCACTAACAGGTTCTTCCCTCCTGCTATCAAGCACACAACCGAGTGGCCAGCGGGCAGAGCGTGCGTAGTCGTTCCTGCGTGCTATGAGCGGTAGGCAAATTCAAACTGCTCCCTGCTTGCTTCCTGCAAGGAAAAGTGCTTGATAACTGCAGTTCCCAATAAGAACCAACAGATGGCAGCAGAGTAATAGCACAGAGAATGTCACAGAGAAAAAGGGACAACATTGTCTGGTTTTGTCCGCTCTTTCTTTCTCTCTCTGCTTCTAATTCTTGACACATTTAAAATCCAGTAGGCGTTCACACCATTCCCTGGCCAATGGCAGCATATTGTAAACAAGCAGAAATCCCCCCCTCCCCCCCCCCCAAAAAAAATAAAAAAAATAAAAATATAGGGTTAGACGTGTAGGAGGAGTTTACTTACCGGCCAGTCTACATGTAAGTAATGCAGGCAAGTTCAAGTAATGATCAATTCTTTTAGTCTCTCCATTGCAGAAATGCCCTCTCAGAGGAACAGAAGGCAATCGGCAGCGGATAAAGCCGCCACACAGGCGAAAAAGACTACGGCGAAAAAACAGAATGTAGCCAAGCAGAAGAAATCCATGCGAGAACCTAGAACCAACGCCAGAGTGGGACACAGTGGTGTAGCCACAAGTGGGCCTGGATGGGCCAGGGGCCACCCGTTTAGGGCTGAGGCCCACCCAACAGTAGCATATGTTTAGTGGTAGCTGGTGGGTATCCCAAGCTCCACCAGTTGAAGCTGATGGTAACAAAAACACTACTCTCCATGATACCGGCACCTGTGCATGCTCAGTTTTCAGCGCATGCCTGCTGCAGACTACTACTAAGGTGGAAAGAAGTGTTTTCCTGCTAGCTGAGATATTTTTTTCGTGGTGGTGGGGGGAGAACACTTGGTGCCCACCCACTTCTTGCCTAGGCCCACCTAAAATCTGTTGTCTGGCTACGCCCCTGGACAGAGATCAGAAGAAGCTCAAGGACAACCAGCTGGGAACTGGGGGTGGGGGATGGGGAGAGGAAGAATCCCTTCAGGGCTCCAGTAAACAAAACCTGTCAGAGAAATAGAAATAGAAACTGAAGTGAAAGATATCAGAGATTCAAATTTCCCAAAACTGATATATTACAATTTGTAAATTCAGAAAAAAAAAAACTTTTTTCTACCTTTGTTGTCTGAGCATTGCTTTGGTCCCAGTGTCTCTCCTGCTTTTCTCTGTTTCTCCCAGAGTCTCCTGTCCTTTTGACATTTCTTCTCTTTCTTTGTCCAACATCCAACTTCCCTCTGTGTCCCTTATCAATCCCTGTTCAGCATATTTCCTCTGTGTCCCTTTCTCTATCCTCCTCTCTCTGTTCAGCATCTCTCCTCTGTGTTCCTATCTTACTCTGCTCAGCATCCCATCTGTGTCCCTATACCTCCCCTTTTGTTCAGCATCGCCCCTCTGTGTCCCTGTCCCTTTGCTCCCTCCATGCCCAGCATGTTTTGAAGGTTTTGCCAGAAATTTGTGATCAGTCTTGCCTCTTCATTAGGAAATGCTCACCTTTTTGTTGTTACATTTGTACCCCGCGCTTTCCCACTCATGGCAGGCTCAATGCAGCTTACATGGGGCAATGGAGGGTTAAGTGACTTGCCCAGAGTCACAAGGAGCTGCCTGTGCCTGAAGTGGGAATCAAACTCAGTTCCTCAGTTCCCCAGGACCAAAGTCCACCCCCCTAACCACTAGGCCACTCATGTGATATTGCTTTGTAGTTTAAATCACAGATAAGTCAGGTTGTGAAATCTTGTTTTTATTATTTGCGAATGCTTAGACAATTGTCCATTTTGACTAAAGACAACTTTGTTAAAATTAGTTCATGCTTTTATCACTAGTAGGTTAGCTTATTGCAGTTTATTGTTGATTGGCTCGAGTAAGGCGAGTTTACAGAGATTACAACTTGTGCACAGTATAGCTGCACAGCTTATTACTGGAGCCAAAATTATTGAGCATATTACTCCTATCTTATTTTAAATACCTAAGTGGCATAAATGCTCAGGAGATGAGTTTCTTTCAATTGAACGGAAGCTGTGGAATGAGAGGACACAGGATGAAGGTGAAAGGGGATAGACTCAGAAGTAACCTGAAGAAATATTTCTTCACAGAAAGGGTGGTGAATTCGTAGAATGACCTACCGGTGGAAGTGGTGGAGATGAAAACAGTATCTGAATTTAAGAGGGCTTGGACAAAGGAGTGATAGGGAGAGTAGATGGCATGGATGGGCAGACTGGATAAGCCATATGGTCTTTATCTGCCTACATTTTCCTATGTTTTAAGTCCTTGCTTCACCTTGACTCTGTCCTCCCGCCCCCCTCCGGACTACCTCAGCACTAATTGGATAATGCCCTGGCAATCAGAAAACATATTCAGCAGCACTGCCAATTACGTGCTGCTGAATGTGTGCTCTGCAGTAGATTTAATCAGCTAGGATCATTCCTATCTGGTTATCCCTTTTAAATATCAGGCAGTATTTTATGAAATATGTGGATAAATTTACTTCCTAACGTGTACGCCTGCTGATGAGCCCTAACTACGTCATTCCATCCCGTTTGTGATTTTCATCGCCATTCTCTGTACTTTTTCTAATTCCACTATATCTTTTTTTAGATGTGGTGACCAGAATTGCACACAGTATTCGAGGTGCAGTCGCACCATGGAGTGATATAAAGGCATTATAACATTCTCAATTTTGTTTTCCATTCCTTTCCTAACAATACCTAACATTCTATTTGTTTTCTTAGCCGCCGCTGCACACTGAGCAGAGGCAGGGCCAGCGCAACCCGGTAAGCACGGTAAGCATGACAGGGGGGCGCCGACCTCTGGAGGGCACCACATACCATGCTTACCACTGCCTGGAGAGGTCCTCACGATTCTCACCTGACTGCCCTCAGCTTCCCACAACAGCCCTCCTTTCCTTCCTGCTGCCCTGTCTTTAAAACAGCGTCGGCAGCGAAAGAGATCGGCTCGCCTCCAGCCTTCCCTTCCCTTTCAGTGTCCCTCCCTCATGGAAAGAGGAAATTACATCAGAGGAGGGCGGGACACTGAGAGGGAAGGGAAGGCTGGAGGCTAGCCGATCCGAGCTTGACGCTTTCGCTGCCAACACTGTGACTTCAGGTAAAATAAAATTTTTAAAAGGAAGGGCGGCAGGAAGGAAAGGATGGCTGTTGTGGGAGAAGAGGGTGGGCAGGTGAGGGCTGGGGTTTAACTGGAACTTGGGGGGTTAGAAGGAGGGCAGGTGGGGGCTGGGGTGAGTCAATGGAAATGAATGGGAGGGGAGGGGAGGGCAGAGGAGAATCGCTGGACATGAATGGGATGGGAGGAGAGAGAGGAGAAATTGCTGGGCATGGATGGGAGGGGAGGGCAGAGGAGAATCACTGGACATGGAGGGGAGGGTAGGGGAGAAAGGAGAAATCACTGGACAAGGAGGGGAGGGCAGGGGAGAGAGGAGAATTGCTGTATATGGATGGAGGAGAAGACAGGGAAGAGAGAAGAGTTGCTGAACATGGATGGATGGGAGGGAAGGAGAAATGCAAGACATAGATGGAGGAGAGGGAAGACAGGAAGGAGATGCACATGGATGGAGGGGAGGGATAGAGGAGGAATGCTGGATATGGATGGAGTGGAGTGCCGGGAAGAGAGGAGAAATGTTGGATAGGGATGGAGGGAAAGTCAGAGAAAGGAGATGCATATGGATGGAGGGGAAGGGAGAGAGAAATGTTGGACATGGATGGAGGGGAAGGAAGACAGAGAAGGAGATGCACATGGATGGAGGGGAGAGAGGAGAAATTCTGGACATGGAGGGGAGGGAAGACAGGAAGGAGATGCACATGGATGGAGGGGAGGGAAGACAGAGGAGGAGATGTACATGGATGAAGGGGAGAAAGGATAAATTCTGGACATGGATAGAGGGGAGGGAAGACAGAGGAGGAGATGCACATGGATATGGGGGAGAGGAGAAATGCTAGACATGGATGGAGGGGAGGGAAGATAGAGGAAGGAAATGCACATGGATGGAGGGGAAGAGGAGATATGCTGGACATGGATGAAGGGGAGGAAAGAGAGAGAGGAAGTAAGATGAACATGGATGGAGGGGAGGAGAGAGAGGAGAAATGGTGGACATGGATGGAGGGGAGGAGAGGAAAAATGCTGGACATGGATGGAGGGGGAGGGAAAAAGAGGAAGGAGATGCATTCTGTTAGGTTCTGAAATTTTGATAACATATTGTTTCAGGTTTGGCAAGACTGTTCTCCAAATTCCTGGTCTGTATGCTAATTTGGTTTGTGTCATTTTGGGTATACTGGAGCTGTAACAGCTTACAGAAATGATTTATAATGAAAAAAACACAAGTTATTCTATACTGGTGTAATATTTTCAATGATGCCTGTTTATATGTGCCATGGCAGGTAAAAGGGGTGTGGCTACTGCAGGGTGTGGCTACTGTAGGGGCGGAGCCATAGTTACTCCGCTCCTGGATGGGTAGGGGGCGCTGACTAAAAGGCTGCAGGAGGGCGCCAGAAACCCTAGAACCGACCCTGAGCAGAGGGTTTCAACAAATCATTAATGATGACATCTAGATCCTTTTCCTGGTCGGTGACTTCTAATGTGGAACCTTGCATCACGTAGCTATAGTTTGGGTTCCTCTTTCCCACATGCATCACTTTGCACTTGCTCACATTAAACGTCATCTGCCATTGGGATGTCCAGTCTCCCAGTCTAGTAAAGTCCTCCTGCAATTTTTCACAATCCTCTTGTAATTTAACAACTTTGAATAACTTTGTGTCAACAGCAAATTCAATTATCTCACTAGTTATTCTCATCTCTAGATCATTTATAAATATGTTTAAAAGCAGCAGACCCATCCCAGACCCTTACCCTTCTCTATTGAGAATGCTGACCTTTTAACCCTACTCTCTGTTTTCTTTTAACCAGTTTTTAATCCGCAATAGGACACTACCTTCTATTCCATGACTTTCCAATTTCCTCAGGAGTCTTTCATGAAGTACTTTGTCAAATGCCTTTTGAAAATCCAGATACACAATCAGGGGAATTTTCGAAAGAGAAGGGCAGCCATCTTCTGACACAAATCGGAGATGGCGTCCTTCTCTCAGGGTCACCCAAATCGGCATAATCGAAAGCCGATTTTGGCGTCCTCAACTGCTTTCCATCGCGGGGACGACCAAGTCACGGGGGCGTGTCGGCACAGGTACGAAGGTGGGACTGGGTGTGATTAAGGGAGTGGGTGTCCTCGGCTGATAATGGAAAAAAGAAGGGCGTCCCTGACGAGCATTTGGCCGACTTTACTTGGTCTATTTTTTTTTTCATGACCAAGCCTCGAAAAGGTGCCCGAACTGACCAGATGACCACTGGAGGGAAATCGGGGATGACATCCCCTTACTCCCCAGTGGTCACCAACCCCCTCCCACCCCCCCCCAAAAAAATTAAAACATTTTTTTCCAGCCTCTATGCCAGCCTCAAATGTCAGATATACCCAGCTCCATCACAGCAGTATGCATGTCCCTGGAGCAGTTTTAGTGGGTACTGCAGTGTACTTCAGGCAGGCGGAACCAGGCCCATCCCCCCCTTCTACCTGTTACACTTGTGGTGGTAAATGTGAGCCCTTTAAAACCCACCACAAACCCACTGTACCCACATGTAGGTGCCCCCCTCATCCCTAATGGCTATGGTAGTGGTGGTACAGTTGTGGGGAGTGGGTTTTGGGGGGGGGGGCTTGGGGGGCTCAACACATAAGGTAAGGGAGCTATGCACCTGGAAGCTTTTTCTGAAGTCCACTGCAGTGCCCCCTAGGGTGCCCGGTTGGTGTCCTGGCATGTCAGGGGGACCAGTGCACTATGAATGCTGGCTCCTCCCATGACTAAATGACTGGATTTGGTCATTTTTGAGATGGGCATCCTCAGTTTCCATTATCGCCAAAAATTGGGGACGACCATCTCTAAGGTCGGCGATCTCAACATTTAGTTTAACCATCTCTAAGGTCGACCTAAATGTTGAGATTTGGGCGGCCCTGGCCGTATTATTGAAACAAAAGATGGATGCCCATCTTGTTTCGATAATACGGGTTTTCCCACCCCTTCGTGGCACCATCCTTACAGATGGGCGCCCTTAGAGATGGTTGTCCCCGTTCGAAAATGCCCCTCCACATCAACTGGCTCACCTTTATCCACATGTTTATTCACCCCTTTAAAAAAATGTAGTAGATTGGTGAGGCAACATTTCCATTGACTAAATCCATGTTGACTTTGTCTCACTATTCCATACTTAATTTTGTTCTTTATAATAGTCTCTACCATTTTGTCCAGCATTGATGTCAGACTCACCGCCTATAATTTCCTGGATAACCTCTGGAACCCATTCAAAAAATTGGCGTTACATTGCCCACCCTCCAATCTTCCGGTACCATGCATGATTTTAAAGATAAGTTCCATATTACTTAATATCTCTGCAAGTTCATTTTTCAGTTCTATCAGTACTCTGGGATGTATACCATCCAGTCCAGGCAATTTGCTACTCTTGTCAAATTGCCCCACTGCATCTTCCAGGTTATAGAGATTTGTTCCAGTTCTCTGAGTCATCAGCATTGAATACCATTTCTGGCACTGGTATCTCTCCCACATCTTTCTTGGTGAAAAATGAAACAAAGAATTCATTTAATCTCTCCGCTCTGGCCTTATATTCCCTGAGTGCCCCTTAAACCCCTCGGTCATCTAGCATCCAATTGATTGCTTGTACCACCTTCTTGCTTCTAATATACCTAAATAAGTTTTTACTATGTGCTTTTGCCTCCAAAGCAATCTTCTTTTCAAAGTCTCTCTTTGCCTTCCTTATCAGCGCTTTGCATTGACTTGCCATTCCTTATGCTGTTTCCTATTATTTTCAGTCAGATCCTTCTTCTATCTTCTGAAGGATTTTCTTTTAGCTCTAATAGCTTCCTTCACCTCACTTTTTAACTATGCTGGCTGTCGTTTGGCCTTCCTTCCTCCTTTTTTCATACATGGAATATATCTGGTCTGGCTTCCAGGATGGTATTTTTGAATGGCATCCATGCCTGATGTAAATTTTTGTCCTTTGCAGCTGCTCCTCTACATGTTTTTACTTTTTTAACCTTTCTTCTCATTTTATCATAGTCTCCTTTTTGAAAGTTAAATGCTAAAGCATTGGAGGGTCATTTTACTAAGGTGCGCTGAAAAATGGCCTGTGGTAGTATAGACGTGTGTTCTGGGCGAGAGCAGAATTATTTTTAGTGCGTCTAAAAAAATGCCTTTTTAAAAATTTTTGCCGAAAATGGACGTGTGGCAAAATGAAAATTGCCCGCGTTACCATTTTGGGTCTGAGACGTTACCCGCAAGCCATTGACCCTAGCGGTAAGGTCTCACATGGTAACCGGGCAGTAATGGTCTACACTCATCAAATTCCACTTCACGCGTGTAGCTGCCGCGTGTCAGAAAATAAAAATATTTTTCAGAAGCGTGTAGTGGACGCATGCCAAAATTGAAATTACCACAAGGCCACGCGGTACTGGGTGGTAACTCCAATTTGCACACATTAGGGGTATGTAGGTGCCTACGAGGCTTAGTAAAAGGGCCCTGGATTTCCTGTGTACTTACTTCAAAGATGATATCAAATCTGATCATTTTATGATCACTGTTATCAAGTGGTTCCCAGCACCATTTCCTCCTGCACCAGATCATGTGCTCCTCTAAGGACTAGGTCTAGAATTGTTCCCCCTGTTGTTGGTTCCTTAACCAGCTTTCCCATAAAGCAGTCCTTGATTCATCAATGAATTTTATCTCCCTAGCATACTCTGATCTTACATTTATCTAGTCAATATCGGGATAATTGAAATCACCCATTATTATTGTGTTCCCCAGTTTGTTAGTCCTTCCTAATTTCTGATAACATTTCTGCATCTGTCTCTTCATCTTGGCCAGGTGAATGGTAGTACACTCCTATCACTATCCTTTTCCTTCCCCTTTGCACATGGAATTTCTATCCATAGGAATTCTAAGCAGGGCGCCAAGAGACGAGCTGGCCTGGGGTAGGGCCACTGCAGTCCCCCCCCCACTCAGACAGCTGCCCCCCACTCAGGCCACCCCCCCCCGGCCCCCACACGCGAGCCAACCGTCTTGTAAATTATCAACCTGCAGGATGGGGTTTAGTACCTTTATCGATAACATGATGACTCTACCGCAGCATCTGCAGACTAGTACTCTCCCTCTGAGGGAACCGGATTGGACCGGTTGCCTGTCTCCTGCTGTGCTGCTACTCATGCTGTGTGATGGCTGGGACTCAGTTATCATATTAATGCATTAACCCTGAGTTTCGCTGCTGCCGCCACAGCCCACAGATCATTCCTGCTGTGCCTCATAGTATGGAAACAAGAAGTGACAGTGTCAGGAGGAGGCAGCATGAGCGAGGCAGGAGGAAGAAGGATGAGGACTTGCAATGGCACTGCAGCAGAGAACACAATGCGACATGTTACGTGTTAATGCAATAACCCAAGAAACCAATGAATGCATTGCAACCTTCTTTCTTCTGCCTGCTTGGCTCGGCTGCCAGCGCCACCCAAGACCACCGGGAAGCCTTGCCAAATGCCGATACACTGACGCAGCAGCAGTGCCGAGCCCCCCTTGGAGGCCAGGCCCGGGGAATATTGCCCCCCTGCCCCCCCCCTCGGTGGTCCTGATTGTAAGATGTCTATCTTTTCATTTAGTGCAATATATTCTAACTCTCCCATTTTATTTCTTAGTCTTCTGGCATTTGCATACAGACATTTTGAAACAATGTTTGATGTTCCTGTTTACAACTTGCTCAGCAGTTTGACCGTGATAATTTGCAATCTTGAAAATCTGTCTGCTCTTTATTTAAAGCTACCTGGTCTACTATGGTCTCTATTGCTACCTCGCTATTGGGATGCCTTACCTTCCTGTTTGGTGACATCTTTTAAAGATACCTGGTCCAAACCATGCGTTTCCCCCTCCCTGCCCATCTTCAAGTCTTTGCTTAAAGCCCACCTCTTCAATGCTGCGTTTGGCACCTAACTCTTTCAGGAAATCCAGACTGTCCCAATTTGACCGCCCCTATCAGACTTACTGTTCACATGTCCTTTAGATTGTAAGCTCTTTGAGCAGGGACTGTCCTTCTATGTTAAATTGTACAGCGCTGCGTAACCCTAGTAGCGCTTTAGAAATGTTAAGTAGTAGTAGTAGTAGTAGTAGTTTTTGAGCCACTATCAGCCTTCCCCCAGTTTCTAGTTTAAAAGCTGATCTATCTCCTGTTGATGCCAGCAGCCTGGTTCCACCGTGGTTAAGGTGGAGCCCATCTTTCCAGTATAGGCTCCCCTTCCCCAGAATGTTGCTCAGTTCTTAGCAAATCTCAAATCATCCTCCTTGCACCGTCACCTCATCCATGCATTAAGACTCTGGAGCTCTGCCTGTCTTTAGGGTCCAGTGCATGGAACGAGGAGCACTTCTGAAAATGCTACCCTGGAGGTTCTGGATTTGATCTTTCTACCTAAGAGCTAAGGTTAAAAAGTCTAAATTGAGGCTTCCTGTGCCTATTAGCTGTGCTTTATACTGATACTATAGTAACTGTAAAACACCCCCTTTAAATGCTAGCCTATGGAACTGTAACAGAGACTTTATATGCTAAAAAAAATCTATTCCTTAAACTTCATTGCTAAGTGAGCAGAGTAACTTAAAATAAAGTCCCTGAGGTTACCTATTTAATTCTAAGTCTACCTTTCCCAAAGTTTAAAAACAATTTCCCAGTAAATTCTTACCCAAGAAGATCTCTCCCTCCTGGAAGTCTTCTCACAGCACCTCTTCTGGACTGAGGAGAATTTAGCCCTGCCTTACTTATATGTGCTTCCTTGGTGATTCACACTGCAATCAATGTGCCAATAGGGCCCTTTGAATCTATTTTCTTTAATCAGTCACTGTGGTTTGATTGACAGATAACTGAACACAGCATTTATCTTGCTGCCTAAAAGGTAAACTCATGCAAAGGCTCTCTGTAACGTTTTCTTTCTCTAGCAAATAATTGTAGCTAGATATTCACAAGTATGAGCCCTACACATGGGTCACATAAATGTTAAGATAACATGTATAAAATCAGATTCCACCCATGTTCTGCTTACACTCCACCCAACAACAGGTCTTTACGTGGGTCACTTAAATGTTAGAGTGTAGAGTACATGCCTAAATCATGACTCTGCCCATGCTCTGCCCACTCTCCACTTCATAACAGGCCTATATATGGGTTGCATAAAGGTTACAGTGTAGAGTACATTTGTAAAACGTGACTCTGTCCATGCTGTGCTCACACTGTGCCTCACAACAGGCCTACATCATGTTAGAGCATAGAGTACATATGTAAATCAGACTCCATCATGCTCTACTCACACTCTACCCCACATGAGGCCTACATGTGGGTGACATAACAGTATGCTTCTTCTTGTCATGGCACATAATCCCTGCAGTAACTTTATCAAGGCCTTTAAAAAATTACTACCTGTGTGTCTTTTTGTTTGCTTTCTCTTTTGTTGATATCTTCACTATGATGTTAATCTTCAATTCTGACATACCAGCTCTTTATCAAGCTACACTTTTATTTTCAGCTTCTCATAGAAATGACAACAGGAGACTTTTTTTAACAGTTCTGAAAAGTACCAATGAGAAAGATGGTTTTTTTTTGAGGGTGGGGGGGGGGGGGGGGGGGGGGGGGGTGAGGGGGGGGGGGGGGGGGTGGGGGGGGGGGGGGGGGGGGGGGGGGGGGGGGGGGGGGGGGGGGGGGGGGGGGTGGTGGGGGTGGGGGGGGGTGGGGGTAGTGAAGAAGTATCTTCACATGAATGTAATTTAATATTATTCACAAGGTTGGAAATACAGTTTTAAATGCCCTAGAATGAATTTTTGTTATGTGACCAAATGTATTCATGTTGAAATTAGCAGTCCCAGTGAACATAGGATATTAATTCAAATCTGAAATGCTGGCATAGCTTATGTCATAGCGTATCCATATAAAATTATCCCTGCTGTTCCTGTTTTCAGACGTGAATGCATAAGTTAAGTGGAAAGAAGCTGAATTTCAGCAATCTCACTATAACTTCTGACCTCTTTCCTAGACTGCTCCTAATCCTGTCTCATATTACATGGTAGGGCTCGGGGGGGGGGGGGGGGGGGGGGGGTGGGGTCAATGGTTTTTCCTCCTAGGTTTGGGGTTTTTTTTTACACTTGACCGGTGAGCACTGGGTCCTTTTTGAATAAAATGGACCAATGATAAGATTAGTGTTTGGCGCTCATTTAAATATTGAGCAAAGTGTGATGTCTTGAGGACCAGTCAAGCTTGGAAGCATTGAGGGCCAATTGGATAAAGTAGTAATTTAGACATTTGCTGGGACAGCAATACTCAAGTACCAACTGGGAAATAGAATAAGGAACATCATGAGTGGGAAAAGCGCGGGGTACAAATGTAATAAAAATAAAAATAAATATGGTTAAAATTTAGTCATATGAGGCTAGATTCTATAAATGGCACCTAAAAAATTGGGCGTGGAACCCCCCCCCCCCTGCTTAAGCGGTATTCTATAAGCCATGCCTAAAGTTTGTCGTGGTTTACAGAATACACACTTGAGTGAAGAGTCGTGCGTAACAGGGGCGTAGCCACACAACAGCTTTGGGTGGGCCTAGGCAAGAATTGGGTGGGCACCAAGTGTTCTCCCACCCTCCCAAAAAAAAATTATCTTAGCTGGTGGGAAAACGCTTCTTTCCACCTTGGCAGCAGGCATGTACTGAAAACTTAGCATGTGCAGGTGCCGGTGTCGTGGAGAGTAGCGTTTTCGTTACCATCAGGGGAAATCTTCAGCTGGCGGAGCTTGGGATTCCCACCAGTTACCACTAAACATGTGCTACTGTTGGGTGGGCCTGAGCCATAAGGCCCACCCAAGCCCACCTGTGGCTATGCCACTGGTGCGTAAATTTAGGTGTGGTCATTTGCACCAACGAAAATGTCATGCAAATGCCCGTGCCTAAATTTTTGTAACCCGGGTCTCACCCATGTGCTAGCTTCGGCCCCGGCCACAAAGCAGATAGGTCAGTTCAGTTTCACATTCAGGGCCAGTCTCACCTCACTCATCCATTCCAATTCACCTGCAGTCAAGTTTGGAAGTGGGTCTATGGGGGTTTGGGAGGCACTTGTACCCTCATGCCCTCAGCTTATGCAAACTCAAACTGTGCATGTTTTCCAACTCTGCAACAGCAGTACTTCAAACCTTTATTAAGCAATCTAAACCACATATAAGCTCCAATTTAGATCCAGTCTTGCTGGTGATCCTTAGGGGAACTCCTATACCACTGGGTCTCTTCCCACCCAGGGACATCCTACCACTCCAGCCCTCTAGGAGAGACCCATGGGGTATTCCATTTACATGCAGAGCACTATTATTCTGTATAATTACATGCGTAACTCAAAGCCATGCCCCTGTTTCACCCTGAAATGCCCATGAGCAGATCCCGTGCCTAACTTTACACACATTGGTCCCAATTAAATCTAATTAGTGCCAATAATGGCTTGTTAAAAAGCCAATTACTGGCACTAATTTGGCTTGTTATTCAATTGAATTGTGTGCACAAATTGGAATGAGCCTGAAATTTGTGTGCACAATTTTTGGCATCCTTTATAGAATCCGAGGGATGGTGACCTTATTTGTATTATTAAGATTTAGAAAAATTTATTTTCCAAATGAAAGTCATAAAACATAAAAGGGGCCCTTTTACCAAGCTGTGGTGAGCACTAATACTTGCTTACCACAACAGAAGATGCCTTACTGCAGTGTATGCTAAGGCATTCCGCAGTAATTTTGGGATCAGCATGAGCTACACATGTGCTAAAAAGGGGAAAAAAATGTTTTAGTACTTGGGCGGGTCTTGGGGCAGAGAGTAGTCTTTTCTGTGCTAATCAGTTAGTGCACCTACATTGCTGTGTGCTAAAGGGGCCTTTTACTAAAGATTAGCTCAAGCTATCTGCAACAGGGCCCATTTTATTCCTTTGGGCCCTGCTGCAGATAACTTGAGCTAATCTTTAGTAAAATACCCCCTCACTTATTATGCTTAGTGTGTAAGCCCTTACTGCCTGCATAATGGGTGGCGGTAGGGGCTTATTAGCGCATGACCATTAATAAGAAATAAGGAAAATCGGCCATTTTACCCCTGTGGTAAAAATGGCCTTAGTGTGCGATAATAACCCATGTAAGGACACACTAAGGCCACTTTTTACCGCTGTTTGATAAAAGGGCCCCCAAACTGTACATAATAAAGAAAGCATATAAAGGAAATACCAAAACGTAAATTATAAGTTCCCATAAGAAGAGAAAGCGAGCTATATTAAAAGAAAAAAAAACAATAACAAAAATAAAACATAATAAAGGAAATGAACTTCTGCAGATTACAGCAAACATCTCGAAATTCCCCTATTCTCCCAGCAACCGATAGCAAGAAAGGAAAACATAACAAAGTTGTTGTATTCTTTTATCAGAAAGAAGACTTCCAAGCTGAGATGGTTCAAAGAAGGTGTATTTATGCCTTTGAAATGTGATAAGGCACTTGCTCAGAAACCTTACATAAAATAGAGCCAGCCCCAAAAGCAAGCATCTGTACCCTTAACTGAAGAAAAGCTTCCCTACAAGCCATGTCAGGGAATACTTGTACTTCTCAGTCATAAAACAAGCCATCCTTCTTCTTGAAGTAATATCTAAGAATAAAGTACTTTATCTCACTCAGGTACAAATCAATTCTAACTTGAGTTTAATCTCAATAAATGGTTGCATCAAAACTATATAATCTAATTAACAAATGTTTACAAATTATTTCAATCTTTATTACAAATTCAATATGCCACATTATCTAACAATTATTGCCTAAAATCCCCCATAATATCCAAACATTCATCCACTCATACTATTTCCATAAAATACATAAACACTTCTACAACATTGTAGTGCCCGGAGTGAATGTGTCACTTTTGTTGCTCAAAGATCTAAATACCAAAGCTACTGTATACCCTTTCTCATACACACTAAGTCATTAAAATTCTAACGTCATTAACATGTTTGCACGATTCACTTCTTGCCAGTTTTAAGTCCATCTTATTATATCAGATCTTATCTTTCTTATGTCTTTTAAAGACCAGGCTCAGGTACAAACGAGACGAGGAGGGTGGCATTTTTGATAACATCATCTTGAGACATTTCCAAAGAAAACAGATGAAGCAAAACTGTCTGATTTCACCACCACATCCTCTCTCATTTTTAAGACAAGCATTTGTGGAAACATAATAACATCTAGAGATGCTGATGATACCATCCATGCTGGCGATACTAAAAACCTCATTCAGAAATGTGTTAAACAAAAGAATGGATTCTACATTGCTCTGACTACAAAGGGTTTGCACCAACTCCAATTAATTCAGAATGCTACAGCGCAATTTATAGAAGGTTGTTAAGTGATGTGATCACATCGTTCCTGCAAAACCTTCACTGGCTTCCACTATAATACAAGACTAAATTTAAAGCTCTGTGTCTGATCTTCAAGGCCTTTAAAGGAAATGGGACAGAATACTTGACAAACAGGATCTTCCCCTAACACACCTCAAAGATCGCTAAGGTCCTCTCAAGGAATATTTTTAACCTCACCGTCTCCAAAGGAAAATATGTGATGTGACACTCACCAATGAGCTTTCTGTGTAGAAGCCCTCACGCTCTAAGAATACACTTCAACAAAGGCTTCACTAAGGGCCCTGTTTACTAAGACGCTCTAGCGTTTTTAGCATGCGCTAAAATTAGTGTGTGCTAAATGCTAGAGTCACCCATATGTTTCTTTGGGTGACAGCGTTTAGTGCATGCTAATCATTAGCGTGTGCTAAAACCGCTAACGCGCCCTTAGCGCTGCTTAGTAAACAAGGTCCTTAATGCAAAACTATCTTTACATTAGGACACAGGTAAAAGCTTGGCTCTTCTCTCAAGCCTTTGATGGAAGAAGCAACTAACTAGCTAGTCACCTACACAGCGACTAATACTGGGTACACATACTGTAACAGGACTTGCTTATCCAATCCTACCCTAGCTGAGATCATTTTCATGTGCAATATTTCCTTAAGTTAGTCACCCTTGTCTTCTATCCAACTCCTGTTACTCATTTATATGTGCCACCTATAAAATACTGAGTGGAGTGGAATAGGTAGAGGTGAATCGCTTGTTTAATCTTTTCAAAAATACTAGGACTAGGAGGCACGCAATGAAGCTACTAAGTGGTAAATTTAAAACAAACTGGAGAAAATATTTCTTCACTCAATGTGTAATTAAACTCTGGAATTTAGTACATAAGTACATAAGTATTGACATACTGGGACAGACCAAAGGTCCATCAAGCCCAGCATCCTGTTTCCAACAGTGGCCAATCCAGGTCACAAATACCTGGGAAGATCCCAAAAAAAGTACGAAACATTTTATACTGCTTATCCCAGAAATAGTAGATTTTCCCCAAGTCCAGTTAATAATGGTCTATGGACTTTTCCTTTAGGAAGCCGTCCAAACCTTTTTAAAACTCCGCTAAGCTAACCGCCTTTATCACATTCTCTGGCAACAAATTCCAGAATTTAATTACACGATGAGTGAAGAAACATTTTCTCCGATTCATTTTAAATTTACTACATTGTAGCTTCATTGCATGCCCCCTAGTCCTAGTATTTTTGGAAAGTGTAAAGAGACACTTCACATCTACCCGTTCAACTCCACTCATTATTTTATAGACCTCTATCATATCTCCCCTCAGCCGCCTTTTTTCCAAGCTGAAGAGTCCTAGCTGCTTTAGCCTTTCCTCGTAGGGAAGTCGTCCTATCCCCTTTATCATTTTTGTCGCCCTTCTCTGTGCCTTTTCTAATTCCACTATCAGGCTTATTTTCAAAGCACTTTGGGAGGCTAAGTTCCATAGGTTTCTATGGAACTTTGGGAGGCTAAGTGCTTTGAAAATATGCCTCATAATTATCTTTTTTGAGATTCGGCAACCAGAATTGAATACAATATTCGAGGTGCGGTTGCACCATGGAGCAATACAAAGGCATTATAATGTCCTCATTTTTGTTTTCCATTCCTTTCCTAATAATACCTAACATTCTATTTGCTTTTTAGCCACAGCAGCACACTGAGAAGATGGTTTCAACGTATCATCAACGACGACACCTAGATCCCTTTCTTGGTCTGTGACTCCTAACGTGGAACCTTGCATGACGTAGCTATAATTCAGGTTCCTCTTTCCCACATGCATCACTTTGCACTTGCTCACATTAAATGTCATCTGCCATTTAAATGCCCAGTCTCCCAGTCTCGTAAGGTCCTCTTGTAATTTTTCACAATCCTCCCATGATTTAATGACTCTGAATAACTTTGTGTCATCCACAAATTTAATTACCTCACTAGTTACTCCCATCTCTAGGTCATTTATAAATATGTTAAAAAGCAGCGGTCCCAGCACAGACCCCTGGGGAACCCCACTAACTACTCTTCTCCATTGAGAATACTGACCATTTAACCCTACTCTCTGTTTTCTATCTTTTAACCAGTTTTTAATCCACAATAGAACACTACCTCCTATCCCATGACTCTCCAATTTCCTCTGGAGTCTTTCATGAGGTGCTTGTCAAACGCCTTCTGAAAATCCAGATACACAATATCAACCGGCTCCCCTTAATCCACATGTTTGTTCACCCTGTCAAAGAAATGTAGTAGATTGATGAGGCAAGATTTCCCTTCACTAAATCCATGTTGACTTTGTCTCATTAATCCTTACTTTTGAATATGCTCTGTAATTTTGTTCTTTATAATAGTCTCTACCATTTTGCCCGGCACCGATGTGAGACTCACTGGTCTATAATTTCCCGGATCTCCTCTGGAACCTTTTAAAAAAAATCTGCGTTACATTGGCCAACCTCCAATCTTCCAGTACCATGCTTGACTTTAAGGATAAATTATATATTACTAACAATAGCTCCGCAAGTTCATTTTTCAGTTCTGTAAATACTCTGGGATGAATACCATCTGTTCCAGGAGATTTACTACTCTTTGTAGAACTGCCCCATTACATCCTTCAGGTTTATAGAGAATTCATTCAGTTTCTTTGACTCGTCAGCTTCGAATATCATTTCTAGCACCGGTATCTCACCCAAATCTTCCTCGGTGAAGACTGAAGCAAAGAATTCATTTAATCTCTCTGTTATGGCTTTGTCTTCTCTGATCGCCCCTTTTGCTCTTCGGTCATCCAGCGGTCCAATCGATTCTTTTGCCGGCTTCCTGCTTTTAATATACCTAAAAAAAAATGTACTATGTGTTTTTGCCTCTAATGTTTCCCTATCCGTTTTCGCATCCTGTTCAAACTTCTTCTACTAACCTATAAATGTATTCACTCTGCTACTCCCCAGTATCTCTCCACACTCGTCCTTCCCTACACCCCTTCCTGTGCACTCCGCTCCATGGATAAATCCTTCTTATCTGTTCCCTTCTCCACTACTGCCAACTCCAGACTTCGCGCCTTCTGTCTCGCTGCACCCTACGCCTGGAATAAACTCCCTGAGCCCCTACGTCTTGCCCCATCCTTGGCCACCTTTAAATCTAGACTGAAAGCCCACCTCTTTAACATTGCTTTTGACTCGTAACCACTTGTAACCACTCGCCTCCACCTACCCTCCTCTCTTCCTTCCCGTTCACATTAATTGATTTGATTTGATTAGATTGTAAGCTCTTGAGCAGGGACTGTCTTTCCTCTATGTTTGTGCAGTGCTGCGTATGCCTTGTAGCGCTATAGAAATGCTAAATAGTAGTAGTAGTAGTAGTAATGTAATCTTTTTTTCGAAGTCCCTCTTGGCCTTCCTTATCAGCGCTTTGCATTTGACTTGACATTCCTTATGCTGTTTCTTATTATTTTCAGTCAGTTCCTTCTTCCATTTTCTGAAGGATTTTCTTTTAGCTCTAATAGCTTCCTTCACTTTTTAACCATGCTGGCTGTCGTTTGGTCTTCTGTCCTCCTTTTTTAATATGCGGAATATATTTGGCCTTGGCTTCCAGGATGGTGTTTTTGAACAGCATCCATGCCTGATGTAAATTTTTGACCCTCACAGCCACTCTTCTAAATTTTTTTCACCGTTCTTCTCATTTTATCATAGAGGGGCATAATCGGCGCCGTAAAGTGGCGCCCCGACCGTATTATCGAAAAAAGATAACCGGCAGAGCATATACAAAAACATGGACTGATGAGACAAAGTCAGCACGGATTTAGTGAAGGGAAGTCTTGCCTCACCAATCTAATGCATTTTTTTGAGGGGGTAAGCAAACATGTGGACAATGGGGAGCCGGTTGATATTGTATATCTGGATTTTCAGAAGGCGTTTGACAAAGTGCCGCACGAAAGACTCCTGAAGAAATTGCAGAGTCATGGAATCGGAGGTAGGGTATTATTATGGATTAAGAACTGGTTGAAAGATAGGAAGCAGAGAGTAGGATTGCGTGGCCAGTATTCTCAGTGGAGGAGGGTAGTTAGTGGGGTCCCGCAGGGGTCTGTGCTGGGTCCGTTGCTTTTTAATGTATTTATAAATGACCTAGAGATGGGAATAACTAGTGAGGTAATTAAATTCGCCAATGACACAAAATTATTCAGGGTCGTCAAGTCGCAGGAGGAATGTGAACGATTACAGGAGGACCTTGCGAGACTGGGAGAATGGGCGTGCAAGTGGCAGATGAAGTTCAATGTTGACAAGTGCAAAGTGATGCATGTGGGTAAGAGGAACCCGAATTATAGCTACGTCTTGCAAGGTTCCGCGTTAGGAGTTACGGATCAAGAAAGGGATCTGGGTGTCGTCGTCGATGATACGCTGAAACCTTCTGCTCAGTGTGCTGCTGCGGCTAGGAAAGCGAATAGAATGTTGGGTGTTATTAGGAAGGGTATGGAGTCCAGGTGTGCGGATGTTATAATGCCGTTGTATCGCTCCATGGTGCGACCGCACCTGGAGTATTGTGTTCAGTACTGGTCTCCGTATCTCAAAAAAGATATAGGAGAATTGGAAAAGGTACAGCGAAGGGCGACGAAAATGATAGTGGGGATGGGACGACTTTCCTATGAAGAGAGGCTGAGAAGGCTAGGGCTTTTCAGCTTGGAGAAGAGACGGCTGAGGGGAGATATGATAGAAGTGTATAAAATAATGAGTGGAATGGATCGGGTGGATGTGAAGCGACTGTTCACGCTATCCAAAAATACTAGGACTAGAGGGCATGAGTTGAAGCTACAGTGTGGTAAATTTAAAACGAATCGGAGAAAATTTTTCTTCACCCAACGTGTAATTAGACTCTGGAATTCATTGCCGGAGAACGTGGTACGGGCGGTTAGCTTGACGGAGTTTAAAAAGGGGTTAGATAGATTCCTAAAGGACAAGTCCATAGACCGCTATTAAATGGACTTGGAAAAATTCCGCATTTTTAGGTATAACTTGTCTGGAATGTTTTTACGTTTGGGGAGCGTGCCAGGTGCCCTTGACCTGGATTGGCCACTGTCGGTGACAGGATGCTGGGCTAGATGGACCTTTGGTCTTTCCCAGTATGGCACTACTTATGTACTTATGTACTTATGTACTTATGTACGGTTGGAGCCGGCCAAATCTCAGCATTTGGGCCGGCTTTAGAGATGGCCGGCATTGGTTTCCGGCAATAATGGAAACTAATGCCGGCGATCTCAAACCCGGTCAAATCCAAGGTATTTGGTCATGGGAGGAGCCAGCATTTGAAGTGCACTGGTCCCCCTCACATGCCAGGACACCAACTGGGCACTCTAGGGGGCACTGCAGTGGACTTCAAAAATTGCTCCCAGGTGCATAGCTCCCTTACTTTGGGTGCTGAGCCCCCTAAATCCCCCCCAAAACCCAATCTCCACAACTCTACACCATTACCATAGCCCTAAGGGGTGAAGGGGGGCACCTACATGTGGGTACAGTAGGTTTTGGGGGGGTGGGGGGCTTCAATTTACCACCACAAGTGTAACAGGTAGGGAGGGAATGGGCCTGGGTTCACCTGCCTGAAGTGCACTGCACCCACAAAAAACTGCTCCAGGGACCTACATACTGCTGTCTGGGAGCTGGGTATGACATTTCAGGCTGGCACAGAGGCTGGCAAAAAAATGTTTTTTAAATTTTGATTTGGGTGGGAGGGGGTTGGTGACCACTGGGAGAGTAAGGGGAGGTGATCCCTGATTCCCTCTGGTGGTCATCTGGTCAATTGGGGCACTTTTTTGAGGCTTGGTCCTAAAAATAAATGGACCAAGTGAAGCCGGCGAAATGCTCATCAGAGCCAGCCTTCTTTTTTCCATTATCTGCCGAAGCCAGCCATCTCATAACCACGCCCCCGTCCTGTCTTCCATACCCTTCCAAAATGCCCCCTTTAACTTTGGCTGGCTCTGTGACGGAAAGCAGTTGGAGCCGCCCAAAACCAGCTTTCGATTATACCGATTTGGCCGGGTTCAGGAGATGACCAGTCATCTCCCGATTTGTGTCGAAAGATGGCCGGCGATCTCCTTCGAAAATAGGCAGGATAGTCTCCTTTTTTTAAAGTTAAACAAATACTCCTTCATTTCCCTACCACTCTGTGGACTAGATTCAGTAAATGGCGCCCAAATTTGTACATAAAAAAAGTGAGCACTAAGCGCTATTCAATAAACGGTGCTCCAAGTTGGGTGCTGTTTATAGAATAGAGCTTAACACTGGGATCTGCGTCTAATCTTGGGCATAAGGATTTACACCAACTGAAACCTGATGTTAATCTTCACAATTAAATTAGGTGCGGATCTCCCGTATTCCATAACACTACATGCATTTGTAGTGAATGCGTTTGACCCACCCATGCCCCTCCCATGGCCATGCCCCCTTTTCATTTACATGCTAAAAAATGTACATGCACATCTTTATAGTATAGCGCCTAGCAAGAAGCACGTGTAAATTCAAATTGTTGCCAATTAGTACCAATAATTGATTGTTAGTGCCCAATTATTTGCACTAATTGGCTTGTCAATTAAATTCTACATACAAATTGAGCACATATTCAAATTTGCACATGAGTGCCATTTAAAGAATTTTTGTGTGTGTATTTTTAGTTCTTCTCACCATTCACATCACCCCACCTTGGTTGCTTCTCCGTTTGTTAGTTGCTTTGGTTCTCATTACTGCACTACGTCCACAGAGACTTCTCAATGGACTGGCTTTGGTCTTCTCCTTTTTGGAGATCTTTCTCCTCTCATGGGTGGGCTGCTTTCTTCCCTGGAGTTATTTTATTTCATTTCACTTTCTATATTCCTTTATCCAATCACAAAGTGGTTATGTGCGGCTTCTGGCATATGCTCCAACTTAACCAATGAAGAAGCAGATCCTGGTCTCTTTGAGCCTTGTCATTGTATAGGAAAAAGCCCAAACATTAGAGGGGGCCTGGCAGAGGTACAAATTCAGCAGGTCCCAACCAGTGTGCTCAGTTGTTCCAGTAGATTTTTGCCCTGGCAAATTTATCTCTAGCTGAGACTAGATTCAGTCTCCTTTCATGTTTAAGCTAGGAAGCCCCTTCTGGCCCAGCTAAGATCCAGCTTACATTTCACAGCTGTCAAAGCATCTGGGTGTTGCACCATGCTGCCCTCTTGACAGCCATGCAAGGCATCTCTTTTCCAGAATTCTTGCTAATTGGCTACCTTGCCCTGCTGTGACAAGTACAAAACAATAATACTGACATACTTGTATAATACTTATTGCCATACAGAAATCATACTGTTGACTGAACAATAGATATCCTTGGCTAGGCGATTGAGCCTTGCTGCAAACAAGAGTCTGCTGTTGGAGCCTGCACTGATTTTATGCAGCACAGCTGAACCATTGTAAGGAATTGTGAAGAGGAGGACGAGGGGGTGGATAAAATGGAAGTGGAAGAAGAAGAAGAAGTGAAGAGGGTCCAGAGGAAAGGGAGACAGAGCAGAGCCTTGCCTTTGCTACTGCCACAGAGGGAGAAAAGAAAAGGGTTCCTTCCCACTGAAAAATGGAGGCTGGAGAAGAACTACAATACCCATCAGCCCCGGGGAAAACCCTGGTATAGAAACTATCCTCCCCAGCAGCCTCCAGGGGAGAACCATGACAAGGCAAGGGAGGTGTCCCCTGGGGTTAATTAGGAGGAGGAGAAACAGCTGGGGAAAGGGTGGGATGAGGAACCCATGGACTGGCAGGAGTCTGAAGAGGGGGGTGGTGAAAGGGAGGAGGAGCCCATGGACATAGCAGCATGGGCTCATTCACTGGGGAAAAGGCTCAAGAAGCGGGTGACTTCTTGGTATGGAAGCTGGACTAAAAGGGGAAGTAAAAGGATCATGCGGGTGGAGGGTCAGTGATAGTGAATGTGTGACCCAGAAAGGGTGGGACCCTTATCTTTCCCATAGAGTTCAAGCGGTGGTGGACTGGGTGCTGCTGAACTATGCAGAGGGGAGAGTGTGTTGTTTGGGAAGGGGTATTTTTTCCATGTATGCTTAAAACTAAACGGAGGTGTTTTGTGGAACTGTTTGACATGGCACCTGAGGAGGACATTCAGCAGGGGTTTTTGCCTTTTTGGACTGCAACCTTCAGGAGCTCCCCAGAGATATAAAGCGCTGGGCTTTAAGACTGTTCAAGGGGAGAGGACTGAGTTTTGGAAGCAGTGGGGTTTATGTTTCTTTTTACCCTGCTGTGCTGAATCCACTGACGAGTGACAGTGGGGGGAGCTGTGTTTTAGTTTTGGTTTTTTCCTGAACTGCTGTGCTGAGATCACCGGGAAAATAAAAGAACTGTGTGTATTTTTTTTGTGAAACTGCTGGTTACCGGAGCCTTACCCTGTGGATTACAGTGAGTTATAATGCTGGGCGGGAAATCTCGTCCCTAGCCGGAGTCTCAAAGGAGGAGACAGGATCCCGAAAACCCCTAGAGGAGGGGCGGATCTTTCACAGAATACGCCCATTTTATAGCTTGGATTTATGAACCATGGCCCTGGCACACAAAGTTGGTAAACATGGTAGCTTTGCATCTTCTCATTTGTGTTGTGATCCTGGGTGTTGAGTCCTGGGACCGTAGCTGGGTTCCCAACCATGGCAGACAAGTCACTTTCAAAGGAGGAGTAGAGGCAAGACAGGAGATAGAGACAAGGCAGAAGCTTGGTATTGTAGAAACCAGGAAACCAGCAGACTTGGCAGCAGGAACCAGAAGACCAGTTGCGAAGGAACTTGAGGTCCGGCTGGGCTTCCCTAAAAGTGCCTAGGCCTCTGACATTACTCCTGCATGTCCTGCCACTAGCCCAATAACAGGTAGGCTGCTGTGTGCACATGCGTCCTAGAGGGGTATGTGCAACAGTGAGACAATGAAGGACGCTGTCCACCAGGCTACTACCAGAGCAATAAGTGTTGGGGTTTGGGGCTGGGATCACAGCAGCACCATGACAGTACCTCCTCCTTCTCAACCAACGCCCCCCCCCCCCCACCACCGCCTGGGCCTGGGTTTGGATTTATGAGGGAACAGGCAGTGAAACCAGCAGATAAGGACTAGAGCATGACTTGAGTTGCTTGTTTCCAGGAATTGTCCTCGGGACCAAAGCCCTTCCAAGAAATGAGATACTGCAATTTGTTCATTATCCTCTGAGAATCCAATATAGCCTGTACTTCGTACTCCTCATCAGGGTCTGCATCAACTGGTGGCACTGTAGGGGAGGCCTTAGTCGACTTCCTTAATACCAGCAGATTCAGCAAAGATGTGACAAGTGTTGTAGATCTGCAAGTTAGCTGGGAGTTTTAGTTGGTACGTGACAGGGCCAATCTGATGGGTCACTGGATATAGCCCAATGATTCGAGGGGCAAACTGGGTGGAAGGTGTTTTATGGCCTAGATTCCGAGTAGAAAGCCATACCATATCTGGAAGCGAGGCACATGGCATCTCTTTTTGACAGTTTGTTGCTTGACCCTCTGGGTCATTTGAAGTAGGAGGTCCTGGGTGGTTTTCCAAATCTGAAACAGTGAAGTGACACTCTTTGTAACCACAGGAACATCTGGGGCTAGGGGTACAGGCATAGGTACCCGGGAATGCTGGCCAAAAACAATCCAAAAAGGGGAGGCTCTGGTGGACACACATACATGATTATTATGACAGAACTCTTCCTAAGGTAACAACTGAGACTAGTTGTCCTGGAGGACAGAAACATAGGCTCGCAGGAAGGTCTTCAGACTCTGATTCATTCTTTTGGTTTGACAGTTAGTCTGTGGATGGTATCCCTGAGGAGAATTCCAGTTTTACCTGCAGGGAACAATTGTGGTTTCACCAGAATTTGGACGTGAATTGTATGCTTCGGACAGAGATAATGGACAGGAGTAAGCCATGCAATCGGAAGATCTCACTGAGAAAGTGTTGGGCCAAAATGAATGCAGTTGGTAATCCAGCAAAGGGAACAAATTGGTCCATTTTGAGAAACAGTCCACCACCACCCATATAGTAGTGTACCCATTAGACTGGGGAAGATCTGTAATGAAATCCATTGCAATGTGTGTCCACGGCTTCTTAGGTATGGGAAGCGGTTAAAGAAGGCCCCAAGAATGGGTATGCGAAGGTTTCTGGTGACTACACACAGGACAGACCGAAACAAATTCCTTTACATCTTTCTTGAGAGTGGGTCACCAATATGAGTGGGAGATAAGCTCCGTGGTACCTCAAATTCCAGGATGACCAGCAATTCTAGATTCATGTCCCCACTTGAGGACGCCCTCCTGAAACTGTCTAGGGATGATAGTATTGCCTGGTGGCACCAACGTAACAGTAGCGGTCAACATCTGGGCTGGGTTGATAACATGCTGGAGGCCAGTCGTCTCTTCACCTAATTCTATGGATCGCAACAAGGTATCCTCTTTGTTATTCTTCTCCACTGGTCAAAAGCACAGTTGGAAGTTGAAATGTGAGAAAACAAGCACCATCGGGCTTGCCGTGGATTAAGCCGTTATGGTCAGTCAGTACAATGAAGGGAAATTTGGCCTCCTCAAGTAAGTGGCACCACTCCTCCAGCGCCAGTTTTATGGCCAAAAGTTCCTGTGTCATGTATAGTTTCTCTCAGATGGGGAAATGTTCTGTGAGAAGAAAGCACAAGGAAGGGTTTCCCATGGGTGTATGACTGGGATACACCTGCTCCAGTAGTTGCATCTACTTTGACATAGAATCTTTTCCCAGGATTAGGGTGTCAAAGGATTGGAACTGTCATAACGGCCTGCTTCAGATGGTAAAATGAGGCCACAGCTTTGGTTGTCCAGTCCTGGAAATTTGCCTCCTTCCAGGTGAGAGTGTTCAGAGGTGCTGCAATGGCAGATTAATTCAGGATGCACTGCCAGTAATAGGTCCAGAGGCTGAAGCCAGTCAAGAATGGCAGACAGCTTGGTTGGGTCCATATGTAGCCCCTGATTGGAGAGGATGTACCTCAAAAAGTATAATTCGGAGCATATGAAGACACATGTCTCCAATTTGGTGAATAGCCGGTTCTGATGGGGGCAGTGGAGTACCATCTTGACATACTTCCTATGTTGTTCCAACGAATAGGAGAAGATCAGGATGTCATCAAGATAGATAAGAACACATTTGTACATCAGATCTCAGAATATGTCATTATTGAAGTTCTGGAAAACAGCAGAAGCATGATGAGATATTCATAAGTAATGCCACACTGGGAAAAAACCAAGGGTCCATCGAGCCCAGCATCACAGTGCTCATCTCTGGTGTCAAAGGTTGTATTCCACTCATCCCCCTCCCAGATCCAGATGAGGTTATAGGCTCCTCATAGATCCAATTTAATAAAGACAAAAGCACCTTCCCCCCAATATTCAGCCAGTGGTAGGTAGCGTTTTTTTAAACTCTGATCATTGCCAGCTAAAGTATTTCCTGATATTCAATGCCGGGCCATGTCTGGGCCCTGGCACTGAATATTGGGCACTAACTTTGTGTGGGCTGGGTGCCCAGCACTTATGCGGACCCAGACGATATTCAGCCAGGGTTGCATAAAAGTTTGCGGCCCTGGCTGAATATTGGGCCGGCTGGCCCACATAAACATTTTTTCTTTTTTTAAAGCCCCTGAGCCCCCTCAAGCTCCCCTGCCAATGTTTCCTCCCCCTCCCAGTCTGCGTTGACACCCCCTGGAAGACCCCCCAGCCGTGCAGGCTGGCCCCTCTGGCCTACCTGTATCCCTGGTCATCCACTGGGGTCAATGGGGGCAGAAGCACAGCCCCCTCGCTCCTGCCCCTTGCTGTGTCAGTCTAAAATGACTGCTGCAACCTCTTGCAACAGCTTGCGGTACTTCATGTAGTACCGCGAGCTGCCACGAGAGGTCACAGCAGTCATTTTTGGGAAGTGTCGCAAGAGGCAGGAGTGAGGGGGCTGCACTCCTGCCCCCAACGACCCCACTGGATCATCAAGGATACAGGTAGGCCCATGGGGGCCTGCCTGCAACGGCTAGGGGGAGAGCGGTCTGAGGGGATATTCAGTGGCACTCTCCAGTTAAGTGCCACTGAATATCCCCAGTTAGGTGGACCATTGATGAATAAACTACTTGGAATATTAAACCTGTATGTCCTTGGAATCTGTTGTCTTTGGACCTGTAGTTTTGGTGGTTTCCACCCTTTTTTGGCTTGCACTGCTCAGTATAGGGTCATTTCTCTCCCAAATAGGAGAGGGCCAGGCAAGGGCATGATCAGAAAGAAGGAAAATGAGATAGGCTACTTTGGCCCTATCAGAATCGAAGTCTCTTGCTTGTAATTCAAATACGATTTGACATTGGTTCAAGAACCCCTGGCAGGTCTTTGGTTCCCAACGAAGCAAGGAGGTGGGATGACATGGATCTACACACCACTGGGGTCAGCCTGCAATCCAGGTTCTGAGACAGGAGGCAGGGCTGCCGCTAGAGCTACTTCTGGCCCTTGGATATCATTCATCCGATAGGTCAAAGAAGAGGCAAGACAGGAGCTGGAAAGAAGGCAGCAGCTTGCAGTGTAGGAACCAGGAGACCAGCGGACTTGGCAGCAGGAACCAGGGGACCAGTTGCAAAGGCACTCGAAGTGGGGCTGGGCTTCCCTAAAAGTGCCCAGGCTCCTGACGTCACTCCTGCACGTCCTCCTGCTGGCTCAATAACAGCAGGACGATTTAGGACGCCGTCCACCAGGCCACTACTAATCGAGGTTTGGGGCCGGGATCACAGCAGCGCCATGACAATTTTATATTAGATCCTCTATACTTGATAAAACTGACCATCATTTTCTATCTCAGCTATACAGAGGACAATTTTAAAAATGATTTATAGAAATAGAAATAATTTTAGCCATTGCAATTGTCTATCTGTTTAAAAGTCTGCATGTTCTTCCACAACGCATGTATTTTAAGGCAGATTGAGAAGAAACATTTCCAGGGGTGTGCATAAGTCGAGTATGTATGGAGATTGCATTTTAAGCTCTGTCACACTTACTTTTCTAGAAAAATTCTGCCTGCAGAGAAAACAGATGCAAGTGACTGCATGTACTTTGAATCAAGGTTCCAACGAGAAAGAATGTAGATATGGTTTGCTCTGAAAATTGGTGTGAAGGTCGTGGGTAAAATTATGTGTGGCTCATCATCTAGTACAGACATTTTGAAAATTGCCTACACAGGGGCTGATGCAGAAATCTCAGCACAGAGTTTCCTAATACATGCGTAAAAAAAAAACCTCAATGGAGAAATAAAATACGTATACAATTAACTTGTGTGCATAAAATGTACGCAAATATGGGAGAGCACATCAGACACTTGCACATAAGCTTGAAATATTGATCCCAATCTTAGCCCTTCAAGACTGCCTTTGCCCTCAAACCACAACACCTGCAACTTTATATCTATTACTCTCACTTCTCCTTTCCTCCCTTTGGTTTGCCCATTCAATTTTCAATAAATGTACTTTCATCCACAGTCTCTCACTCCCTCCGTATCATTGCTTAAACTGAAACCTGGCTTTCTCCGTAGGACTCTGCTTCATTTGCTGATCTCTCTTTAGTGTTGACTGTCTGTTGACTGGATTTTAAGCTCCATGATGCAGTGACTGTCTCTTCTATGTGTCTGTATAGCACTGTGTACACCATGCAGCACTGTATAAATGTCTTGTAGCAGTAGAGGAGAAATGTTGAATGGACTGAGGTAGCAAGGGAGCAAAGCAAGAGATGTAGGGTGAGAAAGTAGGTGAGGATAAAAAAGAAAGAGATTGGGAAGAAGGGTGAGGTGGCGTGGAGGAGTGGCCTAGTGGTTAGGGTGGTGGACTTTGGTCCTGAGGAACTGAGTTCAATTCCCAGCCCAGGCAGCTCCTTGTGACTTTGGGCAAGTCACTTAACCCTCCATTGCCTGCCACATTGAGCCTGCTATGAGTGGGAAAAAGTGTGGGATAAAAAAAAAAAAAGAGAGATAGAAAGTAGGCAATGTAGAGTAAAAAACTGAATGAGGAAGAAAATGAAGAGAGCAAAATATGTAGGTATATGGTCCAAAGAGACAACAAAGCCATATATAAATATCAAAATGTGTTATGAAATATTGAAACTGAAAACTGACTTGCTTGTAGTTGGCTCCTCGGTTATTTTGTAATAGTCTATATATATGACCACCCAAACTTCCTGTTTTTGTGCCACCCAGACATCTGGTGACTTTTTAGCAAGACTTTCCCTTTTCCTGCAGAAGCTTTGCAAAGTATAATTTATCAGAGCACAGAGAGAACTAAATATTGTAATCTGGCCTGTCGCTGAATGATTCATTATACTAAAACATCTTTTAAAGGGTGAAAGAGGAGTGTGCAGTAGTAAAACACATCCCAATTAGCTCTCTATTAATGATCCTATAGTAGTATGGGTTGTACATTCAAATGTTTTATTTTTGTTTGCATGATAATATGGTCTGATCTATGACGTTTTTCTCCTATAGAAACAGAAGGGGAGAACGATAGCGGACATACACCTCACTCATGGAGCTCTGCTGTGCTAAGGTTGATTACCAGCATGGGAAGGAAAAGGAAGGAGAAAATCATCCATAGAGGCTTGCCCATGTCTGGCCCAGTGACCCAGTATGTGCAGCATTTGAATTGGGAGGTTTATGTACCCTTTTGACCCCAGTGGACCCAGGGGGGTATGTTGGTGATTTCTACTGGTCTTGAGGTGTCTTTGAACTCTGGGGAGAAGACTCTCCCACTGCCTCCATAAATGCTGTGAAAAGCAATTTCCAGTGGTTGGGTCCCATTGTTAACGGCTGATGATGTGGCTGATGGGCCACGGGGAGACGAGGGAGTTCAATTATCAACAGAGAGACAGCAAAGGAGATGCAACCTATAGGTTCGGTAATGGGATGGGACAAACAAGCATGCTCTGCTGAGTAGGGAAGCAGGAAGATTTTTGCTGGACGCAAGTGGGCAGGATATGAATGAAGTGGAGGAGAGTGCTGGAGTTGTTGGGACTGGGGGGGGGGGGGGGGGGAAATTTAAAGAGTTTGGAAGAATGGAGCAGATGTCTGGCCTCTTTATTCCTGCACCAGTGACCTTTGGTGTAACCCCCACTACCAGCTCCACCAGCAGAAATAACCTTGGGCCAGGTATGAATACTGGTCTCCAGAATGAAGGCTTCCCTTACTGGCTGCTTTTGACTCCTAACCACTACTCACTTGCCCTGTCCTTTTATCCTCACCTCTTTATTCCCTTACCTTATTGTTCTGTCTGTTTTCCTGTCTTATCTAGATTGTAAGCTCTTTGAGCAGGGACTGTCTTTTTCGTGTATGGTGTACAGCGCTGCATATGCCTTGTAGTGCTATAGAAATGATAAGTAGTAGTAGTAGTAGTAGTAGTAGTGTGACTTTATTAAAGAAACTTTTGTTAAGTTATCTGCCCAGGATACAAAAAGCATGAAGAGTGTTTGTTGGTTTGTGAAGAGAAGATAGAATCTTTAATATCTCTGAATATAGCCCTATCAAAGGATAATGTATCCCTTAGAAATAAGACAGAGAAAACTCAGTAAGGAGGAAGAATCTGAGATTTATTAACTTTCCTAAGTTGGAGTATGTTTTGCCTTTGTGAATGCTGAAAAAATATTTTTGGAGATTCTGAAATACTCTGTTGAACATTTCATCCTATACTAAGGAGATTTTTTTTACTAAGTTGTGTTAAGCAGCTAGCGTGGGTTTTACTACGTGGTAGAATTTAGCATGGACCTATGCTAATGTCTATCACACATTAAAGCCAGCAGGGCTGTGTTACACCTGCGCAAACTACTTGATGTAGGTAGGAGTGGGGAAGTGGGCATGACATGAGCAGGTCAGAGGCGTAGCCAGTGGTGACAGCTAGTGTGTGATGGTACCGCCGGAGGATGTGGTAGCAACGGTTAGGGTATCTGGGTTTAAAAAAGGTTTAGACAAATTCCTGGAGGAAAAGTCCATAGTCTACTATTGAGACAGGCATGGGAAGCAACTGCTTGCCCTGGGATTTGTAATAGGAGTGTTGCCACAATTTGGGTTTCTGCAAGATACTTGTGGCCTGGCTTGGCCACTGTTTGGAAAACAGGATACTGGGCTAGATGGACCACTACTCTGACCCTGTATGGCTACTCTTATGTTCTTATGACACTTTCCTGCTCTCCTTTTCCATTTTTATTTCCTCCTAACAGGGCCACCGAGAGACTGGGCCGGGCCTGGGGCAAGGCCGTCCCCGGGGCCCTGCCCCCATCCCCGCTGCCCCTCCGAGGTCGTCGTCGTCACCGCCCCCCTCCGTCCACCACAGGGCCGGGACGCCCTGAATTCAAATCAAAGCGCCTCACCTCGACCTCGCTCCGTGTGAAAGAAGCACAGCAGTGGCAGTCTGCAGATCGCCTCCCTTTGGGTCTTCCCTCCATGTGTCCCTCCCTCGCCAAGGGCGGGACACAGGGAGGGAAGGCCCGAAGGGAGGCGATCTGCAGACTGCCACTGATGTGCTTCTTTCACTCGGAGCGAGGTCGAGGTGAGGCACTATGATTTGAATTCAGGGGGGCCCGGCCCGGTGGTGGACGGAGGAGGGCGGGTGGAGGGGACTGTGGCACCGGGCCCCCCTTGGAGGCCCGGGCCCGAGGAATTTTATCCCCCCTGCCCCCCCTCTCGGCGGCCCTGCCTCCTAACTCCTCCCAGAACTGTCACTTTATCCAACATGGGCACTATATTTCTGCATTGTATTCCATACACACTCTCCGTGGCCTGGGCTTCTTCCCACCCATGGACCTCCCAGTTACTCCCCCCAGTGACTCTCTAGGGGACTTACATTCTCAGTAATCCCCAACCTAACAGGGGATTACACAGAGAAAAATTCACTTATTGATACCATCTGGAATCTATCTTCCAGAAAAGAGCAGAACCAGTGTAAAGCTAAGCTCTTAGAGAGCAATTCTGTAAAGAGAGGTCTATATGGAGCCTATTCTATAAACTGTAAGGAATGTGGGTGCATATTTTTCTTTACAGAGTGCTAGTGTAACAGGTAAAATATGTGCCTATATTTTAAATGTGACCACTTGTGCCAAACATAGAGCTGGTGTAAATGCTCATGCCTAGATGATTCATGCATGTGTGTGAATTATAGTATTGTATAAATTTACATGCATAAATGCCCATGCTCCATCCCCCCCAAAATGCAGGGTCATGTATTTGGTGTGCAAAGCCCCAAGGGAATGGTACAGTTTAGAGGGTGATAAACTTTTGTGCACGAAAGAGGAGCAGGACATGGGTGTGATCTTGTGTGATGATCTTAAGGTGGCCACACAGGTAGAAAAGGTGACGGCAAAAGCTATAAGGATACTTGGGTGCATAGGGAGAGGACTGGCTAATAGGGAAAAGGTGATGATGCTCATGTATAAGACTCTGGTGAGACCTCATTTAGAATATTGTGTACTATTCTGGAGAACGCACCTTCAACAAGCTACAAGCAGGATGGAGTCGATCCAGAGGGCAGCTACTAAAATGGTCACTAGTCTCTCTTCATCATAAAGTGTATGGGACAGTCTTAAAGATTTCAGTATATATATTTTGGAAGAAAGGTGGGAGAGGGGAGATATGACAGAGATGTTTAAATACCTGTGTGGCAGAGGTGGACTGACAGTGGTCTGAGCCCCATGGGTACTAAATGTTATTGGGCCTCTGCCCCTACTGCTGCCTGGCCCCCACTGTTGCCACCCCCACCTTTGCTGCCATCCCTGCCTTTGTTTCCAGCACCCCCCTGCACAACACAGCCTCCCCAAAAAGGCCACTAGATCACCAGGGCCCTTCAAGGGCCCACCAAGGCTTGTGGGAGCTGTAGAGTGTGTGTGTGTGTGGGAGAGAGTTAGGGAGAGCATCACTTGGCCCCCAGAGCATGAAAAATAAAAAGAACTAGAATGCACCCCACTAACAGACTCATCTTAACTCTATTTATTGATTTTTCTCATTCCTGCACCCCCGATTTCGATCACTATTTGGCTACTTGCCTCTCGCACACTCTACACACTCTTTTCCTCCATTTTTTGAGCCTTTTGATGTAGCACCTGCGATTCTTTTTACATTATGTTCCTCCTGTTCTCTGGCCACCAGCTGGTTCACATACTTCACCCCTTCCACGTTTTATTTTTGAGCGGCCCATTTCTGTTCTTGTCTCATAGGTCCCACTCTTCATTTTTTTATTTTAATTTTTTTCAGATCAGTTTTCTAAGTTTTGTTCCTGGCTATTTAAATGTTCTGTCTTGTAGGTACTTTTTTAGTTTGGCATTCTAGTTCTTTCTTTTTTTTCATGTCCCGACTTCTTTCCCTTACTCATTAGCTATTTCTCCCTTTTCCATCAGCCAGTTATTCCTCTCCCATTGCACCAGCATGTTTTCATATTCAGAACCCACTCCTTTTCCCTCCTCTTTTTTTATTTAAGTTCTATTTTTCGATTATAGGAGTACTTTTTTCATCTCCGATATCCTCGGTGATCACACAGTTCCTGTATGCACGGTCTTTTTAAAGGTATGTTATCTTTTTCTTTTTTTCACTTTATGTTCCACCACCTTTATTTTCACGCAAGTTTTTTCTTTCTTTCTTTCACAGACCATTTTTGTTTTCCACCCACTATTATTATTTGACATTTACTACCCTTTGCCAGGTCAGTATTTTCATTCCCTCTTTTCATGTTGTTTTCTCTTATAATCTTTCCAGAGTTTTATCACCACATTTGAGTTTTGAATACGTTTTTTTACTTGTTCAGTTCCCCCCTTCATGTTTCATGCATATTTTATTACTTGTTCCAAGACTCCATTACTTTTCTATTTATGTTTTTAAAAAAACCTCTAAAAAGAAGTGATCTCAAAGAACCACATTTTTTTTATTTGTCCAAAACAAAAAATATTGTTTGAAAACGTATCTTCATTATAACTGAACCACGATATTGAGGACATCAGTATGTTCATGAATACAGTTCTGGGTTTCGCCCAACTGAAGTTATCTCCAGGGAATCCTATGATATCCACCACTTAGGGCCCTGTATACTAAGCCATGTTATAGGCGCGTTAGTGTTTTTAGCATGTTAACCATGTACGTGTGTTAACTGTGTAAGCACCTAAAATATCCCTATAGGTGCCTACACGGTTAGCATGCCTGCTAATTGTAGGTGCGTTAAAAACGCTAATGCACCTTAGTAAACAGGGCCTTAGTCTCTTAAGTTATTTATAATATTGAAAAAAAAATCAGTCCAGTTGACAACATTCTCTATGTGAAAGATCACTGAGGAGTCAGGGCCTAATAACTAGTATATCAAATTTTCCTACTTGAAATAACAAACCTACCTGCGTGAAGTTGTTTGATTATCACTTTTATTTTGATTTCTGTGGTTGTCATTTAAGGACATGTGGAAATGTGTGTAGAAAGTAACTGCACGAAGCTGAAGTGAAATTTTAAAAGATAAGATGTATGCAAACATTGAAAGGGTCTTGTTCACTTATGGACCCTTTTACTAAGATGCGGCAAAAAGTGGCCTGCACTAGTTTGGACGCTTGAAATTGGCACGTGCTAGGCCATTTTTTACTGCAGTGGGTAAAAAGGCCTTTTTTTAAATAGGGCAGTAAATGGCCATGCGCTAATAAGGGCTCACGTGCTACTCGTGTGGTAATCAGGCAGCGTGTGGCAATGTGGCCGTGCTGCCGATTACCGCCGGGAGCACCCCTCATGGTAGAAAACAGAAAATTATTTCCTACTGCGGGAAACAGTGCATGCCAACTTCAGAATTATCATCGGGCACCCTTGCTGCCCCAGCGGTAGTGTTGATTTGGCAAGTGCTACCAGCGCATTAGCCCTATACCGCAGCTTAGTAAAAGGGCCCCTTAATGCTATGTGTTCTTCTGTCAGAGATTAAACTCAATAAAAATAATACTAGACCACATAAAATCTCATACTGTTTAAGCACACGATAAACTCTCTGACTGAGTATAGTCTGGGTAGGATAGAAAACTATAGTCTCAGATATTAGCAGATCCATATTCAAAAACCCATTAAGAATGTAAATGATCTAGATCATTTTATCTGCATACTTTATCCAGTAGAGCTTATCTAGATAAGTGTGCTATTGAATATGTCTAGATAAAGTTACCTAGATAACTTTAGGACAGCTCTTTGGCCGATCAGAGTTACCTGGGTAAGTTTGGCTGGCCAAGCAAAAAAAAAAAAGGAGGAAGAAACCTCATCTGAACGTGAGCAGCAAACAAAAAAGTGAGGTAGATTCAAGGAGGATATCTTTAATGTAAACAGCAGAAAGACGGTAAGGGGTCAGGTAAATCTCTTATGTTATGGCGAAAACGCTTAACAAAAGAGTAAAGTCAAGTCCAGGCTGTTGAATTCCTGTGATGCCCCAATAGGAAAAACCGCTGAGCTGCAAAAAACTGTCTGAACGTCAAATGTCAGTGACGTAAATTATGCAGAAGGAACTCTCCGTGTCACCTTTTTAAACATTGGGATAAATCTTGTGAGAGGCAAAAATGTTAAAACTGAAGGATTGCCCAGCTTACTCACAAGCTGAACAAGCCGTCTTGATATCGACTCCTAAGTGTCCTCTCTGGTGCAAAAGTTGATAAAAGAAATATTTAAGAGCAGATTCATCAACCACATTGAGATCTGAAACTCTGAATTTCAAAGGCACAAGAAAAATCAGTGTCATAGAGCAATTTCACGTTCAATGACACATAGCAAATAAGGGCAAAATGTTCTGCATTTGTTAGTCTAGACGTGTTCTATCTATCTATTATTTATTTAGTGGGACCTATTAACTACCTTCATGAACAGGTTCACCCAAGGTTTAACATAAAACTTACAATTTTGTTACTATTGTAACAATAGTAAAATGACCAAATATAAACATAAATACAATAAATGAGGTAAACTTGGAAATACGATGTCTGTACAATGCAAACAATAGACAGCATGGAAAAATATTCAAATATTATAGATGTAATACAATGTCAGCATAATACCATGAAATACCTACTAAGCAAGCAGTAGAACATTCAAATAACATAGATGTTAATGCTTTTCTACCTAGCTGAGGGGTCAAGTGCAGATATATAGATGGGGACTAGATGGGAAGTATAGAGTTGATTGGGATAAATAGATGGTTGGCTAAACTCAAGGCAAAATCTTTGTACAGTTAAACAAGATATGAGGATCTGGTCTAAGTTACAGGGTGTGCAGCAGAGCTTGTACAGATGTGGAGTGAGTGGATAGTCAGTTATCATATGTATTAAAGGTTTGCGAGAAAAGCCAGGCTTGCACCTGCTTCTTGAAGTAGAGGTAGTCTCGAGTTAGACGTAGCCCCTCTGGGAGTAAGTTCCAGAGTGTGGGAGCTACTCCCAAGAAGGCTATCACATCATACAATTTCTTTTGATGAGGGTGCAGATAGTTAAGCTCCTGAAAAGACCTTAGAGGTCTCAAAGGTATGTAGAGGGCTAATTTATTATTTATGTACTCTGGCCCATTTTGCCTAAGGACCTTGAAAGTCAGGCACAGAGTTTTAAATTTAGCCCAGTAAGGTACTGGTAGTCAATGTGGTTTTTGCAGGAAGGGTGTGATGTGGTCACACTGCTTGTAGCCTTCTATCAGTCGGGCTGCAGCATTCTGAATTAGTTGGAGCTGGTGTGAGCTCTTTTCGGTTTGACCAGTGTACAGGGCATTATAGTAGACTAGTTGTGATGTTAACATAGCATGGACCACTGTGGTTAGACTCATCTTTTCCATATATGGAGAGAGATTTCGTAGGTGCTGTAGGTGATAGAGGCAATTTTTGAAGGTTCTTTGAATTTGTGGGATCAGAGTGAGTGATGAGACTAGCAGTATCCCAAGATTCCTGACCTGTGATTTTAGGGGGAGTTCATACTTCCCAAAAGGTATTTTGAAGTCAGGTACTAGTCCACTTGTGTTAGGTTCCCAAAGAATAGGCAGTGTTTGTTGTTTTTTCGCCCATTCCTGAGTTGCGGTTAGACAGGCAGTCAGTTTATTCAAAGCTATGGGTAGCAGAGGCATACCAAGGGCGGGGCGGTGGGGGCAGTCCACCCCGGATGTCAGTGGGTGGGGGGGGGGGGGTGCTCCACTGGCGCTGCAGTCAGCCCTTGTCTCCTGGAAAAAGCTGTGAAGCGGCGTGGCAGGCAGTGCCTCGCATCTGCCCTGCTTGTAAATGAACGAAGTAAATCTCCTCCTCATCGTCGGGCCTTCCCTCACTGGGTCCCGCCCTCCTCTGAGGTAACTTCCTATTTCCGTGAGGGCGGGACCCAGTGAGGGAAGGCTCAATGACGATGAGGAGATTTACTTCATTCGTTTACAATCAGGGCAGACGTGAGGCGCGGGACAACTGTGAGGGAAGGGCCTGAAGGTGATGGCGAGAGAATGGTGTGGGGGGACCTTCTGGGAAGCGCCGTCATCATCGGGGCTCTGAGGCAACTGCTAGGCACGCGCTGTGTGGATCGGCTCCCCTCCCTTCCCTCCCACCCCACCTGCACGGGAGAGAGCTCGACTGCCGCTTGCACCGCATCCTGACTCCGACTCTTCTGATTTGGGGAAAACCAAACTCTGCTTTTCTTTTCTGAGCTTTTTCTTTAAAGGCAGGGTGGTGGCAGGAGACGAGGGCTGCTGGTGGTCGGGTCGGGGGCTAAGATGGGAGAGGGGGGTTTCAGATGGGAGAAGGGGGGTGGGGAGGGGGGTTTCAGATGGGAGAAGGGGCCATGCCTGAAAATGGGAGCCATGCCTGGGGCTGGTGGGAAAATGGGTCTGGGGCTGAAAAGGGGGTCCCTAATGCAAGGCATGTGGATGATGGGAGCTGAAAAGGAGGGTAGGTGGGATAAGGAGGCTAGTACTGGAACTGGGGGCTGAAAAGGGGCAGGGGCTGAAACTGTGGGGACTGGGGGCTGAAAAGGGGACTGGGAGAAGTGGCTGGGGCTGAAGCTTGGGACTGGTGAGAGAAAAGGGCAGGGGCTGAAACTGCGGACTGGTGGGATAGTGGAGCTGAAACTGGGGGCTGAAAAGGGGGGGGGGGCAGGTGGGAGAGTAAACAAACATGTGGACAAAGGGGAGCCGGTTGATATTGTGTATCTGGATTTTCAAAAGGCGTTTGACAAGGTACCTCATGAAAGTCTACAGAGGAAATTGGAGGGTCATGGGATAGGAGGAACAGTCCTATTGTGGATTAAGAACTGGTTGAAGGATAGGAAACAGAGAGTGGGGTTAAATGGGCAGTATTCACAATGGAGAAGGGTAGTTAGTGGGGTTCCTCAGGGGTCTGTGCTAGGACCGCTGCTTTTTAATATATTTATAAATGATTTAGAGATGGGAGTAACTAGCGAGGTAATTAAATTTGCTGATGACACAAAGTTATTCAAAGTTGTTAACTCGCGACAGGATTGTGAAAAATTACAGAAGGACCTTACGAGACTGGGAGACTGGGCGGCTAAATGGCAGATGACGTTTAATGTGAGCAAGTGCAAGGTGATGCATGTGGGAAAAAAGAACCTCAATTATAGCTACGTCATGCAAGGTTCCACGTTAGGAGTTACGGACCAAGAAAGGGATCTGGGTGTCGTCGTCGATAATACACTGAAACCTTCTGCTCAGTGTGCTGCTGCGGCTCGGAAAGCGAATAGAATGTTGGGTATTATTAGGAAAGGTATGGAAAACAGGTGTGAGGATGTTATAATGCCGTTATATCGCTCCATGGTGCCACCGCACTTTGAGTATTGTGTTCAATTCTGGTCGCCGCATCTCAAGAAAGATATAGTGGAATTG
Organism: Microcaecilia unicolor; assembly: GCF_901765095.1. Taxonomy (NCBI): domain Eukaryota; kingdom Metazoa; phylum Chordata; class Amphibia; order Gymnophiona; family Siphonopidae; genus Microcaecilia; species Microcaecilia unicolor. The sequence continues at coordinate 183,787,062 of NC_044039.1, read as the reverse complement.
GAAAAGGTGCAGCGAAGGGCAATTAAAATGATAGCGGGGATGGGACGACTTCCCTATGAAGAAAGACTAAGGAGGCTAGGGCTTTTCAGCTTGGAGAAGAGACGGCTGAGGGGAGACATGATAGAGATATATAAAATAATGAGTGGAGTGGAACAGGTGGATGTGAAGCGTCTGTTCACGCTTTCCAAAAATACTAGGACTAGGGGGCATGCGATGAAACTACAGCGTAGTAAATTTAAAACAAATCAGAAAAAAGTTTTCTTCACCCAACGCATAATTAAACTCTGGAATTCGTTGCCAGAGAATGTGGTGAAGGAGGTTAGCTTGGCAGAGTTTAAAAGGGGTTAGACGGTTTCCTATAGGACAAGTCCATAAACCGCTACTAAATGGACTTGGGAAAAATCCACAATTCCAGGAATAACATGTATAGAATGTTTGTATGTTTGGGAAGCTTGCCAGGTGCCCTTGGCCTGGATTGGCCGCTGTCGTGGACAGGATGCTGGGCTCGATGGACCCTTGGTCTTTTCCCAGTGTGGCATTACTTATGTACTTATGTGGGCTGGGGCTAGAACTAGGGGCAGATGGGATAAAGGGGCTGGAACTGGGGGCTGAATAAAGGGGCAGAGAGAGAGACGGGACAGATCCTGGATGGATGGATGGATAGATAGAGGGTGGGGGAGAGGGAAGGCAGACCAGACCCTGGATGGATGGATGGGAGGGCAAATGGTGGATTGAAGGGGCAGAGAGAAAGGGCAGACAGTGGATGGAAGGGATAGAAAGGGCAGACAGTGAATGGAAGGGGGAGAGAGCGAGGGCAGACAGTGAATGGAAGGGGGAGAGAGAGAGGGCAGATGGTGGATGGAAGGGGCAGAGATAGAGGGCTGATGTGCATGAAAGGGGCAGGGAGAGAGGGCAGACATTGGATGGAGGGGACAGCAGAGAGGGCAGACACTGGATGGCAGAGAAAGAACGAAGACAGATGCTGGATGGAAGGAAGACAGTGAAAAGAAGATGAGGAAAGCAAAAGCCAGAGACAACAAACTGTAAATAAAATACATAAATATATATATTTGCTTTAGGATAAAGTAGTATTGTAGCTGTGTTAATAAATGTTTATAATAGAACATGTAAATAAGGTAATCTTTTTATTGGACTAATTTTAATAAATTTTGACTAACTTTCGGGGAGCAAAACCCCCTTCCTCAGGTCAGGATAGGACACTGTAACAGCACTATACTGTACTGACCTGAGGAAGAAGGTTTGGCCTCTGACAGCTAAATGTATTAGTCCAATAAAATGGTATTTTATTTTCTATATTTTTTTTATTTCTATTTGTTAATTTGTAAAGTGGTGATTGGTATTTGTTAGTTTTTTTTTTCAAATTTACATCTGCTGTCTTTATATTTTGCACAGTACTAGGGGACATTTTCTGTTTCTGTGGTGTTGCATTGCATGCAGAGTCTGGCATCTTGGGAGTTCAGTTTAATTTTTGTCTAAATAGAAAGTTTATGATTACTTATTCTATAGTGGATTAGGGTGTATCTGTGTTTGTGAAAAAGATATGGCTTTCAGTTGGCATTGACTGTGCAGGATCGACGATCTGTCGGGTTTTGTTTTACAATACGTGAATTGATGTTCTAATGCTCACTGTAGTGTTTAAGATGCTTTCCTTTTCCTTGTGTGACTCATAGAAATGACTGCTTATGGTATGGTAGAATTGCTCTATAGGTCCTGAGTGTTTTGTATTCTCGGTATGCCTATTACTGGATTTTGGAGGGGGGTGTTAAAAAAATGACCGGCCCTGGGTGTCAACTACCCTAGGTACGCCACTGATGGGTAGACCTAGTTCAATGGACAAGAGTAGCTGCACATCACTTTTTTTTGTTACATTTGTACCCCGTGCTTTCCCACTCATGGCAGGCTCAATGCGGCAATGGAGGGTTAAGTGACTTGGCCAGAGTCACAAGGAGCTGCCTGTGCCTGAAGTGGGAATCAAACTCAGTACCTCAGTTCCCCAAGACCAAAGTCCACCACCCTAACCACTAGGCCACTCCTCCACTCTGCATAGAGAATTTTGTGCCAGTCGACTGAAACAGCTCAGCCAGAGGCTTGAGGTAGATATTAAATAAAATGGGAGACAGCGTGGATCTCTGTGGCACCCCACAGTTCACTGCCCAAGGCACTGATGTGCCGTTGCTGAAAAAAACTGCAGTCTGCAGAACTTTATAGCTAGGCGAGCTAAAGGAGAATTAGTATTAGTTGAGACACCCTTGGAGAGGGCATTGGTGGGTGGAGCAAATAGGGGATGTGTTACCAGAATAAACAGAGCCCTTTTAGGGTTCCAAAAACCAATTACATATTATTTATCCAGATGGGAATCTGCGCTAGTCACCTCCTTTGAATATGAACAGTGGGAGGTTATGTTCAAATCTTTGCTTAAAGTTTCGATATCTAGTAGTTTGATGGAAAATGGACATAAGATCTTGTACCACTGGTATTATACACCCGAGCAGCTTTATGCTGGCGAAGGTGCGGAATGGAGGGAGATATGATTCATATATGATGGACTTGTCCACATGCCCAAGAGTTTTGGACTTTAGTGCTGAAATTTGTATCTAATCTATCGGGAGTCCAGTACCCTTTAAGGATGGAATATTGCCTGCTGCATGCTAAGCCTTGAGGGGTGAAGTCTTTCATTGCATCAGCTGATAGCATCGCTGTTTGTTGCCAGCAAGTTGGTGCTGGCTGGTGCTTGGAAACAACCAACTATACCAGGCTTTCGGCAGGTTCTGCAGAAAATGGATTATATTCACTTAATGTCAAAGTTAACGGCGATACGCACTTGTCACCTAGCACGGTACCATTGTATATGGGACCCTTATGTGCAATGGTCTCCTGACCCTAAACTTTGTAAGTTGTTGCAGTAAAAGAGACACTTAAGCTTTCTCTATGTGTAAGGGGGGATAGGAGGGGGGAGATGGGGAGGGGGGTAGTGTTCCATTTTTTATGCAATTTACTATAGCGCTAGAAAAATTATCTAATTGGATATTTTGTCATATGGTTTGTTTTTTCTGTTGTAACAAATCCAAAAATAAAAACATTATTTAAAAAAAAACCTGCAGTCCATCTAACAAATAGGATTTGAGCCATGTAAATGCTGGGCCACTGATATCAGTTTCTGCCAGCCCTGTAAGCATGATATTATGATCCACAGTGTCAAAGGCTACTGAGAAATCCAGCAACACTAGTATCCAGGCAGATCCCTTGTCACGGACCGGTTTCTGTGCAGATTATGTTGTAGCCACTGCCACATTGCTATGAATTGCTGTGCAGTGTTTTCAATAGTCCTACCATCTGCTACTACTAATTTTGCATTAGGTGTGTATATTCAATTGCAGTATAAGCACTGAAATCACATCCATCCTGCAGTGGACTCAGGGGTTTTTCTAAGTGTGTACGTGCTAGAAACAACTTGGAGGCAAAAACGTACCTTACCACGTAACGATAATTAAGAATGAAAACGAATTTGGCTGATCAGCTTGTGAAATCTCCCCTAACTGTGCTTTCAATAGTAAAATGAAAAATTCTTCTTAAAATAATACTAATTTTAGAAGAACAATGGTCTTAAGTAACATTATTTGCCAGCCACTACCTTGCTGTTACTGACTTCCTCTGTAACGCAGCGTGACACTCAAGAAAGCATGTTTGTCTTAATATCTATCACATGTTTTTCTCATTGTCTAGCAGGAGTAATAATCAGTAATAAAATTGAAACAAATCTTACCTTCCATGCGTGAATACAGCAGTCTTTGGTTTCCAAGGGCAGCTTTATTCGTTTCCATATAAAGAGTTTTGGAGCGCTGTTCCAAGTGTGCAGACCACAATAGTGTAGAAAACAGTTACAGGAAGCTGTAAGAAAATGAACCAGTCTGCGAGCTCAGAAACCTCTCCCAATAAGATGAGCTCATTATAAAAAGGGCAGTTTGTATTTAGACTGTATAAGGAGCTAAATTGCTGATAGGCATAGTTATGACTGATCAAATAAGTAAATTGCAACCTAAAATAGAGTATTAGTCTAAACTACAAATGTGAAAAAAGAGATGTTGAGCTTGATGTGATAAAGCTGTTCTTAGTGTGCATTTTAAGGGCTAATTTTACTCCTTTAGCTAAATACCAGCAAAAATATATGCTAAAAAGTGCTTAAAGTTCAGTACATTTCTCATGTACTGTATGGAAAGACTTGCACGCAGGTATTACTTTTTAACAGCAATCCTAGATGTGAAGAAATGTTTTTAACCTTCATCAAAATCAATAGAAGAAAATGGAATCTATCTATCTATCTATCTAGATATAGATAGATATTGATATAGATATAGATAAATAGATAAATAGATATAGGACTCCTCCCCTCCTACCCCAACCCATCTACCTCCCTCCCACTCAGCTTTAAGATGATCTCAATTAAGCATAGATAAGGAAGACAATAAGGAGACTTTCTAAAGAAGTTTGCCATAGAAACATTTTTAGGTACATTTGAAGCAGGAAGCCTATGAAGGAGTCAGTTGGACCATTAGATGATCACAGGGTAAAAGGAGCACTCAGGGAGGACAGAGCCATAGCACAGAAAATTAATTAATTATTTGCATTGGTCTTTACTGCAGAAGATATAAGGGAGCTACCCATGCCAGAAATAGTATTTGATGGTAAATGAGTTGAAGGAAATGAAATAAATCTCAGTGAACTTGGAAGATGTAATATGCCAAATTAACAAACTAAAACAGTAAATCACCTAAATAGGTAGTATACACCCCAGAGTACTGAAAGAACACAAAAATGAAATCGCAGATGGAAAAATTATATCTTACCTGATCATTTTCTTTCTTTTAGTCCCAATAGATCAGTCCAGGACTTGTGGGTTATGTCCATCAACCAGCAGATGGAGACAGAAAAAGAAAATAGTTCTTGGTGATTTGCTCCTCAAGTGTATCATGCAATCCTAGAATCCTCAGTATTTCAAATGACAGAACAGTGGAGGTCATATATAGTGTACAACACATATGTTAGCAATAAGTCTTAGCTTAGAAAGAAGGCAGTGAGAATACCAATATAGACATAAAGGCCCATAATAAGCCAATGCTATGGAAGCTGATTGCCATAAATATGAGGTATTGAACATTCTACTGAGTAGAAGCCTTAGATAAAGCTCTGCCAGAACATGAACTTGAGGAGAACTTTTCCATGCAAAAACATGGGATTTTTTTTTCTACACAGAAGAGACTGAGAAATCTGTCTCAACTTCTCCTGGGAAGAAGGTGCTCCTGGCATATATCCGCCAGGGTGTATGCAGAAAAAACCTAGTGTAAAAACAGAAAAGGATGGGCTAAAGGACAAAAAATTATCAGGTGTCATGGTCCTACCGTGACTTGACGACATCCGAGGTCGGGGCCAGTCTGAGGGATCGCTGACGAGCGAGGAGGAGTCTGTGGCTGCATCCGCCGGCGCCCCTGTCAGCATGCTCAGGAGCTGTGTTCGAGGTTTGGATGGGCCGGTGTCTGTTTTGGATGATGTCAGACACCGGACTCGATTTAACCCTGTCAATTCTCCAGACTGACGCTCTCGCATTAAAGCCGCCCTAGCTTATGGTCTGCTGGTTAGCTGTGGGTCTCAAGACGTTGCCTTGTGAGTTCCAGCACAGCTTGTTGCTGCTTGTGTGTGTGTGTGTATGGGCTTGTCTTCTGCCCTTGTGCTTTGTGAGTTGGTTCCAGTGCAGCTTGGTGCTGCTTGTGTGTTTGTGTGGGCCCTGAGCTTAGGTAGTATGTTCAGGTGTGGGGCCCTAGTCTTGTCTGGTCTTGCATTGTTTGCTGTGTGTCCGCTGCCTGTGTGTTTGGGCCACACACCTGCCTTATGTTTTGTTCTCTCCTGCTTCAGACCTCTGTGTGTGCTACATTTCTTCCTCTGCTTGCTGCTTGGGTTTCAGTTCGGCCTTGCAGCCCGAGTGGGCTCTCTTACGCACGAGTTCTAGTTTGGCCTTGTGGCCTGTTTGTTTTTCCTCTTCCTTCCATGCCTAGTATTTCTGGTCCTGGTCATGCGAGTTGGGCCTTGCTGCCTTTCAGTTTCTATCTTTGCTAGCACAGACCCCTGAGGAACCCTACTATCTACCCTTCTCCACTGAGCATACTGACCATTTAATCCTACTCTCTGTTTTCTATCTTTTAACCAGTTTTTAATCCACAGTAGAACACTACCTCCAATTTCCTCTGGAGTCTTTCATGAGGTGCTTTGTCAAATGCCTTTTTAAAATCCAGATACACAATATCAACCAGCTCACCTTTATCCACATGTTTGTTCACCCCTTCAAAAAATGTAGTAGATTGGTGAGGCAAGATTTCCCTTCACTAAATCCATGTTGGCTTTGTCTCATTAATCAATGGTTTTGAATATGCTCTGTAATTTTGTTCTTTATAATAGTCTCTACCATTTTGCCTGGCACCAACATCAGGCTCACTGGTGTATAATTTCCCTGATTACCTTTGGAACCTTTTTTAAAAAATCGGTGTTACATTGGCCACCCTCCAATCTTCCAGTACCAAGCTTAATTTTAAAGATAAATTACATATTACTAACAATAGTTCTGCAAGTTCATTTTTTCAATTCTATCAGTACTCTGGGAGGAATACCATCCAGTCCAGGTGATTTGTTACTCTTCAATTTGTGAAATTGCGCCATTACATCTTCCAGGTTTATAGAGATTTCATTCAGTTTCTCTGACTCATCAGCTTTGAATATCATTTCTGGCACCAGTATCTCTCCCAAATCTTCCTCGGGGAAGACCGAATCAAAGAATTCATATAGGGGGTCTTTTACAAAGTGGCAGGGCTTACTGCATGCCAAAATGGAACTACTGCTGGCCCAATGCGGCCACCTGCAGTAGTTCCAGCTGGAGCACGCGCCGTTTCCAGCATGGTGCTATCTCGGCAGTAGTTACCACTGGGTTACCGCGGGAGCCTTTACCACCACCTCAGTGTGTGGCAGTAAGTGCTTCCTACCACATGGGCATTTTTTTTTGGGGGGGGGGGGGCATTTTACCAGCTGAGGTAAAAAGGGCCCTGGTGTGTGGGAAAAGAACCCCCATGCTACTGCAGGGCCTTTTTTCTCACAGCTTAGTAAGAGGACCCCTTAATCTCTCCTCTATGGCTTTGTCTTGCCTGAGTGCCCCTTTTACCCCTCGGTCATCTAGCAGTGCAACTGATTCTTTTGCCGGCTTCTTGCTTTTAATTATACCTGAAAAAGTTTTTACTATTGGGCTCATTTTCGAAAGAGAAGGGTGCCCATATTTCAACACAAATCGGGAGATGGGCGTCCTTCTCCCAGGGTCACACAAATCGGCATAATCGAAAGCCAATTTTGGGCGCCTCAACTGCTTTCCGTCATGGGGACGACCAAAGTTCCCGGGGCATGTCGGAAGCATAGCGAAGGCGGGACAGGGGCGTGCTTAACACATGGGCATCCTCGGCCAATAATGGAAAAAAGAAGGGCGTCCCTGACGAACACTTGGCCGACTTTACTTGGTCCCTTTTTTTTACGACCAAGCCACAAAAATGTGCCCTAAATGACCAGATGACCACTGGAGAGAATAGGGGATGACTTCCCCCTACTCCACCAGTGGTCACTAACCACCTCCCACCCTAAAAAAAATGTTTAATTATTTTTTCCAGCCTCAAATATCATACCCAGCTCCATGACAGCAGTATGCAGGTCCCTGGAGCAGTTTTAGTTGGTACTGCAGTGCACTTCAGGCAGGCGGACCCAGGCCCATCCCCCCCTATTTGTTAAACTTGTGGTGGTAAATGTGAACCCTCCGGAGCCCACCACAAACCCACATCTAGGTGCCCCCCTTCATCCCTAAGGGTTATGGTAGTGGTGTACAATTGTGGGGAGTGGGTTTTGGAGGGGGTTGGAGGACTGAGCACACAAAGTAAGGGAGCTATGCACCTGGGAGCTTTTTCTGAAGTCCACTGCAGTGTCCCCTAGGGTGCCCGGTTGGTGTCCTGGGATGTAGGGGGACCAGTACACTACGAATGCTGGCTCCTCCCATGACCAAAGGGCTTGGATTTTGTCGTTTCTGAGATGGGCGTCCTCGGGTTCCATTATCGCTGAAAATCGGGGACAACCATCTCTAAGGTCGACCTAAATGTGGAGATTTGGGCGTCCCTGACCATATTATCGAAACGAAAGATGGCTGCTCATCTTGTTTCGATAATATGGATTTTCCCGCCCCTTCACGGGGATGTCCTGTGAGGACACCCTCAGGAAAACTTGGGCGCCCCGTTCGATTATGCCCCTCCAAGTGTTTTTGACTCTATGATACATAAGAGACAATCAAAGTGTTAGTTTCACAATCATGAAATCCAATAAATGTGTTAGTTTCATAATAATGAATTCCAGTCCAATTCTAAATTCAACCCCTTTAAGTATTGCCATACTGGGAAAGACCAAAGGTCCATCAAGCCCAGCATCCTGTTTCCAACAGTGGCCAATCCAGATCACAAATACCTGGCAAGATCCCAGAAGATCTGCCTATATAAATTAGGTCAGAGGGACAAACAATCATGCAAATTACATTAGAACTATCACAAGAAGTATTAAAACACAAATAAATGTTCTTAAAAGTCTTTGGAATAACTAATTGATGTACCTCAATAGAAGATTTGCCACTGGCAACATTTGGAATGGCCTGTAATGTCCCTGTAATCCAATCTTTTATAAGTCAGTATTTCACCTATAGTCTTCCTCCTTCTATATGTGATGATAGGACTTTGTTGAAAGCAATTGAGCACTGTTTAGATTTCCCAATATTTAAAAATTAGGGCAGTAACCATAGAAATGTGTGCAGGATATGGTAATATTGCTACTACTCTAAGCATTTCTATAGCACTACTAGGTGTACACAGAGCTGTGCATATTATGTGCAGGTACTTTCTTTGTCCCTAGCAGGTTCACAATCTAAGTTTTGTACCTGGGACCATGGAGGATTAAGGGATCCTTTTACAAAGCTGCCTTAACGTCTGTGCATGTTTTTGATGCGTGCCAAGGCCCCCTTTTACTGCAGCGGGTAAAAGTCAGGGTTAAAAAAAAAAAGAAAAAAGAAATAGACGTATGGCAAGTGAAACACTTGCCATGCTGCCATTTTGGGTGGGAGCACTTATCGCCATCCATTGAGGTGGCGGTAAGGCCTCCCGTGATACCCCAGCGGTAACCGGGCAGCGGGCGGCACTGCCCGATTACTGATGGGTACATAGTGGCGCGCTGGGGGTGGAAACTACTGCTGGGCTGCTGTGGTAGCCCAGCGGTACTTCCCTTTTAGCTAGCGATAAACCCACTTTGGGTTTACTGCCACTTTGTAAAAGGGCCCCTAAGTGATTTGCCCAGGGTCACAAGGAGCCGTAGTGCAGTGGGAATTGAACCTGGTTCTTAGGATCTCGGCCTACTGCACTAACCATTAGGCTACGCCTCCTACCAATCTGTCCTCTTGGTCCTGTTCATTGTAACATAATAGCAAGTCTCTATGTGCAAATTTAGTCCTCAAATATGCTCTGTTAATTGCAGAAGTCAGATAGCCTCTAGTTGAAAATCTCCCCATCATTATTTGAGCTTGATGTTCAAAATTTTTATTTATTTATTTTTGTTACATTTGTACCCCACACTTTTCCACTCATGGCAGGCTCAATGCGGCAGGCATGGAGGGTTAAGTGATTTGCCCAGGGTCACAAGGAGCTGCCTGTGCCAGGAATCAAACTCAGCTCCCCAGGACCAAAGTCCACCACCCTAACCACTAGGCCACTCCTCCACACAGTTGAGTAGATACGTCTGTCGCATAAAAATTGACTAATTGGTAAACTCTTAGTCGGTAAGGATGGTGACTTCAAAAGTGTAAGAATGTATTTCTATTTACAAGTTTATGGTACACTGTAGTACATATGTCCATCCCAGACTTGTACAAATGAGCATCCAAAAAAGCAATCCCTTCATGGTTGTAAGTAGCCGTAAATTGTAAGAAAGGAGACAGTGTGTTTATCCATCTAAAAAAATTCTTCCAATTATTTAAATGTATCATCCATAAGAAAAAAAAGTCATCTAGGAATCCTTTCCATTTTGTAACAGATTTAAACCAAATGAAGAAAATAAAAACTGTTTTTAAAAAACAGCAACAAATGAAGAAGCTACTGATGAAGTTCCCATAGCTACCTCTTGTAACTGTTCAAAAAAATTGATCCTAAAACCAAAAATAATTGTGTTTTATGACCAGAACCTTTAAGGCCGAAACACGTTCCGTGTCGGGTTATTGACTGTTTTATTGAAGAACTTTTTAATCTTTGAAGTGCACACCACTGTTTGTGTGTGTGTGTTTTTTTTCTCTCCACTGTGTGGTTTTTTTGGATTGTTTTGCGGAGTTTGAGCTTCCTGTTTTGGTTTTTTTCTTATGACCAGAACTGCCAGTTTCTTCAAATATTCTGTGGAAATTCTCTGAGGTAAAGGTTGATTATTTAAAGACCTCACAATAATGTCTAATGCCTCATCCTGAGGTATTTGTGTATATAAATAATGTCCAAAGACACAAACCAAAGTCTGGCCTCTTAATTTCTCCCCCTGAATCTCCCTCATGCAATTCTTGAAGCATCTTTCTATGTGAATTGGACAGGTTATTAAATGTTCTATGGAACCCAGGTTCCAAAATCTTCAAATCCTGTAAAAGCAAACTTTGAAAATTTTGGATTGCTATATGCAAAGGACTCAAAGGTATCCAAGTTAGTTTTTGTTTTAATTTATGAAATTGTTAAAATATTATGCAAGCCAAACACTTGCAATAGAAACTCAGATAATTTAGTAGAAGCATTAGTCACAAGACCCAAAAGAGGAATAATTAAACATCTTCCTTAGACCACTATAATAGGGGGAGGAAAAGGGAAATGTAAAGAGATACAAACAAGAAAAAATAAATTATTAGAAAAAAACAATAGCATGTTAACATCCCGTTCAATTTAAGGCTTCAATCTTACACAGACTGAGCGGTTCCTTTCATGATCTTCAAGTCAATAAAGGCTTACAACTGCTCTGGCTTATAGTATATATATATTTAACCCCAAGATATTTAACAAGGCATTTACAAGGATAGGCCAAAAGAAAAGATGCCCCTAAAGACAATGTATCCTGTCTTTCTTCTTTCCTGAGCATGTCTTGTAACATCCGGAAATATCTGTACTTTCTTCCCGAAGAAAAGCTTCTGAGAGGTACGAAAGTACATCTTTATAACCGAATTTAAATCTTGCTCGAAAACAAATGACACAATTAGGGTAAATCTATCTGAATCTTCAGATAGCAAGGTTTCCAAAACAGCCTAAAATATCTAAAGGCTCATTTCTTATTTCCTGATATGTTTTAGAGGGAACATCATAAACTTTGTTTAAAGGGGGTAAAGTCACAGAGGAAACACTCCAACCAAATATTTCTTAAAGGCCTCTATAGGAGAAATCCCTACAGACCTAGGAAAATTAAGAAAATGTATTCAGTCTTCTATTAAAGTTTTCAATAGACTCAACCCTCCTATACAGAGCTATTTTGTCCTTCATAATAATCGCTGTCACATTCTATAATCCTGTAACCTCAGTTTTAAGGGTTTCTATTTGAGTAGAAAATTCCTTTCTTGTGCCATCCAGAGATTCAGTTAAGTTGTCAATCTTACTCACAAAAACAGAAAAATCCCTTGCTGACTTCTCTACGGTTCCGCTCAGCTTCTGAAGACCTTCCCAAATGCTCTCTAGAAATACTGCCAAAGAGGTTTTTGTTGATATCGATGCCCTCAGCATTCTGTGATTCATTCAGTCCGCCGACTCCCTGGCAGTCAGACCCCATCCTAGATCCTGCTCTCAGGTTTCTTCCGCAGAGAGAACTTCAACCAATGCCTGTTCCCTGAACGAAAACGATGGTGGTTCATGCGCACATCTAGCCCGCAAGCCGGGTCCACCACTCCAGATCCAATGGGAGTCTTTGCTGTGAATCGGTCCATAGTTTGCTGCACAGGTGAGGAGGTTCTCACAGTCGGGGGAACTGTCTTGACAACCCCCTTTCTCTTCTTATGGGGCATATTTTCAGGGGGAAAATTGTAGAAAGGCATCAAAATAACCAGACACACTCAACCAGCAAAGAACATGCTGCCATCTTAACCCTGCCCCTCCCTATCCAAGTTGGTTTTAATTGCACAATAGAGCTATCATGGATAGCACCATCTACTGCATTATCTTCAAAATGGTTCTTTAATTGTAGTTTATGAAAACAATCTTTTGATAGCAATATAAGTTTTAAATTAATCATAAGGCATTTGCAGGAAAAAGCTCAAGCCTAATTCCAAACTTCACATTGTGTGGATAAACTAGATCAATTTGCTATCAGTTCCACTGATGTTCCATTTGCATTCAAGTGCGAGTCCTGGGTCCTTGATTCCCCTGTTTGTCTGGGTGTTCCACCTGCTTTTTCCTCTGTACCGACCCTGGGACATCGTCCTGCAAAAAAGACTGGTCTTGCCTAGAGACCACTTGTTCTCTATGATCTCTCTCCTCTCTACTAGGGGCTCTACTGTGCTAAATCCTACTGAAATAAACACTTGATCTCTGATTTCACGTAGCTTCTTTTATTATTTGTTATGTTAAAGCTTAATGCTCATTATTCGTATTTGGTATTTGAATTTCGCTGAATAATATTTTTCATTATTTGTATTTGGCCTAATAGTAAAATATGCTATTCGGTACAGCTCTAATTATGACCATCAATCAGTTATTCCAAAGACTTTTAGGAAGTAAATGCTTTTGCATTAACTTCTTGCCAAATTTTCTGCTTTCCATGGGCACTTATGAATAAAGTGTTCTTTCCCTGCCACAAAACAAAGTCCTGGAGCCTGACAGTTTAGCCTGTTCTCCATAAGTAGACTGGTATTACCAGTTTGAATGAGTTCCTCGGAGGAAGTAATCATTGAGCCTTAACAGGAAGTGGGGCAATGGGGATTACTTAAGAGGGTTTATAGGAACTGATCTTTTCCGCCCTTCATTATGTCTGTGATCAATGTAGAGGGTTAACTAGATCAGGCTATCTATGATAGACCCTCCATCACTGCCTCTGCTAACTTCATTTTTTACTGCTTGATCAGGGCTCATGAATTCCATTTGGTATGAGGGCTCCATTGTCTAAAGTTGGTGGTGTATTCTTCAACAGGATTTTTCTCTTGGCAGAGGGCACATAAAGGTGACTCTGCAGAGACCTTTTTATCAGGATCATTTACCATTGCCATAGCCTGAAAAAAAGCGTCACGGATGGCAACTTCAAGACCCCATTGTCTGAGTAGGTCTAGAGCCCAAGTCTGTGGGTCTTCTTACAAAACAAAACTAGGAACTCTACCTTCCTTTGGTTCATGGGGAAAGTCTCATAAGCAGGCATAATTTATAGCTGTTCATAAAAGTGTGGAAAGTATTCTGATCCCCTGAGTACAGATGCCCCTTGGCATCTGAAGATGCAGCAGAGCTCACCAGCACTTGCACAGATACTGCATCGGATAAAGTCATGGCATGATTAATGTAAGCCCCCTGGTGGCAGAGCAAAGTATTACAATGTTGTTAATAAATTTGTCACTGTGTTTCCACAAATGAACAGGGAGTTTAACAATAATTATAAGTTTTATTTGCAAGCATTTAAACAAGTTAACAGAAGTATTCACTCAACTTTCTCTTTTACAGAGTTCTCATAGCATATCAAAAACATATGCTCGGATATTACTAAAAAATCAGGTAAGTAGCTCTTTCTTCAATAAGTCAACTTTTAAAGTTAACTTTTTTCCAACTGAAAATGATTCTTTGTGTTACAATTTGTTTTTCAGGAACACCCTCAAGAACAAGCCTGGAATCAGGTAAGTTTAACTTCTTCTCTTCATCAATCAGCTTATCTGGCATCAATCTCAGGATGTCTTCCTTTAAAAACTCAATAGAAAATCCTGTCTCCCTGGTATGCACCCCTTCCAAATGTGTCCTACCTAACATTTTACTATTTGTGTTTACTAACTTTTTTTCTAAAGTAAACAAATAAGCATAGGTCCCTAATCTACCCAACTCACAACATCAACCCCAAAACATCACACATAAATTCCCAATTCACTATCACACCATACCTCAAACGTTACCCTACAGACCCTTTGAAGTTTCTCTCAGCCAAAACTCAACTCACTCATGTCATAAATACAGTCATTAAAATCTTTACTACTTACTCCTCCACAAACCACCAAACTTTAACCCCATAAACAGTTGTTCCCCATAAATCATTGCACATGTCCCCAGACACGGCTTGACACTAATACAATTCCCTCTCAACTATGAGCCATTTAATACCACGGGGTTTTCTCCTCACAACACACACAGCCAGCCCTGCCATTCTCTTGCACACAACAATTTTAACCAGTTTTACTTCTGAAACCCAGCATCACATCCTCTCAAGCAAGCAGCTACCACCCAACAGACAACAGGTAACAGCAACAGGAAGGATGTTTTTCCTGGTTACCAGGGCAACCAGCAGGCTCCACAAGCACATGCATTCCTTCATTGACATCTGTAACATTCTGCAGCCTCTCTACTATATTAACCTTCAGATTACAGCAAAAAAAAAAAAAAAACCAAACAAACATCCCTTAAATGATTCCCCTACTTTGTCAGAGTTCCCCTGGAACCTTCACTGGCTGCTAACAACACTCTCCCTGCTGCACAGCTCTGCAAAAATGCCGAACAGCCCCCCTGTTTCTCTCCAAGCTCCAGCACTATCTGCCTGCATGGAGAATTTTAATTTAATTTAATTTTGGTATTTATAATCTGCTTAATCATCAAGTTCAAGGTGGAGAACAATCTCACTCTATAAGCAGGTACTATCTTTGTCCCTAGAGGGCAAAGGGACAGAGAGAGAAACCTGGTAGGGTTTAAAAAACAACAACCCTGGTTACATGAAGGACAAACCATCCACAATGTTTCTTTGCAAATCTGTAATGACTTGAACCATCACAGCTATTATTTTATGTTCAGTGGAAGGGGAAGGATCAGTAGGTGACCCCCTGGGAGGAATTCATGGGAGTGGGATTTCTCTTGTTTCCACACTCCTCTTGTTTCCATGATATTCCATAGATAGTGTAAAGGGTTGAAAAAATAAATAAATAAAAGGTGACCCCTTTTCCGGGGTTTACCTGGGCTCCGGGGTCCATTTGGCTCTGGGGGGGGGGGGGAGGTTTTGAGGTGCCCCGTGGTTGTTCTTTGACCCTTTGCAGGTCCAACGGGTTTTGGGCCGTTTTTGGCCCATCCGGGGTTTTTTATTGATGGCTGGCATTTTCTGCCCTGCCCCAGGCTTGCTCTGGCATTTTGGGTCTCGATTCTGGACCAGAGCAAGTCCTCCTGGGGCTGAAGAGAGAAGCAACGCCTGAAAACGCGGCTGGCGTGAGTGGTGCGCAGCTGCGAGTGTGAGGAGGCAGGGGAGAGGGGAGACTGGCCGGCTCCGGGCCTGTTTCTCACATGTGCGCTGGATCCGGCGGATCCGGCGCATGTGCGATTGGGTTTGGATCTCCGGTAGGCTGCAATTGCAAAACGAAGCCGGGGCCTCAATTTTTGAGATGCCGAGGCTGAGTTCCAGGCCTTTCTTGTTTTTTTCCTGGTAAAAACGGAAGGAGCATCGGAGGGCTATCGGGACCCTAAAGAAGTTAAAGGACTCCAGGATGGATGTTAGTGGGTCAAGGTAAGAGGCCGTAGGGCCTTACTTTAATTTAATTTAATTTAGTTTAATTTTTGAGCTTTTTGTGGTGTTATTTGTTGGGCCTTCCCTAAATATGTTAAAATTTTTATTTTATTGGTCGGGGGGTCTGGAGGGGGGGGGTCTCTTT
The DNA here is from genome assembly GCF_901765095.1 of Microcaecilia unicolor. Lineage (NCBI taxonomy): Eukaryota > Metazoa > Chordata > Amphibia > Gymnophiona > Siphonopidae > Microcaecilia > Microcaecilia unicolor. The sequence goes on along the minus strand of NC_044039.1, from coordinate 183,771,110 downwards.
AGGTGGACTAAGTCTTTAAAAAAATGTAATGTTAAATTTTAATAGTTTTATGGGGTATTTTCAGTGCGGAGCATCCTGCGCTGCTCTGAGGGCATGTTTAAAATTTCGGATGATGGCGTATGGGGGTGTGTGTATGTTCAGTGGAAAATTTGGTGGTGTTCCCTGGGGTTTTGGAGGGTATTTTGGGGAAAAGGTTGTAAAATGGGGCTATTATGGATTTTAAACAAGATAAAACATGATCTGGATTTGAGGTGATGTGACCTGGGTGTGGGTACAATTTTTACTTAAGTATAGTGAAATGTACATTATATTTTATGTTAAAATCCATTTGTTTCCATTGATTTTAATGAGAAAAAATTGATTTCAAAATGGAGATTGTGTGAAAATTCAAAACTGTAAAAGGTAGCTGACAATCTGTAAGCTGGGGCCTGATTGGTGACTACAGGTCAAGTGGCCAAGCTGAAGCTTGGTTGCTAGGGGAAACAGAGTTGTTTACAGGGTTCAGAGGAACTGAAGACACTGAAGAAGGCAGACGTGTATGACAGGTGTTTTGCTTGAGAGTGGAAAAATTGGTTGTTTAATCAGTGAGAGAGTTTGAATAAAATGGTGTATGGCTGAATTACAGAAGGGCTGATGACAGAGAGAAACGTCTGATTATACAGAAGTACTGGAGTGTGCATTTGCGTGTTGAGATACCACAGAGTGCTTCTGAAATGATAATTCAGTCTAAAAATACCATTTTATATATTGGTATTATACTAAGCTAGAGAAATTGTTTTGTTATGAAAGAGTTTGAGAGGGAGAGAGTGAAGAGTATAAAACATAAACACATAAGCACCGCCATACTGGGAAAAGACCAAGGGTCCATCAAGCCCAGCATCCTGTCTCCGACAGCAGCCAATCCAGGCTTCAAGAACCCGGCAACCCCCCCCCCCCCCAAAAAAAAAAAAATAATTTTTAATAATGTTCAATGGACTTTTCCCTCAGGAATCTGTCCAAACCCCCTTTAAACTCCATAAGGCCAGCTGCTGACCTGGCCAAGTTTGAATAGGTTCACAGCTGTATAAAACTCTTCGGGTTTTGATGTACCTGTTAGCAGTGCTTGCCCCGTTTAAGTAGGCGTATTTTTTTGTTAATATCCTTACGGATTTTTGCCTTTACCTATCAAAGTTTTTGGAGTAATCGAATGTTTGGTGAAAGTTGAATAAAGGGAGGGCCGAAGAGAAGTTTGAGTGAGAGTGTGAGACTCCCTTGCCAGACGGCAAAGATTGTTCCTTTCTAGTTAGGGAAACAAATATAAGGAAGGCTCTCTTGGAAGGGAAACCAATTACTTATTCTTTTAAAGTAAGGTAGATGGCCACAGTAAAGAAAATTAAATAAATCCCTATTTAGAATTCCTGCCAAGTAGGAAGAAAGGATTTTAATTTTCCTTAAGTTAATTAAAGAACAGGTCACAGGAACAGCTAAGAGAGAAACGATACCAACATACAAGAAAGACTAAAGTTACCACCATCCAAGAAAGGTCTACGCGTCAGCTAAGTGTTCCAGCAGTCACCTTTTCTAGTAATTTAAGGAACTATTTATATATAAACTAGTAAAAATGGCCCGTTTCTGGTGCCGATGAAATGGGCGCTAGCGGGCACGGGATTCCCTTCCCCTCCCCTTATGGTACCTGTTCCATCGGCCCAGGAAAGAAAGAGCCCCCCTCTTTCCTCCCGTAGCGGTGGCTTCCTTGCTGCATGGTGTGGGAATCTGGCTCTTGGCGTTTCAAAATGGCCGCCGAGAGTTGAAGTCTCGCGAGGCAGCTTGAACTCTCGGTGGCCATTTTGAAACGCCGAGAGCCGGACTCCCACACGATGCAGCAAGGAAGCCAGCGCTATGGGAGGAAAGAGGGGGCTCTTTCTTTCCTGGGCCGACGGAACAGGTACCTCTAGACCACCAGGGAGACACGCGTAAGGGGAGGGGAGGTGACAGGGGGGGAGGGAGGTTGGTGAGGTTAAGCGTGTGGTACCGTGGGTGGGGCGGTAAGTTGTAAGGGGCGGGGCTATGTGGCGAAAGGGGCCAGGTTCATGTGCACGGCGGCGGCAGCTGGGGTTTGTTGGAAGGGGAGGAGTAGGGAAACACGCTCCGCGTGCATTAATTTGTTTTCATGTTCCGCCCTTGACGTCATCACGTGTGACGTGAGGACAGGGCATGAAGATGTTGTGGCTTCACCACCATGAAACCACGAACCGGTGTGTGAGTGACTTCAGTGACGTCAGTGTCCTCAGAACGTTGAGGCTGCATTTTATTATAGTAGATACTTACCTGATTATTGAAAGTCTGAAAATCATCTGAGTCACTTTGGATAGGAAAAGTTGGTTCTGAAAAACAAAGAAGTAAACACAAAGAATCAATTTCCTTACTAAAGTGTGCATAAAAATTGGTAGAAGTTTGGTACAGAGGAAAACAAATGATTTTGATACTTATCTGATGTGTTTATGCTGTGTCAACTAGTGGTCTGAACGAAAATTGTTGTTTGAAAGAGTATATCTTTTTTTCCTAGAATTACAAGAGAACTGGAAGTTATTGTGAGTTAAGCTTACTTGTTATTCTGAAAATATTCATTGCGCTTCTATAACATTTTATGCATTAAATTATTTTAAAAAGAAAAACAATAGCATTCTAGTGTGCAATTTTGACATCATCATTAATACTTGAAATATCAGAGGAAATTCCTTGTTTATTTTATATTGCACATCATCCAGCTTATTTTCAAAAGAGAAAGACGCCCATATTTTGACCCAAATCGAGAGATTTATTTATTTTTTTTTTTATTTATGTTGATTTATATACCGTGTCTTATTGCAACTGCAAAACAGAACGGTTTACATATATATATAAAAAAAAAATTAGTATATACAAATAAACAAACATAGGAATTCCATTCATGACAGGAAAGCACAGCAACCAGGATAAACTACATAATAAATCAATACAAATTAAAAATCTAATATACAGTTAAGCTACCCCATTTTTCTTTTTCTTTTTGACCTTATCTCATTATGCTAAGTTCTGTTCTACGTAGCTTATAAAGAGAAAGGTTTTCAAAAGTTTTCGGTAATGGAGATAAGATTTCTCTAATCTAATCTCCTTTGGAAGGCTATTCCAAAGGGAGGGTGACAAATAGAAAAAAGCCGATCTCCGTGTAGATTCCCACCTAGCCTTAGCAAGAGGGGGAATAACTAACCTGTTATCTGTTAGGGATCTAAGAGTTCGCATAGCGGTGTAGGGAATTGTTAAATTCGACAAGTAGCTAGGATTTAATGTGTAAAAGGCTTAGAGGCATATTTTCAAAGCACTTAGCCTTCCAAAGTTCCATAGGTTTCTATGGAACTTTGGAAGGCTAAGTGCTTTGAAAATATGCCTGAAAATTTGTGTGTCAGGACAAGAGCCTTAAACTTTATTCTTGCTTCGACCGGGAGCCAGTGCAGATGATGCAATAAAGGTGTTACTCTATCATCCCTCCGGGCCCTGCAGATCATACGTGCTGCTGTATTTTGAATTCTTTGTAATCGCTTTAAGTTTGCTTGAGTAATCCCAGCATATACAATGTTACAGTAGTCTAAACGTGAAGTAATATATGCAGATGTCAGTGTTTTGAGAGAGTCCTTACTTATTGAATTTCTGACTGACCGAAGCCGCCTCAGATGAAAAAAAGATTTTTTCACTACATCGGATACTTGTTCCTCAAAGGTCAATGCGGAATCAATAATGACCCTGAGATATCTAAAAGACTTAACTGTTGGGATATTCTGACCAAATAGCATAGGTACCACAGAGGGATATGTGCGTCTTTCTCCGGTGGGCGCCCAAATCGGTATAATCGAAAGCCGATTTTGGGCGCCTCCAACTGCAATCTGTCGCGGGAACGAACAAAGTTGATGTGGGCGTGGTGAAGGTGGGACTGGGGCGTGTTTATCGGCCGAGCAGAGATGGACGCCCTCGGCCGATAATGGAAAAAAGAAAAGCGTTTTTACTGAGAAGTTGGGTCACTTTTTCTGGACCCTTTTTTCTCACGAACAAGTCCCCAAAAAGTGCCCCAACTGCCCAGATGACCACCGGAGCGAATCGGGGATGACCTTCCCTGACTCCCCCAGTGGTCACTAACCCCCTCCCACCAAAAAAAAAGAACTTTAAAAACTTTTTTTGCCAGCCTGTATGCCAGCTTTAAATGTCATACCCAGCTCCATCACAGCAGTATGCAGGTCCCTGGAGCAGTTGTTAGTGGGTGCAGTGGACTTCACCCAGGTGGACCCAGGCCCATCCCCCCCTACCTGTTACACTTGTGGTGGTAAATGGGAGCCCTCCAAACCACCCCCAAAACCCACTGTACCCACATCTAGGTGTCCCCCTTCAGCCATAAGGGCTATGGTAATTGTATAGAGCTGTGGGCTGTGGGTTTTGGGGGGGGGGATTTGAGGGGCTCAGCACCCAAAGGAAGGGAGCTATGGACTTGGGAGGTATTTTACCTTTTTTTTTTAATTGTTACAAGTGCCCCTTAGGGTGCCCGGTTGGTGTCCTGGCATGTGAGGGGGACCAATGCACTACGAATCCTGGCCCCTCTCATGATCCAATGCCTTGGATTTGTTCGTTTTTGAGCTGGGCGCCTTCGGTTTCCATTATCACTGAAAAACGAAACTGCCCAGCTCAAATCCGCACACATCCGATGCATTTGCCCGACACAAATCGTATTATCGAAAAAAAGATGGGCGCCCATTTTTTCGAAAATGAGATCTGTCCTGTCCCTTCACGTACCCGTTCTCGGACATAGACGCCCATGGAGATGGGCGTTTGCGTTCGATTATGCCCCTCCACATGACATACATAATATAGAATTTTCTCAATTCTATACTGTAAAACTCCTTAGAGGTGAATATTAATGTGGGGAACTCCTATACCGTGATCAGAACATCCAACCACCCTATTTGAAATTCACCCGTGGGAGTTCTACAATAGCATCTCCACACAGAACCAGCAATGTGGTTCTTCACATATAAGAGCCTTCTCTCCCTTCAGGTTGAGCTCTTAGGTATTTAGAGACTGCCAGGATTTCAGACACAGGCCCCAGGTGCTTTCAACAGGGAGGAGTAGACACTGGACATCCAGTAGAAGGAGTAAGCAAGAGAAGTACCAAATGTGGAGCCAAATCCAAATTGGCAGGCAGAGGCAAAGTTCTGGAACTAGGCAAAAGTCAAGATAGGAAGAGCAGGTTCGTTATCAGGAGATGAGCAGAGTTCAAACATCAAGAACCAGCAAACAATGAGGCACTCAGAGACTCACAGGAGACCTGTATGAATACAGGGTGACTGGGGGACCTCCAGGGTTATACAGGCTCAGGAGGTCACTAAGCAGAGATGCAGGAACCAGTGAGAACAGGGACATTCACAGTTGCCAAACTAGGATGTACCAGGTCATCATCCTGAGACTAGTGACAATATAAATGTCAGGAAGAGGTCTGGACTCACTTCTTGTGTTGTACTAGCCTTCTGGGGGCAAATGTGTGACACAAATTCCTGGAAGAAAAGTCCATAGACCATTATTAAGGTAGATCTGGGGAAAGCCTCTATTTATCCATAGGGGTAAGTAGCATGGAAATTATCTACTGACCTGACCTGAATTGGCCACTGACAGAAACAGGATACTGAGTTTAATAGACCTTTTATCTGATCCAGCATGGTTCTTACCAACACCACTTAATACCTCTTACTCCTGTTGTGTCATGAAGGCCTTTTCAAAATTGACTGGGTGATGCCTAATGATATTGGTAATTTCCCCAATCCTCCAGCTAGCAGCAGGAAGCTGGAGGTCAGAAAAAAGGAAACAGGGCACAGCAATCAATACAGAGCACTGCATGAAAGAAACACCCCATATGTGATTTAAAGATAAAAACATAACAATGGGTTCGGTCAAGGTCACTGACTTCAGCTGAATTGGAGTCATTTTTAAAATGATGTGGGCTTAGCTGAGGTCACTGACTTTAGCTGATTCTCCACCATTTTGAAAATGACATCAGCAGGGAAATGAAGGGGACTGGGCATTAAGCAGTTTCCGTAAATATGTGGAGACCATGGAGGTAGGCTGCAGTGTGTGTGGTGAGAGTGATGGAAAGTGAATGGGAGTATTTGAATGGCTGAGTGGGTAGGTGACTAGGTAGGTAAGTGAATAGGTGGCTGGGGTGTCAGGTGAGTTGCTAGGTAGGTGATTGGGTGAGAGGGCTGTTAAATGTGTATATTTTTGTTACTGTTTCACGGTAGTTCAATTATTAGGTTTCAGTTTACTGTTTTCAAGTTTACCTCATTTATTGTATTTATGTGTATTCTTGGTTATTTTACTATTGTTAAGCTGTTAACAAAATTGTAAGTTTTATGTTAAACTGTACCTGCTGTACACCGCCTTGGGTGAATCTCTTCATAAAGGCGGTTAATAAATCCCGATAAATAAATAAATAAATAAATAAGTGGGTGGCTAGACTGAAGGAGAATGTTATGCACAAATAAGGTATGTGCAACTGTCCTCAATGAGAGGGCATGTGGCAAGCGAGTCTTAATGTGGTGTGAGTGATTAACTAGTCAGTTGCTATAGCCATTGAAGACTAGTGACATGCTTCCTGAAGTAGGGGTAATATGGAGTTAGGCATAGCGAGTGAGTAGAGATGTAGAAAGATAATCTCTTCTTTTTCTGTGCCTGTTTCTTCCAAGGGCCTTAAAGATCAGAGATAGTATTTTGAATTGGTCTTGTAAGGTATTGGTAGACAGTGAAGATTTGCAGGAAGGATGTGATATGGTTAGTTATGCTGTGGCTGATAGAAGCTATTCCAAATATAGAAACCACAGTCACATGTTGCAAGTAGACAGTTCCATTTCTTGTTCCCCATCCTCCAGAGAGGAAAAATATATTTGTTTCTGACCACCAGAGAATTTCTTTCTCTTGGGTGTGGACACCTTCACATGTGGATCAAAAGGCACAGCTTGTCTCCTGGAAGGCCTGATATTCTCACTGAGTAATTCCAGCAGATCTGCACATTTGTCTTTCTCAGTTGCTATAGTGGAAACATTGAACAACAAGAAAGCTGCATCTATAATGTATTTCCTTCTCCCTCAGAAGTTGTATGAGGGACTGAAAACTGCTTCTGTTCAATAGTGTGCACTGTGACGGACCAACTAAGATTTTTACCTTGTTGCATTGAATACATTATCTCATGGGCTTGGGGATCATCCAGGTATGTTTTTGTAAATGTGAGACAAGCATTGACATTGCTTTTGGATAGCGGTGGTTTCTGCCTGGCTACTCTCCCATGAATCCCATTTTGCCCATTCTCTTTCTTATTGTGGAGTCATAAATACTAATCTTAGCTGAGGCTAGAGAGGCCTGCAGATCTTTGGATATTCTTCTGGGATGTTTTGTGACCTCTCGGATGAGTTGTTGCTGTGCCCTTGGAGTTATTATGACAGGCTGCCCACTACTGGGAAGATTCACCACTGTTTCATGTCTTCTCCATTTGGAGATAATAGCTCTCACTATGTTTCGATGGAGTCCAAGAGCTTTAGAAATGGTTTTGTAACCCTTTCCAGGCTGATATATTTCAACAGCTTTGCTTCTTACAGTTTTTATTAAGGCCTGTTTATCTTCAAAAGAATGAAAGTAAATCACAATAGCTCTGCTTGGTCTATCCTGGACCACAAGATGTTGTGTGGGCTATTTGCATTCTTACTTCACTTCCATTATGTTCCAGAACACATAGATAATAGATGTATCCAATAATTCGAAAGGCTTTCTCTCCTTTATTACAGACAGCCAAGATGAACATTGCATCTTCTTTGCCTGTTTATATTTACATTTACATTGGCACTTATACCCTGCAAGATCGCACAGGAGCACACTGTGGTTTACAATAAGATAGAAATACAAGGCATTCCTTGCAAGCTATAAGATTTAAAATACATTACGTTACTTATTAAATAATTGGAAAAGATAAGTTTTAAGAGCTTTTTAAAACTATTTAACCTGTCCTAACGTTTTAATATTCAAAGCTAAGGAGTTCCACCTTTTCACAGACTGAAAGGAAAACAGACCATCAAAAACAGACCTATAAATAACACCTTTAGGATTAGGCTATTGAAATAAGAAAGCCAATCTATCCAATAAAGTGCCATGATGTTGTCAAAGAATCACATGATCCGATAAATATGCAGGAGCAAAGCCATTTAAAATAGAAAAAGTAATTGTGCATAATTTAAACATGGCTTGTGACCTCACAGGCAACCAGTGCAAATTTCGTAAGAGTGGGGCAGCTGATTCATAATGAGAACTACAAATCAATATAGCTGCTCTATTTTGAAGTGTCTGGAAATTTTTTCATAAGCCTTCTGACAAATCTACTAATACTACATTACAGTAGTCTAAATGAGACAAGATCAATGACTGTACCAAAAGTCTAAAAGCATTAAAATCCAAATTAGATCTCAATCTTCTTAATCATCCTGATTTCCTCTGGATTTTTTTATTCATTAACTGTTGACTAGAGGCCACAGCATGAATCTGCTCACCAATATTTATCTCGTTCTCTGATTGACAAAGCTTTAATATCAGATTGAAGTTCTTTCACCATCTTGGCAACATCCGCTCTCAGCAACTTAAACACTTTGACCAATGCCATAAAATCTGACTTGGTCACTGGTGAATGCCCATCTTTCAACAAGTTGGATGCTTCCCCCTGATTTAAATTTCTCAGCTGTTGTGCCATATTCTGTTTGATGGTCTGGGGAGAGTCTGCTGAAGTTCACTAGCACTAAGATATGGATATAGTCTGTATGTCAGAAATGAACGTCCATTTCTCATGTGTTTTATAGCCTGTTCTAAAATATACGAGGCAAAGATGTCCAAGTGCTGGCTATGTGTAGAATGAACATCCATTTTACAAACTGAAATATCAAAACTTTGAACAGGGCAGAAAAGGGACATGGACGTTTGTGTGGTAGCATAGGAACGCCCATATTATAAAATGGCCACATAGCTGTCCATGTGGAGGAGTAGCTTTATGGTGGGAAAGGGGATGGGATTTGATATGCTGCCTTTCTGTGGTTACAATCAAAACAGTTTATATATTATATACAGGTACTTATTTTGTACCTGGGGAAATAGAGGGTTAAGTGACAAGGAGCTATGGTGAGAACTGAACCCACTTCTTCAGGTTCTCAGGCTTTTACACTAACCATTAGGCTACTCCTCCACTCTGGCTGAGAGCCAGAGGACATTGGTTCAAATTTCACTGCAGCTCTTTGTAATTTTCTTTCTTTCTTTTCTTTTTCTTTTTTTTTTTTAAATTGTGAGCCCTCCAAGGACAGAAAAATACCTACTGTGACTTCCTTTACTCCCTGCAGTGGAGAACTGCTCAACCAGAGCACCTTTCTGTAAAGGTGCCAGGTCTAAATACGGACATCCATCTTTTCGGACATCGATATCCCTTTCATTTCTGAAATCAGAGTTGGATGTTAATATTTCGGCCCCTCCCTAGTCCTGCCCAAACTGCGCACAGACCTCGACTTCTTGCCATATGGGCGTACTGAGTTTTAGACATCCATATCCTGGCTTTTATAAAATCGGGATGTGGACAGACAATATGTCTAGTCCAGTCATACAGTATGGATGTCTAAATGCCTGTTTTCAGAAGTGAAAAACATGAATGGAGCTTCTAAAATAAGAACCTTAATGTCCATGAAGAGAACCAGGCAAAAGAGGTGAGATAGATCCAAATGTAATATTCCATGGAATGGGTATTACTAGAGTGATAGATTTTTCCAGAGCCCTGGGGGGAGGGAGGTCCTTGGGTGGGAGAAAGCCCAGCCCATGGGGAGTAGTTTGAAACAGAATGCAGAAATAGTGCTCTGGTACTGGAGAGAGAGGAGGAGGAATTTGGGAGGAGATAAAGTTAAAGCTATGTCCTTTAAGGGGGTCTTTGGTTGCCTGATGGTCCCCTGCCAAGAGAACCAGAGGAGAAAAGGAGAATCATAAGGAGGAGTGTTATCATTGGCTGTAAAGGAGGGTTGTGGCTTCTGAAAGCGGCAACCGGGATACTGTGTGTGCAGTGGTTGGGCAGAGGAGAGACCCAGCCCAGGAGCAGGGGATTGGAGCTAGGGAGAACTCAGTCCCAGGATCAGGGGAGATCCAGAGAGGGGGGTCACCGCTGGAAAAGGGTCAGACCAGAGGAGGGTCTGAGCTCACAGAGATTGAATTTGTGCTGAGAGGAGGAGAAACAGCCACTGAGAATAGCACTGCCCTGCAGGATAGGCATGGACATGTGGCCTGTATATATGTACATATTGAGTACCCACAAGGTATCCCTGTGAACATACCTGAGAGCAGAAGAGGTATAGGAGTTCCCCTGAGGAACGCTAGAAGGACTGGATCTAAGTTAGAGTTTATATGCTTTTTGAACTGCTTGATAAAGGTCTGAAGTACTGCCTGTTGCAGAGTACTCAAACGCCAGGCTACCCTTGAGGGTTGGGGTGATCACTGAGGGACCCACCCCACAATAACCAGCTGCTCTACAACCAGTCACAGAATCTATGACAAGGCAGAATTGGTGTGTAGGGCCTAAGCTCTTTCATTAAAACTTGGGGACCATGGGTCAATTTTAGCAGACAATGGAAAAGGTGCCAGTACTCAGTACCCCCAAGTACCCCCTCAAAAAAAGCCCTGCATAGAAGACTACTAACATTAGCCACAAAGAGCATAGGTCTGAGCACACAAAAAAAAAATTGTTTCAGAACCTAGAGTGGAGGAGTGGCCTAGTGGTTAGGGTGGTGGACTTTGGTCCTGAGGAACTGAGTTCAATTCCCGGCACAGGCAGCTCCTTGTGACTCTGGGCAAGTCACTTAACCCTCCATTTCCCCATGTAAGCCACATTGAGCCTGCCACGGAGATGCAACAGCCTACATGTCAGACCTAATTGACTTACCACCCAGGAATGCCAAAAGATCATCCCGCACTTCCCTAACTGCAAAGGTCTGAAATACAAACTAACGCACGCGTCAAACTTTACCTACGTGAACACACAGCTATGGAATGCATTGCTGTGCAACTTAAAAACAATTTACAAATTAATGAACTTCTGCAAACTACTGAAGACCCATCTCTTTAACAAGGCATACCACAAAGATCAACAAATATGAATATACACAACTCCTCCACATATATTCAGAGCTGTCTTACAATATATGCTTGTTATACCACTATCATGTCTTATCACTATCATGTTACCCAAGATCCTTCTGTAACACTAAATGTCTATTTTCTAATGTATTTCCACTATTCATGATTATTGTAAGCCACATTGAGCCTGCAAAGAGGTGGGAAAATGTGGGATACAAATGCAATAAGTAAATAAGTAAATAAATAAATAAATAAATAATGGAGGCTCTGATTTGGGAAGAACCTTACCATATGATTTGCTGTCTTCTTTTTGTATAGATCAGTGGGTACGTCCTATTTCCACACAATTGTAATATTAAGGGTTATTCTTGATTCTCAACTTACAATGAAGGCTCAAATTCAATCTGTAGTTAAGACGTTTTTAAAATTGTGCCTTACTCATAGTTTGAGATCTTTATCAGATGAAAATTGTTGTACTCACATCAGATTTGGTAATAATGCACCCAGATTATTGCAATGACCTTTATTTAGGTCTCCCTCACTCTTCTTTATATGCCCTGCAGCTCATTGAGAATGCAGTGGCTCTCTATTGAGGTGGCGGAGTGAAAAATGAGTTGTCTATCTCTCTCACAGCTCCTCAGTAGAGAGCCTTGGCAGTGTTTTTTCCTTACATTGAGAGAATTAGCTATATTGACTCCTGATGCAGGCATTCTGCTGAAACACAGCCCGTGTCTCATCCTTCAATAAAGTTTGGCAGTCATCCCACTGTTGGAGGCCCACTGTGCTCTTTTTGCTTACCTGCAAAAAAAATAATGTGCTAACCCTGTGTTATCCAGTTAGCATATGCTAATACAAATGTGCCAGCTGGATAATGCAGGAATGCCTGCTCTCTACCCATGATGCACCCCCTCTTAAAAAATATATTTAAAAAAACCCCACACTTCCCCCAGATTCTATATAGTGTGCCTGGAGATCTGTGCCAAAATCCAAGCAGATTCTACAGTATATCAACATGCGTAACATAACAAGCTAATGAGTGCTGATAACAGCACTTAACAAGCAATAATGAGCACTAGCACAACTTGACACTAATTAGAATTTACGCGCACAACTTGCTAAGTGTATTCTGTAACGAAGTGCGTGGTTATAGGGGGCGTGTCAAGATGGCGGTTGGGCTGGTGGAAGTTCTGCAGCGTCTCTGAATCTTTCCCTGGTGGCTGAGTTTTTGTACTCAAAGGAGTAAAGAAGTTGCTTGTTCTCTCCAAATATGCCGCACACTAAGCGGAAAGGAGTAGTAAAGGGCTTACCGGCGACAAACTTGGAAACTCCTCTACTTCAGATGACGCTTGACAGATATACCACCAGCACTCCACGACAGACCCGTTTGAGTCAAACTCCCGCGGTGGGAGACGCTGGTGGATCGTCTTTCTCACAGGGAGTAGAGGAGTGTGGTAGCCGTGTTAGTCCACTCTTAAGGTTATCAATAGAAATCAAACAAAATAAAACATGGAAAAGAAAATAAGATGATACCTTTTTTATTGGACATAATACATTTCTTGATTAGCTTTCGAAGGTTGCCCTTCTTCGTCAGATCGGAAATAAGCAAATATGCAAGCTGACAGTGTATATAAGTGAAAACATTCAAGCATTACTATGACAGTCTGACAGGGTGGGAGGATGGGGGTGGGTCGGAGGTATGCATGGGGACATCAAAGCATATCATTGATATTCTAACAGGATGGGTGTGGATAGGTGAGGGGAGGGTGATCAACAGAGACATATAGCTTTATGGTTTATAATGGGCTAGGAACCCCAGATCCTTGTTAAGTCCTTTCTGTTGGGTATTAAAATAGTCAATCTTTCTGACTTCAAAGGTCTTACGTTCTTGTATGGTTTTAAAGTTACCTTTCAGTAACAGGGAGTAGAAACATCATTATCCTCACCGGAGATTAATCCCCCGCCTTGCCCAGCAGCTCTCAGAAGTGGGCTAGACTTCCTGGAGACGTCCGGAGATGGCGCGATAGGAGATCTTGTTGCCGGAGCCCAGGCTGAGACGCTGGGAGAATTAAACAAAGTTGAACTAAAAGTGCATTCTATATACATCACCTAAATCTAGGTGCCAATTATAGAATATGATTAGTCGGCACTGATTTCTGTGCTGATTTTTTAGGCACCATATTTATTTTATTTATTTATTACATTTGTACCCCGCGCTTTCCCACACATGGCAGGCTCAATGCGGCTTACATAGTAACAATATAAATAATTACAAAGTCGTATAAAGAATATACAGTTTGTGATAAACGCAAAACTAATGGGGTTAACGGAAAGTAAGTTAAACATAGGAGGAATTGGGTTCAGAAGGAAATGAGCGTTGGGAGGTAGGCGTAGAAAGATGGAAAGGAATGTATATGGGGTAGCAGAAAGGATAATGTGGAACATGGTCAGAATATAACTATTGTCAATAAAAATCATATGGGCAAGTTTTGGTTAGGTTGGATCATTAGGGTAGGCTATCTTGAAGAGATGGGTCTTCAGTGCTTTTCTAAATCTCCCACTTAGCCAGTGACGTTCCTAGGGTAGCTGACACCCGGGGCAGATCGCTAATGCGCCCCCCCGGGTGCAGCGCAACCCCCCACCCCCAGCGAAAGGACACCCCCCCGGGGGCAGTGCGACGCCTCCAGCCCCGGCGAAAGGCCACATCCCCCCCGGCAAAAGGACACCCCCCCGGGTGCATTTTTACCTGCTGGGGGGAGGGGGGGGGGTGCCGCATGCCTGTCTGCTTCGCTCGTTCCATGCTCCCTCTGCCCCGGAACAGGAAGTAACCTGTTCTGGGGCAGAGGGAGCACGGAACGAGCGGAGCAGACAGGCACGCGGCACCCCCCCAGCGGTGTGCACCCGGGGCAGACCGCCCCCACCGCCCCCCCTTGGTACGCCACTGCACTTAGTGTGCACAAACAGGCAAAATACCACAACATATTTTAACGCATTTTGCAGTATCTGACTTTTCCCATACATGTTAGTGTTTACTCTGGGATTTTATATATCGCGTATTAATTTCCACATGAAAATTGAAGCGTACTCTATAACAATGCGCGTAACTTAATTGGTTAACTAGCTAATCAGTGCTGTCAATAGGATGTTAACAAGTAATTACCAGCACTTATTGGCATTAATTAAGATTTACACTCACAACTTGCTAAGTGTATTCTGTAATGTGGTATACAGTGAAACCTCGGTTTTCGTCGATAATTCGTCCGAAAATTATCGACGAAAGCCGAAACCGACGAAAACCGAGGCACCATGGCAGCGTGAGCAGTCTTCACGTAATCCTGGCCCCAATCTCTCAATCAACGCTGCCTGTACGCAAGGAGTTCCTCTCAACGCGAAGGCGGGGTTTTGCTCGCGTGGCTGCAAAGTGAAGGAGCGTCGGAAGTTCCCCAGATGTTGTATACTCGTCCCAGCCCTTGCTATATACAGTATATAGAAATTATTGAGGTAACACCGACGAAATCCGAGGTGACCGACGAAAACCGAGACAAAAATTTTGCGCAACAAATCGACGATAACCGAAAACGACGAAAACCGATGTCGACGAAAACCGAGGTTTCACTGTACTTAAATTCTAAGTCACATAGTTGAAAATGGGGTGTGGCCATGGGCAGGGTGTGGGCATTTCTAAAACCTATGTGTGTTGATAAAGAATACACCCGCTGTATGCCTCCTAATATAGGCATTGAGATTTGCGCCAAGTAAATCATGGCGTAATGTCTCTGACTAAATTTGGTTGCACGGAAGGGCATTCAGTGTGTTCTATATACCACACAGAAATTTAGGCCTATTCTATAAAATATAGGCATATTTTAATGAATATGCCTTGGTGTATCTTTTTTCCGCTTGGAATTTTCATATATAGAATCTAGCCCTTAACAACCTTTAGTAGAAAAGCCTTAAGTAAGCAAGAGGCAATTTTACTAAGCAGTGCTAAAATGTGGCCTGCGCTATTTTTAGAGCGTGGGTTTCCCATGCGCTGAGGCCACTTTTAGTGTGGCAGTAAAATGATCACAATTTTTATTTTTCCCTTTAATGGTCATGCACTAGTTTCCCAATTAGCGCATGGCCATTAATACATAAGCCCTTACCGCCACAAATTTACTAGGTGGTAAGGGTCTCGCATGCTAACCCCATGCTAATTGGGCAGTGCAGAGCAATTTACTCATGCTACCTGATTAGTGCAGGAAATACCTACTCTCCGTCTCCAAACACGCTCCCTGTCTAAAAATATTTTATATTTTTTAGCACGGGATTGGTGCTCCCCAATCCAGAACTACTGTGGGATGCCTGAGTGCATTCCATGGTAGTGCCTCGTTAGTGTGCGGTAAGCACATAGTAGTACTCACCATCGCCAAAAGGGGCCCTTAAGTAAGTAAGGAGTCCTTTTACTAAGCCGCGTAAGCGTCTACGAGTGCCCAATGTGTGCCAAAATGGAGTTACTACCCGACTACCGTGTGGCTCTTGCGGTAATTTTGTTTTTGGCACGCGTCTGCTATGCATGTCTGAAAATTTTATTTTATGGCGCGCGTAGCGGACTCGTACTAAGTGGCATCTGATGTGCGTAGGTCACTACCACCCAAATTGTTTACTGCTAGGTCTATGGCTAGTGGTAAGGTCTCAGACCCAAAATGGACGCGAGGCAATTTTGAGTTTGCCACACGTCCATTTTCGGCAAAAAAAGAGAGGCTTTTTTTTACAGGTGCACTGAAAAAATGATTCTGCGTGCGCCAAAAACCCACGCCTACAATACTGTAGGCCATTTTTCAGTGCGTCTTTGTAAAAGGACCCCTAAGTAAATAAAAGGGTCATTTTACAAAGGTGTGTAAGGGTCTACGCATGTGCAGCTCGCGTCAGATAGGCATTACCGCCCGGCTAGCGCATGCACCAGGTGGTAATTCCGAGTTTGGTGCGTGCTGAAAACTTGCGTTAGAAAATAATTTTCTACAGTGGGGGGGGGGGGGGGGGGGTGTTCCCGGTAGTAATCTTCAGTTGGCGCATGCTGAACGGTTACAGTGTGGGTAACACATGAGCCCTTACTGCTAAGTCAAGGCATTAAGGGCTCAGGCTGTAAGTAGACATGCACTGGTTTTAGTTTTGCCACATGTCCTTTTCTCGGCCCCTCTCAAAAAAACCCTTTTTTCCAGACATGTAAAGGGGCCCCTAAATAAATAATACACATGTTTTATGTAAAAAGTGGTTAATTGTGTTTCAAGTTGGACAAGCATTTCTGCCATTACAATTAAAACAAAATGAACCAAAGGAAATTTTTACTTAAAGCACATTTTAATTGTTGGAAAATAATTGTTAACACTTTAACCATCTGAAGTGAAACTCATGATAAATTTCCCCTGTGAATTCCCCTTCCTTCTCTTTGTTACATGAAATTGGATTGTAGCCAATGAAAGCACTACAGGAGAAAGTATATCTATGCACATTCTAGCAATCATTGTATGTACTTTTTTTTTTTAATACAACGTATTTGAAAATGTCATATTCTGTAACAATCTGTTTATATAATGAATGACAGACTGGTGATTAAAGCTATATTTCTTTTCCATATCATGTTAAAATATAGTAGGAAGTGATCAGGTTTCTTTTTGATTTTGCAATATTTTTTTTTAACTTTGGAAAGAACACTAGGTTAATTTTTTTTCCACTCATGAACAGGACTGAGTCAGGCACACAAGTGGGTGATATTACTGGATGGTGCTAGGATGGACAGCTCTCACAGAGCTCAAAATTGGGTGTAGTGTTCTGAAGACAAGCAGTTCAGAACACGATTTTGAGGGGTTTCTTTGTTTTGTGATAGATAGAATCACCCCAAACCTACGAGAGGTGATTTGGATAAAAGATTGCACAAGGACTGCAATCCCAAGAACCTGTGGGTTTAAAGAACATGATCGAGTGGGCAATATTTTTATAGATTAGCTAACAGTGGCATACCAAGGGGGGGCGGTGGGGGCAGTCCGCCCCGGGTGCACTCTGCTGGGGGGGGGGGGTGCCGCGCGCCTGTCAGCTCCGTTCGTTCTCTGTTCCCTCTGCCCCAGAACACGTTACTTTCTGTTCCGGGGCAGAGGGAGCAGGGAACGCGCAAAGCTGAGAGGCGCGCGGCACCCCCCCAGCAGGTAAAAATGAACCCGGGGGGGGGGTGTCCTTTCGCCGGGGGTGGGGGGGTCGCGCTGCATCCGGGGGGGGGCGCATTGGCGATCCGCCCCGGGTGTCAGCCACCCTAGGAACGCCACTGAACAGTGATGTCAGCATCACGTTTAAATGTGATTGATCATGTAAGTATTGCCGTTCTCTTTAAGTTTCGCCACCAGTTTGAACAGCATTAGGCAGAATTGAAGAGACAGAGGGGCTGCAATTTTGGCAGTATGTTTACACAGTTTCATCACATTGTAACTCTGTAGTGCAATAAAGAGCAAGCCTTTTCTTTACAGATTGAATAGCACCTATGAACCCCCTGGAGAAGCTTGGAGTGAAACCCGTTCCCACTGGGATGTTTAAAAGCAGATAAGTGTTGTTTTTCTTTTGCTTAAGAGTTGGTTCCAATTACAAAAAAAAAAAAAAAAAAAAGGAAAGTGTTACAGAGTTAATGCAAATGCAAGTAAAAATGTTTAAAAATTGAAAAGCATTAAAAATTAAATTTCAAAGTTACAAATTTTAAAAGTGATAATTTCAGAGGATATAAATGCCGGGAGGTTTTCCGATCAGTGATTGATTATAGCAGTTTGGCTGTAGCAATGTTGTTAAAAGTTGTGCAGCGTTAAGTTTCTGAGGTCTTTTTCCTCATATGGTGATCCAAATTGTCACATTTTTCTACAGTCAAGGATCACTGTTTTTTCTGTTTGTGTTTATCAACCTTTTTTTGTTTGTTTCTGAAGAGAAGCAGTCCTTTCCGGGTACAGTGGTCTCCTCAATACCTCAGCATTTTTTTTTCTGCTCCGCTGAATGAACATATAAATAAAGCTCTATTATTTATTTAAGAGGTGTGGAGGCACATTTTAGAATGTCTAAATCAGAACGGAGATGTCCAGGTTAGGATGTGTAAATGTTTCACTAATACTTTAGAAAAGAATCTGCCAACATAGAGCCTGTTCTAAAATAGATGCTGGAGGCAGGGTACAAAGAATACTAGAGAATTAAGGGGGCAACCACTCCTAATTCCTCCAGTGGAATGCTGCACGTAGGGCTTTTTTTTAAAAATTAAAGTTTAGCGTTTTCTAAATGCTAAGATACGTATAGATAGAAAATGAGGACCCTGTTTACAAAGACAAGCTAGCATTCTTTAGTGTGTGCTAAATATTAGCATACGCTAACAATGTAGATGCCCACAATATTCCTATGGGCGCCTACACAGTATGGAGCACTTTGTGAGTAAGAGTTAGTACTTTATGTTGAATCCTAAAGATGACAGGAAGCCAGTTGTTATGATTCTGTTAGAATTCTGCTAGTCAGACAGGGGAATGCTTGGAACAACTTCTGATTGGTCTGTCTGAGCTGATGTCAGTCTGATCTACTTAAGCTCACCTCTCCCGTCAACCCCTGCTTTGGCGTTTTCTCCAATTCTGCTGAAGCCTTACCTTTGCTCTGTCTGAGCTATTAGCTCTGTGCTTGTGTGGAGTTGTTACTCCTTTCCTGGCTTGCAGTTTTCTATTGCTCTGTCTCTGTCTGCCGGCTGCTGCCTGCGTGTGTCTAATTACCTCTCTCACTACACCTGGGTTTCTCTGTTTGCTCTGGTGCTGTGTGGTGAGTTCCTCTTCGTTCTGTTCCAGTTCGTTTGTTTTGCTTCCCTTCCTTCAGAGTTCCCTTCCTGCCCTGCTTGTTTTCTGCTTGGCAGGTCCTGCCCTTTGTTTCTCTCCATGGTGGTTGTTTGTTTGTTTTTCATTGTACTCCTGTTGTCTGCAGTGTTCCCTGCCTCTGGTTGCTGTCTGTGTGCTGAGCTTGGTTTAACCCTTTGTCTGCAGAGCTTCTCTGCTTCTGGCAGTTATCTGTTACTGCAGTCTTCCTTTGTGACTGTTTCAGTCCTTTCTTTGCTGTACTACCTCCTGTTTTGCAGAGCACTGTCCCTTTCTGTGCTGGTGTGTGTGTTAGGATCCGCACTCCGTTTTGCGGACTTTCCCTTCCCTGTTTGCTGAGGGTCTCTGCCTACAGTATCTTATATTGCAGTCCCTCACTTTCTTTGTGTGTGGTGGGCTACGGCTGACGTGTTTCTTTTGTATGCTTCCCTTTCTCCTTGATTACTAGCACCAAGGGTGTTACTGGTGCTCTGGGCCCTGTGGGGGACCCCTCGTTTAGTTTCTTTCTCCCCTCCCTAAGTATGAGTCGGTTCAGTTAGGCCGTGAGGCCCGCATGCTTGAATTCCTGAGTGAATCAGTTTCCAGATAGGCCGTGAGGCCCGCCTGATTGCCCTATCTTTCCTTTTCTGAGGTGCAAGTTGGTTGCTGTGTGTGTGTGTACAGGGCTTGGTAGCTGGGGTAGTGTGTAGTGCCTGCTCAGCTCACCCTCGGCCTTGCCTAACCCCTATACTAGGCCTCGGTTCCTGCCTCTTCTGAGGTAAGCTTCCGGGCCGGCACAGGAAACAGTAGCGGCAGGCAGAGAGCCGCGGTCTTGCGCCTCTGCCCTTGGTTGTTTATTAGCGAGGACCCAGTGAGGTGCAATGGGAGGGATCTCGTGCTGCATGGCAGGTGGATGAAAAGGGTCACAAAAGATTGGGGTGGGCCTGAGCCCACCCAGGCCCACCCATAGCTATGCCCCTACGTCCAAGTGTTAGGCACACCCAAGTCCCGCCTTTGCTATGCCTCCGACACGCCCCCGTGAACTTTGGCTGTCCCTGCGACGGAAAGCAGTTGGGGTCGTCCAAATCGGCTTTTGATTATACCGATTTGGACGACCCTGTGAGAAGGACGCCCATCTTCCGTTTTTCGAAATGAGCCCATAAGTCTCAATTAGAAGATGCATCCACTTACAAAAGTTTGGTTCAAGATCCAACATCGAGGTAACAGGAAGAGCTTCTGATATTGATTCAAAGTGGACTTGAGCAGGTTTTTTTTTAAGAAAAAGGAGTTCAGGTTTTTAAATACTAAACATCTGACAATTCCAGTTCTCTATGCCCTTCCCAAGATCCATAAGAAACTGAACAAACCTTCTGGATGTCCCATTTTATCTTCCAGAGGCTCCTTATTGGAGCCCTTGTCTGTGTTCATTGATTACTTTTTGAAACCATTGGTAGTGGAAGTTTCATTTTTTGTCAAGGACACCACTCACGTTTTGAATATTTTGATTGAGGTTGATAGAAATCATGAAGAACTTTTTCTGATGGTCACTTTGGACATCAAATCATTGTATACTTCTATTCCACAAGACCAATCATTAGGTGTGATTAAGGAGGCTCTGGAAGAGCGCTATAAGCCTAATGATGTTCCTTCTGATTTTCTTTTTGAACTTGCTTACATAACCCTTTATGAGAATTTTTTTTCTTTTTCAGGATCTTATGTTTTTGCAGATATCCAGGGTAGCAATGGGTACAAACTTTGCCCCACCATTACCAATTTGTTCATGAGTAAATTTGAGAAATTATGGTTGGAGAATTCCCCTTACAGGAATAAAATCTTTCTTTGGGCATTGCTATATAGACAAACGTGTTTTGTTGTGGAGGGGTTCCAATGAGGTCGTCGTCGTCGCCCCCCTCCGTCCACCACCGGGCCGGGCCCCCCTGAATTCAAAATCATAGCACCTCACCTCGACCTCACTCCATGTGAAAGAAGCGCAGCAGCGACAGTCTGCAGATCGCCTCCCTTCGGGCCTTCCCTCCCTGTGTCCCCGCCCTCGCGCAAGTTACGTCAGATGAGGGCGGGACACAGGGAGGGAAGGCCCGAAGGGAGGCGATCTGCAGACTTCCGCTGCTGCGCTTCTTTCACATGGAGCGAGGTCAAGGTAAGGCGCTATGATTTGAATTCAGGGGAGCCCGGCCCGGTGGTGGACGGAGGGGGGCAGGTGGAGGGACTGTGGTGCCGGGGCCCCCCTTGGAGGCCCGGGTTTGGGGAATTTTGTCCCCCCTGCCCCCCCCTCTCGGCGGATCTGCTGAAGAGGATTCATTTTTTGGATGTACGTACGGAACAAAAGGGATTTTCTTTTGTCACTGAGTATTAGGAAACCCCTGGACCGTAACACTTTGTTGAAATACAGTAGCTGTCTTAAAGACAGCCTTCCAATCTCACAATTTTTGAGATACCATAGGATTTGCGGTGATGATAATGATTTTTGATGACATGCAGGAATTCTGTTTATGGATTTGTTATCTAGGGGTTATCAGCATCATGTGTTGAAATCTGCTTGCAGACAGGCCAAATACTGTGTGCAGTTCTGGTCACCTCATCACAAAAATGATATAGTGAAATTAGAAAAGGTACAGAGAAAGGCGATGAAATGATAAAGAGGGTGGGACAACTTTCCTATGAGGAAAGGCTAAAGTGGCTAGGACTCTTCAGCTTGGAGAAGAGACAGCTGAGGGGAGATATGATAGAGGTTTATAAAATAGTGGAATGGAACATGTAGATGTGAATCACTTGTATACTCTTCCAAAAATATAAGGACTAGGGGGCACGCAAAGAAGCTACTAAGTTGTAAATATAAACGAATTGAGAACATATTTCTTCACTCAATGAGTAATTAACTCTGGAATTCATTGCCAGAGAATGTGGTAAAAGGCAGTTAGCTTAGCAAGGTTTAAATAAGATTTGGATAATTTCCAAAAAGAAAAGTCTGTAAGCCATTATTAAGATGGGGAAAAACCACTGCATATTCTAGGATAAGCAGCATAAAATCTGTTTTGCTGTTCTGGGATCTTGCCATGTACTTTTGACCTGGATTGGCCACTGTTGGATGTAGGATACTGGGCTTGATGGACCTTCGGTCTGTCCTAGTCTGGCAATGCTTATGTTCTTATGAGAATAGGTCCTAATTTCTCTAAGTTTCCATACACCTTAAAGGTTTTCATATCTACGGCCGTGGACTTGCTGTTCAAACATGAGATAGTACCAATTAGTGCCTAATTATCAATTAAGTAACACACGTAAAAGGCACTATTTTATAATCAGTGTGTGCATGTATGTGCGCTAGGTGTGAAAACATGCACACGAGATTATAGAAGGAGGGTGAATGTGTATGAGATGCATTGTTCTGGAGACCTGAAAACTCCACAGGCTGTGGAATCGTCAGAACAGGTCTGGGAACTCTACTGTGCATGCATGCACTATGGATGCTGTATGTAGTCTGTTGTCTGTTCGTATTTTGCTGAGCCTCCTAAGCAACAGTGGGCAATACATTACTACTACTACTACTATTTAGCATTTTTATAGCGCTACAAGCATACGCAGCACTGCACAAAACATAGAAGAAAGACAGTCCCTGCTCAAAGAGCTTACAATCTAATAGACAAAAATAAAGTATTCAAATCAAATCAATTAATGTGTACAGGAAGGAGGAGAGGAGGGTAAGTGGAGGCGAGTGGTTACAAGTGGTTACGAGTCAAAAGCATGTTAAAGAGGTAGGCTTTCAGTCTAGATTTAAAGGTGGCCAAGGATGTGGCAAGACGTAGGGGCTCAGGAAGTTTATTCCAGGCGTAGGGTGCAGCGAGACAGAAGGCGCGAAATCTGGAGTTGGCAGTAGGGGAGAAGGGAACAGATAAGAAGGATTTATCCATGGAGCGGAGTGCACGGGAAGGGGTGTAGGGAAAGATGAGTGTGGAGAGATACTGGGGAGCAGCAGAGTGAGTACATTTATAGGTTAGTAGAAGAAGTTTGAACAGGATGCAAAAATGGATAGGGAGCCAGTGAAGGGTCTTGAGGAGAGGGGTAGTATGAGTAACGTGACCCTGGCGGAAGACGAGACAGGCAGCAGAGTTTGAACCGATTGGAGAGGGGAGAGGTGACTAAGTGTGAGGCCAGCAAGAAGCAGATTGCAGTAGTCTTAACGAGAGGTGACAAGGGTGTGGATGAGGGTTTGGTAGAGTGCTCGGAAAGAAAGGGGTGGATTTTACGGATGTTGTAAAGAAAGAAACGACAGGTCTTGGCGATCTGCTGGATATGAGCAGAGAAGGAGAGAGAAGAGTCAAAGATGACCCCAAGGTTCGAGCTGAGGAGACAGGGAGAATGAGAGAGCCATCAACAGAAGTAGAAAACGGGGGGAGTGGGAAGGTGGGTTTGGGGGGAAAAATGAGAAGCTCGGTTTTGGTCATGTTTAATTTCAGGTGGCGTTGAGACATCCAGACAACAATGTCAGACAAGCACACTGAAACTTTGGATAGATGAAAGGTACCCGCTTTAGTTTTGGGATACAGCGGATTGGACACAGGATCGTTATCCCTGATGCAGCTCTCGTGAAACGGGACTCCCTGTTGGGTATCTGATTAGTTGACCCGGCTGGTTATGCTATTTGTATTGGAGTACTACATGAAGTGAAGAAACAGAAGACAAGAAAGATTTTGGTTTTGTCACCAGCTGAGTTGAACTGAACTGAACTGAATTTGACTGAACTGACTTGTATTCTGTGTTCTATGGTGTATACACACATTCGCTACTTTGCCAGAGGTTTGGATTATTTAAGCACGTTGGATCAGTGGAGTTTTTTGGAGCCATGTGATGATGAGCCAGGCCTACGCCTTATAACTTGATACTTCAGGTTGGCTGAGGCTTTTTTCTCCACTTTTTTGAGTGCTGTAATGTGGTCCTCTGTCAATGTATCAGCGTTTGTATCAATATAACTGCAGATCTTGCACTTTTTTCTGATTGATTTTCTGATAGATGAAAAGTAGCCATAACATCTGAAAGTTTTAGTCTGTTTTATGGCTGAGCCCTGGAAACAAGCCAAAACAGAAGTTCTCTTTAATTTTAGCTACGGTGTCTGGAAGGATGTGAGGGAAATTTTCCAGTGTCAATACATGAGTTGCCAGAGGTGACTCAACTAATCTGAATGATTTTTTTTTAACATTTGTGTGTCATTGCAGAAGGTTGTACTGAGTATACAATTATGATCTAGCAACAAAAAGGTCAAAAGTTCACGAAACTTGGTTTGAAGCCATTAGTATATAAATAGTGCTAGAAAGAAATCCTAAGTAGAGAGGTGTGGTAGCCGTGTTAGTCCACTCTTAAAGGTTATCAATAGAAATCAAACAAAATAAAACATGGAAAAGAAAATAAGATGATACCTTTTTTATTGACATAACTTAATACATTTCTTGATTAGCTTTCGAAGGGTGCCCTTCTTCCTCAGATCGGAAATAGCAAATGTGGTAGCAGATAGTATATCTGAGAGAAACATCAAAGCTTACTTTGACAGTCTGACAGAGTGGGAGGGTGGGGTATGCATGGGGACATCAAAGCATTTCATTGATATGCTAACAGAATGGGCGTTGGTAGGTGAGAGGAGGTAATAAACAGTGAAAACATAGAGAAATACAGCTTTAGGTTTATAATGAGTTAGAAAACCAGATCCTTATTAAGTCGTTTTGTTGGGTGTCAATCCTGAAATAAATCCTGAAATAAAGCAACCATGTTATTTATTGCTGGTTCAGTATGCTGTTGTATCCCCTACACCTTCCATATTTAGGGTCAATGTTCTGTTTTGGTTAAGAGGACAGGAGAGGATCATATTCAGCAACACTTAGTCACTGACCCAAGACCCATGTAACCAGGTGACCATGACCCATTTTTCCATGATTCGCCACAATATATTGAATATAATCAACGATCATTAATTATGTAACTGTTTAACAGTAGAACCTGTCTAAGCACTCTGTCCACCTTGCTAACTGGGGAATGCCATTTCCATGTGTGCCAGCTGATTTCATTTTGCTGAAATTCTGGGGGTGGGGGGGGGGGGGGTGGGGTGCATGGATGTGGGAGGGGAATGGGGTGAGTCAGGGACATGCTTAGGAGTTAGGCGCGTAGGTAATAGCATGCAAGGAATTATGCACCTAACTTCCAACAGTTAAGCGTAAGCACTTACCCAGTCCTTTCACGTGGCATAAGGGTCCAGATTCTATGTAAGGCACCTAAATATCCCACGCAGAAAACTTTTTCCGCCTAAGCGTATTCTATAAGCGGCGCCTAGATTTAGGCATGGTAATAGAAAACGCTTAGCTGATAAAACTATATGCCTCCATCTACACCAACAAAAAATATGGCATAAGTTCCTGTGCGTAGATTTACACGCACTGGGCCATATTCTATAAACTATGTACATAATTTGGGGAACGCCCATTTCCCTGTCCATACAGGGAACTGCATACATTAGAATTTAGGCACAATTTATTACAGAGTACGCTTACCGAGTGTGCACATAAATTCTAATTATTACTAATTAATGCTTATTATTGCTTGTTAAGTGCTGTTATCAACGCTGATTGGCTTGTTAAGCCAATTAAGTTATGCGTGCTGTTATAGAATATGCCTGGATTTCAGCGCAGAACGCTAGGTGCACTATATAGAATCTGGGGGAAGGTGCAAAACTGTTGAATTACACTAGTATTCTTTACACCCACGATCCTCCCATTTCTGCGCCCCTTTGTCAGACTGTGTGTAAATTTTAAGTGTAGATCCCATACCTAAATTTATGCATGTAGATGCCAATTAAATCTAATTAGTGCCAATAATTGCTTGTCAAAAGCCAATTATTTGTGCTAATTAGCTTGTTATTCAATTAAATTGCATGTGCAAATTGGGCAATGTTTGGTGACCTTTTCAGTGTTAGGGTATGCGCATAACTGTAACAGTTGCATGTGTAAATGCTAGTTCTGTATCATTTACGTGTGACTAACTTTATAGAATGAGGGTGGATAGTGAGTGTCATTGAATATTCAAGTATAGGTATACATATAAATTTAAAATCCCACAAACATGTGAACACCAATATGCTCACTAATACGTTAACCTCTGCCTCATTCCCTGGCGTAATCACATCACCCTCTACCCCCAGCCTGATCCCCTCCTGCCAACAGGAGTCAGGGAGCAGTGATTCTTACCTGCTTCTGCCTTCTCCTCTTTCAGCTTTTCACTGCGGGTGGCACAGGCAGATCTTGCAAGACTAAGGGTCCCAATGTGATTTAAACTACAGAGGAAGACCAGCAAAAGAGGAGGCAGCAGGGAAGGAATACTGCCTGCCAACATCTGCTTTTGGTTCTTCTCAGTTCTAGTAATATTGTCTATTTGAGTTTTTGTTGTTTGTCCTGTTCTCTGACTGTTAATTTTTGACTTTCTAACTCACCTGATATTTTTATGAAGGGATTTATAACAAAAAATTAAAGTTGAAGGAGATAGGATTTTATGTACTGCCTTTCTGTGGAGTTACAATCAAAGCAGTTTATATATTATATACAGGTGCTGATTTGTACCTGGGGCGATGGAGGGTTTAGTTACTAGCCAAGAGTCACAAGGAGCTGCAGTGGAATCAAACCCAGTTCTCCAGGTTGTCAGGCCACTGCACTATCCATTAGGCCTTTCTTTCACTCCATTAAACCAGTGGCGTAGCCAGACTGCCAATTTTGGGTGGGCCTGAACCCAAAGTGGGTGGGCACAAAATTTCTCTCTACCCCCCCCCCCCACCCCCCAGCAAAATGTAGTCACACTCAGATGCATTTGCCACACAGGGTAAAGTGCTGCTTTTCAGTGCATCAGATTTCAGACAATTTATTTACTAGCCTAATCATTTTCAGTGAGCTTTCAGAGGCCAAAACCTCCTGCCTCAGGTCAGTATAATGCTGTTACGGTATCCTCTCCTGACCTAAGGAAGGAAGTATTGGTCTCTGAAACTTTATTAACACCATATTACTTTATCCTAAATTAAAAATAAAATATTTTCTTTACCTTTGTTGTATGGCCATTTACTTTTTCTCATTGTGTTGCTCCCAGTCTCTAGATTCTGCTTTCCTTCATTTTCGCTTAACTCTTCTGCCAGGGTTTCCTGGCCATTTGACATTTTCTCTCCTTTTTCTTTGCTTTCTTCATATTTTTCTGCCTCTCTCTGTGTTCAGATTTAATTCATTTTTACTATCCTTCTTAATTTCCTTCATCTACTTATGGCTTTTCATCTTTTCTCACCCTTGTTCTCCCCATGCCCCTTCCTCTTATTCTCCAATCTTTCACTACTCCCCCTTTCCATGCAGCAGCTCTCCTCTTTCTCTCCCCATCCTTCCAGTCTCTTCCCCTCTCTCTCCCCATCCTTCCAATAGTCTCCCCTCTTTCTTTCTGCATCCTTCCATCGTGTCACCTCTTTCTCCCTACCCTTCCATCCAGCGTCTTCCCTCTTTCTCTCCCCATCCTTCCATTTTCCCTCTTTCTCTGCCATCCTCCCATCTGTTTTCCCTCTTCTCTCCCCATCCTTCCGTTTTCCCTCTTTCTCTGCCATCCTCCCATCTGTTTCCCTCTTTCTCTCCCCATCCTTCCGTTTTCCCCTCTTTCTCTGCCATCCTCCCATCTGTTTCCCATCTTTCTCTCCCCATCCTTCCATTTTCCCTCTTTCTCCCCATCCTGCCATCCATTTCCCTCTCCCGATTCAGGCCCACCAGCCCCAGCTCCCATTGCCGGCCACTGCTGCTTTTCCTGATGAGCAGCAGGGCCAGCGCTACAAAAAGAAGAAGCGCTCAGCTGACTGAGCTGAGCGCCAACGCTAACCCGACAAGAAAAAATGTTTAAAAAAAAACGCGGCACCGCAGGCAGCCTCGAAGCATTGGCTGCTGGCTCTGCAGGCTCCTTCCATCTCTTACGTCACTGCCCCTGCTTCGCTCCAGGGGCAGTGACGTAAGAGACGGGAGGAGCCTGCAGAGCCAGCAGCCAATGCTTCGAGGCTGCCTGCGGTGCCGCTTTTTTTTTTTAAACATTTTTTCTCGCCCTTAGCGACGCGTTGGCGCTCAGCTCAGTCAGCTGAGCGCTTCTCTTTTTGTAGCGCGGGCCCTGCTGCTCATCAGGAAAAGCAGCAGTGGCCGGCAATGGGAGCTGGCGCTGGCGCTGGGCGGGTCTGGGCTGAAATTGGGTGGGCCTGGGCCCACCCAGGCCCACCCGTAGCTACGCTCCTGCATTAAACTAAATAAGGAATGGAGAGGATAGAAAGACTTAAGTACATAAGTATTGCCACACTGGGACAGACTAAAGGGCCATCAAGCCCACCATCCTGTTTCCAACAGTGGCCAATCCAGGTCATAAATACCTGGGAAGATCCCCAAAAAGCTCAATACAGTTTATGACGCTTATCCCACAAATAAGCAGTGGATTTTCCCAAGTAGGCCTAGTGGTTAGTGCAGTGGACTTTGATCCTGGGGAACTCAGTTCGATTCCCACTGCAGCTCCTTTTGTGACTCTGGGCAAGTCACGTAACCCAAAAACACAAGAGAGTCCAAATCTCCCGTAAACAACGACAAAAGAAACAAAAAGAGAACGGGAGAACTCAAAAGAACCAGGCTCAAAAAATAAATAAAAAGCCAAATTTATTACACAAGACCCAACACGGTCCGTGTTTCGGCCAACCAGGCCTTCCTCAGGGGTCTATAAATTGGCTTATATAAATATTCATATATATATCCAAATATTCATTCAAATTCGGATAGATCTGCTGTTACTGTCCCAGCTGATGCATACGCCATATGATTGAATTGAAAACCGGTTTTCAATTCAATCAGCTGGGACAGTAACAGCAGATCTATCCGAATTTGCATAAATTGGCTTTTTATTTATTTTTTGAGCCTGGTTCTTTTGAGTTCTCCCGTTCTCTTTTTGTTTTTTCAAGTCACGTAACCCTCCATTGCCCCTGGTACAAAATAAGTACCTGAATATATGTAAACCATTTTGAATGTAGTTGCAAAAACCTCAGAAAGGTGGTATATCAAGTCCCATTCCCCCCCCCCCCCTTTAGGAAGCTACCCAGCCTTTTTAAAACACCGCCTAAGCTAACCGCTTTTACCATGTTCTCTGGCAACGAATTCCAGAGATTAATTACACAATGAGTGAAGAAACATTTTCTCTGATTCGTATTAAATTTACTACTTTGTAGCTTCATCGCATGCCCCCTAGTCCTAGTATTTTTGGAAAGAGTAAGCAAACAATTCACGTTTACCTGTTCCACTCCACTCATTATTTTATGAGGTAATGGAACTGGCCCAGATTCACTTCTTTTTCTGTCTGCAGCTAACTTACCAGGGCAAAAATCTACTATGGGAACTGCTGAAATAGCACATTTGACTGAACTCTAGGCATGTGTTTATTTGCCCATGCTTTTGGAGGTAGTGTCAGATGGCAGTGGTTTAGGATGCCTGAAGTAAGGGCTCCCAGTTATGTTCTGTAATCTTTGTATTTTTTGGCAAATGATATTATGCTTAAACAGAAGATTAAGGTTGAGAGTCCCCATGTGGAAGCTCTAATCTCCACCACGGGTACTTTGGATTCCTGAGTTCAATCTGCAGTTCACCAGTAATCTGGGATGGCTTTTGAGGAACACCCAAATCGGCAGGTTCAGTTACGTTTGCAAGCTTCGAAACATTGTTTAGCCCCCAAGGAGAGGATACCTCTCCAGTTACCCAGAATCTTCTATGCATTACCAGGAATTCTGTGGAAGCCCCTGACCAAAGTGCTTGTGTGCAAAAACCACCGAGGAACCGTTGGTGAGAGAGGAACAATATTGCAGGAAGAGAAACCATGTGTCTGATGCAGGTTGATGATGATGGTGTTAGCTTGCCGATATCTGCGTCAGTGAATTGAAGCAGAATAATGGAGTGAGATTGTTGCTGTACGGGACTTTGAAGCTAACTCTGTTATTGTTGGGCATTTATGGCTGTGGAGAAGACCAGTTACACTAACAGATCTTTGTAAGTCCCTGCTAAAAGTAATGTCAATACTGGCAGGATGTGTTTCACAGCTCTGCTCTCCTCAACAGGAGCAGGTAGGAAGTCTGAGGCCTGTAATGCTCTTTTGACTCAACATGTGGCTGGTATAGAGGACTGTTCCAGTTGGCTCGAATAAAACCCTGGGCCATGACAAGCTGCCTCTGTGCTACAATAGTGCTCAGATTGAAAATAGAGTCTGATATTAGACTCTTTGGGGGGGGGGGGGTAACTTTTCCAGATCAAAGCTTTATTCTCTGTACAATCTGCTCAACCAATATTTCCTAGAGATTTTGAAGATGGATTCTCAAATGATCTTCAATACTTGTTGTGTACATAAATGCCAGACCTGTAGTAAACAAAACTGATTTAATCAAAAATTGGTTAGAAGACGAGCACTTCGGTTTATGTTAATCACTGAAACATAGTCAGACTCTGGTGATGATCCCTTACAGAATGAGCTTTGTACTCCAGGTTATAAAGTCCTCCATCAAGCCAGAATTAAGAAGAGAGGTGGTGGTTCGCCATCATATATAAATCCTTTCTTAAAGTTGAGTTGGTGTCCCATCTGAATTCCTCTAACCTCAAAATTTTTACTTGCAAAATTAACGATACATTGCTATCTGTGCCCATTTGTATTACTCTCTTTTACCGTCCCTTGGGAAGCTGGTTAGCCTCTGAAAGTGCTTTCACTGAGTTTATCTCCACTATATGCATCCAGTTCAATAATGTCCTATTAGTGGAGAACATTAACCTGCATCTTGATGATTATTAGAGACCCTAACACTAAAAGCTTAATAGACTTTCTACCCTTATAGCAATTTATTCTAACTTACACTCCTTATTCTTACAACAGAGGTCACCTGCTAGATCTGGTAACTCATAGATCTACTCAAACTGATGTCTTTCACTTAGGCAATCTTTCCTGGTCCTTTGTTCCTTGGTCAGACCATATGAAATTTGAACTTACTGTTTACTGGAAAGCACATATAAAATCAGTCAAAGCTAACGTTGCCTCGTTCCCCTCAGAAATTTATTTTTTATTCGAGTGTCAGGGCAGCACCCCCGACACTTGAATAAAAATAAATTTCTGAGGGAAACGAGGCAACGTTAGCTTTGACTGATTTTCTGTGTTCTTTCCAGTAAACAGTAAGTTCAAATTTCATATTTCAGTCAAAGCTAGCATTGCCTCTTTCCCCTCCGAAATGTATTTTTTATTCGAGTGTTGAGGGTGCTGCCCGACACTCGAATAAAAGCTAACTTTGCCTGTTTGAGTGTTAGGGGTGCAACCCAGTGATAATTGGGCAGCACCGTGCACTGCCTGGTTTCCACCAGGCTACCACGGGAGCCCTTACCACCTGCTAAATAGGAGGCGGTAAGGGCTCCCCCAGGAAATGGCTGCTTAGCAAGTGGTTAACTTACTGCACAGTTATTTCCTTTTTTTTTTAAAGCCTTTTACCTGCTGCGGTAGGTGCCTCTGCGTATGGCAAGTTAATGTGTTGATGTCACCTCAGGGACCCTTTTATCACAGCTTTGTAAAAGGGGCCCTAAATCCCCTACGTCAGAATGTGGTAATAAAATATTAGCGATGGAATTAACGCAGATCAAGACCACGTCAGTTGTCAATGTATCATTCATCAAAGAAACCTTTGCCTAAAACATTGCCACTGTCATCACTTCAGCCTTTTGAGAACTAATGTTTTGAACTAACTTTATGAACAACAGAAAGCAAGTCATGGGATCAATTTGCAGAAGATTGTGGCTTAACGTAAAATATTCTTTTTTTTAGACTTCCAGGTTTCCAAGTTTATTTATTACTTGTTGTACTGCCCATCAGGCATAGTCTGAGTGGGTTTACAAAATATCTAAAATAACATAAAACAGAGGCAATACTAATTAAAAAAGTTGAAAAAAGGAAAGTAGGAATTCTATTCAATACAACATGAAAAGGAGAGGGAGAGAAGAAGAAGAAAAAAGAAAGAAAAATGTGCTGCTTTGCATTCCAGGAATCCCCACCTGCCCAGTGGTGCAGTCTATGGTCATAACTGGGCAAGATGGAAGTAGTTATGCAAAGGCATCTTCGCAAAGAAAGGTTTTTAGGGTGCTCTTGAATTTTGATAGGGAAATTTCCAGTCTTAAGTGGGTTTGAAAGAGCATTGTATAGACTTGGACCCCCCGCACTGAAAATACTCAAACACTGTACTATAAAAACAGGTGCACCCATATCAGACAAGCCTCTGATGGAGAAACCAGACAAGAGTGTCCCAAACTGGGAGAGTGGTAAGATGGCGACCTGAAGCTCGTATGCCCAATGGCCCAGCTGCCCTCTGAAGTTTTGTATCCTTTACGTAAATTTCCTCTCTGCAATTGCAGTTACCTTAACTGAGAGGAAGGGGAGAACCGGCGGCCAGCCGCCGATGGCCAGCATTTTGTCCCCTAAGCAGCAAGTGCGGGACCACTGCATGACGAAACTGCCCACAGATGAAAGGGTTGGCGAGTCCTTTGATTAGCGCTGGCGAAGAGCGTCGACGCTCTTGGACTTGGAAAAAAACAACTCCATCGCTCCCGAATTATTCAACCACCATATCCAAAGGAGTGGAGGAGTGAATTAGAGGCATATGCTGAAACGGAGAACGTTTACAGCAGAACCTGAATTGGAGGAACCACTCCTAAACACCTAAGAGAAATCAACTTGGAGTTTTTGGCTCCCGTGGAGGTTACATTGAATACCATCTGGAAGGCGCCTCGGGACCTAACGGTGGCAGTAAATAATTTGTTTCAGATATAATTTTATTAGAGAGTTACATGGACAATTTAACTGAACCCTTTGAGAGTGAAAAATTGATATAACAAATGATTCTACACGAGCAAGAAGTGGTTATGATTTTGAAAATGATAATAGACCAGAAAATTTGAATAATAAAATGATTATTATTATAGATGATTAATATCGAGATTACTGTTTTTCCCAGAGTTCCAGGTATGACTCCTAAAGTTTTCCTCAGAAATATTTCCTCAATTATTACTTTAAAAGGAGTGAAGCCTGTTGAAACTGGGATTACTTTAATCAGTTGGGATTGAATTAGAGACTTAAGTATATGTATTGTTAAATAACTTCTGGTTTTTAAAAGAGAAAGAATGAAATCAGATGTATTATTTCTAACTAATATTGGACAATAATATGTTTTCAATGAAATGATTTGACTATACACCGTATTGGCCTTGAAGAAGCCAACCAGATGATCAATGTGGAATAATAAATTAGATGAGTA
This sequence comes from Microcaecilia unicolor, assembly GCF_901765095.1. Taxonomy (NCBI): domain Eukaryota; kingdom Metazoa; phylum Chordata; class Amphibia; order Gymnophiona; family Siphonopidae; genus Microcaecilia; species Microcaecilia unicolor. Next base: position 183,737,723 of record NC_044039.1, on the reverse strand, counting down.
ATATCTGGGGATAATCAGGTTAATACCACGCTTTTTTTTCTGTTTACTGTTTAATTGATCTCCTTGTCTGTTTCACTCTCCCTATTTAGTGGTCTAAGGAAGAGAATAGAATTACCTGACTGAAATAATTCCTATATATTACTTTTTCTGTATTTCCGGCAAGTTGTTTTATCACTTGTAAAAATTTAAATGGTTATAAATTTTTTTTTTAAACCAGGTGCAGTAAGAAATACTTCCATATCTGCAGGCAAAACACTCTACACAATTTATGCTTTGCTCATCTGATCTTCCATTATCGGTCACAACATCCAATGGTTAGGGTCTGAAACATATTGGCTTCACCAGAGGAGAAACCCATGTCACACTGCAACACTTTGACTGTAGTACCTTAGAGTCAACAGTTCTAGGTCTAAACCATTAGTCTCTTTCATAATAGCAAGTGGAATAAAATCAGAAAATGATCAGACCAGGTTAAATGTTATACACAGAAATTAGAAAATAATGTCTTGATAAATACCAAAGCATGTGCCCAGCTGAATGAGTGACTTCACCACCAAACTGCTGTAACTCAAGCATTATCAATAACAAAGTTTTCTGTAACTAAAAATAAGTTTTGCAGACAGTGTGAAAAATATTTGAAGTGAAAGTGGTTATTCTCAGTAAATATCACCATGGCTCTATGACCCTCAGTGTTTGGGACTATATGAACTTTATACTTTATTCACACTTTCTATACCACCCAAGATGACCAGCAGATCTGGGCGGTGTACAAAAACTAAAATTTACAAAAAAATACAGAACTTCAAGAAAGAACTACAATCTATTGGCATGAAAGGTAGAATCATTCAAACAGTAGCAGGCCCTGAATAGGCTATCATTCAAACACCCACACACATTCTTGAGTGAGGCACAATTATGATTTCCCTGCTGTATTAGCTTCATTTTACTGCATTGACGTTTGCCTCTGTGGTGTGCTGTAAGCCACATTGAGCCTGACACTGTTGGGAAACTGTGGGGTACAAATGAGATAATAAATAAATAAATCATGCCCAAAATACATAATGCAAAAATGTTCAAATATTCAAATGTGCAAACTGTCTTGCAACAAACCAAAGGGGCCGATATTCAGAGCAATTTAAGTGAGCTGGAGAGGCACTAAACTGGCATGGCCACTGAATATCGCATCTGAACATCCCAAAAAAGTGGTTTGGTTAGAGGCAGGCCAGGGGAGGAGCTGGGGCTTAAGTGGGTGCTGGCACTATTCAGCTGAGACCCGCATAAGCTTAAGCTCAAAAACTGTCCTAATTCACCTGCTTAAGCTTATGTGGGCTGTGACTAAATATTGGGCTGGGACTTGCATAAGTTTAAAAAAAATTGAAACCCTCAAACCCCCAGTGCGTCGCATCTCCTTCCCCCTTGCCAACTCAACCCATGGCTAAAAGCCACTCCCTCCTCCCTCCAAATGCCCCCCCCGCCCCAAACCCTCCATAGTTCAGATAGACTCTTCCTCGGGCCTACCTAAATCATGGTGGTTCAGTGTTGGTCATTGGGGGCAGGAACGCAGCCCCCATGCTTCTGCCCTTTGTGGCACTTTCCCAAAATGGCTGATGCAACCTCTCATGCAGCTTGTGAGGGTCATGGCAGCCATTTTGCAAGATACCGCTGGGGTAGGAGCGAGGGGGTCTGCACTCCTGCCCCCAACAACCACCACTGTACCACCAGGGATCAAGGTAGGCCCAGGCAAGAGCATACTACTTCTACAATTTGATATGTCAAGCGCCTTTGACATGGTTGATCATGGAATACTACTACATATCCTCGAGTACTTCGGAATTGGAGGCAACGTTCTCAATTGGTTCAAGGGGTTCCTAACCACACGATCATACCAAGTGACAACTAATTTGACTACATCAGCCACTTGGATACCTGAATACGGAGTTCCATAGGGATCCCCTCTCTCACCGACCTTATTCAACTTAATGATGATACCCTTGGACAAACTACTATCAAACCAAAACCTCAACCATACATATACGCAGACGACGTAATGATCTACATCCCATTTAAACAAGATTTAACGGAAATTTCCAATGACATCAACCAAAGCCTACATATCATGCATACATGGGCTGATGCATTTCAGCTGAAACTCAATGCAGAAAAAACCCCAATGCCTAATACTCACCTCTCAACATAACACGAACAAATTCACCACCATTAACACACCAAACACTGAATCTTCCAATTTCGGACACCCCTAAAAAAACACTCGAGAGTCACGCGAAAAACACAACCAAGAAAATGTTCCACTCAATGTGGAAATTAAAAAAAGTAAGACCTTTCTTCCCAAGGACCGTCTTCCGCAACCTAGTACAATCAATGGTACTCAGTCAGCTAGACTACTGCAACGCACTCTATGCTGGGTGCAAAGAGCAAATAATCAAGAAACTTCAGACAGCTCAGAACACTGTAGCTAGACTCATATTCGGTAAAACAAAATATGAAAGCGCTAAACCCCTACGAGGAAAAGCTACATTGGCTCCCACTCAAAGAATGCATCACGTTTAAAATATGTACCCTAGTTCACAAAATCATTCACGGAGATGCCCCAGCCTACATGTCAGACCTGATAGACCTACCACCCAGGAATGCTAAAAAATCATCCCGCACATTCCTTAATCTTTACTTCCCCAACTGTAAAGGTCTAAAATACAAGCTAATGCATGCGTCAACCTTTTCCTACTTGAGCACACAATTCTGGAACGCGCTGCCACGCAATCTAAAAACGATTTATGAACAAACTAACTTCCGCAAACTACTGAAGACCCATCTCTTTAACAAGGCATACCACAAAGATCAACAAATGTGAACTCCTACACATATATCCAGAATTGTCTTACAATATTTGCTTGCTACACTACCACCATGTTTTCATTATCATGATACCCAATATCCTTCTGTAATACTAAATATCTATTTTCTTATATATTTCCACCATTCATGATGTATTGTAAGCCACATTGAGCCTGCAAAGAGGTGGGAAAATGTGGGATACAAGTGCAATAAATAATAATAACAATAATAATACCTGAATTATAGAGGGATTGGAGGGTGGAGGCAGGAGCATTTGGTGGGAGCGGGTGTGGCTGGTGGCCATGGATTGGGAGGGAGAGGGGAAAGGAGGCGGATATAATGCATCATGGGCGCGGAAGGAAGCTTCAATTTCTTTGCAAAAGCTTATGTGGGTCCCAGCCCAATATTCAGTGGAGGAGTGGCTTAATAGTTAGTGCAGCAGTAATCACACTGGGGAACCAGGTTCGATTTCTGCAGCTGCCTGATGTACAGCAGTTGGTTGAGATCCTGTGGAACCAGTTTCAATTCCCTCTGCAGCTCCATGTGATCCCGGGCAAGTCACTTAGCTCTCCATTGCCTCAGGTACAATATATAATTTAGATTGTGAGCCCATTAGGGACAGTGCAAAGTACCTGTAACAGAAATTATAAACCACGTGGAGGGGCATAATTGAATGGGGATGACCATCTCTAAGGGCGTCCATCTCTAAGGACGTTCTGGCGAAGGGGCGGGGAAACCCGTATTATCGAAACAAGATGGACGTCCATCTTTCGTTTCGATAATACGGTCGGAGGTGACCAAATCTCAATATTTAGGTCGACCTTAGAGATGGTCGTCCCCGGTTTTCGGTCATAATGGAAACCGAGGACGCTCATCTCAAAAACGACCAAATCCAAGCCCTTTGGTCGTGGGAGGAGCCAGCATTCGTAGTGCACTGGTCCGCCTCACATGCCAGGACACTAACCGGGCACCCTAGAGGGCACTGCAGTGGACCTCACAAATTGCTCCCAAGTGCATAGCTCCATTACCTTGGGTGCTGAGCTCCCCAACCCCCCTCTAAAACCCACTCCCCACAACTGTACACCACTACCATAGCCCTTAGGGATGAAGAGGGGCACCTACATGTGGGTACAGTGGGTTTCAGGTGGGTTTTGGAGGGCTCACATTTACCACCACAAGTGTAACAGGTGGGGGGGGGATGGGCCTGGGTCCACTTGCCTGAAGTGCACTGCACCCACTAAAAACTGCTCCAGGGACCTGCATACTGCTGTGATGGAGCTGGGTATGACATTTGAGGCTGGCATAGAGGCTGGAAAAAATGTTTTAAAAATTTTTTTAGGGTGGGAGGGGGTTGGTGCCCACTGGGGGATTAAGAGGAGGTCATTCCCGATTCCCTCCGGTGGTCATCTGGTCAGTTCGGGCACCTTTTCGAGGCTTGGTTGTGAAAAAAAAAGGGACCAAGTAAAGTCGACCAAATTCTCATGAGGGACACACTTCTTTTTTCCATTGTCGGCCGAGGACGCCCATGTGTTAAGCACGCCCCCGCTTCGCCTTCGGTACACTGAAGACACGCCCCCATGAACTTTGGTAGTCCCCATGACGGAAAGCAGTTGAGGATGCAAAAATCGGCTTTTGATTATGCCGATTTGGGCGACCTCGGGAGAAGGACACCCATCTCCTGATTTGTGTCGGAAGATGGGCGTCCTTCCCTTTCGAAAATAAGCTAGAAAGGCACCTCAGGGATCACTTGCGGTATATCAAGTGCTGAAAACAAATAAAATTATGCGAGCGTCAGCTGAATATCAGCTGGTCTGCATAAGCTCCACCGCCCACATGTAGTCCCCAATATTCAGTGCTGGTGCACGGACATGGGCCAGAACTGAAGACAGGGGGCTAATTTAGCCGGTGACGGTTAGCATTTAAAAAACCGCTGACTGTCACCAGCTGAATATCAGGGAGAAAATATTTACGATATGTTCTAGATCTAGATGTCCTGCAGGGTGAAATGTATATTATAGAGAGCAACTTCTCTTACATACAAAAGCAGTTGTCACTTATCAGCATAGTACTGCTAAAGTGCAAACTCCAGAGCTCCGTTGCGGATAGAAACTTCTTCAGGAGTCCAAACATCAAGGTTTTTACATAAAGAAGAGCACACTATGTAATTCACCATGCTCCAAAATGGTGGGACAGATCAGGGGATGCTGAACTCGACTTCTTGTGGAAAGAAATACTCAGTGTGACATCACTTTATTGAGAAACTAAGAAATGTTACTCCATTCAATAAATTCGTTGAGGCCATTAGGTTGGAAAGACTGTAATTCAAAAATCCAAAATTGTTCACACAGGTGCAGATGAGAACCGTCTGTCACCTTGGTAAGTCTCTGGAACTTGTTCTATGATGAACCATCTTAAATCAGCAAAACAATGATTAAAAGGCATGCAATGATTAACCATGGGAGCATTAATGACCTGAGTATTGAGATGATTGTGATGTTCAATCAATCAGGTCTTAATTGCCCATGTGGTATTACCTATATATATTTTAGCACATGGGCATATGATCACATACACCAATGTGGAATCACATGTAGTTTCGGCATATAAACGATATTGTTTTCCAGTACGGGGACTGGTCCACTCAATGTACATAAAAGTAGCTTCACAAACAGTACAAATGTTATTGAAAGTATTGTCATCTTTTTTCTGATTCTTGTTTCAGTCTGAGTAACTCAAGTACTGGCATAGCAGATAAAAGTTCATTAGCAGCTGCTGAACTTGGATCATCCACCATGTCAGTTACAATCACTGAGAAACAAATGTTCTCTGGGAATGCATAACTTCTGCATTTTAGTTAATGTAGATGTGTCTTGGGCTTGAACTCTTGGAAAGACAGATCTGAGATAAGCAACAGGTGTTAAATTGGGTAAACTAGATGGGTCCTAAGGTCCTTATCTATCATCATATTCTTTATTTATATGTTGTTATATAATTCTGTGTAGAGAGAACTACACAGTACTGAACAGAAACCCATAAAAAATCAGGAAGTGATATTTTGTGAAGTTTTGATGGTGCTTCCTCTGGGCCATAGATACAAAATGGGACCTCTGTTTCTGTTCCCCATCCCATCATGGGGAAGTCATGATGGGAACTTCCCTGGCCTCAATGCCTTCTGAGTTTCACAGTGGTGTTCCTTGGTCGGCTGCCACCCGGGGTTGATTGCTACTGCGCAACCTCCCCCGGGTGCAGCATTGTCCCTTCCCGGGTGCAGCATGACACCCCACGGGTGCAGCATCATACCCCCCGGTGCATCACATCCAAGTCCCCACTGGGTGCATTGTTCTTACCTGCTGGGTTGCTGGGAGCAGCCACGTGGCTGTCGGCTCCGCCAGTTCCCTGCTCCCTCTGCCCCAGAACAGGAAGTAACAGCAGAGGGATCAGGGAACTGGCGGAGCCGACAGCCACGTGCTCCCTGCACCCCTCCTGCACCATGCACCCAGGGCAGACTGCCCTCACTACCCCGCCCTCGGTACGCAGTTCACACTGTTTTGCTATCATCTTAAATTAAGCACCCAATTCCTTAACTACAGGGACTCCCACGTGCAACAGAATAACATGGAAAGGACAGGGCAGCAGTTTGACATCTTCCAAAACTGGTACCATTGAGCCCTTTCAAACTCATAATTTTAGTCCTTCATCTATTGTAAAAATGGAATCTCAAGAGAGGTTTGAAAAGAGCCCAGGCCAAGGAATATAACAGAGCTATTTTTAGACCTTGATATCCTACTTTTAATTTACATTTTTTTTGTGTATAGCGGAGTGACTCCATATGAAAGGAAGGACTATATCATGTGGAAATTGCCCAAGGACACAGAGATGGGCCTGCCCAAACCTGCTACTATACTAGAATACCTCTGCTTGGCCACGAGGGAAGTGGACATGAATGTCCCCATGCCTTTGGACACTGAATGCGTCGTGAAGAGCCCAAAAGTGGATCGTGCAGGACATCAGGACTCAAGAAGACAGCAGCACAGATCAGCAAACGTGCCGGAGACTGGCGTTGAAGAAGGCTTCGGTTGGCGGGGGGTTGAGGACCCCCGCCAGCAAAACCAGGGGCCAGGACTAAATCTGTGGGGGCCCATGCCCTCATGGTCCCAGCTAGCTACGCCCCTGCTTGGAGCACTGTATGGTTTTTTTTTTGAGTGGGAGTGATGACACTTGCTTCTCTGGACTGGCAGAGTACCCATGAGAGCCCCAACTTTGCTTCCCATTGCTTCTGGATCTCTATTCCAGCCTTTGACCCATTTCCAAGCTTGAATTGTGACACCAGGGACTGTGTGAGTTGGAGAGACTGAGTGGAGAGCCAGATAGAAGTTCTGCTTGTGGCCCGGGTCTAAGGGGGTTTTCCGAACCCCCGGGAACTGAGCTAGTGATGGGAGCGAGACCTGGGTAACACATAGGAACAGTTCTTGAAATTACGCAGAAAATGGTTTTGGCAGGACTGCTGACAGGAAAAACAAAAAAGGAAACACGGTGAAGCATTGATAAAGTGTGAAAATAATAGTCTGTTAAGTACTTGATCTGCCTCTGATTCAGCAACAGCTGGAGCAGGAAAAAGAAACAGGAAGTCAAGGGAATGAAGGAAATGGGAGGTGGAAACAGAAAAATATAGATTACATTTGGATAACTGATTTAAAAAGTGGAGCTTACAGCATCAGGTCCAGGGTTGCTGTAAAATACAGATGTCCAGCATAAGAAAAGCCATACTGGGTCAGATCAGTGGTCCAGCTAGCCAGTATCCTGCTTCCAGCAGTGGCCAATCCAGGTCACAAGTACCTGGCAAAAACTCAGTTGGTAGCAACATTCCATGCTACCAATCCCAGGGTAGCAGTGTTTTACTCCATGTTTAAGTTTAAGTTTAAATTTCTCAATTTTTGATATACCACCTCTTTTGAAGTACAAATCGAGGCGGTTTGCATATGACTATTCAAGTACTTGCACTGTCCCTGATGGGCTCACAATCTTAAGTTTATGTCCATCTTAATAACAGACTATAGACTTTTCCTCTAGGAACTTGTCCAAACCATTTTTAAACCCAGGTACGCTAACCGCCATTATCACATCCTCTGGCAACAAGTTCCAGAGCTTAACTGTTCTTTGAGTGAAAAACTATTTTCTCCTATTTGTTTTTCATAGTATTTCCATGTCACCGGGTCTTTGTACTGTTTGAAAATGTAACAAATCGATTCACTTTCACCTGTTCTACACAACTCAGGATTTTGTAGACCTCAATCATACCCCCTACCCCCCCCCCCCCCCGCCATCTGTTTTTCCATGCTGAAGAACCTTAACCTCTTTAGCCTTTCCTCATAGGGGAGGAGTTTTGTTTGCTCTTTGACCTTTTTCTAATTCCTCAGCGCTATTGGTTCTGATGAATAGTTGATACCAGTGGCGTAGCAAGGGCAGGGTGGTGGGGGCAGTCCGCCCCGGGTGCACACCACTGGGGGGGGGGGTGTTGGCTCTGCTGGTTCCCTCCTCCCTCTGCCCCGAAACAGGTTACTTTCTGTTCCAGGGCACAGGGAGCAGGGAACCAGCGGAACTGACACCCCCCCCCCCCCCAGCGGTGTGCACACAGCAGGCAAGAATGCACTCGGGGGAGGGCTTGGGTGATGTGCCGAGGGGGGGGGGGTTGATGCACCGAGGGGGGGGGGTGTCATGCTGCACCTGGGGGGGGGGGGGGGGCGCAGCGGCACTCACTACGCCACTGGTTGTTACTGAACCAACAAAAGAATAATGCAAAGATGTCATAATGCAACAGCTTTCAAAGCCACTTAGGTGACTTCTTCAGTTAGGACCTCTGTGAGGATCTGAAGAAGAGACTTGGGGGCCCTTTTACTAAGCTGCGTAGGTGCCTACGCATGCTGAATGCGCACCAAATTGGAGATACCACCCGGTTACCGCGTGCCTTTGTGGTAAGTTCAATTTTGGCATGCGTCCGCTACGTGCGTCTGGAAAATATTTTTTATTTTCTGGTGGGCTTAACGGACGCACGCCAAGTGGCATTTGACACACGAAGGTCATTACCGCCCAGATTTTTTTACCGCTAGTTCAATGGCTGGTGGTAAGGTCTCAGACCCAAAATGAGCGCGCGGCAATTTTGATTTTGCCGCACGTCCATTTTTGGCACATAAAAAAAAGGCCTTTTTTTACAGGTGCGCTAAAAAATGAATCGGCATGCGCCCAAAACCCGCGCTTACACTACTGCAAGCCATTTTTAGCATGCCTTTGTTAAAGGACCTCTTGCTGTTCAGAAGCCCCTAAACAAAGTGACTGCGACCAATGTTGTCATGCCTTTTTATTTGCCTGCTTCGAATTTGAACTTGTTTTAAGATATTAGCTTTGATCCTATGGCCAAAAGGTAACAAAAGAAAAAAAGCTTTAAAAAGGTAACTTTTCAATATGTTCTGTCACAGATTACAGGCCATAAGTTATTCAAAGACAAATTTGCTGTGTTTTTGACGTCTTCAGGAAATAACTGACCAAGCCAACTTGGCATAGCCAGAAAGTCAAAGACACAAATATTGCAGGGTCAATCAAATAATTTGGCCATAAGGAAGATAATTTTCAAAGGCATTTCCTTAAGTAAAGGAATGCCTTATTTACAGAAGTAGCCATAGTAACATAGTAACATATTAGATAACAGCAGATAAAGATCTGTATGGTCCATCCAGTTTGCCCAACAAGATAAACTCATAGTATATAAGGTATGATGTGATACTACATATGTATACTTGATTTGATCTTGCCATTTTCAGGGCACAGACCGCAGATATCTGTCTGACACTGGCCTTGTTCTCCAGTTACTGAAACTGAATCTGTCCAGCATTGATCAGGGTACCCACCGTAGAAGTCTGCCCAGCATTGGCTTTGTTTCCCAATTACTGGTGTCACCATCTAATTACCGCTAAGCTTGTTTGGTTTCATGCTTCTATACAGGATTCCTTTGTGCTTATCCCACGCATTCCATTACAGTTTTCTCCTCCACCACCTCCTGCGGGAGAGCATTCCAGGTATCTGCCACTCTCTGTGAGGAAGTACTTCCTGATATTATTCCTGAGTTGGTCCCCCTTCAATCTCAGTTCATGCCGTCTAGTTTTACCACCTGCCCAATATACAGGTAAGCATGTGTGCCTAGAGCCAGTGTATATATACGTTTAGCTACTCTTTGAGAAAAGGAATGGGACCTGGTTTGCACTTTTATGCATACTTTTGAACAGGGCCGGTCTTAGCAACTGCAGGGCCCTGTGCAGATCAGTTCGCTGCCCCCCCCCCCCCCCGAGTCCCACCAGCCCCACCCCTTGTTGACAAGATATGCCTTTAAGCCTTCCCTTCTTTCTCAGCATGCACTGTGCCACCTTCGCGGAAACCCGGAAACAGGAAATTGCATCAGTGCATGCTGAGAGAGAAGGGAAAGGCTTAAAGGCTAGAGGCGAGCCTGCTTTTTCGCTGCCGCCGCAGCCGCTACAACTTTTTAAACGCAGGGCGGCTGGAAGGAAAGCAGTTGAGTGACAATATGGCAGGGAGCGACAGGAAGCGCCACGGGGCCCCTGGAGGTGCGAGGCCATGTGCAACTGCTCTTGTCGCCCCTGCCTAAGACTGGCCTTGCTTTTGAAAATTTGACTATGGAGCTCGTTTTCGAAAGAGAAAAATGTCTAAAAAGTAGCATAAAGCAGCATCTGGATGATTTTCTCACAAAAATGTCCAAGTCAATATTTTCAAAACAAATATTTAGATGTTTTTCTATGAAGACCGGGGCATATCGGGGGAGTATTAAGGGCGGGATTTGGGCGTTCCTAAGACTTGGACGTTTTATAGTAACAAAAAAAGGAGCAACACTGGGCCTTCAGGATGGAGATAAGTTCTTTTTATTCTGAAAGAACTACATTTATCTCCATCCTGAAGGCCCAGTGTTGCTCCTTTTTTTGTTAGTTTATGTCTGTATGCTGTTTTAACCTCTCTTCTGTGATCTTGGACGTTTTACAGCCATAATGGAACAAAACAAAACCGTGCAGGAATAAAACTAAGATGTTTTGAGCTAGACCTGTTTTTATAACTAATAAGGCACAAAAGGGTGCCCTAAATGACCAGATGACCACTAAAGGGAATCAGGGGTGACCCCCTAATACCCCCCCAGTGATCAATGACCCCCTTCCCACCCCCAAAAAATGTGAATAAAAATATGACTTCCCAGCCTCTATAACAGCCTCAGATGTTAAAGCCTCAGATGTTAAAGCTATTAGAGCAGCATGCAGGTCCCTGGAATGGTGTAGTGGTCAGTGCAGTGCACCATAGCATGAGGAACTCAGGTCCCTATCTTCCTCTACCTGTCACATTTGCGGTGCAAACTGTGAGCCCAGAAACCCACTGTACCCACATAAAGGTGCTCCCTTCACCCATAAGGGCTAATGTGGTGTACAGTTGGGGGTAGTGGGTTTTGGGTGGATTTTGGGGGGCTCAGCAGACAAAATAAGGGAGCAATGGTGAGATATGTATCTGGGAGCATGTTTCTGAAGTCCACTGCAGTGCCTCCTAGTGTACCCCATTTATCTCCTGGGATGTCTGCGGGACCAGTCTACTAAGAATACTGGCTCCTTCTATATCCCAATGGCTTGATTTTGTTCATTTTGCACTTGGACATTTTTTTAAAAATGGACCAAAAAACAAAATGTCCAAATTACAAAACCTTGTTCAAAACAGTATTTTTGAAAAAAAAAAAAAAAAGACGTTTTTCTTTTTTGAAGATGACCTTTGTTTTTAGGCTGCTTTTATCCCTTTCCAAATTAGCATGAACCAGCCATTATCAACTGGGAGTGGTAAAAGAAACCAATGCTAAGTGCATATGAGAAAGTACCTTTTATTCACTTACCAATACAAATACAATAGTTTCTCATGAGAGATCAATTCAGTAACATAAAAAGCTGTTCACTGAAACTGCTTCTCTGAAATACTCTTCTGAGATGGCAGCTTATATAATTTATTTTCAGACAATGATTTACATGACTTTTTCTACAAACTGTCCTTCTCACAGATTATTATCTGATTCCCAGCGTCTGGTTCTCTTAGGCTGCTTGGGTAACATTCTTCTGCTGTTTACACTATCCTCTTTTCCAAGGCCTCCCTTGCTCGTAAGGGTATCATAAATACCAGAGATCATGCATGTTCATCAATCTCTGATAGATCCCTGTGTCACACAGACTTATCAATCTCTGGCCTTTAACCCATTCCATAATGCATATCTGTGCTCATAATTCTACATCTTCTTTTCTATTCAGATTTTGGATGTTTTTTGCAAAACATCCAAAGTTGGACTTAGACATCATATTGAAAATGCCCATTGTGACAAAGCTAGCACTTGGGGCCCCACAGAGAAGCAGCTAATCCCTGAACTACAGTTCCCAGAAGCCCTTGCAAGCAGGAGAGAGGAGGGTAGCCCCAAAAGGATGGAATGGATTTCCAACCCCAGCAGGGGGAGCAGTGGCTCAGTGCTAGGGGAGCCAGTTACTCCCTTCCCCACTAGAGGGAGAAGGGGAGGTGAAGCTCAGTCCCTTAGCTGTATCCCCAGTATATAATTCCCTCCAGCTGTGAGGGGGGAGAGATTTCCGGGTGACTCCCAGCCACCAGGAGGGAGAGGAAACTGATTGAGAGAGAAGCTGCCATGGAGTAGGTGGAGGATGGAAAGGGCCTGCCACTGGAGCTTCCCTGGGGGGTGGGGGTGGGGAGGAAGAGTAAGCTGCCATGGAGTGGGAAATGTAAATGTAGCCCTGTCCAGCACATGAAGGCAGTGTGAGAGGCCACAGGGGTGTGGTGCTGTGAGGTAGGAGGAAAGCTGCCAGCCCTGTTTGGTACAGGGTCCTCCTGGGTGCTGTGAAGAGGATAGGGGCATTAAATAGTGGTTTCCTTTGAAGAGACTGTTTGTGAAAGGGTTGAATTATTGGAATGTATAGAACAGCAGGCTGAACTTTGACTGAGTCCTTCTAAGGGAGAGGGGAAGGTAGTGCAAAGGAAGTGGGCCTGAACTGTTAAGGAACTGAATGTTGGCTGGAGTTTTGAACCTGGCCTGAACCCTGTTTGTGAACTGGATTTCAGTTTTGAGAGTGGAACTGAATTGAAAATAGTCCTAAATCCGTATGGCAGTCTGGTTCTTTGCTGGAAACCTGTGAGCCTAACAGGGCTGCCGGCCCCAACCCAGAGTGGAGGAAGTGGACCCCTTTACACCATCCACGTGTGCTGAAAAAGCTGCAGCCCTCGTGAGGGCATAATATGTAGTTACCAAGAAATCAGTCGCTAATTTCTTCACTGAATCTGATCTTAAACCCCGAGCAGATACAAATAATTTTATCACAGAGTGTAAATACCACGGAACATTCCCATAAACAGTCTGATGAAGCAAATGTAATACTTTAAACTGTATCCGAAAACACATACAGGGTCTTTTGCTAGCTCCGCTAACAGATAATTTGTGGAATATTCAAATATGGCTTAATAAACAAATATTCCTGGTTCTTCTGCTGAATGCTTCTTGAGATCTTTTCCCTTAATCTGTAGGTCGCGATAGGGATGGAAAGGCAGAAATTTTTCTTTTCATGTCTTTTCTCATGTCGTTTCCGGGAATGTGAGGAAAGGGGGAGTAGGAGGAGTAGGCTCTTGAACAACACTAGTAGGCGACGTAGATTAGGAACAATCTCTTTATTTAAATATACACTCGACTCAACACAGCCGTGTTTCGGCGCTACAGACGCCTTCTTCAGGAGAAGTGCAATTGAATACGCTGAGCTTTTTTTCCTGCATCGGCAGTGGATTACAATTGTAGCAGAAGCCTTGCTTTCATTCTCTTTGAGCTTAATATTCGTATATTTATATATCACAAGACTCCTGAAGAAGGCGTCTGCAGCGCCGAAACACGGCTGTGTTGAGTCGAGTGTATATTTAAATAAAGAGATTGTTCCTAATCTACGTCGCCTACTAGTGTTGTTCAAGAGCCTACTCCTCCTACTCCCCCTTTCCTCAGATTCTACTTTTCGTAGGAATTTGTGTACCTCCACCCTTGTGGTGGTTTGGCTTGCGTTTCCGGGAATGTTCATTTTATTCATTTTTGTTTGGCCATTTTTTCATCATGGGACCGAAGTCATTGGGTCCTTTTCCTAAAGGGTTGGCGTGGGGAAACAGTCTTGCCGCATGCCAATCCAGAAATACCGCCAAGCTTTCAGAGATAATAGCGTGCAAATTTATGTGCACTATATAGAGTATACTGCAGAAGGATTGGGCCTGAGCGCACTTATTTGACAGGTCTGGGCGTTAGGGGTAATGTTGATTTGGTGCAAGCTGGATGCGCATAGGCCCTTACGCACCTTTGTAAAAGGGCCCCAAAGATTTGTCTTCAGAAGCAGTGTAGTGGCAGAGGTGTATCTGATCCAGCTGCATTGAATCTTTTTTTTTTTAATATTTGTATTGGATTATAAAGATACATCAAATGCAAAGATAGTACAGCAATAAAAATACACAAATCTGAGTTCAAGTCTTATTGTCAGTCTGTAGTTGCAAGAAAAAGGTCTAAAGATTTCCATTTCTGAAGACTAGAGGTATGTCCAATAATAGAATGAACTGCAGTCTGCTTGTATTTTTTGTATATATATATATATTTTTTTTTTTTATTACATTTGTACCCTGTGCTTTCCCACTCATGGCAGGCAATGGAGGGTTAAGTGACTTGCCCAGAGTCACAAGGAGCTGCTTGTGCTGGGAATTGAACTCAGTTCCCCAGGACCAAAGACCACCACCCTAACCACTAGGCCACTCCTCCACTCATAGGAGAATCCAGTTCCACCAAACCACCACGTTAACCTGGGAATTGTCCTTCCAGTGTGATATGATCAGTTTCAGCGCAACTGAAACCAAGAAGTCAAACAGTAACCTATCATGTGCTGAGGAAAGAAATGAGATACAAGTGGATTTCCATATTATATATTTGGGTAAAAAAGATTCGTGAAAACCAAAAATCTCTTTCAATTTCCCCCAGACATGTGACCAGAACATGACAAGATTAGGACATTCCAACAAGAGATGTACAAGAGTACCAGTTTTTGTTTTACATGACCAACATAAATCACAACTAGAGGACCCAGACAATTACTCTTTCTAGGTGTCCAAAGAGCCCTATGATGCATTGAATCTTTGACCTGTAACCTTGTTTATTTAATAGCAGTGGCAAAGCCAAGGGTGGGCCCAGGCCCACCCACTTTGGGATCAGGCCCACCCACTAGCAGCACACCTATGATGTGGCTGGCAGGGATCCCCAAGCCCCACCAGCCAAAAACTCCCAACAACTGTCCTTCCTGCATACCTTATAAATAGCAGATCTTCACCTGCAGCAAGCAGCGACTGATATATACTGTTCGCACTGGCCCTACAGCCTTCCCTCTGATGTATTCCCACCTATGTGGAAACAGGAAGTTGCATCAGAGGGAAAGCTGCGGGGCCAACATGAGCAGTGTGTATTAGTTGCTGCTCACTGCTACTTAAAAGGCATGCGGGGGAGGGGGGATGTTTGAGAGACCATATGGCATGCAGGTGATAGAGGGAGAGATCAAGTCACTTGTAGGACAGGGCAGAGTTCTTCTGCCCACCCATGTTGAGCCTAGGCCCACCCAAAATTGGGTGTCTGGCTACCAGTGGCGTAGGAAGGGAGGGCGGGAAGCGCGGTCCGCCCCGGGTGCACGCGCTCGGGGGGTGCCGGCCCCGCTGGTTCCCTGCTCCCTCTGCCCCGAAACAGGATACTTCCAGTTCCGACGCAGCTCCAAGTGACGTGCACTCGGGGCGGATCGGCCCTCCCGCAGGTAAGAATGCGGTCTGGGGGGGGTGCGCTGCAGAGGGGGGGGGGGGTCGCGCCATGCTGCACCTGGGGGGGGGGGTGCGCAGCGGCGACCCGCCCCGGGTACCATTAGCCCTAGCTACGGTACTGCTGGCTGCGGCCCTGTTTAATAGTAGAATTCCTACTTGATTGGAGATCATCCCAGCCTGGGAAGAATCTTCAAAACCCAGAGTCTTACCTTTGTGTTGGGAGACCAGCATTCACCTAGAAATGACTACCTTTTAAGGAAGTACATGGAGAATCAAATAGAAAATATGAATTACCTTTTACCTATTTTATGTGCTTTGCTATTGCATGTACTGTATGGATTTTAATTTTTTTGTATGTTCATTTGATGATTACGCTTCATGTAGCCGGCATGAAATCTCAGCCACAGAGTACAGGCAGAATGTAAATGTCTGTTTTAATTAAATTATATTGGAAGTAGCCCTTAAGAAAATTTATAACCTCTTTTTTTCTCTTCTATTCAGTCACTTTCCAGTCTCACCAGCTCACTTATTTCAGAAATACACCTGCAGTTTTCTTCCTTCTCCTGTAAACATCTATTATTTCATTTAATCCCATTCACTTATTTTCACTAGCATGTAGTACACATGAACCTTATCCAACAGCCATACCTCTGAATGAATTCCCCGAAACGATACAATTTAAATACAGGCAGGCAAGAAGAAAAATACATTTGCAAACCTAGCAAAGCATGCGTTCCAGTAGCTAAGTAATCAGCTTCGTAAGTTTTCAGTGTTATTCACACCTTTTTGCAAAGCTGCTCACCTTTGTTGATGCTAGTCTCTAGCAGCTAGAGTGTTTTCCACGTCATCTGCCAAAAAGGTTAAATAAAGTTCACATAATAACAGGAAATTTACAGTAGTCACTTGAAGAAATGTTGTCTATTTTCTACAATGCAAAGCTTTTATAATGATTGAGAAGGTGAGTTTGCATGCAGAAAATGATTACATCTTTGATTTTATTAAAATTATTCTGTTTGTAAGGTTCACACATTAATTGCCAA
This sequence comes from Microcaecilia unicolor, assembly GCF_901765095.1. Taxonomy (NCBI): domain Eukaryota; kingdom Metazoa; phylum Chordata; class Amphibia; order Gymnophiona; family Siphonopidae; genus Microcaecilia; species Microcaecilia unicolor. The sequence goes on along the minus strand of NC_044039.1, from coordinate 183,720,933 downwards.
ACACAAAACTTTGATTTGGTAGAGGCAACGCTGATATGGTAGAGGCAAATCAAATTAGGGCCACCAAAATGTTGTATGGACTGCACTGCAAAAATGTGCAAATTATATAGGGGCTCATTGCTGAAACAGAAAAATATCCAAAAAGCGGCACAAAGCAGCAGATGGACATTTTTTTTGGTCCAAAACATCGAAATTGCTTTTTTTGAAATCCATTCTTAAGATGATTTTCTATGCAGTGTGTCCAAATCACAAGGGGGCATTGTTGGGGGTGGGATTTGGGCATTACCAGAACGTGCATGTTTTTCTGCCATAATGGAACAAAGCGAAAACGTTCAGGGCTAAAAGTTAGACATTTTGGTCTAGACCTGTTTCAATAATTTACCCTTGATCTTTAATGCCTGAATTGAACTGTATATCTACTTCTTATAACCTATTTTATATTTTCTGTACTTTAAATGTAATAATATTCTGTATTTCTCATTCTGGAATGGCGATCGCCATTACGGCATAATGTAAGCCACATTGAGCCTGCAAATAGGTGGGAAAATGTGGGATACAAATGCTGTAAATAAATAAATAATGACTAAGTCACAAAAAGGTGCCCTAAATGCAGTGCAATTTTTCTAGCAAAAAAGGTGCCGGTACTCAAATGCCAGGCCACCCTTCAGGGGTGGGGTGATCACTGAGGGGCTCACCCCACAATAGCCAGGCCCCCTGCAACCAGTCACAGAATCTATGACAAGGCAGAATTGGTGTGTTGAGCTTGAGCTCCTTCATTAAAACTTGTGGTCCATGGGCCAATTTTAGCAGACATTGGAAAAGGTGCTGGTACTCAGTACCCCCGAGTACCCCCTCAAAAAAGCCCTGCCTAAATGACAACATGACCACTGGAGGGCTTAAGGCATAACCCTCCACCCCATAAAGATGTGAAAGAAACATTAAATACCAGCCTCTATGACAGCTTCAGATGTTATGGGTAGATCTACTAGAGTCCCTGGAGTAACCTAGTGGTCTGTGATGTGCACTGTAGAGAAGGGGGACCCAGGCCCATATCCCACTCTGTTACACTTGTGGTGGAAAGTGTGAACCCTCCAAAACCTACCAAAAACCTACTCTTCCGCCAGGGTCGCTTTACTCATACTACCCCTCTCCTCAAGTCGCTTCACTGGCTCCCTATCCGTTTTCACATCCTGTTCAAACTTCTTCTTCTAACCTATAAATGTACTCACTCTGCTGCTCCCCAGTATCTCTCCACACTCGCCTTCCCTTCACCCCTTCCCGTGCACTCCGTTCCCTGGATAAATCCTTCTTATCTGTTCCCTTCTCCGCTACTGCCAACTTCAGACTTCGCTCCTTCTGTCTTGCTGCGCCCTATGCCTGGAATAGACTTCCTGAGCCCCTACGTCTTGCCCCATCCTTGACCATCTTTAAATCTAGATTGAAAGCCCACCTCTTTAACATTGCTTTTGACTCGTAACCACTTGTATCCACTCGCCTCCACCTACCCTCCTCTCCTCTTCCTCTACACATTAATTGATTTGTTTGCTTTATTTTTTGTCTACTAGATTGTAAGCTCTTTGAGCAGGGACTGTCTTTCTTCTATGTTTGTGCAGCGCTGCGTACACTTTGTAGCACTATAGAAATGCTAAATAGTAGTAGTAGTAGTAATATAGCTGACACCTGCAAACATAAGAGCTATTGTAGTGGTGTGGAAAGAGTAGAAGTGAATCGATTTTTTACTCTTTCAAAAAGTACAAAGACCAGGGAACACTCAATGATGTTACATGGAAATACTTTAAAAACAAACAGGTGAAAATATTTTTTCACTCAACGGATAGTTAAGCTCTGGAACCCATTGCCGGAGGATGTGGTAACATTAGTTAGTGTATCTGGGTTTAAAAAAGGTTTAGATAAGTTCCTGGAGGAAAAGTCCATAGTCTGCTATTGAGATATAACACGGAGAAGCCACTGCTTGCCCTGGGATTGGTAGCATGGAATGGTGTTACTATTTGGGTTTATGCCGGTACTTGTGACCTGGATTGCCCACTGTTGGAAACAGGATACTGGGCTAGATGGACTATTGGTCTGACCCAGTATAGCTATTCTTATGTTCTTATGATTGCACTAGACTGCTGGGATGGGAGGACAGGTTAAGGAGACTTTTTTCCTCACAGTTGATTGAAGTCTCCAAGCTGGAAAGATGTCCTCTGATGATTCTACCTGCAACCTCTGTACACAGATGTCAAAGGCTCTGAGCATTGCTGCATGTTGTGCAAAAATGTAGAGATTTCAATCTCCCTTTCCTCTTCACCATGATAATGCACAAACAAAAGATTGCAGAACTTCTAGACCAACTGCTGGAGATCCTAGAGTAGGTTTCTATTTGTTTTTTTATAATATCTTTAGTTATGCTTCATCCAAGTTACCTTCAGTCCATGTGCTGTCGGCCATCTTGACTCCTACTGTCCAGTTCCTCTTATCTACTACTTTTTCAATGCACTCTAATATTTTGTTCTAAAATGTCTAATTTAGGAATGTAATGGAGGATTAGAGCTGCACACATTTGGTTTTTTATTTCTTTTTTTCTTTGAGATTCTTTTATTGGGCTAGTATGTGATAATGTGTGCTTACCGCTGCTTAAAATGACTTATTTTACTGTGGGATGCACTCAGGCGTCCTGTGGTAAGTTGATCTGCATAAGCAAACCACACTCTAAAAAATATTTAACATTTTTTCATGGAGGGGATGTGTTAGTGGTAGAGAGCGAGTGTTTCTGTGCTGATCAAAAGAACATAAGAACATAAGCAGTACTATACTGGGACAGACCAAAAGGTCCATCAAGCCCAGTAATCTGTTTCCAACAATGGCCAATCAAGGTCACAAGTACCTGGCAAGATCCCAAAACAGTATATTTTAAACTGCTTATCCTAGAAATAATAGAGCAAAACATAAAATATATGGTAGAGAATGTTAACGGAGTAACTCTATAGTCTTATCAAGTTATGTGAGGTAGAGTCTCATAGTAACATAGTAGATGATGGCAGAAAAAAGACCTGCACGGTCCATCCAGTCTGCCCAACAAGACAACTCATGTGTGCTACTTTTTGTGTATACCCTACTTTGATCTGTACCTATGCTCTTCAGGGCACAGACCGTACAAGTCTGCCCAGCACTATCCCCACCTCCCAACCACCAGCCCCGCCTCCCAACCACCGGCTCTGGCACAGACCGTATAAGTCTGCCCAGCACTATCCCCGCGTCCCACCACCGGCTCTGGCACAGACCGTATAAGTCTGCCCAGCACTATCCCTGCCTCCCACCTCCGGCTCTGGCACAGACCGTATAAGTCTGCCCAGCACTATCCCCGCCTCCCACCATCGGCTCTGGCACAGACCGTATAAGTCTGCCCAGCACTATCCCTGCCTCCCACCACTGGCTCTGGCACAGACCGTATAAGTCTGCCCAGCACTATCCCCGCCTCCCAACCTCCAGCCCCGCCTCCCACTACCGGCTCTGCTATCCAATCTCGGTTAAGCTCCTGAGGATCCATTCCTTCTGAACAGGATTCCTTTATGTTTATCCCACGCATGTTTGAATTCCGTTACCGTTTTCATCTCCATCTCTCATATGACAAACATGGCTAATTTCACTTCACTCCCACAGTGAATCTATGCTTGTGTGTGTATTTTAATCATTGACTCTTCCCCCAACCTACCTATGCATAATATCACTTTCAATTATTCATTTATTCATACTATCGCATAAGTATAGTATCGTGGTTACAAGACACTTATCTGGTTATACTGGTGTGCTCATAAGCCCCGACAGGTGCCTGTTTCACAATCTAAGCTTCGTCAAGGGGGAGCTCTAACACCAGATTGTTAATCGTGTCTCTTTGCTTCCTCACGCTAGCAATTTGTTTTAAATTCACTACTTTGTAGCTTCATTGCGGGCCCCCTAGTCCTAGTATTTTTGGAAAGTGTAAACAAGAGATTCACATCTACCTGTCCCACTCCACTCATTATTTTATAGACCTCTATCATATCTCCCACCCAGCCGTCTTTTCTCCAAGCTAAAGAGCCCTAGCTGCTTTAGCCTTTCCTCATAGGGAAGTCGTCCCATCTTCTACACTGATTAGCGCAGAATTAGCTCATGAGCCCTTACCACCTACAAAATAGGAATCAGTAAGTGCCCACATGCTAATTTATTTAACGGCCACACACTAATGGCAACATTAGCGCATGGCCATTCATAGGGAAAATGGAAAAAACGGGGTCCTTTTACTAAGCCATGGTAAAAGGTGGCCTGCTGTAGAGTGGGAACATGTTTTGGGTGCACACTGAGCTATTTTTTAGTCTGCAAAAAAGGGCCTTTTTAATGGGCTGGGAAATGGACGTGTGCTGAAATTAAATCTAGCATATGCCTATTCACAGCCTGATCGGATACCGCCACCCATTGACTTAGCAGTAAGGGATCATGCGCTACCCGCAAGGTAAACCATGCAGAGCGCTCCAGCTGCTGATTACCACTGGGAATGCCCCCCCCCCCCATGGTAGAAAATTATTTTCTACCGCGGGATTCGGCACATGCCAAACTCAGAATTACCACTGGGTGCACGTGCTTGCCCGGTGTTAGTGCCGATTTGGCATTCGCTACCCTGTGTTAGCCCTCCCACGCCTTAGTAAAAGGGCCCCTAAGCTATTTTCTGTCTGCAGTACAAATGGCCTTAGCGTGCAGGAAAAACCCACATAAGGGTGCGCTATGGCCACGCTCTACCTTAGTAAAAGGACCCTTTTATTTTTCAGGAGCAGAGGTGGAGTACCCTTCTCCACCACCGCCAACTCCAGGCTCCGCCCTTTCTGCCTCGCCTCACCCCTTGCTTGGAATAAACTCCCTGCCCATCTTCAAATCCTTACTCAAAACCCACCTCTTCAATGTCGCCTTCGGCACCTAACCACCTTACCTCTATTCAGGAAATCTAGACTGCCCCAACTTGACATTTTGTCCTTTAGATTGTAAGCTCCTTTGAGCAGGGACTGTCCTTCTTTGTTAAACTGTACAGCGCTGCGTAATCCTAGTAGCGTTCTAGAAATGTTAAGTAGTAGTAGGACACTTTAACGGACTGACACAGAATAAAGAAATGAAATACGTATGTTTTGTACAAAAGTATTTTGATGAAGAGAGAAGGGATATGGTATTAAGGGGAAAAAACAGAAGTAAAATAAATGAAGAAAAAACAAGATTGAAAAACTTAAATGGGGGAAAAGAATGAATGGAAACATTTACGCTTTAATGGGTTTATGACAACACTGCTTTATTGTCCTCATCTCTGGCATCTGTAGATGTTAACAAAGGGATAATCATTATTTATTTCCAAACAAGAGGGGCAGATTAAGGAGAAATTCTTGGGTTGAGAGCACTGCAGAAACAGGAACTGTATTAGCTGAAGTAGCCAAGTGGTTAGAGCTGTGGGTTTAAAAGCAGGATTCAGATCTTCAATCTTCAACTGACAAATCTTGTAACCTCAGGCAATAACTTAAAAACCTCCATTTTCTCTGGTATTAACTTACGTAGTAAACCCTCTGAGGCAGGGACCTCTTTACTATACCTGAACTGTAATTTAGTTTGAGCATGAGTTTGTAAAGGCGAGTGACTAACTCTAAAATCCAAATCCAGCTGGTGGAAAGAAGAACATAAGAACATTAGAATAGCCATACTGGGTCAGACCTATGGTCCATGTAGCCCAGTATCCTGCTTCCAACAGTGGCCAATCCCGGTCACAAGTACTGGCAGAATCCCAAGTAGTAGCTGGATTCCAGAGATGGGTAGTAACGAAGTACTTGTACTTCATTACGGTACTTAAGCACAATTGGCAGTACTTTTACTAGTTATGAGTTACATTATTTTGACATACTTTCTACTTGTAATTCATTACATTTATGCTGTACTTTTGTATGTAGTAACAAAGTACAATTTGGAAAGTAGTTTTAAAAAACCAGCATTTTCCATCCCTCTGCTTATCCCCCCTCTGCAGGCTTTCCAAGTGATGTGGAAACCCTAGTCCCTGTCCTCTATACCTGTCCAGCCCCAGAATATCTATTGATTGGCTATTTGTTGTTGTCAGGCCACGGGTGGGCCTGGATGGGCCCAGGCCCACCCACTTTTGCTACAGGCCCGCCCCGCCCGCGACAGCCCCCTGCACTGACCTGAAGCGTGTTCTCCCTCCAATCCAGCACCGGCGATCATAGCCAGCCTTCTACCATGTCCAGCAGGAAGTTGCAGAGTAGGTGGGACGAGCCTGGACGTGGTAGAAGGCTGGCTATGATCGCCGGTGCTGGATTGGAGGGAGAACGCGCTTCAGGTCAGTGCAGGGGTGGCGGTAAGGGCTCCTCCCCCCCCCGAAATGGCCGTGTGGTAAGTGCTTTAATTGCCACACAGCCATTTCCTGTAGGAAAGTGAGACTTCCCTTTTATCAGCTGCAGTAAAAGGGGGCCTCAGCACGCGCATAAAGTACGCACCGACACCAGCGTCGGCCCCCTTTTGCCGCAGCTTGGTAAAAGGGGCCCTAAGACAACAAAGGGAAGACCTACTTAGAAAAGGAGAAAAAGAAAAGGTTCCACCAGATCTGGTCTTACGTTTCTCATCCATGGCAACTTATATTAAGAACATTATTTTTAAAACACTGGCACATACTACAATCGCACCCTTGCTTCAGAGACATCATGCCTGGAATCAAAACCTTAGGAACTGGCTTGTACTCTCTACCCTGCCAGATGCAGATAACTCTATTCTGGAATACAGTGGTCATAGCCCCTTGCAACTCAAGTTCTACGCGCAAACACATGTTAACACTGTCTACCTTCACGAAACACAGAGGAACACAGGAACAAAATGGAAACGGGCCTTGGGAACAGAACCTGAAGCAAAGTTCTAACTCAGTTCTCTCCCTAAATACTGTTCAGCATTAGCCGCCCCGCCCCCGCAGGTGTAGCCGACCAACCTGAACCTGGCTATTGACAGAGCCCTTCTGATTGGCTCTGTCTGCCCAATCCAGCACCTCAGAGGCGGAGCTCCGGACCCCCGCGCCCGGGAGAGATGAGGACGCCGGCCATCGCGCCTCGGCACCGCCTCCTCCTGCAGCGCAAACACCGCCCCCACAGCCGGCGACCGTGAGACCGGCGGCCGCAATCGCCGGTCTCTGGCCTCGGCCCTGGGTTGGGCGGTCATCACCGCGGCGGACCCCGGCTCCCCGCCGCGGCTTCTGGATCATCAACCCTCGCCGAAGTGGACGCCGGCTCCCGCCCCCCGTGGCGGAGGAGCCGGAGGGAGCCGCGGACGCGACAGTATCCCCCCCGGATGCCCCCCTCCTCCTGGGGCCAGGTTTATGAGGATATCGCTCATGGAAGGTCCTTACCAACTCCGGGGCATGTACATTGGTAGCCGGTTCCCAGGAATTATCTTCGGGACCGAAATGCTTCCATGATAACAGGTAGAGCAGCTTTCCCCGACACCTCTTGGAGTCAATGATTTCTTCCATCTCGTATTCGGGATTGGGGTCAGCCTCCGGAACAACAGACTCTTTATTCTGTGGATGCCATTTGGACCCCTGAAAACTCTTTAGCAGAGAAATATGGAAGGCAATATGGATCCGTAGAGTACTAGGTAGCCGCAGGCGGTATGTCACAGCTCCGATCCGAGATTGGATAGCAAACAGCCCGATGTACCTTGGCCCCGACCTCCAAGAGGGTACCCGGAGCCTTAGGTATTTTGTGCTTAACCATACCTTTTGCCCCGGTTGCAATACCGGGGCGGGAGGCCGGTGTCGGTCAGCAAACGACTTGTACTTGGCGGCCACTCTCTGTAGTTGCTCTTGGGCCATATTCCAGACTTCCTGCAGGTCTGCCAGGGTTCGGGTAACCATGGGCGTAGAGGAATCAGAGGGAATAGGTGATGGAAGCCGCGGGTGTTGCCCATATACCAAGTACAACGGAGATTGCCCAGAGGCCGAATGTTCACTGTGGTTATAGGCGAACTCGGCCCACGGAAGAAGGGATGCCCAGTTGTCTTGCCGCTTGTTGACAAAGGCCCGTAAGAACCCCTTCAACGTTTGGTTAATCCGTTCAACCATTCCGTTGGTCTGTGGATGGTAGGCAGAGGAGAAGTGAGTAACAACCCCCAGAGCAGAACACAGGGCTCTCCAGAATTGCGAAGTGAACTGAGCTCCACGGTCACTGATGATCCTGGCTGGTAGCCCATGGAGCCGGAAAATATGTTGGATGAACTGTTGGGCTAACAGTGCTGCCGACGGGAGCCCTGGCAGGGGAATGAAATGTGCCATACGGGAGAACCGGTCTACCACAACCCAGATCACGGTGTGCCCCTGGGAGTGAGGAAGGTCCGTTATGAAATCCATAGACAATTCCTCCCAGGGGGCTGCAGGGACGGGCAAAGGCTGCAGCTCTCCCCAGGGGCGCCCCACCACAGACTTGGTCCGGGCACAGGTAGGGCAGGTCGTGACAAAGTGAAGGATATCTTGCCTCATACAGTATGAGGCCACTGGTACTGTCGAGAAATCAGACGGAGGGTCTTTTGGAACCCAAAGTGTTCAGCCCATACAGAAGAATGTCCCCAACGCATTATTTTACCTCGGTCCTGTGGAGGCACAAGCTTCCGCAACGGAGTGACCCCTCCCGGGGCCGCACTGAGACAGACTGGGTCCAACATAGGATGAGGCTCTTCAATGTCCTCTGAAGCTTCAAAAGCTCGAGAGAGGGAGTCCGCAGGGGTATTCTGAGCAGCGAACTGGAAGATAAGTTGAAACCAGAACCTGGCGAAGAACAGCGACCAGCGGGCTTGCCGCGGATTCAGCCTTTGGGCCTCCTGTAGATACAAAAGATTCTTATGGTCAGTAATAACTGTAAATCGGTGCTCCGCCCCCTCCAGCAAATGTCTCCACTCTTGCAGAGCTAACTTCAAGGCTAGCAGTTCTCTGTCTCCCACAGTGTAATTGCGTTCTGCTGGGGAGAACTTTCAGGAGAAGAAGAACTACTACGACTACTACTATTTAGCATTTCTATAGCGCTACAAGGCATACGCAGCGCTGCACAAACATAGAACAACCCCAAGGTTGACGCCGGCCCTTGGCGTTAACTTGAGAGAGGACTGCCCCGGCACCCAGAGCAGAAGCGTCCACCTCTACCACAAAGGGCTTGTCAGGATCCGGAGCCTGAAGAATGGGAGCAGATGCAAAGGCTTTCTTCAATAGGTCAAATGCTGCTTGCGCCTCAGCTGGCCAGTTCCGGACATCCGCATGCTTCTTAGTGAGCGCTGTTAGTGGAGCTGTCAATTGCGAATAGTGTGGAATAAATTGATGGTAGTAATTCGCAAACCCCAGGAACCGTTGCAGCTCCTTCAGGCCCTGGGGTTGAGGCCACTCCCGGATAGCGCGGAGCTTATCTGGATCCATTTGCAGACCTCCCGGTAACAGAATATGTCCCAGAAAGGGCAGTGACTGCTGATGAAAGGAGCATTTGCTAAGCTTGGCAAACAGGCGAAATTGTCGTAGGCGCTGAAGCACAGTTCGAACGTGGGTCACGTGCTCCAGGGGATCTTTGGAAAAGATCAGGATGTCATCCAGGTAAACAATTACCGTAGCGTAAAGCAGGTCCTCTCGAGCGAAGTTTATGAACCTCTGGAACACCGCGGGAGCATTGCACAGGCCGAAGGGCATCACCCGGTACTCGAAGTGTCCTTCATGCGTATTAAATGCAGTCTTCCATTCGTCCCCCTGCCAGATATGGACCAAGTTGTAGGCCCCACGGAGATCCAACTTGGTGAAGATCTGGGCCCCCTACAGCCGATCAAACAACTCAGGAATAAGGGGCAGAGGGTATCGGTCTTTCATGGTGATGGCATTTAGGCCCCGGTAGTCAATACAGGGCCTCAAAGAGCCATCTTTCTTGGTCACGAAAAAAAAATCCTACCCCGGCAGGGGACGTGGAGGGACGTATGAACCCTTTCTGGAGATTCTCCCGGATATAAGCTTGCATGACCTTCGATTCCTCCCGGGACAGTGTATAGAGACGGCCCCGTGGTGGCATTTTGTCAGCCATCAAATTAATAGCACAATCAAAAGATCGATGAGGCGGTAGTACATCCGCTTCCACGGGACTAAACACATCCGCGAACTCCCGGTACTCCTCTGGCAGGGCAGTTTGACAGGCTGACACAGCTCTAGGGGTGGCTATTACTGCGGGACAGCTGGATTCTCGGCCCTTTAAACAGGCCTCAGTGCAGGCACTACCCCAGGCCTGTATTTTCCCTAAAGTCCAGTCTATTACAGGAGTGTGGCGCCGTAACCAGGGCAGGCCCAATACCACAGGATGAATGGTGCGGGGTAAGATCAGAAATTGAGCCTCCTCACGGTGATCCTCCCCCACCTGAAGCCCCGTGATAGACTGGGGTAACGCTGTACCCTGGATGGATGTCACTTGCAGAGCAGGTCGGTAGGGCAGCGTGGGCTATCTCATCTGCCGCAAGAGTTCCTGACAAATGAAGTTCCCCCCGGCCTCGGAATCCAAGAGGGCACGGGTGTGAACCATCGTCTCCTGCCACCGCAGAGTCACCGGAAGAGTTATCAGATGGTCGGGTAGGGGAGTAGTGCCCCAAGACCCCTCCCCTCAGGGCGCCTTGGGAGTGGCGTTTCCCGGCCGTGCGGGGCAAGTGCGAATGAAATGACCAGCCTCGCCACAATACAGGCAAAGACATAGTAGCTGCATGATTTTTTTGTACATCCTACACAGAGCAGTAGATACAACCCTAACCACCTTACAGGGCAGGCTTGGCCTGGGCATCTGGTTACAGGCAGAGCTACTTTTACCAACGGGCAAAAGGGGTGGTTGCCTGTCACCCCAGTTTTACCTGGATCACTAAGGTGTGTTTAAAAGTGGCCTGCGCTGGTGTAGGCACATGTTTTGGATGTGCGCAGGTCTATTTTTCAGTGCGCCTGAAAAAAGGCATTTTTTGTATGTGTCTGAAAATGAACGTGCGGCAAAATTAAAACCAGCATGCGTCCATTTTTGGGCTGAGACTTTATCACCACCCGTTGACTTAGCGGTAAAGTCCTTTACTTAGCGGTAAAGTCTCATGCGCTAACCGGGCAGTAAGTGTCAGCACATGTAAACTGCCGATTACTGCCGGATAAGCGCCAGACGGTAGAAAAGAGACAATATTTTCTACTAAGTGTTTTGGATATGCGTCAAAAATGGAATTACTGCCCAGGGCACGCGGTAACCGGGCTATAGTGCCAATTTGACGCACGTTGGATGCGCGTAGACGCCTACGTGCCTTACTAAAAGGGCCCCACAGTCGCTGTCTGCCCTCAACTACTATGTTATTCTGCTTTCATTGTTTTATAACATGAGAAAATAACTACAAAGTTCATAGTCTCTGGGAAATTTAAATTTGCATAGCCAGCTCAGATACCTTGAAACAAATTTAATTACATATGCCTGAATTGTAATCTGAGTTTGCTGTGAATCTGCTCTTTAAAACATTACTTTGTTGGACACAATATGTAACCGAAGGCCATTATTAAACTCTAATTGAAATCAGTCAAAATCTTCTCTTTTCTGAGATAGGGCCTGCAGCAAACTTCCAGATAGATGTTCCCTCATTCTTAATTAGTTTCCCATGGCTAAGGAAAGGATAAAGGCCAGATTCACTAGGGTAAGAGAGAAGAGAAAAGAGTCAGTAAACGAAGCCCTACACTATCATAATTCAGTATTTTTAATTAGTTTTAACAATATTACAACTTAAATTACAGCCATATCCACCATTTTCACCTGAACCAGTACAGATTATTTAAACACTGACAATATCTTGGTTCCTTAAAACATTACGACTATCAAGCTTGGGTTCTTACTGCTGGGTTCAGAAATATTCAGTGTGCCTATTCCTAACCCTCTTCCTCCTCCTCCTCCATAAAACCTTTACCTGGATCTCAAATTCCTATTAACTCACCATCTGATTCCCAACAAGCTTGGCCTGGGTGTCCATCCATTGAATGTAGGGAGTCCAAACTCTCCAGAACTTCTCCATCTTTTCATATCTGAGCACAATTAGCCTTTGAATGTCTATAACATGTCACATATATTATGGACGTTCAAAGTTTCTGTTGCAGCAGACCTAGAGATGGTTGATTTTAATGTTTCCAGGCCTGTGTTACAGTCAACCATGCTCCTAAAACTCCTATCATCATTAGAGTTGCTTCTTCTAAGACACATTCATAGAACATTTAATAATGCCACCTTGGCTGCCACATTGATTTGTTTTTTTTTTCACAACTTGACTAAAAAGGGTGAAGATTGTGTCAAAAATTTTTGTATCTTATTAAAATACCATTAGAACCTTCGGCCTTACACCCCCTTTAATTAACTTTCATCCCCTTAATCTGTCCTATACTCCAATGAGGGCAACTTCATTTACCCAAATAAGAACATAAGAATAGCCATACTGGGGCAAACCAATGGACCCTCTAGCCCAGTATCCTGTTTCCAACAGTGGCCAATCCAGGTCACAAGTACCTGGCAGAAACCCAGATAGTAGCAGCATTCCAGAATTCCAAGGAGTAGCAACATTCCATGCTACCAATTCCAGGGCAAGCAATGGCTTCCCCATGCCTGTCTCAATAGCAGACTATAACGTTTCCTCCAGGAACTTGTCCAAAACATTTTAAAAACCAGACACACTAACCACTGCTACCACATCCCTGGCAACAAGTTTCAGAGCTATTTGAAAATTGCCCACCTTCCTGCAGGTAAAAGTGTACTTTGATGGTTGTTTGAATTTGTGCTACTGTCAAGGTCTATTGTTTTGCTTGGACTGCAGTTGCTTTTTTGCTGCTGTCTAAGAGGCTGCTGCTCTAGGTGATCGCCTAGTCTTGCCTAATGGTTAGGCTGGCCTTGCCACTAACTGTGAATGTATGTGCCCTCTTTACCACACCTTCACAAGCATTCTGGGCTATAATGCCATCTGTATTACATTTTATAATTATTCTCCAGCTTATTACGCACAATTATACCCTTATATTGTAAATTTACATTTCTAATTTCATTGAGCCTCGCCCCAAACTATTCCCAGATCAACTTCTCAACTTTGAATATGGGGTAATTTTCCTATTTCTATATGATCCATAATTTTATATAGTTTGGAGATGTCCCTCTTTTGTGTTATTTGATTGGAAGTAACTTATTAGGGGGCTCTTTTACTAAGCCACGGTAGGCTCTACTGGCATGCAGCGTGTGCCAAAACGAGACTACCGCCGGGCCAGGGTACCCTCCTGGCGGTATTTCAGATTTGGCACATGCCCATAATGCCTGGATGAATTATTTATTTATTTCCTCGTACGTATACCGGTTCCAGCGGTAATTGGCACTTCGAGCGCTAGATCAGTGGATGGCTTTAAGGGCTCAGGCCAGTTTTGGGCACGTGCTGGTTTCATTTTTACCGCAGGCTCTTTTCTCGTCCCATTAAAAACCCCCACATTTTTTTCTAGATGTAAAAACTGGCCCGGCATGAACCCAATACATGCGCCTACTCTATCACAGGCCACTTTTTACCGCGGCTTAGTGAAAGGACCCCTAGGTTCAGGTTCATATTGGATTTCTTCTCCTGCTTTTGTTCTCTTACACTATTTCAGCCAGTAGCATTGGGACCCATCTATAGGGTACTACTCCTTTAAGGTTTTGAAGGGTGCAATACCCTCTTTCCAATAAATCGTTCCACACTTTTTAAACCATGCGCTTCATAAAAAAGATGAAGTGGTTCAGAGGAAAGCAATGGAAATGGTATGGGGTTTGCATCAAAAGACGTATAAAAAGAGATTTGAAGACCTAATATGTATAGCCTAGAGGAAAGAGGGGATAGGGGAGATACGTACAGTTCTTTAAGTACTTGAAAGGTAGTAATATTCAAACAACTCTTTTCTAGACACAAGGAAGTGGTAGAACTAGAGGATATGAATTGAGGTTGCAGGGTGATAGACATCGGGAAATACTTTTTCACGGATGAGGATGGTGGATGACTGGAATGCCCTCCTGGCGGAGAAGGTGGAGTCAAAAATGGTGACAGAATTTAAAAATGCATGGGATAAACAGAGAGGATCCCTAAATAGAAAGAGGATGGAGTCAGCATATGGCTGTTGATCTGTCATGGTGGCAGGAGTGATGCTTAATTGGCAGCTCCAGTAGATGGGATGTAAGGCCAGAGCTAAACAGACTTCTGTAATCTGTGTCCTATAAATGACAAATTCTCAAAAATGTAGTCAGTCCCTATATGGGGACTGGGGATGTTCGACAAGGAAGAATTCCAAACTCTAGATCAAAACTATGTATTAGATAGAAGGGAAGGAGAATTCAATATAGGCTGTTCCATCAGCCAAGCTATATTTCAGTGAGACTGGCCCTAGTAATATGGCTCACTATAAATGCCCTATACATCATCAGTACTCCTTTAAATAACACCCTTCTACCCAATTTAGATGCTTATAATTACAAAAATATATGTGATCAATAACAAGTGAGAGAAACTTTAATGAACACCCCCTTTCTCCCAATTCAGTTTTTTTTTTCAAAATTCTTGTTACAAGTCAACACGCCATAATTTGTGATCTAAAAAATGAAAAAAGATAATAAAGCACTGGATATGAATAGAACAGTCGGGCCTGGGCGAAAAAGAGTTTTTTGAAAAAAATCTTATCTTAGCTTGCTTGCTTGTTTGCTCCAAGGTCCGTCTGTTTGTTAACGTCCAACAGGAATCCCTGTTTCAAAATTTCTTCTTCAGGGACGCCAGTGCCTGACAAAGACACATCTGATGGGCTGGAGTGGGCTTTGATGGCAACTTCAATATTAGAGAACTAAGGCCAGTATGAGGCAGACTTCTATGGCCTGTTTCCTGTAATAGGAAAAGGCAAATGAAGATCGAGTCTGTGTATTTTATTATTTTAATATCACACTAGTAAGAAATGCCCGTTTTGGAAACAAATGAAACGGGCGCTAGCAAGGTATTACCCCCCCTCCCCACACACACACACACACACCACCCTCCCTCCCTTCCTCTCGAGTTCCAGATCTCCCCTCCGTCCCTCCCTTCCCAGTTTCACACCCCCCTGTCCCTGTCTCCCTCACTTCGTTGCGAGTTTCAGCTGCCGTCCGCGTACCTGATGCGAAGGGGAGGGTGTGAAACGGGCGGTAGCAAGGTTTTCCTCGAGGGCGGTGGAACGGCGGGCGTATTTCTTTACTCCTGCCTCTGCGTGGCTCGCGTTTTTGTTGAACTCGTGCCTTGTGCCTTCCCCGGCCCACCCTCGACTTCATGGCGTTTTGACACATAGGCGGAGCTGCACTGAAGGCCAGCCAATCCGGATATCTCTGGCGCCTCAAGTTTCCGGCTTGAGGCTTCATTGGAACGTTGGAGGTGCCTTTTATATATAGAGATGAGGGCAGGAGCTGTGCATCTCAAGGGGGCAGGGGAAGATATCATAATTTTTTTTATCATTGAGCAATTTTCCATACTGCCTAATTTTAGAAACAAGTCAATGTGTTTTTGCATAAATGAATTCAAAGAAAGAAAAGAACTGCAATTAATTAAAAGGAAAGTCACATTCAAACAAGGTATCAAACAAAAAAGACTAGTGCTCTTTCTGCATGGTGCTGCATTTCCCAGCACAACTGACTTGTAAAAAAAAGAAAAATAAATACATTTCCTTAGGTATTAAACACAATATTAAATGAGTTTTAAGCAAAATTCTAGGTTGTTTAAATGATAACTCCAACCGAAGCAACAGAGATAACTTGTTCCAAAGATAAGGCCCAACAAAAAGATTGACTCACAGTGAACCAGTGAAGGGCCAGGAAGAATCAGTCTGTGGTCGTTTAAAGACCGTGGGAGGTGTGGTGGGGCATAAGGAATGGTAAGAGCAGAAAGAGGGCGGCACCATGTGAAGCGACTTACATGTTGAAATTGCAAGTTCAATGTTAGCAATATTACTGGTTTAAATATGTGGAGGGGCATTTTGGAAAGAAACGTCCAAGATGCGATTTGGACGTCTTTGCAAAATGTCCAAATCCAGGGGCGGGGAAACCCATATTTTCGAAAAGAGATGGACATCCATCTTTTGTTTCGAAAATACAGAGACATTCAAATCCTTAAATTTGGAAGTCCCTAGATTTGGACATCCTTGGATCTGGACGTTTCTGACTTTCGGCGATTTTCGAAACCAAAGACGTCCATTTGTAATGCACTTGTCCCCCTCACATGCCAGGACACCAACCGGGCACCCTAGGGGGCAGTGCAGTGGACTTCATAAATTGCTCCCAGGAACATAGCTCCCTTACCTTGTGTGCTGAGCCCCCCAAAACCCACTACCCACAACTGTACACCACTAACATAGTGGAGGAGTAGTCTAGTGGTTAGTGGTCAGTCCAAGCAAAACAATAGATCTTGACAGTAGCACAAATTCAAACAACCATCAAAGCATACGTTTACCTGCAGGAAGGTGGGCAGTTTTCAAATAGCCCATTTTCAAATAGCTCTGAAACTTGTTGCCAGGGATGTGGTAGCAGTGGTTAGTGTGTCTGGGTTTTTTTTTTTTAATTTTGCAAAGGTCTTTATTAAGCATTGAAAAGACAAAATGTCAACCAATGAACAAAATAGTAAATGCACAATAAATGCAAAGTATGTACAGCCTGCACATCTAAAACATTAAAAAAAATATTCAATGCTGCAATATATACCAAGTATACCTCCAATGTTTTTCAGCGTTTTCAAACAACCCCCCCCCCCATAATCCACCTCCCAACACCAACCTCCCTACCCTCCACAGCCCCCCTACCCCCCACCCCCCCAGAGATCCGCAGACCCTCCCCCCAGAAATCCTCAAACCCTCCCCCCCAATCCATTTATCTCTCCTAATTCAAACACACAAAGGTAAAACCAAACACCAATCATAGAGAACACACTTTCAAAAAGGGATCCCACACCTGCTCCCACTTAGATAAAGCATTCTTCTTCACCGCAGTCAAGCGCTCCATCTCACATATGTACTAGCCCTTAGATATTCAACCTACCAAAGAAGGGACCTTAGGACAGTGTGTCTGGGTTTTAAAAAGTTTTGGACAGGTATATATGTAAAACTGCTTTGAATGCAGTTGTAAAATACCACAGAAAGGCGATATATCAAGTCCTATTTCCCTTTCCCTTACGGGTGAAGGGGGGTACCTATATGTGGGTTTGTGGTGGGTTTTGGAGAGCTTGCTGTTTCCTCCACAAATGTAACAGGTGGGGGGGGGGGGGGTATGGGCCTGGGTCCGCCTGTTCAAAGTGCACTGCAGTACCCATTAAAACTGCTCCAGGGACCTGCATGTGCTGTCATGGACCTGAGTATGACATCTGAGACTGGCACAAAATATTTTTAAAGATGTTTTCTGAGGGTGGGAGGGGGTTAGTGACCACTGGAGGAGTAACGGGAGGTCATCCCTGATTCCCTCCGGTGGTCATCTGGTCATTTCGGGCACCTGTTTGTGCCTTAGTTGTAATAAAAACGTCCAAGTGTTCGTCAGGGACATCCTTGTTTTTTTCAATTATGGGCCAAAGACGTCCAAGTGTTAGGCACGCCCAAGTCCCGCCTTTGCTGAGCCTCCGAGACGCCCCCCTTGAAATTTGGACCTTCTTGCGACAGACTGCAGTTGGAGACGTCCAAAATTGGGTTTCAATTATACCGATTTGGACATCTTTGTGAGAAGGACGTCCATCTTCCGTTTTATGTCGAAAGATGGACGTCCTCTTTCGAAAATGAGCCCATCAAAAATGAGATTACCGCCTGGGCCATGCAGTAGCCTGGTGGTAACTGAGAATTGACATGTGTTGGGCACACATAAGCGCTTATGTGGCTTAGTAAAAGGACCCCCCACAACAATACACACATGAACAGACTCAAATGGCCAAAGGCAGAGGATGGAGACTAATGGCACATATAATATAACCTAAAAACAGGGAGGTTAGTCCTTCTCTTAGTGTGTGAGTTCATGAGAGTTGGGAGGGGGTGGGAGGTAGAGTTATTGTGATGTAGGCAAATGCAATAGAATATTAATAGTAAATATTTAGTCCTGAGTTTGTTTGCGTTATTGCCTTCTTGGTGTCCCCCTTGACGTGGACTATTTCTTTCCAGCTTCATTATAATTTCCTTTTATGTTCTGACTATTTATTCTATGCAAGGTTGAATTATTGCTTTTGTTTACTTTTGAGGAATTTATGTAATTTTTCAAAATTTCAGTTAAAAAAGACTTAGTATTCCTCTATTTCCTTGCAAAGTTTCTCTCTAACCTCCTTATCATCAGCTCATTTCCCACTGTCACCACAAGGGGGTGCGGTTGGACCAGTCAAAGTCCCCTGTCTCACACTTAAATACTAAGAGAAGCATTTTCTTTTCTACACAAATTAGGTCAATTCTGGACTATGAGCTATGAACTCCCAAGAACATGCATAGTCTCTATCCTTTGTATGCTTTTCCTTCTATACATCCAAAAGGTCAAACAGTCCCAAAAGGTTGTTTTTTTTTTAAATTTTTCTCTATGATACTTCCTAACTGTAGCATCTCCTTTAGAGTTATCTAACTTTGGTCCAGGGTTATATTAAAGTATCCAGTTAAGATTAATTGACCTGCTACAAATCCTCATTCCCCCCCCCCCCCCTATCTATTCATAAATAGAGCCTTAATCCTTGTTCAGAGTATCCATTGCCCAATGTATACTTAACCTCACTTAGGGGTCCTTTTACTAAGGTGTGCTGAAAAATGGCTTGCAGTAGTGTAGGTGCAGGTTTTGGGCGTGCGCCTATCCATTTTCAGCGCGCCTGTAAAAAAGACCTTTTTAAAATGTTTGCCGAAAATCGACATGCGTCAAAATCAAAAGTGCCGTGTATCCATTTTGGGTTTGTGACCTTACCGCCAGCCATTGACCTAGTGGTAAAATCTCATGCTGTAACCAGGCGGTAATGACCAACGTGAGTCAAATGCCACTTGGCGCGTGTCCGATACGTGCATCCAAAAAGAAATGTTATTTTTCAGCCATGCGTATCGGACGCACACCAAAAATGAAATTACCACAAGATCCACGTGGTAACCAGGCGGTAACTCCATTTTGGCGCATGTTGGGTGCAGATAGATGCTTACACGGCTTAGTAAAAGGGTCCCTTATTTTGCCTTTTAAAAAGAGGTAGCACCCTTCCACATCCTTCTACATCAGTATCTGGTTAAACATAAAGGAATCCTGTTCAGAAGAAATGGATCCTCAGGAGCTTAGCCGAGATTGGGTGGCAGAGCTGGTGGTGGGAGGCGGGGCTGGTGGTTGGGAGGCGGGGATAGTGCTGGGCAGACTTGTACGGTCTGTGCCCTGAAAATGACACAAATCAAGGTAAGATATACTCAAAAACTAGCACATATGAGTTTGTCTTGTAGGGCAGACTGGATGGACCGTGCAGGTCTTTTTCTGCCGTCATCTACTATGTTATTATGTAATATCAGAATCACAACTCCCCCTTTTTTCTACTCCTTTTTATTAGAAGCAAACTATATTTGGGTGAATTTCAGATGCTTTAACAAATATTTGTGCTTAGCGAGCAAGTGTTTTTCTTGTATAAAATAGAGAGGGGTTGTTATTTGCGATGAAAAACTGTGCACTATCTCCCTAATTCTGTACAAGTCGCCAAAAATTGCATGCACAAGTTTGGGTGCATGCCAAATTTGCGTGTGCAATTTAATTGAATAACAAGCTAATTAGCGTCAATAATTGGCTTTTAACAATTATTGGCACTAATTAACATTAACTGTAATTTACGTTCCATATCATCAAGCTGATCAATCCATAGACTGGTGGGTTGTGTCCATCTACCAGCAGGTGGAGATAGAGAGCAAACTTTTGCCTCCCTATATGTGGTCATGTGCTGCCGGAAACTCCTCTGTATGTTCTCTATCTCAGCAGGTGGTGGTCACACACAGCAGCAGCTCTGGCTAGGCCTCCAAGCCTAATCCTTAGGTTTTGTTGAGGCCTGGGGTTGAGGGCTCTTTTGAGCAAGTGCAAACCTGGTGGTGCCAGGTCCCTCCTTTTCTCCCCCCTCCCGCTGGCTCCGTTTAAAAAAAAAAAAAAAAAATATTTTTAAACGTCTTTAAAGGCGTTTAATTCGACGTTTCTTTAAACGTTCATTGCAGCTACTCACTGGGACACCAGTTCGTTACAGCTCGGAGCGGCAAGCAGGTAATTTTACCTTTTTATAGCGGGCAGGGGGTTCCCCGATTCTTCTCCTCGTGGCAATGGCGTCGGAGGGCGAGGGCGCAAAGGGTCGCTCCCCGGATCGCTGGAGCGCTTCTAGAGGGGATGCGGGGGTTTTACAACCTGATTCGCCCTTGATGGGTGATAGTTTAGTGACCGATGAATGTCCCGGTCGTTCCTCCGGCGTGGCGGTTTTTTCCCGCCATAAACGCCCATCCCCCGCTCCTCGCCTCCGCCATCTTGGCCGGCCACGCGGCTCGGACGGCTTCTTCTTGGGCCGCCCTTGAGGTTGGAGACATTAATGCCATGAACGCCCTTAATTTGGGCGACGGCACAAAAGCGGCTAAAGTTAAGCGCCGTTCTTCCCGCGCGGCTCCTTCACGGAGTTTCGCGCCGGACGCCATTTTGGATGCGCAGCATGTCTCTCCCCCGCTATTGCGAGCGCCGGTTGAGAGTGCGTCCAGGGCTGTTGCCCAGGCTGCGGAAGTGCACAGTCTGGGGGGTTTCTCCCCCGAGTTTGTTTTGCTGCTGCATCAGGCTTTCCTCATGCAAAACGCTGCCCCTGCTCCCTCTTCTGATAAAGAGGTTGAGGTTCCCAGAGGTAAACGCCCTCGGGTTGATTTCCAGGCCTTGGAGGACTTTTGTCTCCTCCGATGTAGATGAGGGCAGCGTGTCTGAGGTCTCCCAACGATCCTTTGCGGATTCCTTGGAGGAGATAGATCCCCGCTCGGATGGAGCGGATGACCCCTCTGCAGCGCGGCTTTTTAGCCCAGAGGATTTGCCCAACCTGTTGTTACAGGCCATGGACACTTTGAAGATTTCCTCTCCGGAGGACGTCTCTCCCTCAGCCCCTGTTGGCTCTGCCATTATGCTGGGGACGAAGCGCCCGCCTAGAACCTTCCACGTGCATGATGCCATGCACACCTTAATTGCGGCTCAATGGGATGTCCCGGAAACGAGCCTTAAAGTGGCTAGGGCTATGTCCCGCCTCTATCCTTTGGCTGTGAGTGAACGTGAGGCCTATCTGTGGCCTACCGTGGATTCTTTAATCACTGCGGTGACTAAGAAAACGGCGTTGCCGGTGGAAGGTGGCACGGCCCTAAAGGACGCCCAAGACAGAAGATTGGAGGCGGCCTTAAGGTCGTCCTTGGAGGCAGCTGCTTTAAGTTTGCAGGCCTCAGTTTGCGGCTCCTATGTGGCCAGGGCGTGCCGGACTATGGTGCAGCGGGCTTCCCCTCGGATCATTCCTTGAGGGCTGATTGGCCGGCCCTGGAATCGGGCTTAGCCTATTTGGCAGACTTGCTGTATGATGTCTGGAGAGCCTCAGCTAAAGGCATGGCTCAGACAGTCTCTGCGCGGCAGTGGCTTTGGCTGAAACATTGGTCTGCTGACCACGCCTCTAAATCCCACCTGGCTAGATTGCCTTTTAAAGGCAAGCTGCTCTTTGGGGTCGAGCTGGACAAAATCGTGACCGATCTCGGCACGTCTAAGGGCAAGAAATTACCAGCGGTCAGGGCTCGGGTTAGTACTCGTCCCGATACCTCCATACCGCCCGGGCAAGTCGGGTTCCTCTGCCCCCTCTTCCTTCAAGAGGAATTTCTCCCCCAAGCAGCATTCCTTTCGCAGAGACCGCCGTCCCGGAGGTGCTCCCTCCGGTCCTCCCCCAGGGTCTCGTACCCAATGACGGGGCCTTGGTCCACGCCCCAGTGCAGATTGGAGGACGGCTGTCCTCGTTTCTGGGCGAGTGGACCACTATAACTTCAGACGCGTGGGTGCTGGAAGTCATCAGAGACGGCTACAAGCTAGAGTTCTGCCAACCCTTAAGAGACGGGTTTGTACTCTCTCCCTGCAAGTCTCCGGTCAAGCTGTGGTAGTGCAGCAGACCTTGGACAACCTGATCCGCCTGGGTGCGGTCGTTCCGGTGCCAAAAAATCAGATTGGCAAGGGACGTTACTCCATTTACTTTGTGGTTCCAAAGAAAGGAGGTTCTGTCCGGCCTATCCTCGACCTCAAAGGGGTCAATCGGGCCTGGAAAGTGAGGCACTTTCGCATGGAGACTCTCCGCTCTGTTATAGCGGCAGTGAAGGCAGGAGAGTTCTTGGCTTCCTTGGACATCAAGGAAGCGTACCTGCATATTCCCATCTGGCCTCCTCTCCAACGCTTTCTGCGTTTTACAGTCCTGAGACGACACTTCCAGTTCAGAGCCCTCCCTTTCGGGTTGGCTACTGCTCCGCGGACCTTTTCCAAAGTAATGGGGGTCATAGCGGCCTTCCTGCTAAAGGAAGGAGTACAAGTCCATCCTTATCTGGACGACTGGTTGATCCGAGCCCCCTCTTATGCAGAGTGCGGCAAAGCTATGGACCGGGTAGTTGCTCTTTTGAGCTCCCTGGGATGGATCATCAACTGGAAGAAGAGCCAGCTGCGCCCGACTCAGTCCCTGGTGTATCTGGGAGTTCGATTCGACACCCAAGTGGGCAGAGTGTTCCTGCCAGACAATCGGATTGTCAAGCTTCAGGCTCAGGTGGACTAGTTCCTAGTAGCCTCTCCTATTCGGGCTTGGGACTACGTGCAGCTGTTGGGCTCTATGACGGCCACGATGGAAGTAGTGCCCTGGGCCAGGGCTCATATGAGACCACTACAGCTATCTCTGCTGCTGCGCTGGACTCCGATGTCGGAGGATTATGCTGTGCGCCTTCCCGTGGACCCAGCAGTGCGCAAGGCGCTGAGCTGGTGGACGCAGACAGACAAGTTGTCTGCAGGATTGCCTCTGGTGACCCCGGAGTGGATTGTCGTCACGACAGACGCCTCTTTGGTGGGCTGGGGAGCCCACTGCTTGGGAAGGACAGCGCAGGGGCTCTAGTCTCCTGCAGAGGCAAGTGGTCTATCAACCTCCTGGAACTCAGAGCCATTCGCTTGGTGTTATTGGAGTTCATCCCGGTACTCGTGTTGAAGCCTGTACGGGTCCTGTCGGACAATGCCACGGCTGTGGCCTATATCAACCGCCAGGGAGGTACCAGAGCGCCCCTCTAGCCAAGGAGGCTATGAGTCTTTGCCAGTGGGCGGAAGCGAACCTGGAGCAGCTTTCAGCGGCCCACATTGCCGGAGTCATGAATGTCAAGGCGGACTTTCTCAGTCGCCATACCTTGGAGCCCGGAGAGTGGCAACTATCTGCTCAGGCGTTCTTGGACATCACGAAGCGCTGGGGCCAGCCGAGCCTAGATCTGATGGCGTCATCGGCCAATGGCCAAGTGCCGCGCTTTTTCAGCAGAGGACGGGACCCTCGATCCCTGGGAGTAGATGCTCTTCTCCAACAGTGGCCGACACAAGAGCTCCTCTATGTGTTCCCGCCCTGGCCCATGTTGGGCAGGGTGCTAGACCGGGTGGCAAAGCATCCCGGCAGGGTAATCCTGGTGGGTCCGGATTGGCCCAGACGTCCCTGGTATGCGGACTTGATCAGGCTCTCAGTCGACGATCCTCTGCGGCTGTCAGTGGAGCAGGGCCTGTTACATCAGGGTCCCGTGGTGATGGAGGATCCCTCTCCATTTGGTCTTACGGCCTGGCTATTGAGCGGCAGCGTCTGAGGAAGAAGGGCTTCTCAGACAAGGTCATCGCCACTATGCTGAGAGCGAGGAAGCGCTCTACTTCTACTGCTTACGCCAGGGTTTGGCGTATCTTTGCAGCATGGTGTGAAGCAGGCTCACTTTCTCCCTTCACTGCTCCAATTTCTTCAGTGTTGGCGTTCCTGCAAGAAGGTCTGGAGAAAGGCCTGTCGCTCAGTTCCCTTAAAGTCCAGGTAGCGGCTCTGGCTTGCTTCAGGGGCCGCCTGAAGGGTGCTTCCCTGGCTTCGCAGCCAGATGTGGTGCGCTTTCTCAAGGGAGTTAATCACCTGCGCCCTCCTCTGCACTCAGTGGTGCCTGCGTGGAATCGCAACCTGGTGCTAAGAGCATTGCAGAAGCCGCCTTTGGAACCCTTGTCGAGGGCATCTCTGAAAGACCTGACGTTGAAAGCAGTCTTTTTGGTGGCTATCACTTCAGACAGAAGAGTTTCCGAGCTCCAGGCGCTCTCATGTCGAGAGCCTTTTCTGCAGTGCACTGAGGCAGGAGTGACTATTCGCACAGTGCCTTCCTTCCTGCCCAAGATTGGTTCTCGCTTCCATGTGAATCAGCAGCTCTGTCTCCCTTCCTTTCGTAGGGAGGACTACCCAGAGGAGTACTCCGCTCTTGAATATCTGGATGTGAGACGAGTCATCATCAGATACTTGGAAGTGACCAATGATTTCCGGAAATCGGATCATCTGTTTGTCCTGTTTGCAGGTCCTCGTAAGGGTCTGCAGGCTGCTAAGCCTACAGTGGCAAGATGGGTCCAGGAAGCCATTGCAGCGGCTTATGTGGCCGCGGGGAAGGTGCCGCCTATCCAGCTGAAGGCTCACTCCACGAGAGCTCAGGCGGCCTCGATGGCAGAGGCCGGATCCGTCTCCTTGGAAGAGATATGCAAGGCGGCAACGTGGGCTTCGGCTCATACATTCTCTAAGCATTACCGTTTGACTGTGGCTGCACGGGCGGAGGCCCGGTTTGGAGCTTCAGTGTTGAGGTCAGGGATTTCTATGTCCCGCCCTGGGTGAGTACTGCTTCGGTACATCCCACCAGTCTATGGATTGATCAGCTTGATGATATGGAAGGTAAAATTATGTATAATCATACCTGATAATTTTCTTTCCATTAATCATAGCTGATCAATCCATAGCCCCTCCCAGATATCTGTACTGTTTATATTCTGGTTGAATTTTAGGTTCAAGTTTAGCCTTCAGTTACTTCAGGAGGACTTCGTGTTCAAGTTCTTCTTTCACTTGGATTCTTCAAGAGTTGAGACGACTTTGTGTTACAGTGAGCTGCTGCATTCCTCTCCCCTCCGTTTTACGGGGCTGGATTGAGACATAAATTCTGCCGGCACTCCCTCCCGCTTCGTGCGGCTGTAGGGCAGCTTTGTACCCCTCCCGCTTCGGCGGTGTTAGGGTCAGTCAGCTCCTCCCGCGGTTGCGGTTGCAGGATAAGCCAGATCCCCCCGCATCGGCGGGTGTGGTGTCCCTCCCCCGCTCCGCGGGGATGAGCTGGACGGATTCCCCTCCCCCACTTGTGTGGGGATGAGCTGGGTTAATTCCCCTCCCCCGTTTCGGCGGTGGTGAGCTGGGCAGAGTGTCCCTTCGTGGGTGTAATTCTCTAAGTGCTGAGTCCTGCGGATGGAGCTTTGATATCGACATACTGAGGAGTTTCCGGCAGCACATGACCACATATAGGGAGGCAAAAGTTTGCTCTCTATCTCCACCTGCTGGTAGATGGACACAACCCACCAGTCTATGGATTGATCAGCTATGATTAATGGAAAGAAAATTATCAGGTATGATTATACATAATTTTACCTTTGTAAATTTAGGCACAGGATCTGCACCTAAAATTTATGCACGTTCTGAAACAGGGGGGCACACAAATAGGCTGGTTATGTGTGGAACGGGGGGGGGGGAGGTTCCTAAAATGAAGGCGCATTGTTATAGAATAACAGGGATACGCGTCTAATGTAAGAATGTACATTTGCACCATGTTTCAGTTGGTGCAAATGATGTGCCTAAAGTTAGGCGCGATTCCAAGGCATAAGCACTAACTTTAAGCACGGCTTATAGAATAGCGCTTTTTTTTGCTGACAATTTTTTTGATGCCATGTAGAGAATTTAGCCCCATGTGTAGAGAGGACCAGTGGATTGCTTGTTTACTCTTTCCAAAAATACTAGGACTAGGGAGCGCGCATTGAAGCTACAAAGTAGTAAATTTAAAACTAATCAGAGAAAATGTTTCTTCATGCAATGTGTAATTGAAATCTGGAATTCGCTGCCAGAGAATATAGTAAAAGCAGTTAGTTTAGCGGGATTTAAAAAAAAGGCTTGAATGGCTTCCTAAAAGAAAAGTCCATGAGCCATTATTAAAATGGACTTGGGGAAAATCCACTGCTTATTTCTAGGATAAAAACAGAAAAACCTTAATGGCTTGGATAACTCCTAATAAAGTTAGGCTACTAAAATATACTGGTAGGAGAAAATCAATCAAAATATTCACAATCGGCAACCAGGTGGAGTCTCATATCTTTTGCACGAATGTTCACATCACTCCCTTGGTGACTCTATTACCGTGCATAGGTTTTAATCATCGACTAAAGCCACCTTTAGTCGATGATTAAAACCTATGCACGGTAATAGAGTCACCAAGGGAGTGATGTGAACATTCGTGCAAAAGATATGAGACTCCACCTGGTTGCCGATTGTGAATATTTTGATTGATTTTCTCCTACCAGTATATTTCTAGGATAAGCAGCATAAAATGTATTGTACTGTTTTGGGATCTTGCCCTTGTTACCTGCATTGGCCACTGTTGGAAACAGGATGCTGGGTTTCCAGTATGGCAATACTTATGTACTTATATGTACTTATGTAGTTATGATAATAAGTCTGGTCATGGCCAGGAGCCCCGGGCTTTCAGAGGGCCTCATACTTTTTAAAAATACTACCAATTTGAAAAATATAGAGTAATTTATGCAAGTTCTTCAATTGGCAAGCACCGCCAGTGTGGCTTTGGTCCTTGTCTGCGGTTGCACATTGTTTGTTTTATGATTCCAATCATGCTTCAGTCTACAAATCCCAAAATATAGACTGGTCTTATTAGTTAGTTTGGGCTATTATTGATTCGATTGGCAATCCAACATCACTGTCTGTTGACAGCAGATACTGTTCATGTTGCTTGCAATTGTGGTCTTTCTCTGCATTTTGATTACTCTCGTACATCTGTTATGCAATCAACTCATTGGCAAAGTATTTTGAAATTCATTGAGACCGAAAAATTGAAAATAGAACATTAGATTTTAAACTAGCCCAATACGAGAGTATACTACTACTTGAGGGGTCCTTTTACCAAGCTGTGTGAAAGAGGGCCCTGGGGTAGCCGTTTTTCCCGCACACCAGGGCCCTTTTTACTCGGTGGGTAAAAAAACGCTTTAAAAATGCCATGTGTGTGTGGGGGAGCACTTACAGCCACTCATTGAAGTGGCGGTAAGGGCTCCCACGGTAATCCGGCGGTAACTAGGTGGCACGCGGTGATGCCTGATTACTGCCGGGTTAGCACCACGCTATAAAATAAAAAAATCTTTTCTGGTGGACCGGAAATAGTGCCTGCTCAAGGTGGGCCGGCGACAGTTCTGGGTTAGCGTGCGATAAGCTCGCATTTGGCTTACTTCCACTTTGTAAAAGGGCCTCTGAGTGTGTTGAGAAGAAACTACATATTTGGTGCCCAGAAAAGAAAACTGATGAAATAAAAAGAGTAGGAAAGATCTAAACTAGATAAAAAGCTACTAAAACTGACAAGTTTTTTGTGTAGCCCCAAACCTCCGTGGAGGAGTAGCCTAGTGGTTAGTGCAGTGGGCTTTGATCTGGGCAAGCTGGGTTCAATTTTCACTGCAGTTCCTTGTGACCTTGAGCAAGTCATTTTGGCATCCTTTTACTAAGGTGCACTGAACAATGGCCTGCGGTAGTGTAGACGTGCGGTTTGGGCATGTGCAGAATCATTTTTCAGCACACCTGCAAAAAAAAAAAACAAACAAAAAAAAAACGCCTTTTTAAAATTTTTGCCGAAAATGGACGTGTGGCAAAATGAAACTTGCTGCATGTCCTTTTTGGGTCTGAGACTTTACTGCCAGCCATTGACCTAGCGGTGCCCGGGCGGTAATGACCTACGCGTGCCAAAGCCACTTGGCGCGCATTCGATACGTGCGGAAGAAAATAAAAATTATTTTTTGGCTGTGCGGATCGGATGCACGCCAAAAATGAAATTACCACGAGCCACATGGTTGCCATGCGGTAACTCCATTTTGGCGTGCTTTGGGCACGCCTAGACATTTACGAGGCTTAGTAAAAGGGCCCCTGAATATGCAGTTAACCATGGAAACAGGCTACCATATGACTGCATTAAGGGGGTTTGCCATGCGGTTAGCCATGCATTACTCAATGTTTCTGAATTTCTCTGTCGGGATGCGTGGCATGGGCAGAGGGTGGGTATGGAAGTGTAAGCCAAGTAGTGCGTTACACTTACTACATGCTTATTGGCTAATGCACGGTTAGAGCTAGATTCTATATATGGCGCCTGAAAAATCTGCATGGAAAAAAAAATACACAGGTGTATTCTCTAAAGTATTCCTAAATTGAGGTGTATTTTATAGAATAGATCTAAATTTCCACATGGTTTATACAATACACCAAACACCCCTTCATGTGCTAAATTTAGTTGTGAGCAGTTATGCCAAGCAGGGGCATAGCCAGACCTCAAGGTGGGAGGGGGCTAGAGCCCAAGTTTGGGGGGGGCACATTTTGGTCACCGCCCCACTGCTGCCCCCCTGCCGCTGCCTTGCCACCCGCCGCCCCCCTCTGCTGCCCACTGCCACTGCAAAATTTGGCTGGCGGGGGTCCCCAACCCCGCCAGATGAAGACAGTCCAGCGCTGATCTCAAGCGCCGCCGCGTTGCCATACCCACTGTCTGCTCTTGCCACGCATCCTGACAGAGAAATTCAGAAACATTGAGTAGCACGTGGGGGCCCTTTTACTAAGCCACGTAAGCGTCTACGAGTGCCCAAAGCATGCCAAAATGGAGTTACCGCATGGCTACCGTGTGGTTCTTGTGGTAATCTCATTTTTGGTGCTCGTCCGATACGCGCAGCTGAAAATTTAATTTTTATTTTCTGCCGTACCTATCAGATGTGCGCCAAGTGGCATTTGGCGTGCGTAGGTCATTACAGCCCGGTTACTGCGTGAGACTGTACCACTGGGTCAATGGCTGGCGGAAAGGTCTCAGATCAAAAATGGACGCAATTTTAGTTTTGAAGCATGTCCGTTTTCGGCAAAAATTTTTTAAAAGTCTTTTTTACAGGTGCGCCGAAAAATGATTCTGCGTGCGCCCAAAACCCGTGTCTACACTACTGCAGGCCATTTTTCAGTGCACCTTAGTAAAAAGACCCCTAATTGCTGGCTCCTTGTGACAGTCTATGCAGGCAAGTTTAACCAGTCCCGGGGGGGGGGGGGGGGGGGGGGGGGGGGTTAGCCATTTACATTTATCTCTCAAATGTGGCTGGCCAGTAAGATGTTATATTTTAACACTCTCAGATTGCTTGATTCAAGAAAAATTACAATTACATTTAAAGGAGCAGGTTGCTTGCATTGGATAGTCAAACCTTTCTTTCTCATTAATCTCTAGGATCTTATGTTACTAGTTTACGGCATTTAGACACGGATACCAACAGAAGAAATTCTTAGTGAGAATCCCTCCGTAGGGGTCCTTTAAATATTCAGTGCGAGTGTCATTTGTGGCAGTACAAATTTGACAGAGGCCCATGGTTTTAGGGGAATCTTTTATGCATGAGGTCAAAGAAAGGTCCTTATGTCAGGCAGAAGCATGCTTGATTTGCCCCTGAAATATGCAAACAATTGGCTTGCTCAGATCTCTATTCACCAGACTCCACTTTGATACAATTAACAATGACAAATGATACATTTTGCTGACATGTCACTTTTGTGGGTAAAGTGAATGAGGTTAAAAAAATGTTAGCCAGAGTCCATACAATAACAGTGAAAAGAATGAATTTAGCTGAAAACCAATAAAATGTGGTGATTCACTTGGGGAAAAGAGGCCTTAGACTGAAATATTAGATTAAATCCTTTCTGTCTAACTACAGCCTCTTTCATCTTTTCTTATTTATTTAGATTTTGCTCACACCTTTTTCACTAGTAGCTCAAGGTGAGTAACATGCAGATACTTTGGATATTTCTCTATCCCAGGAGGGCTCACAATCTAAGTTTGTACCTGAGGCAATGGAGGGTTAAGTGACTTGTCCAAGATCACAAGGAGCAGCAGTGGGATTTGAACTGGCCACCTCTGGATTGCAAGACTGGTGCTCTAACCACTAGGCCACTCAGCAACATTCCATGTAGAGTCACCAATAATAGCAACATTCCATGTAGAATCTCCAATAGTAGCAACAGAATCTCAATAGTAGCAACATTCCATCTAGAATCTCCAATAGTAGCAACATTCCATGTAGAATCTCAAATAGTAGCAACAGAATCTAAAACTATTATTTATTGATTTAGATTTTGCTCACACCTTTTTCAGTAGTAGCTCAAGGTGAGTTACATTCAGGTACTCTGGATATTTCTCTGTCCCAGGAGGGCTCACAATCTAAGTTTGTACCTGAGGCAATTGGGGGGGGGGGGGGGGGGGGGGGGGTTAAGTGACTTGCCCAAGATCACAAGGCGCAGCAGTGGGATTGGAACCACTAGGTACTCCAACCACTAGGCCACTCCTCCATTTTACTGACTAATTTTGTTTTCCACCAATCGTAAAATGTCCATTAAAACCTAGCAATGTTGATAGAAAAATGTGGAACCCAATGTTTTATCGATTTGCTATATTTACACATAGGCTATCCGCCCCGTTCTGATATCTGAATATTAGCTTTGTAGTATAATGTTCTTTCCTTTAAGTACACCTTGCTTGAGTTTGTGTACTAAGCAGCAGTCTGTGTGATCAGGTGAAATTATTCAGTACTACCTTGACAGTTGGTCAATTATTACCTGCTTGCTGTGAAGTTGTTTAGTGAACGTATTCATGCAAGGGAAATAGTAATTCTGTTTTTCAGTTCTTACTATATCACATATCTGAACCACGTGGGTATGTTTCATGCTCTACTGATTCTGGCAGCTCTACCTGACTTCCCAGGTCTTGCCACATAGCAAGGCTGTTTTTTCCATATATAGATAGGGGACATGTGTTTACCTGCAAAGATGACCCTTTTCTGAACATAACTTCTAGGACAGGGACCTAAAGTAGAGGTGCTCCAGCCAAGGGTGGGAAGAGGTCAGGGGGAGGCAGCCACGTGCATACATTGTATTTTAAAATTGAGTTTCCTTCCCTGTTCTCCTCCCCCCCCCCCCTTTGAGATGCACCTCGTATTATTTTGACTTTTGAATCTGTATATCAAGAGAGGTGGTACATCAAGTTCCCTAATATACATAACCATGCATGAATTTGTGTAATTTCTTGATGTGGTGCAAATCTATGTACGGCCTTTTTGATGCACTCAGACCCCCTCACTCCAGTCCCCACATGAACATCAAAGAAGAATACCTTATATTTCCCTTGGAGCCCTTATCCAATCCTCAAAATGACTATACAGTTTTCTCCTGCTCCTGCTCCTGCTCCCAGCAATTAATCTCCTGGAGTTAGAGCTTCGAATTCCAAAGGGTTCCACTCATCACCAGCAGGAGGCACACAAGCCCCTTCTGTCAGCCCAGCTGCTGATTGATGACTGCTGAATTGAGTAGCTTTACCCCACCATCTCTAATCTTTCTTTTGTATCCCACACACACAATCACCTTGCAATCAAGAATTTTTTTCTCTTTCTTACATATCATAGCCCACGAATACACACCTGACGCCAATTCTCCTTCACCCTTGCCCCTCTTCATCTTCCCAGTTGGTTCACCCTCTCACCTAAAATCTGATTCTTTTCTCACCACCTGGCTCCTCACCGCTCCCCTCCCTCACTTCGCTGATCTCCTCTTTATATCCCGGCTGATCTTGTCTTTTATTCCCTTCCCTGCATTGATCTGGGCCTGCAAGAAGACAAGGAAAGCAGTGGTGTGTGACAGGCAGCCTTCTCCTCCTCTGCTGCCCAGGATTTACTCATTTGTTTAACTAAATGGGGTACCATAGTGCTAAAGAGTTCAGAGTACCAGTTGGATCCTGGTCGGAGAAGAGGAAGATCAGAGGATGCATTATGATATGCTGATGTTTACTTTTGGATTTATCTTGATCCTGTTTTTTTTTTTTTCAGTAGTAGCTTCATGCAAGTTACATTCAGGTACCGTAGGTATTTCCCTGTCCCTGGAGGGCTCACAATCTAAATTTGTACCTGAGGCAATGGAGAGTCAATTGAGAACAGTAAAGTTTCAATTATCCGACCTAAACAGGACTGACCCTTTGTCAGATAAATGAAAAGTTGGCTAATATGTAAAACAAAGCAGAAACAAAGGCAGTAAAAGCAGGATCCCAGCTCACAATGGTGCTGTATTGTAGTAAAAGTAGGCTCCCAGATTTGGAAAACAGAAATAGAATCTATGTGATATCACTGGGGGGGGGGGGGGGGGGGGGTTCTGTTGGATATGCTGGATGGTCGGATCCGCAAAGGTCGGGTAACCAAGATTGTACTGTACTATTTGAAGATTGAAAAAAAACCAAATGTACGTATGATATGATTTGTGGAACTTGACATAAAAACTGCCTCTGTTGTCCCTATTGTTAAGCTATAAAGAAACCTACAAGTAAAATTTTATTTTATGGTTTGAAGCACAACCAGTGATGTGGTCTAAGTTATTGAGCGAGACAAACTCTTCAGTGTGGGTGCTCAGATTATATCTTTCCAGCCTCACAATCTTCAGTCCTGGCCCGTGTGTGCCCCAAAATAAATTATTGTAAACTGGGTGAAAGCTCAGAAGCTGAGTTTGACCTAGGCAGCCACCTAGAGAGACTTACCAACAGCCACTGGTTTACACAAATTGGCGCTCAAGGTGCAGAAAAAAAAACATTTAGAATCACACTGAAATTATTTTGGAGACAAAAACTGTAATACAATAGCAGAGAGGCCACTAAGGGTAAAAGCAGAGATAGAGACTTACATACCTTAACTCAGGGGCGTAGCCACGGGTGGGCCTAGGCCCACCCAGTTTGGGTTCAGGCCCACCCAGCAGTGGAGAACTTTAATTTCAACGGCAGCGGAGGGAGCAGGCTGGTCCGATCCTGCATCTGCCTCCCTCTCTCCCACAGCGCCTCTCAAACGCTGCCTACCTACCGCCACCACGATCCTGCATCTACCTCTCGTCTCAGCACTGCAGCAGCGGACCAGCGGTAGCGATTCATGCTGCCTCCTGCTTCGTTCTAACCCGGAAGCGTCTCCTCTGCCGTGCGCCCGCCCCCATTATTACAACTTCCTGTTTCTGCTGGGGCAGGACGCGGGCGCGCGGCAGGGGAGACGCTTCCGGGTTAGAATGAAGCAGGAGGCAGCATGAATCGCTAACGCTGGTCCGCTGCTGCAGTGCTGAGACGGGAGGTAGATGCAGGATCGTGGTGGCGGTAGGTGGGCAGCGTCTGAGAAGCACTGTGGGAGAGAGGGAGCTCAGGGAGGCAGATGCAGAGTGGTGCTGTGCCCCATTGAAGAGAGGGAGGAGGTCTCCTTAATTTAGATGCTGCATGGGGCAGGCATGAGGTGGAGAGGGGCAAGAGAGAGAGAGAATTGTGGGACATAGGGTAGAGAGGGGTAAGAAAGGAAAAAATCTTGCATTGGGAGGAGAGAGGGACAAGAGAGGGAGAAATGTTGGACATAGGGGGGTAGTGGGGAGGGAGAGATGGTAAATGTTGGACAGGGGGTGGTGAGGAGGAGAAGATAGATGGTGAAAAATTGGACATGATGGTGGAGGGCAGGAAGAGATGTTGTAGGGGGAAGCGAGAGATGTTGGATGGGGCACAAGGGAGGGGGAGAGGCAGAAATGTTGGACATGGCAGTGGAAGGGAGGAAGAGAGAAAATGCTACATGGGGGGAGGGGGAAGAGAAGTGTTGGACCCATGGCACAAGAGAGGGAGAAATGGTAGAAAGTGGGAGAGAGGGAGATATATTGGACCTGGCGGTGAATGAGAAGGAGAGAGAAACACAGGAGGTGGCGAGGGGAGAAAGGAGGAGATGTTGGATTCAGGAGCAGAAGGGTGATGGAGAGATGCCGGACAGTGGGAGTGAGGGAAGAGAGAGGGAGAAATGTTGGAACATGGGGGAGAGGGCAGGAGGGAAGGGAGAGGGGCAGAGAGATGTAAGGCTACAAGAGTGGGGTGGGGAGAAAGAGGGAGCAGAAGGGTGGAGGGAAGGAAGATGGTGGAACCATGTGGGAGAGGCCAGGAGGGAGAGGAAGAGGGTGGCAAGGAAATGAATAAATAAATAAAAAGATAGTGATTACAGAGGATAGAAATATGGTAATGAAAGGGAATGGAGGGCTGAGGAAGGGGTGAGATGGGGAAATGGACAAGCTAGTGGGTGAGAGAAAAGATGAAAATCTGATAGGTAGCTGTAAACTAAAAAGGAGGAGAACAGTGGGAGGGTGAAATTTGAGTTGACAGCAAGGCAGAAAGAAGAAAAAAGTGAGGAAAGAGCTAAAAATAAGAACAGTCAATATGTCAGAAGCAGGTGTAGTGAAGGTAAAAGAAGACAAATGGACAGCAGCCGCTCGAAAGAGAATTAGAAGACGACAGACAGGGAAGCAGAAAAGAAACTGCAACCAACATGATGGAAAAATACAATGTCCAGACCACAAAGGTAGAAAAAAGCAATGTATTTTGAATGTTTTAAATGGAGTATGTTGGCTTTGGGAAATCTACATTTCTCCAGTGTTGAAGTACATGCTAAGTTTAACTTTTTGGGGTTCCGAGTTCAATTTTTGTCTAAATATTTTTATTTCTGATATGTGATCCCTTGTTCTGTATTTGGTGAGGGTGACAGTAATGGCAGGTTGGGAAATCGTAGGGAAGGCAGTGAGGAGAGGGGATCAGGGAGGGGGCCCTAGCATGTCTAACACCAGTTCTGACCCTTGCTATATAGCTGGTAGGGATCCCAAGCCTCCCTAGCTGAGGACTTCCTCCAAAGACGGCCAGAACTTCCTTCTACCAAGCTCTGCAGTCAGTGACAGCATGCTTGAGTCACCGACAGCTAAGCACGCATAGGGTGCTGGCATCATCAGTGGCTTATGGATGTTGCTGCTGCCTGCCAAGTTTGGTCAAAGGGAGTTCTGGCCACTTTGACAGAAAGTCTTCAGCTGACAGAGATTGAGGAACCTTATTAGCTAATGTATTTATATTTTGCGGTAGGGCAGGGCAGAGAAAATATTGTGCCCACCCACTTTGGGCTCAGGCCCATCCAAAATTGGCTGTCTGGCTATGCCACTGCCTTAACTGTAATTTGTTCTGACAGTGAGCAGGTGAGCAGCTCAGCCAGAGTGCCCATGCTTAATGGCTAAACCAAGAGTGCCACAACAAACAAAACCATTGCATTTTTTGGCTGTCTTGGAACTGTTTTGCATTGGCTTAAAATTAATAAAATTATGGGGGTCCATTTAAAGATGGTGGCATTTACCACAAGAGGACTAACTAGTCTTTGAGGGCCTGCACAAGGATATGTGCACACCACACTGGATGAGTTTATGCCCAAGCATAACGACGATGCAATGGACATGTGACACAGCCTGCCCAATCAGAAGACCAGAGAGCCTGTGTGCATGGGTGGGTATAAAGACTGCACCTGCCAGGATCAGTGCCATACTTTGGAGGCACCAAACTGTCCAGTGAGGGGAATCCTAACATATAAGGAAGAGTGATTAAATCTGAAAGTTGCTGACTACAGCTCAACTCACCCAACTGTGCCTGCGACATCCTCAGAGACGTCTGAGGGGTCCTTTTACTAAAGTGTGCCGAAAAATGGCTTGCGCTGGTGTAGACAAGTGTATTGGATGCGCACAGGTCCATTTTTCAGCACGCCTGCAAAAAAAGGCCTTTTTTTGTTTTGGCTGAAAATTGACGCGTGACAAAATAAAAATTGGCGTACGTCCATTTTGGGCCTGAGACCTTACCGCCACCCATTGACCTAGCGGTAACGTCTCACGCGTTAACTGGGCGGTAATGGTCTATGCTTGTACAATGCTGGGTGGTAGTTCAAAATTGATGTGCGTAGATGCGGGTATGCGCCTAGGCAACTTAGTAAAAGGGCCCCTGAGAGAGATGGCTGACAAAATGGCTTATAAACTTCAAGCAAAGGTTGTGTTGGCAGTGAAAGGAGGGGAAACCGTGAGCTGCAGAAAATGTGGCAAGAGTTTCTTTTAAGTTAGCTTCCTTTCTTTTTAAAATATTACAAGGACAGATTCCAGGTTACATGTTAGCTCATTTCAGTTTTGCATCTTCACACAGAGTTAAGAGAAGTGATATGATTTTTTCTTTTTTAATTTTAGATTTTTCTGTCAACATCACTATAACTCCCCAGAGGTCTGTTCTGGTTCTTTTTGATAAGAATGTAAGAACATAAGTATAAGAGCATAAGCGTTTGCCATACTGGGACAGACCGAAGGTCCATCAAGCCCAGTATCTTGTTTCTAATAGTGGCCACCCAGGTCACAGGTACCTGGCAAGATCCCAACACAGTAGAATACATTTTATGGTGTTTATCCTAGAAATAAGCAGTGGATTTTCCCCAAGGCCATGTTAATAATGGCTTATGGAATTTTTCTTTTAGGAAGTTATCCAACCCTTTTTAAACCCCACTAAGCTAACTGCTTTTACACCTTTCTCTGGCCACGAATTCCAAAGTTTAACTACACGTTGAGTGAAGAAATATTTTCTCCGATTTGTTTTAAAATTACTACTTTGTAGCTTCATTGTGTGCCCCCTAGTCCTAGTATTTTTGGAAAGAATAAACAAGTGATTCACGTCTACCCGTTCCACTCCACTCATTTTATAGACCTCTATCATATCTCCCCCCTCAGACATCTTTTCTCCAAGTTGAAGAGCCCTAGCTGCTTGAGCCTTTCCTCATAAGGAAGTTTTCCCATCTCCTTTATCATTTTTGTTGCCCTTCTCTGTACCTTTTCTAATTCTACTATATCATTTTTGAGATGAGGTGACCAGAATTGCACACAGTACTCGAGGTGTGGTCTCACCATGGAGCGATATAAAGGCATTATAATGTCCTTGTTTTTGTTTTCCATTCTTTTCCTAATAATACCTAACGTACTGTTTGCTTTCTTAGCCGCCACTACACACTGAGCAAAGGGTTTCAATGTACCATCAATGATGACACCTAGATCCTGTTCCTAATCGGTGACTCCTAATGGGGAACCTTGCATCATGTAGCTATAGTTCAGGTTCCTCTGTCCCACAAGCATCACCTTGCACTTGCTCACATTAACCCACTTAGAACTGAAAGGTGTTAGTGGGATATAAGTCTAGATGTAATGTAATGGGAGCCTTTACTGCCATCTATCTAGGTGACGGTAAGGGCTGCCGTGCTACCCCTGTGGTAATCAGGTTGTACGTGGTATTGTGCCCCAGGGGCGTAGCCAGACACCCAATTTTGGGTGGGCCTGGGCCCAAGATGGGTGGGCAGAAGAACCTCGCCCCGTCCCACAGGTGATTTGGTCTCTCCTTCTCTCGCCTGCATGCCATGTGGTCTCTCAAACATCCTTCCTCTCACACTGCTCACGTTGGCCCCACACCCTTCCCTCTGATGCAACTTCCTGTTTCTGCCTAGGTAGAAATACATCAGAGGGAAGGCTGTGGGGCTGGTGCGAGCAGTATGCATGTCACTGCTCACTGCAGATGAAGATCTGCTACTTACAAGGTATGCAGGAGGGACACTTGTTGGGAGTTTTTGGCTGGTGGGGCTTGGGGATCCCTGTCAGCCACATCATAGGTATGCTGCTACTGGGTGGGCCTGAACCCAAAGTGGGTGGGCACAAGCCCACCCTTGGCTACGCCACTGTTGTGCCCGCACTACTCAATTAGTGCAGGCACGCCTACTCTCCACCCCCAGACATGCCTCCCAGGCTGGAAAATAAAAAACATTTTCCAGCATGGGATAAGTGCGTGCTAAGCAGAACACTATCGTGGGTCTCCAGCGCATCCTTTTAGTGCACAGTAGGCCCGCGGTAGCCCTACCGCAGCTTATTAAAAGGGCTCCTTAGATGTGCATGTCTGCCATTTTGGAAACTTACAAGCCTGATATTCAGCCCGTGGAGGTAAGTGGCTTTTAAGCCACTCACAGCCGTAGGCTGAAATGACCCTGGGTATTCAATAATGGGGCATGCATGGCATCCAACATTGAATACCCAGGTATGTGTGGTGCCCGGTTAACTCAGTGCATAAAGTTAGGACATACTTTTGCTGTCCTAACTTTATGAGCTTTTTCAGTTGGCTAGCAGACTGAATATTGTCGCTAACCAGCTAAGTAATGGCTCCACCCAAGCTCCACCCCAGACCAAATGGCCAGTTAGTGGTGATATTCAGTGCGCTATCCGGTTGGGTGTTGCTGAACATTGGCAGCTGGCCATCTCAGTGGTGTTTAACTGGTAAGATCCTCTCCTGCCTGGATAAACCCCTTTGAATATCGATCCCCTATATGTCTAAACTCTCCCAATTAAGTACAGAGGCCACAATCATTCTGCACTGGCAAATTTTGAGAGGATAATACACTGGGGGATTAAGGTAGTGACCTGTCCTCATCCGTTCTATAGAGCACTGCCAAAAATGAGCACTTTTACAAAACCTATACCCACCCAGGAGCAACTGTAAAATCTTACACTGATCTCTGTGATCATAGGTGTACATTCCCCTTCTGAAGAGGAGAATGCACATATATGTTTTGGTGTCATCCTAGTACTGATCAAACTATGCCAAAACTACTCCCCCTTGTCAACTGCATGTAATTCAGATTTACATGTGTAAATAATGTTTATTTGGGGTATATATTTAAATGGTGATATTTAGACATGTAAATTGCAAATGATGATGATGGTCAAGTAGCAACAAGTCAATGATGACTCCTGGCAACCATATAGATTGCCTTCTCCAATGTTCTTTGTCTTTTGTGTGTTTCTGAAGGCTACTCAATAGCATATTCACTATGGATGTGATTGAATCAATCCATCTTGCTGCTGGTCTTCTAATGCTTTTTTGGCCTTCGACCTTGCCAAGTATAATACTCTCCTCTAAGGAATCTAGTCATTGCATAATATATCCAATATATGATAGTTTCAATCTAATTAGTTGAACCTTAGTGACAGTTCAGGTTTGATCTGATCCTGGACCCAGCTGTTTTTCTTTTTAGCTGTCCATAGTATTTGCAAGATTTGCCGCCAACACAACATCTCAAACACATCAATATTTTTTCTGTCCTGTTTCTTGATGGTCTAGAACGCACATCCATAGAGTATAATAGAAAAACCTATGGTATGTACAATTTAGATCTTTGTTTGTGAGGACACATCCTTGCTCTTATACATTTTCTCTAAACCCTTCATCGCAGTTCTGTCAAGTGCCAGTCATTGTCATATTTTTTGACAGCTGGAGCCCTTGTTGTCATAAGTTTTGTTTTCTTTAGATTTAGTCGCAATCCTATTCTTTCCATTTCTTTTTTAACTTTGATCAGGAAGGGTATTAAGGGGCTCATTTAAAAAAAAAAAAAAACAGTCCAAAAAATACCATAAGGTGGCAGAAGGACGTTTTTCTCTCAAAAATGTCCGTTGTGATTTTCAACACCCCGATTTTCAACATTTTGCTCCACAGTTCATCTAAGTTTTCAAGGAGGCATGTTTTGGTGGGATATGGGTAGCACCAGTGGTGTACCAAGGGGGGGGGGGGGGGGCGGTGGGGCGGTCCGCCCCTGGTGCCCGCCGCTGGGGGGGGTACCGCGTGCCTGTTGGTTGAGTCCGCTCGTTCCCTCCCTGCTGCTCCCTCTGCGTGGAACAGGTTACTTCCTGGAGAGATTAAGGCATTTCGTCCTTACTCCCCCAGTGGTCACTGACTCCCTCCCAGCCCCCTAAGATGTGGCAGTGACAGTACTTACCAGACTCTATGACAGCTTCAGATATAATGGCCATTCCTATTATAGCAGCAAGCAGGTCTCAGGAGTAGCCTAGTGGTCAGTGCAGTGGACTGTAAAGAAAGGGACCTAGGCCCATATCCCACTCTAACTGGTGCACGTCTGGTGTAATGTGTGAGCCCTCCAAAACCCACCAAAAACCTACTAGGTGATACCTGCAGCATAAGGTTTATTACAGTTGTATACAGTTGGGTACAGTAGGTTTTTGGTGGGTTTTGGAGGGCTCACCATACAATATAAAGGGGTAATGGTGAGATGTGTACCTGGTACCTTTTATGTGAAGTCCACTGCAGTGCCCCCTAGGGTGCCCCACTGCTCTGCTGGGTTATCTGTGTGGCCAGTCTACTAAGAATGCTGCTCCCCCCCCCCCCCCCAACATACATCCCAATGGCTTATTTTTGTGCAATTTTCCCTTGGAGATTTTTTTTTTTTTTTCGAAAATGCTACTACTGACCACAATACTGATCACAAAAACATCTAGCAAATGGCCATTTTTGAAACAAAAAGTTGGATGTTTTTCTGGTTTGAAAATGGCCATGTTCGCTACTGGATTTCTGGACATTTTTCGCAAAACATCCAAAATTGGATTTAGACATCATATTGAACACGCCCCTCCACATCTTCTTTGCCTTCTGTTACAAGTATGGTATCATCAGCATATTGATGTTCCTTTCTCCTGTTTTGAATTCACATTCATCATCTTGTAATCCAGCTTCTCTCATGAGAGAACACAACATTTGTTTGAACCTAAAGGAGGTATATGTTAGTTCATGACACCCTTTAGGTTCAAACAAATGTTGTATTGTATGTTCTATTATCTATGTATTGGATGGTAATATGGAATGCACCATAATGTATGGGCGAAGGTTTGAGCTCAAGCCTAACAGCATTTAATGTGAGTAGTTTATGACTTATACATATTTATTATAGATATATGCATACTGTCAGCCTGCACCTCTCTGTGCTATCTCCACTCAACACCTCTCTGTACTGTCCGCCTTCACCCACACAATTGGGGCTAATCCACCTCCTAAGAGGCACTGCTTTTGCTCACTTGCAAAAAGTAATTATTCACAGTATTATATTTATTCTGCAGAGTACTTTATTCCCCAGCGGTACCAACGGGAAAACAGTATGTCCACTGTACTACAGCTGCTGGCCTCTGTGCACCTTGCTTCACTTCTCCAACACACAGCAATCAACAATAGTTCAGAACAGTTCAGTCTTAGAACTTGCTAACAACTTGGGATCAACCTGTGGATCAGTCTATTCCTCCTCTCCTTTCTTCTACTGCCTAGGAGTTGGAGGCATTTTCACCACCCTCATTTGCCAGACACCAACACTCTGACAACCTCCCACAAATGTTCAGACTGACCTCCTTCAGGTAACTAATTCCCACAGTTTCATGAAGCCAGACTGCATCTAGGCATTGTCACTTAGCGGCCCCAAATCTCTGGCTTCTCTC
Organism: Microcaecilia unicolor; assembly: GCF_901765095.1. Lineage (NCBI taxonomy): Eukaryota > Metazoa > Chordata > Amphibia > Gymnophiona > Siphonopidae > Microcaecilia > Microcaecilia unicolor. The sequence goes on along the minus strand of NC_044039.1, from coordinate 183,679,380 downwards.
TCTCTGCAGTCTCTTCCTTTTCCACCTCTCTTTGTCCTGAGCAAAAGAACTCCATTTGCTCCTCACCAACCTCTTTCCTTTCGCTTTCCTCTCCTAGTTCAATCTCCTCTCACTCCATGGAGTCTTCCCCCACACTCTCTCCCAGGTGCTGCTCCTCCCCCTGATTATCCTTCATCTCCCAATCACCCCCTGACTCTACTACCTGCTGGGAGTTGTGGTACTGTTTCTCTTGTTCCCTCCTCCCTTGCAAGTGTTGCTTGGCTCTGTAGTTCTCGTCCCTTTTCATCAGTCTCCTCCTCCCTTTTCCCCTCTGAGGGTTTTTCTCCTTTCCCCGCTTACTGTCACTATCAGCTCTTCTCTGCCTTCCTTCTACCTCCTCCTTACAATACACTGGTGATAAAGATCTACTTGGGCTCACCTGTATGTACATACACAAATATTAGGAGGCGGAACATCTTATGTGCAATGATGGTTCCATTGTGACACCACCACATATTCCTCTTGGGGATATAATGGGTGTAAATGGTATGGTCTGAGTACATTTAAAACACTTTATAATATTTATAGCATTTTAAAGTGCATATATAAAAAAAGATAAATTATTTTGAATCCAAGTTTATTATAGTGAGTTTATGGTTTAACTTGGTTTGTTGGATTTGTTCTTCCTGATTTTTTGTAATTTATTAAAAGAGGTTTGTAAGCACCTTGATTGAGTTATCTTCTGCAGTTTGTAGTAAATCAATTGCAATTCCATATACTCCTTGAGCCTTTCTTTTTTGATAGTGACCTTAAGGCTACTCTGACTTCTTCTTCAAATACTATAGGTTCTTGTGAGTAATCAATAGTGTTCTCTCATATGGTAGACAGGCCCTGCTCAGTGCATCCTTGGATGCAACGTATGGGGAGGGGTGCCACCATTTTGCAGATGGTGGTGCCCAAAGGCAGGAGCGAGTGGGCATTCTAGCAACCTACTTTGAGGTATGGGGTTGGGTGGGGGGCTAGGCTTGGGGTGAATGGGGGTCTTGCTACAGTACAATGTTTTTGGAATTGGGGATGGAGGGGACAGCTAGAAAGAAGGAGCAGGGATCCAACAGACCACCAGGGCATTTTTTAACATTAGGGGAAGGGGAAATGAGTCAAGAGGGGTGCCAGTGGTCTACTAGACCACCAGGGCATTTTTTTTTATATTTGAGGAAAAGGAGGGTTGAGAATGTGGGTCCACGGTGGGTGATACTAGACACCAGGGATATATTTGGGAGGGGGGGCGGAAGAGGTGTTGGGTTGGGGGTAAGGGGCTGATGCATGCCGCAGCCTGTCAACTTTCTTATCAATGCCTGAGCCAATCACCGCTCAAGCACTGACAGCAAAGTTGACATTTAGTGCTGAGTCACAGATTATTGCCATGCCATCTGACAGAAGGCATTAGATTGGGCATGTAGGACCACTTGAGAGTGGAGATCAGACTAAGCACACTTGGAACTGATGGAAAACTAAAATACTGCAAAATTAACCAGAAGTGGCAATTTTATGGCATTAATCTGACCAGTGCTTCAGGTGTGAGGTCAAATTTTGGAAACATTGCACCATATAAATAATTTTTTGATTGTGAACCCTTGAAAATTTCAGATTGAAGTGAATCTGCATTTTTTTTTATCAGACCCATCTGTAGTAATGATAAAAGAAAATATAGGCTAACAAACTCTACCAGAAAGCAAAGGATATGGATATGTATTCGTTAGGGCACCTCAGGTCAAAAGGCACATAGGGGTCCTTTTACTAAGGTGTGCTGGAAAATGGCCTGTGGTAGTGTAGGCACAGGTTTTGGGCGCACGCAGATCCATTTTTCAGCACGTCTGTAAAAAAGGCCTTTTTAAAATTTTTGCCAAAAATGGATGTGCGGCAAAATAAAAATTGGCGCGCATCCATTTTAGGTCTGAGACCTTACCACCAGCCATTGACTTAGCAGTAAGGTCTCATGCATTAACCTGTCCCCGCTGGAATCTAACCCATCCCTGCCCGTCCCCACTGGAATCTCCTCCATCCACACCCATCCCCGCAAGTAATCTCCTCCATCCCTGCCCATCTCCTGTGCTACAATAACCTGACTTGTGATAAAATAACTCAACTTAACAGTAGCTCATGTTAAAAACTTCCCCTCTCAGAGCTTAAGGGGATTTCAATGCTATCAACCATATCCATTAATTTTTTTAGTGCTATTATAATTGCCATGGCACAAGGAAAGGTTAGGTAGGCTGGCCTAGCACTACACTTCTGCAGGAACCCCGCAGGACCTGCGTCCACCCCGAGGGATCCCCGCAGGACCTGTGTCCATCCCAGTGGGAGTCCTGTGGATCTGGAGGGGATCCCCATGGGACTCCTGCTAACCCCGTTCCTGTGCAACTCTCTAGTGCAAACTTTGAACCAAGGAAAACTTATGTAGTAAAAGATCAAATAAATCATTAAAGGCCTGATATTCTGGGCATTAAAGAGCTGAAATGGATGGGAATTGGACACTTTTGTTTGGATAAATATATAGTCAACTAGTTGAGAAACAAAAAAATATAAAAGGAATGGAGTCACCTTCATAGTTAGGAATGACCTTACAAAGGCAGCAATGGGATATAATGTTGCTAATGATTGATTTATCTCAATCAAACTTCATTGACAGCTCTTTAATGTGCCAATAATTTATGTTTATGCTCCACCAACTGATGCATATTTTTGAAAACCAGGCTGATGAGGTGTGGTCTGAGGACTCGGTTAAGAACCACTGCTCTATAGGAAAACAGTCATGGTGCATTCACCAGGGGTTTTGAACTCAGTCCTCGGGGTACACCCAGCCAGTTGGGATATCCTGAAAGCCTTGAATGGCTAGGTGTGCCCCAAGGACTGGGTTGAAAACCCCTGAGCTATTCAATGGAACTATGGTTTGTATGCTTTCCCACATTCTACAGGTCTGTACAAACCTAGTGTTATAATGCACATGTAATTTAAAGAGCAAATCAATTCTATTTTACTAAAAAAGGACTTCCTTTAATACAGAAGTGAAAAATCACAAGAAATGCCCAGTGGCATTCTACTCTTTCATACCAGCATTGTGAGCACACATGACGTTGTCATAAATACATTTCCTGTTAGTTTTATACAAGCTATTCCATTGTTAGATATAGGATATGTTTTAGGGTTGTTTAGATTGAACAAAAATAGCTGAGAGTCAGATAAGAAAAAAAAAAAAGAATCTGTATTTAATCTTTTATCAAACTGTCAATATGGTGCCATATCCAGCATAAATGTATAAATATCCCAATAACAATGCTAGGCACCTAGAGCCTGGCAGAGCAAATGACTGAGTGCTAGAGATTAATTCTTACTTTTCCCCCTCACAGTCCTTGTGAACTTGGGCAAGCAGGGCCGGAGCAGGGGGGTTAGGCACCCTACGCAAACCTTCAGCATTGTGCAATCTCCCCAAATTACTGTTTAGGCCCCTTGTCTGCCCCCCTCCCCCCCACAATCATGATCACTCCATCAGCACCTCTTCTAGAATAATCCGGGTAAAGGGGCTATTAGAAAACTACCCTCCCTCCCTGATAGTAAAAGTAGGGGGTGATTGATATTTGAGTTTATGTGCCTGTCAAGATCTATTGTTTTCCTTTGACTGCAGCTGACCTTTGCTGCCCCCCCCCCCCCCCCCCCCCCCCGAAGCTGCTGCTCTAGATAACTGCTTAGATCTGCCTAATGGTTGGGCTGGCCATGGGGGCAAGCTGCTTATTGCCTGTTTTCAGGGCCGCCGAGAGACTGGGCCGGAGCTGTGGCCGGGCCCGGGGCAAGGCCACCCCCGGGGCCCTGCCCCCACCGCCCCCCGAGGTTGCCACCGCCGCTCCCCTCCACCACCCCAGGTCACCGCCGCTCCCCCCCTCCACCTGCCCCCCTCCGTCCGCCACCGGGCCGGGCTCCCTGCATTGAAATCACAGCGCCTCTCACCTCCGTGTGCAAGTGCTGCAGGCAGCAGGGCAGCAGATTGCCTCCCTTTGGCCCTCCTTCCCTCCTTGTGTCCCGCCCTTGCGGAAGTTACATCAGACGAGGGCGGGACACAGGGAGGGAAGGAGGCCCGAATGGAGGTGATCTGCTGCCCTGCTGCCTGCAGCGCGCTTTCACATGGAGGTGAGAGGTGCTGTGATTTGAATGCAGGGGGTCCAGCCCGGTGGCAGACGGTCGACGACGGAGGGCAGGTGGGACTGCGGCGCCGGACCCCCCTTGGAGGCCCGGGCCCGGGGAATTTTGTCCCCCCTGCCCCCCTCTCGGCGGCTATGCCTGTTTTCTCAGGTGCCCACTGAGACTGTGGGGGCCTGAAATTAAAAGGGATTTAATCAGGCAGGAGAACCTCCTTCCTGGTTAAACCCCTGGCCAGCTGCACGTATTCAGCAGTATTTAACTGGGTAGTGCTTCCAAATATCTCTGCTAAACAGCCACTCTCTAACTGACTAGGGGTTACTTTTACTAAGCTGCGGCAAAAGGGGGCCTGTGCTGGCATCAGTGTGTGTTTTTGATATGTACTGAGGCCCCCTTTTACTGCAGCGGGTAAAAGGCTGTTTTTTAAAAAAGAAGTGGCTGTGTGGCAAGTGAAGCACTCGCACGGCCATTTCAGGGGTGGGGGGGAAGCACTTACCACCACCCACTGAGGTGGCGGTAAGGGGCTCCCGTGCTAACCTGGTGGTAACCGGGCAGCGCTCGACACTTCCCAATTACCACTGGGTAAACACCGATGCTACAAAAATTTAAATATTTTGTATCGCTGGAAATGGCTCGCATTGGGGGCGGGAACTACCACCGGGCTGCTGCAGTAGCCCGGCGGTACTTCCAGTTTAGCGAGCAGTAAGTCCACGTTGGGCTTACTGCCGCTTAGTAAAAGACTCCCTAGGATAGGGGCAGAGTTTGGGTGGAACCACAAGTTAGCCAGTTAGCAGCGATATTCGGTCCACTAACCAGCTAAGTAAATGCTTGAAATTAGGACACCAGAAAAGCTGTCTAATTCTAAGTGGGTACTGGTCTGAATGTCGGCAGGTGCCTGGTTAACGTTCGCTTTAGCACACATTCTTGGATATTCAATGAAAGAAGCCACACATACCCCGGGCATTGAATGTTCAGGGTTAGTTCAGCCAGCGGCTGGGAGCGGCTTATAAGACACTTATCACCGTGGGCTGATTATTACCCGCTAAGAAGTTTTGGAAAGGACTTGTGCCTGAATGTAAGTGGTTGTCAAGCAACCTGTCATGGATCATTATATAAATGCCTGAATACAAAAATCATAATGCAACAAAATGGCTCTGTACAGAAATCCTGAATTTCACAACTATGGAACAAAGGCTCAGTTTTGGCAGGTACGTATATGGGCACCCCATATAAGAAGCTGGGGGACGCTAAGCCTTTCCTACCCGCTGGACTCACTGCCTCTCCTTTCCCATCCATTGCCACCATGCAGCAGCACAATTTCTCTCCCACCTGTTGCACCCCTGCAAGCAACCCTGAGGGATGCATGGGACCGGGGTTCTCTGCCTGCAGCAATAATTGAATCACTGCAGGTGCTGGGGATGTCTGTAAGGTACAGCAGGGAAGGACGGGGTTCAGCAACGGGCAGTCAGACGCTGGGATGCCGCGGAGGAGGAGAGATGTTGATATGGGGTGCTGCCGCTGGGTAGGCCTGATCCAAGAATGGGTGGGCCTGTGCTCACCCAGGCAGGGGCGTAGCCAGACACCCAATTTTGGGTGGACCTGGGCCCAAGATAGGTGGGCAGAACTCCACCCTGTCCCACGAGTGATTTGGTCTCTCCCTCTCTTGCCTGCATGTGATATGGTCTCTCAAACACCCCCCTTCCTGTATACCTTTTAAATAGCAGATTTTCACCTGCAGTGAACAGCAATTAATACGCACTGCTCATGTTGGCTCCACAGCCTTCTCTCCCATGAAACTTCCTGTTTCCACATAGGCAGGAGTACATCAAAGGGGAGGCTGTGGGGCTGTTGTGAACAGTATGTGTCAGTCGTTGCTTGCTGCAGGCCAAGATCTTCTATTTACAAGGTATTCAGGAGAGACAGTTGTTGGGAGTTTTCGGCTGGTGGGGCTTGAGGATCCCTGCCAGCCACATCATAGGTGTGTTGCTACTGGGTGGGCCTGAGCTCAAATTGGTTGGACCTGGGCCCACCCTTGGGTACGCCACTGGTACATATTTCTATTTTTTAGTTTGTTGTTACTTATTCTGTTCTTGATGAGGGTCTACCTGTGTTCATGTGTAAAAAAGGCCACATCTTCTGTTAGCATCAAGTGTCTGTGTAGGACTATAAGTGTACTGATTTTGTTCTGCCCACTGCAATGCTTACGCTGCTGTTTTTTTTTTTCCTTAGGAAGGCCCTTGTGTGACCCCGAGGAAGTTAGTGTTATGGTATGGTAGGATTGCTTTATAGGTCCTGAGTGGTTTTGTATTACTTCATCCCGGTGCTGGATTTTGAATTTGGATTTAGCTTATGCCTTTTTCAATTGTAGGTCAGAGAGAGTTACATTCATATACAGTAGGTATTTTCATGTCTCTGGAAGGCTTACAGATCTGTGTTAAAGTACTTGTGTATATTTCCATAATACTGCAACTATTGTTCTGTTTAATATGTTGTAGTATTTTGGTGAACTATTTTCCCTTGTTTGGTACATAATTCGTGGAGTGCATTCAGTGTATATATTACAGAGGTACTGGGGAAACAGCTGATACAGCTACACCAGAGCCAGACAGGGAAGGACTCATTTGCAGTGTTCAAAAGTGCCCCACTGTCCTTTTATTTCTGACGTGTGTTGCCCACCTCCCTTACTCTAAGGATTTTAACCTGCTCTGTTCTGTTCCACTCTGTCCCATACCCTAACCCTAGCCCCACCCCATAACCTCACCTAACCCCCCCCCCCCTTACTTTAGCCTCTCCAAACAGCGAAGTCACCCGACCGTCTATGGGTACATTGCCATCATTGTTCTTTTGACTATTTTTCAACATGATCACATTTCATTGTTTGGAAAGAAACTAAGATTAGACCAGCAAGGGTGGAGTGCATGTAACAGCAGCCCCTTTGCCCACTAGTAAATAGATTTGGCAGGTTTCCTATATATTTTGAGGCACACACTGGTATTTAACAGCTGTATTTCTGCCACGCTGATACATCACTTTGCCTACTACCAGCTCTGCCCAGACTTTTGCCATGGCGATACCATCTTACCAATTACCAGGATAACGTGGTGGCATAAGCCTGGCAAAAAGGAACAGAACAGTGACAGATGTAAAAAGGTTTGCAAGCCCGTGGAAAGGATTCCTTCTAAAGTTATTTTTATTTAAAAAAAAAAAAAACAAGTGCAAAGGGGCCTTCATCAGGGTTTGAGAATACTGAAAGGTTCTTGTGGCAAACATGAAACTGTCTCATTTACAAATGATAAATCTGACCACACCAGATTGTTAATGAGAGCCTGTGAAATCTACTCATAACTGAAATATATCTGCACAAAGATGAACAGAGATGACAGGATGACCCTCACCTTTCATTGCCAGTACAAAAAAAAAAAAAAAAAAAGATTGTGCAGTGGATTCAAAAAGGTAAAATAGAGACTGTATTTTTCATTTTGTCCAGAACATAAAAGCAGGAAATGTGATAAGTCTATTTAACTGGCAAGGGCTATTTCAGTTAGATCTTAGATTTCTTTCAGCAAAGCTTTTGTCTATGAAAGATTAGCTGCTAAGTCATTTTCTTTAGCATTCCAAAAAAAGCCCCCCCCCCCCCCCCCCCCACAAAAAAAAAAACACGAGGAAGAACTGTAAGGACCAAAAGGCTGAAACCAATGACGGGAGTGTCACAGTAGCCACTAAACTCCCCCATTAAAAGCAAAGAACGTTCTCACTTTCAGCCTGGCTCAGCCTTCGCCCATTTGTTCCCTGTCTATGAAGAGTTAATACACAAAGCTGTTTGGGTTAATTTTATCGTGTGTATTCACAAGTTGCTAAGTAACATGGCTCCACTCTGCCTGTAACTTGTGTCCTAGAACAACTGAGAGTGCGTTGACTGAGGAAGGCATTAAACTGGTAGAAAATAAACCAAGTGAAGTCTCATGTTGCCAGCCTCTCAAATCTTGTGTTTGTTTTAATTGTTTGTTAGCCCCTGTTAGAAGAATGAGGCATACAAAAGTCGATTTTTAGAGATAATAGAGAGTGTGTGTTGCTATGAGGAGTAAAGAATTTTGGGAGGTCCGTCCCTTGGACATTGAAAACCTTGAGCAGTTGTGCTCTTGAAAATGAAAAAGGCTAATATAAGACCTGATGTCTCGACTTGTGTCAGCAAGACTAAGGATGTCTGCTTAAGAAAGGAAGTTGCTGCTACTGGCATTCCATCTGGGTAATTTGGAAAGGCACAGGTGTGAGCTGGACGGCTTTAATGTAGAAATATGACATTATTGCACATGTGCCAGATTTCAGGATTGCAGCCAGATTGTCTGACTTTAAGTGTCCTGGTGTCTTATTCCAGTGTAGAGTCTCTAGGCAGAAAATGATATGGTATATGGGAAGTTTGAAAGCACACTTTTAGGATTTCAGAGCACATGGAGATGAGGAATAAATGAGTGGGCTGATTTGACAGTCAAAAACTTTTTTTTCCTCTCATCTGTTTGATCTCGAAAAGTTTAGGTGACAATTCTATAAGCTGATGCCTAGAGTTAGCTGCCAATATTACGAATATATCACAGAATACTAGCGCTTATGTGCGTGATAGATGTCACTATAACTCCAACATCAGCCTGCAATTCCAAGTAGTCTCCACACATAAATCAGTGTTGCTTTTTTGTCTGTATAAAAGTTGCCAAAAATTGCACATGCAAATTTAGGCATGCACCCGATTTTAATGTGCAATTTAATAGAATAACGAGCCAATTAGTGCCCATAATTGGCTTTTTTTTACAAGTAATTATGTCACTAATTAGATTTAATTGGAATATATGCACGTAAATTTAGGCCCAGCATCCATGCCTAAAATTTACATGCAGTCCAATAAAGGGGTCACAGAAATGGGAGGGTCATAGGCATATCAGGGCAGATCGGGGGGCGTGGTTTTGAGTTCTGCATGTAAGTATAGAATAACGGTGCTCCATGTGTAAATTTAGGTGCAGGCATTTGCACCATGTTTTCATTGGTGCTTAAATGATGGCACCTAAATTTACACATGACCTCTCTGCATAAGCGTTATTCTATAAACTGCACCAGACTTTAGACATAGCTTAAAGAATACCGCTAAAGCGGGATTTTTTCATTACTGAATTTTTTAGGCGACATTAATAGAATCTAACCCTTAGGGGGAACTCTCTATAGGTAGTTAGGTGCTTAGCTGCTAATATTCTAGAACCTGTGCATTTAAGTGCGAGGCATACTCCTGACCCACCCATGCCCCTCTCAAGTCCACGCCCCCTTGCAGTTGTGCATACTAGATTTCGTACGTACAAGTTATAGAATACCAACTAATGGCAGTTACACATTTAACTGCTAATTAGCAACAGTACCAATTATAGCCCGTAATTGGTCATTAATGCCAATTAGATAATTATTAAATTAAGTTATGCGCACATCTGACACTATTGTTTAACTTGTGCATACAACGTTGCTAAGCATAAGTTGAGCATGCAAATTTCTAGAATTAGGGGGTTAAGTGCAACTCCCAGGGGGTTTACATAAGGATGGAGCATGGGAAAGCCATGGGTGTGTCACCAGGCAACACATACAACTTACAGAATACTATTGTTTGCATGTGTTGCATACACCTGCCAACTTACACCACTCATTGACCTGTTGTAAGTGGGTACACCAACATTTCAAAGTGTTAAAGCAGCTTTAGGCTAGTATTCTGTAATAGCTTAGGCATGACCAGAAACCATTATAGAATTGGGGGCTAACTGTGCCCCACTGTGGTGCCTACTTGAGGTGCCAACTTATGGAATTGCCTAATAGCCCACATGCCCAATGTGCCACTAAAGTCTGATGTTAGCCCCTGTCTCTGGAGATGTTGGGTGATACAAGGAGGTCTGTACAAGGATTCAGCATATGACCATATCTGGCATTTTTCCATACAGTAGCTATGAAGCCTAACCCCATAGAAAGGTACTGGGAGGGTAGCTGTTGAGAATATATTATGTACCCATGGTTTTGGAAGGAAAGTATCTTTTTCCAGAACCCTGATAGCCAGAAGGTTAGAGATATGTTCTATTCCATAAAGAGAAGAAGGAGAAGCAAAAAGCTTCTTACTTTTGTATGCTGACCCGTAAACTCTGACTTGGCTCTCATACCTGGTTCAGCAATTTTAGATACAGTGTGGAAACAGCCCCATCTCTTGCCATTTATTCTTAAAGAGATACTAAAAGAGCACCATTAAAGATTAAGTTCACATTTGTAAACTGTTATTTACAGTTTGATAAGAGAAGGATGACAAGTGAGCACTTAAAGCTTAGAGCAATGAAAAGTTTGGAGCTTGAAGTTGTGCTGCTGAGGTCATTTGCATCATGAGTGGATGTGGGCACCCTTGACTATTCTATAACTGGCACGTGCAAGCCGCTTCTAGACAGTTGGTCCTCCTGACAGAGACATATGGGACACTTTTAACCCAATAACAGAGGACAGCCTTGACAAAATCCTAAGAGACCTTCAACCAACTACTTGCTCCCTGCCCATCAAAGCTAGTGCAGCAGGCAAGTATGGGCCTTATAGAAGGTGCCACAAAAATTGTGAACTTCTCTCTTTCTAATGGGCAACTACCAACAGCATCAAAAAGGGCAGTGGTTCACCCTTTGCTAAAGAAATACAACCTTGACCGTGACCAATTTGAAAGTTACCGGCCAGTATCCAACATCCCATTTCTAGGGATACTTTTTAGAACAAACAGTCTGTGTTCAACTCAGTGACTGGCTAGAAGAGAGTAACGGCTAGATCCATGTCGATCTGAATTCAGACCCATTTCTGGAACAGAAACTGTCCTTGTATCCCTACTAGATGATCTTCACAGAAACTGAGACAGGAGCTTTGCCTCGGTGTTAGTAATGCTAGATTTCTGAGCAGTTTTTGACACTGTGGATCATGATATCATGCTAGCATGACTGGCAGAAACATGTATCAATGGAATTGTACTTGTATGGTTCAGATCCTATCTATCAGACAAGCAACAATCTATAATGTTTGGCATCACCTCATCACACTGACCTGTCAACTATACTGTCATCTATTCTGTTCAATATCTACCTCAAGCCACTAGCCGAGCTGATTAGGTCAACGGACACTGAGTTCTACATCTACGTGGATGATGTGCAGCTACTCATACCCATTGAAGCTGACTTACCCACAGCCCTGAATAAACTGATTACCTGTCTAACATCAATTCAAGAATGGGCTAAACACAACAAACTTTTTCTGAACCCAAGTAAAACCGAGCTTCTCTAACACAAGTGGATACGTACCTGACATCAAAATCTCTTTTGTGAAGTATGAACTCCTCCTCAGATCACAAGTCAGGAACCTTGGAATACAGTTAGATTCAACAATTACTCTGATTCTCCAAATCCATGAAACCTTCAAGAGCTGCTTCTACTATCTACGACATCTAAGCTGTCTCTCTCCTTACATCAACAAGGAAAATGTTATCTCAGTTGTGTATGCCATGATAACATCAAGACTGGATTTCTGTAACACACTCTACAATGGTCTGACTACAGAAGGGTCTGCACCAGCTCCAATTGATTCAGAATGCTGCAACAAAACTCATAGAAGGTTGCAAGTGACGTGACCACATCACACCATTTTTGCAAAATTTTCATTGGCTACCAGTACAATACAGGGCTAAATTTAAAACTCTATGTCTGATCTTCAGTGCCCTTAAAGGAAATGGCCCCGAGTACTTGAAGAACAGGATGACCCTCTACACACCTCCAAGGACACTAAGGTCCTCTCAAAGGGTAACCCTAACCACACCCTTTCCAAAAGATATAACACGATGTGATACCCGCAAGCAAGCCTTCTCCGGAGTAGCCCCCACACTCTGGAATGCACTGCCTGAAAGGCTCTGCAAAAATTAGTCAACTTATTTTCTAGCTCCTCTTACTCTCTTACCTATCTATATGTTCCATCTTTGCTTATACCTTGCACTGTCTATTAAAATGTTCTATTTTTACTGCTGTAATTGTCTATTGCTTATGTTTGATTTATTCTTACTGTACACTACTACCTTGAGTGAATTCTTTCAAAAAGGTGGTAAATAAATGAATGAATGAATAAATGAATGCTGGACAAGTACAAGCCATGGGGTGTATGAACTCTCAAGGAGAAGAGACAAAAGAAAGAGCCTTGGGGGGGTGGGGGGGGGGGAGGGAAAGCCTGGATGACTCTTCTTATGTACATGGAGAAGAGGAAGCATGAGTTAACACAACTAGGGTCCCAGGATCTTGTCTCTACAGACTAATGAGTGAGTGAAAGGGAGAATCAAATAGTCTTGCCATGAAAAGAAGAGAGTAAAGCTGTTATATATACTACTATACCTCTGTAGATAAAACTATAACTATCTCAAGTGCTCCCTTTGCTACTATTCATCTCAATTAATGACTGGTCTTTAAGTTTAACTTCAAGGGGTCATTATTAAATTTTGAATTACATTTACCTGATCATATATGGGAGTACACTTATTTCTGCAAAGCACAGAAATAACACACTGTAAGAAAGCTTCAGGAATGAGAGCCTTGAAGAGAATTCTCCAACCCTTCACCTCCGCCAGCCCTCTCAGACAAGGATCCACCTGGGGGTTCTTATTCCCATGACTAAAGTTCCAATTCATATGCAGACACAGGAGCCAATATGAGACCATTTTAAAATTGGCTGTTAGACTGCATAATCAATCAATTTTAATGTGGGTGTTAACCAATTTAGGGGCATGATGATCAGCGTAGGCTACCATTAAGATGTGTTATTTTTACTGCTAACCCCAGTTATTAATAACTGGGTCTCATTGCATACTGAGTCAGACCAATGATTCATCTAGTCCAGTATCCTACTTCCAAAAGTGGCCAATCCAGGTCACAAGTATCTGGCAGAAACCCAAATAGTAGCAACATTCCATGCTACCAATCCCAGGGAAAGCAGTGGCTTCTCCCATATCTATCTCAATAACAGACAGTGGACTTTTCCTCCAGGAATTTGTCCAAACCTTTTTTTAAACCCAGATACACTAACCGCTGTTACCACAGCCTCTAGCAATGAGTCCCAGAGCTTGATTATTCTTTGAGTGAAAAAATATTTCCTCTTGTTTGTTTTAAAAGTATTTCCATGTAATTTCATTGAGTGTCCCCAGGTCTTTGTACTTTTTGAAAGAGTGAAAAATCGATTCACTTTTACCTGTTCTATATCACTCAGGATTTTGTAGACCTCAATCACACCCCCCCCCCCCATCCTTCTCTTTTCCATGCCAAAGAGCCCTAACCTCTTCAGCTTTTCCTCACATGAGAGGTGTTCCTTCCTCTTTATCATTTTGGTCGCTCTTCTTTGAACCTTTTTTAATTCTGCTATACCTTTTTTGAGATATGGTGACCAAAATTGAACACATTACTCAAGATGAGGTTGCACCATGGAGCAATACAGCGGCATTATAATATTCTTGATCTTATTTACTATCCCTTTACTAATAATTCCTAGCATCCTGTTTGCTTTTTTGGCCGCTGCCATACACTGGGCAGAAGATTTCAGCATATTGTCTATAATGGCAACTAGATCTTTTTGCTGACTCATATGGCATCAGGTAGCATCATGTAACTATGATTCAGGTTATTCTTCCCAATGTGCATCACTTTGCATTTGTCCACATTAATTTTCATCTGCCATTTGGATGCCCAGTCTTTCAGTTTCCTGTGGTAAAGTAGCATGAGTTAGTGGTAAAATAACACATCTTAATGGTAGCTCATATTGATAACTATGCCCCTTAATCCCAGTGTTCAGGGTTAGATAGTAATCGATGTTGATACATTACCATCATCATTCCCTCCTCCACCCCCAGCAGCTTCATGCTCCCTTCTGCAGCAATACTAAGGCCTCCTTCTTGAAACTCTCCATGATGAAGGGCTTAAATAGCTTGATACCCCCACCTACATCAAGCATCTGGTATCCCCTGTTGGTCTACCTCATCCAATGTTGGGAAATATACTAATGGGACAAGAGAGAGGATGATAATCTATTTCTGAGGCTAAGCTTAGGTGAGCTTTTTGTCCAGCATATACATTACAAAAGATTACCTAAGGTCAACCAGCAGCATTTCAGATTTTGGCACAAGAGGCCATCATTCTCTCTCTTGCCTCGTTATTTTTTTCCAGTTTTGGTAGAGGAGCACCAGTAAGGGGCACCAAATTAATGTAGGTAGGGAGAAAAGTATCAGGCTGGTAAGGCCTTAATTATGGAATATTAAGAGGGGGTGGGGCCTCAGCACTGTTGACAGAGGTGGAAATGGGGTACTTCAGCTAGCAAAGGAAGTACAGCTTGTATTAACTGTGATGCCAATATAGCTCAAGTTTTGAGTCCAAGGCAGGTTAATAATGCAAACTGTAATAAACAGCCTGATTTGCAATAATCCATTTTAATATTAATTATTTATTTACAGGCATTTGCTAACATACTGACAAGGGCTTTAAACTAAGATCATCAGGGATGGGTAAACAAAGCCCCAGTTAAGTAAAAGTCCTCATATACGTAAACCATTAAATAATTCTATAGAAATTGCAGAAAAAGGCAAGCATCTGGAAAGCTGTTAAAAGCCTGTAGTATGGGAAATAAAGTTTTGAATTTAGAACAGGGATTCTTTACCAGCCAGGTTTTCAGGATACCCAAAATTAATATTCATAAGATAGGTTTGCATACCATGAAGGCAGTGCATGCAAATTTATCTCATGCATATTCATTGTGGATGTCTTCAAAATCAGACAGGCTTGGCATGTCCTAAGGACTGGGTTGAAATCCTCCTGATCTAGAGGATATGATGGAAGAGGCTGGCTTGGATTTAGTGGTGATCATGGATCACATAGAACCATAATTGGGATATAGTTTTACTGGGCTATAATCTATTCAGGAATGAAAAGGGAGAAGAAGTGGTGTTATATGTTAAGGATAATATTAAAGTGACAGAATTGCAGGACTTATAAGGTAAGGAAGAGCCACTCTGGGTTAATCTGGAATGAGGAAATGGAACGTCTACACTATTACTTGGTATAATATACAGGTCTCTCTTCACAGGCAGAAGAAGTGATCAGATATTTAATAAAATGCATTCATAATATTGCTATAAAAATGAAGGTACTACTAATAGGTGATTATAATATGCCAGATGTTGACTGGGTATCCCTGTTGTGGGATCATCTAGAAGTAGGGAGATCTTAGATTCTTTATAGCAGCTGTTAATGAAACCCATGCAGAAGGAGGTCATACTAGACTTGGTGCTTATGACTGGGTAGAGTGTTTCTAGTGTTACAGTGGGTGATCATCTGGCATCCAGTGATCATCTGATAGTATGGTTCAATATAAGGACATGAATACAGAGGGTTCACTCAAAAGTGAAAGACTTCAAGAAAGATTAACTTTGTCAAGATCGCCTAAAGTTAGGTCCCAGGGTGATGAGCTCCAAAAAAAAAAAACTGGTGCTGAAAAAAGGGCTATTCTATAAGCTGAGATTAAAGTTAGGCGTGGTTTATAGAATAGCACGTTCACCCAGGGGGTTGTCCTTGAGGAAGCTCGTGTGGTGAGCGAAACATGTCGGGCATTTGAACCCCTTGGTCCGACTAATGAAAATATCTAAAAGATAAGTAAATTAAGTAATAATTATTGAAGGAGTAAAAAATTAATATAAGAAAAGTGTACCGGTGAAGATGATTGACGCTCTATGGTACCTCCATGTAATTCCTATGAGGGTGGTGGATGGTGAGTGTCACTGAGGTCACTTAGTAGAGATTATTCAAAGATAAGCAAATTTTCAAAAAAATTATATATCTCTATTTATCAGGAGGTTGAAAATTTGAGAACTATTTTACATTCTTATGGAAGGAAACTGTAACTGGATAGAATGATATTTGAATAACTTTAGGCATGGCCATTTGCACCAACTGAAACATGGTGCAAATGTATGTGCCTTCATTAGGTGCATATTCCCGTTATTCTATAACAGCGCATGTAATTTTAGGAACAACCTCATTACGCTCATGACCCTCCCATTTTCATGCCCCCTTTTTCAGATCACACGTAAATGCCAATTAAATCTAATTAGTGTCAATAACTGCTTGTTAAAAAGTCAATAATTGGTGCTAATTAGTTCGCTATCCAATTAAATTACAAGTGCCCAAATTTGCATACAAAATTTTTGGTGACTTTTATAGACTTAGGGGGTAAGTGCAAATTCTTTAATGGCAGTTGTATGTGCAACTGCTGTTACAGAATACTAGTGTAAGTCCACATTTATGCATCTAACTTTAGGCACAATAGCTGGCTCCTAACTGTAGGCTCCCCCTTGAAGTTCTGTGCTCTGAAATTTGAGCACACAACTTATAGAATACTAACTAATGGCAGTAATGTGCATACATGCCAATTAGTGCCAATCAGCTCCAATGAACTCCAATTATAGCCAATATTGTAATAGCCAATGAATAGCTAACTAATTCATTAAAGGGTCCTTTTACTAAGTTGCGGTAAAAAGTGGCCTGCAGTGGTGCGAGTGTGTCTTTTGGGTGCGTGCTGGACAGTGGCGTAGCCAAGGGTGGGCTGGGGTGGGCCCAGGCCCACCCACTTTAGGTTCAGGCCCACCAAGTAGCAGTGCACCTATAATGTGGCTGGCAGGGACCCCAAGCCCCACCAGCCAAAAACTCTGTTTGCTGCCGGTGAAAATCTGCTATTTAAAAGGTATACGGGGGAGAGGGGATGTTTGAAAGACCAAATGCGAGAGAGGGAGAAACCAAATCACTTGTAGGACAAGGTGGAGTTCTGCCCACCCACCTTGGGTCCAGGCCCACCCAAACTTGGGTGTCTGGCTACGCCCCTGGTGCTGGACCATTTTTTTTAGCACGTCAAGGAAAAAGGACTTTTTTTAAGGGGCTGGAAAATGGACATGCGCTAAAATTGAAACCAGTGCATGTCCATTTTCGGCCTCAGACCTTACTGCCACCCACTGACCTAGTGGTAAGGTCTCACGCACTACCCAAGCAGTAAGCATGCAGCGCACACCAACTGCTGTTTACTGCCATGAAAGCAGCCCACAGTAGAAAATAGAAAATTATTTTCTACCACAGGATTCAGTACACGCCAAATTCTGTAACTTGTGTGTGCAAATTTGCATGGCTAGTTGGAAACTTGGGCAAGTAACTTTCTAGAATTAGAGGGCATGAAGAGAGATCTAGTGATGCTCAAATAATGAGTGGCTAAGATTTAATGTTACAAAATGCAGGGTCATGCATTTGGGATGCAAACTCCCAGGGAGTTGTGCAGTATAGAGGGTAAAGTGCATATAGAAAGAACAGGACTTGGGTGTGATTCTATCTGATGATCTTAAGGTGCCCAAATAGGTAGAAAAGGCTATGGTAAAATCCAGAAGTGTAAGTTCATAAAATCATTCACGGAAATGCCCCAGCCTACATGTCAGTTCTGGTAGACCTGCCACCCAGGAAAGCTAGAAGATCATTCCGCACATTCCTAAATCTTCACTTCCCCAGTTGTAAAGGTCTAAAATACAAACTAATGCATGCGTCAAACTTTTCTTACCTGAGTACACAGTTATGGAATGCATTGCCGTGCAACTTAAAAACTACTTATGAGCTAACTAGCTTCCACAAATCCCTGAAGACCCACCTATTCAACAAGGCATACCAATAAGATCAGCAACTATAAATGTAATACATCGCCACTCTACCTATTATCAGCATTGTTTTTGCTCACATCTGTTTTTGCTCACATCTGCTTGTTTAAATATCGATTACGCTATTTTCTATGACGTCCCCACATTACCTACTTTCAGTATTGTATTCTACTTATATCTAATGCCTACATCTCAATTACAATATCCTTTATGTAACAATAACTGTTTATCCCAACCTACTGTCTACCAATAACGATACATTGTAAGCCACATTGAGCCTGCAAAAAGGTGGGAAAATGTGGGATACAAATGCAATAAATAAAATAAATAAAAATAAGTGGGTGCAGAGAAAGAGGAATGGCCAGTAGGAGAAAGGTGGTGATAATGCCTCTGTGTAACTCTCTGATGGGATCTCATCTAGAGTACTGTGTATAGTTCAGGAGACCGTACCTTCAGAAAGATAAAAACAGGATGGAATTGGTTCAGGGGGTGGCTACTAAAATGGTCCATAGTCTTCAGCATAAAGCATCTCAATATATGTACTTTTTAAGAAAGGTGGGAAAGGGGAGATATGATATCATTTATATACCAATGGCAGACAGGCACAGCGAAGATGACAATGAAAAAATCACAGCCAGTGATGTTGCTGTGAAACTTTCATTAAAGCATGGCTCGACTCATCACAGGCCTGTGTTTCAGCCACCCGGCCTGCATCAGGAGTCAAATGCCACTGAAGTTGTATACTCCAATAGTCATAAACGTTAGGAATTCAAAAACGCTGGCGATCTTGCTATAAGGTCTCTTGTCTTAAAAGTCGCTCTCAGAGCCCTTATAGCAACATCACTGACTGTGGGTTTTTCATTGTCCTCTTCACTGTGCCTGTTTGCCATTTGTGCTGATTTGCAGGGATTGGTTCTTCTGTATCATTTATATACCCCCATGGCATAAATACACAGGATGCAGGTCTCCATCTATTGAAAGGGGACTATAGGGAATATAGGAAGAATGTGAAAGTGGACAGACTCAGGCCTAATTTAAGAAGATATTTCTTTATGGAAAGGGGGGGGGGGATCTGTTGGAATGACCTCCCCAGCAGTGGAAATCAGGACTGTGTCAGGACAAGCACAGAGTCTCTCTAAGGGAGAGGAAGAGATTGTAGAGCTTTAGTAGTTGATGTGGCTGGGCAGATAGGATAGGCTATGTGGAGGGGCATAATCGAACGGAAACGCCTATCTCCATGGGCGTTTATCTCCGAGAATGGGTCTGTGAAGGGGCGGGCCGAACCGTATTTTCGAAAAAATGGACGTTTTTGAGCTGGGCGTTTGTTTTTTTTAGCGATAATGGAAACTAGAAACGCCCAGCTCAAAAACGTCCTAATCTGAGCCATTTGGTCATGGGAGGGGCCACGATTCGTAGTACACTGGCCCCCCTGATATGCCAGGACACCAACTGGGCACCCTAGGTCAGTGCGGTGGACTTCAGAAAAAGCTCCCACACGTATAGCTCCCTTACCACGGGTGCTGAGCTCCCAACCCCCCCCCCCCCAAAACCCACTACCCACAAATGTACAACACTACCATAGCTCTTAGGGGTGAAGGGGGCACCTACATGTGGGTACAGTGGGTTTTGGAGGCCTCCCATTTACCAGCACAAGTGTTACAGGTGGGGGGGGGGGTGGGCCTGGGGCCACCTGGCTGAAGTGCACTGCGGTACCCACTAAAAGTGCTCCAGGGACCTGCATACACGCAGGCCTCTAGGACTTGTTGCTGCTGTATAACATTGGCACACCAGTTGACACCTGAAGACTAATCTCTCCGAAAACGTCCTTTATTGGATTAACCGCGTTTACTCACAGTTAACTGCAGATCAGAGGTTGTGCCCCACTGGCAACGAGTCTCCCTGGTACTGAGATGAGCAGTAGGTCAGAGCTGGCAGAATGCTGTACAATGCCCTCTTTCAATCACATTCAAGGGAGGAACTAAGTTCTGTAACGTGGCTAACACGTGAAAGGGAACTAAAACTGGCTTACAAAAATGGCCACTACCTCATGGACTACAACAGGAAACACAACAGGGCACATTCTGACCCAGTAGGCAGGGGGGAAAGCACCATGGGAGAAGAGCCTACCAACTACCAACATCGTGAGACTGTAACACAAGCTAATGAAATCACGGAGCCCAATACCCTACACCCACCACAATGCAATGCTGATGTGACCCTGTACTGCACCCGAGAGCCACATCTGACCCAGGGAAAGGCTGTGACAGGATCGAACACATTCTGCTGTCATGGAGTTGGGTACGGCATTTGAGGCTGGCATACAGGCTGGGAAAAAAGTTTGTAAAGTGGGGGTTTTTTGGTGGGAGGGGGTTAGTGACCACTGGGGGAGTCCGGGGAGGTCATTCCCGATTCCCTCCAGTGGTCATCTGGGCAGTTGGAGCACTTTTTTGGACTTGTTCGTGAAAAAAAAGGGTCCAAAAAAGTGACCCAAAATCGCGGTCAAAACGCCTTTTTTTCGATTATCAGCTAAAGACGCCCATCTCTCCTCAGCTGATAACCATGCCCCAGTTCCGCCTCCACCACGCCTCCGACACTCCCCTGTCAACTTTATTCATTTCCGCGACGGAGTGCAGTTGGAAACGCCCAAAATCGGCTTTTGATTATACCGATTTGGGTGCCTTTACGAGATAAACGTCTATCTCCCGATTTAGGTCGCACTATAGGCGTTTTTCTCTTTCGAAAATAAGCAGGATGGTCTTCATCCGCCATCATTTTCTATGTTTTTATTAACATTAATATGGTGTATTGCACAACAGTGTAGTATTGTGGAGTATTGTGGAGTATTGTGTTCAGTACTGGTCTCCGTATCTCAAAAAAGATATAGTAGAATTGGAAAAGGTACAGCGAAGGGCGACGAAAATGATAGTGGGGATGGGACGACTTTCCTATGAAGAGAGGCTGAGAAGGCTAGGGCTTTTCAGCTTGGAGAAGAGACGGCTGAGGGGAGATATGATAGAAGTGTATAAAATAATGAGTGGAATGGATCGGGTGGATGTGAAGCGACTGTTCACGCTATCCAAAAATACTAGGACTAGAGGGCATGAGTTGAAGCTACAGTGTGGTAAATTTAAAACGAATCGGAGAAAATTTTTCTTCACCCAACGTGTAATTAGACTCTGGAATTCGTTGCCGGAGAACGTGGTACGGGCGGTTAGCTTGACGGAGTTTAAAAAGGGGTTAGATAGATTCCTAAAGGACAAGTCCATAGACCGCTATTAAATGGACTTGGAAAAATTCCGCATTTTTAGGTATAACTTGTCTGGAATGTTTTTACGTTTGGGGAGCGTGCCAGGTGCCCTTGACCTGGATTGGCCACTGTCGGTGACAGGATGCTGGGCTAGATGGACCTTTGGTCTTTCCCAGTATGGCACTACTTATGTACTTATGTACTTATGCATTACTGATAAGGCAGTTATTTGGCCACATACCCCTAATTCTATAAAAGTCGCCAAAAATTGCTCATGCAAATTTGTGCACGTACTTAATTTGTGTGTGCAACTTAATTGAATAATGAGCTAATTAGCACCAATAATTGGCTTTATAACAGGCAATTATTGGCATGAATTAGATTTAATTAGAACTTACGCACGTAAATATAGGCGTGAGTAAAAAAAAAAAAAGAGCACAGAAATGGGAGGGTCATGGCTGGAATGGGAGCATTCCTAGCATTTACGCACATTGTTACATAATACAGGAGATACACGCCTACACGTGCACCACATTTCAGTTGGTACAAATGGCCGCACCTAAAGTTAGGTGTGATCTCTGGGCATAAGCGCTATTCTATAAACTGTGCCTAACTTTAAGCGTGGCTTATAGAATAGCGCTTTTTTCAGCGCCAATTTGTTTTTGGCACCATATATAGAATTCACCCCATAGTGTGAACTCCAGTGATCGGTTCTATAAAGCAGACAAGCACTGAAAACAACTATAGGGAACATACTAGATACCTGTGACAGAAAATACCGCAAGTAGTATAGACTGTGCAGAAGAAAACTTAAGGCTGCAATAAAACTATCAAAACTACTGTCCAAGAAAACCTTTCAAAATACTGCAAAGTACAATTGAAGCAAATATAATAAAAATTTGAGGCACTGTTTGAGACACTTTTCAAGGTGACAGCTCTAAGCAGGCTAAACAGGGGAATACCGCAATGAGCAGGAACCACCAGCCTCTGAAATGCTGCAAGAATGCAAGTTTATGAACGGCAGCATCTGTCACGAAAGACAGAAAAGTGATTTGTTTTCTCTTTCAGATCCCTAGAAACAGCGAGTGTTTGCTTGTGAGGAACCTCTGCCGAGCAGAAAAAGAGAAAGAACCTACCTGTTCGTTTGAAAATGAACAGTGGACCTGAAAACAATTTTGAATGCTAAAATGTATTTTGTTGTCATGACAACCAAAGTTCTAAAATTGAAGAGGAAATGATGTGACATAAATAACCACATTGTGTTGTTATAGCAACGGACAAGTAAACTGGGTCAAAAGGGTTGTTTTTTAAAATTTGTTTTCCTTCTTATTCAGAGTCTTTTGAAAATTTCGACAAAAAACAGTCCTTCAAATCATGGAAGGAAAATAAGTGTTAACCTATTAGAGAGATCTGAATGGGACTTTTGCTTACAGCTGAATTTCAGGTATTATGTATTCATGGTTAAGAACTCAGAATTACTTACAATACTAAAGCAGCAGTACTATCCATAACAAGACAAGAAAAGTGTACTCTACGGAGCATCCAAAATTTACAAAAGGAATCTTTGACCCTTAGTAATTATTTGCAAAGGATGAAGTACACTAAAGCATGTACTTCTGTTGCAGACCCTTCCCCAGATAATGGTGTGGTGTGTATTGTGAGTTTATGGTGAAAGCATTGGGGTTTTTTTTTGTGTGTGATTGATCGTCCTTCCTCCCCTACTCCAGACATACATAGCCATGGAGATTTCTCTCTTTTATATTCCATTATTCAGCTCTCCTTCTTACGGTGTAATTTCGTAATTTCTCTTCCTCCTCTTTTCCTCATTGCATGAGGCTGGCTATCTCTTACTGTTAAGTGCGATATTCAGCACTTAATCGCCTAAGCGACACCACATAAAGGAGGCCTTTTTACTAAGCTGCAGTAAAACGGGCCCTGTGCTAGTACGGTGGCCATTTTTGCTGCTTGCCAGGGCCCCTTTTACTGCAGCAGGTAAAAAGGCCGAAAAAAGAAATGGCCGTGCAGTAAGTTTGCGCTTGCCGCATGGCCATTGCGGGGGGAGCACTTACTGCCACTCATTGAGGTGGCAGTAAGGGCCCCCGCGCTAACCCGGTGGTAACTAGGAAGTGCGTGATGCTTCCTGATTACCGCCGGTAACACCCTGCAGAAATATTTTTAAAAATACTTCTGCTAGCGTTGGAAATCGCGCAAGCTGGGGTAGAACTATCACTGGCACCCGCGTTGGGCCAGCAGTAGTGTCGGGTTGCTGCACGGCAAGCCCGTTGCTATGTGCTCTAATTTGCTCTTTAACTAAAGGGAGATATCTTTACTGAGGTGATGCACAATATCTAAGTTCTTTAATTATAGAGGCATTGTTGTTCTCTTTTTCAGAAGGTGAATCATTCTTTGTTCCCAAATATTGCCTCATTTTCTACTCTTCACCATTTATTTCTTTTCCACTAATTTCTTGTAAGAGATGGATAATTCTAACAATAAACCAAGATGATCAAAGTGAAGAATATACCTGGGAAGGTATTTCAGGCGTCATGATCCCTTCTGAGAAAAATCTATTTCCTGACATTATTCCAAAGTCTACCCTGTTGGAGCTGTGGATAATAGCCCCTAGTTCTACTGTACAGCTCTCTTTTTTAATTTTTGTATACTTTTCAAGTATTTGAATATTTCTATCATCTTGCTGTCTCTTCTCTCTTTAGGGTACACATGTTTAGGTCCTTAAGTCTCATGTCATACAGCTTTAGGTGCATATTTTTAACTTCCTGGGGACCAGAAGAGGTGCTATAAGGGGACTTCCAGAAAGGGAGAGAACTTCACTAGTGAGTTATTTGCTGACAAATTGCTTTAAAACTTGGGAAAAGTTAGACTTAAGAGTTAAATAGGTAATCTCTGTGTCTTTATTTTAAGCTATTCTGCTTACTTAGCAAAGGCGGATTAAGGAATAGGTTTTTTTTAGCATTTAAATTGACCATTTCATGGTTTTACGTATTTTATATAAAGACTCCTGAAGCAGGCAAATTGCCGAAACACGGTACTGTGTCAAGTCTTCACTAGTAAACTGTTTACCATCAATTGAAGTCTCCTCATTTGTTCCTGGTTAGCCTGGTCTATTTCTCCCTCATTTTGTTTTCCGGGGATATACCAGTGCCAGAAATAGTATTTAATGGTGATAAGAAAACAGGTAGGCAGGCGACTTACAAAATCCAGCACAGGATAAAAAAAGAAGCAAATCGCCAAAACATCTTTCATAAAAAGATGAATTTATTCACCACAAAAGTTTAAAACAGTCATAAGCTCAACATGGCCGTGTTTCACTCTCCTAGAGGGCTGTGTCAGGGGTTTGATATACCACTCAGTGGTGCAGTGCAATCAGTTCTGCCTACTGGACTAACACAGCTCCTCTCTTGAAAAACAGCAACAGCAATTCATGGTGAATCCAGACCTAGTTATGGAATGGAAACAGTCCTCATATCCCCTACTAGATGATCTTCACAAAAACCGAGGTGGGGATTTGACTCAATGTTAGTACTGCTTGATTTTTGACACTGTGGACCACAATATCATGCTAGCATGATGAGCAGAAATAGACACAGTGGCACCAGGCGCATAGCCAGACTTCAGCGGGCGGGGGGTCCAGAGCCTGAGGTGGGGGGCATATTTTAGCCCGCCCCCCGGTGCCGCCGACCCCCCCACCATTGCTGCCACCTCTGCCGCCACCACCACCACCAACAGCTTTGACCCCTCCCACCGACGACCCTCTCGACCCCCCCTCCTGCCGCCAACCCTCCCCTGCCTTTGCTGGACGTCAGACTCAGAAACAGAACGAAGGAATAAGAGGAGCTCGGCTGGCGGGGGTTGGGGTCCTGTGTCCCCATGTAGCTACGCCCCTGAGTGGCACAGTACTTGCTTGGTTCAGATCCTGTCAGATAGGCAACATTCCACACTGTTCGCCAGCACTTCATTGCCACAATGGGCGTTTACCTGAGGGGTACCACAAGGATTCATACTGTCACCTATTCTATTTAATACGTCCTCAAGCCACTAGCTGAGCTGACTCAGTCAGTGAACTTTCATTTCTACATCTTTGCGGAAGATGTGCAACTACTCATATCCATTGAACCAGACTTACTTAAAAACCCTGAATAAACTGACTACCTGTTTAACAGCAATTCAAGAATGGGCTAAAAACAATGAACTTTGCCTGAACCCAAGTAAAACTGATCTCCTGTAGGTTCCTAACAAAAGTGAGCATAAACCTGACCTCAAAATCTCTTTCAGGAGATATGAACTTCCCCTTAAATCACAAGTCATGAACCTTGGCGTAGCCAGACCCAACATTTTGGGTGGGCCCAGAATTAATATGGGTGGGCACTGTGCATATGAGTAGTGTTTCTTGGGATACTACAAAATAATGCCTTAGAATGCACTTGATGATGGATTTGTAAGTAGTCTGCATCAATATAAACCACATACATACATAATGGAAAAACCAACCAGTTACATTATCCCATATCTTAAACCTGACCAGACTTAAGTCTGCAATAATGGAAAACATCTCATGACAGGATCCTGCAATATAACAGCAATGGCATGTATCCTTGAAACATTGCTTTATAACAAACATAAAAAAATATAGAACTGAGAGCTGCCTGCTGCTTGGACTAGAACCAAGACTACGCAGAATCTCGATTGGAGAATCAAGAGAAACTGGGTGGGCCTGAACTGTGATTGGATGGGCCTGAGCCCACCCAGGCCCACCCGTAGCTACGCCCCTGGCTAGACTCAATACTTACAGTGATCCCCCAAATCCAAGCAATTTTCAGGAGCTGCTTCTATCATTTGTGACAACTATGCTGCCTCTTTCCATACATTAAGAAGGCAAGTCTTCTCACAGTGTTTCACACCACAATAACATCAATGCTGGGTTGCTGTATTACAGTCTACAATGATCTGACTACCAAGACACAGAGACTGATAGAAGATTGTAAACAACATGATCACATCGCACCATTTCTGCTACAATTTCACTGGCTAGTAGTACTAGTACAGTACAGGGCTAGTAAAAACTATGTCTGATTGTCAAGGCCTTTAAAGGAAATAGGCAAGAGTACTTGAAGAACAGGATCTCGCTCTACAGAGCTCCAAGGTCACTAAGGTCCTCTAAAGGAGTATCCCTAACCATACAATACTGAGTGCAATTCTGGATACTGCGCCTATGGAAAGATATAAACAGGATGGAGTCAGTCCAGAGGACGGCTACAAAATGGTCATAAAATATATAGGGACAGGCTTATGAATCTCAATATGTATTCGCTGGAAGAGAGGCAGGAAAGAGGGGATATGATAGAGACGTTTAAATACCTCAGTGGCATTAATGTACAGGAGGCAAGCCTTTTTCAAATGAAGGAAAACTCTGGAATGAGGGGGCATACAATGAAGTTAAGAGAAAATAGACTTAGGAGGAATCCAAGAAAATACTATTTCACAGAAAGGGTGGTGGATGCACGGAATGGCCTCCTGGTGGAGGTCGTGGAGATGAAGAGTGTGTCAGAATTTAAGAAAGCGTTGGAGAGGCATGTGGGATCCCTTAGGAAAAGGAAGTTTTAGTGTTTACTGAGGATGGGCAGACTGGATGGGCCATTTGGCCCTTATCTGCTGTCATGTTTCTATGTTTCTATACCATCTCCAAAGGACATTACACAATGTGATACCCAAACTCTAGAATGCACTCTCTGGGAGGCTTCACTTAACACAAGACTATCTCTAGCTTAGGAAGCAGGTGAAAGTTTGACTCTTCTCCCAAGCAACTAATTTACTAATCTCACACACACACACGGCCTAACATCAGGTGCACATACTGAGGCAGGTCTTGCTTATCCACTCCTACCCTAGTTGAGATCATATTCATGAATTTTTCTGACTTCACATGAAACTTTATTAGTCCCCTTATTTTCTAACTCCTGTTATTCTATCATATTACTCTCATTTTCAAAGCACTTAGACTTACAAAGTTCTATAGGTTACTATGGAGCCGATATCCAGACTGCGGGAGTTACCCCAACTAACTCCCACGGTCACCGCTAAACCCGGATATTTAATGCCGGGCCGTTTCGGGTGCTGTTATTATAGTCCCTCCTTGGCTATTATGTCAAAACCAAGGAAGAGTGTCCACGATCACACCACGGCAGATGAAAATGCCATTGTCCCTTCGCAAGATATCCCACAATGCTGACTCCTTTCTTCACCCGTTGACTGATGGTCAGAGGGTCATCCAGGGAGGACTCTCCTAGTAGCTAAATCCCCTGCAGACTGGCAGCAGAATCTCATAGATTTACCACAATATAAAGACATAGCTATCGGGCCAACTTAGCTATTAGGCAGACCAGGCAGTCACCTAGGGCAGTAACTTCTGGGAGGCAGCACAGAGCAGCTACAATTAAGCCAAAAACATACATCCTGACAGTCACACAATTGCAAAGAACCACCACCCCATACTTTTAGACTTTTGTGCATGTTTACAAGATCATTTTAGGAGGGTTGGTATTGGGGTGATCATAATTGTTAAGTTTAATTATCAAAATTTTAGGGGAAAGGAAGAGAATATTTTAGTGGCGTAAAAGTTAATTGAGGATATGCAAGGCTACAGGTTTGCCTATGGTGCCTAATAGCCTTGCACCGGCCCTGATGGTTATATCAGTAAGCTTTTATCATTGAATTATTTAGTCATTGTTATCAAATTATATGGTTCTACATGTTCAAGAGCTCACTTTGAGTATTGTGGAAAGTTTTCTGCTAGTAAAATCTTGAACTGTTTAGCATTATTATACATCTATTTGGAATTTTCAGCTTATATTTATTATAAATTAAATATATTTGTATTTAATAGAATAAATTTCATCATTAAGAATAAGGTTACTTTTTATTGATTTATGTTAACTAAAGGCCATACTTTTAATTAGTATTTGGACATATATACCACTTTGTGCTAACTGTAAAAATGGTCTATACATACAATGAAGTGAAATGAATCCCTGGCAAAATTTGCTTTCGGCACCCCCATTCCCCTTCCTGATTTTCCCCTTTCTTGGCTGGCTCTATGGTTCCTTTGGCCAAAACCCAGGGATCTTGCAGGCAGGCTAATAGGGCGGGGGAGCATAGAAAAAAGGGAGTAGGTGTTATGGTTATGGTTTATTCAAACTTGCTAGACCACTCTAGCTGCCGTGGCATAACTAAGCGGTGTATAGGCTAAAAACAGAAAAAGAAAGGAATGTAATTTAATGATAATAAAGTCAAACGTTTCCCACTCCTTGTGATGGCTCTGGTTGCAGAGAACATTAGTCTTAAAGATGTGTACACTGATTATTATATAGAAAGATTGTAAAATATGCATCTATCCCTCCGAAATATTGTAAACCCACTGGTGGAGGGAAAGCATAGTTTGCTGAATGCCGCTGTGGATTCTTCCTGCTGTCTGACCTGCATCCAGTGATAAAATGGGGGCTCTGGTGATATTATTGGGTGGAATGATCTGTGGATCCTGCTGACTTTTGGTATACATAAAGAGGGGTTCTTTACCATAGCCCCCTCCCCCAATCCAAAGCAAAATGATATACTGAACGATGCTCCCAGATATTTGGAGGAAAGGCTAAGATGCACACACAAAAAAAATGTTATGGTACTCCAATAAGATGGAGGATACATGATGGAACTAGATCTTGGTCTAAAGATAAGACAGTTTTAATAACACAAGGAATTTTATTTAATTCTCCTGTTGAATGGTAAAATATATTCAAATGCAGGCAATGTGTTTTCTGTCAAGAAACGGATAAGTTAGGACAAATTACATTGCATGCGGATTTATCTTTTAATTGGAGTAATCCATTTGGAGTGCCACAAGGCTGTCCCCTTTTGTTCAATGTTTTTCTTCAATCTGTGGGCTCATTGTTAGACAGAAATGGTTTTCTTCATTATATTTATGCTGATGACATTTCTATGCTGATCCCGATTCCATCTCTCTTTAACATTGATTTTCCCAAGGTTCAAAGTTGTATTAACTTGTCAGAAACATGGATGCATGCCCATAGGTTAAAACTTAATACATAAAAATATGTACTTTCTATGTTTCAGTATTAACCCAGAGCAAATTCCTAAGACTATTACTATTTATCAAGTTGAATACAAGTTTTCTTCAGTTGTTAGGATCTTGGGAGTTCAATTAGATAGCTCCATCTCTTGGAAGCATAAGTCAATATATTAGTTAAAAAAATGTTTCTTCTTAATGAGAAAACTGCACACTATTCGAAACCTTTTTGAAACTGACTAATATGAGCACTTAGTGCATGCATTATTAGTGTCATCCCTTGATTATTGCAACTCAGTTTATCTGGGTTGCACAAACAGGCTACTGAAGAAGCTTCAAACCGTGCAAAATACAACGATTCGACTACTCTTTGGGTTCTCTAAATTTGAAAGTGTTTCTCCTTTTACATTAAACTTCACTGGTTACCAACAGAAGCTAGAGTGCTTTTTAACTTGGCTTGTTTTATTTTTAAAATATTACAAGGCTCGGTTCCTAGCTATTTGCTCATCCACTTTTGCTTTGCAGCCTCTTTTAGAACTAAGGGGGTCTTTTACTAAAGCTTAACTTGAGTTATCTTCAGCAGGGCCCATAGCAATAAAATGGGTCCTGTTGCAGATAACTCGAGCTAAGCTTTAGTAAAAGACTCCCTAAGAGGTGTGATAGCGTTAATTTTTTTTTACCTTTCCTTCTGCTAAGGGTAAAAGGAGTCTATTGCTCTTTGAAAAATCTTGGGCTGTTCAAGCTGCTAGTTTGTGGAAGGATGTTGCTGGAATGCTTTCCTTTTCACAATTGTATCTTCTATTTAGAAAGAAGATCAAAACTTTCTAATTGAAGAAATATGTATTACTAGTAAAAGAGGCCCATTTCTGGAGCAAATGAAACGGGCGCTAGCAAGGTTTTCCTCCCCAACACCCCCCCTTCTCCCTCCCTCCCTATCTACCTACCAACCCCTTCGTCATTCTGACGCCATTGCTCCGCACCTCCTGAACGCACCGTACGCCATTGCTCCGCCCTCGGTGTGCGACACCATTGCTCCGCCCTCGACATCATCACGTGTGATGCGAGGGCGGGGCCCCGAGACTTAGCAATTTCGGTGGCTTCACCACCACGAACCCTTCGAACCCGTCTTGAAGGAAGTGACGGAAGTAACGTCAGTGTCTTCAGAACGTTGAGGGTGAGTTTTATTATATAAGATAAGCTGGCTTTTGTTAATTTTTGAGTTTTGTTCTGGTCTCTTTTTTTGATGTCTGTAACCCGCTGAGAACTGAAAGGTGGTAGCGGGATATAAGTCCAGATGTAATGTAAATAATCCAATCTTAGTAAGGAATCATATGTTAATACTTTTCTCCTTTCTTTTCTGGTTATACAGGTTTACTTTATTCAACCAAAGAATGTTTCTTCTCTGGTAAGGTTCTCTCTCTCTCTCTCTTGTTTTACCCTTTTTATCCTTTTTTCTATTTAAATCTGTGGCAGCTCTATGCGTTCCTATTCATTGCATTTCTTTTCTTACAGGTTGAAACACTCTTATAGTTAAATCACAAAAACCAATTATAAAGCTTGTCCTGATATTCTATTACACTTCCTGATACCTGAATTTAACTCCAGTCTTTTGTTACCCAGGTCCACCGACTTCTCCCCCAGATAAGTCAAGCGAGGCTCAGTGTGTTTACCAAACTTATCTGGAATCTTATAACTGAAACTTCAGCAGTGCTCTGTTTTTTTCTAGCCCTGTTTTGATCAGTTATATAAACCTGTGTATTCTTCAACTGTGTACAGTATGTTAAAAAACATGTGAGCTCACAATTAGTTTTTGTTGGGCCTTCAGCAGGTGGTTTCCTGGTGCTCCTCAGACTGTTTCCGATCAGGGACAGCCTTAGCAATTGTGGGACCCTGTGTGGACCAGTTTGGTGCCCCCTCCACCCCGGGACTTATGATTTCAAATAAGGAGTATAGAGAGTTAGTGCTGAGCTGCACAACTACCAAGGGGAGAGAGGGAGAAGGAGACAGACAGGGAGATGGAAATGCAAAGGGAAAAGAAGCTTTAACTCTTGGTCAACCACCAGTTACAAAACTGACTCATTAAACGTGGGGCCCTTAGGAATACGGGGCCCTGGGTGGCCACCCCTGCTTAAGGCCAGCCCTGGTCCTGTTGAGATGGATTAGTCCCATGTCGTGGGAATTCTTAGTCCATTTGGACATCATCATTCAGGCCTTTTCTGGTCACACCTCTGTTCCCTGTGTTTCTTTATCTCCTGCTCGGAGAGATCCTCAGCATTCCGCCAAATTCTCCCTCTTAGCATATCTCAGAAAAGTCTTTCAGCCAGCTCAGACAAGCTTCTTCTTCTTCTTCTGTCTCCGAAGCCCAGTGAGGCCACTCTACATCAGGTAACATCATTCTCTCAGGCATTGGCTACCAGTCAGTATGCCTCTGAATAGGTTCCTCAGAGGACGCTCC
This sequence comes from Microcaecilia unicolor, assembly GCF_901765095.1. Lineage (NCBI taxonomy): Eukaryota > Metazoa > Chordata > Amphibia > Gymnophiona > Siphonopidae > Microcaecilia > Microcaecilia unicolor. The sequence continues at coordinate 183,647,666 of NC_044039.1, read as the reverse complement.
ATGCTGCTGCCTTTCTTCAGAACTCTCTGGCTGCTGCAATGTAAAACTAAGTTCCACTTTTCCCCCAGGGAATCAATTCACTGTGAAGCTAGTTTGCTGCTGCTGACATCCTCTGCAACCTTAAAAAACACCAGAGCTGCTGAATCATAGCCACAGGGACTGATACAACTTCCCACATTCTCTTTAATGCAGACATTAAAGTATCTGAGTTAAAATATGCACATTAATGAGGATGTTGAGGTAAAACATTAAGTATTCTTGTTTAAAGTATAGCCAAGTTTCTTTATATTTTAATGGGTGTTATTTTTTAAACTGTGCTAATAGGTAATCAGTTATTTAGCATATGTTTTCATCTTATTATCACAGATTCTGGGTTAACCTGTTAATAGTGCTGTGTTTAATGCTCATTGTTTATTGGGTATTTGATATACTGCCTTAACCTGAACTTGCAGATCAAGATGGCAAACAAATTACAAAATTGAAATGGTAGAAAGGAACGCCAAAAATAAATTGGACAGGAACAAACACTCAGAGCTATAAAAATTACGTGGAGGGGCATAATCGAACGCGAACGCCCATCTCCATGGGCGTTTATGTCCGAGAACGGGTACGTGAAGGGGAGGGACAGACCGTATTTTCGAAAAAAAATGGGTGTCCATCTTTCGTTTCGAAACTACGGTTTGTACAGACCAAAATGCCATGGATTTAGTCGTTTCTGAGCTGGGCATTTTTAGTTTCCATTATCGCTAAAAAAAAACAAACGCCCAGCTCAGAAACGTCCTAATCCAAGCCATTTGGTCGTGGGAGGGGCCAGGATTCGTAGTATACTCGCCCCCCTGACATGCCAGGACACCAACTGGACACCCTAAAGGTCAGTGCGGTGGACTTTAGAAAACACTCCCACATGCATAGCTCCCTTACCACGGGTGCTGAGCCCCCACCCCCCTCCCCCAAAACCCACTACCCACAAATGAACAACACTACCATAGCTCTTACGGGTGAAGGGGGCACCTACATGTGGGTACAGTAGGTTTCTGGTGGGTTTTGAAGGGCTCACATTTACCACCACAAGTGTAATAGGTAGGGGGTTGGGCCTGGGTCCGCCTGCCTGAAGTGCACTGCGGTACCCACTAAAAGTGCTCCAGGGACCTGCATACATGCAGGCCTCTAGGACTTGTTGCTGCTGTATAACCTTGGCGCACCAGTTGACACCTGAAGACTAATGTCTCCAAAAACGTACTTTATTGGAATAACCACCTTTACTCACACCTAACTGCAGATCAGAGGTTGTGCCCCACTGGCAAAGGGTCTCCCTGGTACTGAGATTAGCAGTAGGTCAGTGCTGGCAGAATGCTGTACAATGCCCTCTTTCAGCAACATTCAATGTAAGAACTAAGTTCTCTAACGTGGCTAACACATGAAAGGGATCTAAAACTGTCTTACACAAATGGTCACTACCTCATGGACTACCGGAAACAAAACAGGGCACACTCTGACCCAGTAAGCAGAGGGAAAAGCACCATGGGAGTAGAGTCTACCAACATCGTGAGCATTTAACACAAGCTAGTGGAATCATGGAGCCCAATACCCTACACCCACCACAATGCATTGCTGATGTGACTCTGCAGTGCACATAACAGAAAAGGTGTCACACTGACCCGAGACCCACATCAGAACCAGGGAAAGGCTGTCAGAGGATATAACACATTCTGCTGTCATGGAGGTGGGTATGGCATTTGAGGCTGGCATAGAGGCTGGAAAAAAAAGTTTGTAAAGTGGGGTTTTTTTTGGTGGGAGGGGGTTAGTGATCACTGGGGGAGTCAGGGGAGGTGATCCCCGATTCCATCCGGTGGTCATCTGGTCAGTTGGGGCACTTTTTTGGGACTTGGACCTGAAAAAAAAGGGTCCAAATAAAGCGGACCAAATTCTCGTCCAAAATGCTCTTCTTGTTTCGATTATCAGCTAAAGACGCCCATCTCTCCTCGGTCGATAACCACGCCCCAGTCCCGCCTTCACCATGCCTCTGACACGCCCCCGTCAACTTTGTTCGTTCCTGCGACGGAGTGCAGTTGAAGATAACCAAAATCAGCTTTCGATTATACCGATTTGTTTCCCCACGGGAGAAAGACGCCCATCTCCCGATTTGGGTCGAAATATGGGCATCTTTCTCTTTTGAAAATAAGCTGGATAGTCAGGCAAAAGCCCCTGATGCTAGGTTCCACCTTGGGGGTCAGCACTCAAGAAAAAGATCTGGGTGTCATTGTATATATTATGCTGAAATCTTCTGCTCAGTGTGCAGTGGCGGCCAAAAAAGCAAACAGGATGCTAGGAATTATTAGGAAAGGAATGGTGAATAAGACCGAAAATACTATAATGCCTTTGTTTCGCTCCATAGTGCTTCCGCACCTTGAGTATTGCGTTCAGTTCTGGTCGCCGTATCTCAAAAAAGATATAGCAGCATTAGAAAAGGTTCAAAAAAGAGCGACCAAAATGATAAAGGGGATGGAACTCCTCTCGTATGAGGAAAGGCTAAAGAGGTTAGGGATCTTCAGCTTGGAAAAGAGACGGATGAGGGGAGATATGATTGAGGTCTACAAAATCCTGAGTGATGTAGAATGAGTAGAAGTAAATCGAGTTTTTACTCGTTCCAAAAGTACAAAGACTAGAGGACACTTGAGGAAGTTACATGGATATACTTTTAAAACAAATAGGAGGAAATATTTTTTCATTCAACGAATAGTTACGCTCTAGAACTCTTTGCCAGAGGATGTGGTAACAGCGGTTAGTGTATTTGGGTTTAAAAAATGTTAAGACAAATTCCTGGAGGAAAAGTCCATAGTCTGCTATTGAGATAGACATGGGAAGCAACTGCTTGCCCTGGGATTTGTAGTATGGAGTGTTGCCATGGTTTGGGTTTCTGCCAGGTACTTGTGACCTGCTTGGCCACTATTTGGAAAACAGGGTACTGGGCTAGATGGACCATTGGTCTGACCCAGTATGGCTACTCTTATGTTCTTAAATGGCACAGGCAACTGACTGTTAAGCATCCTGGAATCAAATGACCTAAAAGCATAGTAAAAAGCATAGTAAAAAGATGTGTCTTCAATTGGACCTTGAAGTTTTTAAAAGAGGTCTCTCTGCAGATATTTGGAGGAAGCTCATTCCAAAGTTTGAGCCCTAAAAAGTTAGAAAGCTGTATTCCTAGTGGATTCCAAATGAGCAAAACAGAGTCTGGGGAGCACTAAAAGATGGGAGTCCAGAGAGCACAAGGTTCTGGAAGGAGTATAAGGGACTGTCAGGGAGGACAAAGCAGCTCACCAGAATAATAAGTTGTGTTTGTAAGACAAAGCACTTAGACTTACAAAGTTCCAAAGGTTACTAAGGGGCTCATTTTCAAAAGAGAAAAAAAAACATCCAAAAAGTGTCATAAAATACCATTTGGACTTTTTTTCCTATTTGGTATTTTTCAAACCTATTTTGTAGATGTTTATCTATGCAATTCGTCTGCAGTATGTCCAAATCACAAGGGAGTGTGTCGGGGGCAGTGGTGTGCTGGTAAATTTTTAACAACAGGCTTTCTCCCCGGTCCACCTCGGCGCCCCCCCCCCCCCGTCCACCTCGGCGCCCCCCATCCACCGCTGCGTCCCCCCCAAAAATTGCAGAGCTGGCCATAGCCGGGGGGAGGGGGCAATGCATTACTCTCTCCAGGAAAAAAAATTAAATGATCCCAGGTTCCAATCTAATTCATGTTTAATATGGGATAAAATGCCATAAATAAGTAAATAAATATAAACTTTTAACGTTCAGCACCTGATTCTCAAAGTGGACATATTCCAAACACTATAATGAAAATAAAATTATTTTTTTCTACTTTTGTTGTCTGGTGACTTTGTTTCTCTGATCATGCTGGTCCAGTATCTGATTCTGCTGCTCTCTATCTGTTCCCTTGACTCCATTTCCAGGGCTTCCTTTCCATTTATTTCTTTTCTTTCCTCCTTTCTTCTTCATTTCTGGTCCTCCGCAGACTTGACTGTCCAGTGGATCTAGCTTCTTCCTATTTTCTCCATCCATGTGCAGTTTCTCTCCTCAATTCCTTTTCCCTCATCTAATCTCCTTCCTCTATCTTCCCTCCATGTCCAGCATTTCTTCTCTCTCCCTTCCCTCCCCTCCATCCATGTCCAGAATTTCTCTTGCTATCCCCTCCATCCATGTCCTGAAACTCTCCTCTCTCCCCTGCCCCCCTCTCCCCATCCATGCCCAGCAAGTCTCTCCCCTGCCCCCTCTCCCCATCCATGCTCAGCAAATCTCTCCCCTGCCCCCCTCTCCCCATCCATGCCCAGCAGTTCTCTCCCCTGCCCCCTCTCCCCATCCATACCCAGTGATTCTCCTCCCTCCCCTCCCCTGCCCTTCCCTCCCGCTCCCAAACATGTCCAGCGAACGATGTCCTTCGCCCCCACCCTCCCCTCCCACTCCCATCTGTCTTTTTAATTACCTCCGTCGAAGCCCGTGCTATTTAAAGCCCTGCTGCGTGCAGGCTGTCTCTCCAAGCTTCCCCTGCTTGCTTCGGTGATGTTCGTGCCCTTAGTCCCGCCTTCACGGAAAAAGGAAATGACGTCAGAATGACGTCAGAAGGCGGGACTAAGGGCGCGAACATCACCGAAGCAAGCAGGGGAAGCCTGGAGAGACGGCCTGCACGCAGCAGGGCTTTAAATAGCGGTTTCGACGGAGGTAATTTAAAAAGTCAGATGGGAGCGGGAGGGTGGGGCGAAGGACATCGTTTGACATGTTTCGGAGCGGCAGGGGAGGTAAGCATGGCCTGTGATGGCGCCCTCCTGCCATGCTTACCTCCCCTAATGGAGCCGGCTTGCCCCCAACAACAACCAGCTCGCAAGAGCTGTCAAAATTTAACAAGCGGCTCTTGCGAGCCGGATAGAGCCGGCTCCAGCACACCACTGGTCGGGGGCGTTTCAAAGGCAGGATTAAGGTGTGCTTAACACTTGGATGTTTTACAGCCATAATGGAACAAAACAAAATCATCTAAACCAAGACGTTTTGGTCTATACCTGTTTTCAGAATTAATAAGGCACAAAAACGTGCCCTAAATGACCAGATGACTACCGGAGGGAATCAGAGGAGACCCCCCCCAATAGCACACAGTGGTCACTGACCCCCTCCCACCCCACAAAAATGTAAATAAAAATATAACTTACCAGCCTCTATGACAGCCTCAGATGTTAAAGGTGGGTCTATTAGAGCAGCATATAGGTCCTGGGGTAATGTAGTGGTTGGTGCAGCACACAGTGGTAGACCCAGGTCCCTATCTCCCTCTACCTGTTACACTTGTGGTGGAAACTGTGACCCCTCCCACACTCACCAAAACCTTACTGTACCCACTTGTAGGTGGCCCCTTCACCCATAAGGGCTATTGTAATGGTGTGCAGTGGGGGACAGTAGGTTTTGGAGGGCTCAGGGGACAAGATAAGGGAGCAAAGGTGAGATGTGCACCTGGGAACATTTTCATGAAGTGCACAGAAGTGCCCTCTAGGGTGCCCCATTGCTCTCCTGGGATGTCTGGGGGGGCAGTCTACTAAAAATACTGGCCCCTCCTACATCCCAATGGCATGAACCTCTACATTTTGCACTTATTCATTTTTTTTTTCCGAAAACGGATCAAAACCCAAAACATCCAAAGAACAGAACCTTGCTCGAAACAGTATTTTTGAAAAAGATAGACATTTTTCTTTTTTCAAAAATGACCTTATTTCCTATTCGGATTCTGGATGTTTTGTGCAAAACGTCCAAAGTCGGACTTAAACATCATATCAAACATGCCCCTTCACATAACTATGTAAAAATACACCTCTGTGTAACTTAAAAACTGCACATTAATGTTTTATGTACTGTTAACACAGTTGAGCATATTTGCAGGGGCTGTAAATGATAAGGTGAACCTAATAGTTTTACTGTAATTTACACAGTCCCAGCTACTGCTCAAAACCGAGGTTCATCCTCCTGATTAATCTGCTCTTATATTCACTTTGGGATCAGTTTTCATGGGTTAAGAAGTTAGCAAATTAAGATTCAAAGAATTTATAAGGGCAAATTCTATAAGGTGCACCAGAATTTAGGAGCCATGTACTGAACCGATTCATAGAATAGGCGCATTTATGCGTGTAAATGACATCATTCAATGGCATTTACACACGTAAGTACTAGGCACTATTATATAAAATATGAGCCAAAATCACTTAGTACGTAAGTATGAGAGGGAGTAAACATGGATGGAGTATGTGTTTTAACTGTGTCTTTGTTATTTATCGTTATTTTTTTCATCTATATTTATTTCTTATTTATTTGATATCAGTTCGTTATTATTTATAGACTCCTGAGGCAGGCCCTTGTGGCCGAAACACAACTCATGTCGAGTCATTGGATGCTTTAATACACGTTTTTATCTTGGACATCGTCTAGTTTTCATTTTTTTGTCACCTTTGCTGTGTTTGGAGCATTGGAGTATGGGTGGGTCACGAATGTGTGTCCAAAATATGTGTATAACTTATTATAAGTTACTCTCACTTCAGGACACATTTGAGTGCAACAGTTATGACTGCCATTGACTTGGTGTATCTGTTGGCTCCTATCTAAAGGCATACTAATGCCAACTTATGCTAGTATTTTATAATGGCATCTTGGGTCCAGGAAGCTGTTATAGAATTGTTGCTCAGTGCATGGCATTGGGGTGCCTAAATCTTGACGCTAATTTATAGAATTGTCACCTTTGGAGTTAACTGCTTACATTTTTCTTCTTGAAGATTCAGCATTACCAACTGCATAATTTTTCACCTGATGTCTTGATGACTGTCCAAATGTTGTACCGTTACATCAAGGATGGATCGGAGGCATTCCAGTTGTGGGCTAAAGGATACCCATATAGTGATATTCAGCTCTATTCAGTTATCTGTACCTGTTGAAATAAGACCATTGAAATAGCTGTCAACTCAAACAGTAACTGATTCAGCTAAACTTAGGACCGTATATTCAGTGGTCCAACTTAACTGTGATCCACTTAAGTGGATTTGCTCCCACTGAATACTGACCCTCAGGAACCTTAATTGACCTCAGTAGGGCTGAGGACCTATATTTAGGACATAAATTTCACTAGGCATGTAAATTAAGATAGCTGAAAAGTAGGGGGTAGATTTCGTACAAGACACCGAGATACAGGGCACTAAGCACGAATTGTATAATGGCATTTCCATACAGAACTACCATTATAGAATAGTAGCTTAAATCTGCATTCTCGCGTCTAACTTTAGGCATGAACATTTACGCCAGCCAAAGTCTACTCACTGGTATTTAGGTGCATTGTGAGGGGGTTTATAGAACACTGCCCCTCACCCTTAGGAAAAGTCCCCCCTCCCCCAATAGCCAGCACAACCTTAAAAGTAATGGTCCAACCCTGGGAAGAAATGAGCCTGGAGGGGTGGAGCCCAGACCTAGGAGTATAAATGACAGGGCTAGGCTGAGGCTAAGGAAGACCAGAGAGAGTTGAATCCCCAACATATGATGCTAAAGCTACAGTTCCATAATAGCGACCTGGCTGAGGTAAACCATTTGTTTTTGCCAGATTGAACCTTATAATTTTTGCTTTGAGGTCTGACTGGAGCCAGACCTGAACCACAGAAGAACTATTTGGCTGTGTTTGGGACATGGCAACCCTGGCAGTCGCAGATTGTGTTTGGCCTACCACTAGAGGTTTGCTTACAACTGAATGCACTAACTGCAGAAGTTTCCTACCCTATATCTTGGGTCCTGTGAAAGGAACAGGACCAAGGATTCCTTTGAATAAATATTTATTTTTGATTTCACCCCTTTATCTGGCTGTGTTATTTACCAGCCCACTCTCTAACCCTTGCTCGGGCTCTCATATGCATACATGCAAGTATTCTATATAACTGCATCAAAATGCTGGGCACTTCCACCTGCCTAGGACCTTCCCATGGCCACGCCCCCTTAGGAGATGCGCACTACAGAAAATAAGCGCACTGTTTATAGAATAGGGGTATAAATCAGTTATGTGTGCAATGTCTAATTAGTGCCAATTAGCAATTGTTAAGGCCAATTATTGATAGTCACTGTGAATTAAATGTCATTAGGCCAATCGGTTTATGTGTGCAAGTGGCCCTATTCTATAAATGTGTGCCCAATTGCATGCCTATCTTTGGGCACCATTTATAGAATTGGGGGTAGATGGAAACACAGAAAAGAAAAAAAATGTAGATGCCACCACTGATTTTCAGCAGTTGTCAACTAACTTGGGCTCATAAATCTAGGCAAAACAACTGCAGTTATAAACCAAGGTTCCTAAGTTTTAGTTCTAAATATAGGGCCTTTTGAGCTAAATTTAGGGAAATTTGAACCTAAAAATTCTAGAATTTAGGATCCTAAATTTTAATTCTCAGCAAAAAATATTCTAAATCCTTTTGGAAAATTGATCCCTTTGTTCTGGCTTCCTTAGGACCCTGTTTACTAAGGTGCACCAGCATTTTTAGCTCGTGCTAAAATTAGGGTGCGTGAACCGTGTAGACGCCCATAATATTCCAATGGGCATCTACACAGTTAGCATGCCCTAATTTTTAGCACAGGCTAGCGCACCTTAGTAAACAGGGCCCTTAGTTTCCTCTGTTTTAGAATCCTGTTGTCATTGTTTATCATTGTTGTCATTGTTCATGACTTGTAGAGTTTGCTGGTTTTCTGTGAAGTCATGCCAACTTACTGACTTAGAACCTGTTGAATTGCAACAAGTAGTTTCCTTTTCCCAACGGCTGCCACTGACCCTGGCCTGGTATCTCTTGAATCTGTAGAAAATCATCACCGTATTTAGTGCTCTTGTTGATAGTGCTTCATATTTTACAATATTAAACACCATTAAAAGAATATCTAGCATCTATGGATTATGTATGGAGCAAATAACACCTAAAGTCTGTCTGTATCATTGCTCAAGGAAAGCAGAGATTTCTATGAATTAATAAGTGAAGTAGAAGCAGGCACACAGTAAGAATATGCATTCATTTGTAATGACATGTCATTTCATTTTGTTTTTAACGCAAAATGACAGGAAAATAACAATTGGGGGGATTTTCCTGTGTCATCAATAGTGGCCACTATTGATAGCATTCACTATTGCTCAATAGTGAAAACTATTGATAGATTCAATTCAATTCAATTTAGGTCTTACATACCGCTAATATCCCCTGTTTAGGGTTCAGTGCGGTTTACAACAATAGTGGCTTAACAGTTACAGTTTTATAAGTATGACTGTAGGTGAATACATTCTTGTTGGCTAGGCATAATGTTATACAATAGCATCAGTAAGCACTATTGATAGATAACATTCACTATTGCTCAATAGTGAGCACTATCGATAGATAACATTTTCAATAGACAGCATTCACTATTGCTTAATAGTGTGCACTATTGATGGAGAGCATTCACTATTGCTCAATAGTGAGCACAATGGGCCTTATTCTATAAAGGTTATGCACCTAAATTTACACTCTTAAATTTATGCTCCTAAATTATGAGCATAATCTATGCTCCTAAATTTATGCTCCTAATTTAGGGCCTATTACTCTCATAGATTTAGCATACATTTAGGAGCATAAATTAGGCTCTTAAATTTATGAGAGTAAATTTAGGAGCATAAGCTTGAGAGAGTAAGGCCCTATTTGTACCACAGTGCATACTATTGATGTTATTGCTCCAAAACGAATGTTTAAAAACACACATACACAAATATTTTTGGCCTGTACTTCCCTACCACATCATTTGACAAAGTATTAGTTGGTGTCTAGAGTAGAATGGCAAAAATAGCTCAATCCAAATATAGACAGGATGGAAACACATTGGTAGAATTATAGGTGGTTCTGTAGTCTAGCTGGCATCTGCTGGCATGATTCCTATATAGCTCACACAGTTTCAATGAGAAAAATATCGAACTATCATGAGTTGTAATTGAGAAAATGTATAAGAAGAGCAGCTGCCCACTTTAACACCTCCTCTGAAACACTGAAGGGGGGGCCCTATTTGTTTGAGAAAACATGACAATGCAAAGAGATGAACTCCAGATAAATCCAATTTAACAATGAAGAATCCAGTGACAGCACAGTATTCTTTATCTGCTGTTTGACGAGTCCCGAAGAGTTCCAGAAATAACGTTAAAGTGCTGCAGATACAGAGAAAGGGAATTGTTGCTCATTGTTTATCCAGAGGTTCATCAGAGGGTTGCTGACTCTACTGCTTCCAGTCCCTTGGTGCTTAGCATTGATAATTACTACATAAGAACACACTGAACTCAAACGTCTTGCGTGAGAGTCTTTAAATGATGGAAAATAACAATTAGAAAATCCTAACATCTCAATGCAAGCAGGCTAGGATTGTGAAAGCAACCTGCAAGAACATGTGTGCTGGGTAGAGAATGGGTCTTGGTGTTATATTGGTACTGAAAAAAAACAGAAGTTGCACATTGATTGGGAAGCAGAGGCTCACCAGCCTTTTAGAGGCCAATAGTCAGTTTGATATTCCATACTGTTGGCCCATCCTTGGCCACCTTTAAATCTAGACTGAAAGCCCACCTCTTTAACATTGCTTTTGACTCGTAACCACTTGTAACCACTCGCCTCCACCTACCCTCCTGTTTATTTTTTGTCTATTAGATTGTAAGCTCTTTGAGCAGGGACTGTCTTTCTTCTATGTTTGTGCAGCGCTGCATACACCTTGTAGCGCTATAGAAATGCTAAATAGTAGTAGTAGTAGTAGTAGTAATCTAGCCTTCCTAGCTTTAACAAAATGTAATACTCAAAGTGTAAGAGAAGGAATAGAATGAAGGGGTGGACTGACCATTGAGACAATAGGGCAGTGCTTGAGGGCCCACAACAGTAGGGGACCCACTTTCCCCTTGCATCTCTCTATTTTAATCATTCTTGATAGATGGTTAGGGACCCATGACCCTTAGTGTCTGGGGGTCCATATCACTGTCAGTCCACCCCTCATAGAATGCACCTATGAAAGCCTTAAAATACCATAAGAAGAAAAATATTGCCAACCTTGGGATTTTTTTAATGCCCAGAAAGAGAGGAGGCCAGCTCAACTCCTGTTTCAGTGTCCTTTACATTCCCCAGATGAGATGAGATGTAACAGGTGTAGAAGCAGCACGTGTCTTCTTGGAAGGGGAGGGGGGTAAAGGTTTCTTCAGTGTTGTTTTTACAGTGATATCTAGTGGTCATCTAGAGAAATATACTGAGAGTACTTCTGAAGTGAAATGCTTCTGGCTTTCTCAATTACAAGGAGGCTGGTTTCGCATTTATCTGAAAATAAGAAAAGCAAAACTGTTAGAGATTCTGCCTGGGTTTACAGCAGATAACTAATTATGAAAGAGAAAGATCACGTGAGTCTGAAATTAAAATGTAATATTTTCATTGTCCTCAACTTGAGATGCTTAACAAGGCAAAAAGAAAAAATATTAATTGATTGTGACATCAGCACAAGAGATGGCAGCTTGGGGCTGAAGCTCCACTCGAGCTGATCATTTAACTTGATATTTCTCCCTCCAATTGCCTCCTCCGCATTGCTTCTATCCTGATCTGGTTCACGTTATCGATGGCCTTCCGGAAGAAAGTGGATATGGCTAGACCCACAGCCTCTCAGAGTGACAAGAACCTGGGGAAACTGAAGATGTCCGAGGCTGGAGTCAGCAAGATGGTGGCGGCTGACACCGAGATTGAGGAAGATTCCAGATTCAATGTGGACTGCTCTTGCTGTTCGGTGAGAGTGCGGGTCATTAAAAAATAGATGCTGGATCTCAAAGCCGATTTTCAACTTGTCCAACAGGACTGAAAAACAACCCTGGATGGCATTCAAAAAGAGGTGAGCGCCCTGACTGCTAGACAGGAAGATATGGAGGGCAGCTAGCACAATGTGAGGAGCACTTGGATGGGATACAGGCCTTCTACGACTGAGTTCAAAGACTAAACGTCTTTGGAAGCGTGTAGAGGATTTAGACAATTGATCCAGAAGAAATAACCTCTGAATTAGAGGCATCCCTGAAGAAACAACTTATGTTAATTGCACGTCTGTGGTGCAGGACATTATCAACCGGGTTCTCCAGACTCCGTTCCTTTTATGTTGCTGCACCATTCATCTGGAATAGACTTCCTGAATCAGTAGGTGAAGCTCCAGCTCTGGCCATCTTCAAATCTAGGCTAAAAGCCTACCTTTTGAGGCTGCTTTTAACTCCTAACTCCTATTCACTTGTTCAGTACCCATGTTTTATTATTCCCAGCTTAGTAATTCCCTTACCCCTTATTTGTTTTGTTTGTCTGTCCTAATTAGATTGTAAGCTCTGTTGAGCAGGGACTATCTCTTCATGTTCAAGTGTACAGCGCTACGTATGTCTAGTAGTGCTATATAAATAAGTAGTAGTAGTAGTAACGGAGGGGGGTGAGCAAGTCCTTCAGGAAATTTATTCGGGAGATGAAACTTTCAAACCCGTGGAGAACTCACCACCCTGTGGTTAGGGAATATACCTTCTGTTCACCTGCTCATGACAGTTACTCATGGATTTATTTCCTCTGGGGGGACAGTTTTTGGTTGTCCAATCTCAGTAAGGCAGTTATTGACACTATTACTTGGTCACAACATGCCCCGTTTTGGTGTTCCTTCACATGGGGTCCTCAATGTAAGGGTCCATCATTCTGGAGACTGAATGACTCCCTGCTGCAGGATAATAAGGTGATTCAGGATATTCGTGAGGTAGTGGTGTACTATTTGCAGTCCAATGATACTGGGGAGGTGAGTGATCCCATCCTATGGGAGGGATTGAAGGCAGTTTTATGGAGGTGTTTGTTAAATGGGGAGTGAGGCAGAAGAAGAAAAAGCAGGTGAATGAAACCCAACTACATTAATAGCCTGTGCAGTTAGTGCTTGAGTATTTAGCTAAGGGCAGTAGAGATCTCTGCAGAGAAATCAATAGGGTTCGAGTGGACCTCCAGAAAGTGCAGTGAGACGCTACTGAGTTTCAATTACAGCAGCTTAAGCAACAGTACAATGAGCATAGTAATAAATCTGGGAAGATGTTAGCTAACAAACTTCGGAAACAAGTAGCCACTAGCATCGCTAAGATCAGAAATGCTAAAGGGGAACTGTTGGTTCGAGAAGAGGCAAATCATGCAAGATTTCTCAAATTTTACAGTCAGTTGTATGCTGGTGATTTCCTTAGTGCAGATTACCAACAATTTAGAGGGCCTCCACTTACCCTACCTTCCAGCAGATATCCAGGCAAGGCTGGATTCACCCATTTCAAAACCCGAGATTATATCAGTGATTAAAGACTTCCTGCTTGCAAAGTCACTGGGCCTAGATGGTTTCACCAACAGCTTAGGAGGTTGTTGGGGGATCTGTTGGCCAGGGTCTTCAACTCTCTCCAGGCTGGTCAGGCCTTGCCTCCAGCCATGAACATGGCTGGTATTACTATCTTGTGTAAACCAGGTAGAGATGACACGTGCTGTGGCTCCTACCACCCAATTTCCTTAATAAACATGGATTTGAAGATCTTGGCCAAGATTTTAGCAAATAGGCTAGGTCCTCAGATGCCTCTTTTAATCTATGCTTACCAGGCTGATTTTATACTGAGTCTGGATAATATCGAGAGAGTTCTTAAATCTGGGCAGTGCAACAGCAACACACACCCACTATTCTGATAGCAGTGGATGCCGAGAAGGCTTTTGATTGTGTTCATTGGACCTTTATGTTTGCAGTATTACAGAAAGTGGGGGTGGGCCCTGGATTTGTTTCTTGGCTGGCCAAATGACATGATAATCCAGCAGCGCGTATCAAAATCAATGGGACCTATACTCACAGCTTTCAATTGGGAAGAGGAACCAGGCAGGGATGCCCCCTGTCACCTCTCCTATTTGCCCTGGTCATGGAGCCCTTTGTCCAATGCATTAAAGCTGCGTCTGGCATAGAGGGGATAGCAGTAGAACCCTACACTCACAAAAATCTCTTTGTTTGTGGATAACGTGATCCTCTCAATCTTGCAACCTTCTGCTTCCCTGCCTATGATTATACAAGAGATGCAGCTTTATGGCTCAGGTTCAGGCTTTCAAGTCAATCTGAGTAAAACTGAGGTAGGTCCTCAATCTTACATTAGAGGGAGAGGAACTCGCATGTGCCCAGAGAAGCACCCCATTCCGGTGGGTCAACTTGTCTTTGAAGTATTTTGGAGTTCGGATCTCTAGTAGGCTAGACTCCCTATGTGATCTTAACTATAAATCATTGCTCCAAGAGGATTTGCAAAACAGGAGTAGGGGTGTCTTCTCATGTGTGAGCAGAATGGCTATAATTAAGGTGAATGTCTTGCCCAGGCTGCTGCATCTCTTTCAGGCCTTGCCTAAATTAATCTGGGATTCTACTTCGTCTCAGTCAAAGTGGATGCTGCAGTTCTTTATTGGTGCTGTCAAGAAACTGTTTGTTTTGATTGATGGCTCCTGCATGATTGTGTGTCTTCTATCCTATTAACTATGGTGTTCCTTTCTGTTTTTATATTTTATTTTTTTATTATAAACTACTTAGACCATCTTATGTTGGAATATCAAGCTTTTATTAAACATAAACATAAACTTCATATCAATAAGACCACTTTATATAAACCTAAGGATTTAGGAGGTCTGGGCACTCCTGACCTGCATAGTCATTACCTAGCTGCTCAATCGAGTCATGTGTGGGACTGGAGAGAGGCGAGGAGTCCCAAACCAGTAACACAGATAGAGCAGCATTATTCCACACCACACCAATTGTGCCGTCTCTTATGGGAACCCGGCTCATCCAAAGGGGCCTTCAATCTCAGTAATCCATTCATGGTCCATGTATTGCAGCAGTGGAGGCTGTTACAGTGCCATGGGGGGGGGGGGGGGCAGGGGGCTGCACAGAGTATCTGTGCTTGCTCCCATTGTAGCACTATTTCCGTGTGGGACTTCGGAGCAGGAGAGGGTGGTTGGGTGGTGGTGGGCACAGGACCTTAGCCTCATTTCTCATTTATGACAGGATGGTCGGAAGAAATCATTTGAGCAACTCCAAGCAGAATATGATCTGCATCGCTCCAACTTTTTTCTTTTATCTGCAGTGTAGGCACAGTCTGGATAGCAGCCCCAACAAAGATGTTAAAACCCAATCACTCAGCTCTCTTGATGCCCTTTGGACCCATCATCAGATAGCGAAAGGCCTGATATTAGCTTTATATAAGAGCATCCAAGGCACCCAAATTGGTATACTACCTTATATGATGCAGTGGGAATAGGACCTCAAGCAGACGTTTGGTATTCCGGCGTGGAAGAGGTAGTTCTGTTGGTCAATAGGACCAATATCTCTGCTCAATTGAGATAGACCAATGTTAAAGTGCTAGGCTGGTGGAGGAGATGCCTGCAAAGGGGATCTTATGTATATATGTGGTGGGACTGTTCTACCATTCACCCCTTCTGGGTACAAATCATAGGGGTTATCAATCGGGTTGTAGATGTTCATCTACAAGGCTCTCCTGAACTGTACCTGCTAGGCATCGGTCTGGATAGATTCCCGATTACTCAACAGAAGGTGATTGCCAATTGCTTGCTGGCATCCAGATGCGCCTTTGCCAATGAGTGATCTTTAACTGTATCTCCGACGGTGTGGAAGTAGCATAATAGGATGAGATTTGTGATCTTGAAGGAGCAACTTAAGGCCAAGTGGAGACATACCACAGAAAAGTTTCAAAGGACTTGGTCTGCTTTGCAGCAGTTTTTGGACTCAGTGCTTTAGGAGTGTTTCTCCTTTCTCCATGGGTTATATCCGTGTCTTTCCAATGTACTCTGTGCCATTGTTTTTCTTTTGTTGGTCCAGTGGTTAAAAAATTGTGGGCTTTGTCATAGAGTGGGCTCTGCCTGTACTTATTTATTTTATTTGTTTATTGGGATTTATTAACCGCATTTATGAAGAGATTCACCCAAGGTGGTGTACAGCAGGTATAGTTTAACATAAATCTTACAATTTTGTTAACAGCATAACAACAGTAAAATAACCAAGAATAAACTAAATACTGTCCACCACCATGTGATATGACTGAGCAGGGGGGAGGAGGGGGCAGTACTTTGAAAAAAACTATGTACTGCTTATTGTTGTATGCCATCTATGTATTCTCTTTTGAGTTCCCGATGCTACGAATGCTACGGCTTGTTTTGTTGTGTTTCAATAAAAATTCAAGTACCAGAAAAAAGGCAAAATATAAATTAACACACATACCAAATTGATCTGGGCTTTTGCTTTAAGCAATATCTACAGTACCTACTGTATATAATCTATACAGTAGAGTCTCGCTTATCCAGCCTTCGCTTATCCGACATTCTGGATTATCTAACATACCTTGGTGATGTTACTGTTTTACCATTGAGATGTGTGCGGGTTTATATTACTCTTTTCGGGCATCAAGTTTGGTTAGAAGGCAGTAGTGCTAGGAAATATTCTTGGGCACATTAAGTTTTAAACTCTTTGTTACTGCTTCATCCTTTGAAACATGTATTCAATATACTTCTATTTTATCCCTTATCCACTTATTCTGTATTATTCAACGTATTAATTAACCAACAACCAGTCAGTCCCATCTACATCAAATAATTGAGACTCTACTGTACCTATGTCTATATCTATACCTATAACTATCTATATCGATAGATAGATTGATAGATATGGAGAGAGGCAATTCTGTAACATGGTGTCACTGTATTTCCGCGGGTAGCTGTAGATGCTAAAATTTATAATAGGTCTATGGCTCGCATAAATATTCTACACCATCAATTTTCAGTGTTTTGTAAGTAGCCAACGTAAATTTCAGCCCTGCCTATCATCTGCCCAAGCCCCTCCCCTGTGAACACCCCTCTCACAATTACGCTTTATGTATTTAAGCACAAAAATATAGAATACTGCTCAAGCATTTATGCGCATAATTATACACTTACTCATGTGGATGGCAGTATTCTATAAATTTAAGCATGCAAACGGCACTAGAGGAAACTTTAATGTCTGTCAGCAGCTATGAGGATGCAGAGTTGCAGGGAGTGGGCCACAGGTAAAGCAGAGTAGGCACAAGCTATGAGAAAGTTTCATGCCAAGGACGGGTAGGACAGAAGCAAACCATAAGAGAGGAGTGAGCCATAGGATAGGTGAAACAGGAGTAACTCATGGGACAGGCAGGAGCCAAATCTATTTTCAGAAGAGAGGGTGGTGAAGGTCAAGGCAGCCAATATGAGATGGATTGAGGAGAGTCATTCAGCAGGGGATAGGGAGCTGTTGTCTCCAGGACTCAAAATGGTGACACTGATCTTGAGCAGTAGTCTAGCAGTATTACCATTGGGAGTCAGCCTTCCTTATTTGCCCTTATATGGAAGGCTGACCCCTAGGTAGTACCATGAGATACTGCTTGGGGTCAACACTGCCATTTTGACACCCGAAGCTGATGAGGCAGAAGCTGAAAGGGGACCACTCCAGTCCTGTCCCTCTAGATACCCAGGATCTCCTCCAGGTAAGTCCCAGGGGTGAAAAGAAGTCAAGGAGTGTGTGTGCATGTGTGTGTGTGTGTAGGGGGGGGGGGGGATTGGGTTGTGAGCAGGATTTCCATTTGGGGGTGGAGTTGTAGGTGTTTGTTCGCAGGGGGTTCAGGGATCGAAGAGATTGGGCAGGGCACTTGCTCAAGTGAAGGCATGAGGTACTTGAGTGGAAGGGCTCAGAAAGTAGGTGCGACCAGAGATGGTCCAGATAGGGGGAGGGTTGACAGATCAGGCATATTGAACTGACACTTTCCCTTATGCAGGTCCAGAGTGAATATCCACCCGGACTCAAATAACTGCTGGCAGCCAAGTGCAGTGTGGTCAGAGCCGGATATTCAATGCCTCTCCATTAGGGGGGGTCTTTAAATGTTTTGGCCTCAGTATCCCCTACCCTGGCAGGCCTGGAGAGCAGAGTCCCAGTTCAGAAATTAAACTCAGAGACACTGTGTGTGGCAGCTCATAGCACTACCACGGAATCAGTCATGTCTGGAAAAATCTAAAGCTCAAATAGAAATTTGGTTGAAAGCCAAAGAATAAGAAATATTCGCTAAACAATGATCCTTACAAGTTACGGTGGTAAATGTGAAGCATGTATCATGTTTCCCCAATCTGTTCTCTAAATAAGGTCAGTACCTATGCCTCTGCAGTTTCTAAGGCTTATGCTTCAAGTCTCAGATGATCTGATCCTTCTCAGGTGGATATCCTTTGCTTTCATCAGATTATCATTTTGTTGTTTTTCTCCTTTCCAGTGACCTTGTCTCCTTAATCTGAGTGTTTCTCCTACAATATTTAACCATCTCTCTGACCTCACGTGCAACTTTCTTCAAATCAATCACCTTACTTTCTAATTCTTCCTACTTTCTTACTCATCTATATGTTGCAACTTTCCCTTACCCCTCACTACCAATTATAATGTTCTAGTACATATTGTGTTGTCATTGCAAGTAGTATACCATGCCATACTTTGCATTTTTGTTCGAATATTTTTACTGCTCTAATTGTCTACTGCTCATGTTTGATCTATTCTTACTGTACACCGCCTTGAGTGAATTCCTTCAAAAAGGTGGTAAATAATTCCTAATAAATAAATAAATAAATAAATATTACTGTTTCTCAAATAACAACCTTACTCTTTGCTGTTGCTTCAGATGTTACTGTTTCTCACTGTCCATTGTTTCTACAACTTCACAACAGAAATCTAAGAAATTCTTGCCTGGAGAAATATATTAGTTTTGCAATTGCATTTTGAAGCAGGAGTAACAGCTTACCAAAATTTCCAATCATGTATGGTATTTCTTTTCACACACTGGAAATTTTTTGCACTGTTTCAGGATAAAAGGAGAGAACAGAAATGATCATGTGTGCTGACAAAGCTACATTGAAAATCCTTAGGCTAGTTTAAACTTGAATCATTTCACTGAATGATGTAAATACACCCACACAAACTATGTACATTCAATGTTTCCTTAGTTCCACAGAAAAGCGAGCATTTTTATTAGGGTCAAAAAATAAGAATAGCCATACTGGTTCAGACCAATGGTCCATCTAGCCCAGTATCCTGCTTCCAACAGTGGCCAATCCAGATCACAAATACCTGGCAGAAACCCAAATAGTAGCAACATTCCATGCTACCAATCCCAGGGCAAACAGTGGCGTCCCCCATGTCCCTCTCAATAACAGACAATGGACTTTTCCTCCAGGAAGTTTTCCAAACCTTTTTTAAACCCAGATATGCTAACCGCTGTTACCACATCCTCTGGCAATGAGTTCAAAGCTTAACTATTTGTTCAGTGAAAAATAAGATACAGTACAACTTGGGAAAACTGCTTTAAATTGAAGGGTTATATTAAAGATTATTCAGAAGTTAAACCAAATAAGCGTCATGCTACTTCAGTGCCTTATTTGCAGAAATAGGGTCTTATTTACTAACCTGTATTAACACAATTTCATCCACATTATGTAATACAAACCCCATTTTTGCCAACTGGACTTGTTTACTAAGAACATTATTTACCAAATCATATTAAGATTTTGCAGTGATCATGTGTTAACTGTAAAAGTTTTAACCCACAGAATCTGCAAAACCTCTGCAGTAATTTTAGGGGGTGTTTCTGGCACTCAGGCGAGGGGAAACACCAGGCATTAACAACATGGCTGCTATCATGCTATCTTATGCGAATTGAGCATGCACAAGGAGTCTGGCAATGGTCTCCTTTAAAGGGATCTTTCATGAAGCAAAGATTAAGTGCTTCCGTTTTTTTTGCTATGTGATGGAAGTTTTAGAGGTAGAAATGATCTAAAAACATTTGTTTTCTTAGCAAAACATTGAAGTGGCATTGAAGAGAATAAAATTAAAAATGACTGGAGGTTTTTGGCCAATGATTGGTGTTAGTCACAAGGTGCTGTGGTTTTTTGAAAATGATATTGAGTGGGTCACTTCAAGTATGACATTTTTCCATAGCAATAACCTTTGACTGCTGAGGCCTTTCTTCAACCATTTCATGCAAAAAAAATACTAAAAATAAATAAAATAAAAACAGTAATAGGAAGTAAATGAAGCATTATGGGGCCCTTTTACTAAGTTGCATAAGCATCTAAGCACGTCCAATGTACGTCAAAATGGAGTTACTGCATGGCTACCATGTGGCCCTTGCAGTAATTTCATATTTGGTGCGTGTCTGCTACGTGCGCCCGAAAAATATTTATTTTCTGGCACGCATCAGCTACACGTGCCAAGTGGCACTTGACGCACATAGGTCATTATCGCCCGGTTATTGTGTGATACTAAACCACTAGGTCAATGGCTGGTGGTAAGGTCTCGGACTCAAAATAGACGAGCGGCAATTTTCATTTTGCTGCACGTCCATTTTCGTCAAAAATTTTAAAAAGCCTTTTTTACAGGCGCGCTGAGAAATGGATTGGTGCACACCCAAAACCCACGTCTACACTACCGCAAGCCATTTTCAGCACACCCTAGTAAAAGGACCCCTATAAGAATGGTGATGGATGCTTTTGAAAGCTCCTTAGAGACTTTTTCATTAAAGAAATAGATTGGGCTGGTGCATGGTTTTCCACATTTGAAACATTTTAGCTATTATTTTTTAACATTTTAGCTTTATTGTTTGGGAGGTATGCCACTGTACCAGCCTTAGAGCTGGGGTAACTGCGGGGTCCTAAATGCTTAAGAGTATTCTCCATGCTCCATCAATGTATATGCTCCCCATGCAAATATGTGCTCGTAAATTGCAGCGATTTGCAAAAATAACGCATGGATGCCCTGCCAGCAGTTACATGGATATATGCACACATATGCATGTAACTACTAGTATTATAAACACATGTAAATATGGGCACCTAGGTTATAGAATTGACCTTCTAATGCAGTTTAGTTCATAGGGTCCTCAGCATATAACTCGCATTATCACTCAATAATGAGCACAGATTATTATGGTTCACCTTTATATAGTTATCAAAGGTAAATCATCACATTTGATAAGCTAAACTAAATGCACTTTAGTAATTAAGGCCCTTAGAGCATAAGCCCTCTGGGGAAGAGTGGGCTTCAGGCCAGCACTACTATGATTTTATAACTCTTCTGTCTATCTCTTTCCCATTGATTTGTAGGTCTTTTCTGAGCTTTAATATTAGTATTTATTGATTTATTGTAAATTGCTCAGACAGTCTACTTATGGGTGGTATATCAAACTATAAATGAACATGAAATTTGAACTTGGCATACCTACAGTAGCTGCAGTGTAACTCTCCTTGAGCTTAGATTAGGAAAAGTGAGTAATCCCCCCCCCCTCCTCTAAAGTGCCATTCTCTTCCACTTCTGACTCACAGTGCTACCACTAGAGTTCATGGTGGCCATTTTGGATCCTGGTGCAGGCCCAAGAGAGAGTCGAGGGGTATCACTCCTGCCAGGGTTCCATTGAACACCACTGAAGACCCCTCAGGTAGGTTCCGGGAGAATCAGCAAGTGGGGGAGGGACAGGTTCTAGGGATGGGGCTTGTTTTAGGGGTGGGGTTTGCTAACAGGGATGGGGATTGGGCAGAGACAGAGTATGGCATTTTAGGAGGGAACTGGGAGGGGAGAGATGTGTCTGGTGAAGGGGATCTGAATACGGGAAGATGTGTCTGGGGGGATTAGAAGATATTGAGGTATGTCGGGGGGGGGGCATTGAATGTGTGAGGGTATCAGTGAGGGAGAAGCAGATATATAGGAAGTGTTGGGGGCGGTGATCAGATGTGAAAGGGTGTCAAGGTTTTGTCAGGAGAGGGAGATAAGACAACAGTTGTACTGCTGACAGTGTGGCTGTACTTACCACCTCCCCTTGAGGTGGTGGTTGTGATGGCTAGCTTGTGGTAATGCTAAGGGTCACAGCAGGCCACTACATACCATCCTAGTCACACCCACGTATCGTCGATTTCTGTATTAAGAAGCTAGGGCAATTTTTTAATCATGCTGGCTGGTTTAACAGTGAATTAGATGTAAGCATGGTTCTTTGCTAATGTCTAACATGTGGTAAAAGCCATGTTAGCTGCTTAATGCAGCAGAGGCTCAAAATTTATAGATATGTAAGGAGAAATCAAGATCTTTGTGGTTTCCTGATGACATAGAATCATGTTAAACTATACAGGGCTCCGCCAAGCCCACCATTTTCCTAATTACTTAAAAGTTTTTAATAGTAATATAAGAAAAGGTAACCCAGCCCCCCCCCCCCCCCCCACATCATCTGTTATCATATCTGAAGTAAAGTGAACGCTTAAGACCATTAATATTCTCTTTTATCTAGATTCTGATTACAGAATTATGTTCATTCTGTCTTTTTACCTCTACAAACTTCTCCAGTTCTGTTTTGAAGATAATGTTATAGCCATGATGGCTTCAAGTATCAAAGTGCCCCATAATTTCACCTGCCTTTGAACAAGGAATCCCTTTCTTTGGGGCTGATATATTTGCAGGCTTTGATATCTTGTACTGGATCAACATAGAAATTATTCAGGGATGTAGGTTTTGGTAAGCTTTTAAGATAACTTAGGTCCCTTCTACAGATGTCCTTAAAGCCAATGAACTTTAGTGGATTTTCTTTGTTTGCTGCCCCTAATGTAAAGAGATTCATTCTCTGCAAGATTTCTGTAGGGTCTATTGATGCATTTATGCAGTCTAATCAAGTACTCCTGAATTGCCTTTTTTTGAAAGGAACATAACTCCAGTTTGGACAATCAGCATATGAAAGCCCTTCAGTAGGCTAGTGGTGGCTTTTTGAAGTTTTTCTAACATTTAGGATATCCTTTTTGAGGATAATTCCTCAAAATTCAATCTGACCTTGAATTTTATTAAAAAATAAAGAGGGTCCTTTTATTAAGGTGTGCTGAAAAATGGCCTGCGCTAATGTAGGCACGTGTTTTAGATGCGTGCAGACCCATTTTTCAGTGCACCTGTAAAAAAAATGCCTTTTTAAAAATTTTGACTGAAAATGGACGTGTGGCAAAATGAAAATTGATGCGCATCCATTTTGGGTCTGAGACCTGACCGCCACTCATTGACTTAGTGGTAAGGTCTCACACGTTAACCAGGCGGTAATGGTCTACGCACCTAGAATGCCTTTTACCGCCCAGTTAGTGCCATGTGCTGGAAAATGAAAAATATTTTCTGGCGTGCATAGTGGATGTGCATAAAAAATGAAATTACCGCCCGGGCCACGCGGCAGCCGGGCAGTAATTCCAAATTGACGCACATTGGGTGCATATAGGCGCCTACGCGGCATAGCAAAAGGGCCCCAAAAGCTGCAAACTGTTTTTCATAGAATAGATAGGTGCATGTCTAGAGAAATATCCACTGAACGTAATTAAATTTAGGGTGTGGAAATATACAATTGCCAGATATAATACGTCAATTACTTCTCACGTGGTGAAAATGTACCTGAATAATCTATTTATGTACTACTTTAACTGTATATCAAAGGAAAAAAGGCCTCACAGAGCTCCTAGATTATCACAATCTACTAGAGCTTAAACGGATCTTGTATGATCCTCTGTTCATCGTTGGCCAATAAAACCTTCAATATTGATATTGTATCACTAATTGCTGCAATATCTTTAATTGCTACAATGTCTTCAATTCAAACGAAAGAACGAACTTCCGCATATTACTGAAGACCCATCTCTTTAATAAAGCATACCACAAAGATCAACCAACGTGAATATGTACAACTCGCCCATCTATGTTTAGAACTGTTTCACTATATCTGCTTGTATATTATAACTTTGTTTAATTATCATCATGCTGACCAAGACTTTGTATTACTAAATGTTTATTTACAATATTCTTCCACTACTCATGATGTATTGTAAGCCACTTTGAGCCTGCAAAGAGGTGGGATAAAAATGCAACAATTAAATAAATAAATCAATACACTTTCAATTAGATGTCTCTACATCAAGTGCTCAACAGATCTATCTACGTGAAAAAATTTTTTTTGAAACTGAAAGAGAACTTATCTTTCAGCATATCATGCTATCGGCACTTGCAAATTCTTCTGCTGAAGCTAGTTCCTTCTCCCCTCACCCCAAACCGACGATGGCCAGTGTTTCGAACTGCTGCTTCAGGGTCTTGGTGGCGGGGCTGCCTCTACTATGATCTTCCCAAATCTAGAGAAAGACATGAGGTTAAGCCTCAGTTCACGTTTGTTCCCACCTTCATGGTATTTGTACTAATTTAAGTTTGAAACAGAAGAAGCAGGGCTATAGATACTGCAAGGATTTTGACGGTAAGTTCACAAAACCAGAAGCAGACAAAAAAAAAAAACAACTCTATCCATCTTTTTAGTGGTCTATTAGATTGTAAGCTCTTTGAGCAGGGACTGTCTTTCTTCTATGTTTGTGCAGCGCTGCGTATGCCTTGTAGCGCTATAGAAATGCTAAATAGTAGTAGTAGTAGTAGTCTAAGAAGGAGCTATTTGTTACCTATTTGTTATTGCTTATTATGAATATGACCATGTTTCTTTTCACAAGTGTACTACTTGTAATTATGTTGCAAATGCTATAAATAAATAAATTAATTAATTAATTAAAATCATCCAAAATGTTTCTGGATGCTTGCATTGTTTCTCAAGAGAACGAACTCTTTTACCCATGGGGCAAACACTTTAAGACTCCTGCAGAAGGCCTATCGAGCTAAAACACGACCTGTGTCAAGTCGATGTGTTTCCTCAACACGTTGACTGTTTGTCATCTCCACTGTGACGTGTCTGTTTTGGTCTGTCTAAAAACGCAGTATGAATTCCATGGCAGTAGTATTTTTCTTACGAACATTTTTTTTAAACAGGCTAAAGACAGTTTCCTGAATTTCAGTTTGTTTGAGCCAATACTGACATCCCTAAACACACTGAGGGTAATTTTATGAAGCCTTTTTTACATGTATGTAGAAAGTATATGCATGTAAAATGTCTGTTATATAACAGTGTGAGGCATGAAAATATGTACATAGCTAGGGGTGCATTCTGAGCAGAGCATAGGTAAAGTTTGCAAGTATGGACACTGATTATAAAATGTGGCACTCTATACACATACTTATGAACTTTACATATGAAAATTAATGGGAAAGTTAACTGTTAAGATAGGTTTTTTCACTGTTAACCTGGGTTATCAGTAACTGGGTCTGATTGCATAAAATGGGACTGGTGCTAAAATAGCTTGAGTGAGTGGTAAAATAACCTGCACTTCCCTTTTATAGCCCTAGATGAAGCGCTGACAGATGACCTCACTTCCTGGCTATGGATATATAAAGAAGTGCTCTACACTCCTCCAGTGCTTTGGCAACAGGCTTCCAGAGTTGAGCCTCTCCAGTGTTCATTGCCTGGCCAGTTCCTGCTTCCAGCCCTCTAGCCTTGCTTGTTCCTGTCTCCAGCCGTGCTGTTTCAGCTACTCCCTGGCCTCAACACTGTCAGGCTAGCCCCAAAGGGCTATTTTAGAGCCAACCTCTGGATAAAACCTGTTGTGTTCTAGCCAGTCTGCTAGGCATTGCCTAGTCCTACACTTCTGCCTGTCCGAGTCAGGTCCTGCCTTCTCCAGCTCCCGAACTCTGCCAGGCAGTCCCGTCAGTACCTGTCGACAAGGGCCTGTGTGGCACTTATGCCGCACATGTAGAGCCAACCTTGTTACAGTCCAAGGGCTCACCTTCCCTAAGCATGACACAACTGGTGTTAGTAATCTGCGGTACTGAGTTACCACTGGTTGGTGACTCCCATGGCAAATCTAAGTGTAGTAAAAGACTGATTCTACCATGACTAGAAAACTTTCCCCCTTTACAAAGAGGTTCATCCAAGGTAGCGAGGACTAACACAGCAACCACACCACTTTTCAACAGTAATAATAAGCTGCAGTATGAATGCCTTCCCGAGGGAGGTGGTGGAGATGATAACGGTAACGGAATTCAAAAATGCGTGGGATAAACATAAAGGAATCCTGTTCAGAAGGAATGGATCCTCAGAAGCTTAGCAGAGATTGGGTGGCAGCACCGGTGGTTGAGAGGCGGGGTTAGTGGTTGGGAGGCAGGGCTAGTGCTGGGCAGACTTCTACGGCCTGTGCCCTGAAAATGGCAGATACAAATCAAGAGAACAAAAAGCGGAGAGGAGAATCCTCATGTATAGCAAGAGCAATGGACACAAAAAGTAAGGACGAGTTGAAGAGGAAATCCAAAAAACCTTTATTAATGATAAAATGACGACCCAACACGGCCGTGTTTCAGCATCAAAGCCTGCATCAGGGGTCAAACAAATCTATGTAGAAATAAAATTAAATTAATTGACAATTATAATTAAAATTAATGATGGATTAAAAATAATCATAATAAAAAGTACATATTAAAAAATAGTGACATATACAGAAAAATTCTTTATATTGTATGGATGATCATGAGAAATATACGTGTGAAAGAAAAAGCCAAATATATATATATGTGTGTGTAATGAATACATTAAAAAAGCATTTCTTTGTGGGATATATAGATTGCAAATCAAATTATACAAGAAAAAATGTTTTGTTTTATTGGACCGCAAAACAAAAATTTTTTTTCTTGTATAATTTGTTTGACCCCTGATGCAGGCTTTGATGCCGAAACACGGCCGTGTCAGGTCGTCATTTTATCATTAATAAAGGTTTTTTGGATTTCCTCTTCAACCCATCCTCACTTTTAGATACAAATCAAGGTCAGGTATACATATAAAGTAGCACATATGAGTTTATCTTGTTGGGCAGACTGGATGGTCCGTACAGGTCTTTCTCTGCCATCACTTACTATGTTACTATGCTTTGAAAGCCTTTGCCTCCTTCACATAGAGATCTTTCTCATGAGCCTGTCAATTGTAGTTCCAAAAATTATGTGAAAACCTTTGACAATGGTTATTCCTAATCCAAATAGATATTAATACAGTACATTGTAAATATTGCAGTACGATATGTATATGTATTGGTTTCTTTAGCTGGGTAATCTGCACACTACATGTTACAATTAAACAATAGTGCAATCCAGGCAGCTTTTTGTTTTGAATTTTGTCACGCTTCATGAAGGATGAATGCTGGAGGGCCAAGAATCTTCAGCCAAAGTAATTATATACATAAAATGCCAAAGCTGTGGATGTTCTCTCTTGCTTTAACACCCGCAAACCTTAAAATGCATGTGTAGGTGGCATGTCACAGCGGATCAGCAAACCTGATATTTATCGTAAGCCAAAATTCCTACAAATGTATATCGGTATATTTTTTATTTTAAATCAATAGCTATGAAAAAAAAAGGAATATTGGCTAATGTTAGAGTGAGTGATGTGACATTGACCTCAGAAACATTGTGAATGATTTGCATGCAAATTATAGATGTACAGACACATTTCTTGAATACTAGAGGAGCTATGCAGGAAACTGGTGGCTTCTAACATGTGAATTACAGCCTCATGATCAAACACCGGAGCCCTGGAAATACCGCTATTCCAACGCTGGGTGGTGTACATGCAGGACGTCAGACTCAGAAACAGAACGAAGGAAGAAGAGGACCTTGGCTGGTGGGGGTTGGGGTCCCCCACCAGCAAAGGTAGGCGACGGCGGGTTGACGGCGGGAGGGGGGGTCGAGAGGGTCATCGGCAGGGGGGTCCAGGGCCAAATCTGCGGGAGCTCAGGCCCCACGTAGCTATGCCCCTGGTTTCACTCAGTGAAGAAGTGAATCTACAGTACTTTGAGAAGTATACTTTTAAAACTTGTTGACTGGACTCTGATTGACTTGGAGTTTGAAATTACCCAAAATGTCCTTTTATAACAATATTTTAGTCTCTAGCAAATTGTACCAGATGCTCTCAAATACAGTAGCGTGGGCCAGACATTCTGATTTGAAAAAACATAAGAATGTCCACATTACATCATCAAAGATGCAGTCCTTGGAACCAAGGCTCCGAACAGACTTGTAACATTATTTTAGAGGCATTTCCCCAGAACCCAAGCTGGGTTGATTTGATCAGAAGTTCTTGTCTCTGAACAAGAGGTCCATGATACAATGATTGCCCACCGCTTACATCAGCCAAAGTGGGTCACAGGCACCTTCCTATTGAGCAGTGGCATAGGGGGACAACAGGGGAGCAGCCGCCCACCCCAAACGGACCGGCATCGGTGCCTATTTTATACTCAATGTGTTGCATTTAAAATGCGCGCTGGCGGAAGTCTGCTCTCGCTCCCCCAGGCTTTCAACCAGGCTCCGCTTCTGCTACTGAGATACCTTGGCAAATCTTGAAGACAATTCATTGTCTGCATTATGAATTGCAGGAGGCTGTTAACCAAGCTCTGCTTGTAGCTATGTATGCAGGGGCCTAGCTGCTACATGTTTAATAATACATACAATAGATTAAATTATTTCTTATGCTTGTTTTCCTTTATTGCTAAAGTTATTGAATTATCTTGCCATAGTCTCTATCAGACCATCATTCAACTACACTCTGCCAGAATCTCTTGCCCAGTTTTTCCTAGAGACTGAATCTAGCCTTGTTGAGACAAGAGGGACTGCAAAAATTAACAATTAATACTACCATGAATTCCAACGTTATCATTCAGAGATTCAGTACTCTCTGGCCTTCTGATGGGAAACGCTCAAGAAAGTTCTCTGTGGTAGCAGTATGTATGTCTCGAATCATAATAAAAAGATTAGGTTACAGAGATAATTAGAGATTGAGAATCTGATAGCCAACCTTTCTTGAGGAAGTGCGTACACATACCTGTTAAAAAATGTATAAATGACAGCAACTAAGAAATCTTACAGGCTGTCAAACCAAAAAAAATCTGTGAACAGAGAGAAAAGACAGGCAAGTTTCTTGCAAGGCTAATCCAGAGGCTAAAACAAGAGTCTATTGTTTGTAAAATTAAGAACTCACAAGGTGAGATTCAAATATCTCCCAAAGGATATTACCACTGCTTTTCAAATATATTTTGAGCAGCTAAATGCACCTGATAGGACTTGCCCCTCCTCAGTTGTAAGATCTCTTCTGGACAATTTTCAAAAAATCATTCCTGGAAGTAAAATACTGTTTTAGGCATAGAATGGGCTGCTTGAAAATGTGCCACCCTGTGTGCATGCATCCCAGTGTTCACCCTTTACCTGCATTCATTGGAGCTGTTCCCGGGGCAGCAGGGGTTCAAACAACATGCATACTGTTTTGTACTTTCAAAAGAATGTATGAAAAGGTCTCTTCTTTTTGTGTTGTGTAATAACCATAGTTTTTCTTTGTTCTTTCTCCACTGCTCTTGCATAATGGGAGGAAATTGGAGGGGGGGGGGGGGGGGTTACACTACGTTGGACAACTGTGGACCTCGGACCATGTAAACATGTTTGATGCTTGGTAGTTTTAATTCTCTGAAGACTAAGAAATTGGTGGCATGGGTCCCAAGGAAGTCCAACAGAGAAGTGGTAGTTTTATATGGGAGAAGTAGTAATAGGGAATGATTTACTCTTCTTATCTAATTTCTACTCTCAGCAGGCACTGAGGGTTCCCTATTCCCATGTTTTCTTGAACAGTCCAGCAGCTTTATAGGCACTGAGGCTGGTTATTTCTCTTGTTTTCTCAGGGTCAGAGACCAGTAGTGTAGCCAGTAATTTTTTACAGGGGGCGCATCTCTCTCCATTCCCTGTGCTGCCTCCCCCCCGCACTGCTGCCACCCTGCACCACCGCTGCCCTTCCTGTACCTCCACCGTTCTCACTGCTGCCGCACCCTGTACCTTAAAATCTGTTTTGCTGCAGTCTTCACCTAGGCAGCCGCAGCACTCATAGGCTGCCTGCGGCCTGCACTGGGACTTTCTCCCTGAACCATCCCACCCTTCACAAAACAAGAAGTTGCATCAGAAGGGGCATGATGGTTCAGGGAGGAAGTCCCAGTGCAGGCCGCAGGCTGCCTATCAGTCCCACTGCTGCTGCCCGGATGAAGACTGCAGAAGAAAGGATTTTAAGGTGGGGCGGGGGGGGGGGGGGGGGGTGCAGGTCTGACAGGGTGTGTGTACACCACTGACTTATCTAGTTTAAATATGCCACTGTCAGAGACTGTGCTAGTCAAAATGCTTTTTGTGGCACATCAGAAGATGCTGCAACTTGTGGATTAAAAGCAATTGTATTTATTTATTTATTTATTGCATTTGTACCCCACATTATCCCACCTTTTTGCAGGCTCAATGTGGCTTACAGGGTGTTAATATGGTATAGTCATTACATAATCTTAGATACAGCCGGTAATAAACTGGAGGTAGAAGAGGAATTAGTTAGACGGTATTAGGTAAAGTCGTGTATGGAAATTAGATTCTGCTAAGATAGGATGCAAGGGTCTAAGTATCTTCAGCTTGTAGAAAGAGTTCTTGATTGCAATGGTAACATGTGGACAGTGAAGTATGTATCCAACAAAACACCAAGATACCGAAATTCAACACAGAGAAATGTCCATGTTAACTATATCAACATTAGGGGTGGACCAAAAGTCTTATCTCATGTCACAAAGAGGGCCTTAAGTTTATGACAACATGTGATGATCTTAATGTGCTTCTACCAAACAGGTAGAAAAGTTGACGGCAAATCTAGAAGGATGCTTGGGTACATAAGGAGAGGAATGGCCAGTAGGAAAAAAGAGGTAATGATGCCCCTGTATAAGACTCTGGTGAGACCTCATTTAGAATATTATGCACAATTCTGGAGACGGCACCTTAAAAATGATATAAACAGGTTGGAGTCAGTCCAGAGGGTGGCTGCTAAAATGGTCAGTGGTCTTCGTCATAATGTGTATGGGGACAGACATATGTATTCTTTGGAAGAAAGGCAGGAGAAAGGAGATATGATAGAGACATTTAAATACTTATGCTGCATAAATGCAGAGAAGGCAAGTCTCTTTCAATTGAAAGGAAGCCCTGGAATGAGGGGGCATATGATGAAGTTGAAAGGGGATAGTCTTAGAAGTAACCGGAGGAAATACTTCTTTATGGAAAGGGTGGTTAATTTGTGGAACAGCCACCCGTGGAAGTGGTGAAGACAAAAACAGTATCTGAATTTAAGACAGCTTGGGACATGTGCATAGGATCTCTAAGGGAGTGATAAGGAGAATAGATGGCATGGATGGACAGACTGGATAGGCCATATGGTCTTTGCCTGCATTTTTCTCTGTTTCTATTTATGTGCCCATTTTGAACTGTTGAGATTTTTGAGATTTTAGACATGTATTTTTATAAAATGGATGTTCATGCCACATGTAACCAGCACATAAACATCCATTTCTCCATGTGTTTTAGAACAGACTCTATGTTGGCAGATCTTGAGACACCCTGACCTGGACATCACACAAACAGGATAGGCTGCAACTAAGCCACACACCCCAATCACTACTCCCTTCTCCTCCTTGACCATTCCTCCCTTTCCCCCCACACACTTGTTCTTTCTTTCAGTCTTTTTAAAAAATAAATATCAATATAATATTTCTAAAATGCTAATTTCCCTAATAGGGTTCATTGCGGTGTACAAAGATAAAATAATTAAATCAACTTATCCATCGATACAAAGGTATAAAATTATAGAATACCTAGAACTAGGTAACATCTTGAGGTCGATCGAACGTTTTGATCTTCATTCAAAGTGATAACTTAATTCAGTTCTAATGTATAGTGGAAGGGAGTTCCAAAAAGAAACCCCTATATTTGAAAAAATTAAATGAACAATTTTATGAAATCGTATATTATGGAAGGATGGAGGATGAATCAACAACCGATCACTTAAATGTGACAGACTAGGGAAAGTAATTGAAACTATATTTATCAATAGTTCTGAAGCTATGCCATACAGTATTTGAAAGAGCAGATGTGGAGGGGCATAATCGAACGAGGCACCCAAGTTTTCCTGAGGGTGTCCTCACAGGACGTCCCAGCGAAGGGGCGGGGAAACCTGTATTATCAAAACTAGATGGGCGTCCATCTTTCATTTCGATAATACGGTCGGGGACGCCCAAATCTCAACATTTAGGTCGTTCCAAAAGTACAAAGACTAAGGGACACTCAAGGAAGTTGCATAGAAATACTTTTAAAACAAATAGGAAGAAATATTTTTTCACTCAACGAATATTTAATCTCTGGAACTTTTTGCTGGAGTATGTGGTAACAATGGTTAGTGTATCTAGGTTTAAAAAAGGTTTGGACAAGTTCCTGGAGAAAAAGTCCATAGTTTGCTATTGAGACAGACATGGGGAAGCAACTGCTTGTACCAGGATTGGTAGCATGGAATGTTGCTACTCCTTGAGATTCTGGAATGTTGCTACTATTTGGGTTTCTGCCAGGTACTTGTGACCTGGCTTGGCCACTGTTTGGAAACAGGATAGTCCACTTGCATGGGTGTTGAGGGACTGGTCATGGGCGCTGCCAGACACTGGTCCCTTTGCACTGAGCTACTCTGGCTGGGGGTCAGAAATAAAAAACAATGACTCTCCACAAAGCTGGGTATTTATATTAGCCCAGTTGGATGAACTCTCCTCCCCTGTCAGTCAAGAAAGAATGCACAGCCCTTCTTCTGGAAACTGTTGGGGTTAGTAATAAGTACTGAATGTTCTGGTACTGCTGCACAAGCAGAATTGTATCTCCTCTACATTAAATTAAAAAGCAAAATCTCGATATGTTGCAGAAGGTCAGATTTGATAATTTGCATACTTCACAGTATTTACCATCATATTTTAGCAGCTTCGGTGGCCGGTTTATTTCCCTTTGTTAGAGGTGTTGATGACTCAGAGGGACACAGCTTCACATGTGGTAGACCCAGAGCTTTTTTGAGGGGGTACTTGGGGGTACTGAGTACCAGCACCTTTTCCATTGTCTGCTAAAATTGACCCATGGGCCCCAAGTTTTAATGAAAGAGCTCAGGCTCTACACACCAATTCTGCCTTGTCATAGATTCTGTGACTGGTTGCAGGGGACCTGGCTAATGTGGGGTGAGTCCCCTTAGCGATCACCCCACCCCTGAAGGGTGGCCTAGCATTTGAGTACTGGCACCTTTTTCGCTAGACAAAATGCACTGGGTAGACCAGACCCAAGGTCAACAACTTTTGAAAGACTTTAGTCATGTTTTTTTCCCCAGAGATGGCCACATATGAGATCATGGAAATAGTTTTACAGGAGAGAAAGGTTTACTGCTTAATTATGCAAAATGCAAAAATTAATCCCTCAGTTGTGATGGGTTGCAAAATTCACAATTGTCAAGTTATAAAAGTTTTGTTTTCTATGGGAAAAATCCTGGAAATTTCAAACAGTATCAGATCGACTTACTAGGTTCTAGTTTCATTGACAATATATGCATTTCTGTGCACTATAACTGAAAAATAAAGAATAAAAAAAATCCCAGTAAGACAGAGAAAACGGCACCTCTTTCAAACCAGCACCACTAGGTGAACCTGCCTTAACTGCCTAGTAGGAAAATCTAATGATTAAGAAATAACCAATAACCATTTAATCCCAGATACATGATCAGCATCGCTGATCTTCTTGCAAATCATTGTACAGGTACAGAATGTCTTGACTTTGGTTGACAAGTCAAGGTATTCATATTTATAGCAACTAGTGTTGGTCTGGACAGGTCTAGACATGCAAGTTGACCTTAGTGAGATATTTAATTGTGTGGCTGAAAGATAAGCGTCCACAAGTTAGCTAAGACTGATAGATCATAGGTGATAACAATGCAGAGTTTTTCAGTAGAGGAATGAGTGCTGTAATAAGAGACTCTGTGCTACTCTAAAAATGAATGTTCATGCATAACACTGTTGTAAACTCTAATTATTTTATTTATAGTGAAATATCTTTATTGTCAAACATATCAGCAACTGGAAACAGTACATAAACATAGAAACATAGACAAGGAATATCAAACAAGTCAAGCTTATAAGAATGACTAAACATTTTAGGAACTATACCCAACCCCCTCCCCCCACTTCTTTCCCCCGAAACCACACACGCACACACACACAATCACCACCCCCAAAAGCAAATCTAAAAGTACCAGGATATGTACTTCCTATGACTCAGCCTCTCCTATCAACATATGTGTTTATATTGCCAATGTATTCAGAAAGGTGGAGTGAACCCGAGTAGTCGGGGTATTCCAATACGAGGTCCAGAGTTTTAAAAAATGCTTCTTGGTTCGATATCCATGAATGTCCACATAAAGTCATTCCATAACCAAGGGAGCATACATTTGATTGTGTCATAACATCAGTGATCCAAGGCAGAAGGACACAGCATTTAACAATTAAAGAAGCTTTTCTCAAAAATAAACTAGAAATTTGGGTGCCCTCCATAATGTCTATCATATTATCCAAAAGATATGGGGTGTAGCCTCCCAGTGTCTATTGTACACATGTCAACAAGTGAGACTTGATGAACAGGTGCACAGGTCCATATGCCTAATTATTTTATTTAAACGATTAAAAAAGAAATAAATGTGAATGTAATTAAGTAAAATGATAAATAAAAAAATTTAAAAAATAAAATAAGTGGCATACTTGTAGATTTTTTTTGATTTACAGCTGCTGGGCTATTTTTTCTGAGCAAGGCAAATGTTTCAGTTCTCCAGTCAGGGTACCAAGCCGCCTTTAATACCTGGCCTTATGGGGGCTGTGAGAACCACTGTGTTGATCAAGTTATTCATAATAAGGGGGTACTTTTATAACTCTGTGCTTTTATTTAGGCTCTCAGAGGGCAAAGCAAGCACTGACTTTCCTTTATAGCATATTAGCTTAGAAGTGCTCAGGTTTGAGCACTTTTACCAGCCACTTTTACCATAGAGCTGGCAAGTGAGTCTCACCGAAGCCCCAGCCAGATTCTGCCTATGTATATGCCTACCTTAAAATACATGTTATGTAAGACATTCACATATTACAGAATAGTCCTTAGTCGGGTTTCTGGCATTCACGCATATATGCCAATATTTGAAAAAATTAAATGAACAATCATTTACTTGTTATCGGTGTGTACATTGTTTGCTTATGTTTTATAGAATTAATCCTCATAATCCCAAAAACATGTTGTATTTATTAAAAAATTTGAACATGTATGGGGGAATTCTATACAGGGCACCCAATTGTGGGCACACAAATGAGGCTGAGTGGCAAAATGGGGTACAAAGGCAGGTGCACAAGTAAGTGCACTTAGGCTCTATTCCATAACTTGGTGTATCTGAAAGGGTTTAAGTGCTGCAGGAGTAGTCCCCTATGTATGCCCCCTTTCACTTAGAGTTCTCTAGAAGTTACATGTGTAAGTGGGACCCCATCTGCGTCCTGCCTGTGCTCTGCCTCTGTATACACCCCCTTTCACTTAGAGTAATCTGCAAGTTACATGCATATAACGGAACTCTGCCTATATCCCGCCTATGCTCCACCCCCGTGTACATCCCTTGCACTTAGAGTACTCTGTAAGTTATGTGTGTAAGAGGGACACCGCCTATGTCCCGCCTTTGCTCTGCCCTTGTACACCTTTTGCACTTAGAGTATTCCGTATATGCATTACGTACATCTTACATTTGTGGTAGCATCAGTAATAACTCTTGTATTTTCTATGCCATTCCCCTTACTTAAGTATAGAACTTGTATACCTTCATTGCAGAATTTAAATAATTGATTCTGATTTTTTTTTTAACCTGATAATTTTTCCTTCTTGAAATTAGGGCTAGGATATACTTCACAACCTTCATTCACAACTGCCTGGTGATTTCCCTCCACATTGTATCTCTTCCCATATTATTTTAGCCTAGTCTAGCAAGAGTCCTCACTGTGAGCAACGAAGCCCAGAATTCATAGACCTTGAGACAGACCACTGGGCATCACTGTTTATGTATTTATTTGTATATTTGTTATACCATCAAATTGTCTTTGGACATTAAGGTGGTTTACATACCAAACTGTAGAATGGAATATAAAAAATGATAACAGTATTGATGCACACGATAAAAATCCTTGAACACAATGAAACCAGACATACAGGGGTGAGAGGCAAGGTTATGGACTCTGGGGTCCTTTTATTAAGGTGCGCTGAAAAATGGCCTGCAGTAATGTAGGCTCGGGTTTTGGGCACGAAAACTTTTCCGAAAATGGACGTGCGGCAAAATGAAAATTGCTGCGCATCCATTTTGGGTCTGAGATTTTACCACCAGCCATTGACCTAGCG
Organism: Microcaecilia unicolor; assembly: GCF_901765095.1. NCBI lineage: Eukaryota > Metazoa > Chordata > Amphibia > Gymnophiona > Siphonopidae > Microcaecilia > Microcaecilia unicolor. The sequence continues at coordinate 183,611,327 of NC_044039.1, read as the reverse complement.
GTAAAGTCTCATGTGGTAACCGGGCAGTAATGACCTACACATGCAAAATGCCACTTGGCACGTGTCCGATACGCACGGCAGAAAATAAAAATGATTTTTCGGCCACGCGTATCAGATGTGCGCCAAAAATGAAATTACGCAGTAGCCATGCGGCAGCTCCATTTTGGCATACGTTTGGCATGCATAGACGCTTACGTGGCTTAGTAAAAGGGCCCCTCTGTTCTCTTTAAGCTGAGCAGGAGTCCTCTAACTGCATTGCCGCCAGTAGGGGGCAGTACATTAATACTGTGTTTTCAAATGTTAGGAACAACAGATTCCCTGGAATTCTGCAAAGCTTGCCTGACCCTCACTATTGAAAATGTGATATGAAGCAACACTCCCATTGGCAGGACTGTATTCCGCTCAGCTTAGATGGAATAGTGGTCATGGATTTGATATACTGTCTTTCTGTGGTACAACCAAAATGGTTTATGTTTATTATATACAGGTACCTGTCAGTGGCGTAGCCAGACAGCCAGTTTTGGGTGGGCCTGAGCCCAAATTGGTTGGGCACAAAATTTTCTCTACTCTGCCCTACCTCCACCTCAAAATATAAATACTTTAGCTAATGAGGATCCTCAAGCTCAGTCAGCTGAAGACTTTCTCTGAAGGTGGCCAGAACTCTCTTTTACCAAGCTTGGCAGGCAGCAGCAATGACCCTAAGCCACTGATGCCAGCACCACATACATGCTTAGGTGTCGATGGCTCAAGGATGATGTAGCCAGAGCTTGGTAGAAGGGAGTTCTGGTCGCCTTTGGACGGGGTCCTTAGCTGGGGATGTGTGGGAATCCTCATCAGCTATACAGCAAGAGTTAGGACTGGTGTTAGACCTGCTTGGGGCCAGGTCAGAAAATAAAGGAGGGCTCCCCTCCCCTATTCCCTCTCCTCTTTGCCTCCCCTCCAATTTCCCACCTGACATTACTATCACACCAACAGATCCTCACCAAATATAGAACAAGGGATCACAAATTAGAAATAAAAATATTTAGACAAAAATTGAAAAGGAACCCCAAGACGTTAAACATAGCATTACTGCAACACTGGAGACACAAAACAGAGATGCATTTCCTTTTCTACAGAACACAATACAAAGACATTTGCTATGCACATTTCCAAAAGCTAACATATTCCATTTAAAACATTCAAAATAAAATGCTTTGTTTCTACCTTTGTTGTCTGGACATTTTATTTTTCCATCTTGCTGGTTCCAATTTCTCTTTTCTGCTTTCCTCTCTGTCGTCTGCTAATTCTTCTTCAAGCAGCTGCAGTCCATTTGTCTTTTCTCCTCTCTCCTGTCTGTTCCCTCACTATTCCTGCCTCTGACATATTGATCATTCCTTTGTAGCTCTTTTCTGCCTCTCTCTCACCCTTCTTCGTCTCCTTTTTACTTTTCAACTACCTATCAAATTTCCATCTTCTTCTTTCACCCATTAGCTCTCCCATTCCCCATCGTACTCCTCCCCATCCCTACTTTCTCTTTTATCTTTAATCTACTCCCCATTACCATATTTCTACCCTCTGTAATCACTTTCTCTCATTCATTTCCTTGCCACCCCCTCCTCCCCCTCTTGGCCTCTCCCACAGGGTTCCACCATTCCCATCGTCTTCCTCCCTCCACCCTTCTAAACAGCATCTGATCCCCTCCCCACCCCACCCTGGTAGCCTTATATTTTCCTGCCCCTTCTCTCTTCATTCCTGTCCTCTCCCCCATGGCCCAGCATTCCTCCCCCTCACCACCTACTGTGTACCTCTCCCTCCCTCTCATCCACCCCATGTCTATCTCCCCTTCTCATTCCCACTGTCCACCATCTCTCTCTCCCTCTCCTTTGTATTCTGGGTCCAACATCTCTCTCCCCTTCCCATACAGCATCTCTACCTTCCTTCCCTCTACCATCATGTCCAACATTTCTCCCTTCCCTCCACCCCTATGCCCACCAATTCTCCCTCCTCTCCACCCCTATGTTCAAACTTTCTCCTCCTCTCACTACCTATCCCCTCTCTATACAGCATGTCTCCCTCCCCTCCACCTCATATGCAGCCTTCTCCCTTCCTCACCCCTCCACCCCTTTGCTGCATCTCTCCCTTCTTCCCCGTGCAGCATCTCCCCCACCCACCATGCCTCATCTTTCCATCTTCCCTCCTCCCTGTGCAGCATCTTTCCTTCCATCTTGCCTCCCCCCTGTGATGCTGCTGTCCCCGTCTTCCCTCCCCCATGCAGCATCATTTCCCCATCATCCCTTCCTCCGTACAGCAACTTTCACCCCATCTTCCCTCACCCTCCTTGCAGGCCCGCCCAGCAGCGATTCTGGTCGCAGGCTCGGTTTGCAGTGATTCCCACACGCTGTCTGCCAGCTGCTGCTCAACAATCTCCTTGCAGCTACTAAGCGCTAACCCAGAAGCCTCTCCTCTGCAGAGGAGAGGCTTCCGGGTTAGCACTTAGTAGCTGCAAGGAGATTGTTGAGCGGCAGCCGGCAGGCAGCGCGTGGGAATCACTGCGAGCTGAGCCTGCGACCGGAATCGCTGTGCAGGAAGGAACACTGCTCCTGGGTGGGCCTGACCCCAAATTGGGTGGGCCCAGGCCCACCTGGGCCCACCCGTGGCTACGCCCCTGGACTACCTGTGATCAACTAGTTAGTGGGAAAAGAAGAAGGGGCAGCATCAGAGTATAATTATTAGGTTTCAAATTACTGTTTTCAAGTTTACCTCATTTATTGTATTTATATTTATTCTTGGTTATTTTACTATTGTTATAATTGTAAGTTTTATGTTAAACTGTACCTGCTGTATACTGCCTTGGGTGAATATCTTCATAAAGGCGGTTAATAAATCCCAATAAATAAATAAATAATTAAAGTAAAGGCCTGTTTAAAGGACTAGGTTTTAAAAGCCAATTTAAATTTGGAACAGGCTGATAGATCCCAAAGATAGGGTGGAATAGCATTCCAGAGAGGGGGAGTTAAGCAACAAAAAGCTGTGTCACAGGAGCAGTCAAGCCATAGATGAGCGACAGTGGAGATCACAAACAAATGTGTGTTTGCAGACCTAAGAGAATGAAATAGCCAATAAGGTGTTACAAGGCAGGCCAGATACGCAGGTATACTGAGGAGCAAGCACAGTGGGCTAGTGGTAGAATCTTCTGGAATATAATGACAATCATCTTCTCTATTTCCCGAGATTATCACTCTCACCTATTGTTTACATTCCAGATCCTTAAAAAAGTTATTTGACATCCTTTTAACTATTGATCAAAAGCATATCCTTTCCAACTGGAAATGAGCTCAACTATTTAATGTTCACTTTTGGTAGAACTCTATTTTGCAACATCACAAATTTGAGTTTTCAATCACTGAAAAGCTTGGAACTTGTACACATGGCCATTCAACATGGTCTCCTTTAGAAAAATATCTAAACAATATCACTACATAATTTAAATCAGTTTTTCCTTTACTGATGTCTAATGGAACCTAAATATCTCTGATGATTCTGTTCATCTTTTCTTTACTTTGTATGGTTTTTCTCACTTATTATTTACTTTACTGTTTTGATCTGACTTGAAATTTTCAATAAAATATCTTGAAAAAAAATTCAATAAACTATAAGGAGCCTGCATTGCTCAAACAGAAATGGTGCTTTGAATAAGCTGAAGGTGACACAATTGGTAGACAGGGAGACCCACCAAGAGTGAATTCAGATGATTTCAAACCAGGGCATGACTCAAAGGGTACAGCGTTTGTTTGTCAAGATAAGGTTTCAGAAGGTGAATCTTTCTCAGGGCAAAAAAACAATCTTAGTGATAAAAAAAAAGGTGAAGGAAAGATCAGAAATCTAGGCAATAGCTTGAATGGAGGTTTTAATTGGCATTAAAACACTTTAATGGGGACTCTGGCTCCCTTTTCTCTAAGGCAGCGGTCCTCAACCCAGCCTGGTTTCCAGGATTTCCACAATAAATATGTATGAGATCTACTTGCATGCAATGGAAGCTGTGAATGCAAATAGGTCTCATACATATTCATTGTGGAAATCCTGAAAACCAGGCTGGGTTGTGGACCTCCAGGACTGGATTTGAGGACCCCTGCCTGCTCTAGAGGCAGGAAACCTGAGCTAGGAAGCAAACTTGGTCCCTCTGCATGACAGTGTGCAGCATTGTCAGTGAGCCATGCCTAGCCAGGCCCTGAGTTTTTTGGTTTTTTTTTAGTGCAGAATGCCTCCAGGGGAATAACAGAAGCAATACAATTTAACCTGGGATGCATGGTAATGTGAACAAAACAAGTCTGTCTTGGGAACACAATAGAGCCCAACATAAAACCTGATTTGCTAAATTACTGGGGCAGAAGCTTTCTGGCAGTCTTGAATTAAGCATCTTACAACATTAAACCATTGCAGGTCAAAGTGGCCTTGCACAAAGGGAAGCCAATAAATAATGTATTCTGGAGTGCCTTGAGTGCTGTAATTATCTGCATGTGTCAACAGAGGGCAGCAGTTCAGCACTTATGCTTTGTCTAATATTATCTCCTCTGGCAAGCTTAAACAGAAACTATATATACTACTACAGCTCACCCTGGAGCAGGAGCTGGCAGTGTAAGACCCGCATTTTTGTAACCAAGGGCAATATATTGTAATAATACTCACGGTTTTCTTCCACCTCTCAAAAATCAAAATATGTACAGCAATCCTACTTTACTATTCCTAGTTGCTTATTGCACAGTCTGGCTACACGGTTCACATTAAGAGCCTTTGTTTCTTGTTGTGATAAGTATAGAAATGCTGCATTTATTTTTAAACTTACAGGAGTGAGTCCATATAGAGTTTCATAGTCAAGGGACAGCTAACATTCAGGCTGCAACATCCTGTCCCCAGCAGCAGAGTATTGTAAATTCATACCTCTACAAACCTGTTGTTTTCCCTCTTTATTTTTTTTTTTTAATGCCCTTGCTCAATTTCTTACTTTAGTTTGCTTTTAAACGCAGAGAGTTGAACAGAAAGCAGAGAACGCATTTGAACTTAAGTTACATTAATATGTGATAGGGAAAACCAGCATTATTCTATGAAATAGAAATGACTTATTTGTTTTTTGTAACTTTGCTAATGTGAAAGTGGAAGTGTCTGACTCAGTACAGTGTGTCTTTTATTCTGTAGAGGAAAATTCTCAATTAGTTTTAAAAAATCAGCTTTGGATGCCACACAAGTCTATGAGCACCACAGAAGGCTGCAGAACCGGAAGAGGAGGGGTCCCCCCCCCCTTCATCACATTTAATTATTCATTACAACAGTGAAGCAACTCTGTCTGGCTACTCGGAAGGTTCTTCAAGCTTTCAGCTGAGTGCAGTGAGAACTTGGATTAGGTTCTGCCTAAAAGCTAAGGCTTCACGTTTTAATTTAGAACTGAAGCTTCACAGGGTTTTAATTAATGTTCTTAATAAATACAAGTGACACAGTAAGATCAGGCAGATCAAGGCAGCTGTCTAAGCAGACTGGCTGTCAGTTAAAAGAAAATTACAATAAATTAAAGCAAAGCAGCAAAATGTCACCAGCCATATTGCTCCCTTCTCTGATCATGCTGGACAGCTGGCCATGTCACCGTCACATGTCACCATCACAGCTGAGACCATTGTTGGCATTGCAGCAAAAGGCAAAAGCTTTACCCCCCCCCCCTCATTTTATAACTTGGCGCCTAATGGCTCCGCATGCGTGCGTAGTTTCCAGAATGCTAGCACTTAAGCACAACAGAGGCGCAAAGCGTGATTCTATAAAATATGCACCAAAGTCACAACCCCTAATTCTATAAACTTGGTTGCACAATTTTGCAACTGGCATGCAAAATAACATGAGCAAATTATGGAATAGAGCCTAATTTAATTGTTTAAGTAGGCACTAATTGTTTTTACTGCCAATAATGACATTTTAAAGCAATATTAATTGGCACCAATTTACAGTTACGCATTTAAACAAACTTAGGCACTGTTCTATAAATTTCAATAGCGCATAACTACAAAGGGGGCATTAACATGGGAGTGGCATTTGTGGGTCAGCCACTTATGCACGAAGACCCCGATGCTAAAAAGTAAACGCAGGCACTAGAGGCCATTAACGCTGTACTAGCATCCGCATTTACCTGTGCAAAACGTTCAGAGGCCCAGAGTGTGAGATATAAACGAGCACGCGGACAAACAGCGCAAGTAGCAAGCTAATGTAGTCAAGCTCATGTAAATGAGGTTATTTTGTATTCCTCCTCAATGCTCAGAAAAGAGTGCCTGAAACAAAACTGCCTTACTGCTGCAACAATTAATGCCAGATCAGAGCAGGCATTAGGGTGTTGGAAGCAGGGGTGTAGCCAGACTTCGGCGGGAGGGGGGTCCAGAGCCCGAGGTGAGGGGGCACATTTTAGCCCCCCCAGTGCTGCCGACCCCCCGCCACGTTTGACCCTCCCCAGCACCGCCGCCCCTCCCCCGTCCCTTTCGACCCCCCCCTGCTGCCGCCAACCCTCACCCGCCACTGCCAGGCTCCTTTGCTGGCGGGGGTCCCCAACCCCCGCCAGCCAAAGTCCACTTCAGCGCCGGTCTCCGAGTCTGGTGCATTCGCTGATCTGGATTCTGTGCAGGACGTCAGGACTCACAGAAACAGAATCCAGATCAGCAACGCGCCGGAGACCGGCACTGAAGAGGACTTCGGATGGCAGGGGTTGGGGACCCCCGCCAGCAAAGGTACCTGACGGCGGCGGCGGCGGAGGAGGGTTGGCGGCGGCGGCAGGAAGGGGGGTATAATGTGACGGAGTAGCGTCGGCAGCGGGGGGGGGAGGTGAAAGAAGGGGGGCCAACTCTAAATCTGTGGGGGCCCATGCCCCCACGCCCCACCTAGCTACGCCCCTGGTTGGAAGAGAGGATTTCTCATGATTCTCACGCTTCTCTTATGATTCTGCAAAATCTGCTGGTTTTGATTGCTTTTGGAAGCAGACAGAAGCCCATGCAAGCCCTTAAGCGCTAGTCGTGAGAAATGAATATGCGCAAGTCACAGCAGACCCAAAAGTGAAAACACACGTTGGCGTCTGTTTCCTGTGTTTTAATATAAGTGTCAAAGCAAAAAAAATAAATAAATAAAATGCTTATATTAAGGCTGCAGAATGTAGACTCCAATGTATGCTTGACATTTGGGTTTTGCCAGGCGCATGTGCACAGGATCAGAGCTTACCGCGGAAGTCCTCTGCGCATGCGCCAAGCACAATTCTCCCACCGAACTCCCTAATGCTCAACGCTATGAGCGTGCCTATTTTTGACTCTCATTAGCGCTGAGCATTAAGGAGTTATTCTTCGGCACTGTTCCGGATGAATTTTATGGTGATGTTCAGAACAGTGCTGGAATTTTGAGCATTGAGGCCTAAGTTTATAGAATACTGTCAGTTATATGCACAATTAACAGTATTTAGGTGCGAGTATTACACCAGCCTTTGACGTGACCAGGGGCATAACCAGACCTCATGGTGGGAGAGGACCAGAACCTGCACCCCCCCACTGCCACGCCACGCACCGACCACTAGGCTATTCCAGGGACCTGCTTGCTGCTCTAATAGGGATGTTCTGTGGCATTAAAGACAGGCTGATTTGGTCTTTTTTCACAAAAGTGGGAACAGAGAAGAAGAGGTGGGAAACTACAGGCAGGCATGTTTAACCTCAGTGGTGAGAAAGATAATGGAGATACTGCTGAAAGAAAGAATAGTGAACTTTCTACAATCCAATGGGAAGCAAGATCCAAGGCAACATGGCAACATAACTCAGTCACAAAAGAACTGGATCGAGGACATGTGCTGGATTTGGCCTATTTAGATTTCAGCAAGAACTTTGATAAGAGTTCGTCATAGAAGGCTCATGAATACATTGGACAGCTTGAGGATGGAATCCAAAATGCTTAGCTGGATCAGAAATTGATTGGCTGTCAGGTGGCAGATGGTGGAGGTAAACAAGTTGCTCGGAAGAAAGAAAGGTGAGTAGCAGAGTGCCTCAGGGACCTGGGTTGGGGACAATTCTATTCAATATTTTTTTTTATTTATGAAACTTTCAAAATGATTACCCCACATATACATCTTATAAGGAAGATTTTAGAAGACAATAGCATCCTCTATATCATATATGCAAAAAGAAATCATAACTTTGCTCTCAATTAAAGTTCAGTAATGGGGTGGAGCAAAACCATCTGGGATAAAATTTAGAAAAGATAAAAAAAATTAAGGGCCCTGTTTACTCAAGGTTTTCATAGTTGTCACTTGTGGTTTGGGGGTTAATAATAACATGTCCAATGATGGCATTGCTCTATGGGATTCAAAGCCAGCCCACTACCTGCAGAACTCACTGTCTCTCCAGCACCTCTGGACTCTACAGTGGGGTCTTTTCCTCCCTGAGTCGAGGAGTTAATGCCCTCCAAGCCTGAGACCACATTCAGCAGTTCCTCCATAATCCCTACTCGAAAATCAGCAGGGCAGGGTGATTGTCTGCTCTGCTTTGGGCTACAGGTAATCTCAAGGGCCTGGGGAGATTCTGGAGCTCCCTTCTCTGATGAAACTCCCAGCAGCACAGCAACCGGAGCTCGGGTCAGAACAGAGCTCCAGTTTACATAACTATCAATCAGGCTGGCAGCCATGACATGGGAGGTACCACCCTTGGCTTTCCAGACTCATCCCTTTCTCTTCACTAGGCAAGGTAAGAGAAAGAAAAGCAAGAAAAAAACGCAGAGCTCAGAGCACTAGCAGAGCACATCTGCTATCTTGCTTTGCCCTCTATTCAATATTTTTGTGAGTGATATTGCAAAGGGATAGAAAGAAAAGTATGCCTTTTTTCAGATGACACAAAGATTAGCAACAGAGTGGACACCATGGAGGAAGTGGAAAGCATGAGAAGTGATCTACAAAATTAGAAGCATGGGCAAATGTTTGACCTTTAAACTTTAATGTGAAGAAATGTAGAGTGATGCATTTGAGGTGCAGAAATCCAAAGGAGTTATATGCAATAGGAGGTGAGAGGCTGATTTACACAAACCTGGAAAGGGATCTTGTGGTGATAGTATCTGAGCATCTCAAGTTGGTGAAACAATGTGCTAAGACGGTGGCCAAGCCAGAAGAACAGTTGACTGCATAAAAAGAGCATAACCAGCAGAATGAAGGAGGTGATGATGCCCCTGTAAAGTCATTGGTGATTTCACATTTGGGGTACTATGTTCATTTTTGGAGGCCATATCTTGCCAAAGACAAACAACAACTCAAAGTGGTTCAGAGAAAAATACCGAAAATGGTATGAGAAGACATATGAGGAGAGACTTGATGACCTGAATATGAATATCCTGGAGGAGAGGAGGGACTAGGGAGGTATGATACAGACATTTAAATACTTGAATGATCAAACAAACTTTTTCCCGAAACAGAGAGACTATGAAGATAGAGCACATGAAATGAAGCTGCAAGGGTGAAACTGGAAAGCAACATAGGAAATACTTTTTCACGGAGAAGGTGGTAGATAACTGAAGTGCTCTTCCATGGGAAGTGGTAGGGATGAAAAGGGTGAAGGAATTCAAAAAGCATGGGAACAGCACTGAGGATCCCTGTGTGGCAAGAGAATGGAATAAAAGTATAGAGTATTTTCAGTCAGGCAAAACATAACTGATTCACATACAAACACAAAAAGAGAGAGGGGGGTAACCTGCATGGGGCAGGAAATGCAACCCTGGCCACTTTTCTGGGTAGATTAGATTGACCATGCTGGTCTTTATCTGTTGTCATTCATGTTGTTACTTTTTATTTGTAGCATTTGTATCCCACATTTTCCCACCAGTTTGCAGGCTCAATGTGGCTTACATTTGCCGTAATGGCGGTTGCCATTTCCGGGTAATAGAATTACAAATGGTATTGCGTTAAGGTGCATACATACATGGTAACATACATGTAATGTAATATATATGGAACAGATCATGGTATATATATATATATATCATTTGCATACATACATGATTAGCCTACATGAAGTCTTTACCTTGCATGGCTCTTGTGAAGACTTGCCCTATATAATTGACCTAGAGGGGCATTTTCGAAAGGGATGGCCAAGTTGCGATTTGGACATCCTTGCAAAACGGCAAAATCCAGGAGCGGGGAAACCCGTATTTTCGAAAACACTGTCTGGGATGTACAAATTTGGACATCCCTAGACATGGACGTTTCTGACTTTCGGTGATTTTTGAATCCAAAGACGTCTATGTCAAAAACGTCCTAATGCAAGCCATTTGGGCATGGAAGGAGTCAGCATTTGTAGTGCACTGGTCCCCCTGACATGCCAGGACACCAACTGGGCACCCTAGGGGGCACTGCAGTAGACTTTATAAATTGCTCCCAGGTACATAGCTCCCTTACCTTGTGTGCTGAGCCCCCCTAAATCCCCCCAAAACCCACTACCCACAACTGTACACCACTACCATAGCCCTTAAACGGGTGAAGGGGGGACCTATATGTGGGTACAGTGGGTTTGTGGTGGGTTTTGGAGGGCACCCTGTTTCCTCCACAAATGTAACAGGTGTGTGTGTGTGTGGGGGGGGGGGGGTATGGGCCTGGATCCGCCTGTCTGAAGTGCACTGCTGTACCCACTAAAACTGCTGCAGGGACCTGCATGCGCTGTCATGGACCTGAGTATGACATCTGAGGCTGGCATAGAGGCTGGCACGATATATTTTTAAAGATGTTTTTGAGGGTAGGAGGGGGTTAGTGACCACTGGGGAGTAAGGGGAGGTCATCCCCGATTCTCTATGGTGGTCATCTGGTCATTTCGGGCACCTTTTGGTTCCTTAGTCGTAATAAAAACAGGTCCGGGTGAAAACATCCAAGTGTTCGTCAGGGACGTCCTTGTTTTTTTCGATTATGGGTCAAGGACGTCCAAGTGTTAGGAACACCCAAGTCCCGCCTTCGCTATGCCTCCGACATGCCCCCTTGAACTTTGGCCGTCCTTGCGACAGAGTGCAGTTGGAGACGTCCTAAATCGGGTTTCGATTATACGGACTTGAACATCCCTGAGAGAAGGACGTCCATCTTCCGATTTATGTCGAAAGATGGACGTCCTTCTCTTTCGAAAATGAGCCCACTAGGGACCTATTCCTAGCTATTTAATATGGGAATTACCACATTCTTACAGCAGGGTCCGCTCTAACAGTTACCATAGCATGTTTACTGTTAACATTGGATAATTCCTGTGTTAAACAGCTAGCTCAGAAATGAGAATTTTGGAGGCATGGAATGGGTGCGAACAGTGCTGTAAAGCATTAATGCGGCAGAGGAGTTAACGCTTCCTCAAGAGGTGCAGCTAACTGTATCATGTGTTATTTGCCACACAGTTGGAGAGTAAATTTATAACAGGATTCCTAGGTTAATTGGGCAAGAAGGCATCAATTTTGGCACTATTTTATAGAAATAGCAAAAATCCAACAACAACAGCACCTACTGTACATTGAAGGTGCAGATTTTATACCTGCTTCAGGGTAGGTGTAAATATCTGCATGTAAAGTATGCAAGTATGCTCGTAGATTAGTATATTGTATAATCGACCTGTGCACTTTATGACTCTGCCTGTACTGTGCCTAGGCCAGAGGTTCTCAATCTGATCCACAGGACACACCCAGCCAGTCAGGTTTTCAGGACATCCACAATGAATATGCATGAGATAGATTTGCATACGATGGAGGCAGTGCATGCAAATTTATCTCATGCATATTCATTGTGAGTTTTCCGAAAACCCAACTTGCTAGGTGTGTCCTGAGGACTGGGTTGAGAACCTCTGGCCTACACCATACCCTGGCAAAGCCTACAGGTAAAGTATGTTTGTTCATGCGAACACACTTACTTTTACACCACCCCCTACTGGCAGCAATGCAGTTGAAGGACTCTTGCTCAGCTTAGAGGGAACAGTGGACCCGGCAGCTTCCATATGGAGTGGAAGGCACCTACATGGGGGAAGTTTTCACAAGTTCCACATGTAAGTGAGGCACCAAAAAATGGAAAAAGTAGAGTAACGAAAACTCCTCACAGCTGATGTTCAAACAACATTTATTCAGAGTTCTTCTAAAACATGGTCATTATTCTTTCATAAATTCAAGGCGCTAATATTCATATGCATAGATTTCCTACTTTGAATGTTCACGTTGACCTTTGTGTTGCAGCTCAAATGTTTTCCTAAACAAAAAAAGCATCACATTAGAGCCAGCAAGCAGGATACGCTAAGAACAAATAAATCTTTTTCTGGCTGCCCAACAGTGAATGAATCAACTTCTTACATGACGCATCCTGTGTGCTCATAAAAACTGCCAGTTGCAACTTCAGGGTTGCAGCTCAAAGTGAGCAACAGACAGACAATTTATGTGTACCACAACAAAGACGCTTCAATCATTCAATAAACATAGCAGAGCAATCAAACTATTCAGTTTGACATGCAATTACCGTGTAAAATTATTTTCTTCTGCACAATTAGAGCCCACTATTCAAAAGCCCTTATCCGTAGAGTGACAGCTGCTAGTTGAATAAGTGCTCTATCTGTGAATTGTTTTGCGTTATTTTCCAAACAGTGCTGAGGCAGAGCAAGGGCAGAATGTGAGCATCCCACCTAAAAATGGATTGCTGGCAATATTCAGGCTATCTGAACAGCACATGAAATTTAATGTGAACAAATGCAGATTGGGAAGAATAATCTGAATCATAGTTACTTGATGCTAGGGTCCACCTTAGGAGTCAGCACCCAAGAAAAAGATCTAGGTGACATCATATACAATACGCTGAAATCTTCTGCCCAGTGTTCAGCGGCTAAAAAAAGCAAACAGAATGCTAGAAATTATTAGGAAAGGGATGGAAAATAAGACAAACTATTATAATTGTTCCATGATGCAACCTCATGAGATTTGCGTGCAGTTCTGATCACCATATCTCAAAAAGGATATAGCGGAATTAGAAAAGGTTCAAAGAAAGGGCGACCAAAAGGGGATGGAACTCCTCCATTATGAGGAAAGGCTATAGAGGATAGGGCTCTTCAGCTTGGAAAAGAGACGGATGAGAGGAGATATGATTGAGGTCTACAAAATCCTGAGTGGTGTAGAATGGATAGATTGAATCGATTTTTTACTCTTTCAGAAAGTACAAAGACTAGGGGGACACTCAGAGAAGTTACATGGTAATACTCTAAAAACAAATAGGAGGAAATATTTTTTTCACTCAGCGAATAGGTAAGCTCTGGATCTTGTTGCCAGAGGATTTGGTTCCAGTGGTTAACATATCTAGGGTTAAAAAGGTTTGGACAAGTTCCTGGAGGAAAAGTCCATAGTCTGTTATTGAGATAGACATGGGGAAGCCACTGCTTGCCCTGGGATCGGTAGCATGGATCTTGCTACTATCTGCGATTCTGTCAGGTACTCTTTAATTCCATATAGTTTACTTCCTCCTCCAAAATGAAACTCAGTTAAATATGTGGCTGTACTTAAATACGTGGGTTTCTAAATGGGGACAACTGCATGTGGAAGTGGTAGCACTTACCCTTGGGAGTTGCAAAATGTAATAGTACAAACTATAACACCTATCATTTAGAATGAAAAAGGAGAATAGACCTCAGTCAAACAGAAGCCTTGCCTTGTCAAGCTCACTTCAATCATTGGACAAAAAAAAAAAAACTCCACCAAAACTATAACTAGATTTATCAAAAACATCATGCTCATTCTCCAAACTTCACACTGGGGGCCCTGTTTACTAAGGTGTGTTAGTGCTTTTAGCTCGAGCTAAAAGCATTAGCATGTCTATAGTGCAACTTAGTTAACTGTAGTAAGTAATTAGATAAAAAATCCAGTCAGCAGCAAGCATCAATCAAACATTGTCCCATAAGAAATCTGTCCAAATTATCTGTCCATATTAAACTTGTGGCATTATTAATGGTCAAAATACTGAGCTACTATTGAAGTCTTCCTTCTTTGCTTGCCAACAAAAATTCACAGCAGGGATTCCCTGTTTCACCAGTCATTTCGTCAGGGGATGACCAGAAAACTACTGCCATGGCAACACGCTGACCTCTACTTTCTATGTAAAATGGGCGCCTCATATTTACATACCACACTGACTGCAGGGTTTGAGTATTGACCCCTTAAATTTCAACATATGCCTGTAAAAGGCACACTTTAAGTTAGACACCCACTGTACCAACGTTTATAGAATTCTGGCACTTTTTTTTAAAATCATGTTTTTATTGAGTTTTCAAGAAAATTTAAACCAATATAACATACAAAAACAACAAATAGAAAAAAACCAAATGCATTACATACAGATAAATGTGACAATTTAAGTATAAATAATCAATTTAAGTATAAAAAATCTAATCTCTAGGAGATGCTGTTGTTTTGATGTAATGATCAAAAGGAGCTCAATGCTTCTTACAAGTAGGTAATGGATGAAATTTAAAAGCTGCAGATTCTTCATAGTTTCTAATAGTACAAAGATGACTCCACCATTCATAAAAGTTCAAATGCAAATTATTTTTCCAATGAAATTCTATAAGATGAGTGGCTAGAGCCATCATTATATCAAAACGTTTTTGATATTGATCCTCAAGTGTAAGTTTAGGGGTTGAATAACGGAGTATTATCACATCATATGTCAAACCAACAGGCGAGGAGAAGGGAATTATTGCATATATTCTTTTCCATATTAAATTCCAGTAGGTGTACACATGGGAACATTCAAAGAGTAGATGCTTCAGGTGACCAACAGGAGCAGAACAAGACCAACATTTTGGAGGAGATGTTGATTTTGTTAGTTTAGACAATTTAAAAGGAGTCCAATAAGCTCTATGAAGAACAAAAAAATGATTGTGTTGTACTAGCAGAGAAAGTGGGTCTATTGGATTTAGACCAAAAGGTTAGCCAATCAATTTCACCATGATGATAGCACAATTCCAACTCCCTTCTATGTTGGTGCTCAAGACAGGGGTTTGTGAAAGAGTCATGTATAGCTTTGTATATTCTCGATGCTTTCCTATTACCCTTTAGAATAGTATGACAAAAGGTAGCAAGATTAGCAGCATCTGACTGACCATCCATGGTTTGCAACAAATTTTGGTAGACATTAGAGAGGGAAAGCCAAGAATCAGCATCAAGTGTAGTTAAATTACATTGTAGACAAGCAGATTCCGCACTTTTTTGTGGGATCATATGGCTCATATGCGCATAAGTGCTTGGCATTATTCTGTAAAATTGTTCTGCAACTTACTTAGCAAGTATTAGAAAGTAGGCCATACCCATGGGTGAAGCATGGGTGTGTCATGGGCATGTCACCATGTGATGTGCCCAACTTATAGAATACTGTTTCTTGCACACGCTGCATGGTGCACTTAAACACAGCAAATGTTCCTGCAAATTAAACTTCTTAACTATTCAATGCAATGTAAAACATAACTGGTTGAGCATCAAATCAATATTAATAAAGGATGTTTTAACTGACCATCAGTTCCAGTGTGCATTCCATTGAGCAACAAGACTCATTATATACAGCACTGTATTTTCATCGGTCCTTTTTTATTTAATAGAAACAATTATTTAACTTTATGGCTTTTAACTTGAGACAATGGATCCACAGCCAACGTGGCCAGGATTCGCTTGATTAATCTCTTCAAGCATGGTGCATTTAGGCATTTGAACTTACACTTGGCGTATGTGGAAGCACCTAAGTTTTGGCATGCCAAAGCGGCTTTGTGCTTGCATTTTCTAATGGGTTAGGCATTGCCTCAACACCATTATAGAACTGCACCCCATTGTGATGCCTTAATTCAGGTGTCACGTTATAAAATTCCCCCCTTAGTATGATACCAACTATACATTAACAATAGCGATAAAGACTTAATCCTTAGTGAATACCACAAAACCTTAAATAAGTCAACAATAGTGTTCTACACTGCAAAACATTCCTTGTGTGTCTCAGCGTTTACCACCAGCTGATTTTTACTGTGAGCTAAACATGTTTGCGCAGCTATATAAAAGGCCCCCTTAGGTCCCTATTTACTGAGCAGCGCTAAGGGCATGCTAGCATTTTTAACGCGCGTGCTAAACCCGATGCATCACCTCTGAAGCATCACCTCTAACCACCTCTGCTAGATTGAAAATGCCCAAGGGGTTTTAAATTACGAATCTTAAGTGAGTGCCTGCAAATGTTCATTTATTAATACAGAGACAATAGCATCATAATTCAGCACACTGCCATACAAGCCACAATGACTCTCCAATTCCATTAGGTCCTTTGTTGATTAATACAATCAACTAGTATCTGATAACGTCTGTGCCTCTATAATCTAAACCTGAAGGCTCCATCAATGAAAAGGATCTTGAGTGCTAGCCACAGCTGTAAATTTTTTGCATTTTGGAGGGGGTTTATTAAAGTTCACTTCCACTGCAAAAAATATATTAAATACTGGAACATTTCTATGAAAGCATATATAAATAATATTGTGCTGGAGAAAAACAATCAGCCTTAAACCTTTTCAAGTATGTCCTTTTGAACTCACCTATTTGCAATGGTATCTCAGTTATTTAGAAGGAAAACAGGATAGATGCCAATGTTTCACATTTACTACAGGATTACAAAGTCTAGAAATTATGTTCAGGAGTTCATGCACCTCTACTATGTGTCAATAACAGTGGAATATGTTTCACCTCTTCTGGCCTCTGGTTTCTGCACTAGCTTGCCTAAACGCACCGTGCTAATGAAACAAAAGCAAAGTTCAGATATGTTGATTCCATGGCCTTGATGTAACGTGCTATAAAATGTTATAGATCTTTTAAAATTGGACCTGAAGCATAGATTAAGAAACATGAAGTATGCCAAACTATTTAAAAAAATCATCCACATATTAGCAAATTAGGCCATTTGCCAGTATGTAAATAACTCGGCTACTTTCAAGTCTGTACAGAATCATTTTCTTTCTGAAAAGATGTAGCACTCCTTTGTTTTAAAGGAAGCCTTTTCCATGAGACGTGAAGGCTCATTTTACAGAGAATGTAGAAATTGGAACCGAGATGTCCAGGTCAGGACATGCTCAATTCCGGTGTTTTTTTGAACAAGGATCTGCCAAGTTCAAGCATTTTCTAACATACCTGAAGAAGTGCACATGTGTTTGCCAGCATATACCGTCAGAGCAGCCATTTTACAAATATACGCAATGAAATAATGACTGGCATGGACCCAGAAACTTCCATGTGAAGGTATCAGTACTTATACATAGATGTCCACGTGTAGCTGACCCATTTTACAAACTTATATGTGTAACTGCCACTAATTAAGTAGCAAGGCCACAATCTTAACATGGTTTCATTGCAGAGGTAGATATAAACTACATGGATTAAGGAGAACGACTCTCTTAATCTATTGTGTAAAGCTCTGGCCAAAATGAGCACTTTTTAGAAAGTCTCTACATGCCATTGAGCACGTGTAAAAACTGAAATATTTCCCCATACACGTTTATTCCTTTGGTGAAATAGCAAATACATGTATAGATTTTAGGCCTGCCCAAACCCTACCCTGATCACACTTCCTTGAAATCTCTATGTAGCGTAGATCTCCATACGTAAATAGTGGATTTCTGAACATAAGAATTGCCATTGCTAGGCTTTTTAGTTTATCTTCGCCTTTGATCTGTGTCTCCAAGTCCTCACTCCAATTTGCAGCTAACCAGTCACAGTCTGATGGTGTCTCTTTTTCCCAGTAGGGCTATTCTTAAATGAGCCACCCTTACATGTTCATTCCCCATCAGGCTGAACTATCTGAGAACAAAACTCACTTGACAGGTGCCCTAATTTTAGGCCTCTGATATAATTTCTGACTTGCAAATAAGCAAAGATATCCTGAGTGCCTAAAGCATATTGTCTCTGTAATGCTCCGAAAGAAAGCAGCAGCCACCTCTCTGTCACTATTGTTCAATATTCATTATACTTTTCCTTCCCAAAGTTGAAAACTACCCTCATCCATCCTTGGCACAAAGTCCAGATTCCTCTGCATTGGCAGATACACAGACTCTCATTGTGATTGCTGGAGCTTCTCACATAGCAGGTACCAGGTTTTTCATACCCCTTGCAGTAAGACTGAGCTCTTCACTTCCTTAGGTAACTTCTTATTCTCTATATGCAGGAGATGTTTAAGAGATAAAAGTAGGGCTAAGACCCATTCCCATGACACCAAAGTATAATTTTCAGTTTCAAAGATTCAATCAATAAGGTGCGTTAGTAAGCATACCTCATTGCAAGCCTTCAGGTCTGGTAGGCCCAGCCTACCTCTATGCCATGGTTCCCTTTAAGATCATCAGTGGAACTTTTGCTTTCCTAACTTTCCATACAAATTTCCTTAGCAACCTGTTCACCTTCTGCAAGTCTTTATCCACATCCAGAAAGGTAGCAACTGCAGGATGTACAGCCACTTAAGGAAGAGGACTATTTTGAATAGAATGATCCCACCACTCACAGAGAGCTGCAAATAGCTCCAACTTGCAAGCCTTGTCTCCATATCTTGAACAAGACCTTGGAAATTCTCAACATAAAAGGCATCCAAATCTGAGTACAAATTAATGCCCAAATATTGAAAATACCTGTCCACTCATTGAAGTGGGAAATTACCTCTAAGTGTCCTCCATATGGTCTGTTGTGTTGGTAAAGCTGATGATTTATCTAAATTTAACTTAAGGCCCAAAATACCCCCTAAAACATGAATTCTCTGATCACTTCCAAAAGAAATTGCTGTGGGCTAGTGATATGGAACAAGAGGTCATCCTCAAAGACCCCCATCTTGAATTCTTCATGTCTCAACTGTATCCCTATTATCTTCGGATATGATTTTATTCTGTCCATCAAAGGTTCTAACGTTAAAATAAATAGCATCAGGGAAAGAGGGCTCCAAGGCTATTGAAGTATCCTTGTAAAAATGTGAAATATATGTTTTTTGGAGCCATCTGAACTAACTTTCTTTTTGAATGATAAGATGTCTGGGGATAGGCCTTCGTATGTCCCTGAAGTTAATGGACCATGTTGAAGGACTGTAATTGGAATGTCTTGCTTCAGTTTTGCATAGTCTAGGCATTTTCCTCTGTGAATTTGTTTCATGGGTTTTCTCCTGAATTGAAATTCTTCTCCTCATTATTATTATTCTTGAGCTGGTGTAAATGCTGATGCCCAAGTTAGGCACCCTGAGGCAGTATTCTATAATATGCACACAACTTTTCAGAATGCCCTGCAACTTTACTTTAAAACAAAAGACTGGACTTCATTAAAGGTTAAAGTTTCCATATTTCCTGATGTTTCTAAGTCTACACAATCTAGACAAAAACAGTTCCTGAGCCTTTGACAAAGAGCGTTTGATGCGGTTGCTAAGTTTCAGTTAAGATATCCTTGTAGACGTGTTATTCGTTTGGATAATCATACCGACATTTTTTATGCTGCCTCTCAATTGTAATTTTTTCTTGACGGGAAAGGTACTGTTACAGATGGATCTTGAGAGACCTTTGACTCCCTGAGCCATTTATGATAACAGGACTGTTCATTTACTATAATTTAATTATATGATATTGTTTCCAGTTTTTTTTCTCTTCCTCAGATAGTGGGATTCTTGTTCCCTCCCATTAATGTACTATATAGAGCTAATTTTGATAGGAATTTTTTCTATTGGGAGTTATTATGTTTTGTTAAGTTATTACTTTAATTGGCTCTTTATTCTAATTCAAACTTGTTTTATTTTCGAAAAGGAATAAAAATTAAAAAAAAAAAACTTTTTGAAATGCCCCTGAAATGCCTATGGCCTCACTTCCTTTTGAGTTATGAGCTGGAAGAGTTAGGCACCATGCCTTATAAAATAGTGTGTAGCTAGATGCGTGTGCAAAGTTTAATGAGTGTCAATTAACTTCAATAATTGTTAGCACCCAATTATTGATAATTAAGGATTCATTACTCAACTAATTTGTGTGCGTATTGAACGTGCGCACATATTTCGGTACGCAAATCTGGGCATAATATATGTAGAATCTCAATGTTAATGTTTTCTTCTTTGCAGGTGCAGCACACACTTGAACAGTACTTCAACATGCAACACTTAGTTAATGCTGGACTATTCAACTTTATTAACATCTAGAACAGATTTCAAAGATCTCAGAGGTATTTTTCTATATCCACCATATCTTTCGCCTTTGAGCCTGTGTAATGCTGGGAATACCTGTGTAGTGCTCCTAGAATTCCTTCTGAAAGTTTTGAGGACCAATCAGGTTCCTGGGAGGCAGGTCCAGTAGAATATACCAAGCTCTATACAACAGCTGCCTAGATTTACATTTATCCAAGGCACTTCATTGCTCTACACAGGAAACACCAACCTCTGACCATCCCCAGATTCCAGCTTGAGGCTAGTCGGGCAACCTTTTTACCTTCACAATAGGTGTGAACTGCATAATTATGAAAAACATTTCATTGCTTATGTCTGCATAGCTAACGTTTGCATGAAAAATGCTGCAAAACACATTGTTACTGCAAAAATTGGGGGAAGGGTTTTGTGTATACTGTGGGTTATGATCCTAAATAGATGTCATAAAATCATAGGGTCATGAGCTGAAAACATCTTTTTGGCCCACACCTACCAGAGCCCATGCTATAATTAAGCCTTTGCGGGCTTCAAGGAAGGCAGGTGATGGCGGTAGCATCGACTGCAAAGCCTTCAATACTGTTGGGGACCGGGGCAGGAACAGCGGCATGGATAGTAAGGTAGACCTCTGGGAGATGCATGCTTTTTATGGCTGTGATAATGGTGGTCATTTCTACCAAGAATTTGATATACACTGCCATAAAGCCATTACTATAACAATTAAAGGAGTCTACCTAACATGGCACCAGCTTATTCTGCAAACTTCACTGCAAATTAGTACATTGGCCTCTCACATTATCGATGAGTTAGTGCTGTGTGTTCATGAACATGTTTAACACATAGAGAACCCATTGAATGTTCTCTCTATTTACACTCATAAATGTTGCCTTAGGGTCTTGGGGGGAGCCCAGGATAAGGTAACGTCAATTAAACTCAATTCCATCTTCTTCCACACAATGCCTGTATTTTGTCCCATCTCATACTTTCCACAGCCAGGATCGTTATATGAAAAGATTAAATTTTATTATCAAATGTGAGGCTATACTTTCAGCAGTCATTGCACAAATCTGCTCTATTCTCATGCCTCTAGCACCAAGAAAACAACCAACCATTGTTACAGCAGCCTTTTCTTTCTTTGTAATTGATCTTTGTTTTAATATCTGTGTTTTAAGTAAGTTCCTGGAAGTTGATGATCAACCAATGAAGACCAGACTTTTCTTTCATTATTACAGAACAGTGTGCAGCCAGGGAACGGACAGGGTGTATTTTTCCCATCCTTAATGAACAATGGTGGGAGACACAGAAGAACTGGCCTATTTGTCTATTTAGGGACAAGACAGTAGTGACACTGATCTATACCAGCTGATGCCCCTGTCCCAAAAATGGATGACCTAGTGCTTTTGTTTATCACCTTTAGAGAATGGTGTTGGCACACACTCAAGGGACAAGGTAGGTGCTAACATTTGGGTGTCACGTATGCATATCACATATGTGCATATATGCCAATACGCTGCCTAAGTGCTATTTGTAAATATGCACATATCTGTGATAGCGCAAGTGGGCGGACATATGGGTGGCATCTGAGTGGCAAAAAAGTAGGGGCACCAATACTCTTCCACACATATGTAAGGACTTGACACGGGACCGTGTATTGGCGGTTAAGAGCCGCCTGCCGCAGGGGTCACACACAGGGCTGCAGAGAGGGTGGAAGGGGGCAAGATTCTCCAGGCCCGGCCTCCAAAGGGGGCCCAGCGCTAGAAGGTTCTTCTCCCTTGGTCTGTGTCTCTCCTGCTCCCGTGTGGCGGGAGACGGAGATGGTGCTGGGCAGAATTATATGGTCTGTGCCAGAGCCGATGGTGGGAGGCGGGACTGGTGGTTTGGAGGCGGGAATAGTGCTGGGCAGACTTATACGGTCTGTTCCCTGAAAAGGACAGGTACAAATCAAGGTAAGGTATACACAAAAAGTAGCACATGTGAGTTTATCTTGTTGGGCAGACTGGATGGGCCATGCAGGTTTTTTTCTGCCGTCATCTACTATGTTACTATTTGTCAGGACCTGGGTGATTGTGTTAATGCGATAACTCAGGTCCTGGCACATAGAAGCAGGAAAATGACAGCCTGAGGGAGGAGCAGACGCAGGAAGGTAAGGGGCAGGGGGCAACAGCGGTGGCCCTGCCCTGGGCCCCGCTCTGTCTCTCAGCGGCCCTGGTCACACAATCTGTATGATGTTCTCAAAAGAGTACAAATCGAAGCGATGGTGCACAAAGAAACGCTCAGGTCACTGAATGTTGCTACGCTCAGACGCATCAAGCAGTGTTCTAAGCGTGGCAACCTTAAGTGGCTTGAGCGTGTCTTTGCACACCATCGCTTCAATTTGAACTTTCTAAAAGTGATAAACAAAACCACTAAGTCATCCATTTTTGGGATGGGGCATCAGCTGGTATAGATCAGTGTCACTACTGTCTTGCCCCTAAATAGACAAATAGGCCAGTTCTACTGTGTCTCTCACCATTGTTCATTAAGGATGGGAAAAATACGCACTGTCCATTCCCTGGCTGCACACTCTTCTGTAATAATTAGAGAAAAATCTGGTTTTCATTGGTTGACCATCAATTTCCAGAACTTTCTTAAAACACAGATATTAAAACAAAGACCAATTACAAAGAAAGAAAAGGCTGCTATGACAATGGTTGGTTGTTTTCTTGGCACTAGTCATCGCTTTTATAATACATTTTCTGTGTGGGAGAACATTGTCCCCAAGCCCCGCGAGCAGAAGCCTTTCTCCAGCACTGTTCACTGCCACACTGCTTGCCCTATGTCCCAAGGCACACATACTCGGTTTTAATGAAACTGAGCATTCGCGAAGCCTCACATATGCTCAATTTAACTAAAATCAAGCATGTGCATGGGTAGGGGAGCAGGGTAGGCAGCGTGGCGTCAAACAGCGCTGGAGGAAGGCTTCTGCTGAAGGGACTTAGGGACCCCCACCAGCCAAACCAGCAGACCTTGAGGGCCTGAATCCATTTTGTGGGGCCCAGGCCCCCAAGGCCCCCACCCCCCATGGCTATGTCACTGCGATGTAGTTATTACATGAATCCCGCTGTCATACCAGTTTGTGAACATTTACCATACTTGTGGGCTAATTGATGAGCTAACAGCTTAGCATAGTTAAGCAAACAGGCCCCTGAGAGGGCCAGCAGCCTTATGAGCAGAACCTGGTAGTAGCTAGCAGCAGGTAAAGGCAGATCAAAATAGTGCTTCCAGTTATTGAGCAATGCCACCATATCCTGTTTATATTGTTGTCCCACTGCCGGGTGTGATAGTTCTGTCAGTGACCATCACAGGCACCTGCAACTCAAAAGTACTGAAAAGCTTCTGTTCATCAAAGTCAACTTCTGGGTCTTTACAGGGACAGATTGCTTGGATTCTGGTGGTAAGGTGCTTCTTGTTCTCAATGACCAGATGGGCAGCAATTGTGGTAAAGATCATACTGATCTGTTGTTGTGGGGAATGATGCTCTCTTGAATCCTAGCCCATTCCTCGTGTCCTCTTACTGTCTTTCCATGGTGTTGTTGATTGATGCCTTCCTCATCACTGTTGGTGCTGACTAGACCATGCAAATGAAATGTCAAGGGTTTTTGTTTGTTTGTTTGTTTGGAATGTTGTCAGCCCTGCCTTCTCCTCCATCCTAAAGGACTGCCACCAACATGTCTAATGAGCCCATACTTCCCACCATCCTCCCAGTCCATATGTCACCCCATTAATGGTCTGCAAAAGGGATAGGAACAATGCCTAATTGCTCATTCTCTGCCTCTGCTATACTGCAAAATGGAAGCAGCAGACCTGAGGTGGGTACCATTTTGGAGCAAGCCCTGAAATGGCATCAGCCATAGCCCAGTCACAGTCATTTTCTAGTATGACACAGTCAAGGCAATAACAACTGGAGATTGCAGATGACAAATGGAGTAAGATGCAAGGGAATGTCCAGAACCCCGTTTGGGTTGCAGACCACAGTTTGGGAAGATCGGCACAGTCTCCTCAGATGCAAACTTAGGGGCCCTTTTACTAAAGTTTAGCGCGTGGTAACAGAATTAGTGTAAACTATATCATTTAGCACGTGCTAATTCCGTTAGCGTGATAAACTTTAATAAAAGGGTCCCTTAAGATTGTTTAGAGCTCAGGGAAAGGGAAATATCTATTGTACCTGAATGTATGTCACCTCAACTACTACTGAAAATTTGTCAGAGTAGTTTGCTTGTGTTTTTGGGGCCACATCATCTATACTTCATCTAGTACTGACCTAATAAAGGAAGCTGCTCACTCCAATGCTAGTCAGAAATGTATTCAGTTGATCAATAAATATGTTCTAGAGCTTGTTTGCTGAACCTTATTTATAGATATCCAACTGGGCTACAGAGGTAACCACATTGCTCACTTCACGACACAAATAGCCAGTTTTCCTGCAGTTGGATGTTGCTTAGAACAGTGGTTCCCAATCTGTGTGCCGCAGAAAACTCACAGGGGTGAACAACAGCAGCGGCAAAACAAGTTACAGCCACTGCGGGGCTGGAATCTCCATAAACATGGCTGTGGGTCCTGCCCCCCCCCCTTGGACGTCACTTTCTGTTCCGGGGCACAGCCTGCAGCTACAGTCCTGTCACGCAGTGGTTTTGCTTGTTTTCTTGCTGCTGCTGCTGCTGGTGTACAGTAGCAGCAGTGGCAGGGGTGAGTGTGTCGATGGGTGGGAAGACAGACAGGAGGCAGATACTGGATTTGGGGAGGGGGGAAACAGAGAGTGGGATTAGGCTGGATGGAAGAGGGAGGAGAGAGAGAATGCAGAAGCTGGGTGCAAGGGGGAGAGGAGGGCAGTGGCTGGATGGAAGGGGGAAGACAAAGAGGACAGACCCTGGATGGAAAGGGAGAGAACAACAGGACACACACTGAATAGAAGGATGTGCATAAGGAGGACAGATGCTGGATAGAAGGGGGAAGAGAAGGAGGGCTTGTGCAGGAGTGCTGGTGTCAGTGGCTTAAGAATGCAGGTAGCATGGCGCTTGGGCCTTGAGCAGCAGATCTCTTCAATGGGCAGAGTTTGGGCATCCCTGCCAGGAAATGTAAGTCAATGCCGTCGAGGGTGGGAGGGGGGAGAGAGGAGACCTGAGAGGAAATGTGTAGCCTAGGGGCGCCTTGACCCAAGAAAGTTTCGGAACCACTAGCCTAGAAGAAGAAATATTACTCTTTGGCGATGAAAGAGGTAGCAGAATTTGTTCTAAAAGGGGTTAAATAAATCCTAATAAATAAATAAGCAAATAAATAACTAAATAGTAGTATTTGTTTCCTTGACAACTAGAATTAGTAGCTCACTGCTCCTTCTGCTTTTCTCTTACTGCCATATGGGCCTGTAGAAAATCTTTCATTCCTCCCCCCCCCCCCCCCCCCCCCCAGTGGTGTGCTGGTAAATTTTTAACAATGGGTTCTCTTTCCGGACATAGCCAGCCCTACAATTTGGGATGGCGGTGCAACGCATGCCTCTCCCTCCACCCATGTGGGTGCGCAAGGCATTCCTTTGTTGGCAGGGATGCCGAGCCCCACCAGCCAAATAGACTGCCACTGCTCCCCACTGCTTGTTTCTGGCTCTGAGCAGCAGGCTGGGACTTCTTGCGCACAGTTAGAGCATATGTGAGAAGTCCCGGCCTGCTGCTTAGAGCCAGAAACAAGCAGTGGCAGTCTATTTATTTGGCTGGTGGGGCTCGGCATCCCTGCCAGCAAAGTAAAAGGGAGTTTAGGAAGAGGCCCGAGCCCACATTTTGGGAGCTGGCTGTTCAAGTAGCCACACGGGGCCTACTTTAACAACCGGCTCCCAAAATTCTTAAACATTTAACAAACGGCTCTCGTGAGCTAGTGAGAGCCCGCTCTAGCATACCACCTCAGTTTCAGAGTTACAGGGAAGACAGTGAAAAAAAAAACAGGAAATGGGTAAAGGATTTCAGCAAATCCTGAGCTAAATTGTTTGTGAAGTGTAAAACTTTATTTAACATTTTTTCCATATTGTTCTGCCCCTCGCAGTAGTGTGTGCATGCTTTGTATTTTTCTTTATGTGATGGTAGTCATTTTAGAAGGACTCTTCACCTTTGAGACGTGCATAAACCATGCACTTAAACATTTATGTTGCATAAACGTCTAAATCCCCATTTTACAAAGCTGGGTCATGCATGTCTCAGTCCAAGGTGCGTATAATTGGCAAGAAGGGTTGGTGGTCTGGGCTTGTTTTGGGCAGGACCAGGATGAGGTAAGTTAATAGATGATTATTCCCCATTTCAGATGTGGGCTAAACATCTGTGTCCCAAATGATTGACATTGGGAGTTGTACCTGCTACCAAGCATGTCTAGGTTTTGGCAAACTGCTACTATTGAGCAGCAATCCACTGGAGGGATTAGGGGAGATTGGCCCCTTAATTCCCCAGTGGTTTTTGTTCTTCCCATAAGCCAAACCAGCAAGGGATATTGGTTTCTGTGACAGTGCTAGTAAAACATATGTTTATATTTCTAAAGTGGCAAAGATAAATATGTATATGCCGGCAGAAACATAGTAACATAGTAAGTGACGGCAGATAAAGAGCTGAACGGTCTATTCAGTCTGCCCAACAGTCACATTCATTATCAATTCATGATTAAATCAACAATAGAAACATAGAAACATGACGGCAGATAAAGGCCATATGACCCATCCAGTCTGCCCATCCTCTGTAACCCCTAATTCTTCCTGTTCTTAAGCGATCCCAAATGCTTATCCCATGCCTTTTAAAATTCTGGAACAGTCCTCGACTCCACTACCTCCACCGGGAGGCCATTCCACGCCTCCACCACCCTTTCTGTGAAATAATACTTCCTTAGGTTACTCCTAAGCCTATTCCCTCTTAACTTTGTTGTATGCCCCCTCATTCCAGAGCTCACCTTCATTTGAAAAAGGCTCTCTTCCTGTACATAAATGCCCTTGAGATATTTATGAACGTGAGATTATATACTTTATCAAGGTCTTTTTTAGGTGTTTCTGGGACATAGGCCGTAGAAGTCCACATGGCTTTGTCCTTATGTTCCAACTACTGGAGTTGCCATCATAGCCCACTCCAGTCTATCCGAATCCGTCTTGTCATTTGCAGGACAGAGACCATAAAATCTACCCTGTACTTTCCTCAGTTCTAAATTACTAGAATTTCTGTTGAAGCCCTCTCCTGCCCATCCTAAACCAGATTGCCATATGTGGGACCCAGAGCCAAAGTTGCCATCTAAGCACCACTTGACTTGCAAATACAAATGCAACCCTTTAAGTTTTGTTGTTTATACCATTCATTTTTAATTAGAGATCCTCTGTGTTCATCCCACACCTTTTTGAATTCTGGCATAGCTTTTTTCTTCCACCACTTCCCTCAAGAAGGCCTTCCAGGCACCAACCACCCTCTCTGTGACAAAGAATTTCCTGACATTACTCCTAAGTAGGGTTACCATACGTCCGGATTTACCCGGACATGTCCTCTTTTTGAGGACATGTCTGGGCGTCCGGACCTATTTGGCCAGCCTGCCCGTTTGTCCGGATTTCTGGACAAATGGGCTGGCTGGCGGGGCGGGGGTGGGACTCCCCTCCCCTTACTCTACTATCCCTGGTGGTCTAGAGGTACCTCTTCGTCTTTGGGCCAGGAAAGAGCCCCCTCTTTCCTGCCTGGAGCGCTGCTGCTAGCTGCCCTGCATACAGTGAGTCCGGCTCTTGGCGTTTCAAAATGGCCGCCGAGAGTTGAAGCAGCCTCACGAGACTTCAACTCTTGGCGGCCATTTTGAAACGCCGAGAGCTGGACTCACTACAGGATGCAGGGCAGCTGGCAGCAGCGCTCCGGGCAGGAAAGAGGGGGCTCTTTCCTGCCCCGAAGAGGTACCTCTAGACCACCAGGGATAGTAGAGTAAGGGGAGGGGAGGTGACGGGGGGGAAGTGGAGATGACAGGGGGAGGTGAGGGGGTGACCAGGGGGAGGGGAAAATGCGACAGGGGGGGCGGGACGAGGTATGACAAGGGGCGGGATGAAGGCATACAAGGGGCGGGGCGAGGGTGTAAAAGTGGGTGGGGCATGGGCTGGGCAAGTGTCCTTTTTTTGAGGACAAAAAATGGTAACCCTACTCCTAAGTCTACCACCCCGCAACCTCAATTCATGTCCTCTAGTTTTACCATTTTCCCTTCTCTGGAAAACATTTTTTTTACTGTATTAATACCTTTCAAGTATTTAAACATCTGTATCATATCTCCTCTGTCCCTCCTCTCCCCTAGGGTATACATATTCAGGTCTTCCAGTCTCTTCTCATATATCTTTTGGCTCAAGCCGCATACCGTTTTTCTCACCTTCCTCTGGACCACTTCACATTTATGTGCTGGCTTTCAACCTCTGGATATATATATATATATATATATATATATATATATATATATTTTTTTTTTTTTTTTCTAAAATGAACACTTATGCCACCCACACTCAGAGCATAAATGTCCATTTCTCCTGTGTTTTAGAACAACCGCTACGTCAGAGATTCTGTTTTAAAATACTAGTGCACCCTGACCTGGATGTCTCAATTCCGACTTCTGTATCCTATGGGGCTATATGGCTTAAAATGTGTTTAATGCTCCTCTCGCTTCATAGAATTTTCATACTTCATGCTGAGGCGTGGGAGCAATGCATTGTGTGTAATGTAGTCCAGCATGTGAATGCAGACACTCTTGCTTAATGTATCTTCTTTACTCCGAGTGGCTTTTCCTTTTCCTCAGCCCAGGTCTCCTTGAATCTTGAATATTTTGTCTACTACTGTAATTTCCTGATTGTCCTTACAATCTATGCTTTGATGGGTCAGCCAGGGTGTGACCTCTCCTTCTAATCAGGGGCTGCTCTCAATGACCTTTTCTGTCACTTGGGCTCAGGCTCTGTTCCTTTTAGTTCTTTGTCTTGCCCTCTGGCCTTGTGGGTGTTCTTCTCTCACTATGGCCTGGTGATCTCACTCTCTCTCCCCTCCTATCAGTTTTCACCCTGTTGCAAGAACTCAGCAGCATTCTACTTCTGCAACTACCTGAATTTATCTGCCAAATGTTTCTACTTCAGCAATAAAAAAACTTTCTCTTCAGAACTCCACTCACTTCTCAGCAACTGTGATCACAAATTTGAGGGCTCATGCTCTAAGTTTATGATTTCTACTAAATCAATTACATTTATTTACAATAAACAGTGAAATTTCAGAAAAACAAAGTCACTTTGCAAATGCTGTGCAGGGTTGGCACTCTGGTAAATCTGCATGTGCATGCTTATGTAGGTTTACCATGTATCCTCTTTTAAGAGGACATGTCCTCTTCTTTTTGGACACCTTCAGATATGTCCTTCAAGATTTTTAATTTTTAGGGAAATGTCCTCTTTTTCTTTTATGTGCCTATGACCAACACATGGATCCTCAGGAGCTTAGCCGAGATTGGATAGCAGAGCCGGTAGTGGGAGGCGGGGCTGGTGGTTGGGAGGCGAGGAGAGTGCTGGGCAGACTTATATGGTCTGTGCCAGAGCCGGTGGTGGGAGGTGGGGATAGTGCTGGGCAGACTTGTACGGTCTGTGCCCTGAAAAAGACAGGTACAAATCAAGGTAAGGTATACACAAAAAGTGGCACATTTCTTGGGCAGATCGTGTGGAAATGAAATGCAATTTATTTAAACAATACAACAATATTTATATGAGTACAAACAGCCCGACACAGGCCGTGTTTCGCCCAACTGGGCTGCTTCAGGGGCTATACAGAAACTCCTTTGTTGCCAAATCTAAGGCAAACTGTAGAAATCATGCATCAAGGTTTGGTTTGGAAAAAAACAGCTTGAGTCAGAGATTTCAAAACATGGTCCACTGATATAAAGCCAGCGCTTCGGTCGCGTATCTCTGAGTTTGCTCTGACTCAGCTGTTTTTTTCCAAACCAAACCTTGATGCATGATTTCTACAGTTTGCCTTAGATTTGGCAACAAAGGATTTTCTGTATAGCCCCTGAAGCAGTCCAGTTGGGCGAAACACGGCCTGTGTCGGGCTGTTTGTACTCATATAAATATTGTTGTATTGTTTAAATAAATTGCATTTCATTTCCACACGATCTGCTCTTTTTGTTTTCCATCTTGGAGTTTGCAGACCGTCTGCCTTCGTGCTTTCTTGGACATTTCTTGGGCAGACTGGATGGGCCGTGCAGGTCTTTTTCTGCCGTCATCTACTATGTTACTACGTTACATCTACCCACATAATGAGACAATCCATCTCTGGCTTATTAGGCAGTCTGGATATATGGGGTGCTAAAGAGAGAGAAAGGCATTGCTGATCCCCTCTCTGCTCCCCTGCTGGTTGAATTCATCAAAGGAATTTTGTTTGTGCCGTGCGATTTTAAGCATATGTCATGCAAAGACTTTCACACGTATCCAGCCAAAGGGATATGCGCTCTTACGATAAGTACGCTTAAGCTCAGACTCAGTCAAACTCAAATCCAGAAGTTCTTGAAAAGTAGAATGTCTACTTGACCTACTGATTCAGGAAGTCTATTTCAGGTGTATGGTGCAACAACAGAAAAGAAACGGAGTCTGGAGTTCACAGTGGAGGAGAAGGACACAGATAAGAATCCTCAGTTACTCCTGCTAGCTGATCTGAGGTGGACATTTGCTCCTACTTTCTTTGTTGACCATAGATGGAGTACAATGCTCTTTAGGGAAGAAAGAAGGGGGATTAGAATAGGAGGCATAGCTGCAAAATTGGTTGGTTATTTTGGCAGCATTCTCTGTTTTTAGTTTGCACTAAAAACATTATGAAAGAAACAGGAAAAACCAACCGAAAGATGCTTGGAAAAATATGTATCATTTACATAGAGTATCATCAATAAGATATCAAAATAAGTTGCAACAGAAATCGGCACAATTTCACCAGCCCCATACTTGATACTTCCAGAACTGAATGTCAATATTCAAAATGATTTAAGCAGGCAGGAGAAGCTCTGGGGAGTCCAGAATTGGGGGGGGGGGGGGGGGGGGGGGGGGGGGGATGGAGAGGAAAATCAATCCCTATATTCAAGTCCCAGCCGACTCTTGGCTGTTGAGCCCCAGATATTCAATGCCAGTGACTGGACATGGCCCAGCACTGGAGCTAATTTAGCCACTGATGGTCAGTGTTAAAAAAAAAAAACACTGACCGCCACCAGCTGAATATTGACTGGGAAGTTTCTAGAAATGAGCAAAAGAAATGCAAAGCTTGACAAGGTGTATTAAACTGGAAGATATGGGGGAGGAGAGGAGAGGGTGCTAATAAATGATAAATGTTGCATCTTCTTTACATACTACAGATTGAACAATTTCTTAGGTCACCTTTCCCATCCCTCTGATTCTATACAGGTTATTCACACCTCCTCAATACACGTGTGTCTGTCCTTAAATGGTAGAACTGAGTTTAGAATTTTGCCAGTTGAGCAGTAGAATCTTAGTCCAG
Organism: Microcaecilia unicolor; assembly: GCF_901765095.1. Classification (NCBI taxonomy): domain Eukaryota; kingdom Metazoa; phylum Chordata; class Amphibia; order Gymnophiona; family Siphonopidae; genus Microcaecilia; species Microcaecilia unicolor. The sequence continues at coordinate 183,579,617 of NC_044039.1, read as the reverse complement.
AATATCTCCTGGTATCTTTTTGAATAACTATATATATATCTTGACTCTTAGCCCAATATGGGGGCATTCCTGTTCTTTATTTTCAAACATCAGCAGTGCTTTGGCTCCCTTTGAATAATTTTCCCAACCCCATAAAGTATGGTTGGGTAATGCACCATTTTCCTCAAGGGCTAAGAGCTGAAGGAGGGTCTTCTCCTAGGAGGCTAACCCTCAGCAGCTGCCAGCAGATATGGCACTTGTCTTCCCTCCCTTTCTGGTGATTATATATTCTTTATAAGGTTAACAATTCTTAGGAGTTATTTTATGGCTTGCAGATCATTATGCTGTTGCAGCTGCCAGCAGCAGAAGGATGTCAGGCTGTGAGCCTTGATAAAAGCAAAAATCTCAAAAATCATTATCCTCAGTAATATATAGTGTGTATCCACTTGTTACAGTAGCTTGGAAAAAATAATTGTTGAGGAAACAGAGTGTGAGATTCCTTTTCTCTTTCTCCAGTTTAATTATGTTCTTTTCCCAAAAGAGAAACAAGAGCTTCAGCAGGACAGACAAGCTGAGAAGAGGACCCAGTTGAGACTGTGTGGAGAAGTGCTGCTGGGCCAGGACTGGGTGCAGTGCAGGGCTGTGCTGGGAGAGTATTGGCTGTGAGGAGCTGCGCAGTCCAGGATGGTGCTGAGGAGAGCTGGGCCTGAGTGAGAAGTCGGAAGGGAGTAGTATGGTGGAAGAGTTCGGCAGGGCATGCACCAGAGAGAAAGTGGAGCCGACCATGCAATAGTTTGCCTGACAAAGGGAAGTCCTGCCCTGAAGAGGAAACCGCCTCACCCAAATCATATGTCCTGACCCCAAGAAGACCAGCACTAGAGTGTGTCCCTGCTGAAGTGCCTACACCTGGGAGAAAAACCTACCGAAAAGATCTACCATCCTGATCCGAGAACCCAGTCCTTAGAGCCTGCCACTGTGTGTGCCTTCCTACAGACGCCCGTTTCCTGGGAGACCTTGCCCACCTCTCTTAACTGTGCCAGTAAGGATATAGTCCGGGTGGGGAAGAGAACCTGGAAAAGAATCTAAGGGAAGAAGGGTGGGAACTAGATAGGAACTCACCTGCTTATCTTTTTCTTTGAGTAGCTAGCTTTCATGGCCCTTGGCCAAAGAAATCACTGATTGAAGTTAGGGTGCACTCACCAGAGGTAGGGAGTCAGGGTTTTCCCTTTTTGTGTTTTTTAAAAATCAGGCTAGTAGGTACTGAGGAGTTCTGGAACCGGGGAGCCGATGCTGACGCTCGAGGACTTCAATGGTACCCTCCGCAGGACAGCTGCAATGCTAGTGAAGATTTTATTTATCAGTAATACCCTTGTGTGCACACCAATTTACCTTAATAAAAGAATTCTCAGGCCTGAGTACTCTGACTGCATACATACCCACTTTAAGATACTAATCTGACAGAATTTAAGTCACGTTAGGGGGGGCGGAGCAAGATGGCGGCGGTGACACTGCGGTGACACTGCTCCACGAGTAGCTTCCTTAGTTTGCTAGGATTAATACTCTCTCTCCGTGAGTCAATTTCCTAATTTTGAATTTCCTTTTAGATATTGCCTAAAAGATGTCGCACACGAAGAGAAAGGCATTTGTTCGAGCCGTGACCCAACCGGCTCTAACATCTACACCAAACCAGCAAACTATGGATGATTACCTCGTGAGATCCACAGCAATGGCGATAGGAGGTCGTGCTGAGACTTCGGACCAAGGAGAGTCTGTTCTCCTGGGACAGGACGTTTCATTGTCCCCTCCATCGCGTTACCCTCCACCGCAGCTGGCAGAACCCGATAGCAGGGGCGGAACCAAACATCGCAAGAGCGTGGAAAGGTCTGCACAGATGGGTCCCGCTGTCGGGGTTTCTGCCGAGAGCGTTGGCGCTACAGGGACTTCTGATTTGAAGAACCCTGGAAAGAGAGCAACTGCAGTGGTTAAGCTAGAAGCGATTTGGGAGACGTTGCAGACTGTGATGACATCGACTTGAAAAATTGAAGGTTTAGTGAGTGATGTTCAGAAACTAACTTTGTCATTTGCTTCAATGAAAACTGAGTTAACTGAAAAAATTAATTTCTTGACTACAGAAAATACAAAATTGAAGGAAACATCATTAAAGTTGATAAAAGATACTTCTATGATACATAATAGGCTGGAGTATTTTGAAAATTATAACAGAAGATTGAACCTTCGTTTGTTGAACTTTCCATGCACCCCAGTCTATACTCCTATCGAGATTTTCAAAAGATATTTGGTTGAACATTTAAAAGTTTCTTCAGAATCAATACCACCATTAAACAAAATATATTTTCTTCCTATAAAAAAGAGTAATGAAACACAACCACAAGGAGACATAAATGTATCGGCACTGCTAGAATCATCTTTAACAGCTACAACGGAGAGGCGAACATTATTAGTTTCATTTGTATTTCAACAGGATTTGGATTTGGTCAAGAAATTGGCTTTAAGACATTTGCAAACTCCCTTTTATGGAGAGGAGATTTGGGTTTTCCCAGACGTAACAAAACAAACACAGATTAGGAGAAAATAATTTCTACTATTAAGACCTGACACTATAGCGCTGGGTGCGACTTTTAATTTAAACTATCCATGCAAATGTAATATAAAATATCTTGGTGTAAAATATGTAGTTTTGTATCCTGAGCACTTGAAACAATTTATAGTACAGAAAAAAGTAATTTAATTCCGGTCTGTGCCGCACAGTATGAGCAGAACCTGAATGGGTAACAATTGAAATTGGTAAATGGATAATAGTTAAGCCTTTCTTAAGAATAATATGTAAGCATCTTATCTCGTGTTTCCCTACTCCTCCCCCTGTGTTACGGCCCAACGGACCCCCCTTCTGCTACCCTGTCGACCCCCCTTCTCGGTGAAAACCGTCCCCCGCCACCGTCCACTACCTGTGCTGACGGGGACCCCAACCCCCATCAGCCAAAGTCCTGTGCTGGCCTTCGCCACGTTCCTTCTTCAATGATCTTTGGTTCAAGTTCCTCTGCGTGCGTCTCACGTCAGACGCATGCAGAGGAACTTGAACACAAAATCATTGAAGAACCAATGCCGCGAAGGCCAGCACAGGACTTTGGCTGACGGGGGTTGGGGTCCCCCGTCAGCACAGGTACTAGACGGCGGTGGGGGACAGTTTTCGCCGAGAAGGGGGGTCGACTGGGTCACGGAGGGGGGGAACACGGAGGGACGGCAGAGTCTGCAACAGCGAGGGAGGGTGGGGGGTGGCCTTGCTAGTGCCCATTTCTTTCCCTTTTGAAACAGGCATTTTTTACTAGTGTGATATATTTTGTACAATTAGAGTAGCTAAGTTTGAAAGTACTGAGGTGTTTATTGCTGCTAAGTTGGACACTTTATTGCCGTTCTAATTTATTGTAAAGTATTTAACACCTGGGATCATTCTGCTGCAATATCGTCCTATCTTGACTAATGGTACCCTGTTAATGAAACATATTTGAATGCTATCATTTAATATTATTAGTAGTAGTATTATTATTTAATAAAATATTTACTCATTTTTCTTGTCACATCCCCTTTGTGTGTGGAGTTTTCTTTGGAAACCTCATAGACCGTGACTTTTTTGCTGAATTATTTACAAGTGTATTCCCACACTCCACAACTAAGGGGTTTGTTACATTCAGGTGATCGCTTTCTCTCTCTCTGGCCCCCCTCCCCACTTGTCATTTTCTTCTCATTTTTTTCCTACCAACTTCTGCTTGACTTTCCCTCCTTTCCTAGTGAGAGACAAATGTACACAAGTCAGAGAAAACCCCAAAGTGCAAGCACACATTGGCGCTGTTTTTTGAGGTTAGTAAGCCCTTGGACCACAGCTGTAGATCTGACTGGCAGACAGGTCTCCGCCAAGGTCCACGAAGGGAAGTAATAGCAGATAACTGGCACGGATGGAACTCTAGAGCTAGACCAGGTAAGATATCAGGAGCAAGGCTCTGGCAGGAGCCAGGAACAAGGCTCGGTTTGACAGGAACCAGGAGCAAGGCTCAGCTTACAAGAACCAGGAACAAGGCTCAGCTTTAGCAGGAAACAGGAACAGGAGCAGGGCTGTCAGGAGCAAGGCCCTCAGGAACAGGATTCGCAGGAGCAGGGCTCACAGGAGCAAGGCTTTTAGGAATAAGGCACTCAGAACCGTGACCAATGGCCCCGGGGGAGTGAAGCACGCCAAACCTGGAGTAGTCACAGTAGGGCCGTGACAGGCACTTGTTTTCTGTTCTTAAATATAAGCTTTTCAGATGAAAAAAATTGAAGAGCTTATATTTAAAGATGTAGAGGAACAGTGCCAATGTCTGCTTTATTTCTGGATTTGCCTGGGCATACACAGAAGAGCTGCGTTTACTGTGATACTGTTGTGTGCATGCTCCAGGCACATTCCTCCCCTTTACTTTTGATCTCACACTGCACATATCATTTGCATACCATTAGCATTAAGTATTGAGGAGCTACGTTGTGGCGCTGTTCCTGTGGTATGGGTTCGGCGCTGTTCCCTATAGTGCAGCAGTTCTGAGCATCAGCCCATAATTGCATTAGGAAAAAAATGAATATTTTGTAATTTTTTTGCTTTTTGTTTATATTTGATATTGTTTTAACTAGAAATATGTATTGTATTATTCCTAGCTAATGACTAGCTGTCTTGTCTGGGAAGAGGGTGAGCCCTTAGGTCCCGCAAGGCCCCCAAGGACCTCAGAGAACAGCCGTGCAACCCCAAGTCTTCACCCGCAGCGACCGCCGTTCACCGGGGGTTGAGCCCCCAGCTGCAGGCGGCCAACGGGACTTCCGGAACCACGGGATTGACGGACTGACCCAGCACCGAACTGGGAGCGGGGAGGGCAGGTGGAAATCAGAGAAGTCCAGAAACAGGCAATAGGTCAAGGCAGGTGGCAATCAGAGTCGTCCAAAAACAGGCAACAAGTCAGGGCAGGCAGCTATCAGAGTTGTCCAGTAACAGTCCAAACCAGGAGAGCAAGGGAGCATACAGAGAACAGGAACACACGGAGACTGGCCTCGGGAAACAGAACCTGAAGCAACGTCCTGTTCCAGCCCTGCTCCTTAAATACTGTCAGCTTTCAACCGCCCAGCCCCAGCCGGCATGGCCGGCCAATCGGAACTTGGCTACTGAAGAAATCCCTCTGGTTGGTTCCGTCCGGCCTCCCAGGCGGGACTACAGTACCGGCATCCCAATCTGGTTCCTTTGAGGCGGAGTTTCGGGTTCCCACGCCCGAACGTGGAGAAGACGCCGGCCATCGCGTCTCGGCGCCATCTTCCCAGCTGGTACAAGCGCAGACTCCGCAGCCAGCGACCAATAGCCCAGAAGCCACGATCGCTGGCCTACAGGTCCGGCCCCGGACAAGGCGGCCACCGCTGCGACGGGTCCTGGCTCTCAGCCGCGGCCTCAGAATGGCCGGCCATCGCCGCAAGGGACAGTGGCTCGGCCCCGACTGCACTCGAGACAGGCGTCCATCCGGGGAACCGTCGGGTAAGTCCTCTCTGGCTGCGGGTCCTTCCTCCCGGCCCTTGCTTCCCGCAGAGGAGCAGCCGGAGGGAGCAAAGGATGTGACACTAGCTTCTTAAATTGTAATTTTTGCAGTCATTTTTCTGTTCATGAAAGATTTTACTGAAGCCAGACTTCTCAGCTCCCTACAGAAGTGCTTATACTCTGAGGGCACGATAATCAAAAGTAAATGCGGGCGCTACAGGCCACTAATGCTAGACTAGCCCCTGCATTTACATAGCGCCCATGAGCAGAAGGCATTAAGCATGAGTGCGCAAAGATATCATTTAAATTATATTTAAGTGAGCTCTCTGGTATTCCGCCCATTTGATCATAGCAATGCGCTCTGATTGTATGGTCCAAAGAATGCCTTAACTCTATGTCAGTTCAGAACTGGCTTTAGGGTTAAGGCTTTTCCTCCCCCCTCCCGTCCATGCTTGGTGTCCCGTTGGTGGCCGTGCCACCCTTCAGACTTACCCTGTTTCTGGGAGTCAGTGTCTGTGCTGGCTCCTGCTTGTCTCTGTGTCTGTGTCTGTCTTAGGTTCTCTCTGGCTCTGTGTGCTGATTGCCCTACTGAACCTCACCTGTGTGGGCTTTGCCTCTTCCAAGATGGCTGCCGCCTCTTCGTCTCTGCCAGTATCCAAGATGGCTCCCGCTGTTACTTTCTATGGGATGCCTGCTCTGAGTGTCAAGCCTCTGTTTGGTTGCAAGGGGATTGCTGCACCTGTGGCTCTGGTGTTGATGGGCTTTATTAGTCACCTGAAGACTAGAGCCTTGGCCTTTGTATCTAACCTCTACTCACCTCATCTAATCTCATGCAAAGGTCCTGGAGTATAGAGTGCTGTACCCAGCGTCAGTGTTTGCTCTGTGTGAGTGTTCTATGTTTGTTTGACTAGCTAGCTTAGGCACCGTGTAGCTTATAGCCTGTGTATAGCTTTGCTAGTGTTCTATGTTTGTTTGACTAGCTAGCTTAGGCACCGTGTAGCTTATAGCCTGTGTATAGCTTTGCTAGTGTTCTATGTTTGTTTGACTAGATAGCTTAGGCACCGTCTGGCTTGTTGCCTGTGCCTAGCTCTTCTAGTTCTCTGTGTTTGTTTCCAAGGTATGACTAGTTAGCTAGGGCATCGTCTGGCTTGTTGCCTGTGCATAGCTCTACTAGTTCTCTATGTTTGTTTCCAAGGTAGGACTAGTTAGCTTAGGCACCGTCTGGCTGGTTGCCTGTGCTTAGCTCCACTAGTTCTCTATGTTTGTTTCCAAGGTTTGACTAGTTAGCTTAAGGCACCGTCTGGCTTGTTGCCTGTGCTTAGCTCTGCTAGTTCCCCGTGATTGTTCCCCATGCCAGCTAGCTGTCCGGTTAGCTATTTCCAAGACTATGTTTGTTCCTCGTGTCAGCTAGCCGTCCTGCTAGCCATTTCCAAGTCTGTGTTTGTTTCTAGTGTTAGACTAGCCGCCTTGCTAGCCACTATTCCAAGATTGTGTTTGTTCCTAGAGTGAGCCTAGCCGCCCTTGCTAGCCACGATTCCAAGACTGTGTTTGTTCTTAGTGTAGACTAGCCAGCTTAGGCCCCGCTGGCTTGTAGCCTGTGTCAAGCCTTGCTAGTCTTCTGCGTTTGGGTCCAGGGCATGACTTGTTAGCTGGGGCACAGCTTAGCTGTTAGCTGGTGTATAGCCTTCCAAGTCTCCTGAGTTTGCTCTGTGTATGTTCCTGTGTATGACTGGGTTGCCCGGGTACAGTGTCCCTATGAGCCTGGGTCCAGCTTACTAGTCATTGTGCTGAATCCTGCTGACTGCCAGAACCCGGATAGTTCCTGCTTGGCTGCCTTGCCTTCGCCTAGGTGCCCGGGGGCACCCCTGGATCTTCATTCCTGCTGCTCCTGTAAGTCCTACCGGCTGCCAGAACCTGAAGGCCCAACCCGAGGGGGTAGGCAGTCAAGTGTAGGTGAAGACTAGGTCCAGGGGGTTCCAGTTCTGTGTGTTCCGCTCCAGTGTGTGTTCCAGCCCAGCGGGTTTCACTCTTGTATGTTCCAGTCCAGTGGGGCCACTCCAGCGTGTCCAGGCCAGTGGGCCCCACTCCAGTGCGCACCCGTCCGGTGCGTTCCAGTTCCGAGTGTTCCGGTGTACAACTCCAGTCCGGAGTTCCGGTCCAGTCTTCTCTCCTGTCTACCTGGAGGGTGATTTTGCCTTAAGGACTCACAAACCCCGCGCTCCCGGGGAAGAAGCCTGAAGGTATGCCAAGGTCCTCGAGAGCGCGGCGAGCGCGTGAGGCGCGACAGAATACAAAGGCCATGAGTTCGGCGAGATCATCAGTCCAGGTGGGCTTCATGCCCATAAGTTCATGCCCCACGGACAACCCGGGGGGAACTTCTGAAAATTTTTTTGATTCCCAAGACAGTCCAGTTTCTACTTTGGATCCCGATTTAAGCCTGGAGGATTACCGAGAGGAACTTCTGTTGAATCCAGCCCTTACGGATACTCCTGAAGCAGCAGCGGAGAAAAGGCGTATCTACCGGAGTCTGGGCCACTATCACCCAGTTTTTGGCCACTCTGACCCAGTTTCTGACATGAATTCAGCCATCACGCTCCGTGAGTACCGCCTCAGACTTCGGGAAGACCCTGCTCTGCGGCATACTCCGGAGTCTGAGATCGAAAGAGGACGCCGGGAATGTTCTCCAACCGGGTCTTTTCAACCACCGAGGCCGAGTAGCCGGTGGTACCCTGGTAGAGTAACTCCGGATTCTTACGATGACCTTGACAACCCAGTTTCTAGTTTGGATATGATGATGACTCTCCAGGAATACCGGGTAAAACTGTTGTCTGATCCAGCCCTGGAAGATACTCCTGAGGCAGCCCTGGAGAGAGAGCGTGTTTCAGAGCGACGGTCTGTTGAAGACCCAGTTTCTGCTATGGATCCCTCCACCAGGCTCTTCTTTTACCGCTCCCAACTTTGCGGGAGGCCAGCTCTGCGGTATACTCCTGAGGCTAGGGCCGAAAGAAGGCGCCGTGGGATGCCTCCGCCCGAGGCTCTGCAGCAGCCTCACAGGTCAGGCCAAGTGAGGCATCGGACTAAGCCTCTGACTCCAGTTCCAGTAGTGACGCCACCTAGGAGCCTGAGTCCAGTTCAGGGGATGCTTCATACTGAACCTCCCATTCCAGTCCAAGTAACGAGGAAGTTTAAGGCTCCGAGGCCAGTCCAAGGAAGGTATTCGATGGAGCCTCAGGTTCCTGTGCAAGTGGCGCTCCAGGTCGAGCCTCCAGTCCTCCTTCAGATGGCACGCCCTTTGAAGTCTCCGAGTCCAGTCCAAGGAAGGTTTTCGATGGAGCCTCAGGTCCCTGTACAAGTGGCGCTCCAGGTCGAGCCTCCAGTCCTTCTTCAAATGGCACGGCCTTTGAAGTCTCCGAGTCCAGTCCGAGGGAGGCCCTCGATGGAGCCTCAGATTTCTATGCAAATGGCGCTCCAGGTCGAGCCTCCAGTCTTCATTCAAGTGGCACGCCCTTGGAGGCTTCCGAGTCCAGTCCGAGGGAAGCCTTCGATGGAGCCTCAGATTCCTGTGCAAGTGGCGCTTCGGGTCAAGTCTCCGGTTCTTGTTCAAGTGACCCGTCCAGTCAAGCCACTGAGTCCAGTTCGAGGGGGGCTTCTAACCAAGCCTCCGGTGCCAGTCCACAGGGTGGTGCAGGTGGCACCTCCGCTTCCAGTCTGGAGGGTACCTCCAATCAAGCTCCGAAGCCCAGTTCGAGGGGCGCTTCAGATCGAGCGGCCGATCCCGGTCCTAAGGGTGGGTTCGGCCAAGCCTCAGTTAAAGTTTCGTCCCTGCCAGGAGGCAGAGGGCGCCTCGAGTTGCAAGTCCAGTCAAGATGCTGAGCCTGGATCAAGTTGCAAGTCCAGTCAAGATGCTGAGCCTGGATCGAGTTGCAAGTCCAGTCAAGATGCTGAGTTTGCATCGAGTCAAGATGTTGAGTCTGGACCGAGTTGCAAGTCCAGTCAAGATGCTGAGCCTGGATCGAGTTGCAAGTCCAGTCAAGATGCTGAGTCTGGATCGAGTTGCAAGTCCAGTCAAGATGCTGAGCCTGGATCGAGTTGCAAGTCCAGTCAAGATGCTGAGCCTGGATCGAGTTGCAAGTCCAGTCAAGATGCTGAGTCTGGATCAAGTTGTAGTTCCAGTCAAGATGCTGAATCCGCACCGAGTGCAGAGGTCAGCCCCGATATTGAGTCTGCTATTGAGGAAGAGATGACGTTCCCAGAGGACTGTGATAGACCTTGTGTTGATTCAGCCTGGGAGAAGACCTCCGAAGCAATAGCTGAGAGAAGGGGTGTTCAACGGCGTGGGGCCCGGAGAAAACCATTTTCTGCATTTCAGCCTGTTAGCATGCTCTGGGGATACCAGGGCCGTCTCCTCTTGAACCCTGCTCGGCAGAGGCCGCCCGAAGCTAAGGTTAGAGAGACGTCCCAGTCCGGCCAGAGAGGGGCGTCCAGCCCTGCAGCTGAATCTCTTCCAAGTTCCAGTTCTAACCAAGATGCTAAGCCTGTTCCGAGTTCTAGTTCCAGCCAGGAGGCTGAGTCCGTGTCTAGTTCCAAGTCCGACCAAGATGTTGAGGTCGTCCTAAGGTCCAGTGTCCGTCAGGAGGCTGACTTTCTGTTGAGTTCTCGTTCCAGTCAGGCTCCGGAATTCAGTTCCAGTCAAGGGGTTGAGGCCAACCCAGGTGCTAGGTTCAGAGTCATTTCTGTTCAGACTTCTAGCTCCTGCCAAGATGGGAATGCCACCTTGAGCCTCAGCCCAGCTTCTGATGTCAGCTGGGGTAGTGACTCCAGTCCTGTTCCTGTCATTTCATGGATTTGCCAAGAGGGTCAGGACATTGTGGGTTCCCTCAGGGGAGGGTTACTTTTGAATTGTGTTCCTTTTGATGTATCCATGTTCCTGAGGTTGCCCCATGGTGACTCGAAGGAGCTTCCTGGTCCCAAGTTCTATTTTTGTTTGCCAGTTTTGATCTTCCTTGTGACTTCCAGCCCTGTGATCTATGTCTGGCTTTTGAGACCTATCAGGAAGTTTCATCATAGTTACCCCTGGATACCTGACCACCTCCGGGAGACCGAGAGGGGGGTCTTGAGGAAGGGATACTGTCCCGTTGGTGGCCGTGCCACCCTTCAGACTTACCCTGTTTCTGGGAGTCAGTGTCTGTGCTGGCTCCTGCTTGTCTCTGTGTCTGTGTCTGTCTTAGGTTCTCTCTGGCTCTGTGTGCTGATTGCCCTACTGAACCTCACCTGTGTGGGCTTTGCCTCTTCCAAGATGGCTGCCGCCTCTTCGTCTCTGCCAGTATCCAAGATGGCTCCCGCTGTTACTTTCTATGGGATGCCTGCTCTGAGTGTCAAGCCTCTGTTTGGTTGCAAGGGGATTGCTGCACCTGTGGCTCTGGTGTTGATGGGCTTTATTAGTCACCTGAAGACTAGAGCCTTGGCCTTTGTATCTAACCTCTACTCACCTCATCTAATCTCATGCAAAGGTCCTGGAGTATAGAGTGCTGTACCCAGCGTCAGTGTTTGCTCTGTGTGAGTGTTCTATGTTTGTTTGACTAGCTAGCTTAGGCACCGTGTAGCTTATAGCCTGTGTATAGCTTTGCTAGTGTTCTATGTTTGTTTGACTAGCTAGCTTAGGCACCGTGTAGCTTATAGCCTGTGTATAGCTTTGCTAGTGTTCTATGTTTGTTTGACTAGATAGCTTAGGCACCGTCTGGCTTGTTGCCTGTGCCTAGCTCTTCTAGTTCTCTGTGTTTGTTTCCAAGGTATGACTAGTTAGCTAGGGCATCGTCTGGCTTGTTGCCTGTGCATAGCTCTACTAGTTCTCTATGTTTGTTTCCAAGGTAGGACTAGTTAGCTTAGGCACCGTCTGGCTGGTTGCCTGTGCTTAGCTCCACTAGTTCTCTATGTTTGTTTCCAAGGTTTGACTAGTTAGCTTAAGGCACCGTCTGGCTTGTTGCCTGTGCTTAGCTCTGCTAGTTCCCCGTGATTGTTCCCCATGCCAGCTAGCTGTCCGGTTAGCTATTTCCAAGACTATGTTTGTTCCTCGTGTCAGCTAGCCGTCCTGCTAAGCTATTTCCTAGACCATGTTTGTTCCTCGTGTCAGCTAGCCGTCCTGCTAGCCATTTCCAAGTCTGTGTTTGTTTCTAGTGTTAGACTAGCCGCCTTGCTAGCCACTATTCCAAGATTGTGTTTGTTCCTAGAGTGAGCCTAGCCGCCCTTGCTAGCCACGATTCCAAGACTGTGTTTGTTCTTAGTGTAGACTAGCCAGCTTAGGCCCCGCTGGCTTGTAGCCTGTGTCAAGCCTTGCTAGTCTTCTGCGTTTGGGTCCAGGGCATGACTTGTTAGCTGGGGCACAGCTTAGCTGTTAGCTGGTGTATAGCCTTCCAAGTCTCCTGAGTTTGCTCTGTGTATGTTCCTGTGTATGACTGGGTTGCCCGGGTACAGTGTCCCTATGAGCCTGGGTCCAGCTTACTAGTCATTGTGCTGAATCCTGCTGACTGCCAGAACCCGGATAGTTCCTGCTTGGCTGCCTTGCCTTCGCCTAGGTGCCCGGGGGCACCCCTGGATCTTCATTCCTGCTGCTCCTGTAAGTCCTACCGGCTGCCAGAACCTGAAGGCCCAACCCGAGGGGGTAGGCAGTCAAGTGTAGGTGAAGACTAGGTCCAGGGGGTTCCAGTTCTGTGTGTTCCGCTCCAGTGTGTGTTCTAGCCCAGCGGGTTTCACTCTTGTATGTTCCAGTCCAGTGGGGCCACTCCAGCGTGTCCAGGCCAGTGGGCCCCACTCCAGTGCGCACCCGTCCGGTGCGTTCCAGTTCCGAGTGTTCCGGTGTACAACTCCAGTCCGGAGTTCCGGTCCAGTCTTCTCTCCTGTCTACCTGGAGGGTGATTTTGCCTTAAGGACTCACAAACCCCGCGCTCCCGGGGAAGAAGCCTGAAGGTATGCCAAGGTCCTCGAGAGCGCGGCGAGCGCGTGAGGCGCGACACTTGGCAGCCTGGGATGTCACTGTCAGCCCGGGCTGTGACTGTCAGTCCTGGGGATCCAGTTGACGCCTGGACCCCCCCCCATCTCTGAGGATCTGGTGGCCTAGTGCCCCACAGAGCCCCCATAATCCCCCCACAAAAAAATCCTTGGTGGGCCAGTGGAGGAGTAGCCTAGTGGTTAGTGCAGCAGACTTTGATCCTGAGGAACTGGGTTCGATTCACACTGCAGCTCCTTGTGACTATGGGCAAGTCACTTAACCCTTCATTGCCCCAGGTACAAAATAAGTACCTGTATATATGTAAACCACTTTGAATGTAGTTGCAAAAACCTCAGAAAGGCGGTATATCAAGTCCCATTTCCCTAGCTATCCCACTCCCCACCCGCCTTGGTGGTCTATCAGTACCCTCCTTCCCTGTACCTCCTTGTGTGATGGAGGAGGGAGTATCACTCTCTCCTCTTCCAGCCCTGCCTCCAAAATGGCGGTGCCCTGCCCAATGCATCTTGGGATGTGCTGGGTGGGGCTTCCCCACCATATAAGGGAGAAACTGCCTTATATGGTTGGAAAGCCCCGCCCAGCACATCCCAGGATTGGCAGGGCACTGTAATTTTGGAGGTGGGGCTGGAAGAAGAGGCAGTGCTACTCTCTCCTCTATCACACGAGGCAGTATGGGGAGTGGTCTACTACACCACCAGGGTGGGTGGAGGTGGGGTGTGTAGCCCACTAGCCACCAGGGATTTTTTTGGGTGTTGGGGGGGTTAGGGGTACTGGAGAATTCCCCATGCCCTTGTGTTGGGGCGGTCGGGGGCTTGTGGGGGGCACTAGGCATCAGGACCTTGCTTTTGGAGGTCCGGGGGGTCCCACAAACCTCCATCTCCTGGGTTTTACAGGTCTGGACGTTTGATAGGTCGGACCTGTCAAACAAGTACAAGAGGATTGTGCCTGAGTGCCTGCCCAGGCACAATCCTCCTGCACTTAAATTAGCATGTAATTAGCACTGATCATTGGGGAGTTAATTCCCCACACTGATCCGGCACTATTTTTAGGGTGCTGTTTTGGAACAGCCCAGGGAATTGATTATTGGGGCCTGAATATGGATTTTATCAGTGTTAATTTAAATCCATGTGTGTACATCCTGAGTAAGTGGTCAAAGTGGGCTTCTTTTTCAAAAGACACTGGCAACTTCCTAGAGGAGAGGGAAGGGACAACAACTTTGCAAAGAAATGAAGCAAAAAGTAAGAATAGCATAAGCTCCATTATGCCTATAGCAGAAGTGGAATGTCCTATTCCATTCTAGATTTAGTATAACCAATAATCACAGTTCTCCTTTTCTGGATTGACTTCAGATGGACTGACAAAAAAAATGGCAACTTCATGAAGACAGAAAAGAAACGTTTCAAGTTCCCTATTTATTTGATATCCTGGGTAACAAATCAAATCATGTGGTTCACAATAAAATGGCAATATAAAACAGTACAAGAAAGTTAAATAAGAACACAATAAAATAAAATTGTACTTAATTACATAAATCATTTCAATTCTTAAAACATCTGTAAAATAGCCTAAAACTATTGCCTCCAGGAGATTGCATATTCAAACCATTCATTGGGCACGCTAGGTAAAAGAGGATGGATAGTCTGAGATATATCGCAGTGTGATACAGTATGTTACAACATATGAATCTATTTTGGATTTTTCTAGGCAGTGTTACTGGAAGGAGAAATGATGTACTATTTTCCTATGGAGAAAAGATGTTCTTCAGTATTCCCAGAAATTGAAAGTGGGATTGCCTTACAAAAGTCAAGAAAAGAGGACAAAAGGCAGAGGGACCAATTACTGTGGCCCTGACTTGAATTCACACAAGTAGGATTCAAGAAGAAAATGGGTGCCCTAGTAAATCTGCAAATAAGGGTAATTGATTCTCTGTTTGCCTCTCTTTTCATTAACAATAGATGTTAATGAAGAATTCATTGGAAGCTTAGTGTGACTTTGCTGGACTTTCACAAATAAAGAACAGAGCAGCTGGTTGAATGAATGAATGACCTGGTCGATTGGACTCTCTATTGTAATAATCAGCTATGGTACCCTCAGGCTAAGCATGTCTTGTGCAGATTTATGCTTGGATAACTAACTTAATGTCTATTCTTAATCTATGCATCTCTGCAGGTTCCCGGCAATCAGGGAACTGAGGCTTGGCCAGCTGCCTAAAACTGGGAGACTAAAGTAAGTGTGTGTGTGTGTGTGTGTGTGTGTGTGTGTGTTGGGAGGGGGGTCTATCAACTTCTTAAAGATATGGGTGGAGGGGTATTTGAGTAAGGCTGTTAAGAAACAGAAAAGAGAGGTATTTGTCAAAGGAGCTATTGTTAGTAACATGTCATTTATCTTTGAAGTCAGGCGTGGTGCCCAGGGATTGGGGGTGGTCAATAGCACCTTAAATTTTGGAAGGGGTCCCAGGAGTGATCCAGGAGATTGTGGGCCAGTGGGCTTGGCATCTGGAGCCAGGTAGGATAGTGGAGACAGGGGCATGGATTAGTGGAACAGGGCTGACATGGACTTCGTCAGGGGAAGTGTTGCCTTGCCAGTCTGCTACATGAATGGACTTGTGGATGGGGGTGAGCTGGTTAACACTATATATCTGGATTTTTGTTTGATGGGGTACCTCCTGGGGGAGGTAGTGTCCTGTTGTGGATTGGGAACTGGTTAGGAGATAGAAAACAGAGAGTAGGGTTGAGTCGAATGTGAGCAAGTGCAAAGTGATGCATATGGGAAAGAGGAACCCAAATTATAGTTCACATGATGCAAGGTTCCATATTAGGAGTCACTACCCAGGAAAAGGATCTAGGTGTCATTGTTGATATGATAAAACCCTCTGCTGGCTAAGAAAGCAAATAGAATGTTAGGAATTATTAGGAAAGGAATGGTTAGGGACTGGTTAAGTGGAAGGCGACAGAGAGTAGTGGTAAATGGAGCTCGTTCTGAGGAAAAAGATGTTAGCAGTGGTGTGCTCCAAGGTTCAATTCTTGGGCCAATTCTTTTTAACATTTTTGTAAGCAATATTGCTGAAGAGCTGTCTGGAAAGGTTTGCCTCTTTGCGGATGATACCAAAATCTGCAATAGGGTAGATACCCCTGATGGTGTGGATTACATGAGGAAGGACTTAGCAAAGCTAGAAGAATGGTCTGGAATTTGGCAGTTTAGATTTAATGCTAAACAATGCAGGGTCATACATTTGAGCTGCAAAAACCCAAGGGAATGGTAGAATTTAGGGAATGAAGAACTTTTGGGCAGGAAAGAGAAGCTAGACTTGCGGGTGTTTGTATGTGATGATCTTAAGGTAGCCAAACAGTTAGAAAAGATGACGGCGAAAGCTATGTAATGTTATAACACATCTTATATCCCGCCATATACCTTGACAGTTCAAGGCGGATCACAATAACTGAAAAAAAAACAGATCAAACATTACAATAACAAATTGAAACTTATATTGCCCAATACAGCAATTTCAACCCAGTATGCGGAAACAAAAATGTTTTCAGATTAATTCTAAACAATTGAGTGCTACAGAAAATAATCACTGCCTTTGCAGAACTGGTAGCTCACTAATTTCTGGTTTCTGTTTGTTTTTAACCTATAGACTTTTTTAAAAGAGGAAATATATACCTATAAAAAATGCACTAACACAGAATTAAAAATACTGAGAATACTGTAACTGAGGCTCCAATGCTCAAAGCAAACGCGAGTGCTAGAAGTCATTAGTGCCGTACTCAGACCTTTTTTTGAGGAGGTACTTGGGGGTACTGAATACCGGCACTTCCATGGTCCCCAAGTTTTAATGAAAGAGCTCATGCTGTACTCATAAATTCTGCCTTCTCCTAGATTCTGTGACTAGTTGCGGGGGGGGCCTGGCTATTGTGGGGTGGGTCCCTCAATGATCACCCCACACCTGAAGGGTGGCCTGGCATTTGAGTACCGATGCCTTTTTTCGCTAGAACAAATGCACTGGCCGTACTAGCGCCCGCATTTACCAGCGCGGAAAGTTCAGAGGCCCAGAGAAAGGGAACAAATGAATGCGCAGATGAACAACACAAGTAGCTTTCAAATGTAGTCAAGCTCATGTTAATGAGGTCATTTTGTATTCCTCCCCAATGCTCAGAAAAGAGCGCCCTAAACAAAATTGCCTTACTGCTGCTACAAAAAAAAAAAAAAAAAGAGGCCAGGCTGGAGCAGGCATTAGGGTGTTGGAAGAGAGGATTTAGAAACACAGAAACATAGAAACATGACGGCAGATAATGGCCATATGACCCATCCAGTCTGCCCATCCTCTGTAACCCCTAATTCTTCCTGTTCCTAAGCGATCCCACATGTTTATCCCATGCCTTTTTAAATTCTGGAAGTCCTCGACTCCACTACCTCCACCGGGAGGCCATTCCATGCCTCCACCACCCTTTCTGTGAAATAATACTTCCTTAGGTTAGTCCTAAGCCTATTCCCTCTTAACTTTATCTTATGCCCCCTCATTCCAGAGCTCTCCTTCATTTGAAAAAGGCTCTCTTCCTGTACATAAATGCCCTTGAGATATTTAAACGTTTCTATCATGTCTTCTCTCTCCCTCCTCTCTTCCAGCGTATACATGTTGAGGTTCATAAGCCTGTCCCTATAATTTTTGCATTCAAGACCACTTACTAATTTCGTAGCCGCCCTCTGGACTGACTCCATCCTGTTTATATCTTTCCGTAGGTGCAGTCTCCAGAACTGCACGCAGTACTCCAAATGGGGCCTCACCAGAGACTTATACAATGGCACTATCACCTCCTTTTTCCTGCTGGTAACATAGTAACATAATAGATGACGGCAGAAAAAGACCTGCATGGTCCATCTAATCTGCCCAACAAGATAAACTCATATGTGTATACCTTACCTTGATTTGTACCTGCCTTTTTCAGGGCACTGACCGTACAAGTCTGCCCAGCAGTATTTCCCGCCTCCCAACCACCAGTCCCGCCTCCCATCACCGGCTCTGGCACAGACCGTATGTATAAGTCTGCCCTCCACTATCCTCGCCTCCCAACCACCAACCTCTCTTCCCCCACCTGCTCCGCCACCCAATTTTGGCTAAGCTTCTGAGGATCCATTCCTACTGAACAGGATTCCTTTATGCATATCCCACGCATGTTTGAATTCCGTTACTGTTTTCATCTCCACCACCTCCCATGGGAGGGCATTCCAAGCATCCACCACCCTCTCCGTGAAAAAATACTTCCTGACATCTTTTTTGAGTCTGCCCCCCTTCAATCTCATTTCTTGTCCTCTCGTTCTACCGCCTTCCCATCTCCGGAAAAGATTTGTTTGCGGATTAATACCTTTCAAGTATTTGAACGTCTGTATCATATCACCCCCTGTTCCTCCTTTCCTCCAGGGTATACATGTTCAGGTCAGCAAGTCTCTGCTCATACGTCTTCGAACGCAAATCCCATACCATTCTTGTAGCTTTTCTTTGCACCGCTTCCATTTTTTAAACATCCTTCACAAGGTACGGCCTCCAAAACTGAACACAATACTCCATAGGTGCGGTCTCCAGAACTGCATGCAGTACTCCAAATGGGGCCTCACCAGAGACTTATACAATGGCACTATCACCTCCTTTTTCCTGCTGGTCATGCCTCTCTTTATGCAGCCAAGCATCCTTCTGGCTTTGGCTATCGCTTTTTCTACCTGTTTGAAAGCTTTAAGGTCATCAGACACAATCACCCCCATGTCCTGTTCTTCCTTTGCACACTGAAACACTACATCCCCTATACTGTACCATTCCCTCGGATTTTTGCGACCCAAGTGCATGATTTCTCATGATTTTTTCTTCAAAATCTGCCAGTTTTGATTGCTTTTGGAAGCAGAAGGAAATATGTGCAAGTCCTTAAGCGCTGGTCATGAAAAATGAATATGCGCAAGGCACAGCAGAACCAAAAGTGAAAGCACACATTGGTGACTGTTTTCTGCATTTTAATTTAAGCGTTAAAGCAAAAAATTTAAAACTCTTATATTAAGGCCACAGAAAACAGACGCCAATGTGTGTGCTTGACGTTCGGGTTTTTGCCGGGTGCAGGCGTACCAGAGCAAAACTTACTGCAGAAGTTCTCTGCGCATGTGCCAAGCACAATCCTCCCACCGAACTCCCTAATGCTCAACGCTATGAGTGCACCTATATTTGTAGCTCTTTAGCGCTGAGCATTAGGGAGCTGTTCTTCAGTGCTGTTCCGGTGGTATTTTTACGGCGCTGTTCGAAACAGCGCCAGAGTTTTGAGCATCTACCTGTGACAGAGAAAGAACAGGACATGTAAATGTATGTTTTCTTCAGTTTTATATAAGCACTGTGATGAAGAAAGAGAGAAAAGCACAAGAGATAGGATGGAAGAAAGGGGAGGGACAGCCTTCCCTTTAGCCCCTGAGGGCCATAATAATAATATAATAGCTTGCTGAACTAATTAAATTTGATGAACAAGATAAAACAATTTTTTTTTTAAACTGGAGGCTGAAAACTATGGTCTTTCGTGGCTCACATGCTGTGACTTGTTGCACAAGTTCAATCTCTGTTCAGCTGGGATTGGAAGTGTTTCTGGGCTGGATTGCAAAGGAACCCTAGCTGTGCCAAAAGATCTATCCACTATTTGTTGTGGAGTCCAGACCTGCCCGATGGTATTTTGCTAACGTTATGCCTGGCCTGAATTCCAGAGTACCTGAGGCTAAGTGTATAACAGAGAGCAGTTCTGGTGGGTGTGCATGCAGAAAGAAAATAATAAAATATATAAAGGAAACTTCCTAATTACAACAGTATAAATCAAGAAACCAGTCCTCATAGATTCTCAGTTGTCATCATCTTGTTTCTCTGTGGGACACTCAGGTCCAGACTGGCTCTTCCACCCTTCCAAATATATTATATCTAGCTTTAGTTTCTCATGTTGTTTTTCTCTTCTGATTTTATCCTGCACATAACAAAACGAAATTATGAAAGTAAGATCTTAGGGGATTTCCCACTCCCCCTCTTTATTGGTTTAAGGCGATAGAAAGTACTGACTATCCCAACCTACATGATCTATGGTTGATTCATTCCAAGGTGTGCCTTTGAAGTCAAGAAAGACTCCAGCTACATAGCTTCAGCCATGACGCCACATTCAGTGCTGCAGGGATGCTTTTTGGAATGAAGCTGCTGAGATTAGGAGTAATCATTGGCCTTTGCATATGAATGAAGGGTGGGGAACCTACATACCTTAGACTTTATTTGGAAATTCAAGGGACAGGATGATAACAGTAAAAAAAAAATATATGTAATTGCCATGCGAGTTCACCTGAATGCATAGAAATTAAGGACAATAAAACATTATACGGTGATATTTATTTTATTGGACTATTTTAAAAACGCATTTCTGTATTGTTTTTCTTTAGCATAAACAAAATACAGCAGTAACAGAGAACAGAATGAAAAATTGAGGTGTCAGTGTCATTTGCACATTGTGTGGGATGAGACACAGTGTATCTGGCATATGTATTCTGTTTCTTCAGAGTTTCAGAAACAATCCGGGCAAAATTCAGAGCGAGTTAACTGGCTGGGAATGGCCGATGACCAGTTAACTTACTTGTATGCGGCTATCTGGGCATTTTCAGCATCACTTATCTGGTCAGCACTGCTGAAAATGACTGGATAGTGCCGAAGTAGAAGCTGGCTATCCTGCTTATTTTCGAAAGGAGAAAAACGCCCATGTTCGGGAGATGGGCGTCCGTTTCCTGTGGGCGGCCAAATCGGTATAATCGAAACCCGATTTTGGTCATCTTCAACTGCACTCCGTCGCGGGAACAAATAAAGTTGACAGGGGCGTGTCAGAGGCGTGGTGAAGGTGGACTGGGGCGTGGTTATTGGCAGAGCAGAGATGGGTGCGCTCGGCCGATAATGGAAAAAAGAAAGGTGTTTTTAGCGAGAATTTAGGACACTTTTTTTTACCCTTTTTTCTCACGAACAGGTCCCAAAAAAGTGCCCTAAATGACTAGATGACCACCGGAGGGAATCGGGAATCACCTCCCCTGACTCCCCCAGTGCTCACTAACCCCCTCCCACCAAAAAAAAACCACTTGCAAAAACTTTATTTCCCAGCCTCTATGCCACCCTCAAATTCCGTACCCACCTCCATGACAGCAGAATGTGTTTGATCCTCTCACAGCCTTTCCCTGGGTCAGATGTGGCTCTTGGGTGCACTGCAGGGTCACATCAGCATTGCATTGTGGTGGGTGTAGGGTATTGGGCTCCGTGATTTCACTAGCTTGTGTTACAGTCTCACGATGTTGGTAGGCTCTTCTCCCATGGTGTTTTTCCCTCTGTTTACTGGGTCAGAGTGTGCCCTGTTTTGTTTCCAGTAGTCCACGAGGTAGTGGCCATTTTTGTAAGTCCATTTTAGATCCCTTTCGTGTGTTAGCCATGTTACAGAACTTAGTTCTTCCCTTGAATGTTGCTGAAAGAGGGCATTGTACACCATTCTGCAAGCTCTGAGCTACTGCTAATCTTAGTACCAGAGAGACTCATTGCTAGTGGGGCACAACCTCTGATCTGCAGTTAACTGTGAGTAAACGCGGTTATTGAAATAAAGGACGTTTTCAGCGAGATTAGTCTTATGGTGTGAACTGCCGTGCCAAGGTTATACAGCAGCAACAAGTCCTGTCTCTGGAGCAGTTTTAGTGGGTAATGCAGTGCACTTCAGGCAGGCGGACCCAGGCCCATCCCTCCTACCTCTACCACTTGTGGTGGTAAATGGGAACCCTCTAACCCTCCCCCCAAAACCCACTGTACCCACATGTAGGTGCCCCCCTTCACCATTAAGTGCTATGGTAATGGTGTTGAGTTGTGGGGAGTGGGTTTTGGGGGGATTTGGGGGTCTCAGCATCCAAGGTAAAGGAGCTATGCACCTGGGAGGTAATTTAATGTTTTTTCCTATTTTTTAAAAGTGCCCCCTAGGGTGCCTGGTTGGTGTCCTGGCATGTGAGGGGGACCAGTGCACTACGAATCCTGGCCCCTCCCGCGCCCCAAAGCCTTGGATTTGGTCGTTTTTGAGGTGGGACGCTTCGGTTTCGATTATCGCTGAAAAAAGAAAACGCCCAGCTCAAACAAACGCCCACATCTCAAAAATGCCCACATCCAATGCATTTGCCTGGCACAAACCGTATTATGGAAACTAAAGATAAACGTCCATCTTTTTCGAAAATACGATTCGGCCCACCCCTTCACGACCCGTTCTCGGAGATGGACATTCTTACACATGGGTGTTTGCGTTCGATTATGCCCCTCCACGTCAGGGGCAATCTGGGAGCATTTCAGGGGTGCAGTTCAGTTAGCTCCCAATATTCAGAGCTAAGTGGCCATGTTTAGCGCATAAATAGAACTGCCTAAATAGCTGTCCTATCTTTATGCTCTAGCCATTGGCCATTTAAGTCAGAATATTGACTTAACCGGGCATGCGCTAGCCGGCTTTTAAAAAACAGGGCCAGGAATTGAATTTCCTGTTTTAGCACCAGTGCTGGACAAAACAACGCTGTCCACTGCTGGCTGAATATTGGCTGGAATATTTATAACCTCCAGATAAACATAAGAATAGCCATACTAGGTCAGACCAATGGTCCATCTAGCCCAGCATCCTGCTGCCAGCAGTGGCCAATCCAGGTCACAAGTACCTGGCAGAAACTCAAATAGCAACAACATTCCATGCTACCAATCCCAGGGAAAGCAGTGGCTTCCCCATGTCCATCTCAATAACAGACTATGGACTTTTCCTCCAGGAACTTGTCCAAACCTTTTTTAAACCCAGATAAACTAAGCGCTGTTATCACATCCTCCGGCAACAAGTTCCAGAACTTAACTATTCATTGAGTGAAAAAATGTTTCCTCCTATTTGTTTTAAAAGTATTTCCATGCAATTTCATTGAATGTCACCTGGTCTTTGTACTTTTTGAAAAAGTGAAAATTCGATTCACCTCCACCAGTTCCATACCACTCAGGATTTTGTAGACCTTTATCATATCCCCCCTCAGCCATCTCTTTTCCAAGCTGAAGAGTCCTAACCTCTTTAGCCTTTCCTTATATGAGAGTTCCATCTCCTCTATCATTTTGGTCGCTCTTCTTTGAACCTTTTCTAATTCCGCTATATTTATTTTTTTGAGATACAGCAACCAGAATTGAACGTAGTACTCCAAGGTAATGTTGCACCATGGAGTGATACAGAGGCATTATAATATTTTTGGTCTTATTTTGCATCCTTCTAATAATTCCTAGCATCCTGTTTGTTTTTTTTGGCCACCGCCGCACACTGACCAGAAGATTTCAGCCTATTGTCTACAATGACACCTAGGTCTTTTTCTTGAGTGCTGACTCCTAAAGTGGACCCTAGCATCAGACAACTATAATTCGAAAATTATTCTTCCCAACGTGCATCAATTTGCATTTGTCTGCATTAAATTTCATCTGCTATTTGGATGCCTAGTCTTCCAGTTTCCTAAGGACTTCCTGCAATTTTTCACAATCCGTATACGTTTTGACTACTGTGAATAGTTTTGTGTCATCTGCAAATTTAATCACCTCACTTGTCTTTCCAATTTCCAGATCATTTATAAATATGTTAAATAGCATCAGTCCCACTACAGATCCCTGTGGCACTCTACTGTTCACCCGCCTCCATTGAGAAAAAAGGCAATTTAACCCTACCCTCTGTTTTCTGTCCAATACCCAATTTCTAATCCACAGAAGGGCATTGCCTCTTATCCTATGACTCTTTAATTTTCTCAGGAGTCTCTCATGAGGTACTTTGTCCAAAGCTTTCTGAAAATCTAGATACACTACATCAACCGGCTCACCTTTATCCACATGTTTATTCATGTCTTCAAAGAAATGAAGCAGATTGGTGAGGCAAGACTTCCCTTGGATGAACCCATAACGACTCTGTCCCATTAAACCATGTTTGTCTATGTGTTCTGCAATTTTATTCTTTATAATAGTTTCCACTATTTTGCCCAGCACTGAAGTCAGGCTTATGGGTCTCTAATTTCCTGGATCATCCCTGGAACCCTTTTTAAAAATTGGCACCACAATGGGCACCCTCCAGTCTACAGGTACTTCGGATGATTTTAACAACATACAGATCACTAGCAACAGATTAGCAATTTCATGTTTGAATTCTTTGAGTACCCTTGGACGTATGCCATCCGGTGTACATGGGCTCTAGAAAATAAGATGAAATTAAATTCTAGCAAAATAAAGCTTTTATGGTTTAGAAATATTGGCTTTGCAGTTCTCATAATGATTCGGCTGTCGAGTGTTCAAAATTTTCAGTAGAATCAGAATCAGGGGTTCTGATTGTGATATTAGATTCCTCTCTATCTTATAACACACAAGTAAATCATTTATGGTGTAAAACATTTTTTAAAATGAAAATAAAAAAGTGGGAATATGAGCCATGCTATCCAAAGACTGAAACCAAGATAAAATTAAAATATATGACGTTTAATGTTTTTTTAAAAACAAATAATAATAAAACAATTTTACATAGAAAATGACTCGACACAACGTTGTGTTTTGGCCAGATGGCCTACATCAGGAGTCTGATCACTAAGGTAAACAATGAAATGAGATTATCAATGGTTATAATCACGAAAACTCAATGCTTGAAAAAAAAATGCCAAATAAAAGATCTGCAGACAGGATCTTAAATAGTCTTGAAAAAGACCGTTGAGTGAGTGATCCGTCTGCCGCTGCGTACTGCAGCAACCATGGGAATAAGAAAAAACTACATATATTGAGATCCGGTCTGGGTGATTTATCATTCTTTAACTTGTCAGTTTGGCTCAGTGTATCTTCCAAGTTCACCAAGATTTCTTTCAGTTCCTCCATGTTGTCATCCCTGAAAACCATTTCCGGTACAGGTAGATCTCTTACATCTTCTTCTGTAAAGACCGAAGCAAAGAATTCATTCAGTCTCTTCGCTATGGCCTTTTCCTCCCTGAGTGCTCCTTTTGCTCTTTCTTCATCTAACGGTCCCACAGATTCCCTCGCAGGCTTCCTGCTTGTGATATACCTTAAAAAAGTGTTGCTATGAATTTTGTCTCCATGGCAAGTTTTTCTTCATATTCTCTTTTAGCCTTCTTTATCAATGCTTTGCATCTGGCTTGACAGTTCTTATGTTGCTTCTTATTTTCTGCATTCAGATCCTTTTTCCATTTTTTGAAGGATGTTCTTTTGGCTCTAATAGCCTCTTTCACCTCGCATTTAAACCACACTGGCTGTCATTTGCTCTTTTTTCTACCTTTGTTAATATGTGGAATACATCCATGCCTGATTTAAAGTCCTACCCTTTGTGACCCAATCCCTTCACTTCTTTTTAACCATTTTCCTCATTTTGTCATAGTCACCCTTTCGAAAATGAAATGCTGCTACAATAGATTTCCTTAGTGACTTCACTCCAGATATCAGCTCAGATTTGATCATGTTATGATCACTGTTTCCCAGCAGATCCAACACCGTTACCTCTCGTACTATGCCCCGCATTCCACTAAGGATTAGATCCAAAATAGTTCCCCCTCTCATTAGTTCCTGGACCAGTTGCTCCAAGAAACAGTCTAGAAATTTTACCTCCCTAGCACTCCCTGATGTAACATTTATTCAGTCAATATTAGGATAATTGAAATTACCCATTATTATATGTTTCTCAATTTGCCAGCTTTCCTAATTTCTGTAAACATCTCTTCATCTGTCTGTTCGTTCTGTCCTGGTGAACAGTAGTACAGTCCTACCAGTATACTCCTTCCCTTCACACCTGGAATTTCTATCCATAAAGATTCCAAGCTGCTATCTGTTTCATGTAGAATGTCTATTTTGTTTGATTCAATTTCTTCTTTAACATATAGCGCGACTCCCCCTCCAATTTGATCCTCTCTATCATTGCGATATAATCTGTACCCTGCAGGTCTCTGAAATGCCTATTATATCTACCTCTTCATTTAGTGCTATATACTCCAATTCTCCTATCTTATTTTAAGGCTTCTAGCATTTGTATACAGACACTTCAATTATCTTTTATTCTTGCATCTACAGGCTGCTTTGAAGTTAATGGGGATAATTTGCATCCTTTACTCTGTTCTCCTATTGATCACTCCTGGCTTTCTTTCACCATTATTGAAATTTTTCTATCGGGATTCCCTAAAGATCCTGTTTCAATAGTATCCTTCAAGGATACTCCACATTGAACCATGCGCTCCTGGGTGACTGTCAGATTCCCCCTCTCCCATTTTAGATTAAAAGTCACTCTATTTGATCATATGCCTCTCTTTTGAGATTACATCTAAAATATTTGTAAGCCAAGCCTTCTTTTACTTCAGATCAATCCTATGACTTTTAAATAAACTGGGCACCCTTGGTATGAGTCCTGAAGTGGCTGAATGGTTCAGGAACTGGTTAAGTGGAAGGCAAGAAAAGGACATTACCAGGAGTGTGCCACAAGGGTTAGTTATTGGGCTGGATGTTTTCAATGGGGCCCTTTTACTAAGCCACAGTAAAAAGTGGCCTGCGGTAGTGTAGATGCGTATATTGGGTGTGTGCTGGGCCAGTTTTTACCGTATCTACAAAAAAATGACTTTTTTTTAATGAGACGGGAAAAGGGCCTGTGGTAAAAATGAAACCAGCGTGTGTCCAAAACCGGCCTGAGCCCTTAACGCCACCCATTGATCTAGTGGTAAAGGCTCACGTGCTACACATGCAGTGAACAGTCCGCGCACGCCAAGTGCCGATTACTGCTGGAACTGGCACATGTAGGAGGAAATAAATAAATAATCCATCCATGCATTATGAGTGCATGTCAAATCTGAAATTACCACCAGGAGGGCACACTAGCCTTGTGGTAGTCTTATTTGGGCGCAAGCTGTACGCGAGTACAGCCTACCGCAGCTTAGTAAAAGTGCCCCAATATTTTTGTCAGGAAAGGTCTTCCTCTTTGTAGGTAGTAAATGACGACAGAGAAGAGCTGCATGGTCTATCTAGTCTGCCCAGAAAGATGGCCAGGGTTGTACCTACTACTCTGTGCAGGTTAACCTCTGTATGCCCTTTTTTTAACATGTGAAAGTCATTTAAGTTTTTGAGTGGAAATACGCTTCTCCCCTGGAGACCGTTCACTTTGTGTACGTAGCGCATTTTGTCTGTGCCTTTTTAAGGGCTTTTATGTTCTCTGCGTCGCTGTTGTACTTCTTAAGTATTTTGACCCCTGAGGAAGACTTGTTGCCGAAACACAGACCGTGTAGGGTCCCAATAAACTGTTTTGACACTCTTACTTCTTGTTGGCTGGTCATTTGGACTAGGTTCTGCTTCCACCCTTTGGTGTTGTGTTTGCTTTCTTGTGAAAGGCGTGGACCCCCCTTTGCTTCCCTCAATACGCTTCCTATGCCATCCTCATGCTATATAGAGATCCTCTGTGCTTCTTCCATGCCTTTTAGAATTCTGTAATTGCTTTTGACTTCATTACCTCCCACGGAAGAGCATTCCAGGCAGCCATTACCTTCTCTGTAAAAAAGTATTTCCTGATGTTTTTCGGTTTTCTTCCTTGCAGTTTCATTTCATGTCTTCTAGTTCTCTAGCCCCTCTATTTTTGGAAAAAGGTCTGTTTGTTCATTAATATTTTTCAAGTATTTAAATGTCTGTATCATTCTGGGAGTAGTAGAATGGGTAAACATTATAGTAGTAGTAGTAAACATTAGTCAATTGTTTACTTTTTCAAAAAGTACAAAGCCTAGGGGGCACTTCATAAAGTTACAGGGTAATATTTTTAAGTCAACTAAGATAAAATATTATCGCATGGCCAGAGACTTGGTTCGGAAAGCGGCTACTAGGGATATGCATTCAGTACTGTGTATTTAATTTGTTAGTTTACCTTAAAACATTTAACAAACATTAACCTATGAATTAAACATAGGCGTAGTTTGACTGTTTCATTTGGGGGGGCAAAGAATGGGCGGAGCATATTAGCATATCATTTGCATATATAAATATGCAAATGAATATGCTAATATGGAGGAAGGAAATGAAATTTACAGGCAAAATATCAGATGCACATTTCAAAAAGCTGACACATTTCAATTAATAAATTATGAATAAAATACTTTTATTTACCTTTGTTGTCTGATCATTTAGTTTTTCTATTCGCTTTGATCCCAGTGTCTTCTGTTTTATGCAGTGTCTTCTTTCCAGTAGGCTTCCCTCTGCTCCCCACCCTCCCAGTCCCATCCATCTCTTGCTCCTTCCCTCTGCTCCCCAACCCTCCCAGTTCCATCCAGCTTCTGTTCCTTCTCTCTGCTCACCATCCCTCCGTCCCATCCATCTTCTGCTCCTTCCCTCTGCTTCCCACCCCTCCCAGTCCCATTCATCTCCTGCTCCTTCCCTCTGCTTCCCACCCCTCCCAGTCCCATTCATCTCCTGCTCCTTCCCTCTGCTTCCCACCCCTCCCAGTCCCATTCATCTCCTGCTCCTTCCCTCTGCTCCCCACCCCTCGCAGTCCCATCCATCTCTTGCTCCTTCCCTCTGCTTCCCACCCCTCCCAGTTCCATTCATCTCCTGCTCCTTCCCTCTGCTTCCCACCCCTCCCAGTCCCATTCATCTCCTGCTCCTTCCCTCTGCTCCCCACCCCTCGCAGTCCCATCCATCTCTTGCTCCTTCCCTCTGCTTCCCACCCCTCCCAGTCCCATCCATCTTCCATCTTCCCTCTGCTCCCCACCCCCCCCCCCCGCGAGGTCCAAGATGGGACTCCGTTTACCCCCTCTCTTCCTCCCTCCGGCGCAGGCAACAGTCTTCAGCTTTTTCAGCGTTCCTGGCAGCGGTTGCGATGTACATGCTGCCTTCGGTCTGCCCCGGAAGCTTTCTCTTCAAGTTCCTGTTCCCACCTATGCGGGAACAGGAACTTGAAGAGAAGGCTTCGGGGCAGAGTCAAAGGCAGCGTGTACAACGCTACCGCTGCCAGGAACGCTGGAAAAGACTGCTGCCTGCGCCGGACGGAGGGAGGAAGAGAGAGGGGTAGACGGACACGCTTCCCTGCCCTCTCTGTCTGCGTCCCGCCCGAAAGGAAATGACGTCAGAGGAAGGCGGGACGCAGATAGAGAGGGCAGGGAAGCCAAGCGGATGGAGAGGAGCGTGCCTGCATGTGTTTTTTTTTTTTTAAACTAATGGCGCGGCGGCGCCTTGCGTCGTTTGGGGGGGCATTGCCCCCCCTCGCCCTCCCCAGTCTACGCCTATGGAATTAAAGTATGTCAATTTAATTAGCAAGTGCTAAGAAACCTTTCCCTCCCTTTTACAAAGCCGCGCAGCAGTGCTGACACAGACCATTCCCTTTGAATGAGCTGTGTTGGCACTACCGCACCAGCAGCAGCTAGCCTGGCTTTGTAAAAGGGTTAATGTGTGTTAACATTTTTTATTAAAACACATTCATAAAATGAACTGAAAAAGTTTAAAAAGAGGAAAATGAACAATCAAAAAAAGAACTGAAATGTTTTCCTTCTTTACATGTATTTGGATTTTGCTCACATTTTTTTTTTCAGTGGTAGCTCAAGGTGAGTTAGCTGAGGCAATGGAGGGTTAGGTGACCTGCTCAAGATCACAAGCAGCTGCAGTGGGATTTGAACTGGGCTTTCTTGGTTCTCAACCCACCACATTCCTAGCAGCTGCTAAAGTGATCAGTGATATGCATCATAAATCTTATGGGAATCAGTGGAGTTCCTAGGGGAGGGCGGTGGGGGCGGTCTGCCCCGGGTACACGCCGCCGTGGGGGTGCCGCGTGCGCCTGCCCTCCATTGTTCCATGCTTCTTCTCTGCCCTGGAACAGGTTACTTCCTGTTCCGGGGCAGAGAAGAAGCATGGAACAATGGAGGACAGGCGCGCGCGGCACCCCCCTGGCGGCGTGCACCCAGCGGGGGGGGGGGGGTTCCTTCAAGGGGGGGTGTCCTTTCACTGGGGGGGGGCATTGCACCCGGGGGGGTGGGGCGAATCGGCGATCCGCCCCGGGTGCCAGCCCCCCTAGGAACGCCACTGATGGGAATAGACATATAATACTTTGGATGAAAAGTGGAAGATATAATAAATACACTTAAATATCCAATCCAAGGGGAAGGAGCAAGGTGGCAGATGCCTGAGATCTGTGTCACTGTGCTTTCCTTTTTTAAAAATTTGTCACTATTCTAAAGAGGAAGGGTAAACCCTTCACTTACCTAGGAGTCAGGAAATAGTTCCTCAAGTCAGTCCAATGGACTTCTTTGTATGCCATGATGTTGACCTATCAATCCAAAGGGGTTGTGCCATTGGGTGTTTTGCCAGTGGAAGGTGGACTGATATCTCCTTTAGCCTCTGACATGCCCTTAAGCTCCAAGGAAAGTAGGCAAGCGTTGGCCCCCACAGCTGTGGCTGGGCTAAGCTTGGTAGCACAGTGTTAGGAGCTGTGTGAGGTATGACCTGTGACTGGGATGTTGGGTGGAGTGGCTGATACTGGAATAATAACTCCTCTGTTTTGGGGTACAACTGTGGAAGCTGATAGTGCTACATTGGTGGAGATTTTTTTTTATCTCCCATTGTTTTTGAATCATCTACCTTTCAGTTGGAGGAACCATAGACCATCACTTTAGAGTCAGTTTGGCACACTGAAAAGTTTCCAACTTTGGTTATGCAAATCTCCAAATTAACAGCAGTTGTTTCTAAAAATATAACTGAATTAGCTGCTTATGTTGGAAACATATGAACAGAAGCTAACTCTTAGAGCATGAAAATATGAATTTGATAAAAGATAATACTAGTTTACATCAGAGACTGGAGAACTCTATGATGGTGAGACATCTTCATCTTATAAATTTTCCAAAGATTCATTCAGTCTCATCACAGGACATGTTTAAAGCTTATTTGATTCCAATTTTAAAGATATCATCTGATTCCCTCCTTTCTTTGGGTTGGGCCTATTGTGTTCCTTCTTCTAGGAGAAGGCTTCAGGGAAACAGTCGCAGGATTTTCATAAGTGAGAGTCACACCTATCCCCCCACCCCTCCCATGCTCTGTCCAAGAGTTTGAATGTACCTGGACATTTTGGGACACATTTGGATGATAGAATTCACTCTACTATGACTGTAAACATATTTGCACGAATCTGATCAAGATATGGTTTTACAATTGTATTTCAAGCACAAGTTAGACTTGTCTCACATAGTAACAAACTAACAGATGGTAGATAAAGGCTAGCATGATCCGTTAGTCTGCCCAGCGATGTGGCTCACGTTGTACCTGCTGTTCTGTTCAAAACATTCGAGTTACCTCCTCTGTGCCTTTGTTTAGGATTGTACCTGTTACTCCGTGGATGCTACAGCCCTCTATGTCATTTGTTTTGCTTTGATCCCATCCTCTTGCGAAATAGGGATTCTTTGTGTTTATCTTATGCTTTTTTGAATTCTGTCACTGTCCGGGAGAACATTGTAGGCATCTGTCACTGAGTCTCTAAAGAAGTATTTCTTGACATTTGCTTTTAAGTTTTCAAAAAAGCATGCTCATGGAGGTGGGGACACACGGTGGCTCAGGGAAAGCACCACCAACTGCCAGGCCGCCAAATGAGGAGTGCTTCTGCCGGCAGGCCTTGGAAAGAAAATTTTGTATCCCTCACCACCACCACACACACACTTTGGGCTCAGGCCTCCCCAAAACCCAAAGTCTGACAATGTGGCTGATAAGCACACAACTTACCAGCGTCCAGGTAAACATGAGTAGCAGACGATTTGCTTACAACGATCTTTATCAAGACCCATCTTACGGTTTTAGTTCAAGTTTTATTTCAAGATTTGTTTATTG
This sequence comes from Microcaecilia unicolor, assembly GCF_901765095.1. Classification (NCBI taxonomy): domain Eukaryota; kingdom Metazoa; phylum Chordata; class Amphibia; order Gymnophiona; family Siphonopidae; genus Microcaecilia; species Microcaecilia unicolor. The sequence goes on along the minus strand of NC_044039.1, from coordinate 183,548,195 downwards.
AAGTTTGAGATATTTTATAACATCATTTCATGAGTATTGTTCTCACTACATTCATAAGACTCCTGATGTAGGCCGCAGGCCGAAACACAATGTTGTATCGAGTCATTAGTCTTTTTAAAGTATATTTAAATAAATACATTTTGTTGGTTTTTAATTCTAATTTTTGTCTGGTTCCTGTTCTTTGGATAAGCCTGGTTTACATTCCCACTCTTGTTTGTATTCAAAGACATGTAAGGCAATTTTCAAACATATTCTTTCCCTGTGAATATTAATTATAAGGTCTATAAAGTACTATAGACTTTGCATCTAGATGAGAATTTGAAAAACTGTCCCCCTATAAAGAAATAATTTTTGTGATCTTCTTGTCCTATTTGCTGGGCCATTGAGACAGTTATTTTAAAACAGGGTTCCTAGACTATTATGTAGGCAAGATGCATGTCTATGGCCTTTTAAAAATAGCCTCACTGAAATCTACTGCACAAAGCTAACCCACTCTGAGAGTCAAATTTTCAAAATAGTTTGTTAAAGTTTAGCTCTTGTTTAGTTAAGGAATGTCCTTCGAGCTTTCTTTGTTATAGTGTATTTCTCTTAGCACTTCAGGAATTTATTCCCCAAGATGTGGGCTTTGATACCATTAATATTTTTCTTTGGGCCTCTTTTATCAAGCTGGGCTAGTGGTTCCTGCGCGTCAATCTCGACAGAGCCAATTCAAAAAGAATGGGCTTTGTCGGCATCACCACACTGGGAGCTGTTAGCGCAGCTTGATAGAAGAGGCCCTTCGTTATTTATTATGATTATTTGTTTTTCAATGTTTAATGTATTTTCCTATACATTGTTGTGGGTGTAATAATTATATAATCTTCAATAAAAAATATATTTCTAAATAAGTTTGTGTGGATACGTTTGTGTTTTATTTTATATACATACAGTACAGTACATTTTTTTTCTAGCAAAAAAGGTGCCAGTACTCAAATGCTAGGCCACCCCTTCAGGAGTGGGGTGATTACTGAGGGACCCACCCCACAATAGCTAGGCCTCTGCAACCAGTCACAGAATCTATGACAAGGCAGAATTTGTATGCAGCGCTTGAGCTCTTTCATTAAAATATGAGGACCATGGGTCAATTTTAGCAGACAATGGAAAAGGTGCCAGTTCTCTGTACCCCCCCCCCCCCCACCCCCAAGTATCCCCTCAAAAAAGCCCTGTATACATATATTTCTCACAATTCTGCCCCAGCTTTACCCAACCTGTGCCAACAAGAATGCCTAAATATGTAGGAAGTAAGTCTATAAGGAGGGTGCTAACATTTATGTGCCAAGAATATGTGTAAATGACCAGAATACCAACACACACACACACATAGGTGTGCATCTAGGTGTAAACGCCAATAGTCTGTCTGTGCACTATTCTATAAATGGCACGACTGGTGGCTGCCTTTTTTTCACTGGCCATCTCCACTGTGTCCTTTCTGTTTACTGAGAACTGTAGAGGTTAATTCTTCCTTGCCTCGTTATATGCAGCATTAGTGCATATGTCCAGGAAATTTTATAAGTGCCTATCCTTAAAATGCTGTTTTATGTGCCAAAAAAAAGCTTATTACTCCAATAAACACCCAAGGTCAAGAACATGAATGCAAGTCAGGGGAATTATTCTGCTACAAAAAGAATCCGCTTTAACATCTATGTAAAGCTCAGTTTTAGTAGGTCAAATCCCAGTTGGGTTTCTTCAGTGTTTTACTTCTCTTAGGCAGATAGGATGAGTACTAATGATATAGATGATTCAATGGAATTCTTAAAGCAATTTTCCCAACAGAAGCCAATGGGGAACATTTCCGGAATCATTGATTTACACAGGGCTTTTTTTGAGGGGGTACTGAGTACCGACACCTTTTCCATTGTCTGTTAAAATTGACCCATGGTCCCCAAGTTTTAATGAAAGAGCTCAGGCTGTACATACCAATTTTGCCTTGTCATAGATTCTGTGACTGGTTGCAGGGGGCCTGGCTATTGTGGGGTGGGTCCCTCAGTGATCACCCCACTCCTGAAGGGTGGCCTGGAATTTGAGTAACGGCACCTTTTTCACTAGAAAAAACGCACTGGATTTACATGTCATAGATTTCCTAGCAGGCGCTAAAAAAATGTATGCATGCATGATTAAGTACTACAGTCAGGGTAATGAATAAACTCCTGGGCACAGCTGTGGTCTTAAGACAACAATCCCTAGGACTGAGGGCTTCGAAGGGGTAGATATTCTGTAACACAGTCAGATGCTATTGCCAGGTTGTTGCCTTAAAGAAGTAATAGCACACACAACTCTGAGTGTTGTGTTTTAATTAGAAAGCAACAAGAAAGACATGTGAATAGGCCCCCCATAAGTGAACAATAGCACAGTTTGTTCCTGAATCCAGCATGTCCTCCTCTGGTTAGTCACAAGTCATTCCTGGGTGAGGAACTTCTAGCCATCATACAATAGCAACATTTCTATTTGTAGTTTAGGCTTTTATATTCTGCTTTCCTTGCTGAAAAGAGGGCTCAAATAGGTTTGCAGTTTTAAAACGCATTCAGTATCACATAATGGAGAAATAAAACACAATACGCCAGAGAGAACATTAGAATAGTATTGAAAAACAAATGCAAAAATCTGTAATATAGGTAATTACATTCCCCATTCTCACTAGGGCAGTAAAAGCCTACGGAAACAAGAACAGTGGATAACAGACACAACACATACCAAAACCTTTGGTAGAAACAGTAGCTTTCTCTGAAGTACTACCTACTTTTGGAATGGAGAGAAAAGTTTACAAAATATAGAAAATTTCAATAGATGGCTCAAAGCCTGGTGTCACCAAGAAGGGTTTGGGTACATAGGAGACTCACTGTGGCAGGAAAAAAATATCCTAGGTAAGAAATTCAGACAATAGGTTTCTAGGTGTTTAAACTAGAAGGCAGGTGTGGAATATGGAGGAGTAGTCTAGTGGTTAGTGCAGTGGACTTTGATCCTGGGGACCTGGCTTTGATTTCCACTGCAGCTCCTTGTGACTCTGGGCAAGTCACTTAATCCTCCATTGCCCCAATGTAAACAATGTAAACCACTTTGAATGTAATTGCAAAAACCACAGAAATGCAGTATATCAAGTCCCATTTCCTTTTCCCCCTTCCATTGGTCACCCCCAGTGCTGCATATAGCAAACTGGGCTGGCTTGTACGGTCTGAGTGCTGCAGATACAAACCAGTTTAGGATGGGCTGGAGAGAACTTCGATGGAAACTCCAGTAATTTGGAACATGAGCTTTGTACATTGGGTAACAAAGCAGAGGGCTGGATTGTGCACATTGATTCATTATTGGGACAATATTTTGTTTGGGGAGCAGGCAGGGTCAGGTGAGTGTCAACATTTGATGGCAGTCTTTCAGTGCATGGGTATTCTGTTGGCTGCAGATAAGTCAATGGGGTCTTGCACTATGCTTGTCTTTTTTGGTGTCAAAAATGGATACAGTTCAAATGGAATCAAGACTGCTTCTTGAAAACATTCAGGAATTATGTGGAGTTCTGGATGGAGTGCCAGGACATAACATAGTAACATAGTAAATGACGGCAGATAAAGACCTGAATGGTCCATCCAGTCTGCCCAACAAGATAAACTCATTTTACATGGTATGTGATACTTTATACCCGAGTTTGATTTGTCCTTGCCGTTCTCAGGGCACAGACCATAGAATTTTGCCCAGCACAGTTCATGTACTAAAAGTTCTGAAGATTCTGGAATCCTAAAGAGTTACAAGATTCTGGAATCCCAATTAGTAGCAACATTCCATGAAGAACCCCAAAGAGTAACATAAGAAGTTGACTGTAAAAGAAATTTAATCTTTCATTCGCTGCATGGGTTATTCTAATGGGGAGAATTTTCTCTTGTCGGTTGGCATTATTAACCAAAGGTGTAAGGAAGCAGTATTATAAAGTGCGTGTTCTGTGGGAGTTGCTGGTAGATCTTCCATTGTGGAGATCTTTTTTGAGTAATTTTAATGGTGTCAGTGTTTGGCCTCTCCCTGTTGTTTCTTCAGTGGATTATCGACTATTTACTGATGCAGCAGGGAGTCATGAATTTCGTATATACTTTCAGGGACAGTGATGTGCTACAGCATGACTTGACTGGTGGAAGGCAAATGACTTGTGTTCAAATGTGACATTCTTGGAACTCTTTCCTGTTTGGGTGGCTCTCATTTTATGTGAAGGCAGTTTCAGGGATAGAAGAGTGGTGTTATATTCTGATAACTGGGCTGTGGTGGAAGCTTGAACTGTCAATCAGATTGTTGCCTATTGTTGGTAGAGTTGTTGAGGTTGGTGGCATTGTGTCATCTTGAGCATAATTTGTATTTAAGGGCCACACATGCGCCTGGCTTGGATAATGGGATTGCTGATGCTTTATCTCAGGTTTCAGTGGTCCCGTTTCCAAGCTTTGGTTCCCGAAGCAGAAGGATTCACTGTGGAAATGCCTGCAGAATTCATCTATATTTGAAAAGTTGTTGAAACATTCTTTGATTGATAACACTTGGAAATGTTTTGCATTGAGTTGGTGTTGTTTTGAAGACTTCTGTTTTAGTACTGAGTTGGACTTTCTTTTACTATACGGGGGAAGTGGGTACTTTAGTTCATATTGGCAGCTCAAGCTGAAGGATGGTCAATGAGTGTGATGTCACAGTCATTGGGAGCAATTGCATTTATTTCTAAACTATGTGGTTTTTGGGATCCTGCTTCATCTTTTTTTAATAAAGAAGTTGCTGTGTGGATATGCGAAGACTGGGTTATCTTCGGTAAAGTTGGTGCATCTACCAATTTTACACAACCTTTTGAAATCTCGATTAAGAGCTCTGGTAGCAGTTTTTTTCCTCTTAATTTGAAGCTGTCTTGTTTTCTGTGGCATTTGTGATAGCATTGTTTGGAGCCCTGAGAGTTGGAGAGCTAGTAGCGCCATCAAAACAAGGAGGTGGAGTAACTAGTTTATTCCTCGGAGGTGTAATAGTGGGTCATAAGGATTTTAGTTTGCATATTAGGTACTCTAAATATGATCGAGTAAGGGTGCTTGGATTAGGTTGCGCTGTGCTAGGGACCTTAGTTCTTGTTTAATACATTGGGCTCAGCAATATTTGATACTGCGACCTCAGGGTGGTCTGTATTGGTTAATTCATGCAGATGGTACTACGCTAACACGCTACCAATTTGACACAGTGCTGAAAGCAACTTTAGTTGCTATGGGTTGTGACCCATTATGGCACCCATTCGTTTAGAATTGGGGCAGCTTCGGTAGCAGCTGCTGGTGGTGGCTCAGTTGCTTTAAGAGAATCGGGTGTTGGGCTTCCAGGAGCTATGAAAGTTGTGTTAGGGATGTTGAATATTAATTTTGTTTTCTTTCTGCTTTATTTTGTAGTGCCTGTGCTTCGTTCCCTTACTGTGGACTTTCCTATGTGTTTTGGTCAGGAAAATGTGGTGTCTGAATCACTTTGAGGGATAAATCTTGGACTGTCATCCTTGGGAGTGTCCATAATTTGGTTATGACAGCAAGGGATGCTTTGGGAGCAACTGATTCCAATGCTGATATAGGCTCAGCACTTATATCTTGATGTTATTTTAATTCATTTAGAGGGTAATGATTTATGTAGTATGAAAGGGATAGATTTAATTAGGCATATGAAGAGGGATTTGTTAATTCAATTCAAATCAATTCTTGTGTACCGCTAATATCCCCTTTCCAGGGTTCAGTGCAGTTTACATTCTAGGTGAGACAAAAACAAATAGTGTTAGTGTGAGGTATGAGAAACATTAGAGACCTTTGGATTAATGCATGAGACTAAAAACATTAAGGAAAGGATAATGGATGATACTAGGAGGTAGAAGTCACGATGCATTGTTATGAAGCAGTCTTTGAGAAGAGAAAGGTTTTTAGCCTCTTCCTGAAGCTGAGGTAGCTTTTTTTCCATTCTGATGGGAATAGGTAGAGAGTTTCATACTGTGACTCCAATAACCATTTGTCAGTTTCCTTGTACAAAGGTGGGGTGGTCCCAAATAATTGGTAGGTTGGTTTGGCGGGGAGCTAAGACAGTGAAGGCTATTGAGTGATTGCGGCATAGAGTGAATGGTGATGGCAAATATTGCAAGTATGGGTGGAATGGTATTTACTCATGAGCTTATCATGACAGATTGCCCTGGTTTATGTCACCTGGATGGTATTCATCTGTCCAATATAGGGTTAGATATTTTTTTGAGTACCATTCAGGATATTTTGCAGTTGGAGGTGGGTGGTTAATTGACAGTGGCTTGGGGGAGTGGTGATAAGAGGGCAAGAAGCCAGGCGGCCAATTTGTGTGGGCATAAAGGTAGGAATGAATGAAATTGGGAGATGGTGGAAGGTTCATGTGTGATACCGCCTCAAGTCAGGGCGAGATCTTTGCCTCACTGCCAGGCTCGCTTCATGGCGTTATTATTAATTGCTGATTTTGAGTAAAGTTAAGATTGAAGTGATTTGGCTAGGTCGCTAACGACTAGCCTTTGGGAATATAGATTAATGAGATTCTTTAGGGCTGTCTGGCTAAAATGTTCAGAACCCTTATGTTATCATCCTTATTTTAATATTCTCTTATCTCTTGTTTGTCCTGTTTGTCTGTCCTAATTAGATTGTAAACTCTGTCGAGCAGAGACTGTCTCTTCATGTTCAAGTGTACAGTGCTGCGTACGTCTAGTAGCGCTTTAGAAATGATAAGTAGTAGTAGTAGTAATGTCATATATTTAAAGCTTGTGGTTTAAATTATTATAAATAAAGCCGTGACCAATTTTCTGCCATTCAGTTGTTTTGGTGAATTTATTTAGAGATTTGAGATTTATAGAATGTGCAGATGCAGTGTGAGTGCCAAGGTTATAAATTCTCATATGTATAAAGAATGATTTGTATTAGCATTAACCATTAGCAATACTAAGTGTTCTGTGCAAGGCAGATCAGATTCTGCTCCACCACAAGGATATTTTTAGATTGCACCTGCAGGGAGAATTCAGAGGTTTTTGCTTCTTGTATCTTCCTAAACAAAGCCCTGAAGCTGGGTTCAAAAGAATATCTCTAAAAAACAATAAGAACTTGTTAATTGCACTTTGATTGTTTACATCACCATAAATTAGAGACATGGAGGTACTAATTAAGGGGAAATTTCCAAATTGCCACATAGTTGTAAAGCATGTGGGTGCTATTAGCATTCAAGGAGTTTATGCTAATTTTCAAAGAGAAAGTATTTCACTCAAAAGAAATGCCTGCACGCTTTCCATCTGCTGCATTTTGCAGGTGGCTGGGAAGCAGAAAACATTGCACCCCTTTTGGAAAACGTTGTGTACTGTATACACATGATTTTTCTCCCTTGAAATCGGTCTGAAAGTATGCAGGCTATGAAACTCCATGTGTACTTCTAGAGGTCCAGAGGAGAGCTGGATCAGTTGAGCATTAATCCATTTCAACACAGCTATTTTGCTTTGCAAATTGTCCTGTAAGCTAACACTCTGAAGGCTGATGGTCTTAAGATAATGTTTTCCTTTTCTAGTCTCCAAGCATAAGAACATAGGAATAGCTGTACTGGTTCAGACCAGTGGTCCATCTATTTATTTATTTGGATTTTGCTCACACCTTTTTCAGTAGTAGCTCAAGGTGAGTTACATTCAGGTACACTGGATATTTCTCTGTCCCAGGAGGACTCACAATCTAAGTTTGTACCTGAGGCAATGGAGGGTTAAGTGACTTGCCCAAGATCACAAGGAGCAGCAGTGGGATTTGAAGTGGCCACCTCTGGATTGCAAGACTGGTGCTCTAACCACTAGGCCACTCCTCCACTCCTCTAGCCCAGTACGCTGCTTCCAACAGTGGCCAATCCAGGTCACAAGTACCTGGCAGAAACCCAAATAGCAGCAACCAATCCCGGGGCAAGCAGTGGCTTTTCTCATGTCAATCTCAATAACAATGGACTTTTTCTCCAGGAACTTGTCCAAACCTTTTTTTAAACCCAGATATGGGTTTACAGTAACGCAGCTAACAGCCTTCTGAGAAATCCAGTGGGTAGTTGTCCATCTATCCTCGCCACAGCGAGGAGTTCATGGCCAGCTTACCGCACATAAAAATAACCGCTGTTACCATATTCTCCAGCAGTGACTTCCAGAGTTTAACTATTCTTTGAATGAAAAAAAATATATTTCCTCCTATTTGTTTTAAAAGTATTTCCATGTAATTTCATTGAATGTCACCTGATCTTTGCACTTTTTGAAAGAGTGAAAAATCAGTTCACTTGTACCCATTCTATACCACTCAGGATTTTATAGACTTCAATCATATCCCCCTCAGCCCTCTCTTTTCAGAGCTGAAGAGCCCTAACCACTTTAGCCTTTCCTCATACAGGAGGAGGCATTATAATCAGTGATGTAGGAAGGGGGGGCGGGGGGGGGATGTCCGCCCCGGAACAGATTACTTCCTGTTCCGGGACAGAGAGAGCAGTGAATCAGCGCGGAGCCGACACACCCCAGCAACGTGCAGTTGGGGCGGATCGGCCCTCCCGCCCGTCCCTCGCCGCAGGTATGCGCTCCGGGGGGTATGCTCCAGCGGGAGGAAGGTGTGCCGTGCTGCACCCGGGGGGGGGGGGGGTGCGCAGCGGCGACCTGCCCCGGGTGTCAGCTCCCCTCGCTACGGCTCTGATTATAATATTCTTATTATTATTTTACATCCCTTTCCTAATAATCCCTAGCATCCTGTTTGCTTTTTTGGCCGCCACTGCACACTGGGCAGAAGATTTCAGTGTATTGTCTACAATGACACCTAGATCTTTTTCTTGTGTGCTGACTCCGAAGGTGGACCCTAGCATCAGGTAACTATAATTCGGATTATTCTTCCCAATGTGCATCACTTTGCATTTGTCTACATTAAATTTCATCTGCCATTTGAATGCCCAGTCTTCCAATTTCCTAAGGTCTTCCTTCAATTTTTCACAATTTGCATGTGTTTTGACAACTTTGAATAGTTTGGTATCATCTGCAAATTTAATTATCTTACACTTTTGCTTTCATCTATAGATGAAGCACTATGGAAGCCCTGTGCCAATCAGATGACTACATTGACTGACATGCCTCCATCCTTTGCTTTGTGTAAAGATTTAAACATATTTTTTTTAAAAACCCACCTCCTGTGCACTTTTTTCACTTAGACTGCTTGTCAAAGGTTACATGAAATTTTATAAATGAGAAGCCTTAGACAATTATGGTAAATGGCTAGCATTACCTCCACCTCCATCACTTTTGTTTAAATGAAGATATTGTAATGAATAAAAAATAAAAAATATTGCTTGAAACTTGCTCTTTTATTACATGTATTTACTTTTCTATGTAGTCATCAGCATTTACCACACATTTCTACCAGTGATGGACAAATGTTTGAAAGCTGTCACAAAAGAACTACACATCTTGTTTCTTCAACCACTTGCTCACAATCCTTTCCACCTCTTCATTTGAGTCGAACAGATGCCCCCAAAGGGGAAAAGATGGAGATCACATGACACTAAGCCTGGGTTGTACGGCAGATGGAGTTAATACTGTGAAACCCATTTTCACAATTGCCTCTGTGGTGTTTCATACTGTGTGAGGCCTAGTATTATCATGTTGCAACAAAATTTCCTTCTTGTGCTTCTCAACTCTTCTCAACTGTTCTTTCAAAATTTTCTGGCTGTAATAAATGCTTTGTGATCCTCCAGTTGTCCTTTATGAGTTCATCAATCTTTCTCGTATGGGACTCATTCGTTGCTGTTATGGGTCTTCCACTTCATTTTTGATAACACAAATCAAGCCCTTCTTGGCCTACAATTTTTACATTTCTTGGTCCAGCAACACACAATACACACATCGACACAGTCAACATCATAAACAACCTGCATGTGGCAGTGAATGTCAGTTGGAGAGACTCCTTCAAAAGTCAGAAATTCAATCATGGCACATTCTAAAATCACAACGACGAATTACTGCCAGGCGCACGTGCTAGCCCGGTGCTAGTGCCAATTTCGCATGCACTACCCATGTGTTAACCCTCTCACGCCGTAGTAAAAGGTCCCTAAGCATGGAATTGCTCCAGCCATCAAGTGCAAGCTCAAGATCATCAAACTTAATATCACGTAAACAAGGCAACCATGATACTTTTTCCTACAAGTGAGTGGTAGAACTATCTTTACTGTCTTGTTAAAATCTTTCAGAGTCACAGCAAATTTTAACCGAAAACGATTAGTCCAAAACAAAAAGAAAACTGTTCAAAAGTTACATGAGAAATAGAATTTTTCTGTAAGGAATGTCTGAGAAAAAGCAGATCCAGAGTACTACCACCCACCTAAGCAGGCTTATTTATAATTACATTAATCCCACAGCATTCATCAAGGACAAAAAAGCAGCACATATGGGAGCAATAGGAATCTGATTTACATGCATGTTGAAGTCACTAAGAACAAGTACATTATCTAAAAATCTCTGCTATTAAAGCGTGATCCATATACAACAATTTTGGAGAGCAGTAAACCAGACATCATGCCAGAAAGACAAAATTTAAAACAATCATCTCTGAGTGTTACTCATAAGTTAACTTTAATAAATGAAAAGATAAAGTCATCCTATAAACAATCATTACACCCCCACCATCCTACCCTCTCTTGTTTGCACCTCCTAGGTATACCCATTGTTGAAATCGGGGCTGCTGAGGGGGTAGCGGGAGGGGGGGGGGAAATTTCCCCAGGCCTGGGTCTCTCTCTCTCCTGCTCCTGACGGGACCCGGGTGATCGCATCCCGACAGAAGCATGAGAGAGAAAACACCGGTGCCAGGGCTCCTCTGGAGGCTGGGGAGGACACTGCAGGTCTTCCTCCAGTGCTGCTCTTCACTCTGCCCGTTGCTTGCTACGCCCCTGGTTACAGTCCTGGTGGTCCTGGCAGGTAAACTAAGAGTAGATGGAAGGTACACAATCTAGCCTATAAACCATAAAGTCAGATCTTCTATCTGTGTGTTGTCGCAGCTTCATTGCTTGGATCATAATTGGATGATGGAAAACAGATTCTGTAATTGCTCAGACACAAATCACACTGTTCACAACCAAAATGATGAGGAATTTAATTTCCAGCCGGAGATGCTGTCTCGAAAGGTAAAGATGTGTGGACAGCCATGTCCTTCCAATAAAACCCTAACATAGGCAATTCTCACTATTGATGTATTTGTAAAACTGACCCAGGTTTCCTCAAGATCTGAGTAACCTTGGCCCATAAGTCCGTGAGTTGAATGTCACAACCATCTTCTCTCACCATAGCAATTGGTTCTAGAAGCAAATCACTTTTAGCATATAAAACTTGATAACAATTACATGCAGTGGACTTTCTAAACAAGATGGTATTGGTGTTCTTATAGATCTGAATATCTAAAAAAGAAATCAAATAAAAAATATTTAATTCATGGAAAACTGAAGATTAGGAGTTGGCTAATTTAACCAACATAAAATGTTATAATTCTTCTACTGAGGAAGACAGTAACAAAAATATCATTGATGAAACTTTTCCACATGCAAAATATGCATTTAAAAAGTTCCTAAAAAGAGTAAGGGGTCCTTTTACTAAGCCGCATAGGAGCCTACGCGCTTCCAACACATGCCAATTTGGAACTGGCACTCAGCTATCGCATGGCTCGGGCAGTAATTCCATTTTTTACGCTCGTCTGATACACGCATCAGAAAATATTTTTTATTTTCCAATGCGTGGCGGTAACCAGGCGATAATTGGCAGTGTACATGTGCTGATGATTACCGCCCGGTTAGCACGTGAGACCTTACCGCTAAGTCAATGGGTGGTGGTAAGGTCTCAGACTCAAAATGGATGCGCACCAATTTTTATTTTGCTGCACATCCATTTTTTGGCATGCTGAAAAATGGATCTGTGTACATCCAAAATACGTGCCTACACTAGCGCAGACAGAAACAAAAAAAAGGCAAAGATCTGCCACAGAAATGGCAAATCAAAAGAAAAAAAGCAGATCAAAAAAGACAAAAAAATAGAACAGGAGGGTAACAGAAGAAGTGGTTTATTACAAGTTACCCGACGTGCCACGTTTCGCCCTCAGGCTGCGTCAGGGGTGAAGTTTGCTGAATAAGCTTGGGAAGCACTTATGTAAGGTGGTTGTATGACTACTTTTAGGGGTTCACTTTGCTTTTTACCCCTATTAGTTTTTTTACCCCTGACGCAGCCTGAGGGCGAAACGTGGCCACGTCGGGTAACTTGTAATAAACCACTTCTTCTGTTACCCTCCTGTTCTATTTTTTTGTCTTTTTTGATCTACACTAGCACAGGCCATTTTTCAGTGCACCTTAATAAAAGAACCCCTAAGATAGCTGCTGTGGCAGTCCTATGAATTTTGTAAATCAAACTTTCCCAAAAACCCAGCATAGATGCTACATAATACCATGCAAGCAGATCATGCATAAATAAATAAATATATTCTTGAATTTACAGGGGTAATTCTACAACTGGGCACCTCCATTTAGGTGCACCTGGGTGCGTTGTAAGAGTCTATTCTATATCAGAACCTGGATGCCCATATTCCATTATAGAATAATAGAGTAATCCAGTATCAGCGTGCCTAACATTTATATACTCACAGTTACACCTATGGGCGTAACCAGCCCTCCAATTTTTTGGGGGGCCCAGGGGTGGGCCGAAAGGCAATATGTATTGCCAATTAGTGCTCATTATTGCTTGTTAAGTGCTATTATCAATGCTAACTAGCTTGTTAAGACCATTAAGTTATGAACATTTTTATAGAATATGCCTGGATTTCAGCGCGGATCTCTAAGCGTGTTATATAGATTCCAGGGACTAATGGATGCTGCAGGTTTGGAGGGAGTCTGAGTCCCAAGGGGGGGGGGGCAGGCCCCCAAGGTTCCCCCCCATGGCTACGCCACTGGTTATACCAGCCATATATCTGGCATAATGTGATCGCTTTCATGTGGCAGGAGTGTGTGCATGTTAAAGTATTCTATAAGTGTAACTGGTAGCCTTATTTATTTTTATTTTTCTTAAATTCGTACCCCGCGCTTTCCCACTCATAGCAGGTTCAATGCGGCTTACATATTATATACAGGTACTTGCCTGTGAATAAGCCCTTCTGGAAGTTAAGCAGGTATTTAGTGAATAGCACTTAGGTGCCCTGCTGGCATCTTCATGGGTAAGTGTACATTTATGTGCTTAAGTGCTAATTCTAGATATTTATGATTGCGAGGGGCATGTAAATGCAGGCAATAGGGAGGCATTATTTAGGCCAGCCAAAGGCCAGTACAAAAGTTGTATGTAGAGTAGAGGCCGACTGAATTTTGGTTTTGATTTTAGTTATGGTGCTGAAACTGGCCCAAAATCTTTTTTCTGCCCAGTTTTGGTTTCAGTCAAATGGCTACCACCATGGTTTTGGTTTTGACAGAAACTGCCCATGTGTTTTCAGTGCAAGCTGAAAATATGTGCTTTCTCCTGTTTGTCTTACTCTCTCCCCCTCCCCTCCAAACAGGAGTTGCCTTTCCTTCCTGCCCAGGGCCACCAAAGGGGAGGGGCAGGGGAGGAAATATTCCTGGAGCCCGGCCTCCAGAAGGTTCTGCTCCCTTGGTCTGTCACTCTCCTGTTCCTGTGTGTCGGGGCCCAATTGGGGGCTCTGTCTCTCGGCAGCCCTGTCCTTGCCCACCTGTAGTTGCCTCCCTTGGGTCTATTTTACAATCTCTAGTGGACTAGGGATGTAGCCAGGGCAGGCGTGATCCCCAGTCGCTCCTGCCTGTGCTGGCTCTTCTCTCAAAATGGCTGCATGACCTCTAGTGGCAATCTCATGAGACTGCCGCAAGAGGCACTTTGAGGGTAGAGTTGATATGGGCAAGAGAAACTGGAGATCACTCCTGCCCTGAATACACCACTAGAACACAAGGGATTGTAAGGTAGTTGGGGGAGGGGAGGAGGCGAGGAACAAGTAATACAGTTATGATCTTGCATAGTAGTTTATATGATAGAGTGCTATAAATAAATGTTTTTGATACAAAAGTTTAGCAGGAATTTAAGTCTGTAAATTTGTGATAATAAATTCCTTAGGAATTAGGCTTTCTGTGGAGATATGACATCAGCTGTCACTCCAAATGTGGCACAAAGTCACTCATTGTAAAAGCATTGTCACTTTTAGGTTCCATTTTCATTAGCTGCGGTCCATGTGTGCAGAGGCCGTTTTGCTTGGAGAAAAAAAATGGTCTTTTGTTATGTAAATTATTATATATATTCTGGCTTGGATACTATTTCAGTGATTCTAAAGAATTTCCAGGGTCTGTTGGGTTTGAAGAAGATGCAGCATTTTAATCAAACTTGTGACATGTAGAAGCTAGATTCTATGAGAAAGGAACCTGTAGTGATTGTTTTCAAGTAGAAATGATATCACAATGAAATGAAGTTTATATATTAGAAAATAATTTCAGAAATGTATTGCTCTTAATTGTAATTTTTCAGAAGATATAGAGGGGCATTTTCGAAAGGGACGTCCTTGCAAAACGTCCTAATCCAGGGGTGGGGAAACCCATATTTTTGAAACAAGATGGATATCCATTTTTCATTTTGAAAATACCACCAGGGATGTCCAAATCCTTAAATTTGGTCATCCTTAGAGATGGACGTCCCTAGACATGGACGTTTCTGATTTTCAGCGAATTTCGAAACCAAAGACGTCCATGTCAGAAACGACCAAATGCAAGCCATTTGGTCATGGAAGGAGCCAGCATTCGTAGTGCACTGGTCCCCCTCACAAGCCAGGACACCAACTGGACACCCTAGGGGGCACTGCAGTGGACTTCATAAATTGCTTCCAGGTACATAGCTCCTTTACCTTGTGTGCTGAGCCCCCCAACCCCCCCCCCCCAAATCCACTACCCACAACTGTACACCACTACCATAGCCCTTAAGGGTGAAGGGGGGGCACTTAGATGTGGGTACAGTGGATTTGTGGTGGGTTTTGGAGGGCTCACTGTTTCCTCCACAAATGTAACAGGTAGGGGGGGGGGTGCTGGGTCAGCCTGTCTGAAGTGCACTCACCCACTAAAACTGCTTCAGGGACCTGCATACTGCTGTGATGGACCTGAGTATGACATCTGAGGCTGGCATAGAGGCTGGCACAACATATTTTTAAAGATGTTTTTTGAGGGTGGGAGGGGATTAGTGACCACTGGGGGAGTAAGGGGAGGTCATCCCTGATTCTCTCCAGTGGTAATCTGGTCAGTTCGGGCACCTTTTTGTGCCTTAGTTGTAATAAAAACAGGTCTGAGTGAAAACGTCCAAGTGTTCGTCAGGGACGTCCTTCTTTTTTTCCATTATGGGTCAAGGACATCCAAGTGTTAGCCACACCCAAGTCTCACCTTTGCTACGCCTCCGACACGCCCCCTTGAACTTTGGCCGTAGTTGGGGACGTCCAAAATCGGCTTTCGATTATACCGATTTGGAAGTTTCTGAGAGAAGGACGTCCATCTTCCGATTTATGTTGAAAGATGGACGTCCTCCTTTTTCGAAAATGAGCCCAATAGTCCTTGTATTCAGTATCACTGCCTTGGGTGAATCTCTTCATAAAGGCGGTTAATAAAGCCCAATAAATAAACTTTTTTATTCTGGATTGTGCATCAGTCTAGTGTAATGTCTGCAGTGTAGACCAGTGTCTGGATTCCTTTACCCTGTTTTCGTAAGAATCTACACCATGCTTGTCCTTAATCAGTTTTATAACTAAAGACAAAATGGGAACTTCTCACTGCTACTAGGTGGGTCACCAGGGGAGCGGCCGCTCCCTCAAACGGACTTCCGACGGTGACGGTGCCTATTTTTGACGTGATCTGTCACATTTAAATTAAGTACCAGCGCTGTTGACAGTCCGCTCTTGCTCCCCCCGCACACTCAACCTGGCTACGCTTCTAATGCTACTTTTTCTTTTTACTTGCGCACAGTTCGGGTAAGCATAAAAAGCTGGTAATCATGATTTTTTTTTTACACATTCTCACAAAGTTCCTGCCTCAGAGGATATTTAACTACATTTGCAATGACTTGGGAATCTAAAAAATGCCGGACTTGTTGAGAAGTCCTTCTAAAAATGGCTCTCCCAGTTGTCAGCCTGTGCTTCAGTTCCTGGGACTGGAGGATAATAATTTCCCGTGGATTTAGCAGAGGGCTGACAACTGCAAACTCTGACAGGCCTCATTGGTTCACATTCACACAACCAAATTTTAGTTTTCGGTTTCAGTTTCAGCAGAAAGTGTTGACAGTATTGGTCGCAGTTTTGGTTTCGGCTCAAAACTGAAAAAACCAGTTTTGGTCGGCCTCTAATGTAGAGTAACAAAATTCAGCTGCTTTACACTGATTTGGAACATCTAAGTTACATTAGCAGAAAAACAGGCCTAATTTATACACAAGCAGTGACACGGTCTACACCTACAGCCACTCAGCCTTGCCCCTTGATCGCTTGGGCCTCCTGCTCCCCGATCTCCACTCATTGATCTTTGCAGCAGCGTCGCTGGGACCTCTTCGACACTACGTCTCATAGATGGGAGCCTCGCTTCCTCCTACCTTGCCGATCCCAACTGACGCAAGCAGCCGGATTTTAATGCTACTGTTCATTGGCTTCCATCTTTCAACCAGCTGTTTATCGTTAACTACCAGAGCGTGGCCTGATCGCTGCAACAGTTGTCTTGGGGGCTGGTGTAGACAGATGGCAAGAGCAGATTTCCCCTTCTTTCCTTCCTTACGAAATCAACATGGACTGTTAAGACGATTCCCATCACTTCCTGCCAGAAATCATCTTTATTCACTCAAGGTTTTACTCGCGGCAAACATTTCTCACCTGATCAGGATGGGTATTTCAACATCACCCACTTATGGATTGCCTTGCCGAAAGCTGTTAACATCACTCGTACCCAGGCCTCATCATTCATCCTGTAGTCCTTCAGAACAGCTAATTCACGGACCATTTTGGACTCTCCATCTTTACCCTTTTCCTTTCTTACCCTGTTCCTTCTGTCCTATCTGATTGCTACAAATTTTATTGTATTTGTGTAATCACTGGTCAGGCAATAGCCTTTTCGGTGCATTTTAAGCCACTTTGAGCCCGCACTTGCATGGGATAAAGTGGGGTATAAATGTGCTATAATAAATAAATAAATATTTAGCAGTGCCATTTAAATGACCAGCACCATTAAGTGGCTACATTCAATTATAGCCCCATAGGACATTACAGCAGTGGTTCTCAACCCAGTTCTCAGGTTTTCAGGATATCCAAAATGCATATGCAGATTCTCCTTGGTATGCAAATGCATTGTGGATATCCTGAAATCCAGACTGGCTAGGTATGCCCTGAGGACTGGGTTGAGAAGAACTGTATTAGAGGACCAGAAGGGAAAGAAAAGAAGCCAAAAGTATGCAGAGCGGTGGTAGAGCTACATCAGCTTTCCAAGAAGAAAAGGCAAGGTTAATCTACATATGAGTGGGTTACTGGGTAATGGATTTAATTCTAGGAGCAAGGAAAAGTTTTTATTGAATGTCCCCTTCTATGAAAAATATAATCTGTAAATCAAGTTGGGAATGCTCTTTCTCTTTTCAAAGCGTTAGAGTCTGGAATAATATTCCAACTTGCAACTTATCTCTCATTTAGAAAGGATGTGAAAACATCTTTTTTTCAAAGCAGCGACTGTGGTTAGGAATTTGTGTTTTATTTAGTTAGATAAGAATGATATTTGTATTAGTCAGGCTGATAAACATTGTGATTATCGTTTCTCTCTTTTTATTGTTATTCCTGAGAAGTTTCTTTTTAATTCTAATCCACTTTGCAACTCTTGGGTTAATTGCGGAATATAAATCCAGTTAATACAATAGAATACAAGGCTGTGATACATTCTGTGACAGAGAAATAGAGCAGCTTGGGTGGGCCAAGTGCTCCTTATCTGCCATCGAGTCTGATACTATGGCATTTTAATATGTTACTATAAACAGTAGTGAAAGATGTCTCATATTTTTGAACTATTTGAGAGCAGACAGGGCTCTTCAATCATGAAACTACTTGTTTCATAAGGAACACTTGTTATGGATATGAGACAATAGAGAATGTATTATAATAATGTTCTATTACGTATTGTGTTGACATTGCAAATAGTATACCGTGCCATACTTTGTATTGTTAGTTGAATATTTTTACTGCTGTAACTGCCTATTGCTCATGTTTGATCTATTCTTACTGTACACCGCCTTGAGTGAATCCCTTCAAAAAGGCGGTAACTAAATCCTAATACATAAATAATAAATAAATGGATATAAATCAGATCTTTTCAAGGTCCTCTTAATGCAGCACACACACCTCAGTACTAGTGCCTGTTTTTCCAAATAAGGATCTCTGGATTTCATTTCGCTATCATCCAGCTTGATGCGAAGGATTCCATTTCAGCATAAAAGGAGAAGCATTTATTTAGGGCTCCTTTTATGAAGTGGCGCTCCCAACTAGCGTATGCTGAATGTGAGGAAGCCCATTTAAGTCCCAAAGGCTTCTTCGCATTCAGCACAGGCTGATCAGTAGCTCTGCTTTGTACAAGGAGCTCTTAGTTAGTTTGTTCTATTTTACCTATACAATTAAAAAAATGATAAAATAAACATGCATAGTAAAAGATATAAAACCAAGATAAACAATGCAATAAATAAATACAAAAACAGAATTAAAAAAAATACAGTATATATGCAGTAAAATTGGCCCAAAGATCGAGAAGCTTGCGCAGAGTGTCCCTGACAACCATGGCCTTGAGCCGAGAGCAGCAGGGGGATTCCAAAAAGGTGTCTGACAAGGGACGAGCAAATTCTAAGGTGTACCCGTCTCGAATAACCTCTAAGACCCACTGAACATAAGTAATCTGGGCCCACCTCCAATAAAACTGCGTCAACCGAGCTCCCACTGGAACCGGAGGCTGGACCCGCACACCTTCATTGCTGAATATGGGAGGAAGTCAAGAAGGAAGTTCCTGAGTCCCTACCCCCTCTACAGATACCCCGAAAGGAATGGGTCCTCTGAAAAAACCTGGAGCGCTGAACTGGAACCACTTTGCCCGGCCTATAACGCCGAAAGTCACGACCTCTACCATGGCCCGAGAAAACACCGCATCCAGACCCCCTGGGACGATCCTCTGGGAGCCTCGGAACCTTAGACTCTCCAAGACTGCGAACCAACTTTCAACCATATATACTGATTAGAAAAAAGGTTATAAAAGGAATTCCCTGCCTTCATTTTCTACTCTTATTTCTTTATTCTTCCATATTTCCTCATACTAACAATAACACTAGCAATAGATAAATGTCTTCTGCTTTCGCTCTCTGTCATTATAATTCCACCCTTGTGTCAAATGAAGCAGCATTTTAGAAAGGACATTCAAGTTACTACATCACATATGGTTGTCCATGTCTCATTTATTTATTTTATTTATTTGTTGCATTTGTATCCCACATTTTCCCACCTGTTTGCAGACTCAGTGTGGCTTACATTGTTCTGTAATGGCGATCGCCATTTCTGGAATGAGAAATACAGAGTTATATTGCATTGAAGTTCGTAAGTGACGTGAGTAGCTTAAGCAAGCAAGTATAAAGAGTTCATTTTCGTAATGAGAAATAAAATGGTATTGCGTTAAAGTTCATTCATGATAGAGTAACTTAGGCAGTCAAGCATAGAGCGTTTGGTTTTGTCCAGTTCTGGTATGAGTTTTGTTGTTTGGTATTTAGGATGGATCATTGAGGAATGCCTTATTGAACAGGTTGTTTTTTAGTGATTTTTGGAAATTAGTTATGTTGTGTATTGTTTTCGTGACTTTTGGTAGTGCATACCATAGTTGCGTGCTTATGTAGGAGAAGCTGGATGCATATGTTAGTTTATATTTTAGTCCTTTGCAGCTGGGGTAGTGGAGATTCAGGAATGTATGTGATGATTTTTTATTATTCCTGGTTGGTAAGTCTATGAGGTCTGATATGTAGACCAGGGCTTCACCGTGTATGATTTTATGAACCAGAGTGCAGATTTTGAACGTAATATGTTCTTTAAGTGGGAACCAGTGTAGTTTTTCTCTTAGGGGTTTAGCACTTTCGTATTTCATTTTTCCAAATATGAGCCTGGCTGCTGTGTTTTGGGCAGTTTGGAGTTTTTTTAATGATTTGTTCTTTGCATTCAGCATAGATTGCATTGCAGTAATCTAGCTGACTTAGCACCATTGATTGTACCAGGTTGCGGAATATTTCCCTTGGGAAGAAAGGTTTTATTCTTTTGAGTTTCCACATTGAGTGGAACATTTTCTTTTGAGTTTCCACATTGAGTGGAACATTTTCTTTTGAGTTTCCACATTGAGTGGAACATTTTCTTGGTTGTGCTCTTGGCTCATCTAGTGTGAGATTTCAGTCAATTGT
Source organism: Microcaecilia unicolor (assembly GCF_901765095.1). Taxonomy (NCBI): domain Eukaryota; kingdom Metazoa; phylum Chordata; class Amphibia; order Gymnophiona; family Siphonopidae; genus Microcaecilia; species Microcaecilia unicolor. The sequence goes on along the minus strand of NC_044039.1, from coordinate 183,527,692 downwards.
AACGCCTAGAATTTTCAGGCTATCTGAAACATGAAGGGCAAAGTTTGGGGTGTTTATAGTGGTGGGTTTGTTCGTGTTGTGTTGTGACAAGAGGATGAGACATTGTGTTTTTTCTGCATTGAGTTTTAGTTGGAATGCGTCCACCCATGAGTTCATGATTTGGAAGCTGTGTTTGATTTCATTTGTGATTTCTGTTAGATCATGTTTGAACGGGATGTAGGTTGTGACATCATCTGCATAGATGAAAGGATTGAGGCCTTGGTTGGATAGCGCTTTGGCTAGAGGTGTCATCATTAGGTTGAAAAGGGTCAGTGAAAGTGGTGATCCTTGGGGTACTCTGCATTCTGGTTTCCATGGTGATGATGTATTTGAATTTGATATCACTTGGTACGTTCTTGCAGTTAGAATGCCTTCGATCCAACTAAGTACGTTTCCTCCAATCTCGAAGTATTCTAGGATGTTTAATAGTATTTTGTGGCTTACCATGTCAAACACGCTGGACATGTCGAATTGAAGGAGAAGTACAGTATTGCCAATTGCAATTGCTTGCTTGAATTTGGTTAGGAGAGTGATTAGTACTGTTTCGGTGCTGTGGTTGGGTCAAAATCCTGATTGTGATTCATGTAATATTGAGAAATTGTTTAAGTAATCGGTAAGTTGCTTGGTTACCATACTTTCCATTAGTTTGACTGCCAGAGAGATAGATGCTACTGGGCGGTAGTTGGTTATGTCATTTGCTTTTTTCTTAGTGTCTTTGGGTATTGGTGTAAGTAGTATGTTTCCTTTATCCTTAGGGAAGAATCCATGTTGTAACATGTAGTTTAGGTACCTCATGAGGTCTGTTATGAAGCGTTGAGGGGCGGATTTTATTAGGTTGTTGGGGCATGTGTCAAGTTTGCAGTGGGATTTGGCGAACCTGTTGATCACTTGGGTGACGGTTTCATCAGTAAGTATAGCAAAGTTTGTCCAGATTCTGTCTGCAGGATATTCATCGGGGATTGGGTCTAGACAGTCAATTAATTTTTCGTGATCGGTGGTATTAGGTGGTAACATGAGTCATAGCTTTACAATTTTCTCATTGAAGTATTTAGCAAGGTTGTCTGCTGATGGGGTGTCTGTGTTGGTTGTAGTGACTGGTGTTTTATCTAGTAGTTTGCTCACGAGTAGGAAAGGTTTATGCGTGTCTTTGTAGTCTGGCCCTATTTTGGTTTTGTAGTATTGTAAAACAGGATCTGCCAACTTATAGCCTTTTGTGCAATACATGAGAAACAGACATCCATGTGCTGCTAGTGTCCAGCATGAACATCCAATAAAAAAGAGGAATTGTAGGATATTGATAAACACAGAATAATAATAAAAAAAAAAGATGCAAACTTTATTAGCTAGTCTACATTCCCTTTTCTCCATACTTTTAAAACTTGAATTTTTTGCCACAGCATTAACAGTTAGACTCTAGAAGGCACAGCAGGGCCTAGTTCAGTCTTAGAAAAGAAAATTAAAAAAGAGAGAAGCAATCATTATTAACTAGTTTCCATAGTGTATAACCTTTTCCCCCATAGTTTTAAACTGAAATGTTCTCTAGAGGCAGAAACTTAACAGCCAAGAGTATTAAAAAGGATAGTAGCAAGGCTCAAACTGTTCTAAAATAAAGTTATTTTCTGTTCTATGCCTGCTGGAGAGGTAGCACTGCTGCTGACATGAATTAGGTGTTAATTAAGGTGTGAGAAAGTAGAATGTTTGAAAGGTTACTATGGGCAATTTGATTACTGGGTTAGCTTCAAGGGGTTTGTTTGAAGCAGTCTCCTTAGAATCCAAACTATATAGAGAAGATAGGCCCCACTTTATTTGCTTTCAGCGCAGTTCTGAGAAAAGAGGACATTTCTTTGGGTAAGTGACATTATTTTGCTCTGTGTCTGGTAACTTAAAGATTGGGTTTAAAAGAGGAATTGTATGATATCGATAAACACAGTTAGAATTAAAAAAAAAAAGAAGCAAACTTTATTAGTTAGTCTCTATACCCTTTCTCCCATACTTTTAAAACTTGAATTTTCTGCCACAGTATTAACAGATAGACTCTAGAAGGCACAGCAGGCCTAGTTCAGTCTTGAAATGAATAAAAATAAAAAAGGAGAAGCAAGCATTATTAACTAGTTTCAATAGTGTACCACCATTTTCCCCATAGTTTTAAACTGAAACTTTAGAGGTAAAAACTTAATAGCCAAGAGTATTAAAAAGGATAGCAGCAAGGCTCAAACTGTCCTAAAATAAAGTTATTTTCTGTTCTTTGCCTGCTGGAGAGGTAGCAGTGCTACTAACCTGAGAGTTAGGTGTTAATTAGGTGCGCTAGCGGCTGCTGGGCTGTGTCGGCATTACTGTACCGGCAGCCACTAGCGCGGTTTTGTAAAGAGGGGAGTTAGATTGCTATACCACTTCCTGTCTGTTTCCCACATCTTTCCTTTCCTGTTTTCTTCTCCAACTCATTCCTACAAAACTATTTAGGGCTAGATTCTATATATCGCACCTTGATTTCCACATGGAAACCAAAGTGTATTCCATAAAGTATGCTTTAATTTAGGCGTACGTTATAGAATATGCCGAGTGCTGTTCTGTGCGACTAAAGCTAGTTGCGCTCAATTACGCCAACTAAAACCTGGTGTAAATACTGACACCTAAATTAAGCACGAAGCTGGTGTATTCTATAACAATGTGCATAGATTTTAGAAACGACCATAACCCACCCATTCCACTCCCATGACCATGCCTATTTTTCAACTATGCGACTTAGGATTCACACACACCATGGTATAGAATACGCTTAGCAAGTAGTGCACATTAATTCTAATTAATGCCAATTAGTGCTGATAATTATTTGCTAACATCCAATTATCAGTGCTGATTAGCCTGTTAACTAATTAAGGGGGCCCCCCTGGATCTACTGCCTGCCCAACGTGACTGCTGGTGATGGTTCCAACTCAAGCGTGCTCCATTTCCAGAGCTTCAGAAAATAATTCTGTAATTTATTTATTTGTTACATTTGTATCCCACCTTTTCCCACTTATTAGTAGGCTCAAAGTGGCTTACATAGTTCCTGAGAGGTAGTTACAGACTCCGGTGTGAGCAAATACAGTATAGGGGTACTATTACAGTGACAAGTACAGTAAAGAAGTATCGGTAAATAGGTTGGGGTGATTCAGACAAAATGTTAGGGGATGATCATGTGTTGGGGTTGAAAACTGTCCGTTTCCTGATTAAAATGCCATATTTCATTATTCGGTGTTTATGCGAGATACTGTGGTGTATGCCTTCTTGAACAGGTGAGTTGTTAGGTTTTTTTTCAGAATTCTAGATGATTAATAATAGATTTCAGGTGTTTTGGTAGTGTAGTCCAGAGCTGTGTGCATATGTAAGAGAAACTTGGCGTGTATATTGATTTATAGTTCAGGCTTTTACAACTTGGGAAGTGAAAAGTTACGTACGTTCTGGCTGATTCAATTGTGTTTCTAATTGGTTAGTCGATTAGTTCAGACATATAGCTCGGGGCTAGACCATGTATTATTCTGTGAACAAAGGTACAAATCTTGAAAGCGATACGGTCCTTGATTAATTTGTAGCGCTGCACTAACCTGATAGTAATTGAGCAGCACTATGCGCTGCTCGGTTACCGCCGGTTACTGCGGGAGTCCTTACCGCCACCTCAATGGGTGGAAGTAAACGCTCCCCCCCCCCCCCGCCCCACATGGCCACGCACTAAGAATAATCTTACCGCATGACCATATCTTTTTAAAGGGCTTTAACCCACTGCGATAAAAAGGGCCTTGGAACATGGAAAAATGGCCCCTGCCACTTCTACAGGGCCTTTTTTTTTTTACTGCAGCTTGGTAAAAAGGCTCCTAAGTTCGGAATCCCGGGCTTATTGTGTTTTCTCTTTGTCCTAAGCCATTTTCTGTTGCTTTTTCTTGTACCACTTTGACTCATCCCCCCCCCCCCCCCTTGCATCTTCTCATTGTTAGCCCCCTTCTGAAATGTTTATGATAAAGCATTCTATAAAGACCATGAAAAATAATGGCATATTTCTTTTAATACCCACTGCAGAATTTCTTACCTGGATGCTATCCTAAATTTCAAAGGGAGAAAACATGTACGGCAAAACGTTTGCCAACAATTATTTCCAATGGAATTCAGGGAAACATCTTATCATAATTTAGGCTATGCCGCTATTCATAGTCTCCTGTTTCTCAGATTGAAAAACAAACCGAGAAGCAAATAAGTTCAAATGGATGGCAGGAAGGCAAAGGGGAGCAGACTGTAGGTTATTTCTTCCTCCTCCCAGATTTCATAGCTTGACACTTCTTCCAGTATCATCTGTGGCGTGTTCTTTAGCTCGTTATGTTTCTCATTTTATCTTCTCTAGCAAGATGACATTCCTCCCCCCCCCCCCCCCCCCCCCGGGTTCTGCTGTCTTTTATTGAGTAATGTGCCAATTCTAGCCAAACTCTCAAACCAAGCCAAGGTATTGAGACAGACTTCATACCCTGCTGTATTGCAAAATAAGCAAATTTATTCTTATTCACATTGTTTGCAGAATGTGCCTGTGTACATTGCTCAATGTATTCCTTCACTAAGGCGATGTTTACGTCTCTGGATTTTGCACAGCTAACTACGCATAAAGCTGTCTATTGACAAGTGATTATTTTGAACAAGAAGCACAAAAAGCTTCAGCACTTCGTTTTAATGCAAATAAAAAAAAAAACATCAGCCATGCTATGTCCAAAAATGACACTAAAATAAACATTTTCTTTCCTTCAGCAATACAAATGTCTTAATATAATTGTATCATAATAAAAATGTTTCTGTATGTGCCTGCCAAATTCCAGCAGTAGAACATCCACCCCCTTGATATCAGTAAAATAATGTGTTGTCTTTATTTTGGAAAGAGCAAAAACGTAAATATGTGACAGGGTATCTCTCTCATAGGGAGGGCAATTTTTCAGTGATTTTGCCTTCCTGTCCACCACCGGGTTAACGCGAGAGCCCTTACCGCCACCCACCCTGATATGGCCGCACGGCAAGTGCTTTACTTGCTGCCCGGCCATTTCCTGTAGGAAAGCGAGACTTCCCTTTTACCAGCTGTGGTAAAAGGGGGGGCACAGCGCACGTGTAAAACACGCGCCAACACCAGCACCGGCCTCCTCTTGCCGTAGCTTGGTAAAAGGGGCCCCAAATGAGATCTCATCAGAATCTTATACAGAGACATCATCACCTCCTTTTTCCTACTGGTCATTCCTCTCCCTATGCACACAAGCATCCTTCTAGCTTTTGCTGTTGCCTTTTCTACCTGCTTGGCCTGTTTTATTATTTGCAGAAAACATCGAGCATATGCATACACACAAGTATCTACACACATACATTGGTTATAGTTTGATGAAGCAAAATGTGTCTTGATTTAAGATCTGTAGTATGCAGGCTGAAGAGGAGAAAGAGTTTTATGAATGCAAATTAATAAGAATATGAATCAGAGAAACTTTTTCTTCACTCAATGTGTAATTAAACTCTGGAATTCATTGCCAGAGAATGTGGTAAAGGCGGTTAGCTTAGCAGGGTTTAAAAAAGGTCTGGACGGAAAGTCCATAGACCATTATTAAATTGACTTGGGGAAAATCCACTGCTATTTCTGGGATAAGCAGCATAAAATGTATTGAACTTTTTCAGGATCTTGCCAGGTATTTGTGACCTGGATTGGCCACTGTTGGAAACAGGATACTGTGCTTGATGGACCTTTGGTCTTTCCCAGTGTGGCAATACTTATGTACTTATCAATAAAGATCTGTGATTTTATTTTACTGTTAAGGAGTTGTGCATATGGTAATTTATAACCCCCCCTCCCACACACACACACACACACACTCAGGTGGTGTTTATTTCAGGGGCATAGCTAGGTGGGGCCAGGGGGCATGGACCCCCACAGATTACTGGCCCCCCTACTTTTGACATCCCCAGCCAGCACCCCCCCCCCCCCGCCGGCACCGACCCTCCCCCATCGCCGCTGCTGCCAGGTACCTTTTGCTGGCAGGGGTCCTCAACCTCCGCCAGCCGAAGTCTTCTTCAGCGTTGGTCGACTCCAGTGCCTTCGCTGATGATCCGTTTCTGACTCCTGACATCCTGCATGCATGTCCTGCACGGGGCTACATACAGGACGTGTATGCGAGACGTCAGAAACAGATCATCAGCGAAGGCGCCGGAGTCAACCGATGCTGAAGAAGACTTCGGCTGGCGGGGTATGGGGACCCCCACCAGCAAAGGTACGCGGTGGGGGGGGGTGGTGGCGGCGGCAGCAGGGGGGGGGGTTGGCGGCGGCGAGGGGGTCCAAAGTGCTGGTAGGAAAGACTACAATGTTATCACTGCACAGGATAAAAGTGTAGTTTAAAGGGAAATTCAAACCAGGTTTTAGTTTGTTTCCTACAAATGTAAACACTGCTGTAGCAACCAGCACTGTGCTCAAGTTCCTGTTTAAAGTAGGATTTTGAAGAACACAACGTTATAGAAACTCTAAATAAGCTACAAAGTTTATTACATATCCTTAAAAGAGGAATTGACCCAATTATGTGGGTATTTTTCTATATTTTTCTCTTCGGCACAGTACAGAACAGGCAGAAACAAGGTCACCGATTAAAAAAAAAAATGTCTCTGTGTCATTGTCAGTTTGTATTTTGATACCATGAGACTTTGAAGAGCTAAAAAAGATGGGATATATTAGAAATTGGGCTTGAACTGGTCTTTCTTCCTGTGATTCTAGTAGTTTAACCTCAGCTGTTGCTCATTACATACACTGCTACAGATGAATACATACCTGAGCCTTATGTACTAAACATTTTCCCCATAAACTCAAAATGAAGTACATTTTTAGTACGTCTTGCAAGCTTGTGTATCAATGCAAATAAATCAGTTACTATTCAGACTCGCTGACCGTTGCAGGCTGAATATTGACTCAGATAAGTATTTAGGGAGTAGATGTTCAGCCTGCGACGGTGAGCGTTTTTTTAGCTGCCAGCAGTGTTATTCCCAGATATTCAATGCCGGGTTACGTCTGGGCACTGGCGTTGAGTATCCGGGTTTATGTGGCTGGCTATTTCTATGTGGCTAAGTGCTACATTCAGCACTTATCTGCCTAAGTGGCACCACATACAGGTAGGACTGACTTTTATGCGGTCCAATATGGCTGCTTTAAGTGACTATCCTTCAGTGCTCTCAAAATTTGCTTTACCAAGGAGTCATTGAACAGTTAATATGTGTAGCCCTTGCCCCAACTTCTGAAAAGATGCAGGGATTCTTTGGGGAACTCATGGGCCATTAAATAACTCTTGTTCTTCTTGGTTCCTTTCCAAGTAGTGAGGGAGTTGGAAACACAGTTTGCTCAAGGTCCATAAGCTTTCAGAGTAACTTCTGGCACTTCCCAGTGGAAGCAAACAAAGGCACAGAATTCCTCAAAATGCAGTAGTTCCAAAAGTAAGCCATTTAATGCAGATTAATTATTTGACAAATGAAATTTCTATATCTGGTGCAATCCATACAGAAAATAAAAAGTGGGGATGCTTCAAAATTGCAGGAAATGAACTCTGCTGTCTCTTGGGGTTTCTTCACCAGCTACTACCTAGCTGAGTTTTTCATTGGAAAGGTTCCTACCCTGAGTTTTCCTCATATGAGTGACAATATAGCTGGTTACACAACTCTATTTTCAATAGAGAATTCAAGGCTTGCTCCTAAGGAATATCCAGGTCTTGCCTAGCTGCTGAAAGTTATCCAGATGCCAGTCGATATTCAGACTGGCACCCAGATAAAGTTATAATAGCCTGTTTTTCTGGCCTAACTTTGTCCGGGCACTTACCTGGTTAGTGGACTGAAAATTTCTGCTAACTCCCAGCTCCACCCAGACTGTCCCGGGACTGCCCCAGCACTAACCAGATAGTGCCGCCTACTCCTGGGGAAAATCTGCACAACTGCACAATGCAGAATTTGCACAGAATTCCTCCACCCCTCAGAACGTGCAGACTTATGCAATTATTGTGTAGAATTCTGCTCAGTGCCGGCATCTGGTCTCTCTTCCTTTCCCAAACACAGAGATTGCATGGCAGAAGGAGGAGGAAGTGAACCGATGCACATTGGGTCACTTCCTCATCCTCTGCTGGCTTAGATCAGCCTGTTTATGTGAACTGTGGGAGTCCCACGTTTCCCATATGCAGTCAAGTCTAAGCCAACAGAGGAGCAGGAAGTGACTCGCTGTGCAAGTGATTCACTTCCTCCTCCTCCTGCTGCTGCAGAATCTCTGCGGAGGAGGGGGAGAGCCAGCTCCAGCAGTACAATGAAGGGGCGGGGCAGGCAAATGTGAATGTGTTATTGGGGAGGATGGCAGACAAATGTGAGTGTGCCATTAGGGAGGGTAGGGGCAGACAAAGTGGAGTGTGCCATTGGAGAGGGTGAGAGAGGGCAGATAAAGATGAGTGTGCTATTGGGAAGGGAGGGAGGGGAAACAGACAAAGATGAGTGGTATTGGGAAAGGTGGAAGTGGGATCAAGCAAAGGTGGAGGAGGCTGGAGCTTGAAGATGAAAACAGGAGGAAATTTCTGGCCTTAGGATGGGGAATTTCTGTGCAAAAGCACTACAAACTATGCAGAATTTTCAAGAGTTTTGTGCACAATTCCCCCAGGAGTAAGTGTCACCAGCCTCCCCAGATTTTCAGCAGCTCTATCTGGTTATGTGCTAATGAAAATCCAGGGATCATCTGGTGAGCACGATTTAACGAGGCAGGAGCATCACCTGCCTGGTTACATTATTTAAAATATTGGGGCACCAGTAATCAAAATTGTTGAGGCAGGGATGAAAAGTAAGTTCAGCAACAAACCTGACAAAACTTGCTGTGATGCTGGAACATACATAGAAGGCTGGGACAAGATAGGGAACAACAAAGGGCTATACTATAATGGCAACAAGAACAAGGACCAAAAGTAAGACATCAGACAATCCGTCATCAGGCCCTTAACCTAGGGATGGAGTAATGGATGGAAGCAGATGGGAATGTCACTCCTAACAAAATATTGGCAGAGAGGAAAATAACACGAGAAATGTGTTTAATGCACAAGAAGAGCTCAGACATGAAGAGACTATATCACAGGGCCGCCGAGAGACTGGGTCGGGCCCCCCCCCCCCCCCCCGAGGTCACCGCCGCTGCTGCCGTTCCCCCCTCCGTACACCACCGGGCCGGGCCCCCTGCATTGAAATCACAGCGCCTCTTACCTCTGTGTGAAAGTGCTGCAGGCAGCAGCAGATCGCCTCCCTTTGGGCCTCCTTCCCTCCCTGTGTCCCAGCCTCGCGGAAGTTACGTCAGACGAGGGTGGGACACGGAGGGAAGGAGGCCCGAAGGGAGGCGATCTGCTGCTGTCTGCAGCGCTTTCACACAGAGGTGAGAGGCGCTGTGATTTCAATGTAGGGGGCCCGGCCCGGTGGCAGACGGTCGACGACGGAGGGCGGGTGGGATTGTGATGCTGGGCCCTCCCTGGAGGCCTGGGCCCAGGGAACACTGTCCCGCCTGCCCCCCCCCCCCTCTCGGCAGCCCTGCTATATCAGAATTCAAGTGTGGGACAAACACAGAGGAGTTCTAAGGAAAAAGAAAGGATTGTATGGATAGGCCTTATGGTCTTTATCTGCCATCATTTTCTCAGTTTCTATGAAGTTATACAAATTATAAGCAAGCCAACAAAAACAGTTGGAAAGGAATGAGTATAAATGCTCATGACCTGAGCAATATAGAACTAGATCTGCAAGCCCTTATGGCGGAAGTAGACTTGAATATTATTACTATTACAGAGACATTGTTCACCGAGTCACGTGAGTGTGATGTGGCCATACCAGGCTAAAATCTGTTTAGAAGGCATGTACACGGCAGAATCAGTGAATAGCTCTTTATATCATTTGAAATACTCCGCTTAGCTGTATTGCTGGATAATAAATGAATTATAAAGCAACAGAAGTGCGGGGAATGTGTAGAAAAGAAAAAGCTCAATGGACTGTCTCGGAAAGAAGAGAAGGCACTTCCACCCACTGATATTGATGTACAGAGTGGGCGTATCTGCGTGGGGCCACAGGGGCCTGGGCCCCCGCAGATTTTGCCCCGGACCCCCCTACCGCCGTTAACCCTCCCTCCCTCGCCTACCGCCGTCACCTACCCCGAGGTCCGCTTCCTCCGGCTTTTTAAAATATTGCTTCAGCTGGCGGGGGACCCCAACCCCCCGCCAGCCCAGCCGCGATCTTTAACTTTTTCATCCTCGTCGTGCAGCGCGCTGTGAAAGCTGCATGCATCTTTAGATCCAGTTGGATGGAGTCTGACGTCGCAGCACGTTGACATTACAATGTGCTGCGACGTCAGACTCCATCCAACTGGATCTAAAGATGCATGCAGCTTTCACAGCATGCTGCACGACGAGGATGAAAAAGTTAAAGATCGCGGCTGGGCTGGCGGGGGTTGGGGTCCCCCGCCAGCTGAAGCAATATTTTAAAAAGCCGGAGGAAGCGGACCTCGGGGTAGGTGACGGCGGTAGGCGGGGGAGGGAGGGAATGTTAATGGCGGTAGGGGGGGTTGACGGTGGTGGGGGGGTTGACGGCGGTAGAGGGGGGCTATAATGTGCCCCCTCACTCTAGCCCCTGCACCCCCTACCGCCGAACCTCAGATACGCCCCTACAGACTTCTGACTCAGATTAAGGAACTGGGCAGAGATCTGACAAAAGAGGGCGAAAACATGAAAATTAGGGAGAAGTGGTGATGCGGGGAGACTTGAATCTGCTGGAAGTGAATTGGAGCTACCTGTCTGTAGAATCAGCAAGAAACAGAGAGATCATGGATGATTCAAATGGTGATGGATCCCACAGGGGAAGGGATGGGTGACATGACACACTGGGCCCAGTATCCCAGGTGGAGTGAAGGTGGATCATGGCTTTCTGTCCAAGCCTATGGATATTCAGTGATATTCAGTAGCTAAGTATCTTAAATTAGACCAGCAAAAAGAATGTCCTAAATTAAACCTCTTGGCTATATACACAGCGGATAATATTGCCGCTATTGGGTCAGTATTCAAAGGGGTTTAACCAGGTAGGAGAGGCAAGCTGGTTAGCCGCCAATATTCAGAGGCATTTACCCAGTTTGGGCAGAGCCACTACCTAGACGGTTAGCGGCGATATTCAATCTGCCAACTGACTAAGTGTGAGGATAAAACTAGGCAGCTGAAAAGTCTGTTCTAACTTTATCCACCGAGTATCGGCCGGTACCTGGTTAACTTCTGAGTTGCTGTAGTAACCTAGATATTCGGTACTGGAGGCGGGACATGTCCCAATATTGAAAATCCAGGGATAGAAGCTGCTTATTGCCACTTTTGGAGAGAAGTATAAAGAACCTGGAAAGCCACCACCCAGGGTCTTCCTTCACAAGAGTCCAGGGAGTGATACTGCCTACAGGAGGGTAATTGCCCCAAGCCATCCAGGCCTTTGCTGCAGAGAACTGCACACTAAGGAAAGGAGAAAGTGAGACCAAAGCAGAACCTGTAGAGGAGCAGTACAGAAGTTCTTCTGAGTTCCAATTTTTTAAATACGTTTCAACAAATAAACAACAACACAAATAACAATATAATCAACCATAACCAACACAACAGTGGCCAACCAAAAATGTTAAGATCATAGCACAACCAATTTTACTATATAATCATCCATTATTGTCCAATTATCAAAGTGCTGCCCAGGAAGGTAACAGCATTTCTGTCTGTGGGATAAGAGGAAAGAAAAAAAGACTTTAGCTCCAAATGGTATGCCCATATATTTAATGCGCCTTAGTAAACAGGGCTCCAAATCGGTCACTACTGAGTCCCCCATGCAGACATGCCTGAGTCTGTGAATGGAGGAAGGGGACACATGTCATCATGTGACAATATAAATGCACACTTTTTAGCTTTATTTTTCTGCTGTTTGCTATATTGCTCCTGCATCAACAACAACAAAAAAAAAGTGTGGTGAGCTAGATGAGGTACATAGCGATGCTTGGGTACGGTACAATATCAAAGGCTTGAGTTTTCCTGGAGCATATCATATTATTTATATAACAGGAAAGTATCTGCTACTGTATATGGTAAGCCGTACTGTAGAAAATCGTTAGCATCATATCTATGTTAGTTGAATGTTCTAATGCATGCTTATTAGCTCTATCATTAGTATTATGCTAACATTGTATTATATCTCTGGTATTTGAATTCCAGTGCTGTAAATGCGCATACTTTTTATCTTGTTTCATGGTAGTTCTATTATTAGGTTTCAATTTACTGTTTTCAAGTTTACCTCTTTTATTGTATCTATGTTTATTCTTGGTTGTTTTACTATTGTTGTGCTGTTAACAAAATTATAAGTTTTATGTTAAACTGTACCTGCTGTACACCGCCTTGGGTGAAGTTCTTCATAAAGGCAGTTAATAAATAAATAAATAAATATTTTTCCCAGAAATACGAACTTTAAATAGATGTATCAGGCTGCCAAAAATGCTATGTCATTGCTATTCCAGACAGAATATTCTGGCCCCTGCTCCAGAAAACAGATGCCAATCAAAACACAATGGTAGGCAGTACATTCAGAAATTTTGATTCAATGGGATGTAAATAGGAGCTTTCAGAGGGAAGTGTAAAATCCCTGTACAAGGGAGGAACCATGCCTTTCCTGCCCAGGAGAGAGTGTAAGATAGAAGGATGTAGTAGATATGCAGGGAGTGGGGACCCCCACCCAGGGTCCTACTGAAATCTCAGCTCCCTGTTTAAGGAACTAAGGGGGTCTTTTACTTAGGCACGCTGACGTTTTTAGCATGCGTTAAAAATAGGTGTGTGCTAAACGCTAAAGATGCCCATGTATTCCTATGGGCGTCTTTAGCGTTTAGTGCATGCCTATTTTTAATGCGCTAAAAACGCCAGCGTGCCTAAATAGACCCCCTAAGGAAGGTGCAGGAGAAAAACAAAAGACTAAAGCAGGAACTGCCAGTCTGTTACTCAATGGTCCCCTAGAGCCTAAAGGAAGAGATCAAAGAGTTCCTATTCTATAGTCAACTGTTCAGAGAGCCAGAGTGGCCCCTCGGAGATACAGAGGGTGGAATTCAGTGAAGGCTGCCCAAAGTTAGTCATCAGGATGATATACGCTAAACGCAAATTCTATAAAGGTAGTTCTGCATGGAACTGTCTTCATAGAATACTAGCCTAGCACACAAATTCGCGCCTGTGTGAGAACTTACGCCAGCCAAAGGCTGGTGTAAAAACTCAAGCCAATTACTGGCTGTTAGGCACAGAAATGCAAGTATTCTATAACACGGCATCTTAATCCTGGGAACGCCCCCAATCCGCCCATGCCACTCCCCTGACCACACCCCTTTTGGAGTGTGTGTGAGATAAACTAGGCACGCAGGTTATAGGAGTGTAGGATAGATCCACACGTAACTACCGACTGCCAATTAGCACTTGTTAATGCCAATAATTGTTTGTTGTCGTCATCAATTTAGCAAATTAGTTTACATGCAGTTCTGTGATCTGCACCCATAAATGCATGCCCAACTTTGGCATCCTATACAGAATCTGGGGGTGAGTGCCCTAAGGCAGACGATCCAGTCACGAGGAGACTGGATCCTAAACCTTAGCCAGATAAGATTAAAAAAAAAATGAATCCCCAATCAGGGAAGGGGTTGAAGACGGTAAGCAGTGACATTGGTGAGTGCCAACTTCCTATCTATGTCAGGAGATATTTCACCCACCCATGCACCTGTTCACAGAGGCAAGCATTCAGCATTGAGGGAACCCATAATATCTGGGATAAGACAGAGTAATATTCAAGAGAAATAGCAAAGCAAAGGCTCAGTAATTCAGTTAATATATTACATCATCTAACCTGAAGGAAGAAAGGGTACTGAATATCCAGCAGAGACTTGGAAATTTAATATTAAGTACATATGAGAGTATAAGTACATAAGTGCATAAGCATCACTGTACTGAGACAAACCCAGTATCCAGTTTCCAACAGTAGCCAATATAGGTTACAAGTACCTGGCAGGATCCCAAAAGAGTAAAATAGATTTCATGCCACTTATCACAGGAATAAGCAGTGGATTTTCTCCAAGTCCACCTTAATAATGTCTTAATGGACTTTTATTCCAAGAACTTGTCCAAACCTTTGTTAATCCCTGCTATACTAATTGCTTATAAAAGGTTTGGGCAAGTTCTTGGAAGAAAAGTCCATTAAGACATTATTAAGGTGGACTTGGAGAAAATCCACTGCTTATTCCTGTGATAAGTCTAAACAATATCCCAGCACGCTAGCCAAATTTAAATAACCTCTGCACAAAGTTCCATTGTCTAAACTTGAATTATCCGAAGACTATTGGCCTCACTCCTCAATTGCATTCATCAGCAACATGTTTAAAGTCTCCAATTAATCAAGCACACTTATCTTGCCACTTGCAGACCAAATGCCGACATGGGCATGTTTCGTTGATTGCATCAGGGGATCGTCCTGCACATAAATCTGCTGTCTCAATCTGCCTTGTTCCAAATATAGTCTTTGGGCCTCTTTTACCAAGTTGCACTAGCGGCTCCCGATGTGGTAATGCTGACAAAGTCCATTCACTTGCCATGGGGGAATGCTAGTGCAGCTTGATAACAAACCCTTTGTGAATAAAGCTCAAGTCATATATATTATAAGCCCTCAGGAGTGCTCTCAGGTTTGCAGCGGCCCTCTAGTTGTTCCCGCCCTGCCTCACCAGCCCTTTGCTTTGGGGAACAACCTTGAAACAAGACTCCTCTGTGACTCTGGCCTCTATGTTTGGGGCTCCCCTTTCCCTCATCTTCATTAACCTCCGGTCCTGGACCTGCCTCCCCGCTGTATCTCCTGGTAACCGACTCCCTTACCAGTGCTTCTGGTGGGGCCCCCTGGTCACCCTTCTCTGGAATATAGCCAGGATTCCTCTGCTTTCAGAAATATGCAAATTAGCTGAGTACATGTAAATTCCATTTATTAGAGCTATGCTTCCATCTTGTGGGAACCTTTCTTTCCAACTATTATTCATTTACTACAAATTCCCTCCCTGAGCCCATCTACTGTGGGACACCTGGGTCTCAGGGTATAACAGCCACCACCCCTGGATAGGACCTTCTTTACTCTCATTAACCTTACAGGTTACGGTCCTATCCTCCACCCCACAGCTGTTTGTTCATTTTCAACACTTCACAGTTCCAACATTAGTACTGGGGACCCACAGTCCTGGACACACAGTCCTTCCCCCTTGAACACCCAGTTCTTTCCCAGTACTGAGGACACACAGTCCAACCCTAATACTTCAGGGACTTCTTGCCTGTACTTGGGACACACAGTCTTTCCCTTGAACACACAGTTCTTTACAAGTACTTGGGCCACACTGTCTACCCTTCTTTGAACACACAGTTCCAGCATTAATCCTTTAGGGACTTCTTACCCCAGGATTTTCAGCCTGCTTATCTCCATCTAGGACATCTCCTAGGTTATCCTTCAGGTCTCCATCTCCTCTCCTTCGGTCAAAACTTCCTCCTCTGCTGAGAGGAAGCCATTTATGAGGTGTCCAATAAACCTCCCCACCTCTTGAGACCTCGCCCCTCTGGTTCCAGAAAGATCTGGGCCTAGAAGTCTCTTCTCCCTCCCCCAGCTATCTCCATCTAGTGGCCCATGCAAGTCAACACTCAGCTAGATCCCTGGAGCTCCCCCTAGGGACCAGAATGGGCATTTTCCCGGTTTTCAGTGGGAGAGCGCCCTCTGGCGGCCTCCTCAAGTAAGGGCAGACACTGTGTTTATCACATACCCCCACCCTTAAGATATTGCTGCTCCCTCAAATATCTTCTTTGAGGAGCAGCAATTCCTGACTCCCCTAACTTATCTCGGGGTCAGGTTCCTTCTTTCCCCTATCACTTAGGAGGGATTCTCAGGAAGGCTTTATATCCCGTGGTTCGCCTTACCACAAAGGCTCTGCTCTGCTCTAGGGGACCTTCCTCTGTAACCCCTTGAAGCTCAAAGATCCCTAATCCTTTCTTTCTACGCCTTCCTAGGCCTCGGCGTCTAATCTCTTCACCCACTTTCCTAGCCCATGGGTACACCCCCTTCTTCACTGTGGGTTTCGGGCGTACTTTCCTACAGCCGGGTTTTCTTACCACACCAGGGCAACTTCTAGGCCTACCTTTCTGCTTTCTGTAATCCAGGGTGGCACTTCTACTCCCACTAGGCCCTGACTGACCTTTGTGGGTTGTGTGTAGGGTTCTAAGTCTCCTTTTCCCTGAGACTTTTAAGTGTTTCCTATCCCTCCCTTTTGGACTAGGATAACCACTTTTAGCACCAGACGCCCCCTAGCCTCTGGGTGATCTAGCCTCTCCCTGGCACCCTTCCTGAGCTGGTGTCCCCTGCCTAGGAGCTCGTTCCTCCCCCGACTCTACTGTGCGGTCTTGGGGCCCTAGGATCAACCCTTTCTTCTGAGGCCTGAGCTTTCCCCCCCCCCCCCCCCCCCCCCCCCCCCCGGGCAGCCTCTTCCCTTTTCTGCTTGCCCTTCCTGGGTTTCTCACCCCCTTTAAACTTTACACCACCTCTCTCTGTGGTTTTACAAGGGTCCTTCTGACTCTCCCTATCCTGACCCTTAATCATGGGCAGGAGTTGACTGACCCCTCCTGGTCGCTCCTTCCCCTTGAGCTTTTCCTGTAGGGCTACAATGCAGGAGTGGGTTTCCTGAAGCTCTCTTAACCTCCCTTGCCCATCCTGGAAGAGAACATCAACTGCTAGGGTCAGCACTCTTCCATGGCCTCCCTGCATCTTTCTGCCCTTTCTGTGGTCTCTGTGGCTTGCTGTCTCTCTACAGCCCACTCAGCTTGGGTCCGCTGCAAGGCCACAGTTAACTCTACCACAGCTCTATCATACCCCTGCTGTACTCCCCTCAGCTGACTTTCTTGCTGGCCCTTTAATTCTCTCAGCCACTCCTTCACCTGGGTTAAACTCCCCCTCAGCTCTCCTATAGCTGTTTGCTGGAGTTTACCCATCTCCTTAATATCCTTCAGGGCCTCCTGCTCTTTATGCCACTCCTGGCGAGCATTCTGGAACTCAGCTTTAATTAGGGATACCCTCTGCTCCTGGTCCAGTTGCAACTTGTCTGTGAGGTCCCTTATCTCCTGCTCATGTGTGGACTGCAGCTTAGCTAATTGGGTCTCTTTAAGGCTTGGGTCTCTTTCAGGGTAGTTGTAAGCTGGGCTACTTCTGCTTCCCTTTCTTCTCTTAGCTTAACTTCTGTGCGCAGCTCAGCCCTAACCGTGGCTAGCAGTGCCTCACAGCCTTCCTTCTGCCTAAGGGACTTGGCCAGTTTGGCCTCTAAGGCCTGCCTTGAAGCAGCCATCTCTTCCTTATAAGCTGACTCGAATAGGACCCATTTCTGTTCATTCTCCCTCAAACTATCCTCCATCACCTTCTGGGATGCCTCCTGCTGCTGCTGTATATGGCCTACTAAAGGTAACATCAGTCCTTTGTTTAGTTCCAGGACCTCCCTCAGACATTGCTCCGGGTGCCTATAGGCTTCCCCCGGTTTACATAGGGCCCGTAATTCCCCTTCTATCTGCCAGACACTCTCTGTAAGGGATTTTAACAGCGGGTTCTCATTCTTTTCCCGGGCCTCCCAGTATTTCTCCCTTGGGGCAGCGCTCCCTGGTTCCCCACCCCATGGAAATACTGCCCGGTCCTCACCGTAGCATGGGCAGCCTACTTTATCTTCAGCTGTCTCACCCCCCTGCTCACAGTGGACATTGACTTCCCCTCCACAATCAGGACTACTCTTTATCCTGTCACCGGGGAAGTTCTCACCTGGGCCTACACCCCCTTTCTCTTTCCTAGAGGGTTTACCCTTCTTACCAGGACTTTCACTATCCTGCAACTGGGGCTTTCCTTCCTTGTCCAGGCACCCCTCCTCCCTCTTGGCACTTTTCAGGTTTGTGGCCTCCCCTCTCCCTGGGACATTGGGTGCTCTCCCTGCAGCGGGTTCCTCCTGACCCTCTTCCCTGCAGACACCTCTTACCACTTGGGTTCCCGGCCTACCCATGCAGTCTGCCCCTGAGGAATGGGTCACCTCCCGACTCCCATGGCCTTTGGGCTTCCTCTTGCCTGCCATGTCACTTAACCCCAACCAACCGACTGTAGGATTCCCTATCTCCTCCCAGTCTCCCAGTTCATCCTCTGAACTGCATACTGCCAGACACCACTCTCCAACATGGCCCATTTCCCCACATTGGTCACACTCTGGCTCAATCTCTGCTATTCTCCTCGGGGTCCTGTCTTCCCCAGACACCCCTTCAGGCTTAAGCATAGTCCCAACAGTCTCTACCCAAAGTCCCCCTCCAAGTCCCAGAACCTGGATCATGGTGTCCAACTCTGCCATGTCCCTTCCTTCTGCTGGCGACTTGAGCTACAGCTCCTCGGGCCTTCGGACTTCTCTCTCTGGTCTGAACTGTCTCCGCCTTCCCATGACTCTGACGTCCTCCTCGACCGTCTGTTGGGATGCAGCCTGTAATACAAGAGAAGAATCCAAGTGCGGACTGTCTGTTTCCCTGGTCCTACACTTGCTCTACTTCTTAAACTCGTACCAGAATCTCCACAAGAACAAGTCTTTCTATCTTTTCCAAGAACTGCTCTTCTCAGCTTACTGGATCCTCCCTCGCCTCCCCCCTAGGTACCCTTTACCTGGGTAGGCAGGTAATGTGCCTCTGTCAGCGTTGGCCCCCTCGACGGGCTTCAGGAACCTCCCGGACAGCACCTCCACACTCTGGCCACTCGTCTGGTCTCTGAACTCTGGAACTCCTCCGACTCGCCTCTGGAACTTACATACTAATATAGTAACATAGTAGATGACGGCAGAAAAAGACCTGCACGGTCCATCCAGTCTGCCCAACAAGATAAACTCACATGTGCTACTTTTTGTGTATACTTTACCTTGATTTGTACCTGTCCTTTTCAGGGCACAGACCGTATAGGTCTGCCCAGCACTATCCCCGCCTCCCAACCACCAGCCCCGCCTCCCACCACCAGCTCTGGCACAGACCGTATAAGTCTGCCCAGCACCATCTCCGTCTCCCGCCACCGGCTTTGCCACCCAATCTCGTCTAAGCACTTTAGGGTCCATTCCTTCTGAGCAGGATTCCTTTATGTTTATCCCACGCATGTTTGAATTCCGTTACCGTTTTCGTTTCCACCACCTCCCGCGGGAGGACATTCCAAGCATCCACTACTCTCTCCGTGAAAAAATACTTCCTGACATTTTTCTTGAGTCTGCCCCCCTTCAATCTCAAACTTGACTGCTCCCACTATCCCACACAGAAGACCTCTTCTGGAGACTGACGCCTTTTCCACTCGGCTGGCCTTTCAGCACACTTCCCTGGGGATACAATTATCGCCTGGATCCAACCAACCCTCTGCTCTTCCCTTGACTTCAGCTTCCACAGACAATTGTATTCAACTGCCAAGAGTAGCAGGGATTCTCTGATGTCTTTGTCTTCAGGTGGTTATTTCATAACAAGGTCCCATCTGGGTTGCCATTTGTAAGCCCTCAGGGGTGCTCTCATGTGTGCAGCGGCCCTCTAGTTGTTCCTGCCCAGCCTCACCAGCCCTTTGCTTCAGAGAACAACCTTGGAACAAGACTCCTCTGTGACTCTGGCCTCTATGTTTGGGGCTCCCCTTTCCCTCAGGGTGACATCTTCATTAACCTCCGGTCCTGGACCTGCCTCCCCGCTGTATCTCCTGGTAACCGACCCCCTTACCAGTGCTTCTGGTGGGGCCCCCTGGTCACCCTTCTCTGGAATATAGCCAGGATTCCTCTGCTTTCACAAATATGCAAATTAGCTGAGTACATGTAAATTCCATTTATTAGAGCTATGCTTCCGTCTTGTGGGAACCTTTCTTTCCAACTATTATTCATTTACTACAAATTCCCTCCCTGAGCCCATCTACTGTGGGACACCTGGGTCTCAGGGTATAACAGCCACCACCCCTGGATAGGACCTTCTTTACTCTCATTAACCTTATGGTCCTATCCTCCACCCCACGGCTGTTTGTTCATTTTCAACACTTCACAGTTCCAACATTAGTACTGGGGACCCACAGTCCTGGACACACAGTCCTTCCCCCTTGAACACCCAGTTCTTTCCCAGTACTGAGGACACACAGTCCAACCCTAATACTTCAGGGACTTCTTGCCTGTACTTGGGACACACAGTCCTTCCCTTGAACACACAGTTCTTTACAAGTACTTGGGCCACACTGTCTACCCTTCTTTGAACACACAGTTCCAGCATTAATCCTTTAGGGACTTCTTACCCCAGGATTTTCAGCCTGCTTATCTCCATCTAGGACATCTCCTAGGTTATCCTTCAGGTCTCCATCTCCTCTCCTTCGGTCAAAACTTCCTCCTCTGCTAAGAGGAAGCCATTTATGAGGTGTCCAATAAACCTCCCCACCTCTTGAGACCTCGCCCCTCTGGTTCCAGAAAGATCTGGGCCTAGAAGTCTCTTCTCCCTCCCCCAGCTATCTCCATCTAGTGGCCCATGCAAGTCAACACTCAGCTAGATCCCTGGAGCTCCCCCTAGGGACCAGAATGGGCATTTTCCCGGTTTTCAGTGGGAGAGCGCCCTCTGGCGGCCTCCTCAAGTAAGGGCAGACACTGTGTTTATCACTATATATATATATATATATATATATATATACCGTATATATATATATATATATTTTTTTTTTTTTTTAGAAAAATGAACAAACGAATTTATATATAATAAAATAACTGCAGTCAGTTTAAGAACCGATGATGAGATAAAGCGAAGCATAGGTAGTTCACCTATATGAAAAGAGTCGCTACCGATGATTCTTACTGTGAGATGACAATTAAATAATTATAATCATTTTGTGCATAGGTCATTTAAATTTGGATAGAGTGCTTGGATATTGTTTAGATTTATGTTCTACACCCCTTCTATTGAAGAACACTACCCACATTCAACATAATTGGATTTATTCCTGTGATAAGTGGCAGGATATCTATTTTATGCTTTTGGGATTCTGCCAGATACTTGTGTCCTGGATTGGCCACTGTTGGAAACAAGATACTGGGCTTGATGGATCTTTGCTTTGTCCCAGTATGCAATGCTTATGTACTTTAAGAGTAAGGAGTTAAATGTACCACCTACTGAATATATGAAAGATGTTGGAGATGGAAGAGTGTGAAGTTCCACCAATGAGACTTTCTAACATTTCTTTGATGTTGTAATCATAAGTACATAAATATCGCCATAGAGGGACAGACCGAAGGTCCGTCAAGTCCAGCATCCTGTTTCCAATAGTGGCCAATCCAGGTTACAAGTACCTGGCAAGATCCTAAAACAGTACAATACATTTTATGCTGCTTTTTTTTGTTTGTTTCATTTGTACCCTGTACTTTGCACTCATGGCAGGCTCAATGTGGCTTACAGGTACTTATTTGTACTTGGGGCAATGGAGGGTTAAGTGACTTGCCTAGAGTCACAAGGAGCTGCCTGTGCCTGAAGTGGGAATGCATGGGCGTAGACTGGGGGGGGGCGAGGGGGGGCAATGCCCCCCAAACGACGACGACTTAACCTTCTTGCCCACAGCGGCGAACGGGCAGGCGTAAAGGCAGCAGCAAGCAGTCAGGCTCGACTCCGTCCTTCGCTTCCTGCCCTCTCTCAGCATCTCGCCTGCCCGAAAGGAAATGACATCAGAGGAAGGCGGGACGCAGAGAGGGCAGGAAGCGAAGGACGGAGTCGAGTCTGGCTGCTTGCTGCTGCTTTTACGCCCACCCGTTCACCGCTGCAAGTTCGGGAGTGGAGTGAGCCAGCCTATCTAGTCCACACTGTAAGTAAGGAAGCCATTTGGTTAATCTTGATTTCCACTCCCCCGCGCAGCCGTCACCTTTCACTCAAAACACATGGTTCAAGTGATAGGGCTGTGTACTGGCATCCCTATTCTGTCAGGGCTTGACGGATCTGAGTGTGGTAGACCCTGTGGTTACTGAAGGGATCCCTCCATGCTGGTGATGGTCCCCTAGGCTGTCCAGGAGAGGGGACAGTGGCAGTCACTACTAAGGGAGAAAGAGGGGAAAGGGGGAGGGAAAGGGAAATGGGACTCAATATACCGCCTTTCTGTGGTTTTTGCAACTACATTCAAAGCGGTTTACATAGTATATATATTCCTCCACTCCACTATATAAAGGGATAATTTACTGGTGTCTCACAACTGCTGAACTGTTCAGAGGACTGTGATCTGTAGGTCATAATTCCACTGCTTAAAACACAGCAAGCAAACCTGTGAGCTGCTGCATCCACGTTTTCGTTCTTGGTAGATGCTGCGAAGGGGGAGAGAGGGGGAGGGAGACGCTGGTTATTCCCCCTAAAAAGCCAGGTTTTTTCCCTTCCTTCCTCCATATTAGCATATTCATTTGAATATATACATATGCAAATGAATATGCTAATGTGCTCTGCCCCATCTTTCCCCCCCAAATGAAACAGTCAAACTACGCCCATGTCTCAGTTCCCCAGGACCAAAGTCCACCACGCCACTCCTCCACTCCACTTGTGCTTAGTGGATTTTCCCATGTCCATTTTAATAATGGCTTATGGACTTTTCTTTTAGGAAGCTATCCAAACCTTTTTTAAAACCCGCTAAGCTAACTGCTTTTGCCAAATTCTCTGGCAATGAATTCCAGAATTTAATTACACATTGAGTGAAGAAATATTTTCTCCAATTCATTTTAAACTTACTACTTTGATAAAATGAGAAGAACGGTAAAAAAAAAAACTTAGGGAGGCAACTGAGAGAGTAAAAACTGTACAACAGGCGTGGACGCTGTTCAAAAATACCATCCTGGAGGCCCAGGCCATACATATTCCGTGAATTAGAAAAGAAAGACGGAAGTCCAAAAGACAGCCGGCCTGGTTGAAAAGTGAGGTGAAGGAAGCGATTAGGGCTAAAAGAAACGCCTTCAGAAAATGGAAGAAGGAACCGTCTGAAAATAACAAGAAGCAGCATAAGGAGTGTCAACGCAAATGCAAGGCGCAGATAAAGAAGGCGAAGAGGGATTACGAAAAAAAGATAGCATTAGAGGCAAAAAAACATAGTAAAAATTTTTTTTGGTATTTTAAAAGCAGGAAGCCGGCAAAAGAATTGGTTGGGCCGCTGGATGACCGAGGGGTAAAAGGGGCGATCAAGGAAGACAAAGACGTAGCGGAGAGACTGAATGAATTCTTTGCTTCGGTCTTCACCGAGGAAGATTTGGGTGGGATACCGGTGTCGGAAATGGTATTTCAAGCGGACGAGTCGGAGAAACTTACTGACTTCACGGTAAACCTGGAGGACGTAATGGGGCAGTTCAGCAAACTGAAGAGTAGCAAATCTCCTGGACTGGATGGTATTCATCCTAGAGTACTGATAGAACTGAAAAATGAGCTTGCGGAGCTACTGCTAGTGATATGCAACTTATCCTTAAAATCGAGCGTGGTACCGGAAGATTGGAGGGTGGCCAATGTAACACCGATTTTTAGGTTTCAACAGTTTTTATTAATGAAGCACAAAAATGGTGTTTACATAATGTAAATATCATTACAATCAAACAACACACAGCAAGTATGGAAATTGTACGATATTACTCATCTCCATTAATCTTTTAACTTTATCCCCCCCCCCCCCCTTGTACTATTAGCTAACATTTATTCAACAAGGTCTATTAACAGCAGTTTCCCAACAACCCTTTCCCCCCATCGTTCCCCTTCTACCAAATGACACCATATGTTCAAATGCTTGACCCCCAAAATGTAACCACCTTCAGGTGTCAGCTTTAGATTCACAATCGAAAGCCTTGAATTAAGATCAAACCATAATATGTGAACTTACTCCCCTCCGCAAGAGAGCCAGGGGGCCTGTGGTCTGATGGCCCTCCTACCCCTCCCCGGAAGATGTCTATACCAGACTGGGAAAGGGCTAATATAACTCCAAATAGACTTCCCCCCCCCCCTACTACCCCCCCTCCTAAACCCTCCCTCCCCCCGCCTAGGTCTACTCTACTGTTCATTCCAGTTCCTAAAAGGTGGTAGGAAAAGACTCTGTTCCCATTCAGTTTCCATTAGTTGCCGAGGGAAGCTTGGACAATGCTCCAAGTTTATTAATAATATGACTCCTCGCCCTGTGAGACAAGGTGTTAATATATCCTTCCCAGGTAAGGAAAAAATTGCTTTGTGTCTGAAGGTTAAGCAGAGAGTCCTGGAGCTCCATCATAAGTAAGTCATGTAAGCGATTCCTCCATTGCCAAAAAGAGGGGTTCAATTCTTGTGTCCAGTTAACAAGTATGCACTTCATGCCCACCAAAAAAGCCTTATGGGCCATTACATTCTGGTATCTCGTACCCCCCTCCACTGGAGCATAGCAGCCCAACAGAATACTCGTAGGCTGCTGATTATAACACCGATTTTTAAAAAAGGCTCCAGGGGAGATCCGGGAAATTATAGACCGTTGAGTCTGACGTCAGTGCCGGGGAAAATGGTAGAGGCTATTATTAAAAACAAAATTACAGAGCACATCCGAGGACATGGATTACTGAGACCGAGTCAGCATGGCTTTTGTGTGGGGAAATCTTGCCTGACCAATTTACTTCAATTCTTTGAAGGAGTAAACAAACATGTGGACAAAGGGGAATCGGTTGATATTGTGTATCTGGATTTCGAAAAGGCGTTTGACAAGGTACCTCATGAAAGGCTACAGAGGAAATTGGAGGGTCATGGGAAAGGAGGAAATGTCCTACTGTGGATTAAAAACTGGTTGAAGGATAGGAAACAGAGAGTGGGGTTAAATGGGCAGTATTCACAATGGAGAAGGGTAGTTAGTGGGGTTCCTCAGGGGTCTGTGCTAGGACCGCTGCTTTTTAATATATTTATAAATGATTTAGAGATGGGAGTAACTAGCGAGGTAATTAAATTTGTTGATGACACAAAGTTATTCAAAGTTGTTAAATCGTGACAGGATTGTGAAAAATTACAAGAGGACCTTACGAGACTGGGCGGCTAAATGGCAGATGACGTTTAATGTGAGCAAGTGCAAGGTGATGCATGTGGGAAAAAAGAACCCGAATTATAGCTACGTCATGCAAGGTTACACGTTAGGAGTTACGGACCAAGAAAGGGATCTGGGTGTCGTCGTCGATAATACACTGAAACCTTCTGCTCAGTGTGCTGCTGCGGCTAGGAAAGCGAATAGAATGTTGGGTATTATTAGGAAAGGTATGGAAAACAGGTGTGAGGATGTTATAATGCCGTTGTATCGCTCCATGGTGCGACCGCACCTTGAGTATTGTGTTCAATTCTGGTCGCCGCATCTCAAGAAAGATATAGTAGAATTGGAAACGGTGCACAGAAGGGCGACTAAAATGATAGTGGGGATGGGATGACTTCCCTATGAAGAAAGATTAAGGAGGCTAGGGCTATTCAGCTTGGAGAAGAGACGGCTGAGGGGAGACATGATAGAGGTATATAAAATAATGAGTGGAGTGGAGCAGGTGGATGTGAAGCGTCTGTTCACGCTTTCCAAAAATACTAGGACTAGGGGGCATGCGATGAAACTACAGTGTAGTAAATTTAAAACAAATCGGAGGAAAGTTTTCTTCACCCAACGTGTAATTAAACTCTGGAATTCGTTGCCAGAGAAAGTGGTGAAGGTGGTTAGCTTAGCAGAGTTTAAAAAGGGGTTGGACGGTTTCCTAAAGGACAAGTCCATAAACCGCTACTAAATGGACTTGGGAAAAATCCACAATTCCAGGAATAACATGTATAGAATGTTTGTACGTTTGGGAAACTTGCCAGGTGCCCTTGGCCTGGATTGGCCGCTGTCGTGGACAGGATGCTGGGCACGATGGACCCTTGGTCTTTTCCCAGTATGGCATTACTTATGTACTTATGTATTTGTAGCTTCATTGCGTGCCCCCTAGTATTTTTGGAAAGAGTATACAAGCGATTCACATCTACCCATTCCAATCCATTCATTATTCTATAGACCTCTATCATATCTCCCCTCAGCTGTCTTTCCTCCAAGCTGAAGAGCCCTAACTGCTTTAGCTTTTCCTCATAGGGAAGTCATCTCATCCCCTTTAACATTTTTGTCACCCTTCTCTGTACCTTTTCTAATTCCACTATATCTTTTTGAGATGCGGTGACCAGAATTGCACACAATATTTGAGATGCAGTCGCACCATGGAGCGATTGAAAGCATTATAACATCCTCATTTTTGTTTTCCATTCCTTTCCTAATAATACCTAACATTCTATTTTGTTTCTTAGCTGCCGCTGCACACTGAGCAGAAGGTTTCAACGTATCATCAACGATGACGCCTAGATCCCTTACCTGGTCAGTGACTCCCAATGTGGAACCTTGCATTACGTAGCTATAGTTCGGGTTCCTCTTTCCCATATGTATCACTTTGCACTTGCTCACATTAAATGCCATCTGTCATTTAGATGCCCAGTCTCCCAGTCTCGTTAAGTCCTCTTGTAATTTTTCACAATCCTCTTGCGATTTAACAACTTTGAATAACTTTGTGTTGTCAGCAAATTTAATTACCTCACTAGTTACTCCCATTTCTAGATCATTTATAAACATGTTAAAAAGCAGTGGTCCTAGCACAGACCCCCATGGAACCCCACTATCTACCCTTCTCCATTGAGAATACTGACCATTTAACCCTACTCTCTGTTTTCTATCCTTTAACCAGTTTTTAATCCACAATAGGACACTACCTCCTATCCCATGACTCTCCAGTTTCTTCTGGAGTCTTTCATGAGATACTTTGTCAAACGCCTTTTGAAAATCCAGATACACAATATCAACTGGCTCGTCGTTATCCACATGTTTGTTCACCCCTTCAAAGAAATGTAATAGATTGGTGAGGCAAGATTTCCCTTCACTAAATCCATGTTTGCTTTGGCTCATTAATCCATGCTTTTGAACATGCTCTGTAATTTTGTTCCTTATAATAGTCTCTACCATTTTTCCCAGCACCGGTGTCAGGCTCACCGGTCTATAATTTTCTGGATCACCTCCGGAACCTTTTTTAAAAAATCAATATTACATTGTCCACCCTCCAAACTTCCAATACCCTGCTTGATTTTTAAGATAAATTACATATTACTAACAATAGTTCTGAAACTTAATTTTTCATTTCCTGTGTGTACTTACTCCAAAGCCAACATCAAATCTGATCATATTATGATCACTGTTATCAAGCGGCCCCAGCACCATTACCTCCTGCACTGGATCACGCACTCCACTAAGGACTAGGTCTAGAATTTTTCTTCCTGTTGTTGGCTCCTGTACCAGCTGCTCCATAAAGCAGCCTTGATTTCGTCAAGGAATTTTACTTTCCTAGCATGCCCTGATATTACATTTACCCAGTCAATAGTGGGGTAATTGAATTCACCCATTATTATTGTGTGGCTCAGTTTCTTAGCCTCCCTAATTTCTGATAACATTTCTACATCTGTCTGTTCATCCTGCCCAGGTGGACGGTAGTACACTTCTATCACTATCCTTTTCCCCTTTACATAAGATGTGTTTCGTTTCCTGCAGACTTTTCAATCTATTTGAGTCAAGGACCTCTTTAACATACTATGATACCCAGTGCGTTATTTCCAGCAAAAAAGATGCCAGTACTCAAATGCCAGGCCACCCTTCAGAGATGGGGGTGATCGCTGAGGGACCCACCCCACAATAGCCAGGACCTCTGCAACCAGTCACAGAATCTATGTCAAGGCAGAATTGGTGTCTAGAGCCTGAGCTCTTTCATTAAAATTTGAAGACCATGGCTCAATTTTACCAGACAATGGAAAAGCTGCCGGTACACAGTACCCCCCCAAGTACCCCCTCAAAAAAAGCCCTGATGATACCCCTCCACCAATTCGATCTACCCTATCACTAGTATATAATTTGTACCATGGTATGATAGTGTACCACTGGTTATCCTTCTTCTACCAGGTCTCAGAGATGCCTATTATATCTAATTTTTCATTTAGTGCAATATATTTTAACTCTCCCATCTTATTTCTTAGGCTTCTGCCATTCGCATATAAACATTTCAAACTATGTTTGCTGTTCCTATTTACATCTTGCTCAGCAGTTGACAGTGTTAATTTGCAATCTTTGTCTGCTTTTTATTTAAAGACACCTAGTCTAATATGGTCTCTATTGCAACCTCGCTATCGGGATACCCTATCTTCCCTGTTTTGGTGATATCTTTGAAAGATACCTTGTTCTGAACCATGCATTTTTGAACGATTGTTGGCCCTCCCCCAGGTTCTAGTTTAAAAACTGCTGTATCTCCTTTTTAAATGCCAATGCCAGCAGCCTGGTCCCACCCTGGTTAAGGTGGAGCCCATCATTCTGGAATAGGCTCCCCCTTCCCCAGAATGTTGCCTAGTTGCTTACAAATGTAAAACCCTCCTCCCTGGACCATTGCCTCATCCATGCATTGAAACTCCGGAACTCTGCCTGTCTGTTGGGCACTTTGCATGAGGTTCTAGATTTAAGCTTTCTACCTAAGAGCCTAAATTTGGCTTCCAGAACCTCTCTCCCACATTTTCCTATATCATTGGTACCCACATGTACCAAGACAGCTGTCTCCTTCCCAGCACTATCTTAAATCCTATCTAGGTGATGTGTGGGGTCCGCTACCTTCACACCAGGCAGGCAAGTGACCAGGAGATCCTCATGTCCACCAGCCACCCAGCTATCTACATGCCTAATAATTGAATCACCAACTACAACAGCTGTCTGAACCCTTCCCTCCTGGGAAGAAGCTCCTGGAGACACATCCTGGTAGGTGGGCCTGGCTACAGGATTACTTCCAGCTGCACCTGGGTGCTCTCCTTTTAGGAGACCTCCCTCCTCCAAGGCAGCACAGGGGCTGCCAAACTGGAGGTAGGACTTCTCTACAATGTCCCTGTAGGCCTCCTCTATGTACCTTTCTGTCTCCCTCAGCTCCTCCAAGTCTGCTACTCTAGCCTGAAGAGAATGGACTCATTCTCTGAGAGCTAGGAGCTCTTTGCGTCAAGCACACACATATAACCTTTCACCAACTGGGAGATAATCATACATGTGACAGTAAATGCAAAATTCTGGATAGCACCCCTGTTGCTGCTGGACTGCAGTCTGCACCTTAGTATTGTAGAGTTGTTTAATTAAAACTTCTTAAATACTAGGGATATCAGATGAATAGAAAGAGCCTTAAGATTATATGGTGTAATTTATAATTTATTTAGTGTTTGTTTCTCAGAATCTAATCAAATGTAATGAAAACTCTAATGAAAACTCTCCTCTTGTTGTCCTAATTAGAATAATTGACTATAAATGAAGAGTTGAGACACTTTCAGGCTCATTTTCGAAAGAGAAGGGCGCCCATCTTTCAACACAAATTGGGAGATGGGCGTCCTTCTCACAGGGTCGCCCAAATCGGCATAATCGAAAGCTGATTTTGGGCATCCTCAACTGCTTTCTGTCGTGGGGATGACCAAAGTTCATGGGGGCATGGCGGAAGCATAGCGAAGGCAGGACTGGGGTGTGCTTAACACATGGGCGTCCTCGGCCGATAATGGAAAAAAGAAGGGCGTCCCTGACGAACACTTGGCCGTCTTTACTTGGTCCTTTTCTTTTACAACCAAGCCACCAAAATGTACCCTAAATGACCAGATGACCACTGGAGGGAATCCGGGATAACCTCCCCCTAGTCCCCCAGTGGTCATTAACCCCCTCCCACCCTAAAACAATTTTTTAATATTTTTTCCAGCCTCTATGCCAGCCTCAAATATCATTCCCAGCTCCATGACAACAGTATGCAGGTCCCTGGAGCAGTTTTAGTGGGTACTGCAGTGCACTTCAGGCAGGCAGACCCAACCCCCCCCCCCCCCCCCCCCCACCTGTTAAACTTGTGGTGGTAAATGTGAGCCCTCCAAAACCCACCACAAACCCACTGTACCCACATCTAGGTGCTCCCTTCATCCCTAAGGGCTATGGTAGTGGTGTACAGTTGTGAGGAGTGAGTTTTAGGGGGGGGGGTTGGGGCGATCAGCACAATAGGTAAGGGAGCTATACACCTGGGAGCTTTTTCTGAAGTCCACTGCAGTGCCCCCCCCCCCCCAGGGTGCCCAGTTGGTGTCCTGGCATTTGAGGGGGACCAGTGCAATACAAATTCTGGCTCCTCCCCCAACTAAATGGCTTGGATTTGGTTGTCCTTGGTTTCCATTATCGCCGAAAATAGGGGACGACCATCTCTAGGGACGACCATCTCTAAGGTCGACCTAAATGTTGAGATTTGGGCATCCCCGACCTTATTATCGAAACGAAAGATGGACACCCATCTTGTTTCGATAATATGGGTTTCTCTGCCCCTTCGCGGGGACATCCTGCGAGGACGTCCTCAGGAAAACTTGGGCGCCCCATTCGATTATGCCCTCCTTGCCTTTTGCTTTTTATTTCTCTTATTTTGTATATACTTATTAAATACTGACGTGCCAATTAAAGGGACTTTTTATCTTCAAACCACTCTGGTCTCCATTGCTTTTTTTGCTTTTGTGATTTTTCTGTGGCTAACTCTTTAATGTCAAAATAGTAAAATCCCTAGCTCACTGGAGAACACTTTACAGTCTGTGTGCCATTAAAATAGGTAAAGGATCAGCTCAGTGGGGTTAATTGTCATAAGCTTATTTGCATCTTGTTCTACAAATTCCATTATAAGTCATAGCAAACAATTCAAAATGTATGAACTACTGTGGTGGATAATAATGCGCCTTGTTTGAAAATCTATTCCTTCCTACTGTAGAAACACAATTCCAGGTTCTTTTATTTTCAGAAATAGATTATCCTTTTAAAGTAGAAGTCCAGTTTGTGATAATTACTTCTCTGTACTCTTTTGAACCTGGGTTCTGTTGTCCCAGGCACTCAGCCACCTTTTGGTGACTGAATGATGTAAAAGCCCTTGGCGGCCTTCTTTTAAATGAGTACAGAACAATGGCTTTGGTTTCCACAGAAGGTCATGCACTCTTGATTCTGCTAACAATAGATTAAAAAAAAAAAACAGGGGCATTCTGCTTCCTAAAAGAGATCTCACAGTTCCTTAACAGGAAATGTTCTCAAGACAAAGAAATGCTAGTTTGTTAACGACACTCGATGCAGTACCGGTGCATATGGGTAATCCATATCTCACTAAGGATATAAAAAGATCAGAAGTGGTTCAAGGGAAAATAGACAAAACAGTACGGAATCTGTGTAAGACATAAAAGAGACTGGAAGACCTGAATATGTAACCCTAGAGTAGAGGGAGAGATGATACTTGAATACTCAAAAGGTCTTAATGAACAAATGAACATTTTCCAAAGACAATTTTCCAAAGGCAAGCCATAGAACTAGAGGACATGAAATGAAGCTACAAGGAAGGAAACTTTAAAGCATGGATGCCTGGAATGGTGGAGAGAAAAACAGTGATGGAATTCAAGAAGGAGTGGGTTAAACACTGAGGATCTCCGGTCAGCTGATATTTAGCATTATTTAATAGGACAGGCATGGCTCCTGGCCTGTTAAAAAGCACTTAAACAGCTAAGTGCTAATATTCAGTGTGAAATAGCCGGTTATCTCCGCTGACTATTACCGCTTAGCGCATAGGGTGAATTCTATAAATCGTGCCTAAAAAATCGATGTAGAAAAAAACACACACGCTTAAGCGCTATTCTATAAGCTGCTCCTAAAGTTAAAAGAAGTTTATAGAATAGCACTTAAGCACAGGAGTCATGGGTAAATTTAGGCACGTCCATTTGTACCAACGAAAACATGGTACCAATGGCCCCAGGTAAATTTATGCACAGAACCCCTTTATTCTATAATTGCATGCGTAACTGGAATCCACGCCCTGAAATGCCCATGGCGCTCTCATTTCTGTGCCCCCTTTACTGGAATATGTGTAAAATTTAGGCGTGGATCACATGCCTAATTTTATGTGTGCACCTGTTAATTGATTTCAATTAGCACCAATAATTGCTTGGAAAAAAGTCAATTATTGTCACCCAGGGGGGGCTCTTTATCTTCTGGGTCTGGCAGCTACTGCTGTGGTTGTTGGCCCTCCTCTGACAGGGTCTGTCTTCTTTGGAGAGCCAGGTTATGCAGCATACAGTAGACCATGAATATTTTAGCCACCTTTCCAGGGTTGTAGAGGAGCTTCCCTCCAGAATGGTCCAGACATCAGAATCAATTCTTGAACTGGCCAATGGTACATTCTACGATGCCTCCTGTTGTACTACTCCTCTGCCTCATTTTGGGGGGGGGGGGAGTTTGGGAGTCATAAATCAAGTTCACTGGGCGTAGCCTCTGTCACCTGTGGGGAGAAGAATAACAGACATGGTATTGGCTGGTATGGTGATCTTGTGGAGGTGGGGCTAATGTTTGTGGGAGCATCTAGAGTGAGGAAGCATGTTAAAGGTTAGAAGGGGGAAGGGTTATGTAATTTTGGAATACCTTTACTGCTTACCTAGGAAGGAGCCAACTGCTAGTGATCTCTCCTCAGTCAAACCTATGGTAGATTCTGGAATGCTGAAAGATGTAGGCATCATGGGTGGAGTTTGGGTAGTAGGCACATGCATCCACAATCTCCCACTTGATCTACATGCTCATAGAGTGAAATGATTTTCTATTTCTGTAGGTCTCTTCATGTGCTGGGGGGGGGGGGGGGTGTCTGAGTGTGATATGTGTGCAGTCAATGATGACTATGACTGAGGGGAAGCAGTCTATGGCGTAGATAGACCTGAGCCATATTGTTCTGAAGTGCCTGGGCAGTAGTGGGGAAAGTAATATAGTCAGAGGTGTGGGTGAGGAAGGCATTGAGGAACTAGGCAAGGCAGTTGGAGATGGCAGGCTGGGTGAGGCCTGCATTGACTGCTAACACTGACTGTAAAGTGCTGATTGCCAGAAAGGCAAGAGGCAGTAACCTTCAGGTAAACTGGCACAGAATTATTCCTACATGTCCTAGACTGAAGGAGGATTTGTAGCTTGTCAAAGAGGTGCTATATGGCAGCCCTGGCAAAGGGATCCTAGTCAGGCATTCCTGGTCAGTGAAGTCCAGGAAGCAGGTGCAGGGCCTGAAGACTCTCTGATAGGGATATCTTCTCCGGGGCCTCTGCTCCAAACTCTCATCCACCTCCAGCAAGGTGTGAGCCACCAAAGCATTCAGTGCATCCATGATTGGCGTGAAGTTGTCCTACCATCACAGGTGCAACCCAGTGACCCACTGACCACAGAAATACCACTGTGAACACCTCCAACTACTGCACCTTGTGAGACCCAGCACTAGTCCCCGGACCAACACATAAGTAGTGAGGCACATACCAGCTGCCCAAAACACTCAATCTCCCATCACCAACAAACAATCCAGACACATATAGCTGCAGCACTAAGCACTCACTCTTCCAGCACCAGCACACAGTCCTGCTACACATACAGCAGTAGCACAAAGTACTCACTCTCTCAGGAACAGAACACAGCCTTCACTCAAAAGGCAGCAGCACAGAGTACAGTAACAAACTGGGAGTGGACAAACAGAAAAACTGTGAGAGACAGAAGACAAGAAGGTAGGAATGTAGAATGGGAGGTGTGGGTGTTTGGAGACAGTGAAGGCTTGGAAGGGGACGAGATACAAAGGAAGAGATGGCTGGGGGAGGGGGGCTAACCATAACTTCTGGAAATCACTAAAGACCAACCTGTTTGAAAAGGCATATCCCACTGACCCAACTTAAGTACCTGAATCCAGCAACATAAAGATACCTAAACTTGTAATGAACACTGTGAACTTTACATAACTTCCCTCTCTATGAGTCCCTAATGTCAGGGCCATGCCAAGGGTCTCTAGCGCCCCCCTGCAGACTACCAGTTGGCGCCCCCCCCCCCCCCCCCCACCTGGCTCCAAGGCAGCGATTCCCCTCTCTCCCTGCCCTCCCGCTCCCATGTAGGAACTGCCCGCCCTCTTCTCCCCCCCCAAGATCCTGTTCGTTTTTTTTTTCTTTTAAATTTACCTTCCTCCGGCAGCGCAGCGTCAGTGAAGGAGGCGGCGCTCCCAGTCCCGACGTCTCTAGCCTTCCCTTGTTCGCTGCTCACTGCCCTGCCTTCTTCTGACGTCAAGGCTAGAGACGTCAGGACTGGGAGCGCCGCCTCCTTCACTGACGCTGCGCTGCCGGAGGAAGGTAAATTTAAAAGACAAAAAAAAACGAACGGGATCTTGGGGGTGGAGAAGAGGGCGGGCAGTTCCTACATGGGAGCGGGAGGGCAGGGTAAGAACGCAGCGGCGGCGCCCCCAAGAGGATAGCGCCCCCCTGCGGCACTTACCCCGCTTACCGCATCGGCACGGCCCTGCCTAATGTGTCTGTACATACCTATTTCATTGAAAATCAACCTCACTCTATATTTGTTTCTTCACCTTAGGTAGCTATCACCTTACGGTATTATGTAAGGCACATTGAGCCTGCAAATAGGTGGGATACAAATTTAACTGTACTGTGGGGTACAAATTTAACAAATAAATAAATAAATGTAAAGGTCAAAAGACTGTGGCAGACCAACGAAGGTAACAAAGTACTCGGCAACTCTCCACTCTTTCTCACAAACTATCACTTCCACCTCTCCTCTCTACAATTAATGAAAATCACAAATAGGCCTAAAGACAGGTTTGACCTTACACTAGACACTTTTAAAGCAGGTCTTGTTCCAGACGTTATTCTTCCCGCCCCTAGGAAGTCATTTTGCTATCTGTTATGGGCAGAAAACATTCATCACATAATACCGCCCAACAACCAATAACATAAAAGAAAACCAGAAAAAAACCCCAACAAGACCACAATTGCAAAACAAACAAACCAAACAGACAGACAGCTACAAACTGTAAAAACTCACCAACATCAAATATGAAACATATGTCCCAATACCCATAGGATATATGAATGCGAGGTTGGCAGATAATAAGTCAGCATTACTAGGAAACTGGATAGAAACAGAAAAACTTATGTTTCTATCCAGTTTCTTAGTAATGCTGACTTATTAACTGCCAATCGCCAAAAACTTGGATTACTGCTCATAACTGAAACATGGCTACGCCTTGAAGACGATCCAGCACTAATAGACCTATGTCCACCAGGATATAAAACAAAAAAGAAGGGAGGAGGCGTTGCAATAATATATAAATCCTCCTTCAGAGTGGAACCTGTCGCTAAACACAAATACTCAGCAATCAAAATTCTGGCATGTAAAATCAAAGACACAACACTAGAAGACCAACTATGTATCACTCTCTTCTTC
Organism: Microcaecilia unicolor; assembly: GCF_901765095.1. Classification (NCBI taxonomy): domain Eukaryota; kingdom Metazoa; phylum Chordata; class Amphibia; order Gymnophiona; family Siphonopidae; genus Microcaecilia; species Microcaecilia unicolor. Next base: position 183,492,220 of record NC_044039.1, on the reverse strand, counting down.
CACCCCCCAGAAATCTGGCCAAATGCTCAAGACAAATTCATGGACTTGGTATCAAACATCTGCACCAATCAACAAAATGTCCTTCTACTAGGAGACATCAATCTACACCTAGAAAAACAAAATGATACAAATACCAGAACCCTAATGAACTTCATAAGCCAATGGAACTTTAAAATTTCACAAGGTGCCTCTTCTCACACATAAGGACAGCAATTAGACTTACTAGCTCACAGATTCTCAGCAAACAGCAATCATATATTCAAAAACCACAACTGGGAAGAGGTAATGTGGTCAGACCACAGCAAACTAACTTTCACATTCAATGGAAAAAAAGAGAACCAGGAACACCACACACATTCACAACCAGAGGGAAAGTAGACACCAACACCTTCTGGACAATAACGATGAATAAACAAAACAATGTAACACTCAAGGATTTACACTTCATGAGAAACAGGGACAAAGCAAGCAAAAAGACACTAAGTAAAACAGCACCACTCACAACGAAAACAAGAAATAAAAAACAACCACGCACCTAGTTTAATGACGAGCTACTACACATGAAAAAAAACTGTGCAGGAAGAACATGGGCCAAAACCAAAACAGACTTAAATAAAACCATATCAAGAGAAGCTATAAGAAAATATACAAACAACATAACATAGTAACATACTAACATAGTAGATGACGGCAGAAAAAGACCTGCACGGTCCATCCAGTCTGCCCAACAAGATAAACTCATATGTGCTACTTTTTGTGTATACCTTACCTTGATTTGTACCTGTCCTTTTCAGGGCACAGACCATATAAGTCTGCCCAGCACTATCCCCGCCTCCCAACCACCAGTCCCGCCTCCCACCACCGGCTCTGGCACAGACCGTATAAGTCTGCCCAGCACCATCCCCGCCTCCCGCCACCGGCTCTACCACCCAATCTCGGCTAAGCTCCTTAGGATCCATTCCTTCTGAACAGGATTCCTTTATGTTTATCCCACGCATGTTTGAATTCCGTTACCGTTTTCATTTCCACCACCTCCCGTGGGAGGGCATTCCAAGCATCCACTACTCTCTCTGTGAAAAAATACTTCCTGACATTTTTCTTGAGTCTGCCCCCCTTCAATCTCATTTCATGTCCTCTCGTTCTACCGCCTTCGCATCTCCGGAAAAGATTTGTTTGCGGATTAATACCTTTCAAATATTTGAACATCTGTATCATATCACCCCTGTTTCTCCTTTCCTCCAGGGTATACATGTTCAGGTCAACAAGTCTCTCCTCATACGTCTTGTAACGCAAATCCCATACCATTCTTGTAGCTTTTCTTTGCACCGCTTCCATTTAATTGAACTCTCAGCCAGTGCGGAACATAGAAGTTCATAAAAGCTCCGAAAACTAGCAGTGCTGTACGAATCAGAACAGAACATACACCCTCCCAGCCCATGGAGCTGAAAATTGTGAGATGGACTCCCCTCACCAAGTGGGCTAACATCTTGCCTGCTTTATTACCATGTAAAAATAGTTTATACCTACAGTAAGTGTGGGACTTAATTGTTCTTTGGTGGAGTAGCTTGTTCAACTCCCTCTGGGAAGCCAAGGGTTTGCCCCATACAAAATTCCATGGTGTTTCTCCTTTCCTCCAGAGTTTACATGTTCAGGTCAGCAAGTCTCTCCTCATACGTCTTGTAACGCAAATCCCATACCATTCTCGTAGCTTTTCTTTGCACCGCTTCAATTCTTTTTACATTCTTAGCAAGATACGGCCTCCAAAACTGAACACAATACTCTAGGTGGGGCCTCACCAATGATTTATACAGGGGCATCAACACCCCCTTTCTTCTGCTGGTCACACCTCTCTCTATACAGCCTAACAACCTTCTAGCTAAGGCCACCGCCTTGTCACACTGTTTCTTCGCCTTCAAATTCTCAGACACTATCACCCCAAGATCCCTCTCTCCGCCCGTACCTATCAGACTCTCCCCGCCTAACACATACGTCTCCCGTGGATTTCTATTCCCTAAGTGCATCACTTTGCATTTCTTTGCATTGAATTTTAATTGCCAAACCTTAGACCATTCTTCTAGCTTCTGTAGGTCCTTTTTCATGTTTTCCACTCCCTCTGGGGTGTCCACTCTGTTACAGATCTTAGTATCATCCGCAAATAGGCAAACTTTACCTTCTAACCCTTCGGCAATGTCACTCACAAATATATTGAACAGAATTACAGCACATATGCAAACCTTGAACAGACTAATGTGAAAAATTATTTAAACTCATGAACAAACTACTGAATACCCAAGACATACTGGCATCAAATGAAACCCCACCAGCTGCAGATGAGCTTGCACAATATTTCAAACACAAACTAGCAAACACAAGATCAAACTTAGCAAAATCACAAACATCCATCACTGACTTTCTACAAGAGTGTGAAACAAACAACATGCACACTGTGGCAGACAGATCATGGTCCACATTTAAGTCACCTGCACTAACACAGTAAAGAAACTACTGACAAAATATGCATATTGCATGCTAGACAACTGCCCCAGCTACATGATGAAAGACTCACTGGACTGGTTTATTGAGCGCTTCATCAAACACATCGCATTCATGTTTGCAAAAAGACAATTCCCAACAGACAAAGGCAACATAGTATTAACACCAATCCCCAAAAGCACAAAAAACAAAGTCAGCGACATCACACAGACCAGTGGCCTCAATACCGCTATTGACAAAAATGGAGGGCCTTGTAGCACAACAACTAATGGAATACCTGACACAATTTTCAATCCTTCACAACTCCCAACCAGGCTTCAGACCACAACATAGCACAGAGACGGTCATATCACCCTGATAACAAAGTTCAGAAGCTTAATATGCCAAGGACAAAACATACTATACTATTACAGTTCAATATGTCAAGTGCATTTGACCTAGTAGATCACATATTACTAATAACCCTGCTCGACAATATGGGAATCAGTGGCGCAGTAGCAGCATGGTTCAATGGTTTCCTAAGGACCAGATCCTACATAGTAAAAATGTCTAACCAAATATCAACTTTATGGATCTCTGATTGTGGGGTACCACAGGGATCTCCAATTTCACCAATACTGTTCAATGTAATGATGGTATCACTTGGAAAAAATTGGAAGCAATGGGTTTCCACCCATTCATATACGCAGATGATGTCACTATCTATATACCTTTTCACAACAGAATCACAGAAATAATGGAGAAAATTTTTAAAAGGCCTGGACCTCATGGAAAACTGGGCAACAACTTTCAAACTCAAACTAAATAGAGACACAACCAAATTCCTAATTCTATCCAGCCCACACAACCCCACATCATACCAAAGCTTCACAATCAATCATCAAACATACCAAATCGAAACACAACTAAAAATATTAGAAATTATTCTTGATAAACATCTATCACTGGAAAGTCAAATATCAGCAGTAATATCAAAATGCTTCAATACACTATAGAAACTGAGAAGGATAAGGGACTATTTTCCCAGACAATCCTTCCAGATACTGGTACAATCAACAATACTATCACTGTAGGGTGCAAGGAAACCACACTAAAATCGCTGCAAACCATTCAAAACACTGCAGGAAGACTAATATTCGAGAAGTCGAAATACGAAAGAGCAAATCCACTGCTCAAAACACTACACTGGCTACCAATCAAGGCAAGATTACTACTCTTCAAAATGAGTACCCTCATCTTCAAAATACTGTTTGGAATGATACCTGAATAAATGCTAAATATGATTGAGCTATCCCCGAGAAACGCAAGTCCAGAAAGCACCTACTTCTTCACCTACCCAACTGTAAAAACATAACCTATAAAACCATCTGCACAGTAGGTTTTAGCTACCTGGATTCCAAATGGTGGAACTCAATACCAAAAGCTACAAGAAGCATCACTAACTACCTTTAATTCAGGAAAAATATGAAAACATACCTTTTCAAAAAAAGCCTATAGCTAAATACATAAGCTATCAATGCCCCCACATCTACAAATCTACCTCATCAAAACTCTTCAGACAACCACACAAACTATTGTCCTACCAATATACACATCCCATCTCTACAAACCTACCTCACAAAAACCTTTCCGATAACTACATAAACTATTGTCCTACCTCCTTCAAACTGCCCCTCAGAAAACTCTACAGACTATCGATGTCCTCTCATTGTTTTAACGATTAAAAATGAATGCAACTGTCAACTAAAATGTAAATTGTAAGCCACTTTGAACCAAAACATGTTTTTGGATAACAGTGGGATACAAGAATGCATAAATAAATAATAATAACAAATTAAATGACAACAAAGACCAAAATGGCCCATCCAGTCTGCCTAAGAAGGTTGTGCAGGTTACTTGCCCCATACTTGTGTTATTAGATTGTACTTGCTATACTGTACGGATTACTTTCCCCATGGTTTTGAAGTTGTACCTGCCATGTACTGTAGGTTGCTTTCCTCATGCTAGTATTGTTGCATTGCTTCTGCTCTGCAGTGCAGGTACTTTCACCATGCTGGTGTTCTTGGACTTGTAAGCTATTTTCCTCCTGTTAGTGTTGTTGGGGTCTTTCCCATGCTTGTGTTGTGTGCAGTGCAGATTACTTTTACCAGAATGTCTTAGAAGACATTACTTAGCTGAAGTGCTTCATGCTTGATTTACATCCTCATACTTTGTCCTACTCCTTTTTGAAATCCTGCACCCTTTTTGCTTCCACCACCTCTTTTGGGAGGGCATTCCAGGCATGTACCATTCTTTCCATGAAAAAATGTTCCCTGATGTTGTTTTTGAATCCACCTCCTTGTAGCTTCATATCATGTCCTCAGCTGAATTTAATAAAACATTCAACTGGAAACAGAGGAGAAAGCCATTGTATCAGGGGCGTAGCCACGGGTGGGCCTACGCCCACCCAGTTTGGGTTCAGGCCCACCCAGCAGTGGAGGCAGCAAAGCGGATGGAGCAGGCTGAGCTCCGTTCCTGCATCTGCCTCCCTCTCCCAGATGCTGCCTGCCACCGCCGTGATCGCAGGATCTACCTCCCTCCGTCTCAGCACTCATCAGCAGCAGTGCCGGTAGCGAATCATACACGCTGCCTCCTTCTAACCCAGAAGCGTCTTCTCTGCCGCGTTCCGCCCCCATTATCAGAACTTCCTGTTTCTGCTGGGGCTGGACGCGGCAGAGAAGATGCTTCCGGTTAGAAGGAGGCAGTGTGTATGATTCGCTACCGGCGCTGCTGCTGATGAGTGCTAAGAGATGGAGGGAGGTAGATCCTGCGATCATGGCGGTGGTAGGCAGCGTCTGGGAGAGGGAGGCAGATGCAGGAACAGAGCTCAGCCTGCTTCCACTGTAAATTTTTTGGGGGAGAAGAGGGCGGGCAGGTGGAATTGAATGGGAGGGAAGGATGGGGGCGGGAGGGAATTGCAGGGAAGAGAGGAGAATCTCTGATGGCTGGAGGGAGGGGACAGGGGAGAAAATAGAATTGCTGGATATGGATGGATAGAGGGAGGCAGGGGCAAGAACAGAATTGCTGGGTATGGATGGATAGAAGGGGGCAGGGGCAAGAACAGAAATGCTGGGTATGAATGGATAGGGGCAGGGCAGAGATGAGAATTGTTGGGTATGGATGGATGGAGGGGAGAGGAGAGTTGCTGTACATGGGTGGATGGAGGGGAGGAAAGAGGAGATAGGATGGTTGCTGGACATGGGTGGATGGAGGGCAGGGGAGAGGATGGTTGCTGGACATGGGTGGATGGAGGGCAGGGGAGAGGAGGGTAGCTGGACATGGATGGAGGAGAGGAAAGGGAGAGAGAAGAAATGCTGGACATGGATGAGGGGATGGAAGAGTGAGGAAGGAGAATAGATGAGATGAGGGAAAAGGAAGAGAGGAGAAAAACTGCACATGGATGAAGAAAATAGGCAGAAGCTGGATCCACTGGACAGTCGTCTGCAGAGGACCCAGCTTTTACTTACGGATGTAGGGCAAGAAATGAAGAAGAAAGGCGGAAAGTAAAGAAATAAATGGAAAGGAAGCCCTGGAAACGGAGTTAAGAGGACAGATAGCAGCAGAATCGGATACTGGGCCAGCATGATCAGAAAAACAGTCACCAGACAACAAAGGTAGAAAAAAATAATTTTATTTTCATTTTAGTGTTTGGAATATGTCCACTTTGAGAATCAGGTGCTCAACATTAAAAGTTTATATTTATTTACTTATTTATGGCATTTTATCCCACAATAAACATGAATTAGATTGGAACCTGGGATCATTTAAATTTTTTTTCCTGGAGACAGTAATGCATTGCCTCCCCCCCCCCCCCCAGGCTCTCTCCCCAGCTATAGCCAGCTCTGCAATTTTGAGGGGAGGTGCACAGGTGGACAGGGGGGGGGGGTGCAGAGGTGGACCGGGGAGAGAGCCTGTTGTTAAACATTTACCAGCACACCACTATCTAGTGCCCACCCATCCAACCTGTTGGCCCACCCAAAAATTGACTTCTGGCTACGCCACTGCATTGTATTATCAATCAGATATAAAACAAGGGTTCTAGGAAACAAAATTATTCTCAGGCACCCTAGCTGCCAACCACGTGTTCACCCTTTTGAACTGATAGAGTTTTATTTGTTTTTTCTTAACTAAAAAAAAATCTCCCTTCAAGGTCTTATTTTTCTCATACATACTGTGGAAATGCAGTTCAGTCCACATCGCTGCATATCTTTAAGCACATTCTGTCAGTTCTGACTCCGACGGCTGGCATGCATCTCCTTAACAGATGGGAGAAACATTAACCACCAATAGCAGCCCAGCCAGGCAGTCTGATCAGCCAAGTAGCTTTTTCCTTCCTAGCACTATCACCCCTCCACTTGGGAACTTCATGCCAGTCATTCGACTTCCACTGGTGAACAACACATTTTATTTTTAAACATGCTGCCTTTATATAAACATTGCATCTCAAAAATTGTCTTTCATCTTCATCCTGAAAGTTTGTCTAGTTTCTTAAGCGATTTATGATAATGGCTGTCCAGTCTTGCCTATGAGTTTCAAAATCTTAAATCTGGTCTTCCTCATATGTATTTCAGAGCAGATCCTATGCCATCTTAGTTGCTTTTCTCTGGACCACCTCTAGCCTCTTTATATTCCTTACTGAGATACGACACCCAAAAGTGAAGTCAGTATTATGAGTGAGGCCACAGCAGCTACTTGTGCAGGAGCATCATCGCTTCCTTTCTCTGCTGGTTCTGCTTCTCCCCCCTGTACAGCCTAGCATCCCTCTGGCTCTATCCACTATCATATTACTCACATTGTTTGTTTGTTTATTACAATTTATTAACTGCCTTTATGAAGAGATTCACCCAAGGCGGTGTACAGCAGGTACAGTTTAACACAAAACTTACAATTTTGTTAACAGCATAACAATAGAAAAATAACCAAGAATAAACATAAATACATTAAATGAGGTAAACTTGAAAACAATAAATTGAAACCTAATAATAGAACTACCGTGAAACAGTATTAAAAAATATACACATTTAACAGCACCGAAATTCAAATACCAGAGATATAATACAATCTATATATATATAAGGCACCTCCAACGTTCCAATGAAGCCTCAAGCCGGATGAGGCACCCGAGATATCCGGTTTGGCCTGCACTGCAGTCACTGTAGCTCCGCCCTCACGTCAAAACACGATGACATCGAGGGCGGGGCGCCGAAGGCACAACGCGCGACTCACACAGATTCAGTTACAGCACCGCTGCAGCGAGAGCGCTGCGAACTTTCATCGCTAAATCACAAACAAGTGAGTCACTGAGTGAGGGAGGGAGAGGGAGGGGGAGGGAGAGGGAGGGGGAGGGAGAGGGGGGGTTGCAACTCGGAAGGAACAGATGGAGGGGGGTCTGGAACTCAGGAAAGAGGATGGGAGGGGGATTACCCTGCTAGCGCCCGTTTCATTTTTTCCCAAAACGGGCATTTCTTACTAGTGTTATTATAATACTAATGATACACCTAATAAGCATGCATTAGAGCATTCAAACTAACATAGATATGATGCTAAATAGTTTCTACAATACGGCTTATAGCTTGTACCAGTGGCGTAGCCAAGGGTGGGCTTGGGTGGGCCCAGGCCCACCCACTTTGGGTTCAGGCCCACCCAGTAACAGCATACTTGTGATGTGGCTGGCAGGGATCCCCAAGCCCCACCAGCTGAAAACTCCCAACAAGTGTCCCTCCTGCATACCTTGTAAGTAGCAGATCTTCACCTGCAGTGGGCAGTGACATACATACTGCTCACACCGGCCCCACAGCCTTCCCTCTGATGTATTTCTGCCTAGGCGGAAACAGAAAGTTGCATCAGAGGGAAGGGTGTGGGGCCAACATGAGCAGTGTGTATTAGTTGCTGCTCGCTGCTGGTGAAAATCTACTATTTAAAAGGTATACAGGAGAGGGGGGATGTTTGAGAGACCAGATGGCATGCAGGCGAGAGAAGGAGAGACCAAATCACGTGTGGGATGGGGCGAGGTTCTTCTGCCCACCCATCTTGGGCCCAGGCCCACCCAAAATTGGGTGTCTGGCTACGCCCCTGGCATATAGCTGAGGGACCAAGAGCAGATATATGATGTTTGTTGTGTTTAGATTTTCAGACACAAACACCCCGAGGTCTCTCTTCTGAGCCCTGTACATCAGCTTCTTCTCCCATCACATAGAGAGGACAGTTCTAAAACATAGTCATTTTTACATGCACATAAATGTTTAGAATGCTAGCATTTATAGACAGATTATCAGGGTATGTGTGTGTGCAAGCGCATGGACATATGCATTTACGAATTCTATCTAAGCATTATTCTGTAAATATGTTTTTAACTTACATAGCACATATTTACAGGAGGGAGTTCATATATATAGGCATGTTAGAGCTCCCACAAATGAGTAGTTAACAACCAAGAGAGGGACACTGACACCACAAAGGTTCCAAAAAAGGTGACTTTATTTCAATGCAGATATGGAGCCAAACCTTGACTGTATTTGAAATATGATGACCCAGCATATTCACGTTTCGGCTAAACAGCCTGCCTCAGCAGTCAAAACTGTTTAAAATATAACCAGTGAATCAAAATAGTTTCAAATTTCCTCTGCATTTGATATACCGCTCTGAGATATACCATCTGAGCGGTTAATTCAAAATTATGGAAAAGGAAAATAAGGAAAAAAACTACAATTAAATGACAGGAAAGAACAAGCAGAAACTAAAGGAGATATAGATTAAAGGTAAAAGAATGCAAACAAATAGACTACTGGCAATCAGTACCCAATCTCAAGGAGGGAGCCTAGCTTTTACAGGAGGCAAATATCTTTATCAAAGCAGTTGGGAAAAGCATCTTTGAATAGGAATGTTTTTAGGGCTGTTTTAAATAGAGTGTGGGATACCTCTGATCCTAAGGCATGAGGCAGGAAATTCTAAAGAGTTGGAGCAGATACACTAAAGATCTGGCAGCAGATAAAATCAGGTCGAATGAAATGAAAAGATGGAATCGCTAAATGATTGTGCTGCGATGACCGAAGACTGCGAGCAGGAATATAGAGAGTCAGGAGCCATGAGAGATAAGGTGGTTGTTCAGAGATATGAATCATATGGGTAAGGACAAAAACTTTGTAAGTGATGCATACAGCCTCGGAATGCCATCTGTCTCTGATCTTCAAGGCCCTTGCAGAAAATGGCCCAGAAAACTTGAAGAACAAGATCTCCTTCTACACACCTTCAAGGTCACTAAGGTCCTCCCAAGGAATATCCCTAACCACACCCTCTCCAAAGGACATCACACAATGTGACACCTGCCAGCGAGCCTTCTCCGGCGTAGTCCCTACACTCAAGAATGCATTCCCTTAAAAACTTCACTCAACACAAGACTATCTCTTCTTCAGGATGCAGGAGAAAGCTTGGCTCTTCACCCAGGCCTTTAATGAGAGAATTAACTAACTTGTCACACACACACAAGGTGTGACGCCAGCTGCACATACTATAGCTGGACTTGCTTATACATCTCTATCCTAGCTGAGATTATATTCATGCACCTTTCTGACCTCACATGCAACTTTTTAACTCCTGTTACTCTATCTTATCTATGGGGCTCATTTCCCCTTTCCTCGGAGTATGTATGTTTGAGAGACAGAGTGTGTGGGTGAGAGATGGAGTGTGTATGTGAGAGAGAATGAGTGAGAGAGAGAGACAGACAGACAGAGTGTGTGTTTGTGTGTTTGTGTCAGAGAGAGAGAGAGTGTGAGAGACAGAGTGTGTATGTGAGTCTGTGTGTGAGAGAGAGTGTGTGAGAGAGAGTGAGTGTGTGTGTGTGAGAATGTGAAGCCTTCAAGCCTTGAAGCATTTGTGCGTTCTGTAAGATTCCATCTCCTCAATCGACGACACGTAGTTCCGGAACGTTGAAGGAATGCTTCGGGGCTTGAAGGCTTCACTTTCTCAGCTTCAGAACGTTGGAGGTGCGTTTTATTATATAGGATATAACGCATACTTATGAACTTTAATGCAATACTACTACTACTACTACTACTTGACATTTCTAAAGTGCTACTAGGGTTACGCAGCGCTGTACAATTTAACATAGAGGGACAGTCCCTGCTCAAAGAGCTTACAATCTAAAAGACAAGTGAACGATCAGTCCGATAGGGCCAGTCAAATTGGGGCCGTCTGGATTTGCTGAACGGTAGGAGTTAGGTGCCGAACGCAGCATTGAAGAGGTGGGTTTTAAGCAAAGACTTGAAGATGGGCAGGGAGGGGGCTTGGTGTATGGGCTCAGGAAGGTTGTTCCAAGCATAGGGTGAGGCGTGGCAGAATGAGCGGAGCCTGGAGTTGGCGGTGGTGGAGAAGGGTACTGAGAGGAGGGATTTGTCCTGTGAACAGAGGTTACGGGCGGGAACGTAAGGGGAGATGAGGGTAGAAAGGTAGTGAGGGGCAGCAGACTGAGTGCATTTGTAGGTAAGAAGGAGAAGCTTGAATTGAATGCGGTATCTGATTGGAAGCCAGTGAAGTGACCTGAGGAGAGGGGTGATATGGTTCTCACTCTGGAAATTGTGATCGCCATTACGGCATAATGTAAGCCACATTGAGCCTGCAAATAGGTGGGAAAATGTGGGATACAAATGCAATAAATAAATAAATAAATAAATTTTCAAAAGAGACAAATGTCCAAAGAGTGGCATAAATCTGCATTTGGACGTTTTTCCTCACAGAATCATCCAAATTGGTATTTTTTAAACCAATTTTTAGATGTTTTTCTATGAAGTCCATCAAAAGTGCATTCAAATCAGAAGGGGGCATGTCAGGGGCACGTTATGGGCAGGATCAGGGCTTTCCTAACACTTGGACGTTTTTCTGCCATAATGGAACAAAGCAAAAACATCAAGGGCTATAAGTTAGATGTTTTGGTCTAGACCTGTTTTATTAATGAATAAGCCACAAAAGATGCCCTAAATGACCAGATGACCACTGGAGAGAATCAGGGTTTACCTCCCCTTACTCCCCCAGTGGTGTCTAACCCCATCCCAACACCCCAAAATGTGATTAAAAACATTACTTACTGGCCTCTATGTCAGCCTCAGATGTTATAATCAGGTCCATTAGAGCAGCATGCAGGTTTCTGAAGTAGTCTAGTGGTGGATACTGTGCACTGCAGACAGGTAGACCCAGACCCATACCTCCCCTTATCTGTTACACTTGTGGTGGAAACTGTGAGCCCCCCAACATTCACCAGAAACCCACTGTACCCACATGTAGGTGCCCTCTTCACCCATAAGGGCTATTGTAGTGGTATACAGTTGGGGGGGGGGGGGGCTCAGAAAATAAGATAAGGGGAAAATGGTGAGATGTGTACCTGGGAGCATTTATTTGAAGTCCACTGCATGCCCCTTAGGGTGCCCCATTGCTCTTGGCTTGATTTTATGCATTTTTCACTTGGACTTTTTTTTTTTAATGGACCAAAAAGATAAACATACAGAGTACAAAAACATCTAGCAAACAGCCATTTTTGAAAAAAAAAATATAGACCTTTTTCTGTTTTGAAAATGGCTATATTCCCCACTCAAAAATGCTCCTACACATGTACCATCTTTGCTGACACCCTATGCTACTAAAATGTTTTATTGCATATTGTGTTTGCATTGTAATGTCAATTCAAAAAATGTCTCAAATTCTCTACATCAAAGGAACTCTACATACAGAAATCAACCAAAAAAGGTCCCTTAGAATCATTATTTCAGTAATATTTTTAAAGGACCATAAGAAGGTGAAAGAGTCGAACTCTCAGTTGTGTCTTGACTCTATTTTGCACACATCTTATCGTCATCAGTCCAGTTTTTTCAATTTTACATAATGTTTTCTTCTGCTGCACAATTAACTCAAACTGTCATAATTTCACTTATCTTAGAATATTGTGCTTGAAACCACATTTCTCATACTGGTTCACAGAAACCAAAGCTACTTGACTGCAGTAAACCATGACCACAGAGCTTGGATTTCTGTGAACCATTAAGAGAATTATTGAAATAGTGATTCTAAGGGAACTTTTTTGGTTGATTTCTACATTGTAATGTAGCATACTATGCCATACCTTGTATTAATAGAATATTTTTACTGCTGCAATTGTCTATTGCCTATGTTTAACTTGTTGTTCACTGCCTTGAGTGAATTTCTTCAAAAAGGCGGTAAATACATTTATTTATTTATGATGGTCTATATCCCAAGGTATCTTGAGTTCAATATGGTTTACAACAAAGATTAGTCATTATAGTAACAACAAGTACCAGTGCATTTAGTTATTACAAGTACAATACATTGAAAAGTTGAATTAGTACAAGGATGTGGTTGAATAAATTGAGTACAATAAATTGCAGAATGTCATCATATTGAGTAAGCTAGAGAATTAGTTTTCCATTTTCAAGAATTTGTTAAAGAATTATGATTGAGATTTTTGGAATTGAAGATAATTATATTGATGTTTAATTGACTTTCATGCCTTGATAGGGGAAGTCAGTGGATAGAACTCATTTATAGACAATCTTCCTGCAATTGGGGAAATGTAGTGTTAAATAATCACTTGCTCCTGTGACTGCAATACGCAGAGGAAGTTCTATATGTGGCTGCATGTATTCAGGGGCCATACCGTAAATTATTAAATGAAAGAAGGCACAGATCTTGAAGTAAATTCTAGCTTTAAAAGGTAGCCAGTGAAGCCTAATTAACAAAGGAGTGGCTCTGTCAATCAATTCTAATCAATCAATAAATAAATGTCTCGCTGTGTTGACAAACACGCTCAAAGTGAAACAACATACATGCTGTGTTAAAGCTTATATACATAAATCAGCACTGCCCTTCCAATGCGCTATCTCTTCTACCCTCGCTTCAACAGTGTAGAGGAGATGGTGCACTGGAGGACGGCACTTGTTTGTGTATATAAACTCATCAAACCCAGGCAGTAAGGAGGCAATTCTGTTAATTGGTGACTCCATTTGAGCTCAACCTCTCAATATTTCTGCTAGCGCACCTCTGGTCGTAAAGTGCAGTGTTCCGTTCAGTCTGCGCATACAATGGAGTACAACTAGGCCTGGATTAGCAAATGATAAGCTTCTCAGAGACACAGTGCTGGTACACACTGGTATGGCGTACCGGTAACTTTTTTTTACCTACTCCCCATTGGCGTCGCTATGGGGCCGATCCCATTTTTCTCTCCCAATGCCTGCGTCTGCGAGTCCGGCCTCCGGCAGAAATCAGACAGTGCAAGGCCCGGCACCAGTGCTAACTTCAGCACTGAGGAGCCGTAGAGCCTATCTGCTCATGGAGGCCCTGTTGGTACCAACTCTCTGACACATATGTTTCAAAGAGAGCAGAACCAACAGGGCCTTCCTGAGCACATGGGCGTGAAGGCTCCTCATTGCTCAAGTTAGCACTGGCGCTGGGCCTTGTACTGTCTGATTACTGCTGGGGTAGGACCTCAGATGCCGGCAGCGGGAGAAGGAGGAAGTTCGAGGAGAAATATTAAACTTTGGGGGGAGGGGAGAGAGAAGGGGTGATGTTGGTTGGATTGAGGGAAGTGAGGCTGGATGGATAGGTGGATAGGAGGGAAGAAAGAAGGGAGGGGAGAGAGGAAAATGCTGGACATTGATGGAGGGGAAGGGAGGAAAGAGATGCACATGGATGGATGGAGAGGAGGGAAAGGGAGAGAAGAGAAATGCTGGACATGGATGGAGAGGAGGGGAGAGAGGAGACAAGCTAGACATGGATGGAAAGGAAGAGAGAGACAAGAAATGCTGGATATGGATGGAGGGAATGAGAGGAGAAAGAGGAAAAATGCTGGACATGAAGGGAAGGGAAGAGAAGAGAAATGCAGGACATGGATGAAGGGGAAGGGGGAGAGAAAAAATGCTGGACATTGATGAAGGGGAGGGGAGGGGAAAGTGAAGAAATGCTGGACATGGATGGAGGGGAGAGGATAGAGAAGAAATGCTGGACATGGAGGGGAGGGGAGGGGAAGGAAGAGAGAGGAAGGAGATGCACATGGATGGAGGGGAAGGGAGATTGGAGAAATGCTGGATATGGATGGAGGAGAGGGAAGAGAGAGGAAGGAGATGCACATGGATGCAGGGGAGAGGAGAAAGGAGAAATGCTGGACATAGATGGAGTGGAGGGAATAGAGGAGGCATGCTGGAAATAGATGGCGAGAAGGGAAGAGAGAGGAAGAAGATGCACATGGATGGAAAGAAGGGAAAGGGAAGAGAGGAGAAAAACTGCACATGGATAGAGAAAATAGGCAAAAGCTGGATCCACTCTTTACCTTCTCCAGTCAAGTCTGCGGAAGACCCAGCTTTTACTTGTGGATGAAGGGCAAGAAGTGAAGAAGAAAGGAGGAGAGTAAAGAAATAAATAGACAGAAGCCCTGGAAGCAAAGGGGGTCTTTTACTAAAGATTAGCCCTTTTATTCCTATGGGCCCCGCTATAGATAACTCAAGTTAATCCTTAGTAAAAGACCTCCAGAGTTAAGAGAATAGGTAGAGAGCAACAGAATCAGAGACTGGGACCAACATGATCAGAAAAATAAAGTCACCAGACAACGAAGGTAGAAAAAAAAATCATTTGATTTTCATTTTAGTGTTTCAAATATGTCCTATTTAAGAATTTACATCTGCTGTCTTATTTTGCACTGTACAGGAGGAAATATGCTTCTTTCTGTTTTCCTGGTATTGTGCTACATGCAGAGTCTGACTTCTTGGGATTTCAGGTTAATTTTTACCTGTATTTGAAAGGGTCTATCTCAGTTCTGCATGTGTGACTGAAAGGCCAAGTGTCTGAATAGGGATCTGTTTGTTAGGTTCTGAGATTTTGATAACATATTATGTTTCAGATATGGCAAGACTGTTCTCCTAATTCCTGGTCTGTGTGCTAATTTAGTTTCTTCTATACTGGTGTAATACTTTCAATTATACCTTTTTAAATGCTCCATGGCTGGCAAAAGAGGTATGACTACTGTAGGTTGGCTACACGTCAGACTCACAGAAAGAGAAGCCTTGCTTGCAGATCAGCAAATCGGCCGTGCCGGAGAAGAGGACTTCGGCTGGTGGGGGTTGGGGACCCCCGCCAGCAAAGGTACCCGACGGCGATGGCGGGGGAGGGTTGGAGGCGGGAGGGGGGTCGAGAGGGTCGGCGGCGGGGGCCAGGCCAAATCTATGGGGGTCCATGCCCCCGTGGCCCCACATAGCTACGCCCCTGCTAGGCAGTAAAGGCTTCCACGCTAACCATGTGCTAATCAGTTGGCATGCTACAACATGGACTCTTCCCTAAGGATAAAGGAAACATACTACTCACCCCAATACCAAAAGATTCAAAGAAAAAAGCAAATGATATAACTAACTACCGCCCAGTAGCATCCATCCCTCTGACAGTCAAACTAATGGAAAGTATGGTAACCAAACAACTTACCGAATACTTAAACAAATTCTCAATACTACACGAATCACAATCAGGATTTCGATCCAACCACAGCACCGAAACAGTACTAATCAGTCTCCTAACCAAATTCAAACAAGCAATTGCAACCGGCAACAGTGTACTTCTCCTACAATTCGACATGTCCAGCGCGTTTGACATGGTAAACCATAAAATACTACTAAACATCTTAGAATACTTCGGGATTGGAGGAAACATACTCAGTTGGATTGAAGGCTTCCTAACCGCAAGAACATATCAAGTGATATCAAACTCGAATACATCATCACTATGGAAACCAGAATGTGGAGTACCCCAAGGATCACCACTTTCACCGACACTTTTCAACCTAATGATGACCCCTCTAGCCAAATCACTATCCAACCAAGGCCTTAATCCCTACATCTATGCAGACGATGTCACGATCTACATTCTGTTCAAACATGATCTATCAGAAATCACAAATGAAATCAATCACAGCCTCCAAATCATGAACTCATGAGCGGATGCATTTCAATTAAAACTCAACGCAGAAAACACACAATGTCTCATCCTCTCATCACAATATAACACAAACAAACCCACCACTATAAACACCCCAGACTACACCCTTCCTGTTTCAGACAGCCTGAAAATTCTCGGAGTTACAATCAACCGAAATCTCACACTAGAAAGCTATGTGAAAAACACAACAAAGAAAATGTTCCATTCAATGTGGAAACTCAAAAGAGTAAAACCTTTCTTCCCAAGGGAAATATTCCGCAGTCTGGTACAATCAATGGTGCTAAGCCACCTAGATTACTGCAATACAATCTATGCCGGATGCAAAGAACAAATCACCAAGAAACTCCAAACGGCCCAAAACACAGCAGCTAGACTCATGTTTGGTAAAGCGAAATACGAAAGTGCCAAACCCCTAAGAGAAAAACTACACTGGCTCTCACTTAAAGAACTTATCGTGTTCAAAATTTGTACCCTGGTTCATAAAATCATTCACGGCGAGGCCCTGGTTTATATGTCAGACCTCATAGACTTACCAACCAGAAACACAAAAAGGTCAGCACGCACATTCCTGAATCTCCACTACCCCATCTGCAAAGGACTAAAATATAAATCAATATATGCATCCAGCTTCTCCTACATAAGCACGCAACTATGGAATGCACTACCAAACGTCATAAAAACAATGCACGACCTAACAAACTTCTGAAAATCACTAAAAATCGACCTGTTCAAAAAGGCATACCGCAATGATCCATCCTTAATACCAGACAACGAAGCGTATACCAGAACTGGATATAACCGAACTCTTTATACTTGACTGCTTCACCTACTGTCACTAATGAACTTTAACGCAATACCACTGTATTTCACACTTCGGAAATGAACTCTCTTTACTTAACTGCTTAACTTACTCTGTCACTTATGAACTTTAATGCAATACCACTTTGTATTTCTCACTCCGGAAATGGCGATCGCCATTACGGCATTATGTAAGCCACATTGAGCCTGCAAATAGGTGGGAAAATGTGGGATACAAATGCAACAAATAAATGCATAAATAAATGAAAACATTCATTAAATACATGACTATAGCAACGGAAATATTACGGTAATCGACTTCCCAAAATTATGATAAATGTAATTACTCATATCATTTTTTTATGCACTGTGGTCCTTTTACAAACCAGGAATAATATAATGAGCTTCCTGAAAGATAACTTCTACCATCTGGTGATTTGAATATTTTAGCAGCCGGCTGCTTTATTAGTATTTCAGTACACCGTGCCAGATGAGATCTGAATAAGTAAACATTCTGTTATAAGATCCGGTGCACTGGTCCATTCCCTCTCTCAGCTCAAATAAACTGCATTGGAGGCACTAGGAAAATGAATTTTGTTCCCTTTATCTCGTTATCTCATTCCTAGATTTCCATAGGGATATACAAGGCCAAAATAAATTCAGTTCATTTTCAGAGTTACTGAATTTTTCCTGTTTGGGGGGGGGGGGGGGTTTGTTTCACACACTGTTTATAATGTGAACATTGTATGAATGGTAGAATATTTTACAAGCACATATCAATTGTACATACTTTAATTCATAAATATATGTGTGCAATCGACCTGCATGTAATAAATATTTTTAGGTACCCAAATAAACCAAATGAATGCTAACAAATCCATACTCCTAGTGTTCATCAGGCCTGAGCAACATAACAAAGTAAGAGTGAAAAATCTGTTTCTACTTATGGGAATGATATCTGAATTTTCTCATTTGAGCTCATGCAAGGTATTTTACCATTAGGTGGCTGCAAATGTTCCAGATCCCCTGCTTATTGTCAGAAGTGGGGAGTGCGTAGAAGTGAGAGAATAGTAGTGAACAGGGGAGGAGGACACAAGCTCACAGAAGGAATGGCCACCAAAGGGGAGGGAGAGGATGAGAGACTTGGGTTTAGCTGAGGAAGGAAGCAGCAACAGAGAGAAAGGGATCAGAGACTAGCTGGGGAGAGGGAGGAGAGGCAGATAATCTATTTATTAATTATTAATTAGGATTTATTTACCACTTTTTTGAAGGAATTCACTCAAGGCGGTGTACAGCAAGAATAAGTCAAACATAAGCAATGGACAATTACAGCAGTAAAAAATATTCAAATACATACTGTGCCAACACAATACACAATAAAACATTTTAATAAACAGCATAGGGTGTAAGCAAAGATGAACATATAGATAAGATAGATGACAGGAGTAAGAAAATAAGGTATTACTTAGACACCAGCCTAGAGGTATGAAAGGAGGAGGGGAGATGCAGAGGGGCCCTTTTACTAAACGCGTAGGCGCCTATGCGCGTCCTACCGGCATTAATTTTAAACTGCTGCCTGGCTACCATGTGGCCCGGGCGGTAATTTCATTTTTTATGCGCGTCCACTAAGCGTGCCGGAAATTTTCTGGCGTGCGGCACTAACTTGGCGGTAATCGGCATTGTATGCGCGTAGACCATTACCGCCCGGTTAATGCATGAGACATTACCACTATGGCAATGGGTGGTGGTAAAGTCTCAGGCCCAAAATGGACGCGAGCCAATTTTCATTTTGCTGCATGTCCATTTTTGCCTCCCCCCCCCAAAAAGACGTTTTTTTGCAGGTGTACTGAAAAATGAACCTGCGTACATCCAATACATGCATCTACACTAGCGCAGACCATTTTTTGGCGCATCTTAGTAAAAGGACCCTAGAGTTTCCGGGGGTAGGATAGGAGAGGGAATTTAGCAAGGGGGCAGAGAAGCACTGGTGGATGGAGGAGATGGAGACAAAGGAGCAGAGGCAGAATACTTGATTTTTGCAACCCGCCCACCAGTCATGTAGGTCATACTAGCCTTATTTTCAATGCAGCTTGTATACCGAAATCCTTTCCGGGTTTTACTGGTCAGAAATTTTGTGTCCAGTTTGATATAGTACATGCTCATAAAATAGCATGAATCAAGTTTATAGGTATTTAATACAATTTACTTTCTAGTGATATCATATTAGCTTAGAATGTGAAAAGGAGATCTAAAGCAGCATTTTAGAAATTATATTCAAACCGTAATAGGCAAGGGCCAAGGAAGATCAATGTGGGTCTGCACAAACAGGGTGGCAGTGCAGAACATGATGGGGCAAGGGAACAGAGGGCAGAGGTTCGTAGGGCTTAAAAAATCAAAGGGATAGATGAGGGTGGGGAAAAAAGAGCACAAAGGGGAGGGGTTTGGAAAAAAGGGGAGGATGGAAGCTAGGGGTGGGGGTGGGGTAAGGCTAAATCAAGTAGGTCAATCAAGGGAATGTGAGAGGAAGGAACAAAGGCAGCAGTCACAGGGTTAAAAGGCCCTGTAAAGTACATAGGCACCATATCCTTGGTGTGCCAGGTGCTGCTGCAGTTCCTCCCACCCACCAAGTAGGCAGGGTAGCTATAGAGGCAGATAGCTATTTAACCATCATGATATAGAGAGCTGAGCAGGGGTGGTAACCAAATGAACACAGTGAATATGGGGGGTGGGGGGATGGGCATTGTAAGAGGCTATATATTAACAGAAAAAGCTCTCTCTCTAGAGTAGGGGCACCTTCTAGTATGATTGAAATGAGGAAATGGCTCATTGTTTTCATGGAGACTAGTTCAAACTCATGTGAACTCATATTGTTAGAAGGCATTGCATTGTACCCTACTTGAACAGTCAGGGTGATGAACAAGTTGCAGTTGGACTGGGTGAGCTTATTATGGCAATCCATGGAAAGAACTGTGCAACGATGGTAGCCAGCTTTTATGGCGGTATGTATAGGAATCTTTGGTGCCCACATTTTGAGTGCTCGAATTGTGATATCAGTCAACCAATGCCCCCCTCCCCCTCCCCATGCAGAAGGATGTATCTCAAGAGTTGCCTCCCTACAATTAGTGTCATGTTCAGATAGGTATAAAGACATAATCAATATACTCGTTTTAATGCTCATTTGAGTTCTGATTTTGATCTTGTTTGTTAATATACTTTGTATTGTAATAGTGCTACAGCCTTATCAATAAATTCCATTTCTCGAAAGAAAGAAAAACAGTGAAGGTGATTATTGGATTGTATTGTTCTTATCCCTTTGCCTAAAGGTTGCAATCTGAATTTGTTATTATCGCCCAGTGGCAAACATCCCTTTATTTACAAAGTTGATAGAATCATATGTAAGTCAACAATTTTCCAGGTATCTAGATAGATTTGACTGTTTACACAAGTCTCAGTTTGGGTTTAGAGATGCTCATAGCACAGAAACACTCTTATTAGTATTGAATACCTATGTGAAAGAGCTATTAGGTAAGGGAAGACAAGCAATCTTGCTTCAATTTGACATACCTGCATCTTTCAATACCGTTGATCATTCTCTGTTGCTTGAGCGCCTGAGTGGTATTGGCATTATTGGGAAGGTCTTTACATGGTTTCGTGATTCTCTACATAATCAGAGTTATAGTGTTCAGTTGAATAAGTCCTTTTCTGAATTTTGGTCACTGGGATGTAGGGTTCCACATTATTCCCTGTTATCTCCTATTGAATTAGGTTTGGGTGAACTCCTTTTGTCATTTGCTGATGATATCTTTTTATTATTATTATTACCAGTTTCTGATGATAGGTACAAGAACATAAGAGTAGCCATACTGGGTCAGACCAGTGGTCCTTCTAGCCCAGTATCCTGTTTCCAAACAGTGACCAAGCCAGGTCACAAGTACCTGGCAGAAACCCAATTAGCAGCAACATTCTATGCTACCAGTCATGGGACAAGCAGTTGCTTCACCATGTCTGCCTCAATAGCAAACTATGGACTTTTTCTCCAGGAACTTGTCCAAACCTTTTTTAAACCTAGATACACTAACCACTGTTACCACATACTCCGGCAAAAAGCTCCAGCGATTAAATATTCGTTTAGTGAAAAAACAATTTCTTCCTATTTGTTTTAAAAGTATATCCATGCAACTTCCTTGAGTGTCCCCTAGTCTTTGTACTTTTGGAACAACCTAAATGTTGAGATTTGGGCATCCTCGACCATATTATCGAAATGAAAGATGGACGCCCATCTTGTTTCGATAATACGGGTTTCCCCGCCCCTTCGTGGGGACGTCCTGCAAGGACGCCCTCAGGAAAACTTGGGTGCCCCGTTCGATTATGCTCCTCCACATCTGGTCTTTCAAATACTGTATGGCATAGCTTCAGAACTATTGATAAATATAGTTTCAATTACTTTTCCAAGTCTGACACAACATTTAAGTGATCGGTTGTTGATTCATCCTCCATCCTTTCATAATATACGATTTCATAAAATTGTTAATTTAATTTTTTCAACTATAGGGGTTTCTTTTTGGAACTCCCTTCCACTATACATTAGAACTGAATTAAGTTATCGTTTTGAATGAAGATCAAAACGTTCGATCGACCTCAAGATGTTACCTAGTTCTAGGTATTCTATAATTTTATACCTTTGTATTGATGGATACGTTGATTTAATTATTTTATCTTTGTACACCGCAATGAACCCTATTAGGGAAATTAGCATTTTAGAAATATTATATTGATATTTATTTTTTAAAAAGACTGAAAGAAAGAACAAGTGTGTGGGGGGAAAGGGAGGAATGGTCAAGGAGGAGGAGGGAGTAGTGATTGGGGTGTGTGGCTTAGTTGCAGCCTATCCTGTTTGTGTGATATCCAGGTCAGGGTGTCTCAAGATCTGCCAACATAGAGTCTGTTCTAAAACACATGGAGAAATGGATGTTTATGTGCTGGTTACATGTAACATGAACATCCATTTTATAAAAATACATGTCTAAAATCTCAAAAATCTCAACAGTTCAAAATGGGCACATAAATAGAAACAGAAAAAAATGCAGGCAAAGACCATATGACCTATCCAGTCTGTCCATCCATGCCATCTATTCTCCTTATCACTCCCTTAGAGATCCTATGCACATGTCCCAAGCTGTCTTAAATTCAGATACTGTTTTTGTCTTCACCACTTCCACGGGTGGCTGTTCCACAAATTAACCACCCTTTCCATAAAGAAGTATTTCCTCCGGTTACTTCTAAGACTATCCCCTTTCAACTTCATCATATGCCCCCTCATTCCAGGGCTTCCTTTCAATTAAAAGAGACTTGCCTTCTCTGCATTTATGCAGCATAAGTATTTAAATGTCTCTATCATATCTCCTTTCTCCTGCCTTTCTTCCAAAGAATACATATGTCTGTCCCCATACACATTATGACGAAGACCACTGACCATTTTAGCAGCCACCCTCTGGGCTGACTCCATCCTGTTTATATCGTTTTGAAGGTGCCGTCTCTAGAATTGTGCATAATATTCTAAATGAGGTCTCACCAGAGTCTTGTACAGGGGCATCATTACCTCTTTTTTCCTACTGGCCATTCCTCTCCTTATGTACCCAAGCATCCTTCTAGCTTTTGCCGTCAACTTTTCTATCTGTTTGGCCGCATTAAGATCATCACATGTTGTCATAAACTTAAGGCCCTCTTTGTAACATGAGATAAGATTTTTGTTCTACCCCTAATTTTGATATAGTTAACATGGACATTTCTCTGTGTGTTGAATTTCGTTATCTTGGTGTTTTGTTGGATACATACTTCACTGTCCACATGTTCCAATTGCAATCAAGAACTCTTTCTACAAGCTGGATACTTAGACCCTTGCATCCTATCTTAGCAGAATCTAATTTCCATACTGTAGTTCAAGTGAATATTATTCCCTATGTGGATTTTAGGAATGCAGTGTTGCATGACTTGCCAACTACTACTCTTCAATCTTTGTAGTTGGTTTTTCATACAGCTACACGCCTTATATAAGGCATGGCTTGCTCAGATCATATCACACCCTGGCTTTGATATGGCTGCACTGATTGCACAAGGAGTGACATATACAATATACAGTGCTTATGTTCTTGTTTAAATCACAATGGTATCCATGCCATAATTGTTTATGTTCACTTCTTAAGCCAAATGTAAACTAGTAAAAGGTTCTCAAAACATATAGCAAATACACTTGTAGATCTTTGGAGGAAAAGGCCTCAAGAAACCCCTTGATTTATAAAAAAATCACTAAGGAGTTGGACTTCCTCATCATCAGCCTGAAAAATCTCCATGAGAAGTACTATTTTACTTTAGTTTCAGTTCAGACTTTTCAACTCAGCAAGTCAAAAGTAAAATAAACTTAGCTTAATAGTCGATCTCTGTGTTCTCTTGTCAACTTTGACTTTGACTGTGATCAACGGCGGCCAGCGTTTCGAATCGCAAGTTCTGCTTCAGGATCACTGGACAAACAATCTGAAAATCAACACAAGAAAACGACTTGCACTGAGGTTTGTTCATATCATTCAAAAAACTTCTTAACAGCGTACTTACTATCGCTCAGTTTTGCCGGCGGAAGCAACAGAGACAGCCCCTGAAAAAAATGGCGCAGTTTTTAAAGCCTAACTGACATCAGACACCCAGAAAAACAGCTGATTAATAAAATAATTACAACCGTTAGTCTTATAAAAAGTGGATCCATTCAATTTTTTAATTTAAACCTGTTGGAATAAATGCTTTTAATTTAAAAATCCATCTTTGTTCATGTTGCAATAAAATGTGTTGTCTGTTGTGACTTTGTGTCAAGATTTGTTGTAACACAAGACATTTTAAGGAATCAAACTGGTGTTTAAATTCTTCACAATGGAGTGCTAGAGGTGAAGTGCTTTTTCGGGTCTTAATTGTACTTTTATGTTCAATCAACCATACAGACAGGGTCCAAGAGGTCTGCCCTATGTAAATCTTTTTACAAGGACAGATGATACAGTAGATGACAAAACTGGATTTGCAAGTAGTATTGATCTTTAAATGAAACTCTTCATGCGTATTAGGGTGTGTGAAAGCAGTCGTTTCGATCATTATGTTACACATTGAACAATCGTTGCACTTTTTATGTCCCGAATAGGTTGGTGTGGTGGGTATAGGCGATCGAAGGTTAGCTGGACACAGTAGCTCCTTTAAATTTCTTCCTCTAGTAAATGCAAACTGTACTCTTGATTCAGCGAAAACCACGCCATTTTTTTCAGGGGCTGTCTCTGTTGCTTCCGCCGGCAAAACTGAGCAGCAGTAAGTACACTGTTAAGAATTTTTTTGAACGATATGAACAAACCTCAGTACAAGTCGTTTTCTTATGTTGATTTTCAGATTGTTTGTCCAGTGATCCTGAAGCAGAACTTGCAATTCGAAACGCTAGCCGCCGTTGATCACGGTCAAAGTCAAAGTTGACAAGAGAACACAGAGATTGACTATTAAGCTAAGCTTATTTTACTTTTGACTTGCTGAGTTGAAAAGTCTGAACTGAAACTAAAGTAAAATAGTACTTCTCACAAAGGTTTTTCAGGCCGATGATGAGGCAGTCCAAATCCTTAGTGATTTTTTTATAAATCAAGGGGTTCTCGAGGCCTTTTCCTCCAAAGATCTACAAGTGTATTTGCTATATGTTTTGAGAACCTTTTACTAGTTTACATTTGTCTGACATATCTAGGTATCTCGCCCCCATTTCTATTGTTTAGCACTTCTTAAGCCACACATAATGAGTCTGCCATCACATATATGTTCCCAGTCTACGTACACTTTGGCTCTTGTGTTCGATGGTAGGGTTAGACTAACTTGTCCATGAGTTTTTTCTTGTTATGAGCCTTCCCTGTGTACATGCTACCAGTCACATGATATAATGCAGATGACACTGGTGATTTTGGTGGGTTTTTAAAGGCCTATTTTATGCTGCTCAGGTATTTAACATATATTAACATAATAAATGACGACAAATAAAGACCTGTATGGTTCATCCAGTCTACCCAACAAGTTAAACTCATTTTACATGGTATGTGATTCTTTATATGTATACAATGTCTCTATCAAATCTCCTTCCAAAGAACACATATTGAGATCTTTAAATTTCAGTAGCCACCCTCTGGACTGACTCCATCCTATTTATATCTTTTTGTGAGCTTCATCCTTAATCTGTATCTTGAATCTTTTCCACCCCACTATTATGGCCTTATTTTGCCCCCCCCCCCCCCCCCAGGTTTTTGTCTGCTCTCCTAGGCCTCCTTTTCTCCATGATGTGTTTTGCACAAGGGACACCTGTGGTATGGAGCCACAGGCCTCCCCCTCCTAGGTGCCCCCCTGCTCTCCATGAATGAGACAGCTGTCTGTTTGTAAGACTTCTTCCCTAGTGTCCGGCCCTCCTCCTCTATCTGCACTATCTATTGGTCTCCTCAACACTTGCTCTTTAAGGTTCAAACTGCATCTTATTTCTGACCTTATCCTTACCCACAGTCTGCACCTACTCTGTCTTATAGAAACCTGACTGCATGACGCAAGATGCAGACACCGCCTACCTCAACCAAGCCACCCCCTCAGGTTTTTATAACTATATGAGTAGCCACCCATCCTCCCATGGTGGGGGTCTGGCTGTGATATACTCCTCTCAACTACAGCTCCATTGATTCACTCCTACTTAACATGCGCTTCTGGAATCTCTCCATTTCCGTCTGAATGCCTCTCTACCTATGGACTTCCTTCTCCTCTATCACCCCCTCCCCCTTCTGTTGAGTCTATCCAATTACTCCATACTATGCTGGTGGATCACTGCTTAGCTTCTAATCCCATCATACTAGGTAACTTTAATCTTCATCTAGATGAGCTGGTCTCCTGTCCCTCACACGACTTCCTTCAGCTCCTTTCTGACCTAAATATCTCTGAACATGTCACAGGCCCAACCCACATGAAAAGATGGGACAACAAGTTTATTCTGCTGCTGGGAGCATAGCTTACAGGGCAGACAGTAGGAGATGAGGTACAATGAAGGAATGAAGGAAGACTGGTGGTACAGATTTTATAAACCAGAAGGAGGAGCTCAAATAAGACTCAGTGGGAGACAAGGAGCCAATGAACTTCTTTTAGAAGTGGGGTAACGTGGTTGTAATTTTTATGTTTTGAATGAGCTGGAGGCAATGGAGGTCTACTGCTGCCTGATTACCAGCATGTAAACACCTGCGCTACAAAAATAGAAATATTTTTGTAGTTCAGGAAATGGCATATGTTGGTGTTGGGAACTACCGCTGAGCTCCTGAGGTAGCCCAGCAGTAGTTCTGGATTGGCATTCAACAAGCCTGTTGCTGTGAGCCAACCTTTTAGTAAAAGGGCCCCGTACACATTTATTTTTCTTGTAGCTTCACAGAGCCCAATATCCCTTGCAGTTTGGCTTTCGGGATGGGAATGGATGAAATATCAAGTTCTGGGATATTAAGACGGCAAGGGTAACCCTCCAGTAGAGCATTGCTCAATAGGAGCACTTTTCTGAAACCTAGGCGTCCTAGGTAGCAGGTGTAAATCTCAATATAAATCTGTTAGGACATGGACATTCACTTCTATTCTGAAATGGGAAATAGACATTCATTCTTTGGGTCCATCCAGTCTCGCCCAAAGCCCATTCAGATCACACCTCTTTGCCATTTGCACATTCTTCAGTTTTAGCTGTGTAAGTCCCAGCTTTGTAAAATCGGAACTTAGATGTTTATGTAAGTAATGGCTAAGGCTTATGCATGTTGAAAATGTGAATGGCACTTTTTAAATAAGCACTTTATTGTCAGATGGCATTGATGTGTGTTTTACTTCATTTTTTACATGCATAAAACATCAGAACGATGGGCACATAAGTGCATCTGCTTAAAACTGTGCCATATGCCTTAAGAGCCATACATTATGGTATAGATTATTTTTAGATTTTCCTTTTTATTGGCATTAACATCTGCAGTACGTCTTTGTTAACACAAAATAGATAAGAAGGACAACACGCTGTTCTTTTAGCATGCATATTAATGATAAATTTATCAACCGTTTAACAACAAGCCAAAAATTGAAATGATGCAGCAAATTCGATGTAACCATTAGAACTGCACATCCCATTTACATGTCAGACTGTCAATAGCACATCTTATGTAATCAGAAAGCACTTAGGATTTTGTCGTTATCAGTCTGTCCATTTCATCCATGACACTGGATTCACACTGACATCATAAGTGGGTTGATAAAAAAATGAAAGCATGAGTGTACTGCACTGGAGTGTTACAGCAAAGGAGAGAAGACAAGGCTATCTGGCAGAGAAGCTGGGCCTCACCAGCCGAAGGAAAGAGCAGGGCTGGTGGAGTGTCTGGGCCCCTTCCTCTCACCGGACAAAAGAAAGATTAGTGTGGATGGGGAGCAGGGAAAAAATGAAGAGGTATATGGAGAGAGAGAGAGAGAAGAAAGAATGGAAGGAAGGGAGAGGAGGGAGAGAAAGAATATGCTATTCCCTCAGCTCTATGCATTGTCTACAATCCCTGCATTGTACAGGGAAATAACCACTGTACCTGAATATAACTCACCTTGAACTACTATTGAAAAGCCATGAGCTAAATTCAATCCAAACCCATCCCTTCAGTGCCATACTGTACCCAAGACCAACATCAGGCTCATTGGTCTGTGCTGGCATTTTATTGGCCACTCTCTAATCCAGATTTTAATAATAGGTTATGAATTATTTTTATAACAGGTCTTTCATTTCTGAGTTCTTTCAGAATTCTTAGGTATATTCCATCCAGTCCTAGTGATTTCTTGGACAGCATTTTTTTTGTCTGCCATCAGCACTAAAATTGGAAATTCAATGCCAGACTCTTTCCAGGCTTTGGCATTGAATCTAGTTTCTTTAAAGTCGGCTAGTGCATTACTGGTTAACAATATTCAGACTTAACTGGCTAAGGGTTAGTAGATAAAGATACGGCAGCTATTTATGCGGTCTTATTTAACTGCTAAACCTAGCCGGCAGTGGTGTTCCTAGGGGGGCGGACACCCAGGGCGGCGCCCCCCCCCCCCCCCGGGTGCAGCGTCCCCCCCCCCCCCCCCCCGATGCAGTGCGGACCCCCCCTCCGGCGAAAGAGCCCCCCCCCCGGGGCGGTGGGGACGGTCCGCCCCGGGTGCATGCTGCTGGGGGGGGGGGGGTGCCACAGCGCGCGCCTGCTGCGAGTTTACTAACTTTGCTCGTTCACTGCAGCTCCCTCTGCCTCGGAACAACCTGTTCCGGGGCAGAGGGAGCTGCAGCGAACGAGAGAAGTTAGCGAACTCTCGTAGCAGGCTCACGCCGCGGCACCCCCCAGCGGCGTGCACCCGGGGCAGACCGCCCCCACCGCCCCCCCCCCCCCTTGGTACGCCACTGCTGGCCGGTTACATCTGAATATTTGGACTCTGCCCTGGAACGCTCATTGAGATTTTTGGCCAATCCTGTGAGCTGTGTGAAGAAGTACGCTATCCTGCTTATAATCGAACGAGTTCCGACCTAAATCGGGAGATGGACATTTACCTCACAAAAACGAATAACGCGGTATAATCGAAAGCCGAACTTGGACGTTTTCAACTGCACTCCATCGCGGAAGCGTACAAAGTTGATGGGGGCGTGTCGGAGGCGTGGTGAAGGCGGGACTGGAGCATGGTTATCACCCGAACAGAGATGGGCGCCTTTCGCTGATAATGGAAAAAAAGTATACGTTTGTAGCTAGAATTTAGGGCACTTTTCCTGGACCCTGTTTTTTCACGAATAAGGCCCCAAAAAGTGCCCTAAATGACCAGATTACCCCCAGAGGGAATCGGGGATGACCTCCTCTGACTCCCGCAGTGGTCACTAACCCCCTCCCACCACAAAAAAATGATGTTTCACAACTTTTTATTTTCACCATCAAATGTCATACCCACCTCCCTGGCAGCAGTATGCAGGTCCCTGGAGCAGTTGTTAGGGGGTGCAGTGGACTTCAGGCAGGTGGACCCAGGCCCATCCCCCCCTACCTGTTACAATTGTGCTGCTTAATGCTTATTAGTCGTCCAACCCCCCAAACCCACTGTACCCACATGTAGGTGCCCCCTTCACCCCTTAGGGCTATAGTAATGGTGTAGACTTGTGGGCAGTGGGTTTTGAGGGGGATTTGGGGGGCTCAACACACAAGGGAAGGGTGCTATGCACCTGGGAGCTCTTTTACCTTTTTTTTTGTTTTTGTAAAAGTGCCCCCTAGGGTGCCCGGTTGGTGTCCTGGCATGTGAGGGGGACCAGTGCACTACGAATCCTGGCCCCTCCCACGAACAAATGCCTTGGATTTATTCGTTTTTGAGCTGGGCGCTTTCATTTTCCATTATCACTGAAAAAAAAAAGGCCCAGCTCACAAATTGTCGAATAAAACATGGACGTCTATTTTTTTCGAAAAAATACGGTTCGGTCCGCCCCTTCACGGACCCGTTCTCGGAGATAAACGCCCATGGAGATAGACGTTTTCATTCAATTATGCCCCTCTATGGACTTTTCCTTTAGGAACTCGTCCAAACTATTTTTAAACCCAGTTATGCTAACCGCCGTTACTACATCCTCTGGCAACTTCCACAGCCTAGCTACTTGTTGAGTGAAAAAATATTTCCTCCTATTTATTTTAAAAGTATTTCCATGTAATTTCATTGAGTGTCCCCCTGGTCTTTGTACTTTTTGAAAGGGTGAAAAATTGATTCACTTTTACCCGTTCTACACCACTCAGGATTTTGTAGACCTCAATCATATCCCCCCTCAGCTGTCTCTTTTTCCAAGCAGAAGATCCCTAAGCTCTTTAGCTTTTCCTCAAATGAGAGGAGTTCCATCCCCTTTATCATTTTGGTCATTCTTCTTTGATCCTTTTCGAATTCTGCTATATCTTTGTTGAGATACGGCGACCAGAATTGAACGCAATACTCAAGGTGAGGTCACACCATGGAGCAATACAGAGGCATTCTAATATTCTTGGTCTTATTTTGCATCCATTTCCTAATAATTCCTAGCATTGTGTTTGCTTTTTGGGCCACTGCCACACACTGAGCAGAAGATTTCAGCATATTGTCTACAATGACACCTATATTTTTTTTTCTTGAGTGCTATGATTCAGATTATTCTTCCCAATGTGCATCACTTTGCATTTGTCCACCATATCGTTTTACCTGACCATTTACACAGCTGTCAAAGTATTTAAAGAATGCTGTATATTTCCAGATTATAAAGTCAACTTTCAGCACAGTATATCTTGTGGGTCCTTTGAGCTCAGTTAGTTGATTGCACCACTTGTGCTTTCCACTGTAACAAGAGGTCTCTGTGCTATGAAATCAGTATATGTGGCATCTCATAGTGAAATAGTTAAGTTCAACTTGTTATTATCATTTTATTTATTTATTTGTTGCATTTGTAGCCCACATTTTCCCACCTCTTTGCAGGCTCAATGTGGCTTACAATACATCATGAGTAGTGGATACAAGAGGAGAATAGACATTTGGTATTACAGAGGATTTTGGGTTACATGTTAATGATAAAGCGTAATAATGATATAACAATAAAAATATTTTAAGGCAGTTTTGGATACATGTGGGGAATTTCACATGTGTTGATCTTTGTGATATATCTTGTTGAAGAGATGGGTCTTCAGTAGTTTGCGAAAGCTGGTTAGTTCGTACATCGTTTTCAGGTTGCGCGGCAACGCGTTCCAGAACTGTGTGCTCGTGTAGGAAAAGGTTGATGCGTGCATAAGTTTGTATTTTAGACCTTTACAGTTCTTTTGGTGTGTTTGGAACCCATGACACTTCTTTATCTATACCTGCATGCTTAAAAGTTAAGTTCGAAGAACAACAAAGAGAGTCCAATTCTCCCGCAAAAACACACAAAGAAACAACAAGTCAAGCGGAAGATATTCAGAACCATCGTTCTTAAAACCATCGTTTTTGACTGTCAACATCTGTGACTTCAGTCTGGTCCTTCTGAATATCTTCCGCTTGACTTGTTGTTTCTTTAAAAGTTAAGTTCAACTTTGTTATTATTAGTTCTTTTGATATGGATCCCCTCCTTTTTTGATTTTGTGGATTGTTTTAGTATCCTTTACCTTTTGAAACACAAGGTTTTTTTCTGCCTGTGATGAGAACCCCCCTCCGATGTTAGAAGAGCACTACGGCTCTCAATGTGAAGCCTTATATATATACGAGTAAAAAAGCCCCGTTTCTGATGCAAATGAAACGGGGGCTAGCAATGTTTTCTTCTGTGTGCATGTGGAAGTGTGTGTGTCCCTGCCCTCTGGCCTCTCTCCCCTCCCCCCTCTGAGTCCTTCACTGTTACAGAGCCAGCGATTTGATTTCGTGCTCTGCTGTTTTCCTTCACTGACTGTGCTACAGAGAGGGCGGGGCAGACACTCATAGGGAAACCGGATATCTCGCCCCCTTCACACTTCCGGCTGGAGGCTTTATAGAACGTTGGTGTTGCTTTTTATATAGTGAGATAGGCTGCAGGTTGGGGAATTCTGAGGCTTTTCCCTTGTTGCATTTTCAAAATTAGAACAGATGCACTCCACAGAATCTTTAGTGGGATAGATTCAAGTACTTTTTTTCTGTGCCACAGCTATTTTGAGAGCTTTTTTCTTTTTTGTGATTATCTCACAGTGAAATTACATTTGTGGACTGATCCTTTATAACAAACAATGAGCTATATGTATGGAAGTTGCACTCATTGCTTTAGAGTACAGTATTCATGTTTTATTTGGTTTCAACATGTGCAGCCAAGATACTATGTAACACTTATTGAAGCAAACCTTTTGATGAATAGTAGGGCAGCTTAACCAGCACAGAGAGCCAAGGTACACAGTGTATCTAGTACTGAGCCTTTGGCATCTGCAAAGTAAAACTGCACACACTCTGCCCATAATGTAGAAATCATTGCACGAGCATGAAATCCTATTGTGTCACAAGTTTACAATGATGAAAATAAACTGACCCTTATTTCAAAATATTTTTCTGAAGATATACCATTCATGAAAGACTTAGTACAACACAGCTATGTTGTAGGTACATATCTATTGCTTCATTATTATTATTATTATTATTATTATTATTATTTTATCAAGCAGTTTCCAGCTGCTGCTTTGAGTTTGGAGCTCAATTGATAACTTCCTCTATTGGTTACTGATATCCTGAGCCTTCATTTACAACCAACAAGCTTTCCTTATCATCCCACCAGACCAGTCCAGATTTTTAGTTTGTGCTGTCCTGCAAGCAGGTGGAGACTGAAAACTATTGAGTTCTGATGTTTATTTTTTTTTTTTGATTGATTGATTGATTGATGATATTTGTATCCCACATTATCCCAAACATGCTCAGGTTCAATGTGGCTTACATTCTAGAAAAACATCAAAAATATAATAAAGTCAGATAATTAATTATAACATTTTAACATATTTGTCATGAAGCTAGGCAAGAGTATTGGTTATGTTGAAACATATAAGAGGGACAGCAACATTAGTTTATTGTCTTTTGATAAGATGTGTACTTAATAGAAAAGCATTTAGTAGTTTATGGAATCTCAGATAATCAAGTACATTAATTGCTTGGGCAGAGAATTCCAAAGTTTGGTACTCTGACAAGTGAAGCCTGCAACAAGGACTGATCTGTAAGAAAGACCTTTGCAGTTTGGATAATGGAGCGTGAGGAATGCTCTAGACGTTTTTACTGTATTACGTGAAGGTAAATCAATTAGTTGTTGCATGTAGGAGGGTGATACAAATACAACAAATACATATAATTTGGTAAACAGTCACATATATTTTAAAGGTGGTCTTTGCATTTATGGGAAGCCAGTGAAGTTTTAACAAGAGAGAGGACGCCTCAGTGGCGTTCCTAGGGTGGCTGACACCCGGGGCGGATCGCCGATGCACCCCCCCCTGGGTGTAGCGCGACCCCCCTGGTGGAACGACGGACACCCCTCCGGGTGCATCTTTACCTGCTGGGGGTGCCGCGCGTCTGTCGGCAACGCTCGTTCCCTGCTCCCTGTGCCCCGGAACATGAAGTAACCCATTCCAGGGCACAGGGAGCAGGGAACGAGCGTTGCCGACAGACGCGCGGCAGCCCCCCAGTGGAGAAACGATGGACACCTCCCCCCAGCGAAACAACCCCCCCCCCCCCAGGTGCATCTTTACCTGCTGGGGAGGTGCCGCGTGCCTGTCAGCTTCGCTCGTTCCCTGCTCCCTCTGCCCCGGAACAGGAAGTAACCCGTTCCGGGGCAGAGGGAGCAGGGAGCAAGTGTTGCTGACAGACGCACTGCACCACCCCAGTGGTGTGCACCCGGGGCGGACCACCCCCCCCCCCCTTGGTACGCCACTGGGAAGCCTTCTCAAATTGAGCAGCACTGCATACAAGGTGGGCAGCTGTATTTTGTGCTGTTTGCAATTTTTTTAAGGAGTGAAATTTTAATACCCGCATATATGGCATTACAACAATCAGATTTGTGTAGTACACAACATTGGGCAATAGAACGAAGTGTAGAGCTTGGGAAGAAAGGGCACAACTTTTTTATTTTCCATAGTATATGGAAGACGCTTGAGACCACCTTTGAGACAAGAGTTTCATATGTTAAATGCTGGTCGATGATGATGCCCAGGATTTTCATCCATTGATCTATGGCATAAGATGTGTTGTCAGTAATTACATTTTTTAATGAAGTGGGTTGATAAGAGTTGTTAAGTATGAGGAATGTGGTCTTTTCCCAATTTAATTTGAGTTTTAAACTGGATGCCCAAGATTTCATCAGATCTAAACTAGATTTAATCTCACATATGATTTCTAGTAATTCCCTTTTGAAGTGATATAAATGGTGACCCCCTCACCACAGATGAAGGAATTACATCAATGAACCTCCAATAGCCCAGTAGTGCCAGCATGATATTGAATAATATGGGTGACAAAGGAGAGCCCTGTGGAACCCCACATATAGAGTCCCAGGGTGAGGAGATATGACCTAATTGTTTTACTTGGTAGGATCTTCATACTAGGAAACTGTGGAACCACTTTAAGACAGTTCCACTAATACCAAAGTGGTCTAATCAGTATAACAATATATTATGGTCAATAGTGTCAAAGGCACTGCATTATGATTTTTCTCCCCATGCTCAACTCATAAGAACATAAGCGTAGCCATACTGGGTCAGACCCATTGGTCCACCTAGCCCAGAATCCTGTTTCCAAACAGTGACCAAGTCAGGTCACACGTACCTGGCAGAAACCCAAATCATGGCAACATTCCATGCTAGGGAGAGCCTTGAATCAAATAGATTGAAAATTCTGCAGGAAACAAAACACATCTTGGAATCCCTATGGATTGAAATTCCATGTGTAAAGGGGAAAAGGATAGTGATAGGAGTGTACTAATGTCCGCCTGGCCAGGATGAACAGACGGATGTAGAAATGTTAAAGGAAATTAGGGAAGCAAGCAAACTGGGCAACACAATAATAACGGGTGATTCCAATTACCCTGATATTGACTGGGTAAATATAACATCGGGGCATGCTAGGGAGGTAAAATTCCTTGACGAAATCAAGGACTGCTTTATGGAGCAGCTGGTACAGGAGCCGACGAGAGAAGGAAAAATTCTAGACCTAGTCCTTAGTGGAGCGCATGATCTGGTGCGGGAGGTCATGGTGCTGGGGCCGCTTGATAACAGTGATCATAATATGATCAAATTTGATATTAGCTTTGAAGTAAGTATACATAGGAAATCAAATACGTTAGCGTTTAACTTTAAAAAAGGAGACTATGATAAAATGAGAAGAACAGTGGAGGAGTGGCCTAGTGGTTAGGGTGGTGGACTTTAGTCCTGCGGAACTGAGTTCGATTCCCACTTCAGGCACAGGCAAGCTCCTTGTGACTCTGGGCAAGTCACTTAACCCTCCATTGCCCCATGTAAGCCGCATTGAGCCTGCCGTGAGTGGGAAAGCGCAGGGTACACAGACTCACAGAAGCAGAAGCCTGCGCGGCCACATTGGTGATCTGCAAGGGCCGACCTCTATATGGAATGTTGCTAGTGGAATAGCAACGTTCCATGTAGAATCTGAAACAGTGGAGGAGTGGCCTAGTGGTTAGGGTGGTGGACGTTGGTCCTGGGGAACTGAGGAACTGAGTTTGATTCCCACTTCAGGCACAGGCAGCTCCTTCTGACTCTGGGCAAGTCACTTAACCCTCCATTGCCCCATGTAAGCCGCATTGAGCCTGCCATGAGTGGGAAAGCGCGGGGTACAAATGTAACAAAAATAAAATAGATACT
The DNA here is from genome assembly GCF_901765095.1 of Microcaecilia unicolor. NCBI lineage: Eukaryota > Metazoa > Chordata > Amphibia > Gymnophiona > Siphonopidae > Microcaecilia > Microcaecilia unicolor. Next base: position 183,456,518 of record NC_044039.1, on the reverse strand, counting down.
ATTGGAGATTCTACATGGAATGTTGCTACTATTGGACATTCTACATGGAATGTTGCTATTCCACTAGCAACATTCCATGTAGAAGGCTGCGCAAGCTTCTGTTTCTGTGAGTCTGACGTCCTGCACGTGGACTTTGATCCTGGGGAACTGAGTTCAATTCCCACTTCAGGCACAGGCAGCTCCTTGTGACTCTGGGCAAGTCACTTAACCCTCCATTGCCCCATGTAAGCCGCATTGAGCCTGCCATGAGTGGGAAAGCGCGGGGTACAAATGTAACAAAACAAAAAAAAAGAACTCAGAGGAGTGGCTTCGAGGGTCAAAACTCTACATCAGGTGTGGACGCTGTTGAAAAACACCATCCTGGAAGCCCAGGCCAAATATATTCCACATACTAAAAAAGGAGGACGGAAGACTAAACGACAGCCACCGCATGGTTCAAAAGTGAGGTGAAGAAAGCTATTAGCGCTAAAAGAAAATCCTTCAGAAAATGGAAGAAGGAACTGACTGAAAATAATAAGAAACAGCATAAGGAATGTCAAGTCAAATGCAAAGCGCTGATAAGGAAGGCAAAAAGGGATTTTGAAAAAAAGTTTGCATTGGAGGCAAAAACACATAGTAAACATTTTTTTTTAGGTATATTAAATGCAGGAAGCCGGCAAAAAAATCGGTTGGACCACTAGATGACCGAGGAGTAAAAGGGGCGATCAGGGAAGACAAAGCCATAGCGGAGAGATTAAATGAATTATTTGCTTTGGTCTTCACTGAGGAAAATTTGGGAGAGATACTGGTGCCAGAAATGGTATTTGAAGCTGACGAGGATAGACCTAGAGGATGTAATGGGGCAATTTGTAGCAAATCTCCTGGACCAGATGGTATTCATCCTAGAGTACTGATAGAACTGAAAAATGAACTTGTGGAACTATTGTTAGTAATATGTAATTTATCCTTAAAATCGAGCATGGTACCAGAAGACTGGAGGGTGGCCAATGTAATGCAGATTTTTTAAAAAGGTTCCAGAGGAGATCCGGGAAATTATAGACTGGTAAATCTTACGTTGGTGCTGGATAAAATGGTAGAGACTATTATAAATAACAAAATTACAAAGCATATTCAAAAGCATGGTTTAATGAAGCATCCCGATGGATTTAGTGAAGGGAAATCTTCCCTCACAAATCTATTACATTTCTTTGAAGGGGTGAACAAACAGGTGGATAAAGTTGAGCCGGTTGATATTGTGTATCTGGATTTCCAGAAGGCGTTTGGCAGAGTACCTCATGAAAGACTCCAGAGGAAATTAGAGAGTCATGGGATAGGAGGTAGTGCCCTGTTGTGGATTAAAAACTGGTTAAAAGATAGAAAACAGAGAGTAGGATTAAATTATCAGTATTCTCGATGGAGAAGGGTAGTTAGTGGGGTTCCCCAGGGGTCTGTGCTGGAACCGCTGCTTTTTATCATATTTATATAAATGACCTAGAGATGGGGGTAACTAGTGAGGTAATTAAATTTGCTGACAACACAAAGTTATTCAAAGTAGTTAAATCGTGGGAGGATTGTGAAAAATTACAAGAGGACCTTACGAGACTGGGAGACTGGGAGTCTAAATGGCAGATGATGTTTAATGTGAGCAAGTGCAAAGTGATGCATGTGGGAAAGAGGAACCCGAATTATAGCTAAGTCATGCAAGGTTCTACATTAGGAGTCACCGACCAAGAAAGGGATCTAGGTGTCGTCGTCGATGATAAGTTGAAGCCTTCTGCTCAGTGTGTTGCGGCGGCTATGAAAGCAAATAGAATGTTAGGTATTATTAGGAAAGGAATGGAAAACAAAAATGAGGATGTTATAATGCCTTTGTATCGCTCCATGGTGCGACTGCACCGTGAATATTGTGTTCAATTCTGGTCACTGCATCTCAAAAAAGATATAGTGGAATTAGAAAAGGTGCAGAGAAGGGCGACAAAAATGATAAAGGGGATGTGACGACTTCCCTATGAGGAAAGTCTAAAGCGGCTGGGGCTCTTCAGCTTGGAGAAAAGACGGCTGAGGGGAGATATAATAGAGGTCTATAAAATAATGAGTGGAGTGGAATGGGTAGACATGAAGCGTCTGTTTACGCTTTCCAAAAATACTAGGACTAGGGGGCATGTGATGAAGCTACAAAATAGTAAATTTAAAATGAATCGGAGAAACCTTTTCTTCACTCAACGTGTAATTCAACTATGGAATTTGTTGCCAGAAAATGTGGTAAAGGCAGTTAGCTTAGCAGAGTTTAAAAAAGGTTTGGACAGCTTCCGAAAGAAAAAGTCCATAGACCATTATTAAATTGGACTTGGGGAAAATATTTCTGGGATAAGCAGCATAAAATGTTTTGGTCGAGAGGGTCGTTGGCAGGGGGGGGGGGTCAAAGTTGTTAGTGGCGGCGGTGGCGGGGAGGGGTCGGTGCCGCTGGGGGGGCTAAAATGTGCCTCCTCACCTCGGGTCTGGACCCCCCTCCCGCCGAAGTCTGGCTACGCCCCTGCTTGCCACAGTTCATGCCTATTCCCCTCCCTTTTCCCACCCCATAACAGTCTATGCAGTTGGCACATGAATTAGCATGTGCTATCATGGTAAAGGCTACCCCAGCTATGGTTAGCTGCTTTATTTTGCTTTAGAAAAGGGCCTCTGTGGTCTTCTAGCAGAGACAGAGGGGAAAAAATATATTTTTTAGCAAGCCTTGAGTAGCAATGAGTATTCTGTGTAGCTATAAATGCAATACACATAGGCCCCTGTTTACTAAGCCGTGCTAGAGGTGCACTAGTGTTTTTAGCACACGCTAACCACTTAGATGCCCATACTATTCCTATGGGCATCTACACAGTTAGTACATGCTAATTTTTAGCACGGACTAGAGACGCTAATGCACCTTAGTAAACAGGGCCCATAGAAAACCAGTGATGATCTGAAACAGTACTGAAGCAATTTGCTTTGTGCATTGGTCCTGGCATCTCTGCAAAAATAACTTAGCAGCTGGTTTGTGCCAAATGGTCAAGCTCCAGAAGGATTTTATTGTATTTAAGCAAATAAATTTTTTTAAAATCATTATTAGTCAATCCCTTTTGTCCCACCTGCCTGAGCAAAGACTGTCATTCTGAAATGAAGCAAGTTCTGGCCACAAGGGAATGCAAAACCATTGTCCAACAATTTATGGCAATGAGCTCTTATAGGAACCGAAGCCCCACTGAACATACTTGTGCTCTTCTGTATGCAGATGGAGCAAATAGACTCCGTTTTTATCAAGAGAAACTTGGTGGCTTCTTTAAGATTGTGAAACCAAATGGAATGAGTTGAAAATGCAGAGACATGCCTCATGAATGTTTTTTTTTAAATATAAACTACTAAACCACATCCCTATGTTGTCAATCAAATAGAGGGGCCTTACAGTTTTTATCTGCCATCATACTCAAAGTTTCTACGGAATAAAGAAAAAGAAAAACAAGGAAAAAGATGAATACACTCTGAGCCAACTAGAAGATTAAGTTCAGTTTCTGCCAGCTTGTATTTAAGGTCTCAAGAGTGTTATATTCAAGAACTGAGAAAACTTCTCAGTGCATATTGTACAAGATTTTACATGTCTAATTTTTTCTGTGGAATTTTTTCCTTCCAGAAAATGTAAGAAGTTAAATCCCTGGTATATTAAGAAAGAGAGAGAGAGAGAGAGAGAGAGAGAGAGAGATGCACAACCTTCTCAAGCACTACAGAAGCACAGTCCTGTATGATCTACCCCTCCTGTCCTTCCTAGATCTCTCAACCCCAATTCTCTTACTGTGCAACTATATTTAAGCACCTATTCTTTAAAGGAAAGTGGGTATCTATTTTCCTGTTAGAATACCAGCATAACTGGGTATATGTACACCTCTGCACTTAGGTATATGCATTTACACCAGCCATGGAACTGGTATGTTAATGTGTTTGCACCAAAATACCAGAGATACACGCATAACTAATAGTATTCTATAAGTGTGAGTTTTATCCATGTTCTATCCAGACTCCACCTATGAGTATTTCTATGTGTAAAATATATGCTATGTAAGATATGCCATATTAACAAGAGTAGTGCTTAGGTGGGTTTTTGCCATTTACACACATATGAGGAAATATGAGGACCAAAATAAAGATGAGAAAGATAGTAAAAGGAGTCAACTGGGAAAATAACAGAGCCTAATAACAAAAGTGGTTGGGATGAAATATTTGTCTGATTTGAGAGCCAGCATGCCGCAGTTTTTCTGCATTTAGGACGAGATGATGAGAAGCAAGCCAACTAGCTACAGAGTCTAAACACGACTGAAGAATACTCAAAGATGGTATATCAGGATTGGTATAATAAATGAGTAGAATATCATCTGCATAGATGTAGACTGAAATTGCATATTCTTGAATTATCTTTGCTAGTGGACTGAGAAGCAGGTTAAAGAGCAGAGGAGAAAGAATAGATCATTGAGGCAGTCCACAAGACAGTAAATGCAGGTCTGAAGAGGAAGTAAACATAGAGAACCAGAGGATCCTGAAAGAACGCCCCAATAGGAGGAAAATCAATTAAACGGACTACCTCACAGACCAAAGGCAGAGAGGTGAGATGATAAAAGATTGTGTAATTTATAAGATTTTTTTTAATTTGTTCATTTTATTCTTACTGTTATCATTATTACTTTTGTTGTTGTTTCAGGACATCAATAGTGCACATAGAGGAGCATTTTCGATATGATGACCAAGTAAATCTGAATAGAAAAGAAGGTCATTTTCAAAAAAGAAAAATGTCTATCTTTTGTTTTCAAAAATACTGTTTCTAACAAGGTTTTCTTTGTTGTTATGCTTTTACCCAGAGACTTTTGGTGAATGTGAAAACGTGATATGAAAAACTTGGTGATCAAGCCGTCACCCTTGATGCAGCTTCTCATCAATTAATCTTTCTTAAGAAACAAGCCCTTCACTATCAATAATTGGGTGCTAATAGCCAATTAATTAAGTTAATTGGCACCAATTAGAATCTGTGAGCGCAACTGGCTGTGAACTATTCTATAAAGCATGGCGCCTAACTCTACTACCAGGTAACTCAAAAGGGGGCATCAGGGGTGTTCCGAAAATTTGAATGTGTAGTTACAGAATACTGCCTCATTTCGGCACCAGCATTTTCACCAGGTTTCAGCAGGTGTAGGCTGGTGTCTTACAGTTGGGCATGGAAAATGACGCTAAGCTCTATTCTATATACAGTATGCACCCTTCATAGAACAGCGCTTACCCCCCGGGTTCCATATAGCGCGCCTAGAGATCCGCATCGAAATCCAGGTGTATTCTATAACAGCGCTGCATAACTTAATTGGCTTAACAAGCTAATCATTGTTGATAACAGCACTTAACCATCAATAATAAGCACTAATTATTTAGAATTAGAATTTGCACGCACAAGTCACTAAGTGCATTCTGTAATACACTGTGCCTAAATTCTAATGCGCTCAGTACAAAACAGGCGTGGCTATGAGCAAGGAAATGGGTGTTTCATGGGCGTTCCAAAATTTACATGCGTATTTATAGAATATGGCCCAGTGCATGTAAACATTTTCATTGGTGTAAATGGAGGGGCATAGTTTTAGGCGCTGGGATATCAACTATGTGTATCCTATATACCGTGCTTGCCAAGCTTGCCAGGTGCCCTTGGCCTGGATTGGCCGCTCTCATGGACAGGATGCTGGGCTCGATGGACCCTTGGTCTTTTCCCAGTGTGGCATTACTTATGTACTTAAATTTAGATGGCACTTATAGAATATACTTAGGCGGAAATATTTTTTCACTGATTTTTTAGGCACCATATATAGAATCTGGCCCTTAGTGCCTATTTTTTTCAGCACTCATTTTTGAATGCCATTTACAGAATTAGTCTAAAAATTCGATTGTTCATAATCTATATATATAAAAGGCACCACCAACGTTCTATGAAGCCTACAGCCGGAAGTGTGAAGCGCCAGAGATATCCGGTTTCCCCAGGAGTGAAGGAAAACAGCACAGCACGAAATCCCTCTCTCTGTAACAGTGAAGGACTCAGAGGGGGGAGGGGAGAGAGATGCCCTCACTCTCTCTGAACCACACACACAGAACAGCAGGAAACTTAACACTGAAGGACTGGACTCGGAGGGGGGAGGGGGGAGGGAGAGAGGGCAGAGGGCAGGGACACACACTCCCACATGCACACTCTGAAGAAAACCTTGCTAGCCCCCGTTTCATTTGCATCAGAAACGGGGCTTTTTTTTTTACTAGTTTTTAAATAAAATCATACAGCTGTAAATTAAACAGAGAGATACAGGAAGTGATTTTCAGTCTGGGAATGGCATGGTATCTCCAGAACCGGAATATTTGGTGGGGGTGGAAGGAGAAAAATGAGGAGAATGTGTTCAGCTCTCGTTTCTCTGCTGCCATTAATGGCCACTTGGCCTCTGCAATCACTCCCATCCCATTTCTTATCATTATGACCATGGGTGCTAAAAACCACAGTGTGCTATTTCTGTCAGGCAGCAGGTGACATCAACCAAAAGCAGCTCTGACTTTGATATGTGGTAATCTCTCTCTCTGTGCACCAGGTTGACATATGACTCTGGTAGGCAGGACTGACTCAAATACTCTGAGAAGTATTATGTGGTTTCTATCGGGGGCAAAGTTTGCACCATACCATGACAATAATGAACCTCACTTCTAAGGCAGGGTATGTGGAATATAATCTGTCTCTCAGATTTACTGCTTGCTGTAGTACTTTTATTGTACCAGAGAGCTTCCTTTTGGAGTTCGTAAGATATAACATGTATACAAAAACCTATCAAGGTGTGATTGAAAATTCTTTCTAATCAAGGCTGTGGCTCCCAATGCAACCCAAAACATTTTTGTGCCCTTCTGTCAAACTTCCTTGGTCTAGGATTGCATTTCTTGGGGCTTGAGGACCTTCTCTCTCTCTCTCTCTCTCTCTTTCCACCCACTTCACAGGGTAATTGCTTGGGGCTGGCACCTCTGCAATTAATGCCATTCTGGTGCTTTTCTCCTTTATCAGTATGTCCAATTTCCTTGCATCCAGCTTTTTCTCAGCTAGAATAGGGATGTCCTAGGTGATTATAACCTCTTCAATCTCCATAATTTTCTCAGGGTCATGATCCTAGTGCTTTTCCGGTGCAGTGAATTTATAGTGTTTGCAAAGTTTCCGGTGGATAAGACCTGCCACTTTACTATGTCTTTCTGCAACAATTTCCAGTTTTTTCTGTATGCTTCCTAAAATGTTGTTTAAGCACCAAACTCTCTCTTGCAATATGCATGCATATAGGTACATGCACATTTATCATTGAATTCATGCCAAAGTAGAAACATTAAAGTAATTTTTTACAAAACAAATTCCAAACTTCTCCCCCCCCCCCCCCCCCCCCCCCCCAAGAGACACAGACAGTTCTCAGAGAGTCCACAATGCAATCCTTATTCCCTCTCTTAACAACAACCTAATCTCTGGTTTTCATGTGAAAAAGGCTATTGTTTCATAATTCTTTTATACCACCTCCCCTCCCCCCCCCAACAAATTCACCATTCCGTGGAAATAAGCAGCTTCAAAGGTAATCATAAATCATGATTGCACCAAACAAACTGGATGCAGTTGATTTTTACAGTGGCTAACTAGCCAAGAAAGTCAGCTACATTTAGGATCATTTTCAGCTGTGATCTAGCCAGCTAGGTTGCATCTGAAAATAGACTTCAATCTAACAGGCTAAATTTAGCTTATTTAAATTTATACCAGCTATGGGAGTGGTCAGTGATGACACACTCACATAATTCCAAGAGAGAAACTAGGTGGTTAAAGGTAGTTGTTCAGCAGGGAGAAACACTTTCGTTAACTGGTCACATACCCCTTTGCATATCGGTCTTTTTAGAATCAACTGGATGAAATTAATAATATGCTTGCCAACATGGCATCTCTCACACCTTCACTAGGTATCTACTTTTGTTTGAATAACTTAATACAAAAGAAAATCTACCACACTGTTTGTTAATTTTCCCCTGATTAATTATTATTTGGAAATTTCAGAATAGTAGCATTATCATCTGGTCGTTTTCAGTTAGTTATTTTTTTAGGAATATTGGCCCGATATTCAGAGCGATTTAAATGGGCAAATATTCACAAGGGAACTGCAAAAGAAATATAATGCCAAGAGCCAAAGTTTCTTGGTGCAAAGCAAGAAAACTCTTCCTACGCTCCGGGGAGGAACAGCAAAGATCAGGAAAAGTCCATATTTTTTTGTCCAAGAAACAGAATGGGGGCAATTCTATAAAGTACCTTCCAGGATATAAAATCACCCACTGGACCAGAAAGGAAAAGAGAGGTGGAGGTATAGCGCTTATACACCGATCCCATTTCACCATCGAAATCACTGGCGAATCCATAACAACCCAACTCGAAATAGCCTCAATCAGAATCCAACATAAAACCTTGCTCGACCACCTAAACTGTATCCTGTTCTACAGACCACCATGCAGTTGGAACGATAGCCAGTCAAACTTCATGGACTTTGTCTCTAATACTTATACATCCAACTCCAATATACTAGTACTAGGAGACATAAACCTTCACCTAGAAGACCCAAACTCTTAAATGGCCTCATATGCAAATAACCCATGTGAAAGGGCACACACTTGACCTCATCTCACACAAACTGTCCTCAGATCAGAACCTACTAATAACAGAAACCAAATGGACTGAAACACCATAGACCGGCCACTAGAAACTAAACCTAGACCTAAAATGGCAGAAAAGGGGCTCTCCCCACACATGAGAACATACAACTTACACCACAAGAGGCCAAATAGACTCAGAAACATTCTGGAAACAGATATACAACAATGACTGGACAGCACAAACGGACTCCACACACTACCTCTCAGAATGGGACAAAGGATATAAACAGACACTAGACGAAATAGCACCCTTACAAACAAGAAACTCATGCAGACATAATATAATACCGTGGTTCAATGAAGAACTGAAAAAACTAAAAACACAATCCAGGAAACTGGAACACGCATGGAAAAAAATGAAAAATGAATATACACTTAACGCTTGGAAACAATTACAAAGGAAATACAAATACGCAATAAGACAAACCAAAAGGTCATACTACAAAACTAAAATAAGGCCGGACTACAAAGACACAAGGAAACTATACTATCTTGTGAACAAATTACTAGACATAACACCGGTCAACACGACCAATAACGACACCCCATCTGCAGACAACCTTGCTAAATACTTCAACAAAAAAATAGTGAACCTACGCAAAACTCTATCAGAGGACAACACGGACAACGAAAACTTCATAAATGGCTTGGACCCAAACCCCGATGAATACCCAGCGGATCGAACCTGGTCAAATTTTGCCCTCCTCACCGTCGACATTGTCACCCAAGCGATTAACAGATATTCCAACAGTCACTGTCAATTGGATACCTGCCCTAACTACCTAATAAAATCCGCCCCCCACCGCTTCATAACAGACCTAACATCCCATTTAATTTTCATGCTTCAACAAGGTATTTTTCCAAAAGAAAAAGGCAACATTCTACTCACCCCAATACCAAAAGACATCAAGAAAAAATCAAATGACATTACCAACTACCGACCAGTAGCATCTATCCCACTGGTAGTCAAACTAATGGAAGGTTTGGTAACCAAGCAATTATACGATTACATAAACAAATTCACAATACTACATGAATCTCAATCAGGTTTCCGCCCCCTACACAGTACCGAAACAGTACTACTTACCCTCCTAACCAAATTCAAGCAGGAAATAGCAATAGGTACAAGTATACTTCTCCTCCAATTCGACATGTCCAGTGCGTTCGACATGGTCAACCACAAGATATTACTAAGACTCCTAGACTACTTCGGAATTGGTGGAAACACACTCAAATGGATCAAGGGCTTCCTAACCCCAGAACATATCAAGTGAAATCTAAGACTAACTTATCATCACCGTGGAAACCAAATTGTGGAGTACCACAAGGATCACCATTATCACCAATCCTTTTCAACCTCATGATGACCCCACTAGCCAAGGCCCTCTCCACTCAAGGCCTCAATCCATTCATTTATGCAGACGACATCACAATATGTATCCCATATAAACAAGATCTGTCAGAAATCAACAACGAAATCAAGCTCAGCTTGAACATCATGGACTCATGGGCAAATGCATTCCAACTAAAACTCAACACAGAAAAAACACACTGTCTCGTCATCTCCTTCCAATACAACACAAACAAACCCAAAAACCTAAGCATCCCAGGTCATACCCTTCCCATCTCAGACAACCTAAAAATTCTCGGAGTAACAATCGACCGAAACTTCACTCTAGAGAAGCAAACAAAATCTACCATAAAGAAAATGTTTCACTCAATATGGAAACTCAAACGCGTGAAACCATTGTTCCCGAGGGTTATATTTCACAACCTGATACAATCAATGGTACTAAGCCACGCAGATTGCTGCAATGGAATTTATGCGGGATGCAAAGAACAAGTTATAAAGAAACTTCAGACCACCCAGAACACAGCAGTCAGGCTTATATTTGGAAAAACATGCTATGATAGCGCCAAACTCCTCCGAGAAAAACTGCACTGGCTCCCAATCAAAGAATGCATTGCTTTTAAGGTCTGCACCATGGTTCATAAAATTATATACGGTGAAGCCCCGGGATACATGACAGACCTCATAGACCTACCAACCAGAAACACAACAAGATCAGCACGAACTTACCTAAATCTCCACTACCCAAGTAACATAGTAAGATAGTAAATGTACGGTCAATCCAGTCTGCCCAACAAGATAAACTCATTTACAGTGGGGGAAATAAGTATTTGATCCCTTGCTGATTTTGTAAGTTTGCCCACTGACAAAGACATGAGCAGCCCATAATTGAAGGGTAGGTTATTGGTAACAGTGAGAGATAGCACATCACAAATTAAATCCGGAAAATCACATTGTGGAAAGTATATGAATTTATTTGCATTCTGCAGAGGGAAATAAGTATTTGATCCCCCACCAACCAGTAAGAGATCTGGCCCCTACAGACCAGGTAGATGCTCCAAATCAACTCGTTACCTGCATGACAGACAGCTGTCGGCAATGGTCACCTGTATGAAAGACACCTGTCCACAGACTCAGTGAATCAGTCAGACTCTAACCTCTACAAAATGGCCAAGAGCAAGGAGCTGTCTAAGGATGTCAGGGACAAGATCATACACCTGCACAAGGCTGGAATGGGCTACAAAACCATCAGTAAGACGCTGGGCGAGAAGGAGACAACTGTTGGTGCCATAGTAAGAAAATGGAAGAAGTACAAAATGACTGTCAATCGACAAAGATCTGGGGCTCCACGCAAAATCTCACCTCGTGGGGTATCCTTGATCATGAGGAAGGTTAGAAATCAGCCTACAACTACAAGGGGGGAACTTGTCAATGATCTCAAGGCAGCTGGGACCACTGTCACCACGAAAACCATTGGTAACACATTACGACATAACGGATTGCAATCCTGCAGTGCCCGCAAGGTCCCCCTGCTCCGGAAGGCACATGTGACGGCCCGTCTGAAGTTTGCCAGTGAACACCTGGATGATGCCGAGAGTGATTGGGAGAAGGTGCTGTGGTCAGATGAGACAAAAATTGAGCTCTTTGGCATGAACTCAACTCGCCGTGTTTGGAGGAAGAGAAATGCTGCCTATGACCCAAAGAACACCGTCCCCACTGTCAAGCATGGAGGTGGAAATGTTATGTTTTGGGGGTGTTTCTCTGCTAAGGGCACAGGACTACTTCACCGCATCAATGGGAGAATGGATGGGGCCATGTACCGTACAATTCTGAGTGACAACCTCCTTCCCTCCGCCAGGGCCTTAAAAATGGGTCGTGGCTGGGTCTTCCAGCACGACAATGACCCAAAACATACAGCCAAGGCAACAAAGGAGTGGCTCAGGAAGAAGCACATTAGGGTCATGGAGTGGCCTAGCCAGTCACCAGACCTTAATCCCATTGAAAACTTATGGAGGGAGCTGAAGCTGCGAGTTGCCAAGCGACAGCCCAGAACTCTTAATGATTTAGAGATGATCTGCAAAGAGGAGTGGACCAAAATTCCTCCTGACATGTGTGCAAACCTCATCATCAACTACAGAAGACGTCTGACCGCTGTGCTTGCCAACAAGGGTTTTGCCACCAAGTATTAGGTCTTGTTTGCCAGAGGGATCAAATACTTATTTCCCTCTGCAGAATGCAAATAAATTCATATACTTTCCACAATGTGATTTTCCGGATTTAATTTGTGATGTGCTATCTCTCACTGTTACCAATAACCTACCCTTCAATTATGGGCTGCTCATGTCTTTGTCAGTGGGCAAACTTACAAAATCAGCAAGGGATCAAATACTTATTTCCCCCACTGTACATTGTATGTGATACTTTATATGTATACCCAAGTTTGATTTGTCCTTGCCTTTCTCAGGGCACAGACCGTAGAAGTCTACCCAGCACTGTTTTTGTACTAAGTTCTGGAGCTAACGTCGAAGCCCCTCAAAAATTTACACTCCAGCCCATCCATATCTATTCAGTCACAATCAGGACATAGACCGTAAAAGTCTGCCCAGCTCCCATTTTGTTTCCCAATTACCGGCGTCGCCACTCAATCTCTGCTAAGATTCCGCAGAACCATTCTTTCTAAACAGGATTCCTATGTATTTATCCCACGCATGTTAGAATTCCGTTACCGTTTTCATCTCCACCACCTCCTGCGGGAGGGCATTCCACATATCCACTACCCTCTCTGTGAAAAAATACTTCCTGACATTAGTCCTGAGTCTGCCCCCCTTGAACCTCAATTCATGTCCTCTAATTCTACCACCTTCCCGTCTCTGAAAAAGGTTCATTTGCGGATTAATACCTTTAAAATATTTGAACGTCTGTATCATGTCACCCCCCGTTTCTCCTTTCCTGTAAGATATACATGTTCAGGTCAGCAAGTCTCTCCTCATACGGTTTGCAATGCAAATCCTATACCATTTTTGTAGCTTTTCTTTGCACCGCTTTCAATCTTTTTACATCTTTAGCAAGATACAGCCTCCAAAACTGAACACAATACTCCAAGTGGGGCCTCACCAACGACTTGTATAGGGGCATCAACACCTCCTTCTGCTGGCTATGCCCCTTTCTATGCAGCCTAGCATCCTTCTGGCCACGGCCGTCGCCTTGTCGCATTGTTTCTTCACCTTCAGATCCTCAGACACCAAAACTCCAAGGTCTCTCTCCTGAGTCGAGCTTACTAATCTCTCCCCTCCTATTCGGTATCTCTCTTTTGGTTTTCTGCACCCCAAGTGCATCACTCTACACTTCTTGGCATTAAATTTTAACTTTCACATGAAGACTCCAGTGGTATGTTACAAACACACCTTTTATTGCATCTGTGTGTCCTTACAAAAAGGATGACACAAACAAAATCTACAAAAAACATAGATAAACCACAATTCATTCACCATTCACCCGCGATAACAACCAGTACAAATTAAATATCATTAGTCATCATAGATGTGATTAAACCTATCATATGCTTAGAAACCTATGCAGTATGGCTACTATAGTTCGCAAATATCCATCAGCAAATGACCATCAAAAGTAGACTAGTACTTATCTTCATATGTAGTACTACTTCTGTGAAAATGTTCAATGGAGCTGATCCTGAGCTCAAGCAGCAATAAGCATGACCATACTTCGTACTCCTCAAACAATCTGGGGAGTATCGGGCAAAGTTCAGTGGTGCGGTTCTTGACCCTCGCCTATGCGAGTCTCCACCTGGCAAGCAGTCACTTAGAAGAATGATAATGAAAAGGTGGTTCTTCCTGAGGAAGCGAAACGAAATGCGGTCCAGCATTGGGGAACCGTGGTGAACAGGAGAAGTACATCTGCCCTGAAGGTGGTTCTAGTCACCCTTCACCTGGGATTTACAACTGGTTGCAAAGTATGGAATCTAGCAGTGCATTATTTGAGCTCTGCAGCTGTATCCATTGTGAGCGCTAATGAATGCTGCAGCAGACAGAGGCCGATACTCCCCAGATTGTTTGAGGAGTACGAAGTATGGTCATGCTTATTGCTGCTTGAGCTCAGGATCAGCTCCATTGAACAGGTGCTATCCAAAGTTCTTCCAAAGCTACAGTGTCCTCAGAGTGGTCCCCTTCCCATGATTCTCACAGACTCACCACTTCTGGGTCCTCTGCAGCAGCAGGAACCATTGCTTTGCTCAACCTTCTTGTCAGCTGGTTTCTGATCTTGCTATCTGGACAAAGGGTCATATCCAACTCAGACCAATTGAAGATCCCCTTCCTAATTAGTACACTGAGCATTTCCACTCCAGTTCCAATTGGGGTGACATCAAGGTGCTCAATTATGCTGTTCTGGCATAAGACTGGTGAACAAGATAGATTTAGTTTAATAATATATATTTACTTATATTTTACTGTAGATTTTGCTATATAAGTAATATTTACTGCACATATCTTACTGCTATTTATATGGAAGGGTATTTTAGAAAGACGACCAAGTCTGTATGTCACATACAGACCTCCATTTTGGCATCATTTTGGCGGAGGCCAAAAAAGCAAATAGAATGCTAGGAATTATTAGGAAAGGATGGCGAATAAGACCGAAAATACTAAAATGCCTCTTTATTGCTCCATGGTGTAGCCTCACCTTGAGTATTCATTCAGTTCTGGTTGCCTTATCTTAAAAAAGATGTAGCAGAATTAGAAAAGGTTCAAAGAACAGTGACCAAAATGATAAAGGAGATAGAACTCCTTTCATATGAGGAAAGGCTAGAAGAGGTTATGGCTCTTCAGCTTGGAAAAGAGACGGATAAGGGGAGAGATGATTGAGGTCTACAAAATCCTGAGTGCTGTAGAATGAGTAGAACTGAATTGATTTTTTACTCGTTCCAAAAGTACAAAGACTAGGGGACGCTCAAGGAAGTTACATGGAAATACTTTTAAAACAAATAGGAGGAAATATTTTTTCACTCAATGAATAGTTAAGCACTGGAACTCATTGCTGGAGGATGTAGTAACAGCAGTTAGTGTATCTGGGTTTTAAAAAGGTTTGAACAGGGTCCTGGAGGAAAAGTTCATAGTCTGCTATTGAGATAGACATGGGAAAGCGCTTCCCTGGGATTGGTAGCATGGAATGTTGCCACTATTTGGGTTTCTGCCAGGTACTTGGCCACTGTTGGAAACAGGATACTGGGCTAGATGGACCATTGGTCTGACCCAATATGGCTATTCTGTTCTTATATTCTTATATATTCATTCCTCATGTATTTCAGAGCAGTATCTGCCGACATACCACCTATTCTATAAAACATGAGAAATGGATGCTCAAGTTCTGGCTATGACCAGCATGAGCATCCATTTTACAAACTGAAAAGTCCAAACTATAAATTGGGCAAAACAAGGGACATGGACACCTATGTGGCAGCTGAGGAGCATCCATATTACAAAATGGCCACACAGGCATCCATGTGAAAGAGTAACCTAATGGTTAGAGCAGCTGCGGAGAACCCTCATAGAGAGCCATAGGTTGCCTTTCAAGTCCTGCTGCAACTTTTTGATTTGGTTTTATATATCACCTTTTACCGAAGAGTGAATGCAGTTTAAAGTCAGTAAATAACATTTAAATGCAATGTATTTAAATAAAAGTTTTTAATTTTGTTTCTTTTTTTGTCATTGTGAGCCCTTCAGGGACAGGAAACTACCTACTGTGGCTTCCCTTACTCCATTCAGTGGAGGAATGATCAATTGGAGCACCCTTCTGTAACATGCTAATTAGCAAGTCTAAATAAGGATGTCCATATTTTTTAATATGGATGTCTCTTCCCCTTCTGCAATTTGTGTTGGATGTCCATCTTTTGGCCCCCCCCCCCCCCCCCCCCATATACTGGCCACAACATGCCCAGACCACACCCTCTTGCTGTGTGGATGTACAACAGTTTTAAAGGGTCATATCCTGGTTTTATAAAATCAGACGTTTAAATGTCGGTTTTCAGACATTCAATAACATAAGTACATAAGTAATGCCATACTGGGAAAAGACCAAGGGTCCATCGAGCCCAGCATCTTGTCCACGACAGCGGCCAATCCAGGCCAAGGGCACCTGGCAAGCTTCCCAAACGTAACCACCATATTGTATTTTGTAATTTCATATTGTTATTGTGTAATTTGCATTGGGCATTTATGGATAGAATAGAATAACGAATTTGATTAAAAAAAAAAAACAAAGAGGAACAGAGGTTGGGCAAAACTTTGAATAAGGGGCTGTTTATTTGACTTTTGAGGGATACATAGGATATCTCAGCAGCTTATCCCAAATAAAATATACAAATATTGTTTGTTCACCAGACACAGCAGATAGCGGTTAGCTGTAAATTGTTGTAAACCAAAAAGTGATGAATGAAGCCCACAGTCCTATAGAAACAAAATCCACTTCTTATCTGAGCTCTGGTGTGAGTTCAGATAAGCTGGCGGGTAAAAAGATAAAATTAGACAAAGCACAGTGGGTTTTATTTTTCCATGGCTCCTTTGTTGTTGTTGTTGTTGTTGTTGTTTGCTCCTAATAGCTTCCAAAGGAGACTTGAATGTCTGACCTGGTTTAGCTGTCTTGCATTTATATAACAGGCTCTCTTTCCAAGGCTCTGGATAATCGGTGTGTGTGATGCATTTGACAGATTCTCATGAACCTAACAGAGTCTTTGTGATATCATATCTTCTTTGTTATGGAACATATCCGCTTTGTGTTCCATAGAAAACTCATTATCACCTAGTTGGTGGTCCCAGCCAAAAATAAAACTCTTCCTATCACAGATGGTAGAAAGTAGCTCCTTCTCTTCAAGACAGAAATGCTGGCCTTTCGAAATTTTTGTCCTGCATCACATAAAACCTGCCATTCAAGTAAGGCTCCTGCTATGTAACAGTTTTAAATACTAGATAAAAAGAACAAGATAACAAAAATGATCTCATTCAGGAGTCCTTTTATTTATTTATTACATTTGTACCCTGCGCTTTCCCACTCAAAGCAGGTTCAATGCGGCTTACATAGTAATTGGGATAGTGAATGATACATACCTGTAGCAGGTGTTCTCCGAGGACAGCAGGCTGATTGTTCTCACGACTGGGTGACGTCCACGGCAGCCCCCACCAACCAGAAGAAGCTTCGCGGGCGGTCCGCACGCAGGGCACGCCCACCGCGCATGCGCGGCCGTCTTCCCGCCCGTGCGTGACCATTCCCGCCAGTTGAATGACAAGCAAGAAACAACATGAAAACGCAACTCCAAAGGGGAGGAGGGAGGGTAAGTGAGAACAATCAGCCTGCTGTCCTCGGAGAACACCTGCTACAGGTATGTATCATTCACTTTCTCCGAGGACAAGCAGGCTGCTTGTTCTCACGACTGGGGTATCCCTAGCTCTCAGGCTCACTCAAAACAAGAACCCAGGTCAATTGAACCTCGCAACGGCGAGGGTATAACAGAAATTGACCTACGAAGAACAACTAACTGAGAGTGCAGCCTGACCAGAATAAATTCGGGTCCTGGAGGGTGGAGTTGGATTTACACCCCAAACAGATTCTGCAGCACCGACTGCCCGAACCGACTGTCGCGTCGGGTATCCTGCTGGAGGCAGTAATGTGATGTGAATGTGTGGACAGATGACCACGTCGCAGCCTTGCAAATCTCTTCAATAGTGGCTGACTTCAAGTGGGCCACTGACGCTGCCATGGCTCTAACACTATGAGCCGTGACATGACCCTCAAGAGCCAGCCCAGCCTGGGCGTAAGTGAAGGAAATGCAATCTGCTAGCCAATTGGAGATGGTGCGTTTCCCGACAGCGACCCCTAGCCTGTTAGGGTCGAAAGAAACAAACAATTGGGCGGACTGTCTGTGGGGCTGTGTCCGCTCCAAGTAGAAGGCCAATGCTCTCTTGCAGTCCAATGTGTGCAACTGACGTTCAGCAGGGCGGGTATGCGGCCTGGGGAAGAATGTTGGCAAGACGATTGACTGGTTAAGATGGAACTCCGACACCACCTTCGGCAGGAACTTTGGGTGGGTGCGGAGCACTACTCTGTTGTGATGAAATTTGGTATATGGAGCATGAGCTACTAGGGCTTGAAGCTCACTGACCCTACGAGCTGAAGTAACTGCCACCAAGAAAATGACCTTCCAGGTCAAGTACTTCAGATGGCAGGTATTCAGTGGCTCAAAAGGAGGTCTCATCAGCTGGGTGAGGACGACGTTGAGATCCTATGACACTGCAGGAGGCTTGATAGGGGGCTTTGACAAAAGCAAGCCTCTCATGAATCGAACGACTAAAGGCTCTCCAGAGATGGCTTTACCTTCCACACGATAATGGTAAGCACTAATCGCACTAAGGTGATTCCTTACTGAGTTGGTCTTGAGGCCAGACTCCGATAAGTGCAGAAGGTATTCAAGCAGGTTCTGTGCAGGGCAAGAACGAGGTTCTAGGGCCCTGCTCTCACACCAAACGACAAACCTCCTCCACTTGAAAAAGTAACTCTTTTTAGTGGAATCCTTCCTAGAGGCAAGCAAGACACGGGAGACACCCTCAGACAGACCCAACGCAGTGAAGTCTACGCCCTCAACATCCAGGCCGTGAGAGCCAGGGACTGAAGGTTGGGGTGCAGCAACGCTCCGTCGTTCTGCGAGATGAGAGTCGGAAAACACTCCAATCTCCACGGTTCTTCTGAGGACAACTCCAGAAGAAGAGGGAACCAGATCTGACGGGGCCAAAAGGGCGCTATCAGAATCATGGTGCCGTGGTCTTGCTTGAGCTTCAGTAAGGTCTTCCCCACCAAAGGTATGGGAGGATAAGCATACAGGAGGCCGGTCCCCCAATGGAGGAGAAAGGCATCCGACGCCAGTCTGCCGTGGGCCTGTAGTCTGGAACAGAACAGAGGCAGCTTGTGGTTCGTCTGAGAGGCGAAAAGGTCCACCGAGGGGGTGCCCCACTCTCGGAAGATCTTGCGTACCACTCTGGAATGGAGCGACCACTCGTGCGGTTGCATGACTCTGCTCAGTCTGTCGGCCAGACTGTTGTTTACACCTGCCAGGTATGTGGCTTGGAGGAGCATGCCGAACTGGCAAGCCCACCGCCACATGCCGACGGCTTCCTGACACAAGGGGCGAGATCCGGTGCCCCCCTGCTTGTTGGTGTAATACATTGCAACCTGATTGTCTGTCCGAATTTGAATAATTTGGTAGGACAGCCGGTCTCTGAAAGCCTTCAGTGCGTTCCAGATCGCTCGGAGCTCCAGGAGGTTGATCTGCAGATCCTTTTCCTGGAGGGACCACAGACCCTGGGTGTGAAGCCCATCGACATGAGCTCCCCACCCCAGGCGAGATGCATCCGTCGTCAGCACTTTCGTGGGCTGCGGAATTTGGAATGGACGTCCCAGGGTCAAATTGGTCCGGATGGTCCACCAGAGCAGTGAAGTGCGGCAACTGGTGGAGGGGCGGATGACATCTTCTAGATTCCCGGTGGCTTGAACCCACTGGGAAGCTAGGGTCCATTGAGCAGATCTCATGTGAAGGCGAGCCATGGGAGTCACATGGACTGTGGAGGCCATATGACCCAGAAGTCTCAACATCTGCCGAGCTGTGAACCGCTGAGACGCTCTGGTCTGCGAAGCCAGGGACAAGAGGTTGTTGGCCCTCGCTTCGGGAAGGAAGGCCTGAGCCGTCTGGGTATTCAGCAGAGCTCCTATGAATTCCAGAGACTGGGTTGGCTGGAGATGGGACTTTGGGTAATTTATCACAAACCCCAGCAGCTCCAGGAGTTGAGTAGTGCACTGCATGGACCGGAGGGCTCCTGCCTCCGAGGTGTTCTTGACCAGCCAATCGTCGAGATATGGGAACACGTGCACTCCCAGCTTGCGTAGATACGCCGCCACCACCACGAGGCACTTTGTAAACACTCGTGGGGCAGAGGCGAGCCCAAAGGGCAGCACACAATACTGAAAGTGCCGTGCGCCCAGGCGGAATCTGAGATACTGTCTGTGAGCTGGCAGTATCGGGATGTGAGTGTATGCATCCTTTAAATCCAGGGAACATAGCCAATCGTTTTTCTGAATCATTGGCAGAAGGGTGCCCAAGGAAAGCATCCTGAACTTTTCTTTGACCAGGAATTTGTTCAGGCCTCTCAGGTCTAGGATGGGACGCATCCCCCCTGTTTTCTTTTCCACAAGGAAGTACCTGGAATAGAATCCCTGCCCTTCCTGCCCGGGTGGTACGGGCTCGACCGCATTGGCGCTGAGAAGGGCGGAGAGTTCCTCTGCAAGTACCTGCTTGTGATGGGAGCTGAAGGATTGAGCTCCCGGAGGACAATTTGGTGGCAGGGAGGCCAAATTCAGGGCGTATCCGCACCGCACTATTTGGAGAACCCACTGGTCGGAGGTTATGAGAGGCCACCTTTGGTGAAAGAATTTTAACCTCCCTCCGACCGGCAGATCGTCCGGTACGGACACTTTGAGGGCGGCTATGTTCCCGTGGATCCAGTCAAAAACCCGTCCCAGGCTTTTGCTGTGGAGGCGCAGGGGGCTGCTTAGGCGCACGCTGTTGACGAGAACGAGCGCGCTGGGGCTGTCCCTGTGCCTGGCGAGGCCTTCGGGCCGGCTGGGTGTACCTACGCCTTGCAAAGGAATAGGGCGCAGCCTGCCGGGCCCGGGAGAAACGTCCACCTGCTGAGGTGGATGCTGAAGGCGCCCGGTGGGAGAGCTTGTCGAGGGCGATTTCCCGCTGATGCAGTTGGTCCACCAGCTGCTCGACCTTCTCACCAAAAATGTTATCCCCCCGGCAAGGGACGTCGGCCAGTCTCTGCTGGGTGCGGTTGTCCAGGTCAGAGGCACGCAGCCATGAGAGCCTGCGCATCACTATACCTTGGGCCGCAGCACGAGATGCCACGTCACAGGTGTCATAGATACCCCTGGACAGGAACTTTCTGCACGCCTTCAGCTGCCTGACCACCTCCTGATCCGCCAGTTGCTTCACATTGTTCCGCATGTGGATGCTCGTATAGAGCTGGTATGACTGGATGCGGGTCACGAGCATGGAGGATTGGTAGGCCTTCCTCCCAAACGAGTCCAGAGTGCGAGACTCCCGCCCCGGGGGCGCCGAGGCAGTATCCCTCGAACTCCGTGCCCTCTTGAGAGCAGAATCCACCGCCGAGTCATGGGGCAATTGTGGCCGCATTAACTCTGGGTCCGAGTGGATCCTGTACTGGGACTCTGCTTTCTTGGGGATGGTGGGATTAGTTAATGGTCGCATCCAGTTCCGAAGCAGTGTCTCCTTGAGGACATTGTGCAGCGGTACCGTGGTGGACTCTCTAGGAGGTGATGGATAGTCGAGGACCTCGAGCATCTCAGCCCTCGGCTCATCCACAGAGACCACGGGAAAGGGAATGCAAATAGACATATCCCGCACAAAGGAGGCAAAAGAGAGACTCTCAGGGGGCGAGAGCTTTCTCTCTGGTGAAGGCGTGGGGTCCGAGGGGAGACCTGCAGACTCCTCTGAGGAGAAATATCTGGGGTCCTCCTCTTCCCCCCACGAGGCCTCTTCCTCGGTATCGGACATGAGCTCATGTAGCTGAGTCCGGAACCGGGCCCGGCTCGACGTCGAGGCACCAAGGCCTCGGTGTCGTTGAGCGGTGGACTCCCGCGCCGGCAGGGACGAAGCTCCCTCCATCGACGTCGACAGGGACTCCACCTGCGTGGCGGTCGAGACCGGCGCCGCAAGCGGCGGCGGCGTCGACGACCTCGGCATCGGGCTAGAGCTCGCCGGCGCCACAGTCATCGGCGCCGAGGGCGCAAGCACCCCCGGCGCCGGTACAGCCTGGCGCATCAGCCCTTCCAGGATCCCCGGAAGGATGGCTCGGAGGCACTCGTCCAGGCCCGCTGTCGGGAAAGACGTGGGGGCCGGTAGAGGCATCGGTGCCGGAAGCTGCTCGGGTCCAGGAGACTGCACCGAAGTGCTGGGACCCTGACGTGGCGGTACCTCCACCACCGAGGGGGACCTCTCCTCTCGACGCGGACGCTTCGGCGTCGACTCCTCTCCGGTACCGAGAGCCGGATGCGTCGAGGGCGACCGGTGACGGTGCTTCTTTGCCTTCTTACGGTGCCCGTCACCGGTGCCGGGTGGTATGGAGGAGAAGGAGGTCGATCCCCCTCGGTCCCGAGGAACCGGGTCAGACAGGGTTCGGTCCCGAGGGCCACGGGCTGAAGGAGTGACCGGGGCCGACTGCCCACGCGGTCTCTCACCTCTACCCTCACCGGAGGACCGGCGGGCCGACGGGACCTGTTCTCCTGGGGTCGATGCCATCGATGCCGATTTTTCGGGCATCGATACCGGTACCGAAGGACCGGGCGTCGATACCGATGCCGTCGAAGTCGACGTCGAGGGGCCGGCGCAAGTTCCAAAAAGACGGTCCCGCAGAACTTGCCTCGCAACCTGAGTCCGTTTCCGGAGACCGAGACACAGGGAACACGACTTGATATTGTGCTCCGGCCCGAGGCACTGGAGGCACCAAGCGTGGGTGTCGGTCTGCGAGATCGGCCGGCCGCACCGACCACACTTCTTAAATCCACTCGGGACCTTCGAGGACATCGACGGAAAAATCGCGTTGGCGAAGTTAAAGTCGTCGATGGTGGCGGAAATCACACCTCGAAAAAATAAATCGATCGCGCGGCCACAAGGCCGCAACGCGACGCCCTCGCTAGAAACGAGGGAAAAAGGAGTGCGTGCTCTTTTTTTTTTTTAAAGAAAAGAAACTGGGGCACGCGGTAACCAAAAAACTAAACAAAACTAAACAAAATCGCGTAAACGTGACGGTTTTTCCGGGGCTGCGAAGGGAGAGCGGCGACGGCATGACTCTCCTCAGGCGCGGAAAAGAAAAGACTGGCGGGAACGGTCACGCACGGGCGGGAAGACGGCCGCGCATGCGCGGTGGGCGTGCCCTGCATGCGGACCGCCCGCGAAGCTTCTTCCGGTTGGTGGGGGCTGCAGCGGACGTCACCCAGTCGTGAGAACAAGCAGCCTGCTTGTCCTCGGAGAATACAAAGTATTGGCGGAGAGAAATAAGTTGAGTATTATCGGAGTAATAAAAGAAATAGGAATGTAGAAATGCAGGGATGAGGGGAGTAGGAGAAGTATGAGCAAGGGTAAGTGAGCAATTGGAGGGTAGATGAGGCGGAGAGGAATGGGCAAGAGTGAAGGGAGTAGGAGAGGTGTGAGTAAGGGTAGGTGAGCATTGGGGGAGGGGTCGATGAGGCGACAGGGGATAGAACAGGGGATAAGCAGGGGAAAATGAGGCGGGAGATGTAGTCTAGGTCATTGTCATTGTCTCCTGGATATGTGATGAATAGATGGGTTTGTGGGAATTAATCTGGATCGTTTTACAGAGCAGCAGTAAGCCCAATGTCATACGGAGTGGCCTAGTGGTTAGAGCACCAGCCTTGCAATCCTGAGGTGGCCGGTTCAAATCCCGCTACTGCTCCTTGTGATCTTGGGCAAGTCACTTAACCCTCCATTGCCTCAGGTGCAAACTTAGATTGTGAGCCCTCCTGGGACAGAGAAATATCCAGTGTACCTGAATGTAACTCACCTTGAGCTACTACTGAAAAAGGTGAGAGCAAAATCCAAATAAATAAATGCTGCACCTTTGACACTGTGAAAAGCCTGGATGTTCTAAAGCAATGCTCTAGTCCATGGTGTCAAGGAGCCACCATTAGATCTCATGGGACCACAACAGAATTAATTCCACTATCCAGGTTATGTAGCAGATTGTCTAATAGCACTGCCAGAATGGATAATGCACCAAAATTAGGCAAAAACCTGCCTGGCAGGCATTAGACCCGAAGCTATTGGGCAACAGCTCATTCTATAAGCTTGAGAAAGGTAACACTTATTTCTGGGTATGAACAATAAGGAACAGATTCACTCCTTTGGATCCTGACACTATATGAGACCAGGATTGGCCACTGTCAGAAGCTGAATGCTGGGCTCAGTGGACCTTTGGTCTGACCCAGCCTGGTAGATCTTATGTTCACCAAAGAATGAAGCTCTCATACTGGTCTATAATTTTTGACTGACTGTGGGTGTAATTCGCAGCGGGTGTAATCCACAGATCCGCAGTATGCAAAAGCATTGGCAGGGCATATGTTCCCCTGAAGAAGCTGGGAGGTGAAACGGGTCCCCATTGCGATTGTTCCTTCTGCTGAAGCTAAGTTATTTTTCTATGTAAGATAATTATATGCAAGAAAACAAAGAAAAATGATAATCACTAAAGTTATATGGGTGGATTGTATCAATATATCTTATGCACGAAAGAGCACTGAATTTAAACATTGTTAATAATTGTTTAAAGAAAAAATGGAGATTTTTGGCCAATGAGCTATCCTGTGAGCTGTGTGAAGAAGTACGCTATCCTGCTTATAACTGAAAGAGAAAAACGCCTATATTGCGACCCAAATCAGGAGATGGGCGTCTTTCTCGCGTGGGCGCCCAAATTGGTATCAAAAGCCGATTTTGGGCGTTTCCAACTGCAATCCGTCACAGAAACGGGTAAAGTTGACGGGAGCGTGTCGGAGGCGTGGTGAAGGCGGAACTGGGGCATGGTTATCGGCCGAGGAGAGATGGGCGTCTTTAGCTGATAATCGAAAAAAAAGGCATTTTTATCGCGATTTTGGGTCACTTTTTTTGGACCCTTTTTTTTCACGAACAAGTCCCAAAAATTTCCCCAACTGCCTAGATGACCACTGGAGGGAATCGGGGATGACCTCCCCGGACTCCCCCAGTGGTCACTAACCCCCTCCCACCAAAAAAACCCCACTTTAATAACTTTTTTTCCAGCCTCTATGCCAGCCTCAAATGCCATACCCACCTCTATGACGGCAGAATGTGTTCTATCCTGTGACAGCCTTTCCCTGGTTCTGATGTGGCTCTCGGGTGAGTGTGACAACTTTTCTGTTATGCGCACTGCAGAGTCACATCAGCAATGCATTGTAGTGGGTGTAGGGTATTGGGCTCCATGATTCCACTAGCTTGTGGCAAATGCTCACGATGTTGGTAGTTGGTAGGCTCTACTCCCATGGTGCTTTTCTCCCTTAGGCTCTACTCCCATGGTGCTTTTCCCCCTTCTTACTGGGTCAGAGTGTGCCCTGTTTTGTTTTCGGTAGTCCATGAGGTAGTGGCCATTTTTGTAAGCCAGTTTTAGATCCCTTTCACGTGTTAGCCACGTTACAGAACTTAGTTCTTACCTTGAATGTGGCTGAAAGAGGGCATTGTACAGCATTCTGCCAGCTCTGACCTACTGCTAATCTCAGTACCAGGGAGACTTGTTGCCAGTGGGGCACAACCTCTGATTTGCAGTTAACTGTGAGTAAGCATGCTTATTCCAATAAAGGACGTTTTCGGAGAGATGTCTTCAGGTGTCAACTGGTGTGCCAATGTTATATAGCAGCAACAAGAAGTCCTAGAGGCCTGCGTGTATGCAGGTCCCTGGAGCTCTTTTAGTGGGTACCGCAGTGCACTTCAGCCAGGTGGACCCAGGCCCATCCCCCCCTACCTGCAACACTTGTGCTGGTAAATGGGAGTTCTCCAAAACCCACTGTACCCACATGTAGGTGCCTCCTTCACCCCTAAGAGCTATGGTAGTGTTGTACATTTGTGGGTAGTGGGTTTTGGTGGAGGGGGGTTGGGTGCTCAGCACCCGTGGTAAGGGAGCTATGCATGTGGGAGCGTTGTCTGAAGTCCACCGCACTGACCTCTAGGGTGCCCAGTTGGTGTCCTGGCATGTCAGGGGGGCGAGTGTACTATGAATCGTGGCCCCTCCCACGACCAAATGGCTCAGATTAGGACGTTTTTGAGCTGGGCATTTTTAGTTTCCATTATCACTAAAAAAAAAAAAATGCCCAGCTGAAAAACGTCCATTTTTTCGAAAATATGGTCTGTCCCGCCTCTTCACGTACCTGTTTTTGGACATAGACGCCCATGGAGATAGGCATTCGCGTTCGATTATGCACCTCCACGTCCGTCGGTGTGACTAGCAAACACTTTTTTTCAGAATACCCCAGCCAGTTGAGGTCTTTTTTCCTGCTTTCTGGGAAGAAATGTTCTTTATTTTCTTTCACTTCTCTTTGGCTTTTTTTAGAGTTTTATTTTAGCAATCAGTCAAGAATGGTTCTTTCAATGGAAATAAACTCTTTTCAAAAGATGTATTTGTCAACTCTCCTTAGTCAATCTTGAATGACAGGAGGTAAGCAGAGACTGTAGATTTTGCTTCTAATACAATGATATCATTTTTGTAACTAGAAAAGGATTTTAAACTAGCTATGTCCTATTTGAAATATAGGTACTGTCTCCTGCGTGAGTAAGCTTGCTGCTCTGGCAAATTACATATTACACATCGGTCTTCTATTCCGGAAAAGCCTATGCAGTTCCATTAAGATTACAAAAAGCAAAGAGACCGAAACATAATTCGGGAATCACAAACTTAACATCAATTAACTAGATAAATCAGCTGACATTTTCTAAATAGAAAAGATTTTAGTTGTTCTCTTAATCTTTAATAATCCCTCAGCGACTGAACTGAGAGTCAAGATAAGTGATTACTTAAAAGTTGATTTTGCCAAAAAGAAAATATGATTATTAAATGATAATTTAGAAACAATTTGAAAAAATTGAGAATTTTGAGAAAGAAACAACACTGGACTGATGATTAATAATGGTGATGATTACCCATTTTGTTTACAATATTGCCTAGGTCACACCTCTGATGGTCCAAGAAAAACTATAGTGAAGGATTTTTTTGGGGGGTGGGATCATTTAGTTAGACCTATTTGAAATATGGGCATAAATCTGAAAAATCTCTACAGAAAATTTTCAAATAAGATTTTTGTTCTGTTTATTAGAAATGAAAATTGTATATGTGGTTTGTTTCAGTGATTGTTACATTTAACAGAGGAAAGACTGCAGTTGTGGCTGGAAATGACTACATCAGCGTCAAGCGAAATGAAGTATTTTAGCATACTTTCACGGTTACATTTGATATTACACCTATACTAAATATTGCAGGAACCTGTGCTGTGTTGAAAGCTCACGCCAAGAATCCTACATATATCACCTTCACTGGAACGTTGCTGAAAATTTTTAAAGAGACACCTTCTCCCTCCTTCCCCACTGAAATGCCCTTCCTCTAACCCGACAGAATGCCTGACATTACTACCAGCTATTTGTCTTCTCTTCTTCAGATTCTTCCAATTCCCCCCCCCCCCCCCCCCCCCCCAAAGAAGCTTCTATTTCAAGCAGGCCACTGCATTTGAACAGCTCACTTTGGAAATAGTTTTTGGCTATTTAGTGCTGTGGGCACAACCTGCCATCTTTTGTTGGCTTGTGGAAGCCCCATTTTGCCTGTGTGCACAGGAGCCACATCAGCAGGGCTTTTGTTTGAGGGGGTACTTGGGGGTACTGAGTACCGGCACCTTTTCCATTGTCTGCTAAAATTGACCCATGGACCCCAAGTTTTAATGAAAGAGCTCAGGCTCTACACACCAATTCTGCCTTGTCATAGATTCTGTGACTGGTTGCTGGGGACCTGGCTATTGTGGGGTGAGTCCCCTCAGCGATCACCCCACCCCTGAAGGGTGGCCTAGCATTTGAGTACCAGCACCTTTTTTGCTAGAAAAAAAATGCACTGCACATTAGACAAGGTATCTCAGACATACCTTTGGTTTTCTCTGGTATATTTTATGGGGTATGCAGATATACAGAATATTAGTTCAGAAAAAAAGGTAAAATCACCCAGCTCCACATTGCACTACTGTGGAATTGGACAGAGGAGAATATTATCCCAACCCTTTTATTAAACTTGCTCCACAGCACTGTCATGTCTCTTCCTCCGCTCTCATCTCTCATGATACAGAATAGAACTTTGCAGACCAGACCGACTTGGATTCATTCCAGAGAAATGATTGATGGACCCTCTGCTTTTGGGAGCTCCCAAAATAATCCTAACAAATGTTTCCCAGTAGTACCTGGCAGCCAACCAGAAGACAGCACTGGCATTTCCTAAATCCTGAAAAAGTGACTGTCACCACATATGCCTGCTCTAAATATAAACACTGTGAGGTAGCAGAGGTTAAACGAGCCTTTCCTCAAACTATACCTGATGTATCACAAGTGCCCTCGCCCCACATTAAGCCACTCCCACACCGACATTGAGGTTGCTTTCTTGCAGGGACATAGAACAAAATTACTGCTCGATTACCCATAAGTGTATAGGAATGACCACACACACTAATAATTGATTGCTTTTATTAACTGCCTTTATGAAGAGATTCACCCTTACTTTCCAAAACCTAATTTTTGAGTTTGCAGATGCCACAAACCAGAAATCCGGGTCCAGTATTGAAACTTTTTTTTTTTTTAAACATGGCCATGACATTTAAATATAATCTGGATATTTGGCACTGCTAGTTGGACAGTGGAGGAGTGACCTAGTGGCCTAGTGGTTAGAGCACAGGTCTTGCAATCCAGAGGTGGCCGGTTCAAATCCCACTGCTGCTCCTTGTCTTGGGCAAGCCTTAATCCTCTGCCCCAAGTACAAACTGAGGTGCCCTTTTACTAAAAAACGGGCTTAGCATATCATCACGCAGGATGTTCCTTCACACTAAGCCCATTTTTAGTGCGGCCGTCAAAAAGGGTTTTTTCCTATTTGTTTTAATGTTAGCATTAGCATGCGGCAATCGAAAGAAAATTATCACAGGAGCACTTACCACCTCTTATTTAGAAAGCACTAAAGGGTCCTTTTATTAAGGTGCGCTGAAAATGGCCTGCGTTGGTGTAGACGTGTGTATTGGGCGCGCATAGGTCCATTTTTCAGCGTGCCTGCAAAACAGGCCTTTTGGGGGGGGGGGGGGGGGGGATCCGAAAATGGATATGCAGCAAAATAAAAATCGGTGGACGTCCATTTTGGGTCTGAGACCTTACTGCCACCTATTGACCTAGTGGTAAAGTCTCACGCATTAACCGGGCTGTAATGGTCTATGCATTTACAATGCCGATTACTGCCCGGTTAGTGCCACGCACCAGAAAATTTCCAACGTGTTTAGTTGGCGCATGTAAAAAAATTAAATTACCGCCTGAGACACGCAGTAGTTCAAAATTGGTGTACGTGCCTACATGGCTTATTAAAAGGGCCCCTATGTTATGCCTGTACTAACCATTCAGCATTTATTTATTTGGATTTTGCTCACACCTTTTTCAGTAGTAGCTCAAGGTGCATTACATTCTGGTGCACTGGGTACTGCCCTGTCCCAGGAGGACTCACAACCAAAGTTTGTACCTGAGGCAATGGAGGGTTAAGTGACTTGCCCAAGATCACAAGGAGCAGCAGTGAGATTTGAACCTGCCACCTCTGGATGTCAAGACTGGCGCTCTAACCACTAGGCCACTCCTCCACTCTAATAATGGCAGCATGCTAGAGGATTAGCTCATCCATACCCATTCCCATTCTCTGGCCCTGTCATGTGACCTCCAAAAAACAGCAAAATTAACACGGAATAGTTTAGCAAGTGCCTCATTGAGACATTTTTGCTGTGTTAGGTGCGCATTAACACCTAATGCAGCTTAGTAAAAGGGCTCCTTACATTGTAAGCCCTCCAGGAACAGGGAAACACCCGATTATAACTCATCTCGAGCTACTACTAAACAAGATGGGAGCTAAAAATCCAAATAAAATTGTATCTGGGTAGCAGTGATATGCTTTATAAATAACCAGGTTTTTTTTGTTGTTTTAGTTATCTGGATAATGGGGTAGAATATAGATGAGACCCAGATAATTTCCAGAATGATCCACGCATTGCCCCCGTACAAATCAGGACTGGTCAATAATGACACTTTCTAAATTCAATAATGATAGAGACAGTTACGTATTTCCCGCCTTTCCAGTGATATCCCAAGTTCTACAGAAAACCATCTGAGATAGACAGTAGTCATCCTAGAAGCACCACATAGCTGAGGCATATCTGCTTTCCACTTTGTCTCTGGCAATAGATCATCCGATTCCACCAAAGAGACATCCTACATTGCTGACTCAGCAACATAGGATAAGGCTGTATCCCAATCTAAAGAGCTTGTCTCTCCTGGTTTGGAATGGAAGATCTCCCAGTTTTAGAGGAATTCGAAGAAATCATCCCAGTGGCAAGGAAACCTTCCACTAGGAGGTCTTATCATCTGAAATACTACCAGTTTTCCCATTGCTCCATATCCAAGCATCATGAACCATTCAAATGCCCACTGCCACAAGCTCTGTCATACCCCCTTCATCTTTGCAAGACAAGCCTGAAGACCTCTTTGATAAGAGTTCATCTGTCAGCAATAGCAACATAATATGATCACGTTGAGGGACAAGACTTTTCATGTCATTCACTGGTTTCACGTTTTATGTGAGGCCTCATGAACACCAAGGCATCTATTCAGAAACCCCTACCTAGTTGAGATTTGAATATTTCCCTTGCACAACTCATGGACCCCTCCTTTGGACCCCTGGGACAAGCTAAGCACCTCATGTGGGAGGCAGTTCTCCTCATTGAAATAACCATGGCAAGAAGAGCTAGGGAGTTTATAAATAACCTATGCAAATAAATAAAACATTTTGTCTATTAGATTGCAAGCTCTTTGAGCAGGGACTGTCTTTCTTCTAAGTTTGTGCAGCGCTGCGTACGCCTTGTAGCGCTATAGAAATGCTAAATAGTAGTAGTAGTAGTAGTAGTTTTTATTTTAACACTATTTACAAATATAAGATTAAAATGCATGAATGCTTCTGCGACCCGAAGATCCACCTAAGATTTTGGATCAGTTAGTTGGCTGTACAAAATGCTCTAAGCTAATTATCATGTGTGATTATCCTCACCCTCAATTACTATGTTTAAGTTTATTAAAATGCTTGATGGTGATACAGGCCATTGCGGCTAACAATTAAAACATTACAAGGTAAAAGTGAAATCTGAAAGGAACGCCAAAGGTAAATAGGAAAGGAAAAGACCAGCCAAACAGAGAAACAATCATACATAAGGACAGAGCCGGGTAGACTTCTATGGTCTATGTCCCAGAAATATCAAAGAAAGACCATGATCAAGTATTTAATATCACGTTCATTATTGATTTAATCTAGAATTGAGAATGAATGTGACTGTTGGGCAGACTGGATGGACCATTCAGGTCTTTATCTGCCGTCACTTACTATGTTACTATACATGTTTAATAGGAAACAAAAAGGAGGAGATAGACACACATGGGTATGCTGCTGATCAAAACAATTGGCTTATCACAGTATTTCCCAAGTCTGGTCCTGGAATATCCCTTGCCAGTCAGGTTTTCAGGATATCCAAAATGAATATGCATGGCAGAGATTTGCATATAATGGAGGCAGTGTATGCAAATCAAGTTCATGCATATTCATTGTGGATATCCTGAAAACCTGACTGGCAAGGGGTACTCCAGGACTGGACTTAGAAAACACTGGCTTATCGCATGCCATCATGTTTAAAAAAAAACCCCAAAATAAATCCAAGGCAATATATACAATTCTATACACATTACATGGTACTGACATGTTAATGGAAATTCAAGCATCCATCAAGAGCATTATTGGGCCTTATATAAGGGGAGCTTTCCCCACCTATGTGCAACTGATTTACAATGACATAAATTGTGTGCACTGCAACGTAAATTCAGTTGTTGTTTCAAGTCCAGATCTGCACTGGGTTAACAGTGTTGCAGGACAGCTTAGTTAAGAATGCTACCTTGATGTACTAAGTGGAAAACATGTCTTCAGCAAGCCTCCTGCTTGCAAATTTTGCATTCACTGTGCTGTGGCTTCTGTCTGCCTAATCTCATGGCCACCTGCTCAGTTTATATAGTATGTGATTAATACTCACATTACTGTAGATGAGTGTCCTTCAGCGCACAGGTGGCAGGTCACAGTTGTTTAGATGGGCAACCTTCATAGCTTTCTTCAGTTATACTCTGTTTCACATTGGTGTCACATACTTCTTTGCACTTGATTAAATTTGTTTGCGCTTCCTTACCGATAAAAAGACTACTTAAGCCATGGAGGAAGGGCCTGGCTCCCCAGCACATGGGCTGTTAAAGCTGATACAGTGATACCTCGGTTTTCATTGGTAATCCGTCCGAAAACAATCGGCAAAATCCGAAACCAACGAAAACCAAGGCAATAAGAAAGTACAGTAGATGGCGCTCGGTAGATGGCAATTTTGAAGTTGCAGCAGTTACATCACTTGTGATACTGGTGCTGTCAAGTACCACCTGGAAGGAGATTTTATGCCATTCCTGGGTTTTGGCAAGCCTGTCTTGATGGATCTGCAGCCAGCTGAAGACGAAATCCGAGGCGACAGACGAAAACCGAGACAAATTTTTTGATGAAAAAAACAACAAAAACCAAAAATGACGAAATCCGAAGGCGACGAAAACCGAGGTTTTACTGTACTTCCAAAAGTCTTAGAATCCCATTTGTGTACAAGAGAAGGATACCAAGAAGCGGTATGGTTTCTGCAAGTCATCCCATGCTACACAACAGAATGGAGGGACAACTTGAATCATACTAAAATGAGTTTGACAGAGTCCAAGGTCCCCTTTTACAAAGGCACACTAAAAATAAGCGTGCACTAAACGTTAGAGACGCTCATATGTTCTCATTGGCATCATCTCTAGCTTTTAGCATGAGCTAAAAACGCTAGTGTGCCTTTGTAAAAGAATCCTCAAGTTATGTTTTATATGCATGCCTTAAGAAGCTGGCATCGTCCCCAGAAAAGCAAATTCATAGTGGTCAACACAGTTAATCATTTCTACTGTACACATTATGTACAGGTAATTTTTCTGTCCCCACAGGGCTCACAAACCTAAGGTTTGGTACCTTGGGGCAATGGAGGGTTAAGTGACTTGCCCAAGGTCACAAGGAGCTGCAGTGGGAATCAAACCCAATTCTACAGGATCAAAGTCTACTGCATTAACCACTAGGCTACTTCTCCACTCAAACAGAGTACATTAAAATCTTTTCAACTAAGATAGGAAAATAGAAAACATCTAACTGCACCATACCAGAGGCTGTACGACAAGTGCAGCTGTAGAAGGTACAAATATGTAGCAGTGAAAACAATTGCTCCCAGCCTATTATCTCCTCTCATTAGCAGTAGTGAAGTGGGCAGGGTGGGCACCAGTGGGCTCGTCTCACAGAGCACAACTATAGCTTGGTAGGGTTCTGCCTTTATAAATATTATTTCTGAGAAACACTTGCAATCGTGTGAACAGGTCCATTTGTTTGCTTCCTGTAAAAACCAAATAGCATATTCTACACTTGACAAGAACAGTTCTTGAGAAGCAAAATACAGTGCAGAAAAGTGCAGATTGCCTGCAAAAAGAATTGTGGGATTTGATTTATATAATTAGAAAAAGAAGATCATGGGCTATTCAGATATAATAAGAGTATAAGTAGGAACAGTGGCACTGGTTAATTTCTGCTTCAGCTCTTTTGGTTTTTTATTTTAGAAATCTCCAGTAGCTGCCTGCTCCGGTATATACTTTAACCTGGTTCTTTTGGAGATGAAAGGCGGCATGCAGCTGCCAGTTTGCTAGAAGGTTGCAATGACAGGATGTGTAAGGCTAGTCTGCATTTTCTCAGGAGACTCTGAGGTAAGGTTGAAGCAACAATTCATAATCTGCCATGGAAAAATTAAATCTTTACATTGGCATCCCTTAAAATATTGTTTTACGCGTAAGATTTGGTCTTTAGTATTGATTTTTAGTATATATTTTTAAACATTTTGAATATATCAGTTACATGTGAAGGATTGGTTAATGAATCACAGATAAAATGTGTTGCCTGAATTGACAGAGGATCTTAGCCCCATCAGTAATAAGAAAAACTAGCATTTATTTTTATTGATTTTTTATTGATGGTTGAAAACTTGTCTGTTTTCATAGGGGGATATTCAGAGGCACTTTCCAGATACAGCCTCTGAATATCCTGGCAGATCACCTCTGCAGAATTCAGATAGTGCCAGGGTAGAGTGTGGGTGAAGCTAGGGCCAGTGGCGTAGGAAGGGGGGGGGGGGGGGGTGGTCCGCCCCGGGTGCTTGCCGCTGGGGGAGGTATCGGCTCCGCTGGTTCCCTGCTCCCTCTGCCCCGGAACAGGTTACTTCCTGTTCCGGGGCAGAGAGAGCAGGGAACCAGCGGAGCCGACGCAGCTCCCAGCGACGTGCACTCAGGGCGGACCGGCCCTCCCTCCCGCCCTCTTTCCTACGCCACTGGTAAGAATGCACTCCGGGGGGGGGGAGGGGGTATGCCGTGCTGCACCCGGGGGGGGGATGTGCAGTGGCGAACCACCCCGGGTGGCAGCCGCCCTCGCTACGCACTGGCTAGGGCAGTCCTGGAATTTATCCAGTCTGTTATCCAGAGTCCCCCTGATTCCATATATGACACCCAGATTCCATATATGACTAGGGGACATGCGATGAAACTACAATGTAGTAAATTTAAAACAAATCCTAGAAATGTTTTCTTCACCCAACGCGTAATTAAGCTCTGGAATTCATTGCCGGGGAACGTGGCGGAGTTTAAAAAGGGGTTAGACGGTTTCCTAAAGGACAAGTCTATAAACCGCTACTAAATGGACTTGGGAAAAATCCACAATTCCAGGAATAACATGTATAGAATGTTTGTACGTTTGGGAAGCTTGCCAGGTGCCCTTGGCCTGGATTGGCCGCTGTCGTGGACAGGATGCTGGGCTCGATGGACCCTTGGTCTTTTCCCAGTGTGGCATTACTTATGAATTTATGTAAATGATTAGTTAATTAGCAATAATTGGGTGCTAACAATCAATTAGTGGTGCTAATTGGCAACAATTAACATTTACGCTCACTCTTCCTAGTCGGGATAATTCTTCCATGTGGATCCAACAGAGGCGTGGCCTTGGGAGGGCCATGGGTGGGGCAGAGGCATTCCTAGAATTTGCACATGGTGTTATAGAATGTAGCAAATCCACATCTAATTTAGGTGCCAGTGTGGCTTAATACCCTACGGCCTACCAGAGTAAGTCCACCTCTGGCCTACGTCCAGCTTTTTTTTTGGTCTATTTATCTGTTAGCACACTAGTATTTATTATTCAGTAGTCTACTACACATACACACAAACAAAGCTCATTCCCATTATATTACTCACTGTTCTCACACAATCAGGCTTATTTTCGAAAGGGATCACCGGCGATCTTCCGACATAAATCGGAAGATGGCCGGCGATCTCTCAAAAGCGGCCAAATCAGTATAATCGAAGCCCCTTTTTTTGACACCATCACCGCTTCCCCATCACCGAGCCGGTGAAAGTTCAAGGGGG
The DNA here is from genome assembly GCF_901765095.1 of Microcaecilia unicolor. Classification (NCBI taxonomy): domain Eukaryota; kingdom Metazoa; phylum Chordata; class Amphibia; order Gymnophiona; family Siphonopidae; genus Microcaecilia; species Microcaecilia unicolor. The sequence continues at coordinate 183,420,972 of NC_044039.1, read as the reverse complement.
CGTGTCAGCAGCGTAGCGAAGGCGGGACATGGGCAGGCATGGGCGTGGCTAACAGATGGCCAGCTTCAGTGCATAATGGAAAAAACAAAAGCGGCGGTAATGAGTATTTCGCCGGTTTTACTTGGTCTTTTTATTTTCACGACCAAGCCTCAAAAAGGTGCCCCAACTCACCAGATGACCACCGGAGGGAATGGGGGATGACCTCCCCGTACTCCCCCAGTGGTCACCAACCCCCTGTGGTGGTAAGTGTTGAGCCCTCCAAACCCCCCCAAAACACACTGCACCCACGTATAGGTGTCCCCCTTCACCCATAAGGGCTATGGTAATGGTGTAGAGTTGTGGGGAGTGGGTTTTGGGTGGGATTTGGAGGGCTCAGCACCCAAAGTAAGGGAGCTATGCACCTGGTAGCTATTTGAATATATTTTTTTAATTTTTAGAAGTGCCCCCTAGGATGCTCGGTTGGTGTCCTGGCATGTCAGGGGGACCAGTGCACTACAAATGTTGGCTCCTCCCACGACCAAATGCCTTGGATTTAGCCAGGGTTGAGATGGCCGCTTATAGTTTCCATTATCGCTGAAAAACAAAAGCGGCCATCTGAAACCTGGCGAACTCTGGCATTTGGCCGGTCCAAACCATATTATCGAAAGAAAAGATGGCCGGCCATCTTTTTCGATAATACGGTTCCGGCCAGCTGCTTGCGGCGTCGCCAAAATAGATCACCGACAATCTATTTCGCCGGTGCCGTTCGATTATTCCCCTCAATGTCTATTAGATACCATAAAGTCTTTTTGTTATTAGCACATTTGTTACCTGTTTTGCATGAACACACAAAGATAATTATGGCTGATCAAAATATCTATGTGCATGGTTGTTACCATTGACATTGTATATGTATTTTAATTTATATATTAATCAATATGCAAACTATGTATGTTCATTTTTTACATATTTTATTTTGTATGTTTTATCTCTGGTAGACCCCTGAGGCAGGCGCTGATGTGCGCCGAAACACGGCCCTTGTCGGGTCCAGTCCATTAAAGATTACATTATTGTTTCCAGTTCTGGGGCCCTTTTGTGCTTTTTTTGTGTAGTACAACCAGCTCAGTAATAAACTTGAGGCCCCTTTTACAAAAGGTGCACTAGCATTTGTAACACATGCTAAAAATCAGCGTGTGCTAAACGCTAAAATACCCATTACATTCCTATGGGTGTCTTAGCATTTATAAACACACTAATTTTTAGTGCATGCTAAAAATGCTAGCACACCTTTGTAAAAGACCCCCTAAAACTTTTCTGCAACCCTGGTTTCGGGTGTTGACCCAAAGAGCTTTATGGTGAGACTAGGGTTACACAGGTATGGACCTGTTCAGCAGGAATTATCTAGGTAGGATATGTCCCACTGAATATCAACTTCATAGAAAACTGTCCTAAGTTAACCCGTTAAGTTAGGGGCCCTTTTACTAAAGGGTGTTAAGCCCTTAGAGCACCAAAAGCTGCAGCAAAAGGGGGCCCGGCAGTACTTCCAGTTTAGTGAGCGGTAAGCCCGCATTGAGCTCACCGTCGCTTAGTAAAAGGGGCACTTAGTGCATAGTTGAGGCATGGAAACAGGTTACCATGCAACCGCATTAAAAGGTTTTGTGGTAGTTTGCCTGTTTCCATGCATTAAACTGCATAATACTGCAATTTTCAGATTTTTTTCCTCAGGCGGTGTGGCATGGGTGGAAAATGAGCGTAGAAGCGTTAGCCAGGTAGTGCGTTACACTTACTGAGCGCTAACTCACTAATGTAGACTTAATATGGGACCACTTACTGATCCTAAATTGGAGGCGGTAAGAGAAAAGTTGGGGGGGGGGGCTTTTCTCCAGAGGGCGTGCAGTTAGCTGAAGAGGCATTAAAAAAGATTTTTGAACATGTGTCTAATGATACCCTAAACTGGGTTTCAATTGACAATGAGTGCCCCACTTACAAGCATGTGACTGATTTTATTTATTTATTTATTACATTTGTACCCCGTGCTTTCCCACACACAGCAGGTTCAATGCGGCTTACATAGTAAATAGTATTACAAAGTATTGTAAGGAGAATATAATAAATTATGATAAAACATATTAGTAGAAAGGTTTTAAGAGTATGTGAATTGTACATGGAAAGGTAAACAAGGTATGATAGGCAAAAGGAAAGAGATTGGGAGGGGTAAGGTGTAGGGAAGATGGAGACGAGAAGACGGGGATGAGTATAAGGAGTTTGGGAGACATGGTATAAGGTATAATCAGCTTCAGAGAAGGAGTTGTGTGGGTGGGCTTATAAGGTTAGGTTGGGTTGTTAGGGTAAGCTTGCATGAAGAGATGTGTCTTCAACATTTTTCTGAAGGGTAGATAGTCGTTAATTGTTCGGATGGATCTTGGTAGAGCGTTCCAAACCTGGCTGCCCAAAAATGAGAAACTGGATACATAGGAGGTTTTGTATTTAATTCCTTTGCAGTTGGGAAGGTGTAAATTGAGGTAAGTATGCGAGGACATTGATCTGTTTCTGATTGGGAGGTCGATCAGGTCATTCATGTAGCTAGGGCAGTGATGGCGAACCTATGGCACGCGTGCCAGAGAGGGCACGCAGAGCCCTCTCCCTTGGCACGCGCGCCGTCGCCATCACTGGTCCGCCCAGTCTCCCTCCCAGTTCGGCCTTCCTCCCGCCCTCCCTCCAACCCAACGAGCAACAGGCTGCCCGCCCGTCCTCCCTCCCTCCCAGCACCAGGAACCCCCCTCCTCCTAAAATTTAAAAAGCGTACCTCCTCAGACGCATGCCGCCTTAACCCCGACTCCGAGCCGAGGAGGTACGCTTTTTAAATTTTAGGAGGAGGGGGGTTCCTGGTGCTGGGAGGGAGGATGGGAGGGAGGCCTGGTGTTGGGTGCTGGGTGGGAGGGAGGCCTGATGGTGGGTGCTGGGTGGGAGGGAGGCCTGGTGTTGGGTGCTGGGTGGGAGGGAGGCCTGATGGTGGGTGCTGGGTGGGAGGGAAGCCTGATGGTGGGTGCTGGGTGGGAGGGAGGACTGGTGTTGGGTGCTGGGTGGGAGGGAGGCCTGGTGTTGGGTGCTGGGTGGGATGGAGGCCTGATGGTGGGTGCTGGGTGGGAGGGAGGCCTGGTGTTGGGTGCTGGGTGGGAGGGAAGCCTGATGGTGGGTGCTGGGTGGGAGGGAGGCCTGATGGTGGGTGCTGCCAGGTGCTGGGAGGGAGGGCAAGGGGAGAGGAGGGTGGCTGGACATTTGTGGCTGGAGGGGAGAGGAGGGTTGCTGGACTTTTGTGGCTGGAGGGGAGAGGATGGTTGCTGGACATGGATGGAGGGCAAGAAATGAAGAAGAAAGGAGAAAAGTAAAGAAATCAATGGAAAGGAAGCCCTGGAAACGGAGTTAAGAGAACAGATAGAGAGCAGCAGAATCAGCTACTAGAACCAATATGGATAGAAAAACAAAATCACCAGACAACAAAGGTAGGAAAAATCATTTTATTTTCATTTAAGTGTTTGGAATATGTCAAATTGGAGAATTTACATCTGCTGTCTTATTTTGCACTGGGTATACTGGAGCTGTAACAGCTTACAGAAATGATTTATAATGGAAGAAAATCATGTTATTTTTTTCTCCTATACTAGTATAATATTTTCAATGATGTCTGTTTATATGCGCCATGGCTAGTGTAAGGGGTGTGGCTATCATAGGGGTGGAGTCATGTGGTGACCCCGCCCATAATGAGTACCGGCACTTTGCGATAAATAATTTGATTTTGGGTTGCTGTTTGGGCACTCTGTCTCTAAAAGGTTCGCCATCACTGAGCTAGGGGATTCTCAGTATATGATCTTATGAATCATTGTATGGACTTTGAAGTTTATTCTGATGAAGAAATTGTAGCAAATGTGCAGCACAAAGTCGCAGCCTCGCAATCGGACAATGCTGACAATGAGGAAGATGATAACGATGTTTCCCCTGCTCCTCCACTAAAAGTGTCAGAGGGTATAGAACATCTTGAGGCAAGTTTGAGATGGCAACATCAACATTTTACAGCTACAATGCATTCTTGATTTTGCAAGAAGCAAACAGTTTGTTTAAAGAAAACAGACCACGCGCAATAAGTTCCTGTACTAGTACATTTCAATAATGTTGTATATATGCAGTAGTTTAGCTGTGTGAATGCTTCTGTTTGTAGCAAATAAATCTTTTGCACAGCAGATCAATTTTTGCTTTGTTTGTTTAATTTTCCATTGACCCGGATATAATGTGACCCCCGCATTTAATGTGATGATATATTATGGATCCCAAACATCACATTATAACATGGTTCCACTGTATTTATGTTTATTCTTGACCATTTTTGCTATTGCTATGCTGCTAAAGTTTTTATGTTAAACTGTACCTGCTGTACACCACCTTGGTGTTACGTCTGTGGCCGTGACCACCCTCAGACTTACCCTGTTTCTGGGAGTCAGTGGCTGTGCTGGCTTCTGCTTGTCTCTGTGTCTGTCTCTGTCTTAGTTTCTCTCTGGCTCTGTGTGCTGATTGCCCTACTGAACCTCACCTGTGTGGGCTATGCCTTTTCCAAGATGGCTGCTGCCGACTCCTCTATGCCAGTATCCAAGATGGCTCCCGCTGGGCTGACTTCTCTGTGTGTCAAGCCTCTGTTTGGATGCAAGGTGATTGCTGCAGCTGTGCCTCTGGTGTGGAAGGGCTTTATTAATCACTTAGAGACTACAGCCCTGGCCTTTGCATTTCATCTAGGGCCCTGGTGTATAGAGTGCTCTGTACACTGTTTCAGTGTTTGCTCTGTGTGAGTTTCTATGTTTGACTAGATAGCTTAGGCACCGTGTGGCTTGTTAGCCTGTGTATAGCTTTGCTAGTGCTCTGTGTTTGTTTAGACTAGCCAGCTTAGGCACCGTGTGGCTTGTTAGCCTGTGTATAGCTTTGCTAGTGCTCTGTGTTTGTTTAGACTAGCCAGCTTAGGCACCATGTGGCTTGTTAGCCTGTGTATAGCTTTGCTAGTGCTCTGTGTTTGTTTCCAGTGCATGACTTGTTAGCTTGGGCACAGCTTTGTTGTTAGCTGGTGTATAGCTTTCAAGTCTCCTGAGTGTGCTCTGTGTATGTTTCTTGTGTATGACTGGTTTGCCTGGGTATAGCGTTTCTATTAGCCTAGGTACAGTTTACTAGTCATTGTGTTTAAACCTGCCGACTGCCAGAACCCGGACAGTCCCTGCCTGTCGGCCTTGCCTGCGCCTAGGTGCCAGGGGGCACTCCTGGATCTTCATTCCTGCTGTTCCTGCTTGCAAGTTCCAGTTCCGGGTTTTCCTGTAAGTCCTACCGGCTGCCAGAACCTGAGGGCTCAGCCCTCGGGGAAAGGTGGTCAAGCGTAGGTGAAGCCTAGGTCCAGTGTGTTCCAGTCCAGCGGGTTTCACTCCTGTATGTTCCAGTCCTGTGGGGCCCTCCAGTGTGTTCCAGTCCAGCGGGCTCCACTCCAGTGCGCACCCGTCCGGTGCGTTCCAGTTCCGTGTATTCCGGTGTAGAACTCCAGTCCGGGGTTCCGGTCCAGTTTTGTCTCATCTCTACCTTGGAGGTGATCTTGCCTGCCACTGCGGTTAATAAATATGGAACCACGTGGTGCTTACCCAGCAGTAAATAGCAGTGGATGCGTGCTGCATGCCTACCGCCCGGGTAGAGCGTGAAACCTTACCACTAAGCCAATGGGTTGCGGTAAGGTCTCTGGCCAAAAATGGACACGCGCTGTTTTTTTATTTTGCCGCACATCCATTTTCCGGCCCCTTAAAAAAGGTCCTTTTTCCAGGACGCGGCAAAAACTGGCCCAGCGCGAGCCACTTTTTGCTGTGGCTTAGTAAAAGGGCCCCTCAGTTCCCTTTGCCAGTCCTGGATTGAATTTACTTCTTAAAAGGAGTCCCTGATTCTACCCACTGAAATCAGTGCTATAGGTCCTATAATGCATCTGGCTAGGGTTGCCTGACAATCCAGGACTGTACAAACGTATCTCTTGGAACTGGATAACTCGGCAGCTTTGTCAGATGTTGAGACAGTGATTCACAGCAATTCACAACAAGAAAACAAATGGGCCACATTGCAGCTTAAGCTAGAAATAACTACTGTGTATTGAGATGATGCTTAATAAATCTATTTGAGCCACTTGGTCACTTTAAAATTCCCAAAATAAAGAAAAAACACATTGTCTCATCCTCTCATCACAACACAGCATGGACAACCCCACAAGTATCAACACCTTAGATTACACCCTCCCTATCTCAGACAGCATGAAAATCCTCAGCGCTATAATAGACCGTAACAACACTAGAGAGCCAAGTGAAATCCACAACAAAGAAAATGTTCCACTCAATGTGGAAACTCAAACGCGTGAAACAATTCTTCCCGAGGGAAATATTTCGCAACCTGATACAATCAATAGTACTAAGCCACGTAGACTACTGCAATGGAATTTATGCAGGATGCAAAGAACAAACCTTAAAGAAACTTCAGACCGCTCAAAAGACGGCAGCTAGGCTAATATTTGGAAAAACGCGATTTGAAAGCACAAAGCCCCTACGTGAAAAACTACATTGGCTCCCAATCAAAGAACGCATTGCTTTCAAAATCTGCACCCTGGTTCACAAAATCATCTACGGTGAAGCCCCGGGATACATGACAGACCTGATCGACTTACCAACTAGAAACACATCCGAATCAACACGAACATATCTAAATCTGCACTACCCAAGCTGCAAAGGACTTAAATACAAATCATCTTACGCATCCAGTTTCTCCTACATAAGCACACAACTGTAGAACGCATTACCAAAAGTCTTGAAAATGACATACGACCACCCAAACTTCCGGAAAACACTAAAAACTAACCTGTTCAAAAAGGCATACCCTACCGATCCAACTTAAATGCCTGATCTCTGCAACACAACAAAACTAAAGTACGTAATGGACATAACACAACCCTTCCGCTGTACGATTCCTTAATGTGGCTGTGCCACATGAACTTTATCTTACCACAACATCACTTTGTATTTGTTCACACCGGAGTCTGCTAACGCCTCTCCGGTACTATGTAAGCCACATTGAGCCTACAAATAGGTGGGAAAATGTGGGATACAAATGTAACAAATAATTAAATAAATAAATAAATAAATAAAATGGGATAGCGATAAAACGCACTTTCTTCAATTCTTTGCTACTAATATTACAAGAGATTGGCAGCACTGTTTTTGGTAACATTTGGCTGTCCGGTGTGATTTGAGGCAGTACACATCAAAGACAGGTGCATGAGATATGCTTAGAACTCTCATTTCAAAGGCCGACAGGTGCTGGGAAGTAGTTTCCGTTTTCTAAAGAGAAGGTTAGTTTGTGCCAGACTGCTAATACCTTACTATTCACTACAGGTGTGTGCTTGGAATGCCATAAATCAAGATGACAATTGAAGGGGATTTGAAACAGAACTAAAGCAAGAAGAGTGTAAGCCCCAAATAAAGAGGCGATTACAAATTTAAGAACCTTACACAAGCTGGATTCTCTTGTATAAGTCTGATAACGAGAGCAATTCACCACCAAAACCACTGCCGACTCCATAACACCCCAACTAGAAATTGCCTCATTTAGAATCCACAACAACTCCCTGACTGATCACCTGAACTATGTACTTTTCTACAGACCACTTGGCAACTGGAAGGAAAGCCAGCCCATCTTCACGGACTTCATATGAAACAATTGTGTAAACAACAACAGCATACTACTACTAGGCGACATTAACCTTCATCTAGAAGACCCCAACTCCACTAACACACATGAATGTAAAGATTTCCTACAGTCCTGGGATCTTAAATGGCCCCACGTGCAAACTACCCATATCAAGGGACACACATTGGACCTCCTATCACATAAACTGTCCACAGATAATAACCTATTAATAACAGACATTAAATGGACAGCAACACCTTGGACCGACCACTACAAACTGAACCTAACTCTAAACTGGCAGAAGAAGGATTCAAGCTGCACACCAGAACATACAACTTACACTACAAGAAGGCAAATCGATCCACAAGTATTCTGGCAACAAATATACGACAACGATTGGACAACACGTACCGATTCCACACTTTATCTCAACCGTTGGGATGACAGATGTAACAGCGTGCTAGACAAAATAACACCCTTAAAAACAAGAATATCAAAAAGACAGAACACTATACCATGGTTCAATGACGAACTAAAAAAACTCAAAACACAAACCAGAAAACTTGAACGAGCTTGGAGAAAGATAAAAGATGAACACACACTCAACAAATGGAAATAAATACTTAGAAAATACAAATATGCAATAAAACAAACCATGTTACATGAATGTTACATATTACCTCAGTTCTCTTACACCTGAAATGATTTATTTATCTTTTTATTTCTAATTGTTTTTATATCTCGCTACTTTAAATGCAATAATATCCTGTACCTCTCCTTTCGGTAATGGTGCTTGCCATTACAGCATAATGTAAGCCACATTGAGCCTGCAAAGAGGTGGGAAAATGTGGGATACAAATGCAACAAATAAATAAATAAAAGGTCCTACTTCAAAACCAAATTAGGACCGGATTACAAAGATATGAAGAAACTATTCCAACTCATAAATAAGTTATTAGACACCACCCCCATCACCACAACCAACACAGACATCCCAACTGCAGACAAACTCACTAACTACTTCAACGAAAAAATAATAAACCTACGCAGCACAATCCCTCACCACAATACTGACATCAAAATCTTCTTCAACGATCTGGACCCAACCTCCGATGGATACCCGGCTGACTGAATTTGGACAATATTTAATCTCCTCAACACCGATCAGTTACACAAGCGACGCACAGGTTTGCCAAGACCCACTGCAAACTGGATACATGTCCCAGTCATCTACTCAAGTCCGCCACTGACCACTTCATAGCAGACCTCACATCCCACCTAAACTTCATGTTACAACAAGGTCTCTTCCCTGAGGAACATGGCAACATCCTACTCACCCCAATACCAAAAGACACCAAGAAAAGCACAAACGATCTCAATAACTACCACCCAGTTGCATCTATCCCATTAGTAGTAAAAATGATGGAGAGCCTGGTGACTAAACAGCTTACGGAATACCTGGACAAGTTCTCAATATTACATAATTCACAATTAGGATTCCGATCCTACCATAGCACCGAAACTGTCCTAGTTACCCTCCTGGCTAAATTCAAGCAGGAGATAGCCATAGGTAAAATCATACTCCTCCTCCAGTTCGACATGTCGAGTGCATTCGACATGGTAAACCACAACATACTACTAAGACTACTAGGCCACTTCGGAATTGAAGGAAATGTACTTAACTGGATCAAAGGTTTTCTAACCACCAGAACTTATCAAGTAAAATCAAATTCAAACATATCACCACCGTGGAAAGCAGTCTGCGGAGTACCCCAGGGATCACCATTATCACCAATACTCTTCAACATAATGATGATTCCACTGGCACAGTCCTTATCCAATCGAGGCCTCAACCCATTCATTTACACAGATGATGTCACAATCTACATCCCCTTCAGACATGATCTGACAGAAATAACCAATAAAATCAACAATGGCCTGAACATCATGGACTCCTGGGCAAACTCATTCCAACTGAAACTGAACACTGAAAAAACACATTGCCTCATCCTCTCCTCTCAACATAACAAGTATAAACCCACAACCATAAATACCCCAGGACACACCCTCCCCACCTCAGACAGCTTGAAAATACTCGGCGTCACACTCGACCGCCACCTTACTCTATTCAACGTGGAAGCTCAAATAATTAAAACCTTTCTTCCCAAGAGCAACCTTTCGATACCTAATACAATCAATGGTTCTAAGCCATGCAGATTACTGCAATGGAATCTACGTGGGTTGCAAAGAACAACTCATTAAAAAACTCCAGACCATCCAAAATACAGCAGCCAGGCTGATATTCAGCAAAACACGCTTCAAAAGCGCCAAACCTCTTCATGAAAAGTTGCATTGGCTCCCAATCAAAGAACGGATCATCTTCAAAATCTGCACCTTAGTTCACAAAATCATATACGGCGCTGTCCCAGGATACATGATAGACCTTATTGATCTACCAATAAGAAACAAAGTCAGACTGTCAAGATCCTACTTAAACCTACACTACCCAAATTGCAAAGGACTGAAATGCAAAACAACTTACGCATTCGGCTTCTCCTACATAAGCGCACAACTATGGAATGCTCTATGCCCATTTCTAGCATACCCAGGATATACAGGAATTTCCTGTATTTCTCTTTCTAGTCATGCACTAATGTTCACATTAGCGTGTGTAACCTGAAAAAAAATTGATGAGGGAACCTTACCACTTCCTATTTTGGAGGTGCTAAGGGCTCCCATGTTATGAACATGCTAACCAGACAGCTTGTGGCATTCAGATTGGGCTAGCTGCATACTGCGTCCATGCCCATTCTCTGCCCCCCTCCAGAAGTTATACAGAAAATGAATACCACACACTTAACACATACGGCTTGCTTAGTGCTACGTGCTTTAGGGGTTCTTTTACTAAGCCACAATAAAAACTGGCCTGCAGTAGTGCGAGCACGTCTTTTGGACATGCGCTGGGCCATTTTTACCACATCTAGGAAAAAGGGCTTTTTTAAGGGGCTGGAAAATGAACGCGCACTAAAATCAAAACCAGCGCGCATACATTTTCAGCCGGAGACCTTACCGCCACCCATTGGCCTAGCAGTAAGAGCTCACGTGCTACACACACTATTACTACTCACTACTTATCATTTCTATAGCGCTACAAGGCATACGCAGCGCTGTACACCATACACAAAATGACAGTCCCTGCTCAAAGGGCTTACAATCTAGATACACGGTGACCAGTCGATGTGTGCCATCTGCCAATTAATGCCAGAAACACCACATGTGGTAGAAAATTAAAATATAATTTGTCCTGGTATTATGGGTGCATGCCAAATCCAAAATTACCACCAGGGGGACACACTAGCCTGGCGGTAGTCTCGTTTTGGCACACACTGCACGTGCGTAGAGCCTACTGCGTCTTTGTAAAAGGGCCCCTTAATGATAAAGTGTCATTTGAAAAGTCCTTTCAGTGTATATATTCCATATATAGCAATATTTGAACCTATTTTTTGCAAGACAGCACCTAAGGCGTTACTGCAAGTAAAACCAGAATTTAGAATTAGGCAACCTTTCAGCCCTCGTGGACACCAATCTGTTTAGGTTTTCATTATATATCTAATGAATATGCATCGATTGCATAGGGTTTGACGCTGTTTGGTGCTGTTTATTAAGCAGACCAACTGAGGCTACATTGGTGATTGAAAGTTGGTGATGCGAAGCACGTATACTAGATATTGAGACATTAAGCGTCTGGAGTGGCACGGGAATGAAAGAGAACATTTTCAGCGAGCACTAGCATGAATTGAAGATATTTTGACACAAGGTCGGAGGTAGTGTAAAGAAAAGGACATACATCAAAGAAGAGGACAGTGTGTACTGAGGGTTAATCTGGACTGAATTAGAACTTTGGATTTCGTGCAGAATCCTCTGCTCAGAAAACGATAAGATAAGGAGTTTTGATCCCGTGCACTTTGGGCCCCGATGGGTCGAACGTAATAGAAGAATATATGGTATATGAGTGAAAGGAGAGAGTGGATTGGAAGAGCGATAGAGGAAAGGATGGATGCAGCAAAACCATTAGGCAATATATGTATTGAAATGGTTTACTAAATACTTACATATACAAGTAGTTACTTAAGGGTTACTTTAAATGTAAATTGTAACTAGGGAGGAAAAGGAGGAGTTCATAATTAGGAGTAATATAATGAATATGCATAAGATGGATTTGCATACATATTCCTTCAATTGCACACAAATCTGAAAACACAAGTGAATTGGTATCCCTAAAGTCTGCAGGTCGGTTGCCTACCCAGGGCAGAAAATTATTTAATTTTTCTATTTTAAGTGGGAGGGAGAATTCTCTAGTCAGATAATTCGCACACAATAGGCAAAAATGTTTTATGCATATTCAGGGCGAATTTCCTATTAAATGAGATAATAGTATCGGATTGGGAAAGAACACAAGCATAATGCAGAGAGATACAAAGCACTCTGGTCCTTAAGGTTGACACAAATTACCTTAGGTCTGAAACTAACTGTATATAGCTATTCCTATCAAATATTCACTGTTGATTATCCTGAAAAGCAGCCATCATTGTGAACCTCAGCAGCTGGAGCTTGGAACCTCATTGACATCTACATTCATGTCAACCCATGTTAGGGACTCAGGAGCCCTTTTACTAGGCCGTACGTCCAACTTGCATCAATTTGGAGTTACCGCCCAGCTACTGTGTGGCCCGTGTGATAATTTCATTTTTGACGCGTGTCCACTATGAGCACCAGAAAATCTATTTTATTTTATGGCACGTGGTGAAAATCGAGCGGTAAATCCGACTTGACCCACGTAGGCGATTACTGCATGGTTAACGTGAGAGACCTTACCGCTAAGTCAATGGCTGGCGATAAGGTCTCAGACCCAAAATGGACATGCGCCAATTTTTATTTTGCCGCACATCCATTTTTGGCAAAAATTTTTAAAAAGGCATTTTTTTTACAGGCGCACTGAAAAACGGATCTGCGCGCACCCAAAACATGCGCCTGTACTAGCGCAGTCCATTTTTCAGCGCACCTTAGTAAAAGGACCCCTCAGTTTCCTCCTACTCTTTGAATGTAAAATGATTTCCTGGGAGACTTGTTTCATTTATTTTACTTTGATTAAGAATAAGTAATGCCACACTGGGAAAAGACCAAAGGTCCATCGAGCCCAGCATCCTGTCCACGACAGCGGCCAATCTAGGTCAAGGGCACCTGGCAAGCTTCCCAAACGTACAAACATTCTATACAATCAAGCCATTGTGACATCACTAATGAGGTTGGCTCTTATTGGTGGAATGAGCCACTATGACATCACAATAGGTTAAATCACTGCTCTATGTAATAAAATGAGCCACGTAGAGGACATAAGTACATAAGTAATGCCACACTGGGAAAAGACCAAGGGTCCATCGAGCCCAGCATCCTGTCCACGACAGCGGCCAATCTAGGTCAAGGGCACCTGGCAAGCTTCCCAAACGTACAAACATTCTATACATGTTATTCCCGGAATTGTGGATTTTTCCCAAGTCCATTTAGTAGCGGTTTATGGACTTGTCCTTTAGGAAACCATCTAACCCCCTTTTAAACTCTGCCAAGCTAACCGCCTTCACCACGTTCTCCGGCAACGAATTCCAGAGTTTAATTACGCGTTGGGTGAATGAAACAAGAATGCAGGGTACAAGTGTCGTGATTAAATAAATAAAAAGAGGGTATGAAAAAGAGGCACGAACAGTATCCAAAAATAATAAGTACAGCTTAAGGTAGACTTTCAACCAGCTGCAACATGCTGTACGGGGGATGAGGACACGAGCAGAAGACAAGAGCGCCATTATGCTCTTTGTAGCTTGCAAAACTAAGTCAGCAGAAATGTTCCAGAGATGAGCTGATTTTCTTTCTCTGTTCCCTGACTCAACTGAGTATGTTCCAGGAGAAAGTGTCATTGGTTCCCAGTGCTGTGTTGATAGAGTTCAGGTTTCGGTATTTAATCACTTCAGCTTTTTTCTTTACCCCTACAGGGCTCTCAAATAAGAATGTATGCAGTGTTCGGGGAAACGTAAGCAGAGCACACCTTCTCTTCCATCCAATTTATGGAAACAACAGGCATGTTCTGACTAAAACTGTAAGTCCGCTGGGCAGTGACTTGTTTTATTGAGCAGGAATTTGCCATTACGAAGGGAAATTGGTTTAGTGTTTAACTGAACCAGGAAATTTAATCTCTGAAAGGAGAAAAAAAAATCAAGGAAAGAGAGAGATGAAATGTTTCATGCAGATACAAGTATTTTTGTGTCTGAAACAGTTTTCTGCATTGATATCTGTAGTACAATGGGAGATAGGTATTAATACTACTTACTACTTATCATTTCTATAGCACTACTAGACGTACACAGTGCTGTACACTGGACATGAAGAGACAGTCCCTGCTCAACAGAGCTTGCAATCTAAGTAGAACAGAAAAACAGGACAAATAAGGGATATTTGCAGTTAGGGCCCCTTTTACAATAGCCCACTAGCATTTTTAGCATGCGCTAAACGTTAGAGACGTACATATATTCCTATGGGCGACTCTAACATTTAACGTGCCTTTGTAAAAGACCCCTTTAGTTCATAGTGCCTGTCTTCTAAAGGGGACCTTCACTGAGGTGAACGGTCTGTCAGTCCATTTCTGTTACTGGGGCTGTCCTTAAGCATCTGGAAGAAAGAATGGGGAAACAAGCTGATATTCTTATCAATACCATTTATACTTTCATGAACTAAGAGGCATGGAGGTACAGAAATTTCCCCAGGCTTTCAACTATTAAGCCCTGTCTCCCCATTTATTTGTTTTAAATTAATACACAGATATATGTTTTAAATTAATTTGTTTTAAATGAATTCACAGATATATGCCATCACTGAGTCCCACAATTAGCTTTTCCAGTCATGAAAGAGGCCCGCAGGCCTTTTCGGTCAACAATGGTGGATGCAGAAGGCAAGAACCAAGGCCTGAAGGTACAAGTGATGCTCCATTTCCTGACTTCCACAACATGCAGGTTTCCTATTGAGATTTGCACGATGCTAAGAGCAAGCTGTTGTGTCCATACACACATCTAGCAAATGCTCACACTGCAGATTGAAATGAGTAACCCGAAACAAAAAACAAAAAAACAACAACAAAACAATCTGTGTTAAAGCCTAGCCTTTATTTCCATACTTTCTGAGTAGATCCAAGTGTTCTGATTTAGAACCAATTCGCAAATGAAAATACAAGAATTAGGTAACAAAAAAAGCCTTTGAAATAATATATCACAGCTTTGTCCTTCCTTGTGATAGCCAGCAGATGGTCTAAACCACAAAAAACACATTTACTGGAAGTCAAGCACTTAAGTAGACTTGGTCTCTGATTGAAAGATTTTTTCTCCTTTATTATGAGGAACATAATCTTAAAATGAGTAATTATTTGCCCCTATAAAGCAGTCGTTCCTTTCTTATGAGTGTCTCTTCCAGTTTATTAGTCATACTTACTGTATGCAGCTTTTACGAGTTGCCTTTTTGCTGAAAAAATGTTGCCCTGGTGTAACATTCCATGCATGTAGGGGCTTAGCTGCAATTTAATTGTGAACTCAACCCTGTAATTAAGAAGCAAATTGAAGACTTTATGCCTCTAAAGCATAGAAATTCTAGGTTACTTGGCACAACATTTGAGTAAGTGCTCAGAGAATCTTAAGAATATAAATCGCCTTTACCTAAGGAAATTTGATGCTAGCAGTAATGCACCTGAAAAGGTTGCTGTTTAAGAGCTGAAAGACAAAAATCTTTGATGTCCTTCCTGCACATATTCTCCTTTGAAGGTCACCGCCTGTGCTCCTCTCTCCTTCACCAGTAACAATGATCTTCTAATTAATGGCTTGCTACTTACAGTGAACTAAATCACTGTCCAGTAACCAATCAAGATAAAAGTAGACGAAACACTGGCTTTCAATGAATAGACTATACAACACTCAGCTGCTTCCCCTAGCTTAGTGCAAAATTAATGCATTGCACCTGCGTTGAGTCAACGAACCAAAACAAATCAATGGTAACAAGATAAGTAAAGCAAATTCAGCATTATCCAAGCCGTGTGCGTTAAGGAAACCCCCTTATGTTCAACATTATTGCCCCATCAATACCCTCTGCGTCTGCTATTTCATTTTAGGTTCAGATTGGACCAAGAGCCTTCATCTTTGGATTTCAAAACTTTATTTCCTTCATTTCCATTTGAATCCATTCAAATCAAGGGAGCAAGTCACTTTGCCCTCTAACAGTGGGGCTTTCCATCCATTTTTATTGAAACTTACTTAAAACTTGCGAGCGGGCAACTTTCACAGAGACAACAGTACTCTTAAAGATTAAGAGGGGCTTATGAACCTCAATATGTAGGGAGAGAGGATATATGATAGAGACGTTTAAATATCTCAGTGGTATTACTATACAGGAGACGAGCCTTTTTCAAATGAAGGAAAACTCTGGAATGAGGGGGCATACGATGAAGTTAAGAGGAAATAGGCTCAGGAGGAATCTTAGAAAGTATTCGTTCACGGAAAGGGTGGTGGAAGCGTGTAATGGCCTCCCAGCGCGGGTTGTGGAGATGAGGACTGTGTCAGAATATAAGAAAGAGTGGGACAAGTACGTGCAATCCCTTAGGAAAAGGAAGCGTTAGTGGTTACGGAGGATGGGCAGACTGGATGGCCCATTTGGTCTTTATCTGCTGTCATGTTTCTATGTTTCTATAAAGGGTAATGTGGCATCAACATTGGCAGAAAGACCCAAATCCTCTGGGACAAAACACCAAGATGGTTAGGTTAGAGTGTCAGAGCTTTGCAGGGAAATGAGCTTGTCTGAGGAGTGCACGAAGTATCTGAGTGTCTCTATAGATAGGCTTGTCTGGGAGAATTTGATGGTAATAGCCTACTCTCTATGGCTGAGACATCCTGAGATCACTTCTGCAGGGCCACCAAGAGACTAGGCCGGGCCCGGGGCAAGGCCGCCCTGCCTCCGCCCCCACGCCGCTGCCCCCCCCCCCCCCCCGTTGTTCCCCTTGCTGCTGCTGCCCCCTGTTGCTTCCCCTGCTGCTGCCGCCCCCCGTTGCCCCCCTGCAGCTGCAGTCCCCGGTCTCACCTGCCTGCCTCCAAGGCTCCGGGCCCCCTGCATTCAAAGCGGCAGTCGCAGATTGCCTCTCTTGAGTCACAGATCGCCTCCCTACTGGCCTTCCCTCCCTGTGTCCTGCCCTCGTCTGATGTAACTTCGGGTTTCCACGAGGGCGGGACACAGGGAGGGAAGGCCCGAAGGGAGGCGATCTGTGACTGCCGCTTTGAATGCAGGGGGCCTGGAGCTGAGGAGGCAGGCAGGTGAGACCATTGGAGGCCTGGGCCTGGGGAATTTTATCTCCCCTGCCCCTCCTCTCGGCAGCCCTGCAGTTCTGTTCCAGCTACACTTATTGTCATCTGTGCATAGTAGTGTGAACCTGCAGTTACCTCCAGATATCAGCTACCATTAGGCGTGGTTTATAGAATAGCACTAAGGGGGGTCAAAAGCGCAGTATCATTTTTAGTGTTCGCTGATTAGCACGTGCTAAATGCTAGAGATGCCCATAGGAATACATGGGCATCTGTAGCATTTAACACATGCTTATTTTAACACATGCTAAAAACACTAAGCACGTTTTTTTCTGTGCCGATTTATTCAGTGACATAGAGAGAATCGAGTCCTAGGTGCACAAATGTTCTGTTACAGAATATTAGTTTAGAACCTAGATTTTTGGTGCCTGACTTTTAATGCTTTTTTTAGAACTGCCTCCTAAGTGTGTTCTTTTATTTGTTTTTTACTTTTAGACATTGTACCCCTGATGTAGGCATCCGCCAAAACATGGCCACATCAGGATTGGGTTTCTCCAATAAGATTTTTTATTGTCTGCCATCCTGGTGTCATGGAATCCTTTGATACCTTTGTGCAGCTTCTGGTTTCTCCATACTAAGGGGCCATTTTATAGAGCAGCAGTAAGCCCAACACGGTCTTACCACTCGCTCTTTTGGGACTACCATTGGCCCAACGCGGCTGCTGGTGATAGTCCCACCCTGAGTGCACCATTTCCGGGAAAAAGAAAACCTCCGGAAATGGCTTGCGTGACGGTAACCCAGCGGTAATCGGGAATTGCCGCACACTACCCAGTTACTGCTGGGTCAGCATGGGAGCCCTTATCACCACCTCAGTGGGTGGTGGTAAGGGCTCTCCGTCGCATGGCCATGCGGTAAGAGGTCTCTTACCGCATGGCCATGTGTGCTGGAGGGTTTTGTACCCACTACGGTAAAAAGGGCCCTGGCAAACGGGAAAAACGGTCCCTGCCACCAGCGCAGGACCCTTTTTCCTGCAGCTTGGTAAAAGGGCCCAAGTTGTGTTGATCACGTCTTGTGTATCTTTGCCTCTTTTGTTGGACCATGGGAGTTACTAACCTGTGCAACTGAGTTATCGCACATTAGTGATTCCCATGGTACATGAAACTGCTGTAAAATTTGAGATTTTACCACAACTTAGTAACTTTCTTTTCAAAGGTTAACCCAGGAAAAACTATAATTCAGTGGGTAGAGGGTTGATGTATTGATAACCCCCCCAAAGGGTTTATTATTGTGGGTTCTAGGATTTCTCTCAGTAGTGTAATTAATGTTTTGAGGAGTACACTTTGATTCTACGCTCACAATGGAGATTCAGTTGTTGGTAACAGGAAATTGTTCCTTAATCTTAGATAGGTTTGACTAATATTGGCATATCTTGATTAAAGGCATCTGAAAAGTATATTGTAAGTTGTTGCATTCTTTTACTTTCCTCACCTGGTTCCAGGCCTGCGCGGCCGATTCGCCGGCGAGGCGCGGTCCGGCAGAGATAGCCGGCTATTTTGGATGTGGTTTCTCCAGGATGGGTCTGTTTCTGTTTCCTATTTCTGGCAGCCGTCATCTTGGTTGGATCAAGGACATCAGCCATCTTGGCTAGCTCAGGAGGGGGCAGCCATCTTGTATACGAGAACAGGAAGGAAGCCCATATTTGGGCGTTGTGCTACTCTGCTGATGGGGGCAGCCATCTTGGATCAGCTGCACATGCTTAAACCTAATTCCTTCCCTACTTAAGGCACTGCCTCCTGCCCTTCGTTGCTTCTGCTTCTGCTGCATAGAGGTCGTGGTCCACATCCGTGTTCCTTGTTGGTTATCCTGTTTCTAGTATTTTCGGTGTTCCAGACCTTGGCTTGTTTCCTGACCACGCGTTGTGTTGCTGCCTGCCTCTGACCCTGGACTGTGTTTTGACTATTCTCAGCTCTACTGTTTTCCTGGCTCTTGGACTGTGTCTGTTGGCTACCTGTCTGGTCGGTGGTCCTGCAACCCCGCCGGTTCCGGAAGTCCTGCCGGCCGCTTGAACCCAGGGGCTCAACTCTTGGGGAATAGTGGCTAAGTGCAGGTGAAGCTAGGGGTTGTCTGGCTGCCTGACCGAGTGCGGTGCACTCCATCTTCGCCGTGCTCAGTCGGGGCACAAGGGCTCACATCCCCAGTCATAACACATTCTCCCACTCGGACCACTGTAACACTAACCCCTTATTCACTTGTTCAGGACCCTTATTTTATTATCCTCATCTTAATATTCCCTTATCTCTTATTTTTCCTGCTTGTCTGTCCTAATTAGATTATCAGCTCTGTCGATCAGGGACTGTCTCTTAATGTCCAAGTGTACAGCGCTGCGTACGTCTAGTAGCGCTATAGAAATGATAAGTAGTAGTAGTAGTAAGTTGTTGTATTCTCCCACTCGGACCACTGTAACACAGTATTCTTGGGTCTCCCAGAGCATCAGTTATCATAGCTACTGTATAAGTGCTGCAAGATGTGGCAATGAAACCAATGCAAAATTGATCAATTAAATTATAATGATTGTCATTTTAGCCCATCGCAGGTATATTTGGAATTGTGCAGTATGTCTTTTTATGGACAGTTTCAACGTGCACTGATAACAGCTTACCTTCCTCCTAATTTTTTTTATTTGTACCCTGTGCTTTCCCACTCATGGCAGGCTCAATGCGGTTTAGGTACTTATTTGTACCTGGGGCAATGGAGGGTTAAGTGACTTGCCCAGAGTCACAAGGAGCTGCCTGTGCCTGCAGTGGGAATTGAACCCAGTTCCCAGGACCAAAGTCCACCACGCTAACCACTAGGCCACTCCTCCACTCCAGTCCTGATGATCATTATACCTTAGACTATATTTCCCAATCTCCTATCCTCTTATCTTTTCCCATCCATCCTTTGCCCTTTATCTTTTCCTCTCCATCCTCTATCTCTTCACCCCTCCCAAACCCTTTTCCTTTTGCTTATCCTACCTCTGTTTGCCCTGACATGCTCAATTCACTTAATTCTCAAACCCCCCACTCTTACTACATTTACTACAGCTTATAATATTCTCTTTAAAGACTTTGTAATTGTAATTGCAGAGTCATGGAATCGGAGGTAGGGTATTATTATGGATTAAGAACTGGTTGAAAGATAGGAAGCAGAGAGTAGGATTGCGTGGCCAGTATTCTCAGTGGAGGAGGGTAGTTAGTGGGGTCCCGCAGGGGTCTGTGCTGGGTCCGTTGCTTTTTAATGTATTTATAAATGACCTAGAGATGGGAATAACTAGTGAGGTAATTAAATTCGCCGATGACACAAAATTATTCAGGGTCGTCAAGTCGCAGGAGGAATGTGAACGATTACAGGAGGACCTTGCGAGACTGGGAGAATGGGCGTGCAAGTGGCAGATGAAGTTCAATGTTGACAAGTGCAAAGTGATGCATGTGGGTAGAGGAACCCGAATTATAGCTACGTCTTGCAAGGTTCCGCGTTAGGAGTTACGGATCAAGAAAGGGATCTGGGTGTCGTCGTCGATGATACGCTGAAACCTTCTGCTCAGTGTGCTGCTGCGGCTAGGAAAGCGAATAGAATGTTGGGTGTTATTAAGAAGGGTATGGAGTCCAGGTGTGCGGATGTTATAATGCCGTTGTATCGCTCCATGGTGCGACCGCACCTGGAGTATTGTGTTCAGTACTGGTCTCCGTATCTCAAAAAAGATATAGTAGAATTGGAAAAGGTACAGCGAAGGGCGACGAAAATGATAGTGGGGATGGGACGACTTTCCTATGAAGAGAGGCTGAGAAGGCTAGGGCTTTTCAGCTTGGAGAAGAGACAGCTGAGGGGAGATATGATAGAAGTGTATAAAATAATGAGTGGAATGGATCGGGTGGATGTGAAGCGACTGTTCACGCTATCCAAAAATACTAGGACTAGAGGGCATGAGTTGAAGCTACAGTGTGGTAAATTTAAAACGAATCGGAGAAAATTTTTCTTCACCCAACGTGTAATTAGACTCTGGAATTCATTGCCGGAGAACGTGGTACGGGCGGTTAGCTTGACGGAGTTTAAAAAGGGGTTAGATAGATTCCTAAAGGACAAGTCCATAGACCGCTATTAAATGGACTGGAAAAATTCCTCATTTTTAGGTACAACTTGTCTGGAATGTTTTTACGTTTGGGGAGCGTGCCAGGTGCCCTTGACCTGGATTGGCCACTGTCGGTGACAGGATGCTGGGCTAGATGGACCTTTGGTCTTTCCCAGTATGGCACTACTTATGTACTTATGTACTTATGTACTTAATTATAATTACTTACTATGTAAGCCGCATTGAGCCTGCAATGTGTGGGAAAGCGCGGGGTACAAATGTAATAAATATATATATGCCAATCGCGATTTTGGCCAGAATATTGGCATTAACAGCTGTATTTATGTATTTATTTATTTATTATGACATTTGTACCCCACATTTTCCCAAGAAAGCTCAGGTTCAATGAGGCTTACATAACAAATTAAGATGAAGCATTACAAGACAATATTAATACAAGAATACAACTATTTAAAAATATCTATCCATGTTATTCCTATGGGTATAGCAACAGTTGGTCCATGCTACCTCCTGTTAGCATGTGCAAATATTTAGCAAACATGGCCCTAAGCCTTCAAAAATCTACCCTCAATCCTTTAGGGTTGAGCTAAGGAACACTTTGGTGATGAAATTGCTGAATCAATTTAAATTAATGACAGAAGTCCATCATCAGAGATAGATCAAACAATTTAATTTTTCAAGTCCCTGTCACAGATCTGACAGGATATGTGTCTTACCACTGGACCCACATGGCAGGTATCATTTTTCAACACTTCCGGGTCCCATATTTCTTCCCGTCTCTCATGTCCATTCCTCACTGCTCTTTCTGTATCTCTACTATTAACAACAATAAAAAAATGAAATCATAAAACAAAAAAACAAATACTGAAAATAAAGAAAACTAAGGCATTAGGTCTTTCCTTAAAACTTCCCCAAAATATAAACTTTCAAACATCTTTTTCCAAGCAATTTAACTGGACAATTAAAATAAAGCACATAAGGTTGCCTCCAGATTTTTAGGAAAGGCTGTACCAGTTCTGGTTTTACTCCACTGTATTAATGGAATTAATTCAGGAAAACTTTCTGTACTGGGGTTTAAATTGGATGCCTGTCCAGCTTATAATTGAAAAAGAAAAACGCCTATATTGCGACCCAAATCGGGAGATAGACGTTTATCTCACAAAACGAATAAAGCGGTATAATCGAAAGCCGAATTTGGACGTTTTCAACTGCACTCCGTCGCGGATGCGGACAAAGTTGATGGGGGCGTGTCAAAGGCGTGGTGAAGGCGGAACTGGGGTGTGGTTATCGGCCGATCAGAGATAGGCGCCTTTCGCCGATAATGGAAAATAAATATGCGTTTTTAGCGAGAATTTAGGGCACTTTTCCTGGACCCTGTTTTTCCACGAATAGGGCCCCAAAAGTGCCCTAAATGACCAGATGACCACTGGAGGGAGTTGGGGATGACCTCCCCTGACTCCCCCAGTGGTCACAAACCCCCTCCCACCACAAAATATGCCGTTTCACAACTTTTTATGTTCACCCTCAAATGTCATACCCACCTCCCTGGCAGCAGTATGCAGGTCACTGGAGCAGTTATTAGGGGGTGCAGTGGACGTCAGGCAGGTAGACCCAGGCCCATCCCCCCCCACCTGTTACACTTGTGCTGGTAAATGGGAGCCCTCCACACCACCCCCCAAACCCACTGTACCCACATGTAGGTGCCCCCCTTCACCCCTTAGGGCTATAGTAATGGTGTAGACTTGTGGGCGGTGGGTTTTGAGGGGGATTTGGGGGGCTCAACACACAAGGGAAGGGTGCTATGCACCTGGGAGCTCTTTTACCTTTTTTTTTGTTTTTGTAAAAGTGCCCCCTAGGGTGCCCGGTTGGTGTCCTGGCATGTGAGGGGGACTAGTGCACTACGAATCCTGGCCCCTCCCACGAACAAATGCCTTGGATTTATTCGTTTTTGAGCTAGGCGCTTTCATTTTCCATTATCGCTGAAAAACAAAAACACCCAGCTCACACATTGTTGAATAAAACATGGACGTCTATTTTTTTCGAAAATACGGTTCGGTCCGCCCCTTCACGGACCCGTTCTCGGAGATAAACGCCCATGGAGATAGATGTTTTCATTCGATTATGCCCCTCCACGTCTTCTGAATACATTCCTTTTGGGACTTTTTGATTGGTAACTGCAAGTACATATTTATGTCATTTTTGGGTTAAAAGACATTTGCCTTCAGCTGGGAGTATTTAATTAAGGAGTACCTTTCAGAGTTCAACCACTGGCGTCCCTGACAAAGATTTTTTTTTGAAACAGACATTTCTGCAGGACGTGGATGTGAACAATTTTCAGGAAAACTCTTCTAAAACTCTGCTAAAATTATGGAGACAAATTGATCAAGATTCAGATAAGCTTTTTTCCTGTTACCCTTTATCCAGTTACCTACAATTAATAACTCCCACTACTATATATAGAAGAAAAGAAATGATGACTAAACCTCGATGGTTGTAAGTTGTACTAACCACCCCAGTGGTATTGAAATTTAGGGGGAAAAAGCCAAGGAAGTGGAGGATGAGGTTGAGGCAAGTTTTTCTATGAACGTTTTGTGATGATTGGTCTAGTGGCAGTTACGAAGCTATAATTTACATTGAGATATGAAAGTAGGATATGCGCTCCATTGAGTTTAAATGAATGCATGAGAATTTGGGGGTGGTTTTTTTTTGCCTATGATGAGGTACTAATCCCCTTATGACCAGCGATTGATCAACGGGATCATGTGTTGCTAGTGAGGTCATATTTTGATCCTGTAGCACCTTGAGGCTTTTTTCCCCCCAAAATGTCAATACCACTGAGGTGGTTAATACAACTTACAACCACCGGGGTTTAGTCATCATTTCTTTTCTTCTATATTTAGTAGTGGGAGTTATTAATTGTAGATAACTTTATAAAAGCTACTCCTAGCACCACCTATAGTGTCTATTTAGAGGACCCTTTATCCAGTGCAATTTTTGTACCCATTAGGGGTTGTGTGATTGAAGTTACTTAGTTTTAGGTTCTCTAAGTTATATTTATGGTTTTGATTTTTGCTTGGACACACACAAATGTTAGTAATTGGAGCAATTTAATTTTCACAAAAAGCGGAGTTACACATAAGAGAGTAAAAAATGATGTATGGAGCGTGTTAGTGTCAGTGAGCCGCATTGCGGCCAGACTCACTAAGAACAGCTCAACTGTGGGAACAGCCCATACTGATCTCTCAGTGTACCCCCCCCCCCTCTCTAAATATTTAGTATTAATCAAAACTCTCAAAGTAAAAGGTGTGGTGTATGTCCTCACAAACCTGTAAAATATTGTGGGATTGACTTTTTAGAGTATATTTTAACATTGCTTTTGACTCGTAACCACTCGCCTCCACCTACCCTCCTCTCCTCCTTCCTGTACACATTAATTGATTTGATTTGCTTACTTTATTTTTTGTCTATTAGATTGTAAGCTCTTTGAGCAGGGACTGTCTTTCTTCTATGTTTGTGCAGCGCTGCGTACGCCTTGTAGCGCTATAAAAATGCTAAATAGTAGTAGTAGTAGTATTGTCTCTCCCATTGGATTTCCTTATTGCATTAATGGAATTGTAGTCATTCTGTTCTAAAGAAAATCAATAGGGAGATGAGAACTAAATGTCCATGCAGGCAGTGAGGTAAAACACAGACTGGTCACTGTGTCCTGAAAATCTGGAGCCAGTTAGCAAACCAGAAAACAGGTGAAACTTATCTATTTTAAAATATATATATTAAAGTGTCTAAAATAATGTATACCTGCAAAGTTTCCTACTGTCAGTGGAAATGATTTTTGCAAACAGCTTAATTTACAGTATATTGATTGAAGTGGTGTGGTAGCCATATTAGTCCACTTTAAGAAAGGTAATAAAAGGCAATACCATCTTCTTCAGAACAGAAATGAGCAAATGTTGACAAATATCAGAATATATGTGAAACATATAATCATTCCAATGACAGTCTCAAGGGAAGAGGTAGGGGTAGGGGAGAGAGATGGGTGATCAGAGGGTGACAAAGCAGTCTAATGTTATTATTTATAAATATGATACGAAGCCCAGGTTTTGTTAAGTCTCTAAATTAGGTTATTGTAATGACCTATATTGTCTTCTTTCATCCAGCTTGACTGCTAGACTGCAATTACTGCAAAACACTGCAGCCAAGATGATTATGGGGCAGAAGAGATCAGATCATGTTACGCCTACATTGATCAAATTTCATTGACTACCCATCTTAAGTAGAGGAGTGTGGTAGCCGTGTTAGTCCACTCTTAAGGTTATCAATAGAAATCAAACAAAATAAAACATGGAAAAAAGAAAATAAGATGATACCTTTTTTATTGGACTTAATACATTTCTTGATTAGCTTTCGAAGGTTGCCCTTCTTCGTCAGATCGGAAATAAGCAAATGTGCTAGCTGACAGTGTATATAAGTGAAAACATTCAAGCATTACTATGACAGTCTGACAGGGTGGGAGGATGGGGGTGGGTAGGAGGTATGCATGGGGACGTCAAAGCATATCATTGATATTCTAACAGGATGGGTGTGGCTAGGTGAGGGGTGGGGTGATCAACAGAGACATACAGCTTTATGGTTTATAATGGGCTAGGAACCCCAGATCCTTGTTAAGTCCTTTCTGTTGGGTGTTAAAATATTCAATCATTCTGACTTCAAAGGTCTTACGTTCTTGTATGGTTTAAATTTACCTTTCAGGATTCTCACTGTGAAGTCACTGGTACAGTGTCCTGGTACAGTGTTGGTCAGCATTTACAGGACCAGGACACTGTACCAGTGACTTCACAGTGAGAATCCTGAAAGGTAAATTTAAACCATACAAGAACGTAAGACCTTTGAAATCAGAATGATTGAATATTTTAACACCCAACAGAAAGGACTTAACTAGGATCTGGGGTTCCTAGCCCATTATAAACCATAAAGCTGTATGTTTCTGTTGATCACCCCACCCCTCACCTATCCACACCCATCCTGTTAGAATATCAATGATATGCTTTGATGTCCCCATGCATACCTCCTACCCACCCCCATCCTCCCACCCTGTCAGACTGTCATAGTAATGCTTGAATGTTTTCACTTATATACACTGTCAGCTAGCACATTTGCTTATTTCCGATCTGACGAAGAAGGGCAACCTTCGAAAGCTAATCAAGAAATGTATTAAGTTATGTCCAATAAAAAAGGTATCATCTTATTTTCTTTTCCATGTTTTATTTTGTTTGATTTCTATTGATTGACTACCCATTAAAGCCCGAATTATTTTTAAGTTTGCATGTTGGATATATAGGATGTTCTATGGTATATGTCCAGAATATTTATTTTCTTTATTTTCATTTCCTTTATCTTCTACTTCATCACGTGCCATAGATTCATGCCTTCTTTATTTTCCATCATTTGTAAAAGTAAGATTTGAGAAATCTTTATTGACATCATTTCTGTATCAGGCAGTTTCTACATGGTCTTTTCTCCCAGTTGATATTAGAAAGATTCATTCTTTCTTACTGTTTCAAAAACAATGAAAGCTCATCTGTTTAATTTTTTTTTTTTTGCTTTAATGGTAATAGTTTTTTGGGGTATCTGTTTCTCTTCATCATTATGTAATAGTTAATACTTGTGTTATCCGCTTTGAGCCTATGATTATGGGAGATACTGAACTACAAGCACTGCATAACCATTCTTCACACTTTTTGCATTGAATGATATATACCACATTTGAAAATGAGCATAAGGGGATGCTAGTCTCAACTTCAAATGCTGCAATAACTTTCCGAAGAGGTTATATAAGGCTTGCATGTAGCATCTTGTTGAGACACACCTTATTGCTGTTGGGGTAACAGTATGTTTATATACACCCATCTGACATTTGTTTTTAATAGCATATGCAAATATTATATGTTTGAGGTAGGAAATTCCTGTCTAGGCTTCCAAAATCCTGAGTCTCACAATTAGGGATTGCATAATTCATAAATGGGAAGAATTATTTAATGAATTCCATAATAAATAAGGTTCAAAAACTTCAGTCTATGTGATTTCTATACTGCTTAACACTAGGAGTGTGCATTTGTTTGAAATAGCATAGGAAAAGTCAATATTTCCCAGGCCATTTCATATCATAGGCAAATGTAAATGAGCAGAAAAAACACCCAAAATTTCATTTTTTATGTGTGCTGTCAATATTGTGCACTGTTGGTCACCGTGTCTCAAAAAAGATATAGCGGAATTAGAAAAGGTTCACAGAAGAGCAACCAAAATGATAAAGGGGATGGAACTCCTCCCATATGAGGAAAGGCTAAAGAGGTTAGAGCTCTTCAGATTGGAAAAGAGATGGCTGAGGGGGGATATGATTGAGGTCTATAAAATCTTGGAGTAGAAGGGGTAAAAGTGAATCGATTTTTTACTCTTTCAAAAAGTACAAAGACCAGGGGACACTCAGTGAAATTATATGGAAATATTTTTTAAACAAAACGAAGGAAATATGTTTTCACTCAAAGAATGAATAGTCAAGCTCTGGAGCTCACTGCCGGAGGATGTAGTAACAGCGGTTAGCATATCTGGGTTTAAAAAAGGTAAGTCTATAGCTTGTTATTGAGATGGACAAGGGTTAAGCCTTGGGATTGGCAGCATGGAATCTTGCTACTAATTGGGTTTCTGCCAAGTACTTGTGTCCTGGATTGGCCACTATTGGAAACAGGATACTGGACTAGATGGACCATTGGTCTGACTCAGTATGGCTAGTCTTATGTTTTTTTTGTTCTTAAGTGTGTATGTGACACTGTGAGTGAGGGTTGAGGGTAGGCCTCCAATTAACACAGTCAGACAAGATTGTGTTAATAAGGTAATACTTTTATTCACTAAACCTGAGTCCTGTTACTTCACAACGTCAGGAACAAAACGCAAAGCGTTCAGAAGGAAAACTCTTGACATGGGCTTATGGCTGACAGGACCCCAAACACAGTCCATGGCCTGTGACTGTTATTCCCCAAACATATTTTGTAAAGTTTCTCTCTCACTCTCTCTGGGCCAGCTAGACCTCAGAACCTGGTTCACAAATACCCAAATGAAAAGGTTGGCTTACCTCAGCCAGATCATAGTGGCTGGACTTACGTAGTATATGATGGAGCTCACTTCTTCCACCCCTAGGCCCTCCTAACCCTGCTCTGGACCTGCCTTTTATAGTTCCTGGTTCCTGTCCTTTCAGCTCCACCCCTCCTGTCTCACTTCCTCTCTGGATGGGACTAGAGGTTTTAAGGTGGTTCAAACTACTTGAGGGACTATTCTTAAGGGTGAGGGGCAGTGTTCTATATACCCCCTCACAGTATACTATTCACAAACAGTGGATATTGTTTCCCAATAGTGCACACATGCATGAACCATTGTGCCTCTGTGAATAGTGTGCACGTATGCACATTATCAGGAAAGGATGCACACTCTGTGTGAATAGTGCACACTCATTCAAAAGAGTGCACGCTCTTTTCAAAAGACTATTCATTCTAAGCAACATTCCTCCTGTGACAACCTGATGAAAAGAAAAACAAACATTCCAGGGAAACAATAGAGGAAAAGACACAAAATGAACATTTTCTGGCTGCACACTCCTACTTAACACCATTTATACAAGTAAAACAGCATAAACACATATGTAACAATTGTAAGGGTGGCGTTACTTACACCTATATGCATTCTGCTCACAGTGATTTGAAGAGCATGTGCTAGATGTGTTGTCGGGAAGACCTTAATATTATATCCCCAAATTCTATATATCATGCCTTAAATTCCGTGCAGAAATTGAAGCATATTCTATAACAATGCACATAACTTAATTGGTTAACTAGCTAATCAGTTAATTGGATGTTAACAATCAATTATCAGCACTAATAGGCATTAATCACGATCTCCGTGCACAACTTCCTAAGTGTATTCTGTAACATGGTGCACGTAAACCTACAACCTAAACATTGATTTTCTACACCCTAGAAATCAAGATAGCACAGCCCCTTTCCCCTCTAGAAAGAACAGTAGCTGAGAGGGGCCAAACATATTTAACATTATTTAAGGAAATAATACAGGAAGGTACAGTTGAAAAGTAGCACCTAAGACCAAAAATGTTCTGTTTCTCATTTGAGTCCATCTAAAAACGTCAGAACAAATCTGAATTTTACAGTACTTTATCCAAAAGAATAAACGTGTCAGAGTTTCCTTATCCTGTAGAAATACAAACACCAAAAGTGTTGCTTGAAATATTATTTCTTCAGTAGAGGTCTCCAGAATGTTAGTGAGATTCAAACTATCTGAGGAGAGCTCTTCTTGATCAGGTTTCACTAAGAAACTACTGTGCTTCTTAGTTGGTAGTGGAATGAAATATGGCTTCTTAAAAGGTAGTATAGTCGTTTCATTATACTTAAATACCTCCTTCATGAATTTGTAAAATGTTACCTTAGGAGTACATGTAATCACTTGTGGAAAGTTCAACAGTCTCAAATTCAAAACTTTAATATAGTTCTCAAATTTCTGAACTCTGCGATAAAGAACCATCTTATCCTATAACAGTCGTTTGAGTAGACTTATGGGCTCATTTTCGAAAGAGAAGGACGTCCATCTTTCGGCATAAATTGGAAGATTGACATCCTTCTCCCAGGGACGTCCAAATCGGTATAATCGAAACCCAATTTAGGACGTCTCCAACTGCAGTCCGTTGCAAGGAGGGCCAAAGTTCAAGGGGGCGTGTCAGAGGCGTAGCGAAGGTGGGACTTGGGTGTGCCTGACATTTGGACGTCTTTGACCCATAATCGAAAAAACTAAGATGTCCCTGACGAACACTTAGACGTTTTCACCCGGACCTGTTTTTCTTACAAATAAGTTTACAAAAAGGTGCCCGAAATGACCAGATGACCACCGAAGGGAATCAGGGATGACCTCCCCTTACTCCCCCAGTAGTTACTAACCCCCTCCCACCCTCAAAAAACATCTTTCAAAATATGTCGTGCCAGCCTCAGATGTCATACTCAGGACCATGACAGCTCATGCAGGTCCCTGGAGCAGTTTTAGTGGGTGCAGTGCACTTCAGACAGGCGGACCCAGCCCCATCCCCCCCACCTGTTTGTGGAGGAAACAGTGAGCCCTCCAAAACACACCAGAAACCCACTGTACCCACATCTAGGTGCCCCCTTCACCTGTAAGGGCTATGGTAGTGGGGTTTGGGGGGGTTGTGGGGCTCAGCACCCAAGGTAAGAGAGCTATGTACTGGGGAGCAATTTATGAAGTCCACTGCAATGCCCCCTAGGGTGCCCGGTTCGTGTCCTGGCATGTCAGACAGACCAGTGCACTACAGATGCTGGCTCCTCCCACGACCAAATGGCTTGCATTTGGCCATTTTTGACATTGACGTCTTTGGTTTCGAAAATCGCCGAAAGTCAGAAAAGTCCATGTCTATGGATGTCCAAATTTAAGGATTTGGATGTCTCTGACAGTATTTTCGAAATGAAAGATGGACGTCCATCTTGTTTCAAAAATACGGGCTTCCCCGCCCCTGGATTTCACCGTTTTGCAAGGACGTTAAAATTGCAACTTGGACGTCCCTTTCGAAAATGCCCCTCTTAATCTGTTGAGCTTGAAACTCCAAATTCACCACCTTTGACTTTAAAACTGCAGTATTTTCTTCCAAAACTTGAATCTTACCCACACTCTGAGAGACAGCAGGAAGAATCTTGGAAGACACACTATAGAGAGGGCCTCCAAGCTCTGCCAAATTGCTTCCAGGGTGATTGTGGCTGGCTTGAGCCTCCTTCAGGGCTGCAGCCTGTCCTTCCAGCTTCTCCCCAGCTGGAACTCACCACATGGCAGTCCTTGTGAGTCAGTACACCAGAGGAGGTCCCAGCACTCGACCCACTTTTGTCTGGAAGGGACACCGATAATTGCAGCAGCCCACCAAGACCTGGCTGGGGCTCTAATCCAGGAGGCGGTGGAACAAGCTCAGGGCCAGTCTTAGCAATTGCGGGGCCCTGTGCAGACCAGTTTGGTGGGCCCCCCACCACCCCACCTAGCCCCGCCCCTTGTTGACAAGATACATTTTAAACATTTTTTTTATTTCAAATAAAGACAAATCAAGCAAAACTTGTACAGAAAAACTAATTCAAATATGCACAATGCTATCATAGGAAACCTATGTAAGGGCTGGATAAATTAATTAAAACAAGTCCCCTTAATATGTAATACTTGGTAGCAATAATGAAACAGTGATTGAATATTCACATAGCAAGCACCTGAGCCAACAGATTTATTTTCCACTGAACATAATTAACTTTGTATGAACTTGGCTGCTAATAGTGTGCTGAACTGGACAATGCTGGCACATTTAGACTGACTCTGGACAGTTCTGCACAAAGGAAACTCTTCCCTCATTAATCGATACCTTCTCTGTGAAACAGTAATGATAATAATAAAGCACATGCATTTTTATAATATAGCACTGCATTCCACAAAGCAAAAGGAGCAAGTTCCCACATGCCATCTGTTTTCCTTTTGATGTAGACACAGGAAAAAAAAAGATTTTAAATGCTCCCAGGATTCATTCTAAGTAATTCATGTTAAATGTGGGATAAAATGCCATAAATAAGTAAATAAATAGATAGAAACTCTGAATGTTGAGCATTTAATTTTTCATATCGTGATGTCTATTTAGGGGCCCTTTTCCCAGAGAAAAAAATAATTTCTACACGAATATAATACTACGAGGGTGTCCCTTTAACCAGCCCCTCCAAATGACACAGATATTACCTTTGATTTTTTTTTTAACTGTATCCTCCCTCCCCTGTCCCTTTAAACAGACCCTCCAAACAACACAGATAGTACCTTGATTTTTTTTTTACAGTATCCTCTTTACCAACCCACCTATTTACCTATTCCACACCTCCTCCCTGCTTCCCCAAGCTGCAGGGTGCCCTCCTGGCACATACCTGAAGCCACCCTGGTGGTCTAGTGGAGTCTTTAGGGCAGGAAAGATCCCCAGTCTTTCCTGCCCGCTGCCAACACTGATCCTCTTGCTGCCGCATCTTCTTTAAAATGGCTGCTGAGACTTTCAACAACAGCCTTACAAGACTTCAGCGGAAGCCTCACAAGGCAGCCGCTGGAAGTCTCGGCTGCCATTTTTAAAGAGCGATATGGCAATAAGGTGTCAGCGCCGGCAGCGGGCAGAAAAGACTGGTGATCTTTCCTGCCCCAAAGACTCCACTACACCACCAGGGCAGCCTCGGACACGTGCCAAGTGGCATTTGGCGCTCATAGGTCATTACCGCCTGGTTACCGCATGAGACTTTACCGCTAGATCAATGGCTGGCAGTAAGGTTTCAGACCCAAAATGGATGCATGGCAATTTTCATTTTGCCGCTCGTCCGTTTTCGGCAAAAATTTTAAAAAGGCCTTTTTTACAGGTGCGTTGAAAAATGATTCTGCAAGCGCCCAAAGCCCGCACCTACAGTACCGCAGTCCATTTTTCAGCGCACCTTAGTAAAAGGACCCCTTTATTCTTACAGACCATGCCACCCTTCCATTAATGTTCAACTCAATCTTAAATCTGCACCACTTGTCCTGTAATATTAATTCACTTCAGCAAGCTTAACTAGACTCTCCCATATTGCATCCAAAGTGACAGCTTCAAGTTTCACCAGCAAAGAACTTTCAATTAGACTTACAACATCTAGTATCAAATGGCTTGAATTTTTCAGGGCTTTCATCCATGCCTGCAGAGTTCAAGGAAGTCAATCCCAGAAGCACTGCTAATTCTGTTGCCAAAGTCATCTGGGATCTCTTCCCATTAGCAGTTGCTTCCTCCCATACATGCTTTCCAGTCTGGGGGAACATGTTAAAAGTCTAGGCTCAACAAGAACAAATTCTTGCTCAGAAAGGAAGAGCCCACTTCCAAATCGGCTGCATTGGAACTCATTGTCTTCACTCATGCAGCTAAGCCCGCGAACCAGAGAAAATATTTCTTCACTCAACGTGTAATTAAACTCTGTAATTTGTTGCCAGAGAATGTAGTAAAAGCAGTTAGCTTAGCGGGGTTTAAAAAAAGGTTTGGATGGCTTCCTAATAGACCATTAGTAAAATGGACTTGGGGAAAATCCACTGCTAGAATAAGCAACATAAAATGTATTATACAGTTTTGGGATCTTGCCAGGTACTTGTGACCTGGATTGGCCACTGTTGGAAATAAGATGCTGGGCTTGATGGACCTTCGGTCTGTCCCAGTATGACAATACTTACTTACGTACTTATGCACTGCACACCGGGTCATACTGATCTGGCTCAGCTACGGTTTCTGTGAGCTAGAGATTGAGTTATTCCATAGCTGGGCGGGCCTTTGTTTACCCATGGCAAACTCTACAACAGAGCTCAGCACTGCAAGGTCTGTTCTGGTGCCATCTTCACTCCATTTTTATTGGGTTTAGAGCCTGACATTGTAGGACCAATATAGAAGCAAAATTTCATGGCAGTTTCAAAATTTAAAAAGTGGAAAAAGAACTTTCAAAGCATTTCTCCTCTCACACAGCTGTTCCCAACAATGCTCACTAGTGCTCTCCTAATGTTTTTAGAAAACAAAAAAAAAGTTTGTTCTAGCCAGATTTTGACCAGCAATGTATTTCATAAATGTGGGCCAGCAATTGACAAGACCAATCTCACGTGACAGCCAAATGAGCCTGTTATTTATTTATTTGTTGCATTTGTATCCCACATTTGCCCACCTATTTGCAGGCTCAATGTGGCTTACATAGTACCGCGATGGCGATCGCCAATTCTGGTAAGAGAAATACGGAGTGGTCTAGTGTTGATGTTCATAGATGACGTGAGTATTTTAAGTGATCATGAAGAGAGAGTTAGATCTTGTCCAGTTCTGGTAGGAGTTTCGATTGTTTTGCAGAGTTCAGGAGTTTAGGTTGGTTCTTTCTGGTATGCCTTTGTGAACAGGTAGGTTTTTAACGATTTCCAGAAGTTTGTTAAGTCGTGCATTCTTTTCGTGACGTTTGGAAGTGCATTCCATAGTTGCGTGCTTATGTACGAGAAGCTGGATGCATAAGTTGTTTTATATTTTAGACCTTTGCAGCTTGGGAAGTGGAGATTTAGGTAAGAGCGTGCTGATCTTTTTGTGTTCCTGGTTGGGAGGTCTATAATGTCTGCCATGTAGGCTGGGGCCTGGCCATGAATAATTTTATGAACTAGGGTGCAGACCTTGAACACGATTCGCTCTTTGATTGGGAGCCAATGTAATTTTTCTTGTAAGGGCTTAGCACTATCGTATTTCGTTCTTCCAAATATGAGTCTCGCTGCAGTGTTTTGGGCAGTTTGGAATTTCTTCAATATTTTTTCTTTGCATCCAGTGTAGATTGCATTGCAGTAGTCTAGGTGATTTAGAACCAATGATTGTACCAGGTTACAGAATATTTCCCTCGGGAACAAAGGTTTTATTCGTTTAAGTTTCCACATTGAATGAAACATTTTCTTTGTAGTATTTTTCGCTTGGCTCTCTAGCGTGAGGTTTCGGTCTATTGTAACACCAAGAATTTTCAGGTTGTCTGAAACAGGAAGGGTGTAGTCTGGGGTGTTTATGTGTGTGGGTTTGTTCGTATTGTGTGGAGATGAAAGGATGAGAAAATGTGTTTTTTCTGCGTTGAGCTTTAATTGAAATGTATCCGCCCTTGAGTTCATGATCTGGAGGCTAAGTTTGATTTCATTTGTGAATTCTGTTAGATCATGTTTGAACGGGATGTATATCGTGACATTATCTACGTAGATGTAGGGGTTAAAGCCTTGGTCAGATAGGGCTTTGGCTAGTGGGGGTCATCATTAGGTTGAAAAGGGTCAGTGATAGCGGTGATCCCTGGGGTACTCCACATTCTGGTTTCCATGGTAGTGATGTGTTCAAGTTTGCCATCACCTGGTATGTTCTTGCGGTTAGGAAGCCATTGATCCAACTGAGTACACTTCCGCCAATCCCGAAGTAATCTAGTATGTTTAATAATATTGTATGGTTGACCGTGTCAAACGCACTTGACGTCAAATTGTAGGAGAAGTATACTCTTGCCGGTTGTAATTTCTTGTTTGAATTTGGTTAAAAGAGTGATTAGTACTGTTTCAGTACTGTGGATGGAGCGGAATCCTGATTGTGATTCATGTAGTATTGAAAATTTATTCAGGTAATCAGTGAGTTGCTTGGTTACCATGCTTTCCAGTAGTTTAACTGCCAGAGGGATAGATGCTACCGGGCGGTAGTTGGTGATGTCATTTGCTTTTTTTCTTCGAGTCTTTAGGTATTGGGGTGAGTAGTATATTGCCTTTGCCCTTAGGAAAGAGTCCATGTTGTAGCAAGTAGTTTAGGTATGAAGTGAGGTCTGTTATGAAGCATTGTGGGGCGGATTTTATTAGGTTGTTAGGACATACATCCAGTTTACAGTGGGATTTGGTGAATCTGTTAATCGCTTTGGTGACGGTTCCAGCATTGAGGAGTACAAAGTTTGTCCAGATTCAGTCTGCTGGTACTCATCCAGGGTTGGGTCTAGACAGTCAGTAAATTTTTCGATATTGATGATGTTCTGTGGTAGCGTATTGCGTAGGTTCAGAATTTTCTCGTTAAAGTAGTTGGCCAGTTTGTCTGCAGATGGGATGTCTGTGTTGGTTGTGGTAACCGGTGTTGTATCTAGTAAGTTGTTTGAGTTGGTAAAGTTTACGGGTGTCTTTGTAGTCTGGCCCTATTTTGGTTTTGTAGTAAGACCTTTTGGTTTGCCTTATTGCATACTTGTATTTTCTTTGCATTTGTTTCCATGCATTGTGTGCTTTATTTTTGTCCATGCTCCTTCTAGCCTCCTAACTTGTGTTTTTAGTTTTTTCAGTTCTTCGTTATACCATGGTATTGAGTTGTGTCTTTGTGAGGTTCTTGTTTGTAGTGGTGCTATTTCATCTAATATGTTTTTGCATCTGTTGTCCCAATCTAGTAGATAGTGTATCGAGTCTTGTTTGTGCTGTCCATTCGTTTTTGTAAATCTGTTGCCAGAAAATTACCTGATCTACTTGACCTCTCGTGTTGTAGGTTGTACGTTCTTGTTTTTGGTTAAATCCTTTTTTTCGCCATTGTAGGGTTAGGTTTAATTTGTGGTGGTCAGACCATGGGATATCTTACCATTTTGTATTTGATAGTAAGTATTAGGTTCTGGTCTGCAGATAGTTTGTGTGTAGTGAGGTCGAGTGTGTGCCCTCTGACATGGGTTGGTTGCATATTTGGCCAATTAAGGCCCCATAATTGTATAACAGAAATGGATAACTTGAAATTGCGAACCACAAAGATCTTACAGATGTAGAGGGAACCACAAGGGCCTAAGTATTTGAAGAGACCTCATTATACAGTGCATGGAACAGTAACACACACCAAAGGACCGGCAGCCAGTTCAAAGACTAGCAAAGAGGTAATATGTTCATATCTGTTACAGTTCATTCAACAATGTAGCTGCAAGGTTTAAAATCATTTACAGCACACCTGTAGCAAAACAGATGCACCCAAATATAGGGGTCCTTTCACTAAGGTGCACCAAAAAATGGCTTACGCTGTTGTAGGTGCATGTTTTGGACGTGCGCAGGTCCATTTTTCAGCGCCCCTGCAAAAAATGTCTTTTTTGGGAGGCCAAAAATGGACGTGCGGCAAAATAAAAATTGGCACGTGACCATTTTGGGTCTGAGTCCTTACTGCCATCCATTGACTTTGTCGTAAGGTCTCACACATTAACCAGGCGGTAATCGTCAATGTGTACACTGCCGATTACCGCCCGGTTGGCACCACGCGATAAAAAATAAAAATATATTTTCTGCCACGTGTATCGGATGCACGTAAAAATGGAATTACCACCCAGGGTACGCGGTAGCCGGGCGGTAGTTCCAAATTGACGCGCATCCAATGCACCTTAGTAAAAGAGCCCCATAGTGAATTGCAGTAATCTATCTTGATAAGAATTAGAGATTGTAAAACAGTGTAGAAATCATTAGGTGACAAGATATATTTTAGATCCCATACGTAAATGTCTTTGATGCTGGGATAGAGAACTCCTTTAACTACAAAATTTGAGTTAGACCTTACAATGCTTTGATTTCCATTTTTCACCTATCGAACAGAACACAGTAGCTCTGATTTTTGACATACACTAGAACTGCAACTATTGCAAAATTGATGCTGAAAGCTGTGTGAATGGAGAGCAATTAAAATCACAACAAGAGATCTTCCACTCACCTCCTCTTCTCCGCTGAAACCAAGCTGACTGGGAAAATAAAATAAAAGGAGGAGATTAGTTTTGGGGGGAACTTCCTAGGGGGATAGAACCCTGTGCATAGTTCAAACTTTTGACTTTGGTTCCTTGCCTCCCTAGCCGAAAGCAGGGGCATAGCCAGACACCCAATTTTGGGTGGGCCTGAGCCCAAGATGGGTGGGCAGAAGAACTCCGCCCTGTCCCACAAGTGATTTGGTTTCTCCCTCTCTCGCCTGCATGCCACATGGCCTCTCAAACATCCCCCCTCCCCTGCATACCTTTTAACATAGTAACATAGTAACATAGTAGATGACGGCAGAAAAAGACCTGCACGGTCCATCCAGTCTGCCTAACAAGATAAACTCACATGTGCTACTTTTTGTGTATACCTTACTTTGTTTTGTACCTGTCCTTTTCAGGGAACAGACCGTATAAGTCTGCCCAGCACTATCCCCGCCTCCCAACCACCAGTCCTGCCTCCCACCACCGGCTCTGGCACAGACCATATAAGCCTGCCCAGCACCATCCCCGCCTCCCGCCACCGGCTCTGCCACCCAGCGAGCAGCAACTAATACACACTGCTCATGGTGGCCTCACAGCCTTCCCTCTGATGCAACTTCCTGTTTCTGCGTAGGCGGAAATACATCAGAGGGAAGGCTGTGGGGCCAGAGTGAACAGTATGTATCAGTCGCTGCTCACTGCAAGTGAAGATCTGCTATTTACAAGGTATGCAGGAGGGACAGTTATTTGGAGCT
This sequence comes from Microcaecilia unicolor, assembly GCF_901765095.1. Classification (NCBI taxonomy): domain Eukaryota; kingdom Metazoa; phylum Chordata; class Amphibia; order Gymnophiona; family Siphonopidae; genus Microcaecilia; species Microcaecilia unicolor. The sequence goes on along the minus strand of NC_044039.1, from coordinate 183,382,655 downwards.
TTGGACTGGTGGGGCTTGGGTATCCCTGCCAGCCACATCATAGGTGTGCTGCTACTAGGTGGACCTGAGCCCACCCTTGGCTAGGCCACTGGAAGACCTGCATTTGAGGTGAGGGCACTACAGTCTAAAGGCCTCAACCATCAGCCCAAAAATTTATAGGAGGTAGAGACACCTGACAGTCATAAAGAGAAGTCAAGGAGCAATTACAGAGATAATAGCTGATAAAGAGGCAGATGCACTAAAGCTTAATGAGCCTTTAATGACCCTCCAACGAGGAAAATTTGATCCGTTGCATGCATCAAAGGGCTTTTACCGAGGAAGCCAGCAGCTAACGAAAACGGAATGGAGATGAGCAATTAGTGTGAAAACCCCATTGAAACGACATGCACTAACCTTTTCCGAATGCCTTTACGCAGGAAAAAGGCAGGAAATCTAACGAGAGGTCTGGACCTCTCGTTAGGACAGCTCTGTGCCAGGAAAAATAGTAAAGTGAAAAAACAAACAAACTGTGAGCCAATCCCAGCGCATTAGCAGAGCTAATAGCGCTGTGATTGGTCAAAAGGAAACTGAAAGGCACAATCCATAAACAGAAGCCTCTACAAGCCCCAAGGAGTTCAAAAATATTTTTTTTCTAGGCATGCATCCCCGTCCTCAGACTGCAAACAAAACACAAGCACATGGCTCCCAAATCAAAACAAAAATAAAAAAAAAGGGTCGGGAGGGGGCAAAGGCGCTCGTCAGGAGCGTCCTGTTTGGCCGTCCTTGCCCCCCCCCCCACCCGTGGTCGCCGTTCCCCCCTGCCCCACTTCCCCCTGCATTCTAAATTAAAAAGCAAGAAGAAAAGCAAACGTACCTTTAGCAGCCCCGGCCCCCCTCCCTTCCTCACTACTCTGTCTCCCCTCAGCTCTGCCTCCCGACATCCTCCGCCCTGTGCCCCGCCCCCTCTTGGGGTCGTCGCCGCCATTCCCCTCCTCCATCGGGCCCCCCTCCCTCTTACCGGGACCATGCAGCGCCTCTCTCCTAAGTAGGTTACCGACGTCAGACAGGGGCGGGCCCAGGAGGAGAGAGACGCGCCACAGAAGCTGGGCGAAGGCAGGCATCAGCTTTCTTCTTGCCCGTGTAGCGCCTTCGGACAGAGGAGAGAGGCGCTGCACGGTCCCGGTAAGAGGGAGGGGGGCCCGATGGAGGAGGGGAATGGCGGCGACGACCCCAAGAGGGGGCGGGGCACAGGGCAGAGGATGTCGGGAGGCGGAGCTGAGGGGAGACAGAGTAGTGAGGAAGGGAGGGGGGCCGGGGCTGCTAAAGGTACGTTTGCTTTTGTTGCTTTTTAATTTAGAATGCAGGGGGAAGTGGGGCAGGGGGGAACGGCGACCACGGGTGGGGGGGGGGCAAGGACGGCCATACAGGACACTCCTGACGAGCGCCTTTGCCCCCTCCCGACCCTTGTTTTTTATTTTTGTTTTGATTTGGGAGCCATGTGCTTGTGTTTTGACTGTGTTTTGACTGTTTGTGGCATGCGCAGAGCAGCTAACATAACGCTTGGCTGCTCTGCGCATGATTTGGGGGCCGATTAACGATGTGTATTGTGATTCTTTGATACATTGTACGTTTCAATACCGATCTCAGCATGTGTGACTTTTTTTTTTTGGTGCATTCTTCGTTATTTTAAAATCGTTAGGGACTTTAATGATTTAGATTTTTTTACGTTTGGTTGCTGCATCTGCCTCTAAGTGGGTAAAGGGAAAGAGTGGGATTGGGGAATCTGCTGCTAAGGAGTAAAGGAGAAGCAGGGCATTATTGTATATTTCCAGCAGGGCAACCAGGACTGATCATTATCTATACAGGTTCCTGGAACAATTTCTGAGGCTGAAGAAGAAACTACAAACTGCTTGCAGCAACAAATCTCCTGGTACCATCTCACACCCCACCATGGCTAAAACATCTAAAGCACTGCATTAGAGTCTCAGATGCCCTGAGGCTCCCAATACCTTTTACAAATAAGTATTATAAGAATGTTTCAAATGAGGTTAACATAACATAACTATTATGAAGGAGAGTTAAAGGGAGGATATTCACATATTCTCAGAAGAAGGAAAGGATACAAGAAGTAAAGAGACTTTATAAATATTGTTGTGTTTATTGCCTCTGTCAATGCAACTGTCCCTGTTACTGTTCCAGTTATTTAGCAAAAAAAATACTTGACAGAAAAACAAGTTGGTTCAGAACACCATCTTTGGAGTGGTCTAACTTGTTGACTGAATGAAAAGTGCAGTGTGTGTGGAATAACTGCCTACAGCCTCCTGACGTTTGAAAGTCCCATCCCTGGTCCCAAACCATAAATTAATTATGTCAGAGGTTCCCCCACCCCCAATACAATCGCCTGGCAGAAGCAAAGGACCTGCATAGGTATAAACACACCTACAAATAGATAGATGTGTGTAGGTGTTTTTGCCTGTGTATCTACATGTATGAGTGTGTGTATTGGCTCTGTGTGTTCCTTTAATTGGGAGAATAAAGAGTACAGACAGTTTGAAAGAAGCAATTTGATAAATTTCCATTTATTTTGTCCCTAGACAGAGACAGACAGGACAACATTCTCAGCCACTTATGAATAATTTCTTTCCAGCATCCATTATGGTTGAGAGAATAAAAATAAGTCATCAGTAGACACAAAATTAATCATTAACAAACCCAAGAAACCAACATTTAAAAATCTAATATCTAATGCTTTATTCTTTCCAACCCAATGGAATGCTGGAAAGATATTTGGATCAATATTTCAAAGGGGTGGCCAGCAATGTTTTAGGTTTTTGTTTTTTTCTAATGCTGGCCACCGTGCCTGAATTAAGTCGGGATATTCAGTGCCATTAGCTGGATTCAGCAGCGATATTGAGACTGCTATCCAGGTAGCAAACCAGATAACGTTAGGCCAGCCTTTACCATCTAGGTGACATCTTAGTCATACACTTAGTGGTTTTAATAGCCCCTGAAGCAGCCCCAGAAGAGGCAAAACATGAACGTCTGTGTCAGGTTACTGTTTATTTTAATTGTTATTATGAATAAATACTTCTGGAAGGACCAGTTCTTTTAATCTGCCCTCTTTGGGTTTTGTTTTGTTTTTTTTGCAGACACAACCACAAAAGTGGAAAGAATGACAGTGTCCCACGAAACGGAACAGGAGAGGAGTGGGAACACAATCAGGCTCTTCAAAAAAACAGACCAAAGGCGTCCAACGTAGATATAGACTATTTATTAAGGGATGACTCAACACAGTACCATGTTTCAGCACTAAAAAGTGCCTTCTTCAGGAGTCTGCACAGATGTAGATAAAAACATACATAAACATCTTATAAACACAAAAGACATCTTACGTCTATATATATATATATATATATATATATATATATATATATATATATATATATACATGATATAATGGCAAAAATAATGTATAGTGAAATAACAAGAAATAAAATGCAATAAAATAGAGAGCTACATGATTGGGCAATCATTTAAAATATACACAAAGGTTAATGACAATAGTAAATGTGAGAAAACGTAAAATCAATCCAAATAAAGAAGGAAATGTAAAAATAAAATGGTGACTACACTAAATTAGGAGTCATTTATAATAGAAAGTAAAAAGTTTTAAAAAAGGATAAGCAAACAAATATAAAATGTGAACTGTGGCTGTGATTCAGAAAAGATGAACACCAAGTAGGCCTAAAAATCATGTCGGTGATGGTCAGTAGGCTAGTGGAGGAGTGGCCTAGTGGTTAGGGTGATGGTCTTTGGTCCTGGGGAACTGAGTTCGATTCCCACTTCAGGCACAGACAGCTCCTTGTGACTCTGGGCAAGTCACTTAACCCTCCATTGCCGCATTGAGCCTGCCATGAGTGGGAAAGCGCAGGGTACAAATGTAACAAAAATAAAATAGATACTATTGGACATTCTACATGGAATGTTGCTATTCCACTAGCAACATTCCATGTAGAAGGCTGCGCAGGCTTCTGTTTCTGTGAGTCTGACGTCCTGCACGTATGTGCAGGACGTCAGACTCACAGAAGCAGAAGCCTGCGCGGCCACATTGGTGATCTGCAAGGGCCGACTTCTAGTGGAATAGCAACATTCCATGTAGAATCTCAAATAGTAGCAACAGTGGAGGAGTGGCCTAGTGGTTAGGGTGGTGGACTTTGGTCCTGGGGAACTGAGTTCAATTCCCACTTCAGGCACAGGCAGCTCCTTGTGACTCTGGGCAAGTCACTTAACCCTCCATTGCCCCATGTAAGCCGCATTGAGCCTGCCTTGAGTGGGTGAGTGGGAAAGCGCAGGGTACAAATGTAACAAAAATAAAATAGATACTATTGGACATTCTACATGGAATGTTGCTACTATTGGAGATTCTACATGGAATGTTGCTATTCCACTAGCAACATTCCATGTAGAAGCCTGCGCGGCCACATTGGTGATCTGCAAGGGCTGACTTCTAGTGGAATAGCAACATTCCATGTAGAATCTCAAATAGTAGCAACAGTGGAGGAGTGGCCTAGTGGTTAGGGTGGTGGACTTTGGTCCTGGGGAACTGAGTTCAATTCCCACTTCAGGCACAGGCAGCTCCTTGTGACTCTGGGCAAGTCACTTAACCCTCCATTGCCGCATTGAGCCTGCCATGAGTGGGAAAGCGCGGGGTACAAATGTAACTAAAATAAATTTAAAAAACTAGTGAAAGGAGAGAACAGTAGAAAGGAAATGAAAGCAGGATGGATCTTGCGGATTGGCTGCCCTGTTGCTTCTTTTTGTTTTGTTTTGTTTTCAACCAGCCATTTTGTAGTCCAAACTTTATCCAGATAGTTATCTAATAAGCAAACTGAATATCGCCACTAACCAGTTAACTCCTAACTCTGCCTAAGTTCTGCCCCCAGACTGTACTATCCGGATAATACCGCTGAATATCTGCAGAGAGGTCTGACTAAAGCCATTTATCTGCATAACAGCAGTTGTTATCCGGACAAATAGATTTCAATATTTCCCTCATTATAAAGGATCAGTAGTCTGTCCATCTAGGGGCAAATAACTATTGAAATCTTAATGGAAAAGGACCAAATTTGACTTGAGGGGAAAAACATGAATAAAAGGTACACCAAGCTTGAAAAGGGACTTGGGATTCCAGAGAAATAAAGTTCCCTCAAATGGACCAGTGCATTTCTATGAGTGAGGGCTTTCCACCATATGCAACATAGAAACACTGATACAGCAAAACATAACTCCATAGCTCTTATGCAATTGCTTCTTTCAAATGCCCCTCCCCTCTTCTAGTCACACATGTTTGGAATTATTGTGCATGCTTTCTCTATTACACATCCCCCCCCCCCCGCCGCTGACATACCACTATCCCTGCTGGTCTAGCTCATGTTGATTCAGTGACTATTTAATTTTCTTTAATGTAAATTCTACTGTGAAACCTAATCCCTGAACCCTATACTTTTCTTAATGGTTGCTATGTATGGTGATACCTAGTTACTGAACCATGTAGTTTGCTACTGGTTGCTATGTTTACAGCCTCCAAGTGCTAGAGAAGAATGGCAGCACCTGTTGCCCGTCGTTTAAATGTAAAATTCATTCTTTGAAATCTGTTTACAGTGACATCACTCTTAGTTCATTTTATTGTCATGCTTTCCAAACCAACAGACCGGGAAATGTTCCTTTCAAACTACCTCTTCCCCTCTCCCTTCCGGGGATCCAAACTGAGACAAGGACACACAGACACATATACATATACAGACACAACACAGATACATACACATGCACACACAAAAATACACTTACAAATATGCTGTACGTCGAAAAGACAAGTCTTAGACAGCGGTGCATGCCATAATAGCATCAGGGCTGGATTACTGTAATGCATTCTACATTGGTCTGACTACAAAAGGTCTGAACCAGCTTGAACTGATCCAGAGTGCTGCAGCATGACTGAATATAAATGACACAACCACATCACACCATTTCTGCAGAAACTTCACTGGGCTAAATTTAAAACTCTATGTCCCATCTTCAAGACCCTTAAAGGAAATGGCCCAGAGTACTTGAAGAACAGGATTTCCTTCTATACACCACCAAGGTCACCAAGGAGTATCCCTAACCATGAGCCTTTTCTGGAGTAGCCTCCACACTCCTTGAAAGGCTTCGTTTAGCACAAGTCTACTTAAGGAAGTAGCTGAAAGCCTGGCCCAAGCCTTTGAAGGAAGAAGCAACTAACTAGATGGTCACACATTCAAGTACTAAACATCAGCTGCATTTATAGTGACAGGACTTGCTTGCGACACGTACACCTTTAATGACTCCATATGCAAATTCTTCCTTAAGTCAGTCACAATTATCAAACTCCTGGTACTCTCTCTTATCTATCTACTAGGAAAAAAGGCCCGTTTCTGACACAAATGAAACGGGCGCTAGCAAGGTTTTCCTCGGAGTGTGTGTGTTTTACAGCGTGTGTGTGAGAGTGAGTGTGTGATAGAGAGAGAGAGAGTGAATGTGTGAGTGTGTGTGACAGAGAAAGTGAGACTGGGTGCGAGAGTGTGTGTGTGAGAATGAGAGTGTGTGCCAGGGGCCCTCCCTCCCAGTTCCAGGGTTTCCCCCCCTCCCAGTTGCAGGGTCGGCCCTCTCCCCCTCCCTCCCAGTTTCAGGGTCATCCCCTCCCTCCCTCCCAGTACCTGGGTCTGCCCACCCCCCCTCCAAGTTCCAGGGTCAATCCCCATTCCCTCCCTCCGGCCCCTCCTCCCACCCAGTTCCATGGTCGTTGCCCCCCCTCTCCCTCCCAGTTCCAGGGTCGTTGCCCTCCCTCTTCCCCTCCCCCCTCCAGCCACCCTGCAATGTTTAAGTGCAAAATTAGGGAGCTGTGTAGTGTAATAAAACACACCTGCAACGTTGTGAAGCTGATTCCGTGGCTTCACTGAAATGAAGGTTTCATAAGGTTCGTCAGATTCGTCAGTCTGTCACCATCTCTCTCGGCCAAGCCCTCGCACCTCTGATAGGTCCGCCGCCCTCGACGTCATCACATTTTGACGCAAGGGCGGGGCCGAGAGAGATGGTGACAGACTGACGAATCTGACAAACCTTACGAACCCTTCACTTCAGTGAAACCACGAAGTCAGATTCAGATCGTTGGAGGTGCTTTTTATTATAGTAGAGATAGGTTCCACCTCTGCTTACCCCCTGCGCTGTATATTAAGATGTTTTAATGTGTGTTGTGTATTATTTACTGTTATTGAATGTGCTTTACTGCTTTAATAGTGTATTGCTTATGTCCGTTTATTCTTGGGTGAATTTGTTCAGAAAGGCGGTAAATAAATCCTAATAAATAAAAAATGTGCTTGTAACCTTCTCACTCTCCTGCAAATATATATCAAAATATATATTTTTTTTTCTTTTAGCTTTAGAGTGATATTATTTACGTGGTAACCTATCGGCAAAAGACATCAATTTGCATGTCTTACCCCCATGCAAACCTCTCCTAGTCTGAGTTCAGCAGTTGCCTGGTTATCCACTCATGGCTAATATTACATTATAGGGTGTAACTTCTGCCCCTATGTGTCTAAAAAATCCCTTCTTTCACCTTCCAAAACCAATGAGGGGGCATTTCATAAAAGTAAATTTAGTAGTCAAAGGGAGAGGGGCACGTTGTCAAAGGAGCAGGAGAGGCCGCAAGGTGCACAAACTTTCTACAGCTCCAGGAAAATGAGAGGCAACCATGTGCTATACTCTCAGGCTCCAGGGGGAGCAGAGGCAGTGATGTCTCTTTTCCAGCTGAGGGCCAGATGCACTAAACTTAACGAGCCATTAACGAGCAAGTTGTAAACCCTGGCATGCACTAAAGACTTTTTTCCAACGACAGTAGCAGCTAACGAAAACGGAATGCAGATGAGCAAATTGTGTAGAAACCCTATTGTAATGAGATACACTAACCTTTTCCGATTGCCTTAATGCTGGAAAATCTAACGAGAGGTCTGTACCTCTCGTTGGGGCTGCGCGGGATTGAAAAACTGCTACAAAAGTAACAAAAACAAAAAATCGGGGGAAAAAAGTAAAGTGCTCGTCAGAGATGCCCAGCTTCAAAAAGAAGTCTATTTTGGCTGTCATTCCCCCCCCCCCCCCCCCCCCCGAAGACGCCGCGCTGCTCACCCCCTCCGATGTGGCTCGATCCAGAGGACAGTGCAGTTGATGACGCCCATCCAAAAAATACCGTCCATTTTGGCCGCCCCCCCCCCCCCCCCACAATAATAAAAACGTCTTTTTTGGCCGTGCTTCACTCAGCTGAGAGACCTGGAAGTCCCCAAGCCAATCACAATGCGTTTAGCTGAGCTAAACGTGCTGTGATTGGCTCAGGGACTTCCAGGTCTCTCAGCTGAGTGAAGCACGGCCAAAAAAGACATTTTTATTATTGCAGGGGGGAAAGGTGGCCAAAATGGACGTTTTTTTTTGGATGGGCATCCTCAACTGCACTGTTCTCTGGGTCGAGCTGCATTGGAGGGGGTGAGCAGCGCGGCGTCTTCGGGGGGGGGGAATGACAGCCAAAATAGACGGGTTTTTTTGGATGGGCATCCTCAACTGCACTGAGCCACATCGGAGGGGGTGAGCGGCACGGCGTCTTCGGGCGGCACAGGGAGGTGTATTTAGCATGCGCAGAGCAGCCAGCATAACGCTTGGCTGCTCTGCGCATGCTCGAACGGCCGATTGGCCGAGTGTTTAACGATGGAATAGAGAATGCAAGTGAGCTACAAAGAGCAGCTCATTTGCATTCCTATTCCTTGATGCATGCCCGTTCCTTACCGATTCGCTAAGGGAATCAGTAAGGAAAGGGCTCTAACGATTGTTTAGTGCATCTGGGCCTGAGAGAGAGAGAGATGTTCATACTCTCTGAAAGACTGGAAGAGTCTAAAGGAAGGATGTAACCCTTCATTATAGTCTGGCAGCCAGTCATCCCACATCCCTGGGGTACAGTGGTTTATCTGAAATGAAAAATAGCAACCAGGCACTAACTTTACATGTTTAGGTTAGAAGAGAAATTTAGAGATTCCAGAGAAGGCACTAGGGGAGATAGATGCCCCAAGGAAAATCCCTAGTTTTTCCTGTATACCACAAGTTAGCTCAAGGTGCATGAGAAGCGATGAATTGGATTTCCATCCTTGAACTTTATGCTGTGATGGAAATTGAACTGTGCCATTCTGCAAGCTGCTTCTTTTTTCTATGCTGTCAATGTCTTACACTTCTTTATCTGATTTTTGAACTTCAGTAAGATTTATTTTTGGTTTGAAATAACATTTGTTCTTCTATTTTCACAGCAGGTATTTCAGTATATCATTAAATAACCAGCTAAAACCAGCTCAACATCCACAAGATAAACAACTGAAAAGTAAGACAACAAGTCTTATTACAAATAAGCAAACAAGGAACTTAATGTGGACATTTGAAACCAAGAATGATGCGCTGATTCTGGTTTTCTTTCTGTAGCTACTTCAGCTGAACAATTGCTAAAAGGATGGATTGTCGACTGTATTTAGAATGGATGTTTGATTCAACTGAAGAGCTGAAGGTTAATTATGGTTGGTAAAAAAGACGATGGGGTAATTTTCAGCCTGTTTGTGGTAAGAGGCTTTTAAGCCACTGGCTGACCTAACCCCAAATATTCAATACCACAGCATGCATGGCTCCTGACATTAAATATCCAGGTAATTGTGCTGACCTAGAAGTTAACCAGGCACTGGCTGATATTCAGACAGGTGCCTGGTTAGCATAGTAGATGACGGCAGAAAAAGACCTGCATGGTCCATCCAGTCTGCCCAAAAAGACAACTCATATGTGCTACTTTTTGTGTATACCCTACTTTGATTTGTACCTGTCCTTTTCAGGGCATAGACCGTATAAGTCTGCCCAGCACTATTCCCGCCTCCCAACCACCAGCCCCGCCTCCCGCCACCAGCTCTGGCACAGACCGTATAAGTCTGCCCAGCACTATCCCTGCCTCCCACCACTGGCTCTGGCACAGACCGTATAAGTCTGCCCAGCACTATCCCCGCCTCCCAACCACCAGCCAGTCCCGCCTCCCACCACCGGCCTGGTTAACATGGCACATAAAGTTAGGACAGCCTTATATGCTCACTTAGCTGGTTAACGAACTGAATATCACTGATGATCAGTTAAGTACTGGCTCTTCCCAAGCTCTGCTCCTGGACCATCCCTACCTTGCCAGTTAGGAAATAGCCGGGAAGTGAGATATTCAGCAGCACTACCTAATTAGCTGCCACTGAATATTGTCAGCTGGCCATCTCTGCAGGGTTTAACCAGGCAGGAGCCTCTTCCGCCCGGTTAAACCCTTTTGAACATTGACCCCAATGTTGCTTTCTGAGCCTAAGATGGAGAATTTTGTCTCAGGAGGACATAGGAGCCAGTTCTGTGGGTGCTTGAGCATCCCCAATATTTAACAATCTCCTTGACTGTGTCCAGCGAGAGGTAATTTCTGTTGGGTTTAGCACCCCCAATAATTTTGAAAAGTTGGCTCCTACGTTGGAGGGAGGGGTGTAATAGATTAACCCACAAGAACTAGGGGTTCCAGAAATGATTAGTAGGGTGAAAGGTTATACTTTGGGCTAAGCCATGAAGTCAGGAAGGTCTCAAGGAGACTGGAGGGAATGAATCACGTGCATCATTCTATCTATACGAGTAAAGATTACATGATCCGAGAAGGAAGCTGCTGCTTGCTTTAGCTTACAGGCTGTCAACACAATTCAAAATATAGTGTACATGTGCACAGACAAGCTGTGGGGAGAAGAGCATGCAAGACCTTTCTTTGAAAGAATTTTGGGCTCATGTTTGAAAGAGAAGGACGTCCATCTTTCGACATAAATCGGAAGATGGACATCATTCTCCCAGGGACGTTCAAATCAGTATAATTGAAACCCAATTTAGGATGTCTCCAATTGCAGGCCATCGCAAGGACGTCCAAAGTTCAAGGGGGTGTGTCAGAGGTGTAGCGAAGGCAGGACTGCCGTGCCTAACACTTGGACATCTTTGACCCATAATCGAAAAAGCAAGGACGTCCCTGACGAACACTTGGACGTTTTCACCCAGACGTGTTTTTATTACGAAAAAGGCATAAAAAGGTGCCGGAAATGACCAGATGACCACCGGAGAGAATCGGGGATGACCTCCCGTTACTCCCCCAGTGGTCACTAACCCCTTCCCACCCTCAAAAAACATCTTTAAAAATATGTCATGCCAGCCTCAGATGTCATACTCAGGTCCATGACAGCACATGCAGGTCCCTGGAGCAGTTTTAGTGGGTACTGCAGTGCACTTCAGACAGGTGGACCCAGGCTCATACCCCCCCCCCCCCCTACCTGTTACATTTGTGGAGGAAACAGCAAGCTCTCCAAAACCCACCACAAACCCACTGTACCCATATATAGGTGCCCCCATTCACCGATAAGGGCTATGGTTGTGGTGTACAGTTGTGAGTAGTGAGTTTTGGGGGGCTCAGCACACATGGTAAGGGAGCTATGTTCCTGGGAGCAATTTATGAAGTCCACTGCAGTGCCCCCTAGGGTGCCTGATTGGTGTCCTGGCATGTCAGGGGGACCAGTGCACTACAAATGTTGGCTCCTCCCACACCCAAATGGCTTGCATTTGGACGTTTTTGGCATGGACGTCTTTGGTTTTGAAAATTGCCAAAAGTTAGAAACGTCCATGTCTAGGGATGTCCAAATCTAGGGACGTCCAAATTTAAGGATTTGGACGTCTCTGACGGTATTTTCGAAACGAAAGATGGATGTCCCTTTCGAAAATGCCCCTCCACGTCAGTGATCCCCTGGATCCTAGAGACATACCCCCCAATATTCACAACCATTTAACCAGCCAGGAACAGCACCTGGCCGGTTAAATGGCACTTAACCAGCTATTCAGTGATATTCAGTGATCAATATTCCCAGCGATATCCGGCTTTATCATACAATATAGCCTGATAGCCACGAATATTCAATCCATATCCGGCTATTGTAAGCGGCCACATCGGGCCCGGGCTGACCACCGACCATGGGAGTAGGCTGGGCTCCCTCCCACGGTCTGAATATCATCCCCACACTGTCCATCCTAGATTTCTTGTTCCAGACACTGCTACCAGTTTTGTTCCCTCTGTAGTCTCTAAAGGTAAACCCGATATCCACTGTCTGTCCATTCTCCATCCCTGACATGCCCCCTCCAACAAAAATTAAAATAAATGCTGCATGTGTGCGTAGATGACAAAACTAATGTAGAGTGCTTTAATGCGGCCATGTTTATGTAATAGGGTCTGTGCCAGAGCCGGTGGTTGGGAGGCGGGGCTGGTGGTTGGGAGGCGGGGATAGTGCTGGGCAGACTTATACGGTCTGTGCCCTTGAAGAGCATAGGTACAAATCAAAGTAGGGTATACACAAAAAGTAGCACACATGAGTTGTCTTGTTGGGCAGACTGGATGGACCGTGCAGGTCTTTTTTCTGCCGTCATCTACTATGTTACCACGTTACTATGTTTGCTGCTTTAACACAGCTTAGTGAAAGGACCCCTTAATTTTGTATTACTGCTCTCTCAAAAAGTCTAAAAAGTTATTATCAGTCTTTCTTATTTTTATTTGCTTGCCTGCCTTTAATTCAGATCTTTGGGAATATAAAAGGCCATCATTTTTCTTTTGTGTTCTGCAGTGTCTCTTTTTTGCTTCTTTCCTCCAAGGTTGTGTTCCAGTCTGTGTAACACAATACAAAGGCACGATGGTCAAGTTACATTCAGTACTTTGATGCAATCAGATCTGGAGTATTTATGTCACCCTGGGACACCTTGAAAGCAGAGGAATGAAACATTAGAAGTCAGGAAATTCTGTGTCACACCATGACCAGGTCACTTATTTAGTTCACCTAAAGCATTTCAAGCAAACAAGAAATAAGATTCACAAGCACGCACGCACACACACACACACACACACACACACGCACACACACAATTTATGTATAGCTGACTTTAGAATTCATTAAAGACCAGTCTTAGTAAGAACATTTTTGGTTCTTTCTCAGCCCATTAGTTTCCTCCTGCTCCATTGCGCTTCCTGCTTAATCATGTGGCAATTGGCTATCCACTCACTCCGCACCTGGACTAAATTACTGCACACTCTGTAACTTAGACAAGTTCCTCATATCTTATTTAACTGTACGTATAATTTGCCTTCAGTTTAAGACACCCATCTATATATTCCAATGACTTTGTATTATCCATCTTGTCTCATCTATATATCTCAACGGCACCTGCCCCCCTCATTTACATAGTAAGATGTTTCATTCTATTGTAAGAACAGCATTAGTGATTATTTGAGGGGGTCCTTTTACGAAGCTGCTGCACAAGGGGTCCTGCGCTGACGTTGGTGCGTGTTTTTGACACACGTCAAGGTCCCCTCTTACCACAGCGGGTACAAGGCAGGTCTTTGTTTTTTTTCAGGAAATGGCCATGCGGAAAGCGAAGCACTTGTCGTGTGGTCATTTCAGAGGGAGCACTTACTGTCACCCATTGAGGCACTGTCCGATTACCACCGTGGTACTTTCCTTTTAGCGAGTGGTAAGCCCGTATTGGGCTTACTGCCACTTTATAAAAGGACTCTTGAATGTTCTAATGCATGTCTATTAGGTGTTTCATTGGTATTATGCTGACATTGTGAGTAACATATCTATGCTATATGAATGTTTTCCTGTGTGATCTCTTATGGTATCATTTGTATTGTAATGATATTTATACCTGATGCTCTTTCATGTTAGGAGTAGAGGAAAGGGGTAGCCTAATGGTTAGTACAGTGGGCTGAGAAGCTGGGGAACTGGCTTCAGTTCCCACTGCAGCTCCTTGTAACCCCGGGCAAGTCACTTAATCCTCCATTGCTCCAATTACAAAATATAGATTGTGAACCCACAAGGGACAACGAAAATAAATGTAAACCATTTTGGTTCTACCACAAAAAGGTGGTATATCAAAGCCTTTTTTTTTTAAGCCTATTACTAGGTTTAGATTTGCCATTTCCAAGTTCATCTCATTTATTGTATTTATATTTGATCTTTTTGCTTTTGCTATGTTGTTAACAAAATTGTAAGTTTAAACTGTACCTGCTGTACACTGCCCTGGGTGAATCTTTTCATAAATCCCAATAAATTAATCAATCTCTCTATAAAAATAATTTGTCAATCTGCGTCCCTGGATGGCTGACTGGCTGGGTTCGTAACTGTATGCAAATGAGCTATACATCATTGACTATGTAATCAGCTCAACTCCAGCCTTCCCTTTCCTCTCAGTGTCCTGCCCTCGCGGAAACATGAACTTACATCAGAGGAGGGCAGGACACAGAGGGAAGGAAAGGGAAGGTTGGATGCGAGCTGAACCGAGCCTGCCACCGCTGCGACTTGAGGTAAAATTAAAATTTTGAAGGCAGGGTGGCATGAAGGAAAGGAGGGCTGTTGTGGGAGAAGAGGGCGGGCAGGTGAGGGCTGGGGTTGAACTGGAACTCGGGTGTTTACAAGGGGGGCAGGTGGGGACTGGGGCCAGTCACTGGACATGAATGGGATGGGATGGGAGGAAAGGGCAAAGGAGAATCGCTGCACATGGATGCGATGGGAGGGGAGGGCAGGGGAGAATCTCTGGACATGGAGGGGAGGGCACGGGCAGGGGAGAGAGGAGAAATCACTGGACATGGATGAGAGAGGAGACAAGAAATCACTGGACATGGAGGGGAGGGTAGGGGAGACAGGAAAATTGCTGGACATGGAGGGGGGAGGGCACAGGAGAATCGCTGGGCATGGATGGGAGGGTAAGGGAGTGTTACATATATGCTCATGTTCATATTGCTTGCAGTTGTATTCTATAAATGTTCCTCCGCACCATGGAATGAATCCCACCTTGTCTACTGCCTTCATAATGTTCTCCTCTTGGAGATGAAATAAAGACCCTTTCTGTAACCCAAGCTCCTGATGTCAGTTCTCACTGTAACCGTAAACGTCACCAGCAGTTTAAGAGTCACTGCCTTCTCTGAAATCAAACAAAATTTACAGCAAACAACCAGAATGTAAGAATCAAGATTAAACTATTAATCCCCTGCAGCCGTCCCTGCTGATGTGTCTATCTGAAGGAGAGATCTGTAAGGATGTGTCAGACGCAGGTCTAGGCATCTTCATTTGCATGATAGACCTGTAGATATTCCTGAGGTACTGAGTATGCAGAATAGGAGCAGGATTAGCACTTATGCATGTACTCTACAAAGTAAATTCATATGTATTAATTCCAAACTACACACTCACACACTACTGGCCTCCAAGCAGATACTAGTTTGGGTTGGAGTTTTGGGGTCAGCTATCTTATAAAGAAACACAGGCACAAATGTAGCCTTTATGAAATAGGGGATGGTCAAAAAAAAAAAAGAGGCAGATCAAAATAATCAGGAAAAAAAAACAAATGAAGGAAAAACGGACAGAAAAGAACCATCAGTAAAGCATCTCTACTTCAGGAAGCAAGTGAAAGCTTGTCTCTTCAACCAGGCCTTTAATGGAAGAAGTAACTAACTTGTTAGTCTCACACACACAAGGAGTGACACGGGCTGCACATACTGCAGCGGGACATGTTTATCCACTTCTACCCTAGCTGAGATAATATTTAACCATCTCTCTGACCTCATGTGCACCTTTCTTTAAATTTGTCAGCTTTCTTTCTAACTCTTCTCACTCTCTTACCTATCTATATGTTCCATCTTTGCTTATACCCTCCACTGTCAATTAAAATGTTCTATTATGTATTGTGTTGACATTGTAAGTAGTATACTATCAGGCTTATTTTCGAAAGAGAAGGGCGCCTGTCTTTCGACACAAATCGGGAGTTGGGCGTCCTTCTCTCAGTTTTGCCCAAACTGGCATAATCGAAAGCCGATTTTGGGTGTCCCCAACTGCTTCCCATTACGGGGACGACCAAAGTTCCCGGGGGTATGTCAGAGGTATAGCGAAGGCAGGACTTGGGCGTGCCTAACAGATGGGAGTCCTCGAGTGATAATGGAAAAAAGAAGGGCGTCTCTGATGAGCACTTGGACGACTTTACTTGGTCCATTCTTTCTTACGACCAAGTCTCAAAAAGGTGCGCAAACTGACCAGATGGCCACCAGAGGGAATCGGGGATGACCTCCCCTGACTCCCCCAGTGGTGATTAACCCCCCTCCCACCCTGAAAAAAACAACTTTGAAAACTATTTTTGCCAGCCTGAAATGTCATACTCAGGTCCATCGCAGTAGTATGCAGGCCCCTGGGAAGGGAGGTATGTGTGTGTCAACGGAGGCATAGCGAAGGCATGGATGTCCTTCTTTCAAACATTTTGGACGTCCTGAACTGCCCCCCCCCCCCCCCACAGGGACAAACAAATTTCAAGGGAGTGGCCTAGTGGTTAGAGTACTGGTCTTGCAATCCAGAGGTGGCCAGTTCAAATCCCACTGCTGCTACTTGTGATCCAAAATCCAAATAAATAAAGGGGGTGTCAGAGGCATAGCAGGCATGGATGTCCTTCTCACAGAAACATCCATATTTTGGACGGAGGCATAGCGAAGGACGTTCTTCACCCATACTCTAAAAAAAAAAGACGTCCCTGACGAGCACTTGGACATTTTCACCTGGACTTGTACTTTTCTAAGGCTGTAGATGGCAATTTATTTAAGGTTGTAGATGGCTATTATACACGCAGCTTGTCTGCATGTATGAAGCCATCTTTGGCATGCGCAGAGCAGCCACGCATAATGCTTGGCTGCTCTGTACTGGCTTCCCCTCCTTAGGAAGGAAATCATGTGCAAATGAGCTAACAGTGAGCAGCTCATTTGCATGCGATTTCCTTCATGCATGCCCGTTCCTTTCCGAATCGCTAAGGGATCAGTAAGGGAAGGGCTTTTTCCGTTCAGTTAGTGCATCAGTTAGTCCACTGTAGTGCCCCCTAGAGTGCCCGGTTGGTGTTCTGGTATGTCAGGGGGACAAATGCACTACGAATGCTGGCTCCTCCCATGACCAAATTAGTTGGATTTGGTCTTTTTTGAGATGGGCGTCCTCGGTTTCCATTATCGCCGAAAACCAGGGACGACCATTTCTAAGGTCGACCTAAATGTGCCCGACCGTATTATCGAAACGAAAGATGGATGCCCATCTTGTTTGGATAATACAGGTTTCCCCGTCCCTTTGTGGGGACGTCCTGCGAGGACGCCCTCAGCAAACTTGGGCACCCCGTTCGATTATGCCCCTCCACGCCATACTTTGTATTGTTATTTGAATATTTTTACTGCTGTAATTGCTTATTGCTCATGTTTGATGTATTCTTACTGTACACCACCTTAAGTGAATTCCTTCAAAAAGGCGGTAAATAAATCCTAATAAATAAATAAATAAATAAAATAAATGTAGTCATTTATGAATAAATCAGACTTTACACAGCCATGTTTTTTATTTTTATTTTTTATTTATTGCATTTGTATCCCACATTTTCCCACCTATTTGCAGGCTCAATGTGGCTTACAGAGTTTGGTTATGACATAATCATTCCATGATATCAGTTACCATTAGTAATGTTTAAAGATTAGGTAAAGGGAAGAGAGAAGAAAGGTGTTAGGCAGGGTAGGAGGTGGACTGTAATAACTGTGTGGATTGGTGATGTAGTTTTGTAAGGCTATGTGCTCTCTTTGTAGGCCTTGTGGAAGAGATGTGTCTTCAGGGATGTCTGCATAGGGAGCATAAGCTCAGTTTATGCAAAATCTGAGCTTGCTGAATAAAGATATTGCTGGAAGAATGGACCTTGATCTGTTGCCAAAAATACAATTATTTTGCAGATAGGGCAACACGAGCTAACTCCTAACAACAAACAAAAGGGTTGGGTACAGTTTAAAAATAAAAAAGCATCTAGATCCGTGAAATCCTGACAGATTTGCTCAAGTAGCCAGGTCTTAAACTTACCCTTGAATTTAGATTCAGAACTCTCTGAACAGAGATAAGCTGATACATTTCAAAGAGCAGAAGTGCCAAACCTTAAACTTCTTGGTGATGACACAACCACTAAATTAGCTTGGGTTGACCTCAGTATCCTAGATGGAGCGCATGGAATAAGTAAAGATTTTAGACAGCGTACATCAGTATAAAAGGTTCAATGTTCCAGATGGAGGGCATGGAATGATTAAAGAATTTAGATTGGCAAGTACACCAGTATAAAAAGCTCAGTGTACTAGCACTGAGATCTTAAACTTAGGGGTAAAGTTATCAATCTGCGTTATGACTCTAAATTGCATTATTTGCCCCTTAATTCAAATTGTGTTTTAGCTGGAAAAAGCTGGTCTGATGCTGTTAGGATGCATCTTAAAGGGGCCACGTGCTGTCCCACCACCCCCAATCAGCACCCATAATCCCCTGACCCCCTCCCCCTTCAAAAGCCCAGCCTCCCCACACAAAATCTTGACCCTCTGCTCAAAAGCCTGCCCCCTGCTCAAAAGCCCAACCCACTAAATGAATTCCCCCTCCAATCGCTGTAGGCCTAACTGTAGTCCATGTAGTCCTTTGTGGTCTAAGGGGTACCTAGGCAGGAGCGCTCCCTGGTTGCTCCTGCGCCTACCAATGCCGTCCCCCAAAATGGCACCCTTAGCAGTTAATACCATGAGACTACCCTAGAGTTGCCATTTTTGGAAGTGGCATAGGCAAGGGCCAGACCAACTTGGGATCACCCCTGCCTGAGGATACCTAGACCACCAGGGATTAGTACAGGTAGGCCCATGGAGGTCAGGGAAGGGTTCTTTTGGTGGGTCAGGCTTCTGAGCAGAGATTTAGGCTTTTGAGCAGGGGGTTGGGTTCTTGTGCAGAGGGGAGCTTTTGAGTAAGGGGATCAGGATCATGAGCAGGGGTGCAGGTGCTGATTGGGAATAGAGGAAGAGCATTTGAAGTGTGGGACATTCAGCCAGCAATGAGACAGCTAAGTTTGTTTATCTAAGTAATGCTGCTGCTTGGAGTTTTTTTGTGCTCAGTAATGTTTTGAAGTAATGGTTTCATTGTGAATCAATTCTATTGACAAGATATGGGAAAATAAACCCTATGAAAGAGATAAGATCACAGGCACACAAATCTTATATAGATATCAGTGTCTTGATGGTCAGACCTTGGCAGTGACCTTGGTTTCTGAGGGTATTTCCCATTTGTCATTTATTAGTGTATATTCACTACATTTGACCATTTGAGATTGGGTTTGGTTGTTTTTCAGTTTTTGCAATAGAGGAAGAGCA
Organism: Microcaecilia unicolor; assembly: GCF_901765095.1. Taxonomy (NCBI): domain Eukaryota; kingdom Metazoa; phylum Chordata; class Amphibia; order Gymnophiona; family Siphonopidae; genus Microcaecilia; species Microcaecilia unicolor. The sequence goes on along the minus strand of NC_044039.1, from coordinate 183,363,322 downwards.
CCATGGCCCCTTTGATGTAGCCCAGGAGCAGCAAGCCACATTTTAAGGTCCGATGCTCCCAGGCAGCTAGAATAATACTGCTCGCAAGGTGGCTCACAAACAGCATTATTCCTGAGGTACTGTAGGATAGCAGCTCCCATGGTAAATCAAGGTGTGGTAAAAGCTCATCTTTTACCACACCTTGATAACTTCCCTCCTTAATCCTTACTGTGACAGGAAGCAGTAAGCAAAGAGAGTGACAGGGTTGGAAAGCCTAAACCTGGAGAGAATCTTAACAGGAGCATTTTGTAACAATGGAATTTGTCTTAAATGAATTAAGGGCATTCAATAAAGAGAGGATTAGAATAAATCAAACCTTTTAACACACAAAACATGAGTCAGTTTATCTAATATCATACAATCTAGAGGAAAGAAATCTTTCTCAAGCTATTTGTTGCATTTGTATCCCACATTTTCCCACCTCTTTGCAGGCTCAATGTGGCTTACAATACATCATGAAAAGTGAAATGTATATAAGAGAATATACATTTAGTATTACATAAGGATATTGGGTAGCATGATAGTGATGTAGCAAGCAAAATTATAAGACAGTTCAGGATATATGTGTAAGAGTTTACAGAAAGAATTTTCAACATGCAAAGCAAAATATGATTAAAAATAGTGAGATCACAATTCAGCAGGTCACCTAATGAAGCAATATTCCCTTAGCACTTAAGAATGTACCTGAGCATATGCTCTAAAGAGTGGAAGAGACATTCTTGGCAAACCATATAACCTCTGATTTTAGCAGGTTAACTTTCATTTTATTGCCATGCAAGCCATCCTGAAACTTTACACAGCCACAAATTCACAAGTTCTTCTTGATCAAGATCCCAAGAAATATTATGCAATGAAAAGTATGGCTATGTCGAGCGGTCAAAATAGGCCATATAAATAGCAAGCCTATCTTTGATCATTAAAAAGTTAACCTGTTAGCGCTGAATATCAGCACAGCTGGTTAACTTTCTAGTGGCCAAAATAAACCTGGATATTCAATGCTGAATATTTGGATTTAACACCAGCGGCGGACAGCAACTGTGCTGCCAGCTGAATATCAGGTCCTTAATGTAGATTAAACAGCAAATAGAGGGCCCTGTTTACAAAAGCACACTAGCATTTTTAGCATGTGCTAAAAATTAGCATGTGCTGCGTAGATGCCTACAATATGCCTATGAAGAAAAATTTTCTGAAACCCGCGGTGTCGGGCGTCCTCAGGGGAAGCCAGCTGACGGGTCGAATATACAGATCTGTGAAGAGTGAAGTCTTTCATTGAAGAGTGAAGCCTTTTAATGATATCACCTTGAAAGCTAAGCTCACATTTGATTTATTTAATGCACAATTAGTACTCACTACATAGGCAATAGCACTTTATATATATATAAAAAAAATCTAAAAGTAACTCGATGAAAGAAGTGCTATACCACTAGGCATAAACTAGCATTGCCTGAAAAAGTGGGTATTTGTCTGAGGGCACTCTTTAAAATCTTTAAAATAGTAAGGAACATATAAGTTCAATATTGAACTTTAGAAAACAGTTAGATTTTGCGATTGACGCCTATGTTACAGCTGATCGTCCTGGTTCTAGTATATGAATACAATATTCCTATGGGCATCTACATGGACAGCAAAGCGAGTTCTAAAAACGCTAGTGCGCCTTTGTAAACAGGGCTCACCATGCATTATATTACCATAATGCACATGATTAGCACAGGAACCATAATAATGAGATGCAAGTGTATGTAAATGCATGCAAAACACCTCATTATTATGTACATTAAATAACACAACTTACAGTAAACACCACAAGTTGCATTATTCCAGGAAAAATAACAACAGCTCAAAGCTGGCATTACTTTGCCTGCCCAAAGAGGGCTTAAATTGCTCTGGATACAAGAGAACCCACAAATTTTGCTGTGGCTGATCCAGTGCCATAGCGAGGGCGGCTGACACCCGGGGCGGGTCGCCGCTGCGCACCCCCCCTGGGTGCAGCATGGCGCACCCCCCCTCGGTGCGTGCGCACCCCCCCCCCCCCGGAGCACATTCTAACCACTTACGTAGGAAAGGGGATGGGTGGGAGGGCCGCTTCGCCCCGAGTGCACGTCGCTGGGAGCTGCATCGGTTCCGCTAGTTCCCTGCTCTCTCTGCCCCGGAACAGGAAGTAACCTGTTCCAGGGCAGAGAGAGCAGGGAACCAACGGAGCCGACATCCCCCCCAGCGGCGTGCACCCAGGGCGGACCGCCCCATCGCCCCCCCTTCCTACGCCACTGGGCTGATCTCCTTAACAAGAAAAAAAGGCAGAGGGCAGCTCAGGGAAAAAGGATCTTTGACCAACAATTTGAACCTAAAATAACACCCCTCTACGCATTTATGTTTAGATATATGGGCTTGATTTTTCTGGAATGGAATGTGAGGATTATACGGTCTTTACTGCTTGTCAGATAATCTATTGCAGGGCACTGTGAAGACACCAGATAAATCACCAGTAGCTGTCCAGGGGAACTTGTGTCTTTGGAACTCCAAGGGATATGTGCTTTCAGCATACCATGGTGCAACCACAGGATAATTTTTTATAATTTTAGGAGACTCGTATCTCAGGTGCAATTCTTGCCCACACATCATGGAAATTAAAAATAATATACTTGCTAAAGCAGCTGCCAACTCATTCTAGACAGTTATTCTATTGAACAGGGCAAAGTTGCCAGCTAGCCAACTGGAGTCCTTAATGCTAGGAAATATTTATGCAAAAGTCTTTCATTGGAATCAGGTAATGTTAATTAAAGACAAATTGAAACATGAGAATGAAAATAGATGATGAAAATTAGTGAAAAAACGCCCCTCCCCTCTATCTTCTTGTTTTAACAATCTAGCTTGAAATGTAAACCGCATTGTTTGTATAGAAGGCAATATATGCAGATACTGAAATGAAATGAAATTGCAGCAATGAAAAATTAGCCGATATCTTGTATAGTCTTAATTGTTTATTGTTTAAAAAGCTCTTAATATACCACTAAAAATATGCTAACAGCAGTTTACAATCTAAGCTGCGGTAAGTACTAATGCATGCTTAATGAATGGAACGCACGGGGCGTCCCACGGTAGTTTTGTGTTTGGCACATGTTACCCATGCGTTAAGCAATAGAAAATATTTTTTAGCGCTGGGGCAGGTCTGGGGACAGACAATAGGGGTGCCTAGTGCTCAATAAGGCAACAGAACAAGATGGATCTCACTGAGATCCGTGCCCTGGTGGAGGCTGTGCACGGTAGGTGCAGCACGGAGGGCTTGAGCTGGCCGTTTAGATGCGATCCGCTACCACCCAAAAAGTGGGGAGAGGCAAACGGACCTCTCTCTACAGGGTGCTAGTGAGAGAGCCGAGGTGTGCGGCGACAGCGCCCCCGACTTGTCCCACGCCTGCCCTGGCCCTCCACCCCACCCCTACTCCACTGGAGCCGCGGTGGCGAGTGGCTGACAGGCAGCGGGCAGCAGCAGAGCAGAGGCGGCCTGCCCTCCCGATTCAGCTACTCCATCCTCCGGAACCGCGGACGAGAGCAAATGACGAGCAGTAGCTGGGCGGTAACTCCATTTTGGCATGCATTTGGCATGCGTAGTAAAACTGCACCTGAAACAGCAAAGCCATTATCTGTTTCTTAAATTCAATCAATGGTACTAAGCCACGTTGATTACTGCAATGGAATCTATGCGGGATGTAAAGAACAACTCACAAAGAAATTCCAGACAGCCCAAAACACAGCAGCCAGGTTGATATTTGGTAAAACGCGATTCCAAAGCACCACACCACTCCGTGAAAAACTGCACTGGCTTCCAATCAGAGAACGCATCACTTTCAAAACCTGCACCTTGGTCCATAAGATTATCTACGTTGAAGTCCCAGGTTACATGATTGACCTGATTAATCTCCCAACCAGAAATAGTACCATTTCATCAAGGACCTACCTGAATCTCCACTACCCAAATTACAAAGGACTTAAATACAAGACAACCCATGCGTCCAACTTCTCTTACATAAGCACACGACTGTGGAACACACTGCCACAAGCTGTGAAAACAATCTACGATCACCTAAAATTCAGAAAATCATTAAAGACTTATCTATTCGGAAAGGCATACCCGACTGACCCAACTTAAATGCCTCAACTCTGCAACACTTCACTACCAAAGATCGTATTGGACATTATCAAACCCTCCTTACCTTTAACGCCACATGCTTGAATCTTATCTTCCCTATTCCACCATAACATCTTTTATACTTGTCCCCTACCGGACTTGGCGAATGCCTTTACGTTACATAAGCCACATTGAGCCTGCAAATAGGTGGGAAAATGTGGGATACAAATGTAACAAATAAATAAGTTAAATAAATAAATATAGCCAAAGAAGTCAATTGCCAAACAGAAAGAGGCAAAGGTTTGCACAATTGAGCCCTTACCGGCTACAAAATAGGTGACAGTAAGAGCTCACAAGCTAATGTTTGGTAATGGCTATGCGTTGATGGCAACATTAGCACGAAGCTATTCATTCTGAAAATGTAAAATTAGACATTTTCCAGTAGTGGTAAAACATAGCCTTAGGCTGTGGCGTTCCTAGGGGGGGGGGGTGGGTGCGGTCCGCCCCGGGTGCACGCAGCTGGGGGGTGTGCCGCGCGTGCCTGTCCTCCATTATTCCATGCTTCTTCTCTGCCCCGGAACAGGTTACTTCCTGTTCCGGGGCAGAGAAGAAGCATGGAACAACGGAGGACAGGTGTGCGCGGCCCCCCCCCCCCCCCCCGCGGCGTGCACCCAGCAGGGGGGGTCCTTCATGGGGGTGTCCTTTCGCCGGGGGGGGTCCGTGCTGCACCCGGGGGGCGGGGTGCATCGGTGATCCGCCCCGAGTGCCAGTCCCCCCAGGAACGCCACTGGCCTTAGGAGTCATATTGCCCCACATCCATTTACGGTCAAAATTTTTTTAAAAAGCATTTTTACTAAGGTGCACTGCAAAATGGCCTGTGGTAGTGTAGGCGCGTGTTTTGGACGCGCGCAGATCCATTTTATTTATTTGTTACATTTATATCCCACATTTTCCTACCTATTTGTAGGCTCAATGTGGCTTACAAAGTACCGGAGAGGCATTACAGACTTCGGTGTAAACAAATACAAAGTGATGTGGTAAGATAAAGTTCATGTGGCACAGCTACATTAGGGAATCGTACAGCGGAAGAGTTGTGTTATGTCCATTACGTTCTTTAGTTTTGTTGTGTTGCAGAGATCAGGTATTTATGTTGGATCGGTAGGGTATGCCTTTTTAAACAGGTTAGTTTTTAGTGTTTTCCGGAAGTTTAGGTGGTCGTTCGTAGTTTTCAAGTCTTTTGGTAATGCGTTCCACAGTTGTGTGCTTATGTAGGAAAAACTGGACATGTAAGTTGATTTGTATTTGAGACCTTTCAGCGCAGCTGTAAAAAATGCCGTTTTTAAAAGTTTTGACAGAAAATGGACGTGCAGCAAAGTGAAAATTGATGCGTCTCCATTGTGAATCCGAGAACTTACCGCCAGCCATTGACTTAGCGGTAAGGTCTTATGCATTAACTGGGTGGTAATTGTCTACGCGCGTCAAATTCCTTTTACCGCGCACCAGAAAATAAAAATTATTTTCTGGCATGCATGCTGGACGCATCAAAAAATGAAATTACCGCCCAGGCCACGCGGTAGCCGGGCGGTAACTCGGAATTGGTGCGCTTTGGGTGCGTAGAGGCGCTTACGCGGCTTAGTAAAAGGGACCTTAGTGAGTGAGAAAGACCCGCATAAGGGCACGATAAGGCCATTTTTTTACTGTAGCTTTGTATAAGGATCCGCTAATGTTATGAGAGAAATATTACTGGCTCTCCTATGAAGAGCAATTCGCATTAGCCAAGGACATCAAATACTGAGATAAATAAAGTCAGTTCAAGATTTAAACTTTGCCCAAAAGCCAGTGGGAAACTTCGGGAGATTATTTAAAAAAAAAGACAAAAGATGAAAAATCATCAGTTACCAGAGGCAGAATTCCTCAGTTGAACAATAAGAAGATATTAATAATTCTATCATTGCAGCATAGCCTCTAGGCCTGGGTGCATGTCTGAGAAAGAGGAGAAGGAGTGAGAGGCGTGCAGAAGTTTGGTAATACCGTGGAACACCTGCCACCTAGAGCACGTGCCAAGGTGAACCTTGCAACAGAGGGCACTTTGTTCATCATTGCAGATTTATTTTAAAAGAACAAAAATAAGCACCACATTTGGCGAGGCCCAGGTAATCGCTTTAGATTCTAAACTTTAAAACACAGCCATGCCAGTAACAGTCTTCATGCTTTCGGTAACCTTCTCTTCTGAGTTCATTAGCTGTGAACAGTTTTGCCTGATCTCTGGGTTGTTTGTGTTTAGCCCTGAACTCTCTCTTTCTCGCTCTTGGGGATTGTCACTTGCCAAGTGAGCACTATTGAGACAAGGAGCCCATGAGCTAGAACTACACAAGGTCCCACAGCATTCTCCTCTTCAGTTACTCTTACGGTAGCTAAAGTAAATGACCTTGACTCTCCTACATAGCTTAATTAAAACGCTTTTAACCCACTTCCCTGAGGAGTTCTGATCCCCTTCATGTTCATTTTCATATTGCATTCGAACTCTGGTGCAGCTGAAGAATGCAGTTTTCTGAATTACTTTGTGCGAGTGACAGAGACCCTGTGATATATCTTGTGTCTGGATTGCAAAGATTCTCTTCAGGGGTTCCGAACATTGCAGACTGGGAGGTCTGTCTGCATTCAAGACCTCCTTGAACTCACAGGTTTTGGCAGGATGCTGGGAGCTTAATGAAGTGACACCCTCAACAACTGTTGTGAGAGAAAATATGAGATCACTGTGGGCCCTGGAGAACCAGAGAAGCTTCAGACAACCAGGAGAACACATTCCTCATTGACTTCCACAAAGGTCTAGGGATAAATTTAAATTCTCTCACGCCCATCTGGAGTTTGAAGTCTCTTGAGCTCTTTCCTTTGCTGAGCTACAAGTTCCCAGCAATCAGAGAACAACTTGGTCTGGTACTGATCTCTGATGGGAATTCACTGCCTGGTTCAGATAGCAAGCTGAATAGGAGAAGCCAGAAATAATATGAGTCAATATTAACTTCTAGAGGGTTGGGTTTTTTTTTTTTTTTTTTGAAAGACAGTGGAGTGGTGATTGTAATGCAAGTTAGCAGGACTCAGTCTAGTTATTTTTTTACATTTCTGAATCACAATTCATAAACTGATCCAGGAGAAAGTATCCTATCAAGGACTTGCATTTTTTCCAGGCTTGATTTTTGTACTACATAAGAACATAAGAGTAGCCATACTGGGTCAGACCAATGGTTCATCTAGCCCAGTATCCTGCTTCCAACAGTGGCCAATCCAGGTACCTGGCAGAAACCCAATTAGTAGTACCATTCCATGCTAGCAATCCCGGAGCAAGCAATGGCTTCCCACATGTCCATCTCAATAACAGACTATAGACTTTTCCTCCAAGAACTTGACCAAACCCTTTTTAAACCCAGATACATGAATGTATCAGAAAATACTTGACTTGGGTCATACTCCCCTACACCATAATCCCCAAATCAGATCATTGTTATTTTTCAAAAAGATGATTTTTCCATGTATGTTGTAATAATAGGTTAAAAAATTATGGGGTTGATATTCAAAGGCACTTATCCAGCTAAGGGGGAAGTTATCAAGGTGCAGTAAAAAAGTGAGTTTTACTGCATCTTGGTTTACCACAGGACTCAGCAATCTGTGGTATAACAGTTCTGTAGGTTGCTGATGATCGTGGTAAAGGGAAAATGCTGTTTGACAGTCACCTTGCAAGCAGCATTATTCCATCAGCCTAGTGCTCCAGGGTTGGAGATTGAAGTTCAGATTCCTTCCCCTCCCCCCCCACCAGATATTCCCCACCTTATCAAAAACATCCTTCTACCTCCCCAACGATATCCCCTAGCCTACCAATCAGGCACTCCAGCCCCCCCCCCCCCCCCCCAATGACATCCCCATAAGTACATAAATATTGCCATACTGGGACAGACAGAAGGTCCATCAAGCCCAGCATCCTGTTTCCAACAATGGCCAATCCAAGTTACAAGTACCTGGCAAGATCCCAGAACAGTAAAATACATGTTATGCTGCTTATCCTAGAAATATACATCATCTACAACAAACGAATGGTAGAATAAAGTTCAAATAGTGCCAGATGGTCACAAGGTTGATGTAATTTGGGGAAGTCTCATACAGTCACAGAGGCAAATACTTTATCACCAATCTGGTGTGCCTGATCAACGTGACAATTATAATCATAGACGGCCCCCAACCATCCGTATCTTGCAAACAATTTTTGTATTGTGCTTTTTATAGCTTTTTATATTGCTCATGCAGTGCTTAACATAAACCCCTCGGTTTCAACGTATTATGCTTTGTGTTAGAATTATGTGACCGGTATTATACCGACAAGAGTATTAACATTCATTGTAGCAGAAATGGCTTATAAAACACTTATCTGCATGCATGTGGAGTTCCAGGAGTAGTTACTGCCCCGACAGGAGCCTGTTTCGCTTATATGCTTTGTCAAGGGAAAATCCTGCAAATGGAAAACGAAAAAATGTTAGCTCAACACTCCGTATCTATGGCACTCTTGCTGCTACGTATCGACTCGTGGCTTACAGTCTCTCTCCTACTACTTGAGCAATCAAACGCTAACCAGACAACTACCCAGATGAAGAAAATAAAGTAAGTGGCCTAGTGGTTAGGGTGGTGGACTTTGGTCCTGAGGAACTGAGTTCAATTCCTGGCACAGGCAGCTCCTTGTGACTCTGGGCAAGTCACTTAACCCTCCATTGTCCCATGTAAGCCGCATTGAGCCTGCCATGAGTGGGAAAGCGCGGGGTACAAATGTAACAAAAATAAAATAGACACTATTGGAGATTCTACATGGAATGTTGCTACTATTGGAGATTCTACATGGAATGTTGCTACTCCACTAGCAACATTCCATGTAGAAGCCTGTGCGGCCACAATGGTGATCTGTAAGGGCTGACTTCTAGATGGAATGTTGCTAGTGGAATAGCAACATTCCATGTAGAATCTCCAATAGTAGCAACAGTGGAGGAGTGGCCTAGTGGTTAGGGTGGTGGACTTTGGTCCTGAGGAACTGAGTTCAATTCCCAGCCCAGGCAGCTCCTTGTGACTCTGGGCAAGTCACTTAACCCTCCATTGCCCACCGCATTGAGCCTGCCATGAGTGGGAAAGCGTGGGGTACAAATGTAACAAAATAGGAAAATCCTAATTTTGTCCAGATACCTATCCAGTTACAGTCTTACTGTCACCACTAAACAGATACCACAACCAGTTAGCGCTGGCTTCAGATATTCTGCAGATATTGTCCAGCTACTGCTGCTCAATGAAAGGATTTATTATGTTCATCGTGGCCAACATTTTTAAACATGCTGCGTTCGGCACCTAACCCTTACCGTTCAGTGAATCCAGACTGCCCCAATTTGACTGCCCCTATCGGACCGACCGTTCACTTGTCTATTAGATTGTAAGCTCTTTGAGCAGGGACTGTCTCTCTTTGTTAAATTGTACAGCGCTGCGTAACCCTAGTAGCGCTCTAGAAATGTTAAGTAGTAGTAGTAGTAATTGCCATGGTATCAATATTGGGTGGGGGGAGGATAATTATACCAATATAAGAAATAGGAGCCCTGTTTACTAAGCCACATTACAGGCCCACTAGCGTTTTTAGCGTGTGCTAAACGCTAGAGATGCCCATAGGAATATATGGGAGACTTTAGCATTTAGCATGTGGTAATTTTTAAACGCACACTATAAAAGCTAGCACACCTTAGTATACAGGGCCCTTAATGTCCTTAGGTTTCTAACAAGCAGGTCTTATTTATTGGCTGTTGGAAACTGCCACTTTAAGTATTTCATCTTTCAATGTCTTTTATATAGACACAAGCCGTTGAGCCCATTAAAACGGGCAAGAAAGCGGTCGGAGCCCCGCCGGGTCCAGCCAAGCCCCTGCCCAGGAAAGCCGCCCCAGGGGATGGTGGCAGAGGAAAGCGCCAGGGTCACAGCGGCAGCAGCTCATCGGACCTGTCGAAGTGCGCCTCGGAGCTGCTGTTGGACGATCCCTGCCTGGTGCTCGCCGGTCACCCATAGCTCTGTTCCTGCCTCCTCTAACAACGTTGGAAGAGATTTGTGATGTGCCACGCATGTGCGGCACGTCGGTCACTCTTCATTTATATAGTAGGATTTTAGAGTTGTTTTTTTTTTTTTAATTCTAAGGACACATTTATTTTCAAGAGAGCTATGGACCAAATGATTTCCCCATGGATATTATTCAATAAACAGATTATAGAATCAATATTTCCATTTGTGCTAAGTCTTCCTCTCTTCCTTCCATTAAAATGGAAGCAAAATAGCAGACAAAGGAAAAATGTAAAACCACAATAATTAAAACAAAATAGTTACATGGACTTAAAGCTGCAGTGCATCTTCCATTTATTATAAGTAATCTAGCTCAATAGTTCCGCACACCCCCAGACCACCTCAGTAAAAATAATCATCATACTTTTAAATATGAAATGTTGTTTTATATCTATATTTATAGATAGATTGAGGGGGAAGTTATCAATGTGGGCTACTGTTAAGACAGGTTATGTTTTACCACTAACTTGCGCTATTTTAGCACAGGTCCCATTTTATGCAATGAGAGATCTAGATGCTCCTTTAATAAAGTGCAGTAAAATCTGGATTTAATGCATGGTAACGTGTTAAACCCAGATTTATCATGACATCTTTTTAGGAGTTTTTTTGTTGTGTTATTTACATGTCGTGCACTAATGTTCCCATGCGCGCATGATACTACAGAAAGTTAACACAAGAGCACTTCCCACCTCCTATTTAAGAGGTGTGTAATGTTCCAGCTTTAATCCTTTACTATCCAGTTAGTGCGTGCTAATTCTAATGTGCTGGTTGATTAATGCTTCCATGCTCATTCTGCCAGCATGACATATCCCCTCCCGTGCACTAACCATGTGTTAAGGGCTTAACGCCTTCTAGTAAAAGCCCTCCCCCCCCCCCCCCCCACTTAGTTACTAAAAATAGCCCATCTTAACAGTAGCCCACATTAACTTCACCCCTTAGTGGGCTACTTGAGAATGAGAGGCTGACTGAAACTGGGAATCTTGGTTTCATCTGAAAGCGAACCAGCAACTGAAATTTGCAGTTCGGTTTCAGCTGAAACCGAAACCAAAAATGAACTCCCTCCCCTCCATGATCGCTATCGCTGCCACCGCCGCTGATACCGACACCCCCAGCGATCACTCTCAGCGTTTCCTCCGTCCCTCCCACCACCCCCCACTCACCATCTGAAGGCAAAAGCAATTGCAAACTATTTTGTAACCATGTAAGATGTAGACACCACGTAGACACCTAAATAGGTCTTATAAAATACTGACCAGTATAAAAGTATGTACGTTGTTTGCATGGCAGGTTCTTGCACTGCAGGCAAGTACACAACTGGACTTTGGGTTTGAAATAAGTACCTTTTTCCACCTTAAACCAAGCACCTAGTTATCATGCCACCTCCCAGCAGCTCCTTCTATGATTATAGATTAAGGTTCCTGGGAGCAGTTCATACGGAAGCAGCCTGCCTCTTATTTTTTTCTTGCAAACTATCTCAGCAATATTTTATTATGATGACAGGAGGTGATTTTCAGTACAAAAGCATCATCTAAGTTTCGAATTTCATAGATGCAGGAGAATGTGGTGGAATAGGACAGCTTTGCTTAAAGGCCTTGGCCCAGAGGCATCAGCTGTTGATGCATTACTGTAACTGAATACTGAAACTATAAAGTATAACTGCTTATCTTGACTCCGATGAACCTAAGAATCTGTCTACCTCAAAAATAAATGTTAAATGCCTTTGTGTTTTATGCCTTCTTCCAGTAATCACAGGTTTGAACATCTAGTCTGAGTAGCAGGAAGCAGAAAAGGGAAAGATAATCTTCTCTTTCAACATATCATAATAATGTGATTGAATTTTAATTTGTACATGTATTTCCATCATTTTCTTTGGATGACACATAAATGGCAAATACAATTTATTTATTTTTATTAAAGCTGCTTCCCCAGTTCACAAGCTGTGAAAGCTTTATGAGTGCTGCTGTGGATGTGATGGTTTACATGGGGAGCCCTGGGTGGGAGTATGGGGTGATGGTGCTGTCCCTGGTCACAATGGGGATATGGGAGTGTTGGGTGGCTTGCCCAGGACTACAGGGGCTTCTGTGGGATTTGAACCTAGGTCCTCTAATTCCCAGCTTGTGTGTCCAGCCATTAGGCTACTCGTCTGCCCCTTGACTAAGGTAGCCAACTTGAAAATATTTCCTTAGACGTGCAATATGATTTTGAATCCCGTGGCATGTTATGTCATTTTCTTATTAAGTACATTTTAATTTCATATCCCACTTTCAATTATTTTTCAGGTATTTTCTTAACACATTTTCCCACTTATGATCAAGTGGGAAGAATATCTGGATTTGCCTGTTGCATTTTGAAAGCGGATCCTCTTAAGACCAAGTGATTGGTCAACAGGATCAACTGTTTGATCCGAGCACCTTGAGGCTTTTTCCTCCTGAATGTTTTAATTGATATTTTGTGATTGTATACTTTCCTTTTCACGATGCTGTGGGTGTCTTGAATGTTAGTGCATTTTGAAAAACTACAGAGCTAGCAAAATTATCTTAGATACTTTCATGGGCAGTTGTGATAAGATAAATCTTGGCTTTCGGTTATTTTGGTATGAAATTTTACTTCTGTCCAGGCCAATAAAAAAAACTGAACCTCAGTGGTTCCCATACTTTCACAGCTCACAGCACCTTTAGGGAATCTTTTAATAAGGTGCGCTAGCATTTTTTAGCTCATGCTAAAAATCAGCTAGTGCTAAATGCTGAGATTACTACTACTACTACTACTTATCATTTCTATAGCGCTACAAGGCATACACAGCACTGTACACCCTACACAAAAAGACAGTCCCTGCTCAAAGAGCTTACAATCTAAGTAAGACAGGTAAACAGGCAGAACAATTAAGGGTAAGGGAATAAAGAAGAGAGGATAAAAGGACAGGGCAAGTGAGTTAGGAGTCAAAAGCAGTGGTAAAGAGGTGGGCTTTAAGTTTGGACTTGAAAACGGCCAAAGACGGGGCTAGACATATAGGCTCGGGAAGTCTATTCCAGGCGTGAGGTGCAGCAAGATAAAAGGAACGAAGTCTGGAATTAGCAGTAGAGGAGAAGGGGACAGATAAGAGGGGTACCCGAGGGGGGGCATAGGGAGAGACGAGAGTGGAGAGGTACTGGGGAGCGGCAGAGTGAATACACTTATAGGTCAATAAGAGAAGCTTGACCTGAATACGGAAATGGAGAGGGAGCCAGTGAAGTGACTTAAGGAGAGGGCTAATGTGGACATAGCGACTTTGGTGGAAAATGAGTCGCGCAGCAGAGTTTTGGATTGATTGAAGAGGAGAGAGATAGCTAAGAGGGAGGCCAGTGAGAAGTAGGTTACAATAATCAAGACAAGAGGTGATAAGAGTGTGGATAAGGGTTCTAGTAGAGTGCTCAGAGATGAAGGGACGGATTTTACTGATGTTGCAGAGAAAGAAACGACAGGTTTTGGTAATCTGCTGAATGTGAGCAGAGAAGGAGAGAGAGGAGTCAAAGATGACCCCAAGGTTACGAGCTGATGAGTCAGGGAGAATGAGAGTGCCATCTACAGAAATAGAGAAAGGGGGGAGAGGAGAGGTAGGTTTAGGGGGAAAGATGAGAAACTTGGTTTTGGCCATGTTAAGTTTCAGATGACGTTGAGACATCCAGGCAGCGATATCAGATAGGCAGGCTGAAACATTGGTCTGGATGCTGAGATGCCCAAAGGAATATAATGGGCACCTCCACGTTTAGCATCAGCTGATTTTTATCGCGAACTAAAAACGCTAGTGCACCTTAGTAAAAGACCCCCTTAATGTCTTAAGTAATTTTTTCACGGTGCACCTAGGTCACACATTTCCTCTCAGGTCTCCTTCCCCCCCTCCCCCAGTGGCATTATTATTTTATTATTTTATTTTATTTATAGCATTTATACCCCGCTCTTTCCCACTCAATAGCAGGCTCAGTGCAGCTTACAAGGTATGGTACAAAGTATCACAGAGATAACCCAGTTATATAGAGTAGGACAATAGGAAGAGATGTGGGGGAGAGGATTAGAGTATGGGTAGTGCTAGTGGTGTAGATTAGGTTCCAGAATTAAGTTGGGTTGTTTGGGTAGGCTTGTTTGAAGAGGTAAGTTTTCAGCAGCTTTCGGAAGGGTAGATGTTCATTGGTTGTTCGGATGTGTCGAGGTATTGCGTTCCAGAGTTGGTTGCCTATAACGGAGAAGTTGGATGCGTAGTAGGTTTTGTATTTGAGGCCTTTGCAATTGGGAAGATGAAGATTGAGATATGTTCGGGAAGATTTGGACCTGTTCCTGGCTGGAAGATCGATCAAGTCGGTCATGTAGCTTGGGGATTCGCCATGGAGGATCTTGTGGATCATTGTGTGGGCTTTGAAGTTTATGTGTTCCTTAATAGGGAGCCAGTGAAGTTTTTCACATAGTGGTGTTGCACTTTCAAATCGTGATTTGCCAAAAATGAGTCTGGCTGCTGTGTTTTGGGCGGTTTGGAGTTTTTTCATGATTTGGGCTTTATAACCGATGAAGATGCTGTTGCAGTAGTCGGCATGAGTGAGTACTGTGGATTGTACTAGATTGCGGAAAGTTTTCTGTGAGAGGAATGGTTTTACTCTTTTCAATACCCACATCATGTTGAACATCTTCCTCGTCGTGGCTTTTGCATGAGTTTCCAAAGTTAGGTGGTTGTCTAATGTTACTGCTAGGATTTTTAGATTGACAGATATTGGGATTGTAACGTCGGGAGTGATCAGGGTGGTTTGGAGCAGTGTGGCGTGTTGTGATGAAAGGATTAGGCATTGAGTTTTTTCTTTGTTCATTTTCATCTTGAAAGCGTTGGCCCAGGATGCTAGGATGTTCATGGCAGTGATTATTTTCTCTGAGATTTCTGTAAGGTTGGATTGGAAAGGGATGAATATTGTGACATCATCAGCGTAGATGAAGGGGTTAAGGCCGGATTTGGATAGGGATTTGGCCAGAGGAATCATCATAAGGTTGAAGAGGATCGGGGATAGAGGTGAGCCTTGAGGAACTCCGCATTTTGATGACCACGTAGGCAATATTGATGAGGTTGATTTGACCTGATATGATCTGGTGGTGATAAAACTTTTTATCCACTTAATGATGTTTCCACCGATCCCTAGTTTGTCCAGTAATTTTGTGAGAATATGATCTACCATGTCAAATGCACTGGATAAGTTGAACTGTAGAAGAAGTATTTTGTTGCCAATTGAAATTTCCTGTTTGAACCTGGATATCAGGGTGAGCAGTACTGTTTCTGTGCTGTGTGCTGGTCGAAAACCCGATTGTAATTCATGTAATATAGAGAACCTTTGAGTGAATTCGTTAAGTTGGGAGGTCACTCTATTTTCCATCAGTTTGATTAGAAGAGGGATGGAGGCTACAGGTCGATAGTTAGTGATGTTATTGGCTGGTTTCTTGAGGTTTTTTGGTATTGGTGTTAAGTAGAATATTACCGTGTTCAGAAGGGAAGGAGCCTTGTTAAAGTAGGAAATTTAAGTGGGTGGTGAGTTCTGTAATGAATCGTTCTGGGGCATTTTTCATGAGATAATTGGGGCATGGGTCCAGGTGGTAGTGGAACTTGGAGAGTTTGGATAGTGCTGAGGAAATTCCCTTAGTGCTGAGGGGGGTGAAATTTGTCCAGTAGTGATCTGCTGGGATCTCTTCAGAGTCGGGGTCCAGTTCGTCAAGGAAAGTGTCAATATTGGTGTCAATCTAGATAGCAAATAAAAGGCAGGGAAACAGGAAGAGAAGGGGAATAAAAACAAAGGGAAAACAGTGAGAGTGACGCAAACCATCGCACACTCAGTTAAGTGATGTTAAATGCTTGACAGAAGAGTTTTTATGGCCAAATTAAAGTTTTTAAAAGACAGTTCAGCATGGATAGCGAGGGGAAGAGATTTTCCAGTAGGAAGGGGCCACGAAAAAAGAAAGCATGGTGTGTGATGAATTCAAGTTGGGCAGATTTGGGGTTCGGGAGCACCAGTCGATGGTCATTCCTAGAAGTCGAGTGGGGGAGTATGGGATAGTTAAAGTCACATGATAATGAGGAAGACCAAATACTCAAATGCCAAGCCATCCTTCAGGGATGGAGTGATCACTGATGGACCAACCCTACAATAGCCAGGTACCCTGCAACCAGCCACAGAATCAATCAAAAGGCCGCTTTGGGTGTGCAGAACCTGGGCTCTTTCATTAATACTTGGGTACCATGGGTCAATTTTATCAGGCCATGGAAAAGGTACCAGTGCTTAGTATCCCCCGAGTACCCCCTGAAAAGAAAAATCCCTGAGCATATGTAATCAATAAAAAACATTTTGAGGAACCAATTTGACCAATACCTGAGTAAAGAGCTTTTTGAAAATTGCCAATTCACCCAGCATACAAAAAAGTATGTAACAGGCTCTGCAATCCCGGTACTTATCCCTGCACTGAGTTGAGGTGTTTCTGGGGATGGGGAACAAGGCAAGAAATGAAACAGCACACATAATTTTATATTTGCAAAACTTCCTGCATTATTTTGAAGGGAAGAGATATCTGCACAAAACACAAGAGTAAGTCTCTGCTGTTACTTCATCCCTGGGCAATTTTTAAAATGAAAGTGCATGCATGCATTCCTTTTTTTGTTACATTTGTACCCTGCACTTTCCCACTCATGGCAGGCTCAATGCGGCTTACAAGGGGCAATGGAGGGTTAAGTGACTTGCCCAGAGTCACAAGGAGCTGCCTGTGCCTGAAGTGGAAATTGAACTCAGTTCCTCAGGACCAAAGTCCACCACCCTAACCACTAGGCTAGGCCACTCCTCCACTGTTGCTACTATTGGAGATTCTACATGGAATGTTGCTATTCCACTAGCAACATTCCATGTAGAAGTCGGCCCTTGCAGATCACCAATGTGGCCGCGCAGGCTTCTACATGGAATGTTGCTAGTGGAATAGCAACATTCCATGTAGAATCTCCAATAGTAGCAACATTCCATGTAGAATCTCCAATAGTATCTATTTTGTTACATTTGTACCCTGCGCTTTCCCACTCATGGCAGGCTCAATGCGGCTTACATGGGGCAATGGAGGGTTAAGTGACTTGCCCAGAGTCACAAGGAGCTGCCTGTGCCTGAAGTGGGAATCGAACTCAGTTCCTCAGGACCAAAGTCCACCACCCTAACCACTAGGCCACTCCCTTTTGAAAATCATTAGAAAGTCTGCAGGGAACAATGCCTGTGGACCTTACAACTACCCACAGGTATTTGAACATTAACCCAGCCCCCCAACGTTGAAGCATACAGGGTTTTTTTAAACCAGATTCGGGTTCATGACAATTTTATGTCAGGTATCATAAATGGCCTTGGGAAGTAGGCATTCATCTGAAAACTAGGAATCTCACATTTGTGCAACAGACTATCCATCTGGCTAGTCAGTATAAGCACTGCCAGCCTGTAATACTACAATAAATTTGGTCACCATGAGACACTAGCCTATCTGCACACAGACCCTATGTGCTAAAAATATTTTCAGTAGCTGTTCTCTCATCTAAGCTCCTCTCCTGTGAAATGCATGCTTATGTCACTCGCTTCCTCGTGCTACTGCGATTAGTGTCTCAAGACTGGGTTTGCCAGTCACAACTGCTGCTGAACATTTTTCTTAAAGCACATTTGCCTGCCAGGGTCATCCCTTGATTTACTATGTGCTGACACAACAGTGCAAGGTCACTTATTTCCCTTCCTCTTGGTTTTCCTTTCAGCTACTTATTTCTGATTCACAACCTGAGCACAGTAAGTCTAGCAATTCACTCCTTGGTACAATAACATCTTTGGGTCCTGCTCTCAGCAAACTCTTTCACTTACATAGTAACATAGTAACATAGTAGATGACAGCAGAAAAAGACCTGCATGGTCCATCCAGTCTGCCCAACAAGATAACTCATATGTGCTAATTTTGTGTATACCCTACTTTGATTTGTACCTGTGATCTTCAGGGCACAGACCGTATAAGTCTGCCCAGCACTATCCCCGCCTCCCAACCACCAGCCCCGCCTCCCAACCACCGGCTCTGGCACAGACCGTATAAGTCTGCCCAGTACCTCCAGGTCCTCAAAATGAGCCCCGAATTCACGCATATCCTTATGCATAGTGTCAATGTGTGATGACAGTTCCCCACACATCTCTTTCAGCTCTGACCGTAATTCTGTGAAACACTTAACTTCCTGGGTAAGACTCTTCAAGTTAATAGGCTCCACATCCTCCTCATCCTCTGAGCCATTATGAGAAAAACCCAGTTTTGGCTTTTCAGGAGAAACAGGCTGCGAGGCCTGTGTCAAAACATCACCAGATTCAGTCCGCCGAAATTGACGGAGTCTCTAGTATCCACAGGTTTTGATTTTTGGGCCATCCTGAATAATCAGCAAGACAGACCCATGTAAAATCGTGCCTTACAACCGCAGATTTTTATTTATTTTTATTTGTTGCATTTGTATCCCACCTTATCCCACCTCTTTGCAGGCTCAAATAGTTAGATATTTAGCTCAGATATCACAAAAGTGCAGTCCAGCATCTCATTTACATTTACCATATAGCTATAAAAGTCACTGTCTTCTAGTTTCCCTGTGGAAATCGAGGAAACTGCTTTGACACGACTACGCTTCTGCATTCATCAGCTTCTTTGTTGACATTCTCTTGGGGGGGAAGGTCAATTTCTTCAAATGGGTTAGTTTTGCCCATACCATGACAGAATGAACCCCACTGCTAAGCCAGAGCAGGTGGCGTATGAGCCCTGTCTCTCACATTTACCGTAGTACTTGCCTTCTGCCGAACAGAGCTTCTTTCTGGAGTTCATAAGATATTACATATATAGGCAACTCATCCAGGTGCACTTGGAAGTTTTTTTAAGCAAGCCAGCGGCACCCAACACGATGGAAATATTTTGCTATCTTTCTGCCACATTTTCTTAGTCTTGGACTACATTTCTTGGTACTTTGAGGATCTTCCCCTCTCTTCACATGATTCACAGCAATATCTTGGGACCGACACCCAGCAGCGTAGCAAGGGCAGGGCGGTGGGGGCGGTCCGCTCCGGGTGCACGCCACTGGAGGGGTGCAGAGAGCAGCCGCACGCCTGCCGGCCCCGCTGTTTCCCTGCTCCCTCTGCCCCGGAACAGGTTACTTCCTGTTCCGGGGCAAAGGGAGCAGGGAGCCAGCTGAGCCGAGAGCCGCACGGCTGCTCCTAGCAGCCAAGAATGCACCTGGGGGGGGGGGGGGTGCATACCGGCGATCCGCCCCGGGTGGCAGCTGACCTAGGATCGTCACTGCCGATACCTCTAAAATCGATGTGTTCTGGTCTGTTTCTCTTACCTCTAGCTCTTTTACTTCTCTAACTGTATAACATAACAAAAGAGAGGGTAAAACAGCATACAAACATAAACAATATCAAGAAAAAGCACAGCTGGGCCTTCAGGATTGAGATAAGTAGAGTCCTTTAATTCTGAGAAAAGACCCAACATGGGCCATGTTTCAGCATATAAACGCCTACCTCAGGGGTCCAAATTGTTCTTATAGATAAAATGATACAAGATTGGAAAAACCAACCAATCAGGGAATATCGCCCAAGGCATTGTGCAATTGGCGTTTTTTTTACCAACGACGTTCTGCACGATAGCGTGGATATTCGCCTTGGGCGATATACCCTGACTGGTTGGTTTTTCAAATCTTGTATAATTTTATCTATAAGAACAATCTGGACCCCTGAGGCAGGCGTTTGTACGCCGAAACACGGCCCATGTCGGGTCTTTTCTCAGAATTAAAGGACTCTACTTTTCTCAATCCTGAAGGTCCAGCTGTGCTTTTTCTTGCTATACTTCTCTAACTATGATATGACTTTCATGACTGCTCTAATCTAACTTTTTCATTTAATGTGCAGTCAGTCCCTCCACTCTCAAAACTTCTCTTTAATTTAGGCCCCTTGAACTGGAGTTCCTTATCTTTTAGACTTCCTGTTTTGACCCCAGCTTGTCTTTCTCTCCCTGGCTCCAGATATCAAAATGCATACAGGTCAGAAGTGCTAAATGCGTAAATAAGTATTATTTGTTCTTCAAGATAAACTTTTTTTTGCTCAAAATGCTGAGTTAGGACTTTAATTTAATATCACATTTATCCTGTATAATATCCAACATCAATGAATTCCACAGCACATCGTTTTAAAATGAAAACTATTTGGTATTGGAAACTCTAATTTCTTAATCTGATCTGATCATAAAAGTTTTGAAGAAACATTTTTTAGACACAAATGATGGAAACAAATAATATTTGAGCATCTTTAGGGAACCAATAAAATTAGATTAACAATGAAGCAATGCATTCCTAGTTGCCACTATAAAAATGAGCTCGGCTGTGTTCTGAAGTACCTGTAACCAATTAACACTCTGGCAAACAATATTACAATAATCTATTTAAGATAAAATCAAAGTCTGAACAATTTGCTGTAAATTATCAGAGGACAAATACTTCCTAATCTGCCATATGAGATGTAAGCTATAAAAACATTTTCTTTACAACATGCACAGTATGTGCTTCAAATGTCAGTGATGAATCCAGGATGACTGACAAAACTCATAACCTGAGAAATATCAGTTGGAGACTGGCTATCTACTCTTCCTATTCATAACAGATTGTTCTTAATCTGGTTTGATCTTTATTCGGTTTTGTTCTTGTTGTTGTTTTTTTAGCTTGAAAGTTTTGTCCAGATCACTTCTAAATTTAAAATTTTACAATTGTGTTTCCGGATGTGTTCTCTCCTTTTCCCTCAGCCCTCCCCCCCCCCCTACAGGTTCAGTATCTGCTCCCTCTCTTCCCCCTCCCCTGTGATCCAGATCTCTCTCTTTCTTCCCTCAGCTCCCCCCACCCCCAGGTCCAGCATCTTATCCCTCCCCTATAGTCCATCTCTCTCTCTCTCTCTCTCTCTCTCTCTCTCTCATCTCCCTCCCCAGGTTCAGCATCTACCTCCTCTCTTCCCCCTCCCCTTTGGTCAAGGTCTCTCCTCCCTCACACTTCCCTCAGCTCTCTCCCCCCCCCCCAAGTTGAGAATCTGCCCCCCTTTCTTCCCCCCCTTTAGTCCAGGTCACTCTCTCTCTCTCTTCCCTCTGCTCTCACCCTCAAGTCTAGCGTGTCTCCCTCCAGTTCCTCCCCCTGAAGTCTGGTGCTTCTCCCATCCCTCCCCCCCACATAGGTCCATGTCTCTCCAAACGACCCCCCCCCCCCCCCCCCCAGAGATCTAGCATCCTCCGCTGCTGCTCCTGTAAACATTGCAGCAGGTCATGTCAGAGGAAAAGCTGAGATACTCTGGTTGTTCCTGTGCACAGTCCGGTTTCAGTCTCATATTCCAGTGGGCCTGCAGGAAGAAACAGAATTGTTGTGGAAGTGGGTATCAGCTACAGACACTACAGGACAGAAAAAGTTACTTTTAAACTGGGCCCTTTCAGAAGGTCCGTCAATTTGAGCACGTTCTACATTTAGACACTTTGAAATACTGTAACTTCCCTGATTAGTACATAAGTACATAAGTACATAAGTAGTGCCATACTGGGAAAGACCAAAGGTCCATCTAGCCCAGCATCCTGTCACCGACAGTGGCCAATCCAGGTCAAGGGCACCTGGCACGCTCCCCAAACGTAAAAACATTCCAGACAATATTTGTCATGTAATGGCAGAACGATTTTGATAGATTGCAACTGTTATGAAATAAAGGTATAATCCAAGGAAGATAGAAATGGGAAGCCAGACTTGGAAGTGGTCTGTAGGCAGTGCCAGCAGTTATCCATTTAGCAGCAAAATCCCCAAGATTGCATATGTATTTACCACCATATCTAGCAGGAGCAACCACTTCATAAAAGCTACCCACGGGGAAATAGAGCATCTGGCTCTTGCCCACATGTGTGTGGAAGCAGCTTTATAAAACTTCTACTCCTGAGAGCATTGATCCCCCTTACCCCCCCCCCCAAATCCCCTCCCACCCCCTCCCAATCACCATCAGCCTTCCACAATCATCCTTCAGATGTCTATTAGCCTCCATCACCCTTCCAACAAGCATACCCTCTTCTCCATTCTCCCCCCTTGTAGACACACCCAGTGGTGTAGATGGGATTGAGTTGACTAGGCCCCCTTATAACACCATCACTCCCAAGGTAGTGGGAACCGGGGGGGGGGGGGGGAGAAGAGGGAGGATGCACATTTCCCAAAGCTGACATATTACTATTAATAAATTTAAAAAAATATACTTTGTTCTACCGTACCTTTGTTGTCTGAGTGTTGCTTCGGATATAGTGTCTCTTTTCTGCTTTTCAGGTTTTTAAAACTCTCTCCAGGGCCTCCTGTCTTTTGATGCTTCTTCTCTCTGTCCACCATCAATCTTTCTTTCTTTCTTGTGTACCTCTATCTGTCCTGTCCAGTGTCTCCCCTCTGTGTTCCTGGCCCTATGCTCCCTCCAGAGCTAGTATCTTTTTTTGTGTCCCTGTCCCTCCTCATGTCCAGCTTCTCTCCTCTCTCTTCCTTCTGGGCCCACCCTCTATAGTCTGGCATCTCTCTCTCCTCTTTGTTGGTCCAGCACCTCCCCCTTGGTCCATTCTCTCTCTCTCTCTCTCTCTTCCCTGAGTCCTCCTTCCCAGTCCAGCATCTGCCCCCTTTCTTTCCCCTCCCCTTTGATCCAGGTCTCTCTCTCTGTTCTCTCTCTTCCCTTAGCTCCCCCTGTCTAGCATCTTCCCCCTCTTTTCCCCCTCCCTTTTGGTCCAGGTCTCTCTCTTTCATTGTCTCTCTATTCCCTCTCCCTCTCTCCCTCACAGGCTGATTGATGTGGGTTCAATGTCTCTCCAACCCTTCTCCCTACCCTCCCTGCGGGTCTGGCATTTGTCTACCTCCCCCACCCCTGCTCCTGCAAACACTGCAGCAGGTTGTGGATGAGGCAACGCTGAAAGCTGCTCTCTGTCTGGCAGAACCTTTCCTCGCGTGTCCTGCCTCTGATGCAACTTCCTGAGGGCAGGACATGACAGAGGAAAGGCTCCACTGGACAGAGAGCAGCTTTCAGCACTGCCTGTGCTTTGACCTGCTGCAGCATTTGTAGGAGAAGTGGGGAGATAGACATGCTGGACCTGCAAGGGGGGGAGGGGTTTGAGAGATATCAAACCAGGGCACAGAGTGGAGGGGAAAAGAGTGTGCCATTTCAGGTGGCCCCTACCATTAGGCATTCCTGGGCATTTTGCCAGGTTTGCTCAATAGTAGCTACAGCCCTGCCCCCACCCCAATTCCTGATTACACTTCAGACTCTTACTGGATATCCCTGGTGGCAGGACCAGTGCAAGTGTATTAAGCACCTACGCACACCTTCAGCCTTACATCCCACCAATCAATTAACTTTCAGGCCCCTAATCCTTATGCAGGCCTGTCCCATGTGCTACTACTACTACTATTTAGCATTTCTATAGCGCTACAAGGCATACACAGCGCTGCACAAGCATAGAAGAAAGACAGTCCCTGCTCAAAGAGCTTACAATCGCTAAGCCCATTTCCAGCACATCCATCAAAAATGGCTTTATTCTATTTGATTCATTTATGTCCATGTGCTAATGTTAGTATTAGTATGTTTCCATTTTAAAAAATTATCATGGGAGCACCTACCACCTCTTATTTAGGAGGCGCTAGGGGCTCACACTTCATGGACATGCTAACCAGATAGCATGGTAGGAATATCTGCATGCTAATTAAGTACATAAGTATTGCCATACTGGGACAGACCAAAGGTTCCTCAAGCCCAGCATCCTGTTTCAAAACAGTGGCCAATCCAAGTCACAAATACCTGGCAAGATCCCAAAAAAGTACAAAACATTTTATACTGCTTATCCCACAAATAAGCAGTGGATTTTCCCCAAGTCCATTTTAATCATGGTCTATGGACTTTTCCGTTAGGAAGCCGGACAAAACCTTTTTTAAACCTTGCTAAGCTAACCACCTTTACCACATTCTCTGGCAGTGAATTCCAGCGTTTAAGTACACTTTGAGTGAAGAAACATTTCTCTGATTAATTTTAAATTTACTACTTTGTAGCTTCATTGCGTGCCCCCTAGTCCTAATATTTTTGGAAAGAGTAAACAGATGCTTCACGTTGATTAATGCACCCGCATTCATTCTCCACCCTGAAATGTCCCCTCTAAAAAAATAAAGATAATTAAATAGTGCATGCTTAGAACATTCAGATGGCAATACTAACACAGAATGTTTTAGTGTGCCCTGCATTAGGCTATTTTTGTTGCTCCTAATGCAGCTTAGTAAAAGGACCCATTTGCTGGTAATCCTAGGTGAATGCCTAGTGAAAGCCTGGGACAGCTGGGATGGGGGGGCGCACACACATTTATTTGTTACGGGATCAGGGCCAGGACTAGGATTTCCCTAGGAGGCCAATCAAGCATGCATCAGACTTTGTACTCCACTCAATAACACAGCCCACACCAAGTCTATTTGTCTGACTGAACACTTTACTACGTGCATTGAGTTGATGAATTAACAGTTTATTTCCAAACACAGATGGCTAACTATATACAGGATTGGTTGTTTTCTCCTATCTCCTCCACTGGCAAAGACAAAAGGTAGTAAATTACTTGTACATACTCTGTCCTTTACAGTGCTTTTTTTGTAGGAAAAAAGGTACCGATACTCATTATGGATAACCTTAGGGGTGGGGTCACTATCTGACCCCACCCCTTCCATAGCCACACCCACAGTAGCCACACACCTGTTTATATGCACCATGGCTAGTAAAAGAGATCAATGAAAATATTACACCAGTATAGGAGAAGAAAAATAACTTGTCATTTTTTTCCATTATAAAACATTTCTATAAGCTGGTACAGCTCCAGTATACCCAAAATGACACAAACCAAATTAGTACACAGACCAGGAATTAGGAGAACAGTCTTGCTAAATATGAAACACAATATGTTATCAAAATCTCAGAACCTAACAAACAGATCCCTATTCAGACACTTGGCCTTGCTGTCACACACGCAGAACAGATAGCCCCCTCTTCAAATACAGGCAAAAATTAACCTGAAATCCTAAGATGCTAGACTCTGCATGCAGAACACTACCAGAAAGAAACATGTTAACTCCTATACAGTGCAAAATAAGACAGATGTAACTTCTCAAATTGGACAAATGCCAAACACTAAAATGAAAATAAAATTATTTTTCTACCTTTGTTGTCTGGTGACTTTATTTTTCTGATCATGTTGGTCCCAGTAGCTGATTCTGCTGCTGTCTGTTATCTTAACTCATGTCCATTTATTTCTTTACTTTCCTCCTTTCTTCTTCATTTCATGCCCTACATACATAAATAAAAACTGGGTCCTCCGCAGACTTGACTGGAAGAGTTAGAGTAGATCCAGCTTTTGCCTATTTTCTCCATCCATGTGTAGTTTTCTCCTTTCGTCCCTTTCCCTCATCTCCATCCATGTGTATCTTTTTTTTTCTCTTCCTTCCCCTCCATCTATGTCCAGCATTTCTCCTCTCTCCCATCCCTTGCATCCATGTTCAGCATTTTCCCCCTCTCCTCTATCCATGTGCATCTCCTTCCTCTCTCTTCCCTTCCCTCCATCCATATCCAGTGATTCTCCTCTCTTCCCTGTCATCCCCTCTATCCATCCATGTCCAGCAATTCTCCTCTTTCCCCTGCTCTCCTCTCCATCCATGCTCAGCAATTCTCTTCTCTCCCCTGCCATCCCCTCCATCCATGTCCTGCAATTCTCCTCTCTCCCCTGCCATCCCCTCCATCCATGTCCAGCAATTCTCCTCTCTCCCTTCCCTCCATCCATGTCCAGCAAATCTCCTCTCTCCCCTGCCCTCCCCTCCATTCATTTATCCATGTCCAGCAATTCTCCTCTCTCCCCTGCTTTCCTCTCAATCCATGTCCAGGTGAAGATGTGATTCCATGTGCCCCAATAAATGAAGAGTTTAATTTTACTTTCAATAGTTATAATACCAGGCTTCCCAAGGCGTATTACAACAACAGTTAAGATGAACCCATCAAGAAACAGGTTAATCTCACTAAAAGTTTGCCATCTGTGATGTATAGGACAGTGTAGAAAAATGAGCACAAAATACAGCGTTTATAACTGCTGCTTCTTTGGGAAGCTTTCAAATAAATTAAAAAGCTGTCCAATAAGTTTAAAACAAATCTTATCTGCTCCACCTTTGAAGGCACAGCCTATCCAACTGGAACAGCTTTAAACTTTTTACAGATTGACCAGGCATAGGCAGTCCCTTATTTCTAATGTATCTTTTTGCATGAATCAGTGTGATGGGCTCACCCCGTCGGCCGTCTCCCACTTTTTCTAATCTCCACTGAGTCCAGAGTCCAGCATGTCTCTCTCCTGCGCTCCCACCCCGTGCCCAGGTCAGGTGAAAATTTCCTCCCTCCCCGTGTCTTTCTCCTGCACCCCGCCCCTCCCTTGCCAGCATCGCTAAACATTTCCCCTGCGTCGGCTCTGCAGTCCTTCTTTCTCTCTGCCGTGTCCCGCCCCCTTTGCTGTAACTTCCTGTTTCCGCAGGGGCGCAGCAGAGAGAAAGAAGGACTCGTGAGCCGACACAGGGCAGGCAGCTGAATGTGGAACGCTGTCTCTGTTAGTGTTCCGAAGAGAAAAAAAAAACGTTGCAACAGGTAGGTAGGCGGGTGGGAGGGAGGAAGGGAGGGAGAAAAGCTCAGGACAGACAGCTATTGTTGGTGGCAGATGCAGCGGCAGCGGCAAGAGAGAGAGAAAGCGCGAGCACAGCTCAAAGTTAGAACAGGTGAAAATGAATTGTAGGAGTGACGGCTGGATCTGGCCTGCATCGGTGCCGGATCCGGACTGATGGGACTACCTCAAGACCTGTGCATATTTAATCAAGGACTTTGGCTTCTTTATACTACAGTTCAAACCAGAGCTTTTATATAACTTTTATATTCTCTTGCACTGTGCTTTAACTACAAACTGTCAGCTTCTGCTTGCAATATACCAAAAATGCTGGAATAACTGTTTGAGACAGGATGCAGGGCAGTAGATAATCGCTTGTAACATTTAGTAGCCAAGGCTTGTACACAAAATCAGCCTGCACGTAGTCGCTACATGAATAGAAGATAGTCTGGGAGTGTCGCCACCCCCACCCTGCATCTCTGAGCCTTAAGCTCCATTGAGTCTTATCAACTCTGTGAAAGAAGCATTGTGTGATTATGTGTGTGTGTGTTAGGACGGGGAGATAAGTTTCGTTTTTCCTGCCAGTATCATTTCAGTGTTATGACGTGTGTATGTACTGTAAGAACTACAAGAACTACAAACGTTTACTGCGCATGACAACTGTGATGTATAAGGGGCCTAATGCGCAGGCCCATAGGGGAGGTATAAATGTGTCAGCTGGTTTCTGACACACAGTTTCCTGAGACGGAACTCAGTGCTGTACATTGCTAGCAATAAAGCTGTCTTGCTGGAACCAGTTGCCTCTTGTCTCCTGATTTACTCAGCCAAGGGTCCTATCAAGTTAGCAGAAAAAAGATGACACACTTAAATATCAGCAGGCTACATCAGAGGCAGACTCTTTGGCACCTACTGGATGATGATTCTATCAGTTCACCTGTACTGATGATACACAGGCTCCTGGGTTGGGATGTTATTTATATTTTTCTCCTTCAGCCACAGATGGAACCTGCTCTTTGGATGTTAAGGGCAGGGCACCTGGTTATTAAAGCTGAGATCCTGAGGATTCACTTTCTCTTTTCTCTATGGACTTATTAGGGGTGCAGGGGCTTCCCCATACCCCTGGCACTTCACAAGGCAGTAACTTCTTAGTTTTTGTTTCTTGACCCTGGGTACTTTATCCTATTGTTTCCTGAACAAGTGCCATATAATGCTAACCCCTGAGGATGTAGCTGGCAGGATACTCCCTCAGGTCCTACGCTGCAGGCTTGGTATGAAGAGATCTCCCTTGTGGGTGCAGGTTGCAGGTCAGAGGCAGAAGATGGGACCTAAGTCAATTTTAGGGAGCATGAACTGAGCTTAAGTACTCACAGGGAGGGCTACTGCTGCAACCAGACCCTACCCCCTGATTATCATAAAGTACTCCTATGCTTCTACCAGCTTCCAGAAACCCTTACATTGTTCTACATATCTCCACTCTTTTCTGGAAGCTTTTGGAGCCATGCTGGTGCCTACCCCGACAGGTGCAGGAAATATCAGGGTTCAGTAATAGGCCACAGTTAGGATGGGCCTCAGGCATACTGCTACTGAAAAACAAAACAGAGGGCTTCTTACTATTGGCTGGCTGACATCAAAGGGGCCAGCAGTGGAAACACAGACACAAAAATGAATTAAGGAACCGCAGTGAGAATTCAGACAGCCTTAAACTGCTGAATTTCTTGTCATTTTTCCAGATAAATGGGCATTTGAAAATTAATCACTCTTCCTGTAAATTAAAGTATATGCTGATATGCTTTCACAGCAGCTGCTCTTTGCTGTTCCCCTCCCCCCTCCCCCAGAAGCTGCTACCATAGGTGACTGCCTAGTACTGCCTATACTTTGACCCTGCCCTCTCTGGTAGTCCAGTGGGAATAGGAACAATCCCAGTGCTCCTGGTCCATGTGGCTGCAGGTTCCAAAATGGCCGCCCCTGAGCCCTAGCAGTATCCTTGAAGTACTACCACTAGGGTCAAGCTGCCAAATAATAGCACATTGCCTAGGTTATATATATTTCCTAATAATCTCCTCTCCATGACAATAAATTATAGTAGTTGCATTTGAATAGCTTTATTTGAAAAAATAAAATCTAACTAAGAAAAAAAAAACTTTTAATAGTATCTCAGAAGTTTCATGCAGTTTCAAGTCAATGAAACTTGGCTGCCTCCCCAGCTTTTTTTTCATATTTCTGAACTACAGGTTTTCTTAAACAAGTTTCTACCTGCACATGAAAAAACAAAGGTTATTACATTGCTTCGCTGATGTTTTTAACCATGGCATATCAAAAGCATAACAGCTATCTTTAGCCAGTGAAGCTGTATAACCAGGGCCATTGGAAGGAGAAGGCAAGATGACTGCCCACCTGGAACAGCAACACTCCTTGCTGCAGCTGTCATAGTAGTGGAAGGAAATTCTTTTGGGGGAGAAATCATGAATGTGGCTACCATTAAGATTGGTTATTTTACCATTACTTGTGCTATTTTAGCACAGTCCCATTTTATGCAATGAAACCTAGTTACTTATAACCCGGGTTAGCAGTAAAATAACCCAACTTAACAATAGCCCATGGCAATAACTCCCCCCTATTTACTGCATTTCATCATGTATTTAATCAGCAGAGAACCAACCAGCTAGTGAGATATCCCCTCTGGTCTTGTGAAGTGTTGGCCCACAGGGGTGGGGGCCTGACTGGCACCGGCTATTTTCATGTGATGTCTGTGTAGATTGAATCTTGTCTTAAGCATCTGGCCTGTTTCTCCAATATAGCATCCTTCGTTACATTCTTACACTGAATGATATATACCACATTGGAAGATGAGCATGTAAAATAGTCCCTGTGGGCCAACACTTCACAAGACCAGAACACTGCACCAGTGATTTCACAGTAAGAATACTGAAAGGTAATTTTAAAACAATACAGGAACGCAAGACCTTTGAAATAAGAATGATTGAATATTTTGACACCCAACAAACAGGACTTAATAAGGATCTGGGTTTTCTAACTCATTATAAAACATAAAGCTGTATTTCTCTGTTTATTTCTCTGTTTATTACCCTCCTCTCACCTACCAAGACCCATTCTGTTAGAATATCAATGAAATGCTTTGATGTCCCCATGCATACCCCCACCCTCCCACTCTGTCAGACTGTCAAAGTAATGCTTTGATGTTTCTCTCATATATACTATCTGCTACCTCATTTGCTTATTTCCGATCTGACGAAGAAGGGCAACCTTCGAAAGCTAATCAAGAAATGTATTAAGTTATGTCCAATAAAAAAGGTATCATCTTATTTTCTTTTCCATGTTTTATTTTGTTTGATTTCTATTGATAACCTTTAAAAGTGGACTAACACGGCTACCACACCTCTCTACTCATGGTGGAATTGGAAATCTTGAAAACCAAACCTGTTGAGATGGCAGCAGTTTGCTAAACATTCAACTGAAGAGCTACTGACAATAAATAAATAAGTAAATAAATAAATAAATAAATAAATAAATAAATAAGGAGGTATCATACTATGTTCTATAGACAACACAAAGAACAGTAACTTCCACTAACTTAAAGTAATGTGCTATGTATTTTGGCGATGCACCTTGTATTTAATATCTGTCTCCCACTATTTCTACCACACAGTTATCACATTATGAGACGTTCCATGAGCACAGATTATGAAAAATAATCTGTGCTCATGGAATTTATGATCTAGGGAACATAAACATATATAAAGCAAGAGTCAACATCAGTGTATTTCTCATAAAGAAGTGGTTAAGATTCAAAAGCAATCTCACAAAGATGAGGTTTCAGAGTGCATTTGAATAAGGCCAGATAGGGAACATAATGCACCAACTGGGAGATTAAAAGGGTGACCACCTGATCCCTCCAGTGCAGCTCTGCTCAATAAGAGCATTTTTCTAAAACCTAGACATCCTAGGTAGCAAGTGCAAATCTCAACATATTGTAAGTGTATAGATGTTATGGTGTCCGAGGTCCTTAAAGTGTAGCCAGAAGGATGCTAGGCTGCATCAAGAGAGGAGTAACCAGCAGAAGAAAGGAGGTGTTGATGCCTCTGTACAAGTGAGACCCCAGGTCGCATCTTGCTAAGGATGTAAAATTAGAAGCAGTCCGCAGGAAGGTGACAAAAATGATATGAGGTTTGCAGCACAAGACATATGAGAAGAGACCTGAATATGTATAGTCTAGAGGAAAGAAGGGACAGGGAAGATATGATACAGGCATTTAAATACTTGAAAGGTATTAATGTAGGAACAAATCTCTTCCAGAGAAGAGGAAATGGTAAAACTAGAGGACATGAACTGAGTTTGCAGGGTGGTAGACTTAGGAGTAATGTCAGGAAATTCTTTTTCATGGAGAGGGTAATCAATGCCTGGAATGCCCTCCCAAGGGAGGTGGTAGAGACAAAAACAGTGACGGAATTCAAAAAAGCATGGGATGAACACAGAGGAACTCTATTTAGAAAAAGATGGTATAAAACAAAAATAACAATGTTAGGATAGGCTGGAAAGGGCTTCAATGGCAATTTCAGTGTCTGGAACCGAGGATCGTGCCAGGCAGGCTTTTACAGTCTGAGTCCCGCAAATGACAAGACGTATTCGGATAGGCTGAAGTGGGCTTTGACAGCAATTCCAGTAGGTGGAACATAAGAGTCGGGCAGACTTCTACGGTCTATGTCCAAGAAACACCAATGAAAGACTCTTGAAAATATATAATATCACGCAGAAAAGACACAATGTCTCATCTTATCCTCATAATATAACACAAACAAACCAAATACAATAAACACCCCAGACTACACCCTGCCGGTCTCAGCCAGCCTGAAAATTCTGGGAGTCACAATTGACCGAAATCTTACATTTGAAGACCATGCGAAAAACACAGCAAAGAAAATGTTCTACTCAATGTGGAAACTTAAAAGAATCAAACCTTTCTTCCCGAGGGAAGTATTCCGAAGCCTAGTACAATCAATGGTACTAAGCCATCTAGATTACTGTAATGCCATCTATGCCGGATGCAAAGAACAAATCATCAAGAAGCTTCAAACTGCTCAAAATACAGCAGCCAGACTCGTATTCAGGAAAACGAGATATGAAAGCACCAAACCCCTAAGAGAAAAACTGCACTGGCTCCCATTAAAAGAACGTATTGCGTTCAAGGTTTGCACCCTGGTCCACAAAATCGTTCACGGGGAAACACCGGCCTACATGTCAGATCGTATAGACCTGCCCACTAGGAATGCAAAAAGATCAGCACGCTCATTCCTCAATCTCCACTACCCCAACTGCAAAGGATTAAAATATAAATCCATATACGCAACTAGTTTCTCCTACATCTGCACGCAACTATGGAACGCACTACCGAAGACCATTAAAACAACGCAAGATTTAACTATCTTCCGAAGGCTACTGAAAACTGATCTGTTCAAGAAGGCATACCAATAATATTCATCCTCAATACATAATAATAAAGATTACACATGAACTAGAAAAACCAAACTCTTAACACTTGACTGACTGACCTCTTTCACTTTAACCCTTATGCTGAATATAGTGTCACTTTAACCCTTATGTTGAATAACTTCTCTACAGTCGATGACCTAATGTATGTTACATTCCTATTTATCACATAGAAATTAATATGCACTACCACAATGTATTCCTCTCTACCACGTATGCATGCACCTTAATGCAGCGACTTTTGTATTCTGTGACCCGGAAATGGCAATCACCATTACGGCAAATGTAAGCCACATTGAGCCTGCAAATTGGTGGGAAAATGTGGGATACAAATGCTAATAATAATAATAATAATAATTTAATCATGGATTGATGATGAGTGTGACTGTTGGGCAGACTGGATGGGCCATTCAGGTCTTTATCTGCCAACACTTACTATGTTACTATGTTCATTCCCTTCTAAAATGGGGAATAGATGTTCATTTTTTAGACCCACCCTAGTCCTGCCCAAAATAAACCCAGACCATCCCCCCTTGCCATATGCACATTTTTCAGTTTTAGATGTGAATATCCTGGCTTTGCAAAATCAGGACTTAGACATTTATGCAACATGAATGTCTAAGTGTTGGTTTATGCCCAGGATATGGCCCATCATTCAATATCTGGGGCTAATGTAGCCAGTGACAGTGAGTGTTTAAAATTAACGCTGACCGTTGTCTGCTGAATATCAACCCTAATGTGTATACTCTTGAAGAAAAGTGAGAGAAGGGAGATTATGATAGAGACATTTAACCTCCTACATGGCATAAATGTACAGGAGGTGGGCCTCATTTGATTGAAAGGACGTTGTAGAACCAGGAAGCATAGTCTGAAGGTGGAAGGGGATGGACTCAGGAGGACTAATTTAAGGAAATACTTCTTTATAGAAAGGGTGGTGGATGCATGGAATGGATCTGGTGGAGATGAGGACTGTATTTGAATTCAAGAGAGCATGTGACACTTATGTCTTGATTTATTCTTACTGTACACTGCCTTGAGTGTATTCCTTCAAAAAGGCAGTAAGAAAATCCTAATAAATACATGTATACATATTTTATAATTTCTGTTTATGTGTATAAATTATCTCAGGATATTTGTGCAGGTATAAGTAGAAGTGATAGATTCCTTGTAATTTTCAAAATGGAATTACATGCACAATTCTGTTTTGAAAATTTGCCAGTATATACACACATATTTCAGCTCCATTGGTCAAACATTATATGGAACGATCCCACAGCTTTGCAGAATTGCATTTTTGTGCATTCAAGGTTATCAAACCATCTTAGAGAGGGGGCAAGCTGGAGAATACCTTACTACAACAAGAACAAAGAGCCATCTTTGAACTTAATACCATCTCTCCTGCAGGGCTTAATGCTGAATTGGACTGATCAGTTTTTTCCTAATGTCTTGCCCGCTAACTATCACAAGATGCAAAGGATCTTTTAACCTCTAGGTTTCTTTTTCATCCAAAGAGAGGTTATATATCTGAACATGCTGTCAGACTTGTGAGTTCTTGTACCAAGCGCTGCTGAGCCCAGTACTCGGACCAGGTTCTGCTTGGCGGCTGGACAACCCTGGGTTTCACCTGCACTGACCGCCGTTCCCCAGAGGTTGAGCCCCTAGGTGTGGGCGGTCTGCAGGACTTACAGGACGGAGCTGGAAGTGAGGTGATGAATGTATCCGCCAGGCAGGCAGCAGGTCAAGAGAGTAATCCAGGTACAAGCGAAAGTCAGTAGGCAGGCGGCAGGCAGAAGGGTAATCCAGGTACAGGCAAAGTCAGTAGGCAAGCGGCAGGCAAGAGAGTAATCCAGGTGAAAGTCAGTAGGCAGGCGGCAGGCAAGAGAGTAATCCAGGTACAGGCAAAGTCAGCAATGAGGGACCAGTGGATAAGAAGCAGACTACAGAGTTAGAAACACCTACCAAAGTAGAAGCCAAAGCAAGGAGTCTAGAGAGAGCTCAGCTGATAAAGTGCTGGCGTCTGACATCAGCAGAGAGAAGGGGCACAGCCATAAGACAAGAGCAGGGGAAGGAGGAACCGGAGGACCAATAGGAGAGAAGAAAGGGAAGCCAGGCAGACGAAGAGCAGACTCAGGTGGGTGGAAGCAAAGCAATCAAGGAGCCTGGAAGCCAGGCAAAGAGAGAGAGAGCAGAAGCAGGTGCATGGCAGCAAAGCAATTAAGGAGCCTGCAACCACGCTCTCTGAACAAACCCAGAGAGGACTACACACACATGGCTCAGGCAGTGCCAGTCAAGTGTGTGTGTTGACGGGACCCCGCGCAGCCCGAGGATGCTGCTTGTGTTGAGGTAAGGAACATGACACATGCACCACGAGTAGCGACAGTTTTTCTCTATGTGAATTGGTCCACATAAGTGGCTTTGACTCTACATTCATGACACATATGAGCCTAGTAAATTGCATATTTTATAGTGTATTGTTTAAACTAGGCAACAAAGTGTTGATATCATACCATGTTGAAAATGATACAAATTAGGGTAACAATGAGGGGCATAATCGAACGCGAACGCCCATTTGTAAAAACGTCCATCTCCGAGAACGGGTCCGTGAAGGGGCGGGCCGAACTGTATTTTCGAAAAAAATGGACGTCCATCTTTTTTTTTGAAAATACATTGGATTAGGGCGTTTTTTGAGCTGGGCGTTTTTGTTTTTTAGCGATAATCGAAACCGAAGCGTCCCAGCTCAAAAACGACCAAATCCAAGGCATTTGGTCGTGGGAGGGGCCAGCATTCGTAGTGCACTGGTCCCCCTGAGATGCCTCTATGCCAGCCTCAAATATCATACCTAGCTCCATGACAGTAGTATGCAGGTCCCCAGAGCAATTTTACTTTAGTTGGTGCTGCGCGGGACCCATGCAGAGAGGAAAAATCGGAAGAAAAAAAAAAACAAGCAAGCAAGTGCAGTCAGGGACGTCCAAATTAAAAGATAGTAAAAGGGGGAATTGAACCAGCAACCTTTTGATTACAAGCTCAGTGCTCTAGCCAGTGCACCACTGATTAGATGTCCTTCCCTTTTCATTAAGTCTCTCCAAGTTTCTGTCAGCCAATCACAGCTCATTTAGCTGACATCTGTGTCAGCTAAACAGCGGTGATTGGCTGACAGAAACTTGGAGGGACT
Organism: Microcaecilia unicolor; assembly: GCF_901765095.1. Classification (NCBI taxonomy): domain Eukaryota; kingdom Metazoa; phylum Chordata; class Amphibia; order Gymnophiona; family Siphonopidae; genus Microcaecilia; species Microcaecilia unicolor. Next base: position 183,327,617 of record NC_044039.1, on the reverse strand, counting down.
TAATGGAACAGGAAGGACGTCTAATCAGTGGTGCACTGGCTAGAGCACTGATCTTGTAATCAGAAGGTTGCTGGTTCGATTCCCCCTTTTACTATCCTGGTAATTTAGACGTCCCTGACTGCACTTGCTTGTTTTTTTTTTTTTCTTCCGATTTTTCCTCTCTGCATGGGTCCCACACAGCACTAACTAAACTAAAATTACTTCGGGGACCTGCATACTGCTGTCATGGAGCTGGGGATGACATTTGAGGCTTGCTTACAAGTTGGGAAAAAAGTGTTTAACATTCTTTTTTTTTTTTGTGGGAGGGGGTTAGTGACCACTGGGGGAGTCAGGGGAGGTCATCCCCGGTTCCCTCCGGTGGTCATCTGGTCATTTAGGGCACTTTTTTGGGACCTGTTCGTGAAAAAAACGGGTCCAACAAAAGTGACCTAAATTCTCTCTGAAAACGCCTTTCTTTTTTCCATTATCGGCCGAGCACGCACATCTCTGCTCAGCCGATAACCACGCCTCAGTCCCGCCTTCACCACGCCTCCAACACGCCCCCGTCAACTTTATGCGTTCCCACGACGGAGTGCAGTTTTGAAACGCCCAAAATCGGCTTTCGATTATACCGATTTGGGCACCCACAAGAGAAAGACGTCCATCTCCCGATTTAGGTCAGAATTTGGGCGTTTTTCTCTTTCGAAAATAAGCCTCAATGTATCTAGACGTTTTTTAAAGAACAAACATTTTATTTGATATGTTTATTTTACATGTATCTGTCTTTTGAAAATATACGTCTATCATTTTATAAAGTTTTTTTATACAATACAGCAACACAGATAAAGTTAATGTTGCCAAATATACAACCTTCCAAGATATATGTAAAGGCTGGTTTCCCACAATTTATATATCCTGTAATAAATAGTTAATTTATGGATTTGACGTCATTTCCCTGCAATGTCACCACTTTTGACGCCCCTTTTCCAAGCTTAAATCTGCACGCATAGTCAGCGCCGTTCACTTTGGTGGTTTTTACTGACTGACGGCATTCTATAAGAGCTTCCTAAAGTTCCCTGGTGGGGTAAGCGCTACACAAATGTTCTTGATTGTCATGATATTATCATTCTGCCTGCTTAATCACTTTGGCATTTTGAATAGTCAACTGCGCTCTACATGAGTTTCCGAAATTTCTCTGGTGGGGTAAGCGCTACACAAATGATCACGATTGTTTCAATTTTATTACTCTGCTGGCTTAATCACTAATATTCTAAAGTATCGTCGTTCTGATGTTTATATGAGAACCTAGCACTCAGATTAAGTATTTCTCTGCTTGCTTAATCATTGATGTCTTAAAGTATCGTCGCTCTGAACTTCATATGTGAACCTAGCGCTCAGCTTAAGCATGCCTACATTTAATCTTTTGTTCTTAATAAACATTGTTTTAAAACTTAGATCCATAATGCTGGAAAAGAATATCTCTTATTGCCATCACTAACAAACAACACTGCTTTAAATACATCTACAACTGTTTTTTCAATTAATCATAGATCGTGCACAATGATTATACTGAAAACAGACATTTTAGATGCATATTATGGACACATCATACTAACAATGATGCATGGTCATGGAGGAACGTCTATATTCATGCTTTAATATATATTTCTTGATAAACGTCACTATTACACAATGGATCATGCACTGATTTTTGAGTTTCACTCTTCCTATAGGAGTTGTACTCCTATCTAAGAATTGACAATCATTGAACTCCCTACCTGCGTGTCTTGATATTAAACTTGGGTAAGAAAACCCTTCTGGTTCACAACAGCTACAAATATCCAATATAATAATTTGCACCTCCAACATTCTACATCTGGATGCCTGGGTTCGTAACATCCATTCCCACTCATTGCCCCACCCTTGCGTCACAACGTAATGACGTCAGAGGGCGGAACAATGAGGGAGAAGGGAATGCTGGAGGCGAGATGATGTCAGGAGGAGAGAATCGCAGGACATCGAGGAGAGGAAGGGAGGGAGGAAGGGGAAGGCAGAGGAGAATTGATGGACATGAATGGGATGGGAGGACAGTCATAGGCGCCCGAATAAGAGGCTTGGGGACGCTAAGCCTCCCCAGCCCAACCGTGACCTTCCCCTGGCTGCTGCCCCCCCAAATGCAGGGCTGCCTGGCGCAGCACTGCAGCCAGGCAGCTCTTGGACAGCCCCTCCGCTCCTCCCCGCCCTCAGCTCCCTGATTGACAGCCCTCCGTTCCTCCCCCCCTTGCACGTGTTTAACCCTTTTACTTTCAGGTGCAGCGATGGCAGTGAAAAGTACAACACAGCAGGCTCGCCTCCAGCTTCTCCCTTCCCTCACACAGTGTCCCGCCTTCTGCGATGATGCATTTCCTGTTTCCGCAAGGGCGGGACACTGTGTGAGGGAAGGGAGAAGCTGTGTTGTCCTCTTCACTGCCGTCGCTGCGCCTGAAAGTAAAAGGGTTAAACGTGTGAGGGGGGAGGAACGGAGAGGAGGGCTGTCAGGGAGCTGAGGGAGGGCAGGGAGAATCGCTGGACATGGATGTGAGGGCAGGGGGAGAGAAGAGATGGCTGGAATTGGAGAGGAGGGCAGGGGGAGAAGAGATCGCTGGACAGGAGAGGAGGGGAGGGCAGGGGGAGAGAACAGATCACTGGATAGGACAGGAGGGGAGGGCAGGGGAGAAAGGAGAATTGCTGGACATGGATGGATGGAGGGGAGGGCAGGGGATAGAGGAGAATTGCTGGACATGGATGGATGAATGGGGACAAGAGAGAGAGGAAATTTGCTGGATATGGGTGGATGAAGGAGAGGGCAGGGGAGAATGGAGAGTTGCTGGACATGGATGGATGGAGGGGAGGGAAGTCAGGAAGGAGATGCACATGGATGGAGGGGAGAGAAGAGAGGAGAAATGCTGGACATGGATGGAGTCTGTGTACTCTTTATCTTTTTAAAAATACTATAAATAAAAATCAAACAAAAAAGAAAGATTAAAACAAAACAAAACATAGATAAAACAATCCGTATCTCATACCCCTGGAGCATATTACTCAATATACACCCTTCCCAATTATTACTTATCATGACAGAACATTTCTCCTAACAGTTTCCTTAAAAACATAATCGCCATTACATGATAAACATGCTAGCGCCCGTTTCATTTGTGTGAGAAACAGGCCTTTTTTACTAATATATACAGTGGGGGAAATAAGTATTTGATCCCTTGCTGATTTTGTAAGTTTGCCCACTGACAAAGACATGAGCAGCCCATAATTGAAGGGTAGGTTATTGGTAACAGTGAGAGATAGCACATCACAAATTAAATCCGGAAAATCACATTGTGGAAAGTATATGAATTTATTTGCATTCTGCAGAGGGAAATAAGTATTTAATCCCTCTGGCAAACAAGACCTAATACTTGGTGGCAAAACCCTTGTTGGCAAGCACAGCGGTCAGACGTCTTCTGTAGTTGATGATGAGGTTTGCACACATGTCAGGAGGAATTTTGGTCCACTCCTCTTTGCAGATCATCTCTAAATCATTAAGAGTTCTGGGCTGTCGCTTGGCAACTCGCAGCTTCAGCTCCCTCCATAAGTTTTCAATGGGATTAAGGTCTGGTGACTGGCTAGGCCACTCCATGACCCTAATGTGCTTCTTCCTGAGCCACTCCTTTGTTGCCTTGGCTGTATGTTTTGGGTCATTGTCGTGCTGGAAGACCCAGCCACGACCCATTTTTAAGGCCCTGGCGGAGGGAAGGAGGTTGTCACTCAGAATTGTACGGTACATGGCCCCATCCATTCTCCCATTGATGCGGTGAAGTAGTCCTGTGCCCTTAGCAGAGAAACACCCCCAAAACATAACATTTCCACCTCCATGCTTGACAGTGGGGACGGTGTTCTTTGGGTCATAGGCAGCATTTCTCTTCCTCCAAACACAGCGAGTTGAGTTCATGCCAAAGAGCTCAATTTTTGTCTCATCTGACCACAGCACCTTCTCCCAATCACTCTCGGCATCATCCAGGTGTTCACTGGCAAACTTCAGACGGGCCGTCACATGTGCCTTCCGGAGCAGGGGGACCTTGCGGGCACTGCAGGATTGCAATCCGTTATGTCGTAATGTGTTACCAATGGTTTTCGTGGTGACAGTGGTCCCAGCTGCCTTGAGATCATTGACAAGTTCCCCCCTTGTAGTTGTAGGCTGATTTCTAACCTTCCTCATGATCAAGGATACCCCACGAGGTGAGATTTTGCGTGGAGCCCCAGATCTTTGTCGATTGACAGTCATTTTGTACTTCTTCCATTTTCTTACTATGGCACCAACAGTTGTCTCCTTCTCGCCCAGCGTCTTACTGATGGTTTTGTAGCCCATTCCAGCCTTGTGCAGGTGTATGATCTTGTCCCTGACATCCTTAGACAGCTCCTTGCTCTTGGCCATTTTGTAGAGGTTAGAGTCTGACTGATTCACTGAGTCTGTGGACAGGTGCCTTTCATACAGGTGACCATTGCCGACAGCTGTCTGTCATGCAGGTAACGAGTTGATTTGGAGCATCTACCTGGTCTGTAGGGGCCAGATCTCTTACTGGTTGGTGGGGGATCAAATACTTATTTCCCTCTGCAGAATGCAAATAAATTCATATACTTTCCACAATGTGATTTTCCGGATTTAATTTGTGATGTGCTATCTCTCACTGTTACCAATAACCTACCCTTCAATTATGGGCTGCTCATGTCTTTGTCAGTGGGCAAACTTACAAAATCAGCAAGGGATCAAATACTTATTTCCCCCACTGTATATATATATATATATATGTTTTATATATATATTTTTTAATATTCTTTATTTAGTATTTTCTCATCATCTTTTATATCTCATTTGATGTGCTACTTTTTACATAATCCACAAGAATCTTTATTGCTTGGTCCCATGCTATATAAACGTATACATAACATATCTGTATGCTGGTGTTCTATTCATTTGTATTAATAATCCACAATATATTTGTAAAAACATATCCACAACATATTTGTATGCTTAATGATGTTGGTGTTCAATATATTTGTATTGAATACGTTTTATCTCTAACAGATATGTATGTTTTCCCTATTTTATTATGTATGTGCTCTTCTGTTATGATTATGAGTCTTTACTTATTGTTTTTATTATAATGTATGTGTTTTATCAAAAGACCCCTGAGGCAGGCATTGTTTACACCGAAACACGGCCCGTGTTGGGCCTACTCATTATAAAGGACTCCTGTTGTCTCAGTCTTGAAGGCCCAGCTGTGCTTCTTTTTTCTTTGTATGCTTTTTGTGTATACTGTATTACCCTTTTTGGTTGCTCTGATTACATTTCCCTCTTCAGCTGTAATACTGAAATTTAGTATGGTAAACTGCGAATCAGAGTATTTAAGATGTTCTAACTGACAAATGAAAGTAGCAAAATGTTCCTTTTAACTTATAAATTGCACACAAAAAAAGTAAATTTCACATTTTGCATACCACCATGGTTGTGCTTGTTAAAACAACTATAGATTAACATATTTTAATGAATTAAGCAAGATGTCATCATTGTAAAATGTTGCTGAAAGGAACATTTACATAAAAATTGTACCATATGGCTAGTACTGAATTGTCTCGTGCCTCAGCCTTTTTTCTATACATCTAAAGTTGTCTTGGGATGCACTATGCAGATTACAGATGAAGGTTTCTTACTGGACTTTTTACCAAGATATTTTGTGGCCCTCTGCATCTCAGTCCATTTTATCCTTGTGATTCATTCAAGGGAAAAAATTGCTTGAAATGTAGCACTCTAATTGCATATCATGAAAGTTTAAAAGTTGTGGCGTCGATATTTAAAGGCATTTGCGGTATTCAGTGGCCCAGACTGGATAGTGCTACTGAGTATTTCCTCTGACTGCCTCAGTACAATCAGCGGTTAGTGGGTTTAAAAAAAGGGTTTGGACAAGTTCCTGGAGGAAAAGTCCATAGTCTGCTATTGAGATAGGCACGGGGAAGCCACTGCTTGCTCTGAGATTGGTAGCATGGAATGTAGCTACTATTTGGGTTTCTTTCTTTTTCTTTTTCTTTTTTTTCTTTGCAAAATACATTACAACTACTACTATTACTACTACTTATCATTTCTATAGCGCTACTAGACGTACGCAGCGCTATACACTTGAACATGAAGAGACAGTCCCTGCTCGACAGAGCTTACAATCTAATTAAAAATAAAGGGGGTCTTTTACTAAAGCTTATCTGCAGCAGGGCCCATAGGAATAAAATGGGCCCTGCTGCAGATAACTTGAGCTAAGCATTAGTAAAATGCCCCAAAGTGTAAGAAAGGACATATAAGAAAAAATAAGGCAATATTACAATCCAAAAAGCTAATACAAAGTACTTTTTAACACTATTTAGCCCACAAAATATGGGGGGGGGGGGGGGGGGGGGGCCACGACATAGAACATAATAAGCAGAAAGCATAAAAGGAAGACAAAAACCTAAAAAGAAATCCAACTGTAAGCAGGCACCACTTAGTACCAGACACAAAGGAGCACATTTTCAAAGCACTTAGACTTACAAAGTTCCATAGATTTCTCGGTAGCTTTGTAAGTCTAAGTGCTTTGAAAATACACCTCCATGTCTTCCAACCTATACAGCTGAAGCCGAGGGTACTGAAACTATTCCTTCAGAGGTACACTTTTTACTATTCAAAAAAGATCTAAGCTGTTGAGGGACAAAGAAAATATACTGTACATTTTTATATTTTACTAAACACTTACAAGGAAATCTTAACTGAAATATCACACTCAGAGCTAATGTCTCTTGGCGCATTGCCCAAAACAATTTTCGCCTCTCTTGGGGAACCCTAGAGAGGTCAGGAAAAATCCATATTTTCTGTCCCTCAAACACTCTTGGAACCTTCCAAAAATATAAACGCATCGATGAATTCAAATTTTGTTCAAATACAAGAGTAACTAGCAAAGTACATCTATCCACCACAGCAGATGCTGCTTGCTGAACTCCAGACATATCCAAGCTATCATATGAAGTCTCTAAAATATTCACTTTATTCCCAGATTCACATGTAGATATTGGTACCTTCTTCTTTTTAGACACAAAATATATTTTCCCTTCTGGTGGTATCCTTTAGCTTGTAACCACATAAATCAAATGATCCACAATATCAATAATTAGAGATGGTCGACCTAAATGTTGAGATGGTCGACCTTAGAGATGGGTGACCTTGGTTTTCGCCGATAATGGAAACCGAGGACACCCAGCTCAAAAACGACCAAATCCAAAGCATTTGGTCATGGGAGGAGCCAGCATTCGTAGTGCACTGGTCCCCCTGACATGCCAGGACAGCAACTCGGCACCCTAGGGGGCACTGCAGTGGACTTCACAAATTGCTCCCAGGTGCATAGCTCCCTTACCTTCGGTGCTGAGCCCCCCAAAACCCACTCCCCACAACTGTACACCATTACCATTGCCCTTAGGGATGAAGGGGGGCACCTACATGTGGGTACAATGGGTTTTGGGTGGGTTTTGGAGGGCTCACATTTACCACCACAAGTGTAACAGGTGGGGGGGGGGGGATGGGGCTGGGTCTGCCTGCCTGAAGTGCACTGCACCCACTCCAAAATGCTCCAGGGACCTGCATACTGCTGTGATGGAGCTAGGTATGACATTTGAGGATGGCATAGAGGCTGGCAAAAAATTTATTTTAATTTATTTTTTTGGGGGTAGGGGGTTGGTGACCACTGGGGGAGTAAGGGGAGGTCATCCTCGATACCCTCCAGTGGTCATCTGGTCAGTTGGGGCACTTTTTCGAGGCTTGGTCATGAAAAAAAAGGGACCAAGTAAAGTCGGCCAAATGCTCGTCAGGGATGCCCTTCTTTTTTCCATTATCAGCCAAGGATGCCCATCTCTTAACCACGCCCCATCCCGCCTTCGCTACGCTGCCGACACGCCCCCGTGAACTTTGGTCGTCCCCGTGATGGAAAGCAGTTGAGGAGTCCCAAAATCGGCTTTCAATTATGCTGATTTGGGCGACCCTGAGAGAAGGACGCCCATCTCCCGATTTGTGTCGAAAGATAGGCGCCCTTCTCTTTCGATTATGCCCCTGATGGTATTGTAAACCTTACCTGTTATTTTTTTTATTATAAGCCACATTGAACTTGAGTATGTTCAGGATAATGTGGGGTATAAATGTCAAAATAAAATAAATACATACATATTCTGCCTTTCTGTGGTACAACCAAAGTTTACATATTATATACAGGTACTTCCTCTGTATCTCGACAATGGAAGGTTAAGGGACTTGTCCAGGGTCTCAAGGAGCCACAGCGGGATTCAGACCCAGTCCACTGACTCTCAGCCCACTGCACTAACCATTAGGCTTAGTATTAAGGGGGAATAAAAAAAGAGAGAGAGAGAGAGAGAGAGAGAAGCAAGCAGGACCTAGTTTAGTATTAAGGGGGGAATAAAAAGAGAGAGAGGGAGAGAGAGAAAAGCAAGCATCATTAACTAGTTGCCGTGGTGTACAAACCCTTTTACCATAGTTTTAAACTGAAATTTTCTCTAGAAATAGGCATTTTTCCCATAGTTTTAAACTGAAACCTTTTCTAGAGGTAGAAACTAAACAGCCAAAAACTCTTGTTCTAAAAGGCAGTTATTTTCTGTTCCTTGGCTGCTGGAGAGGTAGCTCATCCAGTGACCTCAATTAAGTGTTAATTAAGGTGTGGGGAAGTAGATTACTTGCATAGGTTGCTGAGTCAGCTTCAAAGAGCCTGTTTAAAAGAGGCCCCTTAGATTCAAAACTATATAAAGAGGAAAGGTCCCACTGAACTTTCTTTCTGAGAAGTTCCGAGAGAGAGAGGACATTTCTCTGGTAAGTGAACACTATTTTGCTTTGTGCTTTGGGAACTTAATTTGGGGTTTAAAGGAGGAATTGTAGGTTAGTGTTAAGCAAAATAAAAATATAAAAAGCAAATTTTATCAACTAATCTCCATAGTCTTTTCTACTTAGTTTTAAAAACTTTGTACCACAGCATTAACAGATAGAATCTACCAGGCACTGCATGATCCAGTTTAGTCTTCCCACCCCTAGGACAACTCTTCATTTATAGTCAGTTATTGTAATTAGGGTAATAAGCAAGGAGTGCTCTTACAGAGTTTTAAATACTTTTCATTACCATCTAAGAAGGAAACACTAAATAAATCATACAATATACTATATAATCTAAAAGACACTTTTATATTAGGCTAATATCCTTAATACTGTAGCAAGTTTTAAATTATTGAAAAACTCAAAAACACTAAGATAGAGTCAGCAGTCCAGCAGCAAGAGGGGTGCTATCCAGTCTTTTGCATTGAGTGTCACATGTATGATTATCTCCCAGTTGGTGAGATGTCATATGTGTGTGCCCGATGCAAAGAGCTCCTAGCTCTCAGAGAACGTGTCCATTCTCTTGAGGCTAGAGTAGCAGACTTGGTGGAGCTGAGGGAGACAGAGAGGTACATAGAGGAGACCTACAGGGATGTTGTAGAGAAATCCCACCTCCAGTCTGATAGCCTTTGTGCTGCCTTGGAGGAGGGAGGTCTCCTAGAAGGAAAGCATCACCCTGGTGAAGTAGGAAGTACTCCTGTAGCCAGGACCTGCCCACCAGGGGATGTACTATCCTCTCGCACCGAGGATATGTCTCCAAGTGCTGCCCGGGAGGGAAAGGTTAGGACAGCTGTTGTAGTTGGTGATTCGATCATTAGGCATATAGATAGCTGGGTGGCTGGTGGATGTGAGGATCGCCTGGTGACTTGCCTGCCTGGCAGACCTCACGCGTCAACTAGATAGGATTTTAGATAGTGCTGTCTTGGTACATGTGGGTACCAATGGCATAGGAAAATGTGGGAGAGAGGTTCTGGATGTCAAATTTAGGCTCTTAGGTAGAAAGCTCAAATCCAGATCCTCTAGGGTAGCATTTTCTGAAATGCTACCCGTTCCACGTGCAGGGCCCAAGAGACAGGCAGAGCTCCGGAGTCTCAATGCGTGGATGAGACGATGGTGCAGGGAGGAGGGTTTTAGATTTGTTAGGAACTGGGCAACATTCTGGGGAAGGGGGAGCCTATTCCGAAAGGATGGGCTCCACCTTAACCAGGGTGGGACCAGGCTGCTGGCATTGGCATTTAAAAAGGAGATAGAGCAGCTTTTAAACTAGAAATGAGGGGAAGGCCGACAGTCGCTCAAAAGCGCATGGTTCGGGATAAGGTATCTTTCAAAGATATCACCAAAACAGGGAAGATAGGGTATCCTGATAGTGAGGTTGCAAAAGAGACCATAGTAGATCAGGTGTCCTTAAATAAAAATAAAAATCAGACAAAAGATTGCAAATTAATACTGTCAAGTACTGAGCATGATGTAAATAGGAGTGGGGGAGTGGCCTAGTGGTTAGGGTGGTGGACTTTGGTCCTGGGGAACTGAGGAACTGAGCTCGATTCCCACTTCAGGCACAGGCAGCTCCTTGTGACTCTGGGCAAGTCACTTAACCCTCCATTGCCCCATGTAAGCCGCATAGAGCCTGCCATGAGTGGTAAAGCGCGGGGTACAAATGTAACAAAAATACAAAAACAAAAATACAAAATACAACAAACATAGTTTGAAATGTCTATATGCGAATGCCAGGAGCCTAAAAAATAAGATGGGAGAGTTAGAATATATTGCACTAAATGAAAAATTAGATATAATAGGCATCTCTGAGACCTGGTGGAAGGAGGATAACCAGTGGGACACTGTCATACCGGGATACAAATTATATCGTAGTGATAGGGTGGATCAAATTGGTGGAGAGGAAGCAATGTATATTAACGAGAGCCTTGAATCAAACAGATTGAAAATTCTGCAGGAAACAAAACACGTCTTGGAATCCTTATGGATTGAAATTCCATGTGTAAAGGGGAAAAGGATAGTGATAGGAGTGTACTACCGTCTGCCTGGCCAGGATGAACAGACGGATGCAGAAATGTTAAAGGAAATTAGGGACGCAAACAAACTGGGCAACACAATAATAATGGGTGATTTCAATTACCAACAAAAATTATTTATCTCTTTCTACCTTATCTACAATCTGTTAGCAAGCTACTATGGCTGCCCCTGGGCAATGCAATTTCAAACAATCACAAAATGTGGAGAAAAAAAAGACATCAGGTATTACAGCGACACCTCTTTGTCAAAGGACAAGCCTTTTGTATAATGAGGGAACTGTGTCAATCATGAGTCTTCAAAAAAAACTCCACAACACTCTTTTGCCACTGGCTTAACCATGTGCTATACAAACATTTGTAAAGGAGACTTAAATAATCAAATCTGAATTCAAAAGGCTTGGAAAGAGTACTTATCTTGGCTGAAGAATTGTCCTGCTTTATAAACCCAGCCTCGCATCCATTGTACTCTACGCTTAAATAAAGTCCCGATATTGACTGGGTAAATGTAACATCGGGACACGCTAGGGAGGTAAAATTCCTTGATGAAATCAAGGACAGCTTTATGGAGCAGCTGGTACAGGAGCTGACGAGAGAAGAAAAAATTATAGACCTAGTCCTTAGTGGAGTGCATGATCTGGTGCGGGAGGTAATGGTGCTGGGGCCGCTTGATAACAGTGATCATAATATGATCGGATTTGATATTAGCTTTGAAGTAAGTATACATAGGAAATCAAATACGTTAGCATTTAACTTTAAAAAAGGAGACTATGATAAAATGAGAAGAACGGTGAAAAGAAAACTTAGAGGATCGACTATGAGGGTCCAAAATTTACATCAGGCGTGGATGCTGTTCAAAAACACCATCCTGGAAGCCTAGGCCAAATATATTCCGTTTATTAAAAAAGGAGGGCGGAAGACCAAACGACAGCCGACGTGGTTAAAAAGTGAGGTGAAGGAAACTATTAGAGCTAAAAGAAAATCCTTCATAAAATGGAAGAAGGAACCAACAGAAAATAATAAGAAACGGCATAAGGAATGTCAAGTCAAATGCAAAGCGCTGATAAGGAAGGCTAAGAGGGACTTCGAAAAAAAGATTGCGTTGGAGGCAAAAACACATAGTAAAAATGTTTTAATGTATATTAAAAGCAGGAAGCCGGCAAAAGAATCGGTTGGATCGCTAGATGACCGAGGAGTAAAAGGGACAATCAGGGAAGACAAAGCCGTAGCAGAGAGATTAAATGGATTCTTTGATTCGGTCTTCACCGAGGAAGCTTTGGGAGTGATACCGGTGCCAGAAATGGTATTCGAAGCTGACGAGTCGAAGAAACTTAATGAATTCTCTGTAAACCTGGAGGATGTAATAGGGCAGTTCTACAAACTGAAGAGTAGCAAATCTCCTGGACCGGGTGGTATTCATCCTAGAGTACTGATAGAACTGAAAAATGAGCTTTCAGAGCTATTATTAGAAATATGTAATTTATCCTTAAAATCGAGTGTGGTACCAGAAGACTGGAGGGTGGCCAATGTTATGCCGATTTTTTAAAAAGGTTCCAGAGGAGATCCGGGAAATTATAAACCGGTGAGTCTGACGTCGGTGCCGGGCAAAATGGTAGAGACTATTATTAAGAACAAAATTACAGAGCATATTCAAAAGCATGGATTAATGAGACAAAGTCAACATGGATTTAGTGAAGGGAAATCTTGCCTCACCAATCTACTATATTTCTTTGAAGGGGTGAACAAACATGTGGATAAAGGGGAGCTGGTTGATATTGTGTATCTGGATTTTCAGAAGGTGTTTGACTCCAGAGGAAATTGGAGAGTCATGGGATAGGAGATAGTGTTCTATTGTGGATTAAAAACTGGTTAAAAGATAGAAAACAGAGAGTAGGATTAAATGATCAGTATTCTCAATGGAGAAGGGTAGTTAGTGGGGTTCCCCAGGGCTCTGTGCTGGGACCGCTGCTTTTTAACATATTTATAAATGACCTAGAGATGGGAGTAACTAGTGAGGTAATTAAATTTGCTGATGACACAAAGTTATTCATAGTCGTTAAATCAAGGGGGGATTGTGAAAAATTACAAGAGGACCTTACGAGACTGGGAGACTGGGCGTCTAAATGGCAGATGACATTTAATGTGAGCAAGTGCAAAGTGATGCATGTGGGAAAGAGGAACCCAAATTATAGCTACGTCATGCAAGGTTCCACCTTAGGAGTCATGGACCAAGAAAGGGATCTAGGTGTCGTCATTGATGATGCGTTGAAACCTTCTGCTCAGTGTGCTGCTGTGGCTGAGAAAGCCTGAGAACCCCTATTTTATCATCCTCACCTTAATATTCCCTTATCTCTTGTTTGTTCTATTTGTCTGTCCTAATTAGATTGTAAGCTCTGTCGAGTAGGGACTGTCTCTTCATGTTCAAGTGTACAGCGCTGTGTACGTCTAGTAGCGCTATAGAAATGATAAGTAGTAGTAGCAAATAGAATGTTAGGCATTTTTAGGAAAGGAATGGAAAACAAAAATGAGGATGTTATAACGCCTTTGTATCACTCCATGGTGCGACCGCACCTCGAATATTGTGCTCAATTCTGGTCGCTGTATCTCAAAAAAGATATAGAGGGGCATAATTGAACAAAAACGTCTATCTCCATGGGCATTTATCTCCGAGAACGGGTCCGTGAAGGGGCGGACCGAACCGTATTTTCGAAAAAAATAGACGTCCATGTTTTATTCGACAATTTGTGAGCTGGGCGTTTTTGTTTTCAGTGATAATGGAAAATGAAAGCGCCCAGCTCAAAAACGAATAAATCCAAGGCATTTGTTCGTGGGAGGGGCCAGGATTCATAGTGCACATGCCAGGACACCAACCGGGCACCCTAGGGGGCACTTTTACAAAAAAAAAAAAAAAAAAAAAAGTAAAAGAGCTCCCAGGTGCATAGCACCCTTCCCTTGGATGTTGAGCCCCCCAAATCCCCCTCAAAACCCACCGCCCACAAGTCTACACCATTACTATAGCCTTAAGGGGTGAAGGGGGGCACCTACATGTGGGTACAGTGGGTTTGGGAGGCGGTGTGGAGGGCTCCCATTTACCAGCACAAGTGTAACATGTGGGGGGGGATGGGCCTGGGTCTACCTGCCTGACGTCCACTGCACCCCCTAATAACTGCTCCAGTGACCTGCATACTGCTGCCAGGGAGGTGGGTATGACATTTGAGGGTGAACATAAAAAGTTGTGAAACGGCATATTTTTGTGGTGGGAGGGGGTTTGTAACCACTGGGGGAATCAGGGGAGGTCATCCCCGACTCCCTCCAGTGGTCATCTGGTCATTTAGGGCACTTTTTGGGGCCCTATTCGTGGAAAAACAGGGTCCAGGAAAAGTGCCCTAAATTCTCGCTAAAAACGCATATTTTTTTTCCATTATCGGCGAAAGGCGCCTATCTCTGATCGGCCGATAACCACGCCCCAGTTCCGCCTTCACCACGCCTTTGACACACCCCCATCAACTTTGTCCGCATCCGCGACGGAGTGCAGTTGAAAACGTCCAAATTCGGCTTTCGATTATACCGCTTTATTCGTTTTTGTGAGATAAACGTCTATCTCCCGATTTGGGTCGCAATATAGGCGTTTTTCTTTTTCAATTATAAGCTGGATAGTGGAATTAGAAAAGGTGCAGAGAAGGGCGACGAAAATGATAAAGGGGATGGGACGACTTCCCTATGAGGAAAGGTTAAAGCGGCTAGGGCTCCTCAGCTTGGAGAAAAGGTGGCTGAGGGGAGATATGATAGAGGTCTATAAAATAATGAGTGGAGTTGAACGGGTAGATGTGAAGTGTCTGTTCACGCTTTCCAAAAATACTAGGACTAGGGGGCATGCGATGAAGCTACAATGCAGTAAATTTAAAACGAATCAGAGAAAAATTTTCTTCACTAAACATGTAATTAAACTCTGATTCGTTGTCAGAGAATGTGGTAAAGGCAGTTAGCTTAGCGGAGTTTTAAAAAGGTTTGGACGGCTTCCTAAAGGAAAAGTCCATAGACCGTTATTAAATGGACTTGGGAAAAATCCACTATTTCTGGGATAAGCAGTATAAAATGTTTTGTACTTTTATGGGATCTTGCCAGGTACTTGTGACCTGGATTGGCCACTGTTGGAAACAGGATGCTGGGCTTGATGGACCTTTGGTCTTTCCCAGTATGGCAATACTTATGTACTTATGTACTTCCACTCCAAGCATCTTTCATTCTTAACAGTGGCGTAGCCACAGGTGGGCTTGGGTGGGCCAGGGCCCACCCATTTATGGCTCAGGCCCACCCAACAGTAGCACATGTTTAGTGGTAACTGGTGGGAATCCAAAGCTCTGCCAGCTGAAGATTTCCCCCTGATGGTAATGAAAGCTACTCTACACAACACCGGCACCTGTGCATGCTCAGTTTTCAGTGCATTCCTGCTGCCAAGGTGGAAAGAAACATTTTCCCACCAGCTGACATTTTTTTTTTTTTGGGGGGGGGGGGGGGGGGAGAACACTTGGTGCCCACCCAATTCTTGTCTAGGCCCACCCAAAATCTGTTGTCTGGCTACGCCCCTGATTCTTAACCCACAGGTGCTTGCTGGGGTGATTGGATTCAGTATGGAAGAGGCTATTGCACAAAGGATCTTTTGAAGAAAGTCAAACATGTAGGATTAAAACAGAGAGACATTGCAGGGAAATACAAACTAAAGTAGCAAAATACATTTAAAAAAATAGCCATGTGGAAAGATTACTCTTACCGCATGGCCGTGGGGCAGGGTGCATTTACCACCACCCATTGTGGTGGTAAGGGCTCCCGCAGTAACCTGGCAGTAAGATTACTGCCAGGTTAGTGCTGTGGTAAAAATTCCAAAAATATTTTTTGGCATGCTGATATGTGCTTGAGCTACTGCCAGCGGCCGCGTTGCATCAGTGGTAGTTCTGGGTTGCCACACGGCAACCCTTTCTTAAAGGGCCCCAGAGCTAGGCCAAAACTAGACTGATTTTCTACATATTGTAGTTTATCTGCTTTGCTGACTCAAGCCTAGTTGATTCACTGCAGCCTGAGAAGTTTTGTTTCATGAACAGAGAATAACATCAAAATTCACAAGATGAACAATGCCTTGCAGGTATTTAATATCTACGCTTTGCAAGACAGGACATTAGTCACACTCTTTTGATTTAATTAAGAGATTCTTTCTAGTTGAATATGCCAAGATTTATTATTATTTTTAAAAGGTACATTCCAGATGCAGCAGTCAGAGAAATTATTCCTGTTGCCATAAAAAACTAAAGACTTATCTGTTCAAAAAATTGTTTGTATGTATTTTATTGTATATCCTAGTAATGGCTAGCTTCTTTTACTTGGGATCCACTTAGAACCATTCATGGTGTTCAGAGGAATATAAGAATAAATATTGCCTTGTCTTGTATTGTATTGGTTTGAATACAGGTCTAGAAAACCAGTGAAGCACTTTGGAAGCAACATTGTAAATCGATTTCTCTCCAAATACTTTTTTTTTTTTTTAAGAGTAGAACAGAATAGCCTAGCGCTTAGAATAGTGGGCTAAGAACCAGGGAACCTTTGGGCAAGTCACTTATCCCCAGATTCTATATATGGCACTGAAAGTTCAGTGCTCAAATTTTGACACGGATTCAAGATGTATGTGCAACTAAATGAGTTAATGAACTATCAACTGTGAATTGATAATTAATTAATTTTATTTATTTATTTATTTGTGACATTTATATCCCGCATTATCACAAACAAGTTTGAGTTCAATGTGGCTTACGATAAACAGTATAGGATACATAACAAAAAATAATACATAAGAAAGTAATTTGTTGTAAGAATCCAATTTTACAATAAAGTATCATAAACATACTGAGATAACTATGTATGTTTAACATTTATAAAATCTAATATGAATGAGAAATTGAACATGAAGCAAAGAGAAAGTTAATGGTAAATAGAGTAATAACCAATTCAGGTAATAATTAGTTGTTTGAGATACGGTTGTTCTTTGTGAGGGTTTGTTTGAATAGGAACGATTTGAGGATTTTGCGGAGTCTAGTATATTCCTGTATATTTCTTATTTTGGGTGGTAAGGAGTTCCACCATTAGTTTTTTGCAATTTGGGCGGTGTAGTCTGAGATACTTTCTATATTTACTAGCCGTTGAGCCTGTAAAAACGGGCTGGTATTGGGGTTTTTCTTCCCCTCCCCTCCCCCCCGCGAGATCGCCTCCGCTCCCCTCCCCCCCCGCGAGGTCACCACCGCTCCCCCCCCCTCGGAGTCGCCGCCGCCGCCACCCCTCCACCCGGCCCGGGTCCTCTCTTCCCTTCTGAACTTACACATCCATTTGCCGAATGCAGCAACGCACATCAGCTCAGCTGCCTTGGGCCCTTCCTTCTCTGCCTATGGCCCTGCCCTCCTGTGACATAACATCAGCGAGGGCGGGACACAGGCAGAGAAGGAAGGGGCAGCTGAGCTGATGTGCATTGCTGCGTTCGGCGAATGGATGTGTAAGTTCAGAAGGGAAGAGAGGGCCCGGGCCGGGTGGAGGGGTGGCGGCGGCAACTCCGAGTGGAGGGGGGAGCGGTAGCAACCTTGGCGGCGCAGTTTCCCTCTCTGTCCCGCCCCCCGTCATCACGTATTGACGCGGGGCGGGACAGAGAGGGAAGTCTCTACTGTGCATTTGCGAGTGAGTCGGTCACTCGCCGTTTATATGTTTGATATTCAATTAGTAAGCTTATTTGGCACGCACATCTGGCTGTGCACTAATCTATAACACCAGGCGTCTAAATCCCATAGGGTGCAACTCAGGGGGTGTGGCCAGCGATGAGGCATAGGCAGGTCCTGAAAATTTATACAGTGTTATAGAATAGGGTCATTTCCACGCTGAAATGCCATGAGTTGAATGCCGGAATTTATACCAGGTTTCAGCTGGCGTAAATACTGGCATTCAACTTTAGGCGAGAGAATCGGCTCTAAGAACTATTTTTTTTATAAAAGGCTCTCAATTCATAAGTACATAAGTAATGCCAAGGGTCCATCGAGCCCAGCATCCTGTCCACAACAGCGGCCAATCCAGGCCAAGGGCACCTGGCGAGCTTCCCAAACATACAAACATTCTATACATGTTATTCCTGGAATTGTGGATTTTTCCCAAGTCCATTTAGTAGTGGTTTATGGACTTGTCCTTTAGGAAACTGTCTAATCCCTTTTTAAACTCTGCCAAGCTAACCGCCTTCACCACGTTCTCCAGCAACGAATTCCAGAGTTTAATTATGCGTTGGGTGAAGAAATTTTCTCCGATTTGTTTTGAATTTACTACACTGTAGTTTCATCGCATGCCCCCTAGTCCTAGTATTTTTGGAAAGCGTGAACAGACGCTTCACATCCACCTGTTCCACTCCACTCATTATTTCATATACCTCTATCATGTCTCCCCTCAGCCGTCTCTTCAGAGTACCCTTTATAGAAAATGCTTGATGCCAATTTTTTATGGTGCTGATTTTGCTCTCTGTAGTTCAGGCATCTCTCTGAAACTGTTCAGCATAATCACTTTCCAATGACATTCTGCAAAACTCTAACTATATTTAAAAAATATTGACACAAGAGGAGCTATTGGCAACCTCATATTAAGGGGCCCTTTTACTAAGGCGCCGAAAAATGGCCTGCGCTGGTGTAGGCATGTGTTTTGGATGCGCGCAGGTCCATTTTTCAGCGCGCCCCCAAAAGAGGCCTCTTTATTTTGTGGCCAAAAATGGACACGCGGCAAAATTAAAACCAGCGCGCATCCATTTTCGGACTGAGACATTACTGCCACCCATTGGCTTAGCGGTAAGGTCTCACACGTTAACCAGGCTGTAATCGTCAGCGCACGTACAGTATCGATTACCACCAGGTAAGTGCCACGCGGTAGAAAATTTCTGCCGCATGTTTTGGGTGCGCATCAAAAGTGAAATTACTGCCCAGGGCATGTGGTAGCTGTGTGGTAGTTCCAATTTGACGCACTTTGTACGTGCGTAGGCGTCTACGTGCCTTAGTTAAAGGGCCCCTAAGCCTGTTGAGTGGAGGAGCAGTCTAATGCAATGGGCTGAGATCTAGAGGAATCCAGCTTAAAATCCTATTGCAGCTCCTTACAATCTTGGTCAAATCATATCCACTCCATTGCATCAGACACAAACTTAGGGGTCCTTGTACAAAATGCAGTAAAAAATGGCCTTAGCCATGCCCTTATGTGGGTCTTTCCCTCACGCTAAGGCATACAGTGTGAATACTTAGCACCACCTCAGCTTGGAGAAAAGACGGCTGAGGGGAAATATGATAGAGGTCTATAAAATAATGAGTGGAGTGGAACGGGTAGACGTAGAGTGTCTGTTTACGCTTTCCAAAACTACTAGGACTAGGGGGCAAGTGATGAAGGTACAAAGTAGTAAATTTAAAACGAATCGGAGAAAAGTTTTCTTCACTCAACTTGTAAGTCAACTCTGGAATTCGTTGCCAGAAAATGTGGTAAAGGCAGTTAGCTTAGCAGAGTTTTAAAAAGGTTTGGACAGCTTCCTAAAGGAAATGTCCATAGACCATTATTAAATTGGACTTGGGGAAATATTTCTGGGATAAGCAGCATAAAAGCTTTGTACTTTTTTTTTTTGGGGGGGGGGGGGATCTTGCCAGGTATTTGTGACCTGGATTGGCCACTATTGGAAACAGGATGCTGGGCTTGATGGACCTTTGGTCTGTCCCAGTATGGCAATACTTATGTATACCTATTTTGTAGGCAGCAATGGCTCACGTGGCACTTGGCATCCAGGCGCTAGACAGTTCGCGCATGGTAATGTAGATGTGCTAAATGGTTAGCAGAAGAAAGCCCACTCTCTGGCCCGGACATACTCCCTTAAATATTAAAAAGAAGGGGGCAGTTAGCACATTTCAAGGTTACTGCAGGACGCTTGAGAATGTCCCATGGTATTCTAATGCAGCTTATTGAAAGGACTCCTTAGATTGTGAGCCTTCCAAGGACAGAAAAAGACCTACTGTACCTGCATGTACACAACTTGGATAGCTTATAGGCTTTCAAGTGGTATATTATCAATTAAATATTTAAAAAATAAATATATGTTCATTTATGCATATTGTAATTTGTCTAATCATGTGATCCACATATGCTAACAAACCAGGACACAATCATATAACAAACATATAGTCACAGGTAGTATCTTAATTGGTCTTATAATTCTTGTCATCCCTTGGGTAACTCCAGCTAGATCTTAAGGGGCCCTTTTATTAAGCTGCACTAAAAAGGGTCCAAATGCTATGATTAGCGAGTGGGTTTCCCTGTGTGCTGAGGCAACTTTTAGGGACCCTTTTACTAAGCCACGTAAGCGTCTGTCTATGCGCGCCCAATGCACGTCAAAATGGAGTTACCACGTGGCTCTTGCGGTAATTTCATTTATGCCGTGTATCCAATATGCACGTCTGAAAAATAATTTTCATTTTCTGCAGCGCATATTGGATGTGCGCCAAGTGGCATTTGGCGCGTGTAGGTCATTGCCACCCGGTTACCATGTAAGACTTTACTGCTAGGTCAATGGCTGGCGGTAAGGTCTCAGACCCAAAATGCACATGTAGCAATTTTCATTTTGTCGCACGTCCATTTTTGGCAAAAATTTAAAAAGGCCTTTTTTTTGTACAGGTGCGCTGAAAAATGATTCTGTGCGCGCCCAAAACCCGAGCCTACACTACTGCAGGCCATTTTTCAGTGCACCTTAGTAAAAGGACCCCTTAGTGTGTCTGTAAAATGGCCACATTTCCATTTTTTTCTATTAAGGACCAGGCGCTAATTTCCAAATTAGCACATAACCATTAGCACATGAGCCCTTACCAACACCTATTTAATAGGTGGAAAGGGCCTATAAACTAAAAATCATGCATTAATCAGCATGTGGCATTGTAGCTGTGCTAATCAATTAATGCTGGACACACCTAATCTCCACCCCCAAACACACTCCTGGTAGCTGCTTTTCACTGCTATATACTGAATCCAGCCCCAAGTGCATTATGTACATGGGCGATTCGCGTATTCAGCTGCAGAAGATTTTTTTTCTATTGTAAAAGTAATTTCCCAGTGTTCCTACTCTGAGTGTAAACAATAAGACATTCAGGGGGCCTTTTACTAAACCACATAGACATCTACATGCACCCAACGTGCGTCAATTTGGAGTTACCACCTAGCTACCGGGTGGTAATTTCGTTATTAATGCCTATCCGCTACGTCCGTGGCAGAAATCTGGCAGTAATCGTTGTTCTACGCACATAGACCATTACTGCACGGTTACCGCATGAGACCTTATGGCTAAGTCAATGGGTGGCGGTAAGGTCTCAGACCCAAAATGGATGCACACCAATTTTATTTCGCTACATGTCCACTTCTGGCAAAAATTTTAAAAGGCCTTTTTTTTTACAGGTGCGCTGAAAAATGGATCTGCGCGCATCCGAAAACACACGCCTACACTAGCGCAACCTATTTTTCAGCGCACCTTAGTAAAAGGTGCCCCTCAGAAATAAATCTGAGACATCTGCAAAAATAACATACATTTCTATCATATTTATATTTTGAACTATATATTTACTGCTAGATAAATATTTTCAGCAGAACCTTTCAGTTTAAGATAACAATCAGGCACATACAGTAGCAACAGATTGCCTCTTTATTGCACACCATGATTAATTAGGATGTTTTTATCTTTGTTTAATATATCGTCCTTCCAAATATTTAATTTACATATGCTATTATACAATAGAACCAAAAAGCAATAACAGAAAATATTAGATTTATAAAAAACTTCATTTCTAATTTCTTTGAAATCTTATGCACCAGTATGCAAATAGTTGTAATTTACATTTCATTCCTGCTCAGCCTAGATTTTGCATTGCAGTGCCTTTATTCTTTAGGCTGAGGTTTTGTTAATCAGTGACACTAATATATTCAAATTATATGTTTCATATTATAGCCATCTTATTTTTAATTTTCTTTCGTAAGACTGTATGTATTTGTGATTGTTTTATAATGCAGCTTTATTAGTTTTATTCTTTCTGCAGGTATAGCACAGGCTAGAAAACCAGCATTTCCTAGGAAAACGTGTCTAGATATTAAGGTGGTTTATGTATTTTATGAGCAAAGCTTTCTTAGCAAACGCCTAGTAACACAGGCCATGGGGCTTCAACAAATAAAATCAGATCTTACTCCATATTAGACTGTGCAGGCTATGGTTATCTCTGTCTTATAGATTAAGTTCCTTCATGATGCCTGTGGCAATTTGTTTTTTAAATGAAATTCTTTCCAAGACCCTAATTACACATGAAATTATAAAATTGAATGCTGAAAGGGTAATAGCAGAAAAATGGAATACACAATGAACTGCCATTCCAATTATGAATCATTTCTGAAAATGAAAAATAGATCAAAGTTTCATTTTGTTCTTCGCTCCTAAGGGACCATTGACTCTTTTGCTCCTATATGTTGGGAAATCAGTTTAACAAAAGGCCACAAAGAGTCTGACTGGTACAGATTTTCTCCCTTATCGTCAGCTTCTCCCAGCAGATGGCATTTGCAATATATCTAAAGGATTAGATAAGGCACTTGTGTAGCTACACTGTTTTTAGTCTCATGCATTAATCTGATGGTCTCTAATGTTTCTCAAACCTCACACTAACATTGTCTGCTTTTGTCTCACCTAGAATGTAAACCGCACTGAACCCTGGAAAGGGGATATTAACGTTATGCAAGAATTGATTTGAATTGAATTGTAAAAAGTTTGGGATGTGCATGGCCAAAACATTTCAGCTCATGTTCAGATTTTCTGAATTCTTCCTGAGTTTGGGGTGGGTGATGTTTTTTGATTCATTTCATACATTTGTTTGGATTGCGCACTTTATGGTGGCAGTTCTATAAAAGACAGCTGATAACAGCACACCAAGAACATCTGGTCACCCAAAAGCCAGGAACAGGCTCAACAGTATTTGATAAAGGCAAAATATGCGCATGAATGTCAACACACCCTGAAAAGAGGGCTGTACATGGGCTGGGTGGGAGCAGAAATCATGCACACAGAACTGAAATCATGCACACCCATTCTGACTGTACACTCATTCTACACCTGGACTAGCTTCCTACACACACTGTAACATAGATCAGTTCCTTATATCTTGTTTAACTGTACAAAGAACTTGTCTTTAGTTTAGCCACCCATTTATGTATCCCAACTGACTCTGTACCACACATCTTGTCTCCATCTATATACAGTGTGTTTCTTCTAGCAAAAAAGGTGCCGGTACTCAAATGTCAGGCCACCCTTCAGGGATGAGGTGATCATTGAGAGACTCACCCCACGATAGCCAGGACCCCTGCAACCAGTCACAGAATCTATGACAAGGTAGAATTGGTGTGTAGAGCCTGAGCTCTTTCATTAAAACTTGGGGACCATGGGCCAATTTCAGCACACAATGGAAAAGGTGCCGGTACTCAGTACCCAAGTACCCCCTCAAAAAAAGCCCTGTCTATATATATCTGCATTTGGCCCCTCAGCTATATGGTAATCCGTATTATAGAAAAAGCTAGGTTATTTGAATGTTCTAATTGTGTGCTTATTAGAAATTCCATCTGTATTATGCTTACTTAATATTATATTTCCATTATTTGAGTTTTAGTGCTGTTAAATGTGTATATTTTTGATCCTGTTTCATGGTAGTCCTATTATTAGGTCTCAATTTGCTGCTTTCAGGTTTTCCTCTTTCATTCTATGTCTTTACTTGTTCATTTTACTATTGTTATGCTGCTAACAAAGTAAGTTTGATGTTAAACTGTACCTTCTATACACTGCCTTTGGTTGAGTCTCTTCATAAAGGCAGTTCATAAATCCCAATAAATACAAATATTCCATAAGGATGGTGCAAAAAGGATGCATCTAAATATACCCCTCTATACATAGCAATTAAATAGGAGAGATGGTATCAGACTCATAAGTTCATAGACCGTGCAAACCTGCACAACAGATTTTAGTCGTAGTATATACTTGCTCCAGGCACGTGGATCCTTGTTCCAAAGGATGCATAGCAGCTAGTACAGAGGGTCATGAAGTATAAGCCACATATATATGCATTAGGTCTTTGTCCTGTTGACATTGTGATGATGCCCTGCTACACAGACAATATTGAGCCAGTTTTATACCTTTACCTGACAGAGCTTGAAAGAGGTGGGTGGATAAAGGGCATGAAAAGCAGTACCGCAGTGTGTATAATATATGGCACCACAGCATAGGATTGGAGATATATGAAATGACTTATAGAGAGGCAGGTGTTTTGTGGCCGAATCATCAGGTGTCTGGCTCTGAGTGTGGAGAGCAAATACTGGAGGGATGAGCATATCAGGACTGCAAGCATGAGTGTTAGCAGGTACATACCACACAGCTGCACAGTGAAGGATAGCACAAAGCAACACTTACCTGATCTCCTTCATGCTTTATGTGTCTTGCTGGCTGACCCTTGAGATGGTGTGTTGGTCACAGGTGGGCTAGCATTTATCTCTCTATAGAAGTGAGGGATATGTTTCTGCCAGGGCCTTTGTGATATAAATCAGCTTGCTCCTTGCATTCATGGCCATGTGGATCTCTCCATTTTTTTCTTCAGATCCTTGACATTATGGTTCTGGTCGTAAACAACATTGAGGCAGTAATATATGCTTCTCAGGGTGGAAATTTTCTGATCAGAAATAATTCTGGACCCAGAAACCCCATACAGCACATCATAGTACCTCCTCACTTACTGAATGAGGAATCTCAGCTTGCCCTGGAAGAGGTTTGGCTTCCTCAGTCCAGCTCTCCTTCTCTGCAACACGATGGCATGATTACAGAAAGGATAATGTGCACTTATGCCTAGTGATGTGCTGGTAAATGTTTAACAACAGGCTCTCTCCCCGGTCCACCTCTGCGCCCTCCCCCCCCCCCCCCCCCCCAAATTGCAGAGCTGGCTATAGCCGGGGGGGAGGGGGGGGAAGAGCCTTGGGGGGGGGGGGGCAATGCATTACTTCAGGAAAAAAAATTAAATGATCCCAGGTTCCAATCTAATTCATGTTTAATGTGGGATAAAATGCCATAAATAAATAAATATAAACTTTTAATGTTGAGCACCTGATTCTCAAAGTGGACATATTCCAAACACCATAATGAAAATAAAATGATTTTTTCTACCTTTGTTGTCTGGTGACTTTGTCTTTCTGATCATGCTGGCCCAGTATCCGATTCTGCTGCTATCTGTCCTCTTAACTCCGTTTCCAGGGCTTCCTTTCCATTTATTTCTTTACTTTCTGTCTTTCTTCTTCATTTCTTGCCCTACATCCGTAACTAAAAGCTGGGTCCTCTGCAGACTTGACTGTACAGTGGATCCAGCTTCTGCCTATTTTCTTCATCCATTTGCAGTTTTTCTCCTCTGCTCCTTTTCCCTCATCTCATCTCCTTCCTCACTCTTCCCTCCCCTCAATCCATGTCCAGCATTTCTTCTCTCTCCCTTCCCTCTCCTCCATCCATGTCCAGCAACCCTCCTCTCCCCTGCCCTTCCCTCCATCCACCCATGTCCAGCAACTCTCCTCTCCCCCTGCCCTCCCCTCCATCCACCCATGTCCAGCAACTCTCCTCTCCCCTGCCCTCCCTCCATCCATATCCAGCAACTCTCCTCTTCCCTTCCCCCCTCCATCCATCAATACCCAGCGATTCTCTTCTCTCCCCTGTCCCCCTCTATCCATCCATACCCAGCAATTCTCTTCCTTCCCCTTCCCCTCTCTATCCATCCCTACCCAACGATTCTCTTCTCTCCCCTGCCCCCCTCCAGCCACCCATACCCAGCGATTCTCCTCTCCCCTGCCCCCCCCTCCAGCCATCCATACCCAGCAATTCTCCTCTCTCCCCTGATTACCTCTGTCGAAGCAGCCGCGTTATTGAAAGCCCTGCCTGTCTCTAGCCTTCCCTTCAAGTTTGTTCCCTCAGAGTCCCGCCCTCGTGGAAAGAGGAAATGACGTCAGAAGGTGGGACTCTGAGGGAAAGAACTCAAAGGGAAGGCTAGAGATGGGCAGGGCTTGCAATGACGTGGCTGCTTGGACGGAGGTAATAAAAACGATTTAAACCCCCCTCAGGGCAGCGCAGGCAAAGGAGGGCAGTGGTGGGAGGTGAGGTAAACAGGGTAAGCATGGCTTGTGGCACCCTCCTGCCATGCTTACCTCATTTACCAAAGCTTGCTCGCCGTGCTGAACAACCGACTCGCAAAATCTTTAAAAAATTAACGAGGCGGCTCCAGCACACCACTGCTTATGCCTATTGGGGTGCTTGTCAATTAGAGGCAATCATACATGTGTGTTCATTCAACATAGGCACTCATATTCATGACACCATCTACGCAGAGATGGCAAAAGTGGCCCATCCCAAAGCTGTAGACTTACCACCTTTATGCAGGAGATTTAAGGCCAATAAGTGAAGTTTCTCTCACGGGCCCCAGACATGTCTTTAAACCAGTTCTAGCATATGTACATTCCATAAATTGACATATTCTAATAAATAGAAAAAAATGACTTTTTCTACCATTGTTGTCTGGTTTCTGCTTTATTTTGTCTTCTCTCCATGACCATCATTCATCTTCCCTCTGCATCCCTATACACCCTGTCCAGTATCTCTCTTCTGTGCCCTTGCCCCATCCCCTTACTATGTTGAGCATCTACCTTATTCTTGCCCTTGTTCATCATCTCCCTACTGTGCCCATATCCCTCTCCTCCCTCCCCATTCCCAGCGTTACCCTTCTGTGTCCTTGTTCCTTTTCATATCCAACTTCTCCCCTCATTCTTCCCTTCCCCCACAACCCATACCAACCACTCCCACCACTGGGGCCAGCATCTTTACATCTCTCTTCATTCTCTCCTTTCCTCACCTCCCCCCCTCCCTGGAGACAGTATTATTCTTCCTTCCCTCCTTTCCCCCGTTAACCACCTCCAGGAGCTTGCATATCTCTATCTTCCCTCTTGTCCTCCATCCACAGGGGCCAGTATGTTCTTCCTTTCCCCCTATCCCTCATCCTAACCCCCCCCCCCCCCCCCCCCCCCCCCCCCCAGGGCCTGTATTTTTCTCTCTTCTATTGTCCTCAGGGACCAGCATTTCTCTCCCTTCCCTCTCATCAGTGGCCCCCACCCCCAGGGACCACCATCTCTTTCTTTCCTTTCTGCTCACCTCTCTCTCTCTATGTCTTCCCTTCTTCCTGCCCTTCTGCTGCTGTCCCTGGGGACAGCAAGTACCCCTTTCTCTTCCATCCCTCCTTAGGTGTGCCCCCCCCCCTTGTGGGTCCAGCATCTTTCCCTGTTCCTCCCTCCCCATATTCCTGCCATCTTCTTCTTCTCATCCCCCTGGGACACCAGCAAGCATCCTTCTCTCATCCATCCCTCCTGCACCCTCCTTTCCCCCCCCCCCCCCCCCCCACCAAGCAGGTCCAACATTGCTTTGCCTCCTACTCTGGACCTCTCTGCTATGCGCTATCACTGACACACTCCCTTCTCCTCCTCCCTGGATCGCTACCATGATGACTGAGAGAGATCTTCTCACCCTTTACACAGGTACTCATAGTTTTGATGCACTTCCTTCTGTCTGTTAGCGTGGGCTTTAGGCAGGTGGGAACTTTGAATTTTTTTACCAGGCTGGGTCCAACAGTCTCTCCGGTATCAGTAACAAATTTGTAATCCACAAAGGTAGCTCGCTTGCTTGATGCCAGTCTTTCCCACAGCCAAAATAAAGTACTTTTCCAACACTTTTAAATACCAGCGTGAAACAAAAATGTTACTTTCACACCCTTTCCATCCCAGCAAGTAGGATAAAGTCTTTTTTTCCCCACTTTTGAAACCAGTGTTGCCTCCAGAATTTTATGTAACGCCCCTTTGACTGGGTGCTTCTGGGTCCGAGTGGGCTCGAGTCCCCATGAAGGGCAGACTCTGTCAGACCTGCACTCACTCACTTGGCGCGCAGTGGTTCCACCTGGGGAAATAAATGTTAGTGGGTGGGATGACCCTCTTCTCCCCCAAGAAACTCAAAGTCAAGTTCCAAATTCTGTGGGAAACAAGGCTGATAGTTAAGATAAACTCAGTTTATTCTTCAACTTCAATCCACAGGAACATCCAACTGTATGAACTCTTCATCAAATAGTACAATCCTTAAATAAATCTTCCTCTGGTATTCCCCCAGCGGAACTCCTGTTACAAGACATTCTTAATCAGGGTTATTTACACTTTGTACACCTCCAGTCTGTGCCTATCTCCACAGATAGTGCTCTTCACTATGCTTCAGGTTCAGACCCTCTTGGTCTAACCTCCACCCAAGGTGACCTTTGGTTGTCTCACCCTGGCTATGGGATGGGCACTCAAGCTCTCCTTCGCAGTCACCATTTCTCCTAACAGTGACTCTCCTTTTCTTTAGCCAATGGATTCATTTCTTTTCAATGTGATTGCACCTGCTCCTTCTTTGGGTCACTTGGCAGGGGCTTACCGGCAACAAAAGACCCCCTCAGCAGAAAACCAAAACCCAAAAGAAAATAAAGAGAGTATCCTATAGGACAAAAACTTAACTTTATCTCATCCTAGTCTCTATTCCACACCCACCTTTTCACTCTTCCTTTCAGTGCACTTTCTTTCTGATTTTTATTCCAAAGCTAGTCCCCTTGGGCTAGGCTTTCTCCCACCCAGGGGACCTCCCAGTTACTGCCCCCAGTGACTCTCTACAGGGACTTCTTCTTAGCAATCCCATACTAATAGGGGATTACAAACATTTAAACATGTAAACTGGAGAAAGGGCCCAATCGCATGTGGGATTAGGCATGTCTGCAGTCATGCATGCATTTCCAGGATACAAGCTTCTTTGTCTTAGCCTTTTCCCTCGATAGGGAGGATTGATGAGAACAACATCTGCTTCACCTTCTATCCCAGAGCCATGAAGTCACTTTTGATATGATCAGAGAGGTTCCTAACAGTATCATTTGTGCCAACATAGAGGAGGAGCATCAGATTATTATCAGTAGACTTGAGTCTTGGCAAGCTCTCTGCAACATCTTGAATTTTGGCACGTGGCCGACAGCACACCTCCCGGAACAACATGTCTTGTCTTTGGACATCTCTGTAGCCCTCAGAAAGGAATCACTGACTACCACTGTCTGGCATACATCAAGAATAAACTGAACATAGGCAATTGACAATAACAGCAGTAAAAATATTAGAATAACCATACACATTGTGGCCCACAGTATGCTAAATACGATGTCAACATACTATATATGATAAAATCTTAATAGATAGCATAGGGCAGTGCTTTTTGTGGCCATGACTCTATGATTGTGGCCAAATAAAATTGTGTGACACCACCCTCTCTCCCCCCCCTCAGAGGTGCAGAACAATGATACACCTATAGAGAGCCCACCTTGGTCATGACTCCAAATGCAGATTTTCTGACCTAATTTGGGGTCTTGTTGGGAAGCTCTGGCATAGGATGTACACAGAGGTGAAACATATAGACAGAGTAACAGGATGAATAAGGAAAATTTGCATGTGGAGTCAGAAAAGGGTACACGATCTCAGTTATAGTAGGACTAGATAAGCAAGTCTACCTATTACAAACTCCAAAATAGTGTGTTCAGCATATTTCACTCCTGTTTTCATTCCAAAATAACCATTTTTTTGATTGATTTTATTTATATACCATCTGTACTAGCTTTCTGCATCATTCCCTTAGATTATAAGCCCTCCAGGGACAGGAAAATACCTCTGGAGCCCTGTGCTAATTAACTAATGTTTTGACAGGTTATGTGATCTATCTCCTCAGAAGCTGTGGTGTCCCCAATTCAAGGTATACCTCTATGGAGAAGAAACAGCATGGGCATTATCCAAAGAGTATTAGAGAGGAAAAAAAAGAACTATGACATAGTGGAGTACATTCAGATGGCACAAGAGAAGTCTTGCCATAGCCTACTGCAAATATTTTCCTAATAGTGAATGGATGTGGCCATCTCCTTTGGACAGATACAAAGAAAGGAAAGCAACCTGAGAACGCTGAGGTTGTGATAAGGTCCCCAGTGACAACTGGGAAAACAGTGGTAGCTCTCTCTGGACAACATTGGAAGTATGGAGAGTGTAAACACCAACAAACTCCCTGGAAGGCAGAAGTGATTTTCTTGTTAACAAATTATATTGAGTCAGTGTGTAGGGTGCAGGGCTGGTGAGGTGCTGAATTGCTCTGCAATCCCTTTCAGATAAATGGGCTATCTTCATCCTCTTCCTTTCAGAGTAGTCTTTTATTGTTACTAAGGAAGAAGATTAATAGCATAATTTTTTTGGCCCCTATGGGCCACTGATATTTCCTCATCCTTCCTTTCAGACTTCATGAATTGTAAACAGGGCTTCCACTTTCTTAAACTTTTGCAACCAGCTGCCATGACCACTGTCACCTTCCCTTCATCTCATACCTGCTTCTGATGCCAAAAGTTTCTGAATCAGGGACCCTTCATATAATCACTGTTCCCAATCTTCAAGAGTGAGGTATGAGTTTCAGGTACATCAACTCAGGAAACATTTTAGGCCCATGAATAGCAGAATCAGAGTCTTGTACAACCAGGAGAGAGAAGGCCAGGAGAAGAATGGGACTTCATTTATCTACCATACAGGCAGTAGCGTATCTAGGGTAGTTGACAGCCGGGGCTGGTCATTTTTTAACACCCCCTCCAAAATGCAGCACTTGGCATACCGAGAATACAAAAAACTCAGGACCTATAGAGCAATTCTAGCATACCAAAAGCAGTCATTTCTACGAGTCACACAAGGAAAAGGAAAGCATCTTAAATACTACAGTGAGCACTAGAACATCAATTCACCTATTGTAAAATGAAACCAGACAGAATAGTACAGATCGTCGATCCTGCACAGTCAATGCCAACTGAATGCCATGTCTTTTTCACAAACACAGATAAACCCTAATCCACTATAGAATAAGTAATCATAAACTTTCTATGTAGACAAAAATTAAACTGAACCCCCAAGATGCCAGACTCTGCATACAATGCAACACCACAGAAACAGAAAATGTCCCCTAGTACTGTGCAAAACATAAAGACAGCAGATGTAAATTTGAAAAAACTAACACATACCAATCACCACTTTACAGATTAACAAATAGAAATAAAACAAATATAGAAAATAAAATACCATTTTATTGGACTAATACATTTAGCTGTCAGAGGCCAAAACCTTCTTCCTCAGGTCAATACAGTATAGTACTGTTACAGTATCCTATCCTGACCTGACGAAGGGGGTTGGGGTTTTGTTCTCCGAAAGTTAGTCAAAATTTATTAAAATTAGTCTAATAAGAAGATTACCTTATTTACATGTTCTATTATAAACATTTATTAGCACAGCTACAATACTACTTTATCCTAAAGCAAATATATATATATATATGTATTTTATTTACAGTTCCATCCCCCTTCTCCCCTCTGAACACCCCCTCCCCTCCCCCCTATGAGACCCCTACCCCAGTCCCTTTCTCCCCTCTGAGACCCCCACCTTCTCCCATCTGACACTGACCCGACCAGCAGCTCAGTCGAGAGACGACAGCCCTCTTCTACTGCCACCACCCTGCCATTAAAGAAAAATCAGTGAAGCTGTGTCCCGCCCTCCTCTGAGGTAACTTTCTATTTCCACGAGGGCGGGACATAGTGAGGGAAGGCCCGACGAAGACAAGGAGGAGATTTGCTTCTTTTACAAGCAGGGCAGACGCGAGGCGCTGCCTGTGACGCTGCTTCACCGATTTTTCTTTAAAGGCAGGGTGGTGGCAGGAGAAGAGCAGTGGGAGCGGAGCACTCTCCCCCACCCACTGACACCCGGGGTGGACCACCCCACACCGCCCCACCCTTGGTATGCCATTGCATACAGGGAAGACAGGGTTTGCTCAAAAGAAGCAGCTGTGAAGCAAGATGACATACACCGCCAAGAACGGTAGATGTTTTGTTTCATTCAATAATGATATTTTTCAGCACTTGAGTCTTAATGTCTTGTCAGTTAAGCAATGGAGGGACTGAGGGGCACTACTGTTGGACTGTGCTTGGTGCATCAATCGGCCTTAATCTGGCAAGTTTGCATGGAGAAAACAGAAAAACACTAACACTAATAAACTGTAAATACCCGGTGATTCGCAAAATCCAATATGGGAAAGCTAGCAGATCAATGTCACAACAAAAAGATTTTATTGAAGATACCGTGTATGAACAAATCGCCCCTGTGACAGCTGTTATATCTTAAAAATTTATTGACATCTGTCGGTTTGCAGTAGATGTCAGTGATAAAATTTGTTGTCTCTGATGCTGATTTTAATATCTAAAAAAGGAATACTTTTATGATTATAATTCATTTGAAAATTCAAATTTGGGTCAAGGTTATTTAACCAGATGAAAAAGTCTTGCAAGTCACAAATAGTCCCATTCCAAATTAGAAAAATATCGTCTATATAACGCTTCCACAATAAAATATTGGTTTTGAACCTATTTTCAGTTAAAAACTTCTCTTCAAAATTACTAACATATAACTTCGCAATAGATGGTGCAAATGTCGCACCCATTGCAGTGCCCTTGATTTGCTGATAAAATTTACCATTAAAAGCAAAATAATTTTTGGTTAATGCAATCACTGCTAGTTCAATAATAAAATCAGTACGCGATGATAGAAATCTCTCTTTAATATAGTATTCCTCATAATTTCAATGGATTCTGATTGTGGTATATTGGTATAAAGACTCTCTATGTCTAGTGTAACTAAAGCCATGTCTTTATTCGGTGTTATCGTATTCAATATATTAATCATGTCCGCTGAATCACGTACATATGATGGTATACGGCTGACAAAGGGTCGCAGGAACTTATCCACAAATATAGAAAGTGGCTCTAAAACTGAACCGCATGCAGAAACAATAGGTCTACCAGGAGGAGAGGTAAGACATTTATGTATTTTCGGGAGGATATATAGTGTAGGTATAACTGGTTCTTGTACAGTTAAAAAATCTGCTTCTTTGGATGTGATATACTGTGCTTCCTTTCCTAACTTAACTAATGAACTAATATCTTTCTGAATGATATCAGTTGGATCATTTTTAAGCTCTTTATAGAAGGTATGATCATCTAGTTGTCTATTGATCTCATTAATGTAATCATTTCTATTCATTACGACAACTGCTCCACCCTTGTCCGCAGGCTTAATGACAATGTCAGGGTCATTTCGTAAAGTGCTAACTGCATTTTTTTCATCTTTGGTCATATTATAATAAATTCTTCTATTATCCTGTATTTCTAACAGGGTGATATCATTAAGAACAACATTTTCAAATGCTTTAAGTAATGTGAATTGCCCGGTGGTTGCCATTTACTGTCTTTTCTCACTATTGATGGATCTGTTGTATTATCATTTTTACCTTCAAAGAAGTCTATTAGCTTTAATTTTCTAATAAATTTGTAAAATTCTATTCTAGTTCTGAATGAATTGTACCGGAGAGTAGGTATAAAGGAAAGACCTTTACTTAGCACTCGACTCTCTACATCGGTTAGTGATCTATCAGAAATGTTGTAAACTGTACTTAATACCTGTTGGTGTTTACCTGTCCTTGTTTGTAAGGGATAAAGTGTCCTCTACCTCTATAAGGTATATAATTCCTCTGGTATTCTGATATTGAGTTGTCTTGTGACCGATCTTTTCTTCCATAATTGGCCTATTTGCATGGCCTGTTTATCTACATTGATACGTGGAGGGGTAGTATAAAGTGATGCTGACGGATCGAAGACCTCATCTGGATCACTCCTGGATCTTTTACTACTTCTAAAGGTCTGTGGACTATACTGTGCTCTATTATTAACAGATTGTTCCATACCTTTATTTTGAACATAGTTGTTTCTAATATTACGTGTAACAGTGGGATGAGGTACTCTAGCAGTTTTATATCTTTATAGTGGCTTTTCTTTCTTTGATTCCTATTCCATGGATACACATTTTTATTTTTGTAATCCTCATCATCTCTTCTAAATTTTTCAAATTTCAGTAAACGCAAATCTCTTTCAAACTGTTCACTGCTTTTTTTGAAATCTTCATATAGTATGTCAAAACATGCATCATCTTTCAGAAACATTAATTCCTTATCTAATGCTTCCTTAGTTTTTTGTTCCTTTTCTTTGCATGTTTTAATAATCAAAATCATTAGATCTAAGGAACATTTATTAAGTATCGCTTCCCACTGTAACATAAATGACTGATCGTCAGTAAACATAGTGGATGACTTATTCATCCTTAGTCCCCTCGGAATCCTCTTGTATCTACAGTATTCAAGTAGAGATGATCCATGAAGTTCAACCCTTTTACAACGCTTGCTTAATTTTACTGCTTCTTCCCAGTGCTTAAGATAATCTTCTAAAACCTCTGGCTCTTTAAAAAAGGGGTCAGCCGGCAGCATGCTTTGTAAACATTCTTCATTAAAACTCAAGACATCTTTCCAGGGTGAGAAAGACATGGTTCCTGCCAAAGCAGGTTCAAGAATGCCCAACAGTGAGGGTCCCAAAAAAACAAGGCGGCAAACGATCTGCAAAATCCAATATGGGAAAGAAAGCCAGCAGATCAATGTCACAACAAAAAGATTTTATTGAAGATACCGTGTATGAACAAATCTAAATTAAATCTTTAATTAAATACCCGGTGATTCTACAAGATCTTGGATTTGTGCTTTTTGCCTGCATCAGTTTAAGCTGTAATTGGAATTCTGCCCAGCTGCAGATGGTGTGGAGGGGCATAATCGAACGCAAACGCCTATCTCCATGGGCGTTTATCTCCGAGAACGGGTCTGTGAAGGGGCAGGCCGAACCGTATTTTCGAAAAAAATGGACGTTTTTGAGCTGGGCGTTTGTTTTTTTAGCGATAATGGAAACTAAAAACGACCAAGCTCAAAAACGTCCTAATCCGAGCCATTTGGTCGTGGGAGGGGCCACGATTCGTAGTACACTGGCCCCCTGACATACCAGGACACCAACTGGGCACCCTAGAGGTCAGTGCGGTGGACTTCAGACAACGCTCCCACATGCATAGTTCCCTTACCACGGGTGCTGCGCACCCAACCCCCTCCCCCAAAACCCACAAATGTACAACACTACCATAGCTCTTAGGGGTGAAGGGGGCACCTACATGTGGGTACAGTGGGTTTTGGAGGCCTCCCATTTACCAGCACAAGTTACAGGTGGGGGAGGGGGGGAGATAGGCCTGGGGCCACCTGGCTGAAGTGCACTGCGGTACCCACTAAAAGTGCTCCAGGGACCTGCATACACGCAGGCCTCTAGGACTGGTTGCTCCTGTATAACATTGGCACACCAGTTGACACCTGAAGACTAATCTCTCCGAAAACGTCCTTTATTGGAATAACCGCGTTTACTCACAGTTAACTGCAGATCAGAGGTTGTGCCCCACTGGCAATGAGTCTCCCTGGTACTGAGATTAGCAGTAGGTCAGAGCTGGCAGAATGCTGTACAATGCCCTCTTTCAGCCACATTCAAGGGAAGAACTAAGTTCTCTAACGTGGCTAACACAGGAAAGGGAACTAAAACTGGCTTAAAAAATGGCCACTAACGCATGGACTACAACAGGAAACACAACAGGGCAAGCTCTGACCCAGTAGGCAGAGGGAAAAGCACCATGGGAGAAGAGCCTACCAACTACCAACATCGTGAGACTAACACAAGCTAATGAAATCACGGAGCCCAATACCCTACACCCACCACAATGCAATGCTGATGTGACCCTGTAGTGCACCCGAGAGCCACATCTGACCCAGGGAAAGGCTGTGACAGGATCGAACACATTCTGCTGCCATGGAGGTGGGTACGGCGTTTGAGGCTGGCATACAGGCTGGAAAAAAAGTTTTTAAAGTGGGGTTTTTTTTGGTGGGAGGGGGTTAGTGACCACTGGGGGAGTCCGGTGAGGTCATCTGGGCAGTTGGGGCACTTTTTTGGGACTTGTTCATGAGAAAAAAGGGTCCAAAAAAAGTGACCCAAAATCGCGGTCAAAACGCCTTTTTTTTCCCGATCATCAGCTAAAGACGCCCATCTCTCCTCAGCTGATAACCACGCCCCAGTCCCGCCTTCACCACGCCCCCATCAACTTTATTAGTTTCCGTGACGGAGTGCAGTTGGAAACGCCCAAAATCGGCTTTCGATTATACCGATTTGGCCGCCCACGGGAAATGGACGCCCATTTCCCAAACATGGGCGTTTTTCTCCTTTCGAAAATAAGCAGGTTAGTATACATAAAATGCACAGAGCAGATAAAGTTGGCCACTAGTTCACAATACAGTTTGAAAAGCAACAGATCTATCCTATGTTTACCTGCTGAAAATGGCCAGTCAAGGAAGAAAACTAGGAAAAGATGTCTTGTATACCAATAGCATACAGTGTGTTCAAAAGAAGAACATGATCACAAGGAATTGAATGAAGAGATGTCTTAATCATGAAAATGACAGAATCCGCGTCAAGGCCAGTCCTAATGCTACCATTACCAAAGAGTAACAACTATATACTGCATCGATGTCAAAACTGGCACTGGATATGAATCGAGCAGAATGTGATCATCAAAGTCCCCCCACTGTGAAAGAACCACTTTCTTTATAATCTTACTTAAGACAGGAATCAGTTGGTCAACAATAGGAAATATTTGCTGAACGAAGTTGATCCTTTCAAGAAGCGTGCATGTGTCCATGCTAATCTATTAGGAGGAACCTTTTCAACTAATACTTTCACAATTGCAATGATCATAACACACATTCTTCACCATTCATGCTTAATAGTAGTAATGAAAAATCCCATAAACAATGATTACATCACAGTTAAATTTAAGTTACTCATCAATTAAATAAATGCAGCAGCTTTTATTGGGTCTCATTCTCTAAATGAATGTCACCCAAAGCAACAATTTAACACGATGCATGCTGTGCAATAAGTTGACAGTAACTTATCTTGAGTTGCGGCCCACCTATCCAGGACTCTATAAATTAAAAAAAAAAAATGATCTCCAGTAAGAGCCAAAACACAGAGACTGGCTTAACACTAAGATAAAATATTCTTATATATTACAGCAAGCCACCGTCTTCTATCAATTTGAGGGCTGTGACAAACGTCTAGATCTAGTTACAACTTCAATTGGGGCAATGAGACCCTGCATTCTGTTTTTAAAGTGAAATTTATGCCTAAAATGACTGCAGCTAAAATGAATAAATAGTAATGAAGACCAATTGGTCATCTTGCTAATGCAACCGACTGCTAATAGCAAAATAAGCCATGTATTTTATGATTGCTGCTTTCATGTGCTACTCTTAACTACGATGGTTAAATGAAAACTAATGTCTCCACCTCTATAACTTGTGATTAAATGAAGATATTGTAATGAATCACAAACATAATGCTTGAAACTTGCTCTTATTATATGTACTTAACTTTTCTACCTAATCACCACCATTCACCAATGCCGGACAAGTTTTTGAAAGCCATCACGAAAGAAATGTACATCTTGTACTCTCAACCAGTACCTTTCCACCTGTTCATTCAAATCAGATGCCCCCCAATAGTATTCCTTCAATTTTGGAAAAAGATGGAAATGGCATGGCACTAAGTCTGGGCTGTATAACGGATGGGGAAAGGCCAAGACCCATCTTTGCAATTATCACCTCTGTGGTGTTTCATGTTGTGTGGGGCCATGTTGCATCAAAATTTCCTTCTTATGCTTCCAAACTCTTCTCCATCATTCTTTCAAAGTTTTCAGGGTTGCAGTGTAACACTGAGTGATCCTCCTATTGTTCTTTATGAGTTTGTCATTCTTTCTTGTGCGAGACTCATGGGTTGCTATCATGGGTTGTCCACATGCATTGGCCCTTCCTGGTCCAAATGATTACCTTTTTTTTGGCCCAGTGATGCACAGTACTCACATCAATACAGTCATTACCATAAACAAACTTGTATGCGGCAGTAAATTTCAATTGGCGGGACTCCAATACTCAAAAATTCTATCACAGCATGTTGCTTAATTGCACCATTGCATACTCACTGCATGCTTCCATTTTACAAGCAATAGCAAAACAGCCTCTTCTGAGGTAAAGGCGAAGGGATAAAAGGGTCATAGATTTGATATACTGCCTCTCTGTGGTGCAGCCAAAGCAGTTTATATTTTATATACAGATACTTTCACTATCGCTAATGGGCTCACAATCTAAGATTTTTGTACCTGGGGCAACAGAGGGTTAAGGGCCCTGTTTACTAAGCTGAGCTATAGGTGTGCTAGCGTTTTTAGTGCACGCTAAAAATTAGCATGTGCTAATGCTAGAGACAACCATAGGAATATATGAGTGTCTCTAGCATTTAGCGTATGCTAAAAATGCTAGTGCACCTTAGTAAACAGGACCCTTAGTGACTTGCTTCGACCAAACTGATCAACATACTGAGGAAGGTTAGAGGAGGGAGTTAAGAGATGACAATTGGAGTGGAGGAGTAGCCTAAGGGTTAGTGCAGCAGGCTTTGATCCTGGTAACCTGGGTTCAATTCCCACTATAGCTCCTTGTGGCCTTGGGTACAAAAAAACAAAAAAAAGTCTGATTGTGAGCCCTCTAGGGACACAGAAAAGCACCTGTACATACATCTAGCAGCGCTATAAATATGATTATGAGTAGTAGAGGTCAACCTGGAGATTATTTAAAGTTTTATGGATTTTTGGAAGGATATAAAAAAAAACAGGTATAGATGGATTGAGAGGGTCAAAAAAAATGATGCTCAGTTTTCATCAAAAATCCTTCATTCAATCCTTTTGTGATCTGCAAAATATTTTAAGTCTATTAGTAGGATCCGTATCTAGAGGCTTAGATGTAGTTACATCTGACAGTTGCTTCATTACGTCCAGCTTAGTCACTCCTTTTAAGGACCACTACTGCTTCCCCTTTATCAGCTCTTCTGATAACAATAGATGAATCCAACCTCAAGTTATCCAGAACTTGTCATACCACCTTTGTAAGATTATGTTGTATATGCAGCTTCTTCTGCACATTGAGACTCCTGAAGAATCAATTACTTAAATGTAGAAATGATTGGATCAAGGGAACCCATGGTGGGTGGGGGGCATACAGACTTCCTTTTCACTATAGACTGATCATACCCAGGTCTCTTTGTTGGAAAAAAAATCTTTAAAATCAAATTCCTTATAAAACGCTCAAAATCAATATGCAACCAAAACATATTAAAGGGCTGTTCAGGTACGCATGACAGACCCAAAGATAATTGTAATTCACTAGAACATAATGTTCTTCCTGATAAGTTAATTATCACTTCCTTTTGTTTTGCAACCTGGTATACAGTTGGGAATTTGGATTTCCCCTTCCTTCCTGGCCTCTTCAATGCGGGGCCAGATACAAATCCTTGCGTGTCTTCAGACAAATTGCTCCCACTAACAGAAGCTGGAAAATGAAGATGACGACAATCCTTGGAAACCAACTCTTAGAAATAACGACCTCTTCACTGTTTGGTTGTAACATCCAATGATATACTATACATGTAGTGTAATCACATTGATCATGAGCAAAGAAAGCCTACTGAAATACTTTGCTACAGTTTGACAGCAGCCATCCCTTGCAGCAGAAGGGAGGTTTACCTTATTCTGAAATTAAGACGGTGGTATTTACACTGATCAAGACAACTTCAGGAGACAAAGTTATTTTTAACATACCTTGAATATCAGGGCTATCCTAAGAAAATTTTGCAGTGTGCTTATATAAGAGCTAAATATAGCCAATGGGAATTTATTTTTAGACTCATGTGATGTGTGTGGGTTACTTTGGCTTATGGTTACCTGATAAATGGGTGCCTAGAGCCTACTGAAGAAGTCTTCTCTCCCTCAAATTGAAAAAAAAGAAAGAAAAAAAGAAAAAATATTTAAAAGAAAAAGATAAAATGCAGGGAATAGATGTAAAGTTCAGAGTTTAGACTCACATTTTGTGCTAGTTAACATTGAAGTGAAGACTGTGGTTATCATTTGATCTAGTGGTTTTAGCACATCAGTGCTATATTCTGTTGAATTATGAAAGTGGTGGCATTACTTTTCTTTTAACCCTTGTACAAGAACAAGCACCTTCTTACATAAAGCTTTTCAAAAGGAAAAAGAAAAATGGCCACTCAGGCCTATAATGATAAGTATGCTCCTTTGAAGGATGGTGATAGCTGGTTGAGATGTCTCCCAAGGAAGAGACAGGGCTAAGGGTGCTTGCTGCAATTAAATTCCAGTAAATAGCACCACAGGATCTCCCAGTAAAAATCTAAAATAAGGACTCGTCCAAGAAGAAAATAAGTCCAGTATAGATGATGGGAACCATCAGCTTTGCTATTAGAATCTTCCCAGATAAGAGTAATTACAGGTTGTCAACTGTCTTTTCCATGTCAACCACCCATGGTTCAAATTCTTAAGTTGTATTCAACCTGATTTGACAGTTGCCTACATGTCAGAGTATTTGACCCATGGCAGTACAAAACAAAATTCTAACTAGGACAAATAAATATGATTTACTGCATTATTAAAAGAAGACCAGGACAATGAAAGAAGTTTGTATACTTTAACTGCTAAACCTAGAGAGGAAGCGTGGCCAAGTTTGCTGCAGAAGTCTCAAATTATTGAAAGTTTTTTGGTAACAAATTATTTTCTTGTTATAAAAAGTTAATAGCTTAAGGCTGAAGAGCACTACAAACCCACTATATTAAAATGCACATTCCCTCTGCTATCTAGTACAATCTTAATGAGTTTTCATCCAAGAGTTTGGCTACACGATTGATGTTTATGTAACTGGCCCTGCAACTGGTAAATTAGCATCATCCACGAAAATGATAAAGGGGATGGGACGACTTCCCTATGAGGAAAGGCTAAAGCAGCTAGGGCTCTTCAGCTTGGAGAAAAGGCGGCTGAGAGATATGATAGAGGTCTATAAAATAATGAGTGGAGTTGAACGGGTAGATGTGAAGCATCTGTTTACGCTTTCCAAAAATACTAGGACTAGGGGGCATGCGATGAAGCTACAATGTAGTAAATTTAAAACGAATCGGAGAAACGTTTTCGTCACTGA
This sequence comes from Microcaecilia unicolor, assembly GCF_901765095.1. Taxonomy (NCBI): domain Eukaryota; kingdom Metazoa; phylum Chordata; class Amphibia; order Gymnophiona; family Siphonopidae; genus Microcaecilia; species Microcaecilia unicolor. Next base: position 183,286,390 of record NC_044039.1, on the reverse strand, counting down.
ACGTGTAATTAAACTCTGGAATTCGTTGCCAGAGAATGTAGTAAAGGCGGTTAGCTTAGCGGAGTTTAAAAAAGTTTGGATGGCTTCCGAAAGGAAAAGTGAATAGACCATTATTAAATGGACTTGGGGAAAATCCACTATTTCTGGGACAATCAGTATAGAATGTTTTGTACTTTTTGTGATCTTGCCAGGTATTTGTGACCTGGAGCGGCCACTGTTGGAAACAGGATGCTGGGCTTGATGGACCTTTCGTCTTTCCCAGTATGACAATACTTATGTAAAAAGGGATGAGGAAGTTCAAAGCTCTAGATCCAAGTACAGGGTCTGACAATTAGGTAAATATCTGTCATACCCTCAAAGATTCTCTAATAGCAGGTTTGTTGTGAAAGAAATAAGTGAATAAATACTTTAGAAGCTCCATCTCATTTCATTAACAGTCAACATTTTTAGATAGAAAACATTTCAGTTGGCAGATGAATGTGAGTGCTTTTATACATTTTGTAATAAAAAAAAAGTACAGTTTAGAAAGCCTTTCTGCAGCGCTTTTTGGAAAATATTTACCAATAAAGCCAAAAACTCAGGACTATTAACATTGTTATAAAATGCTTTAATAAATAGTTTTCCTGAAAGTTATTTTTAAGAACATGTCAAACAATGCACTAAACAGAAGAGTTGCAAAGCAATTCCTGCACTCCTGTATAAAATAATTAGTTTCAAACATTCACGTTCATATTGTTCATTGGCCAACATCTGTACTTTCAGATAACCACCTTTCGTCACTGGTAGATTATGTATGTAGTGTTACATTTTTCATTAATTAAAAAATCTATAGCTTTGCCCACTGAATAACAATAAAGCCTTAAAAAGTAAAAACAAAAATGCACAAAAGCTTTAGTTGTTTTGCATGAGGTACTGCATCGTAGTCTGAAAACCTTTTTTCCTTATAGATGAATAAGCACTAAACAAACAAGAATGAGGAAAAATATTGTTCCCTTCATTAGGCCTGTATTTAAAGCAAAATATAAAAAAAATGTAATACCACATGTTTATAAACATATTCACAAAAAAAAAAAATCTGCCTCCATATATTGAGCTGAACAACTCCTGCTTTCTTCAGTACAGCGGAAGGAGGCGGCAACTGACTATATAGTCTTTACACAAAATGAGTGTCACAATGTAAATACAAATAATCAAGATTCTTAACATTGATTATATTAACATCACTTTCTAAAGCTTTACATCATAAAAAAAAATCTAGTCATAAAACCTCCTTTTCTGCAACATAAATTAAAAAAGGAATGGCATGTCAAAAAGGAAATAGTTTTAACTTATTAAATCAAATATACAGAGTGATTTCTTTAATATGTACATATTTACAAACTGCACGTTCACAATTAGAAAATAAACACAGTGTTACCTAAGAGCACTCTCCACAGTGCTCCTTAGCATTTAGCAATGTGTCAGCAGGGCAGTCTTTGACAGTTGCTATAGAAAGTTTAATCTCAAGGCACTTGTCACATGCTTCAAATACTGCAATCCTAAAAGTAACTTTTAAAAAATACAAGTAAAAATAAAAAAAAGGCCACTATTTTTTACCACAGTTGAAATGATCTCTTAAAAAAATGAATCTAATTTTTATTTGTGTGGAAGGCAAAATATTTGGGATAAACAAAATGAGACTTTACAGAAGCTACTAACATAACAAGTGCACTGAGCTGCCATTAGTAAAAGTCTGAAGTCAAGAAAATGAAGTTTCAAGTTCACACATTTTCCTCAACCAGGAGGTTTTTTAAAGCCATTGTTAAATTATAAACAAAGGAAATACATTCTGTAAACATACAATTTCTTGTAATATATATTTTCTCTCTTTTTTTTTTTTTTTAACACTACATACCAGCATGAAAACTACTGACATTTTTCTCTGCCATTAAGAACGAGTTTTAACTAAACTTTACAAAAATAGCAACTATCAAAGAACACTCTTTTTGTCTGACCATCATTGAATAATTTATATAAAGGCTAAAGAAATAGAAAATAAACCTTTTCTTACATAAAATAAAGAAATGCTTAACATTTTGACTCTAGATTATCAGTCCTTATGCAGTGGAGATGACTTTTCTTATCTCCTTTAAGTATAGGCACAAGTCTACTTTTACATATCTATCAATATCTATTTCTAGATATAGACAGAATTAGTCTTTCCCTCCTTCAAATTTCGATGCATTCACATTTTTAACACATCTGTTGTCCATTTTACTGTGGCTTGTCCGATGTGGTTTTTTTACTGGAGTGCTCTCAGAGGTATCAATGACCCCTTTTGTTGAAAAAGTTTTTGGATGTGTGCGAGAGAGGCACTTGTCCACTTCTATGACCATCTCCCCATCTGGCTCCTCCTGTTCCTCTTCTGCTTCATAAGTTCTTTGAGAGATGAATTTTTTGCATTCGTACTGAACATCTTTATTACTATATGGTTTGTCTATAGGATTCTTTATGGGATTTAAGGGCTCCCGTTGATTGTTTGTACTTTCATCTACAGGCAGGTGGTTTCTCTCCCTCTCTTTTCTTCTCTTCCGTGTCCACCATACACAAATGATTATGCAAGTCAGCCACACAATACTGAACACTGTGCAGAGAATTGGAACCAGATAATCTAGAAAGGATATAAAAACATGGTATTTATATTTATGTAAATATGCCTCAGTTCTACAATCCTTCTCCTGTTCATGGTTTTTATGCAAACTTCCTATCTTTCAAACTTACCTGAAGATGAATTCCCTACAACAAGTGTTTCCACTTTGACTTCGGTAACGGCTAGCATAAGTGTGCTGTTCTGTCGTTTACTGATGGCGTGGACAATTGTATTGGCAGCATTTTGGATGAGGCTGTTGTCTTGATCATCTTTTTCTGAGACAAATGACTGAGACAAAAAAAAAAGTATATTAGATATTCTTATCTGTACTGTCATCCAAGCCCTACATAAAGGATCAGAAAACATGAGATTTTAAAGTTTACAACTATTGCGCTAACAATGGAGTAGGTGCAACCTTAATTTCTGTCGATTAATGAAAGAAGAAAAGAAGCCAGAGCAAAGGCACAGTCATCATACAACTATATTAAATTGCATTTACAATATTAGAGTTCTTATAACCTTTTACAGCCTGTGGGTTACAAGCAAGACTACTTGGACAATACCAGGGAAATACAGTACTATCTATATTAATCCATAATCTAAAAAAAAAATAAAAAATTAGTCCCCAACTTTCCATAAAAACCTCAACTGTTAAGAATAAACTCTTCAAAGTCAAGAACTTATGGAATAAAAAGGTATTCACCGACGGATTCACTGAAGGAGTTCAATGGCTCTCTCCTGGAGAAGTGTGTCAACAAAGTTCATCACACTGCACATAATGTCCCACAAGTGCATGCCCATGAAGAGCTGGTAAGAAGCTATCAGGACAGGAGCATAGATTTTGGTAAATTCTTCCCCCTAAAAGACTGCAAGGTCCTTGCATCTTTCCCCAGGGACACCAATGACTGAGTCTTCAATTGAGAGCAGATATGCCCATTATGGAACAGTGAGCAATCTGTAGCTTCTCAAATTCTCATTTTGAACTCTATACAGTGAGTTGACCTTGTTAACCTGCTATACAGAGAGGGGTATCCCACATCTTTATCTATACCTGCTTCACAATTCTGTGAACAGGCACCACTGCAGCTTTCTTGGGGGGGGGGGGGGGGGGGGGGGGAAATCGAACTGGAGAATGTCCAAAGTTTCTGCCCTGGGCTCATCCTCCATCTCCAAAGAAAATAGGAGATATTTAGACACGTCTGTGATAGAACTAGTACTACTACTAAACATTTCTAGAGCGCTACTAGGGTTATGCAGTGCTGTACAGTTTAAGAAAGAAGGACAGTCCCTGCTCGAAGGAGCTTACAATCTAAAGGACGAAATGTCAAGTTGGGGCAGTCAAGATTTCCTGAATAGAGGTGTAGTGATTAGGTGCCAAAGGCGACATTGAAGAGGTGGGCTTTGAGCAAGGATTTGAAGATGGGCAGGGAGGGGGCCTGGTGTATGGGCTCAGGGAGTTTATTCCAAGCATGGGGTGAGGCGAGGCAGAAAGGGCAGAGCCTGGAGTTGGCGGTGGTGGAGAAGGGTACTGAGAGGAGGGATTTGTCTTGAGAGCGGAGGTTACGGGTAGGAATGTAAGGGGAAATGAGGGTACAGATGTAAGGAGGGGCTGCAGATCGAGTGCATTTGTAGGTTAGTAGGAGAAGCTTGAACTGTATGTGGTACCTGATCAGAAGCCAGTGCAGTGACTTGAGGAGAGGGGTGATATGAGTATATCGGTCCAGGCGGAAGATAAGACGTGCAGCCTAGTTCTGAACGGACTGAAGGGGGGATAGATGGCTAAATGGGAGGCCAGTGAGGAGTAGGTTGCAGTAGTCAAGGCGAGAGGTAATGAGAGAGTGGACGAGAATTCGGGTGGTGTGCTCAGAGAGGAAAGGGCGAATTTTGCTAATATGTTATAGAGGAAGAAGTGACAGGTCTTGGTTATCTGCTGGATATGCGCGGAGAAGGAGAGGGAGGAGTCGAAGATGACTCAGAGGTTGCGGGCAGATGAGACGGGAACGATGAGGGTGTTATCAACTGAGATAGAAGTCTATGAACGAGAGCTCCTCAGGAGCAGCTTTACGTCTCTTGTGTAGTGGGGAAGGATCTGAAGGAAGACCTCTGGTTTCTCTTCACTCAGGGGCACACAGACTGAAAAAAGTACTCTGTAGCAGAAATTTGAGTCTGTAGCTGCTCTGAGTAACTGACTTCTTGGTCAGGCCTGAAACTGTGGTATAGAGATACTGGAGAAGCATCCTCCCCTGATGGGCTGGAGATCAACACCAGCACACTCTGCACTAAGTCAGATGCCCTTTGAGGTCTTCATGTCAATGCATCCCCTGCAGGCAGTGAATGTGATCTGAGGATCAGCTGCACAGACTTGAACCTTGGCATCAGTGCTCATGAGGCCACAGCTTTGCTCTGGGTAAAAAAGCACTCCATGCGATCTTCAAATGTCCTCATGAGCTGCTCCTCAAAGGTTGCCATTGAAAAAGGCTGGGGCATTACAGAGTGGCTATGTTTCCCTGGGACACTGGGAATGTATCAGAAGCTATGTCTCAGTGCCTGTCTATCACCCCCCTTTTGATGTCAAGGAGGATAAGCATTCCTCTTGACTGACAAGCTTCAAGGACCTGATCCTTGGTGCCTCAATGCCACGCTATGAGAGGGACCGATGTCAGTGCATCTAGTCCTCTGCCCAATGTGGAGTGGAGGAGTGGCCTAGTGGTTAGGGTGGTGGACTTTGGTCCTGGGGAACTGAGGAACCGAGTTTGATTCCCACTTCAGGCACAGGCAGCTCCTTGTGACTCTGGGCAAGTCACTTAACCCTCCATTGCCCCATGTAAGCCGCATTGAGCCTGCCATGAGTGGGAAAGTGCGGGGTACAAATATAACAAAAAAAAAAAAAAAAATGTCTGGCATCCCTTGGATGGGGACTAGAGAATGATCAACCCTAATGGCTTTTATCGATGCTTGATTTCTATGCATCTCCAGAGTTTGAATACAGCTCTGAGAGTCAGACTGAAGCATCTGATGCCGATGTACTGGTTTCATCTGCACCAAAAATGTTCTTTTTTGATGCTTCTCTCAGCCTTTAAATTCCCCTACTTGACATCCGTGAACACAAAATATAAGAGAAGGAATCATGACTGGATTCCAGTCACGGCAGATATTCATTATAGATACGGTCCTGTTATACTTGAAAACTTCTTAAAGCCACTGGGAGATTTTTTTTTCTGGGATATATTTATTTATTTTTGTTTGTTACATTTGTATCCCACATTTTCCCACCTATTCGCAGGCTCAATGTGGCTTACATAATACCGTAGGCGTACGCCGGCCGGTAAAGACCAAATACAGAGTGGTATTATGGTAGAGTAGATACTTGTGTTACAGACATATTTGGGAATTGTAGGGAGGAGGAGTTGCGTTGAGTCCAATTCTAGCTTTAGTTAGTTATGTAGCAGGGTTCAGGCTTTTAGGTTATGTCAGTAAGGTACGCTTTTTTGAATAGGTAGGTTTTTAGTGATTTCCTGATGTTTAGAAAAAAAGATAGCCACCTTGCTAGGTGCCCAAAGCCTAAAATGACCAGAGTGGGCCACGGAAAATAAAGCTTAAAAACGTAACTAAGGTAAATTACAAGGGAATGAAGAAGGTCCCTGCATGACAACAGGATTTACAAACTTAAACCATGAAAGCATAGTACTAGTATCCGACACAAACAGGGGTAGGCACAACTAGGTCCTTACCTATATTTTTTACCTCCCCCTCACATTTATTAACAAGGCCACAGCACAATTACAAATGCAAATGATCATAGTAATCTAACAGAATCAACTCACTAAACATTAACAAGTGTAATTCTAACTGGCTAAATCATATTGCTGACTGACTATGGGAGGTAGCCTTCCCTGAAGGGTTTTGGGATGGGGCCATCGCTACCTTTCAGCTCAAGACTACAAGAGCCCAGGTCCAAAGGTCTCTATTCTATCCTCATTCCTTCTCGATCTGCCGCTTTTGACACTGTTGATCACAGCCTTGATATGCTGTCCTCACTTGGATTTCAGGGCTCTGTTCGTTATTGGTTTTCTTCTTCTCTCTCCCAGCGTACCTTTAGTGTATACTCTAGTGGATCCTCCTCTACTTCTATCCCAATGTCAGTTGGTGTACCTCAGTGATCTGTCCTGGGACCTCTTCTTTTCTCCATCTATACTTCTTCTCTTGGTACTCTGATCTCATCCCATGGTTTTCAGTATCATCTTTATGCTGATGACTCCCAGATCTACCTCTCCACACCAGAAATCTCAGCCAAAATCCAGGCCAAAGTATCAGCCTGCCTGTCTGACATTGCTGCCTGGATGTCTCAGTGCCATCTGAAACTAAACATGACCAAGACTGAGCTTCTTATCTTTCCCCCTAAACCAACCTCTCCTCCTCCCCCATTCTCTATTTCTGTGGATAACACTTTCATCCTTCCTGTCTCATCAGCTCATAAACCTTGGGGTCATCTTCGACTCCTCCCTCTCCTTCTCTGCACATATTCAGCAGGCTGCTAAAACCTGTCGTTTCTTTCTCTATATCATCACAAAAATTCGCCCTTTCCTTTCTGATACACTACCAGAACCCATATCCACGCTCTTATCACCTCTCGCTTAGACTATTGCAACTTGCTTTTCACAGGTCTTCCACTTAGCCATGTCTCTCCTCTTCAATCTGTTCAAAATTCTGCTGCACGACTAATATTCTGCCAGTGTTGTTATGCTCTTATTAGCCCTCTCCTCAAGTCACTTCACTGGCTTCCTATCCCCGCATACAGTTCAAACTCCTCTTATTGACCTATAAGTGCATTCACTCTGCAGCTCCTCAGTACCTCTCCACTCTCATCTCTCCCTTCATTCCTCCCCGGGAACTCCGTTCACTGGGTAAATCTCTCTTATCTGCACCCTTCTCCTCCACTGCTAACTCCAGACTCCATTCCTTTTATCTTGCTGCACCATATGCCTGGAATAGACTTCCTGAGCCGGTACGTCAAGCTCCATCTCTGGCAGACTTCAAATCTAAGCTAAAAGCCCACCTTTATGATGCTGCTTTTAACTCCTAACCCTTATTCACTTGTTCAGAACCCTTATTTTATCATCCACACTTAATATTCCCTTATCTCTTGTTTGTCTTAATTAGATTGTAAGCTCTGTCGAGCAGGGACTGTCTCTTCATGTTCAAGTGTACAGTGCTGCGTATGCCTAGCAGCGCTTTAGAAATGATAAGTAGTAGTAGTAGTAGTCATTAGCACTTTCGTTAAATTTAAAAATTTTGAAAATTCATGACTTCCACACATCCAAAGTCTGGAAATATCCATATGGTTTTTGGAAGGCAACAGCAGCCTATATTTACTGCAGGTCAAATACTTCAGCATAAACTTAAAATTTTCAAACAGGCTATTGCATGCATTTATATGCAAAATAAATGAAAGGTAAGGGCTAGCTAAAGCCATGGCTGCTATCTAAATCATTTACAAACTTGAAAAACAAAACTATTTTTCACAATAGGAACCAATGGTAAAGTACACTTTCCTTCAGTACAGTCCTTCAAAGCTGTATTTTAAACACATGTATTTTTGGACACAACTAGAAATGTAAGATTGGGAGGCAGAGCCGGTGGTGCTGGGCAGACTTACACGGTCTGTGCCCTGACAATGGCAGATGCAAATCAAGGTAAGGTATACACAAAAAGTAGCACACGTGAAATTATCTTGTTGGGCAGACTGGATGGACTGTGCAGGTCTTTTTCTGCCATCATCTATGTTACTATGTAAGTGCTGAATGTTTTGGTGCCCTGTTTAATAATGTTCATATTTATCTTGATACAGAAGACAGAACTTCCAGTTCTGAACATTAGAATCCTCAACACTACCATACCCCAATACTTCCCCCCACATTTCTTATCTTATCATCCTCTATACAACTTGTTATCTCTATAAGATTTTATAACCATACATTGTGTTATCTCTGTAATACCTTGTACCCATTCATTGTAAGCCGCACTGAACCTGCTATCGAGTGGGAAAGAGCGGGGTATAAATACTACAAATAAATAAATAGCTGTGCACATGAAAATGCAAGACTCACTTGGGCAAGTCACTTTACTTTCTGTCTACAATACAGCACATACACTGTCTTGTTATGGAAAATATCAGCATTTGTTACACTCTGCCCAAACGAAACAGCTCTACCTTTATCAAACCCAATTATAATTTTCTGTTAAGTTGCTACTTACTATTGCAACTTCAACTGCTCGTTCTGTTGTGTATGATAAGTCACAGAGAATTATCAACAGCCTATCCCGAGAAACAGACCGTGTGGCTGGCAAATATCTTATTTCATGACAGATGTTTTCCACAGTAATGCCCTGTTGAAATGAAACTCGAGAGTTAAGAATGCATACATGCACACACAACTCTTACTGCAGTCATTTCTAAATCAGTGTTATCTATGTTTCACAAACACTAAATGTACATTGGTATATTACACAATAGATCTGATCCATAGCTGGAACCTTGCTATATATAGCGATAGTGTACCTCAAAGCAGAAAAACTTATTCCTGTCTCAATTCATGAGCAAGGTAGTTATTCAGGGGCAAAAAGTACATATAGTACATTTTGTTTCAGTAAGGGTAACATGGACATTATTTTCAGTTTGTTTTCTGGTCATCTTCACACTTTTTCCCTTATTTTAAAGCTTAGTGCATGTCACGATTTTCATTTCATTTTAATACAAGTTAAATTGACGATGTGGTTTATACGAGTTTTAAATCAATTTAGTGTACACAAAATTTTAAGGCACACTAAAACTGAATGTTTGCTAACAAATGCGCATCCCTAATACCTAGTATTTTGTTTAACACAATCCTCTAGCTATATATCAAGGAGAACAAGCTAAGCCAGTCTTGCATTATCCCACTGCATGCATGAAGTGTTAGGAACTTAACAAGGTTATTGGAACTAAGAAAAGCAGGGCTGCATCACCATGCATGCAATGGGGTAAAAAAAAATGGTTTCAACCTATCCACCTTGGTTTGAAGGAATAAGGTCATCCAGTGTTTAATTGTATGTTTAGTAGTACTTGAGGAAAAGTAAAAAAAATCCATGCAGAAAGCTAAAAAAAAAAATAGTGACACACTCAAAATTGCTCAGAAATGGAGAAGTTAAAGCCAGAGGAGAAAGAGACAGTTGTGTAACTTAACCAAAATTTCTAACATGTCACAAGGTGAGACAAAAGTTCTACAACAATGTGTGCACAGAAAGAATTGGAAAATTAGAAGAACAAGATCAGCTTTCCTAAAGCTACAAGAGCTGGAGAAAATTTCAGCCTAGAACTGGAATGTTAAAAGATGCTCAAAATGAGATGTTACACAAAAATCTGACAAACGGCAAAATCCATTATTTACCCAATGAGCTGAGTACAGAAGACAAACAGCCTGGAAAACTGGTAAAATCAATTTCTCCTTATTGGAGAAGCAACTGTAACAGTAGATAACTTCAAGCAGGCGACGGAAATGAAGTGGATGGGACAACTTCCCTATGAGGAAAGTCTAAAGTGGCTAGGGCTCTTCAGCTTGGAAAAGAGAAGGCTGAGAGATTTGAGAGGTCTATAAGTAGAGTGGAATGGGTAGAGATGTTAAGCGCTTGTTTACTTTTTGTTAAAATACAAGAACTAGGGCACACACAATGAAGCTAAGCAGTAAACTTAAAATTTCTTCACTCGATGTGTAATTAAACTCTGAAATTTGTTGCCAGAGAATGTGGTAAAAGCAGTTACCTTTTATAAACTGTGGTAAGGGACAAGTCCCTAACAGAAACGTCCATAAACTATTAAGATGGACTTGGGAAAATCTACTACTTTTTCCTGCATTGCGGTACCTATATTCCTGCACAAACTTTACATTCCGATACTGAGTACTTTACTATCCTGTCTTTATGAAAGATTAATTTCCGTGAAATCAGGGTTTCTGTGTTTTTGATTGTTGGACCAGAGAAGTGTTGCCAAGTTGTTTGCAACACTGACATTCAGGCTTTTCAGAAACAGTTTAAGACTTATTTACCAAGGCTTTTATGCCAATGGCTGATTTTTATGCTTTGCAGGGGTTTTAAAGCTTTGTTTTATTGTATTATTTTATTATATTTATAGTACACTAGCCTGTTTTGTTTATTGAAAACTTATGTGACTCTAAACCATCTACTATGTTAGTAAGAAATACAAATATGCTAATAAAAGTTTTTAAAAAAACCCGTTCCTAGTGGCCACACACGTCCAGCCATGGTTTCTCCCCTCACATATAGGTACAGTTAAATTTGAAACTCTCTGAACTTAAAGGAGATAATTTTATAATTTTTATAACATCACTCCTGTACATATGTGGGCACATATACATGTAAATATTATTTTATAAAATACTGACTGATGTAAAGTACCTTATTGATGGGCATGCACAGAGGTTGAGTATGGGTGAAGTTGGCACATAAGAATGGAGACTATGAAATACCTTATTCTACCTGCATAAAGTATGTGTGTTCATTTATATCAGCTCTCAAGCAGCTGTATTTGCACCTATATTCAAGGAACATTCTCTGCCATACTTGTTAAACTTTTATAAAGACAAGTACGTACTTGTCTTTATAAAATAAGATCTATGGGGGCACCTACTAATGGTGCCTTGTAATAAAATTACTAAGAGCCAAAAACATCTGAAGTGTTTTGCTGTAATGGGAATCTCTTGATATATGCTGAATATATCTCAGACGAGATCTTCATTGGGAGACTTATTTGGCAAGTGGAAGATCAATCACACAGAATTCCTGTAAAGAACTTTTCATCTGAGGAGGATTCTAGAGGAATAAAATATGAATCTGGGCAGAGAGCTAAGACTGCTATGAGAAGGGGGGGGGGGGGGGTAGGGAGTACTCCCCTTGAAATGTGACACCTAAGCATCAGCAGAGAGACTACTGGACCTTAATGAATGAGTGTTTCTCTGCACAGGAGTAATACTCATGGATTGAGATTGTTATTCTTGGCTGCTAATACTGAAACAGATGGCAGATCTTTACAGCAATCCTTCACAAATTTGCTAAACATTAATTTGCAGAAACAAAAAGGGACTACTCTGTCAGAGGCAGTGAAATAAAGGGAGAATACTCAACTACTGTGGCCAGGGCTGAGTCGGAAGCAATTCGGGTTGGAGTCTGACTCCAGTTTCAAAAGAAAAAAACAGTATTGCATATTTTCATTTGACAGCATTTAGGTTTTGTTCAGGTATTTGTTAAAACTTCAAATAAATATATTTTGTGGTATATTAGCCCTTATTTTATATATAAACATCCTATGTTTCTGTAATTAATCAAATTTCTCTATCCATAGTAGGAGTTGGATTTAGGGTCATGCAGTAGAAATACAGAGCTGGAGTTGAAGGTTTGGTATACTGACTCCACAGCCCCAACTATGACTGGAATGGACACCAGTGTGAATTAAATAAGAAATATACAGGAATATACTAGATTCCATAAAATCCTCAAATCATTCCTATTCAAACAAACCCTCACAAAGAACAACCATATCTCAAACAACTAATTATTACCTGAATTAGTTATTACTCGATTTACCATTAAATTTCTCTTTGCTTCATGTACAATTTCTCATTCATAATAGATTTTCTAAATGCTAAACATACATAGTTATCCAAGTATATTTATGATACTGCACTGTAAAATTGGATTCTTATAACCAATTACTTTCTTATGCATTATTCTTTGTTATGTATCCTATATGGTTTATTGTAAGCCAAGTGAACTTAAACTTGTTTGGGATAATGTGAGATATAAATAAATAAATGTCTGGAAAACGCAACTGCTTGCAAAATCAATAGGATATGTTTGGGCACTACTATTATGAACTCTGTAAAGGAGACTTTCTACAATTTGGGAACTTTTTGTTTGAGTGGCATTGGTCTATCTACTCCATAGAACTACCAGTCCACCAGACATGTTAATAAATAGGTTCATGGTGCTTTCTTTTGTACTGAGTATAGTCCTTGCCATATAGAAACATTGTCAGCTAATGCCATGATTTATATGCAAGGATGATGATTCTTGGTGATTTCTCTATATTATATAATACTAGTAAAAAAGGCCCGTTTCTGACACACATGAAATGGGCGCTAGCAACGTTTTCCTCGGAGTGTGTATGTGCGAGTGTGTGTGTGTGAGAGGGAGAAAAAGAGTGAGTCTGGGTGCGAGTGTGTCTGTGAGAGCGAGAGAGAGACAGAGAGAGAGAGAGAGAGAGTGTGTTTCACACAGATACAGTGTGCGCCAGAGAGAGAGTGTATGTGAGACACAGACTCTCTGTGGGACTCTCTGTGGGACTGAGTGTATGAGACCAAGAGAGTGTGTGAGTGACTGTGTGACACAGAGAGTGAATGTGATACAGTGTGAGTGTGTGTGTGAGAGACTGTGTGACACAGAGAGTGAATGTGATACAGTGTGAGAGTGTGTGTGTGTGTGAGAGAGAGAGAGAGAGAGAGAGAGAGAGAGAGAGAGAGAGATATCTCCCCCCCTCTCTGGTGTCAGGCCCCCCCCTCCCTGGTGTCTGAGCGTTACTGTGCAGGACGCTGAGCTCTGGCTGTGCTTCAAGGAACTGACCAATCTTATTTAATAGAATGCACCTCCAACATTCTGAAGCCGAGAAACCTCGTGTGGTTGGTCACTTCTGCTTGTGACGAACCCGGAAGTACGTGATGTCAATTCAGGACATGGATACAGAGAGCAGTAATGCCTCAGCCATGCAGTCAGCTTCAGAATGTTGGAGGTGCGTTTTATTATATAGGATCACAGGCAGGATCTGTGCATAAATGAACCATCTCTCTGACCTCATGTGCAACTTTCTTCAAATCAGTCCCCTTACTTTCTAACTCTTCTTACTGTCTTACCTATCTATATGTTCCATCTTTGCTTTACCATTCACTATCAATTATAATGTTCTACTACATATTGTGTTTACATTGTATGTATATACTTTGTATTTGAATATTTTTACTGCTGTAATTGCCTATTGCTCAAGTTTGGCTATTCTTACTGTACACCGCCTTGAGTGAATTCCTTCAAATAATAAATACATTTTAGTATTGAGAGAACATATATAAATCAATAGTAAATTCATTTTAGTATGCAACACAAAAATCTTGTTTAAAGCCAGTTTTTGTTTAAATCAGTCAGATCTTCAGCATTTAAAAGATCTGTATTTGCAACTTGCCTTTTACCCTAGCTGATTCCTAAACATAGGTCTTATGCATGGTCCATCTATAACAGAGCTCAGTTAAGACTACTCCAGGCTAAAAACTTGATTCACTCTAGTCAATATAAAGGACTCTCCTAGTAAAGGTAAGTATTGTGCTTATGAGAAGTTGCTCTCTCACTTTTGACATATGTACTATACAAATTATTAGTAAAGCAACAAATAAAATAAAATGTAGGCTCACCTGGGGCATTTTGTCCTTGTTAAAAATTAAGGTAATCCTGGCACAGTTATTATCTAGATATCCAGAACTGGGCTCACACTTAACATTGTCTGGTAGAGTTTCTAGGCCACTGCATTCTCCCCACTCAGCACAAGGAGGTTGGAAACACTTTACAGATGTTTTTATTTGGCAGTCTTGTCTTGCAGGACACTGGGTACTTTCTGGGCTATGCCCATACAGACTTTGTAACAAACAAGGTTTTCTGCCACACCATACCTAGAAATCAAGGCATACTGAAATTAAATCCAATTGATTTCTCACACTTAAAAATTTTAACTAAATTTAGCTTAACCTAGCAGCAATACAAGTTGTATTTTTAAAAACATAACATAATTCTGCCTCAAGATACATTGAAAGGCTATATGGTAAAATTATTGTGTCTTGTTAATTTGTTTTCCTTGAATTCTGCTAGACCAGTCCAGACCAATGGGCGGTGTCCCCATACCAGCAAATGGTAAGGAGAGAAATTTGAATATTCTGGTTATCACCATCGCTAAGGAATGGTGCAGTCTGCAACACAGAAAGCACAATAGTGAGGTGTATACCTAAAGAAAGAGACAAAGGGCTAAACAGCCTTGTACTCCCTTTATTTGAATCCAACAGACGACGATGACAAGAAGAACAGATGACACAAAGGATCAGACCGGACACGGCCATGTTGCCTGCATCAGGAGCCATGCAATCTTTGGAAAATGTCACTCAGGAATTGGAGTGCACTTCTATTTATCAAATTCCAAACCACAATTAACAGTGTAACAGCGCTGGAATTAATGCTGCTAGATCATACACCAACATGCTGTTGGATTTGAATAAAGGAAACTTTTAGAGTACAAAACTGTTTATTCCTTGTCTCTTTCTTTTGGTATATTCCTCACTATTGTGCTTCCTGAAGACTTTATGAGGATTCTTTCCTCCTCTTTCATGTGTGCAGTCTAGAACAGTTCAGTATGCTAATAACAAAGCCCCAAATAAAAAAGGCAACCAGAAGAACGAGACAAGCACAAGAACCACCACCACCCCTATACCAATCCAGGGAACTTTGGGGTAATAACTACACTCTTAATTACTATTACATACACAATGAAAGGTATGAGCTAAGGAATGCTCAGATTCCAGTGCTGCAGGTTTCCCTGGAGGGATGGTACATTGTCTAGCAGGATTTAAAGAAAGGTAATTTCATCTTGCACCACTTTGAAGTTGCAAACGTAAGTGAATTCAATTACAGCTTTAATCTACCAAGCAACGGTCAATTTGGCAGTCACCTGCCTCTTATGTGGCCCACTGATGAGAAAAAAATGGTTTCATCTTCTGAAAGCTTGATAACATGCAGGTAATAAAAAGCAGCTCTATGAATATCCAACTTCTGCTGCTGACAGAGCCACTGCATGTGTTGAGGTAAAGAGCACTGGAGCCACATGGCGTGGTGGCATTGATAATATGGCTACCAATCACATCAAAGGCAGCTCCCAGCTCTTAGTGACTATCAGTGGCTCTGGATGGGAGCTCATAGGCCACTCCTCAAGCGGCACCTGCAGCTTCCTTGAATTGCGCTGCCCTGACTTACTGTCTCCAGTGTGAAGGAGACAGTTGAGCTGGCAGTGGTACTCATGTGTCAACTCCCGCAACCCCCTTACTGGGGACCTGCCAGCATCATGGGCCTGGAGAATTCGCAAGACACCACTGTCTCGGGGATCCCTTCCTGCTTGAGTCCCACCAGAGCTGTCCTACTCCACCATGCTACACTAAGCTGCCCTGCTCCTGCTGTGCTCTACCCTTATCTTTTTACCTTAGAAAAAGTGTTCATGCCCTTTAAAAATATCTATTTTTTGAGAGCACCGGGGGGGGGGGGGGGGGGGGGGGAGGAAATGATCAGAAGAAGAAAGGACACAAACACACAGGGC
The DNA here is from genome assembly GCF_901765095.1 of Microcaecilia unicolor. Classification (NCBI taxonomy): domain Eukaryota; kingdom Metazoa; phylum Chordata; class Amphibia; order Gymnophiona; family Siphonopidae; genus Microcaecilia; species Microcaecilia unicolor. The sequence continues at coordinate 183,270,314 of NC_044039.1, read as the reverse complement.
TCCTAGGCACCTCTACCATGCCCAGGCAGTTGGAAAAGGCCCGCAGGCCAAGCACAGGTATCTGGAGAGTAGTGCCACACTGAGCTCAACTAGGAAAAGGTCTTTGGGAGTTTGGACTGAGCCCCAGAAAGCACAGGCCACACACTACCTCATCATTGCCATCTGTAGACTGCAGCCTAGGGAGTCAGGCCTAGCCTGCTGCATCAGCCCGTTTGAACCATTTGTTAGAGGCAGGAGTGTTCCAGACTGCTCCTTACAGTGGTAACATCAGTGGACGTGTTTAATTTCTCCAATTCCTATCTAGTCATACGGGGTCAAAATCCATTAGTTTGGACCAGTCTAGAAGGATAACGAAATTAATTTTTCTTCAACTTATCCTTAAGTGCTTCTGTTCCAGTAGGTGAACATCTGATCAAATAGCTAGTGTGAGGTTAACAGTTATCCAGTGTTGATGGGTCATGATTTTAAGTAGTGTAGCTACTCTGTTCCTCCTGGCTTCAGGAAAAAATCTACAGCCTAGAGGTATTGGTTGCATGTAAAACATTTTTGCCTTGTTGAATCCCATCCCTTTATACATTTGACACCTGTTTTAATAAATCATATGTTACAGCTGTGATAATGTACTTTCATACAACGGATACAGAGAATGCTTAGAGCATTAGGCATACAGTACTTTCATCTCTCTAGAGAAAAGTTCTAGCTTTTCACCTGCTTTTAATCATCCAATATTCACACTTCCTCTCTAGTCTCATGTGTTTAGAAGTTAGAAGACTAAAAAAAGAATTAAAAAAAAAAAGCATAGTAGCTTGTTTCCTTTATGTAAGCAACTAAACAACAGATTTTGCTAAAATCCATTATCTTTTACCTGCTATTCAAATGTGGATATAACCCTATGTGTACATTCATGTTTTCATACCAACATAAAACTTACAGCAGATATTTCAGTCAAAAACAATGCACAATACAATTCTGAACATTCCTTAGTCTTCCACTGAATGAAATGCCACAAGAAACTTTCAGTCCTCACCCGCTAAGACAGGCGTGGGCAACCTATGACGCACCACTGAACGCTATGTGGCCCGCGAGACCATGGTAAGTATACACAGAAAACATCATTAACCAGACTTTTTGCTATTTAAAATACTGTATTTTGCAAACAATTTCAGAATAGCCACTCTAGCAATTTGTTACCATCATTTTTAGTTCAATATTTACTTATCACAAGTGGTCTATAGAGTTCTGTGCATTCTGGCATTATATAATGTCGTGGACCACCAAGGACAGTGCTGCCATTGATTATTTATTGTGGCTTAATATACCGCCTTATATGTGGCCCTGTATGTATAAAGGTTGCCCACCCCTGCGCTAAGAGAATGCATGTTAGAACTGCAGTGCTTCTAAAAGAGATGAATATATACAGATAATCAATACCTTGGTACAGTCAGCAGAACCATCTAAACAGTGGCAGGTGTTGCATTCTTGATCCCATCTACTGCCGTGAGGAAATTGCATTCCTTTAAGCCAACATGGCTTTCCGAAGCCAATCACTTAAGAGGGGTGTGGGAGGGAAGAAAACAGCAAGATAAAACATAAGTAATCATTCCAAAATGTAACCAACCCTAAAAACTAATTACTGTTCAAATATACAGAAAAACAAACTAGTATACACAAAAACACAACTGTCAATTAAAATGTTACACTCCCATTCATTCAAAATACCTTCTTGGCATCTGGGTCCTGCTCTTCCAGGTGGACAGGAGCATCTGTATCCATTTATTTCATCTATGCATGTGGCACCATATGCACATGGGGAGGACTGACATTCATCTATATCTATAAAACAAAAATCAATCAGCAGATTTAACTATTGCTTAATTACAAGCAACTGCAGGAATATCAGTCTCACAGCAAAGGTCATCTCTCTAGAAACATAATAGCAAATATGAACTGTACGAACCCCTTAATGCATTTTTCTATGGTCTGTAAACGCATACTACATTTATTGATTTGATAATATCATCCTATCTGGACATCCAATCAGAATGGTAAACAAATCATCATAAAAACAATATCATAAAAGATCATAATAAAAGTGATAATACATTAACAGAACACAAACACCAAAAACGACAATACACAACATTTAAAACCATGGCAACCTAGCCTATATTATCCGACCCCAGGAAGGCGAGAGTGAAGTAACAGGTTTTTACTCCTTTCTTGAAGGCAGAAAGATTAAATTCTAATCAAAGATAAAATGGTAAAGCATTCAAACAGGCTGAGCTAAATAATAAAATGTGGCAGCTCAAGTAGATTCAAGTCTTGCATGGAAGAACTATGCAATTCTGATCTTACTGCTCTTGAAGGACAGTAAGGAATAAGAAAATTGGCCAAATATTCTAGCTGGCCTAAAGTGCTTTTATAGGCAATCACCAAAATCCTATAATTCATACAACATGAGCTGGGGAGCCAATGTAATTCTCTCAAGAGGTAATTCTGTCATATCTTTTAGCACCACTGATGATTCTTATGGCCATATTCTGGATCATCTGCATCTCTTAATAGTATAAGCAGGGAAGCCATTATATAAGAAATTAGCATAATCCAGCCTATTCAATACCAGAGCACGCATGAGCTTATGGCGTGATGGTTTATCAAAATAAGTTCTAACAGATCTAATTAAACGTAAAATCCCACACCTTTTATGAGTCACAGTTGAAATATGTATATCAAAAGATAACTGCATCTAAGGTAACCCCTTAAAAATAGAACCAAACATGTGTCTAGATAATTGTGGCCGCGGCCATTTTTAAACTCCACGTGAAATGAAGATGCTGCTTAATTTATAGTGGAGACAGTCCTTGATACAGCGTTTAGCGAAACAGATAATTGTGGATTAAGGGGAGAACTCCTGTCATATGAGGAAAGGCTTAAGAGATTAGGCCTCTTCAGCTTGGAAACGAAACACCTGAGGGGGATATGATAGAGGTCTACAAAATATTGAGTGGTATAGAACAGGTAAATGTAACTCAATTTTTTAACTCTTTCAAAAAGTACAAAGACTAGGGGACACTCAAGGTTATATGGTACTACTTTTAAAATTAACAGGAGAAAGTATTTTTTCATTCAATGAATAGTTAACCTCTGAAACTTGTTGCCAGAGATGTGGTAGCAGTGGTTAGTGCATCAGGGTTTAAAAATTTAAAAAAAAAAGTTTGGAAAAGTCCATCCTCTACTATTGAGATAGACATGAGGAAAGCCACTGCTTGTCCATGGGATCAGCAGCATGGATTTTGCTACTATTTGGGATTGTCAGGTACTTGTGAACATGAATTGGCCACTCCTGGAAGTAGGATACTGGGCTAGATGGACCATTGGTCTGATCTAGTATGGCTAATCATATGTTAGCTTTCTGCAGGTAACACAAAGATCTGCAACAAAGTGGACATCCCGGAGGGGAGTGGACAACATGGTGGACAACATGAGAAGTGATCTAAGTTAGAAGAAAGGTCTAAGGAATGGCAGTTAAAATTTAAGGTAAAGTGTGATGCACTTGAAGTGTAGAAATCCAAAGAGCGAAAGGCTAAGATGCACAGATAAGAGAGGGACCTGAGGATCTCAAGGTTGAGAAATACAGTGTGACAAGGCTGTGGTCAAAACCAGGACGACGCTAGGCTGCACAAGAGAGCCATAACCAACAGAAGACAGGAGATGTTAATACCCCTGTATAGGTCATTAAAAAGGCTCCAGGTTTTGGAGGCTGTATCTTGAGGACAAGAGACTTGAAGCAGTTCAGAGGAAGGCGACTAAAACGGTATAGTGTTTGTGCCAAACAACCTAAGAGAAGAGACTTGAAGATCTGAATATAAATAACCTAGAGGAAGAGGGGAATAAGGGAGACTGTAGTCATTTGTGACTCACTGAGAGAAAAGGTACCAAAAGTGGAATGTGACTTATTTACACCACAAGATAGAAGGATAACAACTGCATAATCCTGCAAAACTTCAGCCTCTGGTATGGACTAATTACACCTTTTTTAAAAAATGAGAAATTATTAATAAAAAAAGTAATTAACCCCAGAAATCACATGTCCTACAGTTTTTAGCCTGTAGAACATAAAGCTGTGAAAAAAAATTACATAGTCCCATTCTACTGACCATATACAAAACTTTTAAAAATGAAAAGTTGCCTCGCCAACCTTTTATAGCCTTTTTTATGGGTTTTTTTTTTAAACACCAAAACCTTTTCACTCAATGGGTCACATTTTAACAGTTGTACAACTGGTACTAATATACCGACAGGAGAAAAAGTAAAACTAAATGACATGAATTAAGATTACAGGGTGGTAGATTTAGGAGTAACATCAGATAAATTTTTTTTTTTTTACAGATTCCTAATACTCTCCCAGGGGAGGTGGTGGGAACAAAAACAGTGAATAAATTTTAACAAACAAACATGCTGGAAACCAGTGGCGTTCCTAGGGGGGCAGACACCCGGGGCGGCGCCCCGCCCCCCCCCCTGGGTGCGGCGCCCCGCCCCCCGATGCAGCGCGGACCCCCCCCCGGGTGCAGCACCCACCCCCAATGCAGCGCGGACCCCCCCTGGGTGCATGCCGCTGGGGGGGGGGGGGGGGGTGCCACAGCCCGCGCCTGCTCTCAGTTCCCTGACTTCGCGTGTTCGCTGCAGCTCCCTTGCTCTGACCCGGAACAGGAAGTAACCTGTTCCAGGGCACTGCAGCGAACGCGCGAAGTCAGCGAACTCAGAGCAGGCATGCACCCGGGGCGGAGCGCCCCCACCGCCCCCCCCCCCCCCCTTGGTACGCCACTGCTGGAAACACATAAGGAATCCCTATATAAAAAGGCATGGAAGCAAAGCAAAAGTAAATGTCCTTCCAATCTTAGAACAGAGAGGTGTAAACTGCATGGAGTGGCAGAAAGGACTCAGGCCACATTTAGTGTGAATGGCTATCTAAAGACTAATCAACATTCAAAGCTGGAAGAGTGAATTTGCCAGTGAAGTAATCGGCCCACATTGAACAAGGGTAAAGCGTGGAGGTAAAAGCATTCGACAACCCCTAGACTTGGAGAAAATGGGAAGTGTTAACAGTTGAAGGCTTGGATCAAATGTCTCACGAGTAACATTTAAGCAAAACTATGCTGTTATGCTACAGTCTGCATGTACACATTTATAACAATTCTGTGAAATCATTTGAACATTAGCCGCTTTTATGAATTTTAAGTGTGTAGCTCAGATAACTAGGCATAGTAAGGGGTGGACATAATGGCACATTGTTTCATATGTCGACTTTGATTAAGCTACGTTGCAGTCAAACTGTTAGGCAGACTGGACAGAACATGCAGGGCTTCATCTGCAGTCATTTACTATGTTACTATGACAGTTCTTGGTAATGGAATGACAAGTCCATTCAAATGTTGAGTAATATTTGCTGTTTAGAAATGTATATCTCTGTGTAACTCCCCAGTGTGGTTCCTTGAAAAACCTAAACCACCTTTGGTCATGTTTACTTCCTGAAAAAGAACTTTTTGACTTGTGGCATTCCCATTAATCACACTCTGTGAAGTTATCATGCAAAAGATATTTACAGTGTTATATTTTCCTATATTTTAGTTAATTGACAGTAGTTCATGCTCACATTCTTATGATCAAATCTACAGAATAATTCAATTTCTGTACAACTTTCTGAATGTTTATGGAGGAGTGGCCTAGTGGTTAGGGTGGAACTGAGTTCAATTCCCACTTCAGGCACAGGCAGCTCCTTGTGACTCTGGCAAGTTACTTAACCCTCCATTGCCCCACGTACAAATAAGTACCTGTATATAATATGTAAGCCGCATTGAGCCTGCCATGAGTGGGAAAGCGCAGGGTACAAATGTAACAACAAAAAAAAGACTGAATAGATGAAACACAGTTAAGTTAAACATAATATACTACACATTTATTTTAACAACTTAAAAAGGCCCATTGGGTGTATTTTAACATATTTACAATTTTTCAGGTTAAATATGCTGCTCATTTCACAGGAAAAGCAAAGGCTTTATAGACAGAAGCTTAAAGATATAGGAACAATTGAGGAGAGGATGTATGAAAGAAGTATAGTATGTGAATAGCTGAAAGAAGAACTCCATGACTACAGAAAAACTTGAGGAACATGACAAATGTTATAAAAAGAATCAATCAGCAAATCTGATGAATGAAAAAGTCTAAAGCAGGAATATCCAGTTTTCAAGTTTTTGAAGTCCATACAGAAGCCCTTCAGTAAGGAGGTTAACTGTGCCTCTCGAGCTTTACCAGGAAAAGAACACAAGTTGTTATAAACTGTGTAAACACAATCTTTTACCTGAAGGTCAGCCTTCAGTTAAATCTGGCACATTAAGACCACAGTTTGTATACCTGAAGCAGGACATACCAATGGCACTATGCCTATGCTGCTACCAGAAAAAATGTCAACCTGCTAATATCTTAGCAAACATATTGAGGGGATGCCAGTTGAAGTTACGTGACTTCATTATGATCAGAAGCAGGAACAGAGCAAAATTCTGGACTGTGACAAGTGTGCTAGATAGAGGTATTACCAAAGTTTCAAGAACCTTGGAAAGAATATAAAATGGGATTGTAGGAACTGTGCAATCAGCAGATAAAGGTGGAGAAATTAGGAACCATAAAGGACTGCCTGACCTTGAGAAGCAGCTGCCATATTTTCTTGAGTATACATTCATCAAAAGACAGCGCTTCCCATCAAAATGAGAATCACCTTCAAAATTATGTAACTATCTTTCAAATCCTAAATGGCACAGCTCCAGACTATGTGGTACCATTAATAAACTTACCTCAAAGAAACACTAAATATGAGGCAAGAAACGATCTTAGACTACACCTCCCAAATTGAAAAAAAAAGTGATCTACAAATCTGTCCACTCTGCAGACTTCACTTACCTAGGAACCAAATGGTGGAACTCCTTACCACCCAAAATAAGAAATATATAGGAATATACTAGACTCCGCAAAATCCTCAAATCGTTCTTATTCAAACAAACCCTCACAAAGAACAACCATATCTCAAACAACTAATTACCTGAATTGGTTATTACACTATTTATGATTAATTTTCTCTCTGCTTCATGTACAATTTCTCATTCATAATAGATTTTCTAAATGTTAAACTTCCATAGTTATCCTAGTATGTTTATGATGCTGTATGGTAAAATTGGATTCTTACAACAAATTACTTTCTTATGCATTATTCTTTCTTATGTATCCTATACTGTTTATTGTAAGCCACATTGAACTCAAACTTGTTTGGGATAATGTGGGATATGTCACAAATAAAATAACCATGTGGGAAAAAGATGCAACGTGTGCAAGCAAGACAGCTGTACACGTTGATTTCGTTACTAATTTCACTCTTCGACCACAGGCTGAGATACAGGGTACTCATTGGAGCAATCAACAAATCTTTACTGCATACTGCTGGCTTGGAGTGGGACCATGGCATATGTTCAAATTCATTACTCACAAGTGCAGAATTTAAGTATTCTGGTCGTGTATTCCTTGATTGGTGGCTTAACTATATCAACATACCATTCAGTTAAAGCAGGTTGTGTTCTCTAGTGACAATAGCCAGTCAATTCCAAGTAGAAACTCTTGTTCTGCGTATCATATTTATGAAGGCAGCTTATGATTTGGCTGTACAGTGGCATTTCTTGGTATTAGAACATGAAGGTGTCATGGATGGAATCGGGGGGGGGGGGGGGGGGGGAATTTTAAAGACAGCAGTATGGAATAAAACTGGAAGTGGAAACTCTGTTGCTAATGCCAATATCCTTGGTCAGGTTGCTACTGAAAAAGCATCTAAAGTCACGGTTCTGATGGTCACTGCAGAGCAAATATACAGCCAGTGAAAATCAGCGTTAGAATGGTATCTGGGCAGTTTGTGACATAAACCATATGTACTATTGCGTATTTTTTATTTTTCTTACATTTGTACCCCGCGCTTTCCCACTCATAGCAGGTTCAATGCGGCTTACATATTATATACAGCTACTTATTTGTACCTGGGGCAATGGAGGGTTAAGTGACTTGCCCAGAGTCACAAGGAGCTGCCTGTGCCTGCAGTGGGAATCAAACCCAGTTCCCCAGGACCAAAGTCCACCACTCTAACCACTAGGCCAATCCTCCATTACTGCATTATAAGCAATATTCCAGCTGTAATTACAATGTTGTAAACATAATGAATGGTGAAGTGCAAAAAGATGAAGGGACAGAAAAATAGTATAAAAAATGAGGAGAATTTGTATTTGTCAAATATTGTACAAAGAGGAAGTAAAGATTTTACATAGGACAGATTGTTAATGTTACACACTGATGAAAACACAGTGGAGCTGTCATTCCCACATAAACAGGATCACATAGGGTACACGTTTCATTTCCCTGATTAGTCAGAAGTTGGGTTCACAGCTCAAGTTTTCAAGAAACTGGCAACACTGATACCTGAAACAGTATTCACCATGTCACCAGTTGTTGCGGAATGATTATCTGTAATAGCGCACAGCAGTCCTCTATTTGCTGAGTTTTATTTAAAAATTATCTGTAGTCTGGATATGGTAGTTGTGGATTGAACTTTTCAATTGCTTTGAACAGCTATTGAAAAACCTATGCACCTGTTTGCAAAATGCAAATTATAATAGAATTAGAAATATACCAATGTTTGTATAAATGTTATCCTTTTGTTTTGATTACTTGGTACAGACTGCCCATCCAGCCTGTTGCAAGTCCCCTCTGAAGGCAACTTCCAAAGCAGAAACTCATACAATGCTTTTTTTTTTTTGTTTGCAGGGCCTGGGTTGTGGAATACTGTACTAGCTGATAACCAATTCGGAAAAAAAATTGAGCTTACAAATGAAAGTGAAGACCTTTTCCTTTGACCATATATTCAAGAAAATGAACTGTAACCAAATGATTTCAATTTGCAGCCATGGACCCCAAACAATCTGCAATGTTAATCTAGTTTTGCTGTAACTAAGTAAATAGGTGTTACCATACTGGGACAGACATTAAGTCCAGCATCCCGTTTCCAACAGTGTCCAATCCAGGTTACAAGTACATGGCAAGATCCCAAAACAGTACAATAAATTTTATGCTGCTTATCCTAGAAATAAGCAGTGGATTTTCTCCAAGTCCATCTTAATAATGGCTTATGGATTTTATTTTATTTGTTACATTTGTATCCCAAATTTTCCCACCTATTTGTAGGCTCAATGTGGCTTACATAGTACCGGAGAGGCCTTTGCAGGCTCCAGTGTGAACAAATACAGGGTGATGTTGTGGTAAGATCAAGTTCATGTGGCACAGCCACATTAGGGAATCGGAGAACAGAAGAGTCGTGTTATGTCCCTTACGTGCTTTAGTTTGGTTGTGTTGCAGAGATTAGGCATTTAAGTTGGCTCGGTAGGGTATGCCTTTTTAAACAGGTTGGTTTTTAGTGATTTCCGGAATTTTAGGTGGCCGTACGTCGTTTTCAAGGCTTTTGGTAATGCGTTCCACAGTTGTGTGCCTATGTAGGAAAAACTAGATGCATAACTTGTTTTGTATTTTTTTTTTGTATTTAAGTCCTTTCTTTAAGGAAGCTATCCAAACTTTTTTTTAAAAGCCCGCTAAGCTAACTGCTTTTACCACATTCTCTGGCATTGAATTCCAGAGTTTAATTACATATACTAATTTGTAGCTTCATTGTGCGCCCCCTAATCCTAGTATTTTTGGAAAGAATAAAACAAGCGATTCACGTCTACCCGTTCCACTCATTTTATAGACCTCTCATATCTCCCCCTCAGCCATCTTTTCTCCAAGCTGAACAGCCATAGCCACTTTAGCCTTTCCTCATAGGGAAGTCGTCCCATCCCCTTTATCATTTTTGTCGCCCTTCTCTGTACCTTTTTTTAATTCTACTATATCTTTTTGGCAATGCGGTGACCAGAATTGCACACAGTATTCGAGGTGTGGTCGCACCATGGAGCGCTACAAAGGCAATATGTCCTCACTTTTGTTTTCCACTCCATTCCTAATAATACCTAACATTCTACTTGCTTTCCTAGATGCCGCCGCACACTGAGCAGAGGGTTTCAACATATCATCAATAATGACACCTAGATCCCTTTTCCTGGTTGGTGACTCCTGATGTGGAACCTTGCACCATGTAACTATAGTTCAGGTTCCTCGATCCCACATGCATCACTTTGCACTTGCTCACAATAAACATTAACTGCCATTTGGATGCACAGTCTTGTAAGGTCCTCTTGTAATTTTTCACAATCCTCTTGCAATTTAGCAACTTTGAACAACTTTGTGTCATCAGCAAACTTAATCACTTCACTAGTTACTCCCATCTTTAAATCATTTATAAATATGTTTAAAAAGTAGTGGTCCCAGCACAGACCCCTGGGAAACCCGACTTTCTACTCTTCTCAATTGAGAATACTGACCATTTAAATCTACTCTCTGTTTTCTACCCTTTAACCTGTTTTTAATCCACAATAGAACACTACCTCCTATCCCTTGACTCTTCAATTTCCTCTGGAGTCTTTCACGAGACTGTCAAATGCCTTTTGAAAATCCAGATACACAATAAATCGACCAGCTCACCTTTATCCCCTGTTTGTTTAGCCTTTCAAAGAAATGTAGATTTGTGAGGCAAGATTTCCCTTTGCTGAATCCATATTGGCTTTGTCTCATTAATCCATGCTTTTGATATTCTCTGTAATTTTGTTTTTTATAAAACAGTCTTTACCATTTTGCCCAGCACCGACATCGAGCTCACTGGTCTATAATTTCCCTGATCTACACTAACCTTTTAAAAATCGGCGTTATATTGGCCACCCTCCAATATTCTGGTACCATGATTGATTTTAAAGATAAATTACATATTACTAACAATGGTTGGGCAAGTTAATTTTTCAAGTCTATCTGTACTTTGGGATGAATACTATCCGGTCCAGGTGATTTGCTACTCTTCAGTTTGTCAAATGGCACCATTACATCTTCCAGGTTTATAGAGATTTCATTCAGTTTCTGACTCGCCAACTTTGAATACCATTTCTGGCACCGGTATCTCTTCCATATTTTCTCGTGAAGACTGAAGCAAAGAATTCATTTAATCTCTCCACTATAATTTGTCTTCCCTGAGTGCCCCTTTTACCCCTCGGTCATCTAGCAGTCCAACTGATTCTTTTGCCAGCTTCTTGCTTCTAATAAACCTAAAAAAAATTATGTGTTTTTGCCTCCAGTACAATCTTTTTTTTCAAAGTCCCTCGTTGCCTTCCTTATCAGCACTTTGCATTTGACTTGCCATTCCTTATGCAGTTTCTTATTTTCAGTCGGATCCTTCTTCCATTTTCTGAAGGATTTTCTTTTCACTCTAATAGCTTCCTTTAGCTCACTTTTAATCATGCCAGCTATGGTTTGGTCTTCCGTCCTCCTTTTCTAATACATGAATATAACTAGCCTGGGCTTCGAGGATAGTATTTTTTAACAGCATCCAAGACTGTCAATTTTTGACCTTTGCAGCCTGCTTCTCAAGTTTTTTTTCAGCATTGTTCTCATTTTATCATAGTCTTCTTTTTGAAAGTTAAATGCTAATGTATTGAATTTCCTGTGTGTACCTATCCAGAGCTGATATCAAATCTGATCATATTATGATCACTGTTATCAAGCGGCCCTACCACCATTACCTCCTGCACCAGAACATGCGCTCCACTAAGGCCTAGGTCTAGAATTTTTCCTCCTCTTGTTGGCTCCTGTACCAGCTGCTCCATAGAGCAGTCCTTGATTTCGTCAAGGAATTTTACCTCCCTGGCATTCCCTGATGTTACATTACCCAGTCAATATCAGGGGTAATTGAAATCCCCCATTATTACTGTGTTCCTCAGTTTGTTATCCTCCCTAATTTCTGATAACATTTCTGCATCTGTCTGTTCAACCTAGCCAGGTGGATGGTAGTACACTATCACTATCCTTTTCCCCTTTACACATGGAATTTCAATCCATAAGGATTACAAGATTTGTTTTGTGTCCTGCAGAATTTTTAATCTATTTGATTCAAGACCCTCCTTAACATACAATGCTACCTCTCCACCAATTCGATCTACCCTATCACTACGATATATTTTGTACCCTGGTATGACAGTGTCCCACAAACTGTGTTTGTTATTTTACTATATCATATGTTGATATGGAAGTTGCTAAGAACCAGTGATAATTAACTGATTTTAAATAAAATATAGTGGTGACTAATGCCTCTGTCCATGTGTCCACTTTGAGAACCTGTTCCTCCAAAAAGAAACAGGATGGAGGCAATTCAGAGGAAGACTAACAAGATGAAGGATCTCCAACAAAATCTGTATGACATAGGCCTTCATGACAAATCACAAGAACTAGAAACTCCACAAAAGCTCAAAAACAATTAGCAAGTTTCCATGCCAGTATATAGTGCTCTCTGGCTGATGCATAATGTAATGCCTTAAAAAAAAAAAAAAAAGGACAACCTCAGTGAACACACCACAGCTCCTCGCTTACGTATAGAGCTTAAGGTCGACACCCATCACAGGTCAAGAAAAAATAAAACTTCCATTTAACTTATGGAAAATCAAACAGAGTGATAGGAAACAGAGTGGGGTTAAATGGGCAGTATTCACAATGGAGAAGGGTAGTTAGTGGGGTTCCTCAGGAATCTGTGCTAGGACCGCTGCTTTTTAATATATTTATAAATGATTTAGAGATGGGAGTAACTAGCGAGGTAATTAAATTTGCTGATGACACAAAGTTATTCAAAGTCGTTAACTCACGACAGGATTGTGAAAAATTACAGAAGGACCTTACGAGACTGGGAGGCTAAATGGCAGATGACGTTTAATGTGAGCAAGTGCAAGGTAATGCATGCGAGGAAAAAGAACCCGAATTATAGCTACATCATGCAAGGTTCCACGTTAGGAGTTACGGACCAAGAAAGGGATCTGGGTTTCGTCGTGGATAATACACTAAAACCTTCTGCTCAGTGTGCTGCTGCAGCTAGGAACGCGAATAGAATGTTGGGTATTATTAGGAAAGGTATGGAAAACAGGTGTGAGGATGTTATAATGCCACTGTATTGCTCCATGGTGCGACCGCACCTTGAGTATTGTGTTCAATTCTGGTCGCCGCATCTCAAGAAAGATATAGTAGAATTGGAAAAGGTGCAGTGAAGTGCGACTAAAATGACAGCGGGGATGGGATGACTTCCCTATGAAGAAAGACTAAGGAGGCTAGGGCTTTTCAGCTTGGAGAAGAGACGGCTGAGGAGAGACATGATAGAGGTATATAAAATAATGAGCAGAGTGGAACAGGTGGATGTGAAGAGTCTGTTCACACTTTCCAAAAATACTAGGACTAGGGGGCATGCGATGAAACTACAGTGTAGTAAATTTAAAACAAATCGGAGAAAATGTTTCTTCACCCAACACATAATTAAACTCTGGACTTCGTTGCCGGAGAACGTGGTGAAGGCGGTTAGCTTGGCAGAGTTTAAAAAGGGGTTTGACGGTTTCCTAAAGGACAAGTCCATAAACCACTACTAAATGGACTTGGGAAAAATCCACAATTCCAGGAATAACATGTATAGAATGTTTGTACATTTGGGAAGCTTGCCAGGTGCCCTTGGCCTGGATTGGCTGCTGTCGTGGACAGGATGCTGGGCTCGATAGACTCTTGGCCTTTTCCCAGTGTGGCATTACTTATGTACTCAACAGGAATACACAAAGGGCTATGGAGCATCAAAAAGTACAAATAGCACTTAGCTGAACAATATCCTTGACCTTCACCAATCCTTTATCATCTGCTTCAATATAGTTGATCATCAAAATCCCGACAGGAAAACCCTGTTTCGCATCGCTGCTTCAGGATATAACTGTCCTGTTTTATGGCCAGTGCAAAATTCAAAACCAACCTTCGTATCAGCGCAATGGCAAGCACAACTCCCAATATCATCCATTCAGATCTCTGCATTGCACTATCTCCCTTAAAAAAAAAAAAATCTCTTTTTAGCGAAATTTCAATCTGATTGGCCAAGTCATGACAACATTTTGGTCTGCAAAGCGATCTGTGCCAGATGTAGATCAAGGCCACAAGAAATGTGACCGTTGCTCCGTATGCGCCACTATGATGGAGGACTCTGTCTTTATTCATGCTGGATCTGGGAAGAAGGGTGCAATGCACCATTCAGCTATTGTGATGAAGATCTATTTGATCCAATGCCCCTATGGTTTGATTTATATAGGTCAAACATCCAGAAGCCTGAAGGCAAGATGGAAGCACCACTGGTAGCCCATTGTAGATATGGACATGATTTTGACATATTGCGCTGCAGATTTTGGCAGATATTTGCGCCAACATGAGCAAAAAATGGATTTATTTCTTTGATACTGTGAAACCACGGGGTTTAAACGTGTCTGCCTCTTTTTAAGGGGAGGTAGTACAATGCAGATGTCTGACTGGATGATACTGGAGCATGCTTTTGCTGAAATGCCCTGTGGCAGGTCTTTTAATAAAGTTTTCTCTTCACACCTTTTCTTGAAGCCCACGAGCTATTTTTTGCTACAATTATTATTTTAAAACATCTCAGTAATCTTAGTGACTGAAATTAAGCTTGGTAGTAAGATCTAGAAGGGGGCCTGGGCATTAGCTTATATACAGGTCTTGTAAGAATCAAAGGCAAGGCTTAAAGTAGCCTACCAGCAGAAGGGGCAGTCTCGTCATAACAAGATTTTAGACATGTTTAAAAAGGGGTTGGACGGTTTCCTAAAGGACAAGTCCATAGACCGCAACTAAATGGACTTGAGAAAAATCCACAATTTCGGGAATAACTTGTATAAAATGTTTGTACATTTGGGTAGCTTGCCAGGTGCCCTTGACCTGGATTGGCTGCTGATGAGGACAGGATGCTGGGCTCGATGTACCTTTGGTCTTTTCCCAGTATGGCATTACTTATGTACTTATATGTTTACAACAGAAGGCAGTGGTGAGAAAAGGGTAGCAAGGTCAGCTACAAAACATGGGGAAGGGAAGGTAGTCTACAGGAATTCATATGCACATCTACCCAAAGCAAAAGAATCTCAAACTAGACCAACTGAGCCATTTTTCTCCTTACCTGCCTTCATTTACTATGCTACCATGAAACCAGTACACTGAATTGTAAAAAACAAATTACAACATACAAGACATTTCAATTTTCTGTTATCTTGGTTAGTGAGGAAGAGGAATCATGTGTGGAGTGGAGGAGAGGCCTAGTGGTTAGGGTGGTGGACTTTGGTCCTGGGGAACTGAGGAACTGAGTTCAATTCCCCACTTCAAGCACAGGCAGCTCCTTGTGACTCTGGGCAAGTCACTTAACCCTCCATTGCCCCATGTAAGCCGCATTGAGCCTGCCATGAGTGGGAAAGTGCGGGGTACAAATGTAACAAAAACATTAAAGGAAGATAATCTTCCTAGTCTTGGAAAAATGATACAAGATTTTTTGTGATGGAGGTACGACAACCACCATCACTTCTGAATCTCCTAGGCAAATTTTTCCAGAAAGAGGCTTAGTTATATCACCATCAGCTGGAAATATACATTCACCAAATGGATCTCCAACTGTTTACTAAATACATTCCAATAATTGGATTAAAATTCATATCATACAGGAAGAAGCAATGAAAATAATTTTATCAGACCTTAAAATCATGCATTAGAAGCTCTAGAATACTAACATGCTATTCCACCCCTCCCCCCAAAAAAACAAAAACAAACACAAAAAGCAAACACACACAACCTGGCAACACAGGCAGAATAAACTGAAGCAGTTGCAAAGGTCACCAAAAATCACTGTGCCACACAACCTCAACTCACTCCTATACCCCCTATACAGAGGCAGGCAACATTGATAGCTTCTAAAGTTACACCTGCAGAGACAACTCTATATTGCATATCTGCCCCACCACTTCTGACACAGTGCTAACACAATTCTGCCACACATTACATAACTACAGATGTAAAGCCATTTCTGTTTTTTTTAAAGTTCTTTTTATTACATTTTGTCATATAACAAACACATTGACATATCCACCATAGATCCCAAATCCATCTTACCCACCCACTCTATAATATATTATCCATTTCCCTTCTCTAAAAACAACCTTGTCCACACTCCTCCTACAAATCTATATTTGAAAGCATTTCCAAAGCTATGCTGGTGTGCTCTTTTTTTTTTTCCTGCAATAAAAGCAAATTTGCACGAAAAAGTGTGTCCTATCTAACATCGGTCTATAATACATTTTCTTTTTAAAGCCTTCATCGAACACAGACTAGAAGAGAGAATCTTGAAATGCTTAAGATCAGGTAAAAAATGCTACAAATATCTTATTTTAACCTGTCTTTTCTATATCTTGTGAAGACCTAAAGTGGAGAACAAAATCAAATAATATATAGCACACTACAAACTACAAAACAAAGCATAAACCCATGATATAATAAAAGCATAAATAAATCTGATGACAATTATACTGAATAAAATAAGCATCAGATTAACACTGAGTTCACCAAAGTATCCTCATTTTATAACTAGCAGGATGTTAGGAGATCTCTTAAAATGAGACTCATTCAACATTTGGGCTGAACCAGTCACCCAAGTGAACCAAAATAAGAGAAAGCCCACTCTCAAGATCCACAAATTGAACTGCAAATAAATGCATGAAGAGAGTACCTTATTGATCATTAGTCCATGTTGGCAAAACTAAATAATGGGGACCTTCATCTCTATAAGCCCTTAATAAAAAGGTAGGATATATATCTATATAGCATCTATCTCTATATAGAGAGCTATCTACCTACCTATATATTATATATACACACATACACATGTCATGTGAGCATTTTTAGGCTTATTCCCCAAGCCATTCTTCTAATGCGTGTCAAAATGAATAAAAGGACAGCATCACAATAAAATGCCTCCCATTACCTGAAAGGTGAGAGCAGCTCTAACCCTGATGGAATAATTCAATTAGAGCTTAGTCAAGATCGGGAGGCGGGGCTGGTGGTTGGGAGGCGGGGATAGTGCTGGACAGACTTGTACGGTCTGTGCCAGAGCCGGGGTTGGGAGGCAGGGCTGGGGAGGTGAGGATAGTGCTGGGCAGACTTATATGGTCTGTGCCTGTGCCAGAGCCGGTGGTTGGGAGGTAGGGCTGGTGGATGGGACGCGGGGATAGTGCGGGGCAGACTTATACAGTCTGTGCCCTGAAGAGCACAGGTACAAATCAAAGTAGGGTACACACAAAAAGCAGCAAATATGAGTTATCTTGTTGGGCAGACTGGATGGACCGTGCAGGTCTTTTTCTGCCGTCATCTACTATGTTACTATTTGTAAACAGATGGCCCAATGCCAACGTATGAAGTCACAAGGTCATAGACCTTCCTGTCCCTTTACCCTTACAGATACTTACTAATTCTGCAGTCTGGACCTGCAAAGCCTGGTGCGCACTCACAGCGAAACCAGTTCACACCATCAACACAGATGCCGCCATTGTAACTGTAAAAATAATAAACCTAATTACAATAGAAGTTCTCATAGTAGATCCACAAGTTCAGATATGCAAGCACCGATTTCCTTTCACACAATAGACTATTCAAATACAAATTCCTGTTGTCACTATTCATGTTATTTTCTCACTATAGCAGAACAGGGGGAAGAAAAAAACTATTTTTTTGTAAATATAAGCCACCAGTATTGTGAAAGCAGCTTCAGCTAGATTTCTTAAGAAAAAAAATGAGGTGGGGGGAGGGGAGAAGAGGACACTGACCCTTCTCTGCAGGTGTAACTAAAACAGGTTAGAAGTGAAGGAAGAATGTGCTTTAGCCAGGGGTGTAGCCAGACACCCAATTTTGGGTGGGCCTGGGCCCAAGATGGGTGGGCAGAAGAGCTCTGCCCTGTCCCACAAGTGATTTGGTCTCTCCCCCTCTTGCCTGCATGCCATATGGTTTCTCAAACATCCCCCTCCCCCGCATACCTTTTAAATAGCAGATTTTCATCGGCAGCGAGCAGCAACTAATATACACTGCTCATGTTGGCCCCACAGCCTTCCCTCTGATGCAACTTCCTTTTTACATCAGATGGAAGGCTGTGGGGCCAGTGCGAACAGTATGTATCAGTTGCTTCTCGCTGCTGTTTACAAGGTATGCAGGAGGAACAGTTGTTGGGAGTTTTCGGCTGGTGGGGCTTGGGCATCCCTGCCAGCCACATCATAGGTGTGCTACTACTGGATGGGCCTGAGCCCAAAGTGAGTGGGCCTGGGCCCACCCTTGGCTACACCACTGGCTTTAGCACTTAAAATAAATGAAGTTTGCCAACTTTTCAAAAGTCTTTCCCAGGGACCATTACTATTACTTCTATAGTACTTTTACTTTACGTTCTTTCAGTGACACGAAGTTTGAAACCAGAAGGCAGGACAATTACTTGAGAGGAGCAATAAAAACTAAAAAAACAGATACTCTCAAAATACCAGTAATTGCTCAAATAAAGTTTTAATATAAACTACAACACATCAAAGATGATCTCTTCTGTGGTATTTTAAATTTACACATATTTAGAAGGCTGCAACTTAGTCTTTTTTCTTTTTTAAATTAAATCATCCAGTACTGGACTAGAGGCTGAAGTGATCCAATCAGAAATAAATCACTTCTATCCTGCATCATCAGATCGTCAATCTACAGTCTCAAGTTTCAGCAGTCTGTCAATCCCTCATGAGCCCAAAGTCTGCATCTAAATTGTATAAACTCATGCAATCGTCAAAACCTAACCTATGTTCTGACCTTACTTCTGCATGGGAAAATGAGTTAAATGTCTCGCTGTCTAGCAAGGAGTGGGATCTTTTTTGGACAAAAACAATGTGCTCCTCCTTTTCTGCTGCTCTTCTACAGTCTACCTACTATATTGTCCATAAATCCCACTGGACGCCTGTAAAGCTTGCTAAAGTAAACCAAAGTACATCAAATTTATGTTGGTCATGTCAATCTGAAGTGGGTTCATTAGATCATTTGCTTTTTTTCTTGTTGTAACCTGCAGTCATACTGGCGTTCGGTTTGGGGCACCACTCAGAAGATACTTAAAATTCAAGATACTCTGTCCTTTAAGATACTGATCCTCAAGGCTTCAACTCCTGGCCTGCCAATTCCTCAAAAATATGCTAAATTAACTTAATGATTTCTCTTGCTCTTCATTGGAAAAATAATTAGCTTGTTTTGTTTCATGAATGGTGAAACCTGCTGTGTTCATACAGGCGATATGAGGAAATAGCAGACATAAGATTTGATCATATCTCGTCTTTTTATAAAGCATGGCCACTGCTAGATAGCTATGTAATCTTGTAAAAGGGAATTAACTTCCTAAAAGTATGTTGCATATACTGTTCTACTTTTTTACCAGCCCACTGTCACATTTATGTTTGGCTTTTTTTTTTCCTTTTCTTTTTCTCACTTCAATAATATATGCTGATGTATGTTTCTACAAGTACTGTACTGTTTTAAAATTAATAAAAAAAGAAATAAATCATTTCAAAGACATTTACATTTGTTTAATAATCCATATTATAGATACCTCTATAAAGAGAAACAGAGAGAAAAGCAGGCGCAGAAAAAAAAAGACAAATCAGTGACTACATCAGGTAACATTTTCCCCTTCTGTCTTATTCAAGGTGTGATGAGAAATGTTTAAAAAACACTGTTCTTTCCATTCTACCAAATTACTTTCAATGCTACTTTCCTGATTTATTAGAAGGCTGCTTGCACCTCTGTTTGTAAAATCGCTGGCATGTGACGTCTAGAGGCAGAGATGTCTGAACAGGGGGTCCTAGCTATAACAAATGTCGACTATTTATTCTGCACTAAGGGGCCCTTTTACAAGGCCTTAGAATCTGGGCTTAGCGCGTCTTAACATGGGACTTTCCTGCCCTGCATGCTAAGCCTAGATTCATGGCACTTTTTGAAAATATGTTGGAATTAGTGTGTAGTACCTGCAATAAGTTAATTTCATGCCTATATATATATATATATATATATATAGTGCTAAAGTGCAACTGAAATGTGGAAAAGATAAAATTTCCACTTTAACACGTTGTACGGAAGTACTCTCTTGTGCATTATGCGTGCGTTTCAACTTAATGCCCTATATTTAGAGCCCCTACATCTTTAAACAGTAAAAATGCAAATGAAAACACCCCATACCCGGATGCAAGTTAACCCTTGTATCAAAACATTAAGTTTCTTTAGAATATGCCTTATAACAAATAGACGTAACACAGTAGTAATTTTAGCCCTTACCATGGATGAGGGTTGCAATCATTGGTATCTATTAAAAAATAGAAATTCATATCAGTTTATTGATCTTTAAAAAAACACTCAAAACTTGGAATCTCAATAAGCTTTATAATTAAGGAACATGACTGAATCTGACAAATTAAAAGCAGAAACTGAATGAGACTGTCATCAAGATTTCACATGGTTTTATTTTACATTTGTTTCATAAGTTCAAATATGTATGTCAAAAAATAAAATCAGGTGGTTTTAAAAGGCTTTGCAGTTGCTGAAAAGGATAATTAGCTTTTATATCCAAAGAAAAGCAAACTGAATGACTTTTGAACCTCCTCCTCTGCTGGATCCAGCATGACAGAATGAAGGGCTGTGGGATGCCCGTAGACTGAGGGACAGAATCACCCATCTCCTCTCCTTTGTATTTTAAATTGACAGCTTTTTAGAGGGCATACAAAATTGTCCTTTATGGAGTGGGGGGGGGGAGTAGCCTAGTGGTTAGGGCAGCCAGGTTCAAAGCCTGCTGCTCCTCCTCCTTGTGATCTTAGAGGCCAATTCTCAGAACTCTCACAATACAGCCAACAGCACACAACCTATACTGCTGAAAGTGCAAAAGATAGCTCTCCAATGCTCCAGTGGCGTAGCTACAGGTGGGCCTGGGTGGGCTGGGGCCCACCCACTTAGGGCTCAGGCCCACCTAACAGTAGCACACGTTTAGCGGTAGCTAATGGGGATCCCAAGCTCTGCCAGCTGAAACTTCCCCCTGATGGTAACGAAAACGCTACTCTCCACGTTACTAGTACCTGCGCATGCTCAGTTTTCAGTGCATGCCTGCTGCAGATTGCCAAGGTGGAAAGAAGCGTTTTTCCACCAGCTGAGATAATTTTTTTGGTGGTGGGGGGAGGCGAGAACACTTATTGCCCACCCACTTCTTGCCTAGGCCCACCCAAAATCTGTTGTCTGGCTACGCCCCTGCAATGCTCAAAGGAAATTATATTCAAATTATATGTACATTGTAAAAGCAAAAGCAAGGGGGAGGAATGTGCAGGACACTTTCACGGTAAGTGCAGCTCTTGTGCACAAGTGCCAGGCAAACCCGACCATGCGCCACTCTTCTTGTGCCATTAAATATAAGCCTTTTTTCCCCCAATTTGGAAGGCTTATATTTAAGCACAGAAAAAAAAAAAAGAAAAAAAAAAAAAAGACGCCAATGTGTGCTTTCACTTTCGGATTTGCTTGGACTCGCACACATTTCTCTCAGTTCCAGCATTTACAAGCTTCATGGGCTTTCTTCCACTTCCAAAAGAAATCAAAGCCAGCAGATTTTAAACTGAATTGGAAATCAAGAAAACCTCTCTTGAAACCTTCCACCTCCAGCTTTGAGCTGGCATTTTTCCAGCAAAAAGAGCAAGGTTTGTTTGTGCATTTATATTAGTTCCAGGCTCAAACTGTTCTTTGAGCATTGAGAAGGCAATGCAAACAATGTCACTAGCATACATTTTGATGGTTTTAAAGGAGCATATCGCACAAGAAAATGTCCCTTTAGAAATCCACGTGAGATTTAAAGCTAAAATGAACCCATATGAATAAAGCATTTCCAAAGGGACTTTTCCTTGTGTGATCTGCTTTTTTCATACTGTCGCTTTGGATCTTGTGGATCACTTGCTCTGCTGTTTCCTTGGACATTAGCATACATTTGACTACATTTAAATACCCAGTGTACCCGAATGTAACTCACCTTAAGCTACTACTGAAAAAGGTGTGAGCAAAATCCAAATAAATAAATTCAAATACATTTTGCGGCCATCTCTGCCACATATGTTGTTACCTGTGCTAAAAGAGCATTCCACGTATTTTTAGGCATGCTATTCCTATGCACCAGCAGTAGGTTTTGAGAATTGGCTCATTAGAATGTACACCCTCCGAGGACAGGGAAATAGTTAGTGTACCTGAGATACTACTGAAAAAGGTGTGAGCTAAATCCAATTGTCTCCTCAAATTCAACCTCCAACAACTTTTTAAAAATTTGCTTTTTAGAGAGAACAATTGTTCGCCTTACACTTCAATATACAAGTCAAATGCAGTCTTACTCTGTAAATAGACATGTCCAACATATTTTACAGTTATCTATATAGAAGTATATAAGTACATAAGTAATGCCACACTGGGAAAAGATCAAGGGTCCATCGAGCCCAGCATCCTGTCCACGACAATGGCCAATCCAGGCCAAGGGTACCTGGCAAGCTTCCCAAAATGTACAAACATTCTATACATGTTATTCCTGAAATTGTGAATTTTTCCCAAGTCCATTTAGTAGTGGTTTATGGACTTGTCCTTTAGGAAACCGTCTAATCCCTTTTTAAAGTCTGTCAAGCTAACCGCCTTCACCACGTTCTCCGGCAACGAATTCCAGAGTTTAATTATGTGTTGGGTGAAGAAAAGTTCTCTCAGATTTGTTTTAAATTTACTACATTGTAGTTTCATCGCATGCCCCCTAGTCCTAGTATTTTTGGAAAGCGTGAACAGATGCTTCACATCCACCTGTTCCACTCTACTCATTATTTTGTATACCTCTATCATGTCTCCCCTCAGCTGTCTCTTCTCCAAGCTGAAAAGCCCTAGCCTCCTTAGTCTTTCTTCATAGGGAAGTCGTCCCATCCCCACACCTTTTCCAATTCTAATATATCTTTCTTGAGATGCGGCGACCAGAATTGAACACAATACTCAAGGTGCGGTCATATATAATACAATATGGGTGCCTATTAACTGACAGATTCTTTTGACCCACTGGTCACAAAAGTGGAATAGTTATTTTTATAAAAGATCTCTACATATAAAAGGCACCACCAACGTTCTAATGAAGCCTCCAGCCGGAAGTGTGAAGCGCCAGAGATATCCGGTTTCCCCATGAGTGTCTGCCCCACCCTCGCTCTGTCTGTAACACAAACAGTGAAGGAAACCAGCACAGCACGAAATCGCTCTCTCTGTAACAGTGAAGGACTCAGAGGGGGGAGGGGAGAGAGACGCCCTCACTCTGTCTGTAACACAAACACAGCACAGCAGGAAACTTAACACTGAAGGATTCCACTCGGATGGGGGAGGGGACAGACAACACAGGGGAAGGGAGAGAGGGCAGAGGGCAGGGACACACACTCCCACATGCACACTCTGAAGAAAACCTTGCTAGCCCCCGTTTCATTTGCATCAGAAACGGGGCTTTTTTTTTTTTTACTAATGTTTCCATAATTCAAGAAAGACAAGGCCACAATTTACCAACAGAAATTCCTCTTCTCAAATGAGAGTGAGAGGAAACCCATTTGGGTAATTATATAGGCAATTTCAGTGTGTTGAACAGCATTTTGCCCACTCAAAATAGGAATATATAAAATAAACACGGAAATGTAAGGAAAATTCAGCTCTTACTATCAACGGATATAGAATAAGGCATAGCCATGGGTGAGACTGGCACTTATGCATATCTTATGAAATACACACGTGTCAATTCTTACTGACACATACAAGAATAAAGTTATGGGGTTTGGCCGAAGCAGGAATTGACTTGGAATTCTCCATCAGAAATTTTAAGATAAAAAAAGTTCAACTGCAGCTCTGTAAACAACTGAAAATGTGGTTATTTGGTGCCTCTATTTAGAACTGCATTGTTTGGATACTTTTCATAGTATGGATAGATTTGGAAGGATTGGTAGATCGATTATTATGAAAAGTCATGTGCTTGGGGTTTTTACTATATAGGAGTTTTATGAATATAATAATTGTATGGTTGGGGGAGTTTTGACTATAATTGTTCTTTTTTTTATTGCAGCAGATTTATATTTGCATGTATTTTATTATGTTTATGTTCTTTTAAATTTTTGTAATCCACCTTGTACCACGTGCTTGCTAAGCAAAACAAATGCCATATTAAACTCAACTAAACTTGTAGGGCAACTTTTGGACGGAACACAGAACAAGAGTTTTTATAAAATAGGACTAATATATGCACCTGCAGAATCTGGGCACTGTGTAAGGAAAACTTACCTATAGCAAATGCTCTCCAAGGACAAGCAGAATAAATTGTCTTACACATAGGACTCATAGCTACAAGTTGCCTTTAATGAAAAAAAAAAAAATAAAAACCAAAAAGGATAGAAATTCGGCCCTCACCTGTTATGTTGTAAGGGCAAATAATATTTTAAGAACTGAACTATTATGTATTTTTAAAATTTTTTTGTTTAAGGCAGCCTGGAACTCCCTCCGAAGGGACACCACCTTGCAGTGGTGGAGGGGCTTCTGTGTTTCAATGACTCAGAGGGCTATGCTGAAGGGTTACCCATATCAGACAGGCCTCTCAGGAGAAAACAAAGAGTGTCCCAAACTGGGAGAGTGGTAAAATGGCGACCTGAAGTTCGTATGCCCAACGGCCCAGTTGCCCTCTGAAGTTTTGTCTTCTTTACGTAAATTTCCTCTCTGCAATTGCAGTTACCTTAACTGAGAGGAAGAGGACAACTGGTGGCCGATGGCCAGCATTTTGTCCCCTGAGCAGCAAGTGTGGGACCGCTACGTGACGAACTGCCCACAGATGAAAGGATTGGCGAGTCCTTTGATTAGCGCCGGCGAAGGAGCGTCGACGCTCTTGGACCTGGAAAAAACAACTCCACCCCTCCCGAATTATTCAACCACCGTGTCCAAAGGAGTGGAGGAGTGAGTTAGAGGCATATGCTGAAACAGAGGACGTTTACAGCAGAACCCGAATCGGCAGAACCACTCCTAAACACCTAAGAGAAATCAACTTGGAGTTTTTGGCTCCCGTGGAGGTTACATTGAAGGCGCTTTGGGACTTAATGGTGGAAGTAAATAATTTTGTTTTAGATATAATTTTATTAGAGAGTTACATGGACAATTAACTGAACCTTTTGAGAGTGAAAAATTGATATAACAAATGATTCTACACTAGCAAGAAGTGGTTATGATTTTGAAAATGATAGACCAGAAACTTTGAATAATAAAATGAACATTATTATAGATGATTAATATCGAGATTATTGTTTTTCCCAGAGTTCCGGGTATGACTCCTAAAGTTTTCCTCAGAAATATTTCCTCAATTATTACTTTAAAAGGAGTAAATGAAACCTGTGAAAACTGGTATTACTTTAATCAGTGGGATTTGAATTAGAGACTTAAGTATATGTATTGTTAAATAACTTCTGGTTTTTAAAAGAGAAAGAATGTAATCAGATCTATTATTTCTAACTAATATTGGACAATAAGTATGTTTTCAATGAAATGATTTGACTATACACCGTATTGGCCTTGAAGAAGTCAACCAGATGATCAATGTGGAATAATGAATTAGATGAGTAATATCTGGAGATAATCAGGTTAATACCACATTTCTTTTTCTGTTTACTGTTTAATTGATCTCCTTGTCTTGTTTCACTCTCCCTATTTAGTGGTCTAAGGAAGAGAATAGAATTACCTGACTGAAATAATTCCTATATAATACTTTCCTGTATTTCTGGTAAGTTGTTTTATCGCTTGTAAAAATTTAAATGGTTATAAAAAAAAAAAAAAAAAATAAGGCAGCCTGGAACTAATATAAATGGTCCTAGGGGAGTAGAATTCATGTTAGATGCCAGTTAGATTCCAAAGGTCTGTCTGGTCAAACCAACTTCTGCATCAGGAGTACTGTTCCAGAACAGCAATGAGATGTTGATGGGTGGACCGAGGACCACTGTTCTACAATTGGCAGTAAGCATGCTTCTTTATCATGCTTACATTTAGGTGCCACTTTATAGAACTGTCTCTTTAGTGTTAAAGTGGAACAACTACTAAGGCCTGGAACACATTCACCCTATGTGCTAAGACTGTAAACAAAAATAAGACCTTCCAGGTCAGGTATATCAGTTGGCATATACCTAATGGCTCAAAAGGCGCTTTTCATCAACTGTGTTGACTTGCTATGACACTGCAGGAGGCTTAATAGCAGGCTTCAATAGAAGCAAGTCTGCATAAAGTGAACTGAAGGCTGAGTAGAGATGGGTTTACCTTCTACCTGGTGATGATAGATGCCAATTCTATTAATATAAAACTCTAATACAGTTGATCTTAAGGCTCGACTGATAGATGTAGCGAATACTTACCTGCGGTAGGTATTCTCCAAGGACAACAGGCTTCATATTCTCACAAGTGAGGAATCTCTAGCATCCAGGCTCACCGAAAAAACAACCACTGATCAATTGGGCCTCGCAACAGCAAGGACATTATACAGATTGACCTGAAAGTATACACAAACTGAGTGAGAGTGTAGCCTGGAACAGAAGAAAAAGCCCCTAGGAGGGTGGAGTTGGATTCTAAAACCCAAACAGATTCTGCAACACTGTCTGCCCGAACAGACTGTTGCATCAGGTATCCTGCTTAAGCATGCAGTAGTGCGATGTGAATTGAATGTGTGGACTGATGACATCACAGGCTTGCAAGTTTCTTCAATGGAGGCTGACCTTAAGTGGGCTACCGATGTGGCCATGGCTCCGACATTATGAGCAGTGACATGACCCTCCAAGGCAAGCCCAGCCTGGGCATAAAGTGAAGGAAATGTAATCTGCTAACCAAACTGAAATGATTCTTTTGATCCCATCAGGAAACGCAACAAAACGCTGGGTGTCTGTGGGGCTTTGTCCGCTCCATGTAGTAGGCCAATGCCCTTTTGTATCCAAGGTGTGCAAGTTGCTTTTGCCAGGATGGACATGAGATTGGGGGAAGAATGTTGGCACGACAAGACTGGTTCAGATGGAACTCGGACACCACCTTTGGCAGGAACTTGGGGGTGTGTGTGGAGAACTACTCTGTTGTGATGGAACTTAGTATAAGGTGCATCCACTACTAAGAACTGAAGCTCACTGATCCTATGAGCTGAACAGCCACCAAAAAAAAAAAAGGATCTTCCAGGTCAAGTAGTTCAGATGGCAGGAATTCAGTGGCTCAAAAGGAGCTTTCATCAGCTGGGAGAGAACGACACAGATCCCATGATATTAGTGGAGGTTTGACAGGGGACTTTGATAAAAGCAAATCTCTAATGAAGCAAACAACTAAAGGCTGTCCAGAGGTGGGCTTACCTTCTACACGTTGATAAGCACTAATTCCACTAAGGTGAACCCTTATGGAGTTGGTCTTGAGACAAGACTGATAAGTGTAGAAGGTATTCAAGCAGGCCTGTGTAGGGCAAGTTAGGGGATCTAAGGCCTTGCTCCCACACCAGACGGCAAACCTCCTCCATTTAAAAGAGTAACACCTAAGTGGCTTGAAGAAACATGCCCTGACGGCATACTCAAAGCCACATCTGGACAGCTTCCTGACACAGAGGGCGAGATCTGGTGCCCCCCTGCTTGTTGGTGCAATACATTGCAACCTGATTGTCTGTTTGAATCAAGATTATTTGGTTGGACAGCTTATCTCTGAAAGCCTTCAGAGCGTTCCAGATCGCTCTTAATTCCAGGAGGTTGATCTGAAGACCTGTTTCCCAGAAGGACCAGGCTCCTTGAATGTGAAGTCCATCTACATGAGGTCCCCACCCTAGGAGGGATGAATCCGTCATCAGCCCTTTTTATGGCTGAGGAATTTGGAATGATCGTCCCATGGTCAAATTGGACTGGATTGTCCACCACTGAAGAGAATTTCGAAATTCGGTGGACAGATGGATCACATCCTCCAGATTCCCTGTAGCCTGATACCACTGGAAAGCTAGGATCCATTGAGCTGATCTCATATGAAGACATACCATAGGTGTTACATGCACTGTAGAGGCCATGTGCCCTAAACGTCTCAACATCTGCCAAGCTGTGATCTGCTAAGACGCTCAAACTGTGGACACCAGGGACAGAAAGTTGTCTGCTCTTGTCTCGGGAAGATAAGCCCTAGCTGTCTTTGTTTCCAGCAGTGCTCCAATGAACTCCAATTTTTGGACAGGAGTGAGATGGGCCTTGGAGTAATTTATTAAGAACCCTAGTAGCTCTAGCATCTGAATAGTCATTTGCATGGACTCCAGAGCACTGTCCTTCGAGGTGCTCTTCACCAGCCAATCGTCGAGATAAGGAAACACATGCACTCCCAATCTGCGTAGCGATGCTGCGACTACTGCTACACATTTTGTAAACACTCTGGGCGCAGACGCCAGGCCAAAGGGCAGTACATGGTACTGAAAGTGCTGTGTTCCCAGCTAAAATCGAAGATACTTCCTGTGAGCTGGAAGTATAGAGATGTGTGTGTAAGCATTTTTTAAGTCCAGACAGCATAGCCAATCGTTCTCCTGAATCATGGGAAGAAGGGAGCCCAGGGAAACCATCCTAAACTTTTCTCAGACTAGGAATTTGTTCAGGGCCCTTAGGTCTAGGATGGGAAGCATCCCCCCCATTTTCATTTGCACAAGGAAGTACCTGGAATAGAATCCCAGACCTTCTTCCCCTGGTGGAACAGGTTCAACCGCATGGGCCTCTAGATGGGCGGAGAGTTCCTCTGCAAGTACCTGCTTGTGCTGGGAGCTGTAAGAATGAGCTCCCGGTGGGCAATTTGGAGGTCTGGATTCCAGATTGAGGGTGTATCCTAACTGGACTATTTGATGAACCCACTGGTCAGAGGTTACTAACGAGAGGCCATCTTTGGTGAAAAAACATTAACCTCCCTCCAATCGGCAAGCCGTCTGGTATGGACACTTTTACTGTGGCTATGCTTAACTGGAGCCAGTCAAAAGCTCATCCCTTGCTTTTGCAAGGGAGCAGCAGGGGCTTTAGGTACACGCTGTTGATGAGAATAAGCACGCTGGGGCTGAGCCTGAGTAGGCTGTCGAGAAGCCGGAGTGTACCTACGCCTAGCATAGGAATAGGGAGCACTCCTCTTCCCTCCAAAAAACCTCCTAGATGAGGAGGTTGTAGCAGAAGGCGCCTGGGCAGGAGAGATAATCCATACCATCATTATGCTTCTTGATCTGGTCAACAAGATTCTCTACTTTTTCACCAAAAACTTTTTTTGTTTTTTTGTTGTGGCAAAATTCCGGTTCCCAGGCTGACGCGGATGTCGACCCAGGTGTGAGAATAAGCGACCTGCTTGTCCTCGGAGAATCATTGTTCCTTGATCTTGTTTGAGTTTTAGAAGAGTTTTTACCAGGAAAGCAATTGGATATACATACAGAAGCCCTTCCCCCTCCCTCCAATGAATGAGGAAAGCATCTGAGATTAGTCTGCAATGTGATCTTAGTCTAGAACAGAATTGAAGGACTGTGTTGTAATGAGTGGCACAAAAGATCTAATGAGGGGGTGCCCCACTCTTGAAAGATATTATGGACTACATCCTCATCTAGGAATCACTTGCGAGGATGCAGAATCTGCCTTGGTCTGTCTGAAAGACAATTTGGGGCCGATATTCAGACTGTGTGTTAGGACTTGAGTAGTGAGCCCTTGTGCCACGACTGAGCACGGTGGATGAAGAGCAGCGCTGCACTCAGTCAGGCGGCCGGACAACCCCTGGCTTCACCTGGGAAGCGACCACCGTTTCCCAGGAGTTGAGAGCCCCCAGATGCAGGTGGCCACCAGGACTTCGGGATCTGGATGGGGTTGGGCAGCCAATGACCTAGCTAGTGATAAAGGCGGGCGTAACTCAGCGGGTAGTCAGGTCCGGTCCAAAGGTCAAGGCAGGCAGCAACACAGCGGGTAGTCAGGTCCAGTCCAAGTAGTCAGGTATCAGCAGACAAGTAAGCAGTGAAACACACGATGCGAGCACCAAACCTCTATATAATCATAGAAGCCGAAGCAAAGATGGTGGCTCAGGCCAGCTCTTAAATAGGCCTCCAATCAGAGGGTCCTGGTCTCAGCTGTGAGGCAAGAGCTCCCATAGGGTACGCCCAAAAGAACTCAAGATGGCTGCCTCCTAGTGAGCTACCTAAGATGGCTGCTCCTCAAACGATCCTTCCAAGATGGCTGCCTTTCAGATGATCTTCCCAAGATGGTTGCTGCTCAGATGATCCTTCCAATATGGGCCATTTCCGGTGACCAGCATTAAATGTTTGGTTTATTTTTGGCTGATTTGAAGATAACCAGTAAAGTCTGAATATTAACACAGCTGGTTATCTTCAAACCGGCCAAAGATATTCTATGTATTCACGTGGCCAAATACAGCCACTAAAGTGAGATCCCACAACGCAACCAGAGGTTTGATAGGGAGCTTTGTCAACAACAAACCTGTCATAAAGCAAACAGTTAAAGGCTGTATGGAGATGGACTCGCTTCCTACATGCTGATAAGCACCAATTGCATTAAGATGAACCCTTACAGAATTGGTCTTTAAATCAGACTCAGAGCTGTAGGAGGTAAAGTAGTTTTTGTGCAGGGCAAGAGAAGGGTTCTAAGGCCTTGCTCTTACACCTGACGGCAAACCTTCTCCACCTAAAAGAGTAACACCTCTTAGTGAAAGCCCACAAGACATGGGAGACACCCTCAGGCAATTAGAGGGATTCAAGTTCCACATACTCAACATCCAAGTCACAAGGCCAGAGATTGGAGGTTGGGATGTAGAAGGAACTCATTTTGCATTATGAGGGTCGGAAAACAGTTCGATCTCCACGGATCTTCTGAAGACAACTCCAGAAGAAAAGGGAACAATATCTGTCATGGCCAATAAGGAGCAATATGTATCATGGTGCCTCAGTCTTGCCCAGTAAGAGGTATAGGAGGGTATGCATACAGAAGTCCTCTTCCCCAATGTAAGAGGAAGGCATCCGATGCTAGTCTGTCATGTGATCCAAGCCTGCAGCAGAACTGAGGGACCTTGTTGTTGAGTTGAGTGGCAAAAAGATCCACCGAGGGGGTGCCCCACTCTTGGAAGACCTTTCATGCTATGCCCATGTTCAGAGACCACTCAGACAGTTGCAATATTCTGCTGTCTGTCTGTCAGGCAGTTGTTCTTGCCAAGATATATGCCATGGAGACTCATCCCATGAAGGAGAGCCCACTGCACATATCTACCACTTCCCGACACAAGGGGTAGGATCCCATATCCTCCCCACTTGTTCACATAAAACATTGCAACCTGGTTGTCTGAATTTGGATAATACAGTTTTGGAGTCAACCTCTGAAAGCCTTTAGAGTGTTCCAAATGGCCCATAGCTTGAGGAGATTGATTTGAAGATGAGCCTCCTGAGCGGACCCACTGACCTTGAGTGTGAAGTCCAGCCACATGAGCTCTGCAACCTAGGCTGGATACATCTGTTGTATCCAGCCTAGGTTGCAGATACACTTTGGATACAGTGGAATTTGGAATTAATGTCACAGGGTCAAATTGGACCTGATCATTCACCGCATGAGTGAACTCCAGTGGGATGCGAATGACATCCGTTAGGTTTCCCTTAGCTTGAGAGCACTGGGAAGCTAAGGTTCACTGGGCTGCTCTCAAAATGGAGTTGTGCCATGGGAGCGACATGTACCGTGGAAGCCATGTGCATCAGTCTCTTCATTTGCTGATCTGAAACCTGCTGGCTGCTGTAGACCTGTGAGGCACGTGCTACCAAGGTATCTGTTCTTGCTAGAGGAAGGAAAGCCTGAGCCTGCACTGTGTCTCTATCAGGGCTCCTATGTACCTTAATTGACATACTGAATGGACATGGGATAACAAACCTCAGTAGTTCTAGCACCTGAATAGTCAACCACATTGACTCGGTTGCTCCCTCCTTATATGTGTTCTTGACCAGCCAAACAACCATGTAAGGAAACACATAGTCCCAGTCTAAGTAGACATGCTGCGACTACTGCCAGGCACTTGGTTAAAACTCAGGGAGCAGAAGCTAGGCCAAATAGCAGAACACGATACTTGAAGTGGCGTTTCCCCACCTGAAATCTGAGATACCCACATTTCAATACTTCCCAGTCACAGGAGGTAAGTCTAGGGAGCACAGCCAATCATTTTCCTGAATGAGAGGAAGTAGGGTGCCCAGAAAAATCATCCTGAACTTTTTTCACCAGAAATTTATTCAAAGCCCTTAGGACTGGGATGGAACAGAATCCACCCGTTTTCTTATCACAAGTACCTGGAACAGAATCCTTTCCCTTACCCTGGTGGTATGCATTCGACCACTCAGGCCTGCAGAAGGGCAGAGATTTCCTGTACAAATGTAAAGCATACCCATGACAGACTATTTGAAGCATCCACTGGTCAGAGATAAGGGTGTCGTCCGTAACCAATACTCTTTGCGCAAATATGCTCTGCTGGAGCCAGTCAAAAGCCCGTGCCCTGCTTTGACTGGGGGAGCCGGATGGGATTTCTGGGAACGAGGCTGGTGAGACCTGGGCCCTGAATCGCCCGAGTACACCGAACAGAAGGCTGGTAACTATGCCTTTGAGTGTAGTAGGACCTTGCTTCTCTGCCTGGGGCACCAAGGAGTAAATCGTCAAACTCTTGGCCCTTTTGAGAGTGGCTTCTACAATCATGGAATGCTGAAGATACTTTAGCTTCTTGATTCCTGAAGCCTGCCTTCAAAGCTCTATCCATAAAGTTGATCTTCTTGATAATCTACTGTAAACAGACAGGATGTCCCATTTCATCTGTATCTGCTTCAGGATTCTGTGAACAGGCACTGTCACACCTTCCTTGTGGGGAGAGATGATAAAACTGAAGGATGTCCAGAGTTTCTGCCCTGGGCTCATCTGTTTTCAAATAAAAAATGGGAAAAATTTAGACATGCCCTTAAAATCAATGAATGAGAGCTCTTCAGGGGTATATTTAAATCTCATGTGGTAAAGAGGGATCTGAAGGAAACACAGTGGACCCCTCTTTGGAGAAGACATCTGGCTCTTCTTCAGATACCCAGGAGCATACTCTCTAGTTAACATTTAGAGGCAGATGCACTAAAGCTTAATGAGCCTTTAATGACCCTCCAACGAGGAAAATTTGATCCGTTGCATGCATCAAAGGGCTTTTACCGAGGAAGCCAGCAGCTAACGAAAACGGAATGGAGATGAGCAATTAGTGTGAAAACCCCATTGAAACGAGATGCACTAACCTTTTCCGATTGCCTTTACGCAGGAAAAAGGCAGGAAATCTAACGAGAGGTCTGGACCTCTCGTTAGGACAGCTCTGTGCCAGGAAAAATAGTAAAGTGAAAAAACAAACGAACTGTGAGCCAATCCCAGCGCATTAGCAGAGCTAATAGCACTGTGATTGGTCAAAAGGAAACTGAAAGGCACAATCCATAAACAGAAGCCTCTACAAGCCCCAAGGAGTTAAAAAATATTTTTTTTCTAGGCATGCATCCCCGTCCTCAGACTGCAAACAAAACACAAGCACATGGCTCCCAAATCAAAACAAAAATAAAAAAAAAAAGGGTCGAGAGGGGGCAAAGGCGCTCGTCAGGAGCGTCCTGTATGGCCGTCCTTGCCCCCCCCCCCACCCGTGTTCGCCGTTCTCCCCTGCCCCACTTCTCCCTGCATTCTAAATTAAAAAGCAAGAAAAGCAAACGTACCTTTAGCAGCCCCGGCCCCCCTCCCTTCCTCACTACTCTGTCTCCCCTCAGCTCCGCCTCCCGACATCCTCCGCCCTGTGCCCCGCCCCCTCTTGGGGTCGTCGCCGCCATTCCCCTCCTCCATCGGGCCCCCCTCCCTCTTACCGGGACCGTGCAGCGCCTCTCTCCTCTGTCCGAAGGCGCTGCACGGGCAAGAAGAAAGCTGATGCCTGCCTTCGCCCAGCTTCTGTGGCACGTCTCTCTCCTCCTGGGCCCGCCCCTGTCTGACATCGGTAACCTACGTAGGGGAGGGGGCACTGGGCCCCTCAGAGCCTCTGGGCCCTCAGGCATTGCTCGTATGGTCAATCCACCCCTGCCATATATAATGGAGTCGGTACATTTTTATCAACTCCACCCAAAATAGCCCTGATTGCAGGTAAATTTTGGGTATCTGTTATACCTGTAGATATGGTCCTGTTACACTAGGTACAGTTTTAAAGCCAATAGGACCTTTTTCTGGGACATATCTGGAAAAATAGCTGTAGTAAAAATCAAATGACTCGATCTTGAAAAGTTACCTGGATCGGTACACAAATCCTAAAATGAGCAAAATAGGCCACAGAAAACAAAAGAAAACTTTAAAACAACTGAAACACCTATCTAAGGAAAATAAAGGGACTGATGATAGGACTTTTAAGCTAAAAAATGAAGGCAAAGCAAAAACATTACCAAAATTAATTTGACATGAGCAGCAGGGAGCACCAGATATGTGAAACCATTAGCTTCATCTATGCCCATGCATGGTGCATCATTCTAAACTGTTGTAAATAAGCTGGAGAGCAGTCCCATGTGGGTTCCAGATGACATCACCCACATGTAAGACTATTTAATCTTGTTTGTCCTTGGAGAAAGCGAATGCTACATACCTGTAGAAGGTATTCTCCGAGGACAGCAGGCTGATTGTTCTCACTGATGGGTGACGTCCACGGCAGCCCCTCCAATCGGAAACTTCACTAGCAAAGTCCTTTGCTAGCCCTCGCGCGCCCGCGCGCACCGCGCATGCGCGGCCGTCTTCCCGCCCGAAACCGGCTCGAGCCGGCCAGTCCAGTATGTAGCAAGACAATACACTTCAAGGGAAGACACAACTCCAAAGGGGAGGCGGGCGGGTTTGTGAAAACAATCAGCCTGCTGTCCTCGGAGAATACCTTCTACAGGTATGTAGCATTCGCTTTCTCCGAGGACAAGCAGGCTGCTTGTTCTCACTGATGGGGTATCCCTAGCCCCCAGGCTCACTCAAAACAATAACATTGGTCAATTGGGCCTCGCAACGGCGAGGACATAACTGAGATTGACCTAAAAAATTTACCAACTAACTGAGAGTGTAGCCTGGAACAGAACAAACAGGGCCCTCGGGGGGTGGAGTTGGATCCTAAAGCCCAAACAGGTTCTGAAGAACTGACTGCCCGAACCGACTGTCGCGTCGGGTATCCTGCTGCAGGCAGTAATGAGATGTGAATGTGTGGACAGATGACCACGTCGCAGCTTTGCAAATTTCTTCAATGGAGGCTGACTTCAAGTGGGCTACCGACGCAGCCATGGCTCTAACATTATGAGCCGTGACATGACCCTCAAGAGCCAGCCCCGCCTGGGCGTAAGTGAAGGAAATGCAATCTGCTAGCCAATTGGATATGGTGCGTTTCCCTACAGCCACTCCCCTCCTATTGGGGTCAAAAGAAACAAACAATTGGGCGGACTGTCTGGTGGGCTGTGTCCGCTCCAGGTAGAAGGCCAATGCTCTCTTGCAGTCCAATGTGTGCAGCTGACGTTCAGCAGGGCAGGAATGAGGACGGGGAAAGAATGTTGGCAAGACAATTGACTGGTTCAGATGGAACTCCGACACGACCTTTGGCAGAAACTTAGGGTGAGTGCGGAGGACTACTCTGTTGTGATGAAATTTGGTGTAAGGGGCCTGGGCTACTAGGGACTGAAGCTCACTGACTCTACGAGCCGAAGTAACTGCCACCAAGAAAATGACCTTCCAGGTCAAGTACTTCGGATGGCAGGAATTCAGTGGCTCAAAAGGAGGTTTCATCAGCTGGGTGAGAACGACATTGAGATCCCATGACACTGTAGGAGGCTTGACAGGGGGCTTTGACAAAAGCAAACCTCTCATGAAGCGAACAACTAAAGGCTGTCCTGAGATCGGCTTACCTTCCACTTGGTAATGGTATGCACTGATTGCACTAAGGTGAACCCTTACGGAGTTGGTCTTAAGACCAGACTCAGACAAGTGCAGAAGGTATTCAAGCAGGGTCTGTGTAGGACAAGAGCGAGGATCTAGGGCCTTGCTGTCACACCAGACGGCAAACCTCCTCCAATGAAAGAAGTAACTTCTCTTGGTGGAGTCTTTCCTGGAAGCAAGCAAGATACGGGAGACACCCTCTGGCAGACCCAAAGAGGCAAAATCTACGCCCTCAACATCCAGGCCGTGAGAGCCAGAGACTGGAGGTTGGGATGCAGAAGGGCCCCTTCGTCCTGCGTGATGAGGGTCGGAAAACACTCCAATCTCCACGGTTCTTCGGAGGATAACTCCAGAAGAAGAGGGAACCAGATCTGACGCGGCCAAAAAGGAGCGATCAGAATCATGGTGCCTCGGTCTTGCTTGAGTTTCAACAAAGTCTTCCCCACCAGAGGGATGGGAGGATAAGCATACAGCAGTCCCTCCCCCCAATCCAGGAGGAAGGCATCCGACGCCAGTCTGCCGTGGGCCTGAAGCCTGGAACAGAACTGAGGGACCTTGTGGTTCACTTGAGATGCGAAGAGATCCACCAGGGGGGTGCCCCACGCCTGGAAGATCTGTCGCACCACACTGGAATTGAGCGACCACTCGTGAGGTTGCATAATCCTGCTCAACCTGTCGGCCAGACTGTTGTTTACGCCTGCCAGATATGTGGCTTGGAGCACCATGCCTTGACGGCGAGCCCAGAGCCACATGCTGACGGCTTCCTGACACAGGGGGCGAGATCCGGTGCCCCCCTGCTTGTTGACATAGAACATGGCAACCTGATTGTCTGTCTGAATTTGGATAATTTGGTGGGACAGCCGATCTCTGAAAGCCTTCAGAGCGTTCCAGATCGCTCGCAACTCCAGAAGATTGATCTGTAGATCGCTTTCTTGGAGGGACCACCTTCCTTGGGTGTGAAGCCCATCGACATGAGCTCCCCATCCCAGGAGAGACGCATCCGTGGTCAGCACTTTTTGCGGCTGAGGAATTTGGAAGGGACGTCCCAGAGTCAAATTGGAGCAAATCGTCCACCAATACAGGGATTCGAGAAAACTCGTGGACAGGTGGATCACGTCCTCTAGTCCCCCAGCGGCCTGATACCACTGGGAGGCTAGGGTCCATTGAGCAGATCTCATGTGAAGGCGGGCCATGGGAGTCACATGAACTGTGGAGGCCATGTGGCCCAACAATCTCAACATCTGCGAAGCTGTGATCTGCTGGGACGCTCGCACCCGCGAGACGAGGGACAACAAATTGTTGGCCCTCGCCTCTGGGAGATAGGCGCGAGCCGTCCGAGAATCCAGCAGGGCTCCGATGAATTCGAGTTTCTGCACTGGGAGGAGATGGGACTTTGGGTAATTTATCACAAACCCCAGTAGCTCCAGGAGGCGAATAGTCATCTGCATGGACTGCAGGGCTCCTGCCTCGGATGTGTTCTTCACCAGCCAATCGTCGAGATATGGGAACACGTGCACCCCCAGCCTGCGAAGCGCCGCTGCTACCACAGCTAGGCACTTTGTGAACACCCTGGGCGCGGAGGCGAGCCCAAAGGGTAGCACACAGTACTGGAAGTGGCGTGTGCCCAGCTGAAATCGCAGATACTGTCTGTGAGCTGGCAGTATCGGGATGTGTGTGTAGGCATCCTTCAAGTCCAGAGAGCATAGCCAATCGTTTTGCTGAATCATGGGGAGAAGGGTGCCCAGGGAAAGCATCCTGAACTTTTCTTTTACGAGATATTTGTTCAGGGCCCTTAGGTCTAGGATGGGACGCATCCCCCGTTTTCTTTTCCACAAGGAAGTACCTGGAATAGAATCCCAGCCCTTCTTGCCCGGATGGCACGGGCTCGACCGCATTGGCGCTGAGAAGGGCGGAGAGTTCCTCTGCAAGTACCTGCTTGTGCTGGAAGCTGTAGGACTGAGCTCCCGGAGGACAATTTGGAGGTTTTGAGGCCAAATTGAGGGTGTATCCTTGCCGGACTATTTGGAGAACCCACTGATCGGAGGTTATGAGAGGCCACCTTTGGTGAAAAGCTTTCAACCTCCCTCCGACAGGTAGGTCGCCCGGCACTGACACTTGGATGTCGGCTATGCTCTGCTGGAGCCAGTCAAAAGCTCGCCCCTTGCTTTTGCTGGGGAGCCGCAGGGCCTTGCTGAGTCGCACGCTGCTGACGAGAGCGAGCGCGCTGGGGCTTAGCCTGGGCCGCAGGCTGTCGGGAAGGAGGATTGTACCTACGCTTGCCGGAAGTATAGGGAACAGTCTTCCTTCCCCCGAAAAATCGTCTACCTGTAGAGGTAGAAGCTGAAGGCTGCCGGCGGGCGAACTTGTCGAATGCGGTGTCCCGCTGGTGGAGAGACTCTACCACCTGTTCGACTTTTTCGCCAAAAATGTTATCCGCACGGCAAGGCGAGTCCGCAATCCGCTGCTGGAGTCTATTCTCCAGGTCGGCGGCACGCAGCCATGAGAGCCTGCGCATCACCACACCTTGAGCAGCGGCCCTGGACGCAACATCAAAAGTGTCAAACTCCTCTGGCCAGGAATTTTCTGCACGCCTTCAGCTGCCTGACCACCTCCTGAAAAGGCTTGGCTTGCTCAGGGGGAAGAGCATCAACCAAGCCCGCCAACTGCCGCACATTGTTCCGCATGTGTATGCTCGTGTAGAGCTGGTAGGACTGGATCTTGGACACGAGCATAGAGGAATGGTAGGCCTTCCTCCCAAAGGAGTCTAAGGTTCTAGCGTCCTTGCCCGGGGGCGCCGAAGCATGTTCCCTAGAACTCTTAGCCTTCTTTAGGGCCAAATCCACAACTCCAGAGTCATGAGGCAACTGAGTGCGCATCAGCTCTGGGTCCCCATGGATCCGGTACTGGGACTCGATCTTCTTGGGAATGTGGGGATTAGTTAATGGCTTGGTCCAGTTCGCAAGCAATGTCTTCTTCAGGACATGGTGCAAGGGAACAGTGGACGCTTCCTTAGGTGGAGAAGGATAGTCCAGGAGCTCAAACATTTCAGCCCTGGGCTCGTCCTCCACAACCACCGGGAAGGGGATGGCCGTAGACATCTCCCGGACAAAGGAAGCGAAAGACAGACTCTCGGGAGGAGAAAGCTGTCTCTCAGGAGAGGGAGTGGGATCAGACGGAAGACCCTCAGACTCCTCGTCAGAGAAATATCTGGGATCTTCCTCTTCCTCCCACGAGGCCTCACCCTCGGTGTCAGACACAAGTTCCCGGACCTGTGTCTGCAACCTCGCCCTGCTCGACTCCGTGGAACCCCGTCCACGATGGGGGCGTCGAGAGGTAGACTCCCTTGCCCGCATCGGCGAAGCTCCCTCCGCCGACGTGGTCGGGGAGCCTTCCTGGGAGGTGGCCGCGGTCGGCACCGCACGCGGTACCGACGTCGGGGACCTCAACCTGGGCGATGGGCCAGCCGGCGCCACGCTCGACGGTACCGGAGGCGCAAGCACCGCCGGTACCGGAGGGGTAGGGCGCAACAGCTCTCCCAGAATCTCTGGAAGAACGGCCCGGAGGCTCTCGTTTAGAGTGGCTGCAGAGAAAGGCTGAGAGGTCGATGCAGGCGTCGACGTCAGTACCTGTTCCGGGCGTGGAGGCTGTTCCGGGCTGTCCAGAGCGGAGCGCATCGACACCTCCTGAACAGAGGGTGAGCGGTCCTCTCGGTGCCGATGCCTGCTGGGTGCCGAATCCCTCGGCGACCCAGAGCTCTCGGTGCCGACACGGGGAGGAGACCGGTGTCGATGCTTCTTCGATTTCTTCCGAAGCATGTCACCGGAGCTCCCCGGCACCGACGAGGAGGACGTCGAATCCATCCGTCGCTTCCTCGGGGCCGAGACTGAAGAAGGTCGATCTCGGGGGGGCTGTACCGCAGGAGCCCTCAGGGTAGGCGGAGACCCACCCGAGGGCTCACCGCCACCAGCAGGGGAATGGACAGCCCTCACCTGCACTCCACCCGATGCACCACCGTCCGACGACATCAGCAGACGAGGTCCTGGTACCACCGACGTCGATGCAGCTATCCGATGTCTCGGCGCCGATGCAGAGGCTCGATGCCTCGATGCACTCGATGCA
Source organism: Microcaecilia unicolor (assembly GCF_901765095.1). Taxonomy (NCBI): domain Eukaryota; kingdom Metazoa; phylum Chordata; class Amphibia; order Gymnophiona; family Siphonopidae; genus Microcaecilia; species Microcaecilia unicolor. The sequence continues at coordinate 183,230,097 of NC_044039.1, read as the reverse complement.
GGGGCGGCCGAGGAAGATGGTCTGGACGCTGACGACGTCGATGCACTCGAAGATCCCGGTGCCGATGCCGACGAAGAGCCCGAGAACAACACGTTCCACTGGGCTAGTCTCGCTACCTGAGTCCGCCTTTGAAGCAGGGAACACAGACTGCAGTTCTGAGGGCGGTGCTCGGCCCCCAGACACTGAAGACACGACGAGTGTCGATCAGTGAGCGAGATAACCCGGGCGCACTGGGTGCACTTCTTGAAGCCGCTGGAAGGCTTCGATGTCATGGGCGGAAAAATCACGCCGGCGAAATCAAAAGCCGAAATGGCGAAATTTGAAGCACCAAAATTTAGGGGGAGAAAAATCTCGACCGAGGCCGAAAAGAGGTCTACCCCGACGACGAAAGAAAACTTACCGGGGCAAAAAGCTGGAAGTACGGGGAGGATTTACACGAAACCCGGCGGGGGGTTTCCGGAGCACTTCCCGACTAAGAGAAAACTTTCCCGAAGGAAAAAAACACGCTCAAAATAAATTGGACGCGCGAGGTCGACTTTCCGGGGCTCGACACGGCGAAAACACGACCGTACCGAGTGCGGACAAAAGAAGACTGGCCGGCTCGAGCCGGTTTTGGGCGGGAAGACGGCCGCGCATGCGCGGTGCGCGCGGGCGCGCGAGGGCTAGCAAAGGACTTTGCTAGTGAAGTTTCCGATTGGAGGGGCTGCCGTGGACGTCACCCATCAGTGAGAACAAGCAGCCTGCTTGTCCTCGGAGAATAAAATTTACCCTCTTAGAGCTAGATTTATTTAAATGTGCTACCCGGTTTTTTGATAGGCTTTAATTCTATAGCGATCTAACCAATTAGGGCTCTCAGCGTCTGACATCACCACTGTTTTAAAAGCAGCGCCATGTTTCCAGGGGGTTGTCTCTGTGTCACTTGCCGTTAGAAAAAAGTGCGAGCGAGTATATGGCAGGAGTGTTTAATGATGAGAGGGATTGCTTTTTACCTACTGGTTTTCTCTGCATTTACAGATTGTCTGGTGATCCTGACGCAGAATTCGAAACGCTGGCTATCATTGATCACGGACTAAGAGATAGACTGGAACACAGAGATGTACTTTCAACTAAGCTAAGCGTGCTTAATAGTTTAAAGTTTATAGCTTGTTGAAAATAGTTTGGTGGGGTTTTTCTGGCCTATGATGAGAAAGCCTAACCCCGAGTGACCTTTAGAGTCACGGAGTTTCTCGATGCCTTTTCTTCAACACAAACAGTGGGTAGTGCGGTTGTTAATACAACTGTCATATCAAATAAGAGCACCTTCACAAATATTTACTTTAAATGTGCTACCACATCACAACTCTTTAATGCACATTACTTACCACAGATCCCATTTTATGCAATGGAACCTATTTACTAACATGTTAGCAGTGTGTACTAACCTGGTAGTGCACTTTAGTAAATCTAGCCCTTAGTGAACATCCATGGTGTTTACCATTTACACCACACATGAATGACATATTCCTTAAAAGGAGATATATCACCAAAACATATTTACTACTACTAATCATTTCTATAGCGCTACAAGGCATACGCAGCGCTGTACACCATACACAAAAGACAGTCCTGTAGGGGTATTTCCCTGTGATCTAGCCTATGCTGGTCTGGGCCTATACAAGCCTATGACATCTTGGTATAATAAGATGGCTGCTGCAACATCTCTGTGTCAGCAAGATCCAGCTTCAACTTGTGGAAAATCACTGACAGGCTTGCTAAAGCCAAGGACAGTCTGTGTTCTAAACACCCCCTTCTATCACCCTGAGAACGGAGTAGGGAGGCAGACATGGCTCCAGAAGTTACCATTCTCCAAGGTCACAAAACAAAGAACTCTTCTTGCCATGTACTGAACTGGACAAGATCCTGATTGGTTCCTACCGTCACCTGACGGAGAGGTACGGGGAAAGCGGAAACAGAAGTGAGTCGGAGACCCTTGGAAGAGGTGCAACTGGTAAGAGGACCTGAGAGATCCAGCAAGGCTCGGGGGGGAGCCAGAGACTTTGTATGATACCAACATTGTGATCTGCATCCTGGTGCAAATACCTGTGGCAGAGATATTGGCTCTGATAACCAAAGGAGTGACGGGAACCTACGTGGGCTAATAAAGACCTGCACCACCTAAGACACCGACAGCTAAAATAGCGTCTGGGGAGATTCTGCTCCGGTCTTATCTGAAGCCGTCATCACGACAGCGTGGTAAGATCACAGTGATATATTTCCTGGTCTGGGGTTAGGCAGTGGTTTTATCTAAGTACGACTGGTTTATGTCAGCTCTTGGTCAGAGAAAGCAGCTAATGTGTATTTTGCATAAGATGTGATAAGTTTCATAAGGATTATTAGGTTATCATTTGTACTGTTCTAATCATTACCGTACTTAGTCTCAGGATAATCAGAGTGTAGTTTAGACAATATATTTTGGTAGTGCTCATATCAGTAAGGGATATTTTTATTGCATAAGCTAGCGCAGAGTATTTCTATTTTCTTATCCATAATAAAGCTAATATATATATCTATCAGCTGTGTCTTTCTTTTTCACTCTACACACCAAAACACCTGGAGAGGTGCCAGAAGCAAGATTCCTGTATCTCACCCTAGACAGAGCTAGTGAGTCTGTTAGGCAGACTTATGCATCAGGGAATCTTGGTATAAGTAATCTGTGGGTACTTGTTGCCCTAGGTATTATTTATCTCACCCTACAAATGGGGGCTCGTGGCGGGATCTCAAAGAGCTGAGGAAAGAATCCGTTTGTTTTTTTTTCTGTAGAAAGAAAGAAATCCTAGCTGTATAGTTCTGAACTTTAAATTTCTCTCTCTGTGTGTGCACTGGAAAGTGTCTGTGAAGCGTGCTATAGACACTGGTAGTCGTAAATCTGCTGCTTCTGCCAGCTTTACGACCTAGCAGTGAGATAAGGTTTTTTTTTTCAGTACTAGTTGTGTTACTTGCTAGCAGCTTTCAGTTCTTCAGTATGACGTCACCTAGCAATATGCTCTCCGCGCTAGAAGTCACTGTTTTTGAAGTTTTAATTAGTGCAAGACAGTCTAATAAGGCAGTACCGGAGTATTCTATAAACTCTCTGTTGAAATTGTTTAGGAAAAACTCGCCTGAAAGTCACAAGGCATATGATTTTGTATTGCATGCAGTGTTGAAGGTTAAAAATAGATTGACTGTGGCAGCACTAGTGGAGCTCGGCTGTACCCTACTAGCTAAGAACGAAAGTGCAGCTTGTAGTACCTTTGACCTCCAAACTAAACTCCAACAACTGCGTGATGAAGTTAATGCTCTGAAAACAGAACGATTGGATTTACAATTGAGGTTAGAGAGCATCACTTCTCAGGCAACGGCTGGAGGAGGGGAGGGTGCTTCAGGTCCACAGGGAAATGTTCCATGTTCCACTTGTGCAGTGTTGAAAGAAAAGTGTGCAGACCTAGAGAAAGATAAAGAGAATTGGGAACAGACGGCCCAGTCCTTGGAGAAGGATATGAGGCAGAAAAACGATTCCCTTGCTTCTAAATCTTATCAATTGGAGGAGATGATGCAGACTTTAAGTTTGCGAAAGAAAGAAACTGATCACTTTCACTCCCGGCAAGAGCAAGTGAGAGAAACATATGAGGATAGGATTACGGCCTTGAGTAGGGAGTTGAAACAGGAAAAAGGGAGTGTCAGCTCTGCCCGGCAGGCTTGGCACAAGGCAGAAGAAGGACAGGTGGAGTTATGGGAGAAGAATAATATGCTTTCACTACAGTTGTCACAGGCCCGGCAGGACAGAGAGATGTGTGTAAAGGCATTAACTCAGTATAGGACAGAACTAGATACGGTCCAGCAGGAGGTATATGACTCTATGGAAGAGGCTACTGCTACACCCATGGAATCACAGAATAGGGCTGACTCTAGGTCGCCCAGTCCTATGCTAGAACAGTTCAAACTGTCTGAATGGTCCCCGAGAAATGAAGTAGAGCTAGAGCCTAACCCTTGTCAGTTGACAGCCCCACCCCGGTACAGTAGCCTAGTTCCTGAGACCTTAGACAGCATGCAGGAGCCTAGGCTCCGCCCAGTGAGGCCACAGAACACTGTGCAAATTGATGATGTTAACAGGACAGTTGCACCTAAGCCCCGCCCAGGAAGGTCGCAGCTTATTGCGACACCTGAGGAGGGCACCGGTACAATTGGGCCTATGCTCCGCCCAGGAAGGGCGCAGCTCACGGCACCTCTTGATGACATCAGCAGCACCACTGTTTAAGTTCCCTACTGGAGAGCAGCGGAACTCCACTCAGACACACAAAGTCATTCCTTTATCTAGGGACCAGTATTCACAAGTAATGAAAACACTTCGGGCGATGATTACACCTTTTAAAGAGTCTTCTGAGGTGACAATCTACGCACATCTGGATAGCGTGCATGACCTTTTCAATTTCTTACAGGTTCAGGCCGACTCAGATAAAAGAGCTTTACTGCAGTGGACGTTTGCGACGGAGTGCCAAACATATTTAAAGGCAATTTTGGCTGAGAGTAATGATCTCTCCACCGTGGAACAAGCGTTGAAAAAGCGGTATGGACTGTTTGCGGACCCCACCGAGGCCAAAAGGGCAGCATATAATATGCGCTGCGGGCCGAATGAGAGTCCACATGAATGGTCCTATCGCCTGAGGCGCACATTTTTCGATGGGGGGGCGGACCCAGAGGCCAAAGAGCTTGAGTTTGGGGAATTTAGGAATCTTTTTGTGGAAGGTCTGCCCAATCAAGTGAAAATGTCTCTAGCAGGAAAGAAAAGTGAACCTTTTTCCCTTCTGCTAAAGCGGGCGGAGGAGCTTTTTGATATGTGTCGCGAGCAGCCTGATGCGGCGACCACCCAAGTAGTTCCTAAGAATCGCAGCAAAGTGGCTCCACCTAGTGTTTGTGCTGTTACATCCACGCTTTCTCTGGAAAACAAGATGTCAAGTCCTTCTACACCCGCCCGGGTTGGCAATACCCAATCTTACCAGCAAAAGGGCACCACGCCTCCGACTGCGCCGGAGGGCCAACAACAGGACCCGAAAAGGAAGCGTTTTAACAAGAGACAGTGGGCAGCGGAAAAGATCCGGACTCAACAAGCACAGATTGAGCAACTGATGGCGCAACTTCAACGAACAAATCCTGCAGCCGCACCCCACCCATCCTCGTCACCGAACAAAGGAGGCAACTTTCAGAAGCCCAAAGAGAAATCTTCCGGGCCAATTACAGGGCCTAGGCCGAGTGTCAAGTCCGTTGAATTACTGGAAGATCCGGTTTCTTGTGAGGAAGACCTGGCATGACTAGACTCGGACCCTCCTTCACCAACCATCATGTCCACAGTTCAGGTGAATGCTTTGTCGTCCAACAGTGAGGAGTCCTCCGTGACCGATGCTGATGCCCAGCCCTCTAACCCGAAAGGGCCTCTCTTACAGGACTCGAATGAGGAAAACAGGTATTTTCTTGGTAAACTTATTCCTAAAGGGTACAGATATACCTTAGCTCTGTTGATTCAACAGAAATTTTCCTGTCAGGGTCTACTGGATACCGCCTCAGAGGTGACGTTGATCACCCAGGGCATGTTTCAGAAACTTGAGGCTTTTCTGGGGGGAGGTGGAGATGCGCTGCGTGTCACCCCGTGTGACTTGTCACTGGTGGCCTATGGCAATCAAAGCATCGGTACTGTGGGACGGGTTTGGCTTTCCTTGCAGTTCGGCGAGTTGTTTGTCAAACACCCTGCTATCATTACTACTGGTGCTGGTGAAGAATTCTTAATTGGGAACGATCTTCTGAAGAGATTGCAGACTGATCTGGATTATCGCCATGAAGTCATCTGGGCCCAAGTTGCAAGTCCCCTCCCGTATGGGAAAGTAAAGCATATGAGCAGAGTCAGTGGTTCCAGCTCCGTGGGGCTTAGGGATTCCCCAATTCTAATGAATTTCCGGAAGTCAGAAGACCCTCACACCTGGGAGCTCCAGTTGTGTGGTGCACCAGGGGGGGATGAACAGCGTGGTGAAGTTATCCGCGTCCAAACGGACCGGATAGCTGACATTGTTCTCCAGGATGACAATTTGGAAATTGTTTTGACTGACTCGACTCATACCGGTGACTCCCCAGATGCTGCTGCCGAGATAGCCCACGAGGCCTCTGTTTCCACTTCCAGTCCAGACTCACCGCATCCTCGCAAATTGATGGACATTCAACAGAAGGATGATGCTTACACCATTCCTGTCCAGATAGCTGACATCCAAACACTCCAGTCCACGTTGCTGTTGCCTAGTGACGTTTCCTTCATCAGTGACACTCTGTTTTATTGTCTTCGCAAGTCTGTGCAACTTCACTTCAGTAAGTGTTCGCCCACTTCTGTGCAGGTACCTGGACAAGGTGCCAAGACGCTCGTGGGACTGTGTAGCCTTCCTTTGACTGTGGGACAGAAGTCGTTCACCCACCACTTCTCTGTTGTGAGAGGCCTACCACAGCCCTTATATCTGGGCTCCGATTGCCTTGTGCGACTGGGAGTTTATGTGGATCTGGTGAACCTGGTCTTGTGGAGTAGACTTGATGGCAGCCCAGTGGAATCTGAAGTAACGCCTGTTAGCTTGAAGTCTGGACAGACCATACCCCAGGTCTGTGAAGTAGTCTGTGATACAAATGTGACCATTCCAGCTAGAGTGAGGGACTTTTCCATCAAGCTCCGTCTTGCCGAGGGACAGCGTCTGTTGGACAAAGTGGTGTTCTTCAGCCCTCATGCTCATTTTCGTGACCTAGGGCTGTCCACCGGTGTTCTGCCATGGTTAGAGGTAATTGGTGAGACTTTTCACCTGTTAGTCACCAATCCACAGTTTGATGAAGTGGAAGTGTCTGCAGGAGACCCTTTTGGATTTCTAGTGGGAGACTCTTTTCCTGATGTCGAGGTAAGTTTGCCCATTGTTGGCAGGCTGCCTTCCTCTTGGAACACCTGCCAGGGGGGGGAGACACCTGAATGTCTGTTCACCTCTCCCAGAGGCCTCATCTCGCTGGAGTTTGTTTGGCCATATGATGCAACGGGTTCACAAGTGCAGATGGAAGACGACTACTTGATTTTGTCCAGAAAGATGTCTTTACCCCAGAAGTCTAGAGTGGTGAATGCGGTTGAAACTTCATCTCTGCAGGAGGACATTGAAGAGCAGGTGGAAATTCCAACCAACCAGCCTTTCTCAGAGTTTGACGCGATGGTGAAAGACCAAGTGGAACAGGCTGATGCTTGTGCTACTGACACAGAGAAGATGCAGTTGACTGAGTTGCTGTACAAATACAAGGAACTTTTGCTGTGGACTCATATGACTGTGGCCTTACAGACCTACACGTCACCAGAGTGCCTACGGAACCAAGTAGTAAGCCTGTCTTTGTGCGCCAGTATAAGATCCCATTAGCTTCCTATGAGTTCGTGCAAGAGATTCTCAATACCTTGGAGGCCAGGGGCATCATTAGGCAATGCAACAGCACATACAACTCCCCTCTGTGGCCCATCTTGAAAAAGAACAACAGCTGGAGAATTGCCCTGGACTACTGTCAGCTGAATAAGCGAGTACCGCTGTCCAGGTGGCCAATGGCTCCACTGGATCAGAGTCTTGCTACCATCAAAGGGGCTAAGTATTTCACCAGCCTAGACTTAGCATCAGGGTTTTGGACCGTACCGGTACATCCACATAACCAATATAAACTGGCCTTCACGTTTGGGAAGAAACAGTATACGTGGAACAGAACTCCCTTTGGTTTTCTCAACTCCCCGGCTGAATTCAACATCTTCCTACACAAAGCACTTCCAGATGCTGAAGCTCGAGGGACTGTGGTCTATGTGGATGATATTCTGATCAAAAGCCCTACTTTTCAAGATCACTTGGCAGAGATTGAGCATGTCTTCACACAGTTGACAGATGCTGGAGCTAAATTGACACTAGCCAAAGGACAATGGTGCAAGAAATCTCTGAATTACCTAGGGTATGAAATTTCTGCTGATGGTCTGCGACCTCAGAAGAAGCGAGTTCAGGCCTTACAACAGCTGAAACATCCCACCAATCTCACAGAACTTCGTTCCTTTCTGGGAATATGCAATTATTCCAGACAGTTCATAGACGAGTATGCGGAGATCACCCGACCCTTGGTCAAGCTATTGAAGAAAGATACACCCTGGACGTGGGGTCCAGAGCAGGAATCTGCTATGCAGGAGCTGAAGGATCAGCTTAGCCGCTTTCCATGCCTCGCGTACCCTGAGGGGGGTCACGAATTCTACGTTGACCTGGGATACTCCAATCATTCCATGAGTGCTGTCCTGTATCAGAAATATGACTCTGATAAGCGGGTTGTGGCCTATGCTAGCAAAGGCCTATCGGATGTGGAAAAGAAGTATTCTGACTGTGAGAAATCCTTGTGGACCACGGTATGGGCTCTGCAACATTTCCAGAGTTACATCCAAGGGGAGAAGCTAATTGTAGAAACTTGTCATCAAATCGTTAGTTTCCTGGGTAGCGACCGAATCAAATCCGGTCGAGTGTCCAACAGTAGGATAGTCTCCTGGACATTGGCTCTTCAAGGATGGCCTTTAGAGGTAAGGTATGCCCAGAAACATCGTAATGTAGTAGCCCAAGGTATGGCTGAGCTGCATGACTGTGCAGGACATGATGCCCTTGCAGGTATTCCTGAAACAGAGGTTCCCGAGCAGGAGAAAGAACCTCATCGGCACCATCTGTATGATGAGAAGATCTGTGAAACCTTGCCTAAGGTCTATGTGGATGGATGCGCCTACCGCCACGACACAGACCATGAGTTGGTCGCAGGTGTGGGAGTGGTATGGAACCCAAACCTTCCTGAAGAGACTTTGAAGCACAGCTTGGGTTCACAAACAAACCAGTATGCTGAGATAGTGGCAGCCGTGGTGGCGGTACAGTCTGCAGTTCAGAAAGGAATTAGGGAATTGGTCATATGCACTGACTCAGATTATGTGAGGCAGAATTTTGTCTCTCATCTACCCAACTGGAAGCAGAACAACATGCTAAACTCGAAAGGAAAACCGGTACATCATGGAAATTTGATTCTGGCCCTGGATCAACTGGTACAGGACCACGACATGACCATCTATTGGAAGAAGGTAAAGGGTCATGCAAAGGTTGACAGTCCTGACAAGATAGGGAACGATCTGGTAGATCTACTCGCGAAGGAAGGTGCGCTCACAGGAGAACTATGGCGGTTCTCAGAACCTGATACCTTGGCAGTTCATGCTGTCACCCGACGGCAAACAAAACAGCTCTGTGAGACTCCAGTGTTACAGTGGAGCAGTGAAGTCCCATCCTTTGATCTTGTCACGGCTCAGAAATCAGATCCGGTGGTTGGAAGATTTTATGAGTACATCCAGAATCCCCAAGAACATCCATTGACAGAAGAGGAGTGTCAAGCTGAGGAACTGAGGGTACTCTACACCTCCAGAGAGAAGTTCCAGATCCGCCAGGACCTGCTTATTCGGACGAGTAAGCATGGCATTGAGCAATGGGTTGTGCCTCAGACGTATCGTGGCATCATGTTGCAACATGCTCATGATGAACCATGTGCAGGACATAGAGGAGAAGGCATCACCTATGAGACCTTGAAGCAAGTGGCTTATTGGCCCCATATGCGTCAGGATGTGAAGCTGTATACTCGAGGTTGTCTGACCTGTTGTCGTTTCCAGCCATCTTCACCATCCCATCGGGCACCCCTCAGGAAGAAGGGTATTGCTATGCCCTGGTCAGATATTCAGATTGATTGGGTTGGACCTGTGGTTCGATCCACCCGAGGCAACAAGTACATGCTTACTGTCACCTGCATGTTCACCAAGTGGGTGGAGTGCCTACCTGCACCCAATTGCACCGCCGAGACTACGGCTACCTTACTACTGAATCAGGTGTTCAGCCGGTGGGGTTTGCCCATGCGAGTGGACTCAGACCAAGGATCTCAGTTTACCGCAGAGGTGATCCAACACATGTGGAAGATGCTAGGCGTGAAGAGTAAACTGCACATTGCCTACCGACCTCAGTCCTCAGGACAAGTGGAAAGAGCTAATCGGACCATCATCACCATTCTGAAGAAGTACGTGTCATCCTCAGGTAAGGATTGGGACATGAAGTTACCATTGGTCCTCATGGCCATACGTGCCACACCCCATCGGTCTACAGGAGTGTCGCCTTTTGAAATGATGACAGGTAGGGAAATGATGTTACCAATTCATTTGCTTTACAGGACTAATGATGTGAACTTGTCCAGTGCTACTTCCTCTCATGAGTATGTCACCCATTTGCGTCAACATTTGCAAAGTGCCTTTGCCTTTGCCCAGAAGAACTTGGAAAGTAGCGCTAGAGGTAGAAAAGCCTACTATGATCAAGGGACTACCTCCAAAGAGTACCAAATTGGCGACAAGGTATTCTATTTCAATTTTGCCAGAAACAAGGTTAAAGAAAAGAAGTTTCTACCCAGTTGGCATGGTCCTTTCCCTATAGTGGAAAAAGCTTCACCTGTGGCTTACCAAATTCGCCTCAGGAAAAATTCTCAAGGTGAAGATAACCTTAAATGGGTCCACATCAATCAGCTGAGACCATGTCATCCCAGTCATTCTGTTCCGGATATGTGTATTGATGACCTGGACTGTACTAACCAGACAACAGCATAGTCTGTGTATTTTGTTTTCCAGATGCAGAAAAGAGTCTTGATGACTGTGTTCCTGATCGCCCTCCTGATGGGATCCTTGTCCAAGATGATCGAACCTGGTCCCAAGTCGGGAGTCGTCCTTCAAGATACCCCCGGGTTCCTGAGTGCTCAATCACAGATTGTTACTCAGAAAGTGGTTGTCTCGCTTGACCCCATGCATGTTATCTTGAGACATTTTAATTTGACCATGTTGGGAAAGTCTCCCTCTACTCAAACCTGGTTTAACAATTATATGCAGTATGCCAGGGCCCAAGTTAAGAACATTTTGGCCCAGCTAGAGAAAGTAATGGTTCAACCTGTACAACCCCAGAATGCTAGATCTAAACGTTTTATAGGCGTTGTGGGTGGTTTGATTTTTTCTGCCCTTGGTTCCCTATTCGGGGCATCCATGTCTGTTGCTAATGCCATTTCTGTACGTCAGTTGCATGCTACCATAAAAACCCTTGAAGCAGATTTGGAGAATGTAGAAGCCAAATTACAATCCCAACAGGACCAGCTTATGGCCCAGGGTAAAACTATAGCAGATACTGTGACCCTTGTGAATTTGCATACCCGCCAAATTGAGATAAACACCGTAGATTTGTCTATACTTAAAGGCGCTTTGAATGATGAACGTCTCTTTATTCACCCTGTTAAGGATCTACTACAAGATTTATTTAGGGAATTAGATACCAGTGTTAGTAACCTTATGCTAGGTCATATACCTACGTATTTGGTCCCTTCGGAGGTTATTAGGGATGCCTTTGCTAAAATTACCCGTTTACCCCTTGAACCCTTTCAGATTAAGACTGCCTTTCATTTAGGGACGGCCCTTCCATTAATGCTAGATATGGACCGTATGGAAATTGCCTTCCTCCTGCATTTACCTTTTATTGTGCCTGAGAATGTATACCAGCTTAAACAAGTTTTGAATGTTGGAACTTGGCATGATAACTTGTACCTACGTGTTGAGACTCCAGAGTATGTTGCTTACCAACAGGATGATCCTCAACGTTATTTGGTCCCGAATTTGGATCTCTGTAGAAAAACTAAAGATATTCATTGGCTATGCCCAGGTAAACCCTTCTTGAAAGATACCACAGAAGCCCTTTGCGGGTTGTCCACTGAGAATGTTCAAGAGAAATGTAAAGTCACTGTGTCCAAATATGATGATTTTTCTGATACCACTGTTGCGGTGGTTGACACCGTGTGGATGGTTAGCACACCCAATACTGAGCTTACGGTTACCTTCCACAAACATGATGTTATGAATCGTTTTACTCTCCCTTGCAATGTTTGTTTGATTGCTGTACCCAAGTACTCTGTTGCTAATGTGGGTGGAGTTTCTTTGTTTTACCTTGATACAGATTCTGTTGTGTCTGAATTGGAGATCCTAGATGTATTTCGTGGTCACACCATTGACTTTGCATTGGACATTATGCCATTTTTACAGGCTAAGAACTCTCATACTGTTGAACTTGCTGTCAACCATGATTCACTTCGGATTGCTGACTACAAGCATCGCCCATCCGATGTTCCCATTGTCACCTCCACCACTCATGTTGTCATTCCACTTCTCAGCATTTTGTGGCTCATCCTGGTCATCATTGTAGTCCTCTTGGCAAGAGAAGTTTACGCTCAACGACGCTTCATTCGCCTACATACATCCCCTATGGCCTTGGGGTTACGTGACTTTTAGTAAAGCCGTTGGCTTGTTTCTCCAGCACATCAGTTTGAGTTTGATTTTCCTATTCTGTACTAATTTTGCTACTGCTTTGCCATGCATTTCATAGTAGTTGTATTGATTATTGATTATATTTTCATGTGTTAGGACTTAACAGCTAACACCATATGTTTGTTCTAGTATCAGTGATTTGCTGTTTAGTTTTTGTATACTTTTGAACATTGCTATGATTTCATGAAGTATTTGAATTATTTGCTTCCAGTTATCATTACCAGAGTGTTAGTTTTGAGTTACTGACATTTACAGTTTTTAATTTTTGGTCCTGACCATGAGTCTTGATGTCAACCCGTCTAGCTGTATTATTAGTTAGGTTGGAGAAGGCTTTTACTCCTTTGTAGTAACTTCCATCTCCAAGGGGGGGAATCTGTAGGGGTATTTCCCTGTGATCTAGCCTATGCTGGTCTGGGCCTATACAAGCCTATGACATCTTGGTATAATAAGATGGCTGCTGCAACATCTCTGTGTCAGCAAGATCCAGCTTCAACTTGTGGAAAATCACTGACAGGCTTGCTAAAGCCAAGGACAGTCTGTGTTCTAAACACCCCCTTCTATCACCCTGAGAACGGAGTAGGGAGGCAGACATGGCTCCAGAAGTTACCATTCTCCAAGGTCACAAAACAAAGAACTCTTCTTGCCATGTACTGAACTGGACAAGATCCTGATTGGTTCCTACCGTCACCTGACGGAGAGGTACGGGGAAAGCGGAAACAGAAGTGAGTCGGAGACCCTTGGAAGAGGTGCAACTGGTAAGAGGACCTGAGAGATCCAGCAAGGCTCGGGGGGGAGCCAGAGACTTTGTATGATACCAACATTGTGATCTGCATCCTGGTGCAAATACCTGTGGCAGAGATATTGGCTCTGATAACCAAAGGAGTGACGGGAACCTACGTGGGCTAATAAAGACCTGCACCACCTAAGACACCGACAGCTAAAATAGCGTCTGGGGAGATTCTGCTCCGGTCTTATCTGAAGCCGTCATCACGACAGCGTGGTAAGATCACAGTGATATATTTCCTGGTCTGGGGTTAGGCAGTGGTTTTATCTAAGTACGACTGGTTTATGTCAGCTCTTGGTCAGAGAAAGCAGCTAATGTGTATTTTGCATAAGATGTGATAAGTTTCATAAGGATTATTAGGTTATCATTTGTACTGTTCTAATCATTACCGTACTTAGTCTCAGGATAATCAGAGTGTAGTTTAGACAATATATTTTGGTAGTGCTCATATCAGTAAGGGATATTTTTATTGCATAAGCTAGCGCAGAGTATTTCTATTTTCTTATCCATAATAAAGCTAATATATATATCTATCAGCTGTGTCTTTCTTTTTCACTCTACACACCAAAACACCTGGAGAGGTGCCAGAAGCAAGATTCCTGTATCTCACCCTAGACAGAGCTAGTGAGTCTGTTAGGCAGACTTATGCATCAGGGAATCTTGGTATAAGTAATCTGTGGGTACTTGTTGCCCTAGGTATTATTTATCTCACCCTACAGTCCCTGCTCAAAGAGCTTACAATCTAGATAAGACAGATAAACGGACAGAACAATTAAGGGTAAGGGAATGAAGAGGTGAGGAAAAAGGACAGGGTGAGTTAGGAGTCAAAAGCAGTGGTAAAGAGGTGAGATTTGAGTTTGGACTAGACGTACAGGCTCGGGAAGTCTACTCCAGGCGTGAGGTGCAGCAAGACAAAAATGAATGGAGTCTTGAATTAACAGTAGAGGAGAAAGGAACGGATAAGAGATATTTAATTAGGATTTGCTTTTGCAGTGGTCCCTGACATTATAGAACCAACTTCATAGTGACTGCCTACATGATTAGTCATAAGTGGCTCACTCCATTCCAATTCCAGAGTTCCATGTTCTCAGTTTATGGCTATGCAAATGCTTTTTGGCAGGAGATGGGTACTGAACCTAAACTAATTTATAATTAAAGTAGAAAAGGCGGATAAAAGTACGTTCATAATAGCATCTTTTTCCACATGTTAAGTCTTGGAACAGTAAAAAACCATGCTGGTATGTTACTACAATACTGAAAAATTATATTCAGCAAAGTAAAACCACCCATTTTAATGTTCTTCACAGGATGCTGTTAACAGAGCCTCCCTGTTTCAAATAATGTGAAGCTGAAAAGGAAAGGAAAAAACATTCCCAGTGGAAATAATTTTCAAGAACATAAAAAAAAGTTTGGAACAAGAAACAAAAGGAACAAATGTAGGAAGCTGTGCTTTAGGCTGGCAAAAGTAAGAGCTATTAAACAATATAATCTTAGTTCATTAAAAAGACATAAGCTTCTTGTTCCTTCAAGTTACCCTCCCACCCTGAATGACTCAGGTATGCTGGCATAGGAACTAAAGGCATTTTCAGCAGCCACTCCTTATATCCTAAAGGAAGAAAAAATAAGGGATAAGGCTTACTCTGCGTGCAGGTACGTCCTTCCCATCCTTCTTTACAGATGCAAGAGTAAGAATCTCCACTGCCCACACATGTCCCGCCATTTGAGCAAGGGTTGGGAATGCAACTGCTGTTTTTAGCTGGGATTTAATCAAAAGTTGAATTAACTTTAAAAAAAGGAATCAGCATTTAAATTTCACATTTTGAAAATACAGTAAAGTGAAAGTTCAGGCCCAACTACATAAAGACTCATTTGTGCGTAGAATATTTGAAGGCTAAAAAACAATGCACTCCATTACATTCATTGGGCATTTATAGTTGGCCTTTTATTTTTAAAATAATCTTAAACCTAAATGAAGGTAAGTGTGTGAGCACCCCCAGCCACCCTGATTTTCATGAAATGCACAATGAACATATGAGATACATCTGAATGATTTGTAAGCAATACATGCAGGCTTACTTCATACGTATTACCATGTTTCCCCGAAAATAAGACACTGTCTTATATTAAATTTTGCTCCCCAAGACCTGCTAGGTCTTATTTTCAGGGGAGGCCTTATTTTTCGGGGAAACATCGGGTCGCCCCCCCACCCAAGATCACCGGCTCCCCCCGCCCTCAATCGCTCCCGGAACTAACCTCTTAAACGCTTCCTTTCACCATTCATCTCCGCACTTGCCGCAAGCAGCAGGGCAGGCCACTCCTTCCTTCCGTGTCCCGCCCTCGCCTGACGGCGGGACACGGAAGGAAGGAGTGGCCAGCCCTGCTGCTTGCGGCAAGTGCGAAGGTGAAAGGAAGCGTTTAAGAGGTTAGTTCCGGGAGCGATTGAGGGCGGGGGGAGCCGGTGATCTCGGGTGGGGGGGCGACCCGATGTTTCCCCGAAAAATAAGGCCTCCCCTGCTAGGTCTTATTTTCGGGGGAGGCCGTATATTTTCAAATTGCAGCAAGACCTCTACTAGGTCTTACTTTCGGAGGATGTCCTATTTTCGGGGAAACACGGTAATTGTGCATATATCCTGAATCCAGACTGGCTAGGGATACGTGAAAATTGACTCGAGAATCCGTGTCCTATTCAAACCAACTTATATGGCAGTGTGGATTACATCCATTACACAGTGTAGTTTACTTCCCCAGTGGTTTCTTAGAATTCAAAAGTCATTTCACAATTCTTTTGAGCTAAGTACTACTGTGTTTCCCTGAAAATAAGACACTGTCTTATATTTATTTTTCCTCCCCAAAACACGCTAGGTCTTATTTTCGGGGGATGTCTTATTTTCTGGGAAACATCGGTCGCGCCCCTCCCCCACCCGAGGTCGCCGGGCCCCCCCCCTCCGTTGCTCCCGGAACTAACCTGAAGCTCCTTTCACCTTCGTAAGTTCAGATTTGGAGCAGCACGCAGCAGGGCAGACCTCTCCTTCCTTCCATGTCCCGCCCTCGCCTGACGTTACGTTACGTTAGGCGAGGGCAGGACACGGAAGGAAGGAGAGGTCTGCCCTGCTGCTTCGAATCCGAACTTGCGAAGTTGAAAGGAGCTTCAGGTTAGTTCCGGGAGCGACAGACCTCGGGTGGCTCTCGGCGGCCCTGCTTAAAAAAAAAAAAAAGTTTGGTAGGTCTTACTTTTGGGGGGATGTCTTATATTTTAAATTTGCAGGAAAACCCCGGTAGGTCTTATTTTCGGGGTAGGTCCTATTTTCGGGGAAACACGGTATATGTTTGGGGTTTCCATCTTTTTGGTCTTTAGGGACCTTTTTTTTTTTTTTTTAAATTCCATTACCTTTTCTGGGAGAGCACTGCAGGTATTCATCACCTTTTCTGTAAAAATATATTTCCTGCAGTTGGTTTTGTTTTTATTCTCCCTGTGGCTTCATATCATGTCCTTTTGTTCTACACTTTCCCTTGGTTTGGAAATGGCTAGTTTGTTCAGTATTACTTTTCAGGTCTGTATCATATTGCCTCTATTCCTCTGAGGTATACATATTTAGGTTGTCTAGTCTTTGTCTTCTGATAGGAAACCTCTTACCATTTTGGTTGCATTCAGGTTCTGTACCAGCTTAGAATTACAAATAAAGTTTTAAAAATTGTTAATTTGGGTCAGGTATTTACACAAGGAACATTTTTTGACTTCTGCCTCAAATGTTTATTTAAAAAAACAAACAAAAAAAAAACCTTTTGCAGCTTCCAATGTTAAATCGCTGTCAGGTATATGAGAAAAAAAAATGTACCTCATTTTTTGATGTAAGTTACATTGAACTCTACATGGAAATATTGGTGACTAATCAAACAAACGGCAAGTGACCGTACTCACTTGCAAATGCACAGTACAGACTTCCCTCTCTGTCCCGCCCTCGCGTCAAGACGTCATGACGTAAGAGGGCGGAACAGAGAGGGAAACGGAGTCGAATTGTCGGACGCCGCCGCTGCCGCCTGGAAAGGAACATCGCGCAAAACAACCTCCCCCCTCCGTATCAGGCCCCCTGCACTGACCTGACAGCGCCTCTCACCTCTGTGTGGAAGCGCTACAGGCAGCAGCAGAGCGATCTGCTGCTGCCTGTAGCGCTTTCACAAGGAGGTGAGAGGCCCTGTCAGGTCAGTGCAGGGTGCCCGGCACGGAGGGGGGTGACAGCAGGGGACAGAGGAGGGTTGCTGGACAGGGGGGGAGGGGGTGAGGCCAGGGGAGAGAGGAGGGCTGCAATACTAGCCCGTTTTTAGGGGCTTAACGGCTAGTAAGAAATAAAGTAAAAGTTTCTGAGATCAGAGAACTAAGCACGTAAGTACCGGCGCTTACATATAGAGGTTGTAAAATATTTAAATACCGGCAATTATATGTAGAAGCTGCAATACAATGCCACTATTTCTATGCATAGCCTTTCAAAATTCCTGTCTCCTTGTACATGCCAGCAAGTACACATTTGTTAGTGTCCTTCAACATATTGTACACAAGGCTCTGCATTTGGCAAAACCTTTTGTAAAATATTAGCAGAATTATGAATATCCCAACCTGGATGTTCCAAATTCCTCCCTCAATAACCTATGCAAACAGGCCTTCAAATGTTCAATAATTTTCTTCTGAGTTTTTGTATTTCTCTTATTTATATAGAACACACTGAGGAAGGAATACAGTATTTATTATGAACACATTGTATTTATATTGTTTAAAAATTAAGGTTACTTGCCTTTGCTAACTACATTTTCTCTGTTATAACCTTGCTTTAATTGTTTCATCAGAAAGATGGGTTACACAATGTAAATCAGTCACTACTGTATCAAGGCGCAAGCAGGGAATGTGACCTCTAATTTTATATAAACCATCTCTGGATAATTATGTAAAAATAAACAATTTGTACCATAATCAGCAAAGGTTCTACTTTTTCCAGTGCTAATACTGGAACTCTGCACTATGAGTATTTACCAATGTTGCATGTGCTTCCCTCCCATCCCAGAGGGCACGAGCATCGGAAAGTGTCTCCAGCATCATAGCATATTCCACCATTGCTGCAAGTGTTTGCGTCACATTGGTATTCCCCTACAGAGAACAGTAAAACCATTAAAATCCAAATCAACTGTTGCACATTCCATCACAGGTCATCAACAAAAAATCCAATCACAATCTATTTTATTAATAGATAATTCCACAAGATTGGCTTTAACCTCAATGAACACGCATGCCGAAAAATTTCCACTAATGCCACCTTCCCCAGCATAATAAATCCGATACTCAAATTCCATAATAATTTGTTTTATTTTAACTTTTCCTCCATTTAAATATCACATAATGGTGCCAAGTCAATTATGCACCAGCTACAGATGTAGAGAGGGGAAAAACCTGAAATTTTGTGAGGGGATAAATAGTTGTTATATATATTTAAATTAGTATATTCTTAAAATACAAATGTTCCAGCAGGGGTAGTGGAACGGATTTCCTTTTTGGAATTAGGTAGTCTAGATTAAGGCTGCCAACTGGATCCAGATTTGCAGGATAGGGTTGATGCAGTCCTGGATTTACCCTTTTGCATGCTGGGACTTTGCTTTTCTTAGGGAATGCAATGGTGAAGTCAGAACTACAAGTCCCTGCATGCAACGGGATAAACCTAGGACTGTAAATTTGGATCCAGTTGACAGTCTAAATGCACCTTCAGCATTCTGCTCCTTTCCAGTTATTTTCAGGATGCTAGGCCCCTCCCCCACAACCATTTGATACTTCAGTAATTAAACCTGACAATCAAGAGCACCTCAATACCCCTCTCCTAGAGGAATCCTACAAAAATGTGCAATTGGTCATACTTTAAGTTTTAAATTTTGCTTTGCATAAAGATATACATGTGATTTTTTTTCCACCATTTATCCTGGTAAGAGCTAATGTGTTATACAACTATACATATAATTTGCCTTCAGTTTAGTCATCTAGTTAACCCAATAACTATTACCCATCTTGTCTAGTCTATACATCTAACTGTACTTGCCCCCTCAGCTACCTATTAAAATTTTAAATTGTAAGGTACAAACAGTATTAGATCATATCAAATTATTCTGAACACATTTCCAACGTATTGTGCCGGCATTGTTATCATATCCATGTTTTTTATTATGGTATCATTTACTTTTATTCTGCTCACATTCATCATATTTGTTAAATAAGTGTTTTACAGTGCTGCTAAATGTTTACATTTCTGATACTGTTTCATGTTAGTCTTATTTCTAGAATTCAGTTTTGATCATCTCCAAATTTACCTCACTGATTTTATTTATGCTTATATTTGGTCATTTTACTACTGTTATGTGAAGCCGTATCTGCTGTGCACCGCCTTGGGTGAATCTGTTTCATAAAGGTGGTTAATAAATCCCAACAGAAGAACAAACGCATAAAATATATGAAACCTGTCCATCTTCCCTGTAGATCAAGTTTTGCACATGGTTCTTTAACCCTTCTGGTCACTAAGCCACGTTAGCGACTGCCATGTGCTAATGCTGACACAGCCCACTCACTTTGAATGGGCTGTGTCAGTATGTTTGTGTAGTTGTCAGGACCTATCGTTTTTTTCTGACTGCAGAGAATCTTTGCTACCTTCCAGAAACTGCCAGCCTAGATAACCTAGACTAAGTTGACCCTGATTGCATATTCTCTTTCAAACACCCCCCCCCCCCACCCTATCAAAAACAGGTTAAATCTCCACAGAAAAGAACAAAAACAAATAAACTACCCAAACTTACGTGAATGGCATGTTTTGCCCTTCCAACCATTTTTGCATTCACAATAAAAATCATTCACTAAATCAATGCATTTGCCTCCATTGTGACATGGACTCGGATTACAATCATCAAAATCTGTTAAAAAAAAAAACAAACACTCAAAACAAAGGTATTTAATGGATTACAAAATAGCTGGAAAAAGAAAAACAGAACTTTCTTTCTAAAAGAATATCTCCATTCCTGGATGCCTCTGTAAAGCACGATTCACAAAGACCAATTTAATAATTTAAAAAGCTAATGCAGATTTTTAACACAGATTATTCATTCTGCATTTTTAAAAACATTTACCTCCAGTGTAATGAATTAGTTACACGAAATTCAGTGAAAATAAAACAAGTAAAGTGAACTTCTGATCTATGACGCAGGAATAAAATTAATCCTTGGCTTGGAGAGCCCCTAATCTCCCTAGCCTCACCCACCTATCTACAGCCCCCTCCCTCTGATGCTCCAAATTCTTAACTTTAGCAGAGGCAGCTGCATCTTCTTTCCCCTATCTGCTCTTATCACTTGTAATCTTGGAAAATGGCAAGGGCTCAATCAAGGTCAGTGACATCCGCTCAACTACTGCCATTTTTCAAGGTGGTGGCCAGTAGAAACAAAAATAGTGAAGGGATGACAATGTTCCGCTATGTGAAGATAAGCACAGGTGCACTATCTGGGGGGGGGGGGGGGGAGGGGGGGGGGGTTGGGATTTGAGTAGATGGCTCTCCAGTTCTAGGACACTTTAGAGATCCCAGCCAGGATCTCTTGGGATTTATGGGCATCCAAATAAAGGACATAATCTTTCCAAACAGCAGAGCTGAACATATGGTTTACAAACACTGTAGTCAGAATTTTATACAAACGCTCACTGTAATGTTTACATACTATCAAAGAAACTACTAAAAGGCTGCATTCCAACCAGTTTGAGCCAGTAAAAACAGGTGTAGTCATTTTTGCATAAATCACTAAAAGCCTTTTGGGAATGGGAGAAGAAAGGACTTCAGATTTTCTATCATGTAGTAGATAAAGGGGGGATTGTTCAATTCGAGACTTTGAGCAACCTATATACCTTTAGTTCTGGGAATAATTTTCCCATACCTGCGTGTAAAATCTTCTTGCAGATAGGGAATGCTCTTGAGCATGTGGGAACGAACCCTAGTGAGTTTGAGAAATTGGTGATGAAGTGGCCCGCTCCTTAAATTCAATCATTAAACCTCAACGAAAATAGAGGGGGACCTCTGGTGTATATGAAGAGGTTGGAGAAAGATTCACTGTGGGTGGAAGTTTCAGGACTGAGGAGACATTTGGTGTGGAGGAGTGGCCTAGTAGTTAGAGCATCTGTCTTGACATCCAGGAGGTGGCCAGTTCAAATCCCACTGCTGCTCCTTGTGATCTTGGACAAGTCATTTAATCCTCCATTGCCTCAGGTTCAAACTTAGATTGTGAGCC
This sequence comes from Microcaecilia unicolor, assembly GCF_901765095.1. Taxonomy (NCBI): domain Eukaryota; kingdom Metazoa; phylum Chordata; class Amphibia; order Gymnophiona; family Siphonopidae; genus Microcaecilia; species Microcaecilia unicolor. The sequence goes on along the minus strand of NC_044039.1, from coordinate 183,208,570 downwards.
CTCCAGGAACAAAGAAATACCCACTGTACCCGAATGCAACTCATCTTGAACTACTACTGAACAGGTGTGAGCAAAATCTAAATAAATGTGGATACAGACAAAATTTCTTAAGCATATTCAGTGGTAGAGAATGCACTCCAAGATGTTGTTCCGAGTATTCTACTTCAGATAAAACTGATAGATGGGACAAATAGGGCGAGAAAAAAAAGTTATTGGGGTGGTGTGGGGGAAAAGGCTCGTACTATCATATTTGCTGGTCTTCTTCTAAGCTCAAGGACTTTTGGCATAGCAAGTTCCAATATGTTTAGATACCGATAGATGCCCAAATACCTGAAACTGCAGAAGTGGCTCTTTTAAACAATAAGGATACCAGGTATGGATAAGTTTCAGGATAAATGATGCTTTTACTGCAGCCTGTATGATGATAGCGAGGACAAGGAAGGTAGAACGAGTGCCCTCGGTTATGCAGGCTAACGAGAAATTGTTTTATTTATATGAATGTTACAGGCTCACAGTTATACAGTGGAATAACTTATCCCAATATAAACAAATATTGGATAGTTATCTTCGATTATTGGACAAGAGGAGTAGATATGGAAATGTGATGTTCTGGAAGCCGAATGGAGTAGGGGGTGTTCTGTTCTCATATGACTGAATACAATGCTGTCTTGGAGGGGGGGGGGGGGGGGGTATATTCTGATGGTATGTTGGTTCAATTTTGACTGTATTCTTGGATTTTCCTTTTATTCTGTACAAGTCCATTTGTAATGCACTGTACCTGTACCTGGCAGGCATCAAAAGTGTCATGATATCCCAGGTGAGTATTTTTTTTAATATGGTGATAAAACAGTTAATCACTGAAAACCTCTCTAATAAATCTTGTACAATATGTAATAGCAGAGGCTCTTCTGTAATAAATTCTTGTTCAATCCAATATGTTGATTTCCTAAACAGTTCCAGTAAAAAAGGGACTATTATCATACTAGTCTAATTGGCTATTACTCCCTTCATGGGCTTTATTCCTTGCTTTGTATTTGTCTTAAAATATTTCGATGATCCAGTTTCTCCAAACGCTTTGTATAAACAGGTGGGATTGCATATAATACCTCAAAGTGCTCTTCTCCTAAGATATCACATTAACAGTGAGTATTGATGCTTTAGGCACAGCAATAAAAATAGATCTATATGATAAGAAAAAAACCCAAACACCTTATTTTGCCTCAAGAATGGAATAATCATTTTGTTCTCTGCTGCTTAAAAAGTGCTACTATTGCTTTAAAACTGCCATAACTTCCTGCATATGACACATAACCCTATTCCTACATCCAGACATGCTGTATGTAATCAGTTCATCTGAAAGTATTACTAATATCTACTAGCTTGCATAGTTTAGACATTGATTTCTACTCTTTATGAAAGCACAGATACTTAGTGAGTAAAGTGTTTTGCTATGAAATATTCATGCCTTAAATTTTTCAAGGGGGAAATTATACATTGGACGCACTTACTTATATCACACAGCTCTCCTTCCCAGCCATTGGGGCAAATGCAGCTGAAGGAATCAATTTCATCAATGCAAGTCCCACCATTATTACAGGATTTCCCAAAACAGTCATTAATATCTGAAGAAAGATGATATTTTGTTACCATAGTGGCACAAATTAAGTTCAGTAATAAGAAAACAAAAAACAGCTATAGGTTGTATTTTCTTAAAGGTACACACATATATAAGCACTTGATCTATAGGGTAAAGCCAAACAAAAAAAAAAAGTAACCCCCCCCCCCCCCGAGTTCTTTATTATTATTAATTTTTGCTGTTTTCTGAACCATATGGAAATTCAACATTTTACAGATTTGTTGTTACTAAATGCGTTTATGTGCTGAGTGGAATGCAATCATCTTTAAACATAGTGAGGTTAGCGTGACCACCCAGTGATTTTCACATGTTCAAAAAATGTTTGCATTGTAAGACTACCATTATTTGAACCCCCCCCCCCCAACCCAAACACAGGCTACCTGCTTACTGTTAATAACGACACAGTGATGTAGACTTTTGTCTGTGGAGCAATGCTGGAGGCCTATCATAAGCTCCACCCAAAGCCACATACAACTGCCAAACTCAAGAAGCACTGCAGAAGATCTGACACAGCCTGCTACAGGGACCAATCGACAAGGCTGTTAAGAGCTTCCCAATGCAGCCAAGGGGGTGGACACTAAGCATTCATAGCGACTGCAAAATTCTGACACTCTTAATTGTATTGTTTGAATGATATTTTTTAGCTTGAACATTTTTAATGTGCAAAAATCGCTAGGTAGTAATACTCAAATGTCGGTATCAACATAGCTTAAGATAAATATTGTTTAATACTAATATGCAAGTATGATGACTAAAGTACGTAAAATTTCTCATTGAAATTCAAAGCAGTTGCTGAGAAAATGGCAAAAAAAAAACTCTAGGGGGTTACTTTTTTGTCTCACTCTATATATTCCTCTGCATTGCTATAAGTTCAGCAAATTACTACTTACTTTCATGGCAGTAAGTGCCAGTGAAACCTCTCTCACAGGAGCAAGTAAAATTTCCTCCCGGCTGGCTTATGCATCGCCCATGAGGCCCACAAACATTTGATGAAATGTAATGGGTAGCTTCTTGCGTAGCATTAGTAGAGATCTCTATTGTACAGCTGTCTATGACTGGAAAACAAACGTATATGAGGGTTAAGAATATAAACATTAAACCTATCTAGGCTTTTGTTTTCCTCCAAAACAGCCAAGTAAAAACATGCACAATATTTAAACTTTTTTTTAACAGATCTATTGGGCTATAAAACCATTAATTGTCATGTGTAACTACATCCATAGATTCCCCCCCCCCCCCAACTCAAATCCCCAGGCATTGTAGTACAAGTCCTTAACAAGGAGCCATAAACTGTGGGAATCCTTTGCAGTCCAGTAAGCATGCACACCAAGTTCAGACACTGTGTCACCATCATGCAATGGCTGCGGCTTTCCTTCTCTATTTTCATCCTTGGTAACTCTGGGATATGTAAGTTAGGTCAGACTATGTAAACCGTATTTCCCACAGGGTAGCATCGACTATTGAACCAGTTCCACAAAAGACTACTGACAAAATATATTAGGCTAACGAAACATATCTTCTACATGCCTTTACTAGAAAAGTACATGTTTTTTGCTGTTACCTTGCAAATTATCCCACAATATATTTGATTTTTGTTTTATAACAAAGTCAAGCAATTACCTTTACAGGAAGAGTCTTTACAGTGGTCTTTAAGGTGAGAACAATTCTTTCCATCATAATCATCCAAGCAAGCACAGTAATAATCTCCTCCTAGATCATAACACTTGGCTCCATTCTGGCAAGGACAAGGCTCACATAAATCAATATCCATCTGCAACAAAAGATTCAAACAGATTATAAAATTAACAAAAATCTAGTAAATCTAGCACTACATTTAGCAGTGTCTTCCATTAGCTTAGCCAAAACAGATTTTGGGGGGGGGGGGGGGGGGGGACAGAAGCCCTGGTGGTCTAGTGCCCCCAACCTGTTGGTCAAGCGGCCCCAGCCCCCCCCCCCCCCGTACCTTCAAATGACTCAGGAGGGAGTAGCATTCCCTCCTCCTTCCAGTGCCACCTCCAAATGGCCCAACCCTTGGAACTGGCTTGCGCAGTGATAACCCAGCGGTAATTAGGCATCAACGCGTGCTGCCCAGTTACCGTCGGGATAGTGCAGGAGCCCTTATTGCCACCTCAATAGGTGGCAGTAAGGGCTCCCTGCCATACAGTAAGCGTTCTCTCACTGCATGACCATGTGTGCTAGGTGCTTTTTTTTTTTTACCAGAGGTAAAAAGGGCCCTAGTGCTTGGGAAAATCGGCCCCCGACGCTAGCGCAGGGCCCTTTTTCCCCTAGCTTGGTAAAAAGACCCCTGGATGGGCTAAGGAGAGACCAGGAACGCAACCTCTCTGCTCTGTGGAAACTAGAGACTACAGGTCCCACGTCTCTTGCTGGGCAGGAAGGTACTCTAGAACTCATGGTAGGATGCTGGCAAAAGCTTCTTAGAATGCTGGGTAGTGTCTGCACCAGGGCTCTGCCGGATGGCCTCACACCCATGTCAGAAACTAAGTCCTACTTGTTCTCGGAGAATATATATTATTCAATGGAGGCAGAGTATTCTCTGGAAATTTTTAAAGCATCCTTAAAAAATTAAACAAAACAGGTATTTAGATGATATCAAATATGCTTGTGGAAAATTCCAAAAGACTAAGATCTAAATAATTTAGAGTTTTCCATATTCTCTAATTTTTTTGTTTAACTACTTTGTCCAACACCAGAGCTGACTGTACTTCCCCTTTCATTTCTTGTTCCAATTTTTCAATCCTCTGGTTTACCGAGGAGGTTGGCAGTGATGTCAAGGTGGGAAACTTTGCTTTACCCTTCCTCTTCGATATGATTAAGTAATTTAAAAAAACAAAACAAAAGAACCAGGCATATATTAAAGAAATTCTTTAGCATCCACCACAAGCAGCCACCTTGGATCCCTCTAAAAGCCTTTTATTTTAAAATCATGCTTTTAGTTGACAGGGGTCATTAAGGTAGTTGAGTGGATTAGAATGGTTGAGTAAGACTAACTGGGCTGGAGGGTTTTTATGATGTTTCATTGATTTTTGTAAAAAGCTTTGAATTTTGATGAGGTGTGCATCAAGATTTTCAATATAGATTGTAGAATTATGAAAATGGAATGCACTAAAGAACAAATTTAATAATTGACAACATAGACTTGCCAAAGCAACATGGAAGCAGGAACAAAAGATGCAGATTTATTGAACCATGCCTCATTTCTAGATATTTATTTTTTCAATTGTATACATTTAGGATTTCCAAACATGTATATTTAGTTAAGGGTATACTGAAAATCTAAAATATTCTGAAATGCCCATAGATAATATATTCAGCTGTTTGAGTTTTTTTTTGTTTTAGAAATTATTTCCGTTTAGATGCTTATATATCCTTTCATGTACAGATGTTATTTACTTTCCTCATGCACTGTAAAAATATATTCTTAAAGCTGCAGGTTGAACATCTTTTGAAACTCAATCTCTGCTACTGTCATTAAAACAAAAATGCCAAACTTAAACAAGTCATAAACCATATAAACTTCGACACAGTTACAACCTTTTAAGGAAGATGTTCATATTCACATACATCTTGTAAGTCGCTTCACTTTTGTTTAAACCAACTTTGTTTAGGCTGCAACACCTTTCATCCTCAATGATAAAAAGTGTTACAACCTAAACACTAAGTCCCTTAGTCCCTTGCCTGTTCATATCTTCCTAGTAAGCTGCTTTCTCTTCTTGTACTACTATGCCCAAATTATTTGTAGTTAATCTATATATTAAATGGGAGCAGAAGACAAAACCTCAACTATATACAAGCCATACAAACGTTTGCTGTGCTTCTTTTCTGATGGTGTTTAATTAGGAGAAAAATATCTTTCCTTCTCTTTATTGCAACAGGAGATAAGATTATGCTCCACGGGAGGATTTTCTTTATGCTTTCTAGGCTTACAATCGTTACTTTTCAAGGTATGCAGTTGTGGGCATAGAGGAACCACGACAGAAAACCATGTGACAAAGAGAAGGACTATAATCATCTATCAAGTGTGCACATGAATACTAGACCTGCCCAAACTAGGAAAGAGACGACGAGGGGGAGAAAACTCACCTGGATGCCTCTTGCCCTTGCAGACAGCTTAATTTACCACCAAGGCCTGTGTCCCAGTTTGGTTCTTTCCACTGCCAGAGCGGCACAACCTGGCAGCAGCGGCAACAGCCCTCCCTTAGCTTCCTTGCCATATCAGGTCCTGCTCTACTACAACTCTTCAACTATGGCCAACACTGGTGTCATGCCCCTGATCCTCACCCCTAGGTGTGTGCTGTTAGCAGTGCCCTGTAGCTTAATTCCACAAACCGACATCACTGCAGCCTGGAGCAGGCACTCCCATCAAGTGATGAGCTTCAAGAGTGCCTTAAGGTTAAGCCTGTTGCTGCTAGGGACTTGAGGGAAGATATCCCTTACCCTTCCTTTTGCAGGGACAGGGCAGACATGCATACCCTCAGCCATCACAAGTGCCAAGCACCAGTCCTTCCCTCACTCACCACCTCTTAACCAGCCCCCCTCCAAACACCCCCCTTACCCACCATTTTAACATTTCCTCAGGAGTCTTTCATAGGTCATGTGCTCAGATTTGACTGTGGTGTTACGGCAAACCTCCTGAACAAGCTCCTCCACTGAGGAAGGGGCTGCTTAGGGGTAATGGGGAGAGACTGCTGGGAAGTGTGATAGTGTATGACTGCTGGACACAAGAAGAGGGGACAGAGGGTGTGTGTGAGTACTTGTGTGTGTGTGTGGGTGGGGGTCAACAGAGTCTGACAGAGAGGGGCTAGGTAAATTCCCAGGGTTAAAAGTTAATTAACAAATCCCTCCGGCGACACCACCTTCAGAAAGGAGGAGATAACCTTTGCTGCAAAACAGGATCAAAAGAGGAAACTAAAGTACCTCAACAAGAAAAGGGCCTGAAGCCCAGTGATTCTCCTAGTCAAGGTTATGGCAATGAGGAAAATCCACTTTGAAATTGAGGTCCTTTAGCGAAGCCCAACACAATCCAACCTAATGTAAAATAGGACTTAATCAGTTACAAAATCCCTATATAGGTCCTATGCAATTTACAAAGGAACAAAAACACAGTAATGGGGAAAAACAGAATATAAAAACAAATAAGATTATATTGTTAAAATGAATCAACTAATTCAGTCGCTTACGAAAAAGCATATCATTTTGAATTATCCTAATGGACTAGGTATTGTGTTCCAAACATAAAAGATATGAAATGAAAATAGACTTGTGGTATACGCTTATAGCAGAATATCTCTAAGAGAAGGACATCTTAATAATAATTGGTTTTGAAGTCAAAGAGAAGGGCAGTAAAATGATAGAGATATATGTCTTAAAGCAGGATCAGAAAAAAAAAGCAGAAAATGCTCGAAGCCTTCCTCACCAAGAAAACAGAACAACCCTGCCTACGAACAAGGTGCTGCTTCTCATCTTATAATAGTCTTTTTTTTTTTTTTCTAGAAAAGTAAGAGATCACACGGAAGGGATCCTGGATTCATCTGCGGTAACTAAAGGAAAGAAAATTATCAGCAGGTAAGGCATAATTTTACCTTCCTTAGCCTCTGGAGCAGATGAATCCAGGAACTGGTGGGATGTACCAAAGCAACCATAAAGAGGGTGGGAAGCCGCCACTCCCCTAGACAGAACTGTTGCACCAAAGGAAAAATCCAACCTAGCGGCCACACCCACCCTATAAATGCTTCGAAAAGGTGTGCAGCGAGGCCCAAGTAGCCACCTGACAGATTTCACCGAGAAAAAGAACGCCTGTCTCTGACCACAAAGCTGCCACCAAAACCACAGCTTTGAGGGTGAGGTCCTTGTCAGAAGCTCTGGGCAACGACTCAAAGGGCGTCTTCTGCAGAGCTCAGAGATCAAATTGAGGCTCCAGGGTGGGCAGGCCCTGCGAACAGGCAAGAAAAAGATGCAGAATCCCTCTCAAAAACCCGCACCACATCCAGATGCGAAGCCAGAGAACAGCTCGACAACCACCCCCAATAACAAGCCAAAGCATCCACCTGTACTCGCAGGGAATTATAGGCCAGACCCTTCTGTAAACAGTACTGCAAAAAAGAACCAAAGCCTACAGAGGTGACCAAATGCAGGACAGACACCACCCCTCAAAGGTGCGCCACACCCAAGCATACTTGGTGGATAGCAAGGTAGCTAACACCTCAACAGAATAGCCCGTCTTCCTTAAACGCAACCTCTCAAGAGACAGGCCGTAAGATCAAAGCAGGAGGGATCCTCCAACAGAATCGGCTTCTGATGCAGGAGGCCGGGGTTAACCAGAAGTTGGAAGGAAGGCTCCAGCAGAAGACCAACGAGATCCGCATACCACGGACACCAAGGCCAGTCCAGAGCCACCGTAATGACACGACCCTGGTGGTACTGAATCTTGTGAAGCACTCTGATGAGCGGCCAAGGAGGGAAAACATGCAGCCAAACTGTCTCCGGTCAGGACTGCAGCAGGACGTTTAGCACTGCTGACCCGAACTCATGTTGTTGACTGAAGAAGGTAGGCGCCGTTGAATTCACCTGGGACGCCATGAGGTCCACACCTCTGGTGTCCCCCATTTCAGACAGATTGACGAAACAGTTCCATAGACAGCTCCCATTCCACCGCATACAGGAGAGGACTGAGAAAATCCGCTTGCTCGTTGGAATGACCCAAGATGTGAGCAGTAGACAGATAGAGCACGAGGTCCTCAGCCTACTCCATGAGCCAACAAACCTCGGCGGCCAACCCTCGACTCTAGCAACACCTCCAAAGTGGGCGCCATTGAACCCAACACCTGAACGTAGTCCCAGGCCCATGGGCTTGACAAGTGCAATAGGTTGCACACCTAAGCCTGAAGCTTGAGCCTCCCGCCATCTGGCAGAAAGACACAGCCCTGGACCATGTCGAAGAGGACCCCCAGGTACTCCAGGGACTTAGTCACCACAAGATGGCTCTTCGGCAGATTTATCACCCAGCCCAAGGACTGTAACAAGGTCATGACCCAATCAATGGTCCTGTAACGCTCCTGTTCTGAGTCCACATGCATCAGTCAATCGTTGAGACGGGTGCACTCCAATGTCCTCCTTGTGAAGGACCGCTGCCACCACCACCATCACCTTGGAAAAGGTGCACTGGGTTGTAGCCAGACCAAAATTCTAGGAATAACACATTTAACATTTGATTCTTAAGTTTCCTCAGTAATCAATTTTATTCTGCCTTCAATACATACCATCCTACAATCAGATTCAAAATTGACTACTCCCCAGAAAAAGTCAGTTTTTTGGACACCACAGTCTCAATCAGTGATGGCTGTATACAAACATCTATATACAAGAAACCCACAGACAGATGCAGCTACCTCCACAACTCCAGCTTCCATCCTTCACATACAAAAAGATCCATCATTTACAGCCAAGCCACAAGATACCACAGTATCTGCTCTGACCCAGGGGACAGACAGACACCTTAAAAGCCTGACTGCATCCTTCAAACAGAAAGGCTAGAACCCCAAAATAATCTCCAAGAATATTGCCTCCTCCCTCAAAACACCCAGGGAGAATCTGCTACAGTACAAGGAGAAAAAATTCACAGACAGAATCCCCCTTGTAGTGACATACAATCCAGAGCTGAAAAAAACTGAGGAAAATCATAAGAGATCTACAACCTATACTCCAGGAGGATGAATTACTGAGAGAGATATTCCCATCCCCACCAGTACTGGCCTTCCGACAGCCACCCAACTTAAAACACAAGCTAATCAGAAGTAAACTTCCATCACAGACTGAAAAGGAACAGAAGGGCACACTTCCCTGTAATTTATCCAGTTGCAAACTATGCCAAAATATTTCACAGGACCCCACAGTCATCCACAAAGGAAAGATATTCAACATAAAGGAATCTTTCACTTGCTCATCTTCCAATGTGGTATATATCATTCAGTGTAAAAAATGTAACGAAGGATGCTATATTGGAGAAACAGGCCAGATGCTTAAGACAAGATTCAATTTACATAGACATCACATGAACAATACTGGTGCCAGTAGGGCTCCCACCCCTGTTGGTCAGCATTTACAGGACCAGGACACTGTACCAGTGACTTCACAGTGAGAATCCTGAAAGGTAACTTTAAAACCATACAAGAACGTAAGACCTTTGAAGTCAGAATGATTGAATATTTTAACACCCAACAGAAAGGACTCTGTTCCTAGCCCATTATAAACCATAAAGCTGTATTTCTCTGTTGATCACCCCACCCCTCACCTATCCACACCCATCCTGTTAGAATATCAATGATATGCTTTGATGTCCCCATGCATACCTCCTACCCACCCCCATCCTCCCACCCTGTCAGACTGTCATAGTAATGCTTGAATGTTTTCACTTATATACACTGTCAGCTAGCACATTTGCTTATTTCCGATCTGACGAAGAAGGGCAACCTTCGAAAGCTAATCAAGAAATGTATTAAGTTATGTCCAATAAAAAAAGGTATCTTTATTATTTTCTTTTCCATGTTTTATTTTGTTTGATTTCTATTGATAACCTCAGTAATCACAAAATCTTTCAGGTCTCTGGAAACTGAAAAGGATCAGACCCTATTTCTCAACAGAAACATTCATTTTATTGGTATAGTTATTAACATTATCCCAATTTGACTATTGTACTGCCATATATACTGGCTGTAAGCAGTACCTATTCAAAATACTCCAAACAGCTCAAAACACTGCAGCCAGGTTCATATACAAAATCTCTCATTTTGAAAGTGCGTCCCCTTTATTAATCAAGCTATACTGGTTTTCCATCAAAGCGAGAATCACCTTCAAATTTTGTGCCTTTATCTTTCAAATCCTAAATGGCACAGCTCAAGGCTATATGGTACCATTAATAAACTTGCCTCAAAGAAACGCTAAATACGAGGCAAGAGACTCTCTCAGACTACATCTCCCAAATTACAAAAAAAGTGATCTACCAACTGTCCACTCTGCAGATTTAACTTACCTAGGAACCAAATTGTGGAACTCCTTACCACCCAAAATAAAAAAAAAACTATATACAGGAATATACCAAACTCTGCAAAATCCTTAAATTGTTCCTCTTCAAGCAAACCCTCACAAAGAACAACCCTATAACTGTCTCAATGCTTCATGTACAATTTCTCATTCATAATAGATTTTCCAAATGTTAAATATCCATAGTTTTATTTTTATTTGTAGCATTTGTATGCCACATTTTCCCACCAATTTGCAGGCTCAATGTGGCTTACATTTGCCATAATGGCGGTTGCCATTTCCGGGTACCAGAATAACAAATGGTATTGCGTTAAGGTGCATACATACATGGTAACATAATATATATGGAACAGATCATGGTATATAGCGAATGCTACATACCTGTAGAAGGTATTCTCCGAGGACAGCAGGCTGATTGTTCTCACTGATGGGTGACGTCCACGGCAGCCCCTCCAATCGGAAACTTCACTAGCAAAGGCCTTTGCTAGTCCTCGCGCGCTCATGCGCACCGCGCATGCGCGGCCGTCTTCCCGCCCGAACCGGCTCGTGTTCGTCAGTCCCATATGTAACAAGACAAAGCAAGGGAAGACACAACTCCAAAGGGGAGGTGGGCGGGTTTGTGAGAACAATCAGCCTGCTGTCCTCGGAGAATACCTTCTACAGGTATGTAGCATTCGCTTTCTCCGAGAACAAGCAGGCTGCTTGTTCTCACTGATGGGGTATCCCTAGGCCCCAGGCTCACTCAAAACAACAACCATGGTCAATTGGGCCTCGCAACGGCGAGGACATAACTGAGATTGACCTAAAAAATTTACCAACTAACTGAGAGTGCAGCCTGGAACAGAACAAACAGGGCCCTTGGGGGGTGGAGTTGGATCCTAAAGCCCAAACAGGTTCTGAAGAACTGACTGCCCGAACCGACTGTCGCGTTGGGTATCCTGCTGCAGGCAGTAATGAGATGTGAATGTGTGGACAGATGACCACGTCGCAGCTTTGCAAATTTCTTCAATAGAGGCTGACTTCAAGTGGGCTACCGACGCAGCCATGGCTCTAACATTATGAGCCGTGACATGACCCTCAAGAGCCAGCCCCGCCTGGGCGTAAGTGAAGGAAATGCAATCTGCTAGCCAATTGGATATAGTGCGTTTCCCCACAGCCACTCCCCTCCTATTGGGATCAAAAGAAACAAACAATTGGGCGGACTGTCTGTTGGGCTGTGTCCGCTCCAAGTAGAAGGCCAATGCTCTCTTGCAGTCCAATGTGTGCAGCTGACGTTCAGCAGGGCAGGAATGAGGACGGGGAAAGAATGTTGGCAAGACAATTGACTGGTTCAGATGGAACTCCGACACAACCTTCGGCAAGAACTTAGGGTGAGTGCGGAGGACTACTCTGTTATGATGAAATTTGGTGTAAGGGGCCTGGGCTACCAGGGCCTGAAGCTCACTGACTCTACGATCTGAAGTAACTGCCACCAAGAAAATGACCTTCCAGGTCAAGTACTTCAGATGGCAGGAATTCAGTGGCTCAAAAGGAGGTTTCATCAGCTGGGTGAGGACGACATTGAGATCCCATGACACTGTAGGAGGCTTGATAGGGGGCTTTGACAACAGCAAACCTCTCATGAAGCGAACAACTAAAGGCTGTCCTGAGATCGGCTTACCTTCCACACGGTAATGGTATGCACTGATTGCACTAAGGTGAACCCTTACAGAGTTGGTCTTGAGACCTGATTCAGACAGGTGCAAAAGGTATTCAAGCAGGGTCTGTGTAGGACAACAGCGAGGATCTAGGGCCTTGCTGTCACACCAGACGGCAAACCTCCTCCATAGAAAGAAGTAACTCCTCTTAGTGGAATCTTTCCTGGAAGCAAGCAAGATGCGGGAGACACCCTCTGACAGACCCAAAGAGGCAAAGTCTACGCTCTCAACATCCAGGCCGTGAGAGCCAGGGACCGGAGGTTGGGATGCAGAAGCGCCCCTTCGTCCTGTGTGATGAGGGTCGGAAAACACTCCAATCTCCAGGGTTCTTTGGAGGACAACTCCAGAAGAAGAGGGAACCAGATCTGACGCGGCCAAAAAGGAGCAATCAGAATCATGGTGCCTCAATCTTGCTTGAGTTTCAACAAAGTCTTCCCCACCAGAGGTATGGGAGGATAAGCATACAGCAGACCCTCCCCCCAATCCAGGAGGAAGGCATCCGATGCCAATCTGCCGTGGGCCTGAAGCCTGGAACAGAACTGAGGGACTTTGTGGTTGGCTCAAGATGCGAAGAGGTCTACCAAGGGGGTGCCCCACACGTGGAAGATCTGTCGCACTACCTTGGAATTGAGCGACCACTCGTGAGGTTGCATAATCCTGCTCAACCTGTCGGCCAGACTGTTGTTTACGCCTGCCAGATATGTGGCTTGGAGCACCATGCCGTGACGGCGAGCCCACAACCACATGCTGACGGCTTCCTGACACAGGGGGCGAGATCCGGTGCCCCCCTGCTTGTTGACGAGGTACATGGCAACCTGGTTGTCTGTCTGAATTTGGATAATTTGGTGGGACAGCCGATCTCTGAAAGCCTTCAGAGCGTTCCAGATTGCTCGTAACTCCAGAAGATTGATCTGCAGATCGCGTTCCTGGAGGGACCAGCTTCCTTGGGTGTGAAGCCCATTGACATGAGCTCCCCACCCCAAGAGAGACGCATCCGTGCTCAGCACTTTTTGAGGCTGAGGAATTTGGAAGGGACGTCCCAGAGTCAGATTGGACCAAATCGTCCACCAATACAGGGATTCGAGAAAACTCGTGGACAGGTGGATTACGTCTTCTAGATCCCCAGCAGCCTGGAACCACTGGGAAGCTAGGGTCCATTGAGCAGATCTCATGTGAAGGCGGGCCATGGGAGTCACATGGACTGTGGAGGCCATGTGGCCTAGCAATCTCAACATCTGCCGAGCTGTGATCTGCTGGGACGCTCGCACCCGCGAGACGAGGGACAACAAGTTGTTGGCTCTCGTCTCTGGGAGATAGGCGTGAGCTGTCCGAGAATCCAGCAGAGCTCCTATGAATTCGAGTCTCTGCACTGGGAGAAGATGGGACTTTGGATAATTTATCACAAACCCCAGTAGCTCCAGGAGGCGAATAGTCATCTGCATGGACTGCAGGGCTCCTGCCTCGGATGTGTTCTTCACCAGCCAATCGTCGAGATATGGGAACACGTGCACTCCCAGCCTGCGAAGCGCCGCTGCTACTACAGCCAGGCACTTTGTGAACACCCTGGGCGCAGAGGCGAGCCCAAAGGGTAGCACACAGTACTGGAAGTGACGTGTGCCCAGCTGAAATCGCAGATACTGTCTGTGAGCTGGCAGTATCGGGATGTGTGTGTAGGCAACCTTCAAGTCCAGAGAGCATAGCCAATCGTTTTCCTGAATCATGGGAAGGAGGGTGCCCAGGGAAAGCATCCTGAACTTTTCTTTGACGAGATATTTGTTCAGGGCCCTTAGGTCTAGGATGGGACGCATCCCCCCTGTTTTCTTTTCCACAAGGAAGTACCTGGAATAGAATCCCAGCCCTTCTTGCCCGGATGGCACGGGCTCGACCGCATTGGCGCTGAGAAGGGCGGAGAGTTCCTCTGCAAGTACCTGCTTGTGCTGGAAGCTGTAAGACTGAGCTCCCGGAGGGCAATTTGGAGGTTTTGAGGCCAAATTGAGGGTGTATCCTTGCTGGACTATTTGGAGAACCCACTGATCGGAGGTTATGAGAGGCCACCTTTGGTGAAAAGCTTTCAACCTCCCTCCGACTGGCAGGTCGCCCGGCACTGACACTTGGATGTCGGCTATGCTCTGCTGGAGCCAGTCAAAAGCTCGTCCCTTGCTTTTGCTGGGGAGCCGAGGGGCCTTGCTGAGGCGCACGCTGCTGACGAGAGCGAGCGCGCTGGGGCTTAGCCTGGGCCGCAGGCTGACAGGAAGGAGGATTGTACCTACGCTTGCCAGAAGAGTAGGGAACAGTCTTCCTTCCCCCCAAAAATCTTCTACCTGTAGAGGTAGAGGCTGAAGGCTGCTGGCGGGAGAACTTGTCGAATGCGGTGTCCCGCTGGTGGAGCTGCTCTACCACCTGTTCGACTTTCTCTCCAAAAATGTTATCCGCACGGCGAGTCCGCAATCCGCTGCTGGATTCTATTCTCCAGGTCGGAGGCATGCAGCCATGAGAGCCTGCGCATCACCACACCTTGAGCAGCGGCCCTGGACGCAATATCAAAGGTGTCATACACCCCTCTGGCCAGGAATTTTCTGCACGCCTTCAGCTGCCTGACCACCTCCTGAAAAGGCTTGGCTTGCTCAGGGGGGAGCGCATCAACCAAGCCCGCCAACTGCCGCACATTGTTCCGCATGTGTATGCTCGTGTAGAGCTGGTAGGACTGAATTTTGGCCACGAGCATAGAAGAATGGTAGGCCTTCCTCCCAAAGGAGTCTAAGGTTCTAGAGTCCTTGCCCGTGGGCGCCGAAGCATGCTCCCTAGAACTCTTAGCCTTCTTTAGGGCCAAATCCACAACTCCAGAATCATGAGGCAACTGAGTGCGCATCAGATCTGGGTCCCTATGGATCCGGTACTGGGACTTGATCTTCTTGGGAATGTGGGGATTAGTTAAAGGCTTGGTCCAGTTCGCCAGCAATGTCTTTTTTAGGACATGGTGCATGGGTACAGTGGACGCTTCCTTAGGTGGAGAAGGATAGTCCAGGAGCTCAAACATTTCAGCCCTGGGCTCGTCCTCCACAACCACCGGGAAGGGGATGGCCGTAGACATCTCCCGGACAAAGGAAGCAAAAGACAGACTCTCGGGAGGAGAAAGCTGTCTCTCAGGAGAGGGAGTGGGATCGGAAGGAAGACCCTCAGACTCCTCGTCAGAGAAATATCTGGGATCTTCTTCCTCCTCCCCCAAGGCCTCACCCTCGGTGTCAGACAAGTTCACGGACCTGTGTCTGCAACCGTGCCCGACTCGACTCCGTGGAGCCACGTCCACGATGGGGGCGTCGAGAGGTAGACTCCCTCGCCCGCATCGGCGAAGCTCCCTCCGCCGACGTAGTCGGGGAGCCTTCCTGGGAGGCGACGGCAGCCGGTACCGCACGCGGCACCGACGCCGGAGACCTCACCTCGGGCGATGGGCCAGCCGGCGCCACGCTCGACGGTACCGGTGGCACAAGCACCGCCGGTACCGGAGGGGTAGGGCGCAACAGCTCTCCCAGAATCTCTGGGAGAACGGCCCGGAGGCTCTCGTTCAGAGCGGCTGCAGAGAAAGGCATGGAGGTCGATGCAGGCGTCGACGTCAGAACCTGTTCCGGGTGTGGAGGCTGTTCTGGGCTGTCCAGAGTGGAGCGCATCGACACCTCCTGAACAGAGGGTGAGCGGTCCTCTCGGTGCCGATGCCTGGTGGGTGCAGACTCCCTCGGCGACCCAGAGCTCTCGGTGCCGACCCGGGAAGGAGACCGATGACGATGCTTCTTCGATTTCTTGGAACGAAGCATGTCACCGGAGCTTCCCGGCACCGACGAGGAGGACGTAGAATTCAGTCGTCGCTTCCTCGGGGCCGAGGCCGAGGCCGAAGGAGGTCGGTCTCGGGGGGGCTGTACCGCAGGAGCCCTCAGGGTAGGGGGAGACCCACCCGAAGGCTCACCGCCACCAGCAAGGGAATGGACAGCCCTCACCTGCACTCCAGACGAAGCACCACCATCCGACGACATCAGCAGACGAGGTCCCGGTACCACCGACGTCGATGCAGCTATCCGATGTCTCGGCGCCGATGCAGAGGGCCGATGCCTCGATGCACTGGCGGCCGAGGATGAAGCTCTGGACGCTGAAGACGTCGATGCACTCGATACCCCCGGTGCCGATGCCGACGAAGAGCCCGAGAACAAAACGTTCCACTGGGCCAATCTCGCTACCTGAGTCCGCTTTTGCAAAAGGGAACACAGACTACAGGCTTGCGGGCGGTGCCCAGCCCCCAAGCACTGAAGACACGACGCGTGCCTGTCAGTGAGCGAGATGACCCGGGCGCACTGGGTGCACTTCTTGAAGCCGCTGGTAGACTTCGATGTCATGGGCGGAAAAATCACGCCAGCGAAATCAAAAGTCGAAATGGCGGAAAAGGCACCGAAAAAACAAGGGGAAGAAAACTTCGACCCGAGGCCTAAAAGCGGCCTACCCCGACGACGAAAGAAAACTTACCGGGGCGAAAGCTGAAAATAGTGGAGGAAGAAAAGACCAAGAGTCTTTTCCCACACAGAAAGGATTAGAATTTTTCTTTTTCGAAAAACACACGAACGAACGCGCGAGGTCGACTTTGCGGGGCCCGACACGGCGAAACACGACCGTACCGAGCGCGGACAAAAGAAGACTGACGAACACGAGCCGGTTCGGGCGGGAAGACAGCCGCGCATGCGCGGTGCGCATGAGCGCGCGAGGACTAGCAAAGGCCTTTGCTAGTGAAGTTTCCGATTGGAGGGGCTGCCGTGGACGTCACCCATCAGTGAGAACAAGCAGCCTGCTTGTCCTCGGAGAAATATATATATATATATATATATATATATATATATATACATATATATATATACATATACACACACACACACACCATGTGCATACATACATGATGAGGAAGAGTACATTATGGTATTGCAAGAAGGCTCCTGAGTAATAAATTGGATTGTAACATACATTAGATCATCGACTAGAGAGAGACCCTATTCGACATAAGGTTTAAAGTGGTAGTGCTTGATCATTAATAGCAAAGAGGTTAAGCAGTCATGCGATAAAAGTTCAGTTTTGTATAGATCGTGTATACTATTATTTAGTATTTAAGATGGATGTTTATGGTATGCCTTCTTGAAAAGATCTGTTTTCAGTAGCCTTCGGAAGATGGTTAGGTCTTGTGTTTTTATGGCTTTCGGTAGTGCATTCCATAGCTGCGTGCAGATGTATGAGAAACTGGTCGTGTATGTGGATTTATATTTTAGCCCTTTACAATTAGGATAGTGGAGATTGAGGAATGTGCGTGAAGATCTTTTAGTGCTCCTAATAGGCAAGTCTATAAGGTCTGACATGTAGGTCGGGGCTTCCCCGTAGACGATTTTGTGGACCAGGGTGCAAACTTTGAACGCACTTCGTTCTTTTAGTGGAAGCCAGTGTAGTTTTTATCTTAAGGGTTTAGCGCTTTCGTATTTCGCTTTCCCAAATATGAGTCTGGCTGCTGTGTTTTGAGCGGTTTGAAGCTTCTTGATGATTTGTTCTTTGCATCCGGCATAAATGGCATTGCATAGATGACTTAGCACCATTGATTGTACTAGGTTGCGGAATACTTCCCTTGGGAAGAAAGGTTTGATTCTGTTAAGTTTCCACATTGAGTAGAACATTTTCTTTGCTGTATTTTTCTAATGGTTTTAGAGTGTGAGATTTCGGTCAATTGTGACTCCCAGGATTTTCAGGCTGTCTGAGACCGGAAGTGTGTAATCTGGGGTGTTCATGGTATTGGGGTTTGTTTGTGTTGTATTGTGAGGACAGGATGAGACACTTTTTTCTGCGTTTAGCTTTAGTTGGAATGCGTCCGCCCATGAGTTCATTATTTGGAGGATGTGTGTGATTTCATTTGTGATTTCGGTTATGTCTTGTTTGAACGGGATGTATATCGTGACATCGTCAGCATAGATGTACGGGTTAAGTCCTTGGTTGGATAGCGATTTGGCTAAAGGTGTCATCATTAAGTTAAAAAGGGTTGGTGAGAGCGGTGATCCTTGTGGTACTCCATATTCAGGTTTCCAAGGGGTTGACGTTTTTGAGTTTGAGATCACTTGATAAGATCTTGCTGTTAAGAAGCCTTTAAACCATCTTAGTACGTTTCCTCCAATCCTGAAGTAGTCTAGGATGTTCAGGAGTATTTGGTGGCTGACCATGTCGAACGCGCTGGACATATCAAATTGTAGGAGTAGCACATTGTTTCCAGTTGCAATTAGTTGTTTAAATTTGGTTATGAGAGTGGTTAGCACTGTTTCTGTACTATGGTTGGATCAAAATCCTGACTGTGATTCATGTAGTATTGTGAATTGTTTAGGTAATTGGTGAGTTGTTTTGATATTGTTTTGTATAATTGGGTTCTTACAAAAAAATTACTTTCTAATGCATTAGTCTGTTATGTATCCTATACTGTTTAGTGTAAGCCACATTGAACTCAAACTTGTTTGGGATAATGTGGGATATAGATGTCACAAATAAATAAAAAGGTAAGGCCCAAAACTGGAAATGCTGTCACAGAATTGCAACATGGAGAAATCACTGATGCGGTGGCCAAATAAGAATATGAAAGTAGGCTTCCTTGAGATCCAAGGAAGTAAGAAACTCCTCCAGTTCCACCGCCGCCACCACAGATCTGAGTGTCTCCATGCAGAAATGCCGCACAGAAAGACACTGATTTACCTTCCGGAGATCGAGAATAGGCCAGAAAGGGCCACCTTTCCGAGGGACAACAAAGTAAATCAAATATCGGCTTGAGCAAACCTTGGGAGGAGGCACTGGTACCACTGCCCCCAGGTGCAGAAGTGACCTCAATGTGGCCCAAACTGCCGGATGTTTGGAGGTCGTGGCGCACCAGGACTCCAGAAACACTTTGTGCATGGGAGAAGGGAATTGCAGTTTGTAACCTTCTCGGATAATATCAAAGACCCACTGGTCAGAAGTTATTTTGGTCAGCGAGTCAGCTGACCACCTATGTTGGGCACCGAAGAGCTGAACAGCGCCCCATCATTGGGTCAGGCGTCCGCATGGTCTATGATGTGCATCAGTCCCAGAGAGGCATTTATCCCCTCAAAAGGATGAGCACTGTTGAAAATGAGGATGCTGGAAAGATATAGAAGAGACAGCCTAAATATTTAGCCTGTGTTGTGTACTGAATAAGTGAATCAGATGGAGCCATTAGAATTTTTCAGCTGCATAAAACATCTGGTGCCTTGTACTTGTTTCAAGTTTGGGCCTAATACAAGCAGCAACAAAAATTACCTCTGCTGGCTGGCCTTTGAGAGTTTGTGCTGGAGTGGAGAGGTGTGTTAGCCGTGTTAGTCCACTCTTAAAGGTAATCAATAGAAATCAAAAAATTAAAACATGGAAAAGAAAATAAGATGATACCTTTTTTTATTGGACATAACTTAATACATTTCTTGATTAGCTTTCGAAGGTTGCCCTTCATTATTTCTTATCTGATGAAGAAGGGCAACCTTCGAAAGCTAATCAAGAAATGTATTAAGTTATGTCCAATAAAAAAAAGGTATCATCTTATTTTCTTTTCCATGTTTTAATTTTGTTTGATTTCTATCAATTACCTTGCTGGAGTGGAGAACTCCACTAATAAAAGTGTACCTGTGTGAATACTAAGACGTTTTCAGCCTGAGGAATTTACCCAGCTAACTATTAAGCTTCCTGAGCAAATTCCTTTGAAAGCCAACCTAACAACAGCTTTCACACTGTCAAGAAAGGTTCAATAGATTGCCTCTGATCAAGACCTATTCTGCACTTTGTTTAACCTTTTTCCACATCCCTCAGGAATATGGGCACCACTGGTTAAGAGCCCCCTGCCTTACAGTGGATGATGTAATCGGTGTAGGGTTACCATACGTCCGGATTTACCCGGACATGTCCTCTTTTTGAGGACATATCCGGACGTCTGGACGGATTTGGCCAGCCTGCCCGTTTGTCCGGATTTCTGGACAAACGGGCTGGCTGGCGGTGGCGGGGCTCCCCTCCCCTTACTCTACTATCCCTGGCGGTCTAGAGGTACCTCTGTCTTCGGGGCAGGAAAGAGCCCCCTCTTTCCTGCCCGGAGCGCTACTGCTAGCTGCCCTGCATACTGTGAGTCTGGCTCTCGGCGTTTCAAAATGGCCACCGAAAGTTGAAGCAGCCTCGCGAAACTTCAACTCTCGGCGGCCATTTTGAAACGCCGAGAGCCGGACTCACAGGATGCAGGGCAGCTGAGCTGGCAGCAGCGCTCCGGGCAGGAAAGAGGGGGGCTCTTTCCTGCCCCGAAGAGGTACCTCTAGACCACCAGGGATAGTAGAGTAAGGGGAGGGGAGGTGACGGGGGGGAGTGAAGATGATGGGGGAGGGGGTGACCGGGGGCGGGGCAAGTGTCCTCTTTTTATGAGGACAAAAAATGGTAACCCTAAATCGGTATCTTCAAGTTCTTTGCCTGTATCTACTAATAAAAAGGGACATAATGCATAGATCTGGACTGATCTAGCTGATAAAGAAAAGAGAACATCAGAAGCCAGCCAGCAGAGGTAATTTTTGTTGGTGCTTGTATTAGGCCCAAACTTAAACAAGTACAAGGCACCAGATGTTTTATACAGCTGAAAAATTCTAATGGCTCCATCTGATTCACTTATTCAGTACACAACACAGGCTAAATATTTAGGCTCAGTCTTCTATATGGTTCAGTGACATTAAACATGTACTCAGCATTTATGTTTGAAGGATTTTGCTCACCATTAGTTGTAAGTCAGTCATTTTTTTGAAGCTCCATTTGTTGACAGTTTTGTGTTAACCATAAAAGAAATACTATACAGTTCTGAAAATACTGAAATGTACCCTCTCAGATCTCTCTTAATCAGAAGAAGCCATTTGTTTCCTTCTATTAATGCAAATTTCCTTTTCCTCTTGCATCTTATTAGCTGGCACTTTAAAACATCTGGAAAGAGTTGTAGAGATTTCCTGTAACATAAGGGCAGCTGGCCAACTCATCCTATTAGCTTTGTGTCAAATCTAACAGCAGCCCTCTCAATATTCTTACAAAAATAAACATACTGCTTTTTAGGATGGGATTTACTGGACTAATACTAAGGCTGGTTGGTTTTGCTCAATTATCACATTTAGGGCCAAATTACTAAGTATTCTTCCCATACACAGTAATATATATATTTTTGGGGGGGGGGGGGGGGGGGGGGGGGGGAGAAGGAAAACCCCTTCAGTACAGCTGGTTCTCAACTAAACAACAAAAATGGACCTTTTCTACAGAATAGCTCAAGGTTCATTGTGGTTTGCTATTGAGGACCTAGACGCTACATACTCCTCTTGATTTTAGAGACAAACCCCTAAAGAGTGGGCCTGATGATACAGATCAAGTAAATAAGAAAATAGTCAAACTTTCGTACCAACTATGGATGCATGATTTTAGGGAGCAAGAGTTCTTCACATGCAAGCAAACATAAAATTAAACAAGTGGGGAAAGCGTGCCTCTTGGAATTCTTTCCAACCCCTGCATATATACGTATGTATGCGTTAAGGCAGTAACTGGGGGAAGGGGTAGTTTTTATGGGCATGGCAATTAGTGAATTTGGTGGGTCAGTTTGCTGGGGTGCTTTCTGGGTGTAGGTAGCTTGTGGGGTGGTGTGGCAGTTGCTGGGGGAAGGGGGGGAAAAAAAAAAAAAAAAAAAAGAGAACAAGGAGAAGCAGTTAGGAAGAATTCTCAAACTGCCATGTTGCAATGTATATAAAAGTTTGTATCCTACAACGTTGTAAGGGGCCTTATTTCTCTGGCACCCTGGTCTGATTTGGCTCATTTTTAATTTCAATGTGTCTTTTTACCATTTTCTCCCCACGTGCCAGACTTCATACCATTCCATTAAAATTTTAAGAAGTTATTTTGCCTCCAGATGGACAGACATTTGAGGACCCCTTTTGTACAATTCTTTCCAACTTTTATTGTGTTAGAAAGAATAAAAAAAGTACACACATAATTCTTGGCTAAAACAGACCCTGACTTCAATCTACTACAGACCCTCAGGCAAGCACAACTGTTAGTGTAGTATGTCAGTAAAACATATCAAGAACTGGATATAGAATACAAAGACAAAATTGAGGATTATTCTGCTATTCTGTAAAAAAATACTATACACACTAAATTCTAGTTTACACATACCCTTTCAGTCCTCCACATGTGCTGAAATCTATCTAGGCACAGTCATACAAATTCGCTTATTCATACATAGTATTTATCAGTGCATTAAATTTGTAATGCTTTAGGCCTTGAATTGCTCCAATTTAAACTTGAGGGTAATTTTTTATTTTTGTTACATTTGTACCCTGCGCTTTCCCACTCATGGCAGGCTCAATGCGGCTTACATGGGGCAATGGAGGGTTAAGTGAGTTGCCCAGAGTCACAAGGAGCTGCCTGTGCCTGAAGTGGGAATTGAACTCAGTTCCTCAGGACCAAAGTCCACCACCCTAACCACTAGGCCACTCCTCTACTCCTTACTAAGCTGCGCTAGCATTTTTTAGTGCGCACAAAGCATTAGCGCCTGTTAACCGTATAGATGGCCATAATATTCCTATGGGCATCTACACAGTTAGCGCGTGCTAATTTTTAGCACGCACTAAGAACGTTAGCACACCTTAATTAAGAGGGCCCTAAGTTTCTTTCCAGAACTCAATACATCAAGCAGCGCTCACCTCACAGAACACTCCTGAATAGCCTTGTAAACATCGACAGCGAAGTCCATTTACCAGGTCATCGCAGTGTCCTCCATTTTGGCATGGATTGCTGGCGCATTCGTTTATTTCCACCTCACAGTTTTTGCCAACAAAACCACGTGGGCAAAAGCACTGGTACCCATTTATCTCGTCCTGGACAAATGAACAAGCAAACAAAACAAACAGTACAAATAAATATTTGGAGGACTTGCCAGATATGCTATTGCCTGATCACACGTATCTGAAAGGGGAGTATCAGACTCAGGAATCAAGTAATCCTTTGCCCGACAGGTCATCAGTTACAGAGCTTGAGGGAAAGAGACTGGGTTTAGACTGTTTGGGCCACCCCTTAATCAAAAAGACATGCCACTGTCCCATGCCCAATTTTGGAATCCCTTTCTGTGATTACTGAAAGAAACAGGTTTTGACTTATTGCTGTATGAGTGAGACCAACTTCCATGCTTACGAGCAAACTTAACTAAGAGGTCTCTTTACTAAGCTGTATGCTTACCACAACTTAAAAGGGCTTACCATGGATGCTCTCAGGTGTCCTGCACTAATTTCCCAATTAACATGTGCTAAAATTTAAATTTTTTTTCACAGAAAGGGTGTTTTGGGGGGTGGGCTTTAAAGTGCTGATCAGCGCCTCCCAATTACCACACGCTGATTAGTGCAAGATCACTGTGGGAGCCCTTACCACCTACAAAATTGGTGTCACTAAGTGCTACCATGGTAATCTTTAATGGCCATGTGCTAATGGAGACATTAGCACATGGCCATTAAAAGGAAAAAAATGAAAAACTGTTACTTTACTATTGTGGTAAAAATGGTCTTAGTACATGGGAAACACCTACGTAAGGGTGCACTAAGGTCACTTTCTACAGCAACTTAGTTAAAGGACCTCTAAAAGACTAGCCTAAACCTCAAGAGAAAAAATAAAAAAAGACAACCCTACGGAATAACTCATACAAAAGGATGTATCTTTATTTATTTACCAAAAAGGTTGAACAGCAAGTATCCTTGTGTGAAAAAGTATGGGAACCCTTCATTCAGTAACTGATGGTATTAATTTGTGCAGCAGTAACTCCTACTAAACATTTCATACTAAATTATTCAGTCTCACATCATCCTTGAGAAACTGTGACCTATTCTTCCATGATAAACTGCTTTAACTGACATTTGAGGACTTCTTTGAACAGTTCACTTCAAGTCTTGCCATAAAATTCCAATAGAGTTTAGAGTGGGACTGACTTGGTCAATCCAAAGCATTGATATGTTTAAATGCACTATTTTGGAAGCCCAAATCAGATTTCATGCATTAAAAAGGTGGAAGGCAGACTGTCGGCACAGTTTAAAGGTGCGGTGAAAGAGGCTATTATAGTCAAAAGAACATCTTTCAAAAAAAATGTAAAAATTGATCCAAATGAAGAAAATAGGATACAGCATAAGCACTGGCATGTTAGATGCAAAGCATTGATAAGGTAAGCAAAAGAGAATTTGATTGAAAAGAAGCTCGTCATAAAGGCAAAATCTCATAGAAATGTTTTCAGATAACATTCAAAACAAGGAGCATCTATGGGTAACATGGGGCTCAGGAAGGACAAGACCATAGTGGAGACAGTAAATCAATTCTTTGGTTCTGCTTTTACTGAGTAAGATGCATGAGCTACCCATGTCAGAAATTGTATTTAACGGTGACAATTCAAAGGAAATAAATCTCAGTGAACTAAGATATGCAAGAGCAAATGAAACTAAACCAGAGCAAAACACCTGGATAGGATCACATACTGAAAGGATTCAGAAGTGAAACTGCAGACCTCAATAGTAACCCCGGAGCCTTATTAAAATAGTCTAAAGGAGGGCAGCCAACATAATCCCAATTTTTAAAAAAAGGATTCCAGGGTGATCAAGGACAAAATTACTGAACATACAGTCATTTGATTGACAAGGCCAATATAATTTAGCCAAGAGAAGTCTTGCCTCACCAGTCTGCTACATTTTTTTTTTTTTGGAGTGAACAAACCTGTGGATAATGTAAGCCAGTTGATATAACTGCATTTTCATAAAATGTCTGACACGAGACTAAGGAAATTAAAAAGTCTAGTAATAGCAGGCAACTAGGGAACTGGGTTAAAAAACAGCAGGGCTAAATTGTTATTTTTTTCAAGAAAGGTGAATACTGTAGTGCCCCAAAAATCTGTACTCTGATCAGTACTTTAGTATTTATAAAATATCTGGAACTGGAGACAAGTGATCAGATCTGCAGATGAAAAGCTTATTCAAAGTTGATAGATCACAAGGTGGATGTTACATGGCTAAGCATCCAAATGGTAGATATTGACAAAAGCAAACGTGATACATGAAGGAAGGGATAACCTAAGCTACAGCTACATGATGCTAAAGTTCCCACATTAATCATCACCAGGATGAAGGATCTTGACATCATGGACAATATTAAAATCTTCTGCTCAGTATGTGGCAGCAGCCCTCCCTCCCCAAAAAAGGCAAACAAAATGTTTGGAATTAGGAGGGGGGCAAGATATTGTCAATATTTGGTGCATCTGCTCCTTATCATTGGGGAAAGAGAAAAGGAAGACTTGGGCTTACCCTCCAAGTGCCAATTAATCACCATGTCTGGTCCAAACAACTTCAGCTATGGAACTCTTCTTCGTGGAGCTGTGGCTGCTAATATAGGAGCAGCTACAGCTGAGACCACAGACCAGTGTTGACTGGGTGTCACTGAGTCCAGAATAGAGAGTGCGCTCCCCCTTGACCCAAAGTGCTATGAATGCAGCAGAGGGATTGGGACTGGCAGCAACGTTTGTTGTGGAGCCATGTCCCAGGTTTAGATGGCCAGTGGGACCCCTTTCAGCTTTGGCTGGTGAGGTACTCTGTAAGAGAATAAACATACTTGAGTTGAAGTCAAGGTGGACAATCAAAGCTCTTTGCAGGTGACCCCTGTTTGAGGGATTGAAGAAACTGTTCCTGGACAATTTAGACACCTTGTGGAAGGCTATCAAGACTCTGGATATTTCACTGAAAGCAACTTTCCAAGGTTTGCAAGTAAATATTGGTGATGTTTAGGTTAAGCCCATCAGGATAACAGATTGGAATGCTTGAGGAACAAATGGGAGAGACAAAGAAGCTGGAAGTGACTGATGAAAGAAAGAAAGATACAGAGGCACAAGTTGGAACATATGGGAGGGGGGGGAACAGTTGGAGGAATAATTCAGAAGACCTTTGAACTTTCCAAAGTTTCCTTTAATTTTTACATTGAGATGGCTAGGGAAATATTGCAAAACATCTTATTAATTCCATCAGAAACTCCTATAGTAAGAGTTCAGTATTTGGTGTTAAGGAGTTCACCAGAAGTAGTTCTATTCCAGCCTTTGATTCCATTAAAGCTTTTCTTGAGAGTCTGCTTAATGTGATTACTGACCAGACTATTCTTGTGACTTTTGCTTTGGACTGTGACTAATTTTATCTATTTTTGTTGTTTTCAAGAGCAGTTTTGGGGCTATGTAGTCTGTATATTTCCCAACTTGGCTCAGATGACACAAAAGTGCAAAAAAGATTTCTTAGCTTTACGGCTGAGAGTCCTAGCCCTTGGTAACATGTATATATTGAAATTTCCTTCAAAATATTTAGTTCTTTATGGTGATGTTATATTTTCTTTGAACCTAAAAAACTGCTGGATTTTATAGTGGCTCAGGAGGGTATTGAGTTTTGGTGAGTGGGAACCCTCTAGGGGATGTACGACACATCTGGTTCAGTAGTTTCCAGCTTTATCTGCTCCTTTAATTATAAAAAAAAACCTCTCTTTTGAATAGTATTTCTCTATTTACTTTTTATTTTCTATAGGTCCCCATATTTTTAATTTTGGACTAATTAATTTTTGTTGATTACCTTAATGTTTTCCTTCTGAGTTCTTAATTTCAAACACTTTGATTAAATTTGCACATAATGCATAACTATATTAAAAAAAAAAAGAAGAATGTTGGGAATTAGGAAAGGAATAGAGAATAAAACAGAATATCAACGTCTTGTGTCGCTAACCACACCTTGCAACAGTATGTGCAGTTCTGGTCACTTTATCTCAAAAAGGTATAGTGGAAATCAGAAAAGCAGAATCATTGAGAAGGATAAAAAAAATGTAGAGCAAATGAGAAAAAGTGAAACAGGTTATGGCTCTAACTTGTAAAAGAGATATAGGTCTATAAAATCATGAGTGAAACAGATAAACACAAATCAATTGATAATGCTCTCAAAAATATACAAAGACTGGAAGACACACCAAAAATTTTAAGTTGCTAAATAATACATTTGGAACACTACAAATTGGAGAAAACTATTTCTTCAAACACGATTAAACTAAGGAATTAATTACTATAAGTTATGGTAGAAGCAATTAGCATAGCTTGGTTTAAAAAAAAAGCTTTGAACAGATCCATTAAGGCAGACTGGGAGTAAGTAGCCCACTGCTCATCTCTGGGGATAAGTGGCATGGAATCTACTTTTTGGGACCCTGACAGCTTCTTGCTACCTGGATTGACCATTGTTGGAAGCAGGATACTGTGCTTGATGGACCATGGTATGACCCAGTATGGCAATTCTTCTGCCCTTAATCTCTTCTGCCACTTTGTAGTAGTAGATTTACTTGAACATTGTCTTGCTGCACAACTCACTTCAGCTCAGATGAATGGATTAACATTCTCCTCTAGATTTTTCTGACAAAGCTGAATTTGTGGTTCTATAAATGATGGCAATCTGTCCGTGACCTGTTGCAGCAAACCAGCTCCACACCATGAAGCCTCCACCACTTTGTTCTGACAGTATTGAGGTTCTTGCTCTGGACAGCACTATTTAGTTTATCAAGATATTGCGAATGACATTTTAAATTTTTTACGACTATGTCTAGAAAACAATTTTTCAAAGTCTTGTGGGTCATCCTGATGCTTTCTGGTAAAATGAAGAACGTAGCATTGTTTTTAGACACTAGTTATTTCTTCCTAGCTGTCCTGTGAACACTAATTTCCATGTAGTCTTTTTCTGATAGTTAGCATGAACCCTAAAAATCAGCTGCAGTAAGAGGAATGCATCTTCAGATGTTTATATGGGGCTCTGTGATTTTATGATCTTCCAGTATGCTCTTGAAGTGTTCTTGGCAGGATGACCATTCCTGGGTAGTCACTGTAGTCTATGGCTAGATGGAGCCCAGCTGTTCAGAAATGGGTCTTGCGACCCTGGTCAAACAGATTAAGAATCAACTACTATATGTTCTCTAAAATGTTTATTTCATGCTTTGATGAGTTTCCATTAACATGGAAAAGATCAAACTCTGGAGGAAAGGATGCCCAAACTGAATCATGCATATTTACTGTGCAGGGTGGTGTGCTTGTTTTCAAGTTTTTTTAAACAAATTATTCTAAATTAACCAACTATGCTAAGGAAACGAAAGGTTCACTTACTGTTTCACACATAGATTTTGAGTTAGTATCATTGTTTTGTGTGCCTTGAGAAACAAAATACAAAGTAAGAATTGTTTGATTTAATTCAAACTATTATAGCAAAAGATTGACTGATTCAATTTTAGCATGGGAACGATGGTAAAATTATTTTGGGGGGGTTCACAATCTTTACTCTCTCATAGACTGAAGCACACGAATCAAAATCTACTGGTTGATTTTTTTTTCTCCTGTAGTTGAGCACTTCACTGGTTCAAATGGTATAATGTACAATTTTACTAATCATAAGTTAAGGCCAATAGATATACACCACCATACTATTTTCACTTAAAAAAAAAGTATTACTTGCCTTACAAATGCCTCCATTTTGACACTGTCCATGACAGTCATTTACATCTTTAAAAAGAATTTAAAAACATAATTTTAATATCTTAGTTGCATCAAAATGCCTTGATAACAGAAGCCATCTGAGAATTACTATTAGCATAAAAGCATGCACAGCAGAGAGAAGAACCAGAAGATCTACCTGTCAAAGCTACATCAGACTTTTTTTTAGAGGGGGATGATGTTTAAGAACACCACATGAGTAACAGTGAAACGTTATAATAAGTTGCCTAGATTGCCTTTATAAAACAGGCAATTTGGGCTGACACCTCTCTCTCTGAGGTAACCTCACAAACCTACAAAAATAATTAAAATTTACCCATGTGTATTTACACCTGCTTGGGAGTTGTGCAAATGTTCATGGGTAAAGTACATGCATGTATGTGCATTTTATGAACTACATGCATGCTTTGTGATGCTGCCTGAAATATATCCCCAGGAATGCCTACAAGTGGGTCAGAAATATGTTCCGGCTTGTCACTCTGTGTGCTTTAATAGGCTTAAGTCCATTCTAAAATTTGAAGTTTAAAATATGGGGCTTTACTGCACTCCCAGAATCACAGTGCAACCTGAACTTAAGACCCCTTACAGTATTTTCTGGGGATCATGGCTGAAAGCTTAACTTAGTAAATGAGCAATATAATATCAACATTCACTATGAACAGTGAAAATAAGTCAGGCATATGCTAGTGAAGGATTAAATCAGTAGGCAAATAAGTGTGTGTGTTGCAATTAGAAGAACGATAAAGTGTAATCTAAAAATTCACTGTTAAATACTAACTGATGTGACAATTTACTCCTGTCCATCCTGGAATGCAGTCACAGTAATATCCACCAATCAGATTTCTGCAAGAGTAAGCATTAAGACAGGGTTTCCCCTCACACTCATTAGCATCTGTGAAACAAGACAAAAGAAAGGAGATAAAAGAGCAAACCAGGAAGCAGACACCCTTACCAAGCAAAGCCCACATGCAAGGTCAATGGCTGTTCCAGTTCCAAATCATGTTATAAAGCAACCCAGTGAAATGTACCTCATTACAGTTTTCACTCTGCTTTAGTGGTCCAATTTTTTTCATGCTTCTGTACTTTGTGAGAGTTTCAATTACATTTCACTGCATCTTGCATCACATTCATAATTCTCATGAACTACTTAATCATGCCCATCATAATTAATTCATACCAAAAAGCATTCATTTGAATACATTTAAACAAAATGTTTTTTATTAGTCAAGGTTAGAAAGTAGCCTCTTTCATCCACCTTCAATTTAAAAAGTGCTGCCACCATTAAAATCACCACCACCACCAGTGTAAGTTCAAAAACAAATGCACAAAGGAACTTCTAGAACTGCATCGAGGATTGGACTTTTGAAGAATAAAAGGAAAGTGAAGACAGCCATATGAAAATTATACGTTGAGGTTTTCAGATTTGTCATGTGATTAGTAAGCACACACTTTGTATATACTGGAGGGAAAATGATAAACTTGCCAATTCAGCTGTATTCAGATTGGTGGCTGAACATTACAGAAAAAAAATGTCAACTAGAGCTTAAAGTACCATAACTAATGCATGTATGTAGATCCCCTTCTTGGGAAACCTCCCCCCTGCAATTTCCTATAAAATCTTCTAAATATATATTCTTCTACTCCTTACCAGTAACTAATAAAAATTAACTGCATTTCTAATTTTCCAGATAAGCAATACTTTTCCAATTGTTACAGGTTCTGCTTACCAAGTTGGCAGGTGGTTCCAATCCACTGAGGAGGACATATGCACTCAAAACCATTAATGCGATTAATACAGGTCCCTCCACGCGCACAAGGGTTAGAGGCACATTCATCAATATCTGTAAAAATCACAACCACTCATAAAATAGGGTTTGCATCCTCCAGTACTCCTTTCCCCTACCCTATGCCATGAAGAAAATGCAACACAATAAGTGGCAGTCGATGAAAGAAAGCCAAGGGAATCTACTGAAGACCTGACTGCTGATAGTACAATATAGTTACATGAACTGGGTTGAAAGGAAAAAAAAAAAAAAGGACACTAAACATTTATATATTACTTTCTTAGTCCAAAGACCTTCAACTTACATGCAGAAAATTTTGCAAAATTCTGCTCACCAATTACACTTAAGCCACAAATTTCTATAAAACTGTACAGTATGGGAATGCTTGAAACTAGGGAACATGTTTACTAAGGTTTTGCACTTAAATGCAGTAAGTGTAAAGCCACAGCAGTAGTGCAGGGGATGTGGCCAGCCTCTGCCCTGCATTTATCTCATGGGTCTGTGTTGCATGCCTTAGAAGACAGCTTGAGTATACCCAGTGTCTGCTATGGCATGTAATGTGGGTAAATCAGCTGATGTGGGCGTGTAACCGGCCACCCCCAAGCAGCTCTCCCCCCCCCCCCCTTTTCTCTCCAACCAAAGCATCTGCCCTCCCACCACCACACCCCTAAGGACTCACCCAGAGGTTTCCCTGGTAGGTTACTGGATGGGGCAAGGTGCAGTCTCTCTCTACTCTTGCCCTATAGCTGTTCTGGGTTCAAAATGGCAGCTTTAACCCCTAATGGTAGTCTCACAGTACTACCACTAGGTATCAAACAGCCTGTGTTGAATTTGCCATTTTAGCTAAACTTCTTGAAAATCTGGTTTTAAAGCAAATTTAGCACCTGGACCGTGTTAATATGTTTAGACATTTAGTCCAGCTCAGACTGCTGGACTAGACCACACTGCAGTAAGGAAATACTGTTGCTGGCTATGATGCATATTTGTGAGCAAGCTGTTTTCTGTTCAGGGCCTCCTACTTTGGAACTCTATCGCCTGCAACAACTGACCTCTGACCCAATTCAAGGCCAAACTACAGCCCTTTTATTTAGACTTGTCTTATTCCCCTGTTCCTATGTGGTTAAGGCTAAGCCAGTTGCAGAATCCTGAAACCCAAACTCACTGCCCCACTGTACATCTCACACTCCTAAAGCTCTGTCTCTCTCTAGCATTAGATTGTAAGCCGCTTTGATGGTATGTTTCGTAGGGTGGGATAAGAAGTTAACTATTAAACTTGAAACTCGTGTGTTGCCCATAGCTACAATCGGATTTATTTATATAGTTTTACACCATCCATCATGGCCAGTTAGTGTCTGATTTTAGCTCCTGTATTCAATATTTACATTACTACTTTGGCCAGAAAAATGGAAAGTCAGTGTAACATTTTGTTTTTTTTGCCAACATACAATTTTTATATGCAGTCTGATCAATTTGTTGCAGGTGTGAGGACAAATGCTTCATTATCTCTGAATGCTTAGCATACACAAGCAAGAAGTAGGAAAGGTAGGCTCTTCTAAAAACCGGGAGGAGCCTACCTTTCCTAATTCTTGCTTCTGCAACCTTTTACATAGGAACCAGTGTACCTCCACCCCTTTGGGGTGGTTTTCTTTGCTCCCTACTTAGCATACAGTCAATCTGTAAAGACAAATCCAGATAAGGCAAAAGTAATGAAGATGTTGAGGACAATACTAGTGCTAATTCCTGAAGTAGAGTTTGGTGAACTAGTGGTCATGTATTACACTGAGAGTTTGAAGTAAGGACTAACACTTACCAGTCCACAACCATGTAAATAAAAGCACAATTTCACCAATTGGGAAATTCTTACCCCTTGTTTACTAAGCTGTGTGTCAATGTCGACACAGCCCAGTCAAAGCGCAGCTTAGTATAAAAAGAGGGGGGGGGGGGGGGGTTTACAAAATAGAGAGGATTATGTGGCTGAAATTGAGGGACAATTGGCAGATAAACAGTATTATTTCATGCCTACATAAAGATCCCACCACATCAATCCAAAAAGAGGTTGAAGAAGTTGTTCAATTATAAGTGTCTACAGGTTTCCATACAAATAAGGAAAGATTTCCTGATTATCAAACATCCTATTATTCCAACAATTTATGCCTTGAAAAAGATACACAAGTCATTTATTAATCCTTCTGGAAGACCAATAGTGTCAGGAAAAGAATCCGTGTTTGAACCAATCAATTTTTGTGGATCAATTTCTCCATCCTTTGGTGCCTAAGATCAAGTCCTATTTGCGAGATTCTGGACATACGATTAATCTTTTAGACAAGTTTGACCATGATTTGCATGATTTTTGGGGGGTTACTGTCGACATAGATGCCCTCTATATTAATATCACACAGTTACAAGCACTTGACATCATTAACACAGCTGTTCAGACTCATACTACAAATTGGAGGATTCCAATTAATTTATTCTGACTCTCGCAACTATAGCCTTCACAAAAAAAATATTTTTATTTTCTAGACAAATTTTACTTGCAAATATGTGGTTGCAGTGGCAGCAGCAATGGTACCCGATGTAGCAAACCTATACGCTGTACATTTTGAAGAACCACACTTGCTATGGCCTGGTGATTCTATAAGTTTGGAAAGTTTTTTGAAATGGTTAAACGAAAGGGATCCTCACTATCTTAAAATGAAGCATGATACACAAAATTAGTTTTCTACTAATTTACTAATCTGCGGCAAGGAGTAATACGGTTTTAAGAGCACCCTTTATCATAAACCAACAGGAATGCTTTCTTGTACTAAAGTTTTCATAATCCTTCACTCAAACGGAACCTGCCTTTCTGCCAATTTCTACGTTTGAAGAAAATCTGTTCTGACTTTGATGATTTCAAAGAACAGTCAGCCATTATGCCAAACAGGTTTTCAAGAAGAGGGGATCCCAAAAGATGTATAGAAGAAGGGCTTAAAGCAAGGAATATACCCAAGAGCGACCTTCTGAAATCACTACAAAAGAAGAACGAACATGATATTGTATGCACCCTGTAATACTCTCACACTGCACATAAGATACAATATATTACTAGGAAGAATAGGCATATCTTGGAAGGCCATGAGTGCTTTAGGAAGAAGAATCTAGTAGTTGCATACGCCAAAAACTTGAGAAATGTACTATCTGCCCTTCCTGTTTTGATTAAAGATCCTCTCCAAGGTATTTTCTTTGGACACAGAAGATGCAGCAAATGCAGTGTTTGTACTCAATCTATTGAGACTCCCAAGTTCATCCATCCAAAGTCTAATAAGAGCTTCACCTTAAAGCATTCATCTGATTGCGACACAGCAAGAGTTACATACATTATCTAATATCCATGCAGACATCTACATATTGGAAAAAACAAAACGTAATATCAAGACTTGCATAACTGAGCACAGGAGCTGTATCAGTAGAAATTCATATCTGCACCACTTGTGGTACTTTGAATCATAGCATTGCTGATTTGAAATGTCTAGTTTATAAGGTACTTCATAATCCATGGAAAGGTGGGATATAGATCAACGCCTTTTACAAGAGGAACAAAGGACCATCTTTTGTATGCAATCTTTGGAACCAATGGGTTTGAACTCAGTTTGATCTAAGGTCCTTTTTGTGATTTCTGCGCAGAGACCGCTGCTTTTTAACATTTATAAAAGATGTAGAGATAACTAGTAAGGTAATTAATTATTCAAAGTTGTTAAATCAGAAGAAGAGGACCTTATAATACTGGGCTTCCAAATGGCAGACGACATTTAATATCCACAAGGAACAGGAGAAGTGTGATGCATGTAGAAAAGAGGAACTTTAAAACTATGGGGGTCTTTTATTAAAGCTCAGCTTGAGTTATCTGCAGCAGGGCCCATAAGAATAAAATGGGCCCTGCTGCAGATAATGCAAGCTAAGCTTTAGTAAAAGACCCCCTATAACTGCACTATGCAAGTTTCCACATTAACCCCTTTCTAAGTTGTGCTAGTGGCTGCAGTGCGCTAATGCCAACACAGACCATTCACTTTGAATGGGCTGTGTCGGCACTGCTGTTCGGCTTATTAAACTGGGGGGGGGGGGGGGGGGGTAAGAGTCACCACCCAAGTTCTAGGTATCATGGTTAATACACTGAAACCCTCTGTTCAGTGTGTAGTGGCAACTAAGAAAGGAAAGAATATTAGAAATTTTTAGGAAAGGAATGAAAAAAAATGATAATGTTATAATGCCTTTGTGTTCACTTCATAATGCGACCACACCTCAAATACTGCTGGTCACCGAATCTCAAAAAAAGATAGCCAAATTAGAAAAGATACAGAGAAGGATGACGAAACGATAAAGGGGATGGGGGCGATTTCCCTATGAGGAAAGGCTAAAGAGGACAGGGCTCTTCAGCTTGGAAAAAGATGACTGGGGGGAGATATAATAAGATGTCTATAAAATACTGAGTGGCATGGAAAAGGTAGACATGAATCACTTTTTTTTAGTCTTTCCAAAAATACAAGGACTAGGGGCCACACAATGAAGCTACTAAATAATAAATTTAACACAAATCGGAGAAAATATTTCTTCATTAAACATTATCAATAGAAATCAAACAAAATAAAACATGGAAAAGAAAATAATATGATACCTTTTTTATTGGACATAACTTAATACATTTCTTGATTAGCTTTCGAAGGTTGCCCTTCTTCCTCAGATCGGAAATAAGCAAATGTGGTAGCAGATAGTATATACAGTGGTGGAAATAAGTATTTGATCCCTTGCTGATTTTGTAAGTTTGCCCACTGACAAAGACATGAGCAGCCCATAATTGAAGGGTAGGTTATTGGTAACAGTGAGAGATAGCACATCACAAATTAAATCCGGAAAATCACATTGTGGAAAGTATATGAATTTATTTGCATTCTGCAGAGGGAGGGTATGATACATACCTGTAGCAGTTGTTCTCCGAGGACAGCAGGCTGATTGTTCTCACGACTGGGTGACGTCCGCGGCAGCCCCCACCAACCGGAAGAAGCTTCGCGGGACGGTCGGCACGCAGGACACGCCCACCGCGCATGCGCGGCCGTCTTCCCGCCCGTGCGCGACCGCTCCCGCCAGTTGAATGACTAGCAAAAAGATGAAACACACAACTCCAAAGGGGAGGAGGGAGGGTAGGTGAGAACAATCAGCCTGCTGTCCTCGGAGAACAACTGCTACAGGTATGTATCATACCCTTTCTCCGAGGACAAGCAGGCTGCTTGTTCTCACGACTGGGGTATCCCTAGCTCTCAGGCTCACTCAAAACAATAACCCAGGTCAATTGAACCTCGCAACGGCGAGGGTACAACAGAAATTGACCTACGAAGAACAACTGAGAGTGCAGCCTGACCAGAATAAATTCGGGTCCTGGAGGGTGGAGTTGGATTTACACCCCAAACAGATTCTGCAGCACCGACTGCCCGAACCGACTGTCGCGTCGGGTATCCTGCTGGAGGCAGTAATGAGATGTGAATGTGTGGACAGATGACCACGTCGCAGCCTTGCAGATCTCTTCAATAGTGGCTGACTTCAAGTGGGCCACCGACGCTGCCATGGCTCTGACACTATGAGCCGTGACATGACCCTCAAGAGTCAGCCCAGCCTGGGCGTAAGTGAAGGAAATGCAATCTGCTAGCCAATTGGAGATGGTGCGTTTCCCGACAGCGACCCCTAGCCTGTTAGGGTCGAAAGAAATAAACAATTGGGCGGACTGTCTGTTGGGCTGTGTCCGCTCCAAGTAGAAGGCCAATGCTCTCTTGCAGTCCAATGTGTGCAACTGACGTTCAGCAGGGCGGGTATGCGGCCTGGGGAAGAATGTTGGCAAGACAATTGACTGGTTAAGATGGAACTCCGACACCACCTTCGGCAGGAACTTTGGGTGGGTGCGGAGCACTACTCTGTTGTGATGAAATTTGGTATATGGAGCATGAGCTACTAGGGCTTGAAGCTCACTGACCCTACGAGCGGAAGTAACTGCCACCAAGAAAATGACCTTCCAGGTCAAGTACTTCAGATGGCAGGTATTCAACGGCTCAAAAGGAGGTTTCATCAGCTGGGTGAGGACGACGTTGAGATCCCATGACACTGTGGGAGGCTTGATAGGGGGCTTTGACAAAAGCAAACCTCTCATGAATCGAACGACTAAAGGCTCTCCAGAGATGGCTTTACCTTCCACACGATAATGGTAAGCACTAATCGCACTAAGGTGATTCCTTACTGAGTTGGTCTTGAGGCCAGACTCCGATAAGTGCAGAAGGTATTCAAGCAGGTTCTGTGCAGGGCAAGAACGAGGTTCTAGGGCCTTGCTCTCACACCAGACGACAAACCTCCTCCACTTGAAAAAGTAACTCTTTTTAGTGGAATCCTTCCTAGAGGCAAGCAAGACCCGGGAGACACCCTCAGACAGACCCAACGCAGCGAAGTCTACGCCCTCAACATCCAGGCCGTGAGAGCCAGGGATTGAAGGTTGGGATGCAGCAACGCTCCGTCGTTCTGCGAAATGAGAGTCGGAAAACACTCCAATCTCCACGGTTCTTCGGAGGACAACTCCAGAAGAAGAGGGAACCAGATCTGACAGGGCCAAAAGGGCGCTATCAGACTCATGGTGCCTCGGTCTTGCTTGAGCTTCAGTAAGGTCTTCCCCACCAAAGGTATGGGAGGATACGCATACAGGAGGCCGGTCCCCCAATGAAGGAGAAAGGCATCTGACGCTAGCCTGCCGTGTGTCTGAAGTCTGGAACAGAACAGAGGCAGCTTGTGGTTGGTCTGAGAGGCGAAAAGATCCACCGAGGGGGTGCCCCACTCTCGGAAGATCTTGCGTACCACTCTGGAATGGAGCGACCACTCGTGCGGTTGCATGACTCTGCTCAGTCTGTCGGCCAGACTGTTGTTTACGCCTGCCAGGTACGTGGCTTGGAGAAGCATGCTGTGCCGGCATGCCCAACGCCACATCCCGACGGCTTCCTGACACAGGGGGCGAGATCCGGTGCCCCCCTGCTTGTTGACGTAATACATTGCAACCTGATTGTCTGTCCGAATTTGGATAATTTGGCGGGACAGCCGATCTCTGAAAGCCTTCAGTGCGTTCCAGATCGCTCGGAGCTCCAGTAGGTTGATCTGCAGATCCTTTTCCTGGAGGGACCACAGACCCTGGGTGTGAAGCCCATCGACATGAGCTCCCCACCCCAGGCGAGATGCATCCGTCGTCAACACTTTCGTGGGCTGTGGAATTTGAAATGGACGTCCCAGTGTCAAATTGGTCCGGATGGTCCACCAGAGCAGTGAAGTGCGGCAACTGGTGGAGAGGCGGATGACATCTTCTAGATTCCCGGTGGCCTGGAGCCACTGGGAAGCTAGGGTCCATTAAGCAGATCTCATGTGAAGTCGAGCCATGGGAGTCACATGGACTGTGGAGGCCATATGACCCAGAAGTCTCAACATCTGCCGAGCTGTGATCTGCAGAGACGCTCTGGTCTGCGAAGCCAGGGCCAGGAGATTGGTGGCCCTCGCTTCGGGAAGGTAGGCCTGAGCTGTCTGGGTATTCAGCAGAGCTCCTATGAATTCCAGAGACTGAGTTGGCTGGAGATGGGACTTTGGGTAATTTATCACAAACCCCAGCAGCTCCAGAAGTTGAATAGTGCACTGCATGGACCGGAGGGCTCCTGCCTCCGAGGTGCTCTTGACCAGCCAATCGTCGAGATATGGGAACACGTGCACTCCCAGCTTGCGCAGGTAGGCCGCTACCACCACGAGGCACTTCGTAAACACTCGTGGGGCAGAGGCGAGCCCAAAGGGCAGCACACAATACTGAAAGTGCCGTGCGCCCAGGCGGAATCTGAGATACTGTCTGTGAGCTGGCAGTATCGGGATGTGAGTGTATGCGTCCTTTAAATCCAGGGAACATAGCCAATCGTTTTTCTGAATCATTGGCAGAAGGGTGCCCAAGGAAAGCATCCTGAACTTTTCTTTGACCAGGAATTTGTTCAGGCCTCTCAGGTCTAGGATGGGACGCATCCCCCCTGTTTTCTTTTCCACAAGGAAGTACCTGGAATAGAATCCCTGCCCTTCCTGCCCGGGTGGTACGGGCTCGACCGCATTGGCGCTGAGAAGGGCGGAGAGTTCCTCTGCAAGTACCTGCTTGTGATGGGAGCTGAAAGACTGAGCTCCCGGAGGACAATTTGGAGGCAGGGAGGCCAAATTCAGGGCGTATCCGCACCGCACTATTTGGAGAACCCACTGGTCGGAGGTTATGAGAGGCCACCTTTGATGAAAGAATTTTAACCTCCCTCCGACCGGCAGGTCGTCCGGTACGGACACTTGTAGGGCGGCTATGTTCCCGTGGATCCAGTCAAAAGCCCGTCCCCGGCTTTTGCTGTGGAGGCGCAGGGGGCTGCTTAGGCGCACGCTGTTGACGGGAACGAGCGCGCTGGGGCTGTCCCTGTGCCTGACGAAGGCCTTCGGGCCGGCTGGTTGTACCTACGCTTTGCAAAAGAATAGGGTGCAGCCTGCCGGACCCGGGAAAAACGCCCGCCCGTGGGGGCGGGTGCTGAAGGCGCCTGGTGGGAGAGCTTGTCGAGAGCGGTTTCCCGCTGATGCAGTTGGTCAACCATCTGCTCGACCTTCTCACCAAAAATGTTATCCCCCCGGCAAGGGACGTCAGCCAGTCTCTGCTGGGTGCGGTTGTCCAGGTCAGAGGCACGCAGCCATGAGAGCCTGCGCATCACTATACCTTGGGCCGCAGCACGAGATGCCACGTCACAGGTGTCAAAAATCCCCCTGGACAGGAACTTTCTGCACGCCTTCAGCTGCCTGACCACCTCCTGATATGGCCTGGACTGCTCCGGCGGGAGCTTATCGACCAGGTCCGCCAGCTGTTGCACATTGGTCCGCATGTGGATGCTCATATAGAGCAGGTAGGATTGGATGCGGGTCACGAGCATGGAGGATTGGTAGGCCTTCCTCCCAAACGAGTCCAGAGTGCGAGACTCCCGCCCCGGGGGCGCCGAGGCGGTATCCCTCGAACTCCGTGCCCTCTTGAGAGCAGAATCCACGACCGCTGAGTCATGGGGCAACTGGGGCCGCATGAGCTCTGGGTCAGAGTGGATCCTGTACTGGGACTCTGCTTTCTTGGGAATGGTGGGGTTAGTTAATGGTCGCACCCAGTTCCGAAGCAGCGTCTCCTTCAGGTCATTGTGCAGCGGTACCGTGGAGGACTCTCTAGGTGGTGATGGATAGTCGAGGACCTCGAGCATCTCGGCCCTCGGCTCTTCCACAGAGGCCACGGGGAAGGGAATGCTGATAGACATATCCCGCACAAAGGAGGCAAAGGAGAGACTCTCAGGAGGGGAGAGTTTCCTCTCCGGTGACGGCGTGGGGTCCGAGGGAAGGCCCGTAGACTCCTCTGAGGAGAAATATCTCGGGTCCTCCTCTTCCCCCCACGAGTCCTCATCCTCGGTATCGGACATAAGCTCATGTAGCTGAGTCCGGTACCGGGCCCGGCTCGACGTCGAGGCACCGAGGTCTCGGTGTCGTCGAGCGGTGGACTCCCGCGCCGGCGGGGACGGAGCTCCCTCCATCGACGTCGACGGGGACTCCACCTGCGTGGCGGTCGAGACCGGCACCGCAAGCGGCGGCGGTGTCGACAGCCCCGGCGCCGGGCTAGAGCTCGCCGGCGCCACAGTCATCGGCGTCGGGGGCGCAAGCACCCCCGACGCCGGCCCAGCCTGGCGCATCAGCCCTTCCAGGATCCCCGGAAGGATGGCTCTGAGGCACTCGTCCAGGCCCGCTGCCGGGAAAGGCGGTGGGGCCGGTAAGGGTGTCGGTGCCAGAAGCTGCTGGGGGCCAGGAGACGGCACCGAGGTGCCGGAACCCCGACGCGTCGGTACCTCCACCACCGACGGAGATCTCTCCTCTCTGCGATGACGCTTCGGCGTCGACTCCTCTTCAGGGTGCACCGAGGGCTCCCGGTGACGGCGCTTTTTGTCCTTTTTCCGGTGCACGTCACCGGCGCCGGAGGGCATGGAGGAGGAGGAGGTCGATCCCCCTCGGTCTCGAGGTACCGGGTCCGACAGGGTTCGGTCCCGTGGCTCACGAGCTGAGGGAGTGACCGGGGCCGACTGCCCACGCGGCCTCTCAACCCCACTCTCACCGGCGGGCCGACGGGACCTGTTCTCCTGGGGTCGCTGCCATCGGTGCCGATGTCTCGGGCATCGATACCGGTACCGAAGAACCGGCCTTCGATACCGATGCCGTCGAGGTCGACGTCGAGGGGCCGGCGCAAGTTCCAAAAAGACGGTCCCGTAGAACTTGCCTCGCAACCTGAGTCCGTTTCCGGAGACCGAGACACAAAGCACACGACTTGAGATTGTGCTCCGGCCCGAGGCACTGGAGGCACCAAGCGTGGGTGTCGGTCTGCGAGATCGGCCGGCCGCAGCGACCACACTTTTTAAATCCACTCGGGACCTTCGAGGACATCGACGGAAAAATCGCGTCGGCGAAGTCAAAGTCGGCAATGGTGGCTAAAATCACACCACGAAAAAACAAACCGACCGAGCGGCCACTAGGCCGCAACGTGGCGTCCCCGCTAGAAGCGAGGGAAAAGGGGAGCGCGTGCTCCACACGCGCGAAATCCCCTTTTTTTTTTTTTTTTTTTTAATAACACAAAAGAAAAGAGGAAACCGAACGGGGATCCAAAAGCGACGATCCGCGTAAACGCGGTCGAAAAATCCGGCGGCTGAACAGAGAGAGGCAATTGCACAACTCTCTCCAGTCGCGGAAAAAAAGTAACTGGCGGGAGCGGTCGCGCACGGGTGGGAAGACGGCCGCGAATGCGCGGTGGGCGTGTCCTGCGTGCCGACCGTCCCGCGAAGCTTCTTCCGGTTGGTGGGGGCTGCCGCGGACGTCACCCAGTCGTGAGAACAAGCAGCCTGCTTGTCCTCGGAGAAAAATAAGTATTTGATCCCCCACCAACCAGTAAGAGATCTGGCCCCTACAGACCAGGTAGATGCTCCAAATCAACTCGTTACCTGCATGACAGACAGCTGTCGGCAATGGTCACCTGTATGAAAGACACCTGTCCACAGACTCAGTGAATCAGTCAGACTAACCTCTACAAAATGGCCAAGAGCAAGGAGCTGTCTAAGGATGTCAGGGACAAGATCATACACCTGCACAAGGCTGGAATGGGCTACAAAACCATCAGTAAGACGCTGGGCGAGAAGGAGACAACTGTTGGTGCCATAGTAAGAAAATGGAAGAAGTACAAAATGACTGTCAATCGACAAAGATCTGGGGCTCCACACAAAATCTCACCTCGTGGGGTATCCTTGATCATGAGGAAGGTTAGAAATCAGCCTACAACTACAAGGGGGGAACTTGTCAATGATCTCAAGGCAGCTGGGACCACTGTCACCACGAAAACCATTGGTAACACATTACGACATAACGGATTGCAATCCTGCAGTGCCCGCAAGGTCCCCCTGCTCCGGAAGGCACATGTGACGGCCCGTCTGAAGTTTGCCAGTGAACACCTGGATGATGCCGAGAGTGATTGGGAGAAGGTGCTGTGGTCAGATGAGACAAAAATTGAGCTCTTTGGCATGAACTCAACTCGCCGTGTTTGGAGGAAGAGAAATGCTGCCTATGACCCAAAGAACACCGTCCCCACTGTCAAGCATGGAGGTGGAAATGTTATGTTTTGGGGGTGTTTCTCTGCTAAGGGCACAGGACTACTTCACCGCATCAATGGGAGAATGGATGGGGCCATGTACCGTACAATTCTGAGTGACAACCTCCTTCCCTCCGCCAGGGCCTTAAAAATGGGTCGTGGCTGGGTCTTCCAGCACGACAATGACCCAAAACATACAGCCAAGGCAACAAAGGAGTGGCTCAGGAAGAAGCACATTAGGGTCATGGAGTGGCCTAGCCAGTCACCAGACCTTAATCCCATTGAAAACTTATGGAGGGAGCTGAAGCTGCGAGTTGCCAAGCGACAGCCCAGAACTCTTAATGATTTAGAGATGATCTGCAAAGAGGAGTGGACCAAAATTCCTCCTGACATGTGTGCAAACCTCATCATCAACTACAGAAGACGTCTGACCGCTGTGCTTGCCAACAAGGGTTTTGCCACCAAGTATTAGGTCTTGTT
This sequence comes from Microcaecilia unicolor, assembly GCF_901765095.1. NCBI lineage: Eukaryota > Metazoa > Chordata > Amphibia > Gymnophiona > Siphonopidae > Microcaecilia > Microcaecilia unicolor. The sequence continues at coordinate 183,165,564 of NC_044039.1, read as the reverse complement.
TGCCAGAGGGATTAAATACTTATTTCCCTCTGCAGAATGCAAATAAATTCATATACTTTCCACAATGTGTTTTCCGGATTTAATTTGTGATGTGCTATCTCTCACTGTTACCAATAACCTACCCTTCAATTATGGGCTGCTCATGTCTTTGTCAGTGGGCAAACTTACAAAATCAGCAAGGGATCAAATACTTATTTCCACCACTGTATGAGAGAAACATCAAAGCATTACTTTGACAGTCTGACAGAGTGGGAGGGTGGGGGTATGCATGGGGACCCCCACCCTCCCACTCTGTCAGACTGTCAAAGTAATGCTTTGATGTTTCTCTCATATATACTATCTGCTACCACATTTGCTTATTTCCGATCTGAGGAAGAAGGGCAACCTTCGAAAGCTAATCAAGAAATGTATTAAGTTATGCCCAATAAAAAAGGTATCATCTTATTTTCTTTTCTATGTTTTATTTTGTTTGATTTCTATTGATAACCTTTAAGAGTGGACTAACACGGCTACCACACCTCTCTACTTTCATTAAACATGAAATTAAACTCTGGAATTCGTTAAAAGAGAATGTGGTAAAAGTAGTTACCTTAGCTAAGTTTAAAAAATGGTTTGGATAATTTAGTCCCTAGATACTTTAGGCACATGTCATGTGGGTCACTCACCGACATGGTCCTAATACAGTCTGTGCAGGAAAAACCTGCTTAAGGGCATGCTAAGGCCACTTTCTACCACAGCTTAGTAAAAGGACCCCAAGTACTTACCAACTCTGACTAGTGGGATGCTGGGGGGGGGGGGGGGGGGGTCCTGATTATTCTTGTCCAGATAGTCTGAACCCTATCTGGACAGTCTTCTGGTTTCTATGTAGGATTCTATTGACTTGGCCACATAAAGGACACTTGTTGAACTACTGTTGGTATTACTTTGTTCTTGGAATTCTTTTCTTGCTAGAAAGAAAAATCTTCTTCCTAGTCCCAGACTGATGGTAGATTGAACATGTTTTCCCCCATGGTGCAAAGAACCATCAGCTTTCCCTCGATCTTTGTGTCTTCCTATCTTTGCTGATGTAAAGTATCTCCACAACAATGCTTCCACTCTCATACTTTACAGTAAGGATGGCGCTAACAGGGTAATATATTGTATTTTATTTCACAAACCACTAGCATTGGTACCAAGACTTCCAATTTGGTCTCAAAACAGAAAACCTTCTCATATGGGTACAACACTCCATATGCTTTTTTTTTTGGGGGGGGGGGGGGGGGGGCAAATGCTATGCAGTACATCAAATAGTGTTTCTTCAGCAGTGACATCTTAGGTTTCAAAGTGACCCTCAGAAGATTTCTTAACCCATAGCTGACTTTGGAGAAGTGGCTCGATCTGGACAGGGTCTTTGTGATGCCAGTGTTTATACTTTACAGTGATAGACCTGACATTTCCAAAACACACTGAAATTCTTGTACTTTTCCCCAATCTATACCTTTAAATAAACTGTAACCCAGCAGCTCCTTGTTGATCACATTTAGATCTTTGTTTTATGGTGTGAATTTGAAGCAAACAGTTTGAATAACCCAGGATAAGTACATAAGTATTGCCACACTGGGACAGACCAAAGGTCCATCAGGCCAGGCATCCTGTTTCCAACAGTGGCCAATCCAGGTCACAAATACCTGGTAAGATCCCAAAAAAAGTCAATACATTTTATGCTGCTTATCCCCAAGTCAATTTAATAATAGTCTATGCCGGCCAGACCTTTTTTAAAACTCCGCTGTGCTAACCACCTCTACCACATTCTCTGGCAAAGAAATTCCAGAGTTTAATTACACATTCAGTGAAGAAAGATTTTCCCCAATTCGTATTAAATTTACTACTTTGTAGCTTCATCGCATGCTCCCTAGTCCTAGTATTTTTGGAAAGAGTAAACAAGCAATTCACCTCTACCCGTTCCACTCCACTCATTATTTTATAGACCTCTACCATATCTCCCCTCAGCCATCTCTTCTCCAAGCTGAAGAGCCCTAGACGCTTCAGCCTTTCCTCATGGGGAAGTCATCCCATCCCGTTTATCATTTTCGTCACCCTTCTCTGTATCTTTTCTAATTCTACTGTACCTCTGAGATGCAGTGACCAGAATTGCGACAGAATGTGTGTGTCTGTGTGAGTGAGAGAGTTTAGTGTGTGTCCCGTGTGCACCAATTATGCTCTCTCCCCTGCATTCATCCATATGCAGGATCTCTCCCCTGCCCATCCATCGTAGTGTAGCAATTCTCCTCTGTCCCTTGCCCTCCCCCCTACATGTGCATCACACCTCCCCCCTCCGAGTTCTAGGCCCCCTCCCTCCCAGTTCCAGGCCCCCCTCCCAGTTCCAGGGTCATCATCCCTCCCTTCCAATTCCAGGCCCCCTCCCTCCGATTTGTAAAACTCATCTTCACTCACCACGTCGGCGTTACGGCAGCAGCGGTACAACGCACGCAGGCTTGGGTCCATCTCTGTGTTAGCTCTGGTCCCGCAAGGGCGGGAGCATAGCTAAGAAAGAGATGGGCCGAGCCTGCGTGCGTTGTACTGCTGCTGCCGGCTAGGATTACGATGAAGGATGGAGGCGTGGTTGAGGCGTATCGGGGAACTTTGCTTTTTTGCATGCAGGGGAGGACGTGCCGGGCTGGAAGCTTTTGGCGTGGCGGTAGTGCTCGCAGCTGAGTTAGAGGGAGTCGAAAAGGAGCTTTAACTCTTTTTTAGGGAGGGGGGCGGGGCGATATATCTTGCGGTGCTGAACCAGGAAATTGCTTTCTTTCCTGTGGTTGGTCCCTTCTTCTGACGTTGCGTTACCATGGGCGGAGCGATTATTGTTTATTTACTATACCGTTTCTAATTGCATTCACAAAACAGAACGGTTTACATCTTAAAATAAAATATTTTAAAAACGTGTAAGAAATCCATTGATTTGATAGAAAAGCACAGCAAAAACTAAAACAACCATTCTAAAAGATACTAATACCAATAGACATTGGACAACCATAACATACTATATAAGTAAACATATTATTTTTACTGCGTATTCATTCTGCCTATTTGTCCCCGTGAAGCCTACGAACACTACAGGGCTTCACGGCTTCAGTGCTACGGAGTCAGCTTCAGAACGTTGGAGGTGCGAATTATTATATTAGATGTGTCATAAGGCAATTTTCAAAAGTTATTTAATTTGGGTTTTTCTGTGATAAAAGGATATGAAGACAAATCAAAATGTTTGCTTTGTATTTCTACTTACTGAATATGCTTTATTATTTTCACTCTATAAAGTATAGAATATGTTTTGTATACTAGTGACACTCATTCACAATGATTACAGTGACCATACTCCTCTCTCTCCAGTACAGTAACCACTACACATTAATCAATTCTAGGGATTATGGTATGAAAAAAAAAAAGTTCTGTAGCTTTAAAAAAAAAAAAAATCAAGGAAGAATTGAAGCCAATATTACAGAGTTTCTATTCCTTCTGTTTGTAAATCTAATAAAACAAATGATGAATTTTGTACCTATTACGCTACGCAAACCAAATAGTCAAGCTCCACACAGAAGCAGTGGCCTTAATTTGTGTTAAAATGCTAGCAATTGTATAGTGTAACATGATTATTCAGTGAAACAAATCCTAAACATCCTATGTTAATATATTACACCATACCATGAATCAGTTTAGCTGAACTACACCTACCAATAGCACATGTGGTTCCACTCCATCCTGGAGGACAGTGGCACTCAAAACTTGAGGATATTTCATGGCAGATTCCTCCATTAGCACAAGGATTTGATACACAAGCATGTTCAGCTAAAAATAAAAAATAAAAAGCACAACACAAGCTAAGTATACCAAGGTAACATTTTTTTTTAAGTAGCACAATAAAGGTATTTGAAGAACCTCTCCACTAGGATTAAACATAACACCGACATCTTGGATAATACCCTACAGACGTTCAAATACCATGGATGCCTGATAAATATTCTACCAGTATACTCCTGCATCACGCCCATTCATAAGCACCAGAAAGTAAACACCTGTAGAAAATTTCTGAAACTGTTCAGGACAATATGAAATTTTTAATAAGACTAAATTTCAGAGAAAGATATACACTACATTTGATATGTTATTTAAAATTAGGGATGGGCATTTAGTACACTACTACTTTGATTATTATTTTTTTTAATGTTAATATATATAAAGAAACATGTCTCAGGAAATTTCCAATCACAAATATAACCACATCAAAACATTCAAGCCCACATCAAGGAAAGATCTTGTCAAGTTGCCAAAGAAGGAAAAAAACCACTCATTGTTAGCAGACTTAGAAATACAATTCTAAACCCTAAGTATCTACAGAAACATTACATTTATCCTGAAGAAAAATTTTCCAAATGCAAAAGCTAAAAAAAAAAAAAAAACACAACCTTATATGTCACCAGACATTTACAAGGAAACAAAGAAAAATGTGGCTCCTATAGCTAACACTCTAGATTTAAGCTGCAGAAAAGACTTCCACATTAGTTGTGTAGGTCTGGAGACATCAGGAAACCCCGTTATTGCCTGAACACAAAACAATGTACTTTTTTATGAAAATATGCCTTAAAAACTAACATCTTATGAACTTCAGACTGAAAGGTAAGCAGCAAAGTTGCCTCATTGTAATATCACGAGAATATTCTAAGAATTTTGTTAAATTTTAACTATTGATCGTGTCCATAGCACCTTCCTGTCCAGATACCTTAATTGCTGAAAGAAGATAATACAAATTATTAACAACAACAGAATCTATGGACAGCTGTAATACATCACAAAGATACATTCTGAAAAGCTCTATTAGCTAAATAATTTGTAACAGGAAAATTTAACAAATCAAGATTACATACTCTAGAAGCATTTTCCAAACATTCCACATGAAAATGAATAACCAAACAGTCCTTAGTAGCTGCAGCCAAAGCTGCTTGGCAGGAGGTAATCTGATTCTCAACTTCCATCCTTAGTTCTGTCTTGGCCAATTTTTCATCCTGGTCAGCAAAGTTGGCTGTGGTTTCTTGAGTAAATTTACTTAATGATAAATTATCTTGAAGAGCCTTTCAATCCTAGTCACTGCCAACATAACATCCTTTGGTGGAGGGATAGCATTGTATGTTACGAAAGGCCTTGAATGGAATAGACTAAATTCTGCAGGACATGAAACATCGTGGAACCCCTATAGATTGAAATTCCATGTGTAAAGGGGAAAATGATAGTGATAGGGAGTGTACTATTGTCCACCTTGCCAGGATGAACAGTCAGATGTAGAAAGGTTATCAAATTAAGGAGGCTAACAAACTGGGGAACAATAATAATGAGCGATTTCAATTACCTGATATTGATTGGGTAAATGTAACATCAGGGCATGCCTAGAGATCAACTTCCTTGATGCAATCAAGGACTACTCCATGGAGCAGCTGGTTCAGGAGCCAACAAGAGGCGGAACCATTTTAGACCTAGTTGTTAGTGGAGCACATGATCTAGTGCAGGAGGGAATGGTGCTGGGGCCTCTTGATAATAGCAATCATAACATGATCAGATTTGACAAACTGTAGAGTAAGTACACACAGGAAATCCAATATGTTAGTATTTAACTTTCAAAAAGGAAGCTATGAAAATGAGAATGGTTTAAAAAAAAAATTAAGAGGAACAGCTGCAGAAGTCAAAAATTTACATCAGGTGTGTTTGATGTTCAAAAATACCATCCTGGAAGCCCAGGCCAAATATATTCCATGTATTTAAAAAGGAGGAAGGAAGAACAAAATACCCGGCATGGTTAAAAAGTGAAGTGAAGGAATTAACAGAAAATTCTTCAGAATATGAAGAAGGATCAGACTGAAAATAATAGAAAACAGCACAAGGAATGTCAAGTCAAATGCAAAGCGCTGATAAGGAAGGCAGAGAGACTTTGAAAAGAAGATTGCGTTGGAGGCAAAAACACATAGTAAAAACTTTAGGTATATTAAAAGCAAAAAGCTGGCAAAAGAATCAGTTGGCCCGCTAGATGACCGAGAGATAAAAGGGGCACTCATTTCTCCTTCCTTAGCGTCCCTCTGGACCGGCCTCGCAGAAGGAAAATATGAGCCACCGTGCTTAGAATCCACATCCCCCCTGTAGACACTGCCGGCAAAACAGAAGAACCCCTTGAAGGGAAAAAAAACGCCACCAAAGCCATGAGCAGGGACGGCGAGGATAACAAAATGGCGGCATTCCCGCCAAAACGAAGCTGACTGACGCACCCAAGAATGCCGTATTGGACCTCCCCGATACCGGTGCCGCTCCTGTCTCTGACTAAATATCCAGCACTGCACAGCACTTTGTACGGCTTCTCACTCTGAGAACAGCATCGGAGCTGCTCTACTATGGCACTGAAACTGGCACTTTTTTTTTTTTTTTTTAAACCTGTGCTGCGGAGAAAAGCGGCAAAGGGGAAAGGAAAGGCCAGACGAAAAGGGGAGAAAGGGAGCTGCTTTGCTCGCTTGCACTCTCTGAACTGCTGATAGCTTGTTTTTTTTTTTTTGTTTTTTTTTTTAAACGTATAGCGGCTGCCTCTCCCTGCCTGCACAGCTTTTCCCCCAAAGAGTCTGAGGCACAATCAAGGACACAAAAGCATCACACCGATGCTAGGGAGGACATGGGGGGAGGGACCCGGCTATTCGAGTGTGACACCCCCGAGGCTGTAAGAGACCCCCACGGCCTCAGGCTCCACCAACAGGCAAAACCTCGGATGCACAGCCCAGACCTAATTCCCTACACAGAGGAACCCTGATGAGCCTTAAAAACAAAACCAAACAGAAAGAAACCATAGAAGAGAGATAGCAAGGAATGAGACTAAAGGGCTCACCACCTTCCACTTGCTGGAGACAGATTACTGGATCTTTCTCTAGCTGGCAAGGGCTCTTATTGGCTCTCTCTCTAGAATCACAGTTCTCAGTCTCCACCTGCTGGAAGGCGTGCACAACCCATCAGTTACATTCTGGGCCGGTCCGGAGGGACGCTAAGAAAAGGAACCTAAGGTCTGCCCTCACACCAGACAGCAAACCTCCTCCATTTGAAAAAGAGTAACACCTCTTAGTGGAATCTTTCCGGAAAAAGAACAAGATCTTGGAGAAATTCTCAGGAAGATGCAAGGAAGAAAATTCTAAGCCCTCAACATCCAGGCTGTGAGGGTCAGAGACTGGAGGTTGGTATATAGAAGAGATCCCTTGCTCTATGTGATGAGGGTCAGAAAACACTCCAATCTCCAAGGTTCTTCAGAGAATAATGCTAAAACAAGGGAGAACCAGATCTGCTTGGGTCAGTATGGAGCAATCAGGATCATGGTTCCTCAGTCTTGCTTGAGTTTCAGCAAAGTCTTCCCCAAAAAGAGGGATGGAAGGATACACAACAGAAGGCCGGTATCCCAATGAAGGGGTAAGGCATCAGACTCTAGCCTGTCATGGGCCTGGGACAGCAAAGAGATCCACAGAGAGGGGTGCCCCACACTCAGATCTTGCAGGCAACATCCATGCTGAGTGATCACTCATGTAGTTGCATAACCCTGTCCAGTCTATCGGCCAGGTTGTTGGATCTGCCTGCCAGGTAAGTGGCTTTGAGGAGCATCCCATGCTGGGCTGCCCAGTGCCACATCTGCACATCCTCTGGATATGATCCGGTGCCCCCTGCTTATTGGTGTAGTACATCACTACTACTACTTATCACTTCTATAGTGCTACAAGGCATACGCAGCGCTGTACACCATACACGAAAAAGGCAGTCCCTGCTCAAAGAACTCACAATCTAAGTAAGACAGGTAAACAGACAGAACAACTAAGAGGTAAGGGAATTAAAGGTAGGGTACAGGGTAAGTGAATAGTGGCTAGGGTGAATAGTGGCTAGGGATTGTCTGTTTAAATGAGCACAATTTGGTTGTCGGCACCTTCTGGGGCTGAGAAATTTGGAATGAAGTCCCACAGTCAAATTGGACCTAATTGTCTACCAAAGGAGAGACTGAACCAACTCTGGTGTTACTCAGATGACATCCACTAAATTCCCCAAGTATTGGCAAAACTGGGCAGTTCTCACGTGAAGATGTGACGTGGACAGTGGCAGCCATGTAGCCTAATAACCTCAACATCTTCCGAACTGTGACCTGCTGGCTTGCTCGGACCTGAGTGGAAAGAGTGGCAAGTGTGTCCGCCTTCAGCACAGGAAGAAAAACCAGCATCTGCTACGTTGTCTAGTAGGGCTCCAATGAACTCCAATTGCTGAACGGGATGGAGATGGGGTTTGGGGCAGTTTAAAACGAACCCTAGTAGCTCTAACATCTAGACAGTACTTTGCATGGCCATTGTCCTTCAATGTGCTCTTTACCAGCCAAAACACATGGACTCCCAGTCTGTGTAGCAACGCTACAACTACTGCAAGACATTTGGTGAAAACTTGGGAGCCAATGCAAGGTCAAAAGGCAACACACAATACTGCAAGTGATGTGACCCCAGCTGAAATCAAAGATTACTCCTGTGACCTGGAAGTATAGGGATGTGAGTAAGAATCCTTTAAGTCCAGAGACCATAGCCAATCATGTCCCTGAATCATGGGAAGAAGAGTGCCTAGGAAAACCATCCTGAACTTTTGACCAGGAAATTGTTCAGGGCCTTATGTCTAGGATAGGATGCATCCCCTGTTTTCTTTTGCACAAGGAAGTACCTGCAATAGAATCCCTGCCATTCTTCCCTAGTGGAACAGGCTCGACCACATGGGCCTTTAGAAGGGCAGAGAGTTCCTCTGCAAATACCTGCTTATGATCAGAGCTGAAGTGAGATGCTCTTGGTGGGCAATCTGATGGTCTGACACCAATGCAGAGCATAATCAAGATGGACTACTTGAAGAACCCACTGGTCGGAGGTTACAAAAACTGGAAAACATTCAGCCTCCCTCCAACCAGTAGGTCATCCGGGACAGTCATTTTTACTGCAGCTATGCATGCTCTTAAAGCTATTTTAGCTTTTTTTATGTTCCACACTGGGCAACATGGATGACATCACTCACATATGAGAATATAGCCTACTTGTCCTCTGAGAACAAATCCTAATCTGAAAGTATATAAAATTACCTCCTTAGAAGTAGCCACTTTCACATACATGTTCCTCATCTTTCCAAATCTCAGCTTAACTTCAGCAATGCAAATGAAACAGATTTAAACCTCTCATTTTTCTAAAATCTCAAAGTGAAACATGCTCAGCTATAAAAGTGCACTCAAATTAACGCATCATGCTTACCAATTTCACAGTTCTTCCCAGAGTAGCCATCTGGACAAACACAGTGATATTTGTCTGGCTCTGTATTCATACAAGTTCCACCATTTAGACATGGGTGATGATTTCCACAATAGTTTAAATCTAAAACAAGAAAAGAATAAAAGACATAAAATGGTGCAAAAAAAAAAAAAAAGCTCCACAGGTACTGTTCATTCTCACCTAAATAATGCCCTTTTGGACATAGCTTAACTTTTTCTCCTTTATAAATCCATAATGTGTCTATCACACATGACCTTTATTCTACCATAACTTCACTCTGTAATTGTTCATACCAGTATTGGCGATCACCTCTACAGTACTATGTAAGCCACACTCGGCCTGCAAATAGGTGGGAAAGGTAAAATTATGTCTTACCTGATAATTTTCTTTCCTTTAATGCAGCAGATGAATCCAGGAACTAGTGGGTTAAGTCCGCCTACCAGCAGGTGGAGATAGAGATAAACAAACTAAAGGCAGTGATGCCAGACGGCCAGCTCCTTCCTCAGTATGTCATTCGTAAGCATTTGCCAAGGCCAAAAATATGAAACCAACAACAACCAGAAACTATCCTCACTATGAAAAACAGAGAACCAAATAAGAACTTCGAAATAACTGCAACTCGATCCAGAAATCGGAATCCTTTCCGTGTTCCCATATCTGTCTGAACTCTGCAAAAGAGAACCTGGAAGGAAAAAATAGCCACACTGCGCGGAAAATGAAAAAAACGTCGGCCGAACTAGGGAGGTATCCTGGATTCATCTGCTGCATTAAAGGAAAGAAAATTATCAGGTAAGTCATCATTTTACCTTCCTTGTCACTTGCAGCAGATGAATCCAGGAACTAGTGGGATGTACCAAAGCATTCCTTAAGTAGGGTGAGAAGCAGACGCTCCCCGCGCCAACACTCTCGCCCCAAAACTCGCATCCTCCCGAGCAGACACGTCTAGCCTGTAATGCTTCGCAAAAGTATGACGGGATGCCAAAGTAGCCGCCCGACAAATCTCTTCCAGAGATAAGGCCGATGCCTCAGCCCAAGAAGCCGCCTGTGCCCGAGTAGAATGCTCCTTCAGGGCCACTGGAGACGCCCATCCTTGTAGCAGATACGCTGCTCCAATGGCTTCCCTAATCCAGTGAGCAATGGAAGCCTTAGAAGCTGCCTCACCTCTTTTCAATCCTGACAAGAGCACAAGGAGATGATCCGAGCGTCGAAACTCAGAGATCGGCAAGTACCGAAATAAGGCTCTCCGCACATCCAGGAAATGTAGTGAGGCAAACTCCCCCGGATAATCCTCTCTTTGAAAAGACGGAAGATAAACCGCCTGACGTAGAAAGCCGAAACCACTTTAGGTATAAACGACAGCACCGTCCGGATCGACACCCCTGCTTCAGAAAACTGCAAAAAAGGATCTCTGGAAGACAAAGCCTGAATTTCAGAAATCCTCCTAACCGAAGCAATGGCCACCAAAAGCAGTGTTAGATCCTTCTCAGAAACCTTATTCAACGGCTCAAACGGTGGGGTCTGGAGGGCTCGCAGTACCACACTCAAATGCTACGCCAGGCGCAGCTGACACAGAGGAGGCTGAAGCCAAAGAGTCCCACGTAGGAAACGGACCACATCAGAGTGAGCTGCTAAAGAGGAACAGTCCAGTTTGCCCCTAAAACAAGCTAGCGCGGCCACCTGTACTCGAAGGGAATTATATGCCAATCCCTTTTGAAGACCATCCTGAAGGAACTCCAGAATAACCGGAATGTCCACCCAAAAAGGCGATTCAACACACAAAGCACATCACGCCGAGAAAGCTTTCCACACATGCGTATGCTGCTGAAGTAGACGGCTTCCGTGCTGCCAAAAGAGTGGCAATGACTGGTACTGAAAATCTCTTCTTCCTCAGCTGCCGCCTCTCAATAGCCAGGCCGTAAGACCAAAGCGGGAGGATTTTCCAACTGAACTGGCCCTTAATGCAGCAGATCGGGAGTCATCAGAAGTCACAATGGTGGCTCAGAGTGCTCGAACGAGATCCGCATACCACGGCCGTCGGGGCCAGTCTGGAGCCACTAGAATGACCAGCCCCCGATGCCACCCTATGTGGCAAAGAATTCTCCCTATCAGCGGCCACGGAGGAAAAACATACAGTAGCTATTGTTCCGGTCATGGCTGGAGAAGAGCGTCCAAATCCTGCAGATCCTGGCTTCCGTTTGCGGCTGAAGAACTGGGGAACTTTGGCATTGCAAGCCATGGCCATGAGATCCATTACTGGTCTTCCCCAACGTTGACAGATCAGCCAAAAAGCCGAGTCCGACAGCGTCCATTCCGCTGTGTCCAAAAGAGTCCGGCTGAGAAAATCCGCTTGAACATGGTCTTGACCCGCAATGTGTGCTGCCGACAGACTCTGAACATGCGCTTCCGCCCATACTAGAAGACGAGATGCTTCTACTGCCAAGGGAAGACTGCGAGTGTCCCCCTGCGATTGATGTAGGCCACCGTCGTGGTGGTCTCTGAGAATACACGAACCGCCTGCTCCTGCAGGTCTTGAAAACTCCGCAGCGCATTCACGACTGCTCACAACTCCAGACGATTTATCGGCCAAGTCGCTTCGAGAGGGGTCCACGATCCCTAGGCTACTCGAAGACAATGGACTCCCCAGCCTGCAAGGCTAGCATCCGTCACTACCACCCAATTAGGAGCTGCCAGAGAAACACCCTTCTGCAAATTGGCTGACTGGAGCCACCACGCGAGACTGTCCCTGGCCCGGCTTGACCAAGGAAGGCGTCGTTGATAATCCAGCGACGTCGGCGATCATCTGCTCATAAAGAAATTCTGAAGAGGCCTTGCCCATGGAATGACCTCCAAGGTCACCGTCATGGAACCGAGGAGCTGAACATAATCCCACACTCGGGGAGCGCGATGACTCAATAAGGTCCGTACCTGAGAAAGCAATTTGATCCTTCGTCCCTCAGGAAGAAAACACCTTGCCCCGCTTCGTATCGAATTGCACTTCAAGATACTCCAGACTGAGTAGGAACCAGATGACTCTTGTCCATATTGACCACCCAACCTAAGGATTGCAACACCACAATTACTCGGTTGGTGACCACTCGACTCTCCTCTGCTGTCGTTGCCCGAGTCAGTCAGTCGTCGAGATATGGATGCACTCGAATCCCCTCCTTCCGCAGGAACACCACCGCCACCACGACCTTGGAAAAAGTGCGTGGGGCAGTGGCTATTCTGAAAGGAAGGACCCGAAACTGGAAGTGCTGACCCAGCACCACCACCCACAGTGCCTGACGGCCCCCCGACTCCCCTACCAGCGGAGAAGAAGCTTTGCCCAAAACCGCTACCGGAGCAGGCTCCGCGACCGATGGCAAAATGGCGCGAGAATCGCAAGGCTCTGGGCGGAAAAGCACGCTCTTCGGGGGGGGGGGGGGGGGGGGCATCGCTCCGTCGAGTCCAGCCAAATCAGCGCACTCCGCGCTGCAAAGGCCCGCCGCCGAATGCCGTTTCCCGCATCGGGAACAGCGTTTTACCGCCTCCGCTGCCATTGCCCGTTCCCAAACAGGAACCCAGCAGGACTTACCCCGGACCGGGAAAGCGTGGGAACTGACAGCTGAGCCGAAGAAAAAACAAAAACAAAAACCTCTCCGACTCCCACTTCGAGGCAGGCTCAGACAAGCAGGCAACAGAAAACAGGACTCGGACAGCAGTAACACAAACCTGCTCTCAGCAAAAACACACTTCCCTGTTTCTCTTTTAAATAAATTGTATGGTTCTCTCTTTTTTTTTTTTTTAGTGGAGGCAGAAACAAGGAAGGAAAGGAACAGCAAAAGCCTGTTCAGAGGGAATTTGAGGTGCAGCAGGGACCCAGCAACTGCGTATGCTGCCAAAGGGGACACCACCAGTCCGCCACCCCCAGCTCAAACTGGCCACCGGCCCAGGAGCACGCTCAGAGGCCTTGGGCCCAGGAGATGGAGAAAAGCCATCCACCACCTGCTCAGATGGAGACATACTAACTGAGGAAGGAGCTGGCCCTGGCATCACTGCAGTTAGTTTATCTCTATCTCCACCTGCTGGTAGGCGGACTTAACCCCTAGTTCCTGGATTCATCTGCTGCAAGTGACAAGGAAATGTGGGATACAAATGTAACAAATAAAAAATAATTTAAAAAAACATCAAAGTCCCTTTAAATCAATTTTCAACTAAAACCACTACCATCAAATCAACAGCTAAATCACACTACAGTTTTTCAGTGAATACAAAAAGCGAAGACAATTATTCTTACTCATAACACCACCACCCCCTCCCCCCATCCAAAGAGAAAATGTTTCATTGTTTATAAAACTGAAGACAGTATTTGCCAAGAAAATTCTTAAGACAGCAGCAATTATTGTTTTACCACCACACTGGTAAAATAAAATGAGCATTGTATATAACTAAAATGTTTGGAAATACCTTGATTGCAGAGCAGGCCACCCCAGTTGGTTTCACAATTGCATTGCCATGGTTTATTACAGCTTCCGTGCACACAGCCTGGGTAGGAGATACACTCATTACAGTACTGTCCTTGCCATCCATAGTGACACCTAGTAGAAGTATAATCAAGAATTTAGGAATAAAATGTGTGGTAGAGCAACCCAAGACCAACTGAAGCAAAAACTTAATTTGGTTGCAACTTTGAAGTCTTCGCCTCATCTTTAAGGCCTAGCGTGCCTTAACTAGTGATTAGCAATGCAATAGCAAGGTCAAACTTCAGTTTTAAAGACATCATAGAAAACAACCACCACAAAAAGCTAGATACTCAACAATAAGGTCTGTGCACATCTGCTCAAGACTACCACAAACTAAAAACATGTGCAGGTGGATGCTGTTTTAGTAGACATGTGCCTTCAATGAAATATTAGACATGGGCGATGATTTACACAATAGTTTAAAACTAAAACAACGAAAGACAAAATGGTGCAAAAAAAAAAAAAAAAACACAGGTACTGTTCATTCTCAGCTAAATAATGCCCTTTTGCCTTCAACATCAAGATACTTGTTTAGTGTAGTCTAACAAAACAGAATAAAGGCATTTATGATCTGGTGCACACTTAAGAAAATATTTGTTCCTTTGACAAATCCTCAAACTGATAGAATAAAAATACATTTTTAACAAATGAGCAAAAATGTCTCCCCAAAGCTAATTAAAACAAAAAAACAAACACATTAAAAATCAACCATAATTAATGTGGCACAATAATAAACTATAGTAAGGGCAAACTAGATCTACTAAAATATACTTCAATCCTTGTACAAACATGAGAAACACCATTTCAAAACCAAGGTTGGAAATTATTCAATTCTTGTATACTGGCTAATATCCCCTTTCCAGAGTTCAGTGCAGTTTACATCCAAGTATGTGAGATACTGCAACAACATAAAATGCTTTCAGCCAAAGGATCATACTTATAAATCAAAAGGTTAGAAGTTGTGAATTGCCCAGTCTTTACCCTTAGAAAGTGGGGTAAATTAGGATTTCCTTTCAAACAGGAAGTCTGGTGTATCCTAAATTAGCAGGTGCCAGAACAGTTTAGTCTGCTTCTGTAAATTACATTTTCAACCTCTCAACATTCCTAGGATGCCAAAACCACCAAAAACTACAGTATGATCAAATATTTGAAAATGGGGGGGGGGGGGGGGGGGGGGGGGGAGGAGTATTCCCTCTACATCTGAAGCAGTATTCCCAAATTCATGCGTACAGCACAAAGCATTCAATGTTATAATGACCAACTATATGCTAGCTATACTGAAATACTCAGCTGCTGGTGTACAGCATTATACTGAATTCCACACTGCTACATACCTAGTAGAGATAAAAATAACTCCAAATAATAGTTACAGCTGCAATTTCTCATTGGATTCCCAGTACAACGCTCTTGGATGACCTTTGACCTCAAGCAAACAGCTACAGTAACAGAAGAAATTAAACAGACATCTGGAAGAAGAGAACTTCTTGCATGCTAAAGGTCCACATTGTGGAGGCTTCTGTATTTCAAAAAGCTATAATAAACTGACTTAAGTTCTTATATTGTGCAAATTCCACTAAATGGTAGAGAGGATTAAATCAAACCAAATCAATTGTGTATACCACCAATATTCCCTTTCCAGGGTTCAGTGCGGTTTACATTCTAGGTGAGACAAAAGCCGATATTATTGTGACAAAGACTACTAGTCAAAACACTAGGCACTACAATAAAAACAAGAAAATATCAAATTAACTATAACAAAAATTATATTAGAGAGGGTCATGAAGGAGTTTTCAAAAAATTCTAGACGTATGGAGAAATTATGCCTTACCTGATAACTTAATTCTCTTTTTCTTTAGTCAGCGAAACTGTTCTGCACAAATAGGCTGTTATCCCTTCCTACACGCAAGGTGGAGGTACAGAAAAATTCTACCAGTGAGATCACAGGTATAAGCTATGGTGCCCCCTGGAAGATTAACTTAACTTAAAATCAATCTCTGAACTAACTAACTTTCGTAAATCTCTGAAGACCTACCTCTACAGCAAGGCATACCACAATGAGCAATAGTTAATCATAATACAGCACTACTTTACCTATATTCTGGCTGCCTACTCTTTATATCCGATTGCGCAACTCTCTATCTTGTCATTCTTATTCTCTTGTAACACCAACTGTATCTGTATTCTGAAATGGCAAATGCCATAACGGAATATTGTAAGCCACATTGAGCCTGCAAATAGGTGGGAAAATGTGGGATACAAATGCAATAAATAAATAAGATTCCATTATGTATAAGCACAAGCAGGTCCCTTCGTAACACACCCATGCCCCATCAACCAATGCAACCTCAGCAAGCTAGCAAAAGACCACAGAGTGGCACTCGCTATCCCACATCTTCCAAGGGCAGGATTGGTTTCGCTGACTAAAGAAAATAAAATGATCAATTTCTCCTCTCTCAGCATCAGCTCAACCGTTCTGTACAATTGAGATATACTGAAACAGACGCCATGGAAAAAACACAAAAAGGTGGTCAGAGATAAAACTCATTTGTCTACCTCAGGTACTGGACAACAGTCCTCTGGACATGCAGCCTGTGAAGCCTCCAATCTGTGGTGACAGAACCCCCCCCCACACACACACAAAGGAGGGCAAACAAGCCTCCTGATTCACATAGACCAGAGAAACCACCTTCGACAGAAAAGAGGGAACTGTCCACAAGGACACTGACTCCTCCAAAAAGGACAGATAAGGGTCATGATATGAAAGAGCCTGGAGCTCTGAGACCCTTCAAGCTGAAGCAATGACCAACAAAAACCACTGCTTTAAGGACGAGGTCCTTAATGGAGGCCAAATGCAAGGGCTCATATGGAGCACATGTGCTACCCCCCTTCAGAAACCATGATACCTCTCTGTGCAAGGCCAGAGCGATGCCACTCACTTCCCCTAGAAGATGGGGAGCCCCACCACCTGAAGCTTCAGGGAGTTCAAGGTCAACCCTTGGTCCAGGCCCCGCTACAAGAATCCCAAAATACTGGGAACTTGAGCCCTCCAAAGTGACAAAGCGAGCTCCCCACACCAGGACTCAAAAACACGCCAGACCCCGACATAGGCTAGGGACGTAGAGGACTTTCAGGAATGAAGCAGTGTGGAAGTCACAGCAAGAGGGTATCTCCACCTCTCCAAATGCCTCTTTTCAATGACCAAACCGTAAAGTAGAAGGGATCTGGGCTCTCCATTGCTACCAGTCTGCCAAAACAACTATGACCTCTTGGCAGAGGAAGCAGGTCCTCCACAAAGATGTCAGATGTCTGCTTAGCAAGGTCTGCAGAGCCAACTGGGAGCCACCAGCAAGACCACATATGAAAAATGTACAATCCTGCACACAAAAAAAAAAAAAAAGACGGAAGACAAAGGGACTCCGCATATGGCCACAGTTGGACCAGAGTATCAATTCCCTGGGAGTTTAGAGCTATCGACCAACTGAAGAAGCGATCCACCTTTACATTGGCCAGTGTCGCCATCAAGTCGAAGAGTGAGGGCCCCCAGCAGTCCAGAATGAGTTGAAAGGCTTCATGCCCCAGCTCTCACTCCCCTAGAACCAGGAGAAAAAACAGTTGAGAAAGTCCACTTGGACACTGTCCTTGACTGCAATGTGGGCAAGAACAGTATCGGGCAAGTTCCCACTCACCAATCCCCACTTATTGGGGACAATTCCCACCAAGGACTGCCCCTCCACCGTCATTTCCCAACCTCCCTAGCCTTTTTTTTTTTTTTAACAAACCATAGCTTCTTTCTTATACTGGGTCCCATAAATCCTGGTAATTTTTTTTATAAATCATAATGCAGTGTGTCATTTTGAAGGACTGAATTATGTTGAAACCTAGTTTTGGTGTGTGTGGTGGGATCATTGACTCCCCCCATATGAACTGCAGCTTGTATTTATCTATTTACTTATTTATAATATTTAGATTCTGGATTAAAATTAGGTTGAAGCCTAGTTTGGGGGGTAGGGGTGGGGCACTGCCCCCTCCACATGAACTGCCGTTTGTATTTATCTAATTTATTTATTCATGAAATTTATATTTGTATTTATTTACTTATGACATTTATATCCCAGATATGGAATACAACAATCTCATTTAGAAAAAAAGTGTAACATATAATATAGGTTTATGTCATAAATACCACTGAATGTGAAATGGATATATTTATGTAAACAAAAATGAGTAATAAACAGAGAAACACTAAGGAGGGTTTCTCTATTATTCATTTTTGTTTACATAAATATATTAATTTCACATTCAATAGTATTTATGACAAACATTTTCCTTAAGAAAACATGGTGTTTTATGTTCCTTTTTTTTAGACAACATATATTATACGTTACATTTCTAAATGAGATTGTTGTATTCCATATCCCATATGTTATATTTGCTACATGTACATTTTGTCTCTGTCCCTTTATTTTTATGTAACTGCATACAGGTATATTTGCATTGTTGCTTTTTTAGATAATTGCTTCGTTGTTCTTATTTACATATGTATACATGTATTTTTAGGTGGTTCACATTCTCTATTTATTTTTATTTCCTTATGTATTGATTTTCAATGTATCATTTTTAATGTATTTGTTTATTTTAGGACCCTTGAGGCAGGCACTTAGCCAAAACACAGTGCTGTGTCGGGCATTACAAATAAAGTTTCTCTACTATAAGCTCCATCTTCGTGTTGTCATTGGTGGTGCCTTGCTGGTCACACTACTCCTTTGTTTGGACTACTATACGTAGACAACTGCAGAAGACTGTGGTCCACTTTCTCTTCGAGTACTGAATCCATGTCATTCCGAACACCCTCAAAGTGGATTCAAAAGGAAAAAATGTATTCTGAATAAAAAGGTTATCAACCGAAGTCCCTAAAGGATTGTTTCATCCATATTCAGTTTCAAAGAATTAGACATCGCCCAACGTTCCACACTATGTGTTAATATCAAATATATTCATAGGTTATGTTGAAATATAGCTTTAATGGTGGGGGGGGGGGGGGGGGGGGGGAGCTTTCACATGCTACAAGTTGTAGTTGCCATTTTCTTGGTTTATCAAAATCTCTAAAGCTTATGAATGAAATTATCTAGTAACTGCATTGAAAGGCCTTCATTTCTAGTTCTAAGTTTTAATTCCATAGCCATCATTTATTCTTTTCCTACTGCTGAGGAAAATATGCAGTTAGCTTTGCTAGAAACATGCTTGTCACGTTTCCACCCCCTAACTTTAAACCTAGATTAGTTATTTGTCCTGTCTGTCCTGATTTAGATTGTAAGCTCTTTTGAGCAGGGACTGTCTTTTCTTCATGTTCAATTGTGAAGTGCTGCGTACGACTGGTAGTGCTATAGAAATGATTAGTAGTAGTAGAAGCTTGATACTAAATATTTCACTCTGTCTTGGAGCAACCAGCACAATTAAGACAACCAGCACAATTAAGACAATCAGAGCTGTCAATGCTGGTTCCAAATACTAGCTAAAAAAAAGTTCAATTTTAATTTCTGAAATGGATAATTCCTTGTAATTTTGTAATATAATACCACACACATTCAATCTCCAAACTCTCAACAAAAAGAATGGAAGGGAACAGAAGCACATGCAGTCACACTATTAAAAGACAGGATGATGACCCAGACTCTGCAGGGAACTCTTCGTGTCCTTTAGATTGTAAGCTCTTTGAGCAGGGACTGTCCTTCTATGTTAAATTGTACAGCGCTGCAGAAATGTTAAGTAGTAGTAGTAGTAGTTATTTTGGTTGTGTGAGTGTGAATCAATAAGGGCCACTGGGGACTGTAATAGCGTGCAGTCAGCATCCCTCCACTAAACCCACAGTATCCAAGAATATAATAATTTAAGACTAGGGTTACCATACTTCTGGATTCCTCCAGACATGTCCTCTTTTTCAGTAGACTGTAGGGGTCTGGGCGGTTTTTAGCAGCCTGCCTGTTTGAGTTTTTGGACAGACAGGGTGGCTTGCCTTCTCTCCCCCCCACCTGAACCACACGCCTAGGGGCCTCTTTCGTGCCTGCTGCTTCTTTAAAATGGCTGCCAAGAATTCCGCAAAGTCTTGCGAGACCAACGCTTGAGATCTCAGCAGCCATTTTAAAGAAGCGGTGGCAGCAGGCAGGAAATAGTGGGGTTCTTTCCTACCCTGTAGCGGTCCCTAGACCACCAGGGCTGTAATGCAGGCCAGGGGAGGGGGGTTGATATGCTGACACAGATGGGAGGGAGAGGAGAAAAGCTGTACATGGATGTAAGAGAAGGGAGAGGACAGGGAGCATGCTGTATACAGAGGGGAGAGAAAGAAAGGGAAAAGGGGGAATGCACCACATGGATAGAAGGGGATGGTAAGGAGAGAAGAGGGGCCATGGTATTCATGGATGGGAGGGAAAGGGGGATATGGTGAATGGATTCTTGCTTTTTTGGAAATCTACATATTTTCTAATTTTATACTTAGAGAACAGAAGCAAATGCATTTATTACTTTTACCAGTATTTTCAACGCTTATGGAATCTGGCTTTCTGGGGGGGGGGTTGTTCAAAGTGAACATGCGGCAGGGGGCAGAATTTTATTTTTTGTCTATTTTTTTCTGTCTACAAATATAGCATCTTTAAGACTGTATTTTTACCTCCAGCAAAATAGTTGTGGTCCATTTGTGTGAAGGCTAATGAAAACTGAAAACTAAAAAGCCACAGTGCTTTTACAGTGGCTGACTTTGCTCCCTACTCGGAGTGACAGCTGATGACAAAACTCCACAGAGAGCCTAATTTCTAAGGAGCTTATCCCAAATTTATACACAGACTTAAATTCATGGTAAAATTTTGTATCAAATGCATTTATCCTGGAGCACTATTCATCATATAAACTATTACACAAGATCGTAAAAGGGCTACTTGCAATCGCAGTACAAAAAAAAATGTTACAAAAAAAATACCCCCTCCCCAAAACAGTTCTTAAAATTACAGAGCACACCCAGAACCCTGGGCTCCCCCATGGCTGCTCTGCCAAAGTCTGAGCAGACTCTGGCCAACACATCCAATCTATAGTTCTTAGCAAAGCAATGGAGTGATGACTAAGTTGCCGCACTGCAAACCTCAAGCGTCACCACTCGTGCCTCCACCCAGGAAGCAACCTGAGCCCTAGTGAAGTGGGCCTTTAGCCCCAGAGGCACTGGACGCTTCTTGCAAATGTAAAGTCTCAATAGCCACCTTGATCAACCTCACAATAGGGCCACTGGGGTCATAGAGGCCACCTGGTCCTTCTGAGGGTCATGGAAAAGAACAGAGGTGGTCAGACATGAAATTAATTTGTCTTCAAGTTCCAGTGTAGAGTCCCTCCAGACATCCAGTTTGTGAAGCCTTCAGACTGCAGGAACCAAACCCTCCATTACACAGGAGGGCAAACAGACCACCTGATTCACATGGAATAGAAGCACCATCTTCGGCAGAAAGGAGGTGACCATACGCAAGGACACTAAATCCTTTGTGATGGAAAGGTATGGGTCCCGACAAGACAAGGCCTGCAGCTCAGACTCAATGAGCAGCGATGATAACCACTAAAAACACTGTCTTGATAATGAGGTCCTTGATGGAGGCTAAGTGCAGGAACTTAAACTGAGCCTCAGAGCGCCTGGAGAACCAGACAGATCCCATGAATGGCAGGCTATGGGGACGAAGACATGCAAATCCCAATTCAGGAACTAAGCCACATCTCTATGAAATATCAGAGCACTGCTCTTCACTTACCCCTCTAAGCTGGGCAAAGCAGCCACCCAGACCCACAGGGAGCTCAAAGCCAGCCCTTGTTCTAGGCATTGCTGCAGGAACCCTAAAATTTCAGGAATCTTTCCCAACCAGGGAGAAAGAGACCACTCCCTATGTCAGAATTCAAAAATTGCCAGACCCCCGACATAAGCCAAATACATAGGGGAGTGGAGCAGTGTAGAAGCCACTATGGGTGAAAACCTGCGCTTCCCTAAACACCTTCTCTCAATGGCCAGACCATAAGCCAGAAGGGATCTGGGTCTTCCATTTCTTCCACTGCACAGGGTTTGGGTCTACTACAGAAAGGCCAGTAAAGGGTCCTCCTCAAGTAGGTGCCAAAGATCCGCATACCAGGGTCTGAGAGCCAATATGGAGCCACTAACAAACAGATGAGGATGGTGCGCAATCCTGCACAACAAACAGCCTATCAGAGACCATGGAGGGAAGACAAAGAGGGTCTTCCAAAATTGGTATCTATCCCTTGGGAAACTGGCTCCCTCCACTGACTGAAACAGCTTTCCACCTTGCATTCACCCTGTATGCCATTAGGTTGAACAACGGAGGGCCCCAGCTTCCATTATCCGGATCCAGGCGAGAGCACCTGAGCACCTGCACATGGTCTTTGCCCGCAATATGGAACATCAAAGAGGGCTTGTAGATGGTTCTCTACCCACTGATAGAAATGCTGCTCCAAGGCTGCCACTCGACTCCTGGTTTTGTCCTGCTTATTGATGTAAGTCACAGTAGTGGCATTGTCTGGACATCTTTCTGACCTCTTTTCCTCAATGAGTAACCAAAACTCCTGCAAGGCCAGAAGGACTGCCTGGGTCGCCAGATGACTGGTGTACCAGGTTGCCTCCTGGATCATCCAGGTCCCTTGCACCACTGACCCAGGCAGTGCGCTCCCAAATTGAGGAGAGCTGCATCTGTGGTGGCCAGAACCCACCGAGGGGGATCCAGCAGAACCCCTCTCAGTAAGTGAACAGACTGTCCCACCAGGTCAGCCTGAGTATCATATTGGGTGGGACAGGCAGAGGATGATTAAGAGTTGTGAGGTCAGGCCCAATCAGGATAACAGGGCCCACTGCAGAGGGTGCATATGAGCCCTCACCCAAGGCACCACTTCCAGAGTGTCAGCAGTAGAGCCCAGGAGCTGCAAATAGTCCCAGACTATGGGCCTCTGGAGCTCACACAACCTGTGATATTATGCCTAGAGTTTCTCTGCTGCCTCCTTCAGAAGAACACCATCCTCTGGGTCGTGTTGAAATGCACCCCAAGATACTCCAGGGATTGAGATTGAACCAGTTGGCTCTTAGACCTGGTCATGACCCAGCCCAGAGACTCCAGGAGGGAAATGACCCAAGAAGTGACCAAGCCAGCTTCTGCAGCCAAGTCTGTTCAAATCAGCCAGTCGTCCAGATAGGGATGAACTTGACAGAAGTGTGCTGCCACCACCATTATCTTGGAAAACGTGTAAGGCCCAAAACTGAAGATGCTGCCCCAAAACACAAGTACCTCTTGTGATGAGCTGCAATGGGGATGTGAAGATAGGCCTCCGTGAGATCCAGGGAAGTCAAGACCTCCCCCAGTTGCACTGATGCAATGACCGAGCGGAGAGTTTCCATCCAAAAGCGCTGGATTTTCAGGCAGTCACCCTTTTGAGGTCAAGGATAGGATGAAAGGAGCCACCCTTCTTTGGGACCATAAAATAGAAAGAGTAATGTCCTAGACTGCACTCTGCTGGTGGCACAGGCTCCACTGCCCTCCCAAGTTGCATAGATGGTGCAGTGTAAGTGATGGCCTGCTACTTTAGGTTGAGTCACATGGGGAGACCATGAAGGCCTCGGAAACTGGATGGGTCAACTCGAGGGAGTACCCCTTCTTGACCACATCCAGCACCCCACTGATCCAAGGTGATATAGACTCGCTCGTTGTGGAAAGGAAACAGCCTGCCTCTCACCAGCACCGAGGGGCCCCCCCCACACCCTCATTGAGCAGGGCAAGCGGCAACAGTTCCCCCAAGGAACATGAAGCTCCGGCTCTTTTAAGGCCTTGAAATAAGCCAGGCTTGAAAGATCTATCCTGCTCCCCTGCTTGGGCTGGGGAGCGCTATGCAGACAAAATGGCCAGCCACCTTGGAGCATCCCCTGGCGGCAAGTGACTGCTGAGCCCCTTTCTGCTTCAGCTCACGACGGATAAGCCTCCCCCATATCCTTCACCAGCTTCTCCAAATCCTCTCCAAAGACCAGGTGCCCCCCTAAAGGGCCGCTGACTTAAGAGCTTCTTAGAGGCCACATCCATGACCCAATGCCACATCCATGACCCAATGCCAGACCCAAAGCCACTGGTGACCAACCACTGAGACAACCACAGTGGGAGGCCAGCCAGACAAGGTCATGGAGGACATCCACCAAAAAGGTCACCCCCGATTCCAGGTGAGCAACCTCAGGTGACTTGGGCAACTGCTGCAACTACAGTTAACAGCCATGTAACCACCACAAATAGGAGCCTATATGCTTAAGGTCTTCACCAAAGCAGCCAACCACAAATGCTGCTCCACGTTCTCATGGAGTTCTCAAAGGACTGAGCACCCCTGGACTGGCACCACGGTCACCTTCATAGCTGTAGTAACAAGAGCATTCACTTTAGGGAAAGCCCAGTACTTCTCAACCTCTTCAGGAGCAAAACAGTAGATGCGATCCACAGCCCTGACACCCCTGAGAGGACCATCTACTACTACTACTATTTAGCATATCTATAGCGCTACAAGGCATACGCAGTGCTGCACAAACATAGAAGAAAGACAGTCCCTGCTCAAAGAGCTTACAATCTAATAGACAAAAAATAAAGTAAGCAAATCAAATCAATTAATGTGAACGGGAAGGAAGAGAGGAGGGTAGGTGGAGGCGAGTGGTTACAAGTGGTTACGAGTCAAAAGCAATGTTAAAGAGGTGGGCTTTCAGTCTAGATTTAAAGGTGGCCAAGGATGGGGCAAGACGTAGGGGCTCAGGAAGTTTATTCCAGGCGTAGGGTGCAGCGAGACAGAAGGCGCGAAGTCTGGAGTTGGCAGTAGTGGAGAAGGGAACAGATAAGAAGGATTTATCCATGGAGCGGAGTGCATGGGAAGGGGTGTAGGGCTGGACGAGTGTGGAGAGATACTGGGGAGCAGCAGGGTGAGTACATTTATAGGTTAGTAGAAGAAGTTTGAACAGGATGCGAAAACATAGGGAGCCAGTGAAGGGTCTTGAGGAGAGGGGTAGTATGAGTAAAGCGACCCTGGCGGAAGATGAGACGGGCAGCAGAGTTTTGAACCGACTGGAGAGGTGACTAAGTGGGAGGCCAGCAAGAAGCAGATTGCAGTAGTCTAAACGAGAGGTGACAAGGGTGTGGATGAGGGTTTTGGTAGAGTGCTCGGATGAGGAACTTATGGAGTGGAAAATGCTTTGGGGGCCTGGTGAAGCTCTCCAGCAGCAGGTCCCACTCTGCAGGATTCACAGAAACCAGCTTGAGCATTGCCAGGGCGTCCAAGACCTCATCAATAAGATGAGAATTCCTTCTGATGAAAGAGCGGATCAGATAGGACTGCTTTTCCTCAGCCTCCTGAGGGGGAGGCTCCTCAGAATCGGAATCCACGGGGGACTGGGAGCCCAACAGGAACTCCTCCGCCTCCTTCGAGGGCCAGACCCTCCGGAATAGTCAATCCACTCTGTGGCATTTGGACCCCAAAATGAGGCCCCTGCCAGTCGCCTTGACACCCTCAAGGGCCCCACCAAAAGGAGACATGTCCTACTGCAGGGACTGCTTAAGCATATGGGTCAACTCTGGAGCCAAAAATTTCCAGGGGCCTCCATCTGAACTCCCCCTACAGTCAGACTTAAGGAGAGTAAGAAAGGGAGACCCCCCCACACACACGCTCCTCTGATATCGAGTGAGATCTCCTGTTACTGAGGAAAAGCAGCTGAAGAAAAACCAGCCTAAGGGGAAATGGTTGCCGGTCCCAATGTTTCAGCAAGGATTGATATGGCATCAGCTCTGATGGCCCTCCAAACCCTCCTTCCCTGGGGAGGTTTCTGAAATTGGAAACAGCCTATCACATGAAGGACACACAGCCGCTGCAGACATCACAACATCTACAGGCCAGCATGCCCAACCTCTTGGCAGACACACACGGGCCTGCCTCCCTGGCTTTTCTGGGTTCACTCAGAGGGAAACCCCTACTTTTCTTAAGTTGCAAAGAGGTTTCTTGGTTTTCCCCTCAATAGCTTTATTCCCTGACAAAGGGAATAAAGATAGGTAAGCCAATTCCAATATATTTATTTTAGCCCTGGAGCTGTAAGGAGAGCCCAGGGGAGAAACACCCAAACCATGTACAGGGCTGGGGGGATGGGAACCCGTGCCCCTCTGGTAGAGTCCCACCAGACCGAGCTGAAGCCTCATACAGTAGCAGTAAAAATGGGAGCTGCACAGCCAAGTTCCACGCTCACCCAGGTATTGTCCAAATATTGGAGCCCTTGGGAGCAGCCATTAGGAACTTCACTGCACGGCCATGTCAGTAGAGCAAGGAGCTAAGCCAGGGATGAGATGCACTGTCAGCACAACCTACCACCTGCTAGAAAGAAAAATACTGGATTGTTCCAGGGAACATTCCAGTTTATACTGGTGATGTTACTGGTACAATTCAATTTTCTCTACCTCCACCTGCTGGTAAGGAAGAGAACATCCATTTCTGGAGACAGGGGAGCTAACGCTAAAGAAAAGAAAAAAAAAGTTTTTAAATGTCTTTCTATTCCTATTTTTGGAGTATTATACCCTTCTTTACAGAACTTTAGGTCCGAAGAGTTTTAAATCCCCTTGCATACATTCTACATTCAAGATCTCCACACAGATTTTAAATATTCATTCTGAGGACTGTGAAGACCACTCCAAAACCATCTTTTTTCAAGAAATTCACTGTTGATTTTGAGGTATATTTCAGATCACCATCTTGTTGAAGCATCCATTATACATTTGGTCATGCTACGTTTATTACTTCAATTCCACAATTTTCTGAGTTTTTATGTTATTTTGGCTTTAATATTGAAGCTGTGGGGGGGTCACGTGATGCCTGCTTCCTGATCGGCAGTGAGAGCAGAGAGCTCCTCAGATTCCCTGCAAAAATCAGCTTTATTAACAGTTTAGACATCACCCCGGAACACCTTACAGTCTCTCGCAGGATTGGTGAGCTGTGAGAAAGCAGCAAAATTGAAAACGGAGCCCGAGGGCAGAAGGTATGCCCACAAGGAACCAGGGAGGCTTGAAGAACAAAAACGCTCCAGCGATGAAGGCAAACAAGATGGCGCCGGCCCCAGAATCCCCGAATGTAAGTGAAAAACTGGTGGGAGATTGGGCACGAGAGATATCGCTGACGGTAACCGCGGCGCTGGAAGACAGATTGAATAAAATTCAATCAGCGGTAGAAGAAATAAATGAGAAGTTCGACACGCAGATGCGCAGACTCGAAGAAGTAGAGCAGCGAGTACTAGCGCAGGAGGAAACAACGCATGGAATGGCGGCACAAATCTCAGAGCTCCAAAAAGAAGCAGCAGCCTTAAAAGAGAGAGTAGAAGAGCAAGAAAACAGAAACCGGCGTAATAACCTGCGGGTTATAGGACTACCAGAGACTGTGCAGGATAAAGAACTTTACAAATTTTTTGATTCATGGCTGCCATTACAGCTGGGCCTTGAGGGAGACGCAAGCACATGGCAATGTGACCGCGCACATCGCATCGGGGCCCGAAGAGAGGGGGACAGCAAGCCCCGCACAGCTATAGCGCATTACCTAAATTGGAGGGAAAAAGAGCTGTTGCTCAAATCCAGCCGCTCCAGGCGAGAGCCCTTAGAGTACGATGGTCATAAAATATTGCTATTTAATGATTACTCTGCCGCGGTGGCGCAGCTAAGGCGTGCCATGGCCCCCACCTGCACTTTACTGCATAGAAAAAGGACTCAGATTCTCGCTATTGTATCCTGCCAAATTGAAAGTGTGGCATGGAGGAAAATCATTGCTGTTCTCGGAAGTAGCGGAGGCCAGGGCTTTCCTGGACAACTTTAACAGGGAAGACCTGAGGGAGAGCCCTAAAAGACTGCAGTAATCACAGCGTTCGGAGGATTATAAAAACAGATACAGTTTGCGAGTATAAGACTATCAAGGTTACAACAATAAACTGAGTCCCAGAGAGCAAAGGAATGTCGGATGGAAGCACTGACGGGAGAGAGGCTGTGCAGGAGAGCGAGGAAAAGAAAGAGCGGAAGACGACAAGATACATGGGCATGCTGAGGCACCAGATGATTTCCCAGACTGCATGTTCTTTGGGACTGGATTGTTTAATTTGTTACAGTTTATTTACTTAAGGGGAAGGGGGAAAAGGGGGCAGGGAGGATGTGGGACCTTAAGCTCTGTTACCTTGCTGTATGGTTAGGGGAAGGAGAAGGTGGATGTGTTGGATAGTTAATTTGGGATGGGGTAGGAGGGTAAGCTGGGACTGGGTGGGTGGGGGGAAGGTTATGTACATGGGAGGGGGGAAAAGTGATAGGGGGAGTACCTGTGGAGAGGGGCAAGGGGGCGAGGGCCTGTATGAGATAGGACAGCAGAGTTCCACACAAAGGGCTGTTGCACAGGTGGATATCGAAACTGCCAGGCTTGGCTGGGAGGCTTGTTGGTCGGTAAGAGAGGAATCTATGCTCAATATTGATGGACAATACAGCAATGGTTAACTTAAAGCTTATATCTCTTAATGTGGATGGAATACAATCCCCGGTCAAGCGAACCAAAATACTGTCGTGGTTGAGCAAAGAGGGGGCGGATATCGCCTATTTGCAGGAGACACATTTGTCCGATACTGAACATGTGAAGCTGAAGAGAGGATGGGTGGGAGAAGTAATTTACTCATCATTTAATAGCAGGAAAAGAGGGGTAGCCATACTTATACACAAACAGCTTCCCTTAAATATTCATAAAACGTTACTTGATAAGGAAGGAAGATTTGTTATAGTTCTGGGAGAATTGTGGGGTAGAAAGATAGGTCTCTGTAATATCTATGGTCCTAATGTTTATCACCACAAATTTTTTCTGATATAGTGGCAAATATGGGCACATACCCTGAATATCAATTGGTTCTGGGAGGAGACCTAAATACATATGCAGATCCAACTATTGATTGTAAACCAGCCAAAAAGAGAAGTAAAGGGATGGAGAGCAAGGGAATTAATTTTCTGCTAAACCAGTTGGGGACAGTGGACATCTGGAGACTATTACATCCACACGATACAGATTATACGTTTTTTTCTGCCCCCCATAACATGTACTCTAGAATAGATTACTTTCTCATATCGCAGTCCCTGGTCTCGGCAGCAAAAGCAGCGCATATAGTGGATAATACCTTGTCTGATTACTCGGCCATAACTCTAAATATATCATACACAGCGAGCGCATCAGAGAAGGTGTGGAGGTTCTCACCTTCGTTGTATTATGATAATGACTTCAGATCTTTTTTAAGAGAGAAATGGGCAGATTATCAGAGGCATAATAAGACGCCAGAGGTGAACCCAGTTATATATTGGGAGGCAGCCAAGGTAGTGATAAGGGGCTATATTTTGGCGTATACAGCCAGCAAGAAGAAAAGAACGGAGACTGATTTGTTACAATTATCCCTAGAGTACCAGAGGGTGCGGCAACAACATGTAGACAGCTTAGATAAAGTGGTAAAAACGCGCATGATGGAGCTACGTAGACAAATTGATCAATTGCTCAATTCCAGGGCTGAACGGGACATATACTTCCAAAGATTTAAATTGTTCAAATGGGGGAATAAAGCTGGAAGGCTTATGGCTAACTTGGTGCGACCTTATAAAAAGAGACAGGTGGTTACATCAATCAGAGATAGCTCTGGCCAAAGTTACCGGCAGGAGGCCCAAATACAACAACAATTTGTTAAATATTACCAATCATTGTATGAAGCGAAGGAGATGGACCATGCGCGCTTCTTTAAGGATCTGTCTATACCAAAATTCACCACAGACCAAATCCAAGGGCTGAGTACATCCATAACCTTACAGGAGGTCAGACAGGGCATCAAGGTATTAAAGCCCACTAAAGCACCGGGACCAGATGGATATGGACCAGAATTTTACAAACTATTATCAGATGACATAGCTAGCCCACTGGTTGACATGTATAATAGCTTCAAACGGGAGGGGGTTGGTGAGCATTCTAATTTAGCACACATCATACTGCTACCAAAACCAGGGAAAGATCCAGGGCAAGTAGGATCATACAGGCCGATCTCGCTACTAAACCAAGATGCTAAAATCCTAGCAGCTATCCTAGCCAGGGAGAATGAACATATACCTCCCTCAATACATGAAGATCAGGCGGGATTTGTCCCAGGGAGGTATGCCTCGATGAACCTAACCAGAGCTCTGGCGGCCATACACATATCTATAGAGGGAAAGGGGGGAAGGAGGCTATCGCGGGATTAGACATGGAAAAAGCCTTTGACAGTATTTCCTGGCAGTACTTGTTTTGGGTAATGGAACAGTACGGCATACAGGGAAGATTTACTGACTGGGTTCGGGTTCTCTATACCATGCCAAAGGCTAGACTGCTGATTAACAATACACTGACAGAAAGTTTTGATCTACAAAGAGGAACGAGACAGGGATGTCCGCTGTCCCCACTCTTGTTCCTCCTAGCAATTGAACCATTAGCCATTAAAATAAGACAGAGTGACCAGCTTAAGGGTCTCCAGGTGGGGGGGCGAGAGATCCGCATTAACCTATTTGCGGATGATATATTACTATATTTGGCGGATGCCTTCACCCACCTGGAGAAGGCACTAGTAATGGTAAAGGAGTTTGGGGGAATCTCTGGCTTACGAGTCAACTGTGATAAATCTGAATTACTCCCCCTAGCAGGTAGCAAAGAAAATTCAAGGTTTGGGAATCTGCCTATTCCACCAGTGCAGCAGTCAATGTGTTATCTGGGCATACACCTGAGTACTAATCCAGTTGTGATGTATAAACGAAATATTCTAGACCAAATAGATAAAATAAGACAATCATGTATTCGGTGGAAAGACTTACCGTTGTCACTATTTGGTAGAGTAGCAATGGTTAAGATGGTATTGCTGCCAAAGCTCCTATACCCGTTACAGGCCATGCCAATTTGGATAAAACGGCAAGATGAAAGGGTATTCCGGTCTATTATTAGATCGTTTATATGGAGGCAAAAGGGTTCCCGAGTAGCACATCAAATGTTAATACTTAATAGGGAGAAGGGTGGCATTAAGTTGCCAGATCTCCGACTATACAATATGGCTGCGCTAATGAGACTGATCTATGAGGGCATAATAGGGCAGTCGAAATTTACACCGACCCAATGGTGGGAGGGTTGATGCTCTCCGTATACGTTTATAAACCTACTACATACACCTCCGGGGTTGGGCACAAAGTTAAACAGGCAGTATAGTTTTCTTCAACCATTGAGAATTGCTTGGAAGTGGTGGAGGAGCAGACAGGCATGGAGTCCGTATGCATCACCCTTCCTGAGACTGGTAGGACTGGTAGATTTTCCCGCGGGGGTGGGCACCTCATACTTCAAGACATGGGCAAGGAAAGGGTGTGTGACTTTAGGAGATTTGGTCCCTGCAGGGGGGGATAACTTTATGTCATTTTCACAGGTGAAAGACAAATGGCAGATCCCCAACACTCATATGATACAATATATGCAAGCCAGGCACTATTGGTTACAGATGAAAGCGAAATATGGGGAGTCTTGGACTTATGGTAGCCTGGATGAGTTGATGCTGCGGATGCCAGTAGCGGGCAACCGGTTATCCAATTGGTATAAGTTGGTGAAAATGGTCATCCCAGAGGGTGGAGCGGTGGGGGTTGCTACCCGATGGAATGAAGAATTAGGAACAGATTACTCACAGCCACAGTTTAACATGATGTATGTGACACTATTTGAAATGGTAAAATCGGCAGACTGGCAAGAAACCCAATTTAAACTGCTACACAGGGCATATATTACTTGTGAGAAGGGGGAAAAAAATGAACATGTGGGACTCAGACAGATGTACTAAGTGTAAGTCAGGAACTGGCACTTTCCTACATACTTTTCTGGAATGTCCTAAATTGATAATATGGAATGAAGTGTTTGCAATGCTCAATAGGGTGTTACAGTTAACGGTGGAGTGGTCATATAAAGCACTGATGCTGGGGGATCAATCAGAATTAATTGCACAAGGCTTGTCTCGGCCACAGAGGAGATTCTTGTACATGTCAGTCCTGGCGGTCAAGAGGACCATTCTGCGGGTTTGGACAAGCGAGGACCCGGCTTCGTATGCATGTTGGTTGGTAAAAGTACAAGAGATAGCACGCTATGAGATTTCATTGTATAGGAAATCTGCAAATATGGAAGGCAGACAATATGCAATGTTGTGGCAACGGCTCGAGGAGCTCGCAAGGAACTAAGGTTCTTTCAAACATATGTCAATCACAGGTACCATAAGGGGGAGGGGGGAAGGGGTGGGGATAGGTAAGGGATGTGTATAAGTTGGCTGTTTGAGAAGGGTGTGAATCTTTTTTCTTTTTGAATGAAGAGTTTCTTAAGGGGCTGAAGAGGGGTATTAATAGTACAGGGGGGAAAAAACGGAAAATGTTGATGCAATTGTGCTGTGCTAGTGCACTAGCGTTCCATTGAACGGACACTTGTAATAGACTCAAGTAAAATGTCTGGCATATTGAACGCATGTATTGTATTGATGTTAATAAAGACAAAATAAAAAATAAAATAAAATAAAAAAAAGAAGCTGTGTAGTACTCTGATTGGGTTTTTTTTAAATTTCATTCCATATAGAACATACCTAAATATAATGGATTATAAATTAAATAACATTTGTGATCTGGTGAGTCATAGCAAGTGTTCAACTGAGTAAATCAAATTTGAATATCCAAGGTAAACTAAACTGCCAGGCACCTATAAAAGTAAATTTGATCAACTTCAGACATTCAGATTGGACTTCATATACATAGAATGGTGACAAGGCTCTGCAACTCAAATAAGGTTTAAGAAATATCTAAGCAAGAACATTTTGAGAGGCGAGGACTTGTTTCCCCAAACAGAGTCCTGAATTTTGTGGCAAAAATGCACTGTATTTTTGCAGGCTGCTCAACAGCACATCAGTAATGTAGTATTTAGGGCAATGACATTAAAGAGCACTGATTACAGTATTATAGTACTAAACTTCCTCCCCCCCCAAAAAAGGAGACTGGGCTTAGGTTTTGTAGAGAACATTCCTCTACATTTAAAATTACACTGATACACAGTCTTTTTCCTCTAAGAACAGGTCAAATTTGTATTAGCACTACTTGCTGCCTTAATTTATTACAGAAAGAACCAGTTGACAGAATTTATGTGAACATCAAGTCTTTTTAAAAAGCCCGTTTCCCTTATTCTGTGTCCATGGAAAAACAAATCTTCACTTAAAAGTGGCTCTACATAGCCTTTGCTACTGACTAAAAGCAAACAAGTTACTCACTCCTGGTGAACTTGCACATCCTGTAAAGGGAGAAATTTAAAAATAAACACAACTGTGTCCTGTTATTTCCTTGTTCAAGTAACTTTTTTCACAGCCTTTCCTGACAAAGAATAAAACAAAGTTCTTATACACATACTGCCTTCTATTAGAAGCTTTAGCCAAAACATTCACAAGACAGGAAAGCAAATCAGAGCCACTGATGCTGATGACAAAAATAAAATGCATTATACAAGGGGAAAAAATAGCCAAGCAGAATGGAAAGTCACTACATTTTCTAATGACATCCACAGGATGGCATTCCATAGGCCTCAACAGAATAGCAACACTTGTTTACTTAAAGAAAAGTTGAAATGTAACCTACATAGGACAATATCCATAAGGGTATTTAAGACTTACAAAACATTTACTCTACTTGCTTTAAACGTTTTGCAACATCCACCAAACCTGTTTTTTACAAAAATGTATGACAGCACTGTGTGCCAATTCGCTGACGTACACTTAAAATTCACTTTTAATGGGCTGTGTTGGCATTACCGAACCAGCAGCCGCTAGCAAGGCTTTGTAAAAAGGGGGGAAGGAGGAGTAAGCTTTTTGTCTGCAAGTATTTGCATGATGAGCTTTACAAAAAGGACTAAACAGATTTTCAGTTGCATCACAAACAATTGTAATTTATCTTTAAATCCTTCAGAAAGTGGAGAAGAGAACCAACTGAAAGTAACAGGATAGATCATAAGGAATGCCAAGCCAAATGCAAAGCGGAGATAAGGAGGGCAAAAAAGGACTCTGAGAAGAAATTAGCGTTGGAAGCAAAAATACATAGTAAAAATTTTTTTAGATACATTAAAAGCAGGAAACCGGCCAAAGAGTCGGTTGGGCCGCTGGATGAAAATGGTGTTAAAGGGGCGATCAAGGAGGACAAAGCCGTAGCGGAGAAATTAAATGAATTCTTTGCTTCGGTCTTCACCGAGGAGGATTTGGGGGGGACACCGTGCCGGAAAGAATATTTGAAGCGGGGGAGTCGGAGAAACTAAACAAATTCTCTGTAACCTTGGAGGATGTAATGGGTCAGTTCAGCAAGCTGAAGAGTAGTAAATCACCGGGACCTGATGGTATTCATCCCAGAGTATTAATAGAACTAAAAAATGAACTTGCGGAGCTACTGTTAGAAATATGCAATCTGTCCCTAAAATCGAGTGTAGTACCGGAAGACTGGAGGGTAGCCAATGTTACTCCGATTTTTAAGAAGGGTTCCAGAGGAGATCCGGGAAATTATAGACCGGTGAGTCTGACGTCGGTGCCGGGCAAGATGGTGGAGGCTATTATTAAGAATAAAATTGCAGAGCATATACAAAAACATGGACTGATGAGACAAAGTCAGCACAGATTTAGTGAAGGGAAGTCTTGCCTCACCAATCTAATGCATTTTTTTTTGAGGGGGTAAGCAAACATGTGGACAATGGGGAGCCGGTTGATATTGTATATCTGGATTTTCAGAAGGCGTTTGACAAAGTGCCGCACAAAAGACTCCTGAAGAAATTGCAGAGTCATGGAATCGGAGGTAGGGTATTATTATGGATTAAGAACTGGTTGAAAGATAGGAAGCAGAGAGTAGGATTGCGTGGCCAGTATTCTCAGTGGAGGAGGGTAGTTAGTGGGGTCCCGCAGGGGTCTGTGCTGGGTCCGTTGCTTTTTAATGTATTTATAAATGACCTAGAGATGGGAATAACTAGTGAGGTAATTAAATTCGCCGATGACACAAAATTATTCAGGGTCGTCAAGTCGCAGGAGGAATGTGAACGATTACAGGAGGACCTTGCGAGACTGGGAGAATGGGCGTGCAAGTGGCAGATGAAGTTCAATGTTGACAAGTGCAAAGTGATACATGTGGGTAAGAGGAACCCGAATTATAGCTACGTCTTGCAAGGTTCCGCGTTAGGAGTTACGGATCAAGAAAGGGATCTGGGTGTCGTCGATGATACGCTGAAACCTTCTGCTCAGTGTGCTGCTGCGGCTAGGAAAGCAAATAGAATGTTGGGTGTTATTAGGAAGGGTATGGAGTCCAGGTGTGCGGATGTTATAATGCCGTTGTATCGCTCCATGGTGCGACCGCACCTGGAGTATTGTGTTCAGTACTGGTCTCCGTATCTCAAAAAAGATATAGTAGAATTGGAAAAGGTACAGCGAAGGGCGACGAAAATGATAGTGGGGATGGGACGACTTTCCTATGAAGAGAGGCTGAGAAGGCTAGGGCTTTCAGCTTGGAGAAGAGACGGCTGAGGGGAGATATGATAGAAGTGTATAAAATAATGAGTGGAATGGATCGGGTGGATGTGAAGCGACTGTTCACGCTATCCAAAAATAATAGGACTAGAGGGCATGAGTTGAAGCTACAGTGTGGTAAATTTAAAACGAATCGGAGAAAATTTTTCTTCACCCAACGTGTAATTAGACTCTGGAATTCGTTGCCGGAGAACGTGGTACAGGCGGTTAGCTTGACGGAGTTTAAAAAGGGGTTAGATAGATTCCTAAAGGACAAGTCCATAGACCGCTATTAAATGGACTTGGAAAAATTCCGCATTTTTAGGTATAACTTGTCTGGAATGTTTTTACGTTTGGGGAGCGTGCCAGGTGCCCTTGACCTGGATTGGCCACTGTCGGTGACAGGATGCTGGGCTAGATGGACCTTTGGTCTTTCCCAGTATGGCACTACTTATGTACTTATGTACTTATGGTACTGTAAGATTGGAGGGTGGCCAATGTAACGTCATTTTTTTTTTAGGTTCCAGAAGTGATCTGGGAAATTAGACTGGTGAGCCCAATGTCGGTGCTGGGCAAAATGGTAGAGGCTATTATAAAGAACAAAATTACAGAGTATATTCAAAAGCATGGATTAATGAGACAAAGCCAACATGGATTTAGTGAGAGGAAATCTTGCCTCACCAATCTACTACATTTCTTTGAAGGGATGAACGGACATGTGGATAAAGGTGCACTGGTCAATATTGTGTTATCTGGATTTTCAGAAGGTGTTTGACAAAGTACCTCATGAAAGACTCTAGAGGAAATTGGAGAGTCATGGCATAGAAGGTAGTGTTCTATTGTGGATTAAAAACTGGTTAAGAGATAGAAAACAGAGAGTAGGGTTAAATGGTCAGTATTCTCAATTGATTAGGGTAGAAAGTGGTGTTCCCTAGTGGTCTGTGTCGAGACTGTTGCTTTTTAACTTATTTATAAATGATCTAGAGATGGGAGTAACTAGTAAGGTAATTAAGTTTGCTGACAACACAAAGTTATTCAAAGTTATTAAAAGAGAACTGTGAAAAATTACAAGATGACCTTACGAGATTGTGAGACTGGGCAACCAAATGGAAGATGACATTTAATTTGAGCGAGTGTAAAGTGATGCATGTGGGAAAGAAAAACCCAAACTACAGCTACATAATGCAAGGTTCCACACTAGGAGTCACTGACCAGGAAAGGGATCTCTGTGTCACAGTTAATGAAATGTTGAAACCCTGTGTGGCGGTGGCTAAGAAAGCAACTAGAATGTTAGGTATTATCAGGAAAGAAATGGAAAACAAAAATGAGGACAATGGTGGAATTAGAAAAGGTACAGAGAAGGGTGACAAAATGATAAAGGGGATAGGATGATTTCCCTATGAGGAAAGGCTAAAGCGGCTAGAGCTCTTCAGTTTGGAGAAGAGAGGGCCAAGGGGAGTAGAATGGAAAGGGTAGATGTGAATCGATTGTTTACTCTTTCCAAAAATACTAGGACAAGGGGGCACGCAATGACGCTACAAAGTTGCCAGAGAATATAGTAAAAGCAGTTAGCTTTGTGGACTTTATAAAAAAGTTTGGATAACTTCCTAAAAGAAAAGTCCATTAGCCATTATGCTCATATTAGCCCTCTCCTCAAGTCACTTCATTTACTCCCTATCCATTTTCCCATACACTACTACTACTACTATTTAGCATTTCTATAGCGCTACAGGGCATACGCAGCGCTGCACAAACATAGAAGAAAGACAGTCCCTGCTCAAAGAGCTTACATCTAATAGACAAAAAATAAATAAAGTAAGCAAATCAAATCAATTAATGTGAACGGGAAGGAAGAGAGGAGGGTAGGTGGAGGCGAGTGGTTACAAGTTACAGTTCAACTTACAAGTGCATTCACTCTGCAGTTCCTCAGCACCTCTCCACTCTTCTCTCTCTCCATACACTGGGTAAATCTCTCTTATCTGCATCCTTCTCCTCCACTGCTAACTTCAGACTCTGGACCTTTTATCTTGCTGCACCATATGTCTGGAATAGACTTCCTGAGTCGGTATGTCAAGCTCCATCTCTGAAAATCTTCAAATTTAGGATAAAAGCCCACCTTTCTGATGCTACTTTTAACTCCTAACCCTTACTCACTTGTTCAGTACTTATGTTTTATCATGCCCACCTTAGTAATTCCCTTACCCCTTATTTATCCTGTTTGTCTTTCCCAATTAGATTCTATGCTCTGTCGAGCATGGACTGTCTTGTCATGTCTAGTGTACAGTGCTGTGTACATCTAGTAGTGCTATAGAAATGATTAGCAGTAGTAGTAAAATCCACTACTTAGTTTAGGATAAGCAGCATAAAATGTATTGTACTTTTTTGGGATCTTGCCAGATACTTGTGACCTGGACTGGCCACTGTTGGAAACAGGATGCTGGGCTTGATGGACCTTCGATCTGTCCCAGTATGGAAATACTTATATACATTACTACCAAGGGACAGTGCATCACCACTTAAGTTATCACATTGTGTAATATGGCATGTGAGTTTCTATCAACCTCAGAAAATAAGCACAGATCTATAACCTATAGATATTAAATGGGACAAGTGTGCTCAGACCAAAATTCAGTTTCTGTACCTGAATGAGGGAGGAGGGTAAAATGACAATTTTTTCACAAACCTTGACCTGTAGCCTGAAGCAAAACTCAGAGTCATAGCACAGGAAATAAGATTCTATTGTTTGCGTCAGCGAAGGACTATGTGGACCTGCTGCCCTAGGATACCAGAGCTGTGTTTATCACACACCCTTCTTGTATATCTCCTCAAGAAGCGACTTTTTAGTTGTTGGAATGCTCAAGTACTAAATGAAATATGTATTATTGCAGGTAGACAATCCTCTAATTCTAGGACTTGAGCTAGTACAAGTGTTACTGGAAGTTATCAAAATGAGTTGAGAGGTATCTATGAGAGGTCCTGATGCCCTAGAATTCACCAGGTGGTTCATCTGATGGACCATTTGCAAGTTCTTACACATTAATAGGAGACAGGTCCAGTCTCCACGGAGGACCAGTTTAATATCATCTTGAGCTCAGTCTTCAGACTGATACCACTACAGCATTTTAGTTCCACATCTAGAAGAGAATTAATCCACCTCTATGGATCCTTAGACTTCATGTTTCAGCCTAGTGGCAGAACAAACTACCTCTCATGTGGGAACCAGGTGATTGCTGTCTAATATACTCACAGTCCTCATTCCATCAGGCTTTAGCTTATGGACAAGTAGCTTAAGCAGTCGAAAAAAACCCATATGAAATGAATCAATGATTTGCAAGAGGACCTCATGATCTCAAGGCCTTAACGCCTAAGCTTTCATGAACATTGTATCTGACCTTGTTGATGTCATTCTGCTTCTTCGCAGTAAAAGCTCTATATCAAGCTGCAGCCTAAATATGTCTAAAAGTAACTTGAAAGAACAATTTTGAATGTTTCCATCAGGAGATAATCTAAAATATACATCTACAAGTGGAGCTCTCTACCAAACGTGAGGAAGTATAGAGAGTACAGCAGTTTTGGTACAATATGCAGGCATGAAATAATGTCTCAAGCTGGACCCACTTCTGCTTCTACTTAGGATCTAGAATTTCATACGTGTTTACATAACATAAGCTTTGCCATACTGAGACAGAACGAAGGTCTATCAAGGCCAGTACCTTGTTTCCAACAGTTGCCAATCCAGGTCACGAGTACCTGGCAAGATCCCAGATCATTAAAACAAATTTTATGCTGCTTATCCTAGAAATAAGTAGTGAATTTTACCAAGTCCATCTTAATAATGGCTTAAGGACTTTTTGTTTGGGAAATTATCCAAACCTTTTTAAACCCTCCTAAGCCACAGGTGTAATTGCTTTTACCACATTCTTTGTCAATGAATTTGAGTTTAATTACATGTTGATTGAAGACATTTATCCAGGCTGTTTTAAATTTACTACTTAGTAGCTTTATTGCGTGCCCCCCTAGTCCTAGTATTTCTGGACAAAGAGTAAACAAGCGAGTCACATTTACCCGTTTCACTTCACTATTTTATAGACTTCTATCTCCCCTCTTCTCCAAGCTGAAGAGCCATAGCTGCTTTAGCCTTTCCTCATAGGGACATCGCCCCATCTCTTATTTTTTTACCCTCCTCTGTACCTTTTCTAATTCTACTATATCTTTTTTGAGATGCGGTGACCAGAATTACACAGAGTATTTGAGGTGCAGTCACAACATGGAGTGATACAAAGACATTATAACATTCTTATTTTTGTTGTCCATTCCTTTCCTAATTATTCCTAACACTTTATTTGTTTTCTTAACCGGCGCCATCGCACACTAAGCAAAGAGTTTCAACATTTCACTGCTGACATCTAGATCCCTTTACTGCAAAACTAGCTTCCTAGTCCTTCAACAATTGCTCTCAGTACGTCATTTTGATCAAGATACTTTTCACTCCCTTATCCTTTCACTGTTAGTTACCAGGTGCAGTTTGAAAAGTGTTTTCACTCCCTTATCCGTTACCAGACGCAGTTTGGAGTTTATGAGAGATAATGGCCGTGTATGTGTATAGAAGATCCGTTCCTCAGTGGGGTTGTATAATTGGAAGCATATATTCTGGAACAAAAGAAGGGAAGCCAATTGCTCGGAGGAGAACCTAAGAGGTTTACTGCTAGGGTCCCCCACTGCTGGAACATTCAATGAACTACAGAGGTGTGAGGGACCATCTGTGAGGTTGAAGGACTCTGCTCAGTGTCTGCTACAGCACTGCTTGCTAGCTAGGTAGATAGATAGCGCTTACAGCGATGGTTCGAGAAGATGTCCAAGTCCATATCTGGATTGCCTATCGACAGATGGTAAGAACCTGTTCCTCCCTGTTTGTTCAGGTAATACATTGCTATTTGGTTGTTTGTGCGAATGAGTATTACCTGACTGAGGATACAGCCTTGGAAGGTTTTGAGAACATTCCAAACAGCTTGCAATTCCAGAAGGTTGATACGATCTTGTTTCTGCCTGCATACAGAATGCCTGACAGGAATTTAACCATCGCCTCCAAGAGAGGCTCATATAGTCCAA
Source organism: Microcaecilia unicolor (assembly GCF_901765095.1). Classification (NCBI taxonomy): domain Eukaryota; kingdom Metazoa; phylum Chordata; class Amphibia; order Gymnophiona; family Siphonopidae; genus Microcaecilia; species Microcaecilia unicolor. Next base: position 183,124,993 of record NC_044039.1, on the reverse strand, counting down.
TTCCACTCTGAAGTTCTCTATGTGGACATGTACAGCCACCTTAAAACCTCAGTATTGTCGATACCAAATCAGCAGAAGAAGAAAAGTAAATCCAATATCAAAGTCCACTCCTGCCTCCAGATAACCCTTGCAGGCTCTTCCTCTACCGCTACAGTGGGAGGGAAACCACCTAAGTGGCAAATTGTAATCATGATAGTGCTCCATCCTCTGTAGTTTTCCTTTAGTTTCCATTGGTCCCTCAGAAAAGGACAGAACCTAATGGACCACAACAGGAATAAACAGCCCCCTCATAACAAGGGAAATTATGCAGACAAAAAACCAGCAAAGGGCGGGCCTCTGGATTGATCTGTTGGGACTAATGGAAAGAAAATTATCAGGTAATAACTAATTTTACCTTCCATAGCGTCCCTCAGATCAATCCAGAGATGAGTGGGATGTACAAAAGCAGTCCCCAAAGTAGGGTGGGATCTCCAAAATAGACCAAGGCCCGAACCGAATCCCAAGACGGAGGCCGGAGCAGACAAAACTCCAAAAGGACTCACCAACACCAGATGAAATGAAAGGCATTCCCCAGATCACGGAGAAAAGGAAAAACACCCAACCTTAGTCATGAGCATGGAACCAGGCTCCATAAAAAGAAAGGCTCGAACATCAAAAGACTGAGGAAGAGTGATATGAGGCGAAAAGGAGATGGAACCCCCCCCCCCCCCCCCAACGCCGGAAACAATATAGATCTCCAAGCTGCAAAATACAGATCAGTCGCTGCATCATCCCGTAGAAGAAAGAGCATGACTCACAACGAAAAGCAGAGCCCAGAAAAGCCCAAGAGCCCCTGAGACCGGTCCATCCTGAACGATAGGAGTGTCTATCGTCATGCTGATCTGCTACGAAGCGAGGAAATGCGGACTGAACTGAGAAGTCAGACTGACAGAAAGGCATCACTCTTGAGAGACCGAGAGAATGCCTGGGTTACTCACCAAAGGGAGAATGAAGGCCATCTAGTAGCCATAGCAAAATAAGAGAGAAATCACAGCCCGACTCCCGCGAGGAGTCAAAGCCCAACAGTCACAGCCAGAACACCACCCTAGATGTCTACCGGAGTGACTCAGACCAGAACGCTAGGCTCACCCCCCAGAGAAGAGCTAAGCTTGACCGAGGAAACATGTCCGACAGACAACAATGGAGACAAGTGGACAACAGAGACAAGCCTAGCTAAAGCGACAGAGACTAAACACGTCCAACGCCCGGAAGGGCAAAGAACCAGAAACAGGTAAAGCTGGATACCCAGAACCAGATCAATTGCAACCTGCTGAAATGGTGTCAGGAATATCTGGAACAGCTGAGAGAGCTGATCCCAGACCCAGGAAAGACTGCCCTCCAGAGATAGAAAAATAGCCGCCTTCGGAGACAGAGTAAAAACCTACCTGCCGGACAGGCCAGACTCTACATGCAAGATGAAGGAGACCATGTGCCCAGCAAAGTGAAGCAGTCAAAGACAGCAGCAAACATACTGCCAGGCCCCAGTCCAGCCCGGTAGCTATAGACTGAGAAGTCTCGACAGAAGCAGAGGAAGAGTAGGTCAGCTGAACCAGAAAGAAGTCCGAAACCCAAAGACATGGTCCAACTCACTACCCAGAGATGGGGAGAGCCGTCCCCCTTTGGCTGCCCTCACCCCAACATTCAGTGACGTGCCAGTGCCACCATGGCAGGAAACCCAACACCAGCATAGAATCAGAGGAATATTGCTCATCCAGCGAAGGAGTAGGAAACGAGCAACCCGCACAGACGCCGAGGCACGACGTCCAACCACAGAACAAGGTCTGCCCATCAGAGACAGAAAAGAGCAGACACCCAGTGACAAAGTAAAGCTCCATAACTAGATAAGCAAAGATCGACTGCCCCATCCGAGGAGATTCTGGACGTCCCAAGAGGAAATAAGGCCCGCCGGCCTGGAACGGAACAAGGCATGACAGAGATGGAGCATGGCTCCATGCCCAGAGACCCAAGGCCTGACAGCCACAGGTGGAGCAAGGCTCAGCAACCAGAGCCAGGGCAAGGCCGAACAGCCTCAAGTGGAGCAAGGCTCGATGTTGAGAGACGGAAAAACTCAACGGCCACTACCAGAGCTAGGCTCTACTGTCGCCGCCAGAAAAAAGCTCAACAGCCGCAGCCACAGCAAAGTCCGACTGCTGCAGAAAGGCTCAAGAGCCAGAGCCGGGCCAATGCTGGATGGTCTCAAGTGGAGCAAGACTCGATGTTCAGAGACGAAAAAAACTCGACGGCCGCAGCCGAAGGAAGACTTGACGGCCGCAACCGGAAAAAAGCCTGACAGTCTCGAGAGAAGCAAGCCTCGACATTCAGAGATGGGGAACTCGACAGCCACAGCAAGCTTCAATGTCTCTAATCGAACTGAGATGCCGCAATGTGGCATGTTCTGCAACAGAACGTATAAAGAGGAATCCAATAAAATTTATATGGCTATGAGGCATATTTTCAAAGCACTTAGCCTTCCAAAGTTCCATAGGTTTCTATGGAACTTTGGAAGGCTAAGTGCTTTGAAAATATGCCTCAATGTGTTTGATTTTAACAAAATATTTCTAAAAAGCAAGGAAGAGACCTCAAAACGCCCGACCGCTTACTTTCAGTTTTCAGCGGCTTTAACTGGGGCCATGGTGTTCATCACCAGTCATAAAAACCTTGCTTGGAAAGAATTATTTTAACTTTTATTTCCAAATAGATTTTAACAATTTTGCTCTTTTTACAAGAAAACATTTTTAAAATATATTGACAATATCAATGCTAACTTCAAATTTTCTTTGGTTCATAAAAACCTTCACTGATTCTCATGAAGTGCTCTAAAGCAGCTTTACAAAGCTAAAGTAAAGTCGAGCACTTATCTGTTGCCAGACGGTGGCCCCATCCATTTGGACATCAGTACTGAAAGGGTAAATTAAGCCAATTTATATAACATTACATCATAGTTTTAAAACAGATAGTGATTGGCTTATCCATTTGGTTCTCACAAGTTAAATACTGTGTTGAATTATGGGTTCTTTGTTCAAAGCAGCACTAAGTTATGGTCAGATCAAGAGAGAGGGTAAGTCCAAAGAGTATTCTTTATTTGTAACATAGTAACATAGTAGATGACGGCAGAAAAAGACCTGCACGGTCCATCCAGTCTGCCCAACGAGATAACTCATATTTGCTGCTTTTTGTGTATACCCTACTTTGATTTGTACCTGTGTTCTTCAGGGCACAGACCGTATAAGTCTGCCCAGCACTATCCCCGCCTCCCAACCACCGGCTCCGGCACAGACCGCACAAGTCTGCCCAGCACCATCCCCACCTCCCAACCACCAGCCCCGCCTCCCAACCCCGGCTCCGGCACAGACCATACAAGTCTGTCCAGCACTATCCCCGCCTCCCAACCACCAGTCCCGCTGCCCACCACCGGCCCTGGCACAGACCGTACAAGTCTGTCCAGCACTATCCCCGCCTCCCAACCACCAGCCCCGCCTCCCGATCACTACCCAGAGATGGGGAGAGCCGTCCCCCTTTGGCTGCCCTCACCCCAACATTCAGTGACGTGCCAGTGCCTGATGTTCATATGAGTTTTTAATGTTTAAATCTTAGTCATTGTTCTTACAATGCTAGGTTTCAGTAATCTTTCCAATCATTAAATCTAAAAGCTGTATGAAAATGAAAGTTCTTTGTTTGAAACAAGCAACCAGCCATGGTTAAAATGAGATAAAATGCAAGTTTAAAATACAGCTTTTAACTTGCATTTTTATAGCAGTTTTTGTACATTAATTTTCCAATTGTTTTCCCTTATAATAAAATATATGGTAAATATTTTTCAGAAAAAAATTCTCTCAATGCTTTCTCTGTCGAAGCACAGCCCTTGAAAAAGCCCACAAGCGAAACGGATGGGGCCACCGTCGGGCAACAGATAAGTGCTCGACTTTACTTTATCTTTGTAAAGCTGCTTTAGAGCACTTCATGAGAATCAGTGAAGGTTTTTATGAACCAAAGAAAATTTGAAGTTAGCATTGATACTGTCAATATAATTTTAAAAAAATTTCTTGTAAAAAGAGCAAAATTGTTAAAATCTATTTGGAAATAAATTAAAGTTAAAATAATTCTTTCCACGCAAGGTTTTTATGACCAGTGATGAACACCACGGCCCCAGTTAAAGCCGCTGAAAACAAAGTAAGCGGTCGGGCGTTTTGAGGTCTTTTCCTTGCTTTTTAGAAATATTTTGTTAAAATCAAATATTATATTTCCATATAAATTTTATTGGATTCCTCTTTATATGTTTGGTGATCTTACATCTTGGAGTCCTGTATGGTAATCCTCCTACTATTGTCTACTTATGTTCTGCAACAGAGCCAGATACGAGGCCCCGAGCCGCAACCAAGCTCGACATCCAAGAGATGTGCAATTCCTAGATGGAGCCAGATACAAGGACTAGAGAGCAAACAGCACCAGTCGCGCAGTCCTGAGAAAACTAAACAGATGCCGACAGACAGGAGCAGGGTCTGACACCCCTAAACGGGGCAAGGCCAGACACCCCCAGATGGGGCAAGGTGTGAAAGTCGAAGACGACACATGGCACGATGTCCAAAATGGCACAAGTCTCCATGACCCAAGACTGAACCATACTGAGCAACTTGGGGCACAGAGCAGAGAACAAAGCAACAGTTACCATGCCACTCAGACACAAAGTTCCCCTGCGCAGCCTACCAGACCACCCCCAAAGGTGGAAACTAAGGAAGCCAGAAATTACATGAGGCAGAAACTCATCTGCAGCACAAAAGAAAACTTGTAAGATGCAGCCTACCAGAAGGCTGGCAAATGCCACTATCGGGAAGTCCAGCCCCAGCAAATAAGGCGTACCCACCAGACCAAAGCCTGTCCAAGCAGACCCTTACTAAGCAAAGTGCTGCGGACACCCAGGGCACCAAAACGCTGACTACCGCAGACACAGGAATGCTAGCATGCAGCCTGCGGAAAAATCCGGAAAAGGAGAAAGCAAGAAGCCTGAAAAACAGAACAGAGAACAACATCCGGAGACTGAGCAAAGCCCACATAAAATACCCTCGAAGCCCTGAGAAACCAAGCAGGCCTCCATGTCTACAGGCTTGAACAAGGCTCAACGTCCAGAGAAGGAGAAAAATCAACGCTCATAAAGCTGTGATAGCCATGGAATAAACTGCACACAGAAAACAGAGAAGAAAAACCTATCCAGGAATCAGAGCGGAGTAAAGCAGATGTGCACCTGAAAACCACAGGAGGGAAAGAAAAAACAGAACTGCCATGTAAGCCTCTAGAGGCATGATTACCATGGCAACCAGGAGAACTATGAGAGGAAAGCCTTAGCTGCAGCCAAAAAACAACAGATCTTCCAGCACCATGGGGTCAACAAGAGCATAATTTTTTTAAATATATTTGCCAGATATGCAAGACCTGGATTGGCCACTGCTGGAAACAGTAGGCTGGGCTTGCAGGCCCTTGGCTGTCCCAGTATGGCAATACCTATGAACTTATGTAGCTAAACATGCTAGCTGCGCTACCAAAGCTAGCAAGTGAGGGAACCTGAGGGAAAATAAGACCTCACCCACTACAGACATGCAACATACAAAAGAGGAACCTATCCAATGCTACACATAGCCCATAGGAGAGGTATTCTGAGCCAACCCAGCAGCAGAAAGTGGGTTTAAAAGTGCCCCATTACCACACTGTAAGAAGAGCCGGGGACCTGCACAATACCAAGGAAGTAGTGAGAACCTAGTGCAGGCAAATCCAGACAGCAAAAAATAGCAGTAAATACTATTTTATGAAGAGAAGTACTAATAACGTTCCCCTGATGCTAAAAAAAAAAATGCTGTTCCTAAACGAGGAAACCAGCTAAGTTACCAGTGACCCAAGCTGTCCCGCGAGGAAAATGAGGTGCAGCCCCCGAAATGCCCTCACTGCAACTGTTACACAGCGGAAGAAAAGCAATTGTCACATGAAATAGGACCAAGCTAAACACTCAAGAAACCCAGAGTTCACCGAGAAAAAAAAAAATGTGGGGTACAACAAATGTTCCCCTCCCCCCTCGCCGGGCTCAGCCGACGAGCAGATATCGGGTTGGAAATAAGTCCTACTACCCTGAGCCCAAGCACCTCCGCCAGTACTCTGAGCGCGCTTCCGGGGATACCAAAGGCCAGCCTGACCCACGAAACTGAAAAGTGCCTGAAGGCGCAGCACTAAGCAGTAAGCCCCAGCATAAGATGGCGTCAGTGACGGCGAGAATCCGCCAAAACTACAGCGCGGTCTGGTCAAGTACAAACGGAGCACTGAAATAACGTTTCCCTGCTAGCGCCCAAACAGAGAAATAAAACACATCCGTGCTCAGGGCCACGCGAGGCAAATAAACTGAACGAACAGCTCCCAACGGTAAAAGAAGGAAATGGCACTCACCTTATAAGAATGCAGAAAACAGAGGCCAAAGGGAGGAAAATACCAACCGCTGTTGTGTCCAGCACAGAGCTGAAATGCCATTATTTACTATATCTCTGCTACTATTTTTTTTTTTCAGAGGCAGGAGTGTCAGGGAGAAGCAGAAAACTAGAGCCAAGCTTGGAGACAGGGAAGGGGTGGGGGGGGGGGGGGGGGAACCTGGCACCACCAGGTGTACCCCTTACTGGCCCAACATGGCTACGAACCCCTAGCTCAACTAAACCTGAGGGAATAGGATAGGAGCAAATCCCAATCCAGAGAGCTGCACAGGATATGTCCATCCACCTGCTGAGATAGAGAGAATACCGAGATTAAAGTGGCTGCACATGTCCACATATAGTAAGACTCCTAAGTTCTCTCTATCTCCACCTGCTGGTAAGGGGACATAACCCACTCATCTCTGGATTGATCTGTGGGACACTATGGAAGTGCTTCTTAATTTTAATAACTGATTTTAGCAACTAATTTTTTTTGTTACATTTGTACCCTGCGCTTTCCCACTCATGGCAGGCTCAATGCGGCTTACACGGGGCAATGGAGGGTTAAGTGACTTGCCCAGCGTCACAAGGAGCTGCCTGTGCCTGAAGTGGGAATTGAACTCAGTTCCTCAGGACCAAAGTCCACCACCCTAACCACTAGGCCACTCCTAATTGACTAATTAGCTGACAAACAGATCTGGGATCCATGCTCAAGTTTGGGCAACCTATACAGAATCTGGGGGACAGCTAGCATCAGGACATGACAAGTTTAGGAATGCTACAATGGCTGTTTTAAGGCTTTGCCAGGTTAAAGATGGGTTAAAACCCTGAGGCAGATACAAATGAAAGTTCATGGTGCCTTAGCATCCTAGTAGGGTCAAATTATAATTGAAACAAAAGTCTAAGGGGCCCTTTTACTAAGCCACGGTAGATTCTGTGTGTGTGCAACCTGCACCCAAATGAGACTACCACCAGGTCAGCACGCCCTCCTAGCAGTAATTTCAGATTTGGTGCGAACCCATAACATGTGGATGATTTATTTCCTCCTATGTGCGCCAGTTCAGGCAGTAATCAGCACTTATCGGCACTTAGCGCGTGCCGATCGGTCACCGCATCTGTAGCGCGGGAGCCTTTACCACTAGATCAATGGGTGGCGTTAAGGGCTCAGGATAGCTTTGGGTGTGCATTGGTTTCATTTTTACCACAAGCCCTTTTCCCATCCCATTAAAAAAGCCCTTTTTTGTAGATGGGGTAAAAACTGAACCAACGCACACCCAATACACGTGCCTACACTACCACTGGGCACTTTTTACCACGACTTAGTAAAAGGGCCCCTAAAAGAGGCATAAGGAAGCTGTTTGACAAAAAACCCTAGGGGGGGTGGGGGGGGGGGGGAAGATCTTTGCTGTGTCTTCATAATTAAGTTTGTGTGCGCGAACACTGTACACCAATGTCTTCCTCCTTGCAAATAGTATCAATGAAAACATACTTACTTGCACTCCCCAGGTTCACTGCAGCCCCCGTGGAGTAAATCACAACCTTGCTTGCACACAGCTGTTAAAAAAAAAAGACAAAAAGACAGATGCACCATTCAATTCCGGCATCACAACAGCTAATATCTGAATGTATAATTCTTGAAATGTATGCAACTAACGTAAGCTCCAAAAACTATATGGTTTCAACTTGACCTGCTCTACAAGAAAACACTGGAAAATGGAAAAGTAACCAATCCATCCTAGCTCATTCTGGCTATCAGTCAAATTCATTTGTGAAAACTGCTAACAAAAGCAAAATCACCCAAATTACAATATTTTTTGTTCATTTGTACATTTAAGACACTTGACCACCAAGTGTAGCCCAAAGGCTGCAGTACTAGGGCAGGGACTTGCTTGACAAGCGTTTTTTGGGGGTGGGATAAATGGTTTCCTGATCTCTTCTTCCAAATGTCACATCCACAGATGCACATTTCTCAATACAAGCGAAGAAAAGAATACATAGGTGCTTCAAGTAGATTTGCATACTATGGAGGCAGTGCTTGCAAATCTCTCTCCTGCATATTCATTGTGGTTATCCTGAAAATGCTGACCTGCCTGCAGCTCTCGAGGACCGGAGTTGCCTACCCCTGGTTTAGACCAATTAAAACATGGTGTGGCATAAATCCAAGCACGTAGATTTACGCGCACTGGGCTATCTATATATATCTATATCAGAACGCCCACTCCCCCACCTATAACCATGCCCCTTTCTGCCTGCATGCATTAGAAGTTAGGCACACTTCATTACAGAATACGTTTAGTGAGCTCTGCACATAAATTCTAATTAGTGTTCATTATTGCTTGTTAAGTGCTGTTATCAGTGCCATTAGCTTGTAAAGCTTTTACCCCCTTAACATGATGTAGGCAAAATTCAACAGAAATAAAAAAGGGATAAATTAAAACCCTAAAGAAAAATTCCAAAACAGATTTCAATAAACCAGGGCTGCCACCAGAAAGGCACCGTGGCTAGAAATTGATATGGAAATGAAAAATGGATATAAAGTTTAAAAAATATACAAACATTTAACAATAAAATTGAGATTTTGAGCCGATGAAGAATTCAGTCCTTGAAAGTCACACGACATTGCAATAGTGACCGGGGACATACAGAGGCTTTCTTCCTTTAATTACAATAATTAGTGAGCACCACGGTGTAACACCCACTGAGTAGGTATTGAAATTATTTTCTTTGGTTTAGTGGTTGAGTCCATTTGATTTAAAGTGATATTACATACTAAAACAAACACACAGTAGTTATGGTGTGAGACTACAGCACTAAGACTACCAATGTAGTACTGTGAGCAAAGAACTGCAAACCAAGAAAGACTGGTTAACTCTAATCTTCATAGACTCAGATTGGAAACATTGAGCATGGACATGCAACCTATCTTGTGGAGATACTTTTTCATAACTATAAAAATGCACCAGCAATACAAAAGCAATGGGATATTATCATAAGGTTTATTACAAACTTTTCTGTCCTCTAAGGCCCAAGATAAGCTTCATTAACCTTGAAACTAGATTTATCTGTTATAGTAGAGTACATACTTCATAAAATGTAATTTCTTGCAAACTAGGCATAATTTCAGAAACATCCTGACAGAAAATTGCCAAAACATACAACCTGTCCTAAAACTAAAAAAGTTAAAAAAAAAAAAAAAAAATTAAAAATTAAAAAGTTACCTTGTTTACATTCTTCTCCCATCCAGCCCTCCATGCAAGCCTTGTTTCCATACTGGTCACAAGTATAATGACCAATAAAGTTATTTAGGGGTCTGCAAAATTTATTGCATAAGGTGCCATAGTAATTCTCATCACATTTCACTCGTATTTTGAAATCAAAATGGGCTACGTGTCCATTTAGCTGCATAGGTGTCCAATGATCTTCAGGACTTATCACTCCAGCATGCATGACTCTGTCAATTAACAGCTTATCATCTAAATAAAAAATAAAAAAAAAGAGAGAAAACAGTATTAGCAAACTGAAAACAAACTGAACACATACTAATCTAACATCTTCCTCTATGTACAGAAGAATCAAATCTAGTTTTTAAGGCTACAAGTGAACTTCAACAAACTGAAGTAGCTTAGTTCAAAAGCAAAACATTTAACACGTCTATTCAGAAATAAAACCCTTACCTGAGGCACCAGAGAAGTTTGCTTGTACAAGACACTTAAAATTATGTTGATAAATTCCACTAGGAAATTCTGATAACAGGATGCAGACTATTTCTTCACAACATAGCCACCATAGTAGAGGAACAAATGACCACTACAAAATTCTCAGAGCCAACAGGAAAAATAGGGTTGAAGGATGAATCTTCCAACACTAGATACTCATATACTGTTCTCAAAAGCAGTGTTTATTAAACAGACAGCTAAGACTAGCTGGCTATTTCTTCATGCAATCTTTTCCCTCAATTCTACTTTATTTGAATACATGTCTATTGACCATGGTCAAACAAAATTTCCTTGGAGTTTCAGTAAGTTCAACTGGAAGGAAAAATTATTTACTTATATAGGTAAGAGGCACAGAGCCCACCTTTGGGGCTTTAGGAGACAAAGTGAAGAATTCCCAACTGGAGTTCACTTCCCAGACCTGTGGATAAGTCACTGAACTCCATGTTGATCATGAAGAAACCCAAGAGACTGCCTGTTTTGAAGAAGAATATCTGGCTTTAAAAAAAAAAAAAAAAAAAAGACTTTGCAAAGTATAACTTTTTTCTGACAAAAAGAAAACTGCAGCGTCCCGCTGTAGAAAAGGGAGATGAAGACACAGGTCAATTGGTTGAGAGGTGCCCAGCTTTCCTTCTAATAAGTTCTGGGAGAAGAGGATATTTCTCTGGTAAGTGAACAAATTTTGCTTGTGCTTTCGGAACTTGAAGATTGGAGTTTAAAGGAGGAACTGTAAGTTAGTGATAGGCTGATATCCTTAATACTTTAGCAAGTTTTAAATTACGGAAAAACTCAAAAAACACTAAGATGGAGTCAGCAGTCCAGCAGCGAGAGGGGTGCTATCCAGTCTTTTGCATTGAGTGTCACATGTATGATTATCTCCCAATTGGTGAGGTGTCATATGTGTGTGCCCGATGCAAAGAGCTCCTAGCTCTCAGAGAACGTGTCCGTTCTCTTGAGGCTAGAGTAGCAGACTTGATGGAGCTGAGGGAGACAGAGAGGTACATAGAGGAGACCTACAGGGATGTTGTAGAGAAGTCCCACCTCCAGTCAGGTAGCCCCTGTGCTACCTTGGAGGAGGGAGGTCTCCTAGAAGGAGAGCATCACCCTGGTGAAGTAGGAAGTACTCCTGTAGCCAGGACCTGCCCACCAGGGGATGTACTATCCTTTCGCACCGAGGATATATCTCCAAATATTGCCCGGGAGGGAAAGGTTAGGACAGCTGTTGTACTTGGTGATTCGATCATTAGGCATATAGATAGCTGGGTGGCTGGTGGACGTGAGGATCGCCTGGTGACTTGCCTGCCTGGTGCGAAGGTGACGGACCTCACGCGTCACCTAGATAGGATTTTATATAGTGCTGGGGAGGAGACGGCTGTCTTGGTACATGTGGGTACTAATGACATAGGAAAATGTGGGAGAGAGGTTCTGGAAGCAAAATTTAGGCTCTTAGGTAGAAAGCTGAAATCCAGATCCTCCAGGGTAGCATTTTCTGAAATGCTACCTGTGCCACGCGCAGGGCCCAAGAGACAGGCAGAGCTCCAGAGTCTCAATGCGTGGATGAAACGATGGTGCAGGGAGGAGGGCTTTAGATTTGTTAGGAACTGGGCAACATTCTGGGGAAGGGGGAGCCTATTCCGAAAGGATGGGCTCCATCTTAACCAGAGTGGGACCAGGCTGCTGGCATCGGCGTTTAAGAAGGAGATAGAGCAGCTTTTAAACTAGAAATGGGGGGAAGGCCGACAGTCGCTCAAAAGAGCATGGTTCGGGATAAGGTATCTTTCAAAGATATCACCATAACAGGGAAGATAGAGTATCCTGATAGTGAGGTTGCAAAAGAGATTGTAGTAGATCGGGTATCCTTAAATAACAATAAAAATCAGACAAAAGATTGCCAATTAATACTGTCAAGTACTAAGCATGATGTACTTAGGAACAACAAACATAGTTTGAAATGTCTATATGCGAATGCCAGGAGCCTAAGAACTAAGATGGGGGAGTTAGAATATATTGCACTAAATGAGAAATTAGATATAATAGGCATCTCTGAGACCTGGTGGAAGGAGGATAACCAGTGGGACACTGTCATACCGGGGTACAAATTATATCGTAGTGATAGGGTGAATCGGATTGGTGGAGGGGTAGCATTGTATATTAACGAGAGCCTTGAATCAAATAGATTGAAAATTCTGCAGGAAACAAAACACTCCTTGGAATCACTGTGGATTGAAATTCCATGTGCAAAGGGGAAAAGGATAGTGATAGGAGTGTACTACCGTCCGCCTGGGCAGGACGAACAGACGGATGCGGAAATGTTAAAGGAAATCAGGGACGCAAACAAACTGGGCAACACAATAATAATGGGGGATTTCAATTACCCGCATATAGACTGGGTTAATGTAACATCTGTACACGCAAGGGACATAAGATTTCTTGATGAAATCAAGGACAGCTTCATGGAACAGCTAGTTCAGGAGCCGACAAGAGAAGGAAAAATACTAGACTTAGTCCTTAGTGGTGCTCATGATCTAGTGCAGGGGGTAACGGTACGAGGGCCGCTTGATAACAGTGATCATAATATGATCGGTTTTGATATTGGCATTGAAGGAAGTGAAACTAGGAAATCAAGTACGCTAGCGTTTAACTATAGAAAAGGTGATTACGACAAAATGAGAAAAATGGTGAAAAAAAGACTGAAAGGAGCAGCTCGCAGAGTAAAAAACTTGCGTCAGGCGTGGATGCTGTTTAAAAACACCATCCTGGAGGTTCAGGACAAATATATTCCACGTATTAGAAAAAAGGGAAAAAAGACTAAACGTCAGCCGGCGTGGCTAAACAGTAAGATAAAGGAAGTCATTAGAGCCAAAAAACAATCCTTCAGAAAGTGGAGAAGAGAACCAACTGAAAGTAACAGGATAGATCATAAGGAATGCCAAGCCAAATGCAAAGCGGAGATAAGGAGGGCAAAAAAGGACTTTGAGAAGAAATTAGCGTTGGAAGCAAAAATACATAGTAAAAATTTTTTTAGATACATTAAAAGCAGGAAACCGGCCAAAGAGTCGGTTGGGCCGCTGGACGAAAATGGTGTTAAAGGGGCGATCAGGGAGGACAAAGCCGTAGCGGAGAAATTAAATGAATTCTTTGCTTCGGTCTTCACCGAGGAGGATTTGGGGGGGACACCGGTGCCGGAAAGAATATTTGAAGCGGGGGAGTCGGAGAAACTAAACAAATTCTCTGTAACCTTGGAGGATGTAATGGGTCAGTTCAGCAAGCTGAAGAGTAGTAAATCACCGGGACCTGATGGTATTCATCCCAGAGTATTAATAGAACTAAAAAATGAACTTGCGGAGCTACTGTTAGAAATATGCAATCTGTCCCTAAAATCGAGTGTAGTACCGGAAGACTGGAGGGTAGCCAATGTTACTCCGATTTTTAAGAAGGGTTCCAGAGGAGATCCGGGAAATTATAGACCGGTGAGTCTGACGTCGGTGCCGGGCAAGATGGTGGAGGCTATTATTAAGAATAAAATTGCAGAGCATATACAAAAACATGGACTGATGAGACAAAGTCAGCACGGATTTAGTGAAGGGAAGTCTTGCCTCACCAATCTAATGCATTTTTTTGAGGGGGTAAGCAAACATGTGGACAATGGGGAGCCGGTTGATATTGTATATCTGGATTTTCAGAAGGCGTTTGACAAAGTGCCGCACAAAAGACTCCTGAAGAAATTGCAGAGTCATGGAATCGGAGGTAGGGTATTATTATGGATTAAGAACTGGTTGAAAGATAGGAAGCAGAGAGTAGGATTGCGTGGCCAGTATTCTCAGTGGAGGAGGGTAGTTAGTGGGGTCCCGCAGGGGTCTGTGCTGGGTCCGTTGCTTTTTAATGTATTTATAAATGACCTAGAGATGGGAATAACTAGTGAGGTAATTAAATTCGCCGATGACACAAAATTATTCAGGGTCGTCAAGTCGCAGGAGGAATGTGAACGATTACAGGAGGACCTTGCGAGACTGGGAGAATGGGCGTGCAAGTGGCAGATGAAGTTCAATGTTGACAAGTGCAAAGTGATGCATGTGGGTAAGAGGAACCCGAATTATAGCTACGTCTTGCAAGGTTCCGCGTTAGGAGTTACGGATCAAGAAAGGGATCTGGGTGTCGTCGTCGATGATACGCTGAAACCTTCTGCTCAGTGTGCTGCTGCGGCTAGGAAAGCAAATAGAATGTTGGGTGTTATTAGGAAGGGTATGGAGTCCAGGTGTGCGGATGTTATAATGCCGTTGTATCGCTCCATGGTGCGACCGCACCTGGAGTATTGTGTTCAGTACTGGTCTCCGTATCTCAAAAAAGATATAGTAGAATTGGAAAAGGTACAGCGAAGGGCGACGAAAATGATAGTGGGGATGGGACGACTTTCCTATGAAGAGAGGCTGAGAAGGCTAGGGCTTTTCAGCTTGGAGAAGAGACGGCTGAGGGGAGATATGATAGAAGTGTATAAAATAATGAGTGGAATGGATCGGGTGGATGTGAAGCGACTGTTCACGCTATCCAAAAATAATAGGACTAGAGGGCATGAGTTGAAGCTACAGTGTGGTAAATTTAAAACGAATCGGAGAAAATTTTTCTTCACCCAACGTGTAATTAGACTCTGGAATTCGTTTCCGGAGAACGTGGTACGGGCGGTTAGCTTGACGGAGTTTAAAAAGGGGTTAGATAGATTCCTAAAGGACAAGTCCATAGACCGCTATTAAATGGACTTGGAAAAATTCCGCATTTTTAGGTATAACTTGTCTGGAATGTTTTTACGTTTGGGGAGCGTGCCAGGTGCCCTTGACCTGGATTGGCCACTGTCGGTGACAGGATGCTGGGCTAGATGGACCTTTGGTCTTTCCCAGTATGGCACTACTTATGTACTTATG
The DNA here is from genome assembly GCF_901765095.1 of Microcaecilia unicolor. NCBI lineage: Eukaryota > Metazoa > Chordata > Amphibia > Gymnophiona > Siphonopidae > Microcaecilia > Microcaecilia unicolor. The sequence continues at coordinate 183,109,882 of NC_044039.1, read as the reverse complement.
AGCACCCTCTGTCCCTTAGTCCTCAATATAAAACTTGCGTGTTTCGCCTTCTGAAATGAGGGTGTACCTTTCTGGGTGACCATGTCATTTTAAATGTTTTACATGGTAGCCAGATGTTTTGATGCCTTCCACTCAGCCAGCACTATCTGAAAGACAGCCCTATACAAGAGAAAGGCCTTAGATAAATCCATGACTACACATAGGGGACAGTTAGCAATATTAATCATCGGTCATGGCAGCCACTTTGAGAGTAGAGCAAGCATAGACTATACCCCTAGACCACCAGGGTTTGTAAGATAAGCCATAGGCCCAAGTGGGGCATCTACAGGTGGGCTGGGGGGAGGGGGGGAGGCAATTCCTGTTTGGAGATGAGAGTGAGTTAAGCAGGACAGCACAAATTTTCGACTTCCACTGAAAACACATGGTCAGCTTTGGCCGAAACCATGGCTGTAGCCTTTCTGCTGAAACCAACAATAGGCAGAAAAGGGATTTGGGGTACTGTCTGACATATGCTTTTCCCCCTCCCCATAAGCCCCTGCAGTCCCAAAAATCAAATGGATGTCACCTCTAGGTGATTGATGGGTTATGGAAATTCCATAATCTTTAGTATATTCCAAAGTGTGTGGGTTTTTTTCCTGCTTGGAGGAAAAGCCTTACATGTCATGATGTATCTCTGAAATTCAGTTATACTGTCAGTTGTTCACGGAGTACTCACATTGCATCATTGGCATAAAAACCTCCAGTGTGTTTATTTTAATTAGTTCTGTCATAAATTTTAACCACTCTCTCAGAGGTAAGTATATCGTTTAACTAGTTTGACTTATCTGAGCAGTCGCACAGTTGTGTGCTGTCTACGGCCAACTGTGGCCAGAGTTTTTGGTCCTTCTTCAGGGTCCGTGGATACGAGACTGTTTGCTGCTCTTACTCATCTATTCAATTGTGTTTTTATGTCCATGATGCAAGTGAGTACTCTGTGAACAACTGACAGTATAACTGTGAATTTCAGAGATACATCACGACACGTGAGGCTTTTCCTCCAAGTAGAAAAAAAAAAAACACACGCTTTGGAATATACTAAGGATTATATTAGATTATAGTATTAGTATGTTTTAGCTTGCTCATTTCAAGATTCAGAACAACATCTGTGGAAATTCCAACCAGGACCACAGACCTTGTGCAATACGAACCATGCAGTGCCCCCCCCCCCCCCCCCCAAAACCCTGACAGCTCAAATTAGTAGTTAGCATTACCTACTCGGGCAGCCCTTTGAGAAGATGGGGAATGATCCACCTACCAGGTCACTCTCACCAGAAGTGGGAGTTGAAGATCAAATGCCTTGAGCCGAGTTGCCAATTAAGAGAATATCGCCTGCTACAGTGGACACACATGAGTTCTTGCCCACGGCACCACTTCGAGTTGCTTCATGAACTAAGGAGTTGCAGCTAGTAACAGGTCAAAGGAGACTCCTGTGCACATAGCTCCTGCTTCTGGACCTACGGCTTCAGGAAGTGTTCTTTGATAAGGTACACAGCTCCTTATCTGGTACTGAATCAAAGTCAAAAGGTATTCCAGCTCTTGAGTTGGGGCGGGGGGGGGGTGGTGGGATAACAGAAAACTGACTCAGCATAATTTACCAGCCATGCCTGGCAATTGAGGTGCCGAATCACCTCTGCCATGGCTGACTAAGTTCACATCAAGTCAACTGGGATCAGCCAATCATCCAGGTACAGAAACACCCATATGCCCTATCTGCAGAAATGCATTGCCATGGTCTGGGATGCTATTGCCAGGCCAAAGGGGAGAGCTTTGAACTTTTCTGCATTTTTGGCCAGACATTTTCCAAAGCTCAAACACATGAAGCATTTGTTGAGCTCCCAGACAGCAATGTGTAGCTAAGCAGACAGACCAAAGAAATCATCAACAGTACAGTTTCCATATAGAAATGCAGAACTTGGAGGGAAGCACTGATCCCCTTGATATCCAAGACAGGCCTGTAAGAGCCACCTTTCTTGGGGACCACGAAATAGCTAGAAGCAACCCCACTCCTGATGGGATTACAGGCTCCACCACTTCCAGCTGTAACAGCTGAAGGGAACGCCACTGCAGGGGGGACACCATAAAGACATCAAACAGGTTCAGTGAATTCCAGGGTATATTCCTGGTACACCACCTCCAGAAGCCAATGGAGGTGGAGGTAATGTATTCCAGCCTGTGGTGGAACAGAATCCGTCTCCCACTTGTACAAATATGGGGCCTCACAGACTCACTGGGGTCCCTTACCAGTGCAACCTCTTCTGATTGTGAAAGTTGACTGGCTTCAGGACACCTGTCAAAGAAAAAGCAAACACAGTCCCTGCCTCAACCTAAAGTTACCCCCTCCCCCAAAGGTGCAAGGAGCTGTATATAAAAGTGATCCTCCAGGAACCTCTGAAGCCAGGCCTTGTCCAAGTTTGTCAGTTTGTCCACATCTTCCCCAAACAAGTGGCCCCGAAACAGCAGCTTGCTCAGACATGCCTTAGAGACTGCATCAGCCTCCCACTGCCTCAGATACAAATCCTCCAGGGCTGGGGCAACGATCCTAGAGGCCAACTGTGAGAATATGTGGACCAAGTCATAAAATATCAACTAGGACAGCCATCCCCAATTCAAATTGACACCTCAGAGGCTTACTGGAGCTGCTGAAACCAGCAAAGCAGGGTGTGGGCTACTTAGGCCCCACAGTTCAAACCTTTGACCCCGACAGCTAAAGAGCAGAAGGCCTGCTTGAAAAGTTGTTCCACCTTCCTGTCATGGGCATCCTTAAGGGAAGAGACCACTTCCATTGGGACTGTCTTCTCAGAAACTGCTGTGACCAGATTATTCACATTGGGGAGTCAAAACAATCTGTCCTAGTCCTCACAAGGCAAGGGATAGAACCTGCAACAGCCTGGTGCCTCAAAGTACATCCACTGATGCCTTCCACTCAGCCAGCACTATCTGGAAGACAGCCCTATACAAGAGAAAGGCCTTAGAAGGTCTCTTACAGAACTGCCCCTCTGCTAGGTCCCAGGGGGAGGAGAGCAGGCAAGAAGAGATTCTGGGACCATGCCCAGATACCTACTCGACTGCCTATGTCTCTTGGTGTACACCGCCTTAGGTGAATCTGTTCATAAAGGCAGTTACTAAATCCCAATAAATAAATAAATAGGGCTAGGGGTTTCCTGAGGGTCCTGTGCCTGGACAAAGATAAGCTGCTCAAGTTTGGGGCTGTCATTTGCAGACTTGGCCATGCACATTCTACCAGAGCCTGCATCTAAATGGCTCCCAGGAGCCCTACAGGGCAACATGGCTGCTGTTTCTGCTAAATTTGGAGGATTTGTGGGCTGCATGGTCTGAGTGTGAGTGACTGGGCAAATGGTGATACTTCTATCAGCTCACCTGAGGCCAGAATGGCTAAAATTAGGGTGGGGCAATATAGCTTCGGCAAAAGGGAGCTGGCAGCAATGCTAAGTCACTAGTTCCCCTAGATCACACAATGCTGACTGCCTTGCATGCCCTAACGAAGAATTTTCCCTCCTGAATCTAGGATCTGGCAGAGAACCAGCCAGAAAACTATAAGAAGATAATGTAAAGCCAAATGAGACCACTTTTTTCTTTTATTTGCTGCAGGGGAGATCAAAACATTGGAGGGGGGAGAGATAGAACACTGCTGCCCCCTCCCCCAGCAAGGACCCTGCAGGGACCGTTGCAAATAGCCTAACCAAGCTAAAACCCATGGGCTGGAACTTGGCACTGTGTACGACAAAGCACCTCTTGAACTCAACCGGGGTAAGGACTGTGGCCCAAACCCCAGGAGCACCTAGGCCCAAGGACTCTGCCTTGAGGGACAAAGATTATGGACTGCGCCCTGGGGAATCAGGCCTACACAAGGGACCTGCTGCACCAGACCAGATCTACACCATCTGCTGGATGTATATTACTATGGAGAATTCCAGGCTGCACCAACCCTTATACTGGTGAGGTCACTGAAATATTTCAGTATCTCTACCTCCATCTGCTGGTAGGGGGGACTCAACCTATTTGTCTGCACTGGCCTAGAAGGATAAGGGAACACAAACGGTGTGTGATTTTCCTCACCATTTAAGATACTGGCATATTTTAAGAAGAGCAACAGGTATGAAAATGAAAAGCAGCTCCAGCAAACAGGCTAGCACTCCTACTTAAATATGAATTGGATAGATGTAGCTCAGTATAAAACACTGTAGTAGTCCAGGTTTTTTCGGTGCTTTATACATCAGTTTCTTGTTCTAAAAACAGTAAAAGAGAAACAAGGTTCTCCCATGGCCTGCAGTAAAGAGTCCAAGTATGTGGAGGAGTGGCCTAGTGGTTAGAGCACCGGTCTTGCAATCCAGAGGTGGCCGGTTCAAATCCCACTGCTGCTCCTTGTGATCTTGGGCAAGTCACTTAACCCTCCATTGCCTCAGGTACAAACTTAGATTGTGAGCCCTCCCGGGACAGAAAAATATTCAGAGTACCTGAATGTAGCTCACCTTGAGCTACTACTGAAAAAGGTGTGAGCAAAATCTAAATAAATAAATTAAACAAAGGAAACGTCCCGTTGCTTTTAAGCCCATTCAATACCTTGCTGGCAGTAAGGATGGTTGATTTCCTAATAGATTTTAGAGAGGCTTTAGAGATGTTAGATTTTGAGAGGTTTGTAAGAATGTTCTCTCAGTATGTTCTTTGCAGATAAAGAACCTTTATTGGATAGATTTATTTTTAAAAACAAATCCATTTGGACACCTCCTGGGGTATTAAGACACTGATAGTGGAGGAGTGGCCTAGTGGTTACAGTGGTGAACTGGGTTCGATTCCCACTGCAGGCACAGGCAGCTCCTTGTGACTCTGGGCAAGTCACTTAACCCTCCATTGCCCCAGGTACAAATAAGTACCTAAGCCGCATTGAGCCTGCCATGAGTGGGAAAGCGCCGGATACAAAAAAAAAAATTAGTGATACAAGATGTTACTGAAGAACGTGTAAAAGATTATGGATTTAAAAATTTGACTAGGAAGGAACAGGCCCTGGCTAACCTTCAATCAGTTGTTAATATAGTGGTCAGAAGGGCTGAAAAAAATGGTGCAGTGGTTGTCCTGAATAAAGAATATTATGATGAAAAAATCTACAGTCAATTGAGGGACAGTGATACTTAAGCACAATTAACAAAATCCTACTTCTAGGTTACAAGAATTAAGATTGTTACAAAACAGGCAGCTCTGTAATAATCTTTCCATTTTTTAATGTAACGTACCCTCTGGTATCTCAGTTTTATACTGTTCCTAAAATACATAAAAGTTTGTTAAGACCTCCTGGGAGACCTATAGTTTCATCATGTAAATCTTTTTTGAAAACCATTATCCAAATTCACAGATTGGTTCTACCTTCAGGATGCCCGTTTTAATCTCTAGAGACCTCCTCCTCATTAAATCCCTACTACTTTTTTGCAGTCACTAGCAAAAATTACGTTTTTGAGAATTTTTTTGCTTTTTAATGAACAATTGTACTTGCAAAAAAAAAAAAAAAAAAAGGGAGTAGCTATGGGAGCAACATTTGCCCAATCAGTGGCCTGTTTACTTGACTCAATTTGAAAATCAATGGATCCAAGACAAGCCGTCAGAAGTGTTTCTCCAGCATTTTAGGCTTCTCTTCAATTCTGTTAATTTGTTCTATTTGGCAAAGAACTTAGAAAAGTTTTTTTTTTTGTTTTTGTGACCAAAGGAATGAAACACCTGAACATATAAGTCACAATGAATACTGAATTCCAACAATCCAACCTGTAGATTTAAGATGATTCTTCTACAAAACTGAAGAGCCATGGGCAGATTTGATTCATCTGTTAACCGCTAATTCAGGAAGCCAAAATTGCCAGCAATAAAAGTGATCAGGATGCCATAAACATAACTGCCCAGTCAATAAGTACTACACAGGCAAGTCATGTTAACTACATTAACGCAAATCTGAGAAAAGGTACTATTCAAGCAGGATAAAGAAAACTGTTGAATGGCATGTATATACATTCATGAGCTAAACAATTTTGAACCCTAGGAGGCCCCAATTAAGCAATTACTTAGCTCTTGAAAGGGCTCCTCAATACATAGATTAAACCAAATCACACCTTTGAAATAACTAATAGCACCTGAACTATACAATGTTCTTGCTCTTATCACTACTGAGGTGGCTTTTGCTGTGATGCTAAAAGCCTCATATGTTGATCTGATCAGATGCTTCTCATTCCTCTGTACTGGTGAGTATCTATGCGTCTCTGTACATAGGGTTTCAGAAAAAAAGGTATTAAATCCTGCAAATACCCAAGATGAATTCCACCTTAAAGCTGATGAACTACCATTCTAAAACTTGGCAAGACCACTTGAAAAACCTCACCAATGGGTTCCAAGGTTATCAGGTCCTTCTCAGGCAGGAGACTCTACGGGTTGCTTGCTTTTAAAAAGGACTGCTACCATTGAATGATGTGGTAGCTGATCACGTCAAAATGGATGACATGCTGCCTTTGATTTCTTTCCAATGGGAAAAAAAAATGTGTCAACGTTCTGAACTGAAGCTCTGAGAATTTCAGATACTAGTACCACTACAGCAAAGCGTCTTCTGGGGCATCAAATTGCAACACACAGAGGAAACCAGTTTTGTTGAGGCTGGAGTAGGAAAGCTCAAGATCTACTTGAATCTTCAGGCCTTCCAGAGTAATTTTGTTTATTTTTTATACTCCATTATTCAGTGCAAAATTGTTATATTAAAACATAAAGAACAACTTTTTTGTGGGTATTTTAGTTTTGTATGTGTGTTCATATTATTTCTTGGAGTATTGTAAATTGTTTAGAATCTGGTAGAGAATGGCAAATTGCTCGATTTAGTCATTCTCAAACTGCTGAAAGAGCACAAATCGTAAGATAAAAAAAAAGACATTAAAACAAAACATTAAGACGACACCCAAAAGAATTTTAGATGGAACTGGGAAAAAAGAGCATTAGTACAGTTAGAATATTATTTCTGAAGTAACATAGACCCTGTACAGTACAGCTGAGTAGCAAAACAGCTACTGAGCATATAGGTGAGCTTGGGGGGGGGGGGGGGGGGGGGGAGCAAGACTATGACATGACCTGAAACAACAGATGAAATCTGACCCAGATGTTAACTGTTTTTAACCAAAGTTGAGCACTCCACATATTGCTTCCAACACCAGGCAAAACAAATCCAATTGATGATATAGCCAAGTCCAGCTAACAGGTAGAGCACACCTTAAGGGAGACAAATATCCTCTTAGAAATACACACCATTACACTTGTCTACTTACAATCTTCAAGCTGTTCAGTACAATAAATTCCAATGACATCATGGCACTAAAACAAAATAGCAAAGAGGAGAGCACATGGAACCAATAACCAAGTAATGGTGAATAAAACCATCATGGCCAGTGGTAAGAAAGGCAGAAATCTCAAGACAGCATGAACTGACTATAAGAAAGCTTTTGAAGGTATTCCAGTTCCTTGGGTAATATACATTTCGAGGCTGTTTAAAACCCTGGATTGATTTTCACAGTAAACTTAATATGCTCAATGTGCCACACTATACTCAAACACAAACAAATCTGTCATTCAGATCATCAGGATACAAAGAGGAGTATTTTAGGAGATGCCGTTACCATTTTGCTTTTTAATGGCACCAAATCCAAATACCCTTAGCAACTCCATACACTATGGATTCAGACCTCTCCTGTGACTGTCTCTGATGTATTTATAGGCTAGGCCAAAGCTGGTGCAAGCACCCCTGTAAGCTTGAATAGACTGTGTATACAGCAGCCACGAGAGCTTCTCTGAGCACAGCCCAAATTTCCTCCTGTAGAGCAGGTGTCTGTACCAACTGAGAAAACTGTGTGGACGAAGCCTAAGTTATTGTCACGTTTTCCAGGCAGGAACTAGGTTAGTGAGCCCTTGGGCCACTGCCGAGGAGTGGCAGTGGCAGGCAAAACTACCCCACACCAGGAACAAGACAGAACTCAGATAGGAACAGCAAGACTTCACCTGCACTAGCCACCCTTCCCCAGGAGTTGAGCCCCTGGCTGCAGGCGGCCGACAGGACTTACAGGACAGGGTAGGAACTGGAAGCTGCAAGCAGCCACTAAAACAGGGAACAAACACTGAAAAACACGAGACAGAACTGAAAGCTGCCAAGCAGCCACTGAACAAGAAACACAGACAAACAGAAGCTAAACACAAAAGACAGACAAGAAACAACAACCCTAAGCTAAACTACACACAGACTAACTAGCATCAGACAAGGAACTAGACTAAAAACCAAGCTAGGCAGAAGTGCAACAAGCACCAACAAACCAGGGCCTTAGGCGATGCAAAGGCCAAGCAGAGAGTTTCCAAATGGCAAATAAGCCCAGCAGCAGCTGAAATTCAGCTGCAGCAATCACCAGGCAGCTATGGGTGCTGTGCAGGCTCAAACAAGACAAGTCTGGCAGGCCGGAAGATCCGGACTGGACTAGGCTGAAGTCTGGAACGGGAAACAGCACACAGACAATCCAATGCAGCCACCAGGCCTGGCCACCAGGGGGCAAGATGACAGAGCCTGAAACCAGGGCACAACCATGACAGTTATAGCCTGTGCAGGCATAGGAGACTTTGATGGCTCTCAATGAGAAATAAGTTGGAGAAGAAAGCGGTCACTGCGGCATGGACACTTCCCGAGCATCAAGGATGTCCATGCAGGGGAGGGATTGGCAGAGTGTCTGGAGGGAGCATGATGGTGATGCTTCTTAGGCATTTTTACACTGTAGATCCCTTGGTGTACATGGCACCAACGAAGAGAATGTAGGACTCTTTACATGGTTGCACTACTGAATCCCATGTCAGACCTTCGATGCTGTGTCAGTGCACCAGATGTCAATGCCGACACAGGTTCTGTGCTGAGTGCCAAATCTCTTGCCATGCTTGATGCCAAACCAAAAGGTTTTTCAAGCTGGACTCTGTGGGCTTTAAGGGTCCTCGCAGACAGAGACCACACCGTATGTGCCGGTGCTCCGGACCCAAGCACTGAGCACACCAAAATTATTGGGGGGGGGGGGGGGGGGGGGTCTGTGACTGAAATGGTCTTAATGCATCAATTACACTTCTTAAAGCCACTTGGCACCCTCATCGACATGGAGGGAAAAAAAACAGTAGATGCAAGATCAAAAGGTCCAATGACCTGGGGAGTTGAATAGTTCCAGACCCAAAAATGGTCGATGCTTCCCAGACTAAAGAAGGCTCAGAGGCCCCAAAGGCTGAAAAAAGAAAAAAAATTAAGAAATGGGGGGGGGGGGGGGGGGGGGGGGGGGAAGCAATAAATTGAACAAAAATAATAAAAGAAAAGAATACAATGAAGAAAAAAATATTCCAAAATAGGGAAGGCCTACCACGAGAACCCATAGCTTAGCTATAACACTTCACCACCCCACCCAATTTTAAACGATGACGTCTTTCTTTAAATGTCTGCTTAGTTCTTCTCTGTCATCCTTGATCTCTCTATAACACCAATTTGTTTCTTTCACCCTGTCATGGCGATGCCATAACAGATCTCTGTAAGCCACATTGAGCCTGCAAATAGGTGGGAAAATGTGAGATACAAGTATAAATAAAGGTAAAGTCTGACGCCAAGGAGAGATTAGAAACCCAACCTCTTTCCTCCATGGAAAACAGACTGCTGGTCCCATGCTCAAGAGTCAGGCAGGAAGGCACCCATACATACGTGGTGGATGCAGTGCCTCAAAAGTTTTAAAGTGACAGTGCTCTATGGCAGTGTTCGCACTGGGCTCTGTGGATATCACCTACATGCGAGAATATCATGTCTGCTTGTCCTCAGAGAAACAGTTTACTTGCAATTTTTTGAAGCTCTACATTTCTAGTGATCACCATTTAGCAGAAATTAGTAACAATGATTTTCAGATGGCATCAAGATCAATTTTGGTCTGGACAAGTGTGCCAAGGTCACCTTCCTTAAAAGGAAAACAAAGTAAAATGGAAAAAACATCTGACAAGGATTATTACGGGAGATAGCAACCCAATATTAAAAAGTACTTTAATAGCATATCATAAGATACAAGCCATCAATAAACTGGAAATTGCTATGCTCTCATACAATTTTGGAATTGCACTTTGGCCTCAAAGATCCAGAAAAACTGGATGTACTAACAAAAAACAAAGTAAAAGCCTCCATGCCCATGAGGTAATCTATAAGAATCACTGTATGCCGAGCCTGTACATTCTGAGAGATGATGGCGGAATGACCCTTACACAAATGTGATTTTACACCCAAATATGCAAAAGAATTAAAGAATGAAGGTAAATGTGCAGAATGTCACTTTTTAAAACTTTATTTTAATTGATTTTTACCTCATATTTCATTGTAAAGCAATAATATAATCCAGTGAAATGTATGTTTTCAACATGGGAAATCATTGTACAAAGTTAAAATGATGTAAACGATTGAAATTTATCTCTATTCTAAAGCCTGGACAAGCATTCTGACAAATAGGAGTGAGAGAGAATTTACCAGAACATGCAGGAAAGAAAGAAAAGGCGCACAAACTAAAGATTCAGATCAGCAAACAAGGGAAAACAAGGAGGTAAAAAGCACAAATACTGCAGAAACAACAAAAAAAAATGTTTAATTCAGAAAACATTTTTGACCTAAACCTCTCTAAGTATTGCCACACTGGGACAGACCGAAGTCCATCAAGCCCTGTATCCTGTTTCCAACAGTGGCCAATCCAGGTCACAAACATCTGGCAAGATCCCAGAAAAGCTTAATACATTTTATGATGTTTATCCCAGAAATAAGCAGTGGATTTTCCCCAAGTCAATTTAATAATGGCCTATGGATTTTTCCTTTAGGAAGCTGCCCAGACCCTTTTCAAACCCCGCTAACTGCCTTTACCACATTCTCTGGCAATGAATTCCAGAGTTTAATTACACGTTGAGTGAAGAAAAATTTTTTGATTCGTATTAAATTTACTACTTTGTAGCTTCATCGCATGTCCCCTAGTCCTAATACTTTTGGAAAGAGTAAACGATTCACATCTACCCGTTCCACTCCACTCATTTTATCATTTATCATATCTCCCCTCAGCCGTCTCTTCTCCAAGCTGAAGAGCTCTAGACACTTTAGCCTTTCCTCATAGGGAAGTCGTCCCATCCCCTTTATCATTTTCGTTGCCCTTTTATGTACCTTTTCTAATTCCACTATATCTGAGATGCAGTGACCAGAATTGAACACAATAGTCAAGGTGTGGTCGCACCATGGACCGATACAAAGGCATTATAACGTCCTTACTTTTGTTTTCCATTCCTTTCCTAATACCTAACATTCTATTTGTTTCTTAGTCGACGCAGCACACTGAGCAGAGCATTTCAACGTATTATCAACAATGACGCCAAGATCCCTTTCTTGGTTAGTGACTCCTAACGTGGAACCTCGCATTACATAGCTATAGTTCGGGTCCCTCTTTCCCACATGCATCAATTGCACTTGCTCACATTAAACGTCATCTGCCATTTACCCATTCCTGTGTCACGTTAACAAACCTAAGATGAGAGATTGAAAGTTGCACTATAGGATTATGGCCAAGGCAATTCCGAGCAAGCACTGAAAAAAATCATAAAGACCAGATAAAATGCAGATGACAAAAATATATTCATAATATAAACATTACAAATTTAATCTGGTTTGATTAATAAACTGGAAGGGCAGGAAACAAGAAATTCTGTAAGACATACCTAAAATTGGTTAAACATCTCATTGCTGGCTGTCATATACTTATGTCATGTTTGTATACAGAAAGCTGCAAACATTAAAATCACTATATCAGAAAAAATTGGAGCATAACCCTAATCTTACTTGATCATTTTCTTTCCTTTAATCATACTAGAGCACTCCAGACCAATGGGTTATGGCCATCCACCAGCAGAAGGAGACAGAAAATAGTTCCCAAGTTCTTCGCCCCTTAAGGATATCGTGCAGCCTGGAACGCTCAGTATTTGGAATAGACAAGCAATGGTGCTCTAAACTGCTACTAAGAAGAAAACAGGAAACAGAGTTTACTGGAACTCCAAGAACGCCCAGATGGAAGACCTCTTGGGCTCTTGCGCAACCAAGAGCAGCCAAACCACTCATTGAAAGGATATGAGGGGTACCCCTCAGACCTTTGGTCTGTCATGTAAACACACTCCTGTAGCAGGAGAAACGACCCATCATTGAAGGATAATCCAGAGTTGTCAAGAGCTGGCAACGCAAAATGGTATGGAGAGTAAGGATGAAACCGGTCCTCCTGAAATGACCTCCATTTCCAGAAGACAAAAATGGTCCAATCGCCGATAAGGAGAAGTCAAACCCTAGAAAAAGCAATAAGGAAGTAAGACAAGAAAAGAACAGACAGGGAGGGAGTCTGGTCTGATTAAAGGAAAGAAAATTATCAGGTAAGAACATAATTTTTCCTTCCTTAACATCAATACCAGACCAGAACAATGAGATGTACCAAAGCAGTCACAGCATTAGGGTGGGAAAGGAACAGTATAAACTGAAGAAGCACAATGCCTCGAAGAAACAAGGGAAACAAACATTGAAGATGACATTGAGCAGCCTTCTAAGAGGACCCATCTCAGGCACTGACACAGAGAGGCTCCTGAACCACAGGAAAATCACAGAGCCCAAGAAATGAGAACGGTAGAAGCACCTGGAAGGAAACCAGTGTCCAGAGACACAGGAAAGCTCAAGGAAGAAGCAGAAAAGCCCAGCACAGAGGAGTGGAACCACAAGAACTGACCTAAGGAACAAGAGAACTACGTCCCACTAAGATATGGGAAGGCACCACATGAGCCAAAAATCCCCTAAAGAAAGGGAACTGGAATGCAACCCTGCGGTATACACACACCGAAATCTCCGGACAGTACAGAGGCAAAGGAATAGAAACAGAGCTACACTCGAGTCAGAGTCAGAGACCAAGTCCTGTCGTCTTGGTCATCATTCAGGCCAGGCCCCATAGCCAGAGATGGAGGTATGGGCGAAAGATAGATGGAACCAGGCTCCTTGACCAGAGAGAACGAGAGCAACACCACCACATTCAGGAACAAGCACACGTTTGATCCCCAAACTAAGAAAACACTCCCCAAAGATCGAAAAGCAAGGGATGACAAGCGTCCAGGAATGACATCCTGCCAGGGCTCTCAGCAGAAGACATGAGCGGACCCCCGACACCCTGCTGCAAAAGGAGAACTATGCATGAGCTGCAGGGAAGGGGCCTGACAAGGAAGGAGGAGGCTAGATAAACTCCAGCACAAACACCAGAGATGGTGGAGTGGCCTAGTGGTTAGGGTGGTGGACTTTGGTCCTGGGGAACTGAGGATATGTTCGATTCCCGGCACAGGCAACTCCTTGTGACTCTGGGCAAGTCACTTAACCCTCCATTGCCCGCCGCATTGAGCCTGCCATGAGTGGGAAAGCGCGGGGTACAAATGTAACAAAAAAAAAAAAAAATGGTACTAATCTCACCCACCACAGAGTGCAAGACTACTACTACTACTATTTAACATTTCTAAAGCGCTACTAGGGTTACGCAGCGCTGTACAGTTAAAGAAGGACAGTCCTTGCTCAAAGGAACTTACAATCTAATAAACAACATGTGAAGTCAGCTTACAATCTAATGGACAGTATGTGCGGACAGTCAAATTGGGGCAGTCTAGATTCCTGGGTAGAGGTGAAATGGTTAGGTGCCGAAGGTGACATTGAAGAGCTGGGCAGGGAGGGAGCTTGGCGTATGGGCTGAGGAAGTTTATTCCAAGCATAGGGAGAGGCAAGGCAGAAAGGGCGGAGCCTGGAGTTGGCTATGGTGGAGAAGGGAACAGAGAAGAGGGATTTGTCCTGTGAGCGGAGGTTTCGGGTAGGAGCGTACGGGGAGATAAGGGTAGAGAGGTAGTGAGGGGCTGCATATTGAGTGCATTTGTAGGTTAGTAGGAGAAGCTTAAACTGTATGCGGTACCTGATTGGAAGCCAGTGAAGTGACTTGAGGAGAGGGGTGATGAGTATATCGGTCTAGGCGGAAGATAAGACGTGCAGCAGAATTCTGAATGGACTGAAGGGGGGATAGATGGCTAAGTGGGAGGCCAGTGAGGAGTAGGTTGCAGTCGTCAAGGTGAGAGGTAACGACAGCGTGGATGAGAGTTCGGGTGGTGTGCTCAGAGAGGAAGGGGCGAATTTTGCTGATGTTAGAGAGAAAGAAGCGACAGGTCTTGGCTATCCGCTGGATATGCGCGAAGGAGAGGGAGGAGTCGAAGATGACTCCGAGGTTGCGGGCAGATGAGACTGGGAGGATGAGGGTGCCATCTACTGAGATAGAGAGTGGAGGGAGGGGAGAGAGGTGGGTTTGGGTGGAAAGACAATAAGCTCTGTCTTGGACATGTTCAGTTTCAGGTGGCGGTTGGACATCCATGCAGCAATGTCGGATAAGCAGGCCAATACTTTGGCTTGGGTTTCCGCAGTGATGTCTGGTGTGGAGAGATAAAGCTGGGTGTCGGCGGCGTAGAGATGATATTGGAAGCCATGGGATAAAATCAGCGAGCCCAGGGAAGAGGTATAGATTGAAAAGAGAAGGGGTCCAAGGACAGATCCCTGAGGAACTCCAACAGAGAGCGGGATGAGGGTGGAGGAAGATACATGAGAGTGTACTCTGAAGGTACGGTGGGAGAGATAAGAGGAGAACCAGGAGAGGACAGAGCCCTGGAACCCAAATGAAGACAGTGTGGCAAGAAGTAAGTTATGATTGACAGTGTCAAAAGCGGCGGATAGGTCGAGGAGGATGAGGATGGAGTAGTGACCTTTGGATTTGGCAAGGAACAGGTCATTACAGACTTTAGTGAGTGCTGTTTCTGTCGAGTGTAGGGGGTGAAAAACGGATTGAAGCGGATCGAGGATGGCATGAGAGGAGAGAAAATCAAGGCAGCGGCTGTGAACGGTGCGTTCAAGTATCTTGGAGAGGAAGGGTAGGAGGGAGATGGGGCGATACTTGGAGGGACAGGTAGGGTCAAGTGATGGTTTTTTGAGGAGTGGTGTGACTACAGCATGTTTGAAGGTGTCAGGGATGGTTGCAGTGGAGAGAGAGAGGTTGAAGATATGGCAGATGGAGGGGGTGACGGTAGGAGAGAGATAGTGTTAAGTAAGTTGGTGGGGATGGGGTCAGAGGAAAAGGTGGTGCATTTCGAGGAGGAAAGAAGGCGGGCAGTTTCCTCTTCAGTGATATTAGGAAAAGAAGAGAAGGAGGCCTGGGTTGGTTGGTTGAGGGAATGGGTTAGAGGAGGAGGTGGTTTGGTAGTAAATTCGAGGTTGATCTTCTGTACCTTATTGCGGAAGTAGTCAGCCAGTGATTGAGGAGAGAGTGAAGGGGGGGGGTGGGAGCGGAGGGCACTTTGAGACACACCCCGTAGTACCATACCCTTCCTAAGATAGTGCTCTGCAAAGAAACAAGGTCAACCTCCAGGTCCGGCGCCCAGAGACAGAGCAATGGTAGTGGTTAAAACTAGAACAAGGTCTAGAGAATAAAACTAGGAAAAGGCCTAATGGCCAGAGCCAAAGCCAGCGCACTAGCTACACAGCTGAAGCAAAGCTCAACAAGAGACAGAGTCAGACTTGGGAATTAACATTGGAGGGAAAAAAAAAAAAAAAACTCTGCAGCCGGGAAGGGAGCGAGGCTCGACCTCCAGAGATGAAGACTGTCTCAATATCCAGAGCCATAACAAGGCTAGTCATCCAGAGCTGTAACACGGCTCGCTATTCAGAGCTGTAGCAAGGGTTGACCTCCAGAGTCGGAGGCAGACTAGGCAACTTGAGACTAAGCAAGGCTCGCCATCCAGGGACAGAGCAAGGCTAGACCACCAGACAAGGTTCAAGCTCAATATCCTGCAATGGAGCCCTGCAGGACAGCCAGAGATGGATCTGGAGCAGACATCCAGTAAAGGGACAGGATCAGATACCCAGAAAGGGCAGGCTCAATCTCCAGAAGGATGGCTAAACTCAACCTGCCATGATGGAACCAAAAATCGAGAAATAGAATGGATCCAGTCTGTACAGATACAGAGGAAGAAGGAGTGAGGGTCAACACTGCAAACCGTGACAGACAGGGAGAAAGCCAACAGGCGGTAAACATATCTGGAAATAGAATGTCCGGCACAGAAAAATAAAACAGAAAGAGCACAGGAAAATCCCGGAAAAACCAGCATGACAACTACAAGAGAAACTGGAAGGCAAAATTGCCCAAAGTAGGAAGTCCAGGTGAAGAACAAGGGTGTCAGAAGAAAGGGGAAGGCAGCACATCCTGAAAAAGCCAGGATGGAAGCGCTGACAAGTCAGCCTGTGAACCCTTAAAGATTTATCCAATCTGAAGAGGGACAGAACAATAGTTCCCCAGATATGCAGAATGATATCCAGGAGAGAAATAAAACTAAGACAGAGACCAGATACTAATTCTGGAATACCATAGAAAGTCAGCATTCTAAGCCCTGCCAATCTCACGTTCACAGGGAGAAGAGGTTCTGTAGAAAAAACAAAAAGGTACCTGTCCTAAAGAAATAAGAAAGGAATGACACCACCAATGCAGACTGCTATAGCTTCAGAACACAACAAAGAAGCAAAGCCAAGAAAGCTCTATTACAGAACAGGCAGAAGCAACTCCCAGAGGGAAAACAGCACAATTCTCAAAGAATAATCACATAAAGAAACCTGGAAAGTAACAGAAAGGTATATACTTACTGTGCTGTAATGTGCTTCCAGGACTCCAGCTGAACCTCCATAGTTAAGCCTCACAAGACTCCCCAAAATGCCCCAGAGGGCTGGGGTGAAGCTTGATATCACTGGGTGTTATCTCAGCTGAGAGATGAGGAACCTGGTATACCGGGTATCTAGTCAAAGCCACACTCCAGGCAATCAGCTATAACCCCTGCTCAACTCCCACCAGGGAAACCCAGGGAGTGCAGGAGTAACCAGCCAGGAACCAGACAGAGCTGCACAATCCATCCACCATCCACTAGGAGACAAAAGAAAATACTCAGCGTTCCAGGCTGCACAATATCCTTAAAGGACAAAGTACTTGGAACTATTTTCTGTCTCCTTCAGCTGGTGGATGGACATAACCCATTGGTCTGGTATTGATGACGAGAAATGACAAGATTTTAATCACTTGACATTCCATTTCCAACAGAAAAGAAGTTCAATACAAGAAAACCAGTCATAAAGGAATGTACAAGAACGGCATGGCTAACATGAAGGTCTGTATCAAGCAACTATACTGTACAATGGATGAAGAGAGAAGAACCTCAAGTATCAAGAAATGCAAATCAGAAACTAGAACTGAAAAGGGGGTTAAAGCTCCCTTAGCTAACTTTTGCTTTGGTGCCCCCTCCCCTCTTAGGGCCAATCTTCCGGCATGAACCATTCAGATATCAAAACTCAATGGCAGCTCAAGGCAATCTATTGCCCGATGGGAGGTACGCACCTCCCCTCACTCCTGTACCAAGGCACTCAAAACTGGGAGACCTCCTCAGAGCTCCATTCACAGAGAAGAGAGTCCCCCTCACTCAGAACACCTGTCTGGTGGCTGTCCCAAGAAAAAAGCAAGCAACACCTCCTCAGGCTATATAGGGATCAATTTTCAAAAGGAATAGGACCATCTTGGGTGAAAGCACACCTATAGTTCCACACATCAGGGTGGCACCAAGCACGCATATACTTTACACACGTAGGCAACAATATTCAAACTGGGGAAAGGACTGTGGCCCGAACCCTAGGAGCACATAGGCCCAAGGTCTCAATCTTGAGGGACACAGATCATGAACTGTGCCCTGGGGGAGTCAGGCCTACGTAAGGGATCTGCTGCACCAGACCTATACCATCTACTGGAGATATTAATATTGATACCTATACATATAGCTTATACAATTAGTCCAGACATGTCCAAAATTAAGTAAAACCTGAAGCATCTGGGCCAAACAAATATGCTATAAGTGCTGAATAATGGTGCCTACACATGTCAAGTGTCCCATGGACTCTGTACAAGTCACCCAAACTTAGGTGCTGATTATTGATGAAGTACTTAATTGGTAGTAATTAGAAGTTACACACAGATCTGCCCTACACCCTATTCTAACATACGAGTTAATTTCATAGCATGCAACTCCAAAGAGGGCATGGCTAGGAGAAGGGAATGAGCGGGTCAGGAATATTCTCAGAAATTAGAAACAATGTTAGAGAATATCTACACTTGCGAGCCAAACTGCCATCAGTTGGATACCAGCCTTTGGAAGGCGTTAAATGCTCATGCCCAAAACTAAGTGTGAAATGCACATTAAGCTAAAATTCTATAAAGGATGTTCTGCGCACAACGCCCTTTACAGAAACTAGCTTAGCACAGATCATCTTGGTGCATAATTTTGGGTACCATTTATTGAATATAGCCCTATGTGTGTAAGTGCATACATAGCTCACTAAGTACCCATGCAATAACACTGAAAATATGGCTAAGATGCACACATATGTACTTACATGGGAATATTGATCTAATAAAAAAATAAAAATAAGCTCTGCAATATGCAGCAAAAACCGTACCTATTTAGTTGTATAGCCTGGGACTTAAACATTCCATATGCTACACGCTTATCCAGGATGATGTTAAATATAAATACATATTGTGCAGAAAACAAGGGAGATGTCTGGTGCTCAAAACTCAAGGACCAAAAAGGGAGGAGGAGGAAGAAGAAGAAAAAAACACATGCGTATAAACACCAAAATAATTATAGTAGGCAGGCTATAAATGTAATTCTTATTTTGATGTTATAAACTGCACTGTGGTTCTCACTTTATTTTGGAACACTTTCTGCATCCACAGAAACACAACATTTCTCTGCATTACTAAACATTAAAAACAAAAATGCTCAGTTGTGGTGTTCAGTAAGGAGAAATTAGATCTTACCTGCTAATTTGCTTTCCTTTAGTCCCTCCGGACCGGACCAGGATTGGACTGTTGGGTTGTGCCCGCCTACCAGCAGGTGGAGACTGAGAAAAAACTCTGACTCTAGAGAGCCAATAGGAGCCCTGGCCATGTGACCTTAGCCTCAGTATTTGAATAACAAAGCAGGAAAGAAAGAAAGAACTTCTGTGCCGTATGGAATCCTAGCAGCCACAAATTCCTCGGCAAAACAGAGTACAAGAGCTCGCCAGCAACTCTCACCAGAGAAGTGGCATGGCCCATTCATATTAGAGCTCGCCAGCAACTCTCACCAGAGAAGTGGCATGCCCATTCATATTAGAGCTCACCAGCAACTCTCGGCAGAGAAGTGGTATGACATATTTAAGGCTTTATATATATTCCAGCAACTGAACTCACCTGCAACTCTCACCAGAGAAGTGGTATGACCCATTAAGGTTTTATATACATTCCAGCAACCGAGCTCACCAGCAACCACCAGAGAAGTGGTATGGACCACGCAAAGTCTTTTTTTTTGTTGTTTTTGTTTTTTAAACATTCCACGTGTGGTAAAGGAACGAATACACTTCCAAACTTAATAAAAGAATCTAAAGGGAGGGAGGGGCCTGGTCCGGTCCGGAGGGACTAAAGGAAAGCAAATTAGCAGGTAAGATCTAATTTCTCCTTCCTTAGCATCCCTCCGGACCGGACCAGGATTGGACTGTTGGGAAGTACCAAAGCAGTATTCTTACGGGAGGGACAGACATTGAGAATGTGGTAGAGTCCCTGAAGACACCCAAACTAGGATGAATACGAAGCCAAAGCTTGACGATCCAAGAACCGCCAATAAACTAAATAGAATGACTACAAAGCAAAAAAGCTGAAGCTGAAAAGTCCAAGCGACGCTGAACATTGTCCCCTACCAAGTGGCCGCTATATATTGTCCCCTACCGCACTATCAGTGCAGCGCAAAGGACAGAGAGACTCGAGAAAAAACGACTGAAAGAAGGATGACAAAGGTAGAAGCAGAGCCGCCTGGCAACAAAAAACTGCAATGAATCTACCTCAGCTGAGAAAGTGGAAACCGAAATCCTGAAGTACAATACTCCAGATATTGTAGACTATTGCTGACCTAGCAACAGATTGGAAGTATGTAAAGCCTGTCAGTGAAAAAGTACCTGATCACTAGAAGCTAAATAGGTAAAAACAAGAATGCAGTTAAATACTATGCAGACGAAGAAGGTACCTAAATCCTTGCTACAAACTAGACTGAAGGTCCAAATAAACTGACAGCTGCTGCAGTTACCCAACATGAAAAAAAAAAACATATCTCAAAGCGCAATTCAACTGAGAGAGAAAGAATCATCTGTAGCTGTTGCCTCTGCAAGCCAATCACCTGAGACTCTTGTCGTAGACCCCAATTAGTGAAAACGGGAATAAATCAACAGTAGACACTTGTTAGTACCTTTCATCTGTTAGAAACATATAGAAGTCCATAAAACACTACACAGTTCCAGGAACAACATGTATAGAATGTTTGTACGTTTAGGAATCTAGCCAGGTGCTCATGGTCTGGATTGGCCGTGGACAGAAAGGTGGGCTCAATAGGACCTTTGAGCTTTTCCCAGTGTGGAATTACATATGTACTTATGTAGCAGAACTATAAATATACATATATATTTTCACAGATGCAGCCATCAAAAAACTGGTCACTGTGTATATGCTCCCGGCATACCTGCAGGAAGAATGCTCAATCTCAACCACCAGACCACTAGTGAGAATACAGAGGCCAACTGAGCGGAGGGATTCCATCAGAGATAAATATCTGGATACGAGAGGGCATCTATCTCTGCCGCTGACAAGTCTTTTTAGCAAGAGAGTAAGCGAGGCACATGGAAGGTCAGAGCGAAAAGAAATAGTTGTAGAACTGGGACCTCCCCTTAAGGTACTATCCACTGAGAACTCTTTTTTTTTTTTTTTTTTTCTTCAATGGTCACGAAATTGACAGAGTGAAAAGCTGCCCAAAAAAGACTACCGAGACTCCAAAGCGAATGAAGAAAAATTCCTTCTTGGGAGCTAGAAAGTAAAATTTTACTCTGCAAAATAGAGCAAGGTAATGGCCGAAGGCCCAAGAACATCCAGAGAAAACAGAAAGTGGGACGCTTGTAGAGAAGACAAAACAGTCTGCGCCAACTTGACTAAACAAAGAGAGAAAAAATAGAAACATGCTATGAAATCTAATGAGATCACACGAGAGCTCAAAAGAGAGCTCAAATGAGAGACCTGGCTACATGCACCCCATAACCTAGGGTGTGCCCGAAATGCACCACCCGTTGCTTGACCTGACAACTCTGCCAATAAGACTGTCTGTAATGAACCAGACATCTATGGAAAGGATGAAACGACGAGACGTAGTTTCATGAGCGCCGCTGCTACTACGACCATAACTTAAGAAAAAAGTGCACGGAGCCGACGCGAGACCGAAGAGCAGGGCAAGAAAACTGGTAATGAGGACCTTCTCATCATCCTCGTATCGTGGACATTACTCCTCCTATACTGAGATGTACTAAGATGTACCGACCCACACCCATAAGAAATGAATGTGGTACTTGCAACCTGGATTGACCACAACTGAGGACAGGATGCTGGGCTTAATGGACTCTTAGACTTTCCCCGTATGACAATACTCATATACTAATAGCAAAAATGCACAGGAAGTGAAAGAATCCCCTTCCAATTGAAAGGAAGGTCTGGAGTGAGGACGTATAGAATGAAAATGAAAGGATCACCATATGTTGAGCGTGGACTGAGACACACTGGCCTTTAATTTTACCGGATCTCCCCAAACCTCGTATCATGTCATGCCTCCTTCCATACTGAGATGTACAGAGATGAACAGATGCACACTCACGAGATATGAATGTGGTATTTGCAATCTGGATTGACCCCATCTGAAAACAGGATGGGGACTCTTGGCCTTTCCCATTATGGCAACACTTATGCCCTTATGGCAAAAAATGCACAGAAAATGAGTGAATCTCCTTCCAAGAGAAAAAAACTCTGGAGAGAGGAAGAATAAAATGAAAATGAAAAAGAATAGACTTGGAAAATACCTATTACGGAAAAGGTGGTGAATTTGTGCCACAGGAGACAAGACTGTACCTGACGTCAAGAAAGCTTGAAACAAGACCCTAAAATCTGTAAGGAAGAGAAAGGGATAGCAGATGTTATGGATGGTCATACTGGACAAAACCAGAATGTTTACCATGTGCCCAGGCTGAATAGATAGAGGAAACAAAAATACAAGTAGATGGCGTGAGGACCTCCCACTATCCTTAAGTGGGAGAAAATGCAAATTGACCTGATAACTTTACTCCCTAAGTGGACATATATCTTGTAAGTCCTAGAAGAAAACTAAGATAACACATGAGAAACTCCAAGACAGTTGGAAAGTAGAGAAGACGTGAATAAAACATGCCTTCTAAAGCATCTGAGAAAACTGGGTGCTCGGTAGACAGGACTGAGTCTCCTAGAATATGAAAACCATCTGAACCATGTAGCCTATGCAGCTGTCATCTGCTATGCCAAAGAGAACGCATAGCCATGAAAGAAAATTGCTGAAAGGAAGTAAGACCTTATGTCCAGAATTGCAAAGTACACAACAATTGAGTATCAGACAATGTATTTCATTGCACATGGCATCTGAACCATATAGCCTAGGCTCTAGAGAACGTTTGTTAAGATCTTAAAACACTGTATAAGAACATAGCCACGGAGGAAAATTTCCTGAAAGGAATTAAGATCTTATGTCCAGCATTGTAAAGTACCAAACAAACAATGGCACCTGAACCAGATAGCCTATGCCATAGAAAATGTTTGTTAAGTTCTTAAAACACTGTATAACATCATAGCCATGAAGGGAAATGCTTGAAAGGAACTAAGATATTATGGCCAGATTTGTAAAGTACTAATTAATTGACTATTAGACAATGTAGTCCTATTCACCAGGAAATGAGAAAGACACAGAGTGACACACACTGGACCTCCATAAAAACTGCGCTAGACAATAGCAAAGACCTTTCCTCCAAACATCACACACAAGGGAAAGGAATAGGAAATTGGTTATTTTGGAGCTGAGATATAATTTAATTCGCCCCATTGTCTAAAACAGAGAATTCCCGACTGAGCTGCACTTTGAATCGGAGTCTTGCCAAGAACAAAGAAATCGCCAATTGAGCTGCACTTTAATTCACAACATTGCTAGCAACCAAAAAGTCCCCGACAGAGAAAAAACAGAGGGAAAAACAAAATGAGCGCCATTCGCATCGTAACATTTCGGGGTTTTTTTTGTTTTTTTTAATAGCTTGAAAAATACATGTAAAAATTAATTGCGGGGAAAATATACTACCAATTGCCCCAACTACCGGAGAAACAATATCTCCTTTCCATTGCACAAACAGCCAAACACAGTAAAAGCAGAAAAATGCTGCCGCGTCAAGGGAAATTGCAGCTGCAGGCAAAACAATGGCGGCCAAGCGCGCCCAAATGAGAAGAACAAAGTTCGGGGGAGAAAACCACTGACCAGACCGACGAAGAAGCAGGAAATCCGTGCCGCTGAAAAACAGATAACCTCCGATGCCGCACAAAACATGGTTTAGCCTCTGGCCCGACAGGAACCATCAATACAGCTCCCAAGCTATACAGACCTGTCCAAGAGCGAGCACGCGCTTAACAGTTCGCGCCTCTCTCTTTTTTTTTTTTTTTACAACTACCGCCGCTAACAACGCCGGATAGCAGAGGAAAAATAATGAAGATAACAAAAAACCGCCGATTAAAGTCACAGACGCTGACTTTTCACTTTTTTTTTTTTTTTTTTTAAATAGCTCCGCCAGAAAAGAAAATAAAGACTCTTCAAACAGAATAAGACAGAAGAGCTACCTGCTCGTTATAAGCCTGGGGAAATAAAAAACTACTTCCTTTAAATTCCTTTCATTTGAATTATTTTAATTTTCTTTTACTTGATTTAATTCTTTAAAAACAGCTGCCTATTAAAAGTGGCTGCCTCTCCCAAAGACGGTACACCTTTCCAGAGAAAGGGACGGCCCTTCCCTGCTAAGCCAGGGAGATGGGGAGGAAGGGGGGTGGACTCGAGACACCCGAGTTTAACACCCCAGAGGCTGTCAAAGAAAGAAAAGAAACCCTGTCAAGCCTCTAATTACGATTCCAGGCACAGAAAAAGTATTATAAATATATCTGTAATATCTTATAGAGAAAAGAGAGAGAGAGACTAATGGGCTCACTTCCTACCTGCTGGGAGACTGAGAAAATACTAAGGCTAAGGTCACATGGCCAGGGCTCCTATTGGCTCTCTAGAGTCAGAGTTTTTTCTCAGTCTCCACCTGCTGGTAGGCGGGCACAACCCAACAGTCCAATCCTGGTCCGGTCCGGAGGGATGCTAAGGAACAGTACAGTTAAGAAATAAAGTCTTACTCAGGAACTATAAAACAAATCTACTGTAATAACAGCAACTAAGGAGCCTATCCTGAAAAGACAGCACCATAAATATTGCACCTACTGGGAAAGCTCAAACAAGCCAGATAGTAGACTACTATTACATGGAAACTCCATGCTAAAGGAAAACCTTGCCTGTCATCATCACACACACACACACAGAACATCAGAGTACAGAATAAGTGACCACAAACTAAAAATAGAAATATATAAACAAATTAAAATGAACCCCCACAAAGCCACACTGCATGCAGTACAAGAAATAGGAGAAGCAGCTTCCCCATACTGTACAAAATATAAACATTACAGATGTAAATTCCATAAAATGTATTCAAATCACTAAATTGAATTTACATTTTTTTTCTGCCTTTATCTGGCCATTTTTCTAATCATATTGGCCTCAGTCTCTGGTGCCTGCTTTCCTCCATCTTCTTTTAACTCTTTAGAACATAAGTATTGCCATACTGGGACAGACCGAAGGTCCATCAAGCCTAGCATCCCGTTTCCAACAGTGGCCAATCCAGGTTACAAGTACCTGACAAGATCCCAAAACAGTACAATACATTTTATGCTGCTTATCCTAGAAATAGGCAGTGGATTTTCACCAAGTTCATTTTAATAATGGCTTATGGACTTTTCTTTTAGGAAGCTATCCAAACCTTTTTTTTTTAAAAACTCTGCTAAACTAACTGCTTTTACTACTTCTCTGGCAACAAATTCCAGAGTTTAATTACACGTTGAGTGAAGAAATATTTTCTACTTTGTAGCTTTATTGCGTGCCCTCTAGTCATAGTATTTTTGAAAAAAAAGAGTAAACAAGCGAGTCACATCCACCCATTCCACTCCATTCAAAGTTAGACCTCTATCGTATCTCCCCTCAACGGTCTTTTCTCCAAGCTGAAAAGTCCTAGCCACTTCAGCCTTTCCTCATAGGGAAGTCGTCCCATCCCCTTTCATTTTTGTCACCCTTCTCTGTACCTTTTCTAATTCCACTATATCTTTCCAGGGTATTCAGTCCTACTTCTCTCCCCTCCTAGATTCATATTTGGGAAAACAAAATATAAAAGCGCTAAACCCCTAAAAAAGAAACTACACTGGCTACCATTGAAAGAACGAACCACATTCAAAATCTGCACAATTGTTCATAAAATCATTTACGGAGATGCCCCGACCTACATGCTAGGCCTCGTAGACCTGCCACCCAGAAATGCTATGAGATCCACCCGCACCTTTCTTAACCTACACTTCCCCAACTGCAAAGGAATAAAATACAAACTAACACACGCGTCTAGCTTTTCTTATACAAGCACGCAGATGTGGAACTCTTCCAATAAACCTATGAACAATCAAATAGCTGACTGATTTCCGCAAATCCCTGAAGACATACCTCTTTAGCAAAGCCTACTACGAAAACCCTTAACGACAACACAATACCTAACCAAAATGGCACAGAATGTATTTTCCAATAATGACTTGTTCAAACCACCTACCTGTATTCCTCTACCTCTATGTAATACCAATTGTTTTCTTTAACCTGGTATAGTTATGCTATAACAGGTCTCTGTAAGCCACACTGAGCCTGCAAATAGGTGGGAAAATGTGGGATACAAGTGCAATAAAATAAATCTTGGCCATTGATCTTTGTCAATCATATAAGATTTCATTCCTCCTCCTTACTGTCCATGCCTCAATCTACCCTCTTTTTACGTTACCTGCCTACAGCTTTTCATCTTTCCCTTACCCCTATTTTGTTCTCTCCCTCTGTTCAGTGTTCCATCCTCTCTCTCTCTCCTTATTCACCACCTCCCCCCCCCCCCCCCCCCCCCCCCCCAAACGCCTGGCATCCTCATCACTCCCTATTCCCCTCCATGGCCAGCATTTCTCTATCTCCTCTCCCTTCTCAGTGTCCAACATCTCCCTCCTCTCTTACCCTATCCCTTTCCTGTGTCCCCTCCATATTCAACATATCCTGTCCCCCTCCATCATTCAGCATCTGTCCTCCATCTCCCTACAGTCACTTGTCCAGCATCTCCTGTCTCAATCCCTACCTCCCATGTCCAGTATGTGTACCCTTTCCCTATTTTTTCCTATGTCCAGCATCTCCTGTACATTTTCTATGCCCCATATCCAACATTTCTCCCCCCAATATCTATATCCCCCTCCATCTCCATATACTCTTCAGTATCCAATTTCTCCCTTCCATCTTCCTATGTATCCTTGTCTCCTTTACCCCCCCCCCCCCCTTATTCAACATCTCCCGATTCCCACCTTCCATGTGTCCAGCATCTGCACCCTCTCCCCATCTCTCCCATGTATGGTATCTGCTACCCTCAACCCACTACCACTTCTGGGGACACCACCACCCCCAACCACTACTTGGGATGCTGCCAACTTCCCCCCTCACACACACAAAAACAAAGGGCTGCTTCTGCCCACCCGCATCCCCCCCAAGTCTGTGGCTGCATGCTGTTCAGACTCTCTGGTGCACTGCCAATGGTCCCTGCCCCCTCCGAAAGCATACCTCAGAGGTTTATGTCGAAGGGGGCGAGACCAGAAGCGTATTGAAGCGTGCTGGAGTCTGAATGGCCCCACACTTACTGGGGGGGGGGGGTTTCTCCATAGGTGAGCAGCTGCAGCAGACTTAGGGGCCCTTTTACTAAGCCACATAGGCGCATATGCACGTCCTACGTGTGTCAATTTTTAACTACCACCTGGATACCACGTGGCCCAGGCGGTAATTTCATTTTCTATACTACGCCCCATAAAATTTCTGGCATACTGACAATTACCACCCGGTTAACGCACAAGACTGCTAGGGGAATGGGTGGCGGGGTAAGGTCTCTGGCCCAAAATGGACACACCAAATTTTGCCGTACGTCCATTTTCGGCTTTTTAAAAAAGAGGCTTTTTTTTTTTTTAAAAAGTGCACTGAAAAATGGAACTGCACACGTCTAATACATGCGTCTACACCAGCACACCTCAGTAAAAAGACCCCTTAATGAGATGGTGTGGGTCTAGCTGCACATCCCTCTGCACTTGCTATGGCTTGGGCCACTCTTCATGCTGCTGGCAACACTTGGACCTCAAACAAAAAAAAAGAAGGGAATGTCTAGTGACAACACACAAAAGATCAAAAATTGCTCAAGAAATTTTATAAAAAGATGTGGTGAATGTCATATTACATCGCATAATGATCCATACAGGTCACATGACCTCTTATGGCCTATGCCATTCCAGATCAACTATATTTGCTAATGATTTTAATAATTTGTAACACCTCCAGCATTTAATGTGTCAACCAGCTTAATATAAAAAATGTCAAAAGAAACTATTTATTCAAAATCGAAACATCACAGCTTTATCTTCTACTTCTCCACTTGTTCTGAAAAGTCGACAAGATGCTCACAGCAACGTGTAGTAAGGCATTTTGGCAGCACTTATGCCTGCTTCTGGGGTTAAACTTCCCAAGTAATAAAATTCAAAAACTCACTGAACCGCTTCCAGCTTCAAGTACTGTCAGGGCTGGGCAGTACTTCAAGGTGGAAGCGGTTCAGTGTGTGTTTGAATTTGCTACTTGGAACATTTATCTAACCCCGGAAGGCAGCACAAGTGCTGCTGAAACACCTTACTACACTTTGCTGTGGGCATCTTGTCGACTTTTCAGAACAAGTGGAGAGAAGTAGAAGATTAAAAAAAAATAGCACTTAGGTTTATCTAGCATATGTTATTAGGATTTTCAATAAATTGTTTCTATTGACATTTTTGATACTAAGCTGGTTGACACATTGAATGCTGGAGGTGTCACAAATGATTAAAATCATTAGCAAAGGTCGTTGACCTGAAATGGCATAGGCCATAAGAGGTCACGTAACCTATCTGGACTATTGTGAGATGTAATAATGTTTACCCCAGCTTCTTACTATTGTAATATACATATATAAAAAAACTGGAGTAATTTTGATCTTTTGTGTGGTCACTATTTGACCTTCCCTTCTTCCAGTGGCGTACCAAGGGGGGGGCGGTCCACCCCGGGTGCACGCCGCTGGGGGGGGGGGGGGGGGGGGGGGGTGCCGCGCAACTGTTGGCCGAGTCCGCTCGTTCCTTCCCTGCTGCTCCCTCTGAACGAAACAGGTTACTTCCTGTTCCGGGGCAGAGGGAGCAGCAGGGAGGGAACGAGCGGACTCAGCCAACAGGCCGGGGGGGAGGGTGTAATTTCGCCGGAGGGGGACCGCGCTGCATCCGGGGGGGGGGGGGGGCGCATCTGCAATCCGCCCCGGGTGTCAGGCAGCCTAGGAATGCCACTGCCTTCTTCTATTTGGTTTGATAGTGTGGGAGTACTTGTTTCCCCTCATTTCTTATGAATACTTGGACCTCAACCAAGAAAGCACTGCAGGCTAGATAAAATTGTTTGGCAGGCTGTAGTTTTGAGATGTCTACTCCCAACAGGAACATCCATTCCTACTACTAATTTCTATAGCGCTATAAGGCATACGCAGCACTGTACGCCATACACAAACAAGACAGTCCCTACTCAAACAGCTTACAAACTAGATAAGACAGGTAGACAGAACAATTAAGGGTAAGGGAAAGGGAATAAAGAGGAAGATAAAAGGACAGGGCAAGTGGTTAGGAGTCAAAAGCAGTGGTAAAGAGGTGGGATTAAGTTCGGACTTGAAAACGGCCAAAGACGGGGCTAGACGTATAAGCTCGGGAAGTCTATTCCAGGCGTGAGGTGCAGCGAGATAAAAGGAACGGAGTCTGGAATTAGCAATAGAGGAGAAGGGGACAGATGAGAGAGTTATCTACAGAACGGAGTACCCGAGGGGGGGGGTGTAGGGAGAGGCAAGAGTGGAGAGATACTGGGGAGCGGCAGAGTGAATGCACTTATAGGTCAATAAGAGAAGTTTGAATTGAATACGGAAACGGATAGGGAGCCCGTGGAGTGACTTAAAGAGAGGGCTAATGTGAGCATAGCGACTTTGGTGGAAAATGAGTCGCGCAGCAAAGTTTTGGACTTATTGCAAATCTTAAATCTTACAAAGATAAGCAAACCCTTCCTAACACACTTCTGTAATATCACTTACATATTAAGCAGAAACAGCTTCAGGACTGATCTCAGAGGCATTTCAGTAATAGCCTGTTTTCCTTGAATTGAAACCCCATTTATTACTCAACTGGGTTACAAACTGGATGAGTGATTCACATCATACTTGTCTATCAGCCACTCCAGCCAATATGTAGGACATCACAAAGTTTACTTAAATTTTAAGTATACCATAGCCAGATTTTACCATTAATGTAATTCTTCAGTCACCCAGATTGTAGACAATGTCTTGGATTCTGCAACCCACTAAAAATTAGATACCCTTATGAATCTCCTAGATGTTAGATGTGAGACACTATTTTTCTACTGTAGCTCTGTACCCAATATTCTTGAATGCAAAACCTCAACCATCTCAGCTTTTAAAACAAGTTGTTTCCAATACTAATGGATGTTAAAAGGTTAACATTTACACCATGGCTATGGTCTCAAATTCCATTTCACTGTTGTATTCACAGAAGAAAATTATATTTATGCCACAGTTAGGTCAAAATGTACATGTATATGCTCAATACCAGAATAAGTTATGTGAAGAAGTCAAGAATTTTTACACTCACCTATTTTTGTTTCATTATCCCAGTCCCAAGCTTCTAGAATTAGGGTGAATGACCTCTGAAAATAGAATACAAACACAATTAAACTCACAAAAAAGTGACAGTATTGAACTCAAAACAGGATGGCATAATTAATTTAAAAATAAAAGCCCAAACATTTCATGTATTATATTTGAAACTTTTCAACTACTAACATTGTTCAATGTTATATGCATCATAACAGATTACTCCAGAATTCCCCCAGCTCGTAGAATGCACAGACCTCTAATTGTGCAGAATTCTGCTCAGTACCAACATCAGGTCTCTCTCCCCTACCCCGCAGAAATCACACAGCAGGAGGAGGAAGTGAATCGCTGCACATCCGACACTTCCTCAGACTTTGCCAACTTAGACCAGACTGTTTATGTCAATTGTGGGACCCTAAACTTAATAACTAGCTGCACCACCTTCACAGAAATAATTACAACCAAACATTTCCTATAATTTTGTATCAGTGTTTCACATTGCTGTTGTGGAATTTTAGGCCACTCTGAAAACCTGCTTTAATTAATTCAGACACATTTATAGCCTTTTGTGATCGAACTGCTCGTTTTCAGGTGCTGCCACAGCACCTCTATTGGGTTCAAGTTGGGACTTGACTAGACCAATACAAAATGAATTTTTTTTCTCCTCAGCCATTCAGATGCAAACTTTTGTGTTTTGGATCATTGTCTTGCTGCATAACCCAACCCAACTGAACATTTCAGTTTGATCGTGGTTCCTTCAATAATGGCAAGTTCTCCAAAACCCATGGCAACAAAAGCTCCCCATATCACCACACTACCAACCACCATGTTTACTTCTGGTATGATGTTCTTACTGTAGAAAGATGTATTTGATTTACATCAGATATAATTGGATCTGTATTACCTGAAGAGCTCCACTTTCGACTTGTCTGTCCATAGAACAATGTAAACTTTTGACCTTTGCAGCTGCTCCTCAAGTTTTTTTTTTTCACCGTTCTTTTCAATTTATCTTAGTCTCCATTTTGAAACTTAAATGCTAATATATGGATGTCCTGTGTGTACTTACTCCAGAGCTTATAACAAATCTGATCATGTTACAATCACTGTTGTAACATGCCCAAGCACCATTATCTCCTGCACCAGATCATTCGCTCCACTAAGGACTAGGTCTAGAATTGTTCCTCCTTTTGTTGGCTCCTGAACCAGCTGATCCATAAAGCAATCCTTGATTCCATCAAGGAATTTCACCTCTAGCATGCATTGATGTTACATTTATCCAGTCAATATCTGGGTAATTGATATCACCCATTATCATCGTGTTCCCCAGTTCATTAGCCTCTCTAATTTCATTAATTTCTACATCTGTCTCTTTATCCTGGCTAGGTAGATGGTAGTATACGCCTATCACTATCCTTTTTTCCTTTACACATGGAATTTCAATCCATAGGGATTCCAAGATGTGTTTCATGTCCTGTAGCTGCACTGGCTGCTTCACTTTATCATACGTCTCACATGGTGTCATCCACCATTTTGGCATTCAAGCTTTTAAATTGCTTCATTCATTTATTTAAGGAACAAAATTATCCAACACCCATTCATCTAATATCCCTTGTGCCTGAAGAAGTTTTAAATAACTCTATAATACTAAGATGCAGACAGCAGTCCAGCAGCGAGAGGGGTGACATCTAGTCTTTTGCACCAAGTGTCACATGTATGATTATCTCCCAGTTAGTGAGAAATTGTGTGTGCTCAATGCAAAGATCTCCTAGCTCTCAGAGAATGAGTTATACAGCCAGCCATAGTCAATGCTGGGTTGCTACCACTGCAGCCACTGAGCAAGCAGAGACCATAATCAGATCACACCATCAGTCAAAAATACTGTGCCAGACTTGCTACCTAAGAGGGCACTGGAAACTGCTGTACCCAACATGGTACAGCTCTTGCTATACAGTCCCCACAAATCGCCACCCGAAAGGCCAAAGCAGGAGGTAGTGCTCCACCCTCGTCATGTGCATCCTTCACCTTTCCACCCTCCACTGGGAAGGTGGTGTTCTTCTATCACTGACTATTAAAGGCACCAATCTCAGGCAACACTAGTAAGTGATCCATGTATGTCCCCCTGTGGCAAAGAATACAAACTGCCCAACACTTTTGTATCTTTTAGCACAAAATCCAGGGCTTATCTGCAAAAGAACCTTGTGGAGGAGAAAGGCTTTGGGATGCTTGCAGAGGCCTTCCAAGACTGGATCACTATTTAGAGGCTTCCTGTTGGACCACCCTCAACTACTTGGTCAATGAAAGGTTGATCTCTCTGAAAAAGCTAAAACTACAGGCAACTTTTGTCATCCTCCTCAAGGGACAGTTCTCCTGATGGTCTCTTCATCCTCAAGCACCCTCCCTCCCCCGACTCCTCCCAAGTTAACACAAGCAGAAGATAAATCCCTCCTCTCAGTACCCTTCTCCACCACCGCCAACTCCAGGCTCCGCTCATTCTGCCTCGCCTCACCCTATGCTTGGAACAACCTTCCTGAACCCTTACGCCAAGCCCCCTCCCTGCCCGTCTTCAAGTCTTTGCTTAAAGCCCACCTCTTCAATGCTGCGTTCGGCACCTAACCCTTACCGTTCAGTGAATCCAGAATGCCCCAATTTGACTGCCCCTATCGGACCGACCGTTCACTTGTCTATTAGATTGTAAGCTCTTTGAGCAGGGACTGTCTCTCTTTGTTAAATTGTACAGCGCTGCGTAACCCTAGTAGCGCTCTAGAAATGTTAAGTAGTAGTAGTAGTAGTAGTAGAATTGGCCCATGTCATCATCTGACCTGCTAGTGAGGTACATGGGACATTGACTACTGCGCCTGGGCCCTGGTATAGGCCCCAAGTCTAGATCCTTTCAGGACCCTTGTAAACAAAGGCCACTCAAATTTGTTCTGCAATGGTAAAAAAAAGGAAGTGCCTATTTTCACTGAAGCATTTGCTTCCTTTTGCCACTGCAAGGCAGAAATGGCTTCAGAGTGCCTGTACCAAATCAAGGCCCAAGCTCTATACTGGGGTTCTGGCCCCCACACACAGTGATGAGAGCAATTCCATCCCCACCCCCATCCCCCCAAGGGAGCCACAAACTGGCCTGATAGGAACAAGTTACTCCCATGTGGTCTGGCAGCAATATGGTCTCCATTTCCACCAAAACACATTCCATCCTCGGTCTATGACAAGGGAGCCAATGGCTACAACCAAGCAGTCTACTCTGGTTGCAGCTCCCTGGTGCCACGCACCACCAAATCTGTCTGATCATACTGCAGGCAAAAGGAGCTAGCCTTGATGCTGAAACTAGCTCCCATAGATCTGAACACCTTCTGCTCCCATTGCAGCTGCAGGACCTGACTCAACACCTACTCCAAAACTCGCATAGCTCTCATGCTCGCTTGGGCTACCCCACTTCACCACAGCTAAGCTCAGGGTCAGAGAACAATGCTACTGAGTTCAACTGGAGAAAGGTCTGTAGCTCAATTCCCAGGGCGTACTGGCCACAGACTACCTCAGGACAATAGTTGGTCTAGGAGTCAGGCCTATCCTTCTATCCTGTTGAACCAGTCTGCCCTGCACCATCTGCTGGAGGCACAAAAAATGCTGGCGTTCAGGCTGCACCACTCCTTATATCAGTGAGGTCACAGAGTACTCAAATTTCTCTGCCTCCCAGCTGCTGGTAAGGGAATACAACACTAGTATGGACTAGTCTAGCAGAATAAGGAACAGTGACTTGAATCTCCACACTCAATTCAGTTAAAGAAAATCTATAGAGGGCTCAGAGAGGTGGTCAGGGGATTGCTATGAGGAAGGTGGAAAAAAAAAACCCCTGTATATTTTACATATCTACGGGGGGGGGGGGGGGGGGGGGGGGGAAGAGAATGGAAGGGCCTACGAACTTATTCTGGGCCCACCCAAAAAACTAGGTCTAGGTATGCTACTGCAGCAGGTTGAAGGGCAGAAGTTTCACATTCCCTAAAGTTTTACTGGTCTGGTAGTTATAAACATTCCTGAGTTTACACAAAATTTTAATAGGAAGCAGCTTACTGGCAAAACTAATATCTAAAATTACTTTTAAGTGTACTAGGATATAAAACTCCAAATACAAAACAAATTTTTTTTAAGAGATTCGCTAACTAAAACAGGTGGTACAAAACAAGAGGATATTGCACCTAGTAGTGAATTTCTTCAAACATGTTATTGTCTCCAACTCATTTCTTTCAGTATGCATATCCTTGCCATTGCTCCTGCTCTAGTTTGACAGCCAGCAGTCTCCAATGAATCAGGATCCCACCAGTATCAAATAGCATCATTTACCTCTGACTAGCCTTGGGAAGAAGTACTGCTTATGTTGCAACTATTTGGTACTGTCTTTCTGGTTGCCTCACCCCGGGCCCCCTTGCACTTCAGGGATTATTTTAACCTCAAGTTACCACGGGTCAATAAGTAAACCTAATAGAGGGCTATGTTTCCTGCACAAGGAAGACTAGTGCCATTTCCATAAAATTGTGTGCTGGTTACTTTATGACTGATGTTTGCAATACAATACCCCAATCTGAACATTTCTTTGGTATAATGTTCTAAGAGAAGTCATAACTGTGCTCATGTATGTTAATTATAGGTTAATTATTTTAGAACACATACTTGTATGTACAGGCAGCGTTTCGAGTAAATCAGTAGTTCCCAAACCTGGTCCTGGAGGCACCCCAGCCAGTCAGGTTTTCAGGATTTCCACAATGAATATTCATGAGAGAAACTTGCATGCCCTGCCTTCACTGCATGCAAATCTCTCATGAATATTCATTGTGAAGATACTAAAACTGGGTTCACAATCTAAAAAGGTAATATAAAATATGGCATAAACCAATTACCTACAACTGAATTCAGCATCAGCTCCATTTCTATACGGTTCAAGTCAAGTATGTTTTGAGCTCCGGTTCCTGAAGACACCTTGAGCGAAACATGTCATAGTAACATAGTAGATGACGGCAGAAAAAGACCTGCACGGTCCATCCAGTCTGCCCAAGAAATGTGCCACTTTTTTTTGTGTATACCTTACCTTGATTTGTACTTGTCTTTTTCAGGGCACAGACCATACAAGTCTGCCCAGCACTATCCCCGCCTCCCACCATTGGCTCTGGCACAGTCATGTACAGCTTGGAGAGTTGGGACACAATTTGTATCAACTGAGCACCTGGACTGTGCATGGTTTCTTGTGGAACCTCCTTATTGAACAGCAATGCTTATGTAAATGCATCCATTCTGCAGCTCCCCATTACCTCTCCACTCTCATCTCTCCATACATTCCTACCCGTGAACTCCGCTCACTGGACAAATCTCTCTTGTCGTCCCCCTTCTCCACCACTGCTAACTCCAGACTTTGTTCCTTTTCCCTCGCGGAACCTTATGCCTGGAATAGACTTCCTGAACCTGTACGTCTAGCTCCATCTCTGTTTTCAAATCTATGCTGAAAACCCACCTTTTCACCACTGCTTTTGGCTCCTAGCTACTACTCAATTGCCTCCCCTTGTTCTTTCTCAACCAGTACTTCCCCTCACCCTTGTCTGTCTGTATTATTTTTAGATTGTAAGCTCTATTGAGCAGGGACTGTCTCTCTATGTCAGGTGTTCAGCGCTGCGTGCGTCTGGTAGCGCTATACAAATAATAATAATAATGTATGTTTGGGATGACCAGTGACGGCAAAAGTGTTTTTTTTTTTGTTATTTTCATGATAGTTATGGTACAGTTGATAATTAAAGACAGACTTTAAGCTATGCTTTCTACAGTGACTGTTTTACAATACCTCGGGTTTTGGCAGGGTCATCAGAGATATTCATCAATTTTGGATGTTTGTGTCTAGTCAAGCTATGTATGTGGGGGGTTGGTCCAAGGAACTACATGGTCATTTTGATTTATATGAATAAGATTTTATATAATCTTTAATAAATTTGATGTTTAACTGTGAATTCAATTGTAGGTAAATTAGTTTATGCAATGAATATTCATTGTGGATATCCTGAAAACCTGAATAGCTGGCGTGCCTCCAGGACCAGGTTTGGGAACCACTGGATTAAACTGCAACTTATAGTTTTAAAAAGTAAAAATGTTTCTAAGTCCTTGTAAGGCCTGAGGAAAGTTCTCACACAGTATTAAATGAAAAAAAAAAAAAAAAAAACTATAACCTGACACCTAGCAGGCAATGAAAATATGTCAAACAAAGAAAAATGCCCTCGTTGAGATCTCCTCAACTTATTCAACTATACCGATAAATGATGTAATTATGTTATCTTATGCTCAAGTTGATATTTTATGTAGTTTTGTAATATTTAGTCAGTCAATACAAAACCTGTCAACCAGTCACGTAGCTCAAGGTCAAGAGATTATTAACTGAAAGTGAATGTGTAAATATATATACACATGTATATACACACTAACACTTTATTCTTGAAAGCCCCAAATGTACCATTCCTTATCCATTTAATCATCTCCCTTTCTGAGAATCCAAAATGCTAAAAGCAGTAAGCCTCTAAGTGAAAGTCTAATAGTTTCATTTAAAAATACTAAAAGAGTATTATAGAATACCTAAAAAGCATATAGGAAATTAGTCTTTTCCATTCCACTGATATAGCTGCTTCAAATAAGCTCTGGCAGCCATGCACATAATATTTCACCCTGGGGAATTATGCAATTATGTGCAAGGAAGTTTTATGCACAATTTATAAACAGTATACATAATTATGCAAGACTGCATGATTCCAGTTCCTAAGTGCAGCAAGACCAAAAGGTTAAGATGAGCATCACATGGAGATGCAGCAATGGAGCAAGGCAAGGAGAAGCAGGAAGTGATTTGCAATCCAGAAGGATGCTTATTGGCAATGCTGCACATCCCTGCCTCTGTCATTGAACTAGTTTTTTTTTATTTTTTTGGTGTGGGGGGGGGGGGGGGGGGTTTGGAAGGAGGGTACAGAAGTAGTACTATGTAAAAGCCAAAGGCAAAGAACCTGTCCTGCTGGCTAGAAGTACAGTGAAGGATAAAATTAGCTAATAAGTGTTAGGTACAACTACAGAAGCATTACAGTACAACCCCCTACTCACTCCTGAGTTCTGACCCTCCCCCTTTACTCTCACCGCCCTAAATTAAACAGGCAAAACTTACTGCAGATCTGCACATTCTGCTCCCTTGTTAACTTTCATTCAGGACAGAATTCTGATTGGGATACATCTGTGCTTCCCTTAGCACAGAAACTAAGGATTCCAAAAGCTGCCTTTAGTGGTCCTCAGATGGGATAAACAACCTCCTGCATGTTGGGGTTCTAAGAATACCAAGGGGGCATGTACCACATATGGAGAACCAACACCACTGCACATTCACCCTGTAACACCTTCCCCTCACACATATTTTGCTCCTCACCGCTGAAGCAATACAGACACTGGGTAGCCTTCACCCCAGGAGTAGCACCCACACTCACTCTCATCCAGCACTAACATGCATAAACACAGCACGTATCATCCCTAAAGGGAATATATATCTGCCTAAAGTACAGTGTTTAAGACAATGACCTTTATTCTAGAAGCCTTATGCACAATTTATACATGTTAATACCTGTACATACACATGTACATCATATGCACACAAAAAAACTCAATTTTGGAAAGCTAACATTTAACTACTACTACTGTGTACATACATAAGTACATAAGTAATGCCACACTGGGAAAAGACCAAGGGCCCATCGAGCCCAGCATCCTGTCAACGACAGCGGCCAATCCAGGCCAAGGGCACCTGGCGAGCTTCCCAAACGTACAAACATTCTATACATGTTATTCCTGGAATTGTGGATTTTTCCCAAGTCCATTTAGCAGTGGTTTATGGACTTCTCCTTTAGGAAACCATCTAACCCCTTTTTAAACTCTGCTAAGCTAACCGCCTTCACCACGTTCTCCGGCAACAAATTCCAGAGTTTAATTATGCGTTGGGTGAAGAAACATTTTCTCTGATTTGTTTTAAATTTACTACACTGTAGTTTCATCACATGCCCCCTAGTCCTAGTATTTTTGGAACTACATGAAGACTGCAAGGTGTGTGGTTGGAGCAGGGCTTGGGTGGAACCAAAATCTACATGCGTCTTTCCCCATTTCAGAAAATGAATGCATATGTATGTCCCAATATATTGCTGGGATTTACAGCAGCTCTCTTGCATCTTGCACATGAACTGCTCATTTGGACCAGCCCTTAACTGGAGAGATTAAGGGAGATCTCCCCCTTATTCTCTAGTGCTTATTTCTCCGTACAATTTGAAAATAAGGATCGAGGCCTCCTAATTAGCAGCTATACATGTAGGTTTACAAAATAGTGGGTATATGGCGCAGCAGGCTGAGAATCAGGGAAGTCTGGTTGAAATCTAATCATCATGAGCAAGCTGCTTAACCTTTCCTTGCCTCAGGTTCAAGAAGACTAAGGCCAATACACAGATAACTATTGCAATTGAATGTGACAAAAAACTGCAGATATTTACACATGTAGATTGTGGTATACCAATTTAGCTGTGTGTCTGCAATTACATGTGTGAAGGAAAAATTAGTTCTTACCTGATAATTTTCTTTCCATTACTCCCAACAAATCAATCCTGAGACTTGTGGGTTATGTCCTTCTACTAGCAGATGGAAATAGAGAGAGAACGTCAGAGATAGCTTTATATGGTCACAAGCAGCCAGCTTCAATACTGCTGATACCAAAGAAGTGGAAATTCAGAAATCCAACCAAACCACACACTCTTCTGTCTCCGCGAACCAAATTTGGAACCTCAGCCACCTAAGCGGGAGGCAGAAGTCACTGAAGTGGATACTGCATTATCCTTTTTTTTCTTTTTTAAAGAAAGAAACCGAACGCAGGAACTCAACATCAGGAATGAAATGTGAAACCCAAACAAACCTCAGAAAATATAGTCTCAGACAGGGTGTGCCTCTAGATTTGTTGGGACTAAAGAAAAGAAAATTATTAGTTAAGAACTAATTTTTCCTTTCATAGTGTCCCACAGATCAATCCAAAGACTTGCAGGATGTACCAAAGCAGTCCTCAAGTAGGGCGGGAAACAGCCACCCCAGAAGAAATGATTGAAGCATCAAATGCCATATCCTGACGGGCCACCACGTCCAATTTATAATGCTTAGTAAAGAAATGCACCAAAGCACACATGGCAGCCCTGCAAATGTCCTCCATTGAAAAAAAAATGAAACTCAGCACGCAACACCTCCTGTGCTCTTGTGGAGCATGCCCGCACCTGCAAGGGAGGAGATTTACCCATAGCTACGCAAAGTCAAAACTATCACCTCCTGCAAACAAATCACCAGTGGCATAGGATGCCATGTTTCCTTTCTTGAGGCCAGCATGAAGGACAAAAATATGATCAGAATGGCAGAATTAGTGACCTTCAGGTAACGCTTAAGAATGCGACGAACATCCAAACATTGTAGTACCCGGAATTCGGCAGGATAGTCCTCCAGGCAAAAAGCTGGCAACACCAGAGCCTGGTTCAGATGCAAACGAGATACCACCGACGCTGCCATGGCTCTAACACTATGAGCCGTGACATGACCCTCAAGAGCCAGCCCAGCCTGAGCGTAAGTGAAGGAAATGCAATCTGCTAGCCAATTGGAGATGGTGCGTTTCCCGACAGCGACCCCCTTCCTATTGGGGTCAAAAGAAATAAACAATTGGGCGGACTGTCTGTGGGGCTGCGTCCGCTCCAAATAGAAGGCCAACGCTCGCTTGCAGTCCAATGTGTGCAACTGACGTTCAGCAGGGCGGGTATGCGGTCTGGGAAAGAATGTTGGCAAGACAATTGACTGGTTAAGATGGAACTCAGACACCACCTTTGCAAAGAACTTAGGGCGAGTGCGGAGTACTACTCTGTTATGATGAAATTTGGTATAAGGAGCATGAGCTACCAGAGCTTGAAGCTCACTGACTCTACGAGCTGAAGTAACTGCCACCAAGAAAATGACCTTCCAGGTCAAGTACTTCAGATGGCAAGAATTCAGTAGCTCAAAAGGAGGCTTCGTCAGCTGGGTGAGGACAACATTGAGATCCCATGACACTGCAGGAGGCTTGACAGGGGGCCTTGACAAAAGCAAGCCTCTCATGAATCGAACGATTAAAGGCTCTCCAGAGATGGCTTTACCCTCTACACGATAATGGTAAGCACTAAGGTGATTCCTTACTGAGTTGGTCTTGAGACCAGACTCTGATAAGTGCAGAAGGTATTCAAGCAGGTTCTGTGCAGGACAAGAACAAGGTTCTAGGGCCTTGCTCTAACACCAAACGACAAACCTCCTCCACTTGGAAAAGTAACTCCTCTTAGTGGAATCTTTTCTAGAGGCAAGACACGGGAGACACCCTCAGACAGACCCAACGAAGCAAAATCTACGCCCTCAACATCCAAGCCGTGAGAGCCAGAGACTGAAGGTTGGGGTGCAGAAGCACTCTGTCGTTCTGCGAAATGAGAGTCGGAAAACACTCCAATCTCCACGGTTCTTCGGAGGACAACTCCAGAAGTAGAGGGAACCAGATCTGACGGGGCCAAAAAGACGCTATCAGAATCATGGTGCCGTGGTCTTGCTTGAGCTTCAGCAAGGTCTTCCCCACCAAAGGTATGGGAGGATAAGCATACAGGAGGTTGTTCCCCCAATGAAGGAGAAAGGCATCCAACGCCAGTCTGCCCTGTGCCTGTAGTCTGGAACAGACCAGAGGCAGCTTGTGGTTGGTCTGAGAGGCAAAAAGGTCCAGTGAGGGGGGTGCCCCACTCTCGGAAGATCTTGCGTACCACTCTGGAATGGAGCAACCACTCGTGCGGTTGCATGACTCTGCTCAGCCTGTCGGCCAGACTGTTTACGCCTGCCAGGTATGTGGCTTGGAGACGCATGCCAAACTGGCAGGCCCAATGCCACATCCTGATGACTTCCTAGCACAGGGGGCGAGATCCGGTGCCCCCCTGCTTGTTGATGTAATACATTGCAACCTGACTGTCTGTCCGAATATGGATGATTTGGTAGGACAGCCGATCCCTGAAGGCCTTCAGTGCGTTCCAGACCGCTCGGAGCTCCGGGAGGTTGACCTGAAAATCTTGTTCCTGGGGGGGGGGACCACACCCCCGGGGGTGCGGAGCCCGCTCCCCACCCCAGGCGAGATGCATCCGTCGTCAGCACTTTCATGGGCTGCGGAATTTGGAATGGATGTCCCAGGGTCAAATTGGTCCGAATTGTCCACAAGTGCAGCGAATTGCGGCAACTGACGGACAGGCGGATGACATCTTCTAGATTCCCGGTGGCTTGGCACCACTGGGAAGCTAGGGTCCATTGAGCAGATCTCATGTGAAGATGAGCCATGGGAGTCACATGGACCGTGGAGGCCATATGGCCCAGGAGTCTCAACATCTGCCGAGCTGTGATCTGTTGAGACGCTCTGGTCTGGGAAGCGAGGGACAGGAGATTCTGAGCCCTCACCTCGGGAAGAAAGGCCTGAGCCGTCTGGGAATTCAGCAGAGCTCCTATGAATTCCAGAGATTGGACTGGCTGGAGATGGGACTTCGGGTAATTTATCACAAACCCTAGCAGCTCCAGAAGTTGAATAGTGCACTGCATGGACCGAAGAGCTCCTGCCTCTGAGGTGCTCTTCACCAGTCAATCGTCGAGATAAGGGAACACATGCACCCCCAGCTTGCGTAGATACGCCGCAACCACCACGAGGCACTTCGTGAACACCCGTGGTGCAGAGGCGAGCCCAAAGGGCAGCACACAATACTGAAAGTGACGTGTCCCCAGACGGAATCGGAGATACTGTCTGTGGGCTGGCAGTATCGGGATGTGAGTGTAAGCGTCCTTTAAACCCAGGGAACATAGCCAATCGTCTTTCTGAATCATGGGTAGAAGGGTGCACAAGGAAAGCATCCTGAACTTTTCCCGGACCAGATATTTGTTCAGGCCTCTCAGGTCTAGGATGGGGCGCATCCCCCCCGTTTTCTTTTCCACAAGGAAGTACCTGGAATAGAATCCCTGCCCTTCCTGCCCGGGTGGCACGGGCTCAACCGCATTGGCGCTGAGAAGGGTGGAGAGTTCCTCTGCAAGTACCCGCTTGTGATAGGAGCTGAAGGACTGGGCTGCCGGTGGACAATTTGGTGGAGGAGAGACCAAATTCAGGGTGTATCCGCACCGCACTATTTGGAGAACCCACTGGTCTGAGGTTACGAGAGGCCACCTTTGATGAAAAAGTTTCAACCTCCCCCCGAACGGCAGGCCGTCCAGCACGGACACTTTGATGGCGGCTATGTTCCCATGGATCCAGTCAAAAGCCCGTCCCCTGCTTTTGCTGTGGAGGCGCAGGGGGCTGCTTAGGCGCACGCTGTTGACGGGAACGAGCGCGCTGGGACTGTCCCTGTGCCTGACGAGGCCTTCGGGCCGGCTGGGTGTACCTACGCTTGCTGTAAGCGTAGGGTGCAGCCTGCCGGGCCCGGGAAAAACGTCCACCTGTAGAGGTGGATGCTGAAGGCGCCCGGTGGGAGAGCTTGTCAAGAGCGGTTTCCCACTGGTGTAGTTGGTCCACCAACTGCTCGACCTTCTCACCG
Source organism: Microcaecilia unicolor (assembly GCF_901765095.1). Classification (NCBI taxonomy): domain Eukaryota; kingdom Metazoa; phylum Chordata; class Amphibia; order Gymnophiona; family Siphonopidae; genus Microcaecilia; species Microcaecilia unicolor. Next base: position 183,067,027 of record NC_044039.1, on the reverse strand, counting down.
AAAATGTTATGCCCCCGGCAAGGGACATCCGCCAGCCGCTGCTGGGTGCGGTTGTCCAGGTCAGAGGCACGCAGCCATGAGAGTCTGCGCATCACTATACCTTGGGCCGCAGCTCGAGATGCCACATCACAGGTGTCATAGATACCCCTGGACAGGAACTTTCTGCACGCCTTCAGCTGCCTGACCACCTCCTGAAAAGGCCTGGACTGCTCCGGAGGGAGCTTGTCGACCAGGTCCGCCAGTTGCCGCACATTGTTCCGCATGTGAATGCTCATGTAGAGCTGGTATGATTGGATGCGGGTCACGAGCATGGAAGATTGGTAGGCCTTCCTCCCAAACGAGTCCAGAGTGCGAGACTCCCGCCCAGGGGGCGCCGAGGTGGTATCCCTCGAACTCCGTGCCCTTTTGAGAGCAGAGTCCACGACCACCGAGTCATGAGGCAATTGAGGCCGCATCAACTCTGGGTCTGAGTGGATCCTGTATTGGGACTCCGCTTTCTTGAGGATGGTGGGATTAGATAGTGGCTTCAACCAGTTCCGAAGCAGTGTCTCCTTAAGTACATTGTGCAACGGCACCGTGGAAGACTCTCTAGGTGGTGATGGATAGTCGAGGACTTGAGCATCTCCGCCCTCTGCTCATCCACAGTAACCACAGGAAAGGGAATGCTGATGGACATATCCCGGTAAAAGAGGCAAAGGAGAGGCTCTCAGGAGGCGAGAGCTTCCTCTCCGGTAAAGGAGTGGGGTCGGAGGGAAGGCCCACAGACTCCTCTGAGAGAAATATCTGGGGTCCTCCTCCTCCCCCCACGAGGCCTCCTCCTCGGTGTCGGACATGAGCTCTCTCAGCTCAGACCTCAACCGGGCCCGTCTCGACTGCGAGGAACCACGTCCTCGATGATGGCGTCGAGCGGTGGACTTCCGCGCCGGCGGGGACGAAGCTCCCTCCATCAACGTCGACGGGGACTCCACCTGCGTGGCGGTCCACACCGGCGCCACAAGCAGTGTCGGAGGCCTCAGCATCGGGCCAGAGCCCACCAGCACCGCCATCAACGGCGCCGGGGACGCAAGCACCCCCGGTACCGGCAGAGCCTGGCGCATCAGCCCTTCCAGGATCTCGGGAAGGATGGCTCGGAGGCACTAGTCAAGGCCCGCTGTCGAGAAAGGCAGAGGGGCCGGTGTTGGAAGCTGCTCGGGTCCAGGAGACGGTACCGAGGTACCCGCAGACTCACGCAGCGACACCTCTTCGACCGAGGGGGAACACTCCTCCCGGCACTGCCGCTTCCTGGGCGTCGAGTCGTCCCTCGATGTACCGGAGCTGGCAGTCCCGTGCGCCGTGGTTGACCGATCATGGTGCTTCTTGGCTTTCTTGCGATGCCCGTCATAGGCGCTCGGCGGAAAAGACGAGGAGGAGGTAGAACCCCCCCCCCCGGCCTTGAGGTATCGGATCCGACAGGGTTCAGTCCCGATGGCCCTGAGCAGAGGGAGTGGCCGGGGCAGACTGCCCGCGCTGCCGCTCACCCCTGCCGTCACCGGCAGGCTGGCGGGCCAAAGGTACCTATATTCCTAGGGTCGATGCCAGAGTCTGCGCCGACTTCGTCGACATCGGTACCGAAGACCCAGCCGTCAACACCGATGCCGTAGAGGTCGACGTCGAAGGGCCGGCGCAAGTTCCAAAAAGCCGGTCCCGCAGAACTTGCCTCGCCACCTGTGTCCGCTTTCTTAAGCCGAGACACAAGGTGCACAACTTGGAATTATGCTCCGGGCCGAGGCACTGGAGACACCAAGCGTGAGTATCGGTCTGCGAGATCTGCCGGCCGCACCGACCACACTTTTTGAATCCGCTCGGGACCTTCGAGGACATCAACAGAAAAATTGCGTCGGCGAAGTCAAAATCGTCAATGGTGGCGGTGAAAAGCACACCCGAAAAAGAAGAAACGACCGTGCGGCCGCGACGACGCGCCCTCGCGGCTAAAAACGAGGAAAACTCTTTTTAGCTGTTTTTTTTTTTTTTTTTTAACACGCGAACGAGTACTCAAAAAGAGAAAAAACCGCGGCTAGGCCGCAATCTGGTTTCCGGGGCTGACTAGGAGACGGGCACACGTCTCTCTCCAGCGCGAAATAGAAAAAACTGAGCGGGAACGGTCGCGCACAGTGGGAAGACAGCCACGCATGCGCGGTGGGCGTGCCCTGCGTGCGGGACCGCCCGTGAAGTTTTTCTTCCGGTTGGTGGGGGCTGCCGTGGACGTCAACCCAGTCGTGAGAACAAGCAGCCTGCTTGTCCTCGGAGAAATGCCCTCTCAAGGGCCAGGCTGTAAGACCAAAGGGGAAGGTGTCCTCCATCTGAATGGGTCCCTGGGTCAAAAGCCCAACCTGAACAGGCAGGCAGAGCGAGCAATCGAACAGCAGACTGATGAGATTCACATACCAGGGGCGCCGAAGCTAATCTGGTGCCAATAAGATCACCCTTACGGGATGCCTCGCAATCCGGCCTACTACTCGCCCTACCATAGGCCATAGCAGGAACACGTAAAGGAGACAGGAGGGCCAACTTTGAAGCATGGCATCGATCCCCCCTGAACCGAACTCCCTTCCTCTGCTGAAGAAAATCACGATACTTTTGCATTGGCCCTGCTGGCCATGAGGTCCACCACAGGCATCCCCCAGCGGTCCGTGATCTGTTCAAACACCTGCGGCAAAAGTTCCAATTTGCCCGGGTCCAAAATGTTCCAACTGAGGAACTCTTGCCTGCACATTCGCCGCCCCAGCAATGTGCGCCACTGAGAGCCTGACAAGCTCTTTGACCCCCTCCCCCGTCTGTTCAAGTAAGCAACTGCTGTTGCATTGTCTGACAGAACCTGCATGGGACACCCCCGCAGGATGCTCAAACTCCTGGAGTGCCAGGTGAATCACCCGCAGCTCCAACTGGTATATGAACCAGGGACTCCTGGGCCGTCCGACCAAGGTAATGAGCTCCCCAACCGTAAAGGCAGGCATCTGTGGTAACTACAGCCCAGTTTGGCATCACCAAGGGATAACCCCTTTGCAGATGCTCTGGAGTCAGCCACCACTGAATCGTTGATCTGGCTCAAGGCGTCCATGGCACCTTGACCTGGTAATCCTCTGAGAGAGGTGACCACCGGCTGAGCAGGGACAGCTGAAGGGGCCGCATGTGACTCCTGGCCCGCATGTGACATCCAACGTGGTTGCTATGGACCTCAACCCTTGTATGTAATCCCATGCCTGGGTTGCCAGCTTCTGTAGAAGACTCTACAATTGGCCCTGGAGTTGTAGCCTGCATGCTGACAAAGACACAGTCCCGGTCCAGTTGTCTAGGTACTCCAGAGACTGCGACGGACAGGAGTAGCATTTTGGCAAATTGATCACTCAGCCCAGGGACTGCAGGAGACTGATCACTCTTTCCGTTGCCTTTAGGCTCCCCTGTAGAACAACGCCCAAATCAGCCAATCATCCAGATAGAGGTGCGCTTGAACCCCCTCCATCCGGAAAGCTGCTGCAACGACCACCATGATCTTTGAAAAGGTCTTGGGCGCTGTACTGAGCCCAAAGGGCACAGCCTGAAACTGCAAGTGCTGAGCACTGCAAACCAGAGAAAACATTGATGAGGGGGCCAAATGTGGATGTGCAAATAGGCCTCCTTTAGGTCGAGCTTGGTCAAGAATTCTCCCGGTTGCACTGTGACATGACCAATCGCAAGGTTTCCATTCTGAAAAGCCGAATCTGTAAGGCCTCGTTTACAAACTTGATGTCCACACAGACCAGACAGACGCCCTTTTTGGGTACCACAAAGTATACTGAATAACGACCAAGGCCACATTCCTTTGCCACACTGCGGCTTAACAATTCGGCCAGGGTTTCTGACACCACCACTAACTTGGCCACAGCTTTGCAGGGAGACTCAAAAAATAAGTCTGACAAAGGCTGGGCAAACGCAAGTTTGTATCCATCCCAGATTACCTCCAAAATCCAAGACCCATCCATCAGAAGTTACCCTGACTCATTCCCCCAGAAAATGGAGGACAGACTTCCACCAATAACTGTTACGGAATGGACCAGGACCCCATCACTGCAGACTTCTCGCTGTGGGCTGCGCCCTAAAGGCTGAAGGCCTGCACTCGCCACAAAAGGACTGTGCTTTCTGTTGAAACTGAGATCTCTTGAAGGCCTCTGCACGTCCTGGACGGTAAGGCTTTGCCTCCCGGAACTGAGATTGGACAGTCCAGAGTGGGATCCCATTTTCTATCTATCTTTGGGAAAGCACCAACCCTTAGAACCATCCAACACTTTCACAATCTTTTCCAGATCCTCCACAAAGAGAAGTTTCCCTCTGAAGGGCAACCTTGCCAGTCACGACTTTGAGGCCACATCTGCTGCAACCAAATCCAGCGATGCACTGTGATGGCCAAGGATACCTCCTTGGCCAACACCCACAACAGATCATAAAGCAGATCTTCAAAGTAGGCCAAACCGGACTCGAGCTGGGAGAACACGAAAGTGCTTCTCTGCCGAGGAAGACAAACCCACGAGAGGCACAGTCACACTGCAGAATTCTCCCCCCCCCCCCCCCCCCCGAGCTTCCAGCAATGCCAAGCACTCCTCTGTTTGGTTCCCTTCCTGCTTTTTTAAACTGCCCCTGCAGCATCAGGAGGCAAGAGAGAATAGCTGGGGCCAGAGAACGCAGAGTACAGATGTCCACAAAAATGGAGTCATCGTCAGGGGGGAGGGACCTGGCACTACCAGGTATACCCCCAAAAGTCCCAAGAACTGGAACCTTAACCCTGATCCAGACTCAACAGGGACCTGTAAGATGGGCTAGGAGCCAGATCAATCCAGAGCTCCACAATTATGATCCTCCAACTGCTAGATAGAGAGAACACTGAAGAGAAGCTGGCTGAACATGAGCACATATAGCTTTGAAGTTCTCTATCTCCACCTGCTGGTAGAAGGACATAACCCACACGTCTCTGGACTGATCTGTGGGATGCTATGGAATTGGTGGTTTTCTCCATTCAAGTTTTCAAACTTATACCTTGTAAAATGGTTGCTCTCGTTACACATGCAAGCAAACACATGCACTCCTACATATATTTTAGAATAAGACTCTACATAAGCAGATCCTTCTCTAAAAAAACAAAGCTGTACATATCCTGACCTGGACTATCAATTGCAATTCTATCTAAAATGGGGTTGTATAGCAATTACTTTCACATTATTATTTTTTTTTTAGTGCATAATTCCCTGGGGCTTACCAACTGTATTCCATTAGCTTAGTTTTAAAAAGCTTTCAGAGGGAATCTAATTTTGGACTTGTTCTAGTAGTCTTCCCAAGCACAGAGAGATACCAATATAAATAGTGTTATGCTGCTAAAGCAGATCCATGTGTAAGCACTTTTCAAAAATAGTTCTAAAATCATGTATTAGCCGGGATGCATTCTGCATCACTTTTCTTCTTTTTTCTTTTGTTTTTTTCTTGTTTTAATCTTTATTTATATCACTTTCAATTTATATTCCCAAAGTCAAACTTTGTCAAGAAATATAAAAATTTCAAAGAAATATACATAACATTATGGAAACTTCCATAAATCAAGAAAAAATTTCTTTTATACATAGTCCTCAAATGTGGGAGGCTGATATTATATAAACCTTATATAGAGGATAAGGATATATGATAAAGAAACGTATATTAATGGAAAATAAAGCGTCGAGAATGTTACAACTTCCTAATTCAAAGTCCTACATTAGATTCCTAAGGGGGTTTTGGAACTCTTGCATTCAAAAAAGATCTAAGCTGTATTGGATCAAAAAAATGGTATGTCTTATTCTCAAAAAATATAACACTTGCAAGGAAATCGTAACTGAAATTTTGCCCCCAATTGTATTGTCTCTCGTCTTAAAAGTAGAAATTTCTTCCTCCTTTCTTGCGTAGTCCTGGACACATCCGGGAATACCTGAATCTTCTCCCCCATATATACCATTGAGGAAATTTGTCGAAAATATTGTCTCAATAATGCTTCTTTATCCATAAGAAAAACAAAGGACACCAACAAAGTAAATCTATATTCAACTGCATCACTTTTTTCTGTAATATATTTAAGTTCCTGTATGTTGCCAAAGAATATACTTGACACTCAGTTTTGAATCTGGGCCATGTAAGGTACTGCACTACCTAATGGCTTAAATGCTAGCCTACAGATGTCTAAACATTCCTTCCCCTTCCTCCAATTTTTCTTGCAGCTCCTCCTCAGCGCAACTGTTTCTACTATATCCAGTAGAAAAACAAACCTCAGACTGATTTCAAACTAACAGAAATAAAACTAGACAGAAAAGATTTTTTTTTACTCAGGCTGTGTCTCTACCATGCACAGTCTTATTATAACAGCTCAACAACTAGGATTGCTAATTACAGCTTACAGAATTTGCCAACACCTACTTGTAACCAAAATGTTTTGTAGATGCATAATCTGACTTCCCAGAACCAGCTTTATGAATCTTGGTCCCTCATGCATCTACTAAGAACAAATATTGCCAGATTGGGACAGACCGAGAGTCCATCAAACCCAGTATCCTGTTTCCAACAGTGACCAATTCGGGTCACAAGTACCTTGCAAAGTCTCTGCAAAAGACTCTTTAGCAAAGTCACAATTAGACTAGTATTGCCAGATACTGGTAACCTGGACTGGACACCGTCCAACAGGATGCTGGGCTCAGTGGACCTTGGTTTGACTCCACATGGCCTCATGTTTTTGGTAGTGTGTGCCTCCATAAAGGCTACAGCCAGAAAGTCATTCCATTTTAAAGAGGCTGCTTGAAATGTCTTAGCAGCTAACCTATGAATTGTTTATACCATCCCTCATCCAGCTCCTCTCCCCCAGAATTTCAGAAGCAGGAACAGAATAAGCAGTACAAGCTGCTGATTTAAGTAAGGTGAAATTTTGTTCTTACCTGATATATTTCCTTTCCTTAAGTTCTATAAGACCAGACAAACCGGTTGTGCTCCACAACCAGAAAGAGGCAGAGAACTTAGACTGAGCAATTTTCACTATTAGAAGTGCTGATGCAATCTTAGAACTTATCAGTATTCTTTTGTCAAAGCAGATGATTAAGCTCTATGTATGTGGAAACCATCAGACCAGGAAACAAAAACGAAACGAAACAACCAACCTCAACATGCTCCTCTGTTTCATAGTGTAGTGTAGTCCAGAATTCTGCTAAAGTGCTGAGACTGGAAACCGTTTAGGAAATGTAAACCTTAAGAGGAGTTCAGCTGCTTGGTATGCTGTCAAGGTAGCTTTCAGGTGGATCCAGGAATGGTCTAGCGGGACTTAATTTCGTCTTCCCTATGTTCTTATCTGAATTTATTGTTATCCTCCAGCTAAACCAGTCTAGACAAATGGGATATACCCAAGCTTTACAGTCTTGGGTAGAAAGAAGGCAGAACCCCCTTAACCACCCTCCCAACAGCATCTTCTGCTTGAACATCTGATTTGTAGTGCTTGATAAAGGAATGCAGGGATAACCAGGTCTCTGCTTTTAAAATTATCCACTGGAGAGACTGCTCTAGCCTCTGCCCATAATGCTGTATGAGCTCTCATGGGATGCACTAAGTGTGGATACGGCTTTATTTTCCAGTAAGCAAAAAAAAAAAAAAAAATTGTATTAATCCAAAGAGCCAAAAGTGACTTGGAGGCTGCCTCTCCCTCATGTGAACCATTGTATTACCACAAAAAGAATTGGAAAGAGATTTGGTAACCTACAGGCAAAGAAGAGAGAATCAAGACTGCAGACATCCAACACATGGAAGATTCTCCGCTCACCACAGTCTTCCCTAGAGAAAGCTGGGAGACAGACCTCCTGATTTACACTGAATGGAAAAAAGGGTAATACCATATGCAATGTACTGACTTTAAAGGATATATATACTACTACTACTTATTTCTAAAGCGCTACTAGCGTACATAGCGCTGTACACTTGAACATGAAGAGACAGTCCCTGCTCGACAGAGCTTACAATCTAATTAGGACAGACAAACAAGACATAAGGGAATATTAAAGTGAGGATGATAAAATATGGGTTCTGAACACGTGAATAAAGGTTAGGAATATAGATCTGTGCAAGATAGAATTGCATACACTATACATGCCTTGCTGAGCACTACTACTACTACTACTACTACTATTTAGCATTTCTATAGCGCTACAAGGCATACGCAGCGCTGTACAAACATAGAAGAAAGACAGTCCCTGCTCAAAGAGCTTACAATCTAATAGACAAAAAATAAATAAAGTAAGCAAATCAAATCAATTAATGTGAACGGGAAGGAAGAGAGGAGGGTAGGTGGAGGCGAGTGGTTACAAGTGGTTACGAGTCAAAAGCAATGTTAAAGAGGTGGGTTTTCAGTCTAGATTTAAAGGTGGCCAAGGATGGGGCAAGACGTAGGGACTCAGGAAGTTTATTCCAGGCGTAGGGTGCAGCGAGACAGAAGGCGCGAAGTCTGGAGTTGGCAGTAGTGGAGAAGGGAACAGATAAGAAGGATTTATCCATGGAGCGGAGTGCACGGGAAGGGGTGTAGGGAAGGACGAGTGTGGAGAGATACTGGGGAGCAGCAGAGTGAATACATTTATAGGTTAGTAGAAGAAGTTTGAACAGGATGCGAAAACGGATAGGGAGCCAGTGAAGGGTCTTGAGGAGAGGGGTAGTATGAGTAAAGCGACCCTGGCGGAAGATGAGACGGGCAGCAGAGTTTTGAACCGACTGGAGAGGGGAGAGGTGACTAAGTGGGAGGCCAGCAAGAAGCAGATTGCAGTAGTCTAAACGAGAGGTGACAAGGGTGTGGATGAGGGTTTTGGTAGAGTGCTCGGAAAGAAAGGGGCGGATTTTACGGATGTTGTAAAGAAAGAAACGACAGGTCTTGGCGGTCTGCTGGATATGAGCAGAGAAGGAGAGAGAAGAGTCAAAGATGACCCCAAGGTTTCGAGCTGAGGAGACAGGGAGAATGAGAGAGCCATCAACAGAAATAGAAAACGGGGGGAGTGGGGAGGTGGGTTTGGGGGGGAAAATGAGAAGCTCGGTTTTGGTCATATTTAATTTCAGGTGGCGTTGAGACATCCAGGCAGCAATGTCAGACAAGCACGCTGAAACTTTGGTTTGGATGCAAGGTGAGATATCAGGGGTAGAAAGGTAGATTTGGGAGTCATCAGCATAGAGGTGGTAGGAAAAGCCATGGGATGAGATTAATGAACCAAGGGAAGAAGTGTAGATAGAAAAGAGGAGGGGACCAAGAACAGAACCCTGAGGTACGCCGACAGGCAGAGGGATAGAAGTAGAAGAGGATCCACTAGAGTGAACACTAAAGGTGCGGAGGGAGAGGTAGGAAGAGAACCAGGAAAGGACAGAGCCCTGGAATCCAAGTGAGGACAGGGTATCGAGAAGTATGCTGTGATCGACAGTGTCAAAAGCAGCGGAAAGATCAAGAAGAATGAGGATGGAATATTGACCTCTGGATTTAGCCAGTAATAGGTCATTGGAGACTTTAGTAAGCGCAGTTTCGGTTGAGTGGAGAGGGCGAAAACCAGATTGTAATGGGTTAAGAATAGCATGTGAGGAGAGAAAATCAAGGCAGCGGCGGTGAACAGCACGCTCAAGTAATTTGGAGAGAAAAGGAAGGAGGGAGATGGGTCGGTAATTAGAGGGACAAGTAGGGTCAAGTGAAGGCTTCTTAAGGAGAGGTGTGACCACAGCATGTTTAAAGGCAGCAGGGACAGTCGCAGTGGAAAGTGAGAGGTTGAGAATGTGACAGATAAAAGGAATAAGAGTAGGAGAGATGGCATTAAGAAGGTGGGTGGGAATGGGATCAGAAGAACAGGTGGTACATTTTGAGGAAGAAAGGAGAAGTGTAGTTTCCTCAATAGTAACTTCAGGAAAGGAGGAAAGGGAATGAGGGGAAGGAGAGAGAGGGGAACGGACTAGTGGAGGGAGAGCTGGTGAGGTAGAGAAAGCAAGGTTTATCTTTTGAACCTTGTTGTGAAAGAATTCAGCAAGGGTCTGAGGAGATAATGAAGGGGGAGTTGGGGGAGGGGGCACCTTGAGGAGAGAGTTCAATGTGGTGAAGAGAAGTCGAGGATTAGAGCCAAGAGAGTTGGTCAGTTGGATATAATAATCCTGTTTGGCACGTAAAAGAGCAGATTGGAAGCAGGTCAGCATGAACTTAAAGTGTAAGAAATCAGCAAGGGCCCGAGATTTCCGCCAGAGGCGTTCGGCGGAGCGGGTACAGGAACGTAGGTAGCGGATATTAGAAGTCAGCCAAGGTTGGGGTTTTGTACGCCTTACAGGGCGGGTCATCAAAGGTGCAAGAGTGTCTAAGGCAGAGGATAGAGTATTGTTGTAAGAAGAAACAGCCTCGTTGACAGACGTGGATGGTGCCACAGTAGAGAGGAGGTTTGAAACATGGGAGGATAGAGATGAAGGGTCAATGTCGTGAAGATTCCTAGATAAATTAGATAGGATAGGATGGGACTGGGAGGGAGGAGCAGATTGCCATAAGGAAAACCATCTTAACAACAAATCCTTAAGTGTTGCTCGCTTCTGAAAAGCTTGAATGCTGGCCTGACAAGGACTTTAAAAGGTAGAGAGAACGGCAAGAAAAATGATAAAGGGGATGGGACAACTTTCTTATGAGGAAAGGCTAATGCAGCTAGGGCTCTTCAGTTTGGAGAAGAGAAGGCTGAAGGGAAATATGATACAGGTCTATAAAATACCGAGTGGAGTGGAATGGGGACAGAAATCGCTTGTTTACTCTTTCCAAAAACACAAGGACTAGGAAGCAGTGGCGTAGGAAGGGGGGGCAGTGGGGCGGTCCCCCCCGGATGCACGCCACTGTGGGGGGTGTCGTCTCCGTTGGTTCCTTGCTCCCTCTGCCCCGGAACAGGTTACTTCCTGTTCCGGGGAAGAGAGAGCAAGGAACCAATGGAGCCGACGCAGCTCCCAGCGACATGGGCTCAGGGGCGGATCGGCCCTCCGGCCCGCCCCGCGCTGCCAAAGTAAGGTAAAATGCGCTCAGAGGGGGGGGTGCGCGGTGGCAACCCACCCCGTGTGCCAGCCGCCCCCGCTACGGCACTGCTAGGAAGGACAAGCAATGAAAAAGTAAATTTTTTAAAAATAAATAAAATTAGAGAAAATATTTCTTCACTCAACATGCAATTAAACTCTGGAATTTGTTACCATTCTGAGGGGGGGGGGGGAATAGTTGGGGGATAGGGATAAAGGGCATATATATATGAAAAGTATTGATGACTGTCTGCACATGACTAACTGGTTACATCTGATGTGACTATTTTTGCTGATTGTCAATGTGTATGTTATATTAGAATGTCATCAATAAAAAATTGTTGAAACTAAAAGGTTTGGATAATTTCCAAGGAGAAAAGTCCATAAGCCATAATTAACAGAGTTGAGATAATCCACTGTTTATTTCTAGGATAAGCAGCATAAAAATCTGTTTTACTCTTTTAGGATCTGATAGGTACATGGATTGGCCACTGTTTGAAACAGGATACTGGGCTTGATGGACCTTGGTCTGTCCCAGTATGGCAATGCTTATGTTCTTATGACCAAAGATTGCGAGGTGAAGGCAGGTTTTTGTTTTGTTTTTAAACCAACACACTAAAAGTGCTGCCAGGGCATATACTGCAACCTGTACTTTGAGAGAACCGAGACAGACCTCTGAGACCCTCCAGAAGTGCCAGAAGCAAGAAAGCATCTACACACGGCCATGGAAACCTTGCATTCACATCAAGACTGAAATCTGTTACACCTTCAGAAGTATGGTTACCATAGGCACAGAGTAGCCCTCTCATTAACTTGTACCTTTCAAGGGCCCGAGTTTTCCATGAGGGTACAAAGCCCTGCTAAAAAAGAGCCCAGTTTCTTGTGGGAACCACAGGACTTCATACCAGAGTAGCATACCAGCGGCACCTGGGTCAGTCTGGAGCCATGAGAATCATAAAGGCTGGATGTCTTGCAATCCTGTGCAGCATGTAGATTATGAGCTGCCCAATGGCCCTTCATGAGGCCAAGCCTGGATAACGCTGATGCCCTCGGAACCCTGTTCCTGCCAACAATTGACGAGCCACTAGGCTTTGGCATTCCCACACAATGCCATCAGACAGAAAACTGGTTGCCCTCACTGGTCCACCAGCATTTGAAATGCCTATGCCCCCAAGATTTTACTCACCCAGTTGGCTTCCAGATGCCTATGCTTACTGGGCACAGTAGGGCAATCTCTGATGCTACCTCTGATGCTACCACTGCACTTTTGATGCCTTCTTGCTTGCTGACATAGGCACCATTGTTGCATTGTCTGAGAAAACCCAAACCACTGTCACGTTTGTGACTGTTTTCCATGTGGGTGCTCTCCTTGCCCTCTGTTGGCCAGAACTGGTGGCTGCTATGGACTGTTTTCTGCTGTCTTCCATGTTCCAGACTTCAGTGAGTCCGGTCCGGATTTTCCAGGTTGCCAGACTTGCTCTGCTGGTTTGTCCTGGAACAGCAACCTTACTTGGCTGGTGATTTACTGCAGCTGTGGGTCAGCTGCTGAGGGGCTTATTAGCTTCTGTGAGCCTTGCCTTGGTATCAAAGGTCATCCTGAGTTCCTGTTGGTTTGTTGGAGTTCCTGCTCCAAGTTTCCTGTGTGTTTGACCCTTTGCCTGGACCTGGACTTTGATTTTGCTTTCTGCCTGCCTAAAAGACTCTGGTTAGTTTTTGGATTACCTGTGTTTGCTGCCTGCCCTTTGACTTTGCTGTGCTACTGGATATTGTTACTGTCTACTATTAAAGCCTCTTCTAGTTATATTCTGTGGTTCCTGCCTGTTGTGTTCAGCACTGCTTTCTGCTTGGGTGATTTGCCTGCCCCTGCCACTCCTTGGCAGTGGCCCAAGGGCTCACAATTTCAGAGACTGGGTGAGAGCCCTGACAACCACTAACACTAGAAGACTGAAAATTCTAGTGCCTGCCAAACCGCTCTGGCCATCAGTCTGGATGGCCCAGGAGGCAGCCTGCCACAACCAGGTACCCTGTACCACCTGCCTTTGGCATTGTGTTCCCTAGCCAAAGAGGCTGGCATTCTAACTCTAGCACACAAGACAGAAATAGTGGAAGGCCAGTATAAAATACTTCACATCTTCTGATCCTATTATTCAATTTCTACGACTCTCATATATATACCCAGCAAAATTTATTGCTAGTTTCCACATTTCAACAAATTCAATTAGATATCATATGACACTCAGGGCTCTGTTTACTAAGGTGCACTAGCATTTTCAGCGTGTGCGCAAAATTAGTGCGTAATGTGTAGGCATCCGTAAGAATATTGTGGGCACTTGCACAGGTAGTGCTTTTAGAGCGGTTTAGTTATTGGGGCCCCTCAGTCTTCAACTCCTTGTGACACTGGGCAAGTTGAAACCCCCACTGCCCTAAAGTAAAAAAAGAAAACAAAAAACTTAGATTGGAAGCCCACTAGGGACAAAGAAAGTACCTGCACATAATAACTGTAAACTGTTTTGACTGTACTGCGGAAAGGCAGTATATCAAAATCCCTTTACCAGTGTTATTGGCCTTATATCATGGAATAAATTTACTTTTATACATAAGACCTGAAACTTTCAGAAATTTAAAAAAAAAAAAAAAAAAAAAAAACCTACTGAAAAACAATCTCTGAAAAGTCCATTAATGTATTATAGTATTTTCCAGATCCAGGTTTCCCCTAAATCTCCAGAATTCAGGTGAAACAATGAATGCTCCCGCTCTCACCTATCTTTTTAAAACAATTTTAAATAATTGCTTGGTGAATGTTTTTTGATACTTAAAAAAAATGTACTTTTCACTGCTGAAGTAAATATATATAGGGCAGAGGTTCTCAGCTCAGTCTTCAAGACACACCCATCAAGCCAGCTTTTCAAGACATCCACAACGATTATGCATGCGGTAATTTGCATGCAAATCTCTCATGCATATTTGTGGATGTTTATTTTGATATTTTGCCTCTCCTAGGTTCAACCTATTTCTTATTTTCCATACATCTTAGAAACATAGGAACATGATGGCAAATAATGGCCCATCCTCAGTACCCACCATCTCCTCTTCCCAAGAGATCCCATGTGCCTGACCCATGCTTTCTTAACTTCAGACAGTCCTGGTCTCCACAACTTCCACTGGAAGGCTATTCCACAGTCTACCAACCTTTCTGTGAAAGTATTTTCTTAGATTACTCCTGAGCCTATATCCTCTATCAGTTTTCTCCTTCATTTGAAAAAGGTTCACCTCCTGTATATTAATGCCATGGAAGTATTTAAACATCATATATCCCCTCTCTCCTGCCTTTCTTCCAGAGTATACATGTTGAGGTCTATAAGCTTGTCCCCATACGCTTTATGACAGACCACCAACCAATTTAGCTTCCACCTTCTGGACCAACTCCATTCTGTTTATATCTTTGTAGGTACAGACTCCAGAATTGCACAGAGTATTCTAAATGAGGCCTCACCAGAGGCTTATACAAGGGCATTTGCTGCTGGCCATTCCTCTCCCTATGCACCCGAACATCCTTCTAGCTTTGACAGTTGCCTTTCTGCCTCTTTGGTTACCTTAAGATCATCAGATACAATCACCCCCCAGTCCCGCTCTTCTTTTGTGCAAAACGTACTTCACCCCCTATACTATACTGTACCCTTGGATTTTTGCAACCAAAGTGCATGGCCATGCATTTTTAGCCAATACTCACAAAAGTTTTAGAGCAGGCCATTTATGGGCAGCTCATGATTTTTTGTCAAGAAACTCTGTATTGGATGAGCATCAATACGGTTTTTGAAGGGGATATAGTACTCAAATTCTTGCAGCAGCAGCAGCTATAATTAAGTCTGATTGGGTCTTGATAAATGGCAAAATTATATATCTTTGCCTTCTTAGATATATCTGCTGCATTTGAGGTGTTGGATCATGGCATTTTGTTGAAATGTTTGGATGTTTGTGGTATTGAGAGTAATGTTCTGTCATGGCTTAAATCTTTTTTTGAGCGACAGGCAGTATGTCGGTGAGATTTCAATAATGATGTGACCCCTGTCTACAGGTGTTCCATAAGGCTCAGTCCCATCTGCTATACTATTTAACATTTATTTGGCTCCACTGTGTTGATTGTTCCGCTCTTTGCAGATATCTTATCGTATTTATGCCTACAACATTTTGTTGTTTTTCCCCCAACAGATTCAGTTTCAGATGTGGTGTGTAAATTACAGCCAGTTTTTGATGCTTTGCTAGAGAGTGGTTGGTGAGGAATCATTTGAAGTTAAATGTTAATAAAACAGAATTGCTGTATGTCAGTGAGAATTCAATGTCTGTTTTTCCTGTGAAAGTGTTGTATTCAGGTGCAAAGCCTGGGGTTATTAGTAACATAGTAGATGACGGCAGAAAAAGACCTGCATGGTCCATCCAGTCTGCCCAACAAGACTAACATATGTTTAAACCTTACCTTGATTTGTACCTGCCTTACTCAGGGCATAGACCGTACAAGTCTGCGCAGCAGTACTTCCCCGCCTCCCAACCACCAGTCCCACCTCCCATCACCGGCTCTGGCACAGACCGTATAAGTCTGCCCGCCACTATCCTCGCCTCCCAACCACCAACCCCTCTTCCCCCCACCTGCTCCGCCACCCAATTTCAACTAAGCTTCTGAGGATCCATTCCTTCTGCACAGGATTCCTTTATGCATATCCCACGCATGTTTGAATTCCGTTACCGTTTTCATCTCCACCACCTCCCGCGGGAGGGCATTCCAAACATCCACCACCCTCTCCGTGAAAAAATACTTCCGGACATCTTTCCTGAGGCTGCCCCCTTTCAACCTCATTTCATGTCCTCTCGTTCTACCGCCTTCCCATCTCCGGAAAAGATTTGTTTGCGGATTAATACCTTTCAAATATTTGAACGTCTGCATCATATCACCCCTGTTCCTCCTTTCCTCCAGGGTATACATGTTCAGGTCAGCAAGTCTCTCCTCATACGTCTTGGAACGCAAATCCTGTACCATTCTCGTAGCTTTTCTTTGCACCGCTTCCATTTTTTAACATCCTTTGCAAGGTACGGCCTCCAAAACTGAACACAATACTCCAGGTGGGGCCTCACCAACGACTTGTACAGGGGCATCAACACTTCCTTTCTTCTGCTGATCACACCTCTCTATACAGCCTAGCAACCTTCTCGCTACAGCCACCGCCTTGTCACACTGTTTCGTCGCCTTCAGATCCTCAGATACTATCACTCCAAGATCCCTCTCCCCCTCAGTACCTATCAGACTCTCACCGCCTAACACATAAGTCTCTCTTGGGTTTCTACTCCCTAAGTGCATCACTTTGCATTTCTTCGCATTGAATTTTAATTGCCAAACCTTAGACCATTCTTCTAGCTTCCTCAGATCCTTTTTCATGCTTTCCACTCCCTCCCGGGTGTCCACTCTGTTGACTCTCAATTTTCTTTCTGGCCCCAGGTTCAGCAACTGGTACAAATTTTTATTTCAAACTTCATTTATTGACTAAATCACAGAAACTTGCCAAAACTGGATCTTGTAAGAGTTGAGCCATGGTTTTAAGTGGCATTGATCATTGTAACATAGCCTACATGGGTTTGCTTGCTGCCTGTATTAAATCTATGCAGACAGTTCAGAACACAGCAGTTCGCTTGTTTGATTTACCAAGGGTTGAACATATTACTGAATATCTGAAAAGATAGTTACCAGCTGCTTGTCGTGCAAGATACAAATTACTTTTTTTTATTATTGCATAATGTTTTCTATCAGGAGGCTTCTTTATATTTGAAGCAGGCAGTGCAAAAATATCTTCTGTCTCACCAACTAAGATCGTTGATGTCTTGTGATCTTGTAATGCCTGCTTTAAATTGAGTACGTATGGACATAACTAGAAGAGGAACTTTTTCAGTAACTGGACCGCGATATGTATAAACATTTAAGCGACAACTGAAAGCACACTTGTAATGCTTCGTGTATTATGTGCCTGCTGGTGCTGCTTTTCCATCCATCTAGGGGACCTAGACATCAATTTTCCATTTTCTTTTTTGATTGTGTATTATGAAGAATTTGTTTTGTAATTGTTATGATGTGATTTTATGTATGTATTTTTGTTTGCCACCCTGGATAAGGGTAAGCCATAAGTAATAAATCCAATTAAATCTTAACTGCCAATTACTGGACCATTCTTCAAGCTTTGCTACATCTCTCCTCATGCTGTCCACACCCTCCAGGGTATCCACTCTATTACAGAATTTGGTATCATCTGCAGAGACAAACCTTACCAGACAGTCTGATATATCACTCAAAGATGTTTACAGGACTCAATGCTTCCTCAGTACTTTGGCCACGAGTTCTCCCAGTGTATTATGACATGCTATGCTCTACAACACGGCCTGGCCAATTGTGCCCATGAACTTGCCATACTTTGTTTTTCTTATCACAGACATGGTAGTGTATGCCAAGTACGCCCCTCCCCCAAATCATTTTGAAAATTTGGCTCCTGTTACCCTTTAAAGCTGCAGAACAGGTAGCAAAAATAAGCTAGCAAATTCCAAATGTGCCACATTTAGCTGTAGGACCCAAACAGCATTTAGTGGCAGCAACCCAATAAAGCTGTATGCCTCCTTTTGCAGCCAAAAGGTAAGGCAATGAAGGCAACAGCTGATAGCTAAGGGACGAAGAGGAGGCTGTAAGCATGACACCACAAAAGACAGCTTTCCAAAAATACTAGAACTAGGGGGCATGCGATGAAGCTACAAAGTAGTAAATTTAAGACAAATCGGAGAAAATCTTTCTCCTCTCAATGTGTAATTCAACTCTGGACTTCGCTGCCAGAAAATGTGGTAAAGGCGATTAGCTTACCAGAGTTTAAAAAAAAGGTTTGGACGGATTCCTAAAGGAAAGTCCATAGACAATTATTAAATTGGACTTGGGGAAATATTTCTAGGATAAGCAGCATAAAATGTTTTGTACTTTTTTGGGATCTTGCCAGGTATTTGTGACCTGGATTGGTCACTGTTGGAAACAGGATACTGGGCTTGATGGACCTTTGGTCTGTCCCAGTACGGCAATACTTATATACTTACGATTGCAGTGCTACAGCATAATATAGGGGCGGACTGGCTCTTCTACTTAGCAGTCACTAAGCTGAACATTTTTTTTTAATGGGCGACTAAGTTTTACAGAAAAACTTTTAAGCATGTTTAAACAGATACATACCATAGGACAAACTAAACTTATGGGGAAATTATGCCTTACTTGATCATTTCTGTAACTCCATCCACATGTAAGAAGGGATAATACCCATCTGTGCAGAGAAGTACAGCTGACTAAAGGAAAGAATAACTGAACTCTAGCAGTGACATCACCAATATAAGCTAAGGTGCTCCCTGAATAGTCCAATATGCATTTGCCCAGGTAGCAGAAGGTCCCTTTGTGCAACGCATCCATATCGTAACTACTGCAGCTGCAAAAATAAATCAAGCACTACAGTATCCCAATCCTGTCAAAAATTTCAGAAGCCATCACCGTCAGTCAACTGACAGCTTATCTGGACCAACATTACTGTCCAGGTCTACTGCACTTTGGCTTCAGGTCTTTTCATAACACCGAGGCTACGCTACTAGTAGTCTCAGATATTAGGATTAATCTGGCTAAAGGAAGGCTCTTATTCTGTTGCAATTCGATCTTACAGCCACATTTGACAGTAGATTTTGATTTTTACTATTCAGGCTTAGTTCTATTGGTATATCAGGTAATGTCCTTGCATGGTTCAAGGAATTTTTATATCAGATACTGTTGTGAATGAACACCATTTCAGAACATTGGACACCTCCTTGAGGTGTTCAAGGTTCCCTGTTATCTCCCATTTTGTTTAATGTGTACATGACTTATTTTGATCTGCGGTTTTCTGCTTTAGATGCAAAATTTTACTCATGCAGATGATATGTTGATTCCAGTGAATGGAACGCCTGATTATGTCCACTGTGGCTTCATGCATCACTATCATTGAACATTATAGCTCAATTCATAGGTTTAAATTAAATATAGAGAAAACCAAGCTACTTTGGTTGGGTAGCAGCTTAATTCCCCCTGAGCTATTAATTACCCCAGATTTCTCTCAAAGTTGAATGTACCGCCCAGATTTTGGGTATTTTAGCCAGCACCCTTTCCTTTGAACCACATATCAATCATCACTCATTTTATTTTATTAGACAAAACTCTTATTCTGTTGCACCTGGGTAACTGCAATAGTCTATCCCCTCTCTCTCAAATAAATTACACACTAAGCTTCAGCTGCTGTAGAAGAGTCTAGGCATATTTTTCATCTGAAAAGGTTTGACAGTGTGACTCAATAACTCCCAGTTCAAGCCCACAATTATTATTATTATTATTTTTTTTTTTTTACAAACTGGCTTGCTTAGTTTTTAAGATGTTTCATGGAACCCGATGAGCTGAGATAATAGCCACCAGGAGCACTGTCTTGAGAACGAGGTCCTTGATGGAGGCCAAGTGTAGAGGCTTAAATGGCACCTTAGACAGTACCTGGAGACTCAGATTACATAGTAACATAGTAGATGACGGCAGAAAAAGACCTGCACAGTCCATCCAGTCTGCCCAACAAGACAACTCATGTGTGCTACTTTTTGTGTATACCCTACTTTGATTTGTACCTGTGCTCTTCAGGGCACAGACCGTATAAGTCTGCCCAGCACTATCCCCGCCTCCCAACCACCAGCCTCGGCACAGACCTTATAAGTCTGCCCAGCACTGTCCCCGCCTCCCAACCACCAGCCCCGCCTCAGACCGTATAAGTCTGTTCAGCATTATCCCTGCCTCCCACCACCGGCTCTGGCACAGACCATATAAGTCTGCCCAGCACTGTCCCCGCCTCCCACGACCGGCTCTGGCACAGACCGTATAAGTCTGCCCAGCACTGTCCCCGCCTCCCACGACCGGCTCTGGCACAGACCGTATAAGTCTGCCCAGCACTATCCCTGCCTCCCAACCACCAGTCACGCCTCCCACACCGGCTCTGGATTGAGGTCCCACAAAAGAAAGGGAAAGAAGGAACAAAGTGAGGAAAAGATGCACCACCCCCTTCAGGAATCACACATCTCTCCATACAAGGCCAGAGATGTGTCCATCACTTTCCCCTAAGAACGGGACAGAGCAGCTACCTGGACCATCTGATAGCTCAAAGCCAACCCCTGCTCCAGAGCTTGCTGCAGGAACCCCAAGATAAAAATCAGGAATCTGAGCCCTCCAAGGAGGCAGGGACCGATCCCTGCAGCAGGATTCAAAAACACACCAGATCCCGACATAACATGGACTTAAGAGGAATTTCTAGAGCGAAGCAGTAGAAACCACTGCTGGAGAGAACCTGTAGACAACTCTTCAATGGCCAGACTGTAAGCCAGAAAGGATCTGGGTCTTCCATTTCTATCAGCCCTTGTCTGAGAAGACACCGACCCCTGGTCAGTGGAACAGGGTCCTCCACCAGAAGGCACAAGAGATCCACATACCAGGGCTTGTGAGGCCAGTCTGGAGCCACTAGCAAAATCAGAAGAGAATGTTGCACAATCCTGCACAACAGACAACAGATCAGAGGCCCCAACTAGGGCATCTATCCCATGCGAGGCCCGTTCCCTTTGCCGACTGAAAAACAAAAAAAATCACTACACTTTCACACTGAGATGGGATGCCATTAGGTTAAACTACAGAGAACCCCCAGCAATCCAGAATAAACTGGTACCCTAGCTCCCATTATCCTGGATCCAGGAGAGAGCATCTGAAAAAGTCTGCTTACACATTGTCCTTGCCCAAAATATGAATGCTGATAGGATCTGCAAATGAGTCTCTGCCCACCAACAGACAGGCAGCCTCTAAGGTTGCTGCCTGCTTGTCGATGTAAGACACAGCCATGGCATTGTCCAACATCACTCTAACCATTTTTCCTTTGAGGAGCAGCCAAAACTCCTGCAAGGCTAATCTACCTGAGTCTCCAGATGATTGATGGACTAGGGATGCCTCCTGGCTCATCCAAGTTCCTTGAGTCACTTGACCCAGGCAGGGAGCTCCCCAGCTGAGGCGGCTCACATATGTGGTAACCAGAGTACACTGAAGGGGATTCAGTGGAACTATTCTCAGCAGGTTAACCGAGCTGTCCCAACAGACCAGACAGCCTCGCCTTGGGCAGGCGAAGTAGAAGCCAATGAAATCCTGCAAGGCTGGGGCACTGGGATAACAGGGTCTGCTGAAACAGGTGCAAATGTGCCCTCGCCCAAGGCACCAACTCTCGAGTCGCTGCCATGGAGCCCAGGACTGTGGGCCCCGGGAGCCTGCAAAGGAAAGAGTGCTGTCCAAAATAACACCCAAAATTTTGGAGGTGCATTCAACTTTGAGAGAAATCTGGGGTTAATAGCTCAGGGAAAATTAAGTTGGGGTCCTGAAAGGTGCACAAAAATGATCTGAACACTGAAATTCATTAGACATCTGCAAATAATTAAGAACTCTGCACATCCAAAAATCGAAGCATCACAAAATCATCTGGATAATCCTCTGGAAAAAGACGGGCGAACAGAGGCCGATATGGAAGACCAACAGAACCTTTGACAAAAAGGAGGGCACCGTACGCAATGTAACCCGACTGAAAACTGGAGGAAAGGATCCTGGCACAACAATGCCTGTAGCTTAGAAATCCAGCATGTAGAGGCCATAGCCACGAGAAAACAACAACTTTAAGATCTTTGTCAGAAGCCTTACCACAAAAGGTTCAAAAACAGCATGCGGAAAAGCTTTAAAGAACCAAATTCAAATTCTAGTCAAACACGGATGATGAAGCAGAGGATGTAAATGAAGAGCACCCCACAAGAACCAAATGTGCTGCCAAAGAGGATCCCGACACACCCACGGTAACAGGCAAGCCCTGCCACCTGAACCCATAGGAAATCGTATGCCAAAACCTCTGCAGTCCCTCTTGAAGGCAGGCCAGCAGCTGGGGATATCGTCGCCCGCAACAGAGACCAGGCGCATTCAGCACACCAAGCTTTGAAAGTCGGTCACACTCAAGCATATGCCATAGTCTTGGACCTTTCCTGGGCACAAAGAAGAGGCGCACCTGAATGCCCCTTTTTTCTTAATCTTGATCTTTCAAGAGCCAGGCCATAAGACCAAAGAGGGAGGAATCCTCCTTCAGAGCTGGACCCTGATGCAAGAAATCATCCGAGAGAGGGAGCTGGAAAGGAACACCGACGACTAGTTGACGGACCAGGTCCACATACCAAGGACACCATGAAAAATCCACCGCCACCAGAACGATTGGTCCTCGATGCCTCCTGATTGTGTAGAACCTGTCCAATTAGGGGCAAAGGAGGAAACACGTACAGAAGAGTTGACTCTGGCAAGGGCTGTAAAGAGCGTATAACCCTATGGATCTGATTTCCCAACACCTGCTGAAGAATCGGGCTACTCTGCCATTCCGGATCTGCAGCGTTCCCCACTTTCACACAATCTGATGAAACACTGCCTCAAGAATTCCCATTCCGCCTGATCCAGGAGATTGTGGCTGACCCGCCTGAACATTCAGCTGACCCGCAATGTAGGCTGCAACAAAGGAGATGGTCCCCTGCCCACTCCAGAAGACTCCAAGCCTACACAGCCATCATAGAGCACTGCACGTGCTGCCCTGTCAATTGACGTAAGCCACAGAGATCATATTGTCCGAGGAAACCTGAATTGCCTTGCCTGAACAAATTTCTGAAAAACAAAGTAAGTACATAAGTAATGCCATACTGGGAAAAGGTCCATTGAGCCCAGCATCCTGTCCCTGACAGTGGCCAATCCAGGTCAAAGGCACTCGGCAAGCTACCCAAACATACAAACATTTTATACAAGTTATTTCCAAAATTGTGGATTTTTCCCAAGTCCATTTAGTAGCGGTCCATGGACTTTTCCTTTAGGAAACTGTCCAACCCCTTTTTAAACTCTGCCAAGCTAACCGCCTTCACTACATTCTCCGGCAACGAATTCCAGAGTTTAATTATGCGTTGGGTTCTATTTGTTTTAATAAATTTACTACACTGTAGTTTCATCGCATGCCCCCTAGTCCTAGTATTTTTGGAAAGCGTGAACAGACGCTTCACATCCACCTGTTCCACTCCACTCATTTTATATACAGTGGTGGAAATAAGTATTTGATCCCTTGCTGATTTTGTAAGTTTGCCCACTGACAAAGACATGAGCAGCCCATAATTGAAGGGTAGGTTATTGGTAACAGTGAGAGATAGCACATCACAAATTAAATCCGGAAAATCACATTGTGGAAAGTATATGAATTTATTTGCATTCTGCAGAGGGAAATAAGTATTTGATCCCCCACCAACCAGTAAGAGATCTGGCCCCTACAGACCAGGTAGATGCTCCAAATCAACTCGTTACCTGCATGACAGACAGCTGTCGGCAATGGTCACCTGTATGAAAGACACCTGTCCACAGACTCAGTGAATCAGTCAGACTCTAACCTCTACAAAATGGCCAAGAGCAAGGAGCTGTCTAAGGATGTCAGGGACAAGATCATACACCTGCACAAGGCTGGAATGGGCTACAAAACCATCAGTAAGACGCTGGGCGAGAAGGAGACAACTGTTGGTGCCATAGTAAGAAAATGGAAGAAGTACAAAATGACTGTCAATCGACAAAGATCTGGGGCTCCACGCAAAATCTCACCTCGTGGGGTATCCTTGATCATGAGGAAGGTTAGAAATCAGCCTACAACTACAAGGGGGGAACTTGTCAATGATCTCAAGGCAGCTGGGACCACTGTCACCACGAAAACCATTGGTAACACATTACGACATAACGGATTGCAATCCTGCAGTGCCCGCAAGGTCCCCCTGCTCCGGAAGGCACATGTGACGGCCCGTCTGAAGTTTGCCAGTGAACACCTGGATGATGCCGAGAGTGATTGGGAGAAGGTGCTGTGGTCAGATGAGACAAAAATTGAGCTCTTTGGCATGAACTCAACTCGCCGTGTTTGGAGGAAGAGAAATGCTGCCTATGACCCAAAGAACACCGTCCCCACTGTCAAGCATGGAGGTGGAAATGTTATGTTTTGGGGGTGTTTCTCTGCTAAGGGCACAGGACTACTTCACCGCATCAATGGGAGAATGGATGGGGCCATGTACCGTACAATTCTGAGTGACAACCTCCTTCCCTCCGCCAGGGCCTTAAAAATGGGTCGTGGCTGGGTCTTCCAGCACGACAATGACCCAAAACATACAGCCAAGGCAACAAAGGAGTGGCTCAGGAAGAAGCACATTAGGGTCATGGAGTGGCCTAGCCAGTCACCAGACCTTAATCCCATTGAAAACTTATGGAGGGAGCTGAAGCTGCGAGTTGCCAAGCGACAGCCCAGAACTCTTAATGATTTAGAGATGATCTGCAAAGAGGAGTGGACCAAAATTCCTCCTGACATGTGTGCAAACCTCATCATCAACTACAGAAGACGTCTGACCGCTGTGCTTGCCAACAAGGGTTTTGCCACCAAGTATTAGGTCTTGTTTGCCAGAGGGATTAAATACTTATTTCCCTCTGCAGAATGCAAATAAATTCATATACTTTCCACAATGTGATTTTCCGGATTTAATTTGTGATGTGCTATCTCTCACTGTTACCAATAACCTACCCTTCAATTATGGGCTGCTCATGTCTTTGTCAGTGGGCAAACTTACAAAATCAGCAAGGGATCAAATACTTATTTCCACCACTGTACCTCTATCATGTCTCCCCTCAGCAGTCTCTTCTCCAAGCTGAAAAGCCCTAGCCTCCTTAGTCTTTCCTCATAGGGAAGTCGTCCCAACCACGCTATCATTTTTGTCGCCCTTCGATGCACCTTTTCCAGTTCTACTATATCTATCTTGAGATGCAGCGACCAGAATTGAACACAATACTCAAGGTGCGGTCGCACCATGGAGCGAAACAACGGCATTATAACATCCTCACATCTGTTCTCCATATCTTTCCTAATACCCAACATTCTATTCGCTTTCCTAGCCGCAGCAGCACACTGAGCAGAAGGTTTCAGTGTACTATCAACGACGACACCCAGATCCCTTTCTTGGTCCGTAACTCCTAACGTGGAACCTTGTTGTTCTCCGCCCACATCCTCCGACTTCATCCAACTGCCCTGTGCCTGCCAGTGGAGGCAATGTGCCCCCCAACCAGACTGGCATCCATCACTACCACCACCCACGACCAGGAGACTAATAGCATCCCCTGCGGTAAGGTAGTGTCCAGAAGCCACCAAGCCATACTGCGCAGCGCCTGGGGCAACTAAGGCAGATGTCAGCAATAGCCCAGAGAGACAGCAGACCACCTGCTCAGCAACAAATGCTGCAGAAGATGCATGTGAGCTCTCGCCCATGAAACCACCTCCAAAGTGGCCAACATAAACCCCAGAACCTGAACATAATCCCAAGAACGTGGACTTGCCACTGCCAACAATCTGCAAACCTGCATCTGAAACTTGTTCCTCTGAGCTTCAGGGGGGGGGGGGGGGGGGGGAACTTGCCCTGCGACATGTCAAATTGCACTCCAGATACTCCAGGACTGGGTCAGAACAAGATGACTCGAACAACACCCAACTGGTGGCCTGGCAACTCTCCTGTTCCAACTTTGCCCATATTAGCCTATCGTCCAGATAGGGATGTACCTGGATACCTTCCTTTCGCAGAGACATCGCCACCACCATGACCTTGGAAAAAGGTCTGGGAAGCCATAGCCAGCTCAAAGGGAAAGGCCCAGAACTGAAAGTGATGGCCAAGTGCCACAAAGCAAAGAAAACAGCAATGTGGAAGCCAAATGGGAACGTGCAAGATCCAGAGCCATAAGGAACTCTTCCAGCTGTACTGCCACCACCATCGACTGGAGGGTTTTCATCAAGAAATGCTTGACCCTCAGGAAATTATTGACTTTCCCCAAGATCCAAGATGGGGCGGAAAAACCCCCCCTTTCTGAGGAATGCCAAAGTAAATGGAATACCGGCCTTGTCGCACTTCAGAGCAAGGAACTAGCACAACTGCTCCAAGGTCTAGCAGGGACTATAAGGTGGTTAAGCGGATTCTTTGGCCAGCGTTCGGCAGTGAGACTCCAAAAACAAGTCTGCAACAGGCAAGGGAATTTCTAACCTGTAACAGTCTTGGATAATATCCATGACCCATTGATCTTTGATGATTTGGATCAGTAAAAAAAAAAAAAAAAAAAAAAAAAGTCAGCCAACTCCCTACCTGGAGAGGCGAAGAGTGGACCAGCACTCTATCATTGAAAGATACGCCCAGTCGTACCCTCATAGACCACTGAGCCTGTGCTCCTCGCCACGAAAGGAACACTGCAAATGAAAATGCAAACGCTGAAAACCAGAGAATGTCCAGCTCGGGTGGTACTGCCTTGCTTCCCAGATCCAGGGTTTCACACCCCCGGACCTCAGGACTACCTTCAGTTTATACTCCAGGAGTCGCTGCGACTTGGAATCACCCAAATCTTTGACCAGTTTTTCGAGATCCTCCCTCAAACAGCAGCTTGCCCCTAAAAGGGCAACTTGGTGAGTTGCTGCTTGGATGCCATATCTGCGCCCAGTAACAAGAGACGATGGGCCGTGACTGCTAGGGCCATCTCCTTTGCAGAGGCCCGTACCAAGATCATACAAGGAATCCACCAGGAGGCTAATCTGGATTAGAGACTTGCATGGGAACAGGGCTTGCGGGGTTCCCGTGGGGACGGAAGCCATTCCTGCGGGGTTCCCATGGAAGTCTACGCTGCACATGTGCCAGCCTCTCACTTACCGGAGTACCAAGTTCTTTGAGTGCTGTCTCCTCATCCTCCTTGCTTTAACAGCACAGATGTGGAAAGTCCATTAACGAGGTGGTAGAGACACAAATAGTGACTGGCATGGGATGAACACAGAGGATCTCCGAAAATAGTGACATTTTACTCTTACAGTTCGACATGTCCAGCGCCTTTGATATGGTTCACCATGATATACTTCTGTGGCTCCTCGATTACTTCGGTGCAAGTGGAAATGTATTAGCCTGGCTTAGAGGTTTTCTTACAACCAGATCTTACCAAGTACAAGCCAACTCCACCCTGTCATCTCACTGGAAAGCTGACTGCGGAGTGCCGCAAGGCTCCCCGCTATCACCTACCCTGTTCAATGTGATGTTGATCCCCCTGGCAATGGCTCTCTCCAAACTGGGGCTCTTAACCCGTTCATCTACGCAGATGACATCACTATCTACATCCCGTTTGAAAAGAACCTGAATGAAATTACTAGTCTGATTCGTAACGGCTTTAACACCATGCTTGACTGGGCAAATTCTTTTCGATTCAAGCTCAACGCCGAGAAAACGCACTACTTGATCCTCTCCTTATCGCAAACTCTGGCCTCCTGCGCTAATTACTCCTGAGCTCACCCTGCCTATCTCGTTGTCTCTAAAAATCCTGGGTGTCCTGGTTGATCGAACTCTTGTCGTTGGAGCAGCATGTGAACTCCACAGTCCAGCAAATGTTCTACTCTCTCTGGAGACTTAAGTGTATCAAGCCATACTTCCCTCGGGGCGTTTTCCGCAATCTAGTCCAGTCCCTGGTGATTAGCTGTCTTGACTACTGCAACAGTATCTTCGGAGGATGTACAGGTATGCTCCTAAAAAAATTGCAAACGGCCCAGAATACAGCTGCCTGGCTCGTCTTTGGGAAATCCAGATTTGAAAGCTCGAGACCATTGCATGAG
Organism: Microcaecilia unicolor; assembly: GCF_901765095.1. Lineage (NCBI taxonomy): Eukaryota > Metazoa > Chordata > Amphibia > Gymnophiona > Siphonopidae > Microcaecilia > Microcaecilia unicolor. Next base: position 183,039,155 of record NC_044039.1, on the reverse strand, counting down.
CGACTGCACTGGCTTCCTGTGAAGGACCACATCGCGTTCAAGACCTGTGCACAAAATTATCTATGGAGAAGCCCTTTCCTACATGGGCCCTCTTGTTAACCTACCGCCCAGGAACTCCCGAAGCACGGCCCGCTCGTACCTTACTCTCCATTACCTTGCTCCCCGTGGCCTCAAATATAAGGCTATGGCTCCTCTTTTCCTTATCTCGGCACTCAACTGTGGAACGGCTGCCTCATGAGATCAAATTCACTTCAGATCACCCGACCTTTAAGAAGCGTCTCAAGACCTTCCTTTTTGGCAGAGCGTTTACCACGAGTCCTGCAGGAGCCGCAGCCTTTTAGCCCACAGCTCACTCCGTGATGCCCTATCACACACCCTCTCTTCCTTTCCCTCGTCAGTCATCTCTTTCTCCCTCCTGTGGCCCTTGTCTACTGTACTTTATGTTATTGTATTATGGTTTATTAACTATTGTACGCCACATTGAGCCTGCCCATGGGCGGGAATATTGCGGGATATAAATGTTATAAATAAATAAATAAAATGGAAGTTATAAAAAACCTGAACTTAAATGGCTGCATATGTGTGGATTTGTCAAATGACGCTTAGATGGTGACTGGCTGTGATGAACTTGGGCCGATACCGGGCAGACTTGTATGGTCTGTCTCATATATGGCAATCTGGTTTAGGATGGGCTGGAAAGGGCTGAGACAGCAACTTTAGTGGCTGGAACATGAGGACAGTACTGGACAGACTTTTATGGTCTGTTTCCCGCAAATGAGAAGACAAATAGGCTGGAGTGGGCTTCGACGACAACTCCAGCAGTTGGAACATAAGGATAGGGACAGGCAGACTTCTATGGTCTATGTCCCAGAAACGCCAAAGAAAGACTCAGTATATAATATTACGTTCATTGTTCATTTAATTATGAATTGATAATGAGCGTGACTATTGGGCAGATGGACCATTCAGGTTTTTACTGTCATTATGTTACTATTAACCCTCTTTGCTCCCAGTCTGATGCACAGACCTCAGCTCTGACATAGGCACAAGCATCAGATGTCACCTGACCTACTGGCATGTGCATGTGGCAACCTTTCAGCACACAGTGCTAGTGAATCAAAGAAAAGTCTTACATGTGCGCAGCAGAGTGTTCCAAGTTCCGTTCCTTCCATGCCTGCAGTGCTGCAGCTCGAACCCAGAGACCGAGAGCCAACTGGAATTTTTTTTTTTAATGTACCAATAAATTCTTGCAGAGACGGGTGGGAACAGGTTAAATTCTTGTGGGGACGGGTAGAGACAGGTAAGATTTCTGTCCCCATGCAACTCTCTAATCCGGATACTGTGGTGCCGAAGCCACCACAGCTGAGGAAGAACCGCGATCCTACTCCAGTGCCTGCTGAAACCAACTGAGGCATGCCCTAGCCACATAGGAGCTACAAACAGAGGCTTGCAAAGGCCAGAGCTAACATTTCAAAAGAGCACTTCAGCAAAGCCTCCAATCTCCTATCGTGTATATCCTTCAACACTACGCCACCCGCCACTGGGATCGTGGTCTTTTTAGCAACCACTGTCACCACGACATCCACTTTGGGCAAAGCAAACCGCTCCATCTATCTGTGCCTGCATCATCGGATAGAGATGAGCCATGGCCCTTACCACCTTCAAACCCGTGTCAGGGTTGGACCACTAAGCCATAATAAGCTCCTGAATCGCCTCATGACCAGGAAAGGCTAGGGAGAGTTTCCACATACTAGCCATCTTCAGATTTACAGACACCGCAGCCTGTACGTCCAGATCAGAAATGTTCAAGGCCCCCAAAATAAGGAGAACAACTTTTATCTATGAAAAGACAAATAGCCATGGGGTCATCAGGCTCCTCCAGAGTGATCTCTCCCTCTTTGAAGTTATCCAGATGAGAAGGCTGCAAAGATTCTCCCAAACAGGCTGCCAGAGAAGGGGAAAGGAACACGAAGGCCACCAATCCCATCTCAGACATGGAGATCCAAACGTCACTTCTGAGGATCTGCAACGGAATTGTTCAAAAATTTCTCCATGACCCCTGAGTGGTCAGCAGGAGATAATCCCATCTGTGGAGGAGAAGGCTAAGAAAGTGCATGCTTGAGGTTAGGTCTGGTGTAAAAGGAGAACAAAATCTAGGGAGGAAAAGTCCCCAGAGGACAAGAAGTAAGAAATGCCCCCTCCCCTCCCCCCCAGAACTAATAGGGCCCGGCAACATGGACTCTGCCACTAAGCCATCTGAAGTTCCTGACATGCAGCATGGCACGAGGAATACAAACCCTGTAATTCTGATGCAGCCTGCTCAGCAGGCACATTGGCAGGAGAAATCAAAATGGTGCATGCTCCTGCTGCATCAGAATGGGAAAGAGGCGCTTCCACACCAATACTGCCGGAGACAGCAAGGCCCTCCACACACAGAGGCCCGCCAACAAAATGACGCTGTCCGCATTTCAAGAAGCGCTTGACTGTTTCAGCCACCATGCCAATCCCCAAAGAGAAAGAAAGAACTCGCCACTGCCGGCAATACAGTAGTGGGTCTCCCCTGCTGCGATCTCCTCAGGAATGGAGCAGCCAGCCGCATACTTCACATCACTCCTGTGTAGGACGAGCTGGTCCCTGCACTGGGGGGGGGGGGGGGGGGCACTGCAGTGAGGCAGGGATCCAGACAGATGATATGACCTCAAAAATGGCATCCACTGGCCAAGCACCCCCTGCCTCAACTGGCCAAACCGGCCCTCAAATAAGAATCCAGGAGACAGTGAGAAGCCGTCCACCACCTGCTGGAGATAGGGAATACTGTGCTGAAGACAGTGATCCTGGATGGCCAGTCAATCAGTATATCTCTAACTCCACCTGCTGGTAGATGGACACAACCCACCAGTTCCTGCAGTCATCTGCTGCTGACGCTAAGGAATGAGGAATATAGATTTATATCTAAGTTGTCTGATAGAAGGAAACAAACATTAAGTTGTGTATTATTTCATAAGCAGAGTTCGAATGAAGTAAATCAACCCAGTTAAAGTAAAAAGGTGCTAACCCATTTAAGAACAGAGCTTAAATTGAGCCCTTGCTTCAACTGGAAGCCAATGTAGCTTTTCCAAGAGTGAAGTAACTGATTCAAACCTAGAAGCTGAAAATCTCTCAAACACGCTGCTGTATTTTGAACCAATTGTATTCTATTTATTAACATTCTTAGACAACCTACGGATACTATGTTAGAGTAATCTAATCTACTCAGAACTAGTGCCTGAATTAGCAATCTAAACTCCTCAAAACCAAAATAATTTGCACATAGCTCTTAAATTTGCGCATAGTATAAAAGGATTTTTGAACAATCTGTTTAACATGATCAGAAAAGGTCAATAATCTACAACTCCTAAAATTCATGAAGATTTCTCAAAAACAAAAGGAATCTGCTCCTATCTGGAAACTTTACAGGAAACTTAGGCACCCAGGTCCTAACCAAAGAAATTAAGTCCCCCCCCCCCCCAACCCCTGATTTAGTTTCAAATGATTATTGGTAATCCAACAATGAATAAGTCTGACACAATTTTCCAGACTATTCAATGCACAAGCCCAATCTAACAAAAATCGATAATAACGAGTTAATGTCATCTGCATAAATATAAAATGGGATTTTGAACTGCTCAAGTTCCTGCCCCAAAGGTTGAAGCATCACATTAAACAAGATTGGCGATAATGCTGACCCCTGGGGTACTCCACAAAAAATATTTTGCTTTTTCACCGTATAACTATGTACAGCTAAAAAGCCTTTAACCCAAAACGTTCAGCTCCACCCAAACCCAACTCAGTCTAAACAACAGAAGATCATGATCAACTAAATCAAACGCTGAGGAAAGGTCAAATTGAATAATGGCCTTTTGTCCCTTGCTCAATAAAGATTCTCCATAAGCAATCAATGCCCACAATACTGTTTCAGTATTATGATTTTTTTCTAAATCCAGACTGAGAAACGTGAAAAATATGACTATCAATATAATCATCCAATACCTTCACAACATATCTGTCTAGCATCCTTACGAATAATGGATGGAGGCAACAGACAAATCATTATTAACAGAAAGTAAACCACCCCATGGATTTTTCGAAATAGGGGTGAGAACTATCCCCCCCCCCCCCCCAAAGAAGATGGAAAATGCCCACAAGTTATCATTGAATCATTCAGTACACTTAACAAGAAAAAAAAAAACCAAACAGATAAATTCTTCATAAGTGGGACAAAGATCTAAACTACAATGAGGTCTTACACACTTAGAAAGTAATAATTTTGTATTCAAAATTCTCTCTCCATTTCCTCTTAATTCTAGCATATCAATATTATTTGATACTAATCACGACCTTATCCCTAAAAAACCACAGCTAACTCACTCGCAGATGGCATAGTAAGATTTTGCTGTACCGTCAAATTATCAATACATGTCAAAGTATCCACTAAACAACTTATGTACATTCATAGTAGATTCATTCACCAGCTTAGAATAAAACTTTAATTTTTTTAAAAGCAGATTTATATAGAGATCATACATCTCCATCATTGCCTTTCTCCAAGCTCTTTCTACATTCTTGCTTCAAAGCTAGTAACTGAGAATCAAACCACTTTTCAGACTTCCATACTAGATGAAATAGCACCTGTTAAAATGTAAAACTAAAGTATTAAGGAAGTAACAAGCATCCCAATTTTAAAATATTTCATGTATGGAATTTGGAATACACAAATTGCTCAATTTTTCCCAGAACAAAATAGGGTCAAGTTTACCTCTTTTTTTTTTTTTTTTACCACAACCTTATTCTTGGTCCTTTTAGAACCAGCATCTTGCCAAAATATAGTAAAATCCAGTTAAAAAAAAAAAAAAAAAATAGATCGGTCCAAGGGACTTGTCTACTTTCATTAAAACTAAAATTACAAAACGAAGCGTTACAGTTCAAATTTAATAGATCTAATGACCTTTATCATGTGAACATTGAATAGAGCACAACCCAGAGACTCCAAAAATTCCAAAAAATAAAATTAGTGGTATTATCCTGTTTGTCCTCTAAATGTAAATTTGTCACCCACTAATAGAGTATTCTGAAGATGCACAGTATATTTTGTAACAATTTCTTGAATATTTTTCAAGCTCACCTATTTTTCTTGGGGACAATATACATCCCTACCCTCCCATGTCCAACATCTACTACTACTACTATTTAGCATTTCTACAGCGCTACAAGGCATACGCAGCGCTGCACAAACACAGAAGAAAGACAGTCCCTGCTCAAAGAGCTTACAATCTAATAGACAAAAAATAAATAAAGTAAGGATGTCCGATATTTCCTTCACCCTACAACCACCATGTCCAGTATCCTCCCATTTCCCTTTTTTCCTCAATATCTGATCTAGCATCTTCTTTATCCCCCTTTAATAAGCCAGTCAGCCAACCATATTCTCCATCTTGATCCAGCATCTCCCTTCTATCACCCTACTCCATGGCCACTATCTCCCCTCCCCCAGCACGCATATTCCCTTTACATCTTTTACTTATTCAGCATCTCCTCTCCCCCTCCATCCAGCATATTCCCCTCATCTCCTTACTCCCCCCTCCCTATGTCCAGCATCTGCCTCAGTGGCCCTGTCTGCTGTGTACCTATTCTCCCCAACCTCTCTCACTTCCAGTAACTGTCCTCCCCAAGCTGTTCCATCATCTCCCTTCTCTTCCCTTTTTTTCTCTCTCCCTAATCCAGCATCTATATTTTCCACCCATCCAGCATCATACTTTATTCTTACCTATTGCCTCCTCTAGCACTTGACTACCATCAGCCATGCCCTCGGCCCCAGTCCCACAAAACCAGGATGGTGATAAAGGGAAAGGGGACAAACTGTGGAGCCTTGCTGTTGCCTATACTGCTACAGGCTCTGTCAGACTTGAGCCTGCCCTCAAAACCAGGAAGTGATCTGGGGGGGGGGGGGGGGTGCACTCAGGACTGGCAGAGTCTACAGCAATGCAAGCAAGAGGGAAGGCACCATGGATTCTGTCTCCTTTAATGCCATCCAGTTTGGCAGGACAGAGCTCAAAGCAGGGCTGATGGCAGCCGAGTGATTATTGGGGACCGGGGTACTTCTTGCACATTCACTTCAGTGATTAGCAACCCAGAGCCAGTGATACCTATGATGGTAAGCAAGCCAAGTTGCTCCCTCTTTGCCTGGCTCCAGCTTAACCTATGGATCAGTGATGTGTCACGCTTGAGCCATTAGTGCCGGCAACCTGGGCCCAAGACTCACAGGTTAAGCCGGCCCTAACCATCAGCACAACCTACCACTTGCTGGAGGTAGAGAAAAATACTGGATTGTTCCAAGGAGCACCCCAGCTTATACCATGATGTCACTGGTAGAATTCAGTTCTCTACCTGCTGGTAGGAAAGATTGGATTGGATTTATTCATTTGATATACCATTCTATACTAGTGTGAGTGGTTTACAACAAAATGATAAATTATACATCACACAATGTGCAAGTCCGTGTAGAACAGTGGAGCTGACATTAAGGGAATACCCCCCCCCCCCCCCCCCATACACACACACACAAATTCATTAGACCCAGGTGTTTAGCGCTGCGTGCGTCTGGTAGCACTATACAAATGCTAATAATAATTTGAAAGTCTGGCAATTTTTTTTTCACACCATAAATTGCTAACCCTATTGCCCAACACCTACCAGAAATCTGATCTTATTTCCTACCAACCCAGAAAATTTAATTTTAGATTGCATACAATAACCACTTCTAATCTAAGGGAAAATTAGGTTCTCAGCATGATAATTTTCTTTCCTTTAGTCATAGCAGATGAAGCCATTACATATGGGTTGTGTTCATCAACCAGCAGGGGGAGACAGAGAGCACTCAACTTTTCTCAGTGCCTCATGGTCAGCTAGCTCCACTGCCTCTTCAGTATTTGAAGCTTCCAAAGCAGTATGGCAAACCGCAATGGGAATAACATGAACTTTCCTCACAGCGAACGATGGCCCCTTAACAAGGGCATGAACTCAAAAAAGGAGGGAATGAACTCATCCTCCTGGAGGGAATAAACTCGTCCTCCACTTTGTATAAAACGGAGGGAATACTTGCATCCTCCTGGAGGGAATAAACTCATCCTCCTAGAACTGTAACAAGAATCCTGAAGACTGTTTTCCGACTCCCCAAGGAAGGAATATAACTTCAGGAAACAAGAACAGCACCTAAAATCAGAATCACTGCAATACAGACAATCATACAGGGAGGGCTCATGGCTTCATCTGCTATGACTAAAGGAAAGAAAATCATGGTAAAAACATAAATTTTCCCTTCCTTGTCATCAAGCAGATTAAGCCATTACGTATGGGATGTAACAAAGCAATCCCTAAATAGGGTGGGAACAAGCCACACCACGCGCTAGCACCTGTGCTCCAAAACGCGCATGCCTCCTGGCAGCCATATCCAGCCTGTAATGTCGGGCGAAAGAGAGCTTAGAAGCCCATGTTGCAGCACTGCAAATCTCATGAAGAGATAGTGCTCCAGTTTCCGCCCAGGAAGAGGAAATCGCTCTTGTGGAATGTGTCTTAAAGGCTTCAGGCGAAGCCCGGCCAGACAGCAGATATGCTGAAAAGATAGCTTCTTTGAGCCAACGGGCAATAGTGGCTTTAGACGCTGAAGACCCTCTGCGAGGACCTGCAAACAGCACAAAAAGATGGATCAGCGGTCCTGAAAGAATTTGTAATTCGCAGATACTGCAACAGAGTCCTGTGCACATCCAAAAGGTGCAACTGCCCAAATGAACCTGGAAACTCCTCCTCAACAAAGGAGGGAAGAAAAACAGGCTGGTTTATGTGAAACGCTGAAACCACCTTAGGCATGAAGGAAGGCACGGTCCGAACCGTGACCCCTGACTCTGAGAATTGCAGAAAAGGGTCTCTACAGGACAGCGCCTGGAGCTCTGACACCCGTCTCGCCGAGGTAATGGCCACTAAAAAGACGGCCTTCAGTGTCAAATCTTTCTCTGAAGCACGCTGAAGCGGTTCAAAGGGAGCCCCCTGAAGGGCCTTCAATACTAACCCCAGATTCCAAGCTGGACAAGGGGCCCGCACGGGAGGACGGAGCCGAAGCATCCCTCTAAGAAACCGTGCCACATCTGGATGAGCAGCTAAGGACACGCCTTCAACCTTGCCACGCAGGGAGGCCAATGCTGCCACTTGCACCCACAGGGAATTATAGGCCAAGCCTTTGTGTACACCATCCTGTAAAAAGTCCAGAATCGGCGAGACAGGAGCCCGCAATGGAGAAAGCGCTCTTGAAACACACCAAACTTCAAACTGGCGCCAATTCCTGGCATAAGCCACGGAAGTGGAGCGCTTACGGGCCTGCAGGCGAGTGGAAATTACCTTACTTGAGTAGCCTTTATCTCAATTACGCCCTCTCAATCGCCATGCCATAAGTCCAAAGCGGCAGGCGTCCTCCATGGCCACCGGACCCTGTGACAACAGGTGCGGAACCAGAGGTAACGGAAAGGGAGCCTCCAACAGCATCTGGCGGAGGTCCGCATACCAAGGTCTCCTGGGCCAATCCGGGGCGATGAGCACCACTTCTCCTGGATGCAGCTGAATCCACAGGAGCACTCGCCCTATCAAGGGCCACGGAAGGAAGACATACAGCAAGCCCAGAGGCCAGGGTTGAGCCAAGGCATCCAACCCGGCAGAGTGAGGATCCCTCCCGTCTGCTGAAGAAGCACGGGACTTTGGCATTGGAACTGGTCGCCATAAGATCCATCACTGGCTTGCCCCATTTGGCACATATCTGCAGGAATACATCATCTGCTAGTTCCCACTCAATCGATCTGATGCCTGCTTAGATAGTCGGCTTGCACGTTGCTCTGACCTGCAATGTGAGCTGCTGACAGGGACTGTAGATGCAGCTCGGCCCAGTGGCAAATTTGTTCGGCCTGCGTGGCTACAGCTCTGCACTGAGTGCTGCCTTGTCAATTTATGTAGGCCACTGCTGTCGTGTTGTCCAACATCACTCAGACAGCCAATCCTTCCAGGGTCACTTGAAAGGCCAGAAGAGCCAGAAACACCGCTTTCAACTCCAGGCGTTTGAAAGACCACTCCGACTCCTCGGGTGTCCACAGACCCTGGGCATGCTTCCCCTGGCAATGTGCGCCCCAGCCCTTCAGGCTAGCATCTGTCACCATTAGGCACCAATCGGGGAGCGCCAGCGGCATTCCCCACCGCAACATGCTGTCCGAGAGCCACCACTCCATACTGAGGCGGGCCGCAGGGAGCCAAGAAAGTCTGCACCGATAATCCTGAGATACTGGAGACCATCATTGAAGTAGAGAATACTGTAGAGGTCTCAGGTGCGCTCTTGCTCATGGCACCATTTCCAAGGTGGCCGTCATCGATCCCAACAGCTGGGCAATGTCCCAAGCTCGCGGGCAGGGCATCCTCAGGAGCAGACGGACCTGATTCTGAAACTTGCACCGCCTTTGTTCGGGAAGAAACACATAGCCCGAGGCTGTGTCGAACCTGGCCCACAAATATTCTAGAGATTGCGAGGGGGTCAGGTAACGTTTGGCCATATTGACGACCCAGCCCAGAAATTGAAGGACTGAAACCACTCTGGCGGTAGCTAGATGACTCTTTTTCCGAGTCTGCTCTGATGAGCTAGTCGTCTAGGTACGGGTGAACCCGGATACCCTCTCGCCTGAGAAAGGCAGCTACTACCACCATTACCTTGGAGAAGGTTCGGGGAGCTGTGGCGAGGCCAAAAGGCAAGGCCCGAAACTGGAAATGTTTTCCCAATACCACAAACTGCAGAAACTTCTGGTGCGAGGCCCAAATTGGTTTGTGCAAGTAAGCTTCTTTCAGGTCCAGAGACGTGAGAAACTCTCCTGGCTGTACCACCGCCAATGACGGAGCGCAGGGTTTCCATGTGAAAATGCCGCACTCTTAAGGACTTGTTTAGCTCTTTTAAGTCCAGGATCGGGTGAAAAGACCCACCTTTTCATGGCACCACAAAGTAAATGGAGCAGCAGCCTAGACCTTGTTCGGCGGGAGGCACCGGGGTCACAGCCCCTATCTGGCACAGACTATGCAGAGTCTCCTCTACTGCCGCCCGTTTGGCAGCAGAACTGCATCGGGACTCCACAAACACGTCTCTCACCGGGGTATCGAATTCTATTCGGTATCCGTCTCTGATCAGGTCCAAGACCCACTGATCTGCGACGATTTTGGCCCACTCCTCAAAAAAAGAAGGAAAGTTTTCCTCCGATGACAGGAAACGAGGAGAGGGCCGGCGCACCATCATTGAGAGGGTCGCCCCTGAACCGGCAGCTGCGGAACGTTTGTCTGAGCAAAAGGAGTTTCTCGGCTAGAAAGCGGGCACGCGAAGTGAACCCAGTAGCACGCCCCGGGCGGTACCTTCTAGCTTCACGGAAGCGAGGTCTGTAAGAGGAGCAGACCGCCTGACCCTTAGAGGAAGGCTTCGGCCTATCTTCGGCCAAGTGCTGAGGTTTGGAATCCCCCAGGCCTTTAACAATGTTTTCCAGCTCCTCACCAAACAGGAGAAGGCCTTGAAAGGGCAGCTTCACCAACCTTTGCTTAGAGGCCATGTCCGCCGCCCAATGTCTTAGCCAAAGAGTGCGGCGAGCCGCCACTGCTATAGCCATTTGCTTAGCCGAAGCTCTGACCATATCATAAAGGGCATCAGCCAAAAAGGACAAGGCCAACTCCATCCGCGGAGCCACTTCAAATAAAGTCTCCGCTCCATCACCGGGCTGTTCCACTGCCTGCTGTAACCAAGCCAGGCAGGCTCTATAGCAGCATAACAACCGCATGCAGACGCCCGAACAGTGAGACCTGCCAAATCAAAGGACCGCTTCAGAGCTGAATCAAGCCTGCGGTCTTGAATATCCTTCAGGGCAACACCTCCTTCAACAGGTAGGGTAGTTCTCTGTCACAGCCGTGACCAGGGCATCCACTTTAGGCATTGCAAAGCGAGCCAAATGTTCCTCACTCAGAGGGTTTAATTGCCCCATAGCCCTGGCAACCTTCAAAGGTCCCTCGGGATCAGCCCATTGAGCCGAACTAAGCTCTTGGATGGAGTCATGCAAAGGAAAGGCTCGAACAGGCTTTCTGGTACTAGCCATCCTTGGATTAACCGAGGAGGCTGTGCCACTCCCAGGATCTTCAAATCGAGAGGGCTTGTAAGGCATCTGAAATAAGCGCTGGCAGCTCCTCGCGGTGGAAAATCCTCACCGCAGACGGATCATCAAGCTCCTGTGGCAATTCTGCAGCCGACTCTGGCTCCTCAGCCCAAGAAGTTCTGCCAGACCCCTCAGAATCCTCATAGCCCGACCACGGGGGGGAAAGGGGGGTGCGCCACACTCAGAAGGGGAATTAGCCCTTCTGCGTTTATCAGGAGGATAAGAAACAGGCAAAGCCAACTCCAAAAGGCCAGGATCCACCGGGGGGGGGGGGGGGGGGGGGGGGGGGCAGGCAAACTTGAAAACCGCTCCTTGACCGCCCGGATCCTGCCCAGGGCTATCAGCTCTATTAGCCTCACTCAGGGGACCCCCCCCCCCCCCGGATTCAGAGATCTCCGTCGCAACGGAGGCCACGCCATGTGGAAAATCCAAAATGGTGTCCGCTGCCAGCTCAGAGAGGGAAAGATCGCCGCTCACCATGCTCGGGCCGGCTCTACCGTCTGTACAGCACGAATTACAGAGCCCCGCTGCTGATTTGCGCTTGCCACATTTAGAACAGCGCTTTACAGTCTCCGCAGCCATCGCCGAAAACAGCGGTAAAATTCAAAAATGGCAGTTCGCGCCAAAAACGTCCTGTTCGCGGGCCCACCCCGGAGGAGTCAGAAAACACTCTTCCCTCACTAGACCAAGTATCACAGCTCCAGTCCTGCAGAAGAATCTCAAGAAAAAAAAACCTGTTTTCCAAGATCGCTGCGCTAAAGCGCGACACGACTAATTATTTATTTTAACGCTGTGAGGAAAGCAGAGGCAAAAGAGGTAAATAAAAACACTCGAGGCTCAGATAAGTGGGAAAGGCAGGGAAAGGCGAACCAATGTGCCTGCATCCACTGAGTGGGAAAGGACAGGGAAAAGCAAGCTAATATGTCCACATCCACGGGGGCATGGGTAAGGCAGGGAAAGGGCTGACCTATGTGCCTTCAAAGTGAAGCTGCTATAGCCTCTAACACCCCGGCTAACAACTGGCAAGCCAGGAGCCACCCCCAGGCAGATTTTGATGGAGCTCGAAGAAGCTGCAGCCACCCTGCTTGGGGAGATAGAGAATACTGAAGAGGCAGTGGAGCTAGCTGGCCATGAGGCACTGAGAAAAGTTGAGTGCTCTATCTCCCCCTGCTGGTTGACGGACACAACCCATACATAATGGCTTCATCTGCTTGATGACAAGGAAAGTATTGATTTTACTAACATTGGAATAACATTAAGAGACAACAATTATATGTGAATTAGGAAACAGAAGGGAAACATTTGTATAGGATGCTAAAAAATAGTTATGTGGTATTCTGATAAGGGTCTCATTTGTTGTAATGCTATAACAAAATGTATAGTCAGCATGGTATTGATCCAGTGACCTGGCTTGGCCACTGCTGGCGGCAAGATACTGGGCTAGATGGACCACTGGTCTGACCCAGTATGGCTATTCTTATTTTAATGGCACATTTGAAAATAATGATTAGTTTGAAGCTTATTGTCTGAAAGAATAAAGGCAATATATTTGACAGTCATATCTGAAATGCAGATGAACGAACATTTTTTTCTACTGTGAGAATGTTTCAATTATTCTCTAACATATAGGTAACTGTGCAATACCAGCTAACCAGTCAACCAGGACAGCTGTGTTTAAAAAAGGGACAAGTCTAGACTTGGAGACAAGAGCTACCATAAAAAAAGGCGATCCAACCAAGGAAAGGTGTTCATTTTATTAAAGCAGATTAAATATTCTTTATACCGACTAACCAGTTTCAATGTCAGTCACTTAAAGGCTAAACTAGAGGCTTGGCCCTGTGAATGAAGTAACGTCCTTTCACACAAAATCAAAATTTGAATGTTTACAAGATTGAAATATCTGCTTTTATATTTCAATGATAGCAAAATGTATGTATGTGCGTGTTTGATATAAACTATGTTCAGCATGTATACATCTGATACATTCTCAGAGATGCTACCCAGTCAACATTTAATCAAAATAAAAATGGATTTTAAGCCAACTAAATGCAAAGTTTGGCTGACAGTCATTGGCTAGCTCTAGTTTCTAGACAATATTCTATCAGCTATAGCTTCCTCCTCCTCCTCTCCAGCATGGTTCTTTTGGCACTGCATGGTATGCACAACAGTGGAAGCCAGAGCTAGCTGTGGCAGTCCTTGATAGCTAGCTGGCTAGACTTAGCTTTTAGTTACTAGCATGTTTACAATCTATTTTTATAATTTCATTCAAAAAATGTTAAATCACTTAAGAGTAGTCTAGTACTGTTTCTCTTGGATGTTGATTATGAAATGTTCTGTCCTATTGTAACTTGGAGTTTGCTTGCTTTTATTTTTTTGAATTTTACACCACCTTGGTCTGCTTTGTCTGTAAAAGCAGTATAGCAAGTTTTAATAATTATAAAATTATAGCCTATCTACAGGCTATTTCTCAAAAGTGAAGTGTCCCATTACTAGTTAGGTTTAAAATCTGAAGAATTTTACATTCTTCTCTTCTTGAGCAAAGACTTGTCAAAAAAAAAAAAAAACTTCAGTTTTACAGGTTTGTTTTTCAACATATATTATACACATTACATTCACTAAGGTTTCCTAAAGTTTAGGATAGAAAGCACAAATTAAAATTTATTGGCCCATTCAGACTTGTCCCAGCATATAAAGTCCTTCTGCATTGGCAAAAGAAGATGTCCACATACAAAAGATTTGAATTGGGCCCTTAGGATTTTCTCCCAAAGGCATACTCAGAGAAAATCATATTAACATCCTAGGTCACGTACTATAGGTTGGTATACATACACAATGTCACATCAATCCTGTAAGCTCTTGTAGTGCTCATGTTAATAAGAGGCTTAACAGAACGTGTAACTATATACTGCACCGTAAAAACCTGTTAATCTTTTACAAATAGTTATTTTTTTTTTATTATTAGATTATTCCTCTGTGTTAATGTTTTGTAGCCGACTCTACTGAAGCAGTAATTAATACTTGCAAAAACACTGTTCTTCCCATCCCCCTCAAACTCCATGTGGTAAGAATATTACTGTCTCCTCCGGGTGTTTCAAGCTGTGCATCATTATAATTTCAAGCAGGCTGAAGAGTCAAGAGGGAATTAAGCTAGCTATGTAATAAAGTGCTTTAATTACTGCTCCAATCTCAGAACACCTGCAAGTATTCTGCGCGCGCACACACAAAAAAGTCCTACACAAAAGGCTACACCACAAAAGAAAGTTCAATATAATAAATCATTACAGCACACCCCAGTTAAGTGCATGTCAGATAAGTGCACACACCACTTACATGCATCGCAATGCTCCTGTACCAAATTTTTTCCATTCATTCCAATAGTAACTAACTTCAGTTTGAACTAAGCACATGCTCCGTTTAAATGCAATACATTGCTTGGCTTATTTGGCATCACCACTCCATTTAAGTACGTTCTTCAAAGAAAATGGGGGGGGGGGGGGGGGGGGCAACCAGCATCCGCCCTCATTCACTCCCACCCTCGTGATGTACGACATGTGACCCAGGCAGCTGCATATCACAATGCTGAGAATGAGGGACAGAGAAGAGAGGTAGGACTGCCCCATCAACCTCATTGGCTCTCAGTTCTGTGATGTACAACTGTCACACCACAGTTAGAACGATGGAAAGTAAAACATGACGTTCAAGAAATAGCATGGTGATAAAGATGCAGATGAGTTAGGTAGCAAATGTTCTACCTAGCATCATGAAAAATTATAAGCCACATGACATTTTTAAAGCAGATAAAACAGGTCTGTATTGGACAGCGATTCTTGATGTGACCCTGGCATTCAAACAGGCCAAGGTGGCTGGAATAAGACAGACACTGTTACTATCATGCAACATGGGCAGAAGTGAAAAGTTAGAGCCAGTGACAGTCAGCAAAAGAAAAACATTCACTTTCCTGCAAGAACGTTAAACAGTTCCAGTAGCATTCGAGGCAAACAAAAATGCTTTGACAACACAAGAAATTTGGATACAACAACAAACAAATTGCACAAGGTAGAAGTGTGAAATTCTGATGATGTGCGACAACTGTGCAGCACACAGCAATGATGCTAGACTAAGATAAGCTTGTGTTCCTACCACCCAACACAACTTCTCTATTCAGCCAATGGATCGGGGTACCAGCCAACTTCAAACAGCATTACAAAGTGCTTGTGCTGTGCCATCTGATGGGCACAATAGATAGTTAATGATGGAAACATAAGCAAGCAAGCTCCTGAGTTGGCTTGTGAGCTTAATCTGCTGGACTCTCTGCACATGCATTAGGAGGCTTCGCGTTGTCTTACCCAGAGTACAATTGCCAAATGCTACAGACGGGCTTTGTGAAAGAATGCTATGATAATGAAAATCCTGCATCCTCGGTGGTGAACACAGCTGCGCTAAAACAGCAGATCTCCCAGCTGGAGTGACGGCTGAGGAGTTTGATCGCTATATGTCCGTTGATGAGTACCTTCATATAAACGATGCTGAGATTGCTCAGACAAGCCCAACAGAGCTGAAGTTGGCAGTGAGTGTGATGCATGACCCACTGACATCTGCTGCTGCACTACACAGCTTGAAAATTGTGAGGGCTTAACTTGAAGGTAATCGATGCCAGAACTACAAATGTTATGACATTTGTATCCCACATTATCCTGAACAAGCTCAGGTTCAATGTGGCTTACATTCAAGAAAAAAACCATCAAAAATATAATACACTAACATAATTATAACATTTTAACATACAGTGAAACCTCTGTTTTCATCGATAATTCGTCCAAAAATTATCGACGAAAACCGAAACCGACAAAAACCGAGGCACCATGGCAGCGCGAGCAGTCCACATAATCCTGGCCCCTCTCTCTCAATCAACGCTGCCTGTACGCTAGGAGTTCCTCTCAACGTGAAGGCGGGGTTTTGTTCGCGTGTATGCAAAGTGAAGGAGCATCGGAAGTTCCCCGGATGTTGTATACTCGTCCCAGTCCTTGCTATATACAGTATATAGAAATTGAGGTAACGCCGATGAAATCCAAGGTGACCGACGAAAACCGAGACAAAAGTTTTGCGAAACAAATCGACGATAACAGAAAACGACGAAAACCGAGGTTTCACTATTAGGAAGAATTGTGTGCTTGCATGGAGCTAGGCTAGAGTATTGGTTATGTTGAAACATATAAAAGACAAGCAACATTAGTTTATTGTCTTTTGATAAAATATGTACTTAATAGAAAAGCCTTTAGTAATTTATAGAATCTCGGATATCTTCTAAATACCTTAACTGCTTGGGTAGAGAATTCCAAAGTTTGGTACTTGATGTGTGTGTGACCTGCTTGTTACAACACAAATTTGCAAAAGAAGAAAATTAGACCTTACCTGCTAATTTGCTCCCCCTTAAGTCCCTCTGAACTGGCCCAGAAAGTGACTGATGGGTTGTGCACGCTTTTCAGCAGATGGAGACTGAGAATTCTAACGAGAGAGAGAGAGACAGAGAGAGACAGAGAGAGAGAGAGAGGCAATAAGAGCCCTGGCTAGCTAGAGATATTCAATATTACCCTAACAAAGCAGAAGGAAAGAACAAGATTCTGTGCAACTGGGAAACTGATGGCATACAAATAAACATACATTGTCTGAGGATGCATACTGGGTGTCTTTCGAGAAGGAACCGAAATGCCTCTAGTGCCAACTGGATTGCTCTGGTTTCCAAGAGATTGATCAAGCAGGTCGTCTCCTGCCAAGACCAAAGGCCTTGTGCAAGTGTCCTAGACAGCAAGCTCCCCAGCCCCTGAGGCTGGCATCGGTTGCGATTATCATCCGAGGGCGATCCATGGAACACCTTTGATTAGATTGGCTGTCGCAGCACCCAACAGAGGCTCCGCGCTCCAGAGCTGGGGCAACCGTGCTGTCAGGAGAATCCTTCTGCAGAGACCATCGAGCACAAGAGACTGCTGCAGAGATCTCATGAGGGCCCTGGCCCAAGGTAGCCTCTATCATCGCCGCCATGGATCCCAGAACCTGAAGATAATCTCTTGCATACAGCATCAGCTTCCACAGGAGTGTTCAAATTTGATCCTAAAGTTTGAGAATCCTGCTCTGGGGAAGAAACACCCACCCTGCAACGTACTGAAAGACACTCCAAGATAGTAGTGTGTGTCTGAGATGACATTAAGCAGCTCTTGAGAGGGTTGACTACCCAATCGAGGGACTAAAGGAACTGAACTACCTAAGCAGTGTCCTGCAGACTCTTGATACGACTTTGCTCTGATCAACCAATCATCCACTACCATGATTTTCATGAAGGTATGAGGAGTCGTAGAGAGACCAAAAGGCAGCCCCCGAAACAGATAATGCTTGCCTTAAAAAAACAAAACAAAACTGTAAAACAAAGAAACTGCTGGTGGATTGGACAAATTGGAATGTGCAGATGAACCTCTGTTAAGTCTAGAGCAGTCAAGAACTCCCCAATCCGCACAGCTACAATGACCGACCAAAGAGTTTCCATATGAAAACTGGTGACCTTGAGGGTCCGACTGACCACCTTGAGGTCCAAAATTGGCCAGAAAGAACCCTTTTTCTCTTTGGGACAAAGCAAATGGAATACCGACCCTGTCTGATATCTGATTTCTGACCGAGGGACCAGACAAACAGCCTTTAATTTGAGAAGCCTTTCCAGAGTATCCCTGACCGCGCTCGCCTTGAGGTGAGTACAGGGAGACTCCAGGAAAGCATTGGGAAGATGCTGTGCAAAGGTGTACCTGTCACAAATAACCTTGAGAACCCACTGATTGGAGGCAATATTAGGACCATACCCAATAAAACTGTGTTAAACATGCTCCCACAGGAATCAGAGGTTGGGCCCAGATACCTTCAATGGGAAGGAAGGGATGGGAACTGAAAGGAGGAGCTGGCATCTCTGCCACCACACCAGGCACCATGAAAGGACTGAAACCGCTGACAGAACAGAGACCTCTGACCAGTAGCTACTCTACCCACTCTGAACTAACGAAAATCTTGGCCACAGCCTCGACCCAAAATAAAGCCGTGACCAGACAACCTAGGACAATTCTCAGGAAGTTGAGGCACCTTAGTATCCCCTAAGCTCCTAACTAGTCCAACTCATCTCCAAACAGAAAAGATCCTCGAAAGGGAAATTTATTAAGCTTAGATTTAGAAGCCACATCAGCTGACCAACCATGAAGCCAAAGAGACATCGTATGACCACCTCTAAGGCCATAGATTTAGAAGCCCTCAGTAAATCATATAAGGTGTCAGCCAAAATCGCAGAATCCATCTCAATGTTAGCAACTTCTGCGTCTTAAATCCAATCTAACACTTTCTCAGATCAGCAAAAACAAGCCTTGGCCACCAATGAACCACAGATAGCTGCATAAACAGCCAGAGAAGTCTCTCCATACAGCAATCGAACGTCCTTAAGAGCCATACCTCCGTCCACAGATACTGTATTTCTACTGGTAACAGCACAGACAACTGCATCAAGTACCTGATATCTATCGGGAATCGGATAGAGACGAATCAGGCTCTTCATGCAGAAACAGAGCAAGGTCTGACCTCCTCGTGAGGAGCCAAGCTCGAACAGCAGAGGAAACCAGACCGACATATGGAGACTGAGAAACCCTGGACCGCCCACGACCGACCAAAGGCCAATGACCGAAGGGAGGCCGGCATCTCGTGCCACAGCAAACTCCACTGACCCTCGACGGAACCAGATCGATGGCCAGCACAAGCCACGGCAGCCAGCGATGGAGCAAGGTTCTACGCCCCAAAACACATCATCAAGGCTCAACACCCAAAGACAGAGCAAGGCTTGACAAGGTTCAAAGCCCAGAGAGAGAGCAAGGTTTGTAAAATGTTCTATGTCCACAGATGGAGCAAGGCTCAACTGGACTCAACAGTTCGAGAAAAACAAAATCAGTATACCGACCTTACTAAACGAAGCAACTTACAGTATCTGCCGATTAACATGGAAAGCCTCACTGAAAAGGGGGGGGGGGGGGGGGGGGGTTGTTTGTTTTTTTAAAGAGGCAGGAGAAACCACAGCCATAAGCCAAAAGAAAAGCACCAGCTGACAAGAGGACCGCAGAGGTGAGAAACGGGGGGGGGGGGGGGGGGGGGGGGGGGGGGGGGGGGGGAGAGAGAGAGAGGAAACTGACCGACAAAGCCATGCCAAACGCCCAGCTCAACTAAGCCTGAGGGAACAGGTTAGGAGCAAACATCACAACAGAGCTGCACAGATGTCCATCCACTTGTTGAGAGAGAGAATAATGAGGTTAACATGGCTGCACATGTCCACATATAGTAAACCTCTATCTCCACCTGCTGGTAGAGGGACATAATCCACTCGTCTCTGGATTGATCTGTAGGATGAAGGGCCGTGCCAATACGGTAAGCGAAGTAAGCATGGCAGGGGGGTGCCTCCCGCTGGGGGGCGCCGCCGCACCATGCTCACCTCGCTCGCCCTCCCGCTCCCATTGTTCAACTTCCCGCCCTCTTCTCCCCCCCCCCCCCAACATCCCTTTTCTTTTTTTTTTTCTTTTTAAATTTACCTCCGTGGCGGTCCAGCAGCGCAGCGTCAGTGAAGGAGGCGGCTTCCCGACGTCTCTAGCCTTCCCTTCGCTGTGTTCCGCCTTCTTCTGACGTCAAGGAAATGACATCAAAAGAAGGCGGAACTCAGCGAAGGAAAGGCTAGAGACGTCGGGAGCGCCGCCTCCTTCATGACGCTGCGCTGCTGGACCGCTACGGAGGTAAATTTAAAAAGAAAAAAAAAAAAGGGATGTTGGGGGAGAGAAGAGGGCGGGCAGTTGAACAATGGGAGCGGGAGGACAGGGGAGAGACGAGAGCATGGATGCGAAGGGGGAGGGGAGAAGAGGGCGGGCCAGGGCAGGCCAACTGGGACATGGGAGTGAGAGGAGAGAGAGGAGCATGGATGCGAGGGGGAGGGTCATGGAAGGGAGAGAGGGGAATTGCTGGACAGAGATTAATGGAGGGTGACAGAGGAGCATGGATGGGAGGGGCAGGGCTCAGGGAGAGAGGGGAATTGCTCGAAAAGGATGAATGGAGGGGGCAGGGGACAGAGGAGCATGGATTGGGAGGGCAGGGGAGAGAGGAGCATGGATGGGCATGGATTGGGAGGGCAGGGCTCAGGGAGAGAGGGGAAATGCTGGATAGGGATGAATAGAGGGGACAGATGGGCATGGATGGATATGGATTGCAGGGCAGGGCTCAGGAGAGAGGGGAATTGCTCGAAAAGGATGAATGGAGGGGGCAGGGGACAGAGGAGCATGGATTGGGAGGGCAGGGCTCAGGGAGAGAGGGGAATTGCTGGAAAGGGATGAATGGAGGGGGAAGGGGACAGAGGAGCATGGATGGGAGGGCAGGGCAGGGGACAGATGGGCATGGATGGATATGGATTGCAGGGCTCAGGGAGAGAGGGGAATTGCTGGAAAAGGATGAATGGAGGGAGCAGGGGACAGAGGAGCATGGATTGGGAGGTCAGGCCTCAGCGAGAGAGGGGAAATGCTGGATAGGGATGAATGGAGGGGGCAGGGGACAGAGGAGCATGGATTGGGAGGGCAGGGCTCAGAGAGAGAGAGAGAGAGAGAGAGAGAGAGAGAGAGAGAGAGAGAGAGAGAGAGAGAGAGAGAGAGGAGAGAGAGAGAGAGAGAGAGAGAGAGAGAAATTGTTGGACAGAGGGGAGGGAAAGAGAGATGAGGAGATGAATGAGGGGAAAGGAAGAGAGGAAAAACTGCACGATAGAAAAAGGCAGAAGCTGAGACCAAAATGAGAATGAGAGATGAAATGAGGGGAAGGAAGAGAGAGAAAAACTGCACATGAGAAGAAAATAGCAGAAGCTGAGGACCAGAAATGAAGAAGAAAGGAGGAAGGAAAGAAATAAATGGAAAGGAAGCCCTGGAAACGGAGTTAAGAGGACAGATAGCAGCAGAATCAGATACTGGGCCAGCATGATCAGAAAAAGAAAGTCACCAGACAACAAAGGTAGAAAAAAATCATTTTATTTTCATTTTAGTGTTTGGAATATGTCCACTTTGAGAATTTACATCTGCTATCTTATTTTGCAATGTATAGCAATTTGTTTCTAAGAATACTGCTGACAATTCCTGTCAGTGTGGCAAGTGGTGAGCGATCATTTTCACGGGGGGGGGGGGGGGGGGGGTCGCCGCCAACTGATAGTCTGCAGGGGGGCGCCAGAGACCCTAGGCACGGCCCTGGTAGGATGCTATGGAAACTTTTTTTAAACACTGGAAAGAAAAAAAAAAAAAAAAAAAAAAAAAAAAAAAGAGGAGAGAGAAAAAATTAAAAGGGCTCATCACCTTCCATCTGCTGGAGACCGAGAATACTGAATCTCTAGCTAGTCGGGGCTCTTATTGGCTCTCTCAAAAGTCAGAATTCTCAGTCTCCACCTGCTGGAAAGTGTGTACAACCCATCAGTCACTTTCTGGACCAGTCCGGAGGGACGCTAAGGAAATACTGGACAGAAAACTGACTCTCTTCCAGTTAACAGACTTCACAAGTTGTGTGCAACAAGTTTTGATGATTTTTAAAAAAACTGTCTATGCCTTACACCGTTTAGCAATAAAAGGAATGCAATAACTGTCCAATAACTATAAATAAGTTACACTGCAATGGCTCTGTGTGCTTAATGACATAATGCTATGCAAGGATAACATCAGTTCTACCTAAAAGCCTAAGTTTGGATTCTAGAACCTATGTCACTGGTATCCCCATGTGCCAAGTCAGCTGGCTCCTCCCCAGCACTGTGCGTCATGTCCACTACCTTTGCACCAGGTAGGCATGTTACCAAGAGATTTTCACATCCACCAGCTGTCTTACATGCTTAATGATTGAATCAACAACTCTCTGGACACATGCCTTTGGAGACTTATCCTTGGTGCAAGAGTATATTACATCATTTGGAGGGCAGGTCCTTCTACAGAACCATTTCCTGCCATACCAAGCTGATGCTCTTTCATGTGAGAACTCTTCTCTATGGCTGAATAGAAGCTACCAGACTGGAAGTGAGACCTCTGTCTCTGAAGGGTTTTTTTTTTTCTATTTCTGGCTGTCTCAGCAATTTCAAGTCTGCTACTCTAGCCTCCAGGGATCAGATTTGTTCCCTGAATACTAGACACTCTGCACCACGTGCACACATATGACCTCTCACCAACTGGGATATAATCATACATGTGACAGTGCAAACACTGTATTGCTAACAGCTAATTACTGGCTATGAAGATACCTTATTAAACCTTCTATCCTCCTAAGTAGCTTAGAAGTCTATAAATCAAAGATTAAGCATGGGGTGAATAGGAGTTGGGAATTAAACTGCAAATAGGGACTTACATAGTTGGGTAACAATTATTCGTATTTATATCAGCTTGTCTCTCAGGTCAGAACTATTACATAAGAAGTTTAACAAATTGCGATTTTCACCATAGCCAGAAATAGCTACACATCCAGCTCTCCCCCCCTCCCCCCACCAAGTAACATTCTACTAAAATGCTTGGCTGTAAGAAACAGTCTTGATTTTATGCTGCTCTGTGTAAACATATAGTTTTTGTCATTATGGAACAGAACTTACATAAAATGCTGCTTTAAAACACCATTTGCAGTTGTCATACCTGAATATCTTACCAGGGCTACAGAGTCGGAAGTCATTATGGGTGGAGCTGGAGTCAGAGTCGGTAAAAAAGGTTATCAATTTCAGCTTTAAAAGACATATTAGACAGAAGATAAACACATCTACCAGTACTTTAGATACAGAACAAAAAAAAAAAAAAAAAAGTAAAATCTAGTATCAGGCGCAGAGTCAGACAGCAGAAAAATAGAGGAGTTGAAGTTGGTACACTGACTCCAGAGTCCCGCTTCTTACCTCAGGTCAACACTGTCACTATTAGTGTTTTTTTTAATTTATAGAAGTCTTTATTTAGTATTGAGAGACAAAACATGAAAAAGAAAAGCAACATGAAACAGCAACCCACAAACAGCTATGTATAGTTCAACAAATGAGGTTAACAGCCTCCAAATAGCATTAACACTAAGCAATTAACTCTCAAACCATATACACTACATGCCCAGTTTTAGCACACCCTCCCCCCTCCCCTCCCCCCCTCTCAAGCTTCCATCATGAGCAATGTTTCAGGATCATATCCCATATAGCTTTCCAATTAGTCAGAGTGTGACAACCAATTGCCCAGAGTCTCTCCATTTCACATATATACCATAACTTATTTAACCATTTAACCAAGGAAGGTACCAAAGGCGATTTCCATTGAGCAGCCAAAGTGGCCTGAGCCGCTGACATAATATGGCGAACTAATAGAGCCTGCAATTTGGTTAGGCCAGGGGGACTCAATGAAAAAAGAAAATATTCAGGTGCCCACTTTATAAGTTTAGACAACCAACTCTGTAGTTGGTAAAAAGAAGCTGTCAGCCTGACTAGCTGCAGGAGGTTGATGTGTATTCTTCCCAAGCTAATGGCTAAAAAGGATAACCATGTTGCCCATGCTAGGTGATAATTCCATAGTTATGCATATGATTCAAAAGAGCTGGTCCTAAAGCAGTACATTATTTACACTAGAAATGACAACCTGCTAAGAATAGGAAGCAACTGTAGGGCACAAGTAGCAATCTACATTAGGTGTAATATTGCCTTAAACTAATCTACTCCAAATATGAGAGCTGAACAGTCTTGCTGATAGAAGAGGCATATGATTCTCAATACTTAAAAAAAATATTCTTAATGTTAAAGTGTAATATTAAATACGTATCCGAAAAGATTTACAGCATATATGCACCCTTCCACTCCATGTTCTGCTATGGACCTATTAAGTCTTGTATATTCAGTCCATGATATTCAAGCAACTTTTGGTACATACCCTCTTCCTGTAAGATCAGCTAGAAATCTGGCTCCTTTCCTTTGCATGCTGGTTAACTTATCCTTCACCGAAGATGAAGGCAGCCTCTTGGCAGGAGGCCAGGGTTAGACCATTTACTGCGTGTTAATTTAGGTCCTACAAATAGTTCTCGTTACGGAAGAGTCTAATCTTATTTATGCCAGAAGATGTAGAAAGGAGAAATTACAATCTTACCTAGTAATTTTCTTTTCTTTAGTCAACACCATTCTGAACCAATGGGTATTATCTCTTTCTACCAGCAGATGGAGGAAGCAAAAACTGAATTTTGCCAGCAACACCACCAGTATAAACAGAAATATTCTCTGCAACAATCCAGTATGCACCTGCCCAAGCAGCAGAAGGTCCCTTTGTAACGCACCTATGTCACATCAACCACTACAGAAGAAATGATAATCAAGTGATTATAATAATGAATCTTTTTTGAAGCACTGAAAAGGAAGCACAGACCACACCCAGAACCCAGGCAGAGGTCTTCCAAGGGCAGGACTTCAGAACAATGTTGCTGACTAAAAAAAAGAAAATCAAGACAAAGACTAGGGGACACACGAGGAAGTTACATGGAAATACTTTTAAAACAAAGAGGCAGCAATATTTTTTTCACACAACGAATAGTTAAGCTCTGGAATTCTTTGTCGGAGGATTTGGTAACAGCCGTTACTGTATCTGGGTTTTAAAAAGGTTTGGACAAATTCCTGGAGGAAAAGTCCATAGTCTGCTATTGAGACAGACATGGGAAGCAACTGCTTGCCTTGGGATTTGTAGTATGGAGTGTTGCCACGATTTGGGTTTCTGCCAGGTACTTGTGACCTAGCTTGGCCTCTGTTTGGAAAACAGGATACTGGGCCAGATGGACCATTGGTCTGACCCAGTATGGCTACTCTTATGAATAAATTAGGACTTACCTGATAATTTTCTTTCCATTAGTTCTTCACACTATTCCAGGATGAATGGGTAGTTGTGTGCATCGACCAGCAGATGGAGAAAGAAAATACAGAACTGAGCACCACTACATAGCTCCCTGCTAGCAGCTCAGTTCCTCAGTATGGGAAAATGAGGTTCTTACCTTGGTAATTTTCTTTCCTTTAGTCACAGCAGATGAATCCATTACGAATGGGTTGTGTCCACCTACCAGCAGGGGGAGATAGAGAACACTGAAAACCATAGTCCCTCCTGGACGGTTAGCTTCATCTGCCTCTCAGTATTTTGAAGCTTCCAAAGCAGTGTTACACCGCAAAGTAGCATAACATGAACTTTCCTCACAGTGAACGAACGCCCCAGAACAGGAGCAATAACACAAAGGAGGGACGAACTCATCCTCCTGTAGTAGAACAGAAATCCTGAAGACTGTTTTCCAACTTCTCCCAATGAGGGAACATGTCTGCAGGAAAAACTGAACACAAAACAGACTCAATCAGGGAGGGATCATGGATTCATCTGCTGTGACTAAAGGAAAGAAAATTATCAAGGTAAGAACCTAATTTTCCCTTCCTTGTCATCCGCAGCAGATGAATCCATTATGAATGGGATGTATTATCCCAACTCTACAGATCTCACCGTGACCTCTCTAACCTCATCTCTATTCCTCTACTCCCCTCCTCTTCTCTGTCCTTCTCTTGCGCCCTATGGAATGCCCGCTCTCTCTGTAACAAACTCCCCTATATCCAGGACCTCTTTATCTCGCACCACCTCCATCTGCTCGCCATAACAGAAACCTGGCTCTGCCCTGATGACTCTGCTTCAGTCGCAGCCCTCTGCCACGGCGGTTATCTTTTTTCACATACTCCTCTCCCTGCTGGTCGCGGGGGCGGTGTTGGACTACTTCTCTCTCCCTCCTCCAGATTTCAACCCCTTCTTCCACCTCAATCTCACTGTTTTTCCTCCTTTGAAGTCCACTCTATCCACCTTTTCTCTCCTCTGCCTCTTCGAATAGCGGTCATTTATCATCCCCCTGATAAGTCCCTTTCATCCTCTCTCAGTGACTTTGATGCCTGGCTTGCCTTCTTCCATGATCCTTCCTCCCCCTCTCTCATCCTTGGTGACTAATATTCCTGCTAATGATCCTTCCAACTCTTATATTTCCAAGTTACTCGCTTTAACGTCCTCCTTTAATCTCCAACTATGCTCCACCTCCCCCACTCATCAAAATGGTCACTGTCTTGATCTCATCTTCTCCTCCAACTGTTCACCCTCTAGTTTCCTTGCCTCCGATCACCATCTTATAACTTTCACACTTAAATCTCCTCGCTCCCAGTCCCGTCCTATCTTATCTAATTTATCTAGGAATCTTCACGATATTGACCCTTCATCTCTATCCTCCCATGTTTCAAACCTCCTCTCTACTGTGGCACCATCCACGTCTGTCAACGAGGCTGTTTCTTCTTACAACAATACTCTATCCTCTGCCTTAGACACTCTTGCACCTTTGATGACCCGCCCTATAAGGCGTACAAAACCCCAGTCTTGGCTGACTTCTAATATCCGCTACCTACGTTCCTGTACCCGCTCCGCCGAACGCCTCTGGCGGAAATCTCGGGCCCTTGCTGATTTCTTACACTTTAAGTTCATGCTGACCTCCTTCCAATCTGCTCTTTTACGCGCCAAACAGGATTATTATATCCAACTGACCAACTCTTGGCTCTAACCCTCGACTTCTCTGCACCACATTGAACTCTCTCCTCAAGGTGCCCCTCCCCCAACACATTATCTCCTTCAGAAGGCGTTTGACAAAGTGCCGCACGAAAGACTCCTGAAGAAATTAGCAGAGTCATGGAATCGGAGGTAGGGTATTATTATGGATTAAGAACTGGTTGAAAGATAGGAAGCAGAGAGTAGGATTGCGTGGCCAGTATTCTCAGTGGAGGAGGGTAGTTAGTGGGGTCCCGCAGGGGTCTGTGCTGGGTCCGTTGCTTTTTAATGTATTTATAAATGACCTAGAGATGGGAATAACTAGTGAGGTAATTAAATTCGCCGATGACACAAAATTATTCAGGGTCGTCAAGTCGCAGGAGGAATGTGAACGATTACAGGAGGACCTTGCGAGACTGGGAGAATGGGCGTGCAAGTGGCAGATGAAGTTCAATGTTGACAAGTGCAAAGTGATGCATGTGGGTAAGAGGAACCCGAATTATAGCTACGTCTTGCAAGGTTCCGCGTTAGGAGTTACGGATCAAGAAAGGGATCTGGGTGTCGTCGTCGATGATACGCTGAAACCTTCTGCTCAGTGTGCTGCTGCGGCTAGGAAAGCAAATAGAATGTTGGGTGTTATTAGGAAGGGTATGGAGTCCAGGTGTGCGGATGTTATAATGCCGTTGTATCGCTCCATGGTGCGACCGCACCTGGAGTATTGTGTTCAGTACTGGTCTCCGTATCTCAAAAAAGATATAGTAGAATTGGAAAAGGTACAGCGAAGGGCGACGAAAATGATAGTGGGGATGGGATGACTTTCCTATGAAGAGAGGCTGAGAAGGCTAGGGCTTTTCAGCTTGGAGAAGAGACGGCTGAGGGGAGATATGATAGAAGTGTATAAAATAATGAGTGGAATGGATCGGGTGGATGTGAAGCGACTGTTCACGCTATCCAAAAATACTAGGACTAGAGGGCATGAGTTGAAGCTACAGTGTGGTAAATTTAAAACGAATCGGAGAAAATTTTTCTTCACCCAACGTGTAATTAGACTCTGGAATTCGTTGCCGGAGAACGTGGTACGGGCGGTTAGCTTGACGGAGTTTAAAAAGGGGTTAGATAGATTCCTAAAGGACAAGTCCATAGACCGCTATTAAATGGACTTGGAAAAATTCCGCATTTTTAGGTATAACTTGTCTGGAATGTTTTTACGTTTGGGGAGCGTGCCAGGTGCCCTTGACCTGGATTGGCCACTGTCGGTGACAGGATGCTGGGCTAGATGGACCTTTGGTCTTTCCCAGTATGGCACTACTTATGTACTTATGACCCTTGCTGAATTCTTTCACAACAAGGTTCAAAAGATAAACCTTGCTTTCTCTACCTCGCCATCTCCCTCCACTAGTCCCGTTCTCCTCTCTCTCCTTCCCTTTCCTCCTTTCCTGAAGTTACTATTGAGGAAACTACACTTCTCCTTTCTTCCTCAAAATGTACCACCTGTTCCTCTGATCCCATTCCCACCAACCTTCTTAATGCCATCTCTCCTGCTCTTATTCCTTTTATCTGTCACATTCTCAACCTCTCACTTTCCACTGCGACTGTCCCTGCTGCCTTTAAACATGCTGTGGTCGCACCTCTCCTTAAGAAGCCTTCACTCGACCCTACTTGTCCCTCTAATTACCGACCCATCTCCCTCCTTCCCTTTCTCTCCAAATTACTTGAGCGTGCTGTTCACCGCCGCTGCCTTGATTTTCTGTCCTCACAAGCTATTCTTGACCCACTACAATCTGGTTTTCGCCCTCTCCACTCAACCGAAACTGTGCTTACTAAAGTCTCCAATGACCCATTACTGGCTAAATCCAGAGGTCTCTATTCCATCCTCATTCTTCTTGATCTTTCTGCTGCTTTTGACACTGTCGATCACAGCATACTCCTTGATACCCTGTCCTCACTTGGATTCCAGGGCTCTGTCCTTTCCTAGTTCTCTTTCTACTTCTCCCTCCGCACCTTCAGTGTTCACTCTGGTGGATCCTCTTCTAATTCTATCCCTCTGCCTGTCGGCGTACCTCAGGGTTCTGTTCTTGTTCCCCTCCTCTTTTCTATCTACACTTCTTCCCTTGGTTCATTAATCTCATCCCATGGCTTTGCCTACCATCTCTATGCTGATGACTCCCAAATCTACCTTTCTACCCCTGATATCTCACCTTGCATCCAAACCAAAGTTTCAGCGTGCTTGTCTGACATTGCTGTCTGGATGTCTCAACGCCACCTGAAATTAAACATGACCAAAACCTAACTTCTCATTTTAGGGAGCTGTGGCGAGGCCAAAAGGCAAGGCCTGAAACTGAAAGTGTTTTCCCAACACCGCAAACCGGAGAAACCGTTGGTGCGGGGGCCAAATAGGGATGTGCAAGTAAGCTTCTTTCAGGTCCAGAGACGTGAGAAACTCTCCTGGCTGTACCACCGCAATGACAGAGCGCAGGGTTTCCATGTGGAAATCCCAAACTTTGAGTGACTCGTTGACTTTCTTCAAGTCTAGAATGGCCCGAAAAGGCCCGCCTTTTCGCGGCACCAGAAAGTAAATGGAGTAACGGCCGCAGCCGTGCTCGGTGGGAGGCACGGGGATCACCGCTCCCAGGTGCAACAAGCCTTGCAAGGTCTCCTCTACCTCCGCCCCTTTGACGGCAGTGCCGCATCGGGACTCCAAAAACACGTCTCTCACCGGGGCACTAAATTCTAATCTATAGCTGTATCTGATCAGGTCCAAAACCCACTGATCTGAGGTAATCTTGACCCACTCCTCGAGAAAGAGGGAAAGACGTCTTCCAACTACAGGAATCGAGGAGTGGGCCGGCGCACCATCATTAAGAGGGTCGCCCATGAACTCCAGGCCTTGAAATGGCCGATGCGGAGAGTTTGTCCGAGGAAAAAGAGTTCCTCTGCGGAAAACGGGCACGTGAAGTAAACCCAGCAGAATGCCCCGGGCGGTACCTTCTAGCTTCACGGAAGCGATGTCTGGAAGAGGAGGGAACCGCCTGGCCCTTGGAAGAAGGCCGTGACCTATCCTCGGGTAACCGCTGGGGTTTAGCATACCCCTGGCCCTTGACAATTTTCTCCAACTCCTCACCAAATAGGAGAAGGCCCTGGAAGGGCAACTTCACCAACCTTTGTTTAGAGGCTATGTCAGCCACCAATGCCATAGCCATAGAAGGCGGCAAGCCACCACTGCCACAGACATCTGTTTAGCCGAGGCTCTGACCAGATCATAAAGGGCGTCAGCCAAAAATGACAAGGCCGACTCCATCCGCAGTGCCCATCTCCACAAGGGGCTCCACTCCATCCCCGGACTGTTCCACTACCTGTTGCAACCAAGCGAGGCAGGCTCGAGCAGCATAACTGCACACAGACGCCCGTAAAGCTAGGCCTGAGATTTCAAAGGACCGTTTCATTGCTGATTCCTGCCGTCTGTCCTGCATGTCCTTCAGGGCGACCCCTCCCTCTACTGGGAGGGTAGTCTTCGTCACAGCCGTGACTAGGGCATCTACTTTAGTCACAGCGAAGCGTGCCAAGTGCTCCTCACTAAGAGGGCATAAGTGCCCCATTGCCCTGGCAACCTTCAAAGGCCCCTCAGGGTCAGCCCATTGAGCTGAAATAAGCTCTTGGATGGAGTCATGAAAAGGAAAGGCTCGATCAGGCTTCTTAGTACTTGCCATCCTCTGATTACCAGAGGAGGCCTTGCCAAGCGCAGGATCTTCAACAGAGAGGGCCTGCAAGGCGTCAGAAATAAGTGCTGGCAGCTCCTCGCGGTGGAAAATCCTAACTGCGGTGGAATCATCTGGATCCAGTGGCAATCCGGCACCTTCATCTGGCTCCTCAGACCACAAAGGCCTGCCAGACCCCTCAGAATCCCCACAGCCCGACAACGGGGGGGGGGGGGGGGAGAAGGGAGGTGCGCCACTCTCTAAAGGGGAAATTTACCCTTCTACGCTTGTCCTGCGGCCAACTGTCTGGGAAAAAACACCTGACGGCAATCCTGGGCCGGCCTCCATCAGAGGGGAACCAGGTAGCAACGCAGAGTCAGACGCCTGCGGCAGAGTCCTCTATAACATGAACGCTTTATGTAAAAGCAACACAAACTCAGGAGAAAGGCTCACCCTGGTCTCCCAGTTCCAGTGCGGGGCAAGCAGCTCCTCTGGTAGCCTCCATCTGAGACTCCCCTCCGGCCTCAGACCCCTCCGCTCCTGCGGTGGTCGGACCATGCGGCGCATCCAAGATGGCGCCTGTTGCCAGCTCCACTGAGCGGGAAGAGACATCGCTCGCCATGCTCGTGCCGGCCCTGACATCTGAAGAGCACGATTTACAGAACCCCGCTGCTATCTGCGCTTGCCACAACATGAACAGCGCTTAACAACCTCCACAGCCATCGCCAAAAACGGTGGAAAATTTCAAAATGGCGGATTTGCACAAAAAATGCCCCGATCGCAGGCCCTCCCCGGAGGAGCCACAAGACACTCTTACCTCAACAGACCGAGTCCCAGAGCTCTGGTCACGCTGCACAGACAGAAGATAGCCTCAGAATCGCGTCACCATTTTTTTTTTTTTTTTAAACGCTGTGAGGAAAGTTAGAGGCCACAGCTACAGAGGGACACCAGAGGTCCAGAAGAGTGGGAAAGGCAGGGAAAGGACGAACCAATGTGCCTGCATCCACAAAGAAGAGAGTGGGAAAGGCAGACACAGGGCAAACCTATATGCCTGCATCCACATAGGGGGAAGGGTAAGGCAGGGAAAGGGCTAACCTATGTGCCTTTAAAGTGGAGCTACAATAGCCACAACACCCCTGCTACAACTGGCAAAAGCACAGGAGCCACCCCAGGCAGATTCTTGAAGAAGCTGAATAAGCTGCGACCAACCCTGCTGGGAGATAGAGAATACTGAGAGGCAGATGGAGCTAGCCGTCCAGGAGGGACTATGGTTTTCAGTGTTCTCTATCTCCCCCTGCTGGTAGGTGGACACAACTGATTCGTAATGGATTCATCTTCTGCTGACGACAAGGAAATGGCTGCTTAGTCCTTTTGTAGACAACGGCCGTTAAACTTCTTCCACCGGCTGCCATCTATCCTCTCGGGCAGCGCTGTTGTCTATATCTTCAGGCATTACTTCACTTAATCCTACAAGAGCGCCTTGTTTCACACAAAAAAAAAAAAACCTCGCTGCTTCAGGAAGGTAAGTGAAATATTCAAGAATAATTAAGATTATATGGACCAATGATAGGATCTGCTTACTTGGAAGCTTTGAGGTCCGTTGTTGATAAGTAATTACCTTTTTCAGAGTGTGAGAGAAATAGCCCAGGTCCAAACTGGTTTTGAAAATTAGTATTTTGCATGAATTACCAGTTGGCCCCTATTGCATTATTTGAGAAGAGCAACAAGCTTGTCATCTTTACAGTAGGTTACTTAGCCTTGGTAGAAGCCTCTCCCTTTGAGCTACCAGACCATGTACCAAATGCAAATGGGATTTTTTTCCTGTCATTTAGGGTTTCAACTTCCCTCCCCCCCCTTTAACAAGTTCTTAGAATATACAAGCCAGCCCTCCTCCCTCCCCCAAAAAATAATTTAGAAGCTACACAATACTGGGGAGCAAGATGGCGGCTGAATGAGTAGCACAGGAAGTCGCTCCGATCGTTGCAGTTACTTAATTCCTTGAAAAGTTATCTACTTACTTAAATTATGCCTAAAAGGAGAGGCAAACAGCGAATTGGACCCGCGATTCCTGTATTCCCTAGAACTGCAACACTTGACCGCTTCCTTGTATCGGGTACGACTACGGGATCATCCTCCCTGCCGAGAGGAGCGGAGGGAGGTCCCTCGCTCCCTCGGCTTGAGGCGGAAACAACGCTCAGTCCCGAAGTGAGGATTCCTCCTCCAATGCCGGCGATGGCGTCAACTACAGCCCAGAATACTCCGGGTGAGAAAACTCCAACGGGGTCTCCTGGCGCAGGCGCCAAAGTGGTGTCAGAGACGCCGACAAACCCCGCATCGATGGAAGCGGGTGCGAGCGGAGGAGAAGAGGTTACTGGGGAAGACCATGAAGATACAGGAGGAAACTCGGATTTTCCCTCTTTTCCTGACTTGAGAACCCTAAGTAAGTCGTTTTTGCCCTGTAAGCCTCAAACTATTACACTAGAAAATATATGGGAGGCACTTGTGGGACTGGAAGCCTCATTTGTGCAGAAGTTTACTCAATTTACCCAGAAATGTAATTTAGATATTGGAAGCATATCTGAATCAGAGACAAAAGTAACTTCTCTGGGTAAAAGAATGGAAAATAAAACTCAGCTGCTGTTCAAAGCTGTCAACATATTCAGATGAATTTGATCAAGGAAAATATTTTTCTACAACATAGGATTGAAATCTTAGAAAACCACCAACGATCAAATACTCTGAGACTGATAAACTTTCCTAAGCAGCTTGCTATTTCACCACTGATAACCTTTAAACAGTACTTAACTGAGAATTTAAAGATTCCAGAAAAATCTCATCCTCCGATATCTAAGATTTACTATATAGAACCTTATTGGAAAAAAGAACTGTTACAGGAGGATAAGATGGTTCCTCCAGCAGAGATATTGGACTTGAATTTGGACTTGACTCAAATAATAGAAGGAGAGAATGTGGGTTTAACAACTGCTACTCAAAGTATTTTTCATACTTCAGCCAGATAGAGACTGGATACTCAAGCAATATTTTCTTAATAAAAGTCAGGATTTCTTAGGTTGCCAAATTAGAATGTATCCAAACGTCTCTAGGGCGGCCCAGAGAAAAAGACAGGAATTCCTTAAATTAAGACCGAAGGTATTACAACTAGGAGCACTTTTTTTGGCTGAATTTCCCATGCAAATGTGTAATAAAACTGAATTCAGTAAAGTATGTATTTTTTTGAGGCAAAGCAACTAAATACTTTTATAGAGGCTAAACTGAGAGATTCGTCTCCATTTCCAATAACTGTAACAACTTCAAACCCATGATTGATTTAAAATTCCTGATTGCTCTCACCAGCCACTTTATTCCTAATTATAAATTGCTTCTCTGATTTATTATTTTTTCCTTAAGTTAGTAGGGGCTCCCTCTGTATTGTGGACTAAAGATGATAATTTAGTTTATTGTATTTGCCTGTATTGTTTTTCATGTATAACTGGAAAAGGAACTATTATAATCATCTTTTCTATTCAAGATGTATACCTGATGTAAAAATTAAAATCTTATAAATAAAAAAAATTTAAAAAAGAGAAGTTACACAATATTAAACAAGAAATTGTTCCAATTGTTTAATAGTTTTATTGCAAAAGTCCATTAATTTTAATGACCTTCCAATCTCAAAAGAACTCTAAATGTCGTCCATCATATCGCATTATTTGTTCATGAGCAGAACCGGGGGAACAAGGGCCTATACAGACGTCTAGTATGTATTCAATTTACCACAGAACATGGGAAAGGAGGCACCAATAGAAAGTTTACATGACTAATCCTTATCAGAACCAGAGATTGAAACTATTTTATATGTGCTACAAATTTGCTACATTTTATGTTCCTATCAAGCTGGCAAAAAAAAAAAAAAAAAAAAAAGATTCAGTTGCAGTTAAGTTTGTCCCAAAATTTTGACAAAATCTGAATGAAGTTTCTAGTTGCCATGGCAACCTGGTATTCAGGATATCAAGCTTAAGACTATCGCCAAAACTAGTAGCTTCAGAAATGAAAGCTGCATGAACTTCCTGCCTTGTATGTTAGTCTCTAAAAAAAAAAATCATACAATATGGGAAACTGCATACCAGTAAGCAAGACTGCCGCCATAGGCTTTGGCAGCCATTTTGGAAGTGGTGTAGAATGGGTAAAACTGAAAATTGATTTTTTTCAAAAAAATACAAAGACCAGGGGACACTCGAAACAGATAATTTTTCACTCAAACAATAGTTAAGCTCTGGAACTCGTTGCCAGAAGATATGGCAACAGCAGTCAGCTATCTAGGTTTATTAAAAGGTCTGGACAAGTTTCTGGAGGCAAAGTCCATAGTCCATTATTGAGCTCGACATGAGGGGAAAACCCTGCTTGCCCGGGGATTGGTAGTATGGAATCTGGGTTTCTGCCAAGTACTTGTTACTGTTGGAAGCAGGATACTGGGCTAGATGGACCACTGGTCTGACTCAGTATGGCTATTCTTATGGAGCTGGGATGGGCAGAGCAACTGGGTATCGCTCGCCCTCTGATTACACCACTGAACCATCAGGGCTTTTAAGGTAAACCCGAGAGGGCCAACTGGTGGGTGGGTGGGATGACACAGGACGCAGGCTAGGCCTTTTCTGGTGCAGACTTTGCTATGGGAACTGATCTGTAATCTTAGAGACTTTGGGGTAGATGCATCAAGCAAACGTAAAAAAATCAAAATCGTTAAAGGCCCTAACGATTTTTAAAAAACGAAGAATGCACCAAAAAAAAAAGTCACACATGCTCAGATCGGTATAGAAACGTACAATGTATCAAAGAATCACAATACACATCGTTAATCGGCCCCCAAATCATGCGCAGAGCAGCCAAGCGTTATGTTAGCTGCTCTGCGCATGCCACAAACAGTCAAAACACAGTCAAATCACAAGCACATGGCTCCCAAATCAAAACAAAAAGAAAAAAAAAAGGGTCGGGAGGGGGCAAGGGCGCTCATCAGGAGCGTCCTGTACAGACGGCCTTGCCCCCCCCCCCCCGCTGCTCCCCACTTTCCGCCGCTCCCCCCACCCCGAAAAAGCAAAATTCGAGCAGCTCCTGCCCCCCTCCTTCCTCACTACTCTGTCACCTCAGCTCCGCCTCCCGACATCCTCCGTCCTGTGCCCCGCCCCCTTTTGGGGTCGTCGCCGCCATTCCCCTCCTCCATCAGGCCCCCTCCCTCTTACCGGGCCCGTGCAGCGCCTCTCTCCTCTGTCCGAAGGCGCTGCACGGGCAAGAAGAAAGCCTGATGCCTGCCTTCGCCCAGCTTCGATGGCGCGTCTTTCTCCTGCTGGGCCCGCCCCTGTCTGACGTCAGTAACCTACGTAGGTAACCGACGTCAGACAGGGGCGGGCCCAGCAGGAGAAAGACGCGCCATCGAAGCTGGGCGAAGGCAGGCATCAGGCTTTCTTCTTGCCCGTGCAGCGCCTTCGGACAGAGGAGAGAGGCGCTGCACGGGCCCGGTAAGAGGGAGGGGGTCCGATGGAGGAGGGGAATGGCGGCGACGACCCCAAAAGGGGGCGGGGCACAGGACGGAGGATGTCAGGAGGCGGAGCTGAGGTGAGAGTAGTGAGGAAGGGCGGGGGGCAGGGGCTGCTCGAATTTTGCTTTTTCGGGGTGGGGGGAGCGGCGGAAAGTGGGGAGCAGCGGGGGGGGGGCAAGGCCGTCCGTACAGGACGCTCCTGATGAGCGCCCTTGCCCCCTCCCGACCCTTTTTTTTATTTTATTTATTTATGTTTTTCTGACGTCCTTTGGACCAATCACAGCGCTTTTAGCTCTGCTAATGCGCTGGGATTGGCTCAAAGTTTGTTTATTTTTTCTCTTAATGATTTTTCCTGGCACAGAGCTGTCCTAACGAGTGGTCCAGACCTGTCGTTAGTTTTCCTGCCTTTTTCCTGCGTAAAGGCAATCGGAAAAGGTTAGTGCATGTCGTTTCAATGGGGTTTTCACACTAATTGCTCATCTCCATTCCGTTTTCGTTAGCTGCTGGCTTCCTCGGTAAAAGCCCTTTGATGCATGCAACGGATCAAGTTTCCTCGTTGGAGAGTCATTAAAGGCTCATTTAGCTTTAGTGCATCTGCCCCTTTGAGAGGAAAGGAGGAGTAGAAGGGGTGGTGCCAAAATGTTTAGTGTCAGGGCTGGTAAAATGAAAGTGAAGTCTATAAGTTCCTTCTTCAATCCGGAAATAAAAGCTCAAACAGAAGAATTTGGGTTGACTTACCATGCACATTTTCTCTCTGCACTCTCTACTATTCAAATAGCATTCCTTTCTCTTTCTTATTACTGTACAGCATTCCTCTTTCCTATTACTGTAGTCTCCATCTTATCTAACATTTTTGGTTATCCAACAACCTGTCAGCCCTGTTTCTGTCAGATAATTGAGACTACTGTACTAAAAGTAGTGTTTAAGAATGTACTGCTATCTGGAGTCCTATTGTTAAGGAAATGTTAATTCTTACCTGATAATTTTCTTTCCATTAGTCCCAACAGATCAATCCAGAGACTAGTGGGTTGTGTCCCTCTACCAGCAGGTGGAGACAGAGAGAACCTCCAAAGTTTGCTATATGTGGACCCTGAACGATACCAAAGCAGTGGAATGGAAACAATAGAAAACTCTCCTGACCAATTGCCCAACATATTTTCCACCACTTCTATATTTATTTATTTATTTATTTTTTTAATCAAACGAAGGAACATTCAGAACAATGGAACCCCCCAAAAAACTAACCAAACGCAACAAAATTACACAGTAAACCCCGGGGGGGGGGGGGGGGGGGGGGGGCTCTGTATTGATCTGTTGGGACTAATGAAAAGAAAATTATCAGGTAAGAATTAATTTTTCCTTCCATGGCATCCCACAGATTAGTCCAGAGACTTGTGGGATGTACCCAAGCAGTCCTCAAGTAGGGCGGGACACCCCCAACCCGGCAGAAAATCACCAACGAGCCAAACACCGCATCTTGACGAGCTGCCACATCCACCTGATAATGACAAGTGAATGTATGGACCGAAGCCCATGTAGCTGCCCTGCAGGTATCTTCCAGAGAAACCAAATGGGACTCTGCATAGGAGGAAGCTTGAGCTTGCGTAGAATGAGCACGAACTTGCAAAGGGGCTTGCTTGCGCAATGCCACGTATGCCGAAGAGAAGGCCTCCTGCAACCAATGGGCTATGGTGTCCTTGGACGCCATATGACCCTTCTTACTGCCTCCAAAAAGGATGAAGAGATGGTCAGAAAGACTAAATTCGTCACCTCTAAATACCTGAGAAGAGCCCGTCTCATGTCAAGGCAGCAAAGAGCCTGGAACTGCTCAGGGTAATCTTCCCGGTGGAAGGCCGGCAAATGCAGAGACTGCCCCAAATGGAAACGAGAAACCACTTTGGGCAAAAACAAAGGAACTGTCCTATCGATACCCCGGCCTCCGTGAAATGCAGGAAGGGGTCTCTGCAAGAAAGGGCCTGCAACTCTGAAATTCTCCGAGTGGAAGTAATGGCTACTAGGAAAATCTCCTTCAAGGTGAAATCCTTAATCGTAATCCCCTATAAGGGCTCGAAAAGAGGACGCTGAAGCGCTTTGAGAACTAGATTAAGGTTCCAGGATGGCAGAACTGGCACATGAGGAGGGCGCAAACGATTTACGTCCCTCAATAAAATGAACCACATCCGAGTGGGAGCCACCTGAAGCCGCCCTCTAAAACATGCCAGAGCTGCCATCTGCACCTTAAGAGAACTCAACGAGTGATTTTTGTACAGCCTCCTGAAAAAACACAAGGATAACCGATAGTAAAGCCGAAGCCAGTGACAATCCCAAACTTGCACACCACGAATCAAAGGTATGCCACACCCTAGCATAAGCTATCGAGGTGGATCTTTCCTGAGTCTACAGCATCGTAGCGATAACCGCATCCGAATACCCTTTTCTTCTTAACCTCGCCCTTTCAAGGGCCAGGCCATAAGACCAAAGGGGAAGGGATCCTCCATCGTGACTGGCCCCTACAGCAGGAGACAGTCCTGCGCCGTTAGCAGAAAAGGACTATCGAACAGAAGCCTGATCACATCTGTGTACCAGGGTCATCTGGGCCAATCCGGGGCCACTAGAATCACTCGACCAGGATGACTGGCAATGTGAGTCAGTAACCTGCCCACCAATGGCCACGGGGGAAAGGCATAGAGCAGGCCCCTGGGCCAAGATTGAAGAAGGGCATCGATGCCTTCTGAGCCCAGCTCTCGTCCCCTGCTAAAGAAACGGGGAACATTCGCATTGAATGTGGTGGCCATTAAGTCCATCTCTGGCACCTCCCAACGCAGTTATCTGATCAAAGGCCAGAGGGGAGAGCGTCCACTCCCCCGGCTCCAACCTGTGGCGACTGAGAAAGTCTGTTTGCACATTATGTGACCCAGCTAGACGAGCCGCTGTCAAGAAAGAGAGATGAGTCTCTGCCCAAACGCAAATCAGAGCCATCTTGCGCACTAGGGGTGCACTCCTGATGCCTCCCCTGATGGTTTATGTAGGCGACCACCATCGCATTGTCCGAAAGAACTCTGACTGGGCAACCACGGAGAAGAGACAAACTCCCGAAGGGCCAGACGAATCGCCCGTAACTCCAAGCGGTTGATGGATCACGACGCCTCCATCGAAGTCCAAACGCCCTGGGCCATCTGTTGCAGGCAATGAGCCCCACAGCCAGACAGTGACACATACATGGTCACTACCTTCCAGTCCGGGGTTGCCAGAGGAATGACCGACACCAGATTCTTTTGAATGAACCACCAGTGCAGGATTGTGTGAAGACGGGCTGAACATGGCACCCGAACCTCGTAATCCTCCGCGAGTGGAGACCAACAGCTCGGAAGGTGCCACTGGAGGGGGTGCATGTGAGCTCTAGCTCACTTTACCACATCCAAGGTGGAGGCCATGGAACCTAGAACTTGTACATAGTCCCAAGCCCGCGGGTTCGGAATTTGAAACAGCGCTCATAACTGAGCCTGTAACCGCTGTGCTCGAGCTGAAGGAAGAGAAACTATCCCTGTTCGGGTATCGAAGCACACCTCAAGTATTCTGGCATTTGGGAAGGCGTTAGGCTGTACTTCGGGAAGTTGATCACCCAACCAAGTGACTGAATCAACCTGATCACTTTTGTCGGTTGACTGCTGACTCTCCTCGAAAGACGACGCCCGCACAAGCCAGTCGTCTAGATAGGGATGGACCTGAATCCCTTCCTGAGATAGGCCGCCACTACCAGGACCTTGGAAAAGGTCCGAGGCGCTGTGGCTAGGCCGAAGGGCAACACTTTGAATTGAAAATGACAACAGAGCACTGCAAAGCGAAGAAAGCGCCTGTGAGGAGGCCAGATTGGAATGTGTAAATAGGCCTCAGATCGAGAGAGGTCAAAAACGCCCCTGGCTGTACCACTGCGATCACCGATCAGAGGGTTTCTATGCGGAAAAGCCAAACCCGTAAGGACCTGTTGACGCACTTGAGATCTAAGACGAGTCGCCCAAGAACCACCCTTTTTTGGCACCACAAAATAAATGGAGTATCGACCGCACTCTCTTTCTGCTGGGAGTACAGGCTGGACCGCACCCAGCCATTGTAAGTTGAGGAGTGTGTGTCGAAAGGCCCACACCTTGGCGGGACATTTGCAAGGAGATTCCAGAAAACAAACAAACAAACAGTCTTAATATCGGATGAGCCAATTCTAACTTGTAGCCGTCTCTGAAACCTCCAAGACCCATTCGTTGGATGTTACCCTAGTCCACTCAACCAGAATAGGGACAGTCTGCCCCCAATAACCGGCTGGATATGGACCAGGGCCCCATCATTTGGCAGACCTGGCTGCGGGCTGGTTTCTGTTACCGGAAAGGAAGGCCCGCCTGTCACCTCGAAAGGGCTGAGGCCTCTGAGAAGACCTTGCTCTCTGAAAAGAGGCCCCGTGACCTGGACGGTAACGCCGTGTATCCCTAAACTTAGGTCTAGGTCCCGCAGGTCGTATAAACAGACCTGTCCTCCGGGAGGTGCTGGCCCTTAGAATCACAGAGGTCCTTCACAATCTGTTCTAAGTCTGTCCCAAACAAAAGGTTTACCCTAAAAGGAAGCCTTGCTAAAACATGACTTAAGAGGCCACGTCTACAGGCCAATGCCACAACCACAGCCAGCGACGCGACCGCTAGGGAAACCTCCTTCACCAAAGCACTCAAAAGATCATGAAGATCAGCGAGGAAGGCTAAACCGGACTCCAAGGCCGGCGAAACAGCCACAAGATCTTCTGGAGAGGAGGCTTTCTGTACCCACGATAAGCATGCCCGCGCCACAGAAGAGCCACAAACTGAGGCCTGCAGGGAAAGGGCCACTACTTCAAAGGACAGCTTCAAGCAAGTCTCCAATTTAGGATCCTGAGGGTCCTAGTCTAAGTCAGGAGCAGGTAGCGCGTAAAGACGTGACATAGCTCTAAGAAATCTTAAGCCCACTGTACGGCGTATCCCACTGCGCCGAAATAAGGATCTTCATGACCTCATGCACATTAAAGGAACGAGGTGGACATTTGGTGCCAGACATAATTGAGGGCACCGGACCTGTTCCCCCTGACGATTCAGGGGGGAAATGGCCAAAACCTCAAAAGGCCTAACAATCAGGGAGGGAAGCTCTTCCCTGTGAAAAAGGCGTGCAGCCGTCAGATCATCCCCCTCCTCAGAGGGCAGGGTGACCTCATCTGCCAAATCCAAAGATTTTGAGGGAAAGCCTGGAGACAAAACTGGGCCATCTGTGTCAGATAGCTCCTCGGGATCCAAAATCTCCACCTGGGGACGTTTTGGCAGGAAAGACTGAGAGGCTGCAGCAACCGAAGTTTGCTGAGGAAGAGACGGGGCTGCCTGAAGAGAAGTTCCTGACTTCTTCAGAAGGCATTGTGCATTAATAAAACAAAACCCTGCTCCCTGTACATCGCTTCCCTCCCTCGGAGCCTGTGCCACAGAAGCACGCTGCGCCTCTTGTCTATCAACTGCCACATGCGGAGTGGGTCGCACTTGAGAGGAAAAAATGGCGCCCACCAATGCACGCTGCACTAACTGCCCAGAGGAAACCGCTGAAACTCTCCTGCGCTTCTGACTCACCAGATGCCTGAGGGGAACCCCCATCGTGTTGAACACCCGCTGCGGGCTGACTGCAGCAGGACTCACTCCTCCGATGCTGCTTTCCAGCCCCCACACCAGGAACAGCGCTTAGCCGCCTCAGAAGGCACTGACATTCTCCACAAACGCCAGCCCCAAAATGACTCAGCAGAACATCTAGCTCCTCCATATGATTAAAAAAACAACTTTGTTTAAAGTCAGGAGAGAAAGAAAACACCCAATCAGGCCAACAGCCCCGGGCGACAGAGGAAAGGTAGGGAGAGACCGGGAGGGACCTGGCCTGGCACCACCAGGTGTACACCACAAGCTGCAAACAGCCACTCAACCCCTGTCTGTGCTAAACTAGGCCCAAAGAACACCAGTAGCCAGATCAAACCAGAGCTGCACAAAGATGTCCCTCCACCTGCTAGATAGAGAGAATACTGAGGTTCAGCTGACTGCACAGGTCCACATATAGCAAACCTCGGAGGTTCTCTATCTCCACCTGCTGGTAAAGGGACACAACCCACAAGTCTCTGGATTGATCTGTGGGATACCATAGAAATTCTTCTTAATTTTAACAATAGAATGCATAGAAAGCCAAGTCCATCAGAATTAGGACACGCACATGAAAGCTGACCCAATAGCAAGAGCTGGCCAGGATTTGGGGGGGGATGTAGTATATGCAAGGCTCAAAGAATGAATGTACCATAGTCATTGCCCCATATGGCCATTTAGTGGCTAGATTGGTGATGTCAATATTACTATGTGCTAGAGGACCCATGCCTGTAGCCTTTTGGCAAGGATTGCTGCTGAAATAGCAAGGCGAATAGGGAACAAATCCCTGCTTATTTTGAATGAAGCCCCATAGCACTGTAGTCAAACAGAGGCAGATTCCAAACAAGGAGGAGGAAACAGACATGCTAAAAAGTGTGCACGTCAAATAAAGCAGAAGTGACTAAGCAATTTAGCCTAATTTAGTCTCCAAGCAATTCAAACACAGTGTTTTCCCAAAATAATCAAAGACAAATGCAACTCGCCACTGAAGGTCTCTGCAGCCATTTTGACAGCAGAGACAGTAGGGGCAGGAGTTGCCAAGGATTGCTCCTGCCCTGGTTAAGCAGGGCTTCTAAAAGGTAGCCTTGGCCCTTTGGGGGGGGGGGGGGGGGGCAGGCAGGCTGGTTTTGGCCAAGAGTGAGCAGAGAATCTTGGCCACAGATCCAATTTTGTGAAGCTAAAAAAACCTGGTTTCAATCAGCTTCTACTCTCAACCCAGGAGGCACTCTTTTTCATGCAAATGTAGGCAGCCTCAATGGCCGCCTTGATCCAGCATGCAGTGAAGGTCTTTAACGTTGCCCGGCTCTTGTGAGAGCCATGGAAAGGATGGATTTCATTTGCCTCCTGCAAAATACATGAGCAAGTACCCTGTGGGTGTCAAGCTTGTGAAACCTCCAAGGCTGCGAAGTCCAAACCTGTATCCTCAAAAGAGGGCAAATATCTCCTGGCTCACATGGAAGGGTAAAATGACCTTGGGAAGAACAGTCCAGACAGACCCCAAATCATTCAGAGACAGGTGTCCTGTCATGACAGAGTCTGAATATAACACTCTCCTGGTTGGCGAAACTGCCACCAGGAAAACCATCTTCAGGGTGAGAGCCTTAATCAAAGTTGGACAGGCTCAGATGAAGCTCTTGAGAGAACATTCAGCTCTAGATTCAAATCCCAAGAGGGAAGAATTGGATGTGTAAGAGGACATAAGTGAGCACTTCCCAGTATTTGCCCTGGAAAAACAGGAAAGTTCATTGCCAGCCCTTGATCAAAGTTTTGCTCACGTTCCTGCAGAAATCTGGAATATGCAACTTTCAAGGAGAACAGGAACGCTGATTAAACCAGTTCTCACAGCCCTCCAAACCTTGAAATGGAAGAATTGTGGGCCTTGAGTAAAGCAGAAATCGCCAATGGTGATGAGCCCTTCCTTGCTAATTTCTATCTTGCAAGAGCCAAACTAAGCCAGACCCTCCATTTCCACTGAACCCTATATTAGGCCACAACCTCTGGGAAGGTGTGGGGAGGGGAAAGAGGGTCACCCAACTGATGAACCAGATCTACATGCCACAGTCTCCATGGCCAACCCACAGCAACGAGTAGAGTAATATGAGAAAGGGATCCTGCACAGTACCCAGCTTAGAGGCCAAGGAGGAAAAACAAAGAGGGCCCTTCCTGGGCACTACCACTCGAGGGCATGAAACTGAAGACTTGTTATCCCTACCGGTCCAGTAGGAGCTGAAAGGCCACCTAACCCAGCTTCCACTTCCCCAGATCCAGCAAGGGGCTACTGAGGAAGTCTGTCGGCTATGTGGACAAGGTGAGAGATGCAACCCTTTGTCACTGCCCCAAATACAGAGAGGGGGGAAAAAAACAACAACAAAAAAAACTATGTTTCAAAACTCTGAAAGGAAATATACTAAGAGATAAAACAAAATCCCACAGAGTATTACCACTTAAGTACAAGCTCATATAAAACTTAAATCCAAACGGGCAAATGAAAATATGCTCATCATAATTTGAAAGGACTCGATGACTCCAGAGACTGCTAAAGAACCTGGAGTTTCTAAACATACTTAAACTTCAAAAGTTACAGAAAACTATTAGTTTCATGGCCAAGCTCCTGAACACAGGAAAAGTTAAAGAACTGTCATCTGAAGTGTTGTCTAAAGTGGCCAAATTTTGTGAGGATATTTCCTGAATCTGCATTAGAAAGAAAGACTCTGTCTCTGTGAAGATCA
Organism: Microcaecilia unicolor; assembly: GCF_901765095.1. Taxonomy (NCBI): domain Eukaryota; kingdom Metazoa; phylum Chordata; class Amphibia; order Gymnophiona; family Siphonopidae; genus Microcaecilia; species Microcaecilia unicolor. The sequence continues at coordinate 182,994,657 of NC_044039.1, read as the reverse complement.
ATGGTGAGCGCATCCATAAGCAGAAAAGAGCTCCTAATGAATCTGCATGAACTATATGAAATACTTAAACAAAAGATGAACGGAACGTACATGATTGGAATTTCTAAAATTCAATGAATTGTGATCACCTTGGTGCTAAAGGAGCTCATTCAGTGTGTTTGCCAGATTCTTCAAAATGTCAAAAGTACTGCTGTCAGCCATCAGTGAAGCAAAGTTCAGACTACAAATCACGGATGTCTTTAAAGTTGTATGCGATATAGAATCATCAGGCTAAGATCATCAGCGTCAGAACTGCCCAGGCTGAACAGCTCTCCAACCTATTTCAAGCTGCAGTGCTTTGACTTGGAAGGTGATGAAATCTCATACAAACAGTGGAGCCACACAGATCGCACAAGAATATTCCCAAGAGAAAAGTCTGTAGAGAACAGACATACTCTGCAACCAGATCAATGATCTCACTGTGTATCATTCTATAGCTGCAGCTGAAGCTGCCTTAAGAGCAGTAAAGAAATTTTGAAAGAAGACCATCTTAATTATGATAGACTTCTCTGAGAACTACTCATTTGTTGACCAGTATTCCATTTAGGGGTTCTACTAGGGAAACAGGCAACCAACACTCCACCCTGTTGCTATTTACCACATTTTGAATGAGGTCCTGGAATGCATTTCCATGTGTAAGTGATTGCATGCAGCACAATACAGTGTGTATGTTTGTATGTGCACATGCATTTCAGAAGGCAATCATTCAACACCTGAAAGAGGTGCTGCCTAATATTACACTTCAGTGATGGTGCTGCTGCTCAGTATAAGAACTTTACAATCTGTTCATGCTTTTTTTTTTAGGTGGGCCCAAATTACTTCAGACCAGTAGGTCCTCAACATTATTTGTGATGATTTATGCTCTCAAGTTTGCTTATCCTCTGCCATACTCCTTTCTAGAGTGTGCCTGTTATCAGGGACACCCTGGACCAGTTCATTCGTCTGTGGGCAGTTTGCCCAGTTCTAGATCTTGAACATGGGTTGGGCTTCCTTTCATCCTATTCTGGACCTCAAAAGGGGTCAGTTGGGCTCTTTGGGTTTCCTTGTTCCACATGGAGATGCTTCGGTCTGTCATTGTCACAGTGAAGTCCAGTACTGTCAGAAATTCTCCAGACCCAAATGGCGAATGGATGGAATGGAGGCTGTCATCTTCACATCCCAATTCGGCAGTAGCATCAGAGATTCCTTTGCTCCATTTGAGAGTTTGGCAGTAGCATCAGAGATTCCTTTGCTCCATTTGAGAGGTATGAGGGCCACAAATCATTTTCCACTCCATCAGGCATTCTCCCGCATGATGCTGGCAGAGTGAGAGACACCTCACAGGGCTCTCCAGGGATCTACAAGTTTTGGATGGCTATATCTCTTTTCACCTGAGGTGGTGGAGAGGTATTGGAAGAACCCCAAGGTGGATGCCCTTATCACTGGTTACCAAAAAGACTGCCATGCCTGTACAGTGTGGTTTACACTCTGATATGCACAAAAAGGTGGAGTAGCAGTTCAAGCTGGGTTTCTCCTCCAGTGAGCAGGTGTTGAGGCCACCATTTGTGGTAGGTACATGGTGCCTTGTGGCACCAGCTAGAATAATTTCCAAAGTCCTCAGAGATGTCCTGGTTGGAGTCGAGGGCAGCCTTTCTGGCTGATTTATTGTATGATGTAGTGCACATATCCTCAATTGATGGCCTTCACCATAGCAGTCAACAGCAAAAAACAGAAGAATGCAAGTCCCTTGCAGTATATAGGTCAAGCAAACACAGCAAAGGTGACACCAAAAAAATAAAGCTAGATGACTGTAAATCGTACAGAAGCTTTATTCAAACATTCATGTCTGTTCAACCAAAATTTGGAACCCTCCCCTTCCTGATACCAGACCAGCGGAAGGAGGCAGAGAAAATAGTTCCAAGTACTTTGCCCTTTAAGGGTATTGTGCAACCTGGAATTCAGTATTTTCTCTGTCTCCTACTGGATGGATGTGCAGCTCCCCTTGGTGACTGCTGGCTAGCTCCTGTCCCAGCTCTGAAGGGTGACAGTTGAGCAAGGGGTATGGTGGTAACCCGAATTTGGGCTCATTTAAAATAAACACCCAGTGGTACTGAGTCCCTCATCTGCCAGCTAGGGGATACTTAATAGTACTGGGTCTCTCCCTTCCCTTCCTAGCCTGGGGCCTTTGAAGCTCCGTGAATTTGGCTGTGGCATGGCTTGTATTTACTTCTCCTTCTGGGCAAGCTTCTTTGTACTTGTGCTGTGACAGACTTATTGTCTCTATGCGCTTGTGAGGTAAGCTTTTCTTTCTTGAGCTTCCCGGATTAAAGAGATTCTTCTTAGTCATCTATAGCTGCTAGGCTTTCTTTTTCAATTGCTGGCATTTTCTTGATCAATCATGGCAGTGTTATCCAACCCAAATGGGGCTGACCCATTGTCAGGTAATGCGGAAAACAATTGTAACCCCTTAATGTAGAAACAAAAAGCAGTCCTGGCTCACAACAATGGTAAAAGTAGGGTCCCCAAGTTCAGAAAAAAAAAAAAGCCATGCGATGTCACTTGGGGCTGTCAGATATGCGAGATGGCTGGATCAGTGCAGGTCAGACAATCGAGACTGTAACCATATGTGTTACAGAGCACTGACTGGAATAAGGGGATAGGCCCAGACACCTTCATTGTGCTGACTAGCCCCGAGTCGAGGAGGCGAGACCACCATCCCTGCTTCCACAAAAGGGCCAAATACGCTGATAGAACCTCAAAATTAAGAATCAAAGACACCAAAGAAATAAGTTCCTGTAAGGCCTCTTTATGAAACAGCTGCACCACCGATAGGTCTTACCCCAGAGGCAAGTCATCCCGAGAAGGAACCCTGCCCTCCTCACCTACAAACTCCCTGTCTTCAAAATCCTGCTCTTTGACATCTTCCCCCCCCCCCCCCCCCCACGGGACTGTGTCCAACTCCATGGCATTCCAATCCCGTTTATCCCAGAGTCCTGGGCCACTTGGAACCAGACTGAACCCCTTAAAACAGTGGCTCCCAAAACTTTCTCAGTTCAAGGCACCCTTGGTTGTGTCAGTAATTTTTTCACGGCGCCCCTAAGTCAAAAGAAATACCATAACACAGCTTAACAGTTCTGCTTATTTAAGTCGTTAGGTCCAAACAATATTAACTTGAATGAAAAATATTTTTTTAAACAACTATAATTACTTATGAATGGAGTGAGTGTGTGTCCTCACCCAACTTTCTCCAAACCTCCCCCATGGCACATGCCATCCCAACTGCAAACTTTGCATTGCACAGAATTCCCCCAGGAGTAAAAGAAGTACTGGAACACAAAATACAAAGAACAAAATTTCATTTTAGTTTTGTTGGATCACAACCTTTTACAGCATGGCCAAGGGGGAGGGGAGTCCTGTTTCTAAATTTAGACAAAGCTAAAGCATTTTATTGGTTTTAAGACAGTTTTTGTTTCCATATTTTTTTTTTGGGGGGGGGGGGGGGGGGGGGGAGGCATGTACAAAATTTGTATTCTGACAACTCTAATAGTACATAAGTATTGCCATACTGGGACAGACCAAAGGGCCATCAAGCCCAGCATCCTGTTTCCAACAGTGGTCAATCCAGGTTACAAATACCTGGCAACAGTCCTATCTAGATTCAAACAGAGCCACTTGAAAGACTGAGAAATCTATTTCTTTTTTACCTGGCTGGGCTAAGATGTAAAAGAACTCCACTGGGCTCACAAAAGACCAGGCAGTCCTCCAGGCTCCAGCAGATTTTGGTGGGTGGGTACCGATCGTTTCTCCCAGTGCTGGGTTGGCGTCCGCAGTACACCGCTGCAGGGCAATCATGAAAGCCAATGCTGAACTACAAAATCGCTCTCTTCAACGGAGGATCGCTGTTTTCCTACCACATCAGTAATAGGTACCGTCTGGGCTCACACTCTGTTTTCACATGGCTGGGGCACGCTATCGATCACAGCTCAGCTGTGATTGGTCACACATGCCTGCTGGTCTGATGCCTAAAAGGGTGATCCTGTTTGGGAAGCAAAGAGTCTCAGGATTGCCCTTTTAGGCGCCAGACAGGTTCTGTGACCAATGGCTGCAATTGGTAGCTTGCCCCAGTCACGTAGAGAGAATATTGTGTGTGGGGGGGGGGGGGCGGGGGGGGGGGGGGAAACGCAGGGGAGTGCACTCCTTGCTATTTGTTCTGGCGCATCAGCAGGTTTTTTGCAGGAGGCAGCTCAGGATTAAGTACTGCTTGTGGTGCATGGTACTTAGCGCATGAACTGGGGTGCTGCGGCGCACAGTTTGGGAAATGCTGCCTTAAAAGGCCCCAGGTCCACCTCAGAGAGGGGCTTGGACTGCTTTAATAAAAAATGCAGCAAACAAGGCCAGGACAAATTCCAGAAGAAATCCTTCCTCGAGGAGTCATCCCTGGAGCTCACAAGAGTCCTTCTGCACTACAGAGGCCTTCTTCGAAAGGTGCGCTGGCTGCACTTCCAACATGGCAGAGTTTCCTGCCAAAACTGTTCCTGCTCTGCTAGCTGACTCCAACTCTACTGCTACCACAGTGACTCAATCCTTGTGTCAAAGAGTCAGCTGTCTCAGACAGACCTGCAGACTCCGCTGCCATTCAGATCTTACACACTCCAGCTGAGGTGAAAACGTATCTCCGCCATAGCGGACACCAACAGGCCCGAGACTCTGCAGGAAAGCAGCCACAAAATCAGCGCAGCAGACAGTGTCTATGCTGCTTTCTGTGTTTGTTTGTTTAACACAGCACACCCCATCCCCCTCCCCCAGACGTGTGCTAAAACAATGGCCTTTCTCCACGGCACACGACCACCATTCCCTCAAGAGGTGGAGGCCAGCAACAGAGCACAGAACACCCCGTCCCAAAGGCACTCAGAGGAAGCTCAGGAATAGAAGGGGACTTGGCCACCAGAGTTTGCACCCCCAAAGGAACCAGAGAACCCCCACGGGTATCGGCCTCCACCAGCAAAGGGAGCGGAACACAGATGAGTTTAAAAAGAAAAAAAAAGAAAAAAAAAAATAAAGACACACACACACCCCAAACTAGAAAGGAAAATATAAAACAGTCAACAGCTCACCATATCTTCCACCTGCTGGAGACTGAGAAATACTTAGGCTTTCAGGGCTGAGCAGGGCTCTTATTGTCTCTCTCAAGAATCAGCATTCTCAGTCTCCACCTGCTGGAAGGTGTGCACAACCCACCAATTATTACGGGCCGGTCTGGAAGGACGCTAAGGAAATGTGAACAAAAATAGTACTCGCCAACCTCAGATGTTATAGCCAGGTCCATTAGAGCAGCATGCAGGTCCCCGGAGTAGTGTAGTGGTGGGTGCAGTGCACTTTAGACAGTGGACCCAGGCCCATACCTCCCCCTACCTGCTACACATGGTGGAAACAGAGCCCTCCAAAACTCACCAGAAACTCATTGTATCCATATACAAGTGCCCCCTTCACCCATAAGGGCTATTCTGATGGTAGGGGTAGTGTGTTTTGGAGGGTTCAGCAGACAAGGATAAGAGAGAAATGGTGAGATGTGTACCTGAGTGCATTTATATGAATTCCACAGCAGTGCCTGCTGCGGTGCCCCATTGCTCTCCTGGGATGTCTAGGGGGTCCAGTCTGCTAAAAATGCTAGCCCCTCCTAGTTTCCAATGGCTTGATTTTCTCTGTTTTTTCACTTTGAATGGGTTGTTGGGGGGGGGGGGGGGGGGGAAGTGGCCTGAAAAATAAATGCACAGAGCACAAAAACCTCGTTACAAATATTTTGGGGGGGGGGGGGAAGAGAAAAAAAACCCCACACTTCTGTAGTTTTGAAAATGTTCATATTTCCTATTCGGATTTTGGACATTTTAGCACAAAACATCCACAGTGACAAATGTTATATCGAAAATGCCCCTTTATGTACCTCAGAATTCACTGGGCTCTTCTATTTAGAGAAAGCAGGCAAGAGCACAGCTGCTGCCAAGGTTGAAGAGTATAGCTCACACCAAGCTAATAAAATAGCAACACAGAGTCAAGCAAATGTCGGTACATACAGCTCCCTGTACTTCTGAAGGAGACCTACCATCTTCCACAGGTAGTGATTACTAGTAACTGAGTGGGAAGGCTAGAACATAACATAAGCCTTGCCATACTAGAACAGACCAGAGAGGTGCATCAAGCCAAGTATCCTTTTTCCAACAGTGACCAATCTAGGTCACAAGTACCTGGTAATACACCAAAGGAAAAAAAAAACCACCACCACCACACATTTAATGCTGTTTATCTTAAACAAAGTAGTGGATTTTTCCAAAGTCCATCCTAATAATGGCTTATAAACTTTTTGTAAATTATCCAAACCTCCACCTGGACCAAAATGGTCACCATTCCTGTGCAAAGGAACATGAGCTTTGAGGACTGCACCCCCACAGGAGACAGCTCTGTCAAACAGCTTGTCACAAAGGCCCTAATGCAACAGGTGGCCAAGGAGCCACACATCCTCCAGCAAACAGGATACCTTTCTAACTGTAGCCTAAAACACAACTCTGCTGGCTCTTCTTGCAGCACCAGTGCTATTGCGTCCCTCAGTGGAGTTGAGGATAGCACATACCTCAACAGCTGGGGTTTGCAGAAGACACTGCCAGCCCAAGTGCTGCGCTGCCTTTCCCAGCATTTGTTTGGGTGGGGGGAGAGGAGGAGGAGCTTAGGCCCTGGACTGCCCACTCCTTAGAGCACAGGCATGCGTATAGACCTCCTGCCACCTCCATGCTCCTTTCCATTGCAATACAGGGTAGCATACTCATATTTGACCCCCCCCCCTTTTTTTTTTTTAGGAAGGCCTAGGTACATCGTCTTCAGAACTCAGCTGAAGGGGGAGTGGCAGAAGGCCAAAAGGAGATGAACAGAAAAAAAAAAAAAAAAATTAACCTCATACTCAATCCAGGCTGTCAGCAGCCCTGTGAGGCCCACTGCTAGCTGCAGCCACACCAGGCCAAGGCTTAGAAGCTAGGACCCCAGACCCCTCTTGCAGTCATGCCTGGTCAAGCTAAGGTCTGTAGATCGGGGCATGGAGCTCATGGAGGGAACTCCTCCTGTTCAAATCAACGAAAAGTCCTTGAACCAATCCCCGAGAGCACCTTCAACTGAGGACTGACCGGAGTAGGCAGCCATAACCTGTGCCCCAGGAAGTCAAGCCCAAACTTATGCTGCACCAGTCCATCTGAACCATCTGCTAGAGGCAAAAGAATACTAGCAAGTTCCACTACCTCATATGCTGATATCACATCAGCATTCTTTGCCTCCAAAAGATGGTTGGGGAGCACGGCCTACTATAGCAGGATGATGAATCTAATATCTTGAGATAAACAGCTTACAAAACCACCATAAAAAATAATGCAGTTCTCTTAAAAAGGCAAGCAACCATGAAAAGCTCAAATTTACAAAATTTCTTAGTTTAAACATGAAGGAAACAAAGTTAGGAACACAATGCTTAACGTTTTGTCTGGAAACAAAGGCAGAGAAGGCAACACTGAACAGTGATCATCAATTCAATTTCTCCTAGTACTAACTGCAGCCAAATAAAACCAAGACACACCTCACTACAAGCATGGTTCTAAAAGTTGATACATGGGCCAAATATAACATAAGAACAAGCACCACAATATTCAAAGTCCAAAAAGTAATGGTAGTTGTATTTTTTTTTTTCGGTCTGTAAAAAACAGTACAAACAAAGAGACAATGCAGTGATTTGTTGTTGCCTTCAGCAGTCCACAGCCAAAAAGCTTTCCAGAAATTTACATTAGGCACATCAGAAATTTTCAAAGGAATTATACTACGGGCCTCATTTTCCCAAAAAGTGTAAACGTCCACATCGCTGTTGAAGATGTTTTTTTTCTACGCAGTTTGCCTACAGTGTGTTCAAGTCACAAGGCGGCAGGCACATCAGGAGCAGGGATCTAGGCATTCCCATAACCTGGGCACTTTTCTGCCATCATGGAACAAAACAAAACAAAAAAAGTGTCCAGGGCTAATTGGACTTTTGATAATCATGATTAAGTCATAAAAAGGTGCCATAAATGACCGCTGGAAGAATTAAAATCATGACCCCCACCCCATTCTCCCCCCAGTGGTCACTGACCCTTTTCCACCCCTCCACCCCGCAAAAGATATGAAAAACACACTACATACCAGACTGACAGAATCAGATTTATGGCCTTCATTTATGAGCAGCAAGCAGGTCCCTGAAGTAGCCTAGTGGTCAGTGCCCACATCTCACTAACAAGTACACTTGTGGTGTCAAATGTGAGCCCTCCAAAACCTACTATATCCCACATACACGTGACACCTGCAGGCACAAGGGCTACTGTAATAGTGTACAGTTGGGTACAGTAGGTTTTTGGAGGGCTCACTATATAAGGGGATAACAGAAATGTTTACCTGGGACCCTTTTTTTTTTTTTTTTTTTTTTTTAAAACAGGTGGTGCATTCCCCCCTCCCCTGAGTTCCAGGCCCCCCCTCCCTCCCAGTTCCAGGCCTCCTCCCTCCGAATTTTAAAAGTCATCTATCTTACCTCGTCAGGGTTAGGGCAGCAGCAGCGGTAAAAAGCATGCAGGCTCGGCGCTTAGTTTTCCCTTCTCTCTTTCAGTTCTGGTCCCGCCCTTGCGGAAACAGGAATGATGGCTAGACCAGAGCTGAGAGAGAGAGAGAAGGGAAAACTAAGCACCGAGCCTGCATGCTTTTTACCGCTGCCGCCACCCTAACCTCGAGGAGGTAAAACAGATGACTTAAAATTCGGAGTGAGGGGGCCTGGAACTCGAAGGAAGGAGGGAGGGAGGAAGGAAACGAACTTCCAGTGGGTGAAATATTGGGGGTGCTCGAGCACCCACAGCACCCATGGAGTCGGCGCCTATGTTCCCCACCAATGACAAAATGGAAAAAAAAAATCAACTGCAAAATAGTTTTATAGCTTCACAACCCAGCATGCATTAGCAACTGCCATCCTGCGTTTAGTTCTAAACAATGGCAATAGTCAATTCGTGGCACACTGAATGCAAAGAAGCTCACTTAACTCTCATGGGCTTCACTGCATTCCGTGCACACTAATCGGTAGCGCCATTTTGTAAAAAGAGCCCCAAGTCATATTCTAATCTCTCTAGCTGGAAAATTTTGTACTGCTTTGACACCCTCCTGTTTCCATGCATATCTCCCTATCTCTCACCTACCCACCCCATCCTCTTAGACTGTCACTGAAATGCTTTGATGTTTCACTTATATATACTGTCATCTACCAACATTTGTTTATTTGCGATCTGACAAAGAAGGGCAACCTTTGAAAGCTAATCAAGAAATGTATTAAGTTATGTCCAATAAAAAAAAGGCATCTTCTTTTCCATGTTTTATTTCTATTGATTACCTACATATGCAGAAAGAAGCCTGGAATCATGTTACACAAGCAACCATTGTGAACTGCTACAAGCAGGCAAGCTTTGTTAGGGATGTGGGGAGGGATGAAACAGATGCAGCTGTTGCAAACGCGTCAGATGAACAGTATCCCAGCCGGTGTTACTGAAGAGGAGTTTCATCACTATGTAGCTGTTGATTACGATCTACAAACAGCTGACGACAGCACTGATGTCCAGATATGCGCCTACACGCAGGCAATGGCTGATGATGAAACAAATGATGAAATGAGCAGCGAGGCACATGCTGACGAAATTCAACAACCTCCTATCACTTTTGCAAGAGTGCTGGAGAGTCAACACCGTGCGGGCCTAGCTGGAGGCCACTGGATGTCAGTGCTACGACGGTAACATCTGGCAGACGTAGTCTATGGAACTCAGACACAAAAGTGTACAGAGGACTATGACTGATTACTTCAATTAAGCCTAACGTCAATTAACGGAGACTGTATACTGTACATATGTTTATCAGATGTCAAGCTTCTTTTTTGGGTCACAACGGTTAAGTGCACACTCCGGTTAACTGCATGCATTTCTTTAGTCCCAGACCCTTGCACTTAAGCGAACTGCACTGTATTTGGTACAGACTTAATTTCTAAGATAAAAAAATGATCAAGTCATTTTTTTACTGAATGTGATGCGTCTCAGATGACATTTAAAGTAATGAATCTCCACTAGTGTTCCACCATACCAGTTGTGAATGGAGGAACGAGCATTATTTGAATGATCTCCATTGCAACTACTGTATTATAGATAGGGGGGGGGGGGAGAAAAAATCCACTAGAGCGCTAATAAGGATTACAGGTCTTCAATTCCTATAGATTTCCACTAGGGCAATGGTTACCAAACCTGTCTGAGGCAGTTACACATCTACACATTATATTGTCTCCTGCCCACTCAAATACCCTGAGAACTTGATTGGCTAGGAGAGGTTTTGAAACCACCACACACACAAAAATAAATAAAAGATACTGCTTAATGACATAAGCATCGCCATAATGGGACAGGTCTGAATAACCAGCAGGTTTTCCCAAGTCCATCTTAAAAATGGTTTATAGGCTTTTCTTTTAGGAGCTTGTAATAAATAAATAAATAGTAATAATAATATTAAACCCTGCTAAGCATTCTGGCTGTTTGAAAGTTTGTGCTGAGCATGTACACCAAGAGGTAGACATGCCTGTAAGGAAGTGTGCAAGACAATTATCAGGAGAGAGCTAAAAGCCAATCAGCCAAAGAGGAACTTTAGCTGAGGCAGTGTGGAAAGTTCCTGAGTGAAATTCCGATAGCCTTCCCCCCCCCCCCCCCCTCCCATTTTGGTAGAAGAAAAGCAGGTGTATATGCGTGTGTGTGCTGATAAATACTGAATGGGAAAATTAGGTTATTACCGTGAATTTTCTTTCCTTTAGTCATAGCAGATGCAGCCATTACAGATGGGTTGTGTCCATCAACCAGCAGAGGGAGATAGAGAGCACACTTTTTTCAGTGCCTCATACCAGCTTGCTCCACTGCCTCTCTTCAGTATTTGAAGCTTCCAAAGTAGTATGGCAAACCGCAATGGGAATAACATAAGCTTTCCTCACAGTGAACGATGGCCCTACAAGGGCATTAACTCAGAATGGAGGGAATGAAACATCCTCCCGGAGGGCATAAACTCATCCTCCACTGAGACATAACTGGAGGGAATAAACTCATCCTCCTTTAATTGAACAAGAATCCTGAAGACTGTTTTCCGACTTTCTCCCAAGGACGGAATCTCCAAGAAACACGAACAGAACCTGAAATAGATTTACTGCAGATAGCTTCAGACAGGGAGGGATCATGGCTGCATGTGCTATGACTAAAGGAAAGAAAATTATCACGGTAACAACCTAAATTTTCCCTTCCTTGTCATCAAGCAGATGCAGCCATTACAGATGGGATGTATCAAAGCAATCCCTAGATAGGGTGGAAACAAGCCACACCACGCGCCAGCACTTGTGCTCCAAAATGTGTCCCCCTCCTGGCAGCCACATTCAACCTGTAATGTCAGGCAAAAGAGAGCTTAGAAGCCCATGTTGCTGTACTACAAATCTCTTGAAGAGAGAGAGAGTGCTCCAGTTTCAGCCCAAGAAGAGTAGAGGAGTGTGGTAGCCATGTTAGTCCACTCTTAAGGTTATCAATAGAAATCAAACAAAATAAAACATGGAAAAGAAAATAATATGATACCTTTTTTATTGGACATAACTTAATACATTTCTTGATTAGCTTTCGAAGGTTGCCCTTCTTCGTCAGATCGGAAATAAGCAAATGTGCTAGCTGACAGTGTATATAAGTGATAACATTCAAGCATTACTATGACAGTCTGACAGGGTGGGAGGATGGGGGTGGGTAGGAAGTATGCATGGGGACATCAAAGCATATCATTGATATTCTAACAGGGTGGGTGTGGATAGGTGAGGGGAGGGTGATCAACAGAGACATACAGCTTTATGGTTTATAATGGGCTAGGAACCCCAGATCCTTGTTAAGTCCTTTCTGTTGGGTGTTAAAATATTCAATCATTCTGACTGCAAAGGTCTTACGTTCTTGTATGGTTTTAAAGTTACCTTTGAGGATTCTCACTGAAGTCACTGGTGCAGTGTCCTGGTCCTGTAAAATGTTGCCCAACAGGCAACATCTTCCAATGTGGTATATATCATTCATTGTAAAAAATGTAATGAAGGATGCTATATTGGAGAAACAGGCCAGATGCTTAAGACAAGATTCAATTTACATAGACATCATATAAACAATACTGGTGCCAGCAGGGTTCCCACGCCTGTTGGGCAACATTTTACAGGACCAGGACACTCCACCAGTGACTTCTTACTTCTTTAATCATCTGTTTCAGTACATAGTGAACAGACAAGCAAGGGGTAGAACTGCTGCTGTAGTGGATAGGCACAATCTCCGGGTATCTGGAATAAACCTTTATAGAACTGTAGTTCAGAGGCTAGCACCGACTAAGCTGGAAGTCCAAAGAGGAGGAATAAAAACGGTTTTGTTTTTAAGCACTTGTATGTGGCCACAGTTACTTCTGCTTTATTTGTCCTAGTTTAAGACTCAGTCTACAGTAATGCGAACACCTCCTCCCCCAAGTTTCCAGAATAAAAGATGTACTCAAAATAAATCTTAACATGTGCATGGACACATGAATATTCATGAAGTCTTCAAAGCACAAGTAATCAAACATATAAACGTCAAGTGACCGACTCACCTGCAAATGCGAAGTAGAGACTTCCCTCTCTGTCCCGCCCTCGCGTCAAGACGTGATGACGTCAGAGGGTGGAACAGAGAGGGAAACGGAATCGGAGTCACTGTCAGACGCTGCCGTCTAGAAACGAACATCGCGCGCACCAAACTCCACCCTCCCTCCCCCCGCCCTCCTCCACATCGGGCCCCCTGCACTGACAGCACCTCTCACCTCTGTGTGGAAGCGCTGCAGGCAGCAGCAGAGCTATCTGTAGCCTGCAGCGCTTTCACATGGAGGTGAGAGGCGCTGTCAGGCCAGTGCAGGGAGCCCGGCACAGAGGGGGGAGGGAGCGGCGGCAAGGAGGGTAGCTGGAAATCTCGCCCGTTTTTACGGGCTTAACGGCTAGTAGAGTAATATAGTAGAAAGAGACTACATTGCTTCTCCGGTCTGCCCAGTTATTTATCTCGTATAGCGCTTTCAATAACCAAAGCTACTTCAAAGTGGTACACAACAAGTTATTTCACACAATAAGATGCAAAGCTGACCTTAGACATTAACAGTAAAACAAACTTTAAAAGCCTATATTTAGTTTTAATCATTAGTTTGCAAGTGACCTTAATGGCATGCTACTTTATGGGCCCTATGGCAGATGATGTTCCCAATCTAGAAGAAATCAACTGATATCCTTGGCTACATCTTACCACACTAGCTATCACATAAATAAGCAGGTCTACCACTATCAAATCTTAAAATTACATACTTTTGTTTTCCTGGCAACCAATGAAGAATAAAACCATTACAAGCAGTTCATTGTGCTCAGCACCACAGTTTGCAGAACTGCTGATTCCATCAAAAATGTCTCAAATACAGCTCAAAATAGTTTTCACCAAGTAGCAGGCCATTAGAGGATCAAAAGTAGACTTCTGCATTCACATTTCATCCCCAAATTCCTAATAAAACTTTAAAAAAAATGTTTCTTCAGTCCAAGGTCTTTACTAGCAATATAGAATCGGACACTGACCACCTCCAAGTATAACTATTTGAGTATGACCTAACAACCCATTTAATCTTAACCAAGTGATCACCACTTCAATGCAAGAGTAACTTGTTAAATGAGGTCTCCGAGTAGTGTTGTCCAATTCACAATTTGAATTGATTCATCGATTCAATTTGGGTGAATGATTCTAATCTGTTTCGGGGGGGGGGGGGGGGGAGGGAATCTGGAGTCCCAATTCAGGACTTCCCCACCTCCCTCCCGCTGTCACCCAAGCTGCTGTTGACGCTGCCCTCAGTGACAAAAGAAGAAGCTCACCACAGGGCCGGTCTCTCTAATGACACAAGCTGCTGGCTCTGCTCTGGAACGAAGTGACATCGGGTGGGGGGGGGGGGTAGGACCGGCAGCCACGCCAATGAAGAGTCCGGCCCCGTAGCGAATTTATTTTCTTTCGATACTGCTGCTGCTCTAGAGAAGCAACAGCAGTAGCAGAAGTGTCAAGGTAAGACCGAAGGCACTGATGGTGCAGGGGAACATGGCTGTGTACCTTAGTATATGTAGAGCTGAGCGGCGAGTGTGCTGAAGCAGCAGCACTGCGGGACCGGAGGAGCCGCAATTACAGTCCTAAGTTATAAGGCTAGTGGGTAATCGATACCACAGGACAGGATTTAAAACACACAGTGTCATGAAGCAGCAGCTGCACTGCAGGACTGGAGGAGCCGCCGCCATTACAGTCCTAAGTTATGAGGCTAGTGGGTAATCAATACCACAGGACAGGATTTAAAACTTCTGGCAAAATTTTAAAAAGGGGCTCCAGTTACAAGCTGCAGCTGACCCAGGAAACAAAACACTTGCTATTTTAAGATAATGCCTTATTATGCTCAAAGTTTATACTTATCACATCAGGTAAATGTGAATGGAAAATTAAATTTAAAAAAATGAATTTAAGAAGATGTTAAACCCTTCCCCTCCCCCTCAATCCCCAGCCCTTTCATTTTAAAGGCTTGGAAGGGTGCTCTCACAGGGAGAAAAGGGTTGTCCAAGGACACACATTTCTTGTCTGTTTATTGCCACAGTTTCCTGAAAGGCCATTTTTATTTTGGACCAGAGGAAAAGTGGTGAAGGCACTGACAGCCAAATGTGCTTTATCAGCAAAATTGAAATCAGGGAATAATTTTCTGCTACTGAGTAGATAGCTCAGTGTTTAGGACACAAGCATGAGTTTCTAAAAATGCTTTAGTAGAACCTGCAAAGCTATTTTGGTCAAAAAAAAAAAAAATAATACCACATAGAAACATTGAGGTCAACATGGAAAGAGGACAGAAGGAAAGAGGACCATGGATGGAAGGAAGGAGGAATAAGGAGAGAAGCTGAACATGAGGAGAGAGAGAGATGTGATGCTGGACATGGGGAGGGGGGATAAGGACACAGAAGGGTGTTGCTGGACACGGCAGGGCAAGAATAAAAGATAAAGATACAGAGGGGGAGATGTTCACCATGGATGGATATAAGCAGACAAGAAATGACAAAATGCCAGGATGCACTGGCAAAAGAATTAAGAGAAGACAGAGGAAAGTGGAAACCAGACACACGGTAACAAACATTAAAAAGACCAAACAAAGGTAGAAAAATGAATAATGGCCTTAAAGGACTGAAATGAATGAATAATGTTTAGCTGAAACTGACAGTGCTATCTCTGGAGTAGTCTACTTACTATAGGAGTGACCATCTGCATATCATATACATTTAAGAAAAGAAAAAAAAAAAAAAAAAACAACAACCCACCAACACACACAAACAGAAGCCCTAACAATTTGATCCAAGAGTTGTAAAAAGTACTGAACAGGAAGGGGGTGGGGGGAAGAGGAAAAACCCTTTTGGGACATCACAACTTCATTTCAAACGTTAAGATCAATCCAATACTCATCCTGATAGGCTAGGTTGAAAATCCCTAGTCTAAACACCCAGCTAATTGGATTTTTAGAATAGCCATAATGAATAGCTATGAGGGAGAGCTGCATAAAATAATTGTAAACCCCCTGGTGGCAGAGCAAGGTATAACAATGATGGTACCAAATATGTCACAGTGTTTCCCCAAAATGACACCAACAACCAAGGGAGTTTAACAATAAAAAGAAAATATTTTATTAGTTGAATTATATTTAAATGCTAATGAAATTTTACCAGCTTGCAAATTTAACATATGTATTTCAATTACAGGTTTGCAACACAAATGAGTTTAGTCTCTAGAAACATTGAGAGCATTTTCAGATAAATGATTTAAGTAACTAATATTTATACTTACGTACATTCAATTCTGCAAAACACTAGATTCTTTAAAACTTTTTCTCCTGTCTTTCAGATTTCCGGAGACCTTCAAGGATCTCAACATGTAAGTTTTCCTCTACTCTTTTTTTTCTTCTTTTAGTTCTCTCACTTATTGTTCAGGTTTCCGTTACTATTTTCTCTTATGTGCTCTTTTTAAAATAGTTTGTCACTTAGCTGCTCTCTTTGTTTTCTCTCTCTGGCTCTCTTGAACGGTGGGCGCCTTTTCTTTCAGGTGATGATCTCCAGCATCAACTTTCTTCCAGTCTTTCCCTAGTAACATGTTCTCACCAATAGAGCTCTCTCCCAACTGCCAGCCTGAGCTGTTTGTCACTCTCCTGAGAGTTCCATCAGCATGCGGAACACTTAGCGCATGCACACAGACTACTCAGTTTCACTGCACTGCTCACTCACACCAGATCCAGAATGAGCCAGGTAATCTTAACATTTAACCCATAGGGTTACATAATGCATGCAAGTATCTGAGGCATATTCATTAATATTCTGAAAGACAACTGGTTGTCTGTAGCCTGAAGACAGGCTCGAGAATGTAATAATACCTGTTAGCACATCTCAGTAACTGACCGAATCTACCTTGTCAAAATGCACGACAGAAATATAAGTTGCAGTAATCTTATTTGTACAAAGCCCATACAGTAAGTCTGTAACCAGATCATGGCCCTTTAATGCCTGAACTTACACAAAAAAAAGACACACACACACCTTTCCCTCCACCACTTCAAGAATTTTTAAAGACAACTTTGTTAAATGAAGGTGTTGGTCTCAAAGTGTCTCAAGGTCCAAGACAATTACACATTTTGAAAAACTGACAGCATTGTGTAAGTTTATTAATCACATATCAGCTTCTTGCCTCTTGCCAGATATTTGAAGAAGATTCTCCATGGACAGCATATGGCAGGCCAAGGATTATAAGAAGTTATTCTATAGAACACTTACAATGGGAGTAAAGGTGGATTCTTTTAAAGGAGGCCACAAAGCTTCCTTGAGTTAAAGGGGCATCAACCACATCTTTCCTGTCCACCATGCTATGGCTATATATTTCGGCTGTCAGCCACAGAACATGACTAACTGGAAGCTATAATTTCTTGGGAAAACCAGGTCTCTTTTTCCATCATTGCTGACTGGAGCATGCAGAATTTTCTGCATCACATGCAGCCCCTCTCTCACATCCAGCCACAAGATGCCTCAATACTCTTTTACCCATTGTCTCTTCCCTTTTTCGCAACCAAGTCCTTTGAATTTTAAATTTTATGCTTTCTTGAAATCAGTTATTTCATTCCACTTGTTGCATGCAACCTACTACATGAAACACAGCATAACAAATGAGCCTTAAAAGCTAATGATAATGTCTAAAGAATCCATCTAATCCCATCTATCCTACATACACAGGAACTGAAGGCCTTATATATTTTTTCCATTACACACTAAATGGGAAAAAAGTCATAATATATACACACTAGTAAAAAAGGCCCGTTTTTGAGACCAATGAAACGGGCGCTAGCAAGGTTTTCAGTGGAGTGTGTATGTTTGAGAGAGTGTGTGTGAGAGTGTCTGTGTGAGAGAGAGAGACGGAGTGAATGTGCGAGTGTGGGTGTGACAGTTTGAGGCTGTCTGTGTGAGAGTGAGAATGTGTGTGAGAAAGAATGAGAGTGTGCGGCATGGGCCCCCCCTCCGTCAAGGTGTTTTGGAAAAGAAGCAGGAGATCCCAAGGGGTCAAGCTGTGACGCGAGGGCAGGGCAGACACTCATGGAGAAAAATGTTGGGAAACTTGAGGCTTCATTAGAATGTTGGAGGTGCGTTTTATATAGAGAGATATATATACATACACACATGCGCTAAAGTTGTCTATCCTATTCATACTTCTCATAAAAAATTAATTAGTATAGGGGACGCCGTGACATTATCCAGTATGGACGGTTAGAGTTTACTCTCCTGCCGGCTTTTTCTCTAACACCGCGATATAGCAGCTAAATATCTTACTTTACTGGGCAGGGTTCTGCTCTCAACTTATATGAATAAGATGTCTTCTAAATCCAACCGGAACGAAGGTTCGCACTCTTTTCATTCAGCCTCTAAACGTAATAAAATGGACCTCTCTACGACTGATAAGGCCCTGCAGTCACCGTTACCACGTGACAATGCTGAATCTCTTGCAGATTATATAAAGGCTCTACATATCTTAATGCAGCAGAATCTCAGCACTACTTCTGAAATAAAATCAGAATTAGTTGCAATCTCTACACAACTTACTCAATTCAATGCCAGAATTGAGTTTCTCGAAGACTATGTCAGCTCATGATGCACTTCACTTGGAAATGGAATGGAAGCTGATTAAATATGAATCCATGCAGCATGACATTGAGGACTTATCTAATAGTAGATTAAGAAGAAATAATATGCGCATACTGGGAGTACCTGATCAAATTGAGGGTATGAATATGTTTCAGTTCTTAAAGATTGCTGACCTGCCTGCTGGCACTCTCATAGATATACAACGTGCTCACTGTATTGCGCTACATCCTACTCTGGGGAAAAATTACCCGCGTCCTATAATTGTTAAATTCCTCCGACATGACCAGCTTATGCCGATACTTAATGCTACTCGTTCAAAATTTCTAATGTATGCCGAGTTAGAGTTCTTTTGGTACCAGATTTTTCTAAATCCACTACAAAAAAAAAAAAAAAAAAAAATTATTTTTAGAAATGCGCCCTAAGCTAAAAGCCATAGGTGCTCAATATGGCCTCTTATATCCTGCAACCATGAAGATAACTTTTCACAATAATACTAATTATACTGATCCTGCTGACCTTCAAAAATTTCTTGATAAAGATTCTGACTAGTATGTGATATTTGGATCACTTTAATGTGCTGATGTTCCAAAGGATATATAAGTATTTGTTGCTATATACAGTATCATATTTTCGTATGCTGGCCTAAACTTTTTTTTTTTTTTTTTTTGTCTATACTGGGCGCATGTGCCCCATAAGCGATTTTTGTCTCTTTCCTATGGAGCTTATGTTTTAGTCTTAAGATTATTTTCTTGATCCATTCATTGCGGGGTTTTTTTTTTTGCTTGTTTTTTTTTAGGTTTTTACACCTAATAAATATCCAAAATCTCTATTCATGCATGAACGTGTTATTTTGATCAGCTGGATGCAAATCTTTAATATTGTCAATGACGAAGCTACGTATATTATCCCTTAACATTAAAGGGATCTCTAATCCCAATAAACGGAAAAAAACTCCTACTTTATCTTCTGAAAAAGAAAAATGTGGATATATGTTTTCTTCAAGAAACTCATTTAGATGCACAGGAAGGTCTCAAACTTCTGAACAATTGGTTTGATCAATGTTTTATAAGCCCGGCAAATTGTCGAAAAAACGGTGTTATTACTCTCATTAGAAAGTCTTTGCCTTTTCAACTGATCTCCCATATCCATGATAATGAAGACAGATGGTCTTGGCTATAATGTTCCTTAGAAGGCAAGCCTGTGACATTAATGTTTATGCCCCAAATATAGATGACCCTCATTTCTTTCATAAAAATCAACTGCTCTCAGTCATCACACTATAACTGGCGGAGACTAACTTCCCCATTGATCCTTATTTAGATTGTTCTTCAAATTGCAGGCCTGGCAAACTCAAAGCTCGTAACTCACTAAATGTCCTTATGCAGTCCAATGGGTGGTCTGATTTGTAGAGGCTCCTTTATCCTACAGCCAGAGATTACTCTTTTTCTGCTCCTCATCAAACTTATTCAAGAATTGACTATTTTTGGGGCACTAATGACCTCATTCCTATGTTGTCTGCTGCACAGATGGGAAAATTAGGTTCTTACCTTGGTAATTTTCTTTCCTTTAGTCATAGCAGATGAAGCCATTACATTTGGGTTATGTCCATCAACCAGCAGGGGAGATAGAGAGCACTCAAACTTTCACAGTGCCCTCTTGGCCAGCTAGCTCCACTGCCTCTTCAGTATTTGAAGCTTCCAAAGCAGTATGGCAAACCGCAATGGGAATCACAAGAGCTTTCCTCACAGCGAACGATGGCCCATCACAAGGGCATGAACTCATTAAGGAGGGAATGCACATCCTCCTGGAGGGAATAAACTCATCCTCCTTATTGTATAAGTGGAGGGGAACACACGCGCCTCCTGGAGAGAATCAACACATCCTCCAAAAAAAACATGCTTGAGGGAATGAACACATCCTCCTAAATTTAAACTGAACATGAATCCTGAAGATTGTTTTCCAACTTTCTCCCAAGGAAGGAACTTCAGGAAATTAGAACAGAACCTGAAAAACAGATTCACAGCATACAGACAATCATACAGGGAGGGCTCATGGCTTCATCTGCTATGACTAAAGGAAAGAAAATTACCAAGGTAAGAACCTAATTTTCCCTTCCTTGTCATCAAGCAGATGAAGCCATTACGTATGGGATGTAACAAAGCAATCCCTAGATAGGGTGGGAACAAGCCACACCACGCGCTAGCACTTATGCACCAAAACACGCATCCCTCCTGGCAGCCACATCCAGCCTGTAATGTCGGGCAAAGGAGAGCTTAGAAGCCCATGTTGCTGCACTGCATATCTCTTGAAGAGAGAGTGCTCCAGTTTCAGCCCAAGAGGAAGAAATCGCTCTAGCAGAATGTGCCTTAAAGGCTACAGGCGGAACCCTGCCGGCCAGCAGATAAGCTGAAAAGAGTTTCTTTGAGCCAGCGGGCAATAGTGGCTTTAGACGCTGGAGACCCTCTGCGAGAACCGGACAGAAAAACAAACAGATCAGAAGTCCTGAAAGAGTTAGTAACTCACAGATACTGCAGCAGAGTCCTGCGCACATCCAAAAGGTGCAGCTGCCCAAAAGATTCTGGAAACTCTTCCTCTGAAAAAGAGGGCAAGAAAATAGGCTGGTTTAGGTGAAAGGCTGAAACCACCTTAGGCATAAAGGAAGGCACGGTCCGAACCGTGACTCCAGACTCTGAAAATTGCAGAAATGGGTCTCTACAGGACAGCGCCTGGAGCTCTGACACCCGTCTCGCCGAGGTAATGGCCACCAGAAAAACGGCCTTCAGTGTCAAATCTTTCTCCGATGCTCGCCAAAGCGGCTCAAAAGGAGATGCCTGCAGGGTTTTCAAAACTAGCCCCAGGTTCCAAGCTGGACAGGGTGCTCGCACTGGAGGTCGGAGCCGAAGCACCCCTCTAAGAAACCGTGCCACATCTGGGTGAGCAGCCAAAGACACGCCTTCCACCTTAGCACGAAGGGAGGCGAACGCTGCCAGCTGCACCCGCAGGGAATTATAGGCCAAGCCTTTTTGTACACCTTCCTGCAAAAAGTCCAGAATCGGCGAGACAGGAGCCCGCATTGGAGCAATGGCTCTGGAAGCACACCAAGACTCAAACAGGCACCAAATCCTGGCATAAGCCACGGAAGTGGACCGCTTGCGGGCTTGCAGGAGAGTGGAAATAACTTTATTGGAATAACCTTTATCCCTCAATTGCGCCCTCTCAATAGTCATGCCGTAAGACCAAAGCGGCCGGCGTCCTCCATGGCTACCGGTCCCTGAGTCAACAGGTTCGGTACCAGAGGTAACGGCAGAGGAGCCTCCAGGAGCATCTGTCGGAGGTCTGCATACCAAGGTCTCCTTGGCCAATCCGGGGCGATTAGGACCACTTCTCCTGGGTGCAGCCGAATCCGCAAGAGCAGGCGCCCTATCAAGGGCCATGGGGGAAACACAAAGTAGACCCGGAGGCCAGGGTTGAGCCAAGGCATCCAACCCCGCCGAGCGAGGATCTCTCTGTCTGCTGAAGAAGCACGGGACTTTGGTATTGGCACTTGTCGCCATTAGATCCATCACGGGCTTGCCCCATTTGACACAGATCTGCAGGAATACTTCGTCTGCCAGATTCCATTCTGCTGTATCGATCTGATGCCTGCTCAGATAATCGGCCTGCACATTGCTCGGACCTGCAATATGAGCTGCCGACAGACACTGAAGATGCAGCTCGGCCCAGTGGCAAATCAGTTCGGCCTGCGCGGCTAGTGCTCTGCACCTTGTTCCGCCTTGTTGATTTATATAGGCCACCGTTGTCGTGTTGTCCGACATCACTCTGACAGCCAATCCTTCCAGGGTCACTTGAAAGGCCAGAAGCGCCTGAAACACCGCTTTCAACTCTAGGCGGTTGATGGACCACTCCGACTCCTCGGGTGTCCATAGACCCTGGGCATGCTTCCCCTTGCAGTGTGCGCCCCAGCCCTTCAGGCTGGCATCTGTTACCACTAGGCACCAAACGGGGAGCGTCAGCGGCATTCCTCGCCGCAGCATGCTGTCCGAGAGCCACCACTCCATGCTGAGTCGGGCCGCAGGGAGCCAAGTAAGTCTGCATTGGTAATCCTGAGAAATAGGAGACCATCTCCGGAGTAGGGAATACTGTAGAGGTCTCAGGTGCGCTCTCGCCCAGGGTACCACTTCCATCGTGGCTGTCATCGATCCCAGCAGCTGGACAATGTCCCAAGCTCGCGGGCGGGGCATCCTCAGGAGCAGACGGACCTGATTCTGAAGCTTGCACCGCCTTAGCTCGGGTAGGAACACATAGCCCGAGACTGTGTCGAACCTGGCCCCAAAAAATTCTAGAGATTGTGAAGGGGACAGGTGACTTTTGGCCATATTGACGACCCAGCCTACAGATTGCAGTACTGAGACCACTCTGGCTGTAGCTTGTAAGCTCTCTGTTGCAGAGTCTGCTCTGATGAGCCAGTCGTCTAGGTACGGGTGAACCTTGATACCTTCTCGCCTGAGAAAAGCAGCTACTACCACCATTACCTTCGAAAAGGTTCGGGGAGCTGTGGCGAGGCCAAAAGGCAAGGCCCTGAACTGGAAATGTTTTCCCAACACCGCAAACCTCAGAAACTTCTGGTGCGGGAGCCAAATCGGTATGTGCAAGTAAGCTTCTTTCAGGTCTAGAGACGTGAGAAACTCTCCTGGCTGTACCGCCGCAATGACAGAGCGCAGGGATTCCATGTGGAAATGCCGCACTCTCAGGGACTTGTTCACTTCTTTTAAGTCCAGAATAGGGCGAAAGGACCCACCTTTTCGCGGCACCACAAAGTAGATGGAGTATCGGCCGCAGCCTTGCTCGGCAGAAGGCACCGGGGTCACTGCCCCTAACTGAATCAGACCTTGTAAAGTCTCCTCCACCGCCGCCCGTTTGACGGCAGAACCGCATCGGGACTCCACAAACACGTCTCTTACTGGGGCGTTGAATTCTATTCTGTATCCATCTCTGATCAGGTCCAGAACCCACTGATCTGAGGAAATCTTGGCCCACTCCTCGACAAAGAGGGAAAGCCGTCCTCCGATGACAGGCATCGAGGAGAGGGCCGGCGCACCATCATTGAGAGGGTCGCCCCTGAACTCCTGGTCTTGAGCCACCGGCTGCGGAACGCTTGTCCAAGCGAAAGGAGTTCCTCTGCTGACCACGGGCACGTGAAGTGAACCCAGCAGAACGCCCCGGGCGGTACCTTCTAGCTTCACGGAAGCGAGGTCTGTACGAGGAGTGGACCGCCTGGCCCTTAGAGGAAGGCCTCTGCCTATCTTCGGGCAAGCGCTGGGGTTTTGGATCACCCAGGCCTTTCACAATTTTCTCCAACTCCTCACCAAATAGGAGAAGTCCTTGAAAAGGCAACTTCACCAACCTTTGCTTAGAGGCCATGTCCGCTGCCCAGTGTCGTAGCCACAGATGACTGCGAGCCGCCACTGCTACTGCCATTTGTTTAGCCGAAGCTCTGACAAGGTCATAAAGGGCATCAGCCAGAAAGGACAAGGCCAACTCCATCCGCGGAGCCACATCGAAGAAGGGCTCCGCTCCATCTCCGGGCTGAGCCACTGCCTGTTGCAGCCAAGCTAGGCAGGCTCTAACAGCATAACCGCTGCATGCAGACGCCCGAACAGTGAGACCTGCAATTTCAAAGGGCCGTTTCAATGCTGTTTCCAGCCTACGGTCTTGAACATCCTTCAGGGCAACACCTCCTTCAACAGGGAGGGTAGTTCTCTTTGTCACCGCAGTGGCTAGGGCATCCACTGTAGGCATTTGAAAACGAGCCATATGTCCCTCACGCAGAGGGTATAACTGCCCCATAGCCCTGGAAACTTTCAAAGGTCCCTCGGGGTCAGCCCACTGAGCCGAAACAAGCTCTAGGATGGAGTCATGCAAAGGGAAGGCCCGAGCAGCTTTCTTGGTACTAGCCATCCTGGGATTACCCGAGGAGGCCATGCCACTGTCAGGATCTTCAATCGAGAGGGCCTGCAGGGTATCTGAAATAAGCGCTGGCAGCTCATCACGGTGGAAAATCCTCACCGCGGAGGGATCATCCAGATCCTGTGGTAAATCCGCACCTGACTCTGGTTCCTCAGACCAAGAACGTCTGTCAGAGTTCTCCGAATCCTCACACCCCGACCACGGGGGGGAAAAAGGTGCACCACAATCTGAAGGGGAATTAACCCTTCTGCGCTTATCTTTAGGCCAAGCATCCGGGAAAAAAGCCTCACTGGGCAGTCCCAGGCCAGAATCCATCGGGGGGGGGGGGGGGGCAATCAGAGGAGCCTCAGGCGACCCTTGAGGAAGGGCTCTTTTCATCATGTATGCTTTATGCAGCAAAAGCACAAAATCCGGGGAGAAAATCTCACCCTGGGCACCCAAATCCTGTCCGGTGCTAGCCACTCCTGAAATAACCTCATCTCAAGGTGCCCCACCCGGCTCAGGTCTCTCCGTGTCCACGGAGGCCGCGCCATGCGGTGTAAGCAAAATGGCGCCCGCTGCCAGCTCAGAGCGGGAAGAAACATCGCTCGCCATGCTCGGGCCGGCTCCTACGCCAGTACAGCACGATTTACAGAGCCCTGCTGCTGATTTGCGCTTGCCACCAGTGGAACAGCGCTTTACATTGTCCGCAGCCATCGCCAAAAAACGGCGGTAAAATCCAAAATGGCGGTTTCGTGCCAAAATCGCCCCGATTGCGGGCCCACCCCCGGAGGAGTTGGAAAACACTCTTACCTCAAAGGATCTAGTGTACAACTACGATCCTGCTGAAAATCAGGTCAAAAACCTCTGTTCCAGCGTCTCTGCGTTTAAAAACGCGACGCAACTTTTTTTTTTTTTTAAGCTGTGAGGAAAGCAGAGGTATTGAAGACTCCGGAGGCTCAGATGAGTGGGAAAGGCAGGGAAAGGGCGAACCTATATGCCTGCATCCACTGTTGGTGGGTAAGGACAGGGAAAGCAAGGCAATATGTCCACATCCACAGAAGTATGGGTAAGGCAGGGAAAGGGTTAACCTATGTGCTTTTAAAGTGAAGCTGCTATAGCCTCCAACACCCGGTGGTTAACAACTGGCAAGCCAGGAACCACCTCCCGGCAGATTTTTCTGGAGCTCGAACAAGCTGCAGCCACCCTGCTAAGGGAGATAGAGAATACTGAAGAGGCAGTGGAGCTAGCTGGCCAAGAGGGCACTGTGAAAGTTGGAGTGCTCTCTATCTCCCCTGCTGGTTGATGGACATAACCCCATACGTAATGGCTTCATCTGCTTGATGACAAGGAAACATGAAATATCAGTTTCTGATTACGCAGCAATTTCCTGTGATTTTAATTGGTCCTCTAATACAACAAAATCTTTTACTTGGAGACTTAATACCTCTCTGCTTTCAGACTCTACATTCTTGCAGCACATCTTCCAGAAAGCTACTGAATTTTTTGCTAACAAAGACTCTGCCATTATATATAACAGAATGGGAAGCGTTAAAAGTCTTGGTTGAAAGGTGAAATAATTAGTTATGTATCATCTTCGCAAAGCTAATAATGCTAAACTTGAGAAAGAAATACACCTGCTTGATATGACTTTATACACATCATCTAAGTCTACACTTCAGAATTTCAGATCTCTCAGAATGCAATATTCGCTTTTATCAAGCATCTCCAATGTTATCACTTTTAAGCAAAGTGCTACATATTACACGGAATCTAACAAAGCTGGTAAACTACTCGCATCTTAACTCAAAAGGTAAAAGAATAAAGCAACATATAACTGTTATAAAATTGCCATCAGGAGCTTCTTTGACTTCTTCACCTCAAATAACTGAAGCCTTTGAAGCATTTTATACGCCACTGTACTCTTCAGAATGCATAGCTCATGATACTGAAATATCCTAACTTTCTTACATCTTTAAATCTTCCTCGCCTCTCTGAACACCAACTACATCAGCTTAATCAACCCATTTCCCAGGATGAGATTGTCTCTGCAATAAAAAAAAAAAAAAGCTATCTTCTGCAAAAGCACCAGGTCCGGATGGTCTTCCAGTGGAATTTTAAAATCATTCTCCACTTCAAATTTCAACTCACTTGCTGACCTATTATCAAACTTCATTGAGCTCCTCATCTCATCTTGTAGTACTGCCAAGACCTAATAGAGACAGTACGCTTGTACAAAATTATAGACCAATCTCATTACTAAATACTGATTATAAAATCTATACAAAGTTATTATGTTGTAGAATGGAAAGCATTATTCAATCACTTATACACAGAGATCAAGCTGGTTTTGTAAAGCTCAGATATGGTGCTGATAACACTAGATTAATTTTGTCATCTCATCCACTTCGCTCGGTCTAAAGATTGTCCTATATTATCTGTCTCAGATGCTGAAAAAGCCTTTGACCGGGTGGAGTGGAAGTACTTGTTTAATGTACTTAGACATTTTGGTTTTCCTATTTCATACATATGCTACATTTACTGTACTCACTACCATCTGCTCAAATTGCAGCTAATGGTGAACTCGCCGCTCCATTCTTATTGAACAGAGGAACCAGACAAGGTTGCCCTATATCTCCTATACTGTTTAATATGGCTTTAGAACATCTTCTACCTGCTATTCGAAGCTCAAATGATATTACTGAGTCCATATGGGTCAGGATGAGATTAAGCTTTCAGCATATGCTGATATAATGTTATACCTCACTGAACCGCAGGCACTTATTCAGCTAATCTCCTAATTTTCAAGGCTGTCAGGATATAAAATCAACTGGTATAAAACTGAGCTAATGCCTCTAAATGATGCCTGTACTCCTTTTATCATTTCTGGTTACTCCCTTAAGTGGGTAGTCTCCTCTATCAAATATGTAGGCGTTTTTGATAGAGACCTCCCTACCACTATTAAACTCAACTCTGATAAGATTATAGCTAAAGTTGAAAGTTCCCTCATCTTGGTCTTCGCTCAATTTATCACGGTGGGGTAGGCTTGACACTATTAAGATAGATGATATATTTTAAGCATGATTCCTCTCATCTTTCCTAGCTCTTTTTATAAAAAGCTAGAAAAGCTGCTCTCTAATTTTTCATGGGATCTTAGGACACCCAAAATCTCCTTAGGTAAGCTAAAGCTTCCTAAATTGCAGGGTAAGATGTCCTGATCTTTTAACATACCATAAAGCCTTCATTATTCATCAGGGCTTTGAGTGGATCTCTCCTTCCACTACTACCTCTTTACTTAGGTGGTAAATTTTTGAACAATGTATTTATCCGCTGGTACACATTTAATTGGCATGCACCTTCCCAAAAGCATTGCCTTGAATCCCATCAAACACTACTCAAATTAAATATTCTCTTTTGATAAGCAGATGATTGTATCCTGGGATAGCACCACATGTAAGCCGCATTGAGCCTGCCATGAGATGGAAAGCGCGGGGTACAAATGTAACAAAAAAAACAAAAAAAAAAATGTATACCTATATGGAATAATCCCAAATTTGTAATTAATAAAAAGCAAATCTCTTGGTCACAATGGCAACGCATAGGTATATGGGATCTCAATGATTTCACTGATGTAAATAAATCGCACTTGGAAATCATTCTCAGTTATGAAAGCTGAATTCTCTTTGTTGAATACTCACTTTTATCAATACAGCTTAATACAATGTTGAGGAAGAGTAAATTACAAATACAAAAATTGTCCCATACTCCTGAGATTATTAATATTTCCAAGCAATTTCAATTCACTGGACATGTTGCATCCCATATATACAAATTCATCTTAAACAACTTTCCTACTAAATGTGTGGGCTTACGCAAATGCTGGGAAGATGATATTCAGCAATATATCACTCACAAATCTTGGAAGCAGGTACGGAGTTCTTTATTTAAATGCTCCAGATCCTCCTCAATAACACAATCTCTATATTTTTTTCACTCACAGATCCTTATGGACACCTCTCAAGTCACATATGATTAACTCTATTTCCAACTTATGTTTATTTGTTGCATTTGTATCCCACATTTTCCCACCTCTTTGCAGGCTCAATGTGGCTTACAATACATCATGAATAGTTGGTCTTGTCAATCCCAACAAGGTACTCAAGCATATCGATTGTATATGTATTCCAAAGTTTTGGAAGGACATATGGTCCGGTCCGATTTAGTAGATATATTCCATCTTTCTGGTCCAATAATATATAAATATGTTTGCTTGTTAATACCATGTTGAATCTAGCTTTGAAAGTAGGCTTTACACACTGGAAAGCTTTACAACAAGCTACTTATCAAAGAATGGTGGAATTTATTGTTTCAAACCTATAAATGTGAAACATTTTGCTAAAAAACAACATCTCGATATGCACTGCTTACATACTTTAAGGTGTCTATTTTTTATTTTAACTCCATTTAAATATCATATTGTAGTACAATTGTTAATGTTCTATTACAAAATCAATAAAAATACTGTTTCCCCGAAAATAAGACCTACTCCGAAAATAAGGCCTACCGGGGTTTTGCTGCAAATCTGTATTGTAAGGCCTCCCCCGAAAGTAAGCCCTACCTGAAGCAGGGCCGCCAAGAGCCGGACAAAGGCCGCAGTCGCCCCCCCCCCCCCCCCCCGCCCTCCATCGCTCCCGGAACTACTGGTACCTGAAACACCTCCTTTCACAAGTTCGGAGCAAGCAGCAGCAGAGCAGGCCACTCCTTCCTTCCGTGTCCCGCTCTCGCCTGACATAACGCAACGTCAGGCGAAGGCGGGGCACAGAAGGAAGGAGAGGTCTGCCCTCCTGCTGCTTGCTCCGAACTTGTGAAGGAAGGTGAAAGGAGGCGTTTCAGGTTGGGAGCGATGGAGGGTGGGTGGAGGGGGGGGGGGCCCTGCGACCCCGATGTTTCCTCGAAAAAAAATAAGACCTAGCGGGTCTTGGGGAGGAAAAAATTAATATAAGACAGTGTCTTATATTCAGGAAAACACGGTATTAAGACTAAGAAAAATAATTAGTATGTCATAAATTATTAAAAAAAACATTTTAAGTCAAAGGCAGATATTTGAAGAGCTTAGGCTCCTTATTGGCTCTTAGGAAAAATTTACTAGGGCCACTGCCAAAATTATGCACCAAAATTTAGGAACCTAAAAAAAAATAAAAAAAAACCGCCACAATAAAAGGGTGGCAACAGGGGGGGTGGGGTAGATTTAGGGAAAAACTGAAGTCAAGAGGCTAACTGTTTTTCAGAACCAGACATCTAAATTACTCTTAACCAAATGGGGTCATGAAGCCCACATTTTGGTGACACAATCTGGGCATGGATAGGCTGATGTTTGTGTGGCGGGCCTCAGGCTCATGTATTTTGTGGGTACAATTAAGTTGTCACAATGTTTGAAAGCACCGGATCTTGGCAAATGGCAGGCTTTAATGTCTTGAATTTTGGGTCCTACATTGGAGGGACAAATTTAGGCGCCTAACCTAGGATCTTAAATTTTGAAGATCAGGTTTGGGGTTTTTTTCTTCTTGTTTCATTTAGATTTTTAGATGGCATTTACAAAAAACAAGGTGTTGCAAGCCTACTATAAAAGGAGCAGATTTATAGTTCTTTTTACTTGCTATACTACTAGGCTTAAATACATAAGATCACAGCAGTTTACAATGCAAAAAAAAAAAAAAATGATATGCATTAAAAATAGAACACACTCCAAAGAAATACAAAAATAATCTAAACAATCCAAACAGACACACCCACCTAACCACTCCTTAATAAATGGAGTGCTACATCAAATGCTAATCAGGGGGGGGGGGGGTTGGGCTGGGGGTAAGACGCGTTTCTTTCATAGCAGGAACAGTTTATAAATCCACTGAATGCAAAGTTTGAGACGGAACATATCAAACCTGCCAAATGTGATAACTCACAGGGCTTTTTATGAGCAGATGTTACCACTAAACTTAGAAAAAATGATAAAAAAGCAGGCAGCCAATGATAGCACAAATATAAAAGGTGTAACATGATCAAACCGAGCAGTTTTATCCAATATCAGTAATGCAACATTCTGAAGAGTTTGAAGCTTCTTTAAACTTTCTGCAATATCCAATATCCTATTTGCATAATCAAACAGTGACATAAAAAGTGAATGAACCAAAATCAGGTTTCTATCAAACCCACCCACAGTACCATAAGACCCTGCCAAACTAAGGAGTCAACCTGAGCTGTAAAATTAAGTTGGGAGTCAATGACCCCAAATATCGAAAAAAAGACTCTACAAGTGGTAGATCCCTACCCAACAACTGAACAGATTTTTCAGACCGTACACAATGTTCCATCACCCAACAGGCAAGGGTTTTACTAACAGTTACCACCAACCCATGCGAGATCAGTCAATTTGCTACTGCTGAAAGTCTGCATCTGAATCAAATCCAAGAGTTATCAACCAGTAGTAATAGCAACAAATCTACAAATATGCATAGGGACTAACCCCTCAATTGCTCAATAATCCCCAACAATGGGCTCATAAAAATATTAAATAAAAATTGAGGAAAGTGCCGAGCCTTGCAAATCACAGCTCTAGGAAAGATGTTTGACAAGCTTTCAAAACTCCAACAGAACCACTTACTGCCAAGTTTCCTCTTATGGAAATTATTAATTAAACCTGCCCATGTCTTTATAGAACTGTCATCAGAACAACTTGCTCTATGCAACATGGATTTTTCTGCTCCAATAGAAAAGTTATATGGGTTCATAGTTTTCTATACTAAGCTTATGATATAAAAAGTTACTATGGATTACAAAATGATTCTCTGCTTATGATATAAAAAGTTACTATGGATTACAGGTTCTTATAAAAGGGTCTGAATGCTGCGTGTACACCAACTTATAATGCTAAAAGACAACCCCCACCCCCCCATACACAGAGCCAGCTCCTCAGAAGCTTTGTTTTAGTGCCACAAAAATGAAAATATCCACAATTTCAGCACTATGTACGGCATCCATCAATAAGTACTTGAACAACTTTTCTCATTGTCTTGCATATACAGTGGGGGAAATAAGTATTTGATCCCTTGCTGATTTTGTAAGTTTGCCCACTGACAAAGACATGAGCAGCCCATAATTGAAGGGTAGGTTATTGGTAACAGTGAGAGATAGCACATCACAAATTAAATCCGGAAAATCACATTGTGAAAAGTATATGAATTTATTTGCATTCTGCAGAGGGAAATAAGTATTTGATCCCCCACCAACCAGTAAGAGATCTGGCCCCTACAGACCAGGTAGATGCTCCAAATCAACTCGTTACCTGCATGACAGACAGCTGTCAGCAATGGTCACCTGTTTGAAAGACACCTGTCCACAGACTCAGTGAATCAGTCAGACTCTAACCTCTACAAAATGGCCAAGAGCAAGGAGCTGTCTAAGGATGTCAGGGACAAGATCATACACCTGCACAAGGCTGGAATGGGCTACAAAACCATCAGTAAGACGCTGGGCGAGAAGGAGACAACTGTTGGTGCCATAGTAAGAAAATGGAAGAAGTACAAAATGACTGTCAATCGACAAAGATCTGGGGCTCCACGCAAAATCTCACCTCGTGGGGTATCCTTGATCATGAGGAAGGTTAGAAATCAGCCTACAACTACAAGGGGGGAACTTGTCAATGATCTCAAGGCAGCTGGGACCACTGTCACCACGAAAACCATTGGTAACACATTACGACATAACGGATTGCAATCCTGCAGTGCCCGCAAAGTCCCCCTGCTCCGGAAGGCACATGTGACGGCCCGTCTGAAGTTTGCCAGTGAACACCTGGATGATGCCGAGAGTGATTGGGAGAAGGTGCTGTGGTCAGATGAGACAAAAATTGAGCTCTTTGGCATGAACTCAACTCGCCGTGTTTGGAGGAAGAGAAATGCTGCCTATGACCCAAAGAACACAGTCCCCACTGTCAAGCATGGAGGTGGAAATGTTATGTTTTGGGGGTGTTTCTCTGCTAAGGGCACAGGACTACTTCACCGCATCAATGGGAGAATGGATGGGGCCATGTACCGTACAATTCTGAGTGACAACCTCCTTCCCTCCGCCAGGGCCTTAAAAATGGGTCGTGGCTGGGTCTTCCAGCACGACAATGACCCAAAACATACAGCCAAGGCAACAAAGGAGTGGCTCAGGAAGAAGCACATTAGGGTCATGGAGTGGCCTAGCCAGTCACCAGACCTTAATCCCATTGAAAACTTATGGAGGGAGCTGAAGCTGCGAGTTGCCAAGCGACAGCCCAGAACTCTTAATGATTTAGAGATGATCTGCAAAGAGGAGTGGACCAAAATTCCTCCTGACATGTGTGCAAACCTCATCATCAACTACAGAAGACGTCTGACCGCTGTGCTTGCCAACAAGGGTTTTGCCACCAAGTATTAGGTCTTGTTTGCCAGAGGGATTAAATACTTATTTCCCTCTGCAGAATGCAAATAAATTCATATACTTTCCACAATGTGATTTTCCGGATTTAATTTGTGATGTGCTATCTCTCACTGTTACCAATAACCTACCCTTCAATTATGGGCTGCTCATGTCTTTGTCAGTGGGCAAACTTACAAAATCAGCAAGGGATCAAATACTTATTTCCCCCACTGTACTACTGTTTTATCATGTCCTTTATCCCAAGGGTACTGAAGGCACTTAGGGAAGTTCTAGTGACTCCGCTGGCTAACCTTTTCAATGCTTCTCTAGAGTCGGGAGTAGAGCAGATGTGGTCCCTCTCCATAAAAGCGGAAGTAAAGAAGAGGTTGGGAACTACAGGCCACTAAGGGTCCTGTTTACTAAGCAGCGCAAAGGGCGTGTTAGCGTTTTTAGCACACGCCAATGATTAGCGTACACACTAAATGCTAAGTCACCCATAGGAACATATGGGCAACTAGCATTTAGTGTGTGCTAATTTTAGCGCGCACTAAAAAGGCTAGTGCGGTCTAGTAAACAGGGCCCTAAGTTTGACTTCTGTGGTTTAACGAAAATACTTTAAAAACAAAGAATAGTAAAGTTTTGGGAATCCAGGATTACAGGACCTGAGCCAAATGGGCTCACTAGAGACAGGTCTTTGTCACAAATCTGATTAATTTCTTTCACTGGGTGACCAGAGGGTCGGAATGAGGGAGAGCGCTAGATGTAGTGTATTTAGATTTTAGCAAAGCCTTTGACACGGTTCCGCATAGACTAATAATAAACTGAGTGCCCTTGGTATGGGCCCTAAAGTGACTGACTGGATTAGAACTGGTTGAGTGGAAGGCAACAGAGGATAGTGGTAAATGGGGCTCATTCTGAGGACAAAGGGCATTACCAGTGGTGTGCTGCAAGGTTCAGTGTTTTAACAACCCCCAATGACGTGGATAACATGAGGAAGGACTTAGCAGAGCTAGAGAAATTGTTTGGAATTTGGCAGATTAGATTTAATGCTAAAAAAATGCAGAATCGTGAAATTGGGTTGCAAAATGCAAGGGAACGGTATCATTTGGGGGGGGGGGGGGGTGAAAATTTTGTGCACGAAAGAACAGAACTTGAGTGTTATTATACATGATGATCTTAAGGTGGTCAAACAGAAAAGGCAATGGCAAAAGCTTGAAGGATGCTTAGGTGCCTAGGGAGAGGAGTGGCCAGTACACAAAAAGAAGGTAATGACGACTCTGTATAAGGCTTTGGTGAGACCTCATTTAGAATATTGAGTACAATTCTGGAGACTACACCTTCAAAAAAAAAAAAAAAAAACAGGATAGTTGGTCCAGAGGGTGGTTACTAAAATGGTCAGTGGTCTTCAGAGCTTATGGGGGTCAGACATAAATACTTTGGAAGAAAGAAGATGTGCATTTATGCTGCATAGGTATTTAAAAGTATCATAAGATGTAAGTCTTTTTCAATTGAAAGGAAGCTCTAGAACGAGGGGGCATAGGATGATGAAAGGGGATTGACTCAGAAGCAACCTGAGGAAATACTTCACTGAAAGGGTGTTGAATTTGTGGAACGGCCTCCTGGTAGAAGTAGAGACCAAAACAATATTTCAATTCAAGAAAGCTTGGGGCAAGTACAAAGGAACTCTAAGGGAGCAACAGGGCCAGTAGATGGCATGGATAGGCAGACTAGATAGGCCATATGGTCTTTATCTGCCTACATTGTTCTGTTTCTAGTCAGTCAATCTTACACTTTCCAGACACGAGAGTATGTTGTCATTGACTAGCAGAACAAATGTGTGATAAGGTTGTACAATTTGTAGAGGAATACATTTTTTTGTCCCAAGTTATTGTGGCAAGAGCCGGTAGTGGGAGGCGGGGATAGTGCTGGGCAGACTTATAGGGTCTGTGCCAGAGCCGGTGGTGGGAGGTGGGGCAGACTTATATGGTCTGTGCCCTGAAAAAGACAGGTACAAATCAAGGTAAGGTATACACAAAATATGGCACATATGAGTTATCTTGTTGGGCAGACTGGATGGACCGTGCAGGTCTTTTTCTGCCGTCATCTACTATGTTACTATGTAACACATTTCAGTTGGACTCCCATGCCCTAACCCCCAGAACATCACTCAATGCCCTGCAAATCCTCAGAGTGGACAGCCCAACTCACTAATGTTTGTCCATTCTAGATGAATTTGCAAGTTATGATATTTTTCTTAAAAGGCCTTAGCTGCAGAGATTAATATGGGGCAAGATTTTCTAAGCCTGAACTAGAATTAAATCTTAGATTTCCCTGACAAGTGGATAAATCCTATTTAATAATTCTCACCTCCAACAGAATGTGCTTGGGACCGTGCCTGCCGGAAGTGGTCTGCTAGGCAGGCACGCACTGACCTCAGTGACAGACAATTTGGCAAAGCAAACAATCTGAGTGCTGGCCATTAGGACACAGGGTTGATAGGAGAGTTTTAAAAGACTGAAGGAACCGAAAGTGTTAAATGGGGGGGGGGGGGGGGGGGGAGTTCTGAACGAATGAAAGAAATGAACATTTGGGAAAGCAAAACAATCTGAATGCTGGCCATTAGCACACAGGGTACATAGGAGAGTTTTAAAAGACTGAAGGAACCAAAAGTGTTCGGGGGGGGGGGGGGGGGGGCAAGTTCTGAATGAATGAAAGAAATGAAAATTTACGAGAGGAACACAATCTGAATGCCGGGCATTTGTACACAGGGTAGATAGGACACTTTTTTTAAAAAATGAAGGACGTGAAAGTATTACATCTTGGGGGAGGGGTGAGGAGGAAAGTGGTGGGGTATCCGGATACTGGGCGTTAAGGCCACGGGGGTACATAGACTTTTGAAAGCCTTAAGGAACCCAAAGTGTGGGAAGGAGGAGGAAAAGGAGGGGAGGGAACGGGGTGAGGGGCATTAGGAACAGGGGAGGGGGCCCTGTCACACACAGACAGTCTCACTCTGTCACACACCCGCACATTCACTCTGGCTCTCTCTCTCAAATATACACACTCCCAGGAAAACCTTGCTAGCGCCAGTTTCATTTGTTCCAGAAACGGGCCTTTTTTACTAGTCAAATATAAAACACTACTGAAAATGAAGTGACAGAGGAATCCCGTCTACCTATCAATCGGGGGGGGGGGGGGGGGGGGGGGGGGGTGGTGTAGGAACTATGTAGACCTACTCCAAATCCCTGGACTGCAATAGGCTGTCAGGTTTAATTTGTCTTAGTCTCATACCTTGCTAAACGCTATCATCAATGCCTACATTACAAAACCAAAAAGATTTAACAGAGAAATAAAACGGAGAAGTTTATTAGTTTTGCTGATACAGGTGAACGCTCTAGCTTTAGTAAAGCAAAGATCTCTGGTGAGAGCAGCACATTCCAAATAAAAGGATTTCTACCCCCCCCCCTCCCCCAACAAAAAAGTTAAACCTCCCTTAACTCAACTCCCTGGGGGGGGGGAGGTGGTTTTACAAGCTTTTGTGTTTTATGGGCGTTATTTCTTTCCCGTTTTTGTGACAGTTGAGTTGGCCAATGGCCATCATTTCCTTTCACCACTCACTGAATGTAAGTCCTACACGGCATGGGAGCCCGAACAGTCTAGCAACGTCGTGAAAAGTGGGGCGGGCTTTCCTTATAAAACCAATTGGTTAAGCTTGAGAACGCGCAACCGAAAAGAAAGAGGTGGTACGGGACAGTAGGGGTAAGAAGAAAATGCAATAGGGTCCATAGCAATTAACAGCGACCTGAAGCCCGCCGTACTTTTACTTCCTGAAATAATTTTTAAAAAGAGTAACGAAGTTGTGCAGCTGAAGGATGAAACTTTTCCAATTTAAGCCTGTTTGCTTAAAGGTTATCCAGTGGCCCCGGTTCGCTCGCAGTATCTCACCACACGAAACACTTCTGCGCGCGCCTGCCAGGTCCTCCGGTGCCATCCAGTGGCAGCAGCGCCTCTACTGCGGCAGAAGAGACTAACAGTTCCCACCCACTAATACAACAGCAACACAACGCGCTGCCTCCTCTACCCCCCCCCCCCCCCCCCCCCCCCCCCCACAAGGCTTCTTCAGGTCCCACGAGACTGCGACCTAGTCGCCACAAAAAACACGCCTTCCCCTCCCAACAGTGATGTAACTGTAGGCAGCACGCGCTCCGGAACACGCGGGGCGGGCTTCCATCTCCAGGCGCTGCCAAGAGCGCATCCGTGGCGGTGGCGGCGCCTCTTTCTCCTCCAGTGCCGCACGCAAGCGGATCTGGCGCCTGAACTGAGGGCACAGAGCGCGTGCCAACCCCCAAGGACTCCCGCCTCTGAGCCAAAAATACTCCCGTCCTTTCTGTATCGAACGAACTGCCGCGCCGACACCTGTACAAAACCATCTTCATTCTCAAGATCCTGTAGGTTTGACACACCCATTTAGAAACGCTTCCCGATTTTTTTTTTTAACGGATAACATTGGACCTCCATTTCCTCCCCCCTCAACGATCAGTATAAACGAAAAGAAGCCTTAAGGCTGCTACCAAAAAAAAAAAAAAGTCGTTGAGCACGAGCCATCCAGTCCACACGACCTTGCAGGCTTTCGCCAATTTATTGTACAATACCCTGGCCACTGTTCAGAAGATTGTATGTAAGCCAGCATTAACTTGGGCTTGGTAGCTATGCAAATTCACGTGAATTACATGATCCAAATTCGGGTTCCATGGCTATGAGATCTAATTTCCATAACACAACAATTGCACCCACTAGCTTTAAACAAGTTAATGAAAAGTAGCAGAAAAAATTGTAAATACATAGCTACACAATAAAACAAAATGCTAACCGACCTGGAATTCGATTGCTAGTTATTGTATGTTACTACAGTTTGATTCATAAAAAAAAAAAAGTGAAGACCCTAATGTGGAACATAGTTTAATGGAGAGGAGGGGGAAGGTTTTCATTCACTACCTTAAGCAAGGAAACTAAATATTATGAAAGATGCAATCAATCAACTTACCGGCCATGCAAACTGGAAACGTATAGCAATCCTGCCAGGCTCATTGATATTTTTACCCTGATAAGAATTTTTGTTCAAATAAAATGTATTTCCACCGAGAACAGGGGTAGATCCCGATCCGTAGGTACAGGATCCAGTAGGAGTGATCTTGGCCTGGTACTCCTTCAAACAGACTTTAACATAAGTATCACACTCATCCCGTATGCAATCCAGGTTCTGGGAGTTCTTAATGTCATCACAACATTCCCCACTGAATAATTCTCCGTTTATGTTCTTCACAGAAGTAAGCTGTACCTCGAAATAACCAGAGGACTGGGAAACCTAAAAATAAAATTAAAAAAATGAAAATCAAAACAATCACTGCACCGTCATGGGAAAATGCATAAGGGTCTGAAACTAACACGCTTTTACAAATTACGGCCCGTCCACCAGATTTTTTTTGTTTGTTTTTCTAATTAAAAAGGGGTCTAATCAGCAAGTGTTATCAAACGGGGGAGATGGGAGAAGAATAATTAAACTGTAATGAAAAAAAATGAAACCTGCTTGGATTTTTCACAAATACTATACAAACATTGGCACAATATATTTATAAATTATGAAAACTCAAAAGCTGACTTATCACATTTGTTTTCAGGTAAACAGCAAGACATTTAAGTACAAGATTAAAATTGATTCATTTAAATGGTTGATTGTTTCCACGGGGCGAACAATCACTTTCAAAGGGAAACCAAAAAACAATCAAGACATCGTTTTACTTTAAATCCTAAAGTGTTGCGTTTTATAAGTATTATAGAGGGGGCCAACGCAAGATCTCCAAAATATGGTTTGTTTGCGCCAGAATAGGCAATAAAAGAAAATGCATGCTCCAAAATAAGTCTAGGGGAGCATAAAAATGAAGTTTCGGGGAGGTAGACTGCGCCTGCCGGGCTCCAGCCCATCGAGCAAACACGCTCCACTTTGCGGTTTCCATCTTACCTGAACCCAGAAAGTTAACAGCACCAAGCCAACTGCTGTAAACGGACCCCAGCTCTTTGTAAAATCCAGCATGCCTCCGATCTTTTAACGGCAATTTAACAAACAAAAAGGGAGAAAACCGAGAGCCATGGACCGACGGTGCGTTCCGTTGCTGCTGCCTTCGCTAGCATGCAAGCACAGCTAGCTGCTAATGCTGCTCCTGTAGTGCATGAGCTGTCAGTGGCCGGACTGCTCCCCCGAAACAGGGACGCTCCACAAGCAGCTCCTGCCTCCTCCTCCGTTTACTGTCTGTTAGCTCGCCCAGTGCAAGCGCTCAACAAGTAAGTAAAAGAGTGACAGCTTCTTTAGCCATTGGTAAGCGAAGGCGGCTCAATTAATATTAAAGAAGGGGCGGAGTCAGGCGATGGGGCAGGTGGGTGTGGTGACGGGATATCATCATACTGCTCTTGTTCTTGGCTGAAGGCGAGGGATTTGGAGACGAGAGAGCAGACGGTGAAACTGTGGTAATTACTGACTGGGATAAAACATTGACGCCGTAGTATTTTGTTTTGTTTTTCTACTTAATCCATGCTCTGGCGTGTTTATTTTTATTATTATTATTTTTTTGCAAATAAGCTTACTAAATTGGAGAGGAGAAAATAAACGCGTTTAATGCATTGTTTACCTCTTTCAAAGTAACATTAGTACTAAAATGAAGCAAGGATCCAAAAAGGTGGAAAGAGCGTGAGTCTTAGAGTTTTAGATGATTTGCTGCATTAATGTTTATTTCTTGCACAAATATTGAACTTCTTGCAGTCGGTAAAACGTGCTACACGGGCAGCATTATAAAAATAAGTTAGGGACTCATAACATATAATTGAGAGAACAGAACCCCCTCCCCCCAAGATTAGGCCCATGTACACGAGACAGGTATCTGCAGTGTTCTTTAACGTCAGACATGAGGCGGATTGGAATCTTGTCCTTGTAGTGGTGCATCTGTCCGTCTCCAGTAGCAGTGCTTAGCATTTCTAGGGCATTTGAGCTCCCCCTTCCGCTAGGAAATAGAGCCTTGGGAGCGAAAGGGGGATCACGTTTCTTCTCTCTGCAGTTCAAACCTGACTGTTCCAAAACAAAATACATAGTTTTACATATCTTTATCTGTAGCCTTTAAAGGCAAATTGACATATTTTAGTCCTAAATTGAATAATTTGAGGTCTTTTGCTTGTGTGGTAAGGTCATTTAGATGAAAAGCGCTGAAACATTCTCTCTGGGTGCTTCTTTACCCATTGGATTAGATTCTATATATGGTGCTGAAAAAAGTGCTACTTTATAAGCTGCACTTAAACTTAGGCACAGTTTATAGAACAAAGCTTGTGCCTAACTTTAGGCGCAGCCATTTGCACCAGCTAAAACTTGGTGCAAATGTATACACCTACATTAGGCTTGTATCCCCATTATTCTATAACAAAGCACATTAATTTTAGGAACGCCCCTGTTATGCCCATGTCCCTCTTATTTCTGCACCTCCTTTTTTCAAATCGTGTGTAAAATTCAATTAAATTTAGTGCAAATAATTGCTTGTTAAAAAAGCCAATTATTGGCATTAATTAGCTTAACTAAATTGTTCACACAAATTGGACGAATGCCCAACTTTGCACATGCAATTTTTAGCGACTTGTACAAAATTAGGGGCAGAGTCTGAAACTCTTCAAATATGTATTTACAGTTCTAACGTTCATCTTAACCTTACCCTCAATTGTGCCTTAGCTTACTTTTTTTTGTATACTGGCATCTGTTCTTTAAAAAAAAATAGGATGGGACTAAAAATGTGTCTGTTATGATGGCATTTGTTATACACTAATTTAACTGCCATAGGAAATACTGTGTAAAAATTATTTGGGGGACCTGATTTCCATTCATTATGAGAAGGTTTGTTATTTAAAAAAAAGAATTGATGTGAAGAATTTTCTTCCTAGAGACAGTGTCGGTATTTGTTGCCTACAACAACAACACAATCAAAACATTGGAAAAGTCCACTATTGGATTCTCTGATACTAATAGAAATATTCAGGTTACATTTAAACTTCAAATATTGCATCTAATGATTCTGTAGTCATATGATTAAATTGCCCAGGATGGTGAATATTGATAATTCATTATATGCTAAGGGAATCTTTTCTATATGCAGGCAAGGTACACCATTTTATGTCAGGTACACTATAGCTACCACATCAGCTGCATTATATAACATGAGATTGCTTATAACTCAGGCAAGAGTTGGACCCTTCCCCTTTTTTTCTGCCAATACATATCACTGCAGACCTAATATAATGCAGATTCACTTATAACAAGGCAAATATCTTGGACCGCAATGACAGTGTTATTTGGGGTATTATATTCTAAATCAATAGAATAATTGATCAATAATACATCATTATGTTTATCAACCATTTTATGATTTTATTCAAATAGTTGGATAAAATTGTAAAATGGATGATAAACATGATGTATTTATGGGTAGGTAAATCTGTGACCCCCTGACCCTTTATTGTCCCTTTCAATGGATGCCATTCCTCTGGCTCAGCACTGAAGTCCATTGTCTAGGGGCTATTTTGGATTCTACCTTGACAATGGTAGCTCAGTTTTCTGCTTTTTGTAAGAGTTCCTTCATTTCAGCTGTGGTGGATCCACCAATTTCACTTTCCTCTTGATAATTTTGCAATAGCCACAGTTATCCATGTCCTGCAGTTCTGTCTGCATCGATTTACTGCACAACAAAACAGGCTTCAGCTAGTCCAAACTGTTGCTTCATGTTTGCTTTCTGGTGCAAAATTCCGTAACAGTATATTCCTAATTCTAGAAGATTTGCACTTACTCCCAGTCAGCTGCTGTGTACATTTTTTTTTTTTTTAGGGCTTTAAAGGATCCTGGTCTGACTTTATAGTTCGTGCCATACATTCCTACCCATTCACTACATTCCACTAACAATGCCTTATTAGTTTTGCCATCATCGTCTGAAGCAAGATTAACCAGAACATGGAAAAGGGCCTTTTCTTGTATTGTCTCCCATCTTTGGAACAATATACCAAAAGAGGCATGTCTGGGGGAGAGGTGAGACTTTAATTGCATGTGCTTCAGTTTCTTTGAATCTCTTGTACTGTGTAAATTTTATTTGTTTTAATTCATTTATTTGTGTGTTTAGCGTATGGAGAAAGTCTCTGTAAATCAAACCAGATAAAGCCTACAATATAATTCTTCCATTTATAATAGGGCTGTACTGAATATTTGATTTTGATTAGGCCCCGAATAGTGCCCCAAAAACATTATTCGTATTTGGCCTAATAGTGATTTAAATTTGAATGCAAACAATCCAGGGTTCTACTGTGCTAAATCCTACTGAAATAGATATTTGATCTCTGGTTTCACTTTGCCTCTTTTATTTATTACTAGTAAAAAAAGGCCCATTTCTCGCACAAATGAAACGGGTGCTAGCAAGGTTATCATGTAATGGTGATTATGTTTTTAAGGGAACCGTTGGAGAAATGTTCTGTCATGATAAGTAAAAATTGGGAAGGGTGTATAATGAGTAATATGCTCCATGGGTATGAGATATGGATTGTTTTATCTATGTTTTTTTTTTTTGTTGTTTTAATCTTTCTTTTTTGTGATTTTTATTTATAGTATTTTTTAAAAGATAAAGAGTACGCAGACTCCATCCATGTCCAGCATTTCTCCTCTCTTCCCTCCCCTCAATCCATGTCCAGCATTTCTCTTCTCTCCCCTCCCCTCCATCCATGTGCATCTCCTTCCTGGCTTCCCTCCTCTCCCTCCATCCATCCATGTCCAGCAACTCTCCATTCTCACCTGCCCTCTCTTCCGTCCACCCATATCCAGCAAATTTCCTCTCCCCTGCCCCTCCATTCATCCATCCATGTTCAGCAATTCTCCTCTCTCCCCTCCCCTCCATCCATGTCCAGGAACTCTCCATTCTCCCCTCTCCTTCACCCATATCCAGCAAATTTCCTCTCTCCCTTGCCCCCATTCATCCATCCATGTCCAGCAATTCTCCTCTCTCCCCTGCCCTCCTCTCCATCCATCCATGTCCATTCTCCCCTGCCCTCCTCTCCATCCATCCATGTCCATTCTCCCCTGCCCTCCTCTCCATCCATCCATGTCCATTCTCCCCTGCCCTCCCCACCATCCATCCATGTCCATTCTCCCCTGCCCTCCTCTCCATCCATCCATGTCCATTCTCCCCTGCCCTCCTCTCCATCCATCCATG
Source organism: Microcaecilia unicolor (assembly GCF_901765095.1). Taxonomy (NCBI): domain Eukaryota; kingdom Metazoa; phylum Chordata; class Amphibia; order Gymnophiona; family Siphonopidae; genus Microcaecilia; species Microcaecilia unicolor. The sequence goes on along the minus strand of NC_044039.1, from coordinate 182,951,664 downwards.
TCCAGCAACTCTCCATTCTCCCCTGCCCTCCCCTCCATCCATATCCAGCAAATTTGCTCTCTCCCCTGCCGCCACCACCATCCATACATGTCCAGCAATTCTCCTCTCTCCCCTGCCATCCCCTCCTGTCTTGTCCAGCGATCTCTTCTCTCTCCCCTGCCATCCCCTCCTGTCTTGTCCAGCGATCTCTTCTCTCCCCCTGCCCTCCTCTCCTCTCTTATCCAGCGATCTCTTCTCCCCCTGCCTTCCCATCCATGTCCAGCGATTCTCCCTGCCCTCCCTCAGCTCCCTGACAGCCGTCCTCTCCGTTCCTTCCCCCCACCCCGCACAGTTAACCCTTTTACTTTCAGGCGCAACGACGGCAGTGAAGAGGACAACACAGCTTCTCCCTTCCCTCACACAGTGTCCAGCCCTCGCAGAAACAGGAAATGCATCATCGCAGAAGGCGGGACACTGTGTGAGGGAAGGGAGAAGCTGGAGGCGAGCCTGCTGTGTTGTCCTCTTCACTGCCGTCGCTGCGCCTGAAAGTAAAAGGGTTAAACACACACAAGGGGGTTAGTAACGGAGAGGAGGGCTGTCGATCGGGGAGCTGAGGGCGGGAAGGAGCGGAGGGACCATCCGAGAGCTGTCTGGCTGTAGCGCTGCTGCGCCAGGCAGCCGTGCGTTTGGGGGGGGGGGGGCAGCAGCCAGGGGAATGTCACGGTTGGGCTGGGGAGGCTTAGCCTCCCCAAGCCTCTTATATGGGGCACCTATGACTGTCCTCCCATCAATTCTCCTCTGCCCTCCCCTCCCCTTCCCTTCCTCCCTCCCTCCCCTCGATGTCCCGCAATTCTCTCCTCCTGACATCATCTTGCCTCCAGCATTCCCTTCCCCCTCATTGTTCCGCCCTCTGATGTCATTACGTTTTGACATGAGGGTGGGGCAATGAGTAGGAATGGATGTTACGAACCCAGGCATCCAGACGTAGAATGTTGGAGGTGCAAAGTATTATATAGGATTTGTTAAGTTAAAGCTCAATGACCATTATTCGTAGTCGGACGAATAGTAAAATATGCTATTGGTACAGCTCTAATCAGAGTCTCATTTTTTCTACAAATTATTTAATTGCAGTGTAGCCTTCTTTTCATTGGTTTAAAAATATACCTTTAATTCAAGGTCTTAATATTGTGACACGGCAGTAGCCAGGGCCTGTCATGGTAGTAAGGAAAAAGCCAACTACATATCCCAGAAGGCCTTGGGGATTACCAGCTCTGAGTAAGGGGGTGGAGGAAAAAAACCTGGGCTGCTGTCACTGTATCGGAAGGTGGTTTGTAGCTACCCTTTGGTGAGGGAATAGTATGTGAATGAGGTAGTTCCAAAGATTTCCTCTAGAGGGCCGGGACCCAGTAGAACAGCCTCTAGGAACAAGACTCCCAACCATGGGACTTAAGAGAGAGAAGGAAGTGCCAGAACACCCTCAGGAGGGAAGTTGGGCCATTCTTTCTGAGATAATGGTGAAGCTACCCCATTTGGCATCCAGGGGGAGTCCAGTGGATGGAGCCCAAGTTCCCTGGTAATGGAGGCAATACTTGATGCCTCCTCACTGAAGATGGGTGTGGCGTGGCCATTCCCAGCCCAGCTGAAAGCAAGTTGAGCTGAGGAACCAGAGAGCCTGGGGAAGAAGCCCAAGGGGGAGGAAGAGGAGCTCCTCCCAGAGCCTGTAGCCATGGACTATGAGGAAGCAGGAACACCCAGCCTTGCTGGAGATGAAGGAGAGATGGAGTGGGAAGCTGGCTATGGGAGAACCCCACGGTACTGGGAAGGCAGTGGTGAGACGCGTCTCAGAAAGGAATAAGGTTGTACAATGGGAGGTGAGCTGCATGTTCCTCAGTAGTGGGGCAGTCAACATAAGCAAAGACTGTTCTGAATTATGAAACCTGAGCTGTATATTCTTTGGGGAAAGGGTCAGGGTGCAAGGACCATGATTATGGACTTCTGTTTATTGGAGCCATGGTGGTATTAATCTTGTGTTTGTTATATGCTTATGGGCATGAATAAAAGAGGAAAACGTGGACTGGATCGATTTGTGGCCTTGACTTGGACTTAAAGGAATTGCCAAGCTAGGAGTATTGACAGCAGCCAGGAGTGTCTGAAGAGCGCGGAGCCCAGGGTTTGTCACAATGGCACCCCAGCTAGGACATGACAGAGAGCCATGCAGATGAGTTTGATCAGAGAAGACCCTTGTCACCCTTAGTAGAGCAAGTACCAGCATCCACAAAAGGTAAGGGGTACTGTGTGTGGGAGTTGCTGACTTGGCAGTGAGGCTAAGGAGCGGGGTATTAGAAGGACCTTAGTGGACCCATGGTCGAAAAAACACTGGGTGAAGGGGGGACCAAAAAAAAGTATTGCACTTGGGTCCCTTGTTTATATCTGTTTGCAGGCCAGCTGATGAAGGAGGTATCTCAGAAGGGGGCATGCGGTGGAAGCAAGTCACCCAAGGGGGAGGTTGGCCAGGAAAATCCTAAGGATTCTAATCTACAATATGGAATGAACATGTTAATGTGTCTGCAAGTCAAATAGCCCTACCAGAAGCAGATCTCAAAAGTTTAGTGGGATTTGGGAGGAAGTTAAGTAAGGGTGGGTGAGTAGCACTTACAGGAGGTGCTACAACAAAGTACAGAGTGCATGCAAATTGCTTAAGGAGAAGTTTCAGAGTGAGGCCGAAATCAGGGATGGCAATTTCTAAGCTCTCAACATCCAGGCCGTGAGAGCCAGAGACTGGAGGTTGGGATGCAGAAGCGCCCCCTCATGCTGAGTGATGAGGGTTGGAAAACACTCCAATCTCCATGGTTCTTTGGAGGACAACTCCAGAAGAAAAGGGAACCAAATCTGATGCGGCCAGAAGGGAGCAATCAGAATCGTGGTTCCGTGGTCTTGCTTGAGTTTCAGCAAAGTCTTCCCCACCAGAGGTATGGGAGGATACGCATAGAGAAGGCCCGTCCCCCAATGAAGGAGAAAGGCATCCAACACTAGTCTGTCATGGGCCTGAAGTCTGGAACAGAACTGAGGGACCTTGTGATTGAGCTGAGTGGCAAAAAGATCCATCGAGGGGGTGCCTCACTTTCGGAAGATCTTGCGTACAATGCCCATGTTGAGCAACCACTCGTGAGGTTGGATTATCCTGCTCAACCTGTCGGCCAGACTGTTGTTTACGCCTGCCAGATACGTGGCTTGGAGAAACGTGCCGTGACGGCGAGCCCAAAGCCACATCTGGACAGCTTCCTGACACAGGGGGCGAGATCTGGTGCCCCCCTGCTTGTTGATATAGTACATTGCAACCTGATTGTCTGTCTGAATTAGGATGATTTGATTGAACAACCGATCTCTGAAAGCCTTTAGAGCATTCCAGACCGCTCGCAACTCCAGGAGATTGATCTGAAGACCTTTTTCCTGGAGGGACCAAACTCCCTGAGAAGCCCATCAACATGAGCTCCCCACCCCAGGAGGGATGCATCCGTTGTCAGCACTTTTTGTGGCTGAGGAATTTGAAAGAGACGTCCCAAGACCAAATTGGGTCGAATTGTCCACCACTGAAGGGAATTGTGAAAATTGGTGGACAGCTGGATTGCATCCTCTAGATCCCCCGCAGCTTGAAACCACTGGGAAGCTAGGGTCCATTGAATTGATCTCATGTGAAGACGCGCCATGGGAGTCACATGAACTGTGCAGGCCATATGGCCTAGAAGTCTCAACATCTGCCGAGCTGTGATCCGCTGAGACGCTCTGGCCATGGAAACTAGAGACAGAAGATTGTCTGCTCTCGCTTTACGAAGTCTGTGAGTCCAGCAGAGCTCCTATAAATTCCAGTTGCTGAACAGGGAAAAAGTGGGACTTAGGGTAATTTATAACAAACCCGAGTAGCTCCAGCAGTTGAATAGTCATCTGCGTGGACTGTAGAGCCCCTGCCTCTGAGATGTTCTTCACCAGCCAATTGTCGAGATAAGGGAACACATGTACTCCCAGTCTGCGTAGCGACGCTGCAACTACTGCCAGGTATTTTGTGAAGACCCTGGGCGCAGACGCCAGACGAAAGGGCAGCACACAATACTGGAAGTGCTGCGCTCCCAGACGGAATCGAAGATACTTCCTGTGAGCTGAAAGTATCAGGATGTGTGTATAAGCAGAAAACGTAGCCAATTGTTTTCCTGAATCATGGGGAGAAGGGTGCCCAGGGAAACCATCCTGAACTTTTCGCGGACTAGGAATTTGTTCAGGGCCCTTAGGTCTAGGATGGGACGCATCCCCCTGTTTTCTTTTGCACAAGGAAGTACCTGGAATAGAATCCCAGCCCTTCTTGCCCTGGTGGAACGGGCTCGACCGCATTGGCCTTGAGAAGGGTGGAGAGTTCCTCTGCAAGTACGTGCCTGTGCTGGAAACTGAAAGACTGAGCTCCCGGTGGGCAATTTGGAGGCCTGGATATCAAATTGAGGGAGTATCCTAACCGGACAATTTGAAGAACCCACTGATCGGAAGTTATGAGAGGCCACCTTTGGTGAAAAATTTTAACCTCCGTCCGACCGGTAAGTCGTCCGGCATGGACACTTGAACAGCGGCTGTGCTCAGCTGGAGCCAGTCAAAAGCCCGTCCCTTAATTTTGCTGGGGAGCCACAGGGGCCTGCCTTGGCGCACTCTGTTGACGAGAACGAGTGCGCTGGGGATGAGCCTGAGAAGGCTGTCGAGAAGGAGGATTGTACCTATGCTTGTTATAGGCGTAGGGAGCATTCTTCCTTCCCCGGAAAAATCGTCTACCAGATGAGGTAGAAGCAGAAGCGGGAGCACTCACACGACGGGTGGTAAGACGGCTTGTCCTAGGAGAACTTCAGGTTCTTAGCGATTTACAATAATTAAAAAAAAAGCAAGACAGTCCCTTGGGATGCAAAGAAATGAGCAGAGAATCTTAAATTCAAGTACTGATCTTAACAAACTTCTTAAAAAGATATCTTTTTTTTCTTGTTCAAGAAAAATGCAAAAACCTAACTGAGCAGCAAAACAAATATTAAAACTACTCCAAGACCTTGGTGCTTGAACTGGAAGAAGTTTATCAAACATTTTAAATCTCTTTACTCCCTTAATAGATGGAAGGGCATTTAGTGAATGGTGAAAAGATCTTCTATCCCTATTATTGGAAAAAAAATTCCAAGATCTTGTATAGAAAGCAAAAGAATTTGAACATAATCCTCACCTCTATAGGCAACCAATGTAGTTCAACAAAATATAAAGTGATTTTATCCTCCTTCTGTAATGAAAAATTCAAACGGACCGCAACGGGGCCTAGGGATGGTGAGGAGGTTTTGGGGAGGATGCGGGTGGGATGGCTTCTTCCATGGGGAGAGGACCCTGGGGGTGACAGGGGTAGGAAGCCTTGACTAACAGGGCTGGCTTACCCTGTGGACCAGGTGAGGCTGTGGCCTAGGGTGCCGGCGCTAAAGACGCTAAATGCTCGCGCCTGACATGTCACCGACCTATAGGTTAAGCTGGAGCCAGGCAAAGAGGGAGCAACTCAGCTTTCTTACCGTTGTAGGCATCACTGGCTCTGTGTTGCCCATCACCGAAATGAACGTGCAAAAAGTACCCCGATCCCCAACACTCACTCTGTTGCCATTGTCGCTGCCTTTTGCCCCATCCTGCTAAACCAGATGGCGATAAAGGACACAGTAGCTGCAATGCCTTCCCTCTTGCCTGCATTGCTCTGCCAGTCCTGAGCCTCCCCCCCCGAAGTCAGTTCCTGTTTTTGAGGGCATGCTCAGGACCAGCAGAGCCTGTAGCAGCATAGGTAAGAGGAAGACCCCGCAGTTTGCCTCCTTACCATCTGGTTTTGTGGGACGGGGGCTGAGGGCATGGCTGATGGCAGCCAAGTGCTGGAGGAGGTAATGGGTAAGAATAAAGTATGATTCTGGATCGGGGCCAGCCAGCCAGGGGAGGTAAATAGAGATGCTGGATTGGGGAGAGAGAAAAAAAAAAGGGATATGCTTGTTTTAGGAAAGGAGGGTGTGGAATGGTAGACAAAGAGGGGTGTTGCTATGATGGAAGGGAGATGATGGATCAGCAAGGGGAGGGCAGTTACTGGAAGTGAGTGAGGGTGGGAAGAATAGGGACACAGCAGACAGGGCAACTAAGGCAGATCTGGACCCTGCAAGAACAGGGGAAACTCTGGGTGGACTATGAAGACAGAAGGGAGATGCTGGGCATGGGGAAGAGGAGTAGGGAGACGAGGAGAATATGCTGGATGGAGGGGGAGAGGAGATGCTGAATAAGAGAAAGATGGAAAGAAAGGGCATATGAGTGCTTGGGGGAGGGGAGAAGAGATAGTGGTCATGGGGGAGTAGGGTGATTGAAGGGAGATGCTGGATTAAGATGGGGAACGGGGAGGTACTGGAATGGGATGGGGGAAGATGGTTGGCTGGCTGGCTTAGGAAAGGGGGATAAAGAAGATGCTATATCAGATATGGAGGAAAAAAGGGACATGGGAGAATGGTGGACATGAGTGGTGTTGTAGGGTGAGGGAAAATACAAGACATTGGGTGAGTAAGAAGACATGGGAAATGCTGGACATGAGGGGTGGCAGTAAGAGGACAAAGGGGGTTCTGGACATGGGAAGAATAGGGAGATAGAGGAGATGCTGGCAGAGTAGGAGGAGAGGGACACGGATGCTGGATACGAGGGGCGAGTAAGGAGAGGATATGCTGGAGAGAGGGGGAGAAAGAGGAGATATTGGCCATAAGAATGAAAATAGAGAGGGGGTGCTGTATAGAGCGGGGGGGGGAGAGAAAAAGAGAAGATGCTGGAGGGGGGGAGAGAGGAGAGAGTTAGCAAAAAAACCCGTGGAGAATAATAGAACAAGGATGATGGAAAGCTATAAGAACAAGTGAATAGAAAAATAAATGGAGGAAAATAAAGGAAAAGGTTAAAGTCAGAGATGGATGTAGGAGAGGAAGTGAAAATGACAGGATGAGAGAGAAGAAGTGGCAGATGGACTGGACACCCTGGAAAGGAAATTAAGAGAAGAAAGTGGAAGGAAAAATATTCTGGGGCAGGGAGCTGAAAGGAAAGGAAGGAAAGCTGGAGAAGAAGAGAAAATATTCTAGGGCAGGAGGCTGAGAGGGAAGGTAGCAGGACAAAGATTGTTGCTGAGGAGAAAAAGAAAATGGGGGGGGGTTTGGGGGGGGGGAGACAGTAAATAAGAGGAAGATACTGTCTCACATTATGGGTGGGATTTTACAGGGCAGAAGAATGGATGCTGCTATGTCGAATGGAGGTGGTGGGGATGATGTTTCCATTCTGATCTCTTTCCTCACCTAGCCCTTAGGACAGTGACCAGTCTAGTTTTCTCATATCCACGGTGAGTACTCATGAGAGATCTGCATGTATTGCCTTTGTTATATGCAAACCTGGTACTTCATAACGGATTTCATAAAAACCAGGATGTCAAGGTATGTCCTGGGGACTGGGATGAGAAACACATTTCAATTTATTGAATTTTATTTGACTCAGGGGCTGGGGGAGTTGGGCAGATGTGAAGCAGGAGTGTGTCAGGGAGCTCAAAAGCAAAAGTTGGTCCAGGGCTCCACAATTCCTTGAGCCGGCCCTGTTGACTAGGGAAAGGAGGGAGGGGACTCCATATGGCATTTATTAAGCACCAGCCCCTTTTAATATGGTGCCCTGGAGCATGGCCAAGCCATGTGTTAGCAACCTGATGCTCCTGTACAGGAAAATTAACACCATTTGAAAACTGACATTATTATTTTCCCACAAATAACACAGCTTCTGAAGTCAGTGCAAGCTGCATTATTCAATTTGCATAACGATGAGGTGGTTGCATGCATTTGTGTACTGCATATCTCTCTATATAAAAGGCAACCCCAACGTTCTGAAGCCTCCACGGAAGTTGAGGCGCCTGAGATATCCGGTGTGCCCTGGAGTGTCTGCACCGCCCTCGCGTCAAAACGTCATGACGTCAAGGGCGGAGCTATAACACTCGGAGGGCCGAAACGCGAGGCGAACGCGAACCCCGAACAACGCAAATGGGACGGAGGGAGGGTCTGCACCGCCCTCGCGTCAAAAAAAATGACGTCGAGGGCGGAGCTATAACACTCGGAGGGCCAAAACGCGAGGCGAACGCCAACCCCCAACAAGGCAAGTAGCTCGGAGGGAGGGGGCCCCTTGCTAGCGCCCGTTTCATTGCGCTCAGAAACGGGCATTTTTTCCTAGTCATTAATATAAAGCCCACGTCGATGTAAACTAATGTGCATTATGGTAAGTAGCGCACACATTTTCAGTTTAATTCACATTAAGAGGCAGGTTACAACTCTTCCCACCCGGCTGTATATATCTTGATTTAATGCCATACCTTCTAACACCGTCTTTTTAGACTTCTGGCATTTGCATATAGACAATTACATCTTTTTGTATCCATGTTCACAACGTTTAGGGCCCTATTTACTAAGCTGCGCTAGAGGCACGTTAGCGTTTTTAGCGTGCAGTGTAGGTTCCCACAATATTCCTATGGGCGCCTACACTGCGCGCTAATTTTGTGCACGCGCTAAAAACACGCACCTTAGTAAACAGGGTCCTTATTGTTTTGAGCTTTTGATTCAGATAATTTGGGAACATTCATATTTGCTCTTCATTTGAATCCACCTGAGCTACCTTAGCTTTTACCACATCCTCTTTATCAGGATATTCTGACTTCCCTTGTTTTTAATAGTATCCTAAGAATCTGCTTCATTCTGAGTCAGTGTTGGTTTTCCCCCATGATCTAATTTAAAAAGCTGTTTTATCTCTTTTTCACTAGCTGTTTAATTTGGTGTGTGTCCCCCCCCCCCCCCCCCCCCATCAGAATAGGCATCTTTTTCCCTAAATGTTCCCAGTTCCTAACAAATCTAAAACCCTTCTCTTTGCACCATCATCTCACCCTTGTATTTAGACTTTGGAGCTCAGTCTGCTTCCAGGGTCTGGGATATGGCTTTGGGGATCATTTACAAGGGAACTCTTCCTCTATCTGCTAAACAAGTATCCAAATCTTGATTTTTGGAAAGTCATAATTTGGACGTTTCACACTGCAGTTGTCCAAATAGCAAGGGGGGTGGGGGGGGGGGGTGTTACGGGCAGGACTGTGAAGGGCCCAAAAGTAGGACATACTACTACTACTTATCATTTCTATAGTGCTACTAGACATACGCAGCGCTATTGAACATGAAGAGACAGTCCCTGCTCGACAGAGTTTACAATCTAATTAGGACAGACAAACAGGACAAACAAGAGATAAGGGGATGTTAAACATCCAACAGAGATTTTCGAACGGGGAAAAAATGCCCGTGTCTAAAAAGAAGGATATTTTTCTCTAACCTGTTTTCAGTCACATGTAAATGACAAACAGTTGCTGTAGTTGAGCAGCAAACCACTGGAGGGATTAAGGCATGACTCCTCCTTAATCCTCCGGTGGTTACTGTCCCATTCCCTCTCCCCTGAAAGTGAAACTGGAAAGGAAAACCAGGCTCTATGTCAGATGCAGGTATTATGGTCTTTCTGAACAAAGCAACAAGCAGGTCAGAGGAGTAGCCTAGTGGGTAGAGCAGTGGAGTGTGAACTGAGGGACTCGGGTTCAAGTCCTTTTTAAAATAATTCTGAGCCTTTCAGCAACAGAAAAATACCTACTGTACCTAAATATATAAGGGAAAGGGATTTGATTATACTACTACTACTTAACATTTCACTGCCTTTCTGTGGTTTTTGCAGTTTACATAGTATATACAGGTACTTATTTGTACCAGGAGCAATAGAGGGTTAAGTGACTTGCCCAGAGTCACAAGGAACTGCAGTGGGAATCAAACCCAGTTCCCCAGGATCAAAGTGTACTGCACTAACCACTGGGCTACTTCTCCACCTGTAAGCTTCAAGGCTATTGAAGGATGTATGTTCAGGTAGATCACATTTACAAGTTATAGTGTGGTTTGAACATGGGTCAGAATCCACTGTACTAACCACTAGGCTACTCAGGGATGTCTGTGTGGCCATATTTTTGAAAATGATGCCAGAAACACGTTTCGTGTCCCTGTTTTTTGTTTTCGTTTTTTTTTTGTCGTCCAAAAGGTGGACATCTCACTTTGGAAAATGGCTATTCATTTTGGACATTTTCAGTGCAAAAAAAAATATCCGTCTCATAGCCATAATCAAACAGGAAGTGCAGACTGGTGCTCAGCATCTTCCCATATATTTCACACAGGCAAAAAGCATGTATTGCACATTTACCCTCTAATTCTATAAACTTGTATGCACATTTAGCGTGCAAAGTTGCATGTACAATTTACAGAGTATTATCAGTTTCATATAAAACTTAATTTCAAATAGCAGTTGGTAGTTAATGCCTAACTGCCAACATTTAAGTGCAAGACTTTACACCAGTCATGAGCTGGCCTAGATGCTTGTATATAAAATTTAGGCACATAAATACAGACTCTGCCAGTATTCTATAATAGCAATTGAGTGTGCAATTGCTGAAATAGAATTCGCACCTAGCATGCGTCATCCTGGTGCCTACCTTTTAGGTGATCTATAGAGATTTATCCCCTAAGTGTGTGACAGATAATGCAGATATACTGAGTAGGGGTGGGCTGTTATGTGCAACCACGTAGAACGGGAGCATGTCTTTTGGACACAGGCATTTAGACTTCACCGTACTGACGCAGCTGTATGGATGCACCTGACTTTAGGATGCTGCTGTTTGAGTGCAGCTAACTTTCAGGCATCTCGGTTCAATACTGCAGTAGGAAAACACATATACAAAAGAAAAACTCTCTACTTTTTTGGCCAGCTGCTATTTATGTCTACTTAGATGCCATTTTTCTCTGTTAAACACCAGTTTCTCCCTACATTTCCTCTGTCAAATGCACCTTGCTTCCAAAAAAACACCTGTACAGGTTTGAGTTTCTATGGAGTACAAAAAGCTGGGCCATTTCCCTGGCAGAATCAATGGCTGTGGCTGTACTGCAGAACTAGATGCAGTGCACTGCGGAGGAGCGTTGGGCTCCCTATGGTTACCAGCATGGCACGCCTCTTTATCCCAGATACTGATGGCCAAGGATTGGGGAAAGCAGCAACCTCTGCCTCCACCACAAGCGCTATTTTATTCTCAAATGCTAACCCCCAAGGTGGACCCTGTCATCAGGTAACTGCATCACTTTGCATTTATCCACATTAAATGTCATCTGCCATTTGGATGCCCAGTCTTCCAGTTTCCTAATGTCTTCCTGCAATTTTTCACAATCTGCATGTGTTTTGGCAACTTTTGAATAGTTTTGTGTCGTCTGCAAATTTAATCTCCTTACTCATCATTCTGTTTCCTATATTGTTCTATAAATATGCTAAATAGCACCGGTCCCAGTACAGATCCATGCAGCGCTCCACTATTCACCCCTCAGAAGCGGAGCAGGGAGAAGCCTGTTTCAGTGTCAGAGGGAGCAGCTCAAGGGAGTGCCTCTCTGAGAGGTGAAGGATGGACAATGAGGTTCGATCCAGAAAAGGTTTGGCAGCAGGGGTGAAGCCCAGAAAGAATGGGTAAAGGTGGACCTGATATTACTGTAAATACCCAGGACTTTTCAAAAGTACACCAACTTAGTTGCTAAGGCCTCTACCAATAACACAGACTGCTGTAAAAATGTCTACCAGTAACGTGAACTGTTGTTAAGTGAATAACATGAAGTTTGGATATCTGACTGTTGTGGCGTTCCAGTAAAGTTATTGCATTTAATACAAGCACTGGAGTGGAGAATTTCTTTGGAGTTATTTTGCTTGGAGACTAAGAGGGAAATGATAAAGAGGGTGGCTTAATACCCTGCAGCCTACCAGGTTGAAGCTAGGCCCTGTCCTGCACCCAGCTCATAATAACAGAACTTCAGTTTGTGTTCTTGGTGTGGGATACCCAACCCAAGAGCTTAGTCAGTGCCCAGTAGGAAGCCACGTACAGTAGGAAGCCACGTCTATAAAGAAAATGATCCCCACTGGCTGTTGTACCTGCCCCGAAGCAGCTACCAGTTTCAATGGGGCCTAATGAAGGGGTAGGTACAAATGCTGATGAAACCCCTTCGATATCAACATTAGACCCCCCCCCCCCCCCAAGTACCAATCAACTCCCTTCTCTGTGCCTGAAACCTTCTTATGTGACACCTTGAACCCTAGTGCTAGTACCGTGTGACTTTCCCTAGGGAGTTAGAGATATCATTTTGAACCAATGAGGTTCCAAGGATTACTCATGCCCTCTACTAGATCCCAGGGAGATACCTGGTAAGCGCCGTAGGGGATTCACTGGCATGTACGGAGGAGGAGGAAGGTATGGCTTTTGGGGCAGGGCTTGAGGGTATGGTTCTTGTTGGGGGGGTGGGGTCAGGTAGTGGGGGAGGGAGTATGACACTTAATGGGGGTGGAGATTGGATGGGAAATGTTGAGGGTGATTGTGCGCCATATTTGAGTCAGAGAAGTTTCCTTTTAGGCAGCCCTGACTTGGGGTCTGCTTTCTGAGATGCTGCAGCCAGGATCCTACAATGTTCCTGGTTGCAGAACACTTGTTGGAAGAGCTTGGAAATTTCCCATTTTTTCATGGTTTTTTCCGTTATAAAATCATTGCTCCTGATGGACATGTAAACAAATACCCATGGTATATTTGCCAGTATCCTCTTAGGTATTTTGCAAAAAGCTCCACATTTGGCAGAGCCTTTTATAAATACAAAGTCAACTGAACAGCAGGTTCCCCTCTCCACAACCTCCACAACCTATCTAAAATGGGCCCTAAAGTGTCAAGCCACTGTTTCTGTAGCTGTGCACCAAGGGAGGTACTTACTAATTTGTGTTAACAGAATAATACTATATCCCTCGGATTCTATATATGGCCCCAAGATTTGCATCTGTAAATTAATTAGCTTACAAACCAATTAATTGCAATTAATTGATGATTATTGCAGTTAATAGGCAATAATTGAAATTTGCATGCACATCTCTCAACACCCTATTCTATAACTCTGTGTGCCTAAATCCCTTAGGGCCCTGTACGCTAACCGTGTAGATTCCCATAATATTCCTATGGGCGTCTACACGGTTAGCGCTCACTAAAAATGCTAGCGCACCTTTGTAAACAGGACCCCTACTGTGCAACTGAAAAAGGTGTGGCCAGGGGAATGGCAAGGTGTTCGGGAAAGTTGCATGTGAGGTTATAGAATAGCCCCATTTCCACGCCAAAATTCATGAAGCTGGGCACTGGCATTTACACCAGATTTCAGCTGGCATAAATACTGGTGCCCAAGTTTTTGTGCTGAAATGGGCTGTAAGTGCTATTCTATATACAGCGCTCAACCCAGTGCTCCATGCTGATTTTTTTTTCCAGCACTGAAATCTCATGCCTCCTTCTCATGCATCCTATTTGTCTATTAACACGCGTTCAATGGCAGTATTATGTGTTATATAACCATAATGCCTGTTTGTTCAAATTACCATGGGATACATCATAATGAGATGCAAAGTATGCAAATGCATGTAAAATACTTCATTATTAAATGGAATAGTGCAATTGGCATTGAACTTTGCAAGCTGTGGTTTGAGTGTAATGAGTAGGAGCAATCCTCAGTCTCTCTGTCCCCTGCCAGCACCAGGTTCAAAATGGCGGAGTGGGTGGGGGTATGGCTCTTGGGATAGCAGCTGTCTCAAGATACTTTACCAGGGGTTCAGTTTGCCATGCTTAAGTTGAGGGATCCTTTAATCACTCATTTACCTGAAAAATTATGTCACAATCATCTCCCCCCCCCCCCCCCACCCCAGCTAAAGACCCGTAAAGGAGAAATTGCTAACTACATGTGGAAATGCAAGTAGTTTGCAGTTAATAAACTGAGTTCCCAATTTTGAAAGTGCAAACTGGGGACCCAGTGTCTGTCAAGTTCAAAACCAAAATTTACAGTTAAGGTTGCTAATGTGATATTCTCATCCTCTTTCTTCTCCAATATTTGTATCAAGTTAACAGAAAAAAAAAATCAAGGGACAGTTCCAGCCTCAGACTGATTCTGGTTACTCTTTTTTCACATGGAAACAGTGGCCTAAGTTCAGTTAAGGGCCCCCCCAAGCAAAATTTGGCTGAGGGCTCTCCGTTAGGAGGGGGGAATACACCCACCACTTCCCCGATTTCCTTTGCCCTTGCATTTATGTTTCAGGAGACAAAGTATGGCAAAGAATGGGGGTCTTTTACTAAGGCACGCTAGCGTTTTTAGCACATGCCAATATTTAGGGCTCACTAAATGTTAGCAACATCCATATATTCCTATGGACGTCGCTAACATTTAGCGTGCCCTAAATATTAGCGCTCTCTAATAACACTAGCGTGCCTTAGTTAAAGTGACCCATTATTTGCTTTTAAAACAAATTGTTGTTCTGCCGCCTTCCAGCTTTTTCCAGTGCATATAATTCAGCCCTGTCCCCCTGGCAGCCGGAGAAGCCCAGAAGCACTTCATTTGCTGCCAGGCTCAAATCTTGCAGTAAAAGCTGCAAAGTCCCAAGGCTATTATTGTGAGGCGTCAGACTGGAAATTGGAAGATGAGATGTGTTTATGCTTCTATGGCTGCCAGGAGAAAGAGAAGTACTTGCATTGGAGAAAGATGGCTGAAGGTGGTATGGCAATGTATTATTATTATTTTAAAGATTCAAATATTACATCCAATATATCATTCTTGTAGAGGAAAGCAAAGAAGACTTTATGGGCAATATCAGTGACACAGGAAAACAGTCACCAAGTTTTAGTCCACTGTAGTATGGGGAATGGAACGTCAATAAGATCACAAAGGGAATCAAACAGCAAAGAAAAAAGTAAGCAACACTATGATATAAGGTTAGGGTGGTGGACTTTGGTCCTGAGGAACTGAGTTCGATTCCCACTTCAGGCACAGGCAGCTCCTTGTGACTCTGGGCAAGTCACTTAACCCTCCATTGCCCCATGTAATCCGCATTGAGCCTGCCATGAGTGGGAAAGCGCAGGGCAGGGTACAAATGTAACAAAAATAAAATAGATACTATTGGAGATTCTACATGGAATGTTGCTATTCCACTAGCAACATTCCATGTAGAAGAGGCTTCTGTTTCTGTGAGTCTGACGTTCTGCACGTATGTGCAGGACTTCAGACTCACAGAAGCAGAAGCCGTGGCCACAGTGGTGGAATAGCAACATTCCATGTAGAATCTCAAATAGTAGCAACAGTGGAGTGGAGGAGTGGCCTAGTGGTTAGGGTGGTGGACTTTGGTCCTGAGGAACTGAGTTCGATTCCCACTTCAGGCACAGGCAGCTCCTTGTGACTCTGGGCAAGTCACTTAACCCTCCATTGCCCCATGTAAGCTGCATTGAGCCTGCCATGAGTGGGAAAGCACGGGTACAAATAAAAAAAATATATATATATATACTGAGAGTCTGCTCCCAACTGTTTCCTAAACACCAACTCCCATGGAACCTATGGGCGGTGGAGATGACAGTAAGGATCTTTTGGAAGCAAGAGTGTGGCAGCATTGGACCCCCAGCACTGCAGGCATTACACTCTGTAAGCATTACAATATCAGTGTACTGGAAAAGCCTTGGGACCATGACCCTATCCCTATTCCCATCCTGACTGATAAAAAATGGATGTCAGAAAACCTGATATAGTAGTGGTAAAAGAGAAAAACACCAGAAAATTAATTGATTATAGTGGTCAGCGATTACTCGGTGAATTGCATGGAGAGAGGGAAGATCCTCAAGTACCAAGAAATGCAGTTCAAAACTAAGAAAATATGGCAGAAAGATACAGAAACATTTTCCACCATTTGGGGTGCAACAGGCTTGATTAAAAAAAACTTCCAAGTGCACCTGGATACGTTTTCTATACATATTATATCTTATGAACGCCAGAAAAAAGCTGTCTTTGGCACAGTGCAAGTACTACGGTGAATGGTACCAGTAAATTTGAGAGACTGAGATCATACTCCACCTGCCCTGGCTTAAGAGTGAGGTTCATTCATGTCATGGTGTGCGCAAAAGTAACCCATTTGGAGAAAGGCCCCCCAGGGGTTGCTCGGATGGAATTTACAAAATTGGGTGGTGTACAAGTTCTGGAGACTGGAAGCATGATCTAGAATCTCCAAAATTTCCATCAAATAACATTAATGTGGTAAAAGCAGGCATCTTTGGAAAATTTATATATCACCATTATTTATATACAGTGGGGGAAATAAGTATTTGATCCCTTGCTGATTTTGTAAGTTTGCCCACTGACAAAGACATGAGCAGCCCATAATTGAAGGGTAGGTTATTGGTAACAGTGAGAGATAGCACATCACAAATTAAATCCGGAAAATCACATTGTGGAAAGTATATAAATTTATTTGCATTCTGCAGAGGGAAATAAGTATTTGATCCCCCACCAACCAGTAAGAGATCTGGCCCCTACAGACCAGGTAGATGCTCCAAATCAACTCGTTACCTGCATGACAGACAGCTGTCGGCAATGGTCACCTGTATGAAAGACACCTGTCCACAGACTCAGTGAATCAGTCAGACTCTAACCTCTACAAAATGGCCAAGAGCAAGGAGCTGTCTAAGGATGTCAGGGACAAGATCATACACCTGCACAAGGCTGGAATGGGCTACAAAACCATCAGTAAGACGCTGGGCGAGAAGGAGACAACTGTTGGTGCCATAGTAAGAAAATGGAAGAAGTACAAAATGACTGTCAATCGACAAAGATCTGGGGCTCCACGCAAAATCTCACCTCGTGGGGTATCCTTGATCATGAGGAAGGTTAGAAATCAGCCTACAACTACAAGGGGGGAACTTGTCAATGATCTCAAGGCAGCTGGGACCACTGTCACCACAAAAACCATTGGTAACACATTACGACATAACGGATTGCAATCCTGCAGTGCCCGCAAGGTCCCCCTGCTCCGGAAGGCACATGTGACGGCCCGTCTGAAGTTTGCCAGTGAACACCTGGATGATGCCGAGAGTGATTGGGAGAAGGTGCTGTGGTCAGATGAGACAAAAATTGAGCTCTTTGGCATGAACTCAACTCGCCGTGTTTGGAGGAAGAGAAATGCTGCCTATGACCCAAAGAACACCGTCCCCACTGTCAAGCATGGAGGTGGAAATGTTATGTTTTGGGGGTGTTTCTCTGCTAAGGGCACAGGACTACTTCACCGCATCAATGGGAGAATGGATGGGGCCATGTACCGTACAATTCTGAGTGACAACCTCCTTCCCTCCGCCAGGGCCTTAAAAATGGGTCGTGGCTGGGTCTTCCAGCACGACAATGACCCAAAACATACAGCCAAGGCAACAAAGGAGTGGCTCAGGAAGAAGCACATTAGGGTCATGGAGTGGCCTAGCCAGTCACCAGACCTTAATCCCATTGAAAACTTATGGAGGGAGCTGAAGCTGCGAGTTGCCAAGCGACAGCCCAGAACTCTTAATGATTTAGAGATGATCTGCAAAGAGGAGTGGACCAAAATTCCTCCTGACATGTGTGCAAACCTCATCATCAACTACAGAAGACGTCTGACCGCTGTGCTTGCCAACAAGGGTTTTGCCACCAAGTATTAGGTCTTGTTTGCCAGAGGGATTAAATACTTATTTCCCTCTGCAGAATGCAAATAAATTCATATACTTTCCACAATGTGATTTTCCGGATTTAATTTGTGATGTGCTATCTCTCACTGTTACCAATAACCTACCCTTCAATTATGGGCTGCTCATGTCTTTGTCAGTGGGCAAACTTACAAAATCAGCAAGGGATCAAATACTTATTTCCCCCACTGTATAGTCTTTTTCCTAAACATATTTGCCAATTTCTCAATTTTTGTATGTAAATTAGTCTGTCATTTTCCGTCATCTGGTAATATCTGCTATCCTCCTTTCCAGAAAATGAACACTGACAAGAGAGCTCTGCAACCAATTAGAAATTGCAATTGACTAGCCAACAAATGATCACACATGGTTATGGCTTCCCATAGAGCAGGGATGTCCAGCCTCGGTCCTTGAGGCCCTCATTCAGTCAGGTTTTCAGAATTTCTCCAATGAATATGCATGCGATCTATTTGCATACACTCTCTCTATTCTAAAAAGCAGCAAGGCAAATGATCTGCAAACTCCAAAGTGGAATACAACAAAGCAGATCAATGGTAGATGTACACAAGCTTTATTAATAGAATCGCATTAAAAACATAAATGCCCGACACAGGCAGTGTTTTGCCCAGCAGGGCTGCGTCAGGCTACAAAAAAAATAAAACATAAAAATGAATAAAATAACAGAGAGATACAATATCAGCTGAAAATACAATAATACCATGACTTTTTTTATTAGAGTCACACAGATCTGGTTGCCTTTCGATATATAGATATTTTGAGTTACTTTTACAGCTTCTTGTGAGTTACCAGTTCCTTTTTTATTGAATTATGGGAGACTGATCTCACATGTTAAGCCAGGTTTGATCAATTATTTTAAGTATTTTATTTTTGTTTTATCTTGGTTGTGTTTTGGTTTCCTCTAATTTTTATTTTAGGTCATCCCTCAATAATACAAATTTGATCTGTGCTGGTTTTTTCTGACCTCGGTACAGTTTTGAGTAAGTTGCCTGAGGGTTGGATGCCCTGCCATAGAGTTTTCAGTGTTAATAGATAATGGCTTCTGAATAGGTCTCATCATAGGGATTCCTTGATGCTCCTCCACCACTTCAAATTCTCTAGTCCATGTTGGTAGTTGTTTATCTGGTCTTCTCACACCTAACTCGCTGACAGGTTGTCCTCCTGTAAGCTGAGCTGCAGCTTTTACCTGTACAGACATGCAAAGGATGACCCTTGTAGTTCCAAGGACACCCTTTGATTGGAGCCTTGGCACTGATCCTCGATCCTCCACTTGTCTCAAAGGATCGTCCAGCAAAGAAAGCATACCAGGACTCGTCAAAACATTGCCCTCCAGCAGCTTACCTGTCCACAGTAAACCCTGCTCTGTCATGCCCCCGATGGTGCAGGATTGTAGCCCTTGTGCTGTCTCCGAAGCTGGAGGTAGGCAGTCGATAAGCCTGAGGAAGCTTCACCTGGACCGACCACCATTCTCTGAGAGTTGAGCCCTCGGGTTTGAGCGACCAGCAGGATTTGGTTGGTTCCAGTACCAGGTAAGTAACTTTGCTGTTTTATTTGCAGAAATTGCTTTGGAAGTTGCCCTCTTCCTTGTGTTTTCTCCTGTAGACACAGAGGTACATAAAGATACTGAATTAGAGAACATATCAACAAAAATATTTTTTTTAAATTCATAACTGAAACATATTGATGTTGATTCACGTTGCCATTGTGGGAAGACTGAATTACAGTCAGGAAATACTTGCTGGGTTGTATGTTTAGAAGGAACCCAGGAGAATATGTTAATGGACCCTGGGTTGGGCTAGGCTGAGAGCCAGCCCTGGAAGAGAGTGCTAAGCATGCTATGGAAGGTACAGAGAGAAGCATAAAGACTGTTATTTGTACTGGACTGAGCTAGACAAACTTTACTAAGAGAAAGAAGCCTGTGAGGAAACAGGCATGTTTATTTTCCCTGTGGCATAGAATAAAGCCTTTCCTTTTGCACTGCCCTCTGAGTGTTTTCTGAGGCCTCCACGCCCTGATGAGCACACATTATCACAGGCACTAACAATTATTGGAGTTAACAAGCACTTAATTAGCAGTAAGATTACACACAGATCTACCCTACACCCTATTCTATAACGTGTACCTAAAATTCTTAGCGTGCAACTCAAAGGGCGCATGGTCATGAGAGGCGAATGGGTGGGGTCAGGGGTGTTACCAATGTTATAGAATACCTGCACTTGTGCATCTCAACTGCCATGAGTTGGGTGCAAGCATTCACATCGGCTTTTGGCAGGCGTAAGTGCTCACGCCCAAAGTTAGGCACGAGAAGCGCCCCAAGCTAGTATTCTGTAAAGGGCACTCCATGCAAGCATCCTTTACAGAATACTATCTTAGCGTGGATCATAACTTCAGGTGCTATTTATAGAATTCCCCCCAATAATGCCTAGGTGTTCCTAGGAACATAGTGTAGGTGGAGTTGTGATATACACACACATTTTACAAAATACAAACGTACATGCATAGAGAATATGCACACATTTATACCTTCAGAGCAGGTGTAAATTTACATATGAGGATCCATATACTACTGGGATCATTGTAGGAGCCTATCTTATAAAGGAAATATGGCTGCTTATGTTGCCTATATAAAATACTTTTTTTTTACCCATGAAATTTTATTAGATTTTAAAACAAAGAAAATGTACAGAAAAGAAACAAAGCACATGATGACCAGATGCAGTACATAAGGAAAAATTCCATAAAAGATATATAAAGTTATCAATTAGATCCCATTAGAAAACAAGCATCTAAGTCAAGGAGGTAGAGGTTAAGCTTTTCAAGTATTCTTCTATAGGAAGCCAAATTCTCTGGTTTTTGATGGTAGAGCGAAGAGATGAGGCAGAGGCCAATTAGTGTGTGCTAATAGAAACTCTTATTATATACCTATGGGTGTTTCTATCAGTGTACGCTAATATTTAGTGCACGCTAAAAAGTTTGTGCGCCTACAACGTGGCTTAGTAAACAGGGCCCTAAGTTTTGTATATAACCCGTGCTGAACCTGAATATGGGATTTTGCGGGATATAAAACCCTAGTAGCATAGCATAGTCAGAACTTGATTTTGGAGGGGGGGCCCAAGCATTTTCTGTTAGTCCCTCTGCCCCCCCCCCCCCCCATTATACCTTTGCTGTCAGGGATGCCCAAGCCTTGCCAGCCGAAGACATTCTCTGCCGGAACCCAGAGCATTGCTGGTTGCCCAGCAAGGAAGCAAGCAGGCAGTCAGTCAGACTCCAACACCAACACTTCTGTTCATACTCAGTTCAATTGCATGAACTGAGCATGTGCAGAAATGCCAGTATCAGCAACTGGAGCACCCCACTGAGTTCCTGCTGCGCACAAGCAGGTGCTCTGGCAGCGAATATCTTTGGTGGGGCTAGAGCATCCCTGCCAGCTATGCATTCAGTGCTGCTATGTTGGAGGAGGCCTGAGCCCAAAGTGGTGGGCCCAGGCCCCCTCCCTATGGCTATGCCGCTGGAAGTATCGGGGGGGGAACATCCTGAGACTTGGGCTCCCCAAACTGGAGACCTTGTGGACATAGGTGTCAATATTTCAAAATGATTAGGAGTGCCAAACAAAACACAAATTATCACTCCAAGCACACAATGGAGGAGTTTTCTTAATATTGGGGGTGCACAATACCCACAGATCTGGCTCCTATGACAGGGGATCCCCAATCAGGAAATCCAGGTCACAAAAGATCCAAGCTTACTGCATCAAGCATTAAAATGTTCTTTATTGTGTGACTAAAGTAAAATGCATGCTAAAATTGAGTACAGATTTTAACTTGCTCTATTATATCATAACCACTGACTCTTATCAGCCCATTCTTCCTTTTTCTATTGGCCTCTCTCCCTGCCTTTCCTCCTTCCTGCCTCTGTCAGCTGTAATGAGTTAAAAATCAGTGAATCTATTTGGCCTGCCAAATCTCTCCAAATGCTATTCTCCTTTTCTCACCCTGACTTGCCCTTCTTGAGCTCTTTCCTCAATTCCCTCCTTCTCTTGGTTTTCCATCCTCCATATCTTCCCAGGAAGAACAGGTCACCATGAGGTTATGAATATGAACACTTGATCTCCCTCCCACCATGTATCCTTACTGGTTGGTATCAGGAGACACATTTAATGTGACATTGCCTGCTGTCAAAAGACCAAATCTCGCCGCTCTCATCATGATATGTGGCCGCAAGGCAGCAGGAGACATTTAATTGGACATCATCTCCTGCTGCCAGCCTATAGAGATGCATGGTTGAAAGAGGATGAAGTGTGGGTAACCCACAGTGAAAGGAGGGAGTTAAGGGAAAGAGTGTTGCCTGACATACCTTGCTGCATGACATCCCCATTTGCCTCCCCCTAGTCCTGCTCCTGACATCAGTTTTGGCTCTGCAGAAGGATCAGAGCTGGCAGCGTCTGTATGGGAAGTCATTCATCATGGGAAATAGAGTTCTGAAGGCCACATTTGCAGTGATGAACAGAGACTTCTGAACTACATTTCCCACACTGCATAGCTAACAGAAAAGGGTCAGTATTTGACTTGTCTGTATTCAACCAGATAACTTTCTGGATAACTTCAGAGCAGCTATTGGTGTGGTCTGACTTAACTTTTGCCTGGATAGCTCTGATATTCAGCCCTATGTGGGTAATGGTTAACTGCACCCCACCCCCACCCCCGGCATGCCTCTCTCCCCTTACTATTTTATCCAGTGACATTTTATCTAGTCCACACAGACAAGATTTAAACAGTCTCTGGGCTGCAATTTTAAAAACTTAAAATGTACCTGGTTAATGGTACCCAGACAAATCTTTTCAACATTGATCCACATGTCTGAAATTATAATGACAGTTTTAAACCACTCAAAACCACCAAAAATCTTTCTATGATGCAGAATTTCATTTTTAAAAACATTTACTTCAGAGTTTTTATCAAATGTTGGCTGAGCATGCTACCATAGGAGCCATCTCTGTGGGTGTGGTGGGTGATGAGCACCCCCAATATTGAGCAAATTCCTTCATGTGTGTCCAGGGAGGGGTAAATTATATTATGTTTGTCACCCTCAATCATTTTGAAATGTTGGCGCCTGTGCATGTTAACAATATAATCTTCAATACCTACAGAAGATTGTCATTGTTAGTCAATCTTTTTCCATACATTTCTTTCATACTGCACAATGACTGAGACATATTTTAATAATCAGCTGTGAAATATTGTACTTGAAAATAGTTATGTGGGCTTATATTCCTGAAGCAATGTATAATCAAAGGTAATTAACAGTAACAGGGGTAAACAACCATAGTAACATTTGAGTGTGGAAAAAGGGGATTTTTCTCTTTAGAGGTGATGGTGTGCTGGCAAAATTATTCAGATGTCTGTTGAAATAGTCAACATATAATTGGTTTGGAGATTTGATCCTTTCAAACTTAAGTTCTCCCCAAAACATAGGAAGAGCACTTATCATGATATTTGGCCCCAAGGCAGCAGGAGACGATGTCCAATTAAATATCTCGTGCTGCTGCCTTCAGGGATGGTTGCAAAGTGTTTTTCTGCGGAAAAGGACCACATAAGTATAACCCTGTAGGTTAAAGAAGGGATTCACAACCCAGGCCTCAGGGCACAACCAGCTAGTTGGATTTTCAGGATATTCACAATGAATATGCATGAGATAGATTTGCATACCAAGGAGGAAGTGCATGAAGAGCTCTGTCATTTGTTTTGTGGATATCTTGAAAATCTGACTGGCTGGCTGTGTCCTGACCACTGGACTAAAGTTCCCAAGCTGTTGGACAGTACAGGTACTTATTACCTGCAGCGAAAAGGAGCAATTCTGGGGGTGATGGAGCTGATCAACTACACTTGAAGGACTTCAAATGAAACCTCCATGGATAGTTTTAGCTGCAGAACTTGTCTGTGCTGAAAAGCTGGTGAAAAATCCATGGGTATTATTGTGCCAAGGGTATGGATGGCACTTTAATTTTTGAAGGGAACCCCAGCACAAGGTTTCCTTTACACAAAGAGCTTGTAATCCTATTGCTATGATGCAGCACTTCCAAGTTACCCATTCCAGGAGGGAGACTTTTGCTGTTCCTGGTTTTAAACTTACATCTCAGTGTAGTATGTCCTTGTATCCACCCATTGAAATCAGTCCTGCAGCTCCCATAATGCACCAGGATGAGGTTGGCAGAAATCAAGGACTGGTCAAAAAGTCTCCCTCCTGGAATGGGTAACTTGGCAGCTCTGTACAATGTATCTGCAGGGCTACAAGCTGCTGTGGACTTTCAAAATTCTCCGTTAAAGGTTACCTGTTTACTAACCTAAATTTTGTTTGAATACCTTTGAATTTCAAGGGCTTTTAGATCCCTCCTGGCCTGAGCTCCGCCCCTCTAGCTCAGATTCAGCCTCTGCAGCCTAGTATCACCTGCTGCCAGGTGGCCGAACCACACCAGTGAGGGAGCGTTTTCTGCCCCTACACTATTCACTCCCTCACGGTGCCTAATTGACTAATTAGTGTGGCTCTGTGATCTGACCCCAAATTGGGGCAACATATGAAAAATCCAGGGGAGTGTGTATATAAATATGCACAATTTATATTACATTAAGACATTTATAACCTGCAAGTTCCTTAAAGTTCAATGCAGTTTTACAGTAAAGACAGCTAGGTATTCCTGGGATTTAACAACCAAATATAACCTCCCCCTCAGCATATGTAGTTCCATGTGTATAAAGCCAGAAGAGCCATTTTCCATGTGTGAATCATGCTTTATATGCAGAAAATCTTTTGGTTACCTCTTATATGCTATGGTGCGCTGATATTAGAAAACAACTGTACTTTTTTTCATTCATTTTTATGTTAAAATTTCATTAATATTTTTCTAAGCGGACAGCGCCAGCTGTTTTCGTAATTAGATCTCTACTGCAAAAAAATAAAAATAAAAATGTGAATCATATATAGAAGTTACTTGTACAATTTTGAAATTATATAGCCTCTCTCCTATTGACTAGGGGAGTAGGGGGGAAATCTTTGTATGGCTGACTGAATCCTGATTCAACTCGCTGCTTATCAGTTGGGAAGGGGGCAGTGGCTGGAGGGAGGAGAGAAGCTTCTGCTTTTAGTGGCCTTAGTTAGATTTTAGTTTGTGAAGGGAAGCTGTATAAGGGAGCAACTCACATGGTAGAAGTCCACCCCCCCCCCCCCCATCGGTAGTACTACAAAAATACCACTAGGGGCCATCAGCACCTTGGGCCACTAGATAAGCAGGAAGACTCATGGGTAAGTCCCAGGTGAGGTTGGGGTTTGGGGGGAGGCATGTCTAGGAGTACCTGAGGTGGTTTATTTTAGAACAGAGAGAGGATCAAAGAGCAGGAGATACATGTTCTGTATTAGCTTGGCAGGAACAATACTTGATCTTCAAATTACGTGCTTTACAGCCCCAAGGACTCTGTGAAGAAATGGGTATTGTGTAGTGTGATTAACTTTTTTTTAATAAAGAATTGTTCACATATTTTAATCTATTATTTAATGACTCTTCACTCGCATCAAATAATACCAAGAAATGATAAAAGGGTATACTTACCACAAATTGCTGCTATATAGAGTAAAGCTTTATACCGTTAGGGGTGATACTTTTGGATTACACCTCTTGGTTTTTACAGCCCTTGATGCAGCCCTCAGAAAGGGCGAAACATGGCCATGTTGGGCTTTTAACTATTTATGTATTTTTGCTTTTATGTGGTGAATATTATCATTGACTAGTAAAACATGCCTATTTCTCACACAAATGAAACGGGCGCTAGCAAGGTTATCCTCCGAGTTCCAGGCCCCCCTCCCTCTCCTCTGAGTTCCAGGCTTCCCTCTCCTCCGAGTTCCAGGCCTCCCTCTCTCTCATCCGAGTTCCAGGCCCCCCTTTGTCTCCTCTGAGTTCCAGGCCCCCGCCCTCTCTCTCCAAGTTCCATGCCCCCCTCCCTCCCTCTCCTCCCCTCTGAGTTCTAGGCTCCCCTTCCCTCCGAGTTGCAGGCCTCCGTCCCTCCATCTCCTCCCCTCCGAGTTCCATGCCCCCTTCTCCGAGTTCCAGACCCCCACACCTCCTTCCCTCTCTCTCCCCTTCGAGTGGCAGCCTGACCTGCTTTGCCCACCCTCTTCTCCCAGTCCTCCGCCTGCCCCTCGCCTTCCTGTTTAACTTAATATCAGCAGTTATTTGTTTAAGAGCTGGCCAGCCGCATATACCTGAATATTTAATGCCAGTGCTCAAACAAACTGGCATTGAATATCCAGGCATAATTTTGGTTGTGGCAGTCAGCATTTTAAAAAATGCTGACCCCCACTAGCTGAATATTACCCACTGAAAATCCTTAAATACCCTCTTCTTCGGAAATCCCTGTCAAAATGATATACATGGAGGGGCATTTTTGATATGACATCTAAGTCCAACTTTGAATGTTTTGCTCAAAATGTCCAAAATTCAAGAGAGGAATATAGCTATTTTCAAAACAGAAAAATGTCTTTTTTTTTTTTTGCAATTGGCTATTTGCTAGATGTTTTTGTAATCTGTGCATTTATCGTTTTGGTCCATTTCGAAAAAAAAAAGACATCCTAGTGAAAAATGCACAGAATCAAGCCATTGGGATGTAGGTGGAGCGAGCATTCTTAGTAGACTGGCCACACAGACATCCCAGGAGAGCAGTGGAGCACTCTAGGTGGCACTGCAGTGGACTTCAAATAAATGCTCCCACGTGCACATCTCACCGTTGCTCCCTTATCTGCTGAGCCCCCCAAAACCTACTACTCCCAACTGTACACCACTACAATAACTCTTATGGGTGAAGGGGCATCTATATGTGGGTACAGTGGGTTTCTGGTGAGTTTTAGAGGGCTCACAGTTTCCACCACAATTGGAACAGGTAAGGGGGGTATGGGCCTGAGTCCACCTGTCTGCAGTGCACTGCACCCACCACTAGACTACTCCAGGGACCTGCATTGTGCACTAATGGACCTGAGTATTACATCTGAGGCTGGCATAGAGGTTTTTTTAATCACATTTCCAGAAGGGGGGTTCAGTGCCCATTGGAATAGGGAGGGGTTTTGGTGACCACTGGGATAGTAAAGGGGAGGTCATCCCTGATTCCAGTGGTCATCTGGTCGTTTATGGCACCTTTTTGTGTCTTAATCATTATAAAAACAGATCTAGCTCAAAATATCTTAGTTTTAGTCCTGGACAGTTTTGTTCTGTTCCATTATGGCTGAAAAATTTCCAGGAATGCCCAGATTAAGCCCTTAACATGCCCCTGACATGCCCCCTTGTGATTTGAATGCACTTCTGATGGACTTCATAGAAAAACATCTAAAAAAAAAGTTGGAAGAAAAACATCAAATGCAGATTTATGCCACTTTTTGACATTTTTCTCTTTTGAAAATGAGCCCATTAGTCACATAAAATCAATAATATAGAAAAATCCGATCGATCAAATCTCATTAAGTACGAGAGAAGAGATATTCATGTTTAGAAAAGGATTAAAACAATAAAAAATATCCTTTTTTAACCTCTCAGGTAACTTATTCTACCAATCTGGCACAAATACACTATCAAGCAATGCAGCTAATTCATCCATTTGTTTGAAGTAGGACTGGATTATCATTTTTTAACCCAGCTGTGAGGGAATAGTTGGTATATGGCTAGGTTCCCATAGGATCACTCCCTCACTGAGACTGTCACCTTAGGATAGGTAGAGTTACACCTGTTGCATCAGAGGGGTGGAGATCAGGCAGGGAGGTAGCAGTGGGGTACCGAGTGCGGGGTAGTGGGAGCGGTCTACCCTGGGTGCATGCTGCAAGATGGTGTAGAGATCAGTTGTGCGGCTGTCGGCTCCACTGGTTCCCTGCTCCCTCTGATGTTACTTCCTGTCCAGGGCAGGGAACTGGTGGAGCAGACAGCTGCAATGCAGACAGGCAAGAGCAATGCGGTGATAGAGGTGATGCGCCGGGGGTGCTACACCTGCAGGATGCACAGCGGCGATTTGCCCCGGTTGGCAGCCAACCTAAGAACATCACTGGGAGGTAGTTAAATGTCCTGAGGAAGACTAGATCAGAGAGACACAGAGTCAAGAAGTCTTCAAGAGGGAGGCCTCGAGGCAAGTAGTCTCCAAGGGAGTGGCATCTGAGACTACACTACCTGAAGGAAGTGCCAGGGAAGAAAAGTAGCCAGAGTCCAGTAGTTTCCCTGGGGTGGGAAACTGTGTTTAATTCTCAGCCTCAAGGTCTTGATCATATGTGAACAGAAGACTGCCAAGGTAGGAGTGGACTTTGCAGAATATTCCTGAAGTATATGAATTTGGTTTGTCCAGAATGGACCTGAGATGGCATTAGTTATTGGAGCCGACTCTGTGGGTGCTTGAGCACCCCCAATATTGAGAAAGTTCCTTGTATGTGTCCAGGGAGGGGTTATTTTCATTGGGTTAGCACCCCCAATATTTTTGAAAAGTTGGCTCCTATGGTTGCCACAGTGTTTGGGCCTGGCTAGGAGCCAGTCCCATAAAGAGTATTGTCTGGGACTATATTATGAGAGAGAGAGAGAGAGAAAAAAAAGACTTTACTAGTGCTGGCTTAAAGCCTAACAGGTGTGCACATGCTGAATCATAGCAATAAAGTTTTTCTTTTTGCTTGCAAACCCTCTGTGTATGACTGTTTGTGACAGCTCTATGCCACTCCTTCGATCAGGTTACACACCAGCTGTTACTAGCATATACCCCTGCCCCCACCCTTAGCCAGCATGTGTGTAGTAGTAAGTTCATACTGAGATTCAACACATCTATGTTGAGAAAGAAGAACGCAGCAATGGTGAAATGTATGTTGGGGATGATGATGCGCAGTAGCCCCTTCTTCTCATGGACCCGCACCACCATCCCATTGCTAGAAGTGGTACATGGTCACCTCTTTGACCTTGGCTTCCTTGACTGTGGGGCCACTGTTGGTTCCCAGCTTTGGCATGAGGAGAATGGAGTGATGTGCACACTATGCAGTCACTCAGGGGCGCAAAGAAGAAACTTTAAGTCGCCAACATTCCCATATAGAGTTCACTGCGACTTACATCAAGAAAAGAAGTATATTGTTCCAATTTACATTGCGAAATTTACAACAAAGGGGGAGGGGGAGGGGGGTCAGACATCACATAATAGACTAAGTAGTGGTAATCATTGACTTAAATTTTATAAAACGTTTTTCGAATAATAAGGCTTTCAGCTGTTGTAGAAGGTTCCAAAATTAGTTATGGTCCTTATTTGAATCAGTAGGTCAGTGTATGCATGTGTATGTGGTCTTCATATGTGGTGGAGGGAGTTTGTGGGAGCAGAAAATACAAGATGTGTGTATGCACACTCTCTGCACACACAATATTGTATGCATGCACAACCTTTCTCTTTCGTGAGTTATCCATGCGCATCTACCCACCTACAAATGTAACACAAATTTTCTCAATCTGTACATCCATCCATACATACATACACACATTTCTTTTTTAATTGTATGGGGAGGGGATTCTCTTCCCTTAAAATTTGAAAAAACTTTTATTTACTTTATTACTTTCAATAGTCAAACCAAGGTGACACATTAGGGGCATGTTAGTAAGGGAATTGTATTTTCAATTAACTTAGACTAGTTACATGGAGGGGCATAATTGAAAGGGATGCCCAAGTTTTGCTGAGGACACCCTTGCAAAACGTCCCGGCGAAAGGGCGGGGAAACCCGTATTTTAGAAAGAATATGGACGTCCATCTTTTGTTTCGATATGAATTTATCAAATGCTACAGTAAGTACATCAAAATAGGCACCATAAATTTAAAGGACAATTCAGATGGCTTGAAAGGCTGTCTGTAAAAGGGAATACAACACACATGTGCAAAGAAAAACATTGCTAAGATTTCTTCCTTCATTCCTGGGCACCAACCTGTTTTCTGTTGGTTGAAGTTATCACTTTGAGTCTGTAGACAGGTCAAAAGGTCAAAGCATCCTTCTGCTATTTTCTTTCTGGTTTCTTGTGCTTTGTCAGTCCCTGTAATTCCCTGCACCTGCTCAAGCAAAAGCGTGATCTTGACCTGTTTCTATAAGTACTGAGAGGCATCTTGTGGGTGGTCTCTTTACCTATGCCATACTCTACCTAGCTGCCCACTACTCCCTTTTCTAGCACCAAACAGCACACAACCACTTGCTTTCTGCAGGTCAGCTGCTGATTTTATGGCGCCTCAGACTGGAGCATGCATAGTAATTGCTGTACGGTCTCCTTTGTGTTCTGTGAACAGCAGTGGTTTAAGAGACATTGAGCTTAAATAGCTGGGCCCGGTTCTTAGTTGGCAAAGAGGAAGTGGAACTGTGGAGCAAGGAGAGGGGCAAAATCACATATATAAGGACACTACTAGCTGACAAGATTGCACATACATGTGCACAGCATGTAGGCATTCCCTGGGGCATACGTTGGCCTGAGCAGTGCTGGAATTGAATGTATGTGCCTGTTTTGCATAGTGGGGTGAGGTTGGTTTTTCGAAGTTAAGTCTGCTGGAATGTATTTTCTTAGATATTTAATGTGGTTGGTTGCCCACGTAAGGGGAAATTCCCCCTCCCAAATATCTAGAATTGAAGGTTGTGTAGGTAGCATAATGGATTTTTGTAAGTTAAGACGAAAACCAGAGTAGCTACCAAACTTACTGACAGTGTCCAGTAGCTGGCACAGCTTCTGGACACTGTCATTGTCAGCAATATGTTGTCAGCAAAAGTGAGAACCTTCGCTCTTAAGTGTAGTAGAGTAATTCCAGACACTGCCAGGTCTCACTGAAGCCAGCAATAGTTCTAAATAAAGAAGAAACAATAGAGGTGACAATGGACAACCCTGTCTGGTTCCCTTGGCAATAGGAAATGTTGGTGAGTGTAAGCCATTCACTATTAAGGAAGCTGTTGGAGGATGTATAAAGTGTTCTTATAGCCAATATAGACCAGTCTCTAAGCCAATGTACTGCAAAACCCCAAAGAGATAGCCCCACAGCACATGATCAAAGGCTTTCTCCACATCCAAACTGGCCAATAGCAAGGGTTCTTGGGAGGTTAGATTCTGCGCTACCACCAGGAGAGCTCTACAAACATTCAGCACCGAGTGGCATCCCCTCACAAAGCCCACCTGATTATTTCCCACCAGGTGAGGTAGCCAGAATCCGAGACAATATTTTCACATCTACATTCAACAGTGAAATAAGATTCTGGCTGATCAGGAGCTCTTCCTGGTTTTGGAATGATAGTAATTAAGGCTTTATTTGCTCTGGGAGGAAATGAATTCTGAGAGACAATTGAGTCATAATAATTTAGGAGTGGGGTGCTTAAATGTGGTGTTAATATCTTAAAATATTCAATGGAGAATCCGTCCGGGCCTGGCGCTGTTCCGGATGAAAGGGCTTAAATCGGTTGTTGTACCTCACACGCTCTCAATGGCCCACTCAAAAGTGTCTTCATATCGTCCGTCAATTTAGGCACACCCGAGTCTTCCAAGTAATCTGTTAGAGAAGGACCCTCCAGCCCCGGGTCTGCAGTGTACATGTGGGAGGAATAATCAAAGAAGATATAAACATAGGCTGGATCAAATAGTTGATGAGTCCCATCCAGAGCTTGTAAGGAAGGTATAAATTGAGAGGGTGACCAAGCCTGACCCACTTATGCCAAAAACTACCCTGGGTTGTTCCCATAACGATGATATTGAAACTTGCGAGAAAACAAGCCCATTCATTTATAAGGGAATTAAGTGCATTAAGTGTGGCTAACATGTTTTCATAATTGGCTTAAGACAGGTGGTGTATGTGTGTCTTTTTTGCCACCTGGTAACAGCGCTCCAGATTTACGATTCCCTGGTTTAACCTCTTTAGGCGTGCACTAGTGTAGCTTATACTGTCATCACGTATCACTGCTTTAGATGTTTCCCAATACAAAATAGGTGTCTCTTGACTGGCTTTGTTTGACTCTGAAAATAATCCCCATTTTTGTATTGTGTCCCTGATGCCAGGTAAGAGGGGGAGCCACATCTAGATATGTATAATTTTCATCGCGTGATACTGCCCTCATTTCTAGCACAACATGTCCAGGTTAGACAGTAAACCTTAGAAACAATTAAACAGATTCACAGTGTGGACATTGACAAAGTGAATTCACCAAGCCACTGACTATTAGGAGTGGAGGAGTGGCCTAGTGGTTAGGGTGGTGGACTTTGGTCCTGAGGAACTGAGTTTGATTCCCATTTCAGGCACAGGCAGCTCCTTGTGACTCTGGGCAAGTCACTTAACCCTCCATTGCCCCATGTAAGCCACATTGAGCCTGCCATGAGTGGGAAAGCACCGGGTACAAATGTAACAAAAAATAAATAAATATTACACAGCTGTGACTATATAACACACACACTATATATATATATATAATCACAAAATTTACAAGGGGATGTATGAAGCTGGAACTCCATGGCCTAATAAGGAAACACCTAACCATCTGTTTAAAAAATCATATAATTTATGTTTTTCTTCAAGGCAAAAATGTCTTACATTCTATGTTTTGAAGTAGAAAAACATAATTCTTGATCGTCAAAGTATAGAAAGACCAGGAAATCGGATGAAATATAGATAAAGGGCAGATCACATCTAACGTGGCACTGACAGTTTATAAGTTAAATATTTAACAAACCTAAGACTAAACAGCTTGTACGATCATGTTTTAAATTCTTAATACTAATGAAATCACTGCTAAAAAAAAAGCCCAAAACAAATAAAACTGATTGGTTTAAAATTTGTAGCAATTGTGTAGAGTGAAACTGAAGCAGGAGGGTGGCTGTACTCCATGTGTGCGGTGGATGGGGCATGTGAGTTTTCTGTTACGGAAGTCTGCAGATATGGTCAAAACTAACAGGCAAATTCATGAAGAAAATTATGGCATGTGCGAGTCTTTTGTTACAAATACAAAGAGTAAGTTCATAACAGGTCAAGGTGCCTCATTTATAAAGACACAAAGTGCCTACATGTCTTTATAAAATTGCCCCACAAGATCACATGATAGTAACATAGTAGATGTTAGATGTACAGTCCATCCAGTCTGCCCAACAAGATAAACTCATAGCTTAAGCTATGATGCGATACTACATACTTTAACTTGATTAGTCCTTATAATACACAAAAAAAGTGGGAACAGAGGAAGGCTAGACAACCTCAGAAACAATACAATTAAAATTTATTACTTAAAATATGTAAAAGAAATATAGCATAGATCAAGTACTCAGAAAATAATATATATACAATAATACACAGACATAAATATACTGAAAATCATATAATGTACATTAAAAATAATATCAAAGCTCAAGACTCGACACGGCACTGTGTTTTGGCATGTAACGTGCCTGCTTGATTTCTCCTTGCCATTTTCAGAGCACAGACTGTAGAAGTCTGCCTGGCATTAGTCTTATTTTCCAACTACTGAAGCTGTCATCGAAGCCCACGCCACCTCATCCAAATCTCTTCAGCCACAATCGGGGCACAGATCGAAAAAGTCTGCTTAGCATTGGCCTATCTCTCCAACCATGATTAGGGCACAAAGAGCAGGGAGAGATGTGATTTCTTGCTACTCTGGGGACCTCAAGCTTCTACCCCCTCCTCCCCCTAAAACTTTAACTATCTCATGATCTTGTCTATGGACAGATTCATAAATAAAAAGACAGGATATAGGGCACTGTTTACTAAGCAGTATTATAGGCGCGTTAATGTACGTGCGTTAGCCATGTACGTGCCTACAATATCCCTATAGGCGCCTACATGGTTAGTGCGCGCTAAGTGTAGACGCTCTAACAGTGGCAGTCTTAGCGTATTTGACACCCAGGGCCAATCAATTTTAACACCCTCTCCTCTATATGAAAATATTGTTTTTACTAATAATCCACGAGTCACACAACAAGGGTGTACCTAGGAAAGGCAGCATCTTAAACATTGCAGTGAGCACTAGAACATCAATACACCCATTGTAAAACTAAACAAGACATTAGTAAAAATGATCCTGCTAACAGAAAACCATGTCTTTTTCACAAACATAGAACACAGATACATCCTCACCAAGCATAGAATAAGTAACCACAAAGTAAAATAGAAATATGTAGGCAAATATTAAACTGAACCCCCAAGAGTCCAGATTCCACATACAATGCAACACCACAGAAACAGTGATGCATGTCCCTAGTACTGTGCAAAATATAAAGATAGCAGACGTAAATTTGAAAAAACTGACAAATACCAATCAACACTTTACAAATTAAAAAACAGAAATAAAACAAAACATAGAAAATAAGATAATACCATTTTTAATTTTATTTTTATTAGTATATAATCAATTTACAAGTCATAACACTTGATCAAGAAATTCAGAAAATTAAATAAAAGCTTTACATCAGTAATATAAAGACTAAGGAAGAGGCAAGATGGCGTCCTGAGTGGGTGTGTGTGTCTGCGCTCCTGACTCACCATGAAATCACCTGAAGAAGTAGCGCCTTTCCCCAGATCTTCTATGGGGAAAAGGAAAGGGAAAACCAGGGCACAATCTTCCCCTAACCCTGGAAGGAGTCCCACTCTTCGACAGTCGACCTTGGAGATATTCGGCGTTCAGATGCTGGAATTAAAGACGTCCGCTTCGATTGGATCCAGTTAATGCAACCAGATCACAGTATAGAGGCGGCTTCGTAAGCCCGCCTTCGATCACAGCTCCCCCGCAACCTGGAAGCAGTTTGGAGCCAGCAGGGGAGCAGCTCTGTAAATCGTCCGAAGAGGAGTTGATTTTTCAGGCAGCTGGAGGAGGTCCTGCTGCCACCTCGACCCCAGAAGTGGTGACAACAGGGAATATGGGGGCAATTAAGCCCATATCTTCCTCTAAGCTGGGAGCTACTTTCAAAGGAAGCGGTGGAAATAGAAAACCTGCTGTGGTAACGTTGGACTCCCTGTGGGATGCTATTCAGGGATTGAACACTTCCCTTCTCCAGGTAACTAATTCATTTAAGGAAGAAGTTTCTGATTTGAAACAGTCTCAACTATCTCTGTCAGGGAGAATTCAAGAACAAGAGGGGAAAACTGAATTGCTAGAAGAAGAACTTAAAAAAATACAAAGCTTTGCAGGGTTAGTGACTAAGGAGAGGGATATTCTGGCTAGGATGCTGGAATATCTAAATAACCAAGGAAGGAGAAATAATTTAAGATTTCTTAATTTCCCAAATCACCTTTAATTCCCGCTATTGATATGCTGAAAAAATATTTTGGAGAGATAATGGGAGTTCCAATGGACGATTTTCCACCCATTGTTAGAGCCCAATATATATCTGGAATTAGATCTCCGACTTTGAAACATCAATCTGAATTAAATTTAATGGAATTCCTGGAAAGCTCTTTAGAGGTGGTAACAGAATGAACAACTCTCCTGGTAACATTTGCACTTGAACCAGACAGAAATAATATCTTTCGATTATATTTCAGATATATGAATGCAAAGTTCTTTGGTGCCAAGGTTCAAATATGTCCTGATTTAAATAAAGATACACAAAAAAGAAGACAGGAATTCATGGGTTTAAAACCAAGAGTCCTCGCCTTAGGTGGAACATTTGTATTAAAATATCCATGTAGATGTTTATTATCTTTAAACCCAGGGCTCTTTTTGAGGGGGTACTTGGGGGGTACTGAGTACCGGCACCTTTTCCATTGTTTGCTAAAATTGACCCATGGTCCCCAAGTTTTAATGAAAGAGCTCAGTCTCTACACACAAATTCTGCCTTGTCATAGATTCTGTGACTGGTTGCAGGGGGGCTGGCTATTGTGGGGTGGGTCGTCAGTAATCACCCAACCCCTGAAGGGTGGCCTGGCATTTGAGTACCAGCAATTTTTTCGTTAGAAAAAATGCACTGTTTAAACCTGATAAATTATGTATTCTTTGACCCGAAGAAAATGCAAGAATTTATAATGTCTAAGGAAGAGGAAAAAGGTTCTACCCTGAATGTTCCAACAGGTTAAAGCTATGCTGGTAAAATTGATTGCAAATGTCTGTATTTCCCCGCTCAAGTGAATTGGTTTGAAAGTTCTTGATTTATTTCCTTGTATCTTGCCTTAACTTGTGGACTAAGTTAGAAGTGTATTTTCATACCTGTTATGGGGATAAGTATTTCACTGTATGTTAAGTTCTAGCTATTTCATTGCATTTATGTTAAATGGATGTAATATTGAAAATTTATAAATAAACTGTTAAATAAAGGAAAACAAATGGTTAATCTTCTTTTAGACCACAATTGTGGGGGTAACATAACATAGAGCTCAGGAGAAAAGCTACACAAAATCATTACACAGGTCACAACATAAATGCTATAGCACGTTATTCCCCACCCCTTTTACTTATTCTCAACCGAGGGTAATACAGTATGAATCTTTTTCAAATCTATAAAGGCACGTAACTGTTCTGGAAGAAAAAAGACATATTTTATGCCAAGATATTTAACAACACATTAAGATAAAAGGAAGCCCCTAACGCCAAGGTGTCCATTCTTAAAACCAAAAATGCTTTCCTCCTATCTTGTGTCTGCTTTGTTACGTCTGGAAATATCCAAATTTTTTTCCCATAGAATAAAGTTTGTAAATTACGGAGGGATAACCCTCTCACCGCTTCCAAATCTTGCTCAAACACAAATGAGACCAATAAAGTCGTTCTTTCTGAGTCTGAAGATAATGATGTTTCCAAAAGTTCAGCTATATTTAAAAAGTCTTTCTTTTCTTGACCAGACATTTCCAGAGAATTCTCCGAGATTTTCTTATTAGGTACAGTGGTGGAAATAAGTATTTGATCCCTTGCTGATTTTGTAAGTTTGCCCACTGACAAAGACATGAGCAGCCCATAATTGAAGGGTAGGTTATTGGTAACAGTGAGAGATAGCACATCACAAATTAAATCCGGAAAATCACATTGTGGAAAGTATATGAATTTATTTGCATTCTGCAGAGGGAAATAAGTATTTGATCCCCCACCAACCAGTAAGAGATCTGGCCCCTACAGACCAGGTAGATGCTCCAAATCAACTCGTTACCTGCATGACAGACAGCTGTCGGCAATGGTCACCTGTTCAATCTTACGGTGTAATATCGTTTTATCTTTTACCACCATTGCAGCACAATCTTGCAAATTCTTTACATCTTTAATTTTATCTACTTGAGTGTTAAATTCCATCTTTATATCTACTAATGAATTTGATAAAGTTTCAAGAGTACTCACTGAAGTTGAGACTTCAGTTATAGATTTAGCCACTGTATTATCCAACTGATGAAGAACTTCCCAGATAGTTTCCAGCGTTACCGACTCTGGCTGTTTTAATGGCGTAACATGCTCAATCGAAGCACAGAAAGGCTTCAAATCTTCCAATGGTCCCGTGATCTCAATTCCTTGATCTGGAGGACTTCCTGCAACTTCTTCGAGTTCAGGAGACCTCCACTGAGACATGGGGTCCTTCGGGGAGAGGCAGAGGGTTGAGCGCCGGGGGTGAGAGAGTGGCATCTAGCCCCAAGTCTCCGGTGTCTCCTCCTCCCGGAGCAACAGCAGGGATTTTCCCAGCGTTATGGGTGGGAATTCTCATTTCGAACCTCTCAGTGGTTTGCTGCTGAGGTGAGGAGGTTCTGGTCATTGAGGAACCGGCCTTGACCGTCCCTTTATTTATTTTTGTTACATTTGTATCCCACGCTTTCCCACTCACGGCAAGCTCAATGCAGCTTACATGGGGCAATGGAGGGTTAAGTGACTTGCCCAGCCTGTGCCTGAAGTGGGAATCGAACTCAGTTCCCCAGGACCAAAGTCCACCACCCTAACCACTAGGCCATGCCTCCAAGTGGCCTAGGTGCTGTCTGTAAGGGTGCTGCTCAGCCTCCCTGATAAAATTACAGATGATCTTTTTATTGAAGTGGAGGGCAAGACTTTTGTCTCTTTTTTTATTTTAACGCCAGTCTGTTGCAAACGAGGAAACCCTATGACTTTCTGAGGCTGGTGGACAGATGGATGAGGAAACTAAGAGGGGAATTAACAGCACAGACCTTTAGTGGACAAGATGAAAGATATCCCCATGTTAGCAGATAATATACTCCTTCGGGATATTCAGTATAACGTTCTGATGCACCTGCATGTATTGCAACATCAAAAATACTGAGCTGCCCAGATCCAGACCATTTTCTTTATTAAATGCAGTAGGGCAGAAAGTACTTTGGCTCATGCATTTTGGTCTTTACATAAGATTCAAAAGTTTTGGTCAGTGATGCTGTTCTGCCCGCATATTCATGGAGGCAGGGGGTGCAGTTTTGTGATCACAGCTGGTGAATAATTCTACAGCCTACGAAAAGGGTCACATACTAGACTTGATATTCTACAAAGGGGTTGACAATGACATTCCAGAATTCCGGGATAGCAGTATTGAAATAACACCCCTATCATGGTCAGACCATTTTCTAATTAAGTTTTCCCTAAGTGACTACCTGAAACAAATGGCACCTCCCAGGAGACAAAAAAAAAATGACCGCTGAGAATTTCCTAGAGGCCTTGCACTATCCACATGTGGATGAAAAGACAACTACAGTGTCAGAAAAGGTTGGCATTTGGAATACACACTTAGCCAAGACCTTAGAGAAAATGGCACTACTAAAAAAGGTCTTATGCCCCACTCACAAATGCTCACCTTGGTTTTCTCCAGAACTTCGGATCCTTAAACGCGAAGGATGGAAACTGGAAAGGAGATGGCGTAAATCTCACCTGGATGAAGACAGGCTAAATTGTACTGCCAAGCCTTAACAGCAACCAAAAAAACAATATTTCTCTCAATGCATTGCACAGGCTGCCAATTCAACCAAGCAGCTGTTCAGCATAGTAAACAGCCTACTGCAACTCCCACAACAGAACCAGCTTGCCCAGTCAAAACTGAACGTCAATGATTTTGTTGCATACTTTGCCAACAAAATGAAAAATCTCAGCCAAGATTTACAGGCAGTACCACCCAGTCTCCAATCAGCTAACTAGGAGTGCACAAACTTGCCCCCTCCTGACACAGACATATGGGATACTTTTAACCCAATAACAGAGGAGAGCCTTGACAAAATCCCAAGAGACCTTCAACCAACTACCTGCACCCTCAACTCCTGCCAATCAAAGAAAGTGCAGCAGGCAAACATGAGCCTTATAGAAGGTGCCACGAAAATTGTGAACTCCTTTCTTTCTAATGGGCAACTACCAACAGCATTAAAAAGGGCAGTGGTGTACTCTTTGCTAGAGAAAAACAACCTTGACCGGAACAAACTTGAAAGTTATCAGCCAGTATCCAACATCCTATTTCTAGGAAAACTTATAGAACAAACAGTCTGTGTTCAACTCATGATTGGCTGGAAGAGAGAAATTGGCTAGATCCATGTCAATCTGGATTCAGTCCCGGTTATGGAACAGAAATGGACCTCGTATCCCAACTAGATTATCTTCACAGAAACCGAGACAGGCGATTTGCCTCAGATTTACTAGATGTGATACCCGCAACAGAACCTTCTCCAGAGTAGCCCCAACATTGTGGAATGCACTCCCTTAAAGGCTGTGCTTAACACAAGACAATCACGGGACTCATTTTCAAAGGAGAAAAATGTGGCAAAAATCTGCATTTGGATGTTTTTTTCACAAAAATGTCCAAATTGATATTTTCAAAACCAAGTTTTAGACATTTTTCTATGAATTTCATCAGAAGTATGTTCAAATCACAAGGGGGCATGTTAGGAGCGTGTTAAGGGTGGGATCTGAGTTTTTCAGCCATAATAGAACAAAAGAAAACCGTCCAGGACTAAAACTAAGATGTTTTTGAGTTAGACCTGATGACCACTGGAGGGAATCAGAGATGACCTCCCCTTAAATCAGGGGCGTAGCCAGACACCCAATTTTGGGTGGGCCTTGGTCCAAGAATGGGTGGGCAGAAGAACACCGCCCTGTCCCACAAGTGATTTGATCTCTCCTTCTCGCCTGCATGCTATATGGTCTCTCATACATCTCCCCTTCCCCGCATACCTGTTAAATAGCAGATTTTTACCGGCAGCAAGCAGCAGCTAATACACACTGCTCATCCTGTGGGAATACATCAGCGAGAAGGCTGTGGGGCTGGTACAAGCAGTATGTATCAGTCGCTTGTCACTGCAGGTGAAGATCTGCTTTTTACAAGGTTTGTAGGAGGAGGGACAGTTGTTTGGGAGTTTTCGGCTGGTGGGGCTTGTGGATCCCTGCCAGTCACATCATAGGTGTGCTGCTATGGGTGGGCCTGAGCCCAAAGTGGGTGGGTCTGGGCCCACCCAGGCCCACCCTTGGCTATGCCACTGCCTTAAATCCCTAGTGGTAAATGACCCCCTTCCACCCCCCCCCCCCCAAAAAAAAAAAATGATTAAAAACATTACTTACCAGCCTCTATGCCAGCCTCAGATGTAATACTCAGGACTATTAGAGCAGCATGCAGGTCCCTGGAGCAGTCTAGTGGTGGTCTAGTGGTGAGTGCAGTGCACTGCAGACTGTTGAACCCAGGCCCGTACCTCCCCTTACCTGTTACACTTGTGGTAGCAACTGTGAGCTCTCTAAAATTCACCAGAAACCCACTGTACCTATATATAGGTGACCCCTTCAATAACAAGGGCTAATTTAGTGGTGTACAGTTGGGGGTAGTGGGTTTTGGGTGGATTTTAGGGGTGCTCAGCAGACAAGATAAGGGAGCAATGATGAGCTGTGTACCTGGGAGCATTTATTTGAAGTCCAATGTAGTGCCCTCTAGGGTGCCCCATTGCTCTCCTGGGATGTCTGTGTGGCCAGTCTACTAAGAATGCTGGTTTCTCCTACATCCAGATGGTGCAGATGAAAACAGTAATGGAATTCAAACATGCGTGGGATAAACACAAAGGAATCCTGTTTTGAAGGAATGGATCTGCGGAATCTTAGTGGAGATTAGGTGGCAACGCCGGTAATTGGGAAACAAAACCGGTGCTGGGCAGACTTCTACAGTCTACGCCCTGATCATGACTGAATAGATAGGGATGGGCTGGAGTGTAAATTTTAAGGAACTTCAACATTAGGTTCAGAACTTAGTACAAGAAGAGTGCTGGGCACACTTCTATGATTTGTGCCCTGAGAATGGCAAGGACAAATCAAACTTGGGTATACATATAAAGTATCACATACCATGTAAAATGAGTTTATCTTCTTGGGCAGACTGGATGGACCGTACAGGTCTTTATCTGCCATCATTTACTATGTTATTATCAGGCTTATTTTCGAAAGAAAAGGACGCCCATCTTTCAACATAAATCAGAAGATGGGCGTCCTTCTCACAGGGTCACCCAAATCGGCATAATCGAAAGACGATTTTGAGCGTCCCCAACTGCTTTCCGTCGCGGGGATGAGAGGTATGGAGAACAGATGTGAGGATGTTATAATGCCGTTGTATCGCTCCATGGTGTGACTGCACCTTGAGTATTGTATTCAATTCTAGTCATCGCATCTCAAGAAAGATATAGTAGAACTGGAAAAGGTGCAACGAAGGGCGACAAAAATGATAGCGGGGATGGGACGACTTCCCTATGAGGAAAGACTAAGGAGGCTAGGGCTTTTCAGCTTGGAGAAGAGACAGCTGAGGGGAGACATGATAGAGGTATATAAAATAATGAGTGGAGTGGAACAGGTGGATGTGAAGCATCTCTTCACGCTTTCCAAAAATACTAGGACTAGAGGGCATGCGATGAAACTACAGTGTAGTAAATTTAAAACAAATCGGAGAAAACCTTTCTTCACCCAACACGTAATTAAACTCTGGAATTCATTGCCGAAGAACATAGTGAAGGCGGTTAGCTTGGCAGAGTTTAAAAAGGGGTTGGACGGTTTCCTAAAGGACAAGTCCATAGACCGCTACTAAATAGACTTGGGAAAAATCCACAATTTCGGGAGTAACTTGTATAAAATGTTTGTACGTTTGGGTAGCTTGCCAGGTGCCCTTGACCTGGATTGGCTGCTGTCAGGGACAGGATGCTGGGCTCGATGGACCTTTGGTCTTTTCCCAGTATGGCATTACTTATGTAAAGTTCATGGGGGTGTGTCGGAGGTGTAGCGAAGGTGGGACTTGGGCGTGCCTAACACATGGGCGTCCTTGACCCATAATGGAAAAAAAGGGCGTCCCTGATGAGCACTTGGACGACTTTACCTGGCCCTGTTTTTCTTATGACCAAGGCACAAAAAGGTGCCCGAACTGACCAGATGACCACCGGAGAGAATCGGGGATGACCTCCCCTTACTCCCCCAGTGGTCACTAAGCCCCTCCCACCCTCAAAAAACATCTTTAAAATCTTTTGTGCCAGCCTCTATGCCAGCCTCAAATGTCATACTCAGGTCCATCACAGCAGTATGCAGGTCCCTGGAGCAGTTTTAGTGGGTGCAGTGCACTTCAGGCAGGCAGACCCAGGCTTATCCTCCCCCCCCCTACCTGTTATACTTGTGGTGGTAAATGTGAGCCCTCCAAAACCCATCAGAAACCCACTTTACCCACATCTACGTGCCCCCCATCACCCATAAGGACTACGGTAGTGGTGTACAGTGGTTGGTTGTGGGTTTTGGCGGGCTCAACACACCATGTAAGGGTGCTATGTTCCTGGGAGCAATTTCTGAAGTCCACTGCAGTGCTCCCTAGGGTGCCCGGTGGGTGTCCTGGCATGTCAGGGGGACCAGTGCACTACAAATGCTGGCTCCTCCCACGACCAAAGGGCTTGCATTTGGTCGTTTCTGAGATGGGAGTCCTTAGTTTCCATTATCGCCAAAAATCAGAAACGACCAAGTCTAGGGACAACCATCTCTAAGGACGACCTAAATGTCAAGATTTGGGCGTCCCCGACCGTATTATCGAAACGAAAGATGGACGTCCATCTTGTTTCGATAATACGGGTTTCCCTGCCTCTCCACCGGGATGTTTTGCGAGAACGTCCTCAGCAAAACTTGGGCATCCCCTTCGATTATGCTCCTCTGTATGTTACTGCTGTAATTGACTATTGCTTAGGTTTGATTTGTTCTTACTGTATACCACCTTGAGTGAATTCCTTCAAAATGGCTATAAATAAATCCTAATAAATAACAAATAAATTTAATGAGTATTATATGTATTTATTGCATTGTCTGTGTATAGATAGCACTGTGTACTGCCCCCTCCCAATATTTTGCAGTATCCTGTGATTGACTTCTTGTGAGCTTTTCCTATTGGCTGTTAGCTCTGAGTTAGGGCCAGCCCTCCCTCTCTGCCCCTGTGGGCTCTGTGAGAGAGCCCAGTCTTGCTAGCATGCTTTTGTGATCAGCAGCTGTTCTAGGGGCTGATCCTACCTTAATTTACTGTAATTCCATCAACATTTTTCACCATCTCCCCAAGTCATTCTCCATGTATTCTCCATGAGTTTCTCTCCTTTATTCTCCTTTAAGTGTTACAGCTTTCCTCTCAGCTGGGCTGAGGTTCTGGTCATCTCCTTGCCTCTGAGGTGGCTAGATACAGCCTCTATGTGCAGAAGGCAACAATTCTCTTCTATGCAACTGAAAAGTAAGTTGGATATTCTTTATTTATGAGTACTACAATAGAGAAGATTTGCTTAAGAATTGAGAATCTACTTGTAAAGCTTCTACGTGGGGATGGTTTAGCTGGCTGTTTAGCTACATTATACTTTGCATAGAACAGTACAGGCTCTTAGACAGTGCCACTGAAAATGCCCAGTTAGTACTCAAGTTTAAACTGGCTATTTTGGAGGTATTCTGAAGAAAGAGTCAGCATTTAGCTGGTTAAGCGCCGATTTATAGCACTTAAGCCGCTAAGATGACCATATAAACCACATAAGTCCTATCTTTATGTGGTTATTCATAGCTGGTTAAGTACTGAATATTGTGTTTAACTTGCTGTGTTTTCTCCGGCTCTGTATATTTATTTATTTATTACATTTGTA
Organism: Microcaecilia unicolor; assembly: GCF_901765095.1. NCBI lineage: Eukaryota > Metazoa > Chordata > Amphibia > Gymnophiona > Siphonopidae > Microcaecilia > Microcaecilia unicolor. Next base: position 182,907,927 of record NC_044039.1, on the reverse strand, counting down.
CCCTGCACTTTCCCACACACAGCAGGACCAGCATTGAGTTTTCAGATATAATGCTGGCAGTGGTCAGCAAATCACTGATTGCTGCTGGCTGAATATCAAGCACTAAGAGTTTAGTGAAGTTTTGAGTAAAGATTTATGCACTCAGGCCTAGTAAATTTTCAAAGAAGCCAATTTATGAGCATCATTTTGAAAATTAGGAGCATAAATGCTTTGAATATCAGACCCTAAATAAATAAATGTAGGTGCCAGCTTATAGAATTGCCTTTCTAGTGTATTGCCCTCAAAACTCAGTAGAAATAACACCATGAGCTCACTGAAGTTTAGATCATGGTTCTTTTGAATATAAGATGTTCTATGCAGAACTAATGAAGCCCACTGTACATGATACATCCACACATTTAGCCAGATCCCAAAAAAACACCCTTGTAAAAATCCTCTTGCATTCTATTACATGTCCTGAAAATAGTAGTATATCGTGTATGTTGAGCACTCAGGAATCAATGCTTACAGTTTGGTCCTCCTCCCAACATACACCACATCAAAAAGGTCCCAAAGTTTTGATTTTTCACCATCTAGTTCCTCCTCCAGCACCCCTCAAAGGTTGGCGGTTGGGGACTTTGGCCATTTTCTATCCCTCCACCCTTTCCCCATCCTGTTGGTACACCACTACCAGAAAATCCAGTATGAATAGAACTTCAAAAGCAGTTATTAGGCATATGCACACACATACATACTCATCAGCCTTCTCTTTGTTGGAAAGTAGGCCGAAAATGGTGGTTGACATTTACAAGTCCTTGATGCTAAGAAATACTACCTTGAGAGCAACAGATTAACAGGAGTTACAGTCAAATGTAACACAGGACACGCTTTCACAGTAGACATGGCAGTACTGTGTTTATTTTGAATTTTGTCACATTGTGATTTACTATCCGGGGAGCCACAGACCTTAACAGAAAAAGTTTAAAGTTCATTCTGTTGTTCAGTAGTGCTCAAGCTGACACGTTCTCTCAAGTCCTTTTAACATATACAAGTGTGCTGGTAATAAGTGAGGAAATCAGATCTACAATTCATCAGGCTTTTTACAAGAACACATGTGCTTTGCCTTTTATGGAATTCTGGATAGACCTTTGTCCAGGAGCTAGGGGGCCGATTCATCCCCAGTGATTTCAGCCTCCAGGAATCAAATAGTATCTGATTATCAGCATTACATAAATATCTACTGTCATAAAAGAGGATATCCTGCCACTATTTGGTGGCCAAATATATGCAAAGCAAGCAGGAGGCAGCGCCTGTCTGTATTTTCCAGTATCAAATTCCTCTTTGCCTCAGGTTTTGCCCTCAACTAGCTGTTTACCTTCTTAGATACATGACTTCTATTTATCTGCTCGAGCTCTCTACTCAGAAAATATTTATTCCAACTTAGAACAGGAATAGGCCAAGCTGACCTCCCTTTTCTTCATGAATGTTGCTCCCAGCATCTCCAAATGGGAGGAAAATTTTGTTGTTTTTTATTTCTTTAATTTTCTTTTCCTCTCATTAAAAAATCATGGAAGGCAGCCCATGCCACACTCTTACTTTCCTTTTACTCGCACAAGCTGCACACACCACTAAGAAAAATCATAAAGAACAAAGATATAGAAGAAAATGTATTACGATAACAAGGTGCTCATTTTCAAAAGAGAAAAACATTTGAAAAACATCATAAAGCGGCAGAAGGACATTTTTCTCGTGAAAACATTTGAAATGTTTTCTCTGCTGTTCATCCAAATTTCAAGGGGGTGTTTTGGGGGCTTGTTTTGGGTGAGATTTGGGCTTTCCCAAATGTTAGAAATTTTTCTGCCATAACGGAACAAAACCAAAATGTCTGGGGCAAAAATTGAGAGGGTTTTGTCTAGAACTTTTTCAAACACGTCTAAGTTACAAAAAGGTGCCCTTAATTGACCACTTGAGATATTAAGGCATGACCTCCTCCCACCCCTCCCCCAAAGATGTGACAGTGACACTACATACCAGGCTTTGTGACAGCTTCAGATATTATGGTCATTCCTATTAGAGTTTCAAGCTGGTCCCAGGAGTAGGCTAGTGGTCAGTGAGGTGGACTGTAGAGAAGGGGACTCAGGGTCATATCCCACTCTAACTGGTACAGTTGTGGTGGAAAGTGTGAGCACTACAAAACCCACTAAATAAAATACCTGCTGTACCTACATATAGGTGACACCTGCAGGCTTGAGGACTATTGTAGTTGTGCAAAGTGAGGTACAGTTGGGGGGGGGGTTTCTGTCCTTGAGGGCTCACAATACAATATAAGGCGATTGTGGTGAAAGTTGTACCTGGGACCTTTTATGTGCAGTGTACTGCATTCCCCCCTAGGCTGCCCCACTGCTCTGCTGGGATGTCTGTTTGGTCAGCCTATTAAAAATGCTGCCCCTCCCTGACATCCCAATGGCTTGTTTTTGTGCATTTTACCCTAGGACTTTTTTTTTCAAAAATGGTACCATCATGGCAACTTCACTCCTCTTCAGACAATCTCCTCTTATTCCATCCTCTTCCACCCTTCATCTTTCACTTTCCTGGGAAACTGCCTTTAACTATTTAGGCCCCAAACTTTGGAATGCCCTGTGACAGGGACCACTTTCCAGCATCCAACGTATGTCTGCTGAGAAAATCCACCTGTTTGGTTTCCATGCCAACCACGTGGACCACAGACAGCTGAGATAAGTAAGCCTCTGTCCACTGAAGGAGGGTGGAGACCTCCTCTGCAACTTGATGACTTCTTGTGCCACTCTGCCGATTAACATACGCTATGGCCGTGGAATTGTCGGATAATTACAACAATTTTACTCAATGCTGCAACCACTTCGCCAAACAATCTTAGATTGCATAGTGCCTGAGAAGTCCAAAACAAAAAATAATTTTAAAAAATCATCCCCTTGGTTCAACTCTAATACCTTAAAAACTAAAAGGCTGTGTAGAAAACTCAAAAGGTTATGGGTCAAGAATAATCATGAAGAAAATAAAACAAAATGGAGAATAGCAATCAAAGTCTATAAATTGACCATTAAAACTGCCAAGCATAAGTACTATGAAAAATATATAGGTGAAAGTCAGATGTCAATAAAAAGATTCTACAACTTAGTTAACAATCTGCTCAGCACCAAGGACCTTTAATCAACAAATTAACTTGTCTCATCAGCTTGTAAATTAGCAAACTCCTTCAACAAAAGATCATTGAAATAAGAACATACCTAGCTGTATCTAATTCCACGATCTCACTGCTCACTAGATATCTGCCCTAGCCATATCTTAACTACACCACCAGACTTTTTTTATCAACCACTTCCATAAATATTTATCCTTCATGTTAAAAAATGCTTCTTTTCCAGAAGAAAAGGGAAATATAATTCTAACTCCCATTCCTAAAAATCCCACAGGGAAAAGAAACAACTTGGAGGGGCATAATCGAACGGGGCCAGCCATCTATATGGGCGGCCATCTCCAAGGCCGACCCCGGAAAGCAGCATACCCAACCGTATTATCGAAACAAGATGGCTGGCCATCTCAACATTTGGGCCGGCGTTAGAGATGGCCGGCGTTAGAGATCGCCGCCATTGGTTTCCCACCGATAATGGAAACTAATGGCGGCCATCTCAAACCTGGCCAAATCCAAGGCATTTGGTCATGGGAGGAGTCAGCATTTGTAGTGCACTGGTCTCCTTCACATGCCAGGACACCAACCGGGCACTCTAGGGGGCACTTCAGTGAACTTCATAAATTGCTCCCAGATCCATAGCTCCCTTACCTTGTGTGCTGAGCCCCCAAAACCCCCCAAACCCACTCCCCACAACTGTAGAACACTATCATAGCCCTTATGGGTGAAGGGGGGCACCTACATGTGGGTACAGTGGGTTTCGGGTGGGTTTTGGAGGGCTCCCATTTATCACCACAAGTGTAACAGGTAGGGGGGGATGGGCCTGGGTCCGCCTGCCTGACGTCCACTGCAGCACCCACTAAAACTGCTCCAGGGACCTGCATACTGCTGTCATGGAGCTGAGTATGACATTTGAAGCTGGCATAGAAACTGGCACAAAAATGTTAAAAAAAAATTTTTTGGGTGGGAGGGGGGTTGGTGACCACTGGAGGATTAAGGGGAGGTGATTCCTGATTCCCTCCAGTGGTCATCTGGTCAGTTGAGGCACTTTTTTGAGGCTTGCTCCTAAAAATAAATGGACCAAGTGAAGCTGGCCAAGTGCTCATTAGAGCCAGCCTTCTTTTTTCCATTATCGGCTGAAGCTGGCCATCTCGTAATCACGCCCTGTCCCGCCTTCCGTATCCCGCCGAAACGCCCCCTTTAACTTTGGCCGGCCCTGTGACGGAAAGCAGTTGAAGCCGGCCAAAATCGGCTTTCGATTATATCAATTTGGCCGGGTTTAGGAGATGGCCGGCCATCTCCCGATTTGTGTCAGAAGATGGCCGGCCTTCTTGTTCGAAAATAAGCAGGATAGCCAATTATAGACTAGCCACCTCCATTCCCCTCTTTGTGAAAGTCATGGAAGGATTAGTGGCAAAAACAATTGATGGATTACTTATCCCACTTCTCCTTACTACATAGTTCACAGTCTGGGTTTAGACCAAAATACAGCACAGAAACAGTGTTCACCATACTCCTTTCCAAATTCAGGAAAACTATAAGCACTGGTTAAAAATTTATCATCCTCCTGTTCGATAGGTCTAGTGCTTTTGACATGGTAGATCATAATATTTTATCCATATTACTGGACAATATGAGTATCTGTGGTAATATCCACAGATGGTTTATGGGTTTTCTCAAGTCTAGATCTTACCAATTAAAAATGTCTGGAACTACTTCCTCAGCATGGTTCCCAGATTATGGTATGCCACAAGGCTCTCCAATCTCTCCTATCCTTTTTAATATTATGATGGCACCATTAGGCCAACTCTTTGATGCCAAAGGCCTTAAATCCTTTATCATCAATTTACCATTTGAGAACCAAATCCAAAGCATCCTAGACATAATCCGGAAAATCATGGACCTGATGGAAAATTAGGCTACTACTTTTCAATTCAAACTGAACAGGGAATAAACAAAATTCCTAGTCATCTCCAACCCTCATAATACCCTCAAGCAAAACAGTTTCACAATTGACTAGACAACTTATCCCTTAGAAACTAAATTAAAAATATTAGGAGTCATCATTGACCAACACCTGAATTGTGCAGACCAGATTAACTCTGTGGTCGCTAAGTCATTTAATTCTCTCTGGAGATTGAAAAGACTAAGACCATTATTTGCAACTAATACCTTCTGTTCATTTATTCAAACAATGGTATTATCACAATTAGACTACTGTAATGCCATCTACCTAGGGAATAAGGAATTACTAATGAGGAAATTACAAACAACACAAAACACTGCTGCTCGACTGGTTTTCAAAGTCACTAAACTTGAAAAGGCGTCACTTCTCCTCATTAGACTACATTGGTTACCTATTAAATCTAGAATCATTTTCAACATGTATGGCTCCAGACTATATGTGTGACACGATAGATCTCCCAACTCGAAACTCAACTTTAACCGCAAGGGATTATCTCATTCTACGCTTTGTTAATTACAAAAATATCAAATACAAATACACTCTAACTCGAGATTTCTCTCATTTAGGCACTAAGGGGCCCTTTTACTAAGGCACGTGAGGCACATGATAAAGGCGGTTAGCTTAGCGGAGTTTAAAAAAGGTTTGGATGGCTTCCTAAAGGAAAAGTCCATACACCGTTATTAAATGGACTTGGTGAAAATCCATTATTTCTGGGATAGGCAGTATAAAATGTTTTGTACTTTTTTGGGATCTTTCCAGGCATTTGTGATCTGGATTGGCCACTGTTGGAAACAGGATGCTGGGCTTGATGGACCTTTGATCTTTCTCAGTATGGCAATACTTATGTACTTATGTACGTATGTGCATACAACATGTGTCAAATTAGAACTACCGCTCGGCTACCGAGTGCCCCGGGTGGTAATTCTAATTTTGACATGCATCCAAAACGCATGGCAGAAAATAATTTCTATTTTCAACCATGTGACGTTAACTGGGCGGTAATTGGCAGTGTGTGCACACTGACAATTACAGCCCGGTTAACATGTGAGACCTTACCGCTAAGTCAGTGGGTGGTGGTAAGGTTTCAGGCCCAAAATGGACATGCACTGATTATTATTTTGCTGCACATCCATTTTCAGCAAAAAAAGGTCTTTTTTGCAGATGCGCTGAAAAATGGACCTGTGCACGTCCAATACACAAGCCTAAACCAGCGCAGGACATTTTTTGGCGCACCTTAGTAAAAGGGCCCCTAAATGGTGGAATTCTATCCCAAGGGAAATAAGACAACTCAATAACTATCTGACCTTTTGCAAATTCTTGAAGGCTTTTCTTTTCAATAAATTTCTTCACTAGATGTTGAAATCGGTTATAGCCAAGGTCTCGCTCCTCACCACTACTTTTTCAAGAACGTTCCTTTAACTTTTACAGTTTTCATAACATGTATTATACATTACCTTGTACTGTTTATTACTTATGTAAGCCACATCGAGCTGAATAATTGTATTTGGATAATGTGGGATACAAGTATCTAATAAATAAATAAATGCATACATACATACAACAGACTCCAGGGGGGACAATGCCAGAAAGAAAGAAAGAAAGAAAGAAAGAAAGAAAGAAAGAAAGAAAGAAAGAAAGAAAGAAAGAAAGAAAGAAAGAAAGAAGAGAATACTCATGGCGTTTGTCTCCTCCACCAACCACAGCTAGTCATCCAGGTCTTTATATGCTGTGGGTTTCTTTTTAATGAACCAGTAAGACACACTTGTTCCTTAGTCTGTTGTGGAGGAGTAACCTAATGGTTAGTGTCCTGGACTGAGATCCTGGAGAACTGGACTTAGTTCCCACTGCAGCTCCTTGTAATCCTGGGCAAGTCACTTAACCCCTCATTGCCCCAGGTACAAAATCTAGATTGTGAGCCCACTAGGGATGGGAGGCAGCTGACACTACACAAGGGCTAAGAGTAGAGGAGTGGGCAGCAAGGCAGGGCTGGAAGAGGGGGCATATGCTTGATTTTCCCTGTTGAAATAGGGTTGCAGCCACAAAGTTTGGGAAGTTCTGCTAAAAATGCTTCCACAGGGCTACAAACCAGGAAGCAAATAGGCATATATGAGGTACTACTTACAGCACTTTCACAGGGCTGATGTTTATTTAGAAAAGGATATAATGAAATGGAATCAGTGTGTAAGTCTTATGCAACAGTTTTATTAAATTGGGTAATAAATTAAATGCTCATATAAATAATAAATAGTAACAGACTGTAACTTTCTGAGACCTGACTCACTGCTAACGTGGCTCCTTTTGGGTAATTATATCTGTTCACAGGGCACAGAAGTACCAATGTACATTTTACTCTGCAGTTTGTGGGATTTTCAAAATGGATATCAGTGTATACTTCTCTTTTTTTTCTTTTTGTTACATTTGTACCCCGCGCTTACTCATGGCAGGCTCAATGCGGCTTACATGGGGCAATGGAGGGTTAAGTGACTTGCCCAGAGTCACAAGGAGCTGCCTGTGCCTGAAGTGGGAATTGAACTCAGTTCCTCAGTTCTCCAGGACCAAAGTCCACCACCCTAACCACTAGGCCACTCTTTTGAAAATGATCTCAGGAAATCTATGCACTCACACCATTTAAAATACATGCATACATTCAAATTTTGAATGCCCTCTCAAATAGCAGTTAAACTTAAATGTATATAGGCTGTTTGTGTGTAAATTTACCTGCAAATCAGGTAGGAAGTTTTGAAACAAGCTATTTCTGTGGGAAATTCTTTTGATAATTACCCTCTGAATGACAAGGCTTGAGACAAGGGCTGCCAGCGTATCTTGGATTTAGTTCCTGCCTTTCACTGCATTCATAAGAACATAAGAAGATAAGAATAGTCACACCGGGCCAGACCAATGGTCATCTAACCCAGTATCCGGTTTCCAACAGTGGCCAATTCAGGTCACAAGTACCTGGCAGAAACCCAAATAGTAGCAACATTCCATGCTTCAAGCAGTGGCTTCCTTATGTCTATCTCAGTAGCAGACTATGAACTTTTTCTTGAGGAACTTGTCCATACCTTACGCTAACCGTTGTTGCCACATCCTCCAGCAACGAGTTCCAGATCTTAACTAGTCTTCGAGGGTGTCTTTTACTAAGGCGCGCTCATATTTTTAGCACACGCTAAAATAGTGGGCGTGCTAAACGTTAGAGACGCCCATACGAATACACTGGCGTCTCTAACGTTTAGCGCACCCACAATTTTAGCGCACGTAAAAAACGTTAGCGCAATTTAGAAAAAAGACCTTCTGAGTTAACTTTTTCTCCTCCTATTCATTTTAAAAGTATTTTCATGTAATTTCATTGAGTGTCCCCCTAGTCTTTGTACTTTATGAAATAGTAAAAAATTGATTCAATATTACCCGTTCTGCACCACTCAGGATTTTGTAGACCTCATATCTCCCCTAAGCTGTCTCTTCTCCAACCTGAAGTGTTCCAACCTCTTTAGCCTTTCCTCATATGACAGGAGTTCTGTTCCCGTTATCATTCTGGTCACCCTTCTTTGAATCTTTTCTAATTCCACTATATCTTTTTAGAGATCCGGTGACCGGAATTGCATGTAATACTCATGGTGAGTTCGCCCCACAGAGCGTTACAGAGGCAGCATAATATTCTTTCTTATTTTCCATCCCTTTCCTAATAATTCCTAGCATCCTGTTTGCTTTTTTGACTGCCACCACACACTGGGCAGAAGATTTCAGCACATTGTCTTTGATGACACCTAAATCTTTTTCTTGGGTGCTGACTCCTAAGGTGGGTCCAATCTGCATTGCTTTGCATTTGTCCACATTTAAGTTCATTTGCCATTTGGATGCCCAGTCGTCCTGCAATTTTCACAGTCCACATGTGTTTTGACAACTTTGAATAGTTTTATATCATCTGCAAATTTATTGCTCCCAAGCAGGGGCGTATCTGCGTGGGGCCTCAGGGGCCTGGGCCCCCGCAGATTTCGCCCTGGACCCCCCTACCGCTGCCAACCCTCCCCCTCCGTTGCTCGCCTACCTTCGCAGGCGGGGGACCCCAACCCCCACCAGCCGAGGTCCGCGTCCTCCTGCCCCTGCCGGCTGCCTTTAAAGAATTCCATCAGCTGGCGGGGGACCCCCAACCCCCGCCAGCCAAGCCGAGGTCCTTTCATTTTTCCACCGAAGCTGGCGCCGACGAAAGTTTCTTTTGAGTCTGACGTCGCTGCACGTTGTACGTGCAGGACGTCAGACTCAGAAACAGAATGAAGCCCCCTCACTCTGGCCCTGGCCCCCCCTACCGCCGCAGTTCAGATACGCCCCTGCTCCCAAGTATTACAGATTAAGGGCATTTGCTTTAAACTTTATTTTAATTAGTTTAGCCAGTCTTTACATGCACGTGGTTTTGCTTTTTAAACCCAAAGGTGAATCTTAAGGGCGGTTGAACAGTTAGGTATAAACTGTATTGTTTCTGACTTTACTTGTTTTCGACTGCTATGGGTTCTACTGATTTGTACACCCAATGTCTATAATTTTGGAAGATGGAAATGAGAAAATAAAAATGAAGTTTTGGATGTTCTCTGTAGAAGTTGTTTACTTTCTTAATGTGTGTATGGATGCCTGTTCTGGTGTGTGCATGTGATAATGTTTGAATAACTGCCTATACTTATGGCTATGATTTCCGAACATGCAACATCATTAAAGAACAGACTTTTAAATGTCTAGTTGGGTATATATGCTAATCTCAACTTTGTCAAATGTGTCAGACATATCCATCTACTTGATGCCATTATATAATTGAATTCTATTATTCTGTCTCACTGTATTTTCAAATGTAAGCCACATTGAACCTGAGTTTGCTTGGGATAATGTGGGATATAAATGTAAAAAAAAAATCCTTTATCATCCCCCTTTTAAGACACTGCCTATCCAGCTGCATGGTGATGGCACAAGGAAGCAAGTTTGATCCAGTGAAGACTAACTCAAAATAACCTGTTCCGAGCTGGACTCTCTAGTATTACCAAAATATTACAAAATATGAGAAAATCAAGGAACTGCATTAGGGACTTATAGCCCGTTTAGTTATGTTTAAACAAAAGAGATCTGCATGAAACAAAATATTTATTTTTTGTTTTGACTTATAAAACCACTTGTCCCTGAAACAAGGTCAAAACAGAATAATTCATTTGTTATCTAAAATGTAAACTTAAACAAAACAGATGAAGTGAAGATGTGATTCCATGTACTCCAATGAAAGGAGAGTTTAATTTTACTTCCATTTAATTTCAATATATTCCATCGTGTTTAGAACACCAGGCTTCCCAAGGCAGATTACAACAACAGTTACGATGAACCCCTAAGGAAACAGGATATCCTCGCTGAAATTTGGCCATCTCTTATCGTATAGAACAGTGTAGACAAATGAGCACAAAATACAGTTTATAACTGCTGTTTCTACCAGCTACAATAATTTTTTGAGCTGTTTTAGTAATATTCAATTTTTATTTCATGATATTTATATCTACATATGGGAAGCTGTCAAATATGTAAAAAAAAAAAAATTAAATCTTTTATCCTCCACCGTTTAAGGCACTGCCTATCCAACTATAGTTATTATATTCATATTGATGTGTATTATTTTATTGTGCTTTATTTTATTTTCCTATAGTTTTTATATATTGATTATTATTGATGTGAACAACTATTTATTTGATTGTGTATGACTTCTGCTATGTATTATTTTTATCTTTATTTTTATGCATTTTATGTTATTTAAACTCTATGTTTCATTGTAATGCATATGTTTTATTGCTAGACCCCTGAGGCAGGCGTTGCTAATGCAGAAACACGGCCCATGTTGGGTCTGATCTTAATAAAGGACGCCTGTTGTCTCAGTCTTGAAGGTCCAGCTGTGCTTTTTTCTTTGCTATTTTTGTATACTGTTTTCCCCTCTCTGGTTACTGCATGATATTTATATCTACACTAGTAAAAAAGGCCCGTTTCTGGAGCAAATGAAACGGGCGCTAGCAAGGTTTTCCTCCCCAATGCCCCCCTCCCTACCCCTTCGTCGTTGTGAAGCCACTGACACCATTGCTCTGCACCTCGTCAACGCACCTTCATCACCTTCTTCGTTCTGAAGCCACTGACACCATTGCTCTGCCCTCGATGTGTGGCACCATTGCTCCGCCCTCGACATCATCACGTTTGACACGAGGGCGGGGCCCAGAGACTTGGTGAGTTCGATGGCTTCACCACCTCGAACCCTTCATGAAGGAAGTGACGTCAGTGGCTTGGCTTCAGTGACGTCAGTATCTTCAGAACGTTGAGGGTGTTTTATTATATAGACTAGTAAAAAAGGCCCGTTTCCGAAACCAATGAAACGGGCGCTAGCATGTGGTTTTTTTTGTGTGTGTGTGTATGTGTCACGGAGTTATTTTGTGTGTGTGTGTGTGTGTGTGTGAGGGTGCGGTGTGTGTGCAGGTTGTTGATGTGTGTCTTTTTTTGTTTTATTTTGTTTTTTGCTTGGGGGTTGGGGGATGTGCTGTGCTATGCTGGCAAAGTGGGTTGGATTGGTGTGTGGCTTTGAGGGTGTGTTTCTGTTGTATTGTGTGTGTGTGGTTTTGTCTGTCAAGGAGGTTTGTGGAGGGGGGTCTTTCTGTTGGTGAAATGTAAATGTGGTTGTAGGGGGGTCAGCCTTTGTTGAGTGTTGTTTTTTTTTTCCCATGTTTTTTTTTTGTGTTGTGCTGAGGCAGCAGTGTTGTTTTAGATGGGCGGAAGGTAGAGGAGCACGTTCTTCGTCTGTCGGTATTTTTTGGCCGTTTCAGGGCTGCTGTAGGGGAATGCTGGAAGAGAAATGTGCTGTTGGAAGCAGCGCCATCTTTTTCCATTGGGCTGGGGTTCTGGGCATCCTGGAGGTGGGTGACGGCTTGCCTGAGGACGGGGATGGTTGTTTTAAGTTGGCGGAAGGGAGAAGAGCACGGTCTCGGGCCGTCGGGGGGTGATCTGATATGTTTGGTCCATTTCAGGCCGGCTGCAGGGGAATGCTGGAACATTTATGCGCTGCAGGAATCAGCGCCGTCTTTTTCCGGGTGCTCGGGGAATCCCCGAGGTGGGAGACAGCTTGCCTGAGGCCGGGGATGGTTGGGCACGTCCTTGGCCACTTCGGCAAAAGGGGAAGAGGAAGGGGGTGGGGAGTTACCTGCAGCCGCCTGAGAAACCATGTATTCTTTGTTTGTTTTGTATTATTAGTTTGCAATTCTGTTGAAGAAAGAGTGGATGCCTTTCGAATGATGGAGGTGGTGCGTCGGTGTGCGGTTATTTCGTTAGTTTGGCAGCCAGTCTCCAGCGATTCCTGGGCAGGGAAGGAGTAGGGAAACACGCGAAGCGTGATTCCCTACTCCTCCCCCTTCCTTGTTCGCTGTTTGCTGCTGGCTGGGTCGCGGGTAATCCTTCCAGCTGGGCCGCAGCTTGTCCTGTTCGCCCATGTCCCAGATGGTGACGGGCACGTTGTTTTCCGGCTCCTCTGACTCCATGTCAAGCGATCCCAAATATAGTCTGTGCTATAGGCCCTCTGGCACTCTTCAGTACTGGCATTAGGCATTTAAAAATTCTCCCCCCCCCCTCCCCCGGTCTATTTTTGCACATACCCACAGCAGGAATATTCTTCTCTCGTTCCAGCGGTGGTTCTGTGCTCTCCGTGCTGCACAGATAATGAGCCATTCTGCTGGGGAATGCTCCTCCCTTATTGTCGCATAGTTTTCTCTGATTGGTCCATCTTACGTTGCCTAGTGTTGCCTGGGAACGGTGTTGTGATGGTCCTTTGTGTTTCAGAATGTTTTTTTTCTGATTGGTCCATCATGCAAGGGCGGGGCAGAGAGACATGGTCAGTGTTCTGGCTTCACCACCATGAATCCATGAACCCTTCAGTGAGTGACTGAGTGACTTCAGAACGTTGTCTTCAGAATGTTGAGGGTGAGTTTTATTATAGTAGACTAGTAAAAAAGGCCCGTTTCCGAAACATATGAAACGGGCGCTAGCATGTAGTTTTTTTTTTTCCTCCTGTAGTTTTTCCTTTGAAGAGAAAAGCACTGTATGAAGCGGCGCTGTCTTTTCCCGGGGTGATTGAGGTCGGGGAATCCTTGAGGTGGGTTAGGGGTTGCCTTATGCTGGGGATGTTTTTTGTTGGTTGGCGGGAGAGCAGCACTGTCTGGGGCTGTCGGTTTTAACGGTATTTTTGGTCCTTGTGGCAAGCAGCGACGTCTTGTTTTGGGTGGTGTGGTTTGCGGAAGGGAGAATACGCCACTCTTTCGGTTCGTTATAGGGCAGCAGCGTAGGAACGATGCAGGAGGAATGCAGGACGAATGCGCAGCGGGAAGCAGCGCGGTGTGTGCATCCTCGAGGTGGGTGACGGGTTTTTTGAGGCGGGGGATGGTTTTGCACGTCCTGGGTTGCTTGGTTCATGAGAAGGTGAAGGGGGGGGGAGGTGTTCCAGTTATGTGCACGTGCGTGATAATGTTTTTTTTTTCTTTGTTGCCTCCGGTTTTGTATATTGAAGGAGTTAGCGGTTTTGTATATTCAAGCAGTTTGCCAGCCAGTCTGTACCGAATCCTAGGCTGGGGAGGAGTAGGGAAACACGTTCCACGTGTTTCCCTACTCCTCCCCCCGCCTGGGTCAGTCTATGATGCAGGCTAGGTCGGGTTTAATTTTTGCAGGTGGCAGCACACGTCGCAGATGGCGAGGGGCACACTTCTTTTTTTTTCTTTGTTGCCTCCGGTTTTGTATATTGAAGGAATTAGCTGTTTTGTATATTCAAGCAGTTTGCCAGCCAGTCTCTACTGAATCCTAGGCTGGGGAGGAGTAGGGAAGTTTCCCTACTCCTCCCCTCACCTGGGTCAGTCTGTGATGCAGGCTAGGTCGGGTTTAAGTTTTGCAGGTGGCAGCGCACGTTGCAAATGGCGAGGGGCACGCTGTACTCCTGTTTCCCCGGGTCCAACAACAATATTTGTGTACATACCCAGTGCTGGGATATTCTCTGTTTCCAGCGGCGTTCGTCTGCTCTCTGTGCTGCTCAGACAATGAGGCATTCTACAGCTGAATGCTCCTCCCTTCTTCTGTTTTTTTCTTCTGATAGGTGAGTTCTATGTCGCATTCCGTTGCCTGGTAACAGTTCTGCTTTGTTAGTGGGCAAGCCCCTTCTGATAGGTCCCTTCTGATAGGTCCGTGTTATGTCGGATGGCTTCACCACCATGAAACCATGAACCCTTTATCGTGTGCTGTGACTTCAGAATCTTTGTCCTCAGAATGTTCACGGTGCGTTTTATTATATTAGATATGGGAAGCTGTAAAGAAGAAAAAAAATATTTTATCCTCCACCTTTTAAGGCACTGCCTATCCAACTGGAACAGCTTTTGACTTTTTACAGATGGACCACGCATAGGCAGCTCCTCATTTCTAATAATGTTTTGCTATTGTTTTTAATAGCGTTTGCTATTATTTTGGGTGAGTGAAAATGGTGGCAAGCTCTGCCTACTGGCTTCAGCCTATATAATGGGCTAGATAAGCCCATACCATCTCCTGTTCTCAATCTAACCTCCTTGGAGGAGCCAGAAGAGGCAGGAGAAAGAGAGATTTATGCTGGGGCACGTGGAGAAGGGGAGGAAGAAGAAAGAAAAAAATAAGCTGGACAATTTGGGGTAGGAAAGGAGAGGGGAGACAGGCTCCACATATAGGGAAGGAAAAAGAAGAGAAAAGGGGAGACAGGCTGCACTTAAAGGGAAAGGCAGGGAAGGGAGGAGACAGGGTAAAGGGAAGAGAGAGGGAAAACAAGAGAGATTTGAGAAGGAGGCAGAGAAATAAAAGAAAGCTGAATGTGAAAGATCAGTACCAAACAGACATTGGGCAGAAGGTGAGAAAAGAAATTACAAATGGAAAGGAGGCCCTGGAAATAAAGTTAAGAGCACAGAGGAAAGCAGAACCAAAGACTAGGAACAAGATAATTGGAATAATAAAATCATCAGACTATAAAGGTAGGAAAAGTGATTTTATTTTAAATGTAGTGTTTGAATTATGTCGGTGTTGAGAGTATTTTGCACTGTACAAGATGACGTATTTTTTTCTGTTTCTCTGGTGTTGCACGACATGCAGAGTCCAGTATCTCTGCTTTCAGTTTTTATCTGTATGTTTTTTATGGTTCCCTATTTTGTATCAGGTAAGAGTCATGCTCTGCATCTGCAGATGAGGTAAATGATTCAGCTGGCATGTGCTGTCTGTATAGGAATCTGTAACAGTCCATCTTGTTCCAGTTTCCCAGTAGCAGGTATATTGGTGCTCTAACGTATTTCAGTAGCATAATTAAATTACATATTTACTTCTAAAGGTTACAGATATGGGTGGGAATGGAGAAGATGATTTGCGGAGATGGGTGGGGATCCTATAGATAGATAAAAAGGCACTGAAAGAAAGAGAAAAAAGGTGAAACAGAAGGATTACTAACAGAGATAGATGTAGGGGAGGCAGGGAAACAGACAGGGAACAGGTAGAAACAGGACATGAAAATGAGATCCTGGAAAAGTAATTAGGAGAAAATCAGCAAGAGGAAGTGAAAGAGAAACCAGGACCAACACAACTGGAAAAAGAAATGATCAGACAACACAGGTACCCTCTGGTGTGGGGCTTCTCTCATAGTATGAACCCTGTTATCTGCACAGTTCATTCTGCAAGATTGGCACCAGATGGGATGTAAAAGCAAAAGTTGGTACAGAGTGCCACAACCCTTTGAGCCAGCTCTCAGGGAGACAGCGGGAATAAGTGGAGATGTTGGATTTGGGGGGAAGGTAGGAGGATGAGACACAGACGCTACATTGACAAATGATAGGGTGGGATAAGGGTCTGCTGTGGGGGCTGGGAGAAAGAAGCTGACTGGCAGATGCTGGGGCTGGGGTTGAATTGGGAGAAAAGAGGTTGATGCTGGGAAAAGGGCAAGCGGAAGACTTAGGGGTTGGGGACTGAGTCGAGAGAAGGGGATTTGGGGAGAAGGAGGGAGATGCTAGCAGGTGGCAATGGGCAAAAGAGGTTGATGCTTGGGCGTGAGAAAGGAGGGCAGATAGTGTGGCAGGCACAAAGCAAGCGCAGAAACAAAAGGGGTTCGCAGTTTCCACAAAAATTCAACAAAAGAAGGAAGTGGAAATCAAAACTTCAAGAGATCAATCCGAGACAAGGGGTGAGATGCTCCAGGAAAGCTTTATTAGGACCCTACACGGTCCGTGTTTCGGCTTTTAAAAAAGCCTTCATCAGGGGTCGATCAGTGGATGCACAAAATGTATACTGATTGACAATGGAGCACATGAAATGTCGTCTCTGAGTAAAATAAAGTGTACTGCCTCGTACCAACAGATTCAATTTGAAATGAAGTGCTATGAAGTGCTATGAAAGTGAGAGACAAAGGAAGGGGTCAGATCTTTGAAGGAGGTGAGAGAGAGAGAGTGGAAATGAAAGTATAAAGGGGAATGGAAGCCTGGATAATTCTGGAGGTAGTATGGGGATGAGTAGCAGGAAAGGAAGAGGGTTTGTGAGGGGATGAGAGGCAGAGTAGATGATGCTGATTAGGGTATGAGTATAGAGGGTAGAAATTGGGAACTAGAAGATGCCTGAAAGATGGGAAAAAGAGACACAGGGTGAAATGGGAGAAGCAAGCATATGATGTAGAAAGAGAGGCACTGGGCTGGAAAGGGAAAGGAGAGATAAAATCTAGCTAAAAGATAAAAAGGCAAATAAGAGAAATGTAGAAAAAAACTGAAACAGAAGAAGATGGGAGGAATGAAGAAACAGAAAATAGATATGAGATACTGGAAAATGACTTGAGCCAGTGGTTCCCAAACCTGTTCCTGGAGGTACCCGAGCCAGTCAGGTTGTTGGGATATCCACAATGAATATTCATGAGAGAGAAAGAAGGAAAGAGGACGAGGCTGGTGTAGAGGACAGAAGCAAAGAGGGAGGGTGGAGGAAGAGATGAGAGGAAGAGGCAGTGGTGTTCCCAGATTGGCTGCCACCCGTGCAGATCGCTACTGCGCCCCCCCTGGCGCATCACCCCCACAGCAAATCACCCCTCTCCATGAATCACATCATCTCCCCCCAAGAGCATCGCTTTTACCTCCTGGGGGTGCAGGGAGCAGTCACGCGGCTGTCAGCTCCGCCGGTTCCATGCCCTGGAAAAGGAAGTAACGTCAGAGGGAGCAAGGAACCAGCGTGCGCCCAGGGCAAACCACCCCTACCGCTCTGCCCTTGGTATGCCACTGGAAAGAGGTGAATGGAATTATAGAGAGGTGAGGAGGAAGAATGTGTGTGGAAAAGTGAGGAGGGAGGAGGACAGGCAAATGGAAGAATATAGGGGAATAAAGGGAAACCCAAGGAGAAGCTGAAAACCAAAGAAATGGAAGGGAGAGAGTAAACTAATCAATGCCTACAGCCAGGGCCGCATAAAAGTTATGCGACCCTGGCTGAATATTGGGTCGGCTGGCCCGCATAACTTTTTTTTCCTTACTGAAGCTTCTGAGCCCTCTCAATTCCCCCACCAATGTCTTCTTCTTTGCCGCCCCCCTCCCAGGCCATATAGTACTGTGAGCTGTAGTGAGAGGTCGCGGCAACCATTTTAGACTGGCGCTGCAAGGGGCAGGAGTGAGGGGACTGCACTTCTATTCCCAACGACCCCGCTGGATCACCAGAGATACAGGTAGGCCTGGAGGGAGGGCCTGCCTGCATGGCTGGGTTCTTCTGGGGGTGGCGGGTCAATGTGTTCTGAGAGTGGGATGGAAAGAAGGGGCCATTGGCAGGGGGGCTTGAGGAGCTCGCGGGCTTTAGCAAACAATAAATAAATAAAAATTTTAAAAAAGTTATGCAGGTGAAGCGGCCTTATTTAGGATAGCTCTTGAGTTGTCCTAAATGAAGCCGCTTAGCTACGCGGGTACCAGCACTGAATGAATATTGCCAGCAACCGTATAACCTGGGGTGCTCCCCAGTGACGCTCCTGACCTGCTCACTTTTTGTTTGGGTGGTCTCAGGGGATCTTCAGTGGCACTGTCTGGTTAAGTGCTACAGAATATCCCTGGTTAGGTGGCAGGAAGCGATTTAAGCACTTTGAATATCGTCCTCACTGATCATAACGATCAAATTTGAACTGATATCTGGAATGAAGTCACTGAGGAATCTTCTGTAGCAGCATTTAATTTTTGAAAGAGTGACTACGACAATATGAGGAAAATGGTTAAAAAGAAGCCAAAAAGAGTCAGCCACAAAGGTTAGGACTTGAAATCAGGCATGGACGTTGTTTAAAAATACCATCATGGAAGCCCAGACCAGATGTATTCCACATATGAACAAAGATGGAAAGAAGAGAATACAGCCAGCATGATTAAAAGGTGAAGTGAAAGAGGCTATTCTTCATTTTATTTTATTTAGTCATTAGGATTTATTTACTGCCTTTGTGAAGGAGTGGAGGAGTGGCCTAGTGGTGGACTTTGGTCCTGAGGAACTGAGTTCAATTCCCACTTCAGGCACAGGCAGCTCCTTGTGACTCTGGGCAAGTCACTTAACCCTCCATTGCCCCATGTAAGCCACATTGAGCCTGTCATGAGTGGGAAAGCGCGGGTACAATGTAACAAAAATAAAATAAATAAATAATTCAGTCAACACAGAGTACAGTAATCAAACATGAACAATAGACAATTACAGCAGTAAAAATAACAATACCACGTATTTCATAGTACAATGTCAACACAATACATAATAGAACATTTTAATTGACAGTGTAGGGTATAAGCAAATATGGAACATATAGATAGGTAAGAGAGTAAGAGGAGTTAGAAAAAGTAAGGTGACTAATTTAAAGAAAGGTGCACATGATATATGTGTGATATAACCAGCTGTCTGCTAAGCGGCAATATGCTGAATATCACCGGATAGCCAGTTAAAAACCATTTAGCCAGCCAGGAGCTGTTCCTGGTCAGTTAAATGGTTAAATATCGGCCGGATTATGTCTGCTCTCTCAGATATGGCTGGAGACTTGACTGCTATTTTTTCATGTCAACTACATCCCCTCACTTCATAGTGAGGACTAAGTAGTAACTTTTTCAAACTATTTGTTGTTTTTTTTACATGTAATACAGTTGCCTTAGAGTCTCCATCTGTTGGAATTATAGACTATTCCTTTTTTAGGTAATTTAGATCCTGTTGTGATTGTCTCACCTTTCCACATACCTCATCTCAACCCCCTCCAGTGCACTGAACTGTCATAGAAATGCTGATGTAATACTGAGAGCTTTCAGTCACTGGTGAAAATGAAGATGCCAGGATTTCAGTATAAGCATTAAAGAAGTATCCAGAAGCTGCAGCAAGCCAGTGAAACAGTAAACATGAATAGGAAAAGAGGTGGAAAACTAGGTCTATTTCATGGGTAAGGAGAAGAAAGGGGAGGAGAACAATTGATGGTGGGAAGTTAAAAATGTAACTGATCTGTTAACATTTAGAACCAAAACAGCATCCTTCAAAGAATAGAAAAAGGATCTGAATGAATAGACGCAACATAAGCACTGTCAAGCTAAATGCAAAGCATTGATATGAAGCACTAAAAAACAATATGAAGAAAAACTTGCCAACGGAGACAAAAACATATAGGCCCCGATACTGAGACAGCGGGAGTTAGACTGGCTAACTCCCGCTGTCGCTGGCGAACTCGGAAATTCAATGCTGGGGCCTTATCTGACCAGCAGCATGGATTTTCCTAGAGATTTATTTTTGGCACCACAAATATAGCCGGTTCATCCGATATTCATCAGCTGACCGGCTAGGTGCTAGCAGCCAAAGATAGACCTGCTATTTACGTGGGTCTATCTGGCTCCTAAACTTAACCAGTCAGCCAGTGAAAAATTAGCAGTAACTGGCTATCCGGCTTATTTTCGAAAGTGATCGCCGGCCGTCTTCCGACATAAATCGGGAGATGGACGGCGATCTCGGAAAAGCGGCGAAATCAGTATAATCGGCTTTTTTGACAGCATCGCCGGTGAAAGTTCAATGGGGTGTGTCGCCAGTGAAGCAAAGGAGGGACATGGGCAGGCATGGGCGTGGCTACCAGATGGCCGGCTTTCGCGGATAATGGAAAAAAAAGCGGCGTTAAGCAGTATTTCGCCGGGTTTACTTGGTCCTTTTATTTTCACGACCAAGCCTCAAAAAGGTGCCCCAGATGACCACTGGAGGGAATGGGGGATGACCTCCCTGTACTCCCCTAGTGGTCACCAACCCCCTCCCACACGAAAAAAATAAAAATAAAGCACTTTTTTGCCAGCCTCTATGCCAGTCTCAAATGTCATACCCAGGTCCCTGCCAGCAGTATGCAAGTCCCTGGAGCAGTTTTTAATGGGTGCAGTGCACTTCAGGCAGGCAGACCCAGGTCCATCCCCCCCCTACCTGTTACACTTGTGGTGCTAAGTGATGAGCCCTCCAACCTCCCCCCCCCCCAAACCCACTGTACCCACATGTAAGTGCCCCCCTTCACCCATAAGGGCTATGGTAATGGAGTAGAGGTGTGGGGAGTGGGTTTGGGGAGGATTTGGGGGGCTCAGCACCCAAGGTAAGGGAGCTATGCATGCACCTGGGAGCTTTTTTTGTATTTTTTAAACATTTTTAGAAGTGCCCCCTAGGGTGCCCTGGCATGTCAGGGGGACCAGTGCACTAAAAATGCTGGCTCCTCCCATGACCAAATGCCTTGGATTTCGCCGGGTTTGAGATGGCCGGCATTTTTTTCCATTATTGCTGAAAAACAAAACTGGCGATCTGGCAAACTCTGGCATTTGGCCGGGCTAAACCATATTATCGAAAAAAAAGATGTCCGGCCATTTTTTCGATAATACAGTTCCGGCCAGCTGTTGTGCCACCGCCAAAATAGATCGCCGGCGATCTATTTCACTGGCGACGTTCGATTATGCCCCTCCACGTCACACGACATAGTGGGTGATTGGGCTAACCACTGACCAGGATATTCAGCAGGAGATAGCCTGTTATCTCCCGCTGAATATCGGTGGATAGCTGGCTTGAGGGTTTTTAACCGGCCAGGTGCCTTTCCTGGCCAGTTAAATACTTTTGGATATCGGGTGGATAATACCTTTTTCAGGTACATCAGAAGCAGAAAGCCTGTGAGGGAATCTGTGAGACCATTAGATTATGAAGGAGCAAAAGGGGCACTCAGGGATGACAAGGCGGTTACGGAGAGACTGAATGAATTTTTTTTTTTTCCGATCTTTACAGAAGAAGATGTAACAGATCTACCTGTACCAGAAATGATTTCCAAGAGTGACAATGAGGAGGAACTGAAAGAAATCTCGGTGAACCTGGAAGACATACTGAGCCAAATCAACAAGTTAAAGAGTGATAAATCACCAGGCCAAATGGTATACGCCCCAGGGTATGAAAGAACTGAAACATGAAGCTGCTGATCTGCTATTAGTGATCTGTAACTTGTCATTAAAATCATCTGTAGTACCTGAAGATTGAAGGGTGGCCAATATAATGCCAATTTTTAAAAAGGTTCCAGGGGAGATCCGGGAAATTACAGACTGGTAAGCCTGACTTCAGTGCTGGACAAAATAGTGGAAACTATTATAAAGAATAAAATTACGGAACATGTAGATAAACATGGTTTAATGGGACAGGGTCAGCATGGGTTCAGCCAAGGGAAGTCTTGCTTCATTTCTTTGAATAAAACATGTGTATAAAGGTGAACCGGTTTATATAATGTATCTAGATTTTTAGAAAGCTTTTGATAAAGTCCCTCATGAGAAACTCCTGAGAAAATTAAATAGTCATGGGATATGAGGCAATGTTATTGTTGTTGTTATTACATTTGTTCCATTGTTCTGTTGTGGATTAGGAATTCATTATTAAACAGAAAACAGCAGGTAGGGTTAAATGGCCATTTTTGTCAGTGGATGAGGGTGAATAGTGGAGTGCCATAGGGATCTGTACTGGGACTGGTGCTATTTAACATATTTATAAATGATCTGGAAATCAGAACGATGAGTGAGGTGATTAAATTTGTGACAGAAAACTATTCAAGGTTGTTAAAAAAAAATTGCAGACTGTGAAATATTGCAGGAAGACCGGGCATCCAAATGGCAGATGAAATTTATTTTATTTTTGTTACATTGTACCCCATGCTTTCCCACTCATGGCAGGCTCAATGTGGCTTACATATTGTATACAGGTACTTATTTGTACCTGGGGCAATGGAGGGTTAAGTGACTTGCCCAGAGTCACAAGGAGCTGCCTGCGTCTAAAGTGGGAACTGAGCTCAGTTCCTCAGGACCAAAGTCCACCACCCTAACCACTAGGCCACTCCTCCACTCTAATGTGGAGAAATGCAAAGTGATACACATTGGGAAGAATAATCCAAATCATAGTAACCTGATGCTAGGGTCCAGCTTAGGAGTCAGCACTCAAGAAAAAGACCTAGCTGTCATTGTAGCCAATATGCTGAAATCTTCTGCCCAGTGTGCAGCAGCAGCCAAAAAAGTGAATAGGATGCTAGGAATAATTAGGAAAGGGTTGTTTTTTTTTGTTACCTTTGTACCCTATGCTTTCCCACTCAATGCAGCTTACATGGGGCAATGGAGGGTTAAGTGACTTGCCCAGAGTCACAAGGAGCTGCCTGTGCCTGAATTGGGAGTTGAACTCAGTTCCTCAGGACCAAAGTCCACCACCCTAACCACTAGGCCACTCCTCCACTCCAAGTAATGTAAAGTAATGCATCTGTATTGCTCCATTGTGCAACCTCACCTTGAGTATTGCATTCAATTCTGGTCTCAGTATCTCAAAAAAGATATAGTGGAATTAGAAAATAATAAAGAAGGTGAAACTCCTCCCACATGAGGAAAAGCTAAAGAGGTTAGGGCTCTTCAGCTTGGAAAAGAGATGGCTGAGTGGGATATGATTGAGGTCTGTAAAATCCTGAGTGGTGTAGAATGGATAAAAGTGAATTGATTTTTCATGCTTTCATAAAGTACAAAGACCAGGGGACACTCAATGAAATTACATAGATATACTTTTAAAACAAATAGGAGAAAATATTTTTTTCACTCCAACAATAGTTAAGCTCTGGAACTCACTACTGGAGGATATGGTAACAGCGGTCAGCGTATCTAGGTTTAAAAAAATTTGGACAAATTCCTGGAGGAAAAGTCCATAGTCTGTTATTGAGATGGACATAGGGGAAGCCACTGCTTGCTCTTGGATTGGTAACATGGAATGGTGCTACTAATTGGGATTCTGCCAGGTATTTGTGACCTGGATTGACCACTTTTGGAAGCAGGATACTGAGCTAGATGGACAATTGGTCTGACCCAGTATGGCTATTCTTATGCTCTTATGTGTTTGTATGCCATTTTACCATAGAAAAATTACCATGGTTTTCACTAACCCATTAAGAAAAATCTACACTTATACTCTGCCCCAAATATATTTTGGGAGGGCGACACAGCTCTATATTTTTTACATATGCTGGGCTAGATATTTGTGCATTCCGGTAAAATATTGTATGAGATAAGGGGCTCTGTTTACTAAGTAGCGTTATAGGCGCGTTAACATTTTTAACGTGCGTTAACCATGTACGTGCTTACAATATCCCTATAGGCACCTACATGGTTAGCACGCATGCTAATTGTAGGTGCACTAAAAACACTAACTCACCTTAGTAAACAGGGACCAAGGTTTTATTGCAGGCCAATTGCCTTTTAATATACGGTATGTTAAATTGCCACAATGCAACTTCATAAATAGATCCCTAAGTTTGTACTTTAGGCAGCAGAAGATAAGTGACTTGCCTAAGGTCACCGGTAGCATGAGCAGAACTTGATCTCTGGCTTCCCTTGTTCTCAGTTTGCTGCTCTTGCACAGCAAATCTTTATAAGAACGCAAAATTGAAACTCAGAAAGTGGCAGCACATAAAGAACATCCTCCCAATATTCATAAGCATTTAACTAGCAAGGATTGGCACCTGGCCGGTTAAATGCCCCATAACTGGCTGTGAAGTTTCAGCAGGACATGGCCAGCCATGACCCGCTAAAAATTAGCAGTTAGTAGCTACCAGATAGCCGGTTATATTGCACAATATAACTGGCTGTCCACCGATTTTCAGCGCACGTTTGGCAGCCATATTTGGCTACGTGAATGTGAGACCTATCTTTGGCTGGTTCAAACGTAACTGGTCAGCGCTGAATATAGGGCCCCATGTGACCTATCCAGTCTGCATATCCATACCAACTACTAAGCTCTACAATCCCTTGGTGCTTGTCTCTTGTTTTCTTGAATTCAGTCACAATCTTGGTCTCCACCACCTCCACTGGGAGGCTGTTCCATACATCCATCACTCTTTCAAGATAGAAATATATCCTTAAATCACTCCTGAGTCCATCCCCTTTCACCTTCATCCTATCCCCCTCTTTCCAGAGCTTCCTTTCAATTGAAAAAGACTCACCTCCTGTGCATTTAAGCCAAGAAGGTATTTAAAAGGCTTTCATATTTCCCCTCTTCTGCCTTTCTCCCATATTGAGATTTTTGAGTCTGTCTCCTAATGCATTATGATGAAAACCACTGATCATTTTAGTAGATGCAGATCCCCACAAATCCTACGTATTTCATTAATATAAATATTCATATTGTAAATTATAAGGAATCAAGTTTTCACATGACTTTGACTCAGTGACTGTGCTATTATATTACACACATGGTGCTCCTCATCCTGCACATAATGCGGTTTTGAAAAGCTCAGCCTGCTACATTCTCACTATCTCCACTGTGAGTTGCAGATTCGGAAAGGGAACAGTCCTGGAATATATACAGGACCCACATTTAACAGGGCTATTTTTGAAGCATGAAAAACATGGACATAAGAAACCATCTCAAAATAACTGAAAGTTTAGCTGAAGCAGCAGTCAGCCTCATCAGGGAATTAAACTGCAGTTCTTTACAGAACAAGACCATTTCAGTTCACTTTGAGAAGTTTTGAAAACATCCAGAACGTTGAGATTAGGTTGGTCACACTAACATCAGTCCCTGGACTTCAGCTTTTTTTTCTCCTTCATTTTTCCCTGCATGGAATTTACGATCACCTTTGTGGGAATTATTTCAGGGAATAAGGATTAAGGGATCCTTTTACTAAGCTGTGGTAAGTGCTAGTGCATGCTTACGGGGCTTAAAAGGGCAAAACACAGCTATTAAAATCATTACTGGCCGTAGAAAATTCGATCATGTCACTCCTCTCTTAAAAACATCTCATTAGCATCCACTAACTCATCGTAAAGCCTTTAAACTATTACTCCTGGTCTACAAGACCCTCTCCTTCTGTGAGTCTGCCTACTTATGCTTTCTTATTCGCTATTGCCCACCGTACGTTCTCCGACCAGCCCAATAAAACCAGCTTATAGTCCCATGCTTTTGGGAAATCCTTTATGATACTACATGTCAGTCTATTTTTTTTCAGTTCAGGGCCCTGAACTTTGGAATAAATTACCGGTACATCTTTGTCTCTCATCTTCATTGTCCATAGTTAAAACCGATTTGAAAACGTTCTTATTTCACGATGCCTTTGACTAGAACTAACCGAACCCTTTTCACGTGCCGCAGACTGGGTCGCATCATGGAAACCACTAAATCCCCTCCCTTCTGTACTGTAGCACATGGTGAATCGGCCTTATGCTCTCCCAGGAGCCCGGTGGTAGTTCTGGTTCTGCCGTGTGTTATTTCTGGTGCTAGAAATTAGCTTTCATTTTCTAGTGCTGGTGGGCAGGGAGTAGGAGGTCAGGGGTCCGGCAGTAAATGGCCACGCACCAGTTTTTTAAGTAGTGCATGGCCATTTACTGCCTGTACTGGGAAAATGCCCTATTATCCACTGCGGTAAAAGGTGGCCTCTGTGTGTGCAATCCCACACGCTGACGCCACAGTGGGCCATTTTTTACCGCCGCTTGATAAAAGGGTCCCTAAGAATCCCATAGGTACCCATGGTCTCGTGCCCATGTCCTGTTGTCCAGTCTATAGAAGAGATGTAAGTCATTGTCCATCTTCTGCAGGAATTCGATCCATCACCTAATGTAGGGTCCAAGCCTTGCCGCTCCTCAAGGACATGGATGACCTTTTTTTTTCCTCCAGGTGCAAGGCCTCTTTCCCTGAAAGCTGCATGACTATGAAACACCTCTGCCCATTGTTGCTTCTCATGCACATCTGACAGAGCACTCTGAGACTGACTTTCCCCATGTCCCACAACTGACCAATTAAAGAAAAGTGGTGGGGAAGAGAAACTTGGAATCCACCTGTGGGCAGGGACAAAAAGAGGGTGGCATACCTATTTCTGCTACTGCTTTTTTTTTAATCTATCTACTCTATCTAGATAAAAATTTTATTTATGGAAGAGGAGTTTAATATATATGTGTTGGGGAACAGTATCAACCTGCACTGCAAAATATTGAAGTCAAATACACTCACAAAGTTAAAGAAGTACTATATTCTAATTCTTAGGTTCACAGCAAATTTATTTACAGATCTGTGCAGGTAATGATTTAATTTACAGCACACAGGGATCTTATGCAAGGAAAATGTGCCACAAGATAAATATTAATAGAAAACCCAACTATTAATCAGAATGAGGATGAACTCATTCTGATTGAGGTCCTGTTGTATTCACTCTTCTTTCTGCTACTGGTTGGATTGGTGAAGAAGGCTTGCAAAAGGGAGCTAGATATTGATCCTTTGGATGGCAGAGATATTGGCTAGATATTGATAGACATTGAAGTTCTTCTAATGGAAGAGTGGATGGGTCGGAACATGGAAAGGATCTTGTCTTCTGTGTAGATAGAGATGATCCAGAGAGAGTGAGAGGAAGTGAAGTCCGCTTTTATACTTTCTTGTTGGGTGTGGAAACTGAGGTGACCTGGTGCGTAGTAATTTAATCAGAATTCAGGGATAGTTGAAACTGGTTCTTTCTGAGATTTGAGATGAAGGCCTTGAGATCTCAGGAAGAGTCACTTTGAACCAGTTTAGTGGCCACATATCCTGGTAGGCCAGAATTTCCAGGGTGGCACTTGAGATCTTTTGTCTGGAGATGGCTTATTCTGTACTGGGAGTGGTGGTAATTAACTCTTCTTTACCAACCAGTGTTTGGCCACTTAACAGTTTGTTCAGGCTGCCAATGGTCCTAAGGGAGGAAAGGGGGCTGTATCTGCTTTCTCATAGGCCGATGCTCAAAACCTAACGATAGCTCTAGAGGAGATTAGTACCAGAAAAGCCCTGGTGTTAGGGTGCACAGAATGTTCAGACGGCACTAACGCTGGGGATGACATGCGTGCCAAAGATAGTCACAAGTAGCATTAAAATGTAGTCAATCCTTTGTAAATGAGGTTTTTAGCTATTCCTTTCCAATGCTCAGAAACAGCACACAAACCAAACCCTGCCCTTACCGCTGAAAACCTAACACCAACTCAGAGTTGGCATTAGGGTGATTGAAGAGAAGATTTCTTCTGAAATCTGCCAGTTTTGATAGTTGGAAGAGGAAGGAAGCCCAAGAGGAGTATGCATGTAAATGTGTGCGTGTTTGTCACCACCTCCGTTTACTGCCTTCAAACGTTTTATAAAGCTCCTCCAGAACACATGGCTTTACATGTTCAGCCTTTTTCATGGATTCTAATTATTGGTACAGAGATGGTAATTGATGGAGAGTGGATTTTTCTTTTTCAATGAGGTGATAATATAAAACCGATTTCCCGTACCATTATAGATTCTCATTAAGGATATTTTAGTCCCTATTTGAGCAGTTTACAACAGCAGGGTGCTTCGTTGTGTGATTGCCTGCGCATGTGCACTAGAGCTACACTTAATGCGAAACTCTTAGGTGAATGCGCCAGGCAGTTCCTCCCCCACACACAGCGTGCATATAATTTAAATAACATTTAAACAATGCTGGGCTATGTTTCAGCGCTGTTCCCGCGCTATGAGATCAGCGCTGTTTGCTCTAGCGTCTGACTTCTGAGCATTGGCCTCTGAGAGCTGGGCAAGTTTCAACCAGAAAGTTTAGCAAGCCATTTTTATATTTCTGTATCCAGCACAATTCTGCACATTCATCACGTCTCACTACTTTACCTTAGTAGCAATATTGCAAATAAGGTAAGCCCAAGAGAGCAGAGGAAGTTGTTTGAGAGACACTATAGGTTCAAGGGCTTAGGTGTCAGTTCCTCCAGCAGGCACCTAGTGGTTGCCTGTGAGCATTTCCCGACACTGGAAGCACCTCACCTCCCCTGTCAAATAGTAAATATGGAAAGTCCTCCCCCAAGAAGGAATGCTGCTATATCCCTATGCTGCTTCCCATTACTTGGAAAGCACCACCTATACCTGCCTGTGGAATAATGTGACGTGCAGCATCTTTAGGCAAGCACCCTGGGGAATGGCAAGATTGATGTTTTAAATTCACAGGGTCCCGAGGTGCTGCCTTAATAGGGTGTCTAGATTGAGGAGTACATTAGAAAAGACCACCCTTGTCCCTTGTTCTTTGAGGTGCTCCAATTAGGTGGACACCCTCTGCCATGAGGCTGTTCTCCAGGTTTTTGTTGATGGCCACGAGAGAGCACGTTGCAAAATGCTGCATGCCTCTACCACCTTGGCCAGGGCCAGGATGTATAGTTGTACATCTTGACTAGGAAGTACAGGGCATTATAGGCTATGCTTCATGGAAAGCCCTGGCACTTCTCCCATGAGTGACAATATCCTGTCAATTGGCAGGAGATTGAAGGGGGAGGGCTGGGTTAAGGCAGCCTGGCACTGGTGCTGGTAAGGGTCTTGGCTGGCCCTCTATTTTCAGAGGAGGAAATCTTCATCATAAGAATATAAGAATAGCCATACAGGGTCAGACCAATGGTCCATCAAGGCCAGTATCCTGCTTCCAACAGTGGCCCAATCCAGGTCACAAGTACCTGGCAGAAATCCAATTAGTGGCAACATTCCATGCTACCAATCCCAATGCAAGCAGTGACTTCCCCCATGTCCATATCAATAACAGACTATGGACTTTTCCTCCAGGAACTTGTCTAAACCTTTTTAAACCCAGATACACTAACCGCTGTTACAGCATCCTCCAGCAGCGAGTTCCAGAGCTTAACTATTCTTTGAGTGAAAAAAAAATTCCTTCTATTTGTTTTAAAAGTATTTCCATGTAATTTCATTGAGTGTACCCTGGTCTTTGTACTTTTTTCAGAATGAAAAATCAATTCTTTTTTACTAGGGGCGGGCAACGATGAAAAGTTTTAATCATGATTAATCGTAAGGTCAAAACTTTTTATTGCATGGTTAATTGCGCTTAATCATGGTATTTAATTGCACGATTAATCACGCTTAAGCCAGGGGCATTGTCAGATGGTCAAATCTGGGTGGGCCTGAGCCCAAGGTAGGTAGGCATGGAATTCACATCCACCCCCCATCCCCCTCTGGTTTGCTCCTCTCTCCACCCTTCCCTGCCCACAGACCCCAAATATTAAATACTTGAGCAGGCGGGGATCCCCAAACCCTGCTTCCTGAAGATTTCCTCCTCCTAGAGCAGCCAGCACTCTTCCAAACGGCAGCCGGCAGCACTTGCCTCAAACTGATGCTGCTACCGGCTTGTCGTGCATTCTCAGTGCTTATGCATGTGTGAAACTGAGCATGTGCAGAAGGGCCAGTCTCCAGACAAGTGCCACTGGTTGACATTTGGAAAAGTGCAGGTGCCCAAGGAGAGAAAATCTTCAGTTGGCACAGTTTGGGGATCCCCACCAGCCACAGCAAGAATTTCACAACTTTGGGTGGGCCTGAGTCCAAAGTGGGTGGGCCCTGGCCCATCCAGGCCCACCTGTGGCTACGCCACTGGCTTAAGCACAGTATGCATTTTGGGCACATGTTTTTCCAAATTTTTTTTTTTTACGTTGACCCAAACACCTTTTTGAATAGATACTCAGTGTGGCTGATTATCCTTCACAACATGGTATTCAATTAGGGGTGGACAACGATTAAAAATTTTAATCAAAATGAATTGTGGTATTAAAAATTGTAGTCATATGATTAGTCATACCTCTGGGCTGGATGGCTTGGAACTAGTAAATACCCACTGCATGGAAATTTTTTAATGAAAAGTTGCATACACACACTTTCTTCCCACAGCACGTTGTTCCCCCTCCTTTCCAAAGAACAAAGACACAGTGGAGGAGACAGAAAAGATGCTGCCCAAGAACTTCTACTGGACTAAAAAAGTTTGCAGCAAAAGTTTATTAACACAATGTGGACTCGACATGAGTCGTGTTTCAGCCGCTCTGAGGAGGTACACGTCTTGATCTGACGGCATACTCATGAGGAAAGCAGTTTTGGAAAATCATAGTTTTTTGAGCTCAAATCTTCTTCACAATTTGACAAGTTTTCAGACGACTTTGCCATCTTCCTGCATTTTTTGCAGCAACTATATACAGGGACTCCTGAGGCAGGTCAGAGCAGCCGAAACACGACTCGTGTCGAGTCCACATTGTGTTAATAAACTTTTGCTGCAAACATTTTTAGTCCAGTAGAAGTTCTTGGGCAGCATCTTTTCTGTCTCCTCCACTGTGTTTTTGTTCTTTGGGTTTCCAAGTGCAGAGGCTAGTCTTCTGTGTTTGTCACCCCCTCCCTTCCATACAGATACCTACCTTTCTCCTCTCCTGCTGCATCCTTCCCCTGTCTATACACTCAAGTGTCTCCCCTTCTGCTATTAAACCTGTTACCCCTGACACACAAACACCAATTTCTCTCCTTTCCTGCTGCTGACCCCCCCCCCCCCCCACACACACACACACACATTTATTTGGCTTTTCATAGGGTCTCCGGCAGTGATTACCACATGCTACTTGCCAGTGACACAGATGCATTCCGTCTGCTACAATATGGCAAGGTAAAATAGGATAGGCAGGGGAGAGAAAGCAATGCTGGCCAACAGAGTAGAGTTAAAAAATCTGATCATGATTTTAAAATTTAATCGTAGTTAAAATTTAAAAAATTAATTGCATTAATAGTCCACTAAATGTCCACCCCTAAATTTAACCTGTTCTACACCACTCAGGATTTTGTAAACCTCAATCATATTCCCCCTCAGCAGTAGCAGAGGGCAAACAATCTAGATGTTTTGCCTTTTGGGTACATGTTTCCCCTCAGACTCTCTTTCCACAGTGGAGAGGTCAATTCTCACTTTAGGATGAAGAGATGGGCAAGTTTTGTGCCATTGTACAAGGTGAAAGGGGCAGTCACTCTATGGCTTTATTCCTGTGTTTCCAGCCCTCTGTGCCACTATTCCTCCAAGTAGGGGAGCACTGACTTCTTCTTTGCAGCCACTATTACATTGTGGGATGGCAGCTAACGCCTACCCTCATCCCCAAGCCCTGCTGCAGTGTGACAGGATGCGGCCAGAACCTGTTCTACATTTCCATCCACTGTCTTGACAGAAAGTTACCTTACCCACAGGTGGTGATGCTATAAAATAATCCCTTTGAAAAGGTCTCTGTGAGGCTAGTCAGCGGTGGGGTACATGGTGTCCACAGTTGAAGGATTGGTGAGGACTGAATCTGGTAAGGCTGGGGTACTTTCTCTCTCTTGATTTGATAGAGCTTGAGGAGGGAGTGAGCCCAGATCTGGCCCTGCCTAGGTGGATTAGCTATCTGCCCAGTATGGAAGAACTTTAGGGTGGTGGCATGGAACCCAAATTTAGGAGAACAACTACTATCAAAATTGTTGAAGGCCATTAAGCACAGACCAGTGCTCAAGTGTTGCTGTGTCCCATTCCTCTCTTAAAGAAAGTTTGCGTCGAGGTGGGGAGGGGAGGGAGAAGGGGGACAGGGTATGGCAATACTCGAGTGTGGTCCTCTGCACAAGACCCTGTGCCATGCTGAAGTTTGTTTTAGGATGGAGGCCAGAACTAGGGTGGCTCACCTGGCACCAACAGGAGGAAGGGAAGGGGGAGAGATTAAATTCTAGACATCCTAGAGGAAGGGAAGAGGATAAAAAGGGGTAAGAAAGGGAAAGGGAAGGGTTTGTCTACTTTAGAAGGGGATATACTGACCAGCTGGGCAGGGGGTGAGGGGGATGGGAGGGGACTAAGAGATGCTGGACTATGGGTAAGGCCTTGAGCTACCCGGGGGAGTGAGGTATTACAATTTTCAGATGACCCAGGGTTGGGGGGAAGTTGGGGCCTTGAGATGTCTGGGGAGGGGTTGGGAATGCCTTGCTGAGATGTCAGAAACCCTTGGGCTAGCCCTGACTGAGCCTGCTTCTGCATTCTGTTTAGCTGTCTGCCATGGTGTTTTATCAGTAGGATGAATAGAAGAAAGGGGGGATTTAAAACATCACAAAGAACACAAGAAACAAACAAACAAAAACAAAAAAAGGAAAGGGAGACCAAGTACGAGAAAAATGAATAGTAATGGAGAAGATGAAAGTTTAGTTTATTAGGACTTGATATACTGCCAAGTGCCATTCAAATAATATCAAAATGATAAAGGGGATGGAACTCCTCTTATATGAGGAAAGGTTAAAGAGGTTAGGGCTCTTCAACTTGTAAAAGAGTCAGGTGAGGGAAGGTATGATTGAAGTCTACAAAATCCTGAGTGGCGTAGAATGAGTACAAGTAAATCAATTTTTTACTCGTTCCAAAGGTACAAAGACTAGGGGACACTCAAGGAAGTTACATGGAAATACTTTTAAAACAAATAGGAGGAAATATTTTTTCATTCAATGGATGGTTAAGCTTTGGAACTCTTTGCTGGAGGATATGGTAACAGCGGTTAGCGTGTCTGGGTTTAAAAAAAGGTTTAGACAAGTTCCTGGAGGAAAAGTCCATAGTCTGCTATTGAGACAGACATGGAGATGCAACAGCTTGCCCTGGGATTTGTATCATGGAATGTTGCCACCATTTGGGTTTCTG
This sequence comes from Microcaecilia unicolor, assembly GCF_901765095.1. Taxonomy (NCBI): domain Eukaryota; kingdom Metazoa; phylum Chordata; class Amphibia; order Gymnophiona; family Siphonopidae; genus Microcaecilia; species Microcaecilia unicolor. The sequence goes on along the minus strand of NC_044039.1, from coordinate 182,874,819 downwards.
CCAGGTACTTGTGACCTGGCTTGGCCACTGTTTGGAAACAGGATACTGGGCTAGATGGACCACTGGTCTGACCCAGTATAGCTACTCTTAGGTTCTTTCATAGGTGATGTCGTGTCATGTGTCCTTCGGTAAGGTATTCCACCATCTGACCGTGTTAAATGGGAAGTTTGCGGTGTGTGCTGTTTTGTAGGTCACCCCTTTACAACTAGGATGGTGTATGATAAGGTAGCCTCTCAGTTTCTCCTTGAGGATAGGTTGCAGTAGTTCAACTAGTGACATCATATAACTTGGTGCAGTGCCATATACAATCTGGTACATGAAAGTGCTTATTTTGAAGATCACTCTTGCTCTTATTGGTAGCCAGTGTAGATATTACAGCAGTGGCGTTACATGGTCATATTTGGATGCGCTGCAGATTAGGAGTGCTGAGGTATTTTGTGCTGTTTGTATTCTCTGCATTCCATGTATACAGCATTACAGTAGTCTATCTGGGACAGCACAAGGCTTTGGACTAGAATTCGGAAGGCAGTATTTGAAAAATATGCTCTTATTTGTCATAGTAGAATTTTGAACAGATCAAAGGGGAGAGAGATGATACAGTAATCTAAGCAGGAGGCGATAAGAGCATAGAGAAGGGTTTTGGTAGTGTGTTCAGAAAGCAAATTTTGGTGATGTTATACATAATGAAATGACAAGTTTTAGCAGTCTGTTGAATATGTGCAGAGAACTTAGTAACATAGTAAATGATGGCAGATAAAGACCTGCATAGTCCATCTAGTCTGACCCAGGGCTGCCGAGAGACTGAGCCGGGCCCGGGGCAGGACCGCTGCCGCCACTGCTCCCGTCCCCCTTCCCCCAGGATTACCGCTGCTGCAACTGAGATACCTTGGGGCTGGAGGGGATCTTGAGGCCCCGCCAGCAGAAGAATCCAGCACTGCTCTTCACTCCATGCCTGCCTTGCCCCTGCGGCTGATTTATTTCTCTTGTCGCGCATGCTCGGTTTCAAAACCAAGCATGTGCCTGAGGGGGAAAAGCAGCCACTCAGCACGGCGGTAGAGGTGAGCGAAGAGCAGTGCTGGAGGGGGGTCCAGCGCTGGAGTTTTCTTTCTCCTGCTCCTGTCAGGACCCGATCACTTGGGACCCGTCAGGAACAGGAGATTTAGAGAGAGAGAGAGAGAGAGAGAGAGACCCGGCACCGGGCCCCCCCTTGGAGGCCAGGCCCAGGAAATTTTGTAACCCCCCCCCCCCTCTCAGTGACCCTGGTCTGTCCAACAGTCACATTCATTTTCAAAGCATTATTGAAACAACAATCCAACAGTATTACTGCAACATATTACTCACTAAGTTCCATTATATGATGTCTTCCCCTCCCCCACCGAAAGAGAGAGAAGAGACAAAGATGACCCCAAGGTTAAGTGCTGATGTGACAGGGAGGATGAGAGTGTTATCCATAGAAACAGGAGAGGTGATTTTAGGGAGAATGATATGACACTCAGGAAAGATGTTTTATTTAAATTACATCCAGTTTAGATCTTGAACTTAACATCCACCTGTCTACCAGGACTCTTTTGTTGTACAGTTAGGTGGGCTGGGTTTCCATTTTTCACCAGTCACCTCATACATTTCTTTTGTGCAGGATTTCTGGGGCTGCCTCATCCCTAGGGAAAGGCTGGCTCTAATTACGCAGAATGACCTTGAGAGCTTTTCTTGTAATTTCTTCTTCAGCTAATTTAGTGGCCAGGTAGGGTGGGTGCAATGTATGGAAATTTCACTTTTGCTTGACCCTTATTGCTCATCCGCCGTCCCCCAACTTTCTGATTACAAATGTCACTGAATCTTGCTTATCAAATCAGGGTTGTTATAGAGTAAGCCTTTGCACAAAATAAACCCCTGCTTTTGAAAATAACAGAGTGAGATCACTTATTCCATTACTTTTAATTGGTTAATCCTCTTGGTCTACTTGGTATTCATGTTGCTAAATAAAGTAGCATTAATTCACTCCAGTAATGACATCTTATTGTCATGTGTCTTGTTTTTCTTTTACAATGCACATACCACATTGATTTACCACTCCAGTAGGTTAAAGAAAATGTATACATTAGACAGGAGTAATTAATCTGTGTACAGTACCTTTCTAAGCCTGTTCCTAACCCTTTCTGTGAAACATGTTGATATGAAACAATTGGAACTGTGAATGGTGTCATAAGGCTGTGTTTATATCAGCTCAGAGTGTCAGAATTTATTACCATGTGGTTCGTATTGATGGATTAGGTTTGTTAGTGAGTGCTGCTTGAAAGCATGTACCAGTTGAAATCGCCTCATATGCATAGTACATACAGATTAAATACAATTACATATTTGATATACAGTTGGACCTTGCTATAAATAGCCCACTGTCAGCAGACACAATGCCATAATAGTAGTGTTGTGACATCATTAATGGGTTATGATAACTTTCCCTGTTTATGTAGAACTAACCTTTGCAAAAAAAGATAAAAACAGACTCTATAGTTTCTAATATAAAGATCAAGACATACTTGTAAAGGACCATACAGTCTCCCAATTATAAACATAGCATGTGTGTACACAAAAGTCCAATCGTTGAGTATTCAAGACCCTTCCTCTTTGTGACTCAAGTCTTCAAAAAGAGCAATCCAAATTATTGGCCTCTGACGTGGTCCGTATTTTATTATTATTATGATTTATTTACCGCCTTTTTGAAGGAATTAACTCAAGGCGGTGTACAGCAAGAATAAGTCAAATCTAAGCAATAGACAATTACAGCAGTAAAATATTCAAATTATAATATTATTATTATTATTTGTACCATTTGTATCCCACATTTTCCCACCAGTTTGCAGGCTCAATGTGGCTTACATTATGCCGTAATGGTGATCGCCATTCCGGGTAGAGACTTACAAGTGATATTACATAAGGTGCATGCATGATAAAGTATAATACTTTATGGTATTACATAAGGTTCCTGAGTGATAGAGTAAATATAACATAGGTTGGATAGTCAGCTATATAGAGTTCATTTCTGACATGAGAAATAAAGTGGTAGTGCGTATTGCGTAGTTTTCATTAGTAGTCATGTGGTTGTCATTCAGGTGTAGGGGTGTGGTTTTGTCTAGTTGATATAAAGTCTGTGGTTAGGATGGCACGTTGTGATATGCCTTCTTGAATAAGTCAGTTTTCAGTAGTTTTCGGAAGATAGTTAGGTCATGCATTGTTTTTATACAAAATATGGCATAGTATGCTACATTATAATATCAATACAATATGCAATGAAACATTTTAGTAGACAGCATAGGGTGTAACCAAAGATGGAACATATAGACAGATAAGACAGAGTAACAGGAGTAAGAAAATAAGGGGACTAATATAAAAAATGATGCGCATGAGGTCAGAAAGGTGCTTGAAAATGATCTTAGCTAGGGTAGGAGTGGATAAACATGTATTGTTATAGTAAATTTTACCCTTTAGAAAGGCCCTGTGGTACTATTAAAAATCAGAGGAATCATATTAAAAAAGAAAGCATTTTCTGCTTTAATGCATCAATAACTTAATTTCACGGTCTTTAAATTACGTATCTCAGAAAAGCAGATTTATATCAAATAAATGGGACATTTGCTAAAACGTTTGATGTTTCCCACTTCACAAAGCCACCGTTGGTTCTCAGAAAGGGTGAAATTTTAAATATTCATCAAAAAAGGATGCTTTAAAATCATTTCAGTAATAAAAAGATTTGTTGACCATAGAGTTTCTGCCCTTGAATAGCTAATAGTCAGTGGAAAATGAGATACTGGCCAACAGGATGATTTTGAATGCTCAGTCACAGAAATGCTTGCCATTCAGGTTCAAGGTTTAAACCTCTAGGGGATTCTGTTTGCCATTACTGCTCTTCACGTATTAATCACTGTGTAATATTACCTTGCTGTCTCAGTGCAATGACTTCCAATGTCACAAATTTCAAGTTATCGTCTGATTTTTTCTCTGTCTTTCCTCTGTTTCAACAATGGTACACTGAGAGGGTAGTTCTTAATGCATGGGACAAAAAGTCAGGCTTTTACTGCACCTTAACTTACCATGGTACAAGAATAATACAGTACAAGAATAGTGCTGCTTGTGATCAACCTTGCAAGCAGTGTTAATTTACCATCCTGGGAGCATTAGGCCACAAAGCTGCAGCTCGATGTTCCCCGGCACTTTTAAAGGGGCTGGCACATGATACAGCTGCCCTCTTCCTCCCCAATGACCTCCTCTATACAAGGGACTTCCCTTGAAGCTCCCCTAATGCCCCCCAATTCCAGACCCCCCTCCTATAGAGGCCACTTTCAGGCCTACCTGACACAGTCCCTGTGTCTAGTGGGGTTGAGGCAGGAGTAATCTCCAGTTGCTCTTGCCCGTTGCCAGTGCCGGATTCTAAATGTCAAGAGCAACCCCTAGCAGTAGTTTCATGGCACAGCTGGGGGTCAAGCTGCTGTATAAGCTGCATTATTCAATTTGCATAATAATGAGTTGCTTTATCATGCATTTACATGCTTCACTACTACTACTACTATTAAACATTTCTACAGCGCTACTAGACTTACGCAGCGCTGTACAAATTAACATGAAAAGACAGTCCCTGCTCAACAGAGCTTACAATCTAAATTGGACAGACGAACAGACAGCTAGGGGTGGGGAAATTGCAGTGGTAGGTGTGATAAGTGAGGGTGTTGAGTAAGAGAGTCATGGTTAGGAGTCGAAAGCAGTAGCAAAGAGGTGGGCTTAAAGCCTAGACTTGAAGACAGCCAGAGACTGAGCCTGACGTACCGGCTCAGGGAGTCTATTCCAGGCATAGGGAGCAGCGAGATAGAAGGAACGGAGCCGGGAGTTAGCAGTGGGGGAGAAGGGGGACGACAGGAGACATTTACCCAGCGAACGGAGTTCACGGGGAGGAGTGTAGGGAGAGATGAGAGCGGAAAGGTACCGAGGAGCTGCGGAGTGGATGCACTTGTAGGTCAAAAGGAGAAGTTTGAACCGTATGCGGAAGCGGATAGGGAGCCAGTGGAGCGACTTGAGGAGAGGGCTAACGTGAGTATAGCGACTCTGGCGGAATATAAGACGCGCAGCAGAGTTTTGGACAGATTGAAGAGGAGATAGATGGCTGAGCGGGAGACCAGCGAGAAGCAAATTGCAGTAGTCTAGGCGAGAGGTGATAAGGGTGTGGGTAAGGGATTTGGTAGTGTCCTCGGAGAGGAAAGGGTGAATTTTGTTAATATTATATTCACATCTCATTACTATGGGGCCCTTTTAGTAAGTGGCAGTAAGCCCACTGCAGGCTTACCGCGTGCCAATCTGGAGCTACAGCTGGCCTAACGCGGGCACTGGCAGCAGTTCCACCCCCAGTGCACGACATTTCTGGAACTAACAAAAATATTCTAAAAATATTTCCACAGGGAGTTACCTGGAGGTAATCGGGCAGTGCCGCATGCTACCCGATTATTCCTGGGTTAGCGCGGGAGCCCTTACTGCCACCTATAAGAGTGCATGTAGTTTCTAGGAACACCCATGACCCTCCCTTGGCCATGCCCCCGTTTGAGATCAGCACATTAAAATTTACATGCGCCACTTTACAGAATATATTTAGAAAGTTGTGTGCGTAAATTCTAATTAGTGTCAATTAGTGGCAATAATTGCTCATTGGCTGATTATTGATGCCGATTGGCTTGTTAAACAATTAAGCTGTGTGTGCAATTTGGCCGTACTACCAAATCTGCACGTACAACTTTAGTCACCATCTATAGGATCTGGGGGGGTAGTGGACTGAATATCACCTTCAACTAGGTAACTTCCAGTATCGCCTTAGCAGTGTGTACTGGTACTATTTTATTTATTTTTATTTTATTTGTACCCCGTGTTTTCCCACTCATAGCTGGTTCAATGTGGCTTACATATTATATACAGGTACTTATTTGTACCTGGGGCAATGGAGGGTTAAGTGACTTGCCCAGAGTCACAAGGAGCTGCAGTGGGAATTGAACTCAGTTCTCCAGGATCAAAGTCCACTGCACTAACCACTGGGCCACTCCTCCACTAGCAACATTCCATGTAGAAGCCTGCCCTTGCAGATCAGCAATGCGGCCGCGCAGGCTTCTGTTTCTGTGAGTCTGACGTCCTGCAAACAGAAGCCTGCGCGGCTGCATTGCTGATCTGCAAGGGCAGGCTTCTACATGGAATGTTGCTAGTGGAATAGCAACATTCCATGTAGAATCTCAAATAGGGAAAGGGAATGGGACTTGATATACCGCCTTTCTGAGGTTTTTGCAATTACATTCAAAGTGGTTTACATATATTCTGATATTTATTTTGTACCAAGGGCAATGGAGGGTTAAGTGACTTGCCCAGAGTCACAAGGAGCTGCCTGTGCCTGCAGTGGGAATCGAACCCAGTTCCCCAAGACCAAAGTCCACCACGCTAACCACTAGGCCACTCCTCCACTATCTGAATAACACTGGAGCAGGCAGTGGTAATTTTCAGTGGCATTATCCGGACAATAATGACAAAAAGTGGCTGACCCTGGTGAGCAGCACTCATCATATCAGGTACTAATAAACTTATCCAGAAAGGAACTGCACCTACCTGGCTAAGGGATCCTACAAAGCTGCGGTAAAAAGTGGCTTGCAGTAGTGTGAGCACACCTTTTAGCCGTAGACTGGGCCATTTTTTACCGCAGCTGAGATAAAAGTTATTTTTTTAATGGGCCAGGAAATGGGCCTCCACTAATATTATAACCCACTTGGTAACTATGCAGCGCGCATCAACCTAGGTGCACTGCCAGTCACCACCAGGAACGCCCCCGCAGTAGAAAATAGAAAATTGTTTTCTACCGCAGGATTCATAGCATGCCAAACTCAGAATTACTGCTGGGCACACATGCTATCCTGGGGGTAGTGCCGATTAGCCGCGTGCTACCCACGCGTTAGCCCTCCCACGCCTTTTTAAAAGGGCCCCTAAGTGCTGCTGAATATCAACCCCCTAATGGGGTAATTCTGTATACTGTGTCAAACGTTTGGTGCTCAGAAGGAAATTAATGGTAGTTAAGCTCCAAATTGGGTGGGGGGGGGGGGGGGGGTGGGGGGAATGCGTTAGGTGCCTCAATGCAGTGGTTCCCAAACCTGATCCTAGAGGCACCCCGGCCAGTCAGGTTTTTTTTGATATCCACAAAGAATATTCATGAGGGATATTTCCATGCGATGGAGGCAGTGCATGCAAATCTATCTCATGAATATTCATTGCAGATATCCCAAAAACCTGACTGGCTGGGGTGCCTCCAGGACCAGGTTTTGGAACCACTGCCTCAATGTACTTAAGCACTATTGTATAACTGGGTGCCTACGTGTTCTAGAGCATAAGTGCAATGGGGACTTTCACATGGGTGGGTCATGGGCGTTACAACTATTTAAGCATGCATTTTATTGAATGCTGATACTTATGTACCTAACTGCTGCATTTAGGTGCTCACATATACACGTGCCCTAAAGTGAGTGTAAGTGGTGCCACCTAAATTTAGGCATCTAATTGACACAGGGACGGATTGGCCATAATGGCAACCTGGCAGTGCCTGAGGGCCCAGAGGGTCTGGTGGACCCAATGCCTCTCTCCCTCACTCTTTCTTGCCTGCTACTGTTGCTTTTCCCGGCGCTGCCGCTTCTTCTTAATGGCTGCCGAGACACGCAAGCAGGGGCGCAGCCATACTTTGACGGGAAGGGGAGCCAGAGTCCAAGGTGGGGAGGGCATATTTTGGCCCGCCTCCCTGCCGCCACCACTTCAGCCTCCTGCGGCCACTACCACTTCCCCACCGCTGCCCTCCTGTTGCCGCTTCCGCCTTCCCTGCAACCACTCCCCCTGCCACTGTTAAGGTACCTTGGCTGGCGGGGTTCCCCAGAGCCAATTTGGGGGGCCCAGGATCCTGTGGCCCCCAGTAGCTATGCCACTGCCCGCAAGATTGCCAGAGGAAGTCTTGGCACCCATTAAGAAGAAGTGGCAGCACCGGAAAAAGCAGCAGCAGCGGGCAGGAAAGTGTGGAGTTCTTTCCTGCCCCCCCCAAAGGGGCTACTAGACCACCAGGGCCCTTCAATTAGGCCGGGGGGGGGGGGCTGTAGTGTGCAGGGGGGGATGCTGGAAACAAATGTAGGGTGGAAACAGGGGCCCGGATCACTGTCTGTCCGCCCCTGAATTGATAATTTACACTGGTATTTTATAGTGCACAAATTTGCTGTTATAGAGTTCTAGCTTAACATCTATATTTTGAGGGGACGATATTCATACCATGGGAAGTAGCCGGGCTGCCTCCCGTGGTCAGTGCCGAGCCCGGATATTCAATGCCGGGCCATTTTCAGTGACCGGCATTGAATATCCATGTGTTTTTTGGCAGGTTGAAATTTAAGCTGTCAAGCCGATATTCAGCACTGGCTAGTTAACTTTAAACCTGCCAAAGATATTGCAGCTATTTTGGCAGCCTAATTTGGCCAGCAAACATATCCGGCAATGCACTGAATATCGATATCATGCGATATAACCGGCAATGCACTAAGCACTAACCGGCAATATTCAGCAGGAGATAACTAGCTATCTCCTGCTGAATATTGCTGGATAGCCAGTTGAATGCCTAATGTTTAGCGCTCTTTATAGAATTGCTGTCTAAGGGGTGAATTCTATATATGGCACCAAAAAAAATCAGCGCCCAAAAAGCACTATTCTATAAGCCATGCTTAAAGTTAAGTGCGGTTTATAGAATAGCGCTTACACCCGGGAATCACGGCTAACTTTAGGTGCAGTCATTTGCACCAACTGAATCGTGGTGTGAATGCGCGTGCCTACATTAGGCACATATCCCCCCCTCATTCTATAACACGTGTAGATATTGGGAATTCCCCTGTTGTGCCCATGACCCTCTCATTTCCACACCTGCTTTTTGAACTCACGCATGGATTCCATTCCTAAATTTACATGCGTACATTCTAATTAAATCTGATTATTAGCGCCAATAATTGCTTGTTAACAAGCCAATTATCAGCACTAATTAGCTTTTATTCAATTAAATTACACACCCAAATTTGCGCACACAATTTTTAGCAATTTTTATAGAATTTTTATAGGATTTTATAGAATTTGGGAGTAAGTGAATCCAGACTGCCCCAATTTGACTGCCCCTATCGGACCGACCGTTCACTTGTCTATTAGATTGTAAGCTCTTTGAGCAGGGACTGTCTCTCTTTGTTAAATTGTACAGCGCTGCGTAACCCTAGTAGCGCTCTAGAAATGTTAAGTAGTAGTAGTAGTATTTCCAACATACTGAGGCTAAAGCTGCGGTGAGGGTCTCTGTATTGTCTATTTCTTACCAGCTAGAGCTGTTTCTCTTGTGTTTGCTTTTAAGAGTTTTCGATAAGGGAGTTCTCCTGTTTATTTAACAAGGTGTGTGGCAGATCTGAGTTCTGAGCATTTCTATAAAAGGTTCAGAAAGTATCTTGAAAATGTAACCAGTATCGGTATATCACATGGCCATAAAGTCCCCAGAGAACTGTTCTGTCCTGGAAATTTCTTCACTAATACAGGCTGGCTGCCTCTCTGCCTAAGTTTAGCTGCAGTGAGGGGAAGCCAGAAGTGTCCTATTACGGCCTCAAGCTTTTATTACCTTCTGGTACAAAGAAAAATAATCAGCCTAGGGCGTGTTGTGCCCCACTAGCTGCAGTGAAAGCAAAGCTGTGAGTGGATTTCTTTCTGCAAGAAAGACTTTTTTTTTTTAATTGTTACTCTTATTGCGGGATAAAAAGTCATTGATCCTATGGTACCTGGACTTTCTGTACATGTTTTTAAATAAGTTGCTAGCAGGAAGTGGTGATGCAGTAGACACGCTGAAGTACACACTGAGCTGATCTTCTAAATTCGGATAAATTAAAACTGTGTGTGGCATTTGAAAGGGAACAGAGAACCTATGTTATTAATACTAATGGATGGCACTAATGCCGACACAACCCCATTCACTTTGAATAGCTAGCATGGCTTAGTACATGGGAGGGTTGGTGATTATACTTGCCTTTGTCTCTTTTACTAAGTGGCGGTAAGCACTAACGTGTGATTACCACATGCTAAAAGGCACTACCACAGATGGGACATGCTCAGGCAATCCTGCGGTTGTACTGGGATCAGCGCACGCTACCCATGCGCTAAAAACTAGGTTCTATTTTTTAGTGTGGGTGCATGTTTGGAGGTGGGAGAGTAGGCGTGCCGTGCACTAATTGGGTAGTGCAGGTAAATCACTGCACGCAACCCGACTGGCGCAGTTAGCGCATGAGCCTTTACCGCCTAGTAAATAGATGGCTGCAAGGGCTCACGCACTAACGGCCATACGCTAATTGAGAAATTCATGGCCATCAATGGGGAACTAGAAATTGTGGCTACTTTACAGCCACACTAAAAGTGGCCTCAGTGCAAGGGAAAGCCCCGCACTACTGATACCACCGGACACTTTTAAGCTCAGCTTAGTGAAGGTTATCAACATTTCTGCACTGTGGGGCCCTTTTACTAAAGGGTTTGCCATGCAGCAACCCGGAACTTCCACTGGCCCAACGCTGCCTCTGGTGGTAGTTCTACCTCGAGTGTGCGCCATTTCTGGTGCAACAAAAAAATTTTTTTGTAATTTTTACTGTGGCACTAACCAAACGGTAATCGGGCAGCGCTGCCTGGTTACTGTCAAGTTTACCGCGGGAGCCCTTACCGCCATCTCAGCTGGTGGTGGTAAGTGCTCCCCACTGTGTAGCCACACAGTAAGAGTAATCTTACCGCATGGTCAAATTTTTAGGGGCTTTTTACACGCTGCAGGAGAAAGGGACCCAGCCTGTGGGGAAAATGGCCCCAGCCACTAGTGCAGGGTCCTTTTTACCGCAGCTTGGTAAAAGGAGCCCTATATTTCTAGCAACAGTTCCTTCTGAGAGTAAATCGTATGTTAAAATGTGTAAATAAGTGATGCCTTCTTTGGTTGCCTCTGTTTTTCAAGCACGGTCTCGTTTACTTTGAAGGTATTAATAATTCAGTTTCTGTATCTGATGTTTCCTTTTAGAATGGTTTATTTACTAGGTCCAGGTCTGTTTATCTTCTTACATATATCCTAGTGCTCTATTGCTGCCTAAAGAAAGAGTTGGTACTCTTTTCCCCAGCTCATGTAGCTGTACTAGAAGGGATTTCTTTATTCATCATCACTTGATAGACTTTTTTTTAAACTTTATCTTTATTAAGCTTTTTAACAAACATAATTTCACATTTATGAATGATAATACACAATTTGGAAATAAAAATTATATAGACAAGCAAATATTTTTTGTTTCAAATAGTTATCGACCACAAGAATAAGAAATCAATCCAAGATGTAAGATTAATAATATAATCTAAAGGAAATAAACATACATTGTAAATTATATTAATGAAGTGTCACATCCCCGAGTGATTCACTCCAAGGCTGTTAAACAGTGTACATATGGGATTAAACCACTACATTAACCTCTTCCCTAGTGATTAGAAATTCCTCTAGCTGTTTGGGGTCAAAAAATTGAAACTGTTTAGATTGAAACACTATTCTACATACACAAGGAAATTTCAACAGGAAGGTAGCTCCTATTGCCACAGTTCTTGTGCGTAAAGCCAAAAAGGCTTTACGCCTCTTCTGAGTCTCTCTTGATAAGTCTGGGTATATTCTTATTTTTGACCCCCAAAAAACTGAATCCAAATGTCTTAAAGAAAGTCTTAGTACTGCATCCCGATCCATCTCCAAGGCAAATGAGACTAATAATGTTGCTCTTTTTGGTATAACGTCTAATGATGACTCCAAAAAGGTAGTCAGATTCATCACTGCACCACCCACTTGATAGACTTTAATCCTGTGTGTTGCTCTATACATATAGAAACTCAAGCAGACTTTTATGAAGGAGTATTAACAAGCGGAGGCAGTGGAATGAGGAGGGCACTGGGGCTATGGCCAGACCAATGTTTTGCCCAACACAACATCAGCAATTGGGATGAGGGTGGGAGGGGGGAAGGGAAATGGGTTTGTTGGTCTCTAATCAGAAAGGTGTTCTGCTGCATTGATAATTTTACTGATGTGTTGGTCCTCATAAAGTAAAATAAAGATCTTATTAGATAACAAAGGAACTAATTTTAACACAAAACCATGGTCTGCTCTGTCTCCCCCCCTTCCCCATGCATTTTGTTCTGGATCGTCACAGCTGTGCAGGCTTCACCTGCAAACTTGTGCAATGTTTGGATCAAGTGACCCTCAGGGGGAGGAATGCTGGCTTCGGCCTAACCCCTGGTAAGCCTTTCCTCGGCTCAGAAGTGCCCAGCTCTACCACCAGCTGCCTTTCAGGTGCTGTGGAGGACTTGCAGGTCATCTGCATATCTTTTACAGCCTTCTCCGGGGTGACTCCCAGGTCCACTCCGATCCACTCAGGGCCTCTGCTCTAGGTGCCACGCGCCTGGGCATTTTCTCTTTACATTTATTTTTCTCCCAGTTACTACTTATGGCTCCAGTACACTTTTTCTTCTTGGTACTGTCCCTTCCTAATCTGTTTCTCCATCTGAAACCACTGTACACTGCAGGAACACATTGTCCACCCTCTGTATTCATCATCTCACCATCTCTTTTTTTTCCTCTTCCTTTTTCTCAGCTCTCAACCTTCAACATTTCCTTCCTTCCATTCATCCATCTCCTTTCTATCTGAGTACATCTCGCCTTCGTCGCTGTCGTCATACCTCTCCTACTGTTCTCCATATTCTCTTGCTCCTTCTCCTACTCTCCGCTGGGGACATTAATCCCAATCCTGGTCCTCCACATCAGCTCTCATCCTATTTGTGCAGGTCACACCGTGATATCTCCAATCTAATTTCTGTTCCTCTCCTCCCCCCTTCTTCCCTGCCTTTCTCTTGCGCTCTGTGGAATGCCCGCTCTGTCTGTAACAAACTTTCCTACATCCATGACCTCTTTATCTCTCGTACTCTCCATCTGCTTGCCCTAACTGAAACTTGGCTTTACCCTGAAGACTCTGCTTCAGTCGCCGCCCTATGCCATGGAGGTTATCTTTTCTCCCATACTCCTCGCCCGGTAGGCTGCAGAGGTGGTGTTGGGCTACTACTTTCACCCTCTTGTAGATTTCAACCTCTTCTTCCACCTCAGTCTCACTGTTTTTCTTCCTTCAAAGTCCACTCCATCCATCTATTTGCTCCTCTGCCTCTCCGAGTAGCAGTCATTTATCGACCCCCTGATAAGTCCCTTTCTTCCTTTCTCACTGACTTTGATGCCTGGCTTTCTTTCTTTCTTGAACCTTTATCTCCTTCCCTCATTCTTGGGGATTTTAACATTCATGCTAATGATCCCTCTGACTCGTATGCTTCTCAGTTTCTTGCTTTAACATCCTCTTTCAATCTTCAACTGTGCTCCACTGCCCCCACTCACCAGAATGACCACTGTCTTGATCTTATCCTCTTCTCAAACTGCTCACTCTCCAGTTTCTGTGCCTCAACTCTTCCCCTCTCTGACCATAATCTGATAACTTTCACACTTAAACACCCTCCTCCCCAGTCTTGTCCAATCTTAACCAATACATTTAGGAATCTTCAAGCTATTGACCCTTCTACTCTGTCCTAGAGTGTTTCAAATATCTTCTCTACCACTATTCTGCTTATTTTCGAAGGAGATGGTCAGCCATCTTCCGACACAAATCAGGAGATGGCCAGCCATCTCCTAAACCCGTCCAAATCAGTATAATCGAAAGCCGATTTTGGCCGGCTTCAACTGCTTTCCGTCGCAGGGCCAGCCAAAGTTAAAGGGGGCGTGTCGGCAGGGTACGGAAGGCGGGACGGGGGCGTGGTTACGAGATGGCCGGCTTCGGCTGATAATGGAAAAAAGAAGGCCGGCTCTGATGAGCACTTGGCCGCTTTACTCGGTCCATTTATTTTTAGGACCAAGCCTCAAAAAAGTGCCCCAATCGACCAGATGACCACTGGAGGGAATCGGGGATGACCCCCTGTTACTCCCCCAGTGGTCACCAACCCCTCCCACTCTAAAAAATAACTTAAAAACAATTTTTTGCCAGCCTCTATGCCAGCTTCAAATGTCATACCCATCTCCCTGACAGCACTATGCGGGTCCCTGGAGCTGTTTTTAGTGGGTACTGCAGTGCACTTCAGGCAGGCAGACCCAGGCCCATCCCCCCTACCTGTTACACTTGTGGCGGTAAATGGGAGCCCTCAAAAAACCGACCACAAACCCACTGTACCTACATCTAGGCGCCCCCCTTCACCCATAAGGGCTATGGCAGTGGTGCACAGTTGTGGGTAGTGAGTTTGGGGGGGGGGGTTGGAGGGGCTCAGCACACAAGGTAAGAGAGCTATGTACCTGGGAGCTTTTTCTGAAGTCCACTGCAGTGCCCCCTAGGTGGCCCGGTTGGTGTCCTGGCATGTGAGGGGGACCAGTGCACTACAAATGCTGGCTCCTCCCATGACCAAATGCATTGGATTTGGCCGGGTTTGAGATGGCCGCCATTAGTTTCCATTATCGCCGGAAACCGATGGCGGCCATCTCTAATGCCGGCCCAAATGTTGAGATTTGGCCGGCCCCGACCGTATTATCGAAACGAAAGATGGCCGGTCATCTTGTTTCGATAATGGGTCGGGTATGCCGCTTTACGGGGCTGGCCCCGATCGATTATGCCCCTCCACGTTATCCAAGTCTGTCAATGAGGCTGTCTCTTCCTATAATACTATTCTCTCCCATTCCCGTTCTGTAAAACGTACCAAACCCCAGCCTTGGCTGACCTCTAGAATCCGCTACCTACATTCCTGTGCCTGCTCTGTCGAACGCCTTTGGCTGAAATCCCGTACCCATGCTGACTTCATACATTTCAAATTCTTGCTGACCTCCTTCCAGGCTGCTCTTTTACTTGCCAAACAGGACTATTACATCCAGTTGACAAATTCTCTTGGCTCAAACCCTCGACGTCTCTTTGCCACACTGAACTCTCTCCTCAAAGTGCCTTCACTTCCAATCCCCCTTCACTTTCCCCCCAGACTCTGGCTGAGTACTTTCATGACAAGGTTCACAAGATTAAACTTGAATTCTCAACCAGGTCACCTCCACCTCTCCTTCCCTTAGTCCATTCTCTCATCCATCCAACCCCTGCCTCCTTTTCTTACTTTTCTGAAATCACTGAAGAGGAAACTACACATCTTATTTCCTCCTCGAAATTAACTACCTGTTCCTCTGATCCTATTCCCACCCATCTACTTAACACTATCTCTCCTACTGCCATCCCTTTTATCTGTCATATCCTCAATCTTTCACTTTCCACTGCGACTGTCCCTGATGCCTTCAAACATGCCGTAGTCACACCACTCCTAAAAAACCTTCATTGGACCCTACCTGTCATTCCAACTATCGCCCCATCTCCCTCCTCCCTTTCCTATCCAAGATACTTGAACGTACTGTTCACCGCCATTGCCTTGACTTTCTTTCATCTCAAGTTATTCTTGATCCACTTCAATCTGGCTTTTGCCCCCTTCATTCAACTGAAACAGCATTTGCTAAAGTCTCCAATGATCTGTTCCAGGCCATATCCAAATGTCTCTATTCTATCCTCATCCTTCTCGATCTATCTGCTGCTTTTGACACTGTTGATCACAGCCCACTCCTTGATACGCTGTCCTCACTTGGATTTCAGGGCTCTGTTCTTTCCAGGTTTTCTTCTTATCTCTCCCAGCGTACCTTTAGTGTATACTCTAGTGGATCCTCCTCTACTTCTATCCCACTGTCAGTTGGTGTACCTCAGGGATCTGTCCTGGGACCTCTTCTTTTCTCCATCTATACTTCTTCCCTTGGTACTCTGATCTCATCCCATGGTTTTCAGTATCATCTTTACGCTGATGACTCCCAGATCTACCTCTCCACACCAGAAATCTCAGCCGAAATCCAGGCCAAAGTATCAGCCTGCCTGTCTGACATTGCTGCCTGGATGTCTCAGCACCCCAAAGTATCAGCCTGCCTGTCTGACATTGCTGCCTGGATGTCTTAGCGCCATCTGAAACTAAACATGACCAAGACTGAGCTTCTTATCTTTCCCCCTAAACCAACCCCTCCTCCTCCCCCATTCTCTGTGTCTGTGGATAACACTCTCATCCTTCCTGTCTCATCAGCTCGTAACCTTGGGGTCATTTTCGACTCTTCCCTCTCCTTCTCTGCACATATTCAGCAGACTGCTAAAAACCTGTCGTTTCTTTCTCTATAATATCACCAAAATTCGCCCTTTCCTTTCTGAGCACACTACCAGAACCCTCATCCACACTCTTATCACCTCTCACTTAGACTATTGCAACTTACTTCTCACAGGTCTCCCACTTAGCCATCTCTCTCCTCTTCAATATGTTCAAAATTCTGCTGCACTACTAATATTCCGCCAGTGTCGTTATGCTCATATTAGCCCTCTCCTCAAGTCACTTCACTGGCTTCCTATCCGTTTCCTCATACAGTTCAAACTCCTCTTATTGACCTATAAGTGCATTCACTCTGCAGCTCCTCAGTACCTCTCCACTCTCATCTCTCCCTACATTCCTCCCCGGGAACTCCGTTCACTGGGTAAATCTCTCTTATCTGCACCCGTCTCCTCCACTGCTAACTCCAGACTCTATTCCTTTTATCTTGCTGCACCATATGCCTGGAATAGACTTCCTGAGCCGGTATGTCAAGCTCCATCTCTGGCCGAATTCAAATCTAAGCTAAAAGCCCACCTTTATGATGCTGCTTTTAACTCCTAACCCTTATTCACTTGTTCAGAACCCTTATTTTATCATCCACACTTTAATATTCCCTTATCTCTTGTTTGTCCTGTTTGTCTGTCCTTATTAGATTGTAAGCTCTGTCGAGCAGGGACTGTATCTTCATGTTCAAGTGTACAGTACTGCGTACGCCTAGCAAGCGCTTTAGAAATGATAAGTAGTAGTAGTAGTAGTTTGCATTCATTTTTACAACCTTTGTAGAAATATGAATAAGAAACAGAGTGTGAATGCATCTGTTGCTGGTTTCATATCTTTGGATGGTTCTCTATGGGCATAGTTTTACTTGGCAGCTAAGATTTAATACTAAAAAATGCAGGGTCATGCATTTGGGGTGCAAAGCCCTAAAGGAATGGTACAATTCAGGAGGTGAAGTGTGTCTGTCCATGAAAGAGAAGCAGGACTTAGGAGTGATTGTATGTGATGATCACAAGGTGACTAAACAGGTAGAAAAAGCAAAAGTGAAAGCTAGAAAGAGACTTGGGTGCAAAGAGAAAGGAATGGCCAGCAGAAAAACGAAGGTGATATTGTTTCTGTATGTCTCTGGTGAGGCCTCATTTTGAGTATATGGGAAGTTCTGGAGACCGCACCTTCGTAAAGATAAAAACAGGATGGAGTCGGTTTAGAGGGCAGCTACTGAAATGGTCAGTAGTCATCATGAAGTGTATGAGGACAGACTTAAGGATCTCAATATGTGTATTTTGGAAGAAAAGGTAGGAGAGGGGAGATATAATAAAGACATGTAAGTACTTCTATGGCATAAATGCCGAGGAGGCGAGTCTTTCAATTGAAAGGAAGCTCTGGAATGAAGGCATAAAGGATGAAGGTGAAAGGGGATAGGCTCAGAAGTAACCTGAGGAAATACATCTTCATGGAAAGGGCGGTGAATGCATGGAATGGTGAAGACAAAGACTGCATCTGAATTCAGGTAAACTTGGGACAATTACGTAGGATCTCTAAGAGAGAGAAACAGATCGTAGGTGGCATGGATGGGCAGACTGGATAAGCCATATGGTCTTTATCTGCCTTCATTTTTCTCTCTTTCTATGTTTCTGCTTCATCTAGAAACATGAGACTAGGCCTATTGCAATCATTTAAACATTTGCTATACTGGCAAAAATGGGGAGTAATTAGTGGTTAAAGTAAGTAGGCTAAGAACTAGGAGAGCCAGGGTTCAGTTTTCACTTCTCTCATTGATACTATTTGTGACCTTGGTAGTATCTCTCCACTGCCTCAAGTACAAACTTAGATTATAAGCCCCCTGGGGACAGTAAAATACCTACTGTACCTGAATGCAATCCACCTTGTGCTTAGATTTGGAAAGGCCCAAGATTAGGTGGTCACCAAGGGCAGCAGCTTCAAGGGGTACAGCAAAAAGCAGCAGGTTTCAAAGCAAAGGAGAATCTTGACAGCCACTCAAACTGCAGAAAACTATCAGTCTGTACAGGGAGAATAGGACTTTCCAAATACCCCTGTACCCAGGTAAATGAACTTTGGAAATTGCCCTCTATATATTAAATAAAGTTAACATTTAAAATGCATTGGATAAACACAAAGGAATCCTGTTTAGAAGGAATGGATCCACAGAAGCTTAGTGGAGGTTGTGTGGCAACACTGGTAATTGGGAAGCAAAGCCAGTGCTGGGCAGACTTCTATGGTCTGTGCCCTGGAAATGTCAAGGACAAATCAAGGTCAGGTATACATATAAAGTATTACATACAATGAGTTTATCTTGTTGGGCAGACTGGATGGACCGTACAAGTTTTAATCTGCCGTCATCTACTATGTTACTATGTTTTGATGTTGAGTTGACGTTCATGTTGATTTGTGCTTGATACTGCTTTTTGGGGGGTGCCAATGAAAGCAGTTTATTTATTAGGATTTATTTACCTCATTTTTGAAAGAATTCACTCAAGGCGGTGTACAGTAAGAATAAATCAAACATAGGCAATAGATAATTACAGCAGTAAAAATATTCAAATAATAATACAAAGTATGGCATAGCATACTATTTACAATGTCCAACACAATACATCATAAAAACATTTTAATAACATAGGGTGTAAGCAAAAATGGAACATAAAGATAGATAAGAGAGTAAGAGGAGTTAGAAAATAAGGTGACTAAAGAAATTTGCAGTTGCACATATGGTCAGAGAGGTGATTAAATATTATCTCAGCTACGGTAAGAGTGGATAAACATGTCCTGCTGTAGTATGTGCATCCCGTGTCACTCCTTGTGTGTGTGTGTGAGACTAACAAGTTAGTTACTTCTTCAATTAAAGGCCTGGTTGAAGAGCCAAGCTTTCACCTGCCTCCTGAAGTAGAGAGTCTTGTGTTAAGCGGAGCCTTTCAGGGAGTGCATTCCAGAGTGTGGGAGCTAATCTGGAGAAGGCTCGCTTGCGGGTATCAGGTCATGTAATGCAGTGGTTCACAAACTGTGTGCCGTAGCACCCCAGGGTGCCACAGTGAACTCTCAGGGGTGATGCGGCATATTATCCCCACCTCCCTCCCTCATCCACCTAAGCTGCTACTACTGATTCTCTAGATGAGAAGCAGCAGTGGCAAAACAAGCTGCAACCACTGTGAGGCAGACTCTCCATACATGCGGCTGAAGGTCCTGCCCCCCCTCAGATGTCACTTCCTGTTCCGGGGCACAGATGGCAGCTGCGTGATGAAGAGTCCTGCCTTGCAGTGGCTGTAGCTCACTTTGCTGCTGCTGCTATTGGTCTAGAGAAGCAGCAACAGGGATGGGTGTGTGTGTAGAAGGGGGTACAGAGAGGAGGCAGACGCTAACTTGGGGGGAGAAACAGAGAGGGGGCTTAGGTTGGATGGAAGGAAGGAGGAAGGGAGAGAGAGAGAGAGAGTAGAAGCTGTGTGGAAGGGGTAGAAGGGGCAGAGGCTAGATGGAAGTGGAGAGAGAGGAAGGACAGAGGCTGTGTGGAAGTGGAGAGAGAAGGAGGGCAGAGAATGGATTGGAAAGGGGGAAGAGAAGGAGGGCATGTGTGGGAATGCAGGCGTCAATGGCTGAAACATGCCACCAATTTGCTTGCCGCTCAAGCAGCATGGAGCTTGGGCTTTTGACAGTGGACCTCTTTGGCTGGCTTGGGCATCTCTACCAGCAAAGACAAAACTCAATGCTTCTTGGAGGGGGGTAGAGAGATTTGAGAGGAAATGTGTAGCCTAGGGGCACCGTGACCCGAGAAAGTTTGGGAACCACTGGTGTAATGTCTTTTGGAGAGGGTGTGGTTAGGGATATTCATTGGGAGGACCTTAGTGTCCTTGGAGGTGTGTAGAGGGTAATCCTATTCTTCAAGTACTCGGGGCCATTTCCTTTAAGGACCTTGAAGAACAGAGTTTTAAATTTAGCCCTGTATTGGACTGGTAGTAAGTAGTAGTGAAGGTTTTTGCAAAAATGGTGTGATGTGGTCACTTTGCTTGTAACCTTCTATTAGTCTTGTTGCAGCATTCTGAATCAATTGGAGCTGGTGCAGACCCTTTGTAGTCAGACCAGTGTAGAGTGCTTTACAATAATCCAGTCTTGATGTTATCATGGCATGCACAACTGGGATAAGATTTATCTTCTCAATGTAAGGAGAGAGGCAGCATAGTTATTGCAAATATTAGAAGTAGCTCTTGGAGGTTGCTTGGATTTGGGGAATCAGAGTAAGTGTTGAATCTAACTACATAGTAACATAGTAGATGACGGCAGAAAAAGACCTGCACGGTCCATCCAGTCTGCCCAACAAGATAAACTCATATGTGCTACTTTTTGTGTATACCTTACCTTGATTTGTACCTGTCCTTTTCAGGGCACAGACCGTATAAGTCTGCCCAGCACTATCCCCGCCTCCCAACCACCAGCCCCGCCTCCCACCACCGGTTCTGTATTCCAAGGTTCCTGAATCTGAGGGGAAGTTTGTACTTAAGAGATTTTGATGTCAGGTACATGTCCATTTGTGTTAGACATGCTCGGTTTTACTTGGGTTCAGGCAAAGTTTGTTGTGCTTAGCCCATTCTTGAATTGATATTAGACAGGTGATCAGTTTGTTCATGGCTGTAGGTAAGTCAGGTTCAATGGGTATATGCAGCTGCACATCATCCATGTAGATGTAGAACTGAGTGTCAATCAACCGAATCAGCTTGGCTACTGGATTGAGGTAGATATTGAACAGAAAAGGTGACAGTATGCATGTTGAGGTTCATAAACCTGTCCCTATATGTTTATGTCCAAGTCAACTTACCAATTTTGTAGCCAACCTCTGGACCGACTCCATCCTGTTTATATCCTTCCTTAGGTGCGGTCTCCAGAATTGCACACTGTACTCCAAATAGGGCCTTACCAGAGAATTATATAAGGGCACTGGTGATAAAGTACACCACAACCCCATTCCAGCATATACCCCTCTAGGAGTTTGAAGATAGACTAATCTGTGAGTTTGGTGCCCTGGGACAGAGCCTTACCTGGTCCATAGGTTAAACCAGCCCTGTTGAACACAGACTGTTTGTTCTATAAGTTTTCCTAGAAATGGGATGTTGGTTACTGGCCAGTAACTTTCAAATTTGTCCTGGTCAAGGTTGCTTTTCTTTAGCAAAGGATGAACCACTACACTTTGTAATGCTGTTTGTAGTTGCCCATTAGAAGGAGAGGAGTTCACAGTTTTTGTGGTGCCTTCTATAAGGTCCATATTTGCCTACTGCACTATCTTTGATGAGCTGGGGTCAAGGGAGCAGGTAGTTGGTCGAAGGTCTCTTGGGATTTTCTCAAGACTCTCCTCGGTTATTGGGATAAAAGTGTCTGATATGTCTGTATCAGGAGGGGGTTTGATTGAGCTGACTGGAGACTGGGAAGGACCATAGGAGCCAACTTTTCAAAATTATTGGGGGTGCTAAGCCCAGTGGAAATAACCCCTCCCTGGACACATGCAAGGAATTTTCTCAGTATTGGGTGTGCTCAAGTACCCACAGAGCTGGCTCCTATGGGTGGGACTGCCTGTAACTCCTGGCAGAGACTTTTAATTTTGTTGGCAAAGTATGCAGCAAAATCACTGTAGTTCAGTTTTGACTGGGCAGGCTGGTTCTGTTGTGGGGGTTGCAGTAGGCTGTTTACTATACTGAACAGCTGCTTGGTTGAATTGGCAGCCTGTGCAATGCATTGAGAGAAATATTGTTTTTTTGGTTGCTGTTAAGGCTTGGCGGTACTTTGTCATGTGTTTCCTACAGTTTAGCCTGTCTTCATCCTGGTAAGATTTATGGCATCTCCTTTCCAGTTTTCATCCTTCGTGTTCTGGAGAAAGGCAAGGTGAGCGTTTGTGAGTGGGGCAAAGAAAGAAGCACCACTGAAATCAATAGGAAAGAACAAGTAGAAAGGAGAATCAGGTTGGAACAGAGCAGCAGGAGAAGGGGCCCCGAGTGGGTATAAAGGTACAGGCTTAGATCTCCACTCTAGTGAGTGACTACAAAACCGAGTGCCACTCTGAAAGCATGTGTAAAGAGATGAGTTTCCAAGCCTGCATATGATTTCCTGTAGATTGACTCAGTATGGATGGAAATAGGGATGAATTTAAAGAGCTGGCACCACATTATAAAAGCACACTGTCAGGTAGAGTCTAGATGAACTCAGAAAATTGAGTAGATTGCCACCTGACCATCTTGGCCTGATTATAGGGCTCTGGATATAAGGGATAATTAAAATGTCAAGCAGTGTGGGTTACTGTAACTTACTGGTATGGGGTGCTTTAGGTGCTAAAGTTAATGCTTTGAATTGAATCTGGAAGGGAACAGGAAGCCAATGATAATGGATAAGAGGAGGAAAGATATGGTCGAAATTTCAGGCATGGGATAGGACTCTAATAGCAGTATTTTGAACGAACTGAAGTATTTCATCAAGAAGGAATTGAGACCAGCATAGGCCGCTGTATTTTAACTGAGGGACATTTACGTTGTTAAAAAGAAATGCATATGTTATTTGCCTCTTGAGCTCTTTTTAGTAGAGTCAGAGCTTCTCAAACAAGCATACCTTCTCCGTTTCAGTTTGAGGTATCGGTTTTTTCAGTTTGCAATTAGACGTAGTTTAAGGGTTTTATGCAACATCCATTCCTTTGAAACTGAGCATTCACCAGCTCAACAGTGAGGATGCCATTCATTGATGACTTATGCCAAAAACAAATATATGCCACATGTTACAGCAGCAGGTGCAAATCAGATTATATGAAGATAATGCTTTGCTTAAGCAATCTTTTCATTCTGACAGAGCTCTTGCTGTTGCTGGCTCTTGCAATAAGTACAGTGAGGAGTGGCCAGTGCTGCTGTGTGTTTGCTGCCACCTCGTATGGGTAAACCTAAGATTTCCATCTTATTTAAAACAGTGAAGGGTAATGGATTGGATATACTGCCTTTCTGAGGTTTATATAGTGCTAAATGGAATTGATATACTGCTAAAGAGGTTTATATATTACGTACAAGTACTTTCTCTGTCCCTAGTGGGCTCACAGTCTAAATTTTGTACCTGGGGCAATGGAGGGTTGAATGACTTGTTCAGGGTCTCAAGGAATTGCAGTGGGAATTGAACCCTATTTGTCAAGTTTTCTGTTCACTGCACTAACCATTAGGCTACTCCTCCACTCTTGCTGTTTTCCAATATCCACCAGCAACCACTGCTCCCTGCCTTCCTCCCTCCTGTATGGTATGATGCAAGATTAAAACCAGATTAGTGCATAAATAAAATTGATTGATCTCATACATCTTAAAGACTGCTTATTTATGGCTTCTGTGACCAACATTTTAGCAGGTCAGAAGACTGACTGTTGAAAGCTGGGTGTTGTTAATGTTTCAGCTACACAGGCTTTACATCAAATTCAGTGCTACCAGGCTAACATCTATGACATCTGGTTCAGATCTACACATGGGGGATTGGGCGTCCAAGTGGCAGATGAAGTTCAATGTTGACAAGTGCAAAGTGATGCATGTGGGTAAGAGGAACCCGAATTACAGCTATGTCATGCAAGGTTCTGCGTTAGGAGTCACAGACCTAGAAAGGGATCTGGAAGTCATCGATGACAAGACGTTGAAAACTTCTGCTCAGTGTGCTGTGGCGGCCAAGAAAGCACACAGAATGTTGAGTATAATTAGGAAAGGGATGGAAAACAAACATGAGGATGTTATAATGCCGTTGTATTGCTCCATGGTGCGACCGCACCTCGAATATTGTGTCCAAGTCTGGTCGCCGTATCTCAAAAAAGATATAAAGGAATTGGAGAAGGTGCAGAGAAGGGCAACGAAAATGATAAAAGGGATGGAACGACTTCCCTATGAGGAAAGGCTGAGAAGGTTAGGGCTCTTCAGCTTGGAGAAAAGGCAGCTGAGGGGTGATATGATAGAAGTCTACAAAATGATGAGTGGAGTGGAGTAGAGCGGACAGATGTGAAGCGTTTGTTTACACTTTCAAACAATAATAGAACCAGGGGACACAAGATGAAGCTAGAATATGGTAGATTTAAAACAAATAGGAGAAAGTTTTTCTTTACTCAGCGTGTAGTTGGTCTCTGGAACTCGTTGCCGGAGAATGTGGTGGCAGCGGCTGGCCTTACGGAGTTTAAGGGGGGTTTGGACAGATTCCTGAAGGAAAAGTCCATTGAACATTATTAATTTTTTTTTTTTTTTGGGGGGGGGGGGGGGGGGGTGCCAGGTTCTTGAAGCCTGGATTGGCCGCTGTCAGAAACAGGATGCTGGGCTTGATGGACCCTTGGTCTTTTCCCAGTATGGTGGTGCTTATGTACTTATGAGGTATCTGTAGGGCAAAATCGTTACTTGATGCTGAGCAGAGGAACTGTGCTATACCACAAACAGTGGCTTTCAGATTGTTAATTATCTTGATACTAGGGCTGTACCATACATATTCATATTTGATTCGATTCAACCCCAAATAATGCCCCAAATATATTATTCATATACAACCGAATAGTGATTTAAATTTGAATATGAATAATCTGGGGCTCTACTGTGGTAAATCCTATTGAAATAAACCCTTGATCTCTGATTTCACATTGCTTCTTTTATTATTTGTTAATTTACAGCTCAATGACCATTATTCGTATTCAGTATTCGTATTCGGCCAAATAATATTTTTCATTATTCATATTCAGCTGGATAGTAAAATATGCCATTCGGTACAGCTCTACTTGATACTGCTCTTCTTCTGGTATTACTCTGCAATTAGTATTTCTGGGAGTTGATGTCACTATTCCTTTTTCTTCTGTTTTGTATCTTTTTTGATGTCTTGGGACTTCCTCTTGGGTTTTCATGCCACTTTTGTTTGGCCACTCTATCCTTTTTGCGGTGTCTTATGGTGTTCTTGCCTATACCAACTAAGAACAGCCATGCATCACTACCAACAGAATCTTGAAACAGATGTGTATCTATGAAATCTTGCCAGGGTTAGGTTTCTGATGCTGAGTCTAATAAAGCTATAGGCTCCTCTCCTGGTGTCCTTCCAATTTTGGAAACCATTTGGAAGAAGTTGGAAAGCAGTAGACAAAACTGAAAGGAGCTATTGTAAAGGCAACAAACCTTTTGTAAGGAAAGTAAATAAAAGTAAGAGGAAAAGGAGGCAACTTTGATTCTCAAAAGTAGTAGCTGAAAAGGTAAGAAAAAAGAGGTTAGCCTTTCAAGCTTATTTTCGAAAGAGAAGGGCGCCCATCTTTTGACACAAATCGGGAGATGGGCATCCTTCTCCCATTGTTGCCTAAATCGGCATAATCGAAAGCCGATTTTGGGTGTCCTCAACTGCTTTCCATCGCAGGGACAACCAAAGTTCACGGGGGCGTGTTGGAAGCGTAGTGAAGGCGGGACTGGGGCGTGCCTAACACATGGACGTCCTCGACCGATAATGGAAAAAGAAGGGCGTCTCTGACGAGCAATTGGGCGACTTTACTTGGTCCATTTTTTTATGACCAAGCCTCAAAAAGGTGCCTGAACTGACCAGATGACCACCGGAGGGAATCAAGGATGACATCTCCTTACTCCCCTAGTGGTCACCAACACCTTCCCACCCTAAAAAAAACTTTTTAAATATTTTTTCCAGCTTCTATGCCAGCCTCAAATGTCATACCCAGCTCCATGACAGCAGTGTGCAGGTCCCTGGAGCAGTTTTAGTGGCTACTGTAGTGCACTTCAGGTGGGCAGACCCAGGCTCATCCCCCCCCCTACCTGTTACACATGTGGTGGTAAATGTGAGCCCTTCAAACCCCACCAGAAACCCACTGTACCCACATCTAGGTGCCCCCTTCACCCCTTAGGGCTATGGTAGTGGTGTACAGTTGTGGGGAGTGGGTTTTGGGGGGGGGGTTGGGGGGCTCAGCACACAAGGTAAGGGAGCTATGCACCTGGGAGCAATTTCTGAAGTCCACTGCAGTGCCCCCTAGGGTGCTCGGTTGGTGTCCTGGCATGTCAGGGGGACCAGTGCACTATGAATGCTGGCTCCTCCCACAACCAAAGGGCTTGGATTTGGTCGTTTCTGAGATGGGTGTCCTTGGTTTCCATTATGGCCAAAAATCAGGGATGACCATCTCTAAGGACGACCATTTCTAAGGTCGACCTAAATCTCGTGATTGGGGCGTCCCGACCGTATTATCGAAATGAAAGATGGACGCCCATCTTGTTTCAATAATACGGGTTTCCCCGCCCCTTCGCCGGGATGTCTTGCGAGGATGTCCTCAGGAAAACCTGGGTGTCCCTTTCGATTATGCCCCTCCACGTAAACTACAAGAGATCGCAGAAAGAGAAAGACAGGGGTCAATATCTGAAAATGCTAAGAGAAGATGGTAGAGTAATCAGGAAAGCGGGTGGAGAAGACTTTTTTTTTTTAGATATGTTAGTGATAGGAAGTGCAAATATGGCATTGTGAGACTCAGAGGTGAAGGAGAGGAATATGTAGAAGCTGATAAAGATAAGGTGGAATTGCTTTAGAAATATTTCTGTTCTGTTCTGAAGGGCCGGGAGCAGGACCACAGAGGACAAACACAAATAGGAATAGAGGGGAGGTAGTCTCTGAACAATTTTCAAAGGACTGTGTTCATGAGGAGCTGGCTAAACTAAAGATGGACAAAGTGATGGGGCCAGATGGCATATATCCGAGGGTACTGAAGAAATTTAGGGAAGTTGTAGGGACTCTGCTGGCTGACCTTTTCATTGGTTCTCTGGAGGCCTGGAGAAAAGCAGATGTGGTCCCTCTCTACAAAAGTGAAAGGAAGAGGTTGGGAACTACAGGCCAGTAAGTCTGACTTCTGTGGTAGGTAAATTAATGGAAATGCTTGTAAAACAGACTAGTAAAGTTTTTGGAATCCAATGGATTACAGGATCAGAGGCAAAATGGTTTCACTAAAGGCAGGTCTTGTCAAACAAATCTGATTCATTTCTTTGACCAGAAAGCTGGATTGAGGGAGAGCACCAGATGTGGCGTATTTAGATTTTAGCACAGCCTTTGACATGGTTCCGCATAGATGATTAATAAATAAACTGAGTGCCCTCAGTGTGGGCCCTAAGGCAGGGGCGTAGCCAGACACTCAATTTTGGGTGGGCCTGGGCCCAAGATGGGTGGGCAGAAGAACCTCGCCCCGCCCCTCAGGTGATTTGGTCTCTCCATCTCTCGCCTGCATGCCATATGGTCTCTCAAACATCCCCCCTCTCCCGTATACCTTTTAAATAGCAGATTTTCACCAGCAGCGAGCAGCAACTAATACACACTGCTCATGTTGGTCCCACACCCTTCCCTCTGATGAAAACAGTATCTGAATTCAAGAGAGCTTGAGACAAGTAGATAGGTTCTCTAAGGGAGTGATTGGGAGAGTAGATGGCATGGATGGGTAGACTGGATAAGCCATATGGTCTTTATCTGCCTACATTTTCCTATTTTTCTATTAAGGGTTCAGAATCCTGGGGATTAAAGTCACACTCCATAGAATCCTAGTGCTTGTCCTGCTGCTCTTCTCCCCTTAGCTTAGGCTCTAGGCTATATTGTATATCATGCCAGAGAAACTCCTCCTCCAAGATGAGGGAGCTAATTTATGTACTGACAGCTGGAATGGACGTGTTTCTATCTCTAACTTTGGACTGGGTTTAAAGAGAGGTTGCTGGATTTTTCTTCCTTCCTGCAAGTATTTGTGAGAAAAATGTGCCGCTTAGTTTCCTGATGCTCTTGCTTATCACACACTGAATTACTCTTGCTGTACTCCGCCATGGGTGAATTGCTTCAAAAAGATGGTAAATAATTCCTAATAAAAACATACATACATAAATAAATAGTTCACTTATCATTCTTTCTGTTCCCTCAACATTGTCTATTCTTTTGAAGACCTTACTTATCTGCAGAAAGGTAAGTCTTTCTTTCCAATGATGTTGAACAGAAGTAGGCCCTGGACAGATTCCCTAAGCACACCACTTTTACCACCATGGAAGCCAATTTGTGATGGGTTTAGTCACCATAGAATGATTGGGGTGGCTAAACCCATCACTAATTACCCTTCCTTGGACCAAGTGAAGGCATCTGCTCAATTTTGCAGGTGCTCAAACACCCACAGAGCAGGCACCTATGCTGACCACTAACCTATTGTTTTGGTTTTCTACTCTGTTCTCTTCTTTTCTGAATTTTGAAGCACCTAGTAACTGTCTGTCTCAGCTATAATCCTCAATTCCTGTCCCCTAACTGTACTATAATTAAATGTAATTTACATGTTTGTTTTTCCAGTGCTGGCACATTTATTGGTTAGAATGAAAGTAATAATGATGTCTAGAATCCTCTTAATAATTTGTGAAATAGTCTCTTTATTTCAAAGATTTTTTTTTTAATTTAAAACAGAACAAGCAATAAATAAAAGCAACAGTAATATATATTACAGAAATGTGAGTAGTGTTACAGCTTAGCAGATATTATTTCCTGAATGAAAGCAAATCAGTTCATCTGACTGAGATGACGTGTGACCCATTTGTTTTGTAATATAAACTGTCCTTCTTTAAATCTGTGGATTTTTGTTTCTTCTGTCCTTGTTCCCTTTACTACCATGATGGTGAATATTTGTTGCCCTGAAGTTTGCTTTCCTTCAAGCTGATTCTCATGGTCACCCCTCCTTTTGTCCTGGCCCCTTCATCCTAGCACAACACCAGAGATGCCAAGGGGATCCAATTTCTGAGAGGAAAATTTGGGATACGTCTCCAGCCCCACCCACTCTGCCTCAGCCCTGCCCACTCTACTTCCTGGCTACACAGTCATCTCATCCTACAATTCTTTGCAGCACCAACAAGCCACCTTCCCCTCCATCAGCAGGAGATGTTTTAAGAAAATGTCATCTCTTGTTGCCCCAGCACCAGTCTTGCAATCAGAGGTGTGAGATTTTGAAGATCTTATCACAAGACTAGTCCTGCAGTAGCAGGAGATGACGTTTTATTAACACGTCTCCTGCTGCCAATGGAGGAGGAACAGAGATACCAAGAGTGGCCCATCCCAAAGCTGGTGATTTCAGACCAATAAATGAGTTTTTTTTTAATGGGCCCCAGCCATGTCTTACACCAGATCTGGCAAGATGTGCATTCCAAAAACTGACATATTCTAATCAATAAATAGAAAATAAAATTTTTTTTTTTTTTAACCTTAGTTGTCTGTCACTTTATTTCACAATGTCAGGAGTATAAGTGAGCCCTTGTGCTGATTCAGGGACCAGCAGTCAGAACCCCCAATGCTTCACCTGCGGCGACCACCATTCCCCAGCGGCTGAGCCCCTGGGTTCAGGTGGCCAACAGGACTTTACGAAGTCGGGTGAGGAAGAGGACTCGGCTCAGACGGAAGGAGGTGAAAACAGAGCAGAACAGAAGTCAGTACCAGGCAGTGGTCAAGCCAGGTGGCAATCCAGCAGTAGTCGGGTCCAGGCAGTAGACAGGTCAGGCAGCAATCCAACAGAGGTCAGGTCCAGGCAGTAGTCAGGTCAGGCAGCGATCAAGCAGAGGTCAGGTCACGGTAGTAGTCAGGTCAGGCAGCGATCCAGCAGAGGTCAGGTCCAGGCAGTGATCCAGCAGTGGTCAGGTCCAGGCAGTAGTCAGGTCAGGCAGAACAGCAGCAAGATAAATGCACCAGGAAGGTTGTAGCTGAGGCAAGGAAGCAGTGAGAAGTTCCTGGTTATAAAGTGAAGGTGTCTGACATCAAAATAGACATGCCCATAGTGTAGACGCCCAGACATAGGCACGCACTGAGTGTAGGCGCCCAGACATAGGCACGCACAGAGTGTAGGTGCCCAGACGTAGGCACTCACAGAGTGTAGACACCCAGGTGTAGGCACGCACTGAATGTAGGCACCCAGACGTAGGCACGCACTGAGTGTAGGCGCCTAGACGTAGCCATGCACTGAGTGTAGGCACCCAGATGTAGGCATGCACAGAACGTAGATGCCCAGACGTAGGCATGCATAGAGTTCAGACACCCAGACGTAGGCATGTTACTTCCTCTGACCTTCAAGCTTGCATTAGATCATCGGCACCGGTGCTCCACCGGTGCTGTTTCTGACCGGCCTAAAGTGCTTTCCCTCAGCCAGGTCCCGCCCCTCTGACAGAACTTCTTGTTTTCAGAGGGTGGGACCTAATAGAGGAAAGGCCCCACAGGCTGGATGGCAGGAGACAGCACAGGTGGAGTGCTGCCACTGCCGGCGATCTAATACAAGTTTGGCAGTCAGAATGCGGGCAGAGGAAAGAGAGACAAGGAGCAAAATGACTTCCTGCCTTGAGACTGCTCAGCGGGAGTTTTTCTCTCCCCAGCGGGAGTGCGGGAGATAACCTGCGAAAGCGGAAATCTCCTGCTCAATGCGGGAGACTTGGCTGGTCTGGAACATTCCTTACTAGTTAATGAGGATGTGTGGTGCTATAGCTAGATCTGCTGAAAAGAAGCAGATGTAAATGTCTGTAGTGAATTTAGTGGTTATGAAAGATGCTAGACCGGCATCACTGTAAATCAAATTCCTCTGTTTATCCACAGGACATACGCAACATAACATATATAACATGGCCAGCAGAAGTGAATTATCCTCACACTGCTCTAAAGGGACCAGATCGATGATGGAAAGTATAATTCAGTCTGCATTGCCTGTGCTCTCTTTTGTCTCTGCTCAGACTGCTAACAATAGTGCCCATTCGGGACTGGTGTTCATCCTCCAGCTGACGTCTTAATTTAGCCTTTAGGACAATTAAAGTAAGGACATTTTCAGCCACCCTTAGTCAGTTAGCTGTGAAAAACTGCAACAAGTGCACACAGACCAGCTATTGCAGGGCCTAGGTTTGGGCACCAAGTTCCTTCCCATCAAACCCTATCCCCGGGGCTGCCCATGTTTAGGACAGCTAAATTAAGGCACGTACTTAAGTCAGTTTTAACCAGTTTGATCTGGCTGCCTAACTCTATAGTTAAAACAATCGTACTCTTATCTAAAGCAGGACCCTTTCAAAGAAACAGATCGGTATAAATATCAATGGTGTATGGAGTATCTTTTGTTATATGAATAGCTTTTTGTCAATAGTACTACTAATTATCAATCATAGGATCCCTAAAAACATTGAGTCCATATACTATTCAATAAGCTCCTAATCACATATGTGAAATGAAATGTCCACCGTTTCATCAATTGAAAGAAATCCATATAATTTATTTATTTATTGAGAACATTTATATCCCACATATTCCCACTAAGGCAGGCTCTATATGGCTTACAGTGTTTTACTAAAAGAACATCATAACAATTCTAGTACAACACAAAGTATAAGGTACATAAAGGAGGGAAGGAACAACAGGAGAAACGAAAGAGGGATACCAAGAGGTTAAGCAGCGGAGGAGTATGATCTATCACAAAGATAAGTCTTGAGGGATTTTTTAAACAGATTGTGATCGGCAGTCTCTTTTAGCGTTGACGGCAGAGCATTCCAGTAGCAGGGACAAAGAAAGCAGAAAGAGCAGCTTGTATCTTAGGTTCCTGCAGTTGGGATAGTGGAGATTGAGGTAATTGCGGGACGGCTTCTTGTAATTTCTGAGAGGGAGGTCAATCAAGCTGTACATGAATTAACCGACTTCCGCAAACAACTGAAGACTCATCTCTTCGAGAAAATTTATTGCAAGGATCAAAACACATGAAGTCCATACATACTAATAGAAATGCATCAATACACTCCCTTCTGAACTACTCTCACCCCGCATTATCACCACACTTCAAACTCCAACCACAGATACAATGTTATACTTTGTTCTCTTGAAATTGTTCTATCGCCTATCTTTTCCCCACTGTAACTTCGCATGGTTTCCACGCCCTCACGATTTTTGACTTGACTTTGTCTTCCCATAACTCCTCACAATGTAACCCATAATCGTATTGTAACAATGTATTTCCATCCTTCACAAGGTATTGTAAGCCACACTGAGCCCGCAAATAGGTGGGAAAATGTGGGATACAAATGCAATAAATAAATAAATAAATGTAAGCTGGAGCGGCCCCGTATAGGATTTTGTGAGTAAGAGCACAGAGTTTGAACTCGATGCGCGCTTTAATCGGTAGCCAGTGGAGCTTCTCTCTGACTACTACTACTACTACTACTTGACATTTCTAAAGCGCTACTAGGGTTACGCAGCGCTGTACAATTTAACATAGAAGGACAGTCCCTGCTCAAAGGAGCTTACAATCTAAAGGACAAATGTACAGTCAGTCAAATAGGGGCAGTCTAGATTTCCTGAAAGCTATAAAGGTTAGGTGCCGAAAGCAACATTGAAGAGGTGGGCTTTGAGCAAGGATTTGAAGATGGGTAGGGAGGGGGCTTGGCGTAAGGGCTCAGGAAGTTTATTCCAAGCATAGGGTGAGGCGAGGCAGAATGAGCGGAGCCTGGAGTTGGCGGTGGTGGAGAAGGGTACTGAGAGGAGGGATTTGTCCTGTGAGCGGAGGTTACGGGCGGGAACGTAAGGGGAAATGAGGGTAGAGAGGTAATGAGGGGCTGCAGACTGAGTGCACTTGTAGGTAAGAAGGAGAAGCTTGAAGCTTTGCTGCCTCAAACCTGGATTTACCAAATAGTAATATCGCCGCTGTGTTCTGCGCTGTCTGGAGTTTCTTAAGGGTTTGTTCTTTGTAGCCAGTGTAGATCCCATTGCAATAATCGAAGTGGCTCAGAACGAGAGTGTGGATTAAAGCCCTGAATAGGTAGGAGCTGCTTGATACGTTTGAGAGACCTCATGGAGAGGAACATTCGCTTCGTTGTAGACAAAACTTGAAGGTCAAGAGTCAAGTGGGAATCCAGGATGACCCCAAGTAACTTCATGATAGTTGCGATAGGGATGGAGAAGTCCTTCGCAGCCACCGTGCCCGGTATGGATTTATAGAATTGAGAGGAGAGAATAAGGCAATGAGTTTTTTCCTTATGAAGCTTGAATTTGAATGCATTTGCCCAATTGACCATGATGGCGAAACTGTTCTGTATTTCAGCTGAGATTTCAGTTAAGGAGGATTTAAAGGGGATGTAGATGGTTACATCATCAGCATAGATGTATGGATTCAGGCCATGGTTGAATAGGGCCATTGCAAGTGGCGTCATCATGATGTTAAATAGGGTTGGTGAAAAAGGGGAGCCTTGAGGAACTCCACAGTGGGAGCTCCATGGCGGTCAGATGGAGGATTGGACCTTGACACTGTAGGAACGACAAGATAGAAATTCCCTAAACCACTCCAGGACAGTCCCTCCTACTCCATATTCAGCTAGTAACATAAGAAGGAGTTAATAAATGATATAATAAATCATTTGCACAACTTCTATCAAAATTATAAAAAAAGGCAAGTCTATAAACTGGCATCTAAAGTTAAATTTATTTTTTAGTGCTGGGGCGGGTCTGGGGGAGGTGGAGAGTGGGCATATTCTGTACTAATCAGTTAGCACAGCTACATCACCACAAGCTAACCAATTAGCACATGGTTAACACGTGAGCCCTTAACGCCTCTATAATGGGAGTCAGTAGACGTTCATGCATTAATAGCCACATGCTGATAACAAAAATCAGTCATTTTTTCCTGGCAATAAAAATGGCCTTAGCGTGAGGGATTGACCTGCGTAAGGATGCGCTAAGACCACTTTTTACCGTAAAAGGGTCCCATAGAGTGCAGTTGTCAGGAGAGGGTACAGATGGTTGGAGCCTGAGGATGTCATGGATGGTTAAAACTCCACTAAGCGAGCCGGCAGTCAATATTCAGCATCACTGAACTAGTTAGTGCCACTGATTATGTCATCTAGAACATAAGAACATAAGTGTTGTCATTCTGGGACAGACCAAAGGTCCATCAAGTCCAGTATCCTGTTTCCAACCGTGGCCAATCCAGGTCACAAGTACATGGCAAGGTCCCAAAACAGTACAATACATTTTATGCTGCTTATCCTAGATATATGCAGTGGATTTTCCCTCTTAATAATGGCTTATGAACTTTTCTTTTAGGAAGCTATCCAAACCTTTTTTGAACCCTGCTAATCTAACTGCTTTTAACACATTCTCTGGCAAAAAATTCCAGAGTTTAATTACATGTTGAGCGAAGAAATATTTTCTCCGATTTGTTTTAAATTTACTACTTTTTATCTTCATTGCATGCCTCCTAGTCCTAGTATTTTTGGAAAGAGTAAACAAGTGATTCACATCTACCCATTCCACTCCACTCATTATTTTATAGACCTCTATCATATCTCCCCTCAGCCATCTTTTCTCGAAGCTGAAGAGCCCTAGCCGCTTAGCCTGTCCTCATAGGGAAGTTGTCCCATCCCCTTTATCATTTTCATCACCCTTCTCTGTACCTTTTCTGTACTGGCCATTCCCTAACTAGATAGGTTAGGAGTGGACCAGGGAGGAGTTAGGACAGAGCATCAACTTAGCTTGTTAACAGCGATTTTCAGTTGCTTACCACTGTGGGCTGAATATCAGGCTTATAACTTACAGTTATGTGTGCTCCTGCTACATTTATACAACCACAATTACGCCGGGTCTATGACTGGTGTAACTGTGAGCATGTAAATATTATGCACGCCGATATCGGATTATGCTTGTATTCTGTAATGGAATCTGCGTGCCCACATACCTCCGGATTCTATATAGTGCACCTAGCATTATGCATTGAAATCCAAGCATATTTTATAACAATGCGCATCAGTAGCGTAGCCAGACATAGTATACTGGGTGGGCCTGAGCCCAAACTGGGTGAGCGTACAATCCCCCCCTCCTCCGCACACGTGGGCTTTTTGCCTCTGCTCCGCACCACCGTCCCCAAAGAATAAAATAAATACCTGAGCTGGCGCGGGATCCCCTAGCTCCACCATCTGAGGAATTCTCAAGCTCCACCAGCTGAAAATGTCCTCCAGCAGCCAGAACAAGTGATTTTTCTATCTGCTACAGCAGGCTGGCCTCTCCACTACTGTACATGCGTAGTTTTCAGGCATGCACAAAAAGCAAGCATGCGCATGGGGGGGGGGGGGGGGGGTTTGGTACTGCTGCAATGGATGGAAAGCACCGCCAGCCGAAGCAGGTAGGAAAATCACTTGTTCTGGCTGCTGAAGGACATCTTCAGCTGGCGGGGCTTGGGGATGCCCGCCAGCCATTAGGGTGTCAGAAATTTTGGGTGGGCCTGAGCCGAGACTGAGTGGGTCCAGGCCCACCTGTGCCCACCCATGGCTATGCCCCTGATGCGCATAACTTAATTGGTTTAATAAACTAATCAGTGCTGTTAACAGTTCTTAACAAGCAATAATGAGCACTAATTGGCAATAATTAGAATTTACACGTATAACTTGCCAAGCGTATTCTGTAATGCACTGCGCCTAAATTCTAATGTACGTGGCCAAAAAGGGGCATGACTATGGGCGGAGAAATGGGCATTTCATGGGTGTTTCAAAATGTATGTGCACTGTTATTGAATATGGCCCTCTGCGCTTAAATCTACCCGCTGGGATTTATGCCACATTTTTGTTGGTATAAATGGAGGCATGTCTATTATTATTATTATTATTATTATTTTATTGCATTTGTATCCCACATTATCCCACCTCTTTGCAGGCTCAATGTGGCTTACAATTCATCATGGATAGTGGAAATGAGAAGAGGTTAAACATTAGGAGTTGCAGAAGGGTTTGTGTTGAATGGTAATGGAATGCATACAAGTAAGAACAGAAGGCATTGATTTACATTTATAGTATAGGTGTGAGTTTCACATGACTTGGTCTTTGTGATAAGTCTTGTCGAAGAGATGAGTCTTTAGTAGTTTCCGGAAGTTTGTTAGTTCATAGACCGCTTTCAGGTTACGTGGTAATGCGTTCCAGAGCTGTGCGCTCATATAAGAAAAGGTTGATGCACTAGAATCTCAACTAAGCATATTCTATATATAAAAGGCAACCCCAACGTTCTGAAGCCTCCACGGAAGTTGAGGCGCCCGAGATATCCGGTGTGCCCTGGAGTGTCTGCACCGCCCTCGCGTCAAAACGTCATGACGCGTCAAAACGTCATGACGTCGAGGGCGGAGCTATTGACACTCGAGGGCCGAAACGGCCCACAGCGAACAAGGCAAGTAGCTTCGAGGGACGGAGGGAGGGGCTCCTTGCTAGCGCCCGTTTCATTCCGCTCAGAAACGGGCATTTTTTCCTAGTATTCTACATACCGTGCCAAATCTAAGTGAAGCTTATAGAATATGCTTAGGCGGAAATATTTACTGTGTGGTATTTTTAGGTGCCATATATAGAATCTGGCTCATAGTGCGCACCTAAATGGAAGCACTCATTTAAAGAACTGCCCCTATAACACCTGGGATAATTTTATAAAAGCTCTTATCAAACATATAAACGGCGAGTGACCGACTCACTCGCAAATGCGCAGTAGAGACTTCCCTCTCTGTCCCGCCCCCGCGTCAATACGTGATGACGAGGGCGGGACAGAGAGGAAAACTGCGCCGCCGAGGTTGATGCCGCTCCCCCCGCCCGCCCGCCTGAGATCGCCGCTACCGTTCCTCCCCCCCACCCGGCCTGGGCCCTCTCTCCGCTACTAAACTTACACATCCATTTGCCGGAACGCAGCACGCACATCAGCTGAGCTGCTGTCGGCCTTCCTTCCCTGCCTGTGTCCCGCCCTCGCTGACGTTACGTCACAGGAGGGCGGGACACAGGCAGAGAAGGAAGGGCCGACGCCACGGCAGCTCAGCTGATGTGCGTGCTGCGTTCCGGCGAATGAATGTGTAAGTTTAGTAGCGGAGAGAAGGCCCAGGCCAGGTGGAGGGATGGCGGCAACTCTGGGGGTGGGGGTGGGGGGGGAACGGTAGCGGTGGCGACCTCGCGGGGAGGGAGGGGGAAAACCCCAATACCAGCCCGTTTTTATGGGCTCAACGGCTAGTTTGTACATAAACCAGGGTTTTTATGCTTAAGAATAGGTTGTAAAATTACCCCCCCCCCCCTGAGTGTCACTGCGGTGTGATGGTCAAGCTTCCCTCTTCCCATGGACTATGAACACCGCTTCCACAGTATCACCATCCTAGTCCAACCTGATGAGTAGAGATAAGTTATAGCCATCCTTGCCCTTTTATACATTCTCAAAAAAAAAAAAAAGAGTCTGCTATCTGGAAAGCCTGTATTTTATGAAAAACAAAAATGAAGGCGCTGCAAGAATCTGGCTTATGCAGCAGTCCTTTTTTTCTCAGGCTATGGATTAGGACAAAAGATTGGAAAAACAATGTTTTGGTTATGATGCAATTCCAAAGCAATTTTGGACAAGAAAGAAAAAAGTTGGCACGCCAAGAACAACCGTAGCCTTATTAAAAACCATTTGAAGGGAGACGCCTGTTGAAGTTGCTAATTTACCCACGATGTAATAATGAAGAGATAAGCAACTTGATAGTTAACACAGAGAACAAGTCACAGGATGCTCAAATGAAGGGGAGGATAGCTTCATTCCAAGAACTCCATTTGGATTGTAAGACAGGAGATACTTAGGGTAATAGATATAACAATGATTTCAACCCAATATTTTAGACAGTGTTATTAGGACTGGTCTATCTGTGACTGATTTATGTAGATGCCTTAACGTATGTGCACTGCTTACCAGTTACCTACTCAGTATGAAATATTGTCTGACATTTTCCTAAGTATATTTTAATCTAGAAACCTTCTGAATTTATAAATTGATTGCATTATCTACACTAGGTCTAACTGTAATAACTTAACAAATAGTCCACAAGAATTTGTCAGACTGCATGCCAGCATCTATCATGGCCCTTCCATGCTGGATACATTTGAATATTATGTCTTGAGTTTTATATGGACTTTTCTGCTTTTACTATTACTTACGGATTTACAATGTAAACTGCTCTGATGGCTTGCCGCTAGGGCGGTATATTAAGTTGCTTAATAAACTTGAAACTTGAAAAGTTGTGCATGTTGTTATAAAATTGTTATGATTGGGGTCTGAACCCCTCTCAAACTTACCTCTTTCCTGGGGGTCAGCTTCTTAGCTGGCTTCTGTTTCTTTTCTCTTTCCTTTCTGAGCTGGCTCTGTCTCTCTGTGCTGGCAGCTTCCAGCAGCATGGGGTTAATTGTCTCACTTCACTACAGCTGTGTGTGTGTTGCCTGAGTTGCTCTAACTCTCTTTGGGTGTACTGGCTTCAAGTGTTTCACGGTTTTGCATTGGTGTGGGTTGGGCCTCTCTGGGTCAGTGTGCTTTTGCCTAGGTCTAGGGAGTGTGACATCATCAGGGAGGGCCTTGATAAGGAAGTGGTGTTGTTTCCTTCAGGGCCTTTGCAACAGTTGTGTTTGCTTTAGGTAGGGTGGTGCAGTGTGCACTTCTGACATTGTGTCTAGGGTCCCTGCTTGCTTTTGCTAAGGTCCAGGTTAGTGTTAGTGCAGTGTGCACTGGTGTCTATGTGTTTAGCTTTCCTGCTTTTCCCTTTGGTTCCCCTGTTTTTCCCTCTTGGTTTTGGAAGCATTGCTATGTGTAGGGCTTTGGAAGCTCTGTTGCTATTAGAAGTACTCCTGGGTTTGGTGTTGTTAGGAACACTGCAGAGTTTGCTGTTAGAAGTACTTCTGGTGTTTGTGCTATTGGGAGCATTGCAGTCTTTGCTGTTGGTGTTTGGTGATTTAGAATCACTTTTGGCTTATGTGTTAGCTTCACTGCTTTTTCCTTGTGGCTCCCCTGTCTTCCCTTTTAGTGCTAGGAGCTCTTCTGGTTGCTTGCCAGAGTAGTGCTTAGGAAGCACCTTGTTAGTTGTATCTAGCTTGCTAGAGCAGTGCTTAGGTAGCTGGTTAGTTCTGTGTTTAGCTTATTAGTGTAAAGCTCTGCTTGTAGCTTGGTGCTTAGTAGCACCTGTGTTAGCTTTGTGTTTAGTTCCCTGCTCTGTTTGTCTAGGGCTTAGGAAGTCCCTTTCTTGAGCAGGGATTAGGAGCTCCTGTTTAGTATAGGGCTTAGGAAGTCCTTTTGTCAGTTTACTGTTAGGAACACTCCTGCTGGTTTAGGGATTGGGAGCACGTAGATCAGTTTAGGTTTAGGAGCACTTCTGTTTCCAGTCCTGGTCCCTATGTCATCCGGTATCCAGTAAGTCCTGTCGGCTACTCGAACCCAGGAGCTCAACTTCTGGGGGGTTTAGTAGCTAAGTGCAGGTGAAGCTGTGTGGACCAGTCCAGGGTGCTCCAGTCCCGTGTTCCAGTCCTGTGTCCTCCAGTCCGGGGGACCAGTCCAGTGTGTTCCGGTCCGGTGTGTGTTCCAGTCTGGTGTGCTCCAGTCCAGTGTGTTCCGGTCTGGTGTGTGTTCCAGTCCGGGGGATTCCAGTCCATGTGTTCCGGTTCGCTGGGCAGTGCCTGCAGTCCCTGCCGGTGTGTTTACCCAGTGTTGGTTGGTGGGTTTTGCCTGCTGCTGTCGCTCCTCGTCAGCAGCCCAAGGGCTCATGTTTGCTCCAGAGCCCAGTCCCGCGGGCTCTGAACCTGAGAACCTGACAAAAATAAAGGGTCTCTACTCTCAACCTGGGTGTCAGCATTTACACCAAGTTTCAGCAAGTGTAAGTCTGGCACTTGAAGTTAGGGCACGGGAATCAGTGTTAAGTGTGATTCTATAAAGGGCACGTGCCCTTTGCAGAATCATGCTTACCCCTGGATTCTATATAGTGTGCCTAGAGTTACTTGTGATTTCATGCATAAATCTAGGCATATTTTATAACCACGCATGCAGATTAATTGTTTTAACAAGCAGTTAAGCGTTGTTAACAGCTCTTAACAAGCAATAACGAGCACTAATTGGAAAAAAATTTGAATTTACGTGCGTACATTGCTAAGCCTACTCTGTAATTACAAACTCGCAGAGACAATTAGGGGCATGGAAATGGGTGTGTTGTGGGTGTTCCAAAATCTACACGCGTTATAAAATATGGGCCAGTGCATGTAAAACTATGCGTAGGGATTTACACCAACTTTTCATTGGCGTAAATGGACATGTGTAGATTCAGTTGCATTAACTACGCCTAAGCTTATTCTAAATACCGTGTGTAAATTTAAACGTGGTATTTAGAATACGCTTAGGCATAATTGCTTAGCACACGTTAATTTTAGGCACCATATATAGAATCGGGCCTTAGCGCTGATCTTTTCCAGCACCTATTTGAGCATAGTACATAAATGCAAGGGGGGAGGGTGAATACATGAGCGGAACATGGGTGGGACATAAACAGAACTGTTACTTATGCATATAACAAACAGAATACTGTAAGTTAGCCCTCTGATTCTATAAAAGTTGTCAAATATTGCGCACATGAATTTAGGCATCCTCCCGATTTGCGTGTGCAATTTAATAGGATAACAAGCCAATTAGTGCCAATTGGATAACAAGCAATTATTGGCACTAATTAGATTTAATTGGGACTTACATACTTAAAATTTATGTGTGACTTGAAAAAGGGGGCACGGAAATGGGAGCATCATGGGCATTTTGGGCAGACTAAGGATGTGGTTTTGAGTTACATGCGTAATTATAGAATAACAGTGCTCCATGTGTAAATTTAGGTGCAGGCATTTGCACCACGTTTTCGTTGATGCAAATAGTGGTGCCTTAGTTTATGCACAACCTCTCCGCTTAAGTGTTAAGTCTATAAACTGCATCGAAATTTAGGTGAGGCTTATAGAATACCGTTTAGGCGGGATGTTTTTTCGTTGCCAGTTTTTTTAGGTGCATTTATACAATCTAGCTTTATATGTGTCCCTGCTGCATTTACGTGACTGCAGTTATGTCAGGTCTATGGCTGCTGTAACTGTGGGCATGTAAATACTAGGGGTGCTGATATCGGGTTACACTCATTTTCTATAACAGAATCTGTTATAAATAGGCTATCACCACACAACATCGAGGCACATAAATGGAGATGCCCACTTATAGAGTTGCCTCGACATGTTATATGATGTGTAACTTCTATGCCCATTTTAGTTTACCTGGCAGTGTAAAATAACTTTATTCAGTTTGATTATAAAGTAGCACCATAAATATATTTAGATTTTATTATTTATAACCCACCCTTATCCAGAGCGAGGTACAGAATACACTCATAAAACCCACATAAAAGAAAAAATACTGCAAGAAAAACCAACAGCAAAAAAAAAATCCATAGTCACAAAGTAAAAAAAGTCCAAAAATACCAGCAAGCGATTTACACAACAGGAGCGAAAAAAGTCAGACACATCAAATGACGATTTAACTTGTGCTTAAAGTCCAGCAAACGTTTTTCATGTTTCAGTCCAGCTGGCAAACGATTCCATTCAAAGGGTCCAGCAATGGAAAAAGATCCTCTCCTTGTAACATCCAAGCGAAATGAATTCATAGCAGAAACAATTAGATTTCCAGCAGTCATAGACCGCTACTGTCTTGATGGAACACAGCGCTTAATAACATTTCTCAAATATACAGCAGTATCATGATTTAGTCCTCGATGAATCATCATCAACAACTTGAATTTCATCCTGAATACTACCGGCAGCCAGCCCAATCGCTTTAAATAATCTGAAATATAATATTTCAGCAAGCCAAAAATAAGGCGACTGCAGAATTCAAAACAATTTGCAGAGATTGGGTACAGGCTGCAGACAGTCCAAGATATATGATCAATACCAGATAGTATCGTAGCACACAAAATCAATCGTAGGAAGAAGACGACGTAACCTACTTAAGAGATGCAGTTTAAAAAATGAGGTGCAAATCAGATGTTGAATCTGTGGCCCAAAAGAGAACGCAGAGTCAATCAGTACCCCCAAAAGTCCGCACCTGAGACGAAACTTTCACAAGTGCTCCTGACAAAAGCACGGACTCAGGAAACACCATACCAGGATCTGCTTTCACAAATAATAATTCTGGGTTTTTTTTTACATTCAGCCTCAAACAATTATTTTCCAACCATAGGTGAACTTTCTCAAACACAATTTGCATTCGTAAAACAGCATCACACACACTCCCAATGATCTCAACAAATGACCCGAAGGCCTCAGGTAGATATTAAAGAGCATAGCAGATAACACTGATCCCTGGTGATCCCCGGGGAACAACCGTGTCGAGAGAATGTGATACAGATAATTTATCTCTCGCACTCACTCTCAGTTTCCTCCCCATCAAATATATCTAAGAGGCCGACTGCTGTTTCTATCAGGAGTAATCACGAGGACAGCATTACTACTACTTATCATTTCTATAGCGCTACTAGACGTACGCAGCGCTGTACAATTGAACATGAAGAGACAGTCCCTGCTCGACAGAGCTTACAATCTAATTAGGACAGACAAACAGGACAAACAAGAGATAAGGGAATATTAAAGTCAGCAAATCTTTTCTATGGAAGTCAAGGCCAGCTCAAGTCATGAACCAGGTGAGGCAGTGGCACAGGGTGCCAACCCCTGATTCTATAAAAGTTGCCAAAAATTGCACGTGTAAATTTGAGCACATGCTCAATTTACATGTGTAATTTAATTGAATAATGAGCTAATTAGCACCAATAATTCTCTTTTTAACAAGCAACTATTTGCACTAATTAGATTTAATTAGTATTTATGCACGTAAATGTAGGTATCCACGCCTAAATGGGCGGAAGGGGGGCAATCCTAAAATGAATGTGCAATGTTATAGAATAACGGGGATATACGCCTAATTTAGGTGCACACATTTGCACCACATTTCAATTGGTGCAAATGATGATGCCTAAAGTTAGGCGCAATTCCCAGTTGTAAACGCTATTCTATAAACCACACCTAACTTTAAGCGTGGCTTATAGAATAGCACTTTTTCGGCACTGATATTGTTTTGGCACCATATATGGAATCTAGACCCAAAAAGCCTGCCTCACTGGAATATCCTTCAGATTGGTGAGAGCATGTTTTCCTCTTGCTGCTTTGCTCTTCTCTCGGCACAGCCACTGGCACAGCTGAAGTTTAAACGTGAAAAAACAGGTACTTCTTATTTTTGCGATTAAACCTGCAGTGATGCTGGCCATCATGAAAGGACAAGAGTACAGCAACAAGAGCAAAACAACAAGCTCTCGCTACTGTTTATAGGGCAGATGCAGGCGGGCAGAGGGAGGGCAACAGGAGGCATAAGCTGACTTTCTGGGGACTGCTGCAAACCAAAAGCTCAGGGTGCCACATCCTCTTGAGCTTGCATCTGTCTTTCTGAGAAGACCTACCTATTTATGCTCTGTTTAAGTCTGTCCTTGTTAGCAGAGTTACTTACCTATAACGGAAGTTCTCCATAGGCAGCAGGATAAGTCAGAGCCATCGGATGACATTACCTATACGTGGTTGGCACATTTTGCTTGTCCTACAGCAACCCCTTGTTCTAGCTTTAAGTCATTGCTTTTACAGGAGGAACAATCCGTGCTTAGACATAAGTGAGTTCTCTGGAGAAATTTTGTACTTAAAACTTTAGTACCTTTCTTTTAATCTTTAGGAAAAATCCGTTTTTGTTTGTAGGTTACTTTAATGCAGCAACACATATTGGCTGTTGCAAAACTTAAAGGTGGCTGGCGAGAGATAATGAAACAGTTTTTCCTAGTTTAGTTTTTTATCAACAGGCTGGGATAGTTAAAAGCAGAGTGCCAGTCAATGAAATAAATAGCTTGGTGAGCATGTCAGCAGCAGGCCATCATCTGCAGACAGTCAGCTCTTCTTCAATCAGCTGTCTCAGGCCTGGCCACTAATGGGCTGCTGCTTCAGCTGTTGTGGGAACGGGGTGGGATGGGGAGGAGGCATCACTTCATAATTATCTGCTAGCAATAGTGGAAAATAACAGGTAACACTCGGCAGTGCAAAATTATGCAATTTAAATCTTTTAAGTTGGCTCCAGCATTTTGAAATGTTTATTCAGGTAGTTAGAGCTGGCTCAGTAGCTGGTATAGTCAAAGATAACCACACTCAGCATGTCATTTGAATAACTTTCAACTTTCCTCCAACATAAACTGATAACTCTTTATTGTATCCATAATTGCACATTTGAAGAGGTTTCTTTCCAGTTCACGGAAAGGTGATCACATTTCCCTGACAACAGCCTCGGCTGAGCCAGGTCTCCTCATTAGTGTGAACTATCAAAATATGTCTTTTTATATTTTGTGTGAATTGCATTGTATGTAAACTGGAAATGTTTTTCTTTTGTTATAAATAGCCTTAATTGTTTGTTACATTTGTACCCCACACTTTCCCACTCATGGCAGGCTCAATGTGGCATACATGGGGCAATGGAGGGTTAAGCGACTTGCCCA
This sequence comes from Microcaecilia unicolor, assembly GCF_901765095.1. NCBI lineage: Eukaryota > Metazoa > Chordata > Amphibia > Gymnophiona > Siphonopidae > Microcaecilia > Microcaecilia unicolor. The sequence continues at coordinate 182,830,172 of NC_044039.1, read as the reverse complement.
GAGTCACAAGGAGCTGCCTGTGCCTGAAGTGGGAATCAAACTCAGTTCCTCAGGACCAAAGTCCACCACCCTAACCACTAGGCCACTCCTTAATTTGTATTGTAGAAGGGGCAATGCACAAATACAGAGAGATAAATGGGTGATATTCAGCAACTGTGCTCAGCGGCTATGATGGTCAAGAAATATCTGGAAATTCACTGCCAGTATCTAGATAACAGCCAGAGCTGAGTATCTGTATACAGTTGAGGTCTCTGGAACTTATTTGTATGGTGACAATAGTCATTCTGCTATCCATATAACTTGTCTGGATAACTTAGGATAGCTTAGGATAGCCTTCAACTCCCCTCTCTGTAATTAGTTGCAGAGCTCAGCCACTGCATGGTCTTCCTCCTTTCTATCCTCTATCCTGCCAGCAGGAGGCAGGAGAGAGCAGCTGATTTCTCTTCTCTCACCATCAAGACATGGGAAAACTACTAGGGAGGTTGGGGGGGGGGATGAAAGGGAAGGAACTTGGTGTTTTTCTCACTCTCCTCTCTTCACTGTTGGTTCTATTCACTCCCTTTCCTTCTGATGCTTTTTTTCAGATTCAGGAAAAGTGTAGATACATACCTGTAGCAGGTATTCTCCGAGGACAGCAGGCTGATTGTTCTCACAATTGGGTCGTCGTCCGCGACGGCCCAGGAGACCGGCAAATCCCTAGCAAAAAACAAAAACTTCTCGAACGCACCAGCGCATGGGCAGAGCGAACCGCGCATGCGCGAATGGCTTCCCGCCCACGGCGCGAGCGTGCCCTCTCAGTTTAATAAAAAGCAAAACAGAGAAAAGAACAACTCCAAAGGGGAGGAGGGAGGGTTTGTGAGAACAATCAGCCTGCTGTCCTCGGAGAATACCTGCTACAGGTATCTATCTACACTTTCTCCGAGGACAAGCAGGCTGCTTGTTCTCACGAATGGGATATCCCTAGCCCCCAGGCTCACTCAAAACAATGAACATTGGTCAATTGGGCCTCACAACGGCGACCTAAAAAGAAACACAACTAAGTGAGAGTGCAGCCTGGAACAGAACATAAATGGGCCTAGGAGGGTGGAGTTGGATTCTAAACCCCGAACAAATTCTGCAGCACCGACCGCCCAAACTGTCGCGTCGGGTATCCTGCTGAAGGCAGTAGTGAGATGTGAATGTCTGGACTGATGACCACGTTGCAGCCTTGCAAATCTCTTCAATGGAGGCTGACTTAAAGTGAGCCACCGACGCAGCCATGGCTCTAACATTATGAGCCGTGACATGGCCCTCCAGAGTCAGCCCAGCTTGGGCATAAGTGAAGGAAATGCAATATGCTAGCCAATTAGAGATTGTGCGTTTTCCGATGGTGACTCCCCTCTTGTTAGGGTCAAAAGAAACAAACAACTGGGCGGACTGTCTATAGGGCTTTGTCCGCTCCACGCAAAAGGCCAATGCTCTCTTAAAGTCCAAGGTGTGCAACTTGTCATCATCCATTTCTATTCTTCTATCACCTTCTCCCACTACTCCAACCAGAGTTACACCTAATCATACTGACCACCCTTCAACATCTTCAGTCCTTCTGTGACTGTTCTCTTGTGCTTGACTGCTTAAATATTAAATGCTTTACTTTTTGTCTATTTAGATTGTAAGCTCTTTGAGCAGGGACTGTCTTTCTTCTGTGTTTGTACAGCGCTGCGTACAGTTTTTAGTGCTCTAGAAATGTTAAATAGTAGTAGTAGTAGAATTGACTGGTTCAGATGGAACTCCGACACCACCTTCGGCAAGAACTTAGGGTGTGTGCGAGGACTACTCAGTTATGATGAAACTTGATATAAGGTGCATGCACTACCAGGGCTTGGAGCTCACTGACTCTACGAGCTGAAGTAACAGCCACCAAGAAAATGACCTTCCAGGTCAAGTACTTCAGATGGCAGGAATTCAGTGGCTCAAAAGGAGCTTTCATCAGCTGGGTGAGAACGATGTTGAGATCCCATGACACTGGTGGAGGTTTTACAGGGGGCTTTGACAAAAGCAAACCTTTCACAAAACGAACCACTAAAGGCTGTCCAGAGATAGGCTTACCCTCTACACGTTGATGATAAGCACTAATTGCACTAAGGTGAACCCTTACGCAGTTGTTCTTGAGACCAGTCTCTGATAAGTGTAGAAGGTATTCAAGCAGGGACCATGTAGGACAAGAAAAAGGATCTAGGGCCTTGCTGTCACACCAGGCGGCAAACCTCTTCCATTTGAAAGAATAACACCTTTTCATGGAATCTTTCCTGGAAGCAAGCAAGACTTGGGAGACACCTTCTGAAAGACCCACGGAAGCAATTTCTAAGCTCTCAACATTCAGGCCGTGAGAGCCAGAGACTGGAGGTTGGGATGTAGAAGTGACCCCTCGTTCTGGGTGATGAGGGTCGGAAAACACTCCAATCTCCACAGTTCTTCGGAGGACAACTCCAGAAGAAGAGGGAACCAGATCTGACGGAGCCAAAAAGGCGCAATCAGAATCATGGTTCCGCGGTCTTGCTTGAGTTTCAGCAAAGTCTTCCTTACTAGAGGTATGGGAGGATAAGCATAAAGAAGGCCTGTTGTTAGGACTTGAGTAGTGAGCCTTTGTGCCACGACTGAGCATGGTGGATGAAGAGCAGCACCGCACTCGGTCAGGCAGCCGGACAACCCCTAGCTTCACCTGGGAATCGACCACCGTTCCCCAGGAGTTGAGCCCCCAGATGCAGGTGGCCACCAGGACTTCGGGATCCGGACGAGGTGGCAGCTAATGACCTGGCTAGTGATAAAGGTGGGCGTAACTCAGCAGGTAATCAGTTACAGTCCAAAGATCAAGGCAGGCAGCAACACAGCGGGTAGTCAGGTCTGGTCCAAAGGTCAAGGCAGGCAGCAGCACAGCGGGTAGTCAGGTACGGTCCAAAGGTCAAGGCAGGCAGCAACACAGCGGGTAGTCAGGTCCAGTCCAAGTAGTCAGGTATCAGCAGACAAGTAAGCAGTGAAACACACGATGCGAGCACCAAACCTCTATAATCATAGAAGCCAAAGCAAAGATGGTGGCTCAGGCCAGCTCTTAAATAGGCCTCCAATCAGAGGGTCCTAGTCTCAGTTCCCATAGGGCACGCCCAAAAGAACTCAAGATGGCTGCTTCCTAGTGAGCTACCTAAGATGGCTGCTCCTCAAATGATCCTTCCAAGATGGCTGCCCTTCAGATGATCTTCCCAAGATGGTTGCTGCTCAGATGATCCTTCCAATATGGTCGCTGCCAGAAGAACAAGGTAGGGTTGCAACACCTGTACCCCAATGTAGGAGAAAGGCATCTGATGTTAGTCTGTCGTGGGCCTGAAGTCTGGAACAGAAATGAGGGACTTTGTGATTGTTCTGAGTGGCAAAAAGATCTACCGAGGGAGTGCCCCACTCTCGGAAGATCTTGTGGACAACGGCCATGTTTAGCGACCACTCGTGAGGTTGCATGATCCTGCTCAACCTGTCGGCCAGACTGTTGTTTACGCCTGCCAGATATTTGGCCTGAAGAAACATGCCGTGATGGTGCGCCCAAAGCCACATCCGGATGGCTTCCTGACACAGAGGGTGCTATCCGGTGCCCCCCTGCTTGTTGGTGTAATACATAGCAACCTGATTGTCTGTCTGAATTAGAATGATTTGATTGGACAGCCGATCTCTGAAAGCCTTGAGAGCGTTCCAGATCGCTCGTAATTCCAGGAGGTTGTTCTGAAGATCCTTTTCCTGAAAGGACCAAGCTCCTTTAGTGTGAAGTCCATCAACATGGGCTCCCCACCCCAGGAGGGATGCATCCGTCGTCAGCACTTTTTGCGGCTGAGGAATTTGGAATGGACGTCCCAAGGTCAAATTGGATCGAATGGTCCACCACTGAAGGGAACTGCAAAAGTCGGTGGAGAGATGGATCACATCCTCTAGATCCCCTGTGGCCTGGCACCACTGGGACTCTAGGGTCCATTGAGCTGATCTCATATGTAGGCGTGCCATGGGAGTCACATGAACTGTGGAAGCCATGTGCCCTAAGAGTCTCAACATCTGCCGAGCTGTGATCTGTTGCGACGCTCGAGCCAAGGATACTAGGGCCAGGAGATTGTCTGCCCTTGCCTGGGGAAGATAAGCTCGAGACGTCCGGGTGTCCAACAGAGCTCCAATGAACTTCAATTTCTGAACCGGGACAAGGTGGGACTTGGGATAATTGATTACAAACCCCAGTAGCTCTAGCACTCGAATAGTCATCCGCATGGACTGTAGAGCACCTGCCTCTGAGGTGCTCTTCACCAGCCAATCGTCGAGATAAGGGAAGACATGCACTCCCAGCCTGCGACAACTGCCAGGCACTTTGTGAAGACCCTGGGCACAGACACGAGGCCAAAAGGCAGTACACAATACTGAAAGTGCCGAGTTCCCAACAGAAATCGAAGATACTTCCTGTGAGCTGGGAGTATCGAGATATGGGTATAGGCATCTTTTAAGTCCAGAGAGCATAGCCAATCGTTTTCCTGAATCATGGGAAGAAGGGTGCCCGGGGAAACCATCCTGAACTTTTCTTGGACTAGGAATTTGTTCAGGGCCCTTGGGTCTAGGATGGGACGCTCCCCCTGTTTTCTTTTGCACAAGGAAGTACCTGGAATAGAATCCCAGGAGGAATGGGTTCGACCGTATTGGCCTTTAGAAGGGCGGAGAGTTCCTCTGCAAGTACCTGCTTGTGCTGGGAGCTGAAGGACTGAGCTCCCGGTGGACAATTTGGAGGCATGGATTCCAGATTGAGAGTGTATCCTAACCAAACAATTTGAAGAACCCACCTGTCGAAGGTTATAAGAGGCCACCTTTGGTGAAAAAATATCAACCTCCCTCTGACTGGTAAGTCGTCCAGCACGGACACTTTTTCTGAGGCTATGCTGCACTGGAGCAAGTCAAAAGCCCTTGACAAATCAGCCCCTAACAAAATAGCCCTTGACAAAATGGCCCCTCCCACATAAAACCCTTCACAAAATAACCCCTAGACAAAATAACACCTTAACAAAATAGCCCCCTTTTGTTGGGGGGGGGGGGGCTAATTTGTCAAGGGCTATATTTGTTCTGTCCTCTGACAGCCTTGCACTAGTTTATAATGTGCTCCTAAAATGTGTTTAATGCTTTTGCTGTTATTTTCATTTCTAAGGATTTTCATTGCTGCAGTTCTCACTGCAAAGATACATGTGTGTGTAACATAGTTCACAGGCAATGCAGCCACACCTGCCTGTCTGTACAAGAACTGTTACCATTGGTTTGTGCTGCTGCCCAGACCTCCACTCTTTCTCAGCCAAGCTTGGCTCCTTTATCTTCCTGCTATCATTCCTGCTATCATTTCCTTGTCATCCTTACTATCTCTGTCCTGAAAGGTCAGCCAGGTATAACCTTTCCCTCCAATCGAGGGCCGTCCTCTAGGATCACCCTTGCCACCTGGTGGCAGGCTCTGTCCCCATTGGTCTTTACCTCTTCCTCCCTGGGCCTCTGTGAGCCTTCTTGACTTTCCTGTCTCTCTTGCCATGAGGTATTCTCCATCTTGCTTCAGACAGCACTTGCCCTGCTTCACTCCTTGGAACGAACTTGGTTTTTTTACCTTGAATACATCTTCCTAATGAGATATTGCACTGTCCAGTCACCTAGCTCTGAGCTACTTCTACCTGTTCAACTATTTTCTCACCTCTGCAATAAAGCTGCCTCTCCTCAAATTTCTACCTCCAACCACTGATACAGCTCTCAGAATTACGGAGTCTCTGTGCCCTAGGGCAACACTTCTGAACATCTGACTGTGAGTAAATTACCTGTATTTATTCAATAAAAGAAACTTCAGAAAAGAAAGAGACTTCAGGTGTGTTCTGGTGTGCCAAGGTTATACTTCAAGATATTGAGACTTTTCAGTTAACAAGTCTTAAGAGGCTTGACAATATTGTGGGCAGGCCGTTTTGACAGTGGCTGCTATTCAGGGTCTATTATGTCGGGAGTTTTTTTTGGGGGGGGGGGGGGCATTTTGTCTGGGCTATTTTGACCAGGTACCCTTCCAAACATATGTGTCAATCCCTGTTTCATATGTTGGGGTGTTCAGAAAAGTCTTAAACCTTTGTTTCCATATAGACTGCATTGCAGAAACTGATCATCTAGACTTCAAGAAAAAGGGTACATTTTTCATCTATAGGTCTTTAATATTTCGGCTGTCTGCATGGACCCTTGACATTTTTTGAAAACATCATCAAAGAGGGGAACTTCCATTAGATTAGCTCTCACTCCTTCTTGCGTTCTCTTTTACATCGTCCTTCTGCTCCACTTTATGCCCTTGTTCTCTGTGTTCCTCTTCTCCCTTACCCAGATGAGTACCTCCCCACCGTGCCTTTTTCCTGACACCCCCATCTGTGTCTCCTTTCCCTCTTCCTCTATCTTGTCTCGCATACACTGCTTCTGCCATGCCTTCATTCTCCTTTTTTCAATGTTGGAACTCAAGTACACTTCTACATTCTTTCTAATCCTCAGTGTTCAACATACCTATTCTTTTTAGTTGCTCTCTCTTAGTCATGACTCAGGTTGACCTTTTGGTCCCTTTCATTATATTTTTGGAATGAAGTACTATTTTGGTACTAAGGGGCATGCCTAGGAGTTTCTATTTTCTTTCAGCATATTTTAAAGTGGTATACAGCATCAGACTTTCTTTTTCAAGGCAGTTTCTCTACCTGGTATGTGGAAGCTTCCAGAAGATTTGGAGATTTTACTGCTGCTAGTGGCTGAGGGCTGAGAAAGAAAGTGACATTTATTCACTTCCTAGCACTCTTGCTAATGTTTACCCTGCTGGAAAGCAAGTGAGAGCTCAGTTTTCTATGTATTTCTTTCATATATATATATATATATATATATATATATATACACAGTGCAGTCCATTTAAATGCATGTCGGATAAGAGCATGCTGTGTTTACCTGCATGCCGTACTTCGGTCCCGTTTTTGGCACCATCAATTTCTATGGGGACAAACTTCGTTTTAGCGCACCACTGATATGTGCAAGATTCACTTATATGCATGGTTCAAGAACGCTCCTCTGCAGGAAAGACTCCGCATAAGCGCGCGCATGTAATATGGAAGCCGATTGGCGAGTGACAACCAACGAGATTTCAAATTTACTGCCTCTTTAACTGCCACAGGCAGAATAAGTGAAAGAATGTTGTTAGGGCGTACACCGGGGTTGTCATCGCGGCGGAACTGTAAGACTTTAACACTGGCTGAACGAATAGAAGTTCTTAAAAAATTAGAAAACAAAGAGAGTCAAGCATCTATTGCTAAAAAATATGGTGCCAATCCCAGTCAAATTTCACGTGTCTTGAAGCAGAAAGACCAGCTTCTGGAAGAATGGCAAAACAATACAAATCCACAACGGAAACGGAAATGAAAACGGGCGGGAAAAGCTGAGGAGGTAGAAGATGCTCTTCTTCGGTGGTTTTCTCGAGTCAGGAGCAGACAGTTTCCTGTCAGTGGTCCACTGCTTACGGAGAAAGCTAACCAGGTAGTAGAAAGTCTTGGACTGACTGAATTCAAAGTCACTGTTGGATGGTTGGAAAGATGGAAGGAGAGGAACAGCATAAAATTCAAGAAACAGCATGGAGAGAAACAAGACGCTGATGACTTTGGTGCTGAAAATTGGGTTGTTTCAGTTCTTCCTACCATCTTGAACGAGTTTGCACCTCGTGACATTTTCAATGCTGACAAAAATGGTCTCTACTGGCGAGATACTCCTGATGGAACACTTGCATTCAAACATGCCGAAACTACTGGAGGTAAAACATCGAAGGACCGACTGACAATCCTCCTTTGCTGCAATATGGATGGGAGTGAGAAGTTGGAACCCCTCGTCATTGGAAAGAGCAAACAGCCCCGTTGCTTCAAGAAAGTTAATCGACTTCCTGTGTCATACGAGGCTAACGCAAACTCATGGATGACTGGGGAAATTTGGAAGCAGTGGCTAAAGAAGTTAGACACTAGAATGCAGGCACAAAAGCGTCAGATTTTGCTGCTTTGTGATAACTGTGCTACACACAGAGATGATGTCAGGCTGTCTAACGTCAAGGTGGTCTTCCTGCCACCAAACACTACCTCTCTGATCCAACCTCTGGATCAGGGCATAATAGCCAATTTCAAACAACATTATCGGGCTCTTGTGCTATGTCATCTGATGAGTGTTATGGATGACCAGACTGGGAAGGATAAACGTGCTGTTGAACTGGCTCGTAATCTATCACTGTTGGATATGCTCCTACATGCAGGCAACAACGGCTGATGATGGAACAGATGAAGAAATGAGCAGCCAGGCACATACTGATGAAATTCAACGACCTCCTCCTGTCACTTTTGCAAGAGTGCTGGAGAGTCTCAACACCCTGCGGGCCTATCTGGAGGCCACTGGATGTCAGTGCTATGACAGTTTTTACCGTCTGGCAGACGTAGTCTATGGAACTCACAGACCCAAGAGTGTACAGAGGACTATAACTGATTACTTCAAGCCAGCCTAATGTCAGTTAACTGATACTGTATACTGTACGTATAATAATAAATAGTACTGTATTTATCAGATGTCAAGCTTCTTTGGGTTAAGTGCACGCTCTGGTTAACTGCATGCATTTCTTTGGTCCCAGACCCTTGCACTTAAGCCCATTTCATAGCCACTGACTACTGCATGCTACTGCTGCTCTTCCCCTCTACTGGATTATTCTGTTGGATTACTTTTGCCCCCCCCCCCCCCTCCCCTTGGAGAAATTCCTTGCTACACTACTGAAGACAATGGAAGAAAACATTTGATGTGAGGGTCCAAAAGTTTGAGGTCTGCATAGTTAATTTCTAGGGATTTTTTTTTAGCAGATGTTGAAGAGAATATCTTTCAAGATCTCTGATGTTGTCTAAACTTACACTTAGCATTACTTTTCTTTCTGTGAGGACAAGCAGGCATAATATTCTCACATGTGGGTGACATTCACTTTAAATCTTTGAGGCAGTGCCCCCACAGCACCATCCCGCCTGATGCTGAAGCATGGGACCACTTCATTTCACATGCGTGGGATAAGCGTAAAGGAATCCTGTGCCGAAGGAACGGATCCTCAGGAGCTTAGTCAAGATTGGGAGGCGGGGCTGGTGGTTGGGAGGCGGGGATAGTGCTGGGCAGACTTATACGGTCTGTGCCAGAGCCGGTGGTGGGAAGCGGGACTGGTGGTTGGGAGGCAGGGATAGTGCTGGACAGACTTATACGGTCTGTGCCAGAGCCGGTGGTTGGGAGGCAGGGCTGGTGGTTGGGAGGCGGGGATAGTGCTGGGCAGACTTATACGGTCTGTGCCAGAGCCGGTGGTTGGGAGGAGGGGCTGGTGGTTGGGAGGCGAGGATAGTGCTGGGCAGACTTATACGGTCTGTGCCCTGAAGAGCACAGGTACAAATCAAAGTAGGGTATACACAAAAAGCAGCAAATATGAGTTATCTTGTTGGGCAGACTGGATGGACCGTGCAGGTCTTTTTCTGCCGTCATCTACTATGTTACTATGTATATATATACATATATATATATATCAAAGTTCCACCATAATTCTATTATAAACATATGACTTCAGTTTCTGTATGAACCAAAAAGAAGCATCTAATGAATACAGTCTATCGAATAAAACAAGAGACTATTGAATTTGTAAGTTGATTGTTAGTAATAAGGACCATTTTAGATTTTGTTGCACGTTTGTGCTTTTTTGTTTAAATAAATAAGTTACCCATGAGTTGGGAATTTGATTGGTTGTCCCCCATTTTCTCTTTTTCAGTTTCTGTATGACCTGTTTTGTGTTTTGAGGTATATATGGAGTGTAAGGAAGTTACTGGTTTCCCCTAACAACACTCCCTTACAGAACCATTTAAAAACCTACAGTACAGAGCAGAAGGGTGTGACTCGGTCAAGGCAGAGCAGAGAAGATGTGGTTCAGGCAGCCAGATAAAAACTCTGAGCACAGGCAGATCAGAGAAGCCCAGGGAAGACAAGAATAGCCCTCCAGCATTTGGCTTCACCACAGATGTGCAAGAAGCAGAAGCATAATTCAAGTTGCCCATGTTTTACCTTGAAACCTTGTGAAACCCTATTCCTGGAGACCAGGACTGGTTTTGGTTAACCTTGAAGTTAAAAGACTAGTGCACAATGAGACTGTGGGCCCCTGTAGGGACAGGGCTGCAGAAAGATTGTAACTGCATGCCAACAGACTTTTATTCCTAAGTTTATCACACCTCTGAAGGGAATAGATTTTAATATTTTGTTTGAATATAAATGTAACCCTGACACAATTTCATGGTGGGCTGGAGATCCGGTGGATCTCTAGCCCCCAATCCTTCTCATATCCTCAAAAAAGCCCTGGTGGCCCAGTGGGCTGCAAACCAAGCCCCCCCCCCCTAACCTGGTGGTCTAGTGGCCCTCTTCCCTGCCCCTGTACCCTCCTTTTCCAGGCCGCCTTGAAAATGGCGGTGCCCAGCCCTGCCCAGTGCATCCTGGGATGCGCTGGGCAGACCTTCACACCATATAAGGGAAGAACTTTAAAAAAAGGCCCTTTTTCCTAGACGTGGTACAAAATAGCCCAGCGCACGCCCAAAAGACGAGCTTGCACTACTGCAGGCCACTTTTTACTGTGGATTAGTAAAAGGACCCCTTAGTGTTTGATCATTTTGGGCTTAAGAATTTTAGGGGCCTTTTAATAAAGTTCAGCTCATGCTAGCAGATATTAGCACGTTCTAAATGCTGCAGATACTATTTTATACCTATGGGTCAAGTGGCATTTAGCACACAGTAATGTCCATTAGGATGCACTAAGCTTTAGTAAAAGGGCCCCTTGATTTTTTACCTGTTTGTCAACCATCTGATTTTATGTTCCCTCTGTATTATCTTATTTTTGTTCTGTTTTCAATTGAAAAGGATGTGATTTGCAAGTTTTTGAAGGCTCTTTTGATTTTTATGTTTCTCCGTGGACCACTATATTATCATATATAGTTTATATATTTTATTTCTATTTGTTTGTTTGAAAAAAAAGCACTTCCAAAGAAAACATTCTAGTCCACATCATTAGAGAAAGAGAGAAAAAAAGGAGGTATTTGTGATATCTTTGAGTAGTTATTTATATCTTTTGGGCAATGAAGCTAGATGTTCTGTTATGGATATGGTGGGCTGTTTCCATTTCTTGTGTGGTTTTCAGTTTTTGATGATGTTTTGTTTTTCTTGTTGTTTTATTCCTTTCTTTCCATATTTGTCACTGGCACCATTCACCGCTTAGATTTAATGCTTTGAACGTGATCAGATTACCAGTGATACCGTACAGCATTTATGAAGTTAGCCCCCGATTCGGGCAAGATGCTGAGTGAATGCTAGTAGAGGAGAAGAGACTGGATGCTGATCTGCTGATAGGCATAAAGATTTTGTACATTTGGGCTGCTGGTTGTGTTGCCTTTGTTTGGGGTTTGGGAGGGTATTTAGAGGCACTTTCAAGATAATGCCCCTAAATATCCCAGTCAGCAACACTTATCCAAAAAGCAGGTGCTGCTATCTGGATAAGTGGTTTTGAATATTGACGGAGTAGATTTTTTGGCGCACCCAAGTCACGCCCAAACCACATCTCACTTGACCACTTGAAATCTCTGCATGCTGTGGGCCTCCACATTTAAATTGCAACTTTCTGAAATCACTTACTCATAAGTGCTGTTAATTAGGCATGAAGATGCCTCTAAAATTACTTCCTGTAGTAGCCAATCAGAGGGATCGAAGCAAAACAAGACATTTTATTCCCCCCCCCCCCCCCCCCCCGAGAATGCCCATGCCTGAAGGGTGAGAGGAAGGTTATTCAGGGTGGTCACTAAGGAGACAGAGCTGGTACTGACAGCCTGGCGAGAGAATCAGAGTAAAGCCCAGCCCTAGCGGGGAAGGACACGGAAATTAATAAAAAGGGATTATGTGGAGAAAATTCTGGTCTTTGGTAGCCCACCCCCGCCAAGACCCATAGGGAAGTCCTGGGTACCAAGGCAGGAAATGTTTGCAAATATGGTGTTGGGAAGCCTCTGCACAAGGCGGAAGGTGCCTGCAGTAACGTTCCTGGCTCGGGAACAAAGCAGGAGTGCCTGGGAATAACCGTCCCAGGTAGGAGAAGTGGGAGCGGGTACGGCTCACTTCTGGCAGGACTTGCATTGCATGAACAAATGGACCCTGTTCCGGGATGGGACAGAGAGTGAGTGAAGGGATGATTTGAACATGATTGAGAGCTGGTGGAGATCTGTGCAGTAGTTACCACATGCAGATGCCTTAACCACAGGAAGAGATTGACAAGTATTTGTTCTGGCCGCAAATACAATAGACTGGTACCTATTTGTTCTGGCTGCAACTAGAGGAGATGTATAAGTATCTTGTTCTGGTTGCAAATGAAGGAGATGTAACTAGAACTAAACTGTGATTTGTATGCCCTGACATCATTGGAGAGCATGGTTTGTGCTGTGCTAACCACCTACAAAGACCCTGAACTGTACAGAACAAGTTATCAAGTTTATGAACTGCTTTTCAAGTTACTGTTAGTAAACCGAGTTGAAGTTTTCTGCAACTGGGACTGCTGACTAGTCTTTGGTGTGCAAGAAAAGAGTGCCCAGAGAAAGAGTATCCTCGGCCTACTGGAGTAAGTCCAGCTCTGGCCCACGCCCAGCTCATGTGATCCTGCCAATGGAGTTGTGTGTGTGTGTGTGTGTGGCAGAGAGAGTAGATCCTGGATTTGTTTGTGTGCCCTCCAGGACACCAGGCAGAAAGTGGAGTGAAACCCCTGGGTGGAACTGAACCGGAGGTGTGTGGATGCCCATGTCGCTGGCTTGGGGTGGAGGGAGGTCGGGGTTTCCGCCTCTGTAGGGGGATTTCTATTGGGGCGAATGGTGGGCCTGCCCCGCAATCAAAACTATTGGACATTCTCCTCACTATTGCTCAATGGCATATTTTGCAAAACTGGAAAAATGCACGGTTGCTGAATATTCACTTCTGGTGGAATACAGTCCTGCAGCATCAGAAGTTTGAGCTCGCCATGGCTGTGAAAAGTCGGATGATAGTATCTAAGAAAACAATTTGGTCAATTTTGGACAGCTACCTCCAAACTATTCAGGCCACACCTTAAACCTGTACAAAGGACTTATTTGTTAAACACCTGGATGCTTTCCCCTCCTTTTTTCTCTTCTTTCCTTTCTCTTTTTTCCTTTCCCACCTGTTGTGTTTCTTGCTTCCTATGTTTTTCCATCATTGTTTTCCTGTTATTTGTATTTCTTGGAAATTAATAAAATATTTGGAAATATGTAAATGCATGCTGGATAGGACTCACCATTCCTCCCCAATGGTCTGCAAATCCAAACGCCAGCTCTGAGCTGGAATAGGGTTTGCCGCAGACAGCGTGCCAATATTTGGCGCGCTGCCCGCTGATCATTGGGGAGGAATATGTTTAGCCCACGAGCACGTTGTTTCACATGCTCAAGGGCTCTGATCAAAGGGTGGTAGCAAACGCAGGCACTAATATGGTGCTAATAGCCTCTAACGCTTGCGTTTGCTTATGATCATCGGAACATGAGTATCTCAGTGCTCATGAATTGGAACTCATAAATATGGGCCGTACTGAGTAAGAACCAGTAATGGGTAACAGCTGTAGCTAAGACTAGTTCTAGAAGAGTGCTGCCTGTGCATTGCAGCTTCATTGCTGGCACAGCCTTCCACTACAAACACAGACTGAAGACACAGTGGGGCAAGGTATCCTTTCTACATGATCTTGTCCAGGAGCCAACTGTGAAACATCAGCTTGGAGACCAAGAGAGGGAAAGGAGAGACTTCTACACCGGGAGATCAATGGGCTTTTCCAGGTGCATCCAAAGGGTGAGGACAGTCAGGGCCGTGCCAAGGGTCTGTGGCGCCCCCCTGCAGGAGATCAGTTGGCGCCCCCCGCCCCCCCCCCCCGCAGACGAACAGTTGGCGCGCGTGTGCCCCATCCCCCCCCATGAAAATGATCGCTGCCCTCCCGCTCCCATGTCCCAACTGCCCACCCTCTTCTCCCCCTCAAGATCCCTTTTAAATTTACCTCTGTCTGGCAGCGAAGGCGCAGCGTCAGTGAAGGAGGCGGCGCTCCCGACGTCTCTACTAGTCTTCCCTTCGCTCAATGTCCCGCCTTCTTCTGACGTCATTTCCTTGACGTCAGAAGAAGGCGGAACACTGAGCGAAGGGAAGACTAGTAGAGACGTCGGGAGCGCCGCCTCCTTCATTGACGCTGTGCCTTCGCTGCCGGACAGAGGTAAATTTCAAAGGGACCTTGTTGGGGGGGGAGAAGAGGGCGGGCAGTTGGGACGCAGGAGGGAGAGGTAAGCATGGCGTGGAGGGGCGCCCCAGAGGACGGCGCCCTCCTGCCGTGCTTACCTCGCTTACTGTGTTGGCACGGCCCTGAGGACAGTGGAACAGTGGTCCAGGGGGTTAGATAGAAAGCATTGCTAAGTTTCAAGTGTGAGTCAGGACCTTTGACACATGGTTCCTTAGTTTATTACTGTTCATATGTTAGTTTGTATCAGGAATAAGTATTAGTTGCACTACTTTTGCTACTCCACTGTTTTGCTGCTACGTTTTGTAATTGCTTTGCCGTAATAATATACCTATAATATCTATATATTTTTATATTACCAATAAATTGTAATATATTTTCAAAGTGTATCATTCTTCTCTCACATTGCCAGAAAAATCTTTGTGAGAACCTTCTTTTTTTTTGGGGGGGGGGGGGGGGGGGACCACTTTAGGGTGAAATCATACTCCAAACAGATGAGACAAATCACAAAGTGTAGCAGAGTAATTATTAGCTAATTAGCTTATCAGAAAATCATCTAATTAGCCCTACACTGTGCAAATTAGTGCATGGGCATTGCCGCACGGTAACTGATTAGCTCAGGATTAGCGCATGAGACCTTACTACCTACAAAATAGGTGGCGACACCAATGGCCATGCGTTAATGGGAAAATCAGGGGCTCTTTTACTAAGCTGCAGTAAAAGGGGCCTTGCTCTAGCGGTGGCACCTGTTTTTGCCACTTGTCAGGGCCCCTTTTACAGCAGCAGGTAAAAAGCCCCAAAAAAGAAATAGATGTGCGGTAAGTTCACACTTACCACGCAGCCATTTTGGGGGGGAGCACTTACCGCCACCCCTTAAGGTGGTGGTAAGAGCTCTTGTGTTAACATAGCAGTAACCGGGCAGCATGCGGCACTTCCCAATTACTGCCAGGTAACCCCTGTGCTAGAAAATCAGATCTGATTTTCTGTAGTGCTGGAAATGGCGCGCACTGGGGGTGGAGCTACTGCCGGCACCCACATTGGGCCGGCGGCAGTTCTGGGTTGCCGTGTGGCAACCTTTTTGTGAAAGGACCCCTTAGTGTGTGGGCATTATTGGAAAAAGAGAAAAAAAAGTGCCTTTTAACAGCAGCATTAAAAGTGGCATCAGCATGTGTAAAGACACATGTTGGGGTTGAGGCTACTGCAGGCCACGTTTTAGTGCTTGGTAAAAGGACCCCTAAATAAATAAAATAAAGTAATAAATCACTAAATAGAATAAAATAGAATAATACAAACAAAACATAAATAATAACAAATAGGAAAACATTATGGAGTGGAGGAGTGGCCTAGTGGTTAGAGTGGTGGACTTTGGTCCTGAGGAACTGAGTTCGATTTCCACTTCAGGCACAGGCAGCTCCGTGTGACTCTGGGCAAGTCACTTAACCCTCCATTGCCCCATGTAAGCCGCATTGAGCCTGCCATGAGTGGGAAAGTGTGGGATAGAAATGTAACAAAAATAAAATAGATACTATTGGAGATTCTACATGGAATGTTGCTACTATTGGAGATTCTACATGGAATGTTGCTATTCCACTAGCAACATTCCATGTAGAAGCCTGCGCGGCCACATTGGTGATCTGCAAGGGCCGACTTCTAGTGGAATAGCAACATTCCATGTAGAATCTCAAATAGTAGCAACAGTGGAGGAGTGGCCTAGTGGTTAGGGTGGTGGACTTTGGTCCTGAGGAACTGAGTTCAATTCCCACTTCAGGCACAGGCAGCTCCTTGTGACTCTGGGCAAGTCACTTAACCCTCCATTGCCCCGTGTAAGCCGCATTGAGCCTGTCATGAGTGGGAAAGTGCAGGGTACAAATGTAACAAAAAAAAAAGTGAAAAAATTCAACAAAAACTAAAAAAATATTTAAAAAAATACATCCTGGCAAACCTTTTCATACATTCTTAAAACATAGAGGACATGTTTAAAAAAAACAAGTAAATAGAAAGGTAGATGTTTTTTAAAAACCCTATAAAATAGCAATTAATAACCACTCATGAATTAACAATCATCAAGCTAACCTTAATCAAAAATATAACAATAATTATATAATACAATAAATTATAAACATTTAAATGAATAAAATTAACTGTAACAAACAATGGGGCCCTTTTACAAAAGCCACCAGTGGTAGTTCTGATTTTGGTGTGCGCCATTTCCCATAGTAGGAAATAATTTTCTAGTTTCTACTGTGGGGGGGGGGGGGGGGGGGGGGGGTCATTCCTAGCAGTATTCAGCAGCATGGCCACATTTTTAGCGCGTGACCTGTATCACCTTCTAAATAGGAGGTGGTAAGGGCAAATGCGGTAAATGGCCAGATGTACTGTAGTACATAGAAAATTGGCTTTTTTGCAGCTGTGCTATGAGGTGGCCGGTGTGCGTGGGAAAACCAGATGCTACAGCTACCATCGGCCACCTTTTAGTGTGCCATCGTAAAAGGACCCCAATGTTAAATAACAACCGGTAAAAATGGCATGGGTGTGAGCTACACACTAAGAAGCCCATTTACTAAGCAGGCACTAGAAAGCGGCCAGTGCTAACCCCAGCGCAGATCTTTCACATGTGCTGAGGCCACTTTTAGCATGGCAGTAAAATGGTCCCATTTTCCATTTTTCCCAATGGCCGCATACTAATTTCCCCATTAGCACATGAGCCCTTACTGCCACCTATTTTGTAAGCAATAAGTGCTCATGTGCTAAACACACACTAATTGGTTAGGGCGTGGTGATATATCTGCGCTAACCAATTAGTGCAGACAATGCTTAGTCTCTGCCCCCAGACACGCCTCCAGTGATAAAAAAAATTCTACTTTTTAGTGTGTGGGTAGCGTGCACCGATCCCAAATCTACAGCGGGATGCCTGAGCGCCTCATTGTAGCACTTTTTAACCTGCCATAAGCACGCGATATTGCTAAAACTTGTGAATAAATGAATCAATAAAACATGCATATAACAAATATGTGCCCGAATAAATACTGAAATACATACAATACATACATAGTAACATAGTAGATGACGGCAGAGAACGACCTGCTCGGTCCATCCAGTCTGCCCAACAAGATAAACTGATATGTGCTATTTTATGTGTATACCTGACCTTGATTTGTATCTGCCATTTCAGGGCACAGACTGTAGAAGACTGCCCAGCACTAGCCCCGCCTCCCAACTACTAGCCCCGCCTCCCACCACCGGCTCTGCCACCCAATCTCCGCTAAGCTTCTGAGGATCCATTCCTTCTGAATAGGCTTCCTTTATGTTTATTCCACGCATGTTTGAATTCCGTTACCGTTTTTATCTCCACCACCTCCCGCGGGACGGCATTCCAAGTATCCACCACTCTCTCCGTGAAAAAATACTTCCTGACATTTTTCTTGAGTCTGCCCCCTTCAATCTCATTTCATGTCCTCTAGTTCTACCGCCTTCCCATCTACAGAAAAGGTTCATTTGCAGATTAATACCTTTTAAATATTTGAACGTCTGTATCATATCACCTATTTCTCCTTTCCTCCAGGGTATACGTGTTCAGGTCCGCAAGTCTCTCCTCATACATCTTGTAACGCAATCCCATACCATTCTTGTAGCTTTTCTTTGCTCCGCTTCAATTCTTTTTACATCCTTAGCAAGATACTGCCTCCAAAACTGAATACAATACTCCAGGTGAGGCCTCACCAACGACTTATACAGGGGTATTAAAACCTCTTTTCTTCTGCTGGTCACACCTCTCTCTATACAGCCTAGCAAACTTCTAGCTATGGCCACCGCCTTGTCACACTGTTTCGTCACCTTCAGATCCTCAGATACTATCACTCCAAGATCCCTCTCCCCCGTCCCTACATATCAGACTCTCACCGCCTAACACATACGTCTCCCGTGGATTTCTACTCCCTAAGTGCATCACTTTGCATTTCTTCACATACATACTAGTAACTCTGAAGTGAGGCCATAAATTACTTGAAATAGCAAACAAGTGGCTTTAAATAAGACTTGTTTCTGTATTGGGAACCAATGACGTGAACGCAAACAAGGAGTAATCCCATCAAACATTTTTAAGCTGAAAGTCAAGTTTCAAGTTTTACTTAGGATTTGCAAACCTGCCTATCAGGATAGTTGTCTAGGCGGTTTACATACTAAGAGTTATATTTTAGAGACTTAACATACATATATGTAACAATACATGAAATACAAAGGGAAGGAGGTAGAACTACAAAGTATGTAAGATGTATTCTGAATAAGTTGAATAAGTTGTAGCTTAGACATCAACTTAGATGATAATCCTAGGTAGAGAACATTGCAATAATCAGTTTGGGAAAGAAGAAGCGGAGCAAAAGTAGATTGGTTAGGGGAAATGTGTCCTTTCCCCAAAGAGTTTACAATGTATGTGGGCAATTTCATAACGTAGTGCCTAGAGGCAGGTGCTGCTTAGGTGTGGGAAGGCACCATTAAATGACATAGCACCTATGTGCACTAGGGGCTATTCTATAAGGGAGTGCCTGAGTGCCCTAGTGCCTAACTGCAAGGGGGTATACTCATAGGTGGAACATGGATGTGTCTCCCATGTATGTGCATCCTTTACAGAAAGCTATCACTACATGTCACTTGGTATACCTAGACACACCTACATGTGGGTGGAAGTGCAAACTAATGGTTAGTGCAGCAGACCTCGAGCATGGCGACCTGGGTTTGATTCCCACTGCAGCTCCTTGTGACCTTGGGCAAGTCACTCAACCCTCCATTGCCCCAAGTACAAAAACCTAGGGGTCCTTTTACAAAGACGCACTAGCATTTTTAGCTCAAAAACGAACAAATTCAAGGCATTAGGTCATGGGAGGGGCCAGGATTCGTAGTGCACTGGTCCCCCTCACATGCCAGGAAACCAACCGGGCAACCTAGGGGGTACTTGTAAAAAGTTAAAAAAAAAAAATTTTAATACCTCCCAAGTCCATAGCTCCCACCCCTTGGGTGCTGAGCCCCTCAAATCCCCCCCAAAACCCACTGCCTGCCCACAACTCTACACCATTACCATAGCCCTTATGGCTGGAGGGGGGCACCTACATGTGGGTACAGTGGATTTTGGGGGCGGTTTGGAGGGCTCCCATTTACCAGCACAAGTGTAACAGGTAGGGGGTGGTGGGCCTGGGTCCACCTGCTCCTGCTGTTGCATGCATTGTTGACGTCCTGCACGTTGTACGTGCGATGTCAGACTCAGAGAACAGAACTCTGTTCTCTGAGTCTGACGTCCTGCACGTACAACGTGCAGGACGTCAGCAATGCATGCAACAAGAGCAGGAGCAGGACGGAGAGGACGTCGGCTGGCAGGGAGTGGGGTCCCCCGCCAGCAAAAGTAAAGGTAGGCGGCGACGGGGGAGGGTTCGTGGCGGGAGGGGGGTCGGAAAAGACGTGGGGGGGCAGCAATGGCCGCGGGGGGGCGGCGCCGGGGGGAGGGCTAAAATGTGCCCCCCTCCCACGGAAGTCTGGCTACGCCCCTGCATGGAAGGGGCACGGGCGGGTCTAGGGCGTTCCCAGAAATTAGGTGCCATGTTATTTATGCACTGAACTGCCACCGGTTGGGAGTGAGGATTTCTACCAGGTTTCAGCAGGGTAAGTCCTCATGCCCAAAGTTAAGCACTGTTTGGATCTGAGCTAAGGGCCAGTTCTAGAAAGGTTGCTTAGCACTAAGAAACCTTTATAGAACTGGTGTTTAGCATGAATCTTTACAGCACCTGACTTTGGGTGCCATTTACTGAATCTGGTCCTAGGCCCCTTCCTCTGTAGCAGTGAATGGGAATACATATTTTAAGGTTTGAGAGCTACCAGGGATGTTTTGGGTACAGTGCTGCATGTGTCTAGTAGCACTATAGAAATGATAAGTACATAGGTAATGCCACACTGGGAAAAGACCAAGGGTCCATCGAGCCCAGCATCTTGTCCACGACAGCGGCCAATCCAGGCCAAGGGCACCTGGCGAGCTTCCCAAACGTACAAACATTCTATACATGTTATTCCTGGAATTGTGAATTTTTCCCAAGTCCCCATTTAGTAGTGGTTTATGGACTTATTCTTTAGGAAACCGTCTAACCCCTTTTAAAACTCTGCTAAGCTAACCGCCTTCACCACGATCTCCGGCAACGAATTCCAGAGTTTAATTGTGCGTTGGGTGAAGAAAAAGTTTCTCCGATTTGTTTTAAATTTACTATACTGTAGTTTCATCGCATGCCCCCTAGTCCTAGTATTTTTGGAAAGCGTGAACAGACGCTTCACATCCACCTGTTCCACTCCGCTCATTATTTTATATACCTCTATCATGTCTCCTCTCAGCCGTCTCTTCTCCAAACTGAAAAGCCCTAGCCTCCTTAGCCTTTTTTCATAGGGAAGTCGTCCCATCCCCGCTATCATTTTAGTCGCCCTTCGCTGTACCTTTTCCAATTCTACTATATCTTTCTTGAGATGCGGCGACCAGAATTGAACACAATACTCAAGGTGTGGTCACACCATGGAGTGATACAACGGCATTATAACATCCTCACACCTGTTTTCCATACCTTTCCTAATAATACCCAACATTCTATTCGCTTTCCTAGCCGCAGCAGCACACTGAGCAGAAGGTTTCAGTGTATTATCGACGACGACACCCAGATCCCTTTCTTGGTCCGTAACTCCTAATGTGGAACCTTGCATGACGTAGCTATAATTCGGGTTCTTTTTTCCCACATGCATCACCTTGCACTTGTTCACAGTAAACGTCATCTGCCATTTAGTAGAACTAATAGTAGTAGTAGTACTAAAACGTATATTTGGCTGAACAGGTATTTGCAGATAGGTATTTCAGCAGAGTGGAAGGGAAAATGGAGCATTTATGGTCACCCCCTTCCTTTTTTTTTTTTTTCAAACTAATATCTCCCTAATGTTTGCTTTTATCGCCATTGCTATTCAGGATAGTTTCACTATTTGCCCTCCACAGACCCAAAACAATTTAGGTAAATCAACCCCTAAATGAAAAATATTTGCATTAGTTTTCTAAAAGCTAAACAAACTGCTTGAATCATTTAAACAAATTACAGGTTTTATTTAGTCATTAATAGAGGTTGTGTTTATGTAGCAAATTCCTGCGAGAGACCTCCGAAGGTTGATGTGAGGGAGGTCAAACAGCCTTGCTAAATTTCCTTATTTGGGCAAGGTTACAAGGTGTTATTGATCATTAAGACTGTTTCTCTCCCCCTGCGCCTTATAACTGTCAGGTGCCCAGACGTTGTGCAGTCTAATTGCTAGAAATCTGATAGATTCCCAGATATCGGTCCAACTCCTTCAGCGGACAAGTAACCTTTTAACAAAAGCACGTGGCATTTAGCATGCCAGCTAGAGCCCAGTATCTTGTGATCTACTTCACCAAAAACTTCATTCATGAACTCTGCCAAATACAGTTGAAGTGAACAAAACTGTGCAGAAATGCTAAAGTAGTAGCGGGTCAAAGGTTACAGCATAATAACTCTAGGCTCAATAGTGGCAACTGCTATATGGATAAGAGGTGTTTTTCCTAAGCTGTGGAAAAATAATACATTTGACTGTAGTGATATTGTACCACTGGAGTCATTATTTTATTTATTTTGGATTTAGCTCACATGTTTTTTCAACATTAATTCAAGGTGAGCAATATCCAGATACACTGGATATTTCCCTGTATCAAGTGCCTCACCTGGTTCAGGAAACCACTAGAGTCATTCCATGCCTAGAGTTTTGTGAGTCTTTCTCCCTGGACAGAAAGATCATGTAGCCACACAGCTGAAGTGATGTCATGGTTACTGACTTGGGCCTTCCAAAGCACAGAGAACTCCAGAAAAGTCTTCTGCACATGTCCCTATATTCCTGCTACACTATCACACCTACTACAATAACTGTACACACTCCCTCTCTCATCAGTTTCTTTTTATCAGCGGTTGACACAAGATCTGCAGAACCTTCAGATTCCTTCATAGTTGTTGAAGTATTTCATTATTCCTTTATTTAATTCTTTCTTTTATTTTTTTATTTTTCACAAGTCATAATTTGCAAATTTAATTTTGCCGAGTTAATTTTCCCCATGTTGACCCAAAAACCGGGTTTCAAAGTCTGTGATTCCTGTGTTCGTAAGATGTCCGTAATGGGCCCACACTCTAAATGTCTTCACTGTCTCAGACAACAACACATTCCGGAGAAGCGTTTGGATTGTAAGAGCATGTCTCCCACAACAATCGAGATTCGGACACTGAAGATAAAAAGTTGTGAGCAATAAAAAGTGCTTCCAAAGCAGCCTTCAACTTCCACTAAAAAGAAGTGCTTCCATAGTACAACTCACCTTCCCAAACAGGTTAATTCTTCTATGGTGAAGGAATCAGTAACTAATGTGACCGACCCTGATAACCCTCCTGAGATGATGCCTGGGGGTCAGGATCAGGTCTAGCATGCTTTGTAAAGTATGTCTGGCACTGAGAGAGCTGCCGATATCAAGGTTCGTGGAGATGCAGAGGAGGGTACGAGTCCTTGAGTCGACACCTACAAAGCCGATTCCTGTGCCGGAGAGGCACAGGCAATGCTTATCTATGTCGAGACATAGCAGGGTGAGTGATTCATTGTTAACATCTTTAAGCTTCCGAAGCAGATCTAGGAGTTGCTCCCGTTCTGGACGTTGACATCACTCCCACCACTCTTGACACCAACATCATGGGCAGGCATCATCACATAGAACATCTTCTAGGGTGTCTCGTTCCACTTGACTGAGGTCGAGATCCATGCAGCGATTCAGGCAAATGGACCCATTCTCATCAGGCGTCTTGCAATTACTGCAACAATTTTTACAGCAACAGTAGTTGCACCCTGTTCCACAGCACCACACTATTCCTGTCACTGAGCCTCAGGTACCACAGCAACAGACTACATCTAGCTTAGTGTTCAGTCAGCAGCAGGCTATGTACCGCTTCTAGACAGTTACACCTCAGTCAAGACAGAGAGCATGGACAGTGTCTTCTTCAATATCTCAGGAGAATGACATTCCATCACAAAATATTTTGGCATATCAAACCAGATCGCCATCTCCTCAATCTCCTGCCTCTTCGCCTAAGAAATCAAGGGATAATCCTCCTAATGCAGTTGCAGTTGATAAAAAAGAAGAGAAACTTTCGCAGGAGGATTCATCATACCCTAAGTTTCTGTTACAAATGGCAGCAGCTTTGGATTTGCCATTATCATCTCAGTCTATATCTGCAAAAGAATCTAAATGTACAGTGTTGATATACTTAAAGCTCACCAAGGAAACAATTACACTTCTTATTGATGAAATTCTCCAAAAGCAGCACAAACAGATTTGGTCAACCTCTTTTTCAATACAATCTATAATGCGTGATCTTGATAAATATAAGATCCAAAATATATTAGGACATGGATCTCAACAGCTTCCTTACAATTCTTTGGTAGTCAAATCCGCCATGCAGAAGACCAAAAAGCTTAAGAATGTACTTCATATCCACCTACTAAAGATTTAAGTTGTATGGATATGATGGGCAGGCATGCTTACCAAAATGCTATGTTACAGTCATGCATCGCAGTTCACAATTATCATTATGTGCAGTACTTATACACAATTATGGATGATCTCAATAAATTACAAGAGGGATGATCTGAGCAACAGATTACCTTGTTATGTAAGATTTTAGATGGCTTGGAAGAATGCTCAAAGCATATAATCAGGGCTGCAAATGATAGTTACGAAACTGCAGTGCGAGGTTCTGCAATAGCTATAGCTACGAGACGTATAGCATCGTTGAGTGTCAACACTTAAAGAGGATATTTTTGACAAGGTAGCAGATATTCCATTAGAGGGGATAGCCTTTTTGGTGAAAAAGTCAAGGAGTTGATAGAGGGGATACTCTTGAAGAGGATGGATCACAGACTACCAAGTCTGCTTATAAAAGATTGCTTTATATTAATTCTAAAAGTAGATTTCAAGGCAGACATTCATCTAATTATCAAAGATCTACTTATCAACCAAGATCCAGTCACCCTAGACAAAATTATCATAATAAGGGTGAAAAGAGACAGAAAGCCTCAGAAACCTACCTCAAGCCAGCAGCAGAAACCTAATACAGGTTTTTGACAACCCTCTGCAATCAGACATTCCAGGTGAGGGTCAGATCAGTCATTTTTGCAATGCTCAGAGGGCTATCACGATGGATACATGGGTTCTGAAGATTGTGCAGTGAGGATATTTGCACTATCATTGCACTAGTGTTAAGAATACAACGTGCTTAGGTTACGCCAGCTTAAGAGGGAACAGTGCATGATAGATCAAATTGCATTGAGAACCTGTTTTCCGGTACTAATCTGAAATCTAATGTCCCTTAGAGGGGCATAATTGAACGGCACCGGCCAAATCGATGGCCGGCCATCTTCGGGGCCAGCGCCGTAAGCGGGCGGAGCCAAGCATATTTTCAAAATACACTTGGCGCCGGCCAAATCGCTCGTCAGGTTTACAAGAGGATCGCCGGCAGATCGCCAGGTGCATATGAGATGGCCGGCTTCGGTTTTCAGCCATAACAGAAACCGGGCTCGGCCATCTCAAACCCAGCGAAATGCAAGACATTTGGGCATGGGAGGAGCCAGCATTTGTAGTGCACTGGCCCCCCTGACATGCCAGGACACCAACCAGGCACCCTAGGGGGCACTTCTAAAAAAATTACACAATTAACTTCCAGGTGCATAGCACCCTTCCCTTGGGTGCTGAGCCCCCCAAATCCGCCCCAAAGCCCACTGGCCACAACTCTACAACATTACCATAGCCCTAAAGGGTGAAGGGGGGCACCTACATGTGGGTACAGTGGGTTTTGGGGTTTTTTGGAGGGCTCCCATTTACCACCACAAGTGTAACAGGTAGGGGGGGATGGGCCTGGGTCCACCTGCCTGAAGTGCACTGCACCCACTAAAAACTGCTCCAGGGACCTGCATACTGCTGTCATGGAGCTGGATATGACATTTGAGGCTGGCATACAGGCTGGCAAAAAATGTTTTAATTTTTTTTGTGTGTGTGGGAGGGGGTTGGCGACCACTGGGGGGAGTAAGAGGAGGTGATTCCCGCTTCCCTCTGGTGGTCATCTGGTTAGCTGGAGCACTTTTTTGGGACTTGGTCCTAAAAATAAATGGACCAAGTCCAGCCGGCGAAATGCTCGTTTGAGCTGGCCTTTTTTTCCCCCATTATAAGGGAAAGCCGGCCATCTCGTAACCACGCCCCTTCCCGCCCCCTTTCCGCCTTCGCTACCCTACCAACATGCCCCCTTGAAGGTTGGCCAGCGCCATAACAAAAAAGCAATTGGGGCTGGCCAAAATCGGCTTTCGATAATACTGATTTGGCCAGGATCAAGAGATCGCCGGCGATCTCCCGATTTGTGTCAGAAGATCGCTGGCGATCCCTTTCGAAAATAAGCCTGATAGAAAAATTCCTAAATCCGCCTCCATACTATATCCACTCCTGAATCTGAACTGTGAGGAATACAGAATATTATTTATTTATTAGGATTTATTAACTGCCTTTATGAAGAGATTCACACAAGGCAGTGTACAGCAGGTATAGTTTAACATAAAACTTACGAATTTTGATAGCAGCAAAACCATAATAAAATGATCAAATATAAAAATAAATACAATAAATAAAGTAAACTTGGAAGCTGAAACCTGATAGGACTAACATGAAACAATATAAAAAGTATACACATCTAACAGCACTGCAGAACAACCATGTAACAGAAATATGTTAAATGTCCGTACAATACAAACAGTACCATTATAGTCGGCTTGGAAGTACATTCAAATAACATAGATATAATATGACATCAGTATGATACCAATGAAACACCTAATAAGCACAGATTAGAACATTCAAATAACATAGATTTGATGCTAATGCTTTTCTATAATACAGCCTACCATGTAGCCGAGGGGCCAAGTTCCAATATATAGATGGGGACAATCTTATGTTGCTCTACATATTCATTGAGTTGTTTTGCTACTAATCTGTCCATCACTTGGACTAAAAAAGGTATGGATGCTACTGGCCTATAGTTTGTTATGAAATTCAATTTTAATTTAGAATTTTTTGGAATAATATCTCCCAACAAACTTGGGATTGAACTTGTAGAAAAGATATCCGTTAAACAAAGCAATGGAAACTGTACAAATGTGCCTTAAAAATGTAAGTGCGCACAAAATAGATTTAGTGAGCATTAACCTATGAATGTGGATTTATGCACATTGAAATGTTACAATACCCACTTAAAAAGTTTTTAAATAAACAAAAACCCCTAAAGATGATATAAAAGAGAAAAGAACCAAAAAGGAGCTGAAAAGTTTTGGATTGCACACATCTCTAGCCACAATTGGTCAATATTCAAAATGATTTAACTGGCTGCTGACTGGTTAAATCACTTGTTTGGGGCTATCTGGTAATTTTCAGTGGCGCTTAACCTGTCGCCGCTGAAAATGAGCAGTCAGTGCCTAAGTGAAAACTGGCTATTTTGGGGATGTTCTGGGGACAGAGTCAGCAGTTGGCCAGTTAAGTGCCGATATTCAACACTTAACTGGCCAGGGTAACCACGTAAAATCTTTGGGACCCTTTTACTAAAGGGTTGCCATGTGGCAACCCAGAACTACCGGTGAAGGAGAAAGTAGGATGTTTGACCACGGAACACCAAAAACTGGATAGATTGATCTTAAAAACACTTGTTTATTGATGAAAAAAGACTCGACACAAGTGTTTTATTTGTGCTTTAGATTTATTATCTGTATAGTCAATGTTTTTTACTAATGTGTACGTGTATATATGTGTTTTGTAGACTCCTGATGCAGGCCTAATGGCCGAAACACATTTGTGTTGAGTCTTTTTTCATCAATAAACAAGTGTTTTTAAGACCAAGCTATCCAGTTTTTGGTGTTCCGTGATCAAACATCCCAGTTTCTCCTATACCTGTTTTCTCCCATGGGGCGTTTGAGTTCTCCATTTGGTTGCGGATTTGTTTGAACATATAACCCAGAACTACCGCCAGCCTAATGCAGCTTCTGGCGGTAGATCTGCCTCAAGAGCATGCCATTTCCAGCACAACAAAAAATATTTTTTATTTTTTACCTTGATGCTAACCTAGTAGTAATTGCTACTCGGTTACTGCCGGGTTACCATGGGAGCCCTTACCGCCACCTCAGTGGGTGGTGGTAACTGCTCCTCGCTGAATGACCACACACTAAGAGTAATCTTACTGCATGTGCCTTTTTTAGGGGCTTTTTACGCACTGTGGGAAAAAGAGCCCTGGAAGCAGGAAAAATGGCCCCCGCCGCTACTGCAAGGCCCTTTTTACCACAGCTTGAGGAAACAACCCATTTCTGTACTAACTCAAGGAGGAGCATTTTCAATATGACGTCAAAGTCCGACTTTGGACGTTTTGCACAAAACGTCCAAAATCTGAATAGGAAAGAAGGTAATTTTCAAAAAAGAAAAATGTCTTTTTTTTTTAAAATACTGTTTCGACCAAGGTTTTGTGCTTTGCACATTTTGTTTTTTGGTCTATTTAAAAAAAAAACGGAATAAATGCAAAACGTAGAAAATCAAGCCATTGGGATGTAGGAGGAGCCAGCATTGTTAGCAGACTGGTACCCCAGAAATCCCAGTAGAACAATGGGGCACCTCTAGGGACACTTATGTGCACTTCATAAAAATGCTCCCAGGTACACAAAGGGACATCTTTGCTCCCTTATCTTTTCCCCTGAGCCCTCCAAAACCTACTGCCCCCCACTGTACACCAATACAATAGCCTTTATGGGTGAAGCAGGCACCTATATTTTTTTTATTTTTTGTTACATTTGTACCCTGCGCTTTCCTACTCATGGCAGGCTCAATGCAGCTTACATGGGGCAATGGAGGGTTAAGTGACTTGCCCAGAGTCACAAGGAGCTGCCTGTGCCTGAAGTAGGAATTGAACTCAGTTCCTCAGGACCAAAGTCCACCACCCTAACCACTAGGCCACTCCTCTACTATGTAGTACAGTAGGGTTTTAGTGACTTTGAGAAGGGTCACAGTTTCTGCCACAAGTGTAACAGGTAGAGGGAGATAGGGACTCGAGTCCCCCACTTTATAGTGCACTACACCGATCACTACACTGCTCCAAGGACCTTTATGCTGCTCTGATAGACCTGGCTTATAACATCTGAGGCTGTCATAGAGGTTGGTAAGTCATATTTTTATTCACATTATCTTGGTGGTGGGGGGGGGGGGGGGGGTAGTGATGACTGGAGGTTATTGGGGGGGGGGGGTCATCCCTGATTCCCTCCAGTGATCATCTGGTCATTTAGGGCACATTTTTGTGCCTTATTTGTTATAAAAACAGGTCTACCTCAAAATGTCTTAGTTTTAGTTTTGTTTTGTTCCATTATAGCTGAAAAATGTCTAAGTCTTAGGAACGCCCACATCCTGCCCTTAACACGCCTCCTTGAGATTTGGAAACACTGCAAACAAACAGCATAGAAAAATGACTGAAAAACAGGTTTTGAAAATACCAGTTTGGACGTTTTTGTGAGAAAAACGTTCAAATGTTGCTTTATGCCTCTTTTTAGACATTTTTCTTTTTCGAAAATGAGCCCCGTGGAGGGGCATAATTGAACGAAAACGTCTATCTCCATGGGCGTTTATCTCCGAGAACGGGTCCGTGAAGGGGCGGACCGAACCGTGTTTTCAAAAAAAATAGACGTCCATGTTTTATTCAACAATTTGTGAGCTGGGCGTTTTTGTTTTTCAGTGATAATGGAAAATGAAAGCGCCCAGCTCAAAAACGAATAAATCCAAGGCATTTGTTCGTGGGAGGGGCCAGGATTCGTAGTGCACTGGTCCCCCTCACATGCCAGGACACCAACCGGGCACCCTAGGGGGCACTTTTACAAAAACAAAAAAAAGGTAAAAGAGCTCCCAGGTGCATAGCACCCTTCCCTTGTGTGTTGAGCCCCCCAAATCCCCCTCAAAACCCACTGCCCACAAGTCTACACCATTACTATAGCCCTAAGGGGTGAAGGGGGCACCTACATGTGGGTACAGTGGGTTTGGGGGGGTTGGACGACTAAGCATTAAGCAGCACAATTGTAACAGATGGGGGGGGGGATGGGCCTGGGTCCACCTGCCTGAAGTCCACTGCACCCCCTAACAACTGCTCCAGGGACCTGCATACTGCTGCCAGGGAGGTGGGTATGACATTTGATGGTGAAAATAAAAAGTTGTGAAACATAATTTTTTGTGGTGGGAGGGGGTTAGTGACCACTGGGGGAGTCAGGGGAGGTCATCCCCGATTCCTTCTGGGGGTAATCTGGTCATTTAGGGCACTTTTTGGGGCCTTATTCGTGAAAAAACAGGGTCCAGGAAAAGTGCCCTAAATTCTAGCTACAGACGCATACTTTTTTTCCATTATCGGCGAAAGGCGCCCATCTCTCCTCGGCCGATAACCACGCCCCAGTTCCACCTTCGCCACGCCTCCAACACGCCCCTGTCAACTTTGTACGCTTCCGCGATGGAGTGCAGTTGAAAACGTCCAAAATCGGCTTTCCATTATACCGATTTATTCGTTTTTGTGAAATAAACGTCTATCTCCCGATTTGGGTCGAAATCTAGGCGTTTTTCTCTTTCAATTATAAGGTGGATAGTCACTTAAGTTCTGACTATCGACTTAACTGGCTATGTGTTAGCCAGCGCTGAATAAATTGGATATTCAATGTTCAATGCCAAAGCCCAGACATGGCCTGGCATTGAATATCCAGGAATAACACCAGCGGCGGTCATCAAAACGCTCACCACCTCCGGCTGAATATTGACCCCCAATGTATTTTCATTTTGCAATAACTAAACCTATGAAAAAGTGATTTTTAACCAAGAAACTAAGGGGTCCCTTTACTAAGGTGCACCAAAAAATGGCCTGTGCTAGTGTAGACGCATATATTGGATGCTCGCAAGTCCATTTTTCAGCGTACCTGAAAAAAGGCCTTTTTTTGGCCAAAAATAGATGTGCGGCAAAATTAAAATTGCTTTGCATCTATTTTAGGCCTGAGAGCTTACCACCACCCATTGACTTAGCGGTAAGGCCTCACGCGTTAACTGGGCAGTAATCATCAGCACGCGTACAATGCTGATTACCACCTGATTAGGTGCTGATGCTAATGCTGATTAGGGCTGCATACCAGTAGCGGATGCGCGTAAAACAATGAAATTATCACCTGGGTCATGCGGTAGCTGGGCGGTCGTTCAAAATTGACACATGTAGAACATGTGTACGGGCCTACGGGCCTCAGTAAAAGCGCCCCTTAGGGGACATCCTACACACGTCAATTTAGAACTGCTGCCCATCTACCGCTGGGCCGGACACTAATTTCATTTTTCAAGCGCATCTTCGCTGATGATTACCGCCTGGTTAACGTGTGAGACCTTACCACATAGTCAATGGGTGGCGGTAAGGTCTCAAGCTCAAAATGGACATGCACCAATTTTCATTTTGCCGCACGTCCATTTTCGGCCCCCCAAAAAAGGTGTCTTTTGCAGGTGCACTGAGAAATGGACCTAAACATGTCCAATACACACGCATCTACACCAGCACAGGTCATTTTTTGGCGCACCTTAGTAAAAGGACCTCTAAGAGTCAATCAGTCTCATTATAAGTTATCTGAAGCTGTCCTTTTTAGCACCTTTGGTTGCTTGCTTTAATAATTAACATGTATAAAGTTTAAAGCATAGCCTAGCGTGAGCACTACACAAAGGGACTAAGCCATATGCTCTTACTGTCCAGCTGTTCTAGACAGATTTCAGTGTAAAACAGTAGGACACTGCAGTCCTCCAGGCCCAGTTACACACACACACCACTGGTTTTATAGTATTTACCTGTTTGATTCTGAATGTAAGAACTCTAATAAAACAAAGTCTTTCTGATGTGCACAGCATTGACGGATGGCATGCTGGTGTGCCAAACACCAGTTTATAAAACCAAATACCTTTCTGCTGTTCAGTGCCACATCAGCAGGTGGTTGACAGTCCTGGGTTGCTATAATTTTGTATCCAAGTTTAATGTGGCTGGTTCAGAAACTGCTCGTTCTGACACAGAAGGACTTTTTCATGAATTCCAAAACTAATGCTGTTCCTAATGACATATTGTCACTGTAGAAATCACTCTCTTATGTTAACGATAATAGTGTAAGTTAGAATTCCTGTATTTTACAATTGGACTGTTTTAATTGCAGTAATAAGCCATTTCTAATTGTTCTGTCTGTAAGTGCTATTTAAAATATTTACACTCTGAAATCCACAGCTTTACGGCTGAAATGGAAATTGCACCAGTTCTGTTATATTCTTTTATAAACCAATCCATTTTATCACATACCAGCTGAATGCATTGTGTGCATAAGCTTTGGGTTTTTTGGTGTTTTTTTTTGCTAAAAATAAAACAATATATACAGTAGATTGATAGGAATATCTCTCATAAGACTGTCTTTCCTAATGGAGCATAAATTACTTTCTTAGATATAATTCTTGTGTGCTGGTGGTGAGAGAAGGGTTTTATAAGAACTTTTCGCTCTGTACTGCCCATAGGAAAACATGATTACGATATATTTTGCTTAGGATTACTTAGCGCCAATTTAAAAATAGCAATTTGCAAAAAGATAATGTTGGGAGAACGACCATAAGGGCAATTTTCTAAGGTGTGCTAATGTTTTTAGCGTGCGCTAACCATATAGACGCCCATAATATTCCTGTGGGCATCTACATTCTATTCTGTCCTATTCTATTGGAGGTATTTATATCCCGCTAATACCAATACTGAATCTAAGCGGGTTGCAAAATTTAAAAACACACCAGTAAAAACAAAAGATCATTCATTCAAATACTTAACTGAAAAGATTAGTCTTCAATCCTTCACAAAACTATAGGTATCCAAAAATCAGCTGGATTTGTACAGGTATAGCATTCCACAGTTTACTAGCTTGAAAACTAAAAGAACCATTGTGAAATCCCTTGTAACGGACTTGTTTGAGAGAAGGAAATCCCAACTCTAAAGTAGAATAAAAACGGGGATTCTCTCAAAATGCTGGATAACCTAACAACTGTGGAAGAAGGGGGGGGGGGGGGGGGGGGGGGGGGGAATAATTACTCTGTAATATGCTACATACAATACAAACAGCTTTAAAAACTATCCGTGCAGAAATTGGTAACCAATGTAAACTTCTTAGCAAAGGTGTCACATGATCATAATGAGAGCAGCCAAAGATCATTTTGGTGATAAACAAGGAAGAGGTGAATGTACAAGTTTAGTTACACACAACACTGTATAGCAGGCTAGAGTTAGCCTCCCGGGAATTGATCTGTTCATTTTGATGTATTTCTTTTGTGTGCTTATTATTTAAGTATTGGAATTTCATAGTCTTGGATTGATTACCTAAAATAGTGGTTGTTAGTTCTAGATATTATTCTGGATAATATTCTATATTGTGTACCTGAATATTTAATTTCATTTGTGTATTATCACTCATAAATTTATATTATGAATGTTAAAACGATAAATAAAGAATTTAAAAAAAAAAGATAATTTTGGCTGCAGTATTCTGTAGTAGTTGTAACATTCTGACAAATCTTGATCTTAGTCCTACATATAAAACACTACAATAATCCAACTGAGATAGCACAATAGCCTGAACCAACATACGAAAATGTTCAGTAAAAAAAAAAGAGATCTTATTACCCTCAATTGTCATAATTGAAAAAAATAACAGCACCTGGATGTTTGGGTTCCTCTGTAGGATACCGGGGTAACCTGGCATCAATGCATCTAACATTATTATGCCCTCAGTTACACCAGTCAGTCATGTAAAAGAAGCAGAGGGGTGAAAAACTGATAGTATTCTGCAAGTTATGTCCGTAAGTGACAACCCTGCCTGTGCCCCTCCTATGCTCCTTGCATTTACATGTTAGCGGGGAAATTCTATATATGATGCCTAACATTAGGTGCTACTTCCATGCTAAATTTTTGGCACAGTAAAGCATTCTAATGGAAGGCACTGAAACAAGGCAGATACAGCAGATCTGTGCAAAAACACACTTACGTGCCCATTTAGCACCTAAGTATTTCTGCACAGACCTGCAAAAGGGCGTAATGATGGGAGGGGCATGGGTAGGTCAGAGGCGTTCCCTTAAGATGTGCACAGTGCGGATCCATGGCCAACTTGTGTGCCAAGATTTACACCTGGTTTCAGTTGATGTAACTTGTCATGCCTAAAGTTGTTTGCAGATCTCGGTGCTACACACTATTCTATAAACAGTACCAATCCCAGAATTCCTTATTATAGAATACCATTCAGCATCGATATTTTTTTGCACCAAATTTGAGTGCCATTTACTGAATCCAGCCCTTAGCCACTTCCCTTACAAAACAGTGCTTAGCAGCTGTTGATCAGGAAAACTTAGGGTTAATATACAGTCCTGCCACCAGTTATGTGCACAATATTCACTTCACCACAAAATTGCTGGTATTTTGTACATTTACATGCACAAGTGTACCTGTAAATGTGGGTGCCCAGTTACAGAACTGTCCTTCATGTGTTCAAGGACTAGCTTAAAATGTCTGTTCCAATGAGTAAAAATCCCAAGTCCAAACATTAAGAGGCCTTTTTCATTGGGTAGATCACAGTTAGGATTGCTAACCAACTCCTGATTTTCACACGGTTGACCCATTCCTGGCTTTGACCTACTCTTATTCTTGCTTTTATTTAGGAATGTAATAGGGGAATCAGAAATATTTAGGAGTGGACTGATCCTGGAGCCAGTTGGCAACCCAAATTCTAAGTAGCATGGGCAACTGGAAGCCTGCATTGTGGGGCAAGTCAGTGAATAATGGGTGATAGCTTTTGTAGGGTCCTTTTACTAAGCTGCACTAGGCATTAATATGCGCCTAATGCAGGAAAAATGGACTACCATGGGGCACAGTAAACATCATGTAGTATCGTTTGTATGCACGAATTGAGTGCTGAATATTTTTTCTTTTTGAGGAGGTGTGTCAGGGGCAGAGAGTGGGCATTCATGTGCTAACCAGTTACCACAGCTACATCACCACATGCTAACTGGTTAGTACACAGATAATGCAGGAGCACCTAGGTCTAAAGTCTATATATGGTGCTGAAAAAATTGTCGTGGAAAAAATACTCTTAGCACTATTCTATAAATGTTAGGCATGGTTTATAGAATACTTGTAGGACCTGGACTTGAAATAAATTTAGGTGCAACTAAAACCTGATGTAAATGCCTGCACCTAAGTTAGGTACAGATTGGGCAACAGTGCACATAATTACTAGAAATGCCCATGACCCACTCATGCCCCAATCATGGCACTGCTTCCTTTTGAGATCCATGCATTAGAATTTACCTGCACCACTTTACAGAATACGCTTAGAAAGTCACGTGCGTAAATTCTAATTAGTGCTGATAATTGCTTGTTATTGGCCAATTATTGGCACCGATTGGCTTGTTAAACAACGAAGTTGTGTACACAATTTGGCTGCACTGCCAACTTTGCACACCCTATAGTCTCCATATATAGAATCTGGGGGTTACCGCCTCTAAAATTGGAGGCAGCAAGTGCTACCGTGGTAATTTTAAAAAATGTTAAATACAAAATATGGTAAACATACAGGAAATGTTTCCTGTATGTTTCCCATAGTTTGTATTTAGAATTATTCTATACATTTGGATATATGGTATTTAGATTTTTTTTAATTTTTTTGTAATTTAAAAAAGTGGCCTCACCTAGTGCAACATATAGAAAATGGGGAGGGGGGGTTAAGGCCATGGTAAAAATGGCCTTAGCGTGCAGGAATGGCCCACATAAGGACATGCTAAGGCCTATTTTTACCACAGCTTAATAAAAAGACCCCATAGAAAGTAGCCTGATAGGTAGTATAGGAAGTCTGTGATGGCTGCTATGATTGAAGTCATTTATTTATTGTTAAAGGCTAAAAATTACAAATGGTACCTTCTGTTTCGGCCTTTCTCATCCAGATTAAAATCCTCCAAATATGATAGCGTATGTGCATGTACACTTTACTGTGAGACAGGCTTCAGAAACGGTTCTTGTTATTGATCACTGAAGGTCTCATCCTGTGGTAAACGGAACAGCATAAACCACAGGACTACTGATTATTTTCTTTGGCATTCTCAACTTGCCTTGTGGTTTTAATAAATGCCAAATGCATTTCTACTACGGTCAGATAGAAGCACATTTACACTGACAGAGCTGTACATAGTACAAGCTGTGCTTCAGACCAATTAATAGGGTTTGGTGTCACTTTTTACACGGCAAATGTTAATTGTTGATTTAATTGGTAAGTATGCTGTAACTTATGAAGCCTGTACTTTCACATAATCAGCTTCTTGCTTGGAGTGTCACAATTATACTATCCCCTCAGAAAATCATATCTACTTAATATCTGTTAAATGTAGTTCTGTTTCAGAAAGAGAAGCTTGAAATAGACGTATGAATGTGTGCTTTTAAAAGGCTTGGCTCACTGCCACAGTTACTCTCTGATAATAAAATGGTGCCTGTTTCAGATCAGCTGATACCATTTTGAATATTTTCATTGGGGTTTAGCTCTTACCTCTTTTCATTGGTGAGCTACATTCAGGTACAGTGGGTATTTCCTGTCCCCACTGGGCTCACAGTCTAATGGCTAGAGTTTCTAACATGTTCAATCATGTTAATGTGCATTAATGTCATTAGTGTACATTATTTTACCACAGGTCTCATTTTATGCACTGGGACCCATTTACTTATAAGAGACATTCAGGGCCACCGAGAGGGGGGGGGGGGCTGGGGGGGGGGGACAAAATTCCCCGGGCTGGCTTAGTCTCTCAGCGGCCCTGCAGGCATTAACACTGCTAACACACAAGGGGAAAGTTAATGGGACTTCATATATCGCCTTTCTGAGGTTTTTGGAACTACATTCAAAGCGGTTTACATATATTCAGGTACTTATTTTGTACCAGGGGCAATGGAGGTTAAGTGACTTGCCCAGAGTCACAAGGAGCTGCAGTGGGAATTGAACTCAGTTCCCCAGGATCAAAGTCCACAGCACAGGATCAAAGTCCACTGCACTAACCACTAGGCTATTCCTCCACTAGCAACATTCCATGTAGATGCCTGCCCTTGCAGATCAGCAACACGGCCGTGCAGGCTTCTGTACGTGCAGGATGTCAGACTCACAGAAACAGAAGCCTGCGCGGCCGCGTTGCTGATCTGCAAGGGCAGGCTTCTACATGGAATGTTGCTAGTGGAATAGCAACATTCCATCTAGAATCTCCAATAGTAGCAACAGAATCTCAAATAGTAGCACCATTCCATCTAGAATCCCCAATAGTTGCAAGATTCCATGTAGAATCTCAAATAGGGAAAGGGAAATGGGACTTGATATACCGTCTTTCTGAGGTTTTTGCAACTACATTCAAAGCGGTTTACATATATTCAGGTACTTATTTTGTACCAGGGGCAATGGAGGGTTTGCCCAGAGTCACAAGGAGCTGCAGTGGGACTCAAACTCAGTTTCCTAGGATCAAAGTCCACTGCACTAACCACTAGGCTACTCCTCCACTCCACATTAGGAACTCTCTGGGGCTGATACTGAGTACATGGTGATCAGGTCTTGAAAACGCCTATTCTGGACACAAACATTGAATATCCGGGTTTTCAGTGGCTGCTGAAAGTTATCCGAGTGCCGACTGATATTCAGGCTGGCATCTGGAGGCAAGACAGCTTTTTTGCTGTACTAATCTGGGTGTTTACCCAATTATCTACAGATCCTATATAAGGCGTGGAGAGTAGCATGCATTACATTGGGCATGTGCCCAATTTACGTGTGCGCCTTAAATGAGTAGCGAACCAATCACCGATGATAACTGGCCGATAGCCAATTATCATCACTAATTGGCAATAATTGAAATGTATGCATACTTCTTTTTAGGCGCATTCTAAAATGAGGCATGTGTAAATCCCAACACATGTAGCTGAAAAGGAGGTGTGGCCATATATGTCATAAATAAGAGACAGATATTTTCATTCTCTAGATTACTTTTTTGAGGTATGTGCTGTTCACAGTGTATGACTTGGGTGTGAGTATAATTATACATATATATAAAAAAAAATTAAACATCAAATAATAAGGAGATTTTCAATGATTGAGAAACTTATCCACCCTCTAGGAATAGCCTTTTGACCTATAAAGGTGGCATTCTGCTTGGGTGAGTTATTACTCTGAGAATTTCTCCTGATGTTTTTCTGGATATATTTGGTATCTTATATTTTAGGTCCCCAGAAGACATACACTGTTTCCAGTCGATTGGGTATAGAGAAAGCCCTTTGGGTCCTCTTTGGTATTTTGCATTTTGCACCCTGGTTTGTTATTGTTATTTGATTATTAATATACCAGTGGTAGTGTGGGGAATTATACATTATAGCATGGGAGGGGGTGGACATGTCAGGGGCATTACTCAAATTTATGCATGTTGTTATAGAATTTGGGGGAACGCGCCTACATTTAGGGCATGGGTATTTAGACCAGGTTTTCAGTGGTGTAAATGGCTGCATCTAAATGTAAGCATGTTCCCCGGCCCTATGCGCTATTTTATAATCTGCACCTAACTTTAGGCATGGTTTATAGAACAGTGCTAAGCACGTTTTCTGGATGTGTCTAGATTTTAGATGCCATTTACAGAATCTGGCCTTTAGTGGACTGAAAACCATTGCTAGCTGGGTAATTCTTGGCTCCGTCCCCTGACTGCCCTGGCACTATCCAGTCCCCTAAATTAATACCGGAATCAATGGAGAGTTGAGGAGCCCTTTTACTAAAACTTAGCATGCGCTAAGTTTCCTGTGGCCCATATGTATAAAATAGGACATGTAGCATTTAGTGAGATCTCCTAAGTGACTTATCTAAGCTCAGGAGGAGCCTCAGTGGGATTTGAACCCTGACTTTCTTGGTTCATAGTCTAGTGTACTAGCCACTCAGGTGCTCTTTCACATGTGGAGCAGACGTAATCAGGAGACACTGTTGCCCTAGACACTTCTGATTGTGGGTAAATTGAGGAAGGGGGTTCTAGGAGGGTAGGGGGATGGGGAAAAGGCCCATAAATCAGGCATTTGTTTTACTTTTTTAAAGTGTGCAATTTTTCAGCTCTTTTAGCACAGGAGAAGCAAGAACTCCTGATTCCGGTGATTATTGCAAACCGCCCTGAATTTTTTCCCTGACCACACATGGCTCCCCAGTTAGTTTCCTTTTGTACATCCCCCCCCCCCCCCCCCCCCCCCCACACACACACACATACTTAGAAACCAGTTATACTTTGCAGGCTATTCCGGTTGTTTTTCTCTATTTTTGCTATGTTTGTATGTGGTTTTAATTATGTATGTTTTATTGTTACCCGCTTTGGTTAAAGCGGGATATAAATATTGAAAATAAATAAATTAGGGGAATTCCAAGATTCCTGCCATAGTGTGAGGATGTGCGTGATCTCTCTCTGTTGCTCTTACCTTGCAATATGCTGAAGCATCATGGGAAGCCCTCCATTTAGCCAGTTCATCAAGTGGTCTTCCCTCAATTGAGGCAGTCAGAAATCATGGCGTTTACTTCTGCTGTTTTGGGTGAACCGGCAGCTCATGGCAGAGGGAAGAACCAGAGCTTTGAGAGTGATGTTTCGCTTAGCCCGGCAGGCCCTAATACTCCTCTTCCTCCCAGAGTGGAATTACAGCCGGGACTAGCCGGGACATCACAGGTGGTGTTGCTCTTGGTAGAGCTGAGCGGGTCGAGGGCTGAGATTCCCCCTGGAGTGATGACATCACAGGCAGCACCGTTGGGTGAAGTGCCAGCTGGGAAGAACCTGGAGAGACAAGCTGCAGCTCCGTTAGAGGTTTTGCCGCTGTTGGTCAAACCAGGTGAAATTACCTTGGAATCGATTTGGCAAGTCCCGGAAGCCCTTTACATTGTATCTTCTAAAGTCCGTGCTACATTGGCTCAGAAGACTGGTAAGATTCAGAGTTTGGAAATGAACATTGCTGCTACTAATGGCAAGGTGGGGAATTTGAAACTTCAGCTTCAACAGGTAAAAATTACTGAACTGTTATACTACAGGATAAGATGGTATTATATTGCAGAACTGAAAACTTTGAGAACTATGTTAAAGGATTGAATTTGAGGATACTGAATTTTCCTCAAGTCGTTGCATCTACTCCAAAAGACATATTTTATAAGTTCTTGAAGGAGGTTATTAAATATGAGGAGGTGGCCCTGCCACCTTTGAATAAGATATACTTTATTTCATTGCTGTTCAAGAAGCACAGTAGCTCTTTAGTGAAACCTGATCAGAAAAATCTTTCTTCGGATAGTTTGAACTTGACCAACATTTTGGAGACCTCTGCAGTAGAGATAATATCTCATGCTACACTTTTGATGTCTTTTGTATTACTACAAAACAAAGAAGTACTATTGTGCCTTTTCTTTAGAATGAGAGATTGTAACTTTAAGGGGAAGGGGGAAAGTTCTTATGTTTCTTGATGTTTCTACATGAACTCAAATGAGATGAAGAAACTCTTTGGCTCTCTGCCAGAGAGTCTTAGCTTTAGGTGCTACGTTTCAATTACGGTTTCCAAATGTATGATTTCCTTGAATAATGTTAGATATATCTTTTTTGAACCCTCCCAGTTACAATTTTTTCTCAGTGGGAAAGGGGCTGTGGCATGTTGATTCTTTAGGTATATGATATTATGATATCATGATTTGGGCTATAGGTTTTTGTTAGCACAAGTTCCACACTCTTCTTGTTTTTCTTGTGATTAATTTATTTTTATTTATTTATTTGTTGCATTTGTATCCCACATTTTCCCACCTTTTTGCAGGCTCAATGTGGCTTACACGCCGATTACGGTATGAACAAATACAGGTTGCGATTAATATCAAGGTGATATTATGGTACAGTGGGATACATGTATGGTAAAGACAATTGAGGGAAAGGAAGAGTTAGGATATGTCCGTTACGATCTTTGGTTAAGTTGTGTCGCAGATGTCCAGGTTTTTTATGTTAGGTCGGTGGGGTATGCCCTTCTGAACAGTTCTGTTTTTAGTGCTTTCTGGAAATTCATGTGGTCGAGTGTGGTTTTTACTACTTTTGGTAATGCGTTCCACAATTGTGGAAAAGCTGGAAGCATAGGTGGATTTGTAATTTTTTTGTTACATTTGTACCCCGCGCTTTCCCACTCATGGGAGGCTCAATGCGGCTTACATGGGGCAATGGAGGGTTAAGTTGAGTCCTTTGCTGCTTGGGTAATGGAGGTTTAGGTATGATCATGCTGATTTTATGGTGTTTCTGGGTGGTAGGTCGATGAGGTCTGTCATGCATCCTGGTGCCTCACCGTAGATGATTTTGTGAACTGTCGTGCAGATTTTGAATGCGATACGTTTCTTAATTGGAAGCCAGTGCAGGTTCTGACGTCAAGGAAATGACGTCAGAAGAAGGCGGAACACAGCGAAGGGAAGGCTAAAGACGTCGGGAGCGCCACCTCCTTCACTGACACTGCGCTGCTGGACCACCACGGAGGTAAATTTAAAAAGAAAAAAAAGAAAAGGGATGTTGGGGGGGGGGGGGAGAAGAGGGCGGGCAGTTGAACAATGGGAGCGGGAGGGCAGGGGAGAGACGAGCATGGATGCGAAGGGGGAGGGGAGAAGAGGGCGGGCCAGGCCAACTGGGACATGATGGGAGCGGGAGGACAGAGGAGAGAGGAGCATCGATGTGAGGGGGGGGGGTCATGGAAGGGACAGAGGGGAATTGCTGGATAGGGATTAAAGAGGGTGACAGAGGAGCATGGATGGGAGGGGCAGGGCTCAGGGAGAGAGGGGAATTGCTGGATAGGGAATTAGGGATGAATGGAGGTGACAGAGGAGCATGGATGGGAGGGCAGGGCTCAGGGAGAGAGGGGAATTGCTGGAAAGGGATGAATGGAGGGGGCAGGGGACAGAGGAGCATGGATGGGCATGGATTGGGAGGGCAGGGCTCAGGAAGAGAGGGGAATTGCTGGATAGGGATGAATGGAGGGGACAGATGGGCATGGATGGATATGGATTGCAGGGCAGGGCTCAGGCAGAGAGGGGAATTGCTGGATAGGGATGAATGGAGGGGGCAGGGGACAGAGGGGCATGGATGGGCATGGATGGGAGGGCAGGGCTCAGGGAGAGAGGAGAAATTGCTGGACATAGAGGGGAGGGAAGAGAGATGAAGGAGATGAAATGAGGGAAAAGGAAGAGAGGAGAAAAACTGCACATGGATGAAGAAAATAGGCAGAAGCTGAGGACCAGAAATGAAGAAGAAAGGAGGAAAGGAAAGAAATAAATGGAAAGGAAGCCCTGGAAATGGAGTTAAGAGGACAGATAGCAGCAGAATCAGATACTAGGCCAGCATGATCAGAAAAAGAAAGTCACCAGACAACAAAGGTAGAAAAAAATCATTTTATTTTCATTTTAGTGTTTGGAATATGTCCACTTTGAGAATTTACATCTGCTATCTTATTTTGCAATGTATAGCAATTTGTTTCTAAGAATATTGCTGACAATTCCTGTCAGTGTGGCAAGTGGTGAGCGATCATTTTCACAGGGGGGGGGGGGGAGGGAGGGCCGCCGCCGCCAACTGATAGTCTGTAGGGGGGGACGCCAACTGATAGTCTGCAGGGGGGCACCAGAGACCCTAGGCACGGCCCTGATTATAATGAGCTAATTATTATACAAATGTGTATGCAAAATGATGCAAACCCGTTTTCCGAATGATGCACAGAAGCAGCACCTACCGTTACCATGAAAGATGTAATGGGAGGTCTGTAGCTGTTGGTAATGCCTGGTTGGGGCTTTTGAGAGCTGTGAACCATCTGGTGCTGTTAGTACTACTAATCATTTTTATAGCACTACTAGATGTATGCAGTGCTGTACAAGCAGGTACTTTTTCTGTCCCTGGATGGCTCATAATCTAAGTTTTTGTACGTTGGGCAAAGGAGGGTTAAGTGACTTGCCCAAGGTCACAAGGATCTGCAGTGGGAATTGAACGCAGGTTGACAGGATCAAAGTCCGCTGCACTAACCATTAGACTACTCCTCCACCACTGTAGCTGGTGAAAGGAAGCTGATCTGCTGGTTCTCAGTCATCTGACTTTTCAGTGGCTGCCAGCAGCTTGCAGATCTGGGAGCACTTTGTACTAAGAACTCTAGATATTCCCTTTAAAGTTCCAGGGCATGGCCAAAGGATGTGTGTGTGTGTGGTGGGGGGGGGGGGGGGGGGGGGGGGGACCAACAATGCGATTGAAGGGAAGTTCAGCCAGCCCTGTTGTTTGGAGATTCTGCTCTGAGCCTCTCTTGCCCACCTCTTTCTCCCCTCCTTCCTGTAACTTCTCAAGCAGGGAAGCTGCAGTGCGATTCACCTCCCCAAGAACTAATAGCTTTAGAGACAGGGGCAATGGGAGGATCTGCCCAGAGGAGCGAGAAGACGAAAGAAGCCAAGGATCCAGAAGAGACCAGCACTGGGGCACCAGGAGAAAGAAACGGAAAAAAAAAGGCCACCTGCTTTCTTACACGCAGCTTGTCTGTGTATATGAAAGCCATCTGTGGCATGCGCAGAGCAGCCACAATTAGCAAGCTGACTGACTAGCTCCCCCCCCCCCATAGCATGCAAATGAGCCTGTTCGCATGCGATTCGCTTTGGAAATCCCTCTGTATTTCCAAATCAGTAATTTTTACCGAGGTGGAAATACAGATTCTTTACAGGGACCTTTGTGCATCTGGGTGTTGGTTTCCCCCTATTTGTGGATTATTGTAGTGT
Source organism: Microcaecilia unicolor (assembly GCF_901765095.1). Taxonomy (NCBI): domain Eukaryota; kingdom Metazoa; phylum Chordata; class Amphibia; order Gymnophiona; family Siphonopidae; genus Microcaecilia; species Microcaecilia unicolor. The sequence goes on along the minus strand of NC_044039.1, from coordinate 182,786,824 downwards.
AGAAGCAGAAGTCTTTACTTAAATATTTGTTGATGTTTATTTTCCTTAAAATATGGTGAATTATCTACACTGTTTCTTTGCAAGACTTATTTGAAAATAAATAAATAAACTCTTTCTTTCTGGATAGTGCCAGGGCAGACCCGTAAGAACCTTCAGTGGTACTATCTATAAAGTGCCGCTGAAAATTCACAGATAGGGCACTTATCCAAGTACCCTCTAATTCTATAAACTTCTGTACACAATTTTACGCTTACTGTGCAAAGTTGCATGCATAACTTAATAGTTTAATTAGCTGCTAATTGGAATTAAGACCAATTATTGGCTGTAATTGGTGCTAACGGGCATTATTTAGTAGTTACATGTGTAACTACCATTAGTTGGTGTTCTATAAATTGTGCATGCAAAATCCAGAGTGGAAGGGGGTGTGGACCTGGGAGGGGAATGAGAAGATCAGGGACCTGGTTCTAGAATACTAGCATTTACACATCTAACTGCCTACAGTTAGACATCAGCATTTACACCAGCCAATGAGCTACTGTAAGTGTTTGTGCTGAAAGTTAGGCATGTAAATGTGGACTTATGCCAGTATTGTATAGTGGCAATTGCTGTTGTAGAATGTGCACTTTCAGGGGAATTCTATATATGGCACTGAATGTTAGGTACTACTTCTCCGTTGAATTTTTGGCGCAGAAAGCATTCTAGTGGATGAAAGGTGCCAAAAGAGGGAAGAAAAAGCATATACGTGTAAAAACACATTAACGCTCCCATGTATAGAATACTGGCTAAGTGTTTCCACGTGGATCTGCACAGGGGGTGTGGCCATGGGAAGGGCATGGGAGGAGCATGGGCAGGTCAGGGGCTTTCCCTTAAAATGTGGGCAGTGTTAAAGAAGAGTATGGATCTGCACCCAATTTGCATGCCAGGATTTACACAGCCTGGTTTCAGTTGGTGTAACTCCTTGTGCCCAAAATTGTGTGCAGATCCCGGCGCTACCCATTATTCTATAATGGGTGCCGATCCCAGAATGCCCGTTATGGAATATCATCCAGCACCAATATTTTTCAGTGCCGAATTTTGAGCACCGTTTACAGAATCCAACCCTTAATGTACATCATCTCAGTGCCTAATTTTAGGGGAGCTATAGAGAACCACCCCCTTAGTAGCTGGCGATTAAGAAATAAGTGCTTTTGAATATCTGGCCCCAAGAGAAGTGGGTGGAACCAATTAACCGATAGCTAAGCATTGCGAGGATCATAGGCAATAGAGCAGCTTTAAAGACATTTTGTGATTTTATTTTTTTAGAACTGGATATTCTGTTACTTACACACATGCATAATGTTAATTATATCATTATACCACTTTAAATTAATGATTGTATTACTTCTTAGTTTTCTCCTGCACTTCACATTCAATTGCGTAATAACTCAGGGAAAGAGGATTTGCAGCAGGGGGCTCTGTTTTGTTCAAGGTTATGTCCTTTTGCCAAGCTAATGAGTTTTGGCTCTCTGAATTTTTCCCTTTCCTCACACGGGCAGGTGGAACAGCTGCAGATCTGGACAGAAACTGCCAGTTGGAGCTCATCCTTCTCCACGGAGAATCAACACAAGCAGTAATTCTCTTTTCAAAGCAACTGAAGGAGGGGAAACAGCTGGCTTGGGGTGACAGCCAAGACCTGGTCCGGTGCACCTGCCAGAGTTTCAAGGGATGTTCTTAAGATGGCAGATGGTCCTGCCCACCTATGAATTCTTGATGGAGACTCAGTCTTCTCCTGCCAGATAGAGCCAGTTGCTTCTCTCTCTGTTGGCTTCCGCATTCTACACTGCTACAAGTTATATAGACAGATGGAAAGCAAGCAACATTAATTATCAGCTCTTCTGTTATGACATCTTTTTTATCCTGTATGATCTTTTCACTGTTTCCTCATATTCACAATAATGTTTCTCTTTCTAGTCTCCAAAGCTCAGTCTAAATGAGCAATGAAGCCATTCAGTTTGAATAATTAATGTCAAGAAAGATCCTGGCTGGCAGGAAAGAGGGTAATTAAAAGCTACGACGCATGCCAACTGCATTGGTCAAAGAAAGGTTTGGTCTGGAAACGAGGTGGAAAACAAACTAAGGATTATAATGACATATGTAACATTAAATTAGCTTTATAGTCATGCTTTTGTCTTTAGAAATTTAATGAAGAGGATTATTGTACTTTTGTTTCAGGCTGATATTAATAGGGTCATTGTATAAAACATTTTCTGTAGGTAAAGCATGTTTTAAATGGCTGTTATAAAATTGTACGGTACATACAAGCATCTCAGAATACATGCCATTATGCAGTCAGTGAACAGATGGCCCTAGGGGCAGCATTTGAGTGGAGCAGAGGTTGAGTTGCAAGGTACCTGCATACTTTAGAACTATGGTGCCCTTTTACTAAGCTGCACTAAAAGGTGTCCGGCGCTGTCAGTTTGGGGCTTTCTCGTGTGTTGAGGCCACTTGTAGCATGCCTGTAAAATGGCTCATTTTACTCTAATAATTGCCTCTGCTAATTTCCCCATTAGCATCTGGCTATTAACGCCTGAGCCCTTACCAACGTCTGTTTTCTAGGCAATAAAGGCTCCCACGCTAACCACATGATGTAACTGTGCTATCTGATTAGCACTGAGCATACCTAGGCTCCGTCCCCCAGAATCACCCCAGTGCTAAAAAATATTTTCTATCTTTTTGGTGCATGGGAAACACACGCCGAACCAAAACTACCGCGGGACACCTGAGCGCATCCCATAGTAGTGACTTTTACCTAGCAGTAAGCATGCATTAGTGCTTACCACAGTGCAGTACAAGGGCCCCTATATTCCTATCTGCATCAATTTAATGTGGACAAATGCAAAGTGATGCACATTGGGAAGAATAATCTAAATCATAGTTACTTGATGCTAGGGGCCACCTTAGGAATCAGCGCCCAAGAAAAAGACCTAGGTGTCATTGTGGACAACATGCCCAGTGTGTAGCAGCAGCCAAAAAAAGCAAACAGGATGCTAAGAATTATTGGGAAAGGGATGGAAAATAAGACAAAAAATATTATAATGACCCTGTATCACTCCATGGTGTGACCTTACCTTGATTATTGTATGTAATTCTGGTCGCCATATCTCAAAAAAAGATATAGCGGAATTAGAAAAGGTTTGAAGGAGAGCAACCAAATGATAAAGGGAATGTAACTCTTCTCATATGAAGGTTAGGGCTCTCGACTTGGAAAAGAGACTGCTGTGGGAGGATATGGTTGAGGCCTACAAAATCCTGAGTGGTGTAAATGTGAATAGATTTTTTACTTTATCAAAAAGTACAAACACTAGGGGATATTCAATGAAGTTACATGATAATACTTTTAAAACAAATAGGAAGAAATATTTTTTCACTCACAGAAGAGTTAAGCTCTGCAAGTCATTGCCAGAGGATGTTGTTACAGTGATTAGCATATCTGGGTTTAAAGGTTTGGACAAGTTCCTGGAAGAAAAGTCTATAGGTTGCTATTGAGATAAACACGGGGAAGCCACAACTTATCCCTGGAATCATGGTATGGAAACTTGCTACTATTTGGGATTCTGTCAGGTACTTATGACCTGGATTGGCCACTATTGGAAACAAGATACTGGGACAGATGGACTATTGGTCTGACTCAGTATGCATATTCTTATGCTCTGTCTTAAGCACACGTCCATAATTGTATCTAGTGTTGTTCAAAGTACTAGGCCAAAGTACTTAAGTAAAAGTAAAAATAAATGCATATTTTAATACTTAGGTAAAAGTAAAAAGTACAGTGAACATGTTACAAAATTTACTGTAACTGAAAGTAAAAAAGTTATTGCCTAATAGACTACATTTTGAGTAAAAAATAAAAGTACCCACAAATACAATGAATACAACAATTAACGTTTTTACCCAACAACTTTATTGCTCTACAATTCAATCCACTTTGCTTTTAGTAAAAATAAATTTTTGAAAATGACTGTCACATACGCGAGAGTGCTTGTGAGTCATTAATCCAACAGAGCTACACTAGCAGAAAATGGATTATTCAGTCTGATAAAAAGTTCCTTCGAATCAGGCAAGATTGCAATATTACTGTCATCTGACTGGGTCTGCAGGTTATGATCAAGGGAATCTCTGAAACACTTGACTTTCATATAGCAAAGAGTACTTTATCATCATTATTGTCATTATCATCTGCATTAGAAGTAGTGCTGTCTAATTCATCACTTGCATCTTCATCTTTATCTTCATTATCATCGTCGTGCCGTCCAATTACAAAGAAGGCTTCCAAAAAGTTAGAATCATTTTCTGTTGTTGTTCTAACAATTTTTCATCTGATGGCAAACTCTGTGTGACTATCTTCGAGAACTGATGCAAGAATGTCAAGTGTGTATGAACCCTCCACTCTTAAGGCCACACAAGCAGACTTCCTCCATAAAGGCTCGTATCAATCCAGTGGCAGTTACCCCAATGTAAAATTTCTCATGGGATGATGTGCAGTCTGTTCACCAAGAACTGCAACCAATTTACTTTATCTCCACTTTAAAGTGACCCAACCCATCACTGTTCTGTTTGGCTGGAGGCCATTAACCAGTTTTAAAAAAGCATAAGCAACTCCACTGTTCTTATAGGTTATATCACTGAACAGCAAAATTTAAGATGAGATGATCCACTGTTTGCTTGACAAGGTTTGCAATAGCAAAATCTTGTTCCCAGTTTTGCTATTTCATTTGGTTTACTGAGGAATCATCATTTACATCTCTCTTCCGCTTTTACTTTGTATTTTTAACTGCAATCATCAGATGAAACTATAAAGGATCAATGGAAGATTAGAAGCTGAAAAGGTAGAAGTGCACTAAGTGGGATTCTGGAAAGCCATAAGTCAGGTGTACAACTCACTCATCATGCCCATTTTTCCACACGGAAAAGGATGTGGATTAGGCGGAGAGTGGGTGGAGCAGAGTGTTCCATGCATTTTGGCACATGAGACATATTCCGCAAATGGTGCTGGTCCTGATGACGCCAAACTTCCATGCTGACTTCTGCACCTGCTAGAAACATGGTCCAAGTCAGGCCACACTTGTCTTTTAGGACTTGGAGAGTGTGCTGACGTGCTGTTCTGTGTTTCTTGTGATTTTGATGCATACTCAGACCCTACTCTTTATCCAAATCACATACATTCTGTCCCTGCTACTCCTGCTCACTTCCTTCTTGCCTATACTTGTTCCACCTCTGTTCACCTATCTCTTCCCACACAGCTGCCGTCCCTTCTCCCCACCCAGACCATGTATTCTATCCCTGTGTGCAATTAGGTGTGTATGACTGTGTGTGTGTGAATTGCAGTCACTGGTGTCTGTCCTGGGTTTGTCCTTGACAGGGTTGATGTCCCATTGTTTGTCTGGGGAGTGTGTGTGTGTGTATTTGTGGCTGAAGCGGTGAGTCATGACTGAGATATTTACAGCCTGGCTATTGGCAGGTCGGCGGCAGAAGCTACAGAGGAAAGGGGGAGAGTCCTAGGTCTACAGGCCCAGAACTAGGCTACCACTTCAATAGGGAGACCATTGTGCACCTGCTCCAGCAGCTGGAGGAGGGCCTGGAGCCCACTGCTTAGAGGGGAAATGCGCTGCTGGTCCATGTGAAAGTGACCACAGCTCTGGCCTTTTTGGCAACAGAGACTTTCCAAAAGCCTCGGGGAGCTGCAGCAGGCATCAGTCAGCCAGACACCTCATGCTGCATAACACAATTCCTATAGACTTTCTAAGAAGGGACACCCTCTATAACAGGCAACAGCAGACAATGAGGTTGCACAATTCTCCTCTGTACTAGGTGCAATTGACTGTACCCATGTTGCCTTCAGACCACCTGCAGGCAGTGAGGCAGACTTCAAGAAACAGGAAGTCCTACCACTCCCTGAATATGCGGTAGATCTGTAATGCTTTCATGGTGATCACTGATATGTGTGCAAATTTTCTAGGATCCTGTCATCCTTTCACAATCTGGCATCCACAAATTATTTCATTGTATAAAGATCAGAGGGGTCTGGCTGCTAGGTGAGGACCACACTACAATGCATACATCCTTTCAATCATTGACTACCACTCTCTATTTCCTCACAGGTGCATGGCCATTGTGGGCCCAGTGGTCTGGAAGACATGCAGTCAACACTTTTGGGAACTGTTAACACATGATACAACACAACACAATAACAAACACTACAAAAGGTATGCGTATATTCTCTAACATCTTCTCTCCTCCCTTCAATGCAGCAGGTGACAGTGGCTATCCTCTCAGAGGCTGGCTCATGACCCCCATAGAGGGGCATAATCGAACGCGAACGCCCATCTCCATGGGCGTCTATGTCCGAAAACGGGTATGTGAAGAGGCGGGACAGACCGTATTATTGAAAAAGATGGGCGTCCATCTTTCGTTTTTAAAATACGGTTTGGACGGACCAAATGCCATGGATTTGGTCCCTTCTGAGATGGGTGGTTTTTTTTTTTTTGGCGATAATGGAAACTAAAAACGCCCAGCTCAGAAACGTCCCAATCCAAGCCATTTGGTCGTGGGAGGGACAAATGTACAACACTACCATAGCTCTTAGGGGTGAAGGGGGCAACTACATGTAGGTACAGTGGGTTTTAGAGGCCTCCCATTTATCACCACAAGTGTTACGGGGGGGGGGGGATGGGCCAGGGTCTGCCTGCCTGAAGTGCACTGCAGTACCCACTAAAAGTGCTCCAGGGACAGGACTTGTTGCTGATGTATAACCTTGGCACACCAGTTGACACCTGAAGACTACTCTCGCTGAAAACGTCCTTTATTTGAATAAGCACCTTTACTCACAGTTAACTGCAGATCAGAGGTTGTGCCCACTGGCAACGAATCTCACTGGTACTGAGATTAGCAGTAAGTCAGAGCTGGCAGAATAGTGTACAATGCCCTCTTTCAGCAACATTCAAGGTAAGAACTAAGTGCTGTAACGTGGCTAACACATGAAAGGGATCTAAAAGTGTCTTACCCAAATGGCCACTACCTCATGGACTACCGGAAACAAAACAGGGCACACTCTGGCCCAGTAAGCAGAGGGAAAAGCATCATGGGAGTAGAGCCTACCAACTATCAACATCGTGAGCATTTAACACAAGCTAGTGGAATCACGGAGCCCAATACCCTACACCCACCACAATGCATTGCTGATGTGACTCTGCAGTGCCCTTAACAGAAAAGGTGTTACACTCACCCGAGACCCACATCAGAACCAGGGAAAGGCTGTCAGAGGATAGAATACATTCTGCTGTCATGGAGGTGGGTACGGCATTTGAGGCTGGCATACAGGCTGGGAAAACAAGTTTGTAAAGTGTTTTTTTTGGTGGGAGGGGGTTAGTGACCACTGGGGGAGTCAGGGGAGGTCATCCCCGATTCCCTCCAGTGGTCATCTGGTCAGTTGGGGCACTTTTTTGGGACTTGGACCTGAAACAAAAGGGTCCAAATAAAGCGGACCAAATTCTCGCCATAAACGCCCTTCTTGTTTCGATTATCAGCTAAAGACGCCCATCTCTCCTCGGGCGATAACCACGCCCCAGTCCCGCCTTCACCACGCCTCCGACACGCCCCCGTGATCTTTGTTCGTCTCCGTGACGGACTGCAGTTGAGGACGCCAAAAATCGGGTTTCGATTATACCGATTTGGGTGCCCACGGGAAACGGACAACCATCTCCCGATTTGGGTCGAAATATGGGCGTCTTTCTCTTTCGAAAATAAGCTGGATAGTGAACCCCCCCCCCAGGGGCCAGTGGAAGTGAGATACAATGAGGCCCAAAGTACAACCTGGCAAACAGAGAGAGGACTTTTGGGCTTCTGTAGTCTAGATTCTAGTGCCTGGACCATTCTGGGGGCAAGCTCCTTTACAGCCCTACCAAAGTTTGCAACATCTTCACAGCATGCACTATAATGTGGCCACAACATGCCAGCACCAAAGGAACAGGCCAGTGAGGACAGCAACACCAAAGAGGATGTCCAAGATATACACCAGCAGGATCTGATACCCCAACAGGCACAAGAGCGAGTCCCAGAAGTCAGTAATCAGCTGATACACATTTTTTTGTGAAAATGGTGAGATATTGATTATTAAAGTGCACATACATTTGATAACCCCTTTCCTAGCCCTTCCCCTCCCCCTCTCTGCATCCTCTCCCACCCATACTGAAGAACAGTGAATCTTTGTGAATATGTAACAGACACATAACTGAGATCCTGGCTGTGCATAATATACAAAAACTGTGGGCCCATGACTCCCCCTTCCCCCCAGGGACTATAATGTCCTGTACGGAGATGCAGCATCACAGGTGAGGGCCAATCCAAACATAAGTGTCTGGCATCACATCTGCCAGTGCCTCAGTTGCTGATATCATAGAATCATGAAGTGGGAATTCATCATGAACAGAAATGGCAAAACCTGGAAAGGCAGTCCAGAAAGCAAGAGTCCCCAGGAGCAACATGTCCCTGAAAGCACTGGAGAGGGAGATATGGACCACATGTGACCCCATCACGGCTTCCCTCTTCCCTTGCTATGGCCACAGCTATGTGCACCCTGACTGAGGGTGCTGGTGCACTCTTGGCTCAAGGCAGGCTGGGTAGGTGAAGGGAGTTCCCCACTAGCCCCTGTGGTTGATGGCCTTGCATCCCCATGGAAATATGGGAATAGTAGAGGCTACACAGTTGGCCTTGGTGATCCCAAGATGGCGGGCTGCAGGCTGGGGATGCAGCTGATGCAGAGCTGGGTGAATTGATATCTGTATGTCTGGCTTGGAGCAGCTGGGAGAGAGTGGAGGCCAGAGTGTCATTTTGAGTCTCCATGTTTGAGCAAATGCCTGTGAGGAATATTAGCAGTTTCTCCTCGAGGGCCCTTCTGGCCCTCATCTCCTCCCTGACATCTGTAGTATCTTATTGGATACTCACGATCTTCTGCCACAAGCCAGCTACCTGTTCCCTGAGTATATGATGTTTCTTGCAAGAGCAATGATGGTATTTCCTTCCTCTTCCTGTTCAGAGTGGCCTGAATATTCTCATTGATGGGGAGGGGGGGAGGGGGAGGACGCATTCTCCTCAAGGTGTTGCTTCTCCCCCGTCTACTGCTCCTCCTCATGCTCCTACGGCTCCACAGCTGTGTCCTCATTGTCAGTATCCTCAGGACGCTCCTGCTCTTCATCTGCTGCTGCTGCTTCACCCCATTGCTCCTCTATGTGGGGCTGGGAAGCCTGATCTTGGGGGCCTGCAGCATCTTCCTCTGTTTCCATGGATGCCTCCTCACCATGGTCCTGTGCAGCTGCAGCAGCTGCATGAAGGGAACAAATGAGACATTAGCATGACCAGACCTGTGACAAATGGTGGTGTCTGCACACCAAACAGGGATCATGCTTGATCCGTTGACTATAATACACACAGGGATCCTGGTTCCTGGAAACAGCATCTTTATTACATAGTTTGCTGGAGCAACCTGTATCACTGCCAGGTATGACAAGTGAGCCTTTGGCATTGCATCAAGAGGTTATTGCAGGGAAACTGTTAATTTGCTGACAAATTGTTGTACATGTTTTTGTAATAGATAACGGAACCCAAGGTGCTGGCATGCACAAATACTAGAATGAGGTTTGTGGTGTTATTATTAGCCAAGCAGTGGTCACTATCATTGCGGGTACTATGTAAGGTATTGGGGGGGGGGGGGGGGGGGGAAGTGGCATGCGTTGGGGGCACCCTGAAGCAGCAGTTCTAATGTGGATATCAGTCATCAAATAGGGAAAAGCATGGGTGAATATAGGGATGGAGGCCCAGTGGAATAGTTACATGAGGGTGTGGACAGACCCATGTACCAGATATGCTACCTGGGATGTATGGTGCACAGTCTTACCTCTGTGCTTTCAGGTGACATCTTGGCCACCAATGCCAGCCACAGTGGCCAATAGCTCTCTCTCCAGGGCAGTTAAGGTAACACTGCTGCTAGGTCTCTCTTCCTCTCTGAGAGCTTGCTTCTTCCATGCTTTGCCACACAAATTCCTCCATTTCTTTTTCAAATCCTCCAGGTCATGATTTTGATGATGTATAACATTGAGATGCACCAGATTGCTAGTTTTGAATTGGCACTTGACTGGGAGGCTGCAGCCCCGTAAGGGACATTATAATTTGCAATGAGCTCTCTAACCAGTAGGTGCATTTGTCAAGAGGAAAAATTACTCTTGCAGAGGGTGGATGTCCTTTCAGCCACCTTGGAAATGTGCACCTACTATCTTGTCGCCCAAAAAGGTATTTTATAAGGAAGCACTTAACTGGCCTTTTTTAGGCACCTGTTAAAGGAGTTGGAATGCACTCAATTTTTTGGTGCCAAACTTTATAGACTAGGATGCACGTGTGGGTGCGCTGCCATTTTCACACTCAAGTACTTCCACACTCACACAATTGCCTTGTTGATTATGGCTTCCATGAAAATTGTTCAGACACAGGTATTTTCTTCCCTTGAACTCTGCTACTGTTGGACAGGACATCTTTGCTGTGGGAAATTTGAGGTTTCCTTTTTTTTTTTTTATTTTTTAGTTATGAAATATTTTCCAATTAGCAATCCAAGTCTATCACTTGGACTGAACAATCAAACATAGAGAACTGTCTGGATGGTCTTTAATGCTGGCTGTTTCTCTAGTTGCCTTTTTTTTCTCTAAAATAAGGAATAATTCCTTGTCACAGCTGTACTGACATTCTCTATTTAACTGGAAGGTTTAGGATAGAGCATCCCAAGCTTATATGAGTGGTCCTCACCAGAGTGTATCCCCCTTCCTAATGCTGTCTCTGAATTAGGGTTACCACATTGTTCCAGGTGTGGTACTCAGCCAATAATTAGCTGCTCACTCCAACTAACAGCCAATTACTGAATTAAGTTGCACACACAGAGTGTGTGTGTGTGTCAGAGAGAGAGTGTGTGTGAGAGAGAGACAGAGTGTGTGTGTGAGTCTGTGTGTGAGAGAGAGTGTATGTGAGAGACAGAGAGTGAGTGAGTGAGTGAGTGTGTGTGTGTGTGTGTGTGTGTGTGAGAAAGTGAAGCCTTCAAGCCTTGAAGCATTCGTGAGCTCTGTAAGGCTCCATCTCCTCAATTGATGACACGTAGTTCCGGAACGTTGCAGGAACGCTTCAAGGCTTGAAGGCTTCACTTTCTCGACTTCAGAATGTTGGAGGTACGTTTTATTATATAGGATATTAACAATGGATGATTTTCTCACAATGTAGCACCAAAAGGGGAAAATACTTAAATTTCACACAGTAGAAAGCACTGATAAATGTTTGTTTCTCTGGCACAGTAGGATAGATGAGAAAATTACACAGTAACACAAAGTAAATGATGACCCGAATAGTCATGCAGTTTAACCAACAAGGTGGCCAGAGCTGTGCCTGCCACTCTTTGCGGACCCCAGTCACTCATGCTTAAATGATGGTTGTCAAGTCAAATTGTAGTAATAAACTCAGCTGTGACTACTTATCTTCTATTTCTTCAATCTGCATCTCTTGGCTGCTGCATCAATGTAATGTGATAGAAGACAGTCAAATAGCTACATAAGAATTAGGACATTGAAACACTTGCACAAAATTAGAGCAACCATCTGTCTTGAGATTATATCTGTAAGTGTGTCTTAGGGGGTTTCAGAAATCAGGACAGAGACCTGGAGACTGAACTAAGCACATTTATTAACACATGTTCCTTATAATCAGTGCAGTTGTGCTCAAGTTGAACCTCTGACCCTGAAACCTGAAGTGCAGTATAAACTAGCTGTGGGCATGAATAAATCCTGGTCAGAATTACTGGGACATGTCTCAGTGGGTCATTGGAAGAGATGCCTAGTAGTTAAAGCAGCAGGCTGAGAACCAGGGAAGCCAGGACTGAATGGCAATTTTATTAAAATGCAGTAATACACTAATGTGCATTAACATACATAACACATTTTGCTAGGACATAAGCCCCCGGGATATCATTGGTCCTATAAGCTGGTGTATATTGCACTTTAATAAGTATGACCCTGTATAAAAAAAAACAGATATTGGGGTGGATGGGTGTGGGGCAGGGTGAGAGAGTGATTGGGTAAGGCAAATTCACATTTCAAAGAATACTTCAACCATTTTTTAACTGACTTAAGAAGTTACAGTCACAGCAAAACAAAAAAAAAAAAAAGAAACCCCTCCCTGTACAACAGAATTTTAATCAAACTGTTAGATGCCTCCGCCTCATGATTTTGTTGCTCAAAGTACTTAAGTTGAACTTACAAAAACCAAGGGTGGTACGTTAAATGCACATATGAATTTGAAAGATCATATTAGTAGGGCACAACAACTAGCCACGAACATTCAATACCGGTGCCCAGACATGGTCCAGTACTGAATATCTCAGGGTAATTTTGCCCACGGTAGTCAAATTAAAAAATATATATGTTGCTCACTGCCACTAGCTGACTCTTTACCCTTTGGTGAAATTTTGAGTAAAAATGTTTGCATTCTGCCCTAGTAAATTTTCAAGTTAGGAGCATATATTGGGCACCTAGTTTTTCTGTAAAATCTCTGTTACAGAAGCCCCTGAATATACTACTACTTCTACTTCTCATTTCTATAGCGCTACTAGACATACGCAGCGCTGTACACTTGAACATGAAGAGACAGTCCCTGCTCGACAGAGCTTATAATCTAATTAGGACAAACAGGACAAATAAGAGATAAGGGAATTACTAAGGTGGGGATGATAAAATCAGGGTACTAAACAAGTGAGTAAGGGTTAGGAGTTAAAAGCAGCATCAAAAAGGTGGGCTTTTAACCTAGATTTGAAGACAGCCAGAGATGGAGCTTGACGTACCGGCTCAGGAAGTCTATTCCAGGCATATGCTGCAGCAAGATAAAAGGAACGGAGTCTGGATTTAGAAGCGGAGGAGGAGAAGGGTGCAGATAAGAGAGATTTACTCCTCTCTCTCTGCCCCTCCATCCATGTTCATCTCACTTCCTCTCTCTTCCCGCCCCTCCATCCATGTCCAGCATTTCTCCTCTCTCCCTCCATCCATGTGCATCTCATAGTAACATAGTAAATGACGGCAGATAAAGACCTGAACGGTCCATTCAGTCTCCCCAACAAGATAAACTCATTTTACATGGTAGGTAATACTTTTTTTTGTATTGCTTTACTTATATTACACAAGTAATAACTTGTTACATGCAACACAGGGAAATAATACAAAATTCAATATATCTTCACATACAATGAAAAAAAAAGGAAAAAAAATACTTTTTGACTTCATTTTTGTTTCGTATTTAACCCTTCCTTAGACCACAAACTTGGGGAGTGACCAAAACATTTAAGGAAATCAAAGTGGAATACAATAAACAAAGAAAGGCCCAGCCCGCCCTACGTTTTTAAATCATACAGCCTATTTAACAGTTGTTAATTCTCCTGATACCCTCTTCAGGTCTATGAAAGCCCTAAGCTGATCTGGTAGAAAAAAAACATATATGTAATACTTTATATGTATATCCGAGTTTGATTTGTCCCTGCCTTTCTCAGGGCACAGACCGTAGAAGTCCGCCTTGAACCGATTTTATTCTCCAAATACCGGTGTCGCCACCCAATGTCTGCTAAGATTTCATAGATCCATTCCTTCTAAACAGGATTCCTTTGTGTTTATCCCACGCATGTTTGAATTCCATTACCGTTTTCATCTCCACCACCTCCCGTGGGAGGGCATTCCATGTATCCACCATCTCCTTCCTCTATCTTCCCTCCTCTCCATCCATGTCCAGCATTTCTCCTCTCCCCTCCCCTCCATGTGCATCTACTTCCTCTGTCTTTCCTCCACTCCATGTGCAGCATTTCTCCTCTCCCCCTCCCCTCCATCCATGTGCATCTCCTTCCTCTGTCTTCCCTTCCCTTCCCTCCATCCATGTTCAGAATTTATCCCCTCCATCCATGTGCATTTCCTTCCTGTCTTCCCTCTTCTCCATCCATGTCCAGCATTTCTCCTGCCCTTCCCTCCATCCATGTCCAGCAACTCTTCTCTCTCCCCTGCCCTCTCCTCCATTTCCAGCAATTCTCCTTTCTCTCCCCTGCCCTCCCCTCCACATCCAGCGATTTCTCCTCTCTCCCCTACCCTCCCCTCCCATCCATGTCCAGCGATTCTCCTCTGCTCTCCCCTCCCATCCATGTCCAGTGACTTGCCCAAAACCCCACCTGGCACCTGCCCCCCCCTTTTCAGCCCCCCTCCAAGTTCCAGCTCCAAATCCAGCCCGACATCATCTCCCACAAAAGCCCTCCTCGCCTTCCTGCCGCCCAGCATTTAAAACTCATTTTACCTCAAGTCGCAGCGGCAGTGAAAGGAGCAGGCTCACCATCAGCCTTCCCTTCTTTCTCAGCGTCCTGCCCTCATGGAAATAGAAAATGAGGGTGGGATGCTGAGAGAGAAGGGAAGGCTGAAGGCAAGCCTGCTCCTTTCACTGCTGCCGCAACCTGAGGTAAAATGAGTTTTAAAAGCTGGGCGGCAGGAAGGCGAGGGCTGTTGTGGGAGAAGAGGGCGGGCAGGTAAGCCTGGGGTTGGAACTGGAACTTCTGACGACTCATTCTGGTTGGGTGATGGCGAATCACAAAATATTGGGGGTGTTCAAGCACCCACAGCACCCACGGAGTTGGCGCCTATGGTCTCATGGGCATATTGTAGGCGTGAGATAGGCATTGTTACTTGAGGTATGCTTTTTTGAGCTAATGAATAGCAAAACAACTTCCTTGTGTTGGAAAGAAAAATGTTGTGAATTAGACCTGACCTGCTTTAAAAGTGACTAACTCAAAACTAAACTTGCCTTTGAACCCATTTGTGATTTTGCTGTGTTGGAGAGTGGAGAAGGTAGAATTGTTGGTTTATGAAAAAGAGAGGAGAGTTGCTGAGTGGTCTGTAGCCTTTGTTTCTTTGCCCCTATCTGGACCTTTTGACCCTCACATTTCCTGCCTTGCTTCCTCTGGGTCTCACCTCCTCAAGTCTTTGCCCACACCTGCAAGCCCCCTAGCCACAACTGTCCCTTGATCTGTACCTTGTTCCCTTCCCCCACCAAACCCTCACTGTCCCCAAATCCCCATACCTCCCATTCAAACCCCCTGTTTGTCTTCTGTGTCTCATTGTTCTTCTGTTTGCCCACTCCCAGTTTGTCACTGTGCTTTGTGTTGCTGCTGTTTGTGTGAGGACTGTGTGCTGATGCTGGGATAGTGAGTGCTGGGTGCTGGGTCTCAATGGGTGCAGTACGTGGAGGAGTGCACAGTGGTGTTACTGGGGTTAGTGAATCACACATGTAGTGGTAGGACACCTGCATGAGAATCATGGATGCACTGAATGCTATTGTGTCTGACACTTTGCGTAGACCCTTGAACATCTTGTTCTGGAATTGCTCTTCATGTGTTTTGATCCTACTTACACTTTAAAGGTTCATGAAGTTATATTTGATATGTTACAGTGTATCTATATATTCCATTTTATTTTTGTTTGGTAGGATATTTCAGTAGAATGGCTGCCATGTTAGTCTACCTGCATTCTTTGGATATTTAAAACACTAGGCTGGGATGAAAGACTGTCATTGGTTAATTTTGTTGGGAGGTATTCCATTAATTTAATCTTAAGTATTGTCTTCATCTACAGATTTACATAACTGAATTTATTGGTTTTGAGATCAGGGCTGGGACTGACAGAAACTGGGAAGATGTAGGCAGGTTACACACTCCACCAAGCCAATAAGGTAGACCACTCCTGGTTTTGTGTTCTGAACCAACAAATTTACTTTGAAGTTGTCATGGGGTCAGAAGTAGTGAGCCCTTGGGCCAACGCCGGCAACCAGCAGCAGGCGCACCACCCAAACAGGAAATGAGGCTGAAAACAGACAGGGCTGGTACAAGCAAGACCGGAACAAGTGGGATTGGAACTGAAGCTGTAGGTAGGCAGGGCTGGAATAAGCAGGACTGGAGCTGAAGCTGTAGATAGGCAGGGCTGGAACAAGCAGGACTGGAGCTGAAGCTGTAGATAGGCAGGACTGGAATAAACAGGACTGGAGCTGAAGCTGTAAGCAGGCAGGACTGGAACAACAGGACTGGAGCTGAAGCTGTAGGCAGGCAGGGCTGGAACAAGCAGGAGTGGAACAACAGGATTGGAGCTAAAGCTGTAGGCCAGCAGGGCTGGAAGGGAAGCTGAAAGCAGACAGGGGTGGAACAAGCAGTGGAGGAACTGAAGCTGAAGACAGACAGGGCAGGAACAAGCAGGGTTAGAACTGAAGCTGAAGACTTGCAGGACTGGAACAAGCAGGGTTGGAATAGAAGTTGAAGACTGGCAGGACAAGAACTAGAAGGGCTGGAACTGCAACAAACACACACAGACAAAAACTCATTTGAAGACCTTTGTTACAAAGGAAAAGCCTAAAAGTTCCCAGGTGCTTAATAAAGGCATTTACTGATGATGTCACAAGAGTGAGGCTGGGCAGCAGGAACATCAGAATAGGACTGGAATGATCTGTGGAACACATTTGGGAAACAGGAAGAAGACAGCCCACAGCAGCCACAGGACCTGATCACCAGGAGGTGAGGTGAGTGTAGGCATGGGATACAGCCACAACTGTGACTGAAGTCTCTTTAGGTATTTACCAGGAACAATATTAACAGTAGTAGAGGCAGTCAATATGGCAGAGGCAGCATATTTAAACGTTTATAACGTCTCTCCTTTTAGGCCTTTCTCCTTGTTAGATTTCTATATTTTTTCATTAACGTTTCCTACTAAGGGTATAGCAGGTAGTATTAGCAGTTTTAAGATTATAACTTATAGTCTTTGCTAGAAAAGCTGAGAAACTCTGGGATTTTGAAGCTCCAAAACAGCACCGTAGGCAACTTGGTCCATGCTGGATATGTGTTGGTCCTCAGGAGACATGTGGCTGTAAGTGGTGGTTACTCCTTCAACCTCTGGAGCTGTTTCAGGTTCCTGCATAGATGATAGGAGGTCCTGGGGAAATATACAAGAATGCCTAGCTTTTCCTTTCTCCTTTGCCCATGGAGTGAGTACACTGTCCCACTTACAGCATAGCGCTTAAGCAGCTAGGACATCAACCCCCGGATTGTATATAGCGTGCCTAGAGATCTGTGCCAAAATCCAAGCATATTCTATAACAACGCGCATAACTTAATTGGCTTAACAAGCTAATCAGTGTTGATAAAAGTACTTAAGCAATAATTAGCACTAATTGGCACTAATTAGAATTTTAAGCACACACTCACTAAGCACATTGTAATTAAGTGTGCCAAACTTCTAACGTGTGCAGGCAAAAAGGTGTGGTTATGGTAGGAGAAATAGGCATTTCATGGGTGTTCTGAAATTTAAATCACAAACCAGAGCTTGTAGAATATCACTTTGTCTATAAACACATCACATATAAGATATCTACAAATGTCGATGTATTTCTATTGGTTAGAGGAGGAAAAGCCTCAAACAAATGTTGGGAAACTCCGTTGTCAATGTTTTTATCGACCTTAGGTTTCCCAACATTTGTTGGAGCTTTTCCTCCTCTAACCAATAGAAATACATCAACATTTGTAGATATCTTATATGTGATGTGTTCTGAAATTTACACACATAGTTATATAATATGGCTCAGTGCGCCTAGATCTATGCACCGGGATTTATACCACATTTTCATTGGTGTATATGGATGTGCATAGTTTTAGGTGCTAGCATGCTGATTAAGCATATTCTATATAATGCAACTAACTCTAGGTGCCACTTATAGAATATGCTGATTTTTTAGGCGCCATATTTAGAATCTCCCCCCAAGTGTTTTCCCAATTAGATATTTTGATTAGGGTAGTCGGAACTGTCTTTTGTAGAATTTGTGCTGTAGCTAGGGCCTTTGGGAACAGCAAAATAGAGTAGCGTGGAAAAAGAAATGGTAGGAACTTATGAGGACTGCTTCTTTAAACAAGTAACTATTATGGTGAGTGCATTGCAATAGATTTTACACATTTTAGGTTATTACTGAATGTAATTATGTGCTCTGTTCTTTTGAGTACTTTATACCATTGTAAACCACTTCGATTTTTCTTGAATGGAGGTATAGTAAGCAGTTTGACTGTAACCATAGAAAGGCAGAATATCAAATTCCCACTCCTTTTCCTTTCCCTTCACATCATAAACATGAGCATGATACTGGAAAAGTTTTGTGTAACATATATGTGTGCTCATTTTGATTTGTTAATCATGTAGATATTGGTTTAATGGGGATTATGAATCACTTTATTATTGTCCTCCACAAGAAGCATCTGCAATGATATAGCAGGCTAAACACTGAATCGAGTAAAATAAATATTTATTAGAAATTGAATGACCATTATGAGAGAGTTGGGGATAACTGAATGACCCAAGGAGAAAAGAGGCTGCCTTCTTCTGTGTGTTTTCAGTCTTTATGCCTGAAGTCTTTTGTTAACCAGAAACCTTCAAGTCACCTCTCATTTGCCTTTCGTCCATACGACTGTCCTTGATCCTCAAGGTAACAAGCTCCTTTTTACCAAGCAAAATTGTGTGATTGTACTATGCTTTTACTGTATACCACATGACTAATTCATGCACTTTGCATGGTTCTCTATACTCTGCCAGTACTTCATAAGGAAAATCACTTCTACAGCCCAGTGCAGAAATAAGTGTCTTTCACAGGCATGACACAGTGCACTCCAGTCTTCAGAAACTAGAAACAGAAACACATTTTTCTAAAGTATTTCATCCACAAGTTTCTAGTCATGGTAAGGGGAATTCATTTGGTGAATCTTTGTTGTAGTTTTTGTGTATTCTGCTTTTTGTATCTTTTATTGTGTATGTTCCTGATGTACACCATCTAGGACTAATGGATAGTGTAGTTAAAAAATGTTTCAAATAAATAAATAGTCCAGATAACGATGCTTTAGACCAGTGTCCTTCACTAATTTTCAAGAGGGGGCCACTTTAGCCAAAATACAAACAAAACAAAACCTTCAGTGTGACAGCAAGGACCACCATGGAACAAAATAGCTGGTGCCTTGAGCGGGGGACAGTCTCACCCATCTACTTAGGCACTCTCAGAGCAACTCTTGTAACTAAAATGCATCTGCTCCCCACATCCACCCTCTCCTCCTTAGCCCATTTCCATTCCATTTTCCTTACCTCTTTCCCTATTTCTGTCTTCTTTCCTGCTCATATCCCTCAACAGCTCCAAATACCCTCTTCCCCAGCAACTCTTCCTGCCACAAAATCTCTCCCCCAACATGCACTTTACTCCAAGCCCACTTAGCCAGTCTCAAGTCTCACTTACCCCTGCCACCAGTCAGCTTCCATCACCCTGTTCCCACCCGCATCTGTCCCATCGGCTTTCCTCCCAGTTTCTTCGTATCCTTCTCACCTCTCCTGAAGACTTGTTGCCTCCAGAACATCTTCTCTGTTCTCTTCTATCACTGTGCAGCACCTGAACTCCCCATGCTTTCTTGATAGGACACGCATGCATGACCATTACACATGCTCAAACCATTGCACATGCATGCCACATCAGGAAAGCATGCACTATGTGCAAATAATGCACACTCTTACTGGCAGGGGTGTAGCCAGACACCCAATTTTGGGGGGGCCTGGGCTCAAGATGGGTGGGCAGAACCCCGCCTCATCCCACAGATGATGTGGTCTCTCACCTGCATGCCATATGGTCTCAAATATCCTCCCTCTCCCGCATACCTTTTAAATAGCACATTTTCACCAGCAACGGGCAGCAACTAATACACACTGCTGATGTTGGCTCCATACCCTTCCCTCTGATGCAACTTCCTGTTTCCGCCTAGGCAAGAATACATCAGAGCGAAGGCTATGGGGCCGGTGCGAGCAGTCACTGCTCACTGCAGGCGAAGATCTGCTATTTACAAGGTATGCAGGAGGGACAGTTGTTGGGAGTTTTCGGCTGGTGGGGTTTGGGGATCCCTGCCAGCCACATTATAGCTATGCTGGTGCTGGATGGGCCTGAGCCCAAAGTGGGTGGGTCTGGGCCAACCAAGCCCACCCTTGGCTACGCCATTGCTTACTGGTGAACAACATTCATTTGAAATGATTGCCCATCCCTATTAGACGTACACAACTATGTACAGAGAAATATAGGGGTACTTCTGTAAAGCTTTTTCCACCTCTACAGCCTGTTTTGCATGTGGAAAAAAGGTTTTTATAAGATTGTGTGACTGCATACACACATAAACAGAATATGCCTCAAAAGACTGAATGCACATTTATGTGAACTGCATGTAGACAGTCCTCATGGTTTAGTTTGGGCAAAGCATTGGTGAAATTGTGAAATACAGCCATAATTTATATAATACATGGGTTTCATAAATAGAATACACACACCCATTTACACCATCTTGGGATTAGGTGTGAATTTACATGCTATTGCAGTTGGTTCTAGGTGGTTATTTTTTAATAGATGCTTACGTAGCCTTTATAAAATAAGTTTAAATAGGCACCTTTTATTCCACATTGGACATAGGTATCCACTTATAAAACTTACACTCTTAAAGGCTAATTCTATAACAGGGTGCCTACAATTAGGTCCCTGATGGGGATGTGGTAAAAGCTTATTCTATAAAGGAAAGGAGGAGCCTGCTTAGGATGGAGTATATGTTAGCAGCTACGTGCTACAGGTAACCACATAACTTACAGTATTCTGTAAGTTACATCCGTAATTTGAGCTCTGCCCAACCTCCACCTCTATGCATAGCCCACCCTTTGCAAATACATGCTATGTAAAGTTAAGCAAGCATTTACAGAATAGCACTTAGGTAGAATTTTGACAGTTACATGCATAAATGCCATTATTTTATTTATGCTTCTGATACACATATGAATGATATAGCTCAACAATCTTCTTCAGACCTCAGCGGTGCCACTTAGAGCTGAAACATCTCATAACCCTAAGCTTTATGCCCCCACCTCCTCATTGGTCTGATAAACATTGCAACTTTTTTGCATTTTTTTACTTATTAAACATTTTAACTTTTTCTTTAAAGCTTTAAACTTATCTTTCTCAAATATCCATTTGGCTAGGGAGAAGATGAGTGCAACATGTTTCGCCTACAGGCTTTATCAAGGCACACTACCAGCGATGCTAAACATATCATCACTTCAAGTGGATGGGGTATAGTGATATATGTGACGTAGAGCGGCCTAGTGTCAGCACCAGTCTTGACATCCAGAGGTATTCAGTTCAAATCCCACTGCTGCTTCTTGTGATCTTGGGCAAGTCACTCAACACTCCATCCCCTCAACTACAAACTTAGAGGTTTTTTTTTACTAAGGCGCGCACTAAACATTAGAGATGCCAATGCATTCCTATGGGCGTCTCTAACATTTAGCGTGCCCACAATTTTAGCGCACGCTAAAAATGTGAGCGCGCCTTAGTAAAAGACGACCTTGGTTGTGAGCTCAACAGAGACATATCCAGTGTAACTGAATGTAACTCACCTTGAGCTACTACTGCAAAAAGGTGTGAGCAAAATCCAAAGAAAGAAATAAAATAAGCATGTCCATAAGAGGTGCATATTGAATCTGAAGGAGGTGGTAATGCAGCTGTGAAGATTTGCACTTTGAAAGTGGAATTGTCATATTTGAGGAGTGGATTATTATTACACCAAGAACAGAATCAAATAAATGAACTTACTTCTGAAAGAATTTTGTCATAGGTACAGAATAGAAAAATAAAGAGCCTGAAATTTTTTAAGGAACTAAGCAGTGGCATAGCAAGGAGGAGGGGGGGGCGGTGGGGACGGTCCGCCCCGGGTGCATGCCGCTGGGGGGGGGGGGGGGGTGCCACGCGCCGGTCAGCTTCGTTCGTTTCCATGCTCCCTCTGCCCCGGAACAGGTTACCTGTTCCGGGGCAGAGGGAGCATGGAAACGAACGAAGCTGACTGGCACGCGGCACCCCCCCCCTCCCCAGCGGCGTGCACCCGGGAGGGTTCTTTTGCCGGGGCAGGGGGATGTCCTTTCGCTGGGGGGGGGGGGGCGCTGCACCTGGGGGGCGGGGCACATCGGCGATCCGCCCCGGGTGTCAGCCCCCCTAGGAACGCCACTGGAACTAAAGAAATGTCCCCCCTATTTCTAGAAGCCATCTGCATCTTGATTTAGAGTAGAGCAGTGGCGTACCTAGGGTAGTTGACACCCGGGGCCGGTCATTTTTTAACACCCCCCCCAAATCCAGTACTAGGCATGCCGAGAATACAAAACACTCAGGACCTATAGAGCAATTCTACCATACCATAAGCAGTCATTTCTACGAGTCACACAAGGAAAAGGAAAGCATCTTAAACACTACAGTGAGCACTAGAACATCAATTCACCTATTGTAAAACGAAACCAGACAGAATAGTACAGATCGTAGATCCTGCACAGTCAATGCCAACTGAAAGCCATGTCTTTTTCACAAACACAGATACACCCTAATCCACTATAGAATAAGTAATCATAAACTTTCTATTTAGACAAAAATTAAACTGAACCCCCAATGCCAGACTCTGCATACAATGCAACACCACAGAAACAGAAACTGTCCCCTAGTACTGTGCAAAATATAAAGACAGCAGATGTAAATTTGAAAAAAAAACCTAACAAGTACCAATCACCACTTTACAAATTAACAAATAGAAATAAAACAAATATAGAAAGTAAAATAATACCATTTTATTGGACTAATACATTTAGCTTTCAGAGGCCAAAACCTCCGTCCTCGGGTCAGTACAGTATAGTGCTGTTACAGTATCCTATCCTGACCTGAGGAAGGGGGTTTTGTTCTCCGAAAGTTAGTCAAAATGTATTAAAATTAGTCCAATAAAAAGATTACCTTATTTACATGTTCTATTATAAACATTTAACACATCTACAATACTTTATCCTAAAGCAAAAAAAATAAAAAATATATTTTATTTACAGTTTGTTGTCTCTGGTTTCTGCTTTCCTCATCTTCTTTTCACCGTCTTCCTTCCATCCAGCATCTGTCTTCACTCTCTCTCTCTCTCTCTCTGCCATCCAGTGTCTGCCCTCTCTGCCGTCCCTTCCATCCACTGCCTGCCCTTTCTCTCTGCCCCTTCAATCCACCATTTGCCCTCCCTCTCCCATCCATCCAGGGTCTGCCCTCCCTCTCGCTCCCCCTTCCATCTAGGATCTGTCCCCTCTCGCTCTCTCTCTGCTCCTTTTTTCAGCCCCCAGTTCCAGCCCCTTTCTCCCCTCTGAACACCCCCACCCCAGTCCCCTTCTCCTGAGACCCCCACCACAGTCCCCTTCTCTCCTCCCCTGTCTGAGACCCCCACCCCAGTCTAGGGTTACCATACGTCCGGATTTCCCCGGACATGTCCTCTTTTTGAGGGCATGTCCGGGGCGTCCGGCGGATTTTGCCCGCGCCCACGTTTGTCCGGATTTCTGGACAAACGTGGGCGCGGGTGCGAGCAGGCGCGTGCGTGCGGTGGGCGTGTGATCGGCGCCGTGGGTCTGGTGACCTGGTCTCCCGTCCCCTCCCCTTCCTTGCTATGTTCCCTGGTGGTCTAGTGACGTCTTCGGGGCAGGAAAGAGCCCCCTCTTTCCTGCCCGGAGCGCTGCCTCCCCTGTCTATCATCTTTCTCGGTCTGGCTGGGGATTCAAAATGGCCGCCGAGAGTTGAACTCTCGCGAGGCCGCTTCAACTCTCGGTGGCCATTTTGAATCCCCAGCCATACCGAGGAGGATGCAGCAGGCAAGGGCAGGCAGCGCTCCGGGCAGGAAAGAGGGGGCTCTTTCCTGCCCCGAAGAGAAGACTCTACTAGACCACCAGTAAGTGAGGGGGGGGTATGTGATGGGGGGGAGGGGACTATGTGACGGGGGGGGGAATAGGGGCGGAACCCGGACCTGAAGGGGGCGTGGCGGGGGCGGGACATGAGGCGTGGCGGGGGCGGGGTAGGGGGGCGTGACATGTGTCCTCTTTTTCAGAGGACACAAAATGGTAACCCTACCCCAGTCCCCTTCTCTCCTCTAAACACCCCCATCCCAGTCCCCTTCTCCCCTCCCCTTTTCCCCTATGAGACCCCCACCCCAGTCCCCTTCTCCCCTCTGAACACCCCCCCCAGTCCCCTTCTCCCCTCTGATATCCCCACCCCAGTCCCCTTCTCCCCTCCCCTGTCTGAGACCCCCACCCCAGTCCCCTTCTCCCCTCTGAACACCCCCACCCGAGTCCCTTTCGCCCCTCTCCTTCCCCACCTCAGTCCCGTTAAAACCGGCGAAGCAGCGTCGCAGGCAGCGCCTCGTGTCCTGCTTGTAAAAAAAAAATCAAATCTCCTTCCTTCTCCTCGTCTTGACGTCGACTCGGGCCTTCCAATCAAATTGATTGGAAGGCCTGAGTCGACGTCAAGACGAGGAGGAGAAGGAGGGGAAGGAGATTTGATTTTTTTTTTTTACAAGCAGGGCACGAGGCGCTGCCTGCGACGCTGCTTCGCCGGTTTGTTAAATGTGCGGCGCCGCGGGGAGGCGGCGGGAGTGGAGCACCCCCCACCCACTGGCACCCAGGGCGGACCGCCCCCACCGCCCCCCCCTTGGTACGCCACTGGAGTAGAGGCATGTCCTAATGGTTAGGACAACAGGCTGATAACTAGGGAAGTCAGGGTTCAAATCCCACAGTAGCTCTTTGTGATCTTGGGCAAGTCTCTTAACCCTCCATTGCCTCAGGTACAAACTTAGGGCTCTTTTTACAAAGCCGTGCTAGCGATTCTGGTGCAGCAAATTCGACGAAGCCCATTCAATTCTTATGGGCTCACATTTGCTGTGTGGGAATTGCTAGCAGGAGGAATCCTTAGATTGTAGTCCATCCGTGGCCTAGTGGTTAGGGTGGTGGACTTTGGTCCTGAGGAACTGAGTTCAATTCCCACTTCAGGCACAGGCAGCTCCTTGTGACTCTGGGCAAGTCACTTAACTCTCCATTGCCCCATGTAAGCTGCATTGAGCCTGCCATGAGTGGGAAAGCGCGGCGTACAAATGTAACAAAAAAATAAAATAAATCCAGGAGGTCAGAAAAGTTCCTACTGATACACTGATCTTGAACGGAGACATTGTCTCGTATACAATTGTGTATGTCCTCAATAGATTCCTGGATTTCTAACCACCTCTTAAAAATGAAAAAGGAGAAAACTAAGTTTCTCTGGATATGCTCCGACTACGATAGAAGATTTAGATCCATATTTGTAATTGAGGGAAATGAATTTACACTAGATCTTCAGTTAAAAATCTTAGGGAATGAATTGGGTTAATTTGTTGACAACGTAACCCTATGTTTCTGTGATTTTGCAGAAAATTTATATTGCTGTGAGGAAACTCAGAGCTATCAAGAAATACTTTTCCATTGAAACATTTAGGATATTTTTTCAATTGCTATACTGGCCAGATTTAATTATTTTAACGTAGCGTTAACAGGCTGTTCAAGGAGACTTTTAGATCGATTGCAGATTATGCAAAATATGGCAGTCAGGTTAATTTATGGGCTGACTCATTACGATTCAGTAAACGAATACTATTTGAAATTATATTAGCTACCAATTATATTGGCATTCAATTTAAAGCTTGTATAATGGTATTTAAGATTGTCAGGCAGTGCTCCATTTTATACGATGGATCTCGTGAATCTTCTTCATAGACCCAACACACGTAACCAATTTCTTGTACAATTTCCTAGTGCTACAGCCTTGAAATCTGTTAGACATTTTTCTGTGTCACTTTATTATCAGATGGCTTCAATATGGAACTCGCTTCCCTTATTGATGTGAAGTTGTGAACTTTATGTATCATTTAGGAAGAATTTGAAATCATTTTTATTTTCACAACCTGGATCTTAGTCATGGCTTTTGGAAAGAATATATATATATATATATTTTTTTTTTTTTTTAATGTTGTATTGTGTTACTGTAATTTCCAGAAAGTTTGTAACTGGCCTCTTTAGTCTCTGTAACTCATCTTGAAATGATAAGGTATTTGGCGGGCTATAAGACAATAACATACAAAATAATATAACATACCTTGTCTTGAGCTGCTACTCAAAAATACATGAGCTAAATACAAAATCTCTTCTATTCTTTTGGTTTCCAAAGTGATAGTCTTTAAACAGGAAACAAAAAATAGCCAGAAGCTTGTTTATTGGAGTGCATTGTCATAACCAAGGCACACCAGTTTCCTGCAGCAGTTGAGGGGGAAGCTCTGCAGAAAACATTAAAATAATTTTGTGGACCAGTTTTTAAGATTTTGTGGCAATTGTTGCCCATTTGTATAATTTTACATATGGTCAGTGGCGTTCCTAGGGGGGGCGGTGGGTGCGGTCTGCCCCAGGTGCACGCCGCCGGAGGGGTGCCGCGCGCGCCTGTCCTCCATTGTTCCATGCTTCTTCTCTGCCCTGGAACAGGTTACTTCTATTAAACTATTTCTATAGCGCTACTAGACTTACGCAGCGCTGTAGAAATTAACATGAAAAGACAGTCCCTGCTCAACAGAGCTTACAATCTAAATTGGACAGACGAACAGACTGTTTGTAATCCATTGAGACCAGATGTAAAAAGAAAATAGTCAGAAACTAGGTGGAGTGTTGATGTGTTGATGCGTGTGCTAAGGCTAGGCACCCAAAGAAATGAATGTCTCTTGCGTTAGCGAATGCTAATTTTTAGCACACAGTAAAAACGTTAGCGCACCTTAGTAAACAGGGCCCTTAGTTTGTTAATTTCACTAATATACTACATCACTGTTTGTGCATACAACAGGGTGGTCTAACAATATGCTTCAATAATTAAAAATTTAGAAAAAGACAATACAAAGATGTCAAGCTATGTGCTAGTATCCCCCAGTCATCAGTGAACACATGAAGGCCAAATGCCAAAGACATGACCCTTTAAGTCTACTTTAAATTTCCTCTCTGAGATTTCAAGTCAAAGGTTATTGCAGTAATGAATTCCACAAATGAGGAGCCAACATAGCCAATATTAAATGCTGTTTCTTGAGTAAAGTCCATTCAAGCACATAACAGAGGGAGAATCATGAGTAGGTTGAATTCTTGGGAGCATAAGTCCTGAGTAGGTATATATGGTAAATGGGTATTAAACCAACAGACAGGCTCTTTAAGGGACATCTGTGAAAAGGAAAAGCTGTACATTTTAATACAATATTGGCATTTGCTTCTTTAAATTGACAGCAGTCCAAGGAAAAACTTCACAAGACAGCAAAGCTTTCCCTTGTTCATATTTTATTTTGGAATGCAGACAATCCAGTTCTACAGTCAACCTGCAAAAGATTGAAATGTCTATTTAGCATGCTTCACTGTGCAAATAGATGCTAAAACCTGGATTACAATTTTTCTGATATTGATAATCTGCTAAAAGCCCAATATTCAAAGGGTGTTAAATGTTTTGTAGCACCACTAAAAACAACAGAAGAACAGGACTCCCACACTTTGTAGCAAAGAACAAGAAACAGTGGAGACAACTTAAAATGACCTTTAATGAATATCTTCTAAATCACACAGCATGGACCTTGTTTCGGTTGAATGGCCTACATCAGGAGACTGAAAATATTCTAAACAAAAATTGATGATGGTACCAATATTGTCAGTAAACAATTCCAGCTAAGCAAATTATGATATCATAAAGTCCCGGCGCTCAGAGCATGCAGACAGAACTTCCATGTAAACACAAGCTGCAAACGGTCAACACCTGCTGGGTACCTGGTGCACTTTCTCCTCCAACTTTGGTTCCTGTTCTTTTTTGGTCATTCTATTTCCCTGGTCACTACTTTTAAGTATTTATGTACCTGGCTTGATAATCAATTGACATTTACAAAACAAATCTCTGAACTTGTTAAATCCTCTTTTGGTACTCTCCGCACCCTTTGCTATCTTCAAATTTTTTTTGGATTTTCAGTCATTACACACAGTTTATTGATTTCTTTAGTTTGATTTGCTATACCGCCTTTGCTAGTGAGCAGTTCAAAGCAGTGTACAACAGTCATAAAAACCAATAATCAAAGAAAAAGGAACTGAAGTGGTGGATAGGAAAGTACAATAAGGCCATACACACAAACAGTAGAGAAGGACTAAAACAATGACAAAGGAGAGGAAAGAAATAGAGGGGGGAAGGGCTGGGGGGAAGGGATAGGGCTAATCAAACATGAAAGACCAACTGCAATTAATCTGAAGAAGAAGGGAAGGCTTTTTGGAAGAACCAAGTTAGAAGAACCATGGATTATTATTTTTTTTTTAAAGATAGTTCAGATCGAATAGTGAGGGGCAAGGAATTCCACAGGGCAAAGGCGGTGAAAAGGAAGACAGAATAAAAGCATGAAAGGAGTCATGATCAAAATGTTGCCAAATTGAACGTAGCTGTCTAATAGTCTGGCAAAGTTGAGAAATGTGGGCAGAGAATGACAACTGACAGTCCAGTACTACACCAAGATACCAGAAGGAATCAACAGGTTGAACAGAAGTATTAAAGAGATTTAAGCGAGAACTGGGTGTGGTAAGGTCACCCATGATCCAGCAGGTCACTGTCTTATGTTTACTGAGGACCAATCTGTGGACTACGAGCCATCC
The DNA here is from genome assembly GCF_901765095.1 of Microcaecilia unicolor. Lineage (NCBI taxonomy): Eukaryota > Metazoa > Chordata > Amphibia > Gymnophiona > Siphonopidae > Microcaecilia > Microcaecilia unicolor. The sequence goes on along the minus strand of NC_044039.1, from coordinate 182,758,139 downwards.
TGCAGAGGGGTGATAGAAAGGGAGAAAGGGTTGGTGGGCCAGATCAGTAAGTTATCATCAGAATAGAGGCAACAGGAAATCAAGAAAGACTGCATGAGTGTAGCAAGGGGATTTAGGAAAAGGTTAAACAAGAGTGAGGACAAAATGGAGCCCTGTGGGATGCTGCATGTCAAGGTCAGGGAGAGGACGTGGAAGATGCAGTGACAACTTGGAAACAGCAGCCAGAAAGGAGCCAGATATATCCAAGGAGGAAAGATGGGAGAGAAGAAGAGCAGAGAAGTCCAGTGAGATAGCAAGCACAATGACATGTTTATCCATGTAAGAGTGAATTTCACTGAGGAGAGCTGTAAGAATGTCTCGGTACTGAAGTGGGGTCCAAAGCTAGATTGCCATGGATGGAGTACAGGGGACTTTTCAAGAAAATAAGCAGCCTGAATAAAAATATTCTTTTCTAGGATTTCAGACAAAAAGCAGATTTGAAACAGGGTGGTAATGTGCTGAAATCTGAGGGGCTAAGGAGGGTTTCTTGAGGAATGGGTGAACTATGGCAGTTTTCTAGCGAGTCAAGAATCGACTGGAGGACAGGCTGTGGTTCATGAGAAGTAGGATCTGGAGCCAAGGCAAGATGATTTTAACCAAGCAGATGTGACAGAATGAGTGAACAGGAAGTGGCCCTCATGGATGTAAGAATCTTTGAAAGAAAGAGTATGGTTTGAGGTTGGAAGATGACTGGATTAGGAACTGGTTGACAGACAGACGCCAGAGAGTGGTGGTAAATGGAATTCAATCAGATGAGGGAAAGGTGAGCAGTGGAGTGCCTCAGGGATCGGTGCTTGGGCCGATTCTGTTCAATATATTTGTGAGTGACATTGCCGAAGGGTTAGAAGGTAAAGTTTGCCTTTTGCGGACGATACTAAGATTTGTAACAGAGTGGACCCCCGGGAGGAAGTGGAAAACATGAAAAAAGATCTGCAGAAGCTAGAAGAATGGTCTAAGGTTTGGCAATTAAACTTCAATGCGAAGAAATGTATGGGAGATGTATGTGTTAGGCGGTGAGAGTCTGATATGTACGGACGGGGAGAGGGATCTTAGGGTGATAGTATCTGAGGATCTGAAGGCGACAAAACAGTGTGACAAGGCGGTGGCCATAGCTAGAAGGTTGCTAGGCTGTATAGAGAGAGGTGTGACCAGCAGAAGAAAGGAGGTGTTGATGCCCCTGTATAAGTCGTTGGTGAGGCCCCACCTGCAGTATTGTGTTCAGTTTTGGAGGCCGTATCTTGCTAAGGATGTAAAAAGAATTGAAGCGGTGCAAAGAAAAGCTACAAGAATGGTATGGGATTGGCGTTACAAGATGTATGAGGAGAGCCTTGCTGACCTGAACATATATACCCTGGAGGAAAGGAGAAACAGGGGTGATATGATACAGACGTTCAAATATTTGAAATGTATTAATCCGCAAATGAACCTTTTCCGTAGATGGGAAGGCGGTAGAACTAAAGGACATGAAATGAGATTGAAGGGGGGCAGACTCAAGAAAAAATTTTTTCATGGAGAGAGTGGTGGAATGCCCTCACGCGGGAGGTGGTGGAGATGAAAACAGTAACGGAATTTAAAAATGCGTGGGATAAACATAAAGGAATTCTGTCCAGAAGGAATGGATCCTCAGAAGCTTAGTGGAGATTGGGTGGCAGAGCCGGTGGTGGGAGGCGGGGCTTGTGGTTGGGATGCGGGGCTAGTGCTGGGCAGACTTTTACGGTCTATGCCCTGAAAATGGCAGATACAAATCAAAGTCAGGTATACACATAAAGTAGCACATATCAGTTTATCTCGTTGGGCAGACTGGATGGACCGTACAGGTCTTCTCTGCCGTCATCTACTATGTATGTTACTATATGGAGATGCCAAGAGAGAGGAAGGGCTTTGTGATGTGGACTGGGTGACCACAGATGAAGATGGTAGCATGTTGTAGAGGAAAGAAGACAGAGGATACCTGAGAGGGGGACGAATCAGTTGGGGAGGGGAAAGGGAGAGAAGCTACAAGATGTGAGATTTTTGTGGTAAAAAAGCAAGACAGGGTCTCAGCTGAGGGAGTTAGAGAGGGTACAGCCTCGTGATTAGAAGTTGTAATTCTACGTAAAATTGAATAAAGCTCCTTAGTAGGATTGGAGACTTTGGTAATGCGATCGGTGAAGAAGTGTCCCTTAGCAACTTTTAAATTAGTTATAATCTCTGAGTTTAGATTTAAAGTGAATAAGTTCAGATGGAGCCTTTGACCTTCTCCAAATGCGCTCAGTTCTCCGCAGTTGGCGTTTAAGGAGGTGGAGGCCGGAATGGAACCAGGGATTTTTGTAGTGGAGAGAAGAGTTGACAGTTGGGCACAGGGGTGCCAGACTATCTAAAGTGTCAAAGAAAGATAAATGGAGAAAATTTGTTTGCTTATCAAGGTTTAGGGAGAGGAAATCGGAAGGAAATGAAACCAGAGATGGGGATAAACTATGAAGAATGACTTATATCATGCATTCCTTATATCTAAGCTTGATTACGGTAATTCTGTGTATGCAGGAATCCCTAATTCTCAGTTCAAACGATTATAAACAGTTCAAAATATGGTTGCCAGTCAAAAAAGTTAGATCATATCACCTCTTTCCTCATCCATTTGCACTGGTTACCCCTCCTCTTTCATTTAAAATCCTTACTTTGACTCACAAAGCTCTTTACTTAGGCCAACCGCCTTATCTATCTTCTCTCACTATACCATACACTCTCTCCTGTCATCTGTGTTTATTTACTTGATTCTAATCATTTAATTGTGCCAAATTACGAACCCACTCAACATACTGCATTCTACTTTCTATCACCATAACTATGGAATGATCTTCCACCTTACATTCACTCTGAATCCTCTTTTGACAAGCTTAAAACTCTATTAAAACACATTATTTTAGACTGGCTTATAACATTTCACTATGATAGTACTCTCCCCTGACCCTTTTCCCATTTACCCATAGTGGACCAGTGGGTGATGAGTTGGTTGGGATGTCTGAGTGCTTTGTTGGAAAAGTAGAATTAATCTGTTGGTTGCAAGGTTTGTGTTCTTGTGTGTTTGGAGTCTCACTGTTCTTTTTAACAAAAGGAGTTCCTTTTATTATATTTGTATTTTGTTTTAGATTGTAAACCGCTCAGACCTACTTAGCGGTACAGCAAGTTTTAAATAAACATATACATAATGGATAAATATTGCCATTATAAGAGGGTGAGCTTTCCATGTATATTCAGAATCACCTCCAATTCAGATAGCTGTGATGAATATACTAATTTTGTTAAACGCCACAGCAAGCATTAAAAAAAAGCAGCTTGTTGTCAAATCTGAATATGAACCCTTGACAGACCAACCAATAGTGGCTGTATGACAGGAGGACTCTGAAATAATTTTGGCATTATAGAAGATCAAACTTGTCTAAGGAATAGGAGTAATTTGGTTATTTTTATTTTTTTTGTAAAAGTGGGGCAATGTTATTTTGAAACCACATGAATCCAAACACAACTCCCATTGTCTTAGGCAAATTTTCATCAAAAGAAAAATTAAAGGCATCTTCAAGAGGTATTTCCACAACTTCAATGAGCTCCCCTTCTTCAGGTTTGCCGCCACCTATGTCAGTTTTCATACTGTCCATCACCTCCGCATAAAATAACGTCTGCTTTGATCCTGTCACACCGACTCCTGATCTAAAAGAGAAAAACAAAGTTTACTTTGCAAAATGGTAATTTGTTTTATTACAGACATTTTATCATGAATTCAGAGGGGTTGATATTCAACACAATTTAACTAGCCAGAAACAGTTCCTGGCCAGTTAATTCACCTGTTCGGGGATAACTACTGATTTTCAGTAGCACTGGACCGATTAGTGCCACTGAAAATAACCAGCTAGTGCTAAACTCAAAACCAGCTATTTTGGGGGCGCTCAAGGGGCAGAGTCAGCACTTGACTGGTTAAGTGTTGATATTCAGAACTTAACCGGTCAGGTTAACTGCATGAACATGCCGTAACCCATAGCCAGTTAAATGCTGAATATCGACCTAACTGGCTATGAGTTAGCTGGCTCTGCAAACCTGGAAATTCAATGCTGGTGCCCAAACATGGCAAAACGCTGATAGCCGCTGGTTGAATATTGAACCCAAAGGGTTTCATAGTGACTCAAACTTGTTTTCTATAGTAATAAATAAATGTACTTAATAGCACTGTTTTGTATGCTTGCTTCAGATTCAGTTGTATTCAGGGCATAGAAATGGAAGTGGAATTTTCAGGACTAGCAATTCAGGAAATACACCAGCCAAGTTCCACTCATTTAACTTGCTCTAAACGCAGCAAATCAGAGTATAGCACAACATTCTGTCCCATTCTGGGATCTTTCTACCAAGCTGCAGAAAAAAGGGCCCTGCACTAGCGGTGGTGGCTGTTTTTTCCATGCGTCATGACCCTTTTTACCGTAGCGGGTAAAAAGCCCCCAGACAAACATGGCCATGCTGTAATAGAAGGATTTTAAAGATTGCTTTTCAACTCTGTCTTAGTGACCGACCGTGCACTCTGGGTCTGTATTTTTGAGTAAAAGTAATTCTGTTTGTGTGAAAATGATTTGGAATATGGAAGAAGATAAGACACGGCTCTAATTAATTTGGTATGTGCAGGGGGAGGTGGAGTATGTTTCGAGTTCAGGCTGCCCACCTGGACAGAGCAACATGTGACCACATTCTCAAGTATAATTTGTATGGCTTGTTTACCAAAACAGAGAAATTCTCAAGCATTCTGTAATTTCCCTTAACTCTGAAAATGAGTTCTATGCCTAATAAAAAGGGAAATTTCTGCCAGTGAAATTGGGAGCTCATCTGTTTCTTTTCTACTATAGATGGGTATTATTGTTTCTCTTCAGTTATATAGCTTAATCATTGTGTATATATCTTAATCATTGTGTATCTTAGACAATAATGAGTTATACACTCTCCGTTTGAAGTGAACCTCTAATAAAAGTCTTATTTACCTAATACGAATCCAAAAGAATCCACAGTAATTAGTGAGCAATCTGAGTCAGTGATTGATTAGGCATGCTATAAAATTAGAACAGTACACATGCGGAAAAAGAAGTCTTACCACATGCTGTAAGAGAACTCTTACTGCATGGCCATGCGGTAGGGAGCCCTTACCTCCACCAACTGAGCTGGCGATAAGGGATCCCGTGGTAAACTGGCGGTAACTGGGCAGTGTGCGGTAATGCATGATTACCGCAGGGTTAATGCCGCACAAGCCATTTCTGCGGGTTTTCTTTCTGCCCCGCAAATGGCGCACGCTAGGGGTGTAACTACCGCCAGCAGCCATGCTGTGCCAGTAGCAGTCCTGATTTAGCATTTGGTAAGTCTGCGTTGGGCTTACCAACGCTTTGTAAAAGACCCCCTCTATTTTTCTGAGTATAGACCATATTTAGCACGAATCCTCTACTCCTGTAAAGGATAGATCCTGGAATATGTGAGATATTGTTCAGTTTAACTCTTCTTCCTTGATCCTTCCTCAGCTATGAACAAAAGAGACCACACTATGAAGGATGCTTAAATATTCAAGTGACTTTTTCCATGCTAAGAAAAAAAAAACCCCAAGGAAAATCTCAGCAATTAAGGAATTTGACACATTTTCCAAAGAGAAGGTTTTCTTTATTATTTCATTTACACAGCTTCTACATCACATTCTCTTTTTTCAAACACAATGTAAAAAGATACATCAAGAGCTGATTCTATGTCCCACCAATACAACTTTTTTTGTGGATATCATGGCATTTTAGCACATTACAGTTTTCAGATTTATCAAAACATGTTCTTTGTAGTACAAAACCTACTATTAGTGAATCAAACTGTTGGTTATTGAATTAACAAATATTTTTCCTTAGTTTATGCACTATTTCTTCTCCTAGATGTAGGCTAATGTATGTAAATTTAGGGCCCTGTTTACTAAGGTGTGCTAGTGTTCTTAGGAATAATTATGGGCATCTACATAGTTAGCGCACGCAAATACTTAGCATGCGCTAAAAACCCCAATGCGCTTCTAGCCCAGCTTAGTAAACAAGGCCCTTAGTTTTTCCTTTTTCTGATATTGCAATTTAGTGGGTTGATTGTTCTTGTTTTGTTACTATTTGTATATGTGGGAATATAGTCTTATAAATTCAAATAAAAATATTGCTTAACTCTAAATATGCAGTTATGCATACCTTCCTTTCATGAATATACTGATATTGTATATATTTATATTCAGGTCTACCTTAGTCTGAAAGTGTTTTAGATGTGTAGAGTGACATTTTAGAAAGGGTGTCTGAATCCAAATTTAGATGTCCAAGTCAGGATTTCTGAACTTCCTTTAGTATCTTCGAGTAAATGCATAGATAAATAGAAGCATAGTTATATGTTGTATTTTCACAGTGTGAGAAATGTATTATTATAATTATTAGAGTTTCTTTTATATGTATGAATAAGTAGTTTAGAAAGTTTTTAAGCAGATATATGAGCAGGATAAGTCCTTAAAACACATGCACTGGCATCTGTGAATAGCAGCGCCATGTTTTGAATAAGCAGCTTGTCACGGAGCCACATTCAGAGCACTCAAAGTAAGTGTTTCCTTCTTTAAAGGTTAGATAATTTTATCTTTTGAGATCTTTATATAATTTTGAAGTAGAATTTTGTGCCAGTATGGAACCCTGATGAAGTCTATATATTTAGTATATTTACCCCCCCCCCCCCCCCATTTACTAAGCTGCACTAGTGGTAGCCATGCTCTAATACCAACACAGCCCATTCACTTTGAATGGGCTGTGTCAGCATTGCCACACATCTCAGTAAATGGGGAGGGGGGGGGGGTTAGTTTGCTTTTCACTTATTTATATATGGCTAAAAATTACAATTGAAGGTGAACTTATAACAGTAATGATCTGATCAAGGAACTGGTATCCATGAACAAAAATATATTATTCCAGAGAAAATACCAGCTCCATATTAAGAATGTGACCCTTTTCATAAGCTGATAGATTAAAATGTGAATTAGCCAGTAACTGCCAAAAACTCAGAGCCATCAGTATCATCACATTGCTCTAAGTGCTAATTAAAGTCACCAAGTATTCGAGTGAATTTTGTACTAGCATATCAAATCTGTTGATATAAAATAGAAGACATAGAAGACCAGTGGCCAAGATGTCTACATACCAGTAAAATCCCAATGGGACATCTCACAGGGGCCCTTTCACAAAGGTGTGAGAGAGCTAACGTGCAGGTAGCTCGCACCAAATCGGCACTAACGCTGGGGTAGCGCGTGTGCCTGGTGGTAATTCTGAGTTTGGCTGAATCCCACAGTACAAAATATTTTTCTATTTTCCATCACGGGGGGGTGGGGGTGGGGCTTCCCAGTGGTAATCGGAAGTGTGGCCACATTGGTGCGTACTGCACTCGCTAGTTTTAATTTTTGTGCATGCCCATTTCCTGGCCCATTAAAAAATGGCCTTTTTCCCAGCCGTGGTAAAAAGTGACCCAGTGTGCGACCAAAAGACAAGTCCACACTACTGTAGGCTACTTTTTACCACGGCTTTGTAAAAGGACCCCTAAATTATTTGACAAATAAGTACTACAGAAACAGATTAAAAATTCTTGTGAATAACAGCTAAGCCTCCACCCATTTTATTACGTGTACATAGAGAGGATTCTCAAGTACCTAAAGATGCAATCAGAGACCAAAAAAATCTCATAGAAAAAGAGACAGAATAGCCCCAATTGTATTGGGAGCCACGGGCATGATTAAAAAGAACTTCCCAGTGTGCCTTGAACCATATGTATTTCATGTACATCTTATAAACTGCATAAGAAGTCTATCTTTGGCACAATTATATATGACTAGTAAAAAAAAGCCTGTTTCTGAAAGAAATGAAACGGATGCTAGCAAGATTGTCCTCTAATGGCAATTATGTTTTTAAGGGAACTGTTAGGAGAGAGGATGTGTGAGAGAGAGTGAGTGAGTATGTGTCAGAGAGTGAGTATGTATGAGAGAAAAAGAGTGTGTGTCAGAGAGAGAGAGAGAGAGTGATAGAGAGAGAGTGATAGAGAGACAGAATGTGTGTGCCTGTCTGTGTGAGAGAGTGTAGTGTGTGTCCCGTGTGCACCAATTATGCTCTCTCCCCTGCATACATCCATATGCAGCAAAGTCCTCTGTGCCCTGCCCCCTTCATCCATCCATGTGCAGCATCTCTCCCCTGCCCCCTCCATCCATCGTGGTGCAGCAATTCTGCTCTGTCCCTTGCCCTCCCCCCCTACATGTGCATCAACTCTGCATTCTCCCCTGGCCTCTCCTCCATCCACCCATATCCAGGGCCCCTCTCCCTCCATCTCTCTCCCCTCCGAGTTCCAGGCCCCCTCCCTCCCTCTCTCTCTGTGTGCCCTCTGAGTTCCAGGACCCCCTCCTCTTTGAGTTCCAGGATGACCCCCCTCCCCTTCGACTTGCAGGATGCCCCCTCTCTCCCTCTGAGGTCCACGCCCTCCTCTCCTCCGACTTCCACGCCCCCGCGCCTCCCTCCCTCTCTCTGCCCTCCAAGCACAACCTGTCCTCCGGCAGCCCCTCACCTTCCTAAGTGCTGGCTGTATTTTAAAAATTCTTACCTTGGGGTGCGGCGTCCACAGTGAAGGCGAGCGGCGCTTCACACTGCCTTCGCATGTGTCTCAGCTCTGCCTCTGGTCCCGGCCTCATTTCCTGTTTCCGGAAGGGCGGGACCAGAGGCAGAGCTGAGACACATGCGAAGGCAGTGTGAAGCGCCGCTCGCCTTCACTTTGGATGCCGCACCCCAAGGTAAGAATTTTTAAAATACAACCAGCACTTAGGAAGGCGAGGGGCTGCCGGAGGACAGGTCGTGCTTGGAGGGCAGAGAGAGAGAGGGAGGGAGGCGCGGGGGCTGGCAACTATACAGAGTTCACTTGAGGGCAGGGCAATTACAAACCCTACGAACACTACACGGCTTCACTGCCACGGAGTCAGCTTCAGAACATTGGAGGTATGAATTTTTATATTAGATGATCAGTTGCTGTAAATTTGAGCAATCAATATCCTACTTAATATACTCTGGCTTCAGAATGAGAATGGGCATCCACTCCTGTCATGGCATGTGCAAAACAATGCCATTTAGACATTTGAAATGTTCTCTTTTTACGGTGAACCCCCAACTGTATACCAGATAAGCACCCAGGGATGCACGAGTGAGAGGTTTACAGATTAACTAATGCATCACATACAATACAGTTATACAGAAAGAAGTTACTGCACCATTTCTACTGCAGAAGAAAAAGCAAAGAAATCTGGTGCTGGATAAAGCCCCTGCAGCAACTATTTAACATTCTATATTGTAGTTTTTCAAAGCAATCTAGCTATCTAACTATAGAATAAGGTGGCTGGATGAGTCCCTTTGAAAATCTAGCAGCTTCAGTTTTGGGTGGTTCCAGGCACTTCATTCTGAGTCCATATCTTTTACATTACACCTTGTCTGTGAGCACATAAAATACCCCCATGTTCTTGTATGGCATTCCAAATTTATTTGGATATGAAGCGGTTAAACTGAGTAATTATGGGCAGTTTATAGTGTCATTTCCTAAGACCTTTATGCTCTAGTCTTATATGCAGCAGGTGCAAAAAAAGAACAGAATGGAGGCAATTAACAAAATTATATTACATTATAATGCTTCCCAACAGGTGCACCAGCAGGTGATCTAAATGATTATAATACAGTTTATTGCACTTAGGTTATTATTTACAATGGATGGATCAATTCAAATGAATGCAGTAGTTGGTTTTATAGACTTGGACTGACATTCTGAAAGATTAAAATATCAAAGGAGTAGTAGCATATTTTAATGTCTAGATTCTTGCTGTGTGAAGTTTATAAATCAGGATATGGAATGCACAGAAGAATCAGGTTCAAGAGCAAAATTCATGCAGTCTTACTGCTAGCTCAGTGCTATGCCATAGATGTGGACATTGCAACCAGTTTTGAAAAGAATACACGTGGTGGTTCCCACTTAAAGTTAGCCACTGCAAAGTATGTCCATGTAACTGAGTAGGAATACAGTGTGCATGTGTCCATATTCAAAAGAGATTTAACTGGGTAGGAAGGCTCCTAACCAGTTAAATCCCAATGGATGGCTCCCAGGCAGCTCTTAACCAGATAGTGCCACTGAATATCAGCTTAGAGCCAGGGTGATCCATGGCAGAGTTGGAGTGGTGGCAGGCATGGGCTGAGTCTGAATGGGGCATCCAGTTACACATGTAACTTCAAGACTACTATAATTTCCGTGTATTTTTCTTTAGCAGTCTAGGCTTGAACATTTATATCAGCTCTGAAATAAGTAGTTGTGCCTTAATGATATGAGTGTATTTGCTCTGCTACTCTAATATTTTATAAAGGAAATTAGGCCCCTACTTTCCCGTTACAAAATAGACTCCAAATAGGCCCTTCTTGAAGAAAAGAAAGTCGTCAGTGGGGTACCACATGGATCGGTCCTAGGCTCTTTTTAACGTCTTTGTGAGTGACATTGCAGAAGGGCTGTCTGGTAAGGTTTGTCTCTTTGCGAATGATACTAAATTCTGCAACAGGGTGGACACCCTGGAAGGTGTGAATGACATGAGGAAGGACCTAGCGAAGCTAGAGGAATGGACCGATATTTGGCAACTAAGGTTTAATCCCCAAAAATGCAGGGTCATGCACTTGGGTCGCAAAAATCCGAGGGAACGGTACAGTATAGGGGGTGTAGTGCTTCAGTGTGCGAAGGAAGAGCGGAACTTGGGGGTGATTGTGTCTGATGACCTTAAAGCTTTCAAACAGGTAGAAAAAGTGACGGCCAAAGCCAGAAGGATGCTTGGGTGCATAAAGAGAGGCATGACCAGTAGGAAAAAGGAGGTGATAGTGCCGTTGTATAAGTCTCTGGTGAGGCCTCATTTGAAGTACTGCGTGCAGTTCTGGAGACCGCACCTATGGAAAGATATAAACAGGATGGAGCCGATCCAGAGGGTGGCTACGAAATTAGTAAGCAGTCTTGAATGCAAAAATTATAGGGACAGGCTTATGAACCTCAACATGTATACGCTGGAAGAGAGGAGACATGATAGAAATGTTTAAACATCTCAAGGGCATTTATGTACAGGAAGAGAGCCTTTTTCAAATGAAGGAGAGCTATGGATTGAGGGGGCATATGACAAAGATAAGAGGGAATAGGCTTAGGAGTAACCTAAGGAAGTATTATTTCACAGAAAGGGTGGTGGAGGCGTGGAATGGCCTCCAGGTGGAGGTGGTGGAGTCGAGGACTGTTCCAGAATTTAAAAAGGCATGGGATAAGCATGTGGGATCGCTTAGGAACAGGAAGAATTAGGGGTTACAGAGGATGGGCAGACTGGATGGGTCATATGGCCTTTATCTGCCGTCATGTTTCTATGATTAGTGGAGATAATTCAGTCTGATACCTGGGTAATTGCCTGGATAATGTTAGAGCAAGAAAAAGATTGTCCTAATTTTATCTGAGCACTTACCCAAGTACCAGGCTAAATACTGGCCAATATCTGGGTAAGTCTAGGTGGCCGGACATACCTGGATACTCAACACCAGAGTCCAGGTAAGGTCTAGTACTGAATATCTGGGTATAAAAAGCCCAGAATTAAAAAATATATATATGCTAACCGCTGTGGACTAAATATTGACCATCAAATATTCTGCATGCTGTTTTCTTCCTTCAGCTTAAACATCTAAACCTCCTTCCTGCTCCCCAGAAATAACGTTTTTTTGGAAGTTCATTTGTACTTCTAACTGAGTGATGTAGGGTCATTTACAACCAAATCATTTTACCAAGGTAAATTATTTTCAAAAATGGTTCGCCCCAAAAACACTGTTGGTCAAATTGGGTACTTAAGGAAGCGTATGAAGGCCCATTTTAGATAGAATGTAGAAGTTGGAAGTGACATGTCCAGGTTGAGATGTGTACAATTTTAGAAAAGGATCTGCTGACCTAAAATCTTTTCTAAAATACATGCAGGAATGTATGCGTATGTGGTGCATCAATTTAACAATTATAAACATCATGTGTATGTCTGCCATTTTGGAATTCTACATGTGTGAATTTTCCTAATAAACTACAGTGGCCACAATCTTTATTTAGTTTCAGTTTGGAGGGGGAAATGAACAATGAGCAATTAAGCAGGATACCTCCTTTAGGAGGGTAGTTGTTAAGGTGCATTACCACCATATCACGTTATTTAACTCTTAACGCATGTTAAAGAGCACATAGAGCTAGATTTTCTATATGGCATTAAAAAAGCACTATTCTATAAGCCGTGCTTAAAGTTAGGCGCGGTTTATAGAATACAGCTTATGCCCAGGAATCACGCCTAACTTTAGGTGCAGCCATTTGCACCAACTAAAACATGGTGCAAACGTACATGCCTATATTAGACGAATATCCCCATTATTCTATAACAATGTGCATTAATTTTAGGCCCCCCCATTCTGCCTATAACCCTCCTATTTCCGTGCTCCGTTTTTCAAATTGCACGTAAAATTTAGATGTGGATCCCACACCTAAATTTATATATGTTAGGTTCATTTAATTTGTCCCTTCCCTTTTGCCTTCAACTGTCATTGTAATTCTTTTCCTTAGTTCATTGTAAGCCACTTTGGGGCTGTGTTACATGGCAAAAAGCGGGGTATAAATGATCTAAAATAAATAAATAAATATTTGCTTGTTAAAAGGCAATTGGCACTAATTAGCTTATTTAATTAAATTGCACATGCAAACTCGGCGCATGTCCAAATTTGCATGCACAATTTTGGCAACCTTTACAGAATTAGGGGGATAATGTGCATTATATATCATATCACATGTTATTTATTTATTGGGAATTATTAACTATTTTTACGAAGAGATTCATTCAAGGCAGTGTACAGCACATACAGCTTGACATAAAACTTACAATTTTGTTAACAGCACAACAATAGCAAAATTACAAAACATAAACATAAATACAATAAAGCAGGTAAACTTGGAAATGATAAATTGAATCCTTGTAGTAGGACTAACATACAGCACTGTGAAACAATCAAATAACAGAAATATGATGAAAGTCAGCAAGATACAAGGTATACCATAGTAAGCAGCATGGAAGAACATTCATATTACATAGATATGATATTCATGATGTCAGCAAAATAGACTCGTAGTCAAAATTGTGGATACACCAGATAGCGAACATGCTTACCTGTAGCAGGTATTCTCCGAGGACAGCAGGCCATTAATTCTCACATGTGGGTGATGTCATCCACATCACCTAGTGCAGAACGCTTTAATAGCATATATAACTTGAAGAGTCATGCACTAACGTTCCCACTGTGCATGTTCGAGTGCCTTCCCACCCGCTGTGAGAGTGCGGGACCAGCAGTACAGTATATAATAGCAATACAGAAACAGTTCCACAGAGAGGTGGGAGGGTATGTGAGAATTAATGGCCTGCTGACCTCAGAGACTACCTACTACAGGTAAGTATCTTTGCTTTCTCCAAGGACAAGCAGGGCAGTTAATACTCACATGTGGGAATCCCTAGCTACCACTGAAAACAAGATGACATGTGAGTGTTGCATGTGGGCAGTGCTGGTGGCTTAGTTTGTATACAGCAGAGTGCTGTTTATTTATTTATTAGGGCTTGCTATTCCGCTTTTGCTAACCAGCAGGTCAAAGCGGTGTATAATAGTAAAAATACAACACGCTTCTCTTCTTTTGCACCTTTCTTCTTTAGGTATACTGGTTCCGTCTTGGGCTGGTTGTCTTCCTTCCTCTCTGGTCGCTCTTTCAAAGTAATTACCCCCACCTTTTTTTTTTTTTACTTCCCGTCCACCGACCTGTGGTGTTCCCCAGGGTTCTATTCTGTCACCTCTTCTAATTTAACTTATCTCTGAGCCCTCTTGCCACGGTCATCCAATCTTTTGGTATCTCTTGCTATCTCTACGCTGATATTTTACTAATCTGACCAATGAACCCTCTTGTCCCTCTCTATTGCCCCCCCCTTCAAGACTGCCTCAATTCAGTTTCCGATTGGATTGCAAACCATAACAAATGTAACAAATAAATAAATAAACTGATTCTAAATAAACAGAAGACGGTGGTGTGTTGGACCTCAGGTGGTCTTTCCACTCCTAATTTCCCTCTGAATCTTTTGGGTACTGATATTTACCCCGTGGATTCTTTTCACTACCTGGGTGTGCTACTGCATTCCCAACTTTCTTTCTCTGCTCAGATTTCCCAGATATGCAAATTCAGTTTCTTTGTTCTATTTGGCAGTTCCTGGATCATAACTCTCTACACGCCCTTATCGTCTCACTGTTTACTACCAAGTTAGACAGTTGTAATATTGTCTACCTTGGTTATAACTGCTCTCAATTAAAGAAACTGCAAACCCTTCAAAACACTGCTATGAGACTCCTTCGTAATGCAAGTCACACTGATCATGTCTCTCCTCAAATCTCACCCCTGGCTTCCTATAGAACAACGCATTATTTTCAAAGTGCTCATGCTCACCTTTAAAGCTTTTAGGATTGGTTTCCCACTTTATCTGTCCTCCCTTACTATTCCTTATTCTCCTGCCCGTACTCTCCACTCCCTGAATGACCATTGACTTGCTCTCCCAGACTTAAACAGGCCACTCTTGAGTCATCTAGGCACCGTGCTTTCTTTTTTGTTGTCCCTGCTCTTTGGGAGAATGGGAGTGGGACTTGATATACAGCCTTTCTGTGGTTTTTGCAACTACATTCAAAGCAGTTTACATGTTATATACAGCCTGGTACTTATTTTTGTACCTGGGGCAATGGAGGGTTAAGGGACTTGCCCAGAGTAGAGAATGACACGGGGACGGGGACTTGCAGTAACCATGGGGATGAGGATGGGGACACAGCCTGCGGAGACGGGGTGAGGATAGAGATAGAGCCTGTGAGGAAGGGGACAAACTTTGTCCCTGTGTCACTTTCTACTTTGAAGCCTGTTAATGAACTGGACTGTTATTTATGTTTGATTGATGCAGATGACAATATTTTTATTTTTTGGAAAAACAAGCCAACATGCTGGCCATGACTAGCAAAATTTGCACAGGGGATCCTGTATATTCCTGCTACTAGCACATCTTCTAAGAAGACATCTTCAACTGCAGGAAGGACTGTGGAAGACAGGAGAGCTAGACTGAATCCTGAGATTGTTGATAACTTCTTATTCATCCACAGATTAAAAAATCATTAACAGTGCTTTATGCAGCATATTTCTCCCCTATAGGGCATACAGAATGGGTTATATTTTTACCCCTGGACAATTTAACAGGGTGGATTAGGATTCCTTGGGGTTGTTGGGGTTGGAAGGGGTAGAGGTTGGTGGTGGTGGGAGGGTTATTATAGCTGCTAGTTATTATTATTGCTTTCTATTTGTAATTTATACACAACAGTTGCACAGCATATTCTTCCTTTTTATACTTTAATAAAAAGATTTAAATATAAAATCATAAGTGATTGAGGCTTCTGCAAATGAGAACAGAGCCCATGGGGCTGGGGCGGGGACAGAGCCTGCGGGGATGGGGTGGGGATGGAGACAGAACCCACGGAGGGGCGGGAATGGGGACAAATTTTGTCCCTGTGTCATTCTCTAGTCCAGAGTCACAAGGAGCTGCAGTGGGAATTTAACCCAGTTCCCCAGGATCAAAGTCTGCTGCACTAACCACTAGGCTACTCCTCCACTCCCACTCTCTCTTTATTCAAACTGAATTATCCTTTAAAACTTTCAAATCATCTGTCAAGGCTTGGCTCTTTCAACAGCCTTTCCCTCCCCACAATCTGAATGCATCTGGTTCCTCACTGTGATAAGTCCTGATAAGTGTTGCTAAGTCCTAAAATGTTCTGCTAATGTCCTGTTTTAACCCTCCATTTCCCTTCCTCCTTTCACTGACTTTCAGCCTTTCCTGTCTTGCTTTCTTCTTCTGTTGAGTGCAAGTCTGTTCTATCCTTTCCTATCAGTTCTTGTAGTTTCACTTCCAACCTGATTTATGCTGTATTTTTACCACTGTGTTTCCATATATCTGTGTATTTTATAAAATACATGCACACATTTATACCCACTTTGAACAAAGGTGCTCATGTTGCCTCCATAAAATAGGTGTCAAAAAACAAACAGGCAAACAATCTGCAAGATCCAGATCTGAAAAAAAGAGCAAACCACGTAAAAAGTAAAATGATATTTATTTCCAAGTCATCAAAACAGCTAAAAATTTCCTTTAATTGCCTATAAATAGTGCATGTTTACCACAGCTTAAAATAACTTATTGTGTAACACACTCTACCATCCTGCCGTAAGTTCCAAATCGGCGTACACTAACCACGTGCTAAAAAATATTTATACAATTTTGATGGAGGGGGCATATCTGGGGGCGGAGAGTGGGTGTTCCTGTGCTATTTGCTGTAGCTACATTACTGCATGCAAACTGGTTAGTGCAGGATTAGCGCATGAGCCCTTACCGCCTACAAAATAGATGTGGTTAAGTGCACAGGCACTAATTTTGTTTAATGACTGCACACTAATAACATTAGTGCATGGCCATTAAGCCAAAAATTGGAAAATCTGCCATTTTACTGCTGAAATAAAAATGGTCTTGGTGTCCAGGAAGAACCTGCGCAAGAGCGTGCTAAGGCTACTTTATACTGCATCTTAATAAAAGGACCCCCCCCCTAAGTTTGTACCTGGCACAATGGAGAGTGTAGTGACTTGCCCAACACCACAAGCAGCAACAATGGAATTTAAACCCTGGCTTCCCTGGTTCTCAGTCTGCCTCTCTAAACATTCGGCTACTGCTCCACTATAAGAAACATTAGTGACATCTTGCATTTTTTACAAGATGAATATGCATACAAAAAAAGGATTTAAGTTGTGTTCAAGGAGATGATGATTATGATTTACCAGCAAAGGAACGAAGCCTTCAATAATCCTGCAGGAAACATTTGTCGGGATCAGCAGCTGCAGATGTGTACTCGTGTCCAAACGAAGCACTAATGACCGAGTCTAGTACGATACAGTGGTCAGTAAAACAATTACAGCCATTGTCTACAGATTTCTATATGCACTCTTGAGTGTGGCACCAGATGCCCTGAGCTACATTACATACTATAATAAATATGATGACAAACAAAGACTATTATAACACAATTCATTTATTTCATTTCTGTTTTATGAAACATACAGTTTGGGAAACAAATTTTACACTGCATATTCACAAAGCCATTCAGGAGGGTAAATAGCCATTTACCCTGGTAAACTGGACCGTCTGAAAATTTCCCTCCTTTCACCAGCAAAAAGTATACGTTGAGTTCACTGCATGCATAGTTTTGGTCACATTTAAAAAAGAGCCTTCCTTTGGATTTATTTAGGTTGGGGGAAGCAAAACAGCATGTGCACTTGGCCTTTTAAAAGAGATGCATGCTGTTTATTCCCTCACTGCCGCCTGCCTCAATAGCAGGTGAAAAATACCCAGCCATGCTGAATGTACGCACTTTACGGTGATTTACCAAGAGAAACTACTAAGGCAATTTCAGGTGTTTTTGTAAATAAGCTATAAATGGTGCAATAAAAACATACCTTCACCTGAGTAAGATGCAATTAGAAATAAAAAGTTTATGATGAACTCGTGTGGGGGGGTTCTCTATTGTCAACACACACATTAAAAATGATCTTCTCGGTTATTTATTTATTTATTTTATTGCATTTGTATCCCACATTTTCCCACCTTTTTGCAGGCTCAAAGTGGCTTACAATACATCATGAATGGTAGAAATAGAAAATAGACATTTAGTATTACAGAAGAATCTTGGGTAACATGATAATGATAAAACATGATAGTAACCTAACAAGCAGATATTATAAGACAGTTCTGAATATATGTGGAGGAGTGGTGTATGTTCACATTTGTTGATCTTTGTGGTATGCCTTATTAAAGAGATGGTTCTTTAGTAGTTTGCGGAAGTTGGTTAGTTCGTAAATCGTTTTTAAGTTCTGCGGTAGTGCGTTCCATAACTGTGTGCTCAAGTAGGTAAAGTTTGACGCATGCATTAGTTTGTATTTTAGACCTTTGCAGTTGGGGAAGTGCATTAGGGTCTCCCCCTCAGTGTATTTGCTCATTGCAGTTCCTGCATCTGCATTAGCTATGCACATCAACAGCACAGTTCAGACCTCCCACCCTTCGCAACCTGTACTGAATACCTATGGAATGGAAGAACTGAAGCCTTTATATTTGGTTTGTAAAGTCCTGAATTGTATATTCCTGTGATATCTGAAGTTGTGGGTAGCAGTGTGCTCTCTAAGGCTGAATAGTCTGCTCTTGAGAATTTCTTATTTTTCCCATGTGCTAGATCTGCCGCAGACAGCATTAAAAGGGCCTTTTTTGTAACTGAACCTCACAACTGCACTGCTGAGTGGGTTAAAGTGTCTGCTGTTAAAACCGTAAAAGGGGACCTTCCATGTGATTATTTGTGTGTTCAGCTTGCAGTTCTGTTGGATTTATTGGATAAGATTACTTTATGACAGTCAGTTACTGTATAATGAGCAGACAATATAAAACTCAGCATGTGTTCTTTCTTCAGCTAAGGTGATCAAACAATTAGCTGACATTATTAGCCACTGATCTCACTGTTCAATAATAACAGCCCCAGAAAGAACATCTGATCTTTCTATTACCATTCTGCAGTGAGTGTGTAAAAACAAAACAGTGAATCTAACCATTAAGCTGAGCAGCTGTAAGTTTCAGCTCACAGAAGAGAAGCACACAGGCAAACTGAAGTCCACTTTGAAAAATAAAACAAGAGAAGCTTTTATCTTGCACTCATCTATAAACACTTTCGTTATATTCAAGTTCATCCTGGGTCAAGTTATTGGGAAAACTGAATGTTTCCCAATTTTTCCTGAAGAATCTGGGAAAAATCAAAAGTGCATCTGAAAATTCAGAACAGATCAACTTAATCTAATGAAATCTGCTTTAGATTTCCTGAAGATAGGAAGCAAATTTCTGAAAATTTGATGCTAAGGTCCTGATGTATGAGCTCCTTTGCAGAAATGATCCAGCACTGCAGAAGTGTTTCTTGTAATGCGAGTTCATTTAAATGTTATACATATCTCTATGGTGGCATGTTTCTTGCAAAATCCTGTGAGATGTGTAGTCTTTGTCTGAATCATAGATTTGTGTGATTTTCTACATATTATTTAATTACTAGTGATGAGCTTTATGCATTTCTATTCCACTCACCCATACTGAATCAATGATTTTTTTAACTGCTATTTTATTAAATCACAAACCAAAAATAGCACAAAAGTGTATACATTATCACTGCATTGGTGCATGTAGTTCCTTCAATGCATCCACCCTCTTACACTAAATAAATACAGACTAAACCCCTCCACCCCACCCTCCTCCTCCTCTCCCAATGATAAAAGCCCATAAAAACCTCCCCCTACTATCAAGAGTTTCAATGTCTACAATGTCGAAATGCCCTCCAAGTTCTTTTAAAGGACCCCGGTTGGTGGTGGTGCAGAGCTGTAAGTCTATACAATTCATATCATTAACCCAACCATTCTACCACCCTTTGCCAATCTGGCCTAGCTGATTGCTTCCATGTGGTAGCTCGAACTATACGGGCAGCAGTCAACCCCAACTGGCAGAACTTATCCTCCCCCTTCTCCAAATCCCCCATTCCCCTATTCAACAATGCGATCTCAGGAGACACATCCAATGTCTTACCCAAGCTGTGTAACAGCAACCCAAAAATTTGGGTCCAAAAACCTCAAATTTACTCCCACTCCCACCACATATGTATGTATGAACCAACCCCCCTTCATTCCCTCCAACACACTTCCCCTCCCTATCCTCACATTTTATCTAGTTGACCAGGAGTATAATACCACCTCATAAGGACTTTATACCCATTCTCAACTATAATAGTTGCAATACCCAGGGACTAGACCCTCTCCCAAATCTCCTCTCACTCCTCCATAGAAAACTGTCAACCCAGGTCTGCCTCCCAAGCTCTAACATATCCCAATATCTCTCCTCTCCTACAATTGAGACACTTAAAAATTTGGGAAAGTGTCCCCTTCTGCAGTCAAGGACCCAACAGCTTCTCAAAAGCCATCCGTCCTCACCTCACCTCATCTAGAATCCCTGAATGCTGAATCTGCAAGAAGGGAAACTGATCCCAAAGTGCTAGCCCATACTGATTCTACACATCCCCCAAATTACGAACCCTTCATGTCAATGGGTCACAAAATTGCCACATATAAATCAACCCCTTCTCCTCCCATTGCCCAAACACCTCCTGTCCTCTCCCTGGGTCAAATAGAGGGTTAAAGTGGAGAGGCGTATACCAAGAGTACTTCCGCCCTTCCAACAACCACCTCCTAGAATCCTTGCAGACTCTCAAAGTCAACTCTCTCAAAGGGCTCCCCACCCCCCATTCCTCCCGGCAGCCATGGGACATGTAGTAAAGGAGCATTTCTCATTCCCCTCCTGTTCCAGATCTACCCACTGCTTGCAATCCTGTGCTTGCCATTCTTGCCATCCCGCTGCTGAGCTGCCTGATAATATTTCTTTAGGTTAGGGACAGCCATGCCCCCCAAAGACCACCCCAAACACAATCTGCCACCCCACCCTAGGCCGACGGACAGCACAGATAAGCCTAGAAATTTGCCTCTGGAGTTGACGAAACACACCCTCTCTCACACAAATAGGCAACACTTGCAACAAAAATAAAAATTGAGACAAAATTATCATCTTCACAATTTCTATATGCCCCACCCATGAAATGCATATCTTATCCCACATCTCCATTTTCCTGTTGCACTTTATGTAGCACACAGCCATAATTCAAATCAAAAGACTGGAGCTCAAGCAACCCAAACAAACCACCAGATACTGCAGAGATGAACGCACCCACAGAAAAAGGGTACTGGTCCCTTAAGATTTCCTCCAGTTCCCTAGAGAGATTAATATTCAACAGCTTGGACTTGGATATATTAACCTTAAATTTGGATAATCTCCCATACTCCTTTAACTCACTGCCCACTGCCCCCAAGGACTCCCTCGGATTAGTCAAAGTAAACAGCAACTCATCCACAAAGAGACTCCCTTTTTTGGTCATGCCCATTTACCTCCCAGCCCTCAATCTGTGCCTGATTGCACACCTGTTGACCCAAGGTTTCAATCACTAAAGCAAAAAAGATGGGTGAGAATGGACAACCCTGCCTCATTCCCTGGGACAATGGAAAGGCACCTGAACACCCCCCTCCCCAACTGACCTTAACAAGCTAAGGGTGAAGTATAAATAATCTTTATCCATCCTAATAAGCGGGGCCCCAATCCCACTTTCTCCAGCACTTTAAACAGAAAAAGCTAAGCAACCCTATCAAAGGCCTTCTCTGCATCAATGAAAAGCAACACCATTTTCTGCCATGTGCTCCACGCCCGTTCAATCAAATTTAAAACTTTCTGAATGTCATCTTCCTATCTGACGTCCTGCTATGAAATCCGATTGATCAGTGTGCACCAGCCGAGGCACCCAACTCATAAACCGATCAGCCAACATTCTAGTGAAGATTTTGATATCCACCCCCAGCAAGGAGATCGGTCTATAAGATTCACACTACTACTACTTCTAATCATTTCTATAGTGCTGTACATGAACATGTAAGAGACAGTCCCTGCTTGACAGAGCTTACAATCTAATCAGGACAGACAAACAGCTCAAATAAGGGATAAGGGAATTACTAAGGTGGTAATGATAAAACAGACATGAATACTGAACAAGTGAATAGGGGTTAGAAGTTAAAAGCGGCCTCAAAAAGGGTGCTCTTAGACTAGATTTAAAGACGGCCAGAGATGGAGATCGAGATACTGACTCCGGAAATCTATTCCAGGCATATGGTGGAGCAAGATAAAAGGAATGGATTCTGGAGTTGGCAGTGGAGGAGAACGGTACAGACAAGAGAGATTTACCCAATGAACGTTGTTCCCAGGGAGGAGTGTAGGCAGAGAAGAGTGGAGAGTCAATAAGAGGAGTTTGAACTATATGAAGTGACTTGAGGACAGGGCTGCCAAGAGACATAGCCGGGCCCATGGCAGAACCCGACCGCAAGCCGCCCCCCACTTGTCCACACACCACACTCACATCGCTGCTCTCATCCTCCCCTTACCTTTTTGTCTTTACCTCCAAGGGGGGCCCGGGCCTGGCAAGCCACTTCCTGTGTGCCTGCTCCCATGGCCTGTCCTCTCCTGCTCCTGTCTGTGTCAGGAGTCAGGACCTCGGATGATTGCATTAATGCGATATCGCACTTATGCAATCATCTGGGTCCAGGGCAGCACGCAGAAGCAGTAGAACACAGACCTGGAAGCAGGCAACAACAAGAAGCAAGCCGAGGCCGGGCCCAGGGAATTTTGCCCCATGCCCCCCCCCCCCCCCCTCTCGGTAGCTCTGCTTGAGGAGACGGCTAATATAAGCATAGCGACACTGGTGGAATATAAGTTGTGCAGCAGAATTTCACTTATGCTCTTTCACTGAGGAGATTTCTGACTTCATCTCCTCCATTCAGGGCTGAAGATCCTCCTTTGTGACCCCAGCTGTGAAGACCGAGCTAGAAAGAGCCAGACTCAGAGGCTCTACAACGCCCGCAGGCCTGATCACGCGCCACCCTCCTCCATCGCACCAGCACTATGTGTGCCATGGGCCGCCAGCCTCTCACTTTTCTACACAGCCCCCTTTTCACCGTTCCACAGTCCACTGCCTCCGATGAATAAAACGCAAGAACACCAGCTCTACAAGCCGTTTAAACTTGCACACCAGGGGAAATTGCACATGCTAAAGATGGAGCTCTAAACCTAGACCTCAATCATTCCTGATGATGTCACTTCCTGCTCTATACTGTATTAAATTTTAATGAATTATAACAAAAACATAAATAAAAAAATATATTAGAAATATTGGAAACACTTAAAACAAACCAACAATAAAGTATAACAATCAATATCGATACAATAAAGAGGAGATGGAAACAACCTGGTGATGAGAAGTTGAGGAAGAGTGCCAAGATTGCTTGTGCTCAACTACTGGCACTGGAGAGAACTGTCAGAAGTGGATGCCTTCACTGACATCAGTCTTGTGCACTCAGAACAACTAAAAGTGCACCTGAAGGAGAGAAATCGAGAAGAACTGCTGATGCCTGACTACTGTTGTTGTAGAGAGCTGTCAGAGGTGGACACCTTCATTAATGTCAATCTTGTGCACCAAGAACAACAGTGGGAGACAGAGAAAACCTGGTGATGAGAAATTGAGGTGTGTCAGGATTGCTTGCGCTTGACTACTGGGGCTGGAGAGACATGTCAAAGGTGGACACTTTCACTGACATCAGTCTTGTGTATCTGGAACAACTAAAAGCACACCTCACCTGTGCCACATAGAGGCTCATTTTCAAAGCACTTAGCCTCCCAAAGTTCCATAGAAACCTATGGAACTTAGCCTCCCAAAGTGCTTTGAAAATATGCCTCATAGTCACAGGGGCATGCCCATGCACTTTGGGGTGCCAAAGGAGCAGCACACTTGGAGGAGGGGCTATGCAGTGGTGCATTTGGTTTCTTATTTACTAAACTTTCTTTTCTCATGGAAACAGAATGGATCAAAAGTCTTAGGGCCCCGTTTACTAAGCTACATTATAGGCATTTTAGCATTTTTAACATGCGTTAACCATGTACATGCATTAACTGTGTATGCACCTACAGTATCCCTATAGGCACCTACACGGTTAGCAAGCACGGTAATAGTAGGCACGTTAAAAATGCTAATGCATCTCAGTAAACAGGTCCCTTTGTAAATGAGGACAAATAGCATACCTTTGAGAAGATGCCTGTCCCTCTCCCACTCTTAACTTGGGTGGGGACAATGGTGGTTGGGGGACGAGGTGAGAGGCTGGCTTCTACATTTTTTGGGTAGGATCCTTAATTGATAGAAAATTTGTCAAGGCCTGATATAAAGTTAATTCTATAAAGCTCTTAAAATACTACCGGTACATCGATGACATTTTATGATTTGGAATGAGGGGGAAGAAACCCTGAAACATTTTTACAGTTCCTTCAATACATACCATCCTACAATCTGATTCAAAATTGACTACTCCCCAGAAAAAGTCAATTTTTTTGGACACCACAGTCTCAATCAGCGATGGTGTATACTTTTTGAAGTAGGATAGCCTATTTGTAGAGTACGAGAAAAAAATACTATGCCCAGAAGAGGTAAGTGTAAGTAAATCAACTAAATCCTTGGAATTTAGGCCATGAAGCGATTTAAAATAAGACAAGCTGGGGCGTGTCAAAATGGCAGCCTGAGCGTTTGTGGATTGAGCACGGCGAACTTGTTGGTAGCCTTGTTTTTCCTTTTTCCTTAACTTTCGGTGAAAAATGCCCCATACCAAAAGGAAGGGGATAGTTAAGGGCCAGACGCCAATGGCCCGAACTTCCTCCCCGTCCCAACAAACACTGGACCGATTCACAGCACCCATCCCCGTTGTAAGGGCGAGCGACGCTGATTTGGGAGCCGTTGGAGGAGCTATGGCTCCCTCGCACTGGGAAATATCACTTTCGCTGCCAGATAATCGACCTCCGCCTCCAGCAATTTTGGGGCAGAGAGAGGAGGAAGAGTCTACTACGGAAGTCGTGTTAGACCAAACCTCGGATGGCGCTAACTCTCCCCTGAACACTGAGGTAACATCTTTGGAGGGGAATCCTCTGGCGGAGATAAATCTATAGGCGATATGGAAGATATTACAGGGCTTAAACCAGACGGTTACAAAATCAGCCTGGGAAACTTCTCAACTAGTAAGTAAAATTGACTCTTTGACTAATTCCCTTGAAAAAACTAAACAGGAGGCGATTCTACAAACTGAAACACTTCAGCAAGAAGTAAAATCCTTAAAATCAGTGACTGAATCCTTGGTAACGGATAAAATGGCGATACATAGGAAAATTGAACAATTTGAAAATTTTAACAGAAGGCTGAACCTTAGAATATTAAATTTTCCTTGGATTAAAGAACTGAATCCTATTGAAGCGTTTAAGAAGTATTTACAAGAAATTCTGCTATACCCGGATTCAGCTATTCCTCCTTTAAATAGAATATACTATTTACCTATTCCTTTGCTAGCTGAACCAGGAGATAGTGGTAAGAAAAGCAATTTGAATAAACCTTTGGATTCTCAAGCACAATTGGACATTTCATTAATTCTAGAGACATCTATATCTGACATTGAACAACGTAGAACTCTCTTGATATCATTCGTTTTTGAGCAAGACTTGAATGCTGTGCTGAAGTTATATTTTAAAAATGCTTTGAAAAATTTTTGTGGCCAAAGAATGTGGATATACCTGGATGTTTGTAAAACAACTCAAGATAGGAGAAAGAAATTTTTGTTATATAGAGAAGAGACCCGAGCCCTGGGGGCAATGTATTTACTTGCTTACCCATGTAAATATCTGGTTAAATATTTGGGTGTAAAATATACTTTTTTTGAGCCGGAACATCTTAAAGCGTTTCTAGAGATGAAAAAATTAGCCATTAAACCTGTAGAGTAATTGATATCACCTGATTATATAAAGATATAAGGGTAGATAAGGCCAGGCCATATACGTATTTTCTTTTTTGAGATCTCCTATTATCTAAATCACTCCCCCACTACGGTTAGAATTGTGGTCTAATCAATTGTATAACTTGTTCTTTCCTGGGTTTAATGAATGTATTGTAAATGTAATATTATAATTAATTTTGTTTTATTGATCAAGTTGTACAATATATTTCAAATTGCATATTTTGCATGTAAAAATTTTAATTGAATAATAAAAAAATAAAAAATAAGACAAGCTATTTAAAAACTGACACGCTGTCAAATAAGTAGCCAATGAAGATCAATCATAAAAGAAGTTATAGGATCAAAACGTCTCCTACTAAATATTAACCTAACAGCTGTATTTTGTAATAGGTGGAACCGTTTCTGTAACACCTAGCATTAAATCTTGGTAGTACTGCTGGTCTATGTCCATAAGAATTTCATGCGCAAATACAGTAGATAAAAAGTTAACCATTCTTTTGTGGAGAAGTAAAATGCTTTTGAGTAGCCTTAAAAATGCTTAGGGTATCCAGAGAGGAGGGAGGACTAAATTTTCCAGATTTTTACCATTATTATGTGGTATCACTAGCATGGTTCAGAGTGGAAGGGGAACATTTATTCTTGATTCCTATGCAACATTTGCCAGTGTTTGCAGAATCCCGTCAGGCCCATAGTACAATGAAGGATACAGAGCTGGCTCTTCAATGCATGGAAAATAATAGCTGAAAGTCATAAGTACATAAGTATTGCCATACTGGGAAAGACCAAAGGTCCATCAAGCCCAGCATCCTGTTTCCAACAGTGGCAAATCCAGGTCACAAATACCTGGCAAGATACCAAAAATGTACAAAACATTTTATACTGCTTATCCCAGAAATAGTGGGTTTTCCCCAAGTCCATTTAATAACGGTCTATGGACTTTTCCTTTAGGAAGCCGTCCAAACCTTTTTTAAACTCCGCTAAGCTAACCACCTTTACCACATTCCCTGGCAACGAATTCCAGAGTTTAATTACACGTTGAGTGAAGAAAAATTTTTTCCAATTTGTTTTAAATTTATTACATTGTAGCTTCATCGCATGCCCCCTAGTCCTAGTATTTTTGGAAAGCGTGAACAGACGATTCACATCTCCTGTTCATCTCCCGTTCAACTCCACTCATTATTTTATAGACCTCTATCATATCTCCCCTCAGCTGTCTTTTCTCCAAGCTGAAGAGCCCTAGCCACTTTAGCCTTTCCTCATAGGGAAGCCGTCCCATCCCCTTTATCATAATCGTCGCCCTTCTCTGCACCTTTTCTAATTCCACTATATCTTTTTTGAGATGTGGCGAGCAGAATTGAACACAATATTCGAGCTGCACCATGGAGTAATACAAAGGCATTATAACATCCTCATTTTTGTTTTCCATTCCTTTCCTAATAATACCTAACATTCTATTTGCTTTCTTAGCCGCAGCAGCACACTGAGCAGAAGGTTTCAACGTATCATCAACGACGACACCTAGATCCCTTTCTTGGCTTGTGACTCCTAACGTGGAACCTTGCATGATGTAGCTGTAATTCGGGTTCCTCTTTCCCACATGCATCACTTTGCACTTGCTCACATTAAACATCATCTGCCATGTAGACGCCCAGTCTCCCAGTCTCGTAAGGTCCTCTTGCAATTTTTCACAATCCTCCCGCGATTTAATGACTTTGAATAACTTTGTGTCATCAGCAAATTTAATTACCTCACTAGTTACTCCCATCTCTAGGTTATTTATAAATATGTTAAAAAGCAGCAGTCCCAGCACAGAGCCCTGGGTAAGTCCACCTCTACTTCCATTTGGCACAATCCTAAACTCAACATAGGGTATACCTTGGTTTCTTGATCAGTATGACAGAATATGGGTATTTGGACTGGGCCAGGTAGTAGTAAATAATCCATTATTGCTTTTCCTCATTCTTAAAGATTTCGCAGCATGCAACTGGCCCACACTCTCAGAAAAACTGAGGTTGTGGTTGAGTTGTGTGTGATCTTGTTTGAGTGGGTCTGTCCTATCTTTATTGGTGTTCCTTTCTGGATTGTTTTTAATGTTTTATTGGATTGTAAACCACTGTGATCTTATTTTTAAGCCTGATGGTATAGAAAGTGGAATAAACTATAAAATTACTATCAATTATAAGGCATTGCAGAGTGAAACCAAGTGCTTGTGGAAGGGACAATAGCTCCAACTTTTTATAGGATCCTGAAGAAAGCAGCTTTTCAACAAGAGTGGGAAAGTATGGAAGGCAGATCTTAAATTGCAGCAAATGAATACAGCTGGACAACATCTTTGGAGAAAGGCGAATAGGCCAACTTTCTCTAATAGTTTGACACAATCCTTACATTTCATGGTACACTGTGCTTTCAGGACCAAATAGAGAAAATGGAAAGCTGGCCTGGCGACAACAAACAAGTGCTGACACTGTAACAGAGAAGTGGGTACATTAACCCATGTGCTTTTCAAATACCCTGTTATTAAAATCTTTTGGCAGAGAATATGGGTGTCAAGACTGTCCTACTCTTAGCGATTATAATTCTTTGAGCGGCACATCTGCAATTATCCCTGCCTGATTTGCAAAAGATGTTGTTAGATTCCTTAGTTTTACAAATAATTTTAGCACATTGGAAAAATGTGGTTGATCTCAACAGCACCTTTTGTGGAATACAGTTTGCTTAATCTATAAATATGAGCTAAAAGATGCAGAAAAATAGGGCTATTATGGGGATTTGGTTCACAAGTGGGACCCAATAGAAAATAGCTAAGGATGATCCCTACTGAGAAGGCAGACTATCCTGCTTATAATCGAACGAGAATAACGCCCAAGTTCCGACCTAAATCGGGAGATGGGCGTTCTTCTCACAAAAACAAATAAAGCGGCATAATCGAAAGCCGAACTTTGGACGCTTTCAACTGCACTCCGTCGCGGATGCGGACAAAGTTGACGGGGGAGTGTCGGAGGCGTGGTGAAGGCGGAACTGGGGCGTGGTTATCACCCGAACAGAGATGGGCGCCCTTCGCCGATAATGGATGCGTTTGTAGCTAGAATTTAGGGCACTTTTCCTGGACCCTGTTTTTTGACGAATAAGGCCCCAAAAAGTGCCCTAAATGACCAGATGACCCCCAGAGGGAGTCGGGGATGACCTCCCCTGACTCCCCCAGTGGTCACTAACCCCCTCCCACCACAACAAATGATGTTTCACAACTTTTTACTTTCACCCTCAAATGTCATACCCTCCTCCCAAGCAGCAGTATGCAGGTCCCTGGAACAGTTGTTAGGGGGTGCAGTGGACGTCAGGCAGGTGGACCCAGGCCCATCCCCCCCCTACCTGTTACAATTGTGCTGCTTAATGCTACTAGTCGTCCAACCCCCCCCCAAACCCCCTGTACCCACATGTAGGTGCCCCCCTTCACCGCTTAGGGCTATAGTACTGGTGTAGACTTGTGGGCAGTGGGTTTTGAGGGGGATTTGGGGGGCTCAACACCCAAGGGAAGGGTGCTATGCACCTGGGAGCTCTTTTACCTTTTTTTTTGTTTTTGTAAAAGTGCCCCCTAGGGTGCCCGGTTGGTGTCCTGGCATGTGAGGGGGACCAGTGCACTATGAATCCTGGCCCCTCCCACGAACAAATGCCTTGCATTTATTCGTTTTTGAGCTGGGCGATTTCATTTTCCATTATCGGTGAAAAGCAAAAACGCCCAGCTCACACCTTGGCGAATAAAGCATGGGCGTCTATTTTTTTTAAAAAATACGGTTCACTCCGCCCCTTCACGGACCCGTTCTCGGAGATTAACGCCCATGGAGATAGGCGTTTCTGGTCGATTATGCCCCTCTATGTATCCCTATCTGTATTCTTTAGATTTTCTTCCCCTTCCTGGATTGCATTTTTTATTGGCTTTTTGTTTGTCTTATTTTATTGTTTCTTATAAAACCAATAAAGTGCATGAACTTAAAAAAGAAAGAAAGAAAAAAAGCACTGTGATGGGTTCTCAACTAGTTAATTATATAAGTTCAATGTAACTGTGTGTGTGTGTGTGGGGGGGGGGGGGGGGTACTGTGCTCAGACTGTATGAACCATCTTATCAAAAGTCATACTCGACATATCTCAAACAGTGGTCACTTTTTCCATTCACTCTACGTTAGCTCCAGCTGAAAGCTTAAATATTCCATCAAGTTACCTTTTACTTTTAGAAGAGACATCTGTGACTGGTGACCTTAGTAGGACTACAATTTTTAGTGCTTCAGTTTAGTTTATGCTCATATATTTTTATGCCTCTATAAAACAGACGTTTGGACATTTCACAAGATGCCTTTGTTTGGATTTGTTATGAAACTACCTCCATAGGGGTCAATATGTCAACATTCAGCAGCACAGCATCTAGTTAAAGTTAATTGAATAATTGATCCACATATCTTTAGATAACAGCACCTGCTCTCTGAATTAGGTGTTGCTGATGGGACACTCAGAGGCACTATCTGGGTGATATCTCTGAATATCCTGCACTCTGTGGATTGTACTGGGGCTGTCCTCAGTTGTCCGGGTAAATTATCTGGATAGCAGACTGAATATTGTCACTATCTGGATATGTTCTGGCTCTGATTGCCTTATCCAGATGTTCAGTGACAGCCATGATTCAGATAGTGGCACTGAATATCCAGATATTTTTTTGAGCGCAGCAGTGTTTAAAAAAATTCTGACTGCAGCAGCTGAATATTGATTTATTTAAATAGTGACCCTATATATTTCTAGACTCCTTTCCAATTTTACATTTTCAAATACAATGAGAGATATAGTTATTCATATGGGCTACCATTTAAGACATGCAATATTACCACTAACTTGTGTTATTTTAACACAGGTTTCATTTTATGCTATGAGACCTAGGGCCTTGTTTACTAAGGTGCGCTAGCGTTTTTAGCACATGCTAAAAATTAGCACACGCTAACCATGTGTAGATGCCCAAAAAAATATTATGGGCATCTACACAGTTAGCGTGCACTAATGCTTAGCATGAGCTAAAAAATGCTAACGTGCCTCTAGCACGGCTTAGTGAACAGGGCCCCTAGTTACTAATACCCAGGGTTAACAGTAAAATAACGTTTTTATGGTAGCCCAAGGTAATAACTTCTCCCAAAAGCTTACACTGTACGTAGGTATCTGAAGGTTACATTAGATATATTATTTATAATCGACCTTTATCCAAGGTGACGTTCAAAATCACATACTGTAAAGAGGTCTGCTTCCTCCGCTCTGGGTTGGTGCCGACAGCCCTGTTAGGCTCACAGGTTTCCAGCAAAGAACCAGACTGCCATACAGACTTCAAATCAAAGTGCTTTATTCTCAATTCAGTTCCACTCTCAAAATTGAAATGCAGTTCACAAACAGGGTTCAGGCCGGGTTCAAAACTCCAGCCAACATTCAGTTCCTTAACAGTTCAGGCCCACTTCCTTTGCACTACCTTCTCCTCTCCCTCAGAAGGGCTCAATCAAAGTTCAGTCTGCTGTTCTATACATCCCAATAATTCCCAAACTTTCACAGTCTCTTCAAAGGAAACCATTACTTAATGCCCCTGTCCTCTTCACAGCACCCAGGAGGACCCTGTACCAAACAGGGCTGGCAGTTTTCCTCCTACCTCACAGCACCACACCCCTGTGGCCTCTCACACTGCCTTCATGTGCTGGACAGGGCTACATCTACATTCTCCCACTCCATGGCAGCTTACTCGCCGCCCCCCCCCCCCCCCAGGGAAACTCTAGTGGCAGGCCCTTTCCGTCCTCTACCTACTCCATGGCAGCTTCTCTCTCAGTTTCCTCTCCCTCCTGGTGGCTAGGAGCCACCCAGAAATCTCTCTCCCCTCTCACAGCGGGAGGGAATTATATACCAGTGATGCAGCTAAGGGACTGAGCTTCATCTCCCCTTCTCCCTCTAGTGGGGAAGGGAGTAACTGGCTCCCCTAGCACTGAGCCACTGCTCCCCCCGCTGGGGTTGGAAATCCGTTCCACCCTTTTGGGGCTACCCTCCTCTCTCCTGCTTGCAAGGGCTTCTGGGAACCGTAGTTTGGGGGATTAGCTGCTTCTCTGTGGGGCCCTGAGTGCTAGCTTTGCCACAATACGTAATGAAAACCTCCACAAATATACTATAGTCAGATACACTACTAAACCAGCAGACAAAAATACAAAAGACAAAGGCACAAAAATATATCCAGTCCAGCCAAACTCAATGCATTGCAAAGGCAAAGTTCAAAAGTTAACGTTTCAATAAGTTCTTAAAAGAAGAGCCAGTTTGCGGCTGATGTAACACCAGTGGCAACTGATTCCATTCACAGGTTCCAGCCACTGAGAAAGTCCTTGCTTCAAGCCTTGATTGTCGAACAGATGGCACCACCAATCTACAAACATCTGCTGTAACGGGAGATAAACTAACTTGCCAAAGCTTACTAGGAATGTCAGGCTGAGAAGTGGGATTTGAATCTTGGTTTCTTATTCACTCCTGGTTTCCAGATTTTGCTTATAATTTATGTGTTTTGTACATAAGTTCTTTTATCTATTTTGATACCTACTAGAGGGGTTTTTAGGATGAGTATTCCTGCAGTTATACTCAGTGAGACTGTATTATGACATTTCCATTGTTTCACTAATTTAGAATCTGTGAAGCAATGTCATATATTAGAATACTGTTTCCCTTTTTTCAATATAGCTATCTGCATAAGTCATGGAATTCTAGAAAAGTGTCAAAGCTTATAAATTCTTGCTTTTGACTAAACTTTGATAGGAATTTTAGATTGCTTAAAGAGGTGCTTCAACCATGTGCTATCCAAACATGTATGTGCATTATTTTCTCCAGAATTCATTGTTTGGCACAAAGCCAAACTTAGATTTACCACTTTCCACTCAATGAAGCAGCCTCCTCCTAATTCTATTTAGTGAACACTGTTCTCCTGTGGAAGCCTCCTGATTTGCCCAGTGGGGTAATATGAGTAACCAAGTGTGTAGCCAAGCAGAAAGTCCCAGCGTTAAACACAAGCCTTGTGTTAATTTTACAGTTATTTTGTTTTAGAAGGGTACAATAGTTCTATGTCATACTATTTCACTGTATTCAACAGTGTAAAACAAAGTTACTCACCTGTAGCAGATGTTCTCTGAGGACAGCAGGTCCGGTGTGAATGCTGACTAGTGAGATGATTGTAGAAATTTCTAGCAGCATCCCACCGTGCATATGCTGGTGCCCTTCCTTCTGATGCATGAGCACGGATCCCTCAGTCATATAAAATAGCTAAAGAATACAAGGGGAGGGCGGAGATGGGAGGGTATCTGAGAATACTTGGCCTGTTGTTCTTGGAGAACACTTGCTAAAGGTGAGTAGCTTTGCTTTCTCTGAGGACAAGCAGGCCAGTTGTATTTTCACATTTGGGAATCCCTAGCTACCAGGCTCACCGAAAACAACAATGCTAGGATAATAGGAAATGGAAACGTTGAGGCTTCAAAGTCAATTAATCTGAAACTATTTAAATACTCCCTCTCCTTGGGGTCATCTTCAACGCCTCCCTCACCTTCTCTGCACATATTCAGCAGACTACTTAAACCTGTCATTTCTTTCTCTATAATATCACCAAAATTCACCCTTTCCTTTCTGAGCACACTACCAGAATCCTCATCCACACTCTTTATCACCTCTCGCTTAGATTATTGCAACTTGCTTCTCACAGCCATCTCTCTCCTCTTCAATCTGTTCAAAATTCTGCTGCACGACTAATATTCCACCAGTGTCGTTATGCTCATATTAGCCCTCTCCTCAAGTCACTTCACTGGCTTCCTATCCGTTTCCGCATACAGTTCAAACTCCTCTTATTGACCTATAAGTGCATTCACTCTGCAGCTCCTCAGTACCTCTCCACTCTCATCGCTCCCTACATTCTTCCCCGGGAACTCCGGTCACTGGGTAAATCTCTCTTATCTGCACCCTTCTCCTTCACTGCTAACTCCAGACTCCGTTCCTTTTATCTTGCTGCACCATATGCCTGGAATAGACTTCCTGAGCCGGTACGTCAAGCTCCATCTCTGGCCGTCTTCAAATCTAAGCTAAAAGCCCACCTTTTTGATGCTGCTTTTAACTCCTAACCCTTATTCACTTGTTCAGAACCCTTATTTTATCATCCTCACTTTAATATTCCCTTATCTCTTGTTTGTCCTGTTTGTCTGTCCTAATTAGATTGTAAGCACTGTCGAGCAGGGACTGTCTTTTCATGTTCAAGTGTACAGCGCTGCGTACGTCTAATAGTGCTTTAGAAATGACTAGTAAAACAGGCCTGTTTCTGACACAAATGAAATGGGCGCTAGCAAGGTTTTTCTCGGAGTGTGTATGTTTGAGAGACTGTGTGTGAGAGAGAGACAGTGAATGTGCGAGTGTGTGTGTGTGTGTGACAGAGAGAGAGTGAGACTGCTGGGTGCGAGCGTGTCTCCTCTGTCCCCTGCCCCCCCTCCAGCCACCCAGTGATTCTCCTCTATCCCCTGCCCCCCCTGTAGCCACCCAGCGATTCTCCTCTGTCCCCTGCTCCCCCTCCAGCCATCCAGTGATTCTCCTCTCTCCCCTGCCCCCCTCCAGCCACCCATCGATTCTCCTCTTTCCCCTGCCCCCCCTCCAGCCACCCAGTGATTCTCCTCTCTACCCTCCCCCCCAGCCTCGCACCGATGCTCTGCTGTCTCCTACCCCCCTCCAGCCACCCTGCGATTCTCCTCTCTCCCCTGCCCCCCCTCCAAGCGATTGTCCTCTCTCCTCTGCTCACCCTCCAGCCACCCAGAGATTCTCCTCGCATCCCTGGCCCCCCTCCAGCCACTCAGAGATTCTCCACTGCGCCCCCCCCCATCCACCTCTGCGCCCCCCCAAAAAAATTGCAGAGCTGGCTATAGCAGTGGGGGGGGGGGGGGGGCAATGCATTACTCTCTCCAGGAAAAAAAATTAAATGATCCCAGGTTCCAATCTAATTCATGTTTAATGTGGGATAAAATGCCATAAATAAGTAAATACATAAATAAGTAAGTAAATAAATATAAACTTTTAATGTTGAGCACCTGATTCTCAAAGTGAACATATTCCAAACGTTATAATGAAAATAAAATGATTTTTTTTTCTACCTTTGTTGTCTGGTGACTGTTTTTCTGATCATGCTGGCCCAGTATCCGATTCTGCTGCTATCTTCCTCTTAACTCCGTTTCCAGGGCTTCCTTTCCATTTATTTCTTTCCTCCTTTCTTCTTCATTTCTGGTCCTCAGCTTCTGCCTATTTTCTTCATCCATGTGCAGTTTTTCTCCTCTCTTCCTTTTCCCTCATCTCATCTCCTTCCTCACTCTTCTCTCCCCTCCATCCATGTCCAGCATTTCTTCTCTCTCCCCTCCTCTCCCCTGCCTTGCATGCACCCATACCCAGTGACCCTCCTCTGCCTCTGGAAGTCTCGGTGGCCATTTTTAAAGCGCGAATCGGCAAGGGAGGACAGTCAGCGCTGGAAGCGGGCAGGCAAGACTGCCTGCCCCGAAGAATTCAAAAAACAAGCGGGCGGTGAGGCGGATCCGGAGGGAGGGAGGGAGGAGAGCCAGAGCTGGCTCGCTATTTTCAACAACCGGCTCGCAAGCCGGAAGAAAATTTAACAACCGGCTCTTGCGAGCTGGTGCGAGCCGGCTCCAGCACACCACTGCCTGCAATGTATCAAGCAGGGCTCCTATGTACTTCAATCACTGAACCAGGAGAAGGTGGGACTTGGGGTAGTTTATCATGAACCCTAGTAGCTCCAACACCCAAATAGTTAGGCGCATTGACTCTGTCACTCTCTCCTGCAATGTGCTCTTGACCAGCCAATCATCCAGATAGGGAAACACATATACTCCCAGTCTGCGCAAACACACTGCAACAACCACTAGACAATTGGTGAATACCATGGGCGCTGATGTGAGGCCAAATGGCAGAACACAATACTGGTAGTGGTGTTTCCCTATTTGGAATCTGAGAAACATCCTATGACTGGGAAGTATCAAAAAGTGGGTATAGGCATCCTTTAAGTCCAGAAAGCATAATCAATCTTTTTCCTGAATCATGGGAAGTAGGTTGCCCAGGGAAATCATCCTAAACTTTTCTTTAACAAGGAATTTGTTCAGGGCCCTTAGCTCCAAGGATGTACGAAATCCCCAGTCTTTTTGGCACAAGGAAATACCGGGAATAAAATAATTTCTCTTCTTCCACGGGTGACATGGGTTTGACCTCACTGGTCTGTAGAAGGGTGGGGATTTCCTCGACAAGTACCTGCTTGTACTGAGAGCTTATGAACGATGCTCTCAAATGGCAATTTGGTAGTCTTTCATGCCAATACAGGGAATAACCAAAATGGACAATCTGAAGAACTTACCAGTTTGAGGTTACAAAGGACCATCTTTGATGAACACATTCAGCCTCTCCCCTACTGGTAGGCCATTCGGGATGGTTACATGGACTGCAGCTGTGCTCTCCTGGAGCCAGTCAAAAGCTCATTCCTTGCTTTCACTGGGGAGGCAGCTGGAATTTCTGAGGATGGGATGGGAGAAGATGAGAGCGCTGGGCCTGGGGCTGCTGGGTAGAGCATGAAGGTAGAGTAGTAGGGTCGCTGCCTAGGCCCACTTGAAAACCTCCTGCAGCTGGAGGTTGCCGAGACAGGGACTGAATGGTATCCGCACATTTCTTTATGAGGTCAGCAACCTCCTCCACCTTGTCCCTAAAAATACTGTCTCCTCGGCAAGGTACGTCTGCCAACCTCTCCTGAAATGTGGGTTCTAGGTCAGAGGCACACAGCCATGAGAGTCTGTGCATTTCAACACACATGCCAGAGAGTCTATATGCAATATCAAAAGAATCGTAAGTGCTCCTGTCCAGATACTTTCTACACTCCAGCTGCCTACTGTCCAAGTGGTGAATCTCTGCGGCCTGCTCCTGAGAGACAGAATCCACAAGACTAAGTGCACCGCATAGCACAGATTTCAAGTAAAGGCTCATGTAGAGCTGGATGCCCCAATCTGACTGCCCCTACCTGACCGACTGTACATTTGTCCATTAGATTGTAAGCTCTTTGAGCAGGGACTGTCCTTCTATGTTAAATTGTACAGCGCTGCGTAATCCTAGTAGCGCTTTAGAAATGTTAAATAGTAGTAGTAGTAATAAGAATCATGGCCTGATAAACCTTCCTCCCAAATGAGTCTAGTGTCTGAGCTGCTCTACCTAGGGAACCGAGGCACGCCTCCTAGAGCTTCTAGCTCGTTCGAGAGCGGATTTGACAACCAGAGAGTGGTGAGGCTGTTGTGCCTTTTCGAATCCAGGAGTTTTCTGGATACGATACATTATCCACCATCTTAGGTGCGACTTGCACTAAGAGGGAAGATTCCCATTTCTTTGTCAGTGCATCTTTAAGGATAGGGTGCAATGGTACTGTGACCCTTTCCTTAGGAAGTGACTCATCCAGAACAGATAACATCTCTCCTGGGCTCCTCCTCCCATCTCCAACTTAAATGGGATGAGCGATGTCATCTCCTTAAAAAAAAAAAAACAGTGAAAGAGAGACCCTCAGGTGGAGGTTTACATCTCTCTTGAGGTGAAGAGGGATCAGAAGGTACCCCATAATACTCTTCCTCTGAGAAGTAATGAGGGTTTCTGGGATAAGCAGCATAAAATGTATTGAACTTTTTCAGGATCTTGCCAGGTATTTGTGACCTGGATTGGCCACTGCTCGAAACAGGATGCTGGGCTTGATGGACCTTTGGTCTGTCCCAGTATGGCAATACTTATGTACTTATGTGGGATTTTCACCTGAGTCCCATGAGCGGTCCTAGTCAAACTCTTCACCATACTCAGACTAGACTGAGTGAGTCTGTGCCTACACTGGCTCAGTGGAACCATGTCCATGCCCCAAATGGTGCAGAGGTACAGTCCAACCCTCAGACTCCAGAGAAACTTCCTTCCCCGATGTTCAGAGCAGTACTGCATGGGTTAATGTTGATACCCTTCAAGGTACCAGCACTGAGGATCTCTCCACAGGCATGGTAGGAGCCTCACGAAGAATCTGGGGCTGATCTGCAGTTAGCGCAAGCGCCTTCGATGCTTGAGCAGAGTGCAACTCCAGTATCTGCACCAGCTCATCCCTGAGCATAGCTTGGCACCGCTCATCAAAGAAAGGCATTGGCGAAGGTGGAGGAATCGGGACAGAGGCAACCTGAGAAGGAGTAGGTGCTGAACTGGAAGCAGGAACCTGGTTGCTTGAAGACTTGCGTACCTGCACCACTTCCAAAGAGGGGGAGCGCTCCTCCCGGTGCCAGCACTTCTCAGGTACTGGCAATGACAATGCCCCAGTGCTCCTGGCACTGTGCATCAAAGTGGACCAATACTTAAGCTTCTTGGGCTTCCCCCAACGCTCAGCATCGCAGACTTTCAGTGCCAACAAGAACGACATCGAACCCATATGCATCCTCAGTGTTGAGTCCGAAGCTGACCAGTCCTGGGGTCTATTTTCAGCGCCCAATATCCAGAGAGGTAGAGACCTCCTCAACGCCAGTGTACTCCCAGTGGTAAGTTGAAGCCTGAACAGCCATCGAGTTTAATGCTTCCAGTGCTGATGTCGATGAATCAGCCTTCAGGCAGCCAAAAAGTCTCTTCTGCTGGACCTGCTGCACTCTCTGTGTCCTCAACTGCATTTGCTAACAGAGAGAACAAGAGTTAGGCGCATGGTCAGGCCCCAGGCACCTAATGCACCAAGAGTACAGGTCTGCCACGGAAATCACCCGATTACATTGGGTACATCTTTTGAAGCCACTGGGGGGTCTTCTTAGACATTGCAAAAGAATTGCGGCCAAATTAAACTCCTCAACTGTGAACTGTAAAAAGAGGAAGCATTCAAACTGAGATCGTTGCTCCGGCCTAACAGGGCCTGGCAACTCACGAAAAAGAGAGAAAACTTGAATAGTCAAAATACTAAAGGAAACAAAAATAAAATAAAAATTAAGGATAAAAGAATTGCAAAAGGGAGAAAAAAAACGCACTGTGAGGAAAACACGAAGATCCGTCCTCCATGCTCCATGGAAAAACGAAGACTGAGGGACCCATCAGGTGGGAAGGCACCAGCACGTGTGTGGTGGCACACTGCTATAAATTTATACAATTATCTCACTAGTCAGCATCCACACCAGGCTCCGTTGGATAATGTCACCCAGATGTAAGAATACAACTGGCCTGCTTGCCTTGGAGAATCATCTTTACACTAGTCAGCTAAGTTGAAGTGTCTCTGTAAAACTTTACTTTGTATGAGAACAGAAGGCTAACATGAAAGGAAGTCAAACACTGGTTTTGGATAAAAAGGAAGACTATTCCAAAATCCCATTTATGCATGCTTGAATGCCCAAGAGCCAGATAAAAAGCTACATACTCTACTTACCTATATGAAGAGATTTTTTTTAGGTTTGCCACTGGAACATTATAGCCACACTCTTCTAAAATTTCATTGCAAGCTGTTTGCTCCAAAGAAAGTTCTGGGTTGTCTACTATCCCAGCACACAGCTCGTATGTCACTCCGACTGTAGCTGGCAATAGATCTCTTGGATAGCAGCAGCCATTCATATCTTTATCCTGAAAGATCTGAGGATTATGCTGTTCTAACTCACACATGTAAACAGCTGAAAATGGAAACAGAACAGGAATACTTTAAGTATACTTAATCTTCTCTTGGAACAATAAGATTTAATTTCACAGAATTCCAAAAATGTGAAACAATCATGGATTGAAATAGAGGCATGAGTACATTTTGAGACATGGAATTGTTTTACCCTGATGTAAAACACTGCTCAAGACGTGATCATGTCTGTGACTCGGTTTTCTAGGGATTAATTAGAATGAAAGCTAAGTAATGCTTTTTTTTTTTGCATACACAGACATTTTTTGTAGTATATTTAAAAATTGATGCATTTAGTAAAAAGATCTATGATTACAAAGTGTTGGTATTATCAGAGGCTTGAATCATCATAATCTCTGATTGCCCTTGGTATAAAGGTCCCAACAATTTTTTTTAGGAGATAAATCCTGTTGTAATACCCTATGAACGTTGGCATGTATAAGTTTATATAGCTATTTTATAAAGACAACATATGTGCCATTAGAAAATATGTTCCCAGAATCAGCCTCAATAGCGCTCAAATGTTCACTCACCCGAAACGGTGTAAATGTATGCGAGTACATTATACATGTACACATGTATTTTATAAAATACACACACACATACACATCACAATTCCGCATCTACTACACTCAAACTA
Source organism: Microcaecilia unicolor (assembly GCF_901765095.1). Classification (NCBI taxonomy): domain Eukaryota; kingdom Metazoa; phylum Chordata; class Amphibia; order Gymnophiona; family Siphonopidae; genus Microcaecilia; species Microcaecilia unicolor. Next base: position 182,718,045 of record NC_044039.1, on the reverse strand, counting down.
AAACCTGGGAATGCCTAAATGCAGAGGACATGCAAGTAGGTGAACTCTTTTCATGTGCCTACTTTTCATGCTTTTTATGCTCTTATATATGCTCTATGTTCTTATGTAATCATGCCATTTTATAAAAGCCCTTTTCTGTGTTTAAAAACAGTTTTACACACAGAAAAACTTTATAAAATTACCTCCTACAACTTTGCTAAACCACTGTTTACTTATTCCATGAAAACTCATAAATGGACAAAAGGCTACTTGTAGATCACATAGTTTAGACCATCTAATTTATTTATGCATTCTTGTATTCCACTGTTATCCAAAACCAAGTTTCGGTTCAAAGTGGCTAATAGTTTACATTCTCATCGAAAATTATAATGATTCTTTACATTTCCATTCTGGTAGAAATTACAGTAATGACTTACAAATAGGAAGCAACTAACAATTAGGAATCTACTATCAGTGATGGCTTGCGATTAGGAAGCAAAAAGGTTTTTGACGGCTTATACTTTTGTAGAAGTTTTTTAAAGAGGTAGTTTTTCACTTCTTTTCTGAACTGGAGATATTGATGATGCTTCTAGTGACCTTCGGTATTGAGTTCCAAGATTTGGAACCCAGATAACTAAATCCAGCCATGTAGATAGTTTTGTATGTTATGTTTCTGCAGTTGGGTAGATGAAGGTGCATGTAGGTTCTGGTTTCTGAACTTGCGTTTCGCGGGGGAAGTTCAATCATATCTAGCATATATTCATGCGACATACCGAATAATATTTTGTAAATGATGGTGCTACCTTTGAAGATTAGTCTTGCCTTGATTGGCAGCCAGTGTAGTATTTAGAGCAGTGGGGTAGCTCTTTTGAATTTCGATTTCTTGAATATATACCTTGCTGCCGTGTTTTAGATGGTTTGTAGCGATTTTAGTGTGTTCTCTTTGTACCCTACATAGACTGTATTCTAATTGTGATAGTAACATCGATTGTACTATTGTTTGGAATGATTGTCTTGGAAAATAGTTCCTGATCCTCCTTAGTTTCCATAGAGGTGTATTTTCAAAGCACTTAGACTTACAAAGTTCCATAGTAACCTATGGAACTTTGTAAGTCTAAGTGCTTTGAAAATGAGCCCCGTGGAGGGGCATAATTGAACGAAAACGTCTATCTCCATGGGCGTTTATCTCCGAGAACGGGTCCATGAAGGGGCGGACCGAACCGTATGTTCGAAAAAAAATAGACGTCCATGTTTTATTCGACAATTTGTGAGCTGGGCGTTTTTGTTTTTCAGCGATAATGGAAAATGAAAGTGCCCAGCTCAAAAACGAATAAATCCAAGGCATTTGTTCGTGGGAGGGGCCAGGATTCATAGTGCACTGGTCCCCCTCACATGCCAGGACACCAACCGGGCACCCTAGGGGGCACTTTTACAAAAACAAAAAAAAAGGTAAAAGAGCTCCCAGGTGCATAGCACCCTTCCCTTGTGTGTTGAGCCCCCCAAATCCCCCTCAAAACCCACTGCCCACAAGTCTACACCATTACTATAGCCCTAAGGGGTGAAGGGGGGCACCTACATGTGGGTACAGTGGGTTTGGGGGGGTTGGACGACTAAGCATTAAGCAGCACAATTGTAACAGGTAGGGGGGGATGGACATGGGTCCACCTGCCTGAAGTCCACTGCACCCCCTAACAACTGCTCCAGGGACCTGCATACTGCTGCCAGGGAGGTGGGTATGACATTTGAGGGTGAAAATAAAAAGTTGTGAAACATCATTTTTTGTGGTGGGAGGGGGTTAGTGACCACTGGGGGAGTCAGGGGAGGTCATCTCCGATTCCCTCTGGGGGTAATCTGGTCTTTTAGGGCACTTTTTGGGGCCTTATTCTTGGAAAAAACAGGGTCCAGGAAAAGTGCCCTAAATTCTAGCTACAAACGCATACTTTTTTTCCATTATCGGCGAAAGGCGTCCATCTCTCCTCGGCCGATAACCACGCCCCAGTTCCACCTTCGCCACGCCTCCGACACGCCCCCGTCAACTTTGTACTCTTCCGCGATGGAGTGCAGTTGAAAACGTCCAAAATCGGCTTTCCATTATACCGATTTATTCGTTTTTGTGAGATAAACCTCTATCTCCCGATTTGGGTCGAAATCTAGGTGTTTTTCTCTTTCAATTATAAGGTGGATAGTGTTCTATAAAAGACACATGGGTGCACAAATGTTTTTATGAAATAGTATCACAAAGCAGCCAAAATCATAGCAATGTACTATTTGTTTGCAGCATCCAGTTCTCCCTTATAAGTCTGACAGCCTTGCAAATATGCACTTTTAGAATCAGCAGACTTGTGGTTATGCCACTGATACTATAATTGCTTGATTTTCTTCAAAATTATCATTGAACCACAGAGCATACTGCTTTCCTGAAGGGGCCACCAAATGCACTGGGATACAGCAATTTTCAGTGGCTACCTGTCAAAAACCCAATACTGGACACATCAGCCTCATGTAAAGCTAGGTCATATTTAAATGTTATTCTAAACATTTGCATGACTGTACTATCTGCCATCTATCCTCCAATACCATATTTTCTCCACTCAGATCATCCTCTCTCTCACACAGGCATCTTCCACATGTACAATGCCCCCCCCCCCCCCCCCCCCCCCGATCCCAGCATGCAGCATCTTCCCCCTTCCCACCTCATCTGTATGTACCCAAACATCATAAACAACCTATAACAAGTAATTAAAACAGACCTGCAAAGCTGGGTGAATTAGTGAAGCCTGCTGACTCCTATTCTTTTTGGGAGGCTTCACAACTCCTTATAATAAAGTAGTCTCACTGTCCAGCTCTGTCAAAGATGCTTCTCTCTGCTGTTGTGGCTCAGCATCCCAGAGCAAGCCAATAAGTAACAATGTCACCTATAGTCTGTGCCATCACTGGCCTTTGCTGAAGATCTCGAGTCTGCTTTTAAACATTGTATTTTGAGTAGAGAATGGTGCAGGACCTTTTGTTTAAACATAACTAAATGGGCTATAAGCCCCTAATGCAGTCCATTGGTTTTCTTAAGTTTTGCTTTTGCTGAACAGGGAGGAGGGGCAAGACAATGGGGCAATGTTGGATTTGGGCAGAGAGAGAGAGGGTTTATAAGTCAAAATAAAAATAATATTTTGTTTCATGCAGATCTATTTTGTTTAAACAACTAAATGGGCTATAAGCCCCTAATGCAGTCCATTAGTTTTCTTATATTTTGCCTTTGCTGAACAGGGAGGAGGGGCAAGACAGTGGGGAAATGTTGGATTGGGGCAGAGAGAGAGAAAGAGGGTTTATAAGTCAAAATAAAAATAAATATTTTGTTTCATGCAGATCTCTTTTGTTTAAATATAACTAAATGGGCTATAAGCCCCTAATGCAGTCCATTTTGTTCTTGTGATGACTTATACTGTGCCAAAATTGAAAACTCTTATCTCTGTCTGGTCATTAATAAAAGAGCTCGTTGTGAACACTATCCACCCTAAAAGGCTGTTTGTGCATAGTGTTTTGCGGTTGAAGGATTGTGTGTTGGCCATACTGAAGTGACATCAACACTTTAATTTAATTTTAGTTTGTTTGTCATAACATCAGACATGATTTTAGAATATTTTGGAGGATATAATGTTGAATTGTTTCATAGATGTGTATGTGATTTAGTGATGGTAAGTGCTTGAAATAATTGAGTTTAAAATATGATATGTCATTTATGATATATAAATCCATTTTTACATGCACAGAGAAGCATTTCTTGTAAATAACCAGCAGCCCTTCCTTGGGACTCAGTCTCTTCTCCACCATGACAAAATTATACACCGAATACACTGCAAGAAAACTTTCACTTGCTAACCTTCAATCTCACTAATTACTAATGTGTAACTTTTCACATTTGGGATGTTGTACTTATTTTTTTTTTCTGTGTGTTGACAATTAGGGATATAAGCCCCACCCCTAACCCCATCCCCTTTAGCCTCCCCAAACAGTTGGGTCTCCGACCGCCTATGGTGCAGGGACAAAATTTGTCCCTGTCCCCGCTCTGTCCAAGCGACCTCTGTCTGATCTCATCCACAGAAGCCTTGAACAGTTATTTTATATTTAAATCATTTTATTAAAGTATAAAAAGAAACAATATTCTATACAACTGTTGTTTTATAAATCACAATCAATACAGAACAAAGATTTTTAAAAAAACCCAAAACATCTTCCCTCCTCCTTCACAAATATTCCCTCCACTACTGGGAAAACTGAACAAGCCAAATTACTACAGAATGCTACATAGAAAAATTCATGCTAATAGAATACCTTGGTCACACACACACACAGAACACAATGCCAGATACATATCAGCTGACCAAAAATTACTACTACTACTATTTACTACTACTATTTAGCATTTCTATAGCGCTACAAGGCATACGCAGCGCTGCACAAACATAGAAGAAAGACAGTCCCTGCTCAAAGAGCTTACAATCTAATAGACAAAAAATAAATAAAGTAAGCAAATCAAATCAATTAATGTGTACAGGAAGGAGGAGAGGAGGGTAGGTGGAGGCGAGTGGTTACAAGTGGTTACGAGTCAAAAGCAATGTTAAAGAGGTGGGCTTTCAGTCTAGATTTAAAGGTGGCCAAGGATGGGGCAAGACGTAGGGGCTCAGGAAGTTTATTCCAGGCGTAGGGTGCAGCGAGACAGAAGGCGCGAAGTCTGGAGTTGGCAGTAGTGGAGAAGGGAACAGATAAGAAGGATTTATCCATGGAGCGGAGTGCACGGGAAGGGGTGTAGGGAAGGACGAGTGTGGAGAGATACTGGGGAGCAGCAGAGTGAATACATTTATAGGTTAGTAGAAGAAGTTTGAACAGGATGCGAAAACGGATAGGGAGCCAGTGAAGGGTCTTAAGGAGAGGGGTAGTATGAGTAAAGCGACCCTGGCGGAAGATGAGACGGGCAGCAGAGTTTTGAACCGACTGGAGAGGGGAGAGGTGACTAAGTGGGAGGCCAGCAAGAAGCAGATTGCAGTAGTCTAAACGAGAGGTGACAAAGGTGTGGATGAGGGTTTTGGTAGAGTGCTCGGAAAGAAAGGGGCGGATTTTACGGATGTTGTAAAGAAAGAAACGACAGGTCTTGGCAGTCTGCTGGATATGAGCAGAGAAGGAGAGAGAAGAGTCAAAGATGACCCCAAGGTTTCGAGCTGAGGAGACAGGGAGAATGAGAGAGCCATCAACAGAAATAGAAAACGGGGGGAGCGGGGAGGTGGGTTTGGGGGGGAAAATGAGAAGCTCGGTTTTGGTCATATTTAATTTCAGGTGGCGTTGAGACATCCAGGCAGCAATGTCAGACAAGCACGCTGAAACTTTGGTTTGGATGCAAGGTGAGATATCAGGGGTAGAAAGGTAGATTTGGGAGTCATCAGCATAGAGATGGTAGGAAAAGCCATGGGATGAGATTAATGAACCAAGGGAAGAAGTGTAGATAGAAAAGAGGAGGGGACCAAGAACAGAACCTTGAGGTACGCCGACAGGCAGAGGGATAGAAGTAGAAGAGGATCCACCAGAGTGAACACTAAAGGTGCGGAGGGAGAGGTAGGAAGAGAACCAGGAAAGGACAGAGCCCTGGAATCCAAGTGAGGACAGGGTATCGAGAAGTATGCTGTGATCGACAGTGTCAAAAGCAGCGGAAAGATCAAGAAGAATGAGGATGGAATATTGACCTCCGGATTTAGCCAGTAATAGGTCATTGGAGACTTTAGTAAGCGCAGTTTCGGTTGAGTGGAGAGGGTGAAAACCAGATTGTAATGGGTCAAGAATAGCATGTGAGGAGAGAAAATCAAGGCAGCGGCGGTGAACAGCATGCTCAAGTAATTTGGAGAGAAAAGGAAGGAGGGAGATGGGTCGGTAATTAGAGGGACAAGTAGGGTCAAGTGAAGGCTTCTTAAGGAGAGGTGTGACCACAGCATGTTTAAAGGCAGCAGGGACAGTCGCAGTGGAAAGTGAGAGGTTGAGAATGTGACAGATAAAAGGAATAAGAGTAGGAGAGATGGCATTAAGAAGGTGGGTGGGAATGGGATCAGTGGAACAGGTGGTACATTTTGAGGAAGAAAGGAGAAGTGTAGTTTCCTCAATATTAACTTCAGGAAAGGAGGAAAGGGAATGAGGGGAAGGAGAGAGAGGGGAACGGACTAGTGGAGGGAGAACTGGTGAGGTAGAGAAAGCAAGGTTTATCTTTTGAACCTTGTTGTGAAAGAATTCAGCAAGGGTCTGAGGAGATAATGAAGGGGGAGTTGGGGGAGGGGGCACCTTGAGGAGAGAGTTCAATGTGGTGAAGAGAAGTCGAGGATTAGAGCCAAGAAACCCCAAGAAGCAACACCAAAGAAATACAAAGCGATGCATTTCCTTCTACACCGTGCAAAATATAAAGATCACACATAAGAAGGAAGTATTAAAGAGATTGCAATTACACATCATGTAAAAGAAGGACATGAAAAAGCTGACTGCTCCCACTTTGAATTTCTAAAAGTTCTAGGTCAGGGGTCTTTTGGAAAGGTGAGTTCAAACTACTAGATCTTTGTTTTGTGTCTTCAAGAATGTGATGATGTATCTTTCCATTTTGGAATCTTTCTGTAGTTTGGGTCAAGAATATTGCAAAATGAAGCTGAATAGTTCTATCTTCAAGGAGTGCATAGGCCAAAAAGTTTTGTTTTGTTTAGTTCTCCATATCAGTCATGAGTGTGTGTTTGGCTTTCATTTTTTTTTTCAATTTTGAGGCAGAGTAGGGGGATAGTGATGGTTGGAAATGTCATCAGCAATGTGCACATTGGCTTAATAGTACACATTGTAGCGCCATATGCAATACAGTTAACTGGATGTCACACTAAACACAGTCAATGTTGGCAAGTGGGCCTCAGTAGGTATCTTTTTGGTTGCAACAAACCCTCCTTATGTGGGGATTGCTATGGTAGATTCCATTTGGTACATTCTGAGCAATGCTTAGTCTAGACCTATTTGGACCAATCCTCACTACAACATTGACAATGGAATGGTGAGCTTAAGCTTGAGATAAAATCTTAAATTATTAATCATATGTGACTATCTCTAGGAAAGGGTGACAAAGTCTCCAGAAACATAAAATGATTTTTATTTTTTTTTGTAAAAATCTAAACCTCATCTTTTTTATGTGGAAAAAAAAGTTACATAGTTCTAACAACTGTCTTTTTCATACATCTCTCCCCTGACTCCAGTGAGCTACATTTGAATTTTAATCAGTTGTGTAATAAGACTCACAACCCCCCTTTAAGGCACTGAGCAGAATCTCCATTGCCATATGCCACCAACTCACAGACTCCACAACTACAGAGCAACTCCGCTTGGTGCTGGGGGAGGCCACATATGTTGAAGCTGTGCCACCATTTTGGATAGGTAAGCACTCTTGTTTGGTCTACTGCCTTGTGCTTTTTACTTGCTTGGAACGCTGTATTGGTGTTTTTGGTTGTTGCTTCTGTTCTGCACTGATTGGCATATTTTCTCCTTGCTTCATCAGATAAAATATCTGTGAGGAGGCTACTTATATTTGTGGAACTCATTCACCCAGCAGGAGCTCAGCAACTCGTGTTCTCTCTCTCTCAGCTAGGCATTATATGACCCCCCTCTCATCCAATAAATTTAATGAAGCTCTTCTATTTTCATGTGCATAAAACCACACATTTTAAAACAATTCCCAAACCACTCAACCCACCTTATAGTTTCCAATCTTTCCATATCTCCAGCCGTCTATATTCCACCAGCCTTTCAAGCAGCCCTCATAAATCTACCCCCATAACAAAGGAGTCTAACCTTGTAATAAATAGCAGAGATCTCTCAGCTCTTATTCCTTCAGATAAAAGCATCTGGAAACATCCATGCTTTCACCTGTTTTCTGAATCTCAACTAATCCATCTTTTTCCTAATCATCTTAGATAATTACTTCTAATTGGGATAAAAATAAACATTGGGTTGATCGGGCCCTGTACCTTGCAGCTGAAGGCTGTTAAAAGGAGATAAAGGCAGGGATACCATCAGTCTGGAAAAGCAGAGTGGCTGCTTTCGGCTAGAAAAACAAAAAGACTGATGGACACAGGGTGTGAGAAAGAAAGACTACAGCATATCAAGAAGTGAAACAGAGAGACTGATGGAGGAGATTGACAATTGACCCAGTACTAGGGGAGGGCGAAAGACAGCAGACACCCTTCAAAGATGAGCCTCCCTGGTTTCATGCTCCTTGCTGTAAGAAAGATTAACAACCCATCCTCTACTGCAATAGAATAATAAGATTTATTGTAGTTCAACAGTAATTCTATTTTGGTTTTAGGAATATAGTATACTGGAAAATGATAAAGTAATTGTATATTCTTTAATTATTTCACTTGAGGAGCAAGACGAACAATGGTAGAAGCAGAAACTGAACTCCTCTGTCTACAAAACAGAGATACAGATTAGAGTGCAAACTTCTCCACTGCCTTGCTACCATACAAAACTGTTCTGGAAGAAACATGTTCTAAGAGTAAGGGAATAATTCTTTCTCCGTGTCCATTCAAATAATACCCTTTCTGCTGGGACAAAGATGCCAATTAGTGAAAATTATGTAATTTTCTTCTAGTGATGTGGACACCTGTTTACCAAGTACTGCACTCCAACCAGTAGCTCATTGTACTTAGATAAATGAATATCTTTCAGATGGTAATGCCTTCCTGTTCTGGTCACAACTGACCTGAACCAGGTTCTAATCAGTGACCTAGAAGAGAAAGGCTTGATATCTATTTGTCAATTCACTGAATCATCCAGACCTCCTAAGAGAGATTAATGGTAATTTTCTCCAGGAACAGAAAATCAAGTGCGTCCTTGTCCCAGCGACTAAAGTAAGCCTTGGTGCAAGCAACAATGAATATCAAAAATAATAGTAACAAGATAATAAAAATGTGAATATTCATGCTCTTATATAACCATTTACAATGAATTAAAGCAATTTCTTCATATGGACAAGTGGAATGCGCTATGTTATTTTGGAAGAAGGCTTTGCAAAGAGTATCTTATACAAGCTCTAACAATTATCAGTCAAGGCTGAAGAATTATACTGTAAAATAATTTTGCTGTTGAAATAAATTATAAAATTTAATTATTTGAAGGCTGCAATTAGACTTGTTGGGGGTAATTTTATAAAGCATTTTTCACTTATAAAGTCTGTTTTACACGCAAAAACGGGCTCTCATACTATTGCAGGGGGTGTAACTGCACACAAAATATGTACAAAAAGATCATGGAGGGTTTTTTTTTTTACAAGCCCTATTTGTAATTTCCACAAGGAAATACCAGCAGTTTTACGTGTAATACAAACTTAATTTTGTATGCTGAGAATTAGCATATACCATTTCTTCATCAGGCAAGATACTGAAGTGGAAAAAATGTAAATTCTTAGTTGTTAGTTATTAATTGGTAAAGTCTGAAACTATTCAGACACTGTACTGGTGCTCGCTAGATCAAATTTAAAGCTGTAATGGTCCTCATATTCTATAGCTGTATACACGAGTGGTGCCCAACTCTGATCCTTGAGGGTAGCAAACCTATTTGATTTCTTTTTGTTTTCAGAATATCCCTAATGAATATGCATGAAAAAAATATTCACAAAATGGAGGAAATGTGCATGCTTGTCTCTTATATGCATATTCATTGGGAGGATTCTGAAAACGAGGTTTGTTTGTAGCCCTAGAGGACTAGAGGTTGACATTCCTGGTGTATCACTTTTTGCTTTCCATTCAGCAATGGCACAATTCAATAACAGTGCATCTATATTTAGGCGCCCAGAGGGCACCTAAATGGTGCATACTTTCATATATGAATATTATGAATATTATTGTAATTGGGTATATATGCTGTTAGGTGTGAGATCTTACATTTTTTTTTGTTACATTTGTACCCCGCACTTTCCCACTCATGGCAGGCTCAATGCGGCTTACATGGGGCAATGGAGGGTTAAGTGATTGCCCAGGGTCACAAGGAGCTGCCTGTGCCTGAAGTGGGAATCGAACTCAGTTCCTCAGTTCCCCAGGACCAAAGTCCACCACCCTAACCACTAGGCCACTCCTCCACTGTTGCTACTATTTGAGATTCTACATGGAATGTTGCTATTCCACTAGAAGTCGGCCCTTGCAGATCACCAATGTGGCCGCGCAGGCTTCTGCTTCTGTGAGTCTGACGTCCTGCACGTACGTGCAGGACGTCAGACTCACAGAAACAGAAGCCTGCGCAGCCTTTTACATGGAATGTTGCTAGTGGAATAGCAACATTCCATGTAGAATCTCCAATAGTAGCAACATTCCATGTAGAATCTCCAATAGTATCTATTTTGTTACATTTGTACCCCGTGCTTTCCCACTCATGGCAGGCTCAATGCGGCTTACATGGGGCAATGGAGGGTTAAGTGACTTGCCCAGAGTCACAAGGAGCTGCCTGTGCCTGAAGTGGGAATTGAACTCAGTTCCTCAGTTCCCCAGGACCAAAGTCCACCACCCTAACCACTAGGCCACTCCTCCACTCCTGAGCCATCAGCCATAGAGGGGCATTTTTGATGTGATGTCTAACCCTCCTGTTTACTAAGCCGTGCTAGTGGCTGCCGTGCACTAATGCAGACACAGCCCATTCAAAAACAGGTCCAGACCATAACGCTGACGTTTCAGTCCTAGATGTTTTCTGTTTTGTTCCATTATGGCTGTAAAACCTCCAAATGTTAGGAACGCTCTAAGCCTACCCTCATCCCGCCCCCAGAACGTTTCCAACATGCCCCTTGTGATTTGTACGCACTGCAGACAAATTGCCTAGATAGATGTCTGCAAAATAGGTTTTGAAAATACCGATTTGGACGTTTTGAGAAGAAATTCGTCCAAATGCTGCTTTATCACACTTTTTGGATGTTTTTCTCTTTCGAAAATGAGCTTCATAGAGTTTGTAAAGTGTGCATGCCTAAATGTTGGAGTTACGTGCATAAGTGTGAGTCATGTCCAGACTCCACTTATGTATATGTCCATATGTCATGCACTATGTAAGATATGCGCATATCTACTAAGTAGTGCTTACGCGTTCAAGTGTGCTGATGTGTGTATTTGCCATTATACTACTCATTTACACACACAGTTGGTGTCTAGAATTACCATCCATTGCCTAATTCAAATAACTGCTAGAACCTTAATAGTTTTTTTCATTTGATAGAAAAGCAAAGATGATGAAAAGGATTACCTGGGCGGAACTGCTTTACCAAAATGAAGCACTGCCGAGTAATATTGAAAATCAGGATTGAAACACTGGGGAAAGAAAAAGAAAGCAAATCACTGAATTGTGATGAAACGATTCTGGATTTATTTTGTATTGTATCATTCACATTTTTTTCCATGTTTAAATTGAAAATGCTTTTTTTCATAATCACTTTGCAGTATGTAACAAGAATATAAACAACATATTAGTAAAACTCAGGGGGGGGGTCTTTTACTAAATTTCATTAAGTTGGTAACACGTGAATTAAGGTGCATTTACCACTATTGCAGAAGAGCACTAACAGGTGTCATAGGGGCATCATGGTTTGTGTGTTAATTGGCATGTGCACTGTATATTGTATTAGGGGGTAGAAAGTAGGTGTGTCATGGAGTGGAGAGTTGCCTAACGGTTAGTGCAGTGGGAATGGGGATTGATTCCCACTGCAGCTCCTTGTGACTCTGGGCAAGGCACTTAACCCTCCATTGCCCCAGGTACAAAATAAGTACCTGCATATAATACGTAAACTGCTTTGACTATAACCACAGAAAAGTGGTATATCAAATCTCTTCTCCTATAATGGGTGTGGACTGAATAATTTGGTAAGCACATGGTGCTTAATGCATGCTAACTTTCATTTGTGAAGTTAGTGTGCATTCAATAGGAGGCACTAAGGGGCCTTTTTACATCAACACGGTAGAGGTACTGTGGTGCTGGCATGTGCCAATCCAGCACTACTGCAGAAGCCCATGGTACTACTGCGTCCACATGCCATTTCTGGCGCGATGGGAAGTTGTTTTTATTATTAGCTCTGGGGGCTTACCCGGCGGTAATTGGGCAGTGCCACTCGCAGCCTGGTTATTGGCTCCCCCAAGAAACAGAAGTATGACAAGTGTGTTCTTACCGCACACCATTTCCTTTTTTCTGCCTTTTACCCGCTGTGGTAAATGGGGCCTCAGTACACTGCAAATCTACGTGCCGCCGCTACCACAGGGCCCCTTTCACCGGAGCTTTGTAAAAGGGGCCCCAAGTGCAGCTGCATTAATTGCAACCTAGTTCTACATACACCTATCATCATCATTCATCATTTATTCCTTTTATATACCGTTTCTTATTGCACATACAAAACAGAACGGTTTACATGAAAAATTACATCTCATCAGTGGTGTGCTGGTAAATGTTTAACTACAGGCTCTCTCCCCGGTCCCCCTCTGCGCCCCCCCCCCCCCCCAAATTGCAGAGCTGGCTATAGCCGGGGAGAGAGCCTAGGGGGGTGGCAATGCATTACTCCAGGAAAAAAAAATGAAATGATCCCAGGTTCCAATCTAATTCACGTTTAATGTGCGATAAAATGCCATAAATAAGTAAATAAATATAAACTTTTAATGTTGAGCACCTGATTCTCAAAGTGAACATATTCCAAACACTATAATGAAAATAAAATTATTTTTTTCTACCTTTGTTGTCTGGTGACTGTTTTTCTGATCATGCTGGCCCAGTATCCGATTCTGCTGCTATCTGTCCTCTTAACTCCGTTTCCAAGGCTTCCTTTCCATTTATTTCTTTCCTTTCCTCCTTTCTTCTTCATTTCTGGTCCTCAGCTTCTGCCTATTTTCTTCATCCATGTGCAGTTTTTCTCCTCACTTCCTTTTCCCTCATCTCATCTCCTTCCTCACTCTTCCATCCCCTCCATCCATGTCCAGCATTTCTTCTCTCTCCCCTCCTGTCCCCTGCCCTCCATCCACCCAAGTCCAGCAGTGACCCTCCTCTCCCCTGCCCTCCATCCACCCATGTCCAGCAGTGACCCTCCTCTCCCCTGCCCTCCATCCATCTATGTCCAGCAGTGACCCTCCTCTCCCCTGCCCTCCATCCACCCATGTCAGCAGTGACCCTCCTCTCCCCTGCCCTGCATGCACCCATACCCAGCACGTCCCTTAGTTCTCTCCCCTCCATCCACCCATGCCCAGGGACTCCCTTCTCTCCCCTGCCACCCCTCCCGAGTTGTTCACTGGCGACTTCTACTCCCTCCCTCCAGATCCGTCCCTCACCAACCTGACTCTTCTAATTCTTCAGCGGGGCAGGCAGTCTTGCCTGCCCGCTACCAGCGCTGACTCTCCCCTGCCGGTTCGCGCTTCAAAATGGCCACGAGACTTCAGTAGAAGTCTCGGCGGCCATTTTTAAAGCACGAACCGGCAGGGAAGAGTCAGCGCTGGTAGCGGGCAGGCAAGACTGCCTGCCCCGCCGAAGAATTAGAAGAGTCAGGTGACGGTCGGTAACAGTGAGGGACCGGATCGGGCGGGACATCGATCGATCGATCTGGCGGGCGGGAGGGAGGAGAGCCGGCTCGCAGTAGGAAACAACTGGCTCGCAAGTCGGTACAAAATGTAACAACCGGCTCTTGTGAGCCGGTGCGAGCCGGCTCCAGCACACCACTGCATCTCATAACCAAACAAATAGGAACTCCAGTCAATAATAGGAAAGCACGGCAAACCAAAAAATAATAACGTAACTAATAAAACACAGTTATCTAAATTAAATACATATTAAATACAGTTTAATCTGGATTTTAACACCTACCCTACTCTTATAGATTCTGTTCGATATGATTGGTAAAAAGAAAAGTCTTCAGCAGTTTTCGAAAATGAATGTAGGATTTCTCCAATCTAATCTCTTTTGGAAGTCCGTTCCAAAGAGTAGGAGACAGAAAGAACGCCGATGCACGCATAGATTCCCATCGAGCCTTAGTAGGCAAAGGAATGACTAGCCTATTGTCTGTTAGTGATCTGAGAGTCCATGCAGGAGAATAAGGAATTGTCAGGTTGGATAAATAGCTAGGATTAAGTAGATTAAATGCCTTATGTGTTAAGACAAGCACTTTAAATTTCACTCTTGTTTCAATCGGAAGCCAATGCAGTTGATATAATAAAGGTGTTATTCTGTCATCTCCCCATACCCTACAGATCATACGTGCTGCTGCTGTTAATTCAGGACATGCTAGGGATGCCCCCAACAATTAGCTTGCGGCCTTCACACTTAAAATATGCTGATTTCTGCTGTTAGGAGGTGCTCAGTGCAAAAAAACACACTTTAGTAAAAGACCCCCTTGGTTTGCTAAGCAGCAAGAACCTGAATTGAAATAGAGTTGATGACAGTAATCAGACCGCTACATTTACTGATATTTGCTAAAGTATTAATGCATCTCATTGCACACTTAAGGCCAGATTCTATAAATGGTGCCAAAAAATTGATGTGGAAAAAAATAGCCACTAAGTGCAATTCTATAAAAGCTGCATGCTGTTTACAGAATTATGGTTAGTGGCATTTTCTGGGCGTGTATGGAACCTGCCTAAATTTCTGTGCCTTTTGCTGAATATGCCTAGCCAGTTTCTGTGTCCTTTATAGAAAACATCTAAATTTCCATGCCGCTTATAGAATCGCTAAAATATCCATGCTGATTTGACATCGGTGTGTAATGACGTCATGACGTTATGCATGCAGGGACAGTGAGAAAACTGGTATCCAGATATCGGAAGCCAAACCTCTCTGCTCATGACGCCCTGCTATTGGCCAGGCTGTTCCTACATAAGAAAAAACATGATTTATCCTCCCAGGCCATAGAAAGAAATCATACCTGAAGTACAGGAGGGCCTGAGAGCATCTGACTGCAAATTATAATGCTCAAGCCTCCTTCCCCAGAGATGCAAGTACAAAAAGTAAGCAGGGTACTGTGCACAAATTATGTTCTTGATTGCACTGGTCAGCTGTTCCTGGGAGGTGGATGGTTTAAGATGAACTGAGCACCCCTGAACGATAGGTCAAGTTTTCTTACCACTAGGCTACTTCCTCCCCTGCATAGGGATGCCTCTTAGAATGGGGAAGCCTCCTTCACTAGAGAGGGAGGTGCCAAATGCAAGAAGGTGAGGTGAACAGCTCAGAGCGATGGGAGCTAGTGATGTGATTTGAATCGGGCACCCCTGAATCCAGTGTTCTAACCAATTTTCAGGAATTACATAGCATAATTGAAAACCCTGCATTAAAATCAAACATAAAAGGAAACATTTTCAAAAATATCAATTTTCTTAATTCAACCTCACCCTCCCATATATAGAATCCGGGGGTTAGGGGGCAATTTTATGAGTGGGCATCTCCTTTTAAGTGCCCTGATAATGTGCAATAGGATTGTATTCTATAACACCACCTGGGTGGCCTGGAATGGTTATAGGATACTAGAGTAAACCAGTATTGGCACATCTAACATTTGGGAGTACACTAGCCACAGATCTGGCATAAATGCCGGGGCCTAAATATGGCAAAGGCACACGTAACTTACAGTACTCTGTGAGTTAAGCCCATGAGTGGAAGCCCCAGCCATGTCACACCCACACTCCACTCATGTTTATGTTCTCTGTGCATTTGCTCACTATAGCACTTAGGTGGCCTCTTATAGAAGAACACTTTGTGCACTTGTGCTACTTTTCTGTGCATTTACTCACTCAAGGGGCATATAACTGGATGCACCTAGTTATGGAATTGCCTATAAAGGGCCAGATTCAGTAAATGGCACTCAAAATAAGGCAGTGGGAATAATCTGCACCAAGTGCTATTTTAGGGTGCTCCAGGATGAGTGCCTTTTATAGAATAGTGCTTAATGCATATTCTTGCACCCAACTTTGCCTGCTGAAACTTGGTGTAAATTGTCACATGCAAGTTGGGCACGCAACCCCCGTATTCTATAATAACACTGTGTCTAAAGTTTTGGAATGCCCCTGACTCACCCATGCCACTCCCATGGCCATGCCCCCTTTTGGGTTGCATGTGACACACTTTGGGTTGCATGCGAGACACTTTGGGTAAGCAGATGTGCGCGTTAAGTCCAAATTAGTGCCAATTAATATCAATTATTGATTGTTAATGCCTTAACTAATTTGCACGTACATCTGCCCTGAATGCACAATTATGGGAGATCTATATAGAATTCAAGGGAAAGGAGATAATTTTATATAAATTTTGTTTCCCTGATAATCCCTAAGAACATAAGAGTAGCCATACTGGGTCAGACCAATGGTCCATCTAGCTCAGTATCCTGTTTCCAACAGTGGCCAAGCCAGGTCACAAGTACCTGGCAGAAACCCACATCATGGCAACATTCCATGCCATCAATCCCAGGGAAAGCAGTTGCTTCCCCATGTCTGTCTCAACAGCAGACTACGGACTTTTCCTCCAGGAACTTGCCCAAACCTTTTATAAACCCAGATAAGCTAACCACCATTACCACATTCTCTGGCAAAGAGTTCCAGAGCATAACTATTCGTTGAGTGAAAAGTATTTTCATGTAACTTCCTTGACTGTCCCCTAGTCTTCGTACTTTTGGAACGAGTAAAAAATCAATTTACTTCTACTCGTTTTATACGACTCAGGATTTTGTAGACCTCAATCATATCTCCCCTCATCCGTCTCTTTTCCAAGCAAAAAAGCCCTAATCTCTTTAGCCTTTCTTCATATGCGAGAAGTTCTACCCTCTTTATCATTTTGTTCGCTCTTCTTTGAACCTTTACTAATTCCGCTATATCTTTTTTGAGATACAGCAACCAGAACTGAATGCAATACTCGAGGTGCGGTGGAACCATGGAGCAATACAGAGGCATTATAGTATTTTCAGTCTTATTCACCATCCCTTTCCTAATAATTCCTAGTATCATATTTGATTTTTTGGCCACCGTCGCACATTGAGCATAAGATTTCAGCGTATTATCTACGACACCTAGATCTTTAATTTGAGTGCTGACCCCCAAGTTGGACCCTATAATCAGGTAACTGTGATTCAGAATTTTCTTTCCAATGTGCATCACCTTGCATTTGTACACATTAAATTTCATCTGCCATTTGGATGCCCAGTCTTCCAATTTCCTAAGATCTTCCTACAATATTTCACAGTCCACATGTGTTTTACAACCTTGAATAGTTTTGTGTCATCTGCAAATTTAATCACCTCACTCGTTGTTTCAATTTCCATCTCATTTATAAATATGTTAAATAGCACCGGTCCCAGTACTGATCCGTGCTCCATTGAGAGAAATGACCATTTAACTCTCCCCTCTGTTTTCTGTCCAATAACCAATTCCTAATCTACACCAGAACCTTGCCTCCTATCCCATGACTCTTTAATTTTCTCAGGAGTCTCTCATAAGGAACTTTATCAAAAGCTTTCTGAAAATCTAGATATATTACATCAACCGGCTCACATTTATCTGCATGCTTATTCACGTCTTCAAAGAAATTGAGCATGGCTGAACCCATGCTGACTCTGTCCCATTAAGCCCTATTTTACCCGTGTGTATTATCTCAAGTATAGATGACAATCCAGGGAATATATATTAAACCAAAACCCTCTTAAGAAATAAAATTAAAATATGTATAATGGTGTGTGCACAGAATTCAACCTCTCCCTGGCTGGAGAGGTAGTTATATTCCATTATAATGTCACATATATTACAAAAACTTAAGCACCTACTGAGCTTTTATTCGCATAAAAGCAAAAAACAAACAAAAACAACAACATATTTTTACTTATTTTAGATGATGATGTTCACATGTGTCATAGATTGTCTTCTGTGACAAAAATGGAAGAGGAATTATAATGTCTAAAGACCATATTTTCTTTGATCTAAATTAATTCCTCCTCCTTATCGGTCATTCATTCTCTATAGCATGAAATCCACAACCCAGTGATCCTGAATGTGTAATATACCACTGATGCAATAAAATCTGTCAGCAATTTAAAAAATACATTAAAAAAAATTGTTATTCAAAAAGTTTATGTGTATAAATCCAATTGTTATTACAGTTCCTCTGATGAAGACATAAATGTCAAAATAGACTATGGAGCGGTCCAATTTAAAATCTCATGGTTATTTGATTCCAAAATCTCAGTCGCATGGTGACTGGGATCTGATTTACTGGTTCTTCTAATAAATTCCCTGCTCAGTTTGACATAGTCACGATATGGCCCAGAAATCACAATAAAATAGTTTGGGGTTATTTTACCTCCCGGGAGCATTGAGCTGCACAGTTGCGGCCCAATGTACACAGGCCCAATATGTATGGGACCGTGGGGCTCCCTGGAATGCCCCCCCCCCCATAGCATCCTTCTCTTCCGATTTGGCCCCCTTCCCCACATGCCGCATCTTTCCTTCCCAATTGCCCCCCCCCCTTTAGATAGGCTGTTTTATTTTTTGGATTTGCATACGTACATTTCTGTTTGTTGTATGGGATTGAATCCATGATAATTTATGATTTTATATATCACATTGTATAGTTGAGATTCTGATTTATGTACTAGTTTTTTGTACTGTTACTTTTTGTAACCCATTCTGGTCATTATCTGTAGTGCAGGCTAAATACGTGATTAAATAAATAAACTTAGCACGTAATACAAAGATATCTGCAATACATATATTTCAAAGCTTACATATTCTATTTAATAAATTAAAAATAAAAACACTCTGCCGGATAGTCAAAACAATTTAAGTGTGCAGGAGAGGCTTCTGCCTTCTTAGGTTGCTTGAGGCCACCCAACTGCTGATATTCCGGGGCAGTTTTCAGGCAATGTCACTGAATATCAACTTTGACTGGCCACATTTGAAGTGAGCAGGTAAGAGGCTGTACAGGGGGGCGGAGTAGGGGAGCAGCTGGAGGTTATGTGGGTGACAGTAATATTCAGTCCCAGCACCTGCCTAGATAACTGAGTGAATTTAGACAGCTTCATAGCTGTCTTAAGTTCACCCAGTTAGCTACGCAAGCCCCAGCTGAATTTAGGCCAAAACCCACATAACTTGTGTTCAGCCCTTCCAATCTCTCCCCCCCCCCCCGAAACATCCCCCCCTTCCGATCCCTTTCCATCCACCTGAAACTGTCCCCCTCTTTCCAATCCCTCCTCCTCCAGCAAGGATAGACGTACCTTCTACCCCCTGTTAATAATAGGCTCCTCCCAGGCCTACCTAAGATCCATGGTGGTCCAGTAGGGACAGGAGCGAACCCCACTCACTCCTGGCCCTAGCAGCTGCTGCAACAAAATGGCTGCCACAACTTCTCGCAGTAGCAAGTACCTTTATTAGACATTCTAATCAAGCATCATTACGAGCATTTATTGTAAGGCTACTGATGTCAATAAATATTTTCATTATACTAGTTGTCATCGAAGATAAAAAGGATTTGCTCAGACAGTGCTAAAACAGTCAGCAGATGTACAATAGGTTGTTAGAAAGGGTTACCCCAAGGAATGCTAAATATTGGGCTTTCATAAGGCTGAACAAATATCATTGCTTAGACCTCCTAGTAAAAATAAAAAGGACAAAACTTTTTGTATTTTACCTTTGAATCATAATGTCTAATGACATAGCTGGTGGTAAAATCTAAGATGCCCATTATATCCCTATGGATGTCTCGGCGTTTACTGCCAGCTGATTTCTACACCAAGCTAAAAATGCTACTATGGCTTAGTAAAAGACCCCCTAAGAAATGTTTCAATGTTAGACTAAGTAAACACCGTAGTGCCATTAACAGGGGTGACACTGGCAAAACATGCTTTGTTTAAAAAACAAAACAAAACAAAACATAAATTTAAGGATTTCAGATTTTTTGTTGTCTCTATGCCCCATCCTTCTTGAAAGGGCAGAGACATTGATTTGATGCTATTAAGGGAAGAACAGATGCTGATTTTCAGGTTCACTACTACTACTACTATTTAGCATTTCTATAGCGCTACAAGGCATACGCAGCGCCTTGTAGAAACAGATCTAAGTGTATTCCTGTAATCTAGCTGTAACAAGATCGTCTGATATCGGATTGCTTTATGAAACGGTGTCACTAGCACCAATTGTTTTTTTAGTCTCTTGGACTGGGTCAGGCATAGTGAAGCAACTCTTGTTAGCAATTCTGGTGTAAAACCCTGTAAGATTTGATAAACTAGGCAGGCATCTTTCAACCTTATTCTTTCTGAATTGGGAAGCCAGTGGAGTTTTATAAGATAGGATGAAACATTAGAATATCTATTCAATCTGAATATTAGTCTGGCAGCTGTGTTCTGTATGATCTTCAATTTTTTTTCCGATATCAACACTTAATACCAAGCACTAGGACATTACAATAACCAGGTGTGGTAGGATTAGTAGTTGAACTAACAGTGCAAAGGCTTTTTGGTCGAAGATGAATCTGACTAGACATAACTGTCTCATTCAGAATAGAGATTTCTTCCGTATCTGGTTAATGTGTGAGAATGTGAGTGAGGAGTCTAGCATGACCCCTAACACTGTGGTTTCTGACTCCACTTCCAAGTTTTGACCATTAGATAGAGATGGGACCATAACTCCCTAATTCCTGAACCACAGAACCTTGGTTTTTTGCTCATTCAATTTCAGCCATGAGAATCTAAGCATGCCAATACCAACAGTGGAAAGCCTGGGTGCTACAACAAAAATGTCAAAGATAGCCCAAGCCAGATGCTTCCTACATTCCTTCTGCTTAGTGGCTACCTGATGAAGGCATGAAGTCTGCTCCAGTGGGAGTGTATTCACAATCTCGAGCACAGTGCCTACCAAGGACTTTAAGTACATGCTTGTGTAGAGCTAGTAGGACTGGATGCAGCAGATGAGCATCAATCCCTGAAAAACTTTCCTCTCAAAAGACTCCAGAATACAAGCATCCCTGCCCAAGGGAGCTGAGGCACGGATCCTTGAGCTTTTGGTTCTTACATCGAGTCCGCCTTCTTAGGAGCAACCTGCACAACCAGGGGGTTATCCCAATTCTTCATCTGTGCATCTTTCAGGATATTGTGGACAGGCACTGTTGCAGCTTTCTTAGGAAGAGAATCACAGTTTAGGCCAGACATCATCTTTGCCCTGGGATTGTCCTCGACCTCCACTTTAAAGGAAATTGCCTCTGCATTTTCCTGAAGAAAAATCACAAAGGAGAGTTCCTCTGGAGGGGAACTCCTCTACTGCGGTGGAGAATGATCTAAAGGCACACTAAGGGACCTCGCCTCCAAGAAATCGTTTGACTCTTCCTCAGATGTTCAGGAATGATCTGACCCAGACACAGCAAAGTGTTCCTCATGGGAAATCTGAGTCTGCACCTGCCTTGACCAACTGGAAAGGTGCCCAGGACCAGAGCAAGGTGCAGATCCTCTCTGGGACTGCAGATAGCTTCCTCCACTGATGGGCTGGAGAGGGTAATGCATCAGTTGGTGATGGCTCCGAAGCCCAACGAGGCACTGGCAACTGCCTGACAGATAGGGCGTGGGTCTTCAAGATGGTCTGGAGCAATTCCATAGTTGGCACAAGAGCTCTCAAGGTGTCACACCACCCTAGGATGCACCCCAGCTACTCTTGTAGCACAACCTGGAACCACTCCTTGAGGGCAGGCATCGGTAAAGGCAGGGCCAGTACAGATGTGGAGACAGTCTGAAAAGATGTCAGTGCCAACTAGAAACACAGTCCTTGCTTTGGACAGACTGGCACATCAGCCCTTCTTCAATGGGGGGGGGGGGGGTGCAGACACTTCTCACATACCAGCAATGTCGATGCCCTGGAGCTCCCGGCACCATGCTTCAAGGAGGACCAATGCCAGTTCCAGCACTGGAGTCTTTCAGTGCAATGAGAACAAAACAGAATCAATGAGCAACCTCGGCATTGAGTCTGAGGATGCTTGGCCTGGGTGGTCACTACCAGCGTTCAAAGTTGAGGCAGAGGGAGACTTCCTTGATGCTGCTGTGTCATCAGTGTCCGCTGCAGCTCCAAAAGCAATAGGAACCGATGCTCTCGATGCAGATGTAACAGATGTGTGTGTGCTGAAAAGCCTCTTATGCACAGCCTCTCTAGCTTTCTGAGTCCTCTTCTGTATTTAAGAACAAAGAGAGCCATCAAAGGTCTTACTATAATCAGGGCCCAGACATTTCAGGCACCAGTCATGTGGGTCAGTCACAAACATGGTCCTATTACAGTCTGTTCACCGCTTAAATCCACTGGCAGGCTTGTAGAACATCATGGGGAAAACAGCCACAATGACATCAAATGGCTTAATGAAGAAAAGAGGGAAAGAACAAGATTTTTTTTTTTTTTTTTTAGGAACATGGCCAGGAGCTCAGGCCTAAAGATGGCTGCAAGCCTGAAAAAAAAAAATGAAAGAAAACAAAAGAGCCAAAAAACTAAGAAAAAAATGGAAGGGAAAGGAGAATTAACTAAAATTAAAAGCCCAAAGAGGAAGAAGGCAAAAAGTTCTAAAAGTAAGTTTACTCACTTCCACCTTGGAAGATGGGTCTTCTCAGTTCCATGGAGAAAATGAAATTGCGGGTTTCACACAAATTGGGCAGGTAGGAAGACACTTTTGCATGCACAGTGCAGGCCTAAGAAAAGCTTCTTGAGTACTAGGAACGCTGGGCAGAGTCTGAACCAGGGCTCCGTTGGGGGATGTCACCCACTCGTGAGATCCTATGGCCTGTTTGACCTCAGAGAAACATTAGTGCAGTATCTATTCCACAATTATAATACTATTTTGATAGCACTGCTGCTGGCTGTGCACAGCGTTGATAAGTATTCAGGTATAATATGTGCCTGCACAAAGGAGATTACAAGCTTACATTCTTATCAGAGACAATGAGAAATGTGAAGGGGCATTTTCGATATGATGTCTACATCCAATTTTGAACGTTTGCGAAAAACATCCAAAAAGCCAGTAGCAAACATGGCCATTTTCAAACCAGAAAAAGGTCCAAATTTTTGTTTCGAAAATGGCCATTTGCTAGACATTTTTGTGCTCAGTGTGTCTTTTGGGCCCATTTTTGAAAAAAAAAAAAAAAAGTCCAAGGGAAATACACACAAAAACAAGCCACTAGGATGTATAGGAGGCCAGCATTCTTAGATTAGGGGGCACTACACTAGACTTCACATAAAAGGTCCCGGGTACACATCTCACCGTTAAATCCCTTATATTATATGGTGAGCCCTTCAAAACCCACCAAAAACCAATTATTACCTGAACTGGTTATTACTCTATTTACCATTAACTTTCTCTTTGTACAATTTCTCATTCATAATAGATTTTCTAAATGGTAAACTTCCATAGTTATCCCAGTATGTTTATGATACTGTATTGTAAAATTGAATTCTTACTTTCTTACGCATTATTCTTTGCTATGTATCCTATATTGTTTATTGTAAGACACATTGAACTCAAACTTGTTTCGGATAATGTGGGATAGAAATGTCACAAATAAATAAATAAATACGAGGCTACACACATTTCTGAGCTAGAAGAGTTCAGCAAGAAAGAGGAAGAAAAAATTCCAAAAGCAAGACTAGAAAGACTCTTAGCTGGATACAGGAAACATTTAGAAATGTATTTCTGCCAAAGAACGCATTACAAAGTGAAATAGAAAGGATGTGAAAACTTTTGCAGCTGCTATATTCACTTCTTGTTTCAAATAGTAATTGTGTTGTTAAAACTTATAGAAAGATGTTATGTTTAACTTTGAATATGTAGAGGTTGTGTCAACTTCTGTTCACATAGGGATTCATTCAAATATTACACAGGACTGGGGTGCCTAAACCATTGCACACAACTGTATATTACTTTAGTCTTTGAACTAAGGTTGTACTTTGTACACTGGTGTCACCAGTGATTTTGAAATTGAGAGGTCAAAAAACAAAAAAAAAATACAAGAAAAATTTCCTGTTGGTTTCCTGGTACTGTAACTGTCCATTATTAATATATTTATTTTCTAAATTTGCTTGTCCTTTTTAATGAAAATCTTATTTGGTAAAGGAACTATTCAAATTGCACTGAAAATGTGATCCCATATACTGAAGAAGTCCTCTAGGCTCACTAATTATCTTCAGCTAAATCCACTTTATCTCTGGTTAGTATAAAAGGCAGAATGTTTTTGTCAGGAGCTTATGGCTTCTCCTTTGTGGCAGGCTGCATTTTAAATGGCCATTTATAATGGGGTTGGTCTTTAAAAATGAAAAAAAAAAAAGAAGCTTTGATGGAAGACTTAAATGAACCAATAAAGACCATGTGCAAGTGAACACCCATTTAATCTTAAGCCTGTCTCTATAAAGGCGAATGCTAGGAACTAAAGGAGCAGATTCGCTGTAGTACAATGTCTGCTTCACAAAATGGAAGGCCTGCATTTTTCCTGACATAAATTGCTAGGAGTCTGCACCCTGCTCAAATTTTAAGAAACAAAAGGAGGCAACCTCGCACATCTGTTTTGTTCTTTCCAAACTTAATTTACTTGGTAGCCCTCTGAACCATACAATATTTAAAAAAATATAACTATTAAGAATGGGTTGTTGTTTTAAGTTTTACGATGAGTCACATAAACCTGTTGAAAAACTGCATACAGAACACACCCAAATTCCATACACAAAATTCATTGCTTGTTTTTGGGGGGTGTTTTGGACACTTTCTGAATGTAGGTATTTGTGTTGGTGAGAACAATAGCTAACTAAGAACTAATTTGCACAAGCTAAAATATTTCAGTAGTAAACTGATACAAATTAATTTGTTCCTCCCCCAAATTAGTGAAAAGTTATCATGTCCTGTATTCTAAAAGTATACATGTAAGTAGGGATAATCTTTAATAGCTACCATTTATTGTTAGGAAAATGTTGTTAAATATCTGTTCTACCAATGTAGGTTTGGAAGTAGACTGGTGGTTAAAGAAGTGGCTTGAGAAATGAGGAAGCCAGGCTTTGAATCCCCCTTCTGCCACTGACAGTCGTTATGACCTTAGGCAAGTTATATTGGGGCTCATTTTCACAAGAGAAAAATGGCATAAAGTAGCATTTTTGAAACTCGGATTTGAGACGTTTTTCTCTGCAGTGCTTCCAAATTAAAAGGGGGCGGGATTTGGGCATCCCCAAAACTTGGATGTTCTTCTGCCATTGTGGCTGATGGATTCTATCTTTGAAGTGATGGTGGTGAGAAAATGGGAGGATGTGCAGTTGCCTATGACCATTTCTCTTGCCTCCTCTTCTGCTTCAGTGAAGAAATGGGTATTGTTGGACACAAAATTGAATGTGCAGGATCATGTTATTTGGTCATCATTTTCCAGTTCCATATGCTGTGCAGACGAACCAATGCTTCCTCATAATGATTTCAGGGTTGTTATATAACGCTTAGTGTTAATGAAATTGGATTATTGCAATGCATCATCTTTGAGTATTTCTGCTGCAAGATATCAGGCTATTTCTTGTTGCTTTTCGCTCGGATTGAGAAGAGTGGGTAGTAATTACTGATAGTAAATTCAGCCCTGAGATGAATATATACTATTATCTTTGCAGGGTTGAAGTTTGAGTGCTGTCAAGTTGGACTTCTGAGGTTATGGATATGTTACGCCACATAAATATATAAATATTGCGGACTTTGGGACAGAAGGTTGTATTGTGGTTATTCTACAGTTCCTTTGTAAATTATTTTGCCTTGAAGATAGTGGGCCAGTCACACAATAGACATCTTTTATATTGTTTTTTATGTTTTACTTTCTGCTATATAAAATGACCCTGTTCTTCATAGCTGCTGGAATTGTATTTCTTGGCAATCTATCATTTTCAAGGATAGAAATGAAAACTGTCAACACCTTGTTTTACAGTTTTATGCAAAAATAAATGCTGAGCTGATAATGCTTGCATAAAAGAAGCACTGCTGCCTAGACTCCCAAAATATCTGTGTATTGCAGTTTCTTTTGGTCTAATGTCTCCTAAAATACTGTTGGATTAAAGCAATGTAAGCCAAGGTTTCTTTCCTTCCATTATTGTAATCAGACCTCAGTTGTTCATGTTGGGAGATTGTAAAATTTCTACCACTGTCTTCAGAAGTGGGTTAACGGAATATAAAGAATGCTACATATACTGACCGCCATTTATTCTTAGAGTTTCAATGTCACACATGAGCGATGTGCATAGAGACTTCAATAAATGAAGGGCAATTCTATAACTGAGCACCTGCAGTTATGCTCCCCTTGAGCACATAAATGCCAAGAGAACTGGCACTTACATGTCGGTGCACTGTTCTCTGTTCTATGATGCCCTGATACACAGAAGTAAACGCGGGCGCTAGAGGCCATTAGCGACAAACAGACACCCGCATTGGTGAGCGCAGAATGCTCAGCCTCTCTTAGCAAGTGAAACAACAAGCACACCAAACATTAGCACAAATAACATGCTAATATAGTCAAACGCATGTTAATAAGCTAATGAACAGCACATGAAACAAAGCCGCCCTTACCGCTGAAAAGAAAACACCAGCTCAGAGCAGGCATTAGGGTGCTTGAAGAGAAGATTTCTCGTGATTCTTTCTCTAAAATCTGCATTTTTTGTACAGTCTGGATGCAGAAGGAAGCCCGTGCAAGCCCCTAAGCACCAGTAGTGAGAAACAAATGTGTACAAGTCTGAGCAAACCCAAAAGTGAAAGCACAGATTGTTGGCCCATAAATTGAAAACTTAAAGGCGCAGAAAACAGATGCCAATGTGTGCTTCATGTTCGGGTATGCCTGGCACATGCGCACAGGAGCTGCGCTTAATGCACTAATAATTCTGCGCATGTGCCAAGCACATCCCCCTCCTTGCTTTCACTTTAATAATATGCATATCATTTCCTTTGGGCATTGGCAAGCTAATTTTCTGCGTTGTTCTGGTGGTATTTCTTCAGCACTGTTGGCTTACCGCAGGAGTTCTCTCAGCGTCAGGACATAAGTGCCTTAGCACATAATTGCAAACAGGCATACATGTGGGCGGAGAATGGGAGGGGCATGAGGCTTGTCTCCAACTTATGCATGTAACTTATTGAATAATATAAGTTATATGTTTTACATGGTGCACTAGGCATGCCTCCTTTTTCAATAGTAGCTCAAGGTAAGTTACATTCAGGTACACTGGATATTTCTCTGTCCCAGGAGGGTTCACAATCTAAGTTTGTACCTGAGGCAATGGAGGGTTAAGTGACTTGCCCAAGATCACAAGGAGCAGCAGTGGGATTTGAACCGGCCACCTCTGGATTGCAAGACCAGTGCTCTAACCACTAGGCCACTCCTCCACTCAATGTCTGCCATTCACCAGGCGTGAATGGTCATGCCTAAATATTGGCATGCCAATTCGGGTTTACACTAGTATTCTATAATGGCATCTTGGCACACAGCTCTTGTTATGGAATTGGCACTAAGCATGCAATGTTGGTACGCTAACTGGACTTACCACATTATAGAATTGCTCTCTAAGTTTAAGAATGGTGCTTATGTGCAATAAGTAGAGGAAAAGCAGACTCTTAACAGAGCACATAAAGTGGAGGAAGACAGTCCCAGAATGAGATACAGTGTTTTATTTCAGCTTCTGAATACAGGTATTCATTAGTGGTAACCAAAATACATATAAATATTATGGTACTGAGCATAATTTCATAATTATTATGCTCTGAAAATTACAGCTAAATGTTTGGCAGCACAAAAGGGCTAGATCTATGTAGAAAAATACATATCAGCTCTATATTACATCACCATGGAATCCTTTTTTATTTTCATTCTTTTTTTTTGCAATTCACACAATAGTCAGTCAGGAGCCAAAGAATACATAACTTTCCTAGAATAATATACAGTACCTTGAGCCAGATGTAGTACTATGTAAGCCACATTGAGCCTGCAAGTAGGTGGGAAAATGTGGGATACAAATGTAACAAATAAAAAAAAAAAAAAGGCTTTCCCATTTTGTATCTATGGAGAAATGCTGATTAAATCTGGCTCTTTGAGGACTACTTTGTTGGTCATTTTTGTGTCCCTAATTGATTTTGATACTCTCTTGCACCTACCTGTATGTTAGGAACAGATAACTTATTTATGGGCCGAAAATATAGCTTTTTCCTGATCTGTGTCAAGCAACTGAGGAACATAGAAAGAGCCTTTCCTCATATGAGAGGAGTTCCATTCCCTCTATCATTTTGGTTGCTCTTCTTTGAACCTTTTCTAATTCCACTATATTATTTGAGATACGGTAAACCAGAACTGAAACAAGGTGAACTCTCACCATGGTACGATACAGAGGTATTATAGTATTCAGTTTTATTTACCACTAGTAAAAAAGGCCCATTTCTGAAACCAATGAAACGGGCGCTAGCATGTGGTTTTTTTTTGTGTGTGTGTGTATGTGTCACAGAGTTATTTTGTGTGTGTGTGTGTGTGTGTGTGTGTGTGTGTGTGTGTGAGTGTGTGAGGGTGCGGTGTGTGTGCAGGTTGTTGATGTGTGTCTTTTTTTGTTTTGTTTTTTGCTTGGGGGTTGGGGGATGTGCTGTGCTGGCAAAGTGGGTTGGATTGGTGTGTGGCTTTGAGGGTGTGTTTCTGTTGTATTGTGTGTGTGTGGTTTTGTCTGTCAAGGAGGTTTGTGGAGGGGGGTCTTTCTGTTGGTGAAATGTAAATGTGAAATGTAAATGTAAATTTTTGCACATACCCACAGCAGGAATATTCTTCTCTCGTTCCAGCGGTGGTTCTGTGCTCTCCGTGCTGCACAGATAATGAGCCATTCTGCTGGGGAATGCTCCTCCCTTATTGTCACGTAGTTTCCTCTGATTGGTCTGTCTTACGTTGCCTGGGAACGGTGTTGTGATGGTCCTTTGTGTTTCAGAATGTTGAGGGTGTTTTTTCTGATTGGTCCGTCATGCGAGGGCGGGGCAGAGAGACATGGTCAGTGTTGAGGCTTCACCACCATGAATCCATGAACCCTTCAGTGACTGACTGAGTGACTTCAGAACGTTGTCTTCAGAACGTTGAGGGTGAGTTTTATTATAGTAGATTTCTTTCCTAATAATTCCTAGTATCCTATTTGCTTTTCTGGCCACCGCCACACACTTGGCAGAATATTTCATTGTATTGTGATAGGGAGAATAGATGGCATGGATGGGCAGACTGGATAGGCCATATGGTTTTTATCTGCTTACATTTTTCTAAATTTCTATGTAATGACACCTAGATCTTTTTCTTGAGTGTTGACTCCCAAGGTGGATCCCAGAATTAGATAACTATGATTTGGATTATTCTTCCCATTGTGCATCACTTTGTAGTTGTCCACTTTAAATGTCAACTGTCATTTAGATGCCCAGTCTTCCCATTTCCTAAGGTCTTCTTGCAATTTTTCACAGGCCACATGTGTTTTAAGAACGTTATTTAGCTTTACATCATCTGCAAATTTAATTACCTCACTTGTCATTCCGATTTACACATCATTAATAAATATGTTAAATAGCATCAGTCCCAGTACAGATCCCTGCGGCACTCCACTATTCACCTCCTCCATTGAGAAAAACGGCCATTTAACCCATTCTCTGTTTTCTGTCCAGTAACCAATGCCTAATCCACAAGAGAACATTGCCTCATATCTCATGACTCTCTAATTTTCTCAGGACTCTCTCATAAGGAACTCTGTTAAGAGCTTTCTGAAAATCTAGATATACTACATCAATCGGCTTACCTTCATCCACGTTTATTCATGACTTCAAAGAAATGAATCAAACTGGTGAGGCAAAACTTCCCTTGGCTGAATCTATGTTGACTCTGTCCCATTAAACCATGTTTGTCTATGTGTTCTGTAATTGTATTCTTTATAATAGCTTCCATTATTTTGCCCAGCATTGAAGTCAGGCTTGCTGGTTTATCCTATGCATTATTGAATTCCATCACCCTTTTTGTCTTCACAATCTGCCTCGGGAGGACATTCCAGGCATCCACTACTCTTTCACTAAAAAAGTATTTCCTGACCTTGTTCCTAAGTCTCCCACCCTGTATCTTTAACTCATGTCTCTGAAAAGATTAGTTTGCATATGAATACCGTTAAGTATTTTAGGGGGGAAGTTATCAACATAGGCTATTGTTAAGTAGGGTTATTTTACCACAAGTTGGGCTATTTTAGCACAGGGTCACATTTTATTCAATGAAATCCTGTGCTAAAATAATCCAATTTGTGGTAAAATAATCTGACTTAACTGTAGCCCACATTGATAACTCCCCCCCCCCCCCTATTTGTATCATATCCTCCCTATTCTTCCTTTCCTCTAGGATATATATGTTCAGGTAAAGTCACTTCTCAGTCTTTTGGCACTTACTCCACAAAATTGCAGTCAACCTAACAGATGTAGGGACTCATAATCAAAAGAAAAAAAAACTGTCCAAAAAATGGCAGAAGTGGCAGATGAACATGTTTCTCACACAAAAAAGTCCATATAATCAAACATACCCAGAAAAAGCATTTTAAATCCAATATTCACTGAAAAAAGTACTCTTTCAGAAGGGATATTTCAGGGGCGTGTCTTGGGCATGAAATGGGCAGAGGGACGTGATGGACATCTCGTTTTTTGCAATAGCTGATAGCAAAATGACTTGCTGGGGGCGGAAAGAAAAACACTGTGATTTAGACCTGCTTTAAAAGTGACTAGGTCAAGCCTAAACCTGTCCTTGGACCCAATTTGTGAATCTGCTGAGTTGGAGAGTGGAGAGAAGGAATTGGTCACTTGTAGCAGAGAGTTTCTAAGTGGTTTGTTACATTTGTTTGTCTGACCCAGTCTGAACCTTTTGATCTCCATTTCCTGCCTTGCCTCTTCTGTGTCTCACCTCCTCAAGTCCTTACCTACACCTGTGCTAAATGCTATTGTGGATGATACTTTGCTGGATGTGAATGAGAGTTTGGAGGGAAGGCCCAGGATGAGATACCCCTATCTGAAAGTATTTAGGCCCAGGACCCACTTCCTGGACCTCACTGTCCAGAAATGCCTTACTAGGCACCACTTTGATAGGGCTGTTATACAGCACCTCTGTGACCAGCTACAACCCCTCCTCCAGGCCAGGATGCACAGGAATAAGCCAGTGCCAGTCCATCTTAAGGTCTCTGCCGCCCTCACCTTTCTTGCCATCTGCACTTTTCAGCCAATGGTAGCAATGTTATAATGCCTTTGTATTGCTCCATGGTGCAACCGCACCTCAAATATTGTGTTCAATTCTGGTCGCCGCATCTCAAAAAAGATATAGTGGAATTAGAA
Organism: Microcaecilia unicolor; assembly: GCF_901765095.1. Classification (NCBI taxonomy): domain Eukaryota; kingdom Metazoa; phylum Chordata; class Amphibia; order Gymnophiona; family Siphonopidae; genus Microcaecilia; species Microcaecilia unicolor. The sequence goes on along the minus strand of NC_044039.1, from coordinate 182,686,707 downwards.
AAGGTGCAGAGAAGGGCGACGAAAATGATAATGGGGATGGGACGACTTCCCTATGAGGAAAGGCTAAAGCGGCTAGGGCTCTTCAGCTTGGAGAAAAGGCGGCTGAGGGGAGATATGACAGAGGTCTATAAAATAATGAGTGGAGTTGAACGGGTAGATGTGAAGCGTCTGTTCACACTTTCCAAAAACACTAGGACTGGGGGGCATGCGATGAAGCTACAATGTAGTAAATTTAAAACGAATCGGAGAAAATTTTTCTTCACTCAACGTGTAATTAAACTCTGGAATTCGTTGCCAGAGAATGTGGTAAAGGCGGTTAGCTTAGCGGAGTTTAAAAAAGGTTTGGACGACTTCCTAAAGGAAAAGTCCATAGACCGTTATTAAATGGACTTGGGGAATATCCACTATTTCTGGGATAAGCAGTATAAAATGTTTTGTACATTTTTGGGATCTTGCTAAGTATTTGTGACCTGGATTGGCCACTGTTGGAAACAGGATGCTGGGCTCGATGGACCTTTGGTCTTTCCCAGTATGGCAATACTTATGTACTTCTATAGGCTTCACCTAGCCTGTCATCTCCAACTGTCTTGCCCAGTTTCTCAATGCCTTCCTCACCCATACCACACAGTATATTACCTTCTCCACTACCGCCCATGTCCTCCAGAACATCATGGCTCAGTTCAATGCCATAGACGGCTTCCCCTCAATCATAGGCCTCATTGACTGCACACACATCACACTCAGATTCCCCCTGGACACACAAGGACACTTGTAGGAATAGTACATAAGTACATAAGTATTGCCATACTGGGAAAGACCAAGATCTGCAAGCCATTTGTGATATCTAGGGGGAAACTGGGGATGTGTGCTTGGTACCCGGGGTGCACCCATGATGCTTATATACTCCAGCACTCAGAATCCACCACAGGTTTGTCCACCAGTGGCTGGCTCCCAGGTAAACTGTACAGGGATTCCTAACCTCCATACCCACTCCCTCACCTCCTAATGTCACCACACTTTCTCCCTTAAGATATACCCAACCCCCCACTCCACAATGTCCCCCATACCAGCCAATACACACCCATATCTGTGATTCCTGCTCCCCCCACAGGTGACAGGCTACCCCCATCAAACTCTTGACTCCCATTGTCCACCTTCAAAATAAGACAGAGGGGCAATACAATAAAAGCCATAAGAACACCAAGACCATTATTGTGTTGACCTTTGGCCAACTCAAAAATAGATTTAGATGTCTCAACCGTCCTCTACAACCCAGAAAAGGTTGCTCCTATAGTCAATGCATGGACGTAGCCCCCCCCCCCCCCCCCCCATTCTTCTTGCCTATGAAGAAAAACCCCGCCCCAGCAGGAGATGTGGACGGGCGAATGAACCCTCTCTGCAGGTTATCTTTAATGTATGCTGACATTGTTTTGGTCTCAGAGCAAGAGAGGGGGTAGACTCTACCTCTCGGGGGTGTCTTTCCGGTGTGGTGGTAGAGTCTCAGCCTGTTGTTTAGAGAATATGTCAGCATATTCTTTGTAAGTCCGGGGAAGGTCGTCTCTGGTCTCCAACTTACTGATAGCCACCAGAATGGTGTGACCCCCAGGCTGAGAAGTCACCCAGTTCCCAATCAATGTGGGGATTATGTTTCTGCAGCCAAGGAAGGCCCAGTATGATAGAGTTTACTGCCGTCTGGAGGATATACAGAGCTATTGCTTCTTTATGTAGAAACTCAATCCTCAAGCAGAGGGGATTCGTTTTTGCCCCGATGATCACTTGGATGTTTCTGTATATAGAAGAAACAGAGATGGGCCGTGGTAGGTCCTGGGTGGGAATACGGTAGTGATGGACCAGAGTCTCAATGAAGCTATCTCTGGCCCCAAAGTCAATGAACGCCTCACTGGCAAATTCTGGGTCCACTTCTATAGTGCCAGGGACCAGCAATCGAATGAAGAACTGAGTCCTGCTTCTCCAGCTAGAACTAGGCTTGAATGTTTCCTGCTTTCTTGGGATACCAGCAGGTATACTGGCCTTTCTCACCATACATACACATATCCTGGGTCCTTCTACGCTGCTTCTCCTGATCCAAGAAGCCCAGTTGATCAACCTACGTAGACTCTCTGATCTCAGCTGACACGGAGGGCTTCGAAGGAGAAGGAGAGGATTTGGAAATTGGGGGCCAGATGAAATAGCCTGCGGCTAGCTTGGTGCACTTGTGCCTGCTCATGGAAGTGGATAGCCACTCGAGTGCACAGTAAGATGAGGTCATCAAGGATTGTTGGGTGCTCTCGCCCTGCTAGTTCATCCTTGATCTGGGAGGGCAGACCCTGGCAGAACATGCAACCAAGCTCTCACTGTTCCATTCCAATTCAGTAGCAGGGGTCCGAAACTGGATGGCTTAGTCGCCACTGTCTGCGACCCTTACTGTAAATTCAGTAACTCTGAGGCCAAAGAGAAGACCTTCCCTGGTTCTTCAAACATTCTTCAGAATTGACCCAAAAATTCAGCAAAATTGTTCAATATTGGGTTGTTCTGCTCCCAGTTAGGGGAGGCCCAAGCGAGAGCAGAAACTATAAGAAGTGAGCTAATGTAAGCCACTTTGGCTCTATCAGGAACAAAGTCTCAACTTAGAAACAATTTCACATTGATTCAGGAATCCCCAGCAGAACTTTGGATTCCTGTCGACCCGTGGAGGAGGAGCAACACAAATCCCCATGATGCTGGGGGCGGCGACTGGACCAGGAGCTATAGCAGGTGGGGAGGTTGTGGCTTGTGGTGCACTAGGGTTCTGGAAGTGGTCCATACGTTGGGTCAAATCCTGTACAACTCCAGATAGCTGTTGGAGCTGAATGGCCAAGCCCTGCAGTAATTGCAAGGCTGGTGACTCCGTCAAGATCATGGCCTTCGCAAACTGTTACAAGACTGGATGGTGAGCCCTTGGACCACTGTTGGGCCAGGAGGCCCAAGTCACTGAGGTGGCAGATGGAAGGCCAGAAATGGAGACAGTAAAGGAGACAAGGCGGGCGCAGCAGGAACTAGGACTGGAGACAAGATGGCCATGGCTGGAACTGGAGCAGGACCAGCAGGAACTAGTACTGGGATCAAGATGGCCTTGGCTGGAACTGGAGCAGGACCAGCAGGAGCAGCTGATACTGGAACCCAGTCGGGCTTGACTAGAACTGCAGCAGGACCAGCAGGAGTTGATACTGGAACCCAGTTGGGCTTGACTGGAACTGCAGTAGGAACTGGTACTTGGCTGGAACTGGAGCATGAACAGCAGGAACTGGTACTGGAACCATGGTGGGCTTGACTGGAACTGGAATAGGAATAGCAGGAACAAACACTTGGCTGGAACTGGACCAGGAATAGCAGGACTCACAGAATGTCAGGCCCCGGAGTAGGATAGTGAGTCCTTTTGTCAGACAAAGTCTAACAGCCGAACAACCCTGACCTTACCTTGGGGACTGGAGATGAAGACCCAGGTTTCCGCAGCACAGTCCAGGTCCGGGCAAAGACAGGTGGCTAAGCACAGTCCAGGTCCAGGCTAGGCAAGGCTCAAAGCAGGTTGCAAATAAAAGCTCAGTCCAGGTTCAAGCAAAGATACAAAGACAGGCTGCAAGCAAAAAACAGTCCATATCCAGGCAAAGGTTCAAAGGCAGGCGGCAAACAAAACACAGTCCAGGTCCAGGCAAAGGTTCAAAGGCAGGCGGCAAACAAAACACAGTCCAGGTCCAGGCAAAGGTTCAAAGGCAGGCGGCAAGCAAACGCAGTAGTCCAGTTCCAGGCAAAGGTTCAAATCAGGTCAGGCAGCAAGCAGAAGAAGAAACACAACACAACGCACCAGTCACTCTACCTAAGTAGAAGCCGAAGCAAAGCAAGTGGGAAGGCTTGCTCTTAATATAGCCCCCTCCCTTAGAGAGACAAGCTACAGCTGGCAAGTGCAGGAAGACTGACGTCAGCTGGCCAGGGAGAGCCCGACAGGTTAATCAGCAGGAGGAGGCGGAGTCCGGACAGGGAAAGCCAATCTGGGCGTAGGAGGCAGGGCCCAAGTTCCCGGGCTCCGCGCCCGAAAGAGAATAGCTGCTCCAGGAGCGCCGGTGCTACCAAGATGGCCAGCGCTCCCACCGCAGGGATGACCACATCAGGGCAAAAGCCCCGCGCTGACGCTGTCCCGCTGGTCCGGGCAGTGCGTACGGCCACCACTCCCTCTCAAGGAGGCGAGGCCAGGGAGCGACCCAGCCGCGAGGAGCGGCGTGAGGGACGGGCCAGATGCACAGGTTAGAAGCACAACACAGAAGTCAGGCAACACATGGTTAGGCAAGGCTGACAAGTGTTGTGAAGGCAACGAGGGAAGGGCTGGCTGCCTTTAGTCAAAAGTACTGATATCATTGTGCATCAGTGGCAGCCAGCCCCTAGAAAAGGCGCATGGGGACCAATGATTTTTCCAAGATGGCGTTTTGCACACACGCACCTGAGTGAGCTCCCTGAGGACGCTGTGGACTGTTGCCTCTTGCGGTTCCCTCGTCTCGTCGTTCGCGATGGGAAAGCGGAGGGGGAAGGTGAGGGAGCTTCCCTCAGCTCCTGGACCTTCGTCGGCATTGAGGCAATCGATTTTGCAGTTTCCCAGGACGCCGCCGGGACCTCTATGTACATCGACTCCTTCTGCCACTGTCGACGTGCCGACGTCGATGGGAAGCGGAGACGGGGTTTCCCTGAGCCCCGAAGACCGCAGGGAACCTCCACAACCAGGAAGTGAACTGTTCGCCGCAGCCCAGACAGTATCCGATACCGAAGGGGTAAATTCGGAGCTGCCAGAGGGGAGGACAGCGGCGAACTTGAGTGGGACCACGGACCCTGTGTTTTCGGCCGATTTGGCCTCAAAGGTACTGCCACAAGCTATTATTAATAGACTTTCTCGTACCGAGACCCCACCACACTCCCTTTTGCCATCAGGTGGAATAAGCAAACCCTCTATTGTGACACTTGAGTCACTGTGGGATATGGTATATAATACTCACTCCTCTATGCAAAGTATGCTAAAAGAAAATACTAATGATATTAAAACTCTCTCAGAAGCAGTTCTGATTCAGGCACAGGTGACAGCACAGCAGTCCTTTAAGATTGAAAAAGTAGATACTAAGATTCAAGAAATGGGGTCTTTGGAATCCGCTTTGGTTAAGGACAATACTTTCCTACATAAACGTTTGGAATACCTTGAAAACCAGTCTCGGAGACTTAACCTTCGGTTTCTCAATTTCCCCAAGTCTCCTCTAATTCCTTCAATAGAGATGGTGAAAAAATATATGATTGACATTCTAGGAATGGACAAAGACTCATTGCCTCCCATAACTCGGGCCCATTACATCTGGAATACTAGGGGGGCATTAGGAGACCCCCCTAGACGAGAAATGGGTGAAGAAATGAACCTTACTTCCTTCCTAGAAAGTTCACTGGATGTGATTACCTACAGGACTACAATGTTAGTCACTTTTGTGCTGGAGCCGGATCGGAATGCAGTGTTAAGACTTTTCCTGAGGCATTTAGATGAACTGTTTATGGGCTCCAAGGTTAGGATTTTTCCTGATCTTTCTAGGCCGACACAAGTGAGACGGAGGGCCTTTTTGGAACTCCGTCCCAGAGTAGAAGCCTTGAAAGCTAATTTTGTTTTACGTTTTCCCTGTATATGTACTGTTCTGCTTGAGGGCAAACAATTTCAATTTGTAGACCCTAAACAGCTTAAAGATTTTCTAGATGCTAGAGTTGAAGTGACTGTTACATGCCCTCCTACACAGCAGGCTGGAGTCTGAATTTAGAGGTAGTAAGTGTGTAATAATAACTTAATGCTTTTTTCTTTTTCTTTTCCTTTTCTTGGAATCGCTTTTCTTTAGTTGTGGACGGAAAAAAAAGTGTTTATTGTTTCCTTATATTACTTTTTGTAAAGAATCTCTTTTGTTATTTCAATGTGAATTGTATAATCACATAGCTGTGTGAATCATTAAATGATTAATAAAGGGAAAAAAAAAAAAAAAAAAAAAAAGAAAAGGCGCATGGGGCATGCACAAATGCGCCTAGGGAACCAGCTGCTGAGAAGGCATCCTGTAGTGTGCAGCACCTGGCACATTAGAGCCACCACAAGGCTTGAGACCAAGGGAACCCGGCTCTGGAATGACCATGTGGTTCGCTCACAGTCCCCAAGGACATGCAGGTAATGGGCACAGCGACAGCCATGACAAAACTTTAGTATAATGGCCCCATTGTCTTGATTATATTGTGGAAGGGTGAATTACAAATGTAAAAGAAACAAATAAAGAAAAGCAAAATAAATGTGTAAGACTTAGGGATCATTTTACTAAAGGGCATTGAGCCCCTAACGTGGTTAGCGTACACTGTGCACGCTAAACACGCATTATCTATTTTTTTAAGGGCATGTCATGGATGGAAAGTGGGCATTCCCACATCATTCAGCTACAGTGTTATGATTAGCATGTGCTAACCAGATAACACAGAGTTAACATGGGAGCAATAAAAAGGATGTGGTAAGTGTTCCCGCATTAACATTGCAGATACCACATGCTAATGGGTACATTAGAATACAACGTTCAAGTAAAACAATAAAAAAAGGCACTAACAAATGCTACATTCAATCTGGGCTTAGCCTGTGGAAAAAGTACCACGTAAACTCACGTTAAACCCAGATTATACCACAGCTTAGTAAAACGACCTCCTAGTGTTGGCTTGCTATAAATTGGTATTAAGGCCATATCTGGTAACCTCATCCATTAGGGGTCAAACTCCTTTATACAAAGCATATGAAACTATCAACAGGCAGAGATGTGCTATTTTTCAATCACCTTCACTATTCTTAATTTTAAAGATAATGATGAATAACTTCTAATGTTTGGATATAACTTGATAAGTTATAAAAATATTTTTAATGTTAAAAGTTAATTAATATTTAATTATCTCAGTTAAGACTAAAATAAAGTGCTATTTACTTACATATCCATGTAAGAAATCATGTAAATAAAAAACATTTAGGGAGTTCTTTGGCATCAAACAAAAGCTGCAATTGCTCATGAAAATAACTTCATACATTCTTACCAATTTGCATTTTAAGACTGGAGTTACGGAGCAGTTAAAATGGCAGCTGTTCAATACTAAACTCTATCTGACAAATGTTGTGTGATCAGAGATAAATGGCATGACATGTGGCTGATGACCGCTTATAACCTTGTTCCTAGCTTTTAAAAAGGTGGGGAAAATAAGTAGATAAAAATCAAACATTTATGGGCTGTAATCCTAATTATTTCTTTTAATGCTCTCTATATTTCAGCTGTGCAAACTTAGAAATAACGTAACAAGTTGTAGGTGATACCTTGTTTATGGGACTAAAATCGATTTGCCTTCTTGCTATGCTGACTTCATCAGGTCACTGCAACTTAAATCAGCAGTCAGCCAGCCAGCCAGCACACAGAAAATATTGAAAATTGCATGAACTCCAGAAAAAAGCTATTATGTCCCGAACTGAAGCGATATCTACAAAGACAGAGGGTCAATATTACATTACCAGCAATCAATTACCACTCCATGCTTTTGCATCCACAATCATGTGTCTAGACCAGGGGTACTCAACCCAACCCTCGAGATATACATAGCCAGTCTGGTTTTCAAGATATCCCAAATGAATATGCAAGAGCTAGATTTGCATGCACTGCATTCATTGTATGCAAATCTATCTCATGCATATTCATTGTACTCAAATGAGGTTCCAAATATTTCACTCTAGATACTACACTTAAAGTCTATATTCTCAAAGTAACTACACTACAAAGTATAAATTCTTCTTTATTGATATCAAAATCATTTTTAAGCATTAATTTCTTTCACAATTATATTACAAAACATTCTGCTCAGTTCTCCTATTTTCCCTAACTCTCACACTTCTAATTCATACCGTTCACTTCAATTCTCATATAGTATCTGAAGAAATAGAGAGATATCCTAGTCACACAATGTTGCTGCAATACAGATCTTAAATGTTTTTGTTGTTTACTGTTCCTCCCTTTTGTCGCGTGCTCGAGGACCTTGGCATACTGTCAGGCTTCTTCCCCGAGAGCACTGGGTTCGTGAGCCTATGGGCCACTACCGTGGAGCGGCAGTGGCAGGCAAGATCACCTCCAAGGTAGAGATGAGACAAAACTGGACCGGAACCCCGGACTGGAGTTCTACCCCGGAACACTCGGAACTGGAACGCACCAGACGGGTGCGCACTGGAGTGGAGCCCCCTGGACTGGAACACACTGGAGGGCCCCACAGGACTGGAACATACAGGAGTGAAACCCGCTGGACTGGAACACACTGGACCTAGGCTTCACCTACGCTTGACCACCTTTCCCCGAGGGTTAAGCCCTAAGGTTCTGGCAGCCGGTAGGACTTACAGGAAAACCCGGAACTGGAACTTGCAAGCAGGAACAGCAGGAATGAAGATCCAGGAGTGCCCCCTGGCACCTAGGCGCAGGCAAGGCCGACAGGCAGGGACTGTCCGGGTTCTGGCAGTCGGCAGGTTTAAACAAAATGACTAGTAAACTGTACCTAGGCTAATAGAAACGCTATACCCAGGCAAACCAGTCATACACAAGAAACATACACAGCGCACACTCAGGAGACTTGAAAGCTATACACCAGCTAACAACAAAGCTGTGCCCAAGCTAACAAGTCATGCACTGGAAACAAACACAGAGCACTAGCAAAGCTATACACAGGCTAACAAGCCACACGGTGCCTAAGCTGGCTAGTCTAAACAAACACAGAGCACTAGCAAAGCTATACACAGGCTAACAAGCCACACGGTGCCTAAGCTGGCTAGTCTAAACAAACACAGAGCACTAGCAAAGCTATACACAGGCTAACAAGCCACAAGGTGCCTAAGCTGGCTAGTCTAAGCAAACACAGAGCACTAGCAAAGCTATACACAGGTTAACAAGCCTCACGGTGCCTAAGCTATCTAGTCAAACATAGAAACTCACAAAGAGCAAACACTGAAACAGTGTACAGAACACTCTATACACCAGGGCCCTAGATGAACAATGCAAAGGCCAGGGCTGTAGTCTCTAAGTGATTAATAAAGCCCTTCCACACCACAGACACAGCTGCAGCAATCACCTTGCATCCAAACAGAGGCTTGACACACCGAGCAGTCAGCCCAGCGGGAGCCATCTTGGATACTGGCATAGAGGAGTCGGCGGCAGCCATCTTGGAAAAGGCATAGCCCACACAGGTGAGGTTCAGTAGGGCAATCAGCACACAGAGCCAGAGAGAAACTAAGACAGAGACAGAGACAAGCAGAAGCCAGCACAGCCACTGACTCCCAGAAACAGGGTAAGTCTGAGGGTGGTCACGGCCACAGACGTAACACCTTTGTGGTTCCTTATTGCTATGCATAGGCAATCTTCGGTTCAGAGTACTCGCTGTAAAGGCAGCCATGAATTAATGTTTGTTCTTTCTCCTGTTGAAATACCAGTATACTTGTCCCGGCAAACTGTATGTTAGTTTAAAGTCACTTTTCTTCTATTATCTCTATAATGTAGAGATTATATGCTTTTCCGTTGCCATTCTCTGCAATTCTCTGTGCTCTTCAGAAGTCTTTTAACATACGGTTAATTCTTTTTCCAAATCTGTGGTAATTTTTCTTCCTCTCCACTGCTTATGAACATTCTGTCCTGCCCCTTTACTTTGAAAGCGTCAAACCCTACGCATTAAATGTGTCTCGCTCGCAACATCCTCAGGGGTTTAACTAAATAACAAACATACAATAAAAAATAAAACATAGGAAAACCTGCATTCTTCCTTCCTAACTTTTTAAAACTTTCTACACCTTCTGAAGGGCAACCTTCGAAAGCTAATCAAGAAATGTATTAATTTATGTCCAATAAAAAAAGGTATCATCTTATTTTCGTTTCCATATTTTATTTTGTTTGATTTCTATTGATTTCCTATGCTTTTAAATTCATAGCTTATTCAGGATGGGTCTCCTACAGGTGTCCGGAGCAATGGCGTAGAGGCTTTTAAACGCCGAGGCATGTGCTCTGCCTTTTACTGGCACTACATGCGACATCATCAGTAAAGAACGGCAAACACAAAGTCCCGTCCGTTCTACCTCCTTGTTTAGTCCCGTTGGGTGTACTGTGTGCCACTCAAAAATTAAGCGTTGCTCCTTTGTGAGCATTTTCTGTAACACATTACCCCCTTTGGTGACATCAAACTGAATCAGAATTAAAAGCCGCAGTTCTGCCACAGTGTGATTATGGGCCATCCAGTGTGCTACCAGAGGGGTGTCAATCTTAGCTAAATGAATATTACTAAGGTGCTGAGCCAGTCTAAGCGCATACTATGCCATAAATTACCATATCAGAATTACAATCTGTATTTATTTATTTATTTGTTTCATTTGTATCCCACATTTTCCCACCTATTTGCAGGCTCAATATGGCTTACAATTTTCCGTCATGACTTATGTCATTTCAGAGTACAAATACAATTAGTAATATATATATAACATGGATGATATCATAAACAGTCAGGTGGAAAACAGAAAACATACAATTGGTATCATAAATTGAACAAGGATTGCATAATAATATTTGTTTTCAAGAAGAATTTTTTTATTTTTTGTATTTGGTTAGGTACATCCACCCACCTGGTTTCTAATGCATACTGACAATATGCACAACTGTTGCATTTAGTGTGACCCCCCCTACCTGATGCACATTACCATATTTTGCTATTAATCTTTCTCCTATGTTTCGACCCCGAGTGTACACAAAACAAGGCATAGCTTCAAATCCCTGATGAACCCCTAAAATTGGCCAATATTTTTGAATTATGCTTCTTATTTTGATAGAGGAAGAACCGTACGGCAACACACGTTATCTTCAACACAACAAAAAGAGAAGGAGAACAAGTTAACAACCATATTTTATGTGCATTCTTTGCTCTCTTAAAAGCTTTATTAATTATTTTTGTTGGGTACCCCCTGCCCTGAAACCGTTTTTTCATATCCTTAGCTTGTTCAAGGAAATCCTGCTTTTCAGAACATAATCGTCGAATCCTTTGACCCATTGGTATACTGTTTTTCAAAGTACTTGGATGATGGCTGTTATAGTGCAATAAAGTATTGCGATCTGGGTTTTCCATAAGCTCTTGTTTTAAATTTGCCTTTATCATAAATGATATATATATATCTAGAAACTGTACTTCTTGACCACCCACTTTTACTGAAAATGAGATGTTGCTATCTACTTGATTCAGATATTCTATAAATTCTTCCAATTTTTTTAGATCTCCCTTCCATATTAATAGGATTTCATCGATATACCTTTTCCATCTTATTATGAACTATTTGTAAATGCTATTGTTCACTTAATGCTGCTCAAATAAAGCCATATAAAGGCAGGCCACTGTGGGGGCTACAGTAGCCTCCATGGGTACCCCCTTCGTCTGCAAAAAATATTTTTGTTGATATGAAAAATTATTATTTGTTATGACCAATTCAGCCATTTCATTCATCAAATTGATCTGTGCTACTGATAGTTCTAATTTGTTTAATGTTTGTGTACAATGCATTCACATGTTTAGATTTTTATTTTATTATACACTTTAGTTTCAAAATTTTTTCTAATAAACATTTATTTTATCATATTGAAAACGCTCCTCCGCGTGTCTTTATACTATACTAGCACGGATCTAGATTGAAGATGTGGACATTTAGCCTGTTTGAGAGTAGGTGTAAATGCATGCTCATGCAATATAGAGATTCATACGTATTTTATTTTTAAAAACATGCATAAATTGCGACTCCATCCATGCTCCACCCAAATGCTACCCTTGAGCATACCTACTAAACAAGGACCATGCCTACTTTTCAGCAAGACAATTTACACCCAAAAATAGTTATAAAATTATTCTCCACCATAGCAGTTTAAAAAGAGGTGCCTCTTAAAGAGCCATTTATGCGCCTATGTGAAGCCTATTTTATAAAGACAAGTAGAACCCTACTTGCATTAATAAAATAATAGCATAAGCAATAGGCATGGACATTTATTTAAGGCTCCTTTTACAAAGCCGCGCTAGCAATTCCCACGTGGCAAATGAGAGGAAGCCCATAGGAATTGAATGGGCTTCCTCTCATTTGCACATCAAAAATCGGTAGTGCGGCTTTGTAAAGGAGGCCCTTATTTATTTATTTGGATTTTGCTCACATCTTTTTCAGTAGTAGCTCAAGGTAAATTACATTCAGGTACACTTACACCAGCACTAGAACTGGTATAAACCTCTTCTTCTTCAGGGTTCAGCAGCAGGGTGAAAGACTGCGGGGGGGGGGGGGGGGGGGAGCATTTTTTTGTTCCCCGATTTTTTTTTGTTACTTTGGGCCAAGTTTTATCCAGCCCCAACAAGAGGTACAGACCTCTCGTTAGATTTTCCAGCGTTAAGGCAATTGGAAAAGGTTAGTGCATCTCATTACAATAGGGTTTCTACACAATTTGCTCATCTGCATTCCGTTTTCGTTAGCTGCTACCGTTGTCAGAAAAAAAGTCTTTAGTGCATGCCAGGGTTTACTACTTGCTCGTTAATGGCTCGTTAAGGGCTTGTTAAGTTTAGTGCATCTGGCCCTCAGTTCTGCTGTCTTGATGTCTGCTTCATACAGGAGGAGCCAGCTGTCTTGGGACAAGTGGGTACCAATGACATAGGAAAATGTGGGAGAGAGGTTCTGAAAGTCAAATTTAGGCTCTTAGGTAGAAAGCTCAAATCCAGAACCTCTAGGGTAGCATTTTCCAAAGTGCTACCCGTTCCACACGCACGGCCCAAGAGACAGGCAGAGCTCTAGAGTCTCAATGTGTGGATGAGGTGATGGTGCAGGGAGGAGGGCATTAGATTTGTAAGGAACTGGGCAACATTCTGGGGAAGGGGGAACCTATTCTGGAAGGATGAGCTCCACCTTAACCAGAGTGGGACCAGATTCCTGGCACCGGCATTTAAAAAGGAGATAGAGCAGCTCTAGCACCTAGAGTAAGGCCAACAGTCGTTCAAAAACGAATGGTTCGGAACAAGGTATCTTTCAAAGATATCACCAAAACAGGGAAGATAAGGTATCCCGATAGCGAAGTTGCAAAAGAGACCATAGTAGATCGGGTGTCCTTAAATAAAAATCAGACAAAAGATTGCAAATTAACACTGTCAACTACTGAGCAAGATGTAAATAGGAACAAGCAGCATAGTTTGAAATGTCTATATGCGAATGCCAGAAGCCTAAGAAATAAGATGGGAGAGTAAGAATATATTGCACTAAATGAAAAATTAGATATAATAGGCATCTCTGAGACCTGGTGGAAGGAGGATAACCAGTGGGACACTATCATATCGGGGTACCAATTATATAGTAGTGATAGGGTAGATCGAATTGGGGCAGGGGTAGCATTGTATGTTAAGGAGGGCCTTGAATCAAATGGATTTGAAAATTCTGCAGGAAACAGAACACATCTTGGAATCCCTATGGATTGAAATTCTATGTGTAAAGAGGGAAAAGGATCGTGATAGAAGTGTACGACTGTCCGCCTGGCCAGGATGAACAGACGGATGTAGAAATGTTATCAGAAATTAGGGAGGCTAACAAATTCGGCAACACAATAATAATGGGTGATTTCAATTACCCCGATATTGACTGGGTAAATGTAATATAAGAGGGAGGTAAAATTCCTTGACGAAATCAAGAGCTGCTTTATGGAGCAGCTGGTACAAGTAATATCTAGACCTAGTCCTTAGTGGAGCGCATGATCTGGTGCAGGAGATAATGGTGCAGGGGCCGCTTGATAATCCATTACGTTGGCATTTAGCTTTCAAAAAAGAGAGTATGATGGAACAATGGAGAGTGGCCAATGTAATGCCAATTTTTAAAAAAAATTCCAGAGGAGATCTGGGAAATTATAGACCTGTCAGTCTGACACTGGTGCCGGGAAAAATGGTAGAGACTATTATAAAGAACAAAATTGCAGAGCATATTCAAAAGCATGGATTAATGAGACAAAAGCCAACATAGATTTAGTGAAGGGAAATTCTGCCTCACCAATCTATTACATTTCTTTGAAGGAGTGAACAAACATGTGGATAAAGGTAAGCCGGTTAATACTGTGTATCTGGATTTTCAAAAGGCATTTGACAAAGTACCTCATAAAAGACTCCAGAGGAAATTAGAAAGTCAAGGGAAAGGAGTTAGTGTCCTATTCTGGATTAAAAACTGTTTAAAGATAGAAAACAAAGAGTAGGGTTAAATAGTCAGTAGTCTCAAAGGAGAAGGGTGGATAGTGGGGTTCCCCAGGGGTCTTTGTTGGGACAGCTGCTTTTTAACATATTTATAAATGATCTAGAGATGGGAGTAACTAGTGAGGTAATTAAATTTGCGGACAACACAAAGAGGCATATTTTCAAAGCACTTAGCCTTCCATAGAAACCTATGGAACTTTGGAAGGCTAAGTGCTTTGAAAATATGCCTCAAAGTTATTCAAAGTTGTTAAATCACAAGAGGATTGTGAAAAATTACAAGAGGACCATACAAGACTGGAAGACTGAGCATCTAAATGGCAGATGACATTTACTGTGAGCAAGTGCAAAATGATGCATGTGGGAAAGAAGAACCCGAATTATAGCTACGTAATACAAGGTTGCACATTAGGAGTCACTGATCAGGACAGGGATCTAAGCATCATCGTTGATGATACATTAAAGCCCTCTGCTCAGTGTGTGGCAGCGGTTAAGAAAGGAAATAAAATGTTAGGTATTATTAGGAAAGGCATGGAAAACAAAAATGAGGACTTTATAATGCCTTTTTATCGCTCCATGGTGCAACGGCACCTCGAATATTGTGTTCAATTCTGGTCACCACATCTCAAAAAAAGATATAGTACAATTAGAAAAGGTACAGAGAAGGGCAACAAAAATGATAAAGGGGATGGGATGTCTTCCCTATGAGGAAAGGCTAAAGTGGCTAGGGCTCTTCAGCTTGGAGAAAAGACGGCTGAGGGGAGATATAATAGAGGTCTATAAAATAATGAGTGGAGTGGAACGGGTAGATGTGAATTGCTTTTTTATTCTTTCCAAAAATACTAGGACTAGGGGGCATACAATGAAGCTACAAAGTAGTAAATTTATAAAAAATAGGAGAAAATATTTCTTCACTCAATGTGTAATTAAACTCTGCAATTCGTTGCCAGAGTATGTAGTAAAAGCAGTTAACTTAGCGGGGTTTAAAAAGGGTTTGGATGGCTTCCTAAAGGAATTGGGGAAAATCTACTGCCTATTTCTATGATATGCAGCATAAGATATATGGTACTGTTTTGGGATCTTGTCACGTACTTGTGACCTGGATTGGCCACTGTTGGAAACAGGATGCTGGACTTGATGGACCTTCAGACTGTACCAGTATAGCAATACTTATGTACTTAGAAGACAAAGCAGTGAGCTTCAGAAACGAGGCTCCAATTCTGCTCTGCTCAGTTCTATATTTCTGGTTACATTGCCTGCTGTAGAAGACAACTCAGGTGAGGCTGAACATCCTATATAATAATTCTCACCTCCATCAGGATGTGCTTGGGACCGTGCCTGCCGGAAGTGGTCTGCTAGGCAGGCACGCACTGACCTCAGTGACATCAGTGACAGACAATTTGGCAAAGCAAAACAATCTGAGTGCTGGCCATTAGGACACAGGGTAGATAGGAGCGTTTTAAAAAAGACTGAAGGAAACGAAAGTGTTAAACTGGAGAAGGGGGTTGGGGGGGAGTTGTGAACGACTGAAAGACATGCAAATTTGGGACAGGAAAACAATCTCAATGCTGGCCATTAGCACACAGGGTACATAGCAGAGTTTTAAAAGACTGAAGGAACCTGAAGGAACCGAAAGTGTTCGGGGGGGGGGGGGGGGGGGGGCAAGTTCTGAATGAATGAAAGAAATGAAAATTTACAAGAGGAACACAATCTGAATGCCGGGCATTTGGACACAGGGTAAATAGGACACTTAAAAAAAAAAATGAAGGACGTGAAACTGTTACATCTTGGGGGAGGGGTGAGGAGGAAAGCGGTGGGGTATCCGGATACTGGGCGTTAGGGCCACGGGGGTACATAGACTTTTGAAAGCCTTAAGGAACCCAAAGTGTGGGAAGGAGGAGGAAAAGGAGGGGAGGGAACGGGGTGAGGGGCATTAGGAACAGGGGAGGGGGCCCTGCCACTCATTCTCACACACACACTGTCACACAGACAGTCACACACTGTCACACAGACAGTCTCACTCTGTCACACACCCGCACATTCACTCTGGCTCTCTCTCTCAAACATACACACTCCCAGGAAAACCTTGCTAGCGCCCGTTTCATTCGTTCCAGAAGCGGGCCTTTTTTACTAGTGCAATAGATAAATACTGTGTGGTTCTTTTGCTTGGCTCTGCATTGTTGTTCACACTGCCTCTGTATAATTGCTGTTTTGTACAGTACTATACATATTGTGAAACATACAGCTCTGTAATTGTGCTCAAATTGCCTGCTGTACAAGAAGCACAATTAGGCCCTATACATTTTTTTTTTGGTTCCTGGTTAGTGTTAATAAATAATACTATATTTTAAATACAGATACCGTATGTCTGTTTTTTATGCATAAAGGAGCCCTCTTACTAAGGTGCGATGAAAAATGGCCTGCACTGGTGTAGGCATGTGTTTTGGACACATGCAGGCCCATTTTTCAGCGCACCTGGAAAAAAAGCCATTTTTGTGGCCAATAATGGACGTGCGGCAAAATTAAAACCAGCGTGCGTCCATTTTCAGCTTGAGACCTTACCGCCACCCACTGACTTAATGGTAAGGTCTCATACGTTGACCAGACGGTAATTGTGAGCACGTGAAAACTGGTGATTACCACCAGGTAAGCACCACGCGGTAGAAAATATTTTCTATCGTGTGTTTTGGACGCACGTAAAAAATGGAATTACCGTCTGGGGCACACGGTAGCCAGGCAGCAGTTCCAATTTGACACGCGTTGGCGGTGCCTACGTGCCTTAGTAAAAGGGCCCCAAAGTATGTTAAGCACATTTTCTATGTATTTTTAAGGGGTTACCATTGTTTCCCCCCATTATCCGACTTGTCACTTTATCTGACAACAGCTCGGTCCCATTTATGTCAAATAATTGAGACTCTACAGTATTTCTAGGTCTTTTCCCTACCATTCCTCTTCCTCTTCAATTGACTGCTTGGCCTGCCCTTTCTTTATCCTACCCTCGTGTGTTTCCAGATCTCTCAAGCCTCTCTGTCTGCACCAGACCTTCTTGCATTCCTTTTCTGTACCCCTACCTCTGCCCTTTCACCAGCCTTTTTTATGGTCCTCCAAATCCTCTTTCCCTCTCTCCATCCTCCACTATCCCAGAAACACCCCAATTTCCTATAATTAAATATGCATGTCTGTGAAGACTGGGCGTGTACTTCTAACAATGCAGGGAAGGGAAATTTTCATTTGTAGGAACTTACTAATGCACAGGTTAAATATGTTGAAAACTATTCTCTACAAGTTGCATAGTTAATGTGAAACATTCTTATACAATTGTGCTCCAGATCACCATAAGAGTTTATAGAAGAACTCTGTTGAGAATTGCCTCTATTTCCTTGCACAAAGCACAATAAACATGTTTACTGAAGAAAAATAATCCTTATATAAATTCAACTAAAATGTAGGGCCTAGTATATGCACAACAAAAAACAGTTGAGATGACAAAAAAAACAAAAAACAGAAGTGTAGTCAAAGATATCACAAAAGAATGCACAGGCTGTGTTTCGGCTAGATTGCCTGCATCAGGAGTCCAAAAAACAATCCATTGAAATTAAGGAGGAGAAGTGTTGCCACTACAACTGCTTAATATAACGTCTGCTTTTGGATTGTTTTCATATTACTAAAGGTATATATAGTGTGAGTCCCCTATAGTTTTTAACAACATCTTGAGGAGGCTGTACATTTTTGTACATCTCACATATGCACATTTGGATAGTTTAACGGATTCCTGATGCAGGTAATATAGCCGAAACATGGCCCCTGTTGAGTCTACCAAGCAATCTTGTGTTCTTTTATGATATCCATATGTGCTGGTGCCAATAAAAGAACTTCTTCTTTGACGACATCTTTGGCTGTACTCTGGTTTCGTTGGTCATCTCCACTATTTTTGGTTGTGCTTTGAGGTGTGGAGGTTTGTCCCTCTTTTATGTTTTCTTTGGGCCTTCTATATGCACAGTGATATTGATGAGAAAATGTTGCATGAAATAGATTCTTACAGGAAGATAAACACATGACCATATTCAAGTTGGTTCACATTACCTGTCATGTGTTCTCATAAAATCCCAGAACTTCTTTGTGCCATTCTGCAAACAGAAAAAGAACAGTAACAACAAGGTAATCATAACAAACTGAGTGCACTGAAATCAAACGTATCATTTTGACATATGAACCTTTCTTTAAGATCTGGAAAGGCAGGTTAACCATATCAGCATTTTCAGCTTCTACAAAACAACATTATGGTGAATATTATCATCTTCTGCATTGCTTTCAATAACTAAACAAAGCTGTTATTATCAAAGTTTCCACTATTTTTTCTTGGGGCATGTGTAAGTGTACACAAGTGGTGCATATAAACTTGCCAACTGAGTAGAAATGGGGGAGGGGGCACAGCCTTGCTATTCAGCTTTCATCTCATCTTACTCTTCCTTAGTTTTTCACCTACTCACTATACACCATTTTCCTTTCTTTTGCCCTTCCATTCTTTTTCTGTTTCACATTCATTTTCTCTCTCTATATATATACATGTATAAATAAACACTCCCATTCCCATCCATCCTCATTTCTTATCCCTTATCTTTCTTCCCTGCATTTGCCCCACTTTCTTCTCTACCCCTCCCTCACAATTTGTCCCTTCCTTCTTCCCCTATCAAGCATTGGATCTTCTGCCTCTCTGCTTTCTACTGTATTTCCATCATCAGTGTCCTACCCAATTCCCTTTCTCATAATTTGTCCTTTGCCTCTTTATTCCTACTCCAGCATTTCTCCCCTGACCAACCACCACTAACTTCTCTTCCTAGGCACAATGGTTGCTGATCCTACAACTTTGGAGTTTTCAATTTACAGTTCCTCCTCATTCTGTGGTGGTTTCCCCTCTTCCACTTCCACTGCTGCATACCAGTTGTTCATCTCAAGTGAAGATGGAGTAGGGAGTGTTAATTTTACTGGCTTTATTAATCTTTTACTAGCTGTCATCTCGCAAGGACTAGTTACACACACACACACACACACACACACACACACACACACACACACACACACACATATATATATATATATATATATATATATATATATATATATATATATATAAACGACCACATCAACTGTACAGTGCAAAAGTAACATGGGAGAGGAGCAAATTTATGGAGATTATAATGCACCATTTACATGGTACCTAAGTATAACCCATACCCTACTATTAAACAACTACTTGGCACACTTGCTGTAAATCTTGACCTTGCACAAGTGTACAAGCAATTGATTGTGGATGGAGAAGTAGCAGATACCCAGAAAATCATTACTCGTTGAGAAATGGAGGTGGTGGGGACAGTGAGTAAATTCCAAAAGGCATGGGGTAAACACAGAGGATCCCTATATAGTAGGATGATGGAATCAAAGCAAAACAAATTCATTTCACACTTAAATAAAGGCACAGAAAGATGTAATGTGCTGAAATGGCAGGTACAACCCTGAACAAAGGCATTGAGGGGTATAACCTGCATGAAGCAGTAGATATAATCTAGTCACTTTATTGGGCAGACTAGATGGAGCATACTGATCTTTATTTGCAGAAATTTCCTAATATTACTATGGGCTCTTTTTCACCATTTAGGGAAGGGAAATGAACTTGATATATCGCCTTTCTGTGGTTTTTGCAACTAAACAATAGGCTACATTTACTGAACAAACCCTTTTGGTTAATCATGTTGAGATTAGGCTAGAAAAGCAGCTGAAAATATTGGGAGCTATATTTGATGAGCATCTATCTTTTGAACCCCATGTAAATGGGGTAATTAGAACGGTATTTCATACAATGAAAAAAAAACTGAGGATTAGAGCCAATTTTAATGCGTTTAAGATTATTGCATAATCACTTCTCCTGGCTCACATGGAGGGGCATAATCGAACGGAAACGCCTATCTCCATGGGCGTTTATCTCCAAGAACGGGTCTGTGAAGGGGCGGGCCGAACCGTATTTTCGAAAAAATGGACGTTTTTGAGCTGGGCGTTTGTTTTTTTAGCGATAATGGAAACTAAAAACGCCCAGCTCAAAAACGACCTAATCTGAGCCATTTGGTCGTGGAAGGGGCCACGATTCGTAGTACACTGGCCCCCCTGATATGCCAGGACACTAACTGGGCACCCTAGGTCAGTGCGGTGGACTTCAGAAAAAGCTCCCATACCCATAGCTCCCTTACCACGGGTGCTGAGCTCTCAACCCCCCTCCCCCAAAACCCACTACCCACAAATGTACAACACTACCATAGCTCTTAGGGGTGAAGGGGGCACCTACATGTGGGTACAGTGGGTTTTGGAGGCCTCCCATTTACCAGCACAAGTGTTACAGGTGGGGGGGGGGGATGGGCCTGGGTCCACCTGGCTGAAGTGCACTGCGGTACCCACTAAAAGTGCTCCAGGGACCTGCATACACGCAGGCCTCTAGGACTGGTTGCTGCTATATAACATTGGCACACCAGTTGACACCTGAAGACTAATCTCTCCAAAAACGTCCTTTATTGGAATAACCACGTTTACTCACAGTTAACTGCAGATCAGAGGTTGTGCCCCACTGGCAACGAGTCTCCCTGGTACTGAGATGAGCAGTAGGTCAGAGCTGGCAGAATGCTGTACAATGCCCTCTTTCAGCCACATTCAAGGGAAGAACTAAGTTCTCTAACGTGGCTAACACAGGAAAGGGAACTAAAACTGGCTTACAAAAATGGCCACTACCGCATGGACTACAACAGGAAACACAACAGGGCACACTCTGATCCAGTAGGCAGGGGGAAAAGCACCATGGGAGAAGAGCCTTGTGAGACTGTAACACAAGCTAATGAAATCACGGAGCCCAATACTCTACACCCACCACAATGCAATGCTGATGTGACCCTGTACTGCACCCGAGAGCCACATCTGACCCAGGGAAAGGCTGTGAGAGGATCGAACACATTCTGCTGTCATGGAGGTGGGTACGGCATTTGAGGCTGGCATACAGGCTGAAAAAAAAAGTTTTTAAAGTGGGGGTTTTTTTTGGTGGGAGGGGGTTAGTGACCACTGGGGGAGTCCAGGGAGGTCATCCCTGATTCCCTCCAGTGGTCATCTGAGCAGTTGGAGCACTTTTTTGGGACTTGTTCGTGAAAAAAAAGGGTCCACAAAAAGTGACCCAAAATCGCGGTAAAAACGCCTTTTTTTCGATTATCAGCTAAAGACGCCCATCTCTCCTCGGCTGATAACCACGCCCCAGTTCCGCCTCTGACACGCCTCCGACACGCCCCCATCAACTTTATTCATTTCTGCGATGGAGTGCAGTTGGAAACGCCCAAAATCGGCTTTCGATTATACCGATTTGGGCGCCTTTGCGAGACAAACGTCTATCTCCCGATTTAGGTCGCACTATAGGCGTTTTTCTCTTTCGAAAATAAGCTGGATAGATTATTAGCAACAAAAGGAGGAAGGCTACTGTGGCTCTAACATCCGATAATCCAACAACAACAAGTGAAGAGTCCAGTATAAATGCTTAATCAGATAATCAACACGATGTATTTAAAATTCCAATCTTCCTTTATTTTCAAACATGCTCTTCTTTTTATGTAACAAACAATTGTTGAGCACTTAGCTACAGTATGGCTCAACGGTGGCCAAACCCGTTTCACTTTACATGCTTCATCAGGAGCCGTGCATCAACTTTCTTATAATATCTAACAAGATGGTATAACATATTCTTGTGATGACCTATAAAACAGATACATAACAATTACATCTGTGAAAAATCACAAATTGGCTAGTGTCCAATCCTTACTTACAGAATCATTAATATAGCTTAGCACTTGATTACTTCAGTAGATAATATCAGTTCAATATATTTCTAAGACAAATCAATATATGATGTCATAATATCATCCTATCATTTACATACTGTATATACTCAAAGTTCAACATTCTAGTCAGAATAACAAAATTTATATTGGCAATTGTGAGATTATACACATAAATACTATTCAAATTAAATACCATTCTTTTTAATCAATCTAGTTTTCTTTAATCAATTAGTCACATTACAACTTATGCCACTCAGATCTTTCCTTTCAACATACTAAGCTGTTAAACAAATTGATGTATGTTCTTACATAAACTGTCTTTTCTAAATAAAGCTTGTTGTTAATAAGCCATCTTTCAAAGAAAAGGATCTTTTCTGAAACAATTGTTTCACTATATTATAAAAAGTCAAGCATTGGCCGGTGTTAAATCCTTACTTATCAAATCATTAGCTTAACTAACGCTTTATTACTTCAGTAAACATAAGAATAGTCACATTCTTTTTACAATATACTCACATTGCATCTTATCAGATATCAATTCTTTCATACAGCGTTCTTAGCTGTTGAACAGATTAGTGTGTATTTTTTCAATCTAACTTTTCTGCTTAAAACTTGCTACCAATTATCCATCCTCCAATGAGAAGATCACCTTTCTTAACCAATCAATCCCAAAAAACAAGGCAAACAATCTGCAAAATCCAATATGGGAAAAAAAAGCCAGCAGATCAATGCCACAACAAAAAGATTTTATTGAAGATACCGTGTATGAACAAATCGCCCGACACAGGCCGTGTTTCGCCCACCTAGGGCTGCGTCAGGGGCTAATTTGAAACCTTCGTAAAGGGGCAAATATGGTGCATAAAAGTAAAAAAAAAACAGCTCAAATGGGAATCCTGTGGTCTCTAGCATACACAAATGGACACACCATTATTGATAATGGTGTGTCCATTTGTGTATGCTAGAGACCACAGGATTCCCGTTTGAGCTGGTTTTTTCTTGACTTTTATGCACCATATTTGCCCCTTTACGAAGGTTTCAAATTAGCCCCTGACGCAGCTCTAGGTGGGTGAAACACGGCTTGTGTCGGGCGATTTGTTCATACACGGTATCTTCAATAAAATCTTTTTGTTGTGATATTGATCTGCTGGCTTTTTTTCCCTTAACCAATCAATCTACCGCATTATTTAAAGTTACCAATCAGTGATTGGTAAGAACATAACACAATCTTCATCATCAGTCAATGGCTCTAATCTACTGCATTCCTAGATTGTTACCCAATTCAACTAGACAAAGCAATGTCTCAACATTCCTTTAATTAACATTGTTAGCAGTAGAATGCACACCACTCAATTAGGTTGTTTAAGCCTGCTGATTCCAATTAGTCCAAAGGATGAATCCATTCTTACTCTTATTGTAAGAGTTGCCTACCCCTATCTACTCCTCTGATGTTTAATTTCACCACATCAATTATCAATTATCCATCCTCCAATGAGAATATCACCTTTCTTAACCAATCAATTCACTGTGTTATTCAGAATTGCCAATCAATAGTTAGTAAATGTAGATGCGTTCCCCGGTCCTATCCGCTATTCTATACACCATGCTTAACTTTAGGCGCATTATATAGAAAAGTGCTGAGCACTTTAAATTGGATGCATCTATAGTGAGTGCCTTATCTAATATTACCCCTAATGATTTTCTGTTTCTGAAGGGCTCAAAGTTACAAAAAATGAAGACTTAAAATGGGGTTTACAGTCCACTGTACTAACCACTAGGCTGACCCTCTGATCTGCATGGGTATCTGTAGGGCCAGTTTCCAAGAATTCAGTTATACATCCATGTCACTTATTTTCTCCTGTTAAAAATTTGGACTTTTCAGTTTGTAAAATGGATGTTCAAGTTGGACGTTTCCAATGCATGGATGTCCATCTCACAAATTTTCAAACAGGTCCTGTTCAAAAATTCATGAGATTGACATACATCTGGGGCATTCTGACTTGGATGTTCCTTTCCCAATTTGAACGACCTTTTAAAATTGCCCCTCTGAATGTACCATATGATGATGCCACAAATTATACAAAAGCCGCATTTTTTATTAAGCATAGAGCTGCTGATATTTATTTTATTTAAAAATTTATAGCCCACACTATCCCTGTCTTTCCAAACCAACTAGTGCATTGGGAATCATGCTCTAGGCAATAGTGAGATGTGAATGTGTAGACTGATGACCACGTCGCAGCCTTGCAAATTTCTTCTATAGAGGCTGATCTCAAGTGGGCTACTGATGCAGCCATGGCTCTGACAAGACTCTCAAGATGTAAGTAAAAGAAATGCAATCTGCTAGCCCAATTGGAGATTGTGTGTTTCCCGAAGGCAACTCCCATCCTGTTGGGATCAAAAGAAACTGAAAGCTGGGTGGACTGTCTGTATGGCCTAGTCCACTCCAAGTGGAAAGGCAAATGCTCATTTGCAGCCCAAGGTGTGCAGTGTGCTCTTGCCAGGATGGGCCTGAGGTTTGGGAAAAAATATTGGAAGAACGATTGACTGGTTCAGATGGAACTCTGACACCACCTTAGGCAGGAACTTAGGGTGCATGCGGAGGACTATTCTGTTATGATGACATTTAGTGTAAGGTGGATCCTCTACTAGGGCCTGAAGCTTACTGACTCTGCGAGCTGAAGTAACAGCCACCAAGAAAATGGCCTTCTAGGTTAAGTACTTCAGATGACAGGAATCTAGTGGCTCGAAAGGAGCTTTCAACAGCTGGGTGAGGATGTTGAGGTCCCATGACACAGGTGGAGGTTTGACAACAGCAAACCTCTCATGAAGTGAACAACTAGAGGCTGTCCAGAGATGGGTTTACTATCGACGTGGTGATGGTAAGCACTAATTGCACTGAGGTGAACCTTTATAGAGTTGGTCTTCAGACTCAGAAAGGTGTAGAAGGTATTATGGAACTGGTCACCGTAGAGTTAATGTCTTTTAAATTGAAAAATAGTAGAACATGTTGTTAATTTATATAAGACTAACTTGTTCTCTCAGCCTTCACCCTCAACTTCTGGATTGTCCAGGCACTACAGGCAATAGCTCAACGATAAGCTGACTGTTGAGGAATGTTTTCTTGCCCTTTCTCAGGCACCAAAGTGATTTATTTATGATTCTGGGATTGGCCATCTGTATTCTGTCTAACCCCTATCTTTGTATTTTGTTATCCCTGAATAGAATGAATTTATTACCTCATCTGTGGGTTAGGCTATAAAAATGTATCCATTTTGAATCTTAGTTGAGGAGGGACTAATGTCCCTGCTGGTCTCCTCTTCCTGTTAACAGGTCGTGCAAATCTAAAATAAATGACTGGTTTTGCTGACCATTTGCAGAGTTGGATTTATTTTTAGGAATGACAATTCAACAATTTTCAAGCAGGGTCTGTGTAGGGCAAGAAAGACACCTGATGGCAAACCTCCACCATTTGAAAGAGTAACACGGCTTAGTGGAATCTCTCCTGGAAGCCAGCAAGACCTTGGAGACACCTTCTGAAGATACAAGGAAGCAAATTCTAAGCTCTCAACATCCAGGCTGCAATGGTCAGGGACTGGAGGTTGGGATGCAGAAGAAATCCCTCATCCTTCATGAGAAGAGTCAGAAAACACTCCAATCTCCAAGGTTGTTCAGAGGATAACTCCAGAAGAAGAGGGAAACAGATCTGCCTGGGCCAATAAGGAGCAATCAGAACCACTGTCCCTTGGTCTTGCCTGAGTTTTAGCAAAGTCTTCCCCATGAGAGGGATGGGAGGATATGCATACAGAAGACCACTCCCCCAATGAAGGAGGAAGGTATCTGACACTAGTCTGTCGTGTGCCCTGACCCTGGAACAGTACTGAGGGACTTTGTGGTTGAGCAGAGTGGCAAAGACATTCAGCGAGGGGGTGCCCCATGCTCAGAAGATCTTGTGGGTAACACTCATACTGAGAGACCACTCATGCAGTTGCATGACCCTGCTCAATTTGTCAGCCACGGTGTTGGATTAGCCTGCCAGGTACACGGCCCTAAGACTTATCCTATTTTGGACAGCCTAGTGCCACATCTGTATGGCCTCCTGACACAGAGGGTATGATCCGGTACCCCCAGCTTGTTGGTGTAATACATTGCTACCTGATTGTTTGTTTGAATGAGTGCAATTTGGTTGAACAGTTGATCTCTGAAAGCCTTTAGAGAAGTGGTTCTCAACCTTTTTTCAGTCGGGACACACCTGACAGGCAATGCTCACTTACCTGACACACTTTATACATGACCCTCACAGACCTTTAATCAGATACAGTATGACAGACATAGATCAGAACTAGCATATTTTCTCCATAAAAGTTATCATACAAAAAAAATTATATCTATATTCTGAGTCTCATGGCATCTACATCATACCAATATAAATTTCTCCACTACTGAATTTACACCTTTTTGATAGCTTTTGGGCTTGTAGGCGGTATATAAATACTCCTCCTCCTCACCCTCTAGGCATACTGTGAAATAATACAAAATCCTAACATACTTGTAGAAAACCTACCAGAGTAGCATTAATCCCTATGATTTAAACAACATGAACCTTACCTATAAATAGGCAGCATTGCAATATTACATGAGGGTCCTAGAACACCAATACACCTACTACTAGTAAAACTGAACAAGTGGGACTGCTACAGATTTCTACACAGACACTATATAAAAACAGAATACCACACCTCTGTGACACACACACAAACACAGACAGACCCTCAACAAATACAGAACAAGAGAGCCCAAGAAGTCAAACTAGGCATATATCACAACACAGGAGAAATTAAAAAACAGAAATGCATTTCCAACAAAATACAAAGTCATCCACAATGCACAGTTCCCAAAGCTCATATATTCCACCTAATAAAGTCAAAATAAAACATTTTTTTCTACCTTTGTTGTCTTGGTATTTTATTTTTCCAAGCCTGTTGGTCCCAGTTTCTCTTTTCTGCTTTCTGTCTTTCTTCTGCTCTCTAATGGGTCCTGTCATTTGTCCTTGCTCCACTTTTTTCCTATCTTCTTTCATTCCCTCAATACATCTGTCTTTGACATATTTCCTCTTTCTCTCTTTCTTTCTGTCTGCCCACTCAAATTTCACCCTCTCACTCTTCAGTCCTCTACCTATATTTCACTTACCTATCAACTTTTCTATCTCCTCAACTCACACTCCTCAAAGAAAAGTCCATAAGCCATTATCAAGATGGACTTGAGAAAATCCACTGCTTATTTGTAAGATTAAGCAGTATAAAATGTATTGTACTGTTTTGGGATCTTGCAACCTGGAGTGTCCACTGTTAGAAATAGGATACTAGGCTTGATGGACCTTCGGTCTGCCCCAGTATGGGAAAGCTTATGTTCTTATGGGAACCTTCAATGACAAGGAAGGGAGAACAACCATGGCCAAATCAAACAACTTGATGGTGACCTTAAAAAGGGTCAAATCACCAGGAAAAAAGTAAGGACAACAGCCCAAGCTTATGTTCTTATGGGAACCTTCAATGACATGGAAGGGAAAACAACCATGGCCAAATCAAACAACTTGACAGTGACTTTAAAAAGGGTAAAATCACCAAGAAAAAAGTAAGGACAAGAGCCCAACCAGAGCTCAGGCCTAAGAGGGCCTACTGAGCACAGAAAAAAATAAAGAAAACAATACTAAACCTATCCTATATAATAAAAAGCACCTCCAACGTTCTGAAGCTGACTCCGAGAAAGTGAAGCCCGAAGCATTCGTGCTCCTGTTGTATCCACCTCCTGAAATGACGTCACTACTTCCGTGTTTGTAAAGACCAATCACTGCAAGGGAACGCTGCAGAGTTGCCAGGCAACGGAACGCGACGTCACATGCATGAGGTTGTCGTCGTCCTTCCCTTCCTCCCTTCCAGTTCCAGGCCCAGGCCCCCCTACCTCCAAATTTTAAAAGTCAACTTCACTTACGAAGTCGGGTTTACGGCGGCCAACAGCAGCAGCGGTAACAGGCGTGCAGGCTCGACCTTTCTCTCTCTCAGCTCTGGTCCCGCCCTTGCGGAAACAGGAAATGAGGGCGGGACCAGAGCTGAGAGAGAAGGGCCGAACCTGCACGCCTTTTACCACTGCTGCTGCCGGGCTGCCGTAAACCTGACTTCCTAAGTGAAGATGGCTTTTAAAATTTGGAGGTAGGGGGCCTGGAACTGGAAGGGAGGGATGACGACACCCTCATGCGTGTGACGTCGTGTTCCGAGGGGGGGGACCCTGAAACTCGGAGGGAGAGAGGGGGGAACCTGAAACTCGGTCCCCTGGAACTCGGGAGGGAGGGGACCAGTCTCACTCTCTCTCTGTCACACACCACACACACACACTCGCATATTCACTCTCTCTCTCACACACACTCTCACACACACTCTCTCAAACATACTCCGAGGAAAACCTTGCTAGCGCCCGTTTCATTTGTGTCAGAAATGGGCCTTTTTTACTAGTAAGGGATAAAAGGAAAAAAGTCCCAAGAGGTAAAAAGTAAAGTACAGAGGCAAAATTCTCACCAGGAAGGCATAAAAAGCTGTTGAAAAATAACAACCGCACCAGACGCGGTGAGGGAGCCGTGAAACAGCGTGTCTTCGCCTCACAGCGGATGAAAGAAGACTGCTGCTCCTGTGCTGTTGTGGTGGGCAGGAAGGCACTTGTGCATGTATGGTGGGGACGCTGGCATGTGTCAAAGCTGTATTATGCTATTTCAAGCATTCTGTGCTGGGCAACTTGGGTAACATTGCTCATGTGAGAACAGGGCCTGCTTGTCCTCAGAGAACATAATGCTATTTGTGAGGTTGCTCACAAGCTGCTTTATGCATATTACCCTGAGAGTCAGTAACCTGTGATACTGAAATACTGCCAGTTGCTGTTCCCTTCGTAACTTAAGGTGTGGCAAAATTTTAAATTTTAGCACATCTTGATAACTTCTCCCCTTAATGCAATGAATTAAAAGACTATACTAACCAGCACAATGAAAACAAAATTGTAACTAAGCTTAACTTTTGTCTAATATGAGTAAGTGAAAGTCAAACAGCACTATGTATATAATGCAACACAGAAGCCTTTGGCAATTATTTACATGCTATTTATAATTATCAGTCAAGGACCAGGCATGTATTCTTATAAAAACAACCTTCACACATCTGGGTTTAAATTACATTACATTTTGGTAATAACAATGAAAGGTACCCCATTTGAGCTTCTACCACAATAAACAATGGAATACTGTAATGCTTTGTTAATTGATTTAAACAGGTGTAGGTTTGCTATATGAAATGGAAAATTGGAAGACAGCCACAAAATATAACAAAATAAATATGTGAGTGCAGCAAAAAGGCAAACTGTAGAAAACTCGGATCTCGGAATGGGAACTAAAGTGACTAACTGGGATAAAAACTGGTTAAGTAGAAGGAGAAAGAGGGTAGTGGTAAATGGAGTTTGCTCCGAAGAAAAGGATGTTATCAGTGGTGTACCGCAGGGATTGGTCCTTGGGCCGGCTCTTTTTAACATCTCTGTTAGTGATACAGAAGAAGAACTTTCTGGTAAGGTTTGTCTCTTTGCAGACGATACCAAACTTTGTAACAAACTAGAAACCTCAGAGGGCGTGAAAAGCATGTGGAGGTATCTGGCAAAGCTTGAAGAATTGTCCAGGAATTGGCAACTCAGATTTAATGCCGAAAAATGCAGGGTCATACACTTAGGTTGCAAAAATCCAAGGGAAAGACATAGTATAGGGGGTGAAGTACTTCTGTGTACGAAAGAAGAACGACACTTGGGGGTGATTGTGTCTGATGATCTCAAGGCGGCCAAACAGATAGAAAAGGTGAAGGTCAAAGCCAGAAGGATGCTCGGGTGCACAGTGGCCATCTGGAAAAAAGAGGTGATAGTGCCCTTGTATAAGACTCTGGGGAGGCCCCATCTAGAATACTGTGTGCAATTCTGGAGACCGTACCTACAAAAAGATATAAACAGGATGGAGTTGGTCCAGAGGGCGGCCACAAAATTGGTCCATGATCTCTTTCATAAAGCATATGGGGACAGACTTAAAGCTCTCAATATGTATACTTCGGAAGAAACGCATGAGACAGGGGATATGATAGAGACGTTTAAATACCTCTATAGCATTAATGTACAGGAGGTGAGACTCTTTCAAATGAAGGAGAGGGAATAGGATGAAGTTAAGAGGTTATAGGCTCAGGAATAATCTAAGGAAATACTTTCTCATGGAAAGGGTGGTGGACATATGGAATCGTCTCCTGGTGGAGGTGGTGGAGATGAGGACTGTGTCTGAATTTAACAAAAATGTGGGATCTCTTAGGGAATGGAAGAGATAGTAGTTGCTGTGGATGGACAGACTGGATGGACCATTTAGCTGTTATCTGCCGTCATGTTTCTATGACCATGCCATATTACAAGAATTCAATATGAAATGTGTGTCATACATCAAAACTCTGCTTTATGGAAAGGGCAATTTTCAAAAGCCATATGCCAAGGTAAATGGACTTCCTGAAAATTGCCCAACCTTTCCCCAGGTAAAAGTACAACAGTGCATAATTTTACCAGTGGAAAAAGAAGGTGGGCTTGGGGTTAGGTTAGCTGTTATCTGCCATCATGTTTCTATGTTTCTATGACCGTGCCATATTACAAGAACTCAATATGAAATGTGTGCCATACATCAAAACTCTGCTTTATGGTATTCTGGTTCTTATCCTACTGCTCTAACTACCAGGCTACACTTTCAAAACAGTATGCATTATTTTCCTCCAAGAAAGTACCTGGAGAAACAGAAAGAACAAATCTCTGGAGGTAATTTTTCTTGGACAGTTTTCTAAGGAAATGTGTGTGCAGATAACATGCATCTGTCTGCACAGTTTTGAAAACTACCCTTTCCATGAACCTGACAGTTTGCTTTCCACCAAAAGACCTTAAAACAGAGAATAATAAAACAATGTACTTAATACATAAACACAATTCAAAAACTGTCATAACATAAAACAACCCTTCCCCCGTTTATCCATTTAACAATTCGTGTTATACGAAAAAACTTAACAGGTAAGACCTTGCAATATTTGTTTTCCTCATTTCTGCCTGGTTCTTGGCCTTTAGACAGAGGGAGTGGTTTCCCAGGCTGGGTAAGCTGAACATGCAGTTCATGGGCTCTGTTAGCTAGAACAGACAGATCTAGGAGGGATACAACCAACTTGTGGCAACAGAAACCCACTCCAAAGAGGAAAGCCCTATCAGATTTAGATCTGTGGCTGAGAGATGCCTGCAGTAGCTAGCACAGGAGTAGCTGTGTTCTTAAGAGGTAGGCAGAATGTAGTAGACTATCAGGCTCATTTTCGAAAGAGAAGGACATCCATCTTTCGACATAAATTGGAAGAAGATGGACGTCCTTCTCCCAGAGATGTCCAAATCGGTATAATTGAAACCCGATTTTGGACATCTCCAACTGCAGTCCATCGCAAGGACGTCCAAATTTCAAGGGTGTGTGTCAGAGGTGTAGTGAAGGCGGGACTTGGGCGTGCCTAACACTTGGATGTCTTTGATCCATAATCGAAAAAAGCAAGTTTGTCCATGACGAACGCTTGGACGTTTTCACCCGGATGTGTTTTTTTATGAATAAGGCACAAAAAGGTGCCCGAAATGACCAGATGACCACCGGAGGGAATCAGGGATGACCTCCTGTTACTCCCCCAGTGGTCACTAACCCCTTCCCACCCTCAAAAAACATCTTTAAAAATATTTCGTGCCAGATGTCATACTCAGGTTCATGACAGCGCATGAAGGTCCCAGGAGCAGTTTTAGTGGGTACTGCAGTGCACTTCAGACAGGCGGACCCAGGCCCATCCCCCCCTACCTGTTACATTTGTGGAGGAAACAGTGAGCTCTCCAAAACCCACCACAAACCCACTGTACCCACATCTAGGTGCCCCCCTTCACCTGTAAGCGCTATGGTAGTGGTGTACAGTTGTGGGTAGTGGGTTTTGGGGGCTCAGCACACAAAGTAAGGGAGCTATGTTCCTGGGAGCATTTTATGAAGTCCACTGCAGTGCCCCCTAGGGTGCCCGGTTGGTGTCCTGGCATGTCAGGGGGACCAGGGTACTAGAAATGCTGGCTCCTCCCACATCCAAATGGCTTGCATTTGGACGTTTTTGACTTGGATGTCTTTGGTTTCGAAAATCGACGAAAGTCAAAGACGTCCAAATCCAAGGACTTCCAAATCTAGGGACATCCAAATTTAAGGACGTCCTTGGATTTGGACGTCTGATGGTATTTTTGAAATGAAAAATGAACATCCATCTTTTTTTGAAAATACGGTTTTCCCCGCCCCCCAGATTTCAACGTTTTGCAAAGACGTCCAAATTGCAAATTGGACATTTCTTTCGAAAATGCCCTGGCTGCAAAAGTAAGCAACTCTTTCTTGGCTCAAGATTCTCATGTCTGGGGATTCCACTTCATACTCTATTGTTTACAATATTATCACTAGTATTTGAAACTAAAAGATAAGTTTTAAAGTTTATACTAATTTTTGTATTGTTGAAACATAAAGTGATTATAATGGAAGCCAATGACGATGCAGGCAAGTCACAGGGTTCATTCCTGTGTGAAATGAGTTGCTGCTGAGGCTTCTACACAACTGGATTTACCCACTACTATAAAAGTGATTGAAGAATTTAAGAGTGCAGGGTTGTGTTGTGAGTCATGTATATTAGCCGCCGTATACATAACTTTGTGGACTATTTAATGGTGATTTATAAGAGTAAAAATTGAGCACAGATGGAAGGAATACAGGGAGAGGAGGTTTTATCCCCCGATAGTTTGAACATCATTGACTTAATGGTGTCATCTGGGGAAGTTTTTCAAATATGTTCTACTGTGATTTTAATTTAAATTGACTTACACAAGATGGTTTTGCAACAGATTGTGTGTATGGGTATATTAGTGTTGATGTACAATTTTTTTTCACAAATCATGTGTGCCATGGGATCCCACCAAATAGTACCACGAGTTACAGTGGTGGAAATAAGTATTTGATCCCTTGCTGATTTTGTAAGTTTGCCCACTGACAAAGACATGAGCAGCCCATAATTGAAGGGTAGGTTATTGGTAACAGTGAGAGATAGCACATCACAAATTAAATCCGGAAAATCACATTGTGGAAAGTATATGAATTTATTTGCATTCTGCAGAGGGAAATAAGTATTTAATCCCTCTGGCAAACAAGACCTAATACTTGGTGGCAAAACCCTTGTTGGCAAGCACAGCGGTCAGACGTCTTCTGTAGTTGATGATGAGGTTTGCACACATGTCAGGAGGAATTTTGGTCCACTCCTCTTTGCAGATCATCTCTAAATCATTAAGAGTTCTGGGCTGTCGCTTGGCAACTCGCAGCTTCAGCTCCCTCCATAAGTTTTCAATGGGATTAAGGTCTGGTGACTGGCTAGGCCACTCCATGACCCTAATGTGCTTCTTCCTGAGCCACTCCTTTGTTGCCTTGGCTGTATGTTTTGGGTCATTGTCGTGCTGGAAGACCCAGCCACGACCCATTTTTAAGGCCCTGGCGGAGGGAAGGAGGTTGTCACTCAGAATTGTACGGTACATGGCCCCATCCATTCTCCCATTGATGCGGTGAAGTAGTCCTGTGCCCTTAGCAGAGAAACACCCCCAAAACATAACATTTCCACCTCCATGCTTGACAGTGGGGACGGTGTTCTTTGGGTCATAGGCAGCATTTCTCTTCCTCCAAACACGGCGAGTTGAGTTCATGCCAAAGAGCTCAATTTTTGTCTCATCTGACCACAGCACCTTCTCCCAATCACTCTCGGCATCATCCAGGTGTTCACTGGCAAACTTCAGACGGGCCGTCACATGTGCCTTCCGGAGCAGGGGGACCTTGCGGGCACTGCAGGATTGCAATCCGTTATGTCGTAATGTGTTACCAATGGTTTTCGTGGTGACAGTGGTCCCAGCTGCCTTGAGATCATTGACAAGTTCCCCCCTTGTAGTTGTAGGCTGATTTCTAACCTTCCTCATGATCAAGGATACCCCACGAGGTGAGATTTTGCGTGGAGCCCCAGATCTTTGTCGATTGACAGTCATTTTGTACTTCTTCCATTTTCTTACTATGGCACCAACAGTTGTCTCCTTCTCGCCCAGCGTCTTACTGATGGTTTTGTAGCCCATTCCAGCCTTGTGCAGGTGTATGATCTTGTCCCTGACATCCTTAGACAGCTCCTTGCTCTTGGCCATTTTGTAGAGGTTAGAGTCTGACTGATTCACTGAGTCTGTGGACAGGTGTCTTTCATACAGGTGACCATTGCCGACAGCTGTCTGTCATGCAGGTAACGAGTTGATTTGGAGCATCTACCTGGTCTGTAGGGGCCAGATCTCTTACTGGTTGGTGGGGGATCAAATACTTATTTCCCTCTGCAGAATGCAAATAAATTCATATACTTTCCACAATGTGATTTTCCGGATTTAATTTGTGATGTGCTATCTCTCACTGTTACCAATAACCTACCCTTCAATTATGGGCTGCTCATGTCTTTGTCAGTGGGCAAACTTACAAAATCAGCAAGGGATCAAATACTTATTTCCACCACTGTACTTATATTCATGGACACAGGCTAGATTGAAAATTTGGTATCATCAATAGATAAGATACTTCTAATTTACATAGAGGCACAGGAAGGAATTCCTGCTTCTCAGACTGAGAACTGTGTCATTAGGAGCCATTTACCGTCTCAGAATTTTATGTAAATGTGTTTTAAAATTTCAAGACAATGTGTATGTGTTTATAGAGATAGAAAGATAAAGATATAGATAAGCAAAACATATTGCACCTCTCAGAGTAGGACTAAACATTTTGCGGTACAGAACAAAGTGGAGGAGTAGCGTTAGAGAAACAGCACAAGGCTTGGTGTCTAGGGATGCCTGGTTCAAATCCACTGCTGCACCTTATAATTTTGGGCACATCACTTAATCCTCCATTGTCTCAGGTACAAAATTTGATTGTGTGGCTGAGAAGGATTGATCTACTGCTGAAAAAGGTGCAAGCAAAATCTAAATAAATAAATAAACATTTTGATCCCCAGGGCAATGCAAAATGTTTAGCACTGCTCTGAGCTGCTTATGCTCCTACCTTTGAGGTTACGTTCCTAAATTGGCCTACCTGAAAATTTACTAAGGGGGTCTTTTACAAAGGTGCGGTAGCTTTTCCGCACACACTAAACGCTAAAGACGCCCATAGGCGACTCTAGCGTTTAGCGGGCGCTAAAAATGCTAATGTGCCTTTGTAAAAGGACCCCTATGTGCCTAAATTTATACTCAAAATATAAAGAGTGGGTGGCAAAAGGGGCAGATATAAGGTGAGGGAAAAAAGTTAGGAGTTTAGCACTGATTTTGCACTAGGCTCATAAATTTGGCTCCTACATCTAGGCAGAGTGGCAAGCCTAAATCTAAAATTCAGCAGCACTTAACAAAACACAAAACCAGCTATTTTGTGGGCGGTCCATGGGTGGAGTCAGCACTTAACTGCTTAATGGACCACATGAATAGGACTGCATAAAACAGACCAAACCCTTATGCGGCTCATCTTATGCGGTTAAGTGCTGAATACCGAACTTAACCATGTAAGTTTTAGCCTGCTGCATATTCAATGCTGATGCGCAGACATGGCCCAGCATTGAATATCCAGCCACAACGCTAGTGGCAGACCCCCCAAAAAACAAAAAAACAGTGACCATCATTGGCTGACTATTTACCCCATTTAAACTCCTAAATTAAGACAAATTTTCAGCTGCAAACTAAAGGCCCTATTTACTAAGGTGCGCTAGCATTTTTAGTGCACACGCTAAATGTTAGAGACACCCATATATTCCTATGGGCGTCTCTAGTGTTAGCGTGTGCTAAAAACGCTAGCATGCCTATAGCGTGCCCTCCTAAATTTGGCTGAAAATAGGTCATAAATTTAGGAGATTAGATGTTTTTGAACATGAAGCCCATCTAAACAAAAATAACAACATAGCAAAGGCAGATTACTCAGTACTGATTGAGCAAAGTATCTTGAGCCAGTACTGTCTGAGTGAAGATCATTCCAAGCAGTAGTGTAAAGTAAAAGTATGGCATGAGAGCCAAGTATCTGCTTTGTATCTGCTTTCTAGTGAAGGAGAATCTAGGAAGCCTATGGTAGCTGCGGTGGCTCTGAGATTTGTTTATGCTGGGTAGAGGAATATGTCTGCTCAAAATAGAATTGAATACAGGATGCTAGCCAGTTTCCTAGTGTACACTGTGCCGTTGGAATTCCAGTCTGTTGGGGTTGAAGGTGATGAACAGCCATGTACAATTTCAGACAGATTTTGCTCATTTAAGATAGTAGGCAAGAATTGTTTACACTGCAGAGTGTGGAGGGACTTTTTCACACTGATGCTTGTTTGGTTTAGGATAAATATAAACAACACTATTTAGGTGAAAAGGTGTGATCATCTTTGGTAGAAATTTAAGTACCTTATTATGATGAAACTGAGTAAAAGGTTCATACATGACCAAAGTTTGATTCTTCTACCAAAGTAACCACTACCAGAGAGAGTACTTTACGGGTTACATTTTTGAAACACAAAAAAAGGCAATTCTATAAGCTGGCGTCTAAATTTGGGCACCAATAGTGCACTTAGGGGGTCTTTTACAAAGGTGCACTAGCGTTTTTAGTGCATGTTAAATGGTAGAGGCACCCATAGGAATATATGGGCATCTCTAACATTTAGCGCACACTTATTTTTAGCATGCACTAAAAACGCTGGTGCGCCTTTGTAAAAGGGGCTTCTGATGTCTAGGTGTCTATAACTGGCAGTTACATGCGTGCCAGGTGCTATTCTAAGAACAGTGCACCTAAATTGCTTAGAACACAGCTGTCAGGGATAGGTATATGTAGGCGGAGCATAGGCATGTCTTGCAGGAGTTGAGATGCAACAAGTGGAAGTGGCAAGAGAGGAAGAAAATGCTGGACCAGTAGGGAGTTAGGTTAGAGGGGACAGAAAGATGTATTGAATCCTGGGAGGTACAGGAATGTGGCTGTCAGTGTAGGGGGGAGAGGAGACTTAATTTGCTGTACACAACTAAGTAATAGTGAAGACATACATGCATGTAAGAGGTCACCACACAATAGACTATAGGTGTATGTTTTGGATGGGAGATTGATGATGGTGGTGGTGGAGTGGGGGCAGCATATATATTTAGAGGGATATGGGTGTTCTGAATTCCTTCTCACTCCCTTTCACTCCTTCTGCCCTTCCAATTCAACACTTTTACTCTTTCCTTCCATGCATGTATTCCCTCCCCCCCATCCTCCAAGCTTCCAGTCACATTCCTGTCAGCTCTTCAACCACCACTGGTAGACCGAAGACCATATCTAGATCCTTTTAGCAACAGTACTATTGTTGATGAAAAAGGTCTAGCTTATAAGATTCTACGTGCATGTAAATCTTAACATGCTGAACCAACAGTTGACTTTAACATTAAAAATGTATTCTTCTCCCCATTAGAAATGAGAGACAAAGGCCAATTTTAAATACAACTCCGAGACTGGAACCGAGATGTCCAGATTGAGGCATGCTGAAGTCCAGCGGTATTTTACAAAAGGCTCAGCAGGAGTGTATGTTCGAAGAGGGCACCCAGGGCTGAAGGGGAAGGGAGACGTCACTTGACTCACCTACGCTTCCGCTAGATCCTCGAAGGCTTGGATCCATCTCCACAGGATCCCTGTAGGGTTTGGGTCAATCCTCACGGGATTCCCACTAGCCCCTTCCTGTGCAGATCTCTAGAGTAAAGTGAATTACAATAATCCACTTGTGGCAGCTAGAAAGCTTGGGCAACAGATCTAAAATCACCCAGAAGGTGATTTCAATAGCCAGGAGCCTTTCCTGGCCATTTAAATTATTTTCAATATCGGACCCTAGATGTCTAGGGGGTAATGTTATAAGGAATCACTTAGTTTTGTGGGTAATAACATGCATAAATGCTGGCATATTAGTCATTTACATGCTTAAGTGGCTACTTAAATGCATGTAAATGACCTCTTATAAACACTGACCAGCAAAAAGATATGCACATAAATTTCATGTTGCATACTTTCACTGTGAGTGTGGACAGGGGCAAAGTTTCGGTAGGGCATAGGCAGAGTCCACACTTGTGCACACAGATCATTAAATTCCCTTAATGTCTGCAATTACTTGCAGAAAATATGCACTAACATTTATACCAGCAGACTGGTATAAATGTTGGTGCCTACATGCATGTGCATTCTTTTGTGCCTACATCAGCATGCTATAAAGTAGGTGCGTACTTTGACTTTATAAAACAGGCGTAAAATAAGCATGGGAAAATGCGCATTATCTAGGCACAACTTTATAAAATTACTCTCCTATTATGTAAAATATATTTCACTGTACTTTGGGGGTAATTCTCTACAGGTTGCCTAAAGTTAGGCACCAGGATGCTGCACACTAAGAGCTAGATTCTATATATGGTGCCTCCCCCCCAAAAAAAAATTGGCGCCAAAAAAGTGCTATTCTATAAGCCATGCTTAAAGTTAGGCACGGTTTATACAACAGTACTTATGCCTGGGAATCACGTCTAACTTTAGGCGTGGTAATTTCCACCAACTGAAATGTAGTGCAACCGCAAGCTCCCGTTACTCTATAACACTGCGCGTTAATTTTAGGAATGCCACTGTTCCGCCCATGACGCTCCCATTTCCATGCCCCTTTTTCAAATTGCATGTAAAATTTTGAAGCATGCGTAAAGTTTAATTAAATATAATTAGTGCCAATAATTGCTTATTAAAAAGGCAATTATTGGCACTAATTAGCTTATTTAAATTGCTCATGCAAGCTGGGTGCGTGCCCAATTTGCATGTGCAATTTAAATAACAAGCTAATTAGCTTAACAATTATTGGCACTAACAACATTTAATTGAACTTTACACATGATTTGAAAAAGGGGCACAAACATGGAAAGGCCATGGGTGGAAGGGGGGCGTTCTTAAAATTAATACCTGTTGTTATAGAATAATGACGATTTGCACCACAATTCAGTTGGTGTAAATGGTCATGCGTAAAGTTAGGCGCGACTCCCAGGCGAAAGAATTATTCTATAAAATGCACCTAATTTTAAGTGCAGCTAATAGTGCTTTTTTCTGCACCGATTTTTTTGGTGCCCTATACAGAATCTAGCCCTAAGCATGAATTCTATATTGACAACTATATGCATAATTGCCGTTATAAAATACTAGCGTAAGTCTGCAGTTACACACCTAGGCATAAGCACTAGCACAAGCTGAAAGGCTGGTGTAAATGCTCGCACTTAACTATTGTTAGGTAAGTAAATGCTAGCATTTTGTACCCTGCACAGAAGTGCTAGGCATTCCCCTGACCTGCCCATGCCCCTTCCATTTCCATGCCCCCTTGCAGTTGTGCACTTTGGATTTTGAGCACAAAATTTATAGAATAAATTAGTGCCAATAACACCAATTACTGGTTATTAATGCCAATTAGTAGCTAATCAATTAAGTTATGCGCATAACTGACATTAGTCTATGACTTGTGCATGAACCTCTGGATCCTGTATAGGTCACCCAAATTTTGGCACAGATCCCAGATTTGTGCACAAGCTAATTAGTTAATTAGGCACTAACAATTATTAGAGTTGGTATACCAAATCTTTGACTCCGACTCCTTTATTTTTCTACTGTCTAACTCCGACTCCTACTTTGTATAGTAATTCTAAGAGAAATTCAATTAATCACACCACAACTTATATTTATTTGAAGTTTGAACAAAGAAAAAAATGCTAACAGAAATATGCAATACATTAGGGGCCCTTTTACTAAAGCTTAGCATGCGCTAATTGCTGGGCATTGTATTTTATACCTATGGGCCAGGTGGCACTTAGCATGCATTAAGCTTTAGTAAAAGGACCCTGTGAGGGAGTGGATAGTATAATGAAGAGCATGCCTCACGGATGAGGCAGTTCAGCCTCCTTGCAGCAGAGGGCACTAGTTTGCTGATATGGAGGGTGAGGCAGTTGCTGGCCATGAGGCCGGGGCTTGACAGTGAGCAAGAGCTAAAAGCCCTCCGGAGGGCTCCCTAGCTGTTGTGTAAGCTACCAGAACCTGGCTGAGGTATGCCACTTTTGCTGCTTGATTAAGTTGCAAGCTTGTTTGAGGTCTGGCTGGAACCAGAACTGGGACTAAAAGAAGAACTAAGAAGTTACAGCTGTGCTTGGGGCATGGCAGCCCACCAGCCACAGACTGGGCCAGCCGACAGAGGCCTGCTTAAGGATGTGTGTACTGAACCACAAAGGTTTTTCCTTTTGTTCCTGGCCTGTGAGGTAGCAGGTCTCAGTTAATAAACCAGTTATTTTCCCATTTATATAATGTGTCTGGCTTGGTTAATTTGTAGGGCCACCCACAACCTTCGGCTGGGGTATTACAGACACCCTTATTATTTTTTTATTGTAATTCCAATTAATAAACAAGCAAATATGAACATACAGAAAAGCTGGTATTCAAAGAAAAAATGTATCAGTTACATGGAGGGGCATTTTCGATATGATGTCTAAGTCCAACTTTGGACATTTTGCACAAAATGTCCAAAATCTGAATAGGAAAGGTCATTTTTAAAAAACGCCTATCTTTTGTTTTGAAAATAACATTTCAAACAAGGTTTAGTACTTTGGACGTTTTCTTTTAAGTCCATTTTTGAAAAAAAAAAAAAAAAAGAATAAGTGCATAACGTAGGAAATCAAGCTATTGGGATGTAGGAGGAGCCAGCATTTTTAGCAGACTGGTCTCCAAGACATCCCAGGAGAGCAATGGGGCACCCTAGGGGGCACTTCTGTGCACTTCATTAAAATGCTCCCAGGTATACATCTCCACATTTGCTCTCTTATCTTGTCCCCTGAGCCCTCCAAAACCCACCCAAAACCTACTGCCCCCACTGTACACCACTTTAATAGCCCTTAAGGGTGAAAGGGACACCTATATGTGGGTATAG
Organism: Microcaecilia unicolor; assembly: GCF_901765095.1. Classification (NCBI taxonomy): domain Eukaryota; kingdom Metazoa; phylum Chordata; class Amphibia; order Gymnophiona; family Siphonopidae; genus Microcaecilia; species Microcaecilia unicolor. Next base: position 182,645,423 of record NC_044039.1, on the reverse strand, counting down.
TAGGGTTTTGGTGACTTTGGGAGGGGTCACAATTTCTACCATAAGTGTGACAGGTAGAGGGGGATAGGGACTTGAGTCCCTCACTCCATTGTACACTGCACCGACCTCTACACTACGCCAGGGACCTGCATGCTGCTCTAATAGAACTGACTATAACATCTGAGGCTGTCAAACAGGCTTGTAAGTCATATTTTTATTCACATGTTTTAGGGGTGGGAGGGGGTCATCCCTGATTCCCTCCAGTGGTCATCTGGTCATGTAGGGCAGCTTTTTGTGCCTTATTTGTTATAAATACAGGTCTAGTTCAAAATATCTTAGTTTTAGTTTGGTTTTGATCCACTCTATAGCTGAAAAACATCTAAGTCTTAGGAATGCCCAAATCCTGCCCTTTAAAATTCCCCGACACGCCCCCTTGAGATTTGGATGTATTGCAGGCAAACAGCATAGAAAAACTTCTGAAAACAGGTTTCAAAAAATGCTGCTTTATGCTACTTTTTAGATGTTTTTCTCTTTCAAAAATGAGCCCCAAAGTAACCTATATTTTCATAACTATCAAACATTTTACATTACTTATATATTGAGCTCAAGTCCACAAACTGGGAATCCAGTAGCACACATGAGAAATTTTTAAAATTAATCTTTGAAGAATATGTCCTCAGAAAAAGAACATAAGAGTATACGAATAGACATACTGGATCAGACCAGTGGTCCATCTAGCCCAGTATCCTGCTTCCAGCAGTGACCAATCCAGGTCACAAGCACCTGGCAGAAACCCAATTAGAAGCGCCATTCCATGCTACAATTCCTGGGCAAGCAGTGGCTTACCCCATGTCTTTCTCAATAACAGACTGTGGACTTTTCCTCCAGGAACTTGTTCAAATCTTTCTTTAAAGCCAGATACACTAACCACTGTTACCACATCCTCCGGCAACGAGTTTCAGAGCTTAACTATTCTTTGAGTGAAAAAAATATTAACTCCTATTTGTTTTAAAAGATATTTCAATGCAATTTCATTGAGTGTCGATGGTCTTTGTACCTGTTGAATGAGTGAAAAATCAATTTACCTCCACCCGCTCCACAGCACTCAGGATTTTGTAGACATCATATCCCCCTCCCCCTTTTCCAAGCTGAAGAGCCTTAACCTCTTTAGCCTTTCCTCATATGGGCGCAGTTCCATCCTTTCTATCATTTGAGCAATACAGAGGTATTTTTGGTCTTATTTTGAATCCCTCACCTAATAATTCCTAGCATCCTGTTTGCTTTTTGGCTGCCACCGCACACTGGGCAGAAGATTTCAGCATATTGTCTACAATGACACCTAGGTCTTTTTCTTGAGAGCAGACTCCTAAAGTGGACACTAGCATTAGATAACTATGATTTGGATTATTCTTCTCAATGTGCATCACTTTGCATTTGTCCATATTAAATTTCATCTGCCATTTGAATGCCCAGTCTGCCCATTTCCAAAGGTCTTCCTGCAATGTTTCATAATCCGCATGCTTTCTGACAACTTTGGATAGTTTTGTGTCATCTACAAATTTAATCACCTCACTCGTCGTTCCAATTTCCAGATCATTTATAAATATATTAAATAGCACCGGTCCCAGTACAGATCCCTGCAGCACTCCACTATTCACACTCCTCCATTGAGAAAAATGGCCATTTAACCCTACCCTCTGTTTTCTGTCCAATAATCAATCCTTAATCCACATAAGAACATTGCCTCCTATCCCATGACTCTTTAATTTTCTCACGAGTCTCTCATGAAGTACTGTCAAAAGTTTTCTGAAAATCTAGATACCCTACAACAACTGGTTCACCTTTATCGACATGTTTATTCACGTCTTCAAAGAAATGAAGCAAATTGGTAAGGCAAGACCTCGCTTGGCTGAACATATGCTGACTCTGTCCCACTAAACCATATTTGTCTACGTATTCTGCAATTTTATTCTTTATAATAGTTTCCACTATTTCGCCCAGCACTGAAATCAGGCTTACCAGCCTTAGAACCCTTTTTAAAAATCGGCGTCACATTAGCTACCCTCCAGTCTTCAAACACTATGGACAATTTTAGCAGCAGATCAGCAATTTCATGTTTGAGTTCTTTCAATACCCTGGAGTGTATACCATCCAGTCCAGATGATTTATTACTTTTTAACTTGTCAATTTGGCTCAGTACATCTTCCCAGTTCATCAAAATTTCTTTCAGCTCCTCCGCATCATCACTCCTGAAAACCATTTCCAGTACAGGTAGATCTCTTACATCTTCTTCCATAAAGACCGAAGAAAAGAATTCATTCAATCTCTCCTCTATGGCCTTACCCTACCTGAGTGCTCTTTTTTGCTCCTTCCTAATCTAACGGTCCCACAGATTCCCTCACAAGTTTCCTGCTTCTGATACACCCGAAAAAAGCATTATTATGAGTGTTCGTCTCCGCAGCAAGTTTTTCTTCATATTCTCTTTTAGACTTCTTTATCAATGCTTTGCATCTGGTTGACAGTGCTTATGCTGTTTCTTATTTTCTTCATTCGGATCTTTTTTCCATTTTTTTGAAGGATATTCTTTTTGGCTCTAATAACGTCCAGAAAGAGGAACCCGAATTATAGCTATGTCATGCAAGGTTCCACGTTAGGAGTCACGGACCAAGAAAGAGATCTAGGTGGTGTTGTCGTTGATGATACGTTGAAACCTTCTGCTCAGTGTGCTGCTGCGGCTAAGAAAGCAAATAGAATGTTAGGTATTATTAGGAAAGGAATGAAAAACGAAAATGAGAATGTTATAATGCCTTTGTATCGCTCCATGGTGCGACCGCACCTCGAATATTGTGTTCAATTCTGGCCGCCGCATCTCAAAAAAGATATAGTGGAATTAGAAAAGGTGCAGAGAAGGGCGACGAAAATGATAATGGGGATGGGACAACTTCCCTATGAGGAAAGGCTAAAGATTGTTTGAAGCACTGTCAGTTACAAAACATAAAAATTGTTCTTTTTTTAAGTTAATAATTTTACACAACCTTTTCCACTAAGAACTGGAAAAACTCATTAGTGTGAAGAGCTTCTGTGTCTTTTACTGCCAGTGTCTTGGTAACTATTTCATTCTTGTTGCAAACAAATGGGACATTGCTGGCAAAGTAGTTCACTCTGTGGCGTATGCAGGCATCCATTTTAAGAAACACAAAATGCCCTTGAGAGTTTTTGTTTTAAGTTCTTCATTTTGGTTAAGGGCTTCTTCACACACCATTTTTCTAGTACTGTCTCTTTCCAAAGAAACACCAAGTTTGCGGGCCATTTCTCAATTCAGACCTATAAAAGCTGGTTGTAAAAAAAATGATAGAGGCACACTATACAAGTTCTATTTTTTTTTTTTTTACTTTAACTGCCGTTATTGTTACAGTAACTTTGTCACTGACAAAATATCATGTAACTGATGTCTATGAAGTTTCCTGGTCCTTTGCCTGGCTGGAAGTACTGGGCATTGGTTCATTGCTTTTGCTGTCATCTTTCTCACTCACAACTTTGAATTCTTCTGGATGAAAGCGTCTTTTGAGATTGGAAGCTCTTGTAGGAGCATTTTTATCACTGCTTTAATATGTGTTTATCTTGGCATCCCAGCATTTGTCTTCATCTAGGTCCTGTGTTCATACACTGACACACAAAATATTTTCCATTTTGAGTTGTGGTGAAATGCTCAAATACAGCTGACTCCATGGGAAGCTTCTCTGACATTATGAATTTATATTTAAGAAAAAATCCTGTCAAACAAAATTCCATACTGCAGGGGAAGGCAGGAAGGAAAGTGTCTGCTTTCTAACTACTGTTCTTGTCTTCCCCTGTAACCTACTGACTGTGTCTGACCAATAGGCTGTAGGGAGAGGAGGGAGCTGCTGCAGCCTATTAGCTGGCTGTGTCCGATTGATGGGCTGGAGAGAGAGGAGGAAGCTTCTGTAGCCTATGATAGAGACACTTCCTGCCTGCAATGCCAATCAGTGTTGCCAGGTGGGCGGTTTTACCGCCCAATTGGCCGGTTTTCTGCGACCCGCTGCGGGAAATTTTTGCCCGCGGCGGGTTGCAGTTTTTTGGGCTTCTTTTTTGTCTTTTGGGCGTTTTTTTAGGCGTTTTTTCGGCTGCGGGGGGCGGGGTTAGTGATGTTTTGGGCGGGGTTAGTGATGTTCTGGGCGGGGCCGATGATGGGGGAGGCGGGGCCGATGACGGCGGGGGCGTGGTTGATGACGGCGGGGGCGGTGACGCAGGGGTGGGGTGTCATGGGCGGGTTTTGGGCTGGATTTAGGCTGGTTTGGGTGGGAAAAAAAATTTCCACCTGGCAACCCTGATGCCAATAGGAAAGAGAAGTGCTGCAGATAGTCACTGTAGAAAGGAGGGAGACATAACTTCATTGGCATAACAGTTTTACATGTGTTGCTGCCAAAAGTAAAATGTTAAGCCGTTAAGATGAAAAGACAGAGAAACACTGGGGAAAAGATGTTGCTATGAAGGGCTGAAAGAAGTAGAAAGGATCTGTAAGGGGAAGAGAAACTAGGTGATGGGGACAGGAGCTGGGAGTGGAGCTGTGTGAGAGGAATATAAACACCCTGTGAGAAACCAAAAAGAATATGGGCTGTAAATGGGTGAAGGGAGCTGGCAGAGAGGAAGAAGACAGAGGGAAGAGAAGCTGGAAGATATAGAGGGGCTTAGAGGCTGCATGTGTGTTGGGGGGAGGGGGTTCATGGCAGAAAGAAAAGACATAAAGGTGAGAGACTATGAACAGACAAACATGGAAGAAAGAAATATGAAGAAATAAGAGTAAGACTTTTAGTGTGAGAAATTTAATTGAAATTTACTCAGTTTGTTCTCTGTGGGTTCAGTGGAATCCTTTTCTATGCAGAGATGCTTTGCATGCTTGTTCTGATCCAGATATCTTTCAAAATCAAATTCATCCTTAGTTGATGCTAAGTAGATTCTGCCCCAGCATATGGCTTGATCAATAATTGTCACTCTTCCGACACATCTTTTCAAAATGGAAACAACTTTAGGTGTTCTGGCAGCAATAACTACATTCCTCACCTTGTCAATCAGAGCAGTAGAATGTCCTTCTTGCAGACTGTCTCTTATTGCCAGCTGCGGAGTGTGCACAACACAGCGTATGTGAAGTATCTCGAGTTTTCTGGTTCTTTGCCTGGCTGGAAGTACTGGGCATTGGGTCCTTGCTTTTGCTGTCATCTTTTTCTCTTTGAATACTTCTAGATGAAAGCGCTGTAAATGTCCTTTGAGACTGGAAGCTCTTGTAGGAGCATTTTTATCACTATCTGAATATGTGCTGATCTTTTTTCTTCATCTGGGGTCCTGTATTATTTTGAGTAATGGTGAAATGCTCAGATACAACTGACTTCATGGGAAGCTTCTTTGACATCATGAATCTATATTTTAAAAAAACTGTCAAAATTCCAAATATGTCTCCTTCCCAGTGGCGTACCAAGGGGGGGGGGGGCGGTCCGCCCCGGATGCACGCCGCTGGGGGGATGCTGCGTGCCTGTCGGCTCTTCATTTTCATGCTCCCTTTGCCCCGGAACAGGTTACTTCCTGTTCCGGGGCAGAGGGAGCATGAAAACGAAGAGCCGGCAGGCGCGCGGCACCCCCCCCAACAGCGGCGTGCACCCGGGGGGGTTCTTTCGCCGGGGGGGGGCGTCACGCTGTTCCGGGGGGGGCGCTGCACCCGGGGGACGGGGCGCATCGGCGATCCGCCCGGGTGTCAGCCCCCCTAGGAACGCCACTGCTCCTTCCCTTTCTCTCAGTTACAAGCTGAAGAAGCTAATGACTGACTGAGGTAGGTGATGGTATTAAATACCAGCCATCAGCTAACCAGAGAGTGTGTCACATCGGGTTAGTGAATTCCTATTGGTTAATGGCCCTGGAAAAAAGCAAATTGATATTAGGCTTTAACAGAACAAAAAAAATATGCAAGTACAAAATGATAAATTTTTTTATTTTGAAGTTGGAGTCGGTACATTTTTACCAACTCCAACTCTGACTCCACCCAAAATTGTTTCTGACTCCGACTCCACAGCCCTGGAGTTAAGAAGCATTTAACTGGCAGTAATTAGGAGTTACTCGCGGATCTGCCCTATGCCCTATTCTATAATATACGCACCTAATTTCATAGCACACAGCTCCAAAGGGAATGGCATGGGCAGGCCAGGGATGTTCCCAGAATTTAGGTGCAATGTTATAGAATACCTGCATTTGTGCACCTAACTGCTATTAGTTGAGCACTAGCATTTACACCAGCCGTTGGCAAGCATAAGTGCTCGCACCCAAATTTAGGCACCCTTTACAGAATACTAGCTTAGCGCAGATAATCCTGGTGCCTAACTTTAGGTGCCATTTATTGAATTCCTGCATGGGCTCCGTCGGATTATGTCTGCTAAATTAGAAGGAAATTGTATAAGTATACTGCATTTGGAATAATTATAGAAATCTATTTTAACAGAAGTAAAAAAAAATATCTTTAGTTTTAGATATAGTTTAAGTCAAAAGGGTATATATCAATATAAACAAAGTATTAGAAAACACCACATGCCATACTGTAAAACCTGCATACATCTCCCCATCCCTGCCACAAAAAAAAAGGATTTTGAAAGAAGTGCTCAGCAAGCCTGGACTTGCATAGGTCTTGATATTACAAAAGGGGAACAATTCCTTCTTGTTTTGTTCATGGCTGAGTTGTAAGTGCCAATGGCTATTCCTGTAATTTAACATTTTCTCTGCCTCTATAAATTGTTCTAATTATTAACAGCAATAATCAGGCCTGGGGAAAATCCCAGGCACTGGGTTGCTTGGGTGCCTAACATTCAGCATGTGGCACCTGCACCCAAGGTTGAAGAGCTGAGCAGGTAGCTAAAGAGCCACTGCTGTAAGTTGCACAGGCATTGAGATGGGGAGCTCCTCTTAGGACCAGGAATAGGGATGGGCAAAGGAGTTGTTGCTGCAGCCAAGGTGGGGACCGAGCTGAAAAGCTGTGGCTGTGTACAGTACTGGGTAAAAAGGAATAAAAAAGGGGAGAGGAAGAAATGAGGGAGGTAAAAGGGGGAAAGAAAGCAAAAATTCAAAAGAAAGAAAAAAAAGCAGTAAAATGAAATGAAATAAAAATCAAGACAGTGGTAGGAACAAGTTTATGATGTTGCAGTACTGCAAACAACCCAACTCAAGAGCAAAGCTAAGAAGAAAAAGGAGATTAAAAATCAGTCCAAAAGAGATTTTGTTTTTTAAATCTCATGCCTTTTCAATAGTAGTTTAAGGCTATATAACACTGTTACTCTTGGGTGACATCATCTGACGGAGCCCATGCAGGAACACTCCCCAGCAACTCTTCTAGAAGCTTTTGGAGTAGAGTCACAACGCATGCATGCTTCTTCCTGCCTGTCATGGTTGCACAGGACTGGCTCAGTCTAGTATGGATAAGCTGATAGAATTCAGCTCCAAGGGAAAGTGGGCAGGTGAGTAAGAATGTTCATCCTGCTGTCCTTGAACAACACCCACTACCACTTTTTCTCCGAAGACAAGCAGGATGGTCCCTTGGGAATCCCTAGCTACCAAGCTGTCCTGAAACACAGAAGGGGCAAGGCCTTACGGAAACATGCAAAGCATTTTTTTTCCTTTGGGCAGCCTGAAACAGAAATAAATGGGTCTAGGAGGGTTGAGTTGGATTGTAGACACCAAAGAGATTCTGTTCAGACTGTTCATCTGTTCAGACTGTCACATCAGGAGCCTTGCTCTAAACAGTTGTGAGATGTGAATCTGTGGACTCAAGTCCATGTGGCAGTCCTGCAAATTTCATGTATAGATATTTACCTGAAGTTGGCTACCAACATAGCCATGGCTCTAACATTATAAGCTGTGACATGACCCCCAAGAGTCAGCCCAGCTTGGGCAAAAGTAAAGGAAATGCAGTCTGCAAGCCAATTCGAAAGAGTGCATTTTTTGATGGCAGCCCCCACATCAGGTTTGGGTCAAAAGAAACAAAAGCTGGGTGGACTTTCTATGGGCTTTAATTCTTTATAGATAAAATGCTAAGGCTCTCTTGCAGTTCACTTTTACCTTGATGGATAGGTTGTTTGGGGAAAAATATGTTGGTTTTGAAGAGCTTATGGAAGAGTTGCTAGGGAGCATTCCCGTGTAGACTCCATTGGATGAGAATATAAACATCCTGCTTGTCCTTGGAGAAACTCCTGTTGCTAGAGCACTAAGAATCTAATTTTGTACCTGAAACAATGGAGGATTACTTCCCCAAGTCACAAGGAGCATCAATGGGATATGATTGCTGGTCTCAGCCACTGCTTTAACCACTAGGCTATTCCTCTATTCAAACAGCTGATCCACCCTCCCCATACCAATTATACTCACTTGGTCGGAAGGCATCGAGCAGCACTACTCTCTCACAGTTGCCATCTTGAAAAATGACAGCACTTGGATCCTACCTCTGCATAAAGGATAGCACAATTTACTATAACGGGGCCTCCATTTCTCTGGAGTATGAACAGTCAGACTAGTGATTTTCAACTGCTGAGGCGCAACACATTGGTGTGCTGTGAATGGTCCGCAGGTATGCCGCGGGAGTTTGGGGGAGGGTCATTTATTAATAGGACCATTAGGGGAATTTCAGGGAGGGCAGAACCCAGTTCCAGTCTTAGGCTGGATGACAAGAACAGCCGCACAGGGCCTCGCACGTCGAGGGGCCCAGCAGCCTTGCATATCTCAGGCCTAATTTGTGCCAGAATCTTTCTGATTCTGGAACAGGGGCGTAGCCAGACACCCAATTTTGGGTGGGCCTTGGCCTAAGATGGGTGGGCAGAAGAACTCTGCCTTGTCCCACAAGTGATTTGGTCTCTCCCTCTCTCGCCTGCATGCCATATGGTCTATCAAACATCGCCCCCTCTCCTGTATAACTTTTTAACAGATTTTCACCAGCAGCGAGCAGCAGCTAATACACATTGCTCATGTTGACCCCAAAGCCTTCCCTCTGATGCATCTTCCTGTTTCCGCATAGGCGGGAATACATCAGAGGGAAGGCTGTGGGGCCAAAGCAAGCAGTAAGTATGAGTTGTGTCCCACTGCAGGTGAAGATCTGCTATTTACAAGGTATGCAGGAGGGACAGCTGTTGGGAGTTTTCAGTTGGAGGGGCTTGGGGATCCCTGCCAGTCACATCTTAGGTGTGCTGCTACTGGGTGGACCTGGGCCCACCCTTGGCTACGCCACTGCTCTGGAAGTGACGTTACCACCCCAGTGTTCTGTCCAACCTTGCTTCCTCACCTTGGTTCCTATTCCCTCTCCCCCGGTATAGCTTCTCTCCCTCCTGCCTCTCCTCTTATGCGTCCCCCACCCAAATACCTTTTAAAAGTAGCTTTTTCTTCCAGAGGTATCTGGCACTGAGCAGTGATTCACATGTCCTGCACACCCAGAGCTCACAGCCTTCTGTCTTACACCACTTCCTGTTTCTGCATACGCAGGAAGCGTCAGACAGAAGGCTATGAGCTCAGGGTGAGCAGCATGTGTGAATCGCTGCTCGCTGACAGAGGCCTCTGGAAGAAAAAACTGTTAAAAGCTACTTGGGGCAGGTTGAGAGGTAACAGGAGATGCTGGATCGCCAGTGGGAGGGGGGGGGGTTGAGAGGCAATGGTGAACCATGGGGGACAGGGGAGAACAAATGCTGAACCATTGGTGGGGGGGGGGGGGGGAAGAAAAGAACAAATGCTGGATTCATAGTATGCATTGACAATTTTAGTGCCTTGTTCATGTGCAATGAAATGAAAAAGGTTGAAAATCGCTCAGTCATCAGACCATCAAGTGGAATTCTGCTCACTGTGCTTCTAATGCTAATCCATGCACATTTATTGTTTCATCTATCATGACAACAGTACTCACTTCCTCAGAGAAACAAGCATTAGGTAACAGTCAGTTTGACTTGCAATCTCAAAGCACTAGTACAATCTAAGGTACAGATAAGGATACCGCATGTAGGCAAAGAAACCCATCAACCCTTCAGTTTTTGCTCCACATAAAATCCCTCTTCATCAGGGCTGCCCAAACTTGAGCCTTGTGGACCCTAATCCATTCAGGTTTTCAGGATTTTTAAAATGAATATGTGCCCAATGGAGGCAGCGCATGTGAATAAATTTCAGGCATATTCATTGTGGAAATTCTGAAAATCCAGCTGGGTTGCAGTCAAGTTCTGAGTTTGGACACCCCTGCTCTACAAGTGCCAGTATATGGGCTTACAGAACTTTAATTACTCTGTGAAAATAGAGTACTGTTAAAAAAGTACAGATGCCATGGGAGTCTATGGGTGATCTGTAAATGCAACCCCATGTTACTGTATGTTTCTTATGGATCCGCATTTTAGCATGTATTGTACACTGTAATGCAATGTGACTCTGTTACAAGAGAGTTTCCTCATGACTCTGAAGGATTCTAATCACATAGTTCTTCTGCCCAGTTACCAAACTACTGAAGCAGGCAATTGTGATTATCATCTATATGAGTGCTCTTTCACAAAGAATAATATTAGTGATATTTGCAAACTACCTTATCATACTGAAAACAGAACATTGTGCAACTCTCTGGGAAACTGAGGCTCACTATTCCCTGCAACTCTCCATGAGGTCTATTGTTCAAAATACAACTGTCTCTAACAACACAATCTCTAGGTAGGCCATAGGTACAATGCACCTCACCTCTACAAACAACCCACACACTGGAAAAAGTGCCCTTGTGTAAGAGTATTTGTAAATCATGTAGATGAGTAAAGTGAAGATACATACCTGTAGCAGGTATTCTCTGAGGACAGCAGGCTGATTGTTCTCACAATTGGATCGACGTCTGCGGCGGCCCAGGAGACTGGGAAAATGTTTCCAAGCAAAAATCAAAAAAGTCTCTGAAGAACGGTCCGTCGCACAGGCAGAGCGCACCGTACATGCACGAACGGCTTTCCGCCTGCGGCACGAGCGTGACTCCCTCAGTTTAATAAAAAGCAAACCAGAGACTAGAACTCTTGGCTCTCTTGAGAGCAGAATCCACCACCATGGAATCGTGAGGTAGTTGAGACCACCATTACTGGCTCTCCATTGACTCTGTACTGGGACTTAGTTTTTCTGGGGACCACTGGATTAGAGAGAGGGAACGACCAGTTTAGCATAAGTACTTCCCTGAGTGTCCTTTGTTAAACTGTACAGCGCTGCGTAACCCTAGTAGCACTCTAGAAATGTTAAGTAGTAGTAGTAGTGTGTTATGCAAGGGAGCCGTTGCAACTTCTGTAAGTGGAGAAGGATAATCCAAGACCTCGAGCATCTCAGCCCTGGGCTCATCCACGACCTCCATAGGGAAGGGAATATCCTTAGACATTTCCCGAACAAAGGAGGAAAAAGAAAGACTCTCAGGCGGAGACATCCTTCTTTCAATGGGCGGAGTAGGATCAGAGGGGACCCCCATATGACTCTTCTTCAGAAAAGTATCTGGGATCTTCCTCTTCCTCCCATGAGCACTCATCATCGGTATCGGACAAAAGCTAAGAGCAGCCCAAACCCGAGCCTGTCTTGCCGTCGAGGAACAACGACCTCGAGAGGGATGTTGAGAAGTCGACCCCTATCTGGACTGCGGCGAATCTTCCTCCGCCGAAGGAGAGTCGACCTGGGTGGCAGCCGACACTGATGCCGCAAGCGGCACCAAGGACAGGGACCTCACCACAGGCGAAGGACCAGATGCCGCTTCAACAGTCGGTGCAAGCACCCCTGGCACCGAAGTAGACTGGCGCAGCAATCCATCCAGAAGCTCTGGAAGAAGGGTCCTGATGCGCTCATTGAGAGCTTCCATCGGAAAAGACTGGGGGGCCGGTGCAGGAGTCGGTGGCAGAATCTGAGGGGGCTCGAGAGCCGGTACCAGGCTGCCAGAAGACCGACGCATCGGCACCTCCTCTATAGGTTGAGTGGTCCTCTCGGCGCCGACACTTATCGGGTGCCGAATCCCTCGGCTCCCCGGAGCTCTCGGTACCGTGCATGGAAAGAGATTGATGACGGTGCTTCTTAGCCTTCGCTCGATGCCCGTCATTGAGACTTCTCGGTACTGAAGAGGAGGACGTGGAATCCTCACGCCTCCTCGGGGCCGGGTCCGATGAAGATCGGTCCCGGGGGGTCTGCATAGCAGTAGGCCTCGAGACAGGTGGAGACCCACTCGATGCCTCGCTCCCAGCACGATGTGGTCGTTCGACAGCCATTACCTGGGCTCTCAAAGTCAATGCTTCCCTCGACGTCGATGCCTCTGACCTCGGTATCAACGTCAATGCCGACGTCGAAGGACCAGACCGATCCGCAAAAGGTTTTTCCCGTTGAGCCTCCTGAGACACTTGGGTCCGTTTTTTCATTAAAGGACACAGCTTACAAGCAGCTGGTAGATGATCGGGCCCAAGGCACTGGAGACACCATGCGTGGGGGTCGGTACCTGAGATGGTCCGGTTGCACCGAGTACAACGCTTGAAGCCGCTGGATGTCCTCAATTACAAGGATGGGAAAACGGCGGCTGCGAAATTAAATGACTCGATTTTGCCAAAGAAGAAAGGCACAAAAAGGGAATACAAAGCCCAACTGCGCAGCCTAAAAGAGGGCCGCAACGAAAAGAAAGAAAACAAACTCAGTGACTAAAAACTAAGGAGAAAAAAGGCAAATATAAAAATACTCAAAAGAAAAAATAATATTTTTGAAAAGAGAAAGCGGTCTCATCAAAAATCTCCTGGGCCAAAGGTAATAGCGAAGAAAACTGCGTGTCACCTCAGTCGCTGAAAAAACGAAACTGAGGGAGTCACGCTCGTGCTGCGGATGGGAAGCCATTCACGCATGAGCATGCACTCTGCCCGCGCGACAGAGCGTTCTTCTTTCCCGGTCTCCTGTGCCGCCGCGGACATCGACCCAATTGTGAGAACAAGCAGCTTGCTTGTCCTCGGAGAATGAAATGTCTGCAAGTAGAAATTTGGGAACTATTATTGCAATTTCTCTCTTCCCCCCATCACCCGTTTACCCCAAGGCAGGGATATGGGAGTTCAGGCCTCAAGTGCCACAAACAGGTCAGGTTTTCAGGATACCCCTAATGAATATACATGAAATAGATCTGCATACAATGGAGGTAGTATCCATGCAATGTATCTCATGCATAATAATTAGGATTATCCTGAATATCTGGCCTGTTTTCAGCACTCGGGGTCTGAACTCCTGTATCCCTGCCCCAGAGGATACCTTCAGAGGCTGCAAAATGGAGAAAAAAACTACCTGCAGTGTCTGGAACGCAGATTCTATGATTCAGCCTTGTTCAAAGTACTAGGTCAAAGTACTTAAGTAAAAGTAAAAAGAAATGTATATTTTAATACTTAAGTAAAAGTACAGTGAAGAGTGCATTAAAAACGTACTTAAGTGAAATTGTGTAATATAATACTTTGAGTCAAAAGTAAAAGTATCATAGCTACAATGAATGCAACTAGTGTTAATGTTTTAATCCCAATAACTTTACTGCTCTACAATTCAATCCACTTTGCTTTTAGTAAAATTAAGTTTTGAAAATGACTGTCACTCATGCGAGTGTGCCTGTAAGTCATTATTAAAACAGCCCAGCTAAAAACATGTTCAATAACTGCATTAGCAGTCTGATAAAAGTTCCTTCCAATCAGGCCAGGCTGCAATATTACTGATGTCCTCTGATTTGGGCATGCAGGTACTGAGCAATGGAATCTGTCTGAAACACTCGTCTTCCATATAGCAAAGAATACTTTATGATCATCGCCATTATTATCTGCATTAGAAGTAGTGCAGTCATCACTTGTATCTTCGTCATCATCATCATGCTGTCCTACTACACAGAACGCTTTCACACAGTAGAATTATTGTCAGTTGTTGTTTCAACAATTTTTTGTCTGATGGCAAACTCTGAATAAATTTGAGAACTCTTCAGTCTTAAGGCCAGACAAGCAAACTTCCTCTCTAAAGGCTATCAGTCCAGTGGACAGTTTCCATGGGGTGACCAGCATTCTGTTGTGGTGGGAATGAAAAAACATGGGTACTGAACAAGTGTGTAAGGGTTAGGAGTTAAAAGCAGCATCAAAAAGGTGGGCTTTTAACCTAGATTTGAAGACGGCCAGAGATGGAGCTTGACACACTGGCTCAGGAAGTCTATTCCAGGCATATGGTGCAGCAAGATAAAAGGAACGGAGTCTGGAGTTAGCGGAGGAGGAGAAGGGTGCAGATAAGAGAGATTTACCCAGTGAACAGAGTTCCCCGGGAGGAGTATAGGGAGAGATAAGAGTAGAGAGATACTGAGGAGCTGCAGAGTGAATGCACTTGTAAATCAATAAGAGGAGATTGAACTGTATGCAGAAACGGAGAGGGCTAATATGAGCATGGCGATACTGACAGAATATAAAGTCGTGAGAAGCAAGTTGTAATAGTCTAAGCGAGAGGTGATAAGAGTGTGGATAAGGGTTCTGGTAAGTGCTCAGAAAGGAAAGGATGAATTTTGGTGATATTATAGAGAAAGAAATTACAGGTTTTAGCAAGCTGTTGAATATTTGCAGAGAAGGAGAAAGAGGAGTCACAGATGACCCCAAGGTTACAAGCTGATGAAATAGGGCGGATGAGAGTATTATCTACTGAGGAATTGTCATTTACATCTTGCTTCTGCTTTTACTTTTGTACTTTTAATTGCAAGCATCCCATGTAACTGAGTAAAAGAAATAAAAATTGGTGAAGTTATTACTTCGGTAAAAGAAAAAGTAGCAAATATTTCCTGTACTTCTTTACAAGTAAAAGTGACAAAACGTTTCCTTAAATATAGTAATTAGTTACATTCTTAGTTATACAACACTGCTGGGATTGGGGACAGTTACAGCTGTAAGGGTTAAAAAGATCTTTCACTCATTCTTGCAAAGAAAATCTTCACATGCTTAGTGTTGTTCCAAACCAGAATAAAATTGGGGTTTAAACACTACACTGCTTGCTACCAGAAAACATCTGCAATGGATATTCATGATCACTGTGTTAGATGCATGAGCCACAATCTTTAGGTTCAGAATTGTATAATGTGTGCTCAGATGTCCCCCAGAGCAAGGAAAATCCTTGAGTATAAACTAACCCCCCTGTATACTAAGCCACACAGCCCACTGAAAGTGAATGGGCTGTATCGGCATTAGCGCACGTTTTAATAAACCGGGGGGGGGGGGGGGGGGGGAGGAGATTATCTGTCAGAAAAGTGGACATCACAGACAAAGAAAAGCACTTCAAATCATGGATCCTCTACTTATAAGTCTGATCTGAGTGGTACTAGCTCTTCTGAGCAAGCTGGCAATCATAGTTCTGCTGCTCAGATTAAAGTACAGTAAATCGCAAGCAAAGGTAAAGATTGCTCAGCCAGAAGTTTAAAGTGATGTACATAGTTGGCCTCAAGAAAGGCTGTTGTGAAGTCTACATATCCAACCACTGATGTCATTGTCTCTGCCCTGAGGGTGTTAACTTCAGTCAATACAGCAAGGGCTTCCCTGGCATTGTCATTCTGTGCAGACATTTGCAAAACTTCCTTGCACTTTAGAAAAAGCCCCATGTGACCTTTACTCCCAGATAAAACTTTTATTATGTTTCCAAGTTCAAGGAATTTACATAAATATTTTTGTGTAATAGCGGCCCTGGATGGAGAGTGCTGATTTTGGTAGCCCTACAAGGACCCAGAGCATGCGCAGTAGCAACAGAAAAGATAGAGAATGAGCAGAGCATTCCAAAGGTCAGTAGAGAGATCAATTATGCACAGCAAGATCTGTTACCTTTCTCTCTTCAGGACCCCTACTTCTCCAGGCAGGAGATGGTTTGTTTCACTATGAACAGGAGTGCTGGCCATGGTCACATAAAAGGATTCCTTTCCCATCAAAAGGACATTTGCCTAAAATATCAAAAACCTTTGAAGACACACCTCAAGGAGTGTAAGAGGAATACATGTTCTCTTAAAACAGAACTGATGTAGGCTTATACCAGGAACCTGGGATAATTCTCTCCAGGTATAGTGTTTTGTTGAATCCTTCTTGGACCTCTTTCAACCTTCTTAAACAGTGGAAATGAGCACCTCACTTCCTCATCAGCTGCCTGCCTTCTCTCTCCCTGAAGCCCAGCCCATGCTTGTCGCCTGCTCCCTTTCTGCCTCCCCAGCTCCATTGACGACATCTTCAACTCCAAGTGGCTCCCTTCTTGCAACTCCTGAAGTCACTTTTTGAAACCTCAGCTTAACAAAACCAACCGTGTAAGAAATGGTCTTAAATTACTCAAATTATACTTCTATTTGGGAAACCTCTCCTCATTAGAAAATTCCTCATGTTATCTATGGACACACTCATACCTATGGAAGGCCCACAATAACAGCTAACTCACACTGAATTTTATCTCCTCACCATAAAGATGGATGCTACTGCAGAGGAGACGGTCTTCTGTAGTAAGGCATGTACACGAGCAGTTACATATTTCTCAACTGGCTGTAAGTATCACATCTGATGCTGCATGAGATCCACTGCAAGAGCAAAGGCCACCGCAGGTGCCCATCCTTCCTTTGCTGTGCTGCCATAATGAGATCATAAAAATATGTGGGTCAGCACTTCACATACTGTATGTAGATCTCAAAATGCATAAGATCAGCAAATAGGAAGTGCCTATCAAATAGTTCTGAAGAAGCTCATGATACTGGCATAGACAGGAAGAATTTAGGACAGCAATAGCAGGTCCCCTGTTTATGTGGTATCTTAAGGATGCATAGGTAGAAGGTTGGTAATAGGGTCCTCAGCAACAGGAGCTCGAGCTAGGCCTGTGGTGTGGTTTTTTTTTTTAGTCAATCAAATGTATGAATTATCTTTATCAACAGACCCAAGATTTACATACACATAATAAAAATATACATACCACAACCCAGCAGGCTATAGGAGTGCACATCATTCATCAGCCTGCTGTAATAGCTGTCATGGTGGGCCCAGTCTATGAATAGTTGGGCACATCCACACACAAAGAATTAGATGAACACCGATTGTACGGATGCCTACTTATGTTCATTTATTGGCGTGGGACACAAAATTTCACCCTGGGAGCAGCATAAATCATGAATCAACATTCAGTGTTGTCTCATTTGCTGCTGCTTAACCTATAATAACCTGTGTCATGTCATATTGTGCAAGTAAAAAATATTGTTATTCTTCATCTAATATTTCTTTCCAAAAAGTAGAGGAGTGTGGTAGCCGTGTTAGTCCACTCTTAAGGTTATCAATAGAAATCAAACAAAATAAAACATGGAAAAGAAAATAAGATGATACCTTTTTTATTGGACATAACTTAATACATTTCTTGATTAGCTTTTGAAGGTCGCCCTTCTTCCTCAGATCGGAAATAAGCAAATGTGCTAGCTGACAGTGTATATAAGTGAAAACATTCAAGCATTACTATGACAGTCTGACAGGGTGGGAAGATGGGGGTGGGTAGGAGGTATGCATGGGGACATCAAAGCATATCATTGATATTCTAACAGGATGGGTGTGGATAGGTGAGGGGAGGGTGATCAACAGAGACATATAGCTTTATGGTTTATAATGGGCTAGGAACCCCAGATCCTTGTTAAGTCCTTTCTGTTGGGTGTTAAAATATTCAATCATTCTGACTTCAAAGGTCTTACGTTCTTGTATGGTTTTAAAGTTACCTTTCAGGATTCTCACTGTAAAGTCACTGGTACAGTGTCCTGGTCCTGTAAAATGTTGACCAACAGGCATGGGAACCCTACTGGCACCAGTATTGTTCATGTGATGTCTATGTAAATTGAATCTTGTCTTAAGCATCTGGCCTGTTTCTCCAATATAGCATCTTTCGTTACATTTTTTACACTGAATGATATATACCACATTGGAAGATGAGCAAGTGAAAGATCCCTTTATGTTGAATATCTTTCCTTTGTGGATGACTTTGGGGTCCTGTGAAATATTTTGGCATAGTTTGCAACTGGATAAATTACAGGGAAGTGTGCCCTTCTGTTCCTTTTCAGTCTGTGATGGAAGTTTACTTCTGATTAGCTTGTGTTTTAAGTTGGGTGGCTGTCGGAAGGCCAGTACTGGTGGGGATGGGAATATCTCTTTCAGTAATTCATCCTCCTGGAGTATAGGTTGTAGATCTCTTATGATTTTCCTCAGTTTTTCCAGCTCTGGATTGTATGTCACTACAAGGGGGATTCTGTCTGTGGATTTTTTCTCCTTGTACTGTAGCAGATTCTCCCTGGGTGTTTTGAGGGAGGAGGCAATATTCTTGGAGATTATTTTGGGGTTGTAGCCTTTCTGTTTGAAGGATGCACTCAGGCTTTTAAGGTGTCTGTCTCTGTCCCCTGGGTCAGAGCAGATACGGTGGTATCTTGTGGCTTGGCTGTAAATGATGGATCTTTTTGTATGTGAAGGATGGAAGCTGGAGTTGTGGAGGTAGCTGCATCTGTCTGTGGGTTTCTTGTATATAGATGTTTGTATACAGCCATCACTGATTGAGACCGTGGTGTCCAAAAAATTGACTTTTTCTGAGGAGTAGTCAATTTTGAATCTGATTGTAGGATGGTATGTATTGAAGGCAGAATAAAATTGTTTCAGAGTTTCTTCACCCTCCGTCCAAATCATAAAAATGTCATCGATGTACCGGTAGTATTTTAGAGGTTTGGTCTGGTGTGTATTCAGAAATGTCTCTTCCAGCTCAGCCATAAAAAGGTTGGCATATTGGGGTGCTGTCCTGGTGCCCATCGCAGTGCCCATTATTTGCAGATAGATATCATTGTTAAAGCGGAAGTAGTTGTGAGTTAAAATGAATTTGATTAATTTTGTAATAGTTTCTGGTGAGTATTGATGGTCCAGTGTGGATTTTTTTAGGAGTCTTCCACATGCAGCTATGCCATCCGCATGTGGAATGTTGCTGTATAGTGATTCTACATCTATCGTGACCAGAAGGGTGTTAGGTGGTAGTTGCTTGATATTTTTCAATTTATTCAGAAAGTCTGTGGTGTCTTGTATGAAGCTGTTAGTTTTGTGTACGAGAGGTTTCAGAATTCCCTCTATGAATCCAGATATTTCTTCCGTGAGTGTGCCAATATCTGATATGATTGGTCTGCCAGGGTTTCCCGGTTTGTGGATCTTGGGTAGCATGTAGAAGTAAAACTATGTAGCACCTTGCTATAGTATGCTAAGCTTTCCACTCAGAACAGTTAAAGCTGTGAAGAACTGGCACAACTCATTACAGATAGAGCAAATTGTCTTTACCTACTATTCCATTAACACAGATCAGTTTGCTTGTCTTCATCATTTTATTCTTGATTTTCATTAAGCATGTGCATCAAAACACTTTATATTATCCTTTCCCATTGTGTAAAGTATTGTTGACCTTGTTTTATTTCTGGTTTTCCTAATGTGAAGCAGCCTGAGAACCTGGGGAACTGGTTTCGATTCCCACTGCACCTCTTTGTGACTCAGGACAAGTTGCTTAACCCTCCATTGCCCCAGGTACAAAATACATACCTGTATATAATATGTAAACCGCTTTGATTGTAATCACAGAAAGGCGGTATATCAAATCCCATCCCCTTTCCCCTTTATCTGCGAGTGGTTATGCTTTTCTCTTTGTATGACATGGGGAAAAGGAGAGACTCAATCTGCTGCTACACCTTCTGTGTTCTTAGGTAACATATTATTTATTAGCTTTGGTAAAATATTAATGTTTCCGTAATCTGTAGGTACAATAAGAGCCTGACAACAAAAATCTTTTAAGTCACAGCAGTTTCTGACCTCGGTTCTCTCACTTCTCAGATCTTTCCATCAAAGAGTTTAAAAAAAAAAAAGAGTCAAATGTTTAAACTGGTGCACTCTTGTGTTTTAGAACTTGTGAAGTATTTAAAATCGGATTATTTCCAGCTGATGGATCAACTCAAAATTCCATGTCAATATTGTCTATTCACACACAGGGCAGTGATCCAATCAGCTGGAGGCAACAAGCTCATGAAATTTAAAACTGGGCAAATAATGATTTTTGAAAAAAGGCTCTAGTAACAGAACCTGCAAAAAAAGGACGTGTTTAATATTTCACATTAAAACTGATTTGCCTTTTGTGGTAGATATGTTTCCTTTGTCTGTTTAGATAGGTGAAGAGGTTCACTGCTTAGAAGAATGGCTTTTACACAGCTGCCAATAAATGAAACAGGCTCAAAGCACGAACTCTGCATGCATTGCTTGCCTCAACTTGTAGACTATGCAGCAACCCTGTTCATCTACTGGCAAAAAGTAACATATCATGTTAGCAGTTTCAGATTTTTGCAATCTAAACTGCATGTCCTCCTATTTGAATCATCTATACTAGCAGGGTGGGAGGGGTGGTCTTATATTTTGTCCTATAAAATATTGATATAAAACACATTTCAGGCTCACCAAACTTCAAAATTAAAATTATACCCAACACTCGCCAATAAAACTATAGAAAAAGTGCTAATATTCATTCTGTTTTAATTAAAAAAGTTGGCATCCACAGTGAATTGTGACAAATGGAATTATTGCTCTCCTGCAGTTCCCTAGGGGAACAGTATTAAAAGTTACACCACAGTTCATGCTGTATATGTGATGTGATTTATGACATCACAGCCAATAGGAACTAATTCAGTTCTATATGTGTATTCAAAGCTGGGACACTGTTCTGAACATGGCTACAACCACACAACAGTGTACCTAGAGAATTTTGAACCCTAGCACAACTGCTCTCTCTCTCTTTCCATCTTACCCTGCTTTACTGAGTAGGCAGCAATATCCATCCTACCACTGACTATCATTTTATCTCATCTCCAACAGCTTAATCTATGCACAATATACTACTGAACCACCAAATTCCATCTATGCTTTGCAATTAGGAGCTCAGAGAATTAACGGAAAGTTCAAGAATTTCAACACCACAATTTAAATGTTGCTCTTTTCTACGTCAGCTTTTGTAAATTATTCCATGGTTTCTCAAATCTGTCCTGGGGACCCTACATAAGTCAGGTTTTCAGGATATCCACAATGAATACACGAGACCAATGTGCTCATATCAGGTCTCAGGGTTTGGATTTCCTCACAGAAGACTCTTGAATAAGCTGAGAGGGTTGAACTTAGGACCCAAAGTGGTGAACTGGATTGGAAACTGGTTGACCGACAGGTGACAGAGGGTGGTGGTAAATAGAATTTGCTCAAAAGAAAGGATGGTGAGTAGTTGAGTGCCTCAGGAGTCAGTACTGGGGCCAATTCTGTTTAATACATTTGACAGAGACATTGCTGAAGGGTTAGAAGGAAATGTTTGCCTCTTTGCAGATGACACAAAGATAGCCAATAGAGCGGATATCCCAAAGAGAGTAGAAACCATGAAATGAGATCTCCAAAAATTAGAAGAATGTTCAAAGGTCTGGCAGTTAAAATTTAATAACCAAGAAGTACAGAGTGATGTACTTGGGGTGAAGAAATCCAAAGGAGGTGTACCAGATAGGAGAAAAGTGATAAGCATGGCTCAGGAGAGGGACACTGGGGTGGTGGTGTATGTGGATCTCAAGGTGACAAAACAAGGCAGTGGCCATGGCCAGAAGGATGCTAGGCTTCACTGAAAGGGGTATAACTAGCAGAAGAAAGTAGATGTTAATGCCCCTGTACAGGTTCCTGGAGTATTGTGTTCAGTTTTTGAGGCTGCATCTTGCTAAGGACCAAAAAGACTTGAAGTGGTTCAGAGAAAAGCGACTAAAATGGTATGGGGTTTGCACCACAAGACATATGAGGGGAGACTTGATGACCTGAAGATGTACATCTGGGAGGATAGGAGAGACAGGGGTAATATGATACAGACATCCAAAGATTTGAAAGGTATCACTTTACAAACCAACCTTTTCTAGAGAAGGGAAGGTGGTAGAACTAAAGAATATGAATTTTTAGATTGCAGGTGGGCTGGCTCAGGAATAACATCAGGAAGTACTTTTTCATGGAGGCTGGTAGATGCCCGGAATGCCATCCTGTAGGAGGTGGTAGAGATGAAAACAGTAACAGAATTAAAAAATGTGTGCGATAAATTTGCAGAACTATTGTTAGTAATATGTAATTTATCTTTAAAATTAAGCATGGTACCAGAAGATTGGAGGGTGGCCAATGTAACGCCAATTTAAAAAAAAAAGGTTCCAGAGGAGATCTAGGAAATTATAGACCGGTGAACCCGATGTCAGTGCCAGGCAAAATGATAGAGACTATTATAAAGAAAAAAATTACAAAGCATATTCAACAGCATGGATTAATGAGACAAAGCCAACATGGATTTAGTGAAGGGAAATCTTGCCTCACCAATCTATCACATTTCTTTAAAGGGGTGAACAAACGTGGCTAAAGGTTAGCCAGTCAATTTTGTGTATCTGGATTTTCAAAAGGCATTTGACAAAATGCCTCATGAAAGACTCCAGAGGAAATTGGAGAGTCATGGGATAGGAGGTAGTGTCCTATTGTGGATTAAAAACTGGTTAAAAGATAGAAAACAGAGAATAGGGTTAAATGGTCAGTATTCTCAATGGAGAAGGGTAGATAGTGGGGTTCCCCAGGAGTCTGTGCTGGGACCGCTGCTTTTAACATATTTATAAATGATCTAGAGATGGGAGTAACTAATGAGGTAATTAAATTTGCTGTCAACACTAAGTTATTCAATACTTATGTACTAACACAAAGGAATCCTGTATGGAAGGCATGGAACCAACAAGCTCAGCGATGATTAGATGGCAACACCAGTAATTGAGAAGAAAAGCCAGTGCTGGGCAGACTTCTATGGTCTGTGCCCTGATCATGTCTGGGCAGATTTAGCTTCATTACTTGGAGAACAAGACTAGTGCCGGGCAGACTTCTAAGGTCTATGCCCTGAAAATGGCAAGGACAAATCAAGATGAAGTATGCATATACAGTATCACATCATACCTTATACTATGAGTTTATCTTCTTGGGCAGACTGGATGGACCATACATATCTTTATCTGCCATCATCTACTATGTTCCAGTCTTTACTTTAATCACTAGCACCCCCATATTGCCTTTCCCATGTTGATTCTCTATATTATTAGAGCCTGATATTCAAAGAATTTATGCTCCTAACTTTAAGAGTTATGCTCCTAATTTACTAGAGCTGAGTGCATACATTTTTACTCAAATTTTCACTGAACTCTTAAATTTAGGAGCATAAATAGTTGGTGGCAACAGAGGCTGATTTAAAGAGAGGATAAGAAACGAGGAGCTTAGCACTGATTTTTAGCACATCTTATAAATTAGGCTCCTAAATCTAGGCAAATGAATGACAGGCCTAAATTTATAAGCACATGACCCAATATTCAAAGTGATTTAGCTGGCCACTGACCAGTTAACTCACTTGGGGCTAGCTGCTAATATTCAGCGGCACTTAACTGGCCAAGAGGTTCATTTTCAAAGCACAGACTTTCAAAGTTCCATAGGTTACAATCCAGCTTATTTTCGAAGGAGATCGCCGGCCATCTTCCGACACAAATCGGGAGATGGCCGGCGATCTCCTCAACCCGGCCAAATCGGTATAATCGAAAGCCGATTTTGGCCGGTGCCAACTGCTTTCCGTCGCAGAGCCGGCCAAACTTCAAGGGGGCGTGTCGATAGGGTCGAAGGCAGGACGGGGGTGTGGTCACGAGATGACTGGCTTCGCCCGATAATGGAAAAAAGAAAGCCGGCCCTGACGAGCATTTCGCTGGCTTCACTTGGTCCCTTTTTTTTCAGGACCAAGCTTCAAAAAGGTGCCCCAAATGACCACTGGAGGGAATCGGGAATGACCTCCCCTTACTCCCCCAGTGGTCACCAACCCCCTCCCACCCAAAAAAAAAAATATATATATATTTTTGCCAGCCTGAAATGTCATACCCAGCTCCCTGACAGCAGTATGCAGGTCCCTGGAGCAGTATTTAGTGGGTGCAGTGCACTTCAGGCAGGTGGACCCAGGCCCATACACTTGTGATGGTAAATGCGAGCCCTTCAAAACCCACCAGAAACTCATTGTACCCACATGTAGGTGCCCCCCTTCATCCCTAAGGGCTATGGTAGTGGTGCACAGTTGGGGGGAGTGGGTTTTGGGGGGGATTTGGGGGGCTCAGCATCCAAGGTAAGGGAGCTATGCACCTGGAAGCTATTTTTGAAGTCCACTGCCAAATAGATGCCCGGCGCCGTTCGATTATGCCCCTCCATGGAACTTTGTAAGTCTAAGTGCTTTGAAAATGTGCCCCTAAGTGTTGCTGAATATTGTAGTTCGCATAAAACTCAAAGCCAGCTATGCTGGGGGGGGGGGGGGGGGGGGGGGTTCTGGGGCGCATTCAGCACTTGGCCGCTTGTGCTGATACTCAACCTTTAAGCAGCCAGGTTTACTGCATAAAAGTCTGTCCTATCAATATTAATTTATTTATTCAACACGATTTATAACCCGCCAAATCACCATCACATCAAGGTACAACAAACATACATCATTAAAATAGAATTTTAAATGTAACAAGGGGGGGGGGGGGTGAAATGTCTCTAAATGTATTAATGCTTTTTGCATACATTGATAACAAGAACCTTCACTCCTAAGTTTGGGTATTTGGGGAATGGGAGAGTGAGGAGGAGCCAGTTACTGGTGCTGTACTGGTAGTCTGAGGAGTATATGGTACCTGGAGCTTTGCTGGGACATAAGAAGTAATAATGAAGGTATGAGGAGCTGCTAACCACAATTGCGTTGATGGTCTGTAGAGGAACTTGGTATGCTGGGGGTATGAGAAGAACCAATAACCTGATCAGTGCTGGCATCTGACGAGCAACCAATATTCACAGCTCTTCTGAGGTGTAAGAATAAATATCAAGCGTTTGAGAAGCTGGTAACCAGAACTGTACTGGTAGTCAGAGAAGAAGCTGGTAACTCTAGATATGCCAATTGTGTAAGGAAAAGTTATTAATCAGAGATGAGTAAAGGTCTGAGGAGGAAAGTTACCAACCCCCAAAATTCTCTTTCATACTTTGATAGGTCCTAATTTATGAGTGAGAAAAAGGCTCCTTCTACAACATCAGAATTATAATCCTTGGTCCTTAAAAGCCACTTTTTTTTCATGCAAAAATATTTTTACAAAAATTTCTAGCCGTTACTTTGTGTTCAAATGCAAAAAATTAGTGAAATAAAAAAGGGGCCTGTTTACTAAAGTGCAGTAAGCTTTTGCACTTACCTTGCATTTTGGGCAAAAATGAACACATGGTACATGCAAGGCCTATGCACTAATATTTGGGATCATGGTAAGCACATATATCCTGTCCTTTCTGCGGATACACTTAACATGAATCCCAGTACTAAAAAAACAAAATAAAACAGTTGTTGGAGAACTCCCACTAACCCGAACCACATACCCACTTTCCAAGAGCATCATCCAACCCTCCTGCCACCCCCACACTGGCATACTGGGAGGGCAGCCGCAATCACGCTACACTCCTGCCCCATGGCAGGGCAGCAACAATCACCCTACACTCCTATCCTTTTGCTATCCAGGTTCAAAATGGCAGCTCTGACCTGCACTAACAGTGTGTTAAGACACATTAAGGGAAATATTCTATAAATGGTGCTCAAAAAGCAGCGCATAATTCTATTCTACAATAGGCACTCAAAGATGTGCACTGTCATGAAACACCTAGCCACCCGCCTGGGGTTACCCCACGGCCACTTAGGAGGTCTATCCCCAGCACAGCTCAGGTCCACCTGCCACTTGTGCTCTATACTAGCACCCTCCTTCCACCGACTGGGTCACAACTGCCTCTGGGCAAGTCTCCAGCTCTCAAATTATCCCCCATGATTTCTGGGTTACTAGGGGGCCACACTCCCAGTGGTCCCACAGTCCCAGAAAGCACTCACAGACCCAACACACAAACCACCAGGATTCTTTATCAGTCCAGACAGGCAGAATCAATAAACTAAACAGATTTATTGTCACACTGGAACAATGAACAAAAAAAAAAAAGTGCAATCAGCAAACAACAGGTAACTGAATTATGGATCAACTATAACATAGCTAGACATTTGCATACTGTCTAAACAGTATCTGGGTAGATCAGGACTTACAATTCACTGAACCTCAGCAAAGAGATCTATCTCTCTTTTCTCCCAGGCTAAGACTGAAGCAACAGCCAGTATAACTGGGTAATTTTTCACACTCCAGGCCAATCAGAGCCCAGTCAGCAAGTTTTAAAAGTATACTGCTGCCTGCTTGTGTTAAAGGAAAAGAACATTCAGTTCCCTATAATAGCTTTACAGCAAAGAAGCACCATCTCCTGTCATAGAGGCTGGCGAGTACTATTTTTATTCACATTTTTGGGGGTAGGAAGGGGTCAGTGACCATTGAGGGAATAAGGGGGGAGGGGCGTCATTCTTGACTCCCTCCAGTGTTTATCTGATCTTTTAAGGCACCTTTTTGTGCCTTATTCATTATAAAAACAGGTCCAGACCAAAACGTTGAAATTTTCACCCTAGACATTTTTGTTTTGTTCTATTATGGCTGTAAAACATCCCAAGTGTCAGGCATGGCCTAAGACCACCTTAATCCCACCTCTGCAACGCCCCTGATATACCCCCTCATGATCTGGACGCACTGTATATGAAATGCATAGATAAACGTCAGCAAAATAGGTTTTGAAAATACTGATTTAGAGGATTTGAGAAGAAATTTGTCCAAAAGATGCTTTATGACACTTTTTGGATGTTTCTCTCTTTCAAAAATGAGTCCCATACTAACCTATGGAACTTTGTAAGTCTAAGTGTTAGGCTTACAAAGTTCCATATGGTTAGTTCCATAAATATTTCTTTGTATACAATGGGGCTTATTTTCAAAGTGTTTGAAAATAAGCCCATTGTACACAAAGAAATATTTACTTGATATGGTTTTTTTTTAATATAGTTGGAGCTCAGGATCCTATATTCATTAAACTTTTCATAGTTTCCAATAGTTAACACTATAACCCCTTATATTATGTCCACATGCATACTCCATAACCTTTGTATAACTATTACAGTATTAAAATGTCTCCCTTTTGCAATCTCAAATCTTTGCCCTCTTTCATAGGGTAGGAGATATATAAATATTCAGAGGGGAACTGAAAATGATACACCATGAGAGATGGGAGCCTTAATTCATTATCACAGAAAGCTGCTCACCTGCCATTCTGGCCAGCAATACAATATAATACTTGCAATGAAAAACAAAGCTTTGAAAATATATGGCTTACTTTTTCCAAAATGGCAGTGAATATCTCTTGAAAATAGAGAGTTTGCTTATACTACTACTACTTAGCATTTCTATAGCACTACTAGACGTACACAGCGCTGTACACTTGAACATGAAGAGACAGTCCCTGCTCGACAGAGCTTACAATCTAATTAGGACACACAAACAGGACATAAGGGAATTACTAAGGTGGGGATGATAAAATAAGGGTACTGAACAAGTGAGTAAGGGTTAAGAGTTAAAAGCAGCATCAAAAAGGTGAGTTTTTAGCATAGATTTGAAGACGGGCAGAGATGGAGCTTGACGTACCGGCTCAGGAAGTCTATTCCAGGTATATGATGCAGCAAGATAAAAGGAATGGAGTCTGGAGTTAGTGGTGGAGGAGAAGGGTGCAGATAAGAGAGATCTACCCAGTGAACGAAGTTACTGGAGAGGAGTGCAGGGAGAGATGAGAGTGGAGAGGTACTGAGGAGCTGCACAGTGAATGAAATTATGTCAATAAGAGGAGTTTGAACTGTATGCGGAAACGGATAGGAAACCATTGAAGTGACTTGAGGAGAGGGCTAATATCAGCATAGCGACACTGGCGGAATATAAATCGTGCAGCAGAATTTTGAACAGATTGAAGAGGAGAGAGATGGCTAAGTGGGAGACCTGCGAGAAGCAAGTTGCAATAGTCTAAGCGAGAGGTGATAAGAGTACATAAGTACATAAGTAATGCCACACTGGGAAAAGACCAAGGGTCCATCGAGCCCAGCATCCTATCCACGACAGCGGCCAATCCAGGCCAAGGACACCTGGCAAGCTTCCCAAACGTACAAACATTCTATACATGTTATTCCTGGCATTGTGGATTTTTCCCAAGTCCATTTAGTAGCGGTTTATGGACTTGTCCTTTAGGAAACCGTCTAGCCCCTTTTTAAACTCTGCCAAGCTAACCGCCTTCACCACGTTCTCCGGCAACGAATTCTAGAGTTTAATTACGCGTTGGGTGGAGAAATATTTTCTCCGATCTGTTTTAAATTTACTACACTGTAATTTCATCACATGCCTCCTAGTCCTAGTATTTTTGGAAAGCGTGAACAGACGCTTCACATCCACCTGTTCCACTCCACTCATTATTTTATATACCTCTATCATGTGTCCCCTCAGCCGTCTCTTCTGTGGATAAGGGCTCTGGTAGTATGCTCAGAAAGGAAAGGGTGAATTTTGGTGATATAGAGAAAGAAACGACAGGTTTTAGCACTGCTGAATATGTGCAGAGAAGGAGAGAGAGGAGTCGAAGATGACCCCCAAGGTTACGAGCTGATGAGAGTGTTATCCACAGAAATAGAGAATGGGGGAAGAGGAGAGGTTGGTTTAGGGAGAACGATAAGAAGCTCAGTCTTGGTCATGTTTAGTTTCAAATGGCGGTGAGACATCCATGCAGCAATGTCAGACAGGCAGGCTGATACTTTGGCCTGGATTCCTGCTGAGATTTCTGGTGTGGAGAGGTAGATCTGGGAGTCATCAGCATAAAGATGATACTGAAAACCATGGGATGAGATCAGAGTACCAAGGGAAGAAGTATAGATGGAGAAAAGAAGAAGTCCCAGGACAGATCCCTGACACTTTTTTCATTAGGTGCAAAAAGATCATCCCGGTGAGTTATTTTGCATCTGATGTGCACTCAAAGCAAAATAATATTTCCACTTTCTTCTAATCCTGCTATGGGGTCCTTTTACTAAGCTGCAGCAAAAAAAAAAAAATGGCTTTAGTACATATCCTTACACGGGTTTTTCCCATATGCTAAGGTCATTTTTACCATGGCTGTAAAAATGGCTTTTTTTCTATTTTTTGCATTAATGGTCATGCATAATGCTGACATTAGCACACTTTTTTCCCCTAAGAATTTGGCTGCCAATATATGGCAGTTTTGTTGAAAGTGGAAAAGTCTTTATAGAACTAGTTTCGGGGTTTGTGCTGTTCAGTTTGGTGCCACCACTTCAAGTCTCCAGCAGATTTGTCTTTTTAAAGACAAGTGTGTTTTTCAACACTGGATGATTGATTTTCTCGGATTTAGATATCATTAGACCCCTGACGCAGGCGTTTTTCGCTCGTGTTGGGTCTGACCAATAAAGCAAGATTGACACCCCCATTCTTGAAGGCTTGTGCTTTTTTTTGCTATTGACATTAGCGCACAGCTATTTTTTTTTAATTACTGTGTGAGCACTTACTGCCACCCATTTTGTAGGCAGTAAGGGCTCCTGTAGTGTGAGTGCACTAGTTAGTGTACTGTATGTAGATGTGCTAACTGGTGAGTGCAGGAACACCCTCTCTCTGCCCCTGACATGCCGCACTAAAAAAAAAATTAGAAAAATGTTTTAGTGTGCAGTTAGCATGTGCAGATTTCAGAGTTACCAGAAAAGAGCATCCTGCGGTACTCCATTTTTTTTTTTTTGCTGCATTAGGCATACAATAGCGCATAATGCAGCTTAGTAATAGGACCCCCTAAGTTAGAGTATGCATTATAACTAAGGTATCCCACGTGAGTATTTCTAAAAGTGCAATAACTTCCCACACCAAATGCAAGTGAACTTTGACAGAATTCAGAATTAAAAGCTGATGAGAAATCCTTTCTATTTATCCACCCACTACTGGGTGGGTCTTGCTCATATTGCACAAGCTGCAAATAGCAAACATAATCCCTATGATTACAAAAAAAAAAAGACCGATTTTTGACAAATACAAATAATTTTCAATCAAGAGTTTGGGTGTGTAATTTTTTTTTACTAAATTTTATAGATGTATCACATAAGCTGTACAGAATGCAAGGAAACTCATTGTAATGCAGACATATCTCATACCAGCTAAGACTTGCTTTTGGGAGAATGATTTCCAGTGACAAGATGTTACATGCTCATAAGTTTTAAGTCTACAATTTTGTTCATTTCTCTAAATTACAGGTAAGTAGATAATATCAGGACCCTGTATTACATATATTCAGTGGAATGTGGCGAGATTCATAATGGGAGATGTCATTTGGAGGGGCATAATCGAAAGGGGCGCCCACATTTTCCTGAGGACGTCCTCGCAGGATGTCACGGCGAAGGGGTGGGGAAACCCATATTATCGAAATAAGATGGGCGTCCATCTTTTGTTTCGATAATACGGTCGGGGACGCCCAAATCACGAAATGTAGGTCGACCTTAGAGATGGTCGTCCTCGATTTTCGGCGATAATGGAAACCGAGGACGCCCATCTCAGAAATGACCAAATCCAAGCCCTTTGGTCGTGGGAGGAGCCAGCATTTACTACTACTACTACTACTTCGGGCACCCTAGGGGCACTGCAGTGGACTTCACAAATTGCTCCCAGGTGCAAAGCTCCCTTACCTTGTGTGCTGAGCCCCCCAAACCCCACAACTGTACACCACTACCATAGCCCTAATGGGTGAAGGGGGGCACCTACATGTGGGTACAGTGGGTTTGTGGTGGGGTTTGAAGGGCTCACATTTACCACTACAAGTGTAACAGGTGATGGGGGGGGGGGGGGTCTGGGTCCACCTGTCTGAAGTGCACTGCACCCACTAAAACTGCTCCAGGGACCTGCATACTGCTGTGATGGAGCTGGGTATGACATTTCAGGCTGGCATAGAGGCTGGGAAAAAATATTTAAAAGGTTTTTTTTAGGGTGGGAGGGGGTTGGTGACCACTGGGGGAGTAAGGGGAGGTCATCCCCGATTCCCTCCGGTGGTCATCTGGTCAGTTCAGGCACCTTTTTGAGGCTTGGTCATAACAAAAAAGGGACCAAGTAAAGTCAGCCAAATGCTCGTCAGGGACGCCCTTCTTTTTTCCATTATCGGTCGAGGACGCCCATGTATTAGGCATGTCCCAGTCCCGCATTCGCTACACTTCCGACTCGCCCCCAAGAAGTTTGGTCGTCCCCGTGACGGAAAGCAGTTGAGGATGCTTTTGATTATGCCAATTTGGGCGACCCTGGGAGGACGCCCATCCCATCTCCTGATTTGTGTCGAAAGATGGGTGCCCTTCTCTTTCGAAAATAAGCCTGATAGTCAAATAATGAAGGGGAAGAGGAACAGGGAGGAATAGAGAAAAGTGAGACTGGACAAAGTGCCATTGAAGAGAAGCAGAAAGGTTGGCAAGAAGAAATAAGGTGGAGGGATCAGTGGTGAGGCACGGAGGGTGAGAGACAAGAAACACTCAGCCCCAGCAATGAAAGCAAAGTTACTCACCTTTAGCAGATGATCTCCGAGGACCACAGGACATATATTTTGACATATGGGTAACACTGTCCAATGGAGCCCTGGCACAGATGTTATCCAGCATTCAAGAAGATTCTCAAAGCCTTTGGCAGCACTGCACTGTGTATGTGCGGGTGCCTTTTGCATCTCAAGTACATTCAAAGTAATATATTTCCACTTTCTTATAACTCTATTATGGGGTCCTTTTGCTAAGCTGCAGTAAAAAATGGCCTTAGCAACGTGAGCATGTGGGACCAGCAGTATAATAAAAAAAGCTAAAGGAATACAATTCCTTGGGGAGGTGGGAGGGGATGTGAGAATATATGTCCTGCTGTCCTTGGAAAACACCTACTGCAGGCAGGGGCGTAGCTAGACACCCAATTTTGGGTGGGCCTGGGCCCAAGTTGGACCGTGGGCAGAACTCTGCCCTGGCCCACAAGTGATTTGGTTTCTCAAACATTCCCCCTCCCCTGCATACCTTTTAAATAGAAGATTTTCACTGGCAGCGAGAAACAAGTAATACTCACTGCTCATGTTGGCCCCCACAGCCTTCCCTGATGCAATTTCCTGTTTCCACATAGGCAGGAATACATCAGAGAGACAAAGATCTGCAATTTACAAGGTACGCAGGAGGGACAGTTGTTGGGAGTGTTCAGCTGGTGGGGCTTGGAAACACATCATAGGTGTGCTGCTATTGGGTGGGCCTGGGCCCACCCAGGCCCACCCTTGGCTACGCCACTGACTGCAGGTAACTTTACTTTCTCCAGGACAAGAATTTCTCACATATGGGTATCCCTAGTTACCAGGCTCACCAAAACCACTACCACAAGGACAATAGAGGCTTGCAACAGGCAAGACTAAACAGAAACCAATCAACCTAGAACTCATATACTATGCTGCAGAGAGGGTGCAGCCTGAAACAGAATAAAAATGGGCCTAGAAGGGTAGAGTTGGATTCTAGACTCCAAACAAACTCAGCAGAACTGACTGACTGAACTGACTGTCCTGTCAGAAATCCTACTCTAGGCAGTAGCAAGATGTGAACGTGTGAAATGAAGCCATCTGTTCTCCAAGCTGAGGAGTCCTAACCTCTTTAGCCTTTCCTCATATGAGAGTCATTCCATCTCATTTTGGTCACTCTTCTCTGTACCTTTTACTATGTTTTTGAAGATGCAGCCCCCAGAATTGTACACAGTACTTTAAATGCAGTCTCAACAGAAATTTGTACAGAGGCACTATCACTTCCTTTTTCCTAATGGTCATTCCTCTCCCTATGAATCTAAGCATCCTTCTGATTTTTGCAGTTGCCTTTTCTCCCTGTTTGGCCACTTTAAGATCTTCAAATACGATCACCCCCAAGTCCCACTCTCCTTTCATGAACTTAAGTAATCTGAATGGATATATGGCTTTTAGAAACTGTCTTTGCATATGTGTTTATACTTATATATAAAACCCACATATAAAAAACAAAGTTTAACATTTTAAAGTATGATGTCTAATTAATATAAGATACTGGGCGGGATGATGGAGTAAAAATGATTGTTGAGGTTAATCAAAATACTAAGGGAAGCTTAGTGACCTGAACTGAGGGTTGGGGAAGTGGACATGGAAGATTAGGCTAACACTTGAAAACAGAAAGCCCAATGTTTGGCAGAAAGAAGCTCCCAGGCAGTAAGGAAAAACCCCCCAAAACATTCAACAGGCAGAAATGCGACATCTGAGGTAGAGTCAAGTGGGACATTATACCTTCATGGTCTGACACAAGCTATACATTAATATTTTTCTAGTAGTAGCATGCAGCATTATATGAAACTTTCATGAACTATTACATTTAAATGATTCTGGGTAAAGCATTCTACAGAGCCTCTAGTTTCCCTTCAGATTAGCACAGGTCATGTGAAAACAATTGTGGTGGAGTTTTCCTTTCATGATTTTTAAAATTCAGTCACAGGTACTGTTAGGAAACAAAACTCTGCCTGGCCCTAACAGCAGATTGCAGGTGCTAGAGGCTGCAGCTCTGTCTTTGAGACATGGTGTGCCTCTGTGAAGGCAGTCCAGATCATAGTCCTGCGGGATCTGATTGGTTCTCAGGGCTTCTAAAAAATGCTAGACTCCAGGGAAGGAGAGGATTCTGGGCTGGGAGGATTCAGGGGGAGACCATAAAGGCTATTTGGCTTAGGCCTCAACCTTAAAAAGGTTGATTTAACCCCAGGTGAAAGAGGATAAACTCAGAAGTAACCCGAGAAAATACTTCTTCACGGAAAGGGTGGTGAATTCATGTAGCGGGCTCCCGGTGGAAGAGGTAGAGACAAAAACAGTATCTAAATTCAAAAGAGTTTGGGACAAGTACATAAGATTGCTAAGAGAGTGATAGGGAGAATGGATGGGCGGACTGGATAGGCAACTCCGGTCCTCGAGAGCCGCAGGCAGGTCAGGTTTTCAGGATATCCACAATGAATATGCATGAACTTGATTTGCATACACTGCCTCCATGGTATGCAAATCTATCTCCTGCATATTCATTGTGGATATACTGAAAACCTGACCTACCTGCAGCTCTCGAGGACCAGAGTTGCCAACCCCTGGGATAGGCCATATGGGGCCCAATAATCGGACCGCAGGCCCACAGTCAGTGTTGAGCCCTGATATTCAATGCCAGGCCGTTTCTGGTGACCGGCATTAAATATCCAGTTTATTTTTGGCCAGTTCAACTTAACCAGCCAAACCAATATTCAGCACTGGCCAGTTAAGTTTGAACCGGCCAAAGATAGGCCTGGTATTCACGTGGTCAAATATGGCCACCAAACCTACACTGAAAATCGGCGGATAGCCGGTTATATCACACGATATAACCAGCTAGCTGTGAATTTTCAGTGGGTCATGGCTGGCCATGTCCCACTGAAAATTCGCAGATAGGTGGTTATGGGGCAGCTGGTTATGGGGTATTTAACCAGCCAGTTGCCGATCCTGGCCAGTTAAATGCTTTTAATAATGGAAGGTATCTGAATTCAAAAGAGCTTGGGACAAGTACATAGGATTGCTAAAGGAGTGATAGGGAGAATAGATGGCATGGATGGGCAGCTTGGATAGGCCATATGGTCTTTATCTGTGTACATTTTTCTCTGTTTCCCTGTTTCTATGCAGTTGCCTAGGGATACATCTTTTGGTTGAGGGGAGGGAAGCAGCTGTTTTTAGAGCAAAATAATAGGTCCTGACAGCCACACAAACTCAAACAACGATCAACATATGCAATTTAAAAGGGCTCATATACCTTTGGAAATTACCCTATGTACAAAACTGTGCTTTGAAAAAAAAGTCTTCACAGCTCTGTACATTTGCCACATTGTACTATCTAAAAATCGCAAATCAAAATGCGTTCACTGATCTACACAACATACTCCAGAGTTTCAATGTAAAAGAACAATTAGAGAAATATTTTTTTTGAGGGGGTAAGCAAACATGTGGACAATGGGGAGCCGGTTGATATTGTATATCTGGATTTTCAGAAGGCGTTTGACAAAGTGCCGCACGAAAGACTCCTGAAGAAATTGCAGAGTCATGGAATCGGAGGTAGGGTATTATTATGGATTAAGAACTGGTTGAAAGATAGGAAGCAGAGAGTAGGATTGCGTGGCCAGTATTCTCAGTGGAGGAGGGTAGTTAGTGGGGTCCCGCAGGGGTCTGTGCTGGGTCCGTTGCTTTTTAATGTATTTATAAATGACCTAGAGATGGGAATAACTAGTGAGGTAATTAAATTCGCCGATGACACAAAATTATTCAGGGTCGTCAAGTCGCAGGAGGAATGTGAACGATTACAGGAGGACCTTGCGAGACTGGGAGAATGGGCGTGCAAGTGGCAGATGAAGTTCAATGTTGACAAGTGCAAAGTGATGCATGTGGGTAAGAGGAACCCGAATTATAGCTACGTCTTGCAAGGTTCCGCGTTAGGAGTTACGGATCAAGAAAGGGATCTGGGTGTCGTCGTCGATGATACGCTGAAACCTTCTGCTCAGTGTGCTGCTGCGGCTAGGAAAGCGAATAGAATGTTGGGTGTTATTAGGAAGGGTATGGAGTCCAGGTGTGCGGATGTTATAATGCCGTTGTATCGCTCCATGGTGCGACCGCACCTGGAGTATTGTGTTCAGTACTGGTCTCCGTATCTCAAAAAAGATATAGTAGAATTGGAAAAGGTACAGCGAAGGGCGACGAAAATGATAGTGGGGATGGGACGACTTTCCTATGAAGAGAGGCTGAGAAGGCTAGGGCTTTTCAGCTTGGAGAAGAGACGGCTGAGGGGAGATATGATAGAAGTGTATAAAATAATGAGTGGAATGGATCGGGTGGATGTGAAGCGACTGTTCACGCTATCCAAAAATACTAGGACTAGAGGGCATGAGTTGAAGCTACAGTGTGGTAAATTTAAAACGAATCGGAGAAAAGTTTTCTTCACCCAACGTGTAATTAGACTCTGGAATTCGTTGCCGGAGAACGTGGTACGGGCGGTTAGCTTGACGGAGTTTAAAAAGGGGTTAGATAGATTCCTAAAGGACAAGTCCATAGACCGCTATTAAATGGACTTGGAAAAATTCCGCATTTTTAGGTATAACTTGTCTGGAATGTTTTTACGTTTGGGGAGCGTGCCAGGTGCCCTTGACCTGGATTGGCCACTGTCGGTGACAGGATGCTGGGCTAGATGGACCTTTGGTCTTTCCCAGTATGGCACTACTTATGTACTTATGTACTTATGATTGTGTAAGCCTTCATATCTGTGACTTGGTTGATCAGTGATGGTGGAAGCTTTTATGCAGTCATTTAGGATAGGTTTCTACCAACTTTGCACAGCAGGATGGTGAACTTTTGCCCATTCTTCTTGGCACAATACCTCAAGATTTTATTTATTTGTCTTTTCCAAATCTGAGCTCCAGGCAAGATATATTCAGGTGCTACATTTCTTTGAAGATGAATAAAGATGTGGATAAAAGGTGAGCCGGTTGATATTGTGTATCTGTTTTTTTTAGAAAGCATTTGACAAAGTACCTCATGAAAGAATCATAAGGAAATTAAAAAGTCATGGGATAGGAGGTAATGTCCTCTTGTGGGTTAAGAACTGGTTAAAAGAGAAAACAGAAACTAGGGTTAAATAGTCAGTATTCTCAATGGAGAAGGGTAGATAGTGGGGTTTCCCAGGGGTCTGTGCTGGGACCGCAGCTTTTTAACAAATTTATAATGATCTAGAGATGGGAGCAACTAGTGAGGTAATTAAATGTGCTGACGACAAATGGAGGGGCATTTTTGAAAGAACATCCAAGTCAGAACTGGAACGTCCTGCTCATTACATCCAAAAAAAACCCATCCATCTCATAGCCATTTTCAAACAAGAAAAACATTAGGGTTTCCTGTTCAAAAATATGTGAGAATGTCCAAAATGAACAACCGTTTTCCAAAATAAGATGTCCAAATTATGAATGCCAAAAAACGAAGGACAAGGACATCTGTCTGGCAGCATCTGTATAAAAATGGCCACTCAGATGCTCCTGCAGAGCAGCAGGGAAGCCTAGTTGTCGGTGTAGTGGACTTTCACTATAGTGTTCAGTACAGGTGCCCTGGATTAATCTCCTCTAAACCATATATTCAGTTAGCTTAAACACAAGTATTCCACTAACAGAGAAGACTCCAAACTCTTATACTCTAAATGTTCTCTTTAATACAGTTAATCACAAAAATAAGGAAAAACACACTTACAGTGAGATACTATGGAATAAGGCAGTGGTCTCCAACCTTTTTCATGTAAAAAGCCGCAAAGTGGGCACAAGAAAACTCCGGGGGCCACCAAAAGATGTTGATTTTAGGCTTACACATGTAATTTTAAATGCTAATTTAGATTCTACAAGAATATACATTTTTTAAAACTCACTTTATTTTGGCTTATTAACAGTTGCAAAAAGACCATAAATGTGACTCCTGAGTAACACACTTAGGGTCTCTTTTACTAAAGCACACTAGAGATTCCCAGAGTGGCGAATGGGCTGCAGTGTATTTGCTGCATGGGAATCGCTAGCGCAATTTAGTAAAGGCCTTTAATGAGATATTGCTGAATATTTTAAGATGAAGACCAATGTTACTAACTGGGAATAGAAAATGTTCTTATTTAAGACAGGGTACAAAAAGGGGATAAAGAAATATTCTTCAACTGGCTGCATGTAAATCTTGGAGGGAACAATTGTATTGAGAACCTGAGGCAGCTTTAAAAATAAACCTGAGTGGAGTGGTGTGTAGTCTAAAATGCATCCTGCATTTCAAATAGCTGTTGGGATCCACATTTGGAATCATACTATTCAGAAATGAAATTATCTCAATTAAAGGCCAGCAGAAATAGTGCACAACCGTAAAAATGGTATGAATACTTCTATCCTACCTTTGGAATCGCCCTCTATGATCTGCCTGTCAGATACATTGTT
Organism: Microcaecilia unicolor; assembly: GCF_901765095.1. NCBI lineage: Eukaryota > Metazoa > Chordata > Amphibia > Gymnophiona > Siphonopidae > Microcaecilia > Microcaecilia unicolor. Next base: position 182,607,373 of record NC_044039.1, on the reverse strand, counting down.
GATTGATAGTGTTTGGAAGGAAAAATTGTGTCATGAACCTGAGGTAGCTTTAAAAATAAGCCTGAGTGGAGTGGTGTGCAATCTAAAAAAACATTTTCATAGACAGCATAGGGTGTAAGCTAAGACAGTTTATAGTTTATTGGTACTTTCTATACTGCTTTAACTGGCTAGGCATAGGTATATAAGATAGAGTAACAGGAGTAAGAAAATAAGGTACTAATTTAAAGAAAGTTGCAAATGAGGTCATAAAGGTGCTTGAATATTATCTTAGCTAGGATAGGAATCGACAAACATGTCCTGCTATAGTATGTGCAGCCAGTGTCATTCCTTGTGTGTAAGACTGCCAAGTTAGTTACTTCTTCCATTAAAGGCCTGGTTGAAGAGCCAAGCTTTCACCTGCTTCCTGGAATAGAGATAGTCTTCTGTTAAACGAAGCCTTTCAGGGCGTGCATTCCAGAGTGTGGGGCTACTCCGAGAATGTTCGCTTGCGGGTATCACATCATGTGATGTCCTTTGGAGAGGGTGTGGGTAGGTATACTCCTTGGGAGAACCTTAGCGATCTTGGAAGTGTGTAGAGGGAGATCCTGTTCTTCAAGTACTCTGGGCCATTTCCTTTAAAGGCCTTGAAGATCATACATAAAGCTTTAAATTTGGCCTTGTGTTGTACTGGTAGTCTGGACTGAGGAAGTCGCCAAGACAAAATCCGTAGCACTGGACGTGTGAAGGGGAGCAATATGCAGATTTGGAGATAAACACAGTGTATAGAAACACTGCAACAAGTTTGACAGCAGATTGTATTTAGGATTAAAACATTCTTTGGATTTACTTGTGTGAAGGACAGTGGCGTAGCAAGGGGGGGCGGGAAGGGCGGTCCACCCCAGGTGTCAGCTCGGGGGGGGGGGGGGTGCTCCCTGCCAGCTCCCCCCCCCCCGGGTGCAGCACGATGACACCCCCCCCAACCCAGTGCCTACCCTCCTCAGCTCCCTCCAACCAGCTGAGCACCCTACCTTTAAAGAAATTTCGGAAGCCATGGAGAGGCGAGGCGCAGCGCCTTGCGCCTGCAAGTAAAAGAAGCCTGGATCGTCATTGGGCCCTCCGCTGGCGCAACTTCCTATTTTCGCAAGGGTGGGACAGACAGCGTGAGGGAAGGCCCGATGACGATCCTCGCTTCTTTTACTTGCAGGCAGAGGCGCTGCGCCTTGCCTCTCCACGGCTTCCGAAATTTCTTTAAAAGGTAGGGTGCTCAGCTGGTTGGAGGGAGCTGAGGAGGGTAGGCACTGGGTCGGGGGGGGGGGTGTTGATGCACTGAGGGGGGGTGTCATCGTGCTGCACCGGGGGGGGGGAGGTGCAACAGCGAACCGCCCCGGGTGGTAGCCCTCCTTGCTACGCCACTGGTGAAGGACACTATTGAGCACCTTGTTTAATTTGCAGAGTTGGAGTTTGCCCTATGAAAGATAAAGCAAAGATACGTACCTGTAGCAGGTATTCTCCGAGGACAGCAGGCTACATATTCTCACATGTGGGTAATGCAATCCCATGTTGCCTGGTCCGGAGCTTATATCAAGCTTTTCACAGTGCTCTTTGAAGCACGAGTCACACTCTAGTGCTTCCCATTCACCGCAAACAGTATAATAATATAGAATAGCAGATGACTCTAAGGGGAGGTGGGAGGGTATGTGAGAATATATAGCCTACTGTCCTTGGAGAATACCTGCTGCAGGGTAAGTATCTTCACTTTCTCTGAGGATAAGCAGGCTAATATTCTTACATGTGTCGAATCCATAGCTAACAGGCTCACTGGAAACAGCAACCAATAACGAACTGCATCTCGCAGCACTGAGTGCAGAACATAGATAAACCTGAATCCACATGCAAATCGTCGAAAGTGTAGCCTGGGACAGAATAAAAACGAGCCTAGGCGGGTGGAGTCAGATTCCAGAACCCTAACCATGGCTCCATTACTATCTTATCCAAATAAATTGTAATGTGGGGAGTGCTGTCTCAGGTATGCTACCCAAAGGAGGAACTAGATGTGAATGTAGAATATACAGCAGCCTAGGAAATCTCCTCAATAGAGGCTAACGATTCAACCTGGGCATAAAGAAAGGAAAATAATGAGGAAGCTAAACAGAAATTGTACATTTCCCGATGGTGTCTCATATCCTATGGGATGAAAGGGAACAAAAATGGTGGGGAGAAAACTTGAGGTGCATAGGCTACCTCAAGGATAGGCTAATGCTTGCAGGCCAAGCAGTGCAGTCCATGCTTTCCAGGGGCTTGAGACTGCAGGAAAGATGGAGGTAAGACAAGCAATGATGTAGAGAGAACTCTGACACAAACCGAGGCAGGAACCTAGGGTGCATGCAGAGAACCACTCCATCACGATGAAAAATCATAAATGCCATCAGTGCAAAAGGTCATGGGACCCTGCGAGCCAAAGGAACAGCTACCAGAAACAAATCTGTCCAGAATACAAAAGGACAGGGAAAATAAACATCTCAAAAAGTAGTGGTTATGAAGTTTGGAGACCTGCGTTGAGGTCACAGTATATATATACATGGAGGTGTGACTGGGCTGTGATGAAAGCAAACCTCTTACAAAGCGAAGAAGTAGAGATTGCAAAAAGATAGGTGTATCTTCTACATGAAAGTGAGAAGCACTAAGTAAACTGAGGTGAACCATCAAGTTGGGTGAGATCAATTTGATAAAGATGCAGAAGTTAAGCATATCAGATTGCAAATCTATCCCACTGGAAAGAGAAAAACTGTTCTTAAGAGAAGCTTCCCGAAAAGCCAGCAAGGCTGTCAAGACAGTTGCAGGAAGACACAAGGAAATCAATGTGAAGCCCCAAACATGCAGGCCATGAGGTTCAGAAACCAGAGGATGGAATGTAGAAGAAACTCCCCCTTTCCTGTCCACAAGATGAGATTCGAAGAATATTCCATGGTCCACATTACTCGGAAGTACTCCAGAGAAGAGGAAAGCTGATCTCCAGAGAAGAGAACTCCAGAGAAGAGGAAGGCTGATCTGTAGGGGCAATAAGTAGCCATCAGAAAACTGGCCCCATGGTCCTACCTGCATAGTAGGAAAGACCGACCCAAGAGAGAGACGAGAGGAGATGAAGAGAGAAGACTTCCCCCTAAGGAAGGGGGAAGGCAAGTGACAGTAGTCCGCAATAGAGCTGGAACGTGGAAAAGGACGGGGTGATGTATGTGAGTGACCATGAGATCTATCGAAGGGATGGTCCAATAATAGAATGAGCCCATAAGCAATGCTCCTATGAAGAGGCCACTAGTGCAGATGCATGACCTTGTACAGTCTGGCAGCTAGACTGTAAGATTTGTTCGCCAAAAGAGTGGCCTCAAGGAGCAGGTCCAAATGGATAGCCCACTGTCACATTTGGGCAAGTCTCCCGACACCAAATTTCTGAAGCTGTTGTTGAAGCCTCTGAAAAGTTCCACTCTATCCCATCCAAGTCTATTCAGCCATGTCAGGGCACTGACTACAGAAGTCTACCCAGCACTGGCCTTGTTCTCCAACTTCTGAAGCTGAATATTTCCAGCCACGATAATAATAATAATAATAATAATAAAAGTCAAATTAGATCAGCTGCTGTGATTGGAGACAGGTGGGCTCTAAGCAAATTATTATAGATGTTGTAAGGCAATTTTTGGACATGTAACTAATTTGGTATTGCTATGACTAAGAGTATGAAGACCTGTGCAATCAAGACTTTTTTGGTTTCTTTTTCTTTCAACATATTTATAAACCACATATCTGACAAAAGCTCATCTAAGTGATTAGCAAACATATACAGTAGAAACAAATATAAAAATAACTTTTTGAAAATTTCTATATTGACCTTTCAAAATCTAGAGTATATTGTATAGATCAATGAAACAAACTTCTACCTTAATGTAGTCTGTATTGCATTTTTTAGACTGCAAAATTTACAAAGGAGTGAAGACTTTTACAAGGGGTACAAATGTGGACACTGTATTTTATATATCCATATCTATCTATAGATTTATATTGATACACACACACATTTACAAAACAAAGGGGCCCTTTTATTAAAGCTTAGCATACACTAAATGCTGCGCATCCTATTTTAAAGATATGGGCCATGTGGTACTTAGCACACGAAGCGAAACAAAGCACAAAAGGGCCTCCACTGGATTTGTGTACTTTTGGACCCTCTCTTCTGCTGATTGTGTACTTAGCACACGCTAACGTCTGTTAGCATGCACTAAGCTTTAGTACAAGGGCCCCACAGTTTACTATTTGAAAACATGATTGTTCTGGGAGGAATGGTACTGGGGTAATTGTTAAGTTTATCAAAATTTCAAGAGGGGCCCCAGGACAAAGGTTTGTCTATGGTGCCTAATGCCCATTTCAATAATTACTGGTCAGTGCTATGTACAACATAATATGAAATCATAAAGATGCATTTAAAACAAAGACATCATAATCCCCCAATAAAATATATTAGTTCTAGCAGTGGCCCTGCTCAAAAGCAGCCTCAAATTATGTCTCCTCCCCCCCCCCCCCCCCCCCCCACACACACACACATACCACCTTTCTTTTTTTTCTGTGCCTTATTTTGTTTTTCATGTCTTGCCATTTTTAAAAATTGTATTATAGCTAGGGGCCTCAAAAGCTGAATTGGCCTGGGCCTCTCTGGAACTTTTGAAGGTTGGAGGACCAGAATGTGAGAACCCAGAGGAGACCTGTGAAGCCTCAACCCAGAAACTCTGCCTTGTCTTGAACCTTGGAAACCTTAAACCAGAAAGTGAGTGTTGTAACTAAACCTGTTTGAGCTGTTTAAACCCCTTCATTATCCTTGAAGGAAGGGAACCTGTGTCACGCTATTTAAATCCTGCAATGTGTAAGCCAGGTCCTGTTTGTATTCCTGCACAGTATATACATGAATAAAACCCATTTGAAATCTTCATCAGTCGAGTGGCTTATAGTTGCAGGGGCCACCAACCTGACAAAACCACAAGATCCTTCACGGCTGCCCAATTTACTCCCTGCTGCAAGACCATAAACCAGTGTTTTCAAGCTCAAGGCACACCTACGTTTTCAAATATATTGTGTGGCACACTGACTTCTGGACCTCATATGGTCAGAAGAAAGCTAAAGAAACACTAAAAAGTTTAGGAAAAGGAAGAGGAGGAGGTGCTGTGTGCAATGTGCATGCTGCTTAAGGCAGGGCCAGGCTAGTCATACGCTACATGCTGCCTCTTAATTCGTAAACTAAAGGCGCATGCAATATCTAGGAAGGAGAGAGGTATGTATGACTACATGTGAACTCAGAAAGGAGCTCCTGCACACATAAGAGCAACAGCTGCTGCCTCGTGTTGAGAGTAGAGCCCATGTGCTGGTCTAAATCTGAGCAACAGGCAGTAAGACCAGTGTGTCAGGGGGTACTGGTTTGGAAACACTACCATAAACCACAGCTCATTTCTACTTGTCCCCTCTCTTCTTTGTAACTAAGAAATATACACAAAACAATTCTATACATGGACACCTAGAAGTGCCACTTGCACGTATCATTGGAGACAATAATTGGCAGTGACACACACCTACTAGGTACTATATTATAAGGTAGCATCTAAGTGCATATCACAGCAACAGGGTATACACATGGGCGGAGCTTGGGCGGGCACAACTTATAGAATACTATCAGTTGCACATTTTGATTGGTACACCCAGACACGCCTCTACTTCCACTAGATACTGACCTGTCATAAGTGATCACGCCTAACTTTTGACACCCCAAAGCAGATTTGCACTAGTACACGATAACAACATAGGCACTCCTAAGGGCCATTATAAAATTGGCACTAAGCACACCTCGCTGTGGCACCTACTCCTTGGTGCGAAACCCCCTCAGTGCTTATCTCATGACTTCTTGAATATTCTTACTGACTTTGCTTCTAACACTGCCAATGGGAAGCCTTACCATGCATCCACCACCCTCTTCATGTAGAAATATTTTCTGCAGTTACTCTTCGATCTGTCACCTTTCAGCAACTGAAAAAAAGAGTTGCATTTTCTATCATACTAATTTATTTGAAAATGCCTCTTTTGTAGCCCCATCTCACTTCCCTTTTTCAGGGTACAACTATTTGGGGCCTTGATTCCCATATAGCGTGAGAAAGTCTGTCTGCAAGCCATTACTTTGAAAGTAATGATATTACCTCTTCCCGAATGCTTGCTTTCAAAACCATTAAAACAACCTTAGTGAAGAAGAACAGCAGGGGGCTAATGGAATCCTTGGCTTAGTAACAATCTAAAAACATCTTCCTAAGCTTTTCTCTCACCAGGCCCTTATCACAAGGTTTCTGGGATTTGTTCTTATCAGCCGGCAGTAAGGGGGGAGGGATAATAAAAAGCTGATGGAGATGTAATTTACAATATATTGTCATGCTATTAAAAATAAAAATCTAAGAATGTCAACGTTTACAAAATATTAATTCTAAACATGAATCCATTTTTTGTTGTAACTATTGAGTAATGCGTGTTCTTGTACCTTCTTTTGTATGATTGTACCCTTGCCTATCAAATTTTTGGAGTTCCTTTTCTTTTTTTATAGATTTAAGTTTTTGGACTCTGTATACCACTCTGCTCTGTTCAGGCAGTTAGCGCGGTCTAGCAATTCTAAATAAGCATAAACATAAACATAAATAAACCTATTGCAAACTCCTCATTAACCATAACACATAATGCAAGAAATTCCACATACCAAGAATACTCAGCCATTTTAAACAATTATAAATTAAACAAAAAGTTCCTTCATGGGGTCAAATGCTGTCAAACACAACAGCTGACAAACAAATGACAATAGTTAAAGACTGTAGTTTTTATCATTTATTTATGTGTAAGTTTTGTGCTTGTACCTCACTTTGTATAGACTTATTCTGCAAAAGCAAGTAATTAAATTTTACATTAAAATTAAAAATGGCACTAAAAACAATAATTATTGTATTTTCTCTGAAACTTCATTCTTTTCAACAGCACTGATGAATAAATTACATTCACAACAAAAGTAGGAAGATATTGCTGGTTAGGTACAGCCAGCACTGTAGCCTTAAAAGTGCTGTCTCCAATTTCTGCAAGTATAGGCACCACTTAAAAAATGATGATGAAATGGCTATTCTCCTTTTAACCAACTTATGCTGTTCAATGTAAGAATAATGTTTATTTTCTGTAGAAATGATAAACCTTTGTGCTATTGAAATTAACATTTTCGCATGAAGATAACCACTTGCTGCAGTTTCTCCTCCCCCCCCCCCCCCCCCCCCAATAACGTATTCATCACCACTCATCACATCTGTCTCAGCAAATCCCATTTCCTGTTCTATTCATGAGGCTCAGGAACCTGGAGCTTTAGTGATTGCCGCCACACTTTTCCCATGGCCTCCTCACCTCTAGGTCTCCCCCCAGACCCTCCAAGTACCCAATTCCCATTGTTTATCATCTGTTCTTCCCTCTGCAAACTGCTGTCAGATGTTCACTTATCCCTAATCTTACCCACTGCCTTTGATATGCTTTCTAATCCAGCAACCTGTCAACTGGGGCACCAGCCCATGTCCAGACCAGCTGCTCTATCACAGGCCCTGTGATTCTCTTGTAGCTTCCTGTGAGAAGTTTAAAGGATTTTGCAACAGCAAGAACAACATGGAACTAATAATTAATGTTGTTTTAATCTGTGATCCTAGTTTGTGTGTGCCATAGCTGACCAGTAAAGCAAATACAGCTAGTTTAACCTTTAGCACTATCTCCGTATCATTTGCTAAGTTTTTGTCTTGCTCATTCTGTCAGTTACGCTCCAAAAAACATATTTGCATTGACTTTTTGGTACATTTAATGATTGATTTTGTTTCTGTAGCATTTGCTCTCGGTATCCCACCAAAATCTGCCCCTTAACAACCTTAACTGAACACAAAATACAATAACAACATTTCCCATGAGACACAAAGACAGCAGCTTTGTATGTGTTTCCTAAACTTTAAAAACATGTTTATGTGTATTAAACACTGTCTAGCATCAGTGCATGTTATTTTTTTTTTAATTATTTGTTACATTTGTATCCCACATTTTCCCACCTATTTGCAGGCTCAATGTGGTTTACATGGTAGCAGAAAGGTGTTTACCGATTCCGGTGTGAACAAGTACAATGTGGTGTGTTGTGGTGGAGATGAAAACGGTAACAGAATTCAAACATGCGTGGGATAAACATAAAGGAATCCTGTGCAGAAGGAAGGGATCCTCAGGAGCTTTGCCTAGAATGGGTGGCAGAGCTGGTGGTTGGGAGGCGGGGCTAGTGCTGGGCAGACTTATACGGTCTGTGCCGGGGCTGGTGGTTGGGAGGCGGGACTAGTGCTGGGCAGACTTATACGGTCTGTGCCAGGGCTGGTGGTTGGGCGGCAGGGATAGTGCTGGGCAGACTTATATGGTCTGTGCCAGAGCTGGTGGTGGGAGGCGGGGTTGGTGGTTGGGAGGCGGGGATAGGGATGGCCAGACTTATACGGTCTGTGCCCTGAAGAGGACAGTACAAATAAAAAAGTAGCACATAAATTTATCTTCTTGGGTAGACTGGATGGACTGTGCAGGTCTTTTTCTGCTGCCATCTACTATGTTACTATGGTATGATGAAGATCATATGGCAGGGCCATAGTAAGAATCATCGAGCAGAAGAGTAGAGATATTTTATTTATTTGTTACATTTGTATCCCACATTTTCCCACCTATTTGCAGGCTCAATGTGACTTACATAGTACCGTAAAGGCGTTCGCCAAGTCCGGTAGAGATATGTTCATAACATGTTTTAGTTTTTCTTGTGTAGTCGAGGTCAGGCGTTTAAGTTGGATCGGGAGGGTATGCCTTTTTAAACAGGGTGGTTTTTAGTATTTTCCAGAAGTTTAGGTGGCCGTACGTCATTTTCATGGCTTTTGGTAGCGCGTTCCACAGTTGTGTGCTTATGTAGGAAAAGCTGGATTCGTAGGTAGAATTGTATTTAAGACCTTTACTGCTTGGGTAGTGTAGATTTAGATGTGATGAAACATAGCAGATTTTAACCAGATGAAGCATGTACATTACCTCACACCACATGTACATGTATCCACCAGCCACTCTATGGAGATATTTTTTTATAAAGTACTTTCCATGTATAAAACAAGTTTAACACACAGAAAATTACTTTTATAAAATTGTACAGCTGAATATGCACGCTGTCAAGATGGCAAGTACTTGTAACTGTGTAAAACAGGCTTTTTTTGTGTTTCGCCAGCTTCATGCGATCTGGTATTACTTTAGTCACAAACTTTTGCATTCCTTAATTCTCTCTTTGCTCACCACAAGATTGGATTATTGCAATCCAAAACTTAGGTTGTACCAGGCTTCCATTAACAAGCTTCAGTCCATACAGAATACAGCCATTTGTTTGCATTATCATGCCCATTGTTACAACCGCGTACTCTTTAAATTATTAATCCTCACATTCAAGTCACGTAGGCTTGGCCTACCCCATTATCTTTCCTCCTTCACTATTCCTTACTCACCAGCTCATCTTCTCCACTCAAACGATCATTATCTAGTCTTACCTGGCCCCAAATCTGCCCAGTTAGAGGCTACTCGTCATTGCGCTTTTTTCTTTGACACCCCTTCCCAGTGGAACTCACTCCCACTAGACATCTGTGCTGAAGTCTCGTTTAAAACTGTTAGATCAAGACTAAAGGCCTGGCTCTTTAATAAAGCTTCCACTCTAGACTGAATTGCTATGGTGGACAGCTGTTGTCCTCCCTCTCCCCTTCTATACTTACTTCTCTGCATCTCTGCTCTATCTACTTTCCTGTCAATTTTTGTAGTTCCTTTCCTTTTTCTAAATCTGTTTTGATTATTGTAAACCTTTGAGAGCTGCCAGTTAGTCATAGCAGTATAGCAAATTTTAATAAACCATAAATCATAACAGTGTTCCCAGGAGCAGTTTGAATGAAGAAGCAGAATTGTCATGAATGTAAAATATGTGAGTATACACAAAGTGCATGCTCATATTTTATACCTTTGCAGCAGGTGTAAATTTACGTTGGAGAGTTTATGTGCTGTTGGGGATAGTGCTAGGAACCTCTTTTATAAGGCATATAGGTGCCTATGGGGCTCATTTTCAAAGCACTTAGCCTTCCAAAGTTCCATAGAAACCTTTGAAAATATGTATATTGTCTTTATAAAACTTCAAAACACACCTTTGCAAAAGAAAAATATAATAATAAATCTTATCAGGTTCAAAAATGTAAAAAAAATATATTGACGTATTTCATCGTTATACCCAAAAAAAACCACGTGCTTTGATCCTACAAATCCAATAAAACAATAGTAACTTTCAAAGACGCATTTTCCAGGACTATTCTACATCTTTATCAACGAGATGCAAGGAATTTACCAGCGTGTGTACAGTGCTGGTGGGGAAAATATGCAGTTTTCAATGCAATACCCAGCGACTCTTCAAGTTCTACACAAAGAGCAGTAGCGGTCCTTCCTTACACATGAGAAAGCTCAAGAGTGGCTCAATATGCTGAAGACAAGCTAGCTGACTTTTATTAACACATTTGCAGTGATATGGCAACAGGCCCCACGGGGTGAAGGCCCATTGAACCCACCAATAACTTGTTTCTCTCTTCTCTTCCTTGAGGAAACCTGCTGAGCAATCACCAAGGCCTGGGCTGTGGCGAGCAAAGGAGGTAGTTGCCCAGGCGAAATTATTCTAACAAGTTTTTTTGGTGCAATAACTCCTTGAGACCACAGACAGCAGCCTTGCTCTCTCTTTTCTTTCCAGAGAGGGAATGTTCCTTTGAGTAGCAGTGGGGGAATGACAGTGGGTTGATTGGAAAATGGGCCAGGTTCATTATGTATTGGGTTTGAGAGTGTGAAAATGGGGTAGAGTGGCTCTTTACAATATGATTTTGATCCCTAAGTAGATTTACATACTACAAGCTTTACCCCTATTCCTACAATTCAGAGATGAGCTCTTTCTACCACAAGTCATCTTCTCTTTTCTTTGGCAGCTTAGGAGAGCCCGTTGTCCTCTATCTCAGCTCTGTTTGTCTCAAATCAGAGGAGGCTTGGGCTCATTGGATGCGAAATTGCTTTCTGTTGCATGCAACATCATATAAATTGGTTTTGAGGCACATCTTAGTTCTCATGCACCAATACTGAATTAGCCCTTATAAGCCTGAATTGGCCTTATAAGAAAGGAGAAAAGGTAAAACACAAATGAGGCAGCACACAGACAAAGGTAACAGGTACTAAACAAACTCTCAGCTTTCTCTGCAAACAACAATTCAGCTTTCTCTCCCAACAACGATCTCGCCATGCTCCAACTCTACAAAATCGCTAATGGGTCTAAAGACGACTTCCCCCTTACTCTGGTCGCTTTTATTTCAGGTCTAATTAAAAACGCCCATGTTCCGACCCATGCGAAACCATTTCGCAAGCCGTTATACGCTGGGGGTGCACATCATATAAGACCGCCCATAACACGCAGCTAACACGCCCCCTGTGGGGGGCGACCATAGATGGGCGTCCTTGCACTGACGCCCTTACGGCCTGGTTTTATTGGATTTGGCCAAACTTCTTTCACGGGGACGCCCATGTGCCTTTTGTGTCGCTTTTTGGCCGCCGTTCTCTTTCAAAAATGAGGATGGTCATGCACTTAAGCATAATTTACCTTTCAGTCTGTTTCTAAGAGTAAAAAAAACTGTGTTCGGGTGACCAGGACTGTAAGGAACCAATTAAAATGATGTCTCTAAGATTTAAACAAAGAGAATATCCCATCAAACACATTCAGCAAGGCATCTCAAAAGCAGAGAAATGACAAAGAAAGGATCTTCTAAAACCCAATGACAGGAAGAATAATGATAATAAAGTTATTTGTACTTTATATTATGACCATTTATCATTTGACATTGTTAAGATCTTAAGAAAACATTGGCCATTAGTTCAGAATATACCTTGTTTTTCAGGTAAAGAATTATTAATAGCGTTCAAAAGGAATAAGAATTTAAGAGATTTCTTTGCACCATCAGCTTTACCAACATTGCCAAGGAAAGATTTAGTATTTATTTGTTACATTTGTATCCCACATTTTCCCACATATTTGCAGGCTCAATGTGGCTTACATAATACTGTGAAGGCATTCGCCAATTTCGGTACGGGATTAGTACAAAATGTTGTATTGGGATAGGGAAGATAAGATTCAATCAAGTTGAGTTGAGGTAAAAGGGTTTGTCAATGTCCAATACGATCTTTGATAGTGAAGTGTTGCAGGGTTGAGTCACTTAAGTTGGGTCATTCGGATAAGCCTTTCCGAATAGGTGAGTCTTTAATAATTTCCTGAATTTTAGGTGATCATAAGTTGTTTTCATTACTTGTGGCAATGCGTTCCACAGGCGCGTGCCTATGTAAGAGAAGTTGGACGCATGGGTTGTCTTGTATTTTATTCCTTTGCAATTTGGGTAGTGGAGATTCAGGTAAGACCGTGATGAACTGGTACTATTTCTGATTGGGAGATTGATTAGGTCGATCATGTAACCTGGGACTTCACCACAGATAATCCTGTGGACTAAGGTACAGAAAGAGATGCGTTCTTTGATAGGAAGCCAGTGCAATTTTTCTCTTGAGTGGTGTGGCGCTTTGGAATCGTGTCTTACCAAATATCAATCTGGCTGCTGTGTTTTGTGCCATCTGAAGTTTCCTTGTGAGTTGTTCCTTGCATCCCGCATAGATTCCATTGCAGTAATCAACATGGCTTAATACCATTGATTGAATTAAATTACGGAAAACATCTCTTTGGAAGAATGGTTTTAAACGCTTAAGTTTCCACATTGAATGAAACATTTTCTTTACGGTGGCGTTGACTGGAACTCAAGTGTAAGATTACGAGCAATAGTAACACCTAGTATTTTGAGACTATCAGAGATGGGAAGGGAATGCTCTGGAGTAAGTAAGGTTGTGGGTTTATAGTTGTTGTACTGGGATGAGAGGATAAGGCAATGCGTTTTATCAGTGTTCAGCTTCAGTTGAAATGAGTTTGCCCATGGGTGCATGATGTTCAATCCACTCTTGATATAGTTAGAGATTTCTGATAAATCATGTTTAAAAGGGATATAGATTGTAACATCATCAGCATAGATGAATGGGTGCAGACCATTATTTGATAGGGACTTGGGCAGTGGGATCATTAATATGTTGAAAAGTATTAGTGATAGAGGTGAACCCTGAGGAACTCCACAGTCTGATTTCCATGTTCCCCAGGACCAAAGTCCACCACCCTAAGCACTAGGCCATGTTGATGATATATTTGTATTAGATTTAACTTGGTATGACCTGGTGGTCAGAAAGCCTTTGAACCAATCAAGTACATTTCCACCAATTCCAAAATGGTCTAAAAGTTGAAGAAGTATGTTATGGTTGACCATATCGAATGCACTCAACATGTCGAATTGGAGTAGGAGTATGTTGTTTCCTAAGGCAATTTCATTCTTGAATTTGGCCACTAGGGTGACCAGCACAGTTTCGGTACTGTGGGAAGAGCGGAAACCAGACTGAGATTCATGTAGTAAAGAGAATTTGTCCAAGTAGTCAGTGAGCTGTTTGGTCACTAAACTCTCCATCAATTTGACTACAAGTGGGATAGATGCAACTGGGCGATAATTGGTGATGTCATTTGTTTTTTTCTTTGCGTCCTTCGGTGAGTAAAATGTTGCCATACTCTTCAGGAAAAAGACCTTGTTGGAGCATGTAGTTTAAGTACGATGAGAGTTCTTCTAAGAAGCGATTGGGAGCAGATTTGAGAAGGTAGCTGGGGTAAGTGTCCAATTTGCAGTGTTTGTTGGAGAATCTGAGAAGAGCTGGAGTTACTAAGTCGATGGTGAGAGGAGAAAATTTTTAGCCAACTGCGGTCAGCTGGGCATGAACCATAACTTGAGACCCTATCATTGATGAAATTTTCAATGTCGTTGTTATGTTGGGGAAGTGTATTGCGTAATTTTATTATTTTGTCACAGAAGTATTTAGCCAGACTATCTGCAGATGGGGTGTCTGAATTTTTGGCGATAACTGGAGTGGTATCTAAGAGCTTATTCACGAGTTGAAATAGTTTCTTTGGATCTTTGTACCCTGGGCCTATTTTGGATTTGTAATAAGATCTTTTTGATTGTCTTATTGCATATTTATATTTTTTATGTACTTGTTTCCAAGCGTTGAGTGAGTTCTCATCCTTTAGTTTTCTCCATGCTCGTTCCATTTTCCTGGTTTATGTTTTGAGTTTTTTTAGTTCATCATTAAACTATGGGATCAAATTTTGTCTTCTTTTTACTCTCAATCTTAAGGGTGCCATTTCACCTAGTATGCGTTTGCATCTGACGTCCCAGTCATAGAGGAAATGAATGGAGTCCGTTTGTGGTTTCCACTCCTGTTCATATATCTGTAGCCAGAATTCTTCTGGGTCTATTTGGCCTCTTGTGCTGTAAGTTATAGTTATAGTATAGTATGGGCTCATTGCCCCTGTTTACAGTGTTCTGTGTGCTCAGTGAATTTTAAAACAAAATTTTTTGAACATCCTGGTACAGGAGAGAAATTTCAGCTAAAACAGCATTCAAACTGCAAAATCGCACAGGTGGTATATGCAATATTGTGCCCATGTGGGCTAATCTATATTGGCAAGACAATAAGAGCGTTTAATAAATGCATCATGGAGCACAGAAGCGCTATCAAAAGAGGAGAGTACATAAACCATTAGTGACACATATGCTTGAACAAAAACATGTTTTTAATCAACTAATATGTTTAGTTCTTTTAAGAATAGACTCACACTGGAGAAGAGGAGACGTGAATAGGTTATTATTACAGGCAGAACAAAGGTTTATTTGTAGGTTTAAGACTGTTAAACCATTTGGTTTAAACCAATAGAGTGACCTTTCTGTATTTTTATTTAAAAAATTTGTATAAAGTTATATCTGTCTTTTATCACACTTATTATTTTCAGTTTGGATATATTTGTGGATTGTTCTATATTTTTACATATATAAATGTAGATGTGTAAAAAGTCTCCTATAACTTGCATTTTGATTGGGATTATATTTCTCGGCCACAGGATTTTTAGTGTTGATAATGATTTTGTCAAGGTTCTTTTTTTAAACGTTTCATTTTGTGATTTAGCTTTATTTTTATTTGACTTAGCTTCATTTTTTCATTGGACCAAGGTTCAGTCCATTTTACACAGCATTGTGGAAGTTTCTCAGGCACAGAACTGTTATAAACACAAATTTTAATCTGGATAATGATTGGTTCAAGGTTCACCTTTGAACCATCTGACATGTACATAAAGGACCAATCAGATAGCATGTACTAATGCTGCCAGTTCATTGAGAAAAGTGAATCTGTTTGTGTGAAGAAGTGGAATAGGTAAGTCAGAAAAATTTTCTTCCAAATTCAGTGGTTTAAGAGAGAGATAATAAGGGATGCGCTCTGAACTAAGCTGTTTTGGAAGGGTTCTCCTATACTGATGGGTTTATTCCTGTTGGCTGTAGAAGAAATATTTATCAGGTTCTGCTATTTAATTATTCAAGTCAGTTAAGAATAGTTAGGGTCTTACTAAAATTGAGACTGTTATGTTGTAGATAACTTTGGCTGTGTAGCATGTTTTGCCCCCTTGGACATTTTTAAAGTTTGCAATTAAACAGCTTTGTTTTTTAAGGACTCCTTTGCATAAAACAAATATGAAATATTATAACCCAATCAATGACATATTATTTATTTATTTAGATTTTGCTCACACCTTTTTCAGTAGTAGCTCAAGGTGAGTTACATTCAGGTACTTTGGATATTTCTCTGTCCCAGGAGGACTCACAATCTAAGTTTGTACCTGAGGCAATGGAGGGTTAAGTGACTTGCCCAAGATCACAAGGGGCAGAAGGGATTGATATCTTACTTTGAATTTTACTTTTCAGATGGTTTGATTTTTACTATTAGGGGTATACTGTGTTTTTACCCCTCTTAGGTATGTAGAAGTCTATCTCTCAATGTGAGCACACTAACATCTACATTATCTCTATATATAAAAGGCACCTCCAACGTTCTAAATTTGTAGTTGCAAGATCGCATGTGTCTGCCCCGCCCCCGCGTCACAACGTGATGACATTGAGGGTGGAGCAATGACACTCAAGAAATCGGAATGTCATTGGGTAATCTCTGTTTCCACTCCCCAATGCAGCCGTCATTCCCATACACTCACAACCAACCAAAATCGGCGCTGGACCCCGTCCCCCCGCCCACAGTCCCCCTCACCCACCCTCCCGCAGCCGCTCGCTCACCGTTCCACCGCCCTCCCACTCCTCTCCGACTCCGGCCATGGTGTACGACGATTACTACACAAGGATACCCATTGGTTAATCTCTGTTTCCACTCCCCAACACAGCCGTCATTCCCATACACTCAAAACCAAGCACACTGACAGTTTTTTTTTCTTCCTAGGAGACTCAGCAGCACAAGGAGTCACTTTCTGTGCAGCACAGAGAAACGAGGAACGTCGCTGGAAGGACAAAACTATTTGGATGCCCATGCTCCTGCTCCCGGTATGTGCAGCCACCCTAACAAACGACCACCCACACAAAACTAACCACTGACTCAACGTCTGCACCCCCTCGCCCCCCCCCCCAACCCACCCAAAATCTAAACGCAGACTTCCACACAACCAGAAAACCAGACAAATACAAATGGAGATAAAAACAGCAAGCAGGCAGGTTCCCAAGTGCTTACATGAGCTTCCAAAGACACACTCCCCCCAACCACAAGCAAACACAGCTATCCACAACACACATTAACGACTTCACAGGCAAGTACCCAAGTGCTTAAAGGAACTTCCTCCCCCCCCCCCACTCCCCCCCAAAAAAACACATCAAAACGCAGCCTTCCACAGAACAAGGAATGCTGACAAATACACATGCAGTTCAAATTTGCAAACACGCTCACCAGAACACAGGCATATTAACGACTTGGCAGGCAGGTTCCCAGGTGCTTACAGGAGCTACACCCCCCCCCCCCCCCCACACACACACAAACAACACACAAAAAAGGAAAAACCAACCTTCCACACAAGCAACAAACAGAAAAAATCACACACTCACACATTCACTCTCTCTCTCTCACACACAGTCAATCTCACACATACTCACCCAAACATACACACTCCAAGGAAAACCTTGCTACCGCCCGTTTCATTTGTGTCAGAAATGGGCCTTTTTTACTAGGGGTAAAGGACAAAAGGTTTTTGTTTTTGGTTTCTTAATGCACACCATTTTCATTTATTTGAAACCTTCCCATCTGTACATATGAATATCATGAAATCTAAATTAAATATCACTAAAACAGCTTTAAAAATTATTCTACCTGGTAGAAACTGCAATTTTAAACTCTGTGTTTTCAGATCATTTGTCAACAATACAAAGTTTATCCAGGTAAGTGCCCATGGCTGCGTCAGCCCCGCCGTTGCCTATCAATATGTGTCACTGAAAGCGTATGAGCGCGCTCTAGCTGGCTGTGGGTCAGGACAGGACTTAGCTGGTGGACGCCAGAAGCAGTGTCTCCTTAGGTTGACAACAAATAGCAACCCACCCCCCCTAAGTACCTCGGAGGGAGGGAGGGAGGGAGAGGACAGGACCGTGGAACTGGTAGGGAGGGGGAGGGACCCTTGAACTGGTAGGGGGACCCTGGAACTGGGAGGGTGGGAGGAGGACTATGGAACTGGGAGGAAGGGAAGGTGGCCCTGGAACTGGGAGGGTGGGGACACTGAAACTGGAAGGGCACCTGGAACTCAGAGGGAGGGGGGATGACCCTGGAACTCGGAGGGAGGGAGGGGGGATGACCCTGGAACTCAGAGGGAGGGAAGAGGCAGGGGCCCCTGCCACACACTCTGATTCTCACGGACACACTCGCACCCAGTCTCACTCTCTCTCTGTCACACACACACACTCGCACATTCACTCTCTCTCTCTCACACAGTCACTCTCACACACACTCTCTCAAACATACACACTCCGAGGAAAATCTTGCTAGCGCCCATTTCATTTCTGTCAGAAATGGGCCTTTTTCACTAGTATGAAATAATATTTGACATACCAGCACACCAAATTGTCTGCTTTTGCTTTTACATATGTTTTCACATTGTGCCCTCCTGTTATCAGTTTGTTATGCACATGGTTTTTAATTTCTGTTTTTATTAATTTATGATTACTCTTTTTATTAAAGTGATGATTTGATTATGATTTGTAATAACTTTATGGTTTTAGGAGCCAAATGTATTAGTTTTAATGTTACCCATTATTTATTAATGTTTTTAAGTTTTAAGGAATATTGTATATTTTATATGAAGCTTACTATATATATGTTCTGATTTTTTTTATTTTGTAGTTCTTTTACCCCTGATGCAGCCTGAGGGCAAAACGTGGCCACGTTGGGTAACTGTTTAATAAACCACTTCTTTTTATTTACTTATTTGGTATTTTGTATGTGATCTGCTTTTACCTTGTTCATGCTCTTGCTTAACTATACAACAAACTTGTCTTGAGCTTAGCTAATCATCACATTAGCCCGAAAGACACTACATCACTCATCTTGTTCCCATCATATATCTGCTCTTGGTCCCTCAGTTATATGGTAAGCCGTATTGTAGAAAATCTTTAGCATCATATCTATGTTAGTTGAATGTTCAAATGCATGCTTATTAGGTGTATCATTAGTATTATGCTAACATTGTATTATACATCTGGAATTTGAATTCCAGTGCTGTTAAATGTGTATATTTTTAATACTGGTTCATGGTCGATCTATTATTAGGTTTCAATTTACTGTTTTCTAGTTTACCTCATTTTTTGTATTTATGTCTATTCCTGGTTATTTTACTATTGTTATGCTACTAACAAAATTGTAAGTTTTATGTTAAACTGTACCTGTTGTACGTTACCTTGGGTGAATCTCTTCATAAAGGTGGTTAATAAATCCCAATAAATGAATACATAAAACGTATCTATCTTACTAACCAGAAATCTCACAAACAAATCAGCATTAGGCCCTACAGCAGTCTCTTTAAATCTTATAACCCTTCAGCAAAAATCATAGTTTGCTATAATTCTTTAGGCCTATTTTAATGCTCCTGCTATCCTCTGTTGAAAATACCAATTCTTCACATCCTCATACAACCGCATTCTGAATCCACCACAATCATCAATATCTTTAGATTTCCGCCGTTTTCGCACTGCCTGCCTCAACTCATGCCTCACCTGCAAAACCTCTGAAGTTTTCTATGGACAATAATCATTTTTCACTTGCACCTCTCTTCTTGGGGCAACAATATCTAGTGCCTGCTCCAATGTTTTCACCCACAACTCTACCATTTCTTCTAATGAATCAGAATTTAAATAGAATAGAACAGACAGACATACCAGGAGAGGAGAGGGTAGTTTAAGGAGCTTGAAACCTCACCCACAGACTGCAGAAAACCAAAGTCAAGGTTCCACATCAAAAGTCAACCGGAAAAAAATAAGTCTTCAGTAGTATTTTAAATATGGAAACATCAGTGCTGCAGGTTTCATAATCCACATTGATTGAGATATTAGAAATTTATTACTGGCCCAAAATCTCCCTCCTGGATCTAGGTAACTTGGCATCTCTCTCTAACGTTAAATATAGTCTGTACTTGCTGGAACAATATTGCATGGTTGACTTAAGATGAAATAACATTCACTTTGTAGAACAGCATTGTGTTCAGTGTAATGCAAAGTTAGATACCATTATTTGTTTCCTGGTTGAAAGTTTTTTTGTGTGAAATAAATTGTTTCAACAAGCAAGGGTATTCCTCTGTTTCCCTTGTTAGAAATTAAAAGGGAAAGGAAAAGGTTTTGGATTTACCTCACGCCTTTGTCAGTTGTAGCTCAAGGCATTCAAGTACACTAGTTATTTTCCTATTCCTGGAGAGCTAACAATCTAAGGGCTCCTTTTACTAAGGTGAACTAACAGATTTAGTGCGCACTGATTAGCATGTGCTAAATGCTAAGAAGCCCATTTTATTCCTATGGGTGTCATAGCATTTAGCACATGCTAAATTCATTAGCACACCTTAGTAAAAGAGCCCTAAGTCTGTACCCGAGGCGATGGAGAGTTCAGTGATTTGCCCAAGATCACAAGCAGCATCAGTGGGATTTGAACTGAGCTTCCCTAGTTTTTTTGTGGAATTTGAGAGAATGTTAACATTATATTTATGAGAATATAAATGCCAAATTTGTTAGTGTGCTGTTATTAGAAAGTGCACTTTAAAATAGGTATAGAGAAGTTCACTGTTTTGTTTGCATATGTTTTGTATGTGAACCCATGCATGGAAGATGGTTTATAGAATGAGCAAAGAACTCTTCAGAGGCTCAATTAAATTGCCACATGAAAGGCTCAGGTGACAGAAACAATATGCCAAAAGGAAGCTACCCTTTTGACTCCACAGAATTGTTTCCACCTAATAATTTACACCTAAACCTATGCCAATGATGTACAGCTATTCAAACCCACTGAACCAGATCTACCCACAGCTTAAAGTACTACTACTACTAAAACTACTTAACCTCACTGCCCGTCTAACAGTAGCTCAGGAATAGGCAAAAAAACAACAAACTACTTGAATCTGAGTAAGACAGATTCTGTGGATTCCTAATACAAGTAGGTAGGTACCTGATATGAAAATACCATTTCGGAAGTATGAACTCCCCTTTCTTGTTTAGAAGGAATAGATCAAAGAAATCTTAGCGGAGTTTGGGTGGCAACACCGGTAATTGGGAATCAAAACCAATGATGGGCAGACTTCTATGGTCTATGCCCTGATCGTGACTGAATAGATATGGATGGAATTGATTTTAAATTTTAAAGGGCTTCAACATTAGCTTCAGAACTCTTAGTATAAGAAGAGTACTGGGCAGACATCTACAGTCTGTCCCCTGAGAATGGCAAGGACAAATCAAACTCGGGTATACATATAAAGTATCCTTCAAATTTACTGCTGAACTCTTCACGCAAGTGATCCATTCCACAATTCAATACAATGGTCTTTTTTAAGACCATTTATACACTATTCGCCAGTATTTCTTATTCTGGATCATCATTAGCTGTCTACCTTTGTATTTAGACTCCTGATTCAGGCCCTTTGGCCGAAACACAACGGTTGTGTCGAGTCAAATATACAAATTAATAAAATTTGGTTTTAGCTTTAGTGTGATCCAGTCTCTGGGACTACTGGTTTTGTGCCCACTTTTTTGTTTGTTTTACAAAGTATCCGTGGGTCTTCTTTGAGTTCTCCACGCTTTGTGGATTCTCTATATACATATAAAGTATTGCATACCATGTAAAATAAATTTAATCTTGTTGGGCAGACTGGATGGACTCTACAGGTCTTTATCTGCCATCACTTACTATGTTACTATGTAAAATCACAGGTTACGAATCATGGGATACTGCTAGATTTTTTCATACATCGGTCGCATTCTGCAATAGTCATTTTGCATATTATTTACATATATATGTTTGATTCTTTTCGATACCTTGATGTAAATTAATTTGGAGATCCCTGTTCATTGTTTGTGTCCTGTTTTTAGTTTAATACATATGAATGTATGGGTAGCATGTATTTATTCATTTTATTGATTTATATATTGATTTCAGATACCTTTTTTTAGCAGTTTTTAGTGTTGGTTTATCACCTGACCCACAAGGCATTTTGTCTTCAGATAATAATAGGTATGTTCCCTTTTTTGGCATTATATATTTCAATGTACCTTATTTCATGTTTTGTCCTCATTTATCTCTATGTGAAAAATTTTTGATATTTATTATTATTTATATTTATACCATTCATGTCCATAATAGTTTTATTTATCATCATTCAAGATGTATATATTTGCATTTTTATTCATTAACATTTTTATTTATTATCATTTGAGATACATATATTTGTATATTTTAATTAAGTTGTCTCAATGGTTTAAATATGCATAAAATGTCATTTGGAGTTTTATGGTTTGATTATGTTTTTAACTACATTTGTGTGTTTTTTATGTATATTATTTTATAGACCCCTGACGCAGGCCTCACGGCCGAAACACGTCACGTGTCGGGTCAATTGTGCTATTGTGAATAAAGACCTTGTTCAGGAAGACACTCATTGTGAGAGGACTTTTATTGGATCCACTGTTTGTTTTATACTGCTAGATTTATCATTTACTTTAATCCCACAAATTCAAACAACCTTTAAAAACTGCTTCCACCACCTACAGACCCTATGAAATCTCTCTCCATATATTGAAAAGACAAGTTTGACCACAGTGCATGGCTAGACTACTGTGACACCCTTACACTGGACAAACCACACCAGCTACAATTAATTCAGGGGCCAATGCAGAAAAGATACACAATAAAGCAGGGGGTCCTCAAATCCAATCCTCAACCCAGCTTGGTTTTCAGGATTTCCACAATGAATATGTATGAGATCTATTTCATGCAATGCGAATAGATCTCATACATATTCACTGTGAAAGTCCTGAAAACCAGGGTGGCCTGTGGACCTCGAGAACTGGATTTGAGGACCCCTACAGTAGAGCCGTGCGCCTATAGCTGAGCACATGGCTTCTTCCATAAAATTAATGAAAAAATGTACTGCGGCAATGTGGTAATCACTGAGCATGCAAATTACTGCCACATTAAAATTGTGGCAGTAATCCATAGCTCAATGCTAGAATGTCCCCACTTCCTGTCAGTGTGTGAGCAGTATTGTTCAAAAATTCACCAGGTCTGCATCCGCAGCAAAATCACATATCCCTAGTAGTCTAATGGATCCAGTCTAATGGACCAGACCTGACAACCCCCCCCCCCCCTTCCTCCAACATTAAAGAAAATTTCTCTGGTAGTCTAGCATTACCCCTCCTTCCCCCAGCCCCACCTGCCCTGACATTAAAGAAGGTAAAATTTTGTTTTACCTGATAATTTTCTTTCCTTTAATGCAGCAGATGAATCCAGGAACTAGTGGGTTAAGTCCGCCTACCAGCAGGTGGAGATAGAGATAAACAAACTAAAGGCAGTGATGCCAGACGGCCAGCTCCTTCCTCAGTTAGTATGTCATTCGTAAGCATTTGCCAAGGCCAAAAATATGAAACCAATAACAACCAGAAACCATCCTCACTATGAAAAACAGAGAACCAAATAAGAACTTCGAAATAACTGCAACTTGATCCAGAAATCGGAATCCTTTCCGTGTTTCCATATCTGTCTGAACTCTGCAAAAGAGATCCTGGAAGGAAGAAATAGCCACACTGCGCGGAAAATGAAAAAAAAACGTCGGCTGAACTAGGGAGGGATCCTGGATTCATCTGCTGCGTTAAAGGAAAGAAAATTATCAGGTATGACATAATTTTACCTTCCTTGTCACTTGCAGCAGATGAATTCAGGAACTAGTGGGATGTACCAAAGCATTCCTTAAGTAGGGTGGGAAGCAGACGCTACCCGCGCCAACACTCCCACCCCAAAACTCGCATCCTCCTGAGCAGACACGTCTAGCCTGTAATGCTTCGCAAAAGTATGACAGGACGCCCAAGTAGCCGCCCGACAAATCTCTTCCAGAGATAAGGCCGATGCCTCCGTCCAAGAAGCCGCCTGTGCCAGAGTAGAATGCGCCTTCAGGGCCACTGGAGACGCCCACCCTTGTAGCAGATACACCGCTCCAATGGCTTCCCTAATCCAGCGAGCAATGGAAGCCTTAGAAGCCGCCTCACCTCTTTTCGATCCCGACAAGAGCACAAAGAGATGATCCAAGCGTCGAAACTCATTAGAGATCTGCAAGTACCAAAACAAGGCTCTCCGCAAGTCCAGGAAACGTAGCGAGGCAAACTGCCCCGGATAATCCTCTCTTCAAAAAGACGGAAGATAAACCACCTGATTGACATGGAAAGCCGAAACCACTTTAGGTAGAAACGACGGCACTGTCCGGATCGTCACTTCTGCTTCAGAAAACTGCAAAAAAAGATCTCTGGAAGACAAAGCCTGAATTTCAGAAATCCTCCTAGCCGAAGCAATGACCACCAAAAACACTGCCTTAGGTGTTAGATCCTTCTCAGAAAACTTATTCAACGGTTCAAACGGTGGGGCTTGGAGGGCTCGCAGTATCACATTCAAATGCCACGCCGGGCACGGCTGCCGCAGAGGAGGCTGAAGAGCCCCGCGTAGGAAAAGGACCACATCAGAGTGAGCTGCTAAAGAGGAACCGTTCAGTTTGCCCCTAAAACAAGCTAGCGCGGCCACCTGCACTCGAAGGGAATTATATGCCAATCCCTTTTGAAGACCATCCTGAAGGAACTGCAGAATAACCGGGATGTCCGCCCGAAAAGGCGATTCAGCACACAAAGCACACCATGCCGAGAAAGCTTTCCATACTCGCACATACGCTGCTGAAGTAGACTGCTTCCGTGCCCCCAAAAGAGTGACAATGACTGATCCTGAAAATCCCTTCTTCCTCAGCTGCCGCCTCTCAATAGCCAGGTCGTAAGACCAAAGCAGGAGGGATTTTCCATCTGAACTGGCCTTTGATGCAGCAGATCGGGAGTCACCGGAAGTCGTAATGGTGGCTCTGAGAGTGCTCGAACGAGATCCGCATGCCACGGCCATCGGGGCCAGTCTGGGGCCACTAGAACGACCGGCCCCAGATGCCGCCCTATGCGGCAAAGAACTCTCCCTATGAGGCCACTGAGGAAAAACATACAGTAGCTGTTGTTCCGGCCATGGCTGGAGAAGAGCGTCCAATCCTGCGGATCCTGGCTGCCGTTTGCGGCTGAAGAACTAAGGAACTTTGGCATTGCAAGCCATGGCCATGAGATCCATTACTGGTCTTCCCCAACATTGACAGATCAGCCGAAAAGCCGAGTCCGACAGCATCCATTCCGCTGCGTCCAAAAGAGTCCGGCTGAGAAAATCCGCTTGAACATGGTCTTCATCCACAATGTGCGCTGCCGACAGACTCTGAACATGCGCTTCCACCCATACTAGAAGACGAGACGTTTCCACTGCCAAGGGAAGACTGCGAGTGCCTCCCTGCCGATTGATGTAGGCCACCGTCGTGGTGTTGTCCGAGAATACACGAACCGCCTGCCCCTGCAGAAGGTCCTGAAAACTCCGCAGCGCATTCACGACTGCTCGCAACTCCAGACGATTTATCGGCCCAGTTGCTTCGAGGGGGGTCCACGATCCCTGGGCTACTCGATGAAGACAATGGGCTCCCCAGTCTGCAAGGCTGGCATCCATCAGGAGTACCACCCAGGCTCTGGGCGGGAAAGCATGCTCTCAGGGGGGGGGGGCCACCGCTCCGTCGAGTCCCGCCAAATCAGCGCACCCCGCGCTGCAAACCCCGCCACCAAACGCCGTTTCCCGCATCGGGAGCAGCGTTTTACCACCTCTGCTGCCATCGCCCGTCCCCGTACCCGCAAACCCCATTCCCATGCAGCTCTCTAGCACAGACCGTAGAAGTCTGCCCAGCACTAGCCCTTCCTCCCAACCACTAGCCCCGCCTCCCACCACCTGCTCTGCCACCCAATCTCCGCTAAGCTTCTGAGGATCCATTCCTTCTGAACAGGATTCCTTTGTTTATCCCACGCATTTTTGAATTCCGTTACCGTTTTCCTCTCCACCACCTCCCACGGTATTCCAAGTATCCACCACTCTCTCCGTGAAAAAATACTTCCTGACATTTTTCTTGAGTCTGCCCCCCTTCAATCTCATTTCATGTCCTCTAGTTCTACTGCCTTCCCATCTACAGAAAAGGTTCGTTTGCAGATTAATACCTTTCAAATATTTGAACATCTGTATCATATCACCCCTGTTTTTCCTTTCCTCCACGGTATACATGTTCAGGTCAGCAAGTCTCTCCTTATACATCTTGTAACGCAAATCCCATACCATTTTTGTAGCTTATCTTTGCACCGCTCCAATTCTTTTTACACCCTTAGCAAGATACAGCCTCCAAAACTGAACACAATACTGCAGGTGGGGCCTCACCAACGACTTATACAGGGGCATCAACACCTCCTTTCTTCTGCTGGTCACACCTCTCTCTATACAGCCTAACAACCTTCTAGCTACGGCCACCGCCTTGTCACACTGTTTCGTCGCCTTCAAATCCTCAGATACTATCACCCCAAGATCCCTTTCTCCGCCCGTACCTATCAGACTCTCCCCGCCTAACACATACATCTCCCGTGGATTTCTATTCCCTAAGTGCATCACTTTGCATTTCTTCGCATTGAATTTTAATTGCCAAACCTTAGACCATTCTTCTAGCTTCTGCAGATCCTTTTTCATATTTTAAACTCCCTCCTGGGTGTCCACTCTGTTACAAATCTTAGTATCATCCGCAAAAACACAAACTTTACCTTCTAACCCTTCGGCAATGCCATTCACAAATATATTGAACAGAATCAGCCCCAGCACCGATCCCTGAGGCACTCCACTGCTCACCTTTCCCTCATCCGAGCGAATTCCATTAACCACCACCCTCTGGCATCTGTCCGTCAACCAGTTCCTAATCCAGTTCACCACGTCGGGTCTTATCTTCAGCCTGTCAAGTTTATTCAAGAGCCTCCTGTGGGGAACCGTGTCAAAAGCTTTGCTGAAATCTAAGTAGATTACGTCTATAGCACATCCATGATTCAATTCTCTGGTCACCCAGTCAAAGAATTCAATGAGATTTGTTTGGCACGATTTACCTTTGGTAAAACCATGTTGTCTCGGATCTTGCAACTTATTGGCTTCCAGAAAATTCACTATCCTTTCCTTCAGCATCGTTTCCATTACTTTTCCAATAACTGAAGTGAGGCTTACCGGCCTGTAGTTTCCAGCTTCTTCTCTATCTTTAAGAGGACCCGCCAGAATCTCTCTGAGCTCCCTCAATATCCTGGGGTGGATCTCATCCAGTCCCATGGCTTTGTCCACCTTTAGATTTTCAAGTTGATCATACATACTCTCTTCCATGAACGGTGCTATATCCACTCCATTCTCATATGTACTTTTGCTAGTCAATCGTGGTCCTTCTCCAGGATTTTCTTCTGTGAAAACAGAACAAAAGTATCTATTTAGCAAATTTGCTTTTTCTTCATCATTATCTACATAGCGGTTCGCAGCATCTTTCAGTCTCACAATTCTCTTTTTAGTCTTCCTCCTTTCACTAATATACCTGAAAAATTTTTGTCACCCCTCCTTACCTTTCTAGCCATTTGTTCTTCCGCTTGCGCTTTCACAAGACGTATCTCTCTTTTGGCTTCTTTCAGTTTCATCTGGTATTCCTCTCCGTGTTCCTCTTCTTCAGGTTTTCTGTATTTCAGGAACGCCAACTGCCTTTATTTTCTCAGCCACTTGCTTGGAGAACCATATCGGTTTCCTTTTTCTCTTACTTTTATTTACTTTCCTTACATAAAGGTTTGTGGCCATATTTATAGCTTCTTTCAGCCTGGACCACTGTCCCTTCCACTTCTCTTTCGTACTCCCAGCCCATGAGCTTCTTCCTCAGGTATTCTCCCATTTTACTACAGTCAGCATGCTTGAAATCCAGGACTTTGAGTTTTGAGTGGCCGCCCTCCACTTCAGCTGCCAAATCAAACCAAACTGTTTGATGGTCACTGCTGCCCAGGTGGGCATCCACTCGGACATTTGGCACACTATCCCCATTTGTGAGCACCAGATCCAGCGTCGCTCCCTATGAGGTACCTGCAGCATTTAAGAATGAACTGTTATGTTGTTTTGACCTATTGATATTAGACATTTATGTTTCTAAAATGGATGTTCATGCTGCATGTAACCAGCACATATGCATCCATTTCTCCTGTTTCTCGTGTTCTAAAATATTAGAACTGTCTCAATTCAGATTTGAACATCCTTTCTAAAATGCTGCTCTCTATATATGTAAACGTACAGACCTAATATCATAGTTTGACCTGCTGTAGGTAGAGGCCTCCTAGAACCAGGGTTTGTAAATATACACATATTTTAGCATTTTCAAAAGTGCATGTTTTAACTAAAAAATAAAAACTTTATGCAAGTTAGTAGGTACAAATGTGCGCACAGTGGAATAGCCACCATTAAGCAGACCAGGCAAAGAGCAAGGGGTGGCCCGCTAGTGAGGTTGCCTACTACTGGGAGATGATGGTATCTTGGGAGGTCAGTATAGTGTTATTACAGCATTGCTGCACTACCTCCAATGTTGTCTTTGGAAAGGAGGAGTGGCCTAATGGCTAATGCAGCGGGTTGTGGACCTGGGGAACTGGGTTTGATTCCTGCTGCTGCCTGATGGTCAGAAGTGGGTTGAGATCCTGGGGAACCAGGTTCAATTCCCTCTGCAACTCTGTGTAACCCTGGGCAAGTCACTTAACCCTCTGTTGTCCCAGGTACAACAGTAGTACAATGTACTACTTAAGATTGTGAGCCCACTAGGGACAGACCCAGTACCTGTAAAATGAAACTGTAAACAGCTTAGGTCTAAGTGGTATATAAATACTTGAATGAATGAATATCTCAGTGGAGCAGGGAAAGTACAGTAAGATCTTCATTCCCTTTTCTCAAAAATCATCTTCCACAGCAAGAAAGGAAGGGAGCTGTGGTTATTGTCAAAGTTTTTAAAAGCCTAATTTGCTGTATTCTTACACTGATCAGGCCATGTTGTATCACAATTTTACAAATTTTTTTATACAAAAATGTTTAAGCAACAAACTAAGCCTATGTTCAGTTTGGGAAAACAATCTTCAAATTCAGATATCACCCAATCAGTGGTTTTATCTCGGGTCTAAAGTGAGCGGGCCTATAGCTTCGGCCAGCTACGTAGTCATTATATTTCTTTCGTCATAGGGCAATTTGGACTCCTCATAAATTGGCGGTAGCTGGTCTCTTGAATAACAACAAATGTTGGTCCTGTGGCTCGCACACAAGTACTTTGCTTCATATGATTTTTGATTGTAGAATAACTTATGAATTTTGGTGTCAGGCGTGGTCTTTTATTTCAAACATTCTTTCTGTTCAGGGTCCAGTTACTCCTTCAATTATTATGTTAGGTTCTATGCTATTCCAAGATCAATTGTATGTTTCCCAACAAAAATTACTGAACATTTTAGTGGTTGCTGTGCTAAAAATGGTTCTTATGCATTGGAAATATAATTCTAATCTCAATCCTACTTTTTGGTGGCATTCAATTTTACAGATTCATAAATTTGAAACCTCTGTTGCAGACAAAACGGGTGAGAGATATTCTACTGCTAAAACTTGGTCTCATGTGGATAATTATCTGAAATCTTATAATTGTAGGTAACTTTAAAAAAAAAAAATTCCCTTCTCTGTTGTTTGAATTTTGTTACAGTTGATGTTATTACTTGATGTTATTGATTGATAAATTGTTTGTCTTTTTCTAAAACCAATAAAATTATTGGACTTTAAAAAAAAAAAAAACATTGCAAGATGGGTGACAGAGTGCAAGTACTTGTATTGTACCATATCTGCTCTTTTTTGGGACAGTGTAGACAAATGGTTGAAAAGTTAGGCCAGGTGGCTCACCTCCTTCTGACATCTATAAAAGGATCTGATCAGAGATAAAACAGTTCACCTGCTTCTAACTCCCAGCTCCACAGATTCAAAACTTATCTGCCATTGGGAGACTGGGAAGCAGTTGTTCTCTAAATCCTCCACTGCATTACTGATGCTGCCCCTGAACACATACCTTAGACATCCCCCACACCCCCTCCCTAGACCACACAAACCAACTCACCCCCACTAATATGCACTTAATAGGCCTCTCCATGATTTCTCACACAAACAGAAGCACACATACATACACCCACCCTGCCATGATCCTTACCTACTACTATCTCAACGTATTGCACATCACACCTCTAATGTGCTGCAGCTTACACATGCCACCAAGCCCCACCTCAGAATCTCACACACAGCAGACACTGGAGTGGGACTTTTTCCTTACCTCCATCCTCCAGTAGCATTCCATCCTGCCTCATCATACACCCTTTCAATTATCATATACTAGCCGTTAAGCCTATTAAAATGGGCGAGATTTCCAGCTACCCTCCTCACCGCCGTTCCCGCCCCCCTCCGTATTGGGCCCCCTGCACTGACCTGACAGCGCCTCTCACCTCCATGTGAAAGCTCTGCTGCTGCCTGCAGCGCTTCCACACGGAGGTGAGAGGCGCTGTCAGGTCAGTGCAGGGGGCCCAATACGGAGGGGGGCGGGAGCGGCGGCAGGGATGGGGGGGAGGGTGGAGGTTGGTGTGCGCGATGTTTGTTTCCAAGCGGCAGCGGCCGACAATCCAACTCCGTTTCCCTCTGTTCTGCCCTCTGACGTCATCACGTCTTGACGCGAGGGCGGGACAGAGGGAAGTCTCTACTGCGCATTTGCAGGTGAGTCGGTCACTTGCCATTTATATGTTTGATAACCCCCCACAGCAACTGGAGCCCCCTTCTTCTGGCTCTCCCTCATATCTTGGGCAACATGACTTTCCAGGAAGCCATGTTAAATTTTCACCAAGGTGAGTACAGCGAATGCTACATACCTGTAGAAGGTATTCTCCGAGGACAGCAGGCTGATTGTTCTCACTGATGGGTGACGTCCACGGCAGCCCCTCCAGTCCGGAATCTTCACTAGCAAAGCCTTTGCTAGCCCTCGCGCGCCGATGCGCATGCGCGGCCGTCTTCCCACCCGAAACCGGCTCGTGCCGGCCAGTCTCATATGTAGCAAGACAAAGAGAAGGGAAGACACAACTCCAAAGGGGAGGCGGGTGGGTTTGTGAGAACAATCAGCCTGCTGTCCTCGGAGAATACCTTCTACAGGTATGTAGCATTCGCTTTCTCCGAGGACAAGCAGGCTGCTTGTTCTCACTGATGGGGTATCCCTAGCCCCCAGGCTCACTCAAAACAACAAACATGGTCAATTGGACCTCGCAACGGCGAGGACATAACTGAGATTGACCTAACAATTTATCCAACTAACTGAGAGTGTAGCCTGGAACAGAATAAAAATGGGCCTAGGGGGGTGGAGTTGGATTCTAAACCCCGAACAGATTCTGAAGCACTGACTGCCCGAACCGACTGTCGCGTCAGGTATCCTGCTGCAGGCAGTAATGAGATGTGAATGTGTGGACAGATGACCACGTTGCAGCTTTGCAAATCTCTTCAATAGTGGCTGACTTCAAGTGGGCTACCGACGCTGCCATGGTTGTAACATTATGAGCCGTGACATGACCCTCCAGAGCCAGCCCAGCCTGGGCGTAAGTGAAGGAAATGCAATCTGCTAGCCAATTGGATATGGTGCGTTTCCCCACAGCCACTCCCCTCCTGTTGGGATCAAAAGAAACAAACAATTGGGCGGACTGTCTGTTGGGCTGTGTCCGCTCCAGATAGAAGGCCAATGCTCTCTTGCAGTCCAATGTGTGCAGCTGACGTTCAGCAGGGCAGGAATGAGGACGGGGAAAGAATGTTGGCAAGACAATTGACTGGTTCAGATGGAACTCCGACACAACCTTTGGCAAGAACTTAGGGTGAGTGCGGAGGACTACTCTGTTGTGATGAAATTTGGTGTAAGGGGCCTGGGCTACCAGGGCCTGAAGCTCACTGACTCTACGAGCTGAAGTAACTGCCACCAAGAAAATGACCTTCCAGGTCAAGTACTTCAGATGGCAGGAATCCAGTGGCTCAAAAGGAGGTTTCATCAGCTGGGTGAGAATGACATTGAGATCCCATGACACTGTAGGAGGCTTGACGGGGGGCTTTGACAAAAGCAAACCTCTCATGAACCGAACAACTAAAGGCTGTCCTGAGATCGGCTTACCTTCCACACGGTAATGGTATGCACTGATCGCACTAAGGTGAACCCTTACCGAGTTGGTCTTGAGACCAGACTCAGACAAGTGCAGAAGGTATTCAAGCAGGGTCTGTGTAGGACAAGAGCGAGGATCTAGGGCCTTGCTGTCACACCAGACGGCAAACCTCCTCCATAGAAAGAAGTAACTCCTTTTAGTGGAATCTTTCCTGGAAGCAAGCAAGATGCGGGAGACACCCTCTGACAGACCCAAAGAGGCAAAGTCTACGCTCTCAACATCCAGGCCGTGACAGCCAGGGACTGGAGGCTGGGATGCAGAAGCGCCCCTTCGTCCTGTGTGATGAGGGTCGGAAAACACTCCAATTTCCACGGTTCTTCGGAGGACAACTCCAGAAGAAGAGGGAACCAGATCTGACGCGGCCAAAAGGGAGCAATCAGAATCATGGTGCCTCGGTCTTGCTTGAGTTTCAACAAAGTCTTCCCCACCAGAGGTGTGGGAGGATAAGCATATAGCAGACCCTCCCCCCAGTCCAGGAGGAAGGCATCCAATGCCAGTCTGCCGTGGGCCTGAAGCCTGGAACAGAACTGAGGGACTTTGTGGTTGGCTCGAGATGCGAATAGATCTACCAAGGGGTGCCCCACACCTGGAAGATCTGACGCACTACCCTGGAACTGAGCGACCATTCGTGAGGTTGCATAATCCTGCTCAACCTGTCGGCCAGACTGTTGTTTACGCCTGCCAGATATGTGGCTTGGAGCACCATGCCGTGACGGCGAGCCCAGAGCCACATGCTGACGGCTTCCTGACACAGGGGGCAAGATCCGGTGCCCCCCTGCTTGTTGATGTAATACATGGCAACCTGGTTGTCTGTCTGAATTTGGATAATTTGGTGGGACAGCCAATCTCTGAAAGCCTTCAGAGCGTTCCAGACCGCTCGTAACTCCAGAAGATTGATCTGCAGATCGCGTTCCTGGAGGGACCAGCTTCCTTGGGTGTGAAGCCCATCGACAGCACTTTTTGTGGCTGAGGAATTTGGAAAGGACGTCCCAGAGTCAAATTGGACCAAATCGTCCACCAATACAGGGATTTGAGAAAACTTGTGGACAGGTGGATCACGTCTTCTAGATCCCCAGTAGCCTGAAACCACTGGGAAGCTAGGGTCCATTGGGCAGATCTCATGTGAAGGCGGGCCATGGGAGTCACATGAACTGTGGAGGCCATGTGGCCCAGCAATCTCAACATCTGCCGAGCTGTGATCTGCTGGGACGCTCGCACCCGCAAGATGAGGGACAACAAGTTGTTGGCTCTCGTCTCTGGGAGATAGGCGTGAGCCGTCCGAGAATCCAGCAGAGCTCCTATGAATTCGAGTTTCTGCACTGGGAGAAGATGGGACTTTGGATAATTTATCACAAACCCCAGTAGCTCCAGGAGGCGAATAGTCATCTGCATGGACTGTAGCGCTCCTGCCTCGGATGTGTTCTTCACCAGCCAATCGTCGAGATATGGGAACACGTGTACCCCCAGTCTGCGAAGTGCCGCTGCTACTACAGCCAAGCACTTCGTGAACACTCTGGGCGCAGAGGCGAGCCCAAAGGGTAGCACACAGTACTGGAAGTGACGTGTGCCCAGCTGAAATCGCAGATACTGTCTGTGAGCTGGCAGTATCGGGATGTGTGTGTAGGCGTCCTTCAAGTCCAGAGAGCATAGCCAATCGTTTTCCTGAATCATGGGGAGAAGGGTGCCCAGGGAAAGCATCCTGAACTTTTCTTTGACCAGATATTTGTTCAGGGCCCTTAGGTCTAGGATGGGACGCATCCCCCCTCTTTTCTTTTCCACAAGGAAGTACCTGGAATAGAATCCCAGCCCTTCTTGCCCGGATGGCACGGGCTCGACCGCATTGGCGCTGAGAAGGGCGGAGAGTTCCTCTGCAAGTACCTGCTTGTGCTGGAAGCTGTACGACTGAGCTCCCGGTGGACAATTTGGAGGTTTTGAGGCCAAATTGAGGGTGTATCCTTGCCAGACTATTTGGAGAACCCACTGATCGGAGGTTATGAGAGGCCACCTTTGGTGAAAAGCTTTCAACCTCCCTCCGACCGGCAGGTCGCCCGGCACTGACACTTGGATGGCGGCTATGCTCTGCTGGAGCCAGTCAAAAGCTCGTCCCTTGCTTTTGCTGGGGAGCCGAGGGGCCTTGCTGAGGCGCACGCTGCTGACGAGAGCGAGCGCGCTGGGGCTTAGCCTGGGCCGCAGGCTGTCGAGAAGGAGGATTGTACCTACGCTTACCAGAAGAGTAGGGAACAGTCCTCCTTCCCCAAAAAAATCGTCTACCTGTAGAGGTAGAAGCTGAAGGCTGCCGGCGGGAGAACTTGTCGAAAGCGGTATCCCGCTGGTGGAGCTGCTCTACCACCTGCTCGACTTTTTCTCCAAAAATGTTATCCGCACAGCAAGGCGAGTCCGCAATCCGCTGCTGGAGTCTATTCTCTAGGTCGGAGGCACGCAGCCATGAGAGTCTGCGCATCACCACACCTTGAGCAGCGGCCCTGGACGCAACATCAAAGGTGTCATACACCCCTCTGGCCAGGAATTTTCTGCACGCCTTCAGCTGCCTGACCACCTCCTGAAAAGGCTTGGCTTGCTCAGGGGGGAGCTTATCCACCAAGCCCGCCAACTGCCGCACATTATTCTGCATGTGTATGCTCGTGTAGAGCTGGTAAGACTGAATTTTGGCCACGAGCATAGAGGAATGGTAGGCCTTCCTCCCAAAGGAGTCTAAGGTTCTAGAGTCCTTGCCCGGGGGCGCCAAAGCATGCTCCCTAGAACTCTTAGCCTTCTTTAGGGCCAAATCCACAACTCCAGAGTCGTGAGGCAACTGAGTGCGCATCAGCTCTGGGTCCCCATGGATCCGGTACTGGGACTCGATCTTCTTGGGAATGTGGGGGTTAGATAATGGCTTGGTCCAGTTCGCCAGCAATGTCTTCTTGAGGACATGATGCATGGGTACTGTGGACGCTTCCTTAGGTAGAGAAGGATAGTCCAGGAGCTCAAACATTTCAGCCCTGGGCTCGTCCTCCACAACTACCGGGAAGGGGATGGCCGTAGACATCTCCCGGACAAAGGAAGCGAAAGACAGACTCTCGGGAGGAGAAAGCTGCCTTTCAGGAGAGGGAGTGGGATCAGAGGGATCAGAGGGAAGACCATCAGACTCCTCGTCAGATGTCCTCCTCTTCCTCCCACGAGGTCTCACCATCAGTATCAGACACAAGTTCACAAACCTGTGTCTGAAGCCGTGCCCGGCTCGACTCCGTGGAACCACGGCCACGGTGGGAGCGTCGAGAGGTAGACTCCCTCGCCCGCACCGGCGAAGCTCCCTCCGCCGACGACGGCGGGGAGCCTTCCTGGGAGGCGACCGCAGTCGGTACCGCAAGCGGCACCGATGTCGGAGACCTCACCCCGGGCAAGGGGCCAGCCGGCGCCTCACTCGACGGTACCGGTGGCGCAAGCACCCCCGGTACCGGAGGGGAAGGGCGCAACAGCTCTCCCAGAATCTCTGGGAGAACGGCCCGGAGACTCTCGTGCAGAGCAGCTGTGGAGAAAGACGTGGAAGCCGATGCAGGTGTCGATGTCAGAGTTGTTCCGGGCGTGGAGGCTGTTCCGGGCTGTCCAGAGTGGAGCGCATCGACACCTCCTGAACAGAGGGTGAGCGGTCCTCTCGGTGCCGATGCCTGCTGGGTGCCGACTCCCTCGGCAACCCAGAGCTCTCGGTGCCGACACGGGAAGGGGACCGGTGTCGATGCTTCTTCGACTTCTTGGGACGAAGCATGTCACCGGAGCTTCCCGGCACCGACGAGGAGGACATAGAATCCAGCCGTCGCTTCCTCGGGGCCGAGGCCGAAGAAGGTCGGTCTCGGGGGGGCTGTACCGCAGGAGCCCTCAGGGTAGGGGGAGACCCACCCGAAGGCTCACCGCCACCAGCAGGGGAATGGACAGCCCTCACCTGCACTCCAGACGAAGCACCACCGTCCGACGACATCAGCAGACGAGGTCCCGGTGACACCGACGCAGCCCTCCGATGTCTCAGCCCCGATGCAGAGGGTCGATGCCTCGATGCACTCGATGCAATCGCGGCCGAGGATGAAGGTCTGGAAGCTGGCGACGTCGATGCACTCGATACCCCCGGTGCCGATGCCGACAAAGAGTCCGAGAACAAAACGTTCCACTGGGCCAATCTCGCTACCTGAGTCCGCTTTTGTAAAAGGGAGCACAGACTACAGGCCTGCGGGCGGTGCCCAGCCCCCAGACACTGAAGACACGACGCGTGCCTGTCAGTGAGCGAGATTACCCGGGCGCACTGGGTGCACTTCTTGAAGCCGCTGGGAGACTTCGATGACATGGGCGGAAAAATCTCGCCGGCGAAATCGAAACTCGTAATTGCGGTAGGCACCAAAAAACGAGGGGAAGAAAAATCGACCCGAGGCCTGAAACGGCCTACCCCGAAAACGAAAGAAAACTTACCGGGGCAAAAACTGGAAGTAGCGGAAAAAAGGAAAAAGACCGAAAAGGTCCTCTTCCAAATCCTTTTTTTTTTTTTTAGTAGCGAAACCAAAAAGGAGACGCGCGAGGTCAACTTAAGGGGCGCGAATGGCGAAACACGACCGTACCGAGCGCGGACAAAAGAAGACTGGCCGGCACGAGCCGGTTTCGGGCGGGAAGACGGCCGCGCATGCGCGGTGCGCATCGGCGCGCGAGGGCTAGCAAAGGCTTTGCTAGTTAAGATTCCGGATTGGAGGGGCTGCCATGGACGTCACCCATCAGTGAGAACAAGCAGCCTGCTTGTCCTCGGAGAAACCTACTTTCACTCTAAAATCTGACAAAGTCCACGGATTTAAAAGTAGATATATTCTTTTCACCCCTGAGGAAACTTATAAAATCCCACCCTTACTTTCTAGTGACACCAGGACAATCTTTTAGGGTTTGTAAGCCCACCTGCTTCTCACAGTGCATCAAAATCACGTTAAACCACTCATCTATATTGCATGTAATTACTACTTATAATTATGGAAAAGAAAGCCACAAACTGACTCCCAGTTCCAGATTACCACTCTTCTCACAAAGCAACCGTCTCCCATATAAATAACAGCTAGGCCTGGCTAACATGCCCTGCTGTCTCCTAACCTAATTGGCCAGGTGCCCGTATCCACCCCCACTATTTGTTCAGCGCTTCCAGCAGCAGCCGTCTGACTCGGTGCCAGCCAGGCGATACCGGACATGAAAGGGGCCAAACGCCAGGAACTCACCCCTCCCCCCCCCCCTAAATGCGGAGGCGGGAACAGGTCTTCGGGTGCGCCTGCGCCCGGTCCCCCCGCCCCCCCCCCCCCAGTGGCGCCTCTCCAGCACCTGCCTGGCACCCGTCCTCGCGGTGCTTCGTGTGTGGTAAAACGAAACGTAAATTCCCCTGTCGCCCCTCGTCTTCCCTCCGGGCCGGCCTTACCTGGCGGTAGTGCAGCCGGAAGGGTCTCAGGTACTGCGAGGAGCTGCATGGCGCGATCTCCAGCTCTTCGATCAGCTCCATGGCGGCAGGTCGGGGGGGGGGAGAGCGTAGAATAGAGAGGGCGGGTAGCCGAGCTCGAGGAAGCGAAAGGCTGGTAACGGCCGGGTCGTGGGAGGTGGGGGCAGTAGCGCCTGGCACGATGGCTCATTGGCGGCTTTTCACGGAAACAGGCAGGGTCAGACGCTGTGCTGAGGCGTACCAAGGCTTTTCCCCGGCACGACACTGATAGTTGGTTATGAAAGCGATTTGATTTCACGTTGCCTCAGTTCCCTTTTACAACTGAAAGCCATTACGGGAACAGGATGGATGGAATAAAACTTTTTAAAAAAAAAATATTTCCGCTTACAGTTAAACGTAAATGACTCAAAAAAATGAAAAAAAAAAAGAGCGAGAGAGAAGCACCTTTCTGGGCAAACAGGATGGAGCATTTTAGTTTTATATGTACCTTTATTTACTAAGTTAAAGCCCAAGTTCACCGTCGCCCCCCACCCGGATCCCCCTCCAATACCCAGTCCTTTAGCCCTGCACCTAGGGTTCTTTCTCCAACTAAGCAACTAACCCTACCAATACCTGATCTTCAATTCCTCATTATCCCTCTGTGCCAGAAGTGGAGTGGAGGTGTAGCCTAATGGTTAGAGCCAGGGCCATGCCTAGGGTCTCTGGCGCCCCCCCCCCCCCCCAGAGTATCAGTTGCGCGCACCCGTCTGGACCTGCCTGGCTCCAAGGAGCGTGGAAGAGCTGGGCGGTGCCAAAGAGCCGAGCGCTGCTCCCCCAAGCTGCCGTCTGGGGCACGATGGAGGAAATGGGTTTGGCCTGCAGAGGACGCTCTGAGCATACTTCTCATTTAGCCTGAGCCTCCTCCGCTCCATCCCCGATTCCCCCGTGCTTTAAATTTACCTCTCTCCGCCTCCGACGTCTGCGCAGCTTCAGTGAAAGCGCTGCCTGTCTGACGTCTCTCCACCAGCCTTCCCTTCGCTCGTTCATTCCCTCTGTGTCCCCCGCCTTCTTCTGACGTCATTTACTTGAGGGCGGGACACAGGGAACGAACGAGCGAAGGGAAGGCTGGTGGAGAGACGTCAGACAGGAGCGCTTTCACCGACGCTGCACAGATGTCGGAGGCGGAGCGAGGTAAATTTAAAGTGCCGGGGAATCGGGGATGGAGCGGAGGAGTAAGGTTTTTAAAAAAAAATATCAATAGAAATCAAACAAAATAAAACATGGAAAAGAAAATAAGATGATACCTTTTTTATTGGACATAACTTAATACATTTCTTGATTAGCTTTCGAAGGTTGCCCTTCTTCGTCAGAACGGAAATAAGCAAATGTGCTAGCTGACAGTGTATATAAGTGAAAACATTCAAGCATTACTATGACAGTCTGACAGGGTGGGAGGATGGGGGTGGGTCGGAGGTATGCATGGGGACATCAAAGCATATCATTGATATTCTAACAGGATGGGTGTGGATAGGGGTGGGGTGATCAACAGAGACATACAGCTTTATGGCTTATAATGGGCTAGGAACCCCAGGTCCTTGTTAAGTCCTTTCTGTTGGGTGTTAAAATATTCAATCATTCTGACTTCAAAGGTCTTACGTTCTTGTATGGTTTTAAAGTTACCTTTCAGTATTCTCACTGTGAAATCACTGGTACAGTGTCCTGGTTCTGTGAAGTGCTGTCCCACCGTGGTGGGGGCCCTACTGGCTGTATTGTTCATGTGATGTCTATGTAAATTGAATCTTGTCTTAAGCATCTGGCCTGTTCCTCCAATATAGCATCCTTCTTCCCTGTAATTTATCCAGTTGCAAACTATGCCAAAATATTTCACAGGACCCCACAGTTACCCACAAAGGAAAGATATTCAACATAAAGGGATCTTTCACTTGCTCATCTTCCAATGTGGTATATATCATTCAGTGTAAAAAATGTAACGAAGGATGCTATATTGGAGAAACAGGCCAGATGCTTAAGACAAGATTCAATTTACATAGACATCACATGAACAATACTGGTGCCAGTAGGACTCCCACACCTGTTGGTCAGCATTTTACAGGACCAGGACACTGTACCAGTGACTTCACAGTGAGAATCCTGAAAAGTAACTTTAAAACCATATAAGAACGTAAGACCTTTGAAGTCAGAATGATTGAATATTTTAACACCCAACAGAAAGGACTTAACAAGGACCTGGGGTTCCTAGCCCATTATAAGCCATAAAGCTGTATGTCTCTGTTGATCACCCCACCCCTATCCACACCCATCCTGTTATAATATCAATGATATGCTTTGATGTCCCCATGCATACCTCCGACCCACCCCCATCCTCCCACCCTGTCAGACTGTCATAGTAATGCTTGAATGTTTTCACTTATATACACTGTCAGCTAGCACATTTGCTTATTTCCGATCTGACGAAGAAGGGCAACCTTCGAAAGCTAATCAAGAAATGTATTAAGTTATGTCCAATCAAAAAGGTATCATCTTATTTTCTTTTCCATGTTTTATTTTGTTTGATTTCTATTGATAACCTTAAGAGTGGACTAACACGGCTACCACACTCCTCTATTTAAAAAAATACAACTCGACGGCGCGGTGCCCTTGAAGGCAGGCGCCCCCCTGCGCCGCTTACCGTGTTGGCACGGCCCTGTTTAGAGAGCAGCTGACTGAGAACTAGGGAATCCGTACCCCAAAATGTAAGAGGGTAAATAATATGCAAATGGCATGTGCCTGCAGTAATGACAGCACAACAACTGGATCAGTGTTAGACATACATGGGCCCAGAGCAGAAATTTGGGTGGGTGTGAGGGAGGGGGCCCATGTGGCATGGGACCAGAGTAACTGCACTAGTTGCATTCCTCTTCTCTCCCCTCACACACTGTGGCCCTGAACAACATAGATGCCAAATCTCACATATTACACATGTTTTCAAGCACTTGTTTTACAGTAGCTGCGCAGTGGCTCCCTAGGCTTTGCTGGCTGAAGAGAAGAGATTCTGAGCCATAGCAGTATAGCCTACCAGCCAAAACAGGATCTTGGATTGCCAGTCAGCTGGTATTTGGCTGACCTGGTTAGTTTTCTTAAAAGGATATTGGCAGCCACCAGAGCTTGAAAATTGGTGAATGTGCTGTGTGTGTGGTTTTTTTGTTTTTTAATTCCCCTGTTTCTTCTTCCCTACCTTCAAACCTTTATTTTTTTTTTAATCAGGGTTGTTCAAAGCCTGATCATGACAACAGTACAGCAAAATTCTCTCTTGAAGACACGTTCAAGTCCAAGGATACAGTAAACAAGCTGCTGCTGTTAGGTCAGGATTGCTATGGCCCATGATTTAAAAATAAATAAATAAAAGGTCAGTTGGAGAAGGAAAGATGTGGATAGGATAGGATGATGTTGGAAAAAATTATACATAGATGCTAGAGAACGTCTGTGGACAAACAAAAATTTAACAAAACAAAACCAAATTGGGCATGAGGGGGAAACCAGTTAAAACATACAAGTTCAAAAATGATTGGACTGGGAGTTCCGAAAAATAAAGTCTGCCAAAAAACAGCCCAGTGTATTTCAATATGTATTTCAAAAACTGTTCGAACTTCTGAAGCACTGCTACACTGAAATGTAGCAGGGTGGAGGAGCAATGTCTCCAAATAGTTTAGTTGTGCACATGCCATGGCAGTAATGAACCTTACTCTTAAGCAAGGGTATGTGGAGTGTGATCTCAGTCTCAAATGTATTGCTTAACACTTGCCATGGCACTTGGCTCATGCCAAAGAGAAATTCCTTCTGGAGTTCATAAGATGTTACATGTATAGGCAACCTACCAGGTGTGTTTAAAAATTCCTTTTAATCAGGCCTGTAGCACCCAAAATGATGGGAAATATTTCTTTACTTGGACTTGAAGATCTTCTCCCGCTCCACATGATTAGCATTGTAATTGTTTGAGACTGTCATCTCTATAGTATGATCAGTGCCATTTCTGGTGTATTTCTCTTTTACCATTATGTACAGCTTCATTGCATCTAGCTTTTTGTCAGTGAAAATGGGGATTCCCTGGTTATCATAACCTCTTCATTCGCCACAATTCTCTTCAATTATGATCCCAATGCTTTTCTGATACAGCAATATTGTAATGTTTACAATGTTTCTAATGAGTGAGACTTGCCACCTTGTGCCTTTGTGTGTAGAAATTTTCCACTATCAGAACTTTACAACCAGCAATGAGATGAATAACCATTTTCAGTTCTTTCTTACCAAATTTACAAATATAGCAGTTAAGAGTCTGCTGTTTTCAAACTGCTTCGCCTTTCCTTTCTACTCTTTCAGTAACAGACACACACAGTCAGTATACAAGTAGCGCTATAGAAATGATAAGTAGTAGTAGTAAGTAGTATACACACAACCACAAACAAGACATACACAAAAACAAAACAGACATACAAACGTGTACATACTTCTGCTGTCTCAAATCAATTATTGGTTTGGATAGCTTCCTATAAGAAAAGTCCATTAGCCATTATTAAAATGGACTTGAGGAAAATCCACTGCTTATAAGCAGCATAAAATATGTTGTTCTGTTTTGGGATCTTGCCAGGTACTTGTAACCTGGATTGACCATTGCTGGAAACAGGATACTGGGCTTGATGGCTGTCTCAGTATGGCAATACTTATTATAACATTATTTATATGGGCTTCAGACGATTAAAAACATCAATTTGTTTAATTTCTTCTATGACTACATTAAATAGAATCACCCTGTATTTTGTGCAGTTCCATTGGTTACCAGTCGAGACTAGAATATTATTCAAGTTTTATTGCACTCTTTTTAAACTTTATTATGGTACTGCCCCTTCATATATGTGTTCATTAATTACAATTGTGATCTCATTCTACTCTTATCCAAGTCCTAAACGGATAAAATCCAAAAGACTTTTTACTTCATCGTTTGCAGCAGCATAAAATTGGAAACTTCTACCAACTCATATTTTTCTTTTCAAGGACTACAGGTTATTAGAAAAGCCTTGAAAATGTTTTTATGTCAGAAATTTGTGATTGTTATATGATCAATATTAATGATGAAGTTTTAATTAATTTATTAATAGATTGTAATTCTGGAAGATTGTTCCCCCTTTTGTTGTGTAAACTGCAGTGAACCAATTGTTATCTCTATATATAAAAGGCACCTCCAACGTTCTAAATTTGTAGTTGCAAGATCGCATGAGTGTCTGCCCCGCCCCCGCGTCACAACGTGATGACGTTGAGGGCGGAGCAATGACACTCAAGAAATCGGATTGTCATTGTGTAATCTCTGTTTCCACTCCCCAATGCAGCCGTCATTCCCATACACTCAAAACCAACCAAAATCGGCGCTAGACCCCGTCCCCCCACCCACAGTCCCCCCTCACCCACCCTCCCACAGCCGCTCGCTCACCATTCCACCACCCTCCCTCTCCTCTCCGACTCTGGCCATGGTGCACGATGATTACTACACACGAGCAAGGAAGCCCATTGGTTAATCTCTGTTTCCACTCCCCAACACAGCCGTCATTCCCATACACTCAAAACCAAGCACACTGACGTTTTTTTTTTTTTCTTCCGAGGAGACTCAGCAGCACAAGGAGTCACTTTCTGTGCAGCACAGAGAAACGAGGAACGTCGCTGGAAGGACAAAGCTATTTGGATGCCCATGCTCCTGCTCCCGGTATGTGCAGCCACCCTAAGAAACGACCACCCACACAAAACTAACCACTGACTCGACGTCTGCACCCCCTCGCCCCCCAACCCACCCAAAATCTAAACGCAGACTTCCACACAACCAGAAAACCAGACAAATACAAATGGAGATAAAAACAGCAAGCAGGCAGGTTCCCAAGTGCTTACAGGAGCTTCCAAAGACACACTCCCCCCAACCACAAGCAAACACAGCTATCCAGAACACACAGTAACGACTTCACAGGCAGGTACCCAAGTGCTTAAAGGAACTTCCTCCCCACCCCCACCCCCCCAAAAAAACACATCAAAACACAGCCTTCCACAGA
This sequence comes from Microcaecilia unicolor, assembly GCF_901765095.1. Lineage (NCBI taxonomy): Eukaryota > Metazoa > Chordata > Amphibia > Gymnophiona > Siphonopidae > Microcaecilia > Microcaecilia unicolor. Next base: position 182,563,856 of record NC_044039.1, on the reverse strand, counting down.
ACAAGGAATGCTGACAAATACACATGCAGTTCAAATTTGCAAACACAGCTCACCAGAACACAGGCATATTAGCAACTTGGCAGGCAGGTTCCCAAGTGCTTACAGGAGCTACACCCCCCCCCCCCCCCCCCCCCACACACACACACACAAAAGGAAAAACCAACCTTCCACACAAGCAACAAACACACAAAAAAAAGAAAAACACACACACATTCACTCTCTCTCTCACACAGTCAATCTCATACATACTCACCCAAACATACACACTCCAAGGAAAACCTTGCAAGCGCCCGTTTCATGTGCGTCAGAAAAGGGCCTTTTTTACTAGGGGTAAAGGACAAAAGGGTTTTGTGTTTGGTTTCTTAATGCACACCATTTTAATTTATTTGAAACCTTCCTATCTGTACATATGAAATCATGAAATCTAAATTAAATATCAGTAAAACAGCTTTAAAAATTATTCTACCTGGTAGAAACAGCAATTTTAAACTCTGTATTTTCAGATCATCCTCCTATATAATAAAACGCACCTCCAACATTCTGAAGCTGACTGCATGGGTGAGGCATTCCTGCTGTCTGTATCCATCTCCTGAATTGACATCACGTACTTCCGGGTTCCTCACAAGCAGAAGTGACCAACCACACAAGGTTTCTCGGCTTCAGAATGTTGGAGGTGCATTCTATTAAATAGGATTGGTCAGTTCCTTGAAGCACAGCCAGAGCTCAGCGTCCTGCACAGTAACACTCAGACACCAGAGAGAGAGGGGGGGGGGGGGGGGCCACACCACAGAGGGGGGGGGGGGGGGGAGGTATCTCTGTCACACACACACTCTCTCACAGTCAATGTCTTTCTTTCTTTCTCACACACTGTCTCATACACTCAGTCTCACAGAGAGTCTGTGTCTCACACACACTCTCGCACACACTATCAAGGTAAGAACTAAGTTCTGTAACGTGGCTAACACGTGAAAGAGATCTAAAAATGGCCACTACCTCATGGACTACCGGAAACAAAACAGGGCACACTCTGACCCAGTAAGCAGAGGGAAAAGCACCATGGGAGAAGAGCCTACCAACTACCAACATCATGAGCATGTAACACAAGCTAGTGGAATCACGGAGCCCAATACCCTACACCCACCACAATGCATTGCTGATGTGACTGCAATGCTCTTAACAGAAAAGGTGTCACACTCACCCGAGACCCACATCAGAACCAGGGAAAGGCTGTAAGCGGATAGAACACATTCTGCTGTCATGGAGGTGGGTACGGCATTTGAGGCTGGCATAAAGGCTGGAAAAAAGTATTTAAAGTGGGGTTTTTTGGTGGGAGGGGGTTAGTGACCACTGGGGGAGTCTGGGGAGGTCATCCCCGATTCCCTCCAGTGGTCATCTGGGCAGTTGGGGCACTTTTTTGGGACTTGTTCATGAAAAAAAGTGTCCAAAAAAGTGACCCAAAATCACGGTCAAAACGCCTTTTTTTTCGATTATCAGCTAAAGACGCTCATCTCTCCTCGGCCGATAACCATGCCCCAGTTCCGCCTTCACCACACCTCCGAAACGCCTCCGTCAACTTTACCCGTTTCAGCCACGGATTACAGTTGGAAACGCCCAAAATCGGCTTTCGATTATACCGATTTGGGCGCCCACGGGAGAAAGACACCCATCTTCCGATTTGGGTCGCAATATAGGCGTTTTTCTCTTTCAATTATAAGCAGGATAGTCAACCAGCCAAGTTGAGATAGTATGTTTGGTGATGGGAATCCTTAATCTGTTAGGGTCAAAGGATACAAAAAGCTGTGAGAACTTTCTATGAGGACTGTACACTCCAGGCAGTATGCTAGAGCATGCTTGCAGTCTAAAGTATGCAATGCTGCTTCTCTATGATGAGAATGTGACTAAGGGAAGAAGACAGGAAGTACAATGAACTGATTGAAGTGGAACTTCAGTACCATTTTAGGGAGAAATTTGGGGTAGGTTCGGAGCACAATCCTGTCTTGGTAGAACTTGGTGTAAGGTGCACCTGCCATACTTGCAGTTCGCTTACACTTCTGGCAGAAGTCAGTGCTATTAAGAACAATATTTTATATGTGAGAAACTTCAGAGAACAGGAATGGAGTAGTTCAAATGGAGGTTCATGAGATCTGTGAGGATGTCATTGAGATCCCACACCACCGGAGGTTTGGTATGAAGTAAACCTTTCATGAATTTAACTATCAAGGGATGAATGGAAACTGGCTTATTATCAACCCTAGTATAAAAAGCGCTAATGGCACTCAAGTGTACTCTGACTTAGTTTTGAGGCCAGAATTAGAAAGATGGAGGAGGTACTTCATAAGGGTAGGAAGAGAGCACCTAGCAGAGTTGAATGCTCTGGCTGTACACCAGAGAGAAAATCTTCTCCAATTGAAACAGTAACATTTCTGTGTAGAAGGTTTCCTAGAGGCTAGGAATATTCTAGAGACTCCATCTGGAAGGTTTAAGGAATGTAAGTCTATTTGATCAAAACCAAGCCATTTGGGCTAGAGCGTGAGGATCTGGATGGGACGTTTTGCTGAAAATGTCCAAAAATCAAGTGGTGAATATGGTGATTTTCAAACCAGAAAAAAGTCTATCTTTTTGTTTTAAAAATGGCCATTTCCTAACCATGTTGTGCTCAGTGCATTTCTCTTTTGTGACCATTATCTAAACAAAAACATCTAAGGGAAAAACACACAAAAACAAGCCATTGGGATGTATGGGGGCCAGCATAGTTAGTAGACTGGCCAAACAGACATTCCAGCAGAGCAGTGGGACACTGCAGTGGAATTCACATAAAAGGTCCCAGGTACACATCTCATTGTTATCCCTTTATATTGTATAGTGAGCCCTCCAAAACCCACCAAAAATCTACTGTAATTAGCTGTACACTACTACAATAGCTCTTATGCCTGCAGGTGTCACCCATATGTGGGTACAGTAGGTTTTTGGTGGATTTTGGAGAGCTCACACTTTCCACAACAAGTGTACCAGTTAGAGTGGGTTATGGGCCTGGGTCCCCTTCTCTACAGTGCACTGCACCAACCACTAGGCTACTCCAGGGACCTGCATGCTGCTCTAATAGGACTGGTCATAACATTTGAAGCTATCATAGAGACTGGTTTGTACTGTTTCTTTCACATATTTGGGGGGAGAGAGGGGTCAGTGAACACTGGAGGGAGTAAAAAGGGGTAATGCCTTAATCCCTCTAGTGGTCATTTAGAGCACCTTTTTGTGACTTAGGGACCCTTTTACTAAGCCTGAAGAAACTCCAAACTGCCCAAAACACCGCAGCTAGACTCATATTTGGAAGAACGAAATACGAAAGTGCTAAGCCCTTATGAGAAAAACTACATTGGCTCCCAATCAAAGAGCGAATCGTGTTCAAAATCTGCACCCTGGTTCATAAAATTATTCATGGCGAGGCCCCAGCCTACATGGCAGACATTATAGACCTCCCAACCAGGAACACAAAAAGATCAGCATGCTCATACCTAAATCTCCACTTCCCAAGCTGCAAAGGACTAAAACATAAAACAGCATATGCATCCAGCTTCTCTTACAGTGGAGGAAATAAGTATTTGATCCCTTGCTGATTTTGTAAGTTTGCCCACTGACAAAGACATGAGCAGCCCATAATTGAAGGGTAGGTTATTGGTAACAGTGAGAGATAGCACATCACAAATTAAATCCGGAAAATCACATTGTGGAAAGTATATGAATTTATTTGCATTCTGCAGAGGGAAATAAGTATTTGATCCCCCACCAACCAGTAAGAGATCTGGCCCCTACAGACCAGGTAGATGCTCCAAATCAACTCGTTACCTGCATGACAGACAGCTGTCGGCAATGGTCACCTGTATGAAAGACACCTGTCCACAGACTCAGTGAATCAGTCAGACTCTAACCTCTACAAAATGGCCAAGAGCAAGGAGCTGTCTAAGGATGTCAGGGACAAGATCATACACCTGCACAAGGCTGGAATGGGCTACAAAACCATCAGTAAGACGCTGGGCGAGAAGGAGACAACTGTTGGTGCCATAGTAAGAAAATGGAAGAAGTACAAAATGACTGTCAATCGACAAAGATCTGGGGCTCCACGCAAAATCTCACCTCGTGGGGTATCCTTGATCATGAGGAAGGTTAGAAATCAGCCTACAACTACAAGGGGGGAACTTGTCAATGATCTCAAGGCAGCTGGGACCACTGTCACCACGAAAACCATTGGTAACACATTACGACATAACGGATTGCAATCCTGCAGTGCCCGCAAGGTCCCCCTGCTCCGGAAGGCACATGTGACGGCCCGTCTGAAGTTTGCCAGTGAACACCTGGATGATGCCGAGAGTGATTGGGAGAAGGTGCTGTGGTCAGATGAGACAAAAATTGAGCTCTTTGGCATGAACTCAACTCGCCGTGTTTGGAGGAAGAGAAATGCTGCCTATGACCCAAAGAACACCGTCCCCACTGTCAAGCATGGAGGTGGAAATGTTATGTTTTGGGGGTGTTTCTCTGCTAAGGGCACAGGACTACTTCACCGCATCAATGGGAGAATGGATGGGGCCATGTACCGTACAATTCTGAGTGACAACCTCCTTCCCTCCGCCAGGGCCTTAAAAATGGGTCGTGGCTGGGTCTTCCAGCACGACAATGACCCAAAACATACAGCCAAGGCAACAAAGGAGTGGCTCAGGAAGAAGCACATTAGGGTCATGGAGTGGCCTAGCCAGTCACCAGACCTTAATCCCATTGAAAACTTATGGAGGGAGCTGAAGCTGCGAGTTGCCAAGCGACAGCCCAGAACTCTTAATGATTTAGAGATGATCTGCAAAGAGGAGTGGACCAAAATTCCTCCTGACATGTGTGCAAACCTCATCATCAACTACAGAAGACGTCTGACCGCTGTGCTTGCCAACAAGGGTTTTGCCACCAAGTATTAGGTCTTGTTTGCCAGAGGGATCAAATACTTATTTCCCTCTGCAGAATGCAAATAAATTCATATACTTTCCACAATGTGATTTTCCGGATTTAATTTGTGATGTGCTATCTCTCACTGTTACCAATAACCTACCCTTCAATTATGGGCTGCTCATGTCTTTGTCAGTGGGCAAACTTACAAAATCAGCAAGGGATCAAATACTTATTTCCCCCACTGTATATAAGCATGAAACTATGGAATGTACTTCTAAACATCACGAAAACAATGCACGACCTAACAAACATCCGGAAATCGTTAAAAACCAACCTGTTCACAAAGGCATACCAGAAAGAACCAACCTAAACTCCTGAACTCTGCAACACAATCGAGACTCTTACAGAACTGGACAAAATCTAACTCTCCTTGATCACTTAAAATACTCTGTCATCTATGAATATCAACACTAGACCACTCTGTATTTCTCTTACTGGAATTGGCGATCACCATCACGGTACTATGTAAGCCACATTGAGCCTGCAAATAGGTGGGAAAATGTGGGATACAAATGCAACAAATAATAATAAATGAATTCTTTGCTTCGGTCTTCACCGAGGAAGATTTGGGAGAGATACTGGTGCCAGAAATGGTATTCGAAGCTGATGAGTCGGAGAAACTGAATGAATTCTCTATAAACCTAGAGGATGTAATGGGGCAGTTCTACAAATTGAAGAGTAGCACATCTCCTGGGCCAGATTGTATTCATCCCAGAGTACTGATAGAACTGAAAAATGAACTTGCGGAACTATTGTTACTAATGTCATTTATCCTTAAAATTGAGCGTGGTTCTGGAAGATTGGAGGGTGGCCAATGTAACGCTGATTTTTAAAAAAGGTTCCAGAGGAGATCCTGTAAATTATAGACCGGTGAGTCTGACGTCGGTGCCGGGCAAAATGATAGAGACTATTATAAAGAACAAAATTGCAGAGCATATTCAAAAGCATGGATTAATGAGATAAAGCCAACATGGATTTAGTGAAGGGAAATCTCGCCTCACCAATCTATTATATTTCTTTGATGGGGTGAACAAACGTGGATAAAAGTGAGCCAGTTGATATTGTGTATCTGGATTTTCAGAAGGTATTTGACAAAGTACCTCATGAAAGACTCCAGAGGAAATTGGAGAGTCATGGGATTGGAGGTAGTGTCCTATTGTTTATTAAAAACTGGTTAAAAGATAGAAAACAGAGAGTAGGGTTAAATGGTCAGTATTCTCAATGGAGAAGGGTAGCTAGTGGGGTTCCCCAGGGGTCTATGCTGGGACTGCTGCTTTTAACATATTTATAAATGACCTAGAGATGGGAGTAACTAGTGAGGTAATTAAATTTGCTGACGACACAAAGTTATTCAAAGTCGTTAAATTGCGGGAGGACTGTGAAAAATTACAAGAGGACCTTACGAGACTGGGAGACTGGACGTCTAAATGGCAGATGACGTTTAATGTGAGCAGGTGCATGTGGGAATGAGGAACCCGAATTATAACGTCTTGCAAGGTTCCACGTTAGCAGTCACAGATCAAGAAGGGATCTAGGTGTCGTCGTTGATGATACGTTGAAACCTTCTGTTCAGTGTGCTGCGGCAGCTAAGAAAGCAAATAGAATGTTAGGTATTATTAGGAAAGGAATTGAGAACAAAAATGAGAACGTTATAATGCCTTTGTATTGCTCCATTTGGCAACCGCACCTCGAATACTGTGTTCAATTCTGGTCGCTGCATCTCAAAAAAGATATGGAGCGGCATAATCGAAAGGGACACCCAAGTTTTGCTGAGGACATCCTTCCAAAACGTCCCGGTGGAGGGGCGAGAAAACCCGTATTATCGAAACAAGATGGACGTCCATCTTTCATTTGGATAATACGGTCAGGGACGCCTAAATCTTGAAATTTAGGTCGTCCCTAGACTTGGTTGTTTCTGATTTTCAGCGATAATCGAAACCAAGGACGCTCATCTCAGAAACGACCAAATGCAAGCCCTTTGGTCGTGGGAGGAGCCAGCATTTGTAGTACACTGGTCCCCCCGACATGCCAGGACACCAAGTGGGCACCCTAGGGGGCACTGCAGTGGACTTCATAAATTGCTCCCAGGTACATAGCTTCTTACCTTGTGTGCTGAGCCCCCCAACACCCACTACCCACAACTGTACACCACTACCATATCCCTTACGGTTGAAGGGGTGCACCTAGATGTGGGTACAGTGGGTTTCTGGTGGGTTTTGGAGGGCTCACATTTACCACCACAAGTGTAACTGGTAGGGGGGGATGGGCCTGGATCCGCCTGTCTGAAGTGCACTGCACCCACTAAAACTGCTCCAGGGACCTGCATACTGCTGTGATGGACCTGAGTATGACATTTGAGGCTGGCACAACATTTTGAAAGATGTTTTTTGAGGGTGGGAGGGGGTTAGTGACCACTGGGGGAGTAAGGGGAGGTGATCCCCGATTCTCTTCGGTTGTCATCTGGTCAGTTCGGGCACCTTTTTGTGCCTTGGTCATAAGAAAACAGGACCGGGTAAAGTCGTCCAAATGCTCATCAGGGATGCCCTTTTTTTCCCATTACGGGTCGAGGACGCCCATGTGTTAGGCATGCCCAAGTCCCACCTTCACTACGCCTCCAACACCCCCCCGTGAACTTTGGTCGTCCCTGCGATGGAAAGCAGTTGGGGACGCCCAAAATTGACTTTCGATTATACCGATTTGGGTGACCCTGTGAGAAGGACGCCCATCTTCCGATTTGTGTGGAAAGATGGACGTCCTCCTCTTTCGAAAATGAGCCTGATAGTGGAATTAGAAAAGGTGCAGAGAAGGGTGACGAAAATGATAAAGGGGATGGGACAACTTCCCTATGATGAAAGGCTAAAGCGGCTGGGGCTCTTCAGCTTGGAGAAAAAACGGCTGAGGGGAGATATGATAGAGGTTTATAAAATAATGAGCGGAGTGTAACGGGTAGACGTTAAGCGTCTGTTCATGCTTTCCAAAAATACTAGGACTAGGAGGTATGCGATGAAGCTACAAAGTAGTAAATTTAAAACGAATCAGAGAAAATTTTCTTCACTCGTGTAATTCAACTCTGGAATTTGTTGCTAGAAAATGTGGTAAAGGCGGTTAGCTTAGCAGAGTTTTAAAAAGGTTTGGACGGCTTCTTTAAGGAAAAGTCCATATACCATAATTAAATTGGACTTGGGGAAAATCCACTATTTCTGGGATAAGCAGCATAAAATGTTTTGTACTTGTTTGAGGATCTTGCCAGGTATTTGTGACCTGGATTGGTCACTGTTTGAAACAGGATGCTGGGCTTGATGGACCTTTGGTCTGTCCCAGTATGGCAATACTTATATAATCAGCTACAGTGGCATCTTTACAACAACATTTATAGAAAAAGAAATTGAAAAGGCAAACATAAAGATCAAGAAATAATAGTACACAAAAGATTAACAGTTAATATACAAAACCCAGTCAAGTTCTAGTACTACATGTGTGCAGAAGGCACAACAAAATAGCCATGTATACATGAAATGCGTGAAGCAGATAAAGCAGGTGTACTGCCACATCATCCTGTGCTGCAAATATCATGCAAATTCACTCTTGCATACAGAAATATATTATCTATACTAACATTCAAAGTAGAGGCAAACAAAGCTGCTAATTATAGATGTGTCGCAGCTGCCCCCTGGTGCAAGTTACCTTCCCACAGCAACCAGAGAACCCTAGTAATCCAGTTAAAGTCTGACACACAATGCAGGAGGCAGGATGGCCCAGTCAGTCCCCTTTGCAAGGAACAGGCTGGTTGCTTGTCTTGCACTAGTCTGACAAAAGCAAAGATAAACATTTTACTAAAAAGCACTAAAAAGGGGGGAGGGGCACACGAATGTACATATACTGGAGTAAAAATGTTACAAAATGGAAAAAAAGAATAACCTAATGTTTCTTCTTCAAATGCCATTGATGATAGAACATAGCTTTACAATTCCTAAAAATACTCAGTTAAGGATATTATCTTGCTGGCATTATCTACAATGAATTGTTTTCAAGAATTGTAAAGTATACTGTGCTATTATAGTTCTTTGAGGAATAGACACAGAGATTTTATTTTGTTTTACTTATTTAGTGACTTCTCAGCCTTTATTACCTACTAAAAATGTAGGGGGCAATATTCAGCCAGCAGCAGTCAGTGTTTTTTGGCTGCCACTGGAAGTATCCCCAGATATTCAATGCAGAGCCACGTCTGGTCACTGGCATTGACTATCCAGTTATACATTGCCAGATTTATTTTATTTTTTTTAAATTATTTTACTTAGATTTTGCTCACACTTTTTTCAGTACTAGCTCAAGGTGAGTTGCATTCAGGTACACTGGGTAACATCTATCCTGATAAGTGCAATATTCAGAACTTAACAGGATAAGTTAAACCAAATAGGGTAGATATTCAGTCTGCGGTGGTCAGTGTTTTTTTTAATGCTGACAGCTGCATGCAGCATTAACCCCAGATATGCAGTGCCATGCCATGTCCAGGCACTGGCACTGAATATTCTGGAGCTTATGCAGGTCCCAGCCTATATTCAGTCAGGGTCCGCATAAGACAGCGATGAGGGCCCTGACTGGGCAGTACCACTGATTATCAGCTCTGACCACACATTAAAAAATGGCAGGCCAGGGGCAGTACAGGGGGCATTGTTGGGGAGCAGCAGGCAGTTATGTGGATGCCAGCAATATTCAGTACTGCTGGAACCCGCATAGCTAACCCAGTCAGGTTAGGACAGTTCAAAAGCTGTCTTAAATAGGCTGGGTTAGCTATATGGGTCCCTGCACTGAATATTAGATGGGAGAAGTGGCCTAGTGGTTAGGGTGGTGGACTTTGGTCCTGGGGAACTGAGGAACTGAGTTCGATTCCCACTTCAGGCACAGGCAGCTCCTTGTGACTCTGGGCAAGTCACTTAACCCTCCATTGCCCCATGTAAGCCACATTGAGCCTGCCATGAGTGGGAAAGCGCGGGGTACAAATGTAACAAAACAAAAAAAAATATATATATATATACAGTGGGGGAAATAAGTATTTGATCCCTTGCTGATTTTGTAAGTTTGCCCACTGACAAAGACATGAGCAGCCCATAATTGAAGGGTAGGTTATTGGTAACAGTGAGAGATAGCACATCACAAATTAAATCCGGAAAATCACATTGTGGAAAGTATATGAATTTATTTGCATTCTGCAGAGGGAAATAAGTATTTTATCCCCCACCAACCAGTAAGAGATCTGGCCCCTACAGACCAGGTAGATGCTCCAAATCAACTCGTTACCTGCATGACAGACAGCTGTCGGCAATGGTCACCTGTATGAAAGACACCTGTCCACAGACTCAGTGAATCAGTCAGACTCTAACCTCTACAAAATGGCCAAGAGCAAGGAGCTGTCTAAGGATGTCAGGGACAAGATCATACACCTGCACAAGGCTGGAATGGGCTACAAAACCATCAGTAAGATGCTGGGCGAGAAGGAGACAACTGTTGGTGCCATAGTAAGAAAATGGAAGAAGTACAAAATGACTGTCAATCGACAAAGATCTGGGGCTCCACGCAAAATCTCACCTCGTGGGGTATCCTTGATCATGAGGAAGGTTAGAAATCAGCCTACAACTACAAGGGGGGAACTTGTCAATGATCTCAAGGCAGCTGGGACCACTGTCACCACGAAAACCATTGGTAACACATTACGACATAACGGATTGCAATCCTGCAGTGCCCGCAAGGTCCCCCTGCTCCGGAAGGCACATGTGACGGCCCGTCTGAAGTTTGCCAGTGAACACCTAGATGATGCCGAGAGTGATTGGGAGAAGGTGCTGTGGTCAGATGAGACAAAAATTGAGCTCTTTGGCATGAACTCAACTCGCCGTGTTTGGAGGAAGAGAAATGCTGCCTATGACCCAAAGAACACCGTCCCCACTGTCAAGCATGGAGGTGGAAATGTTATGTTTTGGGGGTGTTTCTCTGCTAAGGGCACAGGACTACTTCACCGCATCAATGGGAGAATGGATGGGGCCATGTACCGTACAATTCTGAGTGACAACCTCCTTCCCTCCGCCAGGGCCTTAAAAATGGGTCGTGGCTGGGTCTTCCAGCACGACAATGACCCAAAACATACAGCCAAGGCAACAAAGGAGTGGCTCAGGAAGAAGCACATTAGGGTCATGGAGTGGCCTAGCCAGTCACCAGACCTTAATCCCATTGAAAACTTATGGAGGGAGCTGAAGCTGCGAGTTGCCAAGCGACAGCCCAGAACTCTTAATGATTTAGAGATGATCTGCAAAGAGGAGTGGACCAAAATTCCTCCTGACATGTGTGCAAACCTCATCATCAACTACAGAAGACGTCTGACCGCTGTGCTTGCCAACAAGGGTTTTGCCACCAAGTATTAGGTCTTGTTTGCCAGAGGGATCAAATACTTATTTCCCTCTGCAGAATGCAAATAAATTCATATACTTTCCACAATGTGATTTTCCGGATTTAATTTGTGATGTGCTATCTCTCACTGTTACCAATAACCTACCCTTCAATTATGGGCTGCTCATGTCTTTGTCAGTGGGCAAACTTACAAAATCAGCAAGGGATCAAATACTTATTTCCCCCACTGTATATACAAAAGTTGTTTAAGCCTTCATGATCCCCCGCCCACTCACCCAATGCAGGCCCCCTTCCTTGCCTTTCACCTCCCCCAGCCAGGAATGGTCACAAAGTCTCCTCAACCCCTAACCTTCCCTGGTCTAGATAGGCCTCCATGGGCCTACTTGATATTCATGGTGGTCCAGTAGGGACAGGAGCAAAGCCCCTTCACTCCTGCCCCTTGCAGCTGCCTTCACAAAATGGCTGTCGTGACCTATCGCGGCAGCATGCGTATCATGGCAGCCATTTTGTGAAGGCAGCTGCAAGGGGCAGGAGTGATTGGGTTTTGCTCCTGCCTCCATCACCCGCACTGGATCACCATGGATATCATATAGGCCTGGGGGTGGGGGCCTACCTAGACCAGAAGGGTTGGGGGGACATTCCAGGGGTAGAGAGTTTGTGACTGTTGCAGGCTGGGGGAAGGGGACTGGCAAGTAGGGGGGCTGCATGGGGGGGGGGGGTGGACGGGGGATCATGAAGGCTAAAACAATTTTTTTGTATTAAGGAAGTACCGCCAGGCTACTGCAGCAGCCCGGCAGTAGTTCCCACCCCCAGTGCACGTCATATCCAGCACTACAAAAATATTTTTATTTTTGTAGCATCATTGTGTACCTGGAAGTAATTGGGCAGTGCCGCATCCTGCCTGGTTACTGCCGGGTTAGCGTGGGAACCCTTACTGCCACCTCAATGGGTGGCGGTAAGGGATCCTCCCAAAATGGCCATGCGGCAAGTACTTCACTTGCCGCACGGACATTTCCTGTAAAAAAGAAAGACCTACCTTTTACCTGCTGCAATAAAAGGGGGCCACGGTGCGCATCAAAAACACTCGCTAAATTCAGCACAGGCTCCCTTTTGCCACAGCTTGGTAAAAGGGGCCCTATGTGATTTAGAGCAAAAGCCATTGTAGAATCTTGTGTAAAGAGGGTTGGTTTGGTTTTCTCAAAATGCAGTGGGCCTCTGAGCCACTTTTTTTTTTTTTAATATAAGGAGTGATTATTTTTACTCTTTGCTTGCAATCTTTCTGAGTTCAAAATTTGATGATGAATTCACCGTTATAAGAATTATTGTTTATTTTATTTGCATGGTTTTTATATTATGCCAAATCCAGTAACACCGATAGAGACTGATTGCATAATACACCCATAAAATTCAAACAAATATAACCAAAGATCATTTTTGTGTTGCATATATCTTAATGTTTATAAGTCTCTTGTGGTAGTGCTGAAGTTGTCTTCCAGTCATATGCATTAATAGTTAAAACTCTTTTATGAACGGAGAGATTAACCAATATTTTATTTTCAAATCTGCAAGCTACATAGGGCCAAATATTCAAAATGACAGACAGCAAAATCCATAACTCACCTGTTCATATATTTTCAGTCATTATATGCTAAACAGCCTGATTTTAGGAGCTGATTTGGAGGAGGAGCAAAGATGGAGTCAGTGTGGGTGCGTGTTTCTGGCACACGCTGGGCCAGTTTTTACCGAGTCTGGGAAAAGGGCTTTTTTTTTTTTTTTGCAGTGGGCCTGAAAAAGAGCCTGTGGTAAAATTGAAACTGGCGTGCGCCTATTTGCAGCCTGAGCCCTTAATGCCACCTACTGATCTAGCGGTAAGGGTTCACATGCTAAACGTGCAGTGACCAGTCTGCACATGCCAACTGCTGATTAATTGCCGGAAACACCATAAACGGTAGGAAATAAAAAAAATAAAATTTCCCGGTAGTATGGGCATGCGCCAAATCTGAAATTACTGCCAGGAGGTGCACTAGCAGTAATCTTATTTTGGCGCGTACTGCACGCACATAGAGCCTACCGCACCTTTGTAAAAAGGCCCTTTATTTAGCAGTAGCATTCAGCTATAAACCCATAATTCTAGAAAGTTGCACATGGAAATTTATGCACACAAGTTATAGAATAAGGTCAGTTGAGTGCATAACTTAATTTAATAATGAGCCGATAATTGATACTAATGTGCAACTGTAATTGGCCTTAATTGGTGCTAATTGGCAGCAATTACCAGTTAAGATTATACCTGCCCTTAGTCGGTATTCGATAAGTTGTGTGCTCAAATTCCAGAGCGCACAACTCCAAGGGGCTGTAGACCTGGAGGAAGAATGGGCAGGTCAGGGGTGTGTCGGGTAGTTACATGCACAGGTTATAGAATACTAGTATTTGCATACCTAACTGCCTATAGTTAGGCATGCACTAGTCTTAATTCCCAAGCAAATGAAATTTCGAAGTTCAAATGTCAGCAGCATAGACAGTAATTGGAACAAGCTTACACATATATCTCAATATGTTCTAAAGATATCAAGATCCATTTTTATTTTCAAAAAACATTACAAAATTTTTTTCAACGGATCATCAGAGTTCACAGCAGGTACATTGCAATCCAAAATCTTCAAAGCAACACTATGCAAATCTTCATCGATTCATATTGGTTTTTTTTAAAAGTTTTGTAAATACTTCATTCAATTTATCAAAGTTTTCAAAACAGTTAGGCATGAGCATTTATGCCCACCATTGAACTGGCGTTAGTGCTCACTTCTAAAATTAGGCACATAAATGTGGACTTACATTAGTATTCTATAATGGCAATTGTATTCACGTTTAGCACGCATCATCCCAGCACCTATGTTTGGGTGATATATACAGAATTATCCCCCCAAATGGATACATTATTCATTTAATGTCTGCCTGCTGAATAGCCGCTGGTGCGTTCACCACTTATACATATATACATATATTCAGCGGCACTCTTTAAGAAAGAAAATACCACTGAATATACCTATAAAGTTAGGCACCAAAGTTTAAATGGTGGCTGTCCTGGCTGAAAGTCAGGTCCATAGTTTATTGCTGCTAGCTCTTTCCCTCCTCTTGCAACACTTGTGTCCCTTGTGCTTGACATAGTATTAGACTATTGACAAGAAGACTACTTTCAGCATGAACAATCAGCACAGAAGTCAGTTTAAGTATTGAAATATTTCAGTGTCCATTAACAAAGAGTTTAACAGGGATTTTCCCTGGTGACTTAAAAATTTCACAGCTAGTCCCATCTAAACATGAAGCCTTTTGGCTGACAGAACTTGGCAGTACGTCTTGTTCCTGCTCAGCTCTCCATATCTGCAGCGTGTTATATATGCAATAGACTTCCTTTAATTTCCTAATGGTTCTTTTTAAGAATCCACATGAAAGGTGCTTTCAGTTTTGCTTAAAATGCTGGAGCCAAGTCTTTTGAAATTTTGCCACACTTGCATGTTCCTACCTTTAATTGTAGACCTTTTCATATCCCAAGCCTGTGCCCTTTCCTTTTTCACAAAAGCCATTCTGCTTTGATCAGTTTTCCTAGGGGAGATGAAAGCAATTTGGTACTGTATGTTCCTATAATACAACAAGAAATAGCGGGTAGAGTCAAACTAAATGCATGGCAATGGAAAAAATAAAGGAAGGGGGGGAGAGAGACCTCAGACTGGCCACATATAGCCAAATTAGTGGGATTATTCGTGCGAAAATGCAGATATGCACATATGCACCATCACCATATTTTAATCACTGGTCCTCGACCCACCACATCCCTGGATGTTAGACATTTGTTTTTATAAATGTACTACATATACCCTCTCAGGACATAAAAAGCAGGCATGATAACTTATCTTATGGCAGCTTCAAAAACAGGCCTCCCCAACGGTCCGTTTCGCCAATCACAGGCTTCGTCAGGGGAAGGACGCCCTAATAGAGAACACTGCTCATAGAATAAACAGCAATGTCAAACTACTTGTCCTGCTGTCCGCTCAGAAAGGGGCAGTGATTAAAATATGGTGATGGTGCATATCTGCATTTTCGCATGAATAAACCCATTAATTTGGCTATTTGTGGCCAGTCTGAGGTCTCTCTCTTCCCCCCTTCCTTTATTTTTTCCATTGTCATGCATTTAGTTTGACTCTACCCGCTATTTTTTGTTCTATTATCGTAAGTGAAGTGGGTTTTTTTCCCTTTTTGATTGATACTGTATGTTCCCCCATTCTGCTGTTCTAGGGAGACGTTCTATATTGCATATAAATGGGCTACTTTTAAATACCTTATTCCCCTTTTAGCATTTGCTATTTCCATATTTCTGCTACTCTTTTTTTGCTTGATATCTCTAGGGTATGTGTATTCCAAGAGGTATATGGAGGCTTATCACGGGTACATAGCTAGTTCAATGCTGCCAAAGAGAGAGGGGACCATGAACTATGGAAGACAACTATCTTTTATTGTCACAAAAAGAGCTAGTCTTGTTGCTGTTGGTAATCTATTGCCAGCACTAATCTGCACTTCCTTTTATCTCCCGGATCAGTGGCATCATCTCTCAGTCTCAGAGCAGCGAGCAAAGTTGCCACCACGAGTATGAGAGGAACATAAGAGCAACCTAATTATGGAACTAAAGCAAAGGGAATAGGCATCATAGGGGACTAAGAGGCGTAGTTTCAAAGCATTTAGACCTACAAATTTACATGGTAACATATGGAACTTTAAGTCTCAGTGCTTTGCAAATGAGCCCCCATGCCCCCTAGGGGTAGGTGAAAGGGGTAGTTTCTCAGGGTCAAAACACTTTCGGGCTGGAGAGTTGACTGAAATGCCAACATAGACCAACAGTGAATTAAAAACCTACTACTTCCACATAGGATAGGGAGAAGCTGTAGAAAGAGAGATGAAAGGCTGGGGGGGGGGGGGGGGGGTAACAGAGTCAGAGAGTGATCTAGAGGGCTGTGAAGTATTGAAAACAGGGAGAATAAAATAGAGAGCAAGCGATGGGGAGGAGGGCCAGCAAAGAAAAGATTGAGGGGTGTCACAAAACCCAGGATGGTGAGCTCTTGGGCTGTAGCTGACAAGTCCTCTGGGGAGGCACAGAGCAGAGGCGAACCAGGCACTGAATTCAGACGATACCAGACATGGCAAATAGGCAGAGCACACTCAAGACAAGGTGAAGCCAGAGCCTGGCTAAAGCGAAAACCAGGAACAGAACTTGACAAAAGCAGGAACCAGGAACAAAGAAAGGACACTCATAAGAGCCGCAAGGCCGAACTGGAACCCACTCATACCAGAGGGATGGGAAAAGAAACAGAATGGAATCTCTTGCGCAAGTACTACTCAAGCAGTGCACACATACTGCACTAAACAGAGCCACAAACAAGGGGTCAAAAGACCCTACACATAAGCACAAATAAACTGAAGGGGAAAGGACAACCCCACTTAGACTCACATGGTAGAAACCACAAGTAAAAGATAAGAAAACCACACAGGGAGGCAGCACAGAGCTGTGCTAAGAACCACAGCTATAAACAAATAGCCCTAACCAAGTCAAACAGAAATCACACAGAGAGGCAGCTCAAGGCTGAGCTAGTAGTCCCAGCTAAACAGAAGAGCTGTTCACTTGTGCCACACAGAGAGGCAGCTCAAGGCTGAGCAAGTAGTCACAGATAACAGAAGAACCACCCACTCAAAAACATGCAGAACCCAGAGAGGACGCTCAGGGTGGTGCTAGTAGACACAGCTAAACGAAAGAACAGCCCACTCGTGCCACATAGAGAGACCACTCAGGGCTATGCTAGTAGTCACAGCTAAACAGAAGAGAAACCCACTCAAATTAAAACAGAAACATCACAGAGAGGACTCAAACAGAAAGCACACAGGGAAAACTCAAGACAAGGCCACCGTAAAGGAACACTCACGGCTGGGCCACACAGCACTCAAGGATAAAGGGAAGCCACTCACAGGCACTCTCTAGGCTGTACCATACAGCACTCATGGAAAAGGGAAGCCACTCAAAGGAATACTCAAGGGTGTGCCACCTGGCACTCAAGGATAAAGGGAAGCCACTCATAGGGACACTCTAGGCTGTACCATATAGCCTCAGGGAAGAGGGAACCACTCAAAGGAATACACAAGGGTGTGCCACTCAAGGAAAAAGGTAAGCCACTGAAAGGAATACACAAGGCTGTGCCACAGAGCACTCAAGGATAAAGGGAAGCCACTCATAGGAATGCCACAGAGTCAAATAACAGACACTAAAGACAAAGGGAAAAGCAAGCAAACAGGGAAAGCTGCCTTTACATACACAAATCAATAAGGCGCAATGCTCACAAGAACCAGGAGACAAACACAGCAGACAAAGAGTTAAAGCAGGCTAAAGGGAATGGCTACTACTAATACACAAGTCAAAAAGAAGTAGGGCTCACAAGAGCACACTAGGAGTCAAGCAGATCACAGAGAAAAGCTAACTAAAGAAGCAGGGCTCACAGGAGCCAAGTAACAAGTACTGCACACAATGAGATAAAGCAGATTACAGAGCAGGGCTCCCAAGAGCCAAATAGCAAGCACTGCACACAAGGGGTTAAAGCAAGCTACAGGGAAGACCAAACAAACAAAGAAGGAACAAGTTAACCACCAACAGGTGAACACCCAAAGCAGGGAAGGGAGAGGCAAGGCAAACGGAGAGACAGCAGACACAGCTACATAGTAGTGAAGCAATCAGGGAGAAAGCTAGCTACAACCAGCACACTGTGAAGATGAGGCTATTGTGAAGATGAAGCTCCCACCTCAGGATCCCAGGTCCCTCTTTCACTCAGGGTGAGCTGGTTCTCAGTATGCAGATTGTATGCAAATTAGTCTACTACCCCTTTCTACTCAGGGTGACCTGGTTCTCAAAAAGGCAAACAGTCAGGTCTCATCAACAGGATTTTCTCATACAAATCTTTATTCCAGCCTCTGGGGCACACTTTTAGCTTAAAACACTTTCACAAGCTTAAACAGTTCTTCTTGCACAGTTCAATACCCAACAGATTTCTTCCCCCTGAGCCCTCCCACACAGGCATCCGGGCTCAGTACTAACTCAGTCCTGGACACACAGTCCTTCCTTGTAGCACACAGTTCTTATACTTGATACTCTAGGGCCTTCTTACCCCAGCCGTATTAACTCAGTCCTTCTTTGTAACACACAGTTCACCACCAAGCCATAGGGCTCAGCCAGTACTTTCCATGGGGATCTTCCTGCTTCAGCTACCAGCTCTCTTCTGCCGCGGCTAGCTCTCCTCTCTCCCTCACAACTCAGGTGGGGTATTAAGTGCTTAATGGCCAAACAGGACCCAGCCCCTAACCTGCTGCACCTGTTTCCACCCCCAGGACTAGCGGTCCTCCAGCTATACATCCCCTTACTGCTCCCTTTAGTGACTCACCCAGCCCTTCTCCCTGGACATTTTAGGGGAACAGCGCCCTCTAGGGGCCTAACCAGGGTAGGATAGCCTCTTCCTTATCACACCCCACCCTTAAGATAATTGCTACTCCACCTCAGCCACTCTTTTAGCCTTTTCTACCGAGGAGCAGCAATTCTTCACAGAAGGCATACTCTTTTCCAGGCTCATCCCTGTTCTATCCCTGGGCCTCACCAACCCCCATCTAGGCTCCTCACCCCCCTCTTAGCACATCACATGGCCCCGGGCCCTTCCCATTAACTAGGCCTTGAGGGGCTCCCACTGCAGCGGGCCCTACCTGACCCTCTTCTCCTGCAGCCCCCTCCTACCTCTTGGGCACCCGACGATACCATGATCCCTCCGAGGGAGGGGTCACCTAGCTCGCCCCAGGTTCCTTATCTTTCCCTTAGCACCTCACATGGCTCGGGCCCTACCCTTTCCCTGGGCGCCCCCCTATACCATGATCCCTCCAAGAAAGGGGTCACCTGGCGACTGTTTTGGGCTTTTTTACAGCTGGTTCTATCTGACCCTTATCCCCTGCAAGTCCCCAAAACCTTACCTGGTTCTTAATGTCCATCTTTGTTAGTTCTTTCTCCATCAGCCACCGACTCAGGCAAGTGCTCCCGAAGCTGGCCTTTTCCACTCCGGCATGACCATCCTTCGGCTTTCTAGGCCTCCCTCCTTCCTGGCCGTCCGATGGGGTGCAGCCTGCAATCACAAAAACAAATCCAAGTGTGGCCTGTTGACTCGCCTGGTCCCCCACACTTGAGCTGCATCTGTGGGTTTGTGGCCTCCTCCATCCCCTACAGCCACTCCCAAGCCTCCAAATCTTACTACGTATCCAACCTCACCTCCCCCCTAGGTACCCTTTACCTGGGGTAGGTGAGCAAAGCGCTTTTGCTAGTGTTGGCCTCCTCAACGGGCTTCTGGAACCTCCAAGGACACCTCCATCTCACGCCAACCCCTCATCTGATCTGGAATCCAACTGCTCCCACGTGGATGTTCAGTGCAGATCCCACCACTGCCACCAATTGTGAAGATGAGGCTATTGTGAAGATGAAGCTCCCACCTCAGGATCCCAGGTCCCTCTTTCACTCAGGGTGAGCTGGTTCTCAGTATGCAGATTTTATGCAAGTTAGTCTACCACCCCTTTCTACTCGGGGTGACCTGGTTCTCAAAAAGGCAAACAGTCAGGTCTCATCAACAGGATTTTCTCATACAAATCTTTATTCCAGCCTCTGGGGCACACTTCGTTTAGCTTAAAACACTTTCACAAGCTTAAACAGTTCTTCTTGCACAGTTCAATACCCAACAGATTTCTTCCCCCTGAGCCCTCCCACACAGGCATCCGGGCTCAGTACTAACTCAGTCCTGGACACACAGTCCTTCCTTGTAGCACACAGTTCTTATACTTGATACTCTAGGGCCTTCTTACCCCAGCCGTATTAACTCAGTCCTTCTTTGTAACACACAGTTCACCACCAGGGCATAGGGCTCAGCCAGTACTTTCCATGGGGATCTTCCTGCTTCAGCTACCAGCTCTCTTCTGCCACAGCTAGCTCTCCTCTCTCCCTCACAACTCAGGTGGGGTATTAAGTGCTTAATGGCCAAACAGGACCCAGCCCCTAACCTGCTGCACCTGTTTCCACCCCCAGGACTCTCCCCGGTCCTAGCGACCTCCAGCTATACATCCCCTTACTGCTCCCTTTAGTGACTCACCCAGCTCTTCTCCCTGGACATTTTAGGGGAACAGCGCCCTCTAGGGGCCTAACCAGGGTAGGATAGCCTCTTCTAGGGGCCTAACCAGGGTAGGATAGCCTCTTCCTTATCACAACACACAGAAACCACAGACCAGGGCTTTGCTTTGGAAGCAAAGCTATCAGGAAAGTAATCCATACAGGTTCAAACCAAAACCACACACACAGGGCTCAGGGCTGGGCCCCAAAGGCACAGCTAACAAGGAGACCAGTTCCCTCAGAATCAAACAACAGTACAACAAGAAAAGGGAAAATAGGGGGCCAGGTTGCAAAGGCAACACAGGAAAGTTCCCCGGGTCCTTATAAAGGAGTAGGCTGATAATAGTCAAAGTAGGAAATGAAGCAGAAGTAGGGAGACCAAAGCAAGGCTTGGCTTCAGGGACACAAAAGCGAGGCTTGGCTAACAGGAAGAACAACAACAGCAGGAAAAAGGCAGACTGGTCACAGAGCTAGATACAGAAGAACACTAGGTCTGAACATAAACGCACGGCCACGACTGTGAAAAGGGGTCAATGAGGAAAGTGGCAGAATAGAAAACTGAGATATACTGTAGAGGGTGAGAGATGGGAGAATGTGAAAAGAGAGAGAAAGGTAAAGCACTGGTAATGAATGGAAGAGAGATGAGAATGGAAAACATCTGAGAAAAAGGTACGGGAGAGATGTAGAAAGGAGTGAAGCAAAAAAAGAAAAGGGAAAATAGAAAGAATAGAACTAGGAAATGAAGGTAAAAATAGACAAGTAGATTTACCAGAGGGAGCATTTTTAAGAGGGAAATTTAGTGTGTGGATCAGAACGCCCACCCAAATAATCCCTTGAAATCAATATTCAAAGATTTATGCATTTAAGCATTTGAACAAGGGCTTCATAAGGGAAATACTAGGTGCCCCTATTTATGTTACACGTAACTGCATAAATGTATAGAGTACTAGCATTACATGAATAAGTGAACACTTACCCTCGAGAATGCTAGGGTCCACCCTGGTGGTCAGCACCCAAGAAAAGGATTTAAGTGTCGTTGTAGATAATACACTGAAATATTCTGCTCAGTGTGCGGCGGCAGCCAAAAACATCAAACAGGATTCCAGGAATTATTAGGAAAGGAATGGTAAATAAGACTGAATATACTATAATGCCTCTGTATCGCTCCATGGTGCAACCTCACTTTGAGTATTGGGTTCAGTTCTGGTCGCCGTATCTCAAAAAAGCTATAGCGTAATTAGAAAAGGTTCAAAGAAGAGCGACCAAAATGATAAAGGGGATGGAACTCCTCTCATATAAGGAAAAGCTAAACAGGTTAGGGCTCTTCAGCCTGGAAAAGTAACAGAGATATGACTGAGGTCTACAAAATCCTGAGTGGTGTAGAATGAGTAGAAGTGAATCGATTTTTTTACTCGTTCCAAAAGTACAGACTAGGGGACATTTAAGGAAGTTACATGGAAATACTTTTAAAACAAATAGCAGGAAATATTTTTTCACTTAAAGAATAGTTAAGCTCTGTAACTCTTTGATGGAGGATGTGGTAACAGCGGTTAGTATAGCTGGGTTTAAAAAAGGTTTGGACAAGTTCCTGGAGGAAAAGTCCATAGTCTGCTATTGAGACAGACATAGGGAAGCTACAGCTTGCTCTGGGATCAGTAGCATAGAATTTTGTCAGTATTTGGGTTTCTGCCAGGTATTTGTGACCAGGCTTGGCCACTGTTGGAAACAGGATACTGGGCTAGATGGACCATTGGTCTGACCCAGTATGGCTATTCTTATATTCTTATGACAGCAGGGTTTCTAATTGCTATTCTATAATGGTGTACACAAGTGGCATGTACATAGGCTCAGCATGGGTGGGGCTCCTACTTACATGCATAACTTACAGAATACTGTCAGTTCCCCTGCCACATTAACGCAACTGCAGTTATGCCAGGTCTACGGCTGGTGTAACTTCAGGCATGCCATTACCGGATCACTCTAGTATCCTACAATGGAATTGGGCACCCAGATGCAGTTATAGAATAAACTTTCACCGTGCAGCATCAGGACACTTAAATAGAGGCACCCACTTATAAAATTTCCCCCTATCTCCCGGATTCTATATAACATGACCAAAATTATGTGCACAAATTCTGAATTTGCGCTCACAATTTAATTACTTAACAAGGTAATCAACGCCAATAATTGTCACTTAACAAGCAATTATTCATACTAATTGGCATTAATTAGAATTTACATACACAACTTGCTAAGCGTATTCTGTAAAATGGTGCGTGTAAATTCTAATGCTTGCTGCCACAAAGGGGACGTGGAATGGGCAGGTCGTGGACGTTCTGAAAATGTATGTGCATAAGCTTTCACCGTGCAGCATCAGGACACTTAAATAGAGGCACCCACTTATAAAATTTCCCCCTATCTCCCGGATTCTATATAACATGACCAAAATTATGTGCACAAATTCTGAATTTGCGCTCACAATTTAATTACTTAACAAGGTAATCAGCGCTAATAATTGTCACTTAACAAGCAATTATTCATACTAATTGGCATTAATTAGAATTTACATACACAACTTGCTAAGCGTATTCTGTAAAATGGTGCATGTAAATTCTAATGCTTGCTGCCACAAAGGGGACGTGGAATGGGCAGGTCGTGGACGTTCTGAAAATGTATGTGCAGGGTTATAGAATACACCTGCTCCACGCTTAACTTAGGTACCAGTATTTATACCAAGTTTTACTTAGCATAAATGGACACACCTAGAGATAGGAGCAGACATGGCTGCTAGGCATATTCTTTAAACCTGCTAAGGGTGTTCTATAAACTGAGCCTAAATCTAAATCTAAATCCGTTCTCTATTTCGGTAGATAACACTCTCATCCTCCCTGTCCCATCTGCGCGCAACCTTGGAGTCATCTTTGACTCCGCTCTCTCCTTCTCTGCTCATATTCAGCAGATTGCCAAAACCTGTCATTTCATTCTCTATAATATTAACAAAATTCGCCCTTTCCTCTCCGAGGACGCTACCAAAACCCTTACCCACACCCTTATCACCTCTTGCCTAGACTACTGCAATTTGCTTCTCGCTGGTCTCCCGCTCAGCCATCTATCTCCTCTTCAATCTGTCCAAAACTCTGCTGCACATCTTATATTCCTCCAGAGTCGCTATACTCACGTTAGCCCTCTCCTCAAGTCGCTTCACTGGCTCCCTATTCGCTTCTGCATATGGTTCAAACTTCTCCTTTTGACCTACAAGTGCATCCACTCTGCAGCTCCTCAGTACCTTTCCGCTCTCATCTCTCCCTACACTCCTCCCCATGAACTCCGTTCGCTGGGTAAATGTCTCCTGTCATCCCCTTTCTCCCCCACTGCTAACTCTCGGCTCTGTTCCTTCTATCTCGCTGCTCCCTATGCCTGGAATAGACTCCCTGAGCCAGTACGTCAGGCTCAGTCTCTGGCTGTCTTCAATTATTATGAGTTAGATATACTATCTTTGTGGTTTGATTTGTGATTATGTACAAGTTTTACAATGTTCAATAAACAGATTTAAACATAAAGCCCACCTCTTTGCTACTGCTTTCGACTCCTAACCATGACTCTCTTACTCAATACCCTCACATATCACCCCTACCACTGCAATTTCCCCACCCCTAGCTGTCTGTTCGTCTGTCCAATTTAGATTGTAAGCTCTGTTGAGCAGGGACTGTCTTTTCATGTTAATTTGTACAGCGCTGCGTAAGTCTAGTAGCATAAGTACATAAGTACATAAGTAGTACCATACTGGGAAAGACCAAAGGTCCATCTAGCCCAGCATCCTGTCACCGACAGTGGCCAATCCAGGTCAAGGGCACCTGGCACGCTCCCCAAACGTAAAAACATTCCAGACAAGTTATACCTAAAAATGCGGAATTTTTCCAAGTCCATTTAATAGCGGTCTATGGACTTGTCCTTTAGGAATCTATCTAACCCCTTTTTAAACTCCGTCAAGCTAACCGCCCGTACCATGTTCTCCGGCAACGAATTCCAGAGTCTAATTACACGTTGGGTGAAGAAAAATTTTCTCCGATTCGTTTTAAATTTACCACACTGTAGCTTCAACTCATGCCCTCTAGTCCTAGTATTTTTGGATAGCGTGAACAGTCGCTTCACATCCACCCGATCCATTCCACTCATTATTTTATACACTTCTATCATATCTCCCCTCAGCGCTATAGAAATGTTTAATAGTAGTAGTAGTAAATCTAGGCACAATTTATAGAATACACCTAGGAGGACATTTTTCTGTGCTGATTTTACAGGCATCATATATAGAATCTAACCCTATGTGTTTAACTGCCAGGTATTGGTATTAAACAGATTGTCAGACATATGCCAGATATATAAATATTCAACAAAAAAAACAGTACTATACCCAATTCATTAAAGTATCAGAATAATTATAGCCAAATTTTTAGAGGTGAACTCAAAAAGGTGTTTGTCACTCATTTATGACTCCTCAAAGACAGTATGCACCAGCAGTCTTCATCAGAACTTAAAATATTTTAGCAAATGCATCATAGTTTTCCATTTGTCCTCCCAAAGTTTATCAAGGATTTTTTTTCAAAAAAGTAGTAAATTACTTATCTTTTAGAAATCTTCAATCTTCTAAATTAAAGAGCCATAATAATTTTAAACAATCTAGGAGGCATTTTAACATGAATTTATGTTTTGCTTAATGCCGCATCTTGGAAAAGGCCCCTATTTTGAAATATATTTTTATTGAAAATAAAGATAACAGATAACAACACAACAACTATCAGTTGGCTGCTGCGGCGGCGCCCCCCCCCCCCCCCCCCCCCCCCCCCGTGAAATGATCGCTCACCACTTGCCACACTGACAGGAATTGTCAGCAATATTCTTAGAAACAAACTGCTTTACATTGCAAAATAAGATAGCAGATGTAAATTCTCAAAGTGGACATATTCCAAACACTAAAATGAAAATAAAATAATTTTTTTCTACCTTTGTTGTCTGGTGACTTTCTTTTTCTGATCATGCTGGCCCAGTATCTGATTCTGCTGCTATCTGTCCTCTTAACTCCGTTTCCAGGGCTTCCTTTCCATTTATTTCTTTCCTTTCCTCCTTTCTTCTTCATCTCAGCTTCTGCCTATTTTCTTCATCCATGTGCAGTTTATCTCCTCTCTTCCTTTTCCCTCATTTCATCTCCTTCATCTCTCTTCCCTCCCCTCTATGTCCAGCAATTTCTCCTCTCTCCCTGAGCCCTGCCTTCCCATCCATGCTCCTCTGTCCCCTGCCCCCTCCATTCATCCTATTCCAGCAATTCCCCTCTCTCCCTGAGCCCTGCCCTCCCAATCCATGCCCATCCATGCTCCTCTGTCCCCTGCCCCCTCCATTCATCCCTATCCAGCAATTCCCCTCTTTCCCTGAGCCCTGCCCTACCAATCCATGCCCATCCATGCTTCTCTGTCTCCTGCCCCTCCATTCATCCTTTTCCAGCAATTCCCTTCTCTCCCTGAGCCCTGCCCTCCCAATCCATGCCCATCCATGCTCCTCTGTCCCCTGCCCCCTCCATTCATCCCTATCCAGCAATTCCCCTCTCTCCCTGAGCCCTGCCCTCCCAATCCATGCCCATCCATGCTCCTCTGTCCCCTGCCCCTCCATTCATCCTTTTCCAGCAATTCCCTTCTCTCCCTGAGCCCTGCCCTCCCAATCCATGCCCATCCATGCTCCTCTGTCCCCTGCCCCTCCATTCATCCCTATCCAGCAATTCCCCTCTCTCCCTGAGCCCTGCCCTCCCAATCCATGTCCATCCATGCTCCTCTGTCCCCTGCCCCCTCCATTCATCCCTATCCAGCAATTCCCCTCTCTCCCTGAGCCCTGCCCTCCCAATCCATGCCCATCCATGCTCCTCTGTCCCCTGCCCCTCCATTCATCCTTTTCCAGCAATTCCCCTCTCTCCCTTCCATGACCCCCCCTCGCATCCATGCTCCTCTCTCTCCTCTCGCTCCCATGTCCCAGTTGGCCTGGCCTGGCCCGCACTCTTCTCCCCTCCCCCTTCACATCCATGCTCTCGTCTCTCCCCTGCCCTCCCGCTCTCATTATTCAACTGCCCGCCCTCTTCTCTCCCCCAAACATCCCTTTTCTTTTTTTTTCTTTTTAAATTTACCTCCGTGGCGGTTCTGGCAGCGCAGCGTCAGTGAAGGAGGCGGCACTGCGCTCCCGATGTCTCTAGCCTTCCCTTCGCTGTGTTCTGCCTTCTTCTGACGTCAGAAATGACATCAGAAGAAGGCGGAACACAGCGAAGGGAAGGCTAGAGACGTCGGGAGTGAGCACCGCCTCCTTCACTGACGCTGCGCTGCCGGAACCGCCACGGAGGTAAATTTAAAAAGGAAAAAAAAAAGAAAAGGAATGTTGGGGGGGGGGGGGAGAAGAGGACGGGAAGTCGAGCAATGGGAGCGGGAGGGCGAGCGAGGTGAGCATGGTGCGGCGGCGCCCCCCAGAGGGGAGCGCCCCCCTGCCATGCTTACCTCGCTTACCGTGTTGGCACGGACCTGCACTTCAGCCAGGTGGACCCAGGCCCATCCCCCCTTACCTGTAACACTTGTGCTGGTAAATGGGAGGTCTCCAAAACCCACTGTATCCACATGTAGGTGCCCCCTTCACCCCTAAGAGCTATGGTAGTGTTGTACATTTGTGAGCAGTGGGTTTTGGGGGAGGGGGTTTGGGTGCTCAGCACCCGTGGTAAGGGAGCTATGCATGTGGGAGCGTTGTCTGAAGTCCACCGCACTGATCTCTAGGGTGCCCAGTTGGTGTCCTGGCATGTCAGGGGGGCGAGTGTACTACGAATCCTGGCCCCTCCCATGACCAAATGGCTCGGATTAGGACGTTTTTGAGCTGGGCGTTTTTAGTTTCCATTATCGCTAAAAAAAACAAACGCCCAGCTGAAAAACGTCCATTTTTTTGAAAATACGGTCTGTCCCGCCTCTTCACGTACCCATTTTCGGACATAGACGCCCATGGAGATAGGCGTTCGCGTTCGATTATGCTCCTCCACAGAAGTCAGTTTTACTAAAGGTTTACATAAAAGTTGTTGTAACAAATCTGTAAAATGTGGTCTGCCTAAGTATCTAGACCAGGCTTCAGCCTGCTTTTGAAAACTCAGGGGTGGTAAATCAGCTCTTACAACCTTAAAATAGAAGGATATTCTCAGAGTTCTGTCACCGCTCATCAGGAAACCCTCCTCCACTTGTTCAGATGCATCTTCAGTCAATGCTATGGCGGGTAGCGAATGTTTCAAGAGGGACATACCCTAATGGGCCCAGATTGGAAAGACCTGCTGGAGAGGCCTACTGGAAAATCCTTGGAGTGGCAACCAAGCTGTTACTCTTCTTAAAAGTACAATCAAACAACTGGGTTTTAAATGGTGGGGCAACTTGCTCGGTGCAGTGTGCAAAACATAACTTCTTGTTAAAGGAAAGATTAAAGCTGCTTCAAATTGAATCAGAGTACAATAATCAGTCCTTTTTTATCCAATATGTGATTCTCCATAGGTGACAGGCTTTACAATAAAGATCCAAGTCTGATAGGCCCACACCACCCTTGCTGGGGGCAAAAGTAAGCTGCTTATGCAGAAAGCGAGCCTTGGACCCCTTCCATAAGAAACTCTGCACCAAATGTTGCAGTGAAAGCTTGTCTGTTCTAAGCAACAGAATTGGGATAGTTTGAGAAATATATAGCCATTTAGGCAAAGATCACCATCTTGAACAATGGTAAAGGTAAAGTTGACCAGTTTTGTAACAGCTCTTTGTGAATATCATTAAGGGCTTAATGTTAGCATCATATAATTTATCCAAAGTTTTTGGTAATTGAATACACAAGTAGCAAGTAGAATTCTCCCCCCCCCCCCCCCCCCCCCCCATTGAAAGGGAAAATTAGCATGTGCAAAGACAGCAGGAGAAACATTAATTAGAATAATCTTTAAATAGTTTAATGTCACACCCGTTACCAATCTAAAAGAGTCAAAAAGTTGCAGCAAATGAGGAATTAAGGATCATAAATGTGTCATCTGCAAAGGCCAAACAGAGAGGGTAATCAGCATACATAGAAAGTACACAAACCAAAAAAAAAAAGCAACACTGGGCCTTCAAGACTGAGACAACAGGAGTATTTATTGATAATTGACCCGACACGAGCCGTGTTTCGGCGTTAAAAAACGGCTGCCTCAGGGGTCTAAAAAACAGAACATACATAAATATATAGTACAAAACAATATATAAAAACATTCATAAATTAAATTGCATCTGCAAAGGCCACAGACTTCAGTTATGGGCCCCCTAAGTTCACTCCAGGAATATTGGGATGCAGTCTAATTATTTTTAACAGGGGCTCAAAAAATAGAACAAATAACATTGGAGAAAGAAGGCAACCTTGTCTAGTATCATGATTTATAAAGAAGGGAACAGAGATCAAACCATTAACCAGCATGGAAGCTGTAGGCTCACATTATAATGTACAAATGGTTTTCAAAAAGAACCCTTCAAACCCAAAATGCTCCAAAACTCTAAAGAGAAAAGGCCAGGAGACAGTCGAAAGCCTTTTCTGCACCACAACTAAGAGCCATGGCTTGTACTTTATGTTGCAGGCAATATTCCCAAACAGCAGTATCTGTGGTGTACAAAACCCACTTGATCAGTGTGAACCAGGTGAGGTAAAATATCACTCATCCTAAATGCCAAGACTTTCGCCATGATTTTTAAATACACATTGAGCAGGAAAAAAGGCCAATAAGTGGCCATATACTTATGATCCTTACGTGGCTTTGGTATTAAAATAATTAGAGCATGGTTAGCATCAGATGGAAAAGTACAAAGTATAGCTCAAGCGTAGGAGACAGTTGCGTTTTCAAAAGTTTATAAAATTCACTCGAATAGCCATCAGGACCTGCCATCCTGCACAGCTTAAAGGAGCAAACTACTTGTTTAATCTTGCCTGCTGTGTCAATTGCACATTGGAAGAATTTACTAATAAGGATGGCCACACCCACTCTACTTTCACAAGAGGATGCTGGTACTACCTCACGGACCCAATCACACTGTAACTCAGCATGTTATAAATCTGAATCTTTTTCCTTTTCAAGTCTGTTAAAATCTTATAGCAGTTTAAAGAGGAGTCTATCCCAGTAGCAAATCTCCTGGACCAGATGGTATTCATCCCAGAGTACTGATAGAATTGAAAAATGAACTTGCAGAACTATTGTTAATAATATGTAATTTATCTTTAAAATCAAGCATGGTACCGGAAGATTGGAGGATGGCCAATGTAACGCAAGTTTTTTTTAAAAGGTTCCAGAGGAGATCCGGGAAATTATAGACTGGTGAGCCTGACATCGGTGCCGGGCAAAATGGTACAGACTATTATAAAGAACAAAATTACAGAGCATATTCAAAAGCATGGATTAATGAGACAAAGCTAACATGGATTTAGTGAAGGGAAATCTTGCCTCACCAATCTATTACATTTCTTTGAAGGGGTGAACAAACAGGGATAAAGGTGAGCTGGTCGATATTGTGTATCTGGAATTTTAAAAGGCGTTTGACAAAGTACCTCATGAAAAACTCCAGAGGAAATTGGAGAGTCATGGGATAGGAGGTAGTATCCTATTGTGGATTAAAAACTGGTTAAAAGAAAACAGAGTAGGGTTAAAGAGTCAGTATTCTCAATGGAGAAGGGTAGATAGTGAGATTCCCCAAGGGACTATGCTAGGACTGCTGCTTTTTAACATATTTATAAATGATCTAGAGATGGGAGTAGCTAGTGATGTCATTAAATTTGCTGATGACACAAAGAGGGGCATAATCGAATGTCGCCAGCGAAATAGTTCGCCAGCGATCTATTTTGGCAGCGGCACTACAGCTGGCCGGAACCGTATTATCGGAAAAGGTGGCCGGCCATCTTTTCTTTCGATAATACGGTTTAGCCTGGCCAAATGCCAGAGTTCGCTGGGTTTCAGATCACTGGTTTTGTTTTTCAGCGATAATGGAAAAAAATGCCGGCCATCTCAAACCCTGCGAAATCCAAGGCATTTGGTCGTGGGAGGAGCCAGCATTTGTAGTGCACTGGTCCCCCTGCCATGTCAGGACACCAACCGGGCACCCTGGGGGGCACTTCTAAAAATTTTAAAAAATACAAAAAAACCTCCCAGGTGCATAGCTCCCTTCCTTTGGGTGCTGAGCCCCCCAAACCCACTCCCCACAAGTCTACACCATTACCATAGCCCTTATGGGTGAAGGGGGGCACCTACATGTGGGTACAGTGGGTTTTGGGGGGGTTTGGAGGGCTCAACACTTAGCACCACAAGTGTAACAGGTAGGGGGGGATGGGCCTGGGTCTGCCTGCCTGAAGTGCACTGCACCCATTAAAAACTACTCCAGGGACTTGCATACTGCTCTCAGGGAGCTGGGTATGACATTTGAGGCTGGCATACAGGCTGGCAAAAAAGGTTTTTATTTTTATTTTTTTTAGTGTGGGAGGGGATTGGGGACTACGGGGAGGTCATCCCCCATTCCCTCCAGTGGTCATCTGGTCAGTTGGGGCACCTTTTTGAGGCTTGGTCGTGAAAATAAAAGGACTACGTAAACCCGGCGAAATACTGATTAACGCCGCTTTTTTTTCCCATTATCCACGGTAGCCGGCCACCTGGTAGCCACGCCCATGCCCGCCCATGTCCCGCCTTCGCTGTCGCTGACACGCCCCCTTGAACTTTCGCCGGCGAGACGACGGGAAATCAACGATGCTGTCAAAAACGCCGTTTTTGATTATACCGATTTTGCCGCTTTTGAGAGATCACCGGCCATCTCCCCCCCCCCCCCCTCCCCACACACACCTCAGTTGTCTTGAGTAAGTAAAGTCATGTAACAGTTGCAGAAGTTGTCTCTAAGCTTCTAAAGAAGATGGAAATATGTGTGTGTGACACCATCAGTGACATATCTAGCTTGGTTCCCACCTGGGTCGGAGCACTCCCCTCCTCCGAGCGCATCACCCCTCCACTGCTTAGTAAAAGAGCCCTCAATGCGTAGCAGGCCCAAATGAGTAGTCTCACACTAGCTCTGTGGTGATCCAGGTTTCTAAAAAGCCCACCAGCTCCGCATCTTTCACCAACTCGGGGAAGCCCGGAAAGTGTAGATTATTCTCCTTCTTTTGATTTTCCAGATCTTAAAGTTTTTGGCAAATTTAGTAAGAGACGCTTTTAGTGCTGTTAACTCTGCCTATGTTGCACCTGTTCTGTCCTGAACTACGCTGAGCCGTTCCTCATATGTTGTCAGGTGATTTCCAAACACCACAACTATCTTAGAGAGATAAATTGCTCATGTAAACCATCAAATTGGACATTTTGTGCTTGCACAACTGCTGCTGTATTTTTATGCACTAGTGTAAGGCTAATTGGCTCCAGTTGCTCCATACTTTGTTATCTTGGGCCCCTCTGTGTGATTGAGCTTCACCTTCTCCCTGATTTCACTGCCATCTCAGTGAGGGTCTTACGAATATATTTATACACAGAAAGGAAATATGAGCAGATGATTCAGGTGGTCATTAATACTGCAGAATCTTGATTGATTGGAAAGGATTGCTGGAGAGCTTGGGAGCTCCTGCAAGGTGCAGCCATCCCATTCAGCACATCACGTATCTTCTCGGAAAAGCCCCCTATAAAACAGCAAATCAAACCCACTTATCCCAGAAAAGATCTTCGTAAATTCATCCATAATACCAGATCATACCTTCTTATTAGCACTTGCCCCTCTATGCAGCTCCATTCAAGATGGACACAGCATTTTTCTCAGCATTTAAATATCCACTCCCCAAATTCTTCAGTCAATTGCAAAGTTTGGTCAGACTAGCGTCATCCACTCTTTATTCAGTCCCAGTGGCATAACAATTTTTAATTTATATATCCAGTATTGTTTCTTAAAATTCAGAAAACATTCAATATTGCTCTCTCACCTGATTGAATAAAATCAATAATTCTCCATCAAATATCTGTCAACTGAGGTCTAAAGACGAACCAATGTTGAACAAATGGTGCCTGTAAATTACCTGTCATCCTAGATTTATTCTCATTCAACTGAAGCTTTATCATGCATAGACTTCTCTCTATGTACACCAAATCAGAGGGACATAAGCTTACATAAACAACTCCAAGTGAACTTCCGGGAAGTCAACCACAGGGGTGGAGGAACACCAATCCTACGAGTGTAACTGGAACAGTCTAGATGATCAAAAGCCCCGCGCTGTTCCAAACAGCACTCTAAAATAGCGCTGGAACAGCGCGGGGCGCTATTAGACCTATGATCAGAGATAATGCATGCAAATTTAAGCAGCACAATTATCTCTGATTATGGGGTAGAAGTGCGGGAGAATTGTGCCTGAGCATGCGCTCAGCACAATCCTCCCGCACTTGTTTGACAGGTCTGGGCTGGAGACCAATGAAAAGAGAAGGACGTCCATCTTTAAATCGGAAGATGGATGTCCTCAACTGCCCTGTTGCAGGGACAGCCAAATTTCAAGGTGGTGTTGGAGGTATAGCAACGGGGCAGTTGAGGACGTCCAAAATTTGGACGTTTCTGCGATGGGCAGTTAAGGACGTTCAAAATTGGACGTTTCTATGAGAAAGACGTCTTTCTCATAGAAACATCCAATTTTGGATGTCCTTAACTGCCCATTGCCAAAATGTCCAAAATTTGGACGTCCTCAACTGCCCCGTCACAGAAACGTCTAAATTTTGGACGTCCTCAACTGCCCTCGCTGGCAGGTTTGCTGTAGGGGGGAATGGGGGCCTGCCAGCATGCAAATGCATGCTGGACAGGGCTCACCATTCCTCCCCAATGATCTGCAAACCCTAACGCCAGCTCGGAGCTGGCGTAGGGCTTATCGCAGCCAGCGACCCAATCTTTGGTGCGCTGGACGCTGATCATTGGGGATGAATGCGTCAAGCGCTGATTAGCATGCATTTGCAGGCTACTTGCGCTAAGAACCCTGTTTAGCATGCATTTGCATGCTACTTGTGCTAAGAGCCATCGAGCGCATTGTTTCACACTGTAAAGTGGATCCTCTTTTCTCAGCGGTTGCAGCTCTCCCCAGCCTGAAGACCACCTTCCGGTACTGCTCCTTTCTCCCTCAGAACAATGAAGCTTTTTATTGCCTAGGAGGGGCTTCCCTCCTTCTCTCAGTTGTGGCACCAAAACACAAAACAAAGCACGGTTAACATTCACCTTTCTCAATCCGGTTAGTTTCCCAGTCCAGGCTTCCACAGCTGCTTCCTCTCCCTCCCTCCTGGGGAAGAGTAGCAGCATATAATAAAAAAAAAAGAAAGAAAACAAATACCCTGTTCAGTGTAGCGGGTTTTTCCAAAACCCAGTTCCCTTTTAGTCCAGCTTTACAAAACACAGCTCAGTCCAGCTAGGCTTTCAAAACACAGTTCAGTTCTAGCCAAGCTTGCAAAAACACAGCTCAGTTTAGTCAGGCTTTCAAAATACAGTTCAGTTCTAGCCAAGCTTTCCAAAACACAGCTCAATTTAGCCAGGCTTTCAAAAAACACAGTTCAGTTCTAGCCAAGCTTTCCAAAATACAGCTCAGTTTAGCCAGGCTTTCAAAAAACACAGTTCAGCTCTAGCCAAGCTTTCCAAAATACAGCTCAGTTTAGCCAGGCTTTCAAAAACACAGTTCAGTTCTAGCCAAGCTTGCAACAAACACAGCTCAGTTTAGTCTGGCTTTCAAAATACAGTTCAGTTCTAGCCAAGCTTTCCAAAACACAGCTCAATTTAGCCAGGCTTTCAAAACACAGTTCAGTTCTAGCCAAGCTTGCAAAAAACACAGTAATAGCTTTGCGCGGGCTCAAAGCCTAGGGTCCCACCCTCTTGGTCAGTCATACTCCTACCTGACCTCCTCCCGCTTGACCCGGCTTGGCCCCGCTACTTCCTTGGCTTTCGCTGAGCCAGAGCTGAAAAGTCCATCGGCTCTTCCAGGGGGTTCTCCAGTTCAGTCAACTCCATAGGGCAAGGCTCACTCTCTGCCTCTCTCTCCTCAGGAGCCCAATCCTCGCCCCGCCCTTCTCCCAGCTGCTCACCCTTTCTTTCATTAAAGCTCTTTGGTGGCTCTTCTTTCTCCACCCACCTGTTCCACCACCTCTTCCCCCAGGTTGGAGAATCAGCCTTATTCCTTCCCCTGCGGCCCTCCTCTGGAGACTCCTGGGAATGCAGATAGTTTCTCTTATCCCCGGTCTCCCTTGGGGCATGCTGGGAGTTGTAGTTCTTTATTTCTAGTTTTTTCCTGGGGAAGGCCTGCCTATAACGGGGGTATTCTGGCCTATCCCAGGGTTCCTTTGGGGCCTGTCCTACATACTCTTTACAACACGCTCGAGGGCTCTGATCATGGGGTGGTAGCAAACGCCGGCACTAGTATGGCGCTAACAGCCTCTAGTGCCGGCATTTGCTTTTGATCATCTGCCTGTAAAGGAGGAGGGTAGAAGAATGGCACTTCCAAAAACACAAAGGAGTCAAATTCTTTGTACACAGTGTTTATTCTAAGAGATACACCTTGAAGTCTCGACATGGAACCGTGTTTCGGTGCTAGGCACCTGCCTCAGGAGTCTAAAATCAATAAATACAGTAATAAAAATATCAAGACACAAAAAATACATTTATAAAAATATCAAGACATTAAAAACTACATTAAAAATACATATATAAATGCATATTCAGTAAGGTGTATCTCTTAGAATAAACACTTTATAAAGAACTTTTGACTCCCTTGGTTAAGCTTCTGGATCATATCTTATAACCTGTCTATGTATCTTTCCACATTGGCTTATTCAATGAAAAGGAGCACCACTGGCAGTTCCCACATGTCTAATGTTCAGCCTCAGCAACACAAAAGAGGATCTTCAAGTCCACAGCAACCACAAATGCTGAACACCAAAGCAGACTAGGAGTCCACAAGATACTTTATTAAAATAGTCCCAATATCCTTTATTTAAAAAAGTCCCAACGTGGCCACGTTTCGTCCATATGGATGCATCAGGGGTATTACAAATACACTTACCAGGGACTGAGAGAAAGTTAGTCCCAGTGAATAGTAAAACATCCAAGACAGTTGATAGTAGTCTCCAAACATCCTACAACATCTCAGCAATGCAGCAGTGTTTCACCTTGCTTTCAAAGTTCAGCTTCTTCAGATCAAAAATCATTCTTATTCAGATTTTTTAATGAAAGATATTCCCCAATGGGTTTTGCTCTTTGATAAACTATAATTGGAGAGTCTTTAAAAGTAGGGTTTAATTGTAACATATACCAATGTTAACAGGTCAGTGTTGCAATATGCACTAACCTCCTTGTTTACAAAGCAGCGCAGCAATGCCGACACATCCCATTCAAAGTGAATGGGCTGCATCGGCATTAGCACACTGGCAGCTACTAGTGTGGCTTTGTAAACAAGGGGATAAGAATATTGAAAAAGATAAAATACAAACCAGCAAATCCTCCTGTTTTGGGGCTCAATATGGTAACAACTCTTTGTGGATAGCCATGCTCTAAAACAAGTTGTTGAATAACTTTCACTTGGATTTTAAACTCCTTCTAAGTAGAACAAATATGTCTCGACTGCAAAAATTAGCTAATAGAATCACTACTTTTAAGTCTATATGGGTGAAAACTATGGAAATACAAATAAGCATTGGGATCTATTATACATAGATGATCAATGCATCAACCTCTCTCTGCAAATGAATGTAAAAAAAAATAGCCTTTAGAGTGTTCCAAATTGTCCTCAGCTCCAGGAGACTGATATGAAGCTGAGTCTCCTGAGCAGACTAGTGCCCTTAGGTGTGAAGCCCATCTACATGAGAGGACCCATCCCAGGCTGGATGCATCTGTGGTCTGAATTTTCTACAGCGGAGGAATTTGGAATGGAAGTCCCAAATTCAAATTGTTTCAAATAGTGGTGATAGGGAAGAAGCTGGAAACTACAGGCTGGTAAGCCTCACTTCGGTTATTAGAAAAGTAATGCTGAAGGAAAGGATAGTGAATTTCCTGGAAGCCAATAAGTTGCAAGATCAGAGACAACATGGTTTTACCAAAGGTAAATCGTGCCAAACGAATCTCATTGAATTCTTTGACTGGGTGACACGAGAATTGAATCGTGGACGTGCTATAGACGTAATCTACTTAGATTTCAGCCAAGCTTTTAACATGGTTCCCCACAGGAGGCTCTTGAATAAACTTGACAGGCTGAAGATAGGACCCGACGTGGTGAACTGGAT
Organism: Microcaecilia unicolor; assembly: GCF_901765095.1. Lineage (NCBI taxonomy): Eukaryota > Metazoa > Chordata > Amphibia > Gymnophiona > Siphonopidae > Microcaecilia > Microcaecilia unicolor. The sequence continues at coordinate 182,526,933 of NC_044039.1, read as the reverse complement.
TAGGAACTGGTTGACGATCAGACGCCAGAGGGTGGTGGTTAATGGAATTCGCTCGGATGAGGGAAAGGTGAGTAGTGGAGTGCCTCAGTGATCGGTGCTGGGGCCGATTCTGTTCAATATATTTGTGAGTGACATTGCCGAAGGGTTAGAAGGTAAAGTTTGCCTTTTTGCGGATGATACTAAGATTTGTAACAGAGTGGACACCCGGGAGAGAGTGGAAAACATGAAAAAGGATCTGCAGAAGCTAGAAGAATGGTCTAAGGTTTGGTAATTAAATTTCAATGCGAAGAAATGCAAAGTGATACACTTAGGGAGTAGAAATCCAAGGGAGATGTATGTGTTAGGCGGTGAGAGTCTGATATGTACGGACGGGGAGAGGGATCTTGGGGTGATAATATCTGAGGATCTGAAGACGACGAAACAGTGTGACAAGGTGGTGGCCATAGCTAGAAGGTTGCTAGGCTGTATAGAGAGAGGTGTGACCAGCAGAAGAAAGGAGGTGTTGATGCCCCTGTATAAGTCGTTGGTGAGGCCCCACCTGCAGTATTGTGTTCAGTTTTGGAGGCCATATCTTGCTAAGGATGTAAAAAGAATTGAAGCAGTGCAAAGAAAAGCTACAAGAATGGTATGGGAATGGTATGGAAAAGTTACAAGATGTATGAGGAGAGACTTGCTGACCTGAACATGTATACCCTGGAGGAAAGGAGAAACAGGGTTGATATGATACAGACATCCAAATATTTGAAAGGTATTAATCCGCAAATGAATCTTTTCCGTAGACGGGAAGGCGGTAGAACTAGAGGATATGAAATGAGATTGAAGGGGGGCAGACTCAAGAAAAATGTCAGGAAGTTTTTTTTCACGGAGAGAGTGGTGGATACTTGGAATGCCCTCCCACGGGAGGTGGTGATGAAAACGGTAACGGAATTCAAAAATGCATGGGATAAACATAAAGGAATCCTGTTCAGAAGGAATGGATCTCAGAAGCTTAGCGGAGATTGGGTGGCAGGGCTGGTGGTTGGGAGGCGGGGCTAGTGCTGAGCAGACTTCTACAGTCTGTGCCCTGAAAATGGCAGATACAAATCAAGGTCAGGTATACACAAAAAGTAACACATATGAGTTTATCTTGTTGGGTAGACTGGATGGACCGTGCAGGTCTTTCTCTGCCGTCATTTACTATGTTACTATGTTTTCTTTGTCCAACAGAGCTAGCTCAAGGGTGACCAAGATAACATCTGCTAGATTCCCCATAGCCTGACAACACTGAGAAGTTAGAGTTCACTGGGCACCTTGCAAGTGACGAGTCATGGGTGTGGCGTGCATTGTGGAGGCCATATGACCCAATAATCTAAACATCTGCCAAGCTGAGACCTGCTGACTGCACTGAACCTGAGTGGTGATGGAAATGAGTGCATCCACCCATGCCTGAGGAAAGGTAGGCTCGATACTGAACTATCCAGCTTATTTTCGAAAGAGAAGGCCGGCCATCTTCCGACACAAATCGGGAGATGGCCGGCCATCTCTCAAGGCCGGCAAAATCGGCATAATTGAAAGCCGATTTTGGCCAGCCTCAACTGCAGTCCGTCGCGGACCCAGCCAAACTTCAAGGGGGCGTGTCAGAAGGGTAGTGAAGGCAGGACAGGGGCATGCTGGGGTGTGCTTAAGAGATGGCCGGCTTCGCCTGATAATGGAAAAAAGAAAGCCGGCCCTGATGAGCATGTGGCTGACTTTACTTGGTCCCTTTTTTTTCAGGTCCAAGTCCCAAAAAAGTGCCCGAACTGACCAGATGACCACCAGAGGGAATCGGGGATCACCTCCCCTGACTCCCCCAGTGGTCACTAACCCCCTCCCACCCTCAAAAAAACAACTTTAAAAACTCTTTTTGCCAGCCTCAAATGTCATACTCAGGTCCATCGCAGCAGTATACAGGTCCCTGGAGCAGTTTTAGTGGGTGCAGTGGACTTCAGGCAGGCGGACCCAGGCCCATCCCCCCCCCCCCCCCACCTATTACACTTGTGGTGGAAAATTGGAGCCCTTCCAAACCCACCCGAAACCCACTGTATCCACAAGTAGGTGCCCCCCTTCACCCCTTAGGGTTATGGTAGTGGTATATAGTTGTGGGTTTTGGGGGGCTCAGCACCCAAGGTAAGGGAGCTATGCACCTGGGAGCTATTTTTATTTTTTTATTTTTAGAAGTGCCCTCTAGGGTGCCCGATTGGTGTCCTGGCATGTCAGGGGGAGGGGGACCAGTGCACTACAAATGCTAGCCCCTCCCACAACCAAGTGCCTTGGATTTGGCCGGCTTTGAGATGGCCGGCCTCGGTTTCCATTATCGGCAAAAACCGAGGCCGGCCATCTCAAACCTGACCAAATCCAAGGCATTTGGCCGGCCCCAACCGTATTCTCGAAACGAAAGATGGCCAGCCATCTCATTCGAAAATACGGTTGGCCCCGCCCCTTTGCGGCGCCGTCCTCTGAGATGGGCGCCCTTAGAGATGGCCAGACCCGTTCAAAAATGCCCCTCCACGTCTAGCAAGGCTCCAATGTTCTCCAATTGCTGTACTAGCAGCAGGTGAGACTTGGGATAGTTGATTACAAATCCTAGTAGCTCCAATACCTGGATAGAACCTACCTTATGTCCCTGGTGGTTTGTGGGCTCATTGGAGGCAGGAGCGAAGGCCACTCGCTCTGCCCCTTGTGGCTGCTAAAAAGAAATGGCTGCCGTGACCTCTCATGGTGCTACTGCAGCAAAAACGGGCTTACCGTGGGATGCGTGGTAATTTTTGTATTGGCATGTGCTACCCACATGCTAAAATAATATATATATTTTTTAACACTGGGGAAGGTCTAGGGGAGGAGAGTGGGTGTGTTCTGTGCTAATCAGTTGACACAGCTACATTGCTGCACACTGTCTACATAATGGGTGGTGGTAGGGGCTCAGTTATTATTCTCTTCCAATCTATCTCAGATGCTTAAATTCTTATTTTCTTTTTAGACAATCACTGAAAACCTTATTTCAGAAATATCCTGGTTGATATCCTCATTACATAGTAACAGAGTAGATGACAGCAGAAAAAGACCTGCATGGTCCATCCAGTCTGCCCAAGACAAACTCATATGTGTATACCTTACCTTGAATTTGTACCTGTCCTTTTCAGGGCACAGACCGTATAAGTCTGCCCAGCAGTATTTCCCGCCTCCCAACCACCAGTCCCGCCTCCCATCACCGGCTCTGGTACAGACCGTACAAGTCTGCCCTCCCCTATCCTCTCCTCCCAATCACCACCCCCTCTTCCCCCCACCTGCTTTATGTGATATTTCAATGTAATATTTTTGACCTTGTAGTATACAATTACTGTTATTCGTTTTGTACATACTTATGAGATTCAGCAGAATATAAATTCAAGATTAGATTAGATTAGATTGATCATTTTAGTGATGCTGACATTGAATATTGATTGGTTTCTAAGGGGGCTAAACAGATCCAATTTTATATAATGAGCCCTAGTTACTGATAACTGGAGTTAACCGTAAAATAGCACTTCTTAATGGTAGTCCACATTGATAACTTCTCTCCTTAACTCTGTAAGATGCTGATGCCATGTTGGCTTTATTGGATGGACTAATCACCGTTAGGCTAAGGGGCCCTTTTATGAAGGCATGCTGAAAGGTGGCTGGTGGCAGCTGTAGCACATGGTTTTCCCCCGCATTCCGGCCACCTCTTAGCGCGGCTGCAAAAAAGCAGATTTTACATTTATGGCAATAATGGTCAGGTGCTAAATTCGAAATTAGCGCTTGGCCATTTACCACGTGAGCCTTTACCGCCTCCTGTTTAGTAGGTGGTAAGTGCTCACGCGCTAACCCATCGGTAATCGGGTAGCATGCACCAATGTGGCCATGCAACCGATTACTGCCAGGAATGCCCCTGCAGTAGAAAATAGAAACTTATTTTCTGCCACGGGAAATGGTGCTTGCCAAAATCAGAACTACCATCGGGTGCCTGGGAGCGCCCAACGGTAGTGCTGTTTTGGTGCACATTACCCGAGTGGTAGCCCTACTGCACCTTCGTAAAAGGGCCCCTAAGATTGGAATAAGTGCATCTAATTATAGAAAAGACTTCCCTGAGGCACATTAACTTGAAAACATGAGCCTATATAAAACAATCCTAAAATAGGTACCTTTTTTGGACTTCCCATAGACACCCTGTTATAAAACTAGCCATCCTCAATGTTGAAAGGATATCAGAATACAAGTGACAAGCCGTCTTATGCTGTGAATTTACCCATCAGTTTTTGTTAATTGATATGAACATGATTAGGAAAGAAGGTCAATAAGGAATACTTCTTGGTGGGACTAGCTGGAAAAGTGCAAAGAAAATGTTAGTCTTCTGTTTGTTCTCCTGCCAGGGATGGCTGGTAATATGTATGTTGAAAGCACTGGCACAGCAAAGAATGTGGTTTTTTTTTCCACCTGTAGGAACACAGGCGTCCATTGTGTTTAGAAGAAAAAAAACAACTTTTGGTTAAACATTATTAGCGATTAAAAGCACATGTTGCAGCTTATAGATATAAATATAAAGTCATTACAATACATCACTATTAGGAAAAAGGAACAAAAGAATTCAGAGCAAATTGGTGTTTTCCCAACCTAGATTAAAAACAACTCCACTGAGAAAGGTATTGATAGAAACATATCGCTAAGTTTTCCAGCCTAGTTCGTGTGCCGTATGTCATATATGTTATGACAGTAAAATAAGGAGCCACTAATATGTACTAATCATGTCCAGCTGAGTCAGCACTCTAAACAAAATATACACAGAGGGGCCCTTTTACAAACATGTGATTATTGCAGCAAAAAATTACTTACCACAGGTCGTGCTGAGGTATCCTGTGGTAATTTGGGATATGTGTGCACCAGGGGCATAGCTACTATGGGGCCACGGGGACCTGGGACCTCATAGATTTGGCCCTGGACCCCCCCTGCCAACGACCCTCTCAACCCCCCTCCTGCCGCCAACCCGCCATCGCCGTCTGCTACCTTTGCTGGCGGGGGACCCCAACCCTCGCCAGCCGAAGTCTTCTTCCTTCGTTTTATACGTGCAGGACGTCAAACTCAGAAACAAAACGAAGGAAGAAGAGGACCTCGGCTGGCGGGGGTTGGGGTCCCCCTGCCAGCAAAGTTAGGCGATGGTGGGCGGGCGGGGGGTCGAGAGGGTCGTTGGCAGGGGGGGTCAAAGTTGTTGGTGGTGGTGCTGGCGGCGGCGGGGGGTGTTGGCAATGGCATGGGGGTGTCGGCAATGGTGCCGGGGGGGTCGGCGGCACCGGGGGGGGGCCTAAAATGTGCCCCCTCACCTTGGCTCTAGACCCCCCTCCCGCCGAAGTCTGGCTACGCCCTGTGCAATACCCATGAGCTAAAAAATTAAATGTATTCTTTAGCACTCGGGGGTGGATCTGGGGGCAGAGAGTGAGGGCGGAGAGTGGGTGTGTTCTGCGCTAATCAGTTAGCATGTGGGCACTGCTACGCACTAACTGATCAGCACAGGTTTAGTGTGTGAGTCCCTACTGTTTACAAAATACAGTAGATGGCTGTAGGGGCTAACGTGCTAATGGGAAAATTAGTGCAAGGCTGGTGGAGAGACGTCAGAAAGGCAGCACTTTCGCTGACGCTGCACAGACGTCGGAGGTGGAGTGAGGTAAATTTAAAGCGCCGGGGAATCAGGGATGGAGCGGAGGAGTAAGTTTTGTTTTTTTTTTAAATACAGCTCGACGGTGCGGCGCACTTGAAGGCAGGCGCCCCCCTGCGGCGCTTACCTCGCTTACTGTGTTGGCACGGCCCTGCCGCCTTGGGTGCCGTTAGCCCTCGCTACGGCACTGACTGTAGCTGCTGTACACCGCCTTGAGTGAATCTTTTCATAAAGGCGGTTACTAAATCCCAATAAATAAAAATATATGGAGAAAGTGCGGGGCCCTAAGGGACCCCATACAAAGGATTCCAGGTGGATGACAGAGGATCATTCATTTAACTTAATAGGACCTATTTACTATAAACTCTCTAAATCATTTATAGACTACTCCTGAAATGCCAAGACAACTTAATTTATAAAGCAGCAAATCATGTACCAGGGTGTCAAAAGCAGCTGTTAGATCAAATTGAAAAACTACATCCAACCCCCTTCTTTGCATCCATTGTTCAGGACAGTATTGAAAACATTCACTATCAAAATTTAACCCCCTCTAGGGGCCCTCCCTCTCCCCCTGCCTTTAAGCTGCCAGTGCCTAGCTCAGATATCTCTCACTTTTCTCATTTTTAGCCTAACAGTTAGTGCAGCAGCCTGAGAACCAGGGAAACTGGGTTGGATTCCCACTGCAGCTCCTTGTGACTCTGGGCAAGTCACTTAACTGTCCATTGCCCCAGGTATAAAATAAGTACCTATATATAATTCTTATTTTTTTTTTTATTTTAGTTACATTTGTACCCCCGCACTTTCCCACTCATGGCAGGCTCAATGCGGCGGGCAACGGAGGGTTAAGTGACTTGCTGAGAGTCACAAGGAACTGCCTGTGTCAGGAATCAAACTCAGTTCCTCAGTTCCCCAGGACCAAAGTCCACCACCCTAACCACTAGGCCACTCCTCCCTAATATGTAAACCGCTTTGATTGCAACCACAGAAATTCAGTATATCAATTCCCATCCCCTTTCCTTTCCGTTCCTTTCCTTACCTTTCATTTAAATCCCTCCTCTTCCTCTCCATCTCTCTCAAACCTACCCCCCTCCCCCCCTGCAATCTGGCAGCTCTCCTCAGGTTTACTTTTCAACTTGATTCTTTCAAGCAGCATTTCAAGGAAAGTCGCCTGTGCCGGCCCCAGAGTTTCCTCTCTGCCGCACCCATGCAGAAAAAGGAAGTGGTGAGGTGCAACAGAGAGGAGACTCCGGAGCCAACACAAGCAACTTTCTCTGAAATGCTGCTGTTGCTGTGCAAAAGAAACAAGTTGAAAGGTAAACCCGGGGGGGGGGGGGGGGGGGGAGCTGCCACACCACCTGTGGCTTCTACTACTACTACTTATCATTTCTAAAGCGCTATTAGACGTACGCAGCGCTGTACACTTGAACATGAAGAGACAGTCCCTGCTCGACAGAGCTTACAATCTAATTAGGACAGACAAACAGGACAAACGAGATAAGGGAATATTAAAGTGAGGATGATAAAATAAGGGTTCTGAACAAGTGAATAAGGGTTAGGAGTTAAAAGCTGCATCAAAAAAGTGGGCTTTTAGCTTAGATTTGAAGACGGCCAGAGATGGAGCTTGACGTACTGGCTCAGGAAGTCTATTCCAGGCATATGGTGCAGCAAGATAAAAGGAACGGAGTCTGGAGTTAGCAGTGGAGGAGAAGGGTGCAGATAAGAGAGATTTACCCAGTGAACGGAGTTCCCGGGGAGGAATGTAGGGAGAGATGAGAGTGGAGAGGTACTGAGAAGCTGCAGAGTGAATGCACTTATGTGGCATTACATAAGTAATGCCACACTGGAAAAAAACCAATGGCCCATCGAGCCCAGCATCCTGTCCACGACAGCGGCCAATCCAGGCCAAGGGCACCTGGCAAGCTTCCCAAACGTACAAACATTCTATACATGTTATTCCTGGAATTGTGGATTTTTCCCAAGTCCATTTAGTAGCGGTTTATGGACTTGTCCTTTAGGAAACCGTCTAACCCCTTTTTAAACTCTGCTAAGCTAACCGCCTTCACCACGTCCTCCGGCAACGAATTCCAGAGTTTAATTATGCATTGGGTGAAGAAAATTTTTCTCCGATTTGTTTTAAATTTACTACACTGTAGTTTCATCGCATGCCCCCTAGTCCTAGTATTTTTGGAAAGCGTGAACAGATGCTTCACATCCACCTGTTCCACTCCACTCATTATTTTATATACCTCTATCATGTCTCCCCTCAGCCGTCTCTTCTCCAAGCTGAAAAGCCCTAGCCTCCTTAGTCTTTCTTCATAGGGAAGTCGTCTCATCCCCGCTATCATTTTAGTTGCCCTTCGCTGCACCTTTTCCAATTCTACTATATCTTTCTTGAGATGCGGCAACCAGAATTGAACACTATACTCAAGGTGCGGTCGCACCATGGAGCAATACAATGGCATTATAACGTCCTCACACCTGTTTTCCATACCTTTCCTAATAATACCCAACATTCTGTTCGCTTTCCTAGCCGCAGCAGCACACTGAGCAGAAGGTTTCAGTGTATTATCGACGACGACACCCAGATCCCTTTCTTGGTCCGTAACTCCTAGCATTTAACCTTGCATGACGTAGCTATAATTCGGGTTCTTTTTTCCCACATGCATCACCTTGCACTTGCTCACATTAAACGTCATCTGCCATTTAGCCGCCCAGTCTCCCAGTCTCGTAAGGTCCTTCTGTAATTTTTCACAATTCTGTCGCGAGTTAACGACTTTGAATAACTTTGTGTCATCAGCAAATTTAATTACCTCGCTAGTTACTCCAATCTCTAAATCATTTATAAATATATTAAAAAGCAGCGGTCCTAGCACAGACCCCTTAGGAACCCCACTAACTACCCTTCTCCATTGTGAATACTGGCCATTTAACCGCACTCTCTGTTTCCTATCCTTCAACCAGTTTTTAATCCACAATAGGACATTTCCTCCTATCTTGTGACCCTCCAATTTCCTCTGTAGCCTTTCATGAGGTACCTTGTCAAACGCCTTTTGAAAATCCAGATACACAATATCAACCGGCTCCCCTTTGTCCACATGTTTGTTTACTCCTTCAAAGAATTGAAGTAAATTGGTCAGGCAAGATTTCCCCACACAAAAGCCGTGCTGACTTGGTCTCAGTAATCCATGTCCTTGGATGTGCTCTGTAATTTTGTTTTTGATAATGGCCTCTACCATTTTCCCCAGCACCGATGTCAGACTCACTGGTCTATAATTTCCCGAAATCGGCATTACATTGGCCACCCTCCAATCTTCCGGTACTTCGCTCAATTTTAAGGATAAATTGCATATCACTAACAGTAGCTCCGCAAGCTCATTTTTCAGTTCTATCAGCACTCTAGGATGAATACCATCCGGTCCGGAAGATTTGCTACTCTTCAGTTTGCTGAACTGCCCCATTACATCCTCCAGGTTTACCGTGGTCAGTAAGTTTATCAGACTCGTCCGCTTGAAATACCATTTCCGACACTGGTATCACACCCAGATCTTCCTCGGTGAAGACCGAAGCAAAGAATTCATTCAATCTCTCCGCTACGTCTTTATCTTCCTTGATCGCCCCTTTTACCCCTCGGTCATCCAGCGGCCCAACCGATTCTTTTACCAGCTTCCTGCTTTTAATATACAGAAAAAAACTTTTGCTATGTTTTTTTGCCTCTAATGCCATCTTTTTTTCGTAATCCCTCTTGGCCTTCTTTATCTGCGCCTTGCATTTGCTTTGACACTCCTTATGCTGCTTCTTGTTATTTTCAGACAGTTCCTTCTTCCATTTTCTGAAGGGGTTTCTTTTAGCCCTAATAGCTTCCTTCACCTCACTTTTCAACCATGCCGGCTGTCTTTTGGACTTCCGTCTTTCTTTTCTAATTCGCGGAATATGTTTGGCCTGGGCCTCCAAGATGGTATTTTTGAACAGCGTCCATGCCTGTTGTACAGTTTTTACCCTCTCAGTTGCCCCCCCCCCCCTACGTTTTTTTTTTTACCGTTCTCATTTTATCATAGTCTTCTTTTTAAAAGTTAAACGCTAATGTATTTGAGGAGTTTGAACTGTATGCGGAAACAGATAGGAAGCCAGTGAAGTGACTTGAGGAGAGGGCTAATGTGAGCATAATGACACTGGCGGAATATTAGTCGTGCAGCAGAATTTTGAACAGATTGAAGAAGAGAGAGATGGCTAAGTGGGGGACCTGTGAGAAGCAAGTTGCAATAGTCTAAGCGAGAGGTGATAAGAGTGTGGATGAGGGTTCTGGTAGTGTGCTCAGAAAGGAAATGGCGAATTTTACTGATATTATAGAGAAAGAAACAACAGGTTTTAGCAGTCTGCTGAATATGTGCAGAGAAAGAGAGGGAGGAGTCGAAGATGACCCCAAGGTTACGAGCTGATGAGACAGGAAGGATGAGAGTGTTATCCACAGAAATAGAGAATGGGGGGGGGGGGGGGGGGAGGAGAGGTTGGTTTAGGGGGAAAGATAAGAAACTCAGTCTTGGTCATGTTTAGTTTCAGATGGCGCTGAGACATCCAGGCAGCAATGTCAGATAGGCAGGCTGATACTTTGGCCTGGATTTCAGCTAAGATTTCTGGTGTGGAGAGGTAGATCTGGGAGTCATCAGCATAAAGATGATACTGAAAGCCATGGGATGAGATCAGAGTACCAAGGGAAAAAGTATAGATGGAGAAAAGAAGAGGTCCCAGGACAGATCCCTTGAGGTACACCAACTGACAGTGGGATAGAAGTAGAGGAGGATCCACTAGAGTATACACTAAAGGTATGCTGGGAGAGATAAGAAGAAAACCAGGAAAGAACAGAGCCCTGAAATCCAAGTGAGGACAGTGTATCAAGGAGTAGGCTGTGATCAACAGTGTCAAAAGCAGCAGATAGATTGAGAAGGATGAGGATAGAATAGAGACCTTTGGATCTGGCCAGGAACAGATCATTGGAGACTTTAGCAAGCGCTGTTTCAGTTGAATGAAGGGGGTGAAAGCCAGATTGAAGTGGATCAAGAATAGCTTGAGATGAAAGAAAGTCAAGGCAACGGTGGTGAACAGCACGTTCAAGTATCTTGGATAGGAAAGGGAGGAGGGAGATGGAGCGATAGTTGGAAGGACAGGTAGGGTCCAATGAAGGTTTTTTAAGGAGTGGTGTGACTACGGCATGTTTGAAGGCATCAGGAACAGTCGCAGTGGACAGTGAAAGATTGAGGATATGACAGATAAAAGGGATGACTGTAGGAGAGATAGTGTTAAGTAGATGGGTGGGAATAGGATCAGAGGAACAGGTAGTTAGTTTTGAGGAGGAAAGATGTGTAGTTTCCTCTTCAGTGATTTCAGAAAAGAAAGAAAAGGAGGCAGAGGTTGGAGGGTTGAGAGAATGGACTAGGGGAAGGAGAGGTGGAGGTGACCTGGTTGAGAATTCAAGTGTAATCTTGTGAACCTTATCATGAAAGAACTCAGCCAGAGTCTGGGGGGAAAGTGAATGGGGGGGGGGGGGGGGGGTGGAGATGAAGGCACTTTGAGGAGAGAGTTCAGTGTGGCAAAGAGACGTCGAGGGTTTGAGCCAAGAGAATTTGTCAACTGGATGTAATAGTCCTGTTTGGCAAGTAAAACAGCAGACTGGAAGGAGGTCAGCAAGAATTTGAAATGTATGAAGTCAGCATGGGCACTGGGATTTCAGCCAAAGGCGTTTGGCAGAGCGGGCACAGGAATGTAGGTAGCGGATTCTAGAGGTCAGCCAAGGCTGGGGTTTGGAACGTTTTACAGGACGGGGAATGGGAGGAGCGAGAGTATCCAGAGCAGAGGAGAGAATCGTATTATAGGAAGAGACAGCCTCATTGACAGACTTGGACAGTGCTTTTTTGGTAGAAAAAAAGGTGCCGGTACTCATTATGGGCGGGGCCACCACATATGGCTCCACCCCTATGATAGCCACACCCACATTAACCACACCCCCTATACCAGCCATGGCGCATATAAACAGACATCATTGAAAATATTACAGTACTATAGGAGAAAAAAATAACGTGATTTTTTTTCATTATAAATAATTTCTGTAAGCTCTTACAGCTCCAGTATACCCAGTGCAAAATAAGACAGCCAATGTAAATTCTCAAATTGGACATATTACAAACACTAAAATGAAAATAAAATGATTTTTTTTCTACCTTTGTTGTCTGGTGACTGTTTTTCTTTCCATATTGGTCCCAGTCTGTGATTCTGCTTTCCTTTGTTTTCGCTTAACTCTTCTGTGCCATTTGTCATTTTTGTCTCCTTTTTCTTTGCTTTCTTCAATATTTTTCCGGCTCTCTCTCTGTCCAGATTTAATTCATTCTTACTATCCATTCTTTAATTTCCTTCATCTACCTGTGGCTTTTCATCTTTTCCTCACCCTTGTTCTCCCCATTCCCCTTCCTCTTATTCTCCAGTCTTTCTCTATTCCCCTTTTCCATCCAGCAGCTCTGCTTTCTCTCCCCATCCTTCCAGTGTCTCCCTTATTTCTTTCTGCATTCTTCCATCCAGCGTCTTCCCTCTCTCTCCCATCCTCCATCTGTTTCCCCCTCTCTCTCCCCACCCTTCCATCTGTTTTCCCTCTCTTTCCCCAATCCTTCCATCTGTTTTTCCCTCTCTCCCCAATCCTTCCATCTGTTTTTCCCTCTCTCTCCCCATCCTTCCATCTGTTTTCCCCTCTCTCTCCCCAATCCTTCCCTGTTATTTCCCTCTCTCTCTCTCTCTCCCCATCCTTCCATCTGTTTTCCCCTCTCTCCCCAATCCTTCCATCTGTTTTTCCCTCTCTCTCCCCATCCTTCCATCTGTTTTTCCCTCTCTCTCCCCAATCCTTCCCTGTTGTTTTCCCCCTCTCTCTCTCTCCCCAATCCTTCCCTCTGTTGTTTTCCCTCTTTCTCTCTCTCCCCAATCCTTCCCTCTGTTGGTTTCCCTCTTTCTCTCTCTCCCCAATCCTTCCCTCTGTTGGTTTCCCTCTTTCTCTCTCTCCCCAATCCTTCCCTCTGTTGGTTTCCCTTTCTCTCTCTCCCCAATCCTTCCCTCTGTTGGTTTCCCTCTTTCTTTCTCTCCCCAATCCTTCCCTCTGTTGGTTTCCCTCTTTCTCTCTCTCCCCAATCCTTCCCTCTGTTGGTTTCCCTCTTTCTCCCCAATCCTTCCCTCTGTTGTTTTCCCTCTTTCTCTCTCTCCCCAATCCTTCCCTCTGTTGGTTTCCCTCTTTCTCCCCAATCCTTCCCTCTGTTGTTTTCCCTCTTTCTCTCTCTCCCCAATCCTTCCCTCTGTTGGTTTCCCTCTTTCTCTCTCTCCCCAATCCTTCCCTCTGTTGGATTCCCTCTCCCTGCCACGTTTCCCGCAAACGGCGCGAAGTCGCGACGCACGCGGCACCAGCCCCTATTTCCGGCCGCTGCTGCTTCTCCTGTTGTTGAGCAGCAGTGGCCGCTACACAAAGAAAAAGAAGATTAAAAAAAATTTTGAAACCTGGCTGAAACGCGGCACCCCGGCACTGTAGACAGCCATTAGGCATTGGCTGTTGCCCCGCAGCCGCTCCTCCTCTTGCCTCTACGTCACTGCCCCTGGAGGAAGACCCCGGAGGAGCGCAGTGACGTAGAGGCAAGAGGAGGAGCGGCTGCGGGGCAACAGCCAATGCCTAATGGCTGTCTACAGTGCCGGGGTGCCGCGTTTCAGCCAGGTTTGAAGTTTTTTAAAAAATCTTTTTCTTTGTGTAGCGGCTGCTGCTGCTCAACAGGAGAAGCAGCAGCGGCCGGAAATGGGGGCTGACACTGCGTGCGGGACATGGACTCACGGGGCGGGGGGAGCAAACAAAAAGGTGCCGGTACGCCGTACCGTTGCGTACCGGCACAAAAAAAGCACTGGACTTGGGTAACATAGTGGTAGAGAAGAGATTTGAAACACTGGAGAACAGAGTAGAAGGTCAATAGCCTGAAGATTCCTAAATGTATTGGTTAAGATTGGACGGGACTGGGGAGGAGGGTGTTTAAGTGTGAAAGTTATCAGATGATGGTCAGAGAGGGGAAGAGATGAGGGACAGAAACTGGAGAGTGAGCAGTTTGAGAAGAGGATAAGATCAAGACAGTAGCCATTCTGGTGAGTGGGGGCAGTGGAGCACAGTTGAAGATTGAAAGAGGATGTTAAAGCAAGAAACTGAGAAGCATAAGAATCAAAGGGATCATTAGCATGAATGTTAAAATCCCCAAGAATGAGGGAAGCAGATGAAGGTTCAAGAAAGAAGGAAAGTCAGGCATCAAAGTCAGTGAGAAAGGAAGAAAGGGACTTATCAGGGGGTTGATAAATAACTGCTACTCGGAGAGGCAGAGGAGCAAATAGACGGATGGAGTGGACTTCGAAGGAAGAAAAACAGTGAGACTGAGGTGGAAGAAGAGGTTGAAATCTACAAGAGGGTAAAAGTAGTAGCCCGACACCACCTCTGCGGCCAACCGGGCGAGGAATATGGGAGAAAAGATAACCTCCATGGCATAGGGCGGCGACTGAAGCAGAGTCTTCAGGGTAAAGCCAAGTTTCATTTAGGGCAAGCAGATGGAGAATATGAGAGATAAAGAGGTCATGGATGTAGGAAAGTTTGTTACAGACAGAGCGGGCATTCCACAGAGCGCAAGAGAAAGGCAGGGAAGAAGGAGGGAGGAGAGGAACAGAAATTAGATTGGCTTTTGCAGCAGCAAACATTCCCCTGTTCAGGCATAATGGAAAGGGAGCAGGTAAAAAAGGTACAGGAACAAGAATAAAAAAAAGCCCTGGGCATGTGGGAGCAAAGTATTAGACCCCTAACTGCCTAGTTGCCCATATGATCAGTCCACCCCTGCCCCCCTTGGGAATATCGTTCATAAAGAAAATATCCATAATTGTTCCTTATAGTTTAATTGTTGTTCCTGATACTTGCCAGTCTTCAGTCTTATCCTTAATTCTCCAATGTAAATCTTCAACTGTATGCTGCTGCAAAAGCCAATGTTCCAACAGAAGTTCTGTCCTATTTTCAATATTCAGTCTGTTCTTATTTATTTATTTATTTACAACACTTATACTCCTCCTAAAACCAAGAGGCTTACAATAAAACATACAAAATAATAAAAAGACAACTTTCCTTCAATGGACAGTTTTGACATTACATCTGGAGCTGCATTATTTTCCTATTATCAAATTTAAATTGTCCAGTTAAAATTAAGTACAGCAGAGGCAAATAAAGCTCAAATAATAACAACCCAGCGCTTAAATGTCTTTTCCAAAATTGTTAAAAGTGGGTGGATATCATCAACCCAGCGCCTCAGCAGCACCTCGTTTCACACAGGAATATATCCTGTGACTAGCCTGCATTGCAATCGGCTCAAATTGCGCAATCTTTTTTTTCATCTTACTACAAAATATTTCCAAATAGCCAATGGCGTAGGAAGGGGGGGGGGGCGGTGGGGCGGTTACCCCAGTTGCACACCGCTGGGGGGGTGTCGGCTCCGCTGGTTCCCTGCTCCCTCTGCCCCGGAACAGGTTAGTTCCTGTTCCGGGGCAGAGAGAGCAGGGAACCAGCGGAGCCGACGCAGCTCCCAGCGACATGCAGTTGGGGCGGATCGGCCCTCCCACCCGCTCCCCGCTTTCCTATGCTAGTAAGAATGCGCTCCAGGGGGGTGCGTGCCGGGGGGGGGGGGTGCGCAGCAGTGACCCGCCCCGGGTGTCAGCCGCCCTCGCTACACACTGCAAATAGCTTATATAAACTTTAAGATCTTCAGAACTTATCTTATAAATTTCTCGTACCTATGTCAGCATGGGCAAAAGGTCTGTCACACAGATGCCATTTCATTTAGGCGCCTCCTGCTGCTACACATGATGATGTAGCAGCAGGAGGCACCTAAATGTGTGGTGTAGAATGGGTAAAAGTGAATGGATTTTTCATTCTTTCAAAAAGTACAAAGACCAGGGGACACTCAATGAAATTATATGGAAATAATTTTAAAACAAATAGGAGGAAAATTTTTTTTTTCAGTCAAAGAATAGTTAAGCTCTGGAACTCATTGCCAGTGGATGTGGTAGCAGCGGTTAGTGTATCTGGGCTTAAAAAAGGTTCCCGCTATTGAGACAGACATGGGGGAAGCCACTGCTTCGCCTGGGATTGGTAGCATGGAATGTTGTTACTATTTGAATTTCTGCCAGGTACTTGTGGCCTGGATTGGCCATGGTTGGAAACAAGATACTGAGCTAGATGGACCATTGGTCTGACCTAGTAAGGCTATTCTTATGTTCTTATGTGATCCAGATTTGTGATTTTATGTTATCGTATGCCCATGTCCACTTGTAGGAAGGATGAAAAGAACTATGTTTATTAGATTCTTGATATACTGCCTTTCTGTGGTGCAACCAAAGCAGTTTACATATTACATACACACACAAATTAAGGGGTGTAATTATCAATGTAGACTACTGTTAAGACATTTTATTTTACTGTTAATGCCAGTTATTAGTAACCAGGTCTCACTGCATAAAATAGGATCTGCCCTAAAATAGCATGAGTTAGTGGTAAAATAACGCATCTTATCAGTTGCCCACGTTGATAACTATGCCCCTAAGTCTTAATGAACATACGGGCACACTGAATACTGAAAACAGGACAGCACCTTAATAAATGTCATCTCCTGCTGCTGCGGGACCAGTCTCGCGTGAGATTTTGCAGCTGTTATCACGAGACTGATCCTATGGCAGCAGGAGATGACATTTTGTTGAGGTGCTGTCCATGGGGGTAGTTTAGGGGGATGAGGACATTGCCCCCCCCCCCAAACGCAGGGCCGGCGCAATGCTGCAGGCAGCTCTCTGTCCCTCCTTCCCGCCCTCAGCTCCCCAACAGCCCTCCTCTCCGTTCCTTCCTGCCCCCCCTGCATTTAAACATTTTATTTTCAGTTGCAGTGAAGAAAACAGCACAGAGGAAGGCGGGACACTGAGAGGGAAGGGGAAGGGAAAGGCTGGAGGCGAGCCCGCTGTGCTGTTTTCTTCACTGCTGTCACTGCGACTGAAAAGGTTTAAACGCGGAGGGAGGGGGTGCAGGAAGGAACGGGGGTCAGGAAGGAATGGAGAGGAGGGCGGGCAGGTGGAGCTGGGTTGGAACTGAAGGAGACTGAAAAGGGGGAGCTGGGGAAGTCACTGGACATGGATGGGAGGGTGGGAGGGTGAAAGGAGGATCGTTGGATATGGATAGGGGGGAGGGCAAAGGAGAATCGCTGGACATGGATGGGAGGGCAGGGGAGAGAGGCGAAATCACTGGACATGGAGGGGAGGGGCAGAGGAGAATCGCTGGACATGGAGGGAATGGGCAGAAGAGAATGGCTGGACATGGAGGGGAGAGAAGAGAAATCGCTGGACATGGAGGGGAGGGCAGAGGAGTGAGAATTGCTGGAGATGAATGGATGGAGGGGGCAGGGGAGAGAGGACATTTGCTGAATGTGGATGGAGGGGAGGGGAGGGGAGTGAGGAGAAATGCTCAGTGGCGTTCCTAGGGGGGGCGGTCCACCCCGGGTGCACGCCGCTGGGGGGGGGGGTGCCACGTGCCTGTCGGCTCCGCTCATTCCGTGCTCCCTCTGCCCTGGAACAGGTTACTTCCTGTTCCAGGGCAGAGGGAGCATGGAATGAGTGAAGCCGACAGGCGCGCGGCACCCCCGTCCTCCCAGCAGGTAAAAATGCACCCGGGGGGTGTCCTTTCGCCGGGGGGGGTGGGGCGCATCAGCGATCCGCCCCGGGTGTCAGCCACCCTTGGAACGCCACTGGAAATGCTGGATATGGATGGAGGGGAAACTGCTCAATTTAAAGGTTGGATCGGAACACTTTGAGGGCAGATGCTGAAACTGGAGGAAGGATGGGGACAGGGCTACAGATGGTAAACAGGACGCATAAGGACACAGGACGATGGTGGACATGGTAAGTGAAAAAATATCTTATGGAAAGAAGACACTGCATAAAACAGAAGACACTGGGACCAAAGCGAATAGAAAAACTAAATTATCAGACAACAAAGGTAGAAAAAAGTATTTTATTCAGAATTTATTAATTGGAATATGTCAACTTTTGGAAATGTGCATCTGTGATATTTTGTACGTAAATTTCAATTTTTCTAGTATTGCTGCTTGCCGAGTCTGACTTCTTGAGGTAACTTTCCAGTTCAGTATTTTGCCTTCATATTTTTTTAGTTCTAGTTTCTTGTGTCATATCTGTTGTGTCATGTGTTTTTCATGTGTGATCAAGATGCAGTATTCTGCTAATGTATAGTATTTGCAGCCCTTTTTGTTTTATTTTTTTTTTCACTAGGTAGTGTACTGGTGTTTTAGAGCCTGGTGTAATTACAGTGCTGCCTTTCCATGCATAAGGTTGTAGCTCGTCCTGTCCTTGGAATTAGTGCTGTTATGGTTTGGTAAGGTTACGAGTGTGTTTTTGCACAAGTTTGTGTATAGTGTTTTGCAGTGGAGAGATTGTGTGTTGGCCTTACTGAGGTGGCACAAAAACATCATAAAGGGTTTTAGAGCCTAAATCATGACACACTACCTCTTGAAGGATCTACACATACAGCTTGTGCATTTCTAAGGTCTACACTGGCATGGTTTGGGAAAGGGGGTGTGGAAATACTACTGGAGAGGAAAAGGGAGTTCTTGATGAGGAAAGAAGGAAGGGAGAAAGAGCTGGCTTTTTGGGGGGGGAATAACCATAATGAATACGTATGAGATATCTCATAGATATTCATTATGGTTATTCTCAAAAAAGCCAGCTTTCTCCCTTCCTTCCTTCCTCCATATTAGCATATTCATTTGCATATCTATATATGCAAATGAATATGCTAATATGTCGCACACCATCCTTTGCCCCCCTAAATGAAACAGTCAAACTACGCCCATGGTGCTGTCCTACTTAACTTCTCCTGCTTCACTTGGAGGGATAAGCTGCTCAGCGGGGAAATCTTTTCTTCCCAGTGGGAGTGTGGGATATGAGCTGCAAAAGAGGGAATCTCTCACTAAATGCAGGAGGCTTGGCAGGTCTAGTACCAGTGGAGCTGAGGGTTACCTGTGATGGAGGTTGATGGCTGGCCACAGCTATCGCTCCATACAGAAAGCAGGGGCATAGCCAGACACATAATTTTGGGTGGGCCTGGGCCCAAGATGGGTGGGCAGAACTCCACTTTGTCCCCAAGTAATTTGTTCTCTCTCTTTCTCACCTGCATACCATATGGTCTGTCAAACATTCCCCCCCCCCCCCCCCCCCATACCTTTTAAATAGCAGATTTGCACTGGCAGCAAGCGGCAACTAATACACACTGCTCATGTTGGCCCCACACCCTTCCCTCTGATGTAACTTCCTATTTCCGCATAGACGAGAATACATCAGAGGGAAGGCTGTGGGGCTGGTGTGAGCAGTATGTATTAGTCGCTGCTCGTGAAGATCTGCTATTTACAAGGTATGCAGGAGGGACAGTTGTTGGGAGTTTTCGGCTGGTGAGGTTTGGGTATCCCTGCCAGCCACATCATAGGTGTGCTGCTACTGGGTGGGCCCGAGTCCGAAGTGGGTAGGCCTGGGCCCATCCAGGCCCACCCTTGGCTACGCCACTGATAGAAAGAGATTTGAGGATGGGATGATGATTATCTCGTTCGAGTGCATCCTCAAAGCTGGGGCCCATTTTGACCATGCTGCTGTCTTATGCCAGAGAAGGAGGGGGTAGTTAGCTGGAAGTGACAGGGAAGGAGAGGGTATACTCCCTAGTGCAGAGGAGATATTCAACCTGTTTTGTCTCACAACACACTTACACGATACTAAAATGCACACCCCCACACGTGGTCCAGCATTTTACCTTCTACCTCACCCCCCACATCCATACACCACTTATAGTCCCCAACATTTTACCTTCTTCCCCCCCCCCCCCCACTCTACTGTCACAAATATTAAAGCATCTCCTCCTCCTGTCCCCTCTCTAGCCAGCAACTACGCATCTCCCCCTTGTCTCTCTTGATCCCCTTCCACTAGTGTACCTTTTAAAAGTTTTGTCTCTAGCGAGCAGCGATTCATATAGCCTGCTCGCACCAACCTTGGAGCCTTCTCTCTGATGCTTCCCACCTGTGCGGAAGCAGAAAGTTAGGTGAGAGAGAAGCCTATGCGACAGGCGTGAGCAGACTATATGAAGCATTGCACGCTGCTGCCAACTGCTAAAGACAAGAAAACTTTAAAAAGGTACCCTGCATTCTGGCACAAATTAAGCTGTCTCTACTAATGAATGACCTTCAACTCCTGTGGCAAACCAGTTGAAAAACAGTGCCCTAGTACCTATGTTAATAATATCATAATATTTGTAGTGGTTCAGCAAGGATTTTTCCTTAGGTGCAAACATGAAAAAAAAAAAAAACTTTAACTGCAGGGTGTAGTCATACTACAGAATAATTTTCCCCGTGGAATCTTAAGACTTTCAGTGGCTCTGAATAATAGCAGCCTTTGTAAATATTCCACAATTACCTCGACATATTACTTTACCTTTTTTAATAATAGGGTGCGAGCCCAAAGCCATATAAGTAAAGTAACCAGGGTTGGCAGTAACTAACATGAATATTATTTGAATGACGTGTAGGGAGAAAAGGACGTGAAAAGCATACAGCAAAGCAGGTTAGGACAAGAAGAGACGATTCTTCTCTCTTGGTTCACCGTGAGTGCCTGTACTGCGAAGAGGGAGTGTCAGTGGGGTGTACCTTAGATAATTTATTGCTGCTTGCTTTGGGATAATAGTGCTGATGGAATGTTTCCCGCGCGCGAGCCTGGCGCGAGATCTCCCTGCTGCTCCTTTTTTTCCCGCCTGGAGGCGGTTGATTGCGCACACACCTGGTCGCAGTGAGTCAGCGGTTCGCCTGGCTAAGCACATTTGTTTACACAGCATTGTTTCCCTTTCACGAAAAGGAATGCGCCAGGGAATGGCCTTTTCCCTTTCAATCGTTTGTCAAACGATTCCATTAAGCGTCTTTTGCCGTGCCTTTCTGTGGCTGGCTGTTTCAGCAAAGAAGCTGCCTGGAGGACAGAGAGCAAGCGATCCTTCTTTTCCTTTCCTCCCTTCCCCCTTTGACATGCTTCCTAGAAGCCGGTCTTTTTTTTTCAGGTGCTTATACTGTTGCTCTCGAGCCAAAACTCCAAGCCTAGGCTTCTGATGTCTCAACACCCTCAGGGCTTTCCTTTTTCCATTCTCTTTTTCGTGGGACAAGGGTCCTCCTGGGCTCTAGAGGGGAAGCAGTAACAGTGTAACTGAGGCTGAGCCCATTTCAGGTTTTATTTTTTGGGGAAAGGCTCCTCCGTTTTTGCCCATTTTCACTTCTCATAGGATTTTTCATTTACAATTCTGTTTGCTTACTGGTTCTAAACTTTTTGTTTTTTAAGCTTATTTTTTGGTGTTTGTTTGCATAAAACCTGCCTACTGTGAGAACAAGCAGGCCACACTGTTCTCACATGTGGGTGATGTTTTCAGATGGAGCCCTGGTACAGACACTGAATCACTAGGACTAAACGTTCTAGCAGCGTTCTCCCGCTTGCGCTGGTGCTTTCCCGCCAGATGCTCAAGCACGGGGCCCCCCTCAGTCTTTTTTTCCATGGAGCTGATAGAATGTGTTCACGTAGTGTTCTCCTCACGCTGCAATTTTCCAAACACTTTTGCTATTGCGAGTGCCTTGCCATGCAGATAATCATCTTTTTTATTTCTCCAGTTTTTCGGCTTTTTTTGGTTTCCTTTATTTTTCATGAGTGGCTGTGGGCTTAGGCTGCAGCCCCGACCTCAGTTTGAACGTTCCCCGTTTTTAATTGTTTAAGATTGAAGAGTTTAATTTAGCCAAAATTCTTTTTTCGATGTTCCAGAAGGCTCCCACGTGCTTCAAGCAGTGCGCTAAAGGTCGCCACGTTATTTCAATCATGGACCCGCACAAGTGGTGCATTGGGTGCCATGGGCCTGATGATAGTCCCTCTGTTTGTGATCTTTGATTTCATATGCAGACCAGGACACAAAGAGGACAATTGGCTCAACTGGAGAAGCTTTTTGGCTCTTTAAAGGGTGGACCATTGCCTTCAGCACCGGCGGCATCAACCTCCATGGCTGCTCTGACACTGGTAACCACTAGGAATACTCCGAAATCAAGTGGGTCTTCACCTGCCTCGACACCGGGCGCTGTTAGCAGTACTTGGGACCAGTGATCAGACCCGACACCGGAGAGATGTTCAGATTCAACATTATCCTTGGCACTGGGGGATCAAGGCTCTGTGCATTGGGGGAAGCCTAGGAGGCATAAGCATCAGTCATCCTTGACACACGGTGCCGGGAGCACCAG
Source organism: Microcaecilia unicolor (assembly GCF_901765095.1). Taxonomy (NCBI): domain Eukaryota; kingdom Metazoa; phylum Chordata; class Amphibia; order Gymnophiona; family Siphonopidae; genus Microcaecilia; species Microcaecilia unicolor. Next base: position 182,504,862 of record NC_044039.1, on the reverse strand, counting down.
TGCATCGGACTGTCTAATATCCGAGAAGCACCAGCATCAAGAGGAGCGCTCATTTGGAAGAGGTGCCAGTGACCAGGTCCCCATCACTGGTTTGGCACAGATGACTTCGCAGGCTGCCTCCGCCCTGGTTCTTATGCCTTTGCCAATGCCCGCCCTTGAGAGCGGTTCCGGAGCATGCTCCAAGAGAAGCTGGCACAGTTGCAGCAGGGAGCTTTCACTTTGACATCAAAGCTGCTTGCACCGTCAGCAGAACAGCTCCAGGCCCTTTCTGAGGGTCTGTCAATGTCGGTGCTTAGATCATCGACATCAGCACTTCACAGGGTGTCGGAGCAGAGACCTGAGCGGGCAGTGGGTGCTTCAAATAGTCTGTTGCAGGTACGCTCAAAATGACATCAGTTACCTCCAAATTGCCCATCAAGAGTGTCTTACATCAGCTCTCAGCACAAGCAAGTACTTGTACAGGAAATCCGCCCTTCTGCAGGCCTGAGTGATCGAACCCATATCACCAGGGGAAAAAGGGAAGGGATTCTATTCCAGGTACTTTATTGTGTTCAAGAAAACAAGGGGATTCCAGCCCATCCTAGACCTAAGGGCCATGAACAAATTTCTGGTGAAAGAAAAGTTCAGGATGATTTCCCTGGGCACCGTACTTCTCATTCAGGAAAATGATTGGCTATGCTTCCTGGACTTAAATAATGTCTATTCCCACATTTCGATACTTCCCAGTCACAGGAGGTTTCTCAGATTTCGATTGAGGAAACAGCACTTCCACTATCGCGTTCTGCCATTAGGCCTAGCGTCTGCAGTCAGCATTTTCAACAAGTGCCTGGCGGTAGTCACAGTATATCTATGCAGATTGGAACTGTATGTGTTTCCTTACCTTGATGGTTTGCTGGTCAAGAACACATCTCAGGAGGGGGCAATCGAGTCAATGCGCTTGGCTATTCAGGTGCTAGAGCTACTGGGGTTTGTCATAAATTATCCCATGTCCCATCTCCATCCAATACGACAATTAGAGTACATAGGAGCCCTGCTAGACACAGCAGTCTCAAACCATGGGGAACTATTGGATAATATTCGCATCCACCCAGAGTTCTGATGCCCTTCTCTGGTGGATGATCTAGTCCAATTTGACTCTAGGACTTCCATACCAAATCCATACCAACAAGTGTAAATCTGTAATCACTAGCAGTGGGACATTCTTTCAAACCTCCCTTGCCTTCTCTCTCTCCCTTCCTTATTTACCCCATTTTCTTAAGTTACATCACTAGTCTAGCAATAGCAAGGATCAAAAAGATAAAAGCCTCTGCCAAAAGTGTGTCCCAAAAAGTTATCCCCCAGATTTTATACAGCTGTGCATGCAGATCTGGTCGTATTCTGGATTGGTTCATGCAATTTAATTAACTAAGAAAATCAGTGTCAATAATTGCCAGTTAACCAACACTAATTGGCATTAATTAGAATTTACGCACATAATTGTCTAAGCGTATTCTGGTAAATTGATGCATGTAAATTCTAAGGTGCATAGCTGAAAAGGGGGCGTGGAATGAGCGGGTTGTGGATGTTTCTAAAATCTATGTGCCTTGTTATAGAATACACCCGGTCCATGCCTAATTTAGGTGCTGGCATTTACACCAAAGTTTACTTGATATAACGGCCCGTAACTAAATTTAGTTGTACAGGTGGGCGCTTAGTGTATCCTATAAATCGCATGGAAATTTATGAATATTCTATAAAGTACACCTAGGCGTATTTTTTTGCACTAATTTTTTAGGCATGATATATAGAATCTAGTCCTATATGGCTAAGCTGAGGAGCCGATGCAATAAACTTGCGTTAAACAGTGCGCTGACACTTAGGCTTGTACTAGGAAGCCAGGTGCTAACACTACATTTTAGTTTCCCAATGCAATAAGCAGATAACATGCAAATTACTGCTTTGTTAAAAAGAATCACTGTCATTAAAACAGTGCACATCACTGCAGTAATATGCAGCTCTGTGCTGCAAAATGCCTCCCTTCCTGGCAATGTATGAGTGGGAACTGGCTTATGCACTAAAAGGAAAATATTAGGAAAAAAAATCATGCTGGATTCTAGGTCCCCTGTACTCCACCAATCCCCCCCCCCCCAAGAAAATCCCTGGTGCTCAAGTGGACCCCCTCCCATCCCCTTGACCCTCCACCCCTGGCCCCAGAAATGATCCCCCGTCCTGTTCCCTCACAAAAGATCCCTGGTAATCTGTTGACTGTGGTTCCTTGGACCTGCCCCCTGAGCATCTTGCAGTTTGGAGGCAGGAGCAATGCCCACTTGTGCCTTCCTCTGTGCTTCCATCTTGCAAAATGACAGCAGCTGACCATGCATGGTGCATGCTGGTATGCACTGTGTGGGCTCAGTCTGCCACTCCCTTATTTGGCAGACTGACACTGCACAGGTTCAGATGTTGCCATTTTGCAAAATGGCAGTATGGAGGCAGCAACAAGTGTGCCCTGACTTCACGGTGTATAGGAAGGGGGTGGGGGAGGGAGTGCTCTTGCCTCCAGACTTCAAGGCGTATAGGAAGGGAGGGTGATTCCTGGAGTCTGTGGGGGAAGACACAGGGTACAGTAAACCACACCACTAGAGATATTTTTGAGTATTGTAAAGGAGTGGGGTTCAGGAGATGGAAGGGGTCATCTTTGTTGGGGGTGGTATGGTCCAGGGGGATTGGTGATCTGAGGTGAAGTGTTGCACTTTTTATCAGATAACCAAAGCCAATTTGCATACTGACATGTAAAGTTTGTATTCTATGACCAGCATGGAAACCAGACTATTATGGATGAAAAACCAGAGTCCAGATAATCCGCCACAAGCGGAGAACTTGAACGCCCCACGAGAGAATACAGGTATGGGAGAAAGTGGGATGTTTGACCACGGAAAACCAAAGACTGGAGGGATAGATTCTTTAGACAGTTGTTTATTGATGAAAAAAGACTCGACACAAACATTGTGTTTCGGCCGTTAGGCCTGCATCAGGAGTCTACAAAACACATATATACATGAATATAAAGAAAACAATGATTATAGAGATATGACATACACTTAAAATTACAGATAAAACAGGGAACTCAAATATTTAAAAATGTGTGTATATATAGACAAAATACTAATAGTACTAGATAAGAACTAATCCTGGCCCCCCCCTTCTTCCCTTCCCCCCTTTTCCCCTTTCCCCTTCCCCCCTTCTTTTCTTTTTCTTCCTTCCCCCCCCCCCCCCTTTTTTTTGGTGTGTCTTCCTTTCACCCACCTATCTATCTTATTTTTTAAACTAATTGCAGCCATATGACACAATCCGTTTAAACCATTTTTTGTTTTAAAACTATTTTTTGCTTTGATTCATTTTGTATTTTTGTATTTGTATTTTTGTATTTTTTTTATTTTTATTTACATATATCGTTTTTTTACCTCTTAGTCCTTATTATATTTCACTTACTATTTTTATTCTGCATCTTTGTATCTCGATTCAAATTTCTAGCTTCCTGCCTACCTACATGCATACACACATATACCATGTTTCAAAATAATGGGACCCCTTTTATTTTTCTCTATAACATATAAATGGCTAGATTACAATAATAAAACGGCTCATAAATAGGCTTTTGATAGAGCCATAAAATGATCATGTAATTTGTAGCATGATAAATTTTCTTTGCAAATCATGACATAATTATGACATCATTATTTACAATTGGTCAACATTAGTTTTTCGCTAGAAGATGTGAGGCACCTGGCTTCATCCCTCCGATGCTATGTCCGTCAAACAGCCCAGACCTTGACTCTGTTGATTACAAAATGTGGGGCCTTCTCTAGGAACAGGTCTATAAGAGGAAAATCCAGGAAGCTAATATGTTACAGTAGTAATATATTAGTATCCGCTACCTACGCTCTTGTGCCCGCTCTGCTGAACGCCTTTAGCTTAAATCTCGTGCCCATGCTGACTTCATACACTTCAAATTCTTACTGACCTCCTTCCAGTCTGCTCTCCAACTTGCCAAACAGGACTACTACATCCAATTGACTATTGGTTCGAACCCTCAACGTCTCTTTACCACGCTAAACTCTCTTCTCAAAGTGCCTTCTCCTCCAGCTCCCCCTTCACTTTCTCCCCAGACTCTGGCTGATTACTTTCACGATAAGGTTCACAAGATTAAACTTGAATTCACAACCAGTTGTCCTCCACCCCTTCTTCCCTTAGTCCACTCTCTCAACCCTCTTACCCCTGCCTCCTTTTCTTCCTTTTCCAAAATCACTGAAGAAGAAACTTTACTTCTTCTTTCATCCTCAAAACTAAACACCTGCTCCACTGACCCTATTTCCACTCATCTACTCAACACTATCTCTCCTGCTGTAACCCCTTTCATCTGTCATGTCCTCAATCTGTCACTTTCCACTGCGACTGTCCCTGATGCCTTCAAGCATGCCGTAGTCACCCCACTCCTCAAAAAACCTTCTCTGGATCCTACCTCTCTTTCCAACTATCGCCCCATCTCCCTCCTCCCTTTCTTATCCAAGATACTAGAACGTGCTGTCCACCGTCGCTGCCTCAACTTTCTTTCTTCTCAGCCTATTCTTGATCCATTCCAATCTGGCTTTCGTCCCCTTCATTCAACTGAAACAGCACTTGCTAAAGTCTCCAATGATCTATTCCTAGCTAAATCCAAAGGGCTCTATTCTATCCTCCTCGATCTTTCTGCTGCTTTTGACACTGTTGATCACAGCCTACTCCTTAGCATGCTGTCCTCACTTGGATTTCAGAATTCTGCTCTTTCCTGGTTTTCTTCTTATTTCTCACAGCGGACTTTTAGTGTATACTCTGGTGGATCCTCCTGTTCATCTATCCCGCTGTCAGTGGGTGTGCCTCAAGGATCTATCCTAGGACCTCTCCTTTTTCCCATCTATACTTCCTCTCTTGGTGCTCTCATCTCATCCCATGGATTTCAGTATCACCTTTACGCAGATGACTCCCAGATCTACCTCTCCACACCAGAAATCTCGACAGAAATCCAGGCCAAGGTATCTGCCTGCCTCTCTGACATTGCTACCTGGATGTCTCACCGCCACCTGAAGCTCAATATGTCCAAAACTGAGCTCCTTATCTTCCCACCTAAACCAACCTCTCCCCTTCCCCCTTTCTCTATTTCTGTTGACAACACGCTCATTCTTCATGTCTCATCTGCTCGTAACCTTGGGGTCATCTTCGACTCCTCCCTCTCCTTCTATGCACATATTCAACAGATTGCTAAAACCTGTCATTTCTTCCTCTATAATATTGCCAAAATTCGCCCTTTCCTTTCTGAGCACGCTATCAGAACCCTCATCCACACTCTCATCACCTCTCGCTTAGACTACTGCAACTTGCTTTTCACAGGTCTTCCACTCAGCCATCTCTCTCCTCTTCAATCTGTTCAAAATTCTGCTGCACGACTAATATTTCACCAAAGTCGTTAAGCCCATATCAGCCCTCTCCTGAAGTCACTTCACTGGCTCCCCATCCGTTTCCGTATAAAATTCAAGCTCCGCTTATTGACCTATAAGTGCGTTCACTCTGCAGCCTCTCACTACCTCTCCACCCTCATCTCTCCCTACACTCCTTCTCAGGAACTCCGTTCACTAGGCAGATCTCTCCTAATTGCACCCTTCTCCTCCATCGCTAACTCCAGACCCCGTTCCTTTTATCTTGCCGCACCTTATGCCTAGAATAGACTTCCTGAGCCGTTACGTCAAGCTCCATCCCTGGCCGTCTTCAAATCCGGGCTAAAGGCCTACCTGTTTGATGCTGCTTTTGACTCCTAACTTGTCACTTGCTCGTAACCTTTATCTTGTCTTCCTCTCTTCAATAGTCCCTTTCCCTATGTGTCCTCTCTGTCTGTCCTACCCTTATCCCTTATTTGTACTGTCTGTCTGTCCTGATTTAGATTGTAAGCTCTTTTGAGCATGGACTGTCTCTTCTTCATGTTCAATTGTGAAGCGCTGCGTACGATTGGTAGCGCTATAGAAATGATTTATAGTAGTAGTAGTGTATTCTGGAGGAGTTGAGCACTTGGACACATTGACAATGCTGTTAAATAAGCATCTTTTTGCATACATTGCAGCAAGACAGTGAACATTTCAAACATTCACATTTTTGTGTGTAAATTGATTTTGAACATAACAGAATTTATATTTATCTTTTCATTTGTTCATGTGATATTTTGCAGTACCTTTATTATATGAAGTTTGCAAGGAATATTTATCATGCTACATATATGTTGTATGATCATTTTATAGCTCTGTCATGAGCCTATTTGGGAGCAAATTTAATTATTATACACTCAGTCATTTGTTATAGAGATAAATAAATCCTCTCCTCCCTATGCACGGGCCACCTGGTTATCTGGCCTCTTCATTCATCCCCTTACCCAATCTCACCCAGGTCGTGTCTCCTTCCACACATGCCCTTTATATTCTCTTGTCCCCCAACTCTCACATCTCCTATCCCCGTCTCCTCCAGCTCATCTCCACTTTCACATGTCCACTTGCTGTCTGTTAACCCAGCTTTCCCTGTCTCCACACACACTATTCTTTTATAGAGAGTTGCACGAGGACAGAAATTTCATCCATCCCCAATGGAATCTTAACCCATACCCGCTAAGATCCATTCCAGCCCCACAATTAATCTGCTCCATTCTCACTTGTATCTGCAGGAGTCAACACTATTATTTACTTGCTTGCAGTCCTCTGTTTCCTCCCAACCCCATCAGCCTCCCATGGTTTTTTGGATGATATTCATTGTTCAATGAGTGTTCCAAGCTTCAGTCTGGTGTTCTGGCTGCCTCTCTGGGCATTCCAAATCCCATTCTGGTCCTCCAACTGCCTCTGTCTATATGTTGCAAGCTTCATTCCGGTGCTCCAGTTTCCTTTTTCAGTGCATTCCAAGTCTTATTCTGGAGTCACGAGATTTTGACTACACTCCCTTGGGAATCCCATGGCCAGGGCTGGTGTTAGACTTCAGGGGCTCAGGACAGAAACCAGGGAGGGGTCCCAAAAACTGGCTTTCAACCTATGCTTCCTTCAATTTAACGCAGGTTTAGGGCCCCCTATGGTATGAAGGCCCAGGGCAGTTGCCCTGTTTGCTGCCCCCTAATGCCAGCCCTGCCCATGGTAACTTCTTCCATCCCATGGCAATTTTTTCCATTCCCGCAGGAATCCTGTAGCAATGTCTTCCAAACCCACGGGAATCTTGCGGGTTCCACTGGATTCTCATAATCCCCAATCCCGTTCAGCTCTCTAATCTCCTACCCTCCCCTACTCCCTGTCTCCTCCAGTCATCTGCCTTGCCACACATCCACTTACCTTCTGTTGTCCTCAGCTCCCTCTTTCTCCTCAACACACATCCTTTTTCTCTTCTTTCCAGCTAATCTTTCCTTCTACATATGTCCCTTTCCACACATGGCTCATTATCATCTGACTTCTCTCACCTTTCCTTCTACATATGTCCCTTTCCACACATGGCTCATTATCATCTGACTTCTCTCACCCTTCACCCATGTTCACTTACCCTTTGCTCACCCAGTAGGTCTCTTTCCCAACTTCTCATCCAGGCCTGCAGCATTCCCCAGTATAATCTCTGTTGCTTGGTGCAGCTGTAATTCACAAGCTGCACCAAGATACTACCACAGTCTTTCTCCACCATGTAGCCCCAGCAGAGTGCAATCAGTGTGGTACTGGAAATCCTGTGCTGTTCTCAAAGTCTCACGAGAACAACGCAGGACTTCGGCACCATGCCACCAACATTCTGTGAGTGCCACACTATGCCGGAAAGGTGTGTCAACAGCTGAATCTAAACCATGGTGCCACCTCCTACTGACTCAAGGTAAATTCTGTGCAGCAACAATTACATTCTACACCCAGGAGAATTCTGCATAAATTCTGCAATGCACAGTATGCAGAATTAGCCCTGGAGTAATATATGCAACAAATGCCAGTTTTCAGTGATACTCTGCATTGGACAATAAACTCTAAATAATATGAAACCTTATATTTACCAGAACCAAGGCTTGGTATGCTTTTATGTTTAAACGATTTTTATTGATACTGCAGCAACATAAACATTGTCATACAGAGCTCTGCATATAACATCCATCAAACCTCGATGTAACTATACAGCAGTTTGCTAACTAACCTACAGCAATTTTGATTTTTATATATATATTTCAACATTTTTATTCTTTCCATCAGAGTGTATCTATCCTCCCCCACCCTCCCCCTTACCCCTCCTCTACCCCCCCCCCCCCCCCCCCCCGACCTGCTTGGTATGCTTTTAAATGATCAATGAGCACATTATAACCCTCACAGACATAACTAAACTAATAGTTTGGCTCAGTAATGCACATGCATGAACATACCCAATTGTTACCAGGCTTTCTGCGAGCAACAAGCAATCATGAAACAGTGATGGGACCAGAGATTCTAGAGAAGAGCTACTGTAAGCATTTGGAAACAGCACAAAAATTGGGTTTAGATCGGGAGTGGCCTAGTGGTTAGGGTAGTGGACTTTGGTCCTGAGGAACTGAGTTCAATTCCTACTTCAGGCACAGGCAGCTCCTTGTGACTCCGGGCAAGTCACTTAACCCTCCATTGCCCCATGTAAGCCACATTGAGCCTGCCATGAGTGGTAAAGTGCGGGGTACAAATGTAACAACAAAAAAAATCCATAGGCTCATTTATGCTGATGAATGACAATTTTTAATGTAGTGGTGGATGTCATTGAAATAAAGACTGAAGACCCTTTAATTTGTACAAGAGGCCAGTACTGCATGGGGCCTTTACTCTCCTCAGGTAGGCTGCAGTCAACTTCATTCCAGTCACAGATCACAGGTTTTAAGAACCCCTGAGCTGGAGTGCACAGGTGGGCAAGAGTAACATGGTGCCATCATCCCTAGCCCAAGAGGGGGGGATGAGGAAGAGGTCTTTGTCCCACTTCCCCCCCCCCCCCCCCCCCCACACACACACTGAGGGCAAAGGTAACGACGATTGTAACTGGACAATTGGCTGCCCTGGAGGTGGAAGAGCAGGTAAAGATTAAAAGGGGGCAAGCCTGGTGGCTCGCCTTCTTTCTGTTCTTGCTCCCACCCCACCCCACCCCCTCAACTCACAGGTGGTTGGAGGAAAGGTATAGAATGGCTGGGGAACAAGAGGGGAGGCAGTTTCCTGAGCCAGTTAGAGCAATGGCCAGGGCTGAACCACAGCAGGCGGGCAGCCAAAAGTTCACAGGTCAGCGCTGTCTGAAAGGCCAATCAGAGGCACATACCTTGGGGCTGAGGGCTGATGGGACTGGCTGCGCCAACTATGATATCGGCCTGACTGGCTAAGATGGCAGGCTGAGGGCTTGATCCAGGACAGAGGAAATGTTCTGTAGTTGGCTAAAGAATGGATTCACTGTGTACATGTAATAAAGCTGCAACCTTGTATGGCAGTTAATCTGTTAGTGTATTTATTGGGTGTGCTATGGGTGGGAAGGGAGCTAATGACCACTCAGGTTACAGCACCACCACCACCACCACCACAACAACAACAACAAGAATTCAGCAAAGAAGTGACACTAGTTTGCAGTGAGTTATAGCTAGTCTCATCCCAGGGCTGTCTCGATGATGTGTTAAGTGCTATGGCTACATAGGGCACAAGAGACAGGGGCACAAAAATCACTACCCGCCCATTGCCCTAAGAAAAAAGAGGACACATGCCATGCCCCTGTCACACCCCTGCCCCACCCCTTGTTACTTTGACCCCCACCCAAAGAAAGCCAGATTCCCTCTCCCCCACCATGTAGATCCCCTCTCCAGTTTTCTAGCCTCCCTCCACCCTCATGACTCCATTCACTACCCTTCCATTACCTTTGTGTGGTGCCCTGCTGGTCTAGTGATATCTTTGGGGCAGGAAAGAGCCCCCTCTTTCCTGCCCCACACGTCTGCAGACTCTTTCCCAGGCACCGATTCAAAATGGCTGCCGAGTGTTCAAGCAGTGCCCTCCGCGTGAACTCTCTGCAACCATTTTGAATTGATGCTGGGAGAAAAGCAGTCTGCAGATGTGCTGGGCAGGAAAGAAGGGGCTATTTCCTGCCCCAAAGAGGTCCCTAGACCAGCAAGGCATCACACTAAGGTAAAGGAGAGGAGAGGATGATAGGATGCCTTCCTGCCCATCCGCCTGCCAGCCTGCCTGTTTGTCTGAAAATCTGGACAAACGGGAAGGTAAAACTTGACGTGTGGTAACCCTAGCCCATTGGCTCCTCTGCATTGGTTTCAACGGGGGCGGGGGGGAACACTAGGAGGCATGTCGCACAGGGTGCAATTTCGGCTTGGGATGCTTCTGTCTGATCCTGTCTATCTCATTCTGCCCAGCAGTGTTGCCAGTTACCCGGTCCCCAAACCCGCCCTAAAAGTTCACACCCCACCCCCGCCGTCATCAACCACGCCCCCGCCGTCATCAACCCCGCCTCTGCCATCATCAGCTCCACCCCCGCCGTCATCAACCCCGCATCCATCATCAGCCCAAAACGTCATCAACCCCGGCCAAAACGTCATCAAACCCCGCCCAAAACGTCATTAGCCCTGCCCCAAAAACCGCACAAAAAACAGCGGAAAAACCCAAAAAATAGTCCAAAAAACTGCGACCCGCAGCAGACAAAAATTTCCCGCAGCGGGTCGCGGAAAACCGCCCAATTGGGCGGGAAAACCGCCCACCTGGCAACCGTGCTGCCCAGCCTAGCTGGGATATTCACTGTGAAATCCCTACAGAATACCTGATTGGGCAGATTCACAAGTAACATTTCTGTTTCTTTTTTTTCTCCTCATCTCTATCTGATCTTTGAATCCTGGGCAAATTTGAAATCTTTTTTCTCTTCAGCTCTTGATTTCCCAAACCCCTCTCTATGCTCCAATTGGCTCTTAGGCTCATGTGATCAAGCAGGGCAGAGTGCCAAAGAGGTTGAAGAAAAACAGGAGACGGGATGACGTCAAAAAGTTGAAGCCACTTTGGTTAATCTCTGTTTTTGCTCCCGTGTGCAGCCGTCATTCAAGTACACATAAAGTAAACAGACCTATGAGCTGCTGCATCCACGTTGTCATTCTTTATTGCTGGTGTTGGTGCACGCCGAAAACCTGCGGTAGAAAATAATTTTCTATTTTCTACTGTGGGGGCATTCCCGGCGGTATTTGACAGTTGGTGTGTGGGTAACATTTGACCCCTTACCACTAAGTCAGTGTGTGACGTTAAGGGCTCAGGCTGTAAATAGTCAATAGCTGGTTTTAATTTTATTGCATGACTATTTCCTGGTCCCCCCTAAAAACCCTTTTTTCCAGACGCAATGGAGAAATGGTCCAGCGCATGTCCAATACACGTGCCCACCATGGGCATAGTTTGGGGGGGGGGGGTATTGTCCCCCCAAATGCAGGGCTGGCACAACACTGCAGGCAGCTCTTGGTCCCTCCTTCTCGCCCTCTCAGCTCCCCGACAGACCTCCTGCCTCCTCTTCGTTCCTTCCTGCCTCCCCGCATTTAAACCTTTTATTTTCAGTCACAGCGATGGCAGTGAAGAAAACAGCACAGCAGGCTCGCCTCCAGCCTTTCCCTTCCCTCACAGACAGTGTCCCACCTTCTTATGATAATATATTTCCTGTTTCCGCGAGGGCGGGACACTGTGAGGGAAGGGAAAGGCTGGAGGCGAGCCCGCTGTGCTGTTTTCTTCACTGTCGTCGCTGCAACTGAAAATAAAAGGTTTAAACATGCGGGGGGGGGGGGCAGGAAGGAATGGAGAGGAGGGCTGTCGGGGTGGGTGGGAGGGTAGACTGCTCCCATTTGTGTCCCTGGGGACAAGGCACACCCAGTAACCCTGTGGGCTTTAAGCCCATGGCTCCGGCTCCCCCCTTTCCGGTAGGGAGCCCGGCTTGGAGTAAAAGATCACTTCCGGTCACTGGAGCTCCCTATTACAGCTCACCCTACCCCTCAGCCAGGGCATGGGTGCGTAGATGCATGATGCCATGTTATGGGCAGATCCATGCAGTTGGGCCCTCCGCCTTACTATTTTGTAGCACACCTACTACTACTACTACTGTTTAGCATTTCTATAGCGCTACAAGGCGTACGCAGTGCTGCACAAACATAGAAGAAAGACAGTCCCTGCTCAAAGAGCTTACAATCTAATAGACAAAAAATAAAGTAAGCAAATCAAATCAATTAATGTGTACAGGAAGGAGGAGAGGAGGGTAGGTGGAGGCGAGTGGTTACAAGTGGTTATGAGTCAAAAGCAATGTTAAAGAGGTGGGCTTTCGGTCTAGATTTAAAGGTGGCCAAGGATGGGGCAAGACGTAGGGGCTCAGGAAGTTTATTCCAGGCGTAGGGTGCAGCGAGACAGAAGGCGCGAAGTCTGGAGTTGGCAGTAGTGGAGAAGGGAACAGATAAGAAGGATTTATCCATGGAGCGGAGTGCACAGGAAGGGGTGTAGGGAAGGACGAGTGTGGAGAGATACTGGGGAGCAGCAGAGTGAGTGCTTTTATAAGTTAGTAGAAGAAGTTTGAACAGGATGTGAAAATGGATAGGGAGCCAGTGAAGTGACTTGAGGAGAGGGGTAGTATGATTAAAGCGACCCTGGCGGAAGACGAAACAGGCAGCAGAGTTTTGAACTGATTGGAGAAGGGAGAGGTGACTAAGTGGGAGGCCAGCAAGAAGCAGATTGCAGTAGTCTAAACGAGAGGTGACAAGGGTGTGGATGAGGGTTTTGGTAGAGTGCTCGGAAAGAAAGGGGTGGATTTTACGGATGTTGTAAAGAAAGAAACGACAGGTCTTGGCGATCTGCTGGATATGAGCAGAGAAGGAGAGAGAAGAGTCAAAGATGACCCCAAGGTTTCGAGCTGAGGAGACAGGGAGAATGAGAGAGCCATCAACAGAAATAGAAAACGGGGGGAGTGGGGAGGTGGGTTTGGGGGGAAAAATGAGAAGCTCGGTTTTGGTCATGTTTAATTTCAGGTGGTGTTGAGACATCCAGACAGCAATGTAAGACAAGCACGCTGAAACTTTGGTTTGGATGCAAGGTGAGATATCAGGGGTAGAAAGGTAGATTTGGGAGTCTTCAGCATAGAGATGGTAGGAAAAGCCATGGGATGAGATTAATGAACCAAGGGAAGAAGTGTAGATAGAAAGAGGAGGGGACCAAGAACAACCCTGAGGTATGCCGACAGGCAGAGGGATAGAAGTAGAAGAGGATCCACCAGAGTGAACACTGAAGGTGCGGAGGGAGAGGTAGGAAGAGAACCAGAAAAGGACAGAGCCCTGGAATCCAAGTGAGGACAGGGTATCGAGGAGTATGCTGTGATCGACAGTGTCAAAAGCAGCGGAAAGATCAAGAAGAATGAGGATGGAATAGAGACCTCTGGATTTAGCCAGTAATAGGTCATTGGAGACTTTAGTAAGCGCAGTTTCGGTTGAGTGGAGAGGGCGAAAACCAGATTGTAGTGGGTCAAGAATAGCATGGGAGGAGAGAAAATCAAGGCAGCGGTGGTGAACAGCACACTCAAGTAATTTGGAGAGAAAAGGGAGGAGGGAGATGGGTTGGTAATTAGAGGGACAAGTAGGGTCGAGTGAAGGCTTCTTAAGGAGAGGTGTGACCACAGCATGTTTAAAGGCAGTAGGGACAGTTGCAGTGAAAAGTGAGAGGTTGAGAATGTGACAGATAAAAGTCAATGTATAAGTGTGTCAGGCTTTTCACACCTCTTTACTTCTGTTTTAGCTCACCCTTTGTCTTGGTGCATTTGCATTTCATTTTTATACTATAGAAAGAGTTGATTATTAATGCATAAGAAAGGGGCAAAAGGGCTGCAGGGGAGCTGTGAGAAAGAGGATCCGGTGCTCTGCACAAACTCTGGAAGGAAAAGCTGAGTTGGGAGTGAGAAAAGCACAAACTGACCACAGGGAGGTAATATGAGCTAACTGGGGATAGAGGAGAGGGGAGGGAAAATTGGATCTGTATGGACAGGTAATATAGGAGGTGAGGAAAACTACAAGAGAGAAATGGATCAAGGATTTCTCAGTATATTCTGTCAACCAGTTTGGTGCAGCATACTTGCATGAAAAGTACATAAGCTCCCACATTTGCACATAGAAGCACAAAACAAAACAAAAACCACTTTGTGTAGATATATTGACAGAAGAGTGAGCTTAAAGTACAGTGATCTATAAAAATCAAAACAATATCAAACAGAGCTAAAAATATATCATAGGAGCCCTTAGAATAATGACCACTCATAATGTAATCTTGTTCTTTGGAAGGTAAAGCATGAGTGGCACTACTGTTTGAGAGCAGGAAGTCATTTCCTGCTTCCATTAACCATCACTGGTTACCTCCGATAAGAGATATATGGAGTCCAGTGCTTACCTCAAACTCTCAAGGGCAATAATAATCAATTTTTAATCATTATAAGTGCACTCCTCATGACAACATGGATATCCCAGAATTCAAGGATAGCAGTATTGAAATAACACCCCTATCATGGTCAGACCATTTTCTAATTAAATTCTCCCTAATTGACCACCTGAAACAAATGGCACCTCCCAGAGTTTGGAAGGAGATCAGAGACAAAAAAAAAGCTGACCACTGAGAATTTCCTAGAGGCCTTGGATTATCCACATGTGGATGAAAAGACAACAGTGTTAGAACAAGTTGACATCTGGAATCCATACTTAGCCAAGACCTTAGAGAAAACAGCACCACTAAAAAAGTTCTTATGCCCCACTCACAAACGCTCACCTTGGTTTTCTCCAGAACTTCGGATCCTTAAACGCGAAGGATGAAAACTGGAAAGGAGATGGCGCAAATGTCACCTGGATGAAGACAGGCTAAACTAAAGGAAGCACATGGCAAAGTATCGCCAAACCTTAACTGCAACCAAAAAACAGTATTTCTCTCAATACATTGCTCAGGCTGTCAAGTCAACCAAGCAGTTGTTCAGTATAGTAAACAGCCTACTGCAACCCCCACAACAAAACCAGCCTCCCCAGTCTAAACTGAACTGCAATGATTTTGCTGCATACTTTGCCAACAAAGTTAAAAGTCTCCACCAGGATTTACAGGCAATCCCATCCAGTGCCCAACCAGTCAACCAGGGGTGCACAAACTCGCCCCCTCCTAACAGACACAGATGGAACACTTTTAACCTAATGACAGAGGAGAGCCTTGACAAACTCCTAAGAGACCTTCGACCAACTACCTGCTCCTTCGATCCCTACCCATCAAAGATAGTGCAGAAGGCAAGTATGGGCCTTATAGAAGGCGCCACAAAAATTGTGAACACCTCTCTTTCTAATGAGCAACTACCAACAGCATTTAAAAGGGCAGTGGTTTGCCCTCTGCTGAAGAAAAACAACCTTGACCAAGACAAACTTGAAAGTTACAGGCCAGTATCCAACATCCCGTTTCTAGGCAAAACTCATAGAACAAACATTCTGTGTTCAACTTAATGAATGGCTAGAAAAGAGTAACTGGCTGGATCCATGTCAATCTGGATTGAGACCCGATTATGGAACAGAAACGGTCCTCGTATCCCTGCTAGATGATCTTCACAGAAACTGAGACAAGGGATTCGCCTCGATGTCAGTACTGCTAGATTTCTCAGCAGCTTTTGACACTGTGGATCATGATATCTTGCTAGCACGACTGACAGAAACAGGTATCAATGGAACAGTACTTGCCTGGGTTCAGATCCTAACTATCAGACAAGCAACAATCCATAATGTTTGGCAGCAACTCATCACCACCATGGACACTGACCTGTGGGGTACCACAAGGATCGATACTGTCACCTATTCTGTTCAATAT
Source organism: Microcaecilia unicolor (assembly GCF_901765095.1). NCBI lineage: Eukaryota > Metazoa > Chordata > Amphibia > Gymnophiona > Siphonopidae > Microcaecilia > Microcaecilia unicolor. The sequence goes on along the minus strand of NC_044039.1, from coordinate 182,488,984 downwards.
CTACCTCAAGCCAGTAGCTGAGCTGATTCGGTCAATGGACACTCAGTTGTACATCTATGCGGATGATGTGCAGCTACTCATACCCATTGAACCTGACTTACCTACAGCCTTGAATAAACTGATTACTTGTCTAACATCAATTCAAGAATGGGCTAAACACAACAAACCTTGCCTGAACCCAAGTAAAACCGAGCTCTGGGTCCCTAATAAAAGTGGATACATACCTGACATCAAAATCCCTTTTGGGAAGTATGAACTCCCCCTCAAATCACAAGTCAGGAACCTTGGAATACAGTTAGATTCAACACGTACTCTGATTCCCCAAATCCAAGCAACCTTCAAGAGCTGCTTCTATTATTTGCGACAGCTACGCTGACTCTCTCCTTACATCGAGAAGGTAAATCTTATCCCAGTTGTGCATGCCATGGTAACATCAAGACTGGATTACTGCAATGCACTATACAATGGTCTGACTACAAAGGGCCTGCACCGGCTCCAGTTGATTCAGAATGCAGCAGCAAGCCTCATAGAAGGTTGCAAGTGACGTGACCACATCACACCATTTTTGCAAAAACTTCATTGGCTACCAGTACAATACAGGGCTAAATTTAAAACTCTATGTCTGATCTTTAAGGGCCTGAAAGGAAAGGGCCCCGAGTATCTGAAGAATAGGATGATCCTCCACACACCGCCAAGGACACTAAGGTCCTCCCAAGGACTTTCACTAACTACACCCTCTCCAAAAGACATTATACGATGTGATACCCGCAAGCGAGCCATCTCCGGAGTAGCCCCCACACTCTGGAATGCATTGCCTGAAAGGCTTCGCTTAACACAAGACTATCTCTACTTCAGGAAGCAGGTGACAGCTTGACTCTTCAACCAAGCCTTTAATGGAAGAAGTAACTAACTTGTTAGTCTCACTCACACACACAAGGATTGACTTGAGCTGCACATACTGCAGCGGGACATGTTTATCCACTCCTACCCTAACTGAGGTAATATTTAACCATCTCTCCGACCTCATGTGCAACTTTCTTCAAATCAGTCACCTTACTTTCAAATTCTTCCTACTTTCTTACTCATCTATATGTTACAACTTCGCCTTACCCTTCACTACCAATTATAATGTTCTGTTATGTATTGTGCTGTCATTAGTATACCATGCCATACTTGTATTGTTAGTTGAATATTTTTACTGCTGTTATTGCCTATTGCTCATGTTTGATCTATTCTTACTGTACACCGCCTTGAGTGAATTCCTTCAAAAAGGTGGTAAATAAATCCTAATAAATAAATAAACATTTACAGCCCGTTGAATGAAGTAAAGAGTTAGCTGTACACCTTTGATGGTTTGTGACAAAAACTAGTGTCAAAAGAAATTTATGTTGTGCGGCCTTCCATAAAGTTGATAGGGAGGTAGCAACGGTATAGATGCAACACCTCCAGTTTAACAGGAGCCCTGTTTCACTACCATCATCAGAAACTGGCGTCCCTCTATTTCTCATAATGCATGCCAACTCAATTTCCAGAAGTGGACCTGTGCTTCATTCAGCTTGCTTTCTTGATTTTTTTGGAGGGTTTGGTGTGAGAAAGTCTAGCAGATGGAAGCCAGCTCCGTAGTTACTAGTGGGTACTGAGTACCCAAGCTCTTTCATTCTGTCCAAGGAAAGCTAATTTATATTGTGTATGGCACTCACAATCATTTTGAAATGTTGGCACCTATGCTGTACATACATATGAGAAAACATTGACTGAGATCCCTTTCTCTAATAAAAATTAGCAAAATCCAAATGTACCAGTTATGTTCACAAATAAAGAGCTCTTTTTCAGAGATGCTATGCTATTCTGTCTTATATACTGCACATATTATCCAAAACGGACTTCTAGTCAGTTCACAAATGAGAATTAACATAGTAACATAGTAGATGACGGCAGAAAAAGGCCTGCACAACAAGATAAACTCACATGTGCCATTTTTTGTGTATACCTTACCTTGATTTGTACCTGTCTTTTTCAGGTCACAGACCGTATAAGTCTGCCCAGCACTATCCCCGCCTCCCAACCACCAGCCCCGCCTCCCACCACCAGCTCTGGCACAGACCGTATAAGTCTGCCCAGCACTATCCCCACCTCCCAACCACCAGCCCTGCCTCCCACCACCGGCTAAGCTTCTGGGGATCCCTTCCTTCTGAGCAGGATTCCTTTATGTTTATCCCACGCATGTTTGAATTCCGTTACCGTTTTCCTCTCCACCACCACCCGCGGGAGGGCATTCCAAGCATCCACCACTCTCTCCGTGAAAAAATACTTCCTGACATTTTTCTTGAGTCTGCCCCCCTTCAATCTCATTTCATGTCCTCTTGTTCTACCGCCTTCCCATCTCCGGAAAACGTTCGTTTGCTGATTCATACCTTTCAAATATTTGAACGTCTGTATCATATCACCCCTGTTTCTCCTTTCCTCCAGGGTATACATGTTCAGGTCAACAAGTCTCTCCTCATACGTCTTGTAATGCAAATCCCATGCCATTCTTGTAGCTTTTCTTTGCACCACTTCCATTTTTTTAACATCCTTCACAAGATACGGCCTCCAAAACTGAACACAATACTCCAGGTGGGGCCTCACCAATGTCTTATACAGGGGTATTAAAACCTCTTTTCTTCTGCTGGTCACACCTCTCTCTATACAGCCTAGCAATCTTCTAGCTACGGCCACCGCCTTGTCACACTGTTTCGTCACCTTATAATAAAACAGTAATTATATCAACATAAAATAACATAGAATTAATTTAAAAGCATTCAAACCCAAAACTCCTAACTAGGGAGACTCAAAGAGATAAGTTTTCAAAAATTTATGAAACTTTACGGGGGACATTGTATTTCTTTTAAACCTTTTTGGTAATAAATTCCAGAGTCTAACCCCTTGTACTGAAAAAAGTTTATATATCATATACTCTTAGTAGATGGAAATCCTAAACATAGAATCCTTAAATTTGCCTCAGTGTTAGTAATGCTAGATTTCTCAGCAGCGTTTGACACTGTGGATCATGATATCATGCTAGCATGACTGGCAGAAACAGGTATCAGTGGAACAGTACTTGCGTGGATCAGATCCTATCTATCAGACAGGCAACAATCCATAATGTTTGGCAGCGCCTCATCGCCACCATGACCACTATGACCTGTGGGGTACCACAAGGATCAATACTGTCACCTATTCTGTTCAATATCTACCTCAAGCCACTAGCCGAGCAGATTAGGTCAATGGACACTCAGTTCTGCATCTATGCAGATGATGTAGAGCTACTCATACCCACTGACCCTGACTTACCTATAGCCCTGAATGAACTGATTACCTGTCTAACATCAATTCAAGAATGGGCTAAGCACAACAAACTTTTACCTGAAGGTTCTCTGGGTCCCTAACACAGATGGACACATACATGACATCAAAATCTCTTTTGGGAAGAATGAACTGCCCCTCAAATCACAAGCCAAGAACCTTGGAATACAGTTAGATTCAACACGTACTCTGATTCCCCAAATCCAAGCAACTTTCAAAAGCTGATTCTACTATTTACGACAACTACGCTGCCTCTCCTTACATCGAGAAGGAAAATCTTATCCCAGTTGTGCACGCCATGATAACATCAAGACTGGATTACTGTAATGCACTCTACAATGGTCTGACCACAAAGAGGCTGTACCAGCTCCAATTGATTCAGAATGTTGCAGCAAGACTCATAGAAGTTTCCAAGGGAGATGACTACATCACACCATTTTTGCACAATTGGCTACCAGTACAATAGAGGGCTAAATTTAAAACTCTCATTTACCCCCCCCCCCCCCAAACCCACCTCCCCACTCCCCCCATTTTCTATATCTGTTGATGGCTCTCTCATTCTCCCTGTCTCCTCAGCTCGTAACCTTGGGGTCATCTTTGACTCTTCTCTCTCCTTCTCTGATCATATCCAGCAGATCGCCAAGACTACTACTACTGCTATTTAGCATTTCTATAGCGCTACAAAGCATACGCAGCGCTGCACAAACATAGAAGAAAGACAGAACCCCTTTTTTAGAGGAAGGTCGCGGCCACTGGGGCCGAGGCAAGAGTGGAAGATTTTGGCGAGGGAAAAGAGGAATGCGACGAATGGCTCAACAGGGTGCTTCCAGCAAACAAGAGTATCCAGTCTTAAGAAGAATTCTCAAATTGTCATCTGGAGAGCTGATAAATATGGAGCTGTCATAGTTCAAGATCGATCAGCATGTGATAAAGAAGTATTATGACAGCTGGGTAATGAGATTGGCTATGCTGAACTTAATGATGATCCTATATCCTTTTTAAGAGCAAAGATTTTTCAGTTAACAGGAGATGTGTATGCAAACAGCTTAATTACACAAAAAGAATTTTAGTTTCTTAATGGCACCTTTTCTAAGACACCAGCATTCTATATACTAGAACACTAAAACACTAGTGGACCCACCAGGGAGATCTATCGTTTCAAGTTGGGGTTCTTTTCTGGAGCCACTTTTGATTTGTGTGGACATTTTCTTTGCGTCCTTTAGTGACTGAAGGAAGTTCTTACATTAAAGATTATACTCGTTGTATGAACTATTTAATCAATTGGGCTGGTTTGTTTGCTAGTGACCCTGGATGTAGTTTTGTTGTACACTGTTATTCTACAAGATGAAGCTTTGATGATACATGGCAAATATTTAGATTGACTTACACTTAAGGATGTTCCTACTTCATTCTTCTTAGGTTTGGCATCTTTAGTAATGAAGAATAATTTTTTCCAATATGGCGGGCGGATGTTTCAACAGATTTCTGGAGGTGAACCTTTTTATGATAAATTTTGAAGAACAGTATGTATATTCTTGTTTGTTCCAAGACAACATCAAATTATGGGTTTGCTTTATTGATGATGTGTTCCTGCTATGACGAGGCAAAAGGGATGCACTTGACAGGTTTGTGGACTACATTCAAGAATTAAGCCCACTATGCATTGTGACGAATATGAAATCGCCTATTTGGATGTGATGGTACAGAAGAAAAACAATATGTTTCAAACTATGGTTTTTCGGAAACTAACTGATGTGAACACCTTTTTGGAATATTCAAGCTGCCATCCAAGGGCTCTCAAGGACAGTCTTCCTTTTTCTCAACTACTCAGATATTGATGAATTTGTTCTGAAGAAAGAGAATTTTGGTCACAGACTCGTTCCCTTTGTAGAAGGCTTCTAGACCAAGGATATCCTGAAAAAGTTGTCTCTAATGCATACCATAGAGCAAAATATAATAATAGAGACCTTTTATTGCAATCTCAACCTCAAATTACTGATGAGGAGGAAGCTGTTCATTGTTCAGACCTGTGTTTTAAGATATACATCAAAGGCATCCAGTGTCACACATGTGCTTAAAAAAACATTGGAGTGTTTTGACCACATTACCTGTATTTTCTCAGTCGAAAGTGCATTTTGCTTACTGTAGGGGTAATAATTTAAAAGAGTTTTTATGCTCCTCAATTTTACTGGCAGTAGCTCAAACTTGAGAGGTTTTGAAAGGCATAGAAAATGTAATGATTGTGCGATGTGCTCTATTATGTTTAGGACCCTTCTACTAACAGAGAATATACTTTTTTTTGTTAATACCACCTGTCAAACTGAATATCCAGCTCATTTTCGAAAGTGATCACTGGTGATCTTCCGACACAAATCGGGAGATCGCCAGCGATCTCATGATCCCGGCCAAATCGGTATTATTGAAAGCCGATTTTGGCCGGCACCAACTGCTTTTTTGTCGCGGCGCCGGGCAACCTTCAAGGGGGCATGTTGGTAGGGTAGCGAAGGCGGGGCAGGGGCGTGGGTACGAGATGGCAGGCTTCGCCTTATAAAGGAAAAAAAGTGGCCGGCTCGAACAAGCATTTCGCCGGCTGGACTTGGTCCATTTATTTTTAGGACCAAGTCTCAAAAAAGTGCCCCAATAGACCAGATAACCACCGGAGGGAAGTGGGGATCACCTCCCCTTACTTCCCCAGTGGTCACCAACCCCATCCCACTCAAAAAAACTAAAACATTTTTTGCCAGCCTGTATGCCAGCCTGACATGTCATACCCAGCTCCTTGACAGCAGTATGCAGGTCTCTGCAGTTTTTAGTGGGTGCAGTGCACTTCAGGCAGGTGGACCCAGGCCCATCCCCCCCACCTGTTACACTTGTGATTGTTAATGTTGAGCCCTCCAACCCCCCCCCAAACCCACTGTACCCACATGTAGGTGCCCCCCTTCACCCCTTAGGGCTATGGTAATGGTGTAGAGTTGTGTGGAGTGGGTTTTAGGGGGGGTGTCGGGGGACTCAGCACCCAAGGTAAGGGTGCTATGCACCTGGAAGCTATTTTTGGTTTGTTTTTTTATTTTTTTTAAGTGCCCACTAGGGTACCCGGTTGATGTCCTGGCATGTGAGGGGGGCCAGTGCACTACAAATGCTGGCTTCTCCCACGACCAAATGCCTTGCATTTCGCTGGGTTTGAGATGGCCGGGCACGGTTTCCATTATGGCTGGAAAACGAAGCCGGCCATCTCATGTAAACCCGGCGATTCTGCTGTAAACCCGGCGAGCGATTTGGCCGGTGCCAAGCGTATTTCGAAAATACGCTTGGCTCCACCCCCTCACGGAGCCATCCCCGAAGATGGCCAGCCATCGATTTGGCCGGCGCCGTTCAATTATGCCCCTCCACGTTATCTACTGCATCATTTGCCCCTGTGATAAGCTGTACATGGGGCAAACTTCCCACCATCTGTATATCCGCCTGATGGAACATAAGAGCACTACTAAGACCCAGAAAACAACTTCTCCTTTAGCGATCCACTGCGTTGCTAAACAGCATGCCTTTGAAACATTATGTTGTCTAGTACTGCAACAAATAACGCCATTAGTGAGGAGCGGTGATAGACATTGTCTATTATTACAAAAAGAGCAACAGTGGATCTCTAGACTGAATTCAATGACACCATGGAGGGGCATAATCGAAAGGGACACCCAATTTTGTTGAGGATGTCCTTACAAAATGTCCCGATGGAGGGGTGGGGAAACCCGTATTATCGAAACAAGATGGACGTCCATCTTTCGTTTCGATAATACGGTCAGGGACGCCCACATCTTGAAATTTAGATCGTCCTTAGAGATGGTCATTCCTAGACTTGGTCGTTTCTGATTTTCAGCAATAATGGAAACCAAGGACGACCATCTCAGAAACGACCAAATGCAAGCCCTTTGGTCGTGGGAGGAGCCAGCATTTGTAGTGCACTGGTCCCCCTGACATGCCAGGACACTAACCGGGCCCCCGCAGGGGCACTGCAGTGGACTTCATAAATTGCTCCCAGGTGCATAGCTCCCTTACCTTGTGTGCTGAGCCCCACAAAACCCACTATCCACAACTGTACGCCTCTACTATAGCCCTTATGGGTGAAGGGGGCACCTAGATGTGGGTACAGTGGGTTTGTGGTGGGTTTTGGAGGGCTCGCTGTTTCCTCCACAAACGTAACAGGTAGGGGGGGGGATGAGCCTGGGTCTGCCTGTCTGAAGTGCACTGCACCCACTAAAACTGCTCCAGGGTCCTGCATACTGCTGTGATGGAGCTGACATCTGAGGCTGGCATAGATTTGTGTCGAAAGATGGGGGTCCTTCTCTTTCAAAAATGAGCCTGCATGTAGTTTAAATGCCAAAATTGAATGGTATCATTTTTTTCTAATAATTTGACTATTCTCTTTTTGCTTTTTTTAAAAAGTTTTCGATTGGTCCTGTCCTTTTGCTGGAATTTCCTTGATTGGCTTCTGCTTGTCAGAGCATCTGACGTCATGTAATGGATATAAAGAGGGATCGCAATTTTTTATTTTGATTGTGTCTCTGCAGTTCCGTCAGTGCTGAACAGAGTTTAAGTAAGCAGTGTTTTGTGGATGTTAATATGAAGATATTTTTTGAACATATACTGCTATTTTCTCTTCTCTCCACAGATTTTTGACTGACAGACCCTGACGCAGCCTAACAAAATGCTGGCCATCATGGTCTGGTTTTTAGTTCAGTTGGAAGAAAGAGACTATGCAGCTAAGTATTTAAAGCTGATAACTTTGCTATTTAATGAAATCCACAAGTCTATCTGGGAAGTTTTTTGCCAATGATGATGAAGCCCTGCTTAATCAGCCGATAGCTGGGAGCTTCTTCAGGCTTTTTCCTCCCTTTATACTATTTTCTTTGCTTATTTACTATTATACAAGGAATCTTTTTTTATTTGTGTTGTTAGACACTATAGATCCTTTTCCCTAATAATTTGTATTGTTATTTGAATATTTTTACTGCTGTAATTGTCTATTATGTTTGATTTATTCTTACTGTATACCGTCTTGAGTGAATTCTTTTAAAAAGGCTGTAAATAATTAATCTCAAAATCCCTCATTACTTTTGTCACTGAATCTTCTATTCTTGGTACAAATATATCAGACCACTCGGCTATCTCTGTTAATGTCTCAGATGTCACATACTATGATAATGGGGCTCATTTTCTAAGCACTTAGCCTTCCAAAGTTCCATAGAAACCTATGGAACAGAGGTTTCTATGGCTATCGGCCTCAAATTCCTAGCTTCGACAGCTTATGTTGCCTCCTTATGACTCCCAAGTCTGCATCAACTCGGTATAAACTCTTGCAAATGTCAAAGCCGAATATATGTTCAACTATTACTTCTGCCTGGGAAAAAGATTTGAGAGTTTCACTTACAATCAAAGAATGGGAGTTTTTTTGTACAAAGACCATGCGTTCCTCATTATCTGCTGCCCTGCTGCAATCAGCATATTTTATTGTACACAAATCCTATTGGACACCTGAAAAATTTTCCAAAGTAAGATCTTCTGTATCCAACTTATGCTGGTCTTGTCAGTCTGCAGTAGGGTCCCTAGAACACATGCTCTATTCCAGCATTAATCTGCAGCTGTATTGGAAATTGATCTGGAGATCCCTTCAGACAATATTTGATAATTCAGATGTGTTAACCTTTAAGGTACTAATTCTTAAAGCATCTACTCCTGGCCTATTAATTCAATTGAAACATGCTAAATTGTTTAATTTAATGACCTCGATTGCACTCCATCTGATAGTTCTACACTGGAAGAATAATCAACATGTCTCCTATCATGAGTGGTGGAATTGGCTTTGTTCATATAGGTGAAATGAAGAAATAGCTGCTTTGAGAACAGGTCATATTTTGTCCTTTCGTAAAACTTGGTCATTGCTAGACAAATATGCAAGTTTAACGGGCTAATAACTGCTTGTTTTTATTTGTTTACATTATAAATTACTTGTTTAAATATGCTGTCTGTTATATTCAATGTTAACCCACTGTCATTTGTTTTTTCTTTTGTTTTATTATGTTCGCGTTTTCTAATTCAAAATTATAAATAAAGATATATTTTTTAAAAAGGCTGTAAATAAATCCTAAAAAATAAAAATAAATAAAAAGCTTTTCCAATGACCCTGTAATGAATCAGTGAATAGGTTGCCTACCCTCTTCAGAATTTAATTCATACATAGTTTTATGAATCAAAATGATCTTAATCTGTGTACATTGTTTGATTGTAAGCCAATGCAAGTCATGCAAAACCATAGAGATTCTATCAAGCGTTTCAAGCCATAAATCAATCTAGCAGCCATATTCTGTAAGAACTGCAGACGTCTCTGTAAATCCTGTTTTCCTGGATTTCTCATGGTTGCACTTGGCCTTGCTAGGACGCCACTGACGGAAATGTCAAAGATTAAACTGCCTTCCTAAAAATTCAACAGTTTCCTGTTTTATAGCAGTAACAGGAATGAGGGACTCTGTCTCACAAGGAAGGAAGGAAGGTAATCCAAGGATAAAAATGGCTTTTGTTTGTTGTATTGATTTATTTACAGTTTGTACAGACTCCTAAAAGCAGCTGCATTCCAACCTCTCTCCCTATCAATATTTGCACTGAACATAAAATGTACAATGTAAAATTACTTAATAAACAAAGAAGTAGGTGTGAGGTATCACCATACCAAGATATATGCATGCAGGAGGAGGTGGTGCTGGCATTTTGCCACCAGATACTTAGTTCTTATCTCCAATTCAAACACAGTTTGTACAATTTATCATTTCTATGACACCAAAGATGTACATAGTGCTGTACAGGATAATTCACTTAGGGATATGTTTACTAAGGTGCACTGAAATCAGGGCCTCATGTGTTCTAATGAGACTTTCTCCTGCGCTAAGCCAGTGGCGTACCAAGGTGGGGGCGGTCCGCCCCGGGTGCACGCCGCTGGAGGGGTGCCGCGCGCCTGTCGGCTCTTCGGTTTCATGCTCCCTTTGCCCTGTAATGGGTTACTTCCTGTTCCGGGGCAGAGGGAGCATGAAAACGAAGAGCTGGCAGGTGTGCGGCACCCCCCCCCCCCCCCCCCCAGCGGCATGCGCCCTGGGGGGGTGTCTTTCGTCGGGGGATCGGGGGTTCTTTCGCCGGGGGGGAGGACGTCGCGCTGTTCCGGGGGCGCTGCACCCGGGGGCGGGGCGCATCGGCGATCCGCCCCAGGTGTCAGCCCCCCCTAGGAACGCCACTGCGCTAAGCCAGGATTTAACATGACACATTTTAAGGCCTTTATTTATTTTTTATTTGCAGGTCATGCACTCATGTTGTCATTAGTGTGCAAGACTTGCAAAACATTAACGCTGGAGCACTTACCACCTCTTGTTTAGGTGACACTAAGTGCTCCTGCATTAGGTCAGCAGATCAAGAGAGTGTGAAATGACCAAACCAAAAGGTGGACTTAACCGGCTAAGTTCTATCTGGCTATTTATAATAGTTCAGCATTGAATTTCCAGGGATTTATTTATTTATTTAATACATTTGTATCCCACATTTTCCCGCATAGCAGTAGGCTCAATGTGGCTTACAGGTTCCGGAGAGGAGATTACCAACTCCGGATCCTGCCGCCAGCCCCTTTTAATTGTTATCTTTCAAATACTTGCACATTGGGCATGCTAGTAGTATTAAGCTATATTTTTTGTTTCCTAAATACATTTTGAAGATGCAGTGTGGAGACAGGAAAAGGGCCTAAACTGAACACAAAAGGCGTAGGTCAGGGTTTGGCATTGTGGTTTCCTAGGAGACAAACAGCCTGCTGAACACATTTGTACAGGACAAGTTCTCCCCCTCTAGTCTATTATCATTCTAAAACCTTTAGTTGGAATAAGTCTATCCAGTTTCTAGGACTATACTATGCAAAAGTGAAAGTAATGTGACACCGATCTGCAACATGGAAGGCTGAAATCCATGCAAAACAGAGTTAAGAAATATGAAGTATAAATAAATAAATTAGGTTGTTAGCCTATGAAAACTATACCATGTGCAAAGATTCAAAAATAAATACCATAGTATATGCAATTTTTTTCATAAGATTATCAAACTCCTTTTTACTCTGTCTTATCTTCCTATATATGCTGTCTATTAAGATGTTTTAATGTGTGTTGTGTTGACATTGGGAGTAGCATACTGTTTTATATTATGCACTATTTGAATGTTTTTCACTGATTTAATCGCATATTGCCTATGTCTAGGTTATTCTTGCTGTACACAGCCTTGGGTGAATTTCTTCAAAAAGATATTAACCCCCAGTTTACTAAGCTGTGCTAGAGGCTGCCATATTCTATTGCTGACACAGCCCATTCACTTTGAATGGACTGTGTCGGCATTGTCGCATAGTAGCCGTTAGTGCGGCTTTGTAAACAGGGGGGGGTTTATAAATTCTAATAAATAAGGGGATCCTTTTACTAAAAGTTAAGCCCTTATGAACGTCAACATGTACACGCTGGAAGACAGGCAGAAGATAGGGGATATGATAGAGACATTTAAATACCTCAGTGGCGTTGTGAGTCTTTTTCAAATGAAGGAAAACTCTGGAATGAGAGGGCATAGGATGAAGTTAAAAGGAAATAGGCTTAGGAGGATGTTATAATGTCGTTGTATCGCTCCATGGTGCGACCGCACCTTGAGTATTGTGTTCAATTCTGGTCGCCACATCTCAAGAAAGATATAGTAGAATTGGAAAAGGTGCAGCAAAGGGCGACTAAAATGATAGTGGGGATGGGACGACTTCCCTATGAAGAAAGATTAAGGAGGCTAGGGCTATTCAGCTTGGAGAAGAGACGGCTGAGGGGAGACATGATAGAGGTATATAAAATAATGAGTGGAGTGGAACAGGTGAATGTGAAGCGTCTGTTCACGCTTTCCAAAAATACTAGGACTAGGGGGCATGCGATGAAACTACAGTGTAGTAAATTTAAAACAAATAGGAGAAAAGTTTTCTTCACCCAACGTATAATTAAACTCTGGAATTTGTTGCCGGAGAAAGTGGTGAAGGCGGTTAGCTTAGCAGAGTTTAAAAAGGGGTTGGACGGTTTCCTAAAGGACAAGTCCATAAACCACTACTAAATGGACTGGGGAAAAATCCACAATTCCAGGAATAACATGTATAGAATGTTTGTACGTTTGGGAAGCTTGCCAGGTGCCCTTGGCCTGGATTGGCCGCTGTCGTGGACAGGATGCTGGACTCGATGGACCCTTGGTCTTTTCCCAGTGTGGCATTACTTATGTGCTTATGTACTTATGAGGATTCTAAGGAAATATTGTTCCACGGAAGGGGTGGTGGAATCGTTAAATGGCCTCCCGGTGGAAGTTGTGGAGATGAGAACTGTGTCAGAATTTAAGAAAGCATGGGAGATCCCTTAGGAAAAGAATGAGTTAGTGGTTACTGAGGAAAGGCAGACTGGATGTTTCTGTGTTTCTATAAGGGCCAGATTCTATATATGGTGCCAAAAAAATCGGTGCCGAAAAAAACATGCTTAGTTCTATCCTTGCAACACAGGGTGCAAGCATCTGAGCTAGGGTCACATCCTGGGAGGATTCTTGCTTGGGGCCTCCCTTATTTGTTCTGCCAGAGGGCTTTCAGTTCCCTGCTCTCTATCTGAGCACCAGTCTGGCCAAGAGGGCGGTACTCAGACAGAGAGCAGGGAGTTGAAAGCCCCATGGGCAGGAAAGGTCTGTGTGCAGACCTCGGGCCCGAAGATGGTGGCGGCGCCAGTAAGTCCTCCACCGACGAGTTTATCGGCGGAGTCCACTAAAGATTTAGTGCAGCAGATATCGGTTGTGCTCGAGGACAAACTGTCTAAGCTGCAAACATCGGTGGATCACATCCAAGACTCCTTGGAACGACAGGGAGCGCGAATTCAGCAGGTAGAGGACCGTATATTGCCTCAGGAGGATCGTGCTGAGACGGCGGACATGAAGATTCTGGTGCTTGAGAAGCAGTGTGCACTTCTAATGCAGCAAGTTGATGATCAAGAGAACAGGGGCAGGCGAAACAATCTGCAATATTATAGGTTTGCCTGAATCTGTTAAAGGAACGGATCTTTGGAACTTCATCGAGAGGTGGTTGCCAGAATATCTAAACATACAGTTTCCAGATAAGGTGTTGAGAGGATCCATCATGTTGGGGCCTTGCGTGAGGGGGAGCATCGTCTGAGACCTGTGCTGGCCAGAATTCTCAATTATGCAGATAAAGATCGAATACTACAGGCATATAGAGGAAAGAAATCGATTGACTACGACGGACATAAGCTGCTGCTGTTCCAAGATTACTCGGCACGTGTTGCTGATCAGAGGAGGCAGATGGGCCGGCATTGTAAGCAACTTTTTGACAAAGGGATAAGATTTGCACTATTGTATCAGGCGAAGGTGCATGACAACAAAACTAACTTTTTTACCGAGCCTGGAGATTTGGGCTCTTTTGTGAACAAGCTGTAATGATTGACGGAAGTGTGCGACTTTGCTTTACAATGCTGCACAGGTGCTGAGCGGGAGTCTGGTTTGTGTCTTACACGTTTTTACTACTGCTGAGGAGCCTGATGTTAATTGGCAGCCTGGACCTCGGCCTGGGGCTCGGGTGAGCCTGAAGGAGAAGTTGGACTATGTCTCTTTTCTTCTTCATTGGTTGATTTAAACAGGGGTGTAGTATGTTATTGCTTTAGATTTCCTGTTTCTTAGGAGGATCTTTCTTTTATTGCTTATAGAAGGGGCTGGGGAGGGGGGCATGGGAAGGTTAGTGGTGTGGAGGAAGGGGGATGCTTGTTGTAATTTGGTATGGGTTATATGTGTTTCTTTTGTTGGTCTCCACGGTGGGTTGGTTGGAAGGGAGGGGCGGGTTTGGTTTAACCCATGGGAGGGGTTTTGTTTTGAGGGGGAGGGGTGGGGGGCGTTAGGAGAGATAAGTGCGGTCCTTGTTTGCTGAAATTCTATAGGGCATGGGGGGGGGGGGGGGATTGTTACCACAGAGTGTCTGGAAGGGGAAGTCTTTGTTTTGTGATGTCAGCTCCACTTCTGCCCGGAGGACTCAGCTGAGAGGTCTTCAGGGCACATTGTATTCGTTTGATCCTCGTTTACTGACGGTGCTCCATGGTTGCTCTTAAAGTGGTATCGTTGAATGTTGATGGTGTCCATTCTACGGTGAAAAGAGAAAAAATTTTGCAGGCGCTTAAGAGATTGCACACAGATACTGGAGAGGTCTCACGTTCAGATGAATGTCTGGAGTTGCCCGAAAGATTAGAACGAGTAAAGGGGCTACCTAGTGGGGGAAGTATAAAAATCCCCTGAATCACTGCTAATACGACGACCAGTACTTCAATCAGCATCACATTATGATCTTTTTTTAGAGGAACTTTGAAAGAAGGATACCAAACACTGCCCACCACAACCAATTCCTCACAACAGATCATTTCAAAGGGGCAGAGGAAGACTGGGTCCACCCCAGCGGTTTTATTACCGAGTACTGTTGAGCAGAATGTAATTAGAGAGTTAGCTAACAATCACGACATTGTCATCAAGCCTGCTGACAAGGGCAGAGGAATTGTCATTATGAATAGGATTAATAAACATTGTTAGATTTTGTTTGGTTCCAGTTCTTTGGATAAGCCTGGTTTATAGTCCCACTTCCTGTTATTATTATTTTCTGCTCCGTGAGATCTACTGAGTTCTCCACGTACGTGGATTCTCTTTAGGTTTTAGTATCGGAACTCTGCCATGGCTTTCCAAAGCTGGACCAATGTTTTAAGTTTCAGTGATGATCATCTGAATCAACTTTTACAACATTTAAATCAAGAAGAGGAACATCATCCACTACCCGAGATATCATTGATGCAACAATGGTTGGATATTGTGAATATCAAAAAGAATATTATTAGAAATGATTTACATTTCTTTACTATGCTTAATTACTGTAAATCTAGACGCATCCCTAGAGGCCTTAGAATCTCAAAAGCACCCACAATGTTTCTGGATAATCAGGACTTTCTAGACAAGTCGTGCGCTATTCTTAATAAGTGCAGTCTTGACCTTATGATCCTTATCGCAGAAGCTTCACAGTCAAAGAGTAAGGTACTTAAGGACACGCAAGCCACTAAATTGGACGTTTTACATAGTCAAGATTCTGATTATGATGCAGTACTTAAAGACATTGATATTAAAATAGCCAAGTTTAGGAATGATATCAAAGAAACTAAGAATAGTAAATTTAGGAGAGACGAGGCAGATTATAGGAAGGGTACTATCTATCCATTTTCTAAAGCGAGACCATATTTTACCAGTAATGCTAACTCTAAAAGCACCCATGCTCCAAGATTTCACACCAATACCAAACAGATTCCTCCTACAGATAGTCCTGAACATCTTCCTATTGAGCATAGACATAAGCGTATTAGGAGCGTTTCAGGGGAATTTTTATACTTCCCCACTAGGTAGCCCCTTTACTCGTTCTAATCTTCCGGGCAACTCCAGACATTCATCTGAACGTGAGATCTCTCCAGTACGATGACCAGTACTTCAATCAGCATCACATACTGATCTTTTTTTAGAGGAACTTTGGAAGAAGAATACCAAACATGGCCCACCACAACCAATTCCTCACAACAGATCATTTAAAAGGGGCAGAGGAAGACTGGGTCCACCCCAGCGGTTTTATTACCGAGAACAATCTCACAATCGATCGTACAACCGACATTAGAAGAATCTATGCCCATTTTTAATTTATCCGAACATATTTTAATATCAACTGAAGAAGGCATCCTTAGAAGGGGTCTATCATTTGTTCCCACTGCTGGATATAATGCTTTCAACACGCGAGTTGACATTTTCAAATTTCAACGGAAACTTCAGATTATACATACATTTTCAAAATCAGAGACTTCTTACCAATATATCTGTGGTTATGAAACCATCCACATGGATAACTCCAGACCAAACACATCCATGTGTTGAAAAAGATGTCAAGAAATTTGAAAGAAATAAGAAACCCCATTATTACAATGTGAGTACTGTTGAGTGGAATGTAATTAGAGAGTTAGCTAACAATCACGACATTGTCATCAAGCCTGCTGACAAGGGCAGAGGAATTGTCATTATGAATAGGACCGATTACATTGAGTCATTTTAATGAAATATTAATAAGCATTGTTTCTTTGAATATCTATATAGATTTTGTTTGGTTCCAGTTCTTTGGATAAGCCTGGTTTATATTCCCACTTCCTGTTATTATTATTTTCTGCTCCGTGGGATCTACTGAGTTCTCCAGTTACGTGGATTCTCTTTAGTTTGGAGTGTTGCCACGATTTGGGTTTCTGCCATGTACTTGTGACCTGGCTTAGCCACTGCTTGGAAAACAGGATACTGGGCTAGATGGACCATTGGTCTGACCCAGTATAGCTACTCTTATGTTCTTATGTAAATCCACTCCTCGACACCACTTCTGAGCTGGGGGTGATTTTCTAGCATTGAAGGTGGGAAAATGACCTCATTAGTATCCATATGCCTACATTTAAATATAATTTTTGCTAATTTTTGGTTGTTGGGTGTTTCTGGCGCTGGAGCTCTCTGAACATTTTGCACAGCATAATGCCGGCGCTAGTCTGGTGCTAAATGCCTCTAGTGCTGGTGTTAGGTTCTGAGCATCAGCATATTATTCAGTATTGGCTTTCCCATTTTGTAATTGTGGTAAATTCTTGTACACATGAGATCAAGCCCTTTGAAGCTGTATCTTTGATACACAGTGGCTTTAAGCCATTTATGCTTAATTTGGTAGGATGGCTGTAAAGAATAGTCTCTAGTACATAAAAAT
The DNA here is from genome assembly GCF_901765095.1 of Microcaecilia unicolor. Lineage (NCBI taxonomy): Eukaryota > Metazoa > Chordata > Amphibia > Gymnophiona > Siphonopidae > Microcaecilia > Microcaecilia unicolor. Next base: position 182,471,757 of record NC_044039.1, on the reverse strand, counting down.
TATCCATAGTAGAAAATATAATTTTTGTTTTCTTATATGCATTAACTAGATACCAGGCTGTTCTTGGGAATCAGCGTTAATAGTACTCTGCAACCTGATTAAAGCTACATTCATTTTATTGTGTGGTGCCTCCCTTATCCTGCCATTGTAATCATACAAAAAAGATTGGCGACAGCCCTTTTCTCATTGTATGATTTGATTTCCCAAGCACAACCAGAAATGTTCCTTAGGATTTTAGAAGAAAAAAGTTTCTTTTTGTTTTCAGGGGGAAACCGATTACTGTTTTTTAAACCAGGGTAGCTCTTTTAACAGAGAGATAATGTGTATGTCTGGGGAACCAGATTGTTTTTGTTCTATAAGTCTGGTTTTCAAGCCACCTGAGAATGATGAAATTAAGAACTGTACTGTGTGATAGGAGGAGGGGATATCATGCCGTTCCCTCAGAGATACATTTTTTATGGAATTTAGAAGTAATCTGTATTGAGCTGGTACCTCTATATTACTTTTGAAATGTGGAGTGCTAATTTTAAATTAAATGACATTATGTTTAGACTACCAAGACAAATTCTTTGTCCCTTTAATCCATAAGAACATAAGCATTGCCATACTGGGACAGACAGTGGCCAATCCAGGTTGCAAGTACCTGGCATGATCCCAGAACAGTAAAACGGATTTTATGCTGCTTATCCTAGAATATGCAGTGGATTTACCCAATTTTATCTTAATAATTGCTTATGGAGTTTTCTTTTAGAAAATTATCAAAACCTTTTTTAAACCCTGCTAAGCTAACTGCTTTTACCACATTCCCTGGCAACGAATTCCAGAGTTTAATTGCTCGTGAAGAAATATTTTCTCTGATTAATTTTAAATTTACTACTTAGTAGCTTCTTTGCTTGCCCCCTAGTCCTTATATTTTTGGAAAGAATAAACATGATTCACATCTACCTGTTCTGTAATAGCTCCAACCAAATTTAATATTTGATTGGCCTTAAAGGTATTTAAGGCCTAAAGCAGCCAATTGAATTGATTAATTAGAAGTTTAATCATATGTAAAGCACTTCTTATTTATATTTCAATTAATTTCGTATATAGACCTGCATTTTAGAAGGGACGTCCAACTTAGAATAAGGAAACCCAGGTGAGTATATCACTGGTGGAACTAGTATTTTAGAACAAGATCTGCTATCGTACAACCTATTCTATACTACATGAGAAATAAACGTCTGTGTGCTGGTGACATCCATCATGAACACCCATTTTATTTATTTATTTGTTACATTTGTATCCTTTACAAAAAGGGGAATAAAATCTTTAATCATATACGTTTATGAAACAATGCAAAAAAAGACCCGACACGGTCCATGTTTCGGCGCCCAGCGCCTGCGTCAGGGGTCGCAAAAAACAGCTGACAACATGCGGCAGTGTTGAAAGAACAACACAATGTTGGAGAAGTAATATACTGCAAACGCCGTGTGATCCCCGTCACATGCAATGAAAAGATATAGCGATGGAGCAAACGCAGTCCTTCAGTCACGGTCTCAATCAGGTAAACAGGTTACCTGTTTGAGACCATGACTGAAGGACTGCGTTTGCTCCATCGCTATATCTTTTCATTGCATGTGAAGGGGATCACACGGCGTTTGCAGTATATTACTTCTCCAACATTGTATTGTTCTTTCAACACTGCCGCATGTTGTCAGCTGTTTTTTGCGACCCCTGACGCAGGCGCTGGGTGCCGAAACACGGACTGTGTTGGGTCTTTTTTGCATTGTTTCATAAATGTATATGATTAAAGACTTTATTCCCCTTTTTTTGAAGGACCTTGGTGCTTTTGTTTTGTTTCTTGGCTTTTTGGTGCTTCGCTTCCCCTCTCTCTGTTATATTACATTTGTATCCCACATTTTCCCACCTATTTCTAGGCTCAATGTGGCTTACATAGTGCCGGAGAGCTGTTTGCAGACTACAAACTGAAATGTCCAAATTACGAATTCAGCAAAACCAGGGCCATGGACATCATTGTGGCAGTGTAGGAATGTCCGTGTTATAAAATGTAATTACACTGGCAAAATACAAAACTCAGAAATGGGTTCAAAATACATTTTTTACTGACTAGTACCTATACCCATATTCAATTTTGTTTTGTTACATTTGTACCCCACTCATGGCAGGCTCAATGCAGCTTACATGGGGCAATGGAGGGTTAAGTGACTTGCCCAGAGTCACAAGGAGCTGCCTGTGCCTGAAGTGGGAATCGAACTAAGTTCCTCAGTTCCCCAGTTCAATTCTGGTGACCGCATCTTAGAAATTATATAATGGAATTAGAAAAGGTACAGAGATGGGAGACGAAAATGATAAAGGGAATGGATCAACTTCCCTATGAGTTTAAGGCTAAAGCAGGTAGGGCTGTTCAGCTTGAAGAAAAGACGGCTGAGGGAGGTCTATAAAATAATGAGTGGAGTGAAACAGGTAGACATGAATCACTTGTTTACTCTTTCCAAAAATACTAGGACTTGGTGTTACGCAATGAAGCTACAAAGTAGTAAATTTAAAACGAATCAGAGAAAATTTTTCTTCACTCAATGTGTAATTAAACTCTGGAATTCGTTGCCAGAGAATGAAGTAAAAGCAGTTAGCTTAGCGGGGTTTAAAAAAGGTTTGGATGGCTTCCTAAAGGAAAAGTCCATAGACCATTATTAAAATGGACTTGGGGAACATCCACTGCTTATTTCTAGGATACGCAGCATAAAATGTATGCGCGGTATTTAGAGTATGCTTAGGTGTAGTTCATGCAACTAAATCTACGCATGCCTGTTTACGTCAATGAAAAGCTGGTGTAAATCCCTGCATGTAGATTTATGCGCACTGGGCCATGTTTTATAACAATGCATGTAGATTTTGGAATGCACACAAAATACCCATTTGTACACCCCCTAACCATGCCCCTTTTTGCCTGCACCTATCACGAATTTATGTGCACTAGATTACAGAATACATTTAGCAATGTATGCGCATAAATTCTAATTTTTGCCAATTAGTGCTTGTTATTGCTTTTTAAGAGCTGTTAACAATGCTTAAGAGCTTGTTAAAACAATTAATCTTGGCGCATAGTTATAGAATGCGCCTAGATTTATGAGCAGTGTCACGCATAACTCTTGGCACGCTATATAGAATTCGGGATAAGGGGTGAATTCTATAAATTGTGCCTAAAAGATCAGCACTGAAAAAACCCCCGCTTGAGCCCTATTCTATAAGCCTTGCCTAAAGTTAGGCGAGGTTTAAAGAATAGCACTTGAGTGCAGTGGGCAAGTATAAATTTAGGCACATCCATTTGCACCAATGAAAAATGTGGAGCAAATGACCCCGCCTAAATTTATGTGCGGAACCCCCTTATTCTATAATTGTTTGTGTAACTCGAATTCACGCCCACGCTCCACCCCAAAACACTCATGACTCTCCCATTTCCGTGCCCCCTTTTCTGGGACAAGCATAAAATTTAAATGCAGATCGCGCTCCTAAATTTTACATGTATACATGTTAATTGATTTCAATTAGCGACAATGATTGCTCATTATGCAATTAAATCATGCATGCAGATTGGGTGCGCACCCAAATTTTCGCACACAATTGTTGACGACTTTTATAGAATTAGGGGGTAATTGTGTTGCAGATGATGTGATGCAGTTAGCTACACCTATTCAGATGGCGCTAATTGCACCATGTTAACTGCTGCGTTAATAGTTAATGTTTGGTAACTACCTCCACTTTAACTGTAAGGCACGGCCCCCACCCATTCAGCTCCTATTCTCCGCCCTGTTCAGTATTCATGTGCCATATTACTGTAACTGTTATTGTGATGCCTCTGTTAATTATTGATATGTGCTAAGTGCTGTGTAATGTAGCTTGGAAAAAGACTCCACACACTCTCTTGCTTCTTCAGCCTATCTCTGTGTGTGATACTGTATATAAACAGTTTACCCAGGATTTCCACAACCCTATGTTTAAGCTTCCTATGGCAGTGGAGAGTGAATTAAGAAGTTTATTCATTTGGCTTCAGATTCTCCTGATAGAATTGATCAAGTCCTAGATTTACAGCACCACACACAGAAACTTGTAGGCTAACTTCATTTAGGGAATGCAATTGGAAAATCATAACTAGAAGTCCATACATGCAGTAGGGTAAACCAGGACTGGATCAACCCTTGAGGCGAATCTGAAGCAAGCTGACAACCCTAGCAAGGTTCCATAGGTCAGGTCAACTGTAATGGGTAGAATGGGACCTTTAGTGAGTCTCATTCTTATGTTGACATTTTCATGCATTTCTCTCTAATGAAAACATTTGCTGCCGGGATCAATGATTTCTATGAAGGTAATGGATCAATGAGCACAAGGGTAATAGAAAATGAGGCATTATAGTTACTTATTTCATTATTTCTTCAAGCTGTAACATTTTACATTTCTGTATTAAAGGTGTTTCTGGCTTACCTGATGAAACTCGCAATACCTCTTCTCATCTGGGTTTTCATAAACTCATGAAAACATGGTTCTTCCAACAATGTTTTGTTTAAACAGGCTATCAGATTTATTATTTGAAGAGATTAGTCATGTTAATTTTGGGGTTATGAGTTTACATTATATTGTTTAATATTTAATTGTTGATTGTAAACCGCTTGTACATTGTGGTAGAAGGCCGTATATAAAATCAATAAATCAAATCAAATCTCATTTGGGAAATCCGGCCTCGTCTTCACTTTGGACTTCATCCATTATCCTAACTCTGAGACTCTCAAGAGCTCTCTGCATCTGACTGCGCTGTTGTCTTTCAAACACCCTGCCCCCACAAGTTATGTCTGAGGCACTCATTTTATTAGACTGTAGGCTTCAATAACTAGGGACTCTCTCCTAAATTTATTAATGAAGCACTGAATACAACTAGTAGTGCTATGCAAATGACAGATAAAAATATGTGTGAAGGTGTTCAGACCCTTTTTAATAAGGTGCAGTACAATTTTGTATGTGCATTTATGTTTTTATTGGGTATTTGATATACTACCTAATCCAAACTAGAGGGTCAATGCAGTTTACAAAACAAATTCATTAAAACAGAAAGGAACTCCAGTTTAAAATAAGACAGAGGCGACCGTGCCTAGAAGCATACACACAGGAGAATAAATTTAACAAATATGTTAAATAGGTGGATGACTGTACAAACCTCTCTGAGGCCAGATGACTGAATGCCTGAATAAAAAAAAAACTGTGTTTAAAACAATGCTGAATTTTTTTTTAATTGTGATACTATTAGTTCCTTTTTCTTGGATCTTCTTTAATGTGGACTAAATTGAAATTATATAACATTGTTTGGACATTATAATTATTACTTTAATATTTTTTGTTCATGTAAGTTCTATGATTTATGTATTTGCATAAATGTAAACTTAAAATTCATAAATAAAATAAGAAAATGGAAAAAAAAAAACAATGCTGAATTTTTTAAATGTCAGTTTGGGCAGAATAGGAGGCGGGAGGTCGTTCAGTGGCATAGCCATGGGTGGGCCTGGGTGGGCCAGGGCCCATCCTATTTGGACTCAGGCTCACCCAAAATGTTGGCACTCTTGCTATGGCTGGCAGAGATCCTCAAACCCCACCAGCTGAAGATTTCCTCCTCTTTCAAACCGCAGCTGGCAGAACTTGCCTCGAGCTGCCACCAACATCAGCGCCTCTGCACATGCTTAGTTTTCATGCATGAAGAGAGAAAAAATATCCGCCAGAAGGCGGAGAACTCTAGACGCCCCACGGACAACAACAAGAAATGAAATAAAAGTGGGAGGGCGACCAAGGATTCCAAAGACTGAAAGGATATATAATAATAAAGATGTTTATTAAGGTATAAAGACTCGACACAACGTCGTGTTTCGGCCGTTAGGCCTGCATCAGGAGTCTTAATGCCGAATGCTTTTGAGAACTATTTGATGAAGGCAAATCCTCAACAAAGGGAGGTCTGCTGGTAGACGGACAAACAACCCACAGTCTCTGGATTCATCTGCTGCTGACACGTTAGAAAGACTGGTCGAAGGCAGATTTAGACGGCACCCCGCCTACTCTGAACGATCGCCAATCTGAGAGAACTTCTGCATCCTTTGGCTAGCCTCGCCTTCTTGTGGAAGGGCTTCCTGCCGACCGGAGCAGGGGAGAGGGCGATGCTAGCCGAAGGATGCAGAAGTTCTCTCAGATTGGCGATCGTTCAGAGTAGGCGGGGTGCCGTCTAAATCCGCCTTTGACCAGTCTTTCTAACGTGTCAGCAGCAGATGAATCCAGAGACTGGGTTGTGTGTCCGTCTACCAGCAGACCTCCCTTTGTTGAGGATTTGCCTTCATCAAATAGTTCTCAAAAGCATTCGGCATTAAGACTCCTGATGCAGGCCTAACGGCCGAAACACGACGTTGTGTTGAGTCTTTATACCTTAATAAACATCTTTATTATTATATATCCTTTCAGTCTTTGGAATCCTTGGTCGCCCTCCCACTTTTATTTCATTTCTAGTTTTCATGCATGCACAGCCTGCTGGCCGTGGCATCAGCTCAAGGAAAGTGCTGCTGGCTGCTGTTAGGAAAAGCACTGACTGCCTGAGCAGGAGGAAATCGTCAGCTGGTGGGTTTTTTTAGATCCCTTCTTGCTCAGGTATTTAATATTTTGGGCTTGCAGGTGGAGGGAGAGACAAAGAGCAGAGAGCAGAGCAAATCAGAGCAGAGGGGGGCTAGAGATGGGGGAGCATGAATTCCGTGCCCACCCACCTTGGACCCAGGCCCACCCAAAATTGGCTGTCTGGCTTCGCCCCTGCGGCAGTTTGGGGCAAGGAACTAGAAAGCAGAATGTCTAGTTGACTCCAAATGTGTGTGTTTAGGAGAGGGGAGAATGTACTGTGTGTTGTTAGATGCAAAAATTACAAATGATGTGTGCTGTTGGGGAGGTGGGGGGCATTTCCAGCATGCTCCCATAATGTCCTGCTAGAAAAAAAGCTACTCTACCATGTGGTATGTGCAGTTGCAGATAGGAGGTGGTAAGTGCATCTGCAGTAACCCCCAAATTATATATAGCATGCCTAGAGATCCACGCTAAAATCTAGGAGTACATAGGCGCCCCGTATAAGAGGCTTGGGGAGGCTAAGCCTCCCCAGCCGAATCGTCGACTTCCGCTTGTTGTGGAGCCCACCCTCCCGCCCCGCGCATTTTCATCTTTTATTTCCGTGGCAGCGACGTCAATGAAGAAAAAGACTACAGGCTCGCCGCCAGCTTCTCCCTTCTCTCTGCTCTCGCGGAAACAGGAAATGCATCACGGGACGCTGTGTGCAGAGAGAAGGGAGAAGCTGGCGGCGAGCCTGTAGTCTTTTTCTTCATTGATGTCGCTGCCACGGAGCGTATGGAGGTAAGCTCCGCCCCCTTTAGCCTCCCCAAACAGTTGAGCTACCGACCGTCTATGTAGGAGTATTCTATAACAATGTGCGTAACTTAATTGGCTTAACAAGCTAATTAGCGCTGATAACAGTGCTTAACAAGCAATAATGAGCACTAATTGGCAATAATTATAATTTATGCACAGCTCACTAAGCATATTCTGTAATGCAGTGCGCCTAACTTCTAATGTGTGCAGGCAAAAAGGGGTGTGGTTATGGTTGGGGAAATTGGCGTTTCATGGGCGTTCTGAAATTTACATGCATAGTTATAGAATATGGTCCTCTGTGCCTAAATCTATGTGCAGGGATTTACGCCACATTTTGTTCATTGATGTAAATGGAGGTGGCGTAATTTTAGGTGCTGGGATAACGATGGAGTGTATTCTATATAACCATGCCTAAATCTAGGTGCCGCTGATAGAATACGCTTAGGCAGAAATGTTTTATGCTCTTATTTTGTAAGCGCCATATATAGAATATGGCCCTAAGTGCCTCAGTGGGAGTACATAGTAACCCTCTAATTCTGTAATCTTCAGTGCACATTTTCATTCTTAGCATACAAAATTGCATGTGCAGATTATAGAATACTGCCAGTTATGTGTGTAACAATTGTTAAACTAGGTGCTAATGGGCTTTAACAACTATTAATTGGCCATAATTGGGGGAGTAGCCTAGTGGTTAGTGCAGTGGACTTTGATCCTGGGGAACGGGGTTCAATTCTCACTGCAGCTTCTTTTGACTCTGGAGAAGTCACTTAACTCTCCATTGCCCTAGGTACAAATAGGTACCTGTATGTACTATGTAAACTACTTTGAATGTAGTTGCAAAGAAAACAGAGAAAAGCAGCATATCAGGTCCCATTTCATTTCCCTAATTGGCACTAATTTGCAGTTCTGTATATAACTGCTCTTAATTGGTATTCTATAACATTAGTAAGTAATTTCTTTAGTGCGCCACTGCTAGAGAGTGTGGATGTGGGAAGGGCATCCCAGAGGCATAGCCAGACTCGGTATTTTGGATGGGCCCAGAGGTAAATTGGATGGGTCCATCCACGTGCATGTGCCCCCTTCCCCCCCCCCCAACCACACACCACAAATTTATGTATTTATTGCATTTGTATCCCACACTTTCCCACCTATTTGCAGGCTCAATGTGGCTTACATTACATCATGAATAGGGGAAATACATAAGAAAATAGACAATTTGTATTGCATAAGGATCTTGGGCTACATGATAATGATAAAGCATGACAGTGGAAAACAAGCAATTATCGTAAGGCAATTCTGGATATTTTTTAAGAACATAAAAGGGTTTTTTTCACCTACACCACATCTTCTCCCTCTCCTCTGTGGTGTCCCAGCATCTGCATTCCTATCTCTGAACTCTGTCCCTCCCCGATGTCAGTACAGGCTTCCTCTGCGTCTGCAGCAATTCAATCACACTACTTGCACCAGCCTTGCAGGCTTCCATCTGCCATGTCCCGCCCTCGCTGATGTCATTGCCTGTTTCCTGTCTGGTGGAATGTGGCAGATGGAAGCCTGCGGGGCCGGCACAATCAGCAAGAATAAATCCCTGCAGGCGCTGAGGACACCTGTACTGACACCAGGGAGGAAAGGGTTTCAGAGACCAGAGTGCAGATGCCAGGACGCCATGGAAGAGAGGGGGGAAGAGAGCAGTGTGGCACTGCAGCTGGGTGGGTTTGAACCAAGATTGGATGGGCCTATGCCCACCCAGGCCCACCTGTAGCTATGCCACTGGCACTTGCTACTGTTATACTGTCAGTCACATGTCTAATTGAAAGCTTTCAAATGCAAGCATCTACACCAACCATTGAGCTAGCGTAAGTGCTCACACCTAAAGTTAGGCATCTAACTGTGGACTTATGCTAGTGTATTCTATAACAGCAATTACATGTGTAATTGTCATTATAGAATTTGCACTTAGGGGCCCTTTTACCGCACACCAGTCTGGAGCTACCGTTGGCCCAACGTGGGCGCCTGTAGTAGTTCCATCCCTAGCGCTTGGCATTTCCAGTGTTATCAGTAATTGGGTAGTGCCACATGGTACCTGGTTACTGCGGAAACGCTTACTGCCACCTCAATGGGTGGTGGTAAATGGCTCTCCTTCACATGGCCACACAGTAAGAGCAATCTTACCGCATGGCCATGTCTTTTTTTTTGGCCTTTTTATCCACTGTGGTAAAAAGGTCCTCAGTGCGTGGCAAAAATGTCCTCTACCACTAGCGCAGGGTCTTTTTTACTGCAACTTAGTAAAAGGGCCTCTTAATATGCACACTTAGGTGGCCTGTTGAAAATTACGCTTTTAAGTGACTACATCAGTGATTCCCAAACCTGTCCTGGGGGAGCCCCAGCCAGTCAGGCTTTCAGGATATCCACAATGAATATTCATAATCTGTATGCTCTGCCTCCTTGGTATGCAAATCTATCTCATGCATATTCATTATGGATTAACCCCTCCAGGACAGATTTGGGAATCACTGGACTATATGTTTACTGCAATGCTCCGTTCACATCCATTCCCTGCCCATAACCCACCTGTTTCCTGAGCTTTAATAGGCCATGTAGTTAGTGTGTGAATTAGCATGTGCTGTCATGCCAGTGTAGTAACAGTTATTACAGCCATGTCCTAACAGCATGAGGTAATACATGTGTCTTCTCATTGTGATGTTCTGTACTCTGGTTTAAGCTGCAAGCCACTCATGCTCAGTGAGACGGCACATGTATGATGGATATCACTGATTATATCCAGAAGCGCTTAATGTGAGATTTGATACCAAACACCTAATACAAAATATTGAAAAAAGAAAATAAACTAATTCTATGCAATAGTTACATTGCTGTTTTTATCTTCTGTAAACTGATTACAGTATCCAAGATTTATTTTAGGTTAAAAGATTAGAAAGTTTTGTTTTAATTCAGTTAATATAATAGCACTTACTTTATATTGTTACAGGAGTATATTAAAGTGGAAACAAGACGCTGAACGATGTTTTCCACATACCTTCCTTCCTTCATTTACAATCTCTATCATGATCATGCTGATCTCTTGAAACAAGTCCTTTAAGACATGTGCTCTTGTGTAATACCACCCAATATGGAAATCTCAGATTGTTTTACTTGAACAACTGTGGATTGAGTAGAACAGAAACTGCACAGCTGCTCGGCTCCATGACCTTGCACCTGTTTAGTTTTTTTAACCTGGGATCTCGGCTATCAAAAACTTCTCTCAAAATGTAATTTACTACTTTTGTTCATCACAGCCTTTTTGACAAGTTGCTGTGATTAGGACTAAGCATTTGTCATGACTAGGAAAAGTTGATTGGTTGATTTTACTTGGGGACAATGTCTCCAAATGGGGTTAGTTTTGCACATAGCATGACAGCAATGAACCTCACTCCGAAGCCAGGGTATGTGGAGTAAGATCTCCATAGTACTTGCAATGTACCAAAAAGAGCTTCTTTCAAGAGTTCGTAAGATGTAACGTGAATAGGCAACCTATTCAGGTGTGCTTGAAAATTCTTTTTAATCAAGTTTGTGGTTCCAATACAAAAGATATTTGTATATATTTCTTTTGCATTTTATTTGTCTCTGACTGCATTTATTGGTATTTAAGACTTTTCTCCCTCTCCAATTCAGAGTAATTGCTTGGAGCTGTGTGTTGTTTCCTTTATTGGTTGGAATGAGAATGTCCCTGGTGATCATAATCTCTTCACTCTCCATAATTCTCTTAGGTCATAATCCCAGTGCTTTCCCACTACAGCAATGTTGTAATGGTTACAGAATTTCCAGTGGATGAAATGTGCCAAATTATTGTGCCTTTCTGTACCGAAATTTTCTACCATCAGAACTTTGTACCAACTAGGAGATGAGTAACCATTTTCAGCTCCAGTACCTATAGATGTCTGTTGCGCTAGGTTTTTCTATGCTTGCTATGAAACATCTTGTCTGTAATCTGCTGTCCTGAGCCACAATTATCATTTGCTCTCTCTAGGTTTCAGTTAACCTCTCCTTAATCATTTATGTGTCCAGTGTTTATCACAGAATGATTCCTGGAATAATTACTTTGTATTTCCCACTGTACTTATGCATTTACCACTTGTCTTTCCTCTTTTGCTGGTTTAACTCTTTGAAACATTTTTTTCTCTTCTTTCACAAATTCTGTTGCTTTCCGGTGGTGTACCAAGGGCAGGCCAGTGGGGATGTTCCACCCGAGTGCTCCTATGAGTCCACGCCTCTTTCTCTGCCTCCCTCAGCTTCTTCCCCTTCTGTGGTCCTTCAAACCTCAGCTCTTTGCAGCAGTGATAGCAATAACACACTGCCCGGGCCAGCGCCAGAATCCTTCTCTCTGCCACTCACACAAAAAGATAAAGTTATGTCAGAGGGGGTAGAATGTGGCAGAGGGAAGGCTTCTGGTGCCAGCCCAGGAAACATATTATTGCTACCGCTGTGACGAAGAGCCAAGGTTTGAAGGACCCGGGGTGGAGGAGGCCTGAGGGAGGAAGAGGGAGAGAAGTGTGGTCTCATGGGAGGTGGGCAGAAGCAAGATGCATTGTATTGGTGGGGCAGAGAGGGGGAGAGAGAGCAAAGTCGGACCCACAGTGGGGGACGGAAGGAAAAGGAGGGAGAAATACTGGACTCATGGGGAGGGGCAGAAGGAAGAGGCACTGCACCTGTGGGGGGAGGGGAGGAAAAGGTGCTGGAAATATGGGTGGGGGGAGGGAAGGAAGGAAGGAAGGCATGGCTAGCTCAAGAGATAGTGGTGCCCTAAGCCTATTTGCTTTGGTGGCGCCCTTCCTATCGCAAACTTCAGGCACCCACTCCACTCCCACCTGAATTTGGCATTTCTCCCTCCCTTGGACTGACATCTCTCCCACTCCCTAGTCTTGTCTCTCTTCTCTTCCCCCTGTGAGTCTGGCACTGCTCTCTCACTCACCCACAGTCCTATAAAATTTACATTGGCCACTGGTGGTGGTGGCAGGAGCATGACAACCTGCCTTCAGCCAGCTCCTGGGTCTTCTCTCTGTTGCATACCGCCCACATAAAATTGCATCAAAGGAGGCAGGACATGGTAGAGGGAAGACCCAGGGGCTGTCATGCTGCTATGAGTGAACAATGTAAATTTTACAGGAGCACGGGTGAGTAAGAGAGGTGAAGGATCAGTGCCAGACCTGAGGATGGGGATGGGGGAGAGAGAATGGGAAAGACCAGACCGGGGGGGGGGGGGGGCGGAGGGAAGGCTTAACCTGTAGACTAGGTTAAATCAATATTTTGGCATCCTTAATCGCTGGCTTTCTGGGCCACAGCTTCCTTCATAGGATACATAAGAACATAAGACTAGCCATACTGGGTCAAACCAATGGACCATCTAGCACTGTATCCTGCTTCCAACAGTGGTCAGTCCAGGTCACAAGTACCTGGCAGAAATCCAAATAGTAGCAACATTCCATGCTACCAATCTTGGGGCAAGTAGTGGCTACCCCCATGTCCATCTTAATAACAGACTATGGACTTTTCCTCCAGGAACTTGCCCAAACCTTTTTTTAAACCCAGATACGCTAACCGTTGTTACCACATCCTCCGGCAGCAAGTTTCAGAGCTTAACTATTCTTTGAGTGAAAAAAATATTTCCTCTTATTTGTTTTAAAAGTATTTCCATGTAACTTCCTTGAGTGTCTCCTGGTCTTTGTACTTTTTGAAAGAGTGAAAAATTGATTCACTTCTATCCATTCTACACCACTCAGGATTTTATAGACCTCAATCATATCCCCCCTCAGCCATCTCTTTTCCAAGCTGAAGAGCCCTCACCTCTTTAGCCTTTCCTCATATGGGAGGAGTTCCATCCCCTTTATCATTTGGAACCTTTTCTAATTCCGCTATATCTTTTTTGAGATACGGCAACTAGAATTGAATGCAGTACTCACTCTGCTGCTCCCCAGTATCTCTCCACACTCGTCCTTCCCTACACCCCTTCCCGTGCACTCCGCTCCATGGATAAATCCTTCTTATCTGTTCTCCACTACGGCCAGCTCCAGACTTCGCGCCTTCTGTCTCGCTGCACCCTACGCCTGGAATAAACTTCCTGAGCCCCTACGTCTTGCCCCATCCTTGGCCACCTTTAAATCTAGACTGAAAGCCCACCTCTTTAACATTGCTTTTGACTCGTGACCACTTGTAACCACTCTACTACTACTACTACTACTACTACTATTTAGCATTTCTATAGCGCTACAAGGCGTACGCAGCGCTGCACAAACATAGAAGAAAGACAGTCCCTGCTCAAAGAGCTTACAATCTAATAGACAAAAAATAAATAAAGTAAGCAAATCAAATCAATTAATGTGAACGGGAAGGAAGAGAGGAGGGTAGGTGGAGGCGAGTGGTTACAAGTGGTTACGAGTCAAAAGCAATGTTAAAGAAGTGGGCTTTCAGTCTAGATTTAAAGGTGGCCAAGGATGGGGCAAGACGTAGGGGCTCAGGAAGTTTATTCCAGGTGTAGGGTGTAGCGAGACAGAAGGCGCTGGGAGTGCACGGGAAGGGGTGTAGGGAAGGACGAGTGTGGAGAGATACTTGGGAGCAGCAGAGTGAGTACATTTATAGGTTAGTAGAAGAAGTTTGAACAGGATGCGAAAACGGATAGGGAGCCAGTGAAGGGTCTTGAGGAGAGGGGTAGTATGAGTAAAGCGACCCTGGCGGAAGACGAGACAGGCAGCAGAGTTTTCAACCGACTGGAGGGGGGAGAGGTGACTAAGTGGGAGGCCAGCAAGAAGCAGATTGCAGTAGTCTAAACGAGAGGTGACAAGGGTGTGGATGAGGGTTTTGATAGAGTGCTCGGAAAGAAAGGGGCGGATTTTACGGATGTTGTAAAGAAAGAAACGACAGGTCTTGGCAATCTGCTGGATATGAGCAGAGAAGGAGAGAGAAGAGTCAAAGATGACCCCAAGGTTACGAGCTGAGGAGACAGGGAGAATGAGAGAGCCATCAACAGAAATAGAAAACGGGGGGAGTGGGGAGGTGGGTTTGGGGGGGGGGGGAATGAGAAGCTCAGTTTTGGTCATATTTAATTTCAGGTGGCGTTGAGACATCCAGACAGCAATGTCAGACAAGCACGCTGAAACTTTGGTTTGGATGCAAGGTGAGATAGCAGGGGTAGAAAGATAGATTAAGAAGGTGGGTGGGAATGGGATCAGAGGAACAGGTGGTACATTTTGAGGAAGAAAGGAGAAGTGTAGTTTCCTCAATAGTAACTTCAGGAAAGGAGGAAAGGGAATGAGGGGAAGGAGAGAGAGGGGGAACGGACTAGTGGAGGGAGAGGTGGTGAGTTAGAGAAAGCAAGGTTTATCTTTTGAACCTTGTTGTGAAAGAATTCAGCAAGGGTCTGAGGAGATAATGAAGGGGGAGTTGGGGGAGGGGGCACCTTGAGGAGAGAGTTCAATGTGGTGAAGAGAAGTCGAGGATTAGAGCCAAGAGAGTTGGTCAGTTGGATATAATAATCCTGTTTGGCACGTAAAAGAGCAGATTGGAAGGAGGTCAGCATGAACTTAAAGTGTAAGAAATCAGCAAGGGCCCGAGATTTCCACCAGAGGCGTTCGGCGGAGCGGGTACAGGAACGTAGGTAGCGGATATTAGAAGTCAGCCAAGGTTGGGGTTTTGTACGCCTTACAGGGCGGGTCATCAAAGGTGCAAGAGTGTCTAAGGCAGAGGATAGAGTATTGTTGTAAGAAGAAACAGCCTCGTTGACAGACGTGGATGGTGCCACAGTAGAGAGGAGGTTTGAAACATGGGAGGATAGAGATGAAGGGTCAATAGCGTGAAGATTCCTAGATAAATTAGATAAGATAGGACGGGACTGGGAGGGAGAAGATTTAAGTGTGAAAGTTATAAGATGGTGATCAGAGGAGGGAAGATCAGAGGCAAGGAAACAAGAGGGTGAACAGTTGAAGGAGAAGATGAGATCAAGACAGTGACCATTTTGATGAGTGGGGGAGGTGGAGCATAGTTGGAGATTAAAGGAGGACGTTAAAGTGAGTAACTTGGAAATATAAGAGTTGAAAGGATCATTAGCAGGAATATTAAAGTCACCAAGGATGAGAGAGGGGGAGGAAGGATCATGGAAGAAGGCAAGCCAGGCGTCAAAGTCACTGAGAAAGGATGAAAGGGACTTATCAGGGGGACGATAAATGACCGCTATTCGAAGAGGCAGAGGAGAGAAATGGCGGATAGAGTGGATTTCAAAGGAGGAAAAACAGTGAGATTGGGGTGGAAGAAGGGGTTGAAATCTGGAGGAGGGAGAGAGAAGTAGTCCAACACCGCCCCCACGGCCAGCAGGGCGAGGAGTATGTGAAAATAGATAACCGCCATGGCACAGGGCTGCGACTGAAGCAGAGTCATCATGGCAGAGCCAGGTTTCTGTTATGGCGAGCAGATGGAGGTGACGCGAGATAAAGAGGTCCTGGATATAGACGAGTTTGTTACAGATAGAGCAAGCATTCCATAGGGCGCAAGAGAAGGGCAGAGAAGAGGAGGGGAGTAGAGAAATAGAGATGAGGTTAGAGAGGTCGCGGTGAGATCTGTAGAGTTGGGATAATAGTTGGTGAGGGGGGCCAGGATTGAGATTGATGTCACCGGCTGAGAGTAAGAGAAGGAGTAAAAGAGAGCGGAGGAGAGTAGGAGAGGTGTGGCCACGAAGGCGTCGAAGGCGAGAGGTATTTAGGTGGAATGGGGAAGGCAAAATAGACGGAAGAAAGAGGCGGAGATTAAAAGCCAAGAGGGAGGAAGAGGGTAGGAGAGAAGGTGAGGTGATGAAGTCGATGGATGGGCAGTGAGTTCCTGTAGCGGAGAGAGGTAGGGGGTGAGGGAAAAGATTAGGAAGAGACAGGGCTAGGAAGAGAATGTGAATAGGGGCCATAAATGACTGAGGTACTTTAGCAACTGGGAAGAAGATTAGATGTAAAGAGAAAAATGCCCCTGGTGGGAGCGCTGGGCACCTAGAGCGGAGGCCCTGAGTGGATCGGAGTGGACCTGGGTGTCACCCCGGAGAAGGCTGTAAGGATATGCAGATGAGCTGCAAGTCCTCCACAGCACCTGAAAGGCAGCCGGTGGTAGAGCTGGGGACCTCTCAGCTGAGGAAAGGCTTACCAGGGGTTAGGCCGAAGCCAGCATTCCTCCCCCTGAGGGTAACCACTCGCCTCCACCTACCCTCCTCTCCTCCTTCCTGTACACATTAATTAATTTGATTTGCTTACTTTATTTTTTTTTTGTCTATTAGATTGTAAGCTCTTTGAACAGGGACTGTCTTTCTTCTATGTTTGTGCAGCGCTGCGTATGCCTTGTAGCGCTATAGAAATGCTAAATAGTAGTAGTAGTAGGTTGCACCATGGAGCGATAGAGAGGCATTATAATATTGTTGGTCTTATTTTTCATCCCTTTCGTAATAATTCATAGCATTCTGGGCAGAAGATTTCAGCGTATTGTCTACAATGACACCTAAATCTTTTTCTTAAGTACTGACTCCTAAGGTGGGCGCTAGCATCAGGTAACTAGGATTTGGAATATTCTTCCCAATGTGTATCACTTTGCATTTGTCCATATTAAATTTCATCTGCCATTTGGATGTCCATTCTTCCAGAAACCTATATCCTGCATCAATAGAGAATGAAGTAGGAAGTTTATAGTACTTGCTTCTTAAACCCCCAGAGGAATAGGACGTTTGCTGTACTTGCTCCTCAAACCCCATCCCCAGAAGGTATAGAATTGTGAAGTAGCTCCACATTCTTGCAATAGGGTCATTGCAGTCCTGGAATTACCCCACTGCATTTTCCAAGTACTTTAGCCTTCAGGCCTAATATGACCAGTAGCCACAAGCAGCAGTTCCAGTGGGGTGGGAGAGTTTGGCAATGAGCCCCACCCAGTTCACCTAGCATTCAGACAGAGGCCAGGGAGTGGGAAGAATAAAACAAAGATGCTGAACTGGGCAGTTTGTCATTGTTGGCTCATTAAAGGCACAAGCCACAGGTGAATGCCCTTTGACATGCCCATTAGCACAGTTACAGATGCAACAGGTTTCTTTTGCGGGTAGCAGGTTTGTTTTAGACTAGGTTTTGGATTAGCTGGTGTTTATGGATGAAATTGAATGAGTGAGAATAAGGGATGAGAAATTACGGTAAGTGGAGAGCAATATACTTGCTCTGGATAATTTATTGCCTGGTGTGCTAGAATATAAATTTGATGTTTTATTTATATAGTGAAATCTGGGATGCAGATGAGAATATGGTGAGCTTTGTCCAGGCCTGCTGACCAGGATTTCAGTTATGCAGTAGAGTTGCAAACTGATGGCTCAGCACATGGATTCTCCATGAAATTAATTAGAAATAATACTGTGGCTTTATAGTAATCAATGAGCTTATTGTATACAGGTACTTATTTTGTACTTGGGGCAGCAGAGGGTTAAGTGATTCACCCAGAGTCACAAGGAGCTGCAGTAGGAACTGAACCCAGTTCCCCTGGTTCTCAGGCCACTTCACTAGCCTGGCTACTCCTCCACTCTGAAGCAATAAGTAGATGGCTAAACTGAAGGCAAATTATATCTACATTCAGTAAGGTATGTGGATCTGGTCTTAGCTACAATGTGTGTGACAAGCTAGTCAATGCTGAGTGAGTGGATAGGACCAGAGGCAATAAAGGCCTGGGAAAAGAGCCAGACTTTCACCTGCTTCCTGTCTTAGGATAGGCAAAACCTGTCTAGGAGTGAGTTCCAGAACTTGGGGGCTACTGTTCCTTATTTATTTATTTATTTATTGCATTTGTATCCCGCATTTTCCCACCTTTTTGCTGGCTCAGTGTGGCTTACAATACATTATGAATGATGGAAATACAGTTTGTTACAATTCGGTTATGGATTACATTGTGAAGAGTTATACGAGACAAAATCAAAGTATCGTTAAGGAATATATCAATGGAAAAGAACATTGAAACATTGGAAGGAAAACAACGGAAAACTAGAGGGTCTGAGGACAATATATAATATATAATAACGAAAAACATATGGTATACATTTTCTGTGATTAAAAGTATGAGTGTGGTGAGATTTCAGGATTGAGAAAGCTTCTTGGGTAGTATTACATCGTGATTTTTCTTTGACTTGGAAACAGATAGTGATACTCCCTGAGAGGACTTTGGAGGTCTCAAAGGTGTGTAGAGAGCTAACTTATTCTTTAGGTACTCTGGTCCATTTTATCTGAAGGCCTTGAAAATAAAACATAGAGTTTTAAATTTGGCCCTATAGGATATTGGTAGCCAGTGAATATTTTGCTGGATGGGTGTGATCGGTCAGGCCTCTTTCAACTCTCTTATCAGTTGTGCTGCAGTCGGCACGCCGAATTAATTGGTGCAAACTAGTTTTGGTCTGACCAATAGAGAGGGTGTTAAGGTAGCCTGGCCATGACATTATCAAGGCATGGGCCACTGTCAGTGTTGCCAGGTGGGCGGTTTTACCGCCCAATTGGGCGGTTTTCCGCGACCCGCCGCGGGAAATTTTTGCCCGCGGCGGGTTGCAGTTTTTTGGGCTTCTTTTTTTTCTTTTGGGCGGTTTTCAGGCGTTTTTTTCGGCCACGGGGGGCGGGGTTAGTGACATTTTGGGCGGGGGTTAGTGACGTTTTTGGCGGGGCCGATGACGAGGGAGGCGGGGGCCGGTGACGGGGGAGGCGGGGCCGATGATGGCGGGGGCGGGGTTGATGACGGCGGGGACGGGGTGATGACGCGGGGGTGGGGGTGTCAGGGGCAGGGTTTCAGTTTGGGCGGGTTTTGGGCTGGATTTAGGCTGGTTTGGGTGGGAAAAAATTTTTCCACCTGGCAACCTTGGCCACTGTGATCAGTATGGTTTAAGGCCTTGTACTATTCTCATATTACCAAATGCTTTTTTTTTTCTTAATCTCTTGTACCGCTTCTGCTTCTTTCCCCTTTCTCCCGCTTCCTGTCCTAGTAAATGCTTTCTCTTATACATCTGTCTCCCACAGCCACACAGACATCCATGCAGAGCAGAGGTGCAGCCTAGTGGTTAGTGCATTGCTGTGGTAGCCATAAATAAACAATTTCTTTGTCTTCTTCTGTTAAAAGCATAGTCTTATTCTAGCATACTTTTTGTAAAGGAATTTCTGAATTTCTCATTTTGTTTCTTTCTTTCTTATAAAGAGCACTTTTCCAAAACTCACTCAGTCCATTTTTATTTTGTCAGCTGTGATTAATTTCGCTCATCAAGGCAAGATTCATTTATTTTAGTTTATTACTGTGCCAAAACTCATGTGACTTTTGGCACAGGAATAAACTACGGAAAATTAATCTTGCCTTGATGAATGAAATTAATTGCATAGCTCGGAACTGACAAAAAAATGGACCGAGTGAGTTTTGAAAATGTGCTCAATTGTAACCCCAAACAAGGGGTCAAGAGTTAAAACAGGATTGTTAGTGAGGAGCAGGAAGGATAAGACAAGTAAGTGAGGATGTATCAAGAGTAAAAAGAGGTGATTAAAAATACTTTAAGGCCCTTATTTTAAAGTATGCTAAGCAAATAATATATGAATTAGCACATAGTAACCGTTAGTGCTTGCTGTGCGCCATTCCAGAATTAACATTGGGCTATTACAGGAGCCCGGTGGTAGTTCCCACCCCTAGCGCGTGCCATTTCTGGCACTACAAAAATATTTTCTATTTTTGTAGCACTGGTGCTTATCCAGTGGTAATTGGCCAGTGCCACATGCTGCCTGGTTGATGCCAGGTTAGCTTGGGAGCCCTTAACGCCACCTCATTGGGTGGTGATAAGTGCTTCCCCCCCCCCCCCATGAAATGGCTGTGTGGTAAATGATTTACTTACCACATGGCTATTTTTCTTTAAAAAAGTGACAGACTTTTGCCCGCTGCGCTAAAAGGGAGACTCAGCGCGCATCAAAAACACATAGTAACATAGTAACATAGTAGATGACGGCAGAAAAAGACCTGCGTGGTCCATCCAGTCTGCCCAACAAGATAAACTCACATGTGCTACTTTTTGTGTATACCTTACCTTGATTTGTACCTGTCCTTTTCTGGGCATAGACCGTATAAGTCTGCCCAGCACTATCCCCGCCTCCCAACCACCAGCCCCGCCTCCCACCACCGGTTCTGGCACAAACCGTATACCGTATTTTTCGGACTATAAGACGCACTTTTTTCCCCCAAAATTTGGGAGGAAAATGGGGGGTGCGTCTTATAGTCCGAAGGTAGCGTTTTTGGATCGCCGTCCCGTACTTACGCGATGCCATGTTCCGTGGTGGTCTAGTGACGTCGGGGCAGGAAAGAGCCTCCTCTTTCCTGCCCATCGCGCTGCTCTCCGTGCTCCTCACTGCTTTCTGACGGTCTCGGCGAGATTCAAAATGGCCGCCCATTTTGAATCTCGCCGAGACCGTCAGAAAGCAGTGAGGAGCACGGAGAGCAGCACGATGGGCAGGAAAGAGGGGGCTCTTTCCTGCCCCGACGTCACTAGACCACCACGGAACATGGCATCGCGTAAGTACGGGACGGCGGTCCAAAACTCGGACAAGACGCACCGGAGCACCTAGGTTTTAGAGGAGGGAAAAAGGAAAATTTTTTTTTTCCTATTTCCCTCCTCTAAAACCTAGGTGCGTCTTATGGTCCGGTGCGTCTTATAGTCCGAAAAATACGGTAAGTCTGCCCAGCACTATCCCCGCCTCCAAACCACCAGTCCTGCCTCCCACCATCGGCTCTGGCAAAGACCATATAAGTCTGCCCAGCACCATCTCCGTCTCCCACCACCGGCTTTGCCACCCAATCTCGTCTAAGCTCCTTAGGATCCATTCCTTCTGTGCAGAATTCCTTTATGTTTATCCCACGCATGTTTGAATTCCGTTACCGTTTTCGTTTCCACCACCTCCCGCGGGAGGGCATTCCAAGCATCCACCACTCTCTCTGTGAAAAAATACTTCCTGACGTTTTTCTTGAGTCTGCCCCCCTTCAATCTCATTTCATGTCCTCTCGTTCTACTGCCTTCGCATCTCCGGAAAAGGTTCGTTTGCAGATTAATACCTTTCAAATATTTGAACGTCTGTATCATATCACCCCTGTTTCTCCTTTCCTCCAGAGTGTACATGTTCAGGTCCGCAAGTCTCTCCTCATATGTCTTGTAACGCAAATCCCATACCATCCTCGTAGCTTTTCTTTGCACCGCTTCAATTCTTTTTACATCCTTAACAAGATACGGCCTCCAGAATTGAACACAATACTCCAGGTGGGGCCTTACCAACGACTTATACAGGGGCATCAGCACCCCCTTTCTTCTGCTGGTCACACCTCTCTCTATACAGCCTAACAACCTTCTAGCTAGGGCCACCGCCTTGTCACACTGTTTCGTCGCCTTCAAATCCTCAGATACTATCACCCCAAGATCCCTCTCCCCATCCGTACCTATCAGACTCTCCCCGCCTAACACATACAGTGGGGGAAATAAGTATTTGATCCCTTGCTGATTTTGTAAGTTTGCCCACTGACAAAGACATGAGCAGCCCATAATTGAAGGGTAGGTTATTGGTAACAGTGAGAGATAGCACATCACAAATTAAATCCGGAAAATCACATTGTGGAAAGTATATGAATTTATTTGCATTCTGCAGAGGGAAATAAGTATTTGATCCCCCACCAACCAGTAAGAGATCTGGCCCCTACAGACCAGGTAGATGCTCCAAATCAACTCGTTACCTGCATGACAGACAGCTGTCGGCAATGGTCACCTGTATGAAAGACACCTGTCCACAGACTCAGTGAATCAGTCAGACTCTAACCTCTACAAAATGGCCAAGAGCAAGGAGCTGTCTAAGGATGTCAGGGACAAGATCATACACCTGCACAAGGCTGGAATGGGCTACAAAACCATCAGTAAGACGCTGGGCGAGAAGGAGACAACTGTTGGTGCCATAGTAAGAAAATGGAAGAAGTACAAAATGACTGTCAATCGACAAAGATCTGGGGCTCCACGCAAAATCTCACCTCGTGGGGTATCCTTGATCATGAGAAAGGTTAGAAATCAGCCTACAACTACAAGGGGGGAACTTGTCAATGATCTCAAGGCAGCTGGGACCACTGTCACCACGAAAACCATTGGTAACACATTACGACATAACGGATTGCAATCCTGCAGTGCCCGCAAGGTCCCCCTGCTCCGGAAGGCACATGTGACGGCCCGTCTGAAGTTTGCCAGTGAACACCTGGATGATGCCGAGAGTGATTGGGAGAAGGTGCTGTGGTCAGATGAGACAAAAATTGAGCTCTTTGGCATGAACTCAACTCGCCGTGTTTGGAGGAAGAGAAATGCTGCCTATGACCCAAAGAACACCGTCCCCACTGTCAAGCATGGAGGTGGAAATGTTATGTTTTGGGGGTGTTTCTCTGCTAAGGGCACAGGACTACTTCACCGCATCAATGGGAGAATGGATGGGGCCATGTACCGTACAATTCTGAGTGACAACCTCCTTCCCTCCGCCAGGGCCTTAAAAATGGGTCGTGGCTGGGTCTTCCAGCACGACAATGACCCAAAACATACAGCCAAGGCAACAAAGGAGTGGCTCAGGAAGAAGCACATTAGGGTCATGGAGTGGCCTAGCCAGTCACCAGACCTTAATCCCATTGAAAACTTATGGAGGGAGCTGAAGCTGCGAGTTGCCAAGCGACAGCCCAGAACTCTTAATGATTTAGAGATGATCTGCAAAGAGGAGTGGACCAAAATTCCTCCTGACATGTGTGCAAACCTCATCATCAACTACAGAAGACGTCTGACCGCTGTGCTTGCCAACAAGGGTTTTGCCACCAAGTATTAGGTCTTGTTTGCCAGAGGGATTAAATACTTATTTCCCTCTGCAGAATGCAAATAAATTCATATACTTTCCACAATGTGATTTTCCGGATTTAATTTGTGATGTGCTATCTCTCACTGTTACCAATAACCTACCCTTCAATTATGGGCTGCTCATGTCTTTGTCAGTGGGCAAACTTACAAAATCAGCAAGGGATCAAATACTTATTTCCCCCACTGTACATCTCCCGTGGATTTCTACTCCCTAAGTGCATCACTTTGCATTTCTTTGCATTGAATTTTAATTGCCAAACCTTAGACCATTCTTCTAGCTTCCGTAGGTCCTTTTTCATGTTTTCCACTCCCTCCGGGGTGTCCACTCTGTTATAGATCTTAGTATCATCCGCAAATAGGCAAACTTTACCTTCTAACTCTTCGGCAATGTCACTCACAAATATATTGAACAGAATCGGCCCCAGCACCGATCCTTGAGGCACTCCACTACTCACCTTTCGCTCCTCCGAGTGAATTCCATTCACCACCACCCTCTGGCGTCTGTCCGTGAACCAGTTCCTAATCCAGTTCACCACTTTGGGTCCTATCTTCAGCCCATCCAGTTTATTTAAGAGCCTCCTGTGGGGAACCATGTCAAAAGCTTTGCTGAAATCTAAGTAGATTATGTCCATAGCTCGTCCCTGATTCAATTCTCCTGTCACCCAATCAAAGAATTCAATGAGGTTCGTTTGGCACGATTTCCCTTTGGTAAATCCATGTTGTCTCGGATCTTGCAACTTATTGGCTTCCAGGAAATTCACTATCCTTTCCTTCAGCATCGCTTCCATTACTTTTCCAATAACTGAAATGAGGCTTACTGGCCTGTAGTTTCCAGCTTCTTCCCTATCACCACTTTTGTGAAGAGGGACCACATCCGCCGATCTCCAATCCCTCGGAACCTCTCCCGTCTCCAAGGATTTATTAAACAAATCTTTAAGAGGACCCGCCAGAACCTCTCTGAGCTCCCTCAATATCCTAGGGTGGATCCCATCCGGTCCCATGGCTTTGTCCACCTTTAGCTTTTCAAGTTGTTCATACACACTCTCTTCCGTGAACGGTGCTCTATCCACTTCAATCTCATTTGTACTTTTTGCAGTCCATCGCGGTCCTTCTCCAGGATTTTCTTCTGTGAAAACAGAACAGAAGTATCTATTTAGCAAATTTGCTTTTTCTTCATCATTATCCACATAGCGGCTCGCAGTATCTTTTAGTCTCACAATTCCCTTTTTAGTCATTCTCCTTTCACTAATATACCTGAAGAAAATTTTGCCACCCCTCCTTACATTTCTAACCATTTGTTCTTCCGTTTGCGCTTTCGCCATGCTGACAGTAGCGCAGGCAGCTTAGTAAAAGGACCCCTAACTGCATGGTAATTATTTAAAAATATTGGGGGGGGGGGGGGTCAGAGAATGGGTGTGGATGTGCGAATCAACTAGGGGTCCTTTAACTAAGCCATGGTGAAAAGAGGCCTGCAGTAGTGCGAGTGCATCTTTTGGTTACGTGCTGGGCCATTTTTTCCCGCATCTAGGAAAAGGGGCCTTTTATTAAGGGGCCAGAAAATGGACGTGAGCTAAAATTGAAATCAGCGCATATCCATTTTCGGCCTGAGACCTTACCGCCACCCATTGACCTAGCTGTAAGTGCTCACACGCTACATTCACGGTAACCGATCGGCGCACACTAACTGCCAATTAACGCCGGAAACGCCATGCGCGGTAGGAAATAAAAAAAATAATTTGTCCTGGCATTATAGGCTCACACCAATCTAAAATTACCACCGGGGGGGCGTGCAAGCCTGGCGGTAGTCTCATTTTGGCGCACGCTGCAAGCATGTAGAGCGTACCGTGCCTTTGTAAAAGGGCCTCCTAATGCGCTGACAGTGCATGCTAACTGAATAATACAGACCTAACGCGGGAACCCTTATTGCCTCCTAAATAGGAGGAGGAAAGTGCTCTTGCATTAATTTTTTTAATGGCTACCTGCTACTGCTAACCTTAGTGCATCACTAGAATTTCTATAATTAGAAAAATGCCTATTTTACAGCTGCACTAGAAATAGTCTTAGCACTTGAAAAAGATCCATGTAAGGGAACGCTAAGCCCATTTACTAGCACAGCTTCGTAAAACGACTCCTATGTGTATGTATGAACTTTACGCGCTAATATTTAGGAATTCTTCCAGAGAAGGAATAAATGTCAGGAATCTCAATCTAGGTGCCATTAGTGCAAAATTTATGCTAGTATTTTATAGACCATAGAGGGGCAGTTTCGAAAAGACGTCCAAGTCAGAACATCCCAAATGGACATCCATCTCATGTATTTTCAAATAGGAAATACGTCCTTTTTGAAAATACGTGAGATGAACTGGAAACATGCAGCATAAATATCCATTTTACAAACTGGAACATCCAAGTTATGAATGGGGGGGGGGGGGGGGGAGGAGGGAGGACAAGGGACATGGATGTCTGTATAGTAGTATTCTTTGAAAATAGCCACTCAGACATCCATGTACAGCAGAGGGTCAGCCTTGTGGTTAGTGCAGTGGAATGTAAACCAAGGGACTCAGGTTCAAATTCCACTTTAACTTTTATTTTGTAGGTGTGAGCATTCCAGGAACAACAATATACGTCCTGTACCTGAATGTACACTACTTTTATAGCAAGTGACATATATTTAGGTACAGTAAGTATGTATTTTTCTATTTCTGAAGGGCTCACAATTACAAAAAAAAAAAAAAGAAAGAGCTGAACTAACCATTAGGTTACTCCTGAGACTTATTTCCTATTTTGTTAATAATGCATATTTATTTATTTATTTGCAGCATTTTAGCAGGCTCAATGTGGCTTACATTATGCCGTAATGGCGATCGCCATTCCGGAATGAGAGATACAGAGTATTATTGCAATTAAAGTACAGAAAATAAAATAAGTCATAAGAAGTAAATATACAATTCGATTCAGGCATTAAAGATCAAGGGTAAATGTAAAACCTTCAACATTAATAATGTGAGTAAAGTAAACAAATGAAAAGAGTTCAATGTTGACTTATTTTTGTAAGTTTTGATGTCTGGTCGATTATGAAGGATCCTTTAGGTAAGTCTCTTTGAACAAGTTAGTCTTTAGTAATTTACGGACGTCTGTCAAAACATGCATAGTTTTAATGGCAGTTGGTAGAGCATTCCACAGTTGTGTGCTGATGTAGGAGAAACTAGATGCATAAATTGATTTATACTTAAGTCCTTTACAGTTGGGGTAATGGAGGTTCAAGAAAGTGCGTGGTGATCTTTTTGCGTTCCTTGCTGGTAGGTCTGTGACATCTGACATGTATAATGGGGCCTCACCATGAATAATTTTATAAACTAGGGAACATGTTTTAAATACAATTCGATCTTTTAATCAAATAATACCTGAAGCTGTCCATAGAGCCTTGTATCCTTTTTCAGGGGAGAGGGAAGGGGACAGCAGTCCTTTGTAGACATGAACATTTCTTTCCCTTCAGTAATTGCTCTTGGAGGTCCAGATTTCAGGCCCTCCCTAATCCCACCCAAAACATGCCCCTTGCTATTTGGATGTACTGCAGTGTTTGACGTCTATTTTCTGCCTTTTTATAGTTGGCACTTGGGCATTTCAAGCACATGGACGTTCATTTCAGCCTTTTGAGACATCAATATGCTTCGAAAATAAGTGCTAAAAGCAGCAAATAGGCACTTCTTTGCCCTTCAGATATAGATAACCTTTAAAAAAAATAAATCGCACTCTTCAAAATTGTTTGACCTAAACTGTAAATCATTCAACAGAAATTTGCCACCCTCCCCCAACACAAATAAAATAGATGCAGTTCAGAAGTGTTATTGACTGTGCTACACTTTCTTCAAGTCACATATATATGTACAAAACAATGTATAAAAGCCATTGTCAACTTATAGCAGTAATATTTAGTTAATCTAATTGAAATATTGCTGAATTTTGATAGCCAGTCATAACAGCGGGTCATAACTAGGATTTAAGTTTAACCCCGCTCTAGTATTAACAGCCAATGAGCTGTAATCAGTGCGTGTAATTTATCAGATGAAACAGCAAATATGCAAAACTGCGCAGTAATAATTTAAATAGAAACAGAACTACACTTACAAAAAATAAAAGAAACAGATAAAACTGCATTGACACTAAAAAAGCTTCAAGTGGTCCTTCACTGATCTCGCAGGCCATCATAGAATATTTTTGCTGGGTTAGGGTTTCAGGCAACAGCTGTAACTATGTATCGATGTCTTTTACAAATGCTCTGATGGCCATGAGTCTGTAAAAAGAAGGGATTAGCATTAATACTTTGTACTTACAGATGCGCAACCTTCAGCATAAATATGAGCTTCCCAAAATGAAATGAAACACCATGTAAATAAATAAATTAAAATCCAGCCAAGGGAGTTTTATATAAATAGCTACTACAGTGCTTAGTGAATCACTTTGACTAGCGTGCCATGCCTGTCCTCCGGCTGTACCAAGTAGTGCCGGGAGACCTATAGGCCTGTTATGGAGTCTCGGAGAAGCACTTGCAAAGGGAACATAATTCAGTTCTGATCTACTATGGATTTTGTTAATGTTACATTATCAGGTTCTTATAATTCCTAAAAGGAATTCAAGGTGTGGTAACAAAAAAAAAAACAGAACTGAAACATATTTATTTATTTGTTACATTTATACCCCACATTTTCCCACCTATTTGCAGGCTCAATGTGGCTTATAAAGTACCGTAAAGGCGTTTGCCATTTCGGTTGATAACAAATACAAGATTGGGTTGTGGTCAAATGAGATAGAGGTGAATCATGCATCACAAAATATATTAAAACAAATTAAAAGATTTAAAAAAATAAATTAACCAAATTACTTCTACTAAGCCTAATCAAGAAAATAGATGTGTAACGCTTTCAGAAAAGCAAAAAGATTCATTAAAGAACAAATCTGTACTGGTAGATTATTCCAAAGACAAACAGCAGAAAAACAAAAAGAACCAGAAAACATTGTTTTAAAACGAACAGATTTGGCAGATGGAAATGCCAAAAATAAATAATTACATGATCGAGATATAGAACTATTTGTTAGCATCTTGAAAGTATCCAAAAGCTCTACTGAACAAGCACCATATAAAGATTTTAAAAAACAAACATAAAACTTTAAACTAAATCCTGTCCTGATCCAGCAACCAATGCAACCTGGTCAGTAGAGGAAAGACTCTCATACTGGGAACTGTTTGACTATCCAACTTTCCCATCCGTTCCAAGGGCACCATTCTATCTAACAGTAATGGAGGGACCTCTTTATGTCTAAATATTGTGTTTTAAAATTAGTTGAAATTGAACGGACAAATGCACCTCTGAATAATTATTGATTAGTACTGTTTCTGGATCCCTGTTTAGTCAGTCTTCCTGTTTACAAAATCAGTCTGTATTATTTTCAATTAATACTGGCAATTTTTGCTTTCTTAAAATAGCTGGCACTCTCTTTTCAGTTATGGGAGTAGCCCTTTGGAATTCCCTTCCTGTCTTGATTAGAGTTGAACAAAACGATCTATTATTTCACAAAAGTGTGAAAATATTCTGTTCAGCCAATCGTGGGTGTTTCATGTTTTTGTAATTTTCTGTAATTATTCTGATTAATAAGATGATGCAATTTAATTTGTAAACTTTTTGTATCTTCTCTTTGCAATTTGATGAATATACTATGATTGTTTATTCTGTAATATATTTAGATAAATTTTTTGAGTTGCAGTAGATCTATGTTTTATTTTTTCTGTTAATATTCTTTTATAATTATGGTTGCAGAATATGTTTTTTTTTTTTTACTATGTGCACTGCATTGAACCCTGATTATGGGAAATTAGCAGTCTATCCACCTTATAATTGAAAGAGAAAAACGCCTAGATTTCGACCCAAATCGGGAGATAGAAGTTTATCTCAGAAAAACGAATAAATCGGTATAATGGAAAGCCGATTTTGGACGTTTTCAACTGCACTCCATCGCGGAAGCGTACAAAGTTGACGGGGGGAGGGGTGTCGGAGGTGTGGCGAAGGTGGAACTGGGGCGTGGTTATCGGCCGAGGAGAGATGGGCGCCTTTCGCCGATAATGGAAAAAAAGTATGCGTTTGTAGCTAGAATTTAGGGCACTTTTCCTGGACCCTGTTTTTTCACGAATAAGGCCCCAAAAAGTGCCCTAAATGACCAGATTACCCCCAGAAGGAATCGGGGATGACTTCCCCTGACTCCCCCAGTGGTCACTAACCCCCTCCCACCACAAAAAATGATGTTTCACAACTTTTTATTTTCACCCTCAAATGTCATACCCACCTCCCTGGCAGCAGTATGCAGGTCCCTGGAGCAGTTGTTAGGGGGTGCAGTGGACTTCAGGCAGGTGGACCCAGGCCCATCCCCCCCTACCTGTTACAATTGTGCTGCTTAATGCTTAGTCGTCCAACCCCCCCAAACCCACTGTACCCACATGTAGGTGCCCCCCTTCACCCCTTAGGGCTATAGTAATGGTGTAGACTTGTGGGCAGTGGGTTTTGAGGGGGATTTGGGGGGCTCAACACACAAGGGAAGGGTGCTATGCACCTGGGAGCTCTTTTACCTTTTTTTTTGTTTTTGTAAAAGTGCCCCCTAGGGTGCCCGGTTGGTATCCTGGCATGTGAGGGGGACCAGTGCACTACGAATCCTGGCCCCTCCCACGAACAAATGCCTTGGATTTATTTGTTTTTGAGCTGGGCGCTTTCATTTTCCATTATCACTGAAAAACAAAAACGCCCAGCTCACAAATTGTCGAATAAAACATGGACATCTATTTTTTTCGAAAATACGGTTCGGTCCGCCCCTTCACGGACCCATTCTTGGAGATAAATGCCCATGGAGATAGACGTTTTCGTTCAATTATGCCCCTCCACGGGTGCGGCATTCAAATCCTATGGGATTTCTCTCATTTGCCATGCGGGAATCACTAGCTCAGCTTTGTAAAAGAAGCCCTATAAGAATTAAATTGATATTGATATTAATGATCAAACATGACAAAGTATATAACTAACAATGATGTCAACGCTTACCATCACTACATATTCATAAATGTATGCCAGGTTATTTATGTTTTGATATTCAGAAACACTCATTCATACAGCAGCAACCACTATATGGAAAAGTGACATGTCCTCCAGTTTTTAACAGCACTATCCAGATAGTTTGAGCTGCCAGAGAGGAAGAGAGAAGGTCGGGGCTTGGTAGAGCTACGGTTGAAAGAGCTGCGGAACATCATAGCAGTGTGAGTGGAAGAGAAACAGTTCCTCAGTGGAAGGACCCTGAAGTGGAAGAGAAACAGTCCCTCAGTGGAAGGACCCTGAAGTGGAAGAGAAACAGTCTCTCAGTGGAAGGACCCTGAAGTGAAAGAGAAACAGTCTCTCAGTGGAAGGACCCTGAAGTGGAAGAGAAACAGTCCCTCAGTGAAAGGACCCTGAAGTGGAAGAGAAACAGTCCCTCAGTGGAAGGACCCTAACCTAGGCACCAACTGGTTTGGAAAGGGAGGTAGAGATACTACTTCAGGTGATGCTCTTTTGATCCTCCCAAGTACATATTTGAACAGACCTTCAGATATATTTCTGGGTACTATCCCCCTAATTCTATATAGTGTGCCAAATGTTAGGTGCCCAAATGGAAGTTAGGTACCCAAGCAGCGGTAAACGGCAGTTAGGCACCTAATTGTGCATAGGCGTAATTCTATAAGTTAGCACCTAAGGGGCCGATATTCAGACCGCAGGAGGCAGCCTGGCTAACTCCCTTGGTCGGTGGTGAGATTGGATTTTCAATGCTGGGCCATTTCCAGTGACCAGAATTGAATATCTGGTTTAGTTTTGGCTGGTTTAAACTGAATTGGCCAAACCATTATTCAGCTCTGGCCAGTTTAATTTAAACTGGCCAAATATAGGCCTGATATTGTGGCAGCCTGATTTGATTGCCAAACTTAGCTGGCAATGTGTTGAATATTAGTGGATAGCTGGTTATATTATGCGATATAATTGGTTAGCTGCTAAGGGGAGGGGGTGTTTTTTCTATATGGTGCCTAAAAAATCTGCGAGGAAAACATTTCCGCCCAAGCATCTCTCTATATAAAACGCACCTCCAACGTTCTATTGAAGCCTCTCTTAGCAAAGTGAAGGGGGTGAGATCGCATTGTGTCTGCCCCGCCCACGCGTCAAACGTGATGACGTCGAGGGCGGAGCTATGACACAACCAATCGCATCGCTCGGCAGCGAAGCATCAGGGAAGGAGGCGGGGCTCTCGACGTGTAGCCTTCCCTTCGCTGTGTTCCGCCTTCTTCTGACGTCAAGGATGACGTCAAAAGAAGGCGGAACACAGCGAAGGGAAGGCTACACGTCGAGAGCGCCGCCTCCTTCCCTGACGCTTCGCTGCCGGAACCGCCACGGAGGTAAATTTAAAAACAAGAAACAAAAAAAAAACGCATGTTGGGGGGAGAGAAGAGGGTGGCCAGTAAACTACAACAATGGGA
This sequence comes from Microcaecilia unicolor, assembly GCF_901765095.1. Lineage (NCBI taxonomy): Eukaryota > Metazoa > Chordata > Amphibia > Gymnophiona > Siphonopidae > Microcaecilia > Microcaecilia unicolor. The sequence continues at coordinate 182,439,865 of NC_044039.1, read as the reverse complement.
GCGGGAGGGCAGGGGAGAAACCACAGCATGAATGCGAAGGGGGGGGGGGAAAGAGGCCGGCCCAGGCTGCCACATGGGAGAGAGAGGAGCATGGATGCGAGGGGGGGTCATGGAAGGGAGAGAGGGGACTTGCTGGAAAAGGATGAATGGAGGCGGCAGGGGACAGAGGAGCATGGATGGGCATGGATTGGGAGGGCAGGGCTCAGGGAGAGAGGGGAATTACTGGAAATGGATGAATGGAGGGGGCAGGGGACAGAGGAGCATGGATGGGCATGGATTGGGAGGGCAGGACTCAGGGAGAGAGGGAAATTGCTGGATAGGGATGAATAGAGGGGACAGATGGGCATGGATGGATATGGATTATAGGGCAGGCCTCAGGGAGAGAGGGCAATTGCTGGATAGGGAAAATGGAGGGGCCAGGTGACAGATGAGCATGGATGGGCATGGATTGGAAGGGCAGGACTCAGGGAGAGGGGAATTGCTGGATAGGGATGAATGGAGGGGACAGATGGGCATGGATGGATATGGATTGCAGGGCAGGCCTCAGGCAGAGAGGGGAAATGCTGGATAGGGAAAAATGGAGGGGCCAGGTGACAGAGGAGCATGGATGGGCATGGATTGGAAGGGCAGGACTCAGGGAGAGGGGAATTGCTGGATAGGGATGAATGGAGGGGACAGATGGGCATGGATGGATATGGATTGCAGGGCAGGCCTCAGGCAGAGAGGGGAAATGCTGGATAGGGATGAATGGAGGGGGCAGGTGACAGAGAAACATGGATGGCCATGGATTGGGAGGGCAGGGCTCAGGGAGAGAGGGGAATTGCTGGAAAAGGATGAATGGAGGGGGCAGGGGACAGATGGCCATGGATGGATATGGATTGCAGGGCAGGCCTCAGGCAGAGAGGGGAAATGCTGGATAGGGATGAATGGAGGGGGCAGGTGACAGAGAAACATGGATGGCCATGGATTGGGAGGGCAGGCCTCAAGGAGAGAGGGAAATTGCTGGATAGGGATGAATGGAGGGGCCAGGTGACAAAGGAGCATGGATGGGCATGGATTGGAAGGGCAGGACTCAGGGAGAGGGGAATTGCTGGATAGGGATGAATGGAGGGGACAGATGGGCATGGATGGATATGGATTGCAGGGCAGGCCTCAGGGAGAGATGGGAATTGCTCGATAGGGATAAATGGAGGGGGCAGGTGACAAAGGAGCATGGATGGGCATGGATTGGAAGGGCAGGACTCAGGAAGAGGGGAATTGCTGGATAGGGATGAATGGAGGGGCCAGGTGACAGAGGAGCATGGATTGGACTCACACTTTCACTCTGACTCTCAAACAGTCACTCTCACATACACTCTCCCAAACATACACACTCCGAGGAAAACCTTGCTAGCGCCCGTTTCATTTGTGTCAGAAACGGGCCTTTTTTACTAGTTTTCTATAAGCAGTGCCTAGATTTAGACGAGGTATATAGAATGTGCTTAGTTGACACCCTAGTGCCTAAATCTATGCGCCTCTGTTTACAGCAATGAAAACATGGCATAAGTCCCGGCAGATGATGATACGTTGAAACCTTCTGCTCAGTGTGCTGCTGCGGCGGCTAAGAAAGCAAATAGAATGTTAGGTATTATTAGGAAAGAAATGGAAACCAAAAATGAGGACATTATAATGCCTTTGTATCGCACCATGGTGTTACCGCACCTTGAATATTGTGTTTAATTCTGTCGCCGCATCTCATAAAAAATATAGTGGAATTAGAAAAGGTGCAGAGAAGGGCGACGGAAATGATAAAGGGGATGGGACGACTTCCCTATAAGGAAAGGCTAAAGTGGCTAGAGCTCTTCAGCTTGGCGAAAAGATGGCTGAGGGGAGATATGATAGAAGTCTATAAAATAATGAGTGGAGTTGAACGGGTAGATGTGAAGTGTCTGTTTATGCTTTCCAAAAATACTAGGATTAGGGGGCATGCGATGAAGCTACAAAGTAGTACATTTCAAACAAATCAGAAAAAATATTTCTTCACTCAACATGTAATTAAATTCTGGAATTTGTTGCCGGAGAATGTGGTAAAGGCGGTTAGCTTAGCAGAGTTTAAAAAAGGTTTGGACGGCTTCCTAAAGGAAAAGTCCATAGACCATTATTAAATGGACTTGGGGAAAATCCACTATTTCTGGGATAAGCAGTATAAAATGTTTAGTACGTTTTTGGGATCTTGCCAGGTATTTGTGATCTGGATTGGCTACTGTTGGAAACAGGATGCTGGGCTTGATGGACCTTTGGTCTTTCCCAGTATGGCAATACTTATGTACTTACGTACTTATGCACATAGCTTTAGCTGCAGAGGGCTATATTTTATAACAATGCACATAAATTTTGGGACGCCCATGAAACACCCATTTCCATGCCCATAACTATGCCCATTTTTGCCTGCGCAAATTAAAATGCATGTGCTGTGCATTACAGAATACACTTAGAGGCCTTTTTACAATGGTGCATTAGGTGCTACATGCATGCATGCATGCTAAATGAGACTACCACCAGGCTACCGTGCCCCCCCTGGTGGTAATTTTAGATTTGATGCATGCCCATAATGCCTGGGTGATTTATTTATTTATTTCCTCCCACACATGTAGTTTCTGGTGCTAATCGGCAGTCGGCACACACCGACCAGTCACTGCACGTATAGCATGTGAGCCCAATACTCGCGCCTACGCTACCTCAGGTCACTTATTAATGCACATTGTTGCTTGTTAAGTGCTGTTAACCACGCTGAATGATTTGTTAAGCCAATTAAGTTATGCGTGTTGTTATAGAATACGCTTGGACTTTGGCATGGAATGCTAGGCATGCTATATAGAATCTGGGGGTAAGCACAGACCAGGAATATTCAGTGAAAGGTAACCAGCTGTCTCCCACTGAGTATTCGCAGATAGCCGATTAAGTGCTATTTAACCATCCAGGAGCCATTCCTGACTGGTTAAATAGTGCTGAGTCTCGTGGGGGGGGGGGGGGGGGCACTGTTTTAGCGTGTAACTCCAAAGGGGTGTATGCATGTGGCTGGAGCTTGTGAGGGGCATGGGCAGGTCACACACCTACAGGGAAATTCTATATGTGCCACCCAAAGTTGCGCACTGAAATTGGGTCATGCACCCAAGTTGCATGCACAGCTTACTTGATCAATGAGCCCTTAACTAGCAATAATTGGGTACTAACAACCAATTATTGCAGTTAATTGGCATCAATTAGAGTTTGTGCATATAACTGGCTGCACGCTATTCTATAAGGCTCGGCATCCAACTCTCATAATGCATATCTGAAAAAGGGGCATGGCGTGTCAGGGGTGTTCCAAAATGTTGTATATGGAATTACAGAGTTTGGCGTAAGCACGCCTAACTCGGGCACCGGCATTTACACCTAGATTCAGCAGTCATAAGTCTACTGCCCAAACGTTAGGCGTGGGATCTGCGCTTAAACATTATTCTATATAAGACGTTCTTTTTGGAATAGCACTTAGTACCAAATTATCACCAAAGTTTAGGCTCCTTTTATAGAATTTTCCCCTTAGCCCCCGTATTCTATTTAGAGTTCCACTTGTAAATCTAGGCGTATGCTATAACTACACACATAGATTAATTCTTTTAGTAAGCTGTTTAGCATTGTTAACAGCTTTTACCAAGCAATAATGATCTCTAATTGACAAAAATTCAAATTTATGCGTGTGCATTGCTAAGCATATTCTGTAATGTACTGCACCTAAATTCTGATGCATGCAGGCAAAAAGGGGCATGCTTAGGGGCATGAAAATAGGCATTTCATGGGTGTTCAAAAATCTATGCACATTTTTATAAAATATGGGCCAGTGCGTGTAAATCTACACGCAGGGATTTATAGCAGCTTTTCGTTGGTGTAAATGGATATACGTAGATTTAATTGCATGAACTACGTCTAAGCGTATTCTAAATACTGCGTGTAGATTTACGCACGTATTTAGAATATACTTAAGTGTAATTGCCTAAAGCGCGTTACTTGTAGGTGGCATATATAGAATCGGGCCCTAGGCACCAAACTGATAGAATACATTAAGTTGTGTGCATAGGTGTTAACATTTAGGCGCTAATATTTACACACCTGAATGTTGCTGCCCAAATGCAAACTTAGGCTGTGCTCTATAACAGAATCTATGTGCCCAAATGCTGCTATAGAATACTATTATAGCACACAGATTTTGGGTGCCTAATTATTTGGCACCCTTTATAGAATTGCCCTCTATATGGTTGGCTATTTCAGATTTATGTAAAACACGTTTTCCAATAATCAGTGAATTAAGATCAGAAGTTAATCTTTGGGAAATAGACTAATACGGCATGATACTGAAGCTGCTAAACTTAATTTAATGATGAGCAAGATAGAAAATAGTTGATCAAACAGTTTTACAGATACAGACTGCTCAAACAATTTTGATGACTGATATGAATACAGTTCATTTTAAGCAGGAAAATAATGTGATTTGGAGGGTGAATTCAAGATTTTTGAACTTTCCTTGGGAGGTGTGAAATATGCGACCAAAGTCCTTTTATAGAGGTGCTTGAATTATCTTTACAGATATACCAACTGTAATTCGGGTCTATTATTTACGTGGACTAATATGGTAGAAGGAGATATGTAGACTCATTGGAATCACTGAGAGAGACCTAGTGCTACTATAGCTAATTGTTTCTAGACACCACTAAATATATTCAGCACTGTACACAAAACACATAAAAGACAGTCCTTGCTCGACAGAGCCTACAGTCTATTTAAGACAGGCAAACAGGACAAATAAAGGATTAGGGAGTTATTTATTATGGATACTGAACTAGTGAATAAAGGTTAAGAGTTACAAGCTCGATTTTATACGACTTTGGTTGTGACTTTAATGTCAAGTGTTGATAGGGATCATTTGTTGAGATTATATTTTAGGAATAGAGAGAAACAGTTTATGGAAGTAAAAATATTGTTGTTGCTTGATATCTCTTTTGAGTCCAGAAGCAACAGTGGCAGTTTTTACTGCTCCGCCCTGGAGTTCTCCAGATGGGGGCATCATTTTATTTGAAGTTTCCTTATATAATGAATTATTAAATACATTATATATTATCAATCTAAAAAAGTATGCTTTTTGGGAGTCATCTTATTTCACCACCTTATTAGTTGCCAGGAGTTACCTGTGGGAACCCCGATAGGCAGGACTAAGAGTTAGATGAGGTCTATTGAGTAAATGGTTCTTTCAATTTGGCTCATGTCTTATTTCTTTTTTTTCTTTTCTAATATCTTGTTTACTTTTTAATCCTCTTTCAAGTATTGGACCTCCCTTATTGGTGGACTAGAAATGAGCAAAATTTTTCTTTTTACTTTTTCTTTTCCCTTTTTTGGAAATTGTTTTCTTTTCTTTTAATGTTGTTTGTTTTGTTTCTTGAGTCGCTTAGTTATCCTAAAGCAGGGGCGGACTGACCATTCGGGTGGGCAGTGCTCAAGGGCCCAGAGGCTCTAGGGGGCCCAGAGGCTCTGCCCGGATGCCTGGTGCGCCACTGGTGATCTAGTGGCCTGAGTTCGGGGAAGCATGTTCTTTCCTGCCTGGCCCACTGGGCTGCCGCTATTCCCTCCTCGCTCAGCACCACTGTATTTTAAAAATGGCATCCGAGACTCCCCACCTAAGTCTCTTGAGACTGTCGAGACCCACGAGACTATTGTGGGAAGTCTTGGCTGCCATTTTGAAAACACGGCAGTGCTGGCAGGCAGGGGAATAGCGACAGCGCAGTAGGCAGGTGTCACATTTTCCAAAAACAGGAACTAGGTTTGTGAGCCCTTGGACCACTGCCGAGGAGCGGCAATGGCAGGCAAAACCACCCCACACAGGGATAAGGCAGAACTCTGACAGGGCCAGCTAGACTTCACCTGCACTTGACCACCGTTCCTCAGGAGTTGACCCCCTGAGTGCAGGTGGCCAGCAGGACTTACCGGACAGGGCTGGAACTGGATACAAGCAGGATACACACAGGGACTAGAACACACAGGGAGGCTAGGCAGAATACTAGACTAGGACTCTCAGACAGACAAGGGACAGAACTGAAAGCTGCAAGCAGCCACTGAAAGAGGGAACAAACACTGGTAGACAAGAGACAGAACTGAAAGCTGTCAGGCAGCCACTGAACAAGAAACACAGACAACCTAGAACTAGACAAAGACATACAAACAAGAAACAAGACTGGGAAACAAGCAATTCAGTACAAGAAGCTACACAAAGACTAAACTGGAACCAGGCAAGAATACAGACTATAAACTGGACTAGGCAGAAGTGCAGCAAGCACCAACAAACCAGGGCCTTAGGCGATGCAAAGGCAAAGCAGAGAGTTTCCAAATGGCTAATAATCCCAGCAGCAGCTGAGATTCACTGCAGCAATCACAAGGCAACTACGGGTGCTGTGCAGGCTCAAACAAGCCAAGCAAGTCTGGCAGGCCGGAAGCTCCGGACTGGACTGGGCTGAAGTCTGGAACAGGAAACAGCACACAGACAATCCAGTGCAGCCAGCACACAGAGGCAGAGACAGAACTAACTCAGGAAGAACAGACAGGAGCCAGCTCAGAAGCTGACCGCTGGAAATAAGGTGAGTCAGAGAGGGGTCACGGCCACAGACGTGACAGCAGGAAAGAACATGCCCCCCTCCAGAGGCCACCAGGCTATCAGGACCCCTCAGGTAAAACCAGGGCAAAGTGAGCATCTGCTGGGGCAGCAAGGGGGTGTCAGGCAGTGGCCGGGCAGGGGGCCCAGGTCACCCTCAGTGTCCGGAGGCCCAGACCACCCTCAGTACGCCCCTGTTTTAAAAACAGTGGTTGTCATCTTTCACCATATATATTCAGTGCCGCTCACTATCTAGATAGCACCACGGAATATACAGACCCCCCCCCCTAATTCTATAAATTGCACTTTAAATTGCGCATACAAATTTGGCCATGTGCCCAATTTGTGTGCACAATTTAATTGAATAATGAGCCAATTTGCACCAATAACTGAGAGCTAACAATCCATTATCGGTGCTAATTGTCATTATTTAAAAATTACACATGTATATTTACACATCCAGATCCACGCAAAAGGTGGCATAGCTATGGGAGGGACATGGGTGGATCATGGGCGTTCCCACAATTTGTGAGCACTGTTATATAATAAGGGGGATCTGCACTTAATTTAGGCATGGGGATTTGCATTAAAGTTTTGTTGGTGTAAATTTTCATGCTTAAATGAAGCCGTGGTTCCTGGTGCTTAGCGCTTTTCTAAAAATGGTGCCTAACTTTTATTTCAGCGCTTATCTTTAGGTGCTATTTACTGACTTTACCCCAATATGTTTAAATGCTGTGGCTGGCATTAAAAAATATTGACCTTGGCCTTTGAATATTGATCCACATTTGTTAAACATTATTTTAAACTTTTATATAGCATTCTGCCCAGAGCACCTTGCAATATGAAACACCAAAGCAAAGGCTTTCAAATGAGATACCTACTAATGGCAACAGTATTGGTCAGATCACACATTGCCTGTATACTCTTCACCTTCATCTGATCCTCAACACCATTTTTCCTCAATTCTGTGCTCAAAGCTCAGAGCCCAATGCTCAGTATGAGCTAGAAGAACAAACCTTATGTTATTCTTTGATTGGCTGACTAGATATTTAGATCAAGGGTGTGTAACAGATATGGTTTACTTGGATTTCAGCAAGAGTTGATTTTGCCCTGCATGTGAAGCTCATAAATGAACCAAATATCCTTGGGGTAGGCCCCAATGTGGTAGTCTGGATTAAAAAATGGTTTAGTGATGGGCAACACAACCTCTGTATTTGCCATAAAGGCTTTGCACTGACCACATATTAATTTTTGTGTTAAACGTAACAAATGCAAAAATTATTGCACTATAGTAAAAGGTCCCTTAATCAGCTAGTGCTGAAATCAGATCTGAATGGCTAAGTCATGAGTTAATCTTTTGAACTCCTCCTCTAGGGCTTCCCATTTTATTTTTGGTGGCCAACTTTAACTGGCTAGTGAATTCAGAAGGCCACATTTGACCAATCTTTGGGGTAAAAATTTCACCCTGCAGAATATGGCTTCCTAAGTGTTTACTTAAGTGGCTAGATTCCACTGAAAAACCTGCTTATAAATCACAATAGTGATAACTGTAATAATCTGGAGTATTGAGAAAAATATTTGTTGACATCCTATCCAGTTAAAGATAACTACTACTACTACTACTTATCATTTCTAAAGCGCTACTAGACGTACGCAGTGCTGTACACTTGAACATGAAGAGACAGTCCCTGCTCCACAGAGCTTACAATCTAATTAGGACAGACAAACAGGACAAACAAGAGATAAGGGAGATAAGCAGAGCTGGAAATTATTAACTAGATTTTCAGTCACTTACTGGATTAAAGCTATGCTGCTGAATAAAGCAGGTTAATGATATCTGCCTAAGGTTGTCTGAATAGCACCAGGGCTTAATTTGTAGACAAAAAAGAAGCCAGGGGTAGGTGCAACAGGAGAGGAGGAGCTTGATCAGGGAGCAAGGTGACTGTTCTCTGCTCTGTTTCAGGTTCACTCCTCTCCTCTTCCTTGCAAGCTACCTGGAAGGGAGGAGCTTGAGTATAATATCCCTGCTGCTCTGGAGACTGAAGAGAAATGGTGGAATTGCATTCCAGGCAGTTCCCCCAGAAATTAAGCCACGAATAGCACAGAATATCTGCACTGTTCAGATAATTTTTAGTCTATCATCAGCATACTCATTTCCCTTCTCAGATTTAAACAGATAGGACTTTGGCCGAGCATGGTGTTGTCCTGCCGAAATTTAAATGACCTACGGAAAGGAATTTTGAACTTTAAGTTAACCAGATAAATGTCTTTGAATACTGTCCTCATGGTATGTAGCCCTTTCGTCCCAAAAAAGATCGCTCCAATTTATTATATTTATTAGATCAGTGTTCCTAAGTCCGGACTTCAGATTTTCAGGATATCCACAATGAATATGCATGAACTTGATTTGTATAAACTGCCTCCATTATATGCAAATCTCTTTCATGCATGTTCATTGTGGATATCCTGAAAACCTGACTAGCAAGAGGTACTCCAGGAATGGACTTGGGAAACACTGTATTAGATTGTGGAGGTGGTGGATTGTTTATCCATAGCTCGTTATATATAATTATGAAACACCACAGGAATTTTTTGCCTGCTTCATCAGTTTCCCTCTCTCTTTTCTCAGGGTAAACACATTACACTGTGCAGCTATGACAGTGAAACTAATTTGTTCTAACAGGCCAGGTTAAATGCACGTACCCTACGGCACACAGAGGAAAGGAAGGAAGGAAGGAAGGAAGGAAATACAGGAGGAACTCAAACAGAAAAAGATTTTATCAGACAAAGCCAACTATTTATCTACCAGCTAATAAACTAGCTAAGCATGAAGCCATAACAAAGTACATGTTGTCCATAAGAAATCACTGTCTTGATAGGAAACATTGTGTAGTTGTTAGCAAGAGACACATAACCAAGTTTTATTGGTCAGGGTCAAGTCTGTTTTGTCCTATGGTTCTATAGGTAATTATAAATGAACATGGCTAGTGGAATGATTTATGAAATATATGCTGTTTTATCAAAAATACAGTATGGCCTATGCACAAATGTCTTAATTTTATTGGCCTGTTTACTAAACCACATTAAGTTTTTGCAGTGAACATCAACACTTCCTCTAAGGTATGCTGGAAACCTCCAGTCATATTCCTATCATCAGGGATGGTGCAGTAATTGGAATGAGCAGGCAAGTTCTACGAGACTCCCAGAGGGCTTGCCTGGCCCTCATGACTAAACTGTAAGATTAGCAGATAAACACCTGGGAACTAATGTGATGTTTCCAAGATGGTATGCCAATGAGGCGTGATGAGGATGCGATTGGGGAGGGGAGGATAGGAAATGGGATGGAAAGGGATGATTGGAGGGGGAAAGTGTATTGCTAGGTTGTAGCTCTAATGGCTTATTGTACCTAACATTATGGGGAAGGGATCATTATGTGGGAGGTCATAGGCACTCTGAAGTGAATGCGTTCATGGATGTTAAGTGGGGAACTGGGGTATGGATAGACCAGAATTAAAACCTTGCAAGTTGCACTTTGCTGGTTGTTACTCCTTAGTGGGGAGTTCACTGATTCAGAACTGAGATGTCTTGACTCATCTTCCCTGTGCTACCAGACTTGTCCTTGCCTTTTGATAACATCAACTGTAGGGACCAGAAAAGCATCCAAGCATCTTAGATGGCATATCTCAGGCAAAGTGGAGAGGGAATGTACCTAAGGAATATAGTTCTTAGTGTGCTCCTTGGTGGGCAGTGAGAGGGAGAAGATAGAAAATAGAGTTGTTGGGGGTATTGGTGTGTTGTAGCCTTAATGGCTTGTTAAAGATTACAGGAGCTTTTCAGTAAATGGTACTGGTGGGTGCATGTGGGGGAATACGATATAGGTAAACCAGGGTTTGAGAGGGTTAGAAAGGGTAGAAGACTATAAAAGGAGGGTAAAGTGGGGCCAAAAGAGTGCTGAATGTGGTGTTCTTGGCTAGAGTAAGAAGCAATAAAAGCAAGGCGGAGGGAAGTAAAGGGGCATGGATTTAATATACTGCCTTTCTGTGGTACAACCAAAGTGGTTTACATTTGCTATATACAGTACTGTTTCTGACCCTAGTAGGCTCACAATCTAAGTTTTGTATTTGGGTTAATGGAGGGTTAAGTGACTTGCCTAGAATCACAAGGAACCACATTGGGAATCAAACCCAGTTCTCCAGGTTCTCCACTCACTACATTAACCATAGGCTACTCTTCCTAATACTAGATCTGTGTTTTATAAGCTATGCTTATTAGGGGTCAGATGTAGAATTATCGGCTAGATATATTGGTTAATGGAAATAGGAAGGCTGACCAGTAGGGTTTAATTTAACCCAACAATTGAGAGTGCACAAATGTGGGGAGGTAGGGAGTGGCTGTCATTTTTTTAGGTTCAGTCTTGGCCTAATGAAATTAAATATTGAGAATTTGAAAGAGATATGATTCTGTGTTTTTGAAATCAACAAAAATTTCATTATAACCAGTTGTAATGATTTATCACCCACCTGGTGTTCAGCTAGTAAAGGATGGGTTACTGTTGGAATTTACGACTGAGTTATTCTTGAAAATGCCAGGAGGTTTCAGGAGGTTTTTAATTCCATTTGAACGAGGTACGTTGCCCCTTAATAGCTAGTATTTTGTAGTGTGGATGAAGTCATTAGAGTTGGCGTTACACTGGAATAGGATTTTTCTTGCAGAAGGGCAATTGTTTGATTTAGAGATAAGTGCCAAGCCTGAAATGGCATTACTATTAATTTGGTCAGATCATCTCCTGCTGTTGTTTGTGTTACAGGATAGCAAGGATTGGAAGATAGTGGAGTAAATAGAAACGCACATATTAAGTAGAGATAAGGTTAATAAGGAAGAATTTAAGGAAAAAAAGGAGTCTTTTACTAAAGCTTAGCTCGAGTTATCTGCATCAGGGCCCATTCTATTCATTTGGGCCCTGCTGCAGATAACTCGAGGTAAGCTTTAGTAAAAGACCCCCCAAATGAGAAATAAGAGCTTTTATTTTGGAGGGCCCCAATATTCATGAGGAGAGATTTGAGAGCCCCCCCCCCCCCATCTTCATCATTGCAGCCACCAAATCTATCATGCTCAAATGCCTTTAGGAAACAGGGTTTATTCAGAAACAGTGATTCTTATCCCAGTCCTCAAGACGCACCTAACCAGCAGGGTTTTCAAGACCTCCACAATGAATAAGCAAGGGAAGTAGTGTGTGCTTCATGGATATTTGTGGATATCCTGAAACCAGACTGGTTGAAGGTTGGATTGAGATGTGAACTCTCTTCTGTATGATATTGTCATCATTTATATCTTGTGTTACTTTTTGTTTTACTTGCAGCAAGCAATTTTCAAAGCCTTTACCCAAATAAATAGTTGTCTAGGTAAAATGGGCTGTTTAAAATCTGACCTCCTGAAATATGACTAAAAGTACATTGGAAGGAGGTATTCCTGTCAGTTTTTTTTTTTTAAGGTCAGAAGAAGAAAATAGCTGTGCTTTTGGGAATTTTGAAGACACATACCATATTTTGTTGGCATGTGGCAACAGGTTTGCCATGCACCAATCCAGAACTACCGTCGGGCTGCTGCAGGAGTTCCCACCCCCAGCCCGCGCCATTTCCAGCACTACAAAGATATTTTCTAGTTTTGTAGTACCGGCGCTTACCCGGTGGTAATTGGGCAGAGCACAGTGCTGCCCGGTTACCACCGGGTTAGCGCAGGAGCCCTTACCACCACCTCAATAGATGGTGGTAAATGCTCTCCCCCAAAATGGCAGTGTGACAAGTGGTTCACTTACCACATGGCCGTTTCTTTTTGAGAAAGAAAGACAGTCTTTTACCCACTGTGGCAGTGACGTTCCTAGGGTGGCTGACACCCGGGGCGGATCGCTGATGCGCGCCCCCCCCCCGTGTGCAGCGCAACCCCCCCACCCCGACGAAAGGACACCCCACCCCTTGGCGAAAGGACACCTCCCCCCGGGTGCATTTTTACCTGCTGGGGGGGGGGGGGTGCCGCGCGCCTGTTGGCTTCGCTCATTCCATGCTCCCTCTGCCCCGGAACAGGAAGTAACCTGTTCCGGGGCAGAGGGAGCACGGAACGAGCGGAGCCGACAGGCGCGCGGCACCCCCCCCAGCGGCGTGTACCCAAGGCGGACCGCACCCCCCCTTGGTACACCACTGCACTGTGGTAAAAGAGGGCCTCAGTGCGCATTAAAAACAAACGCTGATGCTAGCACAGGCCCCCCTTTACCGCAGATTAATAAAGGGACCCCATATATCTTGCAGGTTTTTTCTGTTTGATAACAGATGCAAGGTACGTAGGCTAAACTAGTTTTTCTGCTTCTGTAAACAAGACTATAGAAATTTGTTTCCAGATAGCATAGATTTGATTTTGAATTAATTTATTATTTTCACATTCTGCCTTTCACAAATAAACTGTATCAAGGCAGATTACAGCTTTATTTAAAATACATATGAATTAATAACAAATTAATGAAAGTAACAGTACATGAAATATACAACAAAATAATAATGAAACAATAAAATAGTGTGTAACATAAATCCTATTAAGCATCACATGTGAAGTCCCATTTTGGATGTGGAGAGGGGAATTGAGATTTCTAGGTCAGGTCATGTACAATTCCCTTGAATTTTACAAGAAGGTCTGCTGAACACAGAATTTCTTGTAAAATATATATAAGGATGTACAGAAGTGCATGTCCATTTTCTGGCACATCAAGTGGGAGAATTGATTTTTTATTTAAAAAAAAAACAGAAAAAGTGTGCCAATGTCACAAATCGAGGGCCCTGTTTACACTAAAAATGAGTGCATGCTGTGTAGATGCCCATAATATTCCTATGGGTGTCTACACGGTTAGCACATCCTAAAAGTGCTAGCGTGCCTTTGTAAACAGTGCCCTATGTGTTGCTGCAGCAACTGAAATAGCGAGTCGAAGACAGGACTATTGTCTGGTAAAGGGGTCAGTGCACTCTCCTTATCTGGCAGCTTGACCCCTAGGGATAAGAGGTGCCATTGGAACCTGGGCAGCTGACAGAGCAGGAGTGGCTGAGAATAGGTCCTACTCCCTGATCCAACTACTATGAAAACTCCCAGTAAAAGCCTTGGATGTTGGGATGGGGGAGGGGGAGCGGTATGCTAATGGTGTCAAGGGATGTCTGGAGAATGGAGGAATGATGTTGAAGGGTGTTGAGGGTTTGGGGGGATGGTGGGGGATGCTGATGATGTCAGGGGTGAGGGGGTGGTTTCAACAATCTTTGCACCTGCCCTTTGCACTTCCACATGCCTCAGGGTAGATACAGAAAGGGAACATGAATATTTTTTTTAGTTTAGATGTGGCTTCCCATTGTAAAATGGGAGTCCATGACCATTTGTTAGACATATCCAGATTACCCCAAGCCACCCCTTGCCAAGCCCCCTTGAGATCTCTGCATTCCAGGAGATCTATGTACAAATACTGGCTTTCCATTTCCAAAATCAATATTAGCATGTATATGCAATATAGATATGAAAATGTTGCCTGATTAATGGCATATATCCTTTTATTAGAATTCTTGCTTGGGGACCGAATACTTAGGGGTCCTTTTATAAAGGTGTGTCAGTGTTTTTAGCACATGCTAAAAATCAGCACATGCTAAATGCTAGAGACATCCATAGGAATATATTGGTGTCTCTAGCATTTACCCCTGCTGGATTCTATGTAGCGCGCCTAGAGTTATGCGTAGTTCTGCTTGTAAATCTAGGTGTATTCTATAACTACACATGTAGATTGTTTTAACCAGCTGTCAAGCACTGTTAACAGCTCTTAACAAGCAATAATGAGCACTAATTGGCAAAAATTAGAATTTATGCGTATACATTGCTAAGGGTATTCTGTAATGTACTGCGTGTAAATTCTAACGCATGTAGGCAAAAAAGGGTGTTGTTATGGGGTGCAGAAATGGGCATTTTGTGGACATTCCAAAATCTACACACGTTATTATAAAATATGGGCCAGTGCGCATAAATCTACATGCAGGGATTTACACCAGCTTTTCACTGGCATAAATGGATACACATAGATTTGGAGGGGCATTTTCGAAAGAAACGTCTAAGTTGGAATTTGGACGTCTTTGTAAAACGTCCAAATATGGAGGAGGGGAAAAGGTCATTTTTGAAAAAAGATGGACATCCATCTTTCGTTTCGAAAATACCTAGGTGTCACGTTTTCAAAGCTGGAAACTGGGTTTGTGAGCCCTTGGACCACTGCCGAGGAGCAGCAGTGGCAGGCAAAACCACCCCACGCTAGAGACAGGGCAGATCTCTGACAAACAGTTAGGCTTCACCTGCGCCTGGCCACTTTTCACCAAGAGTTGAGCTCCAGGCTTTAGGTGGCCAGCAGGACTTACTGGACAGGGCAGGACTGGATAACAGCTAGGCAGCACAGGGACAGCAAGGCAGGGAAAGGATAGGCTAAAGGCCAGGTCTGAAAGCTGCGAGCAGCCACTGAAACAGAGAACAAACACAGCTAGACAGGAGACTGAACTGAAAGCTGCAAGCAGCCACTGAAACAGGGAAAAAACACAGATAAACCCAGAACTAGGCAAAGACATACAAACAAGACACAAGACTGGGAAACAAGCAATACAGTAAACAAGCAATACCCTAAACTAACCATAAACTAACTAGAACCGGCAAGACTTCAGGCAAGAACAAGAGCAAGGAAACAAATTCAGGCTGAAGTGCAAGAAGCACCAACATACCAGGGCCTTAGACGCAATGCAAAGGCAGATAGGTTCCAAATGGCTAATAAGCCCAGCAGCAGCTGAGCTTCAGCTGCAGCAATCATCAGGCAGCTACCGGTGCAGTGCAGGGTCAAACAAAACAGGCAAGTCTGGCAGCTTGGAAGATCCGGACTGGACTTGTCTAAAGTCTGGAACGGGTGATAGTCCATAGCAGCCACCGGTTCTGGCCACCAGAGGGTGAGGGGAGCACAGACGTAACACTAGGACATCCTTGGATTTGGACGCTCTTAGATTTGGATGTCTTTCACTTTCGGCGATTTTCGAAATCAAAGACGTCCAAGTCAAAAACGTCCAAATGCAAGCCATTTGGACATGGGAGGAGCCAGCATTTGTAGTGCACTGGTCCCCCTGACATGCCAGGACAGCAATCGGACACCCTAGGGGGCACTGCAGTGGACTTCATAAAATGCTCCAAGGTACATAGCTCCCTTACCTTTTGTGCTGAGCCCCCCAACCCCCCCCCCAAACCCACTACCTCCAATTGTACACCACTACCATAGCCCTTACGAGTGAAGGGGGCACCTAGATGTGGGTACAGAGGGTTTCTGGTGGGTTTTGGATGGCTCGCTGTTTCCTCCACAAATGTAACAGGTAGGAGGGGTATGAGCCTGGGTCCACCTGTCTGAAATGCACTGCACCCACTAAAACTGCGCTGTCATAGACCTGAGTATGACATCTGAGGCTGGCACTAAATATTTTGAAAGATGTTTTTTGAGGGTGGGAGGGGGTTAGTGACCATTGGGGGAGTAAGGGGAGGTCATCCCCGATTCCCTCCGGTGATCAACTGGTCATTCCGGGCACCTTTTTGTGCCTTATTCATAATAAAAACAGGTCCGGTGAAAAAGTCCAAGTTTTACTCATGGACGTCTCTGCTTTTTTCCATTATGTGTCAAAGACGTCCAAGTCTTGGGAACGCCCAAGTCCCGCCTTCACCACGCCTCCGATACGCCCCCTTGAAATTTGGACGTCCTTGCGACGGACTTCAGTTAGAGACGTCCAAAATTGGGTTTTGAATATATCGATTTGGACGTCTCTCAGAGATGGACGTCCAAGTGCTGATTTATGTCACTTTTTGAACATCCATCTCTTTCGAAAATGAGCCTGTTAGTCACATAAACTACACCTAAGTGTATTCTAAATGCCACGCGTAGATTTATGTGTGGTATTTAGAATAACTTAGACGTGATTGCCTAACAGTCGTTAATTTTAGGCACCATATATAGAATCAGGCCCTTAGCGCGTTCTAAAAACACTAGCGCGCCTTTGTAAATGACCCCCTTAACCTTTTTTCTACAAGATGGAAAAAAGTTGAAACAACCAATTTGATTGGTATATTCAAGATTGATTTTATAATACACATCTTCCTTCTGTATGGTAAGTACATATGGATATTTTGGAAGTGCAAATCAGACCCATAAGAATTACCTGAATAAGATCTCGTACATGACCCTTGATATCACATAGATCCCTTCCTCCTAGATTTGGTCTCAAAACATCATCTTTGGATAACATGGTTGGCCAATAAAAAGCGTGCAAAGAATTTAAAACTAAAGTGTAATAAATCCATGTTGACCTAGGATTTTCTGAAGTAACCTTACATTCACCTTACAGAAACAACGTCTCTCATGGAGCCATATTTGTTTATATTAACTTGGGTGTATCTTTGTGCAAAAAAAAAAAAAAGAAAAGAAAAAAACAATCCTTCTAAAGTTGATGTAAAAGTGGTGCTGGCGCATTCAGCTGCCCCGACAGCATATCTCAGTGTTTCAATCTGCTCTTAGCAGTTTCCTGTCAGTATCCACCATAATGCATCAGCAGGAAATTACACTTCTAGGACTGATTTACTTCTGCACAAACAATATGTTATTGAATTTGTTTATTAGCTTTAATATAGTGAAAGATCATAACAGCTGTCAAAGCTGATAACTACCATGTAGGATAAGAATGCTGATTGAGTTATTCAAGAATTGTTTTAACAACCAAGCTGTATCTTTTCTTTATTTCGTAGTATGAAACATTTTCAATTGCTCCTGAACAATAAAGTTCCATGGAACAGAAAAATAACTGTTGCTTGGGTGGGAGCTAAAATGGTAAAGTATTGTTTTATACTTCAGTTCACAGCTTTTGGTCACAGGCTATTCACAGCAAGCAGCGTCTTACATAATCAATAGGAAAAGGCAGGGGAATGGTGGTATTTACTCTTTCCACTTCTTAAAGCCTCTTTGTTGTAACCTGTTTTTAGTCTATCCGCTCATGACAAGCCATCACAATTCTCTTTATTGCAGTATTAATAGTTCATTGTTATGAAATTCTTGACTCAACGTGAACATTGTAAGACTAGCTGATACCTTATGACATTCACCAGAGGATCCTGTTCATTCCCCTTGCCCCTATGTTACCTCTCCCCAGCCCAGCCCTATAATCTAGATATTTGGCTTTTCTACTATCCAACCCACACATGAAACTAGCACGTTCATCCCCTTTTTGGGACATTAACCCCTGCATTCCCTGCCCAGACATGAATCTAGTATGCTTCCCTCCTCCCTCCCCTCATACAAAACATGGTATTCTTTTCACTATCAGTCTCAAAAACAGACAACAGTTCCAACAAAGAATGATGTGACAATATTAATGGCCTATAAAACCAGCAGGGCAGCCAATCTGCAAAATATGGAAACAAACGAAGCAGATCAGCTGGAAATGCAAACAAGTCTTCATTAATGAAACATAAACCAAAATAATGCCCAACACAGGCCGTGGTTTCGCCCACAAAAGGGCTTGCATCAGGGGCTATGTGGTGTAAATAAAACTCATCACCACCATAAATGTACAACACACCTTTTAGGGAAGGCTCCATTGTACTTGACAAAGCAGCAAAGCACTATAAAGTTAACTGCTATATATCTAACAGAACACTCTACAGAAGATGGTTGCGTGCGCTCAAGCACATAGCAGTATCACCAATAAAAACTTGTTTGCATTTCCAGTTGATCTGCTTGGTTTGTTTCAATATTATTGGCCTTCCAGGATGAACTTTGAACACTTTGAGGGGCATAATCGAATGCGAACGCCCATCTCCATGGGCGTCTATGTCCGAAAACGGGTATGTGAAGAGGCGGGACACACCGTATTATCGAAAAAGATGGGTGTCCATCTTTCGTTTTGAAAATACGGTATGGACGTACCAAATTGCATGGATTTGGTCCTTTCTGAGATGGGTGGGGTTTTTTTTTTTTTAGCGATAATAGAAACTAAAAACGCCCAGCTCAGAAACATCCTAATCCAAGCCATTTGGTTGTGGGAGGGACAAATGTACAACACTACCATAGCTCTTAGGGGTGAAGGGGGCAACTACTTGTGGGTACAGTGGGTTTTAGAGGCCTCCCATTTACCACCACAAGTGTTACAGGTGTGGTGGGGGGGGGGGGGGGATGGGCCTGGGTCTGCCTGCCTGAAGTGCACTGCAGTACCCACTAAAAGTGCTCCAGGGACAGGACTTGTTGCTGCTGTATAACCTTGGCACAGCAGTTCACACCTGAAGACTAATCTCACTGAAAACGTCCTTTATTTGAATAAGCACGTTTACTCACAGTTAACTGCAGATCAGAGGTTGTGCCCCACTGGCAACAAGTCTCGCTGGTACTGAGATTAGCAGTAGGTCCGAGCTGGCAGAATGGTGTACAATGCCCTCTTTCAGCAACATTCAAGGTAAGAACTAAGTGCTGTAACGTGACTAACACATGAAAGGGATCTAAAACTGTCTTACACAAATGGCCACTACCTCATGGACTACCAGAAACAAAACAGGGCACACTCTGACCCAGTAAGCAGAGGGAAAAGCACCATGGGAGTAGAGCCTACCAACTACCAACATCGTGAGCATTTAACACAAGCTAGTGGAATCATGGAGCCCAATACCCTACACCCACCACAATGCATTGCTGATGTGACTCTGCAGTGCCCTTAACAGAAAAGGTGTCACATTCACCCGAGACCCACATCAGAACCAGGGAAAGGCTGTCAGAGGATAGAACACATTCTGCTGTCATGGAGGTGGGTATGGCATTTGAGGCTGGCATACAGGCTGGGAAACAAAGTTTGTAAAGTGGGTTTTTTTTAGTGGGAGGGGGTTAGTGACCACTGGGGGAGTCAGGGGAGGTGATCCCCGATTCCCTCCGGTGGTCATCTGGTCAGTTGGGGCACTTTTTTGGGACTTGGACCTGAAAAAAAGGGTCCAAATAAAGCGGACCAAATTCTCGTCAAAAATGCCCTTCTTGTTTCGATTATCAGCTAAAGACGTCCATCTCTCCTCGGCCGATAACCACGCCCCAGTCCCACCTTTGCCACGCCTCCGGCATGCCCCCGTGATCTTTGTTCATCTCCGTGATGGACTGCAGTTGAGGACGCCAAAAATCGGGTTTCGATTATACCGATTTGGGCGCCCACAGGAAACGGACACCCATCTCCCGATTTGGGTCGAAATATGGGCGTCTTTCACTTTCGATTATGATGCGGTTTATGATTCTTTGTTAAGGTATATATATCACTGGTGTCTGTGGATATTTTGCATTCAAACATTTGTACTCAGACCATGTGAAAAAACTTGGGGCCTGATATTCAGTCAACAACGATCAGATTTTTCTGTCCCCCACTAGCGTTATGTCCAGAAATTCATTGTTGGGCCATGCCCAGACTCCTCCGGCATTGAGGGGTCCTTTTATAAAGCCGTGGTAAAAAGTGGCCAACGGTAGTTTGGGCGCATCTCTTAAGCGTCTGCCAGGCCATTTTTTACCGTGGCTGGGAAAAAGGCAATTTTTTAAATGGTCCAGGAAATGGGCCTGTGCTAATATAAAAACTACTGTGCACTTATTTACGGCCTGAGCCCTTACCAACTCCCATTGACCTAGTGGTAAGGGCTCATGCGCTACTCACACAGTAACCATGCAGCGTGGGCCAACGTGGGCATGCTGCTGGTGCCAGGAACACCCTCCCACCCCGCAGTAGAAAATACAAAAATTATTTTCTTACGTGGAATTCAGCACATGCCAAACTCAGAATTACCACTGGGCACACACGCTACCCCTTTGTAAAAGGGTCACTGAATTTTTTATTTTATGTTCTGTTACATTATACCATGTCTTCTATTCCACCACTACCTTTACAATTCAGGGAGGATTCCATTAACAGAAAACCAGACCAGCATGTCCTGTAATCACAATAATAGATAATCAATAATAACAAACATAGCCAAGCTACTATACCCTAAGAAATTACAGCAAAGACAATATACATGATAATTAGTTTGAATCAGAATTTGAAAGACCAAATTTATGAAAAAAGAATGCTTTCAGATTTTTCCTAAAATACAGGTAGCATCTACAAGATCTTAGGGAAAAATGTAGTGAGTTCTAGATTATAGACAGAGAAAGATGTTTGACTGATTTTAATTTAGTCACTACCAGAAAATGCAATAGAAACTGGTTTCAAGCAGTGTATCTTGAGTTATCACCATGTCATAGTGTTATTAAAGTCGTCATATATAAAGGAGCCTCACCTGTCCAAGTTTTGAAAGCCATAATAATGCATTATTTAAATTGAACTCTTGCTATGATAGGCAACAGTGGAGCCTAGAATAAAAACTTTAAAAAAATGATTCATCCTTATGTAGGACAAAAATCAACCTAACTGCCGTGTTTTGAATAATTTGCACCCGGTTGATCAAGGCCTTAGAGCATCCTACCAAGGTAAGGTTAGACTGGCCAATTTTGAAACTCATTTAACCGGCCAGGAACAGCTCCTGGCCAGTTAAATGGCACTTATCTGGCTATCTGGCAATATTGCCAGTTAGTGCTTAGAGGATAGCCAGTTATATCGCACCATATAACCGGCAAACCGCTGATATTCAGTGCATCGCCGGCTAAGGGGTCCTTTTACTAAGGTGCGCTGAAAAATGTTCTGCGGTAGTGTAAACGCATATTTTGGGCAGGCACAGAATTATTTTTCAGTGCACCTACAAAAAAATACCTTTTTACATTTTTCGCCGAAAATGGATGTGCAGCAAAATGAAAACTGCCGCGCATCCATTTTGGGCCTGAGACCTTCGAGCCATTGACCTGGCGGTAACAGTCTACGCATGTCAAATGCTACTTGATATGCATAGTTGCCGTGCGTCAGAAAATGAATATTTTTTGGACGTGCGTAGTGGACGTGCGCGAAAATCAAAATTACTGCAAGGGCCACGCGGTAACCGGGTGGTAAGTCCAATTTGGCGCACATTGGGTGTGCGTAGGCCAGTGCTGAATATTGGTTTGGCCAGTTAAATTTAAACTGGCCAAACACCTGGATATTCAAAACCGGTCACCAGAAATGACCTGGCATTGAATATCCGGGCTCAGTGCTAACCGCAGAAGGTAGCCCAGGTATCTCCCTTGGTCTGACTATCGGCCCCATAGTAATCAAGCCTTGATAGTAAAAGCAGTTGAACAAAAACCAGAAAAGTATCAGCAGAAAAGTATTTTTTATAGTCTTCAGCCTCTTGAGTATATGAAAAGATTTCTTCAACATAGCCGCCGAGAGGGGGGGGGGGGGGCAGGGGGGGGACAAAATTCCCCAGGCCCAGGCCTCCAAGGGGGGTCCGGCGCCGCAGTCCCACCTGCCCTCCGTCATCGACCGCCTGCCCCCTGCATTGAAATCGCAGTCTCACCTCCATGAAAGTAGCACTGCAGGCAGCAGAATGGCTCCCTTCAGCCCTCCTTCCCTCCCTGTGTCCCGCCCTCGTCTGACGTAACTTCCGCAAGGGCGGGACACTAGGAGGGAAGCAGGGTCAAAGGGAGGCGTTCTGCTGCCTGCAGCACTGCTTTCACGGAGGTGAGACTGCGATTTCAAAGCAGGGGGCCCGGCCTGGTGGCGGACGGAGGGGGGGAGCGGCGGTGGCGACCTCAGGGGGGTGGAGGGGGGAGTGGCGGTGGTGGCGACCTCAGGGGGCAGGGGCGGGGCCCCGGGGGCGGCCTTGCCCTGGGCCCGGCCCAGTCTCTCGGCAACCCTGTTCTTCAGTATCAAATGTACAAGGTGTTGCATTGTTTATAAATTATTCTCTTCTACTCCTAAGATTTTTCAATATAGATCCAATGAAAAAATGTTGCCATCAATGTTAAGATCTTGAATAAACCTATGGTAATTACTGGCTCTCAACCATAAAAACTTACCACCCGATATTTAGCACTATTTAACTGGCCAGAACGGCTGCTGACCAGTTAAATATCGCTTAACCGGCTATTCGCCAATATTCAGCAGAGGATAACTGGCTATCCCTCACTGAATGTGAAATTAGAGATCAAGTGTTTATTTCAGTAGGATTTAGCACAGTAGCGCTCTGGATTATTTTATTCAAATTTAAATCACTATTCGTCCGAATATGAATAATGTGTTTGGGGTTCTATTTGGGGCCGAATTGATTTCAAATACAAATATTTTGTACAGCCCTATTATATATGTAAGTTAATATATACTTCATCTCAGACTGTCTGACAGCCTATAATTAAGGAGAAGAGATGGCATTACACCTTATTTATAATTTATAATTCTGAATAGTCTTATCATTTTTTGCTTACTGGAGATTTGCCAGGTGGCTGTACATTACAAAATGAAATCACATTGAAATGCTACAATATTTTATGTACCGATAATTTAAAGTATACATTTAGGTTAGAAATTATTGACTCAGCTTGGTCTGTGGTAAGCTGTTTTGCTGACTTACAACAACAACATTGAATATAGTAATTATCCCTTACTCATATTTAGCCATTGAGACAAAAAATTTGGATAACAAAGCAGAAACTGGGGCATTCCCCTGGGATGAAAATAGTTTTCTTCTTAGTAGCTATAGGATGCCTATGTCTAAAAATGCACCTATTTTATGCCTGTCTTTTTATGTATGATGTACAGCGCTGCGTATGCCTTGTAGCGCTATAGAAGTGATAAGTAGTAGTAGTAGTAGTAGTCTATAAATATAAGGGCAGTTGTTGTAACAGGATGGTTACAATTGCATGTGTAAACGTACAGAAGATCAGCACTTACACATAATGGACTATGTTATAATGCCTTTGTATTCATCCATGATGCGATCGCACCTTGAATACTACGTGGAATTCTTTTCACCGCATCTGAAAAAAAATACAGCGGAATTAGAACAGGTACAGAGAAGGACAATGAAAATAATAAAGGGAACGAGACAAATTTCCTATGATGAAAGGCTAAAGTGGCTAGGGCTCTTCAGCTTGGAGAACAGTCAGCTGAGGGGAAATATGATAGAGGTCTATGAAATACTGAGTGGAGTGGAATAGGTAGAGGTGAATCCCTTCTTTATTCTTTGCAATAATACTAGGACTAGAGGACACATAATAAAACTACTAAGTAGTAAATTTAAAACAAACCAGAGAAAATATTTCTTCACTGACTGTGTAATTAAACTCTGGAATTGATTGTCAGAGAATGTGGTAAAAGCAGTTAGCTTAGCAGGGTTTAAAAAAAGGTTTGGCTAATTTCCTAAAAAGTAAGTTCATAAGCCATTATTAAGATGGACTTGGGAACATCCAGTGTTTATTTCTAGGATAAGCAGCATAAAATCTGTTTTATTCTTTTGGAATCTTGCCAGGTACTTGTAACCTGTATTGGCCACTGTTGTAAACAGGATACTTGGCTTGATGGACCTTCGGTCTGTCCCAGTATAGCAACACTTATGTTATACTAGTAAAAAAGGCCCGTTTCTGACACAAATGAAACGGGCGCTAGCAAGGATTTCCTGGGTGTGTGTATGTTTGAGAGAGTGTGTGTGAGAGTGATTGTGTGTGAGAGAGAGAGTGAATGTATGTGTGTGAGAGAGAGAGTGTGGGTGCGAGCGTGTCTGTGAGAGAGTGTGGGTGTGAGAATGAGAGTGTGTGCGAGTGTGTGAATGTGACACTGTGTGAGACATAGAGTGTGTGGTGGTCAGTGTATGAGATTGAGAGAGACACTGTGTGTGTGCCAGAGATACCTCCCTCCCTCCCTCTGTGTGGTTGCAGGACCCCTCCCCCCCCTTCTGGTCCCACTCTCCCCCTTCTGTCATGTCTCAGGAACCCCCTTTCCCCCTCTGGACCCCTCCCCCCTCCTCCCCCCCTCTTCTTTCTCTCACACAGTCATGTTCATGCTTGAGCTGGTCCTGGATGTATTTTGGAGACAGTGTCATTTTTTTTTTGGCAGGCTTGGGAGAGCTGTTTGTCTTTTGCTGCTTCTATACTGAATTGTTGATTGGGGCCGGCAGATGGGCGTGATCCGTTGCTGTAATTCGGGTCCTGTTCGTTTGCTGGGGCCATCGAACCTTCCTCTGTGTGTAGACAGCAAACTTTGAATCAGCTGTGGGTGTGGAGGCGTACGCCGTTGCTGGGCATCAAGCTGTGCATTCCCCTGTTTGATCCTTTCTTGTGCTCTGATAGCGGCGCCGCAGCACATGGTCTTGGTCCTTTTGAGGTTGATTGTGACTCTTGTGAATGTGCGCAGGCTCCGTTTCTTGTGGTCGAACGTGAGTCCTTTCCCGGAGAACGACATGTGTTCCGTCTGTAAATGCCAAGGCTGACTCCGTATTGCACAGTGTGTGGGTAATCTTGGGGCTGGGGAGCTATATGCTTTGGGAGGAGCGGCTAGTTTTAAGGTCCGTGGAGCGGGCAGTGACAGCTGAATCGTAGGCAGGGGGAGGAGTATTCTCCTCCCCCTGCCTGGGTCGCTAGTTCGTTTCATTGGTTGAGTGTCATTGCTCCGCCCTCGACGTCATCACGTTTGATGCGTGGGCGGGGCAGACACTAATGGACGAAAAGCGGTCTCAGCCGCCTCACTTTAGAACGTTGGGAAAGTGAGGCTTCAATAGAACGTTGGAGGTCCGTTTTATATAGAGAGATAATGTTAGGACTAGATTCAGTAAATGGTGCCAGACTTTGGGCGCTGAAAGAAATGCACACTGAGCACTATTCTATAAATGACTTTCTGAGTTTGGCACCATTTATAGAATAGTGTGCACTGCTGGGATCTGTGCCCAACTTTGGGCTTGAGGATTTACACCAACCAAAACCTGGTGTAAATCCCTGTACGTAAGTTAGGCGCAGATCCGCCAACTTCTATAATTGTGCATGCATCTTTAGTGAACACCCCGTTCTGCCAATGGCCATGTCCCCTTTTCAGTTGCACGCTAAAATATTTGTGCATGCATCTTTAAAGAAGAGCACTTAGCAAGATGTGCACACAAATCTTAATTGGAGCCAATAAACTGCAATAATTGGTTGTTAGCACCCAATTATTGCTAGCTATTTGCTCATTACTCAGTTAAATTGTGCACGCAGATTGGGTGTGCACCTAAATTTGCACACAGAAATTGGGTGTGTGTAATTTTGAGCGCCATATATAGAATCCAGGGAATAATGACATCAAATCAACTGAGCACTCTTCTGTAAGGGTGTGTGTAAGTGACATAGAGGGGCATTTTCGAAAGGGATGTCCAAGTTTTGATTTGGATGTCCTCGCAAAACATCCCAATCCAGGGGTGGGGAAACCCGTATTTTTCGAAACAAGATGGACGTCCATCTTTCTTTTCGAAAATACCGTCAGGGATGTCCAAATCCTTAAATTTGGTCGTCCCTAGATTTGGTCGTCCTTAGACATGGACGTTTCTGATTTTCGGCGATACTCGAAACCAAGGACGTCCATCTCAGAAACGACCAAATGCAAGCCATTTGGTCGTGGGAGGAGCCAGCATTTCTAGTGCACTGGTCCCCCTGACATGCCAGGACACCAACCGGGCACCCTAGGGGGCACTGCAGTGGACTTCATAAATTGCTCCAAGGTACATACCTCCCTTCCCTTGTGTGCTGACCCCCCAAAACCCACTACCCCCAACTGTACACCACTACCATAGCCCTTATGAGTGAAGGGGGGGGGGCACCTAGATGTGAGTACAGTGGGTTTGTGGTGGGTTTTGGAGGGCTCGCTGTTTCCTCCACAAACGTAACAGGTAGGGGTATGGGGCTGGGTCCACCTGTCTGAAGTGCACTGCACCCACTAAAACTGCTCCAGGGACCTGCATACTGCTATCACGGACCTGAGTATGACATCTGAGGCTGGCACTAAATATTTTGAAAGATGTTTTTTGAGGGTGGGAGGGGGTTAGTGACCACTGGGGGAGTAACGGGAGGTCATCTCCGATTCTCTCCGGTTGTCATCTGGTCATTTCAGGCACCTTTTTGTGTCTTAGTCGTAATAAAAACAGGTCCGGGTGAAAACGTCCAAGTGCTCATCAGGGACGTCCTTCTTTTTTTCGATTATGGGTCAAGGATGTCCAAGTTTTAGGCACGCCCAAGTTCCGCCTTCGCTACGCCTCCGATACGCCCCCTTGAACTTTGGCCTTCCCTGCAACGGAGTGTAATTGGGGACGTCCAAAATCAACTTTCGATTATACCGATTTGGATGACCCTGGGAGAAGGACGTCCATCTTCTGATTTGTGTTGAAAGATGGGCATCCTTCTCTTTCGAAAATGAGCCCAATAGTGTAAATGCAAGGGAGCATTAACATGACTGGGCTACTGCAAATACCATCTCATCTCTCACTTAAAGCAGCATGAGTTCCCCCTGAGTGTTGCCATACCTGGATGCTATTGCTGCTTGGGGCATCAGTTGGGTCTGCAGTCCATTGTGGTTTGGGTTCAGGGGTGGCTGACCATATGGGCAACCAGGCAGTACCTCTGTCCCCCCTCCCCCCTCACACACACTACAGCCCCCTAAGCCTCAGTGGGCCCTTTCTGGGCCTACTTTGAAGGGCTATGGTGGTCTAGTGGCCTCTTTGGGGGCAGGAAAGAACCTGTTCTGTCTGGCACTGCTGCATCATCAAAATGGCTGCCGAGTCATCCTGTGGCAGTCTTGTGAGACTGCCAAGACCCATGAGATTGCTATAGGAAGTCTATGCACCCATTAAGAAGAAGCAGTTGCTTAGTGCAGATAGCAGCGAGTCACGAGCATGGCAGGAGCTGAGTAGAGGAGTGTCTGGTTGTGACAGCTAACTGTCATGACTGCTGGTAGTATGGCTGCATTTAGGGGCAGTAGCATAACCACGAGGTGGCCTGGGGATTGGGCATCCCAACTAGCAAAGGTATGAATTGCAGTGATGATTGTGAGATGGTGACCAGGGGGGGGTGGGGGGGGGGGGGGAGAGGAAATCTGTTGCTCCTCCCCCCACTAGAGATCCAATGTTGGCTATGCCCCTACTTAGGGACTCTTTTATTAAGCTGTGTTACACATTACTACATGCCTAATGCAGCAAAAATGGCCTAACATGAGATGCACTAAAGTTTTCCGTATTGGTTTTGCCATCTGTGCATACTAACTATGCAGTAATTATCTTTTTGTATTTCTTTTTTCTTGGTAGGGGCATGTCAGGAGAATGGCATGATATCTTAGATGTCAACAGTCTGATCAAGATGGCTTCCTTTGAAAGTTTCATCTCATCACTATTTTTAGAGATGTCTTAGACATAATTTGGTGGATAGAATAACAGTCACAATGTGCTTTACTAATAAATTGCTTCCACTGAGAAGTTTCTAGGGCATGTCAAGACCTCATGATGTCTTCAAAAGATAAGGCTTCATCTAGATTTCTATAGTAATTCAGTTAGTAAATGTACCAAGTTCAAAAGTGTCTGGCTCAACTCTGGGTCCATGTATGAGCTCTAAATAAGGGAAACCTGATCTACTGGTTTGCCCCATGGATAGTTTTCAAAGCCTGTTTTTCTTTGCCTATTGTTAGACCTTTGTAACCGAAACCTTTACTTTTCTGAAGCTCTTTTATGATTTGATCAGGCTAATATTCCTGCCTTGATCCTTTGTTTGTTATTAGATAGGTTCATTTCTGAAAACTCATATACATTTGAACATGAAATATAGGTCATAATGAGAGCTGTGGGACCCGAGTAAACCTAGCTGAAGGGTAAGATCTGTATTTGATGTAATGAATATGCCATAAGTGCACTCTCAGATATATAGTCTTCATTGACAGGCCAGCTAGAATCTTGCTTCTTTCTGCTCTTCTGGTGCATCAGCGGTTTTTAGAAACTATTATTCTCTATGCTATATTTTTATGTCTGCCATCCATGCTAACTTCATAGCTAGATACATAAATTTCAGCTTGCACTTCATTGAAAAGTTCAATTTTTCAATTGGGAAAAAAATCCCGTAGTGAAAATTATTCTTTCTAATTTATTTTTACTCAACTAAAGGATCTTTCAGTAAAGTGCGGTTAAGTTTTGCATTTACAGTGTGGTAAGTATCCAAATTACCATCTGGAAGCCTGTGCAGGAACTGTGGGAGCATAGCTAGTGTCTTCCCATACAATTACCACAAAACAATCTTTTACCTGTGCAATAAGTGCAGTGACAGAGCACAGACACAATTACTATGTCACAGCTCAGGGAAGGTAAGCTTTTGGGCCGCAGCCGGGTTGGCGCTGCCCAGTCTACCTGAGGGTTATCCGGCCCACCACTGACAGCAGGCAAGTCTTGAAGGCACAGTGTTGCTTTTTTTTTTTTGTCTTGCACACAAGGCAGACAAGGCTGGCTGAAAACAAAGCAGGCAAGGCTGGCTGGGGACAAGGCAGATAGGGCAGAAGTTGGAGACGAGGTACACAAGGCTGGACTGGAGACGAGACAGGCAAGGCTGGATAGGAGACGAGGCAGAGCAGGCTGACTGGGGACAAGGATGACAAGGCAGGAGCTGCAGGTAAAGTTGGCTGGAGACAAAGCAGAAGCTGAAGGGAAGGCTGGTAAGGCAGGAACTGGAGGCAAGGCTGGAACTGGGGACAGACAAGGCTTGGCAGGCAGGAGATAGGCTAGATATGACTGGAGTCAGGCTGGGCAGAACGGGGCTGGAGACAGATCAGGCAGGACTGGAGACAGGCAAGAATAGGCAGGCTGGAGACAGGCCTGGCAAGACAAAGCTTGAGGCACAGCAAGGCTCAAGAAACCTGTTGCGAAGGCCTCAAGGGAATGCCAGTGCCTTCCTTATATAGGCCCCAAACATGAAGTTTGGGCGTCCCTACCTGGGCCTGCGCTGGGCCTTAAGTCTGTCTCTATGATGCATGCACGTGCGCATGCATGCCAGGGTGCTTGCACTGGCCACTTGGAGCAGCTCCATGGGGCCTGACCAGTAGAAAAGGGGAGTCGAGGTGGGGAGCATGGCAGTGGCCGTGACATACCGCTTCTGCAATAGTACAGCCACAACCATTCAATGCCCTTAACCTGACCATAATCTGCCCCATAATAGGGTATGAAGTTAGCACATGTGAAGTAACTGTCATGTCTGCACGGTAATGGTTACTATGGCTGTGCGCTGTTACCACATGCTAGTTCTCATGGCAACTGCTCACTGCACTTCAGTAAAACTGCCCCTATAGTTTTCTGCCAACCTCTCCCTTCCATATATGAAACTAAAGCTGGATAGCTATGTAGATAGCAGCTGAAAATTGCCACTGTCTGTAGAAGGGGTGTAACCAGACCTCACGGTGGGAGGGGGCCAGAGCCTGAGGTGGGGGGGCAATTTTGGCCTGCCACCTCGCCCCAGCCCACCCCTGCTGCTTCAATGTCCCCCGCTACCCTGCCACTCCTCCCGCTGCCCTGCCACTCCCCACCCACTGCTGCAGCAAGTACCTTGGCTGGAGGGGTCCCCAACCCCCGTCAGCTGAAGCCTTTTCCAGTGTCAGTCTCCAGCGCCGCCGCATTGCCTGCCCTGCTCTCTCTTCCCCTCACATCTTGTACGCTCCTTTTAGTGAAACTCTCAATTTCACTAAAAGTAGCGTGCAGGACGTGAGGGGGAAGAAAGAGCAGGGCAGGCAATGTGGCAGTGCCGGAGACCAGCGCTGGGCAAGGCTTCAGTTGGCAGGGATTAGGGACCCCTGCCAGCAAGACCAGGGGCCCAGAGGAAATTTGACGGGGCCCAGGCCCCCGTGACCCCACGTAGCTACACCACTGGTAGGGATTTAGATTTAGCTCATATCCTTTTTCAGTAGCAGCTCAAGGTGAGTTACATTCAGGTACAGTGGATATTTTTCTGTCCCTGGAGGGCTTACAATCTAAAAAGGCAATTCTATAAATTTTTGCCTACTGTAGGTAGCAAATACCTGTCTATGTTATAGAATACTAGCACATACAGGGTAAGAGGCACTACTAACTGGCACTTATTGACACTATTCTGTAACATACGTGGGCATTGTTGTGCTCGTGTATGTGCAAGATGGCATACATGAGAGCAGGGCATGGGTGGGACTGCCAGATTCTCACATAACTTACAGAATATTGTAAATTATCCAACTGATTCTATAAAGGTTGCCAAAAACTGAATGTGCAAATGTAGGCACGGCCCCGATTTGCATGTGCAATTTAATAGAGTAATGAGCCAATTAGTTTGTTTATTTATTTATTGCATTTGTATCCCACATTTTCCCACCTATTTGCAGGCTCAATGTGGCTTACAAAGTTTTGTTATGACATAGTCATTCCAGGATATTAGATACAATTGGTAATGTACAAAGATTAAGTAAGGGAAGAGAGAAGGATGGTGCTAGGCAGGACTGTATAGAAGGTGGACTTTAATAGTTGGAAGTTCCAATAATTGGCACTAATTAGATTTAATTGTGGATTACCTGCATAAAGTTAGGCATGGTATCCATCCATCTGTAATTTTCGCATGGACCAAAAAAGGGGGCATGGAAATGGTAGGTGCTGCGTACGTCTAGTAGCGCTTTAGAAATGATAAGTAGTAGTAGTAGTAGTCAGAGGAATCTGGGGGCAGATCAGGGGTGTGGCTTTGAATTACACATGTAATTATAGAATAATGGTGCATTGCGTGTAAATTTAGGCGCAGGCATTTGAACCACATTTTTTGTTGGTGCACATGGCGGTGCCTAAATTTACGCATGATCTCTCTGCTTAATCATTAATTCTATAAACTGCTCTGAACTTTAAGTGCAGCTTGTAGAATACCACTTAAGGGATTTTTTTTTATTCGCTGATTTTTTAGGCTCCATATATATATTTATTTATTTATTTGTTGCATTTGTATCCCACATTTTCCCACCTATTTGCAGTCTCAATGTGGTTTACATTGTTCTGTCATGGCGATCGCCAATTCCGGAGTGAGAGATACAAGTGGTATTACATTAAAGATCATGATTGACATGCCAGCTTATTTTCGAAAGAGAAAGACGCCCATATTTCAACCCAAATCGGGAGATGGGCATCTTTCTCCCGTGGGCGAACAAATCGGTATAATCGAAACCCGATTTTGGTCGTCTTCAACTGCACTCCATCGCAGGAACGAACAAAGTGGATGGGGGCGTGTCGGAGGCGTGGTGAAAGCGGGACTGGGGCATGGTTATTGGCCGAGGAGAGATGGGCGTCTTTAGGTGATAATCGAAACAAGAAGGGCATTTTGGACGAGAATTTGGTCCGCTTTATTTGGACCCTTTTTTTTCAGGTCCAAGTCCCAAAAAAGTGCCCCAACTGACCAGATGACCACCAGAGGGAATGGGGGATCACCTCCCCTGACTCCCCCAGTGGTCCCTAACCCCCTCCCACAAAAAACCCCCCACTTTACAAACTTTTTTTCCCAGCCTGTATGCCAGCCTCAAATGCCGTACCCACCTCCATGACAGCAGAATGTGTTCTATCCCCTGACTGCCTTTCCCTGGTTCTGATGTGGCTCTCGGGTGAGTGTGACACCTTTTCTGTTATGCACACTGCAGAGTCACATCAGCAATGCATTGTGGTGGGTGTAGGGTATTGGGCTCCGTGATTCCACTAACTTGTGTTAAATGCTCACGATGTTGGTAGTTGGTAGGCTCTACTCCCATGGTGCTTTTCCCCCTGCTTACTGGGTCAGAGTGTGCCCTATTTTGTTTCCGGTAGTCCATGAGGTAGTGGCCATTTTTGTAAGCCAGTTTTAACTCCATTTCATGTGTTACCCACGTAACTGAAAGTGGGCATTGTACAGCATTCTGCCAGCTCTGACCTACTGCTAATCTCAGTACCAGGGAGACTATTTGCCAGTGGGGCACAACCTCTGATATGCAGTTAACTGTGAGTAAACGTGCTTATTCCAATAAAGGACATTTTCGGAGACATTAGTCTTCAGGTGTCAACTGGTGTGCCAAGGTTATACAGCAGCAACAATTCCTAGAGGCCTGCGTGTATGCAGGTCCCTGGAGCACTTTTAGTGGGTACCGCCATGCACTTCAGGCAGGTGGACCCAGGCCCATCCCCCCTACCTGTAACATTTGGCTTGGTAAATGGGGGGCCTCCAAAACCCACTGTACCCACATGTAGGTGCCCCCTTCACCACTAAGAGCTATAGTAGTGTTGTACATTTTTGGGTAGTGGGTTTTGGGGGAGGGGGGTTGGGGGCTCAGCACCCGTGGTAAGGGAGCTATGCATGTGGGAGCTGTTTCTGAAGTCCACTGCACTGACCTCTAGGGTGCCCAGTTGGTGTCCTGGCATATCAGGGGGGCCAGTGTACTACGAATCGTGGCCCCTCCCATGACCAAATGGCTCGGATTAGGACGTTTTTGAGCTGGGCGTTTTTAGTTTCCATTATCGCTAAAAAAAACAAACGCCCAGCTGAAAAATGTCCATTTTTTCGAAAATACTACTACTACTACTACTTAACATTTCTAAAGCGCTACTAGGGTTACGCAGATTTGCACAATTTAACATAGAAGGACAGTCTCTGCTCAAAGAGCTTACAATCTAAAGGACACGTGAACAGTTATTCTGATACGGTCTGTCCCGCCTCTTCACGTACCCGTTTTCGGACATAGGTGCCCATGGAGATAGGTGTTCGTGTTCAATTATGCCCCTCCACGTGTTCTTACGACCAGGCCATAATGCTTTTCTTTTCCTATTTCCTTTTGAATAACTCCTCTATTTTGTTCACCCCCTACTGTTTTTGTGGTCTGAGGTTGAGGCTTTACTTTAAATAAATGTTTAACGCTTGGGAGATATTATATTTTTTCCTTTTGTGCTATTTTTTTTGGGTTTTCATTATTGCTCATATAACTCTTAAGCATAGTGGCTTGGATTGGGACATTTTTGAGCTGGGCGTTTTAAGGTTTCCATTATCGCTAAAAATAAACAAACACCCAGCTTGGAAACGACTAAATCCATGGCATTTTGGTCCGTACAAACCGTATTTTCGAAATGAACGATGGACGCCCATTTTTTTCGAAAATACGGTCTGTCCCACCCCTTCACGTACCCGTTCTCGGACATAGATGCCCATGGAGATGGGTGTTCGCGTTCGATTATGTCCCTCATGGTAGATTAAGCAGTCAAGTATAAAGAGTTCATATTCGGAATAAGAGATAGAGTGGTATTGCGTTAAAGTTCATTCGTGGTAGAGTGGATCTTGGTAGTCAAGTATAGTGAGTTAGGTTTTATCCAGTTCAGGCTTGAGTTTCGTTGTCTGGTGGTTAGGATGGCTCATTGTGGTATGCCTTGTTGAACAGGCTGGTCTTCAGTGATTTCCGAAAGTTGGTTAGGTCACGCATTTTTTTCATGGTGAGTGGTAATGCATTCCATAGCTGTGTGCTTAAGTAGGAGAAGCTGGATGCATATGTTAATTAGTATTTTAGTCCTTTGCAGCTGGGGTAGTGGAGATTCAGGAATGTGCGTGCTGATCTTTTAGTGAATATATAGAATCTAGCCCGATATACAAAACACTACAAGATAGCCACCAACATTTACATGGTGCAAATGATCGCAACTACATATTGGCATGTAGCTCCCTCTCTATTTCCGTATTTTTTAATGGCACATTTATTTATATTTTTCTTTAAAAAAATGTATACTGCACAATCCAAACGTTCTCAACGGTTTACAAAATATACATACATAAAATCAAAATACAGTTCTTCACACCAACATAACTAATAAGCTAACTAAAATAACAAACGATATGAAAAATCCTTTACGTCTTGTGTCTTCAATCTCATCACTCCATCTGATCGCTTCCATCTTCTCAAATCAGATTATCTTCAGCCCCATATGCTTCTATAAAGAAGTAGGTCTTCAATTTTCTTTTGAACTGTTTGATCTCTTGTATTTTATTAAGTCTCACTGGTAAACTGTTCCACAAAGTAGAACCTGCTAAATAAAAAAAATAGCTGCTTTATATTCATTTAGGGGTCCTTTTACTAAGGTGCGCTGAAAAATGGCCTGCGGTAGTGTAGACGTGTGTTTTAGGTGCACGCAGAATTATTTTTCAGTGCACCTACAAAAAATGCCTTTTTTTGCCGAAAACGGACGTGCGGCAAAATCAAAATTGCCACGTGTCCATTTTGGGTCTGAGACCTTACTGCCAGTCATTGACCTAGCGGTAAAGAATCTAGCGGTAATGACCTACGCATGCCAAATGCCACTTGGCGCGTGCCCGTTACACACGCCTGAAAATAAAAAATATTTTTCAGACACGTGTATTGGACGTGAGCCAAAAATGAAATTACTGCAAGATCCACATGGTAGTCGGGTGGTAACTCCATTTTGGCGCATGTTGGGCGCGCATAGATGCTTACGCGGCTTAGTAAAAGGGCCCCTTAATCTTATAACTCAAAATGAAGGTATATCTAAAATTTTAGAGTCCTGGAAGGCTGATGCATAAGTAATTTTTCTGCTAATATTTCTGAAACCTTATCAGTCATGATCTTAAAAACTAAGAGCAAGACTTTAAATTTGATAAGATACTCAATGGTTAACCAATGTAAAGATTTCAAAACTGGTGAGATATGCTCATATCTATTGACACCTACCAAAATTCTAGCCACAGCATTTTGTGCTACCTGTAACGCCTATAACTGAAATGCCAAGTAAATGTTACAATAATCAAAACATGATATAATAAAGCTTTGTACTACTGTTCTAGAATACTGTTTGAGGACTCAAAGATTTCCTCAGATGTTGGATAGTCAAACAAGTAACTCAAGAAATTATACACAAACTCTGTATTTGGAGCAAAATGAGGATCTATATAATAACTCATTGTTAGAATATCTAGTCACAATTTGATGCTTAAAGTTAGATATCCGAATGAGTATGCATTACAGAAGCATGGCCTTGCTTTGCACATACTGAATTTAAATTTTCAATACATTAGAGGTCTGAATATAGAAAACACTCTGCTGTAATCCTGAAAAGTTCCCTCTTTTAGACTGAATCTGAGAATAACATGGGCTTTTAGACATTACCATTGGTTAAAAATCTTTGGTTTGGCACCCCAACATAATAGCCTGGACAACATAGCTCTGACAAAATAGCCCCTGTAACAAAATAGCTCTTCTCAAAAATAAAAAGTATAGGCTATCCAAATGAAACAAATCCTTAATGGAATGGAGCGGGAGATTAAAACAAGTACAATCATCAATTAACATTTCTCCCCTCTTCCTATCCCTTCCCTCCCATCCCATCCCTTCACAAGCAGCAATCCCTCCTTCAGATGTCTCTCTCTTCACCAATGACACCCCTCTGTCTCCCCTTCACCATCCAGCTTTGTCCCTCTCTCTCTCCTCCCTCTACCATCACCCTTCCTCAGTCTCTCTTCCCCCACCATTCAATATTGCCCAGTTCTCTCCCTCCTCCCCCAACTTTTTTGTCGGGGCTATTTTGATCCGATACCATATGGTTTTAGGTTCATAATTTCATAGTTACATCTGTAAATGCATCCTTTTTATTTTGCAGACTAAAAGTAATGAAAAGCTGTATTTACATTCTTTTCTAACAATATAACTTTTGATCAGTAGTATGCACCAAACCCAAATATATAAATGATATTTTGTAGGACTAAATCTCAACTGATGAATAACTTCTGCCCTCCAAGATAGCACTGGTCTAGTGCTTGTTCCTTCCATAATTATTAGCGAATCCCCCACACTGGATGTGAACAGGTGTTGCAGTCATGGAATGACCTCATGGCGGCAGCTGACGTGAATTATTTTGTGCATTCTTTGCTTGGATTGTCACCCTAGCTTGATAGAAATGAGTGGGAATAGGAATGAACAGCAACATTTGTTAATAGTCATACTCCAGTCACCGTTAAGCTTTACATCAGGGTACAGATTAGTGTACCTGAGAAGAAAATATTGCTGCTGATGAAGAAATAAATGACCTTTTACAAAGTAATTAAACAGAAAAATCTGCACTCACAGAAGAGATATGAAAGCTAAACCTACAATTTCATAATAGTGAAAGGAGACAAGATACATACAGTAGTCAAACTCTGGAGATAAGCCGACCGATATTCAAAACCATTTAACCAGCCAGGAACAGCAATATTCAGTGATATAGTGATATAACCGGCTACCTGCCGATTTTCAGCTCATCGCCGGCTAAGTTTTGGCGGCCAAATCTGGGCACATCAAAAGCAGGTCTATATTTGGCCTTTATGAACTTAGTTGGCCAGTGCTGAGTATGGCTGGCTAATTTATTTATTTATTTGTTGCATTTGTATCCCACATTTTCCCACCTATTTGCAGGCTCAATGTGGCTTACATAGTGCAATAGTGGCAGTTGCCAATATCGGCATGAACAAATACAAAGTGAGGTTATGACAGAATAATGATCAGGATTGATAGACACATTGGGGGTCATAAGAGGAAGAGCAGGTTGTGTCCAATACGAACATTTATATTGTTGTGTTGCGGGGTTAAGGCATTTAGGTTGGGTCATTTGAGTATGCCTTTTCCAACAGGTTAGTCTTTAGGAGTTTCCGGAAGATTAGGTGGTCGTATGTTGTTTTCACGACGGTCGGTAGTGCGTTCCATAGTTGTGTGCTTATATAAGAGAAGCTGGATGCATAGGTTGATTTGTATTTGAGTCCTTTGCAGCTTGGGTGGTATCGGACCCAAGGAGATTGCATATAGTGGTGGCTCCAAGAATGTTATTATTAATTTGGAAACATATCCATGTAAATACCAATTTCAGAAAGCTAGGGGGTGTGACTTGAACAGGACTAAAACTTTACACTTGTATAGGTAAAAATTTCCACATTGGGTTTCTAGAATATGCCTAAAAAGATGTATGCATAAATTCTATTTATTGCGAATTAGTGCCAATAATTGCCCAATTATCAGCGCTGATTGACTTGTTAATCAATGAAGTTGCATGCATAAATTGGACACATGTCCAGATTTGTGCACACAACTCAGAGTGCCATATATAGAATCTGGGGGTTAGAGGGTAATTTATTTATTTATTTGTGACATTTATATCCCACATTATCCCAAACAAGTTTGAGTTCAATGTGGCTTACAATAAACAGTATAGGATACATAACAAAGAATAATGCATAAGAAAGTAATTTGTTGTAAGAATTCAATTTTACAATACAGTATCATAAACATACTGGGATAGCTATGGATGTTTAACATTTAGAAAATCAATTACGAATGAGAAACTGCACATGAAGCAAAGAGAAGGTTAATGGTAAATGGAGTAATAACCAATTCAGGTATAATTAGTTGTTTGAGATATGGTTGCTGTTTGTGAGGGTTTGTTTGAATAGGAACAATTTGAGGATTTTGCGGAATCTAGTATATTCCTGTATATTTCTTATTTTGGGTGGTTCCTAGGTAAGTGAAGTCTGCAGAATGGACAGTTTTGTAGATCACTTTTTTTGCAATTTGGGAGGTGTAGTCTGAGATAGTTTCTTGCCTCATACTTAGCGTTTCTTTGAGGTAAGTTTATTAATGGTACCATATAGTCTGGAGCTGTGCCATTTAGGATTTGAAAGATAAAGGTACATGATTTGAAGGTGATTCTCACTTTGATGGGAAGCCAGTGTAATTTGATTAATAATGGAGAGGCACTTTCAAAATGAGAGATTTTGTATATGAACCTGGCTCCTTACAGCCAGCATATACGGCATTACAATAATCAAATTGGAATAATGTTAATGATTGTACCAATAGTCTCAATGTTTCTGATGAGAAATAGGGTCTGATCCTTCTTAGTTTCCAAAGAGACCTGAATTCTAATTCTATAAAGGTCAAAGTTAGGTGTTAAAATGCTGGGTCCATTATTAAAATGGACTTGGGAAAATCCACTGCTTATTTCTGGGATAAGTAGCATAAAATATATTGTGCTGTTCTGGGATCTTGCCAGGTATTTATGACCTGGATTGGCCACTGTTGGAAACAGGATACTGGGCTTGGTGGACCTTCGGTCTGTCCTAGTATGGCAACACTTATATACTTGTGTACTTATGTATTGGCACTTATGGGGTGAATTCTACATATGGCACAAAAAATGCTATTGTATAAATCGCACTTAAGTTTTGGCACGGTTTATAGAATAGCGCTGCCATGCGTAAATTTAGGCGCTGCCATTTGCACCAACGATAAAGTGGTGCAAATGCTTAAACCTAAATTTATGTTCAGAGCCCCCATATTCTATAATTGTATCTGTAACACAAAACCACACCTCCGTTCTGCCCTGAAACACCCATGACCCTTCCATTTCTGTGCCCCCTTTTTTGAGCTGCAGATCCCACACCTAAATTTATACACATATGTTCTAATTAAATCTAAGTTCCACCAATAATTGCTTGTTAAAAAGCCAATTATTGGCACTAATATGGACAAGGTGTATTCTATAACAATGCACAGAGATTTTAGAAATGCCCATGCCCCGGCCATTCCATGCCCATGGCTACACTCCCTTTTCAACTATGTGGCTTAGAATTTTATGTGCATCACGTTATAGAACATGCTTAGACAGTTCTGCATGTAAATTCTAATTAGTTCCAATCAGTGTCAATAATTGCTTAAGTGGCAATTATCAGTGCTGATTGGCTTGTTAAGTAACAGAGGGGCCTTTTTATAAAGGTGCGCTGAAAATGGCCTGCCGTATTGTAGATGCGTGCTTTGGGCACGTGCAGAATCATTTTTCAGCGCACCTGTAAAAAAGTTTTGCCGAAAATGGACGTGTGGCAAAATGAAAATTGCCACGCGTCTAGCGGTAAGGTCTCACACGGTAACTGGGCGGTAATGGTCTATGTGTGTAAAGTGCTGATTACCGCCTGATTACTGCCCATGCGCCAGAAAAAAATATTTTCCGGCACTTTTAGTGGACGGGCGTCGAAAATGAAATTCCCACAACGGCCATGCGGTAGTCAGGCAGTATCCCAAAATTGATGTGCGTTTGGCGCGTGTAGGAGCCTACACGGCTTAGTAAAAGGGCCCCTTAGCGCAGCTGAATGTGATCGGTTAGCACTGAACAAGCAATTTAACCAGCCAGGAGCCATTTCTGACCCACTTAAATCGCTTTGTAAAAGGGCCCCTTAGCTGGTTAGCCCTGCTGAGAATGTCCACTTAGCTCCCAACTCAAAGCCAGCTATTTTGGGTGCATTCTGGAAGCGGAGTTGGCACTTGGCCATTTAAGTGCTGATATTAAGGTAAGGTAATCACATAAACAGGACCGCTTAAAAATCAGTCCTATCTTTATGCAGTTTGCCATAGCTGGTTAAGTGCTGAATATCATATGTAACTGGCATTGAATTTCTGGGTATAATGCTGGTGGTGGTCAGCAAAATGAAAATATTGACCTCTGCATTTATAACCTGCACATAAATCATATATAACACCAAAATATTCTATTTGGAGGAGTGGCCTAATGGTTTGTGTAGCGGGTTGTGGACCTGGTGAATTGGGTTCAATTCCCACTGCTGCCTGATGGTCAGCAGTGGGTTGAGATCCTGGGGAACCAGGTTCAATTCCCTCTGCAGCTCCATGTGACCCTGGGCAAGTCACTTAACCCTCTGTTGCCCCAGGTACAATAGTAGTATAATGTGATACTTAGATTGTGAGCCCTCTAAGGACATACCCAGTACCTGTAAAATGAAACTGTAAACCGCTTAGTTCTAAGTGGTATATAAATATTTAAATGAATGAATGTTTGGATCAGGCAACTCAACCCTTAGATTCATAAGCACGGAGTCAGTACTAGGCATCCATCTTGTTGTTAAGAGAAGATTCAGATGTTCAACTGGGCTTCACCATTATAAAATTTTGTAAGTGCTTATGAGGCTTCATTCTGACAAGGCAATGTCAAATGCATTAATTAATTAATTAAGGCATTAAAGACAACGCACGATCTGGCACCCTTCCGGAAATTACTAAATGACCTGACATCAAGACATCAAAACTCTACCAGAACAAGTGGAAGAGTGGCCTAGTGGTTAGCATGGTGGACTTTGGTCCTGGAGAACTGGGTTTGATTCCCACTGCAGGCACAGGCAGCTCCTTGTGACTCTGGGCAAGTCACTTAACCCTCCATTGCCCCAGGTACAAATAAGTACCTGTATATAATATGTAAGCCACATTGAACCTACTATGAGTGGGAAAGTGCAGGGTACAAATGTAACAAAAAACAAAACATTGAACTCTTTTATTCGGATATTTTAATTTCTTTGTCACTACAGAACGCTATACATTACCCTTGATTCCAAATCCCTGAAATGAACTGTATATCCATTTACTTCTAATGTACTTCATATTTTCTGTATTTTAATTGCAATAATAATATGTACTTCTCATTCTGGAAATGGCAATCGCCATTACGGCATAATGTAAACCACATTGAGCCTGCAAAGAGGTGGGAAAATGTGGGATACAAATGCAGCAAATAAATAAATAAATAAATAAATAAACTGAACAAAGTTCCCCGGATTCTTTATATGGCTACTAAAGTTGCACACACACAATTTGGCAGTGTGCCAAATCGTGTGCACAACTTAATTGTTTACCCAATTGAGACCAATAATTGGCCACTAACAAGCAATTATCTGCAATAGTTGGCAGTAATTAGAATTTAAATTCTAATGCGCAGATCTCAAAAACAGGTGCAGCCATGGGAGGGGCATGGGTAGGTCATGGACATTCCTATAAATTACACGTTTGTAATATAGAATATGCTCAATCCGCACCTAAATTAGGTGCGGGCATTTAACACCAGTTTGTAGTTGCCGTAAATGGTCATGCCTAAATTTTAGTCAAAGGAACGAGCACTATGCATAGTCTATAAATGACACCTAACTTAAGGTGAAGTTTATAGAATAGCACTATGCGCTTTTTTGATGCCATATTTAGAATCTGGTCCAATATGCATAGCAGACCAACAAGAGATGGCAAACCAGAGTGGAGTGTTCTGCTTTAGGTAAATTCTCTTCTTGAACCATTTGGGCATTTCTGTATCATGGTTTTAGACTTACAGGCTATAAAGTGTGCATGGAATCCACAGTCCAGTACGAGACTGAACTATTTTTGTCATGCCTGTTTATAGACCTGTCAGCAAGGCTGCAGGCATGTGGCGAGAC
This sequence comes from Microcaecilia unicolor, assembly GCF_901765095.1. NCBI lineage: Eukaryota > Metazoa > Chordata > Amphibia > Gymnophiona > Siphonopidae > Microcaecilia > Microcaecilia unicolor. The sequence goes on along the minus strand of NC_044039.1, from coordinate 182,397,971 downwards.
CTCTCCCTAGTGCTACTGAGTGGCAGCTACGAGCAAAGCTTGAGTGGAAAGGAGATGGCTCGAAGAAATAAAACTGGGGGAAAGATGCTCTTACTCATCTTATCTCATTATACCCGACTTCACATGAAATATGTCCTTATTCAAACACAGTGGTCTAATTAATCAAAGGTGCTTTAATAGGATCATCAGATCAAAGTGTCTGCCTCTATAGTGGCTAATTATGAGCCAAACATGTTTAGGAGGCCATACTGCAATCCTCATTGACCCCAATGTTTGTTTTTTTTACTTATTTTTTCATTATAATATTCATTTATATCATTTATCCCAATTTTTCCACACTTATTGTCATCTTTAGATTCCAAATTAGTGCTTAGCTTTTCAGCTTCAGTAAATAGTACATAATGGAGACCCAATGTCACCGACATAGATCCAAGGTAGTCTCCTGTTTTCTCGAAGCGGTTTCCTAAAAACCTAGTGCTTACTCATCTTATAGCAGGATCAGGACTATGAAAACACTAATTTGCTGATTGAAACATGACTGCCATATAAGCCAAGCAGAGTATTGCAAAGTATTGTGACTTTAATCTAAGGTGTTGAAACTTATGCTTATTCTTAGGATTTTCCCATTGCCAGCATATAATGAAGGGCAATCTTAATATAGATCCAAATTTTAAAAAACCCAAATACGGAAAGTACATATCAACAGCATATAATTGTACACTCAGCGCTATTGACAATTGGGGCTGCCAAGAGGGGGAGCAGGGGGGCCATGCATGACGTGAGGGGAAAAGCACCTGCAGGGAAGGCAATGCGGTGGAGAACAGTGCTGGAGGGTATGTGGAGTTGCGGTGAGGAGCAGGGAGGTGGGCCAAAATTTGCCACCCTACTTTGGACCCCCCCCCCCCAATTTTTGTAGTCTGGCTATGTGGTGATCTGGGGAGGTGGGGGGGGGGGGGTGGCAGCAGCGGTACTGGGGGAAGGCCCAGCAGCCCTGCCCCAGGCCCGGTTCAGTCTCTCTGCGGCCCTGTTGACAATATACCATTATGCTCATAAACTGTTTCTTTAAACATTTTGCACAAGGGGAGACCAATGATGGCTCTATAGAGCAAGTAATGGTCTGCTGTTTAATATACAGCATCTTCATTTAATTTGATGCTCTGGGGAACCTCAGTAGCGATACTGGGTCCCACTAGTGAAGGCTTCCCTATCACATTATATTTATGTTTTTTTCCTAATAATTCTGATACTTAGTGGAAGACTGACTCCTAGTGGTAAAACCATGAGACTACTGCAGCATTTTGAGAGCTGAAGCCAGACAGCTGGGAATAGAGGGGAACTGCTCTTCCCCCACCCATTTTATAACCAACAATTACTTCCAGTTGAGACTCAGCCATGATGGGAGTACAATAGGGGACAGGGAGGATGGAGGGAGAGTTCCAATGCACATGTGTGGGCAGACTGGGGAGGAGCCTACTGAATTTTGCTGGTTGGTGGGGGGGGGGGGGGGGAGGGGGTATGTGGATTGGAGGATTATGCCGTTAGGTTTTCTCTGTTCCCGGAGGGCTCACCGTACCTGGGTCCTTTTATGTGAAGTCCACACACTGACCACTGTCTGTTAGACAGACGTCCCTATGGCTTGTTTATCTTTGTTTTTCCCTGGTACTTTTTTTCCCCCAAAAATGGTACATACAGAGGGACGTGTTGAGCATGAAGTTCAAGGCCACAATTGAACCAGAAATATAGATGTTTTCATGGCTCGATTATGGCTGTGAGCTAGATTTTAGTGAGATGTTTTTGGCAAAACTTCTCAATTCGGACTTAGACATATTGAAAATGCCCCTCCACATCTCTCACACCTTGAATACTGTGCACAGTTCTGGTGACCCAATCTCAGAAAAGATATAGTGCAACTGGAGAAGGTTCAAAGAATGATAACAAACATTTTAAAGGGGATGGAACATTACCCTTATGAAGAGAGGCTAAAGAAGTTAGGGCTTTTCAGCTTGGAGAAAAGATGACTGAGAGGGGATACAATTCAAGTTTATAAAATCATGAGTGGAATGGAACAGTTAAATTGTCAATGGTTGTTTATTCTGTTAAACAACACAAAAACAAGAGGATGCTCCCTGAAACTAAAGACCAGCAGATTGATAACAAATTGTAGGAAGTTTTTTTTTCATACAGTGTATCATTAAGCTATGGAATCTGTTGCCATAAGATGTGGTCAAGGTGAACAACACAGTGGGATTCACAGGAAGATTTGACAAATTCCTGTAGGAAAAGTCTATAAAAATGAGTAGCCAGGTAGTGATGCAAGCTTCCACATTAGGAGTCACCGACCAGGAAAGGGATCTAGGTATCATCGTTGATGACATGTTGAAACCCTCTGCTCTGTGTGGGGTGGTGGCTAAGAAAGCAAATAGAATGTTAGGTACAATTAGGGAAGGAATGGAAAACAAAAATGAGGATGCTATAATGCCTTTATATGACTCCGTAGTGTGACTGCACGTCGTATATAGTGTGCAATTCTGGTCACCGCATCTCAAAAAAGATATAGTGGAATTAGAAAAGGTACACAGAAGAGTGACAAAAATGATAAAGGGGATAGGACGACTTCCCTATGAGGAAAGGCTAAAGCGGCTACGGCTCTTCAGCTTGGAGAATGAATGGAGTGGAACAGGTAGGCATGAATCGCTTATTTACTCTTTCCAAAAATACTAGGACTAGAGGGTACACAATGAAGCTACAAAGTAGTAAATTTATAATGAATCGGAGAAAATATTTCTTCACTGAAGGTGTAATTAAACTCTGGAATTCTTTGTCATAAAATGTAGTACAAGCTTAGCGGGGGTTAAAAAGGTTTGGCTAGTTTTCTAAAAGAAAAGTCCATAAGCCATTATTAAAATGGACTTGGGGAAAATCCACTGCTTATTTCTCGGATAAGCAGCATAAAATGGATTGTACTGTTTTGGGATCCTGCCAGTTATTTGTATCCTGGATTGGCCACTGTTGGAAACAGGATGCTGGGCTTGATGAACCTTCTGTCTGTCCTAGTATGGCAATACTTATGTACTCATGTACTTTTTGAGATCTTCAGGGTACTTGCGACCCAGGATGACCTGCCAGAGACAGGATTGCTGTGTTCATTGGACCATGGTCTATCTCAGCATGGCTTTTCTTATATTTATTTCAGGTCATAGCCAGTCCAATCTTAAGGGGGTCCAGAGGTGAACCGGAGAGGGGGCCAAGTATGTACTCTCAGCTTTTCTCTACTCCTGCCTCCAGCTCTCTTCAGTCCCTGCACCCCCCCCCCCCCCACATACACACACTCTCGCACCTTTGCTGGCAGGGATGCCCAAGTTTTGCCAGCCAAAAAGATTTACTGGCCAAACCTCCACTTGTGCTGCCTCAATAGCAAGGAAGCCAGCAGGGTGCTTCAGTCGTAGATGCTAGCACTTCCCTGCATGCTCAGAACTTAGCATATGCAGAGTTGTGGCTTCCTCACTTGTCAGGCAGCATGAGCAGGGACTCTGCCAGTGATTGTCTTCAGTCGGTGGGGCTTGGACATCCCTGCCAGCCATTCATCCAGTGCTACAATTTTAGAGGGACCTGAGCCCAAAACTGAGGGAGCCCAAGCCCCCAAAGCTCTCCCCTCTGTGGCCATGCTACTGATTGATTGATTGATTGATTGATTGATTTATATTCTGCTTCAGCCTAGGCGAAGTAAAACAACATATTGAGCATTTAAAAAAAGATAAGACTTGTGTGTCACACAGCTTCTAACTGATATCAGACCTTATTGAACTATTCACACTTTTCCTTTTCATTTAGCCATCCTCTTTTAATTATCCTGATGCCTTTGTCTTACCCATCTTGTGTGTCTATGCCCCCCAACTGCACATGTCGCTTCTGCCGCCTGCTAATATATTTCATTTGTGTTGTGCTGACATTGTGAGCATCACATTTTTGTTACACAGTATGAAAGTTCTAATGTGCTGCACTGACACTGGATTATATTATTGCAATGCTATAATTTGCCTGTTTCAAAGTTTACCTCACTGTTTTGTGCTTCACCCTTTAGTAATTGCTTATGTTGACTGCCATGTGGGTGTTTGGAAATGCTCCTTTAATTTTGGTGTTTTTTCCTGGTTATTTGTTGAGCTGATGTTTAGCTCACCAGTGAGTTATTAGGATTGTTTGCATCGATTCTGTGCATTACACTGACATTTGGTCTTAGCTGTAGTGTTACTATAATGTCAGTTATCTATGTCCAGCTATACACTCTAGACACTGCAAGGAGGGATTCTCTTCCTAAAGTCAGTTAATAAATCTAAATAAATAAATAAGGAGCATGGAATCTAATTTCCTCCCTGAATAAAACATGACTAGTGATAGAAAGTGATCTGGGTGCCAAAGGCAGCTGCCGTAGACCTTATTACATTTCCTATTCTTCAGCTTTATGAAGGTTTTGCAAAAGCACAGCTCTAGCGGCCATCCGTTATTGGAAAGTTTCTTATTCAGATGAAATCAGTTATGAAATGCATTATTGCATTATCTCCTTTACAGTCAGTACAATGTACAATTGTTCAAGGTAATAAGAAGCAATAAGGATACTTGAAAGGGATACAAGGTAAATTTTAGCAGGGCATTAAGGAAATAATTTGAAACAACTAATCTAGATGTATTTGTGTATTCCGCACAGGTATGTATTTAGTAAGTACTACTGAATACAATAATATATGCAGGTGCATCTATCTATCTATCTATCTATCTATCTATCTATCTATCTATCTATCTATCTATCTATCTATCTATCTATCTATCTATCTATCTATCTATCTATCTATCTATCTACTATACTCCTGCCTTTGCCTCTGAGACAGAAGTAACCTTCTGGAGGTCTCCTGGAAGGTGGACCCTTGCCCCCCAGGCAGAACCCCAGGCAAGAAAAACTCTGGCTACTAAATAAGTATTAAACATAATAAATGCTTATTCAAATAGTCAAAGAAGCCAATCAATAATTATTGAAATATCAACAAATAAAATCCCAATAGAGTATAATATGTAGCAAATAAAAACAGAGTTTTCCCTGGGAGCTGTCAATACGTCCACCTGCTAGTGGACACACTGAGGCTCGCCATCCTCAGTTCTGTTTCCTCTTAAATACTGATTTTTCCTTCCTTTCTTTATTATCTTAATTATAATTACCTTTCCTACCTAATGAATATTCATCTTTCCAGAATATTCTATTTCCTTTTATGGTGAATCTTGTTCCAGCACTTTCTACTATCTTCCAACTTCTATCATTTATTCCCTCATTGCATAGACAGTTTTAAGGCCTGTCATATAAGCATAAGTTTTCATTAGATAATGGTTTGACCTATGTCCTTGTTAAGCATAGTCAGTATGCTAGTCCCCCCCCCCCCCCCCACCCTCTTGCTAAGGCTACAATTTTACCAACACCCACTTACTTCTCCTTTTGATTGTTTATCTGGATACTGCAGGTGACCTTAGTTATAGTTGTAGCGCTATAGAAATGCTAAATAGTAGTAGTAGTAGTAGTAGGAGTCTCTGGCTCTTTGGTTGCTGACCAGCAACTTATCACAAGTTAGCATAGGCCAAATGCCAAACCACAAATTTCTACTGCCTTAGAAAGGTAATTACCAGACAAAATACATTTCTAGCTGTCTTGCAATTTCAAATCTGCTCCCGTCTTAAGAACTGCAAAATAGCTATATTAAAATAAAAACTAGAAATATGTATGGTTTGCACCTTGCCATGGCCTCTGTGATATACAATACCCCCCGATTCTATATATGACGTCCAGATGTGTGCACATGCCCAAGATGTGCACATAAATTAATTGAGTAACAAGCTTTTAACTATCAATTAGGTGCTAACAACCAATTATTAAAGTTAATTGGCTCTCATTAAAATTTGTGTGTGCCTAATTCTACTAGTACGTAACTCAAAAGAGGGTGTAGCCATGGGTGTGTTGGGGTGTTCCAAAACGTTGCACACATACTTACAGAATACGGCCTCAGTATTTACACCAGGTTTCAGAAAGCGTAAGTCTGGTGCCTAAAGTTAAGCGTGAGAATTGGCGCTACACATCCTATATAATAATTTGCACCTGCAACGTTCTACGTCTGGATGCCTGGGTTCGTAACACAATTCCCATTGGTCCGCCCTCGCATCTGAATGTGATGATGTCAGAGGGAGGATCAGTCAGAGGGAAGGGAAGCCAGCATCAGCCACCAACAGAACGTTGGAGGTGAAGATAGAATCGCGGGAGAATCTCCCCCCTCCCTCCCCCCGTCCTCCGAGTTCCAGGCCCCCCTGTCCTCCGAGTTCCAGGCCCACCCCCTCCCTCTTCTCCCTTCCACTCCCCTCCGAGTTCCATGCCCCCCTCTCCTCCGAGTTCCAGACCCCCGCGCCTCCCTCCCTCTCTCTCCCCTCCGAGTGGCAGCCCGACCTGCGTTGCCTGCCCTTTTCTCCCAGTCCTCCGCCTGCCCCTCGCCTTCCTGCATGCCGGCCTGAATTTAAAAGTTTTTACCTCGTGGTCCGCCGGCAGCAGTAAAAAGCAAGCAGGCACAGCGCTTCAGCCTGCCTTCCCTTCTGTCTCAGCTCTGCCTCTGGTCCCGCCCTTCCGGAAATTTGCGGAAGACATGAAACTATTCAATGTTGTCAAAACGCATGTGGATTGTGAAGAATTGCAGGAAGAACTTAGGAAACTGGAAGGCTGCACATCCAAATGGCAGATGAAATTTAATGTAGACAAATGCAAAGTGATGTACATTGGGAAGGATAACCTGAATCATAGTTATCTAATGCTAGGGTCCACTTTTGAAGTCAGCACTGAAGAAAAAGACCTAGGTGTCATTGTAGACAATACGCTGAACTCTTCTGCCCAGTGTTTGGCAGAGGTCAAAAAAACAGACAGAATGCTAGGAATTATTAGGAAATGGATGTAAAATAAGACCAAAAACAATATAATACTTCTGTATCGCTCCATGGTTCGATCTCACCTTGAGTATTATGTTCAATTCTGGTCACTGTATCTCAAAAAAGATATAGCAGAATTAAAAAAGGTTCAAAGAAGTGCATCCAAAATTAAAGAGGGGATGGAATTGCTCCCATATGAGGAAAAGCTAAAGAGGTTAGGGCTCTGCAGTTTGGAAAAGAGACAGCTGAGGGGGATATGATTGAGGTCTACAAAATCCTGAGTGGAGTGGAACGGGTGGAGGTGAATCAGTTTTTTTTGTCATGCAGAAAGTGCAAAGACCAGGAGACACTCAATATAATTGCATGGAAATACTTTTAAAACAACTAGGAGGAAATATTTTATCACTCAAAGAATAATTAAGCTCTGGAACTCGTTGCCAGAAGATGTGGTAATGGCAGTTAGTGTATCTTGGTTTAAAAAAGGTTTGGACAAGTTTTTGTTTAAGAGTTTTCACATGACTAGAGAAGGACAGCAAACTATCCACTTTGACCCCTAAAATCTTAGAACAAGACTCAAAGATAAATGTAACGGCGTCTGTTATATGATTGTTCTACATTGCTTTAAAATATGTATATTTCTGATAGTGTTTCACGTTAGTCCTTTTACTAGGTTTTAATTTGCCATTTCCAAATTTACCTTATTGATTGTATTTATTCTTATATTTGGTCATTTTACTATTGTTATGCTGTTAACAAAACTGTAAGTTTGTTAAACTGTACCTGTTATACACCACCTTGGGTGAATCTCTTCATAAAGGCACTTAATAAATCCCAATAAATAAATAACTGCTATGATGGTTGATTTCAGCCATTCTGTATTTTGTGGGCTCCTGACCATGTTTCCTTTGTAAGTGCATGTTGTAAATGTATTTTAAAATTTATAATCATAAAATAATTTTAAGGAATTGGATGCCAGTCTTACATCTCCTGTGTGCTCAATGCATCCACTGCCTGTTCTGAGAACAAAACAGTAAATTAGCCTGGCAGGAAATAGCGCACTACTTTTCAGACACTGTGAAACTAACCTTTATTCACTGTTTGATCACTTACCCATGCTGGAACATTTAGTATTATTCATGTGTATTGTTTTATACATTGTTCCTTTTCTGCCCTTTTGTGTTTATTTAATGGGTTACAAATGTACTTCCATGTAGAGTGAAAGTAATTACAATCTAAATGTCCTAAGGTACATCTGAAGTACAATAACCGGTGTTGCTATATTTCATCAGAATTGCTTATCACAGTAAGTATGCTTTCAACGGTGAGCTGCATATGATAGATCAAAATTAAACAATAATGCTCAAGCAAGAATAAACTACTGTAGTGTTCCCATTTTTTTGTCATGTGCCCCATTTATAACTCTGACATATGAGCTGTGAAACATTGAGATCCATTAATGTTGCATCCACATGCTGTGTGATGGTATTACAATACCACACAAAATATAATTTATATACAATCCTCAATTAGATTGAAATCTGCATGAGACATCCGCTAATATATTAATAATAGTGGGTGGAAAAAGCCTCAGAGAAATCCAAGGTAACCCCTTCAGAGCTACAAACTCTTCATCACTGGTAAAAAAAAAAACCTCTCCACATAAGTGCAACAGTCTACCTATGCAATGAAAATTAAGAACTTTCTAAATAATATAGACACAATCCAGTGGCGTACCAAGGGGGAGCAGTGGTCCGCCCCGGGTGCATGCCGCTGGGGGGTGCCACGTTGCGTGCCTGCTGCACGAGTTCGCTAACTTCTCTCGTTCGCTGCAGCTCCCTCTGCCCCAGAACAGGTTACTTCCTGTTTCGGGGCAGAGGGAGCTGCAGCGAACGAGCAAAGTTAGTAAACTTGCAGCAGGCGCGCGCTGTGGCACCCCCCCCCCCCAGCGGCATGCACCCGGGGTAGTAGTAGTAGTAGGGGGGGGTCCGCGCTGCATCGGGGGGGGGGGGGCACTGCACCTGGGGGGCGGGGAGCCGCCACGGGTGTCCGCCCCCCTAGGAACGCCACTGACACAATCAAAGTTCACTTATCTTTTCTCCTCTAGCTTAAACAGAAAACCACACCATCATTTTGTCATATTTCTAGTTGAATTTGTGCTTATAAAGTTCATGAACAATGTTGTGGTTTTATTTTTTGCAACCTCTGAAATACAGTTTATCATAATACTAGTGGATCCATGCCCGTTTCCTCAACAATGAAACAGGCCCTAGGAAGGCTGTCATGTAAGCTTTTTTTTTCTCTCTCCCCTGCCCTCCCCTCCATGTCCAGCGATTCTGCCCTCCCCTCACCTTCCCTCCATGTCCAGTGATTCTCCTCTTCCCTGCCCTCCCATCCGTGTCCCGCGATTCTCTCCTCTACTGTCCTCTCATCCTATCCATGTCCATCAATTCTCCTCTGCTCTGCTCTGCTCTGCTCTGCTCTGCCCTGCCCTCCCCTTCCCTTCCCTTCCTCTCTCCCTCCCTCCCCTCGATGTCCCGCGATTCTCTCCTCCCCTCAATTTGTACCTGAACGTTCTCTGGCTGGCTGACGCTGGCTTCCGTTCCATTTGTAACATCTCCTGACGTCAGCCAGCCTTCAGCATTCCATTCCTTCTCACTGTTCCGCCCTCTGACGTCATTACGTCTTGACGCGAGGGCGGGACAGTGAGGGGGAATGGAATGCTGGAGGCTGGCTGAGGTCAGGAGATGTTACAAACCCAGGCAGCCAGACATGGAACGCTGGAGGTGCAAATTATTATATAGGACTAGTAGCTCGTACTAGTCATTCTTTTAGCAAGAGTTCATAATTTTAGGGGCCCTTTTATTAAGGCACATAGGCGCCTACACGCCAGGGGCGTAGCTACGTGGGGCCATGGGGGCATGGGCCCCCACAGATTGCACCCTGGCCCCCTCTACATTTGGCCCCCCCTTGTTTGCTGCCGGCAGCCGAAGACTCTTCTTCAGCGCCGGTCGACTCCGGCACCTTTGTTGTGTGATCATCTGTTTCTGACGCCTTACCCCCGCCAGCAAACAAGGTACCTGATGCGGCGGCGGGGCAGGGGGTGGGCGGGCGGCGGGGGGTCCAAAGTGGCGGGGGGCGTTCGGCGGCGGGGGAAGGCAGCTAAACAGTGCCCCCCACCTCGGGCTCTGTCCCCCCCTCCCACCGAGGTCTGGCTACGCCCCTGCTACACGCGTCCAACACATGTCAATTTGGAACTACCACCCGGCTACCGCATGCCCCAGATGGTAATTCCATTTTTTATGCGCGTCCAATATGCACAGCAGAACATATTTCTATTTTCTACCATGTGTCCCTAACTGAGTGGTAATCGGTAGTGTACATGCTGATGATTACTGCACATGTCCATTTTTCCCCCAAAAAAGGCCTTTTTTGCAGGCACGCTGAAAAATGGACCTGCACGCGTCCAATACATGCGCCTAGAGCTGCACAGGCCATTTTCAATGCACCTTAGTAAAAGGATCCCTTAGGGTTCAGAGACATGCAAATAATGGGGTCCGTATCCAAAAGCACATATCCAAATAACAGCACGTGCTATCCAAATAAGCGCTGCTGGCCAGGATATTCGCTTTCCATATAGTGCCTCTGAATATTTTTACAGACCATCTCTGCAATATGCAGATAGTGCCGGGGTGGAGTGTGGGTGGAGCCAGGAAAGTCCTGGGCTGCTGAGGGGAGATATAATAGAGGTCTATAAAATGAGTGGAGTAGAATGGGTAGATGTGAATCGCTTGTTTACTCTTTCCAAAATACTAGGACTGGGGGGCACACAATGAAGCTGTAAAGTAGTAAATTTAAAACAAACCAGAGAAAATATTTCTTCGTTCAACATGTAATTAAACTTTGGAATTTGTTGCCAGTGTATGTGTTAAAAGCAGTTAGCTTAGCAGGGTTAAAAAAAGTTTGGATAATTTCCTAAAAGAAAAATCCATACGCCATAAAGATGGACTTGGGAAAATCCACTGCTTATTTCTAGGATAAGCAGCATAAAGTCTGTATTACTGTTCTGGGAACTTGCCAGGTAGTTGTAACTTGGATTGGTCACTGTTGGAAACAGGATACTGGGCTTGATGGACCTTTGGTCTGTCTCAGTACTGCAATCCTTATGTTCTTATCTGCATAATAGATTGAATATTGCCACTATCCAAATAAGTTGAAGCACTGACCTCCTTATCTGGATATTCCGTGCCAAACAGTATCCGGATGGTGGCGTTGAATATCCACAGTTAGCGTTTAAAAAAATCCTGACCACAGTGGCTGAATATTGACCTGATTTTGCTTGCTGTCATTTGGTTTCCATCTTGAGTTTTTTTTTTTTTTACATTGCTTTTGATTTACATGTCACCCTTCAGGGTCACTTATAATCAAGCAAATATGACAATGTATATGCATCAAGAAATACAGCACATCTCTCTACGTGCTCCTGTTGTGCCCCTATGTGTGGTGAGCTGAAAATTATAAGCGATGATCTCTGGAATTCGTTGCCAGAGAATGTGGTAAAGGCAGTTAGCTTAGCGGAGCTTTAAAAAGGTTTGGCCGGCTTCCTAAAGGAAAAGTCCATAGACCGTTATTAAATGGACTTGGGGAAAATCCACTATTTCTGGGATAAGCAGTATAAAATGTTTTGTACATTTTTGGGATTTTGCCAGGTATTTGTGACCTGGATTGGCCACTGTTGGAAACAGGATGCTGGGCTCGATGGACCTTTGGTCTTTCCCAGTGTGGCAATACTTATGAAGAGGAGAGAGAAACAGGGATTTCCTCTTCGCCATTGTAGTAGGTTTTGATTCAGAAGTAGGAGATGATGCCCAGACCACAGATCAGCGCTCTCTCCATGTGGTAGACTCAGCTGTAATGAACCTGAGCATGGAAGTGAGAGAAATGCCTCTACTACAGGAAGCAAATGACTTGTTGGTGAAGTCAATGCCAGCTGTACTCTGAATTGCCAGAAGATGATTTGCCAAACTCTGTACACAAGGAATTGCAGTAATCCAATTTTGAGATAACAAGAGAGTGAGCAAATGCATACAAATCACAGTCAGGCAAATAAGTACAGAATTGGCAAAGCTGATCTAACCCCCCCCCCCCTCCCACACACACACACCCAACCCCCCCCCCCCCAAAAAAAAACTCTGACAGCAGAATAGCTGATGTTTGAGGGATGAAAGAAAAGCCCAAATCTAAGTTATACATTATGAACAGATTACTTCACTCTCACTTTTTCATTAGCAATCTTTATGAGAATGATAAAGTCCTCTTTTTCCCTAGGCAACCAGTGATTCAGCTTTAATATAGTTTTGGCTAACCAAACCCTTTCTTTCTCCAGACAGTTAAGACAATCAGTAGATTAATCCTGCTTTCCCTCCGTGCACACAACAAGCCGAATATCATCTGTGAACACGAATATCATCTGTGATCATTTTACTCCTCAACCCTCCTCGCACACAACCCTATTCATTCCCCCGCATTCTCTCACTCCCCCAGCAGCTCACATGCATTACATCCACTGACCTACACCTCATCCAGTTACTCACAACTTGATTAATCACAAAGTAACAGAGACATGCTTTATTACCTATTCACTCGGAGAAACAAGCCTTTATTTTGTGGTTTTCAATCTTTCCATATGCTCTAAAATTCATACTGTATCCATAAGCACATAAAGCACATAAACACTGCCATACTGGGAAAAGACCAAGGGTCCATCAAGCCTAGCATCCTGTCTCCGACAGCGGCCAATCTAAGCTCCAAGAACCCGGCAACCCCCCCCCCCCCCCAAAAAAAAAAAAATTAATAATGTTCAATGGACGTTTCCTTCAGGAATCTGTCCAAACCCCCCTTAAACTCCGTAAGGCCAGCCGCTGCCACCACATTCTCCGGCAACGAGTTCCATCCAGAGTCCAACTACACGCTGAGTAAAGAAAAACTTTCTCCTATTTGTTTTAAATCTACCATATTCTAGCTTCATCTTGTGTCCCCTGGTTCTATTGTTGTTTGAAAGTGTAAACAAACGCTTCACATCTGTCCGCTCTACTCCGCTCATTATCTTGTAGACTTCTATCATATCACCCCTCAGCTGCTCGGAGCTTTTCCTTGTTTTAAAAAATTGCATCACTTTGCACTTATCCACATTAAATTTGATTTGCTATTTGGATAACCTGTTCCTAGTCTCACATGCTGTTCTTACATTTCTTCCAGTCTCTGGGGTCTTTTTATAAAGATGCACCAAAAAGTGGCCTGTGATAGTATGGGCGCATGTGTTGGAAGCATGCTGGACCATTTCTCCATCGTGACTGGAAAAAAAGTTTTTTTTGGGGGGGGGGGGGCAGGAAATGGACATGCGGTAAAATGAAAACCAGTGTGCATCTATTTCCATGACAGGAAAAGGGCAACGAGAATGCAGTATAGGCTAGAGTTAAAACTAGTAGTGTGATACCAAACTATACAGAACTCTAGCAAAAGTCTTCAAAGAAATTGCTTTTGAATGGCGAAAAAGCCCTCAGAAACCTAAGGCAAACAGCCACAGGTTTTAAGCAAGGTTACTATCGATAAAAGTAACACATGCTAAGTTTCTATCATCGGGCATAAAAAAAACGCCACAAAACAGCCATCTTTAATCTTTTGGTGCTCCCTTTAGAAATTTCCAGCATCACGCCTTAGCGCTCCGTTCCTGATGAAGCCTTGTTACCGGGGTGAAACGGTGGCCCCCGTCGAACATTAAGACAGGAGTGCTTCATTAACACTACTAAGTTAAGTGCCTCCATTTTTTTGATGCTGTAGATCAAAAAGTTGTTATTTCAACATTTAAGAGCAGAAATCTTTATAAGTAATTGCTAAGAGCAGGATATACACTCAGCTGAAGAGCAAGAAAGACATTCAGCTGTTTTGTGGACGGGGGCGTGGTTAAGACATGGCCGGCTTCGGCCGATAATGGAAAAAAGAAGGCCGACTCTGACGAGCACTTGGCTGGCTTCACTTGGCCCATTTATTTTTAGGACCAAAAAGTGCCCAAACTGACCAGATGACCACCAGAGGGAATCGGGGATCACCTCCCCTTACTCCCCCAGTGGTCACCAACCCCCTCCCACCAAAAAATAAATAAACATCATTTTTTTGCCAGCCTCTATGCCAGCCTCAAATATCATACCCAGCTCCATCACAGCAGTCTGCAGGTCCCTGGAGCAGTTTTTAATGGGTGCAGTGCACTTCAGGCAGGTGGACTCAGGCCCATCCCCCCCTACCTGTTACACTTGTGGTGGTAAATGGGAGCTCTCCAAACCCCCCCAAAACCCACTGTACCCACATATTGGTGCCCCCTTCATCCCTAAGGGCTATGGTAGTGGTGTACAGTTGTGGGGAGTAGGTTTTTTTGGGGGGGATTTGGGGGGCTCAGCACACAAGGTAAGGGAGCTATGCACTTGGGAGCTATTTTTGAAGTCCACTGCAGTGCCCCCTAGGGTGCCCGGTTGGTGTCCTGGCATGTGAGGGGGACCAGTGCACTACGAATCCTGGCTCCTCCCACGACCAAATGCCTTGGATTCGGCCGGGTTTGAGATGGCCGCCATTAGTTTCCATTATCGCTGAAAACCAATGCTGGCCATCTCTAAAGCCAGCCCAATTGTTGAGATTTGGCCGGCTCCGACCGTATTATCGAAACGAAAGATAGCCGGCTATCTTGTTTCGATAATACGGTCGGGACGCCGCTTTACGGGGCTGGCCTTGAAGATGGCCAGCCATTTAGATGGCCAGCCCCGTTCGATTATGCCCCTCTATGGCATCTGCTCTTTTTAGTGTCCTTCTATTTCCTTCTTTTGTCATGTTGAATTCTACATATTTGTATAGTGGTAAGTGATGACTTTGGCCATGTTAGAGACCTGCATTTGATTCCTGGACTAGGCTTCTGTCGTCCTCTGGTGGGCTGTTCATAGGGATGCTATGGAGACAGCACCCACGGTTGCAGAGGGGGGAAAGTTCCAGCCACTACTTTCATTTACATCCCAGCTTAAGGTCAGTGTAAGCTGGGTTTTTGTGTTCCTCCTTCTAGCTGTGGATTGTCTATAAGATCTTTCAGCTAAGCTGAGAAAGAGAACATGAACAGGGAGAAATATCAGTTATGATTGAAGACTCATAACACCATAGTCCAACATCAGTTGAGCTGGAAGAGCAAAGGAGTCCTAAGAAACTGCTTTACCATCTCCAAAAATATAGCTAAAAAAAAATATATTACTTTAAATCATTCTAGTTTCAATTCTGCTGAACACCTGAGCTGAGGAAAGGTTGAAAACATTGAGGTATTTGGCTTCTGGCATTTTCAGTCATGATGTAGAAAAGATAAATAAACCAGCCCCAAATATTTTCTTCTGCCGTCATGAAATGTACCTGTAAAAGATTAAATGGAAACATAGAAACATGGCGGCAGATAAAGGCCATATGACCCAACCCCTAATTCTTCCTGTTCCTAAGCGATCCCACATGCTTATCCCATGCCTTTTAAAATTCTGTCCTCGACTCCACCACCTCCACACCTCCACAGGGAGGGCATTCCACGCCTCCACCAAACTTTCTGTGAAATAATACTTCCTTAGGTTACTCCTAAGTCTATTCCCTCTTAACTTTGTCATATGCCCCCTCATTCCAGAGCTCTCCTTCATTTGGAAAAGGCTCTCTTCCTGTACATAAATGTATAAATCAGTGGCGTGGTCACAGGTGGGCCTGAGTGGGCAGGGGCCCACCCACTTAGGGCTCAGGCCCACCCCACAGTAGCAGACATTTAGCAGTAGCTGGTGGGGGTCCCAAGCTCTGCCAGCTGAAGACTTCCCCCCGATGGTAACAAAAACGTTACTCTCCGCAATACTAGCACCTGTGCATGCTCAGTTTTCAGCGTATGCATGCTGCAGATTGCCAAGGTGGAAAGAAGCATTTTTCCGCCAGCTGTTTTGGTGGTGGCGGGGGGGGGGGGGGGGGGAGAACACTTGGTGCCCACCCAATTCTTGCCTAGGCCCACCCAAAATCTGTTGTCTGGCTATGCCCCTGGTATAAATGTATATCTATCTATTTTTTTTAACATCATTAATTTTCAATTCATGGCAGAAACTAGTTGAAGAAGCATGTGTTGGCTATAAGAGTGTTTTTTCCATGTGAAAGAAATGCTAAATGTGAGTCAACAAGTCTGGAATGCCTTGATTCAAGCACATTTACTTTGTCTTACATGTCCTAGCTTCAGGCAAAAATTACAAAAACATTCTCCCAATTTCTTTTAAGTACAGGCAAGTGTTTTTGGCCTCATGCCTTTCATCGGCAGTTCAAACTTTCTCCTCCCTTATTAATGATAATTTTTTTCCAAGTGTTTAAATTACATATGCTTAAAATAAAATTGATTTTATTGTGAAAATTGTAGGCTTATATTTTCTGATGTTTGGAGAAGCAGAAAAGTTATAGACAAAGTAAGCTTTCTGTGGCTTGTAAGAACAGCTGCAGCTTTCTACAAATACCCTGTTAATGTCCGCTTCATAGGTGAAATTTTAGGGGAAAGGGGTACAATGACCCCCCCCCCCCTCCAGGCATCGGGACTTAATGAGCCCATGCAAATTAGAAACTTAGGGGTCCTTTTACTAAGGTGCGCTGAAAAATGTCTTGCGGTAGTGTAGGCATGGGTTTTGGGTGCGCGCCGATCCATTTTTCAGTGCACCTGTAAAAAAGGCCTTTTAAAAAGTTTTGACGAAAATGGATGTGCGTCAAAATCAAAATTGGTGTATTTATCAGTTACATTAATAGTGCCCTGACCTTGCTGTGTGTTAGTAGATTAGCTATTCAGGAAGGGTGAGATGAGGTCCTTGATGGAGTCCGAGGAAGTTTATTTGACAAGAACTGAGTTATCTGTTCTGGTTTTATAATACTTAACATATTTACAATGGAAATTGAGCTCCTGCTTGCATTACTTCAGGTCTCAAAAAAGACATTTTTTTCTATTTTGTTTGCATAACCTTGATCACCATATTGTAAAATGAACACTTTTTCTGCAAAAATAAATATCTAAAATGCTCTAGAAATGGGCACCACATTTGATAACATGGGATTTTTTTCTTTTTTCAGGTCCCATGCTAATTTTGCCATTAGCACATGGGACTTGCAAAAGAATTTTAAACTGGAGCACTTACCACCCTTTTACTAAGTCACCTAAGTGTCTACGCGCATCCAATGTGTGCCAGTTCCGAGTTACCACCTGGCTACCCTGTGGCCCGTGCGCTAAGTTAATTTTTACCACATATCTGACACGTGTCAGAAAATATTTTTATTTTCTGGGGTGGTAGTCGGCACTGAGGCGCGCGTAGACCATTACCGCCCGGTTAATGCGTGAGTCTTTACCGCTAAGTCAATGGCTGGCAGTAAGAGGTCTCAAACCCAAAATGGATGTGCGCCAATTTTCATTTTGCTGCACATCCATTTTCAGTCAAAATAAAAAAAAGGTATTTTTTAAAGGTGCACTGAAAAATGATTCTGTGCACACCCAAAACACGCGCCTACACTACCACAGCCCATTTTTCAGCGTACCATAGTAAAAGGACCCCTCAATGTGCTATCTGATTAACGCTTCCATGCCCATTCTCCGCCCATGACATGCCCCTTCCTGACAAATACAATAAAATACATAATGCATGCTTAGCGCATGCAAAGAAACAAATTACTGCAACATGCTTTATTGTATTCAGCCTTTTTGGGTGCATTAACCATGTGTTAAGCCTTAATGCCCTTTAGTAAAAGGGCCCATAAGTACATAAGAGAATAACTGAAGGTCCATTAAACTCAGTATCCGGTTTCCAACAGTGGCCAATCCAGGTCACAAGTACCTGGCAAGATCCCAGAGCAGTAAAACAGATTTTATGCTGCTTATCCTAGAAATACTGCCAAAATATGCAGCTTAAACTCTACTTTGTATCTCTGATAACAACACCTCACACCAGTAGAGTGCTATGGGAGAGATATCCAGGTAGAGGTTAAAGGCAAGGTCTCATATCCAGGTCGCAGTTACTTTGTATCTTATAACTGCTCACATTTTAATCATAGACACATGCCTACCATCTCCTTTGGGGATATGGGCAAAGTTGGTGACAGAAGCATCCAGATATGGGCATATTACCCCTGTACTGGAACAACTGCACTGGTTGCCTGTGGAATTTCGGGTAAAGTATAAGGTCTTGTATTTGATCCATCAAGTATTGTATGAAAAGTTCCTCTGGTGTTGTCAGTGTATCATCCAGGGAAGAGGCTGGATCAGAGTAAGGTTACCATATTTTGTCCCCCCAAAAGGAGGACACATGCCCCGCCCACCACACACCCCACCCCGACGCCTTCCACGCCCTCGCTCCACCCCCTGTCACATTTCCCCCTCACCCCTGTCACACACCCCGTCACCCACCTCCCCTTACCTTACTACTGCCCTGGTGGTCTAGTGACCTCTTCGGGGCAGGAAAGAGCCCCCTCTTTCCTGCCCAGAGCGCTGCCCTGCATGCACCCTTCCTGTTGCTGATCTCAGTGCCGATTCAAAATGGCTGCCGAGAGTTGAAGGGTCACGAGGTCACTTCAACTCTCGGTGGCCATTTTGAATCGGCGCCGAGATCAGCAACAGGAAGGAAGCATGCAGGGCAGCGCTCTGGGCAGGAAAGAGGGGGCTCTTTCCTGCCCCGAAGGCGGAAGAGGTCACTAGACCACCAGGCCAGTAGTAAGTAAGGGGAGTGGAGGCTAGCAATCTGCCCGTTTGTCCGGATTTCTGGACAAACGGGCAGGCGGGCCGTCCTATAGAACGGCCCCCGCCCACCAGCCTGCCCATTTGTACAGAAATCCAAACGGGCAGATTGGCAAAACCCGCCCAGTTGCCCGGACATGTCCTCAAATAGAGGACATGTCCGGGTAAATCTGGACATATGGTAACCCTAGATCAGAGGAGCAATGTGGTCATGGATCCAGACTGTGACTTCAACATGTTAGGTTGAGACTATGTCCACAGCTCTTTCAGTGGCTGGTCCATTATTGTGACTCCAGCTGCATCTCTGTGCGAGTACTGTACAATTTAAGAAGCTATTGAAGACATAGTGGCCCTTATACTAAGCTGCGCTAAAAGGGGCCATGCGCTATGATTAGCACGTGGGTTTCCTCGTGAGCTGAGGCCACTTGTAGCGCGGCTGTAAAATGGCCGCATTTCCATTTTTTGCTATTAATGGCCAGGTGCTAATTTCCAAATTAGCACGTGACCATTAGCTCGTGAGCCCATACTGACACCTATTTAGCAGGGGCTCATGTGCTAACCATGCGCTAATCAGTTGGCGTGTGGCAATGTAAGTGCGCTAACAGATTAGCATTGGGCACGCCTACTCTCCACCCCCCAAACACGCTGATGCCTGAACTACTGCATGGCACCTGAGCGCACCCCGCTGTAGGTCATTTTGGCACACAGGAAGCACCAGAGCTTACCCGGCAGTAATTGAGCTGCTGGGTTAGCACGGGAGCCCTTACACAAATCTTGTGCACCCAATTACCTCAGGAGTCCTTGAGTACTGACGCCACTTCTAATACTGCCCTACCAACTGAATCTCAATGGCCAAATCTTTAGGATGTTACCCAGGGCCGCCGAGAGGGGGGGGGGGGCAGGGGGGCAAATTTCTCTGGGCCCGGGACTCCAAGGAGGGACCGGCGCTGTGGTCTCTCACCCGCTCTTGTTCCCAAGCTGCCGGCGCCGCAGTCCCCAGTCTCTACCTACCTACCCTCAGTTCCCTTCTGTCTACCACATCCAACCACCTTCATTTAAAAAAACCCCCCCAAAATTCTCAAAATCGACAGCACAGCGCCTTCTGTGTGAGAAGTGGCAGATTGCATCGCCTCGGATGGGCCTTCCTTCACTGTGTCCTGCCCGCCTCTGATGTAACTTCCTATTTCCACGAGGGCACTGTGGTGAGGGAAGGCCCGCCCGAGGCGATGCAGTCTGCCACTTCTCACATAGAAGGCACTGCCGATTTCGAGAGTTTTTTGGGTATTTTAAAAATGAAGGTGGTTTGATGTGGCAGACAGAAGGGAGCTGAGGGTAGGTAGGTGGAGACTGGGGACTGCAGCACCGGTGGCCTGAGAACCAGGAGAGGTAGATGACAGCAGTAGCGATTGGGGGGAGGCGGGGGCAGTGGCGGTCCTTGGGGGGGGGGGGGGGGGTTGGTGGCTGGGGACGGCCTTGCCCCGGGCCTGGCTCAGTCTCTTGGCGACCCTAACGTTACCCACACCTATTTAACGTCAGTGCCCAAATTTTTTGTCCTCGTTGCTTCAGGTGCCTTCTTGTCAATGCTGATGCCACTTTACCTCTCTGCTGGTGCCTAGGGGTCTTCCTGCCACTTTTTCTATATTGAGTTTGCATGTTACAATCCTAATGTGCCAGAAGCTGTGTTTGGTGCTGAGCAGGTGACAGCCTGTGAAATAGCACAGAATGCAGATGAGCAGGCTGCCTTCAAATCTTCCTTTCAAAAAAGGGGCCTTAAGTCCTTTCATGTGATCTTTCTGGCATGTGACAGAAGGCCTATTCCCTGCTTTGAAATTCTCCCAGACAAATTCTCCCATGCATCTAAGGAAGTGAGCTTTGGTCATCAAAAACTCATGCCTAAATAGATTGGTTAGTTGATAGGGTGGCACCTGCCTATATCATTTATGTATATGGAGACATATCAGGTTATGTTAATATTGTATAATGGAAAGTGGGCACCTAGGTTCTGTTATAGAATATTATTATTATTATTATTACATTTGTACCCCGCGCTTTCCCACATAATGCAGGCTCAATGCGGCTTACATAGTAATTTGAAATACAAAGTTAATAGAATTTTAATAAAACAGTAGTAAAACAATGTAAAGTTGGGCTTAGTAGTGTATGATAAGTTGAGCTAGATAAAATATGACTAGGATAAAAGAGGGTAGACAGGATAGGAGCCTCTTAATAGAACATATGCCGATACTGGGCTATGTAATGGAACCTGGGTACCCAGGTTCCGTTATAGAATCGTCTTGGCGTGTCGAAAAGGAGGTGCCGAATTGTAGAATTGCCTTCAAAGTGTTTAGAGAACTCTAGCATAGGAGGCTATGGGTTTTCATGAGAAAGGGAAATGAATAATGAGCAAACCCTTGGCAAGCAAAGTCAAATTCCAAAAGGTTACTCTTATATGATGTATGTGGTTATTCTCCTCCTGGTGTCAGTAGGGTTCACAAGCACAATGTAAAGGAAATGTTCTTTCTTCTAATATTAACATTCATAATGGGAAGAAAGTCATTGAATGCAACACGAACATATTTCTAATGAGTAATAATTTCCTTCTATTTAAAAAAAAAAAATCCTTTCATTATATTTATTGTTTCACTTTACATGGAGATTGGCTGCATTCCTGGGAAATTTGATATTTGCTTATCAAGCTCATACCAACATATATTATTTTATTAAACACTCACAAGGCTTATGTTAAGTGTGAGATTAGTTGACACATGCACTGTGTGAGTGGGTGGATTATACTAAATTTTCTCATGCATGAGTTTTGGAATTTGGAAGTTGGTTGGCATTTTGATACATTAGTTGGGATTACATTTACTTGTCTTGATCTGTCCGAGATGTTTTGAACAATCTGAACATGAGAATTATGCAGCTATATTATAAGACAAACAACTGCATCTCAGAGTTTAAATTACCAATATCATTTCTAACTTTTCAACGTCTGGTTCCTATTTTCCATTATCAAATTGTCTTGTAAAAAATAGAGAAACGCGTTAAACACTGCGTGATGGCTCCTGCTTCACAGACTAGCTGAGGCTCAGGACAGGACCATAGTGAGCTCTTTGTGGGCAGTGCAGTCGTACATGATGCAGGGGAAAGGGAAATGGGACTTGATATACCTCCTTTCTGAGGTTTCTGCAACTACATTCAAAGAGGTTTACATATATTCAGGTACTTATTTTGTACCAGGGGCAATGGAAGGTTAAGTGACTTGCCCAGAGTCACAAGGAGCTGCAGTGGGAATTGAATTTAGCTCCCCAGGATCAAAGTCCACTGCACTAACCACTAGGCTACTCCTCCACTAGCAACATTCCATCTAGAATCTCCAATAGTTGCAACATTCCATGTAAAATCTCAAATAGGGAAAGGGAAATGGGACTTGATATACCACCTTTCTGAGGTGTTTGCAACAACATTCAAAGCAGTTTACATATATTCAGGAGCTGCAGTGGGAATTGAACTCAGTTCCCCAGGATCAAAGTCCACTGCACTAACCACTAGGCTACTCCTCCACTCATTTTTTGGTCATCGTCGCTATTTTTGCTCATTGGTTTTGCACATAACATGCCCTAGCAGCAAAATCTAGCATGCATTAGGTGTACAGGCTGCATGCTAATTGTTAGGAGATGTGCCAAGCATGTCCTCTGTAACTAACGCATAGACATATGCATTAGCTTGCATAGAACCTGGTCACAATTACCATGGCTGCACTTAGAGTCTCCTATTGTGGACACGCTAAGTGAAACCATACTAACTGCAGTAGCATGCATCAATTACTGTGTGCTTACCAAATTATGCAGGCCATGCCCATTCTTCATCCACAATCTGCCTGGTTCCTTCCCACAACACAATATGCAGTTAGGGCCAGATTCTATATATCGACCACCTAAATTTCCGGAAATCACTAAAAACCAACCTGTTAAAAAAGGCATACCCTACTGATCCAACTGAAATGCCTAATCTCTACAACACAACCAAACTAAAGCACGTAATGGACATAACACAACTCTTCCGTTCTCCGATTCCCTAATGTGGCTGTGCCACATGAACTTGATCTTACCACAACATCTGTCACGTTTTCCAAAGCAGGAACTAGGGTTTGTGAGCCCTTGGACCACTGCCGAGGAGCGGCAGCGGCAGGCAAAACCACCCCAAACCTAGGGTTACCATATGGCTCCAGAAAAAGGAGGACGGATTGAGCCAGCCGGGTTTTACTTCCATTGCTTTCAATGGAAAGCAATTGCTTTCAATGGAAGTAATTGAGCCAGCCGGGTTTTACTTCCATGGCTCAATCCGTCCTCCTTTTTCTGGAGCCATATGGTAACCCTACCCACACCAGAGGCAAGGCAGAACTCTGACAAACAGTGAGACTTCACCTGCACATGGCCACCTTTCACCAGGAGTTGAGCCCCTGGCTGCAAGTGGCCGGCAGGACTTATAGGACAGGGCAGGAACAGGATACCCACTAGGCTGAACCAGGACTGAGGGTCACAGGGGAAAGGAACATACAGGGGCAGCTGGGCAAGGAAGGGAAAGCTAAAGGGCAGGACTGAAAACTGCAAGCAGCCACTAAAACAGAGAACAAAACACTGACAACAAGACACAGAACTAAAAGCTGCAGAGCAGCCACAAACAAGAAACACAGACAGCCAAGAACTAGACACAGAACAGTAGAATAACCCAAGGAACAAGCCGGGTCAGGGCAGGCAGCAGGCAGTAGAGAAAACCAGGAAACAAGCCGGGTCCGGGCAGACAGCAGAATCAGGCAAGAAACTAAAACAAGAAACCAGACTAGGCAGACGTGCACAAAGCACCAACATACCAGGGACCTTAGACAATGCAAAGGCAAAGGCAGAGAGTTTCCAAATGGCTAATAAGCCCAGCAGCAACTGAGGCTCAACTGCAGCAATCACCAGGCCGCTACGGAAGCTGTACAGGGTCAACCAAGACAGACAAATCCGGCAGCCTGGAAGATCCGGACTGGACTGGGCTAAAGTCTGGAACGGGTGATAGTCCATAGCAGCCACTGGTTCTGGCCACCAGAGGGCGAGGTGAGCACAGACATAACAACATCACACTGTATTTGTTCACACCGGAGCCTGCAAAGGCCTCTCCGGTACTTTGTAAGCCACATTGAGCCTACAAATAGGTGGGAAAATGTGGGATACAAATGTAACAAACAAACAAACAAATAAATAAATATATATCACGCCTAAAACATCAACGCTAAAAAAACCATATGCCTACGTGCATTTGTGCATGGAAATTCTAATTAATGCCAATTAGTGTCAACTGCTTGTTAAGTTCAATTATCAGTGCTGATTGGCTGGTTAAGCTAATTAAGTTGCATGTGCAAATCCAGACTGTGCCCGGGGTTAACATACAAATTAGCACCCGCACACTGTCACGTCACTGCAGTAGCTGTTAGCACGCTTCTGTTGTAGCAATTAATGAGCCCTAATTTGCACATTAAGGGGCCCTTTTAGAAAGGTGTGTAAGGGCGTATGCGCATGTAGCGCACATCAAATCAGCATTACAACCCGGCTACTGCGTGCACCTGGTGGTAAGTCCGAATTTGGCGCGCTCCAAAAACCAGTGATAGAAAATAACTTTCTATTTTCTACCATGGGGGGAGGAGGGGGCATTCCCGGTGGTAATGGGCAGTTGGCACACACTGTACGGTTACCATGTGGGTAACGCATGATCCCTTACCACTAAGTCAATGGGTGGCATTAAGGGCTTAGGCTGTAAATAGATGCACGCTTTTTTACATTTTACCATATGCCCATTTCCCGGCCCTAAACCCCCTCCCCTTTTTCCAGATGTGCTGGAGACATGGTCCAGCACACTACCGCAGGCCACTTTTTGGCACCTTTGTAAAAGGGCCCCCTAGCAGCTTAAAGCACTTTAATAAAAGGGTCTGAGTCTGCTTAATGGTAGGAACGGCTTTTAAGACTTCTTTGTTACTTAACATAGTAACATAGTAGATGATGGCAGAAAAAGACCTGCACGGTCCATCCAGTCTGCCCAACAAGATAACTCATATGTGCCACTTTTTGTGTATACCTTACCTTGATTTGTACCTGTCTTTTTCAGGGCACAGACCGTATAAAGTCTGCCCAGCACTATCCCCGCCTCCCACTACCGGCTCTTACCACCCAATCTTGGCTAAGCTCCTGAGGATCCATTCCTTCTGAACAGGATTCCTTTATATTTATCCCATGCATGTTTGAATTAGTTTAAGTGAAGCCAGAGTCTCTGTCCACCTTCTCTGGTTTTGCAGTCCTACATCTATCCTTGCTTGCTGTGGGGTTTACTATAAGCTTCGGGTCCTACTTGGTAGCTGAGTTTTCTATTACCTCTCTAGTAAGCTGTTTTCCTGCTGCAGTGAGTGGTCTGCAGCACCCCAGTTTTCATATGCTGTGTTTATTGGTTAAGAGAGGTTTCTGAAATACACAATGGCTAGATCAATTAGCTTTGCATACAATCTGTGAGCAGGAGAAACTGCTTTTTATCATTCAGATATCTTAAAATTAGGCTTGCTTTCCTGAAGTAGACTGTGAAAACTGTGAGGCTGTTTATAGCTATTCTGCATGCTGTTTTAGCTTCTTTAATTTGTATTCCTTGTCTTTTCATTAGTTTTTATTCTTTATTTTTTTAGGGCTGCATTTTGATTAAAATTTGTAATTGTAATTAATCACGCAATTAAAGGTATGTTCCCATTCCATTCCTGGTTTTTATATCCTGCATATTTCCACTAGGAATCAAAGCGGGTTACACTAAAAACTCAAAAACACTATCTAGAAACTGCCATAATTCAGAGATATTTATCAAATAAGAACGTTTTTAATGCTTGTCTAAACTGGAAATATTCTTCTATCCTCCGAATCTGAACTGGAATTGAATTCCACAGTTTGACCAAAAAAATAAAAGAGCTGTCATAAAAATGCTTATAATGGATTTTATTAACAGCTGGAAGGCTTAAATTCAACAAATAATTGTAACAAATGGACAGACAAATTATCAGATGAGACACTGAAGATATATGATCCAGTAGGCAGCAGACATAAAAAAAAATCTTATATATCATCTCTAGCCCTAACTGGCAACCAATGCAAATCCTTCAGCAAAGGAGTAACATGTTCAAACTTTTTGCAGCAGAAAATTAATCTAGCTGCACAATTCTGCAGTAACTGCAACTTTACCTGACGTGTCTGAAGGATGCCAGCATATAAAGAGCTGCAATAGATCTATTTGTGGTAATGTATTGAACTAGAGCCAAGACTATTACTGCCATACTGAGATAGCTAACAGCAATATAACCACACATATATAGCCATATGTTTCTTCTTTCTAGAAAAAAAGATAACATATGGCTATATATGTGTGGTTATATTGCTGTTAGCTATCCCAGTGTAGCAGTAATAGCCTTGGCTCTAGTTCAATACATTTTCATTATTTACCAAAGACTGTGGGATTCTATGTTGTGAATATCCACTATTTGTGGTAAGACGTTTGCTTGGACCAACATTCTACATTGATCAGGGAAGAAAGATGATCTAATTGCCCTGAGCTGTGGTAGTTTAAAAAACAAATCCTCCTACTTAGGTTTTTAACTTAGTTTTCCATCGTTAATTGCAAATCTAGTATAAAACCAAGGGCTCTGTTTACTAAGCCGCGCTGTAGGCAGGCAAACTTTTTAGCATGCGCCAGGGGCATAGCCAGACTTCGGCAGGAGGGGGGTCCAGAGCCCGAGGTGAGGGGGCACATTTTAGCCCCCCCCCCGGCGCCGCTGACCCCCCCGCCACTTTTGACCCCCCCCCCCGATGCCGACCCTCCCCTGCCACAGTCATAGTAACATAGTAGATGACGGCAGAAAAAGACCTGCATGGTCCATCCAGTCTGCCCAACAAGATAAACTCATATGTGTATACCTTACCTTGATTTGTACCTGCCTTTTTCAGGGCACAGACCATACAAGTCTGCCCAGCAGTATTTCCCGCCTCCCAACCACCAGTCCCGCCTCCCATCACTGGCTCTGGCACAGACTGTATAAGTCTGCCCTCCACTATCCTCGCCTCCCAACCACCAACCTCTCTTCCCCCACCTGCTCCGCCACCCAATTTTGGCTAAGCTTCTGAGGATCCATTCCTACTGCACAGGATTCCTTTATGCATATCTCACGCATGTTTGAATTCCGTTACCATTTTCATCTCCACCACCTCCCGCGTGAGGGCATTCCAAGCATCCACCACCCTCACCGTGAAAAAATACTTCCTGACATCTTTTTTGAGTCTGCCCCCCTTCAATCTCATTTCATGTCCTCTCGTTCTACCGCCTTTCCATTTCCGGAAAAGTTTTTTTTTTTTGCGGATTAATACCTTTCAAGTATTTGAACGTCTGTATCATATCACCCCTGTTCCTCCTTTCCTTCAGGGTATACATGTTCAGGTCAGCAAGTCTCTGCTCATACGTCTTGGAACGCAAATCCCATACCATTCTCGTAGCTTTTCTTTGCACTGCTTCCATTTTTTTAACATCCTTCACAAGGTACGCCTCCCCTCCCGTCGTCGATGCCAACCCTCCCTCACCACCGCCATCAGGTACCTTTGCTGGCAGGGGTCTCCAAACCCCATCAGCTGAAGTTCCCTTCAGCGCCGGTCTCCGAGTCCGGGTCCGGCGCATTCGCTGATCTGGATTCTGTTTCTGTGAGTCCTGAAGTCCTGCACGTTCCTACGTGCAGGATGTCAGGAATTACAGAAACAGAATCCAGATCAGCAATGCGCCAGAGACCGGCGATGAAGAGGACTTCGGCTGGTGGGGGTTAGGGACCCCCGCCAGCAAAGGTACCTGATGGTGGTGGCGGGGGAGGGTTGGCGGCGGCGGGAGGGGGGTCGAATATGGCGGGGGGGTAAAAGCAGGGGGGCCAGGGCTAAATCTGCGGGGGCCCATGCCCCTGTGGCCCCACCTAGCTACACCCCTGGCGTGCGCTAAAAATTAGCTAGTGTTAATGCTAGAGACACCCATAGGAAAATAATAGGTGTCTCTATCATTAGCGCGTGCAAATTTTTAGCCTGCACTAAAAAATGAGCTTGCCTACAGCGCAGCTTAGTAAACAGGGCCCCAAGATTCCTGTTTGAGATACGTAGGATATAAAGACCAAGAATAGAATGAAGTTTCAAAGCCCAAACACTCCTTCATCCTGAATGTAATGCTTTCTGGAACATTAACTGAAGAACTGCAAAAATATAACAATTTAGTTTTAGCTATGTTAATTTTTATCAAATTTTATGATGCCCAAGAGTGTGTTTTTCCTGTGCATTCTGTAATTATTCTTTCTGCATTACTACCTTCAGATAATAATGGCACTAAAATACAAAATACCATCAACATACGATTAAACATAGCAGAAAGAAGATTTTAGAAAATTCCCCAAGGACCTCATAAAAATATTGAACAATATAGTTGATAGAGGTGAACTCTGTGGGACTCCAAAAGTTGGACTCCAGAATGGGAATTTCCTGTTCTTTTTAACACTATACTGTCTATTATTGAGAAATTTATTCAACCAATTCAAAACAGCTCCAGAAAGTCCAAGCTTAATTAGGGGCCCTTTAACTAAGGCACATAGGTGCTTACATGTGTCCACAGTGTATCAATTTTGAACTACTGCCCGGCTACCGTGAACCCCGAGCGGTAATTCCATTTTTTACGCTCATCCATGGTGCTAACCGGGTGGTAATCAGCAGTGTACACGTGCTGACAATTAGCACCCGGTTAACGCATGAGACCTTACTGCGAAGTCAATGGGTGGAGGTAAGGTCTCAGGCCCAAAATGGATGTGTGCCAATTTTTATTTTGCTGCACGTCCATTTTTGGCCCAAAAAAGGCCTTTCTTGCAGGTGCGCTGAAAAACGGACCTGCACACATCCGATACACACATTTACACCAGCGCAGGCCACTTTTCGGCGCACCTTAGTAAAAGGATCCCCTCCCCCCAGGGCCTCTTTTACTAAGTTGATTCCTGGTGTGGCAAATGAGAGGGAGCCCATTCAATTCCCATGGGCTTCCTCTCATTTGCCGCGAGGGAATTGCTAGCGCGGCTTTGCAAAAGAAGCCCCTAATTTGTTTACCAGCAGAGTGTGGTCTGTTATTTTTTTGTGCCCACTTCAGTTCCTTGTGACTCTGGGCAATAGAGGGTAAAGTGGCTCGTCCAGAGTCACAAGGAGCTGCAGTGAGAACAAAAATTTAAAAATAACATACCTTTAATTGCACAATTAATTGCGATTACAATTTTTATCAAAATGCAGCCCTACTTAAAAACTGTTCTGGTACCATGTTTCTTTAAACTATAAAGGCCAAATTGACCATGAACACTGTTTTGTTTTGCACTACAACCTATAATAGTATTCGAACTGTACAACTTATTGAAAACATGGTTGGAAATAGAATGTCTTCTCTTGCCTGGTGAGTCATGCATTTCCCGTTATATAATTATGGAAAATCCCCATCTATTTAAGCAAGGAGACTAGGAGCCTTGCTGAAAGGGGACTTCTGTTATTGAATAATGCCATAAGAGACTTTTTTTTATTGGCTTTTCATCTTGGTGAAATATAAAAATACAAGAACAAAGTGCCAGATAAGGTAGTAAAGTTACTTGATGCAGGTGAAAAGATTTATTTGAACTCGAGCCTTGTCTTGCTCTGGTATTATCTATGTCTGCATCCTCCCTGGAGGGACATTCTCATTTGATTTGCAAAAAAAGGTTTTAAAAAAAGTGAATACGATGAATCAAAACATCTGGATACACTCAAGTGAACATTTTCACCAATTAAGTAGCCCAAGAGTGTCATCATGTACCTTTCTCAAATGCTTCTATTATTTCCTTCCCAAAAGGCCAGAACAAGGGTATGGTACTGTGCACCCTAGGCAATTTTCTAAGCACCCCCCTCCTCATTAACTTTCAGGATCCAAGCCCCACCACCCTCATTTTAATAATAAAATTCTACAACTGTGATTGCTCCAATATCACCTGCTCCAGAAAAGCATATAGTATATGTATTTATATTTAGTACATTTATACCCCACATTTTCCCACTAGAGCGGGCACAATGTGGCTTACAGGGTTACATAAGCTTACAGCTCAATGAGGGTAATGATACAAATAGACAGAAAAACGGGTAGAACATGAAGATAATAAAGGGTGCAAGACGAGGTTGATGCAGTCGGTTGTAAAACAGGTGTAGTCAATATGAAGAAGGTGAGGACTTAATGCTATTGGTTGAGTAAGCTTTCTTGAATAAAAACATTTTTAAAGATTTCTTTAAAAGCTGGTGGTTGTCAATCTCTTTTAGATATCTAGGTAGACCGTTCCAGGACTTTGGGCTGACATAGGAGAAGGAAGAGTAATTTATATTTAACAGACTTGCAGCTTGGATAGTGTAGGTTAAGGTAGGATCGAGAAGTCACTGAAGCATTTCTGGATGGAAGATCTATCAAATCTAGCATGTAGGCAGGGGCTTCCCCATATATTATTTTATGAGTCAGTGAGCAGATTTTAAAGGTAATATGATCTATAATGGGGAGCCAATGTAGGTTAAAACGAAGAGGTTGAGCACGTTCAAAGTGTGATTTGCCTAATATTAGTCTTGCAGCTGTGTTTTGAGCAGTCTGGAGTTTTTTCAGAATGAAGTTTGGGCAACCAGCATAAATTCCACTACAGTAGTCTATATGGGATAGGACCAACCAGTGAGTGAGTCCCTTGTTGTGCATTATTTTATTTATTTATAACATTTGTATCCCACATTTTCCCACCTATTTGCAGGCTCAGTGTGGCTTACATAGTTCCGTAAGTGGTGATTACCAGTTCCGGAGAGGAGAAATACATAGTTGAGGAACAGGAGACGTGTAGTGGATTAGGTTACAGGAAAGAAAGTTCATCTTATGATAGGAACTGAAAGGAAATAGGTTAAACTTCATTCATGACAAATTATCCCTTGTATTCCAAATATAGGGCCAGATTCTATATAAGGCACTGAAAAAATCCACACGCTAAACATTTCCATAAGCAGTGCCTAGATTTAGAAACAGTATATAGAATACACTTAGTTGGCCTCCCAGTGCCTAAAACTATAGACCAATGAAAACATGGCGTAATCCCTGCACATAGATTTACGCGCACTGGGCCATATTCTATCAGTGCGTGTGTAAATTTTGGAATGGCCATGAAACGCCCATTTTCCTGCCCATAGCCATGCCCCTTTTGAACTGCGTGCATTAGAATTTAGGTGCAATGCATTACTGAATATGCTTAGCGAGTTGTGCACGTAAATTCTGATTATTGCCAATTAGTACTCATTATTGTTTAAGTGCTGTTATCAACACTGATTAGCTCATTAAGCCAATTAAGTTAGGCACATTGTTATGCAATATGCCTGGATTTTGATGCAGAATGCAAGGTATGCTATACAGAATCTGGCAAATTTGTGCGTGGGCCCAGGATGCGCATGTAAATTAATTGGCTAATGAGCTGTTAACCATCAATAATTTGGTGCTAACAACCAATTATTAATATTAATTGGCACCCATTAAAATTTGTGTGTGCATCTGGCTGTGCACTATTCTAGTTCAAGTTCTTTTTATTTAATTAACCACTTAAAACACAAACCCACCAAAGCGAAGTTCAATACATAAAATCAAAAGGAATATGAAAAAGAACACCAATAAAAAACAGGAAAAAGGAAAAATTCAGCTTAAAAGAAACAGCTGAGTGCGCTATAAGGAAGGTTGCCTAACTCCCATAGAATGCATCTCAAAGGGGGCGTGGCCATGGGAGGGGCATGGGCGTGTCAGGGGCATTCCAAAAAGTGACATGCATAGTTCTAGAATACTGGGTCAGCATGCCCAACTTGGGTGCCAGCATTTACACCAGGTTTCAGTAGGTGCAAACCTCACGCCTAACGTTTGAGCGCAGGAATCAGCGCTAAGCTAATGCCCTAGTCAACTACCTAATTTTGCCTAATGGTTCAGCTGGTAATGAGCACCTAATTTCAGTGAGAACACTTAGTAGCAACACCACTGTCCTCTAGCAACAATTTCAAAAGTACTTACTGAGAAGACTAGACCTGGCAGCCAGAGGCTCATTCTACAATTTAACCACTTCACTTTAAACCTTTTTACTGTCTGCAGGACATTAATGACTTTGAACCTCCATTCCACATGGTTGCCTTCTTGTGATCTAGATGTGAAAGCCCTAGTTTGTTATAACTTTCTTTCCTGTAACTGGTTTACTGGTCTCTGTTCCATTGACATTTTCCAAGAAAAATCAGCCCCACTTATCACATCTTTCCTTGGAGGGGAAACTTGCACTCCTTTTATTAATTTGATGTATTTCTCTAATCCCTTTCTTTGAGTTTTCTCTCCATACTGTAAAGAAGTTCTTAGAAACTATTAATTGAACATTATTTGAAAGAGAAGGTCAGATATTGACTCTAAGGGCCAGATTTTTTCCCTCATTTTGGGTTTATGGGAAATATTTGTTCCATAGAAACATAGAAACATGACGGCAGATAAAGGCCATATGACCATCCAGTCTGCCCATCCTCTGTAACCCCTAATTCTTCCCGTTCCTAAGCGATCCCACATGCTTATTCCATGCCTTTTAAAATTCTGAAACAGTCCTCGACTCCATCACCTCCACCGGGAGGCCATTCCACGCCTCCACCACCCTTTCTGTGAAATAATACTTCCTTAGGTTACTCCTAAGCCTATTCCCTCTTAACTTTGTCGTATGCCCCCTCATTCCAGAGCTCTCCTTCATTTGAAAAAGGCTTTCTTCCTGTACATAAATGCCCTTGAGATATTTAAACGTTTCTATCATGTCTCCTCTCTTCCTCCTCTCTTCCAGCGTATACATGTTGAGGTTCATAAGCCTGTCCCTATAATTTTTGCATTCAAGACCACTTACTAATTTCGTAGCCGCCCTCTGGACCAACTCCATCCTGTTTATATCTTTCCGTAGGTGCGGTCTCCAGAACTGCACGGAGTACATATACAAAGGCACTATCACCTCCTTTTTCCTGCTGGTCATGCCTCTCTTTATGCACCCAAGCATCCTTCTTGATTTGGCCATCATTTTTTCTACCTGTTTGAAAGCTTTAAGGTCATCAGACACAATCACCCCCAAGTTCCGCTCTTCCTTCACACACTGAAGCACTACACCCCCTATACTGTACCGTTCCCTCGGATTTTTGCTACCCAAGTGCATGATCCTGCATTATTTGGGATTAAACCTTAGTTGCTAAATACTGGTCCATTCCTCTAGCTTCACTAAGTCCTTCCTCATATCATTCACACCCTCCAGGGTGTCCATCCTGTTGCAGAGTTTAGTATCATCCGCAAAGAGACAAACCTTATCAGACAGCCCTTCCGCAATATCGCTTTCAAAGACGTTAAAAAGAGCCGGCCCTAGGACCGATCCCTGCGGTACTCCACTGACGACCTCCTTTTCTTTAGAGCAAGCTCCATTTACCACCACCCTCTCTCTCCTACCATACAACCAATTTTTTACCCAATCACTTACTCTAGGTCCCACATCGAGGGCACTCAATTTATTTATCAGTCGCCTGTGCGGAACCATGTCAAAGGCTTTGCTGAAATCCAAGTATACCACATCAAGCGCCCCTCCCATATCCAACTGTTTGGTCACCCACTCGAAGTAGACAGTCAGATTCGTCTGACACGACCTGCCACTAATGAAGCCATGCTGCCTCGGGTCCCACATTCCATGTAGTTCAAGAAATGTCACAATCCTCCTTTTTAGAAGCGTTTCCATGAGTTTACTCACCACCGAGGTCAGACTGACAGGTCTGTAATTCTCAACCTCTTCCTTACTTCCACTCTTCCATATATTAATTTCAGATTGTTCCCATTCCCTAAGGTCATTTTTACTGCAGCCATCAAAAAAAACCTTTTTTCTTTTTATTTCCTTTGTGGCCATGTGCTAATGTCACCAGTCTTTCCCTTTGCAGCCATGACTTATCTTACATTTGTGGAATTATTTTGAAGGATGGATTTCAGTTATCACACTCCTGGTGACATGGTATTTGTATAATATGGTGCACTTGCGCTTCCATTCAAATGACTGTGGTCATTTCACTTCACAAGGTTGTTTATTGACAAGATATAAATGATATCAACAAAACAGAGGAGATTTCAGGATTCCCTCTGCAAAGTAAAAGACTTGGGTCCTTTCCAGCACCGCTCGCTTTAGTTTTTGTTGTGATAGCAAAAGGCAGTGACTCAGCAGTGGATGAGCAGGCCAAGAAAAGAGGGAAAGAACTCCAAAAGGAATATGCTCTCTTCCAACACCAATTCATAAATATTCATTTAAAAACAAAATTGCCATAAAGATGCATAGATTAAAGTGCCAAGAAGAACATTAAGAAACATGAACTATATTCCAACAAATTCATTTTGATAACAGCTCTGATTTAATGATAAGAGAACTGTGAGGTGTTAGGACTGTAGGGTATTAGTTCAAAGACTAATGAAGATCACATGACTTGTTCACACAGAGGCATGAAGACTTCATACCACGCTGTGGACAAGTCATGTGATCTTCATTTCCCAGTTTTGTTCAATCATTATTAAGAGGGTTTTTTCCCCCAATCAGGTCATCCGGCATATCAGACCTAAACTAAGCATATAAATTATTTATATAGCGACCGGATATCACCACTAGATAACCTTTGGTGCTGCCTTTGCTCCACCGACCTCTTCACTATATTGATAACACCAGGGCATTTATTTATACCCTGGGACTATGAGGATAATTTCATGAAGTTTAAACTCCAGACCTGAGCACAGTATTCAAGTTGAGATCTCACCCTAGTACTACTATTCCCATACGCATCCAAAGGTAGAATTAGCCTTCCCAGCTAATTTGTCATACTGAATGGCTTACTTGAGGTCATCAGAAATTATTATCCCCAAGTTTCTTTCTTGTTTGGTTGCTACTAGATCTTCACTTTCAATAAAGTATTTGTATTTCTGCATCCTAAATGCATGATTTTACATTTGGTTGGTTACAGCATGATTTATATATCTTTGACAATATTTACAAGTTTTGAAAGCAATCTTTATCTACCCCCCTCTGGCAAGTATACAGTATTGCAACTTTTTAAATCAGCTGCAGTCAAAAATATTATCCCTTCTAAGCCTTTCCCAATGAAACTTGTAATGGCTTTGGCAAGGACTGGGTCCTAATACTCATTCTTGTGCTTTCCCCACTGGACATCTTCCCTTCATCATATTGGACTGCATGGGAATAATACCACTGTGCATTAATCTTGTGCTTTCTCTGATAGGGCATAAGAACAAAAGAACAGTCATACTGGGTCAGACCAATGGCCTATCTAGCCCAGCATCCTGCTTCCAACAGTGGCCAATCAAGATCACAAGTACCTGGCAGAAACCCAATTAGTAGCAACCTTCTAGAATCCCAAAGAGTAACAACATTCCATGCTACCAATCCCAGGGCAAGCAGTGGCTTCCCCCATGTCCATCTCAATAACAGACTATGGACTTTTCCTCCAGAAACTTGTCCAACCCTTTTTTAAACTCAGATACGCTAACCTCTGTTACCACATCCTCCAGCAGCGAGTTCCAGAGTTTAACTATTCTTTGAGTGAAAAAAATATTTCCCCCTATTTGTTTTAAAAGTATTTCCTTGTAATTTCATTGAGTGTCCCCTATTCTTTGTACTTTCTGTAAGAGTGAAAAATCGATTCACTTTTACCCATTCTACACCACTCAGGATTTTGTAGATGTTAATCATATCCCCCCTGAGCCATCTTTTTTCCAAGCTGAAGAGCCCTAACCTCTTTAGTCTTTCCTTATATGGGAGGAATTCCATCCCCTTTATCATTTTGGTCACTCTTCTTTGAACCTTTTGTAATTTGAGATACGGTGACCAGAATTGAATGTAATACTCAAGGTGAGGTCGCACCATGGAGCGATACAGAGGCATTATAGTATTTTCAGTCTTATTTACCATCCCTTTCTAATAATTCCTAGCATACTGTAATTACTATTTCAACCAAATTTGAATGGTATAAAAATTTTACATGCTTTTGATGCAGAATCAATGACTGCATAACACAATCTTTGGTGCCCTCTGTTGGTCATTTTAGCATTTTACTCCTTCAACCATGAAACAAGATTCTTAGAACTTTGATTTGATGCACCCCTAAAATATCTTTCTTCTTCCAAAGGAATATATTTAGATCAATATAAACACTGAAGTTACTCAACAGGCAAAGTTCTGTTCAATAAAAAAATATACATAGTGCTTCTTTAATAAGATTTTCCTGTAGGCACAGACAGGAAGTATAAACTTTGGTTCTAGGCTCTGCTGGCTCCTGAACACTAAGATTACTTAAGCTGTGATGAGGCAGGTAAACGGGGATATAGCAAAAGGCAGAACTACAAGGTCCAGAATGAGCCAGTCTGCTCAGTAACCAGCAGGGGGAGAAACAGCCAGGAGAAGGCCCAGTTCCCATGGCTGCGTAATCAGTATTGGATTCCTTCCAGCTATGAAGGGGGGGAGGAGAGATTTTCTGAATGTTCTGAAGTTGGAGGAGAGGAAGGAGGAAGCAGAGTTACCTGAGGAAATGGATTACAAAGAGGCAGAGCTGGACCTGCCTGCTGAATTGCCAGTTCCAGGAGAAACAGCTAGCATGGACTGGGAGAATACCCAAGGTTAATCTCTCCAGCACAAGAGCATGTGGGAGGCCATAGGTATTTGTTCTGTGAAGAGGGAGGTGTGCTACCAGCCTTGCAAGTGACAGAGCTGGTGGAAGTGCTGGAGGAGGAAAGGTAGGACATTTCTGGTTCATGTGATTTCCTCCTTTTCCTTTGGAGAGTTTTTGCTCATTTTGTGGAACTGAATTTTGCTAAAGACTGAACTGCATTTGGTTGAACTCTGAACTGAACTTTGCTAAAAGGCTGGGTGAAACCAGTTTGAAAATAGAACTGAACTTTGGGGAGTGCTGAGTGGAACTAGCTGGCCTCCCACTTAGTCACCTCTCCCCTCTCCAGTCGGTTCAAAACTCTGCTGCCCGTCTCATCTTCCGCCAGGGTCGCTTTACTCATACTACCCCTCTCCTCAAGACCCTTCACTGGCTCCCTATCCGTTTTCGCATCCTGTTCAAACTTCTTCTACTAACCTATAAATGTACTCACTCTGCTGCTCCCCAGTATCTCTCCACACTCGTCCATCCCTACACCCCTTCCTGTGCACTCCGCTCCATGGATAAATCCTTTTTATCTGTTCCCTTCTCCACTACTGCCAACTCCAGACTTCGCGCCTTCTGTCTCGCTGCACCCTACGCCTGGAATAAACTTCCTGAGCCCCTAGTCTTGCCCCATCCTTGGCCACCTTTAAATCTAGACTGAAAGCCCACCTCTTTAACATTGCTTTTGACTCGTAACCACTCGCCTCCACCTACCCTCCTCTCTTCCTTCCCGTTCACATTAATTGATTTGATTTGCTTACTTTATTTATTTTTTGTCTATTAGATTGTAAGCTCTTTGAGCAGGGACTGTCTTTCTTCTATGTTTGTGCAGCGCTGCGTACGCCTTGTAGCGCTATAGAAATGCTAAATAGTAGTAGTAGTAGTAGTAAAGTTAAACTTGAAGAAATAAGGTAAAGCAGAACTTTGCTACCAAAAGAAGGGGCAGTGAGGATAATTGGAACTGTTCCCCAAAATTGAGAGGATCTTTGTTTATTTTGTGTGCAAGTGAAGTTGGCATTAAATTTTTTCTTTCTGTTCTGAACTGAGTGCGGCTTCAAGAGTTACTGCATAAGCGTGGAGGCGGTGGTCTGAATTCCGGGACACATTCACCAGGAAAGGGAAGCGGTATCACAAAGCACATATAAGCACATAAGCACCGCCACGCTGGGAAAAGACCAAACGTCCATCAAGCCCCAGCACTCTGTCTCTGACAGTAGCCAATCCAGGCCCCAAGAACCTGGCAAAAAACCCAAAATTTTATAACGATCAATGGACTTTTCCTTCAGGAATCTGTCCAGACCCCCTTTGAACTCATAATTCATTTACAACCAAGTCAATGTTCATGTGTCTATCTATCATAAAAACCTGCCAAATAAATTAAATAGTAAATCTTGTATTTTATTTTTCCAAAGTCACTACCCATGCAAATTGACTATATGAAAATTCTCCTCCCTTGGTGGAACTAAAATTAGCATGCATACTTTTAACTTTATTTACAGAAAGCATATAGGGGCATGTATAGGAAAATAACACAAACTGAGTTAATTTTCTACTCTATGAGGGTAATTTTATAAAGACACACTTAGTTGGGAACAGAGTCAAGATGGTGACGGAAGTGTGAGTTGTGCTCACAGCTCTTTACCTCATTAAAGTTTGTTATAGATAAACGCCATGGGAAGATCCAGGCTTATCCCTCTGTGGGACCAATTGATTTGTATGTGTGGCGAAGAGGAGGTTCAGCAGCCAGGGAGAAATGCTTGCTTGAGAAGACAGTGGAAATGGTGCTACGGGTTCTTCTCCAAGACAAGACACCTCTTTAAGTCCAAAATTAAGGCAACTGCCATCACAGCTGTAATTTGACAGTTTTGTTGCTGCTTCGGGAGACAGTTTCCTGAATGGTGAAGTCGGGGCCAAGACATCTAGAGGTGGTGCAATTGGAGCAGATCTCTTTTCTGAGTCACTGTTGTGGGAGGCAACTCAATTCTGTGTTGGCACTGTGCAGTTGGAAGGACTTCATTAACTACTGAAGAAGAAGTAATGGTGAGAGGGTTGAAGATAAAGTAGATATGTGTGTTTTGAATTTAGCACATGTTTCATCTAGAGTGGAAGAAGTTAAAAAATAATTGGACCATGTGAATACTACTCAAACTATATTGATAAAAGATTCAGAGGTCCTTTTACAAAGGTGTGAAAGCATTTTTAGTGCGTGCGAAAAATAAGTGTGCGCTAAATGTTGGAGACACACATATATCCCTATGGGCATCTCTAGCATTTCGCGTGTGCTAAAAACGCTACCACGCTTTGTAAAAAAACCTAAATAGTAGACTGAAGGTAGAAAATTTAGAAAATAACCTTAGATTTTTAAATTTTCCTAAACTACCGCAGGTTTCACCATGCGGAATGTTTAAGAGATATACGATGGAAGTGTTACAAGTGGTATCTGGTTTAATATCACCTATAGTTTCTGCACATTATTTGTCTACTGGAAAGAAACAAAGTTAGCAATTCCAGTCTGAAGCTCCTGTAGAAATGGATACCTTAGATCAGTGGTTCCCAAACTTGGTCCTGGAGGCACCCCAGCCAGTCAGGTTTTCAGGATATCCACAATGAATATTCATAAAAGAGATTTGCATGCAGTGGAGGCAATTCATGCAAATCTCTTCATGAATATTCATTGTCGATATCCTGAAAACCCGACTGGCTGGGGTGCTTCCAGGACCAGGTTTCGGAACCATTTTCTTAGAGGTTTCGAATATCTCAGAGTGGTCTGAATCTGAATTGTTACCTCTGCAACTATGTTAGCCACGTTTTCATTAGTATCAGATAAAGAGTGGTTTCTAAAGTTGTGTTTGAAACACCAGTATAAGTCATTTTTGACTTTGAAAGTCAATATTTTTCCAGATGTTTCGAGGGACACTCAGAAAAAAAGGAAAGAATTCCTTCTTTTAAGACCTGGAGTACTAGAATTATTCTTTTTTTAAGTTCCCATGTAAACGTGTGATCAAATACCAATCAATGTACACTCTATCTTCTTTGATCCAACCCACTTGACTAGTATTTTGTCTTCTTGTCACGCTGGTTGCTTTGCTACCTCCTACTGCTGAAATTGAGTTGTAAGAGTTTGTATAGGTCCTCCATGCTTTTGGCTTGATAGTTTTGCCTTTTCTTTGCATGTTTAGTGTTTGGAAAGATTTCTTTCCGGTAATTTTCTGTTTCTTTGTCCCTTGTATTATAGACGAGTGAAATTGTGATGTGTTGATTTTTCTTTAATATTGTTTCTTATATATATATATATATATATATATATATATATATATTTTCTCTCTTTCCTTTTCTATGCAAGATTTATTCTTGGAATAATGGAAAATTTGGTTATAAATAAAAAGTTAAAAAGTGACACTTAGTTGAATGCATTTTACAAGCATATGATACACCCATAAAGGCAAGTATGTGTCTATTTGACATTATAAAATACTATCTCTTACACCAGCTCGGGGACCAGTGTCAGTCTTAGCATGTACTTTCCACAAGTGCGTGCATAAATTAAGTAATTTATAATCTACATGTGGAAGTATGGACTCCACCCATCACTGTTTCCTCTAAGCTAAGTTGGAGTCCTCCATCTACAGTCCTGCCAGTGGGGGGGTGCTGTTTCTCTATCACATTTTCAATAGTGAGGGACAGGCAAGCTCTGCAGGACTGCAAGGATCCTGTCTGTCCCTAGCGATTGAAAACACAATATTGAAACACTGCCCTCTGCTGGCAGCAATGCAGTTGGAGGACTCCCACTCAGATTAAAGGGAACAGTGCCACCCATGCTGTGTCCAAATTCTGCTCCTGTGCACACCTGTACTTTCAGGCTAGCTGGTATTCTATAAGAGGCCATTTATAAGTGATCACAAATTGAAATACCAACATTTACGTGCATTCATATCAACTAAAACTAGGCAGCTTCTGGAGAGAATTCTAGAAGGAATCACTTCAAGTTAGGCAGCAAGTACACACATAAATGTTATATTACATTACATTAGGATCTTGCAGCCTGCTATGACCAACAAGTTCTAAGCAGATAACAATCAAGAGATAGAGCATTCTCCAGACAATTATACAACAAAAAACCACAGTCTGCAAAGAATAAATGTAAAATATATAGTAACATAGTAAATGATGGCATATAAAGACCTGTATGGTCCATCCAGTCTGCCCAACAAGATAAACTCATTTTACATGGTATGTGATACTTTATATGTATATCCGAGTTTGATTTGCCCTTGCCATTCTCAGGGCACAGACTGTAGAAGTCTACCCAGCACTCTTCTTGTACTAAAAGTTCTGAAGCTAATGTCAAAGCCCCTTAAAATTTACACTCAAGCCCATCCATATCTATTCAGTCACGATCAGGGTGTAGACCGTAGAAGTCTGCCCAGCACTGGTTTTGCTTCCCAATTACCGGTGTGGCCACCCAATCTCCGCTAAGATTCCGTGGATCCATTCCTTCTAAACAGATTCCTTTGTGTTTATCCCACGC
Organism: Microcaecilia unicolor; assembly: GCF_901765095.1. Lineage (NCBI taxonomy): Eukaryota > Metazoa > Chordata > Amphibia > Gymnophiona > Siphonopidae > Microcaecilia > Microcaecilia unicolor. Next base: position 182,356,852 of record NC_044039.1, on the reverse strand, counting down.
ATGTTTGAATTCCATTACCGTTTTCATCTCCACCACCTCCTGATAGCAGAACAGCTGATACTGAAGAGCACGTCAGAAGACATTTTACTGCACTGATAGCACAAGCACACACACAGCGCCAGCAGCACTGATACTACTACTACTTAACATTTCTAAAGCGCTACTAGGGTTACGCAGCGCTGTACAATTTAACATGGAAGGACAGTCCCTGCTCAAGGAGCACACAAGGACCAGCAACAAGAGAAGTACTACAACGCCTCTACCATTTATTGACATGTGATTTAAATCGAAGAGTAGCTCTATATAGAATTGGACTTTATCATTTTAGGAACCGACATATGGGCTAGAACAAAGGAAGGCAGGCAGGGTCCAGTGCAATGTTGGGAATGAACTTGTAGTGCTTTACGCTGGTTCTGTGGAACATGATAGTTTGGCACTTCAACACACTGAGCACTGCATTTTAAAAAATACAAAAAAATAACTTAATATGAATGGATAGACTGGTATAAAGTATGAGTGATATTTAACAATATACCAGAGAAAACCAGCTCTTGAACCCAGAAGTAATTTTTGATTAAATTTTAACTGCCAGACCCTCGACCATTCTTCTAACGTTTGGCGATCCCTTCTCATTGTTTCTACTCCCTCTAGAGTATCCACTCTATTGGTTATTTTCTTGTCATCCACAAAAAGGCAAACCTTTCCTTTCAACCCTTCAGCAATATCTCCCACAAATATATTAAACAGAAAAGGCCCCAGCACCGACCCCAGCCAATTCTGCACTGATAGGAAGAATAGCTATCTTACCCCCAACACTCGAGGCACCCATATACAGTGGGGGAAATAAGTATTTGATCCCTTGCTGATTTTGTAAGTTTGCCCACTGACAAAGACATGAGCAGCCCATAATTGAAGGGTAGGTTATTGGTAACAGTGAGAGATAGCACATCACAAATTAAATCCGGAAATCACATTGTGGAAAGTATATGAATTTATTTGCATTCTGCAGAGGGAAATAAGTATTTGATCCCCCACCAACTAGTAAGAGATCTGGCCCCTACAGACCAGGTAGATGCTCCAAATCAACTCGTTACCTGCATGACAGACAGCTGTCGGCAATGGTCACCTGTATGAAAGACACCTGTCCACAGACTCAGTGAATCAGTCAGACTCTAACCTCTACAAAATGGCCAAGAGCAAGGAGCTGTCTAAGGATGTCAGGGACAAGGTCATACACCTGCACAAGGCTGGAATGGGCTACAAAACCATCAGTAAGACGCTGGGCGAGAAGGAGACAACTGTTGGTGCCATAGTAAGAAAATGGAAGAAGTACAAAATGACTGTCAATCGACAAAGATCTGGGGCTCCACGCAAAATCTCACCTCGTGGGGTATCCTTGATCATGAGGAAGGTTAGAAATCAGCCTACAACTACAAGGGGGGAACTTGTCAACGATCTCAAGGCAGCTGGGACCACTGTCACCGCGAAAACCATTGGTAACACATTACGACATAACGGATTGCAATCCTGCAGTGCCCGCAAGGTCCCCCTGCTCCGGAAGGCACATGTGACGGCCCGTCTGAAGTTTGCCAGTGAACACCTGGATGATGCCGAGAGTGATTGGGAGAAGGTGCTGTGGTCAGATGAGACAAAAATTGAGCTCTTTGGCATGAACTCAACTCGCCGTGTTTGGAGGAAGAGAAATGCTGCCTATGACCCAAAGAACACCGTCCCCACTGTCAAGCATGGAGGTGGAAATGTTATGTTTTGGGGGTGTTTCTCTGCTAAGGGCACAGGACTACTTCACCGCATCAATGGGAGAATGGATGGGGCCATGTACCGTACAATTCTGAGTGACAACCTCCTTCCCTCCGCCAGGGCCTTAAAAATGGGTCGTGGCTGGGTCTTCCAGCACGACAATGACCCAAAACATACAGCCAAGGCAACAAAGGAGTGGCTCAGGAAGAAGCACATTAGGGTCATGGAGTGGCCTAGCCAGTCACCAGACCTTAATCCCATTGAAAACTTATGGAGGGAGCTGAAGCTGCGAGTTGCCAAGCGACAGCCCAGAACTCTTAATGATTTAGAGATGATCTGCAAAGAGGAGTGGACCAAAATTCCTCCTGACATGTGTGCAAACCTCATCATCAACTACAGAAGACGTCTGACCGCTGTGCTTGCCAACAAGGGTTTTGCCACCAAGTATTAGGTCTTGTTTGCCAGAGGGATCAAATACTTATTTCCCTCTGCAGAATGCAAATAAATTCATATACTTTCCACAATGTGATTTTCCGGATTTAATTTGTGATGTGCTATCTCTCACTGTTACCAATAACCTACCCTTCAATTATGGGCTGCTCATGTCTTTGTCAGTGGGCAAACTTACAAAATCAGCAAGGGATCAAATACTTATTTCCCCCACTGTATTCTCTAGTGCTCGTTAAAAGACCCCCTCAGTGTCTCACGCTCAGCACATTTCACACCTCATATAGCATGTGAGGTCTGTCAACACGGATGGCATCTCATGTTCAGCATCCCGCACCCCCTACAAAAACAGCGCTTTACACTCTGCACAATTTTTGGCAAGGCTTCTCACCACCTCTGTCCTCCCTCCTTTATCTCTCTCTCTGCTCCAGTCGGACAGTTTTACTTCCTTATCCTCAAGCGGGTTCACCTGCGGCCCGAGGACGCGCTGTTCTTTTTCGTCAACAACACCATTCCCCCGACCAGTGCCACTATGGGTCAGCTGTACGAGGTAAGGCTGTCGAGTTCTTCCACCAGATTGAGCGTCTGTTCACGCTTTCCAAAAATACTAGGACTAGGGGACATGTGATGAAACTACAGTGTAGTAAATTTAAAACAAATTGGAGAAACTTTTTCTTCACCCAACACGTAATTAAACTTTGGAATTCGTTGCCGGAGAATGTGGTGAAGGCGGTTAGCTTGGCAGAGTTTAAAAAGGGGTTAAACTGTTTCCTAAAGGAAAAGCCCATAAACCGCTACTAAATGGACTTGGGAAAAATCCACAATTTCAGGAATAACATGTATAGAATGTTTGTACGTTTGGGAAGCTCGCCAGGTGCCCTTGGCCTGGATTGGCCGCTGTCGTGGACAGGATGCTGGGCTCGATGGACCCTTGGTCTTTTCCCAGTGTGGCATTACTTATGTACTTAAGTCCATAAACACTACTAAATGGACTTGGGAAAAATCCACAATTCCCTGAGGAACTCCACTGCTTACCTTCCTTTCCTCCGAGCAGATTACATTTACCACCACCCTCTGCCACCTATTGGTCAACCAGTTTGCTATCCAGTTCACCACTTTCAGTCCTAAGTTTGACCCTTTCAGCTTATTCATGAGTCTTCTGTGGGGGACCGTATCAAAGGCTTTGCTGAAATCCAAGTAGATTACATCTAGCACACGTCCTTTATCCAGTTCTTTGGTCACACAATCAAAGAAGTCAATAAGATTCGTTTGGCAAGATTTTCCTTTGGTAAAGCCATGTTGCCTCGGGTCCTGTAACCCGTTGGCTTCTAGAAAGTTAACTATTCTTTCAGCAGTGACTCCATTATTTTTCCTACCACAGACGTGAGACTTACCGGTCTGTAGTTTCCCACTTCTTCCCTGTCTCCACTTTTGTGGAGAGGGACCACATCCGCTCGTCTCCAATCTTGCGGTACCTCTCCCGTCTCTAAAGATCTATTAAATCTTTAAGAGGTTCTGCCAGGACCTCTCTGAGCTCCCTCAGTATCCTGGGGTGTATCCCATCCGGGCCCATAGCTTTGTCCATCTTCAGATTCTCAAGCTGTTTATAAACTCTTTCGTCCATAAATGGCGCAGTATCCATTCCATTTCCAGATGTTCCCTCGGCAGCCGACCATGGTCCTTCTCCAGGATTTTCCTCCATGAACACCGAAGACAAGTAATTGTTTAGCACATTTGCTTTATCTTCATCACTCTTCACATAGCCATTCTCATTATCTTTCAGTCTCGCAATTCCATTCCTGTCTTTTCACCTTTCTCCAATATATCTGAAAAAGGTCTTGTCACCTCTCTTTACATCTTTAGCCATTCTTCTGCTCGCGCTTTCGCTAGCTGTATTTCCCTCTTCACTTCTTTGACTTTAATCCGATAATCTTTTCCGTGATCCTCTCGTCGCGTTCTTTTGTATTTCTCGAACAAAGCCTCTTTTGCTCTTATTTTTTCAGCTACTTGTTTGGAGAACCATATAGGCTTCCTGCTTCTTTTGTTTTTGTTTATGAAACTAGAGATATTCCCAGAAAAGGAAAGTCTAACAACTTCCTAAACTCAGAATAATGCCCTATTTGCCTAAAAGAAGAAGGAAAGGAATTCCAGTTGGAGGCTGCTTGGTATGTTAGAGAAGATTGTAAAGGTTGAATGCTTTTACTTTATGGACAGTAGGAAAGCCTAAGATTATAGAGATTTCTGGTAGATCTATTATAATTTTGATTAAGAAAAAAAGAAAGGTTCAATTAAATAACTTGGAGAGTCTCAATAAAAGGCTTTAAAGGTCAGTCTGGCCTCTAGTGGCAACCAGTGCAACTGCAACATAAGAGGAGAAATAGACTCATATTTGCTTGCTGCATAAATTACTCTGGGACCCTTTTACTAAGGCGCGGGAGGGCTTACCCATGGGTAGCGTGTGCCAAATCGGCATTACCACCGGGCTAGCATGTGCGCTTGGTGGTAATTCTGAGTTTGGCATGCGCTGAATCCCGCATGAAAATAATTTTCTATTTTCTACCATGGGGGGGGGGGGGGGGGGGGGTGTTCCTGGCGGTCATCAGCAGTTGGTTGCGCTGCATGTCTACTGCACAGGTAGTGCATGAGCCCTTACCACTAAGTCAATGGGTGGCAGTAAGGGCTCAGGTCATAAATAGGCATGCGCTAGTTTTAATTTCAGCGCATGCCCAAAACACGTGCCCACACTGCCACAGGCCACTTTGTACTCTGGCTTAGTAAAAGGACCGTTTAACTGCGACAGTTTGAACTCTCTACAACTTCATTTTTAATGATTTTGAACAACCAATATAAATAGAATTACAGTAGTCCAGTAATGACAGTATCAAAGATTGAACCACCAAGCAAAAAAATTGCTAATTCAGAATACTTACGGATAGCCCACAGCTTTTTAAGAAAAAAAAGAAAGATTTAGTGACCATTTTGTTAACCTGAGAGAGAGATGACTATCTAATCCCACACCTAATAACAATAATCCGGCCTCATGCTGTTCTGTAAGTATGTGCATATCTTTCATAGCAAATACTTTGCAGATGGAGTTCACATGGGCAGAGTTTGGGTGGAACACACAACTATGCGCATAAATTATAGAATACTATCATTTATGCATGGACATGCTAACGTCTAGGCAAGTATTTATGCCACCCATAGAGTCAGCACAAGTGTTCACGACTAAATACCGGACATATGCTCGTAACTTATAGTTCTCTATAAATTATGTACTTAAGTGTGAGTACCACCCATGCTCTGCTCAGACTCTTGCTATATGCATGCTTACATAGAAACATGGAAACAGAGAAAATTACAGCAGATAAAGGCTGCCCAGTCATGCCATCTACTCTCTCTTCTTCTCCCCAGGAGATCCTACATGCTTGTCCCATGCTTTCTTGCATTCCGATACAGTCCACCACCCTTTCCATGGAGAAATATTGCCCCTTCAATTCAGAGCTTCCTTTCAAGTGAAAGAGACTTACCTCCTGTGCTTTATGCTCCAGTGGTATTCAAACATCTCTGTCATATCACACCTTTCTGACTTTTCTTCCAAAATATACAAATTGAGATCTTTAAGTATGTCTCTCATAAGCTTTATGATGAAAACCACTGACCGTTTTAGTGACCAACTCCAGCCATCTTATTGAGGGTGTGGTCTCCAGAACCGTACACAGTACTCTAAGGGATCCTTTTACAAATGTGCGGTGTGATGCCCAGTGCAGCAAATGTGACAAAACCCATTCAATTCCTAAGGGCTTCGTCATATTTGCTGCGCGGGAATCATTATCACTGCTTTGTCAAAGGAGCCCTAAATGAGGTCTCACCAGAGACTTATACAGGCGCTAACACTTTTTTTTCTTACTGGCTATTCCTCTTCCTATACACTTAAGAATCGTTCTGGCTTTCACCTCTGCCTTTTCTACCTGTTTGACCACTTTAAGATCACCTCCAAGTCTTGCTCTTCTTTCACGCACAGAAGTACTTCAACCCTTATGCTTTAACTCTCTGTCAGGTTTTTGCAGCCCAAATGCATGACTGCATTTTTTATCATTAAATCTTAGGTGCCAAATTCTACACCATAGTCTTCAAGCTTCACTGGATCCCTCCTCAAGCTATCTACACCTTCAGGGGTGTCTGCCGTATTGCAGATTTAGGTATCATCTGCAAGGAGGCAAATATTTTCAGACAGCCCTTTCACAATATTACTCACAAAAATGTTAAAAAGAGCCAGACCTAGGACCAATCCCTGTGGCACACCATTGGTAACATCCCTTTTCTCTAAGTGTATTCCATTTACCACTTTTCTCTGTCACCTCCCACTCAACCACTTTTTAACCCAATCACTTTAGGGCAGTCAGATTATTTGTAAGTCACCTATGTGGAACCATGTCAAAGGCTTTACTGAACTCTTAAGTAGACCACATCCAGTGCTTTCCCTCAAGCCAACTGTCTGGTCACCTGGTCAAAGTAATTAATTAGATTCGTCTGACAACACCTACCTCTAGTAAAACCATGCTGCCTCAATGTGGGGGAGTTGGAGGGTATTGAATATTAGAAAAGAAAATGTAACTATTGCATTCCAGAAAACTCACTCTCGTCTGTTTTAGCTTCTCCATGGATGCACTCATCACAGACTAACTGGACTGTAGTTCCGAACATGCTCCTTATTTCTGCTTTTGTGGAGAAGGACCATATCCACCCTTCTCCAGTCCGCCAACATCACTCCCAACTTCCCTAAGTTCCTTCAGTACCCTTGGATGTATCCTGTAAATTACACACTGTGTAAGATTTACAAAATAGCACTTGGGTGGATTTTTGGCAATTAACACATGTATGCACATATATGTCATTGTTCTAATAATTTATGCAAGTAATTGGCATGTAATAGTAAGCAAATATTTTATAAAATCGCCCTCCATATTGGCAATATTTAGCTGCTATCCATATAGCTAAGTGGTTAAATTTAGGACAGAAAATGCTGTCATAAGTTATGCCACTAAGCTATACATTTATTTATTTATTAGGATTTATTTACCGCCTTTTTGAAGGAATTCACTCAAGGCGATGTACAGTAAGAATAGATCAAACATGAGCAGGAGGCAATTAGAGCAGTAAAAATATTCGAACAACAATACAAAGTATGGCATGGTATACTACTTAACACAATCTAGATTGCGGGAACCACTGGTTTAAATCTAATTCCTTATTCTATTTCCCAGTTGGTACTTGAGTATTGTTCTCCCAGCAGATGTAGAGATTACTACTTTTATCCAATTGGACTTCAAAGTGTGATCTCTTGGACACCAGTCAAGCTTGGAAGCATTGAGGCCCAATTGGATAAAAGTAGTAATCTAGACATCTGCTGGGAGAGCAATACTCAAGTACCAACTGGGAAATAGAATAAGGAATGGTATACTACTTGCAATGACAACACAATATGTACTAGAACATTATAATTGGTAGCGAAGGGTAAGGCAAAGTTGTAACATATAGATGAGTAAGAAAATAGGAAGAATTAGAAAGTAAGGTGATTGATTTGAAGACTACATTCAACAAATGGCACCCAAATTTAGGTGCTGAAAAAAAATGCATGCTGAGCGCTATTAAATAAACAGTGCTCCAAGTTGGGGTGCCGTTTATAGAATAGTGTAGTGTCAGGATCCACACCCAACCTTTAGGCAGTGCATTGCTATTATATAAATGGCACCCCAACTCGGAGCACTGTTTATTGATCTACACCAACTGAACCCTGGGGTTGGTAAAAGGGCCATTTAATAATTTAACTTGAACAATTTTTTGTTGAGCACAACCAATGCTGGCAAAGCTTTCATTTTTTTCTCTCCCCCCCCCCCCCCCCCCCAATATTCAGGGCTATTTAACCAGTCAGAAATAGCTGTTGACTGTTTAAATAGCGGCTATATCACACAACTTATCCAGTAAGCCATAGATATTCAACGCCAGACCAGGTAAGATTAGTGGTCAAATAGCAGTTCTATTACTATTATTATTATTAGCATTTGTATAGCGCTACCAGACGCACACAGCGCTGAACACCTGATACAAAGGGACAGTCCCTTCTCAAAAGAGCTTACAATCTAAATAATACAGACAGACAAGACAGTTACGGGTGAGGGAAGTAATGGGAGGAAGGGACAAGGGGAGGACAATTGTGGCTATCTTTAACTGCTATAACTTAACCAGTCAGCCGTTGAATATCAGCTTAACTGGGTAAGTGTTTAGCATCCAGAAAATACCAGATATTCAATGCTGGTCACTGGAAATGAAAACAACATACACTGATGCTTATACTCAATTCATTTCTATGCTTTGAAGACCTCAGCCAAGCAGAGTTGTGGAGCATATGTTTGTTCAAGAAGCCACTCTCCTATCGTCACATATTTATACAAGAATAATAAAGGTAATAAACTGTATAATAAATCATAAAACTAATGAAGACCAGTGACGATAGGAGAGTGGCTGCTTAAACAAAAATATGCTCCACAACTCCGCTTGGCTGAGGTCTTCAAAGTATAGAAATGAATTGAGTATACACATAAGCATCAGTATATTTTATTTTCAGTCAATACTCTGGCTTATGTTAACATTGGAGCCTATATTATAGGTCACTGGAAATGCCCAGGCATTGAATATCCAGGTTTAATGCCAGTGGCGGGCAGTCAAAATGCTGCCTGTCACTGGCTAAATATTGGGCCCCTAGTGTACAGCCTAGAAATATAAGTTGTGTTTCTTTTTTTTCTTGGAACAGCCAGATGTCAGTGTTCTAACTGAAGGGACCTCCTCATTCTTCTCCCTAACAAGAGTTTTCAGGGGGCCCCCTCTTTTGAGTGCCTTGGGGTGAGTGAAGGGGGGTCCCCTGTAATCCCTTGCTTCAGTTAGCAGGCTACGTTGAGCCGCCCCTGATGAGTGGCAGTGATGGAATAAGATAAGCATGACACACATTGCTCTTACCTCTAGTTGTGCTGCTGTACCTCCTCCCATTCAGTCCCTAAACTCTTCCACATGCAACCTGGCAACAAGTAAAGCACTAAAACCACCTCATTTCCTGCTGCTACGGTGCCAAAGTCTCAAGATAAGAGCAGCGACACTTCAGCCCTGCTACATTCTGAGGTGAAATATTTAAGTGCTTTATCAGCACTCGGCTACATGGGAGGAGACATTGAAGACTGATCAGGAAGAAGTGTGGTAGCACAGCTAGAGGTAAGACCAGTGGGTGCTGCATTTGACTTCTGCTAGACTTTGTCTTCCTTGAGTGTTCCATGGCAACCCTCCCCTTTACTGTAGACCCCCCTGATACATCTCCCTCCACTGCAGCCCCCAAGTCCCTCTCTGCAAATCTACACCTTACATCCACTGTACATCCCATTGACCTCCCTGCAGACCTCAGACCCCTTCCTTTATATCACCCCCAGCACACCTTCCATGTAGACCCACCTCAGACACCTCTTCCTCCTCCCACACCCCACTGTACCACTACTACAGGCTGCAGAACCCTTCTCAGATCAGGCCCCCATGCCCCCTCTCTATATACCTGAACCCCCCCTTCTTAGTCTCTTACACACATACACCCCTCCCCCAACTGCCCCAAAGCTCCAGACTATAAGAACTGCCATATTAGATCATACTAGGTCCATGAACTCAGTATCCTGTTTCCAATTGTGGTTAATCCAGGTCACAAGTAACTAATAGGATCCCAAAATGTGGATAGATTCCATGCTGCTTAACTCCATCAATAAGCAATAGCTTTCCCCAAGTCCTGGTCGTTATTTCATGTCATCAGTCTTGATGGCATTGTTAATTTGGTGCATGGACTTAAGCCCGCCACATCTTTCCTTAATTGTTATCCTACTGGAGTTATTAGAGCTGGCATTACCTCAGATTTGTGGCACATTGTAAATCACTCCATGACCAAGAGAATGCTGCCTGTCTCACTTCAAAAGCATAGCATCCATCCAGTATTAAAAACAAATCTTCTTTGGAATCTTTGGATCCATCTAACTATTATCTTACATCAAGATTACATTTCTGGCCAAACTCAATAATGCAATGTGCAGTATTATTCCAGGTATGGAATTTTCTAAAGCATGATATTTTAGATCTGCACTAGGAATGATTTAGAGAATGGCATGGAGTTGAAATATTTTGTACTTCATGTTTGATGTTGTGGGTGGGATTGGATGACCCACCTATTGTTAATGACCTGTATTGACATTACTACTGAATTTGATACAAACAATGATGACAACATTCTCCAGTCTTTAATTACATATAGTAAATAAAATGACAGCAGATAAACACCTGAACGGTCCATCCAGTCTGCCCAACAAGATAAGCTCATTTTACATGGTATGTGATACTTTATATGTATACCCAAGTTTGATTTGTCCTTGCCATTCTCAAGGCAGAGACCGTAGAAGTCTGTCTATCACTCTTATTGTACTAAAGTTCCGAAGCTAACGTTGAAGCCCCTTAAAATTTACACTCCAGCCCATCCATATCTATTCAGTTACGATCAGGGTGTAGACCATAGAAATCTACCCAGCACCAGTTTTGCTTCCCAATTACCGGTGGCGCCACCCAATTGCTAAGATTCTGTAGATCCATTCCTTCTAAACAGGTTGGTTGCTGCCTTATTACGATGGTTTAAGTCATATTTGACAGAACAATTCTAACAAGTTAGGGTTGGTGATAAGGTTGCCGAATGCCAGCATCTTAAGTTGGAGTTCCTTGGTGCTCTGCTAATCCTCACTCCTTTTAAATATCTTTATCCCTTATGTTACATCTTCCAGATGCATAATGTTTTGTACCATTTTTATGTAAACAACATTATATTATTTGCTTCTTTTCAGATCTCTATAGAACTCCGATCTACAAATATGGCCAGTTTCCTTTAGTGGTTGTTCAATTGGTTTCCTAAGATGGCTTGGCCATCAACATTGCAAAGTCTGAGGCTTTGTTTTTTATTAAGAAGCCTTATAATCTTTTCATTACATTCTTTTGATTAGGCCGAGTCTGCTATTCCTCCGAAAACAAAGGTTTGTTATTTAGTTCTCATTATTGATTTGAAGTTATTGGTGTGGCTCTATATTAGAGATCTAATTCATTGTGCATTTTCAAAATCCTGCTTATATGGTGTTCAACAGCAACACAAAAGTGGAAGAATACAATAATGTGCTGACAAGAAGACCCAACACAGGCCGTGTTTTGGCAATCCTACCTTCATCGAGGGTCCTTAAAACTCAGCAGAAATACATTTGTACTCTATGAACTGGCTGTGGTCTAAGAGCTAAAAGGCGCAAAACAGCAAATGTCAGCAAAATGCTATCTCATGAGAGACGGTGGAAAAGCCATTTAAAACATTTTTGATGATTTGATGAAACATTGTGTGTAAAATCTTGCCAAGGACTTCCTTCTAGGAATTAACACAGGAAAATTCGTATTTAGGAGGTGCTAAATGCTCCCACATTATTACTGTGTTTTCCTGTTAGTGCGCATTAGAAGTATAAGGTGCTTGCTGGATAATGCAGGAGGACCCACTCTCCGCCCTTGTCACACCCCCTCACAAAAATATTTGCAAAAAATTAGAATGCTCAGGTTAACATGTGCAAATAGGCAGTGGCGTAGGAAGGGCGGGGCGGTGGGGGCTGTCCACCCCGGGTGTCAACGGGTGGGGGGGGTGCATCCGTCCACCCCCCCGGCGTAGCGCCTCCCCCCCAACATGGTTCCCACCTGCCTACGAGCTCCATCCATCTGCAGCGCTGCTGTAAAGAAGAAATCGCTTCGTCGGTCCTTCCCTCACTCACTGTGTCCCGCCCTCTGACATAACTTCCTATTTCCTCAAGGGCGGGACACAGTGAGTGAGGGAAGGGCCGACGAAGCGATTTCTTCTTTGCAGCTGCGCTACAGATGGATGGAGCTCGTAGGCAGGTGGGGACCGTGTTGGGGTGGGGGTGTCCACGCCAATGGGGGGGGGGTGTCGTGTTGGTCTGCACCCGGGGGGGGGGGTGCAGCGGCGATCCGCCCTGGGTGGCAGCCACCCCCGCTACGCCACTGCAAATAGGCAAAATGCCACAAAATTCTTTAACGTGTTTCTGCAGTAGCCTGTGGAGGAGTGGCCTAGTGGTTAGAGCACTGCTCTTGCAGTTGAGAGGTGGCCAGTTCAAATCCCACTGCTGCTCCTTGTGATCTTGGGCAAGTCACTTAGCCCTCCATTGCCTCAGGTACAAACTTAGAATGTAAGTCCTCCTAGGACAGAGAAATATCCAATGTACCTGAATGTAACTCACCTTGAGCTACTACTGAAAATGTTGTGAGCAAAATCTAAATAAAAAATAATTAAGGGCTTTGTAGTAAAAGTACCTACATAAGAGTAACCATACTGGGTCAGACCAATAGTTCATCTAGCCCAGTATCCTGTTTTCCAAACAGTGGCCAAGCAGAAACCCAATTAGCAGCAACATTCCATGCTACCAATCCCGGGGCAAGCATTTGCTTCGCCTTGTCTGTCTCAATAGCAGACTATGGACATTTCCTCCAGGAATTCTCCAAACCTTTTTTAAACCTTGATACACTAATCACTGTTACTTCATCCTCCGGCAAAGAGTTCCAGAGCTTAACTATTCATTGTGTGGAAAAATATTTCCTCCTATTTGTTTTAAAAGTATTTCCATGTAACCAGCAGCGTAGCAAGGGCGGGGCGGTGGGGGCGGTCCACCCCGGGTGCATGCTGCTGGAGAGGTGCAGAGAGCAGTCACACGCCTGTTGGCTCCGCTGTTTCCCTGCTCCCTCTGCCCCGGAACAGGTTACTTCCTGTGCCGGGGCAGAGGGAGCAGGGAGCCAGCAGAGCCGAGAGCCACGCGGCGGCTCCCAGCAGCCAAGAATGCACCTGGGGGGGGGGGGGGGGGTCGTGCTGCACCCGGGGGGGGGGGGGGGGGGGGGGTGCGCATCGGCGATCCACCCCGGGTGGCAGCCGACCTAGGATCGTCACTGCATGTAACTTCCTCGCTTGTCCCCTAGTTTTTATACTTTTGGAATGAGTAAAAAATTGATTTACTTCTACTCATTCTACACTACGCAGGATTTTGTAGACCTCAATCAAATCTCCCCTCATCCATCTCTTTTCCAAGCTGAAGAGCCCTAACCTCTTTAGCTTTTTCTCATACGAGAGGCATTCCATCCCCTCTACCATTTTGGTTGCTCTTCTTTGAACCTTTTCTAATTCCGCTGTATCTTTTTTGAGATACGGCAACCAGAACTGAACACAAGGTGCGGTCGCACTATGGAGCGATACAAAGGCATATAGTATTTTTGGTGTTATTCACCATCCCTTCCCTAATAATTCCTAGCAACCTGTTTGCTTTTTTGGCCCCCTGCCGCACACTGAGCAGAAGATTTCAGCGTATTATCTACAACGACACCTAGGTCTCGTAGCATGAATTGGAACCTGTGTTAAATTAGAACATGTTAGTGGTAAATTAACCTGTATTATGGGTAGCTTGTGTTCATAACTTCCCCCTTTTGGAAGTCAACTCTGAATATTGACCTCTTTATGGAATACCCCTATCTCTCTATATAAAACGCACCTCCAACGTTCTGAAGCCTCCACAAGTCCCAACGTTCTAAATGCATGGTGGTGAAACCAGGAATTCGCCCATGAGTGTTGGCCCCACCCCCCATGTAAAACATCATGACGTCGAGGGCGGACCAATGACACTCAACCAATCGCATCGCAAACCCGTTACTAAGCGACGGAACGTGACATAAGACACATCGCGGAACAATGAAAACCAGCAGCAACAGTTGCTACGCGACGTCAACAGCAACGCTAAAAGGACCATATAGATCTCTGCTCTCCACACAAACAACGGACATGGAGGGCATATGAGGGAAGGAAAAAAACCAGCACATACACACACACTCTTACTCTTAACTGGCTATAAGGAGCAACTGACCTGCCACTATCACAGGGACTGCTAGCACCTCTCTCCCTCTCTCACACATACACATGGGACACAGAGGGGATGGAAGACAAGGAACGAATCGTTGGGTATGGAGGGGACGGCAGGGGAGATAAGGCAAGAACTGCCTCAAATGTTTGTGCTGTGCTATGTACAATTATAATGCTGTCTCTTCATTTTCACCCTACCCTTTCACACTCACTTTCACACACACACACACACACACACACACACACACACACACACACACACACTTACATTGTCTGTATCTCACACATGCACCCACACACATGTACACACTCTCTCACACAGACACACAAACACGCCTCAAATGGTTCAGCTGTCCTATGTAAAATTTCACTGCTGTCTCTTCATTTTCACCCTACCTGTGCACACACTCTTTCACACAGAGACACACACACACACTTTGTGTCACACACAGACACACATACATATACACACTCTCACTCTCTCTATAGCCTTGCTAGCGCCCGTTTCATTTGTTTACGAAACGGGCCTTTTTTTTTTTTACTAGTAACACACTAATGAGTAACTCAAATGGCAAGCGCAGTATATTTAGTGTCCAGTAGATGGTGCACTTTCCCTAATTTTATGGAGTGTCATGTCTAATAATTTAGTAGTCAGTTTTTAAAAGTGTATGTACCTGAAACTGTAACTCACAAGAAATTAAACTGATCTTCACTTATAAAATTAAAACTACATAACAACTGTTGTGGATATCATAAGAATAAACAGTGCAACTGTGCAGATTGCATAATTCAGTCCATATAGTGCAGAAATTCAAATTGTACATTATAATCTTCATGCCAGAAGATCTGTTTATAGGATTCTCTTGTCATGAAATGAGAAAAATTCTGATGTACCTTACTTACAATTCAAATATATGCAACTGCTTAATGCTTCCTGTGGCTTCCAGATGGTCTAAGAGGGAAGTTTTGCAGGCTTTGATTTCTAGTGTAATTAATTCTAGCAGGAAAAAAAAAAGAAAAGAAAAGAAAACAGATTTGGGAAAGAAACAAAGTACTTTAAGCTGTCATCAGTGTCAAAATTTGAATCCTTTCTTCTGAAATATTTTAACTTTGCAAAAAGTGATTAGCTGTGCTTTGACTCCCCACTGCTGTTTGCACTCGTATCGCTGTGGTGTGCTTTCCACACAATGTTCACCAGGTTGAGGAAGATGAAAAGACTGCACTTTAATCACTGTGGTACATTATCCTTTTCGCAGGAAATGTTTATACTCATCATGCCACTTATGTATGCATCTTGGTACTATGTAGCAAACACCTAGAGCAGTGCTCTTCATTCATTTTTAAGCTGGGGCCCACTTTGGATTCTAATGAGCTGAAGGAGAACTGCCAAATATCTTCCTATGCAGGGCCATGACATCGTTTCCAGCCCACTTTCAAACTTCATTGTGGGAAACTCTCAAAGTTATGAGGACCTTCTCTCTCTCTCTCTCTCAATCTCCCCCCCCCCCCCCCCTCAAGATCACTGGAATGTACAGAAACCCCTGCCCAGAGCTCCCTCTCTCTCTTTGACCTTCTAGTTTCAATCTCCCCTTACCTCTGGGTCTATAGGTGCTGTCCTCTTTAGCTGGACACACCACCTCCTCACAGACTGCCTTTACCAGAGAAATCCATGCCAACAGCAACTCCACTACATAACCAATGAGCACATGCATCAGCTCACAAACCCTATGCTGACATTTGTTCTACTTGTGCACTGGGCTTGCTACTGAGTGGAGGAGTGGCTTAGTGCACCAGGTCTTGCCATCCAGAGGTGCCTGGTTCAAATCCCACTGCTGCTCCGTGTGATCTTGGGCAAGTCACACTTAACCCTCCATTTCCTCAGATGCAAAAGGGGGCATGCACCAGCTTGTGTTTTTCACATGCACTGCGATCCCCTTTTACCATAGCAGGTAAAAAGGACATCTCTCTTTCCTGCGAAAAATGGCCGTGTGACAAGTAAAGCATCTGCCGCGCTGCCATTTCGGGGGGGGGGGAGGGGGAGCCCCCACTGCCACTCATTGAGGTGGCAGTAAGGGCTCCTGCACCAACCCAGCAGTAACTGGGTACACTCCAGCGCTACAAAAATAAATATATATTTTTATAGCTGCTATGATGGCGCGCTAGGAGTGGGAAGTACCATCGGGCTGCTGCAGTAGTCCGGTGGTACTTTCTGTTTAGTGAGCGGTAAACTCGTGTTACCACCGATTAATAAAAGGGGCCCTTAGATTGTAAGCCCTCCAGGGACAGGGAAATACCCAGTGTACCTGAATGTAACTCATCTTGAGATACTACTGAAAAATCTAAATAAATACTTGAGATTCTGGGAGGTACTTGTGACCTCGATTGGCCACTATTTTAAGCAGGATACTGATGGACCATCAGTATGGCTGTTCTTATGCTCTTGGAAGAACAGGACAGCAGCTACAGGCCTAGAAGGCAGCATGGTTAAAAAAAATTATTTTTGTGCTTATCAAAATTTGGTGTCAGATGTAGTTGCCTCTGTTGCCTTCAGAGTTAGTCAAGAAGTATAGTAAGTTGGTCCAATAAGAAATTATCAGTGCACAACTGCAATTCATATCTCCATCTGGTCAGCTCCCCAAATCCTATCCCCCCCCCCCAATCTGATTGCCGACATCCCCCATCCCAGAGAAGACACTCCCAGAGTAGAGCTCCGTCCTGATCTGATCACCCCAGCGCAGACTTTAGAGCATCCAATGTAAGCAAACTGGCAAAGACAGAGTTGGTGTGGAGGAGTGGCCTAGTGGTTAGCCCACCAGTCTTGCATTCCAGCGGTGGCCAGTTCAAATCCCACTGCTGCTCCTTGTGGTCTTGAGCAAGTCACTTAACCCTCTATTGCCTCAGATACAAACTTAGATTGTGAGCCCAACTGGGACAGAGAAATACTTAGTGTACCTGAATGTAACTCACCTTGAGGTACTACTGAGAAAGGTGTGAGCAAAATCTAAATAGATATGTATAGTTTTGATATTGTTTCAAGGTAGTTCTATTATTAGGTTTCAATTTACTGTTTTCAGTGTTTCCAGGGGTGCCTGCCCCTATGTCACTTACTCCCTCACAATACTTACAGGTGAACGACATGCTTCCTCTTTCCCCTGTTATTCTCCTGATATGCTTTGGCCATTTTAAAAAAGGTGCATGGCTACCTAAAGTCATTGACCTCAACTGAACTTGTGGCATTTTTCAAATGGTCACTACACAGGAGGAGAAAAAGGATGTTACCTTCAATAGTAACTTTGAAGGGATCCTCGTAGAAGCTTTAGGAAAGGGTAGAAAGGTGGTATATAGGATTGTGGGTAAAGGTAGGTAGGTGAGTAGCTAGCGGGGAAGTAGGTAGATGAATGGGTAGGTGACTGAGGTAGATGGGTCGGCAGATATATGAATGGGTGAGTTTTTATTTATTTATTGCATTTGTACCCCACATTATCCCACCTTTTTGCAGGCTCAATGTGGCTTACAGGGTGTTAATATGGTATAGTCATTACATAATCTTAGATACAATCGGTAATAAACTGGAGGTAGAAGAGGAGTTAGTTAGAAGGTATTAGGTAAGGTCGTGTTAGAGGTGTTGAATCGGGTGAGTTGGGGTGAGGTAAGTGATTAGGTGAGAAGGCAGATGTGGTATCAGCAGTCAGTGTTTCTGGGTTTAAAAAAGGTTTAGATAAGTTCCTGGAGGAAAAGTCTATAGTCTGCTATTGAGATAGACATGGAGAAAGCTACTGCTTGTTCCTGGGATCAGTAGCATGAATCTTGCTACTATTTCGGATTCTGTCAGGTACTTGTGAAGCATGCTTTAGAGCATTCAGATGACACAGATATGATGGCAATGCTGTTTGTACAATACAAAGAAACATGTCCCGCTGTTTAGAAAGGTGCACTGGCATCTATGTGTCTTTATAAAGTAAGCTAAAAATAGGAACCTTCTGCCCAATTAACCTAAACACCGCATTATAAAAAAAACTGTCTATTTATATAACAGCGCAATGACATGATAATTTGTTACTACCTAGAAGAGTAATCCTCCGAGTCCTTTACGTTAACACTGATTGTTTCTTAACCCTCTTTGCAAGAGATTGACAACTAAGATACATTTTATCACTGTCTCATCATCTGTCTTGTAGACATTCTGTTTCCAATCTGATGTGAAAGTGTTTCTCTATCAGAATTTCCCTTGGATTTTTCATTTAGGGATTTTAGTTTACATTACAGCAATAGTTCCACTGTTGGAAACAGGATACTGGGCTAGATGGACCATTGATCTGACCCAGGATGGCTACTCTTATGTTCCTATCTGGATAGTGCTGAGGTGGTCTAGGGGCAGTGGTTGGGCGGAGGTTGTTCAGATACTGGGGGATATTCAGTCCACTAACCACATAACTATTGTTAGGACAGCAAAAGGGCTTCCTAACTTTATCCGGTTAGTAGTTTGAAAATCACTGCTAACCAGATAGTACCACTGGTCAATGCTGAACCCGAATATTCACTGCTGGCCAGTATCTGAGTACCTGTGTTGAATATCTGAACTACATTTAACCGTAGCAGCCAGAACTGATGCAGTTAAATACAGGGGATAAGTTGCCAACGATAATCTTCAATTCAGCTTGATAAAACAGTATCCAGAATATTGCATATTTTATCATTTGCAAACAAGATCTGACTTGCTCATTTCACAGCCTCATGTTCACTACATTAGGTACAAAATCCTCCCCCCCCCCCCCCCACTGTGAATCCTGGGATGCACAGCAACCAACAGCTGTGTACGGGGTATGAATTGTTGGCTCCCACGCAGTTGATAATCAGAATAATTTGAGGTTTATAAAGCACCTGTCATCAAATATACTTGCCAATTAAATGTTTCAGAAATATGCATTTTTTCAGCTCTGCTGGAATGATTGTTTTATTGCTAAAGCTAATCATGTTTTAGGCCAATTTATGTTTCACATGGCAAACTCTGTTACAGGTTAGGGGAGAGCTCTCATGGCAGAACCAGTGTTTCCGTGTTATTACATGGTCATTTCCGGAGCATACTGCCTGGCTGCTGATAAAGCAAATGGGAGAGGTCCTTTTATAATACTGCACACCTGGGTTTACAGTAAAGCACATCAATGGGGTCCATCTATCATAGGCGCTGTCTCATTCTTGGGTCTTTGAAAAGCTACTTCACAATCAAGCCCGTTCTTGATTTCTCCCCAACCCAACCACTGTACCATGCAAAAACTTGTCTTTCAGCACATTTATGTTTGCTTTATTCTTGTTATTCAGCCTTGGAAACTGAGGTCCTGCTGTAACTAGATCAATCCAAATGTTTTCTTCTGTTGCCTTATCAACGGTACAGCACAGTTTTGTAATTCATAGCTTCTTAGTCAACATGCACTTTTTTTCATCGGCTATCAATTCAACGTTTACAAAGCTGCTAAGGAAACATTTTCCTATAGAAAGGGTAGTAGATACATGGAACAGTCTCCCAGTGGAGGTGGTGGAGATGAGGATAGGATCAGATAGCCAAGACCTGTCGCTTCTTCCTCTATAACATTAGCAAAATTCGCCCCCTCCTCTCTGAGCACACCACTCGAACTCTCATCCACTCTCTCATTACCTCTCGCCTTGACTACTGCAACCTACTCCTCACCGGCCTCCCACTTAGCCATCTATCCCCCCTTCAGTCCATCCAGAACTCGGCCGCACGTCTTATCTTCCGCCTCAACCGATATACTCATATCACCCCTCTCCTCAAGTCACTTCACTGGCTTCCGATCAGATACCGCATACAGTTCAAGCTTCTCCTACTCACCTACAAATGCACTCGATCTGCAGCCCCTCCTTATCTCTCTATTCTCATCTCCCCTTATGTCCCCACCCGTAACCTCCGCTCTCTTGACAAATCCCTCCTTTCAGTACCCTTCTCCACCACCGCCAACTCTAGGCTTCGCCCTTTCTGCCTCGCCTCACCCCATGCTTGGAACAAACTCCCTGAGCCCATACGCCGGGCCCCCTCCCTACCCATCTTCAAATCATTGCTCAAAGCCCACCTCTTCAATGTCGCCTTCGGCACCTAATCACTACACCTCCTCTCAGGAAATCTAAACTACCCCAACTTGACATTTCGTCCTTTAGATTGTAAGCTCTTCTGAGCAGGGACTGTCCTTATTTGTTAATTTGTACAGCGCTGCGTAACCCTAGTAGCGCTCTAGAAATGTTAAGTAGTAGTAGTAGTGAATTCAAGAAAATGCGGGACAAGCACAGAGGATCTCTAACTTCATTTTGTATTTTTCTGTTCCTGTTTAATAGGAGATAGTAACGGAAGTGACACCCAGTTGATTTCAAGTAAGGATAATAAAACAAAGTGAAAGAAAAACTGCTCAAGTACAGTGAAAAGTGACAATTTTTAGGGTGAAAATATAAACTTGAGATGACAAGAATGTTACTATTAGTAATTTCTGTAAATCATGTCTTCACCCCTCAGGACAACGATTTTCTACTGTACGTACAATCCAAACAACTCGAGATGTGTATAACTTAATATTCTACCTAAGTCAAAATGTATTAAATAGTTAAAAAACCAAATACTTAGGGGCCCTTTCATCAAGCGACGGTAAAAGGTGGTCTACGCTGGCGTCAGTGGGATTGCCATGAACTGAGGCCAGTTTTTACCACAGCGTGTAAAAAGGCATTTTCGGAATAGAGGCTGTAAATGGCCGGGCGCATCTACTCCCCATCCTCTACAGCTAGGAAATAAAAACTATTTTCTACCACCAGAAACAGAACTACCTCCAGGCTCCTGAGCAAGTCCGGCACTTTCTGTACACTATCCCAGTGGTAGCTCTACCGCCAGTTGATGAAAGGGCCCCTTAAATTGGCTCCTGTATCTATCCAGACAATAGTACCACAGATGCATGATCCATTTTCTAGACACCAAAAATGATGTGAGCGGCTGTATTCTGAATATGTTGTAGAGGTTAAATTAACTTAACTGCAAACCTAAATAGCATTGCAATAATCTAAAAACAGTAGACCTTAGTAATTGAACAACTAACTGAAGCACAAATTGATCCATGTAAAATATTATCACCTCACATCATGTAACATAATAGAAGCACTCCTAACAACCTTGTTGATCTGGAACCGAAACAATCTAGAATCTAAAATTATGCCCAAATATGTTACTTCCTGTTGGATTTTAACACTGTGGACTACAAATTTAACTTCAGATGAAAATTTAATATGTTTTCCAAGAGCAACAATCAACACCTCAGATTTTTTAAAAAGAAATATGTGACCCCTTAAAAAATTTCAGTCTTCAATATAAGCAACCTCTTTAAACAAGGGTGATGAGGCAACCTTGTTATGAATAGAAAGTAAGAAGACATTAAAATATCCTCAGGTATCCTGTAACTAACATCAAATGAATCCAATAAATCATAAAAAAGGATTGAGTACAAATTAAAGTGTCATAAGTACATAAGTATTGCCATACTGGGACAGACCAAAGGCCCATCAAGCCCAGCATCTTGTTTCCAACAGCTTCCAAACCTTTTTTAAACTCCGCTAAACTAACCGCCTTTACCACATTCTCTGGCAACGAATTCTAGAGTTAATTACACGTTGAGTGAAGAAAAATTTTCTCTGATTTGTTTTAAATTTACTACATTGTAGCTTCATTGCATGCCCTCTAGTCCTAGTATTTTTGGAAAGCGTGAACAGACGCTTCACATCTACCAGTTCAACCCCACTCATTATTTTATAGACCTCTATCATATCTCCCCTCAGTCGCCTTTTCTCCAAGCTGAAGAGCCCTAGCCACTTTAACCTTTCCTCATAGGGAAGTCGTCCCATCCCCTTTATCATTTTTGTCTCCCTTCTCTGCACCTTTTACTATGGTGCGTTAATGGATTTAGCATGCATAACTAAATGGTAAGACACCCATTATATTCCTATAGGCATCTTATCATTTAGTGCGTTCTAAATCTGTTAGCACACCATAGTAAAAAGACCTGTAAATAATGTAGCAGAAAGCAGAAGCCTTAAGGAACTCCCTATTTGTCAGCAAACCAATCGGAAGCATCAGTACTGGTCTTAACACATTACAAATGACCAGTCAAAAAGATTCAAACCATGTCAAGACACTTTCAGTAATACCTACAGACCTAAACCTGTCCAGAAGCACATCTATCTCAAGTCCCAGACTTAGATAGTAGCCTAAGATTGATATCCTGACCAGTGCTGTAGATCACAGTGCCTGTTCCCAGGAAAGCACTCAACTAGCCGCATTGAGCCTGCTTTTAGTGGGAAAGTGCAGGATACAAATATAATAAATAAATAAACTATACTGGTGATTTAAATGATATCTGGTTATTCACAGGAGGCATTTTATATTACAAAGCCAATCACCACAGGAATCTAACAGTAAACAGGTGATAACAGCTAAAGATACTCCCTCTGATAGTCGACGCTATTTAACTGGCCAAAACAGCTGCTGACCGGTTAAATAGCGCTTAACTGGCAATCCACCAATATTCAGTGATAACCGGCAATCCCCTGATGAATATCCCCAGTTAGCGGCTAGCAGATAGCCGGTTATATTGGCCAATATAACCGGCTATTCATTGATTTTTTAAAGCTGGTTAGTGGCCATATTTGGCCATGTGAAAATGTAGGATAGCTTTGGCTGGTTTAAAGATAACCGGCTAAGTCTGAATATTGACGGCCAGTTATCTTTAAACCACCCAAAAATAAACCGGATATTCAATGTCGGTCAATGGAAACGGTTCAGCATTGAATATTTGGACTCAGCGCCGATCGCGGGAATTAGCTGGTCTAACTCCCGTAGTCTGAATATCAGCCCCACTCTCTTTAGTCCAGCACCCCTTAGAGCTTCCAAAATGTAGTCCCTGTCATTCCTAAAGTCTCTTGTCCTATTCTTTTAGGTACATAGAAAGTCGCTTACACAACCCTATAACAACTACCTCCTCTCCCAAGCATTTTTACCTGTTTTTAGATTCCCATGATTATTCATTTTATTGTTGTTTCAGGGTCCATTTCAGCAACAGTGAGCACTCTTTCGATAGACTGTGCCCTCTTTTGCTCAAAAAGGGTACGTTATTTCAGCAACAATTTGTACTATTTCTAGAAAATGATATACTCTTTCAGCAACAGAGTGCACTCTTTTGACTGATCACGCACTATTGTTGACAGAGGGGAAAAATGAAACTTCAGGTTTTGTCCTGTTGTTTCAGGTTAAAAGCATGAAATGGCAAGGGAAATGTTGTTGGCATTTCAAAATGAATGCTCATCCCTAACCTAGTCATCTCTCTCCCCTTCAATCTGTTCAAAATTCTGCTGCACGAATTATATTCCACCAGTGTCACTTCATTGGCTCCCTATCTGTTTCCGCATACATTTCAAACTCCTCTTATTGACTTGCAAGTGCATTCACTCTGTAGCTCCTCAGTACTTCTCCACTCCTATCTCTCCCTACACTCCTCCCTGGGAACTCTGTTCTTGGGGTAAACCTCTCTTATCTGTACCCTTCTCCTCCACTGCCAACTCCAGACTCTGTTCCTTTTATCTTGCTGCACCATATGCCTGGAATAGACTTTCTGAATCAGTAGGTCAAGCTCCAGCTCTGGTCGTCTTCAAATCTAGGCTAAAAGCCCACCTTTTGAGGCTGCTTTTAACTCCTATTCATTTGTTGAGTACCCATGTCTGTTTTATCATTCTCACCTTAAGTATTTCGCTTATCCCTTATTTGTACTGTCAGTCTTGATTATATTGTAAGCTCTGCCGAGCAGGGACTGTCTCTTACATGTTCAAGTGTACAGTGCTGTGTGTATGTCTAGTAGCAGTACAAAAATGATAAGTAGTAGTAATAGTAGTTGTCTTTGGGATTCCGGAATCTTGCTACTCTTTGGGATTCTGCACAGAATCTTGCTACTCTTTGTTCTTATCCCTTATTTATCCTGTTTGTTTGTCTGTTTTGATTAGATTGTAAGCTCTGTCAAGCAGGGACTTTCTCTTACATGTTCAGTGTACAGCACTGTGTATGTCTAGTAGCACTACAGTAATGATAAGGAGTAGTAGTAGTAGTCGTCTTTGGGATTCTGCACAGATTCTTGCTACTCTTTGGGATTCCGGAATCTTGCTACTTTTTGTCCTTATCCCTTATTTGTCCTGTTTGTCTGTCTTGATTAGATTGTAAGCTTTGTCGAGCAGGGACGGTCTCTTACATGTATAGTATATGGCATTGTGGTCGTCTAGTAGCGCTATAGAAATAAGTAGTAGTAACCTGTTTCCTTAACCTCTCTTCCACCACTGTCCTCCACATCTGTCCCGACTTGCCCAAAATCTGTCAGTGGTGGCCTCTACCTCTTCTGGTAAAAGACCATTTCATCGTCAATTTTGCTTTTGACAAAACCAGTATGTAAGTCAAGATCCAAACACCATAGTAATGTTGGGGATGGAGCACACAGTGGTGGTGTCATTTTCTTTTCAAGTGTATCATAATGACTGTTGCTATCATTGCGGTGGTTTGTCCAAAGTCAACAACAGTAAATGCTGAGGCTAAAAAATATCTAAACAGCTATCTATGTTCTGATTGTTGCCACAGTGAATTACAAGGAATGCCAAGCTTTTTACTTATCCCTCTTTGAAAAAAATCAGAGGAGATTTAGTTTGCTTGACAATATGCTCTCATTTCAAGCTGCCAGATTAGATAAACATGTTTTTACTTTATTATTATCTACTGTAAATTACATGGATTTTAGAAGTAAAGCCAAGACATACTTATTTAGGGAGCATGTCTTGAATTTAAAAGACTAATATTACTGTGAAGGGTCGTAGTGCAAAACTGGGTTTTCTATTTTTAGGCTAAATGTTAGTAGTAATTGGTCACAACATATATTGGATCGTATGTTGTAGGTAGTTGATGTTTTTAAGCATTGTAATTTCTGCTGAATGACCAGCCTCAAAATTAATTAATTAATTAATCATTTGATATACTGCCTATCGCCAAATGGCATCTGGGCAATTTATAATAAAAGCTCTAAAAGCATAAAAGAGGTAAAATAGGAAGTAAAAAAAGAAAACTGCAATGTCAACTGCGGAATATAAGTTATACTAGCCGTTAAGCCCGTTAAAATGGGCGAGATTTCCAGCTACCCTCGTCGCCGTCACTCCCTCCTCCCTCCGTGCCGGGCCCCCTGCACTGACCTGACAGCGCCTCTCACCTCCGTGTGAAAGCGCTGCAGGCAGCAGATCACTATGGTGCTACCTGCAGCGCTTCCACACGGAGGTGAGAGGCGCTGTCAGGTCAGTGCAGGGGGCCCGATACGGAGGAGGGCAGGAGCGGCGGCGGGGATGGGGAGGAGGGTGGAGGTTGGTGCACGCGATGTTCGTTTCCAGGCGGCAGCGTCCGACAATGACTCCGACTCCGTTTCCCTCTCTGTTCCGCCCTCTGATGTCATCACGTCTTGACGCAAGGGCGGGACAGAGAGGGAAGTCTCTACTGCGCATTTGCAGGTAAGTCGGTCACTTGCCGTTTATATGTTTGATTGTATTTCATAGGATATTTCTGGATGGCTCAATAGTCAAATGTCAGTATGCTCCTGACTCAGGACTGGGGAGTTTCTTTCCTTGTACCAGTGGGATGGATGTGTCAGGGCTGGCTGAGGCATCATCTGATGTCAGTCATTCTTTATAGTAACCATCTGAGGTGCTTGTCTTTGGTGTAGTTTTTCTATCATGAAAGTCTCTTCTCTTCCATCTCCTCACTTAGGGTCCAGACACTATCTTGCTTCTGAACATCTGATGCCATTGTATCTTTTTTCATTAATTGATTAAAGAAAACATGTTTTATTGTGATATGTTAGAGTCTGCTGTTTTTTATATTCCTCCTTTATACTTTTGCTATGTCTCTTTTTAGGAGAACATAAGAACATAAGTATTGCCATACTGGGACAGACCGAAAGTCCATCAAGCTCAGCATCCTGTTTCCAACAGTGGCCAATCCAGGTTATAAGTACCTGGCAAGATCCCAAAGCAGTACAATACATTTTATGCTGCTTATCCTAGAAATAAGCAGTGGAGTTTTCCCAAGTCTGTTTAATAATGGCTTATGGACTTTTCTTTTAGGAAGCTAGCCAACCCTTTTTTAAATCCTGGTAAGCTAACTGCTTTTATTACATTCTCTGGCAATGACTTCCAGAGTTTAATTACACATTGAGTGAATAAATATTTTATGTGATTCATTTTAAATTTACTATTTTGTAGCTTCATTGTGTGCCCCCTAGTCCTAGTATTTTTGGAAATGGTGAACAAGTGATTCACGTCCCTCCATTCCACTCCACTCATTATTTTATAGACCTCTATCATATCTCCCCTCAGCATTTTTTTCTCCAAGCTGAAGAGCCCTAACCACTTTAGCTTTTCCTTATAGGGAAGTTGTCCCATCCACTTTATCATTTTCTTCGCCCTTCTCTGTTTGGAATAGCACCATAAAAATACTACCGGAAGCACAGAAGAATAATGCCCTAATGCTCAATGCTAATGAGATGCAAATATAGGTGCACTCATATCATTGAGTATTAGAGAGATTGACAGGAGGATTGTGCTTTGGTGCATGCACAGAAGAGTTCTTTGGTAAGCTCAGATCCTGTGCACATGCGCCTGGCAAAATTCAAAAATGAAGCACACATTGACACGTGTTTTCTGCAGCCTAAATATAAGCATTAAAACATTTTTTTTTTTACCTTGGATGCTTATATTTAGATTCCGAAAACTGATGCCAATGTGCGCTTTTGCTTGGGTCTGCTGTTTCTCATGACCAGCACTTAAGGGCTTGCACGGGCTTCCTTCTGCTTCCAAGAACAATCAAATCTGGCAGATTTTGCAGAAAGGATCTTGAAAGAACCATAAGAGACATAAGAAATCCTCTCTTCCATCACCCTAATGCCTGCTCCAACCTGGGGCTATCTTTTAAAGCGGTAAGGCAGTTTTGTTTCAGGCTCTCTTCTCTGAGCATTGAGGAGGAATACAAAATGACCTTATTTACATGAGCTTGACTACATTTGCATGCTATCTATGCTAGTTCCCGGTGTGCTCGTTGTTTCCCGCACTAGACCCCTCTGAACATTCTACGCAGGTAAATGCAGGTGCTAGCATGGAGCTAATGGCCGCTAGCACCCGCGTTTACTTTTGAGCATTGGAGGGGCCTCAGTGGTTGGCATAAGTTGATGAACCAACCACTCCATGCTTGGTGCTATGCCCATGGCCCAGTCATGCTCCGCCATATGTAGTTATATGCAAGGTAGCAGATTCAGTAAATGGAGCCCAGCATTAGGCATCATTATGATTCATGTTATGATTTACAATTGGTCTCTCTATCATTAAACTTCTTCTAAGTCAAGCTTCTTCCCCTCACGTACTGCACGCTCCTTTTAGTGAAATTGAGCATGCTCAAAGGAGCGTGCCGGATGTGAGGGGAAGACAGAGCAGGGCAGGCAACACAGCGGCGCTGTAGACCGGTTATGGACAACACTTCAGCTGGCGGGGGTTGGGGATCCCCGCCAGCCAAGTTATTTGCTGTGGCAGTGAGTGGGGAGTGGCAGGGTGGCAAGAAGGGGGTGGCGGCAAACCAAAATTGTCCCCCCCCCCCACCTCGGGCTCCGGCTACACTTCTGCCTCCTAAGCCTATTTCATCTTAACTTCATCTTATGCCCTCTCATTCCAGAGGTTTCCTTCATTTAATCCCATTGTTCCTCAGTAAATATATCTTCTGAATTAATGTTGTATTTTCTCCCCTGCAATAAGCAGTAAGAAATCAAGGTTTCTGGCTCCCTCCCCCCACCTCCTCCACCACCGCCATTTATTCTGATCTTTTAAGGCCTGATACTTCAAATTACCCTGACTTTAATTTATTTGCCATTTTAATTTTACTTTCCTTCAACAATTTATTAATAAATGAATCATCTCATTCCATAATTCAATATCTTTAAAATAAGATCTGCAATGTAATTACTGAACCTACAGATAGAATAATTTCCACTGAGGCAAGTATTCTTAGACTAAATGTTGTTATGTAATGTTCATCTAAACACGGTGTAACTGGTTTCCACTTGTTTGCCAGAGGAAAAATTGAATGTTACTCTGGATGGAAACATCTGCATTCTGATTATGACATGGCTATATAAAAATAAAAGAGACATCCAGTCTATTAAACTATAAAAATAGAAACGGAATAGACTTAAAACATCACAGTAAAGATAGCTAAAAAATACGTCATGAGTTGCAACAGTACAGCAGAAACAGGAGGTAAAATCATGAGCATTTTTTTCACCAATTTTATGTATGGAGCAAGATAGAGAATATTACTGGAACTGTGTCCTGTGCTTGATGATACTACTGGGGAACATAAGAATAGCCATACTGGGTCAAACCAATGGTCCATCTAGCCCAGAATCCTGTTTCCAACAGTGGCCAATTCAGGTCACAAATACCTGGCAGAAACCCAATTAGTAGCAACATTCCATGCTACCAATCCCAGGGCACGCAGTAGCTTCCCCATGTCCATCTCAATAGAAGACTGTGGACTTTTCCTCCAGGAACTTGTGCAAACCTTTTTTAAACCCAGATGCACTAACCACTGTTACCACATCCTCTAGCAACAAGTTCCAGAGCTTAACTCTCTCTAATCCAGAGAGATTATTTACACTCTGGTCTTAACGCAGTAAGGGCCCTGTTTATAAAGGCGTGCCACTGTTTTTAGCGTGCGCTAAAAATTAGTGCATGTTAACCGTGTAGATGCCCATAATATTCCTATGTGCATCTACACGGTTAGTGCATGCTAAAAATGCTAGTGCGCCTTTGTAAACAGGACCCTTAGTGTTGCATTAGAACATTATGCTAAGCTTCAGCGTGAAGGGGTAAATATTCAGCCGGCGGCACTCAGTATTTTGCTGACCACCGCTGGCATTATACCCAGAAATTCAGTGCTGGGCCATGTCCATGCTTCGGCATTGAATTTCCGGGTTTGCGGAGCCGTCTATGAGATATTCAGCACTTAGGTCTCCTTTTACCAAACCACGGTGATTGCCGCACGGCAAATGTGATGAAGCCAATAGGAACTGAATATGCTTTGTTGCATTTGCTGCACCTGGAATCATTACCGCAGCTTAATAAAAGAAGCCCTTAAACAGCTATGGAGCACTACATAGAGATAGGACTGAGCTTTTTGCAGTCCTGTTTATGCAGTACCTTGGCTGGTTCAGTGCTGGCTATTGGCACTTAACCAGCCAAGTGCTGACTCCGCCATCAGAATGCCCCCAAAACAGCTGGTTTTGCTTTAGCACTAACCAGTCATTTTCAGCGGCATTAACCAGATAAGTGCTGCTGAAAATGATTGGTTAGGCCTGAACTTGTGATTTAACTGGTCAGGAGCCATTTCTGGTCAGTTAAATTACTTTGAATATTGAGCCCACAGTGTTGTAATGTGCATCCTTAAACTTTTTTAGTCCTGATGCAATAAACTAATGGCATACAAGTTACCTCAGTGTTAAAAAGTGAGTGCTGTCATAAAAAAACATTGCACACCACTGCAGTAATATGCAGTGCATCAAGAATAAAATATCTACCTTATCAGTGCAAGAGTGGGAACTGATTCATGCATTGACAGAAAGGGACACATTTTAAAATAATAAGCCTTCCAGACCTTGCAATACCCATCTTCATCTCCTACCCCACCTTAAAAAAATTTTCTGGTGGCTTACTAGGCCTCTGAAACCCCCCACTCCCTCCTCCGACAGCATCCCCCCCCCCCCCCCACATTATTCTCAATAGAGGAGGGTGAATAGTGGAGTCCTGCAGGGATCTGTACTATTAATATGTTTATTAATAATCTGGAAATCAGTCTAGCAGAGCTATTTTGTAAAAGCTAAAGTCGATTTATCACCTTTACAGAAACTCCCAAACAGTGGTGTAGCCAGATGTGTCAAAAGTGAGTGGGCATACATTATTTCCCCCATGCTCCCCCCCCCCCCCCCCCCCAGACCTCAAATTCAATGAATACCTGAGCTGGAGGGAACCTCAAGCTCCGCCAGCTGAAGATATCCTTCTTTAGGGGCTCAGAATGCTCCCGAACTTACTGCAGCTAGTGGCACTCTCTACGAGCTGCCGCCAAGCTGGCCCTACTCCTCCTGTGCATGTGCAAAATCCAAGCATGCGTGGAGGGGGAGGGGGTGAACTGATGCAGCAGCGGCCCATAGATAATGCTGCCAGCTGCAGCATGTATGGGAGCATTCTGGGCCGCTGAAGCTGGACCTCTTCAGCTGGTGGGGCTTGGGGATCCCTGCCAGCCTTAACCACAGTGCCACAAGTTTAGGTGGGCCTGAGCTCAAAGTGGGTGGGCCCACCTGTGGCTATACCAGTGCTCCCAAATACAAAGCATTACAGTATTCAACAAGAGGTAAGATCAGTAATTGAACTAAAATCTAAAATGATCCTAAAAAATAAATAGGATTTGCTCCCTAATCCATCCCTTCCCATCTTGTCATTTCTTAGAGCAGGCTTGTCCAACCTTTTTCTATCGGGGTCCACTATTTATATTTTGTAACATTTGGAGGGCCAAAACACACACTGTCATATTTTGCGGCACATTTTGTCAATAGTGGCAAAATACAACAGTGCATTGTCCCTTTCCCAGCCTTCACCCGGTCTCTCTCTTTCTCATGTACTCCCCCTCTCCCAGTCTCTTTACCCTCACCTGGCTTCAGCTGCAAAAGAAACAGTGGGATTCCTGCTTCCCCACTGCAATACAGCTTTCTGAAACCAAAAGACCAACCTGAACTTCCAGCACTACATGGCTCAAGCTTACAGAGAGCTGAGTTGTGGCAGGGAAGCAGGAATCCCGCTGTAAGCATCTCAAGAATTGCCCAAGCTTCCGAGGGCCAAAAAAAGCTCTAGGCAGGCTGGATTCTGGCTCTTGGGCCGTAGGATGGACAAGCAAACAAACCTTTTCCGGAGACGGGAAGGCGGTAGAACTAGAGGACATGAATTGAGGTTGAAGGGGGCCAAACTCAGGGCCAAAAAAAAGCTCTAGGCGGGCTGGATTCTGGCTCTTGGGCCGTAGGATGGAAAGCAAACAAACTTTTTCCGGAGACGGGAAGGCGGTAGAACTAGAGGACATGAATTGAGGTTGAAGGGGGCCCGACTCAGGACTAATGTCAGGAAGTATTTTTTCACGGAGAGGGTGGTGCATATGTGGAATGCCCTCCTGCGGGAGGTGGTGGAGATAAAAAGGTTAATGGAATTCAAACATGCGTGGGATAAACACAAAGGAATCCTGCTTAGAAGGAATGGTTCCATGGAATCTTAGTGGAGATTGGGTGGCAACGCCGATAATTGGAAACAAGACGGGAGCTGGGCAGACTTCTACGGTCTACGCCCTGATTGTGACTGAATAGATAAGGGATGGGCTGGAGTGTAAATTTAATGGGCTTTGATGTTAGCTTCAGAACTTAGTACAAGAACAGTACTAGGCAGACTTGTACGGTCTGTGCCCTGAGAAAGGCAAGGACAAATCAAACTCGGGTATACATATAAAATATCACATACCATGTAAAATGAGTTTATCTTGCTGGGCAGACTGGATGGACTGTACAGGTCTTTATCTGCCATCATTTACTATGTTAAGCCTGTCCTAGAGACTGCTACAGGGAAAAAAGGTGCTGGTGGTATCATCAATAACCAAGTACTGGCAGAAAATATTTCGGTCATTACTGTAAATGACCCCAGTGCTGAACATCTAACAAGGCTGTACATATTGACTTCCCTGCAGGTGTTTCTTCCAGGACCAAACTTCTCATTATTGAAGTGATTTAGGTCTTTCTCTGAGTTTGTGGAAAAATGCCAAGTCCTCTTGATACCCTGCATCCTGTGAGGAAAAATAGCAATTAATCACACTTCTATGTTTACTCACACAAGGGTGCAGCTTCACTAATCAGCATTCACCTTTCATTAGCCTGAATATTCTCATAAGCTTTCTTTGCTTGTTTCTCTAAGCGACCAGCTCAGCTTGATCCCACATGTACTGGCAAGTGAAATCTCTACAGAGCCATCGCTTATTGCAAGGAGGAAGACTTTTTATTCCATTCTTTCGAAATCTTTATCAAACAGAATATAGCAAGCAAAAATGTAAAAACGCAGATCTTGTATAGGATGCAAATATATAGGTACAATATAGATAAATGCAATATATGTCTTGCATTTTCCATTTCTAACAGGCTGGACCTGATTACAAGATTCTTTATGGTCAATGGTTGATCCTATATGAAAGCTGAAGAGGGGATACAATTTTCTTCCCTTCTAGAATCTTTAACTATTTTATTAATTTATGTATTTATTAGGATTTATTTACCGCCGTTTTGAAGGAATTCACTCAAGGCGATGTACATCAAGAATAAGTCAAACATAAGCAATAGTCAATTACAGCAGTAAAAATATTCAAACAACAATACAGAGTATGGCATAGTATGCTATGTTACAATACAACACAATACACAACAAAACATTTTAATAGACAATATAGGATGTAAGCAAAGTAGAAACATATAGATAGATAACACAGAGTAACTGGAGTAAGAAAATAAGGTACTAATTTAAATGCAGTGCCTTCTTTAGAGTGCAGAAACAATTCACAAAATTTACACAGATGCTTAACTTGTCATTCCAGAGCAGTTCTGATTTATATATAGGTCTGATCAAAAAAGTATTTACAAGTCTACAGGCACCACGGGGGATTTCATATTTCTACACCCAATAGAACACATGCATATGGCTGCAAAAATCTACTGTTTCATAAACACAGACGGATTTGTACTGTAGTTGTACCCTGGACCCTCACATATAATCACTAGGTTGAGTTCTTGTTTCAAAGAATGGAATGGAATTCAAGTGCTCAGAAGCTAAAGCAGACTCCTTGATGAGTCCCCTTTCCCTATGTGTCCTATCTGTCTGTCCTACCCTTATCCCTTATTTGTCCTGTCTGTCTGTCCTGATTTAGATGGTAAGCTCTTTTTGAGCAGGGACTGTCTTTTCTTCATGTTCAATTGTGAAGCACTGCGTATGACTGGTAGTGCTATAGAAATGATTTATAGTAGTAGTAGTAATTGATGAGGGCAATCCACCACCTCATTCCGAGATCCTCAGCCAAAGTTCTTAATGTTGCACCCAAAGGCTATCCCTGGGCAGGAGACAATTCAGTTTAATTGTGCTGCAATTTCTCTTCTACAGGCATGGATGTGCCCAGACTAGGAGAGAGTTGAAACTCAGGAAGCCTCCATCCTGCAACTGGAATTCATTTGGTTGCACTTAGAATCTTACAGAGTCTCTTCAATGCTAGCTTGATCTAACTAGTCGAGCTAATGCTGACTCATAGGACACAATGTTAAACCTACACAGATTTCTCTGTGCAACATTAGGGGCATGCTAAATGAGATAGCAGGAGTACTAGCAATAATAGGGCTAAGGTTTAGAAAATTCACATTCAAGTGCAAATTTATAGTAAGACTACCTCAAAAGTACACTGTAACTGTGGGCACTTTCTTTAAATTAGTCCCCTTATTTTCTAACTCCTCTTACCTGTCTATATGTTAACCATCTCTCTGACCTCAGGTGCACCTTTCTTTAAATTAGTCTCCTTTGTTTTCTAACTCCTCTTTTTCACGGTTTCATGGATAGTAAGCTTTTGGACCGCAGCCGGAACTGAGGCAGACAAGTCACCTGGGCTGGCACAAGGCAGGAGTCAGAACAAGACAGGACTAGGCAAGACTGGGCTAGACAAGACAGGACTTAAACAAAGCAAGGCAGAGGCAACAAAGTACAATAGACAAAACAAGGACCGGATCCAGATGAGACAAAGAAAGCAAGGCAAAGGGGCTAGAATTGGAACCCAGACAGAACAAGGCAAGACTTGGAACTAGATTAAAACTGGGACTGGGACCCAGGCAATACAAGGCAAGGCAGAACAAGGCAAGACACAGAACTAGATTAAAACTGGGTCCAGAAAAGGGCAAGACAAGGACAAGGCAAGGACTGGATCTGGACAAGACGAGACAAGGCAAGGCTAGGCACAACTGGACAAGACAGACAGGCAAGACAGAAGCAACACTATAGACAAGGCAGTAGCCAGACTTGACTAGGCAGGATCAGGAACCAGGAACAGACATGGCTAGGCAGGATCAGGAACCAGGAACAGACTTGATTTGGCAACGGGAACAGACTTGGCTAGGCAAGAACATGATTCAGGAACAGACGGCTTGGCAGCAGGAACAGACTTGGCTAGGCAGGAACAGGATTTAGAACAGACTTGGCTTGGCAACAGGAGCAGGATTCAGGAACAGACTTGGCTTTGCAACAGAAACAGGATTCAGGAACAGACGTGGCTTGGCAAAAGAAACAGGATTCAGAATCAGACTTGGCTTGGCAATAGAAATAGGATTCAGGAACAGATTTGGCTTAGCAGGGACAGGAACAGAGCTTGATTTTAGCAGAAAGCAGAAACAGGGTTTTGGCTTTAGCAGAAAGTAGGAACAGAGCTTTGGCAATAGCAAAAAGCAGGAACAGGGTTTAACTGTAGCAAAAGTCTAGAGCAAGGCTAGGGCTAGACTAAAAGCAGGAGCCAGAGGTAGTCAAACTGTAACAGACACCAAAAGCAGGATGTGGCTATAGAGCCAGGCTTTCATGAACAAGGTTCAGAAACAAGACACACAGAAACAAGGCTTTCAGGAACAAGAGTCAGAAACACAATAAGCAGGAACAAGACTACACAGGAGTCAAGCTTCAGGAACAAGATTTACAAAAGCAAGGCTTTCAGGAACAAGATATTCAGAGACAAGATTCACAGGAACAAAGCTAGGCTGGAATCAAGGCATACAGGAACAAAGCCAAGCAAGAACTGGATCTAAACAGGGAACACAAAGACAAGGTTAAAAGACCTGTTCCAAAGGCAAAGGCATGAGAGTTCCAAGGTCCTTTATAAAGGACTTTACTGATGATGTCTCAACTTGGAAAGAGGCTTGATTGGATAGCAGGAACACCAGAGCGAGACTTGAATAGCAGGAACACCAGAGTGAGGCTTGGATAGCAGGAACAGCAGACAACAGATGCAGCAATGCAGAGACAAGGCAGTCTGGAGAAGCTTCAGAGCCAGATCACTGGAAAAAAAAAGGTGAGTCTGGATGCAGGGGCATGGCCACAGCTGTGATACTCTTACTCTCTTACCCATCTATATGTTCCATCTTTGATTATACCCTATGCTGTCTATTAAAATGTTTTATTACATATTGTGTTGACACTGTAAGTAGTATAGTATGCCATACTTTGTATTGTTAATTGAATATTTTTACTGCTGTAATTGTCTATTGCTTATGTTAGATTTATTCTTACTGTACACTGCCTTGAGTGAATTCCTTCAAAAAGGTGGTAAATAAATCCAAATAAATAAATAAATAAAACCTTCTGGCGCACCAGATCAGACCATAACCAGTAGGGGTGTGCACGGCTAAAAAATAGCTTGGTTTTTGAACTCATCTTAAACAAATTTTTCCTAATTTGTAGATATTTTTTCATTTTAAAAAATCATTTCATTCCTTGCATCCCCCCCCCCCCAGATTCAATAAAGGTTGCTCAAAGTTGGGTGTGCAAATCTGAGCACACATGGCAGATGCATGTGCAAATGAATGAGTTAACTAGGTGTCAACCATCAATCACTGGAGTTAATTTGCATCAATTTCTATTTGTGCATGCATTTGGCCTAGTCACTATTCTATAACTCTGCCCCTAAATTTCATTGTGTACAGCTCAAAAGGGGGCGTGGCCAGGGAAGGGGTATGGGCAGGTCAGGAGTATCCCCAGAAATTAGGTGTGATGTTATTTACGCACCTAACAGCCATCAATTGAGTGCAAGAATTTGCACTAGGTTCAGCAGGCGTAAGTCTTTGTGCACAAAGCTGAGTGCAGGAATCTTATTTAAGCACTTATCACTAAGCAATCTTTCTAGATTTGCCGCTTATGAGTAGATTCTATATATGGCACCTGGAAAATCTGAGTGGAAAAAATTTCCGCCTAAGCGTAAAGGGGCCGCAAAATGGACGTGCCTAAAATTGAAACCAGCGTGTGTCCATTTTTGGCCTGAGACCTTACTGCCACCCATTGACCTAGCGGTAAGGTATCATGCACTACCTGGGCAGTAAGCATGCAGTGTGCACCAACTGCCATTTACCACCGGGTAGGCAACCCGCAGTAGAAAATATTTTCTACCATGTGTTTTGGCACTCCCCAAATTCTGAATTATCGCCTGTAGCACACGGTAGCCGGGCGGTAATGCTGATTTGGCACATGCTGGACATGTGCAGGTGTGCAGGCCCTTAGACGCCTTTGTCAAAGGGCCCCTGAAATTACAGAGTACTCTAAGTGCAAAGGGATTTACACGGGCAGAGCATAAGTGGGACATAGACAGGGTTCCATTTACACACATAGCTTCTAGAGTACTCTACGTGCAAGGTGGTGAACACAGGGGTAGAGCATAGGCAGGACATAGGTGGGGTTCCATGTACGAACATAGCTACCAGAGTACTCTAAGTGCAAGGGGGTATACACAGGAGTAGAGCCTAGGTGGGACATAGGTGGGGTCCCACTTATGCTCATAACTTACAGAGCACTCTAAGTGCAAGGAGGTGTACAGAGGGGCAGAGCGTAAGTGGGACATAGGCAGGGTTCCATGTATACATGTAACTTCCAGAGTACTCTAAGTGTAAGGGGATATACACAGGAGCAGAGCATAGACAGGACATAGGTGGGGTCCCACTTACACATGTAACTAACAGAGTAGTCTAAGTGCAAGGGGTTGAACACAGGGGCAGAGCATTGGCGGGACATAGGCAAGGTTCCATTTATGCACATAACTTACAGAGTATTCTAAGTTATGTGCATCCCTGTTGTATTTAGGCACCTGCAGTAGAGCTGGTGTAACTTCAGGTGTGCAAATGTTAAGTGTGCCGATGCTAGATTACACTAGTATTCTATAATGGAACCTGGGTCCAGAGTGCTGTTACTGAGTAGTTGGCTGATATTCAAAGTGATTTGAATCATCTAGGGCCACCTAATCGCCCATATACAGTGGCACTTAACTGGTTAGTGCCACTGAATATTTGCGGTTAGTGCTTGTCATGTCCCCTACCTCAACGTAAACGGCATCCTTGGGCTGCGCAGGGTCCCGTCGACACGCACACTTACTGGCACAGCCCTGAGCCATATGTGTGTGGTTCTTCTCTGGCTGCAGGCTCCTTGATTGCTTTGCTTCCATGCACCTGGCTCTGCTCTCTCTCTCTCTCTCTCTCTCTCTCTCTCTCTCTGCCTGGCTTCCAGGCTCCTTGATTGCTTTGCTTCCACCTACCTGGGTCTGCTCTTCCTCTGCCTGGCTTCCCTTGCTTCTCTCCTATTGGTCTTCCGGTTCCTCCTTCCCCTTCTCTTGTCCTATGACTGTGCCCCTTCTCCCTGCTGATGTCAGACGCCAGCACTTTATTAGCTGAGCTCTCCCTAGATTCCTTGCTTCGGCTTCTACTTTGGTAGGTGTTAATTGCTCAGTAGTGTGCTTCTCCTCTACTTTGTTCTTTGTTACTGACTCTGCCTGTACCTGGATTACTCTTGTGTCTGCTGCCTGCCTACTGACTCTGCCTGTACCTGGATTACTCTTGTGTCTGCTGCCGGCCTTCTGATCTTGCCTGTACCTGGATTACTCTCTTGACCTGCTGCCTGCCTACTGACTCTGCCTGTACCTGGATCACTCTCTTGCCTGCTGCCTGTCTGGCCGTAAAGTTCATCACCTCGCTTCCTGCTCCATCTCATAAGCTTTGCAGGCCGCCCACACCTAGGGGCTCAACCTCTGGGGAACGGTGGTCAGCGCAGGTGAAACCTGGGATTGTCTGGCCACCATGCAGAACCTGGTCCGAGTACCTGGCTCGGCAGTGCTCTACTAGGTACAAGAACTCACAGGTCTGACAGTGCTTGAGCACTTGTAGTGCTCCAGGGGCAGAGTTGGCACTTATGAGGTAAAATGCTGATATTCAGCCCTTGACTACATAGGCTAACTGCTTAAGATGGGCCACATAAATATCAGTCCTATCTTTAAGTAGTTCATCTTATGTAGTTAAGGGCTGAAGATTACACTTAACTGCATGAGCTTTAACAACCATCCTATAAGTGGATATTCAATGCTGGTACCCAGAGATGGCACGGCACTGAATGTCTGGAAATATAGCCGGTGGCAGACATAAAAACGCTGACCACAGCCAGCTGAATATCTGGCCCTAGGTTCTCACCACATGTCATCAGGGCACTTTAATTATCCTCGTGTCACTCACCTTCACATTCAGGGCTAGTAATGACTATCAATCATACATTATGGTGTCACAAGAATATTTCAATATCTGTAGAAAAGGGTGTTCCATTATACAAGAATTTTGGTAAAACATTTCCAGGAGCGTAGATGCAATTAATTTTGTCTGCTCATTGTGGATTTTCCCTATTAGAGTATCGTGAATCCCTCAACCCACCTGCAATAAATAATGACAAGTTAGCCAGACCAAAGTTTCCTTGTAAATGTGTGATAAATTATAAAAATGAGAAGTATGTAGTTTTTGATCTCCACAGCTTTCTTTTTTTTTTTTTTTCAAAGTGAGCCTCCATTTATATCAAAGGTCCGAAATTATGGAATGCGCTGCCCGTTGAAATTCGTTTAATACAGAATATGGATCAGTTTTAAAAAGTTTTAAAAACTCATTTATTTTTTTAGGCCTGGTTCCCTTGATGTATGATATTATTTTATAGTACACAAATCTAACCTGTTATATGTTTTATTGTTAGAGTAATATAGTAATTTTTATAGTTTGTTGAATACAGAAATAATTTTTGCCGTTTTGTCCTTTTATACTTTGTATGTGGCATGTTCCCTGCTTAGACTCTTGCAGATATAACGGGTTATAAATAAAGTTTTATTGTTATTATATTATATATTATATACTATATATATATATATATATATATATATATATATATATATTATATCACCATCACGGTACTATGTAAGCCACATTGAGCCTGCAAATAGGTGGGAAAATGTGGGATTCAAATGCAACAAAATAAATAAATAAATAAATAATCATTATTATTATCTGCTCCACCTGTGGGTGAGATCTCCGGAACTAACACCCCAGGCTAATGTCTGTTCATAGCTTAGGCTGGATATTAGAAGTAGTATGGGATCCTTTTACTAAGCTATGGTAAAAGGGGCCATACACTAGTGGTGGCGGCCATTTTTGCTGTGCGTCAGGGCTCCTTTTACCGCAGACAGGTGAAAATAGCCAAAAATAGAATGACTGTGCGGTAAGTTTGAACTTGTCGCGTGGCCGTTTTGGGGCAGAGCACTTACCGCCGGGTAACCCAATGCGGAAATATTGTTCAATATTTCCGCTAGCACCAGAAATGGCGCGCACTGGGTTGGAGCTACCACCGGCACCCACATTGGGCCAGCGGTAGTTCCGGGTTGCCACGCGGCAACCCTTTAGTAAAAGGGATCCTATGACTTGTCTTTTTTCTTACCTGTATGTCTTTAGACATTCTATAATCTTTCTGTTCTGTCCCTGTGATTGGGGACTTTGAATTGAGCTGTACATTTTTTAAATTGTTTTCTTTTTTTCCCCTTGTTTTTCTTTGTAGTATTATATTTTCTTTTTATGGCTCAAGTGGCTATTTGTATGGATATATTGTTCAATTGCATAAATAAAATAGTTTTTAACTGTGCATATGGTCATAGTGACACACTGTGAAGATCTGCAACAGACAGTGCTGACAGACTGATAAAGAAAGGTGTAGGACATTTTAATGATAGGAAGATTGACAGGTTTAACTAAAAATCTACTTTACAGATACTCGTCCATATGCTATGCATTTATACAATATGCAAGGTTAGAGCTGTCGGCTATGAAACAGTTTTTGTCGGTTTATTTTGATCTTCTTAGGATTCTTTTCCTTCTTTGAATTTCCTTCTTTTTTTGTTTTTTTTCTTGTTCAAGGACAGAATGGAGAATTTTACTGTTGGCATGTGTAGTGATCTAATTGAGGTATTTTGTTACGTAGGTATATTTGCTTTAGCTCTACATAAATGTTTGAAAGAGACTACGAACTGAACTAGCAAGTCAAGGTGATATAGGGTTAGGCTTGCAACAAATTATGAGGCGATATATTACCGCACAGGCTAGCAGCTTCATTCATGCAATTGTTATAAATTCAAATTAGCACCACATCAAATTTTTACATGCAATGTTGCTACAGGAACCCATCAAAAAAAGATAATGAAACCTATCTTTGCTGTGAAAACCAGCCTGTAAAGGTACAATTGCATTTTTTTTTATTTAGAGATCTCTACTACACCTATTACACTATGCTCAGCAGAAAACAAACATCCAAAAGATTACAATTTAAAACAACATAGAGAGACACACTACAGATCATAACTAGAAAATAGTACATAAAAGCAGAAAATGTATCTTCAACAAGACATCAACTCAAGACCAACATAAATCAGACAAATCCTCAGATGGTAGGAAGCTGTAACAGATTCACATGCTTGCTGAAAGTTTATATAAATAAGCATGCCTGAATTTTCAAAAACAAATTAGTTTGCTGATATGGCATCACAACAGCTCTGAGTTTCAATACGATTTCGCAAGTAGAGGTCTAGACATGAAATTACGAAGGCCAAAACCCATGGTAACTTCTGGAATGTAGGGATTTTTGCATAATTTTGCATGTGAAGACTCATTGTTTCCGCCCTTAGTTGGTTATCATCCAGGTCAATATTCACACCAGGCTGCAAGCATATTTTTTTTAAATAAATGCTGGCCGCAATGTTCAGAAAAGTACATATATACAGTCAGTGCTTTTTTTGTGAGATCCGGCTCACCTGCCCACTCCTTCCATTCGTGCACCCGTGCTCCCTGCCTTGAAATCTTTAGTTTGACCGAAGTCGCGGTGAAGAGGCAGTAAAAGCAGCAGGCAGTCAGACACTGGCAGGCAGGCTCGCCTCCTCGTCGCTTCCCTTCCCTCTCAGCACGTCCTGTCTTCCTCTGATGTAATTTCCTTTCTGCGAGCGCGGGACGCGCTGAGAGAGAAGGGAAGCAACGAGGAGGCGAGCCTGCCTGCCAGTATTTGCCTGCCTGCTGTTTTACTGCCGCTTCGCCGCAACTTTAGTCAAACTAAAGATTTCAAGGCAGGGAGCACGGGTGCATGAACGGAAAGTCAGGGAGCTGAGGGAGGGTGGGGGGGCTGGGGTTTGAATGAATCGCTGGACATGGAGGGGAGGGGAGGGCAGGAGAGAGAGAGGAGAATCGCTGGACAAAGATGGGAGGGGAGGGCAGGGGAGAGGAGAATCGCTGGACATGGATGAGAGGGGAGGACAAGGGGCAGAGGAGAATCGCTGGACATGGATGAGAGGGGAGGGCAGGGGAGAGAGGAGACATGCTGGACATGGAGGGGAGGGCAAGGAAGAGAGAATTTCTGGACATGGATGGGAGGGGAGGGCAGGGGAGAGAGGAGAATCGCTGGACATGAATGGCAGGGGAGGGCAGGGGCAGAGGAGAATCGCTGGACATGGATGAGAGGGGAGGGCAGGGGAGAGAGGAGACATACTGGACATGGATGGGAGGGGAAGTCAGCGAAAAGAGATTCGCTGGACATGGATGGAAGGAGAGGGCAGGGGAGAGAGGAGAATCATTGTACATGGATGAGTGGGGAGGGAAGGGGTGAGAGGAGAATCGCTGGACAAGGGAGGGGAGGGCAGGGGAGAGAAGAGACATGCTGGACATAGATGGAGGGGAGGGAAGACAGGAAGGAGATGCACATGGATGGGAGGGGAGGGCAGGGGAGAGAGGAAAATGCTGGAAATGGATGGAGAGGAGACCAGGAGATAGAGGAGAATTGCTGGACATAGATGGATGGAGGAGTTGGCGGGGAGAGAGGAGAAATGCTGGACTTGAATGGAGGAGAGAGGAGAGAGAATTATTGCTTTATATGGATACAGGGGAGAGAAGACAGAGGAGAAATGCTGGACATGGATGGAGGGGAGAGGAAAAAAAAGAAAAAGATGCACATGGATGGAGATGAGAGAAAGGGAAGAGAGGAGGAAAACTGCACATGGATGGAGAAAATAGGCAAAAGCTGGATCCACGTTATACCTCCTCCAGTCAATTCCATGGAGGAGGACCCAGCTTTTACTTATGGATGTAGGGCAAGAAATGAAGAAGAAAGGAGGAAAGTAAAGAAATAAATGGAAAGGAAGCCCTGGAAATGGAGTTAAAGGAACAGATAGAGAGCAGCAGAATCAGACACTGGAACCAATATGGATAGAAAAACAAAGTCACCAGACAACAAAGGTAGAAAAAATCATTTTATTTTCATTTTAGTGTTTGGAATATGTCTAATTTGAGAATTTACATCTGCTGTCTTATTTTACACTGGGTATACTGGAGCTGTAACAGCTTACATAAATTATTTATAATGAAAAAAATCACGTTATTTTTTTCTCCTATACTAGTGTAATATTTTCAATGATGTCTGTTTATATACGCCATGGCTGGTATAAGGGGTGTGGCTAATGTGGGTGTGGCTATAATAGGGGTGGAGCCATATGTGGTGACCCTGCCCATAATGAGTACCGGCACCTTTTTTTCTACTAAAAAAGCACCGTATACAATGCTGCTGTACAGATAGGCGGCTCCTGATGGATTCAATGAACGTTTCGAATAGAACACCATTGTTTAATCTTGTGCATTTGGGTTGGAGGGAGGGTTAGATTTTTCTGTTTTAATTGTTCTAACATTTTTCTGTTTCATGCTTTACTTTTTTCTATTATATTACAATTTATCCTTTTCAAATATTTAATGGGCGGAGCCACCAGGAGCTTTTGAACACTGATGCGCCATTTTGTAAGTCACAACACCGGTAGTATGAGTTAGTCTGGAGTCATCACCCTAGTACCTGAGGAAGTTTCTACAATGAAACCCATTTTATTATGGACTCACAGATTTTGACCGATTTGGCGGCTGATTTTATTTTCACTTTTGAAATAGGGTTTAACTTATTATTGTGCTCATTTATGAATAAGATGCATGATAAACATTTGCACACGATACTATTGACCAACATATAAGGGACAGGATGAAAGACAAAAATTAAAAAAGGACTCCACCCATAGAAGGCCTGAATCTATACAGGGTTAATGCTTATGTGTTCCCTTCCACAA
This sequence comes from Microcaecilia unicolor, assembly GCF_901765095.1. Classification (NCBI taxonomy): domain Eukaryota; kingdom Metazoa; phylum Chordata; class Amphibia; order Gymnophiona; family Siphonopidae; genus Microcaecilia; species Microcaecilia unicolor. The sequence goes on along the minus strand of NC_044039.1, from coordinate 182,313,233 downwards.
ATTTATATATTTTAAGTTGACTAATGATGTAAGCGTTTGACTTTTTTATTCTATTTATTTTGGGTTCAGTATTGCGATATACTAGAGTTAAGGGACGTTTTTGGACATTGTGCTATATGGAAAGGTGGTGAGTACTTGCTATTGGAGCTTATACATAAAGGGCCCTGTTTGCTAAGGCGCGTTAGCATTTTAATGCGCCTACAATTAGTGCTCGCACTAACTGTGTAGGCGCTTATAGGGATATTGTAGGCACATACACTGTTAATATGTGTACATGGTTAGCGTGCATTAAAAATGCTAATGCGCCTATAACGCGGCCTGTCTCATCTGCTCGTAACCTTGGGTCATCTTTGACTCCTCTCTCTCCTTCTCTGCTCACATTCAGCAGATTGCCAAAACCTGTCGTTTCTTTCTCTATAACATCAGCAAAATCCGTCCCTTCATCTCTGAGCACTCTACCAGAACCCTTATCCACACTCTTATCACCTCTCATCTTGATTATTGTAACCTGCTTCTCACTGGCCTCCCTCTTAGCCATCTCTCTCCTCTTCAATCAGTCCAAAACTCTGCTGCGCGACTCATTTTCCGCCAAAGTCGCTATGCTCACATTAGCCCTCTCCTTAAGTCACTTCACTGGCTCCCTATCCGTTTCCGCATTCAATTCAAACTTCTCTTATTGACCTATAAGTACATTCACTCTGCCGCTCCCCAGTACCTCTCCACTCTTGTCTCTCGGGGTACTCCCCCCCTCGGGTACTCCGTTCTGTTGATAAATCTCTCTTATCTGTCCCCTTCTCCTCCACTGCTAATTCCAGACTCCGTTCCTTTTATCTCGTTGCACCTCATTCCTGGAATAAACTTCCCGAGCCTGTACATCTAGACCCCTCTTTACCACTGCTTTTGACTCCTAACCACTGCTCACTTGCCCTATCCTTTATCCTCACCTCTTTATTCCCCTACCCTTAATTGTTCTGTCTGTCTCTTGTCTTATCTAGATTGCAAGCTCTTTGAACAGGGACTGTCTTTTTGTGTATGGTGTACAGTGCTGCGTATGCCTTGTAGCGCTATAGAAATGATAAGTAGTAGTAGTAGTAAACAGGGCCCATAGCAACAAAATTCAGCCATTCTATATTTTTCCAGCCTAAATTAAATTTCTTAGCTATATGGAGAGAGGCTGAATATCGCTGCTATATGTATCACTAAGCGGAATGCCCTTGCTCCGCCCCAGTGCTGTCCGATTAGAGTCAGAGCATTTAGAAGGAATTTTCAGAGGCACTATCCATATGGAGGCTATTCTATAACCGGGAGCCTACCAAAGGCACTGGCAATGGTTCTTATTTCAGGCCTATTCTATAAAGAAAAGAAAGCGTACCAAAAACGTGCATAAATGTAAGGTACGATCACTGGTGTAAAGACTCGCACTAAGGAGTGTGATAGAATGCACACATTTATTTATTGGGATTTATTAACCGCCTTTATGAAGAGATTCACCCAAGGCACGATGTACAGCAGGTACAGTGTAACATAAAACTTACAATTTTGTTAACAGCATAACAATAGTGAAATGACCAAATATGAACATAAATGCAATAAATGAGGTAAACTTGGAAATGACGAGTTGAAAGTTAGTAATAGGATTAATGTGAAACAGGATCAGAAATACACACATTTAGCACTGCTACAGAACAATCATATAACAGAAATATGATAAATGTCACTACAATCCAAACAGTGCCATAATAAACAGCATACAAGAGCATTCAAATAACATACATATAATACAACGTCAGCATACTAGTAATGGAATATCCAATAAGCACACATTAGAACATTCAAATAACATAGATATGACACTAATGCTGTTCCTACAATACAATGAGACATCTTACTATGTAGCCAGGGGCCAAGTGCAGATATATCTGTTATTCCGTATATAATCTCTTTATACCTGATTGCTTAATTTCCACTATCCAGCTTATAATCGAAAGAGAAAAACGCCTATATTTCGACCCAAATCGGGAGATGGGCGTTTTTCTCGCAAAGGCGCCCAAATCGGTATAATCGAAAGCCGATTTTGGACGTTTCCAACTGCACTCCGTCGCGGAAACGAATAAAGTTAACGGGGTGTGTTGGAGGCGGGACTGGGGTGTGGTTATTTTTATTACATTTGTACCCCGCGCTTTCCCACTCATGGCAGGCTCAATGCGATGGGCAATGGAGGGTTAAGTGACTTGCCCAGAGTCACAAGGCGCTGCCTGTGCTTGGAATCGAACTCAGTTTCTCAGAACCAAAGTCCACCACCCTAACCACTAGGCCACTCCTCCACCGAGGAGAGATGGGCGTCTGTAGCTGATAATCGAAAAAAAAAAGTCGTTTTGACCGCGATTTTGGGTCACTTTTTTTGGACCCTTTTTTTTCACGAACAAGTCCCAAAAAAATGCCCCAACTGCCCAGATGACCACTGGAGGGAATCGGGGATGACGTCCCCGGACTCCTCCAGTGGTCACTAACCCCCTCCCACAAAAAAAAAACCCCACTTTAAAAACTTTTTTCCCAGCCTGTATGCCAGCCTCAAATGCCGTACCCACCTCCATGACAGCAGAATGTGTTCGATCCTCTCACAGCCTTTCCCTGGGTCAGATGTGGCTCTCGGATGCACTACAGGGTCACATCAGCATTGCATTGTGGTGGGTGTAGGGTATTGGGCTCCATGATTTCATTAGCTTGTGTTACAGTCTCATGATGTTGGTAGTTGGTAGGCTCTACTCCAATGGTGCTTTTCCCCCTGCCTACTGGGTCAGAGTGTGCCCTGTTGTGTTTCCTGTTGTAGTCCATGCGGTAGTGGCCATTTTTGTAAGCCAGTTTTAGTTCCCTTCCTGTGTTAGCCACGTTAGACAACTTAGTTCTTCCCTTGAATGTGGCTGAAATAGGGCATTGTACAGCATTCTGCCAGCTCTGACCTACTGCTAATCTCAGTACCAGGGAGACTCGTTGCCAGTGGTGGGGCACAACCTCTGATCTGCAGTTAACTGTGAGTAAGCGTGCTTATTCCAATAAAGGACATTTTCGGAGAGATTAGTCTTCAGGTGTAAACTGGTGTGCCAATGTTATACAGCAGTAACAAGTCCTAGAGGCCTGCGTGTATGCAGGTCCCTGGAGCACTTTTAGTGGGTACCGCAGTGCACTTCAGCCAGGTGGACCCAGGCCCATCCCCCCTACCTGTAACACTTATGCTGGTAAATGGGAGGCCTCCAAAACCCACTGTACCCACATGTAGGTGCCCCCTTCACCCCTAAGAGCTATGGTAGTGTTGTACATTTGTGGGTAGTGGGTTTTGGGGGAGGGGGGTTGGGAGCTCAGCACCCGTGGTAAGGGAATTATGCATGTGGGAGCTTTTTCTGAAGTCCACCGCACTGACCTAGGGTGCCCAGTGTTGGATTATTTGTAGTAAATAATTAGCAGATTTTATACACACAGCTTCAGCTTTAGAAATGTTAATTTCTTTCTTCATCTCTCTCATACACCCCTGAATAATTCACTGCTGAGTCACTTTAAAGTTGAAGTAACAAAACATCTGTTTACTCACAGTTTGTTGTTAGATTATATTCAGACAGGCTTATATATACATAATACTATACATTTGGATTATCAGCTCTTTCCATGTGCTTAGATGGTAATGGATGCTCACACCACCATAGATTCTCTCAGGTTAGGAGAGAACATGAGCTCCATGTGCTGTGCCTAACCCCCACAGGAAGTTGCATAGCTGTGACCTCTCTAAGTAATTCACATCAGAGGTCACAGAGTAATCACAGAGAAATAATAGGTGACAGGCAATGCATGTAAAATACAATACATTCCAACAAACCCCTTCTCATGCATAACTGTCATGCAATTATTTATTCATACAAAGTCCAAGCTTTATACGCAGATTCACAAAATGTTCTCTGGGTAATGGTTTGGTCATGATGTCAGCTGTCATCTCACTGGTGTGACAATAGTCTAGACTGATGACCCCTTCTTTCGCCAGCTCTCGCACGTTGTGGTATTTTGTTGCGATGTGCTTGGTGCGTGACTGAACCTTGTCATTCTGTGACGGTCGGATGCAGCTCTGATTATCTTCCATTATCTGGTTTGGTCTCTTTTCAGCTATTCCAAAATCCAGCAAAAGTTTTTCAATCCACATCAGTTCTCTGCACGCTTCTGATACGGCCACATATTCAGCTTCTGTAGAAGACAGACTCACAATACTTTGTTTATGACTGGCCCATGAAATTTGTACATTTCCATACATAAACACATATCCACTTGTGGATTTATAATCAGAATGATCCCCTGCCCAATCTGAATCACAGTAACATATTAGTTTTGGATTACTATTGGCTGAAATCTTTAATTTACAATCAATGGTACCTTTTAAATACCTTACCATCCTTTTAACTGCAGTCCAATCTGATTTGGTAGGTGAGCTGACCCTTCTGCTCAAAATTCCTACTGCATTTGCTATATCAGCCCTGTATGTGGTAGTTAGATATAAAAGCTTACCTATGGCTGATCTATATTGGATGTTATCTGGTAAAGGTTCTCTTACTGTTTCATCCTTCAGAAAATCAGTGATCATGGGAGTGCTTACAACTTGGGCATCTTGCATACCTAAACTTTCAATAAGCTCATTTATTTTCTGCTTCTGGCTTAGAAGATAAGAACCATCATTTTGTTTCTCAATTTCTATACCAAGATAGTATGACACATTACCAAGTTCTTTTATCTCAACATTCAGGTTTAAATATTTTACAATGTCCTTGTACTCTTGCTCACTTTTGCTTGCAATGAGCAGATCATCAACAAAAGCTAAAATGTATGCATATTGTCCATTTCTGCACCTAGTGTACAAGCATTTATCTGCTTCACCTTGCTTAAATCCTAAATTTGTCAATATTTCATGCAATTTGTCATTCCAACATTTTGCACTTTGCTTTAATCCATAAAGACCTTTGTTTAATTTACACACTAGCTGTCTTTGTTTTGTATTTATGAAACCTGTTGGCTGTTCCATGTACAAGTCTTCAGTTATATCTCCATGAAGAAATGCTGTTTTCACATCAATGTGGTTGACTTGCATGCCTTTTGAGACTGCAATGCTCAGAAGTGTTCTAATTGTCGTGTGTTTCACTACAGGTGCAAACACTTCATCAAAATCTTCTCCATATTTTTGAAGATATCCCTTTGCGACTAATCTGGCTTTATACCTTTCCACTTTTCCTTGTGCATTCCTTTTTAACTTGAATACCCATTTGCATCCTATAGCTTTCTTGCCAGGAGGTAATTTTGTAAGAATCCAAGTATTATTTTTATCCAATGCATCAATTTCTTCTTGTGCAGCTTTACGCCATTCAGCAGCTTCTTCTGCTGGCATTTTCTCAATCTCATCCCATGTTAAGGGCTCTTGAGCTTCTGCTGACTTTGTTAGGTAAGACAGTCTTGGGGGTGGAACACCTTTGTTTTCCCTGGATGAGCGTCTGACAACAGGTTGGTCTGACCTTTCCGCATCCTCAAAATCTGAGAGTCCTTCTCCAATTGATTCCCCTTCTCCAACTGTACTGTCTTCTGCAATGATCCTTTCTGTGTCTGCTTCCTCTGCCTGTTCCTCGTTAGATACAGGTGAGTTGCTTTCAGACATCTGCCTTGGTATGGCATTTATATACACTGGCATGTCTATTATGGTTCTAGTTTCATATTCTGGATGATAAGGCTCATCTGGGATAATCCAGCCTTTATCAACCCTTTTGTTTTCATCAAAATATGTAACATGTCTTATGCCAACAATGCCAGTTTTCAGATTCAAAATTCTATATCCTTTGTGTCCTGGAGCATAGCCAACTAAAATGCCCCTTTCTGTTGTGGAATCCAGCTTATGCCTTCTTTGCTTTGGTACATGAGCATATGCTGTACTTCCAAATGTTCTTATGTGTGACAGGTTTGGCTTCCTACCATGCCATGTCTCATGTGGTGTGCGCTCAGCGCCTTTAGTTGGCATTCTGTTTTGTAGGTACACTGCTGTGAGAATGGCTTCCCCCCATAGTCTTTTAGGGAGATTGCTATCTGACAGCATACATCTGGTCATTTCCACAAGTGACCTAAATTTTTTCTCTGCAACAGAATTTTGCTCTGGTGTATAAGCTACTGTTGTGATATGCTGAATGCCTTCTTGTTCTAGAAATGTGCGCATGCTTTGTGAAGTGAACTCACCACCATTGTCGGTCTGAAGAACCTTTGGTTTTCTTTCAAATTTATTGCTCACCATGGCTACGTATTTCTTCAGCATGTCTGTGACTTGACTTTTTTCTTTCAGCAAATAGGCCACACAATATCTAGAGAAATCATCCAAGAATATTAGCACAAATCTGTTATTTCCCAATGATGGGATATTAAACGGTCCACATAAGTCACTGTGTATTAAGTCCAGCACTTTATTACTCCTATTTCCTGTGTATGCAGGAAATGAGGGTCTCACACCTTTTTGAGTAACACAGTCTATGCATTTCTCCATTTTACCAGCATCTGCACTTATCTGAATGCCAGTGGCTAGTTGCTTACTGTAAAGATCCTGGATCACCTTACAATCACGATGTCCCAGGCGGCGGTGCCAGATTTCCAGACTACATTTACCATCATTCTTCCTTACTTGCGCCATATGTGAGGCTTCACCTGAAATGCTCAGTTTATAAACATCATTATGCATAAAAGCTTCAGCATACACTTCATCATTTTTAGAGATTGTGCACTTACTGTTTTCAAAATGAATCGCAAATCCCTTCTTATCTAATGTAGATACACTAAGCATATTGCAAACTGCTTGGGGAATATACAAGACATCACTTACAGGAATTTCTTTAACTTCATTAGACACTTTGCATTTTAAGAATCCAATTCCTTTTGCTTGGATCTGAGCAGTCCCTGCGTTTGCAGTATTAAGAATACCTTCTTCTGGACTCATTTCCTGAAAGAAATCCTTACAATTGGTTAAATGGCATGTGCTCCCTGAATCCAAAATCCAAGTACTTTCATTTGAATTATTATTTACCATAGTCAAAGATTTTTCTGCCATTAGAAAGCCCTTATGTTTATGATTGTCTTTCATACATTTTCTGCTAGGAAAATTCTTTTGTTCCATTGGCTTAGGTGAGCTAGAGGGAGTGTTTTGTGTTTCCTTACACCATTTAGATACATGTCCCTCCTTTCCACATGAATAGCAAATCAGCTTGCCCTTGGGTGGAGTTTTCCCATAGCTCCGCCTTCCTCTGTTCTTTGCCAAGAAATTTGTTTCATTTCTCTCTGACTTGCTTTGAGAACACATCTCCTCAGAATCATTTATTATGCATTCCTGCCTTAGTTTTGATGTTGCCTGTTCAAAAGATTGCCCTTCAATGGCTTCATTTACAGACCTAAAAACATCAAACTTCTTTGATAGTGAGGTAAAAAGAAATGCTCTTTTCAATGCATCACACATGGGAATTCCAGAAAGTTCTAACTTTTGAAATGAAGACATAAGATGCATAATGTGATCATTACATTTACTTTTATCCCTTAATTTGGTTTCATTCAACTCTGCCAACCAAATTGGTTGCTGTTTTGCATATGTAGTTGCATACATAGTTCTCAGTTTATATAAAATGTCCTTTGGTGTATCTTTTCCCTCCACTAATATGGCTTGTTTCTCTGAGAGAGCTTCCAAAAACATGCACTTCACATAATAGTTTGCATTGTCCCATTCAGCCATATTTTCAGCTGTTCTGTTTTGGTCTAAGCATATATTTAATCCTTTTGCTTGAAGGAGACATATGAATCTTAGTTCCCATTGCTGATAATTAAATTCAGTTAATTTAGGCACCTTGAGAGAGTAGAAAAATGGTGAATTTCCTCCCTCAGCCATTTTCTTAGCCTTCTGTTTGGTGTGGGGGGGGGGGGGGGGGGGGGGGGGGAGAGAGAGACAGACTGAATCTTTCTTTTAAAACTTAAGAGAAAAATGTGGCTTTTTTACTGCCTGGTAATATTTCTCTTCTTTTTCAATTCCTGGCCCTGGGCCCATAACCCTTTTGTTGGATTATTTGTAGTAAATAATTAGCAGATTTTATACACACAGCTTCAGCTTTAGAAATGTTAATTTCTTTCTTCATCTCTCTCATACACCCCTGAATAATTCACTGCTGAGTCACTTTAAAGTTGAAGTAACAAAACATCTGTTTACTCACAGTTTGTTGTTAGATTATATTCAGACAGGCTTATATATACATAATACTATACATTTGGATTATCAGCTCTTTCCATGTGCTTAGATGGTAATGGATGCTCACACCACCATAGATTCTCTCAGGTTAGGAGAGAACATGAGCTCCATGTGCTGTGCCTAACCCCCACAGGAAGTTGCATAGCTGTGACCTCTCTAAGTAATTCACATCAGAGGTCACAGAGTAATCACAGAGAAATAATAGGTGACAGGCAATGCATGTAAAATACAATACATTCCAACACCCAGTTGGTGTCCTGGCATATCAGGGGGGCGAGTGTACTACGAATCGTGGTCCCTCCCACGACGAAATGGCTCAGATTAGGACGTTTTTGAGCTGGGCGTTTTTAGTTTCCATTATCGCTAAAAAAAAACAAACGCCCAGCTCAAAAACGTCCATTTTTTCAAAAATACGGTTCGGCCCGCCCCTTCACGGACCCGTTCTCGGAGATAAACGCCCATGGAGATAGGCGTTTCCGTTCGATTATGCCCCTCCACGTCTCCCATGTTCGTTATGTAATTACCAATTGTATCTTTTACTCTGGAATGGCGATAGCCATGACGGAACAATGTAAGCCACATTGAGCCTGCAAATGGGTGGGAAAATGTGGGCTACAAATGCAACAAATAAATAAATAAATAAAATATACAGACAGGGACAAGATAGGTAGTAGGACGTCATTGGGATAAACAGATGGGTGGCTAAACTCAGGCAAATTCTATCAGTTAAAAAAGATATGAGGAAATGGTCTAAGCTACAGGGTTTGCAGCAATCTAGTCAAGGTGCAGAGTGAATGTATAGTTAGACACCACATGTATTAAAGGTTTGGGATTAGAGCCAGACTTTCACTTGCTTTGTGAAGTAGAGGTAGTCTTGAGTCATACGTAGCCCCTCTGGGAGTATAATTATAATATAATAATATTATATAATGATAGTGTTCTATAATTTACTCACATACCTGTGCACCTCCCCTTGCTCTATCCAAACTCCACCTATGTGCATATACCCACCGGCAAAGTACACACCATCAAATCATGACATGTACTTTTCCAGCTACAAGGCAGCCCTTGTAGAATTACTGACCTTATGTGCAATCACCTTACTTTCTAACTCTTCCTACTTTCTTACCTATCTATATGTTCCATTCTTGCTTTACCCTTAGACTGATTTGGAGAGGGCTCCTCCCAAAGCTGCTGCACCTTTCGTTCCCCTGAAGACGCCACTTTGCTGGCAACACATGGCCCATGTAGGGAACTTGAGAGACTTTTTTTGTTTTAATTTTGTGATGTGAAACAAGCTACACTAGAAAAGTATTGCACTGACCAGGAAGCAAGATTGGATATTGCATGCACGTCAAACAATTGGACTGAAATCTACTGCTTAAGCTAAGTAATAGTATGATATGTGCATATAACTGTTGCACTTAAAAGCAAGACCCTACTTAGTTTTTTTATTAGGAGGAGGCAGGGTGTGCAATGATGTATACAAGGTGTTTTACATCTCAATTCCTGAGTCTCTGCATTTACACCAAAAAAAACTGAGCACACAATAATTATATAATTTATTTATATTTTTGTACATGATTTTGACTTTGATTGTATTGGATTTAATATGGTTTCTGGTTTTGCACATATTGTAAATAGAGGGGCATAATTGAACGAAAACGCCTATCTCCATGGGCGTTTATCTCCAAGAACGGGTCCATGAAGGGGCAGACCGAACCGTATTTTGGGAAAAAATAGACGCCCATGTTTTATTCAACAATGTGTGAGCTGGGCGTTTTTGTTTTTCAGCGATAATGGAAAATGAAAGCGCCCAGCTCAAAAACGAATAAATCCAAGGCATTTGTTCGTGGGAGGGGCCAGGATTCGTAGTGCACTGGTCCCCCTCACATGCCAGGACATCAACCGGGCACCCTAGGGGGCACTTTTACAAAACCAAACAAAAAGGTAAAAGAGCTCCCAGGTGCATAGCACCCTTCCCTTGTGTGTTGAGCCCACCAAATCCCCCTCAAAACCCACTGCCCACAAGTCTACACCATTACTATAGCCCTAAGGGGTGAAGGGGGGCACCTACATGTGGGTACAGTGGGTTTGGGGGGGTTGGACGACTAATAAGCATTAAGCAGCACAATTGTAACAGGTGGGGGGGGGGGGGGGATGGGCCTGGGTCCACCTGCCTGAAGTCCACTGCACCCCCTAACAACTCCTCCAGTGACCTGCATACTGCTGCCAGGGAGGTGGGTATGACATTTGAGGGTGAAAATAAAAAGTTGAGAAACTTCATTTTTTGTGGTGGGAGGGGGTTAGTGACCACTGGGGGAGTCAGGGGAGGTCATCCCCGATTCCCTCCAGTGGTCATCTGGTCATTTAGGGCACTTTTTGGGGCCTTATTCGTGAAAAAACAGGGTCCAGGAAAAGTGTCCTAAATTCTAGCTAAAAACGCATACTTTTTTCCCATTATCGGTGAAATGCGCCCATCTCTGTTCGGCAGATAACCACGCCCCAGTTCCGCCTTCGCCACACCACTGACACGCCCCCATCAACTTTGTCCGCATCCGCGACGGATTGCAGTTGAAAACGTCCAAAAATCGGCTTTCGATTATACCGCTTTATTCGTTTTTGTGAGATAAACGTCCATCTCCCGATTTAGGTCGGAACTTGGGCGTTTTTCTCATTCGATTATAAGCAGGATAGTATACCATGCCATGTATTGTTTTTTAATATTCTTACTGCTGTAATTGTCTATTGCTCATGTTTGATCTATTCTTACTGTACACCGCCTTGAGTGAATTCCTTCAAAAAGGCGGTAAATAAATCCTAATAATAAATAAATAAATAAATAATGCTGCTGAAAATTCACAGATAGAGGTTTATATGTTTAGCGGTGACCACTAAATGTAGAATTCACTTTGAATTTTGGCCCATGTGTGCACAGACACACATTCCTATACATAAGTTCTCAGCTTTCTCTTTCTTGTTTCTGTCCATTATATTGCTTTGAATTGATGTCCTATTAATTCAGTGCTTCAGTTCTTGTGTGTGAATAATGATTATAATGATCAGCCTGGCTAGGTGTCCTTACACTATTCGTATGAATGAAGGGTTTGTACTGAGCTGCAATCCCTGGTTCAGGTTTTGTCATCACACAGTCAATTAAATTCTGGATGCCGAAGGTTTGTGGGAACCATGTTGATAAAAGCAAAAAAGGAAATTGATTTGTGATGAGGGCATGTCAGTGATCTTCAAAAGACAATTATTGCACTAAAGCTGGTTAGGGAAAGGAGACTTCATTATATGGATGAACGAGGCCAGAAATGGCAATTTATCAGTTCAACATGAACAAGTAAGCAACTTTAATTCCTTCATGTTTTTCAGAGGTGATTCTTTTTCATTACCAAATGGAAATGTCTTTCAAACATCTCATAGTCTCCTTTGGTTGACCTGAACATAAGAGAGGTGAAAGGTGTGGACATGCTACCCAACAGTATTAATTATTAACTGCTTAGAAAGGTGATCTGGATTCTAAATTCTCTTAAAGTACAACTCAAGCTTACTGATTGAAAGATGCCATCTACAACTCCAAGATGGACTTTAATATACTGCTCAACTACCCATTCCTGCAGGGCCGGTATTAGGCAGAGACGACCAAGGCGGCCGCATAGGGCCCCGCGCCTAAGGGGGCCCCGCTCTGCCTCCGCTCCGACCTCCACTCGCCTCGGATGACCGTCTGCATCATTCATGATGATCCCGCGGCTCGGCCACTCCACTTCTGGGGAGGGGAGGTTTCATGATAGCACTGAGCTTATTATTTCAATCAGTTTTTTTGTACAAGTTTAGCTTCATTTGTCTTTATTTGAAATTTCATAAATAAAAAAAAATTTCTAAAAATGGAATAATCTTATCAATGGGGTGGAGCTAGGGTGGGGCGGAGCTAGGGCGGGGCTAGGATGGGGCCCCACCAAATTGGTCTGCACAGGGCCCCGCACTTACTAAGACCGGCCCTGCATTCCTGCCTCTTAATTAGTTCTTTTCAACAATATTGGAGGTGCTGAATGCAACACAAATTACACCTTCCTGGACACTAGTGAAGGAGTTTGTTCAATATTGGGGGTGTTCAGCACCCACAGCACCCAGGAACTTACTGAGCAGAGGAGGAAAGGTGACAGATGGAATTACTTATGACAGCTAACTAGTGTTAACTCCATGTATATAATCATACTCATAGATAGGAGACTGATATAAAACATTTCTCCTATAATTTGGTCCTATATGCCAGCATGTTGATTAATAAACTGGGCATGGCCACCACTGTTCCCTCTAAGGTAAGCAGGAGTCCTCCACCAACAGTCATGCCAGTAGGGGGTACTGTTTTACTATCCCATGTTCAATATTGAGACAGGCAAGCTCTGCGTAGGGGAGATTAGGTAGGAAAACCGGTGCTGGGCTGACTTCTACAGTAAGGTCTGTGTCCTGATGGAGGCCGGAGTGGAGCTTTTCAGGTACTTTGACAACAACTTCAGAAATTGTAGAACAAGGCCAGTGCCGGACAGACTTCTATGGTCCATGCCCTAAAAATGACAAGGATAAATCAAGAACAAGTATACATATGATTTAACACTTCATACTATATGTAATGAGTTTATATTGTTGGGCAGACTGGATGGACCACACAGGTCTTTAGCTGCCGCCATCTACTATTTTACTATGGGGTCCTTTTACTAAGGCGCGCTGAAAAATGGCTTGCGGTAGTGGAGGCACGGGTTGTGGGCACGTGCCGACCCATTTTTTTCAGCGGCCTGTAAAAAAGTTCTTTTTATAAATTATTGTCAAAAATGGATGTACTGCAAAATCAAAATTGGCATGTGTCCATTTTGGGTCTGAGACCTTACCGCCTGCCATTGACCTAGCAGTAAAGTCTCATGCAGTAACTGGGTGGTAAAGATCTGTGTGCGTCAAATGTCACTTGGCGCACGTCCAAAAAATAATTTTTATTTTTGGACGCGCATATCGGATGCACACCAAAAATGAAATTACGCAAGAGACACACGGTAGCCGGATGGTAACTCCATTTTGGTGCTTGTTGGGCACGCGTAGACGCTTACGTGGCTTAGTAAAAGGGCCTCTTAGTTACTATATTATTATGCAGGACGTCAGGGAACTTATCTGCCCCTAGCGATTGAAAACACAATATCAGAGCTCCGCCCCCCATTGGCAGCCATGCAATTGGAGGATTCCCACTCAGCTTAGAGGGAACAATGATGGCCACCACTGAAAACTAATCTTCCTCCATTATAGCGTTAAGGAGTCATATTAGAAATCTAGAATGGTTTCAATATGTGCTAGAGATAAAGTGCAGTAAACTGATACTCAAAAAAACAGCTCTAGCAAATCAATTATTCACAAGTGTGATAAAATGTTTCTCAGGAGAAAAAGCCCTCAGAAACCGTCCGCAAACTTGCCAAAGGTTTTAAGCACTGCTACATTGTGGAAACTTTAAGCGTAAAGAGTGCTAGATTTCTATCATTGGGCAATGGATCTCTATTTCCTTGTTTGATAGGTCTGGGTTTTGACAACCCGGACCTGTCAAACTAGTGTGGGAGGACCACTCAGGCACACTCCTCCTGCACTTTTCCTCCTATAATCAGAGCTAATTGCATGCCTATATTTGGATGCATTTAGCTCTGATCATAGTGGCGGTATAGCCCTGCGTTGGAACAGCGCTATTTTTAGAGCGCTATTTGGATCAGTGTGCGGGGCTTCTGATTATCTGCCCTTAAGTACCCCTGCATTAAATCCCAGCAGTTACCATATGCTAATTACTTTATTAGCACATGACTTGCATAAAACATAACCTCAAAAAGAAAAGTGGTAGAGTTGTAGTTAACGCATGCTAAAATCCATGTGAATTCCAAATCCTAATGCCCTTAAGCAACCACAGCCCTAAATAAATAGAAGATAACTGTATGAACGCTTTCTGAATTGAAATAGCTTTGCTGTAGAGTTTCAGACTGCACTATGTATTTCTACATCTCTTCTGTCAGCAGAATTTTTGATACACAACTCAATTACAAATTTATTATGCTCATTTGGAATATCCAGTGTGAAATATAATATCATGTAGGTTCTCAGTGCCGCAGGATATCTATTTCTCAGAGGCACATGCCAATAAATAAAATTTATGAAACTTTGGCCATTCTTATTAATAAATATTTGTACTTTTTACATGTGAGAACTGTTTGCCTTTTTCTCATTCTCTAAGGAGCAGATGATCAAAAGCCTCGCGCTGTTCCAAACAGCGCTCTAAAAATAGTGCTGGAACAGCGCGGGGCGTTATTAGACCTATGATCAGAGATAATGACATGCAAATTTAAGAACGCATTTATCTCTGATCATGGGGTAGAAGTGCGGGAGAATTGTGCCTGACCATGCGCTAAGCACAATCCTCACGCACCTGTTTGACAGCAATGGGCTGTCAAAAGCCCAGACCTGTCAAACACAGGGGCTGGAGGTCCATGGGACCTCCAGACCCCAATTACCCCTGCCCTAAGCAAGGCAAAATGGGGGCTGGAGGTCTGGCAGACCTCCGGTCCTCCAGATGACCCCCCCCCCAGGTTCAAGGAGGGCTGGAGATCAGGTGGGTCTCCAGCCCCCCCCCCCTTACTCCCCTCAGCATTTCTAAAAAGTCCCTGGTGGCCCAGTTGGCGACCGACTCCCCCCCCCCCCCCAGTGACAGGGGTGCTGGAGGTCTGCCAGACCTCAGGTCCCCCCCAACACCCCCCAACACAGTTCAGGGAGGGCTGGAGATCCAGTGGGTCTCCAGCCCCCATAACCCCCCCAGCATTAGCAAGGGGTCCCTGGTGGTCCAGTGTCAATCCCCCTACTCCCCAAACCCTACCTTGAGTTGGAGGAAGGAGATAGCCTGCCTCCCTCCTCTTCGTTTGACGCCGCCTGCAAAATGGCGGGGCCCAACCCTGCCCAGCATATCCTGGGATGCGCTGGGCGGGGCTTCACACCATATAAGACACCATCAGATAGATATGAGTAGCTGAAATGCTGTCGTTTGTCCCCAGCTTATGTGGACCCTGAAGCAGCTTTGCCAAAGTCTGTCTGATTCGTGGCTGTCCAGAGGATTATTGATGACTGTGCATAACCTAAGTACTAACTTCAACCAAGTACATTTTGAATTATATGACGAAGCTAGAAGTTATGTGTGTATATGTTTGAAATTAACACGTTTTAATTTTGTCTTAATGCTAGAAGGTTTTTTAGCCAATGATGAGGTACAGATCTTATTGACCAATATCTAGGTCATTTTGATCGCCAGCAGCTCATTAGACTGACGGATATGGAGCGCCTTGAGTCTTTTCCTTCTTGATAAATAGACATTCACTCATTTATTGTTTGTGTGGATCATTTGACTTATTTGGGTGTAAGTTTATGAGTTATTTTGATTCCACCTCCACTGCTTTAGTTGCATACTGGTCTAAATAAGGAAATCCCAGATTTCATTTCCTCTCTAGTTCCACCCAAAATACATCCCCTTGCTATTTACTGTACTATCTACTGTAGTGTTGGTCATCCCTATTCTGCCTTTGCAAAATGGGATTTTGATGTTTCAAGCAATGGGTGTCCATTTCAGTCTTTTGAGACAACCATATGCTTTGAAAATGAGCGCTATAGTCATGTAACACTTAGAATATTTGTGTTTTAAAGATGATGGACTTAATAATTATACGCATACTATACAATCATTAATGATTGATCAGCTACACCACACCTCAACAAACTGACAAAAACTTAAACAAAGGAAGACCACCAACATGCGGACAACCACCACAGAATGCAAAGAAGGGTCCAAACAAACTCACCTCAACAAAGGAACGACAACTAATAAAAGTCCACACAATATCAAACGTAGAAGACCCATTCCAAACAATCCAAGAGGGCTACATCAACGCCATATCCACAGCAAACAAAACAGCAATACTAACAGACTGGATCATGGCAGAAGACCTTGACCTTCTCTTCATCAATGAAACCTGGATCCATGACCAAAAGGACCCCATAATCCTAGACCTATGTCCTCCAGGATACAAAATCACACACTGGACCAGAAAGGAAAAGAGAGGCGGAGGCATAGCACTAATCTATCAATCCCACTTTACCACCAAAACCATGACACCTCAACTTGAAATGGCCTCAATCAGAATCCACAACAAAACTCTTCGTGATCATTTGAATTGTGTCCTGTTTTACAGACCTCCAGGTAATTGGAACGAAGGCCAGACTAACTTCATGGACTTCATTTCAAACACATGTGTAACCAATTCCAATGTATTAGTAATAGGAGACATCAACCTTCACTTAGAGAACCCAAACTCAATCAATGCATGAGAATGTAAGGAATTCCTCCAATTATGGGATCTCAAATGGCCACAAATGCAAGCAACCCACATGAAAGGGCACACACTTGATCTCATCTCACACAAACTTTCAATAGACCAGAACTTAATAATAACAGATATTAAATGGACAGAAACACCCTGGACTGATCACTACAAACTAAACGTATCCCTACACTGGCGGAAGAAGGGAGTACACCAAATACAAGAACACACATCCTACAGTACAAGAGGTCAAGTAGACACGAAAACATTCTGGCAACAGATATATAACAATGAATGGATAGTACAAACAGACTCCATACACTACCTCATGGAATTGGATAAAGGATGCAAATGCATACTAGATGAAATAGCACCCTTAAGAACAAGATCTTCACGTAAGCATAACTCGATACCATGGTTCAATGATGAACTGAAAAAGCTAAAAACACAATCCAGAAAACTCGAACGAGCATGGAAAAAAAACAAAAGATGAACACACACTCAACACATGGAAACAATTACAAAGAAAGTACAAATACGCTATAAGACAGACCAAAAGATCATACTATAAAACTAAAATAGGGACAGATTACAAAGACACGAAGAAATTATACCAACTCGTGAACAAACTCCTAGACACCAACCTGGTCACTACATTGAATACAGACATCCCATCTGCAGACGAACTTGCTAAGTATTTCAATGAAAAAATTGCAAACCTACGCAACACGCTACCTCAGGACAACACTGACATCGAAATCTTCCTTAATGAGTTGGACCCAACCACGGGAGAATACCCGGCTGACCGAACCTGGTTAAAATTCGCCCTCCTTACCGTCGATGCAGTTGCACAGGCGATCAACAGGTTCTTCAACACTCACTGTAAACTAGATACCTGCCCCAACTACCTAATGAAATCCACCCCTGACCGCTTCATAGTAGACCTCACATCCCACCTAAATTACATGCTACAGCAGGGTCTCTTCCCAAAGGAAAATGTCAATATCCTACTCACCCCGATACCAAAAGACACCAAGAAAAAAACAAATGAAATCACTAACTACTGTCCAGTAGCATCCATCCCATTGTCAGTCAAACTGATGGAAAGCATGGTAGCCGAACAATTTACAGAATATATAAACAAATTCTCAATAATACATGAATCACAGTCCGGTTTTCGCCCCCTCCACAGCACAGAAACAGTACTACACACTCTCCTACCCAAATTCAAGCAGGAAATAGCAATAGGCAAAAATATCCTCCTCCTCCAATTCGACTTGTCTAGTGCATTCAGTGGTGTGCTGGAGCCGGCTCGCAAGAGCCAGTTGTTAAATTTTCTTCCGGTTTGCGAGCCGGTTGTTGCAAATAGCGAGCCGGCTCTGGCTCTCCTCCCTCCCTCCGGATCCGCCTCACCGCCCGCTTGTTTTTTAAATTCTTCGCTTCCCGCGCCGAGTCGCCGACTGTCCTGTGTCCTCCCTTGCCGATTTGCGCTTTAAAAATGGCCGCCGAGACTTCCAGAGGCGGCCTCGCGAGACTTTGGCTGAAGTCTCGGTAGCCATTTTGAAGCACGAATCGGCAAGGGAGGACTCAGGACAGTTGGCGACTCGGCGCTGGAAGCAAAGAATTTAAAAAACAAGCGGGCGCGCGGTGAGGGAGGGAGGGAGGAGAAGAAGAATTTCATAAAACAACTCGGGAGGGGGTGGCAGGGGGGAAAAGAGAGTCGCTGCTGGGCATGGGTGGATGGAGGGGGTCGCTGGACATGGGTGCATGCAGGGCAGGGGAGAGGAGGGTCACTGCTGGACATGGGTGCATGCAGGGCAGGGGAAAGGAGGGTCACTGCTGGACATGGGTGCATGCAGGGGAGAGAAGGGTCACTGCTGGACATCTGGGTGCATGCAGGGCAGGGGAGAGGAGGGTCACTGCTGGACATGGGTGCATGCAGGGCAGGGGAGAGGAGGGTACACTGCTGGACATGGGTGCATGCAGGGGAGAGAAGGGTCACTGCTGGACATCTGGGTGCATGCAGGGCAGAGGAGGGTCGCTGGGTGTGGGTGCATGCATGGCAGGGGAGAGGAGGGTTACTGCTGGACATGGGTGCATGCAGGGCAGGGGAGAGGAGGGTACACTGCTGGACATGGGTGCATGCAGGGGAGTGAAGGGTCACTGCTGGACATCTGGGTGCATGCAGGGCAGGGGAGAGGAGGGTCACTGCTGGACATGGGTGCATGCAGGGCAGGGGAGAGGAGAGTACACTGCTGGACTTGGGTGTATGCAGGGGAGAGAAGGGTCACTGCTGGACATCTGGGTGCATGCAGGGCAGGGCAGAGGAGGGTCGCTGGATATGGGTGCATGCAGGGCAGGGGAGAGGAGGGTCACTGCTGGACATGGGTGCATGCAGGGCAGGGGAGAGGAGGGTACACTGCTGGACATGGGTGCATGCAGGGCAGGGGAAAGGAGAGTCACTGCTGCACATGGGTGCATGCAGGGGAGAGGAGGGTCACTGCTAGACATCTGGGTGCATGCAGGGCAGGGCAGAGGAGGGTCACTGCTGGACATGGGTGCATGCAGGGCAGGGGAGAGGAGGGAGAGAGAATAAATGCTGGACATGGATGGAGGGGAGAGAAGAGTGAAGAAGGAGATGAGATGAGGGAAAAGGAAGAGAGGAGAAAAACTGCACATGGATGAAGAAAATAGGCAGAAGCTGAGGACCAGAAATGAAGAAGAAAGGAGGAAAGAAATAAATGGAAAGGAAGCCCTGGAAACGGAGTTAAGAGGACAGATAGCAGCAGAATCGGATACTGGGCCAGCATGATCAGTAAAACAGTCACCAGACAACAAAGGTAGAAAAAAATCATTTTATTTTCATTATAGTGTTTGGAATATGTCCACTTTGAGAATCAGGTGCTCAACATTAAAAGTTTATATTTATTTACTTATTTATGGCATTTTATCCCACATTAAACATGAATTAGATTGGAACCTGGGATCATTTAATTTTTTTTCCTGGAGAGAGTAATGCATTGCCCTCCTCCCCCGCTATAGTCAGCTCTGCAATTTTGGGGGGGCGCAGAGGTGGATGGGGGGGGGGGCGCAGTGGTGGACGGGGGGGGGGGGGGGGCGCTGAGGTGGACCAGGGAGAGAGCCTGTTGTTAAAAATTTACCAGCACACCACTGAGTGCATTCGACATGGTAAACCACAATATATTAATAAGAGTACTAGATAAGTTCAGGATTGGTGGAAACATACTTAGCTGGATCAAGGGTTTCCTAACCACAAGAACATACCAAGTAAAATCAAACTCAAACATATCATCACCATGTAAAGCAGACTGCAGAGTACCACAAGGATCACCACTATCACCGATCCTCTTCAACCTAATGATGACCCCACCAGCCAAGTCCTTATCCAACTAAGGCCTTAACCCCTTCATCTATGCAGACGATGTCACAATATACATTCCTTACAAATCTAAACTGACAGAAATCACTAACGAAATCAAGATCAACTTGAACATCACGGACTCTTGGGCAAATGCATTTCAACTAAAACTCCACAAAGAAAAAACACACTGTCTTATCCTTTCATCCCAACACAACGCGGACAATCCCACAATTATCAACACCCCAGATTACACCCTCCCTATCTCAGACAGCCTGAAAATCCTGGACCGCAACCTAACACTAGAGAGCCAAGTGACATCCACAACAAAGAAAATGTTTCACTCAATATGGAAACTCAAACGCGTGAAACAATTCTTCCCGCGGGAAACATTTTGCAACCTGATACAATCAATGGTACTAAGCCATTTAGACTACTGCAATGGAATTTATGCGGGATGCAAAGAACAAACATTAAAGAAACTTCAGACCGCTCAAAACACGGCAGCTAGACTTATCTTTGGAAAAACGCGATTTGAAAGCGCAAAACCCCTCCGCGAAAAACTACACTGGCTCCCAATCAAAGAACGTATTGTTTTCAAAATCTGCACTCTGGTTCATAAAATTATCTACGATGAAGCCCCGGGATACATGACAGACCTGATCGACCTACCAACTAGAAACACATCCGAATCAACATGAACGTACGTAAATCTGCACTACAAGCTGCAAAGGACTCAAATACAAATCAACTTACACATCCAGTTTCTTCTACATAAGCACACAACTGTGGATCACATTACCAAAAGCCTTGAAAACTACGTACGACCACCTAAACTTCTGGAAAAAAATAAAAACTTACCTGTTTGAAAAGGCATACCCTACCAATTCAACATAAATACCTGATCTCTGCAACCACAACAAAACTAAAGTAAAGTACGTAATGGACATAACACAACTCTTCTGTTGTACGATTCCCTAATGTGGCTGTGCCACATGAACTTTATCTCACCACATTATCACTTTGTATTTGTTTACACCAGAGTCTGCAAACACCTCTCCAGAACTATGTAAGCCACATTGAGCCTACAAATAGGTGGGAAAATGTGGGATACACATGTAACAAATATATATAAATAAATAAATAATGAAATGAGGCATGATTTGTGTCTTCAGTGACTTGAATGGTCAACAAAATGGATTAAAGTATTGCCAGTATTGTTAACGATAGGAATTTATTTTCCATTTCATTGCCCTGGTCTGCACACGGTTACAGCCTTAGAGAACAGTTTCTCTCCTTTAATTTGGATTCATGTTTTCTAATTAAAGTTTAAGGAAGGGAGGAAGAGGAAACCATTAGTGAGGCTGTTTAGTTAAGAAGTTGCTTCTAGACTGATTAACAGTTAATTGTCAGGGGACCATTCAAAATGGTAAATCTCATAGAAAATAAAATATATTAACTGACACGATAGGTTGGTGCATAAAGGAGGTCGCTGTACAGATCTGTGAACTTTGAAGACTTGAACAGTTCAGTTGAGTTGCATGTCATTTTCCCACCTATTTGCAGGCTCAATGTATTAATATTGTATATTAATCTAAATATATTACAGCTTAAAAATGGAAAAACCTCACACATTTGCCCCCAAATTCTGTGTATCATGTCTCAATTTCTGCGTGGAAATCGAAGTGTATTCTATAACAATGCGTGTAACTTATTTGGCTAACTACTTAATCAGCGCTCTTAATTGGATGTTAACAAGCAGTTATCAGCACTACTTGGCATTAATTAGAATTTACGCACACAACTCGCTAAGTATATTCTGTAACATGGTGCGAGTAAATTCTAAGTTGCATAGTTGAAAAGGGGGCATGGTTATGGGTGTGGAATGGGCGGGTCATGGGTGTTTCTAAAATCTTTGTGCATTAATATAAAATACACCCACTCTGTGCCTAATTAGATGCCGGGATTTACGCCAAGTAAAACATGGCCTAAATGAACCTGACCAAATTTGGTTGTGTGGAGAGATGCTCAGTATATTCTATATACTGTGTGGAAATTTAAGCCTATTTTATAAAATTAGGCGTACTTTAGAGAATAAGCCTAGGCGTGTTTTTTTTACCGCACAGATTTTTCAGGTGCCATATATAGAATCTAGCCCTTGATGTAAAATAGGAGAAAATAAAGTGCGAGAAACAGGCAGTCTTTTAAAAAGAAACAGCATTATCAGATTACGGATGGATTAACTTCACTTATTATGAGATACATCCTGTTCTGCTTTCATTATCTATTGCATTTGGTCCTTGACAACCTACTGTATATTGTACTGATGTAATGCTAGCAGTTTCATCTTTAGACAAATGTTCCAATTTCCCAGTTCCAATTTTTCTGCATCCAGAGTCATTTGGAAACCACAACCCTCTATGTAATGAATTTGCTGCTCAACTATTTTGTGGATGTAATTTTGGTTTGCAGCTAAGCATTTACAAAATGTGTAAGAGAGTAATGCAAAAAAAAAAAGTATATATATATATATATATTTGTAATAAAGAAGACCATCTGAACATCTTTTAGCAAGATTGGAAGGAGGAGGGAATGTATGCAAATCTAGGGGTCCTTTTATAGAGGCATGCTGAAAAATGGCTTGTGGTAGTGTAGGCGCATGTTTTGGACCTGCACCAATCATTTTTCAGTGCGCCTGTAAAAAATGCCCTTTTAAAATTTTTACCGAAAATGGACATGCGACAAAATCAAAATTGCCACGCGTCCATTTTGGGTCTGAGACCTTACCGCCAGCCATCGACCTAGTGGTAAAGACTCATGCAGTAACTAGACAGATAATGAACTATGAGCGACAAATGCCACTTGGCACACGTCCGTTATGAGCATCCCCCCCAAAATGTTCAGATGTGCATATATCGGACGCGCACTAAAAATGAAATTACCGCAAAAGCCACGTGGTAGTTGGGCAGTAGATCCATTTTGGCGCACGTTGGGCGCGTGTAGACACGCGGCTTAGTAAAAGGGCCCCCTAGTATATAGTAAGGATGTGCAACCCAAACATTTTCATTCTGTTTAGTTTCCTGTGTTGTTTATGGGAATTTTCACTATATTAAGTTCCAAGGGCAACAGTGTTAAGAATGCAATCTTCAGAAAGAGTGAACATTATTTGCAAAGAATTGCACTATTTACGACATAGGAGCCAACTTTTCAAAATGATTAGGGGAGCTGAAATTTTTTTTTACAGGTGGTGCATTCCCCCCTCTGCCTCGTCCCCTTCCTCTCCCCCACTCCTTCCCTCTCCCCCCTCCCCATCCCCCTCCCTCCCTCCCTTCCTTTGAGTTCCAGGCCCCCCTTCCTCCCCTCTCTCTCTCCTTTCTCTCCCCCCTCCGAGTTCCAGGGTCCCCCCTCCCTCCCTCCCTCCCTCCCTCCGAGTTCCAGGGTCGTCGTCCCTCCCTTCCTCCTTCCCTTCAAGTTCCAGGCCCCCTCCCTCCAAATTTTAAAAGTCATCTTGACTTACCTCGTCGGGGTTACGGCTGCCAGCAGCAGCGGTAAAAAGCTTGCAGGCTCGGCCCTTAGTTCAGTTTTCCCTTCTGTCTCTCTCAGCTCTGGTCTTCCCTTACAGAAACAGGAAATGAGGGCAGAACCAGAGCTGAGAGAGAGAGAAGGGAAAACTGAACTAAGGGCCGAGCCTGCACGCTTTTTACCGCTGCTGCTGGCCACCATAACCCCGACGAGGTAAGTCAAGATGACTTTTAAAATTTGGAGGGAGGGGCCTGGAATTCAAAGGGAGGGAGGGAGGAAGGGAAGGACAACGACCCTGGAACTTGGAGGGTGGGACAACGACCCTGGAACTCGGAGGGGGGGAGGGAACAAACTTCCGGTTGGTGAAATATTGGGGCTGCTCGAGCATCCACAGCACCCATGGAGTCGGCGCCTATGATTTACTATACAGGAAGAGAAAGGAAATTTTGTTTTTTGTGTTTCCTCTGTCATTTTGAGGAAAAACTGACATGAAATGACATAGATATCATATGTGATTGAAATTTTACATGTCACTTCAAACAAATGCACATCCCTAGTCTAGTTTATCCAACAGAAGTTATCCACTTGATTGAAGTATGCAAACTGTTCACTTGAGCTCTGTAAAACAGCTTGTGTGTACTCCTGCTTGTTCATTTACAATGTTAATATGGATGAACTCCATCTAAAATTAACCTTGCTATTTTTATCAGAGCTCAGAAAGTGTTCAAATAATACAGAGGTTACAGTTTGAAATATGAAAAGTGAATGCTTTATTGTAAGATTTAACTTTTCAGATGGGAGAGAAGGGTGAAGCTCTATATACTGTTCTGGAGCAGTAGGGGGTATGGTTTACATCATTTATTTCCCTCTTAACAGAATGATGGGGTTGATATTTAAAGGCACAAAACGAGGGTGGAAGGGAAAAAATGGTCCAAAAGACACAGGCAAAATTGAAGTCCAAACTTCTAAAATAGTTTTTTTGCCAAAATTCATAAGCAGTAATCCACAAAACAATGAAAAGGTAACCCAGGTGTCCCTATACGGGCTGTGTTTCAGCATAAAGCCCTCCTCAGGGGGTTGCTGGAATTTAACCAATAAACTTCACAAGTTGTGGATAAATGAAAACAGAGCGTGTCGGAGAACTCTGAACTTGAAAAGCACGTCTGAATAGCGTCACGGGCAGTCCACCAAGAATGAATAATATTTAGCCAGATATCTTGATAGGAACAGCTCCTATCCAAATAAGTCCCACTCACAACCTACAACTCTGGATAATCCTACTGAAAATTTGGACAAACCACCTTGGCACTATGCATGTAGTGTCAGTGCAGTCCAGGAGCGGAGTTAAGGTAGACTTGGGAGATACCCAGGGACCGATGCTCAAAGGCTTCTGGTAGAGACACATGTGGCTTCTACTGTGAACAAAATACCATGTAGGGCACAGAGCAAATTATATACAGCCAGGGCCACAGAGAGGTTGAGCTGAACCCAGGGCAGGGCCACGCCCGCCCCCTCCAGGATCATTACCGCCCCCACCTGCCGCAACTGTAAATACCTTGGCTTGCGGGGATCCCAAGCCCCACCAGCAGAAGAGATCCTCCTCCAGCGCTGCTCTTCTTCACTCTGTCACATGGCCTGCCCCGTGGCTGTTTTTTCTCACATGTCGCATATGCTCGATTTCAAAACCGAGCATGCATGACATGAGGGGAAAAGCAGCCACTTGGCAGGCCATGCAGCAGAGTGATGAAAAGCAGCGCTGGAGGAAGATCTCTTCTGCTGGCAGGGCCTGGGGGGACCCCCCGCCAGCCTGCTGTGTCTGCTCCTCTGGGTCCTCCCCAGCCTCCAGGGGGGGGGGGGCCTGGCGCCGGAGTTTTCTTTCTCCTTCTCCTGTCGGGACGTGATCACCTGGGTCCCCATCAGAAACAGGAGAGAGAGAGAGACTCTGGCGCCGGGCCCCCCTTGGAGGCCCGGGCCTGAGGAATTTTGCCCCTCACCCCCCCCCCCTCTCGGTGGCCCTGTATGCGGCTTATATGCAGGGAAATCTTGCATATAATGGGGGGGAGGAATGTGCATCAACATGGCTCTTGTGCGTATACCCAGTATACATCAGCACTTGGTCTTCTGTGCTTACATTATGAGCCTCACAAATAGTGCTGGAATAGATTAGAATGTTGTCATCTTTTTACTTGTTTCATAAAGCTTTGAAAACATATTAGTTTTCTGAGATATGATTTTAGTCTCGTAATGTACTTCTATCATTAAAACTAAGCATTATGGTAATTTTCCTCATCTGAAGAGGTTTTCCTGGTGTTCTCTGCTTGTGGTATAGTATAGTGTTTTCAGTGATACTTAACTGCTATTGAAAATAACCAGATAGCGCCGAACTCAAAACTAGCTATTTTGGGGGAGTTCTGGGAGGTGGAGTCCCACTTAGCCAGTAGCCAGGTTAATCGCATAAATAGGACTGCATAAAAATCATAGCTGGTTAACTGATGACTATCGCACTTAACCGGCTATGCATTAGCTGGCTCCGGAAACCTAGATATTCAAAGCCTTTGACTGGACAAGGCCTGGCATTGAGTTTTCAGGTTTAGCACAGGCGACAGTCATCAAAATGCTGATAGCCGTCGGCAGAATATCAGGCCCTAAACGTTTAGTGCACAAATGGCACTTACATTCAGCATTAATGTTCTAGAATGAGGGGTTAAATGTGTGATGCTCCTTCCTTCTATTTTGAATCCATTTTCTCTCGTGATGTATTCGGCAAATAAGTTAAACAGATATGGTGGAAGAATAGAGGGGATGGAACTGTTCCCATATCAGGAAAGGCTAAAGAGGTTAGGGCACTTCAGCTCATGGGCGTAGCCAGACTTCGGCGGGAGGGGGGTCCAGAGCCCGAGGTGAGGGGGCACATTTTAGCCCTCCCCCACCATTGCCGAAC
Source organism: Microcaecilia unicolor (assembly GCF_901765095.1). Lineage (NCBI taxonomy): Eukaryota > Metazoa > Chordata > Amphibia > Gymnophiona > Siphonopidae > Microcaecilia > Microcaecilia unicolor. The sequence continues at coordinate 182,286,714 of NC_044039.1, read as the reverse complement.
CCTCCCCCGCCATTGCCAACCCCGCCGCCGCTACCACCAACTTTGCCCCCCCCCCCCACCGATGACCCTCTCGACCCCCCCCTCCCGCCGCCAACCGCTGTCGCCTACCTTTGCTGGCGGGGGACCCCAACCCCCACCAGCCAAGGTCTTCTTCTTCCAGCGCAAGACGTCAGACTCACAGAAACAGAACGAAGCCTTGCAGATCAGCCAGCAGGCTTTGTTCTGACGTCCTGCACATACAACGTGCAGGATGTCAGAAACAGAATGAAGCCTTGCGCGGGAAGAAGAGGACCTCGGCTGGCGGGGGTTGGGGTCCCCCGCCAGCAAAGGCAGGCTACAGCAACGGCGGGTTGGCGGCGGGAGGGGGGTTCAAGAGGGTCGTTGACAGGGGGTCCAGGGCCAAATCTATGGGGGCCCAGGCCCTCCCTGGCCCCACGTAGCTACGCCACTGCTTCAGCTTGGAAAAGAGATGGCTGAGGAGGCATATGACTGAGGTCTACAATATCCTGAGTGGTGTGGAACGGGTGAAGGCAAATCAATTTTTCACTCATTCAAAAAGTACAAAGACCAGGAGATACTCAATGAAACTGCATGGAAATACTTTTAAACCAAATAGGAGGTAATATTTTTTTCACTCAAAGAATAGTTAAGCTCTGAAACTCTTTGCTTTAGGCTGTGGTAATGACGGTTAGCATATCTGGCTTTATAAAAGGTTTGGACAAGTTCCTGGAGGAAAAGTCTATAGTCTGCTATTGAGATGGACATGAGGGAAGCCACTGTTTGCATTGGGATTGGTAGCATGGAAGGTTGCTACTAATTAGATTTCTGCCCACCTCATCTCAATCTGGACTCCCTCATCTCCTCCCCTCTCCCTCCCCCACAATTCAGACCCCCAATCACAGCACTCCTTCCCCAGGTGGGCATATTCTATAAACTGTGCCTAAATATAGGCTTAGTTTATAGAATATGCCTAGGTCTACTTTTTTCTGGTGACAAATTTTTAGGCGTGATATATAGAATCTAGCCCATAATGTATTCGACGCTGCGTATATCTAGTAGCGCTATAGAAACGAGTAGTAGTTATGCAGATGACATTCAGTTTTTTGTATTTGTGTTGGATTCTATTCAAAGATCTTTTCAGATGTTTGAGTTTTGTCTTAAGGGTGTATGTGCATGGACGACTGCTAATTATTTGTCACTGAATTTATGAAAAACTCAAATTCTCTGGCTCTTCCCGTGTTGAGACTGATAAATGTCCTAGTTGTTTTTCCTTTGAAGATATTACTATCCTGTTTGAGGGGTGATAAAGAATGTAGAGGGTGTTTCTTGATACCAGTGCAGTTTATCTAGCAAAAAAGGTGCCAGTACTGAAATGCCAGACCACTCCTTCAGGGGTGGGGTGATCACTGAGGGACCCACCCCACAATAGCCAGGCTCCTTGCAACCAGTCACCGAATCTATGACAACGCAGAATTGGTGTGTAGATCCTTAGCTGTTTCATTAAAACTTGGGGACCATGGGTCAATTTTAGTAGACAACGGAAAAGGTGCCGGTACTCAGTACCCCCAAGTACCCCCTCAAAAAAGCCCTGCTTGATACTATACTTGTCTGGAGAAGTAGCCTAGTAGTCAGAGCACCAGTCTTGACATCTAGAGATGGCTGGCTCTAATCCCACTGCTGCTCCTTGTGAATTTGGGCAAATTACTAAACTCTTGATTGCCTCAGGTACAAAATTAGATTATGAGCTCTCTAGGGACAGGGAAACATTCAGTGTACCTGAATGTAACTCACTTTTAACTACTACTGAAAAAGGCGTGAGCAAAATCTAAATAAATACACTTTCCTTGAAGCAGCAGATTTGTGCAGTTGTTAGAACCATTTTCTTCCAGATTAGAATGATGTCCCGTTTGAAACAGCTTGTACCTGCCAAGAATTTCCGGTAGGTAATGCAGAGTCTTGCAAAGCCTTGCTGTGTGGCTTGCCTTCATCTTCTTTGAAGGCTCTTCAGGTTGTTCAGGATGCTGCTGCCTGTTTAATTCTCTGTGTATTTATGATGGATCATGTCTCTCCTCTGCTTTTGAAACTGCACTGGTTGCCTGTTGGGTGGCATGCTCAGTTTACGGGTTTAGTCTTAGTTTTTACAGCATTACATAAGGATGCCCCGACGACTCTAGTAACGTCTTTGCATAATTACTGTCCTCCTAGATCTTTGTGCCACAGAATAAGTGTTAGCTTGAAGTCCCTTCATGCTACTACGTCCACATTAAAAAAAAATTGCTCTCATGTGTTCTCTACTGCAGGTCCAGTTATTTGGAATGCCCTTCCACTAGAGTTGAGGCAGATGGATTCCTTGTTGTCTTTTAGGAAACATCTTTAGGCTTTTTTATTTTTTAAGTAACCTTTTACTTGATTTTTGTTTATTTTTTGTTTAGTATTAGGTTCTTTTGTTGTCTTAATTTTATCTTTTATTATGTGTGTACTACTGTAATACACTTAAGGGGTCTTTTACTTAGGCACGCTAGCGTTTTTAGCGCATTAAAAATAGGCGCATGCTAAACGCTAAAGACGTCTATGCATTCCTATGGACGTCTTTAGCGTTTAGCGCACACCTGTTTTTAATGTGTGATAAAAACGCCAGCATGCCTATGTAAAAGACCCCCTTAGATTTGTTTGATAGGTGGGATATAAATTTTTTAAATAAATAAACTCTTTCCCCTGTGTGGTAAATGCTATTACTGCACATCAATTTTAAATTTTAACGTGTTAAGTGCAATATGTACTGCCCCTTAGAGTCTTAACTATACTACTTAACCCCTTTCTTTATTTTTACGAGGTATTTCTCAATTGCCAATCATGTAATTAAAAAAAATGTGACCCTAACCTGCTTATAATCGAAAGAGAAAAACGCCTATATTGTGACCCAAATCGGGAGATAGACGTTTATCTCCCAAAAACGAATAAAGCGGTATAATCAAAAGCTGAATTTGGACGTTTTCAACTGCACTCCGTCGCGGATGCGGACAACGTTGATGGGGGCGTGTCGAAGGCGTGGTGAAGGCGGAACTGGGGCGTGGTTATCGGCCGATCAGAGATGGGCGCCTTTCGCCGATAATGGAAAAAAAATATGCGTTTTTAGCGAGAATTTAGGGCACTTTTCCTGGACCCTGTTTTTCCACGAATAAGGCCCCAAAAAGTGCCCTAAATGACCAGATGACCACTGGAGGGAATCGGGGATGACCTCCCCTGACTCCCCCAGTGGTCACGAACCCCCTCCCACCACAAAATATGCCGTTTCACAACTTTTTATTTTCACCCTCAAATGTCATACCCACCTCCCTGGCAGCAGTATGCAGGTCCCTGGAGCAGTTGTTAGGGGGTGCAGTGGACTTCAGGCAGGTGGACCCAGGCCCATCCCCCCCCCACCTGTTACAATTGTGCTGCTTAATGCTTAGTCGTCCAACCCCCCCCCCCAAACCCACTGTACCCACATGTAGGTGCCTCCCTTCACCCCTTAGGGCTATAGTAATGGTGTAGACTTGTGGGCAGTGGGTTTTGAGGGGGATTTGGGGGGCTCAACACACAAGGGAAGGGTGCTATGCACCTGGGAGCTCTTTGACCTTTTTTTTTGTTTTGTAAAAGTGCCCCCTAGGGTGCCCGGTTGGTGTCCTGGCATGTGAGGTGGACCGGTGCAGTACGAATCCTGGCCCCTCCCACGAATAAATGTCTTGGAGTTATTCGTTTTTGAGCTGGGCGTTTTCGGTTTCCATTATCGCTGAAAAACAAAAACGCCCAGCTCAAAAAAAGATAAACGTCCATGTTTTTTCGAAAATACGATTCGGTCCGCCCCTTCACGGACCCGTTCTCGGAGATAAACGCCCATGGAGATAGGCGTTTCTGTTCGATTATGCCCCTCTAAGTGATCTATGCTGCTTCTGACTTTTCCTCTAGCTCCATAATTTTGGAATGTGTTAGTTCCTATGTCAACTGTATGATGCAGTAATTATTATACAAATCATCCTAATTCACAGCAAGATTTTAGACCTTATGTTTAATCTTAATAAGATCTTAGATAGAATACTATAATGGCAAGGCATATTGTAATCACTGTAATTTGCTCAACATATTTAAAAGCTTCAAGCAAGTGATTCCCAACAGAGTTCCATCACAGTTGGAAAATTCCAGGCAGGTGATTAAACTGGATTAATGTACTCAATTTGTGGCTGAGGAATGACAAGTGAAAGAGGAAGTGGAAGAAGTAAACAAGCTGGTGTAAATATATGCAGTTTCATTGTAGGTGCAATTTCTGCTGAATTTGTACTTGTGTACAAAAAAAGACAAAAACAGGCCAATATTCAAAGCACCTACCCAGTTAGTAAGCACTGCTAACCAGGTAAGTGCGAGTTACAGTAAAACATACATAAATAATAACAATAAAATAAAAACAAAGATACAACAACCATCCAAGACTATACTATTTATACATTTTTAAAAAAACTGCTACTCAACTCTCTCCCCCACAATCTCTTATTCATATTTAGAGGCAAATTCCTCTTAAAACAAATGTCTTCACTTTCTTCCGGAATGGTATAATCTCAACCTATCTGCTTATATCACACGGTAGCTCATTCCATAGAGCTGGTCCTGCTGTAGAAAGCATATGATCGATCTCACTGTTTTCAAGGACAGAACTTGTAGCTGTCCCTCAACCTCAGATCACAAACTACTAGAAGGCCTGATAAACAATATAAATTGACATTACTGCATTACATATGGACTTATATCCCACTACCACCGCTGCCACATAATCTATCGATATACTCATATTCGCTCTCTCCTGAAGTCACTTCATTGGCTCCGTATCTATTTCTACTTATACAGTAGTTCAAACTCATTTTACTGACTTACAAGTGCATTCACTCTGTCTGCTCCTCAGTACCCCTCCACTCCTCCCCGGGAACTCAGTTCACTGGGTAAATCTCTCTTATCTGTACCCTTCTCCTCCAGTGCCAATTCCAGACTCTGTTCCTTTTATCTTGCTACACCATATGTCTGGAATAGACTTCCTGAATCAGTAGGTCAAGCTCCTGGTCGTCTTCAAATCTGGGCTAAAAGCCCACCTTTTTGAGGCTGCTTTTAACTCCTAACCCCTATTCACTTGTTCAGTACCCAAGTCTATTTTATACTTCCCACCTTCAGTAATTCCCTTATCCCTTATTTGTCCTGTCGTCTGTCCTGATTAATTGTAAGCTCTGTCGAGCAGGGACTGTCTCTTACATGTTCAGGTACAGCGCCGCGTGTGTCTAGTGTAATAAAGATTTAGGTCTTTTTACCACCATCCCAATAATCAAATATATCCCAGTAAAAGATTGGAATGATAAAAGACCAGGCCATGTAACATATGAGAAAAGCAATTTATTAACTTACCAATAGAGCATACAGACTTATAATAAATTTTCTCATAGGAGTACAGTTCTGCTTATACAAAAGTATTGGCTGAGACCAGTGGTGTGCTGGTAAATTTTTAACAACAGACTCTCTCCCCGGTCCATCTCGGCGCCCCCCCCCCTGTCTACCACTGCGCCCCCCCCCCCCCCATCCACCTCTGCGCCCCCCCAAAATTGCAGAGCTGGCTATAGCATTACACTCTCCAGGAAAAAAAAATTACATGATCCCAGGTTCCAATCTAATTCCTGTTTAATATGGGATAAAATGCCATAAATAAGTAAATAAACATAAACTTTTAACGTTCAGCACCTGATTCTCAAAGTGGACATATTCAAAACACTATAATGAAAATAAAATTATGTTTTTTCTACTTTTGTTGTCTGGTGACTTTGTTTCTCTGATCATGCTGGTCCAGTATCTGATTCTGCTGCTCTCTATCTGTTCCCTTGACTCCGTTTCCAGGGCTTCCTTTCCATTTATTTCTTTTCTTTCCTCCTTTCTTCTTCATTTCTGGTCCTCCGCAGACTTGACTGTACAGTGGATCCAGCTTCTGCCTATTTTCTCCATCCATGTGCAGTTTCTCTCCTCACTTCCTTTTCCCTCATTTTAATCTCCTTCCTCTATCTTCCCTCCATGTCCAGCATTTCTTCTCTCTCCCTTCCCTTCCCTCCATCCATGCCCAGAATTTCTCTTGCCCTCCCCTCCATCCATGTCCTGAAACTCTCCTCTCTCCCCTGTCCCCCTCTATCCATCCATAACCAGCAATTCTCTTCTCTCCCCTGCCCCCTACCCATCCATGCCCAGCAATTGTCTTCTCTCCTCTGCCCCCTCTATCCATCCATGCCCAGCAATTGTTTTCTCTCCCCTGCCCCCCTCTACCCATCCATGCCCAGCAATTGTTTTCTCTCCCCTGCCCCCCTCTACCCATCCATGCCCAGCAATTGTTTTCTCTCCCCTGCCCCCCTCTACCTATCCATGCCCAGCAATTCTCCTCCCTCCCCTCCCATCCATGTCCAACGATTTTCCTCCCTCCCCTGCCCTCCCCTCCTCCTCCCATCCATGCCCAGCAATTCTCCTCCCTCCCCTCCCCTGCCCTCCCCTCCCGCTCCCATCCATGTCCAATTATTTTCCTCCCTCCCCTGCCCTCCCCTCCTGCTCCCATCCATTCCCAGTGATTCTCCTCCCTCCCCTCCCTCCCATCCCGCTCCCATCCATGTCCAACGATTTTCCTCCCTCCCCTGCCCTCCCCTCCCGCTCCCAAACATGCCCAGCTATTGTCCTTCACTCCAACCGTCCCCTCCCGCTCCCATCCCTTTTTTAAATACCTCCTCCATTGAAACGCCGCGTTAAAGCCCTGCTGCCCGTCTCTAGCTTTCCCTCCCTGTTTGCTTCAGTTCGTGAACTTCGTGCCCTTAGTCCCGCCTTCTGACATATGCGGGACTAAGGGCACGAAGTTCATGAACTGAAGCAAACAAGGAGGGACAGCTAGAGACGGGCAGCAGGGCTTTAACGTGGCGCTTCAACGGAGAAGGTATTGAAAAAGATGGATGGGAGCGGGAGGGGACGGTGGGGGTGAAGGACAATTGCTGGGCATGTTTGGGAGCGGGAGGGGAGGTAAGCATGGCACCCTCCTGCCATGCTTACCTCCTGCAATGGAGCCGGCTCGCCCCGAAGAACAACCGGCTCGCAAGAGCTGTCAAAATTTAACAAGCAGCTCTTGCGAACCGGAGCGTGCCGGCTCCAGCACACCACTGGCTGAGACTGTCTCAAACATTTACTAATCATGCTGCTACTTATATACCGTTTCTACACAAAGCCTTTTCATAAAAGACATTACTTCATTCTTTTCAGTTATCAACTTTCTCTCTTACGTTGTACAGCCAAAAACTCCCTGCTACTTTATCTATTACCTCATGTTCTGTTCCCTGAACTCCTGTTCACATACCATTCTTAACTACAGTCTTTGTCTGTTAGTTTGGTGGTCGGCCTTCACCTTTAAAAGCATCCCTTGATCCATAACCGTGCTGCTATTTCTTCACTAGTAGCACTATAGAAATGATAAGTAGTAGTGATATTAGTCTAAAACCTTAATAATCAACACCATCTTAAAGTTCACTCTCCATAAAACAGGGAGCCAGTGCAATGAAATCAGAACATGTCCTTTATTTAACATATTGTTGATTATTTTAGAATCTCTATTTTAGGTTTCAGGTTTATTAAAACTTGATATATTGTAATAGAGAGGAGAATTCAATCACGGTTTACAGTTTATTCAGATTTTCTATACTGCCCATACTGACACACAGTAAATCAAAAGAAAAAAAGCAGATCAAAAAAGACAAAAAAAATAGAACAGGAGGGTAACAGAAGAAGTGGTTTATTACAAGTTACCCTCTGTTACCCTCCTGTTCTATTTTTTTGTCTTTTTTGATCTGCTTTTTTTCTTTTGATTTGCCATTTCTGTGGCAGATCTTTGCCTTTTTTTTGTTTCTGTCTGCATACTGACACACAGTACAGGGCAGTTTACAATTATACATTAAAATTTCTGGAAGAAACAGGAAGAGAACTACAATAGTTACATAGAGAGGAGATGCAAGATGGCAGGGGAAGAGAGAGAGAGAGAGAGAGAGAGAGAGAGAGAGAGAGAGAGAGAGAAGGGCAGTGCTAAATGGTGGAGGAAGAAAGAAAGAAAGATAGAAGTGGGAGCAATGCTGAATAGTAAGGAGGGAGAGAGACTGTGGATCAATGATGGATGATTGGGGGAGAAAGCAAGATAGCCAGGGATCCTGGATGGCTGGGGAAGAGAAAGAGAGAGAGAGAGAGGATACAAGGTGGTGAGAGAGAGAGAGAAGAGATGCTGGAGGAAAGGAGAGACAGACAGAGAGACAGACAGAGAAGATGCAAGATGGCAGGTGGAGAAAGAGAGAGATTCTGGATGGCAGGGAGAAAGAGAGCGAGAGAGAGAGAGAGAGAGAGAGAAGTATGCTGAATGGCAAGGGGGAGAGGAAAGAGTTAGTGAACAACTGGGAATAAGAGGAAGAAGAATTGGAGGGCCGGAGTGAGGGGAAATGTATTAATTTAGTCTAATAAAAAGGCTAAAAGAGAATATGAAGAGAAACTTGCTGCAGAGGCTAAAACGCACAGTAACTACTTTTTCAGGTACATCAGAAGCAGAAAACCTGTGAGGGAATAGTGTGGAACCATTAGATCACAAAGCAGCAAGAGGGGCGCTCAGGGAGGACAAGGCCATAGTCGAGAAACTGAATGAATTCTTTGCATCTAGAAGATGTAAGAGATCTGCCTGTACCGGAAATGGTTTTCAAGGGTGATGATGCGGAGGAACTTGAAGAAATCTCGGTGAACCTGGAAGATGTACTGAGCCAAATTGACAAATTAAAGAGTAGTAAATCACCTGGATCGTATGGCATACATCCAAGGTACTCAAAGAACTCAAGCATGAAAAGGTTCAAAGAAGAGCGACTAAAATGATTCATGGGATGGAACTTCTCTCATATGAGGAAAGGCTAAAGAGGTTAGGGCTCTTCAGCTTGGATGAGGGAAGATGATTAAGGTCTACAAAATCCTGAATGGTGTAGAACAAGTAGAAGTAAATTGATTTTTTACTCATTCCAAAAATACAAACACTAGGGGACACTCAAGGAAGTTACATGGAAATACTTTTAAAACAAATAGGAGGAAATATTTTTTTCACTCAATGAATAGTTAAGCTCTGGGACTCTTTGTCAGAGGAGGTGGTAACAGCGGTTAGTGTATCTGGGTTTAAAAAAAGTTTGGACAAATTCATGGAGGAAAAATCCATAGTCTGCTATTGAGACAGACATGGGAAGCATGTAGTAAGGAGTATATAGTATGGGATTTGTAATATGGAGTGTTGCCACGATTTGGGTTTCTGCCAGGTACTTGTGACCTGACCTGGCTTGGCCACTGTTTGGAAAACAGGATACTGGGCTAGATGGACCATTGGACCCAGTATGGCTGCTCTTATGTTCTTATGTTCACATATAATGTGGATACTGGGGAAGCAACGTAGATACTGGAAACAACAGCTTCATAGCTCCACTTTGCTTTGTTTTGGTTTGGGAAGAGTGGGAGGTGGACGTCTATTTTCAGCTCCTGGCGGGTTGAGGAAGTGAAAAAAAAAGAGTCGCTCTGTGAGGGTCCTGATCTTCTGGTTTGCTCTGATGGGTTGATTCTTCCCTCCAGTGTTTCAGCTATCATGCTAGGCAGTACCGACAGCTCCAGACCACTCGTTAAATGTTCCTCGGTAAAGGTAGGGGCTGCATCTGTGAATTGCTCGTAAAATGGCTGTGCATTGCTTTGCATGCACATTTATATAGTAATTAGCTCATTATAATAACTTAGCTCACTATAATAACTTTGCATACAATTTTTGTTAGCTGCTACTGAGATGGGAAAAGAGCTCGGAGAACCCTTTTGTGCATGTCTCACTGTGCTTCTTTTTCGCTAAAGCTGCTAGAACCAGTATAAAAACCATGCTGCTGACTCATTAGGTTTTGTTCATCTGTGTCTGGGAGTCAAGTGTTAAAATACCTTTGTATATTTCCAGAATATTTCAAATATGGTTCTGTTTAATATGTTGTATTATTTTGGTGCATTATTTTAGCACGTAATTCCCTTGAGTGTATTCAGTGTGCATATTACCATCAGTAACAGATGTATGGGGAGGGGACTGTACCAGAGCAACACGGTGAAGGGGTCTTTCCCTGTTGTGTTCAAAAGTGCTACCACTGTCCCTTTATTGCTGACACAGATATTGCCCTCCACCCCAATGATTTAAACTTGTCCAAATATACCTCATCCTAGCCCCCTAGCGCCACCAAACTTTAGCCTCTCCGGACATTTCAGTCACTGACTACCTATGCACGCCCCCTTCCACAATTGCTGCTATTTCTTTACTCATCTTCACCCCTTCCATCTTTCTCCTGCTTTCTTGCTGCTCTGGAGAGGTAGGCATGACTCGGTGATATCAACCAATTTCCCTCAATCCATGGAAAAAAAAATCTACCAAATTTTTTCAAGGGATGAGAGGATAGTCAGAAAGTCCTGAGCCAGGCTGAATCTTGCTTGGTTCAAGTTTGAAAATTATTTGTGCACCTTTTGTTTATGAGAGTGAGTAGCTTAAATGGCCCTGAACACTTTATTAAGTGCTTGAGTTCTCCAAATTCCCAGCGGAACATTCATTTTTAATGAGGACTAAAAGCTTTCACCACACAAAAGGACAACAAGCACATTTCATGGACACGTGAAAAAGAAAAAAAAAAAACCTAACAGCAGCAATTTGAATTGCTTTCTTCATTTTATTTTCAAATGAGGAGGTTCATTTGAATTATAAAAAACAGATACATTTCAAAATCTTCGAAGATATGATGACTTTCAAAACTGTGATTGCTTCCCTAGCAGTTCTATGATAATTATTTCTCCTTCTTAGCAGTTAGTCAGCCAGCTGCATGGCAAGTTTCACTGGAGCCTGGGCTGAACCCTCCACCTGACCACACTGCTGTAAGAAGGCATTCTCCTTTCAGTCAAACTCTGTGTTGTGCTGAGACACTTTAGCTTGCCCTGTGCATCAGAGGAAGAACCCATGGGCATATGACAGGCAGTTCTTTATATTGGTGTCTCCATTTAGGCTTGTTGATTCCTTGCACTGGATGCCAATTCCATAACAGCAACTGTGCGCCAAGATGTTGTTATAGAATTCTAGCGTAAGTTGGCATGGCTGCGTCTCAGTTTGGACACAACCATTTATACCATATCAGTGGCAGATGGACATGCCTACACATGCCAAGTGATATGGTAGGGAAGCCCTACCCAGAATATCCCTCCTCCATTACTACAAGGTGCAAGGGGGGGGGGGTGAGGGGGCAGCTAGATCACCAGGGCGGGTGGGGGTATGTAGCCCACTAGGTCACCACTTACTTTTTGTGTCGGGTAGTTAGGGGGCCTAAAAGTCCACTGGACCTCTGCCTTCCTGTGCCCTGTTGTCAGGGGTTGAGGCCCTGGAGGTCCATTGGACATCCAGCCCCCCATGTCATGTCCAGGGGGATGGGGGAGTTTGGGTGGGCACTAGACCACCAGGGTCTTGCCTTTGGGGAGGTCTGGGAGGGGTCCCACGGAACTCCAGCTGAATGTTTGACAGGTCCAGGCTTTTGACAGCCTGGATCCAGTTAAACAAGTGCGGGAGGATTGTGCCTGATCGCATGCCCAGGCACAATCCTCCTGCACTTTTCCCTGATGATCAATACTAATAACATGCCTTAACCTGCATGTTATTAGCATTGATCATTGAAGAGTTAATTCCCTGCGCTGTTCCAGTGCTATTTGTAGGGCGCTGTTTCAGAATAATGCGGGGAATTAATCATCGGGGCCTTGGAAACACACCCATGACCTGCCATGCTCTGCCCACATAACCCCCCCTGTAATAAAAGTGAATTTTAAAGATTGTTTTTCAACTCTGTCTTGACCGACCAGTGCACTCAGGGTCTATATTGTTGATTAGAAGTTTAAAAATGATTGTTTAACTTTGATTGTGTGAAAATAAGTTGGAATGCAGAAGTTAAGACACAGCTCTAATTAATTTGGTATGTGAAGAGGAGGATGGTGCTTATTTTCGGATTTCAGCCTGGCCACCTGGACTTGGAAAACATGTGACCACGTTCCCACAGTATGGCTTGTTTACCTAAACAGAGAAGCATTCTGTAATTTTCCTTAGCTCTGAATATGAGTTTTAAGCCTTATAAAAAGGGGAGTTTCTTTCAGTGAAATTGGGAGCTCATCTGTGAGTAACGTACGAACTGCACAGAGAACCTTGCTCCTGGTCAAAGAAGCTCCTGGCTGTCGCTGTGAACCGGGCCCCCCCAGCTGATGTTAAGAGCCTGGATGATGTAAGGACCAGTGATGTTGTATGTATAGTGTATTATTGCTTCTTTTCTTGGTCTAGGAACTCTTAGCATTCCTTAGATGTAGAGACCAGTGATGTAATGATTGTTTATATAGCTAATCATTGTATATGTCTTAACCATTGTATATATCTTATTCATTGTAGATTTTAGCACCTCTAATAAAGGTCTCATTTACCTAATATGAATCCAAAAGAATCCACAGTAATTATTGAGTAGTCTGTGTCAGTGAGACAGGCTGTAAATCCATAGCAGTACACCCCCCCCACATACACACACACAGTTATACACCATAACACCTAGGTGCAACTTTATAGAATAGCACCTAGTGCATATTCACATGTAGCTAACAACTATTGCCGTCTATGAAGCACGTGAGCGGTGCATACATCTAGAGGCCAATCTATAGAATAAATAGGTATAAAGGACTATATTCTATATATGGCACCTGAAAAATTGGCACCGAAAATATTTTTGCCTAGGCTTAGTCTGTAAACTGCACCTAGATTTAGGTGCAATTTATAGAACATGCCTATCTGGTTTACAGGATACACCTAGCGGCCATGCCTTTGCCTAACTCTAGGTGCATCCATTTATGCCAAGTAAAACTTGGTATAAATACTGGCACTTTATGTTAGGCATAGAGCTTGTGTATTCTGTAACCGTGTGCATAGATTTTTAGAATGCCCACAGTCTGTCCATTCCATGCCCATGACCATGCCCCCTTTTTGTCAGCACACTTAGAATTTACGCACACCGCTTTACAGAATATGCCTAGCAAGTTGTGCGCATAAATTGTAATTAGTGCCAATTAGTATTAATAATTGCTTATTTGGCAATTATCTGCACTGATTGGCTTGTTAAGTAAATAAATTGCATGCAAAATCCAGATATGACCAGATTTGCACACAATTCCAGTTGCGCTATATAGAATATGGGGGAAATGGGCTTCTTAGTACTTAGCGTGCACTAATTTTGTTTTAGAACGCTAAGCTTCAGCAAAAGAAATTTAAAAAAGCTGATGCAGTTCTTGGGACAAAGCTTGCGGGGGAGTGTAGTTTTAATGGAATCTGGCCTGGGGTGATTACAATAATGTTAAAAAGTGCAAATATATTTTTCCTAGGATCACTTTGGAATGCTGGTTCAATTGTTGATTCTACCTCTCATTGATTACTGAGAATTTCTATAAAAATGGTAAATTGAGTCCAGATTTTACAAAACACTGCTGCTAGATTGATTTATAGAACTGGGAAATATGATAGTCACTCATCTGCAGTTGAGGTAACCTTGTTTACCAGTCCAGGCTTGGCTTTTCTTTAAGGCGGCCTTCTTAATCTTCAACACGCTTTGAGGTCTAAGTCCAGAGTGTTTCTCACAACCCTCATGGAGTTGGCGTCGTTGACATTTCCTTCCATTATAGGAATACAATTTTTCGAGTTTTTGATTCTTCCAATCTTGTTCAAAGCAACTAAGTGTTGGAAAAGTCTTCCTTTGTGTATCAGACAATTTTCTTCTTGCTGGTGTTTTCATAATGCTTTGAAAAATTTTTACTTTGCAAATCATTATGCCAACAATAAAAAGTACTGTTTTTTTATATTTGAATGTCTTCATAATTTTATAGTTCCTGTTGTATATACCACTTTTAATGAAGAATTGTATGTTGCTTAGAACCTGTTTCTAGGGATTGGGCAACTAATAAATACAATAAATAGAATCAAGTAGAATTGAAAAAAAGGTCATTTTCAGCCCTCCCTATTAGTTTGCAATGCCATGGGGTGCCTTTGGTGCATATACTTGCCAATAGTTATAACTATTTTATTATCAGAAAGTTCTGCTTCTACTTGCGTTTTGTCATTCACTCTTGTTTTAGTCTCACCCCTCTTTTCTTTCCTCTATGCCTTCTAATTGTGCTTTTTTGGTTAAAAGGTTAAAAAGGGTGATTTTATAATAGGGTACATAGAGGTTGAGAAGGCACCTATTTTAGCTTATTTTATAAAGACACTAGTAAAAAAAGGCCCGTTTCTGGAACGAATGAAACGGGCGCTAGCAAGGTTTTCCTGGGAGTGTGGATGTTTGAGAGAGAGAGAGCCAGAGTGAATGTGCGGGTGTGTGACAGAGTGAGACTGTCTGTGTGACAGTGTGTGTGTGAGAATGAGAGTGTGTGGCAGGGCCCCCTCCCCTGTTCCCTCCCCTCCTTCCCACACTTTGGGTTCCTTAAGGCTTTCAAAAGTCTATGCACCCCCGTGGCCCTAACGCCCAGTATCCGGATACCCCACCGCTTTCCTCCTCACCCCTCCCCCAAGATATAACAGTTTCACGTCCTTCATTTTTTTTTAAAGTGTCCTATCTACCCTGTGTCCAAATGCCCGGCATTCAGATTGTGTTCCTCTCATAAATTTTCATTTCTTTCATTCATTCAGAACTTGCCCCCCCCCCCCCCCAAACACTTTCGGTTCCTTCAGTCTTTTAAAACTCTGCTATGTACCCTATGTGCTAATGGCCAGCATTCAGATTGTTTTCCTGTCCCAAATTTGCATGTCTTTCAGTCGTTCACAACTCCCCCCTCCTTCTCCAGTTTAACACTTTCGTTTCCTTCAGTCTTTTAAAACTCTCCTATCTACCCTGTGTCCTAATGGGCAGCATTCAGATTGTTTTCATTTCCCAAATGTTCATGTCTTTCAGTCGTTCAGAACTCCCCCCTCCCCCCATTTAACACTTTCGGTTCCTTCAGTCTTTTAAAACTCTCCTATCAACCCTGTGTCCTAATGGCCAGCACTCAGATTGTTTTGCTTTGCCAAATTGTCTGTCACTGATGTCACTGAGGTCAGTGCGTGCCTGCCTAGCAGACCACTTCCGGCAGGCACGGTCCCAAGCACATCCTGTTGGAGGTGAGAATTATTATATAGGATGTCAGTACCTACCTGTCTTTATAACATACAAGAGGTAAACTGGCATAAATTGTGGCTATACTTGAGCTTCTGGAATTTATGTCTATGTAGGACTGGTTTAATTGATAGTGCATATATGATTATACAAGTGTGTTGCAAAACGCATGCATAAATTGTTACTGTGCCTGTTTTCCACCCCAGAACACACCTATATACGGGTCACATAAAACCCCACTTTTATGTATGTATTTCCTAGGCTGGGCTAGACAGTAGCACACCACGGGTGAGGCAGTGAGGTTGGTCCGCCCCAGGTGCAGGCAGCAAGGAGGTGCATGGAGCAGTCATGAAGCTTTTGGCTCTGCCGGTCCCCTGCCCCCTCTGATGTTACCTCACTTTTATGTATGTACTAGTAAAAAAGCCCCGTTTCTGATGCAAATGAAACGGGGGCTAGCAAGGTTTTCTTCTGTGTGCATGTGGGAGTGTGTGTGTCCCTGCCCTCTGCCCTCTCTCCCTTCCCCTCTGCTCTCTGTCCCCTCCCCCCTCGGAGTCGAGTCCTTCAGTGTTGTTTCCTGCTCTGCTGTGTTTGTGTTACAGAGATAGTGAGGGCTTCTGCCCTCTCTCCCCTCCCCCCTCTGAGTTATTCACTGTTTCAGAGAGAGCAATTTGATTTCGTGCTTTGCTGTGTTTTCCTTCACTGTTTGTGTTACAGAGAGAGCGAGGGCGGGGCAGACACTCATGGGGAAACCGGATATCTCTCCCCCTTCACACTTCCGGCTGGAGGCTTCATTTAGAACGTTGGTGGTGCCTTTTATATAGAGAGATTTCCTAGGCTCCTAAGTGCAGTATTCAGCAATTAACAGGCTATGGGGCACCGCATAAAAATTGGACTGACTTTTATGTGATTAGCCTAGCCAGTCAAGTGCTAAATATCAGCACTTAACTGGCCAAGTGCTGACTCTGCCCCCCCCCCCCCCCCCGGAATGCCCCCAATATAGCCAGTTTTCATTTCGGTGCTGACCAGTTATTTTCAGCAGCACTAACTGGTTAAATGCAACTGAAAATTAACAGTAAGCCCCGAACAGGCAAGTTAACCAGTCAGGAGCCATTTCTGGCCAGTTAAATCTCTTTAAATATTGACCCCTTCGTTCGCAGGGATCGCCAGGACCCATCAGCTCAAGACGTCTGAAACTTCTTGGAGTCTGACAAATTGCAGCAGTCAGTGGTAGAATGTTGACCCATTGATGCTGGCATTGCAAGCATGAACTGAGCATGTGTGAGAATTGAGCATGCTCCCAATGCTGGCATCCGCGACTTGACCCGATGCTACTAACTGCCGCGATTTGGAAGACTCTGGACAGCTTCAGCTTTCTTCAGTTGACGGGACTTGGGGATTCTCATCAGCTGTATGATTGGTGCACCTGGCTGCTGGATGGGCCTGAACCAAAACTGGATGATTCCAGGCTCACCAAGGCCCACCCATGGCTATGGCCCAGCTATTCATCTCCCCTGAGACTAAGGGATTTTCAAATGGGTTAAGCAGGCAGCAGAGGCTTCTGCCTACTTAAATCCCAATCAGCTGGCCATATTACGCACACTTAACCACAAAGTGCGGCTGAAAATCCCCTCTTACTGCCCCAGCACTGTGCAGTTAATGCAGAGGCAAACCCTGGCTGGAGTCAGAAAGGTACTGGCAGTTATGTGTGCACTGGAGCTATTCAGTGCTGGTTCCCAAATAGTTAACTGGGTAAGAGGGACCACATAAAAGGCAGTCCTAACTTTTTCCAATTAGCTATAAAGTTTCTGGCACTGAATGTTGTCTAACACCTCCATAACTTCCAGGTCCATGGCTGACCTGTATATTCAATGCTACTGCCCAGACATAGTCCAGCATATCTGGGTTAGACAGTAGCATACCAAGGGTGAGGTGCTTTGGGTGGTCTGCCCCAGGTGCAGGCAGCAAGGGGGTGCATGGAGCCGTCATGCAGCTGTCAGCGCTGCCGGTCCCCTGCCTCCTCTGATGTTACTTCCTGATCCGGGGCAGGAGCCCTGCAGAGCTGACAGCCGCACAACTGCTCCATGCACCCTCTTGGGGTGGTGGGGTGATGTGCTTCAGGGGTCAGGGGGATGATATGCCTCGGGGGGACACAGTGGCAAACTAGCTAGGAAGACCACTGGGGTTAGATTTACGTCACAGTGATCAGCAGTTTTAAAACCACTGAACATTGTAGGTTGAATATCAGAAGGTAAATTTATTACCCCAAATCTTCCCCAAACATTTATTGACTTTGAACATAACATAAGCATTGCCATACTGGGACAGCCAATGGTCCATCAAGCCCAGCATCCTGTTTCCTACAGTGGCCAATCCAGGTCACAGGTACCTGGCAAGATCACAAAAGAGTAGAACAGATTTTATGCTGCTTATCCATGAAATAAGCAGTTTATTTACCCAAGTCCATCTTAATATTGGCTTATGGACTTTTAGGAAATTATCCAAACCTTTTTTAAACCCTGCTAAGCTAACTTCTTTTACCACATTCTCTGGCAATGAATTCCAGAATTTAATTACATATTGAATGAAGAAAAATTTTCTCCAATTTTTTGTTTTAAATTTGTTACTTAGTAGCTTCATTTCGTATCCCCTAGTCCTCATATTTTTGGAATGCGTAAACAAGCGATTCACGTCTACTCATTTCATTCTACTCAGTATTTTATAGACCTCTATTATATCTTCCCTCAGCCATCTCGTCTCCAAGCTTAAGAACCCTAGCCACTTTAGCCTTTCCTCATAGGGAAGTCATCCCATCCCCTTTATCATTTTCATCGCCCTTCTCTGCACCTTTTCTAATTCCGCTATACCTTTATTGAGATGCAGTAACCAGAATTGCACATAGTATTCGAGGTGTGGTTGCACCATAGAATGATACCAAGGCATTATAATAGTCTTATTTCTGTTTTCTATTCCTTTGCTAATAATTCCTAACATTCTATTTGCTTTCTTAGCCGACACTGCACACTGAGCAGAGCGTTTCAACATATCATCAACGATGACACCTAGATCCTTTTCCTGGGCAGTGACTCCTATTGTGCAACCTTGCATCACATAGTTATACTTTGGGTTCCTCTTTCCCACATGCATCACTTTACACTTGCTCACATTAAATGTCATCTGCCATTTGGATGCCCAGTCTTCCAGTCTCATAATGTCCTCTTGCGATTTTTTCACAATCCTCTTATGATTTAACAACTTTGAAGAACTTTGTGTTATTAGCAAATAGAGGGGAGCTTTTACAAAACAGCGGGGGCTTACCACATGCTAATCTGAAGCTACTGCCATCCCAACATGGGTGCCGGCAGCAGTAGCGTAGCTACGTGGGGCCACGGGGGCCTGGGCCCCTGTAGAGTTGGCCCTGGACCCCCCTGCCGATGACCCTCTTGACCCCCCTCCCGTCGCCAACCCGCCATCGCCTACCTTTGCTGGTGGGGGACCCCAACCCCCACCAGCCGAGGTCCTCTTCTTCCGTCCTGCAGGACGACAGACTCAGAAATTGAATGAAGCCTTGTGCCGGACGAAGAGGACCTCAGCTGGTGGGGGTTGGTGTGCCCCGCCAGCAAAGGTAGGTGATGGCGGTGGCGGCGGGGGAGGGTTGGCGGCGGGAGGGGGGTCGAGAGGGTCATCGGCAGGGGGGGTCAAAGTTGGTGGTGGCGGCGGCAGCGGGGGGGGGGGTCGGCAATTGTGGGGGGGGGGGGGTTGCGATGCCGGGGGGGGGCTAAAATGTGCCCCCTTACCTCGGGCTCTGGACCCCCCTCCCGTCGAAGTCTGGCTAAGCCCCTGGCCTGCAGTAGTTTCAGCCCCAGGATGTGCCATTTCCCGTGCTAGGGAAAATCAGCTCATATTTTTTAGTGCAGCACTAACCAGGTGGTAATTGGGCAGCGCCATGTACGACCTGGTTACTGCCAGGTTAGCGTGGGAGCCCTTACCGCCACCTCAATGGGTGGCAGTAAGAGCTCCCCTCCCCCTCCCGCGTGGTCACGCTGTAAGAGCAATCTTACAACATGGCCATTACTATTTGCAGCCTTTTCTTTATTTGCTGCAGTAAAAAGGGCTGCAGCGCGTGGCAAAAATGGCCCCCCACTGCCAGCACAGAGCCTTTTTTAAAATCACAGCTTGGTAAAAGAACCCCTTAATTACTTCACTAGTTATTCTCATCTCTAGATCATTTATAAATACGCTAAAAAGCAGCGGTTCCAGCACAGACCCCTGGGGAACCTCACTATTCCATGTCTGCCTGCCTTGAGTGGGTTGTAAGCGCCATATTTCAGTTAGCTCCTGAACATATCCACAGGATATCCATTAGTTCCTGAACTGCTTTGATGAAACATGGCTTGTGTTGGAGAGAGGTATAGTTAAAGCAGAGACTGCAAAGAAGTATTAGCACTCTGAATAATATATAAAGAAAGCCAGTACTTGTGAGATGTGCTACAGTTAGGTGAATCAGTCAGCTGCACAGATAAGATATGAAAGTACTTCCTTCATTTATGTCCTTCATCTGAACCAGCTAGAAAATTTTAGATACAGTGTTACATGTGATTGACTAAAAAAAATATTGAAGTTCAGTGTGTGATACAATTTTTAAAAGCTTGATAAAAAAATTCTCATGTAGAGTACTTTGGGCTCTGTTTACTAAGTGTTTTTAGTGCGCCCACACCAGTGCCATAGCGAGGGTGACTGACACCCGGGGCGGTTCGCTGCTGCCCACCCTCCCCCCCCGGTGCAGCACAGCACACCCCCTCCTCGGCATGCGCACACACACACCCTGGAGCGCGCACACCCCCTCCAGAGCGCATTCTTACCAAAGGGGGCGGGCGGGAGGGCCGCTCCGCCCTGAGTATATGTCGCTGGGAGCTGCGTCGGCTCCGCTGGTTCCCTGCTCTCTCTGCCCCGGAACAGGAAGTAACCTCTTATGGGGCAGAGAGAGCAGTGAACCAGCGGAGCCGACACCCCCCCAGCGGCGTGCACCCGGGGCGGACCGCCCCACCGCCCCCCTTCCTACGCCACTGGCCTACACTTAGCGTGCGTGCTAACCATGTAGACTTCTCTAGGGATATTGTAGGCACATACATGGTTAACACACGTACATAGTTTACGCGCATTAAAAATCATGAACGCGCCTATAGCACTGCTTAGTAAACAGGGCCCTGTGTGTGTAGAGTGAGAGCATATAGAATTTATTGAACTCAATATGACTGAACACTTATTTTTGTTAAAAAGAAGTACTAAACATTTAAAAAATTTTTTAAAGATTCCAAACTTTCTGTATACAAATCATAATTTAACAATTATCACTTTTTATTAACTAATTTTGAAATGTAGTAATTGGTACAATTTTCTATGGCCAACATCGCATAGTTCAAATATGAGTCTTGAATTTAAAGACAGAGCTTGGTCCAAGGCAACTAATTTATCTCAAGTGGTCGATGATTTTCACAAGACACCTACTGAAGTATGGTGCTTATAAAAAAATAAGTGAAACTTCCAGAAACAAGAATGCAAGTGAATTGTAGAAACTGGTCATCTGTTGTTAAAACAGTTGGTAGTACCAGAAAGAATTTTTATTTAGTTTTTAGCTTTTACAAAGTAAGTAGTAGTGGTTGTACTATTCTTTTGTATTTCCACCATGAAAGGTTCCTGTTTCCACAGTTTCTGAAGCCATGACCTTCTGTTTAACGAGATGGCCCACTGAGTCCGTGATCACCAGATCAGTTGAACTTGGTATTCTGAATGTCGTCTGACCAATCCACTAGGTGGAGCTCCACTCATGAAAAAGTTATTTTATGTTTTTGGTTTTAGCTTCTCATTAATATATTTTGAGATGTCATTAATGGGTAGATAATGTAAGTTTATATTTAATCAGGGGTCCTTTTACAAGCTGAAAAATGGCTTGTGGTAGTGTAGGCATGGGTTTTGGGCGTGAACTGATGCACTTTGTAGTGCGCCTGTAAAAAAGGCCTTTTTGTTTCTGCCGAAAATGGACATGAGGCAAAATGAAAACATTTTGGATCTGAGACCTTATCGCCAGCCATTGACCTAGCAGTAAAGACTCACACGGTAACCAGGCGGTAATGACCCATGTGTGCCAAACGCCACTTGGTGCGCATCCGTTACTGTGCCCGAAAATAAAAATGATTTTTCAGATGCGTGTATCCAGTGCTTTTTTTGTAGAAAAAAGGTGCCGGTACTCATTATGGGCGGGGTCACCACATATGGCTCCACCCCTATGATAGCCACACCCACATTAACCACACCCCCTATTCCAGCCATGGCACATATAAACAGACATCATTGAAAATATTATAGTACTATAGGAGAAAAAAATAACGTGATTTTTTTTCATTATAAATAATCTCTGTAAGCTCTTACAGCTCCAGTATACCCAGTGCAAAATAAGACAGCCAATGTAAATTCTCAAATTGGACATATTACAAACACTAAAATGAAAATAAAATGATTTTTTTCTACCTTTGTTGTCTGGTGACTGTTTTTCTTTCCATATTGGTCCCAGTCTGTGATTCTCCTTTCCTTTGTTTTCGCTTAACTCTTCTGTGCCATTTGTCATTTTTGTCTCCTTTTTCTTTGCTTTCTTCAATATTTTTCAGGCTCTCTCTCTGTCCAGATTTAATTCATTCTTACTATCCATTCTTTAATTTCCTTCATCTACCTGTGGCTTTTCATCTTTTCCTCACCCTTGTTCTCCCCATGCCCCTTCCTTTTATTCTCTAGTCTTTCTCTATTCCCCTTTTCCATCCAGCAGCTCTGCTTTCTCTCCCCATCCTTCCAGTTTCTCCCCTATTTCTTTCTGCATTCTTCCATCCAGCGTCTTCCCTCTTTCTCTCCCTATCCTTCCGTTTTCCCTCTCTCTCCCCATCCTTCCATCTGTTTTTCCCTCTCTCTCTCCCCATCCTTCCATCTGTTTTTCCCTCTCTCTCTCCCCATCCTTCCATCTGTTTTCCCCCCTCTCTCCCCATCCTTCCATCTGTTTTCCCCCCTCTCTCCCCATCCTTCCATCTGTTTTCCCTCTTTCTTTCCCCATCCTTCCATCTGTTTTTCCCCTCTCTCCCTAATCCTTCCATCTGTTTTTCCCCTCTCTCCCCAATCCTTCCATCTGTTTTCCCCCCTCTCTCCCCAATCCTTCCATCTGTTTTTCCCTCTCTCTCCCCAATCCTTCCATCTGTTTTTCCCCCTCTCTCCCCAATCCTTCCATCTGTTTTTCCCTCTCTCTCCCCAATCCTTCCATCTGTTTTTCCCTCTCTCTCCCCAATCCTTCCATCTGTTTTTCCCTCTCCCCAATCCTTCCCTCTGTTGGTTTCCCTCTTTCTCTCTCTCCCCAATCCTTCCCTCTGTTGGTTTCCCTCTCTCTCTCTCTCTCTCCCCAATCCTTCCCTCTGTTGGTTTCCCTCTTTCTCTCTCTCCCCAATCCTTCCCTCTGATGGTTTCCCTCTTTCTTTCTTTCTCTCTCTCCCCAATCCTTCCCTCTGTTGGTTTCCCTCTTTCTCTCTCTCCCCAATCCTTCCCTCTGTTGGTTTCCCTCTCCCTGCCAAGTTTCCCGTGAATGGCGCGAATGGCGCAAAGTCGCGACGCACGTGGCACCAGCCCCTATTTCCGGCTGCTGCTGCTTCTCCTGTTGAGCAGCAGCGGCCGCTACACTCCACAAAGAAAAAGAAGATTAAAAAAAATTTTGAAACCTGGCTGAAACACGGCACCCCGGCACTGTAGACAGCCATTAGGCATTGGCTGTTGCCCCGCAGCTGCTCCTCCTCTTGCCTCTACGTCACTGCCCCTGGAGGAAGACCCCGGAGGAGCGCAGTGACGTAGAGGCAAGAGGAGGAGCGGCTGCGGGGCAACAGCCAATGCCTAATGGCTGTCTACAGTGCCGGGGTGCCGCGTTTCAGCCAGGTTTTCAATTTTTTTAAAAATCTTTTTCTTTGTGTAGCGGCCGCTGCTGCTCAACAGGAGAAGCAGCAGCGGCCGGAAATGGGGGCTGGCACTGCATGCAGGACATGGACTCATGGGGCGGGGGAGCAAAAAAAAAAGGTGCCGGTACGCCGTACCGTTGCGTACCGGCACAAAAAAAGCACTGCGTGTATCGGATGCGCGCCAAAAATGAAAATACTGCAAGAGCCATGTGGTAGTCGGGTGGTAAATCCATTTTGGTGCGTGTTGGTTGCATCTAGATGCTTATGCGGCTTAGTAAAAGGGCCCCTCAGTTTCCAAAGAAATTTGGTTAATATTGATCCTTCTTTTCCCTTTCCTTCTTTACAAAGAGAAAACCCTAGAACAAGAGAAGCAGGAATATTGAACTACAAGAATAGTGGGTATGGAAGACTGAGATTTAATCTCCAGGAGTGCGTGGAAATGCTCTCTCTCAGCAAATACTGTTGGGCATCAGTTCAAAATTCTTGCTAGAGGATATATGACACCAGTGAATAATTTGCCATCTGATAACTGCTGGCCTAACTATGAAATGAGAAGTGCACATTATCTATAGATGTTTAGTGGGGCAGGAATCTGGGAACAAGCTAAAAAATGACTCAAGGACTTGATTTGACTGGTATTACCATAGAATAGTTATCTGATGATTAAGAAATGGAGTGGAGGCTGAATTAGCCCAGAACCTGACATTTCGTAAGGTTGTAGGGCAATCCAAGCGCATTGAAGATGTGTTAGGTTACCATGGTTGTGAGAATGGGTAGAATACATTGCATTTTTTATGACAGAGGTAAAGGCGATGACAGCCCAGACAAAAAGGAAATGCTGTAAGGCCTGTGGATTAAGCATAAGCATTAGGAGTGAGGTTCATTCCTGTCATGGTATGCACAGACCCTGTCATTGAGAGACAGTTCATATCAAGTCATACTGAAGAGCAGTGAATAAAAAATCTCTAGCCATTATCGTCTACTCCTCTGTTGTTTCTTTGCTTGTTTTGTGTGGAGTGTGGACTCGTGTTTGTTTTTCTTGCAAGCGCAGAACTAACCCCACTTGGAAAAATTGGTCCTGGCCTGTTAAATCACCTGTTTGGGGCTAACCGCTAATTTTCAGCGGCAGTTAACCAGTTAGTACCACTAAAAATAACTGGTTAGCTCTCAGGCAGTGGCGTAGCTAGGGTAGTTGACACCCGGGGCCGGTCATTTTTTAACACCCCCCCCCCCCGAAATCCAGTACTAGGCATACCGAGAATACAAAACACTCAGGACCTATAGAGCAATTCTACCATACCATAAGCAGTAATTTGTACGAGTCACACAAGGAAAAGGAAAGCATCTTAAAACACTACAGTGAGCACTAGAACATCAATTCACCTATTGTAAAACGAAAACAGACAGATTAGTACAGATCGTCGATCCTGCACAGTCAATGCCAACCGAAAGCCACGTCTTTTTCACAAACACAGATACACCCTAATCCACTATAGAATAAGTAATCATAAACTTTCTATTTAGACAAAAATTAAACTGAACCCCCAAGATGCCAGACTCTGCATACAATGCAACACCACAGAAACAGAAAATGTCCTCTAGTACTGTGCAAAATATAAAGACAGCAGATGTTAATTTGAAAAAACTAACAAATACCAATCACCACTTTACAAATTAACAAATAGAAATAAAACCAATAATATCATTTTATTGGACTAATACATTTAGCTTTCAGAGGCCAAAACCTCCTTCCTCAGGTCAGTTCAGTATAGTACTGTTACAGTGTCCTATCCTGACCTGAGGAAGGGGGTTTTGTTCTCCGAAAGTAAAATGTATTAAAATTAGTCCAATAAAAAGATTACCTTATTTACATGTTCTATTATAAACATTTATTAACACAGCTACAATACTACTTTATCCTAAAGCAAAAAAATAAAAATATATATTTACAGTTCGTTGTCTCTGGTTTCTGCTTTCCTCATCTTTTCACTGTCTTCCTTCTATCCAGCATCTGTCTTCGCTCTCTCTCTGCCATCCAGTGTCTGCCCTCTCTCTCTCTGCCCCTTCCATCCACTGTCTGCCCTCTCTCCCTTCCATCCACTTCTACCCCTTCCATGCACCATCTGCCCCAGTCTGCCATCTCTCTCCCCCTTCCATCAACATCTGCCCTCTATCTCTGCCCCTTCCATCCACCATTTGCCCCAGTCTGCCCTCTTTCTCTCTCCCCTTCCACCCACCATCTGCCCTTTCTCTCTGCCCCTTCAATCCGTCTGCCCTCCCTCTCCCATCCGTCCAGGGTCTGCCCTCCCTCACGTGCCCCCCCTTCCATCCAGGATCTGTCCCCTCTCTCGCTGCCCCCTCTTTTCAGCCCCCAGTTCCAGTCCCCTTCATCCACCACATGCCTTGCATCCCCCCCTTTCAGCCCCAGACCCATTCTCCCAACTGCCCCAGGCATGGACCCATTTTCCCTCCTGCCCCCATGACAGACCCCAGTTCCAGCTTCAGACCCTTTCTCCCATCTGAGCACTCCCCTCCCCCCTCTGAGCACCCCCACCCTCCCCAATTTCCTTCTCCCCTCTCTGAGCAGCCATCTGAGCTCCCCCACCCTCCCTAATCCCCTTTAAGCACCCCCCTGAGCTCCCCCACCCCTCCCCAATCCCCTTCTCCCCTCTCTGAGCTCCCCACCCTCCCTAATCTCCTTTAAGCACCCCTCTGAGCTCCCCCACCCTTCCCCAATCCCCTTCTCCCCTCTCTGAGCTCCCCACCCTCCCTAATCCCCTTTAAGCACCCCTCTGAGTGCCCCCACCCCTCCCCAATCCCCTTCTCCCCTCCTTGAAGCTCTCCCACCCTCCCTAATCCCCTTTAAGCACCCTCTGAGTGCCCCCACCCCTCCCCAATCCCCTTCTTCCCTCTCTGAGCTCCCCCACCCTCCCTAATCCCCTTTAAGCACCCCTCTGAGGTCCCCCACCCCTCCCCAATCCCCTTCTCCCCTCCTTGATGCTCTCCCACCCTCCCTAATCCCCTTTAAGCACCCCTCTGAGCGCCCCCACCCTTCCCCAATCCCCTTCTCCCCTCTCTGAGCTCTCTCACCCTCCCTAATCCCCTTTAAGCACCCCTCTGAGCGCCCCCACCCCTCCCCAATCCCCTTCTCCCCTCTGAGTCCCCCCCCCCCCGAGATCCGTTCTCCTGCTGCTCCTACCCTGTCCTGCCTTTAACATTTTTTTTCGAAGCACGGGAGAGTGGCAGGCAGCGCGCCTCGCGTCTGCCCTGCTAGTAAAGAAGATCTCGCTGACGTCATCGCCCTTCCCACATTGAGTCCCGCCCCCCTCTGAGGCAACATTTTATTACCGCGAGGGCGGGCGGGACTCAGTGTGGGAAGGGCGACGACATCAGCGAGATCTTCTTTACTAGCGCAGGGCAGACGCGAGGCACGCTGCCTGCTACTTTCCGGTGCTTCGAAAAAAAAATGTTAAAGGCAGAGCAACGGGAGCGGAGCACCCCCCACCCGATGACACCCGGGGCGGACCACCCCCACCGCCCCGCCCTTGCTACGCCACTGCTCCCAGGGCCACTGATGGGGGGGGGGCAAAATTCCCCGGACCTGGCCTCCAAGGTGGGACCCAGGCTTGGGCCCAGCACCGGCAATGTTCTTCCTTTCTGCTTCCGGGCCTGTCCTCTCCTGCTCCTGCATGCCGCCCAGGACCCGGATGATTACATTAACGCGATATCGCGTTAATGCAATCATCTGGGTCCCCGACTCCTAGCACACAAGAGCAGTGGAGCAGGAGAGGAGAGAGCAAGGGAGCAGCACAGCAGTGACTCAGAGATGGAAAGGTACAGGCGTGAGGGTGGGAGTGCTTGTGCGCCCTGGGCCTGACTGTGTCTCTCAGCAGCCCTGATAGCACCTAAATCAAAACCGGCTATTTTGGAGGTGTTCTTGGGGTGGAGTCGGCACTTGGCTAGTTAAGGGTTGATATTCAGTACTTAACCAGCCAGGTTAACTGCATAAATAGGACTCATATGAAATCTCCTTTTTCAGACGAGCCCTGACGCAAAGCAACCTGACTCCTGGAAACATGAGTGTGTCAGTGCTGCTCTGAGCTGAGCCCTATTTGATGCTTTGTTGTCATAAGCTAAGGGCTCCTTTTACAAAGCCAAGCTAGCATTTCTGGGGGGGGGGGGGGCCTTTTACAAAGCGGCAGTAGGGCTGCTACATATGAAGCGCACGCCAAATCAGCACTACCGCCCAGGAAGCACGCCCAAAACTTGGTGTGCATTAAATCCCATGGAAGAAAATATTTTTCTATTTTCTACCGCAGGGGGCGTTCCCAGCGGTAAGAGCAGTGCAGCCACATTGGCGAGCACTGCATGAGTACCGTGTATGTAGCACATGAGCCCTTACCGCTAGGTCAATGGGTGGCCATTTGCTGCCTCCATTAAAAAGAGCCTTTTTTCCCAGATATGGTAAAAAATGGCCCAGTGTGCGCAAAAAAAATGCGCCCATGCTATTGCAGACCACTTTTTATCATGGCTTAGTAAAAGGACCCCTTGGTGCGGCAAATGTGATGAAGTCCATTCAGTTCCTATGGGCTTCGTCACATTTGCCACGCCAGAATTGCAGCTTTGTAAAAGGAGCCCCAAGTCATTTTGTAAATTATTTTTTCATCTATTTATTTCTGGAAAAAAGTTATTTTGAAATTAATTTGTTGCAATCATCACTATACTGGAATTGTTTGGAGTGGACAATTAGACACTGTTAGATTGGACCCGATTATTATAGTTTGTTGCTTTCCCTATAAGTATAGGGAGAAGTTAGCTGTATGAGGGTCCAAAATTTATTTTTGTGATATTATACATGTGACCAGGGGTCTTTTAGTTTATTATTATTGCTAATGAAAGTTATGGCACATTAAGCAATAATTAGAAACACTCTATCACAAAACAGGGAAAATCAAACTTAATAAATAAACATTCCACCCATCTAGGAAGTTTGAAAATAGAAAAATTAGTTTGCGGGTGTCTCCCGATGATATAATGAAGATTCTAACTCAGAAATCTATAGTGATCAATTACTCAAATTGGAACCTCAAAGCACCACATAGGGAAAATACAAATATATTGAAACCATCCCTATTAACTCAGGAGTCCATTACTATCACTGATTCCGGTCAGGAGAAAAAGAGAAAAAAACATCAAATGTAAAAACTCATTATACATGAGAAAAACGAATGAATTGAAAAACTCTTTTCCTCCTTAGTTATCACCTAGTGAATGACACCAAACACCAAGCTAACATAAACTGAGTCTAACTGATTAATATACTACTGACTATGTGGATATCCCCTCTTGTACAATCATGCATTGGACAACCCTCACTTAAAACCCCTGGATCTCCTATAGTAAACTAGAAAACCTAATCAGTACTTAGCTACAAAAAAATGGAGAATCCCGAGGCTGTCCCACTGGTAACCGCTGAAATGAAAGAGGGGAACCAGCAGCCCTTCTTTGTTCAGCTTCTTAGCCACAGCTTATGTAATGATGATTTCAACCCTTCAACAAGTGCGCCTTGTTTCGCCAACTCCTTGGCTGCTTTAGGAAGGGCGCTGCAATGAATCCAATTACCCAAAAGAATGACAAAAGAAACTGAGTCCCAGTTGTAGTTATCACAAAGATGGCGCAGAGAAAATATGCGTTGGCCAGGAATTTAAATCATTAGATGTCGTGAACGGACCAATCACATTAAAGGGTGGCTCATTCTATCAACCAGAATGGCCACTCCTCTAAAGGTGGTCCATGAGAAATCAATAATAGGCATTCCATTCAATATTTTTGTTGAGATCTTTAGGTTCAACTGTTTTTAATAAATATATCCAGTGTTGTTCTTTTCGCCAAAGGATATTTTTAATGTCCTCCCCTCTCTTACCCATTGTTTCTTGGTCAATGACCATACATTGTAAATGGTCAAATTTTTGCTGAGCCTGCACACAGTGGCGAGTCATTGGTGCTTCTAATTTACAGTTTGTACTACAGTGCCGGTGTTCAATAACTCTGGTCTTGAATTGGCGTGTAGTATGTCCCACATACAACAAATCACAGGGACAACGAAAAATATATATCACATTTTTTGACTCGCATGTAGTCTTGGATCTCAAACTATACACTTTGCCTGATGAAGACCTGAAACTGGATCCTTCTACAGACATCAAACAAATAGAGCAAAGACCACATCTTTGGTGATGTCCTTCAGTACTTATGTTGATTGACCATACGTTGGCTTAGCTCAATTGATCCTGCAAATTCTGATTACGGGCAAAGGTCTGTGGAAGGATCCAGTTTCAGGTCTTCATCAGGTAAAGTGTATAGTTTGAGATCCAAGACGACATACAAGGAAGATCCCTGGTGGTAAGATGATGGGAATGAAGCACCAAATAGCGATCATGGAGAACACAAAGGGTCCTTTTACCAAGCCACGTAAGCATCTATGCGCGCCCAATGCACGCCAAGATAGAGTTACCACCTGGCTACTGCATTGCTCTTACAGTAATTTCATTTTTGGCATGCGTCCGATACGCTTGTCCGAAAAATCATTTTTATTTTTGGATGCAGGTGTACTACAAATGCTGGCTCCTCCCACATCCAAATGGCTTGCATTTGGACGTTTTAGACTTGGATGTCTTTGGTTTTGAAAATCGCCAAAAATCAAAGATGTCCAAATCTAAGGACGTCCTTGGTATTTTCGAAACGAAAGATGTATGTCCATCTTTTTTGAAAATTACCTTTTCCCCGCCTCCAAATTTGGACGTTTTACAAAGAAATCCAAATTCCAACATAGACGTTTCTTTCGAAAATGCCCCTCCACGTATATGACCTTCCTGTTGCTCATTCTCAGATCTCTGTGTCTTTGGGTTTCTCCTCCAGAAACTTGTCCAAACTTTTTTTAAGCCTCTGTGGTTTTTTTCCCCCCCAAACAATGCTAATAACACAGAGGGTTAAAAAAAGTTAGCTATTTTGGAAATTAGCTATTCAGAAATGTTAAATCATAAGTGGATTGTGAGAAATTGAAAGAAGAACTTATGAGAATGGGAGACTAGGCTTCCAAAGATGAAATTTAATTTGAGCAACCCAAATTATAGCTACATGCTACAAGGTTCTTTAAGAGACACCACCCCTTAAAAGAATCTAGGTGTGATTGCTGATGATATGTTGAATTCTTCTGCTCAATGTACAGCGGCTGCCTAAAAAGCAAATAGAATGTAAATAGAGAATATTGCTCCATGGTGTGACCACACCTCGAATGTTCTGTACAATTCTGGTCACCACCTCTCAGAAAAGATATCTGAATTAGAAAGGGTAAAGAGAAGGGCAACAAAAATGATAACAGGGATAGATCGAGTCTTATATGGAGTGTGAGTATGGAGTGTTGCCATAATTTGGGTTTCTGCCAGGTACTTACTTGTGACCTGGCTTGACCACTGTTTGGAAAACAAGATACTGGGCTAGATGGACCATTGGTCTGACCCAGTATGGCTACTCTTATGTTCTTATGTTGATATGAGGGAAGGCTAGAGAGGCTAGGGATCTTCAGGTTGGAAAAGAGTCGGCTGAGGAGAGACATGATAGAGGTCTATAAAATACTGAGTGGAGTGAAACAGGTAAATGTGAATCATTTTTAATTTTTTCCAAAAAGTACAAGGACTAGGGGGCACACATTGAAGCTACTAAGTAGTACATTTAAAACAAGTCAGAAAAAATATTTCTTCGCTCAGCATTTCATTTAATCTGGAATTAGCTGCCAGCAGTTAGTGTTGCAGGGTTTAAAAAAGGTTTAGTCAAATTCTTGGAAGAAAAGTCCATAAACCATAATTAGAGTGGACTTGGGGAAAATTCACTGTTTATTCCTGGGATAAGCAGCATGGAATCTGTTTTACTTTTTTGGGATCCTGCCAGGGATTTATGACTTTGATTGAGCACAGTTGAAAACAGGATACAAGGCTTAATGGAGTCTGTCCTAATACTTATAAAGAATTAAATTGGTCTCTTCACTACGGCCTTGTCTTCCATGAATGCTCCTTTCAGTCTGTGATGATCTAATGATTCAATTGGCTCCCTCACAGGCTTCTTGCGTCTTTTTATTTTATTGGTGGGCTTTTAAAAAATTCTTTCTTTTTTTCTTTGTTTCACTTCATGTTTAAAAAAGGTATAGCAGCAAGTCCTGGATTCCCCCCCCCCCCCCCCCCCCCATCTGCTGAAAGAATCACATCTCTAAAAAGGATACCAAACCCAAATTGTGCCTCTCCCATCCTACCCACCCTGTTACCCCCAACATCAGTGTCTTTGTGGGACAGGAGCAGGTCCAGACCCTCTTCTTCCTCACCAATGCTCTATTTCAAATGGCAAAAGAACATTCGAACTGTTCACTTGCTTCTCCTTATTGGTGATTTCATAAACTCAAAAAGGAGACAGCCCAGCTTCTATTATTTTTCTTTACCATCTCTGTATCTTTTTCAGTTCTGCCTTTTTTTTTTTAGGTGGGTGATCAGAACTGCATAACATAATATAACATAACAGTAGTATTTGTATACTGTTGTAACCGCAAAGTTCTAAGCAGCTCACAACACTAAGAGACAGTCCCCCCATATTTGCTCTGGGCCCCTGGTTGGCTGCTCTGAAGACTTTGTCCAGCGCTGGTCTGAGGCTGCACTGCCACATTGCCTGCCCTGCTCTCTCTTCCCCTCACATCGGGCACGCTCTTTTCACTGAAATCAAGCATGCTCAGTTTCACTAAAAGCAGCGTGCCAGACGTGAGGGGAAGAGAGAGCAGGGAATGCGGAGGCACCGGAGACCAGCGCTGGACGAAGTCTTCAGCTGGCGCTGGTATTTGCGGCAGCAGTGCTTCAGCTGGCAGGGGTTGTGGACCCCCGCCAGCCAAGATGTTACAAAGGCGGCAGTGGTTGGCGAGGGGGCGGTGGCGGAGAAGGGGCAGCGGTGGGGCGGTGACCAAAATGTGCCCCCAACTTGGGCTCTGGCCCCCTCCCACCTCAAGGTCTTACTTCGCCCCTGCTAAAAGGCCTTTTTACTAAGCGGCGGTAAGCCCACCGCGGGTTTACCGAGCGGCAATCCAGAACCACTGCTAGCCCAATGCGAGCACTAGTGGTATCCACCCCTAGCGCTCAGCATTTCCAGCACTAGCGGAAATATTAGAAAAATGTCTCTGCAGGGAGTTACCTGGTGGTAATCGGGCAGCGCCGTGTGCTGGCCAGTTAGCACCAGGTTACTACGGGAGCCTGTACCGACACCTCAATGAATGGCGATAAGTGCTCCCCCAGCATGGCCACGCAGTAAGTGCAATCTTACCTCATGATCATTTCTTTTTTTTTTTTGGCCTTTTTACCTGCTGCAGTAAAAATAGCCTCAGCATGCAGCAAAAACAGCCGTCGGCACTAGCATAGGGCCCCTATTACCGCAGCATAATAAAAGAGCCCCTTAATTAAGAAGCCAGGACAATCTCCCAGGAATTACAATACAGCATAATATGCATAGACCCAAAATCATTTAAATAAAACAAACTTCTGAGAAAGATAAGTCTTCAGTTTCTTCCTAAATGATGCAGAAGAATCATTTTGAGAAAAGCAAGATCTTGCCAGAGCTTAGGACCCTGATATGCCAACAATAACTCATGAATTTTAAACCTCTTGCATCCCTTAACAGAAGGAAAACTAAAAGGAGAGTTATCGTTAATTTGCCGACACCTAGACGAAAATGAGAACTGCACATTATTCAGCATATAATTTGGAACGGCACCATCTAAAATTTTAAATAAAAAGCTAGCAAACGTAAACCAAATCCTTGCTTCAATCGGTAGCCAATGCAATTTAACAAAATATTCTGAAATCCTATCAGATTTTTTAAAGGAAAAAATTAGGGGGGCCCTTTTACAGAATGGTGGTGGCAAGCTTACACAGGCTTACCGATCACTTTTCTGGGACTACCACCAGTCCAACGCGGCCACCATTGGAGCCCTTCAGAGCCACTGATGACTGCTAACGCCTGGGGACTCTCCACCTTTATAATATCACAAGCAAAATGAGTTTTTTTTTTTCCTTTTTTCAAAAAAAAAAAAAAAAAAAAAGCAAACTTGATAAAAGTTATAGAACAGAATATTCAAAGCACAAGCTGAAAACAATCATTCTGCAACAAATGTTCATGGAATTAAAAAACTATTCACATGACTGTAAACCAATAATTAAAATAATATAACATGTGTTTGTGTTTAAAAACAAGATGCGACAGAAGTCAGTCACGATCTAACAGTAATTTGCTATGGTGCCACAAAAAACATTCTTTAATTGTATGTGGCTTAAAGGTAATTTTGTGTGTGTGAGAGATGGTTCCATGCTGTGTTTGTTTACACTTTTAGACTTAGTGGTCCCCACCTGTTGTTATTGTATAGTTTGCTCTCCTCCAGCATGCTAACTATGGAAGGGAGTATGGATTTATGAATAATTCTCTCAAACTGTTACACAGAAGGGATGATATATCATGAAAAATATGGTTTGTAGTCCTTATTTTAAATTGCAGCATAACAAGGGCTTCTGATTTTAGATTTTAACTAATAATTACCGTAAAACATCTAGATGTAAAAAAAAAAAAGCTAACAGGTGTGTCTGAGGGGGGAGGGGTCTGCCTTTGAGGGGTCTGCATTAGGGTAGATCAGGCTTCAACAGACTTCTGCCTAGATTGGGGATGGGGAGTGTGTGTGTGCGCATTGTAGGGGATTGGTGATCATTGCAATGATCAGGGTTTTCTTTCTTTTGGCCAGCAGCCACACTCTCTGCCTGCTGGTAGTGTGAATATACTTACCCTCTGTATTTACTAAGCCCCAGTAGCAGCTGCCGCTTGGCAATGCCGACACAGTCCATTCAAAGTGAACAGGCTATGTCGGCATTAGAGCAACGGCAGCCGCTAGCATGACTGTCATTTCTTTCTCTATAATATCAGCAAAATTTACCCTTTCCTTTCTGAGCACACTACCAGAACACCTCAGCCACACTCTTATCACCTCTCGCTTAGACTATTGCAACTTGCTTCTCACAGGTCTCCCACTTAGCCATCTCTCTCCTCTTCAATCTGTTCAAAATTCTGCTGCACGACTAATATTCCGCCAGTGTCGTTATGCTCATATTAGCCCTCTCTTCAAGTCACTTCACTGGCTTCCTATCCGTTTCCGCATACAGTTCAAACTCCTCTTATTGACCTATAAGTGCATTCACTCTGCAGCTCCTCAGCAGTGGCGTAGCCAGAAGTCAATTTTTGGGTGGGCCAACAGGTTGGATGGGTGGGCACTAGACAGTGGTTTGCTGGTAAATGTTTAACAACAGGCTCTCTCCCCGGTCCACCTCTGCGCCCCCCCCCCCCCTCAAAATTGCAGAGCTGGCTATAGCCGGGGAGAGAGCCTGGGGGGGGGGGGGGGGAGGCAATGCATTACTCTCTCCAGGAAAAAAAAAAATTAAATGATCCCAGGTTCCAATCTAATTCATGTTTAATGTGGGATAATATGCCATAAATAAATATAAACTTTTAATGTTGAGCACCTGATTCTCAAAGTGGACTTATTCCAAACACTATAATGAAAATAAAATGATTTTTTTTCTACCTTTGTTGTCTGGTGACTTTGTTTTTCTGATCATGCTGGCCCAGTATCTGATTCTGCTGCTATCTGTCCTCTTAACTCCGTTTCCAGAGCTTCCTTTCCATTTATTTCTTTACTGTCCTCCTTTCTTCTTCATTTCTTGCTCTACATCCGTAAGTAAAAGCTGGGTCCTCTGCAGACTTGACTGTCCAGTGGATCCAGCTTCTGCCTATTTTCTCCATCCATGTGCTGTTTTTCTCCTCTCTTCCTTTTCCCTCATATATCCTTCCTCTCTCTTCCCTCCCCTCCATCCATGTCAGTATTTCTTCTCTCTCCCTTTCCCTCCATCCATGTGCATCTCCTTCCTCTGTCTTCCCTCCCCTCCATCCATGTCCAGAATTTCTTCTTCTTTCTCCCCTCCATCCATGTGCATCTCCTTCCTGTCTTCCCTTCCTTTCCCTCCATCCATGTCCAACAATTCTCTCCCTGCCCTCCCCTCCATCCACCCATGTCCAGCAACCATCCTCTCTCCACTGCCCTTCCTTCCATCCATGTCCAGCAACTCTCTTCTACCCTCCCCTCCATCCACCTATGTCCAACAACTCTCCTCTCCCCTGCCCTCCCCTCTATCCACCCATGTCCAGCAACTCCCCTGCCCTCCATTCATCTATCCATCCATATCCAGCAATTCTCCTCTCTCCCCTGCCCCCCTCCATCCATCCATATCCAGAAATTCTTCTCTCTCCCCTGCCCTCCCCTCCATGTCCAGCAATTTCTCCTCGCTCCCTGGTCCTCCCATCCATGTCCATCGATGCTCCTCTCTCCCCTTTGACCACCTCCCTCTCATTCCCTCTCCAGCACTCCCATTCCCCCCTCTGTCTCTCCCTTACCCAGTCTCCTAAATTCCTCCCCCATCTTTCACCCACTTCATTAGTCCCCCATTCCCCATACTCTGTACTTACCACCCCTCCCAGTCCCATCCATCTTCTGCGCCTTCCCTCAGCTCACTACCCCTCCCAGTCCCATCCTTCCCTCTGCTCACCACCCTCTGCTGAATAAAGAAGACAACGTGGATGCAGACAGCACAGCAGCTCACTGGTTTGCTTGCTGTGCTTTAAGTGAATGGCAACGGCTGCGCAGGGGAGTAGAAACAGATTTTTTTAAAAAATGGATTCCTTCTGGAGTTGCAGCGACGAACTGGTGGGCGGCGGCACTAAAAGCATAAAGCAGCGAAACTCTTCGAGTTCGTCCTTCGCTTTCCGTTTCCTGCCCTCTCAGCGTCCCGCCTTCCTTTGATGTCATTTCCTTTCGGGCGGGCGGGACGCTGAGAGGGCAGGAAACGGAAAGTGAAGGACGGAATCGAAGAGCTTCGCTGCTTTATGCTTTTAGTGCCGTCGCCCGCCAGTTCGCCGCTGCTGCCTGCCAGTTCGCCGCTGCTGCAAGTCTGGAGAGATCAGCTGGGTGGGCCTGAGCTGAAATTGGGTGGGCCTGGGTGCCGTAGCTACGCCCCTGCTCCTCAGTACCTCTCCACTCTCATCTCTCCCTACATTCCTCCCCGGGAACTCCGTTCACTGGGTAAATCTCTCTTATCTGCACCCTTCTAATCCACTTCTAACTCCAGACTCCATTCCTTTTATCTTGCTGCACCATATGCCTGGAATAGACTTCCTGAGCCGGTACGTCAAGCTCCATCTCTGGCCGTCTTCAAATCTAAGCTAAAAGCCCACCTTTTTGATGCTGCTTTTAACTCCTAACCCTTATTCACTTGTTCAGAACCCTTATTTCATCATCCTCACTGTAATATTCCCTTATCTTTTGTTTGTCCTGTTTGTCTGTCCTAATTAGATTGTAAGCTCTGTCAAGCAGGGACTGTCTCTTCATGTTCAAGTGTACAGTGCTGTGTACGTCTAGTAGCGCTTTAGAAATAAGTAGTAGTAGTAAACCGGGGGGGGGGGGGGGGTTAATGCCACCTCTTCAGGTGACATTAAGTGCATCTGTGCTATCGGCATCCCTGACAGTTAGGGGCCCTTTTACTAAGCCGCATAAGCACCTACGTGCATCCAACATGCACCAATTCGGGACTACCGCCCAGCTACCACGTGGCCCTGGCAGTAATTTCATTTTTACGTGCGCCCACTACATGAGCTGGAAAATTTATGGCATGCAGCTCTAACCAGGCGGTAATCAACATTGTATGTGTGTTGACGATTACTGCCTGGTTAATGCGTGAGACCTTACCGCTAAGTGGGTGGCGGAAAAATTTCAGACCCAAAATGGACCCAAGCCAATTTTCATTTTGCCGCATGTCCATTTTCGGCGAAAAAAAAAAGGGCCATTTTTGCAGGTGTGCTGAAAAATGGACCTTCACGCATCCAGTACATGCGTCTACACCAGTGCAGGCTACTTTTCGGTGCACCTTAGTAAAAGGACCCCTTAGTGTGATTTAACACACCCTGTTGCTGGTTCTAGCATGCAGTAGCCATTAGCATAAATTGAGTCCCGCAATGTTTAGCACACTTTAATAAATATCCCTATAATTAATGTCGTATGAGATATTCACAGAAATACAGGAATCTTTGACAAATCTGAAGTGTTCCAGCAAAAGGAATGTATTGATTGCTTCTGGTTCTAACATTATCACTGTAATATTTTCCAAAATTGTTACACTGTAAAACCACTATGGCTTAAATAAAACAAGAACAGTTAAGCACAAATCGCAGATTTTATATTACCAAAGCACTAAGAGGAATAATTCTTCTATAGCTCCACAAACCGAAATGAGAGATCCAAGGATAGAAAAAGATAAGAAATAGGCAGAACTCTGGGCACTGAATATTCAAATAAAGACACAACTTCTAAATGTAGGAACTTAAGGGGGGGTCCTTTTGCTAAGCTGCACTATAAAATGGACTTAGCACATCCTTACACGGGACTTTCTTGTGCGCTATGTGGATTAGGAACTGGTTAATGGATAGAAAACAGAGGGTAGGGTTAAATGGCCATTTCTCTCAGTGGAGGAGGGTGAATAGTGGAGTGCCACAGGGATCTGTACTGGCACTGGTGCTATTTAACATATTTAGAAATGATCTGGAAATCAGAACAACAAGGGCGGTGATTAAGGGCCCCTTTTACAAAGCAGGGGTACCTGTTCCGCCGCTTTGCCATGCGTCATTTCGGCACTACCACTGGGCTACCGCAGGAGCCTGGCGGTAGTGCCTGCCCCCAGCGCACGCCATTTCTGGCGCTTAAAAAATATATTTTTATTTTTTAGCACCGGGAGCTTACTCGGCGGTAATCAGGCAGCCCCATGCACTGCCCGGTTACTGCCAGGTTGGCGCGGGAGCCCCTACCGCCTCCTAAATAGGTGGCGGTAAGGGCTCACCCGAGAAATGGCTGCATGGCTAGTGGTTCACTTACCACTTGGTCATTTCCTTTTTAAAAAAAAAAAGCCCTTTGCCTACTGTGGTAAAAAGGTATTTTGACAATCAGCAAATCCATGTGCCAATATTACCGCAGGGCTTCTTTTACTGCAGCTTTGTAAAAGGGGCCCTAAATTTGCAGATGGCACAAAGCAATTCAAAGTTGTTAAAATACATGCAGACTACAGCAACACCTTAGGAAATTGGAAGACTGGGCATTCAAATGGCAGATGAAATTTAATGTTGACAAATGCAAAGTGATGCACATTGGGAAAAATAATCTGAATCATACTCACTTGATGCTAGAGTCCACCTTAGGAGACAGCACCCAAGGAAAAGATCTAGGTGCCAGTGTGCGGCAGCAACCAAAAAAGCAAACAAACAGGATGCTAGGAATTATTAGGAAAGGGATGGAAAATAGGACAAAGAATATTATAATGCCTGTTTATCGCCCCATGCCGCGACCTCACCTTGAGTATTGCATACAATTGTGGTCACCGCATCCCCAACAAAGATATAGCAGAATTAGAAAAGATTCAAAGAAGGGCAACCAAAATGATAAAGGGGATGGAACTCCTCTCATATGAGGAAAGGCTAAAAAGGTTAGAGCTCTTCAGCTTGGAAAAGAGATGGCTGAGTGGAGATATGATAGAGGTCTACAAAAGCCTGAGTGGTGTAGAACGGGTAAAAGTGAATCAATTTTTACTCTTTCAACAACTACAAAGACTAGGGGACACTCAATGAAATCACATGGAAATACTTTTAAAATGAATAGGAGGAAATATTTTTTCACTCAGGGCCCCTTTTACCAAGCTGCGGCAAAAGGGGGCCGGTGCTGGCCTCAGCGCGCGTTTTACACAACTGTGACATTGTGAGACTGTGACAGAAATGCAGGCACTGATACTTTCATGATATATATATATATATATATATACTACTACTATTAAACATTTCTATAGCGCTACTAGACTTACATAGCGCTGTACAAATTAGCATGAAAAGACAGTCCCTGCTCAACAGAGCTTACAATCTAAATTGGACAGACGAACAGACAGCTAGGGGTGGGGAAATTGCAGTGGTAGGGGTGATAAGTGAGGGTGTTGAGTAAGAGAGTCATGGTTAGGAGTCGAAAGCAGTAGCAAAGAGGTGGGCTTTAAGCCTAGACTTGAAGACAGCCAGAGACTGAGCCTGACGTACTGGACTGTGTAGCTCATGTTCAGGGAATGCTGACTCTTCCTGGAGTGCAGAGCTTTGAGGAAAAATGGAGAATAGAGACAGTATAGATACAAAAGGTTTTCTGTTTAAATATTTGAACAATGCTGGCCTTGCATACACACAGTTCTTCTTGCATTGCAGCTTTCAAAAGCATTGTGATTTTGTTTGACTTTAATGGTTTTTCCATGTGTGTGTGAGTACTGAGGTTTTCCCCTTGGATTGCTACGGAGTTGGTAAAAATAAGTATTTCAGAGAGTATGCGGATAACGCACCAGGGGCGTAGCCAGGTGGCCAATTTTGGGCGGGCCTGAGCCCAAGGTGGGTGGGCATGCACCTCTCCCCACCCCTCCCTGCCCACAAACCCCAAATATTAAATACTTGAGCTGGCGGGGATCCCCAAACCCTGCCAACTGAAGATTTTCTCCTCCTCCTCGAACAGGCAGCACTCTTCCAAATGGCAGCCGGAAGCACATGCCTCGTACTGATGCTGTTGCTGGCAGGCTGTGCATGCTCAGTCCTTTGGCATGTGCGAACACTGAGCATGTGCAGAAGGGCCGGTCTCAGTGTCAGCTCAAGGCAAGTGCTGCTGGCTGACAATTGGAAGAGTGCTGGCTGCCCAAGGAGAGAAATTCTTCAGCTGGCAAGGTTTGGGGATCCCCACCAGCCACAGCAAGAGTGTCACAATTTTGGGTGGGCCTGAGTCCAAAGTGGGTGGGCCGTAGCCCACCCAGGCCCACCTGTGGCTACACCATTGTAACGCACAGGCATCTTTGGCTTCCTGCCTTTCTTTTGTGCTGACATCACAGCTTGCATATACTCAGTAACAATATAGCTCCTTCACATTTTATGTACAGGGAATCAATTTCACTTGCACAACTTTGCATATACAAAAATGGATAATATACTCAAACATATCAAAAAGAAATATCGAATACATTCTGCAGCTCAGATTGTATGTGAAGGGGGGATGGAGATACACCATTTTTCTCACAATACATCCTCCCAAATAGCCTCCACTTCAGCTTTAAATAATGATTTTTTTTCATCATCCTTCCTGAATAGCTGTTTTCAATGACCACCTTTCTGGCCTCAGATTGATTGAGTGAAGTTCTCAAAATATATTACATCGGGCCAGACTGAAAAATAAATGCATAACTGTTCCTTTTAACTGATCTCGCATTTTGCAATGAATTATGTGGAAATTGAGCTCTTATGTCTGCATTCCTGTTCATATTCACTATTTTCTCTGATAAGCCTAAGCTTCCCTAGGACATCAACAACAGACTGGTGAGCACTGTTCCCTCCAAGCTGAGTGGGAGTCCTCCACCTACAGCCTTGCCAGTGGGGGGTGCTGTTTCACTGTCGCATTTTCAATAGTGAGGGACAGGGAAGCTTTGCAGAATTCCAGGGAACTTGCCTTTCCTTAGTGATTGAAAACACAATATTGAAGTACCACCTCCTGCTGGCAGCAATGCAGTTGGAGGACTCCTGTTTAGCTTAGAGGGAGCAGTGCTGATAAGGTCCAGAATCCAGAGCTAGATGCTACCCAGAGACTTGGGGGCCCTTTTTTTACAAAGGCGCACTGAAAAATGGTCTACGGTAGTGTAGACGCGTGTTTTGGGCACGCACAGAATCATTTTTCAGCGCACCTGCAAAAAAATGCCTTTTTAAAATTTTTGCCGAAAATGAACGTGCGGCAAAATCAAAATTGCTGTGTGCCCATTTTGGGTCTGTGACCTTACTGCCAGTCATTGATCTAGCAGTAAAGTCTTACATGGTAACCAGGCAGTAATGAGCTACGTGTGCCAAATGCCACTTGGTGTGCATTTTTTTTTCTTACATTTGTACCCTGCACTTTCCCACTCATAGCAGGTTCAATGCGGCTTACATATTATATACAGGTACTTATTTGTACCTGGGGCAATGGAGGGTTAAGTGACTTGCCCAGAGTCACAAGGAGCTGCAGTGGGAATCAAACTCAGTTCCCCAGGATCAAAGTCCACCACTCTAACCACTAGGCCACTCCTCCACTCCATTTGATATGCACGTCCAAAAGTAAAAAATTATTTTTCGTCCATGCGTATCGGACGCTCGCCAAACTGACATTACTGCAAGAGCCACACGGTAGCTGGGCGGTAACTCCATTTTGGCACGCGTTGGGCGCGCATAGAGTCTTACGCAGCTTAGTAAAAGGGCCCCTTGGTATTTTGTTCTCCAAGTCTTCCATTTCTTGTAGATTTTTTTCGGTGTTATCTCCTTGCAGTTCTACCTTTGTCTCCAATATTTTGACAGCACTGTAGGGTGCATTTTCAGTAAGAGCTACCTCCAGATTAGTCATAATCCTTCAAAGTTATTTCTGTCAGAGGCTGTAACCACGCAGCTCCAGCCATATAAGCCATGAAACATGAAAAGTGAATTTTCTGTTTAAAGGTAAGAAGCATTTTAAGTAAGCGGAACGTCCTAATTAATTGTACTGTATCTTTAATTGCAAAATAAAAAGAAATAAAGTTACAAAAATGATGGAAGCAGTGGATTTAAAGGGCTATTCTATAAATATGTGTCTGCATAATTTGCATACATAAATGCAGGGCAAAATGGCACTTATGTACGTAAGCATTCTACGCACTATTCTATATGGGCATAAATCAGCCAAATTGCAGGAGTACATCCAGGAACTGCAAGGTGTTCTGAAGCAGTAACTTATGCCTGATTAAAAGGTGTTACCTAGGTGCATGGTTGACATGGGCATCTAAGAAACAGAGAGAGAAAGGGGTAATGCCGAATGGGGTTAATAGGGGGAGCTTAGGCTGGATGGAAGGGGAAGCAAGAGAGAGGGCAGAGGCTGGATGGAAAGGGGAGAGGAGGGCAGACGCTAGATGGAAAGGGGGAAGAGAAGGAGGGCATGTGTGGGAATGCAGGCACTGATGACTGAAGCATGCCACCAATTTGCTTGCTGCACAAGCAGCATGGAGCTTGGGCCTCAGGTAGTGGACCTCTTCAGCTGGTGGGATGATATGATAGCCAGCAAAGGTAGGACTCAATGCTGTTGGGGGCAGGGGTAGAGACCTGGGCCTGGGGTGGGGGGCAGGGCCTAGGGGAGACAATGTGTAGCTTAGGGGCATCGTGACCTAAGAAACTTTGGAAACCACTGGTATAAGGGATTCAGATCCAGGAGCATTCTGATTGGGAAGGGGATTCTGATTAGGAGCATTGTTCCCTCTAAGTTGAGTAGGAGTCCTCCAACTGCATTGCTTCCAATGAGGGAGGTGGTACTTCAATATTATGTTTGGGAGAGGCAGGCTACCTGGAGTCCTACAGAGCTTTCCTGTAATGTAATAATGAAACAGCGCCCCTCACTGGTAGGACTATAGGTGGAGGACTTCCACTCAGAGGGAACAGTGATCAGGAGGCACCTGATAGGGGTTGTCGGGGGTTTAGCTTTACATGGCCATAGTGTTACCAGACTGCTATTAACACGGCACAATCCATTGCACTAGCTGTCAGTGCTGGCCCATCCTATCAGTGCACACATCCCTTCCGAATTTAGCCTGTACCCGCACCAAGCAGGTAGTCTGGCATTTCTACCACGCTGGCTGCTTTTACTATTCCGCAATTATTGTCATAGGTGTGTGCCAATGGCTACTGCATGCTAGCACACTAACATCTGCGCAGCTTAGTAAACATTCCCCTTAATCTTGGGACTCGGATAGGGATTACCTCTTTAATGGGGTCCCTTTCTAAGGTGTGCTGAAAAATGGCCTTTGCTAGTGTAAGTGCATGTTTTGGACGCGCACAGATCCGTTTTACAGCGTACCTGTAAAAATGCCTTTTAAAAAATTTGACCGAAAATGGACATGCGGCAAAATCGATATTGGCGCGTGTCTATTTTGGGTCTGAGACCTTACCCGTTACCCATTGACCTAGTGGGAAGGTCTCATGCGTTAACTGAGTGGTAATGGTCTACGTGTGTCAGTTATCTTTTACCGCCCGGATGCGCTTCAAAAATGAAACTACCGCCCGGGCCACATGGTAGCCAGGCGGTAACTCGGAATTGCGTGCATTGGGTGCGTGTAGGCACTTACGCTGCTTAGTAAAAGGGCCCCTTAAGTGTTTCTTTTGCCATCTGGGCAAGTCACTTAACCCTCCATTGCCCCATGTAAGCTGCATTGAGCCTGCCATGAGTGGGAAAGCGCAGGGTACAAATGAAACATAAATAAATAAAAATAAATAAATTAAGATATTCCTTTTGCTAACATGGAGGTAAGAATATTCCTTGCTATGACAAGATGAGGAAATTCTTCTGCTAAAGCCTCTATTTTTTAGAAACATGACAGCAGATAAAGGCCATATGACCCATCCAGTCTGCCCATCCTCTGTAACCCCTAATTCTTCCTGTTCCTAAGCGATCCCACATGCTTATCCCATGCCTTTTTAAACTCTGGAACAGGCCTCGACTCCACCACCTCGACCGGGAGGCCATTTTTTATTTTTAATTTCAGCTGAATGCATTGCTCTGGCTTAATTTTCCATTTAAGTGTGTGATTATATATTTTCTATGAACC
Source organism: Microcaecilia unicolor (assembly GCF_901765095.1). Classification (NCBI taxonomy): domain Eukaryota; kingdom Metazoa; phylum Chordata; class Amphibia; order Gymnophiona; family Siphonopidae; genus Microcaecilia; species Microcaecilia unicolor. Next base: position 182,242,644 of record NC_044039.1, on the reverse strand, counting down.
CACACAATTTTCAACATTTTTGGCAACTGCAGGGATCTCCTATGACTTCTTCCACACTCCTGTCAGCGACTACAGACCTAGTTAGTGGTCTGTGGTTTATCTTAATGAAGCTTCTTCTCTCTTTTTTTCCCTTAAATTGGGACTCTAGACCAGGGGTGTGCTGGTAAATTTTTAACAACAGGCTCTTTCTCCGGATGTAGCCAGCTCTGCAGTTTTGTTAGGGCCAGGGGTGGCAATACTTGCCTCTCTGTCCTCCCTCCCTTCGTGCGGGCACGCTAGGCATACCTTTGCTGGCAGCCAATAAATGTACTGCCACCACTCCCAACGTCTTGCTCTGAGCAGCATACTGGAACTTCTCTGACATGCTGGAGAAGTCCCAGCCTGCTGCCCAGAGCTGGAAACAAGGAGCGGGGAGCAGCAGTAGTCTATTTACTTGGCTGGCAGGGCTCAGCATCCCCACCAGCAAAGTAAAGGATAATTCAGCAGGGGGCCCAAGCCCACATTTTGTGAGCCAGTTGTTAAAGTAGCCATGGAGGGCCTTACTTTAACAACCGGCTCCCAAAATTCTTAAAAACTTAACAACCGGCTCTTGCGAGCCTGTGAGAGCCTGCTCCAGCACACCACTGCTCTAGACCCACTTCTAAATTGTGTCCTTAAATAATATGGCTCTGGTTTATATTGTTTTTCCTATTTATAATATATTTATCCTTCTTGTTGGTCGATAGGATGATATTAATCCGTACAAAGTTTATTCTTGCAATGATTCAAATTTCATAAATGATCATTAAAAAGAAAAACCTCAACTTTTTTAAAAAATTTAAATAGGACTGTCTTCTGTAGCCTGTCCTGAGACATGTTTGTTCACAGCCTGTGTTCTTTCACTGGTGTCTCTTAGCTGCTAGCAGATGTCAGCTAGGGAAATCTAAAATCTTCTGCACTGTTTGTCATAGACCTAGAGTTAGTTAAGGAAAATATATTGTGGTGGTAACACTGCATTAGCCTGTCAAATTATGTTATTTTATTCCTGTCTGCATTCACTTTACTGTAGAATGTTGGAGAGGATGTCTGCTGGAGAACAGTATGCTGCGTATTCTAGCTTTTACCTTGTTGATGGAGTATTTATAATGTCTCCTACCTTCTAATTCCTGCCTGGCATGCACTTAGCTGGTGAGTGTTTAATTCAGGATGAGACTGCAACCTTCCTCTTAACTTAATAAAATGAGCTTGAACTTGTGACAAGGCTACCGCCAGGGCGGCTAGGGTGAAGCACTTAGACCCTGAAATACAAGTACCAGAAGCCATTGCAAGGAGGGAGGCAGAGAGTAGTCTGGAGACAAGGGAATGGACTCCCAGCTCCAGCAGAGGGAGCCAGGGGGATAGCCAGGCTGAGCCTATAATTTTGTCACCCATTAGGGGGTGACGGAGGGAAGAAGCTCAGTTCCCCTGGATACGCAATCAATATACCATGAGGCCCAGCTGAAATAGAAAGGGGCCCATGGAGAGGGAAGAAGATGATTGGATGGATTCTATGGAAGGGGGGGGGGTAGATAATATGGGGGAAGAATCTCAGGAGGGGGGAGAAGCCTCTATGGAGTTATCTCTTGTTTGTCTGTTCTAATTAGATTGTAAGCTCTGTCGAGGAGGGACTGTCTCTTCATGTTCAAGTGTACAGCGCTGCGTACGTCTAGTAGCGCTTTAGAAATGATAAGTAGTAGTAGAGTTCCAAGGCAGGGATGGCCAGCTCCTGAGGGTTTGGAAATGGTGTTAAGAGGTGAGAGTAACCTGCTTTACTGGAAGCCTGATTTATTTGGAAACCTGATGTATTTGGAAACCTGCTTTATTTACCTGTTTTATTGAAAGCCTGATGTATTTGGAAACATGCTTTATTTACCGGCTTTATTGAAAGCCTGATGTATTTGGAAACCTGCTTCATTTACCTGCTTTATTGGAAGCCTGCTTTATTCACCTGCTTTATTGGAAGCCTGATTTATTTGGATGCCTGCTTTATTTACCTGCTTTACTGGAAACCTATGTGGTTGGAACCTGATTGTTTGGGAATAACCTATGTACTGAAGTTTGTGACAGCTGTTGTTGGCTTGATAATAAAAATCGTTTGACCTAGCCACTGTCTGCAATTGTGGTGAGATCTGGAAAATGGCTGGTGGACGGCTCCACCTTGCTGGGAAGCAGTGGACCCTTTTCACAAACTAGATAACTGAACAGGGCTAGGGGCATCTGCAAAAATATTTCTTAAGACTCATTGATGGTTCCATCAAGCTGTTGAAAATAAGAATCTTGGGGACTTAAGTATTAAGTATTCTGTCCTTCACTGCTAATTCCACATGAGATGTTTTGTATATTGTATATTTTATATACTTTGCAAGGCAATACAAATATAATTTAATTTTGTTCAACAAAAGATTTGTTTTATCCAATTAAACTAGTAATTTATTTATTGCTCTAGTTTACCACCCTACTTTCTAAAGTATGCTTGATGTAGGCTCTGTTGCTAGACCAATGGTCTTCAACCTTTAATCAGTCAAAACCCACCTGACAGACAAAAACCTGAAAATAATCCTATCTCAACATTCATGTAGCAAACTGGGCAGACTGGATGGACTGTACAGGTCTTTTTCTGCCGTCACCTACTATGTTACTATGTTACAAACCTACTATACACAGTGGCAATGTATTCGGATGTACTCATTATTATAAATTTAATTTATATTGTAAAACCACCCTGAAGGCCCATTTGTAAGGTGGTATATCAAATAGAAATGGAACATAAGTACATAAGAATAGCCATATTGGGTCAGACCAAAGATCCATCAAGCCCAGCATTCTGTTTCCAACAGTGGCTAATCCAGATCACAAGTAGCTGGCAGAAACCCAAATAGTAGCATCATTCCATGCTACCAATCCCAGGGCAAGCAGTGGCTTCCTTCATGTCCATCTCAAGAAAAGACTATGGACTTTTCTTCAGGAACTTGGTCCAAACTTTTTTTTAAACCCAGATACGCTAACCACTGTTACCACAATCACTGGCAATGAGCTCCAGAGCTGAACTATTCATTGAGTGAAAAAATATTTCCTCTTGTTTTAAAAGTATTTCCATGTAACTTCATTGAGTATCCCCTAGTCTTTGTACTTTTTGAAAGCGTAAGGAAGCGATTCACTTGAACTTGAACTTGTTAAAAATTTCCTGCTTCCCAGTAGCCCCTTTTAAGTGAACCCCAGTCAATCAACCTAGGGTTAGGGCCTTAAAGGCTGTCTGATACGTTTGGTTTTAGCTGATTTAGCTAGCACCATAGTTAGGACTCTAATCTCAGGGTGCTTCTCTAACCATTTGAGAGTCGTGAGTCCTTGGAGACCTCCCTGATCTGATAGAGGTGTGCTTTCATTTTTAATGAATTAATGGTGAATATCAGCAACATTTCCTAATTTGTTTGTTTTTTTATTTCATTTAACTTTATTTACACCCTGCCAACTAAATGTGATACAATACTTAGCAAATCCTGAGGGTGTTTTTTTTTTTGTCTACCCCTCCCCCTCTCACAGAATCTTACCCTTTTGGAGCAGAGTCCTATCAGGTCGCCTCGAGTGATCCTTGAAAAAGTGTGTACCGGTAATCAAATCTAAACCCCAAATCCTCTGGGTCTGGAGTTCTGAGTTGATGTGTTCTACTAAGGCTGCTCAAGTGAACTACACCTCCTAAACTGTAGTTGTACTTTTGAGACATTAAAAGGTCATTGCTAATACTTATGAAGTAATTATGTATTTAGTTTTAAATTCAGCTTATTTGCATATACATTGATATTTCTACTAGGGAACCAATGGCAGTGATGATGTATATGTTAATAATGTGTGTTAATGCACTTTGTACTAATGCTGCCGCAGACAGGGGTGCGCTGGAGGGAGTTCAGTGTGCCATTGCAGATGTCTTTGGTTACTGAGGTTTGGGGATCCCTGCAAGCTCAGATATTTAGGGGTCCTTTTACCAAATAGCAGAAAAAATGACCTTGGCACAACCTTATATGGGTCATTCCCACATGCTAAGGCTAGTTTTACAGCTGGGTAAAATGGCTGAATTTCCTATTACTGTATTAATGGCTACTTCCAATTATGCTACTTGGAAAAATGCGATTCGAAAGCGCCAAACCCCTTCAAGAAAAACGGCATTGGCTCCCAATCAAAGAATGTATTGCTGTCAAAATCTGCACACTGGTTCATAAAATTATCTATGGCAAAGCCCCAGGATACATGATAGACCTCATTGACCTACCAACCAGAAACACAACAAGATCAGCACGAACATACCTAAATCTCCACTACCAAACTGCAAAGGACTCAAATACAAATCAACTTATGCATCCAGCTTTTCATACATAGGTACACAACTATGGAACACATTACCAAAAGCCGTGAAAACAACGTATGACCACCTAAACTTCCGGAAATCACTAAAAACTAACCTGTTCAAAAAGGCATATCCTACCGACCCAACTTAAATGCCTGAACTCTGCAACACAATCGAAACCAAAGAGCGTAATGGTCATAACACATCTCTTCCTTTCTACGATTCCCTACTGTGTCTGTTACACATGAACCTTATTCTATCACTACATCACTTTGTAATTGTTCATGCCGTAATTGGCAGACGCCTTTACGGTACTATGTAAGCCACATTGAGCCTGCAAATAGGTGGGAAAATGTGGGATAGAAATGTAACTAATAAATAAATTATCATGTGGCCATTAAACACGATTAGTGCATGAGCCCTTACTGCCACCCATTATGTAAGTGGTAAGGGCTCACATGCTAAGCATGCTCTAATTGGTTAGCACACGGCAATGTAGCAGCGCTAACCAAGCAGCAGAGAACGTATCCACTTGCATCCCTCATACAAGCCCCCTGCACTCCCCCCCCCCCCACACAAATTTTTTAGTGTGTGAGGAATGTGCACACATCCTGAAAATATTGCGGGATGCCTCAGTGTGCCATGTGGTACATCATTTTTTGCTGTGGTAAGCATATGCTAAAAGGCCTCTTAATATTTGTGTTGGGGTGGGATGCAGAGAGCGGGGGGGGGGGGGGGGGGGGTAGGAGCATTGTGCCCACCCATTTTGGCAATAGGCCCAACCAAAATTTGGGGTTTGACTATGCCACTGCTTGGACTGGTTGGAGTCTAAAAAAGTTTGCCTTTAAGCTGGGTGCAATATCTCAAAATGGGTTGTTTTTGCTCAGGGAAGTGCTGTGGATCAGCAGAACAGTACTGTGATTCTTGGATGTGGAGCTACTGTTATGTTGGCTTGTGTTTACTCCAGAGAATCAGGTTAAAAGCCTGGGAGTTTGTTAGACTCTGGGAGAATCGATGTCAAGATCTAACCAATCCAGTCATTTCAGTTAGGAAATTAGTAGTATCAGTTCAACATTTTGTGATTCTAGCTCTCACCAGTTTTGAGATCATTCTGGGGTTAATTACTTCCTTATTGATAAACATTTCTCATTTTTTAAAGATGTAATTAGCCCATAACCAAAGCTCAAATTTTGAGATCATTCAGGAAAATCAAACAACCAAACTTCAGAAAATAGTTATAAAGAAGACGGATCTCAGAAAAGAAAGAGTACGAAGAATGAGAATGTATAGAAGTGGGAGGCAACTTTTTTCTGCAAATTCTCTATTTAAATAAATGCACGTAGATCTACATGTGCTGTTGTCTTATGCCACTCACCCCTATAATCAATACTAATAGCATGCAAATTTATGGGCGCTATTAGCATTGATCTTCAGGCTACTTCTGCGGGAAGATTTGCCTAGGCATGCACCCAAGGCACAATCCTCCCACAGAAGCTGTTTGACACATCCAGGCTGTCAAAAAAATAGGCCAGACCTGTCAAACATAGCCCAACAGAAGGGCATAGAGGTCTGGTGGTCCTCCCTAACCCCATCCCCACACACACACAAAGGGGCTGGAGATCCGGTGGACCCTTCACCCCTACCCCCCCCCCCCCCCCACACACTAACAATAAAAAAAACCTGGTGATCCAGTGGGACCCCTAGAAGCCCCCACCCACCCACCCACGGCTGGTCTGGTGGTCTAGTACCCCCCAACCCCCCATACCTTGAAACAGGAGGTGGGAGTAGCCCTCCCTCCTCCTGCGAGCCCTGCCTCAAAATGGCAATGCTCTGCCCTGCCTGGTGCATCCTTGGATGCACAAGGCACCAGGCTTCACTACCATATAAGGGAGGGGGCATGCTGAACAGGGTCTCTCCATTCCTCTGAGCTGGTGTAGGGTTGCCGCGGGAGCAGTGCCCTTGTTTGGCATGCTGCAGTCCGAGCATTGGGGAAAAATATTAATTCCCCTGTTTAGCATGTATTTGCATGCTACTTGTGCTCAGAGCCAGTGAGCTCATTGTTAGATGTGCTCACCAGCTTTGATCCTAGGGCACAGGCAATCGCGGGCACTAGTCTGTATTGTTCATGTGATGTCTATGTAAATTGAATCTTGTCTTAAGCATCTGGCCTGTTTCTCCAATATAGCATCCTTCGTTACATTTTTTACACTGAATGATATATACCACAATTTACATAGACATCACATGAACAATACAGCCAGTAGGGCCCCCACCCCAGTGGGACAGCACTTCACAGAACCAGGACACTGTACCAGTGATTTCATAGTGAGAATACTGAAAGGTAACTTTAAAACCATACAAGAACGTAAGACCTTTGAAGTCAGAATGAATATTTTAACACCCAACAGAAAGGACTTAACAAGGATCTGGGGTTCCTAGCCCATTATAAACCATAAGCTGTATGTCTCTGTTGATCACCCCACCCCTCACCTATCCACACCCATCCTGTTAGAATATCAATGATATGCTTTGATGTCCCCATGCATACCTCCTACCCACCCCCATCCTCACCACCCTGTCAGACTGTCATAGTAATGCTTGAATGTTTTCACTTATATACACTGTCAGCTAGCACATTTGCTTATTTCCGATCTGAGGAAGAAGGGCAACCTTCGAAAGCTAGTCAAGAAATGTATTAAGTTATGTCCAATAAAAAAGGTATCATCTTATTTTCTTTTCCATGTTTTATTTTGTTTGATTTCTATTGATAACCTTAAGAGTGGACTAACACGGCTACCACACTCCTCTACTTAAGATGTTTGGTATGAAATTGCCTTGACAATAAAATACTTTGGCCCTGAGTCCCAGTATCAGCAGTATTCTGTCCAGGAACCCTGGGAGCCCCGCAGGCTTGCCGACTCCACCCAAGAAGAGGAAGCGGACCCCCTTTACAGGAGGTGGGGCAGAATTTTGTGACCCCCTCCCCCCCACCATCACCACTTTGGGCTCAGGCCCCCCAAAACCTGAGTTCTGGCTATGCGCCTGATTTTGCCTTTTACTAGAGGAATCCCATCTACACCCAACTTCCATGAAAAGACCACATCCCTTGTCTCCTGGATTCACCTTTTACAAGAGGAATCCCAGCTCCACACATTCCATAAAAGGGCCACATCCCTTGTCTCCTGGATTTACCTGTTATTAAGAGGGAAGCTTCAAAGTCACAACAGGTAGGAATGAAGGGCAAAGGGCCAGTTGGTGCCATTACAGATTTTGGTGCAGCAGGGCAGAATTGCTACATGCTGAAACTCTGCCATCTGTTAGAGGTGAGAGTTCATTTGGCGTCAGGGAGTGTTCTTTTCAGGATGTCAGGTTGCGAAGCATTATGGATATATGAAAACCTTGGCTACAAACATAATTAGTTACATGTTTTTTAGCTGAGACCCAAATTTTCTATAATCACATCCCAATCTGATTGTTTGACAATGGGTTTGCGGAAATATGAACATGAATTCAGCATATGCTTTCTAGGAAGACTGCCAGAACAGGGGAAGTGTCAGTGGTGATGCTTAGAGATAATTAAAGCACAACATTGTGCTCCTGTTTCATATCAGTGTTAAAAACAGGATCTGACAAGCAAACGTACAAACAGCAGCTACTCTTTCACAGTGCTACACTGACTAACTCTTTAAATGGCTACAGACAGGGAAGGGGGCCTCGAATGCAAATCACGCCACCTGCCAGTCTTCACACCGATTTGTGTACAGTGTGCTGGTAAATTGGAAAATGTTTAGCAACAGGCTCCCCCCCCCCCCCCCTGGCAAAAAACAAACTGCTGCACATAGAGCATCGCTGCCCTTCCCTTACCGTGCTTAGCAGGAAGGAACCCCCCACCCCATGGCACACTCACCTCTTTTCTCTGCCCCTAAACCCCCTTCCATGGCACACTCACCCTTTTACTCTGCCCCCAAATCCTCCACCCCATGGCAAACTCAACCCTTTTAATGTCCATGTATCATGTATTCTCCGAAGACAAGCAGGCTGCTTGTTCTCACTGATGGGTGACGTCCACGGCAGCCCCTCCAATCGGAAACTTCACTAGCAAAGGCCTTTGCTAGTCCTCGTGCACCCATGCGCACCGCGCATGCGCGGCCGTCTTCCCGCCCGAACCGGCTCGTGTTTGTCATTCTTCTTTTGTCCGCGCTCGGTACGGTCATGTTTGCGCCGTTCGCGCCCCTTAAGTTGACCCTCGTGCGTCTTTTGACTTTTTCGCTCTAAAAAAAAAAGAAAAAAAAAAGGGGATTTCGGAGAAGGACCTTTCGGTCTTTTTCCCTTCCCCGTATTTCTAGTTTTTGACCCCGATAAGTTTTCTTTCATTTTCGGGGTAGGCCCTTTGAGGCCTCGGGTCGAGTTTTTTTCTCCCCCTCTTTTTGGTGCCTTACTGCAATTACGAGTTTTGATTTCGCCGGCGTGATTTTTCCGCCCATGTCATCGAAGTCTCCCAGCGGCTTCAAGAAGTGCACCCAGTGCGCACCGGGTAATCTCGCTCACTGATAGGCACGCGTCGTGTCTTCAGTGTCTGGGGGCTGGGCACCGCCCGCAGGCCCTGCAGTCTTTGCGCCCTTTACAGAAAAGGACTCAGGTAGCGAGATTGGCCCAGTGGAACGTTTGTTCTCGGGCTCTTCGTCGGCATCGGCACCGGAGTATCGAGTGCGTCGACGTCGACAGCGTCAAGACCTCCGCCCTCGGCCGCGACTGTATCGATTGCATCGAGGGCATCGCCCTCTGCCTCGCTCGGGGCCGAGACATCGGAAGACTTGCGTCGGCTTCGGTGGTACCGGGACCTCCACTTGTGCTGATGTCGTCGGACGGTGGTGCTTCGTCTGGAGTGCAGGTGAGGGCTGTCCATTCCCCTGCTGGTGGCGTGAGCCTTCGGGTGGGTCCTCCCCCCTACCCTGAGGGCTCCTGCGGTACAGCCCCCCTGAGACCGACCGTTCTTCGGCCTCGGCCCCGAGGAGCGACGGCTGGATTCTAACGTCCTCCTCGTCGTTACCGGGAAGCTCCCGTGACATGCTTAGTTTTGAAAAAGTCAAAGAAGCATCTGCACCGGTCTCCTTCCCGCGTCGGTAACCGAGGAGCTCTGGGTCGCCGAGGGAGTCGGCACCCAGCAGGCATCGGCACCGGGAGGACCGCTTCACCCTCTGTTCAGGAGGTGTCGATGCGCTCCACCTTGGACAGCCCGGAACAGCCTCCATGCCCGGAACAGACCTCTGACTTCGACTCCTGCATCGGCTTCCATGTCCTTTCTCCCACAGCCGCCCTGCACGAGAGTCCTCCGGGCCGTTCTCCCAGAGATCCTGGGAGAGCTGTTGCGCCCTTCCCCTCCGGTACCGGGGGTGCTTGCGCCACCGGTACCGTCGAGTGAGGCGCCGGCTGGCCCCTTGCCCGGGGGTGAGGTCTCCGACATCGGTCCCGCTTGCGGTACCGACTGCGGTCGCCTCCCAGGAAGGCTCCCCGACGACGTCGGCGGAGGGAGCTTCACCGGTGCGGGCGAGGGAGTCTACCTCTCGACGCTCCCCGCCGTGGTTCCACGGAGTCGAGCCGGGCACGGCTTCAGACCCAGGTTCGTGAACTTGTGTCTGATACCGATGGTGAGGCCTCGTGGGAAGAGGAGGAGACATCAGATATTTCTCTGACGAGGAGACTGATGGCCTTCCTTCTGATCCCACTCCCTCCCCTGAAAGGCAGCTTTCTTCCTCCCGAGAGTCTGTCTTTTGCGGCCTTTGTCCGGGAGATGTCTACGGCCATCCCCTTCCTGGTGGTTGTGGAGGACGAGCCCAGGGCTGAAATGTTTGAGCTCCTGGACTATCCTTCTCCACCTAAGGAAGCGTCCACAGTACCCATGCATCATGTCCTAAAAAAGACATTGCTGGCGAACTGGACCAAGCCTGTAAGTAATCCCACATTCCCAAGAAGATCGAGTCCCAGTACTGGATCCATGGGGACCCAGAGCTGATGCGCACTCAGTTGCCTCACGACTCTGGAGTTGTGGATTTGGCCCTAAAGAAGGCTAAGAGTTCTAGAGAGCATGCTTCGGCGCCCCCGGGCAAAGACTCTAGAACCTTAGACTCCTTTGGGAGGAAGGCCTACCATTCCTCTATGCTCGTGGCCAAAATTCAGTCTTACCAGCTCTACACGAGCATACACATGGGGAACAATGTGCGGCAGTTGGCGGGCTTGGTGGACAAGCTCCCTCCTGAGCAAGCCAAGCCATTTCAGGAGGTGGTCAGGCAGCTTGAAGGCGTGCAGAAAATTCCTGGCCAGAGGGGTGTATGACACCTTTGATGTTGCGTCCAGGGCCGCTGCTCAAGGTGTGGTGATGCGCAGACTCTCATGGCTGCGTGCCTCCGACCTGGAGATAGATCCAGCAGTGGATTGCGGACATCGCTTTGCCGTGCGGACAATATTTTGGAGAGAAAGGTCGAACAGGTGGTAGAGCAGCTTCACCAGCGGGATACCACTTTCGACAAGTTCTCCCCGCCGGCAGCCTTCAGCTTCTACCTCCACAGGTAGACGTTTTTATGGGGGAAGGAAGACTGTTCCCTACTCTTCTGGTAAGAGTAGGTAGAATCCTCCTTCTCGACAGCCTGCGGCCCAGGCTAAGCCCCAGCGCGCTCGCTCTCGTCAGCAGCGTGCGCCTCAGCAAGGCCCCTCGGCTCCCCAGCAAAAGCAAGGGACGAGCTTTTGACTGGCTCCAGCAGAGCATAGCCACCATCCAAGTGTCAGTGCTGGGCGATCTGCCAGTCGGAGGGAGGTTGAAAGTTTTTCACCAAAGGTGGCCTCTCATAACCTCCGATCAGTGGGTTCTTCAAATAGTCCGGCAAGGATACACCCTCAATTTGGCCTCAAAACCTCCAAATTGTCCACCGGAGCTCAGTCTTACAGCTTCCAGCACAAGCAGGTACTTGCAGAGGAACTCTCCGCCCTTCTCAGCGCCAATGCGGGTCGAGCCCGGTGCCATCCGGGCAAGAAGGGCTAGGATTCTATTCCAGGTACTTCCTTGTGGAAAAGAAAACAGGGGGATGCGTCCCATCCTAGACCTAAGGGCCCTGAACAAATATCTGGTCAAGGAAAAGTTCAGGATGCTTCCCTGGGCACCTTCTCCCCATGATCAGGAAAACGATTGGCTATGCTCTCTGGAGTTGAAGACGCCTACACGCACATCCCGATACTGCCAGCTCACAGACAGTATCTGCGATTTCAGCTGGGCCACACGTCACTTCCAGTACTGTGTGCTACCCTTTTGGGCTCGCCTCTGCGCCCAGAGTGTTCACGAAGTGCTTGGCTGTAGTAGCAGCAGCACTTCGCAGGCTGGGAGTACACGTGTTCCCCTATCTCGACGATTGGCTGGTGAAGAACGCATTCCGAGGCAGGAGCTCTACAGTCCATGCAGATGACTTATTCGCCTCCTGGAGCTACTGGGGTTTGTGATAAATTATCCAAAGTCCCATCTTCTCCCAGTACAGAGACTCGAAGTCATAGGAGCTCTGCTGGATCCTCGGACGGACTCGTGCCTATCTCCCAGCGTCGAGGGCCAACAATTTGTTGTCCCTCGTCTCACGGGTGCGAGCGTCCCAGCAGATCACAGCTCGGCAGATGTTGAGATTGCTGGGCCACATGGCCTCCACAGTTCATGTGACTCCCATGGCACGCCTTTACATGAGATCTGCTCAATGGACCCTAGCTTCCCAGTGGTTTCAGGCTGCTGGGGATCTAGAAGACGTGATCCACCTGTCCACGAGTTTTCTCAAATCCCTGTATTGGTGGACGATTTGGTCCAATTTGACTCTGGGACGTCCTTTCCAAATTCCTCAGCCACAAAAAGTGTTGACTACGGATGCGTCTCTCCTGGGGTGGGGAGCTCATGTCGATGGGCTTCACACCCAGGGAAGCTGGTCCCTCCAGGAACGCGATCTGCAGATCAATCTCCTGGAATTACGAGCGGTCTGGAACGCTCTGAAGGCTTTCAGAGATCGGCTGTCCCACCAAATTATCCAAATTCAGACAGACAACCAGGTTGCCATGTATTACATCAACAAGCAGGGGGGCACCGAATCTCGCCCCCTGTGTCAGGAAGCCGTCAGCATGTGGCTCTGGGCTCGCCGTCACGGCATGGTGCTCCAAGCCACATATCTGGCAGGCGTAAACAACAGTCTGGCCGACAGACTGAGCAGGATTATGCAACCTCACGAGTGGTTGCTCAATTCCCGAGTAGTGCGCCAGATCTTCCAGGTGTGGGGCACCCCCTTGGTAGATCTCTTTGCATCTCGAGCCAACCACAAGGTCCCTCAGTTCTGTTCCACACTTCAGGCCCCCGGCAGACTGGCATCGGATGCCTTCCTCCTGGACTGGGGGGAAGGTCTGCTGTATGCTTATTTTCCCATACCTCTGGTGGGGAAGACTTTGTTGAAACTCAAGCAAGACCGAGGCACCATGATTCTGATTGCTCCTTTTTGGCCGCGTCAGATCTGGTTCCCTCTTCTTCTGGAGTTGTCCTCCGAAGAACCGTGGAGATTGGAGTGTTTTCCGACCCTCATCATACAGGACGAAGGGGCGCTTCTGCATCCCAACCTCCAGTCTCTGGCTCTCACGGCCTGGATGTTGAGAGCGTAGACTTTGCCTTTTTGGGTCTGTCAGAGGGTGTCTCCCGCATCTTGCTTGCTTCCAGGAAAGATTCCACTAAGAGGAGTTACTTCTTTCTATGGAGGAGGTTTGCCGTCTGGTGTGACAGCAAGGCCCTAGATCCTCGCTCTTGTCCTACACAGACCCTGCTTGAATACCTTCTGCACTTGTCTGAGTCTGGTCTCAAGACCAACTCTGTAAGGGTTCACCTTAGTGCATACCATTACCGTGTGGAAGGTAAGCCGATCTCAGGACAGCCTTTAGTTGTTTGCTTCATGAGAGGTTTGCTTTGTCAAAGCCCCCTGTCAAACCTCCTACAGTGTCATGGGATCTCAATGTCGTTCTCACCCAGCTGATGAAACCTCCTTTTGAGCCACTGAACTCCTGCCATCTGAAGTACTTGACCTGGAAGGTCATTTTCTTGGTGGCAGTTACTTCAGCTCATAGAGTCAGTGAGCTTCAGGCCCTGGTAGCCCAGGCCCCTTACACCAAATTTCATCATAACAGAGTAGTCCTCCGCACTCACCCTAAGTTCTTGCCAAAGGTTGTGTCGGAGTTACATCTGAACCAGTCAATTGTCTTGCCAACATTCTTTCCCCGTCCTCATTCCTCCCCTGCTGAACGTCAGCTGCACACATTGGACTGCAAGAGAGCATTGGCCTTCTATCTGGAGCGGACACAGCCCAACAGACAGTCCGCCCAATTGTTTGTTTCTTTTGATCCCAACAGGAGGGGAGTGGCTGTGGGGAAATGCACCATATCCAATTGGCTAGCAGATTACATTTCCTTCACTTACGCCCAGGCTGGGCTGGCTCTTGAGGGTCATGTCACGGCTCATAATGTTAGAGCCATGGCAGCATCGGTAGCCCACTTGAAGTCAGCCACTATTGAAGAGATTTGCAAAGCTGCGACATGGTCATCTGTCCACACATTCACATCTCATTACTGCCTGCAGCAGGATACCCGACGCGACAGTCGGTTCGGGCAGTCAGTGCTTCAGAATCTGTTTGGGGTTTAGAATCCAACTCCACCCCCCTAGGCCCATGTTTATTCTGTTCCAGGCTACACTCTCAGTTAGTTGGATAAGTTGTTAGGTCAATCTCAGTTATGTCCTCGCCGTTGCGAGGCCCAATTGACCATGTTTGTTGTTTTGAGTGAGCCTGGGGGCTAGGGATACCCCATCAGTGAGAACAAGCAGCCTGCTTGTCCTCGGAGAAAGCGAATGCTACATACCTGTAGAAGGTATTCTCCGAGGACAGCAGGCTGATTGTTCTCACAAACCCGCCCGTCTCCCCTTTGGAGTTGTGTCTTCCCTTGTCTTTGTCTTGCTACATATGGGACTGACGAACAGGAGCCGGTTCGGGCGGGAAGATGGCCGCGCATGCGCGGTGCGCATGGGCGCGCGAGGACTAGCAAAGGCCTTTGCTAGTGAAGTTTCCGATTGGAGGGGCTGCCGTGGACGTCACCCATCAGTGAGAACAATCAGCCTGCTGTCCTCGGAGAATACCTTCAACAGGTATGTAGCATTCGCTGTTTCATGTGGTTGACCTTAGTCCTTCTGAGGAGCCTGATGCAGCCATTTCCTACTCCTGCCATCCTCCAACTTTGAAGTCAGCACTTTCTTCCTCATCTGCCCCCCCCCCCCCCCCCCCTTTACCTGTAAATGCATCTTTTTCCTCTCCAGGGGATACCGCTGCCAGCACCGGTCTCAAAGCCTTCCCGCTGCCGCAGTCAGTTGTTTGAGTATTACATTCAGTTCTGGTCGCCGTATCTCAAAAAAGATACAGCAGATTTAGAAAAAGTTCAAAGAAGAGCGACCAAAATGATAAAGGGGCTGGAACTCCTCTCGTACGAAGAAAGGCTAAAGTGGTTAGGACTCTTCAGTTTGGAAAAGAGGCGTATGAAACTGAACTGGAAACCTCAGGAAGTCACACAACAATAATAAAGAGATAGAAACTGAATTGCAAAATACCAGAGATAGGCATTTTCAAATACTGACATATCCCAATTAATAAATTCAGAATAAAACCTTTTTTCTACCTTTGTTGTCTGTGTGTTCAACTTTTTGACATGCCATCTCCCGTTCTCAATCTAACCTCTATGACTTCTATTGAATCAGCCTGCCTCCAGGCTTCGGGCCTTTCGTGTAGTGCGACCCACCCTTGTGGAAGCAGGACGTTATGTCAGTAAGGGCAAGAGGCATAATACAGGAGACCCAAAGCCCAGAGGCAGGCTGCTTTCTATGGAAGCAGTGGTGCTACCGGGTCTGGCGACAAGGAAAAAAAGTTACAGGAACCAGGGTGGGGGGTGGAGAAGGACAGACACTGGAACCGGGCAGTGAGGTGAGGAGGAAAGGGAGAGGCACTGGTTACTGGGTGCCTGCCCATGCCAGACGGTCTCAATGCGCGAGAGGAGAGGACTTTGGCATGAGAGCTGGGGGCCAAATGCTTGTGACTTGGTATGTCTATGTGCAAACTTAGACCCGACTGTTTATGTGAATTGTGGAATCATGGATCGCATAAACAGTTGGGTCTCAGCTGGTGCAAGAAGAGGAAGTGACCTTCTGTGACCTTCTTGCTCCATGAGCTGTGCTGGAGGGATCAATATAACCAGCTCACAAAATGTATAACAAATTAACAGCTCCAGCACACCACTGATAGAATGCAAAACTAATCTCTGTCTTCTGTCATGACATTGCTGTGAAGATCTCATCTGGAGCTAGCTCTTTCCACTGAAACGCATCTGGGTCTCGATGTGAACACTGCATTTTGATCAATATGGTCCAATAATTCATTATCTCCCTAGAAGGACTTCCTAGAAAGGAGCTGCAGAGAATAATCAGCACTCCAGTAGGATACCGATGCAACATTAATAGCTGTCAAACCTTTCCATGATCAGGCAGCAGTCAATGTCAATCGACACTTCTAAACCGCTGTTTCCCCTTAATAGGGTTCAACACAGTGTACAGTTAAACAGTAATATTACAAGGCATATACAAAGCATAGGAGCCAACTTTTCAAAAATATTGGGGGTGCTGAAATTTTTTTTACAGGTGGTGCATTCCCCACCCCACCCCCTCTCCTCCCCTCCGCCCCCTCTCCCCTCCCTCTCCCTCTCTCATCCCCCCTCCCTCCACATTCCAGGCCCCCCCTCTCCCCTCCCTCCCAGTTCCAGGCTCCCTCCCTCCCCTCTCTCCTTTCCCTCCCTCTCTCTCCGTCCGAGTTCCAAGGCCCCCCCCCCTTCTCTCCCTCCCAGTTCCAGGCCCCCCTCTCTCTCCTTTCCCTCCCTCCATCCCTTCGAGTTCCAAGGCCCTCCTTCCCTCCCTCCGAGTTCCAAAGCCCCCCTCCGTCCGTCCATCCGTACGAATTTTAAAAGCCCTCTTTTTACCTCGTCAGTGAAAAGTGTGCACTGCAGGCTCGGCGCTTCAGCCTTCCCTTCTGTCTCTCGGCTCTGGTCCCGCCCTCATTTTCCTGTTTCCGCAAGGGCGGGACCAGAGCCAAGAGACAGAAGGGAAGGCTGAAGCGCCGAGCCTGCAGTGCACACTTTTCACTGACGAGGTAAAAAGAGGGCTTTTAAAATTTGGGACGGACGGACAGAAGGAGGGCGGGCCCTGGAAACTCAGAGGAGGGAGGAATGGAGGATGGTCGGTCCTGGAACTCGGACGGAGGGAGGGAGGGAGGGCCTTTTAAAATTCTGGGTGGGCTGGAAGGGAACTTCCGGTGCGTAAAATATTGGGGGTGCTCGAGCACCCACAGCACCCACGGAATCGGCGCCTATCTAGAAAGAACTGAAAGAATTTTTCAAATTGATATAGCATAACTAGTCAAGAGGAAATAGACCCTCGTTCAAAAAGGTGTGTTTTCAGCATCCTACAAAAGTTCAAATAGTTCTGCTCTTCTCGAACACCGAATGGGAGAAACTTGGACTTTGCATGCCATTGAGCCGAAAGTTCACAATATTTTTATTAGCAGAGTTCAATATATTTGACTGAACAATAGGAAAAAAAACAAAACAATTATTGCTTCCTGATGCACATTATAGAACCAGTACAAGCACACTAGTTTCATTAAACAAAAATACAGGTGTCGAGATCATCTGCTATCCATCGTACATTGAAAACACATAAAATATACATTACTTAAACTACCATCTGGCAACCTGACCTTGATTTGAATCTCACTATGTGACTGCAAAGAAGTCACTCAGTCTCCTGAGCCTTATTTCCAAAAAGATTTCTCCTCTGCAAACCTATCAGCAATCTCTTTTGAAATCAGGAACTTTTATGTTCAATCTAGGACTGGTTGTGGCAGAGGATTGTAATTATGTGATTTCATTTGCACTGTGCAAGTTTCCTGAAGATCAATGGTCCTCCGACAGCTCTCCTCGGGCATCCAGCACTGAGGAAGCCATTCTAGTGCTCTTTCAGTCTCCATCTTCATTTACAGCTTATCATACCTCTCAGCAAAATTCCCAGGTTACTGAACAGAAAGAATTAGTGTGTCGTGGTAGATGTTCTGTGAAATGAAATGGCATTTGAAAATCATATGGTAAAAAACAGCATAAAACAAAACCTCATTTCAGACTGCAAAGTATTCAAGGCCTTTAATTTTCTGGCACACAGCCAGCTACACCATTGGATACAATATTTTACATCCGCAACAGAATTCATTCTAATCTGATCCTGAGATTCTGTCTTATAATTAATTATCCATTATTATAAACAATGAGTAGGTCCCAAACTGAGAACGCCTGGGAAAGATGAGGACAGGGATACTCTGAGTGGCCTTGAACTAGAGGTGTGCACAGGGACATAATCTTGTCCTCATCCTCACCCTATTCCCAGTCAATTCTTTTCCATCCTCATCCCATCTCTGTCATTCTGCTACTGTCCCTCACCATACCCACAGTTTGCTTTCCATCCCCATCCACACCCAGTATTTGAGCGATCTTGTAAATTCAAACAAAATGCATCCTGTCACTTGCTAAAATTTAACGCAAAGCAATAGGCATTATTTTGTTAAATATGCCGTATTCTTACTATTAACATTGTTTGCTTAAATATTAAAGTCTATAATATTCTCGCAGTCCATCATTTCAAACTATGTAAAAATGTGAGGAAGTCTATAGGACACTGCCACTACACCATAAGGATACTCCCTCACAGTTTCAGAGCCACCTTAAGATCCATAGTCCCATCCAAAGGGGAAGTGACATGGGAGGGGTGGAGCCAGGAAAGCAGGAACTAGGAAGTATAACAGCTCAGGGCACAGCTAGGTTGAGGAAGCCCAGAGGGAAGCAGCGATGCCCAACCGCATTTGCCTCCACAACCTATGTCTGAAATGTAACCGGGACAGTAAGGTAGGCCTAGTGCCACTGGGGACATTAAGGAACTATATGCTTGATCTAGCCAAGGGCTGACTGGTGAATGTTGTTAACTAGAGACCAGCGCATGCCATGATCTGCAGAAGCAGGACTTTTTGCTTACATATAAAGACTAGTTTGTGTTCTTTCTGCTTGCCTTTGAAGCTAACAGGACCTCCATACCTAGCACCTTTAATAAAGTATTATTATTTTGCTGACCTTGACTGTGGTGTGGCTCCAGTTTGCCACCCTCGTTCATGTTACCACATATGGTTCTGGCGGTGGGATAGGAGTTTACCCTGCCAGAAGAAGCAGAATCCTTAGCCTCCAGGGGTCTTTGTCTTGCAGGACTACCACGCAGGACTGACGGACTAAAGAGATTAGCTCTGCCCTGAGAAAGAGAACCTTTAAAGAGTATAGTTAGTGCTAGACAAGCAGGGTTTTTTTTAAATTTTGGTTTGATTCTTGAGCAGTGCATGCTGTGGGAGTATGGAAAACATGTAGAAACTACGCCAGGGCTTGGTAAGGGGACAGCAATAATTCATGTAGCAATAACAGCTACAGCAGCAACAGCAACAGCTGCTGCAGACCATTGTACAGAGGCAATGTGAGCAACAACAGGCATTTCAAAACTCACTAGGAGTACAGCAGAACTCTCTGCTTCAAGTAGCCCAAGTGGTACAGGCATCCAGGCTGAAAGCCTCTTCTCAAGTTCCAGTCCTAAAGAAAATGGTACCGGACGATGTCTAGTTGGCCAGAAGCATCATGGACTGCCTATTTAGGGAACCTTCTAATCTTCCAAGATGCCAACTCCACTGGGACAACCACCTATGCAGAAGTGAAGGTCACCATTCTAGAGAGGGCAGACTGTACCCTAGAGTCCTACCTGCAATTATTCCAGAATGCATCATTACATTTCACTGAGAATCCACAGTTTCTTGTACAGGCTCAAGGAAGTAGCCTGGAGATGCCTCCAACCAAGATGGGCCTGGACATAGGAGAGTTGCCCTCCTTGAACAATTCCTTGAAAGGCTACCCCCTATTATGAAGCAGTGGGTTAGGCAGCACCCTAAATTGACGCTGGAGAGTGCCTTGGAAGCAGTTGAAGTTTTTTTTTTACCAAGCACACCCAGAATCTGAACACCACAAGAGGAAGAAGAGAGCTGGAAGTCCTGGAAGGAAACCAATGAAAGTAGGATCTGAGAACTCAAGGGACTGAAAACTTCCCTCTAGCCCAGCATCCCTAAGGAAGGGGTCAGAGCGATGCAGGCCTTCGGTCCCATAAACCCAGCACACTCTGCTGACCCAGTCTCGAGACCCATACTCTCTCACCTGCTGAAGGTGTGGAGAGAGAGGCCACATAGCCAGAGAGTGCTCAGAGTTAGTCAAAGAGGCCATGGATATGAATATGGTCACTCTATACTTCAATCATGGAGGCATCTCAACCTTTGAGTTTATTTGATATACCACTCAAGGGCAAACCATTCCTGAAGTCCTTGACCCTCTCTAGTCCATAACTCTTCTGGACATGATGCCCGAGGACTCACTGAGTGTCCTATTGATGTTCCTCCTACCTCATCCTTTGGAATGGGTCATTGTTCCTCAAATTTATATCACTACCTGTGAACATTCCTATGCCTGGAAAGTTCCCTCTCGCGACACATAGACATACAAAATTATACTGAAGGAGCCCAATTAAACTCCCCACAGTTATTACAGAAGTAAACCACAAACTAACATAACTCATGCATTTGGAGTCTTTTGAATTACTTTATATGCTTAATTATATTTTTTGGAAGTTTAAAGGCTTAAAAATGACCTAGTCACATTTGCTTCCCATGCACTCGTCTCCTAAGTGTGTTTCACCCACACTCACTTTCATTTAGAAATTGTGATGCAAGTATTCACAATATTTATTTCATACAACAGAATACTGGTAAAGAATTTTTAAATGATCCCCAATTAAAAGGTTCTTCATAGAACCCCATATAATGATCATAATTTATTAACTGAAAATGAATCAGAAAATTATTATCTCATCCATAATATGGATCACTTATAATTTGGATCACACAGGGGATGTACAAAAGTATTCAACAGATTGCTTTAGTCAATCTCAGATCCTGAACCACTTAATCCTAAGGAGAGAGACTCAGAGGCAACTCTGACCCTTCTTTATCTAGGTCGTATTTTAGATGTAACTTTCCTAGTATACATAATTATTTTTTATGTTTCTGGGAAGAGAGCCACTCTTGACAGGCCAGTGATGCATTCTGTATTTAAAGATTTTCAGGCAATGCACTTGAAATACATTTGAAGCAACAAAAATGACTTGCATTCATTTAATTGCTGTGTTTTATGGCTAATGTGTGCCTTTATTGGAGACGTTTGGAAGATATCCTTGGACTAGATGAAGTAATGATGGAGACCACATATGATCAATGTTCCTAGGATCACATTAAAGGTACAACTGGCTCCAGAATATAAATGATCTCCTTCTAAAGTTATCATCATTATGATTGTTAATCAGATTTATGGGTTTTCTCTATCAAATGACCAGTGACAATTACAAATAACCACAAAAATATATACATTTGCCTCGCAATAAACAAGTAACCCACCCAACCAACCCATAGAAGCTTTCTCTATTCCATGTTAAGGTTAACCTACTCCAAAAGTCACTTTCACTCATCCATCCTTTCATAGGCTTTCCTGAAAAAATAGGGCCTTCAGATCAGGACACTTGTGAGCAATCTCAGGTAAAGCGTTCCATCCTAGCAGAGTAATGAAAGCCCAGTGCCTGATAGAACTTGACCTCAAACATATTCACTAGGATGTTTATTCATTTGAAACCACTTCTACAAGAAAAACCCTGGACGGTGTTATTGCACATTGAGACAAGGATAAGTTGTGCAATTAGCTTTATGATATTATGGGGTCCTTTTACTAAGGTGCGCTGAAAAATGGCCTGCGTTAGTGTAGGCATGGGCTTTGGGCGCACGCAGATCCATTTTTCAGTGTGCCTGCAAAAAATGCCTTTTAAAAATTTTTGCTGAAAATGGATGCGCGTCAACATTAAAATTGCCGCGCGTCCATTTTGGGTCTGAGACCTTACCGCCAGCCATTGACTTAGCGGTAAGGTCTTTTGTGTTAACCGTGCAGTAATTGCCTACGCACTTCAAGTTGGAGTTAATGCCCGATTTTCACTGCGTGCCAGACAATAAAATATATTTTCTGATATGCGTAGTGGGCACGTGTAAAAAGCGAAATTACCACACGGGCCATGCGGTCATGTAAAAAATGAAATTACCACATAGGCCGTGTGGTAGCCGAGTGGTAAGTCTGAATTGGCAAGTGTTGGGTGTGCATAGGCGCCTACACGGCTTAGTAAAAGGGCTCCCATGTGACTGAACTAGTGGGGTGTTCATTGCTTGTCTGGGGACGTGCCTTTAGATTTTTGGGTGTATATATGTGAACAAAATTGACACATCATAGGATTGATCAGTGATGTAGCTTAGAGCTGCATTTGGATAGTCACTATTTAGTGACATTTTCAATAATGCTATAGCTCCTATATGATAGAGACGTTTAAGTACCTCCTTGGTATAAATGCAAAGGAGCTGTCTCTTTAAATTGAAAGGCAAGCTTTGAAATGAGGGGCACAAAATGAAGGTGAAAGGGGATAGGCTCAGAAGTAGCCTGGGGAAATACTTCTTCATAGAAAGGGTGGTGAATTCATGGAACGGCCTCCCAGTAGAGGTGGTGGAGACAAAAACTGTATCTGAATCCAAGAAAACTTGGGTCAAGTACATAGGATCTTTAAGGGAGAGGAAGGGATAGTTAGGGTGGTGGACTCTGGTCCTGGGGAACTGAGGAACTGAGTTCAATTCCCACTTCAGGCACAGCTCCTTGTGACTCTGGGCAAGTCACTTAACCCTCCATTGCCCCAGGTACAAATAAGTACCTGTATATGTAAGCCGCATTGAGCCTGCCCTGAGTGGGAAAGCGCGGGGTACAAATGTAACTAAAATAAAATCAAATAAATAGTATACGGCATGGATGGGCAGACTGGATAGGCCATATGGTCTTTCTCTGCCTTCATTTTTCTGTGTTTCTATGGTGTCATGTAAAGGTACACCATACAATTATATATACTGATAGTCTTCCCTATACATATATAGGACACACCCCTAATGTTTTTGCAGTACTGAGAGAAGTTTTTTTTTTCTTTCCTATTCATTTGAAATGATGTGGGAAATTTTTATCAACGTTTCCCATTTTATTTCTTTTTTGTTGTTGTTGTTTGTTTTTGTTTTTTGCCTGAAATGACAGGAACCCCTCCTCCCACTCCTCCCAAATACTGTACACTCTTTGGGAAGAGGGTGCACTATTTGCAAATAATATGCACTCTTTCCAAATATGGCCCACTAAGGGAAAGGGAAATGGGACTTGATATACCACCTTTCTGTGGGTTTGCAACTACATTCAAAGCAGTTTATACAGGTACTTATTTGTACCTGGGGCAATGGAGGGTTAATTCGCCCAGAGTCATAAGATGCTGCAGTGGGAATTGAACCCGGTTCCCCACGATCAAAAACTGCTGCACTAACCACTAGACTTCTCCTAGTTATATTTCCCCTAAAATGAAAAATAAACATAAGGTAACAAAAATTCCCATAAATGACACAGGAAATTAAAAACTAAAGGTCCCAATACTCAGCCAGCAGTGATCAATGCCAGGCCAGCATTGAGTTTCCAGGTTTCCAGAGCTGGCTAACCCATATCCTGTTAAGTGTAATATTCAGCACTTAGGGGTCCTTTTTGGCACACGCCTGGCCATTTTTAACTGTGTCTGGGAAAAAGGGCATTTTTTAATGCGCCGGGAAATGGGCGTGCACTAAAATTGAAACTAGCACCTGGCTATTTATGGCCTGAGCCCTTACCACCACCCACTGATCTAGCGGTAAAGGCTCACACGCTACACGCGTTGTAACCGTTTGGTGCACGCCAACTGCTGATTACTGCTGGAAATGCCACACATGGTAGAAAAGGAAAAAATAATTTCTACCACCAGAACGAGTGCGGGCCAAATCCGAAATTACCACCAGGAGGTGCATTAGCCTCGTTTTGGCATATGCTGCAGGCGCATACAACCTACTGCAGCTTAGTAAAAAGGCCCCTTAACTGGCTATGGTTTACTACGTAAGGATAGGACTGACTTTTATGTGATACTATTTATGCGGTTAATTTAGCTGGTTAATTGCTGAATATCAACACTTAGTCAGCCAAGTGTTGACTCTGCCTCTGGAAGGACCCCACAATAGCCGGTTTTATCTAGGAAAGTAACTGAGTACTTTCAGCGGCTCTAACCAGTGAAGTGGTGCTGAAAATGACCGGTTAGCCAAAACATGTGATTTAACCAACGAGGAGCCATTTCTAGTTGGTTAAATTTGCATTGAAAATTGACTCCTAAAATGTGTTGGCTGTATACCCCCTAATATTCAAGACCATCTTACATAAAAAGTAAAAGATATGCAAATACCTTTGTGGTGTTCAAGTATGTTGTGTTTAGATTTTGTGGTGAGTGGGCATCTTTAATGTTTGTTGAAAGTCACCAACAGGACACATGCCAGCAGTTACAGCTCGTGTGCATCCAGAGCTGAAACTTGGTATTTTAGTGCTTGGGATAGATAAACATAATGAGCTAGATTCTATGTATGGTGCCTGACAGATCCACGTGGAAAAAAAATATGCCTAAGTGTATTCTCTAAAGGTCTAAATTTCCATGCAGTTTATAGAATACACCGATCGCCCATCTGTGCGACTAAATTTAGTCACAGGCAGTTAAACCAAATAAAACTTGGTGTAAATCCCAATGCCTAAATTAGAGGTGGACAAGTGTATTCCAGGGGCGTAGCCAGACTTTTGGCGGGAGGGGAGTCCAGAGCCCGAGGTGAGGGGGCACATTTTAGCTCCACCACCACAACAATAACAACTTTGACCCCCCCCCCCCACCGATGACCTTCTCGGCCCCCCTCCCGCCGCCAACCCGCTGTCCCCTACCTTTGCTGGCGGGGGACCCCAACCCCTGCTAGCCCAGGTCCTCTTCTTCTGGCGCAAGGCTTCGTTCTGCTTCTGAGTCTGACGTCCCCCGCAAGCAAAGGTAGGTGACGGCGGGTTGGCGGCGGGAGGGGTTGAGAGGGTCATCAGCAAGGGGGTCCAGGGCCAAATCTATGGGGGCTCAGGCCCTCATGGCCCCATGTACCTACGCCACTGGTGTATTCTATAACAGCATGCATAGATTTGAGAAATGCCCTCGACTCACCCATTCCACACCCATGGCCATGCCCTATTTTCAACTACGCAACTTAGAATTTACGGGCATCACATTGCAGAATACACTTAGACAGTCCTTCTCATAAATTCTAATTATTGCCAATAGTGTCAATAATTGCTTGTTAAGTGGCAATTATCAGTGCTGATTGACTTGTAAGCTAATTAAGTTGCACACGCAAATCCAGAATACGACAGGATTAGCACACGTAACGTAAGTCATGCTATATAGAATCCGGGACAATATGCCTCCCTGCTCCCCTCCTCTCTTGTCATCCTCCATTCTGACTTTAGTTCTTTTCACTCTCCCTCTCTTTGCCCCCACATATGTCTGCCAGTCCCCTAGAGGCACACTTCAGTTTGAGTTTGAGCTGGAGTTTAATTGTTTGATATATACTACCTTTACTTAAAGCAACCAAGTGGTTTACAATAAAATCAATTAAGAGTGAACAAATAATAGTAGATCAATAACTGTTACAATAAGCAGAACATAATCAAAAATTTAAAAGTTACAACCCCTGAAGAACAATTAAGAGCTGAAACAGGAAACACGTATCAAAACAGGCCAAATGTGATGGACGGGTAGAGTGTGAGACCTTACCACTAGGTCAATGGGTGGTGGTAAGGTCTCAGGCTGAAAAACGGTAAAAAAATGGCCTACCGCTGACCCAAAAGACGAGCTCACACTATCACAGGCCACGTTCTACCACAGTTTAGTAAAAAGGCCTCTTATTTTGGTTTATAAAGTCTTAGCTTTACCTTTGCAAGTAGCTTTGAGGATTTGTCAGCCTCATTAGAATTTATGATCTCAGGTTCAAGATTTGTTGTACATCCCCTCTTTATTAGTAGCAAGGAAGAGAATGACTAGAAATCAGCTATTTCAACCCCATGCCCAAGATCATAGACTACATTGGCAAACAATGCCATTGAAAAAGGATTAGGAGCAATTTAAAAATAAACCTAAGACATTTCTCTTTTTCCAAGTTTATGCAGTGTGAGAGAAGTCGTTGATTTAATTTGTTTTCTGCTAAAGAAAATTAGATTGGATTCTATGTTTTATGATTTAAGTTTTTTTGTGAGGCTAATTACTTTTTAACTGTGAGTGTGATATGTAAAACCATAAGAATGATGAGGTTGGCTGTGTATAAAAATTTTAATAAAAAGATAGATAGTGGACTTTTAATGAGCAGAAATATTTAATCTCCTTTCTCTACTGTTATGAGACTTTAAGAGCAAGACCAATGCATTGTGCATGTTCTACAAATTATCCACCAGGTCTAAAGCTGTTTAATTCCAGTCCAACGATCAATTGCTTGTCCACAGGCCAGTTGGTGTATAACTGTCACAGTACTGTGTTATTGCTGGTGAAAAGGATGATCAGCTAAATGTCATTGATCATCCTGTTAACAGTGAGCAAGAGAGGTCATGCTCCAATGCGACTGCCCCTTGAACAGTGGGCAGGCCAAACATCTGCTCAAAACTCTTGAATCCTGTCAGAGGGGTTATTTATGGCCATGCTTTCCACCTTGTTAAGTTGTAGATGCCTTGAATACAGTGGCGGACTGTGCTAGTGAAAGCGTAAAACAAGTTCAAGTGGGCAGTGTTACAGTGAAATAAAAGCTTGCCTGTAATCAGAAGTGTAATATGAACTGATTGTGTAAGTTAGATCCAAACAAACATAGCATATCTTTGAATTCTGCATAGACCTATTTTTGAAAAATTAACATGATCTCATCTCAGTGTTTTGGATGAGAAGAAAGCTGGCATCTGGCCAATGACTGCAAATTCCCATTATAAATTAAAAAAAATCTGATGCATCTAATTTTACATTTTGACATTATCACTCTATTTATTATCTAACACTTTCTTGGTTCTCATGTATTTATTTATTGTTATTTATTTATTTATTTAAAGATTTATAGCCTGCTGTTTCCAAGGATCAAAGTAGATTAACAACCAACATACATAATTTGAAGGTCTAAAATATATAACATAAGAGAACAAATGTGAAATATTCACAGGCTACCAGTGTCCACGAAATAAGCAAGCAGTTTCACATACATTAATCCAGAAATATTTCTTTATTCAAAATGTTTATATAGCAGTGAGCAGGTTGTACAAGGCTCAGACCTCTTGAGAAGTTTCTCTCCTCTCTTGGAGAACCCCCCAAAAGTCTTGCTTATGACCTCATAATGGGGAATGGCAGTTCTTTGTTTCTCTACCACTCCAGCATCTGCTCTTTCTTTATGCATCTGCTCACTCCTTGACGTCACTGACATGTTGAGAAAGGCAAGACATAAATCTCTCCTACCTCTTTCCGTCCTGTTCTCATCTCCTTCTCCTCCCCATGTACTCCTTAGTGAAGTGCATTCATTTCATTATTTTTTTGCCTTAAAAAATTTAGGGTTCCTTTTACTACAGTGTGTCAAGTTTTGAGCTTACTGTGCATTAACATGTGGTAAGTGTGAAGCCTTTGCAGTAAACTCAGGGGCATGTCCAGCATCTATCCTGCAATACCACACAGGACATGCAGGGGAGCCCCCTGCTATCTGCCAATGAATACACAAGTGTCGCTGTCCCCCTGCAGCTCTGTTCCGCCTCCCGCACATTCAATACCCCTCCCAAAACCACTCTTTCTTCCTATCTGCCTCCAAACATCCCTCTCCCAACAGCACTGGACCATCATGGAGACCCTCCAAGTAGGTCCCCAGGGCTTCAGGAGATGGAGGAGGGTTAGCCTCTGAGGGCATGATTTGTTCTCTGGGGGGGGGGGGGGGGGAATTTTGGACATGTGGATCAGAAGGGGGTTATTGGGGGGGGTTTGGAAGGAACAATGATTTCAGAAAAAGAATCAGGAGGAATGATATTGGAAGGGGGATTAAAAGGAGTGGTTTCTGTAGGGGGTGGTATCAGAAGAAGAAGTGATGGAGAGAGAGGGGTCAAAAGAAGGACTGATGTGATGGGGTATTGGAAGAAGGAGTGATGTTAGGAGGTGGTCATATGTAGAGAAGGAATACTATTGCACCTCCATTGACAGCTATCATGTGCTACCAAAATGCTGGTAGTGTAGTTGCACTTACCACCTCCTCTTGAGGTGATGGTACGTTCTGATGTGCTATTGATAGTTGTGATGGCTAGCATGTGGTACTGGCCCATACACTAGCTGTCACAACTGACCATTTCTCTGCCCACCTGTGTCATGCCCAATTCCAAACTAATCCTGCATTAGGCAACTAACAGGAAACATTAGCATGGGCACTCACTAATGTCAACCGCGTGGTAAAATCTATGTTAGCTGCTTAACACAACTTTGTAAAAGAGTCCCTTAGTGCGTGTGTAATCAATGTAGCAGGTGTTAACCTACAAATTAAAGAAAACAGGAGGAGCCTCCACGCACAATCAGAACGAACAACAAAAGTAGAGGCTGACGAATGGACAAACCAATAGGGAGATAATATCAAAAAATGTTTATTCAAAATATTCACATCAATATTTTGAATTAACATTTTTTGATATTATCTCCCTATTGGTTTGTCCATTCATCAGCCTCTACTTTTGTTGTTTCAACCTACAAATTAACACACATAATATCATCTTGCATGTTAAAAATTTTTTTATTGAAAAACAAGCTTGAAAATCAGTTTAAAAGACCAAAATTCTGCAAATGAATTGAAAGGTTTTTTTCTTGCGCGAAACTATTTCCTAGTCTTTATGTACCTCTATCTGCTGCCATCTGCTGGTGAAGGAGAAATATTACATTTCTTACACAGTTTCTCCCTCTTCTTCTCAACAATACCTGCTGTTTCTTATCTGGGATTAACACCTGCTTGTATATAGGTACTGACATACAAGGAGGGGCATTTTCGATATGATGTCTAAATCCAATTTTGGACATTTGGGAAAAATGTCCAAAAATCCAGTAGTAAACATGGCCATTTTCAAACCAGAAAAACATCCAACTTTTTGTTTCGAAAATGACCATTTGCTAGATGTTTGATAGACCATTTGATAGATGTCCAAGGGAAAAATGCACAAAAACAAGCCATTGGGGGTCTCGACATGGACCATGTTTTGCAACCCAATTCTTATAAGGACTGTTCGAGTCCCTAGAAAAATACAAAATAGCATTATCTAAAAAATAGAACTTAATTAAATTAATTAATTAACTCAGAAAGGAAAAGTCCATAGACCACTATTAAATGGACTTGGGAAAAATCCACTATTTCTGGGATAAGCAGTATAAAATGTTTTGTACTTTTTTGGGATCTTGTCAGGTATTTGTGACCTGGATTGGCCACTGTTGGAAACAGGATGCTAGGCTTGATGTACCTTTGGTCTGTCCCAGTATGGCAATACTTATGTACAGAAGTAAAGTCTCTAATACACAGATACTCACAATCTCACTGCTCACTAGATATCTGTCCTAGCCGTATCTTACTACGCCTCCAGATTTCTTATTGACCACTTCCATAAATACATATCCTTCATGTTAAAAATGGTTCTTTCCAGAAGAAAAAGGAAATATAATTTCTACCCCCATTCCCAAAAATCCCACAAGGAAAAGGAGCAATGTAACTAACTATAGACCAGTTGCCTCCATTCCCCTCTTCATGAAAGTCATGGAATGATTAGTGAGAAAACATCTGATGGATTATTTATCCCACTTCTCCTTACTACATAGTTCATAGTTTGGGTTAAGACCAAAATACAGCCCAGAAACAGTGCTCACCACAATCCTTTCCAAATTCAGGAAGACTATAAGCACTGGTTTAAAATGTCATCATCCTCCAGTTTGATATGTCTAGTGTTTTGACGTGGTAGATCATAATATTTTATCCATATGATTGGTCAACATGGGTACTTTACTTTGTTACTTTTGTATCCCACATTTTCCCACCTTTTTTCAGGCTCAATGTGGCTTACATAGTACCGTTAACGGCATTAACCGAATCCGGTCTGAAACAAATAACAAGGTGTGAACAATATAAGGTGATATTGTAATAAAGTGAGATACATGTAAGGTAGGAACAGTTGGGGGGGGGGGGAGGAATTAGAGAGGGGGAGGAAGAGTCCAGTAGTGTCCATTACGGTCTTTGGTTACAATTGTGTCGCAGGTATCAGGTATTTTTATGTTGGGCCGGTGGGGTATGCTCTTCTGAACAGGTCTGTCTGTCTGGAACTACTTCCTCAGCATGGTTCCAAGATTGCGGTGTGCCCCAAGGCTCTCCAATCTCTTTTCTTAATATTATGATGACATAGGTCAACTCTTTGAAGCCAAAGGGGTCCTTTTACTATTGTGCGCTGAAAAAATGGCCTGCGCTGGTGTAGACGCATGTATTGGAAGCACGCAGGTCCATTTTTCAGTGTGCCTGCAAACCGAAAATGGATGTGCTGCAAAATAAAAATTGGCACATATCCATTTTGGGTATGAGACCTTACTGCCACCCATTAACCTAGTGATAAAGTCTCATGTGTTAACTGGGCAGCAATGGTCTACATGGTACATTGTCGATTACCGCCCAGTTAGCACCACATTCCAGAAATTTTCTGGCACGCTCAGTGGACACATGTAAAAATAAAATTACTGCCTGGGCCACACGGTAGCTGGGGCATTGGTTCAAAATTGACGCATATAGTAAAAGGGCCCCAAAGGCCTTAAATTCTTTATATATGTAGACAATGTCATTATCTATTTACTATTTGAGAACCATATCCAAAGCATCCTAGACATAATCCAGAAAATCAGGGACCTAATGGAAAAATGGGGCTGCTACTTTTCACCTCAAACTAAGAAGAGAAAAAAAAAACAAAATTCCTAGTCATCTCTAACCCTCATAATACCTTCAAGCAAAACAGTTTCACCATTGATCAGACAACTTATCCCTAGATACTAAATTAAAATATTAGGAGTCATCATTGGTCAAGTTAACTCTGTGGTCACTAAGGCATGTAATACTCTCTGGAGACTAAAAAGACTAAGACCATTCTTTACAACTATTCAAACAATAGTATTATCACAATTAGACTACTGTAATGTCATCTACCTAGGGAATAAGGGAATTACTAATGAGGAAATTACAACAACACAAAACACTGCTGCTCAACTGGTTTGCAAAAGTCCTAATTTGAAAGGGTGTCACCACTCCTCATTAGACTACATTGATTACCTATTAAAGCTAGGATCATTTTCAAAACATATACCTTTATTTACAAAATCATTTACAGGATGACTCCAGACTATGTGTGTGACATGATAGATCTCTCAACTCGAAACTCAAACTTAACTGCAAGGGATTATCTCATTCTACACTTCCCTAATTACAAAAATATCAAATATAATACACTTTAACTTGAGATTTCTCTCATTTAGGCAGTACATGGTGGAATTCTATCCCAAAGGAAATAAGACAACTCAATAACTATCTGACCTTTCGCAATTCTTGAATGCTTTTCTTTTCAATAAATTCCTTCACTAGATGTTGAAGTCAGTTATAGTCAAGATCTTTCTGCTCACTGCTACTTTTTTCAAGAACGTTCCTTTAACTCTTACAGATTTCATAACATATATTATACATTAACTTATACTGTTTATTACTTATGTAAGCCACATAGAGCTGAATAATTCTATTCGGATAATGTGGAATACAAGAGAACCACCTGTAATGTGTCCTTGGAAAAAGCTACAAACTTGCTGAGCCCTGGTCCAGGTGATCATGAGACGATTTCAACAATTCCTAATCAAGTATTGTTGCTGCTGCTGCTTCCACAAAACTGGAAAGCTTATAAAAAACAATAAGCAAGCAAGCACAGAAGTCCCTGAGGAAGCCACTTTACGGTGAAACGGTTGCGCCGTTGGACTAAAGCTAAGTGCTGCATTCTTTGCTTCAGTAGAGTGTTTTTGATGTTGTTCACAGTTGGCGCTTCCAGTATTATTATAGTGAACAAATAGTTAATTTTGAGGCATTTTTATTTGCACAGAAAAAGAAAAGAAAAATTAATGGAGATAAGTGTATAACCCGATGATAGAAACTATTAACGGCCATTTTTTTGTCATGTTGTAAATCTAGGATGCAAGGTCCGATAGGTTCTGAGGTGTTTTCCTCCTATAAAATCACTATGGGATTGGCTATTTTGACTGGTGTGTTGTTGTGTTTAGTATAGATTTTACTGTTTGATCACACCGGCATACTCCTGCAGTTACGGGATAGAGTGTTGAATACATATGAAAGTCTTTGCATGACATATGTTTAAAGTTTTGCTGCATGAACAAAAATTCCTTTGACAGATTCAACCAGCAGGGAAGCAGAGAGGAGATCAGCAATGCCTTTCTCTCTCTTAGCACCTCCATGTGTCGCAGCTGACTAATAGGCCAGAGACGATTTCTCTCACTAGGTGTGTTAGTCATAGGCACATAAAAGAAAAAGAGGATATTTTCCTAAAAATTAAAAAATGTAGAAGACATATCTGAAGAAATCCAAAGTAGGACATGTCCTCTTAAAAGAGGACATAAGATAACCCTACAATATAGTTCTCTTCTATTGGGTGCCCTCAACTAATTTCCGTCGCGGAGATGACCAAAGTTTCCGGGGGCGTGTCAGAAGCATAGCGAAGGTGGGACTGGGGTGTGCTTAACACATGGGCGTCCTCAGCCGATAATGGAAAAAAGAAGGGCACCCTGACGAGCACTTGGCTGACTTTACTTGGTCCATTTTTTCTTGCGACCAAGCCTCAAAAAGGTGCCCGAACTGACCAGATAACCACCAGAGGGAATCGGGGATGACCTCCCCTTACTCCCCCAGTGGTCGCTAACCCCCTCCCACCCTAAAAAAAACTTTTAAAATATTTTTGCCCGCCTCAAATGTCATACCCAGCTCCCTGACAGCAGTATGCAGGTCCCTGGAGCAGTTTTAGTGGTTTCGCTGAAAACCAGGGAAGACCATCTCTAAGGACGACCATCTCTAAGGTCGACCTAAATATTGAGATTTGGGCGTCCTCGACCGTATTATCGAAATGAAAGGTGGACACCCATCTTGTTTCAATAATACGGGTTTCCCCGCCCCCTTCGCCGGAGATGTCCTGCGAGGATGTCCTCAGGAAAACTTGGGCGCCCCGTTCGATTATGCCCATCTATGTGGGTTCTCCTAACATGGTCGACCCCTAGAGGGTCAAGGAATTACAAGGAGAGAGGCTGAAAAAAAAGTGTGATTGTTATTACTTGCTATGTAGCCTTCTGAAATACAGCATTTCCAATGTCTGCACTTCCCACCACTGACATTTTTGATTTGATTGAAGCTAGTAATTGCTTTGGTCTTTTTTTTTTTTCTTCTTTCTGTGTCATCTAGAATACTGTGTATTGAAAAAAGACAGGCACTGAAGAGATGGATTGCTTAGCTTCTTTGTACCCAAAAAGTCCTGTAAGAACTGAAACTGAGTCTAAATGACAATTGATTGAACATTAAAGTGGTGGAACATGGTAATACATTAAAGAACTGGAGTTCATTTTAAATATTCATCTAAATTATTTATTACATAATCTCAGTTCCATTTAAGCATAGCTTTAATGGCTCTCTTCATACATTACTGAAAACATTGTGCTTATAATTGCTGCTTGAAAAGCTTTCTAGTAGGCAGTCTCCTTGTTGTCTTTGGAGGAGAGCTTAATTGAAGAATTGAAGGCAGACTGCCAGTAATCCAGTTTGTGACGTGAACGGACATAGTTACATTGGAGGATCCAATCATGTGTGGCCTTCCTTCCCCTGCCCTTCCTGCACCCCTCCTTTCTTACCATCTCTACCCCTCACCTTCTGCCAAGCTATCCAGTTCCATGAAGGATTGTTTTGGCTAGTCTTGCTTTTGAAACTTACATCCCAGTGCATGGTGGTATTTGTAATCCCTGATTCTGTCCATTGAATCAAGGTTGCAGGTCCCTTAATCCACCGGGATAAGATTGTAAGAAATCCAGGACTGAAACTGGATAACTTGGCAGCTCTGTACCTTGCAGCTTTTGAGGCAGAAGAAGCCATTAGGGAATGCAAGGCCTGAGCCAGTACTTGCTTAAAGACCCCTGCCCAACTCATCCCAACAGCTTAAGCAGCTCTCTAAAGTCTATGAGTACCAGAATTTTACGCAATTGGCAAGCTTGGTGTGAGAGAGTCTATAGGAAGCTACCACTCCCCTTTAATAAGACTCCCTCATAATGGCAAAAACCACCTTCAAATGTACCAGTGTATGGTGCAGTTATACTCTTGTTCTGCCCAGTCCAAAACAGGGCAAAGCCTGGACAGGGCAACCAATCGAAATATGTACATGTGCACAGAGGTTGGCCAGGGAAACATGTGCATTTATAGAGAAAGGAATGCTTTTCTCCATCAGTTACTACCTGATAAGAGGAGGGTGAAGGTCTCTGGCTATGGTGGGGGGGGGGGGGGGTGGGTGGGTGGGGGGGGGGGGGAATTCAGCAATAAAGCACTGCAACATAGGCATGTAGGATAATAATAACAGATGTGAGGCCAAAGGTAAGGCCTTGGATACCTAGGGAGAGGACTCTGAAAGGCCCAATTCACAGCCTATGTGGGCCAATTTCCAATGTCAAAGCAGGTTTGTTCCATTCTGCATCAGCTGACTGCTGTGGGCAGACTTAGGGCTGGATATTCAGTGCTGGAAGCTATTCAGGTGCAGGCACTAAAGATCTGGATCTTTGTTGCTGCCCAGAATTTATGCGGGTACGGCCAGTATTCGGTGGAGTACCTGCATAGCTAACTGGGCATACTTAGCCCTACTTTTTATGTGGTCCAACATGATCGGTTAGCCTGCCCAGACTCCACCCCAGATGACCATCAGCACTAACCGGATAGTGCCATGGTAGTCAGCGCCAATATTCAGAGATGCTATCGGTTATGTGCCTCTGAATATTAGTGGTTGGGGCAGCCAGTACAATTGAGCCGGCTCCTGCCTGGTTAAATTGTTTTGAATATCAAGCTTTGTACATTTTATTATAATGTTATAGAAAAAAAAAACTACCAAGATGGGATTTAATAGAGATTTAGGGCCATTTTACTAAGCTACGTACGCGCGCCCAAAAACATTACCGCAGGCCATTTTTCAACGCGCCTTTCTAAAAGGGCTCCTTAGAAAATTATGAGTGATATGGAACATATTAATAGGGAAAGAGTATTTACTCTTTGAAATAGGATTAGGGATCACTCCATGAAAGTAACTGGCAGCAGATTTATCATAGTAATATAATGTTTTCTTCTGTGGCATTTGTTGCTAGAGGACATGATCAAGGTTAGTAGAATAGCTGAGACTAAAAAGATACCCAGAGGACTGGTCTGTTATCACGCACTAGGCAAACAGAATATGCTATAGGGAATAGCTCTGCCCCCTGGGATTTGCCAGGGACTGGTGCTTCCAAGTGGTCCAAATTCCCTGCTGTTGGAGACAGGATGCTGGCCTTGAACCATTGAACTGAGCCAGCATGGCACTTCTTATCTTCTTACACTGAGTACCAGTTCAATGCATCTCATTGCAAAACCTTCATTTTCAAACTAGAACCCAAAACAGGAGCTGAAATGGTCAGTAAAGACTTCTAAAAAGTTGCCTCTAATATTCTGAAGATGAATGAATCCGAGGATCCAGTAACTAACAGCAAACCAGAAGTCAGGATAAGTTTAGGACATTTCTGCTGAAATTACATTTTTTGGCGCCGTTAATTCCCATTGTGTGTGATGAAGGATATAATGCAATACCTATCAGGCACAGGCAGTGCAGCAATGAGCTTTACTGGCATGAAAATCAATAAGGACTGAATAAAATGGCTCCAAGTGATTTAAGTTCATGCACACATCATTTTGCAAGCTTAAATCCATTTAGTAAGACATTAATTCATAAACAACATTTTGCAAGATATCATTGTGCTCTATTCCTGCACTTGACTGCACAATTTTTGGATTGTGTCTATATGTGTATATATCTATGTATGTATGTGTGTGTGTACATCTATATATCTATAACTATATATGTAGGAGCAGAGGAGGAACCTAATGGTTAGCTAGCAACCTGGGAAACTGGAAGTCCCAGGTTAAATCCCACAACCTCTTGTAGCTTCAGCATGTCACTTAACCCTCCTTGCCTTGGGATCCATGCTGGGCAAGTCCGGGTTACACTGTCCTCCCTCCATGTTGGACAGCAGTAACACAATGTGCCTCACACTGTACAGAGAAGACAATGGCAAAACTACTCTCGTATCACACCAAGATAACCACAAAAGAAGGGATGTCCCTCATTGTGTGGTCTCCAGGAGTCAGCTCAACTCAAATACACATCTATCTATCCATCTCTCGGCTGCATTTTGATTACAATTTTAATCACAATTAATCACATGATTAAAGGACTAATATCTCCTTCTATCCCCTCCCTTCCTTCCCAGGTCCATTATTTCTTTCTTGTCCTTCCCAGCCTCCCATGGCTAGCATCTCCCCCTCCCCTCATGTGTGGTCAAGCATCTCGCCCTTCACTCCCCTCCTTCCCTCCCTCCCTCCCTCCCTCCCTCCCTCAGTTTGACATCTCCCCCTCTTTCCCTCTTCCTTCTTGCCCTCCTTTTCAGTGTATGGTCTGCCATTTCTCCCTCCCCACCTCATCTGCAATTTGACAGCTCCCCATCCCCACCCCCAAAATGTACCTTAAATCAGCTTTTGTCTTTGTCCCTGGCAGCAGCAGCAGCCATTTGCTGCCTGCAGCAGGGCCGCCGAGAGACTAGGCCGGGCCGTGCAAGGCCGCCCCGCCCCACCCCCCGCTGCTGCCGCCCTCTGTCACTCCCCCTGCCACCCCCCATCACTCCCCCCGCTGCTGCAGTCCGCGGTCTCACCTGCCTGCTTCCATGGCTCCAGGCCCCCTGCATTCAAAGTGGCAGTCGCAGATCGCCTCTCTTCTGGCCTTCCTTCCCTGTGTCCCGCCCTCATCTTATGTAATTTATGGTTTCCGCGAGGGTGGGACACAGGGAGGGAAGGCCCGAAGGGAGGCAATCTGTGACTGCTGCTTTGAATGCAGGGGGCCTGGAGCCGAGGAGGCAGGCAGGTGAGACCAGGGACTTCAGCGCCGGCGGCCTGACCCCAGCGCCGGGCCCCCCTTGGAGGCCCGGGCCCGGGGAATTTTGCTTCCCCTGCCCCCCCTCTCAGCAGCCCTGGCCTGCAGCTTTCTCCAGAGCTTTCCCTCTGACTCACCCTGCCCCTGCAGAAACAGGAAGTTGCATCAAAAGAGGGACGAGTCAGAGGGAAAGCTCCAGAGCAGGCCACAGGGCAGGATGGGGAGGGCAAGATGCCAAACCACATACTGGGGAGAAGGTAGGGAAAGAGGAGGAGATAACAAGGAGACGACAGATGGGAAACTATGCGGTGTGGTTAATTTTATTAGCAGGGACTAATAACACATAGTAACATAGTAGATGACGGCAGAAAAAGACCTGCACGGTCCATCCAGTCTGCCCAACAAGATAACTCATATTTGCTACTTTTTGTGTATACCCTACTTTGATTTGTACCTGTGCTCTTCAGGGCACAGACCGTATAAGTCTGCCCAGCACTATCCCCGCCTCCCAACCACCAGCCCCGCCTCCCAACCACTGGCTCTGGCACAGACCGTATAAGTCTGCCCAGCACTATACCTGCCTCCCAACCACCAGCCCCGCCTCCCGATTTTGACTAAGCTCCTGAGGATCCATTCCTTCGGCACAGGATTCCTTTATGCTTATCCCACGCATGTTGAATTCCGTTACCGTTTTCATTTCCACCACCCCGCGGGAGGGCATTCCAGCATCCACTACTCTCTCCGTGAAAAAATACTTAACCATGGTGTAACTATAACTAACATGCAGCCTAATCATCAATTTATCTATATCTATATAAGTGAAATTTTATTAGTAAATTTATAGTTTATAATATATATTTAAAGTTTACTTTTCATTAAAAATCTATGCTATTGCTACATTATTGATAAACCTCCATAGAAGCTGATATACTAAGGGGCCCTTGTACTATGCACTTATTATGCATTAGATGTAAGTGCCATTGGCATTCCAGCACATATCAATACAGTTACCACACAGAAAGTATTTAGTGCACGGCAGGAAATATATCCGTGCTTAAAGGTAAAGTAATGTGCACTAGCTAAAAGGATAAGTCCATTTTCATTCCATTTCCCACCCTATAATAGGCTGTGCAGTTAGCATGTGATTAAGAGCCTCTTTTACTAAGCTGTGGCAAAAGGGGACCTGTGCTGGCATTGGCACACATTTTTGACATGCGCCGAGACCCCCTTTTATCGTTGCGGGTAAAAGGTCGGTCTTTCTTTTTTCAGGAAATGGCCATGCGGCAAGTGAAGCACTTGTCACATGGCCATTTCTGGGGAGGAGCACTTACCACCACCCATTGAAGTGGGAGTAAGGGCTCCCATGCTAACCCAGCGGTAACCGCCAGGTACACACTGGCACTACAAAAATAAACATATTTTGTAGCGCCGATATGACGCACGCTAGGGGTGGGAACTACCGCTGGGCTGCTGCGGTAGCCCGCAGTACTTCCTTTTTACCGAGCGGTAAGCCCACATTGGGCTTACCACTGCTTTGTAAAGGGGGCCCTTAGTGCATATTGCCATTCTAGAAAAAGCACAAAAGGGCCTCCACGTTTGGAACAACGCAAAACGTTTAATAGAAGACGACCAAACATGGGGCCGTGTTTCAGTGCTCAAAGTTGCCTGTCTCAGGGGTCAAGAAAAATGGCATCTTGAATACCAATGAGCATATAGACCACGTTGCGGTAAACCACTGTGCTGACTGTCACAAAACTTAAGCGTGTAGCAGCGGATTCTGTAAATCGCGATTTACATGCATCCATGTTTCTTGTTTTGCCACCATTAATAGTTTGGGCCTTTCAGTTTGAAAAATGGATGTTCATGCTGTTCATAGCCAGCACCTGGACATATATTTCTCATGTATTTTAAAAACAGGTAGTATGTTGGTAGATCCTGTTCTGAAACACATGAGAAATGGATATCCATATCTGAAGTACAAACTTGGACATCTGTATTCTGAGTTGAACTCCCTTTCTAAAATTCTGCTTCACAGTAATGTGCACACAATTCAGTTTATGCATATGAGAAATGTTTTTAATATGTACTAATTAGCTAGCATAATCTAAGATCAAGTAGCAAAATAGATTATAATAAGAAGTATCTCCAAATTACCGTAGTCTTCTAGTCATCTTGATTATAATCTATTCTGCCATTAACCTAGAATCTGTATTATCCAGACTAGGAGTTCGGTATGCACTGTGCGTGACTCAGAGGCTGGGATCAATGAGACCTTCATGTCCTATTGTTAATCCCTGTTCCCTGAAACCTCAAAATCTCAAATTAGCAACAAGCTCTTCAGTTGCCCTGTCTCCAGGAAGGCCTCTGAAGAGACTGTACCTCCAATCCTCTTGTACTTGATTTACGCTACTTTTGGCATGTTGAAATCTAACAAGGCTCCAGGAGTTGAAAGGATCCTATAAGCAATGGATTGACAATGTTTTGACCTGAGAGTTACTTTGGTCCCCCATGGAAATTGAAAAGGAGTGCGTGGTAAAGAAGTAATCTTGAACTTTCTTTCCCTGTCCCCCCAAATTCACATTGGAATGCAAACTTTCATCCCATAAATTTCTCTAGGTCTTTCTCTTCTCCCACTCTCACACACACACACACGCTCTGCCTCTCTTTCTCACTCTCACTATCTCTCTTTTCTTTCTGTTGTACACACAAACTCTGCCTCTTTCTCCAAGCACAACCCCAACACTCTCTGCTTTCCTATCTCCTGTAACTATCTCACCAGCCACCAAAGTTTTCTACCTGTACATTTCATCCGCATTATTCTTCCCCTGGTTTGTGCAGACTGATACGATGCTGCTGCTGCTGCTTCTTCTTCTTCTGGTTGCTGGGCTACCTGATGTGATTCCTCTCCCTTCCAGCCCTTGTGAGTCAAAGATGCCACATCTTTCTTCTTCTTCCACAACCATGAAGAGCTTTTGTGAGATATAATTTGCACGCCTCTGCTGCAGATTTTATCAAAAGACTGCACTGTTGCAGGCTGCACTGTGACAGAGTTTGGACACGGCAGTTGGGAAGGGGTTGAGGGTCTTGATGGGAGAAACAGGCATGGGAGTGGGAGGTATGTTGGTTTGTTTCTGAGAATTTACCCAGGATGGTAGAAAATCAGAGGAAAGATCTGAGTAGGACAAACTTGATGGACTCTTTATCCTCTTCCTACCCACCTGATGGAATTAAAATGCAATGGGCACTCAACTTCCATAATCAAAATTATAACAAGCCTTCCTCACTGCCATCTGATTGCATTTAAAAAGAACCCCCCCCCCCCCCCTCTTTATTTCAACTCTTTATCTTCCTTTCCAATTGGCTATAGACTGCAGATCCTCAGAAAGATTCCCTGGCTGAACTAGCTGATTGACTCTCAGTGCAATAATGGCCGTAAATCCTTGTTGCCCTCAGAATTTGGTCAGGGAAGCTTTCATGGGAGGAAGGAGTCTGACAGCTTTGGGTGATTCAGGGGTGGGAATAAGGAAGGGAAATTTTTTCAAACAATCTGGTGGTTTGAGGAGGATACACCGGTATCACAAACAGGGCAATTGGAAATTTGCCGCAATGCCAGACACAAATAGATAGTTATATATAATGCAATCTTAGAACAAAATACCAGAACAGCATGCCAATAGTCCGAAGAGCAGCTATTTAGTAGGTGGTAAGACTTACATACTAATCATGTGCTAATTATTTGGGGGCCCTTTTACAAAGTGGAGGCAGGCCCATCTGGAACTACCACCGGCCCAATGCAGGTACCGGCAGTATTTCCACCCCCAGCATGCAGCATTTGAAAAATATTTTCGTAGGCACTAACCCAGCAGTAAATGGGCAGCACCACGGGCTGCTTGGCCATGTGGTAAGAAAAATCTTACCACATAGCTGTTTCTTTTTATGGCCTTTATACCTGCTGCAGTAGAAAGGGCCTCAGCACGTGGCAAAAATGGCCGCCGCTGCTAGCACAGGACCCTTTTAAGAGCATGGCAAGAAAATTCTTGACTTTGCCTGCTGCCCAATCAGCCCAGCAGCCAGTGCCCATCAGAAGTGTCTAGCAACATCTATTTTTCAGCACACGGGAAGTGTGCACTGCTGCCAAAATTATCACGGGATGCCTGAGTGTGCCCCGCACTAAGGCATTTTAAGCTGGGGTAACCATGCGTTAGTACTTACCACAGCTTTGCAAAATGGCCCCTTGGTTTCTTAAAAGCCTTAAGAGGTAGATAAATTATACATTCATAAGAACATAAGAATAGACATACTGGGTCAGACCAATGGTCCGTCTAGCCCAGCATCCTGCTTTCCCCAGTGGCAAATCCAGGTCACAAGTCCCTGGCAGAAACCTAAATAGTGGCTAGACTCGTGCTACCAATCCCAGGGTAAGCAGTGGCATTCCTCATGTGTATCTCAATTTTTCTTCTATATTTTTATCAAATTTACCAAACTCAGCAAGAAATTTACATCCTCCATAAGCAGTAAAAGGGCAATTGTAGAATTAGGCACACCTCTTTGTATACGTAAGTGCAA
Source organism: Microcaecilia unicolor (assembly GCF_901765095.1). Taxonomy (NCBI): domain Eukaryota; kingdom Metazoa; phylum Chordata; class Amphibia; order Gymnophiona; family Siphonopidae; genus Microcaecilia; species Microcaecilia unicolor. The sequence goes on along the minus strand of NC_044039.1, from coordinate 182,201,264 downwards.
AGAAAAGTAGCACTTACATTCACTATTTTACAAGGGCGTGTGTGAGTGCTATAGCTCGTAAATGCAAGGGGGAATACACCTGGTTGGAGCGTGCATGAGACATTGTAGGAGTTCTAGTTACATGCATAACATACAGAATAATGTAAGTTGCATGTGCCCTTGCTTCATTTGGGCATCCACAGTTACACCAGGTCTATGACTGGTGTAACTGTGGGCATCTGATTCTAAGCTACTACAGTACTGGGTTACATTTGCAGAATCCTGGTGCCCAGATGCCATTAAAGAATAAGATATCACTGCGTAGCATTGGCGCACCTAAAAGGAGGTGCCATTTAGAGAATTGCTACTTAAGGGGCCCTTTTACAAAACAGCGGTAAACCCACCACGGGCTTACCATGCGGCAATCCAGAACTACCGCCGGCCCAACACAGGCACCGGTGGTACATAAGAGTAGCCATACTGGATCAGACCAATGGTCCTTCTAGCCCAATAGCCTGTTTTCCAGCAGTGGCCAAGCCAGGTCACAAGTACCTGGCAGAAACCCAAATGGTGGCAACACTCCATACTAAAAATCCCAGGACAAGCAGTTGCTTCCCATGTCTGTCTCAATAGCAGACTATGCACTTTTCCTCCAGGAATTTGTCCAAACCTTTTTTAAACCCGGATACCCTAACCGCTGTTACCACATCCTCCGGCAAAGAGTTCCAGAGCTTAACTATTTGTTGAGTGAAAAAATATTTCCTTCTATTTGATTAAAAGTATTTCCATTTAACTTCCTTGAGTGTCCCCTAGTCTTTGTTTTTTGGAATAAGTAAAAAGTCGATTTACTTCTACTTGTTCTACACTACTCAGCATTTCTGGTGCTAGTGGAAATATTTGTAAAATACCACCTGCGGGAGCCCTTACCATCATCGTTGGTGGCATAGGCGTAGTTTGACTGTTTCATTTGGGGGGGCAAAGAATGGGCGGAGCATATTAGCATATCATTTGCATATATACATATGCAAATGAATATGCTAATGTGGAGGAAGGAATTGAATTTACAGGCAAATATCACAGATGCACATTTCAAAAAGCTGACACATTTCAATTAATAAATTATGAATAAAATACTTTTATCTACCTTTGTTGTCTGATCATTTAGTTTTTCTATTCGCTTTGGTCCCAGTGTCTTCTGTTTTATTCAGTGTCTTCTTTCCAGTAGGCTTCCCTCTGCTCCCCACCCCTCGCAGTCCCATCCATCTCTTGCTCCTTCCCTCTGCTCCCCACCCCTCGCAGTCCCATCCATCTCCTGCTCCTTCCCTCTGCTTCCCACCCCTCCCAGTCCCATTCATCTCCTGCTCCTTCCCTCTGCTTCCACCCCACCCAGTCCCATCCATCTCCTGCTCCTTCCCTCTGCTCCCCACCCCTCCCAGTCCCATCCATCTTCCCTCTGCTCCCCCCCCCCCGCGAGGTCCAAAATGGTGACTCCGTTTACCCCCTCTCTTCCTCCCTCCCTCCCTCCGCCGCAGGCAACAGTCTTCAGCTTTTTCAGCGTTCCTGGCAGCGGTAGCGATGTACACGCTGCCTTCGGTCTGCCCCGGAAGCCTTCTCTTCAAGTTCCTGTTCCCACCTATGCGGGAACAGGAACTTGAAGAGAAGGCTTCGGGGTAGAGCCAAAGGCAGCGTGTACATCGCTACCGCTGCCAGGAACGCTGGAAAAGACTGCTGCCTGCGGTGGAGGGAGGGAGGGAGGAAGAGAGAGGGGTAGACGGACACGCTCCTCTCCGTCCGCTACTCCGCTTGGCTTCCCTGCCCTCTCTGTCTGCGTCCCGCCTTCCTCTGACGTCAGAGGAAGGCGGGACGCAGACAGAGAGAGCAGGAAAGCCAAGCGGATGGAGAGGAGCGCGTGCGTGCATGTGTTTTTTTTTTAACTAATGGCGCGGCGGCGCCTCATCGTCGTTTGGGGGGCATTGCCCCCCCTCGCCCCCCCAGTCTACGCCTATGGTTGGTGGTAAGTGTTTCCACCCCCCGCAAGGCCATGCGGTAAGTGCAGTCTTACCAAATGGCCATTTCTTTTTTCAGCCTTTTTTACCCGTTGCGGTAAAAAGGGCCTAGCGCATGGCAAAAATGGCCGCCTCCACTATCTCAGGGCTCCTTTTACCACAGCTTAGTAAAAGGGCCCCTAGATGCTAAATGGTCTATAGTTAAGTGGTGGTAACAAACACAACAAAACAACCTAAGTAGCCCATACAGAGATTGTAGCCAAATCATAGTCTAAAATAAAATAAGAACAATAAAGTCAAATATCACAGTTGCAAACTACATAATTAGAAACTTTTGGCTATGACTGTGTTTTTATAAAATAGGCTAAAAAGAGGCACCTTCCTGACCTTTTAAATGCCCAGTTATATAATTACCCTCAACACGTCTTTTCCTTGACAAATTTGGTTTCATTTTGTTAAATTTTCAAAGAATTATTTTGCTCCAGACAGATAGGCATTCTCAGCCCCGCATGTGTTATTTTTCCAACATCTGTTGGGTCAGAAAGAATTAAAAAAAAAAAAGGTTTACAAACAGAAGAGGCAAAAAAAAAAAATGATATGTAACTTTCCTTGGTGCCTCTGAAAGGATATAGACAGGATTAGGTCAGTTTTCAAAGGATTTTGCCCAAGTAACAAAGCAGCTATTTGGGTAAATTTTCCACTTAAGCTCAACTTTTCAAAGGGAAACCCTACTGGAATAATACAAGTGTCCTGTAAAGGAATGAGAGCAGAAGTGTGTAGAAGCATGGCAAGAAAATTCTTTGACTTTGCCTTCTGTCCAATTCATCCCAGCAGCCAGCGCCCATCAGAAGTGTCTAGCGGCATCAGTAGGGCATGGCGGCGGATCCCAAGGGAGAGAGGCTTGTGAATAGGATCTGTCAGCTGTGCAGTGATTGAGGTACAAGCAGTTGTAGGGAGTGGAGGCTGTATGGTGAGCAGGGTCACCCTGAAGGAGCATCTGGTTAGGCACGGGCCATATGGAGGTTTCATTCATTCTTGTGAAGGCACGAGCTTCCCTCACCTTCTGCTCTCCTCCTATTGTAAAAGAAGAATGCAGACTGTTAATGGGGACAGCTGCCATCTCAAAGCCCCATACAGGCTGCTCCTAGATAGACACAAAAGGCATTAAATTTTCTTCAGAATTACCTAGCAATTAATCAGATGGTCGAGCCTGTTGAATTAGGAGGGGAAGGAAAGAGGGGGGAAAAAGCTGCTTTCGTCATTCAGGGACTGTTTTCTTTAAAGCCTTGGCCTTTGTGTAAGACAAGTCCTTCTCTTTAATTCAGTGTACAGTATATTTAAACAATAGATTTTTAAAATTATGATTGGGAAACAGACATCAAGTACTAAATATGCAGTTCAAAAAATCTAGACTATGGCAGTCATCTTAGAATGGTTGTATGACATACTTGTGCAAATGTTGACGTTTCAGTGGTGCTATTTGCACATATCAACCCTGAGGGGCACATAGGCTTTAAGGGGGCATATTCTGAGTGTGGTTTGAGTGGTCTAGAAACTATGGTTGCAATTCTATAAATTGGTGTCAAGATTTAAGTGTCAGACACCTAGAGCCATTTCTAAATGGCTTCCAGAAACACCCAAGCTGTTATAAAATACTAGCATAAGTAGACATCAACATACCTACATGTAGGTACACCCCCTTATACCAGGTCTATGGCTGTCATAAATGTTTCATGCAATGCACCCAACTTATTGTTTTTTAGTTCAAATATTTGTATTAATTTTTCAAAATAAGATTGAAAAAATGAGATGAGAAACCATCAAACAAACAGCAATGGCCAACCAAATAATCATTCTTGAACCGCAACAGAATTTAAAATATAGTCATCAAGAACTTTCCACATATTGAAATGACAGTACACTTCTCTCCTACTGCTCCTTCATATTTATGATTTAAGCGTACAAGATTCCACCAGTAAGGTTCAGTAATGGCAAGAGCGTTCTTTCAGTGACTCAGAACAACTTTTACAGTTAGGTTAAGAAGAAAATCAAACAACTTCACTTGTTGTTTGGGGAGAAAAGTAAATAACCCGTGTGATTTCCAAAGTGACATTTTGAAGGGGTCATTCAATAGTAAAATATTCGAACAAGTGTTCCACACTTCTCATCAATATTGTTGAAGTATTGAAACAATATATGTGGCAATATCCCAATATTCTTTAAACAATGGCAACATCAGTTATCTTTCAAAGATGTGATTTTAGCTCATTCATAGGGCATCCAGAAGGGTTGAGATGACTTTCCTATGAGGAAAGGCTAAAGTGGCTAGGGATCTTCAGTTATGATAGAGGTCTATAAAATACTGAGTGGAGTGGAACGGGTAGACATGATCACTTGTTTACTCTTAACAAAAATACTAGGACTAGAGGGCACGCAATGAAGCTGCTAAGTAGTAAATTTAAAAAACAAACTAGAAAAAATATTTCTTCACTCAACATGTAATTAAATTCTGGAATTCATTGTCAGAGAATGTGGTAAAAGCAGTTAGCTTAGCAGGGTTTAAAAAGGGTCTGCATAATTTCCTAAAAGAAAAGTCCATAAGGCATTATTAAGCCAGACTTGGGAAAATCCACTGTTTATTTCTAGGATAAGCAGTATGAAATCTGTTTTACTGTTCTGGGATCTTGTCAGGTATTTGTGACCTGAATTGGCCACTGTTGGAAACAGGATACTGGGCTTGATGGACCTTCATTCTGTCCCAGTATGGCAACACTTATGTTCTATGTCTTATGCATCAGAAATTAAGGGGGGGGGGGGGTCTTTTACTAAGCCACGGTAGCGTTTTTTAGCTCACAGTAGAAATCAGCTGGCGGTAAACACAGACATGCCCATTATATTCCTATGGGCATCTTGCAATTTATCAGCAGCTGATTTCTACCATGAGCTAAAAATGCTACCATGGCTTTCTAAAAGACTTCCTAAGCCATTTGGGGCTAGATTCTATATATGGTGCCAAAAAAAATCAGAGCCAAAAAAAATGCAATTCTATAAGCCACACTTCAAGTTTGGTGTGGTTTACAGAATAGTGCTTGCACCCGGGAATCACACCTAACTTTAGGCACAGCCATTCGCAGCAACTGAAACATGGTGCAAATGTACATGCCTAAGGAGCCATTTTACAAAGGCGTGGGAGGGCCTATATGTGTATAGCATGTGCTAAATTGACATTACAACCTGGCTAGCACATGAGCTGAGCGGTAATTCTGAATTTGGCACGCATCAAATTCTGCGGTAGAAAATAATGTTCTATTTTCTACTGTGAACCACTTACCCAGCGGGAAACGGCAGTTAGCATGCGCTGCGTACTTACAGTGTGGGTAGTGCATGAGATCTTACCGCTAGGTCAGTGGGTGTCGGTAAAGTCTCAGGTTCAAAAAGGATGCACACTGGTTTCAATTATAGCGCACATCCATTTTCTAGCACCTTAAAAAAGGCTCAACGCATGCCCAAAAGACGTGCTTGCACTACCGCAGGCCAATTTTTACCGCAGCTTAGTAAAAGGACCTCTCAATTAGGTGCAGATCTCCTAATGCATGTAAATTTTAGGAACGCCCCATTAGGCCCATGAGCCACCCGTTTCCACACCCTCTTTTTCAGATCACATGTAAATTTTAAGCACAGATCTCACACCTAAATTGAATGCATAAATGCCAATTAAACCTACTTAGTGCCAATAATTGCTTGTTAAAAAGCTGATTATTGGTGATAATTGGCTTGTTATTCAATTAAATTATGTGCACAAATTGGGCAAGCACCCAAATTAGCATGCGCAATTTACGGCAACTTTTATAGAATGAGGGGGTCAATGAATAGCCGCCAAAGCAGAAATATGTGTGGTCATCAGCCATATCTTATTTCATTTTTAGACTTCTAATTCCTGATTGGCACAGAACTATAACATTGTGTAAGAGGTGTGCATAAGTAGAAGCCACGCCCATGTGTACACTCCTAAGCAGCATAGCTGTACTGGTTATAGAATAGCGCCTAGCGCTTATGTACAGAACTACCAATTACTGGCACTAATCACATGCGTATTAGTATTCTGGAACATAGTCACATTTCTGGCACCTCTAAACTTAGGCACCAGCTTAGAATTGCCTATTACACAAGTACTTCCTATTTTACAATGATAATACACAATCCCCCGATATTCAGCGCTATTTAGCCGACCAGCGCTTAACTGGCTATCCCCTGCTGAAGATCCCCGGTTAGCGGCTAGCAGATAACTGATCATATCGCACAATAACTGGCTATCTACCAATTTTTAAAGCCAGTTTAGTGGCCACATTTGGTTGCATGAAAACGTAGACTATCTTTGGCCCGCTTCAAGATAACCAGCTAAGTCTGAATATTGACTTAGCCGGTTATCTTGAAACTGGCCAAAAATAAACCGAATATTCAATGCTGGTCACCAGAAACGGCCCAGCATTGAGTACCTGGGCTCAGTGCTGACTACAGGAATTAGGCAGTCTAAAAATCAGCCTCATACAGTTTAAAAATGTTTCCCATCAGCAATTACACTTTTCCCCAAGGCATCCATGTCAGCTAGCTGCTCATTTGGATCTGGGGTCTCCACTAGTGATTTAGAGGGCAGTTGTGCTTACCTCTGTTGTGACTAACATCACCAGAAATTAAAAAATAAAAAATGAATTCCTCTTGGACTTGCAGTCACGTGAAACCTGGAACATACATGTGCAAACATTGGCAAATACACATATGTGTCGCTAGATTGGCATTTACAGGTGTAGTAACAGTTGCTGGACCATGTAAAACTCTGTTTTCTTGAACACGTGCTTTTGTGAAATTGGCGCATTTTCTGGCATCCTTATAGGCATTTTACAAAAGGCTCTGAAGATCCTTTTGTAAAATATTCAGGGACTTGTGACTGACCTGACCTGGATGTTTCAATCCATGCCTAGATGTATTATGCAAAATGAGGCTTCCCATGTGTTACTTAAGGATATATAATGCATTTGATGTAGCTAAAATCCCTATTGAAGTTATTACAGGATTTTACAGCTGCAGAGTTCTCTAGACCAGTAGCTTTTATAATTTGCTGTAGTGGAAATCGTGCTGTGAAAGCAGAACCGCAAACTGTGCAAAGGCTGTCACCCAATGTACGTGTACTTGGTGATATTCCTTATAAGAAATTGCCTCAATAAATGCCAAAGCCTATAAATGAACACAAACCATCTAGAGAAAATTACAGCTTTGAAATTGGAATTTTGCATTTAAAGTCTGAAAGGTTTGTAGCAGCAGCACATCCAACATGTTTGGTTTTCTTCTCATAATTTAGTTGGCAACTGGAACAACAACAAAAAAAATCATGCATCAATTATTTTCAGCATTTTATTTCACACCTTTATGAAATATTTGTTTGTAACTTTTAATAGTACCATTTACTGTCTCGGTGACCTATCTCAGTATGGGTAAACTGCAGGGCCCATTTAGCAGTGGATTCTTTTCCCAATGCCAGTGAAGCTGCCATGCCAGTAATCCTTTAAGCATGTTCTGTTGATAAGCAGGATGAAATTAGTACAGGGGTGTCCAACCTCGGCCCTCGAGGGCTGCAACCCACTTGAGGTTTCAGGATTTCCTCAATGAATATGATGCAGGAGATCTATTTGCATGCACTGCCTCCAGTGGAAATCCTGAAAACCCAACTGGGCAAGGGCCAAGTTTGGACACCCCTGCTCTAGTGGGTGATGTCATTTGATCTGACAGTGCTGATATATATCAGCTTGTGGGGGGGGGGGGGGGGGCAATTGTATGAAGGTAGTCCAAATTTAGGTGTTAAAATGCAGTGCACTGAATGTGGCAGTGCTGTAATGGCATCTGGACACCCTGAGTCCCTTATAGAATACAGTGTAAGTCAGCAATTGCTTATCAACATATAAAGGCAGGTATAAATATTAGCATGTAAGTGTTACAATTGATTGTATTCTATAAGTGATATGCCTAAGTGTGGGACCCGCCCATGCCTCGCCCACTTGTACAACCCCCTTGCAATTGTGTGTTAAGGGCCTTATTCTATAAAGGTTATGCTCCTAAATTTACGCTCTTAAAATTTGTGCTCCTAAATTTAGGAGCATAATTTATGCTCATAAATGACAAGCATACTCTGTGCTCCAAAATAGATTATGCTGGTAATTTAGGAGTATAAACTTTAGGAGTGTAAATTTAGGAGCATAAATTATGCTCATAAATTTAGGAGCACAAATTTTAAGAGCGTAAATTTAGGAGCGTAACCTTTATAGAATAAGGCCTTATCCCCTGGATTCTATATAGCGTACCTAGAGACCAAAATTGTCATGGATTCTATAACAATGCATGCAACAACAAGCTTTAGCAAGCTAATGAGTGCTGATAACAGCACTTAACAAGCAATAATGAGCACTAATTGGCACTGATTAGAATTTAGGCACACAAGTCACTAAACATATTCTGTAATGATGTGCACCAAACGTCTAATGCATGCAAGCAAAAAGGGGCATGGTTAGAATATGGCCCAGTGCGCCTAAATCTATGTACTGGGATTTACGCCACATTGTTGTTGGTGTATATGGATGCATGTAGATTTAGGTGCACTGGGCCGTATTCTATAAATAGGCATGCAAATTTCAGAACGCCCACAAAATGCCCATCTCCCCATCCATAACCATGCCCCTTATTCTTAATTTAAACACTGATTATAGAATACGCTTTGTTGGCACTGATTTCAGCGCCAATTTTTTAGCCACCATATATAGAATCTCCCCCTATGCGGGCTGCATGCTAAGCTAGTAGAACAACACTTACCTCCAAATTCTATAAATGGTGCTAACAATTGTGCACACCTAATTTGTGCGCAAAATTTAATTGAATAATGATCCAATTAGCACAGACAATTGGGACCTAATTATCAATTATCTGTGCTAATTGGCAGTAATTAAAATTTATGTGGCTGGATCAGTGCATGAAATTTACATGCAGATCCAAAAAGGGGGCATGGCCATGGGAGGGTCATAGGCAGATTAGGGACATTCCCACAATGTATCCATGCAGTTATAGAATAAAGGGGATCTGCGCCGAATTTATGAACAGGGATTCACACCAGGGTTTTCTTGGTGTAAATTGTTTCACCTAAAAGTAATTGTGGTTCCTGGTGCTAAGTGTTATTTTATAAATGACTCCTAACTGCGAGTGAAAAATAATAGAGGAAAAACGAACTGAAGCTCTAAATATCCTGAGATAACTGGCAATGTAATGAAGGGCCCAGCAAACAATACAAAAATATATGGTCACAATTGTAAAGTAAAACATAAGAAAAAAAGACTTGAAAACACCCAAATGCTTGCTATAATTTCAGTGTCTTTCACTGAGGTTGTATCGTTCATCATTGGTCTAAAAAAAACCCTCGTGATAGTTTAATTTTATCCCTTTTCAATCTTTTTTTTATAAAAAAAAATTTTTCAAGTTTTAAATTTCTGTTCAGAGGTAAAACTCATTTCACAAAGCAACAATAATTCAGCTATATTCTTGTTTCTTAAGATTATATTAGTAACATTTAGGAAACAAGAAAAGTCGAGCACTTAACTGACACCCGACGGCAGCCAGGCCCGTTTCACTCAAGCGGCTTCTTCAGACAGTTTTGGCAATACGCCAGCAGCAAGATGGTCTGTGTGTTTGAATTTGTATATCAATAATATACAGCACAGATTATCATCTGAAAGAATGAAACCACCTTTTCATGTTTCAATGTCGAGGCACAACCCCTGGATCACCATTCACACGTGTATTTCCTTCAGTGAATGGGGAGTCTTGAGAGAATATTCACTATCAGACTAATCCTATGCACCAGATCATGGATTTCTCAATAAGGTGTGGGGTAAGGTGGAATCTGAACCCTGCAGCACTTTGGTGAAAACTGCTGGATAACATTTCTATGGTAATGTCCATATGTGATCTCTAACAGCAAGGAATAGGCTCAGGGTAAAAGGGAGAATGTTCTAGGATAGGCTCAGGGTAAAAGGGAGAATGTTAGGTGGTGGTGAGAAGGGCAGAGAGAATCTACTACTACTACTACTACTACTATTTAGCATTTCTATAGCGCTACAAGGCGTACGCAGCGCTGCACAAACATAGAAGAAAGACAGTCCCTGCTCAAAGAGCTTACAATCTAATAGACAAAAAATAAATAAAGTAAGCAAATCAAATCAATTAATGTGTACAGGAAGGAGAAGAGGAGGGTAGGTGGAGGCGAGTGGTTACGAGTCAAAAGCAATGTTAAAGAGGTGGGCTTTCAGTCTAGATTTAAAGGTGGCCAAGGATGGGGCAAGACGTAGGGGCTCAGGAAGTTACTACTACCAGCAGAATCTGGTTGTGTTGAGCAACCTAAGGGCTAGGGGGGGCCCTTTTACTAAGCCACGTAAGCGTCTATGCGCACCCAACACACACCAAAATGGAGTTAATGCACAACTACCGTGTGGCTCTTGCGGTAATTTCATTTTTAGCACACATCCGATACACGCATCTGAAAAATAGTTATTTTTGAACGGGCGTATCGGATGCTCGCCAAGTGGCACTTGATGCGCATAGCTCATTACCGCCTGGTTACCGCATGAGTCTTTACCACTAGGTCAACGGCTGGTGGTAAAATCTCAGACCCAAAATGGACGTGTGGCAATTTTGATTTTGCCGCATGTCCATTTTCGGCAAACATTTTTGAAAAAGGTTTTTTTTACGAGCATGCTGAAAAATGGATTGGCGCAGGCCCAAAACCCGGGCCGACACTACTGCAAAACAGCAAGGCAAACGATCTGCAAAATCCAACGTGGAAAATGAGCCAGCAGATCAGTGTAACAAAAAATATATTTTATTGAAGATACCGTATATGAGACAATTGCCCTTAGCATGTGGTAAAAAGCTTACAGTGTTACAGCTGTTTTTATTCCAGATGTTGTAGCTTGGTCTAAGAGTAAATGTGTAGCTCAGACAACATCCTCTGAGTGTGACTGATAAAATAGATATTCTCACTACATCCTTTCCCACACTAGGTGGCGCATGCCTTATACTTTTCCGAACAGAGCAGTTGGCAAAAAGGTTTGGAGAGATCTGTTCTGCTTAATTATAACCATTCTCACATGCAAAATATTTTGAACGGTAAACATTTGAAGGCTGGCGATGGTAGCTATAGTGAGGGGAATGGGTTGGGAGGGTTCAGTATTGTACTGGATGCACTATAATATCTGATTTATGAGAACAAAACGGATCAATAATCAACAGTAATTTTATTTCCCATAATGTCAGAGGTGAGTAAATAAAAAATGCAGTTTGCTGCACATCATTGGCACATCGTCAAATGCCAGTCATTAATAATACAGATCCAGACTTGTAGCTTTGTGTGTGAGAGTTCAGTAATGTGAAAAATAGAGAGGAAAATAATAAAAAAAAAAAGAACTGTGCCAGGTGGTGTTATTTGGCTGTACAAATCAAACACAGTCTGAGCCAAAGTGACTGATCCATGACAGAGTTCCCAAGCTAAGCCACTCAATGCGTCACCATATGTTCCCCTCCCCCTCCCCCCCCCCCTCGATTTAAGCTGGGATATCTGTGTCTTTGCTCTGATTCTACTTTGGCACATCACATTTAAGGAGAGACGCCATGAGCAATGTCTAAGTCTAGACTCAAGGCTTGAGCTGTGCCTGGTTTACCACTCCCCTGTGTGTCATAATTTGGTACACCTAAATGTTGAAATGAAAAGCAAGACACACAGGTACTAGACACAAAGAACTGGGTCAAATGATGAAGAGCCAATTAGATAAACATCTGTAAATGCAGAGCAGCCCTTAATGTAGACTACAATTGAATTAATTGTTAAACTAATAATACCATATTGCACAGCAATTTGCTGGGCAATGTGATGCAAGAGATTCATGTTTGATTCCTGCATCCGGCTTCTGATCTTACAGAACTTAGAACACACTCATACTCTCATTTAATTATACCCCACAGAATGGATGTGCAGTATCTAGAGAAACTTCATCTGAAAACTGTCAGTAAGTTTCCATTTTCTAATCATAGTTTCCAAAATTTCTCAACCAGTTGAATCAACATATCAATGGCGTAGCGAGGGCGGCTACCACCCGGGGCGGTTTGCTGCTGCACACCCCCCCCCCCAGGTGCAGCATGACACCCCCCTCGGCACATCAAATCCCCCCTCGGCGCATCACCCAAGCCCCCCCCCCCCTCCGAGTGCATTCTTGCCTGCCGTGTGCACGCCACTGGGGGGGGGGATCGGTTCCCTTGGTTCCCTGCTCCCTCTGCCCCGGAACAGGAAGTAACCTGTTCCAGGGCAGAGGGAGCAGGGAACCAGCGGAGCCGACACCCCCCCCCCTCAGGGGCGTGCAACCGGAGTGGACCACCCCCACCGCCCCGCCCTTGCTACGCCACTAAGATAGTGCTTTTTTTTACATGCATATAGTGATAGGTGTGATCATTTAGAGGTCCTTTTACAAAACTGTGGCAAAAAGTGGCCTTAGTGAGCCTTTACCCGGGTCTTTCCGATTTTTCATTTTCTGATTTAATGGCCATGCACTAACATTGCCATCAACAAAAATTAGCATGTAAGCCCTTACTGCCACCTATTGCATAAGTGATAAGGGCTCGTATGTTCAGGGGCAGCCCAACCATTAGGCCACCTGAGGTGGGGGCTTCAGGTGGCACTCTTTTGGGAGCGGCATCTCCCCCTTCCTTCCTCTACCCCGTTTCCTTATTTTACCTTCTTTTTACATTTTTTAAAAGCCACGGGCCTCAGCAATTAACACAGAAACACCAATTCTCCGCCTTTGGGCCTTCAAGACAGCACATCTTATGAATGTCTCCCCATCCCAGAGGAATCTTCACTACAGATTCCCATGCTGTGAAAATGCCTGTAGCACCAGAAATTTTAATTGCAGGCATACTGCTTGGTTGTCCTTGCCCTACTGCTACTTCCTGAGCTCATCCAGTTTTTTCTACTTGCTGTACTAGTCCTCTCTTGGGTCCTTTGAAGCCTTTCAGCTTATCATGCTGCTGTATTGGTCCTCTCTGAGTGTTTTAGGGCATTCTGGATGATCTTACTGCTGTGTTGATCTTCTCGACATGTTTTAAGGTCTCCTAGCTTAGTCTCCTACTGTATTGGTCATTTTCAGGTGTTCTGGATTCTTCCAGCCCAACTGGCTACTTAATCAAGCCTGAGGCATCCAATACAAAAATAAATATTTATGTATCTTTGTGCCACGTTTTTTTGTTCTGTGATTGCGTTTCTTGGCACTTGAGGATCTTCTCTCTCTCCACATGATTCACAGAATCGTCACTTGGCAGTGACAACTCTAATTATCAATGCAGTTCTCATGTTTTTCTCCTTCGAGAATATGTCCAGTATTCTTGTATCCAGCTTTTTATCAGTAGCAATGGGACTGTCTCAGGTGATCATGACCTCTTCATTTTCAATAATTATCTTAGCATCCATGATTCCAATGTTTTACCATAATAACAGTGTAGTAGTGCTTACAAAGTTCCTAATGGATAAGGTATACCAACTTATTACATCTTTTTCTATGCAAGTTTTCTGCCATCACAGCCAGCTACAAGATGAGTAACTGTTGGAGGAGTAGCCTAGTGGTTAGTGCAGTGGACTTTGATCCTGGGGCAGTGGCGTAGGAAGGGGGGGCGGTGGGGCGGTCCGCCCCGGGTGCACGCGCTGGGGGGGGTGTCGGCTCGCTGGTTCCCTGCTCTTTCTGCCCCGGAACAGGTTACTTCCAGGGCAGAGAAAGCAGGGAAGCAGCAGAGCCGACGTAGCTCCCAGTGACGTGCACTGGGGGCGGATCGGCCCTCCTGCCTGCCCCCCGCTGAAAGGTAGGGTGCGTTTCGGGGGTGTGCGCTCCGGAGGGGGGGGGCGCTGTGCCCTGCACCTGGGGGGGTGCGCAGCGGCGACCCGCCCCGGGTGTCAGGCACCCTCGCTACGGCACTGTCCTGGGGAACTGAGTTCAATTCCCACTGCAGCTCCTTGTGGCTCTGGGCAAGTCACTTAACCCTTCATTGCCCCTGGTACAAAATAAGTACGTGAATATATGTAAACCACTTTGAATGTAGTTGCAAAAACCTCAGAAAGGCGGTATATCAAGTCCTATTTCCCTTCCCTCTTTCTTACAGAATCCACATATATCTGTTTTATCAATTTTTTATGTTTGTTTTGAACTATGTAGTCCGTAATTCACTGTCCTGGGCCATAAAATATATCAGTTGTAGCCCTCGTAAGGCTGCCTATCAAGCTCCATATTTATAATTTCATATTCATAAGTGTTCTAAATATCTTTTATTTCCTTAGAGAACCTTTATTTCTTCAGTATAATTACTTTTTTCTTCCTCCTTGGCACATCCACTCCCTGGCACATCCTGACTCTTTAAAACTCACCAAAAATTGCACACAAAAAGTTTAGGCACGTGCTTGATTTGCGTACGCAATTTAATAGAATAACGAGCCAGTTAGTGCCAATAATTGGCTTTTTAACAAGAAATTATTGGCACTAATTAGATTTAATTGGAACTTACACGCACAAATTTACATGAGGCCCGAAAAAGGGGGCGCTGAAATGGGAAGGTCATGGGCATTTCAGGAAAGATTGGGGGTGCGGTTTTGAGTTATGCATGTAATTATAGAATATGGGTGCTCTGTGCATAAATTTAGGCACGGCCATTTGCACCACGTTTTCACTGGTGCAAACAGAAGCACCTAAATTTACACATGAACTCTCTGTTTAAGCATTATTCTATAACCCACACTGAACTTTAGGTGCAGTGCAAAGAATATTGCTTAAGCAGGTTTTTTCAGTGCCGATTTATTAGGTGCCATTTAAAAGAATTCAGCTCTGTATTTGGCTCTTTTGCCTATCCAGTCACTGAATCACCTAAATAGTCTCTTCTTTAAAGTAACAAATACCAAACATACAAAAAGATTAAGGTTTACTTGGCTTGGTGATGGTGATTGGGGGTGGGGGCAGGAAGAAAAAGATTATTCTTTACCTGAAATAGCTGAAATGGACTTTAAACACAACAGGCCAGGAACTGCACACTCCTAATGCGAGCTGCAGTACTGGTGATCAGGCACCTACTGAGAGTCCTGTGAAGAACTACATAGAAAGTCTCAGATAAGAGCAGATGTTCTCAACCCAGTCCTTGGGGCACACCCAGCTAGTCAGGTTTTCAGGATACCCACAATGAATACACATAAGATAGATTTGCATACAAAGGAGGTAGTGCGTATGCACATTTATCTCATCCCCCTCCCCCCAATACCCTACAAGCACGGGGCCAGTGGCTGCAAAGAAGCAGAGCAACAGCCTCCAGGAGGCGTGGGGCAAGTGGCAGAGAAATGATGGAGCATAAACTCCCCAAGAGGGGTGTGGCTCAGCAACTGAGAGACAACAGAGCGTCATCCTCCACTAACAAGCAGATGATCAAAAGCCCTGCGCTTTTCCAAACAGCACTCTAAAATAGTGCTGGAACAGCGCGGGGCATTATTGGACCTATGATCACTATTACTACTACTACTAATCATTTCTATAGCGCTACTAGACATATGCAGCGCTGTACACATTATATGCAGGTACTTTCTCTGTCCCTAGAGGGCTCACAATCTAAGTTTTGGTACCTGAGGCAATGGAGGGTTAAGTGACTTGCTCACAGTCACAAGGGGCTGCAGTGGGAATCAAACCCAGTTCCCCAGGATCAAAGTTCAGAGATAATGACATGCAAATTTAAGCATGCAATTCTCTCTGATCATGGGGTAGAAGTGCAGGAGGATTGTGCCTCAGCATGCACTCAGGCACAATCCTCTCGCACTTGTTTGACAGGTCTGGGCTGTCAAAAGCCCAGACCTGTCAAACACAGGGGCTGGAGGTTTATGGGACCACCAGACCCCAACTACCCCTGCCACAAACAAGGCAAAACGAGGACTGGAGTCCGACAGAAGTCCCTGGTGATCCACTAGGCGACCGACAACCCCCAGTAACGGGGCTGCAGGTCTGGCGGATCTCCAGTCCCCCCGGCCCCCTGACACAGGTTCAGGGAGGGCTGGATATCTGGTGGGTCTCCAGCTCCCCCCACATTAGCAAGAAGTCCCTGGTGGTCCAGTGGGCCACTGTCAATCCCCCCACCCCCCTATCTTGAGTTGGAGGAGGGAAGTGGCCTCCCTCCTCTTCCTTCGACACCACCTGCAAAATGGCAGCACCCAGCCCTGCTCAGTGTATCCTGGGATGCACTGGGCAGGGCTTCATACCATATAAGGGAGTTTCTCCCTTATATGGTGTGAAGCCCTGCCCAGCAATGGACGGTAAAGTGACTTGCCCAGCATTGCACAAATCATATATATACATATACATATCTATCTATCTATCTATCTATCTATATACAGTGCACTCCATTTAAGTGCACGTCAGATAAGCGCATGCTCTGTTTAACTGCATGCCATACTTCAGTCCCGTTTTTGGCGCCATCAATTTCTATGGGGACAAACTTCGGTTTAGCGCACCACTGAAAAGTGCAAGATTCGCTTATATGCATGGTTTAAGACCGCTCCTCTGCAGGAAAGACTCCGCATAAGTGCGTGCATGGAATATGGAAGACGATTGGCGCATGACAACCAACGAGATTTCAAATTTACCACCCCTTTAACTGCCACAGGCAGAATAAGCAAAAGAATGTTGTTAGAGTGTACACTGGGGTCGTCGTTGTCGCGCAACTGTAAGACTTTAACACTGGCTGAACGAATAGAAGTTCTTAAAAAATTAGAAAACAAACAAAGTCAAGCATCTATTGCTAGAATATGGTGTGAATCCCAGTCAAATTTCACGTATCTTGAAGCAGGAAGACCAGCTTCTGGAAGACTGACAAAATAATACAAATCCACAATGGAAATGAAAACGGGAGGGAAAAGCTGAGAAGGTAGAAGATGCTCTTCTTTGGTGGTTTTCTCAAGTCAGGAGCAGACAGTTTCCTGTGAGTGGTCCACTGCTTATGGAGAAAGCTAATCAGCTAGTTGAAAGTCTTGGACTAACTGAATTCAAAGCCACTGTTGGATGGTTGGAAAGATGGAAGGAGAGGAACAACATAAAATTTAAGAAACAGCATGGTGAAAAACAAGACGCTGATGACTTTGGTGCTGAAAATTGGGTTGTTTCAGTTCTTCCTACCATCTTGAGTGAGTTTGCACCTCGAGACATTTTCAATGCTGACGAAACCGGTCTCTACTGGTGAGCGATTCCTGATGGAACACTTGCATTCAAACAAGCTGAAACTACAGAAGGTAAAACGTCGAAGGAGCGACTGATGATCCTCCTTTGCTACAATATGGATGGGAGTGAGAAGTTGGAACCACTCGTCATTGGAAAGAGCAAACAGCCCCGTTGCTTCAAGAATGTTAAACGACTTCCTGTGTCATATGAGGCTAACGCAACTTCATGGATGACTGGGGAAATTTGGAAGCAGTGGCAAAAGAAGTTAGACACTAGAATGCAGGCACAAAAGCGTCAGATTTTGTTGCTTTGTGATAATTGTGCTGCACACAGTGATGATGTCAGGCTGTCTAATGTCAAGGTGGTCTTCCTGCCACCAAACACTACCTCTATGATCCAACCTATGGATCAGGGCATAATAGCCAATTTCAAACAACATTATTGGGCTCTTGTGCTACGTTGTCTGATGAGCATTATGGATGACCAGACTAGCAAGGATAAACGTGCTGTTGAACTGGCTCATAATCTATCACTGTTGGATTCCCTGCATATGCAGAAAGAAGCCTGGACTCATGTTACACAGGCAACCATTGTGAACTGCTACAAGCGGGCAAGCTTTCTTAGGGATGTGGAGAGGGAAGAAACAGATGCAGCTGTTGCAAACGCGTCAGATGAACAGGCTATTGACATCCCAGCCTGTGTTACTGAAGAGGAGTTTCATCACTACGTAGCTGTTGATCACGATCTACAAACAGCTGACGACAGCACTGATGTCCAGATATGTGCCTACATGCAGACAACGGCTGATGATGAAACAGATGATGAAATGAGCAGCGAGGCACATGCTGATGAAATTCAACAACCTCCTGTCACTTTTGCAAGAGTGCTGGAGAGTCTCAACACCATGCGGGCCTATCTGGAGGCCACTGGATGTCAGCACTATGACAGTTTTTACCGTCTGGCAGACGTAGTCTATGGAACTCACAGACACAAGAGTGTACAGAGGACTATGACTGATTACTTCAAGTAAGCCTAATGTCAGTTAACGGAGACTGTATACTGTACGTATAATAAACAGTACTGTACATATGTTTATCAGATGTCAAGCTTCTTTGTGTCACAACGGTTAAGTGCATGCTCCAGTTAACTGCATATATTTCTTTGGTCCCAGACCCTTGCACTTAAGCGGGTTGCAGGGTGAGGCAAAAAAAAGTGACTCCCTAGAGTTTTTTGCTGTTTTCTCAGCAACCGCTTTCAATTTCAACAAGAACTTTTTCAGTTTTTTAAAAATTTTACTATCTACATTCATGTGCCAAGTGGAATGAGATTATCTTTAAACATGGCAAACTTACAGACTACCCAGTGATTTTCACATGTTCAAAACTGTTTGCATTGTAAAACAACCATTATTTGGGAAAAAAACAGGGTACCAGCTTACTGTTAATGACATCACAGTGATGTAGACTTTTGTCTGGGGAACGATGTTAGAGGCCTATCACAAGCTCCACCCCGAGCCGCAAACAAACGCCGAACTCAAGGAAGTGCTGCAGATGATCTGGGACAGCCTACCAGAGGGACCAATTGACAAGGCTGTTAAGAACTCCCCAAAGCGACTGAAGACCTGTGTTAAAGCTGGGAGTTTAAGACCGCTCCTCTGCAGGAAAGACTCTGCATAAGCTCATGCACGGAATATGGAAGCCGATTGGCGCGTGACAACCTCTGAGCATTCACAGTGACTGTGAAATTCTGACACACTGATAATTGTTTTGTTTGAATGATGCTATTTTACTCTGTTTTAGCTAAATATTTTTAACATGCAATAATTGCTAGGTACAGGGGCCGTGCCTAGGGTCTCTGGCGCCCCCCTGCAGACTATCAGTTGGCGCCCCCCCCCCCCCCCCCCGCAGACTATCAGTTGGCGGTGGGCCCCCCCCCCCCCCCCCCCCGTGAAAATGATCGCTCACCACTTGCCACACTGACAGGAATTGTCAGCAATATTCTTAGAAACAGATTGCTATACATTGCAAAATAAGATAGCAGATGTAAATTCTCAAAGTGGACATATTCCAAACACTAAAATGAAAATAAAATGATTTTTTTCTACCTTTGTTGTCTGGTGACTTTCTTTTTCTGATCATGCTGGCCCAGTATCTGATTCTGCTGCTATCTGTCCTCTTAACTCCGTTTCCAGGGCTTCCTTTCCATTTATTTCTTTCCTTTCCTCCTTTCTTCTTCATTTCTGGTCCTCAGCTTCTGCCTATTTTCTTTATCCATGTGCAGTTTTCCTCCTCTCTTCCTTTTCCCTCATTTCATCTCCTTCATCTTTCTTCCCTCCCCTCTATGTCCAGCAATTTCTCCTCTCTCCCTGAGCCCTGCCCTCCCAATCCATGCCCATCCATGCTCCTCTGTCCCCTGCCCCTCCATTCATCCTTTTCCAGCAATTCCCCTCTCTCCCTGAGCCCTGCCCTCCCAATCCATGCCCATCCATGCTCCTCTGTCCCCTGCCCCTCCATTCATCCTTTTCCAGCAATTCCCCTCTCTCCC
This sequence comes from Microcaecilia unicolor, assembly GCF_901765095.1. Lineage (NCBI taxonomy): Eukaryota > Metazoa > Chordata > Amphibia > Gymnophiona > Siphonopidae > Microcaecilia > Microcaecilia unicolor. The sequence goes on along the minus strand of NC_044039.1, from coordinate 182,181,421 downwards.
TGAGCCCTGCCCTCCCAATCCATGCCCATCCATGCTCCTCTGTCTCCTGCCCCCTCCATTCATCCCTATCCAGCAATTCCCCTCTCTCCCTGAGCCCTGCCCTCCCAATCCATGCCCATCCATGCTCCTCTGTCCCCTGCCCCTCCATTCATCCTTTTCCAGCAATTCCCCTCTCTCCCTGAGCCCTGCCCTCCCAATCCATGCCCATCCATGCTCCTCTGTCTCCTGCCCCCTCCATTCATCCCTATCCAGCAATTCCCCTCTCTCCCTGAGCCCTGCCCTCCCAATCCATGCCCATCCATGCTCCTCTGTCCCCTGCCCCCTCCATTCATCCTTTTCCAGCAATTCCCCTCTCTCCCTGAGCCCTGCCCTCCCAATCCATGCCCATCCATGCTCCTCTGTCCCCTGCCCCCTCCATTCATCCCTATCCAGCAATTCCCCTCTCTCCCTGAGCCCTGCCCTCCCAATCCATGCCCATCCATGCTCCTCTGTCCCCTGCCCCCTCCATTCATCCTTTTCCAGCAATTCCCCTCTCTCCCTGAGCCCTGCCCTCCCAATCCATGCCATCCATGCTCCTCTGTCCCCTGCCCCCTCCATTCATCCCTTCTAGCAATTCCCCTCTCTCCCTGAGCCCTGCCCTCCCAATCCATGCCCATCCATGCTCCTGTCCCCTGCCCCCTCCATTCATCCTTTTCTAGCAATTCCCCTCTCTCCCTGATCCCTGCCCTCCCAATCCATGCCCATCCATGCTCCTCTGTCCCCTGCCCCCTCCATTCATCCTTTTCCAGCAATTCCCCTCTCTCCCTGAGCCCTGCCCTCCCAATCCATGCTCCTCTGTCCCCTGCCCCCTCCATTCATCCTTTTCCAGCAATTCCTCTCTCTCCCTGAGCCCTGCCCTCCCAATCCATGCCCATCCATGCTCCTCTGTCCCCTGCCCCCTCCATTCATCCCTTTCCAGCAATTCCCCTCTCTCCCTGAGCCCTGCCCTCCCAATCCATGCCCATCCATGCTCCTCTGTCCCCTGCCCCCTCCATTCATCCCTTTCCAGCAATTCCCCTCTCTCCCTGAGCCCTGCCCTCCCAATCCATGCCCATCCATGCTCCTCTGTCCCCTGCTCCCTCCATTCATCCCTTTCCAGCAATTCCCCTCTCTCCCTGAGTCCTGCCCTCCCAATCCATGCCCATCCATGCTCCTCTGTCCCCTGCCCCCTCCATTCATCCCTTTCCAGCAATTCCCCTCTCTCCCTGAGCCCTGCCCTCCCAATCCATGCCCATCCATGCTCCTCTGTCCCCTGCCCCCTCCATTCATCCCTTTCCAGCAATTCCCCTCTCTCCCTGAGCCCTGCCCTCCCAATCCATGCCCATCCATGCTCCTCTGTCCCCTGCTCCCTCCATTCATCCCTTTCCAGCAATTCCCCTCTCTCCCTGAGTCCTGCCCTCCCAATCCATGCCCATCCATGCTCCTCTGTCCCCTGCCCCCTCCATTCATCCCTTTCCAGCAATTCCCCTCTCTCCCTGAGCCCTGCCCTCCCAATCCATGCCCATCCATGCTCCTCTGTCCCCTGCCCCCTCCATTCATCCTTTTCTAGCAATTCCCCTCTCTCCCTGAGCCCTGCCCTCCCAATCCATGCCCATCCATGCTCCTCTGTCCCCTGCCCCCTCCATTCATCCTTTTCCAGCAATTCCCCCTCTCTCCCTGAGCCCTGCCCTCCCAATCCATGCTCCTCTGTCCCCTGCCCCCTCCATTCATCCTTTTCCAGCAATTCCTCTCTCTCCCTGAGCCCTGCCCTCCCAATCCATGCCCATCCATGCTCCTCTGTCCCCTGCCCCCTCCATTCATCCTTTTCCAGCAATTCCCCTCTCTCCCTGAGCCCTGCCCTTCCAATCCATGCTCCTCTGTCCCATGCCCCCTCCATTCATCCTTTTCCAGCAATTCCTCTCTCTCCCTGAGCCCTGCCCTCCCAATCCATGCCCATCCATGCTCCTCTGTCCCCTGCCCCCTCCATTCATCCCTTTCCAGCAATTCCCCTCTCTCCCTGAGCCCTGCCCTCCCAATCCATGCCCATCCATGCTCCTCTGTCCCCTGCCCCCTCCATTCATCCCTTTCCAGCAATTCCCCTCTCTCCCTGAGCCCTGCCCTCCCAATCCATGCCCATCCATGCTCCTCTGTCCCCTGCCCCCTCCATTCATCCTTTTCCAGCAATTTCCCTCTCTCCCTTCCATGACCGCCCCCCCCCCTCACATCCATGCTCTCGTCTCTCCCCTGCCCTCCCACTCCCATTGTTCAATTCAACTGCCCGCTCTCTTCTCTCCCCCCAACATCCCTTTTCTTTTTTTTTCTTTTTAAATTTACCTCCGTAGCGGTTCCGGCAGCGTCAGTGAAGGAGGCGGCGCTCCCGACGTCGCTAGCCTTCCCTTCGCTGTGTTCCGCCTTCTTCTGATGTCATTTCCTTGACGTCAGAAGAAGTTGGAACACAGCGAAGGGAAGGCTAGCGACGTCGGGAGCGCCGCCTCCTTCTCTGACGCTGCGCTGCCGGAACTGCTACGGAGGTACATTTAAAAAGGAAAAAAAAAGAAAAGGGATGTTGGGGGGAGGGCGAGCGAGGTGAGCATGGTGCGGCGGCGCCCCCCAGAGGGAAGTGCCCCCCTGCTATGCTTACCTCGCTTACCGTGTTGGCACGGCCCTGGCTAGGTAGTAATGCTAAAATGTCAGTAACATCAACATAGCTTGTTCAATAGTACTACATAAGTATGATAAGTAAGTATATAAAATTTCTCATTGAAATTCAAAGTGGTTGCTGAGAAAATGGCAAAAAACTCTAGGGGTTTAGTTTTGTTTCCTCTCACCCTATCTGTCTATCTATCTATCTATCTATCTATCTATCTATCTATCTATCTGTGTCTATATACAGTGGCGATCCTATGGGAGGCGGTGGGTGCGGTCCGCCCCGGGTGCACGCCGCTGGGGGGTGCTACGCGCACCTGTCCTCCCTTCATTCCATGCTTCTTTGCCCCGGAACAGGTTACTTCCTGTTCCGGGGCAGAGACGAAGCATGGAACGAACGGCGGACAGGCGCGCACGGCACCCCCCCCCAGCGGCGTGCACCCGGGGGGGTTCCTTCACGGGGGGTGTCCTTTCACCGGGGGGAGGGTCCGCGCTGCATCCGGGGGGGGGCGCTGCACCCGGGGGGTGGGGCGCATCGGCGATCCGCCCCGGGTGTCAGCCCCCCTAGGAACGCCACTGTCTATATATGATCTTTTCATTGGTTGAAGGTTATATAACAACACACAAGAATTTCTTTCCTTTCTTTCTTTACTGAAAACATTTTCATGTAGACACAGACAAGCATCTACAGTTTAACATTAAGGGCATCTTTCACAAAGCCATGCTAGCGATTCCCACGCAGCAAATGAGAGGAAGCCCATAGGAATTGAATGGGCTTCCTCTCATTTACTGTGCATGAATTGCTAACGCGGCTTTGTTAAAGAAGCCCTAAGGATCAGACATCCCGGGGACATAACAATGATGCACAAATATAAACAGGAATGTTTAAAATGCACATAGAATGACAGCAAAACCAGCACTTGTACTATCTACCTGACAGCTTCAACAACAGAAAGTTAAAATGACATATTTACAGACTGCTGGTAATTGTACTTTATTGGAACTGCAGTGTTTTGTAATCAAAGACTTCACAACGTCTTCTAGATAATATATGAAAGGAGTTTCAAGCTAACAGAGGTACTTTGGGCTGACATTGTTAGAACAGTATTGGCAGCCTGAAAAAGGCTGAAACAACCTTCTAAACATCGCACTGACTTAAGTATCTGCAGTGTATAAATCGCAGCATATCATATTGATTTCATTCTCATCTCCTCCTACATTTGTATTCAATATAGGTTTTGATAAAATGCCATTTCAGGAAAATTAACTTGTATTACAGGAACTATAGAGAACACTTTTTAGTGGTCCTGATTATCTGTTTACAGTAAGTGTAGCCCCCTCCTCCCCATGTTATTATTCTTATCACATTACAGTAGTACCAGTTTAAGGAATTTGTCTTCCAGTATTATGTAATTACAATGTTAGGATTAATTTACTTTCTCTGGAACTACAGGACACACTAATAGCTGCATACAGCAATAAACATTTACTCTACCGATGTTTGTTTTTCCAATCTGAGCAGGATTGTTATCTGTTAATATTTTGCTGCAACTAATATTAAATCCTATGGGCTCCTTTTACAAATCTGTGCTGGAGTTGCTACCGTGGGCGTGTAAAAATAGCTCTATATTTTGTACACATGGATGGGTATTTTCGATATAACATCTAAATCTGACTTTGCACGTTTTGCGGAAAATGTCCAAAAATTCAGTAGCGGACATGGCCATTTTGAAAACAGAAAATGATGATCTTTGTGTTTCAGAAATGGCCGTTTGCTAGACGTTGTTGTGCCTAATGCGTCTATCTTTTGGGACCATTTTCGAAAAAAAGAAAACATGCAAGTGAAAATCAAGGCATTGGGATGTAGGAGGAGCCAGCATTCTTAGTAGACTGGCCATAAAGACATCACTGCAGGGTAGTGGGGCACCCTAGGGAACACTGCAATGGACGTCACATAAAAGGTCCCAGGTACACATCTCACCATTACCCCCTTATATTGTACAAGGAGCCCTACAAAATCCACCAAAAATGTAGTATACCCAACTGTACACCACTACAATAGGACTTATGGCTGCAGGTGTCAGTTATATGTGGGTATAGTGTATTTTGGAGGGCTCACACTTTCTAACACATGTAACAGTTAGAGTGGTTTATGGGCCTGGGTCCCCTTCTCTGCAGTGACCTGCACCGACTACTAGGCTACTCCAGGTACCTGCTTGCTGCTCTAATAAAACATAACAACATAGAAATAGCCATACTGGGTCAGACCAATGGTCCTGCTAGCCCAGTATCCTGCTTCCAACAGTGGACAGTCCAGGTCCCAAGTACCTGGCAAAAACCCAATTAGCAACATTCCATGCTACCAATCCCGGGGAAAGCAGTGGCTTCCCCCATGCCCATTTCAATAACAGACTATGGAAGTTTCCTCCAAGAACTTGTCCAAACCTGACCACTGTTACCACATCCTCTGGTAGAAAGTTCCAGAGCTCCTATTTGTTTTAAAAGTATTTCCATACTCGGTAAAACCAATGGTAATTTCATTGAGTGTCCCTTGGTCTTTGTACCTTTTGAAAGAGTGAAAAATTGATTCACCTCCACCCATTCTACACCACTCAATATTTTATAGACCTTAATCATATCCCCCCTTAGACGTTTCTTTTCCAAGCTGGAGAGCCCTGACCTCATTAGCCTTTCCTCAATTGGGAGGTGTTCCATCCCGTTTATCATTTTGGTCATTCTTCTTTGAACCTTCTCTAATTCCACTAGATCTTTTTTGACATACAATGACCAGAATTGAATGAAATACTCAAGGTGAGGTCACACCATGGAGCAATACAGAGGCTTTTCACACTGGGCAGAAGATTTCAGCGTATGTCTATAATGATACCTAGATCTTTTTTCTTGGGTGCTGATTCCTAAGGTGAACCCTAACATCAGGTAACTATGATTCAGATTATTCTTCCCAATGTGCATCACTTTGCATTTGTCCATACTACATTTCATCTGCCATTTGGATGCCCAGACTTCCCAGCTTCCTAAGAGCCTGCAATTTTTCACAGATCATTTATATATATGTTAAGTAGCTGCGGTCCTGGTACAGATCCCTGTGGCACTCCACTATTCAACCTCCTCCTTTGAGAAAAATGGCCATTTAACCCTAACCCCTCTTTTCTGTCCAATGACCTCTTCCTAATCCACAGAAGGACATTGCCTTCTATTCAGTGGCGTACCAAGGGCGGAGCAGTGGGGGCAGTGCGCACCGGGTATCAGCACAAGGGGGGGGGGGGTACTCCACTCCTACTGCTCCGGAACCAAAGATCAATGGCACCACAGTCCCCACCTGCCTACCCTAAGCTCCCTCCTTTCTGCCACCCACCCCCTACATTTTAAAAACCTCAGAATCGGCGTGTAGCGCCTCACATCTGCCTGCCTGTGAAAGAAGCAGATCGCCTCACCGTGGCCTTCCCTCATTGTGTCCTGCCCTCCTCTGATGTAACTTCCTATTTCCGCGAGGGTGGGGCACAGTGAAGGAAGGTCCGACGACGAGACGATCTGCTTTTTTCACAGGCAGGCAGACACGAAGCGCTGCACCGCTGATTCTGAGGTTTTTAAAATGCAGGGTGCGGGTGGCAGAGAGGAGGGAGCTTAGGGTAGGCAGGTGGGGACTGGGACTGGGCCGGGGGGCTCATATGGGAGAAGGGGGCTGGAGCTGGAACTATGGTCTGAGAAGGGGGCAAGAGGGAGAATGGGGCTATTCCTGGGGCAGGTGGGTCTGGGGCTGAAAAGGGGGGCAGATGAGAGAATGGGCTGGGGCTGAAAAAAGGGGCCATAATGCAAGGCAGGTGGCTGAAGGGGACTGGAACTGGGGGCTGAAAAGGAGGGTAGGTGGGATAAGGGGGCTAGTACTGGAACTAGGAGCAAGGCAAGCTGGTCACCTCAAAAAATTGAAAGACAGCTTGCCTTTCTCCCAATTTTTATGTTACAGACACATTTGTTCAGAAGAGATTGAATTTAAGAACAAAGCGAAAGAACTAGATGGGAGATTAAGGGAAAGGGGTTACCCTAGAACGATAGTACATTGAGAATATAGACGGGCTAAATATAACAACCGAGAGTGCTTATTGCTACCTAGACGTTTGGACAAAGATGATGATGACGAAACTCTAACATGCGTTTTTCGCTATTCTACCATGGCTTCACGAGTTTCGGATATAATAAGGAAGAATTGGCATGTTATACAGACATTACCAGGGTTCGCCAAGATAGAACTTAGAATGGCATTTAGCAGGGAATGCAACTTAAAAGAGATCCTGGCGCCTGCAGCCCTAAGACAGCCCATAAAAGACGTTGCCCCTAAAGAAGGTCACAAGTGTTGTGGCAATTGCGGTATGTGTGAGATTATGCTGATTACAAAGGATTTCACTGACCCTCAGTCAGGAAGAAGTTACACACTTTACCACAGTACTCCATGTATGTCCGAATGGGTGGTGTATGGGATCATATGTCCCTGTAACAAAGTATATATAGGACAGACGTCCAGAAAATTAGCAATAAGACTCACAGAACATAAAAGTAATATTAATATTTTAAAAACCACAGCACCGTAAGCGGCACATTGTATTAAAGAAAATCACATCTTCAAATCTCTGAGATGTGTAGTATTACAGCAACTTAGATGGTACATTGAGGGTGGAGATATAAAACTTCTCTTGCCACAACAGGAACAAAGATGGATTTATCGTCTGCGAACGATACAACCGTATGGACTTAATACCAAGACTGAATGGAATCAGTTTTTTTTTTTAATTGATATAGACCTTTTTGACAGGACTTGGGATTGATTCAATACCTAAAGAGGGGTAGCCCACCTCCCAATGACGCTTTTTTTGCCTAAGGAGGTTCCCCTGGTATTTCCATCACACGATTGGATGGCTTTGCAATCATTGGGAGTGGCTTAGCTATGAGCATCTGACATCAGGCTTTATTAACCACTGCCACGTTGGCAGTTTAAACTGAAAAGAGAAAAGTCAGCATTGAATGTGAGGGAAGACTTGGAATAAAGGGAGAGTTCAAAGTTTGAAGAATTGTGTGGTGTAACAAGTATTACTCTGATAAGAGACTGAACAGCTGGAGAGATAAGTGAACCTTAAAACACTAGCAAAAAGCAGAATTAAGTGTGGTTCGGAGACCTTATGTTTAAAACTAAGGAGGTTTTTTAGCCCATGATGAATGGATGGAACTCCCTTAGGTTGAACGAGTGATCAACAAATGAGTATCAAACGAGTGATCAACAAAGGAGTATCCTATCATTGAGGCTTTTCCTCCTTTAAAAGAAAATTACACCACTGTTATGTAATTGTATGGATATCTTTTTTTGGATGATCAGTTAGAACTAGGACTGGGATCAGGTGGCCTGAGCCTTTATTCATAATTACCTGGGGATTTATTTCCTTCAATGATATCCCCTCTAACATATTTCATCTGCCCATTAAAGTGATAGCCCAGAGCCAGGGTCCCTGCACCACAGTTCTTGTAAGCATGAACCCTGAATCCTGTCATCCTTAAGCAATGACCACAACTTTCTCCCCCAGGAACTGGGGATTTTGTCTCTGACCAGAAGCAAAAGACCAGCTTAGGGATCAAACTAGAGACCTTTCACACAGCAAAAATATAATACTTGTCCCCTGAGCCTGTTGTAAATATTTAGTTTTCAATTATGCTTTATCTTGGTGCATTATTAAACTATTTTAATAAGAGACTGATTTTTTAAGTATTTTTGGGCTTCTTCCCAATTTCACTTTTGTTCATATTAATGCATTTTATTCTTTATTTTCTTTCCTGCTGCAGATATTCACTTGAGTTTTCAGTGTATGCTACAGAAAGTAATGATATATAGGATAGTAGTGCAGAGGATTTATGTAGATGTGAAGTCCTAAAGAACATCACTGACTGAGAATCATAACCTTATGATGATGGGAGCAGTGTTGCTGAAATGCCTTTAATAAAATCTGAAATCTTTTTACATTCAGACACCTGCTCTCCATCCAAACCCCCTAAAACACAGCTGGGTTTTATTGTGCACCCAGGACTCTAGTTCAATTCTGCTAATGCACTTAAGTAAATCACTGGATGGCCTACAGCTATGCTTCCCAATTTACTTTTAATGACACCACAGATGAGCATGTCAGTAAAAGCTGTTGCTAACTTGGTAACTGTCACAAACGTAGCACCAAGCAAGAAGTGCCATCGTACAACTGCCAAAATCCAACAGAGGACATGAATTATCTGACTAGGGTAAGCAACAGCAATGACTAGGCTAAGCAAAGGCAAAAAGGTTATAGATTGATTAAAGTTGCATGTTGAGGACTCATAGTTAGTTGGTGTTGGTGATATTCAGGTTGGTGAACTGGATTCTTTGAGGAGCATTTTCAAAAAAATGTCTAAGTCCAAAAAAACCCCCAAAAATGTCCTGCTCATAAGCCCAAACAAAATGGCCATCTCACAACCATAATCAACACAAAAAATGTCTACATTTCCTGTTCGATTATGGCTGTGAGATAGACATTTTTGCACTGAAAACTTCCAAAATGAATAGTCATATTCCAAAGTGAAACGTCCAACTTTTGAATGACAAAAAAAAACAGGGACATGAAAGTTTGTCTGGCATCATTTTCAAAAATATAGCTACAGAGACATCCCTGCAGAACAGAGGAGTAGCCTAGTGGTTAGTGCAGTGCAGGGGCGTAGCCAGACTTCGGCGGGAGGGGGGTCCAGAGCCTGAGGTGAGGGGGCACATTTTAGCCCCCCTGCCATTTTTGACCCCTCCGCCACCACCAACAACAACTTTGAACCCCCCCCCCCTGCCAACGACCCTCTTGACCCCCCATCCCGCCACCAACCCTCCCCCGCTGCCGCTGTTGGCTACCTTTGCTGGCGGGGGACCCCAACCCCCACCAGCCGAGGTCTACTACTACGACTATTTAGCATTTCTATAGCACTACAAGGCGTACACAGCGCTGCACAAACATAGAAGAAAGACAGTCCCTGCTCAAAGAGCTTACAATCTAATAGACAAAAAATAAAGTAATCAAATCAAATAATATGTACAGGAAGGAGGAGAGGAGGGTAGGTGGAGGTGAGTGGTTACAAGTGGTTACGGTGCAAGGCTTAAATAAATTTGAAACTTGAAACTAGATGGACCATTGATCTGACCCAGTATCCTGCTTATTTTCAAAAGAGAAAACGCCTATATTTCGACCCAAATCAGGAGATGGGCGTTTTTCTCGCAAAGGCGCCCCAATCGGTATAATCGAAAGCTGATTTTGGGCGTTTCCAACTGCACTCCGTCGCGAAAATGAATAAAGCTGACGGGGGCGTGTTGGAGGCGTGGTGAAGGCGGGACTGGGGCGTGGTTATCAGCCGAGGAGAGATGGGCGTCTTTAGCTGATAATCGAAAAAAAAGCCGTTTTTGCCGCGATTTTGGGTCACTTTTTTTGGACCCTTTTTTTTCACGAACAAGTCCAAAAAAAGTGCTCCAACTGCCCAGATGACCACTGGAGGAAATCGGGGATGACCTCCCCGGACTCCCCCAGTGGTCAGTAAACCCCTCCCACCAAAAAAAAACAAAAACTTTTTTTCCAGCCTCTATGCCAGCCTCAAATGCCGTACCCACCTCCATGACAGCAGATTGTGTTCTATCCTGTGACAGTCTTTCCCTGGGTCAGATGTGGCTCTCGGGTGCACTACAGGGTCACATCAGCATTGCATTGTGGTGGGTGTAAGGTATTGGGCTCCGTGATTTCATTCGATTGTGTTACAGTCTCACGATGTTGGTAGTTGGTAGGCTCTTCTCCCATGGTGCTTTTCCCCCTGCCTACTGGGTCAGAGTGTGTCCAGTTTTGTTTCCGGTAGTCCATGAGGAAGTGGCCATTTTTGTAAGCCAGGTTTAGATCCTTTCCATGTGTTAGCCACGTTAGAGAACTTAGTTCTTACCTTGAATGTGGCTGAAAGAGGGCATTGTACAGCATTCTGCCAACTCTGACCTACTGCTAATCTCAGTACCAGGGAGACTCGTTGCCAGTGCGGCACAACCTCTGATCTGCAGTTAACTGTGAGTAAACGTGCTTATTCCAACAAAGGACATTTTTGGAGAGATTAGTCTTCAGGTGTAAACTGGTGTGCCAAAGTTATACAGAAGCAACAAGTCCTAGAGGCCTGCGTGTATGCAGGTCCCTGGAGCACTTTTAGTGGGTACCGCAGTGCACTTCAGCCAGGTGGACCCAGGCCCATCCCCCCCTACCTGTAACACTTGTGCTGGTAAATGGGAGGCCTCCAAAACCTACTGTACCCACATGTAGGTGCCCCCTTCATCCCTAAGAGCTATGGTAGTGTTGTACATTTGTGGGTAGTGGGTTTTGGGGGAGGGGGGTTGGGAGCTCAGCACCCGTGGTAAAGGAGCTATGCATGTGGGAGCTTTTTCTGAAGTCCACCACAGTGACCTAGGGTGCCCAGTTGGTGTCCTGGCATATCAGGGGGGGCGAGTGTACTACGAATCCTGGCCCCTCCCATGACCAAATGGCTCGGATTAGGACGTTTTTGAGCTGGGCGTTTTTAGTTTCCATTATCGCTAAGAAAAACAAACGCCCAGCTCAAAACGTCCATTTTTTCGAAAATACGCTTCGGCCCTCCCCCTCACGGACCTGTTCTCGGAGATAAACGCCCATGGAGATAGGCGTTTCCGTTCGATTATGCCTCTCCATGGCTACTCTCATGTTCTTATGCAGAACATTTTTTTTTAATGAGGCCTAGTCCCTATCGCTGAAAGTAAACTGTGTGTTAGTGAGTGAGGGTGCCTATCTTCTGTTTTCTGGAATTATGCCTCTTTGTATCTTGAGGAGAGGTTGAATTAGGAGAAAAAAGGAAAGAGAAAGTCAGGGGAAGGGGATACCAGGAAGTGATATGATCAGGGCTTTTTTTGAGGGGGTACTTGGGGGTACTGAGTACCGGCACCTTTTCCACTGTCTGCTAAACTTGACCCATGGTTCTCGTATTTTAATGAAAGAGCTCAGGTTCTACATACAAATTCTGCCTTGTCATAGATTCTATGACTGGTTGCAGGGGTCTTGGCTATTGTGGGGTGAGTCCCTCAATGATCACTCCACCCCTGAAGGGTGGCCTGGCATTTGAGTACCGGCAACTTTTTTGCTAGACAAAATGCACTGGATATGATGGAAGGTTCCACAGAGAAAACTATTTTAGAATTTGAAAATTGCCTCCACTTGACAACTTGTGATTGGTAAGTGCTTCTAAGATTCATAGGTGGAGGGGTGAGTACTGGAAAGAGATAAAGTAGCAGTTTTGCCTTCTTTAGGTCTTCCTACTGTTAGGTATAATTACTCCCCTTTCGCCCCATTTTGGGAGCTGTTAATTTGAATTAGATGTAATGGTTATGTTGTGGTAGTGGTGGCGCAGTAGGTTACTAGAACCGATCTGAATTTTTGTAATACGGCAGAAGATAATGAAGATGGGGCTTTACTGCTGCTGCCCAGTTGTGGAGCAAGGAGTTACAGGGAAAAAAGCCACATGGCATGGGTGGGAGCCATGTCTGGAGGGAGGGCACCCTACTAATATAATAGTGGGGGCCTGGTTGTAGAGTCAGACTGTGGGGTTGGAGGAAACCTTTCCGCTAATAATATGGTGAATGGATTCCTTCAACGACAGGCTATTTTGGCCGTACTGGCATGATATTGTTCAGCTGGGGTGCACCCTATCATATTGTGATTAACGAAAAGTTCAGCCTGTGTGTTACCATGGGGGGGGGGGGGGGGGGGTGGAAAACATGGTCAAATGCAAAATCTTGGCGAGTACTGTAAAGGCAACAATATTATTTCTCTCTTTTTTTTTATAACCATTTATAGCCAGTCTATTACTGAGGCAGGTCACAATAAAACATACGAAATAAAACACCATAGAAGAAAACATCAAAAAACATAGTCTGTGTTATTTTTCACAACATCTCTTAACTCACTTAGGGGGTCTTTTACTAAAGCTTAGCTCGAGTTATCTGCAGCAGGGCCCATTTTATTCCTATGGGCTCTGCTTGCATGTAACTCAAGCTAAGCTTTAGTAAAAGACCCCCTTACATAACATTTATGATTACATGAAAAAATATTAGAGTGTCTTATGACAGAAAATACCTGACAGCAGTTGGCATGGTAAGTATGGTTCTGGCAGTTAACAGGCCCAAGGTATTCAACTTTGTGGTCCATCTATGGTCAAATTTGCATAGTTTTGTACATAAATACAGGAGTACTGGAATACCTTTTTGTTTAAGGGACCAAACAAAATAATCTCTGTTCCAACCACTAAGCTATTTGCTGATGCTGTGTTGAGCAACATATTGGTTGTGCCTTAACCTCAGTGGGCCCACCCTAATCCACTGCCTATGTGTGAACCACTGAAAGAAGAGGGAAACATTCAGATTTGCCCAATATATTATGTATAGTCAAGCTTTTGTTCAGCATTCAATTTAAAAATATTATAGCTAATTTAAAATAGCCCAGGGTAAACGGAGACACTACGGAGAATCTGTCTTTCCTGATGCAGTGAATATTTAATGAATATATAACTGCTTTTCAGTCCACAGAGCAGATGATCACTCAGTGCTCATTAAGGCATTTCTTATGGTTTTTTTATGCTCCAGAATACAGTTGTAGATTATTCCAACTTTTCTTTCCCACAAGTAATTCTCACCACTCAAAGGTATCCCAATTATTTTCGCATTATACTTTCGAATTATTCATTCCTGACAGTAGCACTGGACACTTGACATTCTCAGCATTATGTTTAGCGTGTTCAACATCCTGGGGGACGATTCTGACATGAAGTTCAAGACGGAGACACTTGAGGCCTTTGATGGGCCTTGATTGCCGTTCACAGGGCAAAGAGCCATCACAGATCACATCAAAAACTCTGAACTTTCACACCTCAAGTGTCTCTGGTTGATTTAAGCTGCTATTGCTGATCTTTCAAAACTTGTTTAAAGCTTGGGAAGTCAGCATCCTTCTTTACTGCTCGACTTCGATACTATTCTTCTGAGAGGAATTCTTTTCTAAATTGGCCCCTGAGTCCTTAACATACGATAGAAACCTCTTAATGTTTACATGTCTTTTCACACACACTGTTACAGTGACCTGTGGGACCTGCTCACGTTTCATCTCACTGAAGCATTAAAAAATAATTTATTCACTTGAGAAGAAATTTCCATATCACAGTGACTGCTCTTCTCCCAGCTAAGAGTTATGACAGACACATCTGGTAAATGGAACCACAAAGATGCATATTGCAGAAGACCTTGTTTTGACATATATAGTGTAGGTTGTTTATGATGATAGAGTAATGCATTGTTTCAGTGTGATTAAGCATTTCTTCAAGGATGTCCTGGAGGATAAAGGAAAGTCAGAGGGGTATTTGATCATGCATTCTAGACCACAAAAACAGAGACAATTGTGTATGATAAGTTTTAATTATTCTTGAGCTATAGCAATGGATGGACAAATAGATTTAAATTAGCAAATTGAAATAAGATTTCTTTTTTTTTTTAGCAATGGCCCAACTTTTATAAAGCACTGACGATAATGATCATAGAAGCATATGATTTGACAGCAGATAAAGACCTATCTAGTTTGTCCAATTTCTTTCCTACTGCAAAGCCATAGATCCGAATATTCTTGTGAGTTTTCAGTTTTGGTTTCCGCTCTGAAACTGGTAAGAAACTCGGTGCATTTTTGGCTGAAACCAAAATGTTGGAACAACCTTCCCTCTCCCTACCTGAACAGAAGAAGCCCCACTCCTAGGCCCACCTATAATCCCCCCCCCCCCCCACCACTGTACCGCTTGTGGTCAAGTGGTTCATTTGGGTAGGATCGATCCCCAATTGCTGCTGCCCATGCCAGATCCACTGTCAGACCGGTTGCCGGGACCTCCAGTGGCAGTCTCATGGTTTTGTTCATCCTCTATTCACGAGTATGCACGAGATACCTATGTATACATTGGAGATCCTTTATAAACAGATTGAACTCAAATATTTAGCTTAATTTTCAGTAAAACATCTTGAGAATAATTAAAAACATCTAATCTAGACATTTCAAATCATTCCTATATTCAGCAGCACTATACATATTGCTAGCTCTCTAGACTATGGAAGTATAAATTAGACCTATAGGGCTAGGCTCTATATATGGCGCCTGAAAAATCCGCGTGGCAATAAAATACATCTAGGTGTATTCTGTAAAGTACACCAAAATTTATAGAATAGGCTTAACTTTCCATGTGGTATATAGAATATGCCAAGCGGCTCTCCATGTGACCAAATTTGGTGGCATCCATTTAGGCCACGTTTAACTTATGCCTAAATTAGGTGCAGATCGGGTGTATTCTATAACAGGGGCATAGCTAGGTGGGGCCACGGGGGCATGGGCCCCCACAGATTTAGTCCTGGCCTCCTCTACTTTCGACCCCCCTGCCGGCCCTTCCCGCCACTTTCTACCCACCGCAAAGGTACCTTGCAGTGGCGGGGGGGGGGGGGGTGTCAAAAGTGGCGGGGGGTCGGCGGCTGGGGGAGATGGGCCAAAATGTGCCCCCCCCACCTTGGGCTCTGGACCCCCCTCCCGCCGAGGTCTGGCTACGCACCTGTTCTATAATAATGCAGAGATTTTAAAAATGTCCACGCCCCGCCCATAGTCATGCCCCCTTCTCAAATATGTAACTTAGAATTTAGGTGCACCGCGTTATAGAATACAGTTAGTGAGTTGTGTGCGTAAATCTGAATTAATGCCAATTAGTGCTGATAATTGCTTGCTGGCATCCAATTAATAGCACTGATTAGCTAGTTAACCAATTAAGTTATGCACATTGTTATAGAATATGCTTTGATTTCCATACCTAAATTGAGGCACCATATATCGAATCCTGGGGACAAGTAATCATATATGTTTATGCAGAACATCTGAATATCAGTGATTCTACATTTAAGCTATGAGACCCTGAACATCAGGGCAGTTCTATAATTGGATGCCCCTTGTTAGTGCCCCAATGCTGCGTTCAGGTGCTGGTTCAAGGGACCATGGCACCCTGACTAATTTTTGTTTTGGCACCTTCCCATTGGAGTGCGCCCCCATTGGCACGCCCTCCTCAGGCCATCCTTCCCCCACAGGCCTAAAATTAAAGGCAATTTCCCTCTCCTGAATATCGACAGCATTTCACCTAATGCTACCTGCATCATCCCTCTACCACACTCCTGTGGAAACAGGAAGTTATGTCAAAGGATGGGCAGGGCACGGCTGGGCAAAAGGAAGATGCTGGGGCTGATGCAGGTAGTGTTAGGTGCAATGCTGTCTGTGTTTGGGAGGGGAAAATTGCCTTTAAAGGTAGACAGGTGAAGGTGGCCTGAGACAGAAAGAGGAAGTGGGTTGCTGGCTCTTCTTCTTCTATCCCTTTACATGCAATACTGCCAGGTAACCTCTGGACCAGCTTAACCTATAGAGCCGGTGACATCACAGGCTCAGGCATTTGGTGCCCTTTATCTCTGGCACCCTGGGCCAGAGCCTGACCTAGTCCATGGGTTATGCCGGCCATGGCTGCATTATTCTATTAGAGCAGCTGTGTTAGAGAATACTAGCATAATCCCATGCAGCAGCAGCTGAGAATCTAGCAGTGAGGGTTGCCTACTCAGAATCACAGTGCCACTACCTTAACGAATGGGATAACACCACATGTCTGACCTCACTGGTAGGCATGCAGAGTCTTGTTTGTCCAGTGAACTTTCTGGCCTCTTCCAGAAAGGGATAGAAGGAGTAACAATTACATTCTGTGGGGGTGCACAGGATATAGAAGAGAACTCCCTCTGGCTGTAAAACTCTTAACTCAATGGTGAAACCCTTTCTTTGGCTTTTCTGTTCTTCCCCATCCACTGATCCTAGTTACTAAGGGATGGCTTCAGGCCTAAGCCTAAGCCTCAGCCTCATAGATCATCAGACAGTATATAGACTGGTGTTGTGCAAGCCAATCCGGTACACTACAGTCAATGGAGAAGAGTACATAGGAACCAGAACTTTGCTGTTCTATTGAATGGCAGAGGACATTCAAGAGCTGTGTAAGGGGAACATCAGAAGGAGGTTAAATAGAAGCACTGCCTTCATGACACAATCAGTGGCTTCTCCAGGCCAGCGTACTGATTATGCCATGAAGAAAGTGCTTTCTGTTTAACCTTCTTCACTACTACTACTACTACTACTTAACATTTCTAGAGCGCTACTAGGGTTACACAGCGCTGTACAATTTAACAAAGAGAGACAGTCCCTGCTCAAAGAGCTTACAATCTAATAGACAAGTGAACGGTCGGTCCGATAGGGGCAGTCAAATTGGGGCAGTCTGGATTCACTGAACGGTAAGGGTTAGGTGCCGAACGCAGCACCACCCTAGTCAGCCCTTGCAGATCACCAATGTGGCCGCGCAGGCTTCTGCTTCTGTGAGTCTGACGTCCTGCACGTACGTGCAGGACGTCAGACTCACAGAAACAGAAGCCTGCGCAGCCTTCTACATGGAATGTTGCTAGTGGAATAGCAACATTCCATGTAGAATCTCCAATAGTAGCAACATTCCATGTAGAATCCTCCAATAGTAGCAACATTCCATGTAGAATCTCAAATACTACTACTACTACTACTTAACATTTCTAGAGCGCTACTAGGGTTACGCAGCGCTGTACAATTTAACAAAGAGAGACAGTCCCTGCTCAAAGAGCTTACAATCTAATAGACAAGTGAACGGTCGGTCCGATAGGGGCAGTCAAATTGGGGCAGTCTGGATTCACTGAACGGTAAGGGTTAGGTGCCGAACGCAGCACCACCCTAGTCAGCCCTTGCAGATCACCAATGTGGCCGCGCAGGCTTCTGCTTCTGTGAGTCTGACGTCCTGCACGTACGTGCAGGACGTCAGACTCACAGAAACAGAAGCCTGCGCAGCCTTCTACATGGAATGTTGCTAGTGGAATAGCAACATTCCATGTAGAATCTCCAATAGTAGCAACATTCCATGTAGAATCCTCCAATAGTAGCAACATTCCATGTAGAATCTCAAATACTACTACTACTACTACTTAACATTTCTAGAGCGCTACTAGGGTTACGCAGCGCTGTACAATTTAACAAAGAGAGACAGTCCCTGCTCAAAGAGCTTACAATCTAATAGACAAGTGAACGGTCGGTCCGATAGGGGCAGTCAAATTGGGGCAGTCTGGATTCACTGAACGGTAAGGGTTAGGTGCCGAACGCAGCACCACCCTAGTCAGCCCTTGCAGATCACCAATGTGGCCGCGCAGGCTTCTGCTTCTGTGAGTCTGACGTCCTGCACGTACGTGCAGGACGTCAGACTCACAGAAACAGAAGCCTGCGCAGCCTTCTACATGGAATGTTGCTAGTGGAATAGCAACATTCCATGTAGAATCTCCAATAGTAGCAACATTCCATGTAGAATCCTCCAATAGTAGCAACATTCCATGTAGAATCTCAAATACTACTACTACTACTACTTAACATTTCTAGAGCGCTACTAGGGTTACGCAGCGCTGTACAATTTAACAAAGAGAGACAGTCCCTGCTCAAAGAGCTTACAATCTAATAGACAAGTGAACGGTCGGTCCGATAGGGGCAGTCAAATTGGGGCAGTCTGGATTCACTGAACGGTAAGGGTTAGTTGCCGAACGCAGCATTGAAGAGGTGGGCTTTAAGCAAAGACTTGAAGACGGGCAGGGAGGGGGCTTGGCGTAAGGGTTCAGGAAGGTTGTTCCAAGCATAGGGTGAGGCGAGGCAGAATGAGCGGAGCC
Organism: Microcaecilia unicolor; assembly: GCF_901765095.1. Taxonomy (NCBI): domain Eukaryota; kingdom Metazoa; phylum Chordata; class Amphibia; order Gymnophiona; family Siphonopidae; genus Microcaecilia; species Microcaecilia unicolor. Next base: position 182,162,874 of record NC_044039.1, on the reverse strand, counting down.
TGGAGTTGGCGGTGGTGGAGAAGGGTACTGAGAGGAGGGATTTATCCTGTGAACGGAGGTTACGGGCGGGAACGTAAGGGGAGATGAGGGTAGAAAGATAGTGAGGGGCAGCAGACTGAGTGCATTTGTAGGTAAGAAGGAGAAGCTTGAATTGAATATTCACGTGTTCCTCCTGATGTAGCTGTTGTGAGGGTGAGCTTTGTTATTTAACACCAATTGCTGTAGTTCTACTAATACATGTTCTAAACTTTCATGTTGTTTTTGTGTTTTTGATCTACTCATATTTCCAGTGCTCTGGCTGTTGCAGATCTTGGCACCTTTTTATTGTCTGTTTGCAAGGGGAGCATGAGCAGGACATACACACATTACTTACACAATACTGTAACTTACACACATCCCTGCTGCATTTAGGCACCTGTACTTATACCAGCTCTAGAGCTGATGTACTGCCCAGATGCCACCCACGTTCTCGATATCAGGCCCTCTGTGATTATTGACCACATTCATTATACAAAAATAGCTATAGCTTGGGGAAGCCCTGCCATAAACCCCAGTTTAGCTAAGACTTTGCTCTCATTTTTTCCAGCCTGGATTCTCTAGGCCAGTGCTTCTCAACCCGGTCTTCGGGGCACTCCCAGGAAGTCAGGTTTCAGGATATCCACAATGAATGTATATGAAAGAGATTTACATGCACTGCCTCCTCAGTGTGCAAAATTGTCTCATACATATTCATTGTGGATATCCTGAAAACCCAAAATGACTAGATGCGCCCCAGGTTGAGAAGCACTGCTCTAGGCTTATTCCATGCTCCATGAGCTCAGATCAATCATAGCCAGGAAAAAAACTGTCAGCACAATAGGTAGGATTAAGGGTCACAATGCTGGATCATGAAAAATAAACTCTGTCAGGCAGATATTTAAAAGCACAAAAATGGTCAGTAGCAACAGCAGCCACATAAGTACTTTTCTGCTTCAAATTCACAACAGATAAATGTAGAATCAGGAATGTTTTAATTGCAAAATGGCCAAAATTGTATATTTATAAAGGAGACATGATTAGAGCAGCATGGGGGCAGCAAAAGCCTTCTAAGTTCTATGCCAAAACTCACCGCTGAGGATACATAACTTCAAACAGATTTCTTATCCATTTAAAAGGCTGATGGCAGGCCCTGCCACTGACTATTAACCTACTAATGTTTTGCTTTGTAATAATTGTATACTGGGCCCAATTTAAATTTAAAAACCAGAGCATGTCTCTCATTTGGAAAGACGTTACATGCCCTAAAAATGGCAGCAGAAAAAGACCATACGGCTTATCCACTATGCCCATTCATACCAACTGTTCAGTTCAATTTCCTGCTGCCACCATACACTGAACTGATCTAGTGTACTCTATAGGGCATCCATAAGACGAGATAATAATTCCCCAAAATCTCAGGACAATTCAGTCTCTAGATCTCAGAAATATTGGAGGGTGACTGCTAATAAATATTATTTTGAAATAGCAAATGCTAAATAACGTTTATCTCTGATATCATTAGGCATACAGATAATAACTCATGGGAATGTTTTATTATGCGGACATGTATTGGGGAACTCTATCCTGCAGACGTCTGAGATTTTTTAGAGTTAGGTTAATAGCCTGTGTGATGAGATTGGAAATTAATCGTGCCACCTTGGATCTATGATGGTTGACTTGCCTCACCCTGATGATGGGGTTTAAATGCAGAATGGGGAGCTCAGTATGAGAAGGTTGTCAAGCAGTTCCCCTGCCAGGTTTGGTATTTAAAGAAATGTTGTCCCAGCTACTGTTGCAGCTGAGGAGTACTGTTAACAATGTGAGACCTATCCAATGTTGGCTAAATCCTTGTTCATCTAAATTAAGTTGGCTTCGGACCCAGTTTTTCTATGGCTGTTACAGGTGGCGAATGAGTCCCTGTGGAAGGACTGTCTGCCTCGAATCTGATGTATTCCGTCAATTTGCCCTGAGTGCAAAAACTGGCTTTGAATGCCTTGGTTTGTGCCAGGAATAGACCAGTTACAGGAATAAATTATTTGGTGAAAATTGTGGAAAGATTGTTGTTATTCAACTTTCTATATTATAATTTGCTGGATAATATGCAAGCAGGTTTTCAGAGTGCAGCAGAGAATTTATTTGTGTATATTTATTGGCGCATTCAATATATATATACACCACCTCTATACAAAGTTAAAGTGATTTGCATCATAGATAAAAATAAAATAAAAAATAAAATGCACAATGAACAATAAAACTGCAGAACATATAACTTCACCAATGAAAGGCTTTTTCCACTTCCAAAAGGCTAAGGGGCCCTTTTACGAAACTGTAACAAGCACTGATGCATACTTACCACAGCAATACATGGCATTTTACCATGGGGCGTGAAAAGTGTCCCCCATTAATTTTGCCATGTGCACGAGCCAAAAAATATATATTTTTTTTGGCACAGGGGATGTGTCTGGGGGCAGAGAATGGGTGTGTTCTGTGCTAAATCGGTTAGCATAGCTACAATGCCATAAGCTAACTGATCAGCAGAGGTGTTTAGCACATTAGTCCTACTACCTACAAAACAGGTGGCGGGGGGGGGGGGGGGGGTTCACACATATTAAATTATAGCATGCATTTAGTGAAGGGAAATCTTGCCTGACCAATCTATTGCATTTCTTTGAAGGAATGAACAAACATGTTGATAAAGTCCAGCCGGTTGATATTGCGTATCTGGATTTTCAAAAGGCGTTTGACAAAGTACCTCATGAAAGACTCCAGAGGAAATTGGAGAGTCAAGGGATAGGAGGTAGAGTTCTATTGTGGATTAAAAACTGGTTAAAGGATAGAAAACAGAGAGTAGGGTTAAAGATCTGCACCCTAAACTAATTAGCTAATTAGGCAATAACAATTATTGGTGTTAACAAGCACTTAATTGGCAATAATTAGGAGTTTCTGTGTGGATCTGCCCTATCCACTCCTACCATAGCTGAGATAATATTTAACCATCTCTCTGACCTCATGTGCAACTTTCTTTAAATCAGTCACCTTACTTTCTAACTCTTCTTACTCTCTTACCTATCTATATGTTCCATCTTTTCTTTACCCTTCACTATAAATTAAAATGTTCTATTACGTATTGTGTTGACATTGTATACTATGTCATACTATGCCATACTTTGTTTTGTTATTTGAATATTTTTACTGCTCTAATTGCCTATTGCTCATGTTTGATCTATTCTTGCTGTACACCGCCTTGAGTGAATTCCTTCAAAAAGGCGGTAAATAAATCCTAATAAATAAATAAATAAATGGTCAGTATTCTCAATGGAGAAGGGTAGACAGTGGGGTTCCTCAGCGGTCTGTGCTGGGACCGCTGCTTTTTAACATATTTATAAATGACCTAGAGATGGGGAGTAACTAGTGAGGTAATTAAATTTGCTGATGACACAATGTTATTCAAAGTTGTTAAATCGCGAGAGGATTGTGAAAAATTACAAGAGGACCTTACGAGACTGGGAGACTGGGTGTCTAAATGGCAGATGACGTTTAATGTGAGCAAGTGCAAAGTGATGCATGTGGGAAAGAGGAACCCAAACTATAGCTACGTAATGCAAGGTTCCACGGTAGGAGTCACCGACCAAGAAAGGGATCTCGGTGTCATTGTTGATAGGTTGAAATGCTCTGTTCAGTGTGCTGCGGCAGCTTAAGAAAGCAAATAGAATGTTAGGTATTATTAAGAAAGGAATGGAAAACAAAAGTGAGGATGTTATAGAGGCATATTTTCAAAGCACTTAGCCTTCCAAAGTTCCATAGAAACCTATGGAACTTTGGAAGGCTAAGTGCTTTGAAAATATGCCTCATAATGTCTTTGTATCGGTCCATGGTGCGACCGCACCTCGAATATTATGTTCAGTATATATATTCTATTTTTCTATATTCTATTCTCCACCAATTAAATATAAGGTAATATGATAAGAATAAGAATATGTAAGAAAAGGGGGAATTAAATACTATATTTGTTGAATTACATTAACCTGCACTGTATGGTTTAAGGACATGTGCTCAGAACATAAAGACCATATATTTAACTTTAAAATGTATATTTACAATGCAGGTAATGTAATAATGTTACAAGAGAGAGACAGTTTTTAAGAATTTTACACAAGGGAAATGTGCCTTCAAGATTAAAAATTCTGAATTATAAATTATGCTGGATAATGGTAACTCACTTTGATAGAAGCTGCTGGGTGGAGTGATGAAGATCCTTGCTGAAACAGAAGTCTTTTGTTGCAGAGTTGTTGTTTTTGCCTGGAGAAATTCTTATCAGGGTGTGTGTGAAGTCCAGCAGAGAGGCGGGAGGCTGAGCGAAGAGAACCAGATCCCAAGAGCGAGAGCTGGGCATTTTCCAGGCTTTTTATCTTTTCTTGCTGGACCCTAGGCTGAAGTCAGGTGGGGTGTACTCGATCCAATGAAAACTCAGGGATAGCTGAAAACTGGTTTCATCTAGTTTTGAGATGGAGCATGGTAACTGGTCACATGTTTAATGACGTCATAAGACTTTCTGTCTGGACATCTGCTGGTAGATACACATCCATAAGGCATCTGACAGGATTACAAGAGTAGTAGGTGGGCTTCTTTTGTCAGATTAGATAGCTAGATGGGCTTTTCAGTCTGAGTCATTGTCTGAGAATAGGTGGAGTTTCACTGTCTTTGGTCAACTCCAGTCTCTGTCCATCTTCAGATTTTTGTTCTTTGGAGATGTGTTGATGGGCTTAGGTATCCACCCAGCTAGTTTTTGTTATCAGTAGTTTCCAGGGGGGGGGGGGGGGAGATGAAAGCCAGACCAGTTTATCTGATTCTGTCCCAATAAGTACTACTACTACTACTATTTAGCATTTCTATAGCGCTACAAGGCGTACGCAGCGCTGCACAAACATAGAAGAAAGACAGTCCCTGCTCAAAGAGCTTGCAATCTAATAGACAAAAAATAAAGTAAGCAACTCAAATCAATTAATGTGTACAGGAAGGAGGAGAGGAGGATAGGTGGAGGCGAGTGGTTACAAGTGGTTACGAGTCAAAAGCAATGTTAAAGAGGTGGGCTTTCAGTCTGGATTTAAAGGTGGCCAAGGATGGGGCAAGACGTATGGGCTCAGGAAGTTTATTCCAGGCATAGGGTGCAGCGAGACAGAAGGCGCGAAGTCTGGAGTTGGCAGTAGTGGAGAAGGGAACAAATAAGAAGGATTTATCCATGGAGCGGAGTGCACGGGAAGGGGTGTAGGGAAGGACGAGTGTGGAGAGATACTGGGGAGCAGCAGAGTGAGTACATTTATAGGTTAGTAGAAGAAGTTTGAACAGGATGCGAAAACGGATAGGGAGCCAATGAAGCAACTTGAGGAGAGGGGTAGTATGAGTAAAGCCACCCTGGCGGAAGACGAGACGGGCAGCAGAGTTTTGAACCGATTGGAGAGGGGAGAGGTGACTAAGTGGGAGGCCAGAAAGAAGCAGATTGCAGTAGTCTAAACGAGAGGTGACAAGGGTGTGGATGAGGGTTTTGGTAGAGTGCTCGGAAAGAAAGGGGCGGATTTTACGGATGTTGTAAAGAAAGAAACGGCAGGTCTTGGCGATCTGCTGGATATGAGCAGAGAAGGAGAGAGAATAGTCAAAGATGACCCCAAGGTTTCGAGCTGAGGCGACAGGGAGAATGAGAGAGAGCCATCAACAGAAATAGAAAATGGGGGGAGTGGGGAGGTGGGTTTGGGGGGAAAAATGAGAAGCTCGGTTTTGGTTATGTTTAATTTCAGGTGGCGTTGAGACATCCAGACAGCAATGTCAGACAAGCACGCTGAAAGTCTTTGCAGATGTATTTATTTTTTATATATACATATGTGTCTGATCCAGCAAAATCAATAACTCTAACAATTAACCTCATATCATGCTACAGCGGGGTTTGGCATCTCTGCCAACCATTAAAGCAGAGGGAGCCTGAGTCAAAGGTGAGGGGGCCTAGGCCCCTGAGCCCCCCCCCCCCCCCCCCCCCCCCCCCCGTGACTACGGCCTAAATAATGGATGTGGATTTCTCACATTAATGTTAACTTGGGTTAGTGCACATGAAGGAACAGGCCTGTTTAGGGTTACATTTAATGCCCTTAAACTCTTTTTAAAATCTTCGCACTGATTCCAACTGATCAGAAAAAATTCACCTTCCTTTCTCAGTTTTACAGCTTCACTGAATGCTTTTACTGAACTTTTTTTTTTTTTAAATCTATATACAGCAAAATCTGTTTCAGATCGTTTAGACACCCAAGGTCAGTCTCTGTTGAACTTTCAGATCCACTTTCAGGATTTCCAAAGTTGTTAACAAAATCACAAGTTCCATCAAACTGAACAACTGTAAAACACAGTTTGATTTTGAATTATTCACACTTGCTTTTGCTGAATTCATGCTGACTCATTCCCATTAAGCCATATCTATTTACTATTTACTTTGGTCCTGGGGAACTGAGTTTGATTCCCACTTCAGGCACAGGCAGCTACTTGTGACTCTGGGCAAGCCACCTAACCCTCCATTGCCCCAGGTACAAATAAGTACCTGTATATAATATGTAAGCCGCATTGAACCTGCTATGAGTGGGAAAGCGCGGGGTACAAATGTAAGAAAAATAAAATAAATAAAAACATACTGTATATTGTCAGTGATGTTGGTATGTAGTATACCTTCAACCATTTTGCCTGACAACAAAATCAGGCTTACAGGTGTGCAGATCACCCAGGAGTCCTTTTTAAAAATTGACATTGTATCAGCCTCCCTCTAATCCTCAGCAATTTCCAGGTCATTAACCAAAGCAATTTAACCAGCCAGAAATGACTCCTGGCCGGTTAAATCGCCTGTTCAGAGCTAACTGGTCGTTTTCAGTGACACTTGACCGGTTAATGCCGCTGAAAATGTCGTTCCGGAGAGCACTTGGCAGGTTAAGTGCCAATATTCACCACTTAACCGGCAAAAGTAACCGCATAAATAGGACCGCAAAAAGTCAATCCTATCTTTCTGCAGTGCCCTATAGTCGGTGCTGAATATTGCACTGTAACTGGCTATGTTTTAGCCGGCTTCGCCAACCCGTTCAATGCCGAAGCCCAGACATGGCCCATCATTGAATTTCCAGGCATAACAGCGGCGAAGGTCAGCAAAATGCTGAGCGTCACCAGCTGAATATTGTCCTCTTCATGTTAAAGTTCTTTCTGAACCTGGAGTGAATGCAGTCCTGTCTTGACCACTTGCTGCTCTAGAGTTTCTCCATTTCTTCTAATAGTTCTTCCTGACTTACAGTAATGTATATATTTGCCCAGAATTATCACCATTGGTGGAGGTTTCTGGTGTAGGCATGACAACCCCCTCAGTAAACACCGAGGCAATGACATCATTTAGGGATCCTTTTACTAAGCTGTGTTATGCGCTAACACAGGCCTAATGCAGCAAAAACTGGCCAAACGCTGGACATGCTAAAGCGTCATATGTTACGTCCCCTCTCCAAAAAAATATTTACCGTGTGCACACAGTTTTTTTGGAATTTCTTGAGGGGACATGTCGGAGTAGAGAGTGGGTGTTCCTGTGCTAACCAGTTAGCACATCTACATTACCGCATGGTAACTGGTTAGCGCAGGGATATGAGAGGTGGGAGTAAGTGCTCCCGCAGTAATTTTTAAAAATGCCATACACTAATAGCAACATTAGCACATATGGAAAAATATGAAAATTGGGGTTTTTACAGCCACAGTAAAAATGGCCTTAGTGCAGGGGAAAGACCCATGAAAGTAACATATAACATAGTAGATGATGGCAGAAAAAGACCTGCACGGTCCATCTAGTCTGCCCAACAAGATAAACTCATATGTGTTACTTCTTGTGTATACCGTACCTTGATTTGTATCTGCCATTTTCAGGGCACAGACCGTAGAAGTCTTGCCCAGCACTAGCCCTGCCTCCCAAACACCAGCCCCACCTCCCAATCTCGGCTAAGCTTCTGAGGATCCATTCCTTCTGAACAGGATTCCTTTATGTTTATCCCACGCATGCTTGAATTCTGCTACCGTTTTCATCTCCACCACCTCCCGCGGGAGGGCATTCCAAGTATTTACCACTCTCTCCGTGAAAAAATACTTCCTGACATTTTTCTTGAGTCTGCCCCTCTTCACTCTCATATCATGTCCTCTCGTTCTACCGCCCTCCAGTAAGGCCATATTTTACCACAGCTTTTTAAAAAGACCCCTTAGTTTTCCTGCTATTAACTTATCCTCCTTATTTTTACCCCTTGTCTGTCCAGAAGCCCAGCTGACTCCCCATAATGTACTCTTCTTTACCATATATGTAGGCACCTTAATGCAATACCACTTTAATCCTTATGTCGAAAACGATCTCTCTATAATTGATATGTTACAATCTAATCTATCACTCAGGAACCTTTATGCAATACCATAATGTATTATTGTTTACCATGTATGTACACACCTTATGCAATACCATTTGTAATTCTGTTAACCGGAAATAGCAACCGCCACTATGGCAAATGTAAGCCACATTGAGCCTGCAAATTGGTGGGAAAATGTGGGATACAAATGCTACAAATAAATAAAATAAACATTTTGCTTTGTATATAGTTGAAAAAGTTGTTAATATTAGTTCATTCCTATACAGCAAGCTTCTTTTCAAAGTTTCTCTTGGCCTGTCTTAGTACATGTTTATATCTAACTTGGAAAGAGTGTGCACTATTATCGGCAAATGAAAAAAACACAAACACCTGAATTCTATGTATGGCGCTCAAATTTGGACATGCACCCAATTTGCACATACAATTTAATTGACAAAAAAAGCCAACTGACACAGATAATTGGGCACTAATAATGAATTATCAGTGCTAATTGGCATTAATTTAAATTTACATGTACATCTTTAGGCGCTGGGGTCTATGCGCAAATTTTACGCACAGATCAGAAAAGGGGCACAGTCATGGATGGATCAGGAATGTTCCTGGAATTTGCACGAGGTATTACAGAATAAGGGAGATTTGCACCTAATTTAGGTGAGAGAATTTGCAGTCTGAGCACCGTTTATAGAATAGAGTTCAGCACTCATTTTTAATGACACCCAAAATAGGTAATCCAGAATACGCCTTTTCTGCTCATTTTTGTTTGTTAACCACATGCAGTAACATGGGATACATCATTGATATTTCCCATGCAAATGACAACTCATCCCAGCCCCAGCCAGATCAGGCAGAAAAGTCCCACCTGGGAATAAAGCCCACTTTCTGCACCAGGCAATCCTTGAATCACCAAACTGACCTGTCATCTCGTCTATATTGCCATTATTGTTATCTAGATAAGAACAAGAACCTTTCATTCTTCTTTTTTTTTTTAAATGTATTTCTTTATTAATATTCAAATTACATTTACATAATATAAATGCAGGAAAACAATGGATAATCAAACATATCAAATATATATATTAAGTGGAAAATTACTACATTTTTAGTCCACTATATTGCTTCAACATATAAGGAAAATAAAAATAAACAAGGAAAAAAATCTGTTTATAACAGATTAGGGGATAGAGCACACAGCCCGATCAGCGGTTTCAGCTATCTATGGGAGCAACTGAGTTCGTTTCAACCGTGCCTCTTTCTTTAGCAGTAATGAATTGCAACAGTTTAGCAGGGTCAAAAAATACGTGAAGGGGCATAATCGAACGGAAACGTCTATCTCCATGGGCGTTTATCTCCGAGAACGGGTCCGTGAAGGGGCGGACCGAACTGTATTTTCGCAAAAAATAGATGTCCATGTTTTATTCGACAATTTGTGAGCTGGGCGTTTTTGTTTTTCAGCGATAATGGAAAATGAAAGCGCCCAGCTCAAAAACAAATAACTCCAAGACATTTATTCTTGGGAGGGGCCAGGATTCGTAGTGCACTGGTCCCCCTCACATGCCAGGACACCAACCGGGCACCCTAGGGGGCACTTCTACAAAAACAAAAAAAAAGGTAAAAGAGCTCCCAGGTGCATAGCACCCTTCCCTTGTGTGTTGAGCCCCCCCAAATCCCCCTCAAAACCCACTGCCCACAAGTCTACACCATTACTATAGCCCTAAGGGGTGAAGGGGGGCACCTACATGTGGGTACAGTGGGTTTGGGGGGGCGGTTTGGAGGGCTCCCATTTACCAGCACAAGTGTAACAGGTGGGGGGGGATGGGCCTGGGTCCACCTGCCTGAAGTCCACTGCACCCCCTAATAACTGCTCCAGTGACCTGCATACTGCTGCCAGGGAGGTGGGTATAACATTTGAGGGTGAACATAAAAAGTTGTGAAACGGCATATTTTTGTGGTGGGAGGGTGTTTGTGACCACTGGGGGAGTCAGGGGAGGTCATCCCCGACTCCCTCCAGTGGTCATCTGGTCATTTAGGGCACTTTTTGGGGCCCTATTCGTGGAAAAACAGGGTCCAGGAAAAGTGCCCTAAATTTTCGCTAAAAACGCATATTTTCTTTCCATTATCGGCGAAAGGCGCCTATCTCTGATCGGCCAATAACCACGCCCCAGTTCCACCTTCACCACGCCTTTGACTCGCCCCCATCAACTTTGTCCGCATCCGCGACGGAGTGCAGTTGAAAACGTCCAAATTCGGCTTTTGATTATACCGCTTTATTCGTTTTTGTGAGATAAACGTCTATCTCCCGATTTGGGTCACAATATAGGCGTTTTTCTATTACGATTATAAGCAGGATAGTGTATAGAATTTAGGCAAATTAAGTATCTACATGAAAATTTTAAGGTGAAAGTGGCTCCTAAAGCCAGAGTTCGTAGCCGCAAAGCAATAAATTCCTTTCTTCTTCTCTGTGTAGATCTACTTAGATCAGGAAACACCTGTATCTTAGAGCCCCAAAATTGTTGTGAAATATGTCTGAAATATAGCCTCAGTATATTATTTCTATCCATCTCAAAAGCGAAGGTAGTCAGCAAAGTTGTACGTTCAGTAATCTCTTCAAGTGAAGATTCCAGCAATGCTGTTAAATTTTGATCTGGATTTAAAGGCACAGTAGGTGTTTTAACACCTGTGACATAGTAAGCCTTCACAACAGGAGGCAATAAGTCCACAGAAAGACCCAAGATTTCCAAAAAGTATTTTCGCAACATCTCTATTGGAGGAATCAACGGAGACTTTGGAAAGTTCAGAAATCTAAGGTTATTTTGCCTTAATTGATTCTCAAGATATTCTACTTTATTCCAGACCTTATCCTTATCAATCAAAACAGTTGCCATAGAGCTTTGAAGTTTTTTAATTTCAAATTCATTTGACTCACTTGTCTTCTCTAGTTTTCCCACCTTCTCGGAGATAAGTAATTGTTGTTGTTTAACTCCTTTCATTCTTCTAGTGCCAGATCCTCAGTTTGACTTTCTGTACTTTTATGCAGTTCTACCAGTGAAAAAGTGGCACAAATAAATAGTGGTTCCATCAATGACAGCCTGTTTGTTGGTTTTCATCAACTGAATTATGCTGGAAAACTTCCTTAGTAAATACTGCAGCACCCTTTCTTTCCATGGATTGATCTCTCTCTCTGTCTTGGACCCCTTGATGCCAATATACTTCATAGTTAAATTGTCACTGAGAAGTGAAACGTAACTGTTTATACTAAAATGGAGACAGATTGAAGTACACTTTTATAGCTGAGTATATGAACATAAATTCAGATGTTATATCTCAAAGACAATATGTTATAACTAGTTAGAGAACAACATTTTACATACTCAAGTAGGCACTTATAAAATTGTCTGGAAGTATACACATATAAAATTAGGCACTCAGGAAACACAGGGCCCCTTTTACGAAGCTGCACCAAAAGATGGCATTGGGGTGTGTTTTTGACGTACGCCGAGGCCCCCTTTTACCACAGCAGGTAAAAGGCAGGTCTTCGTTTTTTTTTTTTCAGGAAATGGTCATGTGGCAAGTGAAGCACTTGCCGCATGGCCATTTCGGGGGGGGGGGGGGAGTACTTACCACCACCCATTGAGGTGGCGGTAAGGGCTCCCACGTTAACCCGGCAGTAACCGGTCACGTGTGGCACTGCCTGATTACTGCTGGGTATACACCGGTGCTACAAAAATAGGGGTGGGACCTACCGCCGGGCTGCTGCAGTAGCCGTGCGGTATTCCCCTTTTAGTGAGCAGTAAGCCCGCATTGGGCTTACCGCCGCTTTGTAAAAGGACCCTATAAAGTCTCATTTTGCATTGGCCCTTCAAGTTGGAAAAGAAAAAGTGGAAAATTGGAATGTTTACAATTTGCATCCTCTTTTATGAAAAGCTTGCTGAACGCAGAGCCTGTGCTAATAAGCATGAGGGCAATTCTGTAACTGACTGCTTCCAGTTAGGTGCCTGGAGAATACGTGGTAGGAGCCTGCTCAATAATGGAAATTAAGCATCTTTGTTCCATTATAGAATACACACCTAATTAGGCACTCAGACATATGCCAGCCATAGAGCTGGTGTAGATGTGTGTATGTGTCTAAGTATGGCAGTGTTACGGATGATATTCAGCGTTAGCCAATTATCTTTAAACCAGCCAAAGATATCCCACATTTTCATGTGGCCAAATATGGCTCCAAACCCAGCTTTAAAAATCAGCAGATAGCCAGTTATATTGGGCGATATAACCAGCTATCTGCTAGCTGGCAATATTCAGCAGGAGATAGCCGGTTATCCCCTGCTGAATATCGCCGGATAGCCAGCTATGGGCCATTAAACCAGCCAGGTGCTGTTCCTGGCCAGTTAAATGGTTTTGAATATCAGGGGGATAAATGCTTGTATTCTAAACAATTATGTGCATAACGCATGTGTAAATCTGAGCAGCTAGGTTATATAGCCTAGATTATTGAAGTATCCTGCAATGGCAGCATTTACAGTGAGCAAAAACCAGCGAAAGATCCAAAACATCAAGTCACAAAATGATCAAGATAATAAAAGTTTATTTTTCAATGGTGAAACAGGATGTGTTGGTACAAATGACCCAGCAATGCATCCTGGGTCATTTGCACCAACACATCCTGTTTCACCGTTAAAAAAAAGTAAACTTTTATTATCTTGATCATTTTGTGACTTGGTGTTTTGGATCTTATGCTGGTTTTTGCTCATCTGGTTTCACTTGTGAAAAAGTTGGTCTTCTCTAGCATTTACAGTGAGAACAGTCTTTAAAAAAAACAACATTCAAAAAAGAGCAGCAGCATTTGAGGCTTTGTATGTGTAAGTCTCAGCACCTATGTGTTTGCATGGCACGTTTTGCTAGTTACATGTGCCAAATTTTGCAAAATGTTACGTCCATGCAGAGCCAAAGACAATGCTCTAAAACACAATCCCCCTGATATTCAAAAGTATTTAATCAGCCAGGATTGGCACCTGGCCGGTTAAATGCCTCATAACCGGGGATATTTAGTAGGGGATAGCCAGCTATCTCCCGCTGAATATCGCCAGTTAGCGGATAGCCAGTTATATCTGGTGATATATTTGGCTACCCGCTGATTTTCAGCCCCACTTCAGTGGCTATATTTAGCTGCTTGAATACACAGGATATCTTTGGCTAGTCTGAATAATGACATATTTGGTTATGTTCAAACTGCCCAAAAACTGGATATTCAATGGCGGTCACCAGAAACAACCTGGTATTGAATATCTGGGTTTCGTGTTGACTGCAAGAGATAGCCAGGCTAATTCCTGTGGTCTGAATATCGACCCCAATGTTTTATTTGTTTGGGGGGTTTTTTCAAATTTTTGAGGTGGTTTTAAACACCAACAAGATAAGGACAATCACCAGTTTATTGATGCCTCCAAAGCTCAGGTCCAAATGAGCAATTGGTGACCCACATGACTTGGAGCAGGTGTAAATGCCCATGGGAACTTTTTTCAGATTTACATATATAACTCTTGCAAAATAAGAAATGCACATTTACTTTTAAAGTCACCCAAATCCACTCACATCATGCCCCCTTGAAATCTCTGCATTCTGAGAGTATCCGTGTGTAAGTAGAAGCTCTTCTAAACTTGATATTTTTATGTGCATGTCCTTTTACTTGTATAAACCTTTCCTAACCCTTCTATAATGACTCCGACAATGCCTGCTTTTATATAATATACAGTCATAGGTGTTCCCAGGAGCAAAGAAAAGCCAGCCTGGGGGTAGGATCTGTATTTATGCATGTTTCTTGGGAAAACTTGAATAAAATATTGTGGGAAATACCATCCAATAACAGATAAAAAGCAAATCATTTATCATTTACCAATTATCATTTATTTGTATTTGCTATACTGCTCTTATTGAACACAAATCAGAGCAGGTTACATAAACCAATAAAAACATTTAAGAGTCAGAAAGGAACTCCATATATTGATAGCAAAGTAAAGCACAAACATGCATCATTCACTCAATAACTCTAGGAGGGATAGGGATAAGAATAGTACAAATAACCTTTTATCATACAGTCAGACCCTTATATTGGGAACCATCAGAATAATCGGCACTGAATGAAGCAAAATCATTTAAAGCACCATTGCTTCCTCATAGATGCACATTTTTCCATTTTTTGCATAATGTTTTGCTTTTTGCAAACAAAAGTTTGGATCTATGAGGAAGTAAAGGTTCTATAAATGATTTTTGTGTCATTCAGCACTGCTTATTCTCATGGTCCACAATATAAGGCTTTAACTGTATGATAAAAAGTTGCTTGTGATAGTGTGTCTTATAAAATATACACATATGTGTTACTTTCAGGGAAGATGGAGGGGGACAGCAACTACTGGGGGATTAAGGAGGTGTCATGCCTTAACCCCTCCAATGGTCAACTGCTTAATCAGAACAACATTTGTACCCTAGACATGACTGAAAAAAGTCTAACTAAGGACATCCTTCTTTTTAGACTTAGAGGCAGATGCAGCAACCAAACGTAAAAAAATCTAAATCGTTAAAGTCCCTAACGATTTTAAAATAACGAAAAATGCACCAAAAAAAAAAGTCACACATGCTGAGATCGGTATTGAAACGTACAATGTATCAAAGAATCACAATACACATCGTTAATCGGCCCCCAAATCATGCGCAGAGCAGCCAAGCGTTATGTTAGCTGCTCTGCGCATGCCACAAACAGTCAAAACACAGTCAAATCACAAGCACATGGCTCCCAAATCAAAACAAAATAAAAAAAAAGGGTCGGGAGGGGGCAAAGGCGCTGGTCAGGAGCGTCCTGTATGGCCGTCCTTGCCCCCCCCCACCCGTGGTCGCCGTTCCCCCCGCCCCACTTCCCCCTGCATTCTAAATTAAAAAGCAAGAAGAAAAGCAAACGTACCTTTAGCAGCCCCGGCCCCCCTCCCTTCCTCACTACTCTGTCTCCCCTCAGCTCCGCCTCCCGACATCCTCCGCCCTGTGCCCCGTCCCCTCTTGGGGTCGTCACCGCCATTCCCCTCCTCCATCGGGCCCCCCTCCCTCTTACCGGGCCCGTGCAGCGCCTCTCTCCTCTGTCTGAAGGCGCTGTACGGGCAAGAAGAAAGCTGATGCCTGCCTTCGCCCAGCTTCTGTCGCACGTCTCTCTCCTCCTGGGCCCGCCCCTGTCTGACGTCGGTAACCTACGTAGGTTACTGACGTCAGAAAGGGGCGGGCGCAGGAGGAGAGAGACGCGCGACAGAAGGCAGGCATCAGCTTTCTTCTTGCCCGTGCAGCGCCTTCAGACAGAGGAGAGAGGCGCTGCACGGGCCCGGTAAGAGGGAGGGGGGCCCGATGGAGGAGGGGAATGGCGGGTGACGACCCCAAGAGGGGACGGGGCACAGGGCGGAGGATGTCGGGAGGCAGAGCTGAGGGGAGACAGAGTAGTGAGGAAGGGAGGGGGGCCGGGGCTGCTAGAATTTTGCTTTTTCGGGGGGGGGGGGGAGCGGCGGAAAGGGGGGAGCAGCGGGGGGGGGGGGGGGCAAGGCCATCCATACAGGACGCTCCTGATGAGCGCCCTTGCCCCCTCCCGATCCTTTTTTTATTTTTTTTTTTTATGTGTTTTCTGACGTCCTTTGGACCAATCACAGCGCTTTTAGCTCTGCTAATGCACTGGGATTGGCTCAAAGTTTGTTTATTTTTTTCACTTAATGATTTTTCCTGGCACAGAGCTGTCCTAACGAGAGGTCCAGACCTCTCGTTAGATTTCCTGCCTTTTTCCTGCGTAAAGGAATCGGAAAAGGTTAGTGCATGTCGTTTCAATGGGGTTTTCACACTAATTGCTCATCTCCATTCCGTTTTCGTTAGCTGCTGGCTTCCTCGGTAAAAGCCCTTTGATGCATGCAACGGATCAAATTTTCCTCGTTGGAGAGTCATTAAAGGCTCATTT
This sequence comes from Microcaecilia unicolor, assembly GCF_901765095.1. NCBI lineage: Eukaryota > Metazoa > Chordata > Amphibia > Gymnophiona > Siphonopidae > Microcaecilia > Microcaecilia unicolor. The sequence goes on along the minus strand of NC_044039.1, from coordinate 182,146,470 downwards.
AGCTTTAGTGCATCTGCCTCTTAGACGTTTCTTCCTGTTCAGTTATCATTGCTGGATGTCCTGATTTTGGGCCTTCCCTAGTCCTACCCAAAACATGCACACAGCACTCCCCCTTGCTATTTGGATGTACTGCAGTGTTGGGCATCCCTTTCCTGCCTTTGCAAAATCGTAATTTGGACATTTCAAGCGCACGGAAGTCCATTGGAATTTTGAGACATCCATGTGCTTTGAAAATAGTCCCTTAGGGGTCTTTTTACTAAGGTGCACTGAAAAATGGCCCGTGGTAGTGTAGTTGCATGTTTTGGGCACTCACAGAATTATTTTTTAGTGCACCTACAAAAAATGCCTTTTTTTTGCCAAAAACGGACGTGCAGCAATATGAAAATTGCCACGCATCTATTTTGGGTCTGAGACTTTACCGCAAGCCATTGACCTAGCAGTAAGGTCTCACGCAGTAACTCGGTGATAATGGTCTACGCGCGTCAGAAAAGAAAAAGTATTTTTCAGACATGTGTAGCGGACGCGCGCCAAAATTGAAATTACCGCAAGGGCCACACGGTAACCAGGCAGTAAGTCCAATTTGGAGCATGTTGGGCACACATAGGCGCCTACATGTTTTAGTAAGATGGCCCCTTAGGCTCCCAGGTGTAGACCCGATGCCAGACTAATGCTAACCCATAAATGTACACTTGCTCCTAAATCTTGTGTAAATGTCTGTACTTCTGTATTTCACAAAAGACACACATTGCAACTCCACTCTTCTCCACTCAAGCTATGCCCCCCCTCCCACCCGAGATCAAGTAAAAATAGGCCCACACTTTCCATGCATACACACAGTAAACATGCACATTCAGTTGTGCAATTTTTTAAGAGCTCTTTTCTGTGTGTAAAACATGGAATAAGCTTTTTAAAATTATCCCCCTTTAACAATGGACATGAAATACCGGTGATCAGATCACAGCAGATTAATGCTTCTTTCAGGCTCTGGAGCTCATTCTCATTCTTTCTAAATTTAGTCAGCTGAAAAAAAGGAAAACACAGCAGCACCAAGGAAACAAGTGTCATCAGGGCTGCTCTCTTTGGAGACATCAAAATATTGTCAGCAGAGATCAGGTCTCTCGGTAAGGCTTCCTTTGCAAGCATCAGCTATCAACTTTTCATTTACACTTTTGTATAAACCTTGACAGCTTTGTGCTTCTTGTCAGATCGAATATATCAGAAGTACAATTTCTAACTAAGTGAGCTAAACATTTTTAAAAGTGCCACCAAGAGCTGATCAGAAAAAGAGTTATGGGGAATATGCTTTGTTTACAAGCCAAACCTGCAAAACATTTGTGGTCAAAATGAATTTTTGTATTGAAACACCCTTGTACCCACCCCCTCCTTCCCCTCGTCTCTCTTCTACCTTCCATATCTCTTTCTTTCCCCTCTTTCTCCCATCACCCCCTCACCTATGTCATCCTTCTCTTCGTGTAATCTTTTTCCCCTTATCCCTCTGCATGCTGTGCCTCAGTCCTCTTGGAATATAACATAAGCCATGCTGTGTCAGATCAAAGCTCATTGAACCCAGCATCATGTCTTCAAAAGTGGCCATTTTGGATCGCAAGTACCTAGCATATCTCAAAAAGTAGGTCAATTTCTTGGGATAACCAACGGATTTGACTAGATTGAGGGGCCTTTTTACGATTGAGGGGCCTTTTTACTAAGCCGCGTCAGCTACGCACGTCAAGTGGCATTTGACACTCATAGGTCATTACCGCCCGGTTACTGCATGAGACTTTACCACTAGGTCAAAGGCTGGCGGTAAGGTCTCAGACCCATAATGGATGCGTGGCAATTTTCATTTTGCCGCACGTCCATTTTCGGCAAAATAAAACAACTTCATTTTTTACAGGTGCGCTAAAAAATTATTCTGCATGCGTCCAAAACACGCGTCCACACTACTGCAGGCCATTTTCAGCGCACCTTAGTAAAAGGACCCCTTAGATTTTGGGCTCATACCTTTTTCAGCTGTCACTCAAGGTGCATTACATTCAGTACATAAGTACATAAGTAATGCCCACACTGGGAAAAGACCAAGGGTCCATCGAGCCCAGCATCCTGTCCACGACAGCTGCCAATCCAGGCCAAGGGCACCTGGCAAGCTTCCCAAACGTACAAACATTCTATACATGTTATTCCTGGAATTGTGGATTTTTCCCAAGTCCATTTGTTAGTGGTTTATGGACTTGTCCTTTAGGAAACCATCTAACTGCTTTTTAAACTCTGCTAAGCTAACCGCCTTCACCACGTTCTCCGGCAACGAATTCCAGAGTTTAATTATGCGTTGGGTGAAGAAACATTTTCTCCGATTTGTTTTACATTTACTACACTGTAGTTTCATTGCATGCCCCCTAGTCCTAGTATTTTGGAAAGCGCGAAAAGACGCTTCACATCCACTTGTTCCACTCAGGTTCATTAGGTATTTAATACTTTTTAAAGGACTTTTCCTCCAGGAAGTTTTCCAAACCTCTTTTGAACTCACTATGGGGCCCTTTTACTAAGTCGCGGTAGACCTACAGCATGAAAAAGAGCACTACCTTGGGATATGCTGAGGCATCCCGCAATACTGTTCTGCTTAGCATGCAGCAATCCCCCGCTGGAAAATATTTTACATTTTCTAGCACGGGAGGTGTGTCTGGGGGCAGAGAGTAAACGTGCTAATCGGGTGGTGTGGGCACATTACCTTACACTACCTAATTAGCGCAGGAGCCCTTACCTTGGTGAAGGCCAAGCACTAATGGGGAAAAAAACCCAACTGTGGCCATTTTGCATCCACACTAGAAAAGTGCCAGACTGCGTGGCAAAAACCCGCAAGCTATTCGCAGCGCCAGCCACTTTCTAGAACTCCTTAGTAAAAGGACCCCTTTGTTAGTTACCTTTTGTGAGAAAAACGTCCAAATGCAAATTTATGCCACTTTTTGGACTTTTTTTTCTTTTTTTGAAAATGAGCCCCATAGTGACATAGTAACACCATGTCCTTGTTGAATTAGTGTTCGTAATAAAGCTAGTAGAAAAAACATCAAGCATCGATTTGCATTGTCAAATGTGTATGAATTGCTTTTCATGGGAAAAGTGCTCACAGAAAAGCTGGAGTCGATATGTGCATGCTTTCCCTTTGAAAACTGGTGCAAAGCCCATTCTTAAAACATGTCCATAGATTCTGCAGCAAAGTGGGCATGTTGATCATTGCCCCATATATAAGAACATACGTGTTGCTTTACTGGGACAGACTGAAGGTTCATCTAGCCCAGTATCCTGTCTCCAACAGTGGCCAATCCAGGTCACAAGTACCTGGCAAGATCTCAGAACAGTAGAAAAGATGTTTTGCTGCTTTTCCTAGAAATAAGCAGTGGATTTTTCCAAGTCCATTTTAATAATAACTTATAGACTTTTCTTTTAGAAAATTGGCCAACCCTTTTTTAAACCCTGCTAATCTAACTGCTTTTTCTCTGGCAACAAATTCCAGAGTTTAATTACACAGTGAATGAAGAAATATTTTTTCCAGTTTGTTTTAAATTTGCTACTTAGTAGCTTTTTTGCATGCCCCTTAGTCCTTGTATTTTTGGAAAACAAGTGATTCATGTCTGCCAGTTTCTCTCCACTCAGTATTTTATAGACCTCCATCATATTTCCTCTCAGCTGTCTCTTCTCCAAGCTGAACAGCCCTAGCCATTTTAGCCTTTCCTCATAGGAAAGTCATCCCATCCTCTTTATCATTTTTGTCACCTTTCTCTGTACCTTTTCTAATTCTGCTAAAACCTTTTTTGAGATGCAGTGACCAGAATTGCACACAGTATTTAAGGTGCGGTTGCACTTCAGGCAGTACAAAAGCATTATAACATTCTCATTTTTGTGTTCCATTCCTTTCCTAATAAGTCCTAACATTCTATTTGCTTTTTTTAGCCACCGCCACACACTGAGCAGAGGGTTTCAATGTATCATCAACAATGACACCTAGATCTATTTTTTGGGTGGTGACTCCTAATGTGGAACTTACCTATTTATTTATTTGTCACATTTGCTTCCCACATTTTCCCACCTATTTGCAGGCTCAGTGCGGCTTACATAGTACCGGAGGTGCATTTGCAGACTCCGGTGTGAACAAATACAAAGTGATGTTGTGGTAATAAGAAGTTCATGTGGAACTTCAGCGGAAGAGTTGTGTTATGGTCATTATGTGCTTTACTTGTGTTGTGTTGCTGGGATCAGGCATTTAGGTTGGATCGGTAGGGTATGCCTTCTCAAACAGGTTAGTCTTTAGTATTTTCCAGAAGTTTAGGTGGCCGTACGTTGTTTTCACAGCTGTTGGTAGTGCGTTACACAGTTTTGTGCTTACGTAGGAAAAGCTGGATGCGTAAGTAGATTTGTATTTAAGACCTTTGCAGCTTGGGTAATGCAGGTTTAGGTATGTTCGTGTTGATTTAGATGTATTTCTGGTTGGTAGGTCAATAAGGTCTGTCATGTATCCTGGGGCTTCACTGTAAATAATTTTGTGGACCAAGGTGCAGATTTTGAACCCAATACATTCTTTGATTGGGAGCCAGTGTAGTTTTTCTCGGAGAGGTTTTGCGCTTTCAAATCGCATTTTTCCTGCTGTGTTTTGGGCTGTCTGAAGCTTCTTTAGAATTTGTTCTTTGCATCCCGCATAAATTCCATTACAGTAGCTATAATTTGAGTTCCTCTTTCCCACATGCATCACCTTGCACTTGCTCACATTAAATGTCATCTGCCATTGGTATGCCCAATCTCCCACTCTCCCATATCTAATGCAAACTGTACTCTTTGAACTACAACTGTTGCATGTTATTGTAGAAGAGGTTAAACAGCAAAACAGTGATCTACGTTGCTGCTGCTGCTGCTGCATACAAACTGCTTGCTTCCAGCTAGTCCGCGGCAACAACCTTTTCAGCTGGTTGACTCTCAGACTCATTTGTATGCTAGTCTCTGTTTTGATTCTTAAGAAATAAAGTGTGATGGGCAGAGGTAGGACAAGTAGGCCAGCTGCTTCTTGAGCGGTAAGAGCCAACAAGTCATGGCTTGCTTGTGTTAGAGTAGCAGAATAATAAAGGATCTCTGCACTGATGAACCAAGTACAGTCAGACAGTGGGGAACAACCACAACAACAAACAATGGCGGAGTATAGTAAAAAATAGTATTTTTTATTGAAAAATTATAGACTTGCCACAGAAAGGACTCGACAAGGGCCGTGTTTCAGTCATAAGGCCTGCATCAGGATTTTCTATTATTGCCAATGCTTCAACCTGAGGTATATTAGTATACAGGGAGTCTATGTCTAGAGTTACAAAGAAGATACCTTCCAGATCATCGTTATGATCAAGGCCGCCGAGAGACTAGGCCTCTGCCCCCTCCCCCGCCACTGCTGCCCCCTGTCGCTCCCCCTGCCGCTGCAGTCTGCGGTCTCACCTGCCTGCCTGCAAGGCTCTGGGCCCCCTTCATTCAAAGCGGCAGTCGCAGATCGCCTCTCTTCTGGCCTTTTTTGATAGTCTGTTTTTTGCAGCCAGCGTACAGTGCATTGCAGTAGTCCAGATGACTTATTACCATTGACTGTACCAGGGTACGGAAGATGTATCTCGGGAAGAACGGTTTTACTCTTTTGAGTTTCCACTTGGAGTAGAACATCTTTTTCGGCGTGTTTTTCACATGGGCATCAAGAGTGAGGTTTCGATCAATGGTGACTCCAAGAATTTTCAAGTTTTGAGAGATAGGAAGAGAACAGTATGGTGTGATTATGGTGGAGAAATTTTTTGTGTTGTGTTGCGAGGTGAGTACAAGACATTGTGTTTTTTCTGCGTTAAGTTTTAGTTGGAATGCATCTGCCCATGTGTGCATTGTTTGGAGGCTTTGGTTGATCTCGTTGGTGATTTCATTTAGATCATGTTTGAATGGGATGTAGATTGTGACGTCATCTGCATATATGTAGGGGTTGAGGTTTTGGTTGGCTAGAAGTTTGGCTAAAGGTATCATCATTAGGTTGAATAAGATTGGTGAGAGGGGGGATCCTTGGGGGACTCCACATTCAGGTATCCATGGGGGTGATCTGTCCGCGTGCGTTGTTACTTGGTATGATCTTGTGGTCAGGAATCCTTTGAACCATTTGAGAACTGTGCCTCCTTCTCCGAAGTAATCTAGTATATGTAATAGTATTTCATGATTAACCATGTGAAAGGCACTGGACATGTCGAATTGTAGGAGGAGTATGTTGTTACCAGTTGCAATTGCTTGTTTGAATGAGTTCATTGCGGACACTAGAACAGTTTCGGTGCTATGATTTGACCGAAATCCTGATTGAGATTCGTGCAGAATTGAGTGTTTATTTAGGTATTCAGTGAATTGTTTCGTCACTCTGCCTTCCATGAGTTTGGTTATAAGTGGAATAGATGCTAATGGGCGATAATTGGTTAGGTCCATTGTGCTTTTCTTATCATCTTTCAGTAGTGGAGTAAATAGGATGTTTCCTTTGTCCATGGGGAAGAGCCCATTTTGAAGTCTGTGATTTACGTGGTTCGTGAGGTCTGTTTTGAATTGTTTGGGTGCGGATCTTATTAGACTATTAGGGCAAATGTCTAATTTACATTGCAATTTGGCATATTTTCCGAGCCAATGTGAGATTTCCTTTGATGAGAGCGTGTCAAAGTTGGTCCATGATCGATCTGCTGGGCATTCCCCGGGTTTTGGGTCTAGACATTCAAGTATGTTTGTGTAGTCCGTTATATTGGTAGGTATCATGAGTCTGAGCTTTATGATTTTTCTTTGAAGTAATTTGCAAGATTGGTTGCTGATGGGGTATCTGTGTTATTGGAGGTAGCCGTAGTAGTATTTAAGAGATTGTTTACGAGTGAGAAGAGTTTGTGTGTATCCTTGTAGTTTGGTCCTATTTTGGTTTTGTAATATGTCCTTTTAGTTTGTCTGATAGTGTATTTGTATTTTCTTTGTAGTTGTTTCCAGTCTTTGAGTGTGGTTTCGTCTTTTTTCTTGTTCCATGCTCTTTCTAGTCTTCTGACCTGTGTTTTTAGTTCTTTCAATTCTTCGTTAAACCATGGTATTGAGTTTTTTCTCTGTGAGGTTCTGGTTTGAAGTGGCGCTATATTGTCTAGTATTGTTCTGCATCTGTTATCCCATTCTTGCAGAAATTGGGGGTGAGTCTGTAGGTGTTGTCCGTTCGTCGGTGTAGAATTGTTGCCAGAATATTAGTGGGTCTATTTTGCCTCTCGTAGTGTAGGTTTGTTGTTTTTATTTTTGTTGTGTCTTTTTTTGTTCTCCGGTGGAGGGAGAGGTTTACACTGTAGTGATCGGACCATGGCCTGGCTGTCCATTTTGTGTCTATTAGTGTAAGATTTGGTTCTGATGAGAATTTGTGGTGGTATCTGTGGTGACTTAAATCACTCACTGAGACATCAGGCGTGATGTCAGGCATGGTAGAGTTCAGTGTAGAAATTGGGGAAGGGAGGCTCAAGCCTGCTTGCAGGCTCACGTCTCCTTTAACTTCAGGCAGGCTTAGGGCCCCCTGTGACAAGGGAGTCTGGGGCAACTGACCTAGCTGCCCATCCCTAAAGCCACCTCATAATGCAGAGCTGCATATACTTCACTCCTGAAAGAGGCATTTCCAGTTTAAAGCAGTTTTAAAACATGAAACACAGCAATTCATCTTTGCTGTGTTTTTACTGTCTGTGGAAATTTATTACATACTTTGATTTATTGGTTGTGTATTGTATTTTATGGAACTCTTTTGTATATTCATACCTTCTTTTTTTCTTTTGTAATCCGCTCTGAAGTGGCCGGTTGGGCGGAATATAAATGGGTTAAATTAAATTATATCTATAACTTGACATCTAAATGCAACTTATGCACATCATAGGAACCAGAAATTGGTAATTATGTGCGAATGAGCACTAGGTGCTATTCTAAATAGTAGCGCCTAAGTGCTAAAGCATGTCTAACAGTGGGGAGGGGGGTGCATATAGATGGGCAGAGCATGGGCAGGCCATGCACATACCTTATAGGGACCCTTTTACTAAGCCACATTGGCACCTACGCACGCACAACGTGCACCAATTTGGAGTTACCGCGTGGCCCGGGTGGTAATTTCATTTATTCCGTGCATCCGCTACACCTGTTGTAAAATATATTTTATTTTCTGGCATACAGCGAAAAGCGGGCAGTAATCGGTATTGTACGTGCATTGACGATTACCGCTCGGTTAACGCATGAGACCTTAAGATAATGAGTGAAATGGAATGGGTCGATGTGAAGCATCTGTTTATGCTTTCCAAAAATACTAGGACAAGGGGGCATGCGATGAAGCTGCAGTGTGGTAAATTTAAAACGAATTCGCTGCCGGAAAAGGTGGTTAAGGCGGTTAGCTTAGAGGACTTCAAAAAAGGGTTGGACAGCTTCCTGGAGGAAAAAGCCATAGAATGTTATTGAATGGATGGGGGAATACAGTATTTCTAGGATGGGCGGGACAAATTGCTTGTTCTTTTGGCCGCTGTCGGTGACAGGGTGCTGGGCTCGATGGACCCTTGGTCTGTCCGAGCATGGCGATGCTTATGTACTTATGTACTTATTGCTAAGTGAATGGGTGGCGGTAAGGTCTCAGACCAAAAATGGACGCACACCAATTTCGATTTTGCCGCACATCCATTTTCAGCAACAAAAAAAGGCCTTTTTTACAGGCACACTGAAAAATGGCTGTGCACACATCCAAACCACGTGCCTACACTAGCGCAGCCCATTTTTCAGTGCACCTTAGTAAAAGGACCCTATAGAATACTATCAGTTATACGCCAGGGCCCACCCACTAGGGCTCAGGCCCACCCAACGGCAGCACACATTTAGTGGTAGCTGGTGGGGATCCCAACCTCTGCCAGCTGAAGACCGCCCCCTGATGGTGCAGAAAACGGTGCTCTCCACTTCAGCAGTCTGAGCTTTTTAAGCTGCCGATGCCGGCACCTGCGCTTGCTCAGTTTTCAGTGCGTGCCTGCTGCAGACTGCCAAGGCGGAGAGTAGCATTTTTCCTTCAGCTGAGATATTAAGTTGGTGGGGGAGGGGCGGAGAACACTTGGTGCCCACCCACTTCTTGTCAAGGCTCGCCCAAAATCTGCTGTCTGGCTACACCCCTATTATACGCATCACTTGGAATGCATGGGCAGTCCATTTATACCTGCCATTGACGTGGCATAGATGGTCATGCCCAAACTGAGTCGTGCCCACGTCGACTTATACCAGTATTCTATAACTGCATCTTGGTGCATGGATACCATTATAGAACTGGTGCCCGGTGTGTGGTATCGGCGCATTTAAACGGAGGTGTCAGTTTGTAGAATTGCCTCCTATATCTCCACACCTATTTACATAGTTCAATGAGAGAGCAATCAAAATCACCAGAGAAATATATATATTAGCTGGATGCAAGGTACAGAATAAAATAAAAACACTCTTTTACTCCAGTCATCATTACTAAGTGGAAGAAAAATGTTGATTATCAAAAAGCTATTTCCTGCTATGATCAGTGAAAGTGGTTTCTATTCCTTTATTGTCTCTGATGTTTCCTTCCTCTGATTTGGCTGTGTTTATCGCTCATTATGTTTTATGACCTTGGCTTTGTAGTCTGCTTTCTGATTAGTTCATCTGTACATTAGAACAAAAGCACTAAATACATTTTAATAAGAAATGAAAACAAACAATGGAAAAATAAAAGAATATCATCAACCTAGAAGACGGTCTCGACCATCCGACATAAACGGGACGAGCTGTTGTCAGATAAGTGAACAGTCAGACAATACGGAAAACAATGGTAACCCCTTAAAAAATGCATGGAAAACATACTTTAAGCATAAAGAACAGGCATAGGGTATCTGTATTTAAAATACAGTATTGTTTATTAACACTAACCTGCAGCATGTGAAACCGGAAAACAGGAAGAGAACCTGCACGCTTCTTAGTGGCAACACGATGACATCAGCGGGGGGGGGGGGGGGGGGGGTCTGTCAGATATACCAGATGGTCAGATTAGCAAAGGCCGGATAATTGAGACTGTACTGTAATCCGATTATTTCAGAGATAGGAAGATGTATGTCAGTTTCTGTTCGTAAATTAAGGGGAAAAGAGAAAATAGTCCTACAAACAACATTGGACACAATTCTACAATTGGGAGCTTCCTTTTAGGGACCCCAGTGCTGCTTAGTGAGCGTTTATTCATTAACGGCATCAGGGTATCCAGGTTCCATTATAGAATACTGGTGTAACCCTGCATTGGTACCCGCAGTTAAATCAGCCATAGACCTGGTGTAACTGCAGATGCTCAAATGCAGCAAGGGCACGCCTAAGTTTATCGTATTCTTAAATTGTACATGCATGTGGTAGCTCCACCCATGCCCCTCCCATGGTTCACCCATGTGAACAGCCCCCTTCAATTTAAGCCTTATCCCCTAGATTCTATATATAGCTCCCAAATTTGGACGAAAATGCGCACGCAAATTAATCAAATGATGAGCTTAGAAGCATCAATAATTGGGTGCTAGCAACCAAATATTAAAGTTAATTGACATCCATTAGAATTCGCATGTACATCTCGCTGTGCGTTATTCTAGAAGGCAGTGCCCCGAACTCCAATAGCTCAAATCTGAAAGTGAGCGTAGCCATGGAAGCTGCATAGGTATGTCAAGGGCATTCCAAAAAGTTGTGTGCGTAGTTATAGAATACTGGGTCAGCACGCCTAACCACCAAGTGTCGAGGCCTAAGTCTAGCGCTTAAAAATCAGGCACGGCAATCAGCACAAAGCGGTTAGCTTGGTAGAGTTTTAAAAGGGGTTGGACGGTTTCTTAAAGGACAAGTCCATAGACCGCTACTAAATGGTCTTGGGAAAAATCCACAATTTCGGGAATAACTTGTATAAAATGTTTGTATGTTTGGGTAGCTTGCCAGGTGCCCTTGACCTGGATTGGCCGCTGTCGGGGACAGGATGCTGGGCTTGATGGACCTTTGGTCTTTTCCCAGTATGGCATTACTTATGTACTTATGTAATTATGATCTGTAAAGGATGCATGCCCTTTATATAATCACTAGGAAAAAAGGCCCGTTTCTGAACGGAATGAAACAGGCGCTAGCAAGGTTCTGTAATGGTAATTTTGTTTTTAAGGGAACTGTTAGGAGAGAGTATGTGTGAGAGAGAGAGAGCATGTGAGTGAGTATGAGTGAGTATGTGATTGAGACAGAGCCAGAGTGTGTGTGAGTCTGTCTGTCTGTCTGTCTGAGTGAGTGTAGTGTGTCCTGTCCCCTCCTGTCCACATCAAGCAATCTGTTCTCTCCCCCTGGTCTCCCCTCCTTTCCATATGTCTCTGTATGTTTCCTTTCACCCATATAGAGTATCCTCCTCCCTGTCTCTCTGCCCTCTGAGTTGTAGGCCCTCCTCCCTGTCCCCTGTGAGTGGTAGGTGTCCCCTCTCTCCCTTCCTCCCTCTCCGTCTCCCTCTGTGGCCTTTGATTTCCAGGGCCCCTCCCTCCCTCTCCCTCTGTGTCCTCTGATTTCCAGGCCCCCTCCCTCCGTCCCTCCGAGAACAGCACCTCCTCCCCCCCAGGTCGGTGGTCGCTCACTCCCCCCACCCCGAGTTCACCATTCACCGCAGTCCCTCAATGTTTGCAGAACCCCGGCAACTGCAACCCCTCCCACCCACACAAACACAGGGTCCCGGGGCACTCGCTGAGGCTGTCTGCCTGCCTGCCTGCCTCCCTCCCTCCATCCCACGTTGTTCCTGGTTCGCTCAGTGTCAGGACGCTCTTTTTTTTTCTTGCTCCGCCTCCGCGCCTGTGCCTTGTCCGTTTTGGCCCTCGAGTGTCATTGCTCTGCCCTCGATGTCATCACGTTGTGACGCGAGGGCGGGGCAGACACTCATGGGCATACCGGATATCTAGACCACCTCAAACTTCCGGCTGGAGGCTTCATTAGAACGTTGGAGGTGCCTTTTATATATAGAGATGCTTAATGTCAATCTTTTCCAGTGTGAGTGTGATTTATAGAATCCGGCCCTATGACATTTACATGCGCCCTTATGAAACAGAGCTTAGATGTTTCATTTGCCACTTACGTTAAAAGTGCTAATATTCTGTACACCTATGTAAATCTGGGTGCCCTGTTGTTGCATTGCCTTTCTTCTGCCTTATAATAGTAATCTCTTCCTGAGACAGCATACTTACCTCTGGGAATTGTGTGTGTTAAATTGGGTGCATGCCCAATTTATGCACACACACCTTAATTGAGTAACGAGCCCATCAGCGATGATAACTGGCTGATAACAACCAATTATCAGCACTAATTGGAATTTAGGCATGCTTTTGAAGCATATTCTAAAAAGAGGTGTGTGTAAATTCTAACTTGAGTAGCTGGAAAGGGGGTGTGGCCAAGGGAGGAGCGTGGGTGTGTCAGGGGCATTCCTCAAATATACACACATGGTTATAGAATTTGGGGGAATTGTGCCTAATTTAGGCATGGGTATTTACACCAGGTTTTCAGTGGCGTAAATGGTCGTTCCTAAATGTAGGCGCATTCCCCAGCCCTATGTGCTATTCTAGACACGATGCCTAACTTTAGGTGCAGTTTATAGAACAGCACTAAGTGCCGTTTTTTGGACACACCTATATTTTGGATGCCATTTATAGAATCTGGCCCTTAATGCATAGTTGCCAGCTGATTATAACAGCACACACTAATGCCTTTATTACGTGTTATTTACCACAAGGGTTATATTATGCAATGGGTCTTGCAGTTGATTACAGTCTACAACAGCATTAGCAAGCACTCTTAAGTGTTTTGTACTTTTTCTCCCATTGAATGTTGGTGTAACCATAGGGCTGGGAGTTGAAACTTCTTGCAGATAAACACTTTCCATGCTGGAAAACCCAGGATCTTAGCTGGACACAAGTGTTGGCTCTTTGGCTTCCTAAGTACTGGTACAGAACAAACACTGACACTCCACTAGTGATTTTACAACTAATTTACATGCCAAGGGCCTTCAGACTCAATCTGTAAGGGTTAAAAAAAAACCCAAGGAATAATTAAGAGCACTATAGCCATCAGGTCCCAGCGCTGTGTAAACAAATGAGCACATTATAAAAACATTGGACATACTTTCTTCTTTTTGTTTACCCCAACAGTTAATGCAGGGGTTTTGCTGTTACCGTGTACTAATTTTGGCAAATAACACACTGTAACTTTAAAATTTTTACTGCACATAAGTAAATTGGGTCCTGAATTGCTAAGACGTGAACGAAATATTGTGAACCAGTTGTGTAATAACAAATATAGTTAGTTGGAAACAGTTAGTTGGAAAGCTGCTCTTTCCTTTTAGTCAGTACTAACTGAAAGCCTGTTTTAGCTTTGTTTATTGAAGTCAAAGGCTCCCACATTGTATTCTCATCTGTAAGGATCCTTTGTGCATGGAGAGACAGTGAGGATAAGGAGCTTTCCAAACCCACGTGCTACATGTAGGAGAATGGGCAGACAAAGCTTTCTGTACACAGTTGGAAATAATTAGTGAAGCTGTTATTCTTTTCTGTACCACAGTAATTGCAGTGACCACTCTTACAATGACTGTTTTGTTAGTCACAAAAAAGTGGGACGCAGTTTCAACTGGGCAATGCAGTGCGAATTAAAATATGGTACCATTTGTCTGAGAAGAAAAATGTCCTTAGCAATTCTGTTTTGTAGGTGTTTTGAGTAGCCTCTGTTTAAAAGAAATTCATATCCTGCAAACTAGCTAGAATAGGAAACAAAACCTCGATTTTATCAACTGGCTCCACCCATGTCATATGCATATTTGGAAAACTACATTTCACCCAGTCAACACGACTTAAAAAGGGCTTGTCCCTAATTTCAATTTTCCAGTTCCAAAAATAAACAAAACAAGTTGTAAAATACATATGTGTCATAATATTTTCTTCACAAAATTCACGTTTTGAAGTCATAAAATAGGGAGGGGTAGGAGTTGCAATATTTTCCTAGCTAGCACAGGGTGTAGTAAGCTTTAAAAAGCCTGAACATGCCATTCTTAGCACACAAGCAGGAAAAGAAAACAGAACAAAACAAAACAACCCATGTCATCTCTGTGTCTGCCAAGAAAACTACACACACAGGAACTGAGCACAGTGACACACAAGGAAAAAAATATTTGAATTAGCACACATTTGAAGCCTGTGAGTCATGGCATCGATCTTGAAGGCTTTAACATCAGGTAATGTTAAGGCCTTTATGAGTGGAATTACTGCTTAGAAGTTTCATATTGATGTTAACTCAGACCTATGTGTTTTGCCAAGAAAAGCCATGTCAGATTTTGAATACCAAAGAGATCAACTAGGACTTGGTTTCCTGACTCCCATCCAATTGTATTCGAGCTGTGCATAACTGTTCCTCAAAAGGCGTGTAAAAAGAACCGAGGAGCTCACTGAATATAGTTCATATGAAACATTTTTTTAACCTGGAGGTGCTAAGGGGTCCTTTTACTAAGGAAAAATGGCTTGCGGTAGTGTAGGCGCACATTTTGGGCGTGTGCCAATCCATTTTTCAGCATGCTTGTAAAAAAGCTGGAAATAGAAAATGGACATGCGGCAAAATGAAAATTGCCACATGTCCATTTTGGGTCTGAGACCTTACCACCAGCCATTGACCTATCGGTAAAGACTCATACGGTAACTGGGCGGTAATGACCTATGCACCGCATAAAGATAGGACAGACTTTTATGTGATCCTATTTATGCAGTTAACCTGGCTGGTTAAGTTCTGAATATGGTACTTAACCAGGCAAGTGCTGACTCCACCCATGAAACACCCCCAAAATAGCCGGTTTTGTATTCGGCACTAACTCCCGGATTATATATAGTGAGCCTAGAGATCTGCACCGCAATTGATGTGAATTCTATAACAATGCGCATTATTTAACAAGCACAAGCTAATGAGCACTGATAACAAGCAATTATGAGCATTAATTGGCATAACATATACTGTACATGTGAAGACCCATTATAGATAGAACATAGAAACTGGAATTGCTACGTCCAAGTTGAGACACATTTTTGATAGTATATGAGAAAAAGCTCAGCTTAGGACTGGTAGAAGGTCAGAGTCAGGGCTTGTAAAGCTGGAAGGCCGGTTGTCATAGAATCCATTCTCTTCACATACATCTCATAGACAATAAATCAGTCCACACAGTTTAATATGCTCAAAACTGTGAAGGGTTTACTGAACTTGGATAGCCAAATAATAAGGGTAAGGTCTCCAACAGCTATTCACACAACTTGTATATTCCAGTCAAGATAATTAAAGTAAGAGGTAACATAATCCTCTATAGTCTTCTTCCTTATTATTCTTTCCTATATACAGTTCTCAAGATAGAGCTGGTCCCTTAAGGAATAGTCTTTCTTACTGTACCCTACTGGACCCTGTATAGAGGGGAAACTTCCTAGTCAATCTTTCTCTCTCTACTCCCTCCCCTATTATATGCCAGGGTCTCTGAGATTGTGACAATGTAGGTAAGTTGGTTTAAGGCTTGATCTTCTTTTCTCTTCCTCTTTGTAGAAATGGGGGGAGAAGGGAATGGTAAGGAAGGGAGCAAATTCCTCATTCTAACTTCCTCCTCTGATATGTTTCATGCAGACTAAAGTATAAGAATTTATCTACTGGGGGTGGTTCAAGTTACAGGGAGCGTCGTAGTCATCACATTTAATTTCTCACTGCTGCTCCTTGTGACCCTGGGCAAGTCACTTAACCCTCCATTGCCCCAGGTACAAAAACTTAGATTGTGAGCCCACTAAGGACAGAGAATGTACCTGTATGTAATATGTAAATCACTTTGGTTGTACCACTAAAAGGAGAAATATCAAGAAACTAATAAACAATTCAATCAATGTATAACCCACCAAAATTGCATCTATAAAAGATAACAATAATAAAATAAATCAAAATGTCCAACATGAAAATAACAAAAAAAAAAAAACCCTGATAAGTCTATTTTTAAATTAGATTATAATTGTCATCCAGTCCCCCGTCCCCCCCAATATGGTGCTTACACAATGTAGAGAAGAGTCTTCAATGAGTCTTCCAGAATATAAACCTGAGAAGCTACAGAGATTGAACAGAAAGAAAACCCATAAGAGGATATTACAGTACTCTAAGCAAATCACACTTTTATTTTCATCAGGGATCAAAAAAATGCAATCAGTTTAAACAGAAAGAAAAAAAATCTATGACAAGAAAATTGTTATTGACTAAACCTATCACGTTTTACTTAAGACTGCTCAGTACTGCCACAGTATTAATAGTGATCATTAATGCCATGAAACTTTCATGCAAACTCAGCCTCGGCACTCCAGACCCACTAGTATTTTACCTATGAAAGCGGAGGCAATCAATCTGTGCATCAAAGTTTCTTCTATTAAAGCAGTGAAGGAAGCATTACCCAGCAGAAGACAAAGGGGCCCTTTCACTAAAGGGATGCTGCACGGCAACCTGGAACTACCGCAGGCCAACGTTCCAGCCCCAGAGTTACCAGAAATATTTAAACACTATTTCAACAAGGGTTTACCTGGTGGTAATGGGGCAGTGCCTCAATGGGTGGCGGCAAGTGTGAATTTACCACATGGCCATTTCCTTTTTGTCCTTTTTTTAGCTGCTGTGGTAAAAGGGCAACAACGGCCACTGCTGCTATTGCAGGGCCCCTTTTCTCACAGCTTAGTAAACGGGCCCCATAGTACGCATGCAACGAACTGTGATAAATTTCACAAGATTTGCACTGGAGAGCTTTCGGGTGTATCATGCACGCTTTTCTTATAACATGTTTTGCAGCATGAGCTTAATTACTGTAAAACAAGTGGAAACTGAAAAAAAAAATACAATCCCATCTCCTCCCAAACTTCTTAACATGTTTTACTAAAACATAGAGCAGGGGTGCTCCATGTCAGTCCTTGAGGTCTGTAATTCAGTCGAGTTTCCAGGATTTCCCCAATGAATAAGCATCTCTCTAATCAACTAATTATGTCTCTCTTTATCTATTTCTCTTTAACTATGCATATATATCACCATATATTAATCTTCATTGCTATTTATTAGACACCATAGTATACTTTCAAACATTAAAATCCTACAAACCCCCCCTCAAGTCTCCTTAAACATCAATCATCTGAATTTAACGATACAAATTGTCCCACACTACATGTAGTCCACAATAGTTCTGTTATAATGCTACCCAACTGGTTGTTCCACCTGTTGTTCATTAGATGTATCCAAAGTGTATTATGCAATATCCATTTCGCCAAATTCAAAATGATGAAAAAATATTTAAAAATTTCAAATTGTTCCGCTGTAATCTTCTATGCATGACATTTATTTGCATGCAGTGCCTCCACTGTATGGAAAAAGATCTCATGCATAGAAGCTAAGGAGACGTTAGGATTCACAGAAACAGATCAGCGAACGCGCTGAAGAAGACTTCGGCTGGCGGAGGTTGGGGACCCCTACCAGCAAAGGTACCTGGCGGCAGAGGAGGGTTGGCAGCGGGAGCAGGGGTTCAAAAGTGGCGGGGGAGGGTCGGTGGCGGGGGGGGGGTCGAAAGTGGCAGGGGAGTAGATGGCAGGCTAAACTGTGCCCCCCACCTCAGGCTCTGGACTCCCCTCCCGCCGAGGTCTGGCTATGCACTGCATGCACATACAGCCTAACATGCCTTTGTAAAAGGGCCCCCCTGAAAGCATTACAACATCAGTGTACCAGAAAAGCAGTGGAATCACGGCCCTAAGAAGATTGTGGAAAACAGAGAGGTCATGATCACCTGAGACATCCCCATCTCCACTGATCAAAAGCTGGGTGCCAGAAACCAGATATAGTAGTTTAAAAAAAAAATACCAGAATGGCACTAATTATAGAGCTGTCAGTTCCAAGCAGATTACTTGGTGAATCACAAGGAGAGAGGGAATATTCTCAAGTACCAAGAAATGTAGTTTGAGACTAAGAAAATGTGCCAGGAAGATACAGAAATATTTCCCATCGTTTTGGGTGCCACTGGTTTGATCAAAAAGAACTTCCAAGTGCACCTGGATAAGTTTCCTATTCATTTTACATCTTATGAACTCCAGAAGGAAACTCTGGAGCAAGTAGTACAGTTTGAGCGTAGAGAAGGGCGACAAAGATGATACAGGGGATGGGAAGACTTCCCTATCAGGATAGGCTGAAGAGGCTGGGGCTCTTCAGCTTGGAGAAAAGGCGGCTGATGGGAGATATGATAGAGGTCTATAAGATAATAAGTGGAATGGAACGGGTAGATGTGGGGCGTCTGTTTACGCTTTCCAAAAGTACTAGGACAAGGGGGCATGCGATGAAGCTGAAGTGTGGTAAATTCAGGGCTTATTTGAGGGGGTACTTGGGGGTACTGAGTACCGGCACCTTTTCCACTGTCTGCTAAACTTGACCCATGGTTCTCGTATTTTAATGAAAGAGCTCAGGTTCTACATACAAATTCTGCCTTGTCATAGATTCTATGACTGGTTGCAGGGGTCCTGGCTATTGTAGGGTGGGTCCCTCAATGATCACTCCACCCCGGAAGGGTGGCCTGGCATTTGAGTACCGGCACCTTTTTTGCTAGACAAAATGCACTGGGTAAATTTAAAATGAATCGGAGGAAATTTTTATTCACTCAATGCGTAGTTAAACTCTGGAATTCGCTGCTGGAAAAGGTGGTTAAGGCGGTTAACTTAGCGGACTTCAAAAAAGGGTTGGACGGCTTCCTGGAGGAAAAAGCCATAGAATGTTATTGAATGGATGAGGGAATAATACAGTATTTCTAGGATGGGCGGGACAAATTGCTTGTTCTTTTGGCCGCTGTCAGTGACAGGGTGCTGGGTTCAATGGACCCTTGGTCTATCCCAGCATGGCGATGCTTATGTACTTATGTACATACCCTGGCTTAGGTGTGAGGTGCATTCCTGTCATGGTAAGTGCAAAACTACCCCACATGTAGAATTGCCCCTGAGAGAAACCAAGGGGCCCTTTTACTAAGCTATGTACAGTGGGGGAAATAAGTATTTGATCCCTTGCTGATTTTGTAAGTTTGCCCACTGACAAAGACATGAGCAGCCCATAATTGAAGGGTAGGTTATTGGTAACAGTGAGAGATAGCACATCACAAATTAAATCCGGAAAATCACATTGTGGAAAGTATATGAATTTATTTGCATTCTGCAGAGGGAAATAAGTATTTGATCCCCCACCAACCAGTAAGAGATCTGGCCCCTACAGACCAGGTAGATGCTCCAAATCAACTCGTTACCTGCATGACAGACAGCTGTCGGCAATGGTCACCTGTATGAAAGACACCTGTCCACAGACTCAGTGAATCAGTCAGACTCTAACCTCTACAAAATGGCCAAGAGCAAGGAGCTGTCTAAGGATGTCAGGGACAAGATCATACACCTGCACAAGGCTGGAATGGGCTACAAAACCATCAGTAAGACGCTGGGCGAGAAGGAGACAACTGTTGGTGCCATAGTAAGAAAATGGAAGAAGTACAAAATGACTGTCAATCGACAAAGATCTGGGGCTCCACGCAAAATCTCACCTCGTGGGGTATCCTTGATCATGAGGAAGGTTAGAAATCAGCCTACAACTACAAGGGGGGAACTTGTCAATGATCTCAAGGCAGCTGGGACCACTGTCACCACGAAAACCATTGGTAACACATTACGACATAACGGATTGCAATCCTGCAGTGCCCGCAAGGTCCCCCTGCTCCGGAAGGCACATGTGACGGCCCGTCTGAAGTTTGCCAGTGAACACCTGGATGATGCCGAGAGTGATTGGGAGAAGGTGCTGTGGTCAGATGAGACAAAAATTGAGCTCTTTGGCATGAACTCAACTCGCCATGTTTGGAGGAAGAGAAATGCTGCCTATGACCCAAAAAACACCGTCCCCACTGTCAAGCATGGAGGTGGAAATGTTATGTTTTGGGGGTGTTTCTCTGCTAAGGGCACAGGACTACTTCACCGCATCAATGGGAGAATGGATGGGGCCATGTACCGTACAATTCTGAGTGACAACCTCCTTCCCTCCGCCAGGGCCTTAAAAATGGGTCGTGGCTGGGTCTTCCAGCACGACAATGACCCAAAACATACAGCCAAGGCAACAAAGGAGTGGCTCAGGAAGAAGCACATTAGGGTCATGGAGTGGCCTAGCCAGTCACCAGACCTTAATCCCATTGAAAACTTATGGAGGGAGCTGAAGCTGCGAGTTGCCAAGCGACAGCCCAGAACTCTTAATGATTTAGAGATGATCTGCAAAGAGGAGTGGACCAAAATTCCTCCTGACATGTGTGCAAACCTCATCATCAACTACAGAAGACGTCTGACCGCTGTGCTTGCCAACAAGGGTTTTGCCACCAAGTATTAGGTCTTGTTTGCCAGAGGGATCAAATACTTATTTCCCTCTGCAGAATGCAAATAAATTCATATACTTTCCACAATGTGATTTTCCGGATTTAATTTGTGATGTGCTATCTCTCACTGTTACCAATAACCTACCCTTCAATTATGGGCTGCTCATGTCTTTGTCAGTGGGCAAACTTACAAAATCAGCAAGGGATCAAATACTTATTTCCCCCACTGTAGGTGCCTAAGCATTCCCAATGCGCGCTAATTAGTAACTACCGCCAGGCTACCATGTGGCATGAACAGTCATTTCATTTTTTACATGCGCCCACCACGCGCACCGGAAAATTTGCAGCACCTGGTGTTAACTGGGTGGTAATCGGCATTGTGTGCTCGCTGACGATTGCCGCCCGGTTAATGCGTGAGACCTTACCGCTAAGTCAACGGGTGGCAGTAAGGTCTCAGGCCTAAAATGGACGCGTGCCGATTTTCATTTCGCCGCATGTCCATTTTTGACCAAAACAAAAAGGCCTTTTTTTGCAGGTGCGCTGAAAAATGAACCTGCGTGCATCCAATACATGGGTCTACACCAGCGCAGGCCGCTTTTTGGCGCACCTTAGTAAAAGGATGCCTTATAGAATACTGTAGTTTACATGTGTTAATGTATACATCTAGGTGCAGCCAGTTCCATCAGTTACAGAGCTGCTGTGAGGGATTGCACCTAGATTTACACACATTTTGTTCCCCTTGCACTAGTAAAGGTACCTACTTTCCTTTGTATAATATATAGATGCCATAACCTTAGACACCAAGTTTACTCTAGTGGAGGCAGTTTTCAATGCGGGGGCGAAAACTAATCTCAACGCTTGCCAAGTACTTCTTTCAAGCTTTCACTTTTTTTTTGTATTACAAATCAACTCTTGTAAACATAACAGACCGACCAACATGGGCCATGTTTTGTGACTGCATCAGGGACGGTCGTCAAGCCATAACATTCTCAAACTTGTTGAGCATTACAATCTTTCCATAGACAGCAACATTTCAAACGGATTGGGAGCGATAAACACAATACAAATGACCCCTCCCTAGATACTAAAGGGACTTGATCAAAATTTGGGGATGCTGAGCTTCCACTGGCACCCACAGAGGTGGCTCCTATGGCCATTCCAAGCACTTACAGTATGTGCCCTGTTATACAATTACCCTTGATGTGACAATTTGATTTTAATTTGGATAATCCTCTGCTGAATTTCAGATAAAGGAATTTCAATCTAAGTATCTACTGATTTTAAAAAAAAATTTCTGTTTTTAGCCTGCAGGCAGCAGCTCTTTCTGTTTATTTTATGCAATTAGAGAAATAATCAGAAGAAGCCCATGGTGGAGAGAATCACAATAGGCAGAATGATTGCAATTATGTTCTAATAGTCTCAGTGTTCATGTGATGATATTTTTTGTAGCTGTTTTTGTTAGGTTGTTGTGTCATATACATAATTTAGGAAATGTATAGCCCAATGTAGTATAGATCATCTAGTTGAAACATTCAGTTTGGGGAGTTCAAAAGCCTCACTGAACATATACACATTCAAAAAAGAGTGACATCACTTGGGGCTTTGTACATCTAAACAGCAGCATTTAAATGTGTAAGTGGCAGAGTTAGCAGGCCAAGTCCAAGAGGAGGCATTCAATGAGGAGAGCTACAAAACTCAATTTTTTGTATTTCTGAGACTGCTTTTAAAAGAGAGAGATGAAAGCACAATTACCTTCTCAATCACACCGCCAAAGTCGAGGTCCAAACAAGCTTTTCAGCATTGCAAACATGCATACTTTTCAGACTTGCTCAAGCCACATCCAGGACATGCCCCCTTTAAAACTATGCACGCCATATGTATGCATATAAGTTCATAAGTATTGCAACACTGGGACAGACCAAAGGTCCATCAAGTCCAGCATCCTGTTTCCAACAGTGGCCAATCCAGGTCACAAATACCTGGCAAGATCCCCAAAAAAGTACAAAACATTTTATGCTGCTTATGCCAGAAATAAGCAGTGGATTTTCCCCAAGTCCATTTTAATAATGGTCTATAGACTTTTCCTTTAGGAAGCCGTCCAAACCTTTTTAAAACACCGCTAAGCTAACCGCTTTTACCACATTCTCTGGCAACAAATTTGAGAGTTTAATTACATGTTGAGTGAAGAAAACTTTTCTCCGATTCGTTTTAAATTTACTACTTTGTAGCTTCATTGAATGCCCCCTAGTCCTAGTATTTTTGGAAAGAGTAAACAGACACTTCATGTCTGCCCTTTCCACTCCACTCATTATTTTATAGACCTCTATCATATCCTTCCTCAGCAGCATACATGTAAGTAGCAGGTTTCTTACAACTGCTACTTACATGTATGAGGCCATTTAAACATGTAAACCTATTATTTACACGTACAAATGCCACATAAGCCTTCTACAATCTCCTCCTCCCACAATACTTTTGATTTGTGTGGATGCTAGTGGCATGCTAAAAAAATAAAATGTATTTTTTGACAAAGGGGGTGTGTCTGGGGGTGGAGAGTGGGTGTGTCTGTGCTAATCAGTGCAGCTACATTACCGTGTGCTAATTGATTAGCACAGGATTAGCACGTGAGCCCTTAGTGCCTACAAAATATGTGGCAGCAAGAGCTCACGCATTCAGTTTTGTTAATGGCCGCACACTAATGGCAACAATAGCGCATGAAGGTCCGGGAAAACAAATAGGCAATTGATCTACAAGATCCAGCATGGAAAAAAGAAGCAGTAGATCTCAAAAAAAATTCCAATATGTGCAAAATGTACAATTTATTCTTCTGCTTCTAAGGAGCAAGTAGTTTAACTACCCTTCCGGAATTCACTAAAAACCCATCTGTTCAAACAAGCCTACCCAAATGACCAAGACTGATCCTATGAAGCCATCTACCCATCACATTTCCAGGAGACAATGACCTAGTCTACTTCTCCCACCTAATTTCTCTATGCTTATCCCATGTCCCATCCCCCTTTCACCTCTTCTACCCCTCCTCCAATGTTCACCTACCCTTGTTCATACCTTTTCTACTCCCTTCACTCTTGCCCATTCTCTACCTACTTATTTCTTTTATTTTTCTGATATACTTAACTTATATTTTGCTTCTTCATCAATACTCTGTAATCCCTGTTACTATGTAAGCCGCATTGAACCTGCTCTGAGTGGGAAAGCACAGGATACAAATGTAATAATAAATAAATAAATAAATAAAACCAGTAAGTGAAGGGTTCTTTCAGGACCACTTGGTTCTGTTTCAAACCCCTGATGCAGCCCTTTGAGGGTGAAACACAGCTGTGTCGGGCTTTTAATTATTTATGTATTTATTATTTTAGTGGTGAATAAATTGAACATTTTGTACATTTTACACATCTTGGAGGGTTTTTTTTAGATCCACTGTTTTTTCTTTTCAATATTAGCACATGGCCATTAAATCAGAAAATGGAAAATCATCCATTTTCCGACCACAACAAGAAGTAGCCTTAGCGCATGGAAAAAACCTGCATAAGGGTGTGCTAAGGCCACTTTTTGCAGCAGCTTCTTAAAAGAATCCCTAAGTTATTTGTCCATATCACCATTCCTTAGAAGCACCTCCCATGTTACATGCATTCAGGGAGGTATTGATATTCTGTGAAACATAAGTGCAATGTGTAGAGTATACGTTAGCTCTTATTTCCCAGGCAGATGTTTTCTAGAGATAATAAAGCACAAGATCAGGTTGGTGAAACAGAGTGGATGGAATCTGAATAGGTTTAATAGACTTACTGCTATGGAACGGCTTAATAAGCAGGCACATACACATAAGTTAAAGGAAAGATAATTCTCTTGAATTCAATGCTTCAAAAATGCCTTGAACCTGTTTAAAATTAAGAAATAGCTAGCCTGGAGCAGATCTATTTTACAGTGCGAATTACTGATTATTTTAACAGTTTGCAGACCAAGGACATTCTGTCTTAAATAAATAATTTACCCATGCTGAGTTGAAGAAAGAGAGACACTTAAATATCCTTTATTTGTTTTGCTTCCAGTGTTAAAAGTAATTAAGAAAGTACATGAAACAATTTGCTAGAAATAGGAGAAAGGCAGAGGAGAGGGGCAAGTGAAGGGGACAGTCTTTAATTCTTTGTGCAGAAATTCACTAAAAATACATTGTTTTGTTTACGTGGTGGGGCATTTTCGCTATGACATCTAAATCCAACTTTGGACCTTTTTGCTGAAAATGTCCAAAAATCAAGTGGTCATTTTCAAACCTTGTTTTCAAAATGGCCGTTTCCTAGACTTTTTGTGCTCAGTGCATTTTTCTTTTGTGACCATTTTCGGAAAAAAAGAATCCAAGGGAAAAAAAGCACAAAAACAAGACATTGGGACATCCGGGGGGGGGGGGGGGGGGGGGGGGACAGCATTCTTAGTATACTGGTACCACAGACTTCCCAGCAGAGCAGTCAGGCACCCTAGGGTGTACTGCAGTGGACTTCATATAATCTCGGATTACTGTTGAGTACATATGGTAACAACTGGCTCGCAAAATTGCTCTAAAGTTAACAACCGGCTCTGCAGAACCGGTGCTGTCGGCTCTAGCACACCACTGGGAACGCACAGTTATAGAGAAACATTTGTCCACTGGGTTTTACATGAATTCAGATCCTTGCACAGATAAGTGTTGATTTTGACCAGGGCTTTACATGAGGGATTACAGAAGTCATTCTCCTTAATTTCCTGTGGTTTATTTCCACCTCTAAAATGAAACCACAATTTAAATTGCAACCTCACTGTTTACTTGGCAGCATATACACTTGTAGGTCTGCAAACTGGGGCAGCTATACTAAGAGGTGCTGACACTCCACACAGGAACTGCTATTCATTTTATCCACATGCACATTTCTAAAATGGCTATCCTGCTATACCTGCCAGTAAATGCACAAGAGCCTTTTCTAAAACACCACCAGAATTGAGCACTTCCTGACCTGGATGTCCCAATTCTGATCTCTGTATTCTACATAAAATGGTCTTCACATGTATAGTCAGTGGCAATCAGTGAATTACATGTACATTCAGTGCATATAGGGCCCCTTTACAAAGCGGCGGTAAACCCAATGCAGGCTTACCGCTTGCTAAAAGAGAAGTACCTCCGGGCTATCGCAGCAGCCCAGCGGTAGTTCCCACCCCCAGCGCGCATCATATCTGGTGCTAACTGGGCAGCGTGTGGCACTGCCCGGTTGCTGCCAGGTTAGCACAGGAGCCCTTACTGCCACCTCAATGGGTGGCGGTAAGTGCCCCCCCAAAAAATGGCCACAAGGCAAGTGCTTAACTTGCCGCACAGCTATTTCCTGAAAAAAAGGAAGATCTGCCTTTAACCCGCTACGATAAAAGGGGACCTCAGTGCATGTAAAAAACACACGCTGACGCCGCCCCCCTTTTTTTTGCAGATTCATAAAAGGGGCCCATAATAATTGTAAACCGCTTTGATTGTACCACAGAAAGGCAGTATATCCAATACCATTACTCTAACCTCCCCTTTATATGTAGCAACACTGAATATGTGTATTTATTCTTTAAAAAAGTATTCTGACCACCGCAACACAATATTGACTCACATATATTGAGGAGGAGAAGTAACTTGATGGCTAGCACAGACAGCCATGAACCTGGGCAGCCAGGATTCAAATCCCACTGATTCCCCATTTAACCCTCTGTTGCCTCAGGTAGAAACAGATTGTGAGAATTCCAGGAACAGGAAAATACCTACTGTACTTGAATGTAACTCACCTTGAGCCAGTATTGGAAAGGCATGAGCTAAGTCTAATTCCTTTCCCCCTTCCTGTGGGGCGGTGTCCAAATAACTGTAGATCAATAAGTTATCCAGCTGAATGTGTACAATTATCCTGAAGTTTCCCTTACTTTCTCTTCTGTCTCTTTCTTCTATTTAGACTGTAATCCCTGGGCTTGTTATCAGTCCCTAGCCTCATTATCTTCCATTGTGCTACTTTCATTCTATTAAAACCTTTCTCCTATTCTATTCTGTGAAGAGACTCTACTTGTTGAGGTAGTTTGTAGCTTCTGTATCAAGGGTACTTTGTATTCTACTTTGAACTGATTACTACAGGCTTTCTCCCCCCAGGGATAATGTTCCAAAGCTTTCTTTGTATTTAAACTGAAGTATTCATCAAATTTATGACTTTCAGCGCATGAAAGAGGAATAAATGAACAGACACTATGATCAATGCATCACAATATTATGAGGCTGATGTTCTAACCTGAGAAACTTTCACGTATTATTCATAAAATATCATGTACTAGTTTTCTACAGGGACTTGTATGCAAATAAACTTAATAGAAATATAGCATGCATATTTTTGCTATGGAAGATTACTGCAAGCAAAGGGACCTTTTTACTAAGCTACAGTAAGCATTAATGCGTGCTTACCACAGGTTAAAAAGCACTACCATGGGGCATGCCCAGACGAACTACAATAGTTTTTGCATATGTGCACACTACCCACATGCTAAAAAATAGGTTTTATTTTTTTAGTCCTGGGGTGGGTCTGGGGAGAGAGAGTATGCACTAATTGGTTAATGCACACTAATCAATTAGCGTGTGGTTGGCACGTGAGCCCTTACTGCTTATAAAATAGGTGTAGTTAAGGGCTCACATGCTAATGGCCATGCACTAATGGGAAAATTAGCATATTTATTGATTAAGATTTATTTACCACCTTTTTGAAAGAATTCACTCAAGGCGGTGTACAGTAAGAATAAATCAAACATGAGCAATAGACAGTTACAGCAGTAAAAATATTCAAATAACAATACATAGTATGGCATTATATACTACTTACAGTGTCAACACAATATGTAATAAAAACATTTTACTAGACAGTGTAGGGTATATGCAAAGATGGAACATATGGATAGGTAAGAGAGTAAGAGGAGTTAGAAAGTGAGGCGACTAATTTAAAGAAAGTTGCACATGAGGTCAGAGAGATGATAAAATGTTATCTCAGCTAGGGTAGAAGTGGATAAACATGTCCTGCTACAGTATGTGCAGCCAATGTCACTCCTTGTGTATGTGTATGAAACTAACAAGTTAGTTACTTCTTCCATTGAAGGCCTGGCTGAAGAGCCAAGCTTTCACCTGCTTCCTGAAGTACAGATACTCTTGTGTTAAGCGAAGCCTTTCAGGGAGTGTATTCCAGAATGTGAGGGCTACACCGGAAAAGGCTCACTTGTGGGTATCACATCGTGTAATGTCTTTTGGAGAAGGTGTGGTTAGGGATACCCCTTGGGAGGACCTTACTGTCCTTGGAGGTGTGTAGAGAGTCATCCTGTTCTTCAAGTACTCGGGCCATTTCCTTTAAGGGCCTTGAAGATCAGACATAGTCATTATTGGCAAAAAAGAGCTCCAAACTCAAAAAGTTTATAGAGTAAATGTGATCCCAAAATGATCTACTCTTCATCATCGGCTAAAAAGAATCTTCCAATTCTATTTAAATATATATTCAGTCCTTAGAGAATATCATAAAGTACAAACATTTGTAATTTGCATTGAACTTATATCAGTCTTTTCTTGTTGCGTACTTATCTTAACTGAAAATCAGCAACTGCAGAACACTACCAGTGACTTCTTGAGGCAGTCTCCTTATTCCCGGGACCAACGTTGGCCAGTGTTTCGCTTAGCTTCTTCAGGGTCCGAACAACCGGGAGACTGCGGCAGCATAAAAATTCATATAAAAGATATTTGTGGATCACTTTTTTGTTATTGTTTCTTATGAGAAGTTGCACTTCCACACCTATTTCATGTTATAGAGGATTCTGACAACCAACAAAGCCAGGCTGAAATCCTGCTAGTCCTCTGTGTAATCTTGGGCAAGTCACTTAGCTCTCCATTGCCTCAGGTACAATGTTAGGGACTCTTACCACACTGCACTAGTGATTTCTGGCGCAGCAATGCCAACAAAGCCCATTCACTGTGAATGGGTTTTGTTGGCATTGCCGTGCGGGAATCGCTAGTGCAGTTTGATAACAGAGGACCTTAGATTGTGAGCACTCTGGGGACAGAGAACTATATAGTGTACCTGAATGTTTAACTCACCTTGAGCTACTAATGAAAAGATATGAATTAAATCCACCAATATTGTTCAACATCTTCCTTGCACCACTTCTCACTCTCATTCAGTCAAATAATTGTCTTTCTTTCTGTTATGCAGATAACATACAGATCAGCTAAAGCAGCTAAATGGATGTCTCCAAAAAGTCTCAGTTTGGTTACGGGAACATTGTCATTTCTGAATACCAAGAAATGCGAAACAATTCATTTCCCAAGTCCTTACATAGTGGTCTGGTCCCATCTTGTCCCATTATTGATCATCACCTTCTTGATTTCAAAGACTTGGTGAGAATCTTGGAGGTGATCTTTGATAGTCATATTACCTTCAAAGATCAAATTAATTCAGTTTTGAGAATTTCATTTTTTGCTCTACACCATATTCGGGCTATTCTCTTTTTTCCTTCTCCTCTATTTGCACTCTTCTCCTCTCCTTGGTTATTACATGCCTAGACTACTGCAATTCCCTCTACAACACTGGCCTACCTTTGTCTTCTTTGAAACGCTTGCAGTTGGTCCAGTCTACTGCTGTTCACCTTCTCTATATGTCCACAATATTTGATCATGTTACTCCTTTATTTCATGCTGAACATCGGCTGCTTCTTATTTCTTGCATTCAATTTAAATTACTTACTCTTGTTTTTAAACCTCAGTTACCTAATGCACTGGATTATTTGTCCTGTCTTCTAATTCCATATGCACACTCTCACTCTCTTCGCTCTATAGGTGCTGGCTTACTTCAGATTCTGCCACCATCTAAAATTCGACTTGAAATTACTTGCGCCACTGCTGTAAGTTATGTAGGTCTTAAACTTTGGAACTCTCTCTCTCTGTTTACATTAGATCTGAATCTTCTTTTGTCAAATTTAAAGCTGCCATCAAAACCTATCTTTTTTCTTTGGCATATCCTTCTTCATCATAATTGTTTGTGTGCTAATATGATGTGTGTGTTTTCCCTCCCCTGGCTCAGCATGACTATATTTTAGTGTTGTAAACCTCTTAGAATGGGCAATATAGCAAATGTCTGTAAATAAATAAAAATAAATACATTTAAAATTCTACCTCTGACTTTCAAGGCCCTTTGAGGAAATGGGCCAGAGTATTTGAAAAACAGACTTTCCCTATATGCACCTTCAAATTCTCTAAAGTCTTCACAAGATTCCCTCATCTGTCATATCCTCAACCTCTCTCTCTCTCCACTGCAACTGTCCTTGACTCCTTCAAGCATGCTGTAGTCACACCACTCCTCAAAAAACCATCACTAGACCCTACCTGCCCTTCCAACTACCGCCCCATCTCCCTCCTACCCTTCCTCTCCAAGATACTTGAATGCACCGTTCACAGCCGCTGCCTTGATTTTCTCTCCTCTCATGCCATCCTCGATCCGCTTCAATCCGGTTTTCGCCTTCTACACTCGACAGAAATGGCACTCACTAAAGTCTGTAATGACCTGTTCCTTGCTAAATCCAAAGGTCAGTACTCCATCCTCATCCTCCTCGACCTATCCGCCACTTTTGACACTGTCAACCATAATTTACTTCTTGCTACACTATCCTCATTTGGGTTCCAGGGCTCTGTCCTCTCCTGGTTCTCCTCTTATCTCTCCCACCATACCTTCAGAGTACATTCTCATGGATCTTCCTCCACCCCCATCCCGCTCTCTGTTGGAGTTCCTCAGGGATCTGTCCTTCGACCCCTTCTTTTTTCAATCTACACCTCTTCCCTGGGCTCGCTGATCTCATCTCATGGTTTCCAATATCATCTTTATGCTGACGACACCCAGCTTTATCTCTCCACACCAGACATCACTGCGGAAACCCAGGCCAAAGTATTGGCCTGCTTATCCGACATTGCTGCCTGGATGTCCAACCGCCACCTGAAACTGAACATGGCCTTATTGTCTTTCCACCCAAACCCCTTCTCCTCTCCCTCCACTCTCTATCTCAGTCTATGGCACCCTCATCCTCCCCGTCTCATCTGCATGCAACCTCGGAGTCATCTTCGACTCCTCCCTCTCCTTCTCTGCCCATATCCAGCAGACAGCCAAGACCTGTCGCTTCTTTCTCTATAACATCAGCAAAATTCGCCCTTTCCTCTCTGAGCACACCACCCGAACTCTCATCCACTCTCTCATTACCTCTCGCCTTGACTACTGCAACCTACTCCTCACTGGCCTCCCACTTAACCATCTATCCCCCCTTCAATCTGTTCAGAACTCTGCTGCGCATCTTATCTTCCGCCTAGACCGATATGCTCATATCACCCCTCTCCTTAAGTCACTTCACTGGCTTCCGATCAGGTACCGCATACAGTTCAAGCTTCTCCTACTGACCTACAAATGCACTCAATCTGCAGCCCCTCAGTACCTCTCTACCCTCATCCTACCCGTAACCTCCGCTCACAGGACAAATCCCTCCTCTCAGTACCCTTCTCCACCACCGCCAACTCCAGACTCCGCCCTTTCTGCCTCGCCTCACCCTATGCGTGGAATAAACTCCCTGAGCCCATACGCCAAGCCCCCTCCATACCCATCTTCAAATCCTTGCTCAAAGCCCACCGCTTCAATGTTGCTTTCGGCACCTAACCATTGTACCTCTATCCAGGAAATCTAGACTGCCTCAATCTTGATCGACTGCACTTTTTGTCATTTAGATTGTAAGCTCCTTTGAGCAGGGACTGTCCTTCTTTTTTAATTATACAGTGCTGTGGAGGAGTGGCCTAGTGGTTAGGGTGGTGGACTTTGGTCCTGAGGAACTGAGTTCAATTCCCACTTCAGGCACAGGCAGCTCCTTGTGACTCTGGGCAAGTCACTTAACCCTCCATTGCCCCATGTAAGCCACATTGAGCCTGCCATGAGTGGGAAAGCGCGGGGTACAAATGTAACAAAAAAAAACCCTGGTAGCGCTTTAGAAATGTTAAGTAGTAGTAGTAGAATTACAAACTTTTTCCTCATGTAGTCTGACATCCACCTGCAAGGAGCAGCCCCATTTTCTAGAACCCACTCCCAGACGGGCTTTATCTGACATAACTACCTTTGCTTCAAGAAGCAGGTGAAAACCTGACTCTTCTCCCAAACCTTTAACAGACACAGCAACTGACTAACCAATCATACTCATCTTGATGTTAGTTGTAAACTACCTTGTTTTGTCTCTAAGAAAGGCAATATATCATATAGCAATAAATAAAAATATAAACAAAAACTGCAGCAGGACCAGCCAACCACACTGTAACTGAGATCAATTGCACTTACCTTATCCAACTTACACATACAAATTTCTTCAAATTAATCATCTATTTTTATCTAGGTCAACTCTTTTGTTATATTCTATCTTGTCTGCTTATATGTTGTTCTGCCTCCATGTTACAGATTAGGGGATATTCAGACAAGTGTATACATCACATCACATCACCCCTCTCCTCAAGTCACTTCACTGGCTCCCGATCAGATACCGTATACAGTTCAAGCTTCTCCTACTAACCTACAAATGCACTCAATCTGCAGCCCCTCACTACCTCTCTACCCTCATCTCCCCGTACGTTTCTACCCGTAACCTCCGCTCACAGGACAAATCCCTCCTATCAGTACCCTTCTCCACCACCGCCAACTCCAGACTCTGCCCCTTCTGCCTCGCCTCACCCTATGCTTGGAATAAACTTCCCGAGCCCATACGCCATGCGCCTTCCCTGCCCATCTTCAAATCCTTACTCAAAGCCCACCTCTTCACTGTAGCTTTCGGCACATAACCACTTACCTCTATCCAGGAAACCTACACTGCCCCATTTCATTGACTACATACTTCTCCTTTAGACTGTAAGCTCTTTTCAGCAGGGACTGTCCTTCCTCGTTTAAAATTGAACAGCGCTGCATAACCCTGGTAGCGCTTTAGAAATGTTAAGTAGTAGTAGTATACAACAAGCATACAAGAGAGCATGGTATGCTCAATGTCCTCTGTTGTTATTAGAGAAATCAAAAGAAAAAATGGAGCACATGGTATGTGTCTTGAGTTTTTCCACACTGGCTCCAGAAATAGCAAAGTTGATACACAAGCATTGGCAAGTCCTAACATTTCATCTAGAATTCCATCAACACCTGTGTATAGCGTATACTCGGGGCCGTAACCTTAAAGACAAGTTGGTGCATACTGCCTTCACCCAGAATAATCAGCAGGCCATCCAGGGACGCCATGAACCGTGCGGCGAATGTCAGTTTTGCCCTCAAACGAGAATATCACAACAATGGACACTTACGGGCACCCAACAAACCTTTACTTTGGAACATTTAACTACATGGCAATCATCTTTTGTAGTCTATACAATTTTTTGCCCTTGTTCATTGTATTATGTGGGCCATACGATAAGAAAAATGAGGACACGGCTGGTGGAACATAAAAGCCGGCTTACGACAAAGTATCTTGCAACACCATTAGTCACCCACTGTTTACAACATAATCATGTGTTTTCCAATTTGCAATGGTTGATCATTGATCACGTACCGGTCTCTGCAGCAGGAGAAGATCGAGTTGCAGTGTTAACTCACCGAGAACAATGGTAGATATATAAGTTACAGACCATCAGTCCTCGAGGATTGAACGAAAATATTGAGTGGAACTCTATGATTTGATGTTATATCACATCATATTATGTGATTCTATGAATGCTCGTTTATTATGAGTATTTTTTCCCACTGTTCTGTGCTGTCATTTTAAGGAGTATCTACACAACAGGTTGTTTCAATTAACGAAGTATGTTTTGATTTGCAGTGATGTCATCAGAGTGACTGCCGGTGTTAGTCACATGGAGGGCGCCTGTATAAAAAGCTGTGACAGTGCATCCAGTGATAATGGCAACTATGGTGTAGTCAAGGCAAAAAAGGAGGTAAAAAATCCTCACGACACCGTGAAGATGAAACAAACAAAAAAAAAAAAAGTGAGGAGAATGGATGAGGATACCAACTGTTTTATATTTATTCACTTAAAAAATTATATGTACATAACAGCGACCCGACACGGCCGTGTTTCGGCACAATGGCCTGCTTCAGGGGTCTTTATAACCTTGGATGATGTAGTTTAAGATATATGTTCCAAGGGAAATAACGGGAAACAGGTCACTCTGGTCTCCTCTCTTCAAAATAATATATATGAGATATATATATTTTTTTAAAAAACGAGCGTCTAAGTACAATCTTTTCCAAAAAAGAAAAAGCAACTCCCAAGCCACACATAACATAAGCTCATATAATTTTTTAAGTGAATAAATATAAAACAGTTGGTATCCTCATCCATTCTCCTCACTTTTTTGTTTCATCTTAACTATGGTGTAGTCACCAGTATGTGGCTTGTAAGGAAGCGTTGGATGGCTTTAACCCAAGTCCCTGAGGAAATCTTTGAAACCTGCGAAGTCAGGCGTCTCCAGGGGAAGCCGTTTGCGCAGTCACGGTGTGTGACTGGGAAGCATACAGCAAGCAAGCTGGACAAGCGAGCTGAACATTTTTAACAAAAAAATCTTCAAAAAAAACGTTTAAAGATAAGTTCACGTTTTTTTCTAATATTGTGCACTATATTATTTGATAGCACTTTTTGATTCAGGCAATAGCACTTTCACTTATGGATAAGAGTAGCCCTATGAAAGATGTGCTATGCCACCTGGCAAAACTAATGATATTGCCTTAAAATGGGTGGAGATTTCTGAGGGTATTCTTAAAAATATTGAGATATATATAAATAACATAAGTGTTGTCGCATAAGTAAAATTGTTTCACTGCATATTGCTGTTAGCCTGATTCATTGTTGTTTACACAGCAGCGTACTTCTTTGGTTTTCAGCAGTATACTATATATTTATTGCCAAGGATTGTGGGGTTTGTTTTTGCACATATTCCTATGGGCATCTGTAGTGTTTAGCACGCACTAATGATTAGCACGTGCTAAAAATGCTACCACGCCTTTGTAAAAGACCACTTATGCTCATTGTTACAGAATACATCTGCTCTGTGCCCAATTTAGGCATTGGGATTTACACCAAGTAAAACGTGGCATAAATGGCCGTGACTAAATTTGGTTGCATGGAGAGGCGCTCGGCATATTCTATGTGGAAATTTAAGCCTATTCTATAAAAGTAGGCGTACTTTAGACAATATGCCTATGCCTATGCGTATTGTTTTTCTGCACAGAATTTTCAGGTGCCATATATAGAATCTAGCCCATAGTGCAGGAGCACTCATGATTTCTGCTACAACATTTCCCCCTTCAGATCCTCCTGCAAAGAGCCCGTCAAATGCCATAAAGTAAGCATGCACTTTACATAGTAACATAGTAGATGATGGCAGAAAAAGACCTGCACGGTCCATCCAGTCTGCCCAACAAGACAACTCATAAGTGCTACTTTTTGTGTATACCCTACTT
The DNA here is from genome assembly GCF_901765095.1 of Microcaecilia unicolor. Lineage (NCBI taxonomy): Eukaryota > Metazoa > Chordata > Amphibia > Gymnophiona > Siphonopidae > Microcaecilia > Microcaecilia unicolor. The sequence continues at coordinate 182,111,460 of NC_044039.1, read as the reverse complement.
TGATTTGTACCTGTGCTCTTCAGGGCACAGACCGTATAAGTCTGCCCAGCACTATCCCCGCCTCCCAACCACCAGCCCAACCTCCCACCACCAGCTCTGGCACAGACCGTATAAGTCTGCCCAGCACTATCCCTGCCTCCCACCACCGGCTCTGGCACAGACCGTATAAGTCTGCCCAGCACTATCCCTGGCTCCCAACCACGAGTCCCGCCTCCCACCACCGGCTCTGGCACAGACCGTATAAGTCTGCACAGCACTATCCCTGGCTCCCAACCACCAGTCCCGCCTCCCACCACCGGCTCTGGCACAGACCGTATAAGTCTGCCCAGCATTATCCCCGCCTCCCAACCACCAGCCCCGCCTCCCGATCTCGACTATGTAAAGTACTTTACTATGTAAAGTACAGGGTCGATCTTAGGCAGGGGCTACAGGTGCGGTCGCACAGGGCCCCGTGCCTCCAGTGGCCCTGCAGTGCTTCCTCTTGCTCTCCGCCATTGCTGCGATCTGACTCATTGCCTCCCCTCCCCCGAGCAGCAGAGTGCCCTCCTGGAACATACCCGATGCCGCCCTGGTAGTCTAGCGGAGTCTTCGGAGCAGGAAAGATTCACAGTCTTTCCTGTCCACTGCCGGCGCTAACCCCCTTGTTGCCGCATTGGTCTTTAAATATGGCTGCCCAGACTTCCAGCGTCAGCCTCACGAGACTTTGAGGCTAGGTGGGGGCCCCGTCGAACTGATTGGCACAGGGCCCTGCAATTGCTAAGACCGGCCCTGGTAAAGTATGTACATACACACCCCCCTTACAAACTTGCCCTCTAAATGTTTGAATGCAGTCTTTATTGCCTAGCCCTCTGGATGTCATAACCTGCTAGATGAAGTGAGATCTATAATTTATTTATCAGGCGCTACGCCAATAATGTAATAGTATGACTTAAGAGGACACTACACTGAAAATAAGCTTGCTTAGTTTTTTTGAAAGGTTCATCACTTATGCAGCTGGATGAAATTCACACCCTGTAGGGAAACTCACCAGGACATTCTTCTGTTTGGGTTCATGTTGACTTGTTGGCTATGGCAATGGCTCATTTAATAAGACTAATTAAAAATGAAGAAAAGCTAGAGGACCTTGAAAAGAAGCTTGTTAGTCTAGGATTTTGCTGTCTTCTTCTTTCTAACTTTCATTTCCTTTTTTAAAAATTATTTTTTATTTATAGCATTTCAATATACAAACAAGCAATAATAATAATAATAATAATAATAATACATTTGTACAACAAAGCATACAGTAAATTGGAAACTAACTTCCAGTTATAAGGAAAAAGAAAAGACTAAAAGAGAACAAAGAGTTAATGTCTATAAAACAAAGGATTTCAATAACACAATCAAGAGGAAGTAAGGAAAAAAGAAAAAGCAAAATGGCCAGAATGAAAAAAAAACTGATACGTAAGATTATGAAGCTTTCAATTTAATCATCTCCAATTTAACTGCTGGACCTGTACCAAACAGTTCCCTGGTAGCCAAGAAGATTGTAAAGCGAGATGGTTCTCAAAAAATATATGGAATGCATATTCAAAAACACTTAACCTGCCAGAAATGGCCACTGACCAGTTATATCACTTGCCCAGGACTATCTGCTCATTTTTAGTGGCATTTAACCAGTTATCGCTGCTGAAAATTAGCAGTTCGTGCCTAAATGAAAACCGGCTATTTGGGGGGCATTCTTTGACTTGCTTACTCAGGGTACTACCCTTGACTTGGCGTTCTCCCACAATTCCTCTCTTCTCTCTCTCTTTTTAATTTTTCCCATACTTTGGTTCCATGGTCAGACCATGTTTTCCTTTTTTTTTTTTTTTTCAAATTCCATATTCTTTGCCTTCTAAATCTCTTACCACTACTTTTTTCCCTACTAGAAGGATAGGTGATATAGAAATCGCTAATATCGATGCTGGTGTTCCTCATCTTGCACTACTTTCTCCATCTTTATCCCTTTCAGAGCAGATTGAAGCATTTCAAAATTCTCTTGTCAATATTCTCAATAGTACAGCCCTACCAGTAAACTCCTTCCCTTCAAACACTGAATTTCTATCCACAAGGACACTACACTGTTATCTGTTTCATGTAGAATATTTATTTTGTTTGGTTCAATTCCCTCTTTAACATATAGAGCAACCCCCCCCCCCCCCCCCCCCTCAATTTGATCCGCTCTATCATTGCGATATAATTTGTATCCAGATATGAACACTAATAAAAACAAGGGGCCTGATATTCAGCCCGAGGCAATAAGTGACTGGTAAGCCACTTTCAGCCGTAGGTTGAACGAACCCCAGATGTTCAATGTCAGGGCATGAGCGACTCCCAGCATTGAATATCTGGGTGTATCCAGTGACCCTGACATTAACCATGCATTGGCTGATATTTAGACAAAAATGGGCAAATATTTGGAGATAACCATTATGACTTGTTGTTTCTTGTTGCAGTGAAGATTTGCATGCCAGCTGGGGGTATTATCTATTCTATCAGAGAGGTCCACTGTGATCCACACAGCACACATTGTTTTGCTTTCTGAAGAGCCAAGACCTTGCTGAACTTTCAAATCATGCATTAAAACTCACATCTAAAGCGTGTTTTATTTATGAGTCAACATTATGCAGGCTTTATTGGGTGAAATCACCTCCAGAAAATGTAGCTTATTAAAATCATGGATCAAGTAGTTCAAAAGTAGAAAGAATGCTGACTGGAAAGTTAGACCTGCAGCAAGAAGATGCTTTTTGTGTGATACAGCTAAAAAAAAAAAGAAAAAAAAAAGACTAATATCTGGCAAGTCATCTTTTATTAAACGTATCACTCGTGTCTTCACTGCCAGCAGTGGACACATTTTGAAAGAAAAACAACGTCTAGCAAAATTGTGCAACAAGGTTCTCCTTTGATATCCCATTTCAATGTATTAATGGAGGGTTTGGGGGGTTCTTTTTGGCTATGTGAGAATCATAAGGCACATCTGCATTTCATTATATTTTAATATGTTCCCTAAGAAAACCAAGGGGTCCTTTTACTAAGCCTTGGGAAAAAGTGGCCTGTGGTAGTGTGGGCACGTGTTTTTTTGCACGTGCCGGGCCAGTTTTTATCATGTCTGGGAAAAAGGGCTTTTTTTTCAATAGGCCGGGAAAAGAGCCTGCAGTAAAATTGAAATCAGCACGCGCCTATTTACAGCCTGTGCCCTTAAAGCCACCTATTGATCTAGCAGTAAAGGCTCACGTGCTACATGTGCGGTGACCGGTCGGTGTGTGGCAACTGCCGATTAATGCCAGAAACGCCGTGCACAGTATAAAATAAAAAAAAATAATTTTTCCCGGTGGTATGTGCATGCTAGCCTGGCAGTAGTCTCGTTTTAGAACACACTGCACACAGATATATAAGCACACAACTATGGAATGCACTACCAAAAGCAGTGAAAACAATCTATGACCATCTAAACTTCAGGAAATCACTAAAAACCAACCTTTTCAAAAAGGCATACCCTACTGACCCAACATAAATGCCTGCATTCTGCAACACAGTAAAACCAACGATCGTACTGGACATTATATAATCTTCCCTCTCTTCGAACCCTATTTGACCACAACATCACTTGTATTCGTTTCTCTGCCGGACTTGGCTAACGCCTTACGGCACTATGTAAGCCACATTGAGCCTGCAAATAGGTGGGAAAATGTGGGATACCTCGCCTCACCCCATGCTTGGAACAAACTCCCTGAGCCCATACGCCAGGCCCCCTCCCTGCCCATCTTCAAATCATTGCTCAAAGCCCACCTCTTCAATGTCGCCTTCGGCATCTAACCACTACACCTCTACTCAGGAAATCTAGACTGCCCCAACTTGACATTTCATCCATTAGATTGTAAGCTCCTTTGAGCAGGGACCATCCTTCTTTGTTAATTTGTACAGCGCTGCGTAACCCTAGTAGCGCTCTAGAAATGTTAAGTAGTAGTAGTAGTAGTAATAAATAGATAAATAGATAGATAGAGCGTACCACGCCTTTGTAAAAGGGCCCCCAAGTGCCTTCCATTTTCTTCACATAATTGCAAAATGTAGCCAGAAATAGATTGTGCATGTGAGGTATAAGAGAAAAGGTAAACAAGTCAGTACTAAGTGTAAAAGTACTTTACGGAGCAGAATACTGTTATATAAGAGAGCTGAAAAGAACAAAAAGGGCCCAATATTCAAAAGGGTTTAACCAGGCAGGAAAGGTTATAGAGGAATCAGCCCTCAGCAACAACTTGACTCGCCTTGCTATGTCTGGCTTTATTATGCTTTCTTGGCAAAGTTGACAAATTAAAGAGTAGTAAATCACCAGGACTGGATGGTATGTACCCAAGGATACTAAAAGAACTCAAGCATGAAATTGCTGATCTGCTATTAGTGATGCATATTTTATTTATTTATTTATTTATTACATTTGTATCCCACATTTTCCCGCATACCAGTAGGCTCAATGTGGCTTACAGGTTCCGGAGAGGAGAGTACCAACTCAGGGAATATATACAGAATGGAAAATAGAGTAACAGTAGGTGCAAGGAAGCTGATATGGTTCCGGAAAAGAGAGTACAACTCTGGGATGAATATATAGTAGCATTTGGAAGAATAATCCAAATCATAGTTATAATGTTTCCAATACTAATCATTTATATAGAGCTACTAGATGTATGCAGTACTGTACACATTATATGTAGGTACTTTTCTCTGTCCCTGGAGGGCTCACAATCTAAATCTTTACACCTGGGGCAATGGAGGGTCAGGTGACTTGCCCAAGGTCACAAGGAGCTGCAGTGGGAATTGAACCCAGGTTGCCAGGATCAAAGCCCATTGCACTAATCATTAGGCTACTCCACTTGAGTGGAGGAGTAGTGGTTAGTAACATATAGTAACATAGTAACATAGTAGATGACGGCAGAAAAAGACCTGCACGGTCCATCTAGTCTGCCCACGATAAACTCATATGTGTATACCTTACCTTGATTTGTACCTGTCTTTTTCAGGCACAGACCGTATAAATCTGTGCAGCAGTATTTCCCGCCTCCCAACCACCAGTCCCGCCTCCCATCACTGGCTCCGGCACAGACCCCGTATAAAAATCTGCCCTCCCCCATCCTAGCCTCTCAACCACCAACCCCTCTTCCCCCTGCCACCCAATTTCAGCTAAGCTTCTGTGGATCCATTCCTTCTGCACAGGATTCCTTTATGCCTGTCCCACGCATGCTTGAATTCCGTTACCGTTTTCATCTCCACCACCTCCCGCGGGAGGGCATTCCAAGCGTTCACCACCCTCTCCGTGAAGAAATACTTCCTGACATCTTTCCTGAGTCTGCCCCCCTTCAATCTCATTTCATGTCCTCTCGTTCTACCGCATTCCCATCTCCGTCAGTGGACTTTGATCCTGGGGAACTGAGTTTGATTCCCACTGCAGCTCCTTGTGACTCTGGGCAAGTCACTTAACTCTCCATTGCCCCTGGTACAAAATAAGTACCTGAATATATGTAAACTGCTTTGAATGTAGTTGCAAAAACCACAGAAAGGCAGTATATATCAAGTCCCATTTCCCTTTCCCACTTCCTCCCACACTCCCATCCAGCTTCTGCCCTATTTCCTTCCCAACCCTTGAGTCCCAACCAGCTTCTGCTCTACTCCCTTCCCCCTCCAAGTCCAATCCACCTTCTGCCCTGTACCCCTTCCTTACTCCCCTCCCCATGTCTCTTCAGCCTAACCTGCTCCAATCAAGCTTGTACTGGCAATGATTGAACAGGGTCATACAACAGCTCTGTCTCCTCATAGGGGCCAGTTGACACAATTTCTATGCTGCCCTTTGAAATATCAGTCCCTAAATTTATTTTGCCCCTATCATTTTATGTTAAATTACATGAAACAACATGTTGATAACATTTCTGTATACTGTTTTAAATCAGGGGTTTTTAACCCCTCAGGACACACCTAGCCAGTCAGGTTTTCAAGATATCTGCAATTAATATGCATGAGAAAAATTTGCATACACAACCTCCATTCTGAGCAAGTCTATCTTATTCATATTCATTGTGGGTATCCTGAAAATCTGGCTGGATAGGTGTGCCCTGAGAATTGGGTTCAGAACCCCTGCTTTAAATGAATGCACATCCCTAGCACAGTTGTGTAGAGGAAAGATTCCTTATATCTGAATCCAAATCATTGAAAACTCAATACAAGCTCAAACCAGAGAAAATAAAACCCTACTTATCTTTGACTGTGTTTCTCATGCTTGCAAGTTTAGCACATGTATGCAAATTAGGCAGTCATTATAAACTGTATGCATAATTCATAGCTTGACCTGCATGATAGTTTTCCATAAATATGGTGACAGTAAACTCTAGAATTTAATGTGTGATATTAGAGTGAAAGGAATGGAAATCACCTGCAAATACAAATGGTTTTATAAGATATGTTTGTTTGTCTAGAAAATAATTTATTATTGGATTTTTAAGAATTTTGTCAGTGAAAATCATTAGTACAATTTAAGTATATTTGTTTGGGTTGCCTAGCAACCAACTAGAATCCATTTGTTCACTTTATCTTGTCCTTGCTTAATTCTTTTGTACAATTTAACATACTGTTTATCCAAATACCTCAAAGTAACATTTTCCTTAAAACAGAAATAGATCCTTTTTATTTCTCTCCCTTTTGAACTCTGATAAGTGAAATAGCAGGAGCAATGAAGATGCATGAAGTTGTATGCTTTAATTTGGGGCTCATTTTAGAAACAATAAAACATCCAAAACCCAGCACAAAGCCGAAATATATATATACTAGCCGTTAAGCCCGTAACAACGGGCTAGTTTTTTGTTTTCCTATGGCCTGCCCCCGTCCACCAACCCTGGTCTCTCCCCTGCCCTCCCCCCATGTCCAGCAACCCTCCTCTCCCCCCTCCCATCCGCTCCATCCACCCGTGTCCATCAACTGTTCTCTCCATCCTCGGGCTCCCATCCACCGCGATTGTGATCTCCTGTGCCCTGCCGTCCCTGCTGCCGCCATTTTGCCGTCCCCACTGCCGCCACCACCTTTGACCCCCCCCCAGCGTCACCCCCCTCTTTCCGCCGTCGTCGTGTCATCAGTTCTCCATCGCTGTGTCTGTTTCCCTCAGTTCCTCCCCCTCTTTCCCTCCTCCTCCGATTTCCACGCCCATGTCCAAGCCCTCCTCCCTATTGGGCTGTACTGCTGGTGGAGGCGGGGCTTAGACTTCTACACTCTCAGCGTTCCGACTCTACTGCGCATTTGCAGGTGAGTCGGTCACTTGCCTTTTATATGTTTGATATATATATATTTTTTTTTGCCAAAACATCCAAATTGCTGTTTTTGAAGCTCATTTTAAGACATTTTTCTATGCAGTTCATCTGCAGTGCATCCAAATCACAAGGGGGCATGTTGGGAACAGGATTTGGGCTTTCCCAGAACTTGGCTGTTTTTCTGCCCATAATGGAAGAAAGCAAAAATGACCAGGGCTAAAAGTTAGATGTTTTGTCTAGGCCTTTTTCAATCACGACTAAGTCACAAAAAGGTGTCCTAAATGACCAGATGACCAAAGGAAGGATTAAGGCATCATTTCCACCCCCACCCCCCACCTTGCTCCACCAGTAGTCACTGAGCTGCTCCCACTCCCACCCCCAAAGGTGTGAAAGAAACAGTACATACCAGCTTCTATGACTGCTTCAGATGTTATGGCCAGTCCTATTAGAGTAGCAAGCAGGTCCTTGGAGTGGTCGGTGTAGTGTGCGGTAGAAAAGGGGACCTAGCCCATATCCCAACTGTCACACTTGTGGTGGAAAGTGTGAGCCCTCCAAAACTCACCAAAAACCTACTGTACCAACATACAGGTGACACCTGCAGACATAAGAGCTATTGTAGTGGTATACATTGGGTACAGTAGGTTTTTGGTGGGCTTTGGAGGTCTCCCCGTATAATATAAGAGGGTAACAATAAGATGTGTACCTGGAACCTTTTATGTGACGTCCACTGCAGCACCTCTTAGGGTGCCCCACTGCTCAGCTGGGATATCGCCTGGTGACTTGCCTGCCTGGTGCGAAGGTGGCGGACCTCACGCATCACCTAGATAGGATTTTAGATAGTGCTGGGGAGGAGCTGGCTGTCTTGGTACATGTTGGTACCGATGACTTAGGAAAATGTGGGAGAGTGGTTCTGGAAGCCAAATTTAGGCTCTTAGGTAGAAAGCTCAAATCCAGAACCTCTAGGGTAGCATTTTCTGAAGTGCTACTCGTTCCACGCACAGGGCCCAAGAGACAAGCAGACCTCCAGAGCCTCAATGCATGGATGATGGTGCAGGGAGGAGGGTTTTAGATTTGTTAGGAACTGGGCAACATTCTGGGGGAAGGGGGAGCCTATTCTGAAAGGATTGGCTTCACTTTAACCAGGGTGGGACCAGGCTGCTGGCATCGGCAGTTAAAAAGGAGATAGAGCAGCTTTTAAACTAGAAACTGGGGGAAGGCCGACAGTCGCTCAAAAGCACATGGTTCTGGATAAGGTATCTTTCAAAGATATCACCAAAATAGGGAAGATAGGGTATCCCGATAGTCACGTTACAAAAGAGACCATAGTAGATCAGGTGTCCTTAAATAAAAATAAAAATCAAAGATTGCAAACTAATACTGACAAGTACTGAGCATGATGTAAATAGGAACAACAAACATAGTTTGAAATGTCTACATGCAAATGCCAGACGCCTAAGAAATAAGATGGGAGAGTTAGAATATATTGTACTAAATGAAAAATAAGATATAATATGCATCTCTGAGACTTGGTGGAAGGAGGATAACCAATAGGACACTGTCATACCGGGGTACAAATTATATCGTAGTGATAGGGTGGATCAAATTGGTGGAGGGGTAGCATTGTATGTTAAGGAGAGCCTTGAATCAAATAGATTGAAAATTATGCAGGAAACAAAACACTTCTTGGAATCAGTATGGATTGAAATTCCATGTGTAAAGGGGAAAAGGATAGTGATAGGAGTGTACTACAGTCTGCCTGGCCAGGATGAATAGACGGATGCAGAAATGTTAAAGGAAACGCAAACAAACTGGGCAACACAATAATAATGGGTGATTTCAATTACCCTGATATTGACTGGGTAAATGTAACATCAGGGCACTCTAGAGAGGTAAAATTCCTTGACGGAATCAAGGTTTTATTTTCTATCCCTTTCCTAATAATTTCTAGCATCTGGTTTGCTTTTTTTTGGCCACCACCACACACTGGGCAGAAACTTTCAGTGTATTGTCTATAATGACACCTAGATCTTTTTCTTGGATGCTGACTCCCAAGGTGGACCCTAACATCAGGTAACTATGATTTGGATTATTCTTCCCAATATGCATCACTTTGCATTTGTCCACATTAAATTTCTTCAGCCATTTGGATGCCCAGTTTTCCAAGTTCCTATGGTCTTCCTGTAATTTTAGACAGTCCACATGTGTTTTAACAACTTTGAATAGTTTTGTGTCATCTGCAAATTTAATCACCTCACTTGTTCCAATTTCCAGATCATTTATAAACTAGTGAAAAAGGCCCGTTTCTGACAGAAATGAAATGGGCGCTAGCAAGGTTTTCCTCGGAGTGTGTATGTTTGAGAGAGTGTGTGTGAGATTGAGTGTGTGTGTGTGACAGAGAGAGAGACTGGGTGCGAGTGTGTCCGCGAGAGAATGTGTATGTGAGAATCAGAATGTGTGCCAGGGGCCCCTCCCTCCTCCGTCCCAGTTCCAGGGTCCCCCCTCCATCCCTCCCTCCGTCTCTCCGAGTTCCAGGGTCATCCCCCCCTCTGAGTTCCAGGGTCATCCCCCCTCCCTCTGAGTTCCAGGGTCCCCACCTCACAGTTCCATAGTGCGCCTCCCAGTTCCAGGGTCCCCCTATCAGTTCAAGGGTCCCTCCCCCTCCCTCCCCCTCCCTCCAAGTTCTATGGTCCTGTCCCCTCCCTCCCTCCCTCCCTCCGAGGTGCTTGGTGGGGGGGGGGGGTTGCTATTTGCTGTCAACCTAAGGAGACACTGCTTCTGGCGTCCAGCAGCTAAGTCCTGTCGTGACCCACAGGCAGCTGGAGCTCCCTCATACTCTTTCAGTGACACACATTGACAGGGAACGGCTGGATAAACTGTTTTATATGTAGTTTAGATTTCATGATATTGATATGTACCGATGTGTAGCTTTCAAATAAATGAAAAAGGTGTGCAGTAAGAAATCAAAAACAAAAACCTTTTGTCCTTTACCTGTAAAGGCGCAGTTTATCCAGTAGAAACAGCTTTAGACGTGTTTCAGATGGAAGAAGGGGAAAAACGACAATGTATATCAGCAGCTCGTATGTGTGCTTGGTTTTGAGTGTATAGGAATGACGGGTGTGTTGGGGAGTGGAAAATAGAGATTAACCAATGGGCCTCATTGCTTACATTGTAGTTGATTGGGTCAGTTCCACTCGTGTGTAGCAATCGTCCTGCTGCATGGCCAGAGTCGGAGAGGAGAGGGGGGTGCGGTGGAACGGTGAGCATTTGGCTGCGGGAGGGTGGATGAGGGGGAGTGTGCATGGAGGGACGGGGTGCAGTGGCGATTTTGTTTGGTTTTGAGTGAAAACGACAATGTGTATCAGCAGCTCGTAGGTGTGCTTGGTTTTGAGTGTATGGGAATGACGGCTGTGTTGGGGAGTGGAAATAGAGATTAACCAATGGGCCTCCTTGCTTACATTGTAGTTGATTGGGTCAGTTCCACTCGTGTGTAGTAATCGTCCTGCTGCATGGCCAGAGTCGGCGAGGAGAGGGGGGTGCGGTGGAATGGTGAGCGAGTGGCTGCGGAAGAATGGGTGAGGGGGAGTGTGGGCGGGGGGACGGGGTGCAGTGGCGATTTTGTTTGGTTTTCAGTGTATGGGAATGACGGCTGCGTTGGGGAGTGGAAACAGAGATTAACCAATGGGCTTCCTTGATTCGTTGAGTGTGTTTGCTCCGCCCTCGACGTCATCACGTCGTGATGCGAGGGCGGGGCAGACACTCATGGCCAAACCGGATATCTCGGCCGCCTCAAGTTTCCGGCTTGAGGCTTCATTCGAACGTTGGAGGTGCCTTTTATATAGAGAGATATGTTAAATAGCACCGGTCCCAGGAAAGATCCCTGCAGCACTCCACTATTCACCCTCTTCCATTGAGAAAAATGGGAATTTAACCTTACCCTCTGTTTTCTGTTCAATAACCAATTCCTAATCATCAGAAGGACATTGCCTCCTATCTTATCCTATTTTTGGACTTCACACATGGTTATTATTTTAAAAATTTATAGTCCACTCTATCTCAAAAAGTCTACTCAGAGTACAAGCAATAACATACACAATAATAATAATAAACAAACCAAAATAACAGGACAACAATACAAAAATAAAATATCATAAAATACGTGCATTTTCTAGACATGGCTGTGGGGCGGATCCTGTACCTAAATGAAACCATGTTAATTATGCACCGAGGATATCATAGTTGATACAAATGACTATTGACATGAAGTTAAATATATGATGTGCTACAGAATGTCCCTTAACCCCATGCAGTTTGATGTCTACCCACACATGAATCCTCTAAGCAAAACGTTTAATTTAGACCAATATTTTATCCTACATATAATTATGTGTTTCTGAACCATCACTGCAATGATAAAAGTAAGAGACTTTATCTCCACAGCAAGCTCTCAAGACATGAATAATTTGAATTTAAATAGAACAAATAATAGTAATTGTCTGTAGTAATTGAATGACATGTTGGACATTTTAATCATCACTTTTTCAGAGATACAATAAAACTTCAAATATTTGTCTATGGCATGTGCCAATACAATATTTCTTTCTTGGAATTTGTGATTGCGTGAACTGAATTGGGCAGGAGACCCTCATAAAAGTACAGACAAAGAAGGAAGTAAAACAAAACTCCTTTACAACTCCTGTACAACAGGCATGGACGCTGTTCAAAAATACCATCCTGGAGGCCCAGGCAAAACATATTCCACTAATTAGAAAAGAAAGACGGAACTCCAAAAGACAGCCGGCCTGGTTGAAAAGTGAGGTGAAGGAAGCTATTAGGGCTAAAAGAAATGACTTCAGAAAATGGAAGAAGGAACCATCTGAAAATAACAAGAAGCAGCATAAGGAGTGTCAAAGTGTCACCCAACGTGTAATTAAACTCTGGAATTCGTTGCTGGAGAACTTGGTGAAGGCGGTTAGCTTGGCAGAGTTTAAAAAGGGGTTAGACGGTTTCCTAAAGGACAAGTCCATAAACCGCTACTAAATGGACTTGGGAAAAATCCACAATTCCAGGAATAACATGTATAGAATGTACGTTTGGGAAGCTTGCCAGGTGCCCTTGGCCTGGATTGGGCGCTGTCGTGGATAGGATGCTGGGCTCGATGGACCCTTGGTCTTTTCCCAGTGTGACATTACTTATGTACTTATGTAAAGCAAGTGCAAGGCGCAGATAAAGAAGGCCAAGAGGGATTACGAAAAAAAGATAGCATTAGAGGCAAAAAAACATAGTAAAAAATTTTTTTGGTATATTAAAAGCAGGAAACCGGCAAAAGAATCGGTTGGGCCGCTGGATGACCGAGGGGTAAAAGGGGCGATCAAGGAAGACAAAGACGTAGCGGAGAGATTGAATGAATTCTTTGCTTCGGTCTTCACCGAGGAAGATTTGGGTGGGATACCGGTGTCGGAAATGATATTTCAAGCGGACGAGTCGGAGAAACTTACTGACTTCACGGTAAACCTGGAGGACGTAATGGGGCAGTTCAGCAAACTGAAGAGTAGCAAATCTCCTGGATCGGATGGTATTCATCCTAGAGTACTGATAGAACTGAAAAATGAGTTTGCCGAGCTACTGCTAGTGATATGCAATTTATCCTTAAAATCGAGCGTGGTACCGGAAGATTGGAGGGTGGCCAATGTAACGCCCATTTTTAAAAAAGGTTCCAGGGGAGATCCGGGAAATTATAGACCGGTGAGTCTGACGTCGGTGCCGGGGAAAATGGTAGAGGCTATTATTAAAAACAAAATTACAGAGCACATCTGAGGACATGGATTACTGAGACCGAGTCAGCAAGGCTTTTGTGTGGGGAAATCTTGCCTGACCAATTTACTTCAATTCTTTGAAGGAGTAAACAAACATGTGGACAACGGGGAGCCGGTTGATATTGTGTATCTAGATTTTCAAAAGGCGTTTGACAAGGTACCTCATGAAAGGCTACAGAGGAAATTGGAGGGTCATAGGATAGGAGGAAAAGTCCTATTGTGGATTAAAAACTGGTTGAAGGATAGGAAACAGAGAGTGGGGTTAAATGGTCAGTATTCACAATGGAGAAGGGTAGTTAGTGGGGTTCCTCAGGGGTCTGTGCTAGGACCGCTGCTTTTTAATATATTTATAAATGATTTAGAGATGGGAGTAACTAGCGAGGTAATTAAATTTGCTGATGACACAAAGTTATTCAAAGTCGTTAACTCACGACAGGATTGTGAAAAATTACAGAAGGACCTTACGAGACTGGGAGACTGGGCGGCTAGATGGCAGATGACGTTTAATATGAGCAAGTGCAAGGTGATGCAAGTGGGGAAAAAAGAACCCGAATTATAGCTACGTCATGCAAGGTTCCACGTTAGGAGTTACGGACCAAGAAAGGGATCTGGGTGTCGTCGTTGATAATACACTGAAACCTTCTGCTCAGTGTGCTGCTGCAGCTCGGAAAGCGAATAGAATGTTGGGTATTATTAGGAAATGTATGCAAAACAGGTGTGAGGATGTTATAATGCCGTTATATCGCTCCATGGTGCGACCGCACCTTGAGTATTGTGTTCAATTCTGGTCGCCGCATCTCAAGAAAGATATAGTGGAACTGGAAAAGGTGCAGCGAAGGGCGACGAAAATGATAGCTGGGATGGGACGACTTCCCTATGAAGAAAGACTAAGGAGGCTAGGGCTTTTCAGCTTGGAGAAGAGATGGCTGAGGGGAGACATGATAGAGGTATATAAAATAATGAGTAAAGTGGAACAGGTGGATGTAAAGCATCTGTTCACGCTTTCCAAAAATACTAGGACTAGGGGGCATGCGATGAAACTACAGTGTAGTAAATTTAAAACAAATCGGAGAAAATGTTTCTTCACCCAACGCATAATTAAACTCTGGAATTCGTTGCTGGAGAACGTGGTGAAGGCGGTTAGTTTGGCAGAGTTTAAAAAGGGGTTAGACGGTTTCCTAAAGGATAAGTCCATAAACCGCTACTAAATGGACTTGGGGAAATTCACAATTCCAGAAATAACATGTATAGAATGTTTGTACATTTGGGAAGCTTGCCAGGTGCCCTTGGCCTGGATTGGCCACTGTCGTGTATAGGATGCTGGGCTTGATGGACCCTTGGTCTTTTCCCAGTGTGGCATTACTTATGCACTGAAGCCTGTTATCCCACAGGCACAGTGAATAAGGACTATAGGCTGGCCTTAACCCCACAGTACATACACATATAAACATCTACTTGCCAGGTTTTACCACACGGGTCTGCCTCCCATCAGACCTCAAGAACAGTGTCCTTATGAAGCATAAAGTCAAGCTTAGTCTACTTGTATCAGGTTTGGGTAGCTTACTTACAAGCTGTGTGGAGACCCACACTCCAGGGTGGCTTCTCTCCTCCCAGGGCCTCTGTATCGAGGCCTCCCTTTCTCTCTCACTGACTCAGGGCTTTAACACCCTCCTGGCCTGAGCCCCACCCCTCTGACTTAGCTAGTGCCACCTGCTGCAAGGAGGCTGAACTGCATCATCCATGAGGGAGTGTTCTTCATTATACTATCCACACCCTCATGGAATTAAATAACTTTATATGTCACATGATGCAACATGGTTATATATAGTATGAATTGGTGTAGATTTACTAAAGGATATTGCCATTTTACTGCATGCTATCATGCATTAACATGTGTTATTTACTGCAGGTCACATTTTTATTCAAAGAGACTTTTGTATTAATAATGAGTGTTAATATGCATTAAATTAGTGCCTATTAACATGATAACATGCTTTAATAAATCTAGCCAGTTTGCATTAAAGGTAGAGTAGCGATGGTAAAGCTGCCAGTTGGCAAACAGAAACCCTTCCATTTGTGACCTTCCCCCCTCCCAGCAGAAAAACAGAAAATTCATCACCCCCTAAGACAGAATTCCCACTCCCTACAAAAAAAGCAATTCTTTACAATATCCCTTCCTGTGCCACCAGACAAAACCTTCCCTCCTAGCAATTAAACTTTCCTCCCAGCAGACGTAGCAACTACTTCCCCCTCAGGCAGTCCTCCTCAGCCAGCATAAGAACCCTTCTCTCACCGGACTCTCCCTAGAAACCACCAGACACAGACAGCATCATTCAAAGAGCCTTTCTTCTCCATAGGTAGGAGGGTGCCAATCAACTGTTAATCCAGATAGTGATTTCAAAATGACACCTGGACTGGCAAGAAGGAAACCAGCTCCTTCCTGCATATGGAGATGAAAGGTACTTCAGATGTGGTACTTGGGACTTTGGGATAGGGGCAGGGGGTGGGCAGAGCTTGCAAGACTCAGAGGCTTCTTGCAGGTCTCTAGTGAGTTTGTGTTTATGCCGGTTCGAGCATGGGAAGGGGGTTACATTTTCTCCTCAGGAATGATGGTTGCTAAGGGGGGATTCGGTTTACTGAAGGAAGGAGAGTTGTTTAGTGGAGGTTTAATATATCAGGTGCAAGACATTTTGTTTGCTAGGGCGTTTATTATTGGAAAGGGATTTTGATCTGCTGCGGGTGGTACCTGAGCATAGGTGGCTATGAAGATAACCATCAGAGCAATTCCATAGACTACTGCCTAGAGGTATGTGCCACTTAGGCACATTGAAGGTGCCATTAATTAATAGGTGCCTATCCTGCTTATTTTCGAAGGAGATGGCCGGCCATCTTCTGACACAAATCGGGAGACAGCCGGCCATCTCCTAAACCCGGCCAAATCAGTATAATTGAAAGCCGATTTTGGCCAGCTTCAACTGCTTTCCGTTGCAGGGCCGGCCAAAGTTAAAGGGGTGTGTCGGCAGGGTACCGAAGGCGGGACGGGGATGTGGTTATGGAAAAAAGAAAGCTGGCTCTGACGAACACTTGACCGGCTTTACTTGGTCCATTTATTTTTAGGACCAAGCCTCAAAAAAGTGCCCCAATTGGCCAGAGGACCACCGGAGGGAATCGGGGATGACTTCCCCTTACTCCCCTAGTGGTCACCAACCCTCTCCCACCCAAAAAGAAAATGTTAACATTTTTGTGCCAGCCTCAAATGTCATACCCAGCTCCCTGACAGCACTTTGCAGGTCCCTGGAGCTGTTTTTAGTGGGTACTGCAGTGCACTTCAGGCAGGCGGACCCAGGCCCATCCCCCCCTACCTGTTACGCTTGTGGTGGTAAATGGGAGCCCTACAAAACCCACCACAAATCCACTGTACCCACATCTAGGTGCCCCCCTTCACCCATAAAGGCTATGGCAGTGGTGCACAGTTGTGGCTAGTGGGTTTTGGGGAGGTTTTGAGGGGCTCAGCACACAAGGTAAGGGAGCTATGTACCTGGGAGCTTTTTCTGAAGTCCACTGCAGTGCCTCCTAGGGTGTCTGGTTGGTGTCCTGGCATGTGAGGGGGACCAGTTCACTACAAATGCTGGCTCCTCCCATGACCAAATGCATTGGATTTGGCCAGGTTTGAGATGGCCGCCATTAGTTTCCATTATCACCGGAAACCGATGGTGGCCATCTCTAACGCCGGCCCAAATGTTGAGATTTGGCCGGCCCCGACCGTATTATCGAAATGAAAGATGGCCGGCCATCTTGTTTCAATAATGCCCCCTCCACGTTACTCCACTCATTATTTTATAGATCTCTATCATATCTCCCTCTGTCCCTTTGCTACTTCTTTTCCAACATGGGTAGAAGTGCTCCTGCTTTTAACCGCATAGGTACTTATATTCTCTCACAGAGGATGGTGAGCAGCTTTCTGTCGGGCTTTGCTTGTGGGTAAATAGCCGTTCACTATGGGAAAAGCTTTCAACAATGCCTTCTCCGTGACAACATATAAACCCCCTAATTCTGTAAAAGTTGCCAAAAATGGCATGTGCAAATTGGGGCGTGTGTCCAATTTGCACACGCAATTTAATTAGATAACAAGCCAATTAGCACCAATAATTGGGTTTTTAACAAGCAATTTTTTGCAGTAATTACATTGAATTAAATTTTACACACGTAAACTTAGGTGCGGGATCTGCACCTACATTTTACACGCAATCTGAAAAAGGGGGCACAGAAATGGGAGGGTCATGGGTGGAATGGGGGCTTTCCTAAGGTTAACGCATGTTGTTATAGAATAACATGGATATGCATCTAATATAGGAATGCGCATTTGTATCTCATTTCAGTTGGTGCAAATGGCCATGCCTAAAGTTAGGCGTGATTTCCAGGCATAAGCGCTATTCTATAAACCACACCTAACTTTAAGTGCAGCTTATAGAACAGCGTTTTTTTGGTGCCATATATAGAATCTAGCCCAAAACACTGCACATGCTAGCCAAAGTGCAATCAATATTTTAGGCTTACACACACTTTAACATGGAGCGATCCTTGTATGCGCAGCCTAAGAATCCTATGGCAATCTATAGAAAATGCTGCAAAAAATTTGATAAAATGTCTTTTCTAGACTGCATATTAAGCATGATATTTGACATACTTTTTTGCATTTACCATTTGTATGTTTCTACAAAATACAGGGATCAAACAACAAAAACCCAAGAAAATCCCAAAAAATGTAGTTTGGAAATAATTTTTACAGTGCTGGCATCTAATTCACAAGGTTACTACCCTTAAATGAATTATTAAATAAACATGACCTCAAATCTCCCGATGGGACAAACACATAAAGTGATAAATATGCCACCATCAAACATGGGAGTCCAGTAATATCATTGGTCAGAAACGAGGTAAGAGGAGAAAAAAGAACTGACACAAAAATCTCCCCTAAAAAGGGAGAAAAATTGCTGGTTCAATCACTTAGCAGCTCCATAGGAAAAGTATTAGAACATTTGCATATGCAGAAACCATTAGAAATAGAAACAGTTCATTGTGAATCTATATAATTGCATGTGCAATCAAAGACTTTTACAGTATAAAGGAAGACTTCTGTTGAATGGGTAGGAGCTACAACTGAGTCTGTCCCTTCAGTAATCTGGAACTCTGGGGCTTTGCCATCCTACTTGCAGTGGAAAATTAAGAGTCTGAAGGTTATCACTGATTCATCTCTTTCTCTAAATTTCTGTTTTTTAGAAAATCCTTCTGAGCCTTATACTTAGGCAAATTAGAGCTTTTTGAGTGAGACTGACCTCAGGCTAATCATACATACTGTCACCCTCTCCCTTCTAAATGATTAACCAAGAGACTTTTGTTCCACCTGCAGCTATGGAAAAATACAGCTGCTAAAGTAATTTTGAGAAGGGAAAAGATGGGAGAGAATGATGCCTTTTTAAGTGATTATTTAATTGGCTTTCTATTGATTTGCAAATCTTGTTTAAACTTCTTACATTCATTTCTCAAATTCTTCTTGGGAGTGGTACTAAGTACTTGCAACTTTATGTCTCAAAATATAGTCCTGCAAGAGCATTGTACTTACAAATGGACTTCTGTATTGTTAGAAGACAAAGGACAATATTACTATGGATTTTTAAAAAAAAAAGGTCCTTGAAAGATGTAATCCTTTATAAAAAGCCTGACATGGCCATGTTTCACCCTCAGGCTGCTTCAGGAGTACAATGATAACAGCAAATCCCAGGGTCAAACAAAAAGTTATTTCAGTAACAGGCACTGCCTGGTTACTACTGGGTTAGGGCGGAAGCCCTTACCACTGCCTCAATGGATGGTGGTAAGTGCTTCCCCCTGAAATGGCCACGCAGCAAGTGCTTCACTTGCCACACAGCCATTTCCTGAAAAAAGACCTGCCTTTTACCTGCTGCGGTAAAAGGGGGGCCTTGGCGCACGTCAAAAACATGTGTCGATGCCAGTGCAGGCCCACTTTTGCCGTTGCTTTTTAAAAGGACCCCTTAGCCAGTAAGCCAACTGGACAAAGGTCCACCTTCTAGCTTCCCTTACCAAACATAGGATCCCTTTTACTAAAGCTTTACTGAAAGGGCCCCTTAACTGCTAAAATACTTCCTGAAAGGAGATAAGGAGGAAAAGTCCTCAAAGTGCAAGACAAGGAACTAGATAGTACTTCCAGTCCATCCACTTACACCCATAGTTCCCATCAACGAAGTCCTAAGATCCAGACTCAGAGAAATCCTATGATCTAGACTCAGAGAAATTAGCAAATTAGCAAACTGATCATGATTTGGGCTAATTTTTATACTCCCAGATTATGTTAATGGCTGAGTACCAAGTTTATTCACTAAAAAAAATAAAAGTTCCCTTGAACTAACCACACTTCTAATAATCTTGTCTGTAAAACATTCCTCTTAGCTAATCTACATCTTTGTATACGCACCACTAGTCCACTATGAGAAAGAAGGACCCTATTCCATTGGAGCAGTGGGGAACATAAGACATGGATTGTGTCATCTGATGAGCTTGACAGCACTTTAAGAAAGGTTACAGGAGATTTGAACAATGGAAGTGGTGGACTAGGATAGAAAATAAATTGCATTGGTCTTTCTCAGATGAGTGTGGACCATCAAGACCAATGTGGTGTACTTGGCCAATGAGCAAGGGTAGCAGATATGCCAGGCAAGGGGGTGGGTGGAAACTTGGTGAAAAGATCAACACTGGGAAGCGATGAACAGGCATGAATACCTGCCACAGATGCCAGTGCAGTCCGAGGTGGACAATATATTTTAAATTATTTCCTAATTTTTGATTTGGATTGAAATTATTTGATTTTTTTGTTTGCAAACCTTGAATGCTTGCTCTTTCCCATTTATTTTATGGATTTCCTTACAAATTATATTGTTTTATTTTCTACACTGCCTTGACTTGAGAAACAAAAGGAGGATTTATTGCTGTGACATCTAATTCTTGTTACGAATGAAACCTTATCCAAGGTGCCCAATAATGCAAAATTCCATTTGACCACCAAGACATCAAGAGGACCTGTTCCTAAATAGTTATTTGCTGTAAAATCTCCAGTGCTCTCCTCTTATGGCATAACTTTATAGTCTGTCACTGAATAGGTGAGAGCGCTAACACAGAGATCTTAATATTGGGCTAGACTGTCATGAGGTAGGATCCAGAGAGATTCCATATGCATGTTAACCTGAAAACTGTGGCTAAAATAATTAATTTAAAAGTAAGCTATTTTCTCATTTCTCCTAGGGATGTGTATGGCCATCTACCTTAGCATATTATTGCTCCCTATTATAAAACTTTTCAGCACAACTAATTTGCTGGTAAGGTAGACTGGCATACTGCTATGATGTGAGAAGATGATAATCTGTCAAAATAGAATCAGCACAGTGGGTATCAAATTAATTTATTTCTTATGCATAATGGAATTTCTCTAGGTCACCTTTCTTCCTTTATATCAACTGCTATTAACAAATCCTCCTTCACTTTCACCCATTAGATAAACATTTCCCGTTTCAGAAATCTTTGATTTGATTTTATTAAATTAATATTCTGCTTCACATACTAAAATATCAAAGTGTATTACACATAATACATAAACAATCCCATCTTAAATATTTATCTTCTTTGTCCCCTAATCTTTAGAGATTTCTAAGCTATCTCCTCTCATGCATCATATTGCCTTCCCTGATTCTTTGTTGTCTGATGTAGAAATGTAATCCATTCCCACTTTTTTCATTCTGGGGCATCGAACTGGAGGATAACTTTGTATAGGCCATTTTGATAGTGTGAGCAAGGCTTAGGCGCGGAGCCTTCACAAGCACAGCCAAAGAGAAGTATAAAAGTAAAACAAAACTCTATTAATGTGTTCAAACCAGATATGCTGAAACATGTTCACTTCACAGGTGTGGCAACTTAATTTTAGAAATAAAGCCTCCTGGCAAGTCACTTACAGTCTTCACAAAGGGGCTGGCTTCCGCCAGATCCCACAATCACAGGCCTGCCTCTAGCCTGGCCACAAAGGATCAGCACTTTCACAGTGCTCAAAAGAAAATCTGTATTTATTTGTTTGTTTATTTATTTGTTACATTTGTATCCCACATTTTCTCACCTCTATGCAGGCTCAATATAGCTTACATAGTACCAGAAAGGCGTTTGTAGATTCCCGTGCAAACAAATACAATGTGATGTTATGGTAGGATGGTTTATATGTCAGAGCCACAATAAGAATCATAGAGCGGAGGAGTAGAGTTCTGTTCATTACGTGCTTTAGTTTTCTTGTGTAGCCGAGGTCAGGCATTTAGGTAGGATCGGGAGGGTATGCCTTTTAAACAGGGTGGTTTTTAGTATTTTCCGGAAATTTAGGTGGTCGTACGTCGTTTTTAAGGCTTTTGGGAGCGTGTTCCATAGTTCTGTGCTTATGTAGGAAAAGCTGGATGCATAAGTAGATTTGTATTTAAGACCTATACAGCTTGGGTAGTGTAGATTTAGATATGTTCGTGTTAGATCGGATGCGTTTCTGGTTGGTAAGTCGATTAAGTCTGTCATGTATCCAGGCACTTCGTCGTAGATGATTTTGTGAACCATAGTGCAGATTTTAAAGGCAATGCGTTCTTTGATTGGGAGCCAGTGCAGTTTTTCACAGAGGGGTTTTGCACTTTCAAATCACGTTTTTCCAAATATACTATAGCCAATCTTCTGTGCGAAAATGTATACTGGAGAGCTGCTCTTGTTTTTCCTGGGCCTCTCTGACTTGTCTCTGCTCTAGGGTTTTATTTGCTTTGACTGAACCATACCCTTCTGCAAAGTACTTGGGACACACCTTGCCATCCTTTGGATTCCAGCTCAATTCAGCCTCTACTGAGACTACTTTACTTTTAGCCATCGTTTTCCCTCACTTTTAACCCTCCTTGGCCCCTATAACCCAGCATCTTTACAACAGTCCTTGGCTAAGGGCCAAAGACAGAAGGTCCCTCAGATCCCAGTATGTAGTTACCTTAAATTTGGCCAGTAGGTGTCACTGTTGTATGGTAGCTTTAGTTCTCTCATCACTGGGGCTGCAGCATCCCCAGCCCCTACCAACCCAAGGAAAAGGAGCTGGTTTCATGAACTGAACCTGGGTCTCCTGCATGTAAGTAAGCAGTGTATAGCAGTGTTGGTGCTAAGTCATTGAGCAGGTTCTAAAAATTATTTTTATAACAAGGCAGCCATGGTCCTACTGAGCATCCTCTTATCAAGATGGTAGGGGGGAAGGAAGGAGCCTAAAACCTTTAAAACATGCTAGCAAAAGGATAGTGAGGTGAAGGTGAAGAAACACAGATCTATGCTAGATAAATGGCTGCTAAGAAATCACATTAGCTGTAGGAGACATAAATTGCTTGTAAAATATTCATCTGCGTCATGTGCTGAAGGTCAGCATTTAATGAATTTGGCTCTGTGGATGATGGTACAGACTAAAGACATTAGGCCTAATTTAATAAAGATTTGTTTTACATAGGCATGGAATGGGAAAAAAGACCTTTACGAATAGGGCCCATTGCCTGTTTAAATGTGTTCATCCCTGCCTAAAAAAAGAGATCATTATCAAATCTGATGTTTTCTTTATTAAATCAGACACATTGCCTATTGGATCAAATGCATCACCTGTCAAATCAGATGATTCATACATTAAATTACAGTTGACAGCTACTGAATTAAATACATCAACTATTGAATTATACTTGCTATCAAGTAAATTGTATCAATATTAAATCAAAAGCATTGCTTCTTATACAGATCTTTCACATGATACGATAAACAAATTGCAAGGAAGATATGATTTAAGACAGTGAGACCTTGAGTTCTGAAGAACTACTCTGTGCTATAGAACTTGCACTTTGAAGCTGGCGATGAACCATATCTATTTGTTTTGGAACAAACTGTGCCTCTTTTATGTATCTTGCGAATAAGGGCCAGCCCTACGCATGAGAGGCTGTGATTTGGCATATGGTCCCTCTTTTTGGCCCCTACTAATTTATGCAAATACTTTTGCAAATTAGGCACTAAAGTGAGTCTCTGTCACATCTACCACAGGCTGCCTCAGTTACCAATAACCCTTTCAACTAAATTGACCCTCTATCCACACTATAGTCAAAAAAATAACAACCCAAAGTGGATAATATTACTAATACCAAACTGAGAAAAGAAAAGAAAGGTAAAAACCTCAGAGGTCCATGGTAAGTCAACGGGGCCCAATGTCAGTTGAAGCTCTATATCCCTGATGAAGCTGGAGGGTGAAACGGGCTCCATTGGTACAGGTAAGTGTGCTGCATTTTATATATAAAAGAAACATAAAAATAATAATTTGGGGGTAAAATAAAAGATGTGAAATGAATGAGTATTGATGAAAGGGTTTTTGCTGATGATAGATTGAGGTCCAGTGTGAATAGCCCTGAGTAAGTTTTAATGAAGGGTTAAAAGAGTATTCCACAGACCGGTCCGCTAAGGTGTTGTATTACCATAGACCTCTAAAGCTTTTCCCTTTCTTTTCTTTTCTTTTCTCAGTTTGGTATTAGTAATATTATCCACTTTGGGTTGTTATTTTGTCAGTTACTAATAGGCCACTTACTAATAGGCCATTTTGATACTTTTTAAAATTGCTATCATGGTGCCAGCAGTCCTTTATGGGGGCCTTTTTGCTAAGCTGTGTTGAGTGGCTAGAGCAGGTTATACTGAATGGAAGACATTTTGCTGCACATCCATGTTACTGTCTACTAGCTATTAGGGAATGGGACTTATATACTGCCTTTCTGTGGTTTTTCCAACTACATTCAAAGCGGTTTACATAAACCAGCCAGCACAGTAAAAAACCTGCATTACTGCTTAACATGGGAGTGGGCGTGAGTAGGGCGGAGCAGAGGAGTGGACTGCTGTAACAACTAGCACATGGGGAGGTGGGGGCTCAAATCGAAGGGTGCCAGGGGGGACAAAAGTGGTGGGGATTGGATGTGGGAGTGGGGATGCCACAGAGGGTGTGCTGTCACAATAGTGCTTTGATTGGTGGTTAGGCCCGCACCGTGTTACATGCAGGGACAGATAGGGCTAGATTCTATACATGAGGCCTAAAAAACATCAGTGCTGAAAAAATAGCGCTAAGCGCTAAACCGTGCTTAAAGTTAGGTGCGGTTTATAGAATAGCGCTTACACCTGGGAATCACACCTAAGTACATAAGTACATAAGCATCGCCATGCTGGGACAGACCATCGAGCCCAGCACCCTGTCACCGACAGCGGCTGAAAGAACAAGCAATTTGCCCCGTTCATCCTAGAAATACTGCATTATTCTCTCGTCCATTCAATAACATTCTATGGCTTTTTCCTCCAGGAAGCCGTCCAACCCTTTTTTGAAGTCCGCTAAGTTAACTGCCTTAACCACCTTTTCCAGCAGCATTGAGTGAAGAAAAATTTCCTCCGATTCGTTTTAAATTTACCACACTGCAGCTTCATCACATGCCCCCTTGTCCTAGTATTTTTGGAAAGCGTAAACAGATGCTCCACATCGACCTGTTCCATTCCACTCATTATCTTATAGACCTCTATCATATCTCCCCTCAGCCACCTTTTCTCCAGGCTGAAGAGCTCCAGCCTCTTCAGCCTATCCTGATAGGGAAGTCGTCCCATCCCCTGTATCATCTTTGTCACCCTTCTCTGCACCTTTTCCAATTCCGCTATGTCTTTTTTGAGGTGCGGCGACCAGAATTGAGTGGAGGAGTAGCCTAGTGGTTAGTGCAGTGGACTTTGATCCTGGGGAACTGAGTTTGATTCCCACTGCAGCTCCTTGTGACTCTGGGCAAGTCACTTAACCCTCCATTGCCCCGGTACAAAATAAGTACCTGAATATATGTAAACCGCTTTGAATGTAGTTGCAAAAAACCTCAGAAAGGCGGTATATCAAGTCCCATTTCCCATCAATACTCAAGGTGCGGTCGCACCATGGAGCGATACAACGGCAGAATAATACCCTCATTTTTGTTTTCAATCCCTTTCCTAATGATACCCAACATTCTATTTGCTTTCCTAGCCGCAGCAGCACATTGAGCAGAAGGTTTCAACGTATCATCAACGATGACACCTAGATCCCTTTCTCGGTCCGTGACTCCCAACACTGAACCTTGCATGACGTAGTTATAGTTTGGGTTCCTCTTTCCCATATGCATCACTTTGCAATTGTTCACATTAAACGTCATCTGCCATTTAGACGCCCAGTCTCCCAGTCTTGTAAGGTCCTCTTGTAGTTTTTCACAATTTTCCCGCGATTTGACTACTTTGAATAACTTTGTGTCATCAGCAAATTTGATTACCTCACTAGTTACCCCCATCTCTAGGTCAATTATGAATATGTTAAAAAGCAGAGGTCACAGCACCGATCCCTGGGGGACCCCGCTAACTACCCTTCTCCATTGCAAATATTGACCTTCTAACCCTACTCTCTGTTTCCTATCTTTCAACCAATTTTTAATCCACAGTAAGACACTATCTCCGATCCCATTTCCCTCTAATTTCCTCTGTAGTCTTTCATGAGAGACCTTATCAAACGCCTTCTGAAAATCTAGATACAGAATATCAACTGGCTTACCTTTGTCCACAAGTTTGTTTACCTCTTCAAAGAAATGCAGCAGATTAGTGAGGCAAGACTTCCCTTCACTAAATCCATGTTGACTTTGTCCCATTAGTCCATGCTTTTGAATGTGCTCTGTAATTTTGTTCTTGATAAAAGTCTCTACCATTTTGCCCAGCACCGACGTCAGACTCACCGGTCTATAATTTTAGGCGTGGCCATTTGCACCAACTAAAACATGGTGCAAGTCCTGATACCAAATTTAGATAAGTATTGTCCTGATTCTATAACTATAGGCATAGATTCTAGAAATGCCCCCGATCCGCCCATGACCCTCCCATTTCTGTGTCCCCTTTTCAGACTTGGGTGTAAAATTTAGGCACAGATCCTGCACCTAAATTTATGAGCGTAACTGCTAATTAAATCCAATTAGCACTAATAAATACTTGTTAAAATGCCAATTGTCAGTGCTAATTGGCTCATTATTCAATTGTGCATACAAATTGGCTACATGCCCAAATTTGTGTGTGCAACTCAAAGCATCATATATAGAATCCAGGACATAGTGCAGAGGTGGCTGGTTCAAATCCCACTGCTGCTCCTTGTGATCTTGGGCAAGTCACTTAACCCTCCATTGCCTCAGGTACAAACTTAGATTGTGACAGAGAAATATCCAGTGTACTTGAATGTAACTCACCTTGAGCTACTACTGAAAAAGGTGTGAGCAAAATGGAAATAAAAAAGAAATATCTGACACTACATGTAGTGCAGTTCCATGTGATAAGTGACTGCCCTATGTGTTAAAAGCACGGCAGATGATGGACACCCCTTGTATTTACTACACAGGCTTTTCATTTACTGTGCATTAGTTTTTGCAAGTTCCATTACATTACATTTGAAAGCACTTGTGGGCTCACTCACTGATTCTCAGTTTGAGTCAGATGTTAAATTGCACCTGATGCTATGAATTCTGTTCATAAGATGCCAACCATACAGTACAGTGATTGATGAGGAAGAGAATGGCACAAACATTTCACCTAATTTCAAGGTCATAAATTACTAAAAATTACTAAACTGTTTGGAAATGGTTAAGTGGACTGTGTGGGGATTGTAAGCTGAAAAGAAGTAATCAAGAAGTAATCAACACGGCTACCAGACCTCTCTACTTAAGCTAAAAAGAAGAAACCATAGTGGTAGGACCTTGAAAGATAGACTTTCTTCCTACCCACAATGACTTCAGAGGTTTTTATAGCGTTCCAACCCCTTCCTAACTAGAAACACTCTGGAGGTACCACAGGGCTACTACATAACAAATATTTGCTATGTAAATTTATGATGTAAATTAAACCGATGGTGGACTCAAATTTGAGCCTACCACACTGATGTAATTACATATTTGAAGCAACCAATAGGTAAGTGTATCCATAAAAGAATAATGATCAAAAAGACCAAGGAGACCTGATTCTCTAAGAGTTTTTATTCTCTATGCCAAAGCAATTCCAAGAGACCAGGGCCGTCGAGCGACAGAGCCGGGCCCAGGGCAGGGCTGCTGCAGCCATCGATGCCGTCACCCTCCACTTGGGCCACAACCACCATCATCCCCCCATTCAGGCCACAGCCACCGCAACCGCCACCACTGCCCTCCGCCTCCCCTCACTCAGGCCACTACCGCCTCCCGCCCCCTACATTCCTGCGTCTGCTCCTCCCTCAATCTGTCACTCTCCTGCTCTTGTGTGCAGGGACCAGGTTATCGTGTTAATGCAATCAGGGCCACTTTTACCCAGGGGCGTATCTGAACTGCGGCGGTAGGGGGGGCCAGAGCCAGAGAGGGGGGGCACATTATAGCCCCCCCCCCGCCGCCGCCGCCGCCGCCGCCGCCGCCATTGCCGATCCCCCTCCCCCCAGCCGCTGCCATTGCTAACCCTCCCCCTCCGTTGCTCGCCTACCTTCGCTGGCGGGGGACCCCAACCCCCGCCAGCCGAGGTCCGCGTCCTCCTGCCGCTGCCGGCTGCCTTTGGTCCTTTCATTCTTCCATTGAAGCTGGCGCCGACGAAAAAGTTTCTTTTGAATCTGACGTCGCTGCACGTTGCACGTTGTACGTGCAGGACGTCAGACTCAGAAACAATTTCTGAGTCTGACGTCCTGCACGTACAACGTGCAGCGACGTCAGACTCAAAAGAAACTTTCGTCGGCGCCAGCTTCAATGGAAGAATTAAAGGACCAAAGGCAGCCGGCAGCGGCAGGAGGACGCGGACCTCGGCTGGCGGGGGTTGGGGTCCCCCGCCAGCGAAGGTAGGCGAGCAACGGAGGGGGAGGGTTGGCAGCGGTAGGGGGGTCCAGGGCGAAATCTGCGGGGGCCCAGGCCCCTGAGGCCCCACGCAGATACGCCCCTGCTTTTACCAATAGGCAAAGGGGGCAGCTGCCCCATTGCATATTGGTAAATTTGTCCTTGAGTCTGAGTATGTCTCTCTCCCTTTTCTGTCCTGTCCGAGTCCTGCATCTTTCTGCCTTCCTTCCACCCACTCTCTCCTGTCCTGCGGTCGTCATATTTCTCCAGCACCAATGATTAAGAAAGTCAGCCTTCTACCAGCATTGGGGTCTCTTCTTAGAGGCGTCCCGCCTACTCTGCTTCAATTTCCTGTTGTGTAGGCAGGATACATCTGAGAAGAGGGCCCCAATAATGGTAGAAGATTGACTTTCATAATTTTTCGATGCTGGAGAAGTATGATGATGACCGCAGCATGGGAGACAGCGGGTGGAAGGAAGAGAGAAATGCAGGACTCGTGCGGGGGAGGGGGAGGAGGAGGAGAAGAAACTGAACATGGGACAAGTAAGGCCATACAAAATAAATGCTGGGCAAGGAGGGACAGGCACGCAGAGGGTCAGTGGTGGACAGGGAGAGCAAGGAGGTTTTATTAATCAAATCTCCTTGAGGGAAAGGGTAGAGACAGTGTAATGCAGAGGCAGTGCTGGAAAGGAGTGAGTACGGACACTACTGGAAAGGGAGGAGATGGGGACACTACTGAAGAGGGGGGAGATGGGGCGATAGGGACACTACTGAAAAGGAGGGGGAGATAAGGACACTACTGGAAAGGGAGAGGAGATGGGGAAATAGGGACACTACTGGAAAATGAGACATTGGGAGACAGAGACACTACTGGAAAGGGGGGAGATGGGGAGACAGGGATACTGCTGGAAAGGGGGAATGAGAGACAATGTTAGAAGAGGGGTGAGATAGGGATATAGAGGTTCAATGCCAAAAAGGTATGGAGATGGTGGACAATGGACAGAATGCTAGAAAAAGGGGGGAAATGAGGACACTGGGAGGGCAAATGCCAGAAAAGGGGGGAGATGGGGAGACTGGCAGAGACAGATGCTAGAAAATGGGGGGGATGGGGAGAGCTGATGCCAGAAAAAGGGGGAGATGGAGACACAGGGAGGGCTGATGCCAGAAAAGGAGGAGATGGGGACATTGGGAGGGCAGATGCTGAACTCAAAGGTATGAAAGGGTCAGGGACACAGAAGGGAGATGCTAGACAGTACAAATAGGAGTGCAGACAGAAGGATGGTGGACATTGAGAGAGAAGAAATGTCAGATGGATAGGAGACCAAACAAAGAAAGATGAAACAGAGAAAAACAGGAAAGAGACACTGGGACCAAAGGAAATGGAATAATAAATTGTTCAAACAACAAAGGTAAAAAATAAAAAGAAAGTATTTCATTTTGAATTTCATAGTAACCGGAATATGACAGGTTTTGGAAATGCATATCTCTGATATCTTGCTATTCAGTTTGTATTTTGTTTTTGTTAGCTGCACATGCAGAGTCTGATTTGAGGTTACTATTCATTTTTTTTTAATTTTGCCTTCATATCTCTAGTACTGATGTGTAGTCCCTTGTTTCATATTTGATGAGAGTCTGTAATTTGTGCTCTTGACCAAGGTGCAGTATTCTGCTGGCATGCCGTTTCTGTGTAGAGTAGAGATCTGTAGCAGTCCTGTTCTTTTTTTTTTCTTTTTTCTTTCCTTTTTTTCCCCACTAGGTGGTCTATTGAAATTCTAGGGATTGGTGTAATATTGATAGCGCTGCCATTTCATGGATAAGTTTGTTCTACGAGTCCTGGGAGTTAGTGCTGTTATGGTATCTGAGTGTGTTTATGCACGTTGGCACATAGTGTTTTGCAATGGAAGGATGGTACATTTGCCCTACTGAGATTGCATTAATATAATTTTAGTTTTTTTATAATATGAGATGGGGTTTAAAACATGTTGCAGAATCTGTTATGTGTCAAGGTGGTTGTCTTATAGCAGACTGTTATCTGATCAGATTTAAAATGATAAGACTCTGCCTCGTGAGATGTGTATGTGGTTTAATGTTCATAAGTGCTTCAAATAATTGAGTTTAAAATATATAATATGCCATGATACAGAAATCCGTTTTTAGGTTCACATGAAGGCATTACTTATTAATAAAAGTAGCCAGCACCCCTTCTTCAGGCATCAATCCCTTCACACTGTGCCAAATTTATACCCAAATGCACCAGCAGAAAAACCTCACTCATTGGCCTTCAATCTCACTCTTTGGGCCACCCTTGGCATCTCTGCACTCTGGTCCAGCATTTTTCCTCCCCTCCCTTCTGCTCCAGCCATCCCCCCCCCCCCCCCCCCCCCCCCACTTTGCTTCCAGCAAAAAATAAGCAAGCAGTATAGATATGGAGCTGCTGTCTGGGCTGTAAAGCTATGCTCTGCTGGTCCTGCCTCTTCTGTCATGGAGTTCCTGTTTTTAAACTACAGAACCAGAGGACAGCGTGACCTAGACAGCGGCTCCATGCTTTTATACTGCACTTGTTTCAGCAGGAAGCTGCTTTGCTGGCCTTGGTAGGGGCGGGGGCGCCCATCCATAAAAGTTTGTCCAGGGCCCCATAGGTGGTTAAAGCAGCCCTGAACGCAATCACCAGTGTCCTGACACACAGGAGCAGGAGAGAGACAGACCCCAGTGCCGGGACCTCCTTGGAGGCCTGGCCTGGTGAATCTTGCCCCCCTCCCCCCGGCAGCCCTGCAAGGGACTAGTCACAGGCCATGTTTGGGTGAATAGTGCCTATATCAGCAATCCAAAGATCTGGTTGAATGCACTGGTGCTTGTATACAAAACTATCAGTTAAAGCAGTGAAGGTTGGTTTTTCTTTTACCTGAACTGTGGATCAAGGGTAGGGTTACCATATGTCCGGATTTACCTGGACATGTCCTCTTTTTGAGGACATGTCCGGGCAACCGGACGGATTTTGCCAATCTGCCCATTTGTCCAGAAATCCGGACAAACGGGCAGATTGCTAGTCTCCCCTCCCCTTACCTTACTACTGCCCTGGTGGTCTAGTGACCTTTTCGGGGCAGGAAAGAGCCCCCTCTTTCCTGCCCGGAGCGCTGCCCTGCATGCATCTTTCCTGTTGCTGATCTCGGCGCCGATTCAAAATGGCCGCCGAGAGTTGAAGTGACCTCGCAAGACTTCAACTCTCGGCGGCCATTTTGAATCGGCGCCGAGATCAGCAACAGGAAGAATGCATGCAGGGTGGCGCTCCGGGCAGGAAAGAGGGGGCTCTTTCCTGCCCCGATAAGGTCACTAGACCACCAGGGCAGTAGTAAGGTAAGGGGAGGGGGTGACAGGGAGGGGGGTGATAGGGGGGAGGAGAAATGTGACAGGGGGCGGAGTGAGTGCGTGAAGGGGGGCGGGGCGGGGTTTGTGGTGGGAGCGGGGCATGTGTCTTCCTTTTGGGGGGACAAAATATGGTAACCCTAATCAAAGGCAGCATGTTTGAGCCCATTGGCACAAATGACCTTCATTGTCATTTGTGTCAATAGGCTCAAATATGTTGCTCTTGATTAATTAGTTCCTTTGGAACTGCTTTTGCATAGTTTGCAATGGCCTTAAATACAAATCTACTTCCGCAACCAGCTCCTCCTTCATAGGCACACGGCTATGGAATGCATTACCCAAAATCTTAAAATTAACTCAGAACCATCTAAATTTCAGAAAACTACTGAAGACCACCCTGTTCAAGAAGGCTTACCCTCCAGACCCTCTTATTGCAAAATTCATGGACCTTACAATCTTTTTTTCTCTTATTACCTTTGTTGTTTTTACGATACCTATATGATTATTATCTTCCATTACATTGTCTAATTGTATTTTCTAAATTGTAACCTGCCCTACGGTTTTGTGTAAGCCACATTGAGCCTACAACTAGTGGGAAAATGTGGAGTATAAATGTGTTAAATAAATAAATAAATAATCTTATAGAGATTCGGGTCTCCTTGGTCTTTTTGGTTGTTCCTACTCCATCTCTCTCGGTTGCTAAAGGGATAATGATGTCAACATTTATGCCACAGGGGCATATTTTCAAAGCACCTTTAGACCTATAAAGTTGCAACACAACTTAACACAATTTAAACGGACTTGTCAGAACCGAACCAGGACACTAAGAATGAAAAGTGACAAACTATGGAACTTTGTTAAGTCTAAGTGCTTTGAAAATGAGCCCCTTAGTCATCCAAACAACGATGGAGTCCAAAAACTTGAAGAAACGGTTCTTGAAAGGTCACCTAATGAGCAATATGTTACCTGGTTTTCAATATCTGACCACCAGTCATCAAGTTCAAAGAAGCTTAGACCTGAATCACTTTTAATGCAGTAGAGTCTAAAGGTTCTTTATCTTTAGGAATGGGAAACTGCTTTCCTGTCCCTTAGTTACATAAGCAACAGCAGCGCCTTTCAATCCTGTTCTGGACTTACACCTAGCAGTTTGGTTTTCAAGCTTACTATGATGAATCTGTATGAGGTAGATTTGCATACAGTAGGTCTCCAATGTATTTAAAGCTATCTCATGAATATTCATTGCAGTAATCCCTACTGCATAATGGGCAGATGATCAAAAGCCCCGCGCTGTTCCAAATAGCACTCTAAATATAGCGCTGGAACAGCGCCAGGCTTTACCGCACCTATGATCAGAGATAATTGCATGCAAATTTAAGCACACAATTCTCTCTGATCATGGGGTAGAAGTGCAGGAGGATTGTGCCAATTCTCCCGTACTTGACAATCCTCCCGCACTTGTTTGATAGGTCTGGGCTGTCAAAAGCCCAGACCTGTCAAACACAAGGGCTGGGGGTCCATGGGACCACCAGACTCCAACTACCCCCGCCCTGAGCCAGGCGAAATGGGTGCTAGAGGTCCGGTGGACCTCCGGTCCCTCTGACCCCCCCCCCCAACACAGTTTCAGGGGCAGCTGGAGATCCGGTAGGTGTCCAGCCCCCCCCTACCACCTCAATATCTCTCAGATGTCCCTGGTGGTCCAGTGGGCTGCGGGTCAATCCCGCTCCTCACCTGGTGGTCTAGCGGCCCCAGTGGCATACCTAGGGTAGTTGACACTCGGGGCTGGTAATTTTTTAACACCCCTCTCCAAAATCCAGTACTAGGCATACCGAGAATACAAAACACTTCAGAGATTTTTTTTTAAAGGCAAGGTGCTGGGTGGCAGAGAGAAGAGGGCTGTCGATGGAGCTGAGGGTAGACAGGTGGGGACTGGGGATGGCCTTTGGCTGGTAGGAGCGGGAGCGGAGCACCCCCCCCCCTCGTGCTGACACCCGGGGCGGACTGTCTCCACAGCCCCAACCTTGGTACGCCACTGAGCGGCCCTTCCTTACCACCCTACCTTAAGTTGGACGAGAGAGGTGGAACTCCCTCCTCTTCTATCAGCACCGCCTGCAAGATGGCAGTGCCCAGCCCTGTGCATCCTGGGATACACTGGGCGGGGCTTCACACCATATAAGGGAGAAACTCCAGGTGGGAAGGTGGGGGGAATTGACCCACAGCCCACTGGGCCAATAGGAACATCTGAGGGATGTTGGGTGTTGTGGGGGGGGGGGGCTGGTCGCTGATCATTGGAGATGAACAGATTTAGTCCTGTTTTGCATGCATTTGCATGCTAGTTGCATTCAGAGCTCACGAGCGAGTTGTTCCATGCACTCAGGCACTAGTATGGCACTAACAGCCTCTAGTGCCTGCGTTTGCTTCTGATCATCGGCTCATAAATGTGCCTCTAGAAGACAGTTGAGAAGCACTGGGCTACAGAATACACTAAAATTTTTTTTAAATTGATAGGGTAAATTTTTATCCAGTACAGTGAATGTACTATGTTAAGCACTGTTACTGAAAATTTGAGCACTGCAGTGACCGCGCTGGTATTATAGAGGGTGTTTCTATAAAGTGGGTGCCAACATTTAGGTATCAACCACCAGATTCTGTATAGGCCGCCCAAAGTTGAGTGCGCAAATGTGGCTGCAGATCACTGATTCGCAGGCTTTACCAATCAATAATTGGTGTTGATTGGCAGTCGTTGGGAGGTAGGCATGGATCTGCCCTACACCCTATTTAATAGCATCTGCACCTACATTTTATGGTGCACAACTCCGAAGGAGCTGTGGCCATGGGAGGGACATGGGCTGGTCAGGGGCGTTCCCAGGATTTAGTTGCAATCTTATACAATATCTGCATTTGCTGCACAGGCAGCTCCTTGTGACTCTGGGCAAGTCACATTGCCCCAGGTACAAATAAGTACCTGTATATAATATGTAAGCCGCATTGAGCCTGCTATGAGTGGGAAAGCGCGGGGTACAAATGTAATTTAAAAAAACAATTACCATTAACTGGGTGCCAGCAATCTGTAAAGATATACAGCGACACTATCTGGATAGAGATGCGGTGCTTTGCAGATAGTACTTCGGCCGTCTGTAAAGATATGCAACAGCACTTTCTACAGCTACTCTGGTTCACAGGAAGGAAATTCTGTCTTTGCCTGCTTCTATATTTGACTATACTGTTGTGACTGAAGGCGTTTGAATAAAATCATATGTTCAAATAAAGATCAGCAAACAAGCCATAGCAATATATTTACATTAGACTAACAAAATAGACTCTATGATTAGCTTTCAAGAGTTTATTGTCCTTCATCTGGTTGCAGTGACCTGATACTAGACATTTAATTTTTGGTAACTAGTCACAAATCATTTAAATTAGCCTAATAAAAGGTACACTGGGAACTTGCTTATTGACTTTTATTTCTGTATATTTAAGTGCACTAACATAGTAACTGTATTTCCTTATTAAGTAAATTGAAAAATTTGACAACTTAGGAACCCAGTAGAGCAAATGTAAAAGAAAAATACTCCGGACACAGCCACTGCAAATCTTTACAAACAGCCGCAATATCTGGAGAGTACCAAAGTATATCTTTACAGACCATGATAACACTATTCAGATGGTACCACTGTATATGTTTACAAACAGCCACAGCACTGTCCGGATAGTGGCGCTGTATATTTTACAGACCGCAATAGTAACGTGGAGGGGCATAATCAAATGGGGCCGGCCATCTATAAGAGTGACCATCTCTAATGGCGGCCCCGTAAAGCAGCATACCCGACCGTATTATCGAAACAAGATGGCTGGCCATCTTTCGTTTCGATAATAGGGTCGGGGCCGGCCAAATCTCAACATTTGAGCCGGCCTTAGAGATCGCTGGGGTTAGAGATTGCCGCCATTGGTTTTCGCCGATAATGGAAACTAATGGCGGCCATCTCAAAACTGGCCAAATCCAAGCCATTTGGTCGTGGGAGGAGCCAGCATTTGCAATGCACTGGTCCCCCTCACATGCCAGGACACCAACCGGGCACCCTAGGGGGCACTGCAGTGGACTTCACAAATTGCTCCCAGGTGCATAGTTCCCTTACCTTGGGTGCTGAGCCCCCCAACCCCCCACCCCCCCCCCCAACATCCACTCCCCACAACTTTACACCACTACCATAGCTCTTAGGGATGAAGGGGGCACCTAGATGTGGGTACAGTGGGTTTCGGGTGAGTTTTGGAGGGCTCACATTTACCACCACAAGGGTAACAGGTAGGGGGGGATAGGTTTGGGTCCGCCTGCCTGAAGTGCACTGCAGTACCCACTAAAACTGCTCCAGGGACCTGCATAGTGCTGTGATGGAGCTGGGTATGACATTTGAGGCTGGCAAAAAAATGTTTTTACATTTTTGGGGGGTGGGAGGGGGTTGGTGACCACTGGGGGAGTAAGGGGAGGTGATCCCCAGTTCCCTCCAGTGGTCATCTGGTCAGTTCAGGCACCTTTTCAAGACTTGGTCATGAACAAAAAAGGACCAAGTAAAGTCGGCCAAATGCTCATCAGAGCCGGCCTTCTTTTTTCCATTATCAGCCAAAGCCGGTCATCTCTTAACCATGCCCCCATCCTGCCTTCAGTACCCTGCCGACACGCCCCCTTCAACTTTGGCTGGCCCTGCGACGGAAAGCAGTTGAAGCCGGCCAAAATCGGCTTTCAATTATACCGATTTGGCCGGGTTTAGGAGAAGGCCAGCCATCTCCCGATTTGTGTCGGAAGATGGCCGCCCTTCTCTGTCGAAAGTAAGCAGGCTAGTAACATAGTAAATGACAGCAGATAAAGACCTGTACAGTCTGCCCAACAAGATAAACTCATTTTACATAGTATGTGATACTTTATTTGTATACCCGAGTTTGATTTGGCCTTACCTTTCTCAGGGCATAGACCATAGAAGTCTGCTCAGTACTGTTCTTGTGCTAAGTTCTGAAGCTAACATCGAAGCCCCTTAAAATTTACACTCCAGCCCATCCCTATCTATTCAGTCACGATCAGGGCATAGACCATAGAAGTCTGCCCAGCTCCCGTTTTGTTTCCAATTACAGGTGTCGCCACCAAATCTCCACTGGAGATTGTAATAACACTTTCCGGATAGTGCCACTGTATATCTTGAAAGAGCGCCACAGAACTACCTGGATAGTGCCAGGGTCTTCCAGAGGAGGAAATCAAAATTATCCAGGTATTGGTGATTTTCAGCGCCACCACTCAAATATCAGCGCTTAGGCGGCTAGGTTGGATTAAGTCGCAGGAGCCTCTCTTGCCCAGTTAAATCCTTTTCAATATCGGACAGAATATCTTTGGAAAATATGCATAGAAGAGTCTCCCAGTGAAAGCAGTGGCTTAGCTACAGGTGGGCCTGGGTGGGCCAGGGCCCATCCAGTTGGGGCTCAGGCCCACCCAACAGCAGCACATATTTAGTGCTAGCTAGTGGGGATCCCAAGCTTCGCCAGCTGAAGACCTCCCCCTGATGGTGCTGAAAACACTGTTTTCCACTTCAGCAGTCTAAGCTTCCTAAGCTACTGATACTGGCCTCATCACATTGGAGGGGAAGGGGGGGGGGGGAGAGGAGAACACATGGTGCCCACCCACTTCTTGACTAGGCCCACCCAAAATCTGCTGTCTGGCTATGCCCCTGAGTGAAAGTGGTGGAGTTCAGGAAAGTATCTGAATTGCAGAAAACAGGGGACAAGTCTAGAGGATCTCTGAGGGAAAGGAACTGAGCAGAGAGTATGAATGGGCAGAATGGATAGGCCTCATGGTACCTACTGTAACTCACCTTGAGTCTAATATAACTGACCTTGAGCTACTCCTGAAAAAAAGGCATACACTAAATCCCAAATCCCCTCCCTTCCTCTTCCCCCTTGTTTCCATGTGTTTAGAGTTAGGACTGTTGTTTTTGTTTTGCAGTCACCCTAAATATAAACATGTATCTAAATTTAGCCCCCCCCCCCCCCCCCCTTTCCTCATCTGGCCTCTGCTTTTACTAAACAGAAAAATTTTGAACTGACATCAACTTGTCCTTCCAAAATGTATGTCTTTGGTGGTCCAACATTTTTTTTTTTTTTTTACAAAAGTATTTATGCAATCAGCACTTGATACTGAATACGTAAGTGCTTTTGAATATCGACCCCCTGGAAGTTTTAAAGAATGATTTATTACAGAGAGAGAGAGAGAGAGAGAAAGAACGCAGTCAGGTTCAGACAGACTGGTGAATGCACTAATTAACTTCGGTTAGATCCTGTTTGAAAATCGGTACCTTTGGGCCCTTTTCTCTAAAGTACAGGGATTGGCAAAGTCACTCTGTCTGTGTACTCCAAGCCCCTGGCACCCTGCATAATCACAGGAACTTCCCAAGAGGTTCAGTAAAGGAAAAAAAATGGTAATCAGCTGTCTACCATCCAAAATAAAACCCTAAAATTGTTCATTTTATTACAATTTGAACTTCTAGAACCATTTCAGCCTTGCTATCATTTGTATTGTTTAGGCTGAGGTGTTCCTTTATATGCTGTGTCATTTTTTAACTTTAACCTTGTGACTGATTTTTTTTATTTCTAGAATGCAAGACAGTTTCCTTGACCAAGGTTTATGAAAATTCCTCCCCAGACACAAAGGGCTAGATTCTATATATGACACATAAAGTACACCTTTTATAGAATAGGCTGAAAGTACACGTTATATAGAATATGTCGAGTCAGGGGCGTAGCTAGGTGGGGCCACGGGGGCATGGGCCCCCACAGATTTAGCCCTGGCCCCCTCTACTTTCGACCCCCCTCCCCGCCGCTTTTGACCCCTCTCCTGCCAGCAAAGGTACCTGGCGGCGGCAGCAGGGAAGGGGCAGTAGCAGTGACGGGGGAGGGTTGTCATCGCCATCGGAGATCAAAAGTGGTGGGGGAGGGTCGGTGGCGACGGGGGTGGCCGAAAGAGGCGGGGTAGGGTTGACGGCTGGGGGGCTCGGCGTCTGGGGGAGGTGTGCTAAAATGTGCCCTCCCTCACCTTGGGCTCTGGACCCCCTCCCACCGAGGTCTGGCTATGCCAGGGGCGTATCTGCATGGGGCCACAGGAGCCTGGGCCCCCGCAGATTTCGCCCTGGCCCCCCTCCCGCCGCCAGCCCTCCCCCGCTGCCGTTTTTTACTTTTGCGTCCGCTTCCTCCTGCGCCTTTAAAAATATTTCTTCAGCTGGTGGGAGACCCCAACCCCCGCCAGCCAACCCGAGATGACAACTTGCAGGTTCTTCCTCCACCATGACCAACATGCTAGAGTTGAAAGCGTCTG
This sequence comes from Microcaecilia unicolor, assembly GCF_901765095.1. Lineage (NCBI taxonomy): Eukaryota > Metazoa > Chordata > Amphibia > Gymnophiona > Siphonopidae > Microcaecilia > Microcaecilia unicolor. The sequence goes on along the minus strand of NC_044039.1, from coordinate 182,072,684 downwards.
AATCCAGTTCGGAGTCTGACGTCGCAGCACGTCAGACTCCGAACTGGATTCAGACGCTCAACTCCAGCATGTTGGCCACAGCGGAGGAAGAACTTGCAAGTTGTCACCTCGGGTTGGCTGGCGGGGGTTGGGGTCCCCCGCCAGCTGAAGAAACATTTTTAAAGGCGCAGGAGGAAGCGGACGCAAAAGTAAGAAACGGCAGCGGGGGAGGGCTGGCGGCGGGAGGGGGGGTGGAGAGAGTCGTTGGTGGCGGTGGGGGGGTCCAGTAATGGCGGCAGGGGGGGGTAAAATGTGCCCTCTCCCTCTGGCTCTGGCCCCCCTAGCGCCGGAGGCCAGATACGCCCCAGGGCTACACCCCTGTGTCGAGTGCCTCGCCATGTGACCAAATTTAGTAGCAAACAAAAAAAAACAGCACCACGGGCCTTTAAAAATGGAACACAGTTCTTTAATGAATGAGTCTTTTTGTCAAGGCTCATTCATTAAAGAACTGTGTTCCATTTTTAAAGGCCCGTGGTGCTGTTTTTTTTGTTTGGACTTTAGTTTGTACTTCGTTCCCTCTCTTTTGTTATATCCAAATTTAGTAGCAGCCATTTATGCCACATTTTACTTGGTATAAACCCTGATGCCTACATTATTTATTTATTTATTTAGCACATTTATACCCCGCCTTTTCCCACAGGGGTGCAGGCTCAAAGTGCCTTACAATGTACTGACAAGGCTATCGTCAGATCAGTGGCTAGAAAGTTACAATCAAATTAGAGAGGATAGAAGGAACAGGGTAAGAAGAAAAAAAGGAAAAGGGTAAAAGAGTCTAAAATGGACCATGAAAATGTTATTAAGAAAGACTATAGGTTGAATGTTGAATCCGTGGAGAAGGCTTTCCGAGTTATGCTGAGATGGTCCTGAGTGGATTGAACAGCTTTCGGCAAGGTTTTCTTTTCCTTTTTGGGCAGGAAGAGATGTGAATCGATTGGACAGGCCATGCTGATGTAGTATGGTGAAAATCGAGTGGAAATCTGCCCTTCCATCCGTCCACTCCAGCCCCCCAGATGAGCGGCGCAGCGATCCATCCACTCCACAGCAGTCCCAACGACAAACAGCTGGAGGCCATTAGGTGTATTCTATAACAATGTGCATAGATTTTTCAAATGCCCAAGCCCTGCCCATGGCTAGGCCCACTTTTCAACTAGGCAACTTGGAATTTATGCACATTAGGTTACAAAATACACTTAGCAAGTTGTGCACGTAAATCTTAATTCATGCCAATTAGTGCTGATAATTGTTAACATCCAATTGTCAGCGCTGATTAGCTAGCTAACCAATTAAATTACACGCATTGTTATAGAATATGCTTCAATGTCCACGTGGAAATTAAGGTGTGATATATAGAATCTGGCAGTAAGTGAACATGAAATCAGTAGAGAACAGTCATCAAAGGGCAAAATGCTGAACAAGTTATAGTAATTTATTGTTTCCAAATCTTTATATGGCCAAGAGGAAATCAAGCTCTATGCAGCGATCCAAAGTGTATATTTTTGTGCTAACAGTTACAAAACCAGAGGAACTTAACTGTACTGGCATAAGATCAGCGGCGTACCAAGGGCGGGGCGGTGGGGGCGGTCCGCCCCGGGTGCACGCTGCTGGAGGATGCAGAGAGCAGCTGCGCGCCTGTCGGCTCCACTGGTTCCCTGTGCCCTCTGCCCCGGAACAGGTTACTTCTTGTTCCAGGGCAGAGGGAGCAAGGAGCCAGTGGTGCCGACAGCCGCGCGACTGCGCCCAGCAGCTAAGAATGCACCCGGGGAGGGGTCGTGCTGCACCCTGGGGGGACAGACGCCGCTGTACCCGGGGGGGGGGGGGGGGTGCGCAGCGGCGATCCACCCCTGGTGGCAGCCGACCTAGGATCGCCACTGCATAAGATCAAACAAATAAAGCAACAACCACTACATATGTTGTGAAGGGCAATATTGGTAAAAGGCTGAACCAGTTCCAGGGATTGAACTTTTCAATAAAACATTTCTTGCATCAGCAATTACTGCTCTGCTTTAATAAACAAATACAGAAACCCAACAGGAGGGCTAAGATGATTGTAGCTGAACTGGAAATGGATTTTTTTCTCATGATCACAAACGGGAGAAAGAAATGTAATTCATAACTGCTACCTAATTAATGCAAACCAGAAACTATGCTGTTTTACAGCTAGAAAAAGAATGGAGGTACTATTTTCAAACTGTTTACAAAGATCCTGCCGAGCTTCCTGTGCCTTTATAAGAAAGGGTAAATGGGGGAGGGGGGCCAGAAATAAGCCAGAAAGGAGAAAGCTGTTCTGCCCCTCATTTGCATGGAGGCAGGGAATTGGGCCGTGCCCTGGAACTACGAATCCCTGTAATCCTGTACTTCCCTGTGATAGGCTCTTTCAGAACACATGTTCTGTTCATGTGTCTTTTCTCCATTAGGTCTAAGAAGAGTTGGTCTGCAACATCTCTCCTCTGTGAACTGAAACTGCCTATGTTGTATTTTGCTGTATGACCCCCATCAAGCTACTGTGATGCAATCAAGAGTTTATCAGTGCAAAAGTATAAACAGCATTACTCTCAGCAGCATGTTGTTGAATTACTCCCAGCTTCTCTCTTGCATGGAGAGAGAGCTGGTGGAGAACAGACTCCCAGTTTGCAAGGCAAAATCTCTTGTCCAGCATACCTGAACTGTAAGTTGTTTTTCCTTGTATGATTACTACATTAAAGAAGATTTTGGTTCAAGAGTTCTGAGTCTCCTTATAGTGATGTTCTATTCTCTGGTGTAAGCTGCATGCCAATCACTCCAGAGAGGGCAGAACAAAAATGTGAGTTAGTCAGTCAATATTCAAAAGTACTTATCTGATTAACAGCAGCTGCTATCTAGATAAGTGCTGCTGACCAGAATATTCACCACCGCAATTTGGATAGTGCCTTTGAACAAGAGTGGCCCAAGGCAAGATGCTGCCTGAGGCAGGGATAAGATGCCCCCCCCCCCCCCCCCCCAACAGACCACAGTCTGGAATCTCCCCTCTTCCTTCCTCCACTCCTTCTCTGAATGCACCTTCTTTTTCCACTTTTCAAAAGGCGGTGGCAGCGATTCCCATACACTGCCCTGCCACCGGTACCGGCCTCTCCACTGCGGCCTTACTCTGAAGTTACATCAGAGAGGCGAGCCACAGTAAAGAGAAGAGGCCAGTAAAGAAAACAACCGGTGGTGAGAGGCGGGACTGGTGGTTGGGAGGTGGGGATGGTGCTGGGCAGACTTATACAGTCTGTGCCAGAACCGGTGGTGGGAGGCGGGGCTGGTGGTTGGGAGGCGGGGATAGTGCTGGGCAGACTTATACGGTCTGTGCCCTGAAAAGGACAGGTACAAATCAAGGTAAGGTATACACAAAAAGTAGCACATATGAGTTTATCTTGTTGGGCAGATTGGATGGACCATGCAGGTCTTTTTCTGCCGTCATCTACTATGTTACTATATGTTATGTTAACCCCACCCAGCATCTCTCCCTCCCCCAACTCTTCACCCCACCCCCTGTACCTTCCTGGTCCCACAAACAGGAAATTGCATCAGAGGGAAGGCTCGGGTTGGTGCAAGCTGGGGAATGTGTTGCTGCTCACTGCCAACAAAGAACTAAAGGATTTTTTAAGATATTGGGGGGGGGGGGGGGATCAAGGAGTAGAGCTAAGTGATCCCCCTCCCCCGATCTCCTAGAGAGAGAGATGCTAGGAGTCTTCAGCTGGCGGGGCTTGGGGATCTCTACCAGCCACATCGCTGCTGTCCTGCTCTCCTGGGCCCACCTGTGGCTACACCACTGGCCCAAATGCCAACTTACTCTATTCTATAATGGAATCTGGCCACCCTGATGCTGTTATAGAATGCTATCTTGGAGCACAGATTTTGGGTGCCTAGTTTTTAGTGCCCTTTAAAGAATTGCCCCTATATTCAAATATTAGAAAGGTATTAATCCGCAAACAAATCTTTTCCAGAGATGAGAAGGCGGTAGAACGAGAGGACATGAAATGAGATTGAAGGGGGGCAGACTCAGGAAAGATGTCAGGAAGTATTTTTTCACAGAGAGAGTGGTGGATGCTTGGAATGCCCTCCTGCGGGAGGTGGTGGAGATGAAAATGGTAATGGAATTCAAACATGCATGGGATGTGCATAAAGGAATCCTGTGCAGAAGGAATGGATCCTCAGAAGCTTAGCCGAAATTGGGTGGCGGAGCAGGTGGGAGGAAGAGGGGTTGGTGGTTGGGAGGTGAGGATAGTGGAGGGCAGACTTATATGGTCTGTGCCCTGAAAAAGACAGGTACAATTCAAGGTAAGGTATACACATATGAGTTTATCTTGTTGGGCAGACTGGATGGACGATGCAGGTCTTTTTCTGCCGTCATCTACTATGTTACTATGTTATAGTGTAGGGGCGGAGCATGGTCGAAGCGCAGGTTATCCCAGAACTTATCAGGATAATGGCAATATTCAGTTTACTATCTGGATGACTAATCCAGAAAACCTGGGTCAAAATCCATCCTAAAGTATCTGGATAGTAGGCTGAATATTGACACTATCCAAATAAATTCTGTGTTGTTCATCTTAGGCAGATATTTAGAGTTGGCTACAACCTGGATACTGTCACTGAATATTTGGATATTTTCTTGACTGCCACAGGTAACAGTTAAAAAAAATGATAGGCCTACTTTGTGGTTCTTTCACAGCTAGTTGAAAAAGATTACTTATTGATATTGTTCTTCAAATTTCATCATGTGTTGTTTCATAATGTTAAATCAATGATACCAGGGATACCATCACCTTTAATCATACAAAAAACGAAAAGAAAAAAAAATTGTCCTGCAGTTTTTTTTATTAAAACCTTTCAGAAAAAAAAATGCATACAAGTATTGTATTTCAGGTCTCACCCATGCACTAGCTCCAGCGCCAGGCCACAAAGCATTTATCAGTTCGGTTTCACATTCAGGGCCACCCTCACCAGGGCCGTGCCGACGCGGTAAACGAGGTAAGCATGGCAGGAGGGTGCCATCCTCTGGGGGGCGCCCCGCCGCACCATGCTTACCTCGCCCTCTTCTCCCCAGATCCTTTTTTTTTTTTGTTTAAATTTACCTCTCCGGCGCGCGGCAGCGTAGGCAGCGTTAGTGAGAAGGAGGCAGCGCTCCCCCGGCCGCCCCGACGTGTCTTCCCTTCGCTCGGTTCCGCCTTCTTCTGACGTCATTTCTGACGTCAGAAGAAGGCGGGACACAGCAAAGGCAAGACACGTCGGGGCGGGGGTCGGGAGCGCCGCCTCCTTCTCACTAACGCTGCCTACGCTGCCGCGCGCCGGAGAGGTAAATTTAAACAAAAAAAAAAGGATCTGGGGAGAAGAGCGCGGGTAGTGTAGCGCTCGTTTTCGGGGGGGGGGGGCGCCGGAGAGGCCAACTGCAGGGGGGCGCCGGAGACCCTAGGCACGGCCCTGACCCTCACCTCACTCATCCATTCCAGTTCGCCTGCACTCAAGCTTGGGAGTGGGTCTTATGGTCGGGAATAGTGATCCGGGAGTTTGGGAGGTCAGATTTTTTCACCAGTTCTGGGTTCCACTCAGCTCTTCAGGCCAGCAACCACATGGTACTCCAAAGGTTTAATAAAGAACCTTAACTTTTATTTGCAAACCGCTGAAACAAGCAGATTTTAACCTCCTTTCCAGTGCATTCACTTAATAAACTCCAAAACAACCAGCTTCTGTAATTACCAGGGGGAACACCTTTGCCACTATCCTCCTCAGGTGTATCTACAGGGGAATTCTCATTCAGGGTTATTTACATATTTACAGTTCCTTCTGTCCATGCTCATCCTGTAGGGACATATTATCCCCAAAGGCTGTACTCCTCTTCTTAACACATTCACCTTTGCAGGCTCAGATTTCCCCCCCCCCCCCCCCCCCATCTGACCCTCCTCCAGCGGTGACCCTACCTCTGGTCCACTCTGGTTCTGGGATGAGCTCTCCCTGGCTCCGGTCCCCTATTCCTGCGCTGGGCCTTCTTCTACCCATCCGTAGCACACTGTCTCTCTGTTGCCACTTATTGGAGTCGCAACCTGCCTCTCACAGCCAGTGGATATCTCCAATTCTCAGGACTCCCCTGTCTCTCCTGCCGGCCAATGGCAGTGGATGTTCAGGCAACTCCAGGCCTACAGGCAATGAAAGGTCATAACTCTAGTTTTAAATCTTTCCTAACTCCTCCCCCGTCACTCTTCAATACCAGGGCACTATCTCTCTGCATTTTATTTCAAAACTACTCCCCATGGGCTGGGCTTCCTCCCACCCAAGGACATCTACGCCAGCCCTCTAGCAGGGGCCTCCCTCCCCCCAGGGCTCTGGAAAAATCTATCACTCTCAGTGTTGCCAGGTGGGCGGTTTTACCGCCCAATTGGGCGGTTTTCCGCGACCCGCCGCGGGAAATTTTTGCCCGCGGCGGGTTGCGGTTTTTTGGGCTCCTTTTTGGCTTCGGGGCGGTTTTTTCGCCGGCTTTTGCGGTTTTTTCGCCGGCTTTTTTCGGCCGCGGTGGGCGGGGTTAATGACGTTTCTGGGCGGGGTTAGTGACGTGGGAGGCGGGGTTAGTGACGGGGGAGGCGGGGTTAGTGACGGGGAGGCGGGGCCAATGACGGGGGAGGCGGGGCCGATGACGGCGGGGGCGGGGTTGATGACGGCGGGGGCGGGGGTGATGACGCGGGGGCGGGGGTGTCAGGGGCGGGGTTTGAGTTTGGGCGGGTTTTGGGCTGGATTTTGGGCTCCTTTAGGCTGGAAAAAAATTTTCCACCTGGCAACCCTGATCACTCTAGTAATACTCATTACACTAGTAGGAAAGGAGGGAGAAAGACATCAGTAATCATTTGAAACAGGTCATAGGATCGCGTTCAACACACAGTTGTTCCAGATCCAGAGACCTAGTTAAAAGTTTGTCTAAACCCACCTTCCTCAAAATATAAATGCTAATATCTGTTAAAACATACTTTTATTAAAGTATATTTAATAGATCCAATCTTTGTGAAAATGGGGACCACTTATCTGTTAATCATAAAGCACCCCTCCCCCCCACCCCGGCACACCAAAATACCTTTCATGGCCAAACCTCATCCTTGTACTGCTGCAATACAAGAGAAGTCAGTGGTGTGCCGCCAGTCATCAACACTGGGAATCCCCAAGCAGCTCAGCAATGAATTTCTTTGGCTCAAGGGGCATTGGCATCCCTGCCAGCCGTTTAACGAGAGCTACACATTTGGAGGGGGCCTGAGCCTAAAGTGGGGGGGGGGGGGGGGGGCAGGCCACTGTAATATGCACAGATCAAATTTCCATAAAACAGTGATTTACACATCTCTATTCCATGGAGTAGTGCCCTACACAGTCTGTTCCATGGAGCAGTGTCCTATACACCTCTAACCCATGGACACCTGCCTGTGAGGGCTACTCCGGGCAAGAGCATAGATGGAGAGGCTAGGTCCAGAGCAGGGTTCAACAAAGCAGAAACCAGGCAGGATCAAGAACTACACATGAAGAAGAATGTAGATATACAACAAGAACCAACCATAGAACAGGAATCAGGCATGAGAGAGGAACCAAATATAGAGCAGGAATCAAATGTGGCAGGGCCACTGAGAGGGAGGGGGGCAGGGTGGAGCAAAATTTCCCGGGCCCGGGCCTCCAAGGGGGGCCCAGTTCCGGGGTCTCCCTCTCTCTCTCCTCTGTTCCTGACGGGACCCGAGTGATAGCGTCCCAACAGGAGCAGGACAGAGAAAACTGCAGCACCGGGTCCCCCTTGGAGGCTGGGGAGGAGCCAGAGCTTGCTCCAGAGCTGCTGTTCCACCCATTGCTTGCTGAATGGCTACTTTTCCTGTCAGACGCGCATGCTCAGTTTTGAAACTGAGCATACCCTGAGAGGAAAAGCAGCCGCAGGGGCAGGCAGGCATGCAGTGCTGGAGGAAGACGTCTTCTGCTGGCGGGGCCTCAGTATCCCCGCCAGCCAAGGTATTTAAATCTTGTTGTGGCAGCGATTGGGGGGGGGGGCGGCAGCAATCAGGGGGTGGCAGCGGCAGCGATTGGGGGGGGCGGCAGCAATCAGGGGGTGGCAGCGGACGAGAATTGTGAGGGGGGCGGCAGTGGCCCTGTCCCAAGCCCAGTGGCGGTGGCCCTGCCCTGGGTCCGGTTCAGTCTCTCGGTGGCCCTGAATGTGGAGCAAGTAGAAAAGAACTTGTTCTGAAGTAATGCAAGGAGCTGGGATGACAGTAGACACAAGTCAGGCCCATCACAAACTGTTGAACGAGCAGAGTGTGTCTGACTGAGCTCCTTTTTATAATGTCTTTGATAAGACCGCTCGTGCTGGTCCAATGGGCTCCTCCGGGGGTAGGTTTGTTCTGTCACTCGTGGTTGTGTTTTCTGGAACCCATGTTGCTGCGAAGCAGCCTCTGGGGTTTAGTCATTTCCTGACCCACAAGGCTGCAGGTTTTATTCCTGGCAAACACTTACAGAATAACTCCCTTCCCACTATGGCCACAGGTCCTGGGTTTTTTGGGTGGTCACAGTGATATCCGGCCAGCGGGTTATTATTGTCAGTTTAGTCTTGGTGTTTCCCAACTGTGTTCCTCTGGACCATAACCGTTCCAGTCCTCTAGGTACTATAATGGATCCTAGAAGCATTTCAGATCCAGTATGGTATACACAAGGAATTCCTGTTGACCCCTATAGTCACTGGTAGTGGAGGCAAACACACTGATCCAGAAAGAGTTCTGTTTATAGGGTTTCAGAAGGAACATGTGGAACACTAGATGGATACGGAGATTCTCAAGGGAATTGCGTGCAAAATACCACTGGATTTACTCATTCTTGGATCACACAAAGGTCTCAAGAACTACAGTTCAAATTTTCCATAGGTTTCATATTCTTTAAATATCTCATAGAGACCCAGTCTTTAACTCCTACTACAAACTGAGGAATCTCTCATCATCTTTTATTAGCATATATTTTCTGGCTTCCTATGCTTTGTCTTTTTTTTATAATTTATTTATAAAATTTTAAAGTATAAAAATGACAAAATAGTCACATAGGAAAGTATAATATATGTGAAATAAAGAAATCAAGCCGTCAATACTACATTTAAGAAACTTAGGGCCCTGTTTACTAAGCCATGCTAGCGTTTTTAGCACGTGCTAAATGCTAGAGTTGCCCATATGTTCCTATGGGCGACTTAGGGGTCCTTTTACTAAGGTGCGCTGAAAAATGGCTTGCAGTAGTGTAGGCACGGGTTTTAGGTGCGTGCCGAGCCATTTTTCAGCGCACCTATAAAAAAGGCCTTTTAAAAATTTTTTCCAAAAATGGAAGTGCAGCAAAATCAAAACTGCTGCGCGTCCATTTTGGGTCTGAGACCATACCGCCAGCCATTGACCTAGCGGTAAAGACTCACACGGTAACCAGATGGTAATGACCAACGCACGTCAAGAGCCACTTGGTGCGCATCCAATGTGCGCATCCAAAATAAAAATTATTTTTCAGATGTGCGTATCGGACACGCGCCAAAAATGACATTACTGCAAGAGCCACGCGGTAGTCGTGCGGTAACTCCATTTGGCACACATTGGGCAATACTTATGTACTTATGTAGACACTTATGCGGCTTAGTAAAAGGGTCTCTTAGTGTTTACAGCATGCTAATCATTAGCGTGCACTAAAAACACTAACGTGTCCTTAGCAGTTAGCACTGCTTAGTAAACAGTGCTCTAGATTTCATATATTGCTGTCAGTTCATATATTGGGGAAGAAAAAAGGAAAATGAGGAAATATAATCTTTATTACATATTAAATAAAGGAAAACAAAAGAATCTGGTTGGTGTGACCTAATATACTAAGCGGGAACTAGCCAGAAAGTATCTCAGGAATACTAGAAACTACCACCCCTTTCCCCAGAAAGAAATTTAGTAAGCTGTATAGAATCAAAAAATACATATTTGGTCACTCATATCTGAAGAGTGACCAAATATTTACGTAAGAACAAAAGTTGCCTCTAACTGGAGAACTTGAAGTCTTAAGAGTAAAAACTGTCTTCGCTTCTTCTGGGTAGCTCTAGAAACATTCAGATACATTTGAATTTTATAAGTCAAACAAATTATCTCTATGCTTAAAAAACAATTTAAGCAACCTGTCTCTGTCAGAATCTAAAGCTAATTGAACCAACAAAGCAGCCGGCGCTTTTGCCTTTACGTCCGATCTCGCCAGGAAATTAGTTAAATCCAGGCTATCCACAGACAGCCATTGCTGGTCAGGTTGTTCAGGAGAGGATTTTCTCTTTCCCCTCAGGCAAATAATTAATCTTTGAGATCGGAGGATAAGAGGTTTCAGAAACCTTTAAGACCTCAGAAATTATATCTTTTAAACATTTCCTGAGTAGTAACAGCATAAGCTTCAGGGAAATTTATCAGTCTGAGGTTCTGCCGCCTGAAAGCATTTTCTGACTTCTCCAGTTTCATCCAGGTCTGGTACCATGTCTTTCATTTTTTATTTCAACAGCAGATAATCTTTGTTTGGTAGCAGTAAGTTCGGTTTCTAAATTAGTACAGTGGGAGACCAATATTTGCAACTGAGCACCCAGTGAAACTTGCAAAGATGAGAGAGCTTCCCAAATGGTCTCAAGTGTAAAAACACTCAGTCTTGACATAGAAGCAAAAACTGTCTTGGACCCCAATGAAGAAACCTGAGTACCTGCAGTTCCAGAAAACAAGACCTGCTTCAACAAGTCCTCTTCCAACTGCTGATTAAAACCTGCCGGAGGCAGCTTTGCTGATTCCCCCTGCTTCCCCAGAGCCACGGGTTCTTCCTCTGCCTCATGACTCTGTAGCAGGGCTGCCACACCACACCTCTGAATTGGAAGCGGTTGCTCCGGCAGACTCCACTGTCTCAAAGGAGCTGGAACGAACCTCAACAAGCTTGCCTCCTCCAGTCGAGGACTGACCCTCCAGATTCTGGTCTGCCATTCCATGCTCAACAAAGGCATCCATGTCTCCAACCAGTTGTATTACAGGGCTGGGCTCCACCAGGAAAGCCTGGACCTTTGACTTGCGTTTGACCACTTGGTAAGCAGAACCACAGCATTTGCTGAGCACCTCAACAGGCAGTCATCTTGGTCAAGCTCCCCCCCCCCCCCCTCCTTCCTTTGCTTTTTCTAGCTACTGTTGTGCTTGTATATGCTGTTTGCATAGAGTTTTAGCCCAGTCTGCTGCTGCAGGAACTCTGGAGTCTCGGATCTCTCCAGAATGAAAAAGAAGTGAAAGCCATACAGAATAGTAAACACTTGGTGGATGAACACTCCAAAATTATTATACACAAATTCCTCCATAAGCAGTAGCTGGGTCCAGTTATTCTGGTGATAGTTACAAAAGCACTGTAGATTTTGATCTAAGATCTTGTTCTCATGTTCTGTTTGCCTGTTAGATTGCAGATGGTAGATTGATGACAGTGGATCTGGATATCCAGAAGCTTCACCACTTATCTTTAGAATTGGACCATGAACCGGAAACCTCAGTCCAAGAATATGTGAGAAGGTAGTTCATGAAGACAGACCACCTTCCAGACCAACTTGTCTGCTATTTCTTGTATGGAGGGCAGGCCTCCAGCACATCTCTTTCCAAGCTGAAGAGCCCTAACCTCTTTAGCCTTTCCTCATATGGGAGCAGTTCCATCCCCTCTATCATTTTGGTCGCTCTTCTTTGAACCTTTTCTAATTTTGCTCTATCTTTTTTGAGATACGGCAACCAGAATTGAATACAATACTCAAGATGAGGTCATACCATGGAGTGATACAGAGACATTATAATATTTTTGGTCTTATTTTGCATCCCTCGCCGCCTAATTCCAAGAATCCTGTTTGCATTTTTGGCTGTCACCGCATACTAGGCAGAAGATTTCAGCATATTGTCTACAATGATACCTAAATCTTTTTCTTGAGTGCTGACTCCTAAAGTGGACCCTAGCATTAGATAACTAAGATTCAGATTATTCTTCCCAATGTGCCTCACTTTGCATTTGTCTACATTAAATTTCATCTGCCATTTGGATGCCCAGTTCTCCAGTTTCCTAAAGTCTTCCTGCAATTTTTCACAATCCACATGTGTTTTGATAATTTTGAATAGTTTCGTGTCATCTGAAAATGTAATCACCTCACTTGTCATTCCAAATTCAAGATCATTTATAAATATGTTAAGTAGTACCGGTCCTAGTACAGATCTCTGCAGCAATCCACTATTCACCTTCCTCCATTGAGAGAAATGGCCATTTAACCCTACCCTCTGTTTTCTGTCCAATAACCAATTCTTATTCCACAGAAGGACATTACCTCTTATCCCATGTCTTTTTAATTTTCTCAGGATTCTCTCATGAGTTGCTTTGTCAAAAGCTTTCTAAAAATCTAAATACACTACATCAACCAGCTCACCTATATACACATGTTTATTCATGCCTTTAAAGAAATGAAGCAAATTGATGAAACAAGTCCTCCCTTCCCTGAATCCATGTTGACTCTGTCCCATTAAACCATGTTTGTCTGTTTTCTGTAATTTTATTCTTTATAATAGTTTCCACTATTTTGCCTGGCACTGAAGTCAGGCTTACCAGTCTGTAATTTCCCAGATCACCCCTGGAACCCTTTTTAAAAATCAGTGTCACGTCATGGCTTTGCAAGATGGCCGCCGAACTGAGAAGCTAGCAGGCAGCATTTGTTCAGCTCTCTGAAATTCTCACTCACCGAGATGCCAAAGAGATGGGGTCGCTCAGCCTCCAATGCCCCACAACAGCAGACTCTTCCTTCACAAGACATTCGGACCTTACTTCAGACCGCTGCGGTTCCATTGACATCGGTATTAAATATGTTGGATGGCAGCCCACTGACTCGCTCCAGAGCAAATGGAGGCCTGGAAGTGTCTCCTGGGCTAGAGCTGACACTCAGCCCTGACACAAGGGAACCACCCCCTCAACTAGTAAGTTGCAGTACATCAACAGAGGCGTCTCTGAACTTGCTTCCTAAGAGTGGTGCAAGTGAACAGAGACGGGATGTGTTAGATCAGCCTGTTGGTGACTCAGAAGCCTTGATGGGAACGTCGACACCAGTTACAACTAAGGTGGGAGATTCTGCTATTCTGAACGGGGGGAGACAACAACGGAAAAAGAGGTACTACCTGCTCAATTTTTTCTTGATATGAATAAACCAGCTGAAGTGACGTTAGACTCTCTCTGGACCCTAATAGTGGGCCTAGGGAAATCGCTTTTTCCACAAATACAGAAATTGAATCAAGATATGATGATTCATGAACAGAACATAAAAACTTTGGAACTTAAAGTAGACAAATTAGAGCAGTCAGATGTAAAAATGGAACTGGAAATGAAAAAAAATGCAAACTCAACAGGAAATTATGATAAAAGACCTGGTTTCACTGAGAAGAAAAACTGAAATTCTTGAGAACTCGGCTAGAAGCAATAATCTTCATTTTCTGAACTTTCCCAAGCAGCTTACTAAATCCCCCCCAGGGAAATGTTAAAGAAATATCTTATTGAGGTTTTCAGACCAGAGTGACCAAAAAAAGCAAGAACGAGAAAAAGCTTTAAATATTTCTGAATTACTTGAATCATCAGATACTGATCCTGTTACTTTAACAACATTAATAGCGACAGTTGCATTGGCTCCAGACAAGTCTTGGTTAATGTCTATGTATTTTAAAAATAAAGATAAATTGTTTCTTGGTCAAAAAATACAAGTATTTCAGGATATCTCTAGAGATACGCAAAAGCGTCAAAAACAATTTCTGCTGATGAAACCTGGGGTCCTTCAGTTGGGTGGTACTTTCTACCTGAGATACTCATGTAAATGCGTGGTAAAGTACCAATCGAATAAATATGTTTTCTTTGACCCAGCTCAGTTAACAGTATTTCTAGCATCTAGGCAGAATAGGGGGGCTTAAATTGTTATCTTCCCTGTAAATTAGATAAATAATACTGTATAATGTGACCTGTAAAACCTCTCAGCTCAAACTTCAAAAATTGTTGTAATGAATATATATTCCATTTCTTAACATCTTGTACTATTTATGTAGACTTGAGCGAGATTTTCATTTTTTTCTTTATTAATACTGTATTCCTAAAATTTAAAGTGGGAAATGTATCGCTTTTCAAACAAGTTACGCTTGATTATAATTGTAAAATTGTTATAAATAAATAAATCAGTGTCACATACTATGGGCAATTTTAACGACAGATTACAGATCACTAGCAGCAGATCAACAATTTCATGTTTGAGTTCTTTCAATACTTGGGGTGTATACCATCTGGTCTAGGTGATTTATCACTCTTTAACTTGTCAATTTGGCTCAGAACATCTTCCAAATTCACTGAGATTTCTTTCAGTTCCTCCGCATCGTCACCCCTGAAAACCATTTCAGGTACAGGTAGATCTCTTACATCATCTTCTCAAGCAAAGAATTCATTCAATCTCTCCGCTATGGCCTTGATCTTGTCAAACATTTTACGATACTGCATGTATTTTTCTGGTAGGTGTCCAGCTTTCTCCTCTGTGGCTGCACTTCCATTGCAGCACCCTCTGGGCCATCCTTTCTCATTTTCAGACTGAGAAAACAGTTCTCTTGGAAAAATAGAAGCATGTGAAGTACAAATGAAATTAAAATGTATCACCTCCTGGTAATCCTGAATCATAGTCACTTTAAGAGGTTCAGTTTCTAGAGTAATGAGGCCTGATGATAGATGTGAGCCAACAGTGGTTTCCAGGCTATAGTCATCCTCTTCTCCCATACTTGGACTCAATACTGCTGAGCAAAGATAAGATCCATGAAGCAGACTAAAGCTCCAGAGTCAATCATAGCACATACTGAAAGTTCTTTGTCCTTCCATAAAAGGTAGATAGGGGTAACCCCATGAGCAAGTTGGATTCCCATCACAAAGCTGAATCTTAGGGTGGCAGTTTGTAATTGCCCCCAGCCTTTTGGGACTGCTTATGATCTTCCTCCTGTGGATATTTTGCATATGCCCAGGAAAGCCACAATAGAGGCTTAGTCCCTTCTGGGACCATCTTTCCTTCTCTGCTGACAGGCACTGACTCATGGTTTATGGTTTATTTGATATTTTCTATACTGCCTAATGCAAGTCACATCAAAGTGATTTACAAAATGAAAAACAGCATAATATTTAAGGAAATGGAACTGCATTATCAGAAAGGACAGCAGAAAACTAGATTAAAAGACATAAAGAGACAGAACAAAGCAAATTATAATCGGATGCATACCTAAGTTTTATCAAGCCAGACCTATCAAATTATGTTGAAAAAGCTAGCACGAATAGATGTGTTTTAAGAGCACTTTTAAACTTTGCCCTCAAGGCTTTCACATGCAGAGTGCAAGGCAAAGAATTCCATAAAACAGGGGCAAGATTAAAAAATGCAGACTGACGAGTAGAATAAGAAGAAGCAGAGTAAGAAGAAGCTCAGATGACGACAGTAGGTGGTGGACTGGTCTGTAACAGATGCCAAGTAAGAAGGGTGTTAATTAGAGAATATTACACTGAAAACAGTATTTCACGGGGAGCCAGTGAAGCTGATATAAGAATGGAGGGATAGCATTTGGATTTTTGTAAATGAAACAATATGTGAATTGCTGTGTTTTGAACTGACTGCAAACACCTGAGGGTGTATTGAGGAAGACTGGGTAAATACTATATTACAGTAATGTAGACATGATGTGTGTAAAAGACCATCTGTTGGTCAGTGATATCCAAGAAGAACTTGACTGATCAGAGTTGATGAAGTGCGAAAAAGCATCATTTTACAACTGCTGAAATGTGAGCCTCGAAACATGTGATATGCTACTATGGGCTCCTCTGGAGATTCGACACTGTGACTTAGTTCAGTCCTCTCCAGCAGTGACGTAGCCATGGGAGGTGGAGACCTCAAGGACCTAGGTCCCCCTCCCCCAGTTTTTCAAGCCCCTTTCAAAAATTGCAGCACCAGATTCATGGCTGGCAAGGATTCTCAAGCCCTGCCAGTCAAAGAAGATTCGTGGCCTGAGCCCCCGCCCGTGCTGCAGAAAACCAGCGAGGTGCTCCAGCCATCAATGTTGGCACTTCCATGCATGCTCATGTACGGAAGTGCCAGGGTTGAAGGTTGGATCATTCTGCCATCTTTCTCACTACTTCTGCAGCACAGAGAGAGCTCTGGCTGGTGGGCCTTGGGCATCCCTGCCAGCAAAGGTATGATTTGGCAGTTGCGGCAGTGGTGGTGGTGGTAGTGGGGGACTGAAAGGAAAGGACTGGCTCCCCGGCCACCCATGCCCCCCTATGACCCCCCTCAAACACAAGTTCTGGCTACAGCCCTGCTGTCTGCACATCTTTCCAGGTTGCATTCTGATAGGCATCTTTCTTTATGAATAGCTTTTCTAGGCAAGCTGGAGGATCCAATCATGGCAGCTCATCTTTAACAAAAGCTGCAAGGCCCCATCAGCAATGAGCATGGAGATCCAACACATTCTAATTGAGCTCATTTGCCCAGAGCTGAAATTCTATCTCATACTCTGTCATTGTTCATCAGCCCTAGTGCAGGGTCATCATGTTATTCTCAGTCACCTGGGCTCAGTCCAGTTTCCCAAAAGTATGGAGGTGTGGTAGCCGTGTTAGTCCACTCTTAAAGGTAATCAATAGAAATCAAACAAAATAAAACATGGAAAATAAAATAAAATGATACCTTTTTTATTGGACATAACTTAATACATTTCTTGATTAGCTTTCGAAGGTTGCCCTTCTTCGTCAGATCGGAAATTTCCGATCTGACGAAGAAGGGCAACCTTCGAAAGCTAATCAAGAAATGTATTAAGTTATGTCCAATAAAAAAGGTATCATCTTATTTTATTTTGCATGTTTTATTTTGTTTGATTTCTATTGATTACCAAAATTATGGGAAAGGGAAGTCAGAAAGTGTTCCAGGTTGTTCAGGACAGTGCTGTTCTGTTCCAGCAAGGGACTACGATTCTCAATATATCCACTGTAGACTCCATTCTGGTTTAGACCCTGGAGTTGAGCTGGTTCAAATCGTAAAGACTTACCATGGGCAAGTGCATGGATGGAAAGGTTAGGCCAAGAGCAAGGTTGAACAGCACAGAGACCATGCAGGTTCAGGAACCAAACATGGAACAGGAATCAGTTATAGAACAGGAACCAACCATGGAGCAGAAATCAGACATGAGATAGGAAGCAAAGGTATACCAGGAGCCAAATGTGGAAGCTGTAATGGCAGTAGGTGCAGAGCAAACCCACCATAAACTACTGAATCAGAAAGGGTGTGTCTGGCTAGACTTCTTTATATTCTGGGATACACCTCTTGCTAGTCCAATAGGCTCCACCTGCCCCTCATGGTCCCATTTCTTGGAATTCCAAATACAGCTGATTAGCTTCTATGACCCAGCCCAAAGTCTCCAATCCCTGGTCAATGAGGATGCAGGTTTGAAGCCCAACAAAACCCTACACGCTTCTGCTAGGGCATAAATAGGGGTGGAAACAGCTTAGTCTTAACTACATTTCAAAAATATTACTTGGAATTTCCAAATTTAAGAGTGGCATTCTAGAGAGATGTTGTCTGTATTTATATACATATAATAACTTATTTCATATAAGTGTTTTTATGGGCATTTTTACTCTATTAATTTATATTTCACAGATAATACAACCTCGGACATCTCTGAGGTAGGCATGGTCTTATTCCCCAGTAAGTGGATCTTTGCATCAGTCACTCCATGTTATCAGTCTTTTCAAATATACTAATATTAAACTGTATTCATAACGGGAGCTGACATGTAACCTGGTTAATTAGATCTTTACTGGCTGTTATTAGGTCTTTCATTCCTTTAACCACACTCCTCTGCTGCAGAATTTGAAATAAATTTGAGTCCTGAATAGCAGCTGGCTCCAGAATGGATCTAATCTCTGTAATAGAATTATGCAGAGCCTTAGCTCACCCTGAACAATAGAACCAGGCACAATATTTCTCCTGATTCAGAACAGCAGGCTTTGAGTGAGATGCGCATTAACAGCACCATAAATCTAGCAGCTCAGAGACAATAAACCACTCGATATTTTCAGAAGTTATTTTTATTTATACGGTAGGGTGTTACCCACCCACTTGAAGCTGCAGGCTGTTATTACATTAAGAAGTACTGAGCACTGCAGATGCAAATAGATGTATATGGCGGAAAGATTGCTCCAATGTAGTCACATGAACACATTTTGCTAGAAGTTTTTCAACAGTAGACAGTGAATGAACCTGAGTAAAGAATAGATGATCATTTATTTGAAGGTTTCAATTGTTATATGTAGTTCAGCTGGAAGGGGTGCATTATCCGTGCTGTTTCTGTAAGCACATGGGTGCCACGACTAAGTAATAGGCTGATTGGGGATAGGGATAGAGGAGACGGAGCAGAGAAGAGAAGAAGGAGTTGCTGATGGAAAAGAGAAGGGACTGAGAAAGAGAGCTTTTAAGGAAAGGAAAGGATCTAATATTTGAGGGGGAAAAGAACCGAGGGGCAGAGCTGTAAATGGAGACAAACTAGCCAAGGCCCCTGTGTTCCTGCAGCAGCTCAAAGGCACATTCTTCAGCAGCAGGTTTAAAGAAATGTATATATGACTACACATTACTTATTTTTGTTACATTTGTACCCCGCGCTTTCCCACTTATGGCAGGCTCAATGCGGTTTACATATACAGGTACTTATTTGTACTTGGGGCAATGAAGGGTTAAGTGACTTGCCCAGAGTCACAAGGAGCTGCCTGTGCTTGAAGTGGGAATTGAACTCAGTTCCCCAGGACCAGCGTCCACCACCCTAACCACTAGGCCAGTCCTCCACTCCAAGGGTATAACTTCATATTGTATTCTCTATATGTAAAGCATGCAGAAAATAACTTTATAAAGGGTAAATGAATTGCTATACTGCCTTTCTATGGTATAAACAAAGTAATTTGCATATATTATATACAGTTACTTTCTCTGTGCCTAGTGGGCTCACAACCTAAGTTTTGTACCTGGGGCACAGAAGGGTTAAGTGACTTGCTCAGGGTCACAAGGAGCTGAACCCAGTTCCCCGGGTTCTTAGCCCACTGCACTAACCATTAGGCTACTCCTCCACTGTGAAGCTTTCTTTAGAACTTCTGTGGTCTTTTCATTTTTTCATTAAATTCTGTGGTCTTATTGTTGCTGTAGTTGATCTATGAATAGGTTCACCGTGCCCTATAATTGTGGCAAGATATAGCTTCACCTGAATGTTCTGCACTACCACCATAATCAGACCTAGTGCTGAGGCTAAGGCAGTCATCTGAATATCTGTAGCTAGCATGTATTTGCCTTTCTGGGGGTTTTTTTGCCATATATAACAGTTCTTAAATTTGGTATAGATGTTGCACACTGAACTCATCATGGAAAGGTTGGGCCTCAGAAGTTGACTGAAGAATGCGGACAATAATCCCTCTATCGCAGGGGTGGGCAGCCTTTATACACAGAGGGCTGCATAATTGTCAGTACTATCCCTAGTGAGCCACATTACATAATGTCAAGACCTTTGGTCTTTTCCCAGCGTGGCAGTGCTTATGTACTTATGAGCTCCATAGACCTTGTGTGATAAAAATGTAGCTAAAAAGGATGGAAACAAACTGCTCGAGTGGCTATTCTGAAAATATTTGCAAAATACAGAATTTAAAATTGCCAAAACTCCTGTTAATGCTGTTTTCTGTTCTTACTTCCCATGGTCTCGTGATCCGCATAAAATTTAATGGCAGACTGCATTCGGCCTGCAGGTTGCAGCATAGGCGCCCGGTATAAGAGGCTTGGAGAGGCTAAGCCTCCCCCCTGCTGCAGCAGAATGGATCAGCTGTGGAGTCCAGCTGCTCTGAGGGGATTAAATTGTTGATTTACCTCCATCCTCACAGCAGGAGCTGCAGTGAAAGCCCTCTAGCAGTTGTAGAAATTGGTTTATGGTTTGTTTACCTTACTGCTGGGAAAGCAGGGGGGGGTTGGATGGAGGTGTCCTGGGTTGCCAGGGAGATATTTAACGAGGATGACTTACTGACCTGCACTGAGGACAGATAGCAGCAGAACGGATACTGGGATCAGAAAAAGTCACCAGACAACAAAGGTAGAAAAGATCATTTTATTTTCATTATAGTGTTTGGAATATGTCCACTTTGAGAATCAGGTGCTCAACATTAAAAATTTATATTTATTTACTTATTTATGGCATTTTATCCCACATTAAACATGAATTAGGGTGTTTTGTGGCTCTACATGAGAATTGTGATGATATGATCCCTTGTTTCATATTGTTGACAGTCTGCATTTTCCATATGGGTGGTATATTGGTGTATTAGGTCTGCCCAGTGTAATATTTATGGTACAGTAAGGTTCTGAGTGTGTTTTTGGACAAAGTTGTGCATAGTGTTTTGCAGTTGAGCGATTGTGGTTAGAATATGCTTTGAGCAACCACTTTATTCTTTGACATATGATACATATCTAATATCTAAATTTAATAAAAGGTATTAATTGTGACTTTTATTTTTATTTATTTATTTTTTCTGTGTGTTATCAGACAATTATGGATTTAAGCTCCGCCCCTGGCCCCACCCCTGGCCCCCTTTAGCCTCCCCAAACAGTTTGGCCACCGACCGCCTATGGGCTGCAGGATGCCCACCCCTATTCTATTGCTTGAACGCCGAAAAGAGTGCTCTACCATTCGAGCTGATGTGGCTCTACATAATTTTCTTCTACTTACCCAGTTCTTTTATTTTGATATAATTATATCTTCTATCCTATATCCACTCTGACTAGTATTACTGCAGCAAAGTGGTTTACTGTAAGCAAGTTGCCTGTACGCACGAATAATTAGGACAAGCTAAGACAAAAATAGGCCAGGTATCATTAAGTCTGTGTCAGTAAGTTTTAACTGTAAGCAAGACACCTGCAATAACAAATACACAATCTTAATCTTCTTGTGAGGGAGAGAAACAGCATCCTGCAAGAAACAAACGGAAAACACAAAACGAAGTGGGACTACAAGCGAGGAATCCCCTCATAACATATGCACACTCACAGACGGGAGAAATTCTGTAACAGGGCACATATAGTTACTGTTACTATAGTACGGATACAGGAGATATTTGCGAGAATATTGAAATGGATAGGAAACAACCATCTACAGTTAAATGTGCGTAAAGCTGAGGTGGTGTTTGTCTCCTCTGGTATGACTTCAAATCTCCCCCCCCCCCCCCCCCCCCCCGACTATTTCCTTGGCTGGAGCCTCTATTACTGTTTCTGATGGGATCCGGAATTTGGGAGTTCCTTTGGACTCATCCTTGTCCTTTAGATCCTAGATTCAGGCCGTGATTAAGAATTCGTACTTAAACTGCATTCAGGAAGGATTTCCAAAAGGTGCTACAAGCTATCATTTTTTTTCCACTTTGGATTATTAAGATTTGCTGTACCACCATGACTAACTTGCAGATCTAGGCAGTGTACAGATATCTAGAATAATGCAAAAAGGTTAGAAAGGAACTACAGTAATTGACAGGAAAGTATACGAGATACAGCTAGAAAAGCAATCACACCAAAGGACAGAGAGGAAGGGTTAGTCGGAGCGGGGAAAAACGAGTTTTTAAGTGGCAGAGAAGGGGAGCATTACAGAGAAAACTTTAATATTGTTTATTTGGGCTTGCCTGCTTCGTGCATGCAGGCATTGTAAATGGTGCAGAATTCTGCTGTGTATCCGTTCTTTGGTCTTTCGAAATTCGATCATGTTTTTCCTTTGCTGCGCAAGTTGCACTGACTCCCTGTAGCACAAAGGATCAAATTTAAATTGTTATTGCTGGTGCACTTAGGGCTGTATCAAGATTCTTCTTTTTATTTGCAGCTGCTTTGCAACGATATGTGCCACCCAGGAGGGCACTGTGCTCGGCAAGTGCTTGTGCACTTTCAGTGCCGGACTTAAGACACCTGCGGTTGAACATTACAAGTACTGGTACCTTCTCTGTGGCCAGTCCTTCAGAGTGGAATAAATTGCCCTTTTACTAAACCGCATAAGCGTCTACGCACGCTCAACACGCGCCCAACGTGTGCCAAAATGGAGTTAATGCCTGGTTACCGGGTGGCTCTTGCGGTAATTTCATTTTTGGTGCGCATCCAATACGCGCGGCTGAAAAATAATTTTTGGACTCGTGTATCGGACACGCACCAAGTGGCATTTGATGTGCGTAGGTCATTATCAGCCGGTTACCGAGTGAGACTTTACCTCTAGGTCAATGGCTGGTGGTAAGGTCGCAGACCCAAAATGGACACACAGCAATTTTGATTTTGTCGCACATCCATTTTCGGTAAAAATTTTGAAAAGGCCTTTTTTACAGGCGCACTGAAAAATGGATCGGCACGCACCCAAAACCCGCGCCTACACTACCGCAAGACATTTTTCAGTGCACCTTAGTAAAAGGACCCCTAATCATTTAAGAAAGGATTCAATTCACATTGCAGAAATTGGCAATACTTACAATAAAATCACAGTCTCTGTCTGGAAAAAAGGTAGGTCTTAAGAGCTTTTTTCTAAATAAAACATATGGAGTAATTTGACGAATTTGGGTTGGAATGCTGTTCCAGAACTTAATACTTTGGAAGTCGAAAGAATGCTCCCTAAATAAGGTCTACTGTTAGAAGAAATTAGAAGTTGACCTACTGACTCTGCATTAAGCCCATAAACACTTTTATAAACTATACATGCTATGTTTGTTGTTTGTATTTTAGATTGTGTATGTTGTTTTCTAACCCACCTTGGATAAAGGCAGGTTATAAATAATAAAAAATAAGACATAACTGGGCAGCTGGAGGGTGCCTGGTAGAAGCCTATTCCATAAAGGAAAGTAAGCTTGTGAAACTCAGAATATATGCACTTAACATTTCAACATGACTACTTATACCAGTCACAGAGCTGCTGTAACTATTAGCACGTTGGTACTGCGGAGTAGAGTAGATAGATGTGAAGCGTTTGTTTACACTTTCAAAAAATAATACAACCAGGGGACACAAGATGAAGCTAGAATATGGTAGATTTAAAACAAATAGGAGAAAGTTTTTCTTTACTCAGCGTGTGGTTGGACTCTGGAACTCGTTACCGGAGAATGTAGTGACAGCAGCTGGCCTTACGGAGTTTAAGGGGGGGGGGGGGGGTTTGGACAGATTCCTGAAGGAAAAGTCCATTGAACATTATTAAATATATATATATATATATATATATATTTTTTTTTTTTTGGTTTTTGCCGGGTTCTTGAAGCCTGGATTGGCCACTGTCGGAGACAGGATGCTGGGCTTGAAGGACCCTTGGTCTTTTCTCAGTATGGCGGTGCTTATGTGCTTATGTACTACTACTTATCATTTCTATAGCACTACTAGACGTACTGTAAGCTTGCTCTTCCCTCTGAAAATCCAGTGCTGCTCCAAAATCAAGAACAGACTCAAATACGTTTCCATACAAAAAAAAATACAAAAAAAAGTTCGTCAGGAGCAAGGAGAAAAGTCTCTCCTCCAGCCAGACTTTTATTCACTTTACAGCTTACCACACTTTCACTCTTACACAGTCTAGGCTTCAGCAGCTGCTTCCCCTCCCCTCTTGAAGGAGGGCACTTTGCAACAAAAATAAAGTACACAGTCTATACTTCAGCAGCTGCTTCCCCTCCCCTCTTGAAGGAGGGCAATTTGCAACAAAAATACATAATACAGTCCAAGATTCTTCAGCCGCTTTCCCCTTCCCCTCTTGAAAGAGGGCAGACCCTCGGGCCTGTTCTCCCTCCTCGGCTGGTAAGCGGCTCTGGTAAACAAAAAACAATGCCCAGCAGCACAATCCTTCTTTAACTTCTCCAATAAGTAACAATCTTCCACGCCCTCTTTTCTCTGGCTCTGCGCGGGGACAAAGCCTAGGGTCCCTCCCTCTTGGTCAGTCACACTCTCACCTGACCTCCTCCCGCTTGACTCGCTTCGGCCTCCGCTATTTCTCAGGCTTTCGCTGAGCCAGCGCTGAAACGTCCATCGGCTCTTCTGGGGCGTTCTCATGTGCAGTCAGCTCCATAGGGACCTGCTCCGTCTCTCCCTCCCCCTTTTCAGGAGCCCAGTCCATATTCTCTTCACCCCGCCCTTCTTCCAGCTGCCGCCCCTTTTCTTCATTAAGGTTCTTTTGTATCCTTTCCTTCTCCGCCCACTTGTTCCACCACCTCCTCCACCAGGTTGGAGCCTCGTGCTTGCTCATTCCCCTGTGCCCCTCCTTTGGTGACTCTCGGGAGTGCACGTCCTCTCTCTTATCAGCTGATTCACTAGTAACCTGCTGGGAGTTGTATTTTCTTACTACACCCTCTTTCTTGGGAAAGGCCTGCCTGTACCGGGTGTATTCTTGCCTATCCCAGGGTTCCCCTGAGGCATGCGGGGAGTTGTAGTTTCTTGCTCTCCTCTTTTCTTTCTGTTCCCCAGAGCTGCCTACATACTCTTTACATACCCCCCCCCCCCCCTTAAACTTCTATCCCCCCATTCTTTCTCATTCTCCTCCTCTACCCGGGACAGGGCATCAACATTTCCTAAACATCGCCCGGGGCGATGCTCCACGGAATATTGGAACGGCTGTAGCGCTAAGTACCAGCGCATTAGTCTCCCATTATTATTCTTCATCAGACTCAGCCATTTCAAGGGAGCATGGTCCGTTACCAGCTTAAATTTTCTCCCTTCTAAATAGACACTACACTCCTGCACTGCCCATCGTATGGCTAAACACTCCTTTTCTATGGTGGAGTAATGCTCCTCATGAGGCAGGAGCTTCCGGCTTAAATAAAGCACCGGGTGTTCCTCCCCTTCATGTTCCTGGGACAGCACTGCGCCTAACCCCCTCCCCAAAGCATCTGTTTGAAGGACAAAGGGCTTTTCAAAATCAACTGCCTTCAGCACCGGTTCCTGGCACAGGGCCCTCTGCATCTGTTCAAATGCCCTCAACTCCTCTGCTCCCCACCTCAAGTGGTCCGGATTCTTCCCTCTCAGCATGTCAGTTAAGGGAGTGGCCATTGCGGAAAAATGAGGGATGAACCTGCGGTAATACCCTACCATCCCCAGGAATCTACGCAATTGTTTCTTGGTGTTTGGCCTGGGAAACTCTTGGATGCTTTTAACCTTATTCAATAAGGGCCGGACCTCTCCCCTTCCCACATTATACCCTAAATACTTCACCCGGTACTGCGCAAAATAACATTTTTTTTTGTTCAGGGTGAGACCTGCCTCCCTAAAAGCCTGCAGCACTGCCTCTACCTGGTTTAAATGGGTGTTCCAGTCTCCACTATGTATTACCACGTCATCCATATATGCGGCGGCATATGCCTGATGTGGTCGGAGAACCCTGTCCAGCAACCTCTGGCAGCTTGCAGCTGCTGAATTAAGGCCAAAGGGCAATCTTTTGAACTGGTATAGGCCTATGGGCGTACTAAAGGCGGTCTTAGCTTGCGCCCCTGCCGTAAGGGGGATCTGCCAGTACCCTTTTGTCAAGTCCAGGGTGGTGAGATATTGTGCAGATCCTAGCCTGTCCACCAGCTCCTCAATATAGGGCATAGGATATGCATCTGCTTGAGAGATATTATTAAGCTGGCGGAAATCTATGCAGAATCTCCACTCCCCTTCGGGTTTTGGTACTAACACCACTGGGCTTGACCAGGGGCTATTTGACTCTTCGATCACCCCGAAGTCTAACATTTCCTGGACCTGTTTTATCACCTCCCTCCTTTTCATGGGGGACAGCCTATATGGCTTTTGCCGAACTACTTTACCCCTTTCCGTTATGATGTCATGCTCCACTAGGTGAGTATTTCCAGGGCAGGCCGTCAACACATCATCAAACCCTTTTAGGAGCCTTCCTATCTCTTTCTTTTGTACTTGTGTCAACCGGGGATTAACTCCTGGTTCACCGGGCTTGAAAATATCTCTTATTTGCGATCCCAACTCCTCTCCCTCCTTTTCCTCCCCCCGGGTCTGAAAGCCTACCCTTGCTACCCAGGGTTTCATCAGGTTAACATGGAAGGTTTGGACCCGCCCCTTTTCGTTCGCCACCTCATATGTAAGAGGCCCAAGTCTCCTCCTCACCACCCAGGGACCCTTCCACCTAGAGGCAAACTTATGAGGATCCTCCGAGATTAGGATAAGGACCCTATCTCCCATTACAAACTCCCTCTCACGAGTACCCTTATCATAATATTCCTTTTGACGATTTTGGCTCTGTTCAAGCCTATCCTGGGAATATTCCTGTAACTTATCTAATCTGGCCCTCAGATCCTGTAGGTATTCGACCACTGACTGATCGGCTGTTTCCGGGGGTACCCAGTGCTCCTGCAATATATCTAAAATTCCCCTGGGCCTCCGGCCAAACATTAGTTCATAAGGCGAAACACCTAAGGAGTCTTGCACCTTCTCCCTGTAGGCATATAGCACGAAGGGCAACAGCTGGTCCCAACCTGTCCTATCCTCGCCTAACGCTTTCTTTAACATATCCTTTAAAGTTCTATTAAAACGTTCCACCATCCCATTTGTTTGCGGATGGTAGGCCGCTGTACGGATATGCTGGATCCCGAAAGCCTCCCACACTTGCCTTAAGGTACTTGACATAAAGTTGGACCCCCTGTCAGTCAAAACTTCTTGGGGGAATCCCACCTCACAAAAGATTTTTATCAGTTCCCTGGCAAGGCCCTTCGCTGATATGCTTCTTAAAGGTATGGCCCAGGGGTACCTAGTGGCCATATCCATAACCACTAAAACATAGAGGAAGCCTCTTTGAGATTTTGTTACCGGGCCAATAATATCCATTGCGATTCTCCTCCCCGGTTGTTCCACTCTAGGAAGGGGTTTTAAAGGTGCCTTAGGCGGCAGGCGGCAGGCGGTCTGCCACCTTCTGACAGTTGGGGCAGGACTTGCAATACCTCTCCACCTCCCCATAAACTCCTGGCCAATAAAACCGGCCCAATATCTGAGTCAGGGTAGCTTGGGAGCCCTTATGCCCCCCCAAAGGGTGATCATGCGCGAGCCTTACTACTAGGGGACGGAAAGCTTGGGGGACTACTAGCTGTCTCCCCACTTCAGAGTTCTCCCAATTGGGTACCCGGCGATATAGAATGTTCCCCTCTATCATGAAACCCGGGGCTTCCCGGCCCTCCCCCTGTCGTGCCCGTTCCCAGGCATATTCTAACGTAGGGTCCGTGGCCTGCTCCCTATGAAACTGGGGAAACTGCTCGCTCAATTCTTTCGGGGCTACTGGCAGATAACTTTCTTTTTTTGCCTGCTCCAATGCCTCCCGTCTGCCCCTCTGCTCCTTTTTTTTCAAAGCTTTCCCCTTTCTCTCTTTTCCCGGCTCCCCTAAGACCTCCCCTTGAAAAGGAAAAATACCTCCTATCCCCTCTTCCTCAGCCCCGGGGTCCCGTTGGGCCTGAGCGCGGGTAGTTACCAACACTCTTTTTTGTTCAATACAGTCTGAAAACGGAGGCCAGTCTCTTCCTAAAATTATTTCCTGCGGCAACCTGGGCAGGACAGCCATGGCTATCTCTATCTCTCCTGTGGGCCCCTTCAAGTTGACTCTATGGAGGGTATAACGCGTACTGGCCCCATGTATACACTGAATGGCCACTGCTCCCTCATAGGTATCCTGACCTCGTGTCCTCCTCTTTCTTATTTGTTCCCATAACCTCCTAGAGATCATGGACTGGTCTGCCCCAGAATCTAACATGGCTACCATAGGTAAACCCTCCACCTCTACCTTGGCCGTATACCGTGGCCGAAACCCCTGGGCAACCTGGGAGATCCATCCCTCCCTACCTGGGCAGTCCTTCTTGAAGTGCCCCATCTTCCCACACTCATAACACCCCTTTCCCTCATAGGCGGGGGCTTTTTTTTTATGTCCCTCTGGCCCTACTGGCCTTTTACCCCCCCAACTTGCAGCGGCCTTCCCTTGCTGGGGATCATGCTTAAGGCAGGGTACTTTGGGCCCCCATCCTTCGGGCGATCGGGGCTTCCCCACCTCCGGGTCGGGTCCTCCCAATGTTGGGCTTCCAGGTAACACTCCAACCCAGCTACCACGCCCTCCACCGTCTTACAGCCCCTTTTGATCAGCTCTGCCCTAATCTCCCTGGGTAAGCCCTGCAAGAATTGCTCCACTACCAATTCCTGAAGAATTTCGGCAGTGGTGTGGCGATCTGGTTCCAACCACTTTTTTACTAAGTCCATCAGCTTATTGGCCAAAGCTTTAGGCGTCTCCCCTTTTCCCCACTTAGTGGCCCGAAATTTTCGCCTATAAGCCTGGACACTTAGTCCATATCTGTCCTTAATGGCCTCTCTCAACCGCCCATAGTGGGCAGCGTCCCCCGGAGCCAGGTCTCTAAAGGCTGCCAGAGCCTCCCCGGATAATGAGGGAGCTATCCGCATGACCCACTGCTCTTGGGGCCATCCTGCGGCCGCCGCCACCCTCTCAAATGCGGTCAGGAAATCATCCACATTATCCTGCTCAGACAACTTTCCCCAGGTAAGTGAGTTCATGGATAAAGGTCCTACCACACCGCTTCCTCCTGGCCCCAGTCCGGTCCCTCCGGTTCCAAAGTCCCTTGGGGTACTGCTCTCCCTCTGAAAAAAGTCCTGGAGCAGGTTCAACACCGGTTGTTGCTGGTCCCGGGCGGCCGTCAAGGACTCCTCCACCATCTTCGCGGCTAGTTCCTGCTGTTTCTGGAACTGCATAGTCATCCAGGCGAAGATCTCTTTGGGGTCCATCCTTGCTCCGGCCCAGCTACTCCTGCGGAACAGAAAGCAGAAGACAACAACTCCAAGTGCGATTTCACCACTTCAGTTTTCCCTTTTCCTAGGAACCCTCTATTTCCCCTATCTTGGCCCCGCTTACCGGAACCCAAGCTGGGTCTGCGCCTTTCTCAGCGTTGGCCCCTCCGTTGGGCTTCCCCTTCTTGCTTGTCCGGGCCTCCACAAGCGACAGGTCCAAAAAAAAACTTTTGAGTATCCCACTTCTGACACCAATTGTAAGCTTGCTCTTCCCTCTGAAAAATCTGGGGCTGCTCCAAAATCAAGAACAGACTCAAATACGTTTCCATACAAAAAAAAATACAAAAAAAAGTTCGTCAGGAGCAAGGAGAAAAGTCTCTCCTCCAGCCAGACTTTTATTCACTTTACAGCTTACCACACTTTCACTTTTACACAGTCTATACTTCAGCAGCTGCTTCCCCTCCCCTCTTGAAGGAGGGCACTTTGCAACAAAAATAAAGTACACAGTCTATACTTCAGCAGCTGCTTCCCCTCCCCTCTTGAAGGAGGGCACTTTGCAACAAAAATACATAATACAGTCCAAGATTCTTCAGCCGCTTTCCCCTTCCCCTCTTGAAGGAGGGCAGACCCTCTGGCCTGTTCTCCCTCCTCGGCTGGTAAGCGGCTCTGGTAAACAAAAAAACAATGTCCAGCAGCACAATCCTTCTTTAACTTCTCCAATAAGTAACAATCTTCCACGCCCTCTTTTCTCTGGCTCTGCGCGGGGACAAAGCCTAGGGTCCCTCCCTCTTGGTCAGTCACACTCTCACCTGACCTCCTCCCGCTTGACTCGCTTCGGCCTCCGCTATTTCTCAGGCTTTCGCTGAGCCAGCGCTGAAACGTCCATCGGCTCTCCCAGGGCGTTCTCAGGTGCAGTCAGCTCCATAGGGGACTGCTCCGTCTCTCCTTCCCCCTTTTCAGGAGCCCAGTCTATATTCTCTTCACCCCGCCCTTCTTCCAGCTGCCGCCCCTTTTCTTCATTAAGGTTCTTTTGTATCCTTTCCTTCTCCGCCCACTTGTTCCACCACCTCCTCCACCAGGTTGGAGCCTCGTGCTTGCTCATTCCCCTGTGCCCCTCCTTTGGTGACTCTCGGGAGTGCACGTCCTCTCTCTTATCAGCTGATTCACTAGTAACCTGCTGGGAGTTGTATTTTCTTACTACACCCTCTTTCTTGGGAAAGGCCTGCCTGTACCGGGTGTATTCTTGCCTATCCCAGGGTTCCCCTGAGGCATGCGGGGAGTTGTAGTTTCTTGCTCTCCTCTTTTCTTTCTGTTCCCCAGAGCTGCCTACATACTCTTTACAGTACGCAGTGCTGGACACTGAACATGTAAGAGACAGTACCTGCTTGACAGAGCTTTCAATCTATTCAAGACCAACAGGACAAATAAGGGATTAGGGAATTATGATGGGAATGATTAAAACAGACATTGGTACTGAACAGGTGAATATGAGTTAGCAGTTAAAAGGAGGCTCAAAAAGGTGGACTTTTAGCCTAGACTTGAATACGGCCAGAGAGAGAGCTTGACGTATTGACTGAAGAAGTCTATTCCAGGCATTTAGCGCAGCAAGATGAAAGCAATGGAGGCTGGAGTTGGCAGTGGGGAAGAAGGGTACAGATAAGAGACTTACCTGATAAATGGAGTTCCCAGGGAGGGGAACCTAAGTGCAACAGTTACCCACATAACTTACCCCTGAATTCTATATTTGGTGCCTAGATTTGGGCTCCAAAATTTTAGCGGACTCCCAAAATGCATTCAAGTTAATTGCATAATGAGCCAGGTGCTAACAATAAATTATTGAAGTTAATGAGCACCCACTAAAATTTGTGCATGCATCTGCAAGTTATTTATAAGGTATGGCACCTAACCCTACTAGCATGTAACTCAAAAGGGGGTGTGGCCAAGGACATCTCAGGGGCATTCCGAAAAGCTGCATACGTAGTTACAGAATACTACCTCAGCGTGTCTAACTTGGGCGCCAGCATTTACACTAGGTTTCAGCAGTCATAAGTCTGTCACCCAGAGTTAGAAGTGGGGATTGGCACTATAGATAAAAAAAATATCTACGGGACATATCTATAGATAATAAAATGTCTATGGGGCACCAAATAAATTCCATAGTAAGGAGTGCATTCTATATGATGAGTAAATTAAGAGCAATTCATAAATGCCTAACAGTAGATTTTGTTTCAATTAGTGGTGCAGGCCCTGATTCTTAGTAAAATCAACTATTGTAATATAATCTAATTGGGTTTACCAAAACATCTAATAAGAAAATTTCAAACAGTTCAAAATGTAGCTTTACATCTAATATTCTCTATAAATAAAACAGATAGAATTTCTATTTATATTATTAAGGTTCACTGGTTGACTGTTGAGGCAAGGGTATTTTTTAAGCTGGGCTGTTTGTTATGGAAAATTACATTTGGACAAGTTCCATTATATATGATCACTCTTGTACATTATGCATTAACGAACCATCTATATAATTTCCAGAACTTGTCATTATTTGATCTCCCAAGTCCTAAAGGCATCACTTCAAAGAAGCTTTTTAATTGTCTGTTTGCTTTTCAAGCTGCAAAATTCTGGAAATTTTTACCAGACAATCTTAGGAATATTACCATATTTAAGAAAGGTCTGAAGACACTACTGTTTCAGAACTATGTGACAAAGAAATAATTTGATTCACAGTTGTTTTCTTTCTTTATTATTAGTATGTTATATTGTTTTAAGGTTAAAGTATTTTTTTTGCATGTATAGTATGTGACTTCCTAGACTATTGTGCACTGTGAACTATATATATTTTTTTGTTACATTTGTACCCTGCACTTTCCCACTCATGGTAAGCTCAATGCGGCTTACATGGGGCAATGGAGGGTTAAGTGACTTGCCCAGAGTCACAAGGAGCTGCCTGTGCCTCAAGTGGGAATTGAAATCAGTTCCTCAGGACCAAAGTCCACCACCCTAACCACTAGGCCACTCCTCCAATCCACACACACACACACACATATATTCATGGGAAAAGGCAAACTACAAATGAACTAACTGTAACTGTAAGTGTGGATTCTATAAAGGGCACATGCCCTTTATAGCAGGGGCACAACCAGACTTCGGCGGGAAGTGGGTCCAGAGCCCGAGGTGAGGGGGCACATTTTAGCCCCCCCCCCCCCGGTGCCACCGACCCCCCTGCCATTTTTAAGCCCATCGCCATTTTTGACCCCCCCCCCCCCACCACCATCACCACCATTGACCCCCCTCTCCCGGCGCAAACCCTTTTGACCTCCTCTTCCCGCCATCGCCAACCCTTTCCCACCATCTGGTACCTTTGCTGGCGGGAGTCCCCAACCCCCGCCAGCTGAAGTCCTCTTCTCCGGCACAGCCACGCCAGAGAAGAGGACTTCAGTTGGTGGGGGTTGGGGACCCCCGCCAGGAAAGGTACCCGACGGCAGCGGCAGGCTGGCAGTGGGAGGGAGTCAAAGGGGTTGGCGGCGGGGGAAGCAGGGTCAGATCTACGGGGGCCCAAGCCTCGTGGCCCCATGTAGCTATGCCCCTGCTTTATAGAATCACACTTAGCACCGATTTTTTTCAGTACCAAATTTTGAGTGCCATTTACAGAATTTCCCCCTTATAGTATTCTATAAGTTACATGGATAAATGGGAGCCCCACCCATGCACCTGCCCATGCTTCATCCTTGTGTACACCCTCCTTGCAAATATGCACTATACACGTTGAGTTGGTATTTGCAGAATAGCACATAGGTAACATGCTTGCATATACATACATAACTGTACACACACACACATACACACATATACACTAGTATTCTAAGCATCTACGTGTGTAGCATACATGTAAATGTGTAATGTAAAGGATTTATATCTGACCAAATCCCTAATCAATCAGGCTCAAAGTGGGCAACAATATCATCAAATCTACAATCTTAAATGAAATAACATGTATAAAAAAAATTAACAATCAGTGTATACAAACTTAGTTTAAAAAAAAAGTGTGTTTTCAGCTTCTTTCTAAATTCCATTTAGGTTGAAATTAGACGAATGTTCAAAAGTAAATAATTCCAGATATTAATTGCACCATAATCAAAAGACCTTTCATAGGCAAATTAAATTTCACTCCCTTCTTCAATGGAAAAGAAAATTAAACATTTACTATTTCTGTCATTTAAAAATTGAAATATAAAAGAAAAACCCTTAGGTGCATCGCCATTTAAAAACTAAACAACAAAGCTTAAATAAAATATGGGCCTCAACAGGAAGTCAATGAAGACTCACAAAGGGATGACATGATGAAATCTTGCTTTCTCAAATATGGCCTAGCAGCAGTGTTTTGAATCAAAGTTTCCTCTTAAATGTTAGTGCCTAGTTAATAGATTTACCCTGCCCCCTCCATCCATCCATACCCAGCGATTCTCCTCTCTTCCCCTGCCCTCCCCTCCCACTCCCATCCATGTTCAGTGATTCTCCTTTGCCCCCATCCTCCCCTCCCATTCATATCCACCTGCCCGCACTCTTCTTCCCCCAACATCCCCCTTTTTCTTCCTGCCACTGTGCTACCCTGCAGGGTTTAAATCTCTTTTATTACCTCCGTCAAAGCGGCCGCGTCATTGAAAGCCCTGCCCGTCTCTAGCCTTCCTTTCGTGAGTCCGTTCCCTCAGAGTCCCGCCCTCGCGGAAAGAGGAAATGACGTCAGAAGGCAGGACTCTGAGGGAACGAACTCACAAAGGGAAGGCTAGAGACGGGCAGGGCTTTCAATGACGCAGCCCCTTCGACGGAGGTAATAAAAAAGATTTAACCCCCACCCCCAGGATGGCACGGGGCAGGTGCAGGCAAATGTGGGCTGTGGGAGGTGAGGTAAGCATGGCTTGTGGTGCCCTCCTACCATGCTTACCTCGTTTACTTGAGCCAGCTCGCCATGCAGAACAACCGGCTCACAAGATCTTTAAAAATTTAACAACCGGCTCCAGCACACCACTGTCCATGTATGTCTCAATAGCAGGCTATGGACTTTTCCTTCAGGAACTTGTCCAAACCTTTTTAAACCCCAGATATGCTAACCGCTGTTA
Organism: Microcaecilia unicolor; assembly: GCF_901765095.1. Taxonomy (NCBI): domain Eukaryota; kingdom Metazoa; phylum Chordata; class Amphibia; order Gymnophiona; family Siphonopidae; genus Microcaecilia; species Microcaecilia unicolor. The sequence continues at coordinate 182,038,673 of NC_044039.1, read as the reverse complement.
CCACATCCTCCGGCAACAAGTTACAGAGTTTAACTATTCTTTGCGTGAAAAAATATTTCCTCCTATTTGTTTTAAAAGTATTTCCATGTAATTTCATTGAGTGTCCTCTGGTCTTTGTACTTTTTGAAACAGTGAGAAATCGATTCACTTTTACCCATTCTACACCACTCAGGATTTTGTAGACCTCAATCAATTCCCCCCTCAGCCATCTCGTTTCCAAGCTGAAGAGCCCTAACTTCTTTGGCCTTTCCTCATATGAGAGAAGTTCCATCCCCTTTATCATTTTGGTCACTCTTCTTTGAACCTTTTCTAATTCTGCTATATATTTTTTTTAGATACAGCAACCAGAATTGAATGCAATACTCAAGGTTTGGAATGGGAAGAAGGGACTGGAGACTGATGCAGGGGCTATGGTGGGAGAAAGAAGAGAAGGAAAGATACTTAGGGTGCAAGTTGGGATGAGGGATGGGAGAAGTAAAGGCATATGTAGGGAAAGGTGAAAATGGAGGAGCAGAGGGATAGATGGAAGAGCAACGGGCAGGGTTAGGGATGGAGCTGGGGAGTGTGGTGGGGCTGTGGGCAGAGCTGGTTCCTCCCTCCAAACAAAAAAGGTGTTCCCTTGCTCCTGTACAGAACAATTTTGAAATTAGCTAGAAAGATGTGACCTCAAATGAAAGGTGCATGAGACAGGGGCGTAGCCAGACACCCAATTTTGGGTGGGCCTGGGCCCAAGATGGGTGGGCAGAAGAACCTCGCCCCGTCCCACAGGTGATTTGGTCTCTCCTTCTCTCGCCTGCATGCCATATGGTCTCTCAAACATCCCCCCTCTCCTGTATACCTTTTAAATAGCAGATTTTCACCAGCAGCGAACAGCAACTAATACACACTGCTCATGTTGGCCCCACACCCTTCCCTCTGATGCAGCTTCCTGTTTCCGCCTAGGCAGAAATACATCAGAGAGAAGGCTGTGGGGCCGGAGGAGCAGTATGTATGTCACTGCTCACTGCAGGCGAAGATCTGCTACTTACAAGGTATGCAGGAGGGACACTTGTTGGGAGTTTTCGGCTGGTGGGACTTGGGGATCCCTGCCAGCCACATCATAGGTATGCTGCTACGGGGTGGGCCTGAACCCAAAGTGGGTGGGCCTGGGCCCACCCAAGCCCACCCTTAGCTACGCCACTGGCATGAGATGACGGGAGGTTGAAGACCATTGACAGATTATCTGATCAAATGGAAAATGAGATTTACTGGTCTCGTTCTCTGAGGTTCTGCTGGCAAATTAGCTAATTTACAACCAAATGACATGATAGAGGGCAGAAGAAAAAAAGGACATGAGGAACAGTTTGAGTTGATAACATCAGAAAAGGAGGAAGGTAAAATATGAAATCATGGACAGAGGAAAGATGAGCACAGAGAGAGCTGAGGCACCATAACTGCTTCCCTTGGATCAAAGATGGCACTTGATTTGTATTTCTTTTTTCATTTTTATGTTTATTGAATTTTTCATTATATATTCCAAGACATAATCTTAAAGGAAATAAAGGAGTCTGAATTTAAGATATCCAGCAAAAGAAATGAAAAAGAAAAAAAAAGTTTATATTCTTTCTCTGCCCTATTAGGCCACAGTAAGCAGAAATAAGAAATGGGAAAGAAGGAAAACTTCCAATATGAAAAATCTCTAAGGAGGCTGATAGGAAAGCATATAAAAAAAACAGCAACAGGAAGTTGAGGAGTGGTCTAGTGGTTAGAGCACTGGTTTCTACATCTAGAGGTGACAGGTTCCAGTCTCACTGCTGCTCCCTGTAATCTTGGGCAAGCCACCTTAACCCTCCATTGCCTCAGGTCCAAAGATCGTGAGCCCTCCTGGCCTTGGGTTCAAACTGAGGTGCCTTTTTACCAAACTGCGGGAAAAAGGACCCTGGGCTGACAGTGGGGGCTGTTTTTCCAGCATGCCAGGGCCCTTTTTACCATAGCGGGTAAAAAAGCCCCCAGCACACATGACCATACGGTAAGAGAACTCTTACCGCATGGCCATGCAACAGGGAGCCCATACCGCTATCCACTGAGTTGGTGATAAGGGCTCCCGCACTAACCTGGGAGCAACCAGGCAGTGCGCAGCGTTGTCTGATTAACGCCAGTTAACGCTGTGCAAGCCATTTCTGGGGGGGGAGGGGTCTTTTTCCCCTGGAAATAGCACGTGCTCAGGGCAGGACTACCGCTGCCGGCCGTGTTAGGCCAGTGGTAGTCCTGAAAGAGCATGTGGTAAGCCCGCGTTGGGCTTACCACCGCTCTGTTAAAGGGCCCCTTTGATTGTAAGCCTTCCTGGGACAGGGAACTACCTAGTGTACCTGAATGTAACTCACATTGAGCTACTACTGAAAAAGGTGTGAACAAAATCCTAAAAAAATAAACATAGAGGAACACTCCCAATTATATTTGTTATGGTTCCATTTATTTCTCATGAAAGTTCACGATGGGGGGGGGGGGGCGGGGGCAAGGGGGAAGGAGTTCGGAGGGTTCAAAAAAAAGTTAGAAAGATGCAAGTTAACTGTTTAATGTTTACCATGGAATGTTAGTTTTTCATTATTGATGTAGCATCATAGTGTGGGGTGCTTCATGGGGTGGTGTTCCAGTTGATGACAATAAAAATGGATCTATCACACTTTGTATAGTCAGTTTGGAAATGTTTTCTTATGGGGCTTCTGTTCTGGCACCAATAAAGGTATTAAAATAAAAAAGATGAATTGAGTTAAAGAAGGTATCTAATATCCCCAGGCATTTTAAACAGTATGTCAAACAAATTACAAACCCTTCCTAAGAATATCTTGTCATATTCAGCCCATGGAAGTCATTGTTTTTTACATGCCAGGCACTGTGGGCTTTTACGCTCCAGCATTGGGTAAAGTGGTGTGGTAGCCATGTTAGTCCACTTTTAAAGGTAATAAATAGAAATAAAACAAGACAAAAAGAAAAAAATATGATACCTTTTTTATTGGACTAATTTAGTGCATTTTTCTAATGAGCTTTTGAAGGTAACTGTGAAGAAACAGTGCATTTTAAGCCTGTAAAATGTATTGGATATTTTCCTGTCTTAAATATGTCTGAAGTGTATTTCTCCTGTTTGGTCAGCAGATGGTGTATGTTTATGCTTAAAGCTGTTACAGAGGACTGACTTCCCTTCTTTTATTTGGCACACAGATAATAGGAAATGTCTGTATTGATGTAACCAGTTTTTATTTGAAACTTGATTGCTCTGGGCTCTGATTGGCCTGGAGTTTGAAATTGCCAAGCAGTTGCTGGCTGTTGCTTCAGTCTTAGCCTAGAAGGAAAGAGAGATCTCTTTGCTGAGGCTCTGTGAACAGTTCTATATTCTGACCTTCCCAGGTACTGTTTAAACAGTATATAAATATTTAGTTAGTGTTGATCCATATTTCAGTTACCTGTTATTGTTTGCTAATAGCATATTTTTTGTTCATTGTTCCAGTGTGAGAATAAACACATATGTTTGTTTGTTCTGCCTGTCTGGACTGATAAAGAATTCTGTGTGTTGGGTCTGTGAGTGCTTTCTGGGAACTGTGGGACCACTGGGAGTGTGGCCCCTAGTAACATAGAAATCACTGGAGATAATTGGAGAGAGGGAGACTCACCCAGAGGCGGTTGTGACCTAGTTGGTGAGAGGAGGGTGCTAGTGTAGAGCACAAGTGGCAGCTGCAGGAGGACCTGAGCTATGTTGGGGATAGAGCCTCTAAGTGACCGCGGGTTACCTTCGAAAGCTCATTTAAAAATGGGGTTAAGATCCTGGGGATCCAGGTTCAATTCCCTCTGCAGCTCCATGTGACCCTGGGCAAGTCACTTAACCCTCTATTGCCCCAGGTACAATATGGGTTCCTTTGGTAAAAGGGGGCTGCACTTGCATCAGCGTGTGTTTTTGATGTACACTGAGGCTCCCTTTTACTGCAGAGGGTAAAAGACTGTCTTTTTTGCCTGAAAAGAAATGGCTGTGCAGTAAGTGAACCACTTACCATGTGGCCATTTTGGGGGGGAAGCACTTAACATCTACCATTGTGATGATGGTAAGGGCTCCTGCGATAACTCATCAGGAGCCCAGTGCCTCCCCCCCCCCCCCCCCCCCCCCGCATTCTATAGCCCCCCAAGCCTCAGCCTTGTGCAATATTGTGGTCTAGTAGCCTGTTCGGGGGCAGGAAAGAACCCCACTCTTTCCTGCCTGCTGTAGTGCTCTGTCCATCACCGTCACATCTTCAAAATGGCTGCCAAGACCCAGGAGACTGCACCAAAAAGTCTCGGCAGCCATTTTGAAGAAGCGGTGGCAGTGGATAGAAAAGCAAAAGTGGTCAGGAAAGAGTGGGGTTCTTTCCTGCCCCTGAAGAGGCCACTAGACCACCAGGGCTCTTCAAAGTAAGCCTGGAGGACTGTAGTATGCAGGGGGATGCTGGAAACAAAGGGGGGTGGTGGCAGGGGCCCAGGGTGGCCCAATGACTCTTTCTGCCCAGGGGCCCAGATCACTGTCAGTTTGCTCCTGAGTGCCACTTTTAACAGTTACCATAACTTTTTATCCCCTATGCCTGGGACTATGAACACTGACTCCACAGGATCCTGCCCCTGCTATGAAAGAAGTATGATTTAGCCACACAGATGCAGATAAAAGGTCAACAATTGTTTCCACCTATTTCTTCTAGACTGACACTTTGGGCCTCAAAAAAGCCAACTTGGAAGGTCTCCATTTACCAGCAGCAGTATTAACTTAGATTGTGAGCCCATTAGGAAAAGAGAAAGCACCTGCATATATTAAATATAAACCACTTTGGTTGTACCACAGAAAGGTGGTATATCAAATCCATGAGCCTTTACCCTTTTACCTCAGTTGTGGAAATTGACCCATCCCTCCTTCTAATATCTTTATGAGTCACTGTTTTATCCCATTTTTCCAATGGACTTGAAATAGGGGCATTACCTAAAACAGATCTTATACTGGTCAATACCTGTTTTGATCTCTTAAAGCGTAATGCCCTCTAAAAGCAGACATGTACTATTATACCCAGAAAGTATAACCTCAGCATATCAGCACACACCAGAAGTCTCTTTTCTTTTTCTGAAATTTACTCACAGTTTGTAGATTCTCAGAAGTTATTGTCCACAGGCAAAGAGTTCATAGTTCTGAAAACTGTACCGGTGGAGGAGGTGGAAATTTAAAGATAAAGGAGCTTTTTGGCAGAGGTGGGAGAGTTGTCAGGTAGGTGAAGGAAGTTCAGAGATGGGATGTTGAGTTTGTGCAATATTGTGAGAAGCAAAAAGGCAAGGGGAACAGAGACATGTGCTTCTGAAACAAAATGGAGAATGTCTGAGCTCATGGGCACAAAGTGATCAAGTAGAGCACCCACAAGGCCAGAGGGCAAGATAAAGGGGGGAAATAGGGACAGAACCTGGGCCCAGGTAGCAGAGGAGGTCATAGAGGGCAGTCCTTGATTGGAGAGAAAGGTCATATTGTAAAGGGTTAAAAAAAATAATTAAAAGTTAAATGTGGCCCCTTTCAGGGGCTTACCTGGCCTCCGGGGTGGTCCTGCTGGTCTTCTGGCCACCCGGGGCTGCTCCGGGGTCCAAAGGTCTCTCCGGGGGCTGTTTTTTTTGTGCCCATCTTTTTGAGACCCTATTCGGGTCTGGTGGTTTTCGGGCCGTTTTTTGGCCCATTTGACTGGCTTTTCATTGGTGGCCAGTGTTTTCCAGCTGGCCCGGACTTGCTCTGGCGTTTTGGGTCCTGTTTTGGGACCGGAGCAAGCCCAGAGGTGGCAAGCACGAGTGGCGTGTCGCCGCGAAACTGGAGAAGGATAGGAAGGAAAGCAGCTGGCTCCGGTCCTGGTCCGCACATGCGCGCTGGATCTGGCAGATGCGTGGATTAGGTCCAGGAGCTCCGGTAGGCCGCAAAGTGAAGCCGCGGCCTCGATTTTTGAGGTTCCCTAGCGGATTTCCGCGGCCTACTACGCCGAAAATGTTGGTGGTGCCAGGGGTCTACCGGGACCCCGAAGATGTAACTTAACCCTCCATTGCCCCAGGTACAAATAAGCACCTGTATATACTTTGTAAACCACTTTGAATGTAATTGCAAAAACCACAGAAAGATGATATATCAAGTCTCATTCTCCCCCCCCCCCCCCCCCCCCCCCAAAAAAAAAATGCCTGTTCCAACCTGCTGTTATTTTGTTTTGTTTTTTCTGCAGTAGTAAGGCAGTTTTGTTTCAGGTGCTCTTTTCTGAGCATTGGGGAGGAATACAAAATCATGAGCTTGACTACATTAGCATGCTACTTGCAATGTTCATCTGCGTGCTCATTTGTTCCCACTCTCCAGGCCTCTGAACATTCTGCGCAAGTAAATGCGGGCAACTAGGACGGCGCTAATGTCCTTAAGCACCCGTGTTTGCTTTTGAGCATTAGGGCCTTAGTATTTCCCAGATTCTCTTCCTCAAATGAGTGCACATACATGCAGTACCCATTCACGTACTATTATTAACTGGTTTCACACATCAGGACATCAGGCTTGAAAAGGGAACATTGTGTTCCTGCTGAGTAAGCGGCATGCAGAGTCCTGTGGAGGCCCCTTGTTTTCACAGCTTTGTTGGAGTGTTAACTTTTAATTGAACAGCAGAAGCTCTGATGAGTTTTAGAGCTCTTGATATTGCTGTGATTTTCTGTCTTCTAATTAAGGGATGGTGCCCTAAAGAGTTTAACGGTTTTTATGTTTTACACTTTTAGATGGCAACTTGCAAAGGTCCAAATTCTATAAATGGCGCCTTAAAAATCGGCGCTGAAAAGCCATGCACCCATTTAGGCTACCTAAAACCAAGCTTAAATACCTGCTCCTAAATTTGGCACAGATCAGGTGTATTCTATAATAGTGCAGATAGTTTTTTGAAATGCCCACAACCCGTGCACCGCGTTGTAGAATACGCCTAGAAAGTTGTGTGTGTAAATTCTAATTAAAGCCATTTAGTTCTGCTAATTGGGTGTTACATTCAGGTGCCATTTATAGAATACTAGTAAAAAAGGCCCGTTTCTGACACAAATGAAACGGGCGCTAGCAAGGTTTTCCTCGGCTCCCCTGCAGCCACCCATGTCCAGCGACCCTCCTCTCTCCCCTGCCCCCCTCCAGCCACCCATGTCCAGCGACCCTCCTCTCTCCCCTGCCCCCCTCCAGCCACCCATGTCCAGCGACACTCCTCTGGACATGGATCAGCTGTGAGTCACGTTTTTTTTTTTTCCTCCGAGTTCTGAAGTTGACATCATAATGGCTATGGTGATGTCAGCCTGATCTACGGAGCCTAGCAGACTAACTCGGAATGAGCCACGGTACCAGGCAAGTCAGAATGTTAGAGGTGAGAATTATTATATAGGATGCGTCATAATGGGTCTAGTGACATCAGCTAGGGCTTCGGAGCCCATCTGTGAAGAAAGTTACGGACAGAGGCAGGCAGACGCATAGAATGTTGGAGATGAGAATTATTATATAGGATGGGGGAAAGTAATTGCAGGGAGTAAAAAATGTTTTGCCTATATTAATCAGCTCCCACTTGCAACATGACAAAATATACACACATTGGGGACAATTCTCCAAATTGGTGTCTCAAATTAGGTACCTTGATGCAACACATTGAGCAATTCTATGACAGCTTCTTGGTACCTAGATTCTATTATAGAATAGAAGAATAAGTTAGAAACAACATGCCTATATTTGTACCCAGTTATGCCAGCTCTATGGCTGTCATAAGTTTGTGCACCTAAGTCTGCCATGCAGTACATGCAACCAATAATATTCTATAAGGTGCATGCAGAAGTAGAAGACACAACCATGTCCCACCAGTTTTTCACTCAAGTGTCCGATACTGAAGATGAGTGTTCATGGGAGGAAGAGGAGGATCCCAGGTACTTTTCTTCTGACGAGTCCTATTGGATTCCTTCTGAACCTTCCCCTCCACTAGAAAGGAGACTTTCTCCTCTGGAGAGTATATCCTTCACCTCCTTTGTCTGGGAAATGGCTGCGGCTATTCCCTTCCCTATGGAGGTTGAGGATAAGCCCAGGGCTGAGATGTTCGAGGTCCTGGATTATTCTTCTCCACCTAGAGAGGCTGCAACGGCTCCTTTGCATAATGTACTCAAGGAGGTCCTTATGCGAAACTGGTAGTTCCCTCTGTCTAATCCCGTGATCCCGAAAAAGACTGAATCCCAATATCGGATTCATAGGGAGCCTGGATTGATGAGGTCTCAGCTACCTCCCAATTCCATTGTGGTAGACTCCGCTCTCAAAAGAGCCAAGAGTACTAGGAACTATGCCTTGGCGCCCCCAGGCAGAGAATCCAGAACCTTGGACTCTTTTGAGAGGAAGGCATATCAGTCCACTATGCTCGTTGCCAAAATCCAGTCATACCAGCTCTTCAAGAGTGTCCACTTGCGGAACTCGGTAAGGCAACTGTCTAGCTTGGTTGATGCACTCCCTCCGGAGCAGGCCGAGCCTTTTCGCCAGGTGGTCAGGCAGCAGACGGCATGTCAAAAATTCCTGGCCAGGGGTACGTTCGACACTTTTGATGTAGCATCCAAGATCGCTGCCCAGGGTATAGTGATGCGCAGATTCTCATGGCTGCGTGTCTCTGACCTGGATTATTCGGTCCAGCAGCGGATGGCGGATGTTCCTTGCTGGGAGGATAAGCTTTTTGGTAAGAAAGTAGAGGATCTGTTGACCAGTTCAAGAAGCACAATGATGCTATGGATTCTCTCTCCCACCAGGTGTCTTCTGCTACTACCTCCTCATCTAGGAGATTTTTGGAGGGAAGAAGAGTTCTCTCTATTCCTATGCTAAGCGTAGGTACACTCCAGCTTCTCGGCAGCCTGCCCAGGCTCAGTCCCAGCACGCTCGTTCTCGTCAACAGCGTGTGCCTAAAGCCACTGTGGCTCCCCAGCAAAAGCATGGGGCGGGATTTGACTGGCTCCAGTTCAGCATAGCCTCCGTAAACGTGTCCGTACCAGACGACTTGCCGGTTAGGGAGAGGTTAATGTTTTTTCACCAAAGGTGGCCTCTTATAACCTCCGACCGGTGGGTTCTTCAAATTGTCCGGTTAGGATACACCCTCAATCTGGAATCCAAGCCTCCAAATTGCCCACCAGGAGCTCAGTCCTACAGCTCCCAGAACAAGCAGGTACTTGCAGAGGAACTCCCCGCCCTTCTACAGGCCCAAGCGGTCAAACCCATTCCACCAGGGGAAAAAGGGCTGGGATTCTATTCCAGGTACTTCCTTGTGCAAAAGAAAACAGGGGGGGATGCATCCCATCCTAGAACTAAGGGCCCTGAACAAATTTCTTCTCAGAGAAAAGTTCAGGATGGTTTCCCTAGGCACCCTTCTTCCCATGATTCAGGAAAACGATTGGCTATGCTCTCTGGACTTAAAGGATGCTTACACACACATCTCGATACTTCCAGCTCACAGGTATCTTCGATTTCAGTACCGTGCATTGCCTTTTGGCCTGGCGTCTGTGCCCAGAGTATTTACCAAATGCCTAGTTGTAGTCGCAGCTCCCCGCTCCCCCCTGCATTAAAGTCATAGCTTTAGGCTGCCCCGCCCCCTCCCTTCCTCCCTTCCTCTATTTCTCCTCAGCTCCGCCTGCCGCCATCCTCCGCCCCGTGCCCCACCCCCCCTGAGGTCGTCGCCGCTGCTCCCCCCTCCACCGGGCCCCCCTCCGTCTTACCGGGCCCAATTTCCAACGACGGTAGTAGCAAACGAAAACGGAATGCAGATGAGCAAATTGTGTAGAAACCCTATTGACATGAGATGCATCAAAGTTTACTGCTTGCCCTAACGCTGGAAAACTACCGGAAAGCTAACGAGAGGTCTGTACCTCTCGTTGGGGCTGCCCGGCTTCCAAAACTAATGTAAAACAAACAAACAAAAAAAATCGGAAGGGGCAAAAACGCTCATCAGGAGCGTCCTTTATCGACGGCCTTGCCCCGCCCGCCCGCCCGAGGTCACTGCTGCTCACGTGACGGGCGGGAAGTTGTCCGTGAATGTGCAGTGCACACGGTTCATGCGCCAGAAGGCTCTGGCAAAACTTTTAAAACTTTGCTGTAGAAACATTTGCCATTTCCTGGGCCAACGCGGACGTAGACCCACATGTGAGAACAATCAGCCTTCTGTCCTCGGAGAATACCTGCTACAGGTATGTATCTTCGCTTATCTGTCAGTATACTCACATTTCTCAGTGTGAAAAATGCAGTCTCACTGAACTGGGTTCGATTCCTACTGCAGCTCCTTGTGACTCTGGGCAAGTCACTTAACTCTCCATTGTCCCAGGTACAAATAAGTACCTGTATATAATATGTAAACTGCTTTGAATATAGTTGGGAAAAACCACAGAAAGGTGGTATATAAGTCCCATTCCCTTTCAATTTGCCTTCATCACGTTTAGCCTCAAAAGGCTAAGTGCAGCCTGAACAGCATCTGCTGTGCAAGTGGACACTTGGGGAGAAATTCAGCAAAACAGAAAATATTCCTCAAAGGCTTGAAACAGATATTCAAAGTTCTCAGGAGGAAGAGTTACCATAGATGCCCCATTCACACCCTCCACTTTGCCTAGGCTGATTCACTCAAATGTAGAAGACTCTTTTCAAGCTTGAATAAATTGACTCTTGCCTCCATTGTTGCTTACACATCAAGGCTGAAGGCTTTTGCATTCCAAGGCCCCTGGGACCAGAGAACAAAAAGGCTGAGCTGCCATACAGACTGGGCTCGGAGGATGAGGGCCCTTCTGTCACACTCCTTTCATTAGAGGGTAGCTTAAAAAGGGAGAGATTAAAAAAAACATAATAAAAACCCAGCAGGCTGCAGCCTGAATGGAGAGAATGTCTTCTCTTCAGATCCCAAACCACAGCACAGCATCTCTTATGCATATGCCACAGGATCCAAAGTTGCAATAAACAAACCCCCAAAGGGCAGGGTTAGTATTCTTATCTCCAGAGATTTGCCCTACTGCCTTCTTTAAAACATGCGGTGTACAGAGACATAGAAGTGAAGAGGAGAATTCTGCCAGATGATGTAGCCCCTTAATCATCTTATTAAATAGTACAATCAATGGGATGATCTTTCCTCATGGTAAAGATTCAGAAAGTGAAGGATACCAAGGTGAAATGAAATGAGATGAAACTTCGCAAGAGCATCAAATGCTTATTGTACGTTGTCATTCTATTCTCTATTTTAAAAGGAATATACAGCATGATCCAACATAGCCTGCACAAACTGCTCAGAGCTTCCGTGGTTTAGAGCTCTGTTCTGCTCTTGCAGGCTTCCGCTTAGCAATTATGCAGAGATGTATGCTGAGGGGGTTCCGAAAGGCTCTTGGGAGCCCCATGTTTCATTATTTTATGCAAAGAAAGAATGTCACACTATGTGAAGAAGAAATGGCAGGATCCCCCATGACAGCAAACTGGTAGCACATCACTGATCATGCACAATAATAAGTATTCAGGCTTAAGAGCCATTCAGACTGCAGGTGTGAGGAAACTTGCTTTACTGGTTGGAATAAGGAAATCTTAGTTTTGAAGTTAGAGCATTTGGGTGTACCTCTACTTTTCTGCAAAGGATGTAAAGGACCTCTTAAGGCATTCTCTGATGCAGCTTCCAATAGCAGCATTTGTTTTAAAACCAGGTTGGCTTGTTTAATTCAGCACTAAGTGCTGTTCTATTAAGGACATTCACCTTATGTAGAATAGTGCTTGGGTATGGATTCCACGCCTAATTTTTGGGCGCTGGATGTACACCTGCTGAAACCAGGTGTAAATACCAGTGCCCAAGTTAGGCACACTTAGACCAAATTCTGTAATACCGCGTGCAACGTTTTGGAACGCCCCCTGACATAACCCTGGCCATACCCCCTTTTCAGATGCATGCTAGAAAAGTTGGGCACCGATCCTTATAAAATAGCACACAGCCAGATGCATGCACTACTTCTAATCAAAGCCAATTAACTGCAATAATTGGTTGTTACTGCCCAATTGTTGCTAGTTAAGGGCTTGCTAATCAAGTAAGTTGAATGCACAGCTTGAGCACACACCCAAATTTCATTGTGCAACTTTGGGCACGATACATGTAATTCAGAGGCAAATATCCAGGTATAACCTGCACAACTGGAGGCACCTGGATAATGGCAGAAACCAAGTTAGTAGCAACATTCCATGTCACCAATCCCAAGGCAAATAGTGGCTTCCCCCATGTATATCTCAATAGAAGACTATGGACTTTTCCTCCAGGAACTTGTCCAAACCTTTTTTAAACCCAGATATGCTAACTGCTCTGGCTGTGAGTTCCAGACCTTAACTATTCTTTGACTGAAAAAATATTTCCTCCTATTTGATTGAAACGTATTTTCAAGTATTTTCATTGAGTGTACTTTATGAAAGAGTGAAAACTTGATTCACTTCTACCTGTTCTACACTACACCACTCAGGATTTTGTACATCTCAATCATATCCCCCCCCCCCCCCCCCCCCCCCTCAGCCATCTCTGGTGAAAATTCTTTTTGGTTTGACCACTTTATAGGGCATTACAGTAGTCCAGTGGTGATATTATCATGGCATGGACCACTGTGGTCAGATTCATCTTTTCAATACACGGAGAGAGATTTCATAGTTACCACAGGTGATAAACATAGTGTTTAAAGATTGTTTGGATTTGTGAGATCAGAGTGAGTGATAAGTCTAGCAGTATCCCATGATTCCTTACTTGTGATTTTAGAGGGAATTCATACTTCCCGAAAGGTATTTTGAAGTCAGGTACAGAAGTTGTCCATTTGTATTAGGAAATCCACAGAATCTCTATTTTGCTTAGGTTCAGGCAGAGCTTGTTTTCTGCTCATTTCTGAGTTACTGTTAGACAGTCATAGGCTCATTTTCGAAAGAGAAAGACGCCCATCTTTCGACATTGGAAGATGGGCGTCCTTCTCACAGGGTTGTCCAAATTGGTATAATGGAAAGCCGATTTTGGATATACCCAACTGCTTTCCATCGCAGGGACGACCAAAGTTCAAGGGGGCATATCGGAGGTGTAGCAAAGGCGGGACTTGGGCGTGCCTAACACTAGGACATCCTCGACACATAATCGAAAGAAACAAGGACGTCCCTGATGAACACTTGGATGACTTTACCTGGTCGTGTTTTTCTTACGACCAAGGCACAAAAAGGTGCCCAAAATGACCAGATGACCACCGGAGAGAATCGGGGATGACCTCCCCTTACTCCCCCAGTGGTCACTAACCCCCTTCCACCCTCAAAAAACATCTTTAAAAATATTTTGTGCCAGCCTCAGATGTCATACTCGGGTCCATTACAGCAGTATGCAGGTCCCTGGAGCAGTTTTAGTGGGAGCAGTGCACTTCAAGCAGGTGGACCCAGGCCCATCCCCCCTACCTGTTACATTTGTGTAGGAAACAGCGAGCCCTCCAAAACCCATCAGAAACCCACTGTACCCACATCTAGGTGCCCCCTTCACCTGTAAGGGCTATGGTAGTGGTGTACAGTTGTGGGTAGTGAGTTTTAGGGGGGTTGGGGGGCTCAGCACACAAGGTAAGGGAGCTATGTTCCTGGGAGCAATTTATGAAGTCCACTGCAGTGCCCCCTAGGGTGCCCGGTTGGTCTCCTGGCACGTCAGGAGGACCAGTGCACTATAAATGCTGGCTCCTCCCATGACCAAATGGCTTGCATTTGGTCATTTCTGAGATGGACGTTCTTGGTTTCGATTATCGCTGAAAATCAGAAATGACCAAGTCTAGGGACGCACAGGCAAGCCAAACCACCACAAGGGTGGAGGTACACAAATTCCTACGAAAGGGGACGACCATCTCTAAGGACGACCAAATTTCAGGATTTGGGCGTCCCTGACCATATTATCAAAACGAAAGATGGACGTCCATCTTGTTTCGAAAATACGTGTTTCTCCTCCCCTGGATGGGGATGTTTTGTGAGGACATCCTCATCAAAACTTGGACGTCCCTTTCGAAAATGCCCCTCTCAGTTTACTCAAAGCTGTAGGTAGATCTGGTTCAATGGGTATGAGTAGTTGCATATCATTGGCATAGATATAGAATTTTGTGTCCATCAACCAAAGCAGCTCAGCTAAGACTTGAGGTAGATATTAAATAAAATAAGTGACAGTATGAATCCGTGTGGTATCCCACAGTTCAGTGCCCACAGTGATGATGTGCTTTTACTGAATAGAACTGATTGTTGCCTGTCTGACAAATACAATTTGAACTATGTAAATACTATGCCATTTATAGCTATTTCTGCTAGTCTTGTAAGCATGATATGATCCACAGTGTCAAAGATTGCTGAGAAATCCAGCAACGCTAGTATCAAAGTGGATCCCCTATCACAGCTTCTGGGGAGCTTGTCAAACATGGATACAAGAATTGTCTCTGTTCCATATCCAGGTCTGATGCCAGATTGACATGGGTCTAGCCAGTTACTTTCATTTAGCCATTGAGTCGAATGCAAACTGTCTGTTCTATAAGTTTTGCTAGGAAAGGAATGTTAAGAGACCTGTTAATAATTTTGAACTTGTCTAGTCAAGGGAGCTCTTTTTCAGTAGGAGGTGCCCCACAGCCCATTTTAGTGTTCTTGGCAGCTGCCCTTCCACAAGAGAGGAGTTAACCATTATAGTGGCCCCTTCAATTAGGCTTATGCTTGCTAGATGTACTATCTCTGCTAAGCAGGTGTCAAGAGGGCAGGTTGTTTGCCATAAATCTTTCAGGAATTGTTCAAGAGCCTTCTCTGTGACCTGGTTGAATGAGTCCCAGGTGACTGTGCATAGTGGGGAGGTGAGAAATTCTTCTTATTAGCTGATGGGAGGCTGGATAGGACCATCTGTAGGTCCTGATAGAGACATTTAATTTTGTTGGCAAAGTATGTGGGACAATCATTGCTGGTTAGTTTTGACTCTGAAGGCTGGTCTGTTGTGAGATTTGCAGTAGGCTATTAACTATTTTAAATAGCTGATTGGTTGAATTTGCAACTTGTTCTATGCAATAGAAATATGGGGGAGGGGTTGGCTATTTTTAAGGCCTGGAGGTACATTTGCCATGCGTGTTTTACAGTTGAGCCTATCTTCATCTAGGTGAGATTTTTGACATTTTCTTTCATGTTTACATCCCTGATGTTTAAGGACACATATTTCTGAGAAGAGCCACGGAGATTGTTTGTCCATAAATCATAGATCTTCTTTGGAGAGGCCATTTTTTTCTAATGCCATTGCTAAATGTACATTCCACATGTCAATCTGTTCTGACACTGTAGTCATCTTTTCATCCACATGGGGGTTGGGCAAGACCTCAACAGTCAAATTTCTCATGTCTCAAATTTTCATCCAAACTTTGCTTGGGCCATCTGTATTAGGAAGTCATTTATTGAAAATTTGATTAGAAAATGATCTGTCTATGATAGAGATGTTATCTCAATTCCACCAATCCAAAAAAGAAGTACAAAGGGCTCTCAAGAATGGTACAAGTGTGCTTTATTTATGACTCAATATGGGTTGTGTTTCAGCATAAAACAACTCCTGCATCAGGGGTCAATGCAGAAAATCAACACTAATCACATGACATATTGCTCAAAATATAGCACTAAGCATATTGACAATCCACTCTGGGGACAGAGAATCAAAGTACCAGTGTGGAACAAACCACCATGGAAACGCGGATTGTCAATATGCTGAGTACTATATTTTGAGCAATAGCTCATACAATTAATGTTGATTTGCTGAATTAACTCCTAAGGAAGGTGTTGTCGAAATACAGCCTGTGTCAGGTCATATATAATATAAAGCATACATGCACCATTCTTAAGAGCCCTTTGTGCTTCTTTTTTGGATTGCTTGTGCTGTGTACTTTGACTCTCTCCATTGTATGCTGATCCCAACTCCACCAGCCTTGTGTTTAAAGATGTCAATCCCTTTACAGAGCACCAAGTCTACCATAGGGCTTTCATGGGTTGGGGATTTGATCACCAGAGTGAATCCTAGAACTGCGGTCATATCAAGGAAGACAGCAGTGGTGGTGTCTGGCATTTTGATATGTAGGTTAAAGTCTCCCATGATCTATAACTTACTACTACTACTACTACTACTACTTATTTCTACAGCTACTTATCATGTAGTAATGTGCTATTGCAAGATGCTCTGTAGACCACAAGCAACCTCATTGGTTCCTTATCTCCCAGCTAGATCAGTAGGCATTCTGACTGAGACAGGTGGAGGATGGAGACTCTGCACAGTTTGTCTGTCAGATCAGGACTGCTACCCTTCTACCCTACTTCCCTGGTCTTGATTGATGTAGAATAATAACTCCTGTAGGGCTTAGTTGGGTCAATGAGACTCCTCTGCTTTCATCTAGCCAGATCTCAGTTATTCCCAGTATGTCTAGGTGGTAGTCACTGATAACATCATGAATCATAGGAGAATTTTTATTGATTGATCTCGCATTTACTAGGCCCAATTTTCCAAGTAGTGGTCTGTTAGTTGTAGCGGTTACTTGATGGTGATAGGCAGATATTAATGTGGGTATAGTTAGGTGTTTTGCTTCTTGGGTTTGTGTTCTCTTGGTAGGGGAGGCTATTGTTTCTTCTTCCCCAAACTACTGGGATGTATGAAGATATTTGGTTTACTGGGCCAAAGCAAAAGTTTGCTGTTTAAAACAGGTAAAATTACAGAATTCTCTAGCTATGTAGTATAACAAAAAGCCAGTTTGTCTTTGGCATCAATTAACAGTGAAGTGTTAATTATGCAGACAGTACTTGTAAGTCTGAGTCTCTCTGAAGTGTCTGCTTGCTAGGAAGTTGAGATTCTCCAGAGAATAGATAGTCAGGCAGCCCTGTAGAACTTCCTTATTCATCCACAGAGAATCTGTATCTATATTTTGTGCTTTTTAATCTTGAAGCAAGGTAAAATAGTCTTTAATGTCCAGCATCTAATATCTAACAAGCCACTTCTATTTGCTAGAATCATAAATCAAATGCCTGTATTTCACTTCTGTGTGGATTTCATTTGGAAGTTTAATGCAGAGGGGGATTCAGCAGGATATCAGAAATTTTAGCGATAATATAAGTTAAATATAAATTTTCAACTCAAAGACTGCAGTTATTGCTTCACTTTGCAGTTTCTGGTACTGATGACCTTTGATGGTCCAATTGATGCAGATCATTGGAGGCTTTTGTCTATTGTAGATTCAGCTCATATTACTAGAGAAGTGAAAAGGCGTTTGCTTGAAATGTTCAGGGAAGGCAAAAAGACAAAAAATTGTGTTTTTCTGCACAAAACAAATGAAATAAATGAAGGAAAGAAACTCAGAGTAATACTGGACTGGCTCCTCAGTAGAGACTGAGCAGAAGTATGTAAAAATTTGAACAGTAAACAAACAAAAAAGTTTATTATTTAGCCTAAATTACAGGAGCCCGATGTGAACAAAGTCTCTGCCTGCCCCAACTGTACTGTTAACCAAGATATCTCTCTATATAAAAGGCAACACCAACGTTCTATGAAGCCTCCAGCCGGAAGTGTGAAGGGGGCGAGATATCCGGTTTCCCTATGAGTGTCTGCCCCGCCCTCTCTGTAACACAGTCAGTGAAGGAAAACAGCAGAGCACGAAATCAAATCGCTGGCTCTGTAACAGTGAAGGACTCAGAGGGGGGAGGGGAGAGAGGCCAGAGGGCAGGGACACACACACTCCCACATGCACACAGAAGAAAACATTGCTAGCCCCCGTTTCATTTGCATCAGAAACGGGGCTTTTTTACTAGTTTATTTATATTTATTTATTTATAACACTTATACCCCGCGCATTCCCACTTATTAGCAGGTTCAATGCAGCTTACATAGTATAACAGGTTCACAAATTAATATAGAATGGATATTGCTGTAATATAGTGAATAAAGAAATAGTCAATTAGATGCGGGTAAGTAAGATGGGTAAGGGAGGAGGATGGTAGAGGTAGGGGAGTGGGAGGAGGGTGTGTATTGGGATAGCGTGTTGTTAATTAAGGAAGAATGTATAGTGAGGGGTTGGAAGAGGGATGACTTAGAAAGGATTAAATGAGGGAGCATATTCCAGGTTCTGTCTTTATAGTCTGATATTAGTAACTAGATCTCATTGCATAAAATAGGACCTGTAGTAAAACAGCAAATATTACTGGTAAAATAGCACATCTTAGTGGTAGCCCACATTGATAATCCTGCTCCTAAGAGCCCGTATTTATCCATTTAAATACAGATTTTTCAGCCTATGAATATAATAAATATGCACAATTGGATTTTCAGAAAAAAATCAATTCAGTAGTTGTGTGATATGACATGTTTTTGTACATTTTGTGGTAGTTTTAAACACCAGAGATGTAGGCATAATTGTCCTTCAATCACTGGTTTAAGACCCAGGTGAAAATGAGCAGTGAACTGACACTTACATCTGCTGTGGAGCAAGCAAATGCTGAATACTACAAATATTTTAAAGTATTCATGTATTTTCCATCGTAAAATCAGAAATATATGCATACTCTTTTGGCTTACTCATACCACACTCGCCACTTGAAACATAGTGCAAACCTACATGTATAAATATTGGCATAATAAAATCACTATTAATTTATTTATTTGGTTCCATTTATAACTTATATATCCTGAATTGCTCCAGGCAGCGTACATAAAATAATACTTTAAAATCCATAGTCCAACTCAGAAATGTTTACATTATTCAAGAATATACTCAGAAAATAAACTAAACCACTCCTCACACTCTACTCAGACTCACTAGAAATCAAACAAACTAAAACATGGAAAAGAAAATAAGATGATACCTTTTTTATTGGACATAACTTAATACATTTCTTGATTAGCTTTCGAAGGTCGCCCTTCTTCGTCAGATCCGAAATAAGCAAATGTGCTAGCTGACAGTGTATATAAGTGAAAACATTCAAGCATTACTATGACAGTCTGACAGGGTGGGAGGATGGGGGTGGGTAGGAGGTATGCATGGGGACATCAAAGCATATCATTGATATTCTAACAGGATGGGTGTGGATAGGTGAGGGGAGGGTGATCAACAGATACATACAGCTTTATGGTTTATAATGGGCTAGGAACCCCAGATCCTTGTTAAGTCCTTTCTGTTGGGTGTTAAAATATTCAATCGTTCTGACTTCAAAGGTCTTACGTTCTTGTATGGTTTTAAAGTTACCTTTCAGGATTCTCACTGTGAAGTCACTGGTACAGTGTCCTGGTCCTGTAAAATGCTGACCAACAGGGGTGAGAGCCCTACTGACTCACAAAAGCATAATAAAAAATGGAAGCCTTTAATTGTCTTCTAAACTTCAAATAATCTCTCTCTTCACTCAACTCCAGCAGAAGAGAATTCTTTAATTGTGATGCTTTCACAGAAAAAGCTCTATTATGATGAAATAACTTTTATATACATTTTAGTTCTGGAACTTCCAACTGATGTCCCCTCTGTGAGTGCAGGGAAGCAAGCGTCAAGGATATAAACCCTAATTTTGCCCTGACTAATCCAGAGAACCAAATTTAAATGAGCCTTAAAAAAACATTGTCAAGATTTTAAATTTAATCCATTGTTGAATTGGAAGCCAGTGCAACTGGATCAGTACAAACACGATCAGATTTCCATCCCTGCAATCAGTCTAAGCCATAGATATCTCATGTCAACCCTAACAAAAAAGGGGGCATTGGCAAATCCATCACAAAAGTGAAAAAGAGGCACAAACCATCCATGATACATGCTTTTTCAACAACAAATAAGAACCCACCCAGACCTCTAGGTTACGAAACAGCAATGTAATATCCAATCTAGAATCCACCCTCAACCAATCCAGTTCCACTGGAGACTGATTATTGCTTAACCACAATACACTCATCTCAGCAAGTTTCAACTTCAACCTTATCCTCACAGCAATTCCAAGTCCTACGAACACAATCTCCCAAGTCCTCCTTTCCACATGCCAGTGGTAACAATCTCTGAATGTCATCTGTGTAAATGTAAAATATAACCCTTCCGCTTACCTAGCAGTACCAAATACAGGTTGAGTAAAAATGAGGACTCCTTGTTTGGAGATTTCCAGGTCTGGAGGAGTAACCTAACTTTTAGAGCAGAAAAATAGGGAAGCTAGGGTTCAGTTCCTATTACTCCTCCTTGTAATCTCGAGCAAGTCACTTAGCCCTCTTTTGCCTCAAGTACAAACTTAATTGTAAGCCCTCCAGGGACAAGGAAATACCTACTGTACCTGAATGTAACTCACCTTGAGCTACAACTGAAAAAAAGGCGTGAGCCAAATTCATATAACATATGCAAACAATTACTGATCAGGAAGTGTCTGCATGCATATTTCAAAGCTCTCATGGTCCATGCGGGCACTGACATGGTGGAGCAAAGGGACAGGTTGCCATGGCAATATAGAGGAAGGTATCAGGCAGTGACATTCCAAGGGGGGGGTGGTGGGGGCGGTCCGCCCCGGGTGCACGCCGCTGGGGGGGGGGGGGGTGCCGCGCGTCTGTCGGCAATGCTCGTTCCCTGCTCCCTCTGCCCTGGAACGGGTTACTTCCTGTTCCGGGGCAGAGGGAGCAGGGAATGAGCGAAGCCGACAGGCACGCGGCACCCCCCCAGCAGGTAAAGATGCACCTGGGGGGGTGTCGTTTCGCCGGGGGGAGGTGTCCGTCGTTTCGCCGGGGGGAAGTGTCCTTTCGCCGGGAGTGGGGGGGGTCGCACTGCACACGGGGGGGGCGCATCGGCGATTTGTCCCAGGTGTCAGCCACCCTAGGAACGCCACTGGTATCAGGTGGCAGTTGCTGGAGCAGTGGGAATGGAGAGGAAGGCAGATGCTGTGGAGAAGGGGAGGAGAGATGGGGGGGGGGGAAAGGATGCTAGAGAATGAAGAGGAGGAGGATGAAAGATAATGAATCAGCTGGGGGGGGGTGTGAATGAAACTTAAGGTTTAAGAGAGAGGAATGAGTTTTTGGTGGTCAAAAAGAGATGGTCATTTAGGCTTCTGCAACTGGTGGTGTGATTCTTGCAGCTGTCCAGGTGCAGCCGCATCTGAGTTTGACTGACCGATGTTTCAGCCATCTTACTGGTGAAAAAATCCTGAAGAAAGCCACAGAGTGATGGCAGAAGCATTGGTCAAGCTAACTGAGATGTAGCACCACCCAGACAGCTACAAGAACCATTAAGAGGACATGACTGCAGGAAACTGAACCTGGAGAAGAAGTAGAAGAGAGGAAATGAGCCTGGAAAGTTTGAGAACAAAAGGATGTGCCTGAGGGAGTAAACCTGAGGCTATGGAAAATAGGGGATGAATTGGGGAGTGGTGGATGCATGGTTGAGTCTTGAAGGGAAGGAGAGTGGATGAGTGGCACAGTTGGGATATGATTGGAAGATGAGTGCAAGAGATGGCATATGAGGGAAAAGAAATGGAAGAGAAGAAGTTGAAGAAGAGAGAATGGAGGAAAAGAGAAAGGGGAAGAATAGGAGAAGGAAAGCAAAGAGAAGGAAAGAGGAAGAAAGTGGAGAGAAAGGAAAGATGTGATTCAGATATCACACTCTCTCAAACACACCACACCTTTTCACACACTATTCATACAATCATGCACATACATACATACATCTTCAAATACACTCAGTTGCACACACTAATCCCACCTGCACTCTTACCCACTCATTTTGTAAAGTTGTGTATCCAAATTTCCAAATAATGTGAAAATTTACATACACAATTTATAGAATAGTGTCAGTTGTGTGTCTATCTTGTTACATTAGGTGCCAATTGGCCTTAAATACCAATAATAGCCCTAAAGTGGCATTAATTGATGCTAATTGGTACTAATTTGTAGTTACCTGTGTAACTACACTTAGATTCCATTCTAAAAACAAAGGGGGTCAATATTCAAAGTGATTTAACCAGCCATAGTAACTGTATAAATAGGACCACACAATTTGCCGTAGGTTTTCAACCCAGTCCTCAGGCACACCCAGCCAGTTGGGGTTTTCAGGATATCCCTATTGAATTCAGTGGGGATACCTTGAAAACCCTGACTGGCTGGATGTGCACCAAGGACTGGGTTGCTAATCTCTGCCATAGCCAGTTAAGTGCTGAATATTACATTTAATCAGCTGTGGTTTTGGTGGCTCCATAAACCCAGAAATTCAGTGCTGAAACCTTTCCCTCCTCCGAGCGAATTCCATTCACCACCACCCTCTGGCGTCTGTCCGTCAACCAGTTCCTAATCCAGTTCACCACTTTGGGTCCTATCTTCAGCCCATCCAGTTTATTTAAGAGCCTCCTGTGGGTAACCATGTCAAAAGCTTTGCTGAAATCTAAGTAGATTACGTCCATAGGAGGGAAAGGTGAGTAGTGGAGTGTCTCAAGGATCGGTGCTGGGGCCGATTCTATTCAATATATTTGTGAGTGACATTGCCGAAGGGTTAGAAGGTAAAGTTTGCCTATTTGCGGATGATACTAAGATCTGTAACAGAGTGGACACCCCGGAGGGAGTGGAAAACATGAAAAAGGACCTACGGAAGCTAGAAGAATGGTCTAAGGTTTGGCAATTAAAATTCAATGCGAAGAAATGCAAAGTGATGCACTTAGGGAGTAGAAATCCACGGGAGATGTGTTAGGTGGGGAGAGTCTGATAGGTATGGATGGGGAGAGGGATCTTGGGGTGATAGTATCTGAGGATTTGAAGGCGTCGAAACAGTGTGACAAGGCGGTGGCCGTACCTAGAAGGTTGTTAGGCTGTATAGAGAGAGGTGTGACCAGCAGAAGAAAGTGGGTGTTGATGCCCCTGTATAAGTCGTTGGTGAGGCCCCACCTGGAGTATTGTGTTCAGTTTTGGAGGCCATATCTTGTTAAGGATGTAAAAAGAATTGAAGCGGTGCAAAGAAAAGCTACGAGAATGGTATGGGATTTGCGTTACAAGATGTATGAGGAGAGACTTGCGGACCTGAACATGTATACTCTGGAGGAAAGGAGAAACAGGGGTGATATGATACAGACGTTCAAATATTTGAAAGGTATTAATCTGCAAAAGAACCTTTTCCGGACATGCGAAGGCGGTAGAACGAGAGGACATGAAATGAGATTGAAGGGGGGCAGACTCAAGAAAAATGTCAGGAAGTATTTTTTCACAGAGAGAGTAGTGGATGCTTGGAATGCCCTCCCGGGGGAGGTGGTGGAAACGAAAACAGTAACGGAATTCAAACATGCATGGGTTAAACATAAAGGAATCCTGTTCAGAAGGAATGGATCCTAAGGAGCTTAGCCGAGATTGGATGCCAGAGCCGGTGGTGGGACGCGGGGATAGTGCTGGGCAGACTTGTGCGGTCTGTGCCGGAGCCGGTGGGGGGGGGGGGGGGGGCGGGGCTGGTGGTTGGGAGACGGGGCTGGTGCTGGGCAGGCTTGTGCGGTCTGTGCCCTGAAAGGGACGGGTGCAGATCAGAGTAAGGTATACACAAAAAGTGGCACATGTGAGTGTGTCTTGTTGGGCAGACTGGATGGACCGTGCAGGTCTTTTTCTGCCATCATCTACTATGTTACTATGTTACCTGAACATGGCAGCATTGACTTCCTGGGAATAATGGTGGTAGAGGTCAGTAAAGCGCTAACCTTAATCTGGCTAAACTGTATTTTGTCAGTACTTGCCTAGATGTGATGGCATATGCTTTGCAGGTGGGCATTCACATGGATGGTGCTTGGCCGAAGCATTGGTGGGCAAATAGTTACATGCATACATTGTGCAATCTAATTGTAAGTATTTCCAGCAGCTCTATGGCTGGTATAAGCATTTGCATCTCGAATATAGGCAAGTGCTTGGCCTAATACAGTAGAATTCTATAAAGAGAAGTAGGTGAATACTTTTCTATGTAGAATAGGCTTTAAATAGGCATTTTTGAGCACTCAAATCTAAATGTCTCCTTATAGAATTACCTCCGTAGCACCAAATCTGAGCCCTGGTTTCCAACTAAGGGTGGAAAAAGGAATATACTATTTATCATTTGAGAGAAAATGTGCTGAGGACTGATTAAAATAAGAGATGGTCACCTTTCTGGAGAAATCAACCCATGAGACAATCAACAGGGCGAGTATGAGCAGGAGAGTAATCTGATTTGATGCCTTTACTTCCAGTATAAAGAAAACATTTTTTTCTGGGATTTGGTGTTCTGATTTTCCTAAACCAAAGCAGAACTACAGTAAACAAGAAAGAAGTAAATAATTTCTTTCTACAGGAAAGAGGCTACTTCTCTTGGTGTTGAAATGTTTTTGCCTTTCCTGTGTGGGTGTCTAACAAATACTTGAGAAAAAAAATAGTGTTATGGGTTTTGAGACAAGAAACCTTCTGAGACTTGGAAGCTCAACGTATATTCAGACAGTGAAGTTCAACAAATTACGAATTCTATCAATCTGTGTTTCATTTTAGCGTACCCAACTGTAATGGAGTAAGAATAATAGAACTGCTCTTGAATGTGGATCTTCCAGAGGTTTTCAGGCTTAAAGATATATCTCTTAAATGAAAAAACATGATATCTGATAATAGTTAAAAGTTTGGCATATGCTTAGTCATTCTGAACCTCTCCCTCTAATCTCTTTTTGCAAGAACAGCTGAGTGACTGTTAAACAAAATAACTGACAAGTTTAAATCTACCAGGATTAAAAATGTAACTCTTTACACAAAACATAAATGTTCTTGTCTTTCATAAGACTGCTTTAACGGGTACCAAGAACAGTGTGTTTTTATAAGGTTAAGACCTTTCATTGCATTTACACTGCAGACTGTTCCTCAGATTACAATTTTTAAAAGTATCAGATTTCCAAAGGTGGTACCTCAAGTACCTTTTCTTCCAGTTTGCCTATGTGCCTTCACGCCCCACCAAAAGCAATTTTAGCATGCAGGCACTTGAAAGGGCCTACCCACTGAAAGCTTGTGCTAAAGAAAACATGCATTGAGCAAGCAAATGGCTTTGTAGCTCTACAAGTCTCTGCTTCACTCTTCCCAACTGCCTACAATAGCAGAAGATTCACGCCAAACTGGTTGACTTAAACTGATCATCAAAGGGCCCTTTTACTAAAGGGTTGCCACGTGGCAACCCGGAACTACCGCCAGCCCAACGCAGGTGCCGGTGTTAGTTCTGGCCCCCCAGAGCGTGCCATTACTGGCACTAGCAGAAATATTGAAAAAAATATTTCTGCAGGGGATTTACCTGACAGTACTCGAGCAGCATCGCATGCTGCCTGATTACCACTGGGTTAATGCAGGAGCCCCTGCCATGGTAAAAGGGGCCCTTACACAAGTCTTTCCCATTGGCTAAGGCCAATAAATAAATATAGGTGACAGGGCTATTGCATTGGTATACAGTTGGGTTCAGTAGGTTTTTGGTGGGTTTTGGAGGACTTCCCATACAATACAAGGGGGTAATGGTGAGATGTGTACCTGTGATCTTTTATGTGAAGTTCACTGCACCCTAGGGTGCCCCACTGCTCTTCTGGGATCACTGTGTAGCCAGTGTACTAAAAATGCTGGCTCTTCCTACATCCCAATGGCTTCAATTTGTGCGTTTTTCACTTGGACTTTTTTTTTTCCCAAAAATGGTCCAGAAAGATAGATGGACTGAGCACAACAACATCTAGCACTTCAGAGCTAAATTAAGGGCCAACAGTTACAAATGCCATTCAGTTGGCATAACGGCACCTAACTTTAGATGCACCAAATGCCCACTTATGCTAGTATTCTATAATCTCATCTTGGTGCCAAGATGCCATTATAGAATTAATGCTAAACACATGACATTAGGGCACCTAAATCTTGGTGCAATTTATAGAATTTCCACCATAACATTTTCTTGGCTCTACTGGGTTACCACTAGAAATATCCAAACAATTTGCAAACAAATTTTTCTTCCTGGTTCAAGATGACCAGTTTCAGATTTTACCTACAAGGGAATCACTTGGTACTATAAGGTAGGAAAGGTAACAGTACGAGACTTTGCTTCCAGAACTCTCAACTCTTGCATGAAACCTTATAAATATATTTGTATTGCAGTTAGCTGTGAACAGATGTGGAGTCCAGCGAAGCAAGAGCTCGCTGTTGGGCGTGGACACACGATATAGTCTCGGCATAAAACACAGCTAAGTACCAGTTTCTTAACTCTTTATTAAAGGAAATAAAGTTAAGATTAAAACACAGTTAACAACATTGAGGTTTTTCTGACTAATGAGGATACTCGCTAGCTACATACTGTATGATTGAATTTAAGGTATAAGCTAAGCAAGCCGGTCAGCTGTCCTAACGAGATTAGAATCAGCTGGTACCGAGTGTCTGAAATCTTTTCCTCAAAAGCAATAATAAGTTTCCGGCAGAGAATTTTACTTGCCTAAGGTGGACTTTAGATACTTCTAATAGTGGCAAGTACCAGATATTTGGTTTATTATAAAATTTTTTAGGTCAAAAAAATCTTTAAGGGCCCCAGTGGTGTAGCTAGGGTAGTTGACACCCGGGGCCGGTCATTTTTTAACACCCCCCCCCCCCCAAATCCAGTACTAGGCATACCGAGAATACAAAACACTCAGGACCTATAGAGCAATTCTACCATACCATAAGCAGTAATTTGTACGAGTCACACAAGGAAAAGGAAAGCATCTTAAACACTACAGTGAGCACTAGAACATCAATTCACCTATTGTAAAACGAAACCAGACAGAATAGTACAGATCGTCGATCCTGCACAGTCAATGTCAACCGAAAGACACGTCTTTTTCACAAGCACAGATACACCCTAATCCATTATAGAATAAGTAATCACAAACTTTCTATTTAGACAAAAATTAAACTGAACCCCCAATGCCAGACTCTTCTACTGATTCCTTGCCCAAGTTGCTGTGAAAATCTGGACGGAGATCTGGAAGATACAATGCAATACCACAGAAACAGAAAATGTCCCCTAGTACTGTGCAAAATATAAAGACAGCAGATGTAAATTTGAAAAAACTAACAAATACCAATCACCACTTTACAAATTAACAAATAGAAATAAAAGAAATACAGAAAATAAAATACCATTTTATTGGACTAATACATTTAGCTTCCAGAGGCCAAAATCTCCTTCCTCGGGTCAATACAGTATAGTAGTGTTACAGTATCCTATCCTGACCTGAGGAAGGGGGGTTTGTTCTCTGAAAGTTAAGTCAGGGTCTGCCCTCCCTCTCCCATCCATCCAGGGTCTGCCCTCCCTCACGCTCCCCCCTTCCATCCAGGGTCTGTCCCCTCTCTCTCTGCCCCCTCTTTTCAGCCCCCTTATTCCACCTGTGCCTAGTTCCAACCCCAGCCCACATCTCCCACCTGCCCCCCTTTTCAGCCCCACTATCCCACCAGTCCCCAGCCCTTTTCTCCCATCAGACTCAAGCTTCAGCCCCCAGCCACTTCTCACTGTCCCCTTTTCAGCCCCTAGTTTCAACCCCAGCCCTTTTCTCTCACCAGTCCCGAGCTTCAGCCCCAGCCAGTTCTCCCTGTCCCCTTTAAAGCCCCCAGTCCCCACAGTTTCAGCCCCTGCCCCTTTTCAGCCCCCAGTTCCAGTACTAGCCCCCTTATCCCAACTACCCTCCTTTTCAGCCCCCAGTTCCAGCCCCCTTCATCCACCGCATGCCTTGCACCCCCCTTTTCAGCCCCAGACCCATTCTCCCACCTGCCCCAGGCATGGACCCATTTTCCCTCCTGCCCTCTTGTCAGACCCCAGTTCCAGCTTCAGACCCTTCTCCCCTCTGAGCACCCCCACCCCTCCCCTCCCCAATCCCCTTCTCCCCTCTCAGCTCCCCCTCTCCCATCTGAGCCCCCCCCAACCCGGTCCCGTCGTCTCCCCTCCATCCAGGCTGATAGGGCCCTCTTCTCCTGCCACCACCCTGCCTGTTTTAAAAAAAATCCATGCAGCGATGCAGGCAGCGCTTCACTTCTGCCCTGTGTGTGCTGTAAAAGCTGAAAATTGCCTCACTGGCGTCGGGCTTTCTCTCGCGATGTCCCGCCCTCGAGGAAATAGGAAATTATCTCAGAAGAGGGCGGGACATCGCGAGGGAAGGCCCGACGCCAACGAGGCGATTTTCAGCTTTTACAGCACACACAGGGCAGACGTGAAGCGCTGCCTGCATCGCTGCATGGATTTTTTTTTTAACAGGAAAAGTGGTGGCAGGAGATGATGGAGCACCCCCCACCCGCTGACACCCGGGGCGGACCGCCCCCATCGCCCCACCCTTGCTACGCCACTGAAGGGCCCATATTCCTATAAGTTGCCATTGAGACCAGGAAACTAGTTTTTTTTATCAATTTTAAATTTGGAGTTGTTCCATATAGGCACGAATGTTGTGGTGGACCAAGGAGTGCCTAACGATTTATCAAAAGATGACAGTGATTTATGAATAACATCAATGATAGGATTGGAGATAATATTTTTAGGAAGGCGCATGCCAATTAGGTGAGAATGTATTAATGGGTCTATAATGGATTGTCTATAATGGATTGTTCAAATGTTAGCCATCTAGGCAAAGACGCACCATTCACAGGAGTAATCCATTCCATACCCTGACATATAATAAAAGATTTATGGTATATCAGGAGGTCGGGGAATCTAACTCCACCTTGTAATTTAGGCAGCTTTAATTTGCCTAAGGAGATTCTGGGTACCTTAAGGTTCCACAAAACGTTAGAGAGCAATTTTTCCAACCTTCTGTAGATATAGCAGGGAAAAAGAAGAGGGATCATACTCAGAGTATATATGATCTTGGGTACTATCGTCATTTTGATAGTATCCAACCTTCTCCACCATGTTAAATTTAGTGGGGACCATGATGTTAAAGAGGTCTCAAGTTTTGCAAAAATTTTGTCAGAGTTAATTTTGATAGTAGTTAAGAGATCTGTATCAAAGAAGACGCCAAGATACTTAATAGAGGAGACTACCCATTTAAGAGGGAAACCTTGAATAGTGAAGGAAACACAAACATCATTCAAAGGCATCAGCTCTGTTTTGTCCCAATTAATTCTATAACCTGAAAGTTTTGAAAAGTGAGAAATTAAGTGAATGAGGGCTTTCATAGATGATTGTGGGCTAGTGAGGTATAACAATATGTCATCTGCATATGCTGAAAGCTTAAACTCCTCTTTACCCAAGAAGACTCCAGTTATATCTTTGGATGCACGAATAGCCACTAAAAGGGGTTCAAGAGCTAGATTGAATAATAATGGAGAGATTGGGCAACCTTGTCTGGTGCCTCTGTGCAATACAAATGAATTAGAAAATTCTCCATTAGCTGCAATTCGTGCAGAAGGTGATGAATATAATAAGTGCAGCATATGAAGAAAGAGTTCAGGAAAGCCAAACTGCCCAAGAACACTAAATAGGTATTTCCACTCTACCCGGTCAAAGGCTTTTTCAGCATCACAATCAGATCAACATGAACATACCTCAACCTCCACTACCAAAGCTGCAAAGGACTCAAATACAAATCAACCTATGCATCCAGCTTCTCCTACATAAACACACAAATGTGGAACACATTACCAAAAGCAGTGAAAACCATCTACGACCACCTGAACTTCCGGAAAGCACTAAAAACCAACCTGTTCAAAAAGGCATACCCATCCGAACCAACCTACGTGCCTAAACCTCGCAACACAACAAAACCAAAGCTCGTAACAACACTCTATGCAACTCTTCCCCTCTACGATTCCCCAATGTGCCTATAACATATTAACCTTATTCTTCTACTACAACTCTCTGTATTTGTTTCACTACCAGAAATGGTGATTTCCTCTATGGCATTATGTAAGCCACATTGAGCCTGCAAATAGGTGGGAAAATGTGGGATGCAAATGCAACAAATAAATAAATAAAATAAAATCTAAAGAAACAGATAATATAGGGTAATCCTTTGACCGTGCAAAGTGAATGAGATGACACAATAGTCTAGTATTATCAGCACCATACCTAGATTTAATGAATCCAGCCTGATCTCTGTGTATGAGTGAATGAACAATGTTCTCTATTCTACTACACAGAAGTTTTGCATAAATTTTATAGTCTGTGTTTAAAAGTGAGATTGGCGTGTAGTTTTGTACAAGGGTACAGTCTCTATTAGGCTTTGGTAATACTACAATGCTAGCATCTAGAAAATGGCCTGAAGAAGATGATTCAAGTAGAGCTTGGTAATAGGCCATTAAATGGATTGATGTAGAAGTTGAGAAGAATTTGTAAAACTCCGCTGGTAGACCATCTGGACCTAGTGCTTTAGTCAAAGGTTGCTTTTTGATTGCAGAGACAATCTCATCAAGAGAGATAGACTGATTAAGTTCATGTTGCTCTGAGAGGTGAGGTAGATACAGCAATGAAAGAAAATTGGAAACTTCAAAGTCTTGAGCTGCGGCTTCTGAAGAATAGAGTGACGTGTAAAAAGATTCAGAAGCCTCGAGTATTTGAGAAGAGGAGGTTAAAGAGGATCCCGTAGATGATTGAATAGTAGTTATACATTGCTTTGTTCTCTTGCCTCTGAGATAAGATGCTAGCAGTTTACCAGCTTTGTTAGCTTCTGTATAATATACAGCATTTTGCTTAAAAGTAATTACATTAGAGATGCTTGACAAAAGAGAGTTATATTGCATTTTAAGAGACCTGAGTTTTTGAAGAGTAGGTCTAGACGAGGATGTGTATAAAGTTATTTCAAGTTGATGAATTTCCTTTTCAAGATTAGAAATTTTAGCATTGTTAGCCTTATGAAGATGAGCTGCATAACTAATTATTTCACCTCTTAGCCAGGTTTTGAATGCTTCCCAAACTGTTATAAAAGAAGGTACAGAGTCTTTGTTATTGTCAAACAATTCAGCAGACTTTTGAGAGATATGTTGCAGAAATTGTGCATCCGATGGTAGAGTGGTATTAAGTCTCCAAGGAGAAGATTTGATTCGATTAGGGGACCAGTTAAAGTCACACAATCTTCCTGCATGGTCAGAGATCGACATTTCATGAATCTTTGCATTGGATAACATAGGAATCAAGTCCTTGGTGCCCAGAAATAATCTATTCTTGAATATGTATGATGAGGCGCAGAGAAAAAGGAATAGTCTCTAGATGTCGGATGAAGTAATCTCCATAGATCAGGCCAGCCGTTGGACTGTATAAGATTGTTTAGTGCATTTCTGACTTTGAGTTTAGCAGGTCTATAATTTGAAGATCTATCCAAATAAGGATCTATTGGACAATTGAAATCACCTCCAATTATAGTATAATTGAGAGCATTCAGGCTGGATGTGTTGATTTTATGAAAGAATTTGGTATCATCAGTGTTTGGAGCATAAACATTAATTAATAACAGTGAGAGGGAAGGGAACGCTGGAGGTGAGCTGACATCAGGAGGGATGTTACGAACGGAACGGAATCCAGCGCCAGTCAGCCAGAAAACGTTCAGGTACAAATTGCAGGACATTGAGGGGAGGAAGGGAAGGGGAGCACAGGGCAGAGGAGAATTGATGGACATGGATGGGAGGACAGTAGAGGAAAGAATCGCGGGACATGGATGGGAGGGCAGGGAAAAGGAGAATCGCTGGACATGGAGGGGAGGGCAGGGAAGAGAGAGAAAAAAAGCTTACATGACAGCCTTCCTAGGGCCCATTTCATTGTTCAGGAAATGGGCATGGTTCCACTAGTTAATTAATATTATGGGATTATCTTCAAGGATTCCTTCTAGCCGAGACCATCTGCCTTCATTGTCATTGACCTGGAAGGTTAACTGAAAGGACAGAGATTATATAAGGAGAGTAATAACACCATTTTTGCGACCTTTTGCAGGGCTAACAAAGTATTGATCAAACCATTTACCCAGAAGTTTAGAGCTTTCTTGTGCATCCAGATGAGTTTCCTGTAAAAACAAATGTCCGCATTTTTTTCCCTCAGATATAATGTGTTTCTTTCTTTTGATGGGATTGGAGATTCCCTTTATGTTAAGGGAGAGTATTCTTAGATTTTTGAAATATATAACCAGACGTATCATGCCAAACCAAATAGTATATGCATGAGACAAAAAAATTGGAGGTAAATAACAAGCATAAAATCCTCGAATAAGGAGAAAAAAAGGTGACAAAGATAATAAAATGAAAATTTCATAAAATGAAAATTTCAATAAGCAAAAATGCTGGAGAAAAAACGTGTTCCAATGAGGAGATGAAAGAATGGAAATACGATAATTCATTATGGGGCACAAGAGTCCAATATAGACACCAGGTGAGAGCTTAAGCCAGCACTTAATATTATGATTACAAAGAATCACATACCTGCAATGTAAATACATCTTTTTGAAAGAGAAAAGAATTATAAACATTTGTAAATATGTTCAGCTACAAAATATCAACTTGCAGCAAAAGAACCACTTTCAAGACATCTCTGCAAGTCAGCAGGGTCGTTATAGTGTTTAGTGGTATTTTGATAGGTTACTCGCACGGTTGCAGGGTATAGAAGACCATACTGAGCTCCTATAGCTTTCAACTTGGGGCACATTGACAAGAACATTTTCCTCTTTTTAGCAGTGGTTTTGGAGAAGTCAGGAACTAAAAGGAGTTTTGCCCCGCCATAGAGCACAGGAGACTTGGACCGAATAGTGTTTAAAATTAACATCAGCTGATCATGGCGCAAGAATTTAACAATTATAGGACGCAGGTAGTTTTTCCCAGGGGTAGGCCTCAGCGCAATGCGGTGAGCATGTTCTATATCAATAATGGTGTCAGTTGGAAGCGCCGCAATTTTTATGAAGAGCGTTTTTAAAAATTGAATCATGTCCTTACCCTCAGATTGTTCAGGAAGCCCCAGTATTCATATAGTATTCCTTGTTATAGAATTAGAAAGATCTATTTCCCGCTGCAGGAGATCAATTTTATTTAACTTACGACTTGTCTCCAGATGAAGTGTGACATAGGCTGGCATACAATCTTCGAGGAATTCGATTTGCGCATTAAACTGAGTGGGTTGAGTAGAAATAGTAACTAATTCCGATTTGATTTCAGAAGTAGTAGTGAGATTCTGCTGCATAAGAATATGTAGCGCCTTGATATCATCAGCGAGAGACTGTGCTTTACCATGAGGCAACGGTGCCTGAAGGGCCTTCTCAGGGGTGGAGACATCGGACTTATTTTGCTTGGAAGCTGAATGAAGAGGGTATGAACCATCATTTCTGTTGGTTTTTGACGCCATCATGTTAGGGCACAAAAATCGCGGAGGCTGAGGTAAGAAAAAGACGATAACGCAGGCTGCTATGAATTGCTTAGAAGTGAAGCCAGTGAGAGAGAAAGCCCTACATGCTGGTTAAGGTCACGTGACATCCCCCAAGTCAATTTTAAAAAGAATAATACACCAAAATCTGCATCCAGTTTTTTTTGTGTGAGTGCATTAAGGACTCCTGATGCAGGCATATGCCGAAACACAGCCATGTTGGGTCATATCAATAAACTGGTTCCAATAGTGTGGCTCCTATGGCATCCTTATCTCCTTTTGGACATCTCTGTTTTTTCTTCTCTCCATGCCAATAAAGTTTTTTTGAATTTGAATCTTTAAAAAAGCACCAATAGGGAAGGTGCAGGAGAAAGAAACAGTCTGATGTAATAAAGGATGGGAGGCTTTGCATGTCTTCTACACACAATTTTGTGCAATACTGGGGCTACCTGAGGTTCCAATGAGTTTTACAAATGAGCTACAATTTATTTGTACACATACTTCAGGAGACCATGCTCTGAGCCAAAGAGAAAGACTGGCCAGTGGGGAAAGGAAGGAAGGGAGAGAAAGAGGGAGAGAGAAGAAAGAGCATCAGTAGTGCCTCTCTCTCTCTCTCTCTCTCTCTCTCTCTCTCTCTCTCTCTCTTTCTCTCTCTCAACTTCCCACCCTTCACCCCTTTGGTACTTTTTCCATGCAATGAAGGATGCAGAGGAGTCACCAGCAGGTAAGAGTTTTCTTATGCGGCCACAGGAGGGAGGATAGGGAAGGAGGAGGAGGAGCCTGCTGTGACTGAGCTCTGCAGACAGGGGGGTATGTAGCATTGGGCTACATGGAGGGGCTGACTGTCTGGTGTCACTGCCTTCAGTTTGACTCTCTCTATCTCCACCTGCTGGTAGTCAGATATAACACACCAGTTCCTGGATTCATCTGCTGCTGACGCTAAGGATCCTGATTTCCTGTCCTCCCTCTCCCCCAAGACTTGCCCTGTTCTATCTGAAACAAAATCAAAAGTTAATAACTTTGAGGAAAGATCCTTCTACAACAACTTTACAGCTTTTTGGGGAAATATAATTTAAAATATTTTAAAACCTATGGGGTTTTTTTTATTCTTTATTTTTTTTTAAATGTTTCTCCTAACTGTGATGTTCCAGCTGATATCTCCAAGCAGAGAGTACTCTCAGGAACTCAAAGCAGACCGGTTGAGACTGCAGCCTGGTGTTTCCTAGTTATATCTATTGATCTGTATGGGTTATTGGAGAAGGAATGCTTTTGTGTGATTAGTCCTACAGCTGTGGCATTCCACTGGCCTTTTCTGATAAAGGAGCCGGGCAGATCTTTACAGTTGAAAGATTTTGAAAATGTGTGACATCATAATTTTAGTCACTGGCTGTTATCAAAACTTGTTCTTTAGGAGGGTCTACCATTTAAATAAGACCGCACTATATTTGAATAGTTTTGCTAAATACTATAATGTGGATAGCATATTTTGGGAGCCTTATTTATTTATTATTACATTTGTACCCCGCACTTTCCCACAGAAGCAGGTACAATGCGGCTTACATAGTTAACAGAATTACAATTATTAGATTCATTAAGAAGAATGAACTATAATGTAACATAATAATAGAATGCTTTAAGTATATGTTAATTAACATGGGAAGGAGTAATAAGGAAATGGGGGTGGTTATGATGAAGAAAGGAATGGGGAAGGGAAGACTAGGATAGTATGGAGTATCTAGGGGGACATGGTTAATATATAGACAACGTTATAATAAGAGAAATGTGTAGGTTTATGTCGGGTCATTTGGATAAGCTAGCTTAAAGAGATGGCTTTTCAACATTTTCCTAAAAGGTAAATGGTCATTAATTGCTCTGATGAATCTTGGTAATGCGTTCCAAAGCTGGCTGCCCAGAAAGGAAAATCTGGATGCATAGATTGTTTTGTATTTGATTCCTTTGCAATTGGGAAGGTGCAAATTAAGGTAAGTACGTGACGACACTGAGCTGTTTCTGATAGGAAACTTATACTAAGCTGTTGTAAAAAGTGGGCCTTAATGTGTCCTTACATGGATCTTTCCCGCATGCTAAGGCCATTTTATCAGAGCCTTAAAAACAACTTTAAAAAAAATATTTTTTGAATTAATAGCCATGCACTAATGCTGCCATTAGTGCACGGCCATTTATAAAAATTACTGCATGTATAGTTAGCTACACCCATTTTATAGGTGGTAAGGGCTCATGTGCTATCTGTGCGCTAACCAGTTATCATGATAAAATATAACTACACTGGAATACCTACTCTCCACTCCTGACATGCTTCCTAAAAAATGTATATTTTTAGCATGCGTTTAGCGGTATATCATTTTAATCTGTGTTAGACCCACACTAGCACCTAACACAGCTTAATTTTAAAAAGGCCCCTTTATTTGCTACACCTACAGTCAGTAAAGCATGAGATTCTTCATCCCAGGGTTGTGGGTTTGAGTCCCATGTTGGACATGTAATGTTTTTCTTTCAAAAAGTGCAAAGACCAGGGGACACTCAATGAAATTACATGGAAATACTTTTAAAACAAATAGGAGAAAATATTTTTTCACTTAAAGTTAAGCTCTGGAGCTCACTGCCAGAGGTTGTGGTAATGGCAGTCAGTGTGTCTGGGTTTTAAAAAAGGGTTGGACAAGTTCCTGGAGGAAAAGTCCATAGTCCATTATTGAGAAGGACATGGGAGAAAGCCACTGCTTGCCCTGGGATTAGTAGCATGGAATGTTGTTACTAATTGGGTTTCTGCCAGGTACTGGGCTAGATGTACCATTGGTCTGACTCAGTATGGCTATTCTTATGTTCTTAGGATTCTTACCTGAATTGACATCTTAATAAGGGTTATGTACAGCATCATTTTCCCAACCTCTGGGGCATGAAATTCCACCATATGGAAAACTAAATTGGCTAATAGGTTTTCCATTAGGCTTCAAGCGTAGTGTACTGCTCCTTCTGGTTGGCTTCCTTTCATATGGTGTAGAGCACAGCTCTTCAATATCCTGGGTATACTGTGTTGAAAAAGAGACAGTTCATCAAACACTAAAGCACTCCGAAGAGTCCCAGAGGAGACAGTGGGAGACGGGGTTTACAGAGACTGTGGTTCTCCATAGACCGATTAATGGGCTTCTGTCAGAACAATAAATTTCACAACCAATAGAAGAATATTTTTGATTTAGTTATTGCTTGACATTTTGTGATGTCTAAAAGCTGAATGCCAGGTGAGGAATTAGTATCCAAGCTATTATGATACGGCTAGCAGCTCACTTTGCGCTGAGCTTGGATATAATGTAATGCCTGCAGCTATACATTTTTCCATAAACCACTACGGTACCATATCACATCATCCACCCAGTCATTTCTACTTCATTTTATGCTTCGGTTACCAGCAAGTCAGAATTACAAACCTGTTAAGTGCAGCGATGGAAAAGAATGACTGACAGTGGATTATGTTGTGTAAAGCCAGTGCTACCCCATTAACTGGTTCAATGGTTTCCTTCTGTTGGAGTGATTCTGAATCTGGTCCAACAGAATCCCAAAATAGGATATGTCAAATGAATGTGTATGAAATATCTGTGCACAGCGGATCAAAGAAGAAGATTAATTTGCATATGTTTGTCATCCTGAAACCTAAACCAGCTGAAGAGGTGTAGTCGGAATGCTTACTGTGTTCAGTGCGATTTTTCTAGCAAAAAAGGTGCCGGTACTCAAATGCCAGGCCACCCTTCAGGGCTGGGTTGATCACTGAGGGACCCACCCCACAAGAGCCAGGCCCCCTGCAACCAGTCATAGAATCTATGATAAGGCAGAATTGGTGTGTAGGGCCTGAGCTCTTTCATTAAAACTTAAGGACCATGGGTCAATTTTAGCAGACAATGGAAAAGGTGCCGGTACTCATTACCCCCAAATACCCCCTCAAAAAAAGCCCTGACTGTGTTTAACGTATATGTATGTATTGACATTGTAATCTTTTCCTCATAACTTATCCAAAGAAGAAGGTTCTGCATTCGAAAGCTTGTCTAAAGATGTGTTGCTAGTCCTTATTTTCCTTTGTTTTGTGTTATTTTCTTTCGGTTTAGTACTTTTTTAAGTGGACTAAAATGACAATCCCACTACTTTTAGGAGTAGGCTGAGAATTCCTCTTCATACTATATCATGTCTGCAGTGGCATTCCTAGGGGGGGCTGACACCCGGGGCGGATCGCCGATGCGCCCCGCCCCCCGGGTGCAACGACCCCCCCCCCCCCCCCGGCGAAAGAACCCCCCGGGTGCACGACGCTGGGGGGGGGGGGGGGGGTGCCGCACGCCTGTCCGATTTGTTCGTTTCCATGCTCCCTCTGCCCCGGAATAGGAAGTAACCTCTTCCGGGGCAGAGGGAGCACAGAACGAACATAGCGGACAGGCGCACGGCACCTCCCCCCCCCCAGCGGCGTGAACCCGGGGTGGACCACACCCACCGCCCCCCCCCCCCTTGGTACACCACTGCATGTCTGGACTGCATTTGCTGTGTTATAAGGAATCCCTTGACTCCGAGAGGTTAGTTTATACAGTAACCTCTGGATTCTATAAATGGTGTGCATATTTCTGTGCACAAAATTGCACACTGTTCTGAGATAAACACGCAACTAAATTGGCTAACAAATTAATTAGCGCCAATAATTGGGTGTTAACAATCAATTACTGGCATGAGCAACCCTTTGAATTTGCACGCGCATCTTGAGCAGCGCTATGCTGTAAAGATCTGCACGCAAACCTTATAGCGCACAACTCAAAAGGGGGCATGGCCATGGGAGGGGCCTGGGCGGGTCAAGGCATTTGCTAAAGATGAACGCAGTATTACTGAATGCGGGAATCTACACCTTAGGCATCGAGATTTACACCGGGTTTCAGTTTGGTACGGAAATAGACTCTAAGCGCCGTTCTTTAAATGGCGCTCGACTTGGAGCATCATGTATAGAATAGAGTTCAGTGTGGATTTTTCCGGTCCCATTTATGGAGCACCACTTACTAAGCATAGTCCTAAACCATTTTCATGTATAAATAGGTTCTTATAAAATAATGACCAGTATAAAAGTACGTGCCATGATATGATGGTGTGCACCTTGCCAGTAGACAGATACAAGAGTGGAGTTTGGGCACACCATCAAGCTTATTTTCAAAAGAGAAGGGCGCCCATCTTCCGACACAAATCGGGAGATGGGCGTCCTCTCAGGGTCGCCCAAATCGGCATAATCGAAAGCCGATTTTGGGCATCCTCAACGGCTTCCCGTCGCGGGGACGACCAAAGTTCACAGGGGTGTGTCGGCACCGTAGCGAAGGCGGGACTGGGGCGTGATTAAGAGATGGGCATCCTCGGCCGATAATAGAAAAAAGAAGGGTGTCCCTGGCGAGCACTTGGCCGACTTTACTTGGTCCATTTTTTTCTTGCAACCAAGCCTCAAAAAGGTGCCCGAACTGACCAGATGACCACCGGAGGGAATTGGGGATGACCTCCCCTTACTCCCCCAGTGGTCACCAACCCCCTCCCACCCTAAAAAAAACTTAATTTTTTATTTTTTGCCAGCCTGTATGCCAGCCTCAAATGTCATACCCAACTCCAGGACAGCAGTATGCAGGTCCCTGGAGCAGTTTTAGTGTGTACTGCAGTGCACTTCAGGCAGGCGGACCCAGGCCCATCCCCCCTACCTGTTACACTTGTGGTGGTAAATGTGAGCCCTCCAAAACCTACCTGAAATCCACTGTACCCACATGTAGGTGCCCCCCTTATTTATTTATTTATTTATTGCATTTGTACCCCACATTATCCCACCTTTTTGCAGGCTCAATGTGGCTTACAGAGTGAGGTTATGTTAAAATCAATACATGTTTTAAATACAGTTGGTCATAGGCTAATGTAAAAGGTTATGATAAAATCGATACATGATTTAAATACAGTTGATCCTAAGCTGATGTAAAAGAGGTAGTAGATGGGCGGATGTTGGGTAGGTTGTGTGCGAGTATTTTAGGTGTGTTCGGATGTTTTGGGGAATGAATTGTGTGCAAAGTGTTTTAGGTGTGTTTAGGTGATTTGGGGAATGAATTGTATCATTGAGGGTGACTTTTTTAGGCTCTGTTAAAGAGGTGTGTTTTCAGAGCTTTGCGGAAGCTGGTTAGATTGTTCATGGTTTTCAGGGTTTTGGGTAGCGCATTCCAGAGCTGTGTGCTTTTGTATGCAAAGGTCGTAGCATAAGCCTGTTTGTATTTCACGCCTTTGCAGCTGGGGAAATTCAGATTAATTTGCGGGCTGATCTTTTGGCGTTTCTGGGCGGTAGGTCCACTAGGTTTAGCATGTAGAGTGGGGCATCTGCGTGAATGATTTTGTGCACGGTTGTGCAGATCTTGAACTCAATTCAATCCTTGAGCGGAAGCCAATGTAGTTTCTCTCTTAGGGGCTTCGCGCTTTCATATTTAGGTTTTCCAAAGATGAGTCTGGCTGCCGTGTTTTGGGTTGTTTGGAGTTTTTTTTTTTAATTTCTTTATTTATTGGTTTCATTTATATTAATAACAACATAAATGTATGGAAATATCAGAAATATAATACGGCATTACAAAATGCCTCATAT
This sequence comes from Microcaecilia unicolor, assembly GCF_901765095.1. Lineage (NCBI taxonomy): Eukaryota > Metazoa > Chordata > Amphibia > Gymnophiona > Siphonopidae > Microcaecilia > Microcaecilia unicolor. Next base: position 181,998,709 of record NC_044039.1, on the reverse strand, counting down.
AACAAAAAGAAAAGAAAAAAAAAATTTTTTTTTCATTTTGTCCACAACAGATTGAATCAAGAACTAAGAAATAAAATCACATAGAAATATTACACAAAATTCTAGCAGACGAGAAAGCAAAATATCCACAGCCAATTTTACAGCATTCTCCTTAGTTATGGGCCTATCTCTATTGGCGATACAGCTCTTTCTTTTGATTCAATAAATTCAAGTAATTTTTTGGGACTAAAGAAAAGATAATTCACCGATTGAAAAGAAATACAACATCGACAAGGAAATTTTAAATTAAAGGAACCACCCAAATTCAAAGTTCTAGTTTTATAAGTTAAGAATTCCTTCCTTTTCTTTTGAGTAGTTCGCGCTAAATCCGGAAACACTTGAATTTTTTGTCCCAAAAAAGTCTCATTAATGTGTCTGAAGTAAGACTTTAAGATACTGTTGCAATCATATTCAAGAACAAATGTGACCAGTAATGTTGTCCGTTCAGTGATCAACTCCAAAGAAGACTCCAAAAATTCAGTCAAATTTAAGTCTTGGGATGTAGTTGGTTGCTTTTTATCTTGAGGCCCACTGAATACTCCCGTTATATATTGTGTCCGTGTTATAGGGGGATAAGCCTCTTCTGGAATTCCCAGAACTTCCTTAAAGTACTTTTTAAGCATATCTAAAGCGTTGATCAATGGAGATTTCGGAAAGTTGAGAAATCTTAAATTATTTCTACGAATATTGTTTTCCAGATATTCTATCTTTCTTTCATAAACTTCACGTTCTTTAATCAAAGCTTCCGTTACATGGTTTAATTTGGTAATATCTTCTTGAGTTTTCAAATTCTTAGCACTCTGTTCTTGGATTTGAGCATTCAGTACCTGATCCGTATTTTTTAATTCAGTTATTTCTTTTTTAAAGGAAACATTAATCAAAAGTAATGTGCTGTTCACACTCTGGATAGCTTCCCATAGCGAATCCATTGTCACTACAGTTGGTCTTAATAATCCTCCAGTACTCACAGTTCCGATCTCCAAGGCAGTCTGCACGTTTCCCTCAAGGGGTTCCTGCAGTGATGTTTCCTTGCCCGGGGTTGAAGTTGTCATGGGACCACCTTTCACCAGCACTGAGGCTCTAGGCTGTTCCAAGGCCTCCAAATGCTGATCTCCCACAACTAAAAAATCGCTTCCGGGTTGCGGAGGTGTAGTGAGAGACGGGGGGCTAAGCGTCGCTCCCTCAGTGCTGCGTTCGGCGCTAGCCGAACCAATCGAAGTGGACATCTGCACTCCAGGGATTCCAGCCCAAACACCCTGCAAAGTTGTCTGGCGAAGAGCAGGAGTTGACGGCGGTACTTTGGTGGTAGTTATCGCCGTTTTCCCTTTTCTTTTCCCCATTTTGAATCGGGGAAAATAGTCTCTCGTCAGATCGCTTGTGGGCGTTCAGGAGCTGAAAAACCCGACGTCTGCTCTTGACGCCATCTTGATCAGCCCCAAGGTTTGGTTCCGGGTTGTTTGGAGTTTTTTAATGATCTTTTCTTTACATCCTGCGTACAGGGCATTGCAGTAGTCCAGGTGGCTTATAACTAGTGACTGTACTAGGGTGCGAAAGACGTTTCTTGGGAAAAAAGGTTTAATTCTTTTGAGTTTCCACATCGATTGAAACATTTTTTTCGTTGTGTTCTTCACATGGGTATCGAGTGTGAGGTTTCGATCAATGGTGACTCCGAGAATTTTCAGGTTTTCTGATATAGGAAGTGTGCAGTAAGGTGTGGTTATAGTGGAGTAATTGTTTGCATTGAATTGAGAGGTGAGAACTAGGCATTGGGTTTTTTCGGCATTGAGCTTTAGCTGGAATGAGTCCGCCCATGAGTGCATGACTGGAAGCTCTGGTTGATCTCGTTGGTTATTTCGTTTAATTCCTTCTTAAACGGGATGTGGATTGTGACATCATTGGCATATATGTAGGGGTTAAGTTTCTGATTGGCCAAGAGTTTGGCTAGTGGTATCATCATAAGGTTGATGATTGTAGGTGAAAGGGGGGATCCTTGAGGGACTCCACATTCCGGTGTCCAAGGCGGTGATCTGGCATTGTTCGTTATAACTTGGTAGGATCTAGTGGTGAGGAATCCTTTAAACCATTTGAGAACTGGGCCTCCGATTCCGAAGTATTCTAGTACGTGTAATAGTATTTCATGATCCACCGTGTTGAAGGCACTGGACATGTCGAACTGTAATTTAAGTATGTTCTTGCCGGTTGCAATTGTTTTTTTGAAGGAGTTCATTGCGGATACTAGTACGGTTTCAGTGCTGTGATTCGATCGGAATCCTGACTGTGATTTGTGCAGAATTGAGTGTTTGGTCAAGTAATTTGTGAGCTGCTTCGTCACTATGCCTTCCATCAACTTTGTAGTGAGTGGGATAGAGGCGACTGGTCGGTAGTTGGTTAAGTCCATTGTGCTTTTCTTGGCATCCTTTGGCAGCAGCTTAAGTAGTATGTTTCCATTTTCCGTGTGGAAGAGACCGTGTAAGAGTCTACAGTTTACTTCACCCCTTAGGGCTATGGTAGTGGTGTACAGTTGTGGGGAGTGGGGTTGGGGGTTTGGGGGGGGTTGAGGGGCTCAGCACACAAGGTAAGGGAACTATGCACCTGGGAGCAATTTCTGAAGTCCACTGCAGTGCCCCCTAGGGTGCCCGGTTGGTGTCCTGGAATGTGAGGAGGACCAGTGCACTATGAATTCTGGCTCCTCCCATGACCAAAGGGCTTGGATTTGGTCGTTTTTGAGATGGGCATTCTCGGTTTCTATTATGGCCGAAAACCAGGGACCACCATCTCTAATGTCGACCATCTCAACATTTAGGTTGACCATCTCTAAGGTTGACCTAAATGTTGAGATTTGGGCTTCCCTGACCGTATTATTGAAACGAAAGATGGACGTCCATCTTGTTTCGATAATACAGGTTTCCCGCCCCTTTGTGGGGCCATCCAGCGAGGGCGCCCTCATGAAAACTTAGGCGCCCCGTTCGATTATGCCCCTCCATGTGTGGAGTTCAGAGGTACACAGGTAGGTTATAACGATGCTCATTTTTGAAACAGAACAGCATGCCAAAAGAAGCGCAAAGCGACAGATGGACAGCTACTTTGCCAAAATGTCTAAACTGTTATTTTTTAAACTCGTTTTAAAGACATTTTTCTATGCAGCTCAAATGCAGCACATCCAAATCGTAAGGGAGCATGTCAGAGGCATATTGGGGCAAGATTTGGGCGTTCCCACTACTTGGACGTTTTGTTGCCATAATGGAACAAAGACAAAACCTCCAGGGCTAAAAGTTAGACGTTTTGATCTAGACATGTTTCAATCACAACCAAGTCATAAAAAGGTGCCCTAAATGACCAGATGATCACTGGAGGGATTAAGGCATGATCTCCCCTACTCCCCCAGTGGTCACTGACCCCCTCCCACCCCCCACCCCCCCAAAGATGTGAAAGAAACAGTACATACCGGCCTTTATGACAGCTTCAGATGTTATGGCCAGTCCTATTACAGCGGCAAGCAGGTCCCTGGAGTAGCCGAGTGGTCGGTGCAAAATTGCACACTGAGTGGTAAACTACCGCAGGACGCCTCAGCACATCCCTTGGTAGTGCCCTTTTAGCGCATGATAGGCCTGCGTTAGACCTACTGTGCCTTAGTAAAAGGACCCCTTAGTCATCCTTATTTTCTCTCGGTCTGTCGTCTCCTGCTCCTGTGTGCCGGAACCTGGGTTATCGCATTAACACAATCATCCTGGTCATGGAACACAGGAGCGGGAGAGAGAGACAGACCCAGAAACAGACAGGCAGGAAGAAACTTCTGCTCACTCGAAACCTTACCACCGCTGGGTCTCCCCTTGGAGGCTGAGCCCAGGGAATCTTGCCCCCTCTCTCGGCCGTGCTGGCTCAAACATGCACATAAATTATACTATTGTATATTTTATGCAATTAACTGTGTGCCCTGCCCAAGCTTCACTGAAATGATACTCATGTGTATGCCCACCTTCCAATTACACTCTATTTCATTTACATGCCTATTTTTAAGCAGAAGTTTGGCACTTTTGTGCACACGTATGTGTGTATATACTATTAATCTAATCATTTATGCACACATTCTGCGTTTAAATATTAGCACCTACTGTAAATCCCACACTGATTTGGGTTATAAAGTTTAAATCAGGACTGCACAAAATCTCAAGCCTGGAACTGGGTAATTTGCCATCTCTGTGATTTCTAATTTTTTGTGTTTTATTCTGCAATTTGTAAGGGGTGGTCTGTGTTCTGCATGTGACCAATGTAAAAGATTTTGTGTGCATGTAGTTCGTGTGGGGATCTATATGAGTCTGACTTCTCTGGCTTTTTAAATGGGAATGTCAGTTTCAGAATTTACCTGTTTTATGAATACAGCTTAATCAGGCATTTGCATTTGTTACAAAGCAAAGTTTGAAGGATATGTGCCATTGACATGTTTGCCTTATAGCAGTCATATTTGGTCAAGTTTAAGATATGGGATAAAATCACTATATTTAAAAATGTCGGTGTTCCATGAACCAAGTATGTGGTTTGTGTTAATGCAGGAGAGCTGTTGCACAGACTGTTTACTTAGAAATCCACCATCCAGTGCACTCTAAGGCATTATTAAGGAGTATCCCAAGAAACACTACTCACACCTAGTGCCCACCCATATTAGCTCTGGGCCCACCCAAAATGTCAGATCTGGCTACGCCACTGGGTTAAGTACTGGCTCCTCCAATGCTCCACCCTAGCTCTGCCTACAAACCGCCCCAGCAGGTTAGTGGTGATATTCAGCAGCAGTGTCTAGTTAGGTGGCCACAGGCCATTTAACCAGGCAAGAATGTCTGATCTTCAAGGCCCTTAAAGGAAATTGGCTACAGTATATGTGCCTCCAAGGTCACTACAGTCCTTCAAAGAAGTATCCCTAACTTCACCCTCTCCAATGGAAATCATGCAATGTGATCCTCACCAATGAACCTTCTCCAGAGGAGCCCCCACACTCTTGAACACACTACCAGAAATCCTTTGCCTAATGCAAGACCCACGTCTACTTCAGGAACATAACAATCAATGGTCCATCTAGCCCAGTGTCCTGCTTCCAACAGTGGACAACCCAGGTCACAAGTACCTGGCAGAAACCCAATTAATAGCAACATTCCATGCTACCAGCCTGGCTCTTCTTCCAGGATATTAATGAAAGAAGCAAATAATCAGATAGTCACACACTCAAGGACTAACATTGGTTACACTTACTGGAAAAGGACTTGCTTAGCACACATGCACCTTTTCTGACTCCACAAGCAATTTTTCCTTAAATTAGGGGCCAGGCACTAATTTCCCTATTAGCATATGCCCATTACCGCGGGATCCCTTACCGCAACCTATTTAGAAGGCGGTAAGGGTTCAGCGCTACTCCCTTGCTAAATGGGTAGCACATGGTACTATGCCTTCGCTACCCAATTAGTGCAGGCATGCCTACTCTCTGCCCATGGTCATGCCTCCCACGCTGGAAAAAAATATATATTTTCCAGCGTGGGATTAGCATGCACTGAGTGGTAAACTAGCACAGGATGCCTTAGTACATCCTGCGGTAATGCCCTTTTAGCACATGGTAGACCTGCGTTAGGCCTACTGCCAGTGGCGTACCTCCACTCTCTATTTCGGTTGACAACACCCTCATTGTCCCAGTCTCTTCGGCCTGCAACCTCGGTGTCATCTTCGACTCCTCCCTCTCCTTCTCTGCGCACATCCAGCAGATAGCCAAGACCTGTCGCTTCTTCCTCTATAACATTAGCAAAATCCGCCCTTTCCTCTCTGAGCACACCACCCGAGCTCTCATCCACTCCCTCGTTACCTCTCGCCTTGACTACTGCAACCTGCTCCTCACTGGTCTCCCACTTAGCCACCTATCCCCCCTTCAGTCCGTTCAGAACTCTGCTGCACGTCTTATCTTCCGCCTGAACCGATACACTCATACCACCCCTCTCCTCAAGTCACTTCATTGGCTTCCGATCAGGTACCGCATTCAATTCAAGCTTCTGCTACTAACCTACAAATGTACTCGATCTGCAGCCCCTCCTTACCTCTCAACCCTCATCTCCCCTTACGTTCCTACCCGTACCCTCCGCTCTCAAAACAAATCCCTCCTTTCAGTACCCTTCTCCACCACCGCCAACTCCAGACTCCGCCCTTTTTCCCTCGCCTCACCCCACACTTGGAACGGACTCCCCGAGCCCATACGCCAGGCCCCCTCCCTGCCCGTCTTCAAATCTCTGCTTAAAGCCCACCTCTTCAATGTCGCCTTCGGCACCTAACCTCTACACCTCTGCCCAGGAAACCTAGACTGCCCAACTTGACATTTCGTTACTTAGATTGTAAGCTCCTTTGAGCAGGGACCTTTATTTTGTACAGCGCTGCGTAACCCTAGTAGCGCTCTAGAAATGTTAAGTAGTAGTAGTACCAAGGGGGGGGGGCGGTGGGGGCGGTCCACCCCGGGTGCACGCCGCTGGGGGGGGGGGGGTGCCGCGCGTCAGTCGGCAACGCTCATTCCCTGTTCCCTCTGCCCAGGAACGGGTTACTTCCTGTTCCGGGGCAGAGCGAGCAGGGAACGAGCGAAGTCGACAGGCGCGTGGCACCCCCCCCCCCCAGCAGGTAAAGATGCACCCGGGGAGGTGTCCGTTGTTTCACCGCTGGGGGGAGGGGTGCCGCGCGTCTGTCGGCAACGCTCGTTTCCTGCTCCCTCTGCCCCGGAACAGGAAGTAACCTGTTCCGGGGCAGAGGGAGCAGGGAACAAGCGTTGCCGACAGACGCGTGGCACCCCCCCCCCCCCAGCAGGTAAAGATGCACCCGGGGGGGGGGGGTCCGTCATTTCGCCTGGGGGGATGGGGTCACGCTGCACCCGGGGGGGGCGCATCGGCGATCCGCCCCGGGTGTCAGCCACCCTAGGAACGCCACTGTCTACCGCACCTAGTAAAAGGACACCTTAGTCATCCTGATTTTCTCTCTAATTCCTGTTATTCTAGCTTATCTATTTATATGCGCCGTCTCTGCTTACCCTCTGTGTTCCCTATTAAGATGTTTTGATTTGTACTGTGTTGAAAATGCAAGTAGCAGACTATGCCATAATGTTCAAAAAGGCTTATTCTCCAGGCTCAATATAATTAAGATTTACTCATGGTTTCAAATAATTCATGGACACTAATACCTTATATTTTCTTTACTATCTTGTATTTAAACTGATACCAAATTGTTTATAATCTTACTGTTATACTGTATAAATGTACTTTTTGTACTGTAGCCCTACTACAATTTTGTGTAAGCCACATTGAGCCTGTAACTAGTGGGGAAATGTGAGGTATAAATGTATTAAATAAATAAATAAATAAATAAATAAATAATACTTTGAATATTTTTATCATTGTAATTGTTAATTGCTTATGTCCAGTTATACTTGCAGAAATACTACCTTGGGTAAATTTCTTTAAAAGGAAGATAAATACATCTTGATAAATAAAAATAAAATAAGTAAACACATCATATCCTGCATCCTTTATCAAATCATGCACCAATATGGTCTTGCTGGGTGATAATTGAGCTTAGGCACTGTCGGAGTAACCTGGGTTGGGAGGATTCTTTAGGCAGCAAGTAACTTCAACATATTTATTTCCATTAATAATTTAATCAGGTGAAAGATATAAGATAATGAAAAAGTACAAGTGAGCAAAGTTTACTGAGGGGCCCTTTTTCTAAACGGTTGCTGCCATAGGCCTGCCTTGAGCACGTGCCATGTTCAGCACTTTGGAAAGTAGCACAGTGCTAACCCAGCGTTAATTGAACAGCGCCACACACTGTCTGGTTACCACTGGGTTACCGCGGGAGCCCTTACCGCCACCTCAGTGGGTAGCGGTAAGTGCCCTCCCCCCCCTCAAATGGCCATGTCCTTTTTAGGGGCATTTATCTACTGTGGTAAAAAGGGCCCTGGTGTGTGGCAAAAATGGCCCCCTCCACTACCACAAAATCTTTTTTACCGCACCTTGGTAAAAGGACCCCTGAAAAAAGATTCAATGCTTAAAACCTGGGGGTCCTGAGCATCTAAAATCAACAATAATTCATTATGGGGTCCTCTTACAAAGCTGCAGTGAGCTCTAACATGTGCTTACCACAACAAAAAAAGGCTTACCATAGGATGTGCTGAGGTGTTCCATAGTAATTTTGCCATGGGTACTTGCTACCCATGTGCTAAAGTATACATTTTTTTGGCGCGGGGGGATGTCTTGGGGCCGAGAGCAGTAGCGTAGCTACATGGGGTCACAGGGGCCTGGGCCTAGTGGCATAGCTAGGGGGGGGTGCCAGGGGAGCGGTCGCTTGCCCAAACGGAGTTCTGCCGGCGCCGATGCCTATTATTTTCTCAATGTGTTGCATTGAAAATGTGCGCTGGCGGAAGTCCGCTTTCACGCCACTTTCGCTCCCCCCGCGCCATCAACCTGGCTCCACTTCTGCTTGGGCCCCTGTAGATTTGGCCCTGGACCCCCTTGCCGACGACCCTCTTGACCCCCCTCCGGCCGCCAACCATCCCCCGCCACCGCTGTCGCCTACCTTTGCTGGTGGGGGACCCCAAAGTATTCTGCGTTATTCAGTATTGTGTGCCAAATGATTAGCATGTGCTTAGCGTGTGAACCCCTATTGGCAAAATTAAAGTGCGACCATTACTACAAAATATAGGAAATTCAGCCATTTTTAAAAATTGCATTGGAAAGACCCAGATAAGGGCATGCTAAGGTCACTTTTTACCGCTATTTGGTAAAAGATTCCCTATGTGAGCTGAGAAATCCTGGCCCTGAGCAGCAATAGGGTCATAAGAAATGAAGCTGGTTCTGAAGTCTTTTTAGTTCTATCTCTGACAAAATTATCTTTGACGGCTGCCTCACAGAACCCATGAAATGATCTCTTGAATAACAGCCAAGCAGGTTCCCAAAATCTTTTGAAACAGCAAAAGCAGAGGCCTACACAAACTATCTAGGGTGGAAAAAGTTAACCAATTGTTAAATGGTTCAGTGAAACAGTAAATAATATACAGTGGGGGAAATAAGTATTTGATCCCTTGCTGATTTTGTAAGTTTGCCCACTGACAAAGACATGAGCAGCCCATAATTGAAGGGTAGGTTATTGGTAACAGTGAGAGATAGCACATCACAAATTAAATCCGGAAAATCACATTGTGGAAAGTATATGAATTTATTTGCATTCTGCAGAGGGAAATAAGTATTTGATCCCCCACCAACCAGTAAGAGATCTGGCCCCTACAGACCAGGTAGATGCTCCAAATCAACTCGTTACCTGCATGACAGACAGCTGTCGGCAATGGTCACCTGTATGAAAGACACCTGTCCACAGACTCAGTGAATCAGTCAGACTCTAACCTCTACAAAATGGCCAAGAGCAAGGAGCTGTCTAAGGATGTCAGGGACAAGATCATACACCTGCACAAGGCTGGAATGGGCTACAAAACCATCAGTAAGACGCTGGGCGAGAAGGAGACAACTGTTGGTGCCATAGTAAGAAAATGGAAGAAGTACAAAATGACTGTCAATCGACAAAGATCTGGGGCTTCACGCAAAATCTCACCTCGTGGGGTATCCTTGATCATGAGGAAGGTTAGAAATCAGCCTACAACTACAAGGGGGGAACTTGTCAATGATCTCAAGGCAGCTGGGACCACTGTCACCACGAAAACCATTGGTAACACATTACAACATAACGGATTGCAATCCTGCAGTGCCCGCAAGGTCCCCCTGCTCCGGAAGGCACATGTGACGGCCCGTCTGAAGTTTGCCAGTGAACACCTGGATGATGCCGAGAGTGATTGGGAGAAGGTGCTGTGGTCAGATGAGACAAAAATTGAGCTCTTTGGCATGAACTCAACTCGCCGTGTTTGGAGGAAGAGAAATGCTGCCTATGACCCAAAGAACACCGTCCCCACTGTCAAGCATGGAGGTGGAAATGTTATGTTTTGGGGGTGTTTCTCTGCTAAGGGCACAGGACTACTTCACCGCATCAATGGGAGAATGGATGGGGCCATGTACCGTACAATTCTGAGTGACAACCTCCTTCCCTCCGCCAGGGCCTTAAAAATGGGTCGTGGCTGGGTCTTCCAGCACGACAATGACCCAAAACATACAGCCAAGGCAACAAAGGAGTGGCTCAGGAAGAAGCACATTAGGGTCATGGAGTGGCCTAGCCAGTCACCAGACCTTAATCCCATTGAAAACTTATGGAGGGAGCTGAAGCTGCGAGTTGCCAAGCGACAGCCCAGAACTCTTAATGATTTAGAGATGATCTGCAAAGAGGAGTGGACCAAAATTCCTCCTGACATGTGTGCAAACCTCATCATCAACTACAGAAGACGTCTGACCGCTGTGCTTGCCAACAAGGGTTTTGCCACCAAGTATTAGGTCTTGTTTGCCAGAGGGATTAAATACTTATTTCCCTCTGCAGAATGCAAATAAATTCATATACTTTCCACAATGTGATTTTCCGGATTTAATTTGTGATGTGCTATCTCTCACTGTTACCAATAACCTACCCTTCAATTATGGGCTGCTCATGTCTTTGTCAGTGGGCAAACTTACAAAATCAGCAAGGGATCAAATACTTATTTCCCCCACTGTATGTACATATATAAAATAAATAGCAACTTCTATTAACTATTAATTGTGCCTGTGGTCATTGAAATAGAATTTGAATCCTGACTGTTGTTGTTATATACAGTGAATAAAATTAAAGAGCAAAAAAATAAACAAATAGCAAATTTTATTATCATAAACATAAAACAGCTAAAAATAAAAAAAAAAGACAACTACACAGCAGCGTGCAAAGTCTATGATGGCCAAATCACAGCATCTGTAAAACGATCTCCTGGACCAGAATCAAACAGTATCGTGAACCCTTTTCCGATATGTCCGAGGAAGTACCTATTTAAGCTGCCTTTGTACAGAATTAAAAATCAGATCCATGACATCAGTGTCCATAGAAACATGCATGTTTCATGTGAAATTGCCAGAGGGAAAAACCTGTCAGTATCTCCTGCTTTAGTTGTTTGCAACCTGCTGAAGTGTTAGACATCACCTTGGCACTGGCTACGCATCACACCTAATTGGATAACATTATTGGCTTCCTGCAGATTGGCAGTTTACTGGAATTCCTGCCTAGAGAAGGGACCTTGGGGCTGCATCATTCCAGCTGCTTTCATCTTTGTGCTTTGCTTTCTCTGCATCTTTATTAGATGTTGAATGTACTTGAAGCAGCAAGAGAGGCTGCAGGCCACAGCCGCCTTCACTAATCTTTCCAAGGAATCAAACTAAAAATAGCACACTACACTGCATATCTGCAAAATGTATCAGTCCTTGTTAACATTAAGAAGCATATTTATTTTAAAATGTGCTCTTTTAAGGAAAACAAATGCACGCTAGAAAGCTCATCGTGGCTAAATGTAAAGTCATAGAAATAAAAGTTTGCAGTCACAAAAAGGGATCTGTTGCATAACTTATAAGCATAAAATATGTATTTATATTATCTATATCCTGTTCATTCTCATCATTTTCGGCGAGTAAGAAAACATACATAGTACATTATGCAACAAAACACAATAAATAATAAATCAGAACCAAACACTCTTACAGTCATAGCATTCATCCATCTCCATGACCTTCATAAAGTTTGAATTATAAAATAACTAGTAAAAAAGCCCCGTTTCTGATGCAAATGAAACGGGGGCTAGCAAGGGTTTCTTCAGAGTGTGCATGTGGGAGTGTGTGTCCCTGCCCTCTGCCCTCCCCCTCTCCCCTCCGAGTCCAGTCCTTCAGTGTTAAGTTTCCTGCTGTTCTGTGTGTGTGGTTCAGAGAGAGTGAGGGTATCTCTCTCCCCTCCCCCCTCTGAGTCCTTCACTGTTACGGAGAGAGGGATTTCCTGCTGTGCTGTTTTCCTTCACTCATGGGGAAACCGGATATCTCTGGCGCTTCACACTTCCGGCTGGAGGCTTCATAGAATGTTGGTGGTGCCTTTTATATATATAGATTTTCTCCTTATACATCCTCCAGTAAAAGTACTACCACTCATATACCTTCATTCTTAATTCTTACCATATGCCTGCTCAAATAAAAATGTTTTTAGGTCTTTTTTGAATACTCCCAAGTTCTCAGCTCATCTTAATTTTGAAGGTAAGCTGTTCCACAATTTTGGTCCAACTAACTTAAAAATTGACTTGCGATATTGTTCTAATCTAATCACAAAAAAGAAGGTATCTCTGAAAGAGACCTGGATGCTGATCTTAAAATTCTCAGTGACTGAAAGATTCATAGGCTTATTGCTATCACTGGAGACACAACCCCCCCCCCCCCCCTTTTTACAAAACCACGGTAACAGCTGCCAAACGGCAATGTTGGTACAGCCCAGTCACTATTGAATAGGTTGTATCAGCATTACCGCACTGGCAGCTGCTAGTGTGGCTTTGTAAAAGGGGGAGGAAATTATTCAAAACTTTAAAAACCAGCAATAAATGTTAAAAAATAATAAATAATAATAATCCTCTGCTCTATTGGAAGCCAATGCAATTTTTTCAAGGTTGGAGAAATATGTATAGATCTTTGTTTAATAGGATCAGTCTTCTTGCTGTTGTGCTGTACAAAGTCTATTTGTTTTCCTTTCTGAGACTGCATATATACATGTCTCTTTAACATTTTTTTTACTTTATTTTTACAATAAAACAATAACACAAAGAAGATCTTTGCACAGAAAATATGCTCCACACCGAATAAACTTAAGAAAACATCAATAAAGGAAATAATCATAAGCTTAGTAGTCCACAAAAAGGAAGGGGGACAATCATAAATCATGGAAAGCTAATTCAACAAACAATCAATAACTTAGAGAAGGACTGTCACATGTTTATGTTTATTAGAGCTTGATATACCACTTTAGCTAACTGGTAGGACAAAGCGGTTCACAAATAAAATAAAATAAAATAAATTTTAAAAAGCAGGAAAAGGAATGCCATCAAGCACAGGGAAAGAGCTTTTCATCCAGGATAAAGAATGGGGAGAGATAGGGGATAGGTCCCAGGGATGTGAATTGGTGCCAAACAGACTCTATTGCATGGAACCATTTTCAGTTGGATTTTAAACGTTTTAAATGATGAATTGGAGCGGAGGCTGGGAGGAAAAGAAAAAGAAAGCTGGGTGCCGTGTGGATTCCTATCAAGCAAGTCTAGGAGAGGGAAGGTAAGACAGTGAGAGTCCAAAGAGCAAAATGATCTTGTAGGGATATAGGGAAATTAAAGAAGGAAGATAGAGAGGAGTGTTTGAATAATAGACCTTATGAGCTAAATGATCTTAAACTGGATTCTGTAGTAGATAGCGAGCCAATGAAGCTTTGTGAATAGAGGCATTACACAATCAAACTGTTTTGAGTTAGATATAAGGTAAGAAGCTGTGTTCTGCAGCATTTGGAGATATTTTAGTTGGGATTGAGGAAAGCCAGCATAAGCAACATTACAATAATCCAAGTAGGAAGTGAGTTGGGAAGGGTATGGGAGTCAATGTAGGAGCACAATGAGCGAATCTTTTGAAGAATATAGAAGCCTATCTTTAAAATATTGGAAATGTGTACTTGGAAGGGTAAATGAGAAACATGAAGAACTCCAAGATAACAAAATGATGTTGATGGTGAAATAGAGAGACCAAATAAGTGAAGAGGTTGAGTAGGTGGAGGAAGATCCCCAGAGATCCAGCATGCTACAGTCTTATCTCTATTTTACACAAGTTTGTTTGAAGAAAGCCAGGTGGCATCCTGGGATAAACAGTTCTGTAAAGGAGTGACATCTGGGTGTAGTAGTGAGGATGGGTCAAGAAGGAGGATGTCATCAGCATAAATGAAAGCTTTAATTCCAGCATTTTGGATGATTGTCTTTAGAGGATTTAGGAAGAGATTTAAACAACAGGAAAGATAGAGTAGACCCTTGATGGATACCTCTAGTGAGGGCAAGTTCAGTAGAAGTAGAGGCTGATATGAAAACTGTGAGCATGCGATTGTCAAGAAAAGATGTGAACTATGAGAGAACTTTACCCCTGATTCCAATCTCAGATAGATGAGAAAGTAAAAGGGTATGGTCTACCAAACTGAAAGCGGTGGACAGATCTAAAGAAATTAGCAGAATAATGTGATTAGAATCAAGTCAAAAATGTAGATTACTCAGTAAAGCTGTAATAACTGTCTCAGTACTATGTGTAGGCCTAAAGCCTGTCTGTAGGGGATTTAATACCAGTGACTTGTCAATGTGAGAAGCCAGTTGAGTAAATATAATCTTTTCTGTTAGTTTGGAAAGAAAGCTAAGGTTGGACCCGGGACAATAGTTGGAAATGTCGAGAAGGTCAAGTGAGAGTTTCTTCAAAACAGGCCATACCAAAACTAATTTCGATGAGAGAGAGATTTTGCGCATGGAACTTAATTGGTTAACAAGCCAATCAGTGCCGATAATTGAATGTTAACAAGCAATTATCGCGCCTTCTGTCTCGCTGCACCCTACGCCTGGAATAAACTTCCTGAGCCCCTACGTCTTGCCCCATCCTTGGCCACCTTTAAATCTAGACTGAAAGCCCATCTCTTTAACATTGCTTTTGACTCGTAACCACTTGTAACCACTCGCCTCCACCTACCCTCCTCTCTTCCTTCCCGTTCACATTAATTGATTTGATTTGCTTACTTTATTTATTTTTTGTCTATTAGATTGTAAGCTCTTTGAGCATGGACTGTTTTTCTTCTATGTTTGTGCAGCGCTGCGTATGCCTTGTAGCGCTATAGAAATGCTAAATAGTAGTAGTAGTAGTAGTAATAATTGGCACTAATTAGGATTTATATGCATAACTCACTAACCTCCGGATTCTATATAGTGCTCCTAGAGATCCGTGCTGAAATTCAAGCATATTCTGTAATAACGCATGTAACTTAATTGGCTTAACAAACCAATCAGCATTGTTAACAGCACTTAACAAGCAATAATGAGCACTAATTGGCAATAATTAGAATTTACGTGCATAACTCTCTAAACATATTGTGTAATGCATTAGTACTAGATAAAGTTAGGACAGAAAAAAGGCTGTCTGTCGCGCCCCTCACCTGTGGCACGCTCGTCATGGCCCGCCTGCTCTCCAGCTCCGCAGCAGTGATGGGGAGCGTCGGCCGTGAAGGCTGGGCCAGTGCCCCCATGTCCCGGCCTCTCGCGGTTTGGTCTCCGGGACCGCCGGCCATGTTGATAATGCCGGCAGCCCGAGAGGGTCTCTTCCGTCTGGGCGCAGAGGCCCGGGATTTTGGACCACGCCTCCTGTCTCCCGGATTGGCCAGGGCCAGCTAGACTCCACCTCCTCCTACCGGCTGGCCAATCCAGGTTCCCCTGCCCAGTCTCCATGTCTCCCCCCGCCTCCAGCTCCTCGGGGTTGGTCTGCTTTCCCTGCTCCCTTTGGCGGACAGCCTATGAGAGCCTTCCCTGCCAGCTGATATTGCTCTCTCTAATGGTGGGAGCAAGGAGCGCTCCCTCCCAGCTGATCCTGCTTCCCCTGATGCCGAGGGCTATTTAAAGAGCAAGCTTCGTTGCTTCGGCTTCTACTTTGGTAGAGTGCAGGTGCTTCTTCATGACTTATCTTCTACGGTTTGCTTGCTGCCTGATCTGACCTTTGCTGTGGACCCCAACTACTCTTTGCCTACTGCCTGACCTGACCCCTGCTGTGGACCTGACTACTCTCTGCTTGCCGCCTGACCCAACCTCTGCTTGGAACCTGACTACTCTCTGCTTGCTGCCTGACCTGACCCCTGCTGTGGACCTGACTACTCTCTGCTTGCTGCCTGACCCGACCTCTGCGTGGAACCTGACTACTCTCTGTTTGCTGCCTGACCTGACCCCTGCTGTGGACCTGACTACTCTCTGCTTGCTGCCTGACCCAACCTTTGCGTGGAACCTGACTACTCTCTGTTTGCTGCCTGACCTGCCCTCTGCTTGGAACCCGACTGCTCTCTGCTTGCTTGCTGCCTGACCTGACCCCTGCTGTGGACCTGACTACTCTCTGCTTGCTGCCTGACCCAACCTTTGCGTGGAACCTGACTACTCTCTGTTTGCTGCCTGACCTGCCCTCTGCTTGGAACCCGACTACTCTCTGCTTGCTGCCTGGCCTGACATCTGCTCCGAACCAGACCACTCTCTGCTTGCTGCTTGACCCGACCACTACTTTAGTTTCTGTCTGAGTCCAATCTTCTCTTGCCCGCTGTCTGCGGCCGTCTGACCCTCGCAGTATCTGGAAGTCCTGCGGGCCGCCTGCACCTGGGGGCTCAACCCTCGGGGAACGGTTGTTCGCCCAGGTGAAGCCTCGGGGTTTGCTCGGCTGTCCAACTGAGCGCAGGCTAAGACCTCATCGCTGTGCTCCGTCCGGGCACAAGGGCTCACGAATGTGACACTATCACAACTTTATCCGTTTAGTTATCCAAGCACTGGGCTGAATATCGTACAACTGCTGGTGGCCACACATGAGCCAGATTTCATTGCCAGTGCCCAGATTAAGCCCAGTGTGGAATATTATGGTTTATTATTATGGTTTATTTAGATTTGTTATACTGTCATGACCGACTGGCAGCTCTCAGTGGTTTACAATACAATAAAACAAAGTTTCATTAGAAAATGAAAGAAACTACAAAATTCAATAGGACAGTGGATCAGTGGCGTACCAAGGGGGGGCGGTTCGCCCCGGGTGCACGCCACTGGGGGGTGCCGCTCGCCTGTCGGCTCTTCGTTTTCATGCTCCCTTTGCCCCGGAACAGATTACTTCCTGTTCCGGGGCAGAGGGAGCATGAAAACGAAGAGCCGGCAGGCGCACGGCACCCCCCCCAGCGGCGTGCACCTGGTGGGGGGGTTCTTTCACCGGGGGGGCATCGCGCTGTTCCGGGGGGGCGCTGCACCCTGTTGGAATGTATTGTATTTTTACATGCATTGCCTGTCACCTATTATTTCTCTGTGATTACTCTGTGACCTCTGATGTGAATTACTTAGAGAGGTCACACAGCTATGCAACTTCCTGTGGGGGTTAGACACAGTAGATGCAGCACATGCAGCACATGGAGCACATGGAGCTCATGATCTCTCCTAACCTGAGAGGATCTATGGTGGTGTGAGCATCCATTACCATCTAAGCACATGGAAGGAGCTGATAAGACAAATGTATAGTAATATGTATATATAAGCCTGTCTGATTATAATCTAACTACAAACTGTGAGTAAACAGATGTTTTGTTACTTCAACTTTAAAGTGACTCAGCAGTGAATTATTCAGGGGTGAATGAGAGAGAGATGAAGAAAGAAATTAACATTTCTAAAGCTGAAGCTGTGTGTACTAAAATCTGCTAATTATTTACTACAAATAATCCAACAAAAGGGTTATGGGCCCAGGGTCCAGGAATTGAAAAAGAAGAGAAATATTACCAGGCAGAAAAAAAGGCCACATTTTTCTCTTAAGTTTTAAAGGAAAAATTCAGTCTGTCTCTCTCTCCCCCCACACAGCAGACAGAAGGCTAAGAAAATGGCTGAGGGAAGAAATTCACCATTTTTCTATTCTCTCAAGGTGCCTAGATTAACTGAGTTTAATTATCGGCAGTGGGAACTAAGATTCATATGTCTCCTTCGAGCAAAAGGATTAAATATATGCTTAGACCAAGACAGAACAGCTGAAAATATGGCTGAATGGGACAATGCAAACTATTATGTGAAGTGCATGCTTTTGGAAGCTCTCTCAGAGAAACAAGCCATATTAGTGGAGGGAAAAGATACACCAAAGGACATTTTATATAAACTGAGAACTATGTATGCAACTACATATGCAAAGCAGCAACCAATTTGGTTGGCAGAGTTGAATGAAACCAAATTAAGGGATAAAAGTAAATGTAATGATCACATTATGCATCTTATGTCTTCATTTCAAAAATTAGAACTTTCTGGAATTCCCATGTGTGATGCATTGAAAAGAGCATTTCTTTTTACCTCACTATCAAAGAAGTTTGATGTTTTTAGGTCTGTAAATGAGGCCATTGAAGGGCAATCTTTTGAACAGGCAACATCAAAACTAAGGCAGGAATGCATAATAAATGATTCTGAGGAGATGTGTTCTCAAAGCAAGTCAGAGAGAAATGAAACAAATTTCTTGGCAAAGAACAGAGGAAGGCGGAGCTATGGGAAAACTCCACCCAAGGGCAAGCTGATTTGCTACTCATGTGGAAAGGAGGGACATGTATCTAAATGGTGTAAGGAAACACAAAACACTCCCTCTAGCTCACCTAAGCCAATGGAACTAAAGAATTTTCAAACCAGGAAATGTATGAAGGACAAAGATAAACACAAGGGCTTTCTAATGGCAGAAAAATCTTTGACTATGGTAAATAATAATTCAAATGAAAGTATTTGGATTTTGGATTCGGGGAGCACATGCCATTTAACCAATTCTAAAGATTTCTTTCAGGAAATGTGTCCAGAGGAAGGTATTCTTAAAACTGCAAACGCAGGGACTGCTAAGATCCAAGCAAAAGGTATTGGATTCTTAAAATGCAAAGTGTCTAATGAAGTTAAAGAAATTCCTGTAAGTGATGTCTTGTATATTCCCCAAGCAGTTTGCAATATGCTTAGTGTATCTACATTAGATAAGAAGGGATTTGTGATTCATTTTGAAAACAGTAAGTGCACAATCTCTAAAAATGATGAAGTGTATGCTGAAGCTTTTATGCATAATGATGTTTATAAACTGAGCATTTCAGGTGAAGCCTCACATATGGCGCAAGTAAGGAAGAATGATGGTAAATGTAGTCTGGAAATCTGGCACCGCCGCCTGGGACATCGTGATTCTAAGGTGATCCAGGATCTTTACAGTAAGCAACTGGCCACCGGCATTCAGATAAGTGCAGATGCTGGTAAAATGGAGAAATGCATAGACTGTGTTACTCAAAAAGGTGTAAGACCCTCATTTCCTGCATACACAGGAAATAGGAGTAATAAAGTGCTGGACTTAATACACAGTGACTTATGTGGACCGTTTAATATCCCATCATTGGGAAATAACAGATTTGTGCTAATATTCTTGGATGATTTCTCTAGATATTGTGTGGCCTATTTGCTGAAAGAGAAAAGTCAAGTCACAGACATGCTGAAGAAATACGTAGCCATGGTGAGCAATAAATTTGAAAGAAAACCAAAGGTTCTTCAGACCGACAATGGTGGTGAGTTCACTTCACAAAGCGTGCGCACATTTCTAGAACAAGAAGGCATTCAACATATCACAACAGTAGCTTATACACCAGAGCAAAATTCTGTTGCAGAGAGAAAATTTAGGTCACTTGTGGAAATGACCAGATGTATGCTGTCAGATAGCAATCTCCCTAAAAGACTATGGGGGGAAGCCATTCTCACAGCAGTGTACCTACAAAACAGAATGCCAACTAAAGGCGCTGAGCGCACACCACATGAGACATGGCATGGTAGGAAGCCAAACCTGTCACACATAAGAACATTTGGAAGTACAGCATATGCTCATGTACCAAAGCAAAGAAGGCATAAGCTGGATTCCACAACAGAAAGGGGCATTTTAGTTGGCTATACTCCAGGACACAAAGGATATAGAATTTGAATCTGAAAACTGGCATTGTTGGCATAAGACATGTTACATATTTTGATGAAAACAAAAGGGTTGATAAAGGCTGGATTATCCCAGATGAGCCTTATCATCCAGAATATGAAACTAGAACCATAATAGACATGCCAGTGTATATAAATGCCATACCAAGGCAGATGTCTGAAAGCAACTCATCTGTATCTAACGAGGAACAGGCAGAGGAAGCAGACACAGAAAGAATCATTGAAGAAGACAGTACAGTTGGAGAAGGGGAATCAATTGGAGAAGAACTCTCAGATTTAGAGGATGCAGAAAGGTCGGACCAACCTGTAGTCAGACGCTCATCCAGGGAAAACAAAGGTGTTCCACCCCCAAGACTGTCTTACCTAACAAAGTCAGCAGAAGCTCAAGAGCCCTTAACATGGGATGAGATTGAGAAAATGCCAGCAGAAGAAGCTGCTGAATGGCATAAAGCTGCACAAGAAGAAATTGATGCATTGGATAAAAATAATACTTGGATTCTTACAAAATTACCTCCTGGCAAGAAAGCTATAGGATGCAAATGGGTATTCAAGTTAAAAAGGAATGCACAAGGAAAAGTGGAAAGGTATAAAGCCAGATTAGTGGCAAAGGGATATCTTCAAAAATATGGAGAAGATTTTGATGAAGTGTTTGCACCTGTAGTGAAACACACGACAATCAGAACACTTCTGAGCATTGCAGTCTCAAAAGGCATGCAAGTAAACCACATTGATGTGAAAACAGCGTTTCTTCATGGAGAAATAACTGAAGACTTGTACATGGAACAGCCAACAGGTTTCATAAATACAAAACAAAGACAGCTAGTGTGTAAATTAAACAAAGGTCTTTATGGATTAAAGCAAAGTGCAAAATGTTGGAATGAAAAATTGCATGAAATATTGACAAATTTAGGATTTAAGCAAGGTGAAGCAGATAAATGTTTGTACACTAGGTGCACAAATGGACAATATGCATACATTTTAGCTTTTGTTGATGATCTGCTCATTGCAAGCAAAAGTGAGCAAGAGTACAAGGGCATTGTAAAGTGTTTAAACCAGAATGTTGAGATAAAAGAACTTGGTAATGTGTCATACTATCTTGGTATAGAAATTGAGAAACAAAATGATGGTTCTTATCTTCTAAGCCAGAAGCAGAAAATAAATGAGCTTATTGAAAGTTTAGGTATGCAAGATGCCCAAGTTGTAAGCACTCCCATGATCACTGATTTTCTGAAGGATGAAACAGTAAGAGAACCTTTACCAGATAACATCCAATATAGATCAGCCATAGGTAAGCTTTTATATCTAGCTACCACATACAGGGCTGATATAGCAAATGCAGTAGGAATTTTGAGCAGAAGGGTCAGCTCACCTACCAAATCAGATTGGACTGCAGTTAAAAGGATGGTAAGGTATTTAAAGGGTACCATTGACTGTAAATTAAAGATTTCAGCCAATAGTAATCCAAAACTAATATGTTACTGTGATTCAGATTGGGCAGGGGATCATTCTGATTATAAATCCACAAGTGGATATGTGTTTATGTATGGAAATGTACAAATTTCATGGGCCAGTCATAAACAAAGTATTGTGAGTTTGTCTTCTACAGAAGCTGAATATGTGGCCGTATCGGAAGCGTGCAGAGAACTGATGTGGATTGAAAAACTTTTGCTGGATTTCGGAATAGCTGAAAAGAGACCAATCCAGATAATGGAAGATAATCAGAGCTGCATCAGACTGTCACAGAATGACAAGGTTCAGTCACGCACCAAGCACATCGCAACGAAATACCACAACGTGCGAGAGTTGGTGAAAGAAGGGGTCATCAGTCTACACTATTGTCACACCAGTGAGATGACAGCTGACATCATGACCAAACCGTTACCCAGAGAACATTTTGAGGATCTGCGTATAAAGCTTGGACTTTGTATGAATAAATAATTGCATGACAGTTATGCATGAGAAGGGGTTTGTTGGAATGTATTGTATTTTTACATGCATTGCCTGTCACCTATTATTTCTCTGTGATTACTCTGTGACCTCTGATGTGAATTACTTAGAGAGGTCACACAGCTATGCAACTTCCTGTGGGGGTTAGACACAGTAGATGCAGCACATGCAGCACATGGAGCACATGGAGCTCATGATCTCTCCTAACCTGAGAGGATCTATGGTGGTGTGAGCATCCATTACCATCTAAGCACATGGAAGGAGCTGATAAGACAAATGTATAGTAATATGTATATATAAGCCTGTCTGATTATAATCTAACTACAAACTGTGAGTAAACAGATGTTTTGTTACTTCAACTTTAAAGTGACTCAGCAGTGAATTATTCAGGGGTGAATGAGAGAGAGATGAAGAAAGAAATTAACATTTCTAAAGCTGAAGCTGTGTGTACTAAAATCTGCTAATTATTTACTACAAATAATCCAACACACCCGGGGAGCGGGGCGCATCCGCGATCTGCCCCGGGTGTCAGTCCCCCTAGGAACGCCACTGCAGTGGATAGAGCAGAAATGGACGTGCGACATAATGAAAACTGACTTAGCGGTAAGGTCTCACGCGTTAACCAGGCGGTAATGGTCTACGCGCATCAAATACCTTTTACCGCCCGGTAGAGCCGCCCGCTGGAAAATGAAAATTATTATCTGGCGCACGTAGGGGACGTGTCTCAAAACTGAAATTACCGCCCAGGCCATGCGATAACCGGGCAGTAATTCGGATTTGGTGCGCATTAGGCATGCGTAGGCCCGTACGCAGCTTAGTTAAAGGTCCCTAGATAAATATCATCCCCTTTATTGACAGTAGGTGATCACATAAGACCTGATTCCACAGTAATTTGAGAATCTCTATTTCAGAGGAAGCACTTTATGTTCTGGACATTTGTGGACTTTTGTGAGTTTTATTGGAAGAATTACACGGTAGAAGAATGTCCGTTGTATTGACGGTAACCCCTGATGTAGCCTGTTGGTCTAACAAGTTGGATCTTTTATGATTGGCTAATATCACTACAGTTTTTTACACAGAGTTCTGATTGTTTTGTTGGTATTTTATTGCACACTTTTTATTTTTCCTTTTACAACTTAACAGTGTGCACAGGAACATCTGTGCAGCTGGATGCTGCTGTCTACCAATGTTACTATTAAATAATGAAATTTATGCAGCCATTCCTGAATATTTATTAAGCAATTACTCAAACAAAGCTTTTTGTGTCTTGCTCACATATTTGAGAGAATGGTCATTATCCTTCCATGGACTTTATCATGTGAAATTTGGAGGTATAGAAAAAAAATTACCCATGGGATTAAATCTCCAAAGCACAAGGTCAGTTATCTTTTGAGTCAGCCTGAATATCGTTAATTGGGTTTTAGATTCAATTACTTGTCTTTCCAGATCTGAGCACAAGACAGCTTTCATTCAGGTACAGCTGCTATCAATTTAAGGGGCCCTTTTACTAAAGGGTTGCTGTTCGGCAATGGGCTTGCTGCCAGGCGACCCGGAACTACCACCGACCCAGCACGGGTGCCGGCGGAAGTGCTTTTGGCTTGTTTGGTTTTTTTGCTTTGCTTTATTTTTTTATTTTCTTTTTTCAAAAGTGGAGCCAACAATGTGTGTTCTTTTAGTTGGATGGGGAGGTCAGGGGAAATTTTCAGAAGTAAGGTTTATATGAGCAAATCACTATTAACTTATGCAAATGGATTTGAAAAGATATCTTGAAAAAGTATCTAAAAATTCTACACACAAGAGCTATGTTTTTGGCCTAATTAATTCACAGGATCATTGTTTTCAGTCTCATCAACCGCTTATCTTTCTTGCACTAGTGCCTTACTATGTGGTGTCCAGAAATAAGCTGAGAGGTTCTATGAGGATAACAAAATTCTTACATGAGGCTGGCACAATATATTTTTAAAGATGTTTTTTGAAGGTGGGAGGGGGTTAGTGACCACTTGGGGAGTAACGGGAGGTCATCCCCGATTCTCTCCGGTGGTCATCTGGTCATTTTGGGCACCTTTTTGTGCCTTATTCGTAAGAAAAACATGTCCAGGTGAAAACGTGCAAGTGTTTGTCATGGACGTCCTTGCTTTTTTTGATTATGGGTCAAAGACGTCCAAGTGTTAGGCACGCCCAAGTCCCGCCTTCGCTAAGCCTCCGACACGCCCCCTTGAAATTTGGACATCCTTGCGACGGACTGCAGTTGGAGACATCCAAAATCGGGTTTCAATTATACCGATTTGGGTGTCTCTGGGAGATGGACGTCCATCTTCTGATTTATGTCAAAAGATGGACGTCCTTCTCTTTCGAAAATGAGCCTGATAGTTGAAAGTGGGTGTGGCCATGGGCTTGGAATGGGCAGCTCATGGGCTTTTCTAGAATCTATGTGCATTGTTTTACAATACATCCGGTCCATGCCTAATTTAGGTGTCGGCATTTACACCAGGTTTTACTTGGCATAACTGCCCACGAATGTGGACAGGAGTTCTGCATATTCTATAAACCACATGGAAATTTAGGCTTATTCTATAAAGTATACCTATATTAAGGCATACTTTATGGAACACGCGTAGGCAAATTCCATTTCAGTGCTGAATATTTAGGCATGATATATAGAATCTAGTTCTAAGCGTCAATTCTATAACAGCAGTTCCGTGCAGAGCTGTCATAGAATATTAGCATAAGCTTACCACATTTTCTGCAGCTTAGATTTAATGCTAAAAAATGCAAGGTTATGCATTTGGGCTGCAAAAACCTGAGGGAACTGTACAGTTTAGGGGGTGAAGAATTTTTTGTGCACGAAAGAGGAGCAGGACTTGGGTGTGATCATGTGATGATTTTAAGGTGGCCAAGGAGATAAACGTCAAAGGCAATGGTGAAAGCTAGAATGATACTTGTGTGAATCTCTTCATCGAGGTAAATAATAAATCCCAATAATAAATAAACATTAAAGCTAGCCATTTCACTTTATCCGTGTATTTTCAGTGAGCCTACTTGGATGTGTTAAAATGCTGAAAATATGCTTATAATTATAACAGATAAGTTATCCATTTAACTTCATTTGGTCTCCCTGTGATTGAAAATTTACCTTCTAATGTAGAGTTTGCTATTCTGACTACACACTAGCCCCCAGATTCTTTAAAGGTTGCCCAAAGTTGGGCCATAAATGTGGACATGGATCCCAGATCTGCACACAAAATAATTAGTTACTGAGCTGTTAACGATGGTGTTAATTGGAACTCTTTTGGAGTTATGCACGGATCTGCCCTGTGCCATATTCTATAGCATCATAAATTTTAATGGCGTGCAACTCAAAAGGTGGCATTTATTTATTTAGATTTTGCTCACATCTTTTTCAGTAGTAGCTCAAGATGAGTTACATTCAGGTACTCTGGATATTTCTCTGTCCCAGGATGGCTATGAGAGGTGCATAGGGGTTGGGGACATTCCCAGAATTTAGGCTTGATGTTATAAAAGTGTCATTTACGTGCCTGACCACCATTCCAGCAATTATACCAGGTTTCAACAGACATACACGCTTGCATCCAAAGTTAAGCATGAGATCTGCACTAAGAGGCCCTTTTACAAAGCGGTTGTAAGCCCAATGTAGGCTTACCGCTCGCTAAAAGGGAAGTACCGCAGGGCTACCACAGCAGCAGGTCCACTGAGAGGGGGGGCAGGGGGGACAAAATTCTCCGGGCCAGAGCCTCCAAGGCAAGTTACGTCAGACGAGGGCGGGACACAGGGAGGGAAGGCCTGAAGGGAGGCGATCTGCAGTTAGCCACTGCTGCGCTTCTTTCACACGGAGCGAGGTCGAGGTGAGGCGCTATGATTTGAATTCAGGGGCGCCCGGCCCAGTGGTGGACGGAGCGGGGTGGCGAAGACCCCGGGGGGAGGGGGGCCCGGGGGCGGCCTTGCTTCGGGCCCGGCCCAGTCTCTCGGCAGCCCTGCATAGCAGCCTAGCAGTAGTTTTCTTCCCCAGCGCTTGTCATATCTGGCGCTATAAAAATATTTTTATTTTTGTAGTGCCGGTGTGTACTCAGTGGTAATCAAGCAGTGCTGTGCGCTGCCTGGGTACCGCCGGGTTAGCGCAGGAGCACTTACTGCCACCTCAACGGGTGGTGATGAGTGCTCCCTCCCCACCCCCCGAAATAGTCACATGGCAAGTGCTTCACTTGCCACATAGCCATTTCCTGAAGAAAAAAAAAAGAAAGCCCTGCCTTTTACCCATTGTGGTAAAAGGGGGCCTCGGTGCACATCAAAAATACATGCCGACACCAGCGCAGACCCCCTTTTGCCACAGCTTCATAAAAGGGGCCCTAGGCTAATATTCTTTAAAGGTCGTTCTGCACAAAGTGCACTTTGCAGAACACTAGATTAGCCCAGATCTTCCCAGCTCTTAACTTTGGGCACTATTTACTGAATTCTCCCTAAATGGTCTTGCTGTACACACTAAGCTTTAGCACATAGATCCTAATACTATTAATTATTTTAAATACAGCTTAAAATCCCCTCTGATAGGTCAGGAAATGTTACTTTGCTTCATTCCATTTCAAACAGATGTGCGAAGAGAATAAGAGTACATAAGTGCATAAGTATTGCCATACTGAGACAGACTGAAGAGCCATCAAGCCCAGCATCCTGTTTCCAACAGTGGCCAATCCAGGTCACAAGTACCTGGCAAGATCCCAAAAAAGTACATTTTATGCTGCTTATCCTAGAAATAAGCAGTGGATTTTCCCCAAGTCCATTTTAATAATGGTCTATTGACTTTTCCCTTCAGGAAGCCTTCCAAACCTTTTTTAAACCCAGCTAAGCTAACTGCTTTAACTACATTCTCTGGCAACGAATTCCAGAGTTTAATTACACGTTGAGTGAAGAAATCTTTTCTCTGATTTGTTTTAAATTTACTAGTTTGTAGCTTAATTGCGTGCCCCCTAGTCCTAGTATTTTTCAAAAGAGTAAACAATCGATTCACATCTACCCGTTCCACTCCACTCATTATTTTATAGATCTCTATCATATCTCTCCTCAGCCGTCTTTTCTCCAAGCTGAAGAGCCCCAGCCACTTTAGAGGATGTGGTATACACTACGGCTCAGCACTTATGCAAAAATGATGACCATTAACTGTTCTCGTTAAAAAAAAAAATTAACAAAGCTTTTTCTTCCACTATTATTTCACCAACAAAAGTCACAAAATATTGGATCAAAGAAGTCCATTTTAAGAAGATGGCCGTTCCCAACAGGTGAAGAATACTAAATATCTATAGAAAACGTTGACGTTATCCTTACTAGAGAGAAAGCATCTGACAGACCTCTACAAGTCCATGCTGCAGCTGAAAATTTATGGCCAGAACACTGAAGACACTCCGGCTCCAGCTGTCTGTATTGAGCTACTGTGGAGCAGCTTGCCATGGGGGAGTTCTGACAATCAGAAGGGAAGCCAACACAGCAGTATGCTAAAACTAATTATTATGATTATGGTTATTAATAAATTAAACATGAAGTCACTCCTTATGTAGTAGGTAGAACATGTACTAGTAGAATATGAGAGAACAGTTCAGCTAGCAATGTTGGTCCTTTTAAAGGATGTCGTCTGAAAAAGAGGCTTTTAAGATCTAGAAAGCTTGTCTTTTTATATATGGAAATGGTTATCATTTCCTACTAAATCTCAAGATACTGGGAAGTGACGCTGCCTTAACTGTTACTGTACTATCACAGCAAGTATTTGAATGTTCTAATTGTGTGCTTATTAGATATTCCATCACTATTATGTTTACATGTAACCAGGATATAAATATATTTTATTTTACCTGACTATGGCTGGAAGTTGGGGAGCTCTGGGGGGTGGTCTCATGTTGGGGATGGATCGGTTATGGGAGTTGCGTTCCCAACACATTCTGCAGTGTTCTGGCCTGTCCAATGGTGTTGTGGCCAGCTAGTGTCAGTGGGAGAGGTCTCAGAAGTCTTTGGGCCCCAAGTACTGCTGGATCTGCTGCATTAGCATGTGTGATGCTACGCATACATGGTGACATCATTAATGACATCATACACGCATGTGCATTGCACAAAATACGTCCGATGGCTCTAAAGGTGTTTTGGAGCCTCGGGAACACTGCACCACAAATTTCTTTATGTGGGGATGTGGAGTTTGACCTTTAGCGGGTCTCTGAAATGGTATGCACGTTCGTGGCGCAATTGGTTGTGATTGCACATATGCAAATTGCGCACATATGGCGCACTTTAATCCCAAAGTATGCTGGGAAGTAAGGGGAAGCTCACTGGTGACCTCATTGACCCCCTAGTGGCGCAAAAAATCACACATGTGCAGTGAGGTAACCAGAGACCTACACTGACACTTGCAGCTTAAAACAAATAAATGTAAGTTTTTAAAAGTGTTTGCAAAGTTAGGAAATCAGGAGTTCAGGTATAGAGAGCTTGCAGATGTGAACTATAGGTTCATTTGTGTCCCATTTGTATGCAAAACATTGTGGTTTTAAAGTGTTTTAATTGGAGGTTCTCAGGGTTTTAAAAAAATGCTAATTTTTACATAGTTCTAATTAGGTCTTTACTCTGATTTGAAATATATAATTAAAATCCAAAAATGAACGTTTTAAAAATTGCTTTTAATATAAAAGGGCAATGGAATGTTAGTATGGGTCTGTGTGCTTGAAAGAAGCTTTCTGATTCAGTGGCGTACTGAGGGTGGGGCGGTGGGTGCGGTCCACCCCGGGTGCACGCAGCAGGAGGGGCGCAGGGAGCAGCCGCGTGTCTGTTGGCTCCGCTGGTTTCCTGCTCCCTCTGCTGTTACTTCCTGTTCCAGAGCAGAGGGAGCAGGGAACCAGTGGAGCCGACAGCCTTGCGTCTGCTCCCAGCTAGGATTACCATATGGCTCCAGAAAAAGGAGAACAGTTTGAGCCAGTCTGGGTTTTACTTCCATTGCTTTCAATGGAAGCAAAACCCGGACTGGATCAATGTGTCCTCATTTTTCTGGGGCCATATGGTAATCCTACTCCCAGCAGGTAGCAAGAATGCACTGGGGGGGGGGGGGGGAACGCTGCACCAGATGGGGGTGTCGTGCAGCTCCCAGGGGGGATGGATGATGTTGCCCCCGGGGGAGGAGGTGCACAGCGGCGATCTGCCCTGGGTGGCAGCCAACCAAGGAATGCCACTGTTCTGATTGGCTGCACTGCTCAAGAAAGGAAACTGAGAGAGCAATGGTCATCTTTGAAGAAAACAGAAACGTTGCTGATGGTGTCTCAGAGTTTGTGGTGTCTAAGAGATTTTAGTGAGTGAAAGCTGAAGGTGTTTGGTCAGATAATAAATATAAAAGTGCTCTGTAGAGAATGTGAAAGAGATACATGAATTTCATATTTTTTAGGAGAAAATTTAAGCTCTGAAGAGAGTTTAAATCTTAGTAGTTATATACCTGATAAGCTATATACTGAGACAAAAGATATTGGAGAAGATATTTATTTAAAATGTGCACATCTAAAAAGGATTACTGATCAGAGAGATTTTGAAAGTTTCCTTTTGCTAAACAGTATCCTGCATTCATCTCTGGCAAATATATATCAAACAAAAGCCAAAATAGGAGAATTCCTCTGATTAAGCTTGTCTTCAAATTAAACTGAGGACATTTAAGTATTTTCAGGTGATTTAAGTGAAAATTCCTTGAGATTTTGCCTACTGAATATCACAACAGTTTTTCCAAAGTGAACATTTTTATTAGAAGTGTGATTGGGCTGTGATTGAGTGATGTTCCACTAAGAAACTCAAGAGAAGATGAAGAAGTAATTCTCCTTTTAGTTAATAAGAGGGAAAGTGTATTCATAGTTTAAAAAAGGACTCCAAGACAGATTTTTTTTCCTGAAAGGGGAATTTTATTTTTTTTAGCATGTATTTCTCAGTACAGAGATCCTGGAGGAGTGGCCTAGTGGTTAGGGTGGTGGACTTTGGTCCTGAGGAACTGAGTTCAATTCCCACTTCAGGCACAGGCAGCTCCTTGTGACTCTGGGCAAGTCACTTAACCCTCCATTGCCCTATGTAAGCCGCATTGAGCCTGCCACGAGTGGGAAAGCGTGGGGTACAAATGTAACAAAAATAAAATACAGAGACATTCACTGCAGGGAGACAATTTCTCTGAGTGGAGGAGTAGCCTAGTGGTAAGTGCAGTGGACTTTGATCCTGGGGAGTTGAGTTCAATTCCCACTGCAGTTCCTTGTGACTCTGGACATGTCACTTAACCTTCCATTGCCCCTGGTACAAAATAAGTACCTGAATATATGTAAATTGCTTTGAATGTAGTTGCAAAAACCTCAGAAAGGCAGTATATCAAGTCCCATTTCCCTTTCCTATTATTTGTATTTAAAGAAACATTTAGGGTGAAGATCAAGACAAAATCATCTCATCCAAGACAGATGAAGCAAAGAAACCAAGAGAGCCTGAAAAACAACCATAAGTAAAGAAGACAGTCACAAAAGACTCTAGACTTTAAAAGAGAGTAAGGAATATATACACATGAACCTATGAAAATACCCATATTTACTTTTGAGAATCTAGGACCTGGAAAAAAAAAAGGTTATTCAGAATTGAATTCTTATTAAGAGATATTTTGAGAATAAGAACTATACTTACATGTTAAGACCCTGTAAGAAAAAGAGAATGTTTATTATTCAAAAATGAACTTATATGGTTAATTTTTCTTGACTTACTCAGAATACTTTTATACTATACTCACCTGAAAGTCAATTGTGAAACCCTGTTAAGAGAAGGAGAGAAGTTATTGTCCACTTCAGAAAGCTTCTCATAAAAATATATGGCATCAGGTGAATCACATTAATCAAAAAAGTAAATCTGTTGAATTTCACAGACCTGAGAAAAAGTAAAAATTAAAACAAAACATAATATATTGTTTGTTCCTCTGTTCTCTTCTTTCTTTCAAGAATTCCTCAAAATCCTCTTTTAGGACTTTCTTCCTAATTCTGCAGGCTGCTCCTCCTGAATTTCCTCTCTCTCTCTCTCTCTCTCTGTGGACTGTGATGTGATAATCTCTCATCACTTCTTCTGACTGATGCCAATAGCATTTGGCAAGTAGCAAACATTTGCAGGAGGTTCTCTCCCCCAGTACATTTCTCCACTGATCATAGGCTCATCAGCAAAAATTTCTCTGTCAGAAAGCCCTCTCCTCCAGTGCACCTCAGTCCTCTCCACCAACACACCACCAATCCTCTTCCCCAGTGTAGTCCTCCATTGGTCATAACCTTCAACAATTTGCATCTCATTTTTCTTGCAAGTGAAAGTGGGAAAAACCTTCCATCTCTCTTCTTCCCCTGTCTGTGGCCTTGTTCCGCACCCAGGAACCTACAAACTCAGGATCCTGGAAGTTCCTTTTGCCAGCTTGCTAAAGAAAGACAAGGCTTCTTTCCAAAGTTCCTCTATTTATAAACTCAGAGGTCCTTTTACAAAGGAGCGCTGAAAAGTGGCTTGCAGTAGTGTAGGGGTGGGTTTTGGGCATGCGCAGAATCATTTTTCACTGCGCCTGTTAAACAGGCCTCTTTTTTTTTTTCCCCTGAAAATAGACATAAGGCAAAATCAAAATTGCTGCACATCCATTTTTGGGTCTCTGACCTTACCGCTGGCCATAGACCTAGCGGTAAAGAATTTGGGTGGTATTGACCTACGCACATCAGATGCCACTTGGCACGCGCCTGCTACATGGGTCCGAAAATAAAAAATATTTTGCGGACACACGCCAAAAATGAAATTAAGGCAAGAGCCACGCGGTAGGCGGGCTGTAAGTCCAGTTGGGCGCACGTAGGTGCCTACGCAGCTTAGTGAAAGGGGCCCTCAGTGACCTCATTTGTGCATCCCTTGACCATTCCCAGTGAGAGGAGCCAAGCAGAAAAATCGCACCCCTCTTCCATCTCATCACATATGAGCAAAACAAGTAAAAACTCCTGTTTAAGCAAACACATGGTAGAGGTCATCATAGGAAATATAGGGGCCCTTTTACTAAACTGAGGTAAAATTTGCACTTTCAGCATGGTTAACATAAAAAGTACAGTGCGGTAAGTGCAAAGGCTGTGCATTGAATGCAGGAAGTGTGACTGCCATCTGCCCTCCATTTACCACACAGGGCAGAAGGTTACTACAGAAGCATCATGTTACATGCAGTGCCTGATAGCCACTGTTGGAAACAGGATGCTGGGCTTGATGGACCTGTGGTCTGTCCCAGTATGGCAATACTTATGCACATGTAATGCAGTGCCAGCCCACTTAAGAAAAAAATAAAAAGCTTGCCACAAGCCATGCAAGAACATCCCCCCTCCCTGTCACACATGCCGCCTCCTTCCAACCCTCCTCAAGTCGGACACCCCACCCCACCGCAGCCTTCAACAAATTCCAGCCCCCTGGCACAAGCATCTGGATCTTATTACTAACCTTCCCAGACCCTAGTTCTAACCCCCAATCCTGCTTCCAACCTCACCCCAACCCCCTTTCAAGCCTCTCAATCCTGCTTCCTACCTCCTGATCCTCTGTCCAAAACCTGCCTCTGACAAACAAAATTCAGAAGGAACATTGCACTTTTCTACTATTGTATAAGACCCTCTGTCCCAATTATTATTCTTCAATCACTTCACCCCACCTAGCAATTCCCCCAGCCATTAGTGTTCAAGCAGTTCATGTCTATGTTTTCCAGGATATGTTACTGGGGCAGGTTCTGTGATTTTATACCACTGCTCTCCTTTTGGGCTTATTGTGTTCTGCAGTGCTGCTTGTCCCGTTCTCCTGCAGATCTCAGAGCAGGGGCAGCAAAACACCTTTTTGCTGAGGGGGGGGGGGGGGGGGGGGGAACTAACTAACCACACTCTGCCCTACCCCCAAATCTCTCTAGTTGGTGATACCATGTGGAACGAACAATTCGTCAAGACATGGCCCCAGTGACCAACCCCATGAGTTTTAGAACAAGTAATACAACTGCTGATTCAACTGCTCTCCCCCTGCTCCCTGTGGCATGCAATGCTCTATACTTCTCAAGTCACCTTCATAACATTTGCTGAAAGTCTGTGGCATGATTTCTGCTCTCTCAGCACTGGGTCTCGTTATAATGCTGCTGCACTTCACTGCTTGCTTGTATTTTGATCAGCAAGGATTAATTATCCTAGACTCAATTATTAGAAGTGATTAAACCTACCGCTAAGAAACGAATGGGACTGGCAATATTAGAGAGTTCTAATCTCGCCAGTATGAACATTTACTAGTGGTTCTTTTCTGCATGATCTCTTCTTAATCACGGTAGAAAATCATTGTACTATATTGTGTTTCTCAGTAGGGCAGGGTCAGCACAAAATAGAACAAAGCAGAATTACCAGGGCTACCAGAAGGATTTCAATCTAAAGATGTGATACAAGGGTGTTTACCCATTAGTAGGAACGTGCAATGCCCCCTCTAAATGTTTTTGTTGGGAGGAGGTGAGGAGCTAAGGTTGTGGTTAATGCAGTGGCGTCGCGAAGGCAGCTGACACCCAGGGCAGGTCGCCGCTGCGCACCCCCCCCCCCCCCGGGTGCAGCGCGGCGCACCCTCCCCCCTCCAGAGCGCAACCCCCCCCCCCCGAGAACATACCTGGAAGGCGGTGAGGGGCGGGCGGGAGAGCCAATCCGCCAAGTGCACACCGCTGGGGGGTGTCGGCACCTCGCTGGTTCCCTGCTCTCTCTGCCCCGGAACATTTGTTCCGGGCAGAGAGAGCAAGGAACCAGCGAGGCGCCGACACCTCCCAGCGGCGTGCACCCAGGGCGGACTGCCCCACCGCCCCCCCTTCCTACGCCACTGGGTTAATGTATAGATCATTTTGCAGCTGTGAGAAAGAGGGTCACCTAATTTGAGAGAACATAAGAGTAGCCATACTGGGTCAGACCAATGGTCCATCTAGCCCAGTATCCTGTTTCCAACAGTGGTCAAGCGAGGTCACAAGTACCTGGCAGAAACCCAGATCATGGCAACATTCCATGCTACTAATCCCATGGCAAGCAGTTGCTTTCCCATGTCTGTCTCAATAGCAGATTATGGGCTTTTCCTCCAGGAACTTGTCCAAACCTCTTTTAAACCCAGATATGCTAACTGCTATTACCACATCCTCCGGCAAAGAGTTCCAGAGCTTAACTATTCGTTGAGTGAAAAAATATTTCCTCCTATTTGTTTTAAAACTATTTCAATGTAACTTCCATGAGTGTCCCCGTCTTTGTACTTTTGGAATAAGTAAAAAATCAATTTACTTCTACTTGTTCTACACCACTCAGAATTTTGTAGACCTCAATCATATCTCCCCTCATCTGTCTCTTTTCCAAGCTGAAGAGCCCTAACCTCTTTAGCCTTTCCTCATATGAGAAGAGTTCCATCCTCTTTATCATTTTGGTCACTCTTCTTTGAACCTTTTCTAATTCCGCTATATCTTTTTTGAGATATGGAGACCAGAACTGAACGCAATACTGAAGGTGTGGTCACACCATGGAGTGATACAGAGGCATTATAGTATTTTCGGTGGGCCCTCAAGAAAAAGATCTAGGTGCAGTTGTAGATAATATGCTGAAATCTTCTGTTCAGTGTGCGACAGCAGCCAAAAAAGCAAACAGGATGCTAGAAATTATTAGGAAAGGAATGGTGAATAAAACCGAAAATACTATAATGCCACTGTATCATTCACCTTTGAACTGTTTACTCACCCCTAAGCCTTCATTTTTGTAAAAATTATATTTGGCAGAAGTCTCACTGTTTTATCTAAGTACATCCTAGGACATTATCATGAGACAACAGAAAACTCTCCAAGAATAACGTCCCTGAATCATGTCTTGAGCAGTTCAAAGGTGCATTCGATGATGGCCCTGGTTTGCCGGTGTGCCCTGTTGTAGCACTTCTCAGCCTCATCTCTGGATCTAACAACGAGGGTCATTAGCCACCTCCTCTGTGGGTAGATGTGTGAGATGGAACAGTGAAATAAAGGACATGGGTTGGGTGAGAGAACAGGAATGTATGGTGGAGTATTGTCCCAGCTTCCTGCACATTGGTGGTGTGACCTAGGCTCTAGCACAAGGGCATGTGCAATTGTGGTGCTGTGCACTTCTTACCTATGAGCCAGCTGCCAGTGATGCATCCACTTTTGAAGTAGTCATGTATCCCTAAGTGTGTTAGGATGTATGAGTTGTGTCAGGATCCAGAGAATCAAGGAATGGTGTCACTCAGTGATCTCCTCCTGTGCATTGCAGACTACATGCATATTGAGAGAGTGGGATGCTTTTCTGTGGCAGTAGATGAGCACTTTCCTTTTTGAGGGCCTGAGGGCCACATGGGTATAGGGCAAAGGCATACCTATGGGGAGCCTTGAAGCCCACCCCACCCCACTCCAACTTTAGGCTCAGGCCCCCTAAAAAATTGCAGCACCCGATGAATGGCTGGCGAGGATGCCCAAGCCATGCTAGCCAAAATGATTTGCTGGCTGAGCCTCCGCCTGTGCTACCTCAGTGGCACATGTGGGATCAATAGAGGTTAAAAATGGACAGACCTGGGTGAACAGAGGTGGCAATCAGCTCACAGACTCTTGTTATCAGCTCTTTTCCAGTCAGCACCAATGTAAGCAGTCGGAAAGACATGCTGTGACGGCACCTATTCACCCTTTAGAGATGTTGTAAATCCCAATGATTTTCTTACATCTGCGCACATCATTATGCCACCTGGAATTGCTGATAGACAT
Source organism: Microcaecilia unicolor (assembly GCF_901765095.1). Classification (NCBI taxonomy): domain Eukaryota; kingdom Metazoa; phylum Chordata; class Amphibia; order Gymnophiona; family Siphonopidae; genus Microcaecilia; species Microcaecilia unicolor. The sequence goes on along the minus strand of NC_044039.1, from coordinate 181,963,232 downwards.
CGGGAATGCCTCACCACCCGTGACACGCCCTTGAAATGCACCTGATATGCCTTCAGCCATTTTCAACATTCTTCTCTGGACTGTTCTAAAATCATGTTTTAGACCAGTGGTCCCCAAGCTTGGTCCTGGAGGCACCCCAGCCAGTCAGGTTTTCAGGATATTCACAATGAATAGCCATGAGAGAGTGTTGCACGCACTGCCTCCTTGGTATGCAAATCACTCTCATGAATATTCAGTGTGGATATCCTGAAAACCTGATTGGCTGGAGTGCCTCCAGGACCAGGTTTGGGAACCACTGCTATAGACATTTTGGAGGTGTGGACGTCAAAGTGCCAGATACCCATGTTTAAAACACAAATAGTGCTTCTAAAATGACTGCCTTATGGTTCTAAAATGGATGCTCACACTGCATAACACCAGCGTATAGTGGAACATCACATGTCCAAACTTGGATGTTTCGGTTTGTTTGTATGTCCTTTATAAAATGCTGCTCCACATGTATAACTTACCAGTATATTAGTTGAATGTGGCCCTTATCGGGATAATATTGTGACAAGCTTGTTTTCCCTTTGTCTCTGACCATTTAACGATGTAAACAGACTGATGTTATCCAGGCTATGCATTCAGTGACTGCCAGTGAACATATAACTTGCTATTGCATTTTGTTTCATTGGTTTTTAATTCAGCCACTCATTATCCCAAAATGAAAAATGTACAACAAAAATCAGTGATTGTTCATATAATTGGATTTACAAGAAACTTTATATTCAACTGGGAGTTCATACTGCTCGGTAGCCACAGCACTTTAGTCATACAGACGTTATTTTCTTTGGTTTAAATTTCATTCTTTAGTTATAGCGCATTAGGCTATGAAGGGAATAATATTATATTTCAACATTATCCAATTGGAGTTGAGCAAGAGATAAAGTGATTTTCCTAATTTCATACATGTCACACATTGTATATTCACAAATTCATTTTTTGCTTGCCTTTGTCCTTGAGATATGAAAGAGATAGCATACATCAGTAGTGAGTTGAGATAAGAGATGCCCTAGAAGTGGCCACCATGAACCTATCAATCATTAGCCACTATATCATACTTAAAGATTCTATGGCCAATATTCAAACCGGGGGAGTTAGCCGGTTCATTTCCAGTGACTGGCATTGAATATCCAGTTTATTTTTGGACCAGTTTCTACTTATTCAGTATTCAGCACTGGCAAGTTAAATTGAAGCTGGTCAAAGATAGACCTGCTATTTCAGTGGCCCAACTGATGTGACTTTTATATCTTGAACTCTTCTTTTTTTGGACCTCACTCCTTTTTGTTGCTGCCTTACCCATAAGGCTTTTGCTTCTCCTTGCTTTTAATTCACCTTTATCAAAACTTCAGAAAGTTCTTCCTCGTGACCGCTTCCATAGTGATCCATTGAACCTGCCACTGAAGACCTCTCAATTTTGGGTTCCGGTCTGTGGCCTACCTCAGGGTTTTCCACTGTCCCCACTTCTTTTCAATTTGTTTATGTCTTCCTTGGGTTCTATTCAAATGGGAATGGATGAACTCTTGCTTTTTTACACAAATGATATATTTATGCTAAAACTGGTCTGTGATGATCTAACGGGGACAATTATTATATTGTCTTCCTATTTGGACTGCATTCAGCAATGGGCCTTGAGTAATATGCTAAATTTGAACACTACCAATACTAAACCGCTGTGGTTTCAGAAGCAGCATGTTTCTGTTCCCACTTCCATCTTGTTGCCTTCGGGTATATCGAGGGTCTTAAGTATTATTCTTGACTCTTCTTTGACTTTTGAATCTCAAATCGTCTGTGGCAGAAAACTTTTTTTAGACTGAGACAAGTGCATTTGGTGAAGTCTTACTTTTGCTTTATTAGTTTAGATGTTAATGCTTTTGCACTTAGAGGTCCTTCTACTAAATGGCGGTAAAAGAGGCCCTGCGGTGGCATTGGCGTATGAATTTGCCATGTGCTGAGGCCCCCTTTTACCACTGATTGTAAAAGGCATTTTTTAAGGAAGGAAACTCTATGTAGGAGGCGGTAGGGGCTCTGGCAGTAGAAAATTAAAAAATATTTTCTAGCACTAGAATTGGCGCACGGCAGGAGTCAGAACTGCCAGCGGTAAGGCCAAATCACCAGGAACCAAGCCAGCGCTACCTCTACTGTCTTTTTGTAAAAGGGTCCCTTAGACTATTTTTTCTCCTCCTAGACCTAGAGGTGTTCATTTTTAAAGAATTTTTAACACTTTGTTTTCTTTTACTGTAATTTCATTATGGAATTCTTTGCCTTCTTTCATTAGACTAGAAGCTTTTTATCTGATATTTTGAAAGAAGCTGAAAACGTTCTTATTTGATAACTGATATTGTTATTACCATTTTTTTTTATCTATTTTGTAAGGTGAAGTTTATTTTCTTACTAATTTTTGATTTGTAAACTGTGGTGAACCCACAAAGATATACGCCGATATATAAACAATATATTGTTATGGATATTGTTATTGAAGGTATGCAAAATGGGTCCAGAATTCAGTCAGCACAGTGACCATTCTAAATTAACACCAGCACTGTCAATGAGCCTATATTCAGCAGCACCATCTGGTAGTAGCACTGAATATATCATATAGAGTAGTTCTATAAAAGGGCACCTGCATTTAGCTATCAAGAGAGCACCTATTTGGAGCCTATTCTAAAAAGGAAAATAGGCGCCTACTTTCTTATATAGAGCAATTGCCTTACTGGATTTAGGCATGAGCACTTAAGCCAGACTTAGAGCTGGTGTAAATGCTTGCACCTAGATTCAGGAGATATGCACGCAACTTATAATATTTTCTGTAATTTACACATATAACTGTGTGGCCTGTCCATGTTCTTTCTAGGCGCTTTCCATTTGCATTTGCACCTTCAAACTACGCACATCACATTTAGGTGCCTTTTTAACCGCAGTAATGGCATTTACGGGCATATGACCCAACTTAAATGCCTCGATCCCACAACACAATGAAACTAAGACTCGAATTGATCACAACTCAACCCTTCCTCCTTATTCCCTGATGTGTTTATCCTACACGAACCTTCTACATTGTCACTCTGTATCTGCTATACCGGAACTGGCGATCGCCATCACGGTTATTATGTAAGCCACATTGAGCCTGCAAATAGGTGGGAAAATGTGGGATACAAATGCAATAAATAAATAAATAAATATGTCTACACATACCTATATATATTTCACAGTGTTCTGGTTGTTTGCACCAGCTCTTGGTGTCTTCTTGATAGAATTAGCCTCGTAGTCCTGTGACAATGCCAGCTTTATCTTTAATTTAGACCTACTAAATGGATTGGTTTTTTTGGGCCGCCTCCATCCTGCCCCTAACCCAACCCATAATTATAGAAATGGTATCTGACCTTTTAAAGGGCAAATGTGCACTTACCAATGAAAGTGCCAGATGCTTCTATCATGACACTGACGACCTCAAGCAGTGTCTGGCTGAGGTGTGGGCCACTAGGACTCAGGATATCACTGATGCTGCAGTTGATCAGTGCAAAAAGTAACTCCAAGCAACAGGGGCCATTTTGAACATTTGCTGTAGGCTTATTGCAAATTTATTCAAGAATGATATATCCCAAATTTTATTGAAATTGGTCAAGTTTGACAGAGTTGTACAGAAAACAAGCTATCTATTTATCTACCTATCTATCTGTTGTTTGCCTTCAGTCTAGTCACCCATCTATTTCTCCTATTATCTTTGTCCTACCCATCTTGTCTGTCTATATATCCCACTGCACTTGTCCCCTGTACTGCCTATTAAGATATCACATTGACATCTTGTTTATCACATCTATGTTATTTGAATGCTCTAATGCCTATTAAGGGGTTTCATCTGGCTTGTGTTGACATCATGAATATCATATCTATGTTATAGGAATGCTCTACCATGCTTTCTATCATGGGTATCATTTGTATATTGCTGACATTTAACATATTTCTATTCTATGAATCAGGGGCGTAGCCAGACACTCAAATATGGGCAGGACCAAGTGGGTGAGCATGGGAGCCACGCTCCCTGCCTGGCATCACCCCACCCCCAAGTGATCCAGCATCTCTTAACTTCACCCCCCCCCCCCCCCCAGTACCTTTTAAATCCTTCAGTGCTGGGCCGGCAGCAAGCAACGACTCATACCGGCTGCTTATACTGGCCATGAGCCTTCCCTCTGAGGCAACTTGCATCAGAGGAGAAGCTCAGGGTTGGTTCGAGCAGCGGGTATGAGTCGCTGCTCGCAGCCGGCCCAGCACTGAAGGTTTTAAAAGGTACCAGGGGGTTGGGGAGGAAGTTAAGATATGCCAAATTGCCAGGAGTCCTCAGCTGGTGGTGCTTGGGGATCCCTGCCAGCCACAAACCAGCTGTGCCACTGCTAGGTAGACCTGAGTTCAAAGTGGGTGGGCATGTGCCTACTCATGCCCACCTGTGGCTATGCTACTATCAGGCTTATTTTCTTCAAAAGAGAAGGGTGCCCATCTTTCGACACAAATTGCAAGATGGGCGTCCTTCTCACAGGGTCGCCCAAATCGGCATAATCGAAAGCCAAATTTGGGCGTCCTCAACTGCTTTCCGTCGTGGGGACGACAAAAGCTCATGGGGGGGTTGTCGGAGGCATAGCAAAGGCGGGACTGGGGCATGCCTAACACATGGGCGTCCTCGACCGATAATGGAAAAAAGAATGACGTCCCTGACGAACACTTGGACGACTTTACCTGGTCCTTTTTTTCTTACGACCAAGCGACAAAAATGTGCCCTAAATGACCAGATGACCACCAGAGGGAATCAGGGATGACCTCCCCTTACTCCCCCAGTGGTCACTAACCCCCCTCCCACCCTCAAAAAAAAAATTTTTAAAATATTTTTTCCAGCCTCTATGCCAGCCTCAAATATCATACCCAGCTCCATGACAGCAGTATGAAGGTCCCTGGAGCAGTTTTAGTGGTTGCAGTGCACTTCAGGCAGGCGGACCCAGGCCCATCCCCCCTACCTGTTACACTTGTGGTAGTAAATGTGAGCCCTTCAAAACCCACCACAAACCCACTGTACCCACATGTAGGTGCCCCCTTTCACCCCTTAGGGCTATGGTAGTGGTGTACAGTTGTGGGGAGGGGGGAATGGGGAGCACAGCACACAAGGTAAGGGAGCTATGCACCTGGGAGCAATTTGTGAAGTCCATTGCAGTGCCCCCTAGGGTGCCTGGTTGGTGTCTTGGCATGTCAGGGGGACCAGTGCACTACGAATGCTGGCTCCTCCCACGTCCAAAGGGCTTGCATTTGGTAATTTCTGAGATGGGCATCCTCAGGGATGACTATCTCTAAGGATGACCATCTCTAAGGTCGACCTAAATTTCGCAATTTGGACGTCCCCGACCGTATTATCGAAACAAAAGATGGATGCCCATCTTGTTTCAATAATACGGGTTTCCCCGCCCCTTCGCCAGGACATCCTGCGAGGACGTCCTCAGGAAAACTTGGACGCCCCTTTCGATTATGCCCCCCCACGAGTGTTCTACTGTGCTGTCTTAATGTGCATATTTCTTACACTGTATCATATTATTGTTATTATTAAGATTTACTCTGTCTTTTTCCTTGTTTACCTCATTGTTTAAACTGTATTTTACCCTAACATTTACACTCTGGTCAATATTTAGCCCACAGCAGTCAGCGCTTTTTTTAAACGCTGACCACCCGCCCAAGGACAAAATTAGCATTTGTTATTCAATGTCGCACTATATCCAGACCCTGGTACTAAATATCCAGAGCTAATTCATCTTAAGCTGACAGCTGGGTGTTATGCAGGTCCTCGCTGATATTCTGGCAAGGCTCACATAAAACATTTATACGGGTCCCAGCTGAATATCTCTCTCTCCCTCCCTCCCACCCCTCTGAATGTCAACAGGCCTTCTGACCCCCTCCCTCTGTATTAACTACCAGCTTTAAGATTTAAGCGCCCATAGACAGGACCAGAGGGTAAGAGCAGGGATCCTCTCTTGGAGCTCAGAGAGCCAAGTGATTCCCTGGAGACTGGAAAGCAGGGTTAGGGACACTGGGCCAGAGTGCCATGGAGGTGGCATCAGTGGACTGCCCTAAAGTAGAAGAAAGCTCTCCTTTGGCCTATGTTTCCTGTGCTCAAATCTAGGCCTCACACACCCTCTTCTGCAGCCAGGATTCCAAGTGTTTCACTGAGGGACTTTTAATGAACCTGGAAAAAGAAGCCACTTCTTTTGTTCTGTTCTGCTTCCTCCTTTTGATGTGCTAAATTATCCCAGATGCTGATATAAACTCGGCATCTAGTACAGTTGAAATATTACTGAGCCTTCCAAATGGAGGTTTTACACAAGTCCTTAATTTAAGTCTTATTTCTTCTAACTGGATTGTAAATTCAAAGAATGTCTTGACTAATAAGACATGATTCAATGTTTGTCAGTATGAATTGTGTGTATGTCACAGTGATACATTGAGACTCCAAAATTTGCTAAAGCACAATGTATGCATTCTTACTCTAGCTCCAGCTCCTCCTGCTGGTTGGAATTGGCAATGATTACTCACACATTCTCAACATATTCACTGCTCCTCTCGCATCTCAGGTCGCTGCGCTCCTCCGGGGTCTTACTCCAGGGGCAGTGATGTGGAGGCAAGAGGAGGAGCGGCTGCAGAGTCGACAGCCAATGTCTGATGGCTGTCTGCGGTGCCGTGCTTGATGTTTAAAATAATTTATGGCTTTTTTTCCTTTTTGGAGAAGCAGAAGCGGCCAGACAGCGTTACCAGTGGCAGCTGCGGGTGGCGAGAGGGTTGATGTGCTTTGGTGGGGGGGGGGGGTGTTTGATGTGCCGGGGGGGCTTGGGTGATGCGCCGAGGAGGGGTTTGATGCACTGGGGGGGGGGTTGTCTGATGGCTGTCTGCGGTGCTGCTTGTCGTTTTTTGATACACCGCTCCCTGCCACTTGCTCGGAGCATGTGGCATGGAGCAGCGCACTCACAGCTGATTCCCAGGCAGGGGGAATCAGCTGTGAGTGACGTCAGCCTGGCTACGGAGCCTAGCTCAGCAACTCCAGGAGCCACGGACACAGGCAGTCACTCATTAGAACGTTGGTGGTGAGAATTATTATATAGGATAAGGCCATTAAGTATTCTGTGGCAACAGAGAAGAAAACAGTGACTTTTGACGGGCAGACGACATGCATATATACTATCATTTGAAACATTTACATGCATATTGCATATAAATGTGGGCATTTAGCTTATAAAACTGCTCCTCTAGTGCATAGTACATTTTGTATTGTATGATATAAAAAGGGTGGTGGTTCAGAAAACCCTAACTATCCAGCAAAAGGATTCTGATGGAGGGTTTCTAATGAAGGATTGTAGTGAAAACTTTAAGAAGCAGAAGTAGAATCATCATGAGAGAACTGCATTAAAAAAAAAAAAAGCAACCCTGGGAGATAAAACAGAAAACACCTATCAACACAGAGGTTAGACAGGGATATACCAGCCATCATATTTTATCAGTACCATCATCAGATCTTACATGCTACTGCAAATCAGAGCTCTTAAAAAAAACATGAATATTTTATTTCCAGAAACCAACATCAGCACCTGAGAAGACTGAACTTTGTCAGAGTGACTTTGAAGCACGGAAACCCTTGAAGATTTAATATGACTTAAATACACGAAATTCCTCTGGGCCCTAATTAATTTGGTATTCCGCAAACGGTAGGGCTGCAAATTATTCATGAGACAGACTTCCTGATTTTGAATTTCATGCAAGATTAAAACAATGTTTTAAAGCTGTTAAAGAAAGCATTTATTAGAGTAACCCTTTCAGACTGGCTTTCACTGAGGGAGGGGAGGGAAGAGAAGAGAGGTTTAGAACAGTAGCTGGCATGAGAAACTCAATGCCCAGTTTACATGGATAAGAAAGGATTTGTTTCAGCTGCTGCCAGTGAACCACAGAAGCGAACTTTATAGGAAGAAAGATATTCATCAATGTTAAGTACTTCCTCCGCAAGTTTTCTAAACTGGGCCAGGAGGCAGGATGTTTCAAACAACAATTCACAGTATATTTGACTCTGCTTCCCCCTTATAAGACCAGCAAATAAGAGGAAAACAGCAACCCAGATAATCATGGAGCAGGAGCAGTGTAGAGGGCCCTTTGTTTGTGCCATCTGAGGCCCTCTACAGTGTCCCTTCCCAGAACCAGCTTATGATGCAATGTATGAAAAAGGATTTCTGAAGCACGTATGGGAAGAACTACTACTACTACTATTTAGCATTTTTATAGCGCTACAGAGCGTACGCAGCGCTGCACAAACATAGAAGAAAGACAGTCCCTGCTCAAAGAGCTTACAATCTAATAGACGAAAAATAAAGCAAGTAAATCAACTAATGTGTAGAGGAAAGAGGACAGGAGGGTAGGTGGAGGCGAGTGGTTACAAGTCAAAAGCAATGTTGAAGAGGTGGGCTTTCAATCTAGATTTAAAGATGGTTAAGGATGGGGCAAGCCGTAGGGGCTTAGGAAGTTTATTCCAGGCGTAGGGTGCAGTGAGACAGAAGGCGCGAAGTCTGGAGTTGGCAGTAATGGAGAAGGGAACAGATAAGAAGGATTTATCCATGGAGCGGAGTGCACGGGAAGGGGAGTAGGGAAGGACTAGTGTGGAGAGATACTGGGGAGCAGCAGAGTGAATACATTTATAGGTTAGTAGAAGAAGTTTAAACAGGATGCGAAAACGGATAGGGAGACAGTGAAGCGACCTGAGGAGAGGGGTAGTATGAGTAAAGCGACCCTGGCGGAAGACGAGACGGGCAGCAGAGTTTTGAACCGACTGGAGAGGGGAGAGGTGACTAAAAGTGGGAGCACTCGGTAAGAAAAAGGAATCTAGACAAATGTTGACCTAGTTTGGTTTTAGACTTACATCCAGAAAATTTAGAATGACAGTCTCAATAGAAGGCACGCATGTGGAAACTGATTAGTAGAGGAGATTAATATTTAGTGTCATGTCTAAAAAATCCAAAAATAAAAGCTATTACATTATTTTTAGTGATGAAAGTTATGTAGCTTTCCTCATGCAAAAAGACCCAGAAGAGCTGTTCCTGTGGCAAAGATTCCCATATGGAAGAATAAGTGTGTAATTGTGCAGTCTACATTTTCTGGGAAGGGACTTGCAAATAGAATACTCTCTGTACATGCAGGGTGGATGCAATTATTGCAGTCAGCACTTGCATAATCATATTTAAAAACAAGGCTCATTACTCCCTTTAAATCTATTTTTTCAGGGGCTTTCTATTTACGAAAGATAAGTAGCACCTGCAGATAGAAGGAATTGCACAGCATGCAAGATACATCCTCTCAGACAAAATTTAGGTGCATAATACAGATCTAGTTGATAAGCAGCAAATCTGCATATCAATTTGCATAACCCACATAATCACCTAAAATAGCAGAAATTGCTAGATTCTTCCAAATATCGCCTGGCCTGTTCCTTGGTTCCAGCATCTCTTCTTTTGTTCGTATTTTTCCTAGCTCTCTCTCCCTTTTCTGTTTTATTTTTTTCTTCATTCATATTCCTGAGGTGTATTAACTATGCACAAGAAGTAAACCTCTTCTCAGTACAGATAAGGGGTTAAGATTTGAAGCTCCAAGAGAATCTAAACATATTATATGGTGCAAAGGATGGTGCAAGTGAGAACTACCCTCATAGAGCAAGTGGAGAGGGCTAAAATAATGACAAAACAGTGGTAAATACGAGAAACACACATCCAGAGCAGCTGGTGGGGTTGAAACAGTAACATGTGCCAAATAGGCACAGGATAAAGGGCATTTGGATTTAGCTCACACCTTTTTTTTCCCAGTATATCAACCAGAGGCATAGCCAGACTCAGTATTTTGCATGGGCCCTTCCACGCAAATGTGCCCCCTCACCCTCCCACCCACACAGCACAAATATCTTCCTGGAGATATTTTTTTAACAACATACGAGGTTTTTTTCACCTACTCCACATCTTCTCCCTCTGTTCTGCGGTGTCCAGGCATCTGCGCTCCCGTCTCTGAACTCCCTCCCTCCCCAATGTCGGTACAGGCGTCCTCAGCACATGCAGCTATTCAATCTCGCTGCTTGAGCCGGCCCCGCCCTTGTTGACGTCATTGCTTGTTTCCTGTCTGGTGGAACGTGGAAGATGGAAGCCTGCGGGGCTGGCGCAAGCAGCAAGAATGAATTGCTGCAGGCAATGAGGACACCTGTACCGACAACAGGGAGGGAAGGGGTTCAGAGACCGGAGTGCAGATGTCAGGATGCCACAGAGGAGAGGGGGAAAGAGAGCAGTGTGGCACTGCAGCTGGGTGGACCTGAGCCAAGATTGGGTGGGTCTGTGCCCACCCAAGCCCACCCGTAGCTACGCCACTGATCTCAACATGAGCTACATTCGGGTACTGTAAGTGGTGCTCTGTCTCTGGAGGGCTTACACTCTAAGCTTATACACATGGCAATAGAGGGTTAATTGACTTGCCCAAACAGTCAAAAAGATCAGAGGTAAATGCGGGTGCTAGAGGCCATCAGCACTGGACTAGCCCCCGATTTTATCAGCACTTCATGATCAGCCGCCCTGAGCACTGGAACTAAAGAGTGCATCAGATCAACACAAATAGCATGCAAATACATGGTAATATATGCGTAACCCTAGTAGCTCTCTAGAAATGTTAAGTAGTAGTAGTAATATATGCTGGTGCACTCTTTTGTTCCGGCGCCCCATGATCAAAGGTAGAGTGTGCTGAACAAGGGGCGCTCTACCTCTTAAAACCCTATGCCAGTTTGGAGGTGGCATTGGGGCAGGAGGAGAAGCAGGACAGCAACTGGACGGCAGGATGCAGCTCTCCGCCCGAAATGTCACTGTCAGCCCTGGGGGTCCAGTGGAACCCCCATTCCCAATGGGTACGGCTCTGGGGCTCTGATGGACTACTGAATCCCCCTCATCGGTAAGGCCCTAGGGGTCCAATGGACCCCAAGACTCCCGCACACATACCGACAGCCTGACACCTGGCCCTACCACTGCTGCTGGAGGTCCAGCATGACACACAACAGGGGGCCCGACCTGACCCACCCCCCCAAAGATTTCCGTGGTGGGCTAGTGGTGGAGGGGCCCCCAACCCAACCCCCTCCCCAGTACCTTGAAAGTTGGAGGAGGAGGGACTAGCACTCTCTCCTGCTCAGCAGTTGCCACCTTGAAATTCCCTTATATATAAATTAAGACCCGCCCTGAACATCCCAGGATGCACCAGGCAGGGCAGGACACCGCCATTTTGAGGTGGTGCCCGCTGAAGAGAAAGGAGTGCTAGTCCCTCCTCCTCTAACTTTCTTGGTACTGGGGAGGGGGATGGGTTGGGGGATCCCTCCACCACTAGTCCACCAGGGAAAGCTTTGGGGGGTGTCAGGTCAGGTCCCCTGTTGTGGGCCAAACTGGACCCGCAGCAGTGGCGGCCGGGGGGGGGAGTGAGATGTGAGGACAGGGGTCCAACTGGACCACCAAGTTGGCCTTTTGTATGTGTGTGTGGTGGTCCATGGGTCCACCAGACCCCTGGAACCTCACCGATGGGGGGCGCACAGGTCCACTTGACCCCTGGGGCTGACACTGGCAGCCCACATCCTGGGCATGTGTTCAAAAGTTGTGCTTAACGCACAACTTTTGAACGATGCGCCAGGTGCCATCCACCCGCTTTGCTCCCTCATAATGGAAGATAATAGTGTGCATATAATTTGCATACTATTAGCTCTGATCATGAGGGAGTTAGTTCTGGGTACTGTTATGGTGTTAAACTCCAACGCAATTGCGTGTAGCACCAGAGTTTTGATCATCAGGATGATAGTTCTTAGCCCACTGCACTACCCATTTGAGGAGTAATCCTGTAAAGATCGCCTAAAGTTAAGCACCTGGATGACCTGTGCTAAGCACAAATTCTACATCAGCAAATGCACATGCAATTGGCATTATAGAACACTAACATAAGTTTGCATTTATGCATCTAACTTTAGGTGCGAGCAAATACACTAGTGCAATGACTGGTGTAAATCATTGTGTCTAAATTTAGGCAGTTAGGTGTGTAAAGATGGTATTCTATAACCCACATGCATAACTGTCTGACACACCTCCAACCTGCCCATGCTCCTCCCAGGTCCATGCCCCCTTGAAACTGCATGCTCTAGAATTTGAGCATGCAACTTATAGAGTACCAACTAACTAAGGGCAGTTGCATGCATAACTATTAGTGCCAATTTAGGCCAATTATATTGCTCATTAACACCAATAATCTGCTCATTATTAAATTAAGTTACATGCACAACTGAACTTATTCTACAACTTATGCACATTAATTTGCATGCTAATCGCAAATTTGGGCGTGCAACTTTATAGAATTAGGGGATAGATGCTTTTCGGCTCTCTACAGCAGCTCTAGTTGAAAAAAAATTGAAGAGACAGAGGAAGCATAACCTCTGCGTCTGTTTACGCTTTCCAAAAATACTAGGACTAGGGGGCATGCGATGAAGCTACAAAGTAGTCAATTTAAAATGAATCGGAGAAAATGTTTCTTCACTCAAGGTGTAGTTCGACTCTGGAATTAGTTGCCAGAAAAGGTTTGGCCGGCTTCCTAAAGGAAAAGTCCATAGACCATTATTAAATTGGACTTGGGGAAAAGCCACTGCTTATTTCTGGGATAAGTAGCATAAAATATTTTGTACTTTTGGGGGGATCTTGCCAGGTATTTGTGACCTGGATTGGCCACTGTTGGAAACAGGATGCTGGGCTTGATGGACCTTTGGTCTGACCCAGTATGGCAATACTTATGTACTTATGTAGTGCTGCCACAGGCCATGAGGGTAGCCCAATAGGTGCAGCAGAGCCGTCACTGAGCCAGTGATCTGCATTCACCACAATGAGACATGAATGGAATGGACTATTGTCCACTCCAGAGACTCAGAGTCTTTTTCTCTCTTGTGTGTGTTTCTGCTCCTGCAAGACTGCAAGAGAGTTTAGTTTAGTTTATTAAAATGTGATATACTCCTTTTTACAAGAGAACAAATATATTGTTATATTATAAAATCAATATTACAATATAGAAAGGAACTCCAACCATTAAAAATACAGAGAAACATACAAGAAATGAAGAAAAAGAAAGATAAAAGAGTACAGTTGCCACTGTCCAGGGAACTTTCAAGCCTCCACATCTTTCTGACAGTTGCCGCTTAAGTGTTGCTGCTTGACGTTTGTTCAGCGACCTGATCAAAAATCACCCCATAAGCAGGTTCTGTAGACTGAAACGCCATGCTCTCCTTCTAGTGGGCATCAGGAGCTTTGCTTATTTTAAGCGCTGTGCCATCATGATGTCAGTTAAGTACCGCGGTTTTTGTATTTTATATCCGCAAAAACGTATTTACTGAAAATTTACATAAATAAAAATTAAGAATTAAAAGATTCAATCCAGCACAGGAGGCAAGTGATTAATATGTATGAAGAGCTGCAGATCTGAAATAGCTTTGTGCTATAGGAGATCACGTGGAGGGGCATTTTCAAAAGGGACGTCCTCGTTTCGATTTGGATGTCCTTGCAAAGCATCCCAATCCAGGGGCGGGGAAACCCGTATTTTCGAAACAAGATGGACGTCCATTTTTCATTTCGATAATACGGTCAGGGACGTTCAAATCCTGAAATTTGGTCGTCCTTAGACATGGTCGTCCCTAGACATGGATGTTTCTAATTTTCAGCGATTATCGAAACCAAGGACGTCCATCTCAGAAACAACCAAATGCAAGCTATTTGGTCATGGGAGGAGCCAGCATTTGTAGTGCACTGGTCCCCCTGACATGCCAGGACACCAACCGGGCACCCTAGGGGGCACTGCAGTGGACTTCATAAATTGCTCCCAGGTACATAGCTCCCATACCTTGTGTGCTGAGCTCCCCAAACCCCTCCTAAAACCCACTACCCTCAACTGTACACCACTACCATAGCCCTTAGGGCTGAAGGGGGCACCTAGATGTGGGTTTTGGAGGGCTCACTGTTTCCTCCACAAACGTAACAGGTAGGGTTTGTATGGGCCTGGGTCCGCCTGCCTGAAGTGCACTGCACCCACTAAATCTGCTCCAGGGACCTGCATACTGCTGTGATGGACCTGAGTATGACATCTGAGGCTGGCATAGAGGCTGGCAATCAATATTTTGAAAGATGTTTTTTGAGGGTGGGAGTGGGTTAGTGACCACTGGGGGAGTAAGGGGAGGTCATCTGGTCATTTCGGGCACCTTTTTGTGTCTTGGTCGTAAGAAAAACACAACCAGGTAAAGTCATCCAAGTGTTCACCAGGGGACATCCTTGTTTCTTTCGATTATGGGTCGAGGACATCCAACTGTTAGGCACGCCCAAGTCCCGCCTTCGCTACGTCTCCAACACGCCCCCTTGAACTTTGGCTGTCCCTTTGACGGAAAGCAGTTGGGGACGTCCAAAACTGGCTTTCGATTATACCAATTTGGATGACCCTGGGAGAAGGACATCCATCTTCGATTTATGTCGAAAGATGGGCGTCCTTCTCTTTCGAAAATGAGCCCAATAGCCAACTTGATTGCTTTATGATGCCCCCAAGCTGGATTTACCTCATTAAGCTTTGTCAGGTAGTTTTGCTTATATAGCCTTATGCTTCTCACCACTTTTGTTCAGTTTTGCTACTCCTTTTGACCTTTTTCAACTGTCTGGGGAACTGCCAACCCAGTGCTTAAGAATCAATAGAAAAGGCCTCAGAATATAAATGGTTCTTCAGGGCCACCTTGAACCGCTGACAGGATTGATCACTGCAGAAGGGTGAAAGGAAGGGAATTTCATAGCGATGAGCCAAGAAAGAAAAATGCCAAACAGCATGTAGATTGAAGTCTAGCATGGGTAAGAGCAGGGATAGTTTTTACTCACTGAGGAACGGAGTGTGCGCAGGGGTACATACGAAATAATCAGAGTGGATAGATAGAAAGGGATCTGAGAAAAAAGAGCCTTAAGGGTTAGGGTAAGAATTTTGAATTTAATGCAATATGGTATAGGAAGCCAGTGGTACTGTTTAAGGAGTGGTGTGACGTGGCGAAATCGACAAGCTCCAGAAAGAATGCCAACAGTGGTATTTTGGACAGATTGTAACTTTTTCTGAAGGGAGAAAGAGAGCCTTGCATAAAAGATATTGTAGTAAACTAACTTAGATGCTACTGAAGTGTGAAGTAAAATAGCGCAGGCATCTGTATCAAGAAATGAATGTATGGTTCTAATAGATCGTAAGGAAGAAAATCAGGAGTGTAGTATGGAAGACAATTGACTGGTAAAATAAGGTTGAGGGTCTAGGATAACACCCAGATACCTAAGAGAATCAACCAATTTAAGAGGAACATCTCGAACAGATGGAGATAGCAAAGGATATGAAGTACTTCCTGTAACCCATAGTCAGTGCATTTTTTCTAGTGAAAAAGGTGTGGGTACTCAAATGCTAGGCCATTCTTTAAGGGTGGGGTGATCACTTATGGTCCCACCCCACAATAGCCAGGCCCCCTGCAACCAGTCACAGAATGTGTGACAAGGCAGAATTGTTGTGTAGAGCCTGAGCTCTTTCATTAAAACTTGGGGACCATGAGTCAATTTTAGCAGACAACAGAAAAGGTGCCGGTACTCAGTACCCCCAAGTACCCCCCTCAAAAAAAGGCCTGCCCATAGTGCTACTGATTTAGAGGGAAGTTGCCTGAACAGCAGAGAGCTTGAGACAAGCATGGAGTTGTCAACCTTCAAGATCCAGTTTTATTATTGGACTTTGCATGTTCATAATGGTTTATATTTTGAGGAATTAATAGTAGTATCTACCGATACCGGGGGGGGGGGGGGGGGGGGGGGGGGGAGGCAGGCTGTTTGTTGTTTATGTGAATATGTTGAGCATTTTCTGTAACAGATTACAGTACCTATATATTTAAAATGGATGACTATAAATCCCTGTAATCAGTGGCGTTCCTAGGGGCGCTGACACCCGGGGCGGATTGCCGATGTGCCCCGCTCCCCCGGGTGTAGCACCCTCCCCCCCCCGTGCAGCGCGACACCCCCCCCCCCCCCCCGGCGAAAGGACACCCCCCACCCCGGTGAAAGAACCCCCTCCCCTCCGAGTGCACGCCGCTGGGGGGGGTGCTGCGCGCCGGTCAGTGTCGTTCATTTCCATGTTCTCTCTGCCCCGGAACAGGTTACTTCCTGTTCTGGGGCAGAGGGAGCATGGAAACGAACGACGCTGACCGGCGCACGGCACCCCCCCCCCCAGCGGCGTGCACCCGGGGCGGACCGCCCCCACCGCCCCCCCCCCCCTTGGTACGCCACTGCCTGTAATCCTGTAGTTCCCTGTAATAGGCTCTTCCTGAACACATGTCCTAGATCCCTGTGTCTTACGGGACTCATTCTAGGTTTGCCTGGTTCTC
Source organism: Microcaecilia unicolor (assembly GCF_901765095.1). NCBI lineage: Eukaryota > Metazoa > Chordata > Amphibia > Gymnophiona > Siphonopidae > Microcaecilia > Microcaecilia unicolor. The sequence continues at coordinate 181,946,710 of NC_044039.1, read as the reverse complement.
TATGCATGCTGGGCTAGTTCCCCCCCCCTTCTCTCTCCATCGGGTCTGTAAGAGTTGGTCTGCAGCATTATCTCCTATGCTGTACTTTGCTGTATGACCCCTTTTTAAACCACTGTGACACTATCAAGATTTTAACAGTATAAAAGTATAAACAGTATTACTCTCAGCAAAACTTTTGTCCAGCACATCTGAACTGTAAGTTATTTTTCGTTGTTTGATTACTGCATTAAAGAAAATTTTGGCTCAAGAGTTCTGAGTCTTACAGTGGCGTACCAAGGGGGGGCGGTGGGGGCAGTCAGCCCCGGGTGCACACCGCTGGGGGGTGCCGTGGCGCGCACCTGCTCCTCCGAGTTCGCTAAACTTCGTTCGTTCGCTGCAGCTCCCTCTGCCCTGGAACAGGTTACTTCCTGTTCCGGGGCAGAGGGAGCTGCAGCGAACGAGCGACGTTTAGCAAACTCAGAGGAGCAGGCGCCCGCCGCGGCACACCCCCCCCCCCCCCCAGCGGCGTACACCCGGGGTGGGGGGTGTCATTTCACCGGAGGGGGGAGGTGTCATCTAGCGGGGGGCGCGCTGCACCCGGGGGGTGGGGCACATCGGCGCATCAGCGCTCCGCCCCGGGTGCCATCCAGGCCAGGAACGCCACTGGAGTCTTATCATAGTGATGTTCTATACTTTGGTTTAGTGATAAAGAGGATGAAAGAGTATATATATGGAAATCACAATAAAAAAACCTCTCTCATACAATATGCAAAGTACTATTTAAACACTATATTCTTGTGGAATACAAAAAGGTATGATAAGGAAAAAAGTCTCAACACCCTCGCCTCCACCCGACAAACACTTACTGGGTAGAAAGGGCTTAAACAGGATCAAATCTCTTTATCGGCCTAAAACACCCTTTCATACAAAACATTGTTAAAACTCAACAGAATATTCAGTTTAAATGGATCCACCCAAAAATGTGGCAAACAAAAGAAAAAAAGCAAACATAAGTACATAAGCATCGCCATGCCGGGACAGACCAAGGGTCCATCAAGCCCAGGTCCCTGGTGAAGATTCAAAAGTGTATATAAAGTCAATCACACTGACGGTGACCAGAGTTTTTCTATAATCAACTGTCTCAAGGCGTGAACAACCAATCAGTTCATTGGAGCCCAAACCATCTTCATGCCACTGGGATCCTGCGGGTTAGACAGTATGCTAATCACCCTGGTAAGAGAGCAGAACATATAACATAGATATGATACTCACAATGTCAGCACAATACAAATGAAACACCTTAATAGGTACACATTAGAACATTCATTTAGCAGATATATGATGCTAATGATGATCATACAATACAATGAAACATCTAGCCAAGGAGGAAGTGCAGTTGAGATATATGTACAGGACAAGATGGGTAGTACAAAGTCCCTGGGATTAATAGATGACTAAACTGAAGGCAAATCATATGAACAGTTGAATAAGATGTAAGGGACTCGTCCATAAGTAGCCCTGGTACAAACTGCCAGTCTCAGAAAAGTCGCTGCAGTAACCACATTACAAATGGTAAGAGGGTGACTCCGGTAAAACAGGGGGGAAAAGTCCACCACTAATTGTGAGTGGTGCCAGAATCCCAGCTCTGGCTGCAAGTAAGCTAGAGGAGAAAGGAGACAGGAGGAAACGACTAGGTGTTTGCCACTTAGCTGTTCATTTCACAGTCTTCACAAAAACAAATCAATTTCTAATGAACCGCAGTCATGCTGCTTCTTCTGAACTCTCAATTACCTCGGATTCTGAACTAAAATTAGCCATTCCTGCCACCTAATACACCTTACACTGTTGACATGTAATTAAGAGTAGCTTCAGCATTTGCCAGAATATCTCACTGACAGTTTCCTCAAATATACCCCACCACTGTGTACTGTATAAAATATCAAAAAATATGTACAACAAGTGATAAACTCACCCTCTTTTAGGTAAACATTCCTCAGGGACAGCCATGTCTGTATATAGTAGAAAAAGCGAGACTGAGGCTGGTGACAGCTGAGAGACTAATCAAATTAGAGTGGATATGTTTTCAAGGACAGAAGTCCACTTTGTGCACCTGACAGATTGAGGCCAACTGATGGCCTAACAACAGTGCCCCTTGACCCTTCCATTGCTTAACTCAGGGGTTCCCAAAATTTTTCTGTTCACGGCACTCTTAATGTCCAAGCAATTTTTTGCGACACTCCCCCCCCCCCCCCCCGACCACATGGGTCTCCACATCCCCCCCCCCCCCCCCACTCCAGGCATATAGGTCTCCCTTTCCCTGCAGACCACTCTTCCCAGAAAGTCCAGCATACCATTCCCTGCAGCCTCTCTCCTCCCGCAAATCCAGCAAACTTCTGCCTTCCCCAAATCCAGCATCGCTAGCTACCTTCCTTCCTGCCAGGATCACTGCCGCTTCCTTTTTCTTCCCCCGCTGCCGCTGCAGTGCTTGCAGCTTACATTTTCGGAACATCCACAATTCACACAGGCAGGCGCTCTGGGGCCTTCCCAGTCTGCCGCATCCGGCCCTCTCTGATGCAACTTCCTGTTGTGAGGGCCGGACATGGCAGAGGGAAGTCCCCACAATGCCTGTGTGCATTGTGAACGGCCCGAAAATGTAAGCTGCAAGCACTGCAGCGGCGGCGGGGGAAGAAGCAGGAAGCAGCAGATTCCAGACCTGCAGGAGGGGAAAGTAGGGAGCGATGCTGGATTGTGGGCGGCGGGAGGGAGGTCAAGATGTGCCACGGCACCCCTGAGAGTTTGCTGTGGCACACCAGGGTGCCGCGGCAAACAGTTTGGGAAACACTGGTTTAACTGAAAAATGAACTTGTGGAACTATTGTTAGTAATATGTAATTTATCCTTAAAATTGAGCGTGATACCGGAAGATTGGAGGGTGGCCAATGTAACGCCTATTTTTTAAAAAAAGGTTCCAGGGGAGATACGGGAAATTATAGACCGGTGAGTCTTACGTCGGTGCTGGGCAACACGGTAGAGACTATTATAAAGAACACAATTACAGAACATATTCAAAAGCATGGATTAATGAGACAAAGCCAACATGGATTTAGTGAAGGGAAATCTTGCCTCACCAATCTATTACACTTCTTTGAAGGGGTGAACAAACATGTGAATAAAGGTGAGCCAGTTGATATTGTGTATCTGGATTTTCAGAAGGCGTTTGACAAAGTACCTCATGAAAGACTCCAGAGGAAATTGGAGAGTCATGGGATAGGAGGAAGTGTTCTATTGTGGATTAAAAACTGGTTAAAAGATAGAAAACAGAGAGTAGGGTTAAATGGTCAGTATTCTCAATGGAGAAGGGTAGTTAGTGGGGTTCCCCAGGGGTCTGTGCTGGGACCGCTGCTTTTTAACATATTTATAAATAACCTAGAGATGGGAGTAACTAGTGAGGTAATTAAATTTGCTGATGACACAAAGTTATTCAAAGTAGTTAAATCGCGGGAGGATTGTGAAAAATTACAAGAGGACCTTACGAGACTGGGAGACTGGGCGTCTAGATGGCAGATGACGTTTAACATGAGCAAGTGCAAAGTGTTGCTTGTGGGAAACAGGAACCCGAATTATAGCTACGTCATGCAAGGTTCCACGTTAGGAGTCACGGACCAAGAAAGGGATCTAGGTGTCGTCGTTGATGATATGTTGAAGCTTTCTGCTCAGTGTGCTGCGGCAGCTAAGAAAGCAAATAGAATGTTAGGTATTATTAGGAAAGGAATGGAAAACAAAAATGAGGACGTTATAATGCCTTTATATCATTCCATGGTGCGACCGCACCTCAAATATTGCCACATCTCAAAAAAGATAAAGTGGAATTAGAAAAGGTGCAGAGAAGGGCGATGAAAATGATAAAGGGGATGGAACGACTTCCCTATGAGGAAAGGCTAAAGTGGCTGGGGCTCTTCAGTTTGGAGAAAAGACGGCTGAGGGGAGATATGATAGAGGTCTATAAAATAATGAGTGGAGTGGAATGGGTAGACGTGAAGTGTCTGTTTACACTTTCCAAAAATACTAGGACTAGGGGGCATGCCATGAAGCTACAAAGTAGTAAATTTAAAATGAATTGGAGAAAATTTTTCTTCACTCAACGTGTAATTCAACTCTGGAATTTGTTGCCAGAAAATATGGTAAAGGCGGTTAGCTTAGCAGACTTTTTAAAAAGTTTGGATGGCTTCCTAAAGGAAAAGTTCATAGACCATTATTAAATTGGACTTAGGGAATATCCACTATTTCTGGGATAAGCAGCATAAAATGTTTTGTACTTTTTTGGGGATCTTGCCAGGTATTTGTGACCTGGATTGGCCACTGTTGGAAACAGGATGCTGGGCTTGATGGACCTTTGGTCTGTCCCAATATGGCAATACTTATGTACTTATGACGTTAAGACTCAATAAGTGCTGAGAAATATCACTATTGTACAAAACAAATCATCATATATATTTATAATGATTAGAAAAACTGAATAGTGTGGCATATGGCAGTGAAAGAGTTAAGGGAATGAGAGATGAAAAAAACTCTGTGGTGCCCCCCTTCCCTTGGTGCCTATGCACCTGCTTATTTTGCTTAATGGTTGATCCAGAACTGCCTCAAAACTCTATATGTTGTTCTTGGTTTTTTAGAAAAAACCCGCTCTATTGTTGGAGCTCTACAGACTTGTCTCTCACAGTTCACCAGAGACCTTGGGGAATAACCATCCTCAGAACAATGTCACAAATTACCTCCTGTGGAAAGGGGCCTGACTGTTTCATGCTGTGTGCATGATGTCACATATAATTTTATTGCCAGTCAGATCCAGTGAACGTGAGGTAATCTGTCTCTTGTATTCAGGGGTATTGCTAGGACTTGCTTCAAGAATTTCAAAATTAACAACATAGTACAATCTTCCATTAATGCAAAGTACAACTGTTTGCCAAATGCCTTTGTGGAGGGCAATGATTTTACCTACAGTACACCCACAGTCTCTATGATCCCCTTCAGTACCTCCCCCAGCCTCAATCATCCCTTCCACCACCAACTCTGCACACCTGCCAGATTAGCCCCTCCTCCTTTCTGTTATACCCCTCTCACCTATTCGTCAACCCCAGGACAGCTGTTTCCTTCTGGCGCTGCACGATTTTCAGTGATTTAAACTGCACTGAGCTTAAACTCCCACGCTGTTGTCCTGTTTGAACCTCATGCGAACAGTGCAGGAGGCTGAGTAACGTGCGGCTCATTTGTTGCACTTTTTAGCACAATTCCACGTTGACTAAAGCTCTGGTAGGTATCACTTGCTGACTGTCATATCCTTTCTTTCCTCTTTTTTTCCCTCATATTTTTAACTCTTCATATTTCACATGGTCTCTTCTTTTCATTTCCTTGGATTTTATAACTTTTTGGGGGTCATCACTTCTTATACGCTATTAACATAACACATGACGAGTTCTTTAGAGACATATGTAGGTTTACGTTTTGCATATGTGCACCTTTTAGTCAGTATGTTTTATGTATTTTCACACCTACATCATTGGTTCATTTATTTTCTAAGTGTTTGTCTAATATTGCACACCATGTATTTATTTATTTATATATATATCTTTTTGTAGATTTTCGAAGATGGCGATCTAGCAGGACGTGCGACTAAGACGCTCCCGAGGTTTACTTTTGCAACGTACCTTTTTCCACTGGAACCATGCCGAAAAGGAAAGGGAAGCCGAGGGGACCACCCCTCCCGAAGCAGATCCGTTCCTTGCCCGGGCAGCAGTCTCTGTCAGCATTTTTGGCTTCCACTCCAACTGCGGGCGTTTCTACTAGCGGGGAAAGGAAGAGCCCCGCTCAGGAGAGCGATCTCTCGCTCAGCCCGCTGGGACCATTGACCCCGATGCCACCGCATGTATCTGGAAGCGCTGTTCCGACCGCCGAAGGTAGAGCGGAATCGAAGGAGTGGTGCGCTCCCGGGGTAATCGCGACGCCTGATACACTCTTAGGGCTGGCTCAGGGAACCCAGCGAATGCCCGGAACAACAGTGGGGGAAACCGTGGAGGAACCGTCATTAACAACTACACAAGAGGAAATTACTTCTTGTGTTTTGGCGATGCAGCCCCTGGTTAAGCCCCAAGAGGTTTCACTGGAGACGATATGGACGGCCCTGGAATCTCTCCACAAGGTTTGTACCTCATTTATTACCGTCTCCCTGAATAATGCAAAGCAGATAAACTCTTTAAAAACTCAGACTGAAGGGCTGTTGAGAAAGCAAACTGACTTGGAAGGACAAATAGGAAAAATTTCTCAACATCAAGCCTTAACTTCAGGGGATCGAATATTAATCCATAGGAAACTAGAGAATCTTGAAAATCAATCAAGAAACCTGAATGTAAGATTGTTAAATTTTCCAAAGTCTAAATTTGTCTCTCCCAAAGATATGTTTGCAAAATTCTTGAAAGAGGTATTTAAATACCCAGAACAATCTTTACCCCCACTACAAAAAATTCATTATCTGGAAATAAAAACTACCCCACAACAGGATATTTCTAAAGTTAATTCATCTGAGAAGTTGGACTTAACTAACCTATTGGAGCAATCAATGGATAATACAGAGACTAGAGCAACCTTGATAGTAACATTTGTTTTCTTACAAGATAAAGAATCTTTAATGAGACTTTATTTTAAAAACATCCATCTGGATTTCAAAGGAAGCAAGGTCTCTATATTTCCAGATATTGCAAGATGGACGCAGCAGAGGCGAAAAAAATTCCTGGACATGAAACAGGAATCTCTTGCTATTGGGGCAGTTTTCCAGCTACGATTTCCGTGCAAATGCATGTTGATATTCAAGGAGGAAAAATATATATTTTTTGAACCTGAACAATTGCGGTCCTTCCTTGATAAGAAGAAGAACCAGGCTTTAGTCCAAATGGTGAATCCCGAAAAGATTTAGGAACCGCTGCTTGTATTCCTTTAACCTACTTATTGTTATGCTAGCTTCCTTTGGCTTATATACCATCTTGAATCTCCCATTTATTTGTGGACTATAATTCCATTTCTCAAGGTTAACATTTTTGTAATAATGTTCTTTATATGTTTCATTTAGATGTTTGAAATGGATGTAACAAATCAAAGAGATGTATCTTTGTTTAAATTTGAATTTAATAAAGAGATTTAAATATATATATCTTTTTGTATGTGGTTATGTTTGTAAGGACTCCTGATGAAGACATAAGCCGAAACACGTACGTGTTGAGTCCCCCTTCAAATGAAGCCTGCTGCTTTTTATTGATGTGCTGTCTTCAAGCAAACGCTGATAAATACATGGTTTGTGCTTTTACCTTGACTCATCGCATTGGTCATTCCCATCTCCCTTTTGTTGCATGCAATGATGGGTGGAGCCATTGGCCTTAGGCATTTGGACTGGCATATCCTAGCAAAATGTTCCATTTGTCACAAAATTTCCAATTTTTGGCAGCCAGCATAGTGGCATGCGGATCTGAAGTTCCACAATAATGACAGATCTTGCTTGAAGTAGATGCTGGTGAAGCAGTTCGGTTTTTTTGTTTTTTTTAGATCTAGCAACATATCTGTGTGTCAGGCCTGGGAGGGATCATAGAAAATGAAACCAGATTGAAATAACAGAGCATGTGGCTTGACACTAGTATTATTGTTGCAAATATAAATTTGGCACATCCCAGTTTTAATATCACAAGCTTCAAATTTAGAGTTTTTCAATGCCCCTGGCGTATTATTATTTCAGTAAATAATTGTGGTGGAAAGACCTTCTCTCCAGAGTTATGGTAAGGTACATCCAAGAGTGGTCTGCTTTCAGAATCCATGTTGATAAAGATGCCAGTGAGGGCTGTCAAGCATAGTCTGGACATGAAAAACATTTACAGCAGTGCTCATCAAACTTTCTGTATCTGCAACCCCCACTATTGTGGCCACAGAAAGCACATGACACTGGCAACCTACCTATCATGCATGTTGCTGCTTCTGACCCTCCTACAGCAGTGTTTCCCAAGCCCGGTCCTGGAGAACCCCTTGCCAGTCAGGTTTCAGATTACCCACAATGACTAGGCATCAACTTGATTTGCATACACTGCCTTCATTATAAGCAAATCTCTTTTATGCATAGTCATTGTGGATATCCTGAAAACCTGACTGGCAAGGGGTACTCCAGGACCAGACTTGGGAAACACTGTCCTGTCCTACAGCAGCTGATGTTTTCATCATCTCCCATCCTCCATGGAGCTCACGCAGACCTAATTATAGCGCAGGGTCTTTAAGAGGTGCAGGCCCTCCTAGGTTGTGACCTAAAAACATGAATTTTATCACTCCATATCAGGTCATGGTGACCCACAATTTGGGAAGCCCCAATTTATAGGCTCAGAAGGGTTATGTTTAGTCAATGCAAAACTGAACTGGGCATGCAATGCATTGATTCCTGCTAAGACATGCCTGGTTAATACTGTTTTGTATGTGCCAGATGAGATTTACATAAGAGTTACCCTTCTGGGTCAGTCCAAGGGTCCTTCTAGACCAGAATCCTGTTTCAAACAATAGCCAATTCAAGTCAGAAGTACCTGGTAGAATCCCAAAAAGTAACAAGATTCCATGCTAATTAAAATCATGGGCTAGCAGTGGCTTTCTCCACACCTGTAAAATTATTATAAAAGTCACAGGAAGTACTGAAAGCATTCGATCCACTTCCTCCAGGTCTCAGCCAAGCTGGTGAAGACTAGACTATCAAAGGGAAGAATGAAAGATGTGAAACTAGTCATGATCTCTTACAACCAGTGTACCTGTCTGTCCAGCTAGAGTGGCCTCTTGAGCCTTTCCAAAACTTTACTGTGAGTGCACTGCACTGACCTCAACAGACTTCCAGGGGCGTAGCCACGGGTGGGCCTGGACGGGCCCAGGCCCAGCTACTTTCCCTCCAGGCCCGCCCATCCACATCCTTCCTTGCTGACGCTGTCGCTGCCTTTTCTCTTGCGGCTCGGCCGGGTACAGCCGTCCAGGAGGCAGCATTCAGCGTAGCCTGCCTGTCCTTAATTCTTCTCCCCAGGCTCCGCTTCGCTGCATCACTCCATCGCTCCCTGCATTCTTCTCGCCAGTCACGCAGCACTGCCATTCACATAGGCAGCTGTGCTCCCCCCCACCGTGTCCATCCAGTCCTAACAGGAAGTGCATCAGAGAGGACCGGATGGACGTGGCAAAGGGGAGCGCAGCTGCCTGTGTGAATGGCAGTGCTGCGTGACAGGTGAATAGAAGAATGCATGGAGCGATGCAGCAAAGTGGAGCCTGGGGAGAAGAATTAAGGGCAGGCAGGGTTTGCACATGTGCAAAAATTGAGCATGCACAGGATAGAGCCAGTGGCTGACAGCTGTGGCTTGCAGACACTGCCACTGGCCACCCAAGAGGTAAGGTTCTTCGGCAGGGAGGGAGTCTTAAGCTGGCGGGGCGTGAGGATCCCTGCCAGCACAGGTATCTTGTTTACTTTGGAGGGGGGGCACAGGTAGGGGGAGGAGTGGAGATGAAAATTTTGGCCCACCCTAAATCAGCTGTCTGGCTACGCCACTGCTTCAGACTTCACAGGTTATAGTATAACTCTCATTTCTCCTGGTAACCCCTGTTTTAACTTCAACAAATGAGACCAAGTGAAAGACCAATGGATGTAAGCAAACGATACATTTTATTCCAGGTTTTTCAATTCAGGTTCATTGTATATTTAACTCTAGGTTCCTTCCACTCTAACACTCCTATCTCTTCCTGTTCACTGACAGTAACTTCCTGTTTTCAGCTGGGTGATCCAGAATTTAAAGAAACACATTATCACTTATGGTCTGACTCTTCATGGCACTTCTAATGTTCTTATACCTGTACTCATGAGCGAAACAATTTCCAAACAGTTTTTTTATGCAGTGAAACAAGTTTACCCACCCCTCCTCCATGTTTTCTATTTACAGTTAGGGAATCTATAGTATTCTTTGCTTTTCCTCAATTGATTATTTGCTATTATAGGTTGAGAAAGTTCATTTCACTGAGTGCATGTATTATCCATCTTCCTGCTCTCTGGTAAGACACATTCCAGTTCACTGAATAGATGTGTGGTCACGCAGTCACCTAAATCTCGGCTGGCAAAAAAATGATTTAGGATTCAGACTGGTGTAACATTTGGTGCCCAGATAAACATGGTAACTGTCTGGACTGCAGAACATTTATGTGAGCAATGATGTGGGAGGTCACTAGTGAGGGCAGTGAAACATTCAGAGTCAACCTGCTGCTGTCAGGAATGAAGAATATCGTCTAATTTATTTCTAAATGAATTAACAGAGAGGGGTCCATTATCTCCCTGACACCAGAGCCAGTTTTAATAGAGGGCCTATTCGTTCTGTGACAGTATGAGACACTATAGAGAGTGTAATTGAGAGCACAGACACTGGAAATGCGCTTCTGCTATTGCACCTTCAATAGATTCTGACGATATACCGAAAGGGTCTTAGTCACCTGCCATGGGGTAGCATTGTATATTAACGAGAGCCTTGAATCAAATAGATTGAAAATTCTGCAGGAAGCAAAACACTCCTTGGAATCACTGTGGATTGAAATTCCATGTGCAAAGGGGAAAAGGATAGTGATAGGAGTGTACTACCGTCCGCCTGGCCAGGACGAACAGACGGATGCGGAAATGTTAAAGGAAATCAGGGACGCAAACAAACTGGGCAACACAATAATAATGGGGGATTTCAATTACCCGCATATAGACTGGGTTAATGTAACATCTGTACACGCAAGGGACATAAGATTTCTTGATGAAATCAAGGACAGCTTCATGGAACAGCTAGTTCAGGAGCCGACAAGAGAAGGAAAAATACTAGACTTAGTCCTTAGTGGTGCTCATGATCTAGTGCAGGGGGTAACGATACGAGGGCCGCTTGATAACAGTGATCATAATATGATCGGTTTTGATATTGGCATTGAAGGAAGTGAAACTAGGAAATCAAGTACGCTAGCGTTTAACTATAGAAAAGGTGATTACGACAAAATGAGAAAAATGGTGAAAAAAAGACTGAAAGGAGCAGCTCGCAGAGTAAAAAACTTGCATCAGGCGTGGATGCTGTTTAAAAACACCATCCTGGAGGTTCAGGACAAATATATTCCACGTATTAGAAAAAAGGGAAAAAAGACTAAACGTCAACCGGCGTGGCTAAACAGTAAGATAAAGGAAATCATTAGAGCCAAAAAACAATCCTTCAGAAAGTGGAGAAGAGAACCAACTGAAAGTAACAGGATAGATCATAAGGAATGCCAAGCCAAATGCAAAGCGGAGATAAGGAGGGCAAAAAAGGACTTTGAGAAGAAATTAGCGTTGGAAGCAAAAATACATAGTAAAAACTTTTTTAGATACATTAAAAGCAGGAAACCGGCCAAAGAGTCGGTTGGGCCGCTGGACGAAAATGGTGTTAAAGGGGCGATCAAGGAGGACAAAGCCGTAGCGGAGAAATTAAATGAATTCTTTGCTTCGGTCTTCACCGAGGAGGATTTGGGGGGGACACCGGTGCCGGAAAGAATATTTGAAGCGGGGGAGTCGGAGAAACTAAACAAATTCTCTGTAACCTTGGAGGATGTAATGGGTCAGTTCAGCAAGCTGAAGAGTAGTAAATCACCGGGACCTGATGGTATTCATCCCAGAGTATTAATAGAACTAAAAAATGAACTTGCGGAGCTACTGTTAGAAATATGCAATCTGTCCCTAAAATCGAGTGTAATACCGGAAGACTGGAGGGTAGCCAATGTTACTCCGATTTTTAAGAAAGGTTCCAGAGGAGATCCTGGAAATTATAGACCGGTGAGTCTGACGTCGGTGCCGGGCAAGATGGTGGAGGCTATTATTAAGAATAAAATTGCAGAGCATATACAAAAACATGGACTGATGAGACAAAGTCAGCACGGATTTAGTGAAGGGAAGTCTTGCCTCACCAATCTAATGCATTTTTTTGAAGGGGTAAGCAAACATGTGGACAATGGGGAGCCGGTTGATATTGTATATCTGGATTTTCAGAAGGCGTTTGACAAAGTGCCGCACGAAAGACTCCTGAAGAAATTGCAGAGTCATGGAATCGGAGGTAGGGTATTATTATGGATTAAGAACTGGTTGAAAGATAGGAAGCAGAGAGTAGGATTGCGTGGCCAGTATTCTCAGTGGAGGAGGGTAGTTAGTGGGGTCCCGCAGGGGTCTGTGCTGGGTCCGTTGCTTTTTAATGTATTTATAAATGACCTAGAGATGGGAATAACTAGTGAGGTAATTAAATTCGCCGATGACACAAAATTATTCAGGGTCGTCAAGTCGCAGGAGGAATGTGAACGATTACAGGAGGACCTTGCGAGACTGGGAGAATGGGCGTGCAAGTGGCAGATGAAGTTCAATGTTGACAAGTGCAAAGTGATGCATGTGGGTAAGAGGAACCCGAATTATAGCTACGTCTTGCAAGGTTCCGCGTTAGGAGTTACGGATCAAGAAAGGGATCTGGGTGTCGTCGTCGATGATACGCTGAAACCTTCTGCTCAGTGTGCTGCTGCGGCTAGGAAAGCGAATAGAATGTTGGGTGTTATTAGGAAGGGTATGGAGTCCAGGTGTGCGGATGTTATAATGCCGTTGTATCGCTCCATGGTGCGACCGCACCTGGAGTATTGTGTTCAGTACTGGTCTCCGTATCTCAAAAAAGATATAGTAGAATTGGAAAAGGTACAGCGAAGGGCGACGAAAATGATAGTGGGGATGGGACGACTTTCCTATGAAGAGAGGCTGAGAAGGCTAGGGCTTTTCAGCTTGGAGAAGAGACGGCTGAGGGGAGATATGATAGAAGTGTATAAAATAATGAGTGGAATGGATCGGGTGGATGTGAAGCGACTGTTCACGCTATCCAAAAATACTAGGACTAGAGGGCATGAGTTGAAGCTACAGTGTGGTAAATTTAAAACGAATCGGAGAAAATTTTTCTTCACCCAACGTGTAATTAGACTCTGGAATTCATTGCCGGAGAACGTGGTGCGGGCGGTTAGCTTGACGGAGTTTAAAAAGGGGTTAGATAGATTCCTAAAGGACAAGTCCATAGACCGCTATTAAATGGACTGGAAAAATTCCTCATTTTTAGGTATAACTTGTCTGGAATGTTTTTACGTTTGGGGAGCGTGCCAGGTGCCCTTGACCTGGATTGGCCACTGTCGGTGACAGGATGCTGGGCTAGATGGACCTTTGGTCTTTCCCAGTATGGCACTACTTATGTACTTATGTACTTATGTACATGTCTTTGCATAATTCATTTTATAACATTTAGGGAGGAAGTTATCAACATGGGCTACTGTTGAGTTGCTTTACTGTTAACCTGGGTTATTAGTAACTAGGTCTTATTGCATAAAGTAGGAGCTGTGGAAAAATAGTATGTTTTATCAGTAGCCGACATTGATAACTTCAACCCTGAATTAATTACTAGAATGCACTACCAGATGTTGTTAACATTTCCCATGTTGTTTCAAACAAATGAACATCCCTGATAAATAATGCACTAAACCCTACAGCTGTTAATTTCAACAGCTGGGTCAGGACACACATAGCATCAACAAAGTTGTCATATTTTAGTAACTATAAACCATTTCGTAAAATGTACAGAATGTAAGATGAAGCAACAGAAGAGAGTAGGGTTAAAAGGTGGGTCTTCCAACATTGGACACATAAACACAAACACGCTGGTTGTAACTGAGAACAGAAATTGTTTTTCTTCTCCAGGTCAGGGTAAGTGAAGTTCCAATCAAAGCTATTGTTGCAACCTCTTTCTTCTGCAGTTGACTGATGGATTTTTCTTCCTTTTCTTTTTTTTCTCATTTCTCAGGAGTTCTTAAATTTTTATCTTGCCTTTATTAAACAATATTATAGACTAGTGGTTTTTTTTTGTAAGTTAAGTATGTGTGTGTGGGGGGGGGGGGGGAACTCGAGGAGATAGGGCAGGGCAAGAAGGGATTGAGAGAACATATATCCTTTAAAAACTCTTGGTGTGCCTTAACAATTTTAACACCTTGTTAGTGTGCCATAAGATGAAAAACTTTGAACATCTCTGGACTGTACACAGTTAATCTGGAAAACAACGAATGTTCTGAATGTCATTGTTGCAGCAGCTTGAAAGGGTTTGGGCCAGGGATTCTCAACCCAGTCCTTGGGACACACCTGCCAGTCAGGGTTTTCAAGAAATGCATGAGATAAATTTGCATGCACTGCCTCCACTGTCCCTCGGATTCTATATAAGGCGCAGCAAGTAGCATGCCTTAAATTGGGCGAACGCCCAATTTACACATTACTTAAATGAGTAACGAGCCAAGCAGTGATGATAAGTGGCCGATAACAACCAATTATCATCACTAATTGGCAATAATTGGAACTTACATTGGTGTGCCCATGGGAGGAGTGTGGGCGTGTCAGGGGCATTACTCAAATTTACGCATGTTGTTATAGAAGTGGGGGACACACACCTATATTTAGGTTCAGGTATTTATACGAGGTTTTCAGTGGCGTAAAAGGCCGTGCCTAAATGCAAGCATGTTCCCGGGCCCTATGCGCTATTCTGTACAATTAGCCTTTTAGGCGCATTATATAGAATAGCGCTACGCACTTTTTTCAGACACGCCTAGATTTAGATGCCAGTTACAGAATCTGGCCTTGAATATTTATCTTATGCATATTCATTGTGGATATCCTGAAGCCTGACTGGCTGGATGTGTCCCAAGGACTGTATAGAGAACCCCTGGTTTAGACAAATGTGTGTGGATCCAATTTCTAATATAAAACAGAGGGAATAAATCGGGGCAGGGGAGGGGTTGCTGTATATTACTGGGGAGTCAGTCTGACTTTACACATGTCCTTTGTCTTCTGGGACAGGCTGAGGATGGCACAAATAGATCACCATTTGATCTGTTCATCTTCATAGTGCTGTTGATGCTTCCTCCCCCACCCTCCTCCAAAAAGCTGCTACTTACTTTATCTATCCATAAATGGTGGAAAGTGCCGAGGAAGGTTGCCAAATGGAAAATGGGCAGCCAAGAGCAGGAGAATCAATTTCCACCCATCATTTAAAATAGCAAAAAAAAAATCCACTTCTGCAGAAGCTTGCTAAACGGAGGTTGTCTGGCAATGGAGTCATAGGGGTGCGTTCAGAAATGATATAAAACATGATTTCAAGGCCTGGTTACACTGTGCATAAAACAATGAGGATTTCATTGTCAAGTGGGGATTACCATTTTTTCCATAGTAAATATATTTAAGCAATAACAAAAGTATATCCAAGCAGTGATAATGCTTCTTATAGTCAGTTCAGACCACAATTTACTTTTGCTCTGTGTCCACTGTCACTGGACACTAATAGACTGTCATGCATCAATAAATGTGTTTGAACGTTGGTCTCTATGGCTTTACAGATTGCTTCTGTCTTGTTGCCACATCGATAGTAAGGAATAAAGATGTGCAGAAAATTTGCAGTTGAACTTGAAAGAGGCATGCTTCAGTCTGATAGAATCTGCAGGATTTTACCCAGCTCTGCTGGTGAAATTTGTTAGAGTTTAACAAGAAGATTAGGTGTGGGGAGGGGGGGGGGGGGAGAAAAACATTTGCAAAGTCAAAAACTTTACTTCAGGTTGTTTGAGAAAATTTAAATAGATACAAAATACCAATGAAATATGCTTTGATTTTTTTTTATAATGTGAAGCAAATTTTCAAATTCACTTGGAATTTCTCCAAAGTGTTTTGGCAAACCATTTGGAAATTTTTTAAGCTTCATCAAACTGATGCACCAATTTTAAAGACGTTCACAGATCTTTCCCAAGGAAGACAGTATGAAGGAGAGCTGACTGAAAGAAAAGTATTAATTGAGACACCCAAGGACAGGAACAAAATGATTTACTTATTTTGAAATGAAAAGTAAAATCTCCACCTCCATAATTTCTGTTTAAATGAAGATATTGTAATGAATACAAAAAAAAAGCAAAAATAATGCTTGAAACTTGATCTTTTATTACATATATTTACTTTTCTACGTAGTCGCTACCATTCGTCACACGTTTCTGCCAATGATGGACAAGTTTTTGAAAGCTGTTGCAAAAGAACTCCACATCTTGGGCCCGATATTCAAACCATGAGGTAGTTGAATATCAGCGGCTAACCGGCAATATTCAGCGGGAGATAACCAGCTATCTACCGCTGAATATTGCTGGATAGCCAGTTAAGTGCCATTTAACCGGCCAGGAGTCGTTCCTAGCCAGTTAAATAATTTTAAATATTTGGCAGCTTGTCTTTTTAGACAGTTGCTCACATCTGTTCAACTCAAATGAAGAGGTATTCCTTTAAATTTAGAATAAGATGGAAATCCCATGGCGCTAAGTCTGGGCTGTATAGCGGATGGGGTAAGACTGTGAGACCCATCTTCGCAATTACTTCTGTAGTGCTTCATGCTATGTGAGGCCTAGCATTGTCATGTTGTAACAAAATGTCCTTCTTGTGCTTCTGAACTCTTCTCAATCGTACCTGGTTTTACTAGGTTCAAGCAAATTCATGTGAACAACACCATCCATGTTCCAAAAGAAGATAACCGTGATTTTTGCTACAGAAGGCTGTATTTTAATGATACTGTATGGCAGGAACAGCTCAAGGAACTGTGGTGCCCTGAACCAACTTTTGCATTAGCGTCCCTCCAACCGCAATCTGGTATCTCACTCTCCTCTCACCTTTATCCCCACCCCCCATCTGTAATCCGGTATCCCCCCCCCCCCCCCTCTCTCTCTCAAGTCTTCTGGATCAGGTTAGGCACTGATTTAGGGCACCAGTGATAAAGGGCACAAAAATCCCAGTCCAGCATCTATCCATCTAGGGGTTTGAAGATAGACTGAACTGGGATTAAGGCATCCTTTATCACTGGTGCCCTGAACCAGTGCCTCACCCGATCCATGGGTTGAACTGGCCCCGCTCCATGGATTGATACTTTATTTCTAGTTCATAATGATGAGCCATGTTTCATTGGCTGTCATGATCTTGGGAAGAAATGTTTCGCCTTCATTCTCACATTGGGACAACAATTGCTAACAGATTTCAAGTTTCAAAGATTTTATTTCTGTAATCAGAATGTGAGGAACCCATCTTTCAGAAACCTTTCAATATCCGTGAATATCAATAATGTAACCTAAACATTCCTGTGAAATGCCAAGTGTGTAAGCAATTTTCCTTTGAGTAATCCTCTAATTGTCCTTTATGAGTTTGGCAATCTTTCCTGTGTGAGACTCATCTGTTACTGTCATGGGTCGTCTACTTTGTTTTTGATCACATAAATCAGCTCTTCCCATCTTTTAGCCCATCAACACACAGTACTCACATCAACATAGTCATCACCATAAACAACCTGCATGTAATGATGACTTTCAATTGGAGGGACTCTTTCAACTATCAGAAATACTATCACGGCATGTTGCTTAAATCACACGGACAAGTGCTCACTGCATGCTTCCATTTCAGAAGCAATAGCAAACAGCCTCTTCATACAGACAGTTCTTGCCAGCTGACGTAAAGGAAGAGATCTTTCTGACACTTGGGGAAGTTTGTAATTGCAATTTCATAATAATATATAAGGGTTTTTTTTAGAAACAGTCATTTTTCTCCAACTGGAGTTTTATTTCCCACTGTTTCTTTTTTCCCCTTAAGTTGAAACCAACTCTAGTCAATGATTCTCTATACAGAAGAATAACATACATTCAAAGAGAAAAATGCTATCAGGAGCTCTGAGGTTTCAGATGCTAAGTTATTTAATTTCAGGTGCATTGCAAATTTTCCCATTAATAGCAAACTTAGGGCCCCTTTTACAAAGCAGCAGTATTCGTACTGCCACTTTGCCACACATCATTTTGACTCTACTGCTGGACTACCGCAGAAGCCCAGTGGTAGTGCCTGCCCCCAGCTCATGCCATTTCTGGGTTAGCACGGGAGCCCATCCTGCTTATTTTCGAAGGAGATGGCTGGCCATCTTCTGACACAAATTGGTATAATCGAAAGCCAATTTTGGCCGGCTCCAACTGCTTTCCATCGCAGGGCTGGCCAAAGTTAAAGGGGGCGTTTCGGCAGGGTATGCAAGGCGGGACAGGGGCGGGAAGATGGCCGGCTTCGGACGATAATGGAAAAAAGAAGGCTGGCTCTGACGAGCACTTGGCCGGCTTCACTTGGTCCATTTATTTTTAGGACCAAGCCTCCAAAAAGTGCCCCAACTGACCAGATGACCACCGGAGGGAATCGGGGATCACCTCCCCTTACTCCCCCATTGCTCACCAACCCCCTCCCACCCAAAAAAAAATTTAAAAATCATTTTTTGCCAGCCTCTATGCCAGCCTCAAATGTCATACTGAGCTCCATGACAGCAGTATGCAGGTCCCTGGAGCAGTTTTTAGTGGGTGCAGTGCACTTCAGGCAGGTGGACCCAGGCCCATCCCCCCCTACCTGTTACACTTGTGGTGGTAAATGGGAGCCCTCCAACCCCCCCCCCCCCCCGAAAATCCATTGTACCCACATGTAGGTGCCCCCCTTCATCCCTAAAGGCCATGGTAGTGGTGTACAGTTGTGGGAAGTGGGTTTTGGGGGGGGGATTTGGGGGGCTCAGCACACAAGGTAAAGGAGGTAAGCACCTGGGAGCAATTTTTGAAGTCCAATGCAGTGCCCCCTAGGGTGCCCAGTTGGTGTCCTGGCATGCGAGGGGGACCAGTGCACTACAAATGCTGGCTCCTCCCATGGCCAAAAGCCTTGGATTTGGCCTGGTTTGAGATGGCCGCCATTAGTTTCCATTATCGCTGAAAACCAATGCCGGCCATCTCTAAAGCCGGCCCAAATGTTGAGATTTGGTCGGCTCTGACCGTATTGTCAAAACGAAAGATGGCCAACCATCTTGTTTCGATAATACGGACGGGATGCCGCTTTACAGGGCCGGCCATATAGATGGCCAGCCATATAGATGGTCGGCCCCGTTCGATTATGTCCTTCCACACTACCTCCTAAATAGGTAGCGGTAACGGCTTCCCCAGGAAATGACCACGTAGCAAATGGTACCACGTAGTCATTTCCTTTTTTTTTTTTTAAGTCTTTTACCCACTGCGGTAAAAGGGGGCCTTGGTGCATGGCAAATCAATGCACCGATGCTACCACAGGGTCCCTTTTAATGCAACTTTGTAAAAGGGGCCCTTAGTTTTGTGTATTGATTAAAAAATAATATAATCTACACTGGTTCTGTAACAATCTAGGTGTCAGTATTTGCACCAGCTCTAAGGGGCTGATCATTTTTTAACACCCCCCTCCTCTATGTATGCGGTCAGCTCTGCCTGTCCCCTGCCCCACAGCAGGAAGTTGACATCAGAGGAGGCAGGGACCCACCAGAGCCATGGAGCACTGCGGCCCAAATACTGCTTGATGTACCCACTTACTAGGGGATTTCATATAGCGCACCTAGATTTCTGCGCCAAAATCCAGGCTCATTCTATAACTACACACATAACTTAATTGGCTTAATGAGCTAATCAGCATTTTTAACATCACTTAACAAGCAATATTGAGCACTAATTGAGAATAATTGCAATTTAAGTGCACAAATCACTAAGCGCATTCTATAATGAACTACAGTTCAAAAGGGACATGTTTATGGGCGTTTCGTGGTCATTCCAAAATTTATACACATAGTTATAGAATATGGCCAGTGCACCTAAATCTACATGCTAGGATTTACAGCAGGTTTTTGTTCGTGTAAATAGGCACATATAGACTTAGGTATGCCAATATTGACTAAGTGTATTTTATATATAGCGTTTAAATCTCATAGAATAAGCTTAGTCAAAACCATATTCCCAGTTGATTTTTTAGGTGCCATATATAGAATCTGGCCCACATTGCCTGCACTTAGGGCAGACCACTCCCACCATTCCACCTTTGGTACATCACTACCTGTTCAGCTAGTATTCTATAAAGAAAACAGACACCTACTTTTCTTTAAGAATAGGCTCCATATATGCACATTCTTGGTGTCTACAATGGGCACTTCCTTCATAGAATTACCCTCCACATGGCCAGATTAAGGGCCCATGACTGCATTCCAGAAGGATCTCTGGTGCATGGATTAAAGCCAAGAACCATCATTATATTTACGAGACTAGGAACCTGGGGGTGGGGAGCAATTTAAAAATTGGGGGGGGGGGGGAGGACTCTGAGTTTCTGTGAATGAAGATTCATGATCCTAAATACCAACTGTCATGAAATGCCTAGCCACTCACCTGGGGTTACCCCATGGCCACTTAGAAGGTCTATCCCCAGCAGAGCCCAGGTATGCCTGCACCTGCCACTTGTGCTCTACACTAGCACCCTCCTTCCACCGACTGGGTCACAACCACCTCTGGGCGAGTCTTCCACTCTCAAATTATCCCCAGTGATGTCTAGGTTCCTGGAGGCCACACTCCCAGTGGTCCCACAGTTCCCAGAAAGTACTCACGGACCCAACAGTATTCTTTATCAGTTCAGACATACAGAGGTAACAAACTAAGATTGTTTATTGTCATGCAAAATTTAGAACAATGAACAAAAAGGTGCAATCAGCAAACAGTAACAGATAACTGAGAAATGGATCAATTAGAAAACTAACTAAACATTTGTATACTGTCTAAACAGTACCTAGGAAGATCAGGACATATAGCTGCTCACAAGTTATCAAATATATCTGTTTTACAGGGCCTCAGCAAAGAGATCCTACTCTCTTTTCTTCCTGGCTAAGACTGGAGCAAAAGCCAGTAAAATCCAAATGAAAATGAGCTCTTGGGCCAATCAGAATCTAGAACAACAACATTTGAAAATAGCTGGTTACATCACTGCAGGCATTTCCTTTGTGTTAATTAAAGAAGGAAAGGTCAGTTCTTTGTAATACTTTAAAACATAACATGCACCACCTTCTGGCCAAACTAAAGAAATACACTTCAAGAATTAAGGCAGTTTTACAGGCTTATAACACACTGCAGGATATGGGCCCATTTCATATCTCTACTGTGTAGCAAAGGTATTAGAGAGAATTGTGCTTAGACAGTTACTTAAGAACATAAGAATAGTCATACTGGGTCGGACCAATGGTCCTTCAAGACCAGTATCCTGCTTCCAACAGTGACCAGGTCAAAAGCACCTGGCAGAAACCTAATTAGTAGCAACATTCCAGAATCCCAAAGAGTAACAAGATTCCGGAACTCCAAAGTGCTTCTGGTAATCCGATGATAGCTGCATTAGTCTCTATATGTCTGCATGTTTCATAAAATATGTGTCATCAGGAGACTTCTTGAAACCACATTTACAACCACCTCAGGAGATTCTACTGGTGGGGGCTGTCGTCCTTTCCACCAGATGCATATTTCTTAGGGATATCTGAAAACCTGACTAGCAGGTGGATCCCCAATACAACTCTCAGAACCACTGGTCTAGAAAACAAGTCAGCAAAAATCCTATGTCCATCCCACTTAGTCCCCCAAGTGCTCCCGACTGAATAAATGTGCTAAGTAAATGTGGAGGGGCATTTTCGAAAGAACGTCCAAGTCAGAATTGGAATGTGCTGCTCATAACGTCCTGTTTGAAAATACGTGAGAAGGACATTCTTAAACTGAAAACGTCCAAAATGAACAGCCATTTCCCAAAATGAAACATCCAAAATATGAACACCAAAAAAGCAGGCACAAAATGTACAAAAATGGCCTCACAGACTTCCCTGCAGAGCAGAGGGGCAGCCTAGTGGTCAGTTCAGTGGACTTTAAACAAAGAATCCAAGTACAAATCCTTTATATGTTATTGTGAGCCCTCCAGGAACAGATAACAACGTACTGTACCATCACACTTGCAGGTGTCTTATAAATTCAGGTATGGTAAGTATTTCCATGTTCCAGGTGGGCTCACATATTTGTACAGAAATAAAAGAGTCAATGTGGGAGTTACATCTGGGTCCCGTTATTCAAAGTCCACTGAACTTCCTCGCTGCTCTATTAGGAATGGCCATAATACCTGAAACTGTC
This sequence comes from Microcaecilia unicolor, assembly GCF_901765095.1. Classification (NCBI taxonomy): domain Eukaryota; kingdom Metazoa; phylum Chordata; class Amphibia; order Gymnophiona; family Siphonopidae; genus Microcaecilia; species Microcaecilia unicolor. Next base: position 181,924,610 of record NC_044039.1, on the reverse strand, counting down.
ATATAGACTGGTATCCACTGTCACTTTCCCTTCTTAGGGGGGGGGGGGGGTGGCAGGGGTCAGTAACCACTGGAAGATTAAGGAGGGGTCATGCTTTCATCGCCCCAGTGGTCAGCTGTTCAATCAGGGCACCTTTTTGTACCCTGGACATGATTGAAACAGGTGTACATAGAAACTTCCTTCTCTTTTGCCATGGACATTTCTTCCTGTTCTATCAACCCTGACAGATTTCCTAATTTTGGTCCCACCCAAAACACACCCCCTTGCTAGTTTGGTGAACATCCAAATTCTGCCTTTCAAAATCACTATTTGGACATTTTCAGCAGATGGACTATTTTATCATTTTGAGACATCCTTCTGCTTCGAAAATGAGCCATTGTCTTTATAGATCTGCTTTCTATAGTAAGAATTTGGGAAGTAAGCAAATGGCATCTATTTTCAGGTGATAACAGGTATATCTGGATGCCATGGTTAATGATACTTTCTTACACCTGTCCTTCCAGTCTGGAATCATATTCTGTAATGATTCCCATGGGGGAATTAGAGGGGAGCAGGGGGAGAGCATTGGCTTCCAATAGAACAGAGAATCAAATTTAAGATATTACTCTTGGCCTTCAAACTATTAAATAACGACATCTCTCTTATCATCTCTGCAAGCCTACGCATTTATCAACCACCCAGGGCGTAACGATCAGCTGAGATGACCTTAGTTCATGTTGTAAGATTGGAGGAATATTGATCCTCTATCTTCAATATTGTAGGACCAAAGCTCTGGAACAACACTGCCTTTTAAGAGCGATACAAAATGTGGAGATATTTAAGAAAGAACTAAAAACGATGTTGTTTCAGCAGGTTTATGGCATTGATTAATGTTTTTAGTGGAACTCTTAGATGGAGTTTGATGGCTATGACAAAATAAAATTGTCCACTTGTCTTTATGTTGTATTGTTTTAATATACTCTGATCTTTGAGAGGATTCTTAGATCAAGCGGGCTATAAATGGTTTAAATAAATACATAAAAACAAATAGAGGTACATAGCCCAAATTAGCATGTGATATACAAGCATTGTAGTAAACAGAGCAGACTGGATTGATGTTATGATGCTATGGTCTTTATCTGCCTTAACAGCATCTATCTCATTATTAGCTGACAGTTAGACATTAATCAGTCTTTACCGGCTGTACATTTTGATCTTGCTTGTGTGTCTGTTGCTTTGTGCACAGGTGCTAAAAGTGTTGATTACATTAGGAATTAAAAAGGAAACTACAAAGGGCCATTAGCCTGCAGCAACACAATCTGTACCTGATGGGGTTTCCCCACGTAACTCAGCAGCAGCTGTTGGCAGTTGATTATTGTTTGGGATTTGCCACAGTTAAAGAAAGCTAGTATTGACAGAGTTCATGGGTGTGAGGAAGGCAGTTCCAAGAGCAAGGAGAGCAGAGTAGTTTAACGCCTCATGTCAGTGATAGCGCCTGTAGCAGCTCTACTGTTCATCAAAGAGCAGGTCTCTCCAGCACCTCTCATTTGCTATCGCTGTTTTATTAAATACCTTCATAAAATAGATGAAGGTATTTGCTAAAGACTTGAAGTGGCTTTGAAAAATATATTTAGATACAGTAAAACACAGTGGAGTAAATATTCCATGGCACAGCCACCGTCCATAATCAAAACGTATAACCTGATTTCCAAATCTCTAGTTGCATCTCTACGTGCATGCGTACAACTGATCTTTTGATGGCAGGTAATACATTTACTCCCTCCTTCTATAACTTGGCACCTGTATTTTCATGCTGAGGGTGAACGTGAGTTATACATTTTCCCCCATATTCTATATAGGGCGTGTGCCCAATTTAACATGTGCACCTTAATTGAGTAACGAGCTAATCAGTGATGATAATTGGCCAATAACAACCAATTATCATCACTGATTGGCAACAATTTGAAACACAGAAGCATAGAAACATGACAGCAGATAAGGGCCAAATGGTCCATCCAGTTTGCCCATTCTCAGTAACCACTAACTCCTCCTTTTCCTAAGAGATCCCATGTGCCTGTCCAATGCTTTCTTAAATTCTGACACAGTCCTCCACCATCTCCACTGGGAGGCCATTCTATGCATCCACCACCCTTTCTGTGAAAGAATATTTTCTTAGATTACTCCTAGGCCTATATCCTGTTAACTTGATCCTATGCCTTCTCATTCCAGAGTTTCCTTCACTGAAGCCACTGAGGTATTTAAACATCTCTATCAAATTCCATCTCTCCCATCTCTCTTCCAGTGTATACATGTTGAGGTTCATAAACCTATCCCTATATGTTTTATGTCGGAGACCACAGACCAATTTTGTAGCTGCCCTCTGGACTGACTCCATCCTGTTTATATCTTTCTGTAGGTGCGGTCTCCAGAATTGCACACAGTACTCCAAAAGGAGCTTCACCAGAGACTTATACAGCTGAAGGGCCAGGAGCAGGATTATAGACAAACACAAATAGGAATGAAGGGATGGTAGTCCCTAAACAATTTTCAGAGGACCGTGTTCGTGAGAAGTTGGCTAAACTAAATGTGGACAAAGAGATGGTTGGATGGCATACTACCTAGGATACCAAAGGAACTTAGGAAAGTTCTAGTGGCTCCGCTGGTTGACCTAATTCTAAGGAAAAAGATGTTACAAATGGTGTGCTGCAAAGTTCAGTTTTTGAGCCGGTTCTTTGTTACATTTTTGTGAGCGATATTGCTGAAGGGCTGTCTGGTAAGATTTCCCTCTTTCTGGATGATACAAAAATCTGCAATTGGGTAGACACCCCTGATGGCATGGATAACACGAAGAAGGACTTAGTGAAGCTAGAGCAATGGTCTGTAATTTGGCAGCTAAGATTTGGAGCTAAAAAATGCAGGGTCATGCATTTGGGCAGCAAAACCCTTGAGGGGGTGAAGAACTTTTATGCATGTAAGAGGAGTGGGAATTGGGTATGATCGTATGTCATGATCTCAAGATGGCCAAACAGGTAGAAAAGATGATGGCAAAAGCTAGAACGATGCATGAGTGCAGTGGTCTTTGTCATAAAGTGTATGGGGACAGACTTAAATATCTCAATATTTATACTTTGGAAGAAAGGTGGGAGAGGGGAGATATGATAGAGACATTTAAATACCTATGTGGCATAAATGCACAGAAGGTGAGTCTCTTTCAGTCGAAAGGAAGCTCTGGAACGAGGAGGTATAGGATGAAGATGAAAGAGGATAGACTCAGAAGTAACTTGAGGAAATACTACTTCATGGAAAATGTGGTGAATATGTGGAACGGCCTTCCAGTGAAAGTGATGGAGACAAAAACAGTATCTGAATTCAAGAGTGTTTGATATTAGGGGACAAGTAAACAGGATGTCTAAGGGAGTGATGGGGAGAATAGATGGCATGGATGGGCAGACTGGATAGGCCATGATAGTCTTTATCTGCTTACATTTTTCTATGTTTCCATGACTAAGTCCTTTATATCCCTGAAATCAATTATTTCTTTTTTATATATGTTAAACTAGGCTATGTCTGTTTTCTCACAAGCTTGTTCTCAGAAGTCCTATTGCATAATTGTTTTGTGCTAGTAGTTAATTCTCCTCAGGGTTTGCAACTTTGCTTTAATATATTTGCAGTGCAAAAGTTGCTTTCTTACTGCCTTTGATCTGAACTAAAGATTGACAGACACTAATGTCACTCATTATGCCTGAAGGTTTCCTCAGTTCCAACCTCTCCCTCTCCATTTGTAAACTGCCTGTAAATCAATGAAAAGTAAGTTTATCATTAACTTGCTTACGAAGTTAGTTTGGAAACCAGTTTCAAACTGAAAAATAAATGGTCATTGACTATCACATAATTTATTTAGAGCTAGTTATTAGATACTGTCTGTGAACACAGAAAAGGCAACTTAAAGACTTTAGTGTACACGGTCATTTATGATTTCTATTTAAAATAATGGAAATTCCTGCTGCAGTAAAATTAGTCTCGGCACACGGCCATTGTAATGCACCCACGCTAATGCAGGCCGCTTTTTACTGCAGCTATGTAAAAAGGCCCCATAGTAAATGACAGGGTTATAGGTTTGATATACCACCTTTCTGTAGTACAATTAAAGCAGTTTACATATATTATGTGCAGATACTTTCTCAGTCCCTTGTGCACATCTTAGTAACATAGTAAATGGCAGCTGCCCGTATGATTATAGGAAAAAAGAAAACTGATTACATAACACTGGTCCCGTCTGAGCTATATTGGCTACCGGTAACTGCAAGAATGATTTTTAAAATGTTATGTTTGTTATTTAAAGCCTTTCAAATGGGAGTTCCTGGCTACCTTTCTGCAGTGATCAAAAGATATGTCCCTAACAGGCATTTTCGGTCCTCACAGCGGACCTAGTTGGAGCTTCCATCTTTGTCTTTAGTTAAGTTATCACCAACTATGAATCAGACCTTTTGCTATTCTGGCCCTTATCTGTGGAACCAGTTACCAGAGGAAATAAGAAGTACACGTGGTTATCAGCAGTTTGGTAAATCTTTGAAAATTTGGCTGTACGTAAACTTTTTGGATGATCGGGAAAGATGTGCCTGATCATTCTTTGATGTGCTACTAACTCGTCAGCAGAGTGTTGATAATATGGTATTGCAGTACAGTGGCGTTCCTAGGGGGGGGCGGTGGGGGCGTTCCGCCCCGGGTGCACGCCACTGGGGGGGTGCCGCGCGCCAGTGGCGTAGCCAGAGGTGGGCCCAGGTGGGCCCAGGCCCACCCACTTTGGGCTCAGGCCCATCCAGTAGCAGCACACCTATGATGTGGCTGGCAGGCATTCTTCCCAAGCCCCACCAGCCGAAAACTCCTGCATACCTTGTAAATAGATCTTCACCTGCAGCAAGTGGTGACTGATATATGCTGTAGGACCAACATGAGCAGTGTGTATTAGTTGCTGCTTGCTGCAGGTGAAAATCTATTTAAAAGGTATGTGGGGGGGGGGGGGATGTTTGAGAGACCATATGCAGGCGAGAGAGGGAGAGACCAAATCACTTGTGGGACAATGCGGAGTTCTTCTGCCCACCCATCTTGGGCCCAGGCCCACCCAAAATCGGGTGTCTGGCTACGCCCCTGCTGCGCGCACCTGTCCTCCGTTGTTCCATGCTTCTTCTCTGCCCCCGAACAGGTTACTTCCTGTTCCGGGGCAGAGAAGAAGCATGGAACAACGAAGGACAGGCGCGCGCGGCACCCCCCCAGCGGCGTGCACCCGGCGGGGGGGAGGTTCCTTTGCGCGGGTGTCCTTTCGCTGGGGGGGGCCGCACTGCATCGGGGGGGGGGCGCTGCACCTGGGGGGCGGGGCGCATCGGCGATCCGCCCCGGGTGCCAGCCCCCCCAGGAATGCCACTGTTGCAGTAACATACTGTCTTTTTTCTTTAATGAATTTTCAATTTACAATTACAGAAACAAACCCTGCAATTTACACTTCTAAAGCAAAAACACATAAGAAAACCCAGAAACAAGGAAAATTCCATCTTAAATTTGTCCACAGTAAAAGGGGAAGGGGGAAAAAGAGAACGAAACTAAGAAGAGGAAAATGTAAAAGGAAAAATCAAATAAGATCGCCTCTTCCACAGTATCCCTCCACCTAGCCCTCAACAGTGTAATCAGACCTTAGCTCTCAATTCTTCTTTCGCCACTATGAAATCCAAGAGTGATTTAGGATCCATAAAGAAATAACTTTTACCTTCAAATAGCAAAACACACTGACAAGGAAATTTTAACACAAAATTCACACCCAGAGAGTCAAAACTCTGGGCTGCAACATCAGAAATTCTTGGCGTCTCTTTTGTGTGTCTCTAGACAAATCAGGAAAAACACATATTTTAGATCCAAAAAGTAATTTATTCATAAAACAAAAATACAAATGAAGGATGTTATTTCTGTCTGGTTCTAATGCAAAAATCACCAATAAGGTTGTTCTTTGGGTAACAACTTTGAGATGACTCTAAAAACTCCGTCAAGTTCAAATGGTCTTTCTGATTACTCCCCATCATTAAATATTGGGCCTCTACAAGTGGTGTAATAGTCTCTGGAGGAACCATATCCAATGGTGAAATCAGAGGAGATTTGGGAACATTCACAAATCTAAGATTTTTTCTTCTGATTTGATCCTCCAGATATTCTATCTTTTTAAAGGAGTATATTGCTTATCCTTTAACAAAGTCATATTGGTGATATGAAGGAAATGCATCATCGCAGAAGGCGGGACACTGTGTGAGGGAAGGGAGAAGCTGGAGGCTAGCCCGAGTGCTTTCTTCACTGCCGTCGCTGCCACTGAAAATAAAAAGGTTAAACACGCCGGGGGGGGGGAAGAATGGAGAGGGGGGCTGTCGGGGAGCTGAGTGAGGGCAGGGAAAATCGCTGGATATGGATGGGAGGGGAGGGCAGGGGGAGAGAAGAGATCGCTGGACATGGAGAGGAGAGGAGAAGAGGGCAGGGGAGAGAAGAGATCGCTGGACATGGAGAGGAGAGGAGGGCAGGGAGAGAGAAGAGATCGCTGGACATGGAGAGGAGAGGAGGGCAGGGGGAGAGAAGAGATTGCTGAACATGGAGAGGAGAGGAGGGCAGGGGGAGAGAAGAGATTGCTGGACATGGAGAGAAGAGGAGGGCAAGGGAGAGAAGAGATTGCTGGACATGGAGAGAAGGGGAGGGCAAGGGAGAGAGGAGAATTGCTGGACATGGATGGATGAATGGGGGCAGGGGAGAGAGGAATTTTGCTGGATATGGGTGGATGGAGGAGAGGGCAGGGGAGAATGGAGAGTTGCTGGACATGGATGGATGGAGAGGGCAGGGGAGAGAGGAAATTTTCTGGATATGGATGGATAGAGGAGAGGGCAGGGGAGAAAGGAAAGTTGCTGGACATGGAGAGAAGGGGAGGGCAAGGGAGCGAGGAGAATTGCTGGACATGGATGGATGAATGGGGGCAGGGGAGAGAGGAATTTTGCTGGATATGGGTGGATGGAGGAGAGGGCAGTGGAGAATGCACAGTTGCTGGACATGAATGGATGGATGGAGGAGAGGGGAGAGCAGGGGAGAGGAGAATTGCTGGACATGGATGGATGAATGGGGGCAGGGGAGAGAGGAATTTTGCTGGATATGAGTGGATGGAGGAGAGGGCAGGGGAGAATGGAAAGTTGCTGGACATGAATGCATGGAGGGCAGGGGAGAGAGGAGAATTGCTGGACATGGATGGGTGGAGGGGGCAGGGGAGAATGGAAAGTTGCTGGATATGGATGGATGGAGGAGAGGGCAGGAAAGAATGGAGAGTTGCTGGACATGAATGAATGGAGGGGAGGGCAGGGGAGAGAAGAATTGCTGGACATGGATGGATAAATTGGGGCAGGGGAGAGAGGAATTTTGCTGGATATGGGTGGATGGAAGAGAGGGCAGGGAAGAATGGAGAGTTGCTGGACATGGATGGATGGATGGAGGGGAGGGAAGTCAGGAAGGAGATGCACATGGATGGAGGGGAGGAAAGAGAGGAGAAATGCTGGACATGGATGGAGTGGAGGGCAGTCAAGAGAGGAGAAATGTTGGACAAGGATGAGAGAAGGAAAGACAAAGGAAGGAGAAGCACATGGATGGAGGGGAACTGAGTGAGGAGAAATGCTGGATATGGATGGAGGGTAAACTGCTCAATTTAAGGGCTGAAGGACATGGGAGGATGATGGACATGGTGAGTGAAAAAATATCAAATGGAAAGAAGACACTGCATAAAACAGAAGACACTGGGACCAAAGTGAATAGAAAAACTAAATGCTCAGACAACAAAGGTAGAAAAAAGTATTTTATTCAGAATGTATTAATTGGAATATGTCAGCTTTTGGAAATTTGCATCTGTGATATTTTGCATGTAAGTTTCAATTTTTCTAGTATTACTGCATGCCGAGTCTAACTTCTTGAAGTAACTTTCCAGTTCAGTATTTTGCCTTCATATTTTTTTATTTCTAGTTCCTTGTGTCATATCTGTTGTCATGTGTTTTTCATGTGTGATCAAGGTACAGTATTCTGCTAGTGTGTAGTATTTTCAGCCCTTTTTGGTTTGTTTGTTTTTTCATTAGGTAGTGTACTGGTGTTTTAGAGCCCGGTGTAATTATAGTGCTGCCTTTCCACGCATAAGGTTGTAGGTCGTCCTGTCCTTGGAATTAGTGCTGTTATGGTTTGGTAAGGTTATGAGTGGGTTTTTGCACAAATTTGTGTATAGTGTTTTGCAGTGGAGAGATTGTGTGTTGGCCATACTGAGGTGGCACCAAAACATCAGAAAGGTGTTTAGAGCCTACATCATGACACTACCTCTTGAAGGATTTACATATAGAGCTTATGCATATCTAAGGTCAACACTGGCATGGTATGGGAAAGGGGGTGGGGAAATACTACTGGAGAGGAAGAGGGAGTGCTGGGTAAGGAGGAAGGAAGGAAGGAAGGAAGGAAGGAAGGAAGGAAGGAAGGAAGGAAGGAAGGAAGGAAGGAAGGAAGGAAGGAAGGAAAGGAGAAAGAGCTGGCTTTTTGGGAATAACCATAATGTATATGGATATGCATATTCATTATGGTTTTTCCCAAAGAAGCCAGCTCTTTTTCCCTTCCTTCCTTCCTTCCTTCCTCCATATTAGCATATTCATTTGTATATATATATATATATATATATATATATATGTGTGTGTGTGTGTATATATATATATATATATGCAAATGAATATGCTAATATGCCCCGCCCCATCCTTTGCCCCCCCCCCCAAATGAAACAGTCAAACTACGCCCATGGTACTGGCACTGTCCCAAAAGGGGTCACAATCTAAGTAGTATATTGTACCTGGAACAGTGGAAGGAAAAATGACTTGCCCAGGGTCACACACAGCTAGAGAGGGAATTGAACTCAATTCCCCAGGATCTCAACTCACTGTTGACCGTTAGGCAGCAGCAGGAATTGATCCTCTACAACCCACTGCACTAACCATTAGGCCACGCCTCCACTCCACATAAAAATGTTCCTCTGTCTCCAGTTGCTGGTTATGCACTACCTACTTCTGCGCTGAGGCCAGGCAGTAAGTAACTGGAGAAGTTTTTTGTGCAGTTGATGACTTGCTAAATACAGCAAGGGCTAATTGGAGAGGACTTTTCCTCTAGTTATCTTAAAATATATCATGATTCTTAGCAGATGTTTTGATCTTCTGTCACTTAAAATGTACCCCTGAGTCATTCAGTTATGGAAACATAAAAGCATTCATTCATTTAAAAAAAAATTTGAAAAATCAGATTCTTAGCTGACAGTTTTCCAATCTTTTCCTGTCTCATTTTTCAAAGAGAAGATTGTAAAGGGCCGTATTTGCTTGGTTCTCTTGTCATCAGCAAACCAGAACTGGAAAAAAGCTTGGAAAGCATCAGTGTCAACAGTGTATGCTTACAAAGCGTGGTGGGTAATGGTATGCAAATTATCATTGGCTCAGTAAAGCTGACTTCATAATAGCCAATACGTAGACTGGCAGCTGGAAAGTATTAGTCTGGCATAGTTTTTCTTTGTGTCAGGAGATGGGAGAGACAGAGAGGTACATAGAGGAGACCTACAGTTGTTAAATCGCAAGAGGATTGTGAAAAATTGCAAGAGGACCTTATGAGACTGGGCATCCAAGTGGCAGATGACTTTTAATGTGAGCAAGTGCAAAGTGATGCATGTGTCAAAGAAGAGCGCAAACCATAATTATGTGATTCAAGACTCCACATTAGGAGTCACCGCCCAGGAAAAGGATCTAGGTGTCATCATTGATGATATGTTGAAACCCTCTGCTCAATGTGTAGCTGCGGCTAAGAAAACAAATAGAATGTTAGGAATTATTTGGAAAGGAATGGAAAACAAAACTGAGAATGTTATGATGCCTTTGTATTGCTCAATGGAGTAACCGCACATTGAATATTGTGTGCAGTTCTGGCCACCACATCTCAAAAAAGATATCGTGGAATTAGAAAAGGTACAGAGAAGGGCGACAAAAATGATAATGGGGATGAGTCGACATCCCTATTAGGAAAGGCTAAAGCAGCTAGGGCTCTTCAGCTTGAAGAAGAGATGGCTGAAGGGAGTTATGATAGAGGTTTATAAAATACTGAGTGGAGTGGAACAGGTAGATGTGAATTGTTTGTTTGCTCTTTCCAAAAATACTAGGACTAGGGGACATTCAAAGAAGCTACTAAGTAGTAAATTTAAAATTAATTGAAGAAAATATTTCTTCACTCAACGAGTAATTAAACTCTGGAATTCGTTGCCAGAGAATGTGGTAAAATCAATTAGCTTAGCAGGGTTTAAAAAAAGATTTGGATAATTTCCTAAAAGAAAAATCCATGTCATTATTAACATGGACTTGGGAAAATCTACTGCATGTTCTGGGATAAGCTGCATAACATCTCTTTTGCTGTTCTGAGATCTTGCCAAGTACTTGTGACCTGGATTGGCCACTGTTGGAAACAGGATACTGGGCTTGATGGACCTTCGGAGTCTGTACCAGTAAGGCAATGCTTATGTTCTTATGACATTGTAGAGAAGTCCCACCTCCAGTCTGGCAGCCCCTGTGCTGCCTTAGACACATAGAAACATGATGGCAGATAAGGGCCAAATGGCCCATCCAATCTGCCCATCCTCAGTAACCACTAACTCGTCCTTTTCCCTAAGAGATCCCACGTGCCTGTACCACGCTTTCTTAAATTCTGACAGTCCTGGACTCCACGACCTCCACCAGAAGGCCATTCCATGCATCCACCACCCTTTTCATGAAAGAGTATTTTCTTAGATTTTTCCTAAGCCTATTTCCTCTTAACCTCATCCTATGCCTTCTTATTCCAGAGTTTTCCTTCATTTGAAAAAGGATCACCTCCTGTACATTAATGCCACTGAGGTATTTAAACGGCTCTATCATATCCTCTCTCCCACCTCTCTTCCAGTGTATACATGTTGAGGTTCATAAGCCTGTCCCTATATGTTTTATGACAGAGAGACCGCTGACCAATTTTGTATCTCCCTCTGGACTGACTCCATGCTGTTTATATCTTTTTGTAGGTTCTGTCTACAGAATTCCACACAGTACTAACAATTGGGCCGCAACAGAGACATACAAGGGCACTATCACCTCTTTTATTCTGCTGGTCATCCCTCTCCTTATGCACCCGACCATCCTTCTGGCTTTGACCATCTCCTTTTCTACATGTTTGGCCACCTTAATATTATCAGACACAATCACTCCCAAGTCCCACTTTTCTTTCATACACAGAAACACTTCACCCCCTATATTGTACCATTCCTTTGGATTTTTGTAACCCAATAGTGCAATTATTCAAAGCTTTTAGCAATTACTGCACTTTTCTTAAACAGCTTGTAGAGAGCCAGCTTCTTAAACAAAAGCAGGATCCCCAGGACTATTTGAATTTAACACTTCATGGATGATATATTTGCATACGAATGGAAGGTTTTTGCCGAGGATGAAGAGTAGATTTGTTTTTATCATAAATAGCTCTATAAATCAATAGATTTGGAGCTCTTTGGGGCTTTTCCTTCCTAATTTGGATATTTAGGGCTCTCTACAAGAAGTAGAACATATTATTTTGAAGTTGTAGTGATTTTGTGATTCCACACCCTTATTTGGATTTTGTTGTTGTTTAAAAATACCATCTTGGAAGCCCAGACTAAATGTATTTCACGTTATTTACAAAGGTGGAAAGAAGAACAAATGAGAGCCACCATGGTTAAAAGGTGATGTGAAATAGGCTATTAGAGCCAAAAGAACATCCTTCAAAAAATTGAAAAAGGACCCAAATGAAAAAAATTAGAAGCAACCTAAGCACTGGCAAGTTAGATGCAAAACATTTATAAAGAAGGCTTAAAAAGAATATGAAGACAAACTTGAAGTAGAAGCAAAAACTCACAATAACCATTTTTCAGGTACATCAGAAGCAGAAAACCTGTGAAGGAATCCATGGGACCATTAGATCATGAAGGAGCAAAAGGGGGCACTCAGGGAGGACAAGGCCAAAGCGGAGAGACTGAATTAATTCTTTGCTTTGGTCTTTACGGAAGAAGATGTAGAGATCTACCTGTACCAGAAATAGTTTTCAAGGGTTGATGATGTGGGAAAGCACGGGGTACAAATGTAACAAAAAAAAAACCTGAAAGAAATGTCGGTGAATCTGGAAGACATACTGAGCCAAAACAACAAATTTATGAGCAGTAAATCACCTAGACCAGATGGCATGCATCCCAGGGTACTGAAAGAACTCAAACATGAAATTGCTGATCTGCTGTTAGTAATCTGTAACCTGTGATTAAAATTGTATATAGTACCTGAAGATTGGAGGGTGGCCAATGTAACACCTATTTTTAAAAAGGGTTCGAGGAAATTACGGACCATTAAGCCTGATGTCAGTGCTGGGCAAAGTAATGGAAATTATTATAAGCCACATTGAGCCTGCAAAGAGGTGGGAAAATATGGGATACAAATGCAGCAAATAAAGAATAAAATTATGGAACACATAGACAAACATGGTTTAATGAGACAGAGTCAGCATGAATTCAACTATTTGCTTCACCAATTTGCTTCATTTCTTTGAACGCATGAATAAATATGTCTATAAAGGTGAGCTGGTTGGTATGGTTTATCTAGATTTTCAGAAAGCTTTTGACAAAGTTCCTCAGAGACTCCTGAGAAAATGAAAGAGTCATGGGATATGAGGCAATGTTCTTCTGTGGATTAGGAATTGGTTATTGGACAGAAAACAGATGGTAAGGTTAAATGACCCTTTTTCTCAATAGAGGAGGGTGGAGTGCTGCAGGGATCTGTACTGAGACTGGTGCTATTTAACATATTTATAAATGATCTGAAAATCGGAACAAGTGAGGTGATAAAATTTGCAGATGACACAAAACTATTCAAAGTTGTTAAAACTCATGTGTACTGTGAAAAATTGCTAGAAGACCTTAGGAAACTGGACTAGATGGACCATTGGTCTGAGTCAGCATGGCTGTTCTTATGTCTGTCTTGTTTTTTTAAACAAGCAAGTTTCCAAATTTCATGCTATGAAGATCATTTATAGCTGATGCTTGCAAGGCCTTGGCTGGAGTCATGACAGAGGATTATTGTATTTGGGTTTTCCAAGTAGGTAAAAGATGAGAAACAAGGCCTTTCATTTTTCTTGCAGGTGGAGTTTTATGGCAGTCAGCTGTAATATGTTTTCAAAACAGACTGCTCAGAAGGAGCCCTTGAAGTCGTTCAGTACCCTGTCATTAGCACACGTGTTGTTATGAAAGGGTTTTTGTCTTCACTGTACTGACACACCATAAATGATCTTCAGTCACCACAAAGGCAGCCTCAGATCTCTAGCACCACTGCCATGAGCATACTTGGAACTTTTGATTTCCACCCTGAGACTGGTGTGGTTTAGCAGAGGTGGGGGAGGGGGAGGTTGCCTGAACTTTTTTTTTCCTGCGCTCCACTCAAGTTACCTAAATGTAACTTACCTTGAGCAACCAAGACTCATATTTGTGTAGCCTTGTGTTTAAGAGGTACAAACATCATCTCTCCCATCCTCAACTCTCACTCACACACAAAGTTTCTGCTCCTCCTCTTTCTACCCCCTCCCCCCCCTTTTAAACTCAGGTTGGTAGGAGAAGAATTGTACAGTATGCAGAAGTTTCCTGGCAAGGGCTTAGTTAGAACTTGATTTTTGGAGGGCCTAGAGGTAGACTGGGGGGGGGAGCATTTCATTTTAGCCCCCCCCCCCCCATTGTACCTTTGCTGGCAGGGATTCTCAAGCCCCACCAGCCAAAGACATTCTCTGCCAGAGCCTGGAGCCGTAAAAGAAAGCTGCTCCTGCCTCTGACGCCAACACTTCCATGCAAGGTCAGTTCAATTGCATTAACTGCGCATGCATGGAAGTGCTGGCATCGGCAGCTGGAGCAGCTTGCCGACTTCCTGTTGGTCAGATAGCACGAGCAGGGCTCCAGCAGTGAATCTCTTTGACCAGCAGGGCTTGACCATCCCTACCAGCCACACATTCAGGGGGTCTTTTATTACGCCTAGGTAGCATTTTTTAGCTCAAGGTAAAAATCAGCTGGTGATAAATGTAGAGATGCCCATTACATTCCTATGGGCGTTTACTGCCAGCTGATTTCTACCATGAGCAAAAAACGATACTGCGGCTTAGAAAGAGATCCCCTAAGTGCCAGAATTTTGGAGGGGTCCTGAGCCCAGAGTGGGGGAGTGCAGGCTCTGAGGCATAGCTTGGTTGGGTGCAAGGGAGTGGCCACCCCCCCCCCAAACAGATTTTGAATAAAATCACGTCTTTGTGGATCAGCCCTTCTGCTTCACGCTGAGGCCTATTTTACAAAAGGTCTGCTCCCCCTGACTTCAAAACTTGGCTGTGTTTCTACCCAGGCCCCTGAGGGCCCCCCCCCCCCCCCCATCCCATGGCTACATGACTGCTTCACTGCTTCCTCATCTCCCCTGACTCAACCTGTTGTAGGAAAGTGTGAGGGGATGCAAACTTCCCTTTTTCTCCCCCAGACTCTGTCACTCATACATACACACTCTTATCTCATTTCCTCTATCATTTCCCACCCAAACTCTTCCATCTTGGGAGAAGTGTTAAGGTAGCCATGTTAGTCTACTTCTTAAGATAATAAATAGAAATAAAACAATACAAAGAAAATAAAATAAGATGATACCTTTTTTATTGGACATTTTTTGATGAGCTCATTGAACTGAGCATGTCACCACTTTTTCTATAGAATAAAAAAGACAAGATTATGCATTTCAGAATGCTTTGAGATTGTATCACAAGACTGGATTTTTAGATTGCATAGGTTTTTAATTATTTATTTATAGGCATTTTTATACTTTAAACGGAGAACAAAACAATCTCGACAAAAAACAGTTGTTTAAAGAAAACATTATTTTAACAGCACAGTAAGAGGGAAAGATAAAAGAAATAACAATGAAAAGGATAGCATGAGTCAATTAAGAAACAAAAACAAAGGAAGGTAAAACATATTATATAATCTATTATAACACTTTAAGCCAGTCAGGAAGGAACAACAACAACAACAACAAATGAATAAAGTATTACTCACTCCAAAAAACAAGATATAAAGAAATAATACTACCTCAGGAATTTCTTTATCTGGGATTGATCAACAATAAAGAAACTTAGTTCCTTGGTACCGAACGATACATATTTTGTAGGAAATTTATAAGGGCAATTTTTAGACTTGATGTGGGGCTTGGAGGTCTGTGGGTACTTGGGGTGTCTGTGGGAAAATCAGTCACCTGGGAAGACAATAGATACTAAGGGCCTAATATTCCTGCACTATTTAACCAGCCAGGAACAGCTCCTGGCCGGTTAAATAGCTTTTAGCCAGCTAAGCATTAATATTCAGTGCAACGTAGCTGGCTATCTCCACTGAATATTAGCACGTAGCATATACACCCCAGATTCTATATAGCACGTCTAGAGATCAGTACCGAAATCCAAGAGGATTCTATAACCATATGCATAACTTAACAAGCTGATGAGCATTGATAAAAGCCCTTAAGCAATAATGAGCACTAATTGGCACTGATTAGGATTTGCACGCACAACTTGCTAAGTGTACTCTGTAATGAAGTGCACCAAACTTCTAATGCATGCAGTCAAAAAGGGGTGTGGTCAGGGGTGTGCTGGTAAATTTTTAACAACAGGCTCTTTCTCCGGACATAGCCAGCTCTGAAGTTGGAAGGGCCGGGGGGTGGGGGGGGAGCAACACTTGCCTCTATCTACTCCCTCCCTTCGTGTGGGCACACTAGGCATACCTTTGCTGGCAGCCAATAAATGGACTGCCACCACTCCCAACGTCTTGCTCTGAGCAGCATGCTGGAACTTCTCTCACATGCTCGAGAAGTCCCAGCCTGCTGCCCACAGCTGGAAACAAGGAGCGGGGAGCAGCAGTAGTCTATTTACTTGGCTGGCAGGGCTCAGCATACCCACCAGCAAAGTAAAAGATAATTCAGCAGGGGGCCCAAGCCCACATTTTGGGAGCCAGTTGTTAAAGTAGCCATGGAGGGCCCTACTTTAACAACTGGCTCCCAAAATTCTTAAAAACTTAACAACCGGCTCTTGCGAGCCTATGAGAGCCTGCTCCAGCACACCACTGGGTGTGGTTATGGGTGGGGAAATGAGCGCTCTGAAATTTACATACGTAGTTATAGAATATGACCCAGTGCATATAAATCTACGTGCCGGGATTTACGCCATGTTTTCATTGGTATAAATGGATGCGCATAGTTTTAGGCATAAATCATTTGAATGTGAGAGGAATATTTGTTGGTGCTTCAGTTGGAGCTTCATTGGATATGTGAAGTGAAGATTTGATTTTCTCGGCCACATACAACTGTTATGTGTATAATATAAAAAGAGAGTTACAGATTGAATTTATTTATAGTCCTAATTGATGCTGGTTTGATAATTAAGTGACTAATTTCAATGATATTTAACCTTGTATTGGTAGTAACGTAGTTTTAGGCACTGAGATATCAAGCGTATTCTATAACCAGTGCCAACATCTAGGTGCCAATTATAGAATACACTTAGTCAGCACTGATTTCAGCAGCGATTTTTTTAGGCGCCAGATATAGAATCTCCCCCATAGCGGCTAACTGGCTGTATTGCACGATATAGTCAGCTATCCACAAATATACAAGTGCAGGCCAGCTAGGTTTGGCGGGCAAATCAGAATGCATAAATAACAGTCCTATCTTTGCGTGCTATTAACTTAAACAACCAGTGCTGAATATTCACATAGCGAGTCAAGTTAGAGCTGGCCAAAAAAAAACCTGATATTCAATGCTGGTCACCAGGGTCAGCAAACCGAGTTACCTACCGCTGGCTGAATATTGGGGGTGAATATCCATGTACACTTGTACCTGCTTTATAGATACCAATGTACCAGTTGAAGGTCTATGTAAGGCTTCCAAAATGTACACCTCCCATGTGCTTTCCCTCTCCTGACCTCTCTCTCTCTACCCCTTTTTAAAGCATTGGTAAAAGTATCTTCCCTATAAATAGCACAGCTACTGTGGGTAACCACGGTGAAAAGGGGCAGTTTTCAACAATGCTTCTTCCATGATGGAATAGCTGTTTACTCAGGGTCGTAGCTTTGAAATCACCCTCCCCCCTTCCAGTGCAGAACCTGCTCTAAGATCAAAGAAGTCCTTTCTTTTCTTTTTTTTTTAATTATTTGTTTATTGAATTTTACAACTTATACAGACATAAGAACTGCTAAGTGAAATACAGCTTTAGAAACAAAAAATAAACGAAACATGGAATTACTTTCCTCAAAATCATAACATTTAGCTTCATTAGACCACAATAAAAGAAGGAGGTAGGAATTTGTGAAGATTATACTATATTATTTCTAAATTATTAAAGAATTGATGGCCCCATCATTCTCGTGTGCAAGTCCTTTCATTTAATCTAGGTACTTCTACAATGATCTGGGTGGGTAGACCCATAAGAACATAAGAATATGGCCCATCTAGCCCAGTATCCTGTTTCCACCAGTGGCCAACCCAGTCAGAAGTACCTGACAGAAACCCAAATAGTAACAACATTCCATGCTACCAATCCCAGGGCAAGCAATGGCTTCCCCATGTCTGTCTCAATAGCAGACTATAGATTTTTCCTCCAGGAACTTGTCCAAACCTTTTTTAAACCCAGATATGCTAACTACCATTACTGCATCCTGTGTCAAAGAGTTCCAGAGCTTAACTATTCGTTGAGTAAAAAAATATTTCTTCCTATCTGTTTTAAAAGTGTTTCCCTGTAACTTCATTGAGTGTCCCCTAGACTTTGTACTTTCTGAAAGAGTAAAAAATCGATTCAGTTCTATTCAT
Organism: Microcaecilia unicolor; assembly: GCF_901765095.1. Taxonomy (NCBI): domain Eukaryota; kingdom Metazoa; phylum Chordata; class Amphibia; order Gymnophiona; family Siphonopidae; genus Microcaecilia; species Microcaecilia unicolor. The sequence goes on along the minus strand of NC_044039.1, from coordinate 181,906,653 downwards.
TCTACACCTAGATCTTTTGGTTATTCCAGAATAAATAAAGCTTCCAATGTGGCTTAGCTTCATTATCTCTCCTCATGATAGTTCCAGGACTGCAAAAATATTTATAGTCTTGGATGAGACCAGACTAATTCAACCCTCCTTCTTGCTCACTTTCCTTCTCTAACTAGGCAAATAATATATATGCTTGAAAAAGAGGGAACAGTCTCTTGAAGAAACTTCAGTACCATCAGAAAGTATTTCTTATACATATACTGCAAGATTCTGTAAAGCTCACCCAAATTTATGTGCACAGAACTTAATTGGTTCAATTAGCCAATTAACAGCAATAATTGGGCATTAACAATCAATTATTGTTAATTGACACCAATTAGGATTTGCACACACACATCTGGTTGTGCACTATTCTATAAGGCAGTGTGCCTAACTCCCATAGCGCGTATCTCAAAAGGGAGCAGAGGAGCATGGGCATGTCAGAGGCATTCTAAAAATTTGCAAACATAGTTATAGAATACTGGATCAGCACGCCTAGCTTGGGCACCAGCATTTGCACCAGGTTTCAAGTAGTAGGTGTAAGTCTGGTGCCCATGGGGGGGCCCTTTTACTAAACGGTTGGCATGCAGCAACAGGCTTGCTATGCGCCAAATCAGAGCTACTGCCGGCCTAACGTGGGCACCAGCAGTAGTTCTGCCCCCAGCTCATGCCATTTCTGGTGCCACAAGCAGCCCGATTACCACCGGGTTAGCGCGGGAGCCCTTACCACTACCTCAATGGGTGGCTGTAAGTGCTTCCCCTGAAATGGGTGCACAGCAAGTGCGAACTTATCGCACGGCCAGTTCTTTTTTTGGCCTTTTTACATGATGCGGTAAAAAGGTTCTCGGCGTGCGGCAAAAACACCCTCTGCCACTAGCGCAGGGCTCCTTTTACCGCAGCTTGGTAAATGAGCCCCATAATTAGGTATGAGATTCACACTTAAGCATTCATCTATTAAGGGCGCACACCCTGTAGAGAATAGCAGCTGCCCAGCAAGGGGGGCTATGAAATCCCAGCCAGGCTTCGCACCCTTCATAACCTGGTTATTCAGTATGCATCCTAAGGGCGATATGAGGTGGCCGTACCCCTTTACAAACAGGTTTTGGAAGATCTGGAGAGAAACTCTGGCCATGATCACCCTGATGTTGCCACAATGCTCAACATACTTGCATTGATGTACAGGTTAGTATTTTGAGATTCCTATAAGCTGCTTCTCTTAATATTGGTCTTTGAACTCAGGATTTTAGCAGTAATGGAGCAAAATGCTTACATTTCTCAAAATTGTGCCTGACAAATAAGTAAACATTATTGACTTATAAGTATATTCACTCTGCAGCTCCTCAGTATCTCTCCGCTCTCATCTCTCCCTACATTCCTCCCTGGGAACTCCGTTCACTGGGTAAATCTCTCTTATCTGCACCCTTCTCCTCCACTGCTAACTCCAGACTCCGTTCCTTTTATCTTGCTGCATCGTATGCCTGGAATAGACTTCCTGAGCCGGTACGTCAAGCTCCATCTCTGGCCGTCTTCAAATCTATACTAAATACTCACCTTTTTGATGCTGCTGTTAACTCCTAACCCTTATTCACTTGATAAAGTAAGGGTTCTGAACATCCTCACTTTAATATTCCCTTATCTCTTGTTTGTCCTGTTTGTCTGTCCTAATTAAATTGTAAGCTCTGTTGAGCAGGGACTGTCTCTTCATGTTCAAGTGTACATTTTCAAATCATCTTAAGCTTTAATTGTGGCCTTTTCATATGAATTGGCTGGCATATTCATGTTCTTTGTCCTTTCCATTACAAAAACGAGACTGGGAGTCATAACAGAAAAAGAGACCTTTTTGTTGTCAGAGGCAGAAAGAACCTTTGACATTGTGACTTTTGCAGGCATTGCCACTGACTGATTTATCTAACTGCTCAGCACTCCTTGTTAAGCTACTCTGCAAGCTTTATCAATCATATTATACTCCTGAAGGAAGAACTGAAGAGGACACGAAAAGAGATGTCAAAACCTAGTAAAGTTTTTAAAGAAGAATTATTAAATTGAAGCTGTACACTGTAGACCTTGGATTAGTTAGTTTGTATTTAAACACAAATGATTTATAGGAGCAGCTGTCTTTTCTTTTCGTTTCTTTTTGTGCCTCTTAAACGTTTCTCTTTGGTGCTGGTTTGTGGACAGCTAGAATAAATAGCGGCTCTGTGCTTATATAGGCTACAGGTTTACAGAAGTAGATCAATTCTCATCAATTCTACCATCTGGACCAGGTGGAAAGCTGGAACTTCGCAGCAAGCATCGAAACTAGCAGGAAAAGTATGAAAAGCAAAATTAAATTTTAAGGAAGGAAATGTGCCTGTAAAATGTAAAAATGTGCCTACCTAACCCTTCACTACCCCAATTGCAAAGGTATAAAATACAAATCTTCACATACCACCAGCCTCTCCTTTATAGGCACACAACTTTGGAACTCACTACCCAAAGACCTGAAACTCACAGAAAACTACCTACAATTCAGAAAAAAACCTGAAAACACATCTTTTCAAGAAGTCTTTCCCCCCTGGATCTGCCTAATCCCACAGCACCATACATCACGAAAAGTTCAGAAATGGAAAACAATAATATTAACCTCTCTCACAATATTCTAATATATCAACCTAAGCATTTATTATACTTCTGTATTATGTACTAGACTTCTACAAATCTAAATGTTGTAACCGCCTTTTTAGCAATATGTAAGCCACATTGAACCTGCCATACGGTGGGAAAATGTGGGATGCAAATGCAATAAATAAATAAATAAAATTTTCATAGGGATTTGCTGTCAACTAAATTGAACACAACTGAGTATGGGATTTTTTGAAGGATGGCAATTCTGAATCTGAAATCAGATTATTTGAAAGTAAGGTCACCATCAAGATGTCTCTAGCAGAGTTAAGGTATAGTGATGCTGACTCCATCTCAGTTTTCAAATAATTTGGTCTACCCCCTTGCATTTACGGCCATCTTTTTCGATAATACGGTTCCGGCCAGCTGTAGCGCCGCCGCCAACATAGATCGCCAGCGATCTATTTGGCCGGCGACGTTCGATTATGCCCCTCTAAGTCACTCAGGGCCAGATTCAGTAAATAACGCTCAAATGTAGGCACTGGGAAAAATCCATATTAAGCATTATTCTATAAAGGGTGCTCCGAGCTGAGTGACCTTTAGAGAATAGTGCTTAGAGCAGATTCCTACACCCAAATTTGGGGATGAGGACTTACGCCAGCTGAAACTTGGTGTAAATCCTGGTGCACAAGTTGGGTGCATTACCTGGTATTCTAAAACAGTGCTCCTAAATATTTGGAACACCCTTCCCATGGTCATGCCCCCTTTTGGATTGCATATGAGAAACTTTGGATATGCAGCATTATAGAATAGCGTGTTGGCAGATGCATGGGTAAATTCAAATTGAGTGACCCAAAACATTCGCAGATGCTATTGAAAAACAATATCAAACTTGTGAGGTTTCTGTTAGGAGGGGCATGGTTGAGGAGTTTTCGAGGGGTTTGTTTTGGGTGCACCAATATGGCAGCTGCTCAGGAAAACCAGTTTCAGATTTTGACGTCATGCCATCTCCTGTCTTATTAAACCTCCTTGATCCAACCAAGCTGTGCCATGTTTTTCCTTACTTCATTTCCTAAGGATTTCTGGAATAAAGTTTTCACTTGGCTGTTGCTGGGTAGGATATTTGGATGGAACAAATACTGTTTTAATGAATTTTACTTCCAGGTTATAGGCAAAAAAGGAGAACATTTTAGAAGGGGCCATAGATTTTCCAAAGAAACCATCTAGTCAATATCCAGCCTTCAATGGTTAGCATTTTTTAAATGCTATCATCAAGGGCTAATTTAGACTTGGATTTTCAATGTTGGGCCATATCCGGCTGAATGTCCAGATCATCAGAAGTTACTGGAAGCTATCCAGATATTGTCAATATTCACTGACAGTACCCAAACATCTATCCAGGTAAGTTAGGACTTCTAGTTATGCAGTCCAACCTTCCCACATCGTTACCTGGACATTGGCACTGAATATTGGTGGTGCCCAACTCCAGGCTCTGTCCCAGACCACCCCAGCACTGACTGGATAGTGCTGCAGAGCTTTCAGCAGATATTAAGTGGTGCTTTCTGATTTGCCACTAGCCCCCTGATTCTGTAAAGGTCGCCAAATAATTGGCTTTTTAACAAGCAATTATTGGCACTAATTAGATTTAATTGGGACCAAAGCGCATAAAGTAAGGTGCTGGATCTGCACCTAAAATTTACGTGCATTCCAAAAAAGTAAGCATGGAAATTGGAGGTCATGGGTAATTCAGGGTGGAACTGGGGCATGGTTTTGAGTTACGCATGTAATTACAGAATAATGGTGCTTTGCACCTAAATCTAGGTACAAACATTTATGCACGACTATCCGCTTAAGCATGTGTCATATAAACTGTCCTGAACTTTAGGCGCAGCTTATAGAATACTGCTTAAACAGGTTTTTTTTCCAGTGCCAGTTCTTTAGGTACCATTTATAGAATTCACTCCTAAATGTCTGCCTGGACCCCCCATCAGCGTAAGTTAGCTTAATAGTCCTCGGTTAACTCAAGCTGAATATCGACCAGTGTAGCTATATCTAAATATAATTGTTCAGGAGAAAAAACAGCTCTATATACTAAAGGGTTTTCTCCCTTTGGTTTCTATGGGGATAATGTTTTATTACTTTGTCCCAGGGCTCTGTGTTATTCAACAGATGATGGCATCTGCCTCGTGTACACAGACATGCACCAGGGATCCTTCTGTAACACTGCAATCATGGACCTTTCATCCAGTCTTTTTATTTGTTTAATGCTATCTCTACTCTTTGTATATATATATATATATATAGATCTGAGTACGTAAGCAGCACTTAGAAAATAATACATACACTGGCCTATTCCTCTGGGGAAAAGAATTATGTTTACACTCAATGGTAAAACCGCATGGGGAAGAGTACTAAAACATTCCCACCCTGTTTTTCAAATCTTGGGAATACAGAGCCTCAAACAATTCTGTAATAGGGAGAGATATGAAGAGCTTTGGATAAGAACAGAAAAGGCAAATCTCTGGGCACAGTGAGAAAGAGGGGTGACATGATACAGATGTTCAAATATTTGAAAGGTATTAATCTGCAAATGAACCTTTTCTGGAGACGGGAAGGTGGTAGAACTAGAGGACATGAATTGAGGTTGAAGGATGGCGGACTCAGGAGTAATGTCAGGAAGTATTTTTTCACAGAAAGGGTGCTAGATACATGGAATGCCCTCTCGCGGGAGGTGGTGGAGATGAAAATGGTAATGGAATTCAAACATGCGTGGTATAAACACAGGACTTTTTTTGTGCCAGTACGTACCGGTACGGCGTACCGGCACCTTTTTTTCCCCGGCGAGTCCTGCACCCTTCCTCTCACTCCCCTTCTTTTTTTACGAACTCAGCAGCACAAATGGTACAGTGATTAAGAGAGGCTGGCAGTGTCGGAGCTTCCCTCTTCGAATCCCGCCTATGCAGAAACAGGAAGTTGAAACAAAGTAGGCAGGACTCGCAGAGGGAAGCTCCGAAGCTGGCAGTCTTTCTTTATTGCTTCACTGGCTGGCAGGCAGTGGAGAAGGAGGATGGGCTGGGGGAAGAAGAATCGATGGACATGGATGAGAGGGGAGGGCAGGGGAGAGAGGAGAATCGCTGGACATGGATAGGAGGGGAAGGAAGGGGAGAGGAGAATCGCTGGACATGGATGGGAGGGGAGGGCAGGGGAAGAGAGAATTGCTGGACATGGATGGGAGGGGAGGGGTGGGCAGGGGAGACAGGAGACATGCTGGACATGGGAGGGGTGGGTAGGTAAGAGAGACTTGCTGGACATGGATGAGAGGCGAGGACAGATGAGAGAGGAGAATCACTGGACATGGATGGGAGAGCAGGGGAGAGAGGAGAATCACTGGACATGGATGGGAGGGGAAGGCAGGGAAGAGAGAATTGCTGGACATGGATAGGAGGGGAGGGCAGGGGAGAGAGGAGAATCACTGGACATGGATGGGAGGGGAAGGCAGGGGAGAGAGTAGACATGCTAGACATGGATGGGAGGGGAGGGCAGGGGAAAGAGGAGAATCGTTGGACATGGATGGGAGGGGAGGGCAGGGAAGAGAGAATTGCTGAACATGGATGGGAGGGGGCAGGGGAGAGAGGAGAATCGCTGGACATGGATGGGAGAGGATGGCAGGGGAGAGAGGAGAATCACTGGACATGGAGGGGAGGGGAGGGCAGGGAAGAGAGAATTGCTGGATATGGATGGGAGGGGGCAGGGGAGAGAGGAGAATCACTGGACATGGATGGGAGAGGATGGCAGGGGAGAGAGGAGAATCACTGGACATGGATGGGAGGGGAGGACAGGGGGCAGAGGAGAATCGCTGGACATGGATGGGAGGAGATGGCAGGGGAGTGAGGAGACATACTGGACTTGGATAGGAGGGGAGGTCAGGGAAGAGAGATTCGCAGGACATAGATGGGGAGGGGAGAGAGGAAAATCGTTAGACATGGATGAGAGGGGAGGGAAGGGGAGAGAGGAGAATCGCTGGACATGGATGGCAGGGGAGGACAGGGGACAGAGGAGAATCGCTGGACATGGGAGGGGAGGGCAGGGGAGAGAGGAGACATGCTGGAAATGGATGGAGAAGAGAGCAATAGATAGAGGAGAACTGCTGGACATGGATGGATGGAGGAGGTGGCAGGGAGAGAGGAGAAATGCTGGACCTGGATGGAGGAGAGGGGAGAGAGAATTATTGCTTTATATGGATACAGGGGAGGGAAGAGACAGGAGAAATCCATGTCAGGCGATTCTCCTCTCTCCCCTGCTCTACCCTCTCATCCATGTCCAGCGATTCTTCTTCCTCCACCCCATCTTCCTTCTCCACTGCTTTCCAACCAATGTATATAAGTTGGCATTTGAATTAACTGTGGGTTTTTCATCTGTACTTCATCAATTGAGAGTTTGTTCCAGTTTGTTTTAAGTTACTTCATGATGTGGTCTGGGGTTTTTGTTTGTTTGTTTGTTTGTTTGTTTTTGGGTTTTTTTGTGAGTGGAAGTCTGATCCCTTGTTTACCTAGCCCTCTAACCTTAAGGTTGGCCCTGATCCTGGTCCCACCAAATAAATTCTTTATGTGCCCATTTTCCCACCATTCTGGGCTGTGACTAGGCAGCTGCCTAGCTCACCAATACAACAAGGAGGTTTACATGGATAAAGTTGGATCAATAATAACACCAACTCCCCTGTTTACAAAGCTGAACTAGCGGCTGTCGTTGCGGTAATGCTGATACAGCCTATTCACTAATGGGCTGCGTTGGCATTGCTGCGCGGCGTTGTAAACAAAGGAGCAAGTGATTTAATTTTCTGGACAAACGGTATATCAATTTCCATCAATCGTGCAGAATTTAGGAAAGGATAAATGTTGTTGCCCACTTTATAGAATTACCCCAAATGTGGACGGTCCCCGCTACTTAGAGCTTTTAATCCAAGCAGAACAGAGAGTCCAGACACATGAAACAAATTAGAGCTAAGGCAGCAAGACCATAACTGAAACTGAGGCTATAAATTAAATATCATCAAACAAGATGTTGGGATCATTAACTCTTTAAAAGGAAGCGGTAAATCAGATGGGTATGTGCAGTTTACTGATAAATCAGCAGTTAAAACCCATCGTCAGCTGAAAGCAGCATCCAGGAAGAATTGCAAGAATGCAATTTCTGTATCGGAAAAACTGTGAGCATGTCTACTTAAAATTTCCATAGCGAGTCAGCAGGCCTTTCGCATTGTTTTCCTGTAAAGCTCAATAAAACAACCTCCATCACTAATTTTTTTTAATAAGGTTTCTCTGAGAAAAAGCTCCAGCAGGTGCCTGATGAAATTATCAGCAATAGTCTTTCAGAGCAAGGACAAGAAATGTTAAGAGGGCTTCACTTCACAGCACAGGGAGAATGGTATGCTCTGCCAGGCAGAATATCCCTGGCTCAGTCCTCAGATCAGCTGGTGCCAAGGAGGAGGTGGAGGCAGCATTCACAGCCCCAGGGAGTGAGTCGATCATTTCTCAGGGGTGATACCTGGTACCACACTAGGGGACCCGATGCTCAAGCATTTGTGCCACAGCGCAGAACCGTACAGCGTAACAACAGTGCAGAAAAATAGCTAACCAATGCTTGAAGCTAATTATATTTACATTTTATGAGCACTGAAATTGCACTAAGAAACCAAAAGGGGAACTGCGTGCCTAGAACATGTGCACAAGGTTTTTGCTGGAAGCAGGGCTCTTGATCACACGTCCAGACGGAACTGAAAGTGCAGGCACACATCAGTGCTGTTCTTCTGCGCTTTAAATATGAGCCTTTTGTGGCAGGCAGGGCCAATAAAGGTATGAGGAGACCAGGAAAGAAAAGGTTGGTAGGCAGAAAAGTACTGTAGTTTTCCCTATTCTACAATAAAGAAGGAAAAGGGGGGGGGGGGGGGGGGGGGGGAATTGTCCTTGCCTGAGCAAGTAGGCTGGAAGGTAGAGGTCCTGGGAGCAGGGGCGTAGCTATGGGGGGCCACAGGGGCCTGGGCCCCCGCAAATTTCATCCAGGCTCCTGGTTTTGGCTGGCGAAGGTCTCCAACCCCCACCAGCTGAAGCCTTCTTCAGCGCCCGTCTCCAGCGCAGCCGCGTTCCTGACCTGCCCTGCTTTTCTTTCTTCTTGCTCCTCCTGTCCTGTGTACGCTGACGCTCTTTCTCAGTTTCACGTAAAGGAGTGACAGCTTGCACAGGACAGGAGGAGCAAGAAGAAAGAAGAGCAGGGCAGATCAGGAACACGGCTGCGCCAGAGACCGGCGCTGAAGAAGGCTTCAGGTGGTGGGGGTTGGGGACCCCCGCCAGCAAAGGTATTTGTGACTCGGTATTTGCGAGGCGAGGGGGGTGTGAGGATGCACGAGGCAGTGGTGGGGGCGGCAGGGCGGCACTCAAAATGTGCCCCCAACCTCGGGCTCTGGCCCACCGTAAGGTCTGGCTACGCCCCTGCCTGGGAGGAGGAACAAGTAAGAAGCAAAGCCCAGGAAGCTGGCCAGGCACACAGCTTGGGGAACACAGAGGAGGACTATGGGAGTTGTAGTTCCCTCTAAATGAGCAGAGGATTCCTTGACTGCATAGCAGGTAGTGTGAGAGGGGCAGACAGGCAGCCTGGGAGCTGTTCACAGCAAGGGAAGCAATCAGTTGTTAGCTACCTTCCATCTGGGGAGCAGGGCGGGGCGGACTGACCATTCAGGCAACCAGGCAGTGCCCGAGGGCCCAGATGCTCTAGGGGGCCCAGAGGCTCTGTCTGGTTGCCTGCTGCCACCGGCAGTCCTACCTTGAAGGGCCCTGGTGGTCTAGTGGCTTCTTCGGGGGCAGCCGGGCGGGAAAGAATCCAAACAAGAGTTGTCCTGCACGCTGCCACTAGTGTGCACAGGGCTGGCACTGACTTGTTTTTAAAATGGCTTCTGAGCCTTCCTGCCGCAAGCTCATGAGACACCATATATAGAATCTCCCCCTGTATGTATAAATGTTTAGAATACTGACATATATGCATGACTGTGTGCACATATGCACGTAAATGCCAAAAGTCCACCTTACGAACAAGAACCTAACGTAGGCATAACTCTATATCATGGTTTAACGATGAACTGAAAAAAAACTAAAAACACAATCCAGGAAACTAGAACGAGCATGGAAAAAAAATAAAAGATGAACACACACTCAATGCATGGAAACAGATACAAAGAAAATACAAATACGCAATAAGACAAACCAAAAGGACATACTATAAAACTAAAATAGGGCCTGACTACAAAGACACGAAGAAACTATACCAACTTGTGAACAAATTACTAGACACCACAGCGGTCACTGCAACCTATACAGACATTCCATCTGCAGATAAACTCACTAAATACTTCAAAGAAAAAAAATCACAAATCTATGCAAAACACTACCTCAGGACAATACTGATACCAAAAACTTCATCAATAGTTTGGACCCAAACCCTGGAGAATAACCAACTGACTGAACTTGGTCAAACTTCACGCCCCTCACTGTCGAAACAGTCACCCAAGCGCTCAAAAGGTTTTCCAGAACCCACTGCAAACTAGATAACTGCTCCAGCTACCTTTTAAAATCTGCCCCTGAACGCTTCATAACAGACCTTACATCCCACCTAAACTACATGCTCCAACAAGGTCTTTTCCATGAGGAATATTGCAACATCCTACTCACCCCAATTCCAAAAGATACCAAGAAAAAAAAAAAACGAACTTGCCTACTACTGCCCAGTTGCAGCTATCCCACTAGCAGTCAAACTGATGGAGAGCATGGTGACCAAACAGATTACTGACTACATGGACAAGTTCTCATTACTACATGAATCACAATTGGGATTTCGCCCCCTCCATATTACCGAAACTGTGTTAGTCACTCTCCTGGCCAAATTCAAGCAGGAAATAGCCATAGGCAAAAGCATACTTCTCCTCCAATTCGATATGTCGAGCGCATTCGACATGGCAAACCACAACATACTACTAAGACTCTTAGACTACTTCGGGATTGGTGGAAATATACTTAGCTGGATCAAGGGTTTTCTAACCACCAGAACATACCAAGTGAAATCAAACTTAAACATATCACCACCTTGGAAAGCAGACTGTGGAGTACCTCAAGGATCACCACTATCACCAACACTTTTCAATATAATGATGATCCCACTGGTCAAGTCATTATCAAAGCAAAGCAAGGCCTCAACCCGTATAAATGTAACAAAAAAAAATCTACGCAGACGATGTCACAATATACATTCCCTTCAGACATGATCTAACAGAAATCACCAATGAAATCAAACTCAGTTTGAACACCATGGACTCATGGGCCAACTCTTTTCAACTGAACACTGAAAAAACACACTGCCTCATCCGCTCATCTCAACACAACACGTACAAACCCACAACCTTAATCACCCCAGACCACATCCTCCCTATCTCAGACAATCTGAAAATACTCGGCATTACAATCGACCGCAACCTCACATTCGAGAGCCAACTGAAGAAAATGTTCCACTCAATGTGGAAACTTAAACACGTAAAGCCTTTCTTCCGGAGGGAAATATTTCGCAACCTTGTACAATCAATGGTACTAAGCCATGCAGACTACTGCAATGGAATCTATGCAAAAAACAACTCACAAAGAAACTCCGGACCGCTTAAAACACAGCAGCCAGGCTGATATTTGGTAAATCGTGATTTGATAGTGCCAAACCCCTCCGAGAAAAACTGCACTGGCTTCCAAGCAAAGAACGTATCACCTTCAAAATCTGCACCCTGGTCCACAAAATTGTCTACGGCCAAGTCCCAGGATACATGACAAACCTCATAGACCTACCAATCAGAAACATGACCAGATCATCTCGAACCTCCACTATCCAAACTGCAAAGGACTCAAATACAAAGCAACCTAAGCATTCCGGCTTCTCCTACATAAGCACACAACTATGGAACGTATTGCCAAAAGCTGTGAAAACAACCTACGACCACCTAAACCTCAGGAAATCACTAAAAACCTACCTATTCAAAAAGGCATACCCCACCGACCCAACATAAATACCGACACTCTGCATGCCACACAGCAAAACCAAAGCTCGTAATGGACCTTTCCTCTCCTCAACCCCCACTATACTTGAAACACATGTACCTTTACTCGACCACAATATCACCTTTGTATTTGTTTCTCTACTGGACTTGGCGAATGCCTTTATGGTACTATGTAAGCCACATTGAGCCTGTAAATAGGTGGAAAAATGTGGGATACAAATAATAATAAGTACCATTCTTTAAATACCACGTGTCATATATAGTGCCTATCTTACAAGTAGGCATGCATACAGGCAGAATCTGGGCCAACACACACTTTCACGCATTTAAGGGTGAACATTTATACCAGCTCTATGGCTGCTGTAATCACACGTATCTAACTGCATATGCAAGAAGTCTATAAAAGAAAATAGGCACTTAATTTTCTTTATAGAATAGACACTACATACAGCAATAAGGGGGTAATCCTATAACAGTGGCAATCTAGAGCAAAAGGGTAGGGTAAAGGCGTTCTGGGAGCATGGCTGCAAATACGTATAGATTCTATGTACAGTCACTATAGATGTTGAATCTCTCTATACTAGCATAACACAAACAGAAGCAATTGAGATGATAAGAAATATGCTTAGAGATACAGATTTCCATGAATTCATCATGGAACTAGTACATAAGTGTTGCCATACTAGAACAGACCAAAGGTCCATCAAGGCCAATATCCTGTTTCCAACAGTGGCCAATCCAGGTCACAAAATAGTAAAATAGATTTTATGTTGCTTATCCTAGAAATAAGCAGTGGATTTTCCCAAGTCCATCATAATAATGGCTTATGGACTTTTCTTTTAGGAAATTATCCAAACCTTTTTTAAATCTTGCTAAGCTAACTTCTTTTACCACATTCTTTGGCAACAAATTCCAGAGTTTAATTACACATTAAGTGATGAAATATTTTCTCTCTTTTTAAAAAAAAATGTACTACTTAGTAGCTTCACTACATGCCCCTAGTCCTAGTATTTTTAAAGAGTAAGCAAGCGATTTACCTCTACCCTATCCACTCCATTCATTATTTTATAGACCTCTATCATATCTCCCCTCAGCTGTCTCTTCTACAAGCTCAAGAACCCTAGATGCTTTAGCCTTTCCTCATACGGAAGGCATCCCATCCTCTTTATCATTTTCATTGTCCTTCTCTGTACCTTTTCTAATTCCACTATATCTTTTTTGATATTTAGTGACCAAAATTGCACACAGTATTCAAGGTGCAGTCGCACCATGGAGTGATACAAATGCATTATTTTTGTTTTATTTATTTATTTATTTATTTGCTGCATTTGTATCCCACCTTATCCCACCTCCTTGCAGGCTCAAAGTGACTTACAATACATCATGAATAGTGGAAGAATGTTAGTTAATTAACATTTAGTATTGCAGGGTTTTGGTCAGCATGATGATAATAAGACAGAATAATAGTGTACAAGCAGATATTAAGAGACAATTCTAAATATAGATAGGCGATTTGTACATATTCACATTGGTTGATCTTTGTGATAGGCTTTATTAAAGAGGTGGGTCTTCAGTAATGAGCAGAAGTTCGTTCTTTCGTAGACCGATTTCAAGCTGCGCGGTAGTGCATTCCATAGCTGCGTGCTCAGGTATGTGAAGTTTGACGCATGCATTAGTTTGTATTTCATTCCTTTGCAGCTGGGGAAGTGCAGATCGAGGAATGTGCGGGATGATCTTTTGGTATTCCTAGGTGGTAAGTCGATCAGGTCTGACATGTAAGCTGGTGCGTCTCCATGGATAATTTTGTGAACTAATGAGCATACCTTGAAAGCGATACGTTCCTTAAGTGGGAGCCAGTTTAGTTTTTCTCGTAAGGGCTTAGCACTTTCAAATTTTGGTTTGCTGAATATAAGTCTAGCTGCAGTGTTTTGGGCTGTTTGGTGTTTCTTGATTATTTGTTCTTTGCATCCGGCATATAGTGCGTTGCAATAGTCTAGATGACTGAGCACCATTGATTGTACCAGGTTGCGGAAAACACTCCTTGGGAAGAAAGGTCGTATTCTTTTTAATTTCCACATTGAGTGGAACATCTTCTTGGTTGTGTTTTTCGCGTGGTTCTCTAGTGTTAGGTGTCGGTCAATGGTCACTCCAGGAATTTTTAGGGTTTCTGAAACAGGAAGGTTTAGGGTTGGTGTATTAATGGCGGTGAATTCTTTCTTGTTATGTTGGGAGGTGAGTATTAAGCATTGGGTTTTTTCTGCGTTGAGTTTTAGCCGAAATGCATCCGCCCAGGAATGCATGATATCAAGACTTTGGTTGATGCCATTGGAAATTTCTTTTAGGTCTTGTTTGAATGGGATGTAGTTCGTTACGTCATCCGCATAAATGTATGGATTAAGGTTTTGATTTGATAGTAATTTTGCCAGGGGTATCATCATTAAATTGAATAGGGTCGGCGAGAGGGGGGATCCTTGTGGTACTCCGCATTCAGGTACCCATGCGGCTGAAATAGTCAAGTTAGATGTTACTTGGTACGATCTTGTGGTTAGGAATCCCTTGAACCAATTGAGGACGTTGCCTCCGATTCCGAAGTATTCAAGGATGTGTAATAAAATTCCGTGGTCAACCATGTCAAAAGCGCTTGACATGTTGAATTGTAGAAGTAGTATGTTCTTACCAGATGCTATCGTTTTTTGAATTTAGCCATGAGAGTTACTAATACTGTTTCGGTACTGTGGTTAGACCGAAATCCTGATTGGGAATCGTGAAGTATTGAAAATTTATCTAGATAGTTTGTAAGTTGCTTGGTCACCAACCCTTCCGTTAGTTTGGTTATTAAGGAAATAGATGCTACTGGTCTGTAATTAGTTAGTGCACTAGCATTTTTCTTTGCGTCTTTGGGTATGGGTGTGAGTAAGATGTTTCCTTTTTTCTTCGGGAAGTATCCATTTTGTAGCATGTAGTTCAGTTGTTTCGTTATGTCGTTTATGAATTGTTGAGGCGCAGATGTCATCAGGCTGTTTGGACATATATCTAGTATGCAGTGTGATTTGGCAAATCTTTTGAGCATTTGGGAGATGATGTTCTCCGATAATATCTCGAAGTTAGTCCAAGTTCTATCCGCTGGGTGAATACCAGGGACTGGGTCTAGGCAATTGAGGAGTTCCGCGTAATCAATGGTACTAGTAGGTATTTTAAGTCGCAGTTGTACTATTTTTTCGTTGAAGTATCTAGCGAGATTGTCTGCATCAGGCATGTCTTTGCTGTTGGTTGTGATTGGTGTGATATCTAATAGTTTATTCATGAGTTGGAAAAGTTTATGTGTGTCCTTGTAATTCGGTCCTAATATAGTGTAGTAATGTAGTCTTTTGGTTTGTCTTATGGTGTATTTGTATTTTCTTTGAAGTTGTTTCCAGGCGTTAAGTGTGGTATCATCTTTCTTTTTATTCCCAGCTCGTTCTAACCTTCTAACTTGTGTTTTGAGTTTTTTCAACTCTTCATTGAACCATGGTGTTGAGTTCTTTCTGCGTGAGATTCTAGTTTGGGTTGGAGCAATGTTGTCTAGTATAGATCTGCATCTGTCGTCCCATTCTAGGAGGAAATGGATTGTGTCTGTTTTTATTGTCCATTCGTTCTGGTAGATTTGTTGCCAAAATATTACCGGATCTATTTTTCCTCTTGTTGTGTAGGTTTTCCGTTCCTTTCCTAATAATACCTAACATTCTATTTGCTTTATTAGTCGCTGCTGCTGCACTCTGAGCAGAGGGTTTCAACGTTCCACCAACAATGACACCTAGATCCTTTTCCTGGTTGGTAACTCCTAATGTGGAACTTTGCATCATGTGGCTATAGTTTGGGTTCTTCTTTCCCACATGCATCACTTTGCAACTATAGCCCTGAAAGAAAACTGGCCAAAAATATCTCCTGGCTGGTTAAGTTATTTGTTCGGGGCTGATATTCAGCAATACTCACATACCGCTAAACATCACCACAGACTGCTAAATTCAATGCTGGCTATTTTGTGAACAATCCAGGGACAGAGTCCGCACTAATGCATTTAAATGCCAATATTCAGCACTTAAACACCCAAGTGTAGTGGTTAAAATCTGGTCCTATCTTTATCGGTTCTTTCTTTATACGATGTTACTTATGCTGTTAAGTGCTCAATATCTCACAACTTCAAAAGAGATAGCTGGCCACATAAACCTGGATATTCAATGCTAATGCACGGACATAGCCCAGCCTTGAATATCCAAGAATAATACCACTGGTGGCTAAAAAATCATTCATTGCTGCTAGCTGAACATTGACCCCTTTCTGTTGTGAAAGTCATTTTTACAAACAAATGAAAAGTACAGCCATGAGGGCAACCATGGCACCTTCTATTACTAACATGTATGTCACTAAGAGGTCCTTTTACTAAGGCACTCTAGAAAGTGGTCAGCGCTGCGATTAACAAATGAGTTTGCCACGTGCTCCGGCCGTTTTCTAGCTTGGCTGAAAAATGGCCGCAGTTGTTTTTTTTTATGGCCACATGATAATTTCCCCATTAGCATGAGGCCATTACCTCCGTGCTACTCCTGCACTAATTGGGTGCAGTGCTGTAATGTGCCAGTGCTACCTGATTAGTGCAGGCATGCCTACTCTGCACCCCAGACACACCTCCTGCAGCAAAAAATAAAAACTATTTTTTACCACGGGAGTAGTTAGCGCTGCTGACCAAATTACCACAGGATGCCTCAGCATATCCCACAGTAGTGCCCATTTTACCGTATTGTAGGCCATCATTAGGCCTACTGCACCTTAGTAAATGGACCCCTAAATTTGAAGAATAGTACCTTCATAGAGAACATTTGCTTATGACAACGATACATTGATGATATATTTTTGTTTTGGCAGGGTAGTAAAAAAGGTCTGTTTGAATTCCTTGATTGGTTGAATAAAAGAGATCCAAATCTGAAATTTCAAATGAATTATAACACTAGGGACCCTGTTTACTAAGGTGCGCTAGCGTTTTTAGCAAGCGCTAATGCTAGAGACACCCATAGGAATTTATGGGTGTCTCTAGTATTAGCATGCATTAATTTTTAGAGTAGCTACAACATGGCTTAGTAAACAGGGCCCTAAATAAATAACCTTTCTGAATAATCAAATATACCAAAGGAAAGTTTGATTTAAAAAAAACAGATGTAAATAAATTTTTGCATTAAACCAGCTGCCACAACTCAAAAGAATCTGTCTTATAGCCAATTTTTCAGAGTTAAGAGATTATGCTCTGATTATGCTGATTTTAGAAATCAGTCAGAAATTATGGGTTGAATGTTTTTAGAGAGGGGGGATCCAAAACAATGTATTAAAGATGGATACAGGAGAGCAGAATGTGCAGACAGAAAGTCATATCTGCAACCTAGTAATAAGAAAAATGAAGAAAGGGTAGTATGTACCTTTATCATTTATCTAAAGATATAGTTAGGATTCTGAAAAAACATTGACACATCATCCAAGGTGTAGAGCATTCTTCCACAATCAATTTACTAGTGGCATACAAAAGAGTCAGAAATCTGAAGGACATGTTAGCACCTTGCACTTTACCTAAGCTGGTTAACCAGAAGACAACTCTGCCCAAGGGACAGTAGCGTAGACAGGTTGAGGGCGCGGGAGGAACGGTGAGCAGACTGCTGACGGTACCGGTGCATATTTTAAATGCGACAAATCGCGTGAAAAACAGGCACCGGCGCTGTCGGAAGTCCATTTGGGGGAGCATCCACTCCCCTGGCAACCCACCTAGCTACGCATCTGGACACTGGAAATGTGATTCCTGCTCAATAGGTCATGTCAATTTGAAGATTAAGTCATTCTCTCAGCACACAATAGGAGAGGTTTATGAATTAAGACACTTTTCAAATTGCAAAAGTGAGAAAGTGGTTTATTTAGCCATCTACTCTTGCAATCTTTTATATGTGGGAAAAACAAAATGATAATTTAATAGAAGATTGATTGAACATAACAGTGCCCTTAAAAGGGGCACATCAGTCAAACCACTAGTGGAACATTCACTCTTGAACAAACATAGCTTTGATGATTTCAGGGTTGGTTTTTTTTTATGTTGTTGTTTCTATGCCACATCCATCATGGAAAACGGAGATGTTGACGCATTGCTCTTGAGGGTTGAACAACAATTCATTTTTACATTTAATACTGTTATACCATGTGGATTAAATCAAGGAGAAGATCTTAGTGCTTTTATGATATGGTTCATACGTGATTGTATCACTCTCTGTCATCTGCTTGAACATTGAAAACATACTGTTATTTCATTTTAATTATGTATGTCTATTTTGTTATCAGATGAATGTATTATGTATTATCCCCGGATTCTGTACAGGTCGCCCAAATATGAGCGCCAAGATTTGGGTGTGGATCCCAGATCTGCGTGTAAACTAATTAGTCAATTAGGCAGTAACGATCAATTATCAGAGTTAACAAGCATGCAATTGGCAGTAATTAGGAGTTGCATACAGTAAAACAGAACAAGTGTGATTCCATAGTAACACAGGGTCCAATATTCAATTGGTGCAAATAATTGGATTTCAACAAGCAATTATTGGCACCAATTGGAATCAATTAAGCTGTATGTGTCTAAATGTATGCACAACCCAAAAGAGGAGGTGTAGAAATGGGAGGGTTATTTATTTATTTATTACATTTGTACCCCGTGCTTTCCCACACATGGCAGGCTCAATGTGGCTTACATAGTAACAATATAATGAATTACAAAGTTATGGATGGTTCAGGGCGGATCATGGGCATGGTTTTTGGTTACGCCACAATTATAGAATAAGGGGGTTCTGCATGTAAATTTAGACGGGGTCATTTGCACTATGTTTTTGTTGGTGCAAATGGACACACCTACATTTACGCATTATCTCCAGGACTTAAGAGTTATTCTATAAACCGCACCTAACTTTAGGTGCAGCTTATAGAATAGCACTTTAAGCGGGGTTTTCGGCACTGATTTCATAGGAGTGATTTATAGAATTCACCCCTAAATGTGTATTCTGGGCATGCCTAGCCCTGCCCATGACATGCCAGACCACGCCCCTTCACTATTTGCACACATTTGCATTGAAGCCATGCATATCCCAGCTATGTAAAATGAGATCTTAAACATTTATGCAGCATAAATATTTTAAGTGCTGATGTATGCACATCTCAAATGTGAATAGCCCTTATAAATGATCACCATAGTGTATTATTTCTAATAACCATTGCGTGTTTGTTTTTCTACTCCTGCCATCTAAGTGGATTAGTGGATGAATCAGTTTTAGCATATATACTGTTGTATTTTCAACTATTTTAATTTTTTTTTTTTACTGATACACTGCCACATGTGAGTGTGTTAATGTTTTGTAGTAGTTTACATAAAGTTTTTTTGAATGTGAATGAATGGTCATGTGACCTCGGCATTGGTATATTAGAATGACTGTTTCCTTCGGTTGTGTGCTGGAGAAGGCAATCTGGAAAGGTTGGGGGGGGGGGGGGGTTGTTCATTTGCAAGGATCTGATATGAATCTTTTAGTGCTGAGAATCATTTTTGTGTGAGAGTTGTGTTTATATTTTTTTTTCCAGACCTGTTCTTGACTATTTTTCACCATTATGGTAACGTTGAGGGGCATTTGTGATATAATACCCAAGTGCAATTGTAGACATTTTGCTGAAAATGTCACACATTTCGTCCCAAATATAGCAAGTTTCAAATTGGAAAAACATTTTTTTTTTGTTTTGAAAATCGCTATTTTCCAGACGTTTTGTGCTCTGTATGTATATCTTTAGGTTAAAAAAAAATCATCCTAGAGAAAAACAAGCAAAAACAAGCCATAGGGATGGCTGTGTGGCACCATTCCTATTAAACTGGCCACACAGACATCCCAGCAGAGCAGAGGAGCAGCCTAGTGGTCAGTGGATTTCACATAAAGGTACCCAGGTACAAATCCCACCTTAACACCCTTATTTTGTATTGTGGGCCCTCCAGGAACACCTAAAAACTTACTGTACCTATCTGCACAGCACTACAAAAACCCTCAGGTCTGCAGGTGTCTCCTATCTATAGGTACAGCTGGTATTTTGTAGGTTTTGGAAGGCTCACAATTTCCACCACAAGTGTACTAGTTAGAGTGGGATATGGACCTGGGTCCCTTTCTCTGCTGTCCACTGAACTGACCACTAGCGTACTCCTAGGACCAGCTTGCTGCTCTAATAGGAATGGCCATAATGTTTGAAGCTGTCTCAGAGCCTGTTCTGTACTGTCACTGTCACTGTCACATCTTTGGTGGGTGGGAGGAGGTCTTTGACCACTGGGGGATTAAGAGGGGTCTTGCCTTAATCCTTCCAGTAGTCAGTTAGGACACCTTTTTGTGATTTAGTTGTGATTGAAACAGGTTCAGATGTAAACATCCAATTTGAACCCTAGATGGTTTTATTTTGTTCCATTATCACCGAAAAACGTCCATATTCTGCGCCCACCCAAAACATACCCCCAGCACGCCCCCTTTCAATTTAGATGAACTGCAGAGAAAAACATCTCAAATCTGAATTTCAAAAATCACGTCTTGGACATTTTCCCATGAAAACTGTCCATTTACTGTTTTGTGCTGTTTTGGGATGTTTTTCTCTTTTGGGTACCATTGGGTATGTGCTTGTTCTGTACCTCATGTAGTTGTTAATATTTACTTATTATAAATGTTTTATTCTGATTTTCAATGTTATGCTGGATATGTTGTTATATTTTTAAATATCAGTTATTCTATATATCAGTTATTTTCTGTATTCAGTTACTAACAGTTTATTTGACATTTATTCTAGTGAATGTTTGGTTTTATGACTTGCATTAGTTATGATTAGCATTATTTAAGATTTGTTTATATGTTTTACTAACCCATTTATCTTGTATTTATTGATGAAGCCCTACACTGGGGCAAAACATGGCCTTGTCTGGTTGTGATTTTTGTCTCCAAGTGTCATAGTACATTGGCAGTTCCATTTTAGACAGGTCATAGAATTAGGAATTGAGATGTTCAAGCCAGTGCATCTCAAGTTTCACCAGTATTTTAGATCAGAATCTGCCAACATAGAGCCTGTTCTCAAGTACAGGAGAAGTGGATGTTTATGTGTCGAGTGTATGCAGTATAAACATCCATTTCAGGAAAACGAAAGTATAACAAATTGACAAGGTCAAAGCCCCAGTCATGTTGTACAGTTGCTTTGTTATGTACAGCACACAACTGTTTAACTTTACAACCTTGAAAACATAACCAGATATTATCCCAACACTGTCACAGTGACCAGGGTTTTTTTTTTTTTTGAGGGGAGGGGGAGTTTGTTTGTTTGTTTTTAGTTGTTGGTTTTTTTGTTTGCCAGTTTGACATTTGAGGGAGAGGGGAGAAAAAAAACACTAGGAAATTAAGGGTACACCTTCCAGTGGAGTGCTGCTCAGTAGAAGCTGTTTACAAAGTCCTAAATGTTCCTGCTAGCAGGTGAAACTCCCAATATTGATCTTTCATAGTAACATAGTAGATGACAGCAGAAAAAGATCTGCACGGTCCATCCAGTCTGCCCAACAAGACAAACATAAGTGTATACCTTACCTTGATTTGTACCTGCCTTATTCAGGGCACAGACCGTACAAGTCTGCCCAGCAGTACTTCCCGCCTCCCAACCACCAGTCCCGCCTCCCATCACCGGCTCTGGCACAGACCGTATAAGTTTACCCTCCACTATCCTCGCCTCCCAACCACCAACCCCTCTTCCCCCCACCTACTCCGCCACCCAATTTCGGCTAAGCTTCTGAGGATCCATTCCTTCTGCACAGGATTCCTTTATGCATATCCCACGCATGTTTGAATTCCATTACCGTTTTCATCTCCACCACCTCCCGCGGGAGGGCATTCCAAGCATCCACCACCCTCTCTGTGAAAAAATAATTCCTGACATCTTTCCTGAGGCTGCCCCCCTTCAACCTCATTTCATGTCCTCTCGTTCTACTGCCTTCCCATCTCCGGAAAAGATTTGTTTGCGGATTAATACCTTTCAAATATTTGAACGTCTGTATCATATCACCCCTGTTTCTCCTTTCCTCCAGGGTATACATGTTCAGGTCAGCAAGTCTCTCTTCATACATCTTGGAACGCAAATCCCGTACCATTCTCTTTTCTTTCAGGACATAGACATCAGTTCCCTTCTGAAATGGGGAATAAATATCTATTAACTTGCTGCATCCTTGTCCCACCCAAGGCAAGCCCAGACCACACTCTTTGCCATTTGCGTACACTTGGGTTTGATATGTGTATATCCAGCCTTTGTAAAATGGGGACTTAGACTTTTATGCAAGATAAACCTTAAGTGGTGGTTGGTGTATATATCAAATTTTTATTTATTTATTTGGATTTTGCTAAAACCTTTTTCAGTAGTAGCTCAAGGGGAGTTATCTTCAAGTACACTGGGTAATTCCGTGTCCCTGAAGAGCTCACAATCTAGTGACCCTGTTTACTAAGCCATATTATATAATGTGCGTTAACCATGTATGCACATTAACCGTGTACGTGCTTACAATATCCCTATAGGTACCTACATGGTTAGCGCGCTGTAATTGTAGGCGCGTTAAAAACACCAACATGCCTTAGTAAACAGGTCCCTAATTTTGTTCCTGGGGTAATGGAGGGTTAAGTGATTTGCTCAAGATTAGAAGAAGCAGCTGTGAGATTTAAACCAGTCACCACTTCAAGGCCACCTCTGAATGTCAAGACTGGTGTTCTAACCACTAGGCCACTCCACTTCTAAATGGGAATAGAGCTTGTAAAATGAGGGCTATAATAAAATAATAATAAAAATGTATCTATTTTCTATGGTTTGTAGCATTGATCTGCTGTGGTTCTCTAGATTTTATGCTTGACTCAGATGAGGGAACACCAGGAATAACTTGGACCATCCAAGCCAAACATATAACTTATACATACACCCCCTAATTCTATAAAAGTCACCAAAAATTGCACATGCAAATTTGGACATGTGCACAGTTTAATAATGAGCAAATTAGTGGCAATAATTGACTTTTTAACAAGCAATGAATGGCACTAGGGAAAGGGAATGGGACTTGATATACCACCTTTCTGTGGTTTTTGCAACTACATTCAAAACAGTTTATGTATTATATACGTGTACTTAATTGTACCTGGGGCAATGGAGGGTTAAGTGATTTGCCCACAGTCACAAGGAACTGCAGTGGGAATTGAACCCAGTCCCCCAGCATTAAAGTCTGCAGCACTAACCACTACACTACTCCTCTAATTAGATTTAATTGGCATTTACACGCATAAATTGAAGCACGGGATCTGTGCCTAAAATTTACCCATGATCTGAAAAAGGGGATGGGGTGTGGAAATAGGAAGGGCATGGGCATAATGAGGGTGTTCCTCTCACGTAGACTATTGCAACTTGCTTCTAATAGGTCTCCCACTTAGCCATGTCTCTCCTCTTCAATCTGTTCAAACTTCTGCTGCACTACTAATATTCCGCCAGTGTCGTTATGCTCATATTAGCCCTCTCCTCAAGTCACTTCACTGGCTTCCTATCTGTTTCCGCATACAGTTCAAACTCCTCTTATTGACTTATAAGTGCATTCACTCTGCAGCTCCTCAGTATCTCTCTACTCTCATCTCTCCCTACATTCCTCCCCGGGAACTCCGTTCACTGGGTAAATCTCTATTATCTGCACCCTTCTCCTCCACTGCTAACTCCAGACTCCGTTCCTTTTATCTTGCTGCACCATATGCCTGGAATAGACTCCCTGAGCCGGTAAGTCAAGCTCCATCTCTGTTAGTAATGTTGTTCTTATGCTTACCTCTTTGCCACAATGTCCACTTTCTTGCATCAAGCTTTCTATCTTTGAGAATTAGGGATGCCCCAGGTAATCACAGCTTCTTTATTCTCCATAATTCTCTGAGCCAAGTGTTTTCTGGCACACCAGTGTTTTATAAGTGAATATATAGCTTCCACTGGATGGTATGTGCTATCTTATTCTTTCCTTCTGTCTGCTGGTTTTCTGACATCAGCACATTATACAAGCAAGATATACGACCATTCCATTTCAGGGCTGCAGAATCTATATTTGTTTGTTTTACCATCTTTTTCTATGCCATCTTATCTGTAGTTCAGTATCCTGTGCTGTAATGATCAATCTCTTATCTTCAGGTTTAAATTCACCTGTCCTTAACCATTCCTCTTGATCTGTTTGTGGTTTCTGAGGTAACTGTCTATATTGATTGCTGTATTTGTGCTTAAGCCAAATGTTTTATTACTTTGGCTGTTCTAATTCTTTAGAGAATGTTTTTCTTCTTATGCAAATTCTATTGCTTCTTTCCCTCGGTGTGCTGGTGGTCTTGCTTCTGTTTGTCAAAACATGTACCCAAGTTCAAGTACTGTTTTTGTACTTCTGCACTTTTTGAATATTTGGGTCATTGTGGGGGGGGAGGGGGAGGATCTTTAATTAGAAAATGAATGATATAAAAAAAAACCACAAAGGGTTGCATATGTGTTTTCATGTCAAGTGGTGCTTAGATGGTGACTCTGGTTGCATCAACTAAGGCCGGTGCTGGACTGGCTTGTACGGTCTGAGTCCTGCATATGGCGATCCAGCTTAGGATGGGCTAGAGGGAGCTTCAACGGAAACTCCAGTGGTTTGGAATGTGACAGCAGTCCCGGGAAGACTTTTACGGTCTTTGTCCAGCAAATGACAAGACAAATTTGGGTAGGCTGGAGTGGGCTTTGATGGCAACTCAGTAGTTGAAACATAAGGACAGAGCTGGGCGGACTTCTATGCGCTATGTCCCAAAACATCAAAGAAAGACCATGATCAAGTATATAATATCACAATCATTTTCTATTTAAATCTCAAATAGATAATGAATGTGACTGTTGGGCAGACGGGATGGACCATTCAGGTCTTTATCTGCCATCACTTACTATGTTACTATCAGGCTCATTTTCGAAAGAGAAGGATGCCCATCTTTTGACACAAATCGGAAGACGGGCGTCCTTCTCACAGGGTCGCCCAAATCGGTATAATCGAAAGCCGATTTTAGGCGTTCCCAACTGCTTTCCATTGCGGGGACAACCAAAGTTCACGGGGGGGGGGGGGGGAGGGTGTCGGAGGCTTAGTGAAGGCAGGATTTGGGTGTGCCTAACACATGGGCGTCCTTGACCCATAATGGAAAAAAAAGGCGTCCCTGACGAGCACTTGGATGACTTTACCTGGTCCTGTTTTTCTTACGACCAAGTCACAAAAAGGTGCACAAACTGACCAGATGACCACCAGAGAGAATCGGGGATCACCTCCCCTTACTCCCCCAGTGGTCACTAACCCCCTCCCCGGTTTTCAGCGATAATGGAAACTGAGGACGCCCATCTCAAAAACGACCAAATGCAAGCCCTTTGGTCGTAGGAGGAGCCAGCATTCATAGTGCACTGGTCCCCCTCACATGCCAGGACACCAACCGGGCACTCTAGGGGGCACTGCAGTGGACTTCACAAATTGCTCCCAGGTGCATAGCTCCCTTACCTTGTGTGCTGAGCCCCCCAAACCCCCCCAAACCCCACTCCCCACAACTGTACACCACTACCATAGCCCTAAGTGGTGAAGGGGGGCACCTACATGTGGGTACAGTGGTTTTCGGGTGGGTTTTGAAGGGCTCACATTTACCAGCACGTGTAACAGGTAGGGGGGATGGGCCTGGGTCCGCCTGCCTGACGTGCACTGCACTCACTAAAACTGCTCCAGGGACCTGCATACTGCTGTCATGGAGCTCAGTATGGCATTTGAGGCTGGCATAGAGGCTGGCAAAAAAATAATAAATTTTTTTTAGGGTGGGTGGGGGTTGGTAACCACTGGAGGAGTAAGGGGAGGTCATCCCCGATTCCCTCCGGTGGTCATCTGGTCAGTGTGGACACCTTTTTGTGACTTGGTCGTGAAACAAAATGGACCAAGTAAAATCGACCAAATGCTCGTCAGGGACGCCCTTCTTTTTTCCATTATCGGCCAAGGACGCCCATCTCTTAAGCACGCCCCAGTCCCACCTTCACTACACAGCTGCCATGTCTCTAGGAAGTTTGGTCGTCCTCGCAATGGACTGCAGTTGGGAATGCCCAAAATCGGCTTTCGATTATGCCGATTTGGGCGACTCTGAGAGAAGAAAGAGTAGGACGCCCATCTTTCGACACAAATCGAGAGATGGGCGTCCTACTCTTTCGAAAATGCCCCTGATAATCCTTCCTGTCAAGCAAAGCCCAAAACCAACACTTTACAAAACCTATACGTACTCAGGATCAGCTGTAAAATCTGATCTTGAACTCTATAATCATAGACGTGCATTCCCCTCTGAAATGTGGAATACACATCTAGTTTTCGCTTCCATCCTAGTCCCACCCAAACCATGACCCTTCACCATATGAACATTCACAGATTTACACTTGTAAATCCTGGCTTTCATAAACTGAGTTTTCAACATGTATGTTTATATGTCAGAATTTATATGTAAATCACAACTAGGGCCTCTAAAATAACCATCTAAGCTTTGCAAAAAATGTACAGTAACTGTAAAATTTTCATGCACTTTAGTAAAATGGTCCCTAAGTATTCATGTGGAGGGGCATTGACGATATGATGTCTAAATCTGTTTGTGGACGTTTTGCAAAAAAATGTCCGAAAATCCAGTAGCAAACATGGCCATTTTCAAACCAGAAAAACGTCCAACTTTTTATTTCAAAAATGGCCATTCGTTAGACGTTTTTGTGCTCATTCCCGCCGATATTCAGAGCTATTTAACCAGTCAGCAATGGCCACTGATCGCTTAAATTGCATCTAACCAGCTAACCATGAATAGTTTATCTCCGCTGAATATTCGAGGTTAGCACATAGCAGCTAACTGGCTATCCAGCTCATTTTCGAAAGTGATCGCCGGCCATCTTCCGACACAAATCGGGAGATAGACGGCGATCTCCTGAACCCGGCCAAATCGGTATAATCGAAAGCCGATTTTGGCCGGATTCAACTGCTTTCCGTCGCGGAGCCGGCGAAACATCAAGGGGGCGTGTTGGTAGAGTAGTGAAGGCAGGACGGGGCAGGACGGGGGTGTGTTCACGAGATGGCCGGCTTCGCCCGATAATGAAAAAAAAGCCTGGCTTGACGAGCATTTCACCGGCTTTATTTGGTCCCTTTTTTTTCACGAACAAGCTTCAAAAAGGAGCCCCAACTCACCAAATGACCACTGGAGGGAATCGGGGATGACCTCCCCTTACTCCCCCAGTGGTCACCAACCCCCTCCCACTCAACCCCCCCCCCCCCAAAAAAAAAAAAAAACCTTTTTTGCCAGCCTCAAATGTCATACCCAGCTCCCTGATGCAGTATGCAAGTCCCTGGAGCAGTTTTTAGTGGGTGCAGTGCACTTCAGACAGGTGGACCCAGGCCCACCCTCCCCTACCTGTTACATTTGTGGTGGTAAATGGGAGCCCTCCCAAACCCCCCAAAACCCACTGTACCCACATGTAGGTGCCCCATTTCACCCATAAGGGCTATGGTAATGGTGTAGAGTTGTGGGGAGTGGGTTTTGGGGGGGATTTGGGGGGCTCAGCATCCAAGGGAAGGGAGCTATGCACCTGAGAGCTATTTTTATTTTTGTTTTAAAATTTTAGATGTGCCCCCTAGGGTGCCCGGTTGGTATCCTGGCATGTCAGGGGGACCAGTGCACTACAAATGCTGGCTCCTCCCATGACCAAATGCCGTGGATTAGGCCGGGTTTGAGATTGCTGGTATTATTTTCCATTATGGCCGAAAACCGATGCCGGTCATCTCAAACCCGGTGAACTCCTACATTTGGCCGGGCCCAACTGTATTAACGAAGAAAAAGATGGCCGGCCATCTTTTTCAAAAATATGGTTGGCTCTGCCCACTTACGGCACCGGCCCCAGAGATGGCTGCCCATAGAGATGGCCGGCGCCGTTCTATTATGCCCCTCTATATCACACAATATAGCCGGTTAGCGCCGATATTCAGCACTGGGTTAAGCGGTTAAGTAGGACTACATAAATGGCAATCCTGTCTTCATGTTTGAATAATCTTTGTTATAAACCACTAACAAAATACAAATAGCTGAAGAACCCAGCCCACTTGGCAAGAAAAACAAAATCACAAATGATTATCACATAGTGGTATTTTTTGGATATAACCCCTCCTCCTAGCCACCCTACAGCACCCACAAAGAACAGACAATCCAATCAGGATCCAGATCACCTGTGTTGACTCTTCACAGCATCCCAGACTAATCTCCACAACCAGTAACATATTCGGTCCCTCCACCCCCCTCCCAACCCTCCCTCCCCAAAAAAGGGAGGTGGTGCTCCAGGTCACAAGTTCGGCAAGTAACTACGTGTGTGAGGTGATAGCTGATCCCACACTGGGGACCAAACCTTTTGAAACAGCCATCACACTTTTGGAGATTGCTGGTGGACATCCAGCCACTCTAGCTTCATAAGATAAAAGAGCTCATTTCTCCAAGCAGTCACAGAAGGTGAACACTGTAGTATACACTTACGGGCCTTATGTAACAAAAGATTTGGACCCGATCTGAGGCCCAGAGAGACAAAATTAGAAAACAGGATATCAGCCCAAACAGGCAGGCGTTTATCCAAAATTAAGGTCAAACCAACCAACCTCTCCTCTTCCCCCATTCTCTATTTCTGTGGATAACACTCTCATCCTTCCTGTCTCATCAGCTCGTAACCTTGGGGTCATCTTCGACTCCTCCCTCTCCTTCTCTACACACATTCAGCAGACTGCTAAAACCTGTCATTTCTTTCTCTATAATATCACCTAAATTCGCCCTTTCCTCTCTGAGCACACTACCAGAACCCTCATCCACACTCTTATCACCTCTTGGTTTGACTATTGCAACTTGCTTCTCATAGGTCTCCCACTTACCCATCTCTCTCCTCTTCAATCTGTTCAAAGTTCTGCTGCATGACTAATATTCCGCCAATGTCGCTATGCTCATATTAGCCCTCTCCTCAAGTCACTTCACTAGCTCCCTATTCGTTTCTGCATACAGTTCAAACTCCTCTTATTGACTAATGAGTGCATTCACTCTGCAGCTCCTCAATACCTCTCCACTTTCATCTCTCCCTACACTCCTTCCCGGGAACCCCGTTCACTGGGTAAATCTCTCTTATCTGCACCCTTCTCCTCCACCGCTAACTCCAGACTCCGTTCCTTTTATCTTGTTGCACCATATGCTCCATCTCTGGCCGTCTTCAAATCTAAGCTAAAAGCCCACCTTTTTGATGCTGCTTTTAACTCCTAACCCTTATTCACTTGAACAGGACCCTTATTTTATCATCCTCACGTTAATATTCCCTTATGTCTTATTTGTCCTGTTTGTCTGTCCTAATTAGATTGTAAACTCTGTCAAGCAAGGACTGTCTCTTCATGTTCAAGTGTACAGCGCTGCATACATCTAGTAGCGCTATAGAAATTATATGTAGTAGTAGTAGTAGTAAATAGGCCAGCACCTTCAACCAAACGGCTTTATTACTGCACATGTCCAAAACATACGTAACAAGGTGGCAGGTATGACCCCACAGCATGCGCAAGCAGAAGTGGATGCTATAATTGCCAAATAGGCCCTAAGAGGTAAGCTATACAATCTAAGCAAAAATTTATACTGTTGTTCCTGAAAAACTCTGGAGTGAGTAAGTCATTTGGTGTTTTTCATTAACAAATGGAGGCCATCCCCCGTTTCTCACTCCTCAGCCTGCAAACCCTCATTCCAGGCACTGCTCACACTTTCATAGTTCCAAGAGGGCACCAAGCTGCACAAACTGAGCTGATAAAAGGTGAGCCCTGCCTTAGTTTGCCTGCTCAAAAGTAAAGTTTCAGTAAGCAGGACCACTGCATCCTCATTTAAAGTTGTAGCATCATGGGAAGCAACGTAATGCTGACCCTGGCAATAAGCAAACCAATCAGAAGCTACCCTCCGTCTGGACAGTCTCAAAGGATTTCATGGTACCCTCCTCAGTTACCAAGTCCCAAACATAGATCAGCCCTTCTGAGACCATCTCTGCAAGTAATGTTTCATGGTGTCAGGATCCAAGTCTATATTGCCCCACAATGTGAGTAGCATGGTAGAATGAGAAGAGAGCTTAATTTGCTTACAAATCCAACACCAGACCTGTCTCGTTTTAAACATTGAATGCACTTTGGTTGTCACAGTATTAGTACTTAGCATGCAAATAAAAAAGCAAATGGTTAGGCACAATCAGTTGACGTTCCAAAGTAAGTAGAGTAAAGTAAGTGGTACCCTTAATCCAGTCCGCTAAATGTCTCATTATACAGGCCACATTTTGTCCAAAGGGCTATCATTCTCCTTTTTCTTCTGGCCTTTTATCCTCTATGGTTGGATTCTCCCAGTAACAATTTTCAATGCACTTTATTGATCCCAATTTATTATCATGGTATCAACTGATGATTCCTTTATGCATGTCATGGTCTTATTTATCTTGCCAATTATGCTTTTCACTTTAAGTGGCATGTTCATCTTGCTGTACACCGCCTTGACTGAATTCCTTCAAAGAGGTGGTAAATAAATCCTAATAAATAAATGAATTATTTTCCCTCTCCTTTCAACCCAGTATATGTATCTATCTCCACATAGGGTGTCAGCTGTCATCTCAGGTACCTCCGAGTCTTTCTCTTATCTTTCCTCTTCATCACTTGACTTCCTGGCCTGTCCTACTTTACTCTCTCTCTCCTGTCTCTCACTGGTTTGTCGTCTACTGTCAATCTTGCTTGTCCTTGCTGGCTCGGCACTCTTTCTGGTGCTCCCGCCTGGATTTCTTCTTTCTACCTGTGCATCTGCCTTCCTTCAGGATTCTTTTCAGGCTCTCTTATCTCTCTTTGCACCGGTATTTCTTCTGGTGCTCCTTTCTGAGTCTCCTCTTCCTTTCTCTACTCCAAACTGCTTTTCTTCTTCTGTTCCCTTCTCTCTTTCTCTTCCTACAGAAATGTTTCAATTGTTTTAAAATATTATCGCTTACCTACTTCTTGTCTTTGCATTAGTTGTTTTTTTTTTTAAACTTTTCTTTCTTTACATGTAGTGCAGAATAGTTGCTTGGTGCCAACATTTGAATTAATAATGCTGTTCTTGAGATTTTCTCTTTTAACACAATATCTGGGGGTCCAATATTCAGCCGGGAGCGTCATTAGCTAAATTAGCCCTGAATATCCAGTGCTAAGTTTGGTTGTCCTGGCCATTGGCGCATATGCAGGTCCAGGCCCACATAATTTAAAATTCCTTCCAGGCCCTCCAATCCCACTTCCAATCACCCTTCCCCCAAAAAGCAGCACCCCCCCCCCCCCAGCCCACCATCACCATAGGCCCTCCCTGGGCCTACCTGTATCCCTGGTGGTCCAGTGCAGCATTGGGGGCAGGAGCAATGCCCACTTACTCCTGCCCCTAGTGGCGGCTTCCACAAAATAGCTGCTGCGACCTCTTATGTCAGCCTTGCAGAACTGCAGTTTCAGGGAGGAGGGGAATTGGAAGGAGCCTGCTGCTTTGAGGGGGGGGGATCAGAGGGAGGGATTTTTAAGTTATGCAGATCCCAGATGATATTTAATGCCGGCATAGACGAAAAAAGCTGTCCTAATTTTGACTGCTTAGCTATGCAGGACCTGGCACTGAATATTGAAGCCACCTCTGTACTGTCCCTGACTTGCCCACTTTATTTTGGGCTGGTCAGAGCCGATATTTATCAGCGCTGCCCGGTCAAGTGCCAATGTATATCAGCGGTTGGGCGGTCCCAGGCGATTTAAATGGACAGAAACTTCTCCTGCTGTCTTAAATTGCTTTGCATATCGGTCAATGAGTTTCTTGCTTTGAGCTTTTTATTGGTGGGAATGGAAATGTCCCAAGTGATCAAAACTTCTCCATTCTCCACAGTTCAGTCAGAGTCATGATCCCAGTGGTATTTCAGTACAATAGAGTTCAAATGTTTACACAGTTTCCAGTGGATGAGCTATGCTTTCGGTACACTGGCCTTCTGACATCAGCACATCACAGACAGCAAAAAGCTGTGTAACAGTTTCCAGTTCAGAATCAGCATTTGTCTGTTTACCAGTTTTTATCTATTTTGGCTTTGAGCCATCTTGTCCTCTATCCTGTGCTGCAATTGTCAGTTTCTCATCTTTGTCAGGTTTTGATCTGTTTGTAGTTTATGAAGCCACTCTCTGTAGTTCCCACTGTATTTGCGCTTTACCCACTTGTTTTCCTTGTTTGATGTGGTTCAGGAAGCATTAAACAATATCAGACTTTTGCATGAGATATAAGAGTACCAGCTGTCCCTCTCTCCCTGTGCATTTTCACTGACACAGTTAAGTTCTTATGATCCAAAACTTGGCATGCATCGAAAGGCGTTTCTTCTGACCACAGCAATATACATCATGTAAGATCTAAGAACCACAGGAAGAAATGTCATGTATTATTATCATTATTTGTATAGCATATACGAAATATATGCAGCACTGTACCAGAGGCATAGCCAGACCTCAAATTTTGGATGGGCCACTGGGCAAACTGGGTGGCCACATGTAGTCTCTACACACACACATACCTCCCCCCCCCCTCCACCGGTGCCAACAAAAAACATTAAATACCTACTACTACTACTACTTAACATTTCTAGAGCGCTACTAGGGTTACGCAGCGCTGTACAAATTAATAACTAAGGACGGTCCCTGCTCAGAAGAGCTTACAATCTAAAGGACGAAATGTCAAGTTGGGGTAGTCTAGATTTCCTGAGTAGAGGTGTTGTGATTAGGTGCCGAAAGCGACATTGAAGAGGTGACATGCTGCTGCTGCTGCCCTGCCCCCTTGTGCATACTTGGTTTTTATGCATGCGTGAAAAATGTGCATCAGGGGGAGACCAGCGCGACAGCAGCGCATACACAGCGCCACCAGCTGGAGCAAGTAGGAAATGGAACTGTTCTTGCCACCGGAGGACCTCTGCAGCAGGTGGGGCTTGGGGATCTCCACCCAGCCATAACAAGGGTGCTATAATTTGGGTTGAACCTGAGCCAAATGTGGATGGGCCCAGGCCCACCCGTGGCTACGCCACTGCACTGTACAACTCACAGTGGACAGTCTCTGCTCATTGGAGCTTACAATCTGGTCAAGACAAAGAGGATACAAAATGAAAACCAAATACGAGGCCTTGACTAAGCAGATTAGTCATGACTGAAATAGGTCCAAATAAACCTTCCCAATTTTTGCCCTAGACATTTTTATCTTCTTCCATTATCCCTGAAAAACATCCAAATTCTGGGCCCACCCAAAACATACCCCCAACACGTCCCCTTGCACTTTAGATGAACTTCGGAGAAAACCATCTCCAATCTAAGTTTCAAAAATCGCGACTTGGACATTTTCCTGTGAAAACTGTCCATCTGCCACTTTGTGCTGCTTTTAAGATGCTTTTCTCTTTTGAAAATGAGTACCATAGACAAAAACTGTATACATCTGGGCATAAGGGCCTTATTGAAAGAATTTTGTATACCCCTTTGATACTCATATAAAAACAATAGCCCCTATTTATTAAAACCATATGTACAATTAGGTATACGGCATGGTGAAGGGTATACACTGGTAAAAATGAGATGTTCTAAAAAGAAAGCCAATGTTACAAAATGTAAACATTTTTGACAATAAATATTTCTTTAGCAGGCAATCAATTTTTCTCTTCTACTGCGTGGTTTTGGTTTTCTATACGAGTCCATCCCTGTTTACCATGTACATGCAGTTGTGGTCTTTGGGTGTTCTCAATAATTTCAATTATCTTTCTACCTCTATTACTCAGCATGCAAAGATCTGCTCGAGACATCTGGCTGTTCCTACTCAGAATAATTACCATGATATTGAAAGGCTCACTGTAGCATACATCAGCAATTGAAAAGGAGGAGGGTACAGAGATTATATTATCTGCTCTATCCCCATCCTCTTGAAATTCCTTCCACATATGGAGTCCCAGCTGACAGTGATGTCTGTCCACATATGAGGTTATACACATAAGATCTGAAGAATTATGCATCAACCACCAAGATGAAATGTTCTGGCAAATCAGCAAAAGTGGTAGCTGGCGAGCTGTATGGGTCTGTGATTAGTCTAGCAACGTTCCATCTTTGAATTGCCATCTGTGTTCAAGCTTAACCTGAGATCTGAAGTTTAATTACTAGGGTAGTCATTTGCTAATAGATGTAGACCATTCTATTTAATCATCTCTTCCATGCTAAGCAATTTCCATGAGATTCTGAGATCAGGGCTAAAGGCTAATCTAGCAGAGAGCCTGCACTGCCACTTTCACGCTTAAAAATAACTCAGGTCACTGGGGACGTCAACAACACTAGATACTCTAGTTGGGCTGAGACTGTAGCCGTGCACCGTAAATCTGACCTGGACATAAACAAGGTGAACTTGAGACTTCTGGGCCATGTTCAGTGATGTCACTGTGTATACTTAAATGTCACAAGTTATGCATGCAAAAATGATTTGCAGTAGTTGTAGTAGTATCATACAGTAAATAGGCTCATTTATAATGTCAGTTCTTCAAAGCTCATTGGCATCCAGAACTTCAGATTCATATAATCTGAGGCATAGCAGCCAACTGTTCAGAATAATTGGGGGTGCTAAACCCATTGCAAACAACCCATCTTTGGATAAAGTAGAGGCATTTGATTAATATTGGGGGGGGGGGGGGGCTCAAGAACCCACAGAGCTGGTGCCTATGATCTGAGGTGTCTTTTTTCAGAAACTTGTCTGGACCATTCCATAAAATTTGATCACTGTATATTTGTGTCACCTTAAAATGAAATATTATACTGGCATTTTCCCCCCTATTATTTGAGTAATTTTGCATATATTCCTCAAACACCTGAATATGTAGAAAAGCTAATGCTACTGATTTTATCAATAATGACACAAAGATTGAACCATTAACAGGCTTATTTTCGAAAGAGAAGGGTGCCCATCTTTCGACACAAATCAGAAAATAGGCGTCCTTCTCACAGGGTTGCCCAAATCGGCATAATCGAAAGCCGATTTTGGGCGTCCTCAACTGCTTTCCGTTGTGGGGATGACCAAAGTTCACGGGGGCGTGTCAGAAGCATAGCGATGGTGGGACTGGGGCGTGCCTAACACATGGGCGTCCTCGACCGATAATGTATGCAGATCCCTGGAGCAGTTTTAGTGGGTACTGCAGTGCACTTCAGGCAGGCGGACCCAGGCCCACCCCCTCTACCTGTTGTGGAGGAAACAGCGAGCTCTCCAAAACCCACCAGAAACCCATTGTACCCACATCTAGATGCCCCTCCTTCACCCCTAAGGGCTATGGTAGTGTTGTACAGTTGTGGGGAGTGTGTTTGGGGGGGGGGGTTGGGGGCTCAGCACACAAGGTAAGGGAGCTATGCACCTGGGAGCTTTTTCTGAAGTCCACTTCAGTGCCCCCTAGGGTGCCCGGTTGGTGTCCTGGCATGTGAGGGGGACCACTGCACTATGAATGCTGGCTCCTCCCATGACCAAATGGCTTGGATTTGGTCGTTTCTGAGATGGGCGTCCTCGGTTTCCATTATCGCCGAAAACCGGGGACGGCCATCTCTAAGGTCAACCTAAATGTTGAGATTTGGGTGTCCCCCAACTGTATTATCGAAGCGAAAGATGGACGTCCATCTTGTTTTGATAATACGGATTTCCCCGCCCCTTCACGGGGACGTCCTGTGAGGACGTCCTCCGGAAAACTTGGGCACCCCGTTCGATTATGCCCCTCCATGTATCTCAAAAGTATCATTTGTACAAGTGGCTAACATCAGTTCCTGGCCACGTATATGCTTTTATTTGAATTTGACAGCACTCAAAACAGATACATGTCAAACATTATGACCACAGGTTCAGTAGTCTGACTTGTACAGATATTGCCACTGAATATATGTATAAAGACATATAGATAAGTTACTCATAAATGCTGAATATCAGTCCCTATGTTTTTTTCTCCCTTTTCTCCAGGACAGCCTGACCAATAGTTTAATAGTTTAAAATATTTGATATACCACTCTATTTGTTAAACAAGTCAGAGTGGTTTACATAAAATAATAAAGACTGAAGAGAACACCATTTAAATAGAAAAGCAAAACACATCATCATCACCCTGCAGATCCAAAAACAAACATTCCAGATAAAACAGGCAAACCAGGCAGTTATCTAGGGTGGCAGCAAAGAACAGCACTAGTCAAAGCAAAGAAATAGATCCTAGCAGCCGCGAAAACTCTTTGACCTGCAGAGAGAATGGACATACACATATAAACAAAGGATTTAAAAGCCTGAAGTCCCATGACGCAATTTTACAGGATTGTTGTAGGAGGGATGGTATTGGAAAGATCATGACTGTTGAGTTTAATGATCAATATCTCAAAGGAGGTCTAAGGCTAAAGTTTCACCTAGGGTTCCTAATAATAGCATAAGCACATAAGCATTGCCATACTGAGACAGACAGAAGGCCCATTAAGCCCAGTATCCTGTTTCCAACAATGGCCAATCCAGGTCACAAGTACCTGGCAAGGTCCCAGAACAGCAAAACAGATTTTATGCTGCTTATCCTAGAATATGCAGTGGATTTTCCCAAGTCCATCTTAATAATGGCTTATTGACTTTTCTTTTAGGAAATCATCCAAACCCTTTTTAAACCCTGCTAAGCTAACTGCTTTTACCACATTCTCTGGTAACAAATTCCAGAGTTTAATTACATTCACTGGCTCTGATCTTCTCCATTGTGTCTCATATGATTTTGCCCTCATCCAAAGGCCAGCGATAAGGGGGAGCAAATAGGAAATTACCCTGGGCCCTCATGCTATGGGGGCCACAAGCCTGCCTAATTCTGAGGGATATACAGCCTGCTGGTGGGCTTAGAGCCCCCTACCAATTTCTGCCCTGGGCCCAGCATGTTTAACACTGGTCTTGCCTCTGCCTCAATCTCTAAAACCCCTTCCTTTTCTCTTATTTTTCAGTTTTAAAATGTGATATCCATTAAAATATTTTTAGGGAAGCAATCAGTGCTCCACGAAATAAGCATAGGTGCCAACATTTCAAAATGATTGTGGGTGTCAAACACATACAAATGACCCCTCCCTTAACACAGTGAAGGAGTCTGCTCAATACTGGAGATACAAGGCACTCATGGCAGTGGCGTAGCTAGGCGAGGGCGCCGCTGCTCCCCCAAACGGAGTTCTGCCGGCGCCTATTTTTTTCTCATCGTGTTGCTTTGAAAATGTGCGCCGGCAGAAGTCCGCTCTCGCGCCGCTTTCGCTCCCCCCGCACCATCAGCCTGGCTCCGCTTCTGATTCGTGGGCACCCACAGAGCTGGCTTCTATGGATATAAGCATCTGTGCATGTAAACAAAGATATTCCTTTTTACTCCTTTAATATAAGGTTTCATACATTGCATTCCCTGATGTGAATTTTAATGCTTGAAAAGGTGCCAGATTAGCAATTACAGGAGCTACAGACTGCTGTGCCAGCCAAGATTGAATCCATTACAGCTCACATGATTCAGACTGCACTCACTACTTTCAGGATGTGGCTCAGACAATATGAAGCCAGCTTGTGCTGGTCTTTTAAAATACAGATCATTCCTTACTTGCTTTGATATACTCTGTTGACCTGGAACACTAGCCTAGACAAAGGTGACTAGAGGTTCATTCTTGTATATTGTAGCTGTGGGGTGATTAGACAACAGAAGTCATAGCTTAGGTTCAACAGTTGATTGGGTCATGACACATTCTTCTTTGCCATCATCACCCGTTAGGAAAATGTGAGTTGCTTTTGCATTAAAATCCTACTCTCATCTCAAAAAAAGATGTAGTGGTATCAGAAAAGGTACAGAGAAAAGCAACGGCAATGATGAAGGGGATGGAACAACTCCTCTATGAGGAAGGAGTAAAGAAGTTAGGGTTCTTTTATTTATTTATTTATTTATTTATTTATTGCATTTGTATCCCACATTCCCCCACCTATTTGCAGGCTCAATGTGGCTTACACAGATTTGTTAACATTGTCATTTCAGGATATCAGATACAGTTAGTAATGTGTAGCGATCAAGGAAGGGAAGAGAAAAGAAGGAAGATAGTGATTAGGGTAGTTATAGAGTTGGGCGTTCATGATTGAGTGGGTTGGTGAGGTGACTTAGTGAGGCTATAGGTTCTCATTGTAGGCCTTGTTGAAGAAGAATGTTTTCAGAGATTTTCGAAAGAGAGTTGTTTCGTTGAGTGCTTTCAAGTCTGTAGGTAATGCATTCCATAACTGCGTGCTCATGTAAGAGAAGGTAGTGGCATACATCAGCTTGTATTTAAGTCCTTTGCAGATGGGGTAGTGCAGGTTGAGAAATTTGCGGGATGATCTTGTAGCGTTTCTGGGAGGTAGGTCCACGAGGTTAACATGTAGATTAGGGCGTCTGCGTGAATGATTTTGAGGCATATTTTCAAAGCACTTTGGGAGGCTAAGTTCCATAGGTTTCTATGGAACTTTGGGAGGCTAAGTGCTTTGAAAATGAGCCTGTTTGTGTACAATCGTGCAGATCTTGAACGCAATGCGTTCCTTAAGTGGGAGCCAGTGAAGTTTTTCTCTTAGAGGTTTTGAGCTTTCATATTTAATATTTCCAAATATGAGTCTGGCGGCCGTATTCTGGGCAGTTTTGAGTTTTTTGATTGTCTGTTCTTTGCACCCGGTGTACAGTGCATTGCAGTAGTCCAGATGACTTATTACCATTGACTGTACCAGGGTACAGAAGATGTATCTCGGGAAGAAAGGTTTTACTCTTTTAAGTTTCCACATGGTGTAGAACATCTTTTTTGTCGCGTTTTTCACGTGGGTATCAAGAGTGAGGTTTCGATCAATGGTGACTCCAAGAATTTTCAAGTTTTGTGAGACAGGAAGGGAACAGTATGGTGTGATTATGGTGGTGAAGTTTTTTGTGTTATGTTGTGAGGTGAGTACAAGACATTGTGTTTTTTCTGCGTTCAGTTTTAGTTGGAATGCATCTGCCCACGTGTGCATTATTTGGAGGCTTTGGTTGATCTAGTTGGTTATTTAATTTAGATCATGTTTGAATGGGATGTAAATTGTGATGTCATCTGCATAAATGTAGGGGTTGAGGTTTTGATTGGCAAATAGTTTGGCTAGAGGTATCATCATTAGGTTGAATAATGTTGGTGAGAGAGGGGATCCCTGGGGGACTCCACACTCAAGTATCCATGGGGGTGATCTCTCCGCGTTCGTTGTTACTTGGTATTATCTTGTGGTCAGGAATCCTTTGAACCATTTGAGAACTGTGCCTCCTACTCCGAAGTATTCTAGTATTTGTATTAGTATATCATGGTTAACCATGTCAAAGGCTGAAGAAGAGAGGGTTGAGGGGAGATGTGATAGAATGGAGTGGGAACAGGTAAAAATTAATCGAACCTTTACTCTTTCAAAAAGTGCAAAGGCTAGTGGTAATGCCAAAAAAGTTACAAAGTAGTATATTTCAAATAAATGGGAGAAAATATTTTATCACTTCACACATAGTTAAGCTCTGGAATTTGTTGCCAGATGATGAGATAAAAGCAATTAGCATATCTGGATTTAAAATAGGTTTGGACAGATTCCTAGATGAAAATTCCAGAAACCCATTACAGGTAGACCTGGGGGAAACCACTGTTTATCCCTGGTGTAAGTAGCTTGGAAACTACCTTATGGGATCTTGCAGGTACATTTGTCCTGAATTGGTCACTGTTGAAAACAGAGTACTAGGCTTGAAGGACCTCTGATCTGACCTAATATGGTAACTCTTATGTTCTTATGTCATGATTTGAAGCATGTTTATTAAAATACAGTGCTATTAGTACTAATGCAGACTTCTTCATACAATGCCACCCATATTTTTCTTTCCAAAGGAGCCAGTACTGAGGGGGAGGTGGTACATTTTTGGCCTTGTGATATTCTCCTCTCTTTATACTTCCAGTTCAGTTGGAATCAGGTTAGAATCAAGAGCCATAAGCCTTCATTTGCAACTATCCCTACCTCATATGGGGAGGCCTAGTGATGCAATCAGTAGGTCACTTACCTACTGCACCTAAATCCTACACTGGGATTTCTGTCACATAGCTAGCCTATGGCCAACTTAGCCATCCCCACAAAAACAAGTACCGATCTCATCCAGTGGGTAACGATGACTGGGGAAGGCAATGGCAATCCACCCTTCAAATAGTCTGCCATCACACACATGGCAGCCCTCATAAGTCATTCACAAATTGGTACTTGCATACAGAGACTACCTATTTGATATCCCTCTCCCTCACTTATCTTGGCATTACAGCAATAGTCTTCTGCTCTGGGTTCCTTCAAGCATATAAGAATAGCCATACTGGATCAAACCAATGGTCCATCTAACCCAGTATCCTGCTTCCAAAGGTGGCCAATCCAGGTCACAAGTAACTGGAGAGATCCAAATAGTAACAAGATTCCATGCTACCAATCCCAGGGCAAGCAGTAGCTTCCCCATACCTATCTCAATAGCAGACTTTTCCTCCAGGACCTTGTCCAAACCTTTTTTGGATTGAACAAATGCTCAGTGGTGGCTGGCAATTGAAGAAAAGGCTAGACGAATTTCATATTTAATATAAAAAGTAGTTTATGAACTGAATACCAATCATATTCAGGAAGCATTTCTTGATAAGCAATATACAAGTCAGAATGAATGATTAAAACAAAGCAATGTACAGCAAAGAAATCAGAATGCTATATACAGAGAGAGAAATCAGAGTGCTTAAAGCAAATCAAAAATGCTCTATACAGACAAAGAAAAATTCAAAATGCTTACTAATTTCTTTGTTCCACTCTCCTTATAATCTTCTCCTGATATCACGTGCATGCTGTATGCAGGCAGGCTGTAACATACCATAAATCCTTAATGTATGGCAGAACATATGCTGTATCTGGTTCCCATTATTCCACAGACTTTCTGGAGCCGTGCCTTTGGCTGATGTGGGCCTCATGTCTCAGGAGATTTAGTGTTGAAACAGCTTGCTCTGCATGTTCTTTGAAGCTTTCCACTTCTATTTTTTTATGCTTTTATTCAACATCCTCCCTTTTGAGGACTGATTGTTTCAGGCCTCAAACATCTGTTTCAGCTCCAGTCTGTTTCCTTACCTCCCTTCTAAATCTCCTCCCCCTTGTTATTTATGATATGCTGTGCCTGCAAGCTCTGCCTTCTCATCATCTTTATACATCTTTCAATATTTCTGCTGACATATTAAAGTTCTATTCATTCCTGATTTCAGTTACCATTATCATTTTAAAAGCATCCTGGCACATCTTTGCAAACATGCTAATACATGTTGCATTAAACAGATTCAATTGTACTAGGGTACAAAATTTATATTTCTTGAGGTATATAATTTATAGGACAGTGAGCTTCATCAAAGGGAAGTACACTGTCATTCATTCTTACTTTTCATTAGCTGATGTGGCATTAAAAATTACACAAATTAAAAGCATAACATTCATTGAATCAGTTGTTACAACATTCTGCGTGTAAGTGCACTTTATCGGGGGAACGTGTTCAGTTGTCATACTATTAATCAGACACCAACATGATGTCTGTGGGTACTTGTCCATAAGCAAGGCTTGCTTATAAAATAGTCTCATTTGTCCAATGAAGGTTTTCATCATCCCTTACACAGGTATTATTGGGATAACGGTGCCCACCCAACTTTATCATTGTAGTCCCATATATCATAGCTGGCAAGGACAAGGATGTGGGCACATATGATACAATCAGTCAAATTCAACATCTTGGCCACTGTAACAAGTCTATTCTTATATGTGTTCATTGTCCATTAACAAACAACAACATCCCAATACCATCATGTTTAGGGACATGATGTTTGTTTATTCTTTGTCCATTTCAATATTATTAGTTCGTCGAATATCTGATAAATGTATCCAAGAAGTATGACCTTCCAGACGGGCAGCGGTCTGAGTAAGGGCCGTGATAGCAAAAGGCCCTACATACACAGGATCCTTCCATGTTTTATGTGTAAAGTTCTTTCGTAGTACTAAATCACCTACTTTAAAAGCACAAACATCATTAGTAGTCCCTGCCTGTGATGCTACATTTGTTCGGATCATATCACTTGTCAGGTTCAACATCGGTTGTAGCTTTTGCCAGTACTGAGTTGTATTATCAGTACTTGCTGTCTGCATCGGGAAGAAATGACGTCCTGTCTGAATTTGGAATGGGGTCAATTTAGTACGCCCATTAGGTTGGGCCCGTATTGTCATTAATGCTAATGGCAATACATCAAGCCATGTATATAATTTTCCCACCATTTCTTTATTGAGAGATTTTAGTAAGACTCTCAATTTTGTTTTTAAAATGCCATTGTAGCGCTCCACCAAACCATTGGAGGTGGGGCGATACACTGATACTTTTCTGTGTGTTAAACCCATAATCGTTTCCATTTCTTTCAAAACACTGTTATTAAAATGTGTCCCGTTATCAGAAATTATTCTAGATGGACACCCATGTCTTGGCATAATATGAGTTACCAGGCATTGTACCACTTCATGTGCTGTCTCCCTTTTACATGGAAATGCTTCTATCCACCTTGAGAAAGCATCCACCCAAACTAACAAATATCTTTTTCCCTGCACTGGAACAATCATATCAGTGAAATCAATATACCATTCTTTTGCTGGGCCTTCTGGTATTGGAAGTGTCCCAGGTGATATTTTAGGACCTCGTTTAGGTATGTTAATATTGCATACCATGCAATTCTGCACAACCTGTTGAACCAAGTTATCAATTTTTAAAGTCCAAAATCTTTGCTCAAATTGTTGCCTCATTGTTTCCTTATTCCAATGCATGGTTGCATGCCACCCAGTCAATACCTTAATCGCCTGGCTCATTGGCATACAAGGTAATCCTTCTTCCTCATTAAACCATTCACTTCCCAATTTCATACATCCTCTCTTCAACCATTTTTCACTTTCCTGTCCCTCTGGCTGCCACATTTCAATCTTATCTACATTCGTAAGTGGCCCTTCCTGTGTCTGTCTAGTATTATACAAAATCTTTTCACTTTGCTTAACCACCTCCGTTGCTGCTGCATCAGCCATTGCATTACCTTGTGCCTCAAAGGTTGGCCTTTCAGTGTGGGCCGGGGTCCACACAACTGCAGTTTTTCTACCTTCACGTTCCCTTCTTGCCAAAATTTCAAACAGCAATTTCCAATATGTGTAATGTTGTAGATTTTTACCTGCACTGGTTATCATCCCCCTACGTTGCCATTTTAATATATGATACTGTAGTGAACTTGCAATGTAACCACTATCAGTATATATAGTGACATTTTGAGTCATATCAGTGTGTTGTAAGGCCGTAATAACGGCTAAAAGTTCAGCATGCTGTGCAGTCTGGTCAGGAGGGGTTTTATATTGTACTTGCATTATCTTTCTTAGATTCTCATCTACCTGCACGCAGGCAAAGCCTGCAACAGTCCTTTCACAAGCTCCATCTGTAAACCATATTAACCCATCAGATAAGGGTTCAAAAGTAAGACAATGAAATGTAGGGATTTCTATAGTATCGATCTCACCCTCTTGATCGACAGGAAAAAGCAGATCTACCTTATTTCTCTGTTCTTTAGTTAATGGTATTATTCTTATATCTTGTCCTAAAAGTACTGCTTGATATTTTCCAAATCTAGTGGCTGTCAATGCCGTCTGGCTAGGGCTCAACAGCGTTTTAATCGTGTGGTTAGTATGTATTACAATAGGAACAAAAGGCATTTGTGCTCTCCATTTGCCTACTGCAGCCACTATAGCTGTCAGTAACTTTGGTATTTCTTTCATTCCTTTTTCCACATGATTAAAAGAGCCTGACAAAAAAGCTACTGGTGTATTTACTTCATTATTTTGATTAATCATAGCTGCCCAACTATTTCTCATGTCTTTTACCCACAAATGCACAGGTGATTGGATATCTATTACTGCTAAAGGTCCTGGAGATAACAAATCTCTCACAATCTTAGCCAGTACCATCTTATCCTGCTCTTCCAATACAATCAGAGTATTCTTTGGTGTAGCTGCGGGCAGTTTCAAATGTTTATAAAGTCTCATTACTTTTTGTGTATAATTTGGTATCCATTGTCTGCAGTAATTTAACATTCCCAAAACAGCACGTAACTGGGTAACTGTTTGCGGTACCGGAGTTTCATTTAAAATAGATATAACTTCCGGTATAATGACCTTATGTTCTGCTGAAACATTTTGTCCTAAAAAGGTGACAGTAGACTGAGCTATAACACATTTCTCCTTGTTACATTTATATCCTAACTCTCCTAATAACAAAAATAATTTTCTAGTCCATTCTAGGCAT
Organism: Microcaecilia unicolor; assembly: GCF_901765095.1. Classification (NCBI taxonomy): domain Eukaryota; kingdom Metazoa; phylum Chordata; class Amphibia; order Gymnophiona; family Siphonopidae; genus Microcaecilia; species Microcaecilia unicolor. The sequence continues at coordinate 181,862,384 of NC_044039.1, read as the reverse complement.
TCTGCTTCAGTCTCAGCAGACAGTAGAATATCATCTACATAGACAAACAATGACACCGTGTCAGGCAATTGACTCCTGAAATCCTTTAAATCCATCATTAGTTGTTTTGAGAATACCGATGGACTATCAGTAAAGCCTTGCGGCATCCTAGTCCACCTGTATGCCTCATTCTGTACTATAAATGACGTCAAATCCCTAGACTCTGGATGAAGAGGTATTGAAAAGAATGCATTAGACAAGTCAATAACAGTGTTATATGCATATATATTCTGGGTATGCAAAAGAGTAGCGGGGTTTGCACAAATCGGAAATTGATTTCTTGTAACCTCATTTAGCTCTCTTAAATCATGTACTATCCTTACATTGTTTTCCCCTTTCGAGACCGGAAACAATGGGGTATTGTACTGGGATACTGAAGGTTCAATAATACCACATTTCAATAATTTACCAATGTGTTCCAGGGTTTTGGATACTAATTTAGGTCGTATGGGGTAAGGGTCTTGCTTCGGCCCCTTTGCCCCTTCTATTAATTCTATCTTATGGGGTTTTGCATTTACGGCTAGTCCATATGGTGAATCACTTGTACTCCAAATATGTTGCGGTAATTCTTCCATAACCCTTACTTTATTTTCATTATTCAACTGTTGAACCATGGTGAGCAAGCTTGGTATTTCTTTATCTCCAAAATCTAAACACAATCCTAATTGAGACAACAAGTCTCTACCACACAAATTTACTGGGCAATCAGGTGCCACTAAAAAGGGTACCACAGCCTCCCTTGAACCGTGCGGTTGGCATTCCAGTCGCACCAGAGTGGGTTCTGTTAGCCTTTTTCTTTGTTCTATCCCCGTAAATCCCACTGTTGTTATATACTGATTTGAAAGCTTAACTCCCAGTGGTTTTGCACATAACACAGAGGTACTCACCCCTGTATCTATCAAAAATCTCACAGGAGTTCCATATTTGCCAATTGTCAATGTAATAAAGGGCTCCCTTGTGTCTAACCTGAAAATCATTCCCTCTTCCTGACACGGGTCTGCTTCCAGTCAATAGCATTGGTCTGGAATATTCTGCCAAGTTGGAAAGGCATTCACAGTACCCTGTCTCTGTACTGCCGCTCCTGGTCCCTGTGATTGCGTTGCCGGCTGCTGTATTGCAGTCTGCGGGGCACTCGCAGGTATCCCTACTACTTGTGGCATTAATCCTTGCTGCGTTTGCATTTGTACTTGGGGCATTCCTGCATTCTGATAACATTCTGAAGCATAGTGACCAAATTGATTACAGCCCCAACATTGTACATGCGTCCTTCTATTAGGTGATGGTCCTGATCCTTGCATCCCTCGGCCTCTACCCCTGCCTCTAACCATGCCTCGTCCCCTTGGTTGGTACGGCCGGCTATATCCCGGTTGTACATAGTAAATGACCTGTGGAGGTGAGGCAGAGGGCATTATCATTGTTTCCTGTTTTTTGTTTCTATCCTGTTCCTTGCTTTCCAAATCTTTTAACTGCATAGTCATTAACTTAGAAGTTAATTTAGCCTGTTCTTTCTGTGGGGTCTCTATCAGTTTATGATGCACATTACTAAAATGCATCAATGTCTCTCTTATTTCTGGCCACGGCTTTGAGGACAGGGCAATAACAGCGTCTAAATTTTTACGCATATTATCAGGCAGTGTGGACATAAATAGGTGTAAAAATACTGCTACATTATGATCCACATCTGCATCTTGCCCTGTTTGAGCCTTATACAAATTTATACATTTTGTCAAATGTGCCGAAAAATCAGTTTTAGGGTCCCATTTATTTGCCGTTATGGCTGAAAAATCAATCGGGGTTGGATACATCACATGCAGAGCTGCAGAAAGAGCAGCCTTAATATTCCCTACATATACATCCCCATCTGCAGTATGTGACAGCAGACGCTGATATCCACACTGCACTGCCAGTTGAGAAATACTGATACCTGATGCTGCACATAAAGCTTTAAAATCTCCAATAGTCAATTGAGTCCCTGCAGTTGCCTGTTCTATCCCATCTAACCACATACGAGCTCCTTTCACTATACTGGGAATTTTTGCAACTAAAGTTGTAACATCTACGGGGGTGTATGGTTTGTAATGTTGTATTCGATTGCCGGCTGCGTCTAAGCGCGTCATAACTGGCATGTGTAAAGCACTACTATCTAAAGCACTGCAAATCTCCTGTTTACCTTCCTCTTCCACCTCTTCTTCAGCCTGTTTCATTTTGTAAAACCAATCGTCCCAGTACTCCAGCCCTGCTTTAATAAAGTCCAGGCTTCCCGCCTTGGGGCAATATTTATTTATTACTTTTGTCAAATTCTGTACATCCTCATGTGAGGTAGGTCCTCCCTTATCACAGGGGAAAAGGAGGTTTTTAACTTCCAACAGGTTCTTAGTAACTCCCCACCATTCTGCCCCATATTTAGTTTTATCCAATCTCACAAGTTCTGCAGCTACATAGGTTTCCTTAAAAATTGCCTTTGACGGTGTGGGTGTCAATTTGGGCGGTGTTTCCCTGATTTTAAACGTGGGTGTCTGAGGATCCACTCTAAGGGAAGGTTCAGGGGATGACTCGGTACATAGCCGAAGCCGTCCCTCAATTTCAAATTGTGTTGCCAGGTCATATTGTTCTGATGTAATTAGGGTTTTCAAATCAGGGTAAGTGCCTGATTCTGCACTAGATTTTCCTTTTTCTTTCTGTCTTACCCGTTTTTTCTCCTTTTTCTGTTCCCTAGTCCCCACATCACTGTCCTCATTATCCCCTCCCTTTTCACTTTCTGAATCACTGGGGGGGTCATCAAGAGCCGAATACCCAGCGCATGGCACAGAGCGCTTTGACTTTAATTCCTTCATTTTATCAGTCGCCCTTATGGGGCACAACGTGTCCCTGCTTGATTCATACGACGGGGGGTTATTTCTTTTATACATTTCTGCCTCTTTTTGTATCCTATCTACATCAGCATGAAAAAGATCTGCTGCTACAGAAAATAAATTCCAAATTGTAAGATGCTTCTCTAAACTTTTCTTCTTTTTCTTATTCTCTTGTATATATGTCAGGAGAGATAATAATTTTGGACGATCAAACGATCCATACTGAGACCAGCTCAAAACAGAATCTTTTGCATCATATTTGATCCATTTCTCATGTATTTTTTCAATCTGTTTTTTTTCTAATGGGAATAATTCTATGACATGCTGCAAAGGGGTGCATTTTTTTGAACTATCTAAATCTAAATACATAGCATATACAGGGGGCTTTTCTTTCTTATCTGCCCCTTTCCCTTTCATTTTATTCTGACTATTACAATTTCTCCTATAGAGCCACAACCTACAAAAATATACTAATGCACTTAAACAAAGAAAATATACAAAAAAGAAAACTACAAAGCTAAACAAATATACCACTAATAAGTCCACAATGTAAGCTTACTCACGCGTCTTCTTATTTCTCTTTAGCAAGCTCAGGAGTCGTCGCCTGTATGTCCACTTCAGTAGTTTGATCAATCCCACTTCAGTGGTACACAGAAATCAGGCGTAAACAACGCTTGCTCTCTCTCAGAATCCTGTAAAAAACTTCGTTAACAACAAACACTTAATTTGTCCTTCGTCTCGCCTTCTCTTTTCCGTGTGCGGCATAAATCTACTCCTGGCTGGCTCGCCACTTTGAAGAAAAGGCTAGACGAATTTCATATTTAATATAAAAAGTAGTTTATGAACTGAATACCAATCATATTCAGGAAGCATTTCTTGATAAGCAATATACAAGTCAGAATGAATGATTAAAACAAAGCAATGTACAGCAAAGAAATCAGAATGCTATATACAGAGAGAGAAATCAGAGTGCTTAAAGCAAATCAAAAATGCTCTATACAGACAAAGAAAAATTCAAAATGCTTACTAATTTCTTTGTTCCACTCTCCTTATAATCTTCTCCTGATATCACGTGCATGCTGTATGCAGGCAGGCTGTAACATACCATAAATCCTTAATGTATGGCAGAACATATGCTGTATCTGGTTCCCATTATTCCACAGACTTTCTGGAGCTGTGCCTTTGGCTGATGTGGGCCTCATGTCTCAGGAGATTTAGTGTTGAAACAGCTTGCTCTGCATGTTCTTTGAAGCTTTCCACTTCTATTTTTTTTTATGCTTTTATTCAACACAATTTACTCAGACTGTCTGAACATTCCTGCTCATATATTGTGAAGACACACTTTGACCCCTGAGGCAGGCGCTTGTGCACCGAAACACGGCCCATGTGGGTCTTTTTCACAATAAAGGACTGCCATTGTCTCTTTCTTGAAGGCCGTGTTGCTTTTTCTTGTCTATATTGTATGCTTGTATGCTGTATTACCCTCTCTTTTGTGATTACTTCTATTTGTTTTAAAAATATTTCCATGTAACTTCATTGAGTGTCCTCTGGTCTTTCTACTTTTTGAAAGAGTAAAAAATGGATTCACTTCTATTCATTCTACACCACTCAGGATTTTGTAGACCTCAATCATATCTCTCCTCAGTCATCTCTTTTCCAAACTGAAGATCCCTAACCTCTTTGAGCTTTCCTCATATGAAAGGAGTTCCATCCCCTTTATCATTTTGGTCACTCTTCTTTGAACCTGTTCTACTTCCGCCATATCTTTTTTGAGATACGGCAACCAGATTGAAAGCAATACTCAAGGTGTGGTCGCACCATGGAGCAATACAGAGGCATTATCTTATTCTTGTCCTTATTTACCATCCATTTACTAATAATTCCTAGCATCCTGTTTGCTTTTTTGGCCGCCGCCACACACTGGGCAGAAGATTTTGGTGCATTGTCTATAATGACACCTGGGATTTTTTTCTTGAGTGCTAACTCCTAAGGTAGGCCCTAGCATCAGGTAACTATGATTTGGATTATTCTACCCAATCACTTCACATTTGTGCACATTAAATTTTGTCTGCATTTGGATGCCGTCTTCCTGTTTCCTAAGGTCTTCCTGAAATTTTTCACAGTCCGCATGTGTTTTAACAACTTTAAATAGTTTTGTGTCATCTGCAAAGTTAATCACCTCACTTGTCATTCTGATTTACATATCATTTATAAATATATTAAATAGCACCGGTCCCAGTACAGATCCCTGAGGCACGCCACTATTCACCCTACTCCATTGAAAAAAAATGGCCATCTACCCTCTTTTCTGTCCATTAACCAATTTCTAATCCACAACTATGCTCCCTGAGTCTGGCCTCAAGGTGTCACTATAGAGCAATAGCCAAGTCTTTCTTCACAGCAGGGGGTTGTGAACACAGCCTACATAACATTCCCAGTCCCAGCCAGCCTGCAAAACAGAGCCCCCCCCCTCCAGAAACTGAATTCACAGTCCACTGTTGCTGCAGAGCCATGAAGTCAGCTGAAATGGTTCTTTATATCAGTGGCTTAGACACAGGGGGCCTTGAGGGCCTTGGCCCCCCAAGGTCTGCTAAAAGCATGTATGCATGCCAGGATGGAAAAGCAGGACAGACAGGGTGGCGGCAAATATTGCTGCAGGAAAGCATCTTATGGCGGGGCATGAGGACCCCCGCCAGTCCAGGTATATAGAGTTACGGCGGGGGTCGAGGGAGGTGGGGTAAAATGTGTCCCCCCCCCCAACTTTGGGCTCATGCCCCTCCCAAATCATGGTCTGCCTATGCCTCTGCTTTATATATATGAATATATAAACTTGCATTTATAAACCTCTACAAACTGCAAGGTACTATCCCTTCAGATAATATTTAACTTCCCATTGCGTAGAAAGAACATAATTAGTGGCATAGGTGATGTCTGATCTCCCTGTGACATGGACAAGAGTACAAAATTGAAACCATCATATCGTTTCATGCACAGCCTTTCAATAAAAATACTTTTCAACAAAACATACAAAAGGTAAAATGGAACTGTATATGTCCGTAGAAAGCTCTTTTGATGTCCTGCCATGCTGTTCTTTCAACAGAAAAATATATACAATTCTCAGAACATCTTTTTATGGCTGAAACATCTGGAAAGTGCTGGAGTACGTTGGCTGAAAAATTCCACCTATAGTTGAATAGAAAAGTAGAAATTATAAAAAGAGCAATGTCAGGAAATACTTTTTCATGGAAAGGGTTGTAGATTACAATGTCCTCCCCCAGGAGGTTGTGAAGCCAAAAACAATGATGGAATTCAGGAATGCATGGGATAAGCACAGAGGATCACTATATAGGAAAAAAAAAAAGATGGAATCCAATTAAAGTGAAACTTAAATGGCCTCACAACTGGAGTGAGCTTTGACGGCAGCTTCAGAGATTGGAAAGTAAGACCAACGCTGAGACGACTTCTATGGTCTGGGTCCTGTAAATGGCAAAAAAATAGTTCAGGATGAAGGCTGGAATGGGCTTGAATGTGCAATTTGTATTGCCTGATCCTGCTTATTGAAATTAGTGCTGCAAGACCCATAATGCACTGGGATGGATTGGTCAGAAATCCAGGACTGTCCCAAAATCTCCAGCCTGGAACTGAGGAACTGATTGTGCCGGACTGATTACATTCTCAACATGAAGAAGAAATCCTTCCCTGGAAGCTGACAGCAGCATTGGCACAAGGAGCTGAACTCTGCAATAAGACCTACTTGGGCTTTTTTTAAATAGTTTTTATTTAATTTTTCAATATCAAAGAACAATGTAATCTTACATCAAAGTATAGATATAATACCTGATAAGTGTTAATACAATAGCAGAATCAAATATAATTGAAGAACATATTAGCAAAATGTTTTTATTTATTTTATAACAATAATACAATATTTTCCATTTACACAATATAGTTGGTATGCCTGAGGAGTGAAAGATTAGCGATTGTTCATATTTCATGAATAATAAGGTCCAGTTCTAGCACATGTAAATATTGATATTTGAGCTGTCATTCCAATGTGTAATGATTAGCTTAAGTGCCACAGTAATTAAAAAAATCAAAATGGGATTTCTCATCATCCGATAATGCAAGGGAAGTCAATATGGATTTCTAAGCCATTTGGTCGTGGCAGGAGCCAGCATTTGTAGTGCACTGGTCTCCCTCACATGCCAGGACACCAACTGGGCACCCTAGGGGGCACTGCAGTGGACTTCATAAATTGATCCCAGGTGCATAGCTCCCTTACCTTGGGTGCTGAGCCCCCCCAACCCCCCCCCAAAACCCACTCCCCACAACTGCACACCAATACCATAGCCCTTAGGGGTGAAGGGGGGCACCTACATGTGGGTACAGTAGGTTTCTGGTGGGTTTTGAAGGGCTCACATTTACCACCACAAGTATAACAGGTGGCGGGGGATGGGCCTGGATCCGCCTGGCTGAAGTGCACTGCACCCACTAAAACTGCTCCAGGGACCTGCATACTGCTGTCATGGAGCTGGGTATGATATGTGAGGCTGGCATAGAGGCTGGAAAAAATATGTTTTTAATTTTTTTTTGAGGGTGGGAGGGGGTTACTGACCACTGTTTGGGTAAGGGGAGGTCATCCCCGATTCCCTTCGGTGGTCATCTGGTTATTTAAAGTCATCCAAGTGTTCATCAGGGATGCCCTTCTTTTTTCCATTATCAGTCGAGGACGCCCATGTGTTAGGCACGCCCCAGTCCCGCCTTCACTACATCTCCGACACGCCCCCCTGAACTTTGGTCATCCCCGCGACGGAAAGCAGTTGAGGACGCCCAAAATCAGCTTTCGATTATACCAATTTGGGCGACCCTGTGAGAAGGACACCCATCTTGCGATTTGTGTCGAAAGATGGGCGTCCTTCTCTTGAAAATAAGCCTGAAAGGTGCCAAAAATTTAAATATGTCTAGAAGTTTAGACCAGATGTCCTCCCAGACGATTGTCAAATTAGGGCATTCATTTGTAAGATGAAGCAGAGTACCTATGGTAGGACAGGACCAACAAAGGTCAGATGAGCTAGATCCAGCCAGTTTATATTTTCTTGGGGTCCAAAGGGCTCAATGATAAAGAAAGTACATAGATTGAATCAGTGAGAATGACAACGAAGTTCTAGGACCAAATATCCAAATCGGTGACCATTGAGAGTAAGATATGGATTCTCCAATATCTGTTTCCCATACTTGAATACTGTGTCATGAGTAGCTGATATGGGATTGAAATGCCTTGTAACTAGTATAGGTCACCTTAGCACTGTCAAACACAGAGAATTTGACAACATATGCAGGAATTGAGAGTCTAATAAATTAAACTCAAGTTGTAGTTGTGCAAATGATTTAAATTTTCCATTGTTTATCACCTGACTAATATAGCAAATATTATAATTTTGCCAGATAGGCCAATGGATTGGCTCTTAACTAATATAGTCTTATTGTTCCAAATAACCACATCGTCCATAACATTAGACAAATTATGTAATGCAACTTAGAAAAGGCTCTCCTAGTAACCATGGAAACTTGATTGTGTGAAGAATCATGTTTATAGACCTGATTAGAGGAGTTAGCCAAAACATGTAGAGGGTAAGGCCTATCTATCCTGATTTCAACTTAGGGGGATTAGCAATAACCTTATCAGTGAACCAATAGTACCCTTTGGATAAGATAAAAGGATTATGATATAATGTAAAAGTGGTTAAATTAAGTCCTCCTTTGTTTTTTGGGAGTTTGAGCATTTTGGCAGAGATGCGAGGCGTTTTGGACTTCCAAAGAAGTTGAAAAAGAATCCTATCTATGGACTTAAAAAAAGAATCAGGGAGAGAAACGAGTAGCATGCATTGTAATTAACTCTGGAGAGCTAAGGTCATTTTTATAGACTCGAGTCTACCCCACTTGCTTAGGTGTAAGGAGGACTATTTGGAAACTGAAAGTTTTAATTGTTGCAAAAGTACTTCCGTATTTTTGTTAATAGTTTCTTGAAGAGAATGGAATAAATTAATACTTAGGTATTTAATAAGTAATAATTGGATTTTAAATTGAAAGAGGTTCAAATCTTGCAGATTAATGTCATCATGAAGGGGAAAGCAATCGGTCTTATCCTAATTTATCTTATAGCCCAAAATGGAGGGAAAAGTGGTGATTAAAGAGATTATGTGAAGGATGGAGGGGATTGTGGTGTATATTAGAGTCATCCGCATAAAGTGATAATTTTATTGAACAAGTGTCCAATGTCATACCCTTAATTTTGGAGTCAGAGCATAAGGCAATGGCAAGGGGTATAATAGCCAGATTAAACAATAAGAGGGATAAGGGTCATCCTTGTCTTGTTTCCCTGGACACAGAGAAATATGGAGATACTTTATTGTTGACCAAGAGGCTGGCTTTAGGGTTATGATATAACAATTTAATCATTTCTATTACTTTAGGGCCAAAACCGAAGTGCTGGAGTGTAAGAAAAAGGTATCTTCAATTAACTATCGAGTGCTTTCTCCACATCTAGGGAAAGCACAACCAATCTATCCCTATATCAAAATTTTGCCAATGGGAGAATATTACAGAAAAGGCAATTATCACTAGTGGCCCTATTAGCCATAAAGCCACATTGATCTGGGTGAATAATATCTGACATAATAGAAGACAGTCTGTTCGCAATGATTTTAGCATAGATTTTGCTGTCTAGTTTTATTAATGACATAGGTAATAATTGGAGACTAATGAAGAGTCTTTCCTGGTTTGAGAAGGACTACAATACAGGCCTCAGTAAACGTTCCATCAACCAAGTCATTATTAATGACACCCAAATAAAACTTTAGTAGTAGAGGAGGCAACTGATGTAAAAATATCTTATAGTACTCAGCAGATAGACCACCAGGTCCAGGAGCTTTATTTATTGAAATACTTTTGATAGCTTTCTTCATTTCCGCTTTTGAGATGGGAGTTTCCAGCATGTTGAGCTGAAGTTAAGCATAAAATAGGTAATTCATTGAGAAAAGCTTCAGTGTCAGTGTCTGAAATCTGTAGCTCTGACATGTATAATCTGAATCAAATTCTTGAAATAAGTGCAAAATTTCATCATCCTTAGTGGCTATGGTATTATGAAGGAGATTTTTAATTGATGTTACCTTAGGGCTTCTTTTACAAAGCCTCGCTAGCGATTCCTACGTGGTAAGTGAGAGGAAGTCCATTCAATTCCTATAGGTTTCCTCTCATTTGACGTGTGGAAATCGCTAGCACGACTTTGTAAAAAAAACCCTTTGTTTTTTGGGGTCCTGTAGACAGCCAATCTTATTGTTTTTGGCAAAGTATCAAGCACCTAATGATGTTAAATGATGAGATGCTAATTTACTAAGGAGGTCTTTTACTAAAGCTTAGCTTGAGTTATCTGTAGCAGGGCCTATTTTATTCCTATGGGCTCTGCTGCAGATAGCTCAAGCTAAGCTTTAGTAAAATACCCCCTAAATATGGTGTTGTATTCAGAGCGAAGTTTACATAGGTCCTGGAATGTTCTATAATTATGATTGGAAGTGTATTGTATTTCTAGTACTCTAATTTTTGATTCAAATTCTAACATAAGGGATTTGTTCTCTTTATGCCATTTGACAGTAAAACCTATAGTAACTCTGAGATAGGCTTTGAAGGCATCCCACCAGACTGTTAAAGGGTATCATAGGGATTGTTAAACCTAATCTGTTATCCCTTCGTTAATTGTGTCCTGAAAGCCAGGTTCATTTGCCATTTTTGGATTGAATCTCCAACTAGTTTTGTGGGCTTCTAGATCAGAAGGGGTAAAATATATACCTATCGGAGCATGATTAGAAATGGTAGTAGGTAAGATATCTACTGAGTCTATAATTGAAGCTACATAATTAGAGACAAGCAGAGATTTATGTGGTATAGAGTATAAAGAAAAGGGGCCAATATTCCGACCATGGGAGGGAACCCAGCTAACTTCCGCGGCTGGTATTCAGCCCAGATATGCAAAGCTGGGCCGTTTCCAGTGACCGGCATTGAATATCCAGTTTATTTTAAGCCATTTTAAAGTTAACCAGCTAAGTCTATATTCAAAGATAGAAGGTTAACTTTAAACCAGCTAAAGATATACCAGCTATTTAAGTGGCCATGTGATCACTTAAAATAGCTGTATACGAATTGAATATTTGGGGATAGCCGGCTATAATGCTTGATATAACCAGCTATCTCCTAGGCACTAACTCAGAATATTCAGCAGGAGATAACCAGTTGACCCCACTGAGTATCACTGGATAGCCGATTAAGTGCCATTTAACCAGCCAGGTGCCATTTCTGGCTGGTTAAATGGTTTAAAATATCTGCGGGGAAAGTCTTTTGTATAGGTGTGTGTTGTAATCTCCAAATATCAAAGACAAGAGCTTGCATTGTGCTATTTAGAGTCTCTCTACTTTTAGATAAGAGAGCAGGACAGCTAGATTGCTGTCCCCACCAATAATGAGAGGGATTTGGGCAAATGGAGTGAGGACTTCTGCAAGAGGAAAATCGTCTTGTATGGATACAAAAATAGGAGATCTACATTTACTTTATAAGAACATAAGAATAGCCAGGCTGGGTCAGACCAATGGTCCATCCAGCCCAGTATCCTGTTTCCAACAGTGGCCAATCCAGGTCACAAGTACTTGGCAGAAACCCAGATTGTGGCATACGTAAGTACATAAGTATTGCCATACTGGGAAAGACCAAAGGTCCATCAAGCCCAACATCCTGTTTCCAACAGTGGCCAATCCGGGTCACAAGTACCTGGCAAGATCCCCAAAAAGTACAAAACATTTTATACTGCTTATCCCAGAAATAGTGGATTTTCCTCAAGTCCATTTAATAATGGTCTATGGACTTTTTCTTTAGGAAGCCATCCAAACCATTTTTAAACTCCGCTAAGCTAACCGCCTTTACCACATTTTCTGCCAACGAATTCCAGAGTTTAATTACATGTTGAGTGAAGAAACATTTTCTCCGATTCGTTTTAAATTTACTACATTGTAGCTTCATGTTAGCTTCATTTTATGTTGTGTTTATGCCCCAAAATGTGACAACCCTCATTTTTTATTTACATCTCTTGTAAAAAAAATGAGGGTTGTCACATTTAGGGGCATAAACACAACATAAAGTAAATGTAGATCTCCTATTCTTGTCTCCATACAAGATGATTTCCCTTCATTTTCTGTAGAAGATATAAGTATAGGTAGAGTTAAGGATGTTTAAAAAAAAATAGTAGAACCATTTTTTTCCAAGACCCAAAGAAAATACTCCTAGGGTATATGTGGGGTGTTTCAGTGGATGTGTAAACCTTGCGTTTAAGTGAGTCACTTGTAGAAAGATGATATCAGTAGGCAGTTTGACAATGTATGACCAGAATTTTTGTCTTTTGAGGGCATTGTTTAGACCTTTAATGTTTAGGGATATACCCCCTATGTGACTTAAGTTACATGTGCAAATCCAGTCATATTCTGGATTTGCGTGCGCAACTTAATTACTTAACAAGACAATTAGTGCTGATAATTGCCACTTAACAAACAATTATTGACATTTATTGGCATTAATTAGAATTTACACACAGAACTGTCTAAGCATATTCTATAACGTGATGCATTTAAATTCTAATTCACATAGGAAAAATTGGGTTCGGCATGTATGGTGAAAGTAATTAGGAGCCAAGGCTCACGAGCACCCCCTCAAGACCTACTTGTTTTAATAAGACTGGGAGAGTGAGCATATTCCTGTGATAGATTGTGTGTGTGTGTGTGTGTGTGTGCGTGCGTGCACGCGTCCTATGCCAGAAACAAACCCTGTGCAACATGTCCCATAGCCCTCTTATCCCACCCACTATATCAGAGCAAAGCAAGAAAGGCAATAAGTGGGGCGTAATTTTGTCACCCCCATCTCTCTTGCACCTTGTGAAGCATCACCAACTGCATAAATCTCACTACAGCCCTTATGGAGGTGATTGTGGACAGCACTAGTGAAAGTGAGCTGAGAGTCGTGCTCAGTTTGATAGTGGAAAGGAAAGATATAAGGACAAAAAGCAAAGGTCATAATGGTCCTTGAATTTGGGATGTGGGTGGGTTGGGAGCTGCTGTCTTGTCGCTTTAGACCATGCTGAGTACAGCAAGCATTGCTAAAGGAGTTCCTGTTTGGATCCTGCTGACAGGGACAAGGATCACCTCCCCCCCCCCCCCCCCCCCCCCCACATCCCCAAAACCAATTGCTTCTGAGGGTTAGTTCTTCTCTATAACCTAAATTCTAAAAGCTATGCAGAAGAACATAGACTGAGAAACCTGGCAGCCTCCAGAGAAAAGTAAGTGTTGTATTCATTTTGAAGGTAAAAAGAATGTTTTCACAGTCTGCTAAATGCACTGTATATGAATAAATCTCTGTGTTGAATAAAAAAGTAGATGGTGTGCATTCTCTTCAGGCTCCAGCCTGACAACTATGAATGCATTTATAAATTAAAACAGGAATTTTAAAGAGCCAGTGAAATTTAACTGAGAATCAATGCAAATTGGCAAGACTGCATGAGGTATGAGAAGGGTGGGGTAACTAACCAATAGAGAAGACATGCTTCCAAATTCTGAAGACATTAGAGGGCCGGAGTCCAAAATCATATAAACTAGACAACAAGCTAGCACAGCATCCAGAATGAAGATGAACAGAACCTTCCAAAGTGGGTGACTGGTATCAAATTTTAGGGAAGTTGATTTTCCTATGTTATACATCTGGTAACTTAACAAAGAACCAGGGGAGGACTGACCACTCTGGGAACTGAGCAGTGCCCGAGGGCCCAGTGCAGTTGGAGAGTCTGCTACCTCCTCTCCACATGTCCCACATCTCTGTCCCCTCCGTCGCTGTGTCTGGCACCCCCTGCCCACCCAGCCCCCATGTTTACCTCAAAAGTCCTTTTCTCCATACAGGGCCCCGGCATAGGCTATCTGCCGCTGACAGGAACCTTTTCTCTGCTGTGGTCTGCCCCTTTCTGATATAACTTCCTGCTTCCACAAGAGTGGGCCGCGGCAGAGAGGTTCCCATTAGCGGCAGACAGCCAGGGTCCTGTATGGAGAAAGGTACTTTTCAGGTAAACGCAAAGGGAGAAAGCCAGATCCAGGGAAAGAGAGGAGAGAGGGGGAGGTGTTGGTCTTGGGAGGGGGAAGATATGTTGGATCTGGAGAACGGAGGGAGGGGGCAGAGATGGTGGAGCTGTGAATGAGAGAAGAGACGGTGCATTGAGGGGAGGGAGAAAAAATGAGAGGGAGAGATGTTATATCTGGGGGGGGAGGGGGAGAAAGATGCTGGAACTGGGGAGGGGGAAGAGATGTGGGACCCAGGGGCAGAGGGCCCAGGACCCTCTTATTGCCCGATGGCCCAGACCCCTGCAAAGAACACAGTTTAGAGATAAGGGAGAAAATGAAAGGACAGAATCCAAGATGACACTCGGGTTCCTTACAAAGTCTGAGAAGTGAAGAGGTAGAGAATTGATGGGACAAACCCAGGAGGGGAAGCAATACAAGGATTAATGGGCTAGAAACTTGCTTCCATTTTATATGCAGAGGAGGAGGAAGACAGAATAGTGGCAGAGGGAGAAGAAAAGGAGATTTAGGTTTGTGAAGCAATGATTTCAGTGAAACAGGTGAGACATAAGACGAGTTGATTTGACAAATATGAAACTAACCAAATCAACACTGACCCAGTAGCACCAAGTGGAGAGAGAATTATAACAAAAAGCAGGTCAGGGAGAAATGCAGTCAGGCAAGGTCTGCACTGCTGGTCCAACAGATGTACTGTACCAGGTCCACTGAATCCATCCTGGTACACCAGCAAAATATATATATGAGGTGTTGCTGAATGAAATATACTAACAGTTGGTTCTTTATTATTTATTTATTTACTAGTAAAAAAGGGCCCGTTTCTGACACAAATGAAACGGGCGCTAGCAAGGTTTTCCTCGGAGTCTGTATGTTTGAGAGAGTGAATGTGAGAGTGACTGTGTGAGAGAGAGAGAGTGAATGTGCGAGTGTGAGTGTGTGTGAGAGAGAGAGAGTGAGTCTGGGTGTGATTGTGTCTGTGAGAGAGAGAGTGTGTGTGTGTGAGAATGAGAGTGTGTGCAAGTGCATATGTGAGACACAGTGTGTGAGAGAGAGAGTGTGTTTCACACAGATGCAGTGTGTGCGAGAGTGTGTGTGTGAGACACAGACTCTCTGTGAGACTGAGTGTATGAGACCAAGAGAGTGTGTGAGTGACTGTGTGACACATAGAGAGTGAATGTGATACAGTGTGAGACACAGAGTGTGTGAGTGACAGTGTGTGAGAGTGAGAGAGAGAAAGACATTGACTGTGAGAGAGAGAGTGTGTGTGAGAGAGAGAGAGTGTGTGTGTGACAGAGATACCTCCCCCCCCCCCTCTCTCTGGTGTCCGGCCCCCCTCTCTCTCTCTGGTGTCTGAGCGTTACTGTGCAGGATGCTGAGCTCTGGCTGTGCTTCAAGGAACTGACCAATCCTATTTAATAGAATGCACTTCCAACATTCTGAAGCCGAGAAACCTCGTGTGGTTGGTCACTTCTGCTTGTGACAAACCCGGAAGTATGTGATGTCAATTCAGGAAATGGATACAGAGAGCAGGAATGCCTCAGCCATGCAGTCAGCTTCAGAATGTTGGAGGTGCGTTTTATTATATAGGATTTATGCATTCTTGTATCCCACTATTATTCAATAACAAATTTTGGTTCAAAGTGGCTTGCAATTTACATTTTGGTGGAGTTACAATAGTGTTGTGCAATGTGGAGAGGGCACCTATAGTTCGTGTGGTTATTCATAGAGTTTTTGAAGAGGTAGATTTGAAAGGAAGGCTTTAATAGCTACAAACAAGTCTGCTTTTTTAATTCCAAATAACAATTGTAACATACATTTTTTTCCTCTACTAATCTTCTATTGCATTAAGCTCACATTTATACGGGGTTGATATTCAGTGTGGCTTGAGCAGGTAAGAGAGGCTCTTGCCCACTTAAACTATGTTGAACAGGGCACTTAACTGGGTGATGCCGCTGAACATCGGCTCTGACTACCCTGGTACAATCTAGATAGTGTCGGGGTGGTCCAGGAGTGAAGTCGGGCATAAAAAGCAGTCCTATCTCTGCTCGGCTAGGTATAAAGGTTCCAACACTGATTATCAGTCTGCAACTGTATAACTTCCAACTTCCACTATATCGTGGCATCTCCTGCAATTTCACAAAGTGCCACGCTATTTCATGTTTATTTCGTAAATAGAGAGGTGTGGTAGCTGTGTTAGTCCACTCTTAAAGGTTATCAATAGAAATCAAACAAAATAAAACATGGAAAAGAAAATAAGATGATCCTTTTTTATTGGACATAACTTAATACATTTCTTGATTAGCTTTCGAAGCTCTGATGAAGAAGGGCAACCTTCGAAAGCTAATCAAGAAATGTATTAAGTTATGTCCAATAAAAAGGTATCAACTTATTTTCTTTTCCATGTTTTATTTTGTTTGATTTCTATTGATAATGTTTATTTCTGTAATTTTTCAACAAGGCAGCTTTTGGAGTACAGCTTGAATGTGGATGCTATCCTTTCTCACCAGCTGGTTATGAGAATCCCTGATGCAGGCAATCTTTCAGCTGAAACACGGCCGTGTCAGGTCATCAGTTTCTTACTTTATATGTTGGTTGGAATAAAGCTGCTTGATTTCATAAGTGACTCCATCTCCTCACTGTATTTGGCAATCTTTAACTTCCAAGTCTGCTAATGACCCAGCTAGTCAATGCCAGTGCCCAGAAGTGGCCCAGCATTGAATATCCAGGTCTAATTTGGCTAGCAGTAGCCAGCACTTAAAGAAACACTGACTGCTACCAGCTGAATATTGACCAGATAGGGGTAATTTTCAAAGATCACCAAAATTTAGGTATCAGGATGATGTGCGCTAAGTGTGAATTATATAATGGCAGTTGTACGCAGAACTGTCATTATAAAATACTAGAGTAAGTCTATGTAAGCACCAGCTCAGTTCAGCACAGAGCAGGAGCATGCACGTGTGTCTGCTCCCGCAGCCTCCACAGCGGTCTGTCTTCTTTTTCTTTCCTTCCTTCCTGAAGCTCGTGTGTACCAACCAGGACCCGGGTTATCAACTCTTCTCTGCTGCCACAGGTTCTTCCTGCTTCATTCCTTTCTGTGGTGGAAACAGGAAGTACATCACACAGGAGGAGGTGGGACAAGGCAGGAAGAAGGACCTGCAGGATGCGATGGCAGAGAACATTTAAGCATTAATGCGATTTGCATAACCTGGGTCCCAGTCAGCACACATGTGCAGGAAACTAACGCCCCAATGTGGCACCACCACCAGGTCCCCCTTGGAGGCCAGGCCAGATGAATCTTGACCCCCCCCCCCCCCCCCCCCCCCCCCCCCCCCCCCCCTCAGCGGCCCTGTGTGTAACTGCCTGGCATACCTCTGACCCAGAGCAGTGGAAGAAAGTAGGGTTAAAAGATGGGTCTTCCAGCTCTGGATAATAAACACAAGCACACTGGTTGGTTCTGAACACCCGCCTTTATTTTGCAAATAGCTGGGACCCGACACAAGACCGTGTTTCGGCATAAAAGCCTGCTTCAGGGGTCTGCTGTAGGTAAAGAGCTAATAAAGCTCTTCTGAAATAACATTCAGTATCATGATTAGAAAACAGACGAGGACAGAGGCATACCAAGGGGGGGCGGTGGGGGCGGTCCGCCCCGGCTGCATGCCGCTGGGGGGGTGCCGCGCGCCTGTTGGCTCTTTGTTTTCATGCTCCCTTTGCCCCAGAACAGGTTACTTCCTGTTCCGGGGCAGAGGGAGCATGAAAACAGAGAGCTGGCAGGCGCGCGGCACCCCCCCCCCCCCCCCCCCCAGCGGCATGCACCCGGGGGGGTTCTTTTGCCGGGGGATCGGGGGTTCTTTTGCTGGGGGGGGGCATCGCGCTGTTCCAGGGGGCGCTGCAACCGGGGGGCGGGGCGCCACTGGACGAGGATATCATTAAAGTGTCTTCCTGGCACGTCATTTTTGTGACTTCCTGCCTTGTACCAGGAAGACACTTTAGTCTATTTTCTAATCATGATACTGAGTGTTATTTCAGAAGAGCTTTATTACCAGTGTGCTTGTGGTAGTGTCCAGTATTAGAAGACCCATCTATTAACCCTACTTTCTTCTGTTGCTCCGTGGCAATTCTGTAGAGCTCATCTGTTCCTCCACTCCAGTTATTTTCCATGCCCCTCCCAGGTCCACACCCCCTTGAATTTTTGTGCTCTGGAATTTGAGGGTGCAAATTATAGAATAGCGACTAAGGGCAGTTATGCACATAACTGCTAATTGGTATTAAAGCCAATTATAGCCTATTATTGCTCGCTAACATTAATTATCAATTCAATATTAAATTAGCTTACACGGCATCTGCCCTAAACCTATAACTTGCATGTCCAAATTAGCATGCTAATTTCAAATTTGGGCATGCAACTTTCTAGAATTAGGAGGATAGTGTATAGTGTGAAATCTGAGTTAAGCAAAAAAAATAGAAAGGGAGAACTTATTTTAAATTACAAAAATACTCTCTGAATACATGTATTTTCAAGTAGTGATATTACGGTCACTCATAAGTACATATCTACTATAATAAAACGCACCCTCAACGTTCTGAGGACACTGACGTCACAGCAGGCACTCACACACCGGTTTGTAACTTCATGGTGGTGAAGCCACAACACTCACCATGTCTGCATGCCCCGCCCTTGCATCACACGTGATGACGTCGAGGGCAGAACACAAAAACAAGGCAAATCAACGCACAGGGAGCAGTAGTTTCCCTACTCCTCCCCTTCCAACAAATCCCAGCCGCAAACGACGACGTGCCCATCACCCCGGCCCCTTTCACCACATCGCCCCACCCCTTTCAAGGTACTGGCCCGCCCCCAGTACCACACTCTTCCCCTCATCACCTTCCCTCCCCCCCAGTCACCTCCCATCCCCTTACGCCACTATCCCTGGTGGTCTAGCGGTACCTGTTCGCTTGGGCAGGAACGAACCCCCACTTTCCTGCCCGGAGCACTGCTGCTAGCTGCCCAGCTGCATCGTGTCTGAGTCCGGCTCTCGGCGAATCAAAATGGCCGCCGAGAGTTGACGCTTTCTCACGAGACCAACTCTCGGCGGCCATTTTGAAACACCGAGAGCCGAACTCCCACATAATGCAGCAAGGAAGCTAGCAGCACTGCTATGGGCAGGAAAGAGGGGGCTCTTTCTTTCCTGCCCCGACTGAACAGGTACCTCTAAACCACCAGGGAGACAAGCATAAGGAGAGGGGAAGGGAGTCCGGTGCCGGCTAGGGCCCGTTTCATCAGCGGCAGAAATGGGCCTTTTTTACTAGTAAGTACATAAGTAATGCCACACTGGGAAAAGGTCAAGGGTCTATCGAGCCCAGCATCCTGTCCACGACAGCGGCCAATCCAGGTCAAGGGCACCTGGCAAGCTTCCCAAACATACAAACATTCTATACATGTTATTCCTGGAATTGTGAATTTTTCACAAGTCTATTTAGTAGTGGTTGATGGACTTGTCCTTTAGGAAACCGTCTAACCCTTTTTTAAACTCTGCCAAGTTAACCACCTTCACCAAGTTCTCCGGCAACGAATTCCAGAGTTTAATTATGCGTTGGGTGAAGAAAAAGTTTCTCCGATTTGTTTTAAATTTACTACACTGTAGTTTCATCGCATGCCCCCTAGTCCTAGTATTTTTGGAAAGTGTGAACAGACGCTTCACATCCACCTGTTCCACTCCACTCATTATTTTATATACCTCTATCATGTCTCCCCTCAGCCGTCTCTTCTCCAAGCTGAAAAGCCCTAGCCTCCTTTCTTCATAGGGAAGTCGTCCCATCCCCGCTATCATTTTAGTCGCCCTTCGCTGCACCTTTTCCAATTCTACTATATCTTTCTCAAGGTCATCAGTAGTGTGCAATAAAAATGCATTTTAGGTATCTGCCCCACAAACCAAAAATACGTGCTACAGTTAGATGTGTATATTAAAGGTCATGCGTTCAGGGGTGGTTATTATGTCCCTTCGCACAAGGTATATTTTTAAACTGGCAAAATTACAGCTTTAAGGAAACTTCACAGAGACAGGCAGCTCTTTCATTTGCGCTTCTCCACATAATGGATTCCAGCTGCATCTGGAAAAGAGAATCCACTCAGAGCTCTCCCCTGAACCATGCATGAAGGGGAAGCATTTTTGATTCTGATTTCAAGCATATGTGTGCTCCTAGTCTGGAAAGGCCTCAGCACATCAGTTAATTTAAAGTAAATTAATCTGTGACCACAACATGAGATACCAGGAACCAGATTGCCTGCACAACCAGGGAACTGAAATCTTGTGTCAATGCACAAATGTCACAAAGTTAACTGAACAATATCAGATCTTAAACTACAAAGGAGCAATTTATGTTCTTGTTAGTGGTGTCTGGGCATCATAATGTTTTAGCAAGTGTCTGTATTTTCAAACCTTGTTAAGCATAATGAAGCCAGATCCATCTATACTCTGTGGAAAAATACAGGTGCTTTGCTTATAAGACTGCCTGTGATTATTGCCTAAAATTTTAAGCATGAGCTGTCATATTAGTGTATTAGTTTCTTGTGTCAGTTTCAAGGGGAGTTTAAGGAGCTTTGCTTTTTTTATTTTTAAATATTTCAGTTCAATCTACAAGGTAAACTGTAGGAAGCAACAGCATAAAGACAGAAAATCCGGATATAAATTAATGCAGTCCCCACCAATGGGGGATATGTGTGCCATTAAAAGAAAAGAAGAAGCATACAAGCCCTGGGAGCTTTGGAAGCGGGGTTGTTTTGTTTTTGTTTATCCTTGTGACTCTGGGCAAGTCACTTAACCCTCCATTGGCTGCCGCATTGAGCCTGCCATGAGTGGGAAAGCGCGGGGTACAAATGTAACAAAAAATAAATTGAGTGAAAAAAATAATCTAATACTGTAGTTTCAAATATTTATCATTAAAATATGAGATGTACCCTATTTAGTCAGGCCAAGGGTCCATCAAGCCCAGCTTCTTATCTCTGACAGTAGCCAGTCTAGGCCACAAGTACCCAGCAGGATCCCAAAGAGTAGATCTGTTCCTCATTGCTCATATCTAGAGGTAAGTAGTGGCTTTCTCCAGTCTACAGATCTCTTCATTGTCAATGGACTTTCCCTTCAGGAATTTATCTAAATCCTTTCTAAACTCAGCTATGCAAACTGTCTTGACCACATCATCTAGCAAATTATTCCACAGCTTAATTGTGCATTGAGTAAAAAAAAAAATCACTTTCTCTGAGTTGTTTTAAATGTGCTACCTATTAGATTCATGGAGCATCCCCTAATCTTAGTACTATATGAAAAAGCAAACAGCTGGCCCCTATGTACCCCATTCTACCCCTTTCCCCAGTTATTTCCTATTTCATGATTATCTCTTCTCTAGCTTATCTCTTCTCCAAACTGAAGCACCTTAATTTGTTTACCCTTTCTTCCCATTCACTTTGGAAGCAATTCTATAAATGGGAGCCTCCAGTTAGGCATCTCAAGGCTGCATAGTAAAAACCTATTCTATAATGGAACCTGGTTGAATAGATTCCACTATACAATACTAGCATAACCTGGTATCGACCCATGTTTTATTTGAAGGCTATTCTATAACAGAACCTGGTCAGCTACCTAGATTTCATTATAGAATACTAGAATATCCTGTTTTGACACATATTCAATTTGGAGGCTATTCTATACTGGAACCTGATTAACTAGATTCTGTTATAGAACACTAGCATAGCCCGGTATCGACACACATAACATTAAGGTGTCCACAGTTACTCCAGTTCTACAGCTGGTGTAAGTGCAGGCACCTGAATGTGACAGAGAAGTTACGTGCGTAAGTGGGAGCCTATGTTCCTCCCCTATCTACATTACCTTGTAAATATGCGCTACGTAAATTAAGTGGTATTTGCAGAATAGCACTTAGGCACCCTGCTGGCATTTACGTGGCTATCCAGCTTATTTTCAAAAGAGATCGCCGGCCATCTTCCGACACAAGTCTCAAAAAAGTGCCCCAGTTGACCAGATGACCACCGGAGGAAATCGTGGACCACCTCCCCTTATTCCCCCAGTGTTCACCAACCCCCTCCTACCCAAAATATATATATATATATAAACATTTTTTTTGCCAGCCTCTATGCCAGCTTCAAATATCATACCCAGCTCCATGACAGCAGTATGCAGGTCCATGGAGCACTTTTAGTGGGTGCAGTGCACTTTAAGCAGGTGAACCCAAGCCCATCCTCCCCCTCCCCACCTGTTATATTTGTGGTAGTATATGTTGAGCCCTCCAAAAAACCCCAAAACCCACTATACCCACATGTAGGTGCCCCCTTCTCCCCTTAGGGCTATGGTAGTGGTGTAGAGTTGTGGGGAGTGGGTTTTGGGGGGATTTGGGGGGTTCAGCACACAAGGAAAGGGAGGTATGCACCTGGGAGCAATTTTTGAAGTCCACTGCAGTGCCCCCTAGGGTGCCCGGTTGGTGTCCTGGCATGTGAGGGGGGCCAATGCACTACAAATGCTGGCTCCTCCAATGACCAAAAGGCTTGCATTTTGCCGGGTTTGAGATGGCTGGGCCCGGTTTCCATTATGGCCAAAAACCGAAGCCAGCCATCTCTAAACTCGGCAATCTCAACATTTGACCTAAATGTTGAGATTTAGCCGGCGCCAACCGTATTATCGAAGGAAAAGATGGTCGGTCATCTTTTTTGATAATACGGTTGGCTCCGCCCCTTTATACTATCTCCCCCTTTGGATTGGAATTCCATGTTACTTCTACATACCAACTTAGATGTTTAAGCATGATAGACGTTGCAAAATATTCTTAAGGGACTTCGCATTCTTAAAGCTCCACAGATTTTCAAGGACAACCATGAGTGGCTGGTTGTTGCTCAGGTTGTGAGCCCTTGAGCCCAGGCCGAGGCCTAGTATAGGAGTTAGGCCGAGGCCGAGGTTGGGCCGAACAGGCACTACACACTGCCCCAGCTACCAAGCCCTGCACACACACACAGCAACCAACTTGCACCTCCAGAAAAGGGAAGATAGGCCATACAGGCAGGCCTCACGGCCTATCGGGAACCCATGTACTCAGAATTCAATCATGCGGGCCTCACGGCCGAACCGGGACCGACTCATATGTAGGGAGGGGAGAAAGGGAAGTACACACAGAAACACGTCAAGCAGAACCCCACAGCACACAAAAGAAATGAGGGACTACGAAATAAAGATACTGTAGGCGGAGACCCTCAGCTGACATGGAAAGAAAAAGTCAGCAAAAATGGAGTATGGAGCCTAACACACACACCCCCAGCACAGAAAGGGAATAGTGCTCAGCAATACAGAAGATAGTTACAGCAAAGGAACAACTAGAATGGTCACAAGGGAAGACTGCACTAAGCAGACAACTGCCAGAAGCAGGGAAGCTCTGCAGACAAAGGGGTAAACCAAGCTCTGAACGCACAGCTGCCAGAGGTAGGGAACACTGCAGATAAAGGGTTAAACCAAACTCTGAAACACACAGCTGCCAGAGGCAGGGAACACAGTAGATAACGGGTTAATCAGAAGTACAGGGAAAGAGCAAACAAACAACCCCCCACGGAGAGAAACAAAGGGGCCGGAGACTGCTACAAGGGCAGGACTTACAAGCAGAATACAAACACAGCACACTAGGGTACCTCCGAAGGAAGGGGAACTAAAACAAACTAGAACGGGACGAGGTAGGAACTCACCACACAGCACCACAGCCAAACAGAGAGAATCCCAGGTGCAGAATAAAGAGGTAATTAGATGCACGCTGGAAGCAGCCAGCAGACAGAGACAAGCAACAGAAAACTGCAAGCGAGGTAAGGAGTAACCAAACTCCACAAAAACACAGAGCTAATAGCTCAGAAAGAAAGAAGGGAAGGCTTCAGCAGAATAGGAATAATGCCAAAGCAGGGGCCAATCAGGAGCAGTCCCAAGCATTCCCCTGTCTGACTAGCAGAATTCTAACAGAATCAAAACACTGGTGTTCTTCTGAAAAGCAAAACTGGCAAGGGATACTGGGCTCTATGATAGCTTTGAGAGAAAAATGGCTGACATAACTATTTATGTTCTAGCAGATAAACTTCTATGTTGCCATTCCATAACATACAATAAATCACATACACAGACCAACTTAATAAATTCAATAGTGGGGGGGTCATTCAAAAATATACCATATATCGTCCAACACTAAAAACTCAATTTATCACAACACCATACCATGTAAAAGTCTTCTAGACCTCAGTGGCAACTTTTTTCACATGGACCACTCAATCCGATATTAGCCTGCTTCCTCATCGGTCACATTTTATTCATTCCCATTTATAACCCCTTCATAGTACTATAAAAACTTTCTTTCTCTTAAATTATAAATATGAGCTCAATGCCACTTATCTTAATTTTCTGATGGACCAGCTGCCAACATGGGCCATGTTTTGCCTTTGGCTGCATCAGGGTATGGTCCTAAAAAGTTAATCATACAAATCACCTTAAAACCTTAAATTATCACAAAGATATATCAAATCATGGTAGCTGTGATATCTCATCTCTTATCTCAACTTCTAGTTCAGGCTGTTCTGCAAAACACCCCAATGCAGCCAACAGCGAAATATGTCCCATGTTGGCAGTGGGTCCATTAGAAAATTAAGATAAGTGGTGTTGAGCTTATATATATAATTAAAGAGAAAGAAAAAAATGTTTAAAGTTTTGATAGTACTATGAAGGGGTTATAAATGGTAATTAGTAAACAGTGATTGATGAGGAGGCAGGCTAATCATGGATTGAGTGGTTCGTGTGAAATGTTTGCCACTGAGGTGTAGAAAACTGTTACATGGTATAGTGTTGTGATAAATTGAGCTTTTAGTGTTGGGCCGTTTTATAACATAGCATTCATATGCTGCCTCAGAGACGTATATGTTGCTGTGTTGCTTTGTTAATATTTTACATGTCTATTTTTCCAAAATGGGTGTTGATGCTGCACGTTGCCGTCAAATGAATGCCCATTTCACCATGTATTTTAGAACAGGTTCTACATCCAAAGATCCTGTTCTAAGATGCCAGCAGAACTTCAAATGTCCCGATTTGGACATCTAAATTCTGATTTGTATGTCCTTTCTAAAATGCCGCTCAATACCATAAACGTCTTATCTCTGTGTGCAGTGCAGTCAAAAGAACAAATAGAATACCATTAATTATTTGGAAAGGAACGGATAATTAAACAGAAAATATCACACTGCCTCTGTATAAGTCCATGATGTAACCTCACCTTGTGAATTACATGCAATTTTGGTCAGTGCAGCAAAAAAACAAAACAAAACATTGAACGTGCAGGGAAGAGTGACCAAAATAATGGGGATGGAATGGTTGCCTCATGAAAAAAAAGGCTGAACATTTTAGGGCTCTTCAGCTTAGAGAAGAAATAACTGAAAGGGGATATGATCAAGGTTTACAACATCAAGAGCAATATGGAACAAGTAAGTAGAGGAATAGTTATTCATGCCTTCAAACTTTCCCAAGGCCAAGGAATGCTTCACGATAGTTCCAAACTCAGCAAGCATCATAGTGGTGAGTGCTGCACCTGAGTGTGAAAATCAGAGGGATTCCATCTGATTTTAGTTTGAGTTTTCTGTTTTTTTTAAGAGAGACTGAGTCCCGAAGCTAGAATATGGTAGATTTAAAACAAATAGGAGAACGTTTTTATTTGCTCAGCATGTAGTTGGACTCTGGAACTCGTTACCGGAGAATGTAGTGACAGCAGCTGGCCTTACGGAGTTTAAGGGGGGTTTGGACAGATTCCTGAAGGAAAAGTCCATTGAACATTATTAAATATACTAGTAAAAAAGGTCCGTTTCTGACACAAATGAAACGGGCGCTAGCAAGGTTTTCCTCGGAGTGTGTATGTTTGAGAGAGTGTATGTGAGAGTGACTGTGTGTGAGAGAGAGAGTGAATGTGCGAGTGTGTGTGTGAGAGAGAGAGAGAGTCTGAGTGTGAGTGTGTCTGTGAGAGTGTGTGTGTGTGAGAATGAAAGTGTGTGCAAGTGCGTATGTGTGACACAGTGTGTGAGAGAGAGAGTGTTTCACACAGATACAGTGTGTGCAAGAGAGAGAGTGTGTGTGAGACACAGACTCTCTGTGACTCTGAGTGTATGAGACCAAGAGAGTGTGTGAGTGACTGTGTGACACATAGAGAGTGAATGTGATACAGTGTGAGACATAGAGTGTGTGAGAGAAAGACATTGACTATGAGAGAGAGTGTGTGTGTGTGACAGAGATACCTCCCCCCCTCTCTGGTGTCAGGTCCCCCCTCCCTCCCTCTCTCTGGTGTCAGGCCCCCTCCCCCTCTCTCTCTCTGGTGTCTGAGCATTACTGTGCAGGACGCTGAGCTCTGGCTGTGCTTCAAGGAACTGACCAATCCTATTTAATAGAATGCACCTCCAACATTCTGAAGCCGAGAAACCTCGTGTGGTTGGTCACTTCTGCTTGTGAGGAACCCGGAAGTACGTGATGTCAATTCAGGAGATGGATACAGAGAGCAGGAATGCCTCAGCCATGCAGTTAGCTTCAGAATGTTGGAGGTGCGTTTTATTATATAGGATATATTTTTTTTTGGGGGGGGGGGGGTGCCGGGTTCTTGAAGCCTGGATTGGCCGCTGTCGGAGACAGGATGCTGGGCTTGATGGCGGTGCTTATATGCTTATGATTCTTTTTTAAAATTTATCTTAATTTCAATTGTTTTTTGAGCAATAGACGTCACCTGCCAGAGTTTATCATTTACAACTCAGCCATCATGATTATTTTCATTTCATGAACTGCATCAGACTGTCCTGACAAAAGTGAATCCTATTGGTAAAAATCTAGTGGTTAGTTTGAAATATGATTAGATTTATCTCACATATTTTTTCATTGGTAGCTCAAGATTGGTAGCATGGAATTTTGGTAGGCTTTGATACCAATTTTAAAATTTTACACCAAGGAATTTAAACCTATGTTAAATATAAAGTTAATTCAGAAAAAGAATACATAGTGCTGAAATAAATAGACAAAATAAAGATAAAATACAAAATCACTGTCTACAATTATGGGTGAGGGAATCCAGGTTCCCCGAAGGCCTGAAAGCTTGCCTGTCCCTCACTATTGAAAATGTGATAGTGAAACAGGCCTGTAGGTGGAGGACTCAGCTTAAAGGGAACAGTTACAACCCAAATCTTAATAGGAAGAAAAAGCTAAAAAATAAAAATAAAAAAAACTAGGACAGTTGAGGTCATATAATTCATTTTATGCAATGAGTCCTAGTTACTAATAACATGGGTTAACAGTTAATGGTAGCCCTTATCAATAACTTCCCCCTAATCTTAGGGAGCAATTCTATAATTTGGTGCCAAGATGTAAGTGCCACAATGGGGCAAAAAGCAACAATTTTATAATTTATTTATTTGTTATATTTGTATCCCACATTTTCCCACCTATTTGCAGGCTCATTGTGGCTTACATAGTACCGTAAAGGCGTTCGCCAGTCCGGTAGAGAAACAAATATATGGTGATGTTGTGGTCGGATAAGGTTCAGACACAATGGGGCTACACAGCACACTTAAGCCATTGACGTTCTGAAATACAGGCATACCCACCTATGATGGATCAATGGAGTGAAAGTTGGCACACCCAGGTGTACCATGCACCACGCACAACTGACAGTAATCTATAAATTGCATGTAATGCTTGGCAACACACTATGGACTGCCCATGTTGTACCTATATGAATGCCCTCTCGCAGTTACACACTAAGGGCTGGACTCAGTAATTGGCACTAGAAAAAATTGAAGCTAAGTGCGATTCTATAAAAGGCAAGTGCTCTTTTGCACTTAGTGTCGATTCACGCCACTGACTTTAGACACTAGACTTACACCTGCTGAAATCTGGTGTAAATGCTGGCATCAATTCTATAACTACACATGCAACTGATACGCCCATGAGTGATGCGCTAGTAGAGTTAGGCGTCATGCCTTATAGAATAGAGCACAGCCAGAAGCACACACAGATTTTGACAGCCAATTAACTTCAATAATTGGTTTTTAACACCTAATTATTGATAAGTTAAGGGCTCGTTACTTAATTTGTGCCTGCATCTTGGGCGTGCAATTCTGAGTGCCATATATAGAATCCAGGTGTAAGCAACTTTGGTGCATACATTATAGATTAGCACAGTGATTCCCCAACCTGGTACCGGAGGCACCCCAGGCAGTTACGTTTTCAGGATTTCCACAATGAATATTCATGAGAGAAATCTGCATGTACCGCCTCCACTGCATGCAAGTCTCTCTCACAAATATTCATTGTGGATATTCCAAAAACCTGACTGGTTGGTGTGCCTCCAGGACCAGGTTTGGGAGCCTCTGGATTAGCAACTAGTGCTTACCTGTGCAAATGCCAACTATGGGTACCTCTTATGCACATAAGTGCTTTTATTCTGTAACATACTTGCACACCTGGCACCTAACATTAGAATTGCCCTTCGTGAAATGCTGCAGTTGTAATGCTTTTTTAAGGGCCAACAAAACAGATGCTGTGCATGTGCTTTTGAGACCACACAGGTCGCATCCAGAACTGCACTTATTAGTAGACCGGCTGCCAAGGAAATGTGATTTTAAAAACTGATTCATAGAGCTACAGTTCTATTACATGTAAAATGTAATTGTATTCCCCTTGATACAGACCCTGCAATGGGTGACAAAGCATGGTGCAATGCTGTCAGCAAGCAGTTTGCAATATATGAACTGATAACCTGGACCTGGAACAGCTAAATTCCAACCTGCTATACAGAAGTGCCTTGAGCAGCTGCTGTGGGGAAACACTTCAATGCTATTCAGCAATAACAAGCAACATGGTGTATTTTTATGTCCCTTGCTGCCATTTAAAGCAGCACTTAGTTTCATCAACCCAAAGGTCAGCTAGGCTGAAGTGCTCCGTGTGGCTATATGGGACTAAATCTCCTGCAACAGACCATTAGAAGAAGTTAAAAACATGTCTAATAAAAGATTATTTACTCTATAATTGCATGGATTCTCGCCTGATGTTGTGCTCTCAGCTGCCCTGAAACTCCCAGCTGGGTTTTAAAAGGATCTGCTCCAGCAACCTTGGGCTTCCTTGTAAGCAAAATTGAGGGAGATTAGGGGACTCAGGAAGGGTGAAATGAGAGCCACAAAGAGGAAATCTAGCAATTCCTAGGACCTGCCAAGTCATGAATTATAAAGAAAATCCCTTCCTCCCTCCCCCCCCCCCCTATTTTGAATATGCAGGATAAAAGACAATTTTCAAAGCTATGTACCTAAATAAATAGCCATTGTCTTGGGCAAAATGTCTGAAAATTGCCCTCCTCTTCCTAGACAAAAGTGCATGACGTCTTCCAAAGCACACATAGGGGGTGTTTTCCTAAAATGCATTAAGGTTTGCACGTCCCACACCTTAACAGCAAAACTTAATGCACAGGAAATGCAAAGGCAGCCCAGCAGCTGTTCAGGATGTGCCCAGTATATCCTCTGCAATTCCTGTACAGAAATGTTTATTACTATGCATTAACTCTGGTCACAGCACGGGGAAACTTAGCACTTCCTATTGAGGAGGCACTAAGTGAACCCACGCTAACTGGACAAGTGACAGTGTATGATATTACCACATGCTACCTGCAGTATGCTATCCTTGCCTATTATTCACCTATGCCCTGCCTAGTTCCCCACTCTGTTACATAAAATGCACTTAACATATGAATTAGCACAGGCTGACTGCTAAACTACCACTAAAACAGCATGCTTGTGTGGTAGTAGTTAATGCATGTTAAATTGAACATTAACCCCTGGATTGTATAAAAGGCGCAGCGAGTTATATGCGTTAAATTGTGTACATGCCCAATTTACAAATGCACCTTGAGTAACGAGTCAATTAGTGATAATTGGCTGATAACAACCAATTATCAGCACTAATTGACAATAATTGGAATTCATGCATACATTTTCCTAGGCGTATTCTAAAAAAGATGCATGTAAATTCTAACATGCATCAGAGGAAAGGCTCAGGGTTGGCACAAGCAGCTGGTATGTCGCTGCTTACCACTAGCCAAGCACTGAAAGATTTAAAAGATACCAGGGGAGTTGGGGAAGTGAAATTAAAAGATGCCAGATCACCTGGGGGGGGCAATGCCGGTCAGGGGATGAGGTTCCTATGCCCACCCACTTGGGGCTCAATCCCATCCAAAATTGTGTGTCTGGCTAGGCAAGGACAGAAGCTGGATCCAGATGAGGCAAGGAGATCAAGGAAATAGGGCTAGAACTGAACCTGGGCAGAAACAAGACAAAACAAGGAAACAAGACTAGAACTGGGTTCAGACAAGGCAAGACTAGGCAGGGCAAGAACTGGATCCAGACATAACAAAGAGCAAAACAAGACAAGGCACAAGACACAGCAGACAAAGTAAGGCTGGAGCTAGGCAGAAACAGGAACAAACAGAAGCAAGACTAAAGACAAGGCAGGAACAGGACTTGGTTGTAGCAGGAACCAGGAACAGAGCTTGACTGTAGCAGGAACCAGGAACAGAGCTTGGCTGTAGCAGAAACTAGGAACAGGGTTTGGCTATAGCAGAAAAGAAAAGGGTTTGGTTGTATCTGAAACCAGGAACAGGGTTTGGCTGTAACAGGAGCCAAGAGCAGTGTTTGGCTAACAGCAGGAGTCAGAACACAGCAACAAGGCTTCAGGAGCAAGACTCACAGGGACAAGGTTTCAGGGACAGGACACAAAGGAACAAGACTTTCAGAAACATGGTTCAGAAACAAGGCACACAGAAACAAGGATTCAAGGACAAGACTCACAGGAACAAGGCAGGAAACAAGACATACAGGAATAAGGCTTCCATGGACAAGGTTTGCAGGAGCAAGGCTTTCAGGTACAAGGTTTGCAGGAGCTAGGCTTTCATGAACAAGGTTTGCAGGAGCTAGGCTTTCATGAACAAGGTTAATAGAAGCAAGACTTTCAGGTACAAGACTCACAGAGACAAAGCTAGGCAGAAAACAAGGCATACAGGAATAAGGCTTCAGGGACAAGACACACAGGAACCATGCTAAGCAGGAACGGGATCCAAACAGGGAACACGAAGACAAGGCTAAGAGACCTCTTGCAAAGCAAAGCATGAAAGTCCCAGAGTTCCTTATAAAGGTCCTCACTGATGATGTCAGAACCTCTGATGCCCTGAAAAGGCTTGGACGCAGGACCCCCAGAGTGAGGCTTGGATAGATTCTGAAGTGAGGCTTGGATGTATGAACACCAGAGTAAGACTTGGATAGACTGGAGTGGGGTTTGGATACAGGAACACCAGAGTGAGGCTTGGATAACAGGGAAACAGGCAGCAGATGCATCAATGCAAGGACAAGGCAGTCTGGAGAAGCTACAGAGCCCTGCCACTGGAGAAAGGTGAGTCTGGACGAGGGGCACGGACACAGCCGTGACATCTTCCCTTAGCACGTAGCACAGTGGTGTTGCATGTGCCTCACCACCACAAGTGGGAACTGTTATTGCATGTCCCTAACTTCCCATTATTATTTATCCGCCATGAAAGATTTCCTGAATACTACTCAAAAAATATGACCTGACCTATATCGGACAAATGTATACCATCCGATTTATATAGACCAGGATAGTCAGCTGTCAATAAATCATGGGAAAGCACTAAGACTTTTGATAAAACCACAAATTTTGATACCTCAACATGTCTACACTTTCTACGCCTTTCAATTGCCTTTGGACATTTTGCATCTTTCCACACTCTTTGTTGAATAATTTCAGACCAAATAATAATAATAACAGGAAAATAACAGCAAATGGAAAATATATCCCTTTTCATTTGTCTAATAAGTTCCACACTCTTTATAGAACAAATATAATTCCCCCCCCCCCCAAATGAATAAAAATATCATTAGGAACAGAGAAACATCAATTTATATATAACAAAGTCATCAACTATGCCTATCTCATACCCCTAATCCCCAACTATTATAAATGTAAATTATAAGCATCTAATCCTAAATGTAGACCCTGATTTGATTCAGCTGCTCTTTTTCTTGGCCAGAAAACATAAAAATGTCCACACATCCATACGAGCAATTCTTGTATAGTCAACCTGGTTGCAGATGCAAAACAAAATCAACATTACATCAGTATTAGCGAATATATGTCATGAATGCATCAGAAAGCCAGCGCCCAATTCTTTTAATTGCCTGCATTGTAAATCCTTGTGAAGCAAAAAGGATGCTGCTCCTATTCTAAATGAATGCATCCCATAGGACTTTGGATTAAAGCCCAAACTCTCTAATCATCATTTGAAAATTACATTGAATTGAAATCTTGTAAGAGGAGAACAATCTTCATGACATAACCAGTAAAACCCACTCTTACGCGGGCACAATTTCCGAAACACAATAGCACAATGAACTGGGCAAGTTAGTAAATTAACACTCTTCGAAGTTATCCAAACCTCCACACCTTTTTGATCAGTGTTTGAACAATGAATATGTACTGATTTCTTATTCACCACTACCTCACAATATTTAAAAAACCAAACTGACCATCAGCTGATTTAGAAGCTGCAATTAAGGTACCTACTCTTAAAGTGCCAAAAAAACGCTAAATACAAGGTTACTTTAAATAATGCTACTTCATAACATGAAGCACGTACCACAGATTAATATTTTGAAAAGCTTCACCAACAATTTGGAAGATATAGATTGTCTCAGCGATCGCCAATTGCCACTCATTGTCTCGAACAAACCCTTGTATTAATTTATGAACAAGAAAACCTTTCGTTGGGTCTTCAAAATCAAAAATCTTGGAAACAAAACTAACACTTGTTAAGGAAGCCTTCAAAAGCACCTTAGAAAACTTTAAATCACAAGCTCTCGTAATAAAATGCACCACCTACTTCCATTCCAATAGGCTTCTATGGAATTACTTTCTTTGGGGCTACCATTTCCACAAAATGTTTCCATCCTGTTTCTTAGTTTCCATGTGTTACTGGACAAGGAACTTCTTAACAGCCTGGCAACTGTGTTGGAATAATATCCCAAATGTCCCCTGGAATCACAGCTAGGTATTATTGTGCACCAGGAGCTACAGCACAAAATTGTGCCCATTGAAAGCGAGATAAAGAATTTGTGGTACCATTTGCAATTCCTGGCACATGTCTGGCAGATAATGTTATATTCAACTTTAAACTGCGTAAAACTAGAATTCATACACGTTCCACTAAAAGAGCAGAATGCACCATTTGTTTATTAATAGTCTCCACTACTGTACTATTGTCTGAAAATAACACTACGTTTCTATTCTGCTATTGCATAACCCAAACACATAAAGCTATGACCACTGGAAAAAGCTCTAGAAAACATATATTTTTTACAGCATCCCCTCTCCAACCATATAATTGGCCAACTACCCACCCACCAAGCCCCTTTAAAGTAGATGCCAAATCTCACTCTACTAGAGGCATCAGTGAATAAGTTCAGATCCACATTAGAAATTGCAGGAAATGGCCAAATATAAACATCATTGAAATCTCTCAAAAACATATTCCAAATTTCGAAATCCAACTTTACTGAACGATTCAATTGCATAAAATGATGTTTCTTTTTAACACCTTTAGTCAACAGCCCCATCCTTCAAGTGAATATCCTCCCCATTGGTATTACTTAACATGCAAAATTCAATTGTCCCAATAAACTTTGCAATTGATTCAAAGTGACCTTTTTTGCAGCTGAAACAGACTCCACTAACTCAACTAATTTCATCAACTTCTTTTCTGGTAAACGAGACTCCATCTTAACAGAATCAAGCTCAATATCTAAAAATGTCAATCTTTTACCAGGTCCTTCCGATTTTTCTGCTGCCAAAGGTATTCCAAAAACTTTTGCCTATTGTTGAAATGTATCCACCAAATCAGCACACAAAGTAGAATCAGCTGGACCCACAAACAAAAAAATCATTAAGATAGTGAATAATCAAATCCACTTGAATAGCATGCATCACTACCCAATGGAAAAAGGAAGCAAACACCTCAAAATATGCACATACCATGGAACATCCCATAGGCAAGCATTTATCTACATAATACTTGCCCAAAAAATTAAAACTCGATTCTGGGTGAATGAGCAGAAGTCTAAAAGCAGACTCAATGTCTGCCTTTGCCATTAAACAACCAGAACCGCATGCTCTTAAAAGAACGACTGCAGAATTGCTGGGTCTATACAACTATTCATGCTCATACCATTTGGGTAGGAGAGATTGTGGATCAATCTAAATTTACCTTTTTCTTTCTTAGGAATAATACCTAAAAGTGACATCACCAAATTTTCAATTGGAGGCTTGTCAAAGGGCCTAGCAATTCCACTCAAATCTAATTCTTTCTTTAACTGCTACAATTTCCTTCATTCTGTGTACAGAAAAAGCATTCCTTGCCTTATGAACTAAACAAGACCCATCATAAGGAATGTGAAAACCAAATAAAAACCCATCTTGCAAAAGCTTTGCAGCAGCACGAACAGGATATCCTTTACTCTGAAACAGTATTGCATTGATATTAATTGGGGATGGGGCCTTGCACAATGTTTGAGCTGGCGAATTTCCCTGAGGCATTTGCACCATCCTCACTCAGTTGATTCTCCACATGCAACTTACATAAAACACTCAAAAAACTACTGGCACTTATGTGGCAAATCTAGGTTGCAGCTTTATTTAATATTGGAATAACATGTATTACATTAA
The DNA here is from genome assembly GCF_901765095.1 of Microcaecilia unicolor. Classification (NCBI taxonomy): domain Eukaryota; kingdom Metazoa; phylum Chordata; class Amphibia; order Gymnophiona; family Siphonopidae; genus Microcaecilia; species Microcaecilia unicolor. Next base: position 181,827,512 of record NC_044039.1, on the reverse strand, counting down.
CTATTTCAACAATGCATATTAAAATGAAACTATTATTATTATTACATTTATATCCCACATTTTCCCACTGATTGCAGGCTCAAAGTGGCTTACAATAAATCTGTAATAAGGCTATAGTACAAGAGTACAATTATACAATTGAGAGTAAGATAGAATAACAATAAACATAAGTACATAAGTACATAAGTAGTGCCATACTGGGAAAGACCAAAGGTCCATCTAGCCCAGCATCCTGTCACCGACAGTGGCCAATCCAGGTCAAGGGCACCTGGCACGCTCCCCAAACGTAAAAACATTCCAGACAAGTTATACCTAAAAATGCGGAATTTTTCCAAGTCCATTTAATAGCGGTCTATGGACTTGTCCTTTAGGAATCTATCTAACCCCTTTTTAAACTCCGTCAAGCTAACCGCCCGTACCACGTTCTCCGGCAACGAATTCCAGAGTCTAATTACACGTTGGGTGAAGAAAAATTTTCTCCGATTCGTTTTAAATTTACCACACTGTAGCTTCAACTCATGCCCTCTAGTCCTAGTATTTTTGGATAGCGTGAACAGTCGCTTCACATCCACCCGATCCATTCCACTCATTATTTTATACACTTCTATCATATCTCCCCTCAGCCGTCTCTTCTCCAAGCTGAAAAGCCCTAGCCTTCTCAGCCTCTCTTCATAGGAAAGTCGTCCCATCCCCACTATCATTTTCGTCGCCCTTCGCTGTACCTTTTCCAATTCTACTATATCTTTTTTGAGATACGGAGACCAGTACTGAACACAATACTCCAGGTGCGGTCGCACCATGGAGCGATACAACGGCATTATAACATCCGCACACCTGGACTCCATACCCTTCCTAATAACACCCAACATTCTATTCGCTTTCCTAGCCGCAGCAGCACACTGAGCAGAAGGTTTCAGCGTATCATCGACGACGACACCCAGATCCCTTTCTTGATCCGTAACTCCTAACGCGGAACCTTGCAAGACGTAGCTATAATTCGGGTTCCTCTTACCCACATGAATCACTTTGCACTTGTCAACATTGAACTTCATCTGCCACTTGCACGCCCAATCTCCCAGTCTCGCAAGGTCCTCCTGTAATCGTTCACATTCCTCCTGCGACTTGACGACCCTGAATAATTTTGTGTCATCGGCGAATTTAATTACCTCACTAGTTATTCCCATCTCTAGGTCATTTATAAATACATTAAAAAGCAACGGACCCAGCACAGACCCCTGCGGGACCCCACTAACTACCCTCCTCCACTGAGAATACTGGCCACGCAATCCTACTCTCTGCTTCCTATCTTTCAACCAGTTCTAATCCATAATAATACCCTACCTCCGATTCCATGACTCTGCAATTTCTTCAGGAGTCTTTCGTGCGGCACTTTGTCAAACGCCTTCTGAAAATCCAGATATACAATATCAACCGGCTCCCCATTGTCCACATGTTTGCTTACCCCCTCAAAAAAATGCATTAGATTGGTGAGGCAAGACTTCCCTTCACTAAATCCGTGCTGACTTTGTCTCATCAGTCCATGTTTTTGTATATGCTCTGCAATTTTATTCTTAATAATAGCCTCCACCATCTTGTCCTTAAGTCATATTAATGTTAAGAGTTAGTTTGGGTTACGTTGAACCCGGGGAATAAGCCTTCTTAAACAGTACTGATTTCAATAAGTTTCTGAAGTTTAGGTAGATCTGGGTAGATTTTACTTGTTTGGTTAAGGCATTCCACAGTTGAGTGCCTAAGTTGGAGGCGTGAATTGATTTGTATTTAAGGCCATTACAGTCTAGGTAGTGTAAGTTCAGATATGATCGTGAGGTACTGGCTCTATTTCTGGGTGGTAGGTCAATTAATTCAAGCATATAGTCTGAGACTTCGCCGAAGATTATCCTGTGAATTAATGTACATATTTTAAAGGCTATTCGTTCTTTAATGGGGAGCCAGTGCAAGATCTCTCGAAGTGGTTTTGCAGATTCAAATTTGGGTTTTCCAAAAATCAGTCTTGCTGCATGGTGTCATACTAGTCAACCATAAGTTATGAACTCAGCTCCCCTCTATCCCTCAGCCTGCGGTGTCGCCAGATTGCATCACTTCAATCACTTTTCTTCCCCTCCTCCCTTACCATGTAGCACAGCGATGTCGCATGTGCCTCACTGCCTACTATTCACATATCAAGCATCATAACTAATCCCACATATTCAAAACACCTAACATCTGAACTGCGACAAATCAGACATTTCTCTAAATCCCACCAACTAACTAAATCCCCAAAATCATGGAGGGTGGGTGGGCAATTTATTTTTACAGCTTAACACCCAAACTTCTCCACAAGTGCACCCTAAAGTTGCTATCATGTCCGCCCGTCGGCATTTACACCAAGTTTTACTTGACGCAACTGCCGGCGACTGAATTTAGTTGTGTGGATGGGGGCTTGGCTTATTCTATAAAGTACACCTAAATTTAGGCATACTTTACAGAATACACCTAGGCATATTTCTGTAGACCCCCACTATGATGTCATTTAATGCATACTTGAAGGAACAAGCCCTGAAAATGTCACAGTGTTTTTCCCCGCAAAAAAACTACCGGAGCCCTTGTCAAATTAAGGTAAATGTTACAAATTAACGTTTATTAAAAAAAACTAACATAAATTATTCTAACACCCTAATTTTCAAGTAAGTAATTTATAAACTAGTCTTTTAATCCTTTTCTAGATTCAGTTGGGTGAATTACTAAACGGTTTCAGATCCTTAAACAACTATACTTCAACGAGGGTCTTTAATCAACTAGGCTTAAGCAGCCTTTATGTTCCTGGCAGAAATGTGCTACTACAGCTTTTCACTTTAGTATTGCTCTGCCCTGGCCCATTGTCCATGTAAAAATGCCACCAATACTGACATTTGCATTTAAAAATGAAAACTGAGTGTGCACACCAAAAAAAAAATAAAAATATTAAAAACAACTTCACCGGCTCCGTCGCTTTCTTGCGGTGGGTACCTTAGGTTCTCAGCAGCTGGTTCAGTCTCTGGATCCCCTCCTTGCATCTTTAGTGTCTTCAGAACCTACTAACCATCTCAAAGAAATCAAAGAAGAAAGACCCTGACTCCCTGTGTGTGCAGCTGAATCAGTGTCTTCTTTGGCAGAAAAGCCGTGTATACTAACTAATTCTGAAAACAAAATACAATTATTTGTCCCTGTGCTAATATCCCAAAAATCCCATAAAAATTTTTAATGCACACTAAACAGTTCACTCTCAACAATGCTCCACACAGCAATGCAGCACACAGACCTTTCTCACTTAAGAAACCATAAATTCTACTAAATAGCAAGGTTCAAGTTTTGTCAGTCTCTAAGCAGCTTCCAGCACTGCTCAGATTCCAAGCTGCCTCTTTAGTTTCAGTGCAGCACTGAAGGTTCTATGCTGCTTCCAGCACTGCAGACCCCAACATTCTAAAGCTGCCTCAAGCTTTAGGTCACTTCAGCTTCAATGCAGCACTGGGCATTCTAAACTGTTTTATTCTGTTCTGTTCTGTTGTTTCAGTTCTGCTTTTTCCCTTTCTCCCAAGAAATCAGAAATCACTATTTTTTTTTAAAACACAGTTTTCCCTAAAGTGACTCTTCCCTGAATCAGGTCTTCAAAAGGCTCTCTTTTCTCTAAAATCAGCCTCTCAAAACACCAGCTTCTTTTAAAAATGAAATCATGAAATTTATTACTTTCTTTAATAATCCCCTGTTATATCCTTCAGGAGAATATTGTTTCTCTGAAATACCAAGCTCTTCAAACTCTTTTCAGAGCTCTGACATCAACTGAAATAAACTTCTAGTTCACAATGGTTTTTTTCACTCCCTACAAACAGAAGTTTTCTTTCCACTTTCTCACTAGAACAATACTCTTACAGGCTTATTTTCGAAAGAGAAAGACGCCCATATTTTGACCCAAATCGGGAGATGGGTGCTTTTCTCCCGTGGGCGCCCAAATCGGTATAATCAAAAGCCGATTTTGGGCGCCTTCAACTGCAGTCTGTCGCTGGAACGAACAAAGTAGACAGGGGTGTGTCGGAGGCATGGTGAAGGCGGGACTGGGGCGTGTTATTGGCCGAGGAGAGATGGGCTCGACCGATAATGGAAAAAAGAAGGGCGGCGGAAGCGAGAATTTGGGCCGCTTTTTTTTACCCTTTTTTTTCACGAACAAGTCCCCAGAAAGTGCCCCAACTGCCCAGATGACCACCGGAGGGAATCGGGGATGACCTCCCCTGACTCCCCCAGTGGTCACTAACCCCCTCCCACCAAAAAAAAGAACTTTAAAAACTTTTTTTTTGCCAGCCTGTATGCCAGCCTCAGATGTCATACCTAGCTCCATCACAGCAGTATGCAGGTCCCTGGAGCAGTTGTTAGTGGGTGCAGTGCACTTCAGGCAGGTGGACCCAGGCCCACCCCCCACCCCCCCACCTGTTACACTTGTGCTGGTAAACGGGAGCCCTCCAAACCGCCCCCAAAACCCACTGTACCCACATGAAGGTGCCCCCCTTCAACCATAAGTGCTATGGTAATGGTGTAGAGTTGTGGGGAGTGGGTTTGGGGGGGGGGATTTGGGGGGCTCAGCACAAAAGGTAAGGGAGCTATGGACTTGGGAGGTATTTTAATTTTTTTTTTAATTTTTACAAGTGCCCCCTATGGTGCCCAGTTTGTGTCCTGGCATGTGAGGGGGACCAGTGCACTAAGAATCCTGGCCCCTCCCATGACCAAATGCCTTGGAGTTGTTCGTTTTTGAGCTGGGCGGCTTCGGTTTCCATTATCGCTGAAAACCGATACCGCCCAGCTCAAATCCACCCAAATCTGATGCATTTGCCGGCACCAACCGTATTATCAAAACAAAAGAAGGACGCCCATCTTTTTCGAAAATATGGTCTGTCCCGCCCCTTCACGTACCCGTCCTTGGAGATAGTCGCCCATGGAGATGGGCATTCGCGTTCAATTATGCCCCTCTTAGTCTCCCAGACTACTAAAAATCCTGAAATTAGAGACCTATAACCTTTTTTCCTCTTAATTTAACCTAAAACTCAGACTGCAGCCACACTTGCCTCTGTCTCTCTTCAGGTTTTTCAACTGACTCCTACAACTGAAGTTTTCTGATGACATCACTCATTCTACCAGGCTCATGCACATGAAAGTTCTAAACCCTGCACATGCCACAACTTCAAACATTGCACAAATAAACTCTATCTCCTCTTAAAGACACAGTTTCCTAGTTCTTTCTCCAAACCACAGCAGTCACTCTGCCTAGCAGTATTTGTTTATTTATTTAATTTTTTCCTCATTTACATTTCATTTCAGTGCCAATTTTTTAGACGTAATATATAGAATCTAGTCCAAAGTGTTTTGATTTAAGTGTAATTGAGAGTGTGATGTGTGAGTGCCTATGTTATGTGCTAAAAGTTCCCTTTGCTTGCAGTACTGAGGTATCAGTTAACAAAACCACGTAGAGGTGCTAAGTGGTCCCGCGCTATGCGCTCCTTAGCATGCAGTAATTGCAGGACATTAGCTGCTGAAACCTCTCCATGGCAAACAGGAAACACCTCCACGTAGACAGTACAATCAAATAAAAGCAGAGGCTGGCCAACAAACACTCCAACACAGGAAATGGTGCTTAAAAGCAGTGGCGTAGCCAGAAGGCAATTTTTGGGTGGGCCAACAGGTTGGATGGGTGGGCACTAGACAGTGGTGTGCTGGTAAATGTTTAACAACAGGCTCTCTCACCCAGCAATTCTCTTCTCTCCCCTTCCCCCCTCCATCCATCCATACCCAGCAATTCTCTTCTCTCCCCTGCCCCCCTCCATCCATCCATACCCAGCAATTCTCTTCTCTCCCTGGCCTGCCCCCCTCTATCCATCCATACCCAGCAATTCTCTTCACTTCCCTGCCCCCTCCGTCAATCCATACCCAGCGATTTTCCTCTCTCCCCTGCCCTCCCCTCCCACTCCCATCCATGTCCAGCAATTCTCCTTCACCCCCATCCTCCCCTCCCATTCATATCCACCTGCCCGCCCTCTTCTCTCCCCAACATCCCCCTTTCTCTTCCTGCCACAGTGCCACCCTGCGTGCCGTGGTTTAAATCTTTTTTACCTCCATCGAAGCAGCCACGTCATTGAAAGCCCTGCCCATCAAGCCTTCCCTTCGTGAGTTCGTTCCCTCAGAATCCCGCCCTCGCGGAAAGAGGAAATGATGTCAGAAGGCGGGACTCTGAGGGAACGAACTCACGAAGGGAAGGCTTGATGGGCAGGGCTTTCAATGATGCGGCCACTTCGATGGAGGTAAAAATGATTTAAACCCGGGGGATGTTGGGTGGGCAGGCCTGGAGGGAAAGTGGCTGGGTCTGGGCCCGTCCAGGCCCACCCGTGGCTACGCCCCTGCTTAAAAGATGCTTTATTCGCTACTTGGACAAGAAGACCCGACACGGTCCGTGTTTTGGCATAATCAAATGCCTGCGTCAGGGATCACAGTGATATTCAAGTCAGTCCTGAATTAAAGAAGAACTCCATTCAGGTGAAAATACAGACACACAGCATTTCCTGAAGGCATCTGAGGCCTCTCTATTCATTTTTCCTTCTGCCTTTACTGTTCTGAAATGAAGCCAATGACTGGAATATAACTGGCATTTCCTGGCTGCTGGTTAGTTTTGCTTGTGAAGTGTCAAATTAAATTTGAACCTAAAATGATTATTACTAACGTTATTACCTATTTCAAAACGTTGAATGAATTCCAAATGACCGAGGCCCGCAAGCCAATCAGATATTAAGTCTGACGCCAATCTTTAGAGAGTGTATGGCTTTAGGTAAAATAATGTTTGGACATAGTCCTCGGATGGGAGGGAATAGCTGATGCTCCTGACAGCTCCCGGATATGAAGGGTGCTGTGTTGTATCACCCAGCTTATCTTTTATAAAAGCAAGCAAGCTTTGGGGAAGTATTAATGCAAGGTGAATCCAGCCTTTCTATCTGCTGTTTTTGCTTGACAGTGAGGTGGAACAGAGGCCTTTGTATCTCAAACATGCAATGCACCACTGATCAAACAAGGTGCAGTGTCCCACGCTTTAATCAGATCTATCAGGCATGCAGGAAGGAGTCTTTTCTCCACATCAGCATTTGCAGGTTGTCATCCATAGTGTGAGCCAATGATGCAGTGTGAATGAGAATTCCAAAGGATATGACCATATCCTTTTTTTTTTTTGTTACATTTGTACCCCGCGCTTTCCCACTCATGGCAGGCTCAATGCGGCTTACATATACAGGTACTTATTTGTACCTGGGGCAATGGAGGGTTAAGTGACTTGCCCAGAGTCACAAGGAGCTGCCTGTGCCTGAAGTGGGAACCGAATTCAGTTCCCCAGTTTCCCAGGACCAGAGTTCACCACCCTAACCACTAGGCCGCTCCTCCACTCCTTCTGTTCTGTCACACTGAAGTCTTAGCCTGGCATGTTCTCCGCAAACTAGAAAACACCAGTAAGGTTCCACCGGTCAAGGAGCTCCTGCCATCTCTCCTGATTGTGGTGAGATGCTTTTTTTTTTATATATACACAATTCTTTTAAAAAGGCCCTTCGTCCAGAGAACCTCTCTTCCAGCCCATCACCAGAAAATATGTTGGCCACATCAGTTTATACTTCACCTCAATAACCGCAAAAGCAACATGAGAGTGATATTTTCTACCATAGTCTTAAGACTCAATTGGCCTGATACTCAACAGAAAATGTACATTCACTGTCATGTATTGTTAAAGCTTTTATGGATAAAGCGGGCTGAACATCTGACTGATCAGCCGAACACAGTTCTGTATAAGAAGTTGCTAGATTTGAGGCAGGACAAGGGCAGGCTAAGAAATTATCTGGATTGCAGCAATATTCAGCTGCATTTAGTTTAGGTCTGCAGAATGGCAGGGTAAGTGTCACTGATTATACATATAAATCTAAGTGCTTGTGCTAGTACTTAAAATAACAAGGTGACTAAATACTGATCCCCTTGTTTCTTAATGTAATAAACAGAATAGAAAATGACTGCAGATAAAGACCATATGGCTTAGCTAGTCTGTACATGTATACCAGGCTTGTCCAACCTTTTTCTATCGAGAGCCACATTTTATATTTTGTAACATTCTGAGGGCCAAAACATGCACTGTTATATTTTGCCGCATGTTTTGTCAAATAATGGCAAAATAGGACTGTACATCATCCCCTCCCCAGCTTTCACCCAGTCTTTCTCACATAACACCCCCCTCCCCACCACCACCACCACCAACAACAACAACCTTCATCCGGTCTTCTCTCTTATTCATATAACCCCCCAAGCCTTCACCCAGTTTCTCTCACTCATGTACCCCCTTTGCCCCAGCCTTCCCTCAATTTTTTTCCCTCACCTAGCTTTGACTGCAGAAGAAAATGGCAGGATTCCTACTTCCCCATCACGACTTGGCTCTCTGCATGCTTGAGCCACAGAGAACCAAATTGCGGTGGAGAAGCAGGAATCCTGCTATAAGCACCATAAAAATTGCCAAGTTTCTGAGGGCCAGAAAAAAGCACTTGGTGGGCTGGGTTCTAGCCCACGGACCGTAGGTTGGACAAGCCTGATCTATACCATCCACTACTCCTTCCTCTTCCTTAGAGATCTTCTATGCTTGTTCCAAGTTTGCTTGAACTCACATACAGTTTTCATCTCCTCCACCTGTTAAATGAATTCACCACCCTTTCCATAAAGAAATCATTTTCTCAGGTTACTCCTGAGTCTGTCCCCTTTCACCTTCAACCTATACCCCCTCATTCCAGAGCTTTCTTTCAACTGAAAGAGACTCACCTCCTGTACATTTATACCACAGAAGTATTCAAACGTCTCTATCATATCTCCCCTCGGCCACCTTTTTTCCATAGTACATGTAATGTGTTCGTTAAGTCTGTTCTCATACACTTTCAGAAAAATTCTATAAATAGTGCTTAAAACCGTGCATGCAAATTTGGATGTGTGCCCAATTTGCATACACAATTTAATTGAGTAACAAACCTGATATTGCATATAATTGGGTGCTAACGATCAATTATTGGTTCTAACTGGCAACAATTTGGATTTACACGCACATCTTGCTAAGTGCTATTCTATAAAGATGCGCATGTAAATCCTTTAGCACGCAACTGAAAAGGGGCATGGCCATGGGAAGGGCATGGCAGGTCAGGGGTGTTCACTTAAGGTGCATGCACTATTATAGAATTTGAGGACTCTGTGCCTAATTTAGGTGCGATGATGATTTATGCCAGTGTTCAGTTGGTGTAAATCTTCGCGTCTAAAAGTTGAGTGTGGATCCTGGCACTATGCATTATTCTATTAATGGCACCCAACTCGGAACGCCGAGATGGAAGAACACTGAGATCCCACAATGAAGCGACACAAAAAAAAGAAGGTGGGCAATAGACCAGGCTGACCAGGAACAAACAAGGAGACAAAATGCTGATAAAACGTTTATTGGTGAAGACGACACAGTGTCATGTTTCGGCAGTGAGCCTGCTTCAGGAGTCTTTATAAAACATATGTAAAACCATAAAATGGACAATAAACGTTGGTATAAACAGATCTTGAAGATTGGTGTTGAGAAAGACCTTTGAAGGAAAATTTGGAAATTCGGCATAAAGTGAGCTGAGTGGGGGCAAATATCCTTATCAGTTTCTACACCAGCTCAAAGGAACACATAGGTTATTTCAAAGAAGAGCGACCAAAATGATAAAGGGGTTGAAGTTCCTCCTGTATGAGGAAAAGCTAAAGAAGTTAGAGCTCTTCAGCTTGGAAAAGAGACAACTGGAGTGGAATGTGATTGAGGTCTCCAAAATCCTGAGTGGAGTAGAATGGGTAAAAGTGAATTGATTTTTCAATCTTTTAAAAGTACAAAGACCAGGGAACATTCAATAAAATTACAGAGGAATACTTTTAAAACAAAGAGGAAGAAATATTTTTTCACTCAAAGAATAGCTAAGCTCTGGAACTTGTTGCCGGAGGATGTGGTAACAGCTACATTAATTGCTTTATCACTTGTTCCAGCAATAAATTCCAGAGATTAACTATATTCTGAATGAAAATATTGTATCCTCTTTGTTTTAAATGTCATTGAGTGTCTCTTAGTCTTTATAGTTTCTGAAAGAATAAACAATCAATTCACATTTATCCATTCTACACCACTCAGTATTTTATAGACCTCTATCATATCTCCCCTCAGCTGTCTCTTCTCCAAGCTGAAGAGCCCTAACCTTTTTAGCTTTTCCTCATGTGAGACTCATTCCATCCCCTTGATCATTTTGGTCTCCCTTTGCTGTACCTTTTCCAGTTCCATTATATCTTTTTCAAGATGCTGTGACCAGAATGCAGCCAATACTTAAGGTGCAGTCTCACCACGGAGCGATAAAGAGGCATGCATGTATTTATCGAATAGTGAGAAGGTGCACTTTTGTCTTGTACATACATATGTTCACACACACATGCATATATGATAAGTTTCTAAACATGTTTGTGCATTACTGGTGTGTAAATGTTAACACTTACTTAATAGACTTTCCCCGGTAGTGCTGCTCAATATTTCTAAAAAGCACATGAAGAGCAATTCTGTAACTGGACACTCACATTTATGCATATAAATGTACAGATTGCCATCATCTTAGCAGGTAAGTGAGGGCAAAATGACTATCAGGCTTATTTTTGAAACAGAAGGGCGTCCTTCTCTCAGGGTCGCCCAAATCAGCATAATCGAAAGCCGATTTTGGGTGTCCTCAACTGCTTTCCGTCGTGGGCACGACCAAAGTTCCCGGGTGCGTGTCAGCACCATAGCGAAGGCGGGACTGGGGCATGATTAAGAGATGGGCGTACTCGGCCGATAATGGAAAAAAGAAGGGCGTCCCTGATGAGCACTTGGCCAACTTTACTTGGTTCATTTTTTCTTGCAACCAAGCCTCGAAAAGGTGCCCGAACTGACCAGATGACCACAGGAGGGAATTGGGGATGACCTCCCCTTACTCCCCTAGTGGTCACCAATCTCCTCCCACACTAAAAAAAACTTTTAAAATATTTTTTGCCAGCCTGTATGTCATACCCAGCTCCATGACAGCAGTATGCAGGTCCCTGGAGCAGTTTTAGTGGGTGCAGTGCACTTCAGCCAGGCGGACCCAGGCCCATCTCCCCTACCTGTTACACTTGTGGCTGTAAATGTGAGCCATCCAAAACCCACTGTACCCACATGTAGGTGCCCTCCTTCACCCCTTAGGGCTATGGTAGTGGTGTACAGTTGTGGGGAGTGGGTTTTGGGGGGGTTGGGGGCTCAGCACCCAAGGTAAGGGAGAAATGCACCTGGAATCAATTGGTGAAGTCCACTGCAGTGCCCCTTAGGATGCCCGGTTGGTGTCCTGGCATGTGAGGGGGACCAGTGCACTATGAATTCTGGCTCCTCATATGACCAAAGGGCTTGGATTTGGTTGTTTTTGAGATTGGCCTCCTTGGTTTCCATTATGGCTGAAAACCGGGGAAGACCATCTCTAAGGTTGACCATCTCTAAGGTCGACCTAAATGTTGAGATTTGGGCATCCCCCACCGTATTATCGAAACAAAAGATGGACGCCAATCTTGTTTCGATAATACGGGTTTCCCTGCCCCTTCGCGGGGGCTGTCCTGTGAGGACTCCCTCATGAAAACTTGGGCGCCCCTTTTGATTATGCCCCTCTATGTGTTAATTTGTAATGGTGAGTGTAAGTTGCATACACTCAGATTCTAAACAGCGACTGAAGTTCCACACACAAATCAGCACATGTAGCCGATTTGTAAGTTGAACTTAATTGGATAACGAGTCGATCAGCTCCGATAATTGGATGTTAACAAGCAATTGGGATATACCCACATAGCTCGCTAAGTGTTTTCTATAAAGTAATGTGCGTACATCAAACCATGCAGATCTCAAAAGGGGGTGTGGCCATGGGAGGGGCATGGGCGGGTCTGGGGTGTTCCTAAAATTTACCCATAGTGTTATAGAATATGCCCAATCCACGTCTAAATTAGCCATGTGCTTTTACACAAGGTTTTAGTTGGCGTAAATAGCCACAACTACATTTAGTCACTGGAAGGGGTGCTACACATACTCTATAAAACACAGCTAACTTTAGGTGAGGTTTATAGAATAGCGCTAAGCATGGATTTTTCAGTGCTGATGTTTTATTCGCCATATATAGAATCTAGTCCATAGTGTGTACATGGAAGGGAGGCATTCACATGGGTGGAGCATGGGAGGGTCATAGGCAGTGTTGCCATGTGTGAGCACAACTTATAGAATACAGTAAGTTATGTGCACCCTTGACACATTTATTTATTTAGATTTATTTACCGCCTTTATGAAGGAATTCACTCAAGGCGGTGTACAGTAAAGCTTCCTGCATTTAGGGCAGCAGCCAAAAAAGCAAACAGAATGCTAGAAATTATTAGGAAAGGGAAAGAAAATAAGAGAAACAATATTATAATGCCTCTGTGTTGCTCCATGGTGTGACCTCACCTTTATTGCATTCAATTCTGGTCACTGTATCTCAAAAAAGATAGCGGAATTAGAAAAGGTTCAAAGAAGAGCAACCAAAATGATAAATGGGATGAAACTCCTCTCATATTAGGAAAGGCTAAAGAGGTTAGGGCTCATCAGCTTGGAAAAGCGATGGCTAAGGGGGGGATATGATAGAAATCTATAAAATCCTGAGTGGAGTAGAATGAGTAGAAGTGAATCGATTTTTCACTCTTTCAAAAAGGACAAAGACTAGGGGACACTCAATGAAATTACATGGAAATACTTTTTAAAACAAATAGGAGAAAATATTTTCTCACTCAATGAGTATTTAAACTCTGGAACTCATTGCTGGAGGATGTGGTAACAGCGGTTAGCATATCTGGGTTTTAAAAAGTTTGGACAAGTTCCTGGAGGAAAAGTCCATAGTCTGCTATTGAGACAGACATGGGGAAGCAACTGCTTGCCCTGGTATTGGTAGCATGGAGTGTTGCCACAATTTGGGTTTCTGTCAGGTACTTGTGACCTGGATTGGCCACTGGTGCAAGCAAGATACTGGGCTAGATGGACCATCAGTCTGCTCCAGTATGGCTATTCTTATGTTCTTATGTACAGCTGGTATAATTGCAGGCTCCTAAATGCAAGTACACGATGCCAGGTTACGCTAGTATTCTATAGTGGAATCTGGGTGCCCAGATGATGTCATAAAATAGGTTCTCACCCTATGTTATAACATCACCTAACAGGAGACACCACTTAAAGAATTGTCCCATTAGACATTAGGCAAAGGCACAGTGCCAAATATCTAAGTCCTTTTTAAATATCAGACTCCTTATGTATCATCAGATTTATGAATAGATTACTAATGTGTGAATCTACAGAGTAATGGAACCAATTTCCACAGCTATTCATCTTGAGTAAAGAGGTGTGGTAGCCGTGTTAGTCCACATGTTTAAAGGTAATAAATAGAAATAAAACAAAAACAGAGAAAAGAAAATCAGATGATACTATTAAGTTAGTCTAATAAAAAAAAGGTATTATCTTATTTTCTTTTCTCTGTGCTGTTTTATTTCTATTTGTTGCAGTTATGCGTTCACTGTTAATGTCCCTTGTTCTAAAAAGTCATTTATGGCATTATTATTTATGCACACCTGTCCAGATGTTGAAGGCAGAAGACACTCTTCAAGGAATTAAGGTGTAGTGATGTCATTTCAGCTACGAAAGCCAGAGAACTGTACTTGAAAACAACCTCAATAGTTTGCTGGTAATAACCTCACACTGAGTAAGGGCCTTTGATGAAAAAAAAAAGAGAGACGTTATTTCCACAACTAAAATAAGTGTACTGCTGACTCACATAGCTCTTCAGGAGACCATTTACACACACACACACCCAGACTATCATTTACCCATAGTAAATGGGCACTGCAGTTATTACTACTACTACTACTTAACATTTCTAAAGCGCTACTAGGGTTACGCAGCGCTGTACAATTTAACATGGAAGGACAGTCCCTGCTCAAGGAGCTTACAATCTAAAAGACAAATGTACAGTCAATCTGATAGGTCAGGCAGATTGGATTTAGCTAGGACAGACTTAATCAGCATAAACTAACATTCTACAATCTGAGTTGGACATGACTAACAGGAGTTACTGAAGTTATTTGGAGCAGAAGCGGAGCCAGGTTGATGGCGCAGGGGGAGCGAGAGCGGCGCTGGAGCGGACTTCCAACGGCACTGGCACACATTTTCAATGCAACACATTGAGAAAAAAAATAGGTGCCGGAGCTAGCAGAACTCTGTTTGGGAGAGCAGCCGTTCCCCTGGCACCCCCCCTGGCTACGCCACTGATTCGGAGGCGACTGCAAGTATTAACAGCATACGGCAGGCCTACCTGATTTATGAAGTCTCCAGATTTGAAAGTGCTAAGCCACTGCTTCAAAGACAATTGAGGCTCATTCTGTTTTTAAACTATGCTCTTTGAGGTTTTTTTTAATTCTCCGTGGCTCGGCTCCACAGTATATTACATCTTTGCTTGTTTTACTTGACAAGAACTATGTAAACAGTTCTACGAGTCCTTGAAACTGCAATTTTCTTTGCCTCAAGGGGTCATCTATACAACTGATCTAGAAACCAATCATGCACAAGAGGGAAGCAGGGCAGGCAATGTAAGGAGAACAGCATTGGAAAAACACTTCAGCTGGCAGGTTTGGGGACCCCCTCCAGCCAAACCAGGGGTCTTGGATCCATTTGGGGGGGCCCAGGCCCCCATGGCCCCCCCATAGCTACGCCACTGTGGCACAAAAGCATCCACCCTCACAACTGTTGCCCCTTCAGAATTCTTTTGCTCCATTACAGCACTGTGATGATCCAGAAAATAGAACTGAGGTGGAACAAAAAGTAAGGAAGGTGTCACAAGAGAAAAGACACCCCCAAAGCACTAATAAAGAATCTCATACCAGAAAACTGTTACAGCTAGGGGATTCTGTTATCAGAAGCATTAACCTTGAAACACAGTTCAAGGGGCTCAGCACAGTGAAATGCCTTCCAGGCTCCTCAGCTATCAGGAGTACTAGACAAACACTGACTATAATCAGAGAAGAAACTAAGGAGTCTAACACTGATGTTGTCATCCACCTGGGAACAAATGACCTGGCCAATAATACCCCACTTGCAGTGCAGAGAACTGGAGGAGGGGTTATCACCTTTGGTACAAACGGTTGCTTTTTCTGAAGTACTACCTACTTTTGGAAAGAGAGAGAAAGCTTTACAAAATACTGAGAATTTCAATAGGTGGCTCAAAGCCTGGTGTCATCAAGAAGGTTTAGGTGCATAGGAGGATGGGGCAATATATGAAAAAACAAAAGACTATATTGTAACCATGGACTGCATCTCACTGTGGCAGGAAAAAAAATCCTTGGAGAGAAATTCAGACAATATGTATCTAGGGGTTTAAACTAGAAGGTGGGGGTGGCATATGGAGGCAGGTCACTTTCAGTGGTCACCCCCAGCTAAAGACAAGGTGTGACAGTAGTAATGAAAACAACATTCTTAGTAAATCATTTGTTACCAACACAGCAGGAAGTGAGACTAAAGAAAAAACTAAACAGAAGATGAGATGAAACTGCCACTGAAATGCAGCTCGAAAGCAATGACCACAAATGCTCACAGTCTAAGCAACAAAGTTCATGATCTGCAAGCCCTGATGTTAGAGGCAGGGTTAGACACTGTTGCAATCACAGAGACGTAATTCATTAATTCCCATGAAAGGGATGCAAACATACCAGGCTACAATCTATTTAGGAAGGATAGAGATGGTCGTAAAGGTGGAGGAATAGAACTGTATGTGAAATCTACAGACATCCGACATAACTGGAGAAACTAGATAAAGATCTGGCTACAGATATCCAAAAGTTGGGAAAGAAAAGAGAGGTGCTGTTGCTGGCAGATTTCAACCTGCTGGATGCAGATTGGAAAGTTCCATCTGCAGAATCGGAAAGAAGTAGAGAGATCGTGGATGCCTTACAAAGTGCTCTGCTCAGACAAATGGTGACAGAACCCATGAAGCAAGGAGCAACGCTGGATCTGGTGCTCACAAATGGGGATAGTGTGTCTAATGTCCGAGTGGGTGCCCACCTGGGCAGCAATGGTCATCAAACAGTTTGGTTTGATATAACAGCTAAAGTGGAGGACAGCCATTCAAAACTCAAAGTCCTGGATTTCAAACATGCTAACTTTAGCAAAATGGGGGAATACCTGAAGAAAGAGCTGACAGGCTGGGGGAACAAACAAGAAGTGGAAAGGCAGTGGTCCAGGCTGAGAGGAGCTATAAATATGGCTACTAACCTTTATGTAAGGAGAGTAAATAAAAGCAAGAGAAAAAGGAAACTGATATGGTTCTCCAAGCAAGTGGTTGAGAAAATAAAGACTAAAGAGTTGGCGTTCATGAAATACAAAAAAACTCAAGAGAAACACAGAGAGGAATACCGGATGAAACTGAAAGAAGCCAAAAGAGCAAATGGAAAAACAAATGGCTAGAAATGTAAGGTGGGGCGACAAGAATTTTTTCAGGTGTATTAGTGAAAGGAGGAAGACTAAAAATGGAATTGTGAGACTGAAAAATGCTGTGAACCGCTATGTGGAGAATGATTAGGAAAAAGCAAACGTGCTAAACAAATACTTCTGTTCTTTGTTCATGGAAGAAAATCCTGGAGAAGGATAAGTTAGAAAGTAAAAAAATAGGGGGAAAATCCCATGGGTAGTTCTATATGAAGACTCGTGGCTCCAGGCTACAGCTCTGGTTCTAACTGAGCTGCAAGTCCAAAGGAGCAGGAAGAAAGTATTGAAACCTTCCCCCCCCCCCCCCCCCCCCCCCGCAACCAAAAAAAAGCTAGAGGTAGGCACAGTGGAGGTCATTCCAGAGGTATACAGGGTAGTCACACATGTGGAATGGCTCAAGAGCTTCAGATAGTCATTTTAGAAAACCCACTATTTATATGTATATATCTACAACATACTTTTCAAAGGGTTGTGCTCTGGGTGTGGTTTCGATGGGTTTGGGTCTGAGGAGTATGTATATATTTCTTATTTTGTAAAGGAAACATGTGCAGACTTACTCTGAATGTCAAATTTACACCTGCTCCCTGAGGCTCTGAGGTAAGGGTCATCTTAATACTTGTTTTGTCCTTGGATTTGGAGGAGTGATGGGGGACAATTGTGCTCACCTTTCTACTATGGTGTAAAATTGTGCTAGGCAGCCCCTGCAGTGTGGGAAAGCCCAACTAAGAAGGCAACCCAATTACCCCACACTGTGGCAGCAGAAGTGAGGCAAGACGAACATAGGTGACTTCTGGCTACCTGGGAAAAGACAAGGAGTGCTGTGGCTGAGGGATATGGTGTGGCAACTTTATGAAAACAGCTTTAAGTTTGCTGCACTCGGGGCTGGCTCAGCCTATGGACCAGGTGAGTATCAGAGCACCACTGATAAAGGACATCAAAATCCCAGTCCAGCATCCTTCCCTCTCTCTCTCTCTCTCAAGACACCCCCCCCCCCCCCCAACACCACCACCACCACCCAACCTTTAAACTAGGTGCCAGCAGAAGCATAGATTCACACATGCTGCCGATGCCTTGCCTGGAACCATTTCTCTGCTGTGTCTCAGACCATCTGATGCAATTTCGTGTTTCTGGCAGAGTGGCACATAGCAGAAGGAAAGATCTGGTCTGGGCTGCTGACATCCTCCAGGAGTTTATAGGTTATGCTTTATTAGTATTTGCTATACCGCACAATACCGACAGGCGGAACTAGGCATTTACGATCACAACAAAGCAAAAAGCACCGAAAAAGGTAAAGAACTACAATTAAATGCTAGGATAGAGAAGGCAATAATACATGATACAAAGACAAACTAAAGGAATAAATACCAGTATCAAGTCACATCAAAGGGCACACCAAAGGTTTGGGAAAACAACCATGTTTTTATAAGAGATTTCAACTTAGGCAGAAAAAGCTCACTTCGAATGGACAATGGGGCACTATTCCAGGTGGACAGGGCTAGAGAAAAGAAAGCACGGTGTCTGGACTGTTCTTGTTGGGGCAAGTTTGGGGCCTTGCAAAACCAATCAGTGGTCATTTAATGTGCGTAAGATGTGTGATGGAGTGTAGGGACTGGTGAGGGCCGAAAGGTATGGAGGGACACCAAGGTGTAAAGCTTTAAAGATCAAAAGAAGAGTCTTGTACTGAATTCAGAAAGAAACTGGAATATCAAGGCAAAGTAAGCGAATTGCTACGTTCTGTACCGATTGAAACCTTTTGAGAGAAGTTGAAGGAATACCAGCA
This sequence comes from Microcaecilia unicolor, assembly GCF_901765095.1. Lineage (NCBI taxonomy): Eukaryota > Metazoa > Chordata > Amphibia > Gymnophiona > Siphonopidae > Microcaecilia > Microcaecilia unicolor. The sequence goes on along the minus strand of NC_044039.1, from coordinate 181,809,111 downwards.
AAGATAATGTTGCAATAGTCAGTTTTTGAAATGACCAGAGACAAGGTAAGGCTCTGGAAAGTATCGTGATTGAAATAGGACCTGAAAGCGCAGAGTTGCCTTAAAACAAAAAATGAGGATTTAACAACAGATGAGATATGCTGTTTGAATAAAAGACGAGTGTCAAGTATAACCGTGCGGTAACGAAAAGAGTCAACGAGATGAATGGATGAACCCAGTAACGAAAGCAGTTGAGAAGGTATGAAAGAAAGATCAGTGAACCAGCAAGCTACAGTTTTATCTGTGTTAAGGACTAAGCCATGCGAAGAGAGCCAACTGGCACCAGAATTAGAATTTAGACAGCAGAGGGGAAGGGGGAAGGTTTAAGAAAGAGAAGGAGTGCTGAACCATGGGCAGGAGGTGGGAGGGAGAGATACCAGATCGGGATTGAGAATCAGGGAGTTCATCAGCCCTGGCCACACTCTCCCTCTACATTTTGAAGGATGGGGGTTCCAAGGAAGGAGGAATTCCTCTCACCATTACTGCAATCATGGGAGGGGTTCCAAGTAAACTTTTGCTTGGGGATCCCTCATTTGAACATATGCCAGTGCCTCTAAATATGCATATCTGTAACTTCTCTTAAACATAAGAACATAAGTGTTGCCATACTGGGACAGACCGAAGGTCCATCAAGCCCAGCATCCTGTTCCCAACAGTGGCCGATCCAGGTTACAAGTACCTGGCAAGATCCCAAAACAGTACAATACATTTTATATTGCTTATCCTAGAAATAAGCAGTGGACTTTCCCCAAGTCCATCTTAATAATGGCTTATGGACTTTTCTTTCAGGAAGATATCCAAACCTTTTTTTAAATCCTGCTAAGTTAACTGCTTTTACCTCATTCTCTGGCAACGGATTCCAGGGTTTAATTACACATTGAGTGAAGAAATATTTTCTCCAATTTGTTTTAAATTTACTACTTTGTAGCTTCATTGCGTGCCCCCTAGTCCTAGTATTTTTGGAAAGAGTAAACAAGTGATTCATGTCTACCCATTCTACTCCATCTGGCATTTACACATGGAAGTAGCGGCATTCACATGCATAAATTGCAAAATCTCTGCTTACACATATACAACATTCTAGCACTTACATCAGAACTGGCTCAAAGGGTTGTGGCACCCTGAACCAACTGTTTGCTCTGGCACAGCCTCTCTATTCTTCAGGCCCAGCGAAAGAAAAATCTCACAAACCATTTTTGCACTTCCTCCTATCACTAACATATCTTTTAAATTTAAAAAAAAAACCTAGTCTTGTCTATTTTAAATTCTATTTGCATCTTTTGCTTTTCTGGCTACTTCACCAGCTTCCCTTGGCTTTTCCAAATATAGTTGCTTGTCTTCCTCTTTCTGCAAATCTGTTTTATAATTTATGTTGCAAAACAGGCCTAAAAAGGCACCGTAGCCTGGATTGTAACGGATGGGCTGGATACATTTTCTTTTCAGTTATGCCTAATCTTTAAATAGAAGATAAAATGAAATGTTAAGTTCTATATGCCTACATATACAGACACAGCAATATATAGAGAGACACACACTCAGCTTTTCCTGGGAGGGAGAAAAGAAGATTTTGCACCAGCTGTGAGAGATCAAATGCAGTGTCTGGGCGGCAGAGCAAAGAAAGAGGTTTCCCCCAGTGCTTCATGGTTATTAAAACGACACAGTGAGGAAAATGCTTTACTTTCTACTCCTCCTCCTCATTTTCTCCTGCCAACAGTAAAGAGAAAGCTCTGAGAAAAACCAAGAGAGGTTAATTCTCTTCCTACAGCTGTCTCCCCACTACTCCAAAGTAAGAAACACACTGCTAGATCAATCTTTCTGTATTCATGCAAATGAGAAATTGCAATGCTTCCACTTTGTAGGAAGGAGCAGGGAGCAAACCTGTTTACAAAAAGAAGAGCTGGGATTGAAGTTCATAGACATGGTTTATGGCCACCAGTCACAGAGTAAAGATTTATTTCTCTGTCTTTCGTCCAGCCCTGACAAGATTCTTAAATAAGTGCCCTCCCCATTCAACATGCTGCCTGAGGAATGGATTGTGTTAGCATGCATAGAAGTCACTCTTCACCATGACATTAAGGACGGACAGATCACTCTCTGTCATACAGGGAAAAAAAAAAGCATATTCTGTGTGATAGGGCTTGAGAGCAGAATAATCAGATTTTCCTATCTGTCTCTATATTACATTATTCCTTTCTCAGCCTCAATATTTAATCTAGGTAACATGCCTTATTTGTATTTTATTTTTAGCTTTCATTTCTCTTCTTCCCCCGCCCCCCCCCCCCCCCCCCATCATGCACGCAGAAATTCATTTTCCAAAAATGATTTATTTGTTTATTTCCAGAATAATCCCTCACGAAGACTGAATTGAGGTTAATTTTTAAAAGGCTTGAAAATCGCTATGGAGTCTAGCAGCTGAGAGTGGATTGGCATATTAAAAGCCTTCAGCTTGTAATCACTGCTATGCAGTTTGAGAAGAGAAACATCTCAGAGCATGAGAAGTCACGTCTGTTATATTATAAGGGGCATTTTCGATATGATGTCTAAATTCGATTTTGGATGTTTTGCTGTAAACATCCAAAAATCAAGTGGCGAACATGGCCATTTTCAAACCTGAAAAACGTCTATCTCTTTGTTTTGAAATTGGCAATTTCCTAGATGTTTTTAGACACTTTGTGCTCAGTGCTTTTTGTGTGTGTGTGTGTGTGTGTGTGTGTGAGACCATTTTCACAAAAAAATATGTCCATGGAAAAAATGCACAAAAACAAGCCATTGGGACATATGGGCATATGGGAGGCCAGCATTTTTAGTAACTGGCTACACAGACATCCCAGAAAAGCAGTGGGGAAGCCTAGGTAGCACTGCCATAGACTTTGCATAAAAGGTCCCAGGTACACACCTCACCATTACCCCTTTAAGTTGTATGGGGAGCCCTCCAGAACCCACAAAAAATTTACTGTACCCAACTGTATATACCACTACAATAGCCCTTATGCCAGCAGGTGTCACCTATATGTAAGTACAATAGGTTTTTGGTGGATTTTGGAGGCTACTCCAGGGACCTGCTTAATGCTCTAATAGGACTGGCCATAACATCTGACACTGGCAAAGGTTGGTATGTACTGTTTCTTTTACATCTTTGAGGGGTGGGAGAGGGTCAGTGGCCACTGGGAGAATAGGGGAGGTCATGCCTTAGTCCCGCCAATGGTCATCTGATCATTTAGGCCACTTTTTAATGACTTATTTGTGATTGAAACAGGTTCAGACCAAAACCTCCAACTTTTAGCCATGGACATTTTTGCTTTGTTCAATTATGGTCAAAAAACATCCAAGTTGTGGGAATGCCCAAATCCCACCCCAAACACATCCCCATGTGATCTGAATGCACTGCAGATCAACCACATAGAAAAACATTTTAAAAATGTGTTTCAAAAATAGCGATTTGGATGATTTTGTAAGAAAAAGGTCCATCTGCCACTGTGTGCCACTTTTTGGATGCTTTTCTGTTTTGGAAATAAGTCCCTATACCTGCGAACAGTGTTAAAAAACTATAACCCATTTTTTAGTATGGTGCGTACAGGTGGTCTTTCAGTGTTGGCTAGTAACTCTTTCAGTGGCATAATCGAAAGAGAAGGACGCTCATCTTCCGACACAAATCGGGAGATGGGCGTCCTTCTCTCAGGGTCGCCCAAATCGGCACAATCAAAAGGCAATTTTGGGCGTCCTCAACTGCTTTCCGTCGCGGGAACGACCAAAGTTCACGGGGACGTGTCAGTAGTGTACCGAAGGCGGGATGGGGGCGTGGTTAAGAGATGGGCATCCTCGGCCAATAATGGAAAAAAGAAGGGCATGCGTCCCTGACGAGCATTTGGCCGACTTTACTTGGTCTAATTTTTTTCTCGACCAAGACTTGAAAAGGTGCCCAAACTGACCAGATGGCCAGCGGAGGGAATGGGGATGACCTCCCTTTACTCCCCCAGTGGTCACCAACCACCTCCCACCCAAAAGAAAAATTAAAAAACAATTTTTACAGCCTCTATGCCAGCCTCAAATGTCATACCCAGCTCCATCAGAGCAGTATGCAGGTCCCTGGAGCAGTTTTTAGTGGGTGCAGTGCACTTCAGGCAGGCGGACCCAGGCCCATCCCCCCCTACCTGTTACACTTGTGGTGGTAAATGTGAGCCCTCCAAAACCCACCCGAAACCCACTGTACCCACATGTAGGTGCCCACCCTTCACCCCTTAGGGCTATGGTAGTGGTTTACAGTTGTGGGGAGTTTGGTTTGGGGGGGCTCAGCACCAAAGATAAGGAAGCTATGCACCTGGGAGCAATTTGTGAAGTCCACTGCAGTGCCCCCTAGGGTGCCTGGTTGGTGTCCTGGCATGTGAGGGGGACCAGTGCACTACGAATGCTGGCTCCTCCCACGACCAAAGGACTTGCATTTGGTCGTTTTTGAGATGGGCATCCTCGGTTTCCATTATTGGTGAAAACCGAGGTCGTCCATCTCTAAGGTTGACCATCTCAACATTTAGGTCGACCATCTCTTAGGTTGACCTAAATGTTGAGATTTGGGCATCCCCAACCGTATTATCAAAACCAAAGATGGACATCCATCTTGTTTCGATAATACGGGATGCCCCACCCCTTCGCGGGGATGTCCTCAGAGATGGCTCCCTTAGAGATGGGCGTCCCCATTTGAAAATGCCCCTCTATGTCTTTCTTTGAACATACAGTACTGGTTATTTATATGTTAAGTTAATTTAGAATATAGTATGTGTTAATTATGATTGTTTTACTGTGACCCTCTAGATTTGTAGATTGGGCAAAATATAGCAGTTGTCACCTGTTGGCTGTATGTATAAATTAACCCCAAATTTTATAAACGGTGCCCAAAATTAGACATGTGATTGGATGCAGTTAAAGAATAGGGTAAGTTCTGCGTCTACCTTAATTTACAAATTACCACTAAATTGTCAATAAGGACTAATAATTAGCCTTAACAAGTATTACCCCCTAATTTCTTTGGTGCACATCTCCAAAGAGGGTGTGGATCTGAGAGGGGAATGGGCGAGTCATGGACATGCCAAGCAATTGGCCACCGTGTCATAGAATACTTACTAAAGTCCAAAATACCACAAAGGCACCAAGAGCCTTCAGAAAAAGGGGCATGGTTCTTTATTAGTGACTTGTCAATATGGACCCAACACGGGCCGTGTTTCGGCGCACAGCGCCTGCGTCAGGGGTCTCTGGTGTATTCAAAGACAGAAGCTTCTCTCCTACTGAGTAGGATAGCAATCCGTACAATTTCAAGATGAGTGAACTCGATGCGTTAGGAAAATCCAGTCCCTTCGTCCCTTATTTAGAGAGCAAAATTTGGCACTTAGATCTATATTCTATATATGGCGCTAAAAAAAATTAGCGTCAAGAAAGCTCTATTCTATAAAACATGTTTAAAGCTAGGTGTGGTTTATAGAATAGCACTTACACCTGGGAATCATACCTAACTGTAGTTGTAGCCATTTTCACTGACTGAAATGTGGTGCGGTATGTATCCCCGTTATTCTATAACAACGCATATTAATTTTAGGAACACCACTATTACGCTCATGCCCCTCCCATTTCCACACCCCCTTTTTCCGATGCGTGTAAATTTTAGGCACAGATCCCAGGCCTAAATTTATGCATGCAAATGGCAATTAAATCTAATTAGTGTCAATAATTGCTTGTTAAAAAGCCAATTGGTGCTAATTAGCTTGTTATTCAATTAAACTGCGCATGCAAATCGGATCTGCAATTTTTGGTGACTTTTATAGAATTAGGTTAGTGCACAAATGTTTGACAGCTAACTTTAACTAATCTTTCTTGACTTTACCCCCATATATCGACAATGTAGAGTTCTCCTTTTCAGGGATGCTTCGACTGTTACAAGTTCAGCTCTGATACTATATGCTTGCATTGAATTTAAAGTGATTGCTACCCCTGAAGCAGAGATTTTGTCTCAAAACATTGATCGTGCCACATTCCATCATTTCTCATGAAGCACAATTATGCAGATAAAGAACTCTCTTGTGGCAATTGCTATGACATGCTGATCTCAGCGTTCCAAGGAGTGGAAGCACATTTCCAGGAGCCATTGAGAGAAATTTCTCTGACTTTTAAATGATGTTATTTGCATTATACTATAAAAACTGCACAAAATATCACATACACTTTTTAGTACTTTGGAACCATATGATTATTTTTGAAGATATGTTATAAATTACAGGATCATGTCTGATGGTCCTTCCAATTAGTATTGCACTTTTTCATTAATGAGCTAATAGCAATATTGGGTCAAGCCTCTCATTTGACCACAGGCCCTAACTTACATTTTTAGATTTTAAACACTGAGATGTGGTTAGACTGCCACACTTACTTTTTCTTATATAAATTGGTTTCTGGAGCAATAAGAAAAGTTCTGACAACTTTATTAACGCAGTCCTTTCCTTCGATTAACCCTCATCTATTAACCCCATCTTTATCTCTTATTCTTTTATTTTAGTGGATTATTTGGAATTGCAAAAAAACTGCATTAAGGGATCCTTTTACTAAAGCGTGCTAATGGATTTAGCGCATTCTAACAATTAGTGCACTCTGAATGCCAGGATACCCATTATATTCCTATGGGCATCTTATCATTTAGTGGGTGCTAATCATTAGCTTGCACTAAATCCATTACGTGCCTTAGTAAATGAACCCTTAAGCTAGCCGGATCTCAGTTTCAGGTTCACAGTATAGCATGACCTAAACTTCAATACCACCTAGAACCCTCCAGTTTTAGTTCTTCCCATTCATGTCTTCACTATTTTAACTCAAAGCCTCTAATGTGTTATTATCTGTATGTCTTGTAATATTTATGTTTATGTTTATTAAAACTTAGGGCCCTGTTTACTAAGGAGTGCTAACGTTTTTAGCGCACGCTGATGCTAGAGTCACCCATATATTCCTATGGGTGTCTTTAGCGTTAGCGCATGCTAGCATGGCTTTGTATTTATTTATTTATTGCATTTGTATCCCACATTTTCCCACCTTTTTGCAGGCTGAATGTGGCTTACAATGTATCGTTCTTGGTGGAAATACATTAGAAAACAGACATTTAACGTTACATAAACAGACACTTAATGTTACATAAAGATCTTGAATAGCATATTAGAAATTGAATAGCATGGTAGAGATTGAATAGCATAGTAGAAATTTAAACAAGCAGATTTAAACAAGCAGATATATGAAAACAGTTCTGAATATAGGTAGGAGGAGATGTGTTACATTTACATTTGTTGATCTTTGTGGTATGCCTTATTAAAGAGATGGGTCTTCAGAAATTTACGAAAGTTAGTTAGTTCGTAGATCGTTTTTAAGTTGCGCGGCAGTGCGTTCCATGACTGTGCACTCAAGTAGGAAAAGTTTGACACATGCATTAGTTTGTATTTTAGACCTTTGCAACTGGGGAAGTGAAGATTAAGGAATGTGCGGGATAATCTTTTAGCATTCCTGGGTGGTAAGTCAATCAGGTCTGACATGTAGGCTGGGGCATCTCCATGAATGATTTTATGAACTAGGGAACATATCTTGAACGTGATGCTGTTATGATTCTGCCGGTTTGGCTGAGGAGGAGAGGGGGACGTCTCTTCTGATTGGCTGCCAGGGGTTGTGCTGACGTCAGGGGATAGTACTTTAGCCTGCAGTTGAAGAGTTTCTCTGCTTTTGCGTTACTGACTTGGTGGTAACAGGAAAGCCTGATAGGTTTCTCTCAGAACGTGCTCTAGGTTCTGACAGGGATCTGTGTTGGTTTAGAGTATTCTTTCCCTTCCCTCTGGGTTAGCTGCTGCTGTGTGTGTGTGTGTGTGCGTAGCTCGGCAATCAGGGTCAGCTGCTCGTTTGTTTAGTGGGGGCTGGGCATTGCTCAGCCTCCAGGGCTCTGGGCTGAGTGAGAGCGTTCTCCGTTGTTTGTTTGTTTTAAGGATTTCTCTTCCCAGTGTCCTGGCTGGCTGGCTCAGTGAGTTTAACCCTTTGTGTACTGTGTGTATTGTATTCCTGCTTCTGCCAGTGTGTTTGTTGAATGGGCCCCACTCCCTCTCGGGAGGGGAACAGTTCTCTCTGATTGTTTGTTGATTTATGGCACTCTCTCTCTGCTGTGTTCCGTGTGCCTCTGTCTACAGTGGGTTTGAGGCAAAGGCTTTCTGCCTTCCTTTTGTGTCTGGTTCCTCTGGCTTCTGCCTGGGGCTCCTACCCTGGTGGGGGGGGAGGGGGGTTGCTGTGTTAGTTCCCCTGTCCTGCGCTAGTCCCCTGCGTGGGCATGGCCCACTCTGGTCCTTTGTTTCCCCCTCTGCCCTATTGCTGGTGTTCAGCGCGTGTCTGGCATCTGGGGGCCCTCTGGGTTCTTTCACCCCTCCCTGTGTGTGATTGGGTTCCAGTTCAGCCATGAGGCTCGCACGAGTGGCTCTGTGTGTGTGGGTTCCGGTTCGGCCGCGAGGCCCGCCTGTATGCCTATTTCCCTTCTTCCTGAGGGACTGTGGGGAGGGGTAGCTTAGAGGGTATTGTGTAGCTGGGGTGTGCGGTGGTGGGTCGGTCTCCCCTTGGCCTGGGTCGGCGCCTGCTGGCCTCGGCCAGGGCCCAAGGGCTCACGACCAACCCTACGGATTACAGATGCATTCTTTAAGTGGGAGCCAGTGTAACTTTTCTCGTAGGGGTTTAGCACTTTCATATTTTGTTTTTCCAAATATGAGTCTGGCTGCGGTGTTCTGGGCTGTCTGGAGTTTCTTGATTATTTGCTCTTTACAGCCAGCATAGAGTGCGTTGCAGTAATCTAGGTGGCTGAGCACCATTGACTATACCAGGTTGCGGAAGATGGTCCTTGGGAAGAAAGGTCTTACTCTCTTTAATTTCCACATTGAATGGAACATTTTCTTGGTTGTGTTTTTCATGTGTGTTTCAAGTGTTAGATGTCGATCGATGGTAACTCCAAGAATCCTTAGAGTGTCTGAGATTGGAAGGGACAGGTTTGGTATGTTTATGGTGGTGAATTTGCTCGTGTTATGTTGTGAGGTGAGTATGAGGCATTGGGCTTTTTCTGGATTAAGTTTCAGCTGGAATGCATCCACCCATGAATGCATGATTTGGAGACTTTGGTTGATGTCGTTGGAAATTTCCTTTAAATCTTGTTTAAATGGGATGTAAATCATTACGTCAACTGCGTATATGTTTGGGTTGAGGTTTTGGTTGGATAATAGTTTGGTCAAGGGTGTCATCATTAAGTTGAATAGAGTCGACGAGAGGGGGGATCCTTGTGGAACTCCACATTCAGGTATCCATGTGGTTGATGTAGTCGAGTTAGATGCCACTTGGTATGATCATGTGGTTAGGAACCCCTTGAACCAATTGAGAACGTTGCCCCCAATTCCGAAGTATTCGAGGATGTGTAGTAATATTCCATGATCAATCATATCAAAAGCACTGGACATGTCAAATTGTAGAAGTAATATGATCTTGCCAGTTGTGATCATTTGTTTAAATTTGGTCATGAGAGTAACTAGTACTGTTTCCGTACTGTGGTTAGTTCGGAATCCTGATTGGGAGTCGTGAAGTATACCACTTCACTTTTGCTACACAAAGAAGCGGCTTACAATTTATAGATAAGATACAATAACCCCTCCAAAAAAAGAAAAAGCAACTCCATTAATGTAATAGGAAAGCTTAAAAAACATCCATACAAAGAGGCTCTCAACAATATAAGCATATCATTCCTCCTAAATCTTGTGCCCTGCACAAAGCCAGTATGTCCTGCTAGTATATTCTATTAATATTTTCCAATTCAACATCAAAAGCCTGTTTTAAAAAAATAAGGCTTTTAAGAAAACTTTAAAATTATTAAAATTTGCTTCAGCACATGCAAAATGTGAAAGATTATTCCACAAAAAAAGACCTTAGACTGCTTAGATCCCATCTTGTTCTTTTCAGATTAGGTATAATCATTCTATTATCTTGCAAAGATCGTAGGCTTCTGGTTGGAGTATAGGGTAGAGTCATAGAGTTTAGATACCCTGGACACTGTCCATAATATGCTTTATGGGCCAGGGTCAACAATTTAAAATTTACCCTATAAGATATGGGCATCCAATGGTATTTAAGTGATGTGGAGGGGCATTTTCGATATGACGTCTAAGTCCAACTTTGGACGTTTTGCAAAAAACATTGAAAATCTGAATAGAAAAGAAGATCATTTTCATAAAAGAAAAACGTCTATCTTTTGTTTTTGAAAATACTGTTTTGAACAAGGTTTTGTGATTTGAATGTTTTGTTTTTTGGTCCATTTTCAGGAAAAAAAAAACGTCCAAGTGCAAAACGCATAAAATCTAGCCATTGGGATGTAGGAGGAGCCAGCATTTTTAGTAGACTGGTCCCCCTGACATCCCAACACAGCAATAGGGCACCCTAGGGGGCACTGCAGTGGACTTCATAAAATGCTCCCAGGTACACATCTCACCATTGCTTCCTTACCTTGTGTGCTGAGCCCCCCCCCCCCCAAACCCACTACTCCCAACTGTACACCATTACCATAGCCCTTACAGGTGAAGGGGGCACCTATATGTGGGTACAGTGGGTTTCTGGTGAGTTTTGGAGGGCTCACAGTTTCCTCCACAAGTGTAACAGGTAGGGGGAGGTAGGATCCTGGGTCCACCTGTCTGCAGTGCACTCAACCCAACACTAGACTACTCCAGGGACCTGTATGCTGTTCTAATGGACCTGAGTATAACATCTGAGGCTGGCAAGTAACATTTTTCATCACATTTTTGGGGGGTGGGAGGGGGTTGGTGACCAGTGGGAAAATAAGAGGAGGTCATCCCTGATTCCCTCCAGTGGCCATCTGGTTATTTAGGGCACCTTTTTCTGCATTATTCATTATAAAAACAGGTCTAGCTCAAACTGTCTTAGTTTTAGCCCTGGGCTGTTTTGTTTTGCTCCATTATGGCTGAAAAATGTCTAAGTCTTAGGAACGGCCAAGTCCCAGCCTGAACACACCCCTGGCACTCCCCCTTGAGATTTGGATGCACTTCTGATGGACTTCATAGAAAAACGTCTAGAAATAGGTTTTGAAAATACTGATTTGGATGTTTTTGTGAGGAAAACGTTCAAATGCTGCTTTCTGCCACTTTTTAGATGCTTTTCTGTTTTGAAAATGAGCCCAATAATCATACTTTCTGCCATTGCCTAACAATCTTAACGTTGTATTTTGCAGTGTTTGCAACTGCCTAAGCTTCGAACTTGAGATTCCAGCATACACTACATTAGCATAATCTATTCTAGATGCAAATAGTGCATGCAATAAAGTACGTAGTGTTTTTTCATCAAAATAATGTTTTACCAAACTTAGTAACCTCAATGTACAAAAACCTTTTCTAATAGCTTCCAATATGTGATCATTAGAGGTCAGTTGTGAGTCAACAACCCCCAAATATTTAAATTTAGCTACTGACAGAATGGATTTACCTAATAGATTTGGAATCAGAGCTAGGTGAGGGCCTTGACCTGTAATCCAGTATGTCACAGTTTTATCAGTGTTCAAAACTAGCCAATGACCTTTCAGCCAAACAGTCAATAATGGGTATCTTCTACACAACTTGACACAGGCCATGTTTCAGCTCAATGGCCTGCATCAAGAAGCTGGAAATATTCTAATCAACAATTGATGTTGATACTCAATGCCTCAGTATCTTAAAAGCACTTCATCATGACACACCGGCCTGACCACTGTCTACACACCAGTTGAAACTGCTTGAAACCGCTGAGTAGAGGAACACTGCACTTGCCCAAGAGTTGTTAAATAGCCAGAAAGGGAGGCAAACAAGACAGTTGCCATGGTCCTCCATGCTACAGGGGGCCCCAAGCCTGCCAAAATCTTAAGAGACACACCTAGTGGTAAATTTTAGGGCCCCCTTCCAAATTTCTGCCCTAGATCCCAGCATGTTTAACACCAGCCCTGCCACGAAATAAGACTGTCCTTTAATTTTATAATTTTATAACAGGGCTTCTAGGCTTTCAAGGCACATAGATGCATGTATTCAACCTATATTATAATGACAATATGAGGCTTATTTTCAAAGCGCTTAGCCTCCCAAAGTTCCATAGAAACCTATGGAACTTAGCCTCCCAAAGTGCTTTGAAAATATGCCTCTATATGTACTTATGTCCCTTTATAAAACAGCTTACCTGAAAGTCCCACATACACATAATATAGTAACATAGTAGATGACAGCAGAAAAAGACCTGCACGGTCCATCCAGTCTGCCCAACAAGATAAACTCATATGTGCTACTTTTTGTGTATACCTTTCAAAATGATTGGGCAGGGGGTGCCAAACACAATACAAATTACCTCTTCCTGGACACGGTGAAGGAGTTTGTTCAATACTGGGGGAGGAAAGGCTCAGCACCCATGGGCACGTAAAGAGCTGGCTCCTGTGCCCATACAAAGTAAAGCAGGAGCAACTTTGTGTATGTATGTGTTGGTAGAAATTGGCATAACTGAGTATATGTTATAAAATATAATAATAAGTATGCATGCTGAACAGCCAAATGTTCTCCAACCCCTGGAAACACCTACATGTTGTCATAACCAGGAGGTTCTTCATTCTCAGAAGCCAGGGCCAGGCATAGAAACCCCTGTCAGAGGGAGATCAGTTTTTCCAGAAGAGTTGGGAACCCAGGGAAAATAGGAAATCTGGGAATGGAGTAGGACTGGAGTGGCAACCAGGTCTAGGTTACCTAGGAGCTGCCCCACTAGAAGAACAGATAAGGGGAGGGGCTATGGAAAAACAGGATTGGCTGCACTGACAGTATATAATGGCTCCCTACAAGGCTATGTGGGTAGATACCCTGCCTAGTCTTACAAAATATACACGTATATTGCTACTTTGCCTCTACTCTGCCCAAACTAGGCCTTTAGGAATGCCTGCAGGTGGCACATATATAAAATAAGAACATAAGAGTAGCCATACCGGGTCGGACCAATGGTCCATCTAGCCCAGTATCCTGTGTCCAACAGTGGCCAAGCCAGGTCACAAGTACCTGGCAGAAACCCAAATAGTAGCACCATTCCGTGCTGTCATCTTCTCAGCCCACATTTACCATTTTACAAAAGTCCTTTTTATAAAATTACCCCCTATTTGTCCTTATCTGGTATGTGCTACACAAATCATAATAATGATTACAATAATAGAATGAAAAGGTTCTCCTATTTTGTGTGTAGAGGGAAAATCCATGATGCATGTTACATGTTCTTGATTAACTTTCTTACAACTGGATTCCATACGAGAATTTAAAAAAAACATGGATCTGAGTACTTGAAAATGAAATGGAGTGTATTATAGACTCATATCAGGGAAGGTTGAATGAAGATGGTAGTGTTTCTGGCCCATTGTTGCATAGACTATGCAGGGGCGTAGCCAGACAGCAGATTTTGGGTGGGCCTAGGCAAGAAGTGGGTGGGCACCAAGTGTTCTCCCCCACACATCAAAATAATATCTCAGCTGGTGGGAAAATGCTTCTTTCTACCTTGGCAGTCTGCAGCAGGCATGCACTGAAAACTGAGCATGCGCAGGTGCCAGTATCTTGGAGAACAGCGTTTTCGTTACCATCAGTGGGAAGTTTTCAGCTGGCGGAGCTTGGGATCCCCACCAGCTACTGCCAAACGTGTGCTACTGTTGGGTGGGCCTGAGCCCTAAGTGGGTGGGCCTCACCCCACCCAGGCCCACCTGTGGCTACGCTACTGAGACTATGTCATGCTCTGGTCAGCAATTTTGTCTACTTTCCCAGTAAGATGTTGATATTCATTTTGGTACATAAAATGGAAACTAAGTGCAGACAACAAGATTATCCCCACTGGCAACCTGCTGTGTTCAACATACTCACAAGTTTTCTTCCAGCAATTCAAATTCAGGATTGTTCACACAGCTTACATCTCCCCCTGACTTTAGTTCCCTCCATATCTGGCTAATGAAAGATGACAGCTGCATTATATTAATTCCCCTTACCAAATGGAGAGATTCTTTCATGCTTTTTATGCAAGCCATGTTGCAGGCCTTCGAGAAACAGTGGAGTAGAATTTGCTCGTTTTGTACAAAATGTTGCCCTTCAAGTGAAATCTAAGAGATGATCTTACATAAGAACATAAAAGCATAAGAATAGCCATACTGGGTCAGACCAAGGGTCCATCTAGCCCAGTATCCTGCTTCCAGCTGTGGCCAATTCAGGTCACAAGTACTTGGCAGAAACCCAAATCGTGCCAACACTCCATGCTACCAATTCCAGGACAAACAGTGGCTTCCCCCATGTCCATCTCAATAACAGACAAGGACTTTCCTCCAGGAACTTGTCTAAACCTTTTTAAAAGACAGATATGCTAACTGCTGTTACCACATCTTGGCATAGAAATTCTGATACACAGGAGCTGAGCTGGCAATAAAGAAATTTTGAGGGGATGGTCCTTGAAACACTCCTGGGGGAGCGAAACATGATCGTGTCGGATGATTCATCTCCCATCTGACTTATGCGCTGCTTAAGATAAGTGCACATTATAAGATATGTAGAGTTAAAGTTTGCTTTAATGCAAGATCTAAATGAAGGAGATATCATTAAGAATTAACATATAATTATAAAAAATTAACATACAGATTCACAACAAATTGGCATTTGAACCTCTTGAGAACCGATGGTGGGGTGAGTGCAGTAAATCCTTACATTAAAAACTATCTATATGAAAGGTGCACCACTAAAGTTTTCGGGGCTCGTTAAAAATTTGAGTGGGAAAAGATTGGTGTTATCATTGTGGATTAAGTTTCTCCCACTTTAGATGATAGCCTACTTTTAAGTTTTGTCCCAACTTTATGCATTGGTCTAAATATCGGCTAGTGCCGGATTAACTTCCAGGTCAATGCACATACCCGAATATTCAACATCGGCATCTGCACGTGCACCGGCATTGAACATCTGGGGTTAGTTCAGCCTGCGGCTGGGAGAAGTTTACAAGTCATTTACAGCCGTGGGCTAAATATTATCCCCATAATTTATAAAATATGACCAACCTGCACACATACTCAACCTGTGTACGTTTATGTTTGAATATTTTTTATTAAGTCACCAAATATACTGATCACATGGAACAAAAACGTGATCACAAACAAACAAACTTGGCAAGACAAAGTCCAAACAAGGTGACAATATAGATAAATAAATTATACTCCCCCCACCCCTCAGTTCCCTACAATCCCTGACCTACTAACACCCCTGCCCCAACAAAACCTACACCACCCTCCCCCACTGATCCTTACAATGACACAGGTTCTCCACACGTTAAAAAAAAAGCTTGAAGTTCAAGATAGAGAGCCAGCTAAGGTGATTACATCTCCAATGTGTTCAAAAAGATGGAGCACACTCTCATCAATAAAGTACTCAAGTATGGGATCCATAACATAAGAAGTCTCCGTTTGGCCTTAGGCCCTCTGGTATCCACTGTATGATGCTCCGTGAGCAAAAGTTCATTCATTTGATTCCGCCATTGTGTTATGGTTGGGGTGTGTTCCTTAACCCATTGTGCCCATGTACAGTTATACCTGTATTTTTGCCATGATGGTATAGGTTTTCTGAAGCTAGTTAAGAAAGAAACGATAGTCAGCCTTAGGTGTTTAACACACATTGAATGGAGAAGTAGCCTATTGGTTAGTGCAGTGAGCGTTGACCCTGGTGACTTGGGTTTAATTCCAACTGTAGCCCCTTTTGACCTTGAGCAAGTCACCTAACCCTCCATTGCCCCATGTATAAAAACGAGCTAAAATTATGGGCGTGCTAAACGTTAGAGATGCCAATGCATTCTTATGGGCATCTTTAACGTTTAGCATACCCACAAATTTAGCTCATTTTTGGTACTTTGAGTAGTTAACCTCACTTTTCCTCCATGGCAGTGAGCAGTTCTCCATAACAAATAGTGTGGAATACCTAAGGCCTAAGTCCAGGGGTGTAGCCAGAGGGAGCCTCAAGGACCCGGGCTCCCCCTCTTTGGGTTCAAGCCTCCTCTGTTTTAATGGCTGGCGGGAATTTTATAGCTATGGGCCAGCAAAGTTATGGTTTAATGCAGGAGGGAGTGAGAGAGGGGTGAGGATACATGGCCCCCTCAATCCATCTCTGGGATCCCCTTACCCCCCCCCCCCCCCCAAATGAACTTCTGGCTACTATACCACTTGCCTAGTCTTAAATACCAAAAACCAAAAGGTGAGGCCTTATCAAGACAGCAATAGACTGTGAGTCTAGCTGTTGCTGTATGTTAAAACACATCCTATAATTGCGTTTTTATTTCAGTGGCATTCTGAGTGAGTTCCATCTCCTCCCTTCCTTTTTGGTCTCTCCAGCCAGCACCCTTCCTGATGCCTTTTACAGCTTAAACACTAGTTTGATATCACCTAATTATACTGATCCATCTTCTATTTCTCTGCATAACAATAATTCTTTAAGAACACTGTTATTTGATCTTACATGTGCACAGTCCTTGCCTACCAGTCCTTTTGCATAGTCAGGTTCCTACATTATAAATAGAGAGAATTATTTTCCACAGTATTCCAGTCTATAATTTTACTTGAAAGTTCAACCAAAAGTAAATGGGTTAAAAAGTATGAGGAAGAAAAGTTTAATTGAAAAAAAATTAAATAAAAACAATTAAGGCTTCACTATGAGCTGTGAAACCCAATTTTGGCATTAGTGGTCTAGGTAGGAAAAGGGGCATTCCAAGTCTGAGTATTTAAGAATTGCAGAAGATTTTAGGTTCATCAAGCAACAACATTTGCATATTGCAGCATGTCCAACGAGAACGGGCATTGTACAAAAAAAACTGTCAAAATGAGAGCAGAATTACCTGGGGCATCGAATGTGTAAGTAACGGCAATTTTGCCAGCTTCATTGCTCTTTACATCGCTGGATTTTACAAAACTAGGCATCCAAGGGGAGCCAATTAGGGAATGAAGCTACAAGACTCTGTGTTTTTCATTTTTAAGGTGGTTTGTAATGCTAGATAGACACACGCAATTGTCTTCACAATCACTCCTCCAAACCCCTGGTCCAATCTTGTAGTTAAGTATACAAAAATGGACCTGATTCACAATGTAACTGTATAATACCAATGCACTAAGTGAATCATCAAAAAACACATGTGTACTGGAGCATATGATGTACAAGAGAGGAAACCTCATACAAACTGTGGCACTGCCTGGTATATGTTAACCAGGAAATAAGCAAGGCTCACAGTGAAAAAGTAATCATGGGTGAAAACATAGGCGCCCGGTATAAGAGGCTTGGAGAGGCTAAGCCTCCCCTGCTGTGCTCTGAGGGGTTTAAATTGTTGATTTACCTCCATCCTCACAGCAGAAGCTGCAGTGAAAGCCCTCTAGCCTTGTGTAAATTGGTGTATGGTTTGTTTACCTTACTGCTGGGAGAGCAAGGGGGGTTGGCTGGAGGTGTCTTGGATTGCCAGGGAGATATTTAACGAGGATGACTTCCTGACCTGCACTGAGGACAGATAGCAGCAGAAGGGATACTGGGCCAGCATGATCAGAAAACGTCACCAGACAACAAAGGTAGAAAAGATCATTGTATTTTCAGTATAGTGTTTGGAATATGTCCACTTTGAGAATCAGGTGCTCAACATTAAAAGTTTATATTTATTTACTTATTTATGGCATTTTATCCCACATTAAATATGAATTAGGGTGTTTTGTGGCTCTACATGAGAATTGTGATGATATGATCCCTTGTTTCATATTGTTGACAGTCTGCATTTTCCATATGGGTGGTATATTGGTGTATTAGGTCTGCCCAGTGTAATATTTATGGTACAGTAAGGTTCTGAGTGTGTTTTTGCACAAAGTTGTGCATAGTGTTTTGCAGTTGAGCGATTGTGCTTAGAATATGCTTTGAGCAACCACTTTATTCTTTGACATATGATGCATATCTAATATCTAAATTTAATAAAAGTTATTAATTGTGACTTTTATTTTTATTTTTTTTTTTCTGTGTGTTATCAGACAATTATGGATTTAAGCTCCACCCCTGGCCCCACCCCTAACCCCACCCCCTTTAGCCTCCCCAAACAGTTGGGCCACCGACCGCCTATGGGTGAAAACTTCTCTGCTAGGCATTTAATACATACCTGAGTGACAAAAAAAATGGTCTAACCATTCATCTTAAACAAAGATCTGAGTAATGGCCAATAGCCTACACTTATCTTATGCTACTGTGTAGCTAGGCTCCGTTTTGCTGCAGTAGCTCCAGCTCGCCGGGTTATGTGTTGAGGACCCTTGAGAAAGCGGAAGTGAAACGGGTTTGTCAGAATCTCAGCAGTACGGAGTTACGGAGCCTAGCTACACAGTAGCATAAGATAAGTGTTGGCTATTGGCCATTACTCAGATCTTTGTTTACGATGAATGGTTAGACCATTTTTTTGTCACTCAAGTATGTATTAAATGCCTAGCAGCGAGGTTTTCACCCATGATTACTTTTTCACTGTGAGCCTTGCTTATTTCCTGGTTAACATATACCAGGCAGTGCCACAGTTTGTATGAGGTTCCAATCTTGTAGTTAGCCAACACACATGTCTCGAAGCAGGTGTAAATGCCACCATCTAGATGTTATGAAGAAATGGGAAATACAGGCAGACTTTTCTTGCCTGCTCAACCCAAGGCCAGAACATAGAACCTTTTGACAACCGTGCATGTCACAGGCATATATATTAAGTATTAGCTTTTCTAAAATTGCATTGGGCCATTTACATATGTAAATCCACTATTTACATGTAGAAATAGTGCCCTAGACTACTAAAATGACCTCCTTAGTGAATCAGAATATTGCATAATTTTAAGATTTTGCCATTTAGTTTAAAAATCTGCAATTTATGGTGGGGATGAGGAAAATTACTTTGAATTTTATAGATGAAAGATATGGACAGAACTAACCTGTTATGTTTCTGTTAGAGAAATAGAAATGAATATGGACATAGGGCTTTGAGATAAAGACGTGGCCTAGTGGGTGGAGTTTTATGTAGAAGACCAGTGACACCAAATCCCACATTGACCATGAGGGATGGACTATCGTTTGAAATGAAAGTCATTCCCCAATAGGAATGTGTACTATTTGCATATGGGGGTGAATTCTATATATGGCGCTGAAAAACTCAGCACTGAAAAAAAGCGCTATTCTATAAGCCATGCTTAAAGTTAGGCGTGGCTTATAGAATAGCGCTAATGCCCGGGAATCACGCCTGTCGGCACAGCCATGTGCACCAACCCAAATGTGGTACAAATCTTTGCACATAAATTAGGTGTGTTTCCCTGTTATTCTATAAGTATGTGCATTAATTTTAGGAATGCCCCCATTCTGCCCCTGACCCTCCCATTTCTAGACTTCCTTTTTGAACCCGTGTCTAACTTTATGCACATAAATTCCAATTAAATCTAATTAGTGCCAATAATTGCTTGCTAACAAGCCATTTATCAGCGCTCAGGGGCAGCCCAACCATTAGGCCACCTGAGGCGGTGGCCTCAGGTAGTACTCTTCAGGAGCGGCATCTCAGGGGCGATTTTGCAGCATTTTACCTCGCCATGGTGACTTTCCATACCTGGCAGCAGCAGCAGCGATTCTCATACGCTACCCTGCCACCACCAACACCTGCCTCTTCCCTTTACTGCGACCACCTGAAGTAACTTCCTGTTTTGCTCAGGCAGTTGCAGTAAACAGAAGAGGCTTCTGCCGGCGGCAGAAGGGCAGAATATGGGAATCACTGCCGCTGCCGTAGAGGCAGTATCTCGGTCCAGGGGGAGGCATGTAAGCTCCACCTCAGGTGGTATCTTGCCTTGGGCCAGCCCTGTCAGTGCTGAGTATTAAAAAGCCAATTATCAACACTAATTCAATTAAATTGCGCATGCATAATAGGCGCGTGGCCAAATTTGAGCATGCAATTTTTAGTCACTTTTATAGAATTCAGGAGATAGTGTGCATTTTTCTTAAACAGTGTGGCTATATGCACGTACTCCCTAATTTTAGAAATTGCACACACACAATTTTATGTTTCATGTGTAGAGAGGTGTGGTAGCCATGTTAGTCCACTTTTAAAGGTAATCAATAGAAATAAAACAAAATAAAACATGGAAAAGAAAATAAGATGATACCTCCCAGAAGTAAGCTCCCAGCGTAGACTCAAAAAGAAAAGTATGGCACACATCTTTGCAATATATCCAGCTGCAAACTATGCCACAACATTTCGCAGGACCCCACGGTCATTCACAAAGGAAAAATATTCAACATTAAGGAATCTTTCACGTGCTCATCTTTCAATGTGGTATATATCATTCAGTGCAAAAAATGCAACAAAGGCTGCTACATTGGACAAACCAGTCAGATGCTAAAGAAGAGATTTAATTTACATAGACACCACATGAAAAATGCCAGTACTAATAAAGATGTCACGCCTGTGGGGCAGCACTTTACAAAACCAGAACACTGTACCAGTGACTTCATGGTAAGAATCTTAAAAGGGAACTTTAAAACAATACAGGAAGTAAGACCTTTGAAGTCAGAATGATTAAATATTTTGACACCCACCAGACAGGACTTAACAAAGATCTGGGTTTTCTAGCCCATTATAAACCATAAAATTGTACTGCTTTGAAAATCGTACTGCTTTGTCACCCTCCTGTCTCCATGCATATCTCACCTGTCCCTCTTCCAGTCTCTCACCTATCCACCCCCATCCTGTTAGACTGGAATGCTTTGATGTTTCACTTATATATACTGTCATCTATCAACATTTGCTTATTTCCGATCTGACGAAGAAGGGCAATCTTCGAAAGCTAATCAAGAAATGTATTAATGTAGTGTTCTCGAGGACCTTGGCATTCTGTCAGGCTTCTTCCCCGGGAGCACTGGGTTCGTGAGTCCTTGGACCACTACCGTGGAGCAGCAGTGGCAGGCAAGGTCACCTTCAAGGTAGAGATGAGGCAAGACTAGACTGGAACCCCGGACTGGAGTTCTGCACAGGAGTACACAGGACTGGAATGCACCGGAGGGGTGCGCACTGGAGTGGAGCCCGCTGGACTGGAACACACTGGAGTGGAACCCACTGGACTGGAACCCATGGGACCGGAACCTGCTGGACAGGAACACACTGGACCTAGGCTTCACCTACGCTTAGCCACCGTCCCCCGAGGGTTGAGCCCTCAGGTTCAGGCAGCCGGCAGGGCTTACAGGAAAATCAGAATTGGAACTAGCTGGCAGGAACAACAGGAGTCAGGATACAGAGGTGCCCCCAGGCACCTAGGCAAAAGCAAGGCAGACAGGCAGGGAATGTCCGGGTTCCAGCAATAGTCAGGACTGACTTCAGGCAGAGAATATCCGGGTCCAGGCAGTAGGCAGGTCAGACAGTGGGCAGAGAGTAGTCAGATTCAGGCAATGGTCAGGTCAAGGAGCAAGCAGAGAATATCTGGGTACAGGCAGTGGTCAGGTCAAGGAGCAAGACTATGGCTGGAGCTCCAGTAACAAGGAGTACTGGCAACAGACAGAACTAGGGCTGAAGCTCCAGAAGCAAAAGAAAACACACACGGGAAAACCAGAAAGCTAAACACAAGAAGACTAGTAAGCTGTACACAAGCTAACAGGAACGCTATGCCCAAGCTAACCAGTCATACGCTAGGAACTCACACTAAGCAAACACAGGAGAACTAGTAAAGCTGTACACAGGCTAACAAGCAAAGCTATGCCCAAGCTAACTAGTCATACGCTAGGAACTCACACTAAGCAAACACAGGAGAACTAGTAAAGCTGTACACAAGCCAACCAGAAAGGCTATGCCCAAGCTACTAGTAACAACCTAGAACTCACACTGAACTGGACAATGTAGCAGTGCACAGAGCACTCTAACATACCAGGGACCTTAGACGATGCAAAGGCAAAGGCTGCAGTCTCTAAGTGCTTAATAAAGCCCTTCAACACCAGAGGCGCAGCTGCAGCAATCTCTAAGTAACTACGGAGGCTGATCAGGCACAAACCACAGAGCAGCCAGAAAGCACAGTAAAACACAGAGAGGCTTCTCACACCCAGGGGTAGTGTAGTGAAGCAATTAGAGTCATGCTGGAAGCAGCCAGCACACAGAGAGAGAGAGAGAGAGAGAGCTAACCCAGGCAACTCTCACAGGTGCAGTATAGTGAAGCAATTAGTGTCATGCTGCTGGATGCAGCCAGCACAGAGAGCCAGAGCTAGCTCAGAAAGGACAGACAGAAGAAACAGGAGCCAGCTAGGAAGCTGACCCCCAGGAACAAGGTAAGTCTGAGGGTGCAACTGTAAGAGAATGTGAACCTGGAAGGAGCATGGGTGGGTCGGGAGTGTGCCTAGCACTTACACATGTGAGTTATAGAACATGATCTGTTACTTGCCTAAAAAGTAACAACATTCCATGCTACCAATCCTGGGACAAGCAGTTGCTTCCCCATGTCTGTCTCAATAGCAGACTGTGGACGTTTCCTCCAGGAACTTGTCCAAACCTTTCTTAAACCCAGATGTGCTAACCGCAGTTACAACATCCTTTTGAGAATTACCCCCAAAGTGTGCACTCTTTCCTGATAGTGAGCATATGTACATAAATGCACAATGGTTTGTGCATGTATAATGGTTTACGCATGTGTGCACTATTAGGAAAGAGTAAGTACTATGTGCATCCACCCAGGATTCTATATAGACATGCAGAGCCCAGATCCACTAGTTAACAAGCCTCTAACAATTGATTATTTATGATAATTGGCAGTAATTAGGAACTGTATGCAGATCTGCCTGTGTACTATTCTATAACTCTACATGCTTCAACTGTTTCACGTGCAACTCAAAAGGGGGCGTGACCAGGGGAGGGGCCTAGGCAAGGCAAGGGCAGGTCATCAGGGTTCCATAAATTTTGGCACAGTGTTACAGAATTGCCAGGGTTATGCATCCAACTTGTGCTCTAGGATTTACACGAGGTTTCAGCAAGCATTATTAGTCCTTGAGCCCAAATTTTCTATCACACTAAAGAAAATTTCTTTGTATCGATTATTTTGTACACATCTGAAAACTCTATTGATCCAAAAGTTTCTAATTACTTCTTGATTTAACATGTTTTTTTGAAAATGTTTTATTTGTTT
Source organism: Microcaecilia unicolor (assembly GCF_901765095.1). Classification (NCBI taxonomy): domain Eukaryota; kingdom Metazoa; phylum Chordata; class Amphibia; order Gymnophiona; family Siphonopidae; genus Microcaecilia; species Microcaecilia unicolor. Next base: position 181,785,836 of record NC_044039.1, on the reverse strand, counting down.
GTGTAAACCTGTTTTGGACTTAGCTTAGTTGGGAAAAGACAGTATAGAACGTTTTTTTTTCAATGGTATTTGTAGAAGTTGCTTTTATAAGCTAATTATTGCACTGTATAGATGATTGTACTTTTGCTGTAACCTGCTTTGAACGCTTTGGTTGAGAGGGATATAAATGCTGCTATCAAATTAAATTAAATTAATTTTTTTCAATTCGGAAATCCACATTAGTGCTCAGCCTGGAGCACCCTTTCTAAAGTAATGCTTAGCGGGGATTTTTCCCGATACCTAAATTTGAGCATTTACTGAATCTGGACCAAAGTGTATACAATATGCAAATATTATGCATTATTAACAACATTCATTTTAAAAAAAGTGAAAATATTTTGGCTGCCCATCCCTATTGTCCACTCCTTGTGGCCATTCTCCTCTTGCCTCAGCAGCAGCGGGCAGGAAAGAGTGGGAATCTTTCCTGCACACAAAGACTACCAGGATCCTTCAAGGTAAGACCAAGGAGGGCGCTCTAGTGTGCGGAGTGTGGGGGTGACGGTGGTGTGCAGATAGGGGGGTGGAGGCAGTGCCCGGGGGGGGGGGCCCAATGACCCTTATTGCCCTGAGGCCCAAAGCTCTGTCAGTCCGCCCCTAGTCAGAGCCAATATTCAGCGGCATTGCCTGGTTAAAATTGGTGCTCGGCAAGCTGAGCCTGGTTTAAATGGGCAGGAGACCAAAACAAGAGAAAGTCAAAATAGAAGCAGAGAAATAACAAGTTTTATGAAATGCATCTAATACCATTCTTAAAATAAGGAATGCATTGATCTTTTTCCAGGAAACCCATCCAAGAAGCTCGCTTTCTCTATATAGTTTGTTACTAGATCTTGACAGGTTTAGGGCTTTTTAAGATTCTGTGAAATGCTTTTTTGCTTTCTTTCAGTGTTCAGTAGCTACTGACAGCAGAAATGACACATGAGACAACAGATGTTGACAGCTGCATTTGCAAAGTGATGCCTGGGGAGTTCTATGCTCAAGTCTTGTTCTTTGGTACAGAGGTTCACAAAATCAGAAAGCAAGCACTTTATAGTTCTGGTTTAGCTCAGGTAAGTACTGCAGATAGTCATGAAAATGGAAGTAAAAGCCACTAATCACTGGATCAAGCAGCTTTCTGCACAGCATAGTGCCTTGTTCTTTTGATTCTCCAAACGAGCACTGTTTGAAAGGCTGGCACTTTTGATGTGTTAGTGTTAATGCCATCACTAGCCAGGGGCGTAGCCAAACAGCCAATGTTGGGTGAGCCTGAGCCCAAAATGGATGAGCACAGAATTCAGCCTCTCCTCCCCCCCCCCCCCCCCCCCCCCCACACACATACACTCTGCTCTCCGCATTCTGCCTCTCCCCCTACCCTCAAACGCAAAATATTAAATATCTAAGCTGGTGGGGATCCCAAACTGCACCAGCTGAAGATTTCCTCCTCCTCGGGCAGCCAGTGCTCTTCCAAACAGCAGAATGGCAGCACTTGACTTGAGCTGATGCCGCTGACAGTAGTCCATACTTGCTCAGTGCTTCCGCCTGGTGAAAACTGAGCATGTGCAGAGGGGCCGGTGTGTGGTACCAGTTCCCATTTGGAAGAGCACTAGCTGCCTGAGGAGAAGGAAATCTTTAGCTGGTGGGGTTTGGGGATTCCCACCAGCCACAGCAAGTGTGCCACAATTTTGGGTGGGCCAGAGTACAAATTGGGTGGGCCACAGCCCACCCAGGCCCACCTGTAGCTACGCCACTGTCACTAGCACAAAGCCTGTATTTCTGACATGAGTAGTTTACCTTGTTCACAGATAGGTTGGAGTGAAGTGTAAGCCAGTAGCAAACTTGGCAGATTTCTTCAGCATAACCTGCCCGGTCAGACTGCTATGGTGACCTCATGGGATCCTTTCAAAGTATTTTTGCGTGGCGTGATTATTGGTTTTGTTGCGCATAAGGGTAGACAAAGGCAGTTGCGGTTGAATGAGTTCTTGAGGAAAATTAGTGTTAAGTAGCAAGAGTTGCAGGCTAAGTGAGATGCGAGGACACTTCAGGAGTTAGAGCAGGCTAAGTTTCAATATAATCACCTGCTAAGCAAAGTGGCCAGGGGTTGAGATGTATTCACAAGGGACTACCAGGTATTTTGCAAGTAATAAGGCTGGGAAGGTTCTTGCTTCCTATTTGAGGGGTAGAAAGAAGAGGACCATGATTCATGCTATCAAGGATAGCCGTGGCAAGTTTCTGCTGGAGCCGTCTGCTATATTGCGACGGTTTTATGCGTATTATATGCAGTTGCATCAGTCTGACGGTGAGGGAGGCTTGGCACCTTTATATGAGTTCCTTTCTACTATAGAAGCACCTAAAATATCACAGCAGGTGAGAGATAATTTGGAGGCTCAGATATCGACTGCAGAAATCCAGGCTGCCTTTAAGTCCTTCAAGGCAAATAAAACGCCAGGTCTGGATGGTTTACTGCTGAGTTCTAGTCTACTTTCTAGTCTGAGCATATCCCCCACTTATTGTCTCGTTATCAGGCCTTCTTTGAGGTGGGGTTAATGTCTGGTTCTATAACTGAGGCTCTGAAAGTGGTCCTTCCAAAACCGGGTAGGGATGCTTTAGAGGTTTCTAATTATAGACCTATTTCCCTGATTAACTTGGATGCGAAGATTTATGCAAGGGTGTAGATTGGCAAATCGATTAATGGAACCATTAATGCAAGTATTACATACTGACCAGACTGGTTTTCTCCGTGGGAGATATTCAATGAATACTACCAGATTATGTTTACACCTTCTACAGATGTCCAAATGTTTGACTTGTCCTGCCTTCTTGGTGTCCTTGGACGCTGAGAAGGCATTTAACAGAATTGAGTGGCCCCTATACGTTTGGGATGTTGTTGCACTGGTTTGTGTTTCGGGAGCACTTTGCGATCATGGTAAATTTGTTGTATACTCATCTCACTCGGCTATAAGTTAATGGTCAATTGTCAGATTCCTACAATCTCCTTAGGGGTACACAGCAGGATTGTCCGCTGTCTCCTTTATTATTTGATTTGGCATTGGAGCCCCTGCTTTGTGCAATAAGACAGTCCAGGGATATTGTGGAAAGTACCGCTGTGTATGCTGATGATGTACTTTTAAATCTTACCGAGCCTGGATCTACAATTCCTTCCTTGTTACATCTGATTGGAGCTTTTGGGGAATTTTCAGGTGAATTGGACTAAGCTCTGAAGAGATTCTGACTGTTTTTGAAGCTTGAAGCTAAGTAGCTTTATTTTTTACTGCAATGCCATTCAAACAAAAAGTTCCTGAAAAATCATTTTGGATTAATGACAATTTCCACTCTGCTGCTTAAGATAAGTTGATTCTGCAGCATTTATATTGTTTATTGTTTATAATTATATTGTTATTTCTGAAGATCCATACTACTAAAATGACGTGTTACAAAGGGTCATGGGATAGGAGGAGACGTCCTATTGTGGATTAAAAACTGGTTGAAGGATAGGAAACAGAGAGTGGGGTTAAATGGGCAGTATTCACAATGGAGGAGGGTAGTTAGTGGAGTTCCTCAGGGGTTTGTGCTAGGACCGCTGGTTTTTTTTTTTTTTAATGTTAAATCATTTTTATTGGTGATAATATCACTTATACAATTGTTCAAAGAAAAACAAACAGAACACACAACATGCCAACAATACTACCAATATCACCTAACAGTTGACCGCTGCTTTTTAATATATTTATAAATGATTTAGAGATGGGAGTAACTAGCGAGGTAATTAAATTTGCTGATGACACAAAGTTATTCAAAGTCGTCAACTCGCGACAGGATTGTGAAAAATTATAGAAGGACCTTACGAGACTGGGAGACTGGGCAGCTAAATGGCAGATGACATTTAATATGAGCAAGTGCAAGGTGATGCATGTGGGAAAAAAGAACCTGAATTATAGCTATGTCATATGCAAGGCTCCACGTTAGGAGTTACGGACCAAGAAAGGGATCTGGGTGTTGTCGTCGATAATACACTGAAACCTTCTGCTCAGTGTGCTGCTGTGGCTCGGAAAGCAAATAGAATGTTGGGTATTATTAGGAAAGGTATGGAAAACAGGTGTGAGGATGTTATAATGCCGTTATATCGCTCCATGGTGCAACCGCACCTTGAGTATTGTGTTCAATTCTGGTCGCCGCATCTCAAGAAAGATATAGTGGAATTGGAAAAGGTGCAGCGAAGGGCGACTAAAATGATAACGGGGATGGGACGACTTCCCTATGAAGAAAGACTAAGGAGGCTAGGGCTTTTCAGCTTGGAGAAGAGACGGCTGAGGGGAGACATGATAGAGGTATATAAAATAATGAGTGGAGTGGAACAGGTGGATGTGAAGCGTCTGTTCACGCTTTCCAAAAATACTAAGACTAGGGGGCATGCAATGAAACTACAGTGTAGTAAATTCAAAACAAATCGGAGAAAATGTTTCTTCACCCAACGTGTAATTAAACTCTGGAATTCGTTGCCAGAGTACATGGTGAAGGCGGTTAGCTTGGCAGAGTTTAAAAGGGGGTTAGACGGTTTCCTAAAGGACAAGTCCATAAACCGCTACTAAATGGACTTGGGAAAAATCCACAATTCTGGGAATAACATGTATAGAATGTTTGTACGTTTGGGAAGCTTGCAGGTGCCCTTGGCCTGGATTGACCGCTGTCGTGGACAGGATGCTGGGCTCAATGGACCCTTGGTCTTTTCCCAGTGTGGCATTACTTATGTACTTATGTAAGGGGGGCATAATCGAACGGGGCACCCAAGTTTTCGGCAATACTGGAAACCGAGGACGCCCATCTCAAAAACGACCAAATCCAACTCATTTGATTGTGGGAGGAGCCAGCATTCGTAGTGCACTGGTCCCCCTGACATACCAGGACACCAACTGGGCACTCTAGGGAGCACTACAGTGGACTAACTGATGCACTAACTGAACGGAAAAAGCCCTTCCCTTACCGATCCCTTAGTGATTCCGAAAGGAACGGGCATGCATGAAGGAAATTGCATGCAAATGAGCTGCTCACTGTTAGCTCATTTGCACATGGTTTCCTTCCTAAGGAGGGGAAGCCAGTGCAGAGCAGTCAAGCATTATGCGTGGCTGCTCTGTGCATGCCAAAGATGGCTTCATACATGCAGACAAGCTGCATGTATAATAGCCGTCTACAACCTTAAATAAATTGCCATCTACAACCTTAGAAAAAAACAAGTCCAGGTACTCATCAGGGATGTCTTTTTTTTTAGAGTGTGGGTGAAGGATGTCCTTGCTATGCCTCTGTCCCTGTGATGGCAGTTGAGGAAGTCTGAAATGTGGATGTTTCTGTGAGAAGGACATCCATGCCTGCTATACCTCTGACACCCCCTTTGTTTATTTGTATCACAAGTAGCAGCAGTGGGATTTGAACTGGCCACCGCTGGATTGCAAGACCAGTGCTTTAACCACTAGGCCACTCCTCCACTCCCTTGAAATTTGGCCGTCCCTGTGGGGGGGGGGCAGTTCAGGACATCCAAAATGTTTGAAAGAAGGACGTCCACGCCTTCGCTATACCTCCGCTGACACACACACATACCTCCCCTCCCAGGGACCTGCATACCTCTGCGATGGACCTGAGTATGACATTTCAGGCTGGCAAAACAAGTTTTTAAGTTTGTTTTTTTCAGGGTGGGAGGGGGTTAGTCACCACTGGGGGAGTCAGGGGAGGTCATCCCCGATTCCCTCTGGTGGTCATCTGGTCAGTTTGTGCACCTTTTTGAGGCTTGGTCGTAAGAAAAAATGGACCAAGTAAAGTCGCCCAAGTGCTCATCAGTCTCTTTTTTCCATTATCGCTTGAGTACGCCCATCTGTTAGGCACGCCCCAGTCCCACCTTCGCTACACCTCCGACACACCCCCTGGAACTTTGGTCGTCCCCGTGATGGGAAGCAGTTGGGGACACCCAAAATCGGCTTTTGATTATGCCGATTTGGGTGACCCTGAGAGAAGGATGCCCCTCTCCTGATTTGTGTCGAAAAATGGGCGCCCTTCTCTTTCGAAAATAAACCTGAAAGTAGTTTAAGACATATGAGTTGTGTATGATGCTGGGAACAGTTTTGGATATGTATTTTGCAAAGACACATAGGCACCTTCCAGCTCTCTCAATCTAGGTGACTTGTTATAAAATTCTGCTCATTGTTCATGGTCATAATGCCCACAGTTAACAGTAGCAAGGTTACAATGAGTTGCAGAGGCTAAAGCAGAATGTGAACTGTTTTTGGTTCCCTCTTTGCTATTTTAACCAAAACCACCACCTACTTCTTTTTGCAGGAGTGAGACAGCTTACAAAATGAAAATCTAAAACTTTAGAAAGTCAGAAGCAATATCCTTTGATGTTTATATTTAGTATTAGCAAAGCAGGATAAAGAAGTTGTTTATTTTTTGTATCAATATATAAAAGCAGACAGCAACTATAATTTGTACCAAAAATGTAACCCATATTGTATGACTTTTGGCTGTTCGTGATGTGAATCATTTGCCGAATTTAAAATCCTGCCCACTCCTTTCATGCTTGGCACAGAATACTAAGCAGGTCACCCAGCAAAGCTTGCAAGCAGTCACGTACAGAATCAGTCTGCAGCTGCTTGGGAGATGCACATTTTGTTCTGTATTGTAACGCAACAAGCAGAACAAAATTGGGAATGCAGACAGGGTGCAGGTGTAATCCCAGGCCCTCAGACTGCTTGAGAGAGAAAAGGGAGGTGGGAGCCCTGCGGCTCAACATTTGAAACTTTACATCTTTTTTTTTTTTTTCAAGAAAATTGCAAAATCAAATATTCTCCCATGGAATTTTATTGTGGCACAAAATAAATTTGGAATTTTTTGTGCTATGTACACTCAGGGAAGAATTCTGTAAAGGGTACTCAAAATTCAGTGCCAGAAAAATCAGCACCAGAGTTACGCCTGCTGAAACCTGGTGTAAATGTTGGCATCCCAGTTATGCGCGCTGAGGCAGTATTTGTATCTAGGCGCACAACCCTTTGCAACACCCCTGAATTGACCATGGCCTTGCCCCCTTTGAGTTACACACTAGTAGAGTTAAGCACCATGCCTTATAGTATGCAGTCAATGGAGTGGAGGAGTGACTTAGTCATAGTCGCTGAGAGGAGGGGGCAGGGGGGACAAAATTCCCCGGACCCGGGCCTCCAAGGGGAGTCCGGTGCCACAGTCCCATCCACCCTCTGTCGTCGACTGTCTGCCCCTTGCATTGAAATCGCAGTCTCACCTCCGTGAAAGCATTGCTACAGGCAGCAGAACGCCTCCCTTTGGCCCTGCTTCCCTCCCTGTGTCCCACCCTCATCTGACGTAACTTCCGTGAGGGCGGGACACAAGGAGGGAAGGAGGGCCGAAGGGGGGCGTTCTGCTGCCTGCAGTGCTGCTTTCATGGAAGTGAGACTGCGATTTCAAAGCAGGGGGCCCGGCCCGGTGGCGGACGGAGGGGGGGAGCGGCAGCGGCAACCTCGGGGGGGATGGAGGGGGAGCAGTGGCTGTGGTGACCTCGGAGGCGGGCTGGCGAGGGTGGCAGGGGCGGGGCCCTGGGGGCGGCCTTGCCCCGTGCCCAGGCCAGTCTCTCGGCGGCCCTGGGCCTAGTGGCTAGAGCAACGGTCTTGCAATCCAGAAGTGGCTGCTTCAAATCCCACTGCTGCTCCTTGTGATCTTGGGCAAGTCACTTAACCCTCCATTGCCTCAGGTACAAACTTAGATTGTGAGCCCTCCTGGGACAGAGAAATATCCAGTGTACCCAGGGCCGTGCCTAGGGTCTCTGGCGCCCCCCTGCAGACTATCAGTTGGCGCCCCCCCCCCCCCCCCCCCCGTGAAAATGATCACGCCCCCCCCCCCCCCCCCATGAAAATGATCGCTCACCACTTGCCACACTGAAAGGAATTGTCAGCAATATTCTTACAAACAAATTGGTATACATTGCAAAATAAGATAGCAGATGTAAATTCTCAAAGTGGACATATTCCAAATGCTAAAATGAAAATAAAATGATTTTTTTCTACCTTTGTTGTCTGGTGACTTTCTTTTTTCAATCATGCTGGTCCAGTATCTGATTCTGCTGCTATCTGTCCTCTTAACTCCATTTCCAGGGCTTCCTTTCCATTTATTTCTTTACTTTTCTCCTTTCTTCTTCATTTCTTGCTCTATATCCATTTCCAGCAATTTCTCCTCTCTCCCTGGGTCCTGCCCTCCCATCCATGTCCATTCTTGTCCCTCTCTGCCCTTCCCTCCTCCATCCATAGCCAGCAATCCTCCTCTCTCCCCTCCCCTCCATTTCCAGCAATTTGTCCTCTCCCTGGGCCCCCATGTCCATCCTTGTCCCTCTCTGCCCTTCCCTCCTCCATCCATAGCCAGCAATCCTCTCTCCCCTCCCCTTCCAGCAATTTGTCCTCTCCCTGGGCCCTGCCCTCCCATCGATGCCTCTCTGCCCTCCCATCCATGCCTCTCTGCCCTTCCCTCCGCGCCCTGGGGCCTTTAAATCTTTTACTTCCGGTCGCAGCAGCGTCAGTGAAATCGGAGCGCTGCCGACGTCTCCCTTCCCTTTGCGCTCTTGGTTCCCTCAGTGTCCGCCTTCTTCTGACGACAGAAGAAGGCGGGACACTGAGGGAACCAACGAGTGCAAGGGAAGGGAGACGTCGGCAGCAGTGGCGTAGCTAGGGTAGTTGACACCCGGGGCCGGTCATTTTTTTAACACCCCCCCCCCCCCCCCCACACACACACAAATCCAGTACTAGGCATACCGAGAATACAAAACACGACCTATAGAGCAATTTTACCATACCATAAGCAGTCGTTTCTACGAGTCACACAAGGAAAAGGAAAGCATCTTAAGCACTACAGTGAGCACTAGAACATCAATTCACCTATTGTAAAACGAAACCAGACAGAATAGTACAGATCGTCGATCCTGCACAGTCAATGCCAACTGAAAGCCATGTCTTTTTCACAAACACAGATACACCCTAATCCACTATAGAATAAGTAATCATAAACTTTCTATTTAGACAAAAATTAAACTGAACCCCCGATGCCAGACTCTGCATACAATGCAACACCACAGAAACAGAAAATGTCTCCTAGTACTGTGCAAAATATAAAGACAGCAGATGTAAATTTGAAAAAACTAACAAATACCAATCACCACTTTACAAATTAACAAATAGAAATAAAACAAATACAGAAAATAAAATAATACCATTTTATTGGACTAATACATTTAGCTTCCAGAGGCCAAAATCTCCTTCCTCAAGTCAATACAGTATAGTGCTGTTACAGTATCCTATCCTGATCTGAGGAAGGGGGTTTTGTTCTCTGAAAGTTAAGTCAAAATGTATTAAAATTAGTCCAATAAAAAGATTACCTTATTTACATGTTCTATTTATAAACATTTATTAACACAGCTAAAATACTATATCCTAAAGCAAAATAATAAAAATATATATTTACAGTTTGTTGTCTTTGGTTTCTGCTTTCCTCATCTTCTTTTCACTGTCTTCCTTCCATCCAGCATCTGTCTTCGCTCTCTCTCTGCCATCCAGTGTCTGCCCTCTCTAATGTAACTTCCATCCACATCTGCCCTCTATTTCTGCCCCTTCCATCCACCATCTGCCCCAGTCTGCCATCTCTCTCTCCCCCTTCCATCCACCATCTGCCCTCTCTCTCTCCTTTCCCTCCAGCATTTGCCCTCTATCTCTGCCCCTTCCATCCACTGTCTGCTCTTTCACTCCCTTCTATCCACTGTCTGCCCTTTCTCTCTGCTCCTTCGATTCACCATTTGCCCTCTCTCTTTCCCCCTCCCATCCATTCAGGGTCTGCCCTCCCTCTCACTCCCCATTCCATCCAGGATCTATCCCCCCTCTCTCAATGCCCCCTCTTTTCGGCTCCCAGTTCCCACCTGCGGCTGCCCCTAGTTCCAGATCCATTGATTCTCCCATCCACCCCTGCCCCAGGCATGACCCCATTCTCCCTCCTGCTCACTTTTCAGACCCCAGTTCCAGATCCATGCCTCTTCTCCCATCTGTCTCCCACCCAGTCCCTTCTGCCCATCCGAGTCCCCCTCACCCCATCTGTCTCCCACCCAGTCCCTTCTGCTATCCAAGTGCCCCCACCCTCACCCCATCTGTCTCCCACCCAGCCCCATCTGCCCATCCGAGTCCCCCTCACCCCATCTGTCTCCCACCCAGTCCCTTCTGCCCGTCCGAGTCCCCCTCACCCCATCTGTCTCCCACCCAGTCCCTTCTGCCCGTCCGAGTCCCCCTCACCCCATCTGTCTCCCACCCAGTCCCTTCTGCTATCCATGTGCCCCCCCACCCTCACCCCATCTGTCTCCCACCCAGTCCCTTCTGCTATCCGAGTCCCCCCCCACCTTCACCCCATCTGTCCCCCACCCTCACCCTGCCTCGTCTTCTCCCTGCCACCCGGTCTTTAAAAATAAATTGCCGACGCGATAGGGAGCGCAGCACCTCGTGTGCAAGTAAAAGAAGCGGATCCGATCATCTCATTGGGCCTTCCTTCACTGTCCCGCCCTAGAGGAAATAGGAAGTTGCGTCAGAGGAGGGCGGGACAGTGAGGGAAGGCCCAATGAGGTGATCGGATCCGCTTCTTTTACTTGCACACGAGGTGCTGCGCTCGCTATTCGCGTCGGCAATTTATTTTTAAAGGGCTGGTGCGGGGGAGGGGGTGCCAGGAAGAAGAGCAGCGGGAGCGGCGGCACCCCCCTTTCTGATGACACTCGGGGCGGACCGCCCCCACCGCCCCGCCCTTGCTGGTCGGCAGCGCTTTCACTGACGCTGCTGCGACCCAGGTAAAAGATTTAAAGGCCTTTGCGGCGCGGGGCGAGGGTAAGCCCCACGGCGGCGCCCTCCAGAGGTAGGCGCCCCCCTGCGGCGCTTACCTCGCTTACCGCATCGGCACGGCCCTGTCTCAATTAATTCCAATTAGTGCTGATAATTGCTTGTTAATATCCTATTAACAGTGCTGATTAACTAGTTAACCAATTAAGTTATGTGCATTGTTATAGAATACGCTTCAGTTTCCGTGCAGATTTTTAGGTGCCATATATAGAATCCGGGGGAAAGTGCACAGTTTGGAGTAATTTTATAAAGCTTTCTACACTTATACAGTCTGTTTTACTCGAAATTGCATAATCGTGCATGCATATAAAATGTAGATGCATAGAACAAGTGTGACGTAATCTGCACCTAGGCCTTCTCAGGGATGTAGTTTGAACAGAGAAGGGGCAAAGTTGCCATGTGCAAGCATATTTATTTTCAGAGCAAGTGTAAATTTGTGGATGGGTATCTGTGTATTGTTGGAGCTGGTTCTGAGAGTCTGCTTTATAAAGGCACTTAGTCCTATACTGCCTTTATAACATCCTATATAATAATTTGCACCTCCGTCTGGATGCCTGGGTTCGTAACACACTTCCCATTGGTCCGCCCTGGGGATGACGTCACAGGGCGGACCAATGGGAAGTGAGAGGGGATGGAGGGCAGGGGAGGAGAGGGAGGGAGGGGGGAGGAGGTCCTGGAACTGGAATGGGAGGGTGGGATTGGGTCCTGGAACTGGAACGAGAGGGGGGAGGGGGTCTTGGAACTTGAAGAGGGGGGTCCTGGAACTCGAAGGGGAGGGGTGGGGAGCGGGGTCCTGGAACTCAAAGGGGAGGGGTGCCTGGAACTCGGAGGACAGGGAGGGAGGCAGACCAATGGCCAAGCAAACTGCCAAGTTCCCCTTCACTTCTCAGCTTTTTGCTTTTTCACCATAAAACCTAAAACTGATGCTGTGTTTTGACATCAGTCTTGGTGTCTGCTTTGGGGGACATTGATGTGTCTACATCACTCCTACAGTAAATTAAATGCTCTAAAATGGGAGATGCTGCAGAGCAACTGTTTATAAGCACCAGCCTCATGAATCATGTGATCTCTAACTGATAAATCATCAACAGAGTCCATTCCTAAAATTATTAAACATCAATCACCACTGTTTACCAATCAGTCATGCAATAACTGAAACTTTATTCAATCTGATCTCAGCCATATGCAGTTCATCCATAGATGTTTGCTCTGTGGGTTCTATGGGTGCTTGAGAACCCCCAATATTGAGAAAACTCCTTAACTATGTCCAGGAAAGGATAATTTCTGTTAGGTTTAGCACCCCCACTTGTTTTGAAAAGTTGGCTCCTATGATTCCATCCATTTATCATAAAAACATGTTCCCTCCCTCCAGTAAAAACAACATGGAAGCTGTATGGTTGGTTGAAATCGTCTGTTATATAACCATCCAACAATACTGCAAATATCATAATATTGCTATACTGTGATTATTTTTATATATTTTATTTATTTATTTATTTATTTATTGCATTTGTATCCCACATTTCCCACCTATTTGCAGGCTCAATGTGGCTTACATAGTACCGTAACGGTGTTCGCCAATTCCGGTATAAACAGTTACACAGTGATGTTGTGGTAGGATAAGGTTCATGTGGGGCCAACATATTAGGGAATCGTATAGAGGAAGAGTTTTGTTATGTCCATTATGTGCTTTGGTTTCGTAGTGTTGCAGGGTTCAGGTATTAAAGTAGGGTCGGTAGGGTAAGCCTTTTTGAACAGGTAAGTTTTTAGTGATTTCAGGAAGTTTAGGTGGTTATACGTTGTTTTCACGGCTTTCGGTATTGTGTTCCATAGTTGTGTGCTTATGTAGAAAAAGCTGGATGCATAAGTTGATTTGTATTTGAGTCCTTTGCAGCTTGGGTAGTGGAGGTTTAGATATGTTCGTGATGATCCAGTTGTATTTCTGATTGGTAGGTCGATGAGGTCTGTCATGTATCCCGGGGCCTCGCCGTAGATAATTTTATGAACCAGGGTGCAGATCTTGAAAGCTACATGTTCTTTGATTGGGAGCCAGTGCAATTTTTCTCGGAGGGGTTTGGCACTTTCAAAACGCGTTTTTCCAAATATAAGCCTGGCTGCCGTGTTGTGAGCGGTCTGAAGTTTCTTTATGAGTTGATCTTTGTATCCCGCATAAATTCCATTGCAGTAGTCTAGGTGACTTAGTACCATTGATTGTATTAGGTTCCTAAATGTTTCCGCCGGGAAGAAAGGTTTCGCGCGTTTGAGTTTCCACATTGAGTGGAACATTTTCTTAGTTGTGGATTTTACATGGCTCTCTAGTGTAAGGTTGTGGTCGATTGTAATGCCAAGGAGTTTCAGGCTGTCTGAGATGGGGAGGGTGTAATCTGGTGTGTTTATATTTAAGGGGTTGTTCACGTTGTATTGGGATGAGAGGATGAGACAGTGTGTTTTTTCTGTGTTAAGTTTTAGTTGAAATGCATTTGCCCATGAGTCCATGATGTTCAAGCCAAGCTTAATTTTGTTGGTGACTTCTGTCGGATGTTGTGTTTGTAAGGAATGTATATTGTGACATCATCCGCATAGATGAAAGGGTTAAGACCTTGGTTAGATAGGGACTTGGCTAGTGGGGTCATCATTAGGTTGAAGAGGATCGGTGATAGTGATGATCCTTGAGGTACTCCGCAGTCTGCTTTCCATGGTGATGATATGTTTGAATTTGATTTCACTTGATATGTTCTAGTGGTTAGGAAACCCTTGATCCAACTAAGTATATTTCCTCCGATCCCAAAGTAGTCTAGGAGTCTTAGTAGTATATTATGGTTTACCATGTCGAATGCACTAGACATGTCGAATTGGAGGAGAAGTATGCTTTTCCCTGTTGGTATTTCTTGCTTGAATTTGACTAGGAGAGTAATTAGTACTGTTTCAGTGCTGTGGAGGGGGCGAAATCCTGATTGTGATTCGTGTAATATTGAGAATTTGTTTATATAATCAGTAAGTTGCATGGTTACCATGCTTTCCATCAGTTTGATTACCAGTGGGATAGATGCTACTGGATGGTAGTTGGTAATTTTGTTTGTGTTTTTCTTGGTGTCTTTTGGTATTGAGGTGAGTAAGATGTTGCCATTTTCCTTAGGGAAGAGACCTTGTTGAAGCATGTAGTTTAGGTGGGATGTGAGGTCTGTTATGAAGCGGTCAGGGGCGGATTTTATTAGTTAGCTGGGGCAGGTATCCAGTTTACAGTGGGTGTTAGAGAACCTTTTGATCGCCTGGGTGACTGTTTCGGCGGTGAGGAGCGTGAAGTTTGACCAAGTTTGGTTAGCTGGGTATTCTCCAGGATTTGGATCCGAACTATTGATAAAGTTTTCGATATCGGTATTGTCCTGAGGTAGTGTGTTGCGTAGGTTTGTAATTTTTTCATTGAAGTATTTAGCGAGTTTGTCTGCAGATGGGATGTTTGTATTGGTTGTAGTGACAGCTGTAGTGTCTAGTAGTTTGTTCACGAGTTGGTATAGTTTCTTCGTGTCTTTGTAGTCAGGCCCTATTTTAATTCCATGCATTGAGTGTGTGTTCATCTTTTATTTTTTTCCATGCTCGTTTGAGTTTCCTGGACTGTGTTTTTCATTTTTTCAGTTCATCGTTGAACCATGGTATAGAGTTATGCCTACGTGAGGTTCTTTTTCGTAGGGGTGCTATTTCGTCTAGTATGCTTCTGCATCTTTTATCCTATTCTGTGAGGTAGTTTGTGGAGTCCGTTTGTGCTGTCCATTCGTTATTGTATATCTGTAGCCAGAATGTTTCCGGGTTTATTTGGCCTCTGGTGCTGTAGGTTCTGTGTTCTTGTGTGTGGTATGAGCTCTTCTTCCGCCATTTTAGTGATAGGTTTAGTTTGTAGTGATCAGTCCATGGTGTTTCTGTCCATTTAATATCTGTTATTATTAGGTTCTGGTCTGTTGACAGTTTTTGTGAGATGAGGTCGAGTGTATGCCCTTTGACATGGATTGCTTGCATTTGTGGCCATTTGAGATCCCATGAGTGGAGGAATTCCTTACATTCTCGTGCATTAGTGGAGTTTGGGTCTTCTAGGTGAAGGTTGATGTCTCCTAGTATTAGCATATTGGCGTTGATCGCACATGTGTTTGAAATGAAATCAGTGAAGATTGTCTGGCCTTCGTTCCAATTACCTGGTGGTCTATAAAACAGGACACAATTCAGGTGATCAAGCAGGGTTTTGTTGTGGATTCTGATTGAGGCAATTTCAAGTGGGGGTGTTATGGACTCAGCAGTGGTTTCAGTGGTAAACTGGGATCGATAGATTAATGCTATGCCTCCGCCTCTCTTTTCCTTTCTGGTCCAGTGAGCAATTTTATATCCTGGGGGACAGAGATCTAGGATTATGGGGTCCTTTTGATCATGAATCCAGGTTTCATTGATGAAAAGTAGATCAAGGTTTTCTGACGTGATCCAGTCTGTTACTAGTGTTGTTTTGTTTACTACAGATCTGGCGTTGATGTAGCCCATTTGAAGTTTTTGGTGTGGGTCATCTATGTTTGGTGTTATGTGGATTTTTGTTAGTTGTCATTTCTTTGTTATTGTGGGTTTGTTATATGGTTTCTTTCCCTTCTGTTGGGGTTCTCCGCATGTTGATGTTCTTTCTTTGTTTAGATTGTTGTTGGTTTGATGAGGCAGGGTGTATCTGGTCAGTCTTTGGTGATTATGTAGTATGGGGATGATGTTACCTTCTGCGAGTGGGGTAGTTAGTGTTAGGTGGATCAGTGATAAGGAGTAAATTGCTAGGAGAAATTTGATTGTATTCATTTTGGTATTAGTTCAGTTTGGGCTCCTGGTAAGCCGTGTTCGATAGGGTGCGTGATAGGGCTTGGATCTTTGGGGGGGGGGTTTGTTTAAATAAATATAGATAATTTACTCACAGAGGATGGATTAGGAGTGTTGCCCCAGGGCGCAGCGTCTCCATGACTCTGAGAGCTTCAGTATGTTTAGGCCATCAAAGGACTCCCTATGAGTTCCATTCAGGTATATTGTTTAAGCCATTTGTCTGTCATTATTGAAGTCATTGTGCCAAAATAAAAGATTCAGCCTTGTTCCATTGTTCATGAATCACAAAGATGGCAAGTCAAGATAAATGTTCAAAGTTAGGATGTTTATATATAGAATGTTGTATTCATGAGCCTCAATTTTTCCAGTTACAATGCAGCTCCAGCTTTCAATAATTCAAATTTTTTTAACATACCTTTTGTTTTTCCAGTTTGGAGGCATCTATTTACTACAGTGTGGCAAGATTTTACAGTTGTCCTAAATTAAAGTTAGTCAGTGCAACAGGATGGCAGATTCTACTCTGCTGCTTGTGAGGAGAAATGCTGTTACTCTGTTTGGAGAGTGCTGAGTTTGTGAGTATATTCACTTTTTAACTACTTTTTGTGACTGTAAATTATTTTTAATTGGACCAGAAAGAGTTCCCTTTCACTTCCTTTTGAATTTCTTTTTTATAAAATACTTCAGGTATGAGCTTTGAATTTCTTTTTGGGACAGTTGTGGCTGAAATCCCCTTTGAGTATTCTAGCCATCTGTTCACTATGCTGCTGCACAATACTAAGCCTTTTGGTTATTGAATCATTTTTTAGCATGCTGGTTTCAGTTATTGAATTATAATACAGTGAAGTAACTTTGTTGATGTCTTGGATTCTCCACACCCTTCTCACAATAATGTACTTTATTTATTTGGTATACCGCAAAGGGCCAGAGTTGGTCTATGTGGTGTACAATCAATCATAAAATCTGCCAAGGAAAGGGGGAGAAAACATACAAGGAAAATGTACATGAAATTTACTGATAGGTAGGGTATGCAATATCAAAAAAAAGAGTTTTCAGAGCTGCTTTAAATTTAGCAAAGGAGGATTCCAGATGAAGATGTGCAGGGAGGGAATTTCAGAGCTGTGGTCCGGCTTAGCTGACAGCAGTAGAGCGGGTGCCATTGAGGCAAATAACAGAAGGAGATACAGTGATACCTTGGTTTTTGTCAATAATCTGTCCAAAAACAATCGGCAAAATCCAAAACCGATGAAAACCGAGGCAATTATTTCCATATGGAATTTTTTTGGCTAGACGCGCGGGGTGATGCTCACACAACGAGAAACAATGCCACACTGAGCAGGAGAATGCGTGGGTCGCCCTTTGTTTTCACAAAATTAGCAGTGAGGTTACATGGGCACGCTGACGAAATCTGAGACAACTTTTTGGCGAAAAAAAATCGACGATAACCGAAGTCAACGAAAACCGAGGTATTACTGTAAAGCCAGAGTGAACCAGAGGCAGAGGAGTGACAAGACTTAGGGAGAGCATAGGGTATAAAAAGGCGCAACAAGTAGTCTGGTGCTGAGGGGCGGTGAGATTTAAAGACAAGAATACAGAGCTTGTATTGGATTCGAGCAGAGAGAGGCAACCAGTGTTCTGAATGGAGCAATGGTGTAACATGGTCAAATGGCCCAGGAGCGATGAAGCAAGTGAACCGTGGTCACTTGAACAAGATGGAGTCTCTTGAGAGAAGGGGAAGGCCTGCTTAAAGAGAATTACAATAGTCAACATGGGTAATGGCCAGGCTAAGTAACAGTGAGCAAATAGAAGGAAAAGAGAAAAAGGAGCGGACAAAGCAGGATGCCTTAAGAACAGCACTGATTTGGTCCTTGAAAGTAAGTTAGTTATCAAAAAGTGCGCCCAAAATTTTAACAGAGTCCTGAAAAGGTAAGAGTTGGTTGTCAATAACAGGGATGGGTAAGGTTGAGGAGGAATTATTAGAAGGAGTAAGAGTGTAGGGAGTTGGATAAAATGGGACCCTGTGCTAAAATAACATGCCTTAACAGTAGCTCATATTGATAACTATGCCCTTAAAGGGTGTAGTTATCAGTGTGGGCTACCGTTAAAATGGCTATTTTACCACAACTCGTGCTATTTTGGCACGTCCCATTTTATCCAATGAGACCTAGTTACTAATAACCCGGGTTAACAGTAAGATATCAGCAGTAGCCCACATTGATAACTTCCTCCCCTAAATAGCAGATAATAGCAGTATGTCATGTTGTCTGCCAAGGGACTGATATTCAAAATGCTTTAGCTAGTCAGGAGAAGCTCATGCCTGGTTAAATTTCGCTGGCCATCTTAATAGCTAATATTCAGTGGCATGTAACCATTGGGGCACGCCAGGGGTTGAGTTGTGGCAAACCTGGACTTTATCCAGTCACTGCAGATATTTTGATGCCCATGGATAGCTAACTGGGCATGATGGACTGAAGCAGTCCTAACCATGCCTGTGCAGATGCAGCAAAATTTTGGCTATACTGCATAACTTCTGGGTGCCACCAAGGACCTGCTGTCACCCAGATAAGTGCCAACACAAATATCTAGACCTAATTCTGCCCATGACAGTCAGCGGCGTCAAAAATGCTGACCACTAAAGGCTGAATATCAGAATGTCTATAAAGTTTGCATAAATCATTATTCTGCCCATGGTCCAATCAAATTCCACCCCTGAACATGCCTACATGCAGGTCTTGTAATGTACACAACTTATTGGCACGACTACTCAACTGCTCAATCTTTCCATGTGT
Source organism: Microcaecilia unicolor (assembly GCF_901765095.1). Taxonomy (NCBI): domain Eukaryota; kingdom Metazoa; phylum Chordata; class Amphibia; order Gymnophiona; family Siphonopidae; genus Microcaecilia; species Microcaecilia unicolor. The sequence goes on along the minus strand of NC_044039.1, from coordinate 181,767,295 downwards.
AACCCCTTATTTAAAAGGGCCTTTACATGCAAAAAGTATTTTTAAAAAATTACCCCTGAAAGAATAAGGATATACTAAGAGGGGCATAATTGAACGGAAACGCCTATCTCCATGGGCGTTTATCTCCGAGAACGGGTCCGTGAAGGGGCGGGCCAAACCGTATTTTCAAAAAAATGGACGTTTTTGAGCTGGGCGTTTGTTTTTTTTAGCGATAATGGAAACTAAAAACGCCCAGCTCAAAAACGTCCTAATCCAAGCCATTTGGTCGTGGGAGGGGCCAAGATTGGTAGTACACTCGCCCCCCTGATATGCCAGGACACCAACTGGGCACCCTAGGTCAGTGCGGTGGACTTCAGAAAAAGCTCCCACATGCATAGCTCCCTTACCACGGTTGCTGAGCTCCCAACCCCCTCTCCCAAAACCCACTACCCACAAATGTACAACACTACCATAGCTCTTAGGGGTGAAGGGGGCACCTACATGTGGGTACAGTGGGTTTTGGAGGCCTCCCATTTACCAGCACAAGTGTTACAGGTAGGGGGGGGATGGGCCTGGGTCCACCTGGCTGAAGTGCACTGCGGTACCCACTAAAAGTGCTCCAGGGACCTGCATACACGCAGGCCTCTAGGACTTGTTACTGCTGTATAACATTTGCACACCAGTTGACAACTGAAGACTAATGTCTCTGAAAATGTCCTTTATTGGAATAAGCACGCTTACTCACAGTTAACTGCAGATCAGAGGTTGTGCCCCACCACTGGCAACGAGTCTCCCTGGTAGTGAGATTAGCAGTAGGTCAGAGCTGGCAGAATGCTGTACAATGCCTTCTTTCAGCCACATTCAAGGTAAGAACTAAGTTCTCTAACGTGGCTAACACATGGAAGGGATCTAAAACTGGCTTACAAAAATGGCCACTACCTCATGGACTACCGGAAACACAACAGGGCACACTCTGACCCAGTAGGCAGGGGGAAAGCACCATGGGAGAAGAGCCTACCAACAACCAACATCGTGAGACTGTAACACAAGCTAATGAAATCACAGAGCCCAATACCCTACACCCACCACAATGCAATGCTGATGTGACCCTGTAGCGCACCTGAGAGCCACATCTGACCCAGGGAAAGGCTGTGACAAGATCGAACATATTCTGCTGTCATGGAGGTGGGTACAGCATTTGAGGCTGGCATAGAGGCTGGAAAAAAAGGTTTTAAAGTGGGGTTTTTTTGGTGGGAGGGGGTTAGTGACTACTGGGGGAGTCCGGGGAGGTCATCCTCGATTCCCTCCAGTGGTCATCTGGGCAGTTGGGGCACTTTTTTGGGACTTGTTCGTGAAAAAAAGGGTCCAAAAAAGTGTCCCAAAATCGCGGTAAAAATGCCTTTTTTTTTTCGATTACCAGCCAAAGACGCCCATCTCTCCTCGGCTGATAACCATGCCCCAGTTCCGCCTCCACCACGCCTCTGACACGCCCCCATCAACTTTATTTGTTTACGCGTTGGAGTGCAGTTGGAAACGCCCAAAATCGGCTTTCAATTATACCGATTTGGGCGCCTTTGTGAGAAAAACACCCATCTCCCGATTTGGTTCGAAATATAGGCATTTTTCTCTTTCGATTATAAGCTGGTAAGTTGTCCAAATCAGCAGGTCTAGTAGGCACATATTTGAGCCTATTTTATAAAGACACACAGACATCTTTGTGTCTTTATAAAACTGCCCCATAAAAGCTGCAATCAAGGAGGAAAATCCAAAACCATTCCCAAGAAAAATAATGTCCATAAGGGATATCAAAATATATAGGGCCCAATATTCAAAGTGATTTAAGCGGGTAGAAATTAAATTACTCAAGGCTGCCCAACCACTGATATTCAGTGGCACTTATTTATTCAGTCAGTGCCACTGAATATTTGCTCTCACTAGCCCCCAAAAAGCAAGCAGGTCAGGGGCAGAACTGGGGGGCAGCTTTGGGGAAGAGCTAGCAGGTATGCTGTCCTAAATTCATCCACTTAGCTATGCAGGCCCAAGCGCTGAATGTCAGCCAGGACCTGCGTAACTTTTAAAACCCTTTTTTAAGGACTCCAGCCCCCTTGGACAGCCTCTCAGGCAGCCTCCTTTCTTCTCCCTCCCCCTGACCTGTGTTCTAAAGTACCTTCCTCCCACCCACTCCTGCAACAACCCCCAACCCCATCTTCAATGCCTGAAGGTCTAGTAGAGGTCTAGTGGGGGCAATGGAGGCAGGCGCAAACCCCTCTCACTCTTATCCCTAACGGCGGCATCCTGAAAATGGCTGCCACGACCTCTCACAGCAGCCTCATGGTACCGTGAGGCTGTCATGAGAAGTCATGGCAGCCATATTGAGGAAGCCGCCACTAGAGACAGAAGCGTGATAAATGATGATAATATTTTGATAGGTACTATCCGATATGTCCACTAATAAATATATAATAGTCACTGAGACCCCCACATCCAAAAAACATGCCAATACCAGAAAAAATATTTTGTCACAGTTCTCTACATTAACTATCGAAAATCACTTATCTGAGCCACTTGCCCTGTCGTTCCCACCTTCTCCAGTACTCTGAGACCACTCCTGACTCCAAAGAAGCATTGGAAAAGTCAGACTGTAGAGCCACCAGAAATTTCCCTTAAGTTCCTTCAGTACCCTTGGATGTATCCCATTGAGCCCATCACTCTGTCTGCTTTTTGTTTAGTTAACCTCTTACCTGCTCCAAGGCACATGTGTCAGCTAAATACTCATTTGGACCTGGGGGTTTGGAAGAGTGGTGGAAGGTGATCGTGCTAACATTTCTGGCATTAACAACCACCTCAAAAATCCTAAAATTTGTGTTTTGTAGCTTTCCTCCTTAAAAGGCTCTTCTTGGACATCCTGTTTTGTAATTACTGACATGTACAAAATCAAAACCCTGAGCAATAGCACTCTTTTTCTGAAGGTTTTCCTTTGTAAAATGGTCATTCCTATTGGACTTGTTGCAAACTACATGTGTTTCCCGAGGCTTTAGATGTACTTTACAAAAAGCTCAATGTTCAGTGAGTCCATTGTAATATTCTCAGCAAATTATGAAGGCTAGGCTGTCCCTTTTCCTACATAAAGGACCTATGCAAAATAGCAGTAATCAGCAGGCTGGTTATACTGGCATACTATTAAAAAAACAATATGCTTAAAACCACTTTACAAATGTTATTTCTGTTAAACTACTGGTTCTCATCTAGTGTTTGCTATAAACACACTTTATTTTGCAACAAGAAGCCTTGTACTTAAAAAGCTGTTAATTAAATTTGATTAACAACTGTTAACATAATACTTGAACAATTAAATTTATTGAAGAAGTGATAATAGTGTCTAATCACAGCTCCAAGCACAATCTGTTCATTCCAATTACTTTCTACCAAATTAACTATTTTAGTAATAACTTTTCACCAAATTAACTATTTTAGTAATAAACTCAATATAGAGAGATTTAGAAATAATATTATCAAAAGTGCCATGAACCATATTTTGCAGATGCAAAATATGTGGGGTAGAAAAGGGTAAAGAACACATTGAGATCTCAAAATTAAATACACTCACATTCTTTCAGGGACCGTACCACCTGCACCTGATGTCACTGTTAGGAAGGACCAGTCCATACAGCCCAGCAGGCAAAAGGAAGTCTATGTCCAGGCCCATTGTGGATGTTTGCGATGATAGGCAAACAGGTCAGTGGCTCACGGAGTGGGATCAAAATGTGCTGGTAGGACAATGCTACCAACGCAATGCTAGGAAATTTCTAAGGAGGCACACTGTTGGACTGGGACTCAGAGGAGGGGCAGCAATCAGAGGCGTAGCTAGGGGGTGCAGGGGGACGGATTTAAAAGAAAATGGCGCCCATGCCAAACCAGCAGTTCTCAACCAGCAGGGCCTGCACACAGCAGCTGGAATTATTTTTTTAATTTGCAGTATTTACATGGTGTATAGGGTAAGAGACAGTGTCACAGTCTCAGGGTCTTAGCAAACAGTCACGGACTCAAGAACAATGTGAGCTCTTGGGATGCTGTCGACCAACGGCAGCAGCAGGCAAACCCTCCAACCAGAACTGGGCTGAACAAGTAGGACTGGAGCAGACTAGAAGTGCAATAAGCACACAGGCAGGAACAGACCAGAAGTTCACAGAGCACACGGGCTGTACCAAGACACAAACCAGGACTGGACTAGGCAGGAAACACAAGGACAGAACCAAATAAAGCCAGAAGAAAAAAACACTCAAACGGGCCGCAAGGCTATACTGGAACCCATGCACACAGTGCTCTCTCATAAGGACCACAAGGCCAAACTGTAACACAAACACAACAGCAAAAGGCAGAAGAGACTAGGCAGAACTCTAGGCAAGGCAGACTAGGCAGAACTCAAGACTGAGCCACACGACCACACAAACAAACAATAGATCAAACAGGCAATAATGAAGACAGAAGTGCTAGCACTAGCACACAGACAAACTGAAAAACTAAGGCAGAAGTGCTAATCCTAGCACACTATCTAGGAAACAAGACTGCTACACAAACACACCGACTAGGAAAAAGGGCAGAAGTGCTACACCAGCACACCAACAAACCTGGAGACCATAGGCGCCCCGCCCCGTATAAGAGGCTTGGGGAGGCTAAGCCTCCCCAGCCCAATCTTGACCTTCCCCTGGCTGCTGCCCTCACAAATGCAGGACTTGCGCAGCAGCCAGGGAGCTCTCCCACCGTCCCTAATTTCTTCCTGCTCTCCTCGACCGGCAGCTCTCCCCCCCCCCCCCCCCACACGTAACCTCCACGCATTTAACCGTTTTACTCTCCCTGGCAGCAATGTCTGTGAAGAAAAAGGCACTAGTCTGCAGGCTCGCCTCCGGCCCGCTCTTCACACAGTGTCCCGCCTTCGCGATGATGCATTTCCTGTTTCCGCGAAGGCGGGACACTGTGTGAAGAGTGAAGGGAGAAGCTGGAGCCGGAGGCGAGCCAGCAGTGCCTTTTTCTTCACAGACATTGCTGCCAGGGAGAGTAAAACGGTTAAGGGCGACGGCCTTGATTCATTCCACGTCGTCCGCCTTCGCGCATCAAACTCCTCTCCATGAGCGAAATGGGGGCGGGGTGAGTGCCGTGACATCAGTGGCACGGTTAGTATAGTCTTCGGTTGCGCGGACACTGCTGAGTAACCATCTAGCGGTTCAGCTTTGTCACCGTTTCCAGCAATGAGCCGGAACAATAGGAGAGGTAGCCTCCCAGTCAAGAGGGGAGCCGTGGAGGAGCAGCCCAATGGAGCTCTGCAAGCAGGCGAGCCTCGGAGCCGGTTGAAGCAGGTCCTGCGGGAGGACGGGCTCTGGAGGGCGACCGTTTCTGAGGTCTACGACGATGGCACCAATACCTATTTCTGGTAAGGTGGTGCTGACGGGGCGGGCGGGTTGTTCTATGGGAGGTTTAATAAAACAGGCGAAAGGAGAGGAGTTTGTTGTTTTCTGAGAGCCAAATGTAGTGTGTTCTCTAGCTACTTTGCGTGTGAATGAGTAATTTCCCCAATTGATTAAATCTTGACTCCTTTGTTTATCCATCTTTTGCCAGCAACAACATTCTTGGACTTGTAAATATGTCCTTCAGAATAGCCTGTGAAAGTTACTTACCTGAATGCAACCTGCTGATTCAGAGCTTTAGAGGACATTCTGCATTCTAATGTTTAAGAATTGTAAGCTAGCGCTCCAGGCATTCAGTGACTGCATTTGACTTAATTCACTTCACTTGTTACTGCTGTAAATTGCAGTTAAGGGAAGTGTTTTATTTTGGGTAGCACTGACTTCGTGAACAGTGTATAAACGTGTATGTGTAAACTGAAAGAACTATCAGTGCAGCTTCTTCTAACTGCAAGACAAAGTCCCCTACCGCCCCCTGAAGGCTTGCCTAGGGTGCTCAGTAGTTGCATAGAGTCACAAAAGCATGAGCTTATCAAAATGTTGTGTGTGTTTGCATCACATAGGTCTGCCGATAATAAAACAACTTTTTACACCAAAAAACTAAAGTTATAATGTACTATATTTATAGACATAAATCAGCTGCAGGTTAGGTTCAAGTCCCAGTAAGGTGGGTGGGATTCTCCACTCAGACTAGCCCACTGTGTAGGGTTTTGTTTCTGTATGTTCCTTGAAAGTTGTTCCAGAATTTACATATCTATTTCAATGTGCAAAGATATTGCTGTACCCAGCAATCATGTGTTCTGTGAGTTTTTTCTGTTGTCAGATAATTATGAATGTAAGCCCCACCCATGGCACCGCCCCTGAATCCGCCCCCTTTAGCCTCCCCAAACAGTTGGGCCACCGACCGCCTATGCTGGAGACCTTTGGCTTTACAAAGGCCCTGAATAAATGTCCTCACCTTCCTTATGAGGGCTTTCACTGATGACGTCACGACTACAGAGAAAATACTTGAAATACACCGAACACCAAAGTGAGTCTTGGAACACACTGAACACCAGAGTGAGGCTTGGAACACAAAGGAAGTGGTAGCAGAGGCAACAATGGAAAGAAAAGAACAGACTGGAGCCACCTCTGAAGCTGACCACAGGAAGATAAGGTGCCTAATAAAGACATATACTACCTACCAGGCTGTGATGGTTGTTTTCGTTCACCCCTACTTCTGGATTTGTTTGTATTTTACATAGGGGGTTTCTTTACCTTTTTTGTTTTCGATGTGTTGGCATGCAAATATCGACATACACTCAATTTTGTAACAAAATCTGGGTGCCCGGATGCCGTGATAGAATTTGTGCTCAATGCTCTGCATTTTAGCACTCAAATTTGGGTGACCTTTATAGAATTGCCCCCCATACCTACAAATCAATAAGCTCACATCTCAGAGTAATAAAAAGACAATAATTTCTCATTAGCTGACTAGTGGCATAGTATGAAAGTTTCGACTGCAATGTTTTCAAACCATAAATTACTCTGGCAGACTTATTGCTGTCAAAATATCAGATTTAAGTAAAGGTTGTAAATATAGGGTACGTTTCTAAACCAAACTGATGGAGTGAGAAACCCTTATTTTCTTATAAGTCAACTGGAAGAGATTCACCAGTTCAAGTGCAAGCTAAGGGTGACCTATGTGAAATGAATTGCTGGTCCTGGTCTAGTTCCAAAGGCTACCACTAAATTATTTAGTGGTTTATTTGAACAATTTATAACTCACTGTGATGGCACAGACAGCAGCAGGGTGTGAAGCCCTCACATACACAGCCAGCAGGCAGGGAAAAATAAAGCAAAATTCTTTATTGTCATGCAAAATGTACAAAGGTGTGTTCTTATCACGGGTTTGGTTCTCAAAAATAGTCAGCAATCCAATGGAAGTTCAATTTCACCCAAGAAAAGAGAGGTGTGGTAGCCGTGTTAGTCCACTCTTAAAGGTTATCAATAGAAATCAAACAAAATAAAACATGGAAAAGAAAATAAGATGATACCTTTTTTATTGGACATAACTTAATACATTTCTTGATTAGCTTTCGAAGGTTGCCCTTCCGATCTGACGAAGAAGGGCAACCTTCGAAAGCAAGAAATGTATTAAGTTATGTCCAATAAAAAAGGTATCATCTTATTTTCTTTTCCATGTTTTATTTTGTTTGATTTCTATTGATAACCCAAGAAAAGGAACTGCACTCTGTCAGGTTAATTAAACTCTCTTTGTAAACATGAACAGTGACCAACTTCTAATAGGTCCAACTTCCAATTCCACAATATGGTCTTCTTACCGTAACCTGTCTTCAAACACTGCAGTCACAGACTTGGAAATCAATTTGCACAATATAATCTTCCTAGCGTAGCCCATTTTCAGACACTGCAGCCACAGTTTATGAAGCTCTCTTAAGGACCCTTTCCTCCCTCTTTGGGCTTCACCATCCTGGCTAATCACTCTAGCAATGCCTCTATTAATGTGACCCTATGAGGGAGTACATTGAAAGAGAACCAGGGCTAATCCAGCTACTCCATCACACCCACTCTGTCTTCAAACATAGGCAGGTTCCAAAATAACATACATAAATTAAAATAATTAAGAAATCAAATAAATAGATTAAAATAACTTTTGACAAAACTTAAAACTGATAAAACAAAATAATAATATAAACACAAAATCAGCACGTACTAATTACTTCTATGTGTTGATCAAATCTAATGAACTATCTGCTCTTAATAAGGCTGTAACATGATTCATCGCATATCACCATATGCCAGCTGAAATAGGAGTGCTTTCAATTGTCTTCTCAAGGAGAAAACGTGGATATGGATGCAATAGTGTGTGCCGGCCGGGATCCAGGTGCATTAATTCTTTAACTCCAGGCTCTGCCGCTGCAGATCCTTCCTGCCACGTCCCCTCCTGCAGCGGGACAAGGAAGGAAGAAGAACCTGTGGCAGCAGCGGCAGAGAAGCACTAAATCTGGGCCCCTGCACACATTGCAGCCTGAGCCTTCTTCTGTGGCTCACCTCTGCCTGCCTGCTAGGCACCCAAAGTCTTGCCGACGCAGCAGCGGCACCAGGCCCAGAGAATCTTGCACCCCTTTCTCCCCTTTCATAGGCCTTGCTTTATGTAGCAACTCATGGCCAGTTATGTTCTGAATATTGACTTAACCAGATATGTATTAGCCGGGGCCACATAAACTGGGTATTTAATGCCAAAGACTGGACATGACCTGGCATTGAGTATCACGGAATAATGCCAGTGGCGGTCTGCAAAATGCTCACCCGACCCGGGATACATGACCGACCTTATAGACCTACCAATCAGAAACACAATCGGATCAACACGAACATACCTAAATCTCCACTACCCAAACTGCAAAGGACTCAAATACAAATCAACTTATGCATCCTGCTTCTCTTACATAAGCACACAACTGTGGAACGCGCTACCAAAAGCCGTGAAAACAACGCATGACCACCTAAACTTCCAGAAATTACTAAATACCAACCTGTTCATAAAGGCATGCCCTACTGATAAAACAACGTCTGTATCATATCACCCCTGTTCCTCCTTTCCTCCAGGGTATACATGTTCAGGTCAGCGAGTCTCTGCTCATACGTCTTGGAACGCAAATCCCATACCATTCTCGTAGCTTTTCTTTGCACTGCTTCCATTTTTTTTTAACATCCTTCGCAAGGTACGGCCTCCAAAACTGAACACAATACTCCGTTGGTGAGGCCCCACCTGGAGTATTGTGTTCAGTTTTGGAGGCCATACCTTGCGAAAGATGTTAAAAAAATGGAAGCGGTGCAAAGAAAAGCTACGAGAATGGTATGGGATTTGCGTTCCAAGACGTATGAGCAGAGACTTGCTGACCTGAACATGTATACCCTGGAGGAAAGGAGGAACAGGGGTGATATGATACAGACGTTCAAATACTTGAAAGGTATTAATCCGCAAAAAAATCTTTTCCGGAGATGGGAAGGCGGTAGAACGAGAGGACATGAAATGAGATTGAAGGGGGGCAGACTCAAAAAAGATGTCAGGAAGTATTTTTTCATGGAGAGGGTGGTGGATGCTTGGAATGCCCTCCCGCGGGAGGTGGTGGAGATGAAAACGGTAACGGAATTCAAACATGCGTGGGATATGCATAAAGGAATCCTGTGCAATAGGAATGGATCCTCAGAAGCTTAGCCAAAATTGGGTGGCGGAGCAGGTGGGGGAAGAGGGGTTGGTGGTTGGGAGGTGAGGATAGTGGAGGGCAGACTTATATGGTCTGTACCAGAGCCGGTGATGGGAGGCGGGACTGGTGGTTGGGAGGCGGGAAATACTGCTGGGCAGACTTGTACGGTCTGTGCCCTGAAAAAGGCAGGTACAAATCAAGGTAAGGTATGCACATATGAGTTTATCTTGTTGGGCAGACTGGATGGACCATGCAGGTCTTTTTGTGCCGTCATCTACTATGTTACTATGTTACTGATCCAACATAAATGCCTGAACCCTGCAACAGAACGAAACCAAAGCTCGTAATGTTCACTACCTAACTCTTCCTCTCTACGATTCTCTAATGTGTCTTTAACACATGAACCTTATTCGACCACATCATTTTGTAATTGTTTCTCTACCGGAGTTGGCAAACGCCTTCACGGTACTATGTAAGCCACATTGAACCTGCAAATAGGTGGGAAAATGTGGGATACAAATGTAACAAATAAATAAATAAATATGTACCCAAGTGTATTTATGAATTTTCACCAGATGGTAATGTTTGACAGAGAGAAGGTCATGCAGACCTTTTCCTTCAGATCGCAAAGTATTGGTAGGTGATAAATTCTTAAGACAGAACAAATATTCATAGAAGCCTTTTTAAAAAAAGCTTTAAATACAATCAAAATGTGTGGATTCAGCTACTATTTGAATAAATCCTAAAAAGCTCATGATTTGAATAAAAAGTTCTGCCTACCTTGCTAGTAAGTTGAATTCTCTCAGGGGCCCTATTAAAAAGCAGCAGTAAGCCCAACACGGGCTTACCACATGCTATCCTGGAACTACCGCTGGCCCAATGTGGCTGCAGGCGATAGTTCTGGCCCTAGCGCGTGCCATTTGTGGCGCACTGGAAAAAATCTTTTTTATAGCACAGCGCTAACCCAGGGATAATTGGGCATCACTGTGTGTGGCCCGGTTACCGCCGGGTTACCACAGGAGCCCGTACTGCCACCTCAAGTGCTCCTTCCCCCCCACATGGTCACACAATAAGAGTTATTTTACCGCACGGCCTTTTTTTTGGGGGGGGGGGGGCATTTTACCCACAGTGGTAAAAAGAGCCCTGGTGCATGGGAAAAACGGCCCCTGACGCACCCTTTTTGCCCAAACCTTAGTAAAAGGGCCCCTGAATGTAATGTATCTTTGATTACAAATAAAAGGTGAAGTTAACATTTCAAAACAAAGGAGAAGAATTGGACAATACACGACCAAGATGTGAATTGTAGGTAGCTTCAGCAACATCATTAGTTGAATCCGTATCAACAAGAGAGACGTTGACAACCTTTCTACAAATCGTAAACCAGATCCTACACATGGCAACACTGAGTTGTGACAAAGACAGGAGCTCCGTCAACTGCAAATTTTTCAAACCAACTAGAATTTGTGGAGGAGTGGCCTAGTGGTTAGGGTGGTGGACTTTGGTTCTGAGGAACTGAGTTCAATTCCCACTTCAGGCACAGACAGCTCCTTGTGACTCTGGGCAAGTCACTTAACTCTCCATTGCCCCATGTAAGCCGCATTGAGCCTGCCATGAGTGGGAAAGTGCAGGGTACAAATGTAATAAAAATAAAAAATAAAATAACATAATGAGTACAGAAGCAGGTATGAGATATTTCCAGATTCAGACTGTGCAACACAGGCCCTCTTTTAGTCATTTTTACTCAAGCGTTCCAAAAATGCATTGCTTTAGCTGTCTTAGATCCTTCAAAACCATTTGCATACTATTTGGTATTTTATTAAAGAGTGGAGTTAAAATTTGGCCTCCATCCCATAAACTGAAGTTACCATTTGTTTGAGTATTTATTATTTTTCCTAATATATCATGCCTCAGTTATATATGACAGACTCATGGGAGGCCTCCAGTCCCCTCCCAGTCTAACAAGCACCTTATTCAGAACACCCTCAATGTACGAAGACCAGGGGATCATCTCAAGCAGAGCTAAAAAAAATACAGATATGTACTGAAGGCCACTTGTAGAGTTTAACTGCCCTGTATATGGAAACAAAAATCTATAAAACCCATCACTATGATGTTCAACTGGGACTTTACACGTTTCCAAAAAAAAAAAAAAAAGCTGAGCTGCAACCCCATCCCCTTCCCCCACTGAACAGCTTTACTGTCCTGCACATTTACTCACTAAGGGATCCTGCAGTAGTATGGGTGCATATTTGTGGTGCATACTGGGCCATTCCTTACCATGGCTAGGGAAAAGGCTTTTTTTAGTGGGAGCAGTAAGTGGCCCTGTGCTAAATTAAAAGTAGCACACGGCTATTTACTGCCTGAGCCCTTACCGCCGCCCATTGACCTAGCTGTAAGGGCTGATATGATACATGCATGGTACTCGTGCAGCATGCGCCAATGTGGCCATGCTGCTGATTACTGCCGGGAACTTTCCCCCCCCCCCCCCCACCCCCCCCCTGGTAGAAAATAGAAAAATATTTTGTACCGCAGGAAACAGCACATGCAAATTTTGAAATTATCTCTGGGTGGACACACCAACTGGGTGGTAGTGTCGATTTGGTACATGCTACATGTGCGGTAGCCCTTCTGCCACTTTGTAAAAGGGCCCCTAAACCAGGCTTGTCCAATCTATGGCCCGGAGGCCAGAATCCAACCCACCAAGTGCTTTTTTTTCTGGCCCTCAGAAGCTTGGTAATTCTTGTAATGCTTATAGCAGGATTCCTGCTTCCCCGCTGCAACTGAACTCTCTGTAAGCTTGAGCCACATGGAGTCAGAAGTTCGGGTTGGTCTTGCGGTTTCAAGTCTCGTCAGACCAACCTGAACTTCCAGCACCACACAGCCCAAACTTGCAGGGACTCGTGTCAAAGTGGGAAGCAGGGATTCCACTGTTTCTTCTGCAGCTGAAGCCAGGTGAGGGTAAAGAGACTGGGTGGAGGGGGGAGGGTACATGAGAGAGAGAGAGAGTGGGTGAAGACTGGGCAAGGGAAGCACATGAGACAGAGTGATTGGGTGAAGGCTGGCAAGGGGACAATGCACCAGTGGCGTTCCTAGCTTGGCTGACACCTGGGGCGGATCGCCGATGTGCCCCCCCCCCCCCGGCGAAACTACACCCCCCCCCCTGGGTGCAGCACGACCTTCCCCCCCGGGTGCATTTTTACCTGCTGGGGGGTGTCGCGCGCCTGTTAGCTCCGAGTCCACTCCTTCCCTCCCTGCTGCTGCCTCTGCCCCGGAACAGGAAGTAACCTGTTCTGCGCAGAGGGAACAGCAGGGAGGGAATGAGCGGACTCGGAGCCAACAGGCGCGCGGCACCCCCCCCCCCCCCCCCACCAGCGGCATGCACCCGGGGCAGACCGCCCCCCCCCCTTGGTACGCCATTGCAATGCACCATTGTATTTTGCCACTGTTTGAAGAAAGATGCGGCAAAATATGAAGGTGCAGGTTTTGGCCCTCCAAATGTTACAACATATAAAATGTGTCCCCTGATAGAAAACGGTTGGACAAGCCTGCCTTAACAAAGGATAGAACTGTCCATAAAGTTTTTAGCAGAAGATACCAAGTGAAAAATTCTGTCTGCTGCCAGAGCTTAGATCACAGGTTAATTCCAAATGCAAACTTGGGTTTCATGTGATTGAGGGACTGGGGGTGTGTATGAATGAGCAAACTGTAGGGACCATAAGGGAAGAGAAAAAAAGACAAAGAACACGATGAAATCCACACAACTTGCATCAGTAGCTGCAATTTTTCTACTTTAACTTCAAAGAACTGTACAGCTGGGAATCACTTTTAAGTCATCATCATTGTTTCTGCTGACAGGAATGCCTTTTGTGGACAAAATGACATGAATAGGTCTGAGGACATAAAGGGAAGTTTCCATTCAGGCACCTTGACGTAATCTGTATTTTTTTTTTTTAAAGGCTGCAGCTCTCTGTTCCAGTTAATAAATCAGTTTATGAGTCACAGCTGAAAAGATCTTTCTGGTCCTGAAAGCTTATATGCTACAAAATCTTTGGCTTGGTCTCATAATAAAGAATACAAAAGGTATTGACATACGTCCATGGTATACGAAATTGAATGCTGTTATCAGAAATTAAAAGTTAATGTGCTTTAAATTCTGTGACCATAAGAAGTCACTCTTCAATTGTACTCAATACAGAAAGAGCAGGGGACTTGGGAAGGGTTGTGTATAAGCATCACTCCCAGACACCTCACAGCAAAACAATGAATAACTAACATAACAGTGGATCAACCTGCCCTGAAAAAATGGAATCAGCCAGCAGCCCTATCTGATCGTCCTATTCTAAGTCATCGCACTTAACTGTAAATGTTTTGGTAAATCTTACATTCATAGTGCTATTTTACTGCACCATGTTAGGTGCCGGGATGACGCAGCCTAAGTGCGACTTCTATAATGGCAGTTTCACCCTGAACTGCCATTGTAGAGAATACTAGGGTAAGTCCGCAGTTCCGCATCTAATTTTAGGTGCGAGCAGTTAAGACAACCTAATGGCTGATATAAAAGCTTATGCCTAATTTTAGGCCGTTAGGTGCATAACTGCTAGTATTCTAGAACCTGCGCGTGTAACTCCTAGGCACGCCCCTGACCCGCCCATGCCCCACCCAGATCCACACCCCCTTCCATAGAAATTGTGTGACCAGTTTATAGAATACCAACTAAGGTCAGTTACATACCTGTCTGCCAATTAGTGGCAATTAATACCAATAACTGACAATTATTGGAAGTTAAAGCCAATTAGCATCTAATTAAACATTTAGGGGCCCTTTTAGTAAAGGATTGGCGTTCAGCAATGGGCTTTCCACATGGCGATCCAGAACTACCACCGAGCTACCGCAGGAGCCTGACAGTAGTTCCCACCCCCAGCACATGCCATTTCCGGCACTACAAAAACATTTTCTATTTTTGTAGCGCTAGTGCTTACCTGACAGTAATCAGGCAGCACCACACACTGTCCAGTTACCACAATGGGTGGCGGTAAGTGCTCCTCCACAAAATGGCCGCACGGTAAACATCCTTCTGAAATATATTGACCAGTCTCTTGGAGATAGTGGTCCTACAACCCCTGTGCCTGTCTGGAAAGTTTTGAGGAAAATCTCCACATTTCACCTAAGCAGCAGGATTTCATATTGCTGTATTCATCATTAATATAGTAAGCTGTGTTTTTCCCTCCAGGAATTTTCCTAATTTGCATTTAGAGTATAATAACAGGATCAGTCAAAGCACTGTTCCTTGCATATTCTCTTGTGCAGCTTAAAGCATGAAGTTAAAAAAATAAGGTTGTTTCCAGCAGTTTATTCTTAAACTTGTTCGGATGTGCCTAGAAACCAATTTTAGAAAAAGACAGGGGACTGAACTCAATGCAAAGTGCACACCTGCCCTCCTCTAGCAAAAGGAAAAAATCATATTAATCCACTGCATGGATGTGGTTACAGGGGGCCTGGAGGGGCACTGGCCCTACATTTTTGGCTTAGACCCTCAGAAAGAATTCTGTAATTGGCAGGGATCCCCAAGACTGGCCAGCTGAAGATATATGAGTATGGTAAGCCTATTTCTTTCTACTGCTCCATTTCCCGGCTCCTCTAATGGCGGTATCTGTTTGCGGCTGCACCCAACAAAAGCGTCTGAGCAGTATAGCCTGTTGATCTCATGACAATATCAATGGGATGTCCCACCCATGAGGTTTCAATGAACATGAATGCAGGCACAACAAGTTCCAGAGAATAAAGCAGGAGGCAGGATGTGGGGGAAGGGCAGTGGAAGGAGGGCAAATGTGGGGGCGTGAAAGAAAGGTAGGCCTGTATGCCTAGTTGCATCGCCCCCCCCCCCCCATTTTTAACCATGGGCTCCCCCCCACCACCAAAAGAAAAAAAATCCATAAGGGCCACACCACTGACCCACTGCATTATGGCCTGTATACCTGACATGCTCCAATAGCAGAGGAATAAGCATCGAATCATAGGAGCTGAGTCGAGAGTCAGGTATCAAGATGGATATAAACAGAATGGAGTCAGTCCAGAGGGCGGCTATGAAATTAGTAAGCGGTCTTGAATGCAAAAGTTATAGGGACAGGCTTATGAACCTCAACATGTATACGCTGGAAGAGAGGAGGGAGAGAGGAGACATGATAGAAGCGTTTAAATATCTCAAGGGCATTTATGTACAAGAAGAGAGCCTTTTTCAAATGAAGGAGAGCTCTGGAATGAGGGGGCATATGACAAAGTTAAGAGGGAATAGGCTTAGGAGTAACCTAAGGAAGTATTATTTCACAGAAAGGGTGGTGGAGGCATGGAATGGCCTCCCGGTGGAGGTGGTGGAGTCAAGGACTGTTCCAGAATTTAAAAAGGCATGGGATAAGCATGTGGGATCGCTTAGGAACAGGAAGAATTAGGGGTTACAGAGGATGGGCAGACTGGATGGGTCATATGGCCTTTATCCAGTGGTGTGCTTGAGCCGGCTCGCACCGGCTCGCAAGAGCCGGTTGTTAATCTTTCTACCGACTTGCGAGCCGGTTGTTAAATATCGCGAGCCGGCTCTGGCTCTCCTCCCTCCCTCCAGATCCAGTCCCTCACCGACTCCTTGTTCTTCTAATTCTTCGGGGCAGGCAGTCTTGCCTGCCCGCTGCCAGCTGACTCTCCCCCGCTGCCTCGCAAGACTTCTGCTGAAGTCTCGGTGGCCATTTTGAAACGCAAAGTGGCAGCATGGGAGAGTCAGCGCTGGTAGCGGGCAGGCAAGACTGCCTGCCCTGAAGAATTAGAAGGACAAGGAGTCGGTGAGGGACCGGATCCGGAGGGAGGGAGGGAGGGAGGAGAATTCGCTGACAACTCGGGAGGGGGTGGCAGGGGAGAGAAGGGAGTCACTGGGCATGGGTGGAGGGAGGGGAGAGAACTAAGGGTCGCGCTGGGTATGGGTGCATGCAGGGCAGGGGAGAAGAGAGGAGGGTCACTGCTGGACATGGGTGGATGGAGGGCAGGGGAGAGGAGGGTCCCTGCTGGACATGGGTGGATGCAGGGCAGGGGAGAGAAGGGTCACTGGGTATGGGTGCATGCAGGGCAGGGGAGAGGATGGTCACTGCTGGACATGGGTGGATGGAGGGCAGGGGAGAGGATGGCCACTGGGTATGGGTGCATACAGGGGAGAGGAGGGTCACTGCCGGACATGGGTGGATGGAGGGCAGGGGAGAGGAGGGTCACTGGGTATGGGTGCATGCAGGGCAGGGGAGAGGAGGGTCACTGCTGGACATGGGTGGATGGAGGGCAGGGGAGAGGAGGGTCACTACTGGACATGGGTGGATAGAGGGCAGGGGAGAGGAGGTCACTGCTGGACATGGGTGGATGCAGGGCAGGGGAGAGAAGGGTCACTGGGTATGGGTGCATGCAGGGCAGGGGAGAGGATGGTCACTGCTGGACATGGGTGGATGGAGGGCAGGGGAGAGGATGGCCACTGGGTATGGGTGCATGCAGGGCAGGGGAGAGGAGGGTCACTGCTGGACATAGGTGGATGGAGGGCAGGGGAGAGGAGGGGAGAGAGAAGAAATGCTGGACATGGATGGAGGGGAGGGAAGAGTGAGGAAGGAGATGAGTTGAGGGGAAAGGAAGAGAGGAGAAAAACTGCACATGGATGAAGAAAATAGGCAGAAGCTGAGGACCAGAAATGAAGAAGAAAGGAAGAAAGGAAAGAAAGAAATGGAAAGGAAGCCCTGGAAACAGAGTCAAGGGAACAGATAGAGAGCAGCAGACTCAGATACTGGGCCAGCATGATCAGAAAAACAGTCACCAGACAACAAAGGTAGAAAAAATCATTTTATTTTCATTATAGTGTTTGGAATATGTCCACTTTGAGAATCAGGTGCTGAACGTTAAAAGTTTATATTTATTTATTTACTTATTTATAGCATTTTATCCAATATTAAACATGAATTAGATTGGAACCTGGGATCATTTAAATTTTTTTTTCCTGGAGAGAGTAATGCATTGCCCCCCCCCTCCCCCCCCCACCCGGCTATAGCCAGCTCTGCAATCTTAGGGGGGTGCAGAGGTGGGCGGAGGGCGCAGAGGTGGATGGGGGGGTGCAGTGGTGGACGGGGGGCGCTGAGGTGGACCGGGGAGAGAGCCTGTTGTTAAAATTTTACCAGCACACCACTGGCACAGACCCACCTTTTCTTGCCTCAGGACCACCCAGTCTAGTGGACCCCAAAACACCACACACACCCCCAGTCTACCTTCAAGCTTTCACTTGCAGCAATTCCTGTAGGCAAACTGCACTGGCCCTACCCTCAATGATGTTACTTCCTGTTTCTTCACTGGCAGGGACACAGTAGAGAGAAGCCTGCAGGGCTGGCGCAGGCTACCTACAGAAATCTGCCGGCAACGGCTTGGAGGTAGACCGGGGAGTGGGGTTTTCAGAGAGAGACAGGCAGATGCCAGGTAGTGGGAGAAGGGGGAAGATGCTGGTTGGGGGGGGGGGGGAGGACCAGATGCTGGGCTGTGTGTGGAGTGGGAGAAACATGATGATATGTGAGTAGGGGCAGAGGGGATGAATGAGAAGAAAGAGGGAGAGATGGGGGCAGGATGAAGAGAAAGGTTAAAAAAAACTGTATGTATTTATGGGGTTGTTGGTGGGGGTGGGAAGGGCCCACCCAAGTTAACTTGGGGCCCACCCTCTGCATCTATGTGAATGTGTAAGGCATTGCATGACTCTAGTAGATAGGTTTGGCCCTACCAAGGAGCAAATGTGTTTTTGGCACATGGTCCTGCTTTTCAGCCCCTATGACTTATTCAAGTGAGGTCCTCCTGCATCCTCCACAAACCACCCTTCCTAGTATGCTTTAGAAATAATAAATAGCAGTAGTTCCAAGTGTGGGGTGGAGAAGGAGGGAGGTTGGATTTCGTATTTGACACGTTTTGATATGTAGGATGTTGTGGGGGGGGGGGTTATTGGGGGTGGGGTATGGCACACTGAAATGGGGATCCTAACTAGGTTAGCTTTTGATTTTTTTTAGGGTGTTGAGGGAATTGTTAAAACTTTGATAAAAGCATTTATTACCCTGTGTTTTTGAAGTATAAGGTAACCATTCATATCATTGTTCAGTGCATTGTTGGATAATGTGTACTATGCTGATTCATCAATAAAATTGTTCAAACATAAAGAAAGCAAATGTAAATACAACATTGAAAATGGTTTTGTTCAACATTTTCTACTTAATAAAAGTCTATATATACTATGTTTAAAAAATAATAATAATAGCATTAGTTCCTTAATAACTAACTTACTGGTTCACTTGTTTTTGTCTACTAATGCAGGATATAGAGTTAGCAGAGCAGAATGTTCCCACGAGAGTTTGGACAAAAAGACCTTTATGCCCAGACTGTCTCTATAAAGATATTTCAGGACTTTGAACAGGATAAAGTATACAGTACATCTGGACCTTGAAAAAGACGTTCTCTGAAATGGAAAATTCTTGTAATGTGAATTCTATTTTTAACATAATGCACCGTGTTTCTGCTGCTGACATTAAATGCAGTAGGGTAGCATGACAATGACCTTACTGGTGGCCCTGTGACCACATACTGGGGACAAAGATGTGAAACACTGTCTTCACCACCAGCTAACAAGCATCAACCACTAAATTACACTATTACACCTTCTTTAGGAAATTCTAGTACAAAGTTACTTACAAAGTAAAAAAAAAAAATCACAAGACAGAGCAACTTAATGAGTTGGTTGTGTCCATCTGTCTGTCTGCTTGTGACGGTGTTTCAGTGACTAAATGGAAGGAGGCATTGTGTAATGCTGCGTGAACTCTTCCTCGCACAGTTTGATTTTCCTCCATTTTGAGGCTGCCTCCAAAGCCTGTTGGTGGAACGTAAAAACCAAGGATGGCAGCAGACACATCCAGATTGAAATCAGCTGTTGGATGGCAAAAAGGAGAGTTCCAGAGTGTGCAACTGACTGTGCCATGGCACATGATGTATGCCCGGTGTGAGACTGAAAAGACTTATGGTAAATCTATCAAGTTCCACTTTCTTCTGATTATCTACTCAGCCCCATCCTGGTCTCTGGCATGTTACATCACCACATGCATCAATCCCCTAGTACTTCCAGTAAATGATCACATTTCCTACCTCACCGAGCAATTTCTCCAACCTGATAAATTACTACAATTGCTGCACTTTGGAATCAAACTAAATTCTCTTTCTACTTAGGCTTCAAAGTATGTCCCCTTGTTATTTGCATATTGATAAATGTAAAGGTTTTGGAGCTTATGCAATAACACTTAAGGTGCAAAGGGAAGGTCACTGTGCACATATGAAAAAAAAACTGTGCTCTTCAATGAGGAGATCTGAAAAGGCCTGAGCCTGAGCATGCTAAAATTAGCATCTCCATACCTGTCAGAGAAGAAATGTCACAGCAAATAGTGTGATCTGCTTCTCCCCTTTTGTCTTAGGTAGCGAGAGCGCTTTAAGGCTTAAAACTGAACCACTGGCCTAGACCAGGTGACAATTTCATTTATTAAGCTTTACAGACAATACTATACCACAACGCTAGCACTGATGAACAGTCTATCAATAAGAATATGAATTCTATACTATTCTTGCCATTTATATCCCTCTTCTATCATTTAAGCAGGTTAAAAAACAAGAGGTACATATTTTTTGGTCATTTGTTCTAATGAAATGTGCCCCAAATTTAGAGGCATTTGAAGGGTATGAAGTTCTAGCTCTAGGCTGAATAAATTGGCACCTGGGGGGAGGGAGAGGGGGAGGGGGAGGGGGAGACCCCCCCCCCCCGTAAAAAAATGCAGCTTCTTCTCTCTCCACAAAATCAAGGATTGCCTGCTCTCTAGCACAACACTCAAGTGCCCAGTCAGCTGAGTAGCCTCATCCCATCAGACAAGCAGTTCCTCATGCAACATCCACAGATGCAAAAATAGCCACAGATGTTACACCTGCTTTAACTGCAGGCAATTCTTATTATTATTTATGCAGGCAATTGTTTTCAAATTTCCATGTATCCTTCTCATCCTCTGTCCTCTCTAGCTACCTTGTGAAACTCAACTGCTAAATTTAGCCATAGTGAGGAAAGAGATTTTTCAGCCCCAGAGCCTTACCCAGGTGAATGCCTAGTGATCCATGTAAATCCCTTTCAGAATTGCCCTTTAAGTTGTAAATTCCCTCTTCATGCAGCAAGCACAAATATTTGGTAGACAGGACAAAAGTTCAGCTTGAAAATTCCAAGGTCTGCATGATTTCACATTTTGGCCCCGATTTGCCCAACACTTTCGACCATTCTGTGGTTGTGGGAAAACTAAATCTGACCCCTTTGCTCTGTAGTGGGAAATACAGGAAACACTCGCTATGTTTAAGCTAAAAAGAATTTATTTGCAAACAGGAAACCAAGGAGAAAAGCTTCTACTGAGGCAAGAGGGAGAGTAGCAGCCCATACAACTTGATCAGGACCTGGTGCAGTGTTCACAACGACAGTAGCCCAACAGGGCTTTGGATCTTCCGGCTCTTCAGCTGTGCTAATGGACAGAATCAATGTTGGGATGAAAAGAAATTAATGAAGACGCTAGATAAGTCTCCAGTGTAGTCTAGGATTGTTGTGTCATGCAACTTGTGTGAGCTGATTGTAAAATGTGGCTTAAGAAAGACCAAGACAGAGTGAAGCAGGCCCCAAGATGTTTACCAGGCCAGCACACAGTCCAGAGATAATCAGAGAGCTGCCTTATCCAATCTCATCAGCTTCCTCTCTAGGAAAAGCATAGAACTGTGGAATTTGAAAGGAAATGAAAAGGACAATTAGAAACGGCTTTGATGAATTTGAAAGATAGGCACAGAGTAGCACCATAATCAGTGAAAGTTGAAGTAGTTTTCCAACTCGTTTAAGTAGGCACCTTTCATATAGAATGATTCTAAGCTGAATGAAACATATCGGTTTCCTAAAAACTTTCACATGTATTAGCCACAGTACAAGAGTTTATTACAGCACAGTTGGGTATGGCGATGAAATGGTGTTGTTTATTTGATTTGATTTATTTCTTGGGATTTATTACCCACCTAATGAAAAGATTCCCCCAAGTTATGTACAGAATAGTCACAGATACTTATCTACAAAATATGAGCTAACAGAGAACAAACAGACTGGGCAACAGATAGAGAAAATTTGTTTCGCTACATTTAATGAATGTATTGTTTCTTATGATGTTACCTGCATATATCAGTTCATGAAGGTCACAATGAGAAAATGAAGCAATCTATTATCAAATGACCGTAGTTAGAACATTAGCAGTTTTGCATGTTTTAACACGGTTAAAGGACAAATCTGCATTTATGGGTCCTATGCGTGTGTAAATGTACAGAATGCTAGAGTCACACACGTGCCGTAAGTGTACATTTGTCCGCAAAAGTGCCAGCAGGAAGCCTAACACTATTCTGTAACAACCCACATAACTCGCTCCGCACCTGGACTAGCTTGCTACACACCATGTAGCTTAGACCAGGTCCTCATATCTTGTTTAACTGTACATAGAACTTGCCTTGAGTTTAGCCACCCATCTGTTTATCCCAATGACTTTCTACTACCCTTCTTGTCCCCATCTGTATATCTGCATGGCCCCTTGTCTACATAGTAAGATGTCTCATTGTATTGTAGGAACAGCATTAGTGTCATATCTATGTTATTTGAATGTTCTAATGTGTGCTTATTGGATATTCCATTACTAGTATGCTGACATTGTATTATATGTATGTTATTTGAATGCTCTTGTATGCTGTTTATAATGGTACTGTTTGTATTGTACTGACATTTATCATATTTCTATTATATGATTGTTCTACAGTGCTGTTAAATGTGTATATTTCTGATACTGTTTCATGTTAGTCCTGTGACTGGGTTTCAACTTCCCCTTTCCAAGTTTACCTCATTGATTGTATTTATGCTTATTTTTTTGGTCATTTACTATAGTTATGCTGTTAACAAAATTGTAAGTTTTATATCACCTTTAATGAATGTCTTCATAAAGGCAGTTAATAAAATCCCAGTAAATAAATACTTACACAGAGTGTAAATGCAAGGGGGGGGGGGTATACATGGGTGAGGCATGGGTGGTGTTCTCACTTGGATGCATAATTTCTAGAATACAGTAAGTTACGAACATGCCTGCCATATTTACACACGTAGGTCTATGGCTGGAGTTCATGCACATAAATTGGCCTGTTTGAAAATTGCTAGGGCTGAGCATATAAATTTGTACTCAAAGCTTCACTACACTCTTAAATTTAGGACCATAAAATGTAGGTGGCAACAGGTGTGGATTTAGGGCAGGGAATAGAAGTTAGAAGCTTTGCACTGATTTTCAGCACTAAGTGCATAAATCTAGGCACACAAATAGCAGGCTTAAATTTAGGAACATAACTTTTAAGCTCATAAATTAAGATGAATTTTCAGCTGAAAAGCAGGGCTGCTAAGAGGGGGCACGGGGGGGGGGGGGGGGAGAAGAGTCCCTGGGCCTGGCTTCCAAGGGGGACCCAGTGCCCCGCCACATCGACAAGACTTTGAGTGCCAGACAGGCAGGCAGAGGCAAGCTGCAGAAGAAGGCATAGGCTGCAATGTGTGCAGGGGCCCAGATTTAATGCTTCTCTGCTGCCGCCGTCACAGATCCTTCTTCCTGCCTCGTCCCGCCTCCTGCTGGCATCACGCACTTCCTGTTTCTACTGCAGAAGGGGATGTGGCAGGAAGAATCTGCAGTGGCATAGCCTGGAGTTGACATGTTAATGCACCCTCATCCCGGCCGGCACACACTAACGCAGGAGAGAAGAAAGACTGAAACACAATTGTCAGTGCAGTGGGGGTCGGGCTGAGTGCACACAGCATTAGGAGCAGAGGCAACTGCCAGTGCCACAGGTTTGCCCCCCCCCCCCCCCCCCAGAGCTGTACTAAGCAGTAGTGTAGCCAGACATGGTATTGTTGGTGGACCTGAGCCCAAGCTGGGTGGGCATACAATCCCCCACACGCACTTTCTGCCCCTGCCCCGCATACAATTCCCCCAATGCACATGTGTGCTTTTTGCCCCTGCCCAGCATCACCAACCCCAAAGAATAAAATAAATACCTGACAGGAGAATCCCCAAGCCCCCGCAACCTGAAGATGTCCTCTGGCGGCCAGAGCATGTGATTTTCCTACCTGCTACACCTGGCGGCATTTTCCACCCATTGCCTCTGTGCTGGCCTCTCCCACCCTGCACATGCTCAGTTTTCTGGCATGTGCAAAAAACAAACATGTGCATGAGGAGGGAGGGTTGGTACTGCGGCAATGGGTGGAAAGCACCTGACAGCCGAAGAAGGGAGGAAAATCACTTGTTCTCGCTGCTGAAGAACATCTTCAGCAGATGGGGCTTGGGGATCCCCACCAGCCATAAGGGTGTCAGAATTTTCGGGTGGGCCTGAGCCAAGACTGGCTGGGCCCGGGCCCACCTGTGGCTATGCCCCTGGTACCGAGGGCTGTGTGCCCTTAACATCTTTGTTGATGCAAGCTAGCAGGTAACTGTAGCAGATGATTTTTCTCAGTCTGAATTTAAAGGCAACTGCAAGCAACTAATATAGTTTGTGGGGGAGGAGAGATCTCTGAATGTAAAGCAATATCATTTGTGGGGTGGGGTCATGAGGGGAGAAGGGAGAGGGGAGATGAGAGGAAGGGAGATGGGAGGGGGATGTGGGTATCATGGAGAATTTCTGGTTTTAGTTTTCACACAGTGAAAGAGCAACTGCAATTTTGTTTGGAGAAAATGATATAGAATCTATTTAAATCCTTTCACAATTAAACATGATGCAGGAATTAAATTATAAGTAGTATCAAAATCTTTATTTTTGACTGATGTTGTGGGGGGGGGGGGGTGCAATCAGGGGCCCTTAAGATTGTTTGCCCTGGGCCCAGCTTTCTCTCTTGGCAGTCCTGCTCCTAAGTTTGGCTGAAAATAAGGCACACATTAAGGAGGCTAACTTAGGGGCATAAATTTAGAAGCTCAGCATTTTCTGAATATCAGGCCCTAGGATCTCACTGCACAGCCCTGGAGCACCTAAAAGGAGACACCCACTTAAAGAATTACGAATAACCTGGTCCCATTGCATGAAATGGGACATGTTAATGCACTTTAGTAACTGGCTGTTAGTTGGCTGAAGGCTAATCCTAGTTCTAAGACTACATTTGTCCAAATCAAACTTTTGAAAGATCATCTTCTGAGAAATCAGATGTAAAGTGGCACAACCCTTCCTAGCAAAGATCAGCTGTATAGCAGAAAGTGATCCCAGGAGGCTGTAGTATTGTCAAAAGCCATTTGCACTTCTCAGTAGTTGAAGCCACTCTGAAGCAGCCGGGAGTATGAATATGAAACTCTGCCCATTTTTCACCCAGGTAAAACTGTATGGATTGTGAAACAGCTCAAAGGGATTTTCACATAAATAAGCATGCATTTATCCACAAACTTTTGAATATTTTCCCCATAATGCATGCTGTCCCAGATTCAAATCCCGCGGCTACTCCTTGCGGCCTTGGGCAAACCATTTCACCCTCCATTGTCTTGGGATGGCCAGGGGTGACGCTGGCAACTTCAACCCAGTTAGGGCCTGCTATTAAAACTATCACCCTTGTGGTAGCCCCAAGAACTGCAGGAACAAGAGAGAAGGAGGGAGGGAATGCAGGGCCTTGTTTTGATAACAACCATCAACTGTACTAAGACTGGGGGGCCCTTTTACAAAAGCATTTAGGTATCTACGCGCATCCAATGAGCGTCAAATTGGCACTACCGCCCGGCTACCACATGTCCCAGGTGGTAATTCCATTTTTGGCGTGCGCACAAAACACGCAGCAGAAAATATTTTCTATTTTCTACCGCAGGGCGCTTACCTGGTGGTAATCGGCATTTCGTGTGCACTGGATGCTTATCGCCCAGTAGTGCATGAGACCTTACTGCTAAGTCAATGGGTGGCGTTAAAGTCTCAGGCCGAGGATGGACACGAGCTTCTTTCCATTTTGCTGCACGTTCATTTTACGGCGTTTTTAAAAAATCCCTTTTTTTCAGGCGCGCTCAGGAAACATGCACCTACACCAGCGCAGGCCACTTTTGGGCGTGCCTTAGTAAAAGTGCCCCTAAGACACTTAAGACAGACTGATCTCTTTGCTTTTTAAACAAAATAAAACCTGTGGTATTACAGAAATATAAATCATTATTATTATTTATTTATTTATTTATTTATTATATTTGTACCCCGCGCTTTCCCACTTAAAGCAGGTTCAATGCGGCTTACATAGTAGTAAAGATTACATAGTATTGATAGAGAAAATATACGTTAAGTCTAGCAGAATAATAAGAGAGATAGGTATAGAAAAGGTAAGGGTGAAGGGAGTAGGAGAGGTATAAGCAAGGGGTAGGTGGGCACAGGAGGAGGGGTAATGGGGCGGGAGGGGGATGAGCAAGGGGTAGTTGAGTATTGGAGGAGGGGTAGTGGAGGCGGGAGGAGAATGGGACACGGGATAGGCATAGGGAAATTTGGTGGAAGAAGTAGTCGGTATTGTTGTCATCAATTATTCAGCCTTTTAAAATAGGTTTCATGAACAGGGAGAGTGAGCAGAAAGAATTGAACTTTTCATCTGGCCTTCCATAATTTACACAGCTCCTTAGAACCTCTTTGTACACACTAGGTTTGTCTCTCTCACAGATCAATGCTTCTGTTCTTCTTAAGAGACATTTGCCAACTGTTTTATAATTCCACTATTATCTGATGCCAGGACTCAATGACCTTTCTAGACTTTAATTAGAGCTGCTTTCATTTTAAACCAGCCTCATCATATTCAGCCTTCTTCTGAAATTTGTTATTGTTCTGACTGCTGAGGGATACAAGGCAGAGACAAAAAAAAGTTATCAAAATTATTTTTTTTATATTATTGTACTGATGAAATCATTCCTCACTGTGCTTGAAAAGGGGGTAAAATGTCTGAAAGTTGACATAGATGGTAAAGTTTTAATTTGCCGTTTGAAGTGATACAACAGTTCATTCTTCCATTAGAAAATACAGCTTGCAACAGACAGGAGAAGCATACGCATCATTAAACACTCAAGGTTCTACTTGACAAAGGAGTGATTTTTCACTAAGGAAACACCTTCCAGACACACCTGTCATGATAAATTGACTTTAGTAGCCTTGGAAGAGAACAGCAGGCTGAAATGTACACCCCATTGTTGCTGCAACTAGACATTCTCATTCAAAAGAACAGGAAATCAACCAATTGCTTTTGTAATCCATTAAAAATAACATGTGGCTCGTCTGAAATAAAGGCCAGATTCAAAACGTAAAAACCCCAAATTGTAACAGACCTGAAAGCAATTATTTTGAGGATGTCTTCTTAAAATGGCCTGTTATCACAAAAAAAACATATGCCACCCAATATTCAAAGTGATTTAAATGGCCAGGAGAAGCTCTTAGCCATTTAAATCCCTTCTTCATGGCTAAGTGGCAATAGGCAGCATAGACAGTGCTGCTGAATATTGCTGTTGTATGGCCAACCAAGCCCTAACCAGCTAGGGGCAGAGATTGGGCGCAGCACAGACCTAGACAGTTAGTGGCAATATTCAGTTTACTAATCGGCTAGGTAAACACATAAAGTTAGGACAAAAAAAGGGCTGTCCTAACTTAGGGCTTCTTTTATCAAGCTGCGCTAGCGGCTCTCGATGCGGTAATGCCAACAAAGCCCATTCACTCTGAATAGGCTCCATCGGCATTGGCACGCAGGAACTGCTAGTGTGGCTTGACAAAAGAGACTTTTTGAGTGGAGGCTTTAACCAGGCACTGGTCTGAATATCAGCTGGTGCCTGGTTAAACTCTAATACAGTCCGGCAGGTCCCCGTCCCAATCCCCCTCTTACCTACTCCCACCCCCTGAAGAAAAGCTAAGGTTTCCGGAGCCTCCACCAGCCCCCTTCACCCCTGTAAACACCCCCTCCCCCAATGAATATTCATGAGATCAGTTTGCATACAATGGATCTTCAATATACATATTTATTATGCTAATTCTGAAAACCTTATTAGTAAGGTATGTCTCCAGGAGAGGGTTGAGAAGTGCTGCGGTAGAGAACTCTTCAAAGCTCTGAAGCTTTGTTTACAACATGATAGTCTAGGCCCTGTGGATGACATCACCAACTTGTGAGGGCTGGTATCCTGCTGTCCTCAGAGAACATGTGTTACTTTGCTATTTTTGTCACTAAAAGAAGTATGTGACCATGAAAAGCCCGTGAAATAAGAATCTAACCAATGAGTAGAAAGTCACCTCTTCCCACTTTGTTTCCTGAATTTGCTCATGTTTAATTCTGTTCATGTTTTTTCATATCTGGTTCAGATTGTTTTCTAAAACCTATGCTGGGTGTTTACTACCTTTGGAAGTGGCAGGATGCAGTTGTCCACCATTTTCTGCCCATTCCCTTGTAATTTACTGCTTCATTGGTCTTCTAAAGTTTCATATCTGAGCAAACACTCAAAGCTTTGGGAAATTCATATCATGCTGTCTATGACTAGCAGTGGAGACCATGCATGGGGCTGAACAATGCAGTTCACCTTCTTGGGGTCATTTATAAGTGGTGAAAATGTGAAGATACTGCAGAATACCAAATAGTGATTTCCAGGGA
Organism: Microcaecilia unicolor; assembly: GCF_901765095.1. Lineage (NCBI taxonomy): Eukaryota > Metazoa > Chordata > Amphibia > Gymnophiona > Siphonopidae > Microcaecilia > Microcaecilia unicolor. The sequence goes on along the minus strand of NC_044039.1, from coordinate 181,738,913 downwards.
CATAGGGAAAATTACAAGGGGGTCTATTCATCAATGCGCTCTTCAGTTTCCTTGGTGTCAAGTAGGATTTCTTGAATAGCAAGCGGCCTCTTGGACACATAATCAAAGCTGACAATGAAATATTCACTACAATCTCTATAAACATATTTGGAGTGAGCAGGAGGCAGTACCAGCATGGATACTCCCTTATGTTTCTTCCCGGTACCCTAAACCAGCTGTAAAGAAATTATTCACCTCACAGAGATTTTTGCCCCCAATATATTTAGTCTTGTTTAGAGAAGGTTTATTGCAATTATTTTCTGTTCTTCACATGGAAAATTATGGGAACTGGGCTATGCCATCTTCCATCCTTTCATTCTTTCACATTTTGTTAACATAAAACGTGAAAGCAGTGCCAGGATAGAGATCTCAAAAAATACCATTGTACCAGGTTTTAAAGAGTCAGTGCCACACTATCTCCCAGATCTATATATGGTGCCCAGATTTGGGTGTACTTCCGAGATGCATGCACAGCCTAGTTGGCTAACAAGCTGTTAATCATCAATAATTGAATGCTAACAACCAATTAATGATGTTAATTTGCACCAATTGCATCTGGCTGCTTTCGCACCTAAATCCCATAGTGCGCAACCCAAAAGGGGGAATGGCCATGGGAGGGGCATGGGCAGGTCAGGGGTGTTCCAAAAAGTTACATGCAGTGTTATAGAATAATGGGTCTCCATGCCCAACATGGGCGCTGAAATTTACACCAGGTTTCAGCAGGCATAAGTCTTGCACCCAGAGTTAGTCGCAGGAATCAGCACTATGGGCCAGATTCTATATATAGCGTCTAAAATATCTGTGTGGTAAACATTTCCGCCTAAGTGTATTCTATAAGTGATGCCTAGATTTAGGCACGGTATACAGAATACGCCTAGTTGATATCCCAGCGCTTAAAACTACGCGCGTCCCTTTATACCAATGAAAATGTGGTGTAAATTTTGGAATGCCCATGAAATGACTATTTCCCCGCCAATAGCCATGCCTCTTTTGAACTGCATGTTTTAGAATTTAGGCACAGTTCATTACAGAATCTGCTTAGCGAGTTATACACTTAAATTCTAATTGTTGCCAATTAGTGCTCATTATTGTTTGTTAAGCGCTGTTATCAATGCTGATTAGTTTGTTAAACCAATTACGTTACACGCGTTGTTATAGAATATGCCTGGATTTTGGCGCGGATCTCTAGACATACTATATAGAATCCAGCAGTAAGTGCTATTCTATGAAAGGCACACCCTCTTTATAGAAGAGCTCTTAGCATGGATCGTTTCTGGCACCCATTTTTCAATGTCATTTATAAAATTCCCCCCATCTGCCTGAGATCACAATACTTGTGTGTGTAAAAACACTTTATCAAACCCTGCCTACTATACAACAATACCTACACGTTCCTCTCATTCCTGTCTCATCTGCACATTTTCTCATACACTACTCATACCCAATGTACACATATATCCAGATTCATCAATCAGGATCTCACTCTAATAAACTAGACACAAAAGAAAACATTTAAACTATACACATTTTACTGGCAATACTTCACTGTTTTACATTTCAGCTTTTTGGTCCCTTCCAAGGACGAAAACACTTGTAAATTCCTTCATACAAGCAAAGCTTGGTTACCTGAACACTGGTACTTGAATACAGCTGCCTGCTGTGTAGGTCACTTTCCCAATGTGGCATTGACTATGGAAGGCAAGCTTCCAGAACCTTAGAAAAGGGACCTATGTGAAGACAGAGACCCTTCTATAAGGTCAAGACCATTGGGATACCCTGTGTGAACTCCTGAAAGGTATGCTTAGTGCCCAGATCCTAGTACCATCAACTGGAAACCATCTACCATACTGTAATTACATAGTATAAACTAGCTTGTAACATCAATAAATTTTGTCCCTATCATATAAGACAACTATCTATTATGGCTATACTTGCTCTTCTGAAAATATCACTAAATGTTGTGTTATTAAACACTGGAGGTTTTTTAGGACTAATGATGAAGACGTGACCCATGCCACTGAAGTCCTTTTCCTCCGATTAATTTTTACAGCAAATTGAATGTTATGTGCTTAATCGGTTTAGCCCCATCATATAAGAGCAATCTCACTGCAAAATACTTTGTCTATGAATAATGCAGTTGTCCGAAAATGATCTGTCCTCTAGTTCATCAATGTTATCGCTACAGCCAATCTCCAATAAACTGAGGTAGAAAGTCAGCAGTTGTGCAAACTTAATGAACCACATCCATCGACATGCTCATCGACTTTCTCATCTTCAACACCAGCTGTGTTTTGAACCTTCTTCAGGAAGATGAATTGCTGAAAAAACATTACAAATATACAAAATATCCATTCTTGCTGAGTACTATAAAGCACCTAATTATTTCAATCAGTTAAAAACTATTCAAATACAAAAAAATAAATAACATGTTCAGTCGCTCATGAAGTGGGGCCTCCCGAATTCTGTCAGGTAGCAACTGCTCTAAGACGCTGACCTATATACAAGAGAAGCTCTTCCAGGAATAACATGTATAGAATGTTTGTACGTTTGGGAAGCTTGCCAGGTGCCCTTGGCCTGGATTGGCCGCTGTCGTGGACAGGATGCTGGGCTCGATGGACCCTTGGTCTTTTCCCAGTGTGGCATTACTTATGTACTTACTTATGTACTTATATATACATCACTCTTAGTGGGACAATTCTATTGGTTAACAAGAACTTTCTGCTCATACAGGACTGAGCCACTCCACTTCACGGTCTAAACCATAAGGTTTTATCATATTGCAATGAAAAATCAACCTTTGCTCTTTAGAATACAAACTTCTACATGCCCACTGCAAGGTAATTGTACATGAATTAGTGCCAGGAGCGGACTGTCCATTTGGACAACCGGGCAGTGCCCAAGGACCCAGAGGCTCTGCCCAGATGCCCGCCGCTCTCCCCACTCCCACATGATACCCAGGGCCAGTCTTAGCAATTGCGGGGTCCTGTGTAGACCAGTTCAGTGGGACCCCTGCCTATGCCTGCCCCCGCCCCCACCCGGCTCATCCTGACTGCCACCAAAAGCCATAATTTATTAGAGTTTAAAAGGAGGTTTAGAGCTCTCAGAATGCCACCTCACCCCATACCTTGATGTGCATCCAGCACATTTCAGTAGAGAGCAGCAGACAGCGGCAGCAATTTTCATATCCCATCAGCTGCTGAACCCAGAGCCTCCTCGCTGCTGCATCCTGCACTTGCGGAAGCAGAAAGTGACATCAAAAGGGGGTAGGGTGCAGCAGCGAGGAAGCTCTGGGCTCAGCAGCTGACGGGATATGAAAATCGCTGCTGCTGCCTGATGCTCTCTACTAAAATGTGGATGCACATTAAGATATGGTGCAAATAGGTGTTCTGAGACAGGAGGACAGACGTGCCAGAGATGCGGGGCCCCCCCTAGGAGTACGTGGCCCTGTGCAACTGCCCCTGTTGCCCCAGCCTAAGAAGACCAGCCCTGACAATACCCTCCTGCCGCAGCCACCTCTGCTGCTGCTGATGTTACAGCAGTGGCAGCAAAAATAGAAAAAAAGATCACGGAGCCACACTGTTCTCGCTCACGGCTACCGGTCCCGTCTTCATCAGACAATTTCCTGTTCCGGGGAAGAGCCGGTCAGTCACGAGGGGGAACAGTGTGGCCCCATGATCTTTTTTTCTATTTTTGCCGCCACTGCTGAAACAGCAACAGGGCATCCGCAGTGGTGGCCACAGCAGGGGGGTATTGGGTGGGAGTGGAGAGAGCCTGGTGTGCCAATGGTAGTGGGGGTGTACAGTGGGGGAGGAAAGAGGGTTTGGGTGTTGGAGAGGGCTGAAAAAAGACTGAAATACTGGATGGAGGGGGAGGGGGACAGACACTGAATGGAGAATGGAGTGGTAAGATGGAACAGATGCCTGATGGAAGGGAGAAGAGATGGGACAGATGCTGGATGAGAAGGAGAGAGAGGACAGATGTCAGATGGAAAGATGGAGAGGAGGGACAGACACTGGATGAGGGAGAGAGAAGTGACATATGCAAGATGGAAATGGGAGAGGAGGGACAGACACTGGATGAAGGGGAGAGAGGAAATAGAAGCTGGATGGAAGGGGGAGAGAGGATGCAGATGGATGGAACTGGAGGAAGAGAGAGGGGCCTGAGTGGATGGAAGTGAGGAGAGAGAGGGGCCAGATGCTGGATGAAGGAGGGAGAAAAAGAGGAGAGACTCTGGATGGAAGTGAGGAGAGAGAAGGGTCAGATACTGGATAGAAAAAGGAAGAGAGAGAGGGGGCAAACGCTGGATGGAAAGGAAGAGAGGGGGGCAGATGCTGGACGGAAAGGGGGAAGAGAGGGGGCAGACACTGGATGGAAAGGGGGGAGAGAGAGGGGTAGACGCCGGCGAGAGTTAAGAAGAAATTGAGGAAAGAAGAAACAAGAGACTGGGACCAACACAATTAGAAAAAAGTAAACGGTCAGACAACAAAGGTAGGAAAAAATGAATTTTATTTTTACTTTAGGATAAAGTAGTGTGGTAGCTGTGTTAATACAGAAAATGGAAATAAGGTGATACCTTTATTGGACTAATTTTAATACATTTTTGAGTAATGTTTGGAGACCCAACCCTCCTTTCTCATGACAGAACAGAACACCTTAACAGCAGTATACTGTCCTGACCTGAGGAAAGAGGTTTGGGCCTCTGAAAGCTAATTGCAGCAGCACAGTGGGCAGGAAAGAATCAGGATGGCGTGGGGCATCTGCTACGGTGGTAGGGGGCTTCACACAGCAGCCGGGCAGGGGCCCAGACCACTCTCAGTCCGCCCCTGATGAGTACTACTACTACTACTACTTAACATTTCTAGAGCGCTACTAGGGTTACGCAGCGCTGTACAGATTAACATAAATTGGCATAAAGGACAGTCCCTGCTACAAGGAGCTTACAATCTAAAGGTTGATGAGTGCTGCAAATCGTAAATATTCACGTGATATTTGTATATGCATATTCATTTGGGGAAATTCTGAAAACCTGACTGGGTTGTGGCCCTCAAGGAATGAGGTTGCCCACCTCTGATTCAGCTACTTTGCCTTTCTCCCTCTGCCATGGAATATTCATGTCACTCTTATGTCACTTTGCTCTACTCTTGGTTTCATAGGGTGCTGTTGCCCCTGCTGCTGATGCATGTAAGATCCTTGAAACTTTGATGGAAACCCCCAATATCAGTCAAAAACAGGAAGACTTATCTCCCTAATTAACTCTAATGGAAACAAGGTAAACATAATTATGTGTTAACTATATGCTTTGCTTTGTATGATTTTAATGTTTAAATATTGTACGAACAATTGGACTCTTTTTAAAACTGTTTCATTTAACAAATGAATGTAAATTAATCAAATTAATTAATCAAGCTAATTAAGTTAATTAATTATAAACTCAGAAAAAAATGAAATAACTTGAGATGAAATTTTTTTTCTGTAAAGCTTCACAAGACCCTGATTAGTGTTGTTTTTCTGATTGACTTTCAGAAGAAGAGAGTATTCAAAGAGTTTCAAATCAACTAGCTTTCCCTCTAGAATATTAAAAGACTCTAATGACGAGGAATGACAGATAGTAATGAGCCTAACTCTGGGCTATAGCATCTTATTTCTGTTGCTAAAGATGTCTCACCAGGGGGAATTGGTCATAAGCCAATACAGAAATAGAGTCAGCGTCAACTTTTACATTCTTCATGGTCCATTGGCAGTGGCTGGCTGGTTTGACGTTTCTGGTGGTTACAAAAGGTCATTACCAGGGAAAGTAAACAAAGCAGGACTTCCTTTTCTCTGAAGTCTGACAGTTCACAACCGCATTGAAGTGCAGTAGGAGAGTCAATGGAAAGTGACCACAACAGATTTGTAACTACTACTACTACTTATCATTTCTATAGCACTACTAGACGTACACAGTGCTGTACACTTGAACATGAAGAGACAGTCCCTGCTCGACAGAGCGTACAATCTAATTAGGACAGACATGCAGGACAAACAAGAGATAAGGGAATATTAAAGTGAGGATGATAAAATAAGGGTTCTGAACAAGTGAACAAGGGTTAGGAGTTAAAAGCAGCATCAAAAAGGTGGGCTTTTAGCTTAGATTTGAAGACGGTCAGAGATGGAGCTTGACGTACCGGCTCAGGAAGTCTATTCCAGGCATATGGTGCAGCAAGATAAAAGGAACGGAGTCTGGAGTTTCCAGTGGAGGAGAGGGGTGCAGATAAGAGAGATTTACCCAGTGAACGGAGTTCCCGGGGAGAAATGTAGGGAGAGATGAGGGTGGAGAGGTACTGAGGAGCTGCACAGTGAATGCACTTATAGGTCAATAAGAGGAGTTTCAACTGTATATGGAAACAGATAGGAAGCCAGTGAAGTGACTTGAGGAGAGGGCTAATATGAGCATAACGACCCTGGCGGAATATTAGTCGTACAGCAGAATTTTGAACAGATTGAAGAGGAGAGAGATGGCTAAGTGGGAGACCTGTGAGAAGCAAGTTGCAATAATCTAAGCGAGAGGTGATAAGAGCATGGATGAGGGTTCTGGTAGTGTGCTCAGAAAGGAAAGGGCGAATTTTGCTGATATTATAGAGAAAGAAACTACAGGAATGCTTCTTAGACAGATGCAACTTTCGTGGTGGGAGACAAGGTCAAACTTCTTTTATTATTAGCTGTACATGTCACAGAAGTGTTTTATTCCAACTTCAAAATCAGATTTGGGCTTCTTAGCTAAATATGGATGTAAGGGGGTTTATAGAACTTTGCCCCTCACCCTTAAGAACAGTCCCATAGACAGCCTGAGCCACCTTAATAACACTTGTCCTGCCCGAGAGGAAGTGAGCCGGGAGGAAGGAGGGTAGAGCCAAAACCAGGAAATATATAAGACAGGGCCTAACTGAGGTTAAAGAGGCCCAGAGAGAAGAAGGAATCGAAACCCCATTGTATGCCACTACCTATGATTGTGACCTGGCTGAGGTAAGTCGCCTTTGCTTCTTGTTTGAGACTGACAAGCCTTGCTTCGAGATTCGGCTGGAGCCAGACCCTAGTACTCGGAGAAGAACCGAGAAAGACTCCCAGGCTGTGTTGGGGCAGGTCCATAGACTGTGTTCGGGTCTTGCTAGCCTGAGGCCTGCTTAAGACTGCTTATTGAACTACAGAGGCGTTCTGTCTTCTGTTCTTGGTCCTGTGATGCAGCAGTGAAAAGAAATCCCCTGGCAGGCGGAGAACTCAAAATGCCCCACGGTAAATATAACAGTACAAAGACAGTGGGAGAACGACCAAGGATACCAAAGACAGGAAGATGTTCCTTAATAAAAGAGTTTATTTGGAGGATGAAGACTCGGCACAACGTCGTGTTTCGGCCGTTAGGCCTGCATCAGGAGTCTCTTGTGCAAAGTGTTGCTGGTCAATGTTGAAGACAGTCTTCAAAGTAGTACATCAATCTCTTGCATGAGCTGTAACTTTAAAAAGACTGTTGAAAGCGTAGGCACATGGATCGCAATGACTCCTGATGCAGGCCTAACGGCCGAAACACGACGTTGTGTCGAGTCTTCATCCTCCAAATAAACTCTTTTATTAAGGAACATCTTCCTGTCTGTGGTATCCTTGGTCGTTCTCCCACTGTCTTTGTCCTGTGATGCAGCAGGCCTCAGGATTAAACTAAATAAAAGACTTGTTTTCATTTATATCCCTTGTCCAGCTATGTTATTCCACAGGCCCATCCTCGCCCCTCGTTCGGGGTGTCACAATGGATTAATTAACGGGATTTGCAGAACAAACCCGAGGCACAACATTTGACACTGAATCCCTTGTTTCTGTATTTGTTGCAATATGATCAGATTCCTCATGACAGTGCTCAAGCACCCACAGCACCCACAGAGTCGGTTCCTAAGATTTGGGGTACCAAACCAGGGACAGAAGGGGACACCACGCTGTCCTTTTGGGTCAGTCTGTGAACATGCAGACCTGAAAGAGAAGGGTGAGGGGGGCAATGAGAACAATCCTTGTCCAGCAACCACCCTGACTGCAATATTATCAAAGTGACATTTTGGATTAAAATTAATGCTCTGCCAAACAACTCTCTTATTTCAGGACCAACACTTCTACGTGTGGCAATTCCATACATGGTTATATCATCTCGTAATGAGTATGCATTTTCCTGCAATGTGTTGTACATTCACAAGCTACCATAATCAATGCTTTACTGTCACAAAATAAATTAGATCTTGATTCAATAAACTATGGCAGAATGTATTTTCATCTTGGCAGTTCACAACTTTAATTGAAGATGCATTTCTAGTAGCTGACACATTGTTCCAATGACTTGCTCTGTCTCTCTTCTTGGGCTCAAAAGAATGTTTGGTCCTGTATCCAGGACCAAACATTGTCTGTAGGTCCACAGGGGCTCCTGCCTGGCCCTGAGAAAACATAAATGCATGTGATACCCAGAACACGGTATGCTATGGACACCTTCACAGCATTCCACTGCTACACGTGGCTTTCATATATGCATAATGAGCAATAAACCACCCGGGCCATGAAAATTTCTTTTTGTGGGGTTCCACACCAACTTTCACACCCCTGAGGGTTTATTGTTCATATGTGCATGTACAAAAGCTGTGTGTAGTATTTTTTCTAATCTATGGGTGCCGTGGGCAAGCCTCAACAGTGTGCTTTTTTGTTCCAAGACAACTTCTTCACAGTACTGTTATGCGTGAGACACAGACATGTGCAAATACTATAGCAGACTGCTCCACCGAGAAGCCACCATCATGCTACGACAGCTCCTGACCTCCCGTTAAAATTTCCTCATAAAACATAGGCACTCCTTTCTGTGCATTACTTGGAAACAGCTGTGCATCGCTCGGAATGCACATTTAAATACTAATCAGCTCATTGTATAATTTTGCCTATGATTCCCATTGGCTGCTACTGTGAACGGTAAAAAGCAAGCAGAACCCTTTGTGCATTTCTCGCTGAACACCGTACTCGCTAAACTGACTAGAACCAGTCATAATCACACATTGCTGACATGGTAAGTTGTGTGCATCGAACCCTTAGATCTATGTGTACCAAAAGGCTTTTCCATTTGAGAGCCAATTTTCAAGGGGGGGGGGGGGCTAGAGTGCATAAAATAGATGGGTTGACTGAAACAGAAATGTATCCTAAATCAAGTTAAACTCACCCAGGAGTAGTAGGCTACCACTGAAAATCAGGACCAGCTAGCTGCCTGACCTCAGAGATGCCCATAACTACAGTAGCCAATATCTAGTCTCCTAGGGGCCCTTTTACTATGCCGCAGTAGCCCAAATGAGACTACCGCCAGGTCAGTGTGCCCTCCTGGCAGTAATTTCAGATTTGGCGCACGCCCATAACGCGTGGATGAATTATTTATTTATTTCCTCCTACGAGCACCAGTTCCGGCGGTAAATGGCACTTGGCGTGCACCGATCGGTCACCACACGTGTAGCATGTGAGCCTTTACCGCTAGATCAATGGGTGGTGTTAAGGACTCAGGCCGGTTTTGGGCACATGATGGTTTCATTTTTCCCACAGGCCCTTTTCCCGTCCCATTTAAAAAAGCCCTTTTTTGTAGATGCGGTAAAAACTGTCCCGGCGCGCACCCAATACACGCACCTACACTACTGCAGGCTTCTTTTTATCACTGCTTAGTAAAAGGGCCCCCTAGTTAATGTAAGCAATTAAGATTTTTTCTGCTCTGGGGGACAGAGGTTCAAGCCTGAGGGATAAGTGGGGCACCTAGAACCTGATGAATACTGGCCCCCTTTGTCTATGCTTAATACATCTGACCCTTGATTGGTTGGATGAGGACTGAACTTAATAGACTAAAGTCTATTTTCAATTTAAGTTACCTATTAAATGTAACTTTTCCATAGATAAAGAATGAGAGACTTTAACATGCAAAGGTTGATTTTCCATGGTAGGCTGAGTAAGTAGCACATATGAGTTTATCTTATTGGGCAGACTGGATGGACTGTACAGGTCGTTCTCTGCCATCATCTACTATGTTATGTTATGTTACATAAAGTTAAATATTACTACTTTATGGATCGTTTCAGGTTACCACTCTCAGTCTGCACTTATTTGGCTACTCTACTTTACAGGTTTTGGCAGAGCTGTTAGAGAGAATTTCAGCCCACCACTATCTATATAGGAGCGAAGTTACTCATTTCAGATCAGATTCAATCAATGACCTCCAATTTTGGGTGCTGGAAAGAATCAGCACCCAGCACCGTTCTATAAATAATGCTCTAGGCTGAGCACCCTTTATAGAATAGCACGTAGCGCCAAATCCCATGCCCAAATGTGGGCTCCAGGACTTACACCTGCTGAAACCAGGTATAATTCCTGGCACCCAATTTGGGCATTTGCAGTATTCTATAACACTGTGCACCCATGCCATTACGGGATTTGGGCATGCAGTTTTATAGAACTGTGAGTACCAAGATGCTCGTGCAAATCCAACGTGGTGCCAGTTAACGTCAGTAACTGATTGTTAGCACCCAATTATTGATGTTAATTGGCTCATTACCCTATTTAGTTGCATGCGCATCTCGGGATCGCACCCAAATTTGAGTGCCCTTTATAGAATCCCCTTCTTACTGGCACCAATGTGTACAGTTACTATGCCATACTTGCTGAGATTGTATGGAAGAGACGTTTCTTCTGGGAAGGAGTGCAGCTTTAGTTACATAGAATTATATCAAATGGCTTTAACAATGGCTTCCTGTTTGATTTATCTTTGGAATCATACTAATCTTAAAATAAACCACTATGGCAGGAAATGGCACATGGTTGAAAAAAGCTTAAAGTGACCTTAATTTCCTGATCCAGTGGTTAAGTCCTCTGTAGGATTACACAAGTAGTACCTGTCCCAAGCTTTCTAGCCTGCACTGGCCAGAAATTATTTTGGTCACTGGAAGACCGTATGACACACAGATTCTAATTAAAGAAACTACTTTGGCATGATCATTTCTATGCATTTTGCCAAAGTAATACGTAAAGGGACATATGACAAATCTAAGTGTTGTTTAAAATCTCCAAAATATAGTATGATGTGTTCAAAGGCCCTAAACATACACACGAACCTGGTATGAAAAGTCTTTACCAAGTATGCACAAAAATTAGTGTTCGCACATGTAAATGAAAGAATCTCATCTGCAACTGAAGCTTTAGTAAGTGCATGCTTTCCTCTCTGTACTGTTTAATGTATACACAATAAGATCTAAAGGTTAACACCTGCCTCCGATTTGGTAATTACTTTTTACTTGTCTCTAGAGCTTTTAGCTGGATATTTTTTTTTGGGGGGGAGGGGGTTACTGATGGAGGACATGAGGCTGTTAGAGCAGGAGATGTAGTAGAGGACACAAAACAGGTGAAGACCAAGAAGAGTTTAAAATTTATTTAAAAAAGAAATTGTATATTCAAACCAGAAGTTCACTAAAGACAATTGAAGGGCTTATTCCAAAATCGTCTAACTCCAATGCAACTAATATGGCCTTAGTGGGTTTTGGAAATAAGTCCTTCAATTGTTTTTTCAAATATTATTGTACACTGCATATTATTGTAACTATGGCAGACAAAGGCCTACCCCAGAATTTCCAGTTCAATGCCTTGACTGCCATGTTTATGTTGAAATATTGTGTGACGTGTTCTGCCTTCTATATAGTCTCAGATGAGATGAAACACAGCCACTGAGATCTAAGATCTTAGGATAGATTATCACAATGCAGCCTCTTCCCAATAAAGGTTGGATGATTCTTGCTAGCCTCTTGTCTTCTTTTCTCTTCTGCTCTGCAGCCCTCTGTGATTGCTGGTCCTACAAAGTGTAGTTAGTTTGTACACCAGGGAAGATGGCAGTTCAGAAACAGTAGCCTTGGGGAATGGGATTCATGGTGGTTTTGTCAACTGTCTGATCTTGCTTTGCTGATATATGGTGATAAGAACAGCCATACTGGGTCAGACCAATGGTCCATCTAGCCCAGTATCCTGTTTCCAACAGTGGCCAATCCAGGTCACAAGTACCTGGCAGAAACCCAAATAGTAGCAGCATTCCATACTACCAATCCCAGGGTAAGCAGTAGCTTCCCCCATGTCTATCTCAATGTTTATTGCTGCCACTGTTCAAAGATGACTGCAGCCATTTTGAGGCTAGGTTCCGAACTGCTGTCATTATGTTATTGCTGTCCAAACACTACAGGGTTTTTGTAGATGGTGGGACAGGAGAATGCTGGTATCCTTCTGACTCAGGATTTCCCTCTCAGGTGTCAATGGCATAAACTTGCTAGGAATGGCAATTCTCCTCCTTGACAGTTTATCAGAGACATATATATTTGCTCTGGTCTTTTCTCTCATGTTAATGTCTTTTATCCTTTCACCTCCTCTCCTAGGTCTAGATGTTTTCTGCTTTGGTCCTCAACAGTGATAACTAGCTCTGCATTGCATCTTTCTTTATACTCATTTGCAGCAGTGGGGCTGAGAAAGGGAGGACGGCAACGCCTAGGTCTGGCATATGCATGCTATTTTTGTAGCAAATTTAACTGATTGAGTGCACGCTAAATAGTGTTCATGTCCTCTTGAGGTTACTTCCTAGTCCATGTGCTAAAAAACATATTGCATGTTAAGTGATGTTTTAATAAAATGCATGTGTATTTTTTCCAAATCCCCCTCATTTTATAACTTGGTACTTATTATTAGGCTCAAATTCACACAAGCAAAAAAAACTTTAACAAGAAAATCTGCACCCAAATGTTAAATATTTAATATGTGGATTAACTCTAGAAAGGGAAGCAATTGACCTGCACACACCAAAAAAGTGGAGAAAAAAGACCTCAGCGTTACCACTCAAACCAACAGAAGTTTAAGGCGTTGAGCACAGCACACCATCACAGGTCAGAAAAACACTCCACTTACTATTGTATACACCAATCTCTTCAATTCCCAAACACATGTGTGTCTACAGGTAAGAAAAATAATTCACAGTCACTATAATCCCAAGCAGAGGAATAATTCCAATCAATTTATCTCATTCTGTCTTCATACTGAATATCTTCTTATCTGCAACCAGTGAGTTCCCGATACCCGACAGGGAATCTCCATTTCGTTAAAACAGTGTCATGACCACTGTTCACTAAGATCCAGCAGTATGAAGACACCGGGATTTACAGTTAGTGTAATACCTTATGCCAAAAGTTGAGCGCAAATCGCAGGGCTACTTAGTATTCTATATAAGGTGACAATCGAGAAATGCCTGTTATAGAATACCATTCAGCGTGGACTTTTTTTGGTGTAAACTTTGAGCATCATTTATAGAATTTCCCCCTATACGTCCATCTGTCATATACACGCTGTGTAAGATTCACGCGTATTTACAGAATAGCACTTAAATTTTCAACATTTATGCACATATGTACACACACAGATGCATGTATGGGCTGGTATTCTAATCATTTATGTGTATATTTGACATGCAAATGTTGTTAACTATTTTATAGAAGTACCTCTAATGGGGGTAATAGGTTAGTACATGGAGGAATGGTTTGGGGATTTATCACTCCATAGTTTCCTTCTGCTTCTTTGGGCTTCCATCTCAATCAAAAGCAGGGCTTGGATCTGGAACCATGAACTTTCAAGCACAACCACTCAGGGGTTTTTCATGGGCTGTAAATCCTACCAATTACAATAACCACTTCCTTTCCCCAGTGAATGGGGGCTTCCTCCCATCAAGGGCATAGCCAGACTACCAATTTTGGGTGGGCCTGAGCTCAAGGTGGGTGGGCACAGAATTCCTTTCTTCCCCCGGCTCTAATGTCCCTTCCAGCCCGCCAGCCAGCCAACCAACCCAAAATATTAAATACTTGAGCCGGCAGGGATCCCCAATCCCTCCTCAGGCATTGAGTTCTCTTCCAAATAGCAGCCAATACTTGCCTCGAGTTGACGATGATGCCATCGAGCTGCACATGCTCGGAGCTTGTGCATGCACAAAACGTCTTCAGCCGGCAAGGTTTAAGGATCCCTGCCAGCCACTGCAAGAGTGCCACAATATTGGGTAGACCTGAGTCAGGGCCCACCCAGGCCTAACTGTGGCTATACCACTGATCTAGGGCTGTGAATACTGCCTCCGTATTATCCCCAGCCAACCCAGGGATTGGAAGAAGTGAGCAGGGAACTGAATATTGAGTCCCTTAGTATGGCAATATGCTACACTGCCACTGAGCCACCAAGTCAGCCTAAGCATGTAAAAAAAATTAAGTTCATTCACTCGATTTTTATATAATTTCGTCAAACGCAAGTATACTCATCCCTGACCCTCTGTACACTGAGATAGAAATGTAATTATTTTGCCAAGAATTCAGCACTTGCCATGAGAAAGATGTAAAGATACAGAAGGTGCAGTTAGGAGCAAAAGCGTAGAGGGTGATTCAAAAAGATTGGGGGGGGGGAGAAAGAGATAAGAAAGAGAGAATTAATTGTATCACAACAAAGAAGATCAAGAAAGGTTAAGAATTCCTCCTTGTAAATGCTCTGAATGAGGGACGCGGTTTTTTTGTTGCTTTTTTTAATCTGACCTGCAAAACGCAAGGTGTCCTCTAATACAGAAACCTTCCTTTCAACGAAAACTCAGCCACTCTGTTTCAGTGACACACAACACGAACCACAAGTGGAAAAATTGCACTGCTCAACAAAATGTAAATTCCAGAAGCAACACCTAATTATGTTCGAAAACACAATCTTCCTGCTATTAGCCCACACTGACAGCTTCATAATCACTTACACTGAAGAATGGCAGAGTATTTAGCTCAGGGACTGATTGCTGGGGGTTCACAATAAACACATTAATCACACCAAGTGTAGTGGCTTCTTATAACTGAACTGCACTTTGCAGATGCCTGGAACAGGTCATTCCCAACAGGCAGTATCAGTTAACAAATTGTCTTCTTGCCAGGCTATCAGGGAAATAGAAATTAAAGCTTTACATGTAGTTTTCCTACTCTTGGAATCATACAAGCGATGGATATACCTTATTTCTAGAATCATTAGAAGAGACTCTAAAATATCATTGGTAACCGAGAAGCAATAAAAAAAATGCTTCAAATATGTATTTGCTTTAACTCAAAACCCCCCACCCCAAAACATGTTTTCTCTGTCTTTTCTTTAGGCTGTAAGCTTCAAGAAGCAAGGACTGTATTGTGTGTATTTGCACTTAACGGCACAGTACAAATAATAATAATTATTATAGCATTATCCGAATTTTCTTCCATGCCACATGATAACATATTGCCAGTTGATCTAGAGCAGAACAGAATAACTTGCGATTTTGAAAACTGTTAAAGATGTATATGTTCACCCCAAGGGTATGTGACACTGTAGGTGAACCTTTAAATGTGCACCCTCTTGCCACTCCCAGAGGACCTTAATGCCATACATCCCACCCCCCCTTCTCCTCCGTACCCTGCCCAGATAGCCAGCATCTCTCCTGCCCCCTCCCTAAATGGACAGTATCTTCCCTTCCTACCAGTCCAGGTAGCCAGCATCTCCTTGGACTCTTGTACTTCATCTCAAACTCACTTTCCCTCTTTCACACCATCTCTGGATTACGCTGTCATCATCTCTGTCCCTTCAGCTCAGCTGCAGGGTTGCCTTTGATGCCTCTCTCTCCTTTTCCGATCACATTCAAAATATTGCTACTTTATTTATATCACCAACAAAATTTAGAATTAACATATAGGCCCTTATTTTAGGAACCAGAGTCATGATTTACACCTGTAAATACTAGAATTTACACATGTACATTCATTTGTATATTAATTTGTAAACCGTTCTGATTTACTTTTGTAATAAGCGACGGTCTAGTAAATGAATAAACAATACACATGTAAGCTGGTATTTCATCAGTTACGTGTGTAAGTAGCCATGTTTCCTCTGTTGATTTTTACCACATTTATCTTTGTAAAACGGATGATCCCACCGCACATGCCATCATATGCGCATGCATTCCTGCATATATTTTAGAAATGGTTCTACATTGGCCGATCCTGTTCTAAAATACTACCGGAACTATACATATCCCAACCTGGACATATCAATTTTGATTTCTATGTTCTATCTAAAATAGGGCTGTAAAAAAAGCAATTCTATTCTGGGCATGTGCAGTTAATGTTATGTTATGCTTTTATAACCTGCTATGTCCCCAAAATAGAGTTCAGAGCGGGAGTACATCATGGAAAGGCTGACCAATACTATAAATATACTATAAATCATTTCTATAGCCCTACCAGTCGTATGCAGCGCTTCACAATTTAACATGAAGAAAAAGACAGTCCCTGCTCAAAAGAGCTTACAATCTAAATCAGGACAGACAGACAGGACAAACAAGGGATAAGGGTAGGACAGACAGATAGGACATATGGGGAAAGGGACTACTGAAGAGAGGAAGGCAAGATAAAGGTTACGAGTAGGTGACAAGTTAGGAATTAAAAGCAGCATCAAACAGGTAAGTCTTTAGCCCGGATTTGAAGGCGACCAGGGATGGAGTTTGACGTAATGGCTCAGGAAGTCTATTCCAGGCATAAGGTGCGGCAAGATAAAATGAACGGAGTCTGGAGTTAGCGATGGAGGAGAAGGGTACAATTAGGAGAGATTTGCCTAGTGAACGGAGTTCCTGGGAAGGAGTGTAGGGAGAAATGAGGGTGGAGAGGTAGTGAGGGGCAGCAGAGTGAAATAAGCTCAGTAGAAAACCTAGGCATAGGCAATAACAAGAAGTCGGGATTACAGTGTAGCAAGAGTAAGCAAAAGCCAATAAAAGAAATCATATTAAAAAATATTTACATGTGCGTAAGTAAACAGGAAAGCTGCACCTATGTGCATGAGTGCACAATGTGCAATTTTCTATAAGGTAGTGCCTAGGCCCTGTAGCATGTACTGTGAGGGGCCGTATATGTGGGCAGAGCAAGGGAGGGGCATCAGCGTGTCTCCCATTAACATATCAGATTAATTCTGGCACCATAGGAAATTAATATATTTGCTCAACCTTTCTACAAGATTACATAACTCAGATGTCAGTCACATCTCCATCTGTTCTTTGATGAAGAGCAGGTCACTCAAATGCCACTGCTGACTTTGGGTCTATTTAGCAAGCTGCATTAACAGGGTTTCTGTAGCAATTAATACCCATTAATTGCCACCAGCACACACTAAAACACATTAATACAACTTTTAATGACCAAATAATAATGCATTACATCATATGCAAATACATGCAAAGTAGTTTAGTACTATGGGGGCCTTTTACAAAGCTGCGCTAGCGTTTTTAGCTCACGGGAGTAATCAGCTGGAGGTAAATGCTGAGACGCCCATTATATTCCTATGGGCATCTCAGCATTTACCGTGAGCTAAGAACACTAGCACAGCTTTGTAAAGGGCCCCCTGTCTAAAAGAGTTAATGCAGCTTACACTAACCCTTTTACACGATATTGGGCCAGAAAATTAACTGCCCCTCTGAACGTGTACTGTACACCTCCCGGAAGTATCCGATCCCTAAGGTGGGTGCCAATGCTCTCAGGCACCTTCTGAAAGGCCAGCACCTATCCCAAAAAATATTATCCAACCCCCACAGCATCCCCAGCAGATAATAGTATCAAAATTCCTGTTGGGTCAGTGCCCCCACCCCAACCACCCAGCACTCAAGCTGGAAGGTTTATCTAACAGCTCTGTATAGATAATAATCCAGGGGGTGGTGGAAAACCTTCCACTAAGAATCTGTATCCAGCTCTATAACAATGAAAAAAAAAAATCTCCCTTATGATCCCAACCCCAAACATAATGCTTAATTTAAAATCCTCTAAAAATTATATTTAAAAAACCTCTTTAACCCTACCCACTGCCCACTTGTTTTTCTTCTTGTTGCTGAGAGAAAATGATCACTTCTGAGATCCCTGATGATCCATTAATATATTCTTATTTTTTACTTAAACCTCCCATTAAGTATCTTTCAAAGGTAAATATCCCAACTTCGGACAATCTTTCTGGTTAGCATCCCGCTCATGGAAGTGAGTCGTCTCCTAGCTTGTGAAAGCTATGACTTGTCACGTCAGCTGAAGTGGCATCGTCGGGCCTGGATTGATGTCACTGCCAGCTATTAGACCTCCAAGCTGATCCTATCCTTCCCCCTTCCTCCCTGTTCTTCAGGGTCCAGGATTCTGAGGGTAACTCCCACCTCCACCCCTGAATGCCCATCTCCTCTACCATCAGGACCAGGTCCAAAATAAATCAAACTCTTATGTTCCCTTTACTAACTTAGTGGCCCTCCTTTGTACCTTTTTAAGATTTTGGATGTCTTAAATTCCATACTTCAAATACTCCTCATTTGAGGTTATCTTCATGTACGTGTCACAACAGAGAATGATGTTATGGACAGAGAAACTCTAATAAGCCATTTACCTGCTTGGGTTTCTGTGTCACTAAAAGCTTTTTTATGAAAGCCTCAGCTGCATGGATTTCAATCAGACCACGTCATATCAGGGCTCTATAACAGCTTACCAATGTTTTCAATATATTTATTCTGATATTGTTTAGTTTGTTTAATTCTTGGATAAGGTCATTTAAAGCCCCAAATCCCATTTGCAATGATATCTTGCAGACAGTCTGGCAGAAAACGGAGACTTCACATTACTCAGATATACTATAAGACATCATTAGCAGAAGTGAACTTACCCAATCAGATAAAGGGGGAAGGTCAACATTAAACCTGGAGCCAAAGCAAAGTTCTGAAGCTAACGTTGAAGCCCCTTCAAATTTATGCTTCAGCCCATCCATATCTATTCAGTCACGATCAGGGCACAGACTATAGAAGTTTGCCCAGCACTGGTTTTGCTTCCCAATTACCAGTGTTGCCAATCAATCTCTGCTAAGATTCCATGTATCCATTCCTTCTACTCAGAATTCCTTTATGTTTATCCCACGCATATTTGAATTCCATTACTGTTTTCATCTCCACCACCTCCTGGGGGAGGGCATTCCATGTATCCACCACCCTTTCTGTGAAAAAATATTTCCTGATATTACTCCTGAGTCTGCCCCCCTTCAACCTCAATTCATGTCCTCTAGTTCTGTCTCCGGAAAAGGTTTGTTTACGGATTAATACCTTTCAAATATTTGAATGTCTGTACCATGGAGGGGAATTTTTGATATGACATCTAAGTCTGGACGTTTTGCTAAAAATGTCCAAAATTCAAGTGGGGAATGTAGCCATTTTCAAAACAGAAAACATCTCTCTTTTTTTTTTTAATAGCTATTTGCTAGATGTTTTTGTGCTCTGTGCATTTATCTTTTTGGTCAGTGGCGTACCAAGGGGGGGCGGTGGGGGCGGTCCACCCCAGGTGCACGCCGCTGGGGAGGTGCCGCGCGTCTGTCGGCAATGCTCGTTCCCTGCTCTCTCTGCCCCGGAACGGGTTACTTCCTGTTCCGGGGCAGAGGCAGCAGGGAACGAGCGAAGCCGACAGGCACGCGGCACCCCCCTCCCCCCAGCAGGTAATGATGCACCCGGGGTGGTGTCATTTCGCCGGGGGGAGGTGTCCATCGTTTCGTCGGGGGGGAGGTGTCCTTTCGCCAGGGGTGGGGGGGTTGCTGCACCCGGGGGGAAGTGCATCGGCGATCTGCCCCGGGTGTCCAAGTAAAAAATGCACAAACTCAAGCCATTGGGCTGTAGCAGGAGCCAGCATTCTTAGTAGACTAGCCACACAGACATCCTAGGAAAGCAATGGGGCGCCATAGTGGACTTCAAATAAATGCTCCCAGGTACATATCTCACTGTTGTTCCCTTATCTTGTCTACTGAGCCCCTCCCCCCCCCCCCCAAAAAAAACCCTTATGATTTGAATGCACTTCTGATGGACTTCATAGAAAAATGTCTAAAAACTGGTTTTGAAAATACCAATTTGGACGTTTTTGTGAGAAAAACGTCCAAATGCAGATTTATGCCACTTTTTGAACATTTTTCTCATTTGAAAATGAGCCCCATAATAACCTATGTAAGTCTAAGTACTTTGAAAATAAGCCCCATAGAGGGGCATAATCGAAAGGGACGCCCAAGTTTTGTTGAGGACATCCTCGCAAAACATCCCGATCCAGGGGCGGGGAAACCTGTATTATCGAAACAACATGAGCGTCCATCTTTCGTTTCGATAATACGGTCGGGGATGCCCAAATCTTGAAATTTAGCTCATCCTTAGAGATGGTCATCCCTAGACATGGTCGTTTCTGATTTTCGGCGATAATGGAAACCAAGGACGACCATCTCAGAAACGACCAAATGCAAGCCCTTTGGTCGTGGGAGGAGCCAGCATTTCTAGTGCAATGGTCCCCCTGACATGCCAGTACACCAACCGGGCACCCTAGGGGGCACTGCAGTGGACTTCATAAATTGCTTCCAGGTACATAGCTCCCTTACCTTGTGTGCTGAGCCCCCAAAAAACCCCTCAAAACCCACTACCCACAACTGTACACCACTACCATAGCCCTTACAGGTGAAGGGGGCACCTAGATGTGGGTGAAGGGTGGCCCCTAGATGTGGGTACAGTGGGTTTCTGGTGGGTTTTGGAGGGCTCGCTGTTTCCTCCACAAAAGTAACAGGTAGGGAGGGGGTGGGCCTGGGTCCGCCTGCCTGAACTGCACTGCAGCCACTAAAACTGCTCCAGGGACCTGCATACTGCTGTCAAGGACCTGAGTATGACATCTGAGGCTGGCAACAAATATTTTTAAAGATTTTTTTTGAGGGTGGAAGGGGGTTAGTAACCACTGGGGGAGTAAGGGGAGGTCATCCCCGATTCTCTCCGGTGGTCATCTGGTTGTTTCAGCCACCTTTTTGTGCCTTGGTTGTAAGAAAAACAGGACCAGGTAAAGTCGTCCTCCCTTTTTTTTCCATTATGGGTCCATGTGTTAGGCACGCCCAAGTCCCGCCTTTGCTACACCTCCGATATGCCCCCTTGAACTTTGGCCATCCCTGCTACAGAAAGCAGTTGGGGACATCCAAAATCGGCTTTCAATTATACCGATTTGGACGACCCTGGGAGAAGGGCACCCATCTTCCAATTTGTGTCAAAAGATGGGCGCCCTTCTCTTTCAAAAATGAGCCTGATAGTCTACTAATGTCACTGCGAGGGTGCAGGGCATTATTCAAAGTCATCAATTTTCTGGTTTGCCTGTAGTTTCTATCTTGATGCCAGTTCAGGTCATTTTTCTCTGACTTTTTCTACCAATTCTTTTTGCTTCTCACTCAGCTATGGTTGCCTATCTCCACAAATTGCTGCATTTTCTTGCCTAGAAAAATTAGTTTCTTGCAAATCCTGGTTTTCCTTTTCTACTTCCATTTGCAGATCGGAAAAGCCGCCATCATACATTTCCATCTGTTCATCTTTTTCTAAATTGACCATTTGATTCACTCCCCAATGCTTCTAGTTCAGTTTCTGTAAAGACATTCATTTTAAGTACGAACCATCACTTTTCCATAATGGTTGAAAAAGGGTTCTTTTCCTTCTAGATTTGATGCATTCATTTTTTAAATCCTCTTGCTGATGGATTTGACTCAAATTAGCATCTCACGATCATCCCATTTTTAGCAATAAGCCATTTTTTTTGCTTGTCTTCCAGTTCTTTACACCTGTACCTCTCTTGTCATCTGATGTCCAGAAGTCATAGCATCAAGTGTGGCCCTTGTTAACCCTGGCGATAGCTGATCCAGTACAGAATGTTGGTTTTGAGCTTTCACTATTGTAAATGGATTGTAGGTGCACTTAGTTTAAATCCTGTTGAGACCTTCTGGCTTGAGTAACCCTTCCAGGAGCAAGTTCCCTACCAATATAGCTCCTAACATCATTGGACCTCAAAATCTCCACCACCATATTTCATGACAGGGATGATGAAGATAATGATAATTATAATAATAATTATTATTATTATTGGAGTCAATATTCAAAAGGGTTTAACTGGGCAGGAGAAGCTCTCGATATTCATTGTCACTTAACCAGTTAGTGGTGCTGAACATGCCTGCTAACTGATCATCCTCTAGCTGTCTAGGTTAGGGGTGGACAACACAAAAACAACACAAAATGCAATCTCTGCAGCTCACACAGAGGAAAATAAAGTCACAGTGAAGATGACAATGAAACCCGTAGAGCCTGTAATGGTGCTGTAAAAACTTTAATAAAATAAGGCACGACTCGACACGGGTCTGTGTTTCGGCCAACCGGACTTCATCAGCAGGCTATGAGAAACATAAAATGCATACATCTTAACATACTCAGAAAATAAAATCATATTTAAAAAGATAAGATACCTCAAATATTTTACATAAAATGCAGATAGTGGAGGATAATTCATGGGAATATATATGGAATAATCCAACATTCAACTAATAAGGTGAGTGATTAATTTAGACACCCACCGTAGTGAGACAAAAAGATGCAAACCTTTTCTTTGGGAAATGTTTGACAATAAAAGACATTCCATATACTTGTAAAACTATAGTGAGACTGCTCCAAGAGTGTTGCAAAATGAAAATTGGAGCGTAAGGCAACACGATTTGATCCATTCCATATAAACCCAGGCGACCCTCAGGGGGAGGAATGCTGGCTTCGGCCTAACCCCTGGTAAGCCTTTCCTCAGCTGAGAGGTGCCCACCTCTACCACCGGCTGCCTTTCAGGTGCTGTGGAGGAGTTGCAGCTCATCTGCATATCCTTACAGCCTTCTCCGGGGTGACACCCAGGTCCACCCCGATCCACTCAGGGCCTCCGCTCTTTCTCTTTGTATCTAATCCTTTTCCAGTTGCTAAAGTACCTTAATCATTTATGGCCCCTATTCACATTCTCTTCCTAGCTCTGTCCCTTCCTAATCTTTTCCCTCACCCCCTACCTCACTCCGCTACAGGAACTCACTTCCCATCCATTGATTTCATCACCTCACCTTCTCTCCTACCCTCTTCCTCCCTCTTGGCTTTTAATCTCCGTCTCTTTCTTCCCTCCATTTTGCCTTCCCCATTCCACCTAAATACCTCTCGCCTTCGACGCCTTCGTGGCCACACCTCTCCTACTCTCCTCCGCTCTCTTTTACTCCTTCTCTTACTCTCAGCTGGTGACATCAATCCCAATCCTGGCCCTCCTCACCAACTATTATCCAAACTCTACAGATCTCACCGTGACCTCTCTAACCTCATCTCTATTCCTCTACTCCCCTCCTCTTCTCTGCCCTTCTCTTGCGCCCTATGGAATGCTCGCTCTATCTGTAACAAACTCCCCTATATCCAGGACCTCTTTATCTCGCGTCACCTCCATCTGTTCGCCATAACAGAAACCTGGCTCTGCCCTGATGACTCTGCTTCAGTCGCAGCCCTGTGCCATGGCGGTTATCTATTTTCACATACTCCTCGCCCTGCTGGCCGTGGGGGCGGTGTTGGACTACTTCTCTCTCCCTCCTCCAGATTTCAACCCCTTCTTCCACCTCAATCTCACTGTTTTTCCTCCTTTGAAGTCCACTCTATCCGCCTTTTCTCTCCCCTGCCTCTTCGAATAGCGGTCATTTATCGTCCCCCTCATAAGTCCCTTTCATCCTTTCTCAGTGACTTTGATGCCTGGCTTGCCTTCTTCCATGATCCTTCCTCCCCCTCTCTCATCCTTGGTGACTTTAATATTCCTGCTAATGATCCTTCCAACTCTTATATTTCCAAGTTACTCACTTTAACGTCGTCCTTTAATCTCCAACTATGCTCCACTTCCCCCACTCATCAAAATGGTCACTGTCTTGATCTCATCTTCTCCTCCAACTGTTCACCTTCTAGTTTCCTTGCCTCTGATCATCCCTCCTCTGATCACCATCTTATAAGTTTCACACTTAAATCTCCTCCCTCCCAGTCCCGTCCTATCCTATCTAATTTATCTAGGAATCTTCACGATATTGACCCTTCATCTCTATCCTCCCATGTTTCAAACCTCCTCTCTACTGTGGCACCATCCACGTCTGTCAACGAGGCTGTTTCTTCTTACAACAATACTCTATCCTCTGCCTTAGACACTCTTGCACCTTTGATGACCCGCCCTGTAAGGCGTACAAAACCCCAACCTTGGCTGACTTCTAATATCCGCTACCTACGTTCCTGTACCCGCTCCGCCGAACGCCTCTGGCGGAAATCTCGGGCCCTTGCTGATTTCTTACACTTTAAGTTCATGCTGACCTCCTTCCAATCTGCTCTTTTACGTGCCAAACAGGATTATTATATCCAACTGACCAACTCTCTTGGCTCTAATCCTCGACTTCTCTTCACCACATTGAACTCTTTCCTCAAGGTGCCCCCTCCCCCAACTCCCCCTTCATTATCTCCTCAGACCCTTGCTGAATTCTTTCACAACAAGGTTCAAAGATAAACCTTGCTTTCTCTACCTCACCACCTCTCCCTCCACTAGTCCGTTCCCCTCTCTCTCCTTCCCCTCATTCCCTTTCCTCCTTTCCTGAAGTTACTATTGAGGAAACTACACTTCTCCTTTCTTCCTCAAAATGTACCACCTGTTCCTCTGATCCCATTCCCACCCACCTTCTTAATGCCATCTCTCCTACTCTTATTCCTTTTATCTGTCACATTCTCAACCTCTCACTTTCCACTGCGACTGTCCCTGCTGCCTTTAAACATGCTGTGGTCACACCTCTCCTTAAGAAGCCTTCACTTGACCCTACTTGTCCCTCTAATTACCGACCCATCTCCCTCCTTCCTTTTCTCTCCAAATTACTTGAGCGTGCTGTTCACCGCCGCTGCCTTGATTTTCTCTCCTCACATGCTATTCTTGACCCATTACAATCTGGTTTTCGCCCTCTCCACTCAACCGAAACCGCGCTTACTAAAGTCTCCAATGACCTATTACTGGCTAAATCCAGAGGTCAATATACCATCCTCATTCTTCTTGATCTTTCCGCATACTTCTCGATACCCTGTCCTCACTTGGATTCCAGGGCTCTGTCCTTTCCTGGATCTCTTCCTACCTCTCCCTCCGCACCTTTAGTGTTCACTCTGGTGGATCCTCTTCTACTTCTATCCCTCTGCGTGTCGGCGTACCTCAGGGTTCTGTTCTTGGTCCCCTCCTCTTTTCTATCTACACTTCTTCCCTTGGTTCATTAATCTCATCCCATGGCTTTTCCTACCATCTCTATGCTGACGACTCCCAAATCTACCTTTCTACCCCTGATATCTCACCTTGCATCCAAACCAGTTTCAGCGTGCTTGTCTGACATTGCTGCCTGGATGTCTCAACGCCACCTGAAATTAAATATGACCAAAACCGAGCTTCTCATTTTCCCCCCCAAACCCACCTCCCCGCTCCCCCCGTTTTCTATTTCTGTTGATGGCTCTCTCATTCTCCCTGTCTCCTCAGCTCGAAACCTTGGGGTCATCTTTGACTCTTCTCTCTCCTTCTCTGCTCATATCCAGCAGACCGCCAAGACCTGTCGTTTCTTTCTTTACAACATTCGTAAATCCGCCCCTTTCTTTCCGAGCACTCTACCAAAACCCTCATCCACACCCTTGTCACCTCTCGTTTAGACTACTGCAATCTGCTTCTTGCTGGCCTCCCACTTAGTCACCTCTCCCCTCTCCAGTCGGTTCAAAACTCTGCTGCCCGTCTCATCTTCCGCCAGGGTTGCTTTACTCATACTACCCCTCTCCTCAAGACCCTTCACTGGCTCCCTATCCGTTTTCGCATCCTGTTCAAACTTCTTCTACTAACCTATAAATGTATTCACTCTGCTGCTCCCCAGTATCTCTCCACACTCGTCCTTCCCTACACCCCTTCCCGTGCACTCCGCTCCATGGATAAATCCTTCTTATCTGTTCCCTTCTCCACTACTGCCAACTCCAGACTTCGCGCCTTCTGTCTCGCTTCACCCTACGCCTGGAATAAACTTCCTGAGCCCCTACGTCTTGCCCCATCCTTGGCCACCTTTAAATCTAGACTGAAAGCCCACCTCTTTAACATTGCTTTTGACTCGTAACCACTTGTAACCACTCGCCTCCACCTACCCTCCTCTCTTCCTTCCCGTTCACATTAATTGATTTGATTTGCTTACTTTATTTTTTGTCTAT
Source organism: Microcaecilia unicolor (assembly GCF_901765095.1). Lineage (NCBI taxonomy): Eukaryota > Metazoa > Chordata > Amphibia > Gymnophiona > Siphonopidae > Microcaecilia > Microcaecilia unicolor. The sequence continues at coordinate 181,712,710 of NC_044039.1, read as the reverse complement.
TAGATTGTAAGCTCTTTGAGCAGGGACTGTCTTTCTTCTATGTTTGTGCAGCGCTGCGTATGCCTTGTAGCGCTATAGAAATGCTAAATAGTAGTAGTAGTAATTTAGTTCCTAAACAAACTCTGCATGGTTTCATTGTCATATTCGCTGTGACTTTATTTTCATAGGTTAGGGGTGGGCCAGGATTGGAGTGTCAACTTTGCAGAAATTTTCAATCCTCTAACTAGCTAAGCAACCACACAAAATTAGGACAGCAAAACAGCTGTCCTAATGGGTGGGTTAATCGGGCCCCAGACTGAATATTAGCCGATGCCCAGTTAATTTCTAGGTCGACGGACATACCCAGATATTCAATGCCGGAAGCCACGCATGTCCTAGCGCTGAATATCTGTGCTTAGTTCAGCCCGTGGCTGACAGCAGCTCACCAACCTAGCACATAACACAAACAAAGATTTGTCTGGTATGATTGGAGAATTTCCAGAAGCTCGTAAAATGTAGCTTGGACCAAGCAAACCTGTTTTCTGTAAGTCCGCTGTTGTAAAATCTGAAATTTAAAGGTTTTATAGAAATTTGTCCAGCCTTGGTGTAATGCTGCCTAAAGCTTCTATCACAATAGGGATAACTTGGCATGGCTTGCTCCAGAGTCTTGCCATTTCTATTGTCAGGTCTCAATACTTCATTAATTCTTGTGTCTCCTGGTACTACAATGAAAATCACAGTATTGTTTTCGATTACTGTGACATCAGGTGTGTTATGTTCGAAACCCCATAAAGTCTTGAATTTATCATTTTCTATGACTTTTTACATGGTAATTATACCAGTATCTGTTGACTCCAAAGTCATATTTCTTGCACAAGCACAAGTGGATTATTGTAGCTACTCTGTCATGATGTTGTTAGTAGTCAGTTTGGACAATTTTGCTACATCCACTAAGCAAATGGTCAATGGTCTTATCTTTTTCATTACATAGGCTACATTAGTCAAAATATGTTGAATGTTCACTTTCATGCAGTTAATTTGTGAAGCTTGTTCTTGAGCTACAAACATTAATCCTTCCATCTCCATCCTGAGAGTACCTAGCTGCAGCCTAGTATGGTCCACATTATTCTCAATTTCTCTAACATATTGTCCATGTAAGGCCTTGTATTTCTACTTAACCACAGTTAACCAAACAGTTATGAGTACAGAACTGAATAACAGGTTTCTAGTTCTTCAGTTCAGTGCTCATTTTCTTCTTTATCACCTTGCTGATGTTCTCCCTGCAAACTTCAATTAACATTTTCTCACTGCTGGTCCTGATGTAATCCTTCAGTCCTAGTTTGTCTTCCTGTACAGTCTAACTTGGAGCAGACACCAACCACCAATTTGTTTGTGATAAAGCCAGTCGATGTAGCTTCAGGGGTACAAGACATTATGTATTGTCATCAGCTTTTGAGTTTTCCAGTCCAGATCATCCAGTTCTAGTTGGGTTCAGTCTACAGTTCCAACTGTGTATCTGACTACTGGAATGGCCTAGGTATTTAAGGCCTTGATAGTCTTTCCTCCATTTAGCTTTGAATTTAGGACTTTCCGGACCCTCTTTAGGTATTCCGCTTTTGTTTTATCTACAACTGCTTCATTTAAGATGTTATCCAATTCTAAAATTCCTAGGTACTTGTAACTGCTGTCTATGGGCAAACAATTTTTCATTTTCAAATAGTATGCCTGTTTCTTCAAGTTTGCCCTTCTTTATACTGATCATCACATACTTGTCAAACTCAAAATCCATCTTTATGTCTTCACTGTAAATTCTTACTTTGTTTAGCAGTTATTCAATTTCAACTCTTGACATTCTGTAAAGATCATCCAAATACAATACATGGGAGATTTTTCTACTCTGTTTTGACACTTCATAGCCTTATTATTATTATTATTATTATTATTATTATTATTATTATTATTTGTTAATGCTTTAATTTATAACCTCTTTTACCTCACCAACTCCTTCCTTGGCAATTTCCACTGGGTAGGTCCAGTTGCAAACAAATCACTCCCCTTTTATTATATCACACATAGGCAAATACAAGTGGCAACCCTGTCAATCATACAGAAGAGGAGCACAGCAGTAGGCATAGTGAGCCCCATCTTGTAATCACTGGGACACTTCAGGACACACATCATATTCTCCCCTCCTCAAAAAAATTGGAAAGCAAATCTTTGATGTACGTTTTCAATTCTCAAAGGAACATAATTTTGATGGCATGGGAAATTAGCTCCCATGGTAATTGAGACCTGGGCCCTTAGATACAGGTGAAAAATAAAAAAGGTGGGAATATAAGCCAGGCTATCCAAAGAATGGAACCAATTTATCTTTAAAATAAGCAGAATTTAATAATTTTCAAACAAATAATAATATAACAATCACACTTTAAAATCGACTCGACACAACGTTGTGTTTCGGCTGGATAGGCCTACATCAGGAGTCTTTTAATCAAGGTGAACAATGAATTTAACACATCAAAGGAATATCACGAATAAAAGATTCCAAGGATAAAAGGTCTGCAGACAAGACCTTAAAAATGGTCAAGAAAATATTCGCCACACTGCTCCCAAGACAGACGAACCGCTGCTCAGGGTCATCCCACTCACAACCACAACTGTGTCCGGCACAAGGGAACCCGGACTACCAGGAACTCTTCTCTAACACCAGCCCCACAGTCTCCATCCGTCTTTTGTGGATTCTCTTCACGCCTCGTGGGATCTATTGAGTTCTCCACTTTTGTGGATTCTCTCTAGACCCTTAGATACAGGGACACAATGCATAAATCAAAAGAGATGTTTACTTATTTCATAAAGTTAACATATTTTAATTTTTTTCAAACCTAATTATTTTTTGCATTAACAGCTGAGGTATTAAATTGTACAATAGTTGTGTAGTGAGCACATAAGACAGTGCCATTCAGTAGCCAAAATCTGGAAGCAGTCTGAGCCATCAGTGTGGTTATATTAACACCATGAACACACAATCAGCAAAATAAATAACATTTTGCTATTTAGGCAAGGAAATTATAATCTTCATGTCTCCAATTACTCAATCCAGGTTTACATTGTTACAGTGTACTGAAAACTTTTCATCAACAGACTATTTAATTATTAGGAACTCGCTATTAAAAGTATACAGTGGTGGAAATAAGTATTTGATCCCTTGCTGATTTTGTAAGTTTGCCCACTGACAAAGACATGAGCAGCCCATAATTGAAGGGTAGGTTATTGGTAACAGTGAGAGATAGCACATCACAAATTAAATCCGGAAAATCACATTGTGGAAAGTATATGAATTTATTTGCATTCTGCAGAGGGAAATAAGTATTTGATCCCCCACCAACCAGTAAGAGATCTGGCCCCTACAGACCAGGTAGATGTTCCAAATCAACTCGTTACCTGCATGACAGACAGCTGTCGGCAATGGTCACCTGTATGAAAGACACCTGTCCACAGACTCAGTGAATCAGTCAGACTCTAACCTCTACAAAATGGCCAAGAGCAAGGAGCTGTCTAAGGATGTCAGGGACAAGATCATACACCTGCACAAGGCTGGAATGGGCTACAAAACCATCAGTAAGACGCTGGGCGAGAAGGAGACAACTGTTGGTGCCATAGTAAGAAAATGGAAGAAGTACAAAATGACTGTCAATCGACAAAGATCTGGGGCTCCACGCAAAATCTCACCTCGTGGGGTATCCTTGATCATGAGGAAGGTTAGAAATCAGCCTACAACTACAAGGGGGGAACTTGTCAATGATCTCAAGGCAGCTGGGACCACTGTCACCACGAAAACCATTGGTAACACATTACGACATAACGGATTGCAATCCTGCAGTGCCTGCAAGGTCCCCCTGCTCCGGAAGGCACATGTGACGGCCCGTCTGAAGTTTGCCATTGAACACCTGGATGATGCCGAGAGTGATTGGGAGAAGGTGCTGTGGTCAGATGAGACAAAATTGAGCTCTTTGGCATGAACTCAACTCGCCGTGTTTGGAGGAAGAGAAATGCTGCCTATGACCCAAAGAACACCGTCCCCACTGTCAAGCATGGAGGTGGAAATGTTATGTTTTGGGGGTGTTTCTCTGCTAAGGGCACAGGACTACTTCACCGCATCAATGGGAGAATGGATGGGGCCATGTACCGTACAATTCTGAGTGACAACCTCCTTCCCTCCGCCAGGGCCTTAAAAATGGGTCGTGGCTGGGTCTTCCAGCACGACAATGACCCAAAACATACAGCCAAGGCAACAAAGGAGTGGCTCAGGAAGAAGCACATTAGGGTCATGGAGTGGCCTAGCCAGTCACCAGACCTTAATCCCATTGAAAACTTATGGAGGGAGCTGAAGCTGCGAGTTGCCAAGCGACAGCCCAGAACTCTTAATGATTTAGAGATGATCTGCAAAGAGGAGTGGACCAAAATTCCTCCTGACATGTGTGCAAACCTCATCATCAACTACAGAAGACGTCTGACCGCTGTGCTTGCCAACAAGGGTTTTGCCACCAAGTATTAGGTCTTGTTTGCCAGAGGGATTAAATACTTATTTCCCTCTGCAGAATGCAAATAAATTCATATACTTTCCACAATGTGATTTTCCGGATTTAATTTGTGATGTGCTATCTCTCACTGTTACCAATAACCTACCCTTCAATTATGGGCTGCTCATGTCTTTGTCAGTGGGCAAACTTACAAAATCAGCAAGGGATCAAATACTTATTTCCACCACTGTACATATCCATAATGGCCTAGTGGTTGGGGTGGTGGACTTTGGTCCTGGGGAACTGAGTTTGATTCCCACTTCAAGTCACTTAACCCTCCATTGCCCCATGTAAGCCGCATTGAGCCTGCCATGAGTGGGAAAGTGCAGGGTACAAATGTAACAAAAATTTAAAAAATAAATATAAAAAAATAAACACATTTCTAGCAACAGTATATGATGGATTAGAACAGGGTTAGGCAACCTTGGTCCTTGAGACTGCAACCCAGTCAGGATTCAGGATTTCCCCAATTAATATGCATGAGATCTATTTGCATACAATGGAGGCAGTGCTTCCCAGTAGATCTCATGTATATTCACTGGGGAAACCTTGAAAACCCAACTGGCTTGCGGCCCTTGAGGACTAAGGTTGCCCACCCCTGGATTAGAATATAGTATGCAGATCCCATAATTTAGCAAGCACATTTTACACACGAGTCCATAAATATTGTCCAACAAGCTGGATCCTTGACATATGGCCCATCTGTAATAAAGCAGAGATAGGAGACAATACTGCAAGATGAGTCCTGGAGCATCAGTCCTGGTCTTCTCATATATGACTATCGTTCATATATGAGAAGACAAAAACAAAAACACCAGAAATAAAAAAAAGTTTATTAGGGATTTGATATATTGACCTTCAGAATATATCAGAGCAGTTTACAAATAATACTCAAAGTGGAAAAGAATTCTATCAAATCCAAGAATAGAGGAAATGAGAGAGAAGCATATGCATTCCAGGGCAGAAGGCTGGGCACTACCGCACAGTTTCTAGGGAGAGAAAAGCTACTGCAAAGAGGTGCGCCTTGAGGAGGGCCTGAAAATGGGGGTAGGATTGTTCTGCATGAAGGTCAAGTGGAAGAATATTCCAGAGGGAAGGGGCCACACAAAAATATAACTGAATGGCAGGTAGACTCCAAGTGAGAGCAGCAGATAGGGGGAAGGGAAAGATGATAAGAGAGGGCCAAACATAAGGACCTAGATGGGGTATATGGGGTAAAAAGGGAAGATAGATAACTGTTTTACTTCATTCTCTTGCATCGAATTAAAGAGTTTAATTACACGTTGAGTGAAGAAATATTTTCTCCGATTCATTTTAAATTTACTACTTTGTAGCTTCATTGCGTGCCCCCTAGTATTTTTGGAAAGAGTAAACAAGTGATTCACGTCTACCTGTTCCACTCCACTCATTATTTTACAGATCTCTATCATATCTCCCCTCAGCCGTCTTTTCTCCAAGCTGAAGAGCTCTACTTTTGCCTTTCCTCATAGGAAAGTCATCTCATCCCCTTTATTATTTTTGTTGCTTTTCTCTGTACCTTTTCTAATTCCACTATATCTTTTTTGAGATGCGGTGAGCAGAATTGAACACAATATTTGAGATGTGGTCGCAACATGCAGCGTTACAAAGGCATTTTAATGTCCTCATTTTTGTTTTCCATTCCTTTCATAATAATACCTAACATTCTATTTGCTTTCTTAGTCACTGCCGCACACTGAGCAGAGGGTTTTAACGTATCACCCGTGATGACGCCTACATCCCTTTCCTGGTCAGTGACTCCTAACATGGAACCTTGCATTACATAGCTATAATTTGGGTTCCTCTTTCCCACATGAATCACTTTGCACTTGCTCACATTAAATGTCATCTGCCATTTAGATGCCCAGTCTCCCAATCTCATAAGGTCGTCTTGTAATTTTTCACGATCCTCTTACGATTTAACAACTTTGAATAACTTTCTGTTGTCAGCAAATTTAATTACCTCACTAATTACTCCCATCCCTAGATCATTTATATGTTAAAAAGCAGTGGTCCCAGCACAGACCCCTGGGGAACCCCACTAACTACCCTTCTCCGTTGAGAATACTGACCAATTAACCCTATTCTATGTTTTCTATCTTTTAACCAGTTTTTAATCCACAAAAGGACACTACCTCCTATCTTGCGACTCTCCAATTTCCTCTGGAGTCTTCCAGGTAGAGGCAAAGAGAACAGATAAATTGGAGCGAGCAAAAGGAGGGTTTAACTGTGGAGGAAATGTGTGGACCAAAATGAGGTTTTAATGAATTCTGTTAGAGCAAACAATTTGTAATACAGCAGTCCAAACTCCATCCGTTTATGTGAAAAAATAAAAAAAAAGGTTTCCAAAGTTCAAACAGGTAACTTTTTCAGACTGCTTATGGACCCATGACACGAAAAATCGGTCATTCTCAACATTTTAGATCTGCTACTTTAGGGGCCCTTTTACTAAGCCGCGTAGGCACCTACGCACACCCAATGCATGTCAATTTGAAGTTGCTGCCCGGCTACCACGTGGCCAGTGCGGTAATTTCATTTTTGACGCGCATCCGCTACGTGCGCCAGAAAATATATTTTTATTTTCTGGTGTGTGGTGAAAATCGGGCAGTAACTCTGACTTGACACGCTTAGGCAATTACCACATGGTTAACGTGAGAGACCTTACCACAAAATCAATGGGTGGCGGTAAGGTCTCAGACCCAAAATGGATGTGCACCAATTTTTATTTTGCCATACATCCATTTTCAGCAAAAATTTTAAAAAGGCATTTTTACAGGTGCGCTGAAAAATGGATCTGTGCACGCCCAAAACATGCGCCTACACTAGCGCAGCCCATTTTTCAGTGCACCTTAGTAAAAGCACCCCTGAGTCACCTTTCCCCAGAGACAGTCATATATGAGCATGGAATTTTTTTATATGGCATCCACTCCATCCAGGACTACCCAAGATCACTTGTGGTACAGGTGATAATGCCATCCAAGTACAATTAGTTTCCTAATTTTATGATAGCCTCCAACTTTGAGGTTATATTACCACAGTAATTTCATTTATCATTGTTTCTCCAGTGATTATTTCAAATGTAATAATTTCTCTGAGTCTGATGTCCTGCACGGACGTCAACTCAGCATGCAACAGAAGAACGAAGACTTTTTTCACTGTCTGTAGGACGAAGAGGACGTCAGCTGGCGGGATTGGAGTCCCCCACCAGCAAAACCGAAGGTAGGCGACGGCGGGGGAGGGTTCGCAGGGGGAGAGAGTCGTCAGGATTGGGGTCCAGGAGGAAATCTACGGGAGCCAGGCCCCCTCAGGCCCCACGTAGCTACGCCACTGTTGACCCTTAAGGTCCATCTAAGTAACTCTTGATCAAACAGAATGGAATGAAGGAAATGTCCATCTCAATTCAGCCCATGACAAGGAACAGAGCTAAGGTTTCTAGCAGTGCCGCATTCCTCCTTCCCTCCTCCCCTCCTCCACTGATCCTGCCGCTGCTACCCTACCTTCATTTGGGCTGAAGGAAGGGAGAAATCAACATAAGATGGGGCCTTCCAGCACAAGCCTATGCTCCAGCACTGCTACATTCCTCTGTCTCTGGCAACTTCATTGTGGGCCTGGCACAATACAGTTAGCAAGGTAAATGTGGCTGGGGAGGCTATCCTCCTGGCTGGAGTCCCACCACCACCACCAAACAACAGTGTCCCATGCCACACTTACTTTGTGTTGGGTCAACCCTACTATGCAGAAAAGTACATATATTGCTCACTTGGCATTTACAAGATCTAGTCCAATGCTTCTCAACCCTGTCCTCGGGGCACATCCAGCTAGTCAGATTTTTAGGATACTCACAATAAATATGCATGAGAGAAATGTGCATACTGAAGAGACACTGCATGTAAATCTACCTCGTGAATTTTCATTGTGGATATCCTGAAAACCTGTCTGGCTGGGTGTGCCTTAAGGACTGGGTTGAGAGGCTCTGCTCTAGCCCAGGGGTTCTCAACCCAGCTCTCGGGAAACACCTAGGCAGTCAGGTTTTTGGGATATCCACAATGAATATGCATGAGTTAAATTTGCATGTATTACCTCCATTCTATGCAAATCTCTCTCATGCATATTCAGACTGGTTTGTACAGATGCCTCCCCTGACATAGGTGCTATCCAAAGTGATGTGAGAAGACTGCAAGTCTCCGTTTAGCAGCTAGAGCTACAAGAGCTGCATATGCAGGACACAAGGACACAGTTTGGCTTTCCACAGTTAGTTCTCCTCAGCAGCATCTTATTATGGTTTTCTATCAAGGAACCATAAAGGACTTTCATTCACTTATATCTGAGAGAAAAATATGCACACATCACTCACCAGAACATCTGTCTCCAGCACATTGTTTCCCAGGTACCTGATTTTATTTTAATGTGCCATTTTAAGACTTGCTTGGTAGGCATGTATGCAGGTTACTCATGCACTGAGCAAGCAAATTGAACATCTGTAGGCAAAGGGAATAATAGGTCACAATGATATTCCCAAAATGCTACTATTCCACAAATATGTGGAGAATATCAAACAGACTTCCCCAGTTGGGAGCTTTTCAGTCTTGCTATTGTGTCATAGTTTTCAGCTGTCAGTAGCACTTAGAAAACAATGATGGAAATTTATAACCATCAGAGCTGTTTGTCTGTGAGACAGAAAAAGGGCAAACTATGAAAGTACTTTTCGGCACAAAGTAGTTCATAGAGCAGTGCCCAAGGAAAAGAAAAATGTATCTTGATTACAATAATTATAACTGAGTGTTCCCAGTTCTTCTGTACAGATTCGTGGCTGAATTATCATCTAATTTCACTGGTCTCCATCATCACAATTATCAGTCATTTATAATTAAGTGCCAACTTCCATTAAAGCATAAAAATATAAATATTTCTTGTAAAATAACCCCAAATGACATTTTGCAAACACTGAGCCTGCAAATAGGTGGGAAAATGTGGGATACAAATGCAGCAAATAAATAAATAAATAAATAAATAAAGTACAATGAAAAACATTTGAGTTATTTCTTATCAAGATAGAAAACAAAGAGTAGGGTTAAATGGTTAGTATTCTCAGAGGAGAAGGGTAGTTAGTGGGGGTTTCCCAGGGATCTGTGCTGGGACCACTGCTTTTTAACATTTATATATGATCCAGAGATGGGAATAACTAGTGAGGTAATTAAACTGGCTGATGACCCAAAGGTATTCAAAGTTGTTAAATCGCAAGAGGATTGTGAAAAATTGCAAAAGGACCTTACAAAACTGGAGACTGGGCATCCAAAAGGCAGATGATGTTTAAATGTGAGCAAGTGCAAAGTTATGCATGTGGGAAAGAGGAACCAATGCAAGGTTCCACATTAGGAGTCATTGCTCAGGAAAAGGATCTAGGCATCATCGTTGATGATACGTTGAAATCCTCTGCTTAGTATGCAACAGTGGCTAAAAAAGGAAATAGAATGTTAGGAATTATTATGAAAGGAATGGAAAACTAAATTGAGGACGCAATAATGCCTTTGTATCACTCCATGGTGCAACCTCACCTCAAATACTGTGTGCAATTTTGGTCACCGCATCTCAAAAAAAAATATATAGCAGAATTAGAAAACGTACAGACAAGGGCAACAAAAATGATAACGGGGATGGGATGACTTCCCTATGAGGAAATGCTAAAGAGGTTAGGGCTCTTCAGCTTGGAGAAGAGATGGCTGAGGGGAGGTATGATAGAGGTCTATAAAATAATGAGTGGAGAGGAATGGATAAAGGTGAATCCCTTGTTTACTCTTTACAAAAATACTAGGACTAGGGGGCACGCAATTAAGCTACTAAGTAATACATTTAAAATATTTCTTCATTCAACATGTGATTAAACTCTGGAATTCACTGCCAGAGAATGTGGTAAAAGCAGTTAGTTTAGCAGGGTTTAAAAAAGGTTTGCATAATTTCCTAAAACAAAAGTCCATAAGCCATTATTAAGATGGACTTGGGAAAATCCACTGCTTATTTCCAGGATAAATGGCATAAAATCTGTTTTACCATTCTGGGATCATGCCAGGTACTTGTGTCCTGGATTGACCACTGTCGGAAACAGGATACTGGGCTTGATGGACCTTTGGTCTGTCCCAGTATGGCAACACTTATGTTCTTTTGACTGAGATGCATGCTTCCCATGAACTATCAAAATCAGCTTTGCTTTATGTTTTTTTTTATTATTTTCAAAAGCCTGATGTCTTCAACCCAGACTTGCAGCATAGTGGAATTCCGTAATCATTGCCTGGCTGCTAACTTATTCTTTGTAGGGTAGTGAATATGGGAGGAGACAGTAAGAAGAGCACTGGCAAGGTCTCTTATTAGCTTTATTTTTTTTTAACAACATGAGACTATTTACACCCCATAGCTCTAATTCTAGTCAGAAGTGCATAGCACACTATATTCATACACTATTATGTGAAAACATTTTTATAGTGACAGAAGAGTCGAGCAAGATACAGTGCAATCAATCTCAAGCTACCGAACCAGCAAGGAAACAACAGTAATATCAATAAACTTATTAACAGGATATGTAAACAAACAAAATGTTTCATCCCAAACTGAAAATACCCTCGGTTCCCCCCCACCAAAGTAAACTCCCAGCCAAAGAGAAGTGTTTGTCACCTGTCGCCTGGTTTCTTGTGGCGTCCGGTGACCGAAAAGTTCAAAGACTGTTATAAGATGGCATTTTTATTAAAGAGACCGTGGCTTAACCAACAATCATCAGTCTTATAACAATGATTTTGAACGACACCCTAAAATCCCTCCCCCTGTGGCTAACGCCCCCTTCCAGCCTCAAGCACGATTAGGCTAGCATAAATACTGAACAGGACTTAACAATATAAGTACCTCCTGCACACTCAGAAAAGTAAAGTGCCCCCCCCCCCCAAAAAAAACCTATCCTACACTCCCTCCCATCCCAGAGAGTGAGAGTACTATGCAATAGACTACCAAACCTTCTCCAACTTGTCCAAAAGAAAATTCCACCACATGGTCATCTACTGAATGGTTTAATGCCTACCCTTAGAATATAAATATAAGAATATTATTTTTTCAGGGGGAGGGGTCAGCTTTGGGTCGCAGTAATAATGTTCCAAACTGTCATGCAGAGAGCCTGGTGCAATGTCTGGTTTATAACTGGATTGTATTGCTCACATTGTTATTGCATTTATGTATTTTGGAATCTACCTAGAACTGTGAAGTAAATACAAGAGGTTGGGTGTCATTAAATTAGTTTTCTTCAATGCGCATACTTTGTGTTTTCTTTTTTTTCTGTTATTTTTATTGATTTTTACCAGTGGCGTGTGGTGACATTTACAACAGGGGATTCAGTAAATGTGGCAAAACAATAAGAAGAGTTGGCAGCCCCTACACAGTACTTCCCACCCTCACAAAAGCAAGAGGGGCTCAGCAGCCCCAACATCATACCCCCCGCTCCAAAAAGAATACAAAGAGGAGCTTGGTAGCCCCAACATAACAGTTCCCGCCTCCAGCGGAGATAGTGGGACGCAGTGACCCTCAACAAAACACCACCTGTATCACTTCCCAATCTTCTTTTCCAATGTAAACTGTACCCACCAGCTTTTTTCTCTCCCTGTCTCTTTTATCTTTGCACATCCCCATACTTTTGTCTCCATCCCTTCACCCTCACTCCCCTGACCCTTATCCTGCTGTCCACTTACATCTCTTTTTCCCCCCACCCTTTCACACCCACTACCTTCTCTTTTCCTCCTATTGCCATACCCCTTCTCTTCCTATCCTGAACCCACCTCACACTCGCCTCTCTGTCCTTATCCCTTTACTATTCCCTCTTTGTGCCCTGAACTTCCCTCACTCTGCCCACCATCACTCCTGCTCTTCCTTTTACCCCCACATCCCTTCCTTCTTTCTTTCCATCCTGCCCCAGGCCTAACCCCATCTCTCTTGCCTCCCTAAACTCTCCCATCTGTACCCTGCCCTTTGTATCCCCTTTTGCTCCATTCCTTTTCTTAGCATTCCAAGGTCCAACCTCACCCCACACTCACCTGTTTGTGCTCCACTGCCCCCTTTCCCTCTTTTCCCTCTTACTCCCTAAACTTCCCTCTCTACCCCCCCCCCCTCCACCATACACCTGAGCAGGCCAAAAAAATTTAAAAAGGCATTGTACCTAGAAGGTCCCTTCTTCTCCTACCACCATGACCATGATGAACCAATCTCTCTTTTTCTTCCTTCAATGACCTATGAAGATGTTGCAGCTGAGGGGAAGGGGAAGTGGAAGAGACAGAAGACTGTAAGGGAAATGGTGCTTCATGCAGCTTCTCGGGGATCAGGTTGCCAATTTTTTGAAAGACAAGAACCACCACCTACCTCACCCATGACCTGCCCTCACCCCTGCTCCCATTATACCCTATGCCCTGCCCACCCTCCCAAAAATCAAACTGCTGTTAAGGCAGTAATATAGGATTCAGTGCTTAAAGGCCACATTAAGGGCTGGGGGGGGGGGGGGGTACGAAAAGTTGCACTCTTCAGTCCCCATTGAGCCATAATCCCCCAATATTTCCCCTATATGATATTCTGCATCCACAGAACCCCCAGCTTTCCCCCAGCAAGGAGTGCAGAGCAGAGCTAGACCTTTCCCTATAAAACTCACCATGCAAAAATATTTGATTCTAGTATAATCTCACTAAAAGTAACATGAATCCCTCAGAATCGAGAATCAATATTATGAAATAATACAACTCTACAAAAAAAGGCACTCAGGTCCTAAAGCAAATCCACTTTGCCAGTACTAACTTCCAGAAAAAGACCCTACCTTCAAAAAAGCAGTGATCTAAATATTACAGTGGCCCGCAGAACTTCAATACGTCTATTGGGGAAAACTGAACATGCCAAATTACTACAGATGGTTAAATGGAAAATTCATACTAAAAGAAGACCTGGTCTCATTCACACACCCAGAACACAGATGTTAAATTCAGAACAATGGACCACAAACTAGAAATACAACTAGAAATTAAACTGAAACCTCAAGAAGCTAGCATGTAGCCCAACACTGAGAAATAGAAAGAGATGCATTTCCCCCAGGCTGTGCAAAATATAACAATAGCAAATGGCAGCAATGGTGTTGAGGAGGGGGGGGGGCAACCAGGGCAATTGCCCTTGTCTGCCTGAAGCTGAAGGTGGCACAGTTTGGTAGTGGGTTTGGAGTCCCCTCCCAAATATCTGCTCTGAACTCCACCCATGTCTAACACCTGCTCTGGCATTGGTACATTCCAAAAACTGACATATTCTAATCATTATATAGAAAATAAAATTATTTTTCTACCTTTGTTGTCTGATCATTTTATTTTTTTAATTGTATTGGTCCCAGTCTCTGGTTTCTGCTCTCTCCAGTCTTCTCCTGCCAGTACATCCTGCCCTTTTGATACTTATTCTTTCTCCATGTCTATCATCCATCTTCCCTGTGTGTCTATCCTCTCCTCATGTCCCATATCTCCCCTCTCTATGACCCTATCTTCCCCTGTCCAGCATCTCCCTTCTCTGTCTTTATCCCTCCTCCTATGTTCAGCATTGCCCCTCTGTACCCCTAATCCCCCATATCCATCATCACTCCTTTGTGTCCCTGTTCCCGCCCTCCCAGTTCAGGATTGTCCCCGTTTCCCTACCCACCTATGTCCAGCATCACCCCTTTATGTCCTTATTTCTCCCAGTGTCTAACATCACTGCTATGTACCTCTCAATACCTCCTCCCTATATACAGCATTGCTCTTCTGCATACCCACCCCCCACCCCCCACACCTTATCTAGCATCACCCTTCTGTGGCATTGTATGCCTCTCTTTATTTATTTATTTGTTACATTTATACCCCACATTTTCCCACCTATTTGTAGGCTCAATGTGGCTTACATAGTACCAGAGAGGCGTTTGCAGACTTCGGTGAGAACAAATACAAAGTGATGTTATGGTAAGATAAAGTTCATGTGGCATGGCCACATTGGGGAAACGTACATCGGAAGAGTTGAGTTTTGTCCATTACGTACTTTAGTTTTGTTGTGTTGCAGGGATCAGGCATTTACGTTGGATCGGTGGGGTATGCCTTTTTGAACAGGTTAGTTTTTAGTGATTTCCGGAAGTTTAGGTGGTCGTACGTCTTTTTCAAGGCTTTTGGTAGTGCGTTCCACAATTGTGTGCTTATGTAGGAAAAGCTGGATGCGTAAGTTGATTTGTATTTAAGTCCTTTGCAGCTTGGGTAGTGCAGATTTAGATATGATCGTGTTGATTCTGATGTGTTTCTAGTTGGTAAGTCGATCAAGTCTGTCATGTATCCCAGGGCTTCACCATAGATAATTTTGTGGACCAGGGTACAGATTTTGAAGGCAATGCGTTCTTTGATTGGGAGCCAGTATAGTTTTTCGCGGAGGGGTTTTGCGCTTTCAAATCGCGTTTTTCCTACTATAAGCCTAACTGCCGTGTTTTGAGCGGTCTGGAGTTTCTTTAATACTTGTTCTTTGCATCCTGCATAAATTCCATAATATATAATATATTGTACATGTGCATTGTCAATATCCTGAAATCCAGACTGTCTGGGTGGTCACTGAGGAGCCAGGTTATACATCTTCCCAGAAAATTAAGCCCTCTCTGATCCAGCAAAATCAGAAGCAGTTCCAAGTCTCCATCCCCTGTCCCATTTTGAAATTTATTTTGGCTCTCTGAGATGTCCTACAGACAGGCAGGCAAACAGGCAGATAACACATTAACTGGCTTCCACCATGACGGTATTATTCAGTGAAAGAACTGATCCTAACGTTTATGCCTTATATTATTTCTGTCTGGCTGCGTACAAGTACTGAGATTTTTTTTCTTTATTACAATGAAACAACTGCCTATTGTTAACTAGTATTAGATTAAGGCTTGCCAGTGCCAGGTCAGGATGGAAGTACTGTGGACTTAACTGTGAAAAACAAGCTGATGGATGTAAAAAAATAAATGAGGTAATGCTTAGAAAGGTGCTTACAGCATGCCTCACTGTTTATTCCTCTGGGTTCTGGCAGCACTTAAGACAGATGCTTTTCACATTTCTGTTTAAGCCTCAGAAATCCTAGGGCCCAGCAGGCTGGAGACCAATCATCGCCATATTCCGGAAACCTTAAAAGATTGAAGCAGAGTGAGCTGCATTCTTAACCCAAGCTTTCAGCTCCGAGGATCTCTTATTATAACACACAATACAGTTCAGCACATACTACCCTATCATTTACAACGCCTGCTAGATGATCATCAGCTGGAATAGAAAGGCGGCATTTGGCGCTCAATGTGACGGACACTTGAAGTACAGAAAATATACCTTTATATATTCTACCTAAGTTCAGTCAGGTCACTTATCAAATCAAGGCAGCGATACAACAAAAGGTTTTAGCTGAGGTTTCTTTAATCCCATTAGTCTGTGACGAGCTGATGTGCAATCGATCAAGGATTTCCAAGGAATGAGCAAGGCCTGTAAAAGTTTATCACAAGTAACAAAATATAATTTACAATAATATCAGAGTATATTAAATAAATTCTTCAGTGTAATATTTCAAGGTTTTAAAATAGAAGGCCAGATTTAAGTTTTGGACAAAAGTGAAACCAAAAAAGGAAATACTGCGTAACCCCAATTGTCTGCACACTACAGTTGCAAAACAAAACATCTGCCCTCAAGGGCCTCATTTCCCGTAATTCTGAGAAAGGGAAAAGTCCTCAAAATAACAATGCAAGCATGAATCTGAAGGACTCTTGTTCAGGCTGCAAAAGCTTTTACACAAGTTTTCACTTTTTATTTTTGCAAAGGAAATGGCGGGAAAGTAAATCCTGAGGCAAAACGAGGAGATTTGGTTTGAAAAATGAGCCAAGCAATCTAAGCTTGGGAGGGGTGAGTAGGTTGTCAGGAAGGTGAGACCAATTCCCTGGTCTGATCACTATTTAGTATGGCTTAATTGTAAGGGATAATGGCAGAGGTTGAGGGAAGGAAAAGGGTGAAAGGAGTAAAGGAAGGTAAGAAGTAAAGTGGATTGGACCACACTGGTGGTAAGGCATATGGAATTAGGAAACAAGGAACAATTAATTGACTAAGTTAAAGAATGATATCATTCAGGTCCTTGCATAAAGCAGCTGTACCAGGACCCTAAGGAAAGAGACACAGGCAAACCCCAAGTCTCCCACCCCTAAGGGCCCAAAACACTCACCCTTTTCATAGTTTTACTAATATTTATACTATACCAAAAATACACTCCGGAGGCACCACATTGAGCTTTCTCTCTTCTTTTATTCAGCACAAGAAACAAGCCAAACAGTGTAAAAGCAATAAAAGGATCCTGGATAGATAAGATAAAGAGGAAAGGTTATGGTAAGGGAGAAGGAGTGAGCTGACTTCTCAGTGCATAACGTCTGCCCTCTGAATGCTAGCAACTACATGCTATATATATATATCCTGTGCGTACGTGACTGACTACCCCTTGCTAGAATGTTCTTTGACCCAGACTAGAAGGTCCCATTCTCTGAGATACCACCCCCCTTAGCAGAGATCAGGTGATTTACAAGAAATAAACAAAAAGAAAAGGGGGCATGAAACAGGTTGTGTAAACAGCAAAGGTCCCCAGACCCAACTGTCAAAAACTGCTCCTGACAATAATCTACAGTCCTCAGGCAATATAAATATTCCTATGCCTCTTGTATCTTGTTTGGCTCTGGACTGGTTCTTCTTATATTGTTTTTTCTTTTCTTTTTTTTTTTTTGCTGCTGTTGCCCTCCATAAACACAGCTCCTCTAAGAGGTAGACGGAGGGAAAGGACAAAAAGGAGGCTGCATAAACTGGAACAAGTATGATCGAATACCTAAAAAACAGAAAATAAAAAAGGGTGAAGGGAGACACATTGCTATTTATTAAATATTCAATTGGTGAAGAAAAAGTATTTGTGTGGGGGACTTAGAAAGCTGGAAATACACCCTGGCAAGATCTAAGGTTATGAATCAGCTGCTGGGAGTTGGAGATTAACAAAAGGAGGAAGTGGTGTCAGATTTTAGTTAGTTTCTTTTCTGTTTCTAAAACTGATAAGGGAAATCAAAGACAAAGTATGTGGTGAGTGAGAGATCACTTCAATTAAAGGTCAAAGCCAGAGCATTTACTATCATTTTTAGGGAAAGGCTCCAGTAGTTGATGGGAGTTTTGATTATTATGTATTTATCTCTAGATCCTACTCCAATAGTTGCTTGAAGAGTGTCTGGAAGCTATGTTAAGACTGGCTTTGGATTTGATTAATGCATAATTACAGCAGAGGTCTGTACCACTGCAGTTAAAGAAGATGGTGGGGACTCCTATTTTGAAGGAGGAGGAAGCAGACAAATCAATCACTAAGAATTTTGGACCAATTTTAAACCTGTTGATGCTATCAAGTTAATTGAAAAGGAGGTATTGGGACAGGTAGGTTCATTGATTGATGTCAAGCAGGCTGGTTTCAGGGTTGGAAGTGGCCTAACTCTTTTCTAAGTATTATTTACGATTACAATTCTTTATATGAATTGTCCATTTATGTAGGATATTTACATTTGTTGATGAGATTTTTTGTTTGTACTTTTTTTTTCTTTCTTGTAAACCATTCTGAGCCCTTCTGGAGTGCTACAGTATACAAGAACGGCATTTTGGATCAGATTTATTCACAATTGAGTGGTTCCAAAACCTGGTTCTGGAGGCATCCCAGCCAATCAGGTCTTCAGGATATCCACAATGAATATTCAAGATAGAGATTTGCATGCAGTGGAGGCAGTACATGCAAATGTCTCTCATGAATATTCATTGTAGATATTCTGAAAACCTGACTGGCTGGGATGCTTCCAGAACCAGGTTTGGGAACCACTGGATTAAGGGGATCTCAATTTTGCTACTGTCCTTTAATGTGATAGAACCAAGGGTGGCTGGGGAGTTAGAATTAGTAGAAACAGTTTAGAATGAATTTAATCCTTCCTGAAAGAAAGTGAAATCCAATGGAGAATGGTTGAAAGCTCGTTACTAGGCATGGAAGTTTCCACAGAATTCACCACCATCCCCCTTGTTCAGTATTCATCTACAATCACTGACAGAATTGGGTCAGACCTTTGAGTGACTTTGAGGCATATTTTCAAAGCACTTTGGGAGGCTAAGTTCCATAGGTTTCTATGGAACTTTGGGAGGCTAAGTGCTTTGAAAATGAGCCCGTTTCTATACTTATTCAGATGATATTCAATTACTAGTTCTACTGCATGGTGATGTGGCTTTGGTTACAGAATAATTAAAATAAATGTCTTATAAAAGTGATAGAATAACTGATAGAGAGTGGTTTACATTCCAGTTCTATATATAGCACTCAAACTTGCACACACAAATATGGGCACGTACCCAATTTGCATGTACAATTTAATTGATAAGTCAATTTGCACCAGTAATTGTTTGTAATCAATTATCAGCACTAATTGGAATTAATTAAAATTGACACATGCATCTTTAGGTCCCAGGATCCGTGTGTAAATTTTATGCGTATCCAAAAAGGGGGCACAGCCACGGGAGGGGCATCGGTGGATCAGGGGCATTCCAGGCACGCTGAGGAAATGGACCAGCGCACGTCCAAAACACATGCCTAGACCAGTGCAGGCCACTTTTAGGTGCGCCTTAGTAAAAGTGCCCCTAAGTGTGCAGAAGATATTCTGAGAAGTTAGAGAAACAGGAGATCCATGTTAACCACATGACTGGTGGTACAGTAATCCCCTGGGAAGAGTCAATGAGGTCATAGGGGGATGATGCTGGAAAGAAGGGATTGGCCCAGGGCAATGGTTCCAAAACCTGGTCCTGGAGGCACCCCAGCCAGTCAGGGTTTCAGGATACCTACAATGAATATTCATGAGAGGTTTACATGCAGTGCCTCCACTGCATTCCAATCTATCTCATGAATATTTATGGTGGATATCCTGAAAACCTGACTGGCTGGGGTGCCTCCAAGACCAGGTTTGGGAATCACTGGACCAGGGGTTCCCAACCCAGTCCTCTGGACACACCTAGCTAGTCAGGTTTCAGGATACCTACAATGAATATTCATGAGGTAGATTTGCCTACCAAGGAGCCAGTGCATGCAAAATTTAGCTCATACATATTTATTGTGGGTATCCTGAAAACCTGACTGACTAGGTGTGTTCTGTCCTCCAACAGCCTCGCACTAGTTTATAACATGATCCTAAAATGTGTGTAATGCTTTTACTGTTATTCTCATTTCTAAGGACTTTCGCTGCTGCAGTCTCTCATTGTAAGATACATGAGCAAGGCACTATGGGTAATGTAGTTCACAGGCAGTGCAGCCACACTTGCTTGGCTGTGCAAGAACTGTTACCACTGGTTGTGAGGCTGCCCAGACCTCCTTTCTCTCTCTGCCAAGCTTGGCTCTTTTGTTTTCCTGCTATCACTTCCTGTTCAGTCTTACTATCTCTGTCCTGAGAGGTCAGCCAGGTATGACCCTTTCCCTCCTATCTCTAGGACTACCCCCTTGCTACCCAATGGCAGGCTCTGTTCCCATTGGCCTCTATCTGCTCCTCCCTGAGCCTGTGTAAAGCTCCAACACTTCTTTGTCCTTTCAGCCACGAGGCATTTCAACACCATCTAGCCAGGGACATGGAGCAAACACCATCTTGCTCCAGACAGCTCTGTCCTGCTGAAAACTCCCTGTAACGAACCTGGTTTTTTACCCTGAAGATATCTCCTCCCAAATGAGATATTGCACATTCCATTCACCTAGCTTTGGACTATTTCTACCTGTTCAACTAACTACCTCCCCCCCCCCCCCCCCCCCCCCCCCGCAATACAACTACCTCTCCTCAGATCTCCACCTCCCACAGCCTCCAGATTAAGAAGTCTCTGTATCCTGAAGCAGCATCTTTGAACATTTATCTGTGAGTAAATTATCTGTGATTTCTTCAATAAAAGAGACTTCATAAAATAATAGAGACTTCAGGTGATTGCTGTGCCAGGGTTATACTCCATGATATTGGGGCTTCTAATTACCAAGCTCCAAGAGTCATGACAAGGTGTGTCCCAGGGACTGGGTTGAGAACCCTTGGATTGTTGAACAGATATAGATTTTGAATTTCATACATACTTTAAGCTATGGCTAGTACAGCAGCTTCATCCATACTTAAGACGAAATGCCTGTATGGTACTCTATTGTAGGTTTACCAGTAAAGTTAGCTGGAAAGCTGCAAGTGATTCTAAATGCTGCTGCCAGGTTATTGATGGGGCTAAGTGGCCCTGTTTACTAAGCAGTGTTGTAAGCATGCTAGCATTTTTCGCATGTGCTAAAAATTAGCACACACTAATGTTAAAGACATCCATATATTCCTATGAGAGTTTCTAGCATTAGCACATGCTAATTTTTACCGCGTTAAAAATGCTACCAACTCCTTAGTAAACAGGGCCCAATGTGTTTTAAGTTGCTTGTAATGATATTTTAAATATTGCAGAATAAAAGATCAGAGTTATGTACCAGAAAAGAGTCTGTGATCTTCGCAAGGGAATTTACTGATGGTAAAAGGTATGCGCAAAATGGTTTGGAAGGTTGCAAGCATATTGGATACTTGGAGGGATGGCATAAGCTCCTGGAAAATCTGTGAGATATTTCTAATTTGTTAACCATCAGGAAACATCTTAAAATATGTTTTTATTGCCTTGGTGGATTTAGGGGACCCAGCTAATATTGAGGGGTGGGAGATAGTGGTAATAGGAACTTTTCTCATATTTATTATTTATTTACCACATCTTTGATAAAATTCACCCACAGTGGTGCCCAGTAAGAATAAGCTGGACATAGGCAAAAGATAATCACTGCAGTAAAACTATTCAAACCAAATAGTATGGTATACTGTGCTACTTATAATGTCAACACAATACACATGAAAGCATTTTAACAAACAGCATGGGGTAATCAGATGTCTAGTTCTTGTCTTATGTTGTTTTATGGCTATATTTTAAATCTTTTGGAATGATCATACAAAGATACTAAGAAAGAAAGAAGGCCTAGCTGTGTTTTGTGTGTGTTTGTGCATGTCTATTGTCAACACAAAATTTGGAAGATATTTCAGGGGTGCATGAGTGGAGTGTTTTATTTTCCAGATCCACCCATCTGCACAGTTCAAAAAAACACATGCAGGCACATCCCAAAAGGTACATTGGATTAGTTCTAGCATACAACTTGTGTTACTTTCCAATGATCTCTATTCCTCCATGAATTGGGATTTAAATTTAATTACTTTCCTTTTCCAATCCAAGTCCAAGGCATGTTACAAGCAGGTACACAATTTAATTTAATTTTAAACTTTATAAACCCACATCATCTAAACATTCTAGGTAGGGTACAGAAAAGCATTTACAGTAGACTTAGAACAAAAAGCACAATACAAAGGTCATCAATATATAACATTTTGGCTTGCTGCAAGACTCCTTTAGGAGAATTCTTACAAGCCTCTAATTGATCTCAAATGACTTTTGGACCAACGATACAAAAAAAAAAATAGAGCCCTGTTATTCATTTAATCAAACCCTGTTCAACTGAGATTACAATCTACCTGAGGCAATGAAGTGACTTGCCCAAGGAGACAAGGAAAATCAGTGGGCCAAGCAGGATTTGAACCCCAGCCCATTACTTTAACCACTAGGCTATTCCTTCACTGCAAGCTGCTCATCTAATATATACCCCACCCCTCCTATTGTTGAACAGTTTTATATTATCTTACTTTCCTTTCACTGTGTATCCCACATGGAATTTTTCCTGTTGTGCTGTGTATGGCTTTTGTTTTCAGCTAACCTACTTCCTGAGTGGTATTAGATGACCTCCTTCAGATCAGGCCTTTCTACCTATGCTGGCAATGTAAAAGCAAAGCCTTTCTCTCTGTTCTGTGGCATCTTATTACCCAGCTACAGTACTTCACTCTTACAAAGACAGTGCTATTTAGCACTTCATTAGAATTCTTGTGCTAGTTTTCTTTCAGGTTTTGAAAATAATGCATGAATATTTTTCCCCATAATAAAATGTATTTTCCTTCTTGTGGAATCATTTTGTATACATGAAGAGCGTGACTAATGGTTACAGTACAACTTCAAAGAAGTAACATTGAACAACAAAGGTGCAGAAAGTATAGTAATGCATTTAAAATATTACACAAAACAATCTAACCCAGAAATAAACCTATTGTTACTGGGCATTCGTGGGAAAACTAGCTTTCATATGCTCCACAATGCCAGTTGCAAGATCAAGGTTTTCTGATTATTCATCCAATCATAGGATGAGGCATGAGAAGAAAATGTTAATTTTACTTATACAAAAAGTTCAAGGAGGCATCTCCCAAACAACAAATCTGTTTTTTATTTTTTTTTATTTTCAGACTATCTTAATTTGCAAGGAGTAGCCTAGTAGTTAGAACAAAGCTAGGCAAATATTGTGGCCCAGCCTAAATGACAGGTCACATTGTTGGGAGGGGAAGGGAATTCTCTTATAAATCTAGTCAAACAGAAAAAGCCCAAACTGCAGATATGGCTTTTGCTAGTCTGCAGTTTCACCATTCTTAGGAGATCTTGTAGTAAGCTACGGTAGCATTTTTAGCTTGAGGCAGACGCCAAGATGCGCATAGGACTATAATGGGTGTCTCGGCATTTACCGCCAGATTATTTCTACCGCGAGCTAAAAACGCTACTGCAGCTTAGTAAAAGACCCCCCCTTAGGTAAGAATAGTGGACTGGGAATGGAAGATCAAGGTTCAAAGCCTGCTTTCCCCCACCAACAGTCCTTGCAACCATGAGTAAGTCAAGTATGCACCAAAACTGCAAGATTTTGGGGGCAAGCAATTGTGATTTCAGGTAATTCTTGTTGTGTCATAGATAGCATAATAAAATAACAAGATCTTGAAACATACTAACTGAGTGCGAAGTAATTGTGGATTCTCTGCTATGGCTCCTCCCCTGTCCCAAAGGCTCAGAGGAATTGTGGTGAACTTAAAAAAATAACTATCTGAGGAAGTGAGAACATTACTACAGTAGCCTGTTGAATACAGCAGTCCATAGTGTGTGAATTTTCCCCCCTCATACATGAGAAGTCAGGACCAAGTTAAAACACTTTGCTCACTACATTCACTTTGCTATTTACTCATACATTTCATATTGGAATCAAATGGGAGCACATTAAGGGGAAAATTCAATAAATGGCACACAAAGTTAGGCACCAGGATGATCTGCACTGAGGGGTCCTTTTACTAAGGTGCACTGAAAAATGGCCTACGGTAGAGTAGGCGCTGATTTTGGGTGTGCACCAGTGGCGTAACTACGTGGGGCCACGTACGTTGTACGTGCAGGACGTCAGAAACAGAAGGAAACCTTTTGCGAGAAGAGGACCTTGGTTGGCGGGGGTTGGGGTCCCCCACCAGCAAAGGTAGGCAACAGCGGGTTGGCGGTGGGAGGGGGGTCAAAGTCGGCAATGGCAGGGGGGTCAGGGGCAATGGCGGGGGGTCAGCAGCACCAGGGGGGGCTAAAATGTGCCCCCTCACCTCAGGCTCTAGACCCCCTCCCGTCAAAGTCTGGCTACGCCCCTGGTGTGCGCAGAATCATTTTTCAGTGCACCTGTAAGAAAGGCCTTTTAAAACTTTTTGCCAAAAATGGACGAGCGGCAAAATGAAAATTGCGCATTCATTTTGGGTCTGAGACCTTACCACCAGCCACTGACCTAGCATTAAAGTCTCACATGGTAACCGGGTGGTAATGACCATATGTGCACCAAATGGCACTTGGCACATGCAGATGACGCACACCAGAAAATAAAATATATTTTTCAGACACACGTAGCAGATGTGTGCCAAAAATGAAATTACTGCAAAGTCCACGCGATAGCCAGACAGTAACTCAGAAATGGTGCACGTCGGGTACGTGTAGGCGCTTACATGGCTTAGTGAAAGGGCCCCTAAGCTAGTATTCTGTAAAGGGTGCGCTGCACCTAATTTTGAGAGCAAACATTTACAACTGCCAAAGGCTGGTGTAAATGCTGGCACTCAAGTAATGAGATGAGCACAAATTCAGGTCTTCTATATCATCACACCTAAATTTTGGGTATGCCCCTGCCCCTCTCATGGCCAGGCCCCCTTGCGAGTTTCACACTATGAAATCTAGGTGCTCACTGAATAGGGCATAGGGCAGAGCCACATGTAACTCCTCATTTATTATTAAGACTTATTTACCGCCTTTTTGAAGGAATTCACTCAAGGCGGTGAACAATAACAATAAATCAAACATGATCAATAGACAATTACATACAGCAATAAAAATATTCAAATAAATGATACAAAGTATGGCATAGTATACTACTTACAGTATCAACACAATATGTAATAGAACATTTTAATAGACAGTGTAGGATATAAGCAAAGATGGAACATACAGATAGGTAAGAGTAAGAGGAGCTAGAAAGTAAGGTGACTAATTTAAAGATTTTTGTGTTTGTTTCCACCAATATTGTTGGTGCCTAATTCGCTAAATAGTTTACATGCAGATCTGTTTTCTGTGCCCAAACTTGCATGCTCAACTTTGGGCGACCTTTACTGAATTCTTCCCTAACAGTCTCATTTGCTAGTTCCCTATTGCAGAAGTACCAAATTAAAGAGGAGATGTGGCCTGGTATTTGGGTAATGTATTGAGAAGCCAGTCAAACCAGGGCTCAAATCCCCTTGTAAACTTGGGTCAAATTGCTTTCATTTCACATCCCCACTTAGACCAAGCTTAAGGCAGCTATAGGGTGCAACAGAATACTTAATACTTCTGTACAGCAGTGAACACATCCAGTAACTTTATATAAATGCTAAGTAGTATTTAAACACAGCACAAGAGCTGAAAGACTAATCTTGAGAGATGAAACAAATTAACTTTACTGCTTTCTGCTTTGAATGGTAATTTGAACATATTCGGAATCTAGAAAAGTGATGCAATGACTTCATGGAAGCATCACTTTATGCACCAGCTTAATTCAGGAGGTCAGAAAGATGGAAATGGATGCAACATATACTGTTTTGTGGCAAGAACACAAGAACTTTAATGCCTAATGTTGAAATAAGATCTCCCACCAATCTCAAATCTTACGCACTGTCCTTGACTATCCAATCTTGAAGAACAGACAGCAATAAAGTGCGTGCGCAATACTACATATTAATATATAAACCATTTTAAAAAAATTCTGCTTATAGCAATCCAAAGTGTGTCATTGCGTTGCATTAGATATATGAATTTAGTTTAATCCTGTACAAAAAATGTCCCCACCCATATTGTGGGTCATACACTTGCCACAGTTTTTTCATTAACAAATAACGGTTTGGGCTTAGACTCTCTCACATTTCTGCTCCTACCTTGGTTGTGTCAGTATCTAATCACCTTTTCCTGTGAATACTCATGTGTCCTAAAGCAATCTACACATAAGACTTACATTTTTGCTCACACTTTTCAGTAGTAGCTTCATAACCTTACAGCTGACGTTTTTGAACAATATTTTCATTTTATTATGGAATCCTTTAGCACACTAGCTCTAGATGAGAAGGCAACTTTATGGGGCACCACCTTCAAGTTAACCTATAATACCTTAGGCCCCTATCAACATATAGACTTGCCCCATGCTCATCAATGATCTTTGGTAGAATCCCAGCCTTCCACTTTTAAAACTTCAGCTTAGATATCAAGAGCATCAGCTGAGACGCCACTGTACAACTATATATTTAGGTGCATATAAGAAACTTTCCCATTCCTATTATAAGCAATTTCTGAGGCTAAGAGATGCTATTTCTCACAGCAAATTTCCAGAGCTCATTATAGGGGTCATGGATTTGATATACCACCTTTACGTGGACAACCAGAGCGGTTTACATTTATTCTTTGTTCCTAGTGTGCTCACAAGCTAAGTGTTTGTACTTGAGGCAATGGAGGGTTAAGTGACTTGCCCAGAGTCACAAGGAGATAAAATAGGCTCTCAGGCCACTGCACTAACCTTTAGGCTCCCCATTCCTCTAAGCTTACGACATTCTTAGGTCTCTTACCTCACACACTGCATCTGCTTCCTCATCATCTGTCATTTCTGCATAGGAACTAATTACTTCTATAGTGAATAATCTACAGTCTTCTCTACAGCCTACTTCTACCTTATCCTCTTCAAAGAATATGTCCTCTGTACACAAAACATCAGATCATAGGTCACTCTGTAGTTCATTTTCCTCATTCTAATATTCCCTCCACTCTTGGTCTATAAGACACTAACAACCATAAAGTTAATCACAGATCCACATGATCCCCTGCCATCTAATGGCTTCAACACCTTGTTTCTATTGTCATTCCGTTTCTACACAATATGATCTCTATGAGTCTCCCTAGGTTATGTGCCTTCTAGCTGGAAAGCTGTATGTTTGCTTCAATTTAAAGATCCTGATCAAAGTAAATCCCTTTGTTCTAATCATCATCCTATCACTAACCTCCTGTTTCTCTCTAAAACTGCAGAAAACATTGTTTCTCATTAATTGCACAATTTCCTGGAGAAATCATATGTGCTCCATTCACACCAGATGGGCTTTCAACAGCTGGTCTTCCATTATTTCTCTTCCAGCTGCTGATACCTTATTCTTCTTCCTGTGTACTAAAGATTGCCCCAACAAAATTGTTTTGTTATACCATGTTTTAGAAAGATCACATTGGATACTTCCTTCTTATGATTAGAGTCCTCCTTTGAAAAACTCAAGTCTGGTCTTAAAACCCATCTTTGTTTTATGCATTTGCCTAGTGTTTACTTATGGCCCAGATTTCCCTTAGTTTACGGGTTGTCAGTTGGGATAAGCATGAAGGGCAGGGGATGCAGTGTAGTTCCTAGGGGGACTGACACCTGGGGCAAATTGCCCCCCCCTGGATGCAGCACGACCCCCCCCCCCCCCACGGCGAAAGGACAACCCCACGTGAAAGAACCCCCCCCGGGTGCACGCCGCTGGGGGGGGGGTGCCACGCGCGCCTGTCCTCCGTTCGTTCCATGCTTCTTCTCTTCCCCCGGAACAGGAAGTAACCTGTTCTGGGGCAGATAAGAAGCATGGAACGGAGGACAGGCGCACACGGCATCCCCCCAGCGGCATGCATCCGGGGTGGACCGCATCCCCCCCCCCCCTAGGAACGCCACCAAGGGGATGTCTGAGTCTGGAACATACAGTCATTTACCTTCTTTTCCTACTTAAAATTGTAACATCCTTTTTTTTTCTTCACAAATATTGGCTGTATTGTAAGCTGCCCATAAGGTCTTCCCAGTGGGCATGGTAGCGAATGATAAATGCATAAATCCTAACGCATTAGGCACATTTTGTAATAATGCACACAGATTGTAGAAATACCCATGCCCCACCCCCTTTTCAACTATGCAACTTAGAAATTAGGCGCACCACATTATAAAATACTTAGCGAGTTGTGTGCATAAATCTCAACTAATGCAAATTTAGTGCTGATAATTGTTTGTTGACATCCAAGTAATGCTGATTAGCTTAACTAATTAAGTAATGCACATTGTTATGAAATACACTTTGATTTCTTCATAGAAATCTTGGCGCAATGTATAGAATCCAGGGGAGTGTTTCCCTGTGTTTTCTATGTAAAGCCAGCCAGTGAAGCAAGAAGAACTTCTCTCAACAATGATGTCTTGTACAACCAGTCTCTCTTTAGTGAAGAATGGACGTAATAGCCTCAATACTACCTATCATAAAATACAGTACACTTAAGTGCCATCATTGAAACCACACTGTATGCTGACAATCTGCTCTTCTGTCATTTAAATGATGCTAGTTCCTAGACTAGAAAAGTTCACGATGGTAGCACACTTTTTTTCATATTTATGAAATTTTCAAAATTACAAGGAAACATCTTTGCCCAGAAATATAAAACATTGTGAGAACAGAAAACAACAGATGCAAAAAAAAAAAAAAAAGGCATAAAACAGTATTAAAAGTAACATAATGCTGTTATTCCAATGGTATTATACCCCAGCCAGACTGCACAAAATGTTTGGAACTGGGACAGAATACTGTTGGAGAGGTTGTTCTGTTAAAGGTTCTTTTGAGCACATTTGGTGGTTGTGTACTAAAATTCAGTCTTGCTTGATGATGATTGCAACGATGTTTCAAGAGATGACAGGACTTCTGTGTCCGCCGAATATCTTGAATTATCTGCTTAATGATTATCCAACTCAATGGGAAGATAATAAAGGGCAATTGTTGGTGCTGGTGGAATCAGCAGCTCACCTTTGTGTGGCGGCTGCTAGAGCTTCCCACTAAAGAACTGCTGCAAAAACTTGAGAACTTGTATTTGATGTCTAAGCTGACTGCTTTGAAATATGAGCAAATGGAACATTTTCATGCTATATGGAAACCATATCACCAGTGGAGAGGTATTGTTTGAAGATTATTGCATTGTTTGGGACAATTATGATTTTTGTGAGTAAGCCGGGGAGGGTTGGGATGCAGATGTTTTTGATGATTGTTTCTTTTTTGTTGTGCCAGCCTCAGATGTCATAATCAGGTCCATGACAGCGCATGCAGGTCCCAGGAACAGTTTTAGTGGGTGCAGTGCACTTCAGACAGGCGGACCCAGCCCCCCCCCCCACCTGTTACATTTGTGGAGGAAACAGCAAGCCCTCCAAAACCCACTTTTTCCCACATGTAGGTGCCCCCCTTCACCCATAAGGACTATGGTAGTGGTGTACAGTTGGGGGTAGTGGGTTTGGGAGGGGGGGAGGGGCTCAGCATACAAGGTAAGGGAGCTAAGTAACTGGAAGCAATTTATGAAGTCCACTGCAGTGGCATGTCAGGGGGACCAGTGCACTACAAATGCTGGCTCCTCCCACGCCCAAATGGCTTGCATTAGGACGTTTTTGACACGGACGTCTTTGGTTTCGAAAATCGCCGGAAGTCACAAACGTCCATGTCTAGGGATGTCCAAATTTAAAGATTTGGACGTCTCTGACAGTATTTTCGAAACAAAAGATGGACCTCCATCTTGTTTCGAAAATACGGGTTTCCTCGCCCCTGGATTTTGCCGTTTTGCAAGGACATCCAAATCGCAACTTGGACGTGTCTTTCAAAAATGCCCCTCTATGTGTTAAACATTTGCTGAATAGGTAGCTATATTTTTCATTTACATTTAAGAATGCAATACAAACACATACGTGTTCTTTTCTTAGCAAAACAATCAAGCTGAATTCTTCAGCAAAGATTATTGTATTTTATTATTTTAACAAATGGTATTCAAATAAAAGAAATGGCCCAAAAACCAATATGCATTCAAAGTACATGACAAAATGCATTTAAAAAGTTATACCTAAGTTTTACAGTTTCTAATCAAAGATGACCTTATTTTACATTGGTTCATAAAAAAGCCATATAACACAAAGGGTCCCTTTTACAAACAGGTGGTACACGTGCTGCCACTCTGCCGTGCATCATTTCGGCGCTACTGCAGGAGGCTGGTGGTAGTGCCTGCCCCAGCACACACCATTTCTGGCACATAATTTTTTAGCACCGGGGGCTTTCCTGGGGGTAATCATGCAGTCCCGCCCATTGCCCAGTTATCACTGAGTTAGAGTGGGAGCCCTTACCGTAAGAGCTCCCCCCTGGAAATGGATGCGCGGCAACACTTACCGCACCATTTCCATTTTTAAAAAAAAGTCCTTTTACCCACTGCAGTAAAAGAGGCCTCAGCACGCAGCAAATCCACACGCCAGTGCTACCGCAGGGCCTCTTGTACTGCAACTTTGTAAAAAGGGCCCAAAGCTGTTAGAGAAGGTTAATAGAACTTTATAATGCCCTGTGGTAAAGAAATGGGCTACAAAAAAATCATATTTAGTAGGGATGTGCACAGGCAAAAAAATGTTTGGCTAATTTTTGGAAGTTTCTCGATTGGGGGTAGGGGTGGCTGATTCATTCCACATACTGTAATGAGCAGAGTTAATTTTTTTTCTAGCTTCCGAGATTTTAAGTAAAATGTATAAACTGATTTACTTGAAAACGGTAACATCTGTCTAGTCATAAAAATTAAGAACTATGTTTACTAAGGTGCGCTAGAATGTTAGCGCATGCTAAAAATTAGCATGCACTAACGCTACAGACACCCATAGCAATATATGGGTGTCTCTAGAAATAGCATGCGCTAAAACACTAATGCGTCTACAGATCACTTAGTAAACAGGGCCCCAATTCCTATTCCATAGTTGTACCAATAAATACAATGGATTACAGTTTCTGAAGACAGTGTCTTGAAATAGAATATTGTCATAAACACATTGATAAAATGCCAAATAGCAATGTGAAGCATTTTTTCTCCTTTGGCTATTGTTTATTCTCATGTTCAGTGAAAGATAATAATATAAGAAGTCCTTGTGGCAGTTAAACGTAAAAAGTACTTTATGTTAAATAAATTGGATAGTCCACTTTCCATAAGATTACATCAAAGTAGTTACAAAGTAAACAAATAGAACATAAATGAAACTCATAATTATTCAAACAGTTCCAAACTGTTCAATTACACAACATGCTAAAAAACATCTTTATTCTCATCTTTTGCAGGTCAGTGGAAGTGATATCCAGTCCAAATACAACATGGCAATACATGACATGCGAGAGTATTGGGAGACTGGCAACAGTATCTAATGCTAAAGACATGTTGAGCCCAATAATCAGACACCATATCTTGTTAGTTTTAACCAAATATTCATAGGGAATAAAGAAAGTTAGCTAGCTTATCTAGTAACCTTTATACTGTTTCTGTGACCCAACTTAAATGGTTATCTTTAACAAGATAGTGCTAGAAATTAACTATATGCCTCCAATCCTGCCACTTTTTAACCAGTTAATTATGGGCTGGGCATTGAGCTATTCAGTTAATTGTTCTTTGACCTCAAATTTGGAAAATTGAAAATGTATTTAAATAACTCCAAATGTTAATTAAATAAATTGAAAACAACTTCATCTTTTCCTATTAACATACTGAGTAAACTCAGCCCCCACCCAAGAAAACAAAATTCTGTAGCAAAGGTATATAACACATTGCATCATACTTTTTTACAACCCACCTTCCTCTAAACAGAACTGTTAACTTCGTCAGGATACACAAATTATTTTTTTGAATTCAGACACGCACACATACTTTAATAGGCAGTTTCCAATAAATAAAATGTAACTTTTTAATACAATTACTTTAAAAATATCAGCTTCTATCGATGACATTTTGTAATTTAATCCTTTGCTTTTCATTGTTTCACAAGTGCCTCTGTCAAGCTTGGGAACATCAGAAATAACAATGATGAGTCTTCTCTTGAGTTCAAATGATTTGTTTATGGACAGAAAATTCCATTATAACAAATGGTTATTTGCATTCGAAGCAGAAAGTGAATTAAGACCCTTATCAAGAGCACTACAAACCCAGGAATCTAAGCCAGTGTTATAAATGACATTTTCTGCTGCTTGTAGAAAGTAATATACTTGCCATAAGCCAGGCTCATTAATACAGTAAATTCTTAAAAAAACTGAAAAGGCAAGGTTTACTCTGAACAATGCTTCACAAGTTTTTTCAAAGCATTTAATATTTTTTTAATGTGCAACAATTGTAGGCAATACCTTTTTAATGGACCAAAATTCATCAGTGATTATATTTTAAGAGTTAAACTCTTCATCCAATCAGTGCAAGAGCTAAAGACAATGCTGTCTGAACATACAATACTGTGGGTTCTGTCACTAATTTGTAAAAAAAGCTACAGGTATAAACCTGGAAGAATTGCTGGGTGAGGTTCTTTTAAAATATGTACTAAATAAAAGTACTCTTAATATTTTCAACCCAGTTCTCAGGGACCACCTGGCCAGTTTTTCAGGATATCCAGAATGAATATGCATGAAAGAAATTTGCATACCAAGGCGGCAGTGCATGCAAATCTATCTTCTACATATTCATTGTGGATATCCTGAAAACTCAACTGGCCAGGTGGTACCTAAGGACTGGGTTGAGAACCACTGCCCTAGGATGCTGTTGGGACTACTTGGGCTAATTTGTATGCATATTTTAAACATACTGTTGTTACCTTGAAAGAGAGACTTGTTTTACAGTTTTGAAACAGTTCTAAGGTCAAATTAGTCCTTACCTGATAATTTTCTTTCCATTAGTCCCAACAGATCAATCTAGAGACTTGTGGGTTATGTCCCCCTACCAACAGGTGGAGATAGAGAGAACGCCAGAGGCATGCTATATGTGGTCTTGTGCAGCCGCTTACACCTCAGTATGAACGATACCAAAGCAGTGGGAAGGAATATGAAACACCAAACTCACTTTCCTGCCTCTTCAGAAGAACAATTAAGCTTGTTTGTGGAAACCATCAACACATTTAAACCGCTAAAACAACCAAACAGTGCTAACAAAGGAATCCTTACAGAATCCGCAACCAATTGAACCGCAGCAACCAAAACCCCTAACTGGGCAGGCTTCTGGATTGACCTGTTGGGACTAATGGAAAGAAAATTATCAGGTAAGGATTAATTTTACCTTCCATTGCGTCCCACAGATCAATCCAGAGACTTGTGGGATGTACCAAAGCAGTCCTCAAGTAGGGCGGGAAATCCCCAAACCCGCTGCAATAACCAACGCCCCAAAAACCGCGTCTTGGCGACCGTATGAACCGACGCCTATGTGGCCGCTTTGCAAATGTCTTCCAAAGACACTGAACGGATCTCCGCCAGCGAAGAAGCCAGCGCTCTCGTCGAATGAGCCCGAACATGTAAGGGAGGATCCTTCCCAGAGGCCAAGTATGCGGCCGCAATCGCCTCCCGAAGCCATCGGGCTACCATAGCCTTTGATGCCAGCGAACCTTTCTTGTGTCCTGCAAAAAGAACAAACAAATGATCTGAACGCCGGAACTCGTTGGTGACTTCCACATATCGCATCAAGGTGCGTTTAATATCCAAACAACGCAGGGCCCTAAAATCCTCCGGATAATCCTTGCAAAACGACGGTAATACCAGTGACTGGCTTAGATGGAACCGTGAAACCACCTTAGGTAAAAAAGACAGAACCGTATGAATGGACACCCCCGCTTCCGTGACCTGCAGAAAAGAGTCTCTGCATGAGAGAGCCTGCAACTCCGAAATCCTCCTGGCAGAAGCCATCACAACCAAGAAGACAGTTTTCAACGTAAGATCCTTCAAGGACACCTGCGTCAAAGGCTCAAACGGTGCCCTTTGCATGGCTCTGAGGACGAGATTCAGACTCCAACTCGAAAGCAGCGTAGGATGAGGCGGCCGCAGGTGGTTCACGCCCTTAAGAAAACGAATGACATCCGGATGGGCCACTGCTGAAGAAGCGCATCGATCCTGCTGAAGCCCGCCTCCCTGCCCCTGCTGAAGAAACTGGGCACCTTGGCGTTGCGCTGAGTCGCCATCAAATCCAGCACCGGGTGCCTCTATCTTGACACAATCTGTTGAAAGGCCAGGGGAGACAGCTCCCACTCCCCCGGATCAAAGCTGTGCCGGCTCAGGAAGTCCGCTTGAATATTCTGCGAACCCGCTATGTGAGCTGCTGAGAGAAGGTACACATGATCCTCTGCCCACTGGCAGATCTGAGCTGCCTCCAGAGCTAATGGATCACTCCTGGTGCCCCCTTGCCTGTTCACATAAGCCACCGCAGAAGCGTTGTCGGAAAGAACCCTCACCAGGTGACCTCATATCAAGGAGATAAACTCCCTCAGTGCCAAGCGAATCGCCCTGAGTTCCAGCCTGCTGATGGACCATTCTGCCTCCTCCGGTGA
Source organism: Microcaecilia unicolor (assembly GCF_901765095.1). Classification (NCBI taxonomy): domain Eukaryota; kingdom Metazoa; phylum Chordata; class Amphibia; order Gymnophiona; family Siphonopidae; genus Microcaecilia; species Microcaecilia unicolor. Next base: position 181,678,238 of record NC_044039.1, on the reverse strand, counting down.
CCACTTCCCCTGAGCAGTGCGCCCCAAACAGTATGCCCCCCCAGCCTGCCAAGGACGCATCCATAATTACCATCCACTCCAGAGCAGCCAACGGCGCCCCTTAGCAGCTTTTCTGGACTCAACCACCAACTCATTTCGGACTGAACTCGTGATGACTACAGAACGCGGACTGAATAGTCCTCAGAAAGGGTAGACCACCGACTGAGCAGATGCCACTGAAGAGGGTGCATATGTCCTCTGGACCACAGGACCACGTCCAGGGTGGCAGCCATAGACCCTAATACCTGAACATAATCCCAGGCCCTGGGAGCAGGGCTCCTCAACAAATTTTGCGGCTGCGACTGAATCCATAGACTGCGAGTCACTGGGAGGGACACCGTCCCCACTCGGGTACTGAACAAGACCCCAGATACTCTAGCGACTGAGCAGGCTGCAGGTGACACTTGGGAAAATTGATGACCCAACCCAAGGATTGCAAAAGATTGATCACCCTGTTCGTTGCTCGAACGCTTTCTTGGAAAGACGAAGCTCGAATAAGCCAATCGTCTAGGTAGGGATGAGCTTGGATTCCCTCTTTCCGCAGGAATGCCACCACGACCACCAACACCTTGGAAGAAGTTTGCGGAGCGGTCAATAGCCCAAATGGCATAGCCTTGAATTGAAAGTGCTGACCGAGTACTGCGAAGCGGAGGAAACGCTGATGAGTCGGCCAAATGGGAATACGAAGGTAAGCCTCCTTGAGATCGAGAGTGGTTAAAAACTCTCCAAGCTGAACCGCCGCTATAACCGACTGTAGGGTTTCCATGTGAAAATGACGCACCCGGAGTGCCTTGTTTACTCTTTTAAGATCCAAAACTGGTCAAAAGGCTCCTCCCTTTTTGAGAACCAAAAAGTAAATAGAATAACGCCCCTGTCCGAGCTCTGCCGGCGGCACCAAGCAGACCGCCCCCAGTTGAAGCAATTTTTCCAAATTTTGCTGAACGGCTTTCACCTTGATGGGCGATTTGCACAGGGACTCGAGAAAGAAATCTGACAGAGGATGAGCAAATTCCAGCTTGTAACCACCTCGGATGACCTCCAAGACCCATTCATCGGAAGTTACCCTGGCCCACTCCCCCAGGAAAAGGGACAAATGGCCCCCTATAACCGGAAAGGGATGGACCAGGGCCTCATCATTGGGAAGCCCTAGCCGCTGGCTGAGCCTGAGATCCTGAGGCGGGAGGACGTCGTTCTCCACAAAAGGGCTGCGGCTTCGGAGAAAAACGAGGCTTTTGGAATGTCCCCACTTGGCCTGGCCTATAACGCCTAGTGACCCGAAAACGAGACCTGAGAACAGTAGCCCTCGAAGATCTAGGCCTATCCTCTGGAAGCCGCTGACCCTTGGAGTCTCCTAGCTCCTTCACAATCGTTGCTAACTCCTCACCGAACAGCAACTTGCCACAAAAGGGCAATTTCGTGAGGCGGGACTTAGACGTCATGTCCACTGCCCAATGCCTCAGCCATATCCACCGGCGAGCCATGACAGCAAGAGAAATCCCTTTAGCCGAAGCTTTGAGAAGGTCATAAAGCAAGTCCGCCAAATAAGCAAGGTTGGACTACATGGCTGACAAACAACTAAAGTTCATCTGTCGAGGACACATTCCGAACCCATGACAGATAGGCCCGCGCCGCATATGAACCACACACCGATGCCTGCAAACAAAGCACCGCCACCTCAAATGACAACTTTAGAGAAGCCTCTAATTTTCTATCTTGAGGAAAAGATCCTCAAGATGCCTCCTTCTACCAACAGAGTCATCTTCTTGGTAACTGCCGTGATTAATGAATCCACGGCCGGGAGCCTAAGGACCTCCAAATCTGACAGCGGCAGAGGATAAAGTCGGCTCATGGTGCGCGCTACCTTAAGACTCACATCAGGAGAATTCCACTGAGCTGAAATAAGAACCTTCATGGCCTCGTGAATATGAAAAGACTGGCAGGACACCTGGTACCCGACATTATGGAAGGAGGAGGGGGAGGAGGTATCGCTGACGCCTCTGGAGCAGAGATATTCAAAACTTCCAATGCCCAGACAATCAAATTAGGCAAATCCTCCCTGCGGAACAAACGTGCCGCAGTAGGGTCATCCCCGTCCTCGTGCTGCTCCACGTCCTTCAAATAATCCACGGATCCTGGAGGAGAACCCAAAGGGTAACCCAATTCCTCCTCATCCGACACATCCACCAGATCCAAATCAATCCTAGGGCGCTTAGACAACCCAGACTGAGGAGGGAAGGGGGTCAATCTGAGAAAGCAAAGCAGAGCCTAAGGTCTCTCCAGCCCGCTTTAACATAAAAGCCTTGTGCATAAGCACCACAAATTCTGGTGAAAAAAGCTCTGAAACTGAGCCACTGACCATCTCTGACGCTCCTAACAGCTGCTCACAGCCTGAAGCGGGAGCGAGCGCAGGAACTCCAATAAAATGGCGCCCACCGCCGCGCACGAAAAACTAGCCCCGGAGCTGCCCATTAAACCAGCACCCGACTGCCCCGCCGTCGGACATCCCAGGAGAGGCTAAAACGGGCTCCGCTTCCAGCGCTGCCCGACGCACTCATGCCTCGCACAATGCTTGCCGGTTCCCACACCGGGAGCAGCGCTTCGCAGCCTCCGAGGGCACAGACATGCTGCCAAATGCTCCCACAATGGAGCCTCTCACTCCTTCCCCTCTCAGCCCCCTGCCGATGGGTCTATGAGGAATCCTTCCAAAGCACAGAATTACTCTGCTTACCTTGAGGCTGTACAGTTTGTTTTTTTTTAAAGAGGCAGGAGAGACAGCCAGCCGGACTTTCATCAGCAAAAGAGGGGAGGGGAGGTGGGGGGAGGTAGGGAGGGACCTGGCACCACCAGGTGTGCACCTCAATTGCCCAACAGAGGCTTCAACCCCAGTCCAGGCTCAACTAGATTCCCAGAGAGCACTAGGAGCTGGATCCATCCAGAGCTGCACAATTATGTCCACTACCTGCTAGACAGAGAAAATACTGCGGTGTAAATGGCTGCACAGGACCACAGTTCTCTCTATCTCCACCTGCTGGTAGGGGGACATAACCCACAAGTCTGTGGATTGATCTGTGGGACGCTATGGAACAGAGCTTTGAAGGAATGTGCTAAACCGAGAATGCTGGAAACAATCTACATATTCATAGTCCAGGAAGAGCAGAAACACCTACAATCCATGCTACCTCACACTGTATATTCAGTGGACGTAATCCTATTTTGCCGTGACTGTTCAGGCTCCTCAGTCTTCTGCTGATAAATTAGTATAGTGTTTAGCAAGAACTGAATCATAATGTTTTTATTTATTTTTAAGTCCAGCAAGACCTGAACTGAAACCAACAGCTCTCCTTAAAAGGAGGTAACAGCTATTGGTCCCCAACTTTGAGGTGAGATATGTACCTCATTCCAAACTAAAACCTTTCTAATACAATAACTCCTTCCAAAAAATATAGGGGTCCCTTTACAAAGACGCGTTGAAAAATGGCTTGCGGTAGTGTAGGTGTGGGTTTTGGCCGCACGCTGATCCATTTTTTTTAGTGTGCCTGTAAAAAAGGCCTCTTTTTATTTGCCCAAAATGGATGTGTGGCAAAATCAAAATTGTCGCATGTCCATTTTGGGTCTGAGACCTTACCACCAGCCATTGACCTAGCGGTAAAGAATCTGGGTGGTAATGGCCTACATGCGTCAAATGCCACTTGATGAGTGAAATAAAAGATATTTTTCAGATGAACGCCAAAATTGAAATTACCGCAAGGGCCCCACAGTAACAACACAATCCTCTAATTCAGGGTTTCTCAACTCAGTTCTCAGGGAACCCAAGCCAGACTGGTTTTTAAGATATCCACAATGAATAGGTATGAGATAAACTACACGCACAATCTCCATAATATGCAAATCTGTCTCATACATGTAGATATCCTGAAAGCCTAACTGGCTAGCTGTATCCTGAGGACTAGGTTGAGCATCCCTGATCTGTGATCCAACCTATCTCTCCATTAAGAGATATACAATTCTAATACTCATGTAAAAAGTACAGTACTGCTATACAGTTTCGTATGAAGGAATTGTTTTATTTGACAGGATAGCAATATTTTAATTACAAAAGTGTACATCCACACATATTAAAGAGAATAAATATACATAGCTGTTAGCTTATAACTGTATAACATATTTCTGGTGCATTCTAGTGTATGGGAAACATGTTATGTATTTTTTTTTTATTTGTAATTTCTTTCTCTCCACTAATATGCCTACAGTAGAACCAAACACAAGATACAAAGCTATCATACACAGAGCTTCTTTGATGAGCCTTTCCCAAGAAATATTACTTATACTTCTATTACAAAACCATGATTAAAAAAAAAAAAAAACAATAAGTACTACAAAGCCAACCCTTTATTCTGGGTTATACAGGTCAATATAAAATGACCAAAATGAACAGAAAACCAAAACTCTCCTTGCAGAAGTCAGTATTCTTCAAGTCAGTTTGCTGATCACAGAACAGCTTTCACTATTCACAAATTTACAAGATCAAATTCTGTATATCTGAAAACAAGATTTTATATTACAAGGTCCTTTACAAGAAAAGAAAAAAAAAAAACTAGTAGCCATAGTCTTCTTCCAGATCGCAGCCATAATCTGAAATATATAGGAAAAAAAAAGTCAAAATACAAATAACGGTCTAAACAAAAGATGTAAAAGTGTCACTACACAAAGCAGCATTATAACAGCTGACTAGAAGCAGCCTATGCGGAATACAGCACTATTAGGACCCCTAGATATTCTGAAGAGGTACATCATTTTACATAAATATGGGTCATTTTGCTCTTTATCTGCTGTCATCTACTGTGCTACATTACCTCATCTCTATTGTTGGGTAATATTTTAAGTCCTATGCTCTTGGCTGGTATCAGTCTCCTTCCTAGGAAAAATGTCCTAAAATTCAGGCAATACTCTACTATTTAAATGGGACAAGGAAGGGGTTAAGTCACACTTTCGAGATGGAAGGCTGCACTTCTGATATACCAGGAAAACATGCAAGAAGTTTCTTTTGTGAAGCCATCTTCAGGACAGTGTATACACTTACCTACAGTACAGCGAATGCTACATACCTGTAGAAGGTATTCTCCGAGGACAGCAGGCTGATTGTTCTCACTGATGGGTGACGTCCACGGCAGCCCCTCCAATCGGAATCTTCACTAGCAAAGTCCTTTGCTAGCCCTCGCGCGCCCGCGCGCACCGCGCATGCGCGGCAGTCTTCCCGCCCGAAACCGGCTCGAGCCGGCCAGTCCAGTATGTAGCAAGACAAACTCTTAAGGGAAGACACAACTCCAAAGGGGAGGCGGGCGGGTTTGTGAGAACAATCAGCCTGCTGTCCTCGGAGAATACCTTCTACAGGTATGTAGCATTCGCTTTCTCCGAGGACAAGCAGGCTGCTTGTTCTCACTGATGGGTATCCCTAGCCCCCAGGCTCACTCAAAACAACAACCATGGTCAATTGGGCCTCGCAACGGCGAGGACATAACTGAGATTGACCTAAAAAAATTTACCAACTAACTGAGAGTGTAGCCTGGAACAGAACAAACAGGGCCCTCGGGGGGTGGAGTTGGATCCTAAAGCCCAAACAGGTTCTGAAGAACTGACTGCCCGAACCGACTGTCGCGTCGGGTATCCTGCTGCAGGCAGTAATGAGATGTGAATGTGTGGACAGATGACCACGTCGCAGCTTTGCAAATTTCTTCAATAGAGGCTGACTTCAAGTGGGCTACCGACGCAGCCATGGCTCTAACATTATGAGCCGTGACATGACCCTCAAGAGCCAGCCCCGCCTGGGCGTAAGTGAAGGAAATGCAATCTGCTAGCCAATTGGATATGGTGCGTTTCCCTACAGCCACTCCCCTCCTATTGGGATCAAAAGAAACAAACAATTGGGCGGACTGTCTGTGGGGCTGTGTCCGCTCCAGGTAGAAGGCCAATGCTCTCTTGCAGTCCAATGTGTGCAGCTGACGTTCAGCAGGGCAGGAATGAGGACGGGGAAAGAATGTTGGCAAGACAATTGACTGGTTCAGATGGAACTCCGACACGACCTTTGGCAGGAACTTAGGGTGAGTGCGGAGGACTACTCTGTTGTGATGGAATTTAGTGTAAGGGGCCTGGGCTACCAGGGCCTGAAGCTCACTGACTCTACGAGCCGAAGTAACTGCCACCAAGAAAATGACCTTCCAGGTCAAGTACTTCGAATGGCAGGAATTCAGTGGCTCAAAAGGAGGTTTCATCAGCTGGGTGAGAACGACATTGAGATCCCATGACACTGTAGGAGGCTTGACAGGGGGCTTTGACAAAAGCAAACCTCTCATGAAGCGAACAACTAAAGGCTGTCCTGAGATCGGCTTACCTTCCACTTGGTAATGGTATGCACTGATTGCACTAAGGTGAACCCTTACGGAGTTGGTCTTAAGACCAGACTCAGACAAGTGCAGAAGGTATTCAAGCAGGGTCTGTGTAGGACAAGAGCGAGGATCTAGGGCCTTGCTGTCACACCAGACGGCAAACCTCCTCCAATGAAAGAAGTAACTTCTCTTAGTGGAGTCTTTCCTGGAAGCAAGCAAGATGCGGGAGACACCCTCTTGACAGACCCAAAGAGGCAAAGTCTACGCCCTCAACATCCAGGCCGTGAGAGCCAGAGACTGGAGGTTGGGATGCAGAAGAGCCCCTTCGTCCTGCGTGATGAGGGTCGGAAAACACTCCAATCTCCACGGTTCTTCGGAGGATAATTCCAGAAGAAGAGGGAACCAGATCTGACGCGGCCAAAAGGGAGCAATCAGAATCATGGTGCCTCGGTCTTGCTTGAGTTTCAACAAAGTCTTCCCCACCAGAGGAATGGGAGGATAAGCATACAGCAGGCCCTCCCCCCAATCCAGGAGGAAGGCATCCGATACCAGTCTGCCGTGGGCCTGAAGCCTGGAACAGAACTGAGGGACTTTGTGGTTCACTCGAGATGCGAAGAGATCCACCAGGGGGGTGCCCCACGCCTGGAAGATCTGTCGTACCACACGGGAATTGAGCGACCACTCGTGAGGTTGCATAATCCTGCTCAACCTGTCGGCCAGACTGTTGTTTACGCCTGCCAGATATGTGGCTTGGAGCACCATGCCATGCCGGCGAGCCCAGAGCCACATGCTGACGGCTTCCTGACACAGGGGGCGAGATCCGGTGCCCCCCTGCTTGTTGACATAGTACATGGCAACCTGGTTGTCTGTCTGAATTTGGATAATTTGGTGGGACAGCCGATCTCTGAAAGCCTTCAGAGCATTCCAGATCGCTCGTAACTCCAGAAGATTGATCTGCAGATCGCGTTCCTGGAGGGACCAGCTTCCTTGGGTGTGAAGCCCATCGACATGGGCTCCCCATCCCAGGAGGGACGCATCCGTGGTCAGCACTTTTTGTGGCTGAGGAATTTGGAAGGGACGTCCCAGAGTCAAATTGGAGCAAATCGTCCACCAATACAGGGATTTGAGAAAACTCGTGGACAGGTGGATCACGTCCTCTAGACCCCCAGCGGCCTGATACCACTGGGAGGCTAGGGTCCATTGAGCAGATCTCATGTGAAGGCGGGCCATGGGAGTCACATGAACTGTGGAGGCCATGTGGCCCAGCAATCTCAACATCTGCCGAGCTGTGATCTGCTGGGACGCTCGCACCCGTGAGACGAGGGACAACAAGTTGTTGGCTCTCGTCTCTGGGAGATAGGCGCGAGCCGTCCGAGAATCCAGCAGAGCTCCTATGAATTCGAGTCTCTGCATGGGGAGAAGATGGGACTTTGGATAATTTATCACAAACCCCAGTAGCTCCAGTAAGCGAATAGTCATCTGCATGGACTGCAGGGCTCCTGCCTCGGATGTGTTCTTCACCAGCCAATCGTCGAGATATGGGAACACGTGCACCCCCAGCCTGCGAAGTGCCGCTGCTACCACAGCTAGGCACTTTGTGAACACCCTGGGCGCAGAGGCGAGCCCAAAGGGTAGCACACAGTACTGGAAGTGGCGTGTGCCCAGCTGAAATCGCAGATACTGTCTGTGAGCTGGCAGTATCGGGATGTGAGTGTAGGCATCCTTCAAGTCCAGAGAGCATAGCCAATCGTTTTGCTGAATCATGGGGAGAAGGGTGCCCAGGGAAAGCATCCTGAACTTTTCTTTTACGAGATATTTGTTCAGGGCCCTTAGGTCTAGGATGGGACGCATCCCCCCTGTTTTCTTTTCCACAAGGAAGTACCTGGAATAGAATCCCAGCCCTTCTTGCCCGGATGGCACGGGCTCGACCGCATTGGTGCTGAGAAGGGCGGAGAGTTCCTCTGCAAGTACCCTCTTGTGCTGGAAGCTGTAAGACTGAGCTCCCGGTGGACAATTTGGAGGTTTTGAGGTCAAATTGAGGGTGTACCCCTGCCGGACTATTTGCAGAACCCACTGATCGGAGGTTATGAGAGGCCACCTTCGGTGAAAAGCTTTCAACCTCCCTCCGACTGGCAGGTCGCCCGGCACGGACACTTGGATGTCGGCTATGCTCTGCTGGAGCCAGTCAAAAGCTCGCCCCTTGCTTTTGCTGGGGAGCCGCGGGGCCTTGCTGAGTCGCACGCTGCTGACGAGAGCGAGCGCGCTGGGGCTTAGCCTGGGCCGCAGGCTGTCGGGAAGGAGGATTGTACCTACGCTTGCCAGAAGAGTAGGGAACAGTCTTCCTTCCCCCGAAAAATCGTCTACCTGTAGAGGTAGAAGCTGAAGGCTGCCGGCGGGCGAATTTGTCGAATGCGGTGTCCCGCTGGTGGAGAGACTCTACCACCTGTTCGACTTTTTCGCCAAAAATGTTGTCCGCACGGCAAGGCGAGTCCGCAATCCGCTGCTGGATTCTATTCTCCAGGTCGGCGGCACGCAGCCATGAGAGCCTGCGCATCACCACACCTTGAGCAGCGGCCCTGGACGCAACATCAAAAGTGTCATAAACTCCTCTGGCCAGGAATTTTCTGCACGCCTTCAGCTGCCTGACCACCTCCTGAAAAGGCTTGGCTTGCTCAGGAGGAAGAGCATCAACCAAGCCCGCCAACTGCCGCACATTGTTCCGCATGTGTATGCTCGTGTAGAGCTGGTAAGACTGGATCTTGGACACGAGCATCGAGGAATGGTAGGCCTTCCTCCCAAAGGAGTCTAAGGTTCTAGCGTCCTTGCCCGGGGGCGCCGAAGCATGTTCCCTAGAACTCTTAGCCTTCTTTAGGGCCAAATCCACAACTCCAGAGTCGTGAGGCAACTGAGTGCGCATCAGCTCTGGGTCCCCATGGATCCGGTACTGGGACTCGATCTTCTTGGGAATGTGGGGATTAGTTAAGGGTTTCGTCCAGTTCGCAAGCAATGTCTTTTTAAGGACATGGTGCAAAGGAACGGTGGACGCTTCCTAAGGTGGAGAAGGATAGTCCAGGAGCTCAAACATTTCAGCCCTGGGCTCGTCCTCCACAACCACCGGGAAGGGGATGGCCGTAGACATCTCCCGGACAAAGGAAGCGAAAGACAGACTCTCGGGAGGAGAAAGCTGTCTTTCAGGAGAGGGAGTGGGATCAGAAGGAAGACCCTCAGACTCCTCGTCAGAGAAATATCTAGGATCTTCCTCTTCCTCCCACGAGGCCTCACCCTCGGTGTCAGACACAAGTTCACGAACCTGTGTCTGCAACCTCGCCCTGCTCGACTCAGTGGAGCCACGTCCACGATGGGGGCGTCGAGAGGTAGACTCCCTCGCCCGCATCGGCGAAGCTCCCTCCGCCGACGTAGTCGGGGAGCCTTCCTGGGAGGTGGCCGCTGCCGGCACCGCACGCGGTACCGACGTCGGGGACCTCAACCTGGGCGATGGGCCAGCCGGCGCCACGCTCGACGGTACCGGAGGCGCAAGCACCGCCGGTACCGGAGGGGTAGGGCGCAACAGCTCTCCCAGAATCTCTGGGAGAACGGCCCGGAGGCTCTCGTTTAGAGCGGCTGCAGAGAAAGGCTGTGAGGTCGATGCAGGCGTCGACGTCAGGACCTGTTCCGGGCGAGGAGGCTGTTCCGGGCTGTCCAGAGTGGAGCGCATCGACACCTCTTGGACAGAGGGTGAGCGGTCCTCTCGGTGCCGATGCCTGCTGGGTGCCGAATCCCTCGGCGACCCAGAGCTCTCGGTGCCGACGCGGGGAGGAGACCGGTGTCGATGCTTCTTCGACTTCTTCCGAAGCATGTCACCGGAGCTCCCCGGCACCGACGAGGAGGACGTAGAATCCAGCCGTCGCTTCCTCGGGGCCGAGGCCGAAGAAGGTCGGTCTCGGGGGGGCTGTACCGCAGGAGCCCTCAGGGTGGGAGGAGACCCACCCGAAGGCTCACCGCCACCAGCAGGGGAATGGACAGCCCTCACCTGCACTCCTGACGATGCACCACCGTCCGACGACATCAGCAGACGAGGTCCCGGTACCACCGACGTCGATGCAGCTATCCGATGTCTCGGCGCCGATGCAGAGGCCCGATGCCTCGATGCACTCGATGCAAGGGCGGCCGAGGAAGATGGTCTGGACGCTGACGACGTCGATGCACTCGAAGATCCCGGTGCCGATGCCGACGAAGAGCCCGAGAACAAAACGTTCCACTGGGCTAGTCTCGCTACCTGAGTCCGCCTTTGAAGCAGGGAACACAGACTACAGTTCTGAGGGCGGTGCTCGGCCCCCAGACACTGAAGACACGACGAGTGTCGATCAGTGAGCGAGATAACCCGGGCGCACTGGGTGCACTTCTTGAAGCCGCTGGAAGGCTTCGATGTCATGGGCGGAAAAATCACGCCGGCGAAATCAAAGTCCGAAATGACGGAAAAAGAGCACCAAAAACTTTAGAGGGAGAAAATCTCGACCGAGGCCGAAAGAGGCCTACCCCGACGACGAAAGAAAACTTATCGGGGCCAAAAGCTGGAAATACGGGGAGGATTGAAACGAAACCCGGTGGAGGGGTTCCGGAGCACTTCCCGAGTACAAGAAAAGCTTTTCCGAAGAAAAAACACGTTCAACAATATGGACGCGCGAGGTAGACTCTCCGGGGCTCGACACGGCGAAAAATACGACCGTACCGAGTGCGGACAAAAGAAGACTGGCCGGCTCGAGCCGGTTTCGGGCGGGAAGACGGCCGCGCATGCGCGGTGCGCGCGGGCGCGCGAGGGCTAGCAAAGGACTTTGCTAGTGAAGATTCCGATTGGAGGGGCTGCCGTGGACGTCACCCATCAGTGAGAACAAGCAGCCTGCTTGTCCTCGGAGAATGTAACATACCAAAAAGGCTGTGATTGTTCTGCTAAATTGTTAGCAGTATGAAGCTTTGGCAAACACACTGCATTGTTCTATGACGATGTATGTTAATTCTGTGTTATATGACTGTGTATGATATACTGCAGTATTTGGTATGATAGTGGTTTTTATATTCTGAAACTCAATGTTAAAAAATGGAGCCTGAGGCTTTTGCATTGACTATTTTGAAGTATCACTTAAAAGAATAGGTATTAAATTACGTTTTCTAAACACTGAACCAAAATATTTAAAAAATGCTACACAAGCATTTTAGATAATTAGCTAAAACAAGAATAAGCCCAATAATATAATGGTCTTTGAGTTAATCATTAGTTAAATGCAGCAAACTTGACCAGAGAAAAGTGATTTTATTTTATACAGATACAGAAGATGCTTCCATAGGTGACCACATTACTTCTCTTTGGTTCAACAGGGGCTGGAGATAATGGGTTGAGAGGAGGCCCAGCCAGCACACAATACAGTGGTCCTTGGCCAAGGACTTGTGCATCAATAGCTGGGTTACTGAGGGAAAAGGGTAGGGGGGAAGTAAAAAGTAAATGGTGAGGAAACAAGGAAAAAAGAAAAATACATATGCTTTATGTCACTTTTCCTAAATAATGACTAGAGGGAATTATTAAAACTAATGTGCATTATGTACAAAGGTCCTTCACTGGTCAAAAAGTGCATTAATTAAGCTAATGCACTGTGTGTTAGAGGCTAACATGACAACATATGCTAAACAAGCACACAGAATACTAATAGATGAGTGCATCACTACTACTACTACTATTTAGCATTTCTATAGCGCTACAAGGCGTATACAGCGCTGCACAAACATAGAAGAAAGACAGTCCCTGCTCAAAGAGCTTACAATCTAATAGACAAGAAATAAAGTAAGCAAATCAAATAAATTAATGTGTACAGGAAGGAGAAGAGGAGGGTAGGTGGAGGCGAGTGGTTACAAGTGGTTACGAGTCAAAAGCAATGTTAAAGAGGTGGGCTTTCAGTCTTGATTTAAAGGTGGCCAAGGATGGGGCAAGATGTAGGGGCACAGGAAGTTTATTCCAGGCGTAGGGTGCAGCGAGACAGAAGGCGCGAAGTCTGGAGATGGCAGTAGTGGAGAAGGGAACAGATAAGAAGGATTTATCCATGGAGTGGAGTGCACAGGAAGGGGTGTAGGGAAGGACGAGTGTGGAGAGATACTGGGGAGCAGCAGAGTGAGTACATTTATAGGTTAGTAGAAGAAGCTTGAACAGGATGCATCAATCATTAGCATCCTAGGTATTAAGGACACCTCAGAAGAAGTTACATTTAGAGCCATATTTACTAAACCTTGGCATATGCTAACTGTTGTCGCACCAATGTTATTCCTAGGGGCACGATGGCAATTAGCACATACATGTTATTTATTTGTTACATTTGTATCCCACATTTTCCCACCTATTTGCAGGCTCAATGTGGCTTACATAGTACCGTAAAGGCGTTTGCCCAGTCCAGTACAGAAGCACAATGGGGATCGAAGAGAGAAGAGGTTATATAGTGTCCATTGCTGTGTTGCAGAGTGTAGGCATTTATGTTGGGTCAGTAGGGTATGCCTTTTTGAACAGGTTGGTTTTTAGTGATTTCCTGAAGTTTAAATGGTCGTAGGTTGTTTTCACAGCTTTTGGTAGTGAGTTCCATAGTTGTATGCTTATATAGGAGAAGATGGATGCGTAGGTTGCTTTGTATTTGAGTCCTTTGCAGTTTGGGTAGTGGAGGTTTAGGTATGTTCGTAATGATCTGGTTGTGTTTCAGGTTGGTAGATCTATGAGGTCTGTTATGTAGCCTGGGACTTCGCCGTAGATAATTTTGTGGACCAGGGTGCAGATTTTGAAGGTAATACGTTTTTTGATTGGGAGCCAATGCAGTTTTTCTCGGAGGGGTTTGGCACTTTCGAATCATGTTTTACCAAATATCAGCCTGGCTGCTGTGTTTTGAGCGGTCTGGAGTTTCTTTGTGAGTTGTTCTTCACATTCCACATAGATTCCGTTGCAATAGTCTGCATGACTCAGTACCATTGATTGTATTAGGTTACGGAATATTTCCCTTGGGAAGAAAGGTTTTACGCGTTTAAGTTTCCATATTGAGTGGAACATTTTCTTTGTTATGGAGTTCACTTTGTTATGGAGGTTGCGGTCGATTGTAATGCCGAGTATTTTCAGGCTATCTGAGATAGGGAGGGTGTGGTCTGGGGTGTTTATGGTTGTGGGTTTGTACATATTGTGTTGAAATGAGAGGATGAGGCAGTGTGTTTTGTCAGTGTTCAGTTTCAATTGAAATGAATTTGCCCATGAGTCCATAGTGTTCAGACCGAGCTTGAGTTCATTGGTGATTTCTGTCAGATCATGTCTGAAGGGAATGTATATTGTGACATCGTCTGCGTAAATGAATGGGTTGAGACCTTGATTGGATAAGGACTTAGCCAGCGGGATCATCATTATGTTGAAAAGTATTGGTGATAGTGGTGATCCCTGAGGTACTCCGCAGTCTGCTTTCCACCGTGGTGATATGTTTGAATTTGATTTCACTTGGTATGTTCTGGTGGTTAGAAAACCCTTGATCCAGCTGAGTATATTTCCACCAATCCCGATGTAGTCTAGGAGTTTTAGTAGTATATTGTGGTTTACCATGTTGAATGTGCTCGACATGTCGAATTGGAGGAGAAGTATGCTCAGTGGCGTAGGAAGGGGGGAGCGGTGGGGCGGTCCGCCCCAGGTGCACGCTGCTGGGGGGGTGTCGACTTCGCTGGTTTACTGCTTTCTCCGCCCCAGAACAGGTTACTTCCTGTTCCGGGGCAGAGAGTGCAGGGAACCAGCGGAGCCGACGTAGCTCCCAGCGACGTGCACTCGGGGCGGAGCGGCCCTCCTGCCCACCCTCTTTGGTAAGAATGCGATCCGGGGGGGGGGGGGGGGGGGGGTGCGCAGTGGCAAACCACCCCGAGTGTCAGCCGCCCTCGCTACGGCACTGAGCATGCTTTTACCTGTAGCTATTTCCTGCTTGAATTTGGCCAGGAGAGTGACTAGCACAGTTTCGGTACTATGGAGGGGGCGAAATCCTGATTGTGATTCATGTAGTATTGAGAACTTGTAGATACAAAAACTACTAGACACAACTTCAGCAAAAATCTAAACTATATCGTCAATAATGAGCTGAACTTACTTAAATACACTAACTTAATAAACGTGTAGTGTGGAATCAATTCTTTTTTTCTTTTTTCTTAATTTCAATTCAAAGTGGAGAAAAAGACCTCAGTAGTCTGTACAGCTCTGTGTAACCCTAGTAGCGCTCTAGAAATGTTAAGTAGTAGTAGTAGTCTCTGCGTGGCGATACTGTGCTCAATGTGCTCAAACGCCAGCATTCCTTGGACTCCGTTGTAATCATTGGTCTCCAAAAGCTCCACTGATATATCATAAAATATATGTGAAATACTAAATCGTGATATTTTATTCTTCTAACAGTAGTATTAATAATATTATTACTTAGCTTTTAATCTTGCCCAACGGGGCTCTCCGTTTCGCTATAAAATTTAAGCTTCCTCAGGGGGCCAAGTAACTATTGGCAAATCACAATACCTTAAAAAATGGGGGTGGCCACAGGAGGTGGGGGAGCCCAAGAAGGTTAGATTGAGAAAAGACCTGTGAAGATGTGATTTCATTTGCCCTAATGAAAGCTGAGTTTAATTTTACTTCCATTTAATTTTAATATAGTCCATCTTATAACACCTTGCTAAGGCACATTACAACAGCTGCTAAGATGAACGCATCAGGAAAAAGGATATCCTCACTGAATTTGGCCATCATCTATTGTATAGAACAGTATAGAAAAATGAGCACAAAATAGAGTTTATAACTGCTGTCTCTACCAGCTACAATATTTTTAAAGCTGTTTTAGTGATATTAAATTTTTATTTCATGATATTATTATTATTTGTTACATTTGTATCCCACATTTTCCTACCTTTTTGCAGGCTCAATGTGGCTTACATAGTACTATAAATGGCGTTAGCCGATTTCGGTATGAACAAATACAGGTTTGAACAATACAAGGTGAAATTGTGGTAGAATGGGTTGAATGTATGGTAAATACAATTGGAGGAACTAGAGAGGGAGAGAAGAGTTAGTGTATGTCCATTACGGTCTTTGGTTACGTTGTGTCGCAGGTATCCAGGTTATTTATGTTGGGTCGGTGGGGTATGCTTTTCTGAACAGGTGTCTTCAGTAGTTTCCGGAAATTTAGGTGATCGAACGTAGTTTTTACTACTTTTGGTAGTGCATTCCATAGTTGTGCACTTAAGTAGGAAAAGCTAGATGCATAAGTGGATTTGTATTTGAGTCCTTTGATGCTTGGGTAGTGGAAGTTTATTTATTTTATTTTAGTTACATTTGTACCCCGCGCTTTCCCACTCATGGCAGGCTCAATGCGGCTTACATATGCAGGTACTTATTTGTACCTGGGGCAATGGAGGGTTAAGTGACTTGCCCAGAGTCACAAGGAGCTGTGCCTGAAGTGGGAATCGAACTTAGCTCCTCAGTTCCCCAGGACCAGAGTCCACCACCCTAACCACTAGGCCACTCCTCCTCGTGCTGATTTTATGGTGTTTCTGGTTGGCAGGTTGATGAGGTCTGTCAAACTTTCAAATAAATACAAAAAATATATATATATTTTGTCCTCCATCTTTTAAGGCACATCCTATCCAACTGGAACGATTTTTGACTTTTTACACATGGACCACGCATAGGCAGTCCCTCATTTCTAATAATATTTTGCTATTGTTTTGGGTGAGTGAAAATGGTGGCAAGCTCTGCCTACTGGCTTCAGCCCATATAATGGGCTAGACTAGATAGGTTTCCTATGATAGCATTGTGCTTATTTGAATTAGTTTTCCTGTACAAGTTTTTCTAGAATTTTAAAACACATCTTGTCAACAAGGGCAGGGCTAGGTGTATTGTCAGACAATTATGGATGTAAGCCCCACCGCTGGTACCACCCCCTAACCCCTTTAGCCTCCCCAAACAGTTGGAACACTAACTGCCTATGGCGAGGAGAGGGGGGAGGGTGGGGTGGTGAAGAAGTGAATGAGAGATGTGTAGAGGGAAAATGGGAAAATGAACTGAACGGGACTGTGTGAAACTATTATTTTTGTTTGGAGTGTTGGTTATTATTGTTATTGTGCGGTTTGTTCTCTGCTATGAGTTTTCTACTGTGTTTGCTCTGTGTCTGCTTAGTTGATAATAAAAGCATCTTAAAAAAAAAAAAACTAAATAAACGAGCAAAAGGTTAAAATCAGACTGAAAACAACTGTACTCAGAGCAACAAATATAAAGGTAACAAGACTTACCATAGAGCTTTTCTAATTCATATTTTCTTCCCTATTGTCAGTACTAATTTTTTGTTCTCCACATTCCTTGTTCTGAAACCTCAGACTTACCATTTCCTCCCATCATCTGAAGTGCACTCACACAGTGGTCTTCCTCATCATCTTCCTCCTCCTCCACATCATCATCATGATTATAAGTTACTGGTCCACTCTCAATCAGCACTGTCGATGGCTTGGCAGGTTCTGGTACAGACAAATGCTGATTTGGAAAGATAACCTGCTGAGAGTGAAAGATGAAAGTGGGTAATTCCTTTCTTCTTTTCCCTGCTAGTCCCAGAACAGGTGACATGCCACACTAAGGGTACCTTGTTTCAGAGGCTGGAGAGGTATTTCTGCACCTTATGCAACATTTGGAAATTACTTCAGTAAAAATGCATAGTATACATTTTTTTTCTCTCAATACAGTAGTTTATTCCTAATAGGGATGTAACGAATATTGGTATTCAATTCAGCCCCAAATAGTGCCCTGAATACATTATTCGTATTTGGCTGAATAATGATTTCAATTCGAATATAAATAAGCCGTGGCTCTACTGTGCTAAACCCTCTTGAAATAAACACAATCTCTGATTTCGTATTGCTTCTTTTATTATTTGTTATGTTCAAGCTCAATGCCCATTATTTATCTTCAGTATTCATATTTGGCTAAATATTATTTTTCATTATTCGTATTTGGCTGAATTGTAAAATATGCTATTCAGTACAGCTCTAATTCATAACAGAGAAAAAAGTCTATTCTTGCTCCCTTAAGTGTGCTGCACCCTTGGCGGGTCCCCAGCTCACCTATCCCTTGGCCTAACTCTGCTCTGTGTGCAAGTTCCAGCAGGTAGAGTGAATGAAAAGACTGACATCAGTAAAACAGGAAAATCCAAGGGCAAGTTTTACAGTGCATCACAGCACTCCCAGTGCTTTTTCAAGAACTGCAGTAAAACCTTCTGTAATAAAGATGCTAGGTAAATATTCTGATCCACAAATGGTTCAAAACCTTGCCAAAACAAAATTCTCTTAAATGACATTTTAATGCAGTCTTCTGACAAGTGAATAAAGACGATATTCTTTGAAAGGCAGCAGCACTAATTTTGAGTGATTATATTGCATTTATTTGGCAGTAGTATCAAGAGTGTGACAGTAATGCTAATTAGTGCTATAATCAAGACATTATGTCCTAATTGCACAAATGAACCTATGGTAACTGTGTATTTATGGAACCATTATTTTCTTGTTAAAATAGGAATATTCTGATTTATTTTATTTATAACATTTATATCCCACAATATTCCCGCCCATGGGCACGCTCAGTGTGGCGTACAAAGCGAATGCTACATACCTGTAGAAGGTATTCTCTGAGGACAGCAGGCTGATTGTTCTCACTGATGGGTGATGTCCACGGAACCCCCTCCAATCGGAATCTTCACTAGCAAAGACGTTTGCTAGCCCATGCGCGCCCATGCGCACTGCGCATGCGTGACCGTCTTCCCGCCCGAACCGGCTAGTGTTCGTCAGTCCCGTATGTAGCAAGACAAAGACAAGGGAAGACACAACTCCAAAGGGGAGGCGGGCGGGTTTGTGAGAACAATCAGCCTGCTGTCCTCGGAGAATACCTTCTACAGGTATGTAGCATTCGCTTTCTCCGAGGACAAGCAGGCTGCTTGTTCTCACTGATGGGGTATCCCTAGCCCCCAGGCTCACTCAAAACAACAAACATGGTCAATTGGGCCTCGCAACGGCGAGGACATAACTGAGATTGACCTAACTGAGAGTGTAGCCTGGAACAGAACAAAAAATGGGCCTAGGGGGGTGGAGTTGGATTCTAAACCCCAAACAGATTCTTAAACACCGACTGCCTGAACCGACTGTCGCGTCGGGTATCCTGCTGCAGGCAGTAATGAGATGTGAATGTGTGGACAGATGCCCACGTCGCAGCCTTGCAAATCTCTTCAATAGTGGCTGACTTCAAGTGGGCCACTGACGCTGCCATGGCTCTAACATTGTGAACCGTGTCATGACCCTCAAGAGCCAGCCCAGCCTGGGCATAAGTGAAGGAAATGCAGTCTGTTAGCCAATTTGATAAGGTTTTTCCCCACAGCCACTCCCCTCCTGTTGGGATCAAAAGAAACAAACATTTGGGCGGACTGTCTGTTGGGCTGTGTCCGCTCCAGATAGAAGGCCAATGCTCTTTTGCAGTCCAATGTGTGCAGCTGACATTCAGCAGGGCAGGAATGCGGACGGGGAAAGAATGTTGGCAAGACAATTGACTGGTTCAGATGGAACTCCGACACCACCTTCGGCAAGAACGTAGGGTGAGTGCGGAGGACTACTCTATTATGATGAAATTTGGTGTAAGGAGCATGGGCTACCAGGGCCTGAAGCTCACTGACTCTACGAGCTGAAGTTACTGCCACCAAGAAAATGACCTTCCAGGTCAAGTATTTCAGATGGCATGAATTCAGTGGCTCAAAAGGAGGTTTCATCAGCTGGGTGAGAACGACATTGAGATCCCATGACACTGTAGGAGGTTTGATGGGGGGCTTTGACAAAAGCAAACCTCTCATAAAGCGAACAACTAAAGGCTGTCCCGAGATCGGCTTACCTTCCACACGGTAATGGTATGCACTGATTGCGCCAAGGTGAACCCTTACAGAGTTGGTCTTGAGACCAGACTCAGACAAGTGCAGAAGGTAGTCAAGCAGGGTCTGAGTAGGACAAGAGCGAGGATCTAAGGCCTTGCTGTCACACCAGACGGCAAACCTCCTCCATAAAAAGAAGTAACTCCTCTTAGTGGAATCTTTCCTGGAAGCAAGCAAGACACGGGAGACACCCTCCGACAGACCCAAAGAGGCAAAGTCTACGCTCTCAACATCCAGGCCGTGAGAGCCAGAGACTGGAGGTTGGGATGCAGAAGCGCCCCTTCGTTCTGGGTGATGAGGGTCGGAAAACACTCCAATCTCCATGGTTCTTCGGAGGACAACTCCAGAAGAAGAGGGAACCAGATCTGACGCGGCCAAAAATGAGCAATCAGAATCATGGTGCCTCGGTCCTGCTTGAGTTTCAGCAAAGTCTTCCCCACCAGAGGTATGGGAGGATAAGCATACAGCAGGCCTTCCCCCCAATCCAGGAGGAAGGCATCCGATGCCAGACGGCCGTGGGCCTGAAGTCTGGAACAGAACTGAGGGACCTTGTGGTTGGCTTGAGATGTGAAGAGATCTACCAAGGGGGTGCCCCACACTTGGAAGATCCGGCGCACTACTCTGGAGTTGAGCGACCACTCGTGAGGTTGCATAATCCTGCTCAACCTGTCGGCCAGACTGTTGTTTACGCCTGCCAGATATGTGGCTTGGAGAAACATGCCGTGACGGCGAGCCCAGAGCCACATGCTGACGGCTTCCTAACACAGGGGGCGAGATCCCGGTGGGGCAATTTGGAGGCATAGAGGCCAAATTGAGGGCGTATCCTTGCCGGACTATTTGAAGAACCCAATGGTCGGAGGTTATAAGAGGCCACCTTTGGTGAAAAACTTTCAACCTCCCCCCGACCGGCAGGTCGTCCGGCAAGGACATTTTGATCTCGGCTATGCTCTGCTGGAGCCAGTCAAAAGCTTGCCCCCTGCTTTTGCTGGGGAGCTGTGGGGCCTTGCTGAGGCGCACGCTGCTGACGAGAGCGAGCGCGCTGGGGCTTAGCCTGGGCTACAGGCTGTCGAGGAGGAGGATTGTACCTACGCTTACCAGAAGAGTAGGGAACAGCCCTCCTTCCCCCATAAAAACGTCTACCTGATGAGGTAGATGCTGAAGGCTGCCGGCGGGAGAATTTGTCGAAAGCGTTATCCCGCTGGTGGAGCTGTTCTACCACCTGTTCGACCTTTTCTCCAAAAATGTTATCCGCTCGGCAAGGGGAGTCCGCAATCCGCTGCTGGATCCTATTCTCCAGGTCGCAGGCACGCAGCCATGAGAGTCTGCGCATCACCACACCTTGAGCAGCGGCCCTGGACGCAACATCAAAGGTATCAAATACCCCTCTGGCCAGGAATTTCCTACATGCCTTTAGCTGCCTGACCACCTCCTGAAACGGCTTGGCTTGCTCAGAAGGGAGCTTGTCCACCAAGTCCACCAGCTGCCGCACATTGTTCCGCATATGGATGCTCGTATAGAGCTGGTATGATTGAATCTTGGCCAAGAGCATGGAAGAATGATAGGCCTTCCTCCCAAAGGAGTCTAAGGTTCTGGGGTCTTTGCCCGGGGGCGCCAAAGCATGCTCCCTAGAACTCTTAGCCTTCTTCAGAGCCAGATCCACCACACCAGAGTCGTGAGGCAACTGAGTGCGCATCAGCTCTAGGTCCCCATGGATCCGATACTAGGATTCGATCTTCTTGGGAATGTGGGGATTAGTTAGTGGCTTGGTCCAGTTCGCCAGCAATGTCTTTTTTAGGACATGATGCATGGGTACTGTGGACGCTTCCTTAGGTGGAGAAGGATAGTCCAAGAGCTCAAACATCTCAGCCCTTGGCTCATCCTCCACGACCACCGGGAAGGGGTTGGCCGTAGACATCTCCCGGACAAAGGCCGAGAAAGACAGACTCTCGGGAGGAGAAAGCTGCCTTTCAGGGGAGGGAGTGGGGTCAGAAGGAAGGCCATCAGACTCCTCATCAGAGAAATATCTGATGTCCTCCTCCGCCTCCCACGAGGCCTCATCATCGGTATCAGACACAAGTTCACGAATCTGCGTCTGAAGCCGCGCCCGTTCCGACTCCGTGGAAACACGGCCACGGCGGGAGCGTCAAGAGGTGGACTCCGGGGACCTCACCCTGGGCAAAGGGCCAGCCGTCGCCTCACTCGACGACACCGGTGGCGCAAGCACCCCCGGTACCGGAGAAGGGCGTAACAGCTCTTCCAGGATGCCTGGAAGAATGGCCCTGAGACTCTCGTGCAGAGCGGCTGTGGAGAAAGACTGAGAAGCCGGTGCAAGCGTCGAGGTCAAAATCTGTTCCGGGCGCGGAGGCGGAACCGGGCTGTCCGGGGTAGAGCGCACCGACACCTCCTGGATGGAGGGTGAGCGGTCCTCCCGGTGCCGATGCCTGCTGGGTGCCGACTCCCTCGGTGACACAGAGCTCCCGGTACCAAGTTGGGAAGGTGACCGGTGACGATGCTTCTTCGGCTTCTTCGAGCGAAGCATATCACCAGAGCTCCCCGGTACCGATGAGGATGACGTTGAATCCAGACGTCGCTTCCTCGGGGCCGGGACCGAATAAGGTCGATCCCGGGGGGGCTGTACTGCAGGAGCCCTCAGGGCAGGAGGAGACCTACCCGAAGGCTCAACGCCACCAGCAGGGGAATGGACAGCCCTCACCTGCACTCCAGATGAAGCACCACCGTCCGACGACATCAGCAGCAGCGGGTGTCCCGGTACCACCGACGCCGACGCACTTTTCCGAAGTCTCGGTACCGTCGATGCAGGAGGAATACGCCTCGATGCCGTCGACGCCGATGCACTCCACGAAGACTTCGGTGCTGCCAACGCCGATGCACTCGACGAATCCCGAGATGCTGTTGCCGTCGAAGCGCCGGAGAACAGAACGTTCCACTGGGCTAATCTCGCTACCCGAGTCCTCTTCTGCAAAAGAGCACAAAGATTACAGGCCTGCGGGCGGTGCCCAGCCCCCAGACACTGAAGATACGAAGCGTGCCTATCAGTGAGCGAGATTATCCGGGCGCACTGGGTGCACTTCTTGAAGCCGCTGGAAGGCTTCGATAACATGGGTGGAAAAATCACGCCGGCGAAATCAAAATTTGCAATGATGACAATAGGCACCGAAAAAAAAGGGGGGAAAACCCGTACGGGTGGCCGCTCCCGAAAGCGAAAGGATACTTACGCTGGGAAAAAACTAGAAATACGGGAAAAAAAGGGGAAACCTTTTTTTTTTTTAACAAACACAGAGAAAAAGTAGAAAAACCGCGAAAGACATGCAAGGTCTTCTGAGGGGCACGAAACGGCGGCACAAAACAGCAGCAAAACACGACCGTCCCAAGCGTGGACAAAAGAAGACTGACGAACATGAGCAGGTTCGGGCGGGAAGACGGTCGCACATGCGCGGTGCGCATGGGTGCGCAAGGGCTAGCAAACGTCTTTGCTAGTGAAGATTCCGATTGGAGGGGGTTCCGTGGACGTCACCCATCAGTGAGAACATGCAGCCTGCTTGTCCTCGGAGAACATATATTCTTCATGTGTATGAAAGCTTCTATGTAATTATTTGTTATATAGACTACATTTTCAGTTTAGTCCGAGGGCTACCAACAGGCTAGATTTTGGAACTGGATGGGCTTCCTCTCATTTACCACTCAGGAATTGTTAGCACAGCTTTGGAAAAGAATGTGAATGGGATAGACTGCATGAATCCCTTCCAATATATGAAAACCTTGTAAATATTCGTAAGGGATGTCTGCAAATCCTGGTCTGTTGGTAGTTGCTGAGAATCAGAGTGCCCACTTTTGTGCTGTAAGTCATGGCTAGCTGATAAAATATTCAAAATTATTTGGGCAACAGAACAAAAAGCTTACTTATGCTTAATTATATGTTATCACCAACATCCATTCAATGCCACTTTCTTTACAAACAAGTTCCAAAAAACTGATCAATTTCCTTTTTATATCAAACTAACCCCCCCCCCCCCCACACACACACACCATTTACTAAGCCGCACTAGTGGCTGCCGTGTGGCAATGCAGAGACAGCCCATTCAAAGTGAATGGGCTGTGTCGGCATTAGCACACAGCAGCTGCTAGCGTGGCTTAGTAAACAGGGGGTAATAGAATTTGTACAGATCTGATAGAGATGCAATTTTCAAAACCCAATGCTAGGAAATTAAGGAAGAATAAGAGGACAGGTCAGAGCACTATATTCAGTCATGTCACAGTACCTTGACGTTTTCATTGTACAAAGGCAGTATTTTAAGAAAAGGTTTAGATAACGGTCAGCAAAGAAGATATAGGTGATTTAATACATTTATGTTTAGCTTTTCAGAGGTTTTCTCTCTTCAACAAGTCAATGAAGCGACAGTGCAGTTACAAAGGACTACCTGAGTTTGCCTGAATGCGTCAGAAGTTGTACGATACTTTATAATTACTGACCTGCTAAACTCTGAATAAATCCAATAAAAGGGTGTTGCTTACAGCTTGTTTACTGACATTTATTTCTGTACATTCAGGGAGGACTGACGACAACCATAACATTTAATTGAGAACTAGGTTGTAAACTGCTTAAAGCCCTTACAAAGGAAATATGAACGTCTGACTGATCCTCTCTAAAAATAATTCTTCAGTTTCACAACACTTCCTCACCTAAGCCCTATCATGTAATTAGTTTCTGTAGCTTTGTTAGGTCTCACCCAGAAAAGGATTTCTTCCCATTAAGCTCATCAGTTTACTCATAGACTGCAACAGTTTTAATAAGGAGGCGGTCTTTGCAAGGATCCACTTCAGGAATAGCAAGATACTTGGTCTTCCAACTCCAAAGGAAAATAGGCACAATACCCCGTCAATCTTATTGGTTTTTTTTTCTGCCTATTCATTCATTTTTATAGTGCTCTATCTACTTAACACAGAAGCAACTAACCCATCATCATCCATCAGTGCAAGGGGAAGAGCATTACTCTTCCTCCTCAGAACAGAGTAATAGAGAATCCAGTACCCGGAGCTATCAATACAATGCAAAGCTATGATGGTAATAATAACACTGCATTTAAAACAAAGAAAAATGAAACAACACTAAAGGCAAAACAAACGTTGCTCTTTCTAAAGACAAACCATGGCAAACTGCTCATTTTAAATGTAAGACAAAGGGAAATAAGTGCACAGACAGGGACAGAAAAAGGGAAACTGCTCAAATACCTGGTCCACTGCAATCTTTTTAGCTGGCTGTGTAGAAACCAGGGGCCTTAACCTGCAGAATACGACAGAACAAAAGAGTAGTTTAACATCACAAAGTTTAGAAATGTTAACTCATTCATTTAAGTCAGCATATTTTGATTTGACAACAAATCATTCTCGCCAATAAAGCAGAATTTCTGTCCTTAGCATTTTATAGTTAGTTGACTGTGAAATGCTAGTACATGAAATCAGAAAATATTAGTGGTTAGAGCAGCAAGCAGAGAACCAAGAAACCCAGTGTTTGAATCCTGCTAAAACTCCTTTTGAACTTGGGCAAGTCATGACCTCCATAGCCTCAGGTACAAACTTAGGACCAGATTTACTAGCCTGCATTAATATAATTATTTAATAAATAGGCCCCCGTGTAGGGTCCTAATAAACTTTTCTGGTGCTCTTACTCCCTATGGTCCTTCTCTGGTCTGTTTTGGTTTATCTTCCGCTCGTTTTGTGGTTTTCATTTTATCTTGCGGGAGATTTAGACTTTCTTTTTGTTGGCTTGTGATCAACAACACACATTAAAACATTACGTACATCACTAAATCTTGCCCTTAGATTGTAAGGGGGCAGGGACATAAGAAATAAAAGAGTATTCTCCAAAGATTGTACATGAATGACTAGGACATAAAGCAGACTATCAAGGGACAATATACAATTGTGGGTATGAGTTAGATTACAGTTTACAAATGTTGATCTTCATCTCAGCTTTGTTCTTCTATTCTTTTTCCCTCAGTTCTGGCCTGCCTCTTTGGGTTTCATACTGGTACAATAATCAATTATGATCAACCTGCTTTACACCCAGCTATAAAATGTACACCTGAGAGTGAAAATCTGAGTTATTTTCAGTCCCATCAGCCAATTTAGCCTCAAGTGAAAGAAATCTCACCAAATCGCCAGACACATTCTACCAATGAAATAGAACTTACATGTTAGATATGTATTTGAGGACAGAGTGATTAAATTACAAGGTGGTTTACCCATGAATCCAATTTTGTACCCCAGTAGGCATGGGAAAGCAAAGTCAGTTCAGACCCCTTAGTGACTACATTTCCCAGCATTCCTATGAGCTCATTTCCATTCAGAACTCTCCTATATTCTTTGCAACTATAGCACCAAACTGATATATAAACAGTGACATGATATGGAGGAGTGGCCTAGTGGTTAGGGTGGTGGACTTTGGTCCTGAGGAACTGAGTTCGATTCCCGGCACAGGGAGCTCCTTGTGACTCTGGGCAAGTCACTTAACCCTCCATTGCCCCATGTAAGCCGCATTGAGCCTGCCATGAGTGGGAAAGTGCGGGGTACAAATGAAACAAAAACAATATCAGTATATCATAAAAGCGTTTTCAATTGTTACTGATAAATAAAACTATTACCAAGTCTAGCAGAACAAACATTAGAACCAAAACTGAAATACATATGAAACTGTCTTATTTTTAAATATCAGCACCATCTACATTCTTCTTAATACCAAAAGGCATTCTGCTTGCCTCTAGCCTTGTATTTCTTACATAAAGTAACCTTTTTAATGCATCCATATGTGCTACATATTTAAACTCCTTTTGGAATAAAAAGATACACCACTACTTTTATGTCCTCTGTTTTCAAAAATGTGCTATCTTCAACTCTTTACCCTATAGTCATCCTTTACTTCATCATCATGATTCCTACATTCAGTTCTACTAAACATCAATCTAGGTTGATCCTAATTTGTTTAAATTCATTATGGTGGAAGACAAGTAGAAATAGGTTTCAAAACACTTCAAACACATATGTCTTTAGGAATTAAAGATGAATCATTGTGACATATGAAAGAATAACTTATATGGTTCTGAATGTTCATTTATATCATCCCTAGATAATTTTCACATTGTTCCACAAAACTCTATCACAGTTCTCAAGGAATCCCTAGAACTAAATAGTTAGCAGAACTCTGCTACTAATGGGAAAAAAAAAAAAAATCTTTATTATTTTGATCTGTATTTATTGAGTTGTCTAAAGTTTTTTTGATAGCACGATTTCATGTAAAACATGAGCAACACATCATGCCAGGTGAGAACACCACACCCTGTATATTACCTGGAAGCGTTCCTTATTTCCCAATTAGAATCAAGTTAAACAAGTCTCTGGAGGAATCTGAACCAGCAGGCACTTGTTTTGTTTATCAAGCACAGGGCACTGGTGTCCCTGCATGATAATGAGCACTGCCTGGCACATACTGAGGATGTAAGAACCCAAGGGTTCAGCACCTCTTCAGTACAATGCAATAAGCACTGAGGAGCCATGACAAGCTGCTACTTGTGAAAGATAAGAAGGGGAAAGGATTTTATTCAATTGAGTGGACAGAATTAGGTCATAAGAGTAGTAATTTGTAAAATCATGTGTTTGTAAGGAATGACGAAAATAATAAAGCACAATCATATCTTTATTGCCAGAGCAGAGTGAAATTATATCTAATAGGAGGCATTATATATATGCTTGAACACCAACTGAGAAAATCATCATAAAGGGTTTAAAATGTAATTAAAACGTTCAAACAAAAGCAAAGTACATCGGTCAAGGTATTTCAACTACAGCTGCAAAACAGACAGCATTTGTTACAATCCTATATAATAATTTCCACCTCCAACGTTCTGAAGCTGACTCCCGTGGCACTGAAGGGTTCGTAGGGTCCGTGCGGTTCGTGCTGCCTGTAACCATCTGTCTCACTGTCCTGCCCTCATGTCATAACGTTATGACGTCGAAGGCTGAACCCTGAGAGGGAAGGGAACGCAGCATAGTTCCCTCTGAGTTCCAGGCCCCCTCCCTCCGATGTTTAAAACTCATCTTCACTTACCAAGTCAGGGTTATGGCAGCCGCCAGGTGAGGAAAAACGCGAGCAGCCTCGGCCCTTTTCTCTCTCTCAGCTGTGGTCCCGCCCTTGCGGAAACAGGAAATGAGGGTGGGACCACAGCTGAGAGAAATGGGCCAAGCCTGCACGTCTTTTACCGCTGCTGGCAGCCGCTGTAACCCCAAAGTAAGTCAAGATGACTTTTAAAGTTCGTAGGGAGGGGGACTGGAACTGGGAGGGAGGGAGGGGGGACCCTGGAACTGGGAGGGAGGGAGCCTGAAACTCGGAGGGACGGAGGGGGGACCCTGAAACTCGGAGGGAGGGGATGACCCTGAAACTCAGAGGAAAGGAGGAGATGACCCTGGAACTGGGAGGGAGGGAGGGGACGACCTTGGAACTCGGAGGGAGGGAGGGGGAACCCTGGAACTGGGAGGGAGGGGGGCGCCCCTGGCACACACACTCAATCTCACACACACACTCTCTCTCTCACACAGTAACTCTCACAAACATACACATGCCAAGGAAAACCTTGCTAGCGCCCGTTTCATTTCTTTCAGAAACAGGCCTTTTTTACTAGTATTGAATAATAGAGCAGAAATTCCTTAGCCAGTGCTCTGTAAGCTTTTCAATATAGCCAAGTTCTGTCACAAACTATATAGGAAGGCTGTTCACGATATCTAAATTAAAATGTAATTAGCACCTCAACACCAAGCTGGAGTCCTGAAAATGCATACTAGAACAATGTTAAAGCAGGGTTTTCAAGGACAAAGCAGAAATGATCTTTTGGGTAACATTTCATTTCATCTGGGTGCACTTTTGGAAAACTGGGAGACACAGACTAACCAAGCAATCTATTAAGATTGTGTTTTTTTTGCATTTGCTTTAATGTTGCCAAAACAGAATATTTGAAGATCTGAAGCAAAACCCTCCTTTATTACCTGTCATCTTTCAGCAAGGCCCCCATCTCTTAAGAAACTTCAATTATCACTGGATAAAACAGTATATAGGCTTACAGTCATGGATTTCTTTAATGCCCCAATAACCCCAAAAGAGCAGCTGCTGTTTCACAAAGCATATGGAACAATAAATTACTGGCTGTTGTGACCACACATACTGGCTCCTTCTGCTGTTTCTTTTAAAACAGGGAGAGCTAAAATACTGTAGAATGCCAATACAGGGGGGGGGGGGGGGGGGGAACAGCTGTTTTCTGGGATGAGTGAGGCTAGGCATTATTACTCAAATAAGCAGCTACACAAAAGGACGTCCAAAGCTTTTTATCCTACTTTTAGCACGCGTAGCCCTCTCACATATTGATTAATCTCAATTCATCAAACCAGCACAAAACTAGGGCTTGTATAGCAAAGGAAACGCTTAAAGTATGGGACCAAGCAGCTAAGAATTTATGGTAGATGCCCCCAAGCAAAAGCCTGCTGCTAGGTCCTCCAAGTGTAGCCTGAAAACACAACATTGTGAGAGGCATACAATGCTCTTTTCCACCATTCTCATAGTTCTTAAAGTCTTTCTTTGGTTAGTAAACATCTTGAACTGAGGAACTGGTAAAATAAATTGTGGTTGAAAACACTCAGTCCTACATGGAAGGAGAAGGGAAATTATTCAAACCAAAACAGAAGCACAGTCCTAACCTGACTGAATTTTTTAAAGCCATATTCGTAAGCTGATCTATAAAATTTTATCATAACTAACATCCACAAAGCCACCAGGTACTAATTTTTTACTTTGTCAATACTCTGTTACAATCACATTTTATACACACTGAATAGTCAACTGAGACATGAACACTAACCTTGAGATTCATTCTACCCACGTAACAATTTAAAGAGCTGAGAGAACAGATTCAAATGTGGCTGGGGACCATCTATGGGAACTTCCAGACTACAGTACAGCTTGTTACAACAATCTTAGCCCTCCTCATGTCAAACTGCCTTTAATTCATTATTAAATTAAAGATCAAATGGTAAAAAAAAAAAAAAATATGCCATCAAGGAGTGCAATAAATGTTATGCAGTTTACACTAACATTTCAGCCACTTCTGGGTTTGAGACTTTGTAATATCAGTCCTCACTGAATTTGTAAATAGGAGGACATTAACATCAAACTGAAGTTTTATTAGTAGTGTGTTTGAGGTCATTATGGCCCAGGAACCTTAAGCAGGGCCATGTAAACCTCAATAACCTCATCATTATCAGTACAGTTTATTTTAATTCTTTATGTATGAACATACCCAATACAAATAACACCACACAGATAGCATGATGAATGCTTAATTCTATTCCATAATACCTCAACCTATCATTACCTTGTGGCAGTCATCCTCTGACCTATAACAGGACATCATACCAGCATGCTATTAACATGCAAACACTTTTTAAAAACATGACCAAAATCTGTATTTTGCTAAGGGTTTCTTTTACTATTAGAAGTTTTTAGACAGTGTGTTTGGGACTGGATAAACCTTTCCCCACACAACCACAGTGGGTACCATTAGAACTAAAGTCAGTCCTGTTTTCAAGGTTAGCCTGATGACCATCCACTGCCATGCAGGGAGAGTGGCATCTTTTTCAGCTGTACCCGAGTCCTTGAGGCAGACAGACTGCAAAACCCATGGTGTTGGGCATTTAGGAAGGCTGTGAAGATTGTTGAAAGCTCAGTGGGGCAGTATTAAGAAACACTGGCTTTCCCAAGGTGCTACGATTGTGGAGTCACTGGGGTGGGAGTGTTTCTTGCCTGGCAGCATGAAGATAGGTACACGTTTCAAATTTTTTCATTTGGAGATTCAGATCTGTAGTGAAGGACTAATTTTGAAGGACTATTGATGCATATTGATATTCTATGTGTGTAAAAAGATTATTGCTACATTGATTTATATTATGTTGGTGCTTTTTCACAATGTATTCATTTATGTTTCTTTGCTCTTCCACACGTTGGTTAAGTGCTTTGGTTTCCAGTGTGATGGATCCGATGAATGAAAAAACTTGTCCACCTCTTTAGCCAACAGATTTCTGGTTAGCTGCATGGGTGAATTATATTTCTGAGGGTCTTAGGTGTTCAATCCATTTTAAATGATTACACTGTGTATGCACATTATTGTATAAGTTGTGATTAACTTTTATTTCCTTGGTTTGTGGAAATTATGTGTATTGAATACCAGAGGGGGTTTGGGACTTGTGATTTAGTAAGGGGTGATATAAGCAGAGAGAACGTCTGAAACATATATATGGAGACTCAGGGCATCCAAAGTCTGGGTAAGCAGGAGCTGCACAAAATAAAAAGCTATTGGGCAATAAAGACTTCAGAAATATAATTTAGAAAAACATATCTGAGGCTGACAAAATTCCATTATTAAATAAAATAAATCAAAAGATAGGACAACTGGCTCTTATGGGAGAATACCACCACCAAGAAGGCATTTTGATATCAGTCAAGCAATTTTGTCTCTCGATGTCACCCAGCCTCCATATGAAATTCTTTAACAGCAGGCCTGTTCTCAAAAAACAAGTAAAAAGATAATGTGATAATTCTACCCAGATTAGCTACTGCTGTGGACAGTAAAATAAAAAACGAAGTGCAAAAGGAGATGGGCAAGTGACAAAAAGCTCACTAGAGACTTGATTTGTGCTAAAACAAAAAAGCCATTAGAAAACTCAGCTGGCTTAAAACATCTAAAGGAAAGTACAAAAATACCCAGAGGAGAGCAGCACTTTATAAAGTACTACTGTCGACCAGCAATTGAGTGAGCATACGTGATTTGTGGTACAAAAAGCTTTCCTCCTTTGTTGTATTTTATAAATTAAATAGCATTTTCATTGCCAACCATCTGGAAATCAAAGGCATTAAACAGCATACATTGGCTTCTGCTAGTTATCTCCAGCTAGGGTTAATATAGCCCTCACTTGTGAATACAATTGATCAGATAATTAAAGCAAACCTCTGTTACAGATGGAAAGCGTCCATCCCACACATTTATTTACTTACATATTTAGATCACACATCCATAAAACACCCATAGTGATTTGTAACAATTATCACTCACACTGAAATAAGAGTGGTGAGACATACACAAATCACAGGATAAAAAAATAACTTTATTGGCCCATCCCCTTGATAAAATACTGACCATCTCTAAGAAAAAAACTGTCTAAAACAGCAGTATTTTAAGTTATTATCTAAACTTGTAAGTTTAGACAACAGCTTAAAATAATTTTTAGGTAATAGGGTGGTTGTAAGTGAGTAGTTTTGTGGATGGAGCAGTTTGTGAGGTGAAGGGGCAGTTGTAGGGGTAATGTTTGTGGTTTGAGGCATTTTATGGATTGTTGGAACAGTTGTAGGAGGTCGTATAGTTTGGAGGGTGGGAATACTAGAGAACAGAGGCAGCTTGAAAAGAAGAATTGCTTAACTGCTATGTTTTACTTATGAAAGTTCGTCTGCTACAGCAGCTGGAACTCCTTTTCCCATAGAAATGTGCTAGGCCATTATTTCTCTGGAACCCCTTGTGTGATTTGGCCCATTTTCAAATTTGATTTTTTATCACTTTTCCCCCTATGCCAAGTTTCATCCAATTCTGTTAAAATTTTTGAGAGTTATTTTGCCCCAACACAGACAGATGACAGACATTCTTGAGCCCTTTAATTCTTTCCCAACTTCCACTGGGCTGGAAAGAATAAAAAGTATTAAAATGAATGTATTAAAACAAACAAACAAACAAAAAAAACCCATACAAAAATATGGATAAGAAAGAGAATCAAGTACCAGTCAGGAGATTTAAAAAAAAATATCTGCTACTGCCACTTTTGCACTCATTAAGATTTTAATAAATAGCCAAACTCTCACTCTCAACAGTTGCTTTCATGATTAAAGGAGATATATTGTTTGTCTACGGAACTGTGAACATTAAAGCAGGAGAGCAACGTAAAGCTGCTTAGACTATCCAATGTTCTAACCCAAAAGTTAGGATTGATCATTCCCCTACTCCCTCCATCCCCCAACAACTAGGCAAGAATCTGAATTGATTGTACTTCATCAAATGAAACATCATGAAAGAAATGTCCTAGACAAAGTGGATCCACAGACTCCATTTTCAAGCTTATGACTCTTTTTTGCATTAGAACCAAGCCCTTTTAGTAATGGTTTCCATCCCAACATGCTCCTCTCCATTCACAGTATTTAAGAGCCCATCTAACTTGGTTTGTTTTTCATATCTCTAAAGCACCGCAGGAAGTCCATACTTGACACTGTCAAAAAATCAGCTTTTTAACAAGACAAATGGCAATGTTAATACACATTGCCACCACCACCAAGTGTTTTTGAATAGTTCTATTGCAGACTAATTCATATATGTTTTTCAAGTAACTAAACAAATTTTACTGAAAATACCAGACAGCATTGAACTGAATGGTGCTGGTATGGCTTGTTAGCACAATGTAATGACAACAAATAACATTATAGTAACCAATAAGCCTCAATATTAACAGCGGCAACAGCCAAAATGTTCTCAAAATATTTTAGTGGTTTCAACCAAGAGAAAAATGTATGTTTGTCTTTTATTAAAAGGTAGGGTTACATTTCGATTAAAAATTTAATCATGATTAATCAAGCAATTAAAGGTATATCTCCCCCCCCCCCCCCCGGCTTACTGAAGCTCCTTGTGACTCTGGTCAATTCACTTAACCCTCCCATTGCTCGGAGTCATAAGGAGCTGCATTGGGGGAAAAACAAACAACATACCTTTAATTGCATGAATAAAAAGTAATGAAAAGATAAAAAAATACAAAATGCAAACTGAAAAATCACAAATTAAAAAATCTAAAACAGCATGCAGAATAGCTATAAACAGCCTTACAAGTTTTCACAGCAAACTTCACAAAAGCAAGCCTATTAAAAGGATGCACTCATTAATTTACAACTAGACGTTTAGGCTGGTGGAAACAAACAAAAAAAAAAACCCAAAACAAACAAACCCCTTCCTATAAATAATCCTATGGACAAGTGGGCTAATCCTCAATGTTGTTAATTTATAGCTTTTTGGATCTAGTGCATCAAAACATCCATATTTACCTACGGGCATGTGGACAAAGCTAAAATCCAATGAATTTTACAGATTTTTACACATGATTACAACGGGGCCAACCACCTCAGGTGTGAAAAATGGATTAGTCCACTTTTCTGTAAAAACATCCAAATAGTACTGCTTAGGAAAGGAAAGGAAAGGAAAAGCCTACTCACAACCAATAATTTGATAACCCCTACAGGTATAATGCCAATCTTAAATATACTGTAGTACATCTGATTTTTGAAACTTCTTCAATTCTAAATCATCCCTTGTCTCATTATGGCTTAGAAGAAATTGTTTTATTTGAATGACCTGAGGGACATTCAAATAAAACAATTAAAAATAGTGGCTCACAAACTAGAGTGTGCAGACCACAGCTGATTCTAGAATCCCACTAGGCAATACTTAAAAACTCATCATGACCAGTGTTTTGCTAAAGCATCATAGATAACACTCAATATTCATGGTAAAAAGACCAATTTCTAAAGCTTGGCATAGTGTCACAATCATCACAGGAATATAAATTATACAGCTACACTTCCAGGGAATAGACAGTGCCCTCCCCATGTGCATGAAGTCAGCTAGTGAATCCAAATGGGGAAGAATTTATAAAACACAATTTTTCTTGAGATACACACATTCAATATAAGCATCAAGTGAGCTACAACATTTAAAGCAATTAAACTCTAAAATGGCAGTGCTAGGGGTAGGCTTGGGTGCAAATTTTAAACCACAGGCCTCCCTTAATGCTTGAGACACAGTAGTTTGTTTTCAACTTTTTCTACTGTATGTAGATACACACACACACACACACACAACTACTACTACTATTTAGCATTTCTATAGCGCTACAAGGCGTACGCAGCGCTGCACATAGAAGAAAGGCAGTCCCTGCTCAAAGAGCTTACAATCTAATAGACCAAAAAAAAAAAAGTAAGCAAATCAAATCAATTAATGTGTACAGGAAGGAGGAGAGGAGGGTAGGTGGAGGCAAGTGGTTACAAGTGGTTACGAGTCAAAAGCAATGGGAAAGAGGTGGGCTTTCAGTCTAGATTTAAAGGTGGCCAAGGATGGGGCAAGACGTAGGGGCTCAGGAAGTTTATTCCCACCAAGTCTGCTATAGCTTCTCCATTAGTACTATGCAATACTGTCCTTTACATCAGGGGTGTCAAGACATATAGCGTAAAAAGCTCCTTCATACAGCCCACAACCCTGACCCTAGTTCTTGCTTTTTCTTGGGCAGGGGAAGTGCTGGAGCAGAGATCACCAGCCTGCAGCAGCATCAAAGCACTTGTTTGGCATCACTGAAAGGCAGAGTGCTCCTTTGGCAACAGTAATTTTTCTCATTGGCTTCTTTGCCTGCCAGAAAAAAAAAAGTAACCAAAGGGCTGGCCACAATGAGCCCCACACCCTGCTGATGCCAGGGTGAAACCCAGCAAACCCTTAGCAATAGGGCCTGGATATTGACTCCATGGAAAAGCTACTGCCAATTCTGGGAACAATGAATGCAGCCCCAAGGGATGCTGTTGCCACTGATGTTGAGAAGGGATCTGTGGCAAACCAAGAAGCCACTGCCACAAAAAAAAAAAAGCCTGGAGGGAAGGCAGAAGGGGACCCCTGACCCCTATTCTGCCTACTTCAAAAACATTTTTCTTCTAATCCATGCTGACACTGAAATGAGTTTGACAGCTTTGCTTTACACCTTTCAGATAAGGTGCATATGCCACTTTTCTTACATTTCAAAATTATTAACTTTTTAGCAATTCAAGCCATTAAAATAAATGTGAATTTTTAAAAAATGCATAGGAAAATATGTATGCAATTGAATGTTTTCTGTACATAGAAAGGCTATAAACACACCAAACTACAAGACTCTTTTAAAAAGGTGCACTAACGGATTTATCACGTGTTGAATTCCCTACATAGTTTAAAAGAAATTATAGTTTGACCTAGCAGTTATCTTTAAAAATTTCATACAATAGTATATAGTAAAAAAAAAAAAAACCCAAAACCTCAAGACACCACTGACTATTTCCTGGCTCATCTACACACCAGCGAGGAGCCCACAAAAAGCTTGTAACTTTCTAACAAACCCACAGAGCATCTCACAGAATAGGCTTCTTTCTGCCAGATAGTCGATAGGATTGCTAATGGAAAGAGCTGAAGCTGAAATAAGTCTGCCACTTCTAATCAATCACAAAACTGCATCATCAATACTAGTTCAGGTAGTAAGAAGCAGTCTTTGCTTAGTAAAACCTGAAGGCAGCAGATTAATACAGTTAAATATTTATCAGTAAGACCATTCAAGACACGTATATAAAACTTTTATAAGGACATACTGTATTGGGAGTGCTGAATGATTTTGGTTGGAAATCTAGTAAACTTGGAACTCCCGTAATTAGAAACTATATGCAGTTTCACTGTATTGAATAAAACTATGGTAAACAGAAGCACTATGCTACAATGAAACAAGTTTCTCTGTGGAAAAGTGGATGTCTATATACAGGCACAACACTGCATTGGTCTTTCTTTGAGGGTTTTGAAAGACTTCATTGCCCAGGACAATTTAAATTCTATGATGGTATTTTTGTTTGCTACTTATGTACATCATTTTAAATTAAGCTGCGTTGATCTATAAAATGTGAACTAGAATGATGCTTGAGCTAAATTGTCAGCAGTATCATTTTTTTTTTTTTAGTTGAAACTGAAAACAAGGTTATTTCCGGTCCAATTATGTCATTTTTATTTTTGAGTATATCTTCATATTTAAAGCATCTAAAAGTACTTTATACTTAGATTCATAATGGTAAGATAGATATGCCGTGGAGCACATTTAAGTTTTAAATATAAGGCAACAGTCTCCACAGTTTTGAAAAGGCACATCTTTTAGTGAAGGGTTTAATTTCCCATAGTTTCAGGAGGGGAATACTTTTCTAAAGAAAATTCTGTACAAGTGAAAATGTTGTTGTTACATTTGTACCCCGCACTTTCCCACTCATGGCAGGCTCAATGCGGCTTACATAGGGCAATGGAGGGTTAAGTGACTTGCCCAGAGTCACAAGGAGCTGCCTGTGCCTGAAGTGGGAATTGAACTCAGTTCCTCAGGACCAAAGTCCACCACCCTAACCACTAGGCCACTACTCCATTGTTGCTACTATTTGAGATTCTACATGGAATGTTGCTATTCCACTAGCAACATTCCATGTAGAAGTCGGCCCTTGCAGATCTCCAATGTGGCCACGCAGGCTTCTGCTTCTGTGAGTCTGACGTCCTGCACATACGTGCAGGACGTCAGACTCACAGAAACAGAAGCCTGCGCAGCCTTCTACATGGAATTTTGCTAGTGGAATAGCAACATTCCATGTAGAATCTCCAATAGTAGCAACATTCCATGTAGAATCTCCAATAGTAGCAACAGAATCTCCAATAGTAGCAACATTCCATGTAGAATCTCCAGTAGTATCTATTTTATTTTTGTTACATTTGTACCCCGCGCTT
This sequence comes from Microcaecilia unicolor, assembly GCF_901765095.1. Lineage (NCBI taxonomy): Eukaryota > Metazoa > Chordata > Amphibia > Gymnophiona > Siphonopidae > Microcaecilia > Microcaecilia unicolor. Next base: position 181,641,152 of record NC_044039.1, on the reverse strand, counting down.
TCCCACTCATGGCAGGCTCAATGCGGCTTACATGGGGGCAATGGAGGGTTAAGTGACTTGCCCAGAGTCACAAGGAGCTGCCTGTGCCTGAAGTGGGAATTGAACTCAGTTCCTCAGTTCCCCAGGACCAAAGTCCACCACCCTAACCACTAGGCCACTCCTCCACTCAATGTCTTTAAAAAGAATAAAAGAGCAATGCAATGTTCCACTGGAAGTGCTAAATTTAATAATCAGTTAAAATTTCCTGAACACTTTCAGCATAAGGGGTTTTGATGCACAATTTTCCTATGCAAATTTCTGAAACTTGCAGAAAACTAAGGGATCCTTTTACAAAGGTGTGGTAAAAAATGACCTTAGCGTGCTCTTACACAGGTCTTTCTCATGCACTGTTTTACTGCAGCCGTAAAATGGCCTATTTTCTATATTAATGGATATGCGCTGTTCCCAATACTGCATGGCCATTTTTTAAAATTACCACATGAACACTTACTGCCACCAATTTTGTAGGGAGCAAGGGCTAATGTAGTATCCCTGTGCTAACAGTTAGTGCATCTATATTATCGCACACTAACTGGTTAATGCAGGGATGCTCATTTTGTAGTGCATAGTTAGCGCATACACATTTCGAAGTTACCACAGGACGCCTGAGCGTGTCTCGCAGTACTCCATTTTTTGCTGCGTCAGGCACATATTAGTGCCGAACACATCTTAGTGAAAGGACCGCTAAGCCTCTGGATAAAAGATGCACCATTAATTGCAGACATTATGTATTTTTGCCTGCCACTTAAAATTTTAGCCAAGATGCTCCATCAACCTTTCACATTATAATGGTCCTAAAGTTTTTCTGTACAAGAGGTGATACAAGTTATAACATGGTAAACAGAAAGTTACAGAATGTATCAGTCAATCCTGCATTCTGACTGCAAATGCCCTTTAGAATTTAAGTGCCACAAACTGACATTAGGATAGAAACATTATGCTGAATATAAACCGAGATAACATTTCCCCCCCTAAAAAGTGGGGAAAAATGTTAACTGGAATATAAGCTGAGGGTTTATACTGAAGTATTCCTCCCCCATGGTGATTGGAATTTCTCTCTCTCTTCCCTGTCCCTCCTTCAGTGACCTGCAGCTCTCCCTCTCCTCCCTCCCAAGGTGGCTGACACTTCTTTCTTCCCCCCCTTTCCCCCATGTTTACCAGCACATCTCTCTTCCCCTACCTACCCCCTGAAGGGATCAGCATTTCTCCTTACCAGTAAGCCTAAACATCAATGCTGACACAGAAGTAACTGAAAGCAGCTTTGCTGGTAAGGAAAAATGCTGGTCACCGGGGTGGGGGTGGGGAAGAGATGTGCCGGTCACTGGAGGGACCAGGGGAGGGCAGAATTTTGTGCTGACTCAACTATAAGCCAAGATCCTGAGCTTTTTTTGGGGCCCAAAAATCTTGGCTTATAGTTGAATATATATGGTACTTCACTTATTATTTTACTTAAAACACTTTGCAGAATAAAATTAGTGCTTTTGTTCAGATTCCCCATTTTATCAAAATGGGATCAGGAGCAAAATTAGGAACCTAAATTCCGGAACAATCTGAGGTGCCATGTTATTCAGCTCTACCAGCCTACACCCAGTTGTGGGCCAAGGGCAACAAACATCCTGAAGAAACTGTATTTCTGCTCTCTCAGAGGCCGATACTCAAAGCCCACAATGCAAACCCTATAGCACAACAACAGTGCAGAAAAATAGCTAATGAATGCTCAAAACAAATGGCACTCAAATATTATGTGTGGATAATTCAAGCTATTAACCTGCAAGGAGAGGCATGTACCTGCTGCATGCGCACAACATTTTACTGTAAGTGCAGCCCTTGTACGCATGTCCAGACAAAACTGGAAGTGCAAGCTCACACTGGCACTGTTCTTCTGCATTTTTACATATGAGTTTTTCAAAAATTGTTTGCACTAAAACTTTTGAAAGGCTCATATTTAAGCACAAAAAAAAACAGGCGTCTATGTGTGCTTTCACTTTCTGTTTTGCTTGGGCTCGCACATGTTCATTTCTCACCATCAGCACTTAGAAGCTGCACGGGCTTCCTTCTACTTCCAAACAACAAAACTGGCAGTTTAATGTGAGAAATTCACAAGACATCCTCTCCCCAAACCCCTCTATGCTGCCCCTGAGCTGGCAGAAAGTTTTTGATGTTATAGACGCAGCATTGCAGTGCTGCTGTCTGAGCATTGGGAAGTAATACTAACTGACCTAATTTGCATCCATTTAAATGCATTTCAATACAATTTGCGGCAATGTTTAGTGCATATATTTACATCCACGCTACAGCTCTTTCAGCATTCTGTGCACAATAATATGCACACAAATCAGAAGCTAACTGCTTCTTGGCGCTGGCCTTAGTTTTGAGCATCAGCCCTTCAGTCACCAGCAGGGCATGACATAGGCATTCAAAAGTACTTGCCTAGGTTCCAAATGTTTAGGGTAGGCCCCCTCTCAGATATTCTAAATAAGGGGCTTCCAAGGCAGATTAGTAAATCAGCTTCTGGCATACAGAAGAAATAGGGGAGAAAGGACAAAAGCCACCACTGCCTACAGGAGAATGTCTATTCTTCCTATCCCCTGTCCTATGGGAGATCTTCTTTCATGCTGCTGCTCTTTCTGCCAGTTTTCCTCTTTAGTCAGAATTATAAAGGACCCCATTTGTAGGAATCAAAAATGTATTTCTATTAAGATGGAAGGCCCACCGAGCTTGTCTGCCTAACAAAAGGTAATCCTGCTATGATCACCAGAAAATATGTAATCTCTTTAAGTGGATGACTGATTAACAAGCAGAAATGTCAGGCCAGAAGCATGGCAGTACACCTAAACTTAAATACCAACCATGTATCACTAAGAACTATATTTTGTATGAGCTTCTATCACCTTTCCTCTTACCAAATTCTTCTATAGGAGTACTCCTTACAGAAATTGTGTAGAGGTTGTAATTCAGACTCTATGGTCATTGGCAAGACTAAAATAAGATAACATAAGCTGAGGTACAGTTGGGCAAAAATAATAAATTTGATTTTTGATTATATCCTGCAATAAAGGATTACCTTACTGCAAGTATGCATATTGATATAGTGAGATTTGTTCTTGTAAGGATATCACAAGCCAAGTTTCAATCCTTGAAATACCACATAAAAATTATAAAATTGGGGACTTAATTTTAAATGCTGATAAACTCTTATTTTAAGAAACTGCATTGTGAACAAATAATATTATCAATAGAAATCAAACAAAATAAAACATGGAAAAGAAAATAAGATGATACCTTTTTTATTGGACATAATACATTTCTTGATTAGCTTTCCGATCTGACGAAGAAGGGCAACCTTCGAAAGTTAATCAAGAAATGTATTAAGTTATGTCCAATAAAAAAGGTATCATCTTATTTTCTTTTCCATGTTTTATTTTGTTTGATTTCTATAGATTCTACATGGAATGTTGCTATTCCACTAGCAACATTCCATGTAGAAGTCGGCCCTTGCGGATCACCAATGTGGCCGCGCAGGCTTCTGCTTCTGTGAGTCTGACGTCCTGCACGTACGTGCAGGACGTCAGACTCACAGAAACAGAAGCCTGCGCAGCCTTCTACATAGAATGTTGCTAGTGGAATAGCAACATTCCATGTAGAATCTCCAATAGTAGCAACATTCCATGTAGAATCTCCAATGGTATCTATTTTACTGTCATAGTAATGCTTGAATGTTTTCACTTATATACACTGTCAGCTAGCACATTTGCTTATTTCCGATCTGACGAAGAAGGGCAACCTTCGAAAGCTAATCAAGAAATGTATTAAGTCATGTCCAATAAAAAAGGTATCATCTTATTTTCTTTTCCATGTTTTATTTTGTTTGATTTCTATTGATAACCTTAAGAGTGGACTAACACGGCTACCACACTCCTGAACAAATAATAAATGTGTGGCAGCTTCTTCTTTAGGCTATAATCATTCTATAGTGGTTCCTCTACTATCCTCTTCTGTGTCTGATCCTCTGTCTGCATCTATACAAACAATAACAGAAAATCCCTCGATCAATTCATTTATTATGGTTGTTTACATGGTCCTGAGGGTTAAATTAAAAGTAATGCCTCCACCTCTATAACTTTTGTTAAAATGAAGATATTGTAATGAATAAAAAACAACATTAATACTTGAAACTTGCTCTTTTATTACATGCATTTACTTTCTACATAATCCCTACCAGTTGCCACACATTTCTGCCAACAATGAACAAGTTTTTGAAAGCCATTGCAAAAGAACTGTACATCTGGTCTCTTCACTTTCTTAGTCCTTTTCACCTCTTCATTGGAGTCAAAGAGATGTCCCCAAATGTACTCCAATTTTGGAAGAAGACGGAAATTGTATAGCGCTACATCTGGGCTCTATGGTGGATGAGGCGAGATTGTGAGACTCATCTTTGCAATTGCCTCTGTGATGTTTTGTGCTGTGGAAGGCCTAGCGTTGTCATATTGCAACAAAATTTCCTTCTTGAGCTTCCGAATTCTTCTCAATAGTTCTTCCAAAGTTTTCAGGGTTACAATGTAATGTTTTGAAAAGATTCTCCCATTGTCCTTTAAGAGTTCATGAACCTTTCTTCTGTGAGACTTGTCCACTGCTGTCACAGGTCATCCACTTCATTTGTAATCACACCAATCTGCCCTTCCCAGTCCCCAGTTTTTACATTTTTTTGGCCCAGCAACATGTAGTACTCATAGAGGCATATTTTCAAAGCACTTAGCCTTCCAAAGTTCCATAGGTTTCTATGGAACTTTGGAAGGCTAAGTGCTTTGAAAATATGCCTCATAGTAACACAATCATCATCCTAAGCAACTTGTATGCAATGGTCAATTTCAATTGGAAGACTCCTTCAACAGTCAGGAAAAGGCTTTTTTCCTGGATACACTTTTTCTTGAATGAGTTCTGCAGGAGGTAGCGAGACTTGTCAACTGTACGTTGGATGTATTTTGACCATTACATATTTGACAGTACTATTCTCATAGTTTGTACCATAGGTTCTGCATTCTATGGTGTTTGTGACCCCTGAGTCAGATGGTTTTATCCGCTGAAACATGGTCCCGTGTCAGATTCCTTCTTGGTGCTTGCTGAATAAAATTCTGTGTTTTCATCTCTCCTCTGACTGGAAGTCATTGAGTCATCCCCTACTCCTTCCAGCAAGGCACTCTGGCATACAGCAGCTATATTAATGTAAAACTTGGAAGCATAACCAGACCAGGATGGGTACACTTCTATTTTACAGTTTGGAAACTGAAGGAGATATGTGACCAGACCTTCCAAGTCACTGGAGATTGGCTGGGATTGTCAAAAGGATATACCATTAAAATGCTTTAAGTATGAATCCCAGACAGCCAGATCCTCCCTAACGCATCACATTACTTAATGAAGACTTCTTTCAAATCCACACTGTGAAGACCAATAATCAGTGCACAAATACCCTGCACAAAGGAATCACTCTGCATACAAAATTAAAGTCTATTGATCAGGGACTGGATCACTCAATGTCACCTTCCTGGCTGCTCTCACCATTTGTATTCTGTACTGTAAATTGCACACCTTTGCCAGCAAGCTTGAGGACATGACTTCTGAGAGCAACCCAGTGCCCGGGATATTTAACCATGCGGTTGGACCTTTTTCCTGTGCAATTGGAAAACCTAGTATCTGTCGTCTCCAAATATATCATCAATAACTGTGTGCACTCCACGAATGCTTCACTTCCAGCAAAAATAAAATCATCCAGAATAGTGTTCTATAAGAACACATGGAAAGTCATGCTGAGTCAGACCAAGGACCTTCAAAGGCCAGCATACTGTTTCAAGTGGCCAGCCTGGGTCTCAAACGCCCAAATACATCCCAAAAAGAAGATCTATTTCCTAAAGTTCTTTTCAAATGACAAACAATGGCTTTCTCAAGTCTACCTGGCAACTGAAGGAGGAACATAACTAAACTTTCTGAAATAAAGTTGTGGTACTATAGTTTGGATTACTTTTCTTTATATGCATCACTTTGTACATTAATTTTTATCAGCTTTCTGGATGTCCAGTTTCATGAAATTCTCTTGTAATCTCTCACAATCCCACTTATGATTTAACAACTTTGAATAAAGTTTATCTTATCTGCAGATTAGATCACCTCATTTGTTTGCATTTCTAGATCATTTATAAATATGGTTTTGAAGCACTAGTCCCAAAACCAGTGATGTTGCCAGACTGCTGATTTAGGGTGGGTGGGCGGGCTCAAAATGTAATCTCCCTCCCCACCCTCCTTGTGAAATGGAACGTCTCATTGGCATGCAGTTATCAAAACATAAATTGTCCTGAAATGAAAACCAAGTAGAGGTAAGCTTTCTGGGTATACTGAGAGTAAACAAAACGCAGACTTTGCCAACAGCATTCCACATCCCATCCACCTGCACTAAGCACTGCTTTTTGGATCTGTAGTCATTTTCTCTTTTGGTGAACACCACCAGAGATACATGCATTTCCATAAATGGCAGATATTTAAACAGTCTAATTCTTCTTAATTTTCTCTCTCCTCTTCTCTTACTAGCAACAGTCTCTTATGAGTTGTAGTCTACAAGCCCCCCAAGCTGCTAAAGAACACGCTGAAAAGCCAATAGCAACTAGGGGGCACCTTCCTCATGTGGGTGGTCCATTCTTGTATGGTTTCTAACTTTATTGGTGAAGGGTCCATTTTTGTCTCCCAGTCATATGTGGATAATCATGCTTGGGGAAGTTATTGCAGAATGACCCACTCACATATAGGGAAAGGGGAATGGGACTTGATATATTGTTTTTCTGTGGTTTTTGCAACTACATTCAAAGCAGTTTATATAGTACATAAAGGTACTTATTTGTACCTGGGGCAATGGAGGGTTAAAGTGACTTGCCCAGATCAAAGTCCACTGCACTAACCACTAGGCTACTCCTCCACTTCATAGGGCATTAGGAGCAAAAGTGGCAGCCAATACAATGATGGGGGATGCTGGCACGGAGGTGCTCTCACTGTACCCTATAGATCTGAGATGGCACCCTGATGTCCTATGACAGGGGTGTCTTACAGACTGTTTTATTTTGGGATTAATAATACAGGGAGATGATCAGATTGGCCTGAAAGTATCCAGGTACAAGAGTGGCCTCGGAATCCCACTCCTCTCTCTCTATAGGGCCCCCTTCCTTTCCACACAAAACCAATTTGCCCCTCTCCCTTTTCAACTCTCTCTCTCTTACCCCCTTCATAATACCCACCCCAAGGAGGATTGATGGGCCCCTGGGGCCATGTTAAAGGTAGAAGGGAGGACAAACTACCCAGTCTTTTCACTTTTTATTCCTTCCTTGCCATGTCCATTTTTGTATTTGGTCTCTACCTATGCTGGAATTCTGTCTACTTCTTTGCCATGGAACTCCTGAAGGCTAGTTTCTTTTCTATAAAATTAAGTTGAAAATGGTACTCTACAATAGGGCTAAAGAAAATGACAGATATAAAATATGACTAAGTAACATACATACATAGTAACATAGTAGATGACGGCAGAAAAAGACCTGCACAGTCCATCCAGTCTGCAAGTAAAATAAATTAAAAATGAAATACATTTATCAGTGGAGGGGAGCTTCACTGGAAGAATCATTCAAGTATAAAAACATATGTATCCACGTAATTAAGCTTAGGTTTGTGCCAATCTATAGTCTGCCTGGTTTTCACAGTGCATTACTGAAGTTGGACAGGCTGATCTCTAGCAGAATGGTTGCAGCTGCATTGTTTGCGACAGAGGGTGAAGGCTCCCAATAATGCAGCCCTGATAGCTCTTGATAAATGACCCAAAACACAATAGCACTTTCAGAGAGAGGTCTGCCTGTTGTTCCTTTTGATGTTGTGGGCCTTACTAATCTCTCCAGGTTAGACAGAGACAGACATGGTCTCTAAGGGTCAGACACTAAAGACTTATTTTTAAACAGACATTTTCACTAAACCACTCAAAGTCATTAAGTCATTGTTTAAACCACCACAGATGGTATTCTGCATTATATAAAACAGCTGTTGTACTACAATTTCACACACACCTCAGTTTACACATGACTCTACTTATTTACGAAAAAAAAAATTGCGTTTCTAAATCAAGTATTTTTTTTGGTGAAGAAGCTGTAAGAATGCTTGACACCCATACTGCCTTTATACCCATGCCCCTGAAAATGCGTGTAGGCACAACTCAAAAAACTGAATGTTTGTTTCAGTAGTTTTACATTCTTGAATGTGATTTCTAATGAAAAACATAAAAGTTACCCTTCTTAATCACCATGTGCTGGGTTTTTTAAAATTTGTATCCCGCATTATCTGAGAGTTCGGGGTCAATGTGGCTTACAACCAGATTTCAATTATTTCAGCTGATATTTTGTCATAGATAAACAAAATATCAAGGATGGTAATTTCTTTTGATGACAATACAAAGACAAGTCAGTCTGTCTAGATCTGGATGTAGCATTAAAAAAAAAGAAAGTTACTTATACCACTACCAGCTGAAGCCTATATAGGAAAGGAGGGAAAAATTAATAGATTTAGATGCCAATACAACAGTATTATTATAAGAAACAAAACTAACACCTGGAACCTACACTGAGCCCCATAAAATTTAATCTTTACACACAAAATAAAAAGCTGAGGGCCCCCCCCCCTTTTACCAAGCTGTGGAAAAAGGGGCCCAGCGCTAGTGGGGGGAAGAGGGGGTGGTGGTTGGGAGGCGAGGATAGGGGAGGGCAGACTTATACGGTCTGTACCAGAGCCGGTGATGGGAGGCGGGACTGGTGGTTGGGAGGCGGGAAATACTGCTGGGCAGACTTATATGGTCTGTGCCCTGAAAAGAACAGGTACAAATTCAAGGTAAGGTATACACATATGAGCTTGTCTTGGGCAGACTGGATGGACCATGCAGGTCTTTTTCTGCCTTCATCTACTAGTGTAGGCACATGTTTTACATGTGTGCCGAGGCCCCCTTTTACCACAGCTGGTAAAAGGGAAGGTCTCGCTTTCCTGCAGGAAATGGCTGGGCAGCAAGAAAAGCACTTGCCGCACGGCCATTTCGTGGGGGGGGGGGGGGGGGGGGGGGGGGGGAGGGGGGGGAGGAGCCCTTACCACTACCCATTGAGGTGGCAGTAAGGGCTCCCATGCTAACCCGGCGGTAACCGGGCAATGTGCGGCACAGCCCGATTACCACCGAATACATTCCGGCGCTACAAAATAAATAAATTTTTGTAGTGCCACAAATGACAGCATGGCAGGGATCGGAAGTACCACCGGGCTGCTGCGGCAGCCTAGTGGTACTTCCATTATAGCAAGTGGAAAGCTTGCGTTTGGCTTACCGCTGCTTAGGAAAAGGAGCCCTGAGTTACAAAATGTACCACTATTACATGTCAATTTTTTAAAAATTGTTTTTATTGAAAGAAAATGATCAAGCACATAACCAAAGACAGCCATATTATAAATAGGCAAACATTTGGTACAGAAAACAAGTTAAACTCTGCTTTAATTTCCTCCCTCCCCAATTTTTCCACCCCATCCCTCCAGTGATGTTTTACCTTCAACAGAAGTTATATAACTGCAACATTCCTGTTTGGTGAGGTTCCTTACACCAGCACGAAAAGTAAAACTACTACTACTACTAATCATTTCTACAGCGCTACTAGACATATGCAGCATTGTACACATTATGGACTAAAAAATGAAAAAATTGGTGCCAAAAAAATAACTTGCTAAGCCCTATTCTATAAATGGCACTAAAGTTAGGCACTGTTTATAGAACATGTTTTGCGCTTGGATTGGTGCCTAATTTTAGACACAAGGATTTACACTAAGTAAACCCTGATATAACATCTGTGTGAGTGATATTGCAGAAGGGCTATCTGGTAAGGTTTGTCTCTTTGCAGAGGGCACCAAACTCTAAAATAGGGTGGACACCCTGGAAGGTGTGGATGGCATGAGGAAGGATCTGTTGAAGCTTGAAGAATGGTCTCAAAATTGGCAAACTTAAGATTTCATGAGCAAGAAATGTAGGGTCATGCACTTGGCATACAATAATCCAAGAGAACAGTACAGTAAAGGAGGTGAAGTGCTTCTGTGTACAAAAGAAGAGCAGGACTTGGGGGTGATTGTGTCCGAAGACCTTAAGGTGGCCAAGCAGGTAGAAAAGGTGATGGTCAAAGCCAGAAGGATACTTGGGTGCATAAGGAGAGGAATGACCAGCAGGAAAAAAAGAGGTGATAGTGCCCTTGTATAAGTCTCTGGTGAGGCCTCATGTGGAGTACTGAATGCAATTCTGGAGACCACACCTACAGAAAGATATAAATAAGATGGAGTCGGTCCAGAGAGCAGCTACCAAATTGGTAAACGGTCTTAGTCATAAAACATATAGGGACAGGCTTAGGAACCTCAACATGTATACACTGGAAGAGAGGAGGGAGGGGATATGATAGTGACATTTAAATACCTCAGTGACATTAAAGTACAGGAGGTGAGCCTTTTTTAAACAGAGGAAAACTCTGAATGAGAAGGCATAGGATGAAGTCAAGAGGAAATAGATTTAGGAGGAATCTAAGAAAATACTATTTCATAAAGGGTGGTGGATTCATGGAATGGCCTCCTGGAGACAAGGACTATATCAGAATTTAAGAAAGCGTGGGACAGGCATGTGGGATCCCTTAGGAAAAGGAGGAGCTAGTGGTTAATAAGGAAGGGCAGACTGGATGGGCCTTTTGGCCCTTATCTGCCATCATGATTCTATGTTTCTATAAATCCTCACATCTAAATTAGACGCATAAATTGAAGGAATGCCCCTGATCTACCCATGACCATGCCCCCTTCTTTGAAGCCATGCATACAATTTACCGTGTGGATCTCCACCACCATAAATATTTGCGTACATTTCCATTAATGCTAATTAGTGCCTGTTTAATAGCATTCTGAATCTCTACAGCTGTTATTAGCTGCTGAAGAGATTGTTTATCCTCACCACTAATTTCTGGAAGATGTAATTTACAAATATAAGAAGCCAGGTTCCCCATGGAGACATTCTGTTTCTGATCGAAATCTTTAAAGTATTGGTAAAGTAAAGTTGTAATATGTCCTCAGTCGGTGACCATAGTATTACCAGATCGAATCCGCTTATAACAATAAGGACCACTCCAGGGGTGAACTAATTTAGCCAACATTCTACCAGTATGATTACCAAAGCGATGAAAATGAAATTTATAACACTGACATCTATATATATAAAACTCACCCTCAACATTCTATTGTCTGCTGACGTCACTGAAGCCAGTTCGTATGTTCGAAGCTCTGAAGCCACGAAAATCACAGTCTGTGGGCTCCGCCCTCGCGTCAAACGTGATGACGTTGAGGGCGGAGCAGATTCTCACCTCCAACGATCTACTCAGGCCACAAACTCCGGATTTCCACACTGTAGCTCTGCTCCGCCCTCGCGTCAAAACGTGATGACGTCGAGGGCGGGGCACGAAAACTGCCACCCACACAGAGCTACAATGGAAACAGCAGCGGTGCACGCCACGAACCAGGTAAAACCGCGACGAGCCATGCAGCCATGAAACCCTTGCTAGGGCCCGTTTCATTGCGCTCAGAAATGGGCCTTTGTTTACTAGTAATTTCATAGTTTTCTTATGAATTTTCACATTAAGAGCTACCATGGCAGACAATAAATTATCCCTATCTATGAGGCACCTTGTGCGCAGCCATTTCCATTTACACTGATCAATTTGTGCTTGCAAATACAAAAGTTCTTTAGCTGTCTGATTCCTTTTCCCAGCAACATAAACGATTGTCTCGGAATGTATGATTGTCTTAGCTGTTTCACAGATTACAGGATCAGACACATGCTCAATATTCTCCTGAACAAATTGTTGTAATTTGTTAACAATGTGAATCTTATAATTTTCATCCCTACAGAGATAATTTAGGAAACCTCCACGATCTAGTTGCCTCACTTATTTGAATTCCTTGGACCTCCAACCATACAAGAGCATAATCAGATAATGTAGGAAGTCCAATCTCAGCCTTCAAAACCCTGAGGAACAGCGAAGAGATCACAAATATATCTATATGGGACATTGTAGGATGGCCTCAGTCAACATGTGTAAGGTCCTTATCCAGGGGATGAAAAATTTGCCAAGGGTCCTCCAAGCCCTACACTTTACAAAACTGGCCCAGCACTTGCGCTGATCTATGGTCAACAGAACTGGCTCCACCCATTCGATCCATCTGTGGATCCATAACTGCATTAAAATCACCTGCCAATGTAATAGGTAAGTATAAGTATGGGCCACAAATAGTTAGCTGCTGAAAAAAATGAAAGATTAAAACACATTAGGTGCATATATATTTACCAACACCAATCTGGACCCCTGACAGACTCATTACGCCCCACTTTTATTATATTGTAAGGCAAAAATTTACTAAATATAGCTACACCAGCACTATGTGTAGTGCCTGTAGAATATACAGCCTCCTTCATCCATTCCCTAATTTAATTTTTAGTGTTCAATGTCTGACAGATGTGTTTCTTGAAGACAAGCTATTTGCATTCCTTGTTTCTTCAATTCTCTAACACCTTGGTGCGTTTAATGGGAGAATTAAAAACCAGCAACATTCCAGGAACAGATCTTCAGGGCAGATGATCCCACAATCCCCAAGAACTAATATTAATTACAAGCTCCTCATAGAAGGCATTGGTCACCCAGCCACTGACAGATCCTTATTCTAGGCCCCATTATTGGAGGATCCCAAAAGTAAACCCACCCACCCAACCACTTACACCACATAGAGTTTCCAGCCCGCTCAACCCTCCCTGCCTGCCCCTCACCCAAAATCACAGACCTAAAAAAGGCCTACTCCAAACCCCCTTTTCCCCCCCATAATCCTATTTGGATCAAACGAGACAAAAAGCTAGATGGGCTTTCTATGGGCTTAAGTCTTCTCCAGGTAAAAGGCCAAGGCTCCTTTGCATCCAAGTTATAAAGTGCACTTTTGCCAGGATGGGCATGAGGCTGGAAAGAATGTTGGCAAGACTATTGACTAGATATGATGAAAACTTTGACAACACCTTAGGCACCACTTAGGGTGCATACAGAGAACTACTTTGTTATGATGAAAACGTGCTGGCATTCTGTCTACTAGTGATGACAGTGGAGAGCCTTGTGGGACTGCGCATTCTGCTTTCCAGGGCATTAATGTTGTGGTGCCCATTTTTACTTGGTAAGATTGAGTTGTCAGGAAGCCTTTTAGCCAGTTTAGCACATCTCCTCCAATGCTGAATTTGTCCAGTAGTCAGAGTAGTATTAAATGATCAACCATGTCAAAGGCGCACGACATGTTGAATTGAAGTAAGACAATTTTTTGCCTTTGCCGTTTTCTTGTCTGAAGTTTGCAAGTAATGTGGTCTGAATCCTGATTGAGATTTGTGGAGGATTGATTAGTTGTTTTAAGTAGTCCATTAGTTACTTTTAAACTATGCTCTCCACGATTTTGATCATAAGGGGTATGGAGGCTACAGGTCTATAATTAATGATTGTGCTAGCACTTAGATTCTCATTTACTTACCCAGCCAGGGTAGCCATATAAAATTCAGTCCTATCTTTATGTGGTGCCCCATAGCCAGTTAAGTGCTGAATATCGCATTTAACCAGTTATGAGTTAGCTGGCTCTACAAACTCAGAAATTCAGTGCCAGTACTCGGATACAGCTGGGTATTAAATTTCTATGTTTAACACCAGAGGCAGTCATAAAAACACTGATCAACGCCGCCTGAACATTGGGCCCATGGTTTTTGAAGGACTACTCCCATTATCAGTGGAGTAGCTAGATCGCTGATTTAGTGTGGGCCTGAGCCCAAACTGGTGGGGGGGGGGGGGGGGGGGACCCCTCAATGAAATTACATGGAAATACTTTTAAAACAAATAGGAAGAAATATCTTTTCACTCAACGAATAGTTAAACTTTGGAACTTTTTGCCAGAGGATGTGGTAACAGTGGTTAGACTATCTGGGTTTTAATAAGGTTTGGACAAGTTACTGGAGAAAAAATACATAGTTTGTGTCACCACCCACCTGGGGTTACCCCGCGGTCACTTAGATGGTCTACCCCAGCACAGCTCAGGTCCACCTACACCTGCTGCTTGTGCTCTACACTAGCACCCTCCTTCCACCGACTGGGTCACAACTGCCTCTGGGCGTGTCTCCCGCTCTCAAATTATCCCCAGTGATTTCTAGGTTACTGGGGCCACAATCCCAGTGGTCCCACAGTTCCCAGAAAGCACTCACAGACCCACCAGGATTCTTTAACAGTCCAGACAGGCAGAACAAATGTGTTTATTCTCACACTGGAACAATGAACAAAAAATCGGCAAACAATAACAGGTAACTGAAAAATCAATTATAACACTAAGCATCTATATACTGTCTAAACAGTACCCAGGAAGGTCAGGATATAGAACTGTTCACTGAGCCTCAGCAAACACATCTGTCTCTCCTCCTGGGCTGAAACTGAAGCAACAACCAGTATCTGCTGAGCAATTTCAAACTCCAGGCCAATCAGAGCCCAGAACAGTCAAGTTTCAAATAAAAACTGGTTACATCACTACAGGCCCTTCCTATTATCTGTGTGTCAACTAAAAGAAAGAGAAGTCAGTCCTCTGTAACAGCTTTAAGCATAAACATGTACCATCTGCTGGCCAAACTAGAGAAATACTCTTCAGAATTAATTTAGGCAGGAAAATGTCCAATACATTTTACAGGCTTTAAACGCACTGTTTCTTTGCAGTCTGTTATTCAGACAGACATGGGGATGCCACTGCTGGACCTGAGATTGGTAGCAAGGAATCCTACTACTATTTGGGTTTCTGGTACTTGTGACCTGGATTGGCCACTGTTGGAAACAGGATACTGGGCTAGACGGACCATTGGTCTGACTTAGTATGGCTATTCTTATATCATCTCTGCCCCACCCTCCCTATGCCCCCACAACTAAAAATAGAAGTACCTGAGCTGATGGTGATCCCCTCAAGACCCACCAGCTTAAGACCGCCTCCCTGCTGGAACACTTGCAACTTGGGCAGCTGGTGGCAGTATCCCCAAGCTACTGCTGGCTCCTACACATGCTCAGTTTCATATATGCATGCATGAAAACTGAGCATGCACAGCAGAGAGGGGGCCAGGGCTGGTGGCAGTAGCTTGAGGATACTGCTGCTGGCTGCCTAGGTTGCAAGTGCTCCAGCCAGTTGGAGATCTTTGGCAGGTGGGGTTTGGGGATCCCTGCCAGTCATTCTAGGAAAGCACTAAATCCATAGCTGAGCCACTGTCCAGTACAGATCCCTGGGGCACTCCGCTATTTACCTTTCTCCAGGGACTTTGTCAAATGTTTTCTGAAAGCCCAGACATGTGGATAAAGATGAGCCAATTGATATTGAATGTATCTGAATTTCAGAATGCTTTGGCAAAGTCATGAAAGGCTCATGAGGAAATTAAAACATCATGAGATAGGATGCAATATTCTGTTATAGCCTGGAAACCGGTTAAAAGACAGAAAACAAGGAAGACTATGAGGCATATTTTCAAAGCACTTAGCCTTCCAAAGTTCCATAGAAACCTATGGAACTTTGGAAGGCTAAGTGCTTTGAAAATATGCCTCTATGTGGTTTATCTTAACACAGAAAGGTGAATAATGGAGGGTCCCAAGGATCTGTACTGGCACCAGTGCTTTTCTAACATATATAAATGACTAGTAAAACATGCCCGTTTCAGGCGCAAATGAAACGGGCGCTAGCAAGATTTTCCTCCCGAACCCCCCCTCCCTGCTCACCCCTTCGGCGTTGTGATGGCACTGACCGCCATTGTTGCAGACCTCGTCAATGCACGCCAACGCCACCTTCAATGTGCTGAGTCGTTGGTTGTGAAGCCACTGACGCCATTGCTCCGCCCTCGACGTCATCACGTTTGACGCGAGAGCGGGGCCCCAACACAGTGATTTCAGTGGCCTCACCACCACGAACTCTTCGAACCGGAAGTGCCCGGAGGAACTGACAGTGACGTCAGTGTCCTCAGAACGTTGAGGGTGAGTTTTATTATATAGGATATGGAAATGAGAACAAGTGAGCTTATCTAATCCACAGATGTCACAAAATTATCCAAAGTTGTTAAATCACAAGCATATTGTGTGAAATTGCAGGAGGACTTTGTGAGACTGGGCATCCGAATGGCAGATTAAATTTAATGTGGACAAAAAGAATAATCCAAATTATAGCTACATGATGCTAGGTTTCACATTAGATGTCTCCACCCAGAAAAAGGAGCTAAGCATTGCATCACTGTGGACAATTTGTTGAAATCTTCTGCTCAGTGTGCAGAAGCAGCTAAAAGAGAAAATAAAACATAAGGAATTAAGAAAGGAACAGAAAATAAAATAAATAATATCATAATGGCTATGTCATGCCATGGGGCAACTGCAACTTGAGAACTGTGTGCAATTCTGGTCAGTGCATCTCAGAAAAGATATAGTGAAATAAGAAAAGGTACAAAAAAGGTGACCACCAAAGTGATTAGTGAGATGTAACAACCTCCTTAAATAGGTTAGGGCTTGTAGAAGAGACAGCTGAGAGATGACAAAGGTCTACAAAATCACAAGTAGAATTTGCTCTTTCAAAAAGTACAAAAGACTAGTAAACACCATGAAGTTACTAAGAAGTACATTTAATTAAGCTCTGGGATTAACTGCCAGAAGATGTGGTAAAAGCAGCTAGCCTATGGTTTGTGACTATACTTCAAAGTGGTCTACTTTTTTCTTTTCTGTCATGGAGGAGGTATGCTGGTAAAAATCAAAATGATTGTCTCAAAAGTGAACTATATTCTTAGTGCCATCCCTTTATTATGTTTCATTAGATCTTTCTTATATCTTAGAAAGACAAAGAAGGTGGGACAGGGAAGGAGGAAAGAGGTCTCAGCCACCAAGTCCAAGATTCAAAGAAAATATTTCATGACCTGTTCCATTATAGGCAGTGTGTTTCTTCTAGCAAAAAAGGTGCCGGTACTCAAATGCCAGGCCACCCTTCAGGGATGAGGTGATCACTGATGGACATCTCCCCACAATAGCCAGGACCCCTGCAACCAGTCACAGAATCTATGACAAGGCAGAATTGGTGTGTAGAGCCTGAGCTCTTTCATTAAAACTTGGGGACCATGGGCCAATTTCAGCACACAATGGAAAAGGTGCCGGTACTCAGTACCCCCAAGTACCCCCTCAAAAAAAGCCCTGATTATAGGACTCCTACAAATGAGCAAGAAACCTAATTACAAAGAGCTCTATTAACAGCACTGCAAAGGTAGATTTTTACTACTATTAGTTTACAGAGCATATTTTCTTGTACAATTTTGGTATAAATCTTGGCACATTGGTATGAGTTAAATTATGCTGTTTCTATGACACCAGAAGACAAATTATCTTTCAGAACAAAGATATGACTTTTTGAGGCTTTCCTTTCTATACAGCTTTGAAATCTGCAACACACATGAGCATGAAGGCATATAACATTAACAAACGTGAAGGGCAATTCTCGAATCTGGGCATCCACGTTTATGAGCCCTTTGCATGCATAGAGAATATTGGCACTTACGTGTATAAGCGTACACTTACCTGCGAAAGTTCTAGCAGAGTCCTTAAGTCTATTCTGTAATAACATAGCTAAGTCACAGAGGAGCCCTGTTACTAAGCTGTGGTAAAAGGGGCCCTGTACTAGTGGTGGCAGCCTTTTTTTAATGCGAACGGAGGTACATTTTACCGCAGTGGGTAAAAAGGCCAAAAAAAGAAATGGCCATTCGGCAAGACCACAGACTGCACTTACTGTGTTGCCATATGAGGGGGGGGGGGGGGGGGGGGAGAGAGCACTTACTGTCACCCCTTGAGGTGGCAGTAAGGGCTCCCGTCCTAACTCGGTGGTAACTGGCCAGTGCGCGGCACTACCTGATTGCTGCCAGGCAACCCCCTGTGGAAATATTTCTGCTAGCACTGGAAATGCAGCGTGCTGGGGGTGGAACTACTGCAGGTGGTAGTTCCAGCTCATTGCTGCTTTGTAAAAGGGCCACATAGTACATAAATGCTAGGGGGCATATATATGGGCATGGCTTCCACTTACAAGGTAACTTACAGAGCACTACAGTTTATGCACGCCTGACTCATTTAGGTGCCTACATTTATGCCAGATCTATGACTGGTGTAACTGCAGGTCTGTAAATGTTAGGCACACCGATACCAGGTTACACCATTATTCTATAATGGAACCTGGGTGCCCAGGTGCCATTGTTGAATAGACTCTTATCACACAGCCTCAGGGCACCTAAGTGGAGGCACTCAGTTTTAGAACTGCTCCCCTAGTGACTAGATATCTATCCGGCAATTATCCTGTTTGGGTTTTGGTAGCTCAAGTGGCTTACATTTGCCATCAATTTATTCTGCATATTTGAAAATATACTGTGTACTTTGTAATCCTCTATTTTTGGTATGTACTGCAAGATTAAAATAACAAATTTGTGACAACAAGTCTAGATTTACCTTTACATAAACACACAAGATCATTTTTACTATAGGGTCCTTTTACTAAGTTATATTGGGCACTAATGCAGCAAAAATGGCCTAATGCAGGACAAACTAAAGCATCACACGTTAGTTTTGGGATGTGTGTGTGCTAACTGCGCTGTTAATATTTTGGGGAACTCTTTCTAGGGGGTATGCCAGGGATAGAGAGTGGACGTTCTTTGGCTAACCAGTTAGCACATCACCATTACTATTGCACTAACTGGTTAGTGCAGGGATAATGTGGGAGCCCTTACCGCCTACAAAATAGGTGGTGGTAAGTGTTCCCATGGTAATTTTAAAAAATAACCACACACTAATGGCAGCACTAGTGCATGGCAACATTAGTGCATGCCCTCCATAAGTGATCCTGAGGCTTCACAACTATCTTAATCTTAAATTATAGAGAATTTCTGATATAGTCAACATACATAGGCACCCCTTATAAGAGGCTTGGGCCAACCGTAGCCTTCCTCCCCTTGCTGCAACCCAAGCAGCTCTGATTCTTCCCGCCCTCAGCTGACCTTCCCAATGACAGCCCTCCTCTCTCCGTTCCCCCCCCCCCCCCCGGCGCGTGTTTACCTGTTTTACTTTTAGTGGCAGCGAGTGGCGACGGCAGAGATAAAGACGAAAACACTATGGGATCCTCCAGCTTCTCCCTTCCCTTCCCTCACACGTGTCCCGCCTTCCGCGATGACGTATTTCCTGTTTCTGCCTAACAATTTATGAGATTTTATGAATTTTTGTCTATTAGATTGTAAGCTCTTTGAGCAGGGACTGTCTTTCTTCTATGTTTGTGCAGCGCTGCGTACGCTTTGTAGCGCTATAGAAATGCTAAATAGTAGTAGTAGTAGAACAAGATCACTGGAATTGGAGAGGAGGGCAGGGGGAGAGAAGAGATCGCTGGACAGGAGGGGAGGGCAGGGGGAGAGAACAGATCGCTGGGCAGGGGGAGAGAAGAGATCGCTGGACAGGAGAGGAGAGGAGGGCAGGGGGAGAGAACAGATCGCTGGACAGGGAGAGGAGAGGAGGGCAGGGGAGAGAAAAGATCGCTGGACATGGATGGGAGGGGAGGGCAGGGGGACAGAAGAGATCGCTGGAGAGGAGGGGAGGGCAGGGGAAGAGAAGAGAAGAGATCGCTAGACATGGAGAGGAGGGAAGGACAGGGGGAGAGAAGAGATCGCTGGCAAGAGAAAAAAATATCAAATGGAAAGAAGACACTGCATAAAACAAAAGACACTGGGACCAAAGCAAATAGAAAAACTAAATGATCAGACAACAAAGGTAGAAAAAGGTATTTGATTCAGAATTTATTAATTGGAATATGTCAGCTTTTGGAAATGTGCATCTGTGATATTTTGCATGTAAGTTTCAATTTTTCTAGTATTGCTGCATGCTGAGTCTGACTTCTTGAGGTAACTTTCCAGTTCAGTATTTTGCCTTCATATCTGTGTCATGTATTTTTCATGTGTGATCAAGGTGTTTTTCATATGTGATCTAGCATGTAGTATTTGCAGCCCTTTTTGTTTTTTTTCACTAGGTAGTGTACTGGTGTTTTAGAGCCTGGTGTAATTACAGTGCTGCTTTTCCACGCATAAAGTTGTAGCTCGTCCTATTCTTGGAATTAGTGCTGTTACGGTTTGGTAAGGTTATGAGTATGTTTTTACACAAGTTTGTGTATAGTATTTTGCAGTGGAGAGATGGTGTGTTGGCCTTACTCAGGTGGCACCAAAACATCAGAAAGGGTGTAGAGCCTAAATCATGACACACTACCTCTTGAAGGATCTACATATGGTCATTGGAGCCGACTCTGTGGGTGCTGTGGGTGCTTGAGCACCCCCAATATTGAGAAAATTCCTTTTATGTGTCCAGGGAGGGGTTATTTTCATTGGGCTTAGCACCCCCAATAATTTTGAAAAGTTGGCTCCTATGCATATGGTCGCTAATAAAAGGAGCTCATTCTGAACACTATCACCCTAAAAGGGTGTTTTGTGGCTCTACATGAGAATTGTGATATTATGATCCCTTGTTTCATATTGTTGACGGTCTGCATTTTCCGTATGGGTGGTATATTGGTGTATTAGGGTCTGCCCAGTGTAATATTTATGTTACAGTAAGGTTCTGAGTGCGTTTTTGCACAAATTTGTGCATAGTAACATAACATACATAGTAGGTGATGGCAGAAAAAGACCTGTCTGCCCAACAAGATAAACACATATGCGCTACTTTATATGTATACCTGACCTTGATGTTTTGCAGTTGAGCGATTGTGGTTAGTATATGCTATGAACAACCACTTTATTCTTTGACATATGATACATATCTAATATCTATATTTAATAAAAGGTATTAATTGTGACTTATTTTTACTTATTTTTTTTTCTGTTTGTTGTCAGACAATTATGGATGTAAGCTCCGCCCCTGACCCCACCCCTAACCCCACCCCCTTTAGCCTCCCCAAACAGTTGGGCCACCGACCGCCTATGTCAACACATATATTTCCACTGCATAGAACTACAGCAATTGTATGTTATAGTTTAACAGACCATCAGAGGTGATCTTCCACTGGGGCATGATCCCTACTGTTAGAGTAGGTGGAACACCTTATTTCATCATCAGTCTGATATCATTTTTAGATTTTACAACTTTTATAACTCTTGTAATTGTTATAACTTTATCATTATCAAGTTATGATAAAGTTACAATTACAAGAGTTACAAACGTAAGGTGTTCCACCTACTTTCACAATAGGGGTCAACCCCCAGCAGAAGATCACCTCCGATAGGCCGTTAAACTATAACATACAATTGCTATAGTTCTATTAAGTGGAAATATATGTGTTGATAACATTAGTGCTGGCCACTACAAGAAATACACTTCAGGAAATAATTAAGGCAGTTTTACAGGCTTAAAAAAAAAAACAATGTTCTGTCACAGAACTCATGAACAAACTACTGAAAACCCAAGATACATTGGCATCTACTGAAACACCAGAAAACCAAAATGAACTGTTATGTTGCACGTACAAAAAGTCATCATAGACTCAAAAACCCTCGTGCGATATTTTTCAAAAAAATATATATATATCGCACGAGGGTTTTTGAGTCTATGATGACTTTTTGTACGTGCAACTTAACAGTTTAAAGTTGTTGCCGTAAAGTTGAGACTTTTCCCTCGCAAACACAATGTACTGTTCATTTTGGTTTTCTTGACATTATCAATTGTGGTGAACAGTATTGATCTTGGGTTGGATTGATCTACTGAAACACCACCAGCTGCAGATGAGCTTGCACAATATTTCAAGAACAAAATAGCAAACAAGATCAAACCTAGCAAAATCACAAACATCCATCACCGACTTCCTACAAGAATGCGAAACAAACAACATCCACACCTACGCAGACAGAATCTGGTTCACTTTTAAATCACCCGAACTAAACACAGTAAATAAACTATTGACAAAATACGCACAAGCATACTGTCTGCTAGACAACTGCCCTAATTATATGATGAAAGACCCACCAGACTGGTTCATTGAATACTTCACCGAACACATCCCATGCATGTTTGCAAAAGGACAATTTCCAACAGACAAGGGCGACATAGTACTAACACCAATTAAAAAAAACAACACAAAATAGTAAAATCAGTGACATCACAAACTACAGACCAATGGCTTCAATACCACTGCCGTCCAAAATGATGGAGGGCCTTGTAGCACAGCAACTAATGGAATACCTAACACAATTTTCAATCCTTCATAACTCCCAATCAGGTTTCAGATCACAACACAGCACTGAGATGGTCATAACCACCCTGATAATGAAGTTCAGAAGCTTAATATGCCAAGGAAAAAAAAAACATACTACCATTACAATTCGATATGTCAAGTGCATTCGACCTAGTAGACCACACAACACTAATGAACCTGCTCGACAACATGGGAATCAGCGGAGCAGTGGCAGCATGGTTCAATGGTTTCCTAAGGACCAGATCCTACATTGCAAAGATGTCTAATCAGATATCAACCTCTTGGATCTCTGAGTGTGGGGTACCACAGGGTTCTCCAATATCACCAAATCTGTTCAATGTAATGATGGTGCCACTTGGAAAAAAAAACTGGAATTAATGGGCCTCCATCCCTTCATATATGCAGACAACATCACCATCTACATACCTTTTAACAACAGTATCACAGAAATAATGGATAAAATTTTAAAATGGCCTGGACCTCAAGGAAAGCTGGGCAACTACTTTCAAACTCAAACTAAACAGAGGCAAAACCAAATTCTTGGTTCTATCCAGCTCGCACAACCCCATATCTTACCAAAATTTCACAATCATCAAACATACCAAATCGAAACAGTATTAGGAATTATTCTCGACAAACATCTATCACTGGACAGTCATATCAGCAGTAACATCAAAATGTTTCAAAAAACTTTGGAAACTAAGAAGGATAAGAGAATATTTTCCTAGACAATCATTCCACATAATGGTACAACCAACAATGCTATCACAATTAGACTACTGCAACGCAGCAGAGTGAAAGCAAAACACACTAAAGTCGTTGCAAACCATCCAAAACATGGCAGCAACACTGATATTCAAGAAATCGAAATATGAAAAAGCAACTCCACTGATTGAAACACTGTACTGGCTGCCAATCAAGAAAAGACTACTCTTCAAAGCGAGCATCCTCATTTTCAAAATACTATTTGGAATGGCACCTGAATATATGCTAGACATGACTGAACTATCCCTGAGAAATTCAAGTCCAGAAACCAGAGGTTACCTACTTCTCCAACTACCCAACTGGAGAAACATAACCTATAAAACCATCTACACAGCAGTATTTAGTTACCTGGGTTCCAAATGGTGGAACTCAATACCAAAATCCACAAGAAGCATCACTAGCTATCTTCAATTCAGGAAAGAAATGAAAACCTACCTCTTCAAAAAATTCTATAGCTAACTACATAATCTATCGACGTACCCCCTGTAAAATTCTACCTTAACAAAACTATTCAGATAACCATATAAACTATCGTCCTACCTCTATCTACTTCCAACCTCTATAAATCTACCTCATCAAAACTCTTCAGATAACTAAATAAACTATCCTCCTACCTCTTCAAAATTCTGTAGATAACTACATAAACTACTGATGTCCTAGCCACGTCATAATGGTAAAATACTATTGTAATTCTCACCTAAAACGTAAACTGTAAGCCACTTTGAACCGAAACTTGTTTTTGGATAACAGTGGGATACAAGAATGCATAAAGAAAGTAAATAAATTTCAAACATAAAATTCAGAACAAATCTTAAAAAAAATAAAAGCTTGCAAGAACTAAGATCTGATGCAAAAGATGTACTTAAGGTTTCCTATTTTTTTACATTTACTTGGAAATATATTGGTATATTGGCCTATGAGAAAAAGATGATCTTCCTATCACATTAAAGGTGGTGGTGGGCAGTTGGTAGGTGGGTTGGAGATGAGTGAGTGATGAGAAGGATGAATAAGTTATCAGAATATGTTGGAGACTGAGCAGCAAGGACTGCTATCAAAAACAAAGCCCGGCATGCTCAGAATGGGGAATTGTATGTGTTTTGCTGCACCACTGTGGAATAGTGTTAATAAAGAGATTTAACACAAGAGAAAAGATGATTCTGTATCTCAGTAAAAATACTGGTTAGATGTTTTTATTGCTTTTAAACTCATGTAAAAATGCACATGGAGGGCTGGTTGAATCCATTCATCAAGAGGCAACATAACTTTTATGAAAGCAATTCACAAATTGGGTCCAAAGTTAAGGGATGCTTACTCTATTAAAATTACCTCAATATGGCAAGGGTAAGAATACTGTCAATAGGGACAAAGTTGAAAAGCACTGAAAAACCATGCATAAGCACAGCTTTATTTAAAATTAGACAGCTTCAGGTAGTTTTGCATTCCCAGTATTCCTTCCATATTACAATGATTTTCAATCTTAGCCAAAAGGAAAAGAAGGGACAATCTTCAGGTCAGGACTTGGCTCTTACATTTTCTCTTAACTTAAAAAGACCAGAGAAATAACAGCTGGCAGAATGTGTTCTCTATAGCAAATGATAATTGCACATGCCATTTTATCATGAACCACCTGAAGGCTGGCTCTATAGCTTCGTCACTGCTCTATTGGCTATAGTACAGGAAATGAATATTTGAGCCTCCTGTCAATCAGCATCAGCAGCACAGGTCCCAGATTTAACAGCACGGGAAGCATATTCTTTTGGAAGATAGTTTCCTTCTAGTCTACAGTAAACAAAGAGGACAACACTCAGTCAAAGCTATCAGCCAAGGCCAAAATATGAGAAAAAACACACGCCATTGAAAATAAGACTTGAGCCTTTAATTAATTTGATGTTTGGGATAAAGCCATCAGGCTAAGTAGTGAAGTTTGAGTATATTCTTCTGGAAAAGAAAATACAGTGAAGGTCAATTTAGAAGACTATCAGATGGCACCTGAATATCCACACAAGGCTGAACCAGAGAATCCCTCTACCTTTCTACATGTCTCTTAAAAAGCACTCTCATTTCCAGACCTCTTCAAGTTTTAAAATAAATTTGGCATTCTATTTCCTAGCAGCATAATACAAATAAAAACTGTATTTTTTTTTAATCTAGGCTCCTGCTACTTGTTACTTACTCATTTTCCTATGATAATTAGCACCCAATTTGAATAAAGTGGTTATTAGTGTACTCATTATAGCTTGCTAAATGTTGTGTGTTCTAGTTTTATGGTAATTAAACTTATGGCTCCTTAGAAACATTATTAATATTAAAATACAGTGAAGAAACTCCCTGTGCCCTATTTCTGTTTATCACAGAACATAAGAATTTCATTTATCCCGCGCCTTTCCCCAAGTGTACAGCTATGCTGTGACTAGTCATCACAGTAGTAATACCACAGTACAGCATGGCAGAAAGAGATTTTTTTAAAGCAAGGCCTTTAAATTAAGAATGCTAGGAGATCTTTTGGTTAAAAATTCAAAATTAAAGGTACAGTAGTGAAATTAATCTCCCCAACAACTACTCTTCTGAACAGATTGAAAGATCCCTCTGATAAGGGGGGATGGAGGAAGGAGAGAATGTGTGTGATGGTTGGGCAGCTGGTACTCCAAAGGAATAAGAAGACACCAGCAGAGTGGGGGAGGGGAAGTGATGATTCTGCCTAGGTGCACATAAGTGGGGGAGAGATGAGGAGGGAAATGGAAGCGGTAGGGATGGTTGACTTGTTAAGTTGGTCATTCAATGGTAGTAAGAGGAAGAGATAAAAGTGTTTCTGGATAGGGTCATGCAGGGACAGTGGAAGTTGGTGTGAGTGTATATGTCTATCTATGCATGAGTGATAAATAGCAAGTGAGGCAGAGGGTGGAGGGCTGGTTGGAATGCAGCTGTAAGAGGGATGGGAATGTAATTACAGGACAATTGGAGGATTGGGGATGCAGAGTGGGGGCATCGAGGCATGGTGTTCAAAGCTGTGCTGTAGCAGGTGCTTTCCGAGGACAGGAGGCCAAGTATTCTCACATCTGGATAACATCATTCAATGAAGCCCAGTGCACCATATGCCTGGAATAGACTTCCTGAGCCGGTACGTCAAGCTCCATCTCTGGCCGTCTTCAAATCTAAGCTAAAAGCCCACCTTTTTGATGCTGCTTTTAACTCCTAACCCTTATTCACTTGTTCAGAACCCTTATTTTATCATCCTCACTTTAATATTCCCTTATCTCTTGTTTGTCCTGTTTATCTGTCCTAATTAGATTGTAAGCTCTGTCGAGCAGGGCCTGTCTCTTCATGTTCAAGTGTACAGAGCTGCGTACGTCTAGTAGCGCTATAGAAATGATAAGTAGTAGTAGTAGACACTGACTAGTGAGGTGTTTGTAGAAATTTCTAGCAGCGTCCCACTGTGCATGTGCTGGTGCCCTCCCGCCCATCACATGAGAGCAGGTCCCTCAGTCATGTAAAATAGCTAAAGAACACAACTCTGAGGGGGGAGGGTAAATGAGAATACTTGGCCTGCTGTTCTTGGAAATCATTGCTACAGGTGAGTAACAACTTTCACCAAGGACAAGCAGGCCATCCATATTCTCACATCTGGGAACCCCTTGCTACCAGGCTTCACCGAAAAAAACAATGGTAGGACCAACTGGGTCTTGGAAAGTTGACACCTCAAAGTCAATTAAGTTGAAACCATTTACATACTAGTTGTGAAAGAGCAGCCTGAAACACAAGAAAACTGGGCCTAGGGGGTTGGAGTTGGATTCTAGACACCAAACAAATTCTTTAGGACTGCCTGACCAAATTGGCTGTCACGTCAGATATCCTGCTCAAGGCAGTAATGAGATGTGAATCTATGGACAGAAGAAAACGTCACAGCTTTGCAATTCTCCTTTATGCAGGCTGACCTCAAGTGGGCTACTGACGCAGTCATGGCTCTGAGCCACTATAGTGAGCCCAGCATAGGGCATAAGTGAAGGAGATGCAATCTGCTAGCCAATTAGAAATCGTTCGTACATTTGCCAATGGCTATCCATATCCGGTTTGGGTCAAACGAAAAGCTGGGTGGACTGCCTATGGGTTTTTGTCCACTCCAGATAAAGACTAAGCTAGATTGCAATCTAAGGTATGCAGTACACTTTTGCCAGGATGGACATGTGGTTTTGGGAAAAACGTTAACAGCACAATTGATTGAGATGGAACTCTGACACTACCTTAGGAAGGAATTTAAGGTACGTACGGAGAACGACTCTATTGTGGTGAAACTTAGAGGGGCATAATCGAATGGGGCGCCCAAGTTTTTCTGAGGACGTCCTCACAGGACGTCCCGGCGAAGGGGCGGGGAAACCCGTATTATTGAAACAAGATGGGCGTCCATCTTTTGTTTCGATAATACAGTCGGGGACGCCCACATCACGAAATTTAGGTCAACCTTAGAGATGGTTGTCCCCGATTTTCAGCCATAATGGAAACCAAGGACATCCATCTCAGAAACGACCAAATCCAAGCCATTTGGTGTGGGAGGAGCCAGCATTCGTAGTGCACTGGTCCCCCTGACATGCCAAGATACCAACCGGGCACCCTAGGGGGCAATGCAGTGGACTTCACAAATTGCTCCCAGGTGCATAGCTCCCTTACCTTGTGTGCTGAGCCCCCCAAAACCCACTCCCCACAACTGTACACCAGTACCATAGCCCTTATGGGTGAAGGGGGGCACCTACATGTGGGTACAGTGAGTTTCTGGTGGGTTTTAAAGGGCTCACATTTACCACCACAAGTGTAACAGGTAGAGGGGGATGGGCTTGGGTCCGCCTGCCTGAAGTGCACTGCACCCACTAAAACTGCTCCAGGGACCTGCATACTGCTGTCATGGAGCTGGGAATGCCATTTAAGGCTGGCAAATATTTAAAAAGGTTTTTTTAGGGTGGGAGGGGGTTGGTGACCACTGGGGGAGTAAGGTAAGGTCACCCCCGATTCCCTCTGGTGGTCATCTGGTTAGTTCGGGCACCTTTTTGAGGCTTGGTTGTAAAAAAAAATGGACCAAGTAAAGTCAGCCAAGTGCTCATCAGGGACACCCTTCTTTTTTCCATTATCGGTCGAGGATGCCCAATGTGTTAGGCACATTCCAGTCCCACCTTCGCTACGCTTTGGTCGTCCTCACGACGCAAAGCAGTTGAGGACGCCCAAAATCAGCTTTCGATTATGCCGATTTGGGCGACCCTGGGAGAAGGACGCCCATCTCCCGATTTGTGTCGAAAGATGGGCACCCTTCTCTTTCGAAAATAAGCCTTTTAGTGTAATATAGATCAGCTACTAGGGCCTGAAGCTCACTGACTCTGCAAGCTGAAGTGACCACCACCAAAAGCACACTTTCCAGGTCGAATACTTCAAATGACAGGAATCAAGTGGCTCAAAAGGAGCTTTCATCAGCTGGATGAGGACAACGTTCAGATCCCATGATACAGCTGGAGGTTTAACAGGAGGCTTTGTCAGTAACAAACCACTCATGAAGCAAACAACTAGAGGCTGCACAAAGATGGGCTTACCTCCCATATGGTGGGAGGTAAGCACTGATAGAACTTAGATGAACCCTTACACAGCTGATTATGAAACCAGACTCAGAAAGGTGCAGGAAGTATTCAAGAAGTTTTGGGGTAGGGCAGGTGACGGGCTCTAAGGCCTTGCCCTCACACCAGATAGCAAATCTCCTTCACTTAAATGAGTAACACCTCTTAGTGGAGTCTTTCCTGGAAGCCAGCAAAATGCAGGCGACTCCCTCAGGCAAGTCCAAGTATTCAAATTCTATGCTCTCAACATCTAAGCCTTGAAAGGCCAGGGATTGGAGGTTGGGATGCAGGACAGAGCCCTCATTCTGCACGATGAGGGTCAGAAAATATTCCAATCTCCATGGATCTTCGGAGGACAACTCTAGGACACCAGATCTGCCTCAGCCACTAAGGCACGATTAGGATCATAGTCCCCTGGCCTTGCCGAGTTTCGCAATGTGTTCTTTATGAAAGGACACATATACAGAAGTCCCTTCCCCCAATGTATGAAAAAGGCATTGAATGATAATCTGCTGTGTGTTCCAAGCCTGGAACTGACTTTGCTATTGAAATGAATGGGAAACAGATCCACCAAGGGGTGGGGGGTGCCCCACGCTTGGAAGATCTTGCAGGCTACACCCATATTGAGAGACCACTTGTGCAGTTGCAAAACCCTGCTCAGCCTACCCACCGGGCAGTTGTCCTTTCCTGCTAGGTATGTGGCTCGGAGGACCACTGAATGGAGGGCCCACTGCCACATCCTCAATGCCTCCTGACACAAGGGGTGGGATCTTGTACCCCTATGCTTGTTCATAAGAACACTGCAACCTGGATGTTCATTTGAAAGAGAATAATTTTGTTCTGTAGCCAATCTCTGAAAGCCTTCAGAGCATTCCAAATGGCTCTGAGCTCGAGAAAGTTGATATGGTAAGCGGTTTCCTGAGCAGACCAAGTACCCTGGGTGTGAAGCCCATGCACTTGAGATCCTCAACCCATGTTGGATGTGTCTGTTGTTAACACCTTCTGAGCAGGTGGAATTTGGAATGGTAGTCCCACAGTTAAATCTGACCGAATTGTCTATCAGAGAAGAGCATGTGTCAACTCTGGAGGAATCTAGATGACATTCACCAGATTTCCAGTCACCTGAGACCAATGGGAAACTGGAGTTCACTGGGCCTCTCTCAAATGGAGACGTACCATGGGAGTGACATGCACTGTTGAGGTTGTGTGGCCCATTAATCTCAACATTTGCTAAGTTGTGATCTGCTTGCTGCTTCGGACCTGAGAGGTGTTATCAAGGCCTCTGCTCTCACTAGTGGAAGAAAAGCCTGAGAATGCAGTGTATCGAGCAGGGCTCCTATGTACTCCAATCGCTGAACAGGGAGAAGGTGAGACTTGGGGTAATCTGCAACAAACCCTAAGAGCTCCAACACCCAAATAGTTAGGCGCATTGACTCTGTTCCTCCCTCCTGCAATGTGATCTTGACCAGCCAGTTATCCAGATAGGGAAACATATATACTCCTACTCTGCACAAAATACTGCATCTACAGCTAGACACTTGGTGAATACCCTGGGAGCTGACGCAGAACATGATACTGGTAGTGGTGTTTCCCTAGTTGGAAACTGAGATATGTCCTGTGACTGGGAAGTATCAAAATGTGGGTACAGGCATCCTTTAAGTCCAGAGAGCATAGCCAATTGTTTTCCTGAATCAAGGGGAGAAGGGTGTCCAGGGAAATCATCCTGAAGGACTCTTAGGTCTACGATGGGACGCAATCCTCCCACTTTTTGGGCACAAGTATGAAACTGGAATAGAATCCCTTCCTTCCCTCTACCCTGGTGGCATGATTTGATTGCATTGGCCTGTAGAAGAGTGGAGATTTCCTCTATAAGTGCCTACGTGTGCCTAGAGCTTATGAAAAATGCTCTCAGTGGGCAATTTTGTGGTCTTTGCTACCATTGCAGGATGTATCCAAGATGGACAATTTGAAGAACCTACTGGTCGGAGGTTACAAGGGACCATCTTTGCTGGAAAGAAATTCAGCCTCCTCCCTACCAGTAGGCAATCCAGGATAGTTACCTGACCTGCGGATATGCTCTCCTGGAGCCTGTCAAAAGCTTGTCCCTTGCTTTGACTGGGGAGCTGGCTGGGACTTGTGAGGATGGGATTGGCAAAGTCGAGCGTACTGGGCCTAGGGATGCTGGGCAGAGCGAGATGGTGGCGGAAATCTACGTCTTTGTGAGTAGTAGGGTCACCGCATAGGCCTACTTGAAAACCTCCTAAAAGAAGAGGCTGCAGCTGGAGACTGCTGAGACAGGGACTGGATGGTATCCATATGTTTCTTTATGAAGCAATCTCCTCCACCTTGTCCCCCAAAAGATTGTCTCCTTGGCAAGGTGCATCCGCCAACCTCTCCTTAACCGCTGGTACTAGGATCAGAGACATGAAGCCATGAGAGTCTGCACATCCCCACACTCATGGCAGAGAGTCTGGATGCAGTATCAAAAAAAACTGTAAACACCCCTGGCCAGATACTTTCTGCACTCTGTGAGGAGAAAATGAAGACGCGTCCTCGCTGCTCAGCTGGAAAATGAATACCGAGGGACCTGCACTGTAGGACGCTGCTAGAAATTTTTTACAAACATCTCACTAGTCAGCGTCTGCACCGGGCTCCATCAGATGACATCACCCAGATGTAAGAATATAGATGGCTTGCTTGCCCTCTGAGAATATGATTTATGCCTTTAAAAGTTTAATGAACATTAAAAAGAAATTAAAATCTCACCATTTGCAGCTGAACAATGATTAACAAAATTCCTACTAAAAGAGCCCAATAAAATATTTGATGACTATATTGCTAATAATGCACAATTCATTCTTGTTTACAGGGTGCTATAACTTTCAGTGATGGGCCCACATTGCTTTTTGTAGCCTTCTTTCATTTTAGCAGTATCACACAAGCAGAAATCATTTTTAAAATTCCTTTGCTATATTGCTGAGGTGTGGAATTATACCACTTGATGTTTAGGACATGAAAGAGTGCAAGAACAATTGTCTTGCTGTAAAATATTTCTAAGTAATCCCTTACAAATTTAGTAAAATCTACTTTATACTAAAAATCTTATGACTTCCTCTGTCAGCATCAATATACACATTTTGTTTGTTTAATACAATCTTCATAGAAGCTAACAAGTAGTAACCTGCAAAAATCATTGCACAGGTTTTCAACACCCATCCTCCCCCCTCCAGGCTCCTATATTTACTGTACCTCTTCCCCTGGTTTGCCTCTTAACCCTTTTCCATTTGCCTATTTCACTACTACTACTGCCTCTTTTTCACTCCCCCTCAAAGTTTCTCTTTCACCCTTCTGCTTCCTCTACCCCAGCTCCTCTCCTTTTTGCTTCTTTTCTACCCATTCCCCTTCAAGTTACTTTCACCTTTCTCACCTTCCTTGTATTTTTATCTTTATCCCAACCTCCCTGGATTTCTCTTCTCCTTCAGGTTCCTCCAACTACCCTCTTAGCTTTTATATGCTTACCTCCTCTACACACTCCTACCCCCATTCTGAGGCCAGTAAAGCCAAATGCAGCAGAGCTGGGATTCAGTGCATATACTCTGGATCTAGTGGCTGCTCTACCCAACCCTTATGCACTTTTTACACAAGACGGATGCAGAGGTTGAGTATCTGCAAGGACTTGACACATGTTCTTGTGTACTGCTATGCTTGATGAAAGGTGTCTGCTATTTTAGGGTTACTGGGAGGGGCATTCCTGGCCCATAAAAACAATGTACACATTTATTTATTTGTTACATTTGTATCCCACATTTTCCCACCTATTTGCAGGCTCAATGTGGCTTACATAGTACCGAAAATGCAATCGCCAGGTCCGGAAGAAGGAACAAATACAATTAGATGTTAGGGTCGAATAAGATTAAGTTACAGGCACATTAGGGGTCAAAGATAGGGGAGGTAAATAGTGTCCAGTATGGTTTTGCTGTGTTGCTGAGTTGAGGCATTTATGTTGGGTCAGTAGGGTATGCCTTTCCGAACAGGTAGGTCTTTAGTGATTTCCTGAAGTTTAGATGGTCATAGATTGTTTTCACAGCTTTAGGCAGTGCGTTCCAAAGTCGTGTGCTTATATAGGAGAAGTTGGATGCGTAGGTTGTTTTGTATTTGAGACCTTTGCAGTTTGGGTAGTGAAGATTCAGGTAAGTTTGTGATGAACCGGTTCTGTTTCTGGTTGGGAGAAAAATCAGGTCAGTCATGTATCCTGGGACTACACCGTAGATAATCTTGTGGACCAAGGTGCAGATTTTGAAGGTGATACGTTCTTTGATTGGTAGCCAGTGTAGTTTTTCTCGGAGGGGTTTGGCACTTTGAAATTGTGTTTTACCAAATATCAGCCTGGCTGCTGTGTTTTGGGCTGTCTGAAGTTTCTTCGTGAGTTGTTCTCTACATCCAGCATACAGTCCATTGCAGTAGTCTGCGTGGTTTAGTACCATTGATTGTATTAGGTTACGGAAAATTTCCCTCGGGACAAAAGTGTGGCTTTTACTTATGGACGCATTCAACTGAACTATAATGTTTCTTACATAACACAAGAATAGCCACACTGGGTCAGACTGATGGTTCATCTAGCCCAGTATCCTGCTTCCAACAGTTGGCACAAGTACTTGGCAGAATCCCCAAATAGTAGCAAGATTCCATGTTACTAATCCAAGGGCAAGCAGTGGCTTCCTCCATGTCTATCTCAATAGCAGACTATGGACATTTCCTTCAGGAATTTTTCTAAACATTTTTTAGACCCAGACATGCTAACTATTATAACCACATCTTCTATCAAGAGAGACCAGAATCATGTTACTAGGACAACAAGAAGTGCCCAAAGATTGTATCCACCTAACAAAACAGAGTTAGCCATTACTATATAGACAGGCACTTAGTTTTTGCATTCTATCTTAGCTGGTTACCAAATCTGTATTCACTGCAACCACCTAGATCAAATAAGATTAGAGTGGCTCAAACACCACTAACAGTGTTACATCCATCCATTCACTGTCACCCTCAATCTATGTGCACGGATATGTAAAAGCTTTCATGGTTCAAGGTCATTCATAAAGATCTCCTCATATGTATTTATTATAAATAATTTTCACAGGAGAGGAAGGTGTTCCAACAAAAAACTTCTACTGGTCGTTTCAGATAATCATTGCAAGAGTTTTTACAGGCTGATAAAAATGAGTTTAGGAGCATATTTCCCAGTCCTATGAGGACAAGGGAAAGGGGATAAAGAGGAAAGGGGATGAGATTTGATATACCACTTTCTATGGTTACAATCAAAGCAGCTTACATATTATATACGGGTATGTATTTTGTACCTGGGGCAATGAGGGGTTAAGTGACTAGCCTACAGTCACAGGGAGCTGCAGTTGGAAACAAACCCAGTTCCCCTGATTCTCAGGTCACTGTAGTAACCATTAGGCTACTCCTCCACTTAGTCCTCTACTTATGTGCCTAAATGGAACTTGCCTTGAGTTACAACCGCAAAAGTATGAACTAAATCCTCATACATAAGTACGGCTTGGTTACACAAAGAAAAATTAAACTGTGACACAATGGCATGTTCCTCTGGTTTTCTTATGGCCTGCGTCTTTCCTCTCTGATGTGAACAGAAACTACACAATCAAGCTAAGATATGAGGGGTCATCAGCTTATATTTCTGTCAGGCAGAGAAACATTAATAGCCTCATACCATAGAAGCCTGCTCTTGCCACTACCACTGCTGTCAAGCCCTGACCTTACCCTGACTTTACTACATTTTTGGTCAGGGCCAGGGGGAAGGGGGCAGTGTGTGAAATAGGGGGTGGGGGGAATGGGGGTTTCTTGGGGCAGCCACCATTCTTCATTTTTCTTTGGTAAGTAGGGTCTGAGCTCACCCACTCCTGCCATACCCGTGTGTACCTGACAGGAATCACAGAACATTTTTAGTTTTCAATAAGAGCACTAACTTTTATAATGAAAGGAAGTTATGATAACCAAGCATGGTGAAAATCAAGTATCAACCTAATACCATCCTGCAGTTTACACAGGACCTGAAACAGAATGATTCAACCTTATTTTACACAAACTTATTCTATTTAATTTTCTTCTATACCACTTGCAAGCCCGAAAGCTATGAAAGCACTGTACGTTCAGGTACCGGATGCATTTTTCTGACCTTGGAATGCTCACAATCTGAGTTTGTACCTGAGGCAATGGAGAATTAAATGACTTGCCCAAAGTCTCACAGAGCTGCAGTGGGATTTGAACCAGACTCCCCTGGGTCTCAGCCAGCTGCTTTAACCGTTAGCCTACTCTACAAAATAATGTTGATATAGTTGCTTGATATAGTTGCAGTTACAATCAGATCAATACTGAAGCAATTTTTAGCCAGTGTGAAAGACAGAACTAATCTTGGGAAAAAGTAAAATTAAAAAAAAAAAAAAAAAGCTGGGAAGTGCACATTTATAGTGTGACAAAATGGCATGCTTCCCCTTCCTCCATTTGCAAACTCATGCATGTCTGTTCAAGGACAGGGTGTGAAAAGAAAGATATTATATACACATACACAATAGTAACCTATGGAAGCTTTGTAAGCCTAAGTTATTTGAAAATGAGCCCCAAAGTATCAAATCTATATGTACATGTGCATATTGGGGGGGGGAGGGGGTGAAGGAGCGCAAAAAGGGTATTCATGCTATGGGTGCCCCAAAACTGTCTAAATCTGAAGCAGATACAGCCTAATGGTGGTCTTGGGAGCCTCCTTCTAAATATCCACCCCTGGCCCCAGCCTAACACTGGCCCCAAGTGTGTGTATGCGTATGCACCTACACATACAGCCAGATGGATGGAACGTCCCCAGTAAGTGCTATTTGTTAGCTGAAATTACAAACGAAGTTGTCAAAGGAAAATAGGAGCATACTCAAACCTGTAAACGTTATTATAGATAATCATAAGCCACAGATCTTATTAGCAGTGTGCATAGTTTTGTCTTTGCAGTGTCATTCATGCTTCCCACACTACTGGCCTGTTACTTAGTGTTTTCTATATTTCAATACCATTCCTGCTACTATAAATATCTATACATAATTTGTTCCATATTTTCCAGGATTTTTTTTTCAAATACATGAGGAATAGTAATGTTACTGTAATAAGATCCACATACTTTGCTTTTTACTCAACAGGAAAAAAATAACCCACAGGAACAAGAGTTTAAGGATTAAAAACAGATGCAGTTTTTCCTAATTCAAATAGGAACTACATATTGATTTAAACAATGAGGGCCCCTTTTACTAAATTGCACTAGCGATTGCTGAGTGGCAAATGCGATGAAGCCCATTCGAACTGATTGAGCTGCATCGCATTTGCTGCACCAGAAATCACTAGCGCGGTTTAGTAAAAGGGGCCCAAAATCTATTTCCATCACAGCAAGAATTTTAGGCAACAAGCAAAAACAATGCAAAATGTAACGCAAAAGTGAAATTACAAGAGAAGAAGAATGTTTTGTACTTTTTTGGGATCTTGCCAGGTATTTGTGACTTGGATTGGCCACTGTTGGAAACAAGATGATGGGCTTGATGCTTTGGTCTTTCCCAGTATGGCAATACTTATGTACTTATGTAAGAATCAGGAACATGGTAAAGGACCCGTATATCATCAGTGTAACAAAAGGGGAGACAACCGTGATATTGGATAATTGTCAGTAGAGAAGCCAAAAAGATATTGAAAAGGGTGGGGGAAAGAATAGATCCTTGAGAAATGACTGAGTGCACAGGGAAATGTGCCAGAGTGAAGAAGTTGAAAGGAACAAATGGACAAGTAGCTAGTAAACCAAGATAGTACAGTACCAGAAATCTTGATTTCGTGAAGAAACTGGAGAAGTTGTGAATGATTCACTAGGTCAAAGGCTGAGGATAGATCTAGGAAAACAATCATCACAGATTGGAGTTGATCTTGGGCAACTGAAATGGTATCATGGAGAGCTAGGAGGTTCACTGTGATATCACCGATTCTGAAACTGGCCTGGAAAGGGTGCAAGATATTAGAGTGCTCAATGAAAGAGTCAAGTTGAGATAGAATGAATCTGTTCACAATTTTACAGAAGAAGGGGAAATTGAAAATAGGGCGGAAGATGGCTGGAAGGAAAGGATCCAGATCTGGCTTTTTGAGTAAGGGAGTGACAAGAGTGTGTTTCCAGGAGTTAGGTACAGTTCCCTGGAAGAGGCTGGACTGAAGAAGGGGAAGGAGGTATGGAAGGAGATGGTGAGCCAGCTGCATGACAAGGAACGCTGGCCAGGGGTTTTTGCTTGAGAATCACTACTGCGGTTTAGTAAAACGGGCCCTAAGAGAATGTATTTTCTCCCCGACACTCATTCTGATTCCAAAAGCGGGCATATTAAAATCACTAAACCAAAACTAAACATTTTTTGTACCTTTATTTTCAGAATAGTTCAGCCTCTCTAGCCTGTCTCTCCCATATTTTACAGGGGCTGGGCTATTCTGTGCTGGTCTCATTTCCTCCTTCACCCTCCCACATCTGGAAACAGCTGATTTTTTTTCCATTGTTTCTTCACCTGCACTGTCAGAAGCAGCTGATGGCTAACAGATCCATAAACCAAAGGCTCTCTACATGGCTCATTACAAAACAAAAGACAACCTCCCTTTTACAAAGCTGCACAGTAATGCCAACACAGCCCGTTCAGAGTGAATGGGCTGTGTCGAAATTACAGCACCAGCAGCTGCTAGCGTGGAATTGTAAAATAAAAAGGGGGGGGGGGGAGTAAACTAAACTGAATTATTTGAAATAAGACTTTAAAATGTAAATACTGATTGTAACTGCAACTATATCAAGCAACTATATCAACATTATTTTGTAGAGTAGGCTAATGGTTAGAGCAGCTGGCTGAGACCCAGGGGAGTCTGGTTCAAATCCCACTGCAGCTCCGTGAGACTTTGGGCAAGTCATTTAATCCCCCATTGCCTCAGGTACTTAACAATTCATATCAAGATAACATTTAAAAATAAAATATACATTTACCTGTAATATCAAATCATAATAGAACAACATTTGAAATGAGATGACAAAAAAAGTGCATGTTTACACAGTATACTAGTGGGAAATCCAAAATGGTAGAAAACCTAGGAAAAAGCACAAAGCATGATATAAACCTCCTGACAGACACTAAAATTCAATTCTGGTCATAGATTTCCATCCCATCTCATATCTATCTTAAATCCAAATGGGTAGATTGGCTATCTACCACCTTTACATTATCCAGAAATATCCTTAACTAAGCAAGATCATGAGATATCAAATCAAGCATTTACATGGAAACTGAACATATTCATTTGTAAAGCGTTTCCTGTCTTAATTCATGATTTTTCTCTTTTTTGCATGTACTATCCCTCAAGTGGTTTTCCTTCTATCTGATCAGTCACTGCCAAGACATTAGGGTACTAGTAGTAGTAGTATTTATAGCATTGCACCTTGCTGCCAGGGTTCCACAGGGGTCAGAGTTTATCCACTGTGCTATTTAATATCTACACTGCACGGATATGTAAGTTATTTAGGGAACTTTGGATAAATTAAATTATCTACGCTGACATTCATTTTTCCCCCCTTATACTGTCAATCAAGAGTCTCTTGCTCTTGTTACACAGTAACTTACTGTGATCAACGGATGGATGATTATTAACCAGTTGGCTATTAATATCAAAGAAAAAGCGAAGATACTTACCTGTAGCAGGTATTCTCTGAGAACAACAGGCTTTATATTCTCACAAGTGGGTGACGCTGATTCGCGTTGCCCGGTCAGATATTTACCAAAGCTAAATGAGAACTTTCTGGAGTGCGAACCGCACTGCACTGCGCATGCACGAGTGCCTTCCTGCCCGTCGCATGAACACGGTCTCCTCAGTTTAATACTATAGCAAAAAAATAAAATAAAAATAACAAAGGAGACAACTCCAAGGGGAGGTGGGAGAGATTGTTAGAATATAAACCCTGCTGTCCTCGGAGAATACCTGCTACAGGTAAGTATCTTCACTTTCTCTGAAAACAAGCAGGCTTCTCTATTCTCACAAGTGGGGAATTCCTAGCAACCAGGCTCACCAAAAACAACAAACAGTGGTCAACTGGACCTTGCAATGGCGACTACATAATACAGATTAACCTAAAACTACATACAATCTGAATGAGTGAAGCCTGGAACAGAATAAAATGGGTCTTGGGAGAGTGCAGTTGGATTCTAGACCCCAAACAGATTCTGCAACACTGTCTGCCTGAACTGACTATCACATTAGGTATCCTGCTCAAGGCAGTAGTGTGATGTGAATGTATGGACTGAAGACCACGTCGCAGTCTTGTAAATTTCTTCAATAGAAGCTGACCTCAAGTGAGCTACTGACGCAGCCATGGCTCTGACATTATGAGCCATGACATGACTCTCCAGGCTAGCACAGCCTGGGCATAAGTGAAGGAAATGCTATCTGCCAGACAAATTGAAATGGTACGTTTCCCAATGGCGACCCCCATCCTGTTGGGATCAAAAGAATCAAAAAGCTGGGTGGACTGTCTTTGGGGTCTTGTCTGCTCCATATAGTAGGCCAAAGCTCTCTTGTAAATCAAGGTATGCAAGCTGCTTTTGTCAGGATGGGCATGAGGTCAGGGAAAGAATGTTGGCAAGACAATCGACTGGTTCAGATGGAACTCCGACACCACTTTCAGAAGGAACTTGGGGTGCATGCAGAGGACTACTCTGATGTGATGAAACTTAGTATAAGGTGAATCCACCACTAAGGCCTGAAGCTCACTGACTCTACGAGCTGAAGTAACAGTCACCAAGAAAATGACATTCCAGGTCAAGTACTTCAGATGGCAGGAATTCAGTGGCTCAAAAGGAGCTTTCATCAGCTGGGTGAGAATGACGTTGAGATCCCATGACACTGGTGGAGGTTTGACAGGGTGCTTTGACAAAAGCAAACCTCTCATGAAGCGAACAACTAAAGGCTGTCCAGAGATGAGCTTTACTTCCTACATGCTGATAACAAGCACTAATTGCACTAAGATAAACCCTTACGGAGTTGGACTCTGATAAGTGTAGAAGGTATTTAAGCAGGGTCAGTGTGGGGCAAGTATGGGGATCTAAGGCATTGCTCTCACACCAGACAGCAAACCTCCTCCATTTAAAACAGACTGGAGGTTAGGATGTAGAAGCGACTCCTCGTTCTGTGTGATGAGGGTCGTAAAACACTCCAATCTCCACAGTTAAAGAAGAAGAGGGAGCCATATCTTCCTCGGCCAGTACGGCGCGATCAGAATCATGGGTCTGTGGTCTTGCTTGAGTTTCAACAATGTTTTTCCTACTAAAGGTATCGAAGGATATGCATACAGAAGACCTGTCCCCCAAACAAGGAAAAAGGCATCTGACACCAGTTTGCCTGGAACAGAACTGAGGTACCTTGTCATCGATCTGAGTGGCAAAAACATCCATGAGGGGGTGCCCCATGCTCAGAAGATCTTGCGGGCTATGCCCATATTCAGAGACCACTCATGCGGTTGCATTATCCTGCTCAGCCCGTCAGCCAGGGTATTGTTTGTGCCCACCAGAGTGACTCAAAGGAACATGCCGTGTTGGAAAGTCCAATACCACATCCAAACAGCCTGACACAGAGGGCCTAATCCGATGTCCCCTTGATTGTTGGTGTAATACATTGCAACCTGATTATCTATTTGCATTAGAACAATTTGGTGAGATACCAGATCTCTGAAAGCCTTTAGTGAGTTCCCGATCACTGGAAGCTCTAGGAGATTGATGTGAAGATTTATTTCCTGGGCGGACCAAGCACCTTGAGTGTGAAGCCCATCTACATGAGTTCCCCATCCCAGGAGAGATGCATCCGTTGTCAGCACTTTTTGTGGCTGAGGAATTTGGAATAGAAGTCCCAGAGTCAAATTGGATCGAATGGTCCACCACTGAAGACAGAAGACTATACGACAGCCGACATGGTTAAAAAGTGAGGTGAAGGAGGCTATTAGAGCTAAAACAAAATCCTTCAGAAAATGGAAGAAGGAATTGATTGAAAATAATAAGAAACAGCATAAGGAATGTCAAGTCAAATGCAAAGCGCTGTTAGGGAAGGCAAAGAGGGACTTTGAAAAAAAAGACTGTGTTGGAGGCAAAAACACATAGTTAAAATCTTTTTAGGTATATTAAAAGCAGGAAGCCAGCAAAAGAATCGGTTGGACCGCTAGATGACTGAGGGTTAAAAGGGGCAATCAGGAAAGACAAAGCCATAGCGGAGAGATTAAATGAATTCTTTGCTTCGGTCTTCACCGAGGAAGATTTGGGAGCGATACCGGTGCTAGAAATGGTATTCAAAGCTGACAAGTCGGAGAAACTGAAAGAAATCTCTGTAAACCTAGAGGATGTAATGGGGCAATTTAGTAAATCTCCTGGACCGGATGGTATTCATCCCAGAGTACCAACAGAATTGAAAAATGAACTTGTGGAACTATTGTTAGCAATACGTAATTTATCTTTAAAATCGAGCGTGGTACCGGAAGATTGGAGGGTGGCCAATGTAATGCCGATTTTTAAAAAAGGTTCCACACGAAATCCAGGAAATTACAGACTGGTGAGCCTGACGTCGGTGCCGGGCAAAACGGCAGAGCCTACTATAAAGAACACAATTACAAAGCATATTCAAAAACATAGTAACATAGTAGATGACGGCAGAAAAAAAGACCTGCACGGTCAATCCAGTCTGCCCAACAAGACAACTCATGTGTGCTACTTTTTGTGTATACCCTACTTTGATTTGTACCTGTGCTCTTCAGGGCACAGACAGTATAAGTCTGCCAAGCACTATCCCCGCCTCCCACCCACCAGCCCCGCCTCCCAACCACCGGCTCTGGCACAGACCATATAAGTCTGCCCAGCACTATTCAAAAACATGGATTAATGAGACAAAGCCATCATGGATTTAGTGAAGGGACATCTGCCTCGCCAATCTATTACATTTCTTTGAAGGGGTGAACAAACATGTGGATAAAGGTGAGCCGCTTGATATTGTGTATCTGGATTTTCAAAAGGCATTTGACAAAGCACCTCATGAAAGACTCCAGAGGAAATTGGAGAGTCATGGGATAGGAGGTAGTGTCCTATTGTAGATTAAAAACTGGTTAAATGATCAATATTCTCAATGGAGAAGGGTAGCTAGTGGGGTTCCCCAGGGGGGTCTGTGCTGGAACCGCTGCTTTTTAACATATTTATAAATGACCTAGAGATGGGAGTAACTAGTGAGGTAATTAAATTTGCTAACGACACAAAAGTTATTCAAAATTGTTAAATCGCAAGAGGATTGTGAAAAATTACAAGAAGACCTTACGAAACTGGGAGATTGGGCATCTAAATGGCAGATGAGGTTTAATGTGAACACATGCAAAGTGATGCATGTGAGAAAGAGGAACCCGAATTATAGCTACATAATGCAAGGTTCCATATTAGGAGTCACTGACCAAGAAAGGTATCTAAGTGTCATCGTTGATGATACATTGAAACCATCTATTCAGTGTGTTGTGGTGGTTAAGAAAGCAAATAGAACGTTAGATAATATTAGGAAAGGAATGGAGAACAAAAATGAGGACATTATAATGCCTTTGTATCGCTCCATGGTGCAATCGCACCTCGAATATTGTGTTCAATTCTGGTAGCTACATCTTAAAAAAGATATAGTGGAATTAGAAAAGGTGCAGAGAAGGGCGACGAAAATGATAAAGGGGACGGGACGACTTCCCTATGAGGAAAGGCTAAAGCGGCTAGGGCTCTTCAGCTTGGAGAAAAGACGGCCGAGGGGAGATATGATAGAGGTCTATAAAATAATGAGTGGAGTAGAATGGGTAGACGTGAAGCATCTGTTTACTCTTTCCAAAAATTCTAGGACTAGGGGGCACGCAATGAAGCTACAAAGTAGTAAATGTAAAACAAATCAGAGAAACTTTTTCTTCACTCAACGTGTAATTAAACTCTGGAATTCGTAGCCAGAGAATATGGTAAAGGCAGTTAGCTTAGCAGGGTTTAAAAAAAAAAGTTTGGATTGCTGCCTAAAGGAAACATCCATAGCCCATTATTAAAATGGACTTGGGGAAAATCCACTGCTTATTTCTGGGATGAGCAGCATAAAATGTTTTGTATTGTGGGAGGATTTTGCCAGGTATTTGTGACCTGGATTCGCTACTGTTGGAAACAGGATGCTGGACTTGATGGACCTTTGGTCTGTGCCAGTATGGCAATACTTATGTAATGTACTTTTCTTTTTTTAGGCTTGATTCAATTGACAGCCGATCCTGAGTGGGCTCGATCAACACTCGATATTGAACATGATCGATGCACTCCCTATGTCTATATATCTGCAGCATCTGGTGCACCTCCTAATGCCTCCGATGCAGATATTGA
The DNA here is from genome assembly GCF_901765095.1 of Microcaecilia unicolor. Lineage (NCBI taxonomy): Eukaryota > Metazoa > Chordata > Amphibia > Gymnophiona > Siphonopidae > Microcaecilia > Microcaecilia unicolor. Next base: position 181,597,879 of record NC_044039.1, on the reverse strand, counting down.
CGGAATGGACTTAGAAGCACCAAAGATCTCACACTGTTTGGAACAGCCAAAAGTATCTCCTTTTGTCACCCGAATGCAAAGATGACATCAAAAAGTTCATGATTGGGCCCAAGGCACTGCAAGCACAAATTGTGGATATCTGCTCTAGATTTGGTCTTGCCACACCACCTGCATTTCTTAAAGCTGCTAGGGGAATTTTTCTGTGATATATTGTTTAAAAAAAAACTGCTGCAGCAAAATAAAATGACTCAATTTCAAAATATACAATGCTTGGCTGGCATGCGCAAAAAAAACCAAAACTTGAACACAACCTCAAAGAACAGTTAGGCAACTAACAGGGAAAACTCCTGAAATGAAGGGAAGAAGGAGGGAAAAAATGTTACAGAATGCAACCAAAGATGTCCATTTGGCTCTGTGGAAAAGCAGCCAAGGGAATCCCACGTGATGGCAATTTCAGTGCAAAGACATGTTCCAACGGAAGCAAGCCGCCAAAATGGGACTGAAATGGCAAATCAGTGAGGAAATGCACTTACACACCTAAGTGTATCCATGCACAACTGCAATGGGAGGGGCATGGGCGGGTCAGGGGCATTCCAGAAAATGGTGTGCTGTATTATAGAATACTGCAGATGCACACTTAATCTATGCACCGGGATTTACATCTGGTTTCAGTTGGTATAAGTCCTGGCGCCCAACGTTATTCTATAGAGAGCGCTCATCTCGAAGAGCCCTTTATAGAACAGTGAATGGGTGCTGATTTTGTTGGCACCCATATTTGGGCACCATTTACTTAAGCCAGCCAATTTTTCATAAAGTACACATGTACTTTATGCCTGATCCTAAACAGGAGTAGATATGGCTTCAATCTAGTCACAATTTCTGCCACTTTGCTCCTATTATAAAGGCACATAGATGCTTATGTGCCTTTACAAAATAGGCTTGAAACAGGTTCCTCCTTGAATTCACACACAAGCAATTTTATACTACACTTTACTGGAACAATACTATAAACTAGGTGCTAACACTTACACATGCATTATGCGCATAAATGTTGAGAATACTAGCATATGTACACATATATGCCAGCAAGCTGCCTAAGTGCAATTCTGCAAATACCCTTTTAACTCACATAGTATGTATTTGCAATGGGGGCATACACAGGGCGAGAGCATAAGCAGGCTCCCAATTACACATGTAACTTACAGAATACTGTAAGTTATATGGGTACTTGCAGCACCTTAGGTGCTCACACTTTCACCAGATAGCTGGGCCTAAGTATTTGTGCCTAAACGTTAGGCATTCTATACCCAGCTACACTAGTGTTCTATAAAGGAAAAGGAAGCATCTACATTCTTTATAGAATAAGCCCCTACTGCATGCCCTCCAGATGCCTGTTAAGAATTGTTCCCCTTTATGAGCAAACTGCACATTGCCACTGTAACCTACAAAACAAGTTTCATCAAATTATTGGGCTCAAACAGCAAACATAGGAATATTGTATTCAAATAATACCACCAAATTTATTATTGGTTAACAAAGAACTTCAGGGAATACAACTCAAAAAGCAGCATAGCACATTCAGCTGCCACTGCAGATAAGAGCCATCTATTTTTCAAACCATGGGAAATGTGAACTCTTCAGCAAACTTTTTATCAAGCCAATGGGCAGCTTATAAAATAAAGGTGAACGTCAAAGAATAAGGGAGAATGCATGTCCAGGGTAGAGCATCTCACTGGGGAATTCTCACTGATTATTTCTCTACTGTGATTAATCCAGCCTGAAGCTGTCAGTTGACATACATGAAAAAGGAAAGCTTTCAGAAGGCATTATAAACAAAGCCTTAGGTTCTGCACATTTAAGATTTCCAAAAAATGCTGGCATATTTTCTAGGTACCTGAGCAGATGTAGCAAGAAAGCAAGACAGAAATGGACAGGTACAGTACCTTTTGCCCATGCTGCTGACAGAGTTGGTTATATTTCTGTTGGCAGCAGATTTTCTTCTTGACAGTTTTTTGGTACTGCTGCTCTCATCCAAGCTGTCTTCTTCTTGCTTTGGTGTGCTACTTCCTTTGCTATTCAGGTCCCGCAGCACATCGTAATTTATTTTACTGGAGATTTTCTTCTGCTCCAGCATCTTTTCAATGGCTTCTCCCGCAGTGCTGGCCCGAATTGGCTCTCGCTTTTTTGAAGATTTCCTTGGCTGATATATAGTAAACATGAAGAAGTGGCTTAGACACAATTAAAATTATCTCAAAGGAAAAACAAGCTGGCATATATTTGGGATGCTGCTCATCGCAAAAACAGACCAATCTCAACCAAATTCAAACTTCCCCCACAACTCAGTGGACGTTCACTGTAGTGATGCTCAGCAAAACTGGTATAATGCTGCACCACTGACACACACATTATTATAAATGAATAGATAAACAGTTGACAACACTCTTACACTGAAAAAAAGTCTGTCTGTCTTTTATCTGTAACCATCTCTTTGAATTGATTTTATCAACTACTTTCAGTTTGTTAGTCTATTTTGATTGATGAACTGCACAATAGTTGAGAGCTAGGAATCTCCATTAATGCCACAACCCTTTTTGCTCACTCAATTGTGAGAACCCTTTTGTGACAACTTGTAATCATTGACAAGAGCCTCTTCCTACCTTCAAGTGCTCACAATCTTAATTGTAATAATTTTCCTTTTTTTCTATAAGCTTCTTCTTCTTTTTTTAGTTTTTATTGTGTCTTTTCAAAATTCAAGATTATCAACTTCTGATGATGGCAGTTCCTACTGCCTTTCTTGCGTGTATAACTACTCACATAACAGTGCAAATACTGGGAGGCTTATAGTGGTTACTTATCTGGACTCTTCAGGTGCATGTAAATATCTTCACACCATATTATAGAGTGGGTAGGTGAGAGATATGCATGGAAACATCAAAGCATTTCAGTGACAGTCTAACAGGATGGGGGAGGATGGGTGAGAGACAGGTAGATATGCATGGAGATGAATAGAGCATTACAATTTTATGGTTTATAATGGGCTAGAAAACCCAGATCTTTGTTAAGTCCTGTGTGGTGGGTGTCAAAATATTTGATCATTCTGACTTCAAAGGTCTTAAGTTCCTGTATTGTTTTAAAGTTACCTTTCAGGATTCTTACTATAAAGTCACTGGTACAGTGTTCTGGTTTTGTAAAGTGCTGCCCCACAGGCATAACATCTTGGCTGGCACTGGCATTTTTCATGTGATGTCTATGTAAATTAAATCTTGTCTTTAGCATCTGGCTTGTTTTTCCAATATAGCATCCTTCGTCACATTTTTTACACTGAATGATGTAAACAACATTGGAAGATGAGCATGTAAAGGATTCCTTTATGTTGAATATTTTCCTTTGTGCATGACTGTGGGGTCCTGTGAAATGTTTTGGCATAGTCTGCAGCTGGATATATTGCAAGGATGTGTGCCATTTTCTTCTTTTTGAGTCTGTGTTGGGAGCTTACTTCTAATTAGCTTGTGTTTTAAGTTGGGTGGCTGTCGGAAAGCCAGCACTGCTGGGGATGGGAATATCTCTTTCAGTAATTTATCCTCCTGGAGTAGAGGCTGCAGATCCTTTATGATTTTTCTTAATGTTTCCAGCTCTGGGTTGTATGTCACTATAAGGGGGATTCTGTCTGTGGCTTTTTTTTCTTTGTACTGTAGCAGATTTTCCCTGGGTGTTTTGAGGGAGGAGGCAATATTCTTGATTATTTTGGGGTTGTAGCCTGTTCGAAGGATGCAGTCAGGATTTCAAAGCGTCTGTCTCTGTCCTCTGGGTCAGAGCAGATACGGTGGTATCTTGTGGTTTGGCTGTAAATAATGGATCTTTTTGTATGTGAAGGGTGGAAGCTGGAGTTGTGGAGGTAGCTGCATCTGTCTGTGGGTTTCTTGTACATAGATGTTTGTATATAGCCATCGCTGATTGAGGGGATCAGGAAACAGCAGTGAATGCAAAAAAGCAACTTCAAAATGGTGAAATGTGCATTTTGTGCCATTATTCTCAAAATGGGTATTTCCGTCTTAATAATCAAGAAACAGCATTCAGTGCTGTTTTCCTGATCAATGAGAAATGAATTAGTAGAAAGTTATTCAGAATATGCGTGCAAAAAATTTTTGAATTAGATTTTGCAGTACACTTTTGCTTTAAAAAGGTATCATTTTGCGGTGACCAAGCATTAAGTTTGTTTTATATATTTCATATTTCAGGTGGTTTGATATTTACTATTGGGGGTGTGCTTTGTTTTAACCCCTTTAAGGTATGTATTGGTTTACTCATTCAATGAGCAATCTTTATATATGAACACTTTAGCACCTATGTCACATGAAGTTACTTGCATTATTGAATAGCATGCCACATTGACTATCACACTGATTTGTTTATTCTTTCTCCTCATCCTCATACACAATATCACACTGTGATTATCTGTTGCCTGTCTGTGAATATATGTTTTTAATAATTGCTTTTATAACATTTTTATCCATACATAATTTTTATCATTATGTATATGTGATTAAACGTTATGTTTTTTATAATTATGCATTATAGTTATTTATTCATTTTATTATGTTATAATTTTTTATGTATGTTTTTATTTTGCAGGTTGTTTTTTTTTAACCCCTCACACAGCCTGAGGGCGAAACGTGGCCACGTCGGGGAACTGTTGCAATAAACCACTTCTCTTTTCATTTATTTGTTTGGTTTGTTTTACTTGATCTGCTTTTACTCTGTTTTACCCTAGTAGGCAGATCGGTGCCTCTTGTTTTTTTTGTTTTCTCATCTAAATTTAGTGCCTTGTAGGCTGGATGAGGCTTGCGGTGTTAGATAAACATTTTATGAAAATATTAACTGCATGCCAATCAGAAAAAGTCAATATATTTAGACTACTACTTAATATTTTACAAATGATTATATTCTCTAGTGAAACAGAGCTGGTAAGGATTAAGTTGAAATGAATAGCTATAGACAGATGTAGCCCTTAAGCTTCAGAGAGCAAGGTAAAATTATGTATCATAGCTGATCAATCCATAGACTGGTGGGTTGTGTCCATCTACCAGCAGGTGGAGATAGAGAGCAATCCTTTTGCCTCCCTATATGTGGTCATGTGCTGCCGAAAACTCCTCAGTATGTCGATATCAAAGCTCCATCCGCAGGACTCACACTTAGAGAATTACACCCACAAAGGGACACTCTGCCCAGCTCACCACCGCCAAAACGGGGGAGGGGAATCAACCCAGCTCATCCCCACACAAGTGGGGGAGGGGAATCCGTCCAGCTCATCCCCGCGGAGCGGGGGAGGGACACCACACCCGCCGATGCAGGGGGATCTGGCTTATCCTGCAACCGCAACCGCGGGAGGAGCTGACTGACCCTAACACCACCGAAGCGGGAGGGGTACAAACTAAGCTGCCCTACAGCCGCACGAAGCAGGAGGGAGCGCCGGCAGAATTTAGGTCTCAATCCAGCCCCGTAAAATGGAGGGGAGAGGAATGCAGCAGCTCACTGTAACACAAAATCGTCTCAACTCCTGAAGAATCCAATTGAAAAAACTTGAACACGAAGTCCTCCTGAACAGGAACTGAAGACTAAACTTGAACCTGAAATGCAACCAGAATATAAACAGCACAGATATCTGGGAGGGGCTATGGATTGATCAGCTATGATTAATGGAAAGAAAATTATCAGGTATGATACATAATTTTACCTTCCATATCATCATGCTGATCAATCCATAGACTGGTGGGATGTACCGAAGCAGTACTCACCCAGGGCGGGACACAGAAATCTCTGACTGCAACACTGAAGCTCCAAACCGGGCCTCCGCCCGAGCAGCCACAGTCAAGCGGTAATGTCTGGAGAAGGTATGAGCCGATGCTCAAGTTGCCGCCCTACAAATCTCTTCCAAGGAAACGGACCCTGCCTCTGCCATCGAGGCCGCCTGTGCTCTAGTGGAGTGAGCCTTCAGCTGGATAGGTGGCACCTTCCCTGCGGCCACATAAGCCGCTGCAATGGGTTCCTTGACCCATCGTGCCACTGTAAGCTTAGCAGCCTGCAGACCCTTACGAGGACCTGCGAACAGCACAAACAGATGATCCGACTTCCGGAATCATTGGTCACTTCCAAGTATCTGATGATGACTCGTCTCACATCTAGATATTTGAGAGCAGAGTACTCCTCTGGGTAGTCCTCCCTACGAAAGGAGGGTAGACAGAGCTGCTGATTCACATGGAAGCGAGGACCAATCTTGGGCAGGAAGGAAGGCACTGTGCAAATAGACACTCCTGCCTCAGTGAACTGCAGAAAGGGCTCTCGACATGATAGCGCCTGGAGCTCGGAAACTCTTCTGGCTGAAGTGATAGCCACCAAAAGACTGTTTTCAACGTCAATTCTTTCAGAGATGCCCTCGACAAGGGTTCACAAGGCGGCTACTGCAAGGCTCTTAGCACCAGATTGAGATTCCACGCAGGTACCACTGCATGCAGAGGAGGGCGCAGGTGAATAACTCTTTTGAGAAAACGCACTACATCTGGCTGCAATGCCAGGGAAACACCCTTCAGGTGACCCCTGAAGCAAGCAAGAGCCGCTACCTGGACCTTAAGGGAACTGAGCGACAGGCCTTTTTCCAGACCTTCTTGCAGGAACGCCAACACTGATGAAATTGGAGCAGTGAATGGAGAAAGTGAGCCTACCTCACACCACGATGCAAAGGTACGCCAAACCCTGGCGTAATCAGTAGAAGTAGAGCGCTTCCTCTCTCTCAGCATAGTGGTGATGACCTTGTCTGAGAAGCTCTGCTTGCTCCGATGCTGCCGCTCAATAGCCAGGCCATAAGACCAAAGGGGGAGGGATCCTCCATCACCACGGGACCCTGATGCAACAGGCCCCGCTCCGCTGGCATCTGCAGAGGTCCGTCCACTGAGAGCCTGATCAAGTCCGCATACCAGGGACGTCTGGGCCAATCCAGACTCACCAGGATTATCCGGCCCGGATGCTTTGCCACCCTGCCTAACATGGGCCAAGGCGGGAACACAAAGAGGAGCTCATGTGTCGGCCACTGTGGGAGAAGAGCATCTACTCCCAGAGATCGAGGGTCCCGTCCTCTGCTGAAAAAGCGCGGCACTTGGCAATTGGCTGAAGACGCCATCAGATCTAGGCTCGGCTGGCCCCAGCGCTTCGTGATGTCCAAGAACGCCTGAGCAATATTCATGACTCCCGCAATGTGGGCCACCGACAGCTGTTCCAGGTTTGCTTCCGCCCATAGGCACAGCTTCATGGCCTCCTTGGCTAGAGGGGCGCTCCTGGTACCTCCCTGGCGATTGACATAGGCCACAGCCGTGGCATTGTCCGACAGGACCCGTACTGGCTTCAGCGCCAGGCCCGGGAGAAACTCCAAAGGCGCCAACCGAATGGCTCTGAGTTCCGGGAGGTTGATAGACCACTCTGCCTCTGCAGGGGACCAGAGCCCCTGCGCTGTCCTTCCCAAGCAGTGGGCTCCCCAGCCCCACAAAGAGGTGTCCGCCGTGACGAAAACCCACTCCGGGGTCACAAGAGGCATTCCTGCGGACAGCTTGTCTGGCCTCAGCCACCAGCTCAGCGCCTTGCGCACCGCTGGAACCAAGGGAAGGCGCACAGCGTAATCCTCCGAAGCTGGAGTCCATCGCTGCAGCAGAGAGAGCTGACCCAGGGCACTACTTCCATCGTGGCCGTCATAGAGCCCAACAGCTGCCCATAGTCCCAAGCCCGAAGAGAAGAGGCTGCTAGGAACTTGTCCACCTGAGCCTGAAGCTTGACAATCCGATTGTCTGGCAGGACCACTCTGCCCACTTGGGGGTCGAATCGAACTCCCAGATACTCCAGGGACTGAGTCGGGCGCAGCTGGCTTTTCTCCCAGTTGATGATCCACTTCAGGGAGCTCAAAAGAGCAATCACCCGGTCTGAAGCCCTGCCGCACTCTGCATAAGAGGGGGCTCGGATCAACCAGTTGTCCAGATAAGGATGGGCTTGTACTCCTTTCTTGCGTAGGAAGGCCGCGATGACCACCATAACTTGGAGAAGGTCCGCGAAGCAGTAGCCAACCCGAAAGGGAGGGCTCTGAACTGGGAGTGTCCTCAGAACTGCAAAACGCGGAAAGCGTTGCTGAGGAGGCCAGATGGGAATATGCAAGTAAGCTTCCTTGAAGTCCAAGGATGCCAGGAACTCCCCTGCCTGCACTGCCACTATAACAGAGCGGAGAGTCTCCATCCGGAAGTGCCGAACTTCCAAGGCCCGATGGACCCCTTTGAGGTCGAGGATAGGCCGGACAAAACCTCCTTTCTTAGGTACCACAAAGTAAATGGAGTAACATCCCTTGCCAGGGTGATCTTCTGGCACCGGAACGACCGCACCCAGGCGGATCAGATTGTCCAAAGTCTGCTGCATTGCCACAGCTTGACCGGAGACTTGCAGGGAGAGTGCACAAACCCGATTCTTAAGGGTCAGCAGAACTCTAGCTTGTAGCCATCTCTGATGACTTCCAGCACTCAAGCGTCTGAAGTTACCCTGGTCCACTCGCCCAGAAACGAGGATAGGCGTCCTCCAATCTGCTCTGGGCCATGGACCAGCGCCCCGTCATTGGGTACGAGACCCTGGGGGAGGACCGGAGGAGGCACCTCCGGGAAGGCGGTCTCTGCAAAAGGAATGCTGCTTGGGGGAGAAATTCCTTTTGATGGAAGAGGGGGCAGAGGAGTTCGACTTGCCCGGGCAATACCGACGGGCTTCCTGAAACCGTCCTTTGGAGGAACCGGGGCGGGCACCACTGGCCCGAGCCCTGACCTCCAGTAACCTCTTGCCCTTAGACGTGCCGAGATCGGTCACAATCTTGTCCAGCTCGACCCCAAAGAGCAGCTTGCCTTTAAAAGGCAACTTAGCCAGGCGAGACTTAAGGGGCGTGGTCAGCAGACCAATGCTTCAGCCAAAGCCACCGCCGTGCAGAGACTGTCTGAGCCATACCTTTAGCCGAGGCTCTCAAGACATCATACAGCCAGCCTGCCAAGTAGGCCAAGCCCGATTCCAGGGCTGGCCAATCAGCCCTCAAGGAAGGATCCAAGGGGGAAGCCCGCTGCGCAAGCGTCAGGCACGCCCTGGCCACATAGGAGCCACAAATTGAGGCCTGTAAACTTAAAGCAGCCGCCTCGAAGGACGACTTTAAAGCCGCCTCCAAACTCCTGTCTTGGGCGTCCTTTGGGGCCGTGCCACCTTCCACCGGCAACACCGTTTCTTAGTCACCGCAGTGATTAAAGAATCCACGGTAGGCCCAAGAAAGGCCTCCCGTTCACCTTCAGGCAGAGGATAGAGGCGGGACATAGCCCTAGCCACTTTAAGGCTCGCTTCTGGGAAATCACCTTGAACCGAAATCAAGGTGTGCATTCATGCACGTGAAAGGTTCTAGACGGGCACTTAGTCCCCCGCATAATGGCAGAGCCAACAGAGGCTGAGGGAGAGACGTCCTCTGGAGAGGAACTCTTCAAAATGCTCATGGCCTGCACTAACAGGTTGGGCAAACCCTCTGAGCGAAAGATCCGTGCTGCAGAGGGGTCATCCGCTCCAACCGAGTGGGAATCCGTCTCCTCCAAGGAAGCCCCAAAGGACCGTTGGGAGAACTCAGATACGCTGCCCTCATCTACATCAGAGGAGACCGAGTCCTCTAGGGCCTGGAAGTCCACCCGAGGGCGATTGCTTCCGGAGACCTCAGCCCCTTGATCAGAGGGGGGAGCCGGGGCAGTGTTTATCATAAGAAAAGCCTGATGCAGCAGCAAAATGAACTCAGGGGAGAAACCCCCTAGACTGTGCACTTCTGCCGCCTGGGCCACGGCCCTAGACGCACCCTCAACCGGCGCTCGCAAGAGTGGGGGAGAAACATGCTGCGCATCCAAAATGGCGTCCGGCGCAAAACTCTGAGGAGCCGCGTGGGAAGAACGGCGCTTAACTTTGGCCGCGTTCTTGCCGTCGCCCGAATCAAGGGCGACCATAGCATTAACGTCTCCCAGCTCAAGGGCGGCCCAAGAAGAAGCCGTCCGAGCAGAGTGGCCAGCCAACATGGAGTGGGCGAGCAGCGGGGGATGGGCGCTTATGGCGGGAAAAACCGCCGCACCGGAGGAAGAACCGGGACACTGACCGGACTCCAAACTGATGCCCAACAAAGGCGATTCAGGCTTTGAAAACCCCACATCCCCGCTAGATGCACACACGCGGTCCGGAGCGAATCTTCGCGCCCTCGCCCTCCGATGCCATAAGCCACGTGGAGACCGAACGGGGAACCCCCTGCCCGCTAAAAAAAGGTAAAATTACCTGCTTCTTGCTCCGAGCTGTAACGAACTGGTGTCCCAGTGAGCAGCTGCAATAAACGCTGATATAAACGTTGAAATAAACGCCCTTAAAGGACGTTCAAATTTTTTTTTTTTTTAACGGAGCCAGCGGGAGGGGGGAGAAAAGGAGGGACCTGGCACCACCAGGTTTGCACTTGCTCAAGAAGAGCCCTCAACCCCAGGTACTCAACAAAACCTAAGAATTATGCTTGGAGACCTAGCCAGAGCTGCTGCTGTGTGTGACCACCACCTGCTGAGATAGAGAACATACTGAGGAGTTTCCGGCAGCACATGACCACATATAGGGAGGTAAAAGGATTGCTCTCTATCTCCACCTGCTGGTAGATGGACACAACCCACCAGTCTATGGATTGATCAGCATGATGATATGGAATTAATTTTTCCTCTAAAGTTTAGGAGTATTCGTCTCTAAAATTTGAGTATCACTTTTCTGGCTGCCCTCTAGAGAGCACAGAATCAGAATGCCATGAGATTTAACATACTCAGTTAAACAAAAGTGGTTAATCAACATACCCATTCTCCTCAAAATAAAATGATTGCACTCCCCGTAATTTAATCCACAATGTTCCCTACACCCTGACCTCCCTGTAAAATAAATAACTTGGCTCTTTGATAACAAATAAAAATGAAACTGTTCTAGTAAAATTCCTTGCACAATAACTTCTTAGAAAATGTTACTCTTTATTAATCCTACACATACATTTTGTAAACAAGTTGTTTTAAATGTCTTGAGAAGTGATGTAAACGCTTAACTTCTCAAAAAAAAAAAAAACCACCAAAAATAAGTTCTACCTTTTGTTCTTTATAAATCCCAAGCTCTTTTTCTTTTGCTATCCTTTCTTCTTTTTCTGAAAAAAATAGCAAAGGTAGCCAGCATGAATGAGAGCAGTTACATCATGTAATATTTGTAGGCATCTGTAGTGAGTCATCCTGAATTTTTTAAACCAGGCTTACCCTTTTGTTCCTTCAAATAGTCGGCATTTTCCTTCATCCACAACGTGGCTTTTATTTCAGCTTCTTTTTCATTCAGAATGTACTGAAGATAAAAGAAAACTTAAGATTAGTTTTCTGCAGCTCAACCTGAAAATGCAAAATGTATCAACTGAAAATAAACCTTTAAAAAATTTTTCATTTGCGAGCCCATACTCAACTGAAGAATAGCTGATTAAAGATAACTGGGTAACTTACACTTTGAGTTTCAAAGTGAAAACAATATTTAAAAGATCACGGTCACTGAATATAGTCAGTTTAAGGTATCTGATCTCTATTTCTGGATATCTTAGGCCTGCTCTACCTACAACTGACCTATTGGAGGAACTTTAACAAGATAGCTCCTGCCAAACCTCCAATTCCTCTTCATGTTAAAAAGGTAACATTTGGCTGGTCATTGAGATGTAAAAACCAAATTTTAACTGAATAAATTATTCTGAATATCACGTACTGAGTGTTTTCTCCACACTTGTGCCTACGACAAAAACCCCCTTACTGATAACATTAGAGGAGCTCATGCCTAGGTTTACAAACCTTTGGGTTGGTTAATTTGACTATTTAATCATATATGAGTTCTCCAGAGTAGTATGCCATGTTCTCATTACAGAATCCAAAAGCCTGCCTGGAAGGCGCCCCATGAATATTCGTTGTGGCTATCCTGAAAACCACTGGCTGGGGTGCCTCCAGGACCAGGTTTGGGAACCACTGCCCTAGCCCACCCAAGATGCCGGTAAGGAGGGTTTTATAGGAGGGATAAGGCCAGTTTGTCAGACATTGTGCTAGATTTGCTGTTGAATGACTTTCAAGAAACCAATGACCATTGTTTGCAGATGTGGATATATAACAGACCGCAGCTTCTGGTGGTTTGGAGGGAGGGGGGCAGTTGGGTGATGTTGTTTGCCCCTGTAGCGGTAACCCAAGCTACAGGGTCTCGGGCTCAGAGGGTTCAGCCAGTCTGTAATTAAAGGGTCACGTGACCCGGTTTAAATTTGTCATAGAGGGCCATGCCAGCACCACAGGCCCTTGCTTGGCTGAGGCGGGGACTATGGTAATGTCACTCTACTTTGCTGAAAGGGCGAGTGGTTAAGGGGTGCAGAATGTTGATGTAGCTTGGGGTTAAGTTATATTTGTTGTCTGGTTTACATTTTAGTTGCTGTCAATAAGGAAGCTGCGGCCTTTTGTTACTCCACTTGGCTGTACTGGCCATTTCATTGCAAAGATAAAGGGTAAAAGGGGCCAAAGGGGTCAGGGGGGGACAGTAGAATGGAGAAAAGGTAAGGTGGGATCCCTACCTCTAAAGTTATTACAGAGCCCAAAAGCATGTCTGGAAGGTGCCCCATAAGTGAAGGATGGAGGCCCTCCTTATCGGCATTTTGGATTGGCTAGGGGGTGAGAAAAGAAGTTTGGGGGGGGAGGTTTGGGGGGGGGGGGGGGAGATAGTGCTAAGTTAGAGAGCCACAGTTGCCATTGGTCTGGTTTGCCATAGCCTGATTCAAAGGTAAGCCAGATCGGAGGCAGGGCCCGATTAGCAGAGAGGGATAGGGAGCTCAAGAAGAGGAGGAGGGGGGAGCAAGGTTATTTATAGGAACGCCTCCAGGATGCAGGACTTTTCCTGCTACTTGGAAGTGGCTTTTCTGTCTTCCCACCCTTCTGTATCTAGAGGGGCCCTTGGTAGGGAGGAAATGAATGAGGCCTTTGTCATAGTGGGCGGTAACCTGAGCTACAGGCCTCAGGCTCAGAGGGTTGAGCCAGTTTGTAATTAAAGGGTTAGGTAACCCGGTTTAATTTTGACATGGAGGGCCATGCCAGCATCACAGGCCCTTGCTTGGCTGAGATGGTGCTATGGTAATGTCACACCACTTTTCTGAGAGAGCAAGTGGTTAGGGGGTGCAGAATGTGGTTTTGGGCACTGTTGATGTAGCTTGGAGTTAAGTTATTTTTGTTTTCTGGTTTACATTTTAATTGCTGTCAATAAAGAAGCTGCGGACTTTTGTTACTCTACATGGTTATACTGGATCTTTCATTGAAAAGATAAAGGGTAAAAGGCGGCAAAGGGGTCAGGGGGTAGAGAGGAGAAAAGGTAAGGTGGGATCCCCATCTCTGAAGTTAATATATATTACTACACTATGATAAATATTTCCTTATACAAATCATTTAAACTGTGTGTCTCATATGATGTTTCAAGATTTAAGTCTAAGAGAGAAAATTTTGGTCAGGTACTGTACATAGAGTAAGAAAACAAAATTATCAAATTTTAAAAGAATCTGAGTTTTGGAGCATGACAGCAACCAATGCACAAATGTATAACATCATATTATAATAAAAATTCTCACCCTGTCTATTTCAGTGTCATCTATTCCATTGAGGTCTAATTCACCATCTTCAGCACCATAATCTAAAAATAAAGTTTGTTTTAATCAGAAACCAGTCAGAGTTCTAATTTCTTGTCTTCACAGAATTACCATAAAAACAGTTTATTGCAGCCACATCAGTATACTATGGCCTTTCTCTTGCAAAGCTCAAATTACTTTAATCAGATAAGTGCTCTTTTTTTTTTCCTATCCACCATGGCCCTCTCAGCAAAAGGAAGACTGGGAAGAGGAGGGGAGGGGAGGGCTTTGACTACTACAATAATTTTCAGTAGGGCTCCTTAATTTACAGGTGCAACAAATGGTTGTTACCAAGTTAGTAGCATCACTACAAGACAATTTGATTTCTCTTGTCATCAGATCATCATTTAAAGACTTAGCTCATGCCTATCTCAGTAGTTTAAGGCAAGTTATGTTTAAGAACATATGAGTCTTTATTAGTCTGTATCCCATGAATACTCTTTCAGATGCATGGCTTGGAACACATTTTGGGGTATCATATCCTTACATGAAATGAATGTTTGTGGACAATGTGAACTCTACTCTGTAAATTTTTCTTTGCACTAGCTTTATAGATGAACAAAGCCATTATTTAAAAACAAACAAACATTTACTAAGTCACACACAAGACAATTATAACTGGATTTTGAAGACAAGAGGCTAAATTTTCAGCCATAATTATTTACTAGGGTCCACCTTGGTAGTCAGCACCCAAGAAAAAGATCCAGGTGTCATTGTAGACAATATGCTGAAATCTTCTGCCCAGTATGCTGCGGTGATGGCCAATAAAGCAAACAGGATGCTAGGCATTATTAGGAAAGAGATGGTAAATAACAACAAGAATACAATAATGCCTATGTATCACTCCATAGTATGACCTCATCGTGAGTATTGTGTTCAATTCTGGTCACCGTATCTCAAAAAAAGATATAGCGGAATATAAAAAGGTTCAGAGAAGAGTGAGCAAAATGATAAAGCAGATGGAACTCCTCTCATATGAGGAAAAGCTAAAGAGGTTAGGGCTCTTCAGCTTGGAAAAGAGATGGCTAAGGGGGGATATGATAGAGCTCTATAAAATCCTGAGTGCTGTAGAATGGATAAAAGTGAATCAATTTTTTTCATTTTCAAATAGTACAAAGACAAGGGGACACTCAATGAAGTTACATGGAAATACTTTAAACACAAATAGGAGGAAATATTTTTTCACTCAACAAATACTTGTTGCCAGAGAATGTAACAACAGTGGTTAGCATATCTAGGTTTAAAAGGTTTGGACAAGTTCCCGGAGGAAAAGTCCACAGTCTGCTATTGAGACAGACATGGGGAAGCCACTGCTTGCCCTGGATTGGTAACATGGAATGTTGCTACTATTTGGGTTTCTGCGATGGTACTTGTGATCTGGATTGGCCACTGTTGGAAGCTGGATATTGGGCTACTTGGACCATTGGTCTGACCCAGTATGGCTATTCTTATGTTCTTATGGTTATTATTTATTATTATTATTTGTTAGATTTGTATCCCACATTTTCCCACCTATTTGCAGGCTCAATGTGGCTTACATAGTACCGTAACAGCGTTTGCAGTTCCGGTATGAACAAATACAAGGTGATATTATGGTAGAAAGAGGTTCAAGTATGGTGAATACACTGGGGGAACTTAGAGAGAAATATGAAGAGTTAGGATATGTCCATACGGTCTTTGGTTTCGTTATGTCGCAAGTGTCCAGGTTATTTATGTTGGGTCGGTGGGGTATGCCTTTCAACGGTTAGTTTTTAGGACCTTTCGGAAATTTAAGTGGTTGACCGTAGTTTTTACTACTTTAGGCAGTGCGTTCCATAGTTGTGCGCTTAAACAGGAAAAGTGGATGCGTAAGTTGATTGTATTTGAGTCCTTTGCTGCTTGGATAATAGAGATTTAGGTATGAACGTGCTGATAGTGTGGTGTTTCTAGTTGGCAGGTCAATGAGGTCTGTCATATATCCCAGGGCTTCTCCGTAAATAATTTTGTGAACTATTGCGCAGATTTTGAAAGCACTACGTTCTTTGATTGGGAGCCAGTGCAGTTTTTGTCGTAGGGGTTTGGCGCTTTCATAACGCTTTTTGTCCAAATATAAGCTTGGCTGCTGTGTTTTGTGCAGTCTGAAGTTTCTTTATGATTTGTTCTTTGCATCCCGCTGGAGTCTGCATTTCAATTAATATATATTTTGCGCCACTATATGTAGAATTAGTGGTGCTGAATACACCTACTATATGGTCCCTGCACTGGTGCTATTCAGCAGGTTAAAGATCACCACTATCTGGATAGTATTTTGTTCCACTCTTATGCTACCCTTTTTCTATATAGATATCAGGCCAGTCAATGGAGCTTCTGGCTTGATACTTTGAATATCAGCCAATATCAGCCATAATGCCTTTAATTCAACAATACCACACATGATTTCTTTCTTTCTATTTTTAGATAGCACAGTGTTAAAATGCTTCCAGGTTATTAGAAATTATTAATATTCTGCCTAGCTATAACTTACAAAGAGAAATGTTCCTTCATTGAGGGCACAATAGGGTCCTCAAGTTTCCTACTGAAAACTAATTTCAGTCATGAGTAATTTTATGATGTCATTTTTAAAATATTTCTTCTCATTTGGGCATCTGCTTTCTTTATGAGTTCAATTAGTGATGACTGACCAACTGCAAAGCATTAAATTGCTGATAAAACTATAGAAGCAGCCATTAGAGCACATGGATTACACCACGCTCATGCCGATTTTCATATTACTCACAAACATACTGACTATTAGCCCTTCCAAATGTCTACTGAAAAGGACTGGGATTAGCACTGATTTTTGTATCACCTTGCTCATCTCCTTCTTTTCAAAGGAATCAAATCTCATTAACAACCATTCTGAGTGTTGTTGCTTATGTCAAAGGCTTTACTGAAATTCAGATAGGCAACGTCTACTGCATGCTTTCAATTTCCTAGTCTGAGTCTGTTACTTCAAAGGATTCAATTAGGTTTGTGAGGGAGGATCTTCTCTTTTTGAAACCATGTTGTTCAAGACCATATACCCCCTCATTCTATAATCTTGCACACACATTTTTTGTGCTTAGCATGCAAACTTAGGTGTCAGTTAAACACGTAACAATGGATAAATTTGGCACTAATTGGCACTACCAATAATGAGACAAAATTGGAGTTAATTGGTGCTAATTGGCAGTAGTTTGCAGTTACACACTAAGACGTAAGTCTATAACCTTAGTGTGGAAATCCTTTAGTGCATAACTGCTAGAAAGTATGGATGTGGGAGGAGCATGGGCATGCCTGTCACTTATACACTAAGTTTATAGAATACTGAGTTACACGTACATTTAATCATGGATATTTACACCAGCCATTGACATGGCAAAAGTGACTACACCTAAATGTGGGTGCGTAAGTACTGACTTGTACTAGTATTGTTACAACAGAAATTACACATGTAATTGCCAATATAGAATTCACACTTAATACTCAGCATCCCAGTGCCTCACCTTCAGGCAACCTGCATTAAATTACCTTCATAATGCATTAACATCAGAATATTGAACTATTCTATCCCGCTAATACAGTACTTCCATTACTTGACCACTACTGACATCAGACTAACAGATCTGTAAGTTTTCATCTTCCTCGCTTCCAACTTTATGAGACTGTATTAAAATCTCTTCTTCGCATCTCTTAAAATCTCTTCTGTTCAGTTTCTTCTTCAGTATTCAGATTATATAGTCTTGACTGCTTTCATTTGTACCAGTACTTTGAATACTACTTCTTCAGTAAAAGGTAATGTGTTTTCCCTGTGTGCTTGGTCTATCACTTCCACCTTCTAGTATGAATATAAGGCACAAGTATTTATTTAAAATTCCAGCTTTCTTCTGATTCTCCATGAAATGTATCATTACTAATCCTGTTCTAGTTTTGCTCCTTTCACTAATATAAAGAAAGTTTTATCCAGAACCAGTTCTAGGCTAACTAGTGCCCTGTATCAAAACTAAATTACCCCTTCCCCTCCTGTTTTCACCAGTGGCAGTTCTGACACTGTGTAACTCTCCCTTCAGTATTACTGGTGGCTCCAGGACAATATCTTTTTTTCTCTCTCCCACTATCTCCCCAAACCTTTCTCTCTTTTTCCACACACAATGTGGAAGACATGGGGGAGAGAGTAATGAGGGCACAAGCATGATAGTATATCCTTGGGCACAGCACGCTACAATGTCATCTTGGTAAGTCTTTGGGTCCTATTTATTTATATCTAAAAGAATGATATCCTGTTTTACACTGTCACCAACATCAACATGGCTTACAATCAAAAGATTTCTTTTAGAGACTCCCTCCAGCACCAATAAGCTCAGGACAGAGTCCCCTGATAAAACAAACAGATGAGAGCAAGGAGTGGCAGAGACCAGTAGGGTAGAGGGGGTGTATATTCTAACTTTTTCTCCCCTCCAAACTGGTCAGTCAG
The DNA here is from genome assembly GCF_901765095.1 of Microcaecilia unicolor. Classification (NCBI taxonomy): domain Eukaryota; kingdom Metazoa; phylum Chordata; class Amphibia; order Gymnophiona; family Siphonopidae; genus Microcaecilia; species Microcaecilia unicolor. The sequence continues at coordinate 181,579,634 of NC_044039.1, read as the reverse complement.
CAGAGGAGCCTATATGCAAAACAACTCCTTCCTCTTATAGTAGATTCAGACTAACAGCAGTAAAAGCAAGGGGGGCCAGAAATGGGGTGACAGGAAGGTGAGAGGACTAAGTGGTCATAGATTTGATATAGCGCCTTTCTGTAGTACATCCAAAGCAGTTTACATATTTACCTATAACTAGGTGGTTTCCTTAAAAACATTCATAATCAACCATAAATACATTAACATCAAAACAGCAGACATGTCCAAAATGCAGACACAAACAGTTTTGTTTTCAAAAGTTTTTTACACTGCTTCAGGTCAAAAGCATCACCGAAGCTGGCCAGATAGTTCATTCCACAAGGAGATTCCAGCTGACACAAAAGCCGAAGATCTTCTATCAGCATATCACAATTGCATTCCTGCATCAACAGAAATAGGCATAGTAGATTCTGATCTTAACATATGTCTGAGATGGTACACCTGCGGTGCTTGCTTCAGATAATACAGAGATATACTGGTACTTTCTCCGTCCCTAGTTGGTTCATAATCTAAGCTTTTGTACCTGGGGCAATGGAGGGTTAAGTGATTGACCAGGGTCACAAGGAGCTGCAGTTAAAATTAAATCCAGTTCCCCTGGTTCTTAGTCCATGGCACTAACCATTAGGCCACTCCTCCACTAGGAATGGAGGAGGGAAAAGAAGGGGATCTTTTGACTGCCCAGCATCTCTGTCTATCAGACAAAGATGAAGTCCCAGTGGCCCAACAGACTGTGCCTTCTTCTCACCACCAATTCAGAAATCAGTTGAGAACCTGACAGTCCAATTGATCTCCCTCTAGCCACTCCTACTTGAAAAGAAAGGCTGAGAGCCTGATGGGCTTCATGCTCTCCATTAACAAGACCAAGCAAGAGTGTAATTCTCAGCCAGAACTCCTTCCTCCCTTTCCCCTCAAAGGCCCAGTAATCAGAGAGACCTCTTCCCCTTGCCATCCTCACAGAAGGCCAAAAAAAAAAAAATTAAAAAGGGGAGTTGGAGAGGGAAAGGCCCAGAAGTGGAGGAGTGGCCTAATGGTTAGTGCAGTGGGCTTTGATTCTGGCAGCCTGGGTTTGATTCCCACTGCAGCTCCCTGTGACTTTGGGCAAGTCTCTTAAACCTTCCATTGCCCCAGGTACAAAAGCTTAGATTGTGAGCCCTCTAGGAACAGAGAAAGTACCTGCATATAATGTGTAAAGCGCTGCATATGTCTCTTAGTGCTATAGAAATGATTAGAGTGAGTGGAGTGCAGTAAATCTGAAGAGGGTCCCCATTCCCTTCTCCTTCACATACAAAACATATGCCCCTGTTATCTCTCCATCTTCTCAACTCTCCGCTGATTCCTCTCTCATATCCTCATCACACAAACACTCCCCTTCAATAATGACACCCCCTCCTTTTATCCCACAGTTCCTTTCCCCTTCTCCCAACATCAATCTCCCTCATATCACCAAAAAATAACAGCTAATTGCTTTCTTTTCTTCTCACACACCCTTGATAGCCACTAGTGCCATAACTCCTGCATTATTCAAAATTCTCACAAAAACAACGCAAAGGTTCAGGGAAATGGCTTCCCGCTCACACTCAGAGATGTGCAGTGGTAGAAAGAGAAAGGAAAAGAATCAATTGTTCTGTTCTGGGGATGGCAGCATACAGCCGTGAGAACAGAGGAAGTAAATCTTGCTGGCATGGGCGTAGTTTGACTGTTTCATCTGGGAGGGCAAAAGGGTGGTGCTTGGTGCATTAACATATTCATTTGCATACAGATATCTCATACATATGCATGAATATTCTGGAAAAAAAATAGGCTAAGACTGAATACGAAGCAGCATACCAAAATAGTGAAATGAGCCAGCACTATGGAACATTGCTCTCATAAAGCCCTCTCTTGCATTCATATGAACTAGCACAGAAAGAGCACACTTTCCCTCTCCCCTTTCTCTAGGCCTGACACCAACACCCTCCTCTTTTCTCCTTTTCCAAAGCCCAAATCTTTCTCCCTCCTTACCCGCACTTCCCCATTTTATTTACAAAACTTATATACCACAATATCTATCATTCTATGTGGTGTACAAACATACATTTTAATAAAAATGCCTCCTGTTTACTTCTTCTAATTTAAAAACAACCACATAATGTTACTACCATACTGTGCAAACACCCACAGAAGGTGAGCTCTCCACAGGAAAACGAAAGACGAAACACACAGTGGATCCAAAAAAGTCCTCTCACAATGAGTGTCTTCCTGAACAAGGTCTTTATTAATAATAGCAGAATCGACCCGACACGTGACGTGTTTCGGCCGTGAGGCCTGCGTCAGGGGTCTAGTAATATCTGTAGAAAAAAGTACCTTGTAGATCAGATGAAAAAAATATATAGCACTAAAGCTGCTGACAACGATATCGTGCATAAGACAACGCTGTGCTGCTTTGTAATACGCGTCGGGTCGATTCTGCTATTATTAATAAAGACCTTGTTCAGGAAGACACTCATTGTGAGAGGACTTTTTGGATCCACTGTGTGTTTCGACTACCATACTGTGCAACATGGATAGAAAAAATACTTCCCCCCCCCCCCCCCCCCATAAGGCAGCACTTTTTTCTGGGGCCATCCACAGGCAGCACTTTATCCTATCCCCTACCCCTACAGGCAGTACTTGACAGCACTTACCCCCAGGGGTGGCTCAAGGCAGTCTGCTTTCTAATGTGAGGGATGAGGTGGCACCCCCCTTCCAAGGCTCCCAAAACAGAAGGCCCTCTGAAAACTCTGGTTAGGAAGGAGAGTGAAGAGATTCCCCTTACTCTGAACACTAGTCAGGCAGTTGTCAAGGAAAAATAAACAATGCAATTTATATGCCCAAGTTTTACTTTTAAAAAAGTAAACTTTATCAGCAAAAATTGTTTGAGATAAATTATGTTACTTGGAACTCTACTATAAAAAATACAGACCCCTGGCTCTTCACTGACAGAGTGTTAAAAGCAAACATACATTCTGCATCCACAGAAGTCTTTCTCAGATGCAATGTGTGCAGAGCAGAATTAGGGTATGTTCTTATAGAATTCACCACACCAAAAAAAAAAAAATCTGATTCTAGCTTTATCTCAGTAGCAGCAACATAACCCCACTTTAGCAGCAGACCTATTATGAATGAATATAAAACCCTACAAAAGTCAAATCTACTATTCCATATCAGTACCGACAAGACCTACCTAGGAAAAGGAAGCATCATAAATATCACAGTGATCCCTATTGAGATAAATGAACAAGTCTGAATACTATATCAGAATAACCAAGTCCAGTCACACATAGAGAACACAAACAGACTCTCTCCAAATATAGAATGTGACAACAAACTAAAAGTAAAAATATGTAGACAACATTAGTGTGAAACTTCAAAAAGCCAGATTCTGCATGCAGCACAGCCCCAGAGAAAGAGATGCATTTGCTCCTGTAATATGCAAAATATAAACATAGCAGATGCTAATGACCAAAACTGTCACATTCCAATCAATAAATAGAAAATAAAATTATTTTTCTACTTTTTTTTGGTGTGGTGTTTTTTTTCTAATCATATTGGTCCTAGTTTCTGCTTCTTCTTTCTTTTTATCCTTTTAGGGTGTGGGGGGCCTCCTGTTCATATGCCATTTCTTTTTTGTATTCCTATCTTCTTCATTTCCTCATTTATTTATTTATTTATTTGTTGCATTTGTATCCCACATTTTCCCACCTATTTGCGGGCTCAGTGTGGCTTACAATAAGACTTGAATAATAGAAATACATTTGTTACAACTAAGTTATGGATTACATTGAACAGAGTTGTGCGAGGCATTCGAATATCGTTGGTAGTATAACAATGGGACAAAACACAGAGACATTAGAAAGAGACAATGGGAAAAAAGGGCATTATTAGGCGCCTAGACATATAGTGTACATAGTTCCGTGGACGAATGTATGGTTGACTGGATAAAGGGATGATGGATCAGATGTGGATGTGTATTGCATTGTGGACAGTGAGTGGTCTCTATGTGTATTGGCTCTTTCCATAAGTTTGTTCGAACAGGTGTGTCTTCAGTAGTTTACGGAAGGAGGCTTGTTCGTTGATCATTCTTAGGTTGCGTGGTAATGTATTCCAAGACTTCGTGCTCTTGTAGGAAAAGGTTGACGCGTGTATCGTCTTGTACTTCAAGCCCCTGCAGGTTGGGTAATGAAGGTTGAGGTGAGTTCGGGATGATCTTTTGGCGTTTCTAGGTGGTAGGTTTATTAAATCAGACATGTACGCTGGGGCTTCACCGTAAATGATCTTATGGACTAGTGTGCAAGTTTTAAAAGTAACGCGGTCCTTGAGTGGAAGCCAATGTAGTTTCTCTCGTAGTGGTTTTGCCCTTTCATATTTAGGTTTTCCGAAGATGAGCCTGGCTGCTGTGTTCTGGGCTGTTTGAAGTTTCCTTAGTATTTGCTCTTTGCAGCCAGCGTATAATGAGTTGCAGTAATCCAAGTGGCTAAGGACGAGGGATTGCACTAGGCTGCGGAAGACGAATCTTGGGAAGAATGGTCTAATTCTTTTCAATTTCCACATGCTGAAGAACATCTTCTTGGTTATGTTGTTTGCGTGAGTTTCGAGTGTTAGGTGGCGGTCGATAGTCACTCCAAGGATTTTTAGTATTTCTGAGATTGGAAGTTTTAGGTTTGGTGTGTTTATCACGTTGAATTCTGTTGTGTTGTATTGGGAGGTGAGTATCAGGCATTGGGTTTTTTCTGCGTTCAGTTTCAGGCGGAATGTATCTGCCCATGTGTTCATGATGTGTAGACTTTTATTGATTTCGCTGGAGATTTCTTTGATGTCTTGTTTGAATGGGATGTATATTGTCACATCATCGGCGTATATGTACGGGTTGAGGTTATGGTTTGATAGGAGTTTTGCTAAAGGGATCATCATTAGGTTGAATATAGTTGGAGAGAGAGGTGATCCCTGTGGGACTCCACATTCAGGTATCCATGCCTTGGACGTGGTTGAATTTGATGTGACTTGATACGAGCGCAGGGTTAGGAACCCCTTGAACCAATTCAAGACATTTCCTCCGATGCCAAAGTATTCAAGTATGTGTATTAGGATTTCATGATCAACCATGTCGAAGGCGCTGGACATGTCGAATTGTAAGAGGAGTATATTGTTGCCGGTTGCAATTCTTTGTTTGAATCTGGTCATTAGGGTGACTAATACTGTTTCTGTGCTGTGATTCGAACGGAATCCTGATTGGGCATCATGCAGTATTGAATGTTTGTCTAGATAGTTTGTGAGCTGTTTGGTTACCATACCTTCGGTTAGCTTGGTTATTAGTGGTATGGATGCAATTGGCCTGTAGTTGGTTATTTCGCTCGTGTTTTTCTTTGTGTCTTTAGGAATTGGTGTGAGTAGGATTTTTCCTTTTTCTTTTGGGAAGAGTCCATTTTGTAGCATGTAGTTTATGTGATTTGTTAGGTTTGTTATGAATTGTTGAGGAGCAGTTTGCATGAGGCTATTTGGACATATGTCTAGTTTGCAGTTGGATTTGGCATATTTTTTGAGAGTTTTAGAGATGAGTTCTTCTGGTAATAGTTCAAATTCGGTCCAGGTTCTGTCTGCTGGGTGTGTTCCTTCTTCTGGATCTAGACAGTCTAGGAGAGTGGTGTATTCTATAGTGCTGGCGGGTATTTTTTGTCGTAATTGTACAATCTTCTCCTTGAAGTATTTTGCAAGGTTGTCAACACTTGGTGTATCTTTGCCATTGGTTGTAACAGGTGTGGTGTCTAACAGTTTGTTCACGAGGTTGAAGAGTTTATGTGTGTCTTTGTAGTTTGGTCCTATTAATGTTTTATAGTGTAGTCTTTTTGTCTGTTTGATGGTGTATTTGTATTTTCTCCGAAGTTGTTTCCAGTCGTTTAGTGTTTGTTCATCTCTCTTTTTATTCCAGGCTCGTTCAAGTCTCCTGACTTGTGTTTTCAGTTTTTTCAGCTCTTCGTTGAACCATGGATTTGCATTTTCCTGTGTGATGTTCTGGTTTGGACTGGGGCGATTTTGTCTAATGTTGTTGTGCTTATATCGTCCCATTCTTGGAGGAATTGGATGGTGCCAGCGTTTGCAGTCCATTCACTCTGGTAGATCTGTTGCCAGAATGTTGTGGGGTCTATTTTTCCTCTTGTTGTGTAGGTTGTTCGCTCATGTTTGTTGATTGTGTTTGGTTGTGTTTTTTTTTGCCAGTAAAGTGTGACATTTGCTTTATGGTGGTCTGACCATAGTGTGGGTGTCCATCTTGTGTTGGTGAGTGTGATAGTTGAGTTCGGTTCGAGTCTATTTGTTATGATATCTAGTGTGTGTCCTTTTTCGTGTGTTGGTTGTAAGTTGGGTGTTTGCAGATCCCAGAGTTGTAGGAATTCTTTGAATTCTCGTGTACTTGGTAGGGTGTCATCTTCTAGGTGTAAGTTGATGTCTCCTAGTATGAGGATGTTTGAAGTTGATACGCAGGTATTCATTGATTTTCACACTCAGCTTTCTCCAATTTATTTTCTGCCTCTCAAATTTCATGTTTCCTTCTCATCCTCCAGTCTTCAAGCTCCCTCTTTTCACTGTTTCTATCTAGCTCTCCATCTCTCCCCCACCCTTGTCAAGCATCCATATCAGGCATCTCTCCTGTCTTCCCTTCTCTCATGTTCAGTTATCTCTCCCTGATCTTACCTGTCACCCACCTCCATGTTCAGTATGCCCCCCCCCCAAACTCACTTTCCACTATGTCCAGCATGCCTGCCTGATTTCTCATGTTCATCTATTTCTAGCATCTTCCCCTGATCTTTCCTTCCACCTTCCTCTATGTCCAGTACATCCTCCCATCTACTTTACCACCATGCCCAGTATTGCCACACATTACAAACTGTATCTGATATCCTAAAATGACAATGTTAACAAATCTATGTAAGCCACATTGAGCCTGCAAATAGGTGGGGGAATGTGGGATACAAATGCAATAAAATCTCCCCCCTGATCTCCCTTTCCACCCGGCTTCCTCTCCAGTATTGTCTCCTGATGTCTCTTTTCACATGGCCTCCTCTCCAGCATCTTCCACTGATCTCTCCTTCCATCCACCTCTCTAGCATCTTCACGATCTCTCCTTCTATCTGCCTCCTCTCCAGCTTTTTCCCCACAATCTCTCCTTCCGCCCACCTCCTCTCCAGTATCTTCCCAAATCTCTCCTTCCATCTACTATCCTGTTGGGTAGAGGGTGGGATGGGGGAGGGAAGGAGGTGTTAGCTGCTTGTGTCCCAGATACCGGGTGGGTGGAACATGGCAGCTATGAAGGGGCAATCCAGTGCGGACGTTTTAGGTGCCCCTATGCTTGAGCGCTCTGAGCCCATGTCTTGCTGGCCCTGGTTTCCCTATTCCTCCACCCCCCCCCCCCCCCGTGTCCAGCATATCACTTTTCCCAACCCAAGAAGGTCTGCCATTTTTCTTCTCTCTCCCCTTCCCCATGTATTCCTGCATCTCCCCCCTTCTCCTCCTTCCCCATCCAACATTGTCCCTTCTTGCCCCCATCCATCTCTTCCCCTCAAACTGTCCTTTGTCTCCCTATTCCCTTCTTCCTGGTGTCCAGCATATCCCCTCTCCCTGCCCAAAACTGTGTGCCATCTTTCTTCTCTCTCCCTTGCCCCACATATTCCAGCATCCCCCACTCTCTTCCTTTATCCATTTTTGTCCCCCCCCCCCCCCCCCCCCACAATCCACTCCCTTCCATCAAGCCTGTTCTCGTCTCATAGCTGGACTGAGTGCCTTACTATCCCTCCCATGCCTGACGCATTCCAATGTCAATCTCTCTTTCTCTCTCTTCTTCTTCCCCATTCTGCTTGGTCCCTTCTTCCTCCCTCCCCTCAAACCTCTGAGCAAGAACTAGAAATGGCATGCAAAGAGCTTTGTGCTGTAGCACTTCCAGTCAGGTTCGCCGGAACCGCCACCTTAGCAGCAAGAAGTGTCTCAGAGGGAGCAGTCTGACAGAGCTTTGCTGGAAGCACTGTAGCACAGGACTCTGAACCAGCTGTTTTTAGTTCCTGCTAATCACTGCTGTATTGGGAAGGAGCCACAGAATTAGGGCAGGTTTGAGGGGAGGAAGCGGATGCATGTGGGGGAGGGGGAGGCAAGAAGGGACAAAGCAGAACAGGGAAGAAGAGAGAGAGAGAGAGATACTGGAACATGTCGGGCAGGGGAGGGAGAGTAAGGCACTCAAGTCCAGCGACATTTGGAGAGGCGCCTCCCCTCACCCCCCAAACTACTCCCATGCTTGCTGGGGCCCCAATAGCCTATGCCTAGACATTGCCCTAGCACTCTGTGTAGTCACATATCAGACCCTGGTTTCACCCTTAGTCTTTAATGACAGCAAAACACACATCTCCATTTGAGCCATAACATTAACCAGTAAGGTATTTTTTTGTACACGCAAAAAGAAGATCTGATCTTAACAAATATGAACCAAAACAGGGTTGCAGCTCACCAGAAACATTAACAAAGATATTCCCATTTTTAATATTCAAAATTATTTTTGAAGATAAGTTTTAAAATTGAGAATTGTTTTGTTATAACATTTCTGGTGGATTTTTAAAACACTTATCACAGACTGCCTTCATTAGTTCAGTATATTAATTTCTTTAAAAATGTCTTCTGTACCATTTAATATTCCTATTCAGAGGTTTTCAAAGCAGTCAACTGAAAACAAAATTTCAAATGTGATACATTTATTATAAATATATATGTGGTGACACCTGGTACAAGAACTTCATATGCTGGATGAATTATAATTGTGGTCCCTGTAACTTTTAATTTCTGCTTTTAACATGACAAAATATAAGCACTTTTGCTGGACACACGGTAACAAATAGAAAAATGGGACTGAAATAGCACAAACCTGAAACCTTTTAAACAGTTGTACCAATTGTCAAGGCTTCAAACCCACCCCTACTCCTCCCTAGGAAAATCACATACGATATTTAAATTTCCTAGGCAAAATCCTTAAGAGTTGTAACCATGATACCCAGTCTGATTTTTTTTAAACATTATTGAAGGGTCCTTTTACTAAGGTGCGCCGAAAAGTGGCCTGTGCTGATATTGGGTGTATGCAGGTGCATTTTTTCAGCACACCTGCAAAAAAAAAAAAAAAAAAAAAAGGCACTAATCGTCCGCAAACGTATAATGACGATTATTGCCTGGTTAGCGCCATGTGCTGAAAAATTTCTGGTGTGCGTAAAAAATGAAATTACTGCCCAGGCCAAGCAGTAGCTGGGCGGTAGTTCCAAACTGGCACACGTTGGGCCCGCATAGGCGCCTGTGCGGCTTTGTAAAAGGGCCCCTGAATTACTATTGTACTGGATTATGAATTTATATGAAAGGCACGAGAGAACTCAGTTACAGTCAAAGCCTTGACAACTGGTCTAACTGCTCACAAGTGTCAAACGTGTACTACTTGAGCCCCTTATTATGTTTTGCTTTAAACATAACACTGCAGATTATAGTTCAGTAACACAGCTCTAAGTTTAAATCAGTTGGGGGAGGGGCTTTAAGGAACAAACTGTCTTCCCATCTAAAGTAAACAAAGACCAGAAGCTATCTTTTTGCTTCATCTAAGGATGCATGAAATTTAGAATACCACAGCAGCAGCAAAACTTTCAGTTCTAACTCAATTAGATATGCAACCTGAAACCAAAAAGTCTTCTCCTTCCAATGAAGATGAAAGTTTTCAGCACAGCCATCGCAATCCCTTTAACCAGGGCCGGTCTTAGCAAGTGCGGGGCCCTATGCAGACCAATTTGGTGGGGCCCCATCCTAGCCCCGCCCCCGCCCCACTCATTGATAAGATTATTCAAGTTTTAGAAAATTTTTTATTTATGAAATTTCAAATAAAGACAAATGAAGCTAAACTTGTACAGAAAAACTGATTGAAATAATAAGCACAATGCTATCATGAAACCCCCCCTCCCAAGAAATTATTCAGTTCAAGTCCACAATTAATAGTTCAAATTCTCATAACCCCGGGGGGTCAGAGGTGCGGACGCACAATCTCTCCACTGCAAAACACTATACACAAACTTGTGCAAAAACACAGTCAGAACCTTACCAAACCATAACAGCACTAATTCCAAGGACAGGACGAGCTACAACCTTATGCATGGAAAGGCAGAACTGTAATTACACCAGGCTCTAAAACACCAATACACTACCTTGTGGAAAAAAAAAAAAAAAAGGGCTGCAAATACTACACGCTAGCAGGATACTGTACCTTGATCACACATGAAAAACACATGACACAACAAATATGAAGGCAAAATACTGAATGGAAAGTTACCTCAAGAAGTCAGACTCAGCATGCAGCAATACTAGAAAAATTGAAACTTACATGCAAAATATCACAGATGCACATTTCTAAAAGCTGACATATTCCAATTAATAAATTCTGAATAAAATACTTTTTTTCTACCTTTGTTGTCTGATCATTTAGTTTTTCTATTCGCTTTGGTCCCAGTGTCTTCTGTTTTATGCAGTGTCTTCTTTCCGTTTGATATTTTTTCTTTCACCATGTCCACCATCCTCCTGTGTCCTTATGTGTTCTGTGTACCATCTGTAGCCCCCTGTCCCTATCCTTTCTCCAGTTTCAGCATCTGCCTTCAAAGTGTTCCGATCCAGCCATTAAATTCAACAATTTCCCCTCCATCCACATCCAGCATTTCTCCTCTCTCCCCCTCCACTCCATTTCCAGCAATTTCTCCTCTCCCTGGGCCCTGCCATCCCATCCAAGTCCATCCTTGGCCCTCTCTGCCCTTCCCTCCTCCATCCACATCCAGCAATTCTCCTCTCTCCCCCTCCACTCCATTTCCAGCAATTTCTCCTCTCCCTGGGCCCTGCCATCCCATCCAAGTCCATCCTTGGCCCTCTCTGCCCTTCCCTCCTCCATCCACATCCAGCAATTCTCCTCTCTCCCCTCCCCTCCATTTCCAGCAATTTCTCCTCTCCCTGGGCCCTGCCATCCCATCCAAGTCCATCCTTGGCCCTCTCTGCCCTTCCCTCCTCCATCCACATCCAGCAATTCTCCTCTCTCCCCTCCCCTCCATTTCCAGCAATTTCTCCTCTCCCTGGGCCCTTCCATCCCATCCAATCCATCCTTGGCCCTCTCTGCCCTTCCCTCCTCCATCTACATCAAGCAATTCTCCTCTCTCCCCTCCCCTCCATTTCCAGCAATTTCTCCTCTCTCTGGGCCCTGCCATCCCATCCAAGTCCATCCTTGGCCCTCTCTGCCCTTCCCTCCTCCATCCACATCAAGCAATTCTCCTCTCTCCCCTCCCCTCCATTTCCAGCAATTTCTCCTCTCTCTGGGCCCTGCCCTCCCATCTGTTCCTCTCTCCCCTGCCCCCCTCCATTCACCCATGTATCCAGCAATACCCCTTTCTCCCTGAGCCCTGCCATCCCATCCATCTCCCTCTTTCCCCTGCCCGCCCTCTGCTCTCCCCCACGATCGATCCCTTTCCTTGTTTTTCTTTTAAATTTACCACCAGTCCGGCGTCAGTGAAAGCGTTCCCAGTAAAAGCGCTTCTCTTCGCTCAGTGACCCCGCCTTCTTCTGACGTCATGACGTAAGAAGAAGGCGGGACACAGCGAAGAGAAGCGCTTTTACTGGGAGCGCTTTCACTGACGCTGCCGGACTGGAGGTAAATTTAAAAGAAAAAAAAGGAAAGGGATCGATCGTGGGGGAGAGAAGAGGGCGGGCAGTTGGGACGAGCGGCGGCGATCCCCGGGCGGGTGGAACTAGGTCAAGGCTGACTGAGGCGCGCCGCGCGGGGCCCTATGCGGCCACCTCGGCCTAAGACCGGCCCTGCCTTTAACCTAACACAAACAGCAACAGATTGCTTAGATTACTAGCCCGGAGGCCTAACTGCTTGCAATTAGGGAATACAGTAAATTAACATTAAAAAAAAATGAAATGACTAACAGTTAAAAGCCACTTGCTGCCATACTTGCAAAATTTATCCAAACTCACACTGTCTGAATATAAGACCACTTAGGGGCCCTTCTACTAAAATGCAATAAGTTTGGGCTTAAAGCACTGTAACAAGAAAATTTAATGCAAAATTTAAATATCTACAATTGCTTAGACAAAACATCACCGTATTTTGATTCTGAATACAGTAGCTATCACACTGGCACACCATTTAGCAAGTCATAGTTTTCCAGTTCTAAAGGAAATATTAGAATTAGTTGGAAAATGGAGCAGATGTTTGAAGAATGTTGACTATAAAAATGCTAAATATTCAACTGCAGCTTCTTCAAATGATTGAAAGCTATGCAGGCCTAATAAGAATAAAATTACAGCAATTATATCTCAAAATTTTATATTTATAGAGAGGTTTTCATTCTGTTATCAATTTTCATTCTGAGAGCATTAGCTCATCTCTGATATTGTCACTACGCAAACCCTTGGGGGAAAAAAAAAACTATGTAACTTTCATAAGCTAGCAACAGCAATATGCTGAAGAGGGCAACTGGGGGCTCCTAGGTATCTCCTGTTGGATTATTTTATGAAAATAAATCTTACTGAATGGAGAAAAGCTGGCAAGAGCAGCTCGATTAAATAATACATAAAAGACTGGCAGCATGTTGCCTGTTACCACCATTTCTTCTCTGAAAGAAAATTTAGCTTAGTCCTGTAACTACACCGACTGCTTCCAGAGCTATACATTCAATTCCAACTAACAAGTTATTCTACACAATATTATAGCAGAATCTTGATACGCAGAGCATAGAATACCCAAGTCCAAGTGAGGACATTTTAACTGAGTGCTGCACTTTCAATACGGACCTTGATGTTATAAACATTGTTCATGGTCTGGATCCTTTGCCTTTAATGTCAATTTTGATCTTTCCATTGTTGATAGGTTTCTCCTGGTCTGTTTGTCAAATGAATCTTTGTTTTCTGTTAGCTGCTTATATTAGATATAAACGTGTTCATTCTCTCTTGATCTATCAAGAAGATATGGAATTCTTTGCCATGTAGTGTTAAATTAGAAACAAAATTATAAGAGTTTCAAAAAACTAAAAACTTTTCTGTTTAGTCAATTGTTAGGAGACTAAAGTTGCTAAAGTAAAACGTGTATATTCCCAGTATATTTTTTCTGGTTACGTTTTGTTGTTCTTCAGATTGAGCCTTTAAAGTAAATGTGTACTATAAGTGCAGTATTGCATTGTACTGTACTAAAAATGCTGATCCCTCCTATCTGAAAACAGAAAAGGACCTCTGCAAATCTGACTTGAATTTTAGTCAAGAAGTCAGCTAAAACAAATGGCACCACTGAATCACAAAAACTGCAAACAAGCAAGGTTTCAACTATTTTCCTATGCTGACAAACAATCCAGTGCTAACATGCATCTTTTCACATGTAGTAGTAAAGTAAAATTGCACCTGTGACTGAAGTTCGGTTTTTAAACACAATTTTCATAACAATTACGTATCAAAAAGACTTCAATCAGTCTTTTGAAAAAGCAAGTCTTGACAGCTTTATTTATGCTAATGATGTATGGTGGTACTTGCAAGAAACTCACCTATGCAGGTGTTGTGTGATGTGGCTTTGGACCTTATAATTACAAGTTAAAAGGAACACTTAACTCTTTCACAAAGTCATGAAAATTGTATGACATATTAAGCATTCCCTTTGAATAAAGTTAAACAAGTAATAGCTTACACTGTTACACTTTAGTTTCTAGATCTTAATATTGTTAAATGGTGAAGACAACTAAGAATGTAAACAAAAAGGGAACAATCTCTCTAGATTCTAAAGGTTGAAACTGTCCGTAATTCCAGGTCTGATTCTTGAGGATTCACTTCTTCAGTAATGATTTCTGTCATGTAATAAAAGTCAGTGATGGTGGGGCTCTATTTAGGCTGAACAGAATCCAAAGCACACGAACTCAAGCCAAATGAAAAATGCACAATGGGCCTCCAAGGATGGGTTGGCATCTAAGTTTATTCAAGGACTCGACACAGGCCATGTTTCGGCAAAGCGCCTGTGTCACTGGGTCATCAGTGTTAGCGTTACAGTCATGATGTGATCCTATGCTCCTTCAAAGATCAGTATTACCAACACATTCAGTGTTTAAGACTTAACAATGTAACTAATTCATACAGCGACTGAAAAATATAGGTGCTTAGAAATGGAACAGAACAGATAGCTTACAAATGTAACTAATTCACACAAATAAAAAACACTGCCAATACTTTCTAACATCTATTCATTCATCTGTCTTACTGCACATAGGATTACATCACGATTGTACCACTAACATTAATGATCCATGGCGCAGGCGTTTCGCCAAAACACAGCCCATGTTGGGACCTCTAATAAACTTTAGATACTATCCCATCCTTGGAAGCCCATTTTGTATTTTTCATGGGGCTCTTTTTACAGCATTTAGACATGATGGTGCCAGCTTTACTCTAAGGCTCAATACCAGGTTGAGTACAGCACGCTGGATAGCCATCTACACTTTCAGACAGACAGGGATCATTTTTGCTCTTTTATTAAACTTTTACTAGGTAAGGGAAAACAGAATTACTGCACTTTTTCTTTTGCAGAATTAACTGATGTTATCTTAATGGACAATGTGAGCTAACGGCATTTTGAAACGCTTTCACTTACTAGCATTACTTTCATGCTGTCAGCAAACAAAAGATTTTGTACTGTGTTCCAAGGCTGTTTGGTCTACATAAGCAGCCAGAATACTGAAATTATTTAGCTATTCTTTTGTTGGTAGAGCTAACAATGGGAAATAAGACTTAAACTATTTGAAAAAAAAAAAAACTATAAATGATAGATTTAAAAGGTTTCAACAGTACAGTATAAGCACATCCTTAGACATTCAGGGGCTCATTTTCAAAGCACTTAAAGATATACAAAGTACCACAGTAACCATGTGCTGCTTCTTTGAAAAAAAAAAACATTTTACTTAAGCCACTGAGATGGGTTTGGGGACTGATGCATAAAAAATATTGCTTCAGATACTTACCAGTTCTAGGCAATGCAGATTTTAAATTAGGAATGTCCAATCCTTGTTATAAAAGCTGGAGTCAAAATGGTTTAACAATGCTAACTTGTTTATTGACCCCTCTGGCCACTTTATTAGATTATATATGATATGATAAAGAACTCTTATGGGTTACAGCCTTAAGACTGGTACCAATACTTACAATGACAACATTATACATGCAACTTAGTGTCCCAAAATAGAATAAGCCTGAAAGACTCTGCTTTTGAGGAGAATTGGCCTCTTCCTGCTGTCAGGAAAGGCTTAGTGGGCTGGTATTATGAAGAGTTCAAAGAGATTGTTAATGGCTTTCCCTTCCAATGAGTTGCGGAAAAGTGGAGGCAATGCTTCAAGAATTATACTGCAGAAGATCTCCACAAGGGATTATTTGTTGGAATGACTCTGGTAGAGAGTAGCCAACTTGAGAGCTCCATTTTAAGATCCTTCTCCATTTTAAGTTTATCAATACAAGGGATCTGTCTTCCTTGTGGCAATGCAAAGGGTGCACAAATACTATATGTGGGACTGCCCAGGAATATCTGACCTTTGGCAAACTGGGTGCATTTGGGACAGATGTATAATCAGCACTTCACTGTGACCCCACAGAGAAATTTACTGGATATGATGGATGATGTACCATCATTTGGCTGAATTCCACTGCTGCAATAATCAGGATGGGCCAAACAGGAAGAGAGGTTAAGAATCTGGAAAATTCTCATACGGTTGTTTATGAAGGCTTGAAGTGCCACTGGTTCCAACGGAGCTGGAAACACAAAGGAGAAGGAAACTGCAAAGTAAAAAATGAAGCTGACACTCTACACTAATCTGCACTACAGAAAATCATCAGGTCAGGAAGCAGTTGAGAAGGGACCCGGTAACCTTGGGTCACTGATGTGAACAATTTGGACAATGGTTCTTGCGTTAAGTGATATCCGTCTCATTCCCCTCTAAAGTTGGACTGCGATGTTGACAGACTTTGCACCTGACCGCTGTTGCCCGAGAGGCTTTGCGCTGCTGAATGAAGAACTGTCCCGGACCACTGCTGTGGTCTATTGTATGTAGTTTTTAATTACTTTTTTGGTTTTCAGTGAATACGATTTGTAGTGAGCTCAATGCATATCTGGTTTTATTCACTTGTGCTTTTCTATTCAAAATGTGTTTTGCCAATATTCCAGTTATAATGGGGAGGAGAGTTGAAAGGCCATAGAAATAGATTGGAGCGAGTTAAAACACTTATTAATGTTCCAGTAGAACAATGTGTGAAACCTTCAAATTATTTGAATGGGAAGTTTTTATTAGTGAATGCAAGATCGGTACGGAATAAAGTGCCTGTGTTATTTGATTTGATAAAAAATAGATGTATGTTGTATCACTGACTCGTAGTTACAAAAGGAATTTTTAGTGTTACTGAATCAACTATGTCCTGAGAATTATTCTGTTATATCACAAGAGAAGGTAGGAGAGGGGGAGTGGCTGTGGTTGTTTTTAGAAACAAGTTTCAATTTACTAAGGTAGAATGTGAGCAGTTAGAAGATATTGAAATATTGATACTTACTTCATCTGTGGTAAATTTAATAACTTGTTATGCAGCACCAGGAGTTAAATTATGTACAGCTTAAGTAAGAAATATGAGATTGCAGATTTAAAGAGAGTTCTAGTGACTAAATTAGATGGGGAAACAATACATAAGTACATAAGTACATAATACACAATACATAAGTAATGCCATACTGGGAAAAGACCAAAGGCCCATCAAGCCCAGCATCCTGTCCCCGACAACGGCCAATCCAGGTCAAGGGCACCTGGCAGCTTCCCAAACATACAAACATTTTATACATGTTATTCCTGAAATTGTGGATTTTTCCCAAGTCCATTTAGTAGCGGTCTATGGACTTGTCCTTTAGGAAAGCGTCCAAACCCTTTTTAAACTCTGCCAAGCTAACCGCCTTCACCACATTCTCCGGCAACGAATTCCAGAGTTTAACTACGTGTTGGGTGAAGAAACATTTTCTCCTATTTGGTTTAAATGTACTACACTGTAGTTTCATCGCATGCCCCCTAGTCCTAGTATTTTTGGAAAGTGTGAACAGACGCTTCACATCCACCTGTTCCACTCCACTCATTATTTTATATACCTCTATCATGTCTCCCCCTCAGCTGTCTTTTCTCCAAGCTGAAAAGCCCTAGCCTCCTTAGTCTTTCTTCATAGGGAAGTCGTCCCATCCCCGCTATCATTTTTGTCGCCCTTCGCTGCACCTTTTCCAATTCCACTATATCTTTCTTGAGATGCGGCGACCAGAATTGGACACAATACTCAAAGTGCAGTCGCACCATGGAATGATACAACGGCATTATAACATCCTCACACCTGTTTTCTATACCTTTCCTAATAATACCCAATATTCTATTCGCTTTCCTAGCCACAGCAGCACACTGAGCAGAAGGTTTCAGTGTATTATTAACGACGACACCCAGATCCCTTTCTTGGCCCATAACTCCTAATGTGGAACCTTGCATGACATAGCTATAATTCGGGTTCTTTTTTACCACACGCATCACCTTACACCTTATACTGGAAGAAGATGATATAGAAGTAGTGGTGAGAAAATGGAATGATTGTGTCACAAAACACCTAGCTACCCGCCTGGGGCTACACCACAGCCACTTATAGGGTCTATCCCCAGCACAGCTCAGGTGCACCTGTACCTGCCGCTTGTGCTCTACACTAGCACCCTCTTCCCAACGACTGGGTGACAACCGCCTCTGGGCAAGTCACCCGCTCTCAAATTATTCCCAGTGATTTCTAGGTTACTGGAGACCACGCTCCCAGTGGACCCACAGTTCCCAGAAAGCACTCACAGACCCAACACACAAACCACCAGGATTCTTTATCAGTCCAGACAGCAGTCTCAACAAACAGGTTTATTGTCACAACTAAGCCGCATTGCGCCTGCCATGAGTGGGAAAGCGCGGGGTACAAATGTAACAAAAAAAATAAAATAAACTTGAACAGTGAACAGAAAATGTGCAATCAGCAAGCAATAACAGGTAACTGAAGTATGCATCAATTATAAATTATCAATTATATAAGCCCATTTCTATATTACAGAGGTAAGCACATGTAACCACTACTTGGGGTACTTTCCTTATGCAGTCTTTGGCTTCTTTAGTAATACTGTGAATTAGATGTAGTACTGGATCCTCTGGGTGTGGATTTATTGTAAAACATGACTTTAACCCATGTTAATGATAGTATGCAGGTTTGCTATGCCATTAACAAAAGAGAAAAAAAAAGCTTAATGCTGAAAATACTTTAATGGTCTATGTCATAAACAAATATATGCAGGGCAGCTCATTAAACATTAAGCTTCCACAATTTCTGGTAAGCCAAAATAGTCAACTGCATTAAAGATGCACTTATCAGACTTATCAAAAGCATCAGCAGGTATCTCAGTCCCAACTCTATCATGAAGTCCAATGTCCTCCACCATCTATAGAATGGAATTGATGCCCTCATGCAACCTCCTCCTTCCCTTCAAGATCAAAGAAAGGCCCCACTCCCAAAATTCCTCCTCTAGAAAATGTTGTGTGTGTGTGCATCTGAGTGATTCTTACTCTTGCCCTAGTTGTGAATGTCATCAGATTGGTTCTTTTGCAGCACTAATCAGCTGGCATCATGTGACATCTTAAAGCAAGCAGTGTAGGAACAAATGGGCCCATTCCTGCCCCCAAAACTACTGGACTACAGATGGGATGGGCAGTGTGCCCTAAGGAAGATAGGAGGACATAGGGACCTGATAGCACAGCAAACTCTTGTAGGAGAGGAAGGTGAACACTGAGACTTTAAATCCTTTGGCATTGCTGGTGGTGGGGTGGGGTGGTATGTCCTGTCAGGAAAAAGGAAGTGTTTATGTCAGACCACAGGTTGCTCAGGGAGGGTTGGTCAGTATTATCAGCTAGGGTAAAACCTGTTTTTATTTACTGCTTTATGATATTCCCTTTAGAAATGTTAAGTAGTAGTAGTAGTATGCCAGGCCCATATTTAGGGATGGGTGAATGGGACAGCCATGAAGGATGCAAAGCCTTTGGGAGAAGTAGTGATTTAGTGCAAGCATGTGCTGGTAGTGGACGAAAAGCCAGGGACAATATAGTTCAGCTTACTTCTTACCATGTGGGTTAGGGAGCTTGTTAAGGTAGATGAGAGGAACAGGGATCAGGGCAGAGGCAGGCAGGCAGGGGGTTGAGGAGCAGGGACAGGGATTGGGTTTGGGGAGAGAGGTATGCAGAAATGCTAAACTGACCTGAGTGCCAATGGCCTACTGACAGTTCTGTTTTATACAGTTTATTCAATGCTGCATTAAATATGTTAAAAATCACATTAACATATCTTAATAACCTTAGTGAGGCTGACTATAAATCAGATTTACATAAGAGACAGTCGATTAATATTCAATTCTAGGTTATAGTAATCAAATCTGTTTTCAAAAAAATTTTATTTTACAATAAATCAAACTATGGTGTTCATTTTCAAAGCACACAGACTTGCAAAGTTATATAGGGGCTCATTTTCAAAGCACTAAGTTCCACAGGTTACTATAGAACTTTATAAATTAAGTGCATTGAAAATGAGCCCTGTGGTAACCCATGGAACTTTGTAAATCTATGCGCTTTGAAAATGAGCCTCCATGCCTGAGAGGAAAAAGAATAAACAAATACAGAAAACATCCTAAATATACATGTACACGGCATCCCAACCTCAAAAGCAAAACTACAGCACACATGCATAAAAGATCCAAAGCTTTAAACAATGTTACCATTCTCAGTCTCAAACTGAGAATAATAACATTGGATTTCGTGACAGAGTTGGGACTGAGAATGGCACAGAGAATTCTTTCCAATCCCTCTGTGTGTGTGAGCAGATGTTTGTATCAAACCTGCCAAACATTCCTCTGGGTTGAAATAAAATCAAACCAATTGTGATAATATATTTAACCAATAGCTATTGTTGTGAGAGTTCAAAGAATGGTCTGAACCTTTTAGCCACTTTGCTTTTTATTAAACTTTTACAATCAAACATATAAATGGCAAGTGACCGACTCACCTGCAAATGCGCAGTAGAGGCTTCCCTCTCTGTCCCGCCCTCGCGTCAAGACATGATGACGTCAGAGGGCGGAACAGAGAGGGAAACGGAGTCGGAATCACTGTCGGACGCTGCCGCCTGGAAACAAACATCGCGTGCACCAACCTCCACCCTCCCCCTTGCCGCTCCCGCCCTCCTCCATATCGGGCCCCCTGCACTGACCTGACAGCGCCTCTCACCTCCGTGTGGAAGCGCTGCAGGCAGCAGCAGAGCGATCTGCTGCTGCCTGCAGCGCTTTCACACGGAGGTGAGAGGCGCTGTCAGGTCAGTGCAGGGGGCCCGGCACGGAGGGGGGAAGGAGTGGCGGCGAGGAGGGTCGCTGGAAATCTCACCCATTTTAACGGGCTTAACGGCTAGTATAAATAAAAACCATAGCTGACAATCATTCCATGTGCACTGGTTTACACATTATCAACTTCCATTGCCCCAGGTACAAAACAAGCATCTGAATATGTAAACTGCTTTTATTGAAAAACCAAGGAAAGGATGTACTTCAATTTTCTGCCCATCCAGGGTTTTTCCTAGTTTCATGTCACACTGCACCTTCTGAGTAGTCTGAACAGTCTCTTCTACTAATCTTTCTTCTTTAGAAGCTCTGGATT
The DNA here is from genome assembly GCF_901765095.1 of Microcaecilia unicolor. Taxonomy (NCBI): domain Eukaryota; kingdom Metazoa; phylum Chordata; class Amphibia; order Gymnophiona; family Siphonopidae; genus Microcaecilia; species Microcaecilia unicolor. The sequence continues at coordinate 181,558,797 of NC_044039.1, read as the reverse complement.
CTTCCATTTACCTGCTATAGCCATTTTTGCTACTACATAATAAAGTTTGTTAAATTTCCTTTATTCAAAACAGGTCCCTCAGGGTTACCCATATAGCCTGAAGCACTAGGCTGTTCAGGAGCATCGATACTCCAAAAATCCCATGACTGGCTTTCTTGAACTAGTTCTAGAAAGGGGTCCTTTTAAGGCATAAGAGTTCCTCACTCTCCACAACCCCTCCTACATCTTACTGAATTCATGCAACCAAGATAGTGTTATATAGTGTTATATACATCCTAGATAATACTTTATATTGTCTAAATGAGTAATAGACATTGCATTCTTTTGAATATTCTCCCAGATATACTGCCATTGGTCCAAGTCCACTTTTTCTGCAGGTCTTGTTGCAATCCTTTCTGGTATAAATGAGTCCTATTTTTAATACAGGGCACAGTTAAAAAGAAAATGCAAGTTATCTTTTTCAGGAAGTGCTAAATACTGTCAAAAGCACTATACCTAATCTATACTATATATACCATGTGTTTTTTTGTAGTATTGTATCCAGAATGTCTAAACTTCAAATTCCTTTTTAATTTTGTCGACATAAAATCTGACAGAATGGATAACAAGACTATGTACATGAGCATTGCTTTCCAGTATCTTTTATATATACTCGCATCGCACTCCTTCCTATACAACTCTTCATTTACCAAAGCATTATTCTTATACTGTGCTTTAGTTGTAGGTTTTTATACATTTATAATACTACAAATAATTCTTAACATAAGTATAACATCTTAAATAATAATTTGCTAACTTATCTGGAACCTAGTCACACAACCTATTCACTGTTTTTAAATGTTAAAAAGGGTCTCTTGGCTTTCAACTGCATAAGCCTGACTGCTTACAGGCAATCACTCCATATCCTTTTTGAGAACAGTCTTCAAAAGCACCTACCTGCTAAGTAATGACTTAGCTAGCTAGAGTTCTCATTTGCAAAGTTAGTTGGATATGTTATATAGCTGAATGTAACTCGCCTTGAGCTACTACTGAAAAAGGTGTGAGCAAAACCTGAATAAACAATAATAATAAAATAATAATATCCAGTCTGAATTCAAATAATTTTTAATTACACTCTTGGCACACAAAGGTATCCTGAAAGTGGAGGAGTGGCCTAGTGGTTAGGGTGGTGGACTTTGGTCCTGGGGAACTGAGGAACTGAGTTTGATTCCCACTTCAGGCACAGGCAGCTCCTTGTGACTCTGGGAAAGTCACTTAACCCTCCATTGCCCCATGTAAGCCGCATTGAGCCTGCCATGAGTGGGAAAGCGCGGGGTACAAATGTAACAACAACAACAAAAAAAAAAAATCCTGAAAGTTAGGGTCTTGCCTGTGTTATTTAAACATTTCCCCTTTATCATTACCTGAGGACTATATTCATGCCTCTCCAACATCTATGCTAGGTGATCCTGCCAATCCCTCCTATTACACCATGTTCCAAATAAGCCACCTTTTGTGTAGCTTTTCTTTGCACCGCTTTCAGTCTTTTTACATCTTTAGCAAGATATGGCCTCCAAAACTGAACACAATACTCTATACACAATAATAATAAATAATATTAATTAAATAATAATTAATAATTTTACTCTGAATGGTGGTCTAAAAGTCATTTAACTTCTAAAAGATCTTTTGGAATTCTAAGCCTCTACAACCTTTAAATATAAGAAGTTCAGCAAATCTTAAGGACAGTAACTTTTCTACACTAGTTTTCTTTGTTTCCAGATTAATGTAATACACTGATTTTGTAGTAATTTCCTGTTAGAACAGTACATTCTGCTATACCTTCACTGTGAAGAAATTATCAAGGAAAATGCAATTCAATAATGCATTAGCTTTGTTCAGGGAGATATCAATACCATGTCTATATAAGATATCATATTATTACAGTTGCAATTTATGTATATCAAAATATGATAGCCCATTTTGTTCCTGTTTTCTGTGAGAGAATTTGAACTCCAGTTTCTGCCTGGCTTTTTGTTTTAACTAAATTGCTTAGAATTTGGTGTAGATCTTTATTCTGTCTGCTTCTTCTGTATATAGACAGGCTACATGAGAGAATTTTCCTTCTCTCATTCAATTCGCCCATCACTGTTACCTCTTACATAGAACATAAGAAATGCTATAGTAGATCAGATCAAAGGCTCATTTAGCCATACACCTTGTTTCCAACAGTAGCCAAGTTATAGAAGAATAAAAACTAACAAGTTACACACATAAGTGGGTGTCCTGCTCAGGCTTCTCCTTCCAAACATGCACTGTTAAGTGGAGACGTAGCCTAGTGGCTACAGCAACAGGTTGTAAACCAGAGAGACCAGGGTTCAAATCCTACAGGCACTACTTTTGGCTTTGATCAAGCCACTTAACCCTCCACTGCCTCAGCTACAAACAGATTGAAAGCCCTCTGGGAATAAAGAAATACCTCCTGTACCTGAATGTAAGTCACGAACTACCACTAAGAAGGTATGAGTATAGGTGCATAATATGTAAGTAAATCAAAAATAAAGGTGCAAAATAACTCTCCAGGGAAACCCAGAGAAAAGACAAACTGAGTTGAAAAATGAGCCAGATCAGACCAAGGGGGTTCCAGAGAAATAAGTCCTCAAAACGAAGTCCCAAAGCATTTCTGAGAGAACGTTCTAACACCTGTCGAGTTTCTTCTTTCAGAGTGCCCCTCCTGTCGCTTATCCTCTCCCATTCACAGACCCAACATACAGACAGACAGACATGCGTGCAGGTACACAAGAATTAGAAATTTGATGAGGTATGTTCTGCATGCTTCCCCATCAGTATAGTCTTTTACACAAGTGCTGATACCAGGGCACCCACCTTAGAGAGTCCCAGGTGTCTTTCCATCACCTCAGACTAAGGATACAATTTAGGCATAGGGGCTTATTTTCAAAGCACTTAGCCTTCCAAAGTTCCCTTTGGAAGGCTAAGTGCTTTGAAAATATGCCTGATAGTGACCTGAACCATACTAAGATTACAATGCTGGCCTTCAGAACAATAGATTTTAAATTTAGTAATAGTTTTCAGGAAACTCCATTAGGAATCCAAGATCTGAAGGGTACAAAATAATTAAAGGTGACAATAAAAGGGAACACTGAGAAGGAAATTAAGGCAAGTTAGCAAAGGGAAGAATTAAAAGAAGATAGTTCTCTAAGGAAGTAGCAAAAATAGTAAGAGGAAAGAGATTTGCATTTAAAAAACATACTACATAATTCGTCTGGAAGAGAACAACTGGGTTTATTGGTTGCACCAAATGATTCTTATTTGCAATCGTGAAAGTTATTTTGCAGTAGAGAAAAAAAAATCTAATCCTTTCCATAAGGATTTAAACTAGAATGAGGAATTTATATCAAACAGCAGTAAAACGCTACTATTTTGGAATAAAAGAATTATGCATATGTGCATACCATTTGATCTTGGCTGGCATAGATTGTTAAGTAAAAATAATCATGCCATATGTAATTTACAGCAAAGACTCCAGATACTTAAAATTGCATGTGTAAAGCAGTTGAATACCACATTAAGCTGCAAACGGTAACAAAATCTTCACATTACCAAAATAATGACAGCTCAATCACTGATACAATAGTTTATAAAAAGACTGCTAATGTTATCTGCTACAGAAGGCTCAATTTCAAAGTTTTGCTTAACTCAAGACTTTTTAACAATCAGGTCTCCTTTCCTCTTTCCCATTAAAAGGATCAAATCCTTCTATAGAAACAGATATTAGTGAATGTTCAGTACAAAATAAATTTGTTGAAATAAAATGAAAATGCTGCATCTACACAAACATGCCAATAATTCAATATGCAAGAATCAGAAGAGGGGGCAAAACTATTATTTAAGAGACACAAGTTACTCTTGACTGGGCTGCCTGAGCTAGGCATATACATTCATTTATAAACATTCATTTGCTAGTACTCTTTAAAAAAAAAAAAAAAAAGAGTAATGATCCCCAATCAATGTCAGGGTAGCACTTCAAAGCCCTAACATTGATAACCACCACCAGGCAAGACATGGGTTTGGAAGATCAGCAGTATAACTCTCTGCACTAACACTGATGCTGAAGAGTTGTGTCAAAAAGGTACCAAGCAAGTCTCTTGTCAATCTTCCTGTCCAGATCCTCACTAGGGGAGGCCACATCCTTCTGATTCACTTGAGTAGCATCAGTGGCTTAGTTACAGGTCCTCAGAGGCTGTCAGACTCCTTTTGACATTGAAGATGATGGACAGCCCTCCATTCAGGGGTGGCTGCCAGTATCTGACCTCTTGATACCATGCTTTGATGAGGACCAATGTTGATGCTTCTTAGGTTCTTGGTTGATGCATGACATTGGTAGCTACAATGGCCAAAAAAGCCACCAAATCCTTCTTTAGGCCAGTATCATTCAATGGCCAGCACCAACAGCTTGGACAATCAATGTTGAGGGAGATCTATTATGCCTTAATGTTGATGCGTACCCAACATCTGCTCATCTCCTGGACACCTCTGGACCTTCTATGCATCCAGCTTCCCCTTCTTGGGTAGCCAGCTTTGGAATGCTTTGCCAAGATCCATCCGAACAATCAATGACCATCTACCCTTCAGGAAAATGTTGAACACCCATCTCTTCAAGACAGCTTACCCGCCTGACCCTACTTAACTTCAAACTCTTCCTCCTAATTTTCGGTCCTGATTATCATTACTCCTGAACCTGAAATGACATCTGAAATTCCTCAATCTACGCTGGTAACTCTTCCTGATTTCTTAAAGTAAGAAGCCTACTGAGATAACTTTAGACTCTTTATGATCTTTCATTTCTGACCTAGGCAAGACTTTTCTTTCGCAAACTGCTGTCCTTACACAGAAGTTCTCACAAGTAGAACAGAAAGTAGGAGAAGCTGAAATAAAGGCAAAGGGATTGCATTCGCGAATGGATCAAGTTGACAAGGATTTTTCTATATGCAAAATGTTCAGATTTCTTTAGCTAAAGGCCTGCCTAATAAGTGTGAAATAGTTGAGAATTTTGTAAGGAGCAATAATCTTCATTTTTTGAAATTTCCAAGTGTAACTACGGTTAGGCCCTTGGAAATGGTGAAGCGTTATATGAAGGAAATTTTATGGATTCCAGAAGATAAATTTCCTCTTTTACACAAGTTTATTATTTACCGAGAAAAGCAGTGGAACAACAACAAAATTCTTTGGATGTCTCTGCCATATTAGAAACATCAGACTCAGAATTAGCCACTGCAGCGACTTTGGGCGTCCCCAACTGCTTCCCGTCGCGGGGATGACCAAAGTTCCCGGGGGCGTGTCAGAGGCGTAGCGAAGGCAGGATTGGGGCATGCCTAACAGATGGGCGTCCTCGAGCAATAATGGAAAAAAGAAGGGCGTCCCTGACGAGCACTTGGCCGACTTTTCTTGATCCATTTTTTTGTTACGACCAAGCCTCAAAAAGGTGCTCGAACTGACCAGATGACCACCAGAGGGAATTGGGGATGACCTCCCCTAACTCTCCCAGTGGTTTGCCAGCCTCAAATATCATACTCAGGTCCATCACAGCAGTATGCAGGTCCCTGGGATGGGGGGGGGGGGGGGGGGGGGTGTCAGCAGAGTCTTTGGCATGCACAGAGCAGCCACGCATAACGCTTGGCTGCTCTGAACTGGTTTCCCCTCATTAGGAAGGAAATCGTGTGCAAATGAGCTAACAGCAAGCAGCTCATTTGCATGCAATTTCCTTCATGCATGCCCATTCCTTTCCGAATCGCTAAGGGATCGGTAAGGGAAGGGCTTTTTCCGTTCAGTTAGTGATTCAGTTAGTCCACTGCAGTGCCCCCTAGGGTGCCCAGTTGGTGTCCTGGCATGTCAGGGAGACCAGTGCACTACGAATGCTGGCTCCTCCCACGACCAAATGAGTTGGATTTGGTTGTTTTTGAGATGGGCATCCTCAGTTTCCATTATCGCCGAAAACAGGGGACGACCATCTCTAAGGTCGACCATCTCAACATTTATGTCGACCATCTCTAAGGTCGACCTAAATGTTGAGATTTGGGCGTCCCCGACCATTATTATCGAAACGAAATATACACGCACATTTTGTTTCGATAATATGGGTTTCCCCGCCCCTTCACAGAGACGTCCTGCGAGGACGCCCTCAGGAAAACTTGGGCACCCCGTTCCATTATGCCCTTCCACGCCATACTCTGAGTATTGTTATCTGAATGGTTTTACTGCTGTAATTGTCTATTGCTCATGTTAGATTTATTCTTATTGTACACCACCTTGACTGAATTCCTTCAGAAAGGCAGTAAATAAATCCTAATAAATAAATATTACAATTACACAGTTTATGATCAGGCTCCAAGCACTCCAAGCACAAATTATGAGTATCAACACAGGATACTGTCTTCATGTATAGCTTGCAGTTTTCTTCTGGGTCAGAACAAAAACAGCAGCCACAGTGAAACCAAGTGACTTAGCAGACAACATAGAAAAATCCGACAAAAAAAAAGCTAACAGTTCTAACAGGGATGGAGGCAGAACAAAAATACATGTTTAAAGGCACACATAAGAAAAGGGTTTTGTGAAGCACAACAGGAATGACATCTTACTGGATTCTTGAAAAAACAACACAATGCAAGAACTGATACATACGCACGTTAGGGTTGCCAAAATCTTCTGGAAATTAGTTCTATGCTAAGAAATCTTTTCCTATGTCAAACGTTGTCAGATATAACATTTGCCACTTGTGACAGACTTGCAATTCCACTTGTCATCAGAGAACATGCACTATAAGACTACACAGCTATCTTGGTTTATTGTACTTTATATTCTGCCTTTAACAAGAGGAATTGTATTCTGGCACATCAGAACCATTAGGAACCCACTTTTATTTAACATGATGTTTACAAGTCCATAACATCAGACATGTGATGAATAAAACTGATCAAAATTAATTTGCATGTTTTTAACTAGTATGTACACCTTCTCAACTGATGAGCAAATGACATAATATCAAAGCTTTTTATGCACACAGTAAGAGGGAAAATGGCACTTGCATTTATGCAACAACTCAGTTTAGCAGTCCTCCTAAGCAAGGAACCACTTATCTCATCAAGGATATTTTCACACAGTTCCATTAACAAAGATTATGATGTAACTAGAAACTCTAAATGAGAAATAATTATCCCATTTATCTATGGCTCATATTAGTGAGCAGGAAGGGGTGGATTTTCCTAAAGACAGAGCAGGCAGCAAACTGCTGACTCGGTCACTTGTTTTGCACTGCCAGGTATGATGCCATACCATCTTGGGGGAGAGGACAGCAGCTTGTACACATGCCAAAGGACAGCAATGGCTATAAGTCTACTATTGCACTTGAATAAAGAAACAGAATGGTTCCCACCAGGTCTGTCTTGGTTCATGTTTTACATTTCAGTATTAACTCTTCAAATTACAAGTACAATCTTAAACTTTCAAATCATCATGCATGCACAATTTTGTATGAGGAATCATGTAGATACAGTCAATGAAATGAACTCTACCTTGGTTATAATCAGCACCAGTTAAATATTTCATGTCATCATATTCAATTTTAGTTTTGTTCTCTGGTCTCTTTCAGAATAAAGCTATTTGCCTTTAAGGCCATATATCCTGTTTTGAAAAATCTCCAGCTGAACCCAGACTGGCTGCTCATACATTCAGACCTCACACGCGATAGTGCAACTGCTGCTTGAGATTCAGATAAGATTCAGCACAGCAGCATTCCAATATATCCTGTTTTAAAAATGTAGTAACAGCTAAATATGGGGCACCTTAAAAATCCTTAAATACTTATATCCTCAAACACTAAACACACAGCAGAATAAAAGGAAATTCTATGGATTTGTTTTTAACTACAAGTTATCTAAATTATTTTTAAAGCACCATTACTAGAAGGATAATTAATCTCACTGCAAAGTTACATAGATCAGCAGCTATTGTGCTGACAGTTGTGATATTAAGGCTGGCCTCAACTCAACAGTAAAACAGGAAGGAGAGAAATCCTTAACATAAGAACAACCATACTGGGTCAGACCAATGGTCCACCTAGCCCAGTATCCTTGCTTCCAATAGTGGCTAATCCAGATCACAAGTACCTGGCAGAAACTCAATTATTGAGAATAAAGACAAGGGGGGAAAAAACCCCAAAAAACTAATCCTCCCACATGAATAATGAATAAGGAAAAAGGGAGAAGTATGAAATAGGGCAGACCCTGACAAATCAATAAATACATAAAACAAATGTAATTATAGCCATACACAACAAATAGATATCTAAAGTAAAAGGACACACTGGCATCAGATATATATAACAAACTATAACATCTCTTTTCCAGATCAAAGCTTAAATCAATTTATGGTTCTCCCTTGGAGAGACTGCTCACTTTTGCACGCAGCGCATTATGCTCCTGCATTCTTATGGGTTTCACACTCTCTGCGATGCTGTTTAAATTTCCAACATATTGACCCATGAAGAAGGCTTGTTGCCAAAACACAGCCTGTGTAGGGTCTTTTGGGTCAGTTGACTTTCTGCAAATAAACATTTTGGACGCTCTTACTCCTTGTTTGCGCTGGTCATTTGGACTTTGTTCTGCTTTCACCCCTTGGTTTGTACTAAGTTTTATTAAACATTGTAAAAATTCCTTCAAAGAATGAAAAAGAAAGAAAACCAGTGACTACTTAAAAGTGAACTTCGCACTCCGTGCTAGCAACATAAACTGAGTGAAACACCCAACGACCACACTGAACAATCAATGGCATTTTGGTCTGTGAACTGCATCCAGGGTGGATGAGGGTAGCCACAAATACGTTCTAAACCACTAAAGGTTTAAAAGTACACTCAAAAAGCTGTTCTCCTCACAAAGTGCTTTTTGTATTTATTTATTTGTCAGGGTCTGCCCTATTTCATACTTCTCCCTTTTTTCTTATTCATGTGGGAGGATTAGGTTTTTTCTTATGGAGAAACCCAATTAGAAGCAACATTCCATGCTACTAATCCCAGGGCAAGCAGTGGCTTCCCCATGTCTATCTCAACAGCTGACTATGGAGTTTTCCTCCAGGAATTTGTCCAAACTTTTTTAAAACCCAGATATGCTAACCGCTGTTACCACATCCTCCAGCAAGGCCCATTTACAATCATGTTTCTTGCTTTAGGCCACCTGCTAGTGACAAAGATCTATAATGCCAGTCTAAGGCTCTTCTTTTTACCTACTGGGTCTGTGCAGTGTTGCAAGCCAAAGCAGAAAGCAACTGAAGAACTGTCTACCACTACTGCTATAAGTCACAGATTATCTACTGACACTGGCACCAGATACTACAAGGCAAAATGATATAACTAGCATAGCAACCAGATCTGTGGATGCTATGTGCCCCCACATATTGAGTAAACTCCTTCATTGTGTCCAGGGAAGGGTACTCTGCACCGAGTCTGGAACCCTCAATCATTTTGAAATGTTGGTGCCTGTGATAACTAGAGTGGCTTACTACCGAAAAATATGCATCTTTAATCTAGTGTACCAATTCCCCATAGAACACTAAAAGCAAATAAAATATGGTGAGAAAATGCATGACTAATTCTATATGTAACAGAAAGTTACAAATTATACAAGAGGAGGTGCCATATCTTCAAAGAATGAAAATCCCCCTTGCATAAGATAAAACACAACAAACTCTAAATTAAAAATACTATGTTATAGAATTTTATCTGCTTCAAATCTAATCACATGCAAAATGCAGTTAATACAAAAGGATTTCATTTAAACTACAATAGATCAGTTTGTAGCAATGTGACAACAGCTTTAAAGCTTAGTGCTACAAACAATTCTAGTGGATGAACATACCCAATTTTTCAATCAATAAATAAATTCCAGATTCTTATCTGTGTTTGAAGATCTTTTAGTATTGTAACAGCTACAGCAGCAAACATTTTACCTCAAATACTTACTACTGTTTGTTAACATTTTTCCTATAGAAGACAATTAATATCTTAGTTGATACTGTGTAGTAATAGAAAAGTCAATACATGGTTAATAAGACCATATCCCTTCCTGGTATTTAAACTCAACAGTAAAGCAAGAAAGAAAATGGCAGGTTTCTGTTTAAGAATAGACTTTTTTGGTGCTCTCTTCTCAAAAAATTGATCAATGACATTGTTCATCAGTTCTAATACAGACTACTTTTTAAAATGTATTCTGTTCAAAACCTACATGCAATACATACCATTTCCTTGCTCTTTTGTAGATATACATTCTTTTATAGATTCTGTTATCCCAAGACTCGCAGCAGTAGGGAGGGGACCAAGCAAGGATTCTAGTGCAGGTGGTTTGAATGAAAGTACACCTCCATTTCTGCATTCATTCTCTTCACCACCGTTTAATCTTTGTCTGTTGAGAAGCTCATTGTAAAGATCTTTGTTGAGGTGATTAGCAGCTGCTTCAAGCTCTTCATCCTCTGCTTCTTCTTCTCCAAATACACTGGAAGTGTTATCTAAAGAATCTGTTAACATTCACAAATTAATTCACATCATCTGATGAAAAAAACAGTAGAAGAGAGCTCACCTGAAAAGCATCACAGCTCAGCCTCCCAAGAGAGCAAATTATTTCCTCCAGGGTGTAGCACAAATCTACTGGATACTGAAATGGTACTCTGCTACTTTATAATGGAATTACACAGACTTTCGGGTGTATGTACAATATCTAATTATCTGTACTATTGTTTCGCTTTTGTGAGGGCAGTTGGTAATCTCCAAATAATACACAAACTCACGATATTCAATACTATGTGCCTGTCCTACCTTTAAATCATAGCCTGGACTGATGGCTAAGTGCTACGTGCTGTCAAAGTACAAGGTCTGTGTATGATGTCTGAGCCTTGCTTCTGCTTCTCAAGCAAGAGGGTTATAAATTGTTGCTCAACAGCAACAGCCACTCCCTATAGTAGGGATGCACACATGCCAGTTTCTAGAGCAGTGGTAGGCAATGCTGTTTCTCAAGTATCACAAACTAGTTTGGATCTTCATGCACTCATGAACCGGCTTTGACTCCTCTTATAATAGAGGAAGTAACAGTCTCAGGCACCTGAGGAACAAAGTGGCAACAGTTGGAAGGAGCCAAAGCTCCAGTGAAGGCCATATTCAACAATCAAGACAGCCCAAAGTAAGCACAACTTGCTAAGACAACACCTCTATCCCATACACACACATAAAAAGAAATAATATATGACGAATTTTTAAAAATACAAAAAGCTCCAACTGCTACATACTCTATAAAAAATTATTCACGTAATATACTGAGGCTAGCTGTTTCAAATAGAGACAATCCCAACAATTATAGCACGAGCTTCTTCCAACCTTTCCACACTGTACAAAAAAAAAAAGGAATGTGTACTGTGCAGCATAGTGCACATTAAATAATGTTCATACTGTAATAAATTAAAATTTCACCGTTATGTCACTTTTTTAGTACCTCAAAAATAATTTTTTAGTTTTGGTTTTGACCGGCAATTGACAGCACATACTGATATTCCCTGAATGTAAGGAGTGATTATTGATGCATGGTTATAAATTTACAGACTTTTGAGAACCTGACAACATATGACACAGGCTGTAGCCGAAACTTGGCCAAGTTGGGTCTCTTTTCAATTAACTTGGGTGTGTGACTACTCTGGCTGTTCCTCCTTCCCTGGACCACCTCTGCCCTGGTTGGTTGGTTGGTTGTTCTACGTTACTGTGGAGGGTGCACTCCTCTTCCTTTGATTCACAATGGTGCTCATTTTCAAAGCACAAACATATCTCAAAATGGCCCAAAAATGTCTATCTGCCAAACAGCAATTTTGGAAAGGCAGGAAAAAAAACCCAAAATCAAACACATCCCATACTGCAGTTCATCCAAATAGCAAGGGAGCATGTTGGGGGCAGGGAGGAGGCATGTTTTGGGTGGGAGGGCCCAAAAACAGGACATCCAACAGTGATAATCAAACAGGAAGAAATGTCCATGTCTTAGATTTAGGACATCCTAAGTTAGACCTCTTTCAATCAAGGTGCCCTGATTGACCAGTTGACCACCGGAGGGATTAAGGCATGACCCCTCTGTAATTCCCCAGTGGTAACTGTCCTCCTTCCTCTCCCCTGAAAGTGAAACTAGAAAGGAATACCAGGCTCTATGACAGCCTTAAGTATTACAGGCATTCGGATCAAAGCAGGAAGCAAGTAGGAGGAGTAGCCTAGTGGTTAGTGCTATGGACTTTAAACAAAGGGACCCCAGTTCAAATCCCACTGTAACTCAAATTTAGTTTTCATCGTGAGCCCTCCAGAAACAGAAATATACCTACTGTACTTAAATATAAACACAAAGGAATCCTGTTCAGAAGGAACGGGTCCAAAGAACCTTAGCGCAGATTAGGAAGCAAAGCCAGTACTGGGCAAACTTCTAACTCACAATTATAAAATAATTCATGAACCAGGGTCCCTTGGTTTAAAGTCCACTACACCAACCACTAGGTTATCCATCTGCTCTGCCTGGACGTCTGTGTGGCCATTTTTCTCAAAATGATGCGAGACAGACATCCCTATCCCTGTTTTTTTTGCCTTCATAAGTTGGATGTTTAATTTTGGAAAATGGCTATACATTTTGGACATTTTCATCACAAAAACGTCCAAACCTACAGCCATTTTCGAACAGAAAACCTGGAAAATTTTCCTGCTTGAAATTGGTTGTGAGATAGATGGTATTTTTGGATGATATGAGCAGGACATCCCAATTCTGACTTAGAAAACTTTTTGAAAATGCCCCTGTGTACCATGGAGAAAATTGACAAGAATGACTGTAATGCATTATACCAGTTGTTCCCAAACCTGGTCCTACAGGCACCCCAGCCAGTCAGGTTTTCAGGATAGTCACAATGAATATCAATATAAGAGATATGCATGCAGTGGAGGACCAGGTTTGGGAACCACCGCATTACACAACCTAGATAAAACCACAACTAAATAAGGGAGCACTATGACCAAACTTCAGGCACAGACCACAAAGGCCTGATGAATAAAGCCACGCAGTTCTAGATACTACTGCTACAGCTGCTGCTCCCAAAGCTGAATTGCAATCATTTTATGTGGCTTTAATGAGGTGGACAGCACATTCTTATACAGATAAAAGGAGCTGGGAAAGACTTATTTGGGAGGTGTCATCTAGGGATCTGGAAGTGTCCATAGTGTGTTGCAACAAAGTAGAATAGAAATGGAACATTTATAACTAGTAACTAAAGAATCTTTAAGGTCAGCACTGAGCTCTGCTATACCTGGCACCCATATTTACTACTACTACTACTACTTGACATTTCTAAAGCGCTACTAGGGTTACGCAGCGCTGTACAATTTAACATCTGCTCCTTGGCTGAAGGACACAGTATTATTTGGCTTAGCTGTTTTGGATTTTTTGATAGCCACTTCAGAGACCAACTGGTGAGAAAATTGTGGGTGGTCATGCCCTGGTACTGGACAGACCTTTTAATTAATTTATTTATAGAAGTTTTAACCCACTTACACCTAAGTAGCTCACAGTTAAAACAAATATTAAACCTTATATTTTAACTGTAGGCATTTGGAAAACTACCTGATTGGCTGGCAGTACCAGAGATTCTTAAGGCATGCTTATCACTTTCAAGATGGAATGGAAATCTCCCTAAGACTTTGGTATTTCTGGGGCACCTAGTGACAGGGTCATCATGTTAAGTAAACATTTTGGATATGAGGTATCTCCTAAGCAGTGTCTTCACATGGGATTGAGCTGTAGCTTGTTGTCCTTAGACAATATCAGTAGTTGGGCAAGTGCATGGGAGGCTGCAGACAGTCTCTGTCTTCAGGGTCCCCAAGTGTGGTGACCAGATCTGGCAATGACCAATCATCATCCTCAGAGATGGGGAAGCGTGATTAAAGGAAGGGTGTCCAACAGAACTAGGGTCCACAGTGTGGAAATCTGGTAGGACTATTTGTTGAGATAAAGTATTCAGGATAGGAATATCTACGTCACCCCATGAGTTAAGAGGCAGGGCAAAACTCTCTTTTAAAAACTTTTGGAGGAGGAAAATTACAGTTCTTTGGTCTCTCACAGTTTGTAAATGGGGTCTGTGTATAGCAAACGCATGTTCCTGTGAGAAGGCATGTTGCAGCATGTTTTGGGTGAGGGGAGCTCTCTAAAGAATTGGAAAAACACAAGGATTTAGACTGTGAGCCATTGACTTGTCTGCATCCTTCTTACTAGATTTAGACACAGAACTGCTCTATTCTTCCTTCCATTTTGCAGGCTGAGCTCTGGATTCGATAGCTGCATGACCTTCTGAAAAAGCTACCTGTGCTTAGTCAGCTTTTTGCTCGATATCTCTCCAAGAGGAAGGGCTAATGGCAAGGGGGAGTTGGAATGGAAGAATGGCCCCTGTTTATCAGGCTACAAACTCTATTTGTCTACTATGCCAACAGTATGGTCAGTGCCCCTAGTCAGCCAGACCCTTTAGCTTTTTCAGTGTTCCTCCAAGGCTGCATGAAATTTGTTTGAAAGAGTCTTGCATTTGGCACTGTGCCATTCCTATGGGTACCTGAGCAGTCTCGGAGAGAAGTTTGAGCTGGGTGCTACCATGACATTCTTTCTTGAAAAATAGAGTTAATTATTTAATGAAAAGCTTTCTGTCAGGAATTGGAAGGAGAGCTGAAGTGTCTATTTGGATGGGTGGCGAAGAGAGATTAGGGAAGGAAGAGGAGCTACAACCAGCCCAGGAACATCTACGTATATAAGCCCTTTAAAGAAAGGTACCCTGAGGTAGAGGAAAGCATTGTGCACAGGATCCATACAGAGTACGTCACCATCTCTCCTACTTGCCAGCAGAAAAATATCTTTAGACAAAAAGTGTATGTGATGTCAGTAGGCTGAACAGCATACAAAATATACTAGATGGGAAGTAAAGCCAGGAGGAGTGGCCTAGTGGTTAGGGTGGTGGACTTTGGTCCTGGGGAACTGAGTTCGATTCCCACTTCAGGCACAGGCAGCTCCTTGTGACTCTGGGCAAGTCACTTAACCCTCCATTGCCCCATGTAAGCCGCATTGAGCCTGCCATGAGTGGGAAAGCGCGGGGTACAAATGTAACAAAAAAAAAAAATAATAAGTACATAAGTATTGTCACACTGGGACAAACCAAAGGTCCATCAAGCCCAGCATCCTGTTTCCAACAGTGGCCAATCCAGGTCACAATTACCTGGAAAAATTCCAAGAAAATTCAACATATTTCATGCTGCTTATCCCAGAAATAAGCAGTGGATTTTTCCCAAGTCATTTTAATAATGGTCTATGGACTTTTCCTTTAGGAAGCCGTCCAAACCTTTTTTAAACCCCGCTAAGCTAACCACCTTTACCTCATTCTCTGGTATATATTTACATTTTTAAAAAGAGGACTTTACATTATTTAATGAGTACTACTACTTTTTCTGCCCATAGTAGAAACAGACTACCAAATACTAGCAGTAACAAAAATATGAAAATGTTCATTGTGGCAGAAGCACACTTATCGTTATTGTGATCTGACAGACCATCCAAAACCTTTCCACAATTGCTAAGTACTGAAAATTAAACTTATGTGAACTGTAGTCTTTGCACCTTGTAATCCCGACCCTTGCCCCTTGGGAGAGGGACTACACTTCAGCCTTAGAGAAGTTCTCCTTGCTTGGAGAAAAACTCCTTGGCTGTGTTTAACCTTATACGTATGCCCCCTTATTCAGACAGGCTGCAAGATGCAAGGCTAAACTTTCAGACATTTATTTCCTGGAAAAAATAATTTGGATTAAAGAACACAGGAAGAGATACACCATTAGCCAATCATAAATTTATCATAGAAGCTTATTACAAATAGTAAAATAGGCATCTAATTGCTGCTTTGTCAATTACAATTCATAAGTAATATATACAAATAGTCTTTTTCCTTTCTATTGTTCCTGTGGAGGAATTGACCAGCCTGGAGCAAACGTGCTACACAGTGCTAGCAAGATTCCTGTTGTTGCAGTGATAAAATATTCCTTTCATACATTATCTATGTGTATGTGACCATCTCACATGACTCTGTTACTATATCACATGACTTTGTGGTATCATGTCCCAGTTAACATAACTTCCACCAACCAGCCTACCAGACTCTTGTTTATAGTTTTCCTGCATTGTCATTGGTTAGCTTCACAGCATGATCACTGCATGAGCCTTGCTTTTCCACTCATCTGCTCCACCTCTGTCTCCCCCCCCCCCCTTGCATAAACATGTATACGTGTCATTTCACATACTCGGCTCATTCCGTTCTAACCACCTGGATTGCTCCATCTCCTTACACACAATACCTTAGAGATTTCTTCAGACCGTCCCTTTGTCTTGTTTGCTATTAACCACTTATCTAGCATTGCTTATCTCTCCGGCACAAGATTGCCTGCAGCTGGCCAAACACACCAGGGGAACTTATAAGCCATCTATTTTTATTCAATACTTTAGATCCTTACACCTGGTCTTGCTGGACCTTACAGGGCAAAAATTACAGTACATTTCTACAACCTATTATACCAGTTTATGTGCGCTTTATGCCACACTCTTGTGCCATTATAAAAGATTAACAACTTTTGCTGTTTAACAAAACTTTTGGTATAAATGATTTTATTTCATCAACTGTTGATAATACTTACCATCCTTTGTATACGCTGCATACAATCCTTTTGGCTTTGGTCTGCTATTTTCCAGTTCTAGCTCTATTTCATCTTGATAACTTGTTATTTCACCTATTATAAATAAATACAATTAAAATTCATAAAACACATTCATTATCTCCTCAGACCCTTGCTGAATTCTTTCATAACAAGGTTCAAAAGATAAACCTTGCTTTCTCTACCTCACCACCTCTCCCTCCACTAGTCTGTTCCCCTCTCTCTCCTTCCCCTCATTCCCTTTCCTCCTTTCCTGAAGTTACTATTGAGGAAACTACACTTCTCCTTTCTTCCTCAAAATGTACCACCTATTCCTCTGATCCCATTCCTACCCACCTTCTTAATGCCATCTCTCCTGCTCTTATTCCTTTTATCTGTCACATTCTCAACCTCTCACTTTCCACTGCGACTGTCCCTGCTGCCTTTAAACATGCTGTGGTCACACCTCTCCTTAAGAAGCCTTCACTCGACCCTACTTGTCCCTCTAATTACCGACCCATCTCCCTCCTTCCTTTTCTCTCCAAATTACTTGAGCGTGCTGTTCACCGCCGATGCCTTGATTTTCTCTCCTCACATGCTATTCTTGACCCACTACAATCTGGTTTTCGCCCTCTCCACTCAACCGAAATTGCGCTTACTAAAGTCTCCAATGACCTATTACTGGCTAAATCCAGAGGTCAATATTCCATCCTCATTCTTCTTGATCTTTCCACTGCTTTTGACACTGTCGATCACAGCATACTTCTCGATACCCTGTCCTCACTTGGATTCCAGGGCTCTGTCCTTTCCTGGTTCTCTTCCTACCTCTCCCTCCGCACCTTTAGTGTTCACTCTGGTGGATCCTCTTCTATCCCTCTGCCTGTCGGCGTACCTCAGGGTTCTGTTCTTGGTCCCCTCCTCTTTTCTATCTACACTTCTTCCCTTGGTTCATTAATCTCATCCCATGGCTTTTCCTACCATCTCTATGCTGATGACTCCCAAATCTACCTTTCTACCCCTGATATCTCACCTTGCATCCAAACCAAAGTTTCAGCGTGCTTGTCTGATATTGCTGTCTGGATGTCTCAACGCCACCTGAAATTAAATATGACCAAAACCGAGCTTCTCATTTTCCCCCCCAAACCCACCTCCCCGCTCCCCCCGTTTTCTATTTCTGTTGATGGCTCTCTCATTCTCCCTGTCTCCTCAGCTCGAAACCTTGGGGTCATCTTTGACTCTTCTCTCTCCTTCTCTGCTCATATCCAGCAGATTGCCAAGACCTGTCATTTCTTTCTTTACAACATCCGTAAAATCCACCCCTTTCTTTCCGAGCACTCTACCAAAACCCTCATCCACACCCTTGTCACCTCTCGTTTAGACTACTGCAATCTGCTTCTTGCTGGCCTCCCACTTAGTCACCTCTCCCCTCTCCAGTCGGTTCAAAACTCTGCTGCCCGTCTCATCTTCCGCCAGGGTCGCTTTACTCATACTACCCCTCTCCTCAAGACCCTTCACTGGCTCCCTATCCGTTTTCGCATCCTGTTCAAACTTCTTCTACTAACCTATAAATGTACTCACTCTGCTGCTCCCCAGTATCTCTCCACACTCGTCCTTCCCTACACCCCTTCCCGTGCACTCCGCTCCATGGATAAATCCTTCTTATCTGTTCCCTTCTCCACTACTGCCAACTCCAGACTTCGCGCCTTCTGTCTCGCTGCACCCTACGCCTGGAATAAACTTCCTGAGCCCCTACGTCTTGCCCCATCATTGGCCACCTTTAAATCTAGACTGAAAGCCCACCTCTTTAACATTGTTTTTGACTCGTAACCACTTGTAACCACTCGCCTCCACCTACCCTCCTCTCTTCCTTCCCGTTGACATTAATTGATTTGATTACTTTATTTATTTTTTGTCTATTAGATTGTAAGCTCTTTGAGCAGGGACTGTCTTTCTTCTATGTTTGTGCAGCGCTGCATATGCCTTGTAACGCAATAGAAATGCTAAATAGTAGTAGTAGTAGTAATTTTGTACACAACATGCTCTTTAGGATAGGGCTTTACCTTCAAAATCATCCAGTTTTTTTGCCAATTCTTGCTCAAGCTGAAATCAGAAGGAATGAAACAAATTATTCACAGCCTTCAAAATAAAGGTATACTAGGTAATTGTGTAGGAAACAAAATTCCAGTAAGGCTCAGTTTAAAACTTAGTAGCTTGCTCAGTAACTACAAACTTTCTAGCTTGCTAAACTGAACTCTTTGTGGGCCTGTGATACATTATTAAGAATAATCTATGAGCCTTATGTCACACCTGAAGGAGGATCTTATATGATCTCAAAAGGTCATTTAACAAAACATCTTTAGATTATTTTACACGGACTCAAAATGTATTGCAGTCTCCAAAACCTCCAGTGTTCTTAGAGACCAATGTGTCTACTAAAGTTTTGCACTATACACTGTCTAAAGAAGAAACATTGTGAAGATTCATCCTATTCCCCAGTTCTGAAAATACAATGTGATGATCATATGCAGGGTTCTCTGCCTCCCATGATTCTGCAGTCTTGGAGATGGTTGTAAAAAACTGGCCCATCTTGTAGAAATCCTCTTTCCTCATAGAACTGCTGCAGAAAATGGAAGGGCAGGAAGATCAAGCACTAGTAGTGATTACCACCAGGGTAATCCTGGCTGCACTAGCAATAGCACTATCACAGTGATCCCAAACACTTCTGGGCACAGAAAAGGTGCTGTGCTTCAGGTCACATCCTTCACCACAGCTTCTGGTCCAGTATATCAGCTTTAAAAGATAGTTCAGAGTGAACATGTCAGGCCAGAAAAAATGATGGAGGATGCAACTTGAAGCACAGCACCTCTGTTGTGTTTGGAAGCATTGGGGATTGCACTTTCTACAGCTAATGGCAGCCTTTTCTTGTTGCCAAACAAATAAGGTTCAGGGGATGGGGAGGCAAATAAGGGAAGCGTGAGTGATGGAGAGAGCAGAAGGCAAAAGCAAGAATTAATGAGTGACAGAAGGTAAGGGAAGAGTGAGAGAGATGCATGGTAATCAAAGAGAAACCGAATGAAAAAGCATCAGTGCTAGGAAGAGAGGTGTACATAGACTGTCTCTCTTCTCTTGAACTCAGATGCCCTCTCCTACCCTCCTTTCTCCTACCCTCCCATAACCCTTCCCTCCTTTCTCCTCCCCTCCCACAACCCCTCTTCCTTTTCCTTCCTCCCTGTCCTTTTACTTCTATTATCCTTCCCCTATTCTCTGTATCTCTTCATCCTTTCTAGCACCAATCACTAAGATTGCTGCTCAAGAAATGGCCTAATAAAATAACTAGGCACACAAATATCAGAAAATGACATTTTTCTATAAAGTAAAAAAAATAAATAAATAAATAAAAATAAATAAGCAAACAATTTGCAATCTCTTGCACAGAAACTCAAAAGATTTGCTACAGGAAACACGAGGCTGTGGTCATTAGTATTGAACTTTGGAAGATACTGCTTAAAAACAAGGAAACAGGGAGAGAAGGGAGTAGATGTTAAAAATTAAAATCTTGAGCTAAAGTTTTCTCAAAAAGCAAACATGCAAATTGTGTGTGTAACAGAGAGTTGCAAGAGGACAGAAATCTTACCCTTCCCCCACCCATCCCCGCTGGAATCTCACCTGTCCCCACTCATCCCCACAAGAATTTAACCTGACCCCACCCGTCCCTGCAAGAATTTAATGGTACATAAAAATTTCAGTTGGCTCTCTCAGCCTCTCTAGTTCGAGCCACAGCACTGCAGGCAAGGAAAGTAGGAACAGAAGTTGGAACTCGGAACACTCTGGTGCGCACATCTAAGACTTGTCTCTGATTCACTGGCACCGTGCTGAGAGGTCGCCACATACATGCGCCAGCAGGTCAGGTGACATCTGATTCTTGTGCCTGTGTCACAGCTGAGGTCTGTGCAACAGCCCAGGAGCAGAGAGAATTAATAGTAACATAGTAAGTGACAGCAGATAAAAACCTGGTCCAGTCTGCCCAATAGTCACACTTAAATCAACAATGAACGTTATATTATATACTTGATTATGGTCTTTCTTTGGCGTTTTTGGGACATAAACCAGAGAAGTCCACCCAGCCCTATCCTTATGTTTCAACTGCTAGAGTTGTCGTCAAAGCCCACTCCAGTCTGTCTTTCTTCGTGTTTAATTGTGAAGCGCTGCGTACGACTGGTAGCGCTATAGAAATGATTTGTAGTAGTAGTAGTCTGTCTTCTCATTTGCAGGAAACATACCGTAAAAGTCTTCTAAGCACTGTCCTAATCATCGAGCCACTAAAGTTGTTGTCTAAGCCCTTTCCAGCCCATCCTAAAACAGATTGCCAAATATAAGACACAGACCATACAAGTCTGCCAGATATCGACCCTAATTCATCACAGCCAGAATCACCATCTAAGTGTCACGTGACACATCCACAAACATGCAGTCATTTAAGTTTAGATTTTTATAACTTCCATTTTCTAATTAGAGATCCTCTGTGTTCATCCCATGCCTTTTTGAATTCCGTCACCATTTGTGTCTCTACCACCTCCTTCATGGAGACTTTCCACATCTGTGCTGTTAAAGCAAGGAGGAGGAGGAGACAGCACTCAAAGTACTTGGTAAGTTAGAGGCTGGTGCAAGTGCAGTGTACACTTCCACAGGAACCCCGCAGGAATTGTTTCCATCCCCACGGGAACCCCGCAGGAATGGCCTCCATCCCCACAGGAAACCAGCAAACCCCATTCTCATGCAAGTCTCTAGTGTGTAATACCCCAAGATATGGGCATTACTTAGAAAACAGTGATAGCTTTTTCCAAAGGCCCTGGGAGAGGGAGGTCCTTGCCAGAGGACTGGAGTGTGAACTTGGCGACCTGCCCAGGGGAGGGGTTGGCACAAAGTGAATCCCTGTAGAGAATGACAGCAGGGGTGGAATCTGGAAAATCATAAAGGAGTTTAGGAGTGAAGTGCATGAGGTCTTTGGTTACCTGTACCCCCCACAAGGACCCTTAAGAGTACTGGGAGATCCTAGAGTGTAAGAGATAAAGTCAAGCTGAATAAAGGAGAGCTGCTGCCCCTGTAAGTGGCAACTGGAAAGGAGACTGAGCTTCAGGTGGATGAGGGGAGTCCAGCCTGGAAGCGGGACCAGGACAGGGGGAAGCCTGCCCAAGGCAAGAGTGTAGCCCTCAGAGGTGCACTGCTGGAAAAAGGGACAGCCTGAAGAGTCTGTGCCTGAAATAAACAGACTGGTACTGGGTGTAGCAGGATCAGCCTTGGGATTATTGCTGACACTACAGGACAGGTAAAAGACAAGAGTCTGTGTAAATATATATAGAACTGAAATCTCTAAAGAGTGAAGAAGAGTGGATAGATTTATCATCACAACTGGTGGTGGAATGGAGTTGTATATATAATGAGTTCTGAAGTGTTCACCTGCTGGTTGAAAGTACCAGTAAAGTTCTGTTGCATTCTAAAAACAACTGAAGTACAATGTGATTACTGGTAAGAGAAAGAGAGTGGGTGCTCCTGAACTTAGAGAAGTAGCACTATAAAAGATCCGAGAAACTGCCAATGCCCTGACAATTGACCCACTCCCCAGTTCAACTGCAGGTGACTTGTAACTGTGAGTGCGGTGTGTGTGTGTGGTCCCCGGTGACACCATGAAAGGAAATTTGCTTGTGGGCCCATGTTGGACTCCGAGTTGGAACCTGAGCCTAGCTAGCAGGGTGTGAGACCCGGGTTACACGTGATTAAATGCTTTATATTTGTAGAAAAGCTGCCATGTGACAGATATTAACACTAGATCAACACGACTGGCATTAATGTATATAAGATATAATTCACCTGATACAGCCGAAGCTTCTTCTGACCAGCTGTGAAAGACGGAGGGTCACATTCTTCTTCCAAATCAATCCTCATAAACTCATCTATTGTTAACTGACTTGTTGGTGTATCTTCAAATTCTGTAAGCCTAATAAGGAAAGGCAAGCTTTTTAAGCAGGGCTTCTGATTGTGGTTCTAATAAACACCCCCAATACAAATTACACACACACACACACACACACACACATATATATATATATATATATATATATATATATATATATATATATATATATATATATATATATAGAAAGAGACGTATGTGTATTGTATATATACATATTCAATCGCCTGAAAGCAAAAGATCACACGTACATTTAATACAAAACAGATCTTTTGCTTCCAGACGGCATATCTATCTGTATTTATCTCTCCCTCTATACACACACACATATATATAAGAAAGAGAAAAAATATATATATTGATGTGTAGAAGTGGAGGAGTAGACTAATGGTTAGTGTAGTGTCCTGAGAACCAGGGGAACCAAGTTTGATTCCCACTCCAGTTCCTTATGACTCTGGATAAGTCTCAAACTTCCACTGCCACAAGTACAAAATAAAGTACCTGTATATAATATGTAAACTGCATTGATTGTTAACCACAAAATGGCAGTATATCAAATCCCCCCCCCCCCCCCAATAAAGAGATAAAATATATAGATATAAATAGAGACCCAATATTCAGCAACACCTTATTCAGGTACTAGTGGTTCCTATCAAGATATGTATAACTCACCAGGGCCATACCTGGATTGTATCAGTGGCATTATCCAGAGGGCACAGATAATGCAAAACAAAAGTTATCTAGGTACCTCCAATATTCAACACCGTTATCCAGATAACTATCCAGGAAGTTAAAACAGCTGTCCTAATTCTGATACTCAAATAACTTCCAGTGATGAATATCTAGATATAGATTTAAATTCTGTGATTGGCATTTGAATCCAACACTGACTGCAGTGTTTAATTATCAGAGTATGTACTCTATTTTCATAAACACATGCATACACAAGTTTGTGTGTATTTTTATTGGATAAACACTGCAAGACACCACTTTCTTCAAATAAAAACTAGAAATGGTGTAGTAAAGTGTTTCATGCCATCTGATAATGCAGCCATGGAATAGTTCTGAAAAATCTAGAAGGTTCCCTCAGTCTATTACAGAGTTTAGGTGGGATTAGGGGGTAGTATCTTTTTTCTGATTTATCCTGCTAAGAAGAATCCCCATTACAGACAAGAACTTTGTTTTTTCAACAGGCAGGTTGAAATCAGACACACAACTGGAGATTCCCAAATTTTTGCATTGTTAGACAATGAACTAAACAGCAAATATTATATCTTTGCTCTTTTCAAAATCTCACTGTTTATGTTTTCTTCGTACTTGTAAAAATATATTGTATGCATTTTTAGACTTAATTATTGTAAACCACATAGAACTGAATAATTAACATTTGGATTATTTGGGAAATAAGCACCAATAAATAAATAAACATAAGACTACCATAACGGGTCAGACCAATGTTCCATCTAGCCCAGTGTTCTGCTTCCAACAGTGGCCAATCTAGGTCACAAGTACCTGATAGAATCCCAAACAATAGCAAGATTCCATGCTACTGATCCCAGAGTAAGCAGTGGCTTCCCCCATGTCTGTCTCAACAGCAAACTATGGACTTTCCTCAGGAACTTGTCCAAAACCTTTTTAAACCCAGATATGCCAACTGCTGTAACCACATCCTCCGGCAATGAGTTCCAGAGTTTAACTCAAGTGCATTCACTCTGCAGCTCCTCAATACCTCCCAACTCTTATCACTCCCTACATTCCTCCCTGGGAACACCATTCACTGAGTAAATCGCTCTTATCTTCACCCTTCTCCACTGCTAACTCCAGACTCCGTTCCTTTTATCTTGCTGCACCATATGTCTGGAATAGACTTCCTGAGCCGGTATGTCAAGCTCCATCTCTGGCCGTCTTCAAATATAGGCTAAAAGCCCACCTTTTTGATGCTGCTTTTAACTCCTAACCCTTACTCACTTGTTCAGAACTCTTATTTTATCATCCTCACTTTAATATTCCCTTATCTCTTGTTTGTCCTATTTGTCTGTCCTAATTAGATTCTAAGCTCTGTCGAGCAGGGACAGTCTCTTCATGTTCAAATGTACAGCGCTGCGTACGTCTAGTAGCGCTTTAGAAATGATAAGTAGTAGTAGTGAAATCTGCCTTCATGGCTCTTCATAGGATATGAACAATTAAAATTTGGCTGTCAAGTAGTGATCTTAAATTGTTGCTTTATAATTTTGTCATTTGAAAAATGCAATGCTCTTTTACTGATATGCCCTCGCTTTAAATGACTTCAACTCAGAACACTGTGGTCAAGCTTCAAGTAGGAGTGAAAAGGTTCAACCATGTCTCCCCACCATTGGCTTCTCAGCACTAGCTCCCTGTTCTCTACCACATCAAATTTAAGGGGTTTTTTTCTTGATCATTGAGCATTGCACTCTGATCAGCCTGCATATCTCGCAGATCATCTTGTCCCCTTACTTACCCTCCTGAAGTCTTCAGTCATTTCAGGGCTCTACCTTTTGTACTTTTGCCTTCGAGTATTTGGTTTGAGATCTCCCATCATTGCTCATTTGAATTTTTAACTTCTCCTCTTTGGAGCTCCCTTTTACTTTATTTGCAACAGGAGCGTTCCTTCTCCAAATTTAAGGCAGGCCTGAAAATGTGTTTTCACTAGGTATTAGAGCAAGACTTTGAACAGTAGAAGCGTTGGAGACTCTGGTCTGTTGCTTGTTTAGTTTCCATGTTTTTGTTCTTAAATTTTGTAAGCCACCTTGATGTACTCTGGGTTCAAAGCCAGTCAAGCAATTTTTTAATAAATGAAATAAATGTATTTAAAAACCCAACAACTGTACTGAATACCGTTCTCTAAAATCAGTGGTTTTCAATAAAGTCCTCAGAACAAAACCAGGCAGTAAGGTTTTCAAGATATTCACAGTGAATATACATGAGATAGCACATGCAAATTTATCTTCACTATATGGAAATCTTTCTTATGAGTATTCATATGAACATCCTGAAAACCAGTGCTGGGTAAGGAGTATTCTGAGGAATGGGTGGAGAACCACTGTTTGATTAGTGTGGCTTTTACATACTTGAAGCAGACTCAGACTACATTTCTTCCACTATTTACAAATGTCAATATTTTGCTTTTATCCAAGGTTCTTATGCAGCCTATACACTCCAAATTATTTTACTGATTTTTAAGTTGCAAAATCCAAAATCAGATAATCATATTTAAACAAAAGTTCTCTAAATATATTAGGTATCATTTTTCTTCTTATCAAGGCTGAGCTGTTTTGGTTTTCTGTAAAAAGAAATAATGCTGTTACTTCTACTGAAATGTTTACAAAGTTACATCAGTGCAGATTTCAATTCAAAGCATCAGTTTGACAAAAGTTCTTTATTTTGGTAACTGAAATGTGCCAGTACAACAATTTACAGTATCCATCTGAATCACAAGTGGTGCTTACAATCTCTATTATGAGGTTCTTCAATAAACAAGCATCTTCAAATACTTGCAAAATTATTTTCATATTAATAATCTCACTGTTACAACAGCAAACTGCTTCCATCCAAAAAATTGCTTCAGAAATTCTGCAATCTATAGTGCATGTGACTAAAGATTAATGTCCGGGTTTTAAGCAAACTGCTATAAAATATTATTTGAGAGAGATTGCGAGAAGATGATAAATTTGGTTAAGTCTCAAGCTTTTATTTATATCAAGTGATTAGATTCTATTTATGTACACGATATATAATAATCTCATCACTATTGTTTAACAACAGACGTAGCACATCATATTGAAATAGCCCTTTTCCAAAAACAAGGTTGCCAGTCTTTGTCCATTATTGTTGTGCATTTGGATGCTGTCCAGTAGTGCTGTAATTTACCATTTAAAAAGAATGGCCACATAACAGCTAATGGGCCCAGATGGCTCTCAACCACAACAGGCCTAGACCTACCCCAGCTTCCAGAGTTACACTTTGCTTCCTTCCTTCTTCTGTGACTGTTCCATTATCACTAAAGGTAAACAAGAATTTCACACAAAGCAAAGGAAGCTATGCCCAACAACCAACCAAAATCTGCAGATATTTAAAAGTGGCATAGGACATTTTAACATGTAGTTATTTAAAGCTGAGCTGATTCAGTCAATGGACACTCAGTTCTACATCTACGCAGATGATGTGCAGCTACTGATACCCAACGAACCTGACTTACCTACAGCCTTTAATAACTGATTACCTGTCTAACATCAATTCAAGAATAGGCTAAACACAACAAACTTTGCCTGAACTCAAGTAAAACAGAGTTTCTCTGGGTCCCTAACACAAGTGGATACATACCTGACATCAAAATCTCTTTTGGGAGGTATGAACTCTCCCTGAAATCACAAGTCAGGAACCTTGGAATACAGTTAGATTCAACACATACTCTGATTCCCCCAAATTCATGCAACCTTCAAGAGCTACTTCTACTATTTGCGACAGCTATGTTGCCTCTCTCTCCTTACATCGAGAAGGTAAATCTTATCCCAGTTGTTCATGCCATGATAACATCAAGACTGGATTACTGCAATGCACTATACAAGGGTCTGACTACAAAGGGCTTGAACCAGCTCCAGTTGATTCAGAAAGCTGCAGCAAGACTCATAGAAGGTTGCAAGCGACGTGACCACATCATACCATTTTTGCAAAAACTTAATTGGCTACCAGTACAATACAGGGCTAAATTTAAAACTCTGTCTGATCTTCAAGGCCTTTAAAGGAAATGGCCCCAAGTACCCAAGGATGATCCTCTATACACCGCCAAGGACACTAAGGTCCTCTCAAGGACTATCACTAACCACACCCTCTCCAAAAGACATTACATGTGATACCCACAAGCGAGCCTTCTCTGGAGTAGCCCCCACACTCTGGAATGCACTCCCTGAAAGGCTCCACTTAACACAAGACTATCTCTACTTCAGGAAGCAGGTGAAAGCCTTGAATGGAAGAAGTAACTAACTTGTTAGTCTCACTCACACTCACAAGGAGTGACATGGGCTGCACATACTGCAGCAGGACATGTTTATCCACTCCTACCCTAGCTGAGATAATATTTAACCATTTCTGTGACCTCATGTGCAACCTTACTTTCTAACTCTTCTTATTCTCTTACCTATCTATATATTCCATCTTTGCTTATACTCTTCACTATCAATTAAAATGTTCTATTACGTATTGTGTTGACATGCCATACTATGCCATACTTTGTATTGTTATTTGAGTATTTTTACTGCTGTAAGTGCCTATTGTTAATGTTTGATCTATTCTTACTGTACACTGCCTCGAGTGAATTCCTTCAAAAGGACGGTAAATAAATTCTAATACATAAATAAATAAATATGTAGTATTACTGGTCAGCATGAAACCATACAATGTTAATATTAAGCACCAGTTTTAAGAGGTATTAGCAATAATGATAACTCTGCCCACCTTTTTCTAAGTGTGGATTCACAAACCTTCACAACTCTGATGACTTCCTTAGCAGTGCGTCGGAATTCATGCATTCTGGCTGCAACTAGAAGGGCTACAGAAAGAACAAGCAATAGTAATGTTAGAATGAGCATGAGTTTAAAAAAGGCCCAACCTGCTATCAGTCACACAAATGCCACTAGTTGGAATAAGTACCTAGTAATAAGTGTTGTCCATTATAAACGCTTGTGATTACTGCAAGCTAACATGTGTTAGAAGCCAGTGTTTTAAAATAAATTGAGTGCAGTACCTAAATTTTATACAGAAATATCATGGATGTGATTGGGAATACCTTTTGAAGGAAATATTATGCCTTATCTGATAATTTTCTTTTCTTTAGTCAGCAAAACTGTTCTGCACAAATGGGTTGTTATCTATTCCTACCACCAGGAGAAGATAGAGAAAAGACTGAATTCTACCAGTGAAATTACTGGTATAAACTGTGGTGCACCCTGGAAGATTCCAGTATGCATCTGCCCAAGCAAGGTCCCTGCCTAACGAACCCATGCCCCATCAACCACTGCAACTGCAACAAGCGAGCAAAACACCACAAAGTGGAACTTATTACCCCACATATACCACGGAAAAGCCAAATCTAGCTACAAATAATTTTTTTTTTGTGCTGAGCAACTGAGAGAACACAGTGCACAAGATTAGGATCTCAAGTGAGCCAATTCACAAAAAGGCTCCAATTTAAATGGGGAAAAGGACCCCAGCAAGCAAACTAATGGTTCCTTTTTCTTTCATTGGTCCTAAAACCCGCCAGTTCTTCTCTGTTGTTTCCAGCATATGTATAACACAGACCATATCCAGAACCCTGGGCCAAGGTCTTCCAAAGGAGGGACTGCAGAACGGTTTTGCTGCCTAAAGAAAAGCATCAGGTAAAGCATAATTTCTCCTTTTTCAGCATCAGCTCAATCGCTGTGCACAAATGGGATGTACCAAAGCAGATGCTACTGGGTGGGGGAAGACAAGCCCCCCTCCCCTGAATGACAACCCTGCCAAACTCTGACTAGGCTCTGGCCAGCATGTCCAACCTGTGATGTTCAAAAATGAATGAAGCGACGACCATGTTACCGCCCTACAAATCTCCTCAGGGGACACTGCCCAGGTCTCCGCCCGAGCCCTGGAAGAGTAGGCCTTCAGCCCCTGAGGAACCAGTCTATTCTTGCTGATGTTGGCAGATTCAATAGCCACCTTAATCCACATCACAATGAAGGTCAAGGCCTCTTAACCCTTTCAAGGGCCAGAAAAGCACAAAAAAGTGATTGGAGAGAAGAAACTCACTCGTCTCCTTCAGGTACCGGAAAAGAGACCTCTTGACACCCAGCCAGTGAAGCGTTCTATCTGTGGCCACCGAATCCCCCTTCACAAAGAAGGGCAAGCAAATCTCCAGATACACATGGAACAGAGAAACCACCTTCAGCAGAAAGGAGGGAACCATCTGCAAAGACAAGGAATCCTCCAAAAAGGACAAATAAGGGCCATAACATAAAACAGACTGAAGTTCTGAGAAGTAATGGCCACCAAAAACACCACCTTAATTGTGAGTCCTTAATGGAGGCCGAATGCAAAGGCTCAAACAGAGCCTCAGACAGCCCCCCCTGAGCACCAGATGAGGTCCCATGACAGAAAAGAAGTCCAAAGCGGAGGGCGCACATATGCCACTCCCTTCAGAAACTGCACTACCTCTCTATGCAAGGCCAGAAAGATGCCATTCACTTTCCCCAAAAACTGGAGAGTACTGCCACCTAAACCTTCAAAGAGATCAAGGCCAACCCTTGGTCCAGGCCCTGCTGCAAGAATCCCCAAATTTCGGTGAACCTGAGCCCTCCAAGGTGACAACACGTGCTCTGTTAATATGGATCTTGTAGGACATGCTGGACATGGCTATAGGACCATATCACAGGCTGAACAATAGTCTGTCAGACTGTGTGTTGAACTAGGCCTCAAAAGGTTACAAGGACAAACTGAAAGATGCTTGCAATTGTACTTTTACAAGAAATGCTTATGTGACAGATGGGCATTTACCAGAAATGCTCATGAGACAGTTGGTCTGTTTTAGGCCTTGGAATAGTAGATAATGAGGAAGTAGAAGTGTTTTGCAAGCACTATGCAAAGAAACAGAAATATGATTTCATTAGAAAATAGTTTATAGACCCAGCTAATTTTTTATAGTCCAACAGGTGGTAGGGAGTAAACGAAACCTGTGGTAAGAATAAACAGAACATGTGGTTATGAGGACATTGATATCGCAAATAAGAATGACCCTAACGACCTGCTAATAGGTGAATTTACTGTAAATGTCAGATTGAGCAAGATTTGGTCACTAACAGTAAATAAGTGCTGAATTATGGAAAATCACTAATGCTGAGAAAGTATTTTGATAATGCTGAGATAAAGGTTTTTAATATTAGGTACATTTGTAATTAACAGAAATAAGTATGACGTAAATGCATATGATTTGAAGGGTATATAACTGACAGCTGAAATCATTAAAGATTAGAGAAGTAATACTGTGGATCAGCCTTTTGCGTCCAGTTTACTACTTTCTATGAGAAAAAGCTTGTGGACTGTCTTGATTGATTAACTCTGATTTGATGTAGTACCTGAACTGAAACAATCACATGCCAGTGTAACCCTAATTGGTAAGTTTAAATAAAATGCTTATTCTCATATAAATAACAGCCTTCTGAGTCTGACTCTCCTTATTTTAGTAACTTATAAAGCAGTTTTATTTGTAACAATGTGACAGTGGTGGACACTGATAGCATTTAGATAATTCTGTGTTTATGTTACCTGAAGGAGGTCAGACAAGTTGGAGTCTATTCAGCTCCCCACAGCAGGACTCAAAAACATGCCAGACCCTGACATAGGCTAGGAAAGTAGAGGACTTTCAGGAATGAAGCAGTGTACAAATCACTGCGGTAGAGTACCCCCACTTCTCCAAACGTCTCCTTTCAATGGCCAAACCATTGATGTATGCCACAGCCGTGGCATTGTCCAATATCACTCTGACCACCTTGCCTTCTAACAGTGGCCAAAATTCCAGGAACGGGACGGGCTCTGAGGAGTAACCCCTCTCTATCGCCTCCAGGACCCACTGATCAGAGGTGATGCAGGCCCACTCGTCCCAGAAGAGGAACATTCTGCCCCCCATCAGGACATCCAAGGGACCTGGTGCACCCTCACTGGGTGGGCTGGGCAGGTGATGCTCCTCCAGAGGAGCTGACATCACCGGACTTGCAAAAACCACAAAAGGAGCCCTGTCTGAGGGGTTTGCCCTGACTCCCTCTCCCCCCACTTGAGCTGTGAACACTGCAAGATCAAAAGCAACCCGCCCCTTTGGAATGCCCCTTAGAAACCAAGGTGCGCTGTGCCCCCTTCTGAGAAAGAGTAGGGAATCTGACAGGATGAGTCTTCCCCATATCCTTCCCCAACTTCTTGAGGTCCTTGCCAAAGAGCAAGTGCCCCCTAAAAAGTTACTGGCTCAACTTCTTGGAGGCTGCATCCGCCTTCCAGTGTCAGAGCCACAGCCACCAGCGCCCCACCACCAAAGTGGCCAGCGAGCAGGAAGCAAGGCAGACCAGACTGTAAAAAAAATGTCTGCTAAAAAGGCTGCTCCAGACTCCAAGCGCGCCACCTCTGAGGACTCTGGGACTGCTGCAACCACCACTGCTTGGCCGGCACGATGTAGCCCTCGCAGATAGCCACCTGGATGCCCCAACCAAAAAAGTTGCTGCTCCACTTTCTTACTGTGGTACTCCTTGAGGGCAGAACACCTGTGAACCGAGTTCCTTCACAGGCTCAGTGGGCAGGGGACACTCTACATCAGAATCTGGAGGGGACAGGGAGTCAGAGGACGTCAAAGAGGACTTCCAAATTCCCACATCTGCCCCAGAAGGCACCGGCACCTCCAGAGGCACGCCTTCTGCCCTGCACTATTTGGCGCCCAGAGTGCCCCCTCCCTCGAAGAGGAAGTCCCACTGTGTGCAAACAGGGCCTGCTTGACCAGAGCCAAAATCTACCCAGGGCCCCTAGGGTCCCCCACCAGGCTTCCCAACAGAAGGGCCCAAGAACCCCACACTACCTCAACCCCAGAGCTAAATGGAACAGGTTTCTGCTGGATTAAAACAGCTGCAGGAGAAACCTATGAAGAGAAAATGGCCATGGTTTCCGCCAGAGACATCGGAACTTTGCTTCCAATGCCTTGGGAGGAGAGGCACAGGCGGACCCCACAGGGTCCCCTCTCCCCCCCCCCCCCCCCCCGGGTCGTTTCTGAAGTTGGAAACAGCCCATTGCAATTGGGACAAACAGAATTAGCAGCTGTACAAAGCTGCCAGCCTTTGCAGGAGCCACAGTGGCTGCCCGCCAGCATTCCCAACTGCGTGGAAGGCAAGGGGGGGGGCTGCGGAGCTTCAGGGGGGCAGCCCTGATGCTCCCCTAGGGTGCTAATTGGGAAAATCCCTCTCTCGCAAGTAAAAAAGGGATTTTCCCCAATTGAGCTCTGTGGTTTTTTTTTTTTGTTTTTTTTTACACAGCTCTTAAAGCTGCAGTAGCAGCAAAGGTCAGTTCTATTCCTTAACACAGGGAAGAGCTGACTCCAAAAAAATTTTTTTTAAAGGAACCTGAAGTTGCAGAGGAGCCCAAGGGGAGTCCGCCCCACAGGGATGCCAGGGCAAGGCAGAGGTGGGGGGATGGGGACCCACACTTCTGAGAAAGATCCCAGGGTACCGAGCCTGAAGATGCAACCAGTAACACTATCAACTGTGAACTGGGGGCTGCAGAGCCAAACTCCACGCTTGACTAGACACAGAACAAATCTGTAAGCCTAGAAACACCCCTTAGACTCAACCATACTGTGTGGTTGTGACCAGTAAAGTAGGTAGCTAGGCCAGAGACTCGGGGGCACAGAACAGCAACATACCGTCTTACTAGAAGGTAGAGTAAAATACTGGAATCTTCCAGGAGGCACCACAGCTTATACCGGTGTCACTGGTAGAATTCAGTCTTTTCTCTACTTCCACCTGCTGGTAGCTGTATTTTATTAGTATGTAAACCGATTTGTTCTGTGTGCCAGCTAAAGTGGTATAGTAAGTGTAAATAAAGAATTACAACACATTTGTGCAGAATGGTTGAGCTGACGCTGAGAAAATAAAATTTGTCTTAAATAAAACTGCTAGATATTGGAACATTTCTCAGGTGACACTACACTGTTTAAAAATTTACCACATGCAACATTTTTATCCCCACTTGCTGAAGTTCAATTTGTTATGTTAAATTAGATACGCATGATCAAGAAACTAGTGTTTCAAGTCAGGTATTTATGAATATGAACCCTGATTTACTGCCACCTGTCAAACACAGGCAAGTACAGTTGTACGAGCACAAGACATGCCATGTTGGGTCAGATTAAAAGGCCCATCAAACCTAGCATCCTTCAATAGTTGCCAGCCTAGCATATTTCAAAATTATTTCTTGAGGTTCCCTCCCATTCCAAGCTCTGCTCGACTAATAGTTATTTATGGACTTCTCTAGAAATTTGTCCAACTTTCTTTTAAACCAACCTATGTTAAATGCCTTGACTACATCCTCTTGAAATATATTTAACAATTTGATTTTTCATTGAGTGAAAACACATTTTCTCCTATTTGTTTTAAATCTGCCACTTGTTAGTTTCACAGAGGGTCTCCTAGTCCCAATACTGTCTGAATGCATCAATAACCATTCCTCATTTACCTATTTCACATCAACCATTATTTTGTAAGCCACTATCATATCCCCTCTGTCATCTCTCCCAAGCTGAAGAGCCATAATCTTTTCAACTTCTCTTCCCAGGGGTGTTATTCTATCCCTTTTATTGTTTTTGTTCTTCTCCATTCCTTTTCCAGTTCAACTATATATATTTTTTTGAGATAAGATGATTGGAATGTCAAACAATAGTCAAGATGAAGTTGCATCATGAATCTATAGAGATGCACTGTTTTATTATTCATTCTTTTCTAAAAAAAATTCCTAATTTTCCATTTATTTCTTGATATCAGCTATGCACTGAGATGATGATTTCAAGGAACTGTCCACAATAACTCCAAGGTCCTTTTCCCGAATGGTGACTCCTAATGTGGAACCTAACATATATGTAAAAAAAAAGTGCATCAATTTGCACTTGCCCAGATTAGAGAAAAGGAAAGGGGATAGAATTTGATATACTGCCTTTCTGTGGTTACAATCAAAGCGGTTTACATATTATATACAGGTACAGTGCACTCCATTTAAGTGCAAGTTGGATAAGCGCATGCTCTGTTTAACTGCATGCCGTATTTCGGTCCCATTTTTGGCGCCATCAATTTCTATGGGGACAAACTTCGGTTTAGCGCACCACTGATAAGTGCAAGATTCGCTTATATGCATGGTTTAAGACCGCCCCTCTGCAGGAAAGACTCCGCATAAGCGCGCGCACGAAATACGGAAGCCGATTGGCGCATGACAACCAACGAGATTTCAGATTTACTGCCCCTTTAACTGCCACAGGCAGAATAAGTGAAAGAATGTTGTTAGAGTGTACACTGGGGTCATCATCGTCGCGCAACTGTAAGACTAACACTGGCTGAACGAATAGAAGTTCTTAAAAAATTAGAAAACAAACAAAGTCAAGCATCTATTGCTAAAGAATATGGTGTCAATCCCAGTCAAATTTCACATATCTTGAAGCAGAAAGACCAGCTTCTGGAAGACTGGCAAAACAATACAAATCCACAACGGAAACGAACATGGGCGGGAAAAGTTGAGGAGGTAGAAGATGCTCTTCTTCGATGGTTTTCTCAAGTCAGGAGCAGACAAGTTTCCTGTCAGTGGTCCACTGCTTATGGAGAAAGCTAATCAGCTAGCTGAAAGTCTTGGACTAACTGAATTCAAATCCACTGTTGGATGGTTGGAAAGATGGAAGGAGAGGAACAACATAAAATTCAAGGAACAGCATGGTGAAAAACAAGATACTGATGACTTTGGTGCTGAAAATTGGGTTGTTTCAGTTCTTCCTACCATCTTGAATGAGTTTGCACCTCATGACATTTTTAATGCTGACGATAACAGATTCTACTGGTGAGTGATTCCTGATGGAACACTTGCATTCAAAATCTACAGGAGGTAAAACGTCGAAGGACCGACTGATGATCCTCCTTTGCTGCAATATGGATGGGAGTGAGAAGTTGGAACCAGTCATCATTGGAAAGAGCAAACAGCCCTGTTGCTTCAAGAATGTTAAGTGACTTCCTGTGTCATACGAGGCTAATGCAAATTCATGGATGACTGGGGAAATTTGGAAGCAGTGGCTAAAGAAGTTAGACACTAGAATGCGGGCACAAACGCGTCAGATTTTGTTGCTTTGTGATAATTGTGTTGCACACAGGGATGATGTCAGGCTGTCTAACGTCAAGGTGGTCCAAACAACATTATCGGGCTCTTGTGCTACGTTGTCTGATGAGCGTTATGGATGACCAGACTGGCAAGGATAAACGTGCTGTTGAACTGGCTTGTAATCTATCACTGTTGGATTCCCTACATATGCAGAAAGATGCCTGGAATCATGTTACACAGGCAACCATTGTGAACTGCTACAAGCGGGCAAGCTTTGTTAAGAACATGGAGAGGGACGAAACAGATGCAGCTGTTGCAAACTCGTCAGATGAAGAGGCTATTGACATCCCAGCCTGTGTTACTGAAGAGGAGTTTCATCATTACGTAGCTGTTGATTACGATCTACAAACAGCTGACGATAGCACTGATGTCCAGATATGTGCCTACACGCAGGCAACGGCTGATGATAAAACAGATGATGAAATGAGCAGCAAGGCACATGCTCACGAAATTCAACAACCTCCTGTCACTTTTGCAAGAGCGCTGGAGAGTCTCAACACCATGCGGGCCTATCTGGAGGCCACTGGATGTCAGTGCTATGACAGTTTTTACCATCTGGCAGACGTAGTCTATGGAACTCACAGACACAAGAGTGTACAGAGGACTATGACTGATTACTTCAAGTAAGCTTAACGTCAGTTAACGGAGACTGTATACTGTACGTATAATAAACAGTACTGTACATATGTTCATCAGATGTCAAGCTTCTTTGTGTCACAACGGTTAAGTGCACACTCCGGTTAACTGCATGTTTTTCTTTGGTCCCAGACCCTTGCACTTAAGCGGATTGCACTGTACTTATTTTTAACCTGCGGCAACAGAGAGTTCAGTGACTTGCCCAGAGTCACAAGGAACTGCAGTGGGAATCAAACATCTCCCCTTATTCTCAGGCCACTCCTCTACTCTTTCATCTACCTCTAACTCTGAGAACCCTGCCTCAAGTACTCTAGTTGCCAATTCTATGTTGAGCAAAATAGTGGTCAAGCCATGGCCCCAGTGACCCAACCCATTCTGCAGCCTATGTTTTAACTACTTTGAATATTTGTGTCATCTGCAAAGTTGTTATACTAGAGCTCTCTTCCATAATCCTGTAATTGTAGCCCTGAGTGGACTCCTGTCCTCTTCCCCACTGCCCCCAGGACCTGCTAGTGCTATATCTGCAACATCACAGCCTTGACTGGCCCAGGGAGCAGAAGACCTGACCCAGCAGTAAAATCCAGGTCCCCCCCACCCATAAAAAGTACAGAGTACTGCCACAAAGTCAGTGGGCTGACCACAAAGTGTTAAATTTAAATCAAGTGAAGGAGTAGTCTAGTGGTTAGTGCAGTGGCCTGAGAACCTGGGTTCAACTACCACTGCAGATCCCTGTGATTCTGGGCAAGTCACTTAACTATCCATTGTCCCACATACAAAATAAGTACCTGTATATATGTAAACCACTTTGATTGTAACCACAGAAAGGAAGTGTATCAAGTCCCATCCCCTTTCTCTTAATAGCAAGTGATTTGTGCAGCACTCAGTTAAGGACATGGCTTTGATTTCAGCTCAAGTGAGAAATAAGTGATTTTAAAGGAGAATATCATCTCATTCAAAGTCTTGCATTGTTTCATATATTTGTCTTCCCCTCAGATCTTTCCAGCAATGGAATCCTATGCTAATTTAAGTAATCTTCAACATGAACAATCTCAGTGTTCTTATATATTCAGTGAAATGTGTTTTGATCACTAAATTTTCGGTTTGCTTCAAAGGTACAGAGAAGGGGGACAAAAATGATAAAGGGGATAGGACGACTTCCCTATGAGGAAAGGCTAAAGCTGCTAGGGCTCTTCAGCTTGGAGAAAAGATGGCTGAGGGGAGGTATGACAGAGGTCTATAAAATAATGAGTGGAGTGGGTAGACATGAATAGTCTGTTTACTCTTTCCAAAAAAATACTAGGACTAGGGAGCACGCAATAAAGCTATAAAGTAGTAAATTTAAAATGAATCAGAAAAAAATTTTCTTCACTCAGTGTGTAATTAAACTCTGGAATTTGTTGCCAGAGAAAGTAGTAAAAGCCGTTAGCTTAGCGGGGTTTAAAAAAAGGTTTGGATTGCTTCCTAAAGGAAAAGTCCATAGACCATTATTAAAACGGACTTGGGGAAAATCCACTGCTTATTTCTAGGATAAGCAGCACAAAATGTATTGTACTGTTCTGGGATCTTGACAGGTACTTGTAACCTGGTTTGGCCACTGTCGGAAACAGAATGCTGGAATTGAAGGACCTTCAGTCTGTCCCAGTATGGCAATACTTACGTACCTCAAATGAGATTGGGTAAACTAGAATCCATGCATTAAATTCAGTCTTTAGCAGGGTGAGCCCATCACTATGGAACCAGCTGCCTCTAGAAGTAAACAACCTACTTATTTGTGATTCTGTAACTTGCTCAAAGTCTGTATTTCTGAACAAGCTTTTGAGGGTCAACAAACATCCACTGAGGGGGCAGCTATTTTGATTCATTTTCTGGAGTCTGGTTTAGTGAAGTGTGATGGGGAGGGGAATGTGGGTTTCAATATTTTAACCATCAAAAATGCTTTCAATTGATTATGTGCATTGTATTAATTATTTTAAGACATTTTGATGTTACTGCTAAATGCTGGCTTATCAATTTAAAATTAATAATATTAAAATGTTGAAGTTATAAGACTTATGGTCAGAGGCAGCAAGACAGCCTGAACTGAGTGGTTCTAATTTGCAATTCTGTGTCATTCTGCTAGGTTACATATTCTGAAGCTTTATTTTCAATAAGTGCAGTTCTATAAAAATCACTCCAATTAACCATTAGTGGACGATTTGTAAAAATCAACTCAAGAGGAGACACTGCTGCATCTGCGTGTGTTTCTGCAGTTTCTGTAAACTTTGCACAGATAGGAACTGTGAGGGTGTTTATAGAACACTGCCCCTTACCTTTCCGAACAGTCCCCCGGTAGTCTGAACCACCTTAAAACCACTAGTCCTGCCCAGAAAGCCAGTGAGACAAAAGGGGTGGAGCCAAAAGGTCAGGAAGCAAGAAATATACAAGGCAGGGACAGAGTAGAGCTGAGTCCAAGGAGGTTAGATTGAGAATAAGAAATGGCATGACGTCAAAATGTTGAAGCCAATTAGATTTGTATGTTTCCTCTCCCCTGCACAGCCATCATCCACGTACACTCAAAAAAAGCAAACAAACCTATAAGCTGCTGCATCACGTTGTCGCTCTTTATCGTTGGTAATATTTTTATTTAATCTCACTTATATTTTCAAACATGCCAGCTTGTGCAGTATACGGATGTACACAGAGGACGTATAACAACAGAATAACTTTTCATAGGTAGAGTAGTAATTTGTTATAAATCGTAATCAGCGTATCATTTGGAGGGGCTAGTTGGGAAGGCTTATTTTCAAAGTACAGAAACCTATGGAATTTTGTAAGTCTAAGTGCTTTGAAAATACGCCTTATAGGGACATCCTAGCAAGTGTTATATTCGTGCACAGATTGCTTTCTCCTGGTAAAGGGCCACTAAAACAGATGACGTTATGAGAATTTGATGCTCAACATTCAGTTCCTATATAACTATTTACTAATATATTACATTTATATCTACATTAAACATGAATTAGGTTGAAACCTGGGAGCATTATAATATTTTTTTTCTCGTGCCTAGATCAAAAGAGAAAGATAGTTTGTTGTAACTTGCTCCCTTTGGTTTGTGGAATACAGTAGTATATTATAAAAATGCACTTAATATTATTACTACTATTTAAAAACTGAATGAGGGCAGAGCTACCTTCATGCAGAAGTTCAGAGTCAATCTAAATGTGCTAACAGTTCTGTGATCTATACATTTTCCAGTTCTGTGATCTATATTTATTTCTTCAAGTCTGTTTGGTTGTAAAAGACTGTTTTGTTTTGTTTTGGGGGGGGGGGGGGGGTTAATCTTCGTCTCCCAGCTGTGTGTTTATATATAGATGAGTCCCGGGAATAATGATGGCTAAGGGAAAGCAGCAGTATGGCATTTATGTTTTCCAAATGGTGATGCATAGGTTGATGGAATGTCCTTGTTGTAAGACCAGAGTAAATCATTTCTTAGCTTCTTCTTTAAAATTAATCAAAGAGGAACAAATCTAGTTGAGGGAAAATGAGTCAGCATGAGCTCAGCAAACAAAATCTAGCCTTAAAACTATTAGCTGGTTGATATTCAGCAGAAGTTAACCAAGTCAATGTCAAACTTCCTAATATGATTTGATAACAGCATATTTTTCAGTTACTACCCAAATGTGAACACAATTATAATGCTAATTAATACGTTTTGGATGTTACTGAATTCTATTAGTCTGTCTGACTGTATTTCTGGTTTTGGCACAGTATAGGTCATCACAAGGACAAAATATAAGAAAACCAATGGACTGCATTAGGGGCTGTTAATATATGGCCTAGCTTTGGATCTACCACTGGAATAGTGAGGGCCAAGGCTATGAAGCCTAAGATAACTAAAGTACTGACTAGGCCAAATATCTGTAAAAAGCAGGTCTGAACCATGAGTTCTGACACAAACTGGTACAGCTGTCACTTTAAATCAGATGAACAAAATGGAGTCTATGAGTTTTGTATAAAAGGCAGCAGAGGTTATACAGGGTTATACAGAGTTCTTAAGATGGTGTGAAAAGTATGTGAAAACTATTGCAACAGGGAACAGGTGTCTCAGAAATGAGATGTGAAAAAAAGAACTTGTTCCCAAAACATACTGATAAGCCCGCGTGGGAACGTATCATCTCAGAAATTGAGAGCTAGGTTTCCCACCATTGACTTCTATGGAGAGGTTGTGTATAAAAGAGGGGACAATCTGCCATAGCTTTGGTGTCTGCCCCAACGCTTATCTCAGACGGCGAAGCTCTGTCCGATTGTACCAAGAATCTGTCTGCTGAATGTACCTGATTAAAGTCTGATGTCTGTATTTGTACCAACTTGAAGACTTGTCTTTGGGTAAGAAATAAAATGTATCTATCTATTTAAACCTATCTCTGTCTTTATTCTATCTTCTCTTTACCTTACATTTAGTTTACAAGGCAGATCACATACACTCAGTTTCTGGAGAAACTTAGACAGAATTTTAATGAGCATTATCTGGGAACATAAATGGCACAGAGTATACCTAGATCCAGGAAGACAGAAAGCAGTAGTTATGGGAATTAGAATTCTATTACAGCCCCTAATGCAAACCCAGAGCAGACCTCCTTGTGATTGGGTGACAATGGAGGTTGGAGAAACCATGCAGAACCTGTTATGTAAAATAGGTATCTTTAGTCCCCCGTGTGATCTGGAGTCAGAAAGAGGTCCAAGAGGGGGAAATTAAAACAGGGCTTACAGCCAATTTAGTTATATTTAAAAAATGAGAGATCTGCATGAAAGAAAATATTTATTTTTATTTTGACTTATGAAAACCACTTGTCCCTGAAACACGCTCAAAACACAATAATCCATTTGTACACAAGAGAAGAGGTGAAGATGTGATTCCGTGTGCCCCAATAAAATGAAAGTTTAATTTTACTTCCAATCTCTTGATAACACCAGGTTTCCCAAGGCAGATTACAACAACAGTTAAGATGAACCCATCAGTATACAGGATATCCTCACTGAAATTTGGCCATATATTACTGTATTGAACAGTATAGAAAAATGAGAATAAATACAACCTTCATTAGTGCTGTTTCTACCAGCTACAATAATTTATGAAGCTGTTTTAGCGATATTCAGTTTTTATTTGCTATGTGATATTCAGTTTTTATTTGATATTTATATCTACATATGGGAAGCTTTCAAATAAATTCAAAAGCTGTCACGTCTGTGGCAGTGACCACCCTCAGACTTACCTTATTTCTGGGGGTCAGCGTCTAAGCTGGATTCTGCCTATCCTTTCTGGAGTAGTTTTCCTTCTGTGTGCTGGCTGCTTCCAGCATGGCTCTAATTACTCCACTGTACTGCACCTGGGGGTCCTGCCTGAGTTAGCTCTACCTCTGTCTCCAGCCTGGCTCAATTTGCTCCTCTGTGCTGCACCTAGGTATTCTAAGTCTCTCTATGTTCTGTGTGCGCTCTGCCTGCTCCTTGGTTTGTGCTCCTCTCACCCACTGGTGGCCAGAGCCATTGGCTGCCATAGTTTGTCTTACTGTTCCTACCCGTTCCAGACTTTAGCCCAGACTGGTCCGGTTCTTCCAGGCTGCCGGACTTGTCTCTCTTGTTTGTGCTTGGACAGCCTCCGTAGTTGCTTACTGATGGCTGCAGCTGCTCCTCGGGTGTTGGAAGGGCTTTATTAATCACTTAGAGACTGCAGTCTTTGCCTTTGCATCGTCTAAGGTCCCTGGTATGTTAGAGTGCTCTGTGCACTGCTACCTTGTCCAGTTCAGTGTGAGTTTCTAGCTTGTTACTAGTAGCTTGGGCATAGCTTTTCTTGTTGGCTTGTGTACAGCTTTACTAGTTCTCTGGTGTGTTGTGTGAGTTCCTAGCGTGTGACTAGTTAGCTTGGGCATAGCTTTGCTTGTTAGCTTGTGTACAACTTTACTAGTTCTCTGGTGTGTTGTGTGAGTTCCTAGCGTGTGACTAGTTAGCTTGGGCATAGCTTTGCTTGTTAGCTTGTGTACAGCTTTACTAGTTCTCCTGTGTTCTGCTTAGTGTGAGTTTCTAGCTTGTGACTAGTTAGCTTGGGCATAGCTTTCTTGTTAGCTTGTGTACAGCTTTACTAGTTTTCTTGTGTTTAGCTTTCTGGTTTCCCCATGTGTGTTTTCCTTTGCTTCTGGAGCTTCAGCCCTAGTCCTGTCCGCTGCCAGTACTCCTTGCTACTGGAGCTCCAGCCACAGTCTTGCTACTTGACCTGACCATTGCCTGAATCTGACTACTCTCTGCCTGCTGCCTGACCCGACTACTGCCTGAACCCGGATATTCTCTGCCTGTGGCCAGACCTGACTATTGCCGGAACCCGGACATTCCCTGCCTGTCTGCCTTGCTTTCGCCTAGATGCCTGGGGGCACTTCTGTATCCTGATTCCTGTTGTTCCTGCTTGCTA
Source organism: Microcaecilia unicolor (assembly GCF_901765095.1). Taxonomy (NCBI): domain Eukaryota; kingdom Metazoa; phylum Chordata; class Amphibia; order Gymnophiona; family Siphonopidae; genus Microcaecilia; species Microcaecilia unicolor. The sequence continues at coordinate 181,516,059 of NC_044039.1, read as the reverse complement.
GTTCCAGTTCCGGTTTTTCTGTAAGCCCTGCCGGCTGCCCGAACCTGAGGGCTCAACCCTCAGGGAACGGTGGCTAAGCGTAGGTGAAGCTTAGGTCCAGTGTGTTCCTGTCCAGCGGGTTCCGGTCCCGTGTGTTCCAGTCCAGTGGGCTCCACTCCAGTGTGTACCAGTCCAGTGCGCACCCGTCTGGTGCGTTCCAGTCCTACGTATTCCAGTGCAGAACTCCAGTCCGGGGTCCCAGTCCAGCCTTGCCTCGTCTCTGCTTTGAAGGTGACCTTGCCTGCCACTGCCGCTCCTCGGCAGTGGTCCAAGGGCTCACAAACCCAGTGCTTCCAGGGAAGAAGCCTGACAAAAGCTGTCAAATAAGTTTAAAAAAATCTTTTGTCTTCCACCTTTTAAGGCACTGCCTATCCAACTGGAACAGCTTTTGACTTTTTACAGATGGTCCACGCATAGGCAGTGTTATTTCTAATAATCTTTTGCTATTGTTTTCAGGTGGCCCAGGGAAGGAAGAACTGAAGCCCCAGCATATGCTTTTACAACATACATTTAGCTACATATGGTGACCTGTCTGAGGTAAGCCAACCTTTTGATTTGAAGACTTAGAAGCCTTGCTCTAAGGTCTGGCTGGAGCCAGACATGGAAACCTAGCGAGAAGCTTAAAAACTGTGTTCGGGGCATGGCAGACACATGCCATGGACTGTGGTTTAGGCCCTGTCAGCCACAGTCTCATGTTGAGATTTTTCACAGAATTAAAGAGACTTTACCTGATCCTGTAAATTAACAGGCTTCAGGATTACGTGAATAAAGTGCTTGCCTTACTTTACAACTTTGTCCGGCTGTGTTATTTTGAAGGTCTGCCCTCAACCCTCGCTCACAGTATCACAGGAACCTTATAGCCCACCTTTGGTAGAAGCTTTTGTCAGGCTTCTTCCCTGGAAGCACTGGGTTTGTGAGCCCTTGGACCACTCAGCTGTTTATCACATATGGTATCCTTTGCCTTTAAGGGGCTCTGTACATCTGCATACTTGTTTATTCACACCAGTGCCAATATAACTGAGCCAGGGTCATTTTTTTTTTTTTTTTGGGTGGGGGGAACAATCAAAAACAAAATGTCATCTCCATGAAAAATGAGTTACCATAGACTTGCAAATTACAGTTTGATCAGATTCTATATACAGAATAATGAGCAGTAGCCGCATTGTACTATGAAAATGGGATGAGCTAACTTAGCCCTTCAGTGTAAAGCTGTTTACGACCCTAACTCTTTACTTTCCTTATACCCTATTTTACCATATCAGTTGCCATCTCAGAGGCTTTCCCTAAACCTAACAGTGGGAACATGTGATCACCTCCTAGGCAACTGTAAATGCCCAAAAGAGTGAAGTGGCTTTATCTAGAGAGAAAAAGGTCCTGACTACTTACTCCTGTACCATCACCACCAGTCTTTATGCTAAAGATGCTTCCATATACTGACTGCCAGATGGCAGAAGGACATTGAATTCCAGATGCTTTTTTTTTTTTCTTAACTCAGAATATTTGTTCATTTGCTTTACATACCTGCACCACAAAGTCCTGAGGGCCGGCGTCCTGTGTGCATCCAGTCTCTCTTCATCCTCTGTAATAGTCTTAGAGCTGTCATTGACACTTCATGGTTCTTATCCCCAAATTCTAACATATGTGCAAATCGAGGAATATACAAACATGGGTCTGCAATAAAACAAGTTACATTCTTTTAAAAATTCATGACCACTATTTTATTTTAGTTCAATATTTTTTATTTTAAATTACAATGTAGAAACAGCAACAGCTCAAAATATGAAAACTCCCTCTTTCCCTGATTACAGCAGGCAAAAAACAGCACAAGCCACCAACCTGAACATTAAAACTCTGTCTTTATAGATTTCATGATTGTTTCACTCTCTATTAAGAACCTATATATTTACTTCATTCATATAAAGAAAACAGTCATATTCCTAACGGATGAAGAAACTCTTCCAGCACGGCATGTTTCAATATTTAAAATAGGGTATTGAAATGTTATTAACTTTTGAGATTGTAACCCTCTGGAAATGAGGAAAATACTGCCATGTAGTAACATTGATATAACTTCTGTTAATAATTAGGCATAAGTTGGTCAACATAGAAATATAATTAGTACTTGGACAAACATTATAAGTCCTCTACAAAAACATTTTTAATAACACGACAATAATAATAAACATGGTGAAAAACTGCCACACTGTTTCATTACTTTCATTATTCACAGAGGGTTTTTTAAAAAGCATGCTGCTCACCTGTAAGAAGTGCTTTCTATAACCAGCAGGAATTATTAGGCACACAAGTGGATGCATCTTTATCATCAGTATGGAACAGCTCTCCCAGTTCTCAGAACTTAAGGTAAGATTCTGAGAATGTGCAGCCCTTCCTGTGAATAGCATTCTCTTTTCCTCAGCTGGATCTGTAGCTCAAAAATTTATACAACTCTCACAAAGTTGGGAGGGATTGTGTGACAGATCAATCCCGCTGACTGTGAAAAACATCTTATACAAGTGAACTGAACAATACTTTCTCCATTGACAAGAGTTTGACTTCTAGGATCAGGTTTGCCCAACTGTGAACTACAAGTTGATACCGAAAGAACAGCCAGTATAGCTCAACCAAATGCACAGTCTCTTACTATGGACTCCTCCAAGCAGCAATGAGCGATAAATGGCGCCTTGCGAACAGTATCCAGCAGAGCTACAGTAGCTGCAGTGGCTTTCATCTAATGAGATTTTATGTTAATATTTAGAGGAGCACCATTTGATCCATAAAAGAATTGAATGCAGAATGCTAGCCAATTTGCTAAAGTTTGCTTGACGACAAATGCCTCTATTAAGATCAAAAGGAGAGAAAGAGTTGCATAGATTTCTGATTCTGTTAGAGACAGTGAGAGCCTGTAATGCAGAGAGTATGAAAGGCTCTCTCACATGGATTATTTTAAGGCTGTGGAAAGAAGCTAAGAAGCATTGAGGTCGATATTCACTCGGTGGTGGGGCAGTGGCGTAGCTACGTGGGGCCTGAGGGGGCCTGGGCCCCCATAGATTTCCTCCTGGACCCCTCTCCCGACGACCCTCTCCCCCCGCAAACCCTCCCCTGCCGTCGCCTTCCTTCGGTTTTGCTGGCGGGGGACCCCAATCCCCGCCAGCCGACGTCCTCTTCGTCCTACAGACAGTGAAAAAAGTCTTCGTTCTTCTGTTGCATGCTGACGTCCTGCATGTTGTGCATGCAGGACATCAGCATGCAACAGAAGAACGAAGACTTTCACTACAGGACGAAGAGGACGTCTGCTGGCGGGGATTAGGGTCCCCCCGCCAGCAAAACCGAAGGTAGGCGACGGTGGGGGAGGGTTCGCGTGGTGGGGGGGGGGGTCGAAAGGGCGGGAGGTTGTCAAAAGTGGTGGCGGGTCAGCAATGGGGGGGGGGGGGGTCGGCGGCGCCGGGGTGGGGGGCTAAAATGTGCCCCCTCACCTCAGGCGCTGGACCCCCTTCCCACCAAAGTCTGGCTACGCCCCTGTGGTGGGGAGCTTTTTGGGGGGGGGGGGGATATACAGCACTTAACTGCATAAGTGATGCAGTATAAAGATGGGACTGACTTTTGTGCAGTCTGATTTGACCACCAAACTTACCCCCCTGTTTACTAAGCTGCGCTAGCGGCTGCCATGTGGCAATGCCGACGCAGCTCATTCAAAGTGCTTGGGCTGTGTCGGCATTAGCACGTGGCTTAGTAAATAGGGGGTTAGGCTTATAATTACTGAATATCAGCACTTACCTTGTACAAGTGCCAACTCCACCCATGAAGTGCCCACAAAACAGTTAGCTTTGAGTTTAGCAGTCAGTGGTGATATTCAGTGGCACTAACCAGTTAAGTGCACCTGAATATCAGTGAATAGCCCATTATTTCTTCATTAACATGGAAAAGTTACTACTTTGGAAAAAAATTGACATAAGTTTAAAGAATTACTTTGTTATGATGAAACTGAATATATGACTCACTGGTAACTAAGGTTTGAAGCTGAATTATTCTTCTAACCAAGGTAACAGCTACTAAAAAGAGTACTTTCTGGATGATATATATATTGTTTATTGTTCATTATGAACTTGTTATACCGCCTATTCTGGCAAGCAAAGCAGATTCCATTAGCTTAAATGGCAGCTTCAAAGCATTTTAAGGATGACATTAAGATCTCATAATGCAGGAGGCTTCTGTGATAGTAGTTTGATATAAAGAAGTCCCTTCATTAACATTAACAACATTACTTGTATTCTACTATATACTTTGCAGTTCAATGTGGATCACATTATAAAGAAACTGGACATTTCCAGGAAATACAGTTTTCAATTCATACATTCATATACAATTACTATATTAACCAAAGATACGGCAACCAGAACTGAACGCAATACTCAAGGTCATAGGAGCCAACTTTTCAAAATGATTGGGGGGGTACTGAAAAAAAATTTTTTTTTTTTTTTTTAACAGGTGGCGCATTCCCCCCTCCCGCTCCCCCGTCCGAGTTCCAGGCCCTCTCTCCCTCTCCTCCGAGTTCCAGGCCTGCCCTCCCTCCAAGTTCCAGGCCTCCCCCCTCCAAGTGCCAGTCCCAACCCCAGCCCGACCTCGTCTCCCACAACAGTCCTCCGCCGGTCCGCCCTCGCCTTCCTGCTTGCCGCCCAAAATTTTAAAACTCATCTTACCTTGGGCTCCCCGAGGCAGCAATGAAAGGCGAGTAGGCTCGGCGCTTCAGCCTTCCCTTCTCGCCTTTCACTGCTGCCACCGGGACCCCAAGGTAAGACGAGTTTTAAAATTCTGGGTGGCACGCAGGAAGGCGAGGGCAGACCAGCGGAGGACTGTTGAGGGAGAAGAGGGCGGGCAACGGGCAGGTCGGGCTGACTGGGAAGGGAACTTTCGGTTCCAACTTCCGGCGGGTGAAAATATTGGGGGTGCTCAAGCACCCACAGCACCCATGGAGTCGGCACCTATGCTCAAGGTGCAAACACACCATGGAGCGATACAAAGGCATTATAATATTTTCGGTCTTATTCACCATCCCTTTCCTAATAATTCCTAACCTCCTGTTTGCTTTTTTGGCTGCCGCCGCACACTAAGCAAAAGATTTCAGCATATCATCTAAAACGACACACAGATCTTTTTTTTTTAGCACTGACCCCCAAGGCGGGCCCTAGCATCAGTTAACTATGATTCAGATTATTCTTTCCAATGTGCATCACCTAGCATTTGCCCACAATAAAATTCATCTTCCATTTGGATGCCCAGTCTTCCAATTTCCTAAGCTCTTCCTGCAATATTTCACAGTCCGCAGGTGTTTTAACAACCTTGAATAGTTTTGTATCATCTGCAGATCTGATCACATCACTCGTGGTTCCGATTTCCATATCATTAAATATGTTAAATAGTACTTGTCCCAGTAAAGATCTCTGCAGCACTCCACTGTTCACCCTCTTCTATTGAGAGAAATTACCATTTAACCCTACCCTCTGTTTTTTGTCCAATAACCAATTCCTAATCCACATCCATATATTTTCGGATCATGTTATGAGTGCAGAGAGCAGGCCAGAAAATTATCCAGAGACAAGAGACATTTAGACACTATCTGGATGATCAGACCTAAACTAAAAAGCGCAATGATCATACTGCGTTGTTGGTCACTTGAGCGTAAGACATTTGAGCATGCAACACTTAACCACAGCTGACACAATAGCATGTGACAGCTTCAACGTGTGTCAGTTTGTCAGGTGTAACATTTCAGTGTGTGTCACTTGAGCGTACATCATAAACACCTGTGACACTTAAACGTGGATCACGTGACTAAGTATCTCTTAAAGGGGCCCATAGGTTAAGCAAGGCAGCCATGCTGGTCGGGGACATGGAGATTATAAGTTCTCTATAGGCGAGTCAAAATATACCTAAACGGTTTTTCTTACCATTTCTCTCAGAAAAACAAGTCCACTTTGAACTGGAAATACAACCAACAGTGTTGCAATGGTAGTTTAAGTACCTCGTTGGATTATAATGCAATCTTGCCTGATAAAACTCAAGCTACGGATTCTCGTCTTTTTGCTTTATTAAAAGATATTTCGCTATAATTTAGCTCCAGAAACTTATATTATGGATTTAGAGCTTGCTTCCAAAGCAGACTTCGAGGAGGAACTCCCAGATGTCAATATTCAGGGATGTTTTTTCCACTTGACTCAGTTCGTATGGAGAAATGTGCAATATAATGGACTAACTGCAGCATATACATGAGAATGAAGATGTTCACCGCATGGTAAAGTAACTGTGTTCTCTGGCATTTTTACCTGTTCATGAAGTGCCCAAAGCTTTTAATGATATTCTAGACGAAGCTGAGTTATTAAATCTTAAGATTTCAGATGTGTTGGACTATGGTAAAATTATGTCTTACCTGATAATTTTCTTTCCTTTAACCCCAGCAGATGAATCCAGGAACTGGTGGGTTAAGTCCGTCTACCAGCAGGTGGAGATAGAGATAAACAAAGTGAAGGCAGTGATGCCAGACAGCCAGCCCCTTTCTCAGTTAGTATGTCATTCATAAGCAGTAACCAAGGCAAGAATACAAAACAAATAAAAAACCATCCTCACTATTAAAAACAGAGAACCAAACAACAAACTTCCACTTGTTCCACAAACAGGAATCCGTTTCATGTCCCCATATCTGTCTGAACTCTGCAAAAAAGAACCCGGAATGAAAACCATCTACTCCCCGCGGAAAACGAAAACAGTCGGCTAAGCTAGGGAGGGATCCTGGATTCATCTGCTGTAGTTAAAGGAAAGAAAATTATCAGGTAAGACATAATTTTACCTTGTCACCTGCAGCAGATGAATCCAGGAACTGGTGGAATGTACCAAAGCAATCCCTAAAGTAGGGTGGGAAGCCGACGCTCCCCGCACCAACACTCCCATCCCAAATCTCGCATCTTCCCGAGCAGACACGTCTGATCTGTAATGCTTCGCAAAAGTATGACGGGACACAAAAATATGACAGGCCGCCCAACAAATCTCTTCCAGAGATAAGGTAGACGCCTCCGCCCAAGAAACCGCCTGTGCTCGAGTAGAATGGGCCTTCAGGGCCACTGGAGGCGACCAGCCATGTAACATATACACCACCCCAATGGCCTCCTTAATCCATAGAGCAACTGAAGCCTTAGAAGCCGCCTCACCTCTCCTCGAGCCAGCCAAGAGCACAAAGAGATAATCCGAGTGATGAAATTCGTTACAAACCTGCAGGTATCTAAACAAGGCTCTCCGCACATTCAAGAAACGAAGTAACGCAAACTCTTCCAGATAATCCTCTCATCGAAAGGAAGGAAGATAAATAGCCTGAGACATGAAAAGCCAAAACCACTTTTTGGCAGAAATGACGGCTCTGTCCAAATCGACACCACTGCTTCAGAAAACTGCAAAAAAGGATCTCGGCAAGACAAAGCTTGAATCTCCGAAATCCTTTGAGCCGAAGTTATGGCCACCAAAAACACTGTCTTAAGTGTAGGTCAACATTGTGGTGTTGATCAAGTGCCATACCCACCAACATATGTCAGACTGAAAGCCCACCTCTTTAACATTGCTTTTGACTCGTAACCACTTGTAATCACTCGCCTCCACCTACCCTCCTCTTCTCCTTCCTGTACACATTAATTTATTTGATTTGCTTACTTTATTTTTTGTCTATTAGATTGTAAGCTCTTTGAGCAGGGACTGTCTTTCTTCTATGTTTGTGCAGCGCTGCGTACGCCTTGTAGCGCTATAGAAATGCTAAATAGTAGTAGTAGTAGTAGTAGTAGTAGTAGTTGCAGCGTCGCTACGCATACTGGGAGTTCATGTGTTCCGGACTTAACCCACCAGTTCCTGGATTCATCTGCTGGAGTTAAAGGAAAGAAAAATATCAGGTAAGACATAATTTTACCATAGTCCAACACATCTGAAATCTTAAGATTTAATAACTCAGCTTCGTCTAGAATATCATTAAAAGCTTTGGGCACTTCATGAACAGGTAAGTCATCTAGGACTGCTGGAGTCAGTCAAAAGCTCATCCCTTGCTTTTGCTGGGGAGCAGCAGGGGCCTTAGGCACACGCTGTTGACATGAACAAACATGCTGGAACAGAGCCTGAGCAGGCTGGCAAGCCGCAGGAGTGTATCTACGCCTAGAACAGTAATAGGGAGCACTCCGCGACTTGCCAGAATACCTCCTAGATGAGGAGGCAAATGCAGAGGTGCAGAGGACGCCCAGCGGGAGAGAGAAGATATAGTATCTGTATGTTTCTTGATTTGGTCAGCAACCTCCTCAACCTTTTCTCCAAAAAGGTTATCCCCCTGGCAAGGGACATCCGCCAACCTCTGCTGAACAGAATGTTCCAGGTCAGAAGCACGCAGCCATGAGTGTCTACGCATCGCTATACCTTGGGCAGAGATCCTGTATGCCACTTACAAAGTATTAGTGGCATCCAGGCCCCTGGCCAAGAACTTGCGACACACCTTCTGCTGCTTGACCAACTAGCAAAACGGCTTGGCCTGCTCCGGATGGGGCGCATCGACCAAATCTGACAGCTGCCTCACAGAGGTATGACTGGATACAGGCAATAAGCATAGAGGCCTGATACATCTTTCTCCCAAAAGAGTCCAGGGTTCTAGCTTCTCTGCCTGGGAAAGCCAAGGCATAGTCCCTAGTACTCTGGTTCTCTTGAGAGCGGAGTCCACCACCACGGAATCATGAGGTAACTAGGACCTCACAAACCCAGGTTCATCGTGGATCCTATACTGGGTGTCGATTTTCTTGGGGGACCACAGGGACAGAGGGGATGCCCAGTTCCATATGAAGGCGGCCTTGAGCCGTCACTGCCTCCTTAGGTGGAGAGGTGTAGTCCAGGACCTCGAGCATCTTAGCCCTGGGCTCATCCTCCACATTTATGGGGAATGGAATGGTCACAGCCATTTCCCGCACAAAAGAGGTGAAAGAGAGGCTCTTAGGTGGAGACAGTCTCCTCTCAGGTGGAGGGGAGGGCTCAGATGGAATCCCATAGGACTCATCAGAGGAAAAGTACCTAGGATCCTCTTCTGATTCCCATAAGTGCTCCTCTTCGCTGTCGGATAGCACTTCCCTAAGGGATGTCAGAGACCAGGCCTGCTTCGTTATCGGGAGCGGCGTCGAGAAACTGGCTCCCGTCTAGACTCTGGAGAAGCTTCCTCCACCGACGTCGAGAGGGTGCTGGCCTGGGTGGCTGTTGACACCAGTGCTGCAAGCGGCACCGGCATCAGGAGCCGCACTGCTGGCTGAGAGCCAGATGGGGATGCAGCAGGAGATATGGTAAGCGCAAACACCCTGATACTGACACACATCACTGCAAAAGGCTGTCCAGAAGCTCAGGGAGCAAGGCCCAGATACGCTCATCGAGGGCCACCATCAGGAAAGACTGTGCCGTCGGCTGAGGCACAGGCTTTGGAATTGCTGGCGCCGGTGCAGGAGCAGGATCTTGGTTGCTTGGAGACACACACACATCAGCACCTCCTGGACAAAGGGGGAGCAGTCCTCCCGGCGTCGACGCTTCTCAGGTTCCAAATCCCTCAGCACCCCAGAGCTCCCGGCACCATGTAACAAGGGAGATCGGTGATGATGCTTCTTGGCCTTCACTCGATGCACGTCACCCATGCTCCTCAGTGCCGACAAGGACTACGTTGAATGCTCCCGTCACCTTGGGGTCGGGTCTGACAATGGATGGTCCCGGCGGGCCTGCAAAGCAGAAGGCCTCGAGACAGGTGGAGACTCACTCAATGCCTCACTGCTCCCAGTGTCAGGGGGCCTCGAAGCGGCCATCCCTACCTGAACTCCCGATGTCGGTGCAACGCTCGACGCTGATGTTGAACCGGATCTTGCTCCAAAAGTCTTCGTGTGCTGAGTGTCTCGAGAAACCTGGCTGCTCTTTTTCATATGAAGGCAGAGGACACAGTTGGCAGGGCTATGGTCGGGGCCAAGGCACTGAAGACACTAAGAATGGGTGTCCTCCCCCGAGATGGTCTGGTTAAACCGAGTACAATGCTTGAAGCCACTGGGAGTCTTTATGGACATGGAAGGAAAAAAACGCACCAGCCAAATCAAAAGACACGATGGTCCCTGAAAAAAGGGGGAAAAGGCACAAAAGAAAGAAACCCAACCAGGCAGACCTAAAAACGGCCCATGTCGAAAAATAAAGGAAACTTATATGCAGAGCAAAAACTAAAAAAATAAAGGCCTTTTTTTTTTTTTTTTTTTAAGGCAAAAGGGAGCAAGTAGAAAATCGCTGAAATGCACTCAAAAACAAAGACATGCACTAACCGGGCGTGTGTGGATCCACCACAAAAAGCAGCTGCTCCTCACGCAGAAAAAGCGAAACGGAGGTAGGCGCGTTCGCAAGGTAGGCAGGAAGGTGCTCGCACTCCTTAAAGCTCTAGTTTTTTCTATGGCAAATTTGCCAGGCCGGGCGACGTAAAAATACCTTCCTTTAACTTGCAGTCCTATGCCTAGAGCTTTGAAGTTGAAATTATCACCTCCCTCTTTACTTTCACCACTGAAAAAGGAAATTGTACAACAAAAAAGTGGAGGAGTGGCCTAGTGGTTAGAGCACCAGTCTTGCAATCCAGAGGTGGCCAGTTGCTGCTCCTTGTGATCTTGGGCAAGTCACTTAATCCTCCATTGCCTCAGGTACAAACTTAGATTGTGAGCCCTCCTGGGACAGAGAAATATCCAGAGTACCTAAATGTAACTCACCTTGAGCTACTACTGAAAAAGGTGTGAGCAAAATCTAAATAAACAAACAAAAAATGTTCATTCCTACTCCCAGAACTGAGGTACTATTCTTTTTTTTTGGACCAGGGACTAGGCTATGTTATTTTCTATTTTCTCTAGATAACTCAAAGTAATAATAGAAGAGTTCAAACACAAGAGCTACTAGATCTGAAAGTCAGAAGCAAGTTAAATCTTTGCAACTTTACTGCACTTATGGGGAAAGGAATGGGACTTTCTGTGGTTACAATCAAAGCAGTTTACGCTCCTACCCGTAACCTCCGCTCACAGGACAAATCCCTCCTCTCAGTATCCTTCTTCACCACCGCCAACTCCAGGCTCCGCCCTTTCTGCCTCGCCTTACCCTATGCTTGGAATAAACTCCCTGAGGCCATACACCAAGCCCCCTCCCTGCCCATCTTCAAATCCTTGCTCAAAGCCCACCTCTTCAATGTCGCTTTCGGCACCTATCCAGGAAATTTAGACTGCCCCCAATTTGATTGACTGCACTTTTTTGTCCTTTAGATTGTAAGCTCCTTTGAGCAGGGACTGTCCTTCTTTGTTAGATTGTACAGCGCTGCGTAACCCTGGTAGCGCTTTAGAAATGTTAAATAGTAGTAGTAGTAGGTACTTATTTTGTAAATGAAGCAATGGAGGGTTAAATGATTTGCCCAGAGTCACATTGTGCTACAGTGGCAATGGAACCCAGTTCACCAGGATCAGTCTACTGCACTAACCAGTAGGCTACTGCTCCACTCCTCTCTATTTTTTTTTTCACATTTGTACCCTGCGTTTTTCCCACTCATGGCAGGCTCAATGCGGCTTACATGGGGCAATGGCGGGTTAAGTGACTTGCCCAGAGTCACAAGGAGCTGCCTGTGCCTGAAGTGGGAATCGAACTCAGTTCCTCAGAACCAAAGTCCACCACCCTAACCACTAGGTTGGTTGCTTTATATTCTTATACCGTACCTGATGCAACGGTGTCTACTCTACACACTTTATTTTGTGCTACTATATTTAAACATTTCAACTCCCGCTCAGGGGGTGCAACCACCCTGCCAGCCTGCACTTAAGCTTCCACTGTAAGGCTGTTGTGTCGGGAACGGGAAGAAGCAGCTTATGAAGGGAAGAGAGATGATGGGGTGGGGATAAGAAACTAAAGAATGACTATGACAGATAGTCTGTGCTTCCAGCTCAGCTTTCGTCATTCCCCGCCCCCACAGTCCCTTCCCATTGGAGCCCCGAGGCGTGACGTTCCCAGTCAGGGCTCACTATTTCAAGCAGGCGGAGGCTAATTAGGTACGCAGAAGCGGACAAGTACAGTCAAGAAGCAGAGTCCGACGCCGAGGCACTCAACAACAAAAGGAACCAAGGTTCAAAAAAGCAAATAAAGGGAAGGGCAGCCACCCCGAAAGCAAATCGCATACTCTGCTGCAAGACAGTTGACCAGTGGGGTTTTTTTTTTTTTACCAGAAGCAGCTCAAGAAACAAGGCCAAGGGTCACAGGGATTGCCTGAGGAGGAGTGCAAGACATCTTCGGGAAAGCAGCCGTAAAAAATCCCGACGACCTACCTAGATTAAAAAGCAGATGATGTAAGCACAAAACTCATCAGAAGTAAACATTACATCGCTACCATTTTCCTGCTAACCGGTCGCTTAAGTTTCTAAGGTCTGTGGTTACTACTCTTTATCCTGCCTGCAGTCACAACACTAGATCTGCCAATCAGTTTCACGGAGGCAGAGGATACCTCAAATTAAAATCGCTGAATATCTTGGAAATAAAGCTGCTATATAATTCTGCGGCTAATTCACACAATATTTTAGAAGGAAAAATAATCCTTAATATCATTTATGGACAGATGGACTAGCACTTAAAACTGAATTATTTTTATTTCTCATGCCATTATCTTATGATTGCTTCCATGGCAGGATCATGAAGTGTTTGACTTTTTTTCTTCTGCTTCCAGAAACCTTAAGGCAGTCCAAAAAGAGCGTGAAGCCAAACGGCAAAGTTCCAGCATGCTATGAAATAGTACCCCTGTCTCTGAAGAAAATGGCTGCAGAAGTTTACCCAGGCAGCGCAAACTCCAATATTACAAACAGTAACAGTACTGCAGTGACGACCAAAACCAAGAACGCCGCCCTTCAGCAGAGCCCTCCGCCACCACCACAACGGCAAAACCTTAACAACAACATAATCGAGAGCACCAACTGGCAGTCCTTCCATCCCACCCTGCGGGAAAGGTAAGATTAATGCAGGGCCAGCCTAGCAGCATCAACTTATACCACCTTGTCTACAGTTCCAACTCTTGCCTCTGCCCTTTAATGCTAAAAGGACAGGTGACATCTCCCCCCCCCCCCCCCCCCCCAAGCAAGCAGTGTTTATTTACAAATTCGGATTCGGGCATACGCAAAATCGCACATGTGGTGCTCATGACTGGGAATGGGGTTGAGCAGAGAGTATGGATCACCTAAGAGATGTAGATAGGTAAATGTTAAATAATATCTTACTACTTAGAGTTTTAACATTATACGTCCAATGGTCTTGAGTTACGTCTGAAAAATACTGCACTGGGTATTTTGTTTTGTTTTTTAAGGAATGCACTGATGTTCAACAACGAACTCATGGCTGATATATGTTTCATTGTGGGCCCACCGGGAGCATCAAAGAGGGTTCCTGCACATAAGGTCTGTTAAGCCCTTGCCAGCTTAATATTTAACCTTTAGCTTACAAGATTTTGATTACACTACAGCCTAATAATGTTTGATATTTAAAACAATCTTTATTTCTCTCAAAATATATAAATTAAAATGTAGGCTGTAACTAGCAGTAACAAAATATGCCTTTGTTTTTACAGTATGTTTTGGCAGTGGGTAGTTCCGTCTTCTATGCTATGTTTTATGGTGATCTAGCAGAAGTAAAATCTGAAATCCATATACCAGATGTGGAACCTGCAGCTTTTCTAATTCTGTTGAAGTAAGTGATCATTACAAGCCTACAAAACTAAATCTGCATATGAAATGTACATCAATCTTAAGCTTCCCCCTAGAAACTGTTCTCAGCAGAGCTAAATAAAACCTCAAAAGCTGAATTAGTTTTGTTACCTAGATACAAATATGAAGCTGTCCTGCAATTAAAGAAAAAGCTTCAGAGCCAACACACAAGGATAATATGGTAGTATACTGAATCCAATATTAAAGTAACGTTCTGCATTTCCCTCTTACTAGCCGATGCCTCCCTAAAGGAGTTGCCAAACTAGAACTTGCAGGTGAATTTTATGGGGCCTGTGGCAGAAGTGGGGGTTGCTTTACTGCTGCCCCACCTCAAGACAAAATCTGGCTGGTTGAACTTCTTTTCCTGCTGACCTGTGCATCATGAACAGCAGAAAAAGGAAAGGACATGGGCCCTAAAGCAATGCTTATGGTGCTTGTCTGTTTTCCAATGTTGCACTACATTGTAACCTTGAGCAGGGCACTTCACCATCTCATGCACAAATTAAGTATAAGCCTTCTGGGAAATATCTACTGTATATGTAACAACTCTGAACGCAATCAAAATATATTCTTTCAGGTGAGCAGGCAACATGCCATCAGGGCAGATGCTGAGGGAGTGGAAGGAAGAAAGCAGCAGATGCTGGGAAAAGAAAGGCTGTTTCTTAAAGTATATCTGCCAAACTCCTAAGAGTCCTGGCCCCTGCCTCTCTCTTCTCCAGCATTTTAACAGACAAGGAGGAACCCTTCCTAGCCCTCACAGTGATGTTCAATGTAGCCCTTCTTGTCAAACATTGGGGGGGGGGGGGGGGGACCCCTGCCTTTTATGAGTTTGTTCTTTTAAATGGCACCCAGAACGGTGCAGTACTGTTGGAATTATTGCATTATTTTAAAGTGGCTCTTACATTGCTATTGCATTTCAGCGCTTTAAAAAAATAATTTAAATTTTTATTGTTTTTCTAGGTACATGTACAGTGATGAGATTGACTTGGGAGCAGACACTGTGCTTGCTACTTTATATGCTGCCAAGAAATACATTGTACCTGCTTTGGCCAAGGCTTGCGTCAACTTCCTGGAGACAAGTTTGGAGGCCAAGAATGCTTGTGTTCTGCTGTCCCAGAGCAGACTCTTTGAGGAGCCAGAATTGACCCAGCGCTGTTGGGAAGTAATTGATGCTCAAGCAGAATTAGCACTGAAGTCAGAAGGTTTTTGCGAAATAGACCAGCAAACTCTAGAGATTATTGTGACTCGTGAAACACTGAACACAAAAGAAGCAGTAGTTTTTGAGTCTGTTCTCAACTGGGCGGAGGCTGAATGTAGGAGACAAGGGCTGCCCATCACACCAAGGAACAAAAGGAAAGTGCTAGGAAAATCTTTATATTTGGTACGGGTTCCAACTATGACACTGGAGGAATTTGCCAACGGAGCTGCCCAATCGGACATTTTAACGTTAGAGGAAACACATAACATATTCTTGTGGTATACAGCTACCAATAAGCCCAAGCTAGAATTTCCACTCACAAAAAGAAAAGGTCTTGTACCACAAAAATGTCACAGATTTCAATCCTCCGCATACCGCAGCAATCAGTGGAGATATCGAGGTCGCTGTGATAGCATCCAATTTGCCGTCGATAAAAGGATATTTATGGCAGGACTAGGATTATATGGCTCAAGCTGTGGTAAAGCAGAGTACACTGTCAAAATTGAACTGAAGCGTCAGGGACTTGTGCTTGCTCAAAATCTAACAAAATTTATTTCTGATGGCTCCAGCAATACCTTCTCAGTGTGGTTCGAACACCCTGTGCAGGTTGAACAAGACACATTTTACAACATGAGTGCTATCCTTGATGGCAGTGAGCTTAGTTATTTTGGACAAGAGGGAATGACAGAAGTTCAGTGTGGAAAAGTAACATTCCAGTTTCAGTGCTCATCAGACAGTACCAATGGCACTGGAGTACAAGGAGGACAAATACCTGAACTCATTTTCTATGCATGATGCATATCATTGTCATCACATTCCATTACTGCAATGCACACTAAAGGAATTGTATTTTTAACTCTTCCGCAGTATGAAATGTTACACTAAACTATCCACTTCAAAGTCTGAGTGAAGGAATGCACTACAATTGTATTATTTATTGTTAAGCTATTTTAATTAAGACTGCGCTCAGCAGTAGATGTCTGTAAAACTGCAGATATGTATTTATTTTGTATATTAACTTTGGAAAACAAATTTGCATTTGGTTCATGCAATGTACAAAACAAGTATTTGGTTTTATTTCTGAACATTTGTTTTTCTGGTTTTCCAAAATGTTGCTGAAAAAAGAGCCAAACATTGTAATCTATCAGGGGTTCTGAACCCAGTCCTCCGATATCCACAGTGAATGTGCATGAGAGCCTTTGCAAGCAGCTTGTTCTCTTGCATATTCATTGTGGATATCCTGAAACCCTGATTGGCTTGATGTGTCCCAAATCTCTGCAAAACAGTACAGATATAAAAATGCAAACACCTAAAATACAAAGTGTAATATCATTACTAATTATTCATAGCTATCCAAAAGAGGCATTAAACTTTTTTTTTATTTCTTAAACTGTCCTACACACTGTAGTATATACAGCCATGCTTTATTACAGTGGTTCTCAACCTAGATGCACACTTCATCCCATCAGGTTTGCATTCACAAAGAATATGCATG
This sequence comes from Microcaecilia unicolor, assembly GCF_901765095.1. Taxonomy (NCBI): domain Eukaryota; kingdom Metazoa; phylum Chordata; class Amphibia; order Gymnophiona; family Siphonopidae; genus Microcaecilia; species Microcaecilia unicolor. The sequence continues at coordinate 181,499,540 of NC_044039.1, read as the reverse complement.
AGAGATTTGCAAACCAAAGAGGGACTGTATGCAAATCTCTCCATGCATATTCATTCTGGATATCCTGAAAACCTGATGGGACTAGATATGCCTCAAGGACTGGGTTGAGAAAAGCATTGCTTTAGTTGGTTTTTTAAACCTGAGCTAGTTATCTTCATGGTGAACGTCCATTGGCAGTAAATTCCATACAAAATCCGCCACACTGGAAAATTCTTCCACTTTGTCACTTTTACTATAATCACCAGATGTTCAAGAAAGGCAGTCCACATTCACCAGTCTTATAGATCTTATATACACAACGTGTTTGACAAGTCTTCAGATACAAAGGAGCAGTCCCCTTTAAATCTTAAGAACAAGTTAAAAGTTCTACATTTTTTCCCACTATTAAATTGGCAACCAGTGAACATCCTTTCATATATGTCTAAATGCACCAGGGTTGGAAAAATAGCTTCTACTGCCAGTGGAATATATATGAATGTACTAGCACACTTGCAAACCTGCTCAGACTATGGCAGTCATGGGGACTTAACCCTATAAGTTGGCACAGTGGAGAAGCAGTGCCAACTGTGGATGCAGCAAACAGTTGTTGGTTGCATGGTCCAACACAGTTACAGTTGTAAAGTAATAGGCAAACATTGTGGAGGTAGAAAAAAGGCTGGGAATTAAGCCATCATTCATCACCTCTCCACCCGTCCCCCATAAGGTTTTCTCGGGTGTCAGAATGAGTCTTTAGTGGTTAGTCTGTCAAGCAGGGTTCAAATTCCATTCTCCCACTGCTACACCTTGTGACTTTGGAGCAAGTCACTTTTGCTCCTGTTGCCTAATGTATCCACACACTTTGTAGACTCTGACGCACTGAATTATTTTTTCTGATGAGGGAGAATTCAAAAAATGCTATAGTCCACCTTGATTCTTATGTGAAAAGGGGCATGCAAAATTTCCCTTCCCTACAGCCAGCGAACACAAGCAGCACTATTCTGGATCAACTCTAGTTTATGGATTTAACTGGCAAACCTACCAAAAGGGTTACAACAGCCCATATATGATGGTAGAAAAACCTGCATTACTGAACTTACATGAGCTATCTTACGAAAGATATGTAGCTTTACTACCTGTAACTTAAATACAGACTACACTGGCAGTTATGTGCATTGTAAGAGTGTGCAATTTATACAACTTTCCAAATTTCATATTTGTACTTTTAAGGGACAACCTTACCTAACTGTAATTCCAGATTAGGAATAAGAGTGGTGGATGGGAGACTAATCTGTTCAACCACAGAGCTTCAGTCCTTGGATTTATACAGTCTTAACCATTTGTTGACAGATTGAAGACCATAATTTAAGATGATTACTGAATTCACTGTATCATCACAGAGTAGTAAAACAAACAGATTAAAGCTAATAGTGTTGTTCAAGCCAGTCCTGTACCCCCTAAACAGTCTGGATTTTAAGATATCCACAGTGAATATGCATGGCACATTTGCATACAAAACAGATGTACTTTATCAATGCTGGACTTACCAGAGCTTTGCATCAATATTAAACCCTCCTACAGTAGCTATACTAGTTAATGCTGGGATCATCTGATAAAATGAATAATAGCCAACATCTGCACAAAAATATAAACAATCTATATACACCAGTCTACAAAGATGACCTCACTAGTTTCTATTAGAGTTTATAAAATGCTTTCAGGATAGTCTCTGTAACTCATCTGAATGTAGACTGGAAGAGATAAACACCTGTGTCATGGGGTATTTATATAGTTCTCATTTGATTTTCATTCTGTACAGTTATTTATTCTTTAGTCATGGCAAAGATCACATCAATTCCATTTTCATAACAGATAAAAATCAAAATGGCCATCCTGTCTTCCCACTAATGATTTACCAATTCCTCCCCTGCCCATGTCCTTCTAACCTCTCAAACCTATCTACCTTAAGCATGTCCAAAATCTACCATGTTTCTATGCTTTCTTACAACCCAGTTAAATCACTACTGCTCTCTGCAAATTACCCAATGTGGATTCATTTCTATTCTCTTACAACTATGGATTCTCCATTTTTATGAATATTTTAACTCTATTATTGTTTTTGTTTCCACTGTATCCTCTAGAAGTGGATCTCAAGCATACACTACCTTCTCCATGTTCAAGTCTTCCCCTCAGAGTTTCTACATCCTCCCTTCTGTTTAAAACATTGCCTCTTGTACAATATTAATACTTTTCCAATATTAAAATGTCTTTGATTCCCCAGCTTTTGGTAGAGGAGTAGGCTAGTGCTTTGAAACCAGTTGAGTCCGCCCATGGAATGTCTGATTCTTTTTTAAGGCTTCCAGATCAGGCAATAGGCGCAGTAGGAGAGAAAGAAGGGAGCAAAGTAGTCAAGACAAAGGGAGTTCCAAAGAAATAAATAACATCATTAATATTTCTAGCGTGACATTGACAGGGGAGCAGGAAGGAGTTTTGGCCAAGGGATTATCATTTGTACCTTCAAATAGATATGATGCCTTTGAGACCAGGCGTGGTCTCTATAGATTCTTTAGAGACCTTAGATTGCGGTTACATTTTGGCACCACCAATAACAATGATCAAAACAGTGTCAAATTGGTCCCTAAGGGACATAGATCCTGATGGGTACCTCCAGGCGTAATTGATCCATCTATAGTAGCCTACCAGAGGTTAGTACTGACTGATATAGCTAAGATAGAAGGTCTATGTACTCATGATGGCAGTAATATTTCCAACACTCAGCGTCAGGGTATACAGCAGTTAGCAAATGATCAGCGCATTATTATCCAAACGGCAGATAAGGGTGGATCTACGGTGGTTATGGACCGGGACAAATACATGCAGGAGGCTTACAGTCATTTGGGTCAAGCTCAGTATTGCAGCTTGATAGATCATGATCCTACTAAACGACTGCAAGGTGCGATTGTGGAATGTGTGAATACCGCTGTGCTTGATGGAATTTTTACTAAAGCAGAACAGAAATTTCTGTGTCACCCATGTCCCAAAGTTCCCTGCATTTATTTTGTCCCGAAGATCCATAAATCACTGGAAAGTCCACCCGGGCGGCCCATAGTGTCTACCCGAGACTCTGTGTTGGAGCCAATAGCTAAATATATGGATATGCTGCTTAATCCTTTGGTAAAACAGGCAGATTCATATGTCAGGGATTCTATGCACTTTATTCAGCTATTGGAGGGAATGAAGCCCCAGTTGGGCGATGACTTTTATATGGTGGGCCTGGATGTTACCGCTCTCTACACAAATATACCTCAGAGTGAGGCTATACAACTTGCTAAAGACCACTTTGCTAGGATTCATATACCGGAGTCTAAAATTAAGGCGTTAGAGCAACTTATGTCTTTGGTCATAAGTCAAAATTATTTCGAGTTTGACAACAAATTTTATAGGCAGATCAAGGGGGTAGCGATGGGGGCGTTGGTAGCGCCCTCTTTAGCTTGCCTCTATATGACCCGGTTCGAGGAGAAGTATGTTTATACATCTCCATGGATCAGCAAAGTGGCCATGTGGAAGAGATTCACTGACGATGTTATATTATTCTGGCGGGGCCCCTTACGTGAATTGCGGACCTTCATTGAGTACCTTAATTCGGTGAATATTAATATTATGTTTACCTCTAGAATCAATGATGCTGAGCTAGAATTCTTGGATATTAAAATTATGAGATCTCAAGAGGGGGAGTTTTCCACCACCATTTATCGGAAACCTACCGACCGCAACACCCTATTACATTATCAGAGTTTCCATCATAGGGCACTTAGGCAGGGTGTTCCGGTCGGACAATTGTTACGTTTACGTCGATTGTGTTCATCAACAATTGAATTCAAGAGACAGGCCAGCATCATGATTGAGAGGTTTTTGGACCGAGGGTACCCTATGGGGATCCTCAAAAAAGCGTATAAAAGGGCCCTGTATACTCATCGTCCATGGTTGTTATCCACGGGACCTAGGTCCCCCTGCAGCCCCCTGGCTTGTGTCATCCCTTATTCTTCAAAGGCATCTAAGATTAACGCTATTGTCCATAAACATTGGCAGGTGCTTGCGGTGCATCCCGAGTTTAACGAGACCCCCAGAGTAGCATACAGACGTCAAGCTAACTTGGGTGAACTGCTTAAGAGATCTAGCAGGAACATTGCAATCGGTAGGCACTCTCCATGTGGCAAGTGTGTATATTGCTGTTATCAGTGGGACACTTCGATCATTCCCATTCCCCATTCTAATAGGGAGCACACTTTAAGACATGGTACCATGTGTAACACTGAGCGTGTGGTTTATTGTATAGTTTGTCCATGTAATTTATATTATATAGGACACACTAAGAAACAGTTGAAAAATAGATTAGCAGAGCATGTTAGCAATATCAGACATGGCAAACAAGAAAACCCACTGGTAGCACATTGGACTTCATTTAATCATTCGATGAATCAACTTCGATGTGCTGTAATAGCGCACCTTCCTTGCTCCAATAGAAGTGGGGATGTCAGTGCCAGTTTATTAGTTATGGAACAGCGATTTATTTTCTCATGGGGTACGGTTACCCCCAATGGCCTCAATTTAGAGGTTGAATGTGTGTAAGAATTGTTTCTTTAATAGATTGGGAGTTGCCATATAACCAGCCCTTTAAATTGGGATAGGACGTTTGACGCAGTAACTCCTGATGCGGCGTCATGTGGTCTACGCCTGAGGGAGCCTTTAGCCGGCATGTAGCCGAGTAGATGAATGCGAGTGAGTATTATTTCAATGTACATTGTAATAAGTTTATAATATGGAAGACGATGATGGTTACAATGAGGTTACTATTAAACTGTTGTAGATATAACGGTGGTTCCTCCTGAGGAAGATCTAGTGAAATGCGGATCAGCATTGGGGAACCGGTATATACTGGAAACATCAAGAGTTGAATAAGGAGTCTTCTATCTCCTTCTTAATACCTGTATAATGCTACACAGAAGGGATTGGTGATCTATGAACGGCAAATGGAGGATTCCCACTTGAACTGAAAGTGACACATTTGGGACAAACACAACCGGTTATAATATAGTGCCACATGGAAAGCGTGGCGTCAAGCACTGTATTACAAAGACTGAGTATTACGTTATTATTATTATTATTATTTATTGCATTTGTATCCCACATTTTCCCATCTTTTTGCGGGTTCAGTGTGGCTTACAATACGATATGAATGATGGAAATACAATTTGTTACAACTTGTTATGGATTATATTGAGAAGAGTTATACAAGACAATCGGAGTGTTGTTAAGGAATATAAACACTGGAACCAAACCTTGAGACATTGGAAGGAGACAGCGGGAGGTTAAAAGGGCATTATGTATGGTATACATATTTCTGTGAGTAAGGGTATGAGTGAGGTGAGACTACGGGGGATGAGAGTTCAGAAGTGGATGTATTGATGCATTAGTGAACAGTGAGTGTGAGCTTTATGTGTTTTGCTTCTTTCCGTAGATTTTTTCAAAAAGATGGGTCTTCAATAGTTTGCGGAAGGAGGTTTGCTCGTGGATCATTCTCAGGTTGCGCGGCAGTGCATTCCAGTACTGCGTGCCCACGTGAGAAAAGGTTGACGCATGTAGCGTCCTGTATTTTACGCCCTTGCAATTAGGGAAGTGGAGGTTGAGGAAGGTTCGGGATGATCTTTTGGCGTTTCTGGGTGGTAGGTCTATTAACTCAGACATGTAGACTGGAGCTTCGCCGTGAATGATTTTGTGGATTAACGTGCATACTTTAAAAGTAATGCGTTCCTTGAGTGGAAGCCAGTGTAGCTTCTCTCATAAGGGTTTTGCACTTTCATATTTTGGTTTCCCGAAGATGAGTCTGGCTGCTGTATTCTGGGCTGTTTGAAGTTTCCTCAGTGTTTGCTTTTTGCAACCTGCGTATAGTGAGTTGCAGTAATCCAGATGGCTTAATACGAGGGATTGCACTAGGCAGCGAAAGACGGATCTTGGAAAGAATGGTCTTATTCTTTTCAGTTTCCACATGCAGTAGAACATCTTTTTGGTTGTATTGTTTGCATGAGTTTCGAGTGTTAAGTGGCGGTCGATAGTGACTCCAAGGATTTTTAGCGTTTCTGAGATTGGGAGGTTTAATTTTGGTGTGTTTATGGCGGTAAATTCATTCGTGTTGTATTGGGAGGTGAGTATCAGGGATTGAGTTTTTTCTGCATTTAATTTCAGACGAAATGCATTTGCCCATGTGTTCATGATGTGTAGACTTTGATTGATTTCGTTATGGATTTCTTTGATGTCCTGTTTGAAAGGGATGTATATTGTTACATCATCGACGTATATATATGGGTTGAGGTTATGGTTTGATAGGAGTTTTGCCAAAGGGATCATCATTAGGTTGAAAATGGTTGGTGAGAGGAGTGATCCTTGTGGTACTCCACATTCAGGTGTCCATGCATTAGATGTGGTTGAATTTGATGTAACTTGATACGAACGCTGTGTTAGGAACCCCTTGAACCAGTTCAGGACATTTCCTCCATTGCCAAAATATTCAAGTATGTGTAATAGGATTCCGTGGTCAACCATATCGAAGGCACTTGACATGTCAAATTGTAGGAGGAATATATTGTTTCCGGTTGCTATTGTTTGTTTAAATTTGGTCATGAGGGTGACTAGGACCGTTTCTGTGCTATGATTTGATCGGAATCCTGATTGGGCATCATGCAGTATTGAGTGTTTGTTTAGGTAGTTTGTGAGTTGTTTGTTACCATTCCTTCAGTTATTTTGGTTATTAGTGGTATGGATGCTACTGGTCTGTAATTGGTTATTTCGCTCGTGCTTTTCTTTGTGTCTTTAAGAATTGGGGTGAGTAAGATTTTTCCTTTTTCTTTTGGGAAAAGTCCGTTTTGTAGCATGAAGTTTACGTGTCTCGTTAGGTCTATTATGAATTGTTGAGGAGCAGATTTCATGAGGTTATTTGGGCAAATGTCTAGTTTGCAGTGGGATTTGGCAAATCTTTTAAGTGTTTCAGAGATAAGGTCTTCTGATAGTAGTTCGAATTCGGTCCAGGTTCTGTCTGCTGGGTATGTTCCTTCTTCTGGATCTAAACAATCTAGAATTGTGGCATATTCAATAGAGCTAGCGGGTATTTTGAGTCGTAATTGTATAATTTTCTCCTCGAAGTATTTTGCAAGGTTGTCTACATCTGGTATGTCTTTGCTGTTGTTTGTGACTGGTGTGGTGTCTAACAGTTTGTTCACAAGGTTGAAGAGTTTGTGTGAGTCTTTGTAGTTTGGTCCTTTTATTGTTTTGTAATGTAGTCTTTTAGTCTGTTTTATGGTATATTTGTATTTTCTCCGAAGCAATTTCCAGGCGTTTAGTGTTTGTTACAATTGGTGTGTGAAGATAATGTGCATATAACTTAATGTGAAGGCCGTTTATTATTGTAAATATTGTTTAGTGCAGCACAGGGTAAGTAGTGTGATAGGATGATATGATTGGTATTTTTTAAGAAAATAATTAAAACAATTAAAAGGTTTTTCTGAAACAATACTGGAGCCTTTTTGAAATAGATTGTGAGTTTGGCTCTGGGAATCGAGGTGTATCCCCTATTCAGTTATATTGAATTTTAATTGCCAGACCTTAGACCATTGTTCTAGCTTCTTCAGATCCTTTTTCATGTTTTCCACTCCCTCCGGGGTGTCCACTCTGTTACAGATCTTAGTATCGTCCGCAAATAGGCAAACTTTACCTTCTAACCCTTCGGCAAGGTCACTCACAAATATATTGAACAGAATCGGCCCTAGCACCGATCCTTGAGGCGCTCCACTACTCACCTTTCCCTCCTCCGAGCTAACTCCATTCACCACCACCCTCTGGCGTCTGTCCGTCAACCAGTTCCTAATCCAGTTCACCACTTTAGGTCCTATCTTCAGCCCATCCAGTTTATTTAAAAGCCTCCTGTGGGGAACCGTGTCAAAAGCTTTGCTGAAATCTAAGTAGATTATGTCCATAGCTCGTCCCTGATCCAATTCTCCTGTCACCCAATCAAAAAACTCAATGAGATTCGTTTGGCATGATTTTCCTTTGGTAAAACCATGTTGTCTGGGATCTTGCAACTTATTGGCTTCCAGGAAATTCACTATCCTTTCCTTCAGCATCGCTTCCATTACTTTTCCAATAACCGAAGTGAGGCTTACCAGCCTGTAGTTTCCAGCTACTTCCCTATCACCATTTTTGTGAAGAGGGACCACCTCCGCCATTCTCCAAACCGACTGTCACGTCGGGTATCCTGCTGAAGGCAATAGTGAGATGTAAATGTGTGGACTGGTGACCACGTTGCAGCCTTGCATATCTCTTCAATGGAGGCTGACTAAGTGAGCCACTGACGCAGCCATGGCTCTAACATTATGAGCCGTGACATGGCCCTTCAGAGTTAGCCCAGCTTGGGCGTAAGTGAAGGAAATGCAATCTGCTAGCCAAATAGAGATGGTGCATTTTCCGATGGCGATTCTCCTCCTGTTGGGATTAAAAGAAACAAACAGCTGGGCGGACTGTCTATAGGGCTTTGTCCGCTCCATGTAAAAGGCCAATGCTCTCTTACAGTCCAAGGTGTGCAACTTGTCTTCACCAGGGCGGGTATGTGGACGGGGAAAAAATGTTGGCAAGACAATTGACTGGTTCAAATGCAACAAGACACCACCTTCGGCAAGAACTTAGGGTGAGTGTGGAGGACTACTTGATATAAGGTGCGTGCACTACTAGGGCTTGGAGCTCACTGACTCTACGAGCTGAAGTAACAGCCACCAAGAAAATGATCTTCCAGGTCAAGTACTTCAGATGGCAGGAATTCAGTGGCTCAAAAGGAGCTTTCATCAGCTGGGTGAGAAAGACGTTGAGATCCCATGACACTGGTGGAGGTCTGACTAGGGGCTTTGACAAAAGCAAACATCTCATGAAACGAACTACTAAAGGCTGTCCAGAGATAGGCTGACCTTCTACATGTTGATGATAAGCACTAATTGCACTAAGGTGAACCCTAACGGAGTTGGACTTGAGACCAGACTCTGATAAGTGAGGAAGGTATTCACGCAGGGTCCGTGTAGGACAAGAAAAACGATCTAGGGCCCTGCTGTCACACCAGACGGCAAACCTCCTCCATTTGAAAGAGTAACACTTTTTCGTGGAATCTTTCTTGGAAGCAAGCAAGACTCGGGAGACACCCTCTGAAAGACCCAAGGAGGCAACTTCTAAGCTCTCAACATCCAGACCGTGACAGCCAGAGACTGAAGGTTGGGATGGAGAAGTGACCCCTCGTTCTGGGTAATGAGGGTTGGAAAACAGTCCAATCTCCATGGTTCTTCGGAGGATAACTCCAGAAAAGGAGGGAACCAGATCTAACGAGGCCAGAAGGGAGCAATCAAGATCATTGTTCCGCAGTCTTGCTTGAGTTTCAGCAAAGTCTTCCCTACTAGAGGTATGGGAGGATATGCATACAGAAGGCCTCTCCCCCAATGCAGGAGAAAGGCATCTGATGCTAGTCTGTCGTGGGCCTGAAGTCTGGAACAGAACTGAGGGACTTTGTGATTGATCTGAGTGGCAAAAAGATCCACCGAGGGGGTGACCCACTCTCAGAAAATCTTGAGGACAACATTCATGTTCAGAGACCACTTGTGAGGTTGCATGATCCTGCTCAACCTGTCGGCCAGACTGTTGTTTACGCCTGCCAGATACGTGGCCTGGAGGAGCATGCCGTGATGGTGCGCCCAAAGCCACATTGACGGCTTCCTGACACAGAGGGCAAGATCCGGTGCCCCCCTGCATGTTCGTGTAATACATAGCAACCTGATTGTCTGTCTGAATTAGTATGATTTGGTTGGAAAGCCGATCTCTGAAAGCCTTGAGAGTGTTCCAGATCGCTCGTAATTCCAGGAGGTTGATCTGAAGATCCTTTTCCTGAAAGGACCAAGCTCCTTGAGTGTCAAGTCCATCTACATGAGCTCCCCACCCTAGGAGGAATGCATCCGTCGTCAGCACTTTGTGCGGCTGAGGAATTTGGAATGGACGTCCCAAGGACAGATTGGATCGAATAGTCCACCACTGAAGGGATCTGCAAAACTCGGTGGAGAGATGGATTACATCCTCTAGATTCCCTGTGGCCTGGCACCACTGGGAAGCTAGGGTTCATTGAGCTGATCTCATATGTAGGCATGCCATGGGAGTCACATGAACTTGTGGAAGCCATGTGCCTTAAAAGTCTCAACATCTGCCGAGCTGTGATCTGTTGAGACGCTCGAGCCAAAGACACGAGGGCCAGAAGATTGTCTGCCCTTGCCTGGGGAAGATAAGCTCGAGACGTCCGTGTGTCCAACAGAGCTCCAATGAACTCCAATTTCTGTACTGGGATCAGATGGGACTTGGGATAATTGATTACAAACTCCCGTAGCTCTAGCAGTCAAATAGTCATCCGCATGGACTTTAGAGCCCCTGCCTCTGAGATGCTCTTCACCAGCCAATCGTCGAGATAAGGGAACACATGCACTCCCAGTCTGCGTAGTAATGCTGTGACAACTGCCAGGCACTTTGTGAAGACCCTGGGCGCAGATGCGAGGCCAAAGGGCAGTACAAAGTACTGAAAGTGCAGAGTTCCCAGCCAAAATCGAAGATACTTCCTGTGAGCTGGGAGTATCGAGATGTGAGTATAGGCATCCTTTAAGTCCAGAGAGCATAGCCAATCGTTTTCCTGAATCATGGGAAGAAGGGTGCCCAGGGAAACTATCCTGAACTTTTCTCTGACCAGGAATTTGTTCAGGGCCCTTAGGTCTAGGATGGGACGTATCCTCCCTGCTTTCTTCTGCACAAGGAAGTATGTGGAATAGAATCCTGCCCTTCTTCACCTGATGAATAGATCTGAATGCATAGACCTTCAGAAGAGCAAAGAATTCCTCTGCAAGTAACTGCTCGTGCTGAGAGCTGAAGTAATGAGTTCTTGGCAATTTGGAGGTTTCTGAACCAATTTAAGGCATTTCTGAGACAGACTATTTAGAGAACCCACCGGTTGGCGGTTATAAGGGTCCAACTTTTACGGAAAAACTTAAGCCTCCCCCCAATCGGCAAGTCATCTAGGACGGACATTTTGACAGCAGATATGCCCTGCTGGAGCTAGTCAAAAGCTCATCTTCTGCTTTGACTGGGGAGTAGCAGGGGCCTTAGGCACACGCTGCTGACGGGAACAAGCGTGCTGGGGCTGAGCCTAAGCAGACTGGCGAAAGGAGATGGTGTACCTATCCCTCCCTAGACTTGCAAAAAGACCTCCTAGATGAGGAGGCTGATGCAGAAAGGCACCCAACTGGAGACAGAAGAGATAGTATCAGTATGTTTCTTGATTTAATCAGAAACCTCCTCAACTTCTCTCCAAAAAGGTTATCTCCCAGGCATGTAGCATCCGCCAATCTCTACTGAACTGCCAGTTCCAAGTCAGAAACATGCCGCCATGAGAGTCTGTGCATTGCTATACTTTGGACAGAAATCCTGGATGCCACGTCAGAAAAGTGTCGCAGGCGCCCCTGGCAAAGAACTTACACCACGCCTTCTGCTGCTTGGCCTACTGGCATATCGACTCGGCCTGCTCTGGTGGGAGAGAGTCAGCCAAGTCTAGCAACTTAGTACATGCTCATAAAAAGCTGGTAAGATGGTATACAGGAAACAAGCATAGAGACTTGGAACATCTTCTTCCCAAAAGAGTCCAAATTTCTAGCTTCTCTGCCTGGAAGCGCCGAAGCATAGTATCTACAACTCCTGACTCTTTTGCAGGCAAATTTTCTCCTTTCAAGTGGAGGGGAGGGTTCAGAGGGGATGCCATAAGACATCCTCCAAAACGTACTGCGGATCCTCCTCCAACTTCCAAGAGCGCTCGTCATCAGGGTCAGTCAAAATCTCCTTATGGGAGGGCCAAGATCGAGCCAGCCTCAAGTTAAAGGAACCACGTTCTCGAGAAGGGCATTGAGGAGTCCGCTCCCACCTCAACTCCAGCGAAGCTTCCTCCACCAACATCAAGGGAGTACCAGCTTGGATGGCAGTTGGCACTGGAGCCACACACAACACCGGCATCAGAGGCCACACCGCAGGTTGAGGGCCAAGCGGGGCCGCAATGGACAGCAGGGCAGGCGCAAGCACCCCCTATGCTGATGCACACCATTGCAAGAGGCCATCCAGCAGTTTGGAGAGCAAGGCCTGGATGCACTCATTGAGGGTCAACATCGGAAAAGCCTGGGAGGCCAGCTCAGACACAGGCTGCAGAACTGACGGGGTTGAGATGGGAGATGGGTTCTGGCTGCTGGGAGACACGCAGTGGCACCTGTTGAATGGAGGGGGAGCAGTCCTCCCAGTGCTGACACTTCTCAGGTGCCAAATCCCTCGATGTCTCGGAGCTTCAGGCAATGTGCATTTAAGATGATCAATGCTGATGGTTCTTGGCCTTTGCCCAAAGCTCAGCATTGAGGCTCCTCAGTGCAGACGAGGATGATGTTGAATCCTCACATCGCCTCGGGGTCGGGTCCAACTGTGGATGGTCCCAGGGTCCCTACCCAGCAATCAACATCGAGAAAGGTGAAGGCCCACTCGATGCACTACTGCTCCCAGTGTCAATAGGTCTAGAGGCAGCCATGCGGACCAACGTTCCTAACACAACACTCGATGTTGATGCCGACGTCGAGGAAATTGGACCTGACTCCAAAAATCCGTTCGCATTGAGCCTCTCTGGCCACCTAGGTCCAAATCTTCATTGACACAGTTAGCAGGGCTATGGTCAGGCCCTAAACACTGGAGACACCAAGATGGTCCAGTTGCACCAGGTACAGCGCTTGAAGCCACTAAGAACTTGAGTGGACATAGATGGAAAAACCTCCGCAGCCAAATCAAACAAAGTAATAGTGCCAGAAAAAAGGGCAAGGCACCAGAAAAAGAAAGGGAAAAACACGGCCTGATGTGGAAAACAAAGGAAACTTAAAACTGGGGAATAAAGAAACAAACTATTTAGGGAGAGAAAAAAGGGGAACTGAACTCAGACGCACTGAAAAACAGCTGAAAAACCACACCAAAAGCCACCAAAAAGCTCTTTCCAGACCACAACCACTACCAAAAGTAGCCACTCTTCACCACAGCAGAAAAATTAATGCAATAACCACGTTCTCACAGCGGGTAGGAAGGCACGTGCACAGTGGCATGCGTCTCATACTCCAAAAGCTTTTGTAAAGCTTGTCATAAGCTTTGGATCGGGCAATGCGGGACCACGTTACCCACTTGTGAGAATTATGGCCTGCTTGTCTTCAGAGAATGTAAGAATACTTGGCCTGCTGTCCTCTCACATGTGAGAATCCCTATGACAATAGAGACTCAACATATTGAGGTCTTGATGTCAATTAACCTGAAATTATGTACAAACTGGTTGTGAAAGTGCAGCCTGGAACAGAACAAAACTGGGCCTAGGAGGGCAGAGTTGGATTCCAGACACTAAACAAATTCTGCAGAACTATCTGACCAAACCAGCTATCACATCAGATATCCTTGCTCAAGGAAGTAGTGAGATGTGAATGTGAGGACTGAAGACCATGTCACTGCTTTGCAAATCTCCTCGATGGAGGCTGATCTCAAGTGAGCTACTGATGTAACCATGGCTCTGACTTTATGAGCCGTGACATGACCTTCAACAGCTAGCCCAGCCTGGCAATCTGCTAGCCAATTAAAAAATATGCATTTGCCAATGGCTACTACCATCCAGTTTAGATCAAAAGAAACAAAAAGCTGGGTGGACAGTCTATGAGCTTTAGTCTGCTCCAGATAGAAGGCTAAGGCTCACCTGCAGTCTAAGGTATACAGTGCACTTTCGCCAGAATGGGCATGATGTTTTGGGAAGAATACTGGCAGAACAACTGACTGGTTAAGATGGAAGACCAAGCTATCTTAGGAAGGAACTTAGGGTACGTGCAAAGAACTATTCTCTTGTGATGAAACTTTGTGTATGGTGGATCCAGGAAATTATAGACCGGTAAGTATGACGTCGGTGCCGGGCAAAATAGTGGAAACTATTATAAAGAATAAAATTATAGAACACATAGACAAACATGGTTTAATGGGGCAGACTCAGCATGGGTTCAGCCGAGGGAAGTCTTGCCTCACCAACTTGCTTCATTCCTTTGAAGGCGTGGATAAAGGTGAGCCGGTTGATGTAGTGTATCTAGATTTTCATAAAGCTTTTGATAAAGTTTCTCATGAGAGGCTCCTGAGAAAAATAAAGAGTCATGGGATAGGAGGCAAGGTTCTGGTGTGGATTAGCAACTAGTTATTAGACAGAAAACAGAGAGTGGGGTTAAATGGTCATTTCAATGGAGGAGAGTGAACAGTGGAGTGCCACAGGGATCTGTACTGGGTCCAGTATTAACATATTTATAAATATGGAAATTGGAACGAGTGAGGTGATCAAATTTGCAGATGATACAAAACTATTCAAAGTTGTTAAAACATGTGCGGACTGTGAAATATTGCAGGAAGACCTTGTCCAAATGGCAGATGAAATTTAATGTGGACAAATGCAAGGTGATGCAAATTGGAAAGAATAATCTGAATCACAGTTACCTGATGCTAGGGTCCACCTTGGGGGTCTGGACTCAAGAACAAGATCTGGTTGTCGTTGTAGATAATACGCTGAAATCTTCTGCTCAGTGTGCGGAAGCGGCCAAAAAAGCAAACAGGATGCTAGGAATTATTAGGAAAGGAATGGTGAATAAGACACAAAATACTATAATGTCCTTGTATCGCTCCATGGTGTGTTCGCACCTTGAGTACTCCATTCAGTTCTGGTCACCATATCTCAAAAACAATATAGCAGAATTAGAAAAGGATCAAAGAAGAGCAATTAAAATGATAAAAGGGATGGAACTCCTCTCGTATGAGGAAAGGCTAAAGAGATTAAGGCTCTTCAGCTTGGAAAAGGGATGGAACTCCTCTCGTATGAGGAAAGGCTAAAGAGATTAAGGCTCTTCAGCTTGGAAAAGAGACGGATATGGGGAGATATGATGGAGGTCTACAAAATCCTGAGTGGTGTAGAATGAATAGAAGTAAATCGATTTTTTACTCGTTCCAAAAGTACAAAGACTAGGGGACACTCAAGGAAGTTACATCGAAATACTTTTAAAACATAAGTACATAAGTACATAAGTAGTGCCATACTGGGAAAGACCAAAGGTCCATCTAGCCCAGCATCCTGTCACCGACAGTGGCCAATCCAGGTCAAGGGCACCTGGCACGCTCCCCAAACGTAAAAACATTCCAGACAAGTTATACCTAAAAATGCGGAATTTTTCCAAGTCCATTTAATAGCGGTCTATGGACTTGTCCTTTAGGAATCTATCTAACCCCTTTTTAAACTCCGTCAAGCTAACCGCCCGTACCACATTCTCCGGCAACGAATTCCAGAGTCTAATTACACGTTGGGTGAAGAAAACTTTTCTCCGATTCGTTTTAAATTTACCACACTGTAGCTTCAACTCATGCCCTCTAGTCCTAGTATTTTTGGATAGCGGTGAACAGTCGCTTCACATCCACCCGATCCATTCCACTCATTATTTTATACACTTCTATCATATCTCCCCTCAGCCGTCTCTTCTCCAAGCTGAAAAGCCCTAGCCTTCTCAGCCTCTCTTCGTAGGAAAGTCGTCCCATCCCCACTATCATTTTCGTCGCCCTTTGCTGTACCTTTTCCAATTCTACTATATCTTTTTTGAGATACGGAGACCAGTACTGAACACAATACTCCAGGTGCGGTCGCACCATGGAGCGATACAACGGCATTATAACATCCGCACACCTGGACTCCATACCCTTCCTAATAACACCCAACATTCTATTCGCTTTCCTAGCCGCAGCAGCACACTGAGCAGAAGGTTTCAGCGTATCATCGACGACGACACCCAGATCCCTTTCTTGATCCGTAACTCCTAACGCGGAACCTTGCAAGACGTAGCTATAATTCGGAGGAAATAGGAGGAAATATTTTTTAACTCAACGAATAGTTAAGCTATGGAACTCTTTGTCGGAGGAGGTGGTAACATCAGTTAGCGTATCTGGGTTTAAAAAAAGGTTTGGACAAATTCCTGGAGGAAAAGTCTATAGTCTGCTATTGAGATAGACATGGAAAGCAACTGCTTGCCCTGGGATTTGTAGTATAGAGTGTTGCCACTATTTGGGTTTCTGCCAGGTACTTGTGACCTGGCTTGGCCACTGTTTGGAAAACAGGATACTGGGCTAGATGGACCATTGGTCTGACCCAGTATGGCTACTCTTATGTTCTTATGTACTACAGCCTTTAGCTCGCTGATTCTGGAAGATCATGTGACTACGATCAAAAACACAACTTTCCAGGTCTGATACTTTAGATGACAGGAGTCAAATGGCTCCAAAGGAGCTTTCATCAGCTGGGTGAGAACAACGTTGAGATCCCAAGGCACAGTAGGTGGTTTGACCGAGAGCTTTATCAACAGTAAACCTCTCAGGAAGCGAACAACTAGAGGCTGTACAAAGATGAGCTCCCCCCCCCCCCTTACACACACACACACACACACACAAATGGTATGCACTGATTGCACTGAGATGTACCCTTACAGAGTTGGTTCTCAAATTATACTCGAGAGGTGCAGGAGGTATTCAAGAAGTTTTTGTGTAGGGCAAGTAGGAGGATCTGGGCCCTTGCCCTTACACCAAATGACAAACCTCCTCATTTAAAAGATCATCATCTCATAGTGGAATCTTTTCTGGAAGTGTAACAAGATTCTGGAAACACCATTGGGCAGCTTCAAGACTTGAAATTCTATGCTCTCAAACTCCAGGCTGTGAGGGCCAGGGACTGGAGGTTGGAGTGCAGAAGAGACCCCTTGTTCTGCGTGATGAGGGTCGGAAAACACTCCAATCCATGGTTCTTCGGAGGACAACTCCAAAAGTAGTGGGAACCAGATTAGATTGTAAGCTCCTTAGAGCAGGGGCTGTCCTTTTTGTTAATCTGTACAGCTCTGCGTAACCCTAGTAGCGCTCTAGAAATGTTAAGTAGTAGTAGTACAGGATGATTAGGATCAGAGTTCTCCGATCTTGCTTAAGTTTCAGCAACTCTTCTCTATGAGAGGTATGGGAGGATGCATATACAGAAGACCCTGCCCCCCCCCCCCCCCCCCAATGAAGGAGAAAGGCATCTTGACGCTAGTCTGTCATGCAATCTGAGCCTAAAACAGAATTGAGGAACTTTGTTGAGATGTCTGGCAAAAAGATCCACCGAGAGGGTTAACAACCATTCAACCCTAATCTTATAAATTTCTATCATATCCCTCAGATGTCTCTTTTTCAAGCTTAAGACCTCTGAACTCTTTAGCCTTTCTTCATAAAAGAGGTATTCTATCTCCTTTATTACTTCTGTTACTCTCCTTTGAACCTTTTCTAGTTCTACTATTTGTTTTTTGGGGAGTTTTTTGGCTAAAAATGTCAATGCATCATCCACAATGACTCCAAGACATTTTTCTTGGCTGCTGACTCCTAACTTGGACTCCAGCATTTTGTACCTGTAGTTGAGATTAATTCTCTCCCATGTGCATCACTTTGTATTTATCCACATGCAATGTCCTAGTCTCACATGGTCCATCTCCAATTCCTCACAATCATCTGCTCTTTTAATGAGTTTGAATAATTGTATTTATTTTATTTGTTGCATTTGTACCCCGCATTTTCCCACCTATTTGCAGGCTCAATGTGGCTTACATAGTACCGTCAAAGGCGTTTGCCCAGTCGGTGGATGACAAATACAAAGTTGTATAGTGATCATATGAGGTATAAGTGGAGGGTCAGAATGGATGAAGATTGTGTGTTGTCCTGTTCGATCATAGTCATGCTGTGTTGGTAAGTGAAGAGGGTTACATGGGGTCGTTGGGGTAGGCCTTTTTGAAGAGGTTGGTTTTTAGTGATTTCCTGAAGTTTAAGTGGTTGTGGATTGTTTTCACAGCTTTTGGGAGCCCATTTCATAGTTGTGTGCTTATGTGGGAGAAGCCATTTAAAAATGTGACATAGCACAGGTTCTATTTGAGAAATTGCTCATTTAGTCATTCTCTCCATTTCCTGTCTTTTAGCCAGTTTTCAATCCACTATAGCGCATAGCCTCCTATCCCTTGACTTTTTACATTTCTGAGAAGTATCTCATGAGGAACTTTGCTAAATGATGTCTGAAAATCCAAAACCACTATAGACAGACTCACCTGTTAAAGGCATGACTTGCCGTTACTAAATCCAGGCTGACTCATTCCCATTAAATCCTAGACACAGTATTTTTTTGAACTTGAAAGTAGTTTCTACCATTATACCTGGCATTGACATCACACTCACTGGTCTACGGTTTTCCAGATCACTCCAGAGCTCTTAAAAACAAAAAGAAAGTTACACTGGCCACTGTTCAGTCCTCAGATACTGTGGTTGTCTTAAATGATTGCTAACTTGTTACTAGTAATCTGTAACTTATTTGAGCTCATTCAGAGCAATGGGATGAATATCATCCATAGTGGGACAGACCAAACAAAGAGGCAATGGTGACATCAGCATCCACATGAACTGATAAGGGCCATGCTCGGCAGCAGAACAGCTTGTGGCTGGAAAGCAACGACTAATATTTCTGGGAGAAAGAAATATCTACGGATATATTCATAAGCATACAGACAGATGCATTTTTTTTTTAAATATCACTCAGAGAAGATTCCAAGTGAAGACCTGCCCTCACAGTAGGCCTGCATTTCTAGTTGGCATACATTGACTTCTATGATTTGGTGGGTGGGTGGTCACAGAAGGCCACTGACAAATACCACAGCCAGAAAATGAAATGACTCCAGCAACACAGGAGGCACACAAGTTGCAAGTTTCATTCCTATGTTCCCCAAAGTCACATTAGTCATTTCAAATTTCTCTCCTTTTGGCATGCTAGACCTGTAGGATAGCCTTTGAAGAAATCAGCAAGAAAAGTGGGGAGAGTAGGGGTCACTGGAATATAATAGATGTGGAATGGAGGTGCTTCCAGCAACAAAGGAAAAAGAAAACATCTCCTTCCACTCCTCTCTTGTAGATCACCTTGATCAGTTCTCCCTCTGGTGGTAGGTCTGCATTTCAAATCAGTCCTGGCTGACATCAAAGAAGCAAGTCAACTAGCATAAATCAGCAAAGACAAAAGCAGCCAAAGCAGGGCAGGCAATGTCTCCAGAAGCTGCTCTCAAAGTCCCAGGCTGACAATAAATCTTCCTGATACTGTACCTGATTTTATTGGCTTATTTACACCACTGCTCCCTCTTCCCTGTGTCCTCAGCTAAGTTCTCAGTGTAAAAACTGATATAACTGCTGCCTGTAACAATGCCATAAACCTCCATTACAAAACAATTGCCTGTATATAATATGTAAACCACTTTGATTGTAACCACAGAAAAGGTTATATTAAATTTCATCCCCTTTTCCTCAGTCTCTGAAGAAGCAAGCTGCAAACCAGAGTTCAAATCCCCACTTCTCTCAAAGATACCCTTTGTGACTTTGGTCAAGTCACTCCACCCTTCACTGCTTCCGGGGTAATTGAATTGTGAATCAATTCGGGGAGTGAAATAACTCATGCACTTGAATATGAAATTTGCCTTGAGTCTGGATTTAGAAGAGACAAGTAATAAAATGTAATATCCAAAATCTAATTGTGGAGACATTTTTCCCGTTTAAATACTTCATCTATTATTTTGGAAACGTGTGCAAACTGTGGTGCAAAATGCCTTCTTATCTTGGGCTAGTCACTTAACCCTCCATTACTTGTGGTACGGACTCTGAGGCCTATGTACAAAGCCGTTTACAGATGGGTCCAAAATGCAATAGCAATGCAGTACCAATGCACAAAAATAGCACCGCAATGCTTGAAGCCATATTTAAATTTTGTATATGGTTGCTATTAAATGGAAAACTTGCAACTACGGGGGGGGGGGGGGGGGGGGGGGGGGGGGGGAGAGAGCAACGTGTCTGACGTGCACAAAGGTTTCGCTGTTGTGCGCATGCCATTGCCCACACAAAACGGAAGTGTCAGCAGTTTGCACACCTCAGAGCCCTTACTCTTGAGCGCCTTAAACACGAACCTAACAAATATTGCTAGCACATGGAATTTTGGCAAGGCACAGGACAAAAATGTGTACTTTTACTTTCGGTTTTGCTCAGACACTTGAACATGTTTGTTGATTTCCGTCTGTCTTTAAACTATCAGGAGCCTCTTTCCTCTTGTAAAAGGACAAAACCGGCAGTTCAATGTGAAAAATGGACAAAAATCGCCTCATCAAAACCACCTACACTACCCCTGACCTGGCGAAAACTCGGCATTTTGGCCATCATTTCCATCTATGTATTGCGAATTTCATCTGTGCATTTTAATACATTTCAGTACAATCTGCAGCCATCTGTACCGCGCACATTAATACCCATGCTCGAGCCCTCTGAACATTTGGTGCACAATAATAATTTGCACATACAACCAGTGTTAACCACACACTTAATCTCGTCGTACCTTTGAGCATCGGGGCATCAGATTGTGACCCCCCAATTGTACCTGAACGTATATTGCTTTGATACGTTTCGGACTTACAGGCAGTATATAAAATCGAGCAGATGGGGAAAAAATTCCTCTCTTCTCAGTCCCTCCCCTTCCCTCCTGTTTCTTGCAACAAGCAGGACGGCTCTTCCTGCTGCATAAGATTCTGGGCACTTTCTGACAGTTAGGCTACCAGCCCCATACCAGTTTACTTACACTCTAAACAGGGGAGGTGTGTCAGTTTAGGGGCAGTGAAGTTTCTGCTATCCTTTCTGCCTTTATTTGGAGAAAAGAATCCTGGCCTCTTTCTGTGTTCTCTATAAAATATCAAACACTGCCAAGCATCAGTTTAAGCACAGAATCAATTGGTCTAAAATCTGGGGTAACTTACTGTGCCTGTCACTTTACTTCCACAGTCATTTGATGCAACTTCAGCGTATTACCCGCACACTTGATTTTTGTGTTTGTGTGCATTTTCCAGCAGCCACTTCGCCAGTACTGATTTGGTTTGTACTGAAGGTTTCACCCACTGACCCCCCCCCCCCTCCCCCAACCAAAAAGGTGTCAGGAAGAGTAATTTGGGTATACAAGAATAGAATAACATTTTCTGAGCGTCCAGCCCACCTTTCCTTATTTCCCCGCCCCCTAAGTCCCTTCCCATTGGAGCCCTGTGGCGTGACGTTCCCAGCCAGGGCTCACTATTTCAAGCAGGCGGAGGCTGGGTAAGGTTGGTACGCAGAAACAGGCAAGTACAGTCAGGAAGCGCAGCTCGACCCTGAGGCACTCAACAACAAAAGAAGCCAAGGTTCAAAAACAAATAAAGGAAAGGGGAAGGGCAGCTGTGCTAATCTAGAAAGCAGCCTCCAAAAGCAACCCGCATCTTCTGCTGTAAAGCAACAAAACATACACCAGTGTTTTACGAGAAGCAGCACGAGCACCTCAAGAGAAGAAACATGGCCATGGGTCTCAGGAATTACCAGTGATACACTGAAAGGAGTACAAAGTAAAATTGGCATCAAAACATCTAGCAACCCTTGGTGCATATTTTTGGGAAAACCTGCAGGAAAAACGAATTCCGCTGCCCTGCCTTAATGAGTTTTGTGCTTGAAGGATTGTGCACTCTTTCATCAGAAGTAAACATCCCGAGGATACCACTTTCCTGCTAACTGGTCGCGTGAGTTTCCAGCGTTTATAGGTATTACTCGTTACCCTATTTGCAATCACTACACTTCAGATCTGCCAATCAATTTCACAGAGGCAGAGGCTATTTCAAAGTAAAATCACTGAACATCCTGGCAATAAAGCTGCTCTATAATTCTGCAGCTCTCGATATCATTTACGGATAGACTTGCATTTAAAGCCGAATTATTTTTATTTCTCATGCCATTATCTTATGATTGCTTCCATGGCAGGATCATGAAGTGTTTGACTTTTTTTCTTCTGCTTCCAGAAACCTTAAGGCAGTCCAAAAAGAGCGTGAAGTCAAACGGCAAGGCTCCAGCATGCTATGAAATAGTACCCCTGTCTCTGAAGAAAATGGCTGCAGAAGTTTACCCAGGCAGCGCAATCACCAATATTACAAACAGTAACAGTACTGCAGTGACGACCAAAACCAAGAACGCCGCCCTTCAGCTTCAGCAGAGCCCTCCGCCACCACCACAACGGCAAAACCTTAACAACAACAACATCGAGAGCACCAACTGGCAGTCCTTCCATCCCACCCTGCGGGAAAGGTAAGATTATGCACAGCCAGCCATCAACTTATGCCACCTGGGAGCAGATGCACTAACCCCACGTAAAGAGCCCTTCCCTTACCGATTCCTGGTCTGCAATTTCAGCTCCTGCCCTCTAGTGCTGAGGACATGTGGCAGCACTTCCCCCACACCCCGGGTGGCTGGCAGTCTTTATTTACAACTTCGGAAATATCCAAAACACATCTTGTTCATGACTGGGAAGGAGTTGATAGAAACAGAGAAAAATAAGCGGCTCGAATCCCACCTTACATGTGACGCAGGGCTTGCAATGTAGGCTGCACTGGGGGATCTGGAGGATATATGCCTCTTACTTTGGGTTGAAGCAGATCAGCAGGGAATAATTATTCTTATTTTAAGAATCCAGTTTTTTCCCATGCCAAGGTGTGAGGCAGGTATGGCATAGGTCTATCTTTTTGCTGTGTAAACTGCTTGGGGTTTTTTTTTTCCCCATGAATTGTGAATGTTTCTGGAACTGCACTCTAGAGTGGTTTCATTGCAACATAGTAAATGGCAGCAGATACAGTCTGCCAAAGAAGGTGGCCAGAGTTGTATCTGACCCTGTGCACTGGTTCCACTTGTAAACCACTATGATGGTGCTGAGGAATAGCTATATCAAATTATTAAACATAAGCAAGGATGGTCAAGAAACTCAATAAACAGGTGAAGTTAGTAAAGAGAAGCTTAAAGTTAGTGTTAATATTTAGCTATTTAAGTATTCCAAATCAACATTTGAATTTTTTTTTTTTTTTGTGCAAAAAGGAATGCACTGATGTTCAACAACGAACTCATGGCTGATATATATTTCATTGTGGGCCCACAAGGTGCATCAAAGCGGGTTCCTGCACATAAGGTCTGTTAACCACTCTTATCATATTTTATTTAACTTTTAGCTTACACTATTTGGATAATACTGTAGCTAAGTTACCTTTGCTATTTCTCTAGAAGTATATAAATTTAAATGTAGACTGTAACAAAATGTGCCTTCGTTTTTACAGTATGTTTTGGCAGTGGGTAGTTCCGTCTTCTATGCTATGTTTTATGGTGATCTAGCAGAGGTTAAGCCTGAAATCCATATACCAGATGTGGAACCTGCAGCCTTTCTAATTCTGTTGAAGTAAGTGATCATTACAAGCCTACAAAACACAGCCAGCTTTAATGCCCTATAAAATGTGCATTTTAAATGCATGATTAACATCAGTTTTAAAATGTATTCTAATCTGTTCTCACTAGACCTTAAGAAAACCTCAAAGCTGAGTCAGTTTTGTTACCTAGATACAACTACAACACTGTCCTGCAATTAGAGAATTATAAGAAACTTCATGTACTACCATGTTTTCAGTATAATCACAAATTATACACTTTGTTTTGCATAACTGCATTTACCTTTGGCTGATACACTTAAGTAGGTCACCAAATTACAGCTCAAAGGTGAAGTTCATAGGTCCTGCAGTGGTGGCAGGAGCAGATCAGTAATCAGAGCAGATGGCATAGATGTGAACTGTGAGAACATTAAGAACTTGTGTGCCAGTATTCCTCCCTACCGATCTCACAATGCATGACATTAGCAATGAAAGGTCTTGCAGGCCTATAAAATTTGAATATAGTCAGTAGATAGTATCAGGATGAGCAGCAGTGGCACCAAATGCTTCTGTGATCTGCACAAACAGCAGACTGGGTGATCCTTCCATCGCCACCCTTTATTTCAATTCTATTCTTCACAACATTATGTAACTTCCTACATCATATGTCAAGAGTCCAGATCCCTCTCTCATATTCTATATGTTTATCCCCACAGTCATTTCCAAACTGCCATGAAGTACATAAGGAAAGACAATATAGGAAAACCAACAAACTAAGCTTCTGTTATTGCCAAGGTAGATACTGCAGCAGAGGAGGGAAGGGGGAAGGCATCAGAGGCTGGGAGAAAGAGGCCACCTTGTCCTTGTAACTGTTCAGATTAATGTAGAAATATTGCTGTCTGCCACACCTCACTGCTGTCCTCAACCTACCACTGAACAGTTCAGTCTGCAAGAAGGTCCATCGGGCCTCAGATAGACTCAGAAACCCTTCCCATCCCTCACAGTGATTTGAAATGTTCTACTTAGCCCTTCTTAGCAAATGTTTGGGGACCTCTGCAGTATTGTTGAAGCTACTGAACTGATTATTTTAAAGAACCTCTTACATTGATATTGCATTTCAATGCTTTAAAGAAGAAATCATTTATGAACTGCCCTTACTTATATAAACTTTTGTGTTCTTTCTAGGTACATGTACAGTGATGAGATTGACTTGGGAGCAGACACTGTGCTTGCTACTTTATATGCTGCCAAGAAATACATTGTACCTGCTTTGGCCAAGGCTTGCGTCAACTTCCTGGAGACAAGTTTGGAGGCCAAGAATGCTTGTGTTCTGCTGTCCCAGAGCAGACTCTTTGAAGAGCCAGAATTGACCCAGCGCTGTTGGGAAGTAATTGATGCTCAAGCAGAATTAGCACTGAAGTCAGAAGGTTTTTGCGAAATAGACCAGCAAACTCTAGAGATTATTGTGACTCGTGAAACACTGAACACAAAAGAAGCAGTAGTTTTTGAGTCTGTTCTCAACTGGGCGGAGGCTGAATGTAGGAGACAAGGGCTGCCCATTACACCAAGGAACAAAAGGAAAGTGCTAGGAAAATCTTTATATTTGGTACGGGTTCCAACTATGACACTGGAGGAATTTGCCAATGGAGCTGCCCAATCGGACATTTTAACGTTAGAGGAAACACATAACATATTCTTGTGGTATACAGCTACCAATAAGCCCAAGCTAGAATTTCCACTCACAAAAAGGAAAGGTCTTGTACCACAAAAATGTCACAGATTTCAATCCTCCGCATACCGCAGCAATCAGTGGAGATATCGAGGTCGCTGTGATAGCATCCAATTTGCTGTCGATAAAAGGATATTTATGGCAGGACTAGGATTATATGGCTCAAGCTGTGGTAAAGTGGAATACACTGTCAAAATTGAACTGAAGCATCAGGGACTTGTGATTGCTCAAAATCTGACAAAATTTATTTCTGATGGCTCCAGCAACACATTCTCAGTGTGGTTCGAACACCCTGTGCAGGTTGAACAAGACACATTTTACAATGTGAGTGCTATCCTTGATAGCAATGAGCTTAGTTATTTTGGACAAGAGGGAATGACAGAAGTTCAGTGTGGAAAAGTAACATTCCAGTTTCAGTGCTCCTCAGACAGTACCAATGGCACTGGAGTACAAGGAGGACAAATACCTGAACTCATTTTCTATGCATGATGCATATAACTGTCATCACGTTCCATTACTGCAATGCACACTAAAGGAATTGTATTTTTAACTCTTCCGCAGTATGAAATGTTACACTAAAGTATCCACTTCACAGGTTATCGTCTGAGTGAAGGAATGCACTAGAATTTTATTTATTGTTAAGCTATTTTACTTAATTATTAAGACTACCCGCCACAGTAAATGTCTGCAAAACTACACATATGTATTTTGTATATTAACTTGAAAAAAAAAAAGGTTTGCAATGTTGAGAACTTTGGTTTTATTTATGAATATGTTTATTTTGCCTTTCCCAATGGTGCTCAAAGCAGACACTACATCACAAAAAAAATACCCAATATAGATTTTAAAAAAGTAAAAAGTCAAAATATACAATAAATCCCAATGCTTCACAATTCTCAACCCAGTCCTTGGGACACAGCCAGCCAATCTAGTTTTCAGTGTACCCACATTCATGCGATTTGCCTAAAATGGAGGCAGTACATGTAAAGTCTTATGTCTATTGATTGTGAATACCTTGAAACCAGACTCACTGGGTTTGGCTAAAGGACTGGTTAAAAACCCTTGTGCTGAAGAACTGTTCTTCACTTTAAAGCCTGGGAGCCGAAGCTCTTCGACCAATTTTGCCACCCTGACTTTCCTTTCTCCAGCATACTCTCTTCTCCTCCCTCCCTCCTCACAGGCATGCTACTTGCTTGCTTACCCCATAGCTTTTAGGAGCTGTGTGCTTCCTCAACTCTCATACTGTCCTCTTAAGGTTGCAAGAACAGTATGGCTCAAGTTCAAAGAGAGCTACATGGTGTAGGGGAAATAAAAACATACAGCGTCTGAAAGAAGTTCTAGCAGCACATCGCCAAAGGATGCAAGAGATGATTGTCAAACTAGAAAAAATTGATCTTAGAGGTATGGGATATATGGCCAGCACCGTGGATGCTGACTGGTGAAAGAGGCAGATGGGGGAAGGGGATTCAGACTGACTGGGATGAATTTAGGTAAGAATATGTTTTGAGAATAGAGACTGGAATAGAGACTCTGTAGCAGGGCTAAGGAATCTGTACTCAAACCTTCAACTCCGCCTGCCATTAAGCTTTAAATTCTTTTTGTCCTGGATCTACAGTACTAGTGAAGTATAAAATGATACATTTTCCATGTGTTATAAGTTTTTATTTTGAAGCTAGAGTCAGAGTTGGCACATTTTTACAGACTCCACCAAAAATTGTTTCCGTCTACACAGCACTGTTTTGTGGGGGCAGGCAGGGGAGTGAATCTGTGGTGTAAGAACTTTCATCTCATTATTATCGTGCGCTATTGTATTAGCACATGTAAATACCCTTAACACAAATAATTTTAGCAATTGGGTTTAGTTCAGGGCTCTACAAACACCGTGCAGCAGGTCGCCATGGTGACTGAAAATCAGGCCTGGCAGCTGGATTTTGCCAGACCACCACAAGGCAGCAAGCAGCTCCATTCGAGCTGCAAAAACAGCAGCAGCTCAGCTCTTTTCCCTTTGCTAAGTTCACCTCCTACCTCCCACCACAGCAGCAAGCAGCTCCATTTGAACTGCAAAGACAGCAGCAGCTCAGCTCTCTTCCCTTCCCTCTACCTCCTCCCTCCCACCGGAGAAGCTTTGACACATGCACACGCATGTCCACAAAGGCATCTTCCTCACCCTCGTGCTAGGCCCAGTCATGCAGTGGAGGCAAGCAGAAAGGAAGGAGAGCAGCTGCGTGGCAGGTAGTAGCCTCCTCTTTTAATGCCCAGCACTAAATGGAAACATTTGAACCACTTAATTCTAATTTAGCATTGGGTGTCAGAAGAGGAGGCTGTGCTGACTGACATGCAGCTGCTCTCCTTTCCCTCTGGAGCTGCCTGCTTGGGGAGGGGGGGTGACAATTGGGTGCCTGTGTGCTGTGCGGGATAGGGGAAAGGTAGGGAGTGCTGGATATGTGTGTAATGTGGGGGAGGGATAGAGCGAAAAGGAGCAAGAAGTGGTATCTGTGTGCGTTGGGGGGGGGGGGGGAAGAAGAGAATGGTGGATGGGTGCCCCGAGGGGGCAGGGGCGAGACCTGGATGTCTATGCTGTGGGAGTGGGATAGGGAGAATGCCTTTTAGAGTTCTCTCCCCATCCATTAGCCTTCACTGCCCTCCTCCCTATGCTCTCTCTCTCTAACTCCCAGCAAGACCCCTGTTCTGTCCGCCCAAAGGTGTTTTCCCCCTCTCCCATCCACCCCATGACACAGACACACATCATCCCCCTTTTTTCCTGCCCTCCCACCACCAGTGCCACACACCCCATACACCTTCCTTCAGCCCCCACCAGCACCAATGCCACACACAATCCACATTTCTTCAGCCCTCCCCCACCTATGACATACACCTTGCTGCAGCTCCCCTCTCCCCACGACATATAATCAACTCCATCTAGCGTCTTTCTAGGCACCCCTCCCTCTCTCCCTGCATACACATCATTCCAGCATAAGGAGGATCTGCCCAGCCACAGATTAGGCTGCTTTCTGCCATCCCAGGCTGGACTTATCTTTTGAACCGTACTGACCTTAGAACTCTGGGCACCAAAGAGACAGAGAAGGTAGAAGCAGCCTAATGTGCAGCTCTTCCTCCTGCTGCACTGAAGTGGTGTATTGGAAGGGAGGGAGACAGCCAGAAACAAAGCACCTGTACTGCACTAGGAATTTGCTCAAATTCTGCACTGTGTAGTAGTGCAGAATTCCCCCAGGAGTACCACTTTAATAAATAACTTGCTGTGACATTTATAAATGTGCATAAATAAAAAATCCAGTCATTCAAGTCTGGCTCCCAGCTTTTTGGGCTGGCTCCTAAGAAACTTTGTTGAACCCTGGTTTAGTTGATAAGTCATTTTGAGTGCACACAAGCATCATTTAAAGGCCCCAAAATACACATAGTAAGTGACGGAAGAAAAGACCTGAACAGTCAATCTAGTCTGACTGTCACACTCATTATAAACTATGATTAAATCAACAACGAATGTGATGTAAAATACTTGGGCACCAGCCTCTTGACCAGCACTGGTCCTGATTTTCAAATTGATTTTTTTTTCCCCTCAGAGTGGTCCTATATAGAAGAGGTCAAGCCCTATTCTCCAACTCACACTGCATATGAGCTTGGATAAATTACTGTTGTGTGCTGCAGCTGGTACCCAGCAAAAAATGTAGGCTATTTAGGGCTGGGCTAGAAATCCTTGACTTTTAAATGACAAAGGTAAGCTAAAAATCTAAATTTCCTCCCCTATAGCCAGAAATAATATGGGCTGGACTATCTATTCTGGATCTCTGCATCAACTGTAGCTTCCATATGGATTTAATTGGCCAACCTACCACTAAAGAATTATAGTAATCTGCATGCAATAGCCTATCAAGGCCTGTAATGCAGCCTTGGGAATTACCTCCAAACAAAAACATACTCTATCTGTACCTTAGTAATTACAGTCACTGCTATGGCCATTGTTTGTTCATCAGATGTCTAGAATCAAAACAATTCTCAAACGTTATACTTCCTTTTTTGAAGTTTGCGACAAACATCTAACTTTAAATCAAGATTAGAAACTTGAGCGCAGAATATTCTTCTGCTCAACCAAAGAGCTTTAGTCCTCCTTGGATTTATACTTTATTCAGCCTCAACCATTTGCTAAAAGCCTGAAGACAGTAATTTAAAGATCTTAAGTAGAGGAGTGTGGTAGCCGTGTTAGTCCACTCTTAAGGTTATCAATAGAAATCAAACAAAATAAAACATGGAAAAGAAAATAGATGATACCTTTTTTTTATTGGACATGCATTAAATGTATTAAGTTATGTCCAATAAAAAAGGTATCATCTTGTTTTCTTTTCCATGTTTTATTTTGTTTGATTTCTATTGAAGATCTTAGAAGAACTCACCAAATCAATGCCAAGAGGAACAGCAGTTTTATTTGCCCTAAAACCTGTGCACTCTGGATTTTAAGTTAATCACTCTAAATTAGCCTCTAATGCTGAGATAATCTATTGAAATAAGTATTGGCCAACATCTGCACAAAGACAAATAAAATTTATGTGCATTCATCTACAGAACTGGGCTCACTGGAAACCAAAATACTGTCCTGGAATTATTCTTCACTAGTTTTTAATGCTTCAAGATAACTTCCTCCAGTTTAAATGCAAAGTTACAAAGAACAACATGTTCATAGGCTACTTTTACAGTTCTTTTCTTTAACCCTGGCAAATCTATTAGACATTACCTCAACCAGAGCTCACACCAGATTCATTTTCAACAGAAGTTGACAATTAAAGGCTGCTATTGTAGGCATTTTTGCCATATGCAGTAATCTGATATACAACCTAATTTTAAAGCAGTAGTTTAAAACCACTGGAGTGTCAGCAAGGACCTTTATAATTAATCTTAATTATTTAACACTTATTCAGTTAAAGTAATGCCAGAATCAATAAACTGAAACAGCAAAAGCAAGGCAAACAAAGCAATTATAACATTCCAAATTCCATTCAATAACTTTAGACTTCAGTCACTGGGCAATAACAGCTGCCCTCCTTTAAAGATCACTCAAATTTTGAAGTGGCCTACTCCTACATTACCTAGATTGATAGAAATTATTTAAGATTACACAGTCATCTGTGAGGGAGGGGTTAGCCAACTATAAACATCTGTGTGGAATAGCTCACACACTAACAGTTACACAGCGTCCTAAGAATATGTTCCCAAATTTAGCTATGATGGCAAACAACCAATAACTCAAATGGAACAAAGTCAAGACGATGTTTTTCTCTTCCTTTCTGCAATCAGTTTTTCTGGAGTGAGGGGAAAACCTCAAGTGAGACATACAAAGACAGATACCAAGACAGGCAAAGGCTGATACAAAGGGAGAGTCACACATTAACAGGCTTCATTTTATAATACTGGACATGAATTCTTCTTATATACAATTTAGGTGGCTAAATTTTAGAAAAAAACAAAACCTTCAGCATTAATACACTCTACATACAGTTTAGGATTGCTGCCAACTGAGAATACAGAATTGAAATCTAAAAGGCAGCATTCAAAGTACTATGTAACATTTAATAACTTGTAGCAACGTTTTGTGTTTAATGGAAATTAACTGTATCAGTAACCTTAATCACAAGAAAGAACTGAGGAATTGCAAGAATTTTGTCCCAATCATTTCAATTACATGTTTCACAGTAAAGCATTTTTCAGTTCCACACATTAACTACTGTTGGGATCTGTATTTTTATAATTCAGTTCAAGCCAAGTGATCAACTTGAAAGCAAATGCCTTTAACTCTTTAGTGTCCAATGTTCCCATCAATCTGTTCCCATATGACTTATTACAGGAACATTGGACACTAAAGGGTTTTAAGCATATGTGTAGTCCTGATTTGCTGCTCTGCAGTTCCTACAGACTCAGTACTCCCACACATGAAGCAAATACATTTCAGCTCCATAGCAATGCTCACTATGAAAATAATTCAAAATGATTTTATCAACTGAACGTCCATGTGACCTAACATGCTACTGTGCATCATATAGGTTCAGAAGTAACCCTGGAAAGGTGAAAGTCAGCAGCAGATTACATGAGGTAAATGTGTAGTCCAGACTGCTCAGACAACAGAGACCAGGTTTCATAGAGGAGGGGAAAAATGGTAAACCTCTCCCTGCTTAACAGAAGAAGGGAGATGATTCACAAACTAGATTCTCAAGTATAAAGAAAACATGCGAGTCACAAGGTCCCACACAAAAAACAAGGTGATTAGAACACACATAGTAGATAACGGCAGAAAAAAGACCTGCACGGTCCATCCAGTCTGCCCAACAAGACAAACTCATATGTGCTACTTTTTGTGCATACCCTACTTTGATTTGTACCTGTCCTCTTCAGGGCACAACACAAATCATTTTGACACAGAATAAGGTTAATTCCTTCTTATAAATTATAATTCTTATCAGATGATCATTTCTTTGTTTGGCTGTACATGTAACAGTGCATTGACAATTTGTCTGAACAGTATGTTGTTAAGTTTGAAAGCTAAAGACTTCATACAAATAAAATTAAAAAAAATTATAATTCTTATAATTTCAAATGTTCTTCAACTAAACCCAGTTTGCTGTCTTTAGTCTCTTTCCTCTAAGGGCAAAGACAACATTGCTTTGTGGGACTATGGTTTAATCTATTTATCTAATAATCTTCTTCCAAGAATTACATTATAATAAAGATACTCACCTGTAGCAAGTGTTCTCTGAGGATAGCAGGCTAAGTATTCACACAGCTGGGTGACATCATCTGACCAAGCCTGATGCAGACACTGACTAGCGAGATCAAGAACTTTCTTGTAGTATCCCACCGTGCATGCACTGGTGCCTTCCTGCCCAATGCCCGAGCGCAGGTGACGTCCTTCAGCCGTTCTGATTTGCTAGACGACAACTCCAAGGGAAGGCGAGTGGATATATGAGAAAACTTGGCTTGCTGTCCTTGGAGAATACCTACTACAGGTAACTAACTTTGCTTTCTCCAAGGACAAGCAGACCATCATATTCTCATAGCTGAGAATCCCTAGCTACCAGGTACACTGAAAACTACAATACTAGGACAACAGGGACTCCAAATGTCAAGGCCAGTTATTCAATCAGCCTGAAACAATTTGTGTATTAGTTGTGGAGGTGCAGCCTGGATCAGAAGAAAAAAGTGGACCTGGGGGGGGGGGGGGGGGGGATTCTAGACACAGCACAAATTCTGCCGTACTATAAGATTGGAACGTGTGGACTGATGATCACGTTGCATTTTTGCAAATCTGCTCTATGGAGGATGATATCAATTGGGCTACTGACATAACCATGGCTCTGACATGAGCCTCGACATGACCCTCTAGAATCAGTCCAGCCTGGGCATAAGTAAAGGAGATGCAATCTGCTACCCAACTGGAAACTGCATTTGCTGATGGCTACCCCATCCTGGGTAGATTGTCTATGGGCTTTAGTCCACTCTAGATCGAAGGCTAAGGTTCACTTGCAATCCAAGGTATGCAGTACACTCATGCCAGGATGGGCATGTGGTTTTGGGAAAAATGTTGGTAGAACTATTAAACGATAAAGATGGAACTCAAACACTATCTTTGTAAGGAACTTAGCGTGTGTGTGGAGAACTACTCTATTGTGGTGAAACAATGAAGATGGGTCAGTTACTAGGGCCTGAAGCTCACTGACCCTGCAAGCTGAAGTGAACACCACCAGAAACACAACTTTCCAGGTCAAATATTTCAGATGACAGGAATTTAAGCAGTTTAAAAGAAGTTTTCATCAACTGGGTGAAGACAACATTAAGATCCCATGGCAGTTGGAGTTTTGATAGGGGGGTTTTGTAAGTAACAAACCTCGCATGAAGCTTGATGGGCTTACCTCCCACATTGTGATAAGCACAAACTGCAATGACATGAACCCTTACAGAGCTGGTTTTCAAAACAGACAGGTGCAGGAGGTATTCAAGCAGTTTTTGTGTAGGATAAGTAAGGAGATCTAAGGCCTTGCCCTCACAACAGACAGCAAACCACCTCCATTTAAATGAGTAACACGTCTTAGTGGAGTCTTTCCTGGAAGCCAGCAAGATGCAGGAGACACCCTCTGGCAAAATCTAAGGTTTCAAATTCTATGCTCTCAACATCCAAACCATAGGGGCCAGGGATTGGAGGTTGGGATGTAAGAGAGCACTCGTTCTGCATGATGAGGGTCGGAAAACAGTTCAATCTCCATGGACCTTCAAAGGATAACTCCAGAAGAGGAAGAAACTAGATCTGCCTTGGCCAGAAAGCTGCAATTAGATCATAGTTTTCTGGTCTTGCTCAAGTTTCAGCAAAGTCTTCTCTATGAGAGGTATTGGAAGATATGAATATAGAAGGCCTCCCTCCAATGTAGGAGAAACACATCTGATGCTACTATGCCGTACGATTTGAGCCTGGAGCAGAGCTGGGATACCTTGTTGAGATGAGTGGCAAAAAGATCCACCAAACAGGTGCCCCACTCTCGGAATATCTTGCAGGCTAAGCCCATATTAACAGACCACTCATAGTTGCAAAACTCTGCTCAGTCTGTCCGCAGGCAGTTGTCCTTTCCTGGGTGGTATGTGGCTCAGAGGTCCATCCCATGAAAGAGGACCCACTGCCAAATCCCCACTGCTTCCTAACACAAGGGATAGATCTCAAATCCCTCTGCATGTTTACATAAAACATTGCAACCTGTCTGTTTAAATTAGAAAATCTGGTTTTGCAGATGATCTCTGAAAGCCTTTAGAGCATTTCAAATGGTCCTGAGCTCAAGAAGATTGACATAGAGATCTGTTTCCACAGCAGGCCAAGTCCCCCTGTGAAGCCCATCTACATGAGCTCCCCATCCTAAGTTGGATGCATCCATTGTTAACACCTTCTGAAGAGGTAGAATTTGGAATGGTAGTCCCACAGTCAAGTTCATCCAAATTGTCCACCAGAGAAGGACATTGAGTCAATTCTGGAGGAATCTGGATTACATCCACTACGTTCCCAGCTGCCTGAGACAACAGGGAAGCTAGGGCCCACTGGGCTTCTTGCAAGTGGAAATGTGTTATGGGAGTGACATGCACTGTTGAGGCTACGTGGCCCATCATCTCAACATTTGCTGAGCTGTGACCTGCTTACTGCTTTGGACTTGAGAGGCGAATGTTGATAAGGTCTCTACTCTCGCTTGTGGAAGAAAAGCCTAAGACTGCAACAAATCTAGCAGGGCTCCTATATACTACAATCGCTGGACATGGGGTAGTTTATGGCAAACCCTAGTACATAAGTATTGATGGGACAGACCAAAGGTCAATCAAGCCCAGGATCCTGTTTCGAATAGTGGCCAATCCAGGTTACAAGTTCCTGGCAAGTTCCCAAAATTTTCTGCTGCTTATCCTATAAAAACAATTGTGCCTATGCTCTGTCGAGCATCAAAATATAACAAATATTTAAACACACATGAATACAAGTGTATTGCTTCTTCAGCTTATTGAGAGTGGAGTAGTCTCATATGTAACACACGATAGAGGTTATTTGATTTTTCACCCACTGACTGGGTGTATTATCTGTGTGTATTGTCTAATCATTGACTGAACCTCCACCACCCTTTGCTAATCTTATATATGAAGATATATTTCTATTTATCAATATGCTATCATCTAATTTTATACAGCACTTAGCTTGAACAAGTTGGTGCTCTTAAAACCCCGACAGGTCCCCGTTTCGTGGCTACTTTTCAAGGGGGAGTCACCAGTTCAAGTAACAGTCTCAAGTGCAACTGCAGCATTACTCTGCAGTTGCACTTGAGACTGTTACTTGAACTGGTGACTCCCCCTTGAAAAAGTAGCCACGAAACGGGGACCTGTCGGGGTTTTAAGAGCACCAACTTGTTCAAGCTAAGTGCTGTATAAAATTAGATGATAGCATATTGATAAATAGAAATATATCTTCATATATAAGATTAGCAAAGGGTGGTGGAGGTTCAGTCAATGATTAGACAATACACACAGATAATACACCCAGTCAGTGGGTGAAAAATCAAATAACCTCTATCGTGTGTTACATATGAGACTACTCCACTCTCAATAAGCTGAAGAAGCAATACACTTGTATTCATGTGTGTTTAAATATTTTGTTATATCCTATAAAAAAGCAGTGGATTTTCCCCAAGTCCATTTTAATAATGGTCTATGGACTTTTCTGTTAGGAAGCTATCCAAACCTTTTTTTTTTTTAAACCTTGCTATGCTGACTGCTTTTACTACATTCTCTGGCAATGAATTCCAGAGTTTAATTACACGTTGAGTGAAAAAATATTTTCTCCAATTCGTTTTAAATTAATTACTTTGTAGCTTCATTGAGTGCCCCCTAGTCCTAGAATTCTTGGAAAGAGTAAACAAGCGATTTACATCTGCTCATTATTTTATAGACCTCTATCATATCTCTCCTCCGCGGTCTTTTCTCCAAACTGAAGAGCCCTAGCCGCTTCAGGCTTTCCTCTTAGGGAAAATGTCCCATCCCTTTTATCATTTTAGTCACCCTTCTCTATACCTTTTCTAATTCCACTATATCTTTTTTGAGAAGCGGTGACCAGAATTGCACACAATATTCAAGCACCATGGAGCAACACAAAGGTATTATCAATGTCCTCATTTTTGTTTTCCATTCCTTTCCTAATAATCCCTAATATTCCATTTGCTTTCTTAGCCTCTGCCGCCGATGCACACCGAGCAGAGGGTTTCAACGCATCATCAACAAAGACACTTAGATCCCCCTTTCCTGGTCGGCGACTCCTAATATGGAACCTTGCATTACATAGCTATAGTTCAGGTTCCTCTTTCCCACATGCATCACTTTGCACTTGCTCACATTAAACGTCATCTACCATTTGGATGCCCAAGGTTCTCTTGCAATTTTTCACAAGCCTCTTGCGATTTTACAACTTTGAATAACTTTGTGTTGTCAGCAAATTTAATTACCTCACTAGTTACTCCCATCTCTAGGTCATTTAAAAATATGTGAAAAAGCAGCAGTCCCAGCACAGACCCCTCCAGAACCCCATTATCTACCCTTCTAAAAGCGGAACCCCACTATCTACCCTTCTAAAATAAAGAATACTCTCTGTTTTCTATCTTTTAACCAGTTTTTAATCCATAATACAACAGTACCTCCTATCCCATGACTCTTCAATTTCCTCTGGAGTTTTCATGAGGTACTTTGTCAAATGCCTTTTGAAAATCCAGATACACAATTTCAACCAGCTCACTTTTATTCAAATGTTTGTTCATCCCTTCACAGAAATGTAACAGATTGGTGAGGCAAGATTTCCCGTCACTACATCTACGTTGGCTTTGTCTCATTAATCCATGCTTTTGAATATGTTCTGTAATTTTGTTCTTTATAATACAGTTTACCATTTTGCCCAGCACCGACATCAGGCTCACCAGTCTATAATTTCCAGGATCACCTCTGGAACCTTTTTTAAAATCAGCGTTACATTGGCCACCCTCCAATCTTCTGGTACCATGCTTGATTTTAAAAATAAATTACATATTACTAACAATAGTTCTGCAAGTTCATTTTTCAATTCTATCAGTACTCTGGGATGAGTACAATCTGGTCCAGGCAAATTGCTACTCTTCAATTTCTCAAATTGCGCCATTACATCCTCCAGGTTTAGAAAGATTTCATTCAGTTTCTCTAACTCCTCAGTTTTGAATACCATTTCTGGCACCGGTATCTCTCCCAAATCTTTCTCGGTGAAGACCAAAGTAAAGAATTAATTTAATCTCTCCGCTATGGCTTTGTCTTCCTTGACTGTCCCTTTTATCCCTCGGTCATCTAGCGGTCCAACCGATTCTTTTGCCGGCTTCTTGCTTTTAATACAGCTTAAATAAAATGTTTACTATGTGTTTTTGCCTCCAACGCAATCTTCTTTTCAAAGTCCCTCTTTGCCTTCCTTATCAACACTTTGTATTTGACTTGCCATTCCTTATGCTGTTTATTATTTTCAGTTGGATCCTTCTTCCATTTTCAGAAGGATTTCTTTTAGCTCTAACAGCTTCCTTCAGCTCACTTTTTAACTATGCCGGCTCTCGTTTGGTCTTCCTTCCTCCTTTTTTAATACATGGAATATATTTGTCCTGGGCTTCCAGGATGGTATTTTTGAACAGCATCCATGCCTGATATACATTTTTGACCTTTGCAACTGCTTCTCTAAGGTTTTTTTTTCTTCATCATTCTTCTCATTTTATCATAGTCTCCTTTTTGAAGGTTAAATGCTAACTCATTGGATTTCCTGTGTGTATTTACTCCAAAGCCAATATCAAATCTGATCATATTATGATCATTGTTGTCAAGCGGCCCCAGCACCATTACCTCCTTCACAAGATCATGAGCTCCACTAAGGACTAGGTCTAGAATTTTCCCTCCTCTTGTTGGCTCCTGTACCAGCTGCTCCATAAAGCAACCCTTGATTTCGTCAAATAATTTTACCTCTTTAGCATGCCCTGTTACATTTACCCAGTCAATATCGGGGTAATTGAAATCACCATTATTGTGTTGTCCAGTCTACATCTGTCTGTTCATCCTGGAAAGGTGGACAATACACTTATCACTATCCTTTTCCCCTTTACACATGGAATTTCAATCCATAGGGATTCCAAGATGTTTTTGTTTCCTGTAGAATCTCCAATCCATTTGATTCAAGGCCCTCCTTAACATACAATGCTACCCCCTCCACCAATTCAATCCACCCTATCACTACGATATAATTTGTACCCTGGCATGACAATGTCCCACTGATTATCCTCCTTCACCAGGTCTCAGAGATGCCTATTATATCTATAATTTTTCACTTAGTGCAATATTCTAACTCTCCCATTTAATGTTTTTTTTTTTTTGTCTTCTGGCATTCGCATATAGACACTTCAAACTATGTTTGTTGTTTCTATTTACATCTTGCTCAGCAGTTGACAGTCTTAATTTGCAATTGTTTGTCTGCTTTTTATTTAAAGACACCTGGTCTACTATGGTCTCTAGTGCAACCTCGCTATCAGGATACCCTATCTTCCCTGTTTTGGTGAGATCTTTGAAAGATACTTTGTTCCAAACTATGTGTTTCTGAATGACTGTCGGCCTTCCCACAGGTTCTAGTTTAAAAACTGCTCTATCTCCTTTTTAAATGCCAGTGCCAGCAGCCTGGTCTCACCCCAGTTAAGGTGGAGCCAATCATGCTGGAATAGGCTCCCCCCTTCCCCAGAATATTGCCCAGTTCCTTACAAATCTAAAACCCTCCTCCCTGCACCACTGCCTCATCCACACATTGAGACCGTGGAGCTCTGCCCGTCTCTTGGGCCCTGCACGTGGTACGGGGAGCACTTCAGAAAATACTATTCTAGAGGTTCTGGATTTGAGCTTTCTACCTAAGAGCCTAAATTTAGCTTCCAGAACCTCTCGCCCATATTTTCCTATGTCATTGGTACCCACATGTACCAAGACAGCCGGCTCCTTCCCAGAATTATCTAAAATCCTATCTAGGTGACTTGTGAGGTCCACCACCTTCACACCAGGCAGGCAAGTGTGAAGGTGGCGGATTCTCATGCCCAACAGTCACCCAACTATCTACATGCCTAATAACTGAATCACCAACTACTACAGCCTTCCCTCCTGGGCAGTAGTTCTTGGAGAGACATCCCCAGTGTGAGAGGATATTGCATCCCCTGGTGGGCTGGTCCTGACTACAGGATTACTTCCAGCTGCACCAGGGTGATGCTCTCCTTTTAGAAGACATCTCTCCTCAAAGCAGCACAGGGGATGCCAGACTGGAGGTGGAACTTCTCTACAATGTCCCTGTAGGCCTCCTCTATGTACACTACTCTAGCCTCAAGAGAACTGACTCATTTTCCAAGAGCTAGGAGCTCTTTGAATTGAGCACATACATATGACCTCTCACCAACTAGGAGATAATCATACATATGACACGCAATGCAAAAGACTATAACACCTAAATAGTTAGGCACTGACTCTGAACCCCCTCCTGTGATGTGCTCTTGACCAGCCAATTGGCCAGATAGGGAAACACATACACACTCCCAGTCTATGTAGATATGCCACTATTGTAGCTAGATATTTGGTGAATACCCTGGGAGCTGATGCGAGGCCAAATGGCAGTACATGATACTGGTAACGGTGTTTCCCTAGTTGAAATCTGATATACTTCCTGTAACTGGGAATTATCAAAATGCTGGTATAGG
This sequence comes from Microcaecilia unicolor, assembly GCF_901765095.1. Lineage (NCBI taxonomy): Eukaryota > Metazoa > Chordata > Amphibia > Gymnophiona > Siphonopidae > Microcaecilia > Microcaecilia unicolor. Next base: position 181,460,070 of record NC_044039.1, on the reverse strand, counting down.
CATCCATTAAGTCCTGAGAACATAGCCAACTGTTTTCATGAATCATGGGGAGAAGGGTGCCCAGGGAATCATCCTGAACTTCTCTTTGACCAGGAATTTGTTCAGGGCCCTTAGGTCTAGGATCGGATGAAATCCCTCCATTTTCTTGTGCACAAAAAAGTACCTGGAATACAATCCCTTCCCTTCTTCTCCTGGTAGTATGGGTTCAACCACATTGGACTAGAGAAGGGTGGAGATTTCCTCTACAAGTACCTGCTTGTGCTGAGAGCTGATGACGATGCTCTCGTGGGCAATTTGGGGTCTTTTACACCTATGCAGGGCATAAACGAGATGGAATATTTGAAGAACCCACTGGGTGGAGGTTACAAAGTGCATGAGTCATGGAACTCTTGGTTCATCTGAAAGCAGATTCGACCATCAGAGAGTGGTGTGGCAGTTGAACCCTCTTGAATCCGGGAAACTTTTGGATACAGTACTGTGTATCCACCTTCTTAGGTGCAACCTGCAACTAAGACAGCAGATTCCCAGTTCTTGATAAGTGCATCTTTAAGAATAGAATGCAATGATACAGTGATCCCTTCCTTAGGAGAATCACAGTCCAGGAGTCAACATCTCCGCCCTGGGTTCTTCCTCTGTTTCTAACTTAAATGGGATGGCAGAAGCCATCTCCCTAATAAAACCAGTTAGAAAGGCTCTCAGGTGGAGATATATAAGCACATAAGTGTTGCCATACTGGGACAGACCGAAAATCCATCAAGCCAACAGTGGCCAATCCAGGTCACAAGTACCTGGCAAGATCCCAAAACAGTACATTTTATGCTGCTTATCCCAGAAATAAGCAGTGGATTTTCCCAAGTCCATTTTAATAACGGCTTATGGACTTTTCTTTTAGGAAGCTAGCCAAACCTTTTTTAAACCCTGATAAGCTAACTGCTTTTACCACATTCTCTAGCAATGAGTTCCAAAGATTAATTACACACCGAGTGAAAAAATATTTTCTTCAATTCATTTTAAATTTACTACTTTGTAGCTTCATTGCGTGCCCCCTAGTCCTAGTATTTTTGGAAAGCGTAAACAAGCGATTCACGTCTACCCATTCCACTCCACTCAGTATTTTATAGACCTCTATCATATCTTCCTTCAGCCGTCTTTTCTCCAAGCTGAAGAGTCCAAGCCATTTCAGCCTTTCCTCATAGGGAAGCCGTCCCATCCCCTTTATTATTTTTGTCACCCTTCTCTGTTCCTTTTCTAATTCCACTATAGCTTTTTGGAGATGCGGTGACCAGAATTGCAGACAGTATTCAAGGTGTAGTCACACCATGGAGCGATACAAAGGCATTATAACATCCTAATTTTTATTTTCCATTCCTTTCCTAATAATACCTAACATTCTATTTGCTTTCTTGCCACCCGCCGCAAAGGTGGGGAGGGATCAGAAGGTATCCCATAAGATTCTTCCTCCAAGAAGCAATGTGGGTCCTCCTCTGAATCCCAGCTCTTCACCATATTCGGGTTGTACTGAATGAGTTTGTGCCTGCCTCAACGAGTGGATCCATGTCTACACCCTGAAAAACACTGAGTACAGCCCTACTCTCTGGCTCTGGGAAAGCTTCCTTCCCCAATGTCAAGAGTGGTACTGTATGCTTCAAAGTCAATGTCAACACCATTTGAGGTGCCGGCATCAAGGATCTCTGTAACAACATGAAAAGAGCCTCAGGAAGAATCTGGGACTGATTTGCAGTTGGCACAAGCACTTTCAATGCCTGAGCGGTTTGCAACTGCATCTACACCACCTCTTCCCTAAGCATGGCTCGGAACCACTCATCGAAGGCAGGCATCGACAAGGACAAGGGAGCCGCAAGACAGGCAGCCTCAGAAGGTGTCGTGTTGGACCGGTAGCAGGGTCCTGTGCACTGGCACCTCTTCCAAGGAGGGGGAGCGCTCCTCCCGGTGCTCACCGATGCCACAGCACTCCCAGTGTTGTGCATGGAGGAGAACCAATGCTTATGTTTTTTTGGGCTTTCCCTAATGCACAGCATCCCGGTCCTCAGGTGCCGAGGATGACAGCCAACCTCTACATGCCCTTGGTGTCAAGTCCTATGCTGACCTGTCCCAGGGCCTACTATGAGCACCCAATGTTAAGAGAAAGGTACAAGACCTCCTCAATGCTGGTGCACTCCCAGTGGATGCTGAAGTCTTCACAGCCATTGAGGTCAATGCTTCTGGTGCCAATGTCGATGTATTGGCCTTCAAGTAGTCAAATAGGCTCTCCTATTAAACCTGCCATGCCCTCTGTGCCCTCAACTGCATTTGCAAACAGAGAGAACAAGAGTTAGGCTCATGGTCAGGTCTAAAGCATCCGATGCACCAGTTGTGCGGGTCTGTCACAGAAATCACCTGATTACATTGGGTGCACCTTTTGAAGCAACTGGGGGTCACGTTGGACAGCAAGGAAAGGATTGTAGCCAAATTAAACTTCTCAATTGTGAGCTGGAAAAAGGGGAAGTGTTCAAACTGAGGTTGCGGCTCTGGCCGAAAAAGGCCTAGCAATGAAACAAGAGCCAAAAAACTAAAAGAATTAAAGGGAAACTGAAGAAAAAGAAGAAAATAAAGGAAAAATTATCCAAATGGACTGGAAAAAAATCCATATAGGAAGGCACTATTAGAAAGCATGAAACGCACTGTGAGAACACGATGATGCATCCTCCCTGCTCCGCAGACAGACTGAAGGACCCACACTTGGCGTCAGGCTGGAAGACACCAGCGCATGCACAGTGGAACAATACTAGAGTGGAACGATACTAGAAAGTTCTTGCCCAAACTTGTTCCTCTGATTTTAAATGCGGTCTCTGAAATTTCAACTTTAGCACTGTTGAACTCGCAATTGATCCCAGAAGATAGATTATGGGATTCTTTGCAGCCTACTAATGAAAAACAAGTATCAGCCCTTCTTTCTAAGCTAGTCTCTTCTTCCTGTATGTTAGAGTTGTCTATCTTATATCATGAAAACACCTCCACCTATAGTAATTAAATGGATCACTCTGTTTTTGAACTCTCTTTTTGATCTAGGCCATTATCCACTGAGTTTAGATAGTATTCTCCTTACTCCTATTATGAAGAAAATAGATGCTGATCCTAGTTTACATTCTAATTTTTGTCCTGTGGCCAGCATCCCTCTTATTTCTAACTTATCTGAAGCGATAGTGACCAGTCATCTTCTTATATAGATAGCTGTGGATGCCTAAGTCTGCTTCAATTCGGATTTAGGGCTTTTCACAGTACTGAGCCTTGTTAGCTCTTGTTTCTGATGCAAAATTACTTATGATAAAAGGAAAATCCTTGATTTTGTTACAGTTTGATTTAACAGCTGCATTTGACACAGTTGACCATGAAATTATGTTATTAAAATTAACTCAATAGGAATATCCAGTAATGTACTTCAATGGTTTAAATAATTTTTGTCAAATAGAAGTTATTCTGTTAAAATAAAGGATAAACTTTCTCCTTCCTGGATACCATCTTGTGGGGTCACTCAAGTTCCCCATTGTGTCCTATTTTGTTTAATGTTTCTTTAACAAATATGGATTTTTTCTATTGGATGTAGTCTCCTATTCATATGCTATGATATGTTGCTTTTGGTTCCTGTTAGTGAGAACTGGTTAGATATTATACCTAGAGGTGCTAAATGTATTACTATGATTCAATTTTACATTCAATTCATGGTTTCAAACTAAATCCCGATAAGACCAAGAGATAGATCACATCTCCACTATCAGCATCCGCACCTGGGCTCCATCGGATGACATCACCCAGCTGTGAGAATACAATGGCCTGCTTGTCCTTGGAGAAAAGGTGTACAGACTGTATATATAAAATTTTTCAAACAAACTCACTGAAGTGTGCCATAACACTTCACAATGAACAACTCAGAAGCTAAAAAAGTCAATACTTGGATTTTGCTTTTATTAGATGTCAGCACACATACAATGACTGAGTAGCATTATAAAACAAAAAAAGCTCCCAGTGATCTGCTAGGTTTTAGCTATCTAGTGCATGGGCATAGCCAAAAGTACATTTTTTGGGGGGAAGCCCAAAGGTGGCCTGCGAGGTCCAGGTATTCATCTTCACCTTCTCCACCGCCCCCTCAACACTGAAGTATACCTTTGCTGGCAAGGATGCCAAGCCCCACCAACTGAAGAGGTCTCATGCACAAGTCCACCAGAGCAGTGCTCAAGTCGGCAGTGCAAATCAGCCATCAATGCAGGCACTCCCGCATATGCTCAGTTCAATTGCTGAACAGAGCATACGTGAAAGAGCTGGCATTGCGTTTGAAGTGCACCTGCTGACTTAAGTGCTGCTCAGAGAGCACAAGCTGGGGCTTGTATAGGAGACCTCTTCAGCTGGCAAGAATGCCATTAAAGCAGAGGGGGCCCCCATGGCTATGCCACTGATTCAGAGAAAAATGCCCCTGGTTTGCTTTTACAGTTTCTATCAGCTACTACCATAAAGATGGCTGTACTGTATTTCTAAATTGTTAAACAAAATTACTCCTAAGGATTGTTAGTAATATTGTTTGCTAGCTAAATTTGCCCATATTTATATTGTCCAGTTCATCCACAGAAACAAGAACTACTAATTTAGTGCTATCAAAAAGGTCTGCACTGCTATGAATTATGGTGCAAAAATTAACATTGTGTTAATCTGGGTTAATATACTATACTTAAACTTTAGACTTAGAAAGGTAGGGGAGAGGTATATGCCAAAAAAACCAAATCTCTTTTGTAATACAGTGTTTTTTTGAGTGAAACCCCTCAAATTAAAAAAAAAATCTTGAGCTGGTCCCCAAAACTAAATCAAACTTTTCCATGTTCCCACATATATCCCCTCCCAATCACGGGATTTATATTCATGATTAGCCAATTTTAGCATTTCTAATGCTTAAGACAGAAACAGGTTGAAAGATTTTAACAGCCACGCTGTATTTACATTTTCTGTATATCAGTAGACCCATTAAGTTGCATCTAAATAGCACTTCTATAGCTGTGTCCTCAAGAGGTATAAGCACGTTCAATAGACAAGCAACTTTAAAACAAGAATGTTGTACTAACTTTGAAGCACTGCAAATCTTTACAGCTCTGTAGCCAATGAAAATCCTTAACAGCAGATGGGGCACAAAATCTAAACACACTAGGGTTAATTTTATAAAGGTTTTTCCCCATGTATAAAAGGCCTTTTATAAACTGTTTGGTCAAATACACGTTTAAGTATACATAGCATCAAGACAGCACATACTTATGCACATTGTCTGTAAGCAGAGTAGAGCAAGAGCAAATTTGCAATGTATGCACATATTTCACAAAACATGCAAGTACATGCACATTTACACCAACTTTGTAACAGCTGTAAATGCGTGTGGTTGTTTGCATGCTGATTTTATAAAAACATATCTGTCTATATTGATTTTATAAAACAGGTGCCATTTTTGAAGTTCTCACATTGGCATCCTGATATAAAATCCAGCCCATAGTAACATAGTAAATGATGACAGAAACACTGGCCCATCTACTCGTCTTAGTTCTCTATCCACATTCCAAGGATAGATCCTATTCTTACAAACTTGACTGCTTGCAGGATACCACTGGTTAACCAAGCTGGGCTTCTGCATGCTTCCTCATTTATTACAATACACATCTTGGCCAGATGGTCATCAAGAATCCTTATTTAATCCATACCCTATGCCTTCTTCCTAAAAATCCACACCTTACTACCAACGAAGCCTTGTAATAATTTAGATAGCTACAAACTAAACAGTACCTATAGCTGGTGCATTTATGCAGAGCTCCCTGGCCAAGAGAAGGAAGGTTTTTCCCAGTACATAGACATTCACCTGTCAGAACATAAAAATGAAAAACAATTATCTCAAGTAGAACTGCAGAACAGAAAGAATTCATGAAAAGCTATAAACAGCTCGAATTTTCAGGCGGTAGTGACTTTTTTTTTTTTTTTTTTAATATATATTCTTACTGTGCACCACCTTGAGTGAATTCTTTCAAAAAAAAAGCAGTAAATAAATCAATAAATACATTGCAGCTGGCATTAAAAAATATATATATTTTAACAATTTATATATCTACACACACACACACAATCAGCACCACTATCTAGACACAATTTTCTTTATAGTTTATTATATATATATATATATATATATATATATACACCTATACATTTATATATATGTATATACATATACATACACACACACTAGTAAAAAAGCCCCGTTTCTGATGCAAATGAAACGGGGGCTAGCAAGGTTTTCTTCTGTGTGCATGTGGGAGTGTGTGTGTCCCTGCCCTCTGCCCTCCCCCTGTGCTGTCTGTCCTCTCTGTCCCCTCCCCCCTCGGAGTCGAGTCCTTCAGTGTTAAGTTTCCTGCTATGTTTGTGTTACAGAGATAGTGAGGGCTTCTGCCCTCTCTCCCCTCCCCCCCTCTGAGTCCTTCACTGTTACAGAGGCCCAGATGATCAAAAGCCCTGCGCTGTTCCAAACAGCGCCCTAAAAATAGCGCCGGGACAGCACAGGGCTTTTCTGCATCGATGATCAAAGATAATGCATGCAAATCTAAGCAGCGCTATTATCTTTGATTATCATGTTGAAGTGCGGGAGAATTGCGCCCGAGCATGCGCTCAGCACAATCCTCCCGCACTTCTTTGACAGGTCTGGGCTGTCAAAAGCCCAAAACTGTCAAAGTGGCCGCTGGCCAAACCGACTCCCACCCCCCCCCCCCGCGATGGGGGGGGGGGGGCTGGAGTTCCGGTGGACCTCCGGTCCCCCCCGACGACCCCCCCCCATGTTCACGGAGGGCTGGAGATCCAGTGGTTCTCCAGCCCCCCCCCCAACGAACCCCCAGAGGACTTGGTTGCCGGCTTTAGAGAAACACTGCCCTACCATCCCATCTGCGACGGGGGGGGGCTGGAGGATCGGTGGGTCTCCAGCCCCCCAAACCCCTAGAAATCGTTGTGATCCATCGACGGGGGGGTGGGGCCTAGAGGTCCACCGGACCTCCAGCCCACCCAACTCCTCCCCCCCCCCCCGGCGTTCTCCACAAATCCCTGGTGGTCCGTGGTGACACGTACCCCACCCTCCTCCCTCCCTCCCGGTCCCCCTACCTTTGTTGGAGGAGGGACGCAGCCTGCATGCCTCCCTCCTCTTCCCTTTCGACGCCGCTTCAAAATGGCGGCGCCCAGCCCTGCCCATTGCATCCTGGGATGTGCTGGGCGTGGCTACATACCATATAAGGGAGCGATTCCCTTACATGGTATGTAGCCCCGCCCAGCGCATCCCAGGATTCAGTGGGCGGGGCTGTGCGCCGCCATTTTGAAGCGGCGTCGAAAGGAAGAGGAGGAGGCATGCAGGCTGCGTCCCTCCTCCAACAAAAGGTAGGGGTGCCGGGAGGGAGGGAGGAGGTTGGGTTTACATGTCACCACGGACCACCAGGAATTTGTTGAGAACGCGGGGGGGGGGGGGGGGGTTGGGGTGGGCCCGTCGATAGATTACAGCCCTTGGCCGGAGGCGGCCACAAGGATTTCGCATCCTGTTCAAACTTCTTCTACTGACCTATAAATGTATTCACTCTGCTGCTCCCCAGTATCTCTCCACACTCGTCCTTCCCTACACCCCTTCCCGTGCACTCCGCTCCATGGATAAATCCTTCTTATCTGTTCCCTTCTCCACTACTGCCAACTCCAGACTTCGCGCCTTCTGTCTCGCTGCACCCTACGCCTGGAATAAACTTCCTGAGCCCCTACGTCTTGCCCCATCCTTGGCCACCTTTAAATCTAGACTGAAAGCCCACCTCTTTAACATTGCTTTTGACTCGTAACCACTCGCCTCCACCTACCCTCCTCTCTTCCTTCCCGTTCACATTAACTGATTGATTTGCTTACTTTATTTATTTTTTGTCTATTAGATTGTAAGCTCTTTGAGCAGGGACTGTCTTTCGTCTATGTTTGTGCAGCGCTGCGTATGCCTTGTAGCGCTATAGAAATGCTAAATAGTAGTAGTAGTAGGGTGGGACAACGCTTGGCCAGAGGCGGCCACGAAGATTTCGGGGGGGTTCGGGGGAGGGTCGGATCATCAGGGGGGGGACCGGAGGTCCACCGGACCTCCAGTCCCGTATGCTGTTGCCTTGGGGGGGAACGGGGGCCTGCCAGCATGCAACTGCATGCTGGACAGGGCTCACCATTCCTCCCCAATGATCCGCAAAATCTAACGCCAGCTCGGAGCTGGCGTTGATTTTGCTGCGGCCAGCGACCCAATCTTTGGCGCGCTGGTCACTGATCATTGGGGATGAATGCGTTAAGCGCCAATTAGCATGCATCTGCAAGCTAATTGCGCTAGAAGCCCTGTTTAGCATGCATTTGCATGCTACTTGCGCTGAGAGCCCTCGAGTGCGCTGTTTCAGGCGCTCGAGGGCTCTGATCATGGGTCGGCTGCAAACTCTGGCGCTAGTATGGCGTTAACAGCCTCTAGCGCCAGAGTTTGCTTTTGATCATGAGGGCCTGAGAGAGCGATTTGATGTCGTTCTTTGCTGTGTTTTCCTTCACTGTTTGTGTTACAGAGAGAGCGAGGGCGGGGCAGACACTCATGGGGAAACCGTATATCTCTCCCCCTTCACACTTCCGGCTGGAGGCTTCATTTAGAACGTTGGTGGTGCCTTTTATATATATATATATATATATATATATATATATATATATATATATATATATATATATATATATATGTGTGTGTGTGTGTGTGTGTGTGTGTAAATAAATTATGCAAATATGGTACTCAGATTTCAGTAACCTAATTAAACACACAAATAAACATAAAAGTAAGTTTTAGTCTGGGCTGTTATTTTAAGATTTCTTAAAATCTGATCTCATGCAGATGTTTCCATGCATGCTGTGCAATGCCATCATCTAGCAATGCAGAAATTACACGAGCTGACAGCTTTCTCATCTGTGAAGATAAGAAAATTATTACTTCTGACTTAAATTTCCCTAGGCTTTTACACAAGTGGTATTTGTCCCATTTTAGTTTCTTATAATCACATAAGCAACAAACAGCATTTTATGCTTGCTTCGCAAAAACTAACTTATAATGGATTGGAGATGTTTAACTTACACATACCTGAAGAAGGTCACTGAGGTCAAGTAGCATGTCTGAGAGAAAATTAAAGAACATAACTTCATGTAAAGATGTTGGTTAAAGAAATTAAAATAAACTTGAATTGGCAGCATTGCATTAGCTTCTGGAACTCAAACTAAGAGAACTATTCTAAATTCAGAAACAGCTCTGAAAATGAGCATTTAAAAACAGATCTAGAGTACATATTCTTATATAGCAGCTCTACAAGATAAGCTAAGATCTGCTGAAGAACCAACCTATCCTGTACTTCCAAGTGGAAACAAAGTGCAATAATGCAAATACCACGGAAGGATCTTATGAGGAACCAAATCAATACTGTGTACTAATAGTCTTCCGCTGTCCACCTAACACAGTACGTCTTTATGGGAAAGGAGCTCCATAATGATCACGACTCCATCAAACTCACCTATCTTTTGGCTATGGCAAATAAGCGTCCTCAACGCCAGACACTTTATATATTTTAAACTCAATCATGGAAAAACAACTTATCTAAGCTGCAATCTCACTATTGATAATATACTTCATACACACACTAGCAGAGGAACATGGGAACTCACCATAACCTCTTCTGTGTCACCTCTCTTCATGCCACTTTCTATCCCCAGCACTCTCTCTCTCTCTCTCTCTCTAAACCCGCTCTTCCTTCCCAGCACAGTCTTTCACACATTCCTCTTACAGACACACACACACACACCCTGTGCTCACTGAGAGGTTTGCCACTGGGAAAACACCATCATCCAGTCTGAGCCTATGACCTATGAAAAAGGCTCTTGAGGAAATTAATGAGAAATGTGTGGTAGGTATGGAGGTTACAGTGTGTGGTGGGATAAGGTGATGGGTGATTGTGTCTGCATATGTAAGTTATGGATGGAGGGCGGGTGCACAAGGTGTGTGGTACATAAACATGTGTTTTAAGATATGTAATGGGTGAGGGGGAGGATGTGTGGTGGATGAGTTTATGTTCCTATCAGAAGCAATGACTCCAGTTTGTGAGAAGTACAAAAAACAGAAGAAACCAGTCTTCGCAAAAAACACCAAAAAAGCAAAACAGCGAAGATGACTAACAAAAACGAAAATAATCAAAAATTAAAAACAAGAAAAAAATCAAATTTGTATTTAAAAATACAAATACTTAAAAAAATAAAAAATATGAAAAAGACGACACTTGTTTATAAAAAATTAAAACACTTTATTAGCCAAAGGATAGCAGGGAGAAAGGGACTCGACACAGCTGTATTTTGGCCGTACAGGCCTGCGTCAGGAGTCTTCTCACCGTGTGTTGATTTTTAATTCTATCCAATTGTAAAGGGAATATGTGTGTCTCTTTTAAACTGTAGCGTTAAATGATCCTTGAAACAAAGTGAAGCAAAAGCATCAGAGCTAGTACTAGCTCTGTTTGATTTCACAGAGACAAGACGCTGCTCTGATGCTTTTTGCTTCACTTTGTATCAAGGATCATTTAACGCTACAGTTTAAAAAGAGACACACATATACCCTTTACAATTGGATAGAATTAAAAATCACACACGGTGAGAAGACTCCTGACGCAGGCCTGTACGGCCAAAATACAGCTGTGTCGAGTCCCTTTCTCCCTGCTATCCTTTGGCTAATAAAGTGTTTAATTTTTATAAACAAGTGTCGTCTTTTTCATATTTTTTATTTTTTATGTATTTGTATTTTTAAAACAAATTTGATTTTTTCTTGTTTTTAATTTTTGATTATTTTTGTTTTTGTTAGTCATCTTCGCTATTTTGCTTTTTCCAGTTTGTGAGAAACATACTATGGTCTTCAAAGCAGGGCTGTGGGGTCAGTCAGATGCAATTTTGGGTGCAGTTGGAAAAAGTGTACCGACTTCAGCTTCAAAATAAAAACTTAAAACTATTACAATATATGGTAAATTAGTTCAGCGGACTTTGATCCTGGAGAACTGGGTTCGATTCCCACTGCAGCTCCTTGTAACCGTGGGCAAGTCACTTAACCCTCCATTGCCCCAGGTACAAAATAAGTACCTGTATATATGTAAACCGCTTCGAATGTAGTTGCAAAATACCACAAAAAGGCGGTATATCAAGTCCCATTTCCCTTTCCCTTCCCTAAATTTATCATTTTATACTTATATAATTATTTTGTTCAAGTTCTTTGTTCAAACTTCAAATAAAAATATCTTGTGGTCTATTAGTTCTAATTTTGTACATATCTTTCTGTAATTAATCAAATTTTTCTTAGATTTACTATACATAGTACGAGTCGGAGATGAAGGTTTGGTGTACTAACTCCACAGCCCTGCTTCAAATCTAAAGGATACCACTTACATGTGAAAGCAGAATGTTTAGTATTACCCCCCAGCAGTTCCTCAAAAAAATGTGAGAACAGTTAATCCCTGATGTGCATTAACTAGCTGCCTGGCAACCTGGGGCAAGCTGCTAGCAAGTGATGGGGTCCTTTTAGAGACTTAGAAAGGAAAATTGACAGAAACTTTCTGTATATGTAATGAGAATTTTATAGTAGCTTCCTAGTATATGCCTTCCATTCTGAAAGATGGAAATGAAATTTCAGCAGAATCCTGTGCAGTATTTTGAAAGAAAATACAACAGGGATACATAATACGAGATTGTAAGGTCCTCATTTCTGAAGCTCTCTTAAGGCTCTCCCTGATCATCCTTAAGCACCGTTATCACATTACAAGCATGTGCAAAGCCCCAGAAAAATTACATCCTTTTCAACTAAAGTTTTTGTCTGCTATAAATGGTGTCCAGCATTTTAGTTCAGCAGCATAGACCATTAAAAAACACCCACACACACATAGGCAGAATAGAAATTTTAAATAAATAAATTTGAACCCAGCTGGTTCGAGTTGATTAAATGTAAATATTGCAGTGGGTTTATACGGAGAGTTCAGAAGACACTATAATCCTATACCATCTCTCTTAGTGTTTGAAAACTGCTTTGGGTTGCACTGTATCTCCCACATGCAAATATTTAAATTGTGGTCTCTAATCATAAGGCTTCTTCCAGGTACAATACTCAATTGGTTTGCAGGTTCTATGTGTACCACCAGGGATAGCCATCCTGTGTCTCACAAGATACTGCAATGGGTGTACAGAGACTTCTGCAGGAACTATATTCCTACACCACCTCTCTTATGCCGATGATTGAAAGCCCTGCGCTGTTACAAACAGCGCTCTAAAAATGGCACAGTGTGGGTTACCGCCCCCATAATCAGATAACATGCAAATTTATGCACGCTATTATCTCTGATCACAGGGTAAAGTGCTTGAGCGCATCCTCCCGCACTTGTTTGACAGGTCTGGGCTGTCAAAAGCCCAGACCTGTCAAACACAGGGGCTGGAGGTCCATGGGACTACCAGACCCCAAACAGCATGGCCCTGGTGGCCTAGTGCCCCTACAGAATCCCCCCCCCAAGCCAACAACACAGGGGCTGGAGATCCAGCTGACCTCCAGTCTCCCCCCCCCCCCCCCCCGATACAAGTTTAGGGGAGCTGGAGATCCAGTGTGTCTCCAGCCCCCATAACCCCCCCTAGCATCCCTCCTCCAACAAAGGTACAGGGGCGGGGAAGCGGGCCACTAGACCACCAGGTTGGGGGGAGGATGGCTTTCCTGGGGGGATGCTAGGGGAGGTTAGGGGGATTGGAAACCCATCGGATCTCTAGCCCCTCCTGAACCTGTGTCGGGGGGTTGGGGGGACTCAAGGTCCATCAGACCTCCAGCCCCCATGTCACTGGCTGGGGGTCAGGGTTCCTGAGGGGGGGGGGACTTCTGCAGGGGGGTTGTATTGGTGGAATAGGGGGCCTGCTAGCATGCAAATGCATGCTGTTCAGGGCTCACCATTCCTCCTCAATAATCTGCAAACCCTAATGCCAGCTCTGAGCTGGAGTAGGGTTTGGCGCGCTGCTCACTGATCATTGGGGAGTAATATGTTAGCAGACATTTGTATGCTACTTGCGCCAAGAGTCCTTTTTAGCATGCATTTGCATGCTAGTTGCATTCCGAGTCCGCAAGTGCGTTGTTTCACGTGCTCAGGGGCTCTGATCATGGGGCGGTAGCAAACGCAGGCACTAGTATGGTGCTGCCTCTAGCACCTGCGTTTGCTTCTGATCATCGGCCCATTACTGCAACCCAAAGCAGTTTGAAAATATCATCTTCTTAAATTGTTGTGGTCTCTAATCATGAGGCTTCTTCCAGGCTTAATATTCAATTGGTTTGCTGGCTCAAGGCATACCAGTAGAGATAGGCAACCTGTGTATCAGAAGGTTTGCTGCACCCTGAAACTTGAACTGCAGCTCTATGAACCCTGCAAGCAGAAGCCATGACACACACAGGTCCAAAAGAATGAAAATGCAAAATGTGACTATTTTCTCCAACAGTGCAACAGCATTCTCGCCTGCCACCCACTAGACACAACAATTAAGGCAGAATTAACCCTCTGGTAGGTCCCAAGTAAACAAGCAAATTAGTCTCGACCCTCTCCCCATCATAATAAGAAAACATTTTTAAATCCCTTTCATCCTTCCACTCCTGTGACATAATCACATCATACTCATCATCCTACTTGACATCTCCTCTTTTGCTGCCTTTCCTCTGCAGTTGGAGCTGTATAAGTCTGTGAAGTCTCACAAAATTATGGGACTTCCACACAGTAACAATAAGGCATATTTTCAAAGCACTTAGCCTTATACAGTTGCATAGTAACCTATGGAACTTTGTAAGTCCAAGTGCTTTGAAAATGTGCCCCAGAGTAACATAGAAAGTGACGGCAGATAAAAACCTGAACGGTCCATCCAGTCTACCCAACAATCACATTCATTCTCAATTCTAGATTAAACCATAACTACAAAAGTACATAAGTAATGTCATATTGGGAAAAGACCAAAGGTCGATCGAGCCCAGCATCCTGTCCCCAACAGCGGCCAATCCAGGTCAAGGGCACCTGGCAAGCTACCCAAACGTGCAAACATTTTATACAAGCTATTCCCGAAATTGTGGATTTTTCCCAAGTCCATTTAGTAGCGGTCTATGGACTTGTCCTTTAGGAAACCGTCCAACCTCTTTTTAAACTCTGGCAAGCTAACCGCCTTCACTACGTTCTCCGGCAACAAATTCCAGAGTTTAATTATGCATTGGGTGAAGAAATATTTTCTCCGATTTGTTTTAAATTTACTACACTGTAGCTTCATCGCATACCCCCTAGTCCTAGTATTTTTGGAAAGCGTGAACAGACGCTTCACATCCACCTGATCCACTCCACTCATTATTTTATATACCTCTATCATGTCTCCCCTCAGCCATCTCTTCTCCAAGCTGAAAAGACCTAGCCTCCTTAGTCTTTCTTCATAGGGAAGTCGTCCCATCCCCGCTATCATTTTTGTCGCCCTTCGCTGCACCTTTTCCAGTTCTACTATATCTTTCTTGAGATGCGGCAACCAGAATTGAACACAATACTCAAGGTACAGGCGCACCATGGAGCGATAAATGGCATTATAACATCCTCACATCTGTTCTCCATACCTTTCCTAATAATATCCAACATTCTATTAGCTTTCCTAGCCGCAGCAGCACACTGAGCAGAAGGTTTCAGTGTATTATCAACGATGACACCCAGATCCCTTTCTTGGTCCGTAACTCCTAACGTGGAACCTTGCATGACGTAGCTATAATTCGGGTTCTGTTTTCCCACATGCATCTCCTTCTGTAATTTTTCACAATCCTCTCGCGAGTTAACGACTTTGAATAACTTTGTGTCATCAGCAAATTGAATTACCTCGCTGGTTACTCCCATCTCTAAATCATTTATAAATATATTAAAAAGCAGCTCTTTAGGCCAAAAACCATAGGAGGCAGGGATGTCATGAGCCAGGAAGAGAGATTCAGCCTTCTGATGAAATGGAGGAACAGTATTATTATTATTTGTATCCCACATTTTCCCACATATTTGTAGGCTCAATGTGGCTTACATAGTACCAGAAGGCGTTTGCCTGCTCCGGTGAACACAAATACAAAGTGTTAGTGTGGTAGGATAAAGTTCATGTGGCGCATTCACATTTAGAGAATGTGCTTCGGAGGAGCTGAATTATGTCCATTACTTTAATTTTGTTGTGTCGCAGAGATCAGGCATTTAGGTTGGATCGGCAGGGTATGCCTTTCTGAATAGGTTAGTTTTTAGTGATTTCCGGAAATTTAGGTGGTCGTGCGTCGCGTTCAAGGCTTTTGGTAGTGTGTTCCAGAGTTGTGTGCTTATGTAGGAAAAGCTGGATGCGCAAGTTGATTTGTATTTGAGGCCTTTGCAGTTTGGGTAGTGCAGATTTAGATATATTCGAGTTGATTTTGATGTGTTTCTAGTTGGTAAGTCAATCAAATCTGTCATGTATCCAGGGGCTTCACCGCAGATTATTTTGTGAACCATGGTGCATATATTTTGAAGGTAATGCGTTCTTTGATTGGGAGCCAGTATAGTTTTTCGGGGAGGGGTTTTGCGCTTTCATATCGCATTTTTCCAAATATAAGCCTAGCTGCCATGTTCTGAGCGGTCTGCAGCTTCTTTAAGGTCTGTTCCTTGCATCCCGCGTAAATTCCATTGCAGTAATCTAAGTGGCTTAATACCATTGATTGTACCAGGTTGCGAAATGTATTCCTCGGGAAGAACTGTTTCAGGCGTTTCAGTTTCCACATTGAGTGGAACATTTTCTTAGTTGTGAATGCCACTTGGTTCTCTAGCGTTAAGTTACAATCTATTGTAACGCCCAAGATTTTCAGGCTGTCTGAGATAGGAACGGTGATGTCTGGGGTGTTGATTGCTGTGGGGTTGTCCACATTGTGTTGGGATGAGAGGATGAGACAGTGTGTTTTTTCTTTATTGAGTTTTAGCTGAAATGCGTTTGCCCATGAGTCCATGATGTTTAAGCTGAGTTTGGATTTGTACGGGGTGTATACTTAAGACATTGTCTGCATAAATGAAAGGGTTGAGGCCTAGGGTGGATAAGGACTTGGCTAGTGGGGTCATCATTAGATTGAAGAGGATTGGTGATAGCGGTGATCCTTGTGGAACTCCACAGTCTACTTTCCACGGTGGTGATATGTTAGAGTTTGATTTTACTTGGTAGGTTCTTGTTGTTAGGAAGCCCTTGATCCAGTTGAGTATGTTTCCGCCAATTCCGAAGTTATCTAATAATCTTAGTAATATATTGTGGTTTACCATGTTGAAAGCACTAGACATGTCAAAATGGAGGAGAAGGATGTTTTTACCTGTTACTATTTCCTGTTTGAATTTGGCTAGGAGAGTGAGTAGTACTGTTTCAGTGCTGTCGAGGGGGCGAAAACCTGACTGTGATTTGTGTAGTATTGAGAATTTGTATATATAATCTGTGAGTTGTTTGGTTACCATGCTTACCAACAGTAAGGTAGTCTGCTGTATAGGCAGAACACCTTTATGGATGGAGACAACAAATAAATTACTCTCCAGCCCCGCCTCCATACTCTCCAATTGTTGAAGCTATTACTACATTCCCCAGCAACAAGTTCCAGAGCTTAAATACTTAGTGAATGGTTAAGCTGTAGAACTCCTTGGTGGAGATGTGGTAACAGCGGTTAGTGTATCAGGGTCAAGTTCCTTGAGGAAACATTCATAGTCTGGTTTGAGACAGACATTGGGAAGCCACTGCTTGCTCTGGGATTGGTAGTATAGAATGTTGCTATTTGGGTTTCGCAAGGTACTTGTGACCTAGATTGGCCACTGTTGGAAACAGGATAGTGGGATAGATGGACCATTGGTCTGATCCAGTATTGCTATTCTGATGTTCTTATGCTCTGTGCTGGGCAAAATATTTGTACGGCTAAGATGCCAGTAGCCCACCCCACTATGCTGCTAAAGGAAAGGTGGGATGATTAAAAAACTGAGGATGAAGGGAGGTTGGGAGTTCAAGCAAGACTAGCGGAGACAGGGCGAGGGGGATTAAGAGAGATCACAGATACTGGCTCTCCGCAGGGCAGAACACAAACTGTGATGTTCTTTCCTACTCTGCTTACTAGGTTTTGAGTTTTGACATACTAAAGGTTAGCTAACACAATAGCAAAGAAACAGTGTTCTAATTAGAAGGAAGTACAACATTTTTTGCACATGCCAGCATGAGAATTGTAAAGCAAATGTCTTCTAAGTTACCTGCAAGGAACAGCATCAGTTTGATTTGGAACAATAAACTCGGGGCCTGTTTTAGACATTATGGGATCCATGGCAGAAATTTGAAAGGGGGGCCCCCCCAAAGTACGCCAGAAGGCTGTACCTCCTTAAATTTCAGACAGGGGCCCAGAGCAGTTGTCCTGTTTGCACTTCTCTAATGCTGGCCTTGGTTAACTACTACAGTAAAGAAATAGGATCTTCACAATGATAGGTGTCAAGTTTACATTATAACCTTATCTTTACTAACTGGCATGAGTGGTTGTAAAATTTGACCAGTTTTTAAAACTCAAGTTTGCTTTGGTGAAATCACAGTGAGGGAGCCCTTTGTACAGCTTGTGACAAGAAATCGTTACAAAAACCCTCACAGTGCAGTGGTTCACTCATTGATGGTGAAAGGGAGAGTTCAAAAGACGTACAACAAAAATTAAACACACACACACACACTGATTTAACACTAAACCTAAGAAATGCTCTCTTCAGGATGCAGAAAAAAATAATATATAGTACTGAAAGGTCAACAGCCAGTTATAAAGTATGTTTACTTCAATCTTTTCAAACAGGTCACCAGTGAATAACTTTTTCCTGTGAAATTGGAAACGCCACAATAGTAGAAAATGAAACGTACCAATCCAAGCATTAAATCATATCAGCCTCATATCTGTAAGAGCAGAATGAGTCACTGCAGCAGTGACCTCATTCCTTCTACATAAAAGGAAAGAGCCTCCCGATGTGAAAACAAGATAGGTGTTCATGAAGGGGGAGGTGGCCAGTGCTCCCTCCAAAAACAAATCCCCCATCCATTGACCCTTGCTGTAACGTCCCCCACACCACCACCACCGTATTAAAGTGCAGCGACATCCTGAGGGAGGAGGAAGCTGCTGTCAGTGCTCTGTTGCCCATCAGTCTGCAGATGAGATAGTGCGAGTCAGAAAGGCAAAACAAGCAGCAGCGTCAGGCTCTGCAGTGCTTCCCCAGCTGTTATAAACCAAGTTAGAAAAATGTGACAAAGAGGGAAAGGAAGAGCAAGGAGGAAGGCGTGACAGAAAGGAATGAGAAGAGACCTAAAAAACAAGAGGAGGAGAATGATAAGAAAAGAAACAGAAGGCATGGCAAATGTTTATGTGCTGCCGAGCAGAAAGGGATGAAGGGATTCAGGGAAGGAACAAAGGGTGGGGGGGGGGGGGGGGGGGGGAAGGGACAGCAGAAGGGCAGTGAAGGGGGTGGGGAAAGAAAGAGAAGGCATGTGAGCTAAGGAGCTTGGGTTGAGTAAATAGTCAATAATGGTTGGGAGGGACGGAAAGGGAGGAATACAAAGAGGACAGTGTCACGGGAGAATGCAAATTAACAGGTACATTTCAGCTACTTGGGGAGGGGGGGTGAATTCTGCGCAAAACAATTGAGAATTCTGCAAAATTCTGCACACTATTTGTACTTTTTTGTGCATCTGACGCGTTTGCAACAGCTGCATCCGTTTTGTCCCTCTCCATATCCTTAAAAAAAATCTTGCCCGCTTATAGAAGTTCACAGTGGTTGCCTGTGTAACATGATTCCAGGCTTCTTTCTGCATATGTAGGGAATCCAACAGTGATAGATTATGAGCCAGTTCAACAACACGTTTATCCTTGCCAGTCTGGTCATCCATAATGCTCATCAGACGACATAGCACAAGAGCCCGATAATGTTGTTTGAAATTGGCTATTACGCCCTGATCCATAGCTTGGAACAGAAAGGTAGTGTTTGGTGGCAGGAAGACCACCTTGACCTTAGACAGCCTGACATCATCCCTGTGTGCAGCACTATTATCACAAAGCAACAAAACCTGACGCTTTTTTTGCCCGCATTCTAGTGTCCAACTTCTTTAGCCACTGCTTCCAAATTTCCCCAGTCATCCATGAATTTGCGTTAGCCTCGTATGACTCAGGAAATCGCTTAACTTTCTTGAAACAACGGGGCTGTTTGCTCTTTCCAATGACGAGGGGTTCCAACTTCTAATTCCCATCCATATTGCAGCAAAGGAGGATCGTCAGTCGGTCCTTCGATGTTTTACCTCCAGTAGTTTCGGCATGTTTAAATGCAAGTGTCCCATCAGGAATCGCTCGTCAGTAGAGACCGTTTTCATCAGCATTGAAAATGTCACTAGGTGCAAATTCATTCAAGATGGTAGGAAGAACTGAAACAACCCAATTTTCAGCACCAAAGTCATTAGCGTCTTGTTTCACACCATGCTGTTTCTTGAATTTTATGTTGTTCCTTTCCTTCCATCTTTCCAAACATCCAACAGTGGCTTTGAATTCAGTTAGTCCAAGACTTTCAGCTAGCTGGTTAGCTTTCTCCATAAGCAGTGGACCACTGACAGGAAACTGTCTGCTCCTGACTCGAGAAAACCACCGAAGAAGAGCATCTTCTACCTCCTCAACTTTTCCCACCCTTTTACGTTTCGTGTGTGGGTTTGTGTTTCCTGTGTGGATTTGCCAGTCTTCCAAAAGCTGGTCTTTCTGCTTCAAGACATGTGAAATTTAGCTGGGATTGACACCATATTCTTTAGCAATAGATGCTTGACTTTGTTTGTTTTCTAATTTTTTAAGAACTTCTATTCGTTCAGCCAATGTTAAAGTCTTACAGTTCCGCAGCGATGACGATGCCAGTGTGCACTCTAACAACATTCTTTCGCTTATTCTGCCTGTGGCAGTTGAAGGGGCGGTAAATTTGAAATCTCGTTGGTTGTCACGCGCCAATCGGCTTCCATATTCCGTGAGCGCACTTATGTGGAGTCTTTCCTGCAGAGGAGCGGTCTTAAACCATGCATATAAGCGAATCTTGCACTTGGTGCGCTAAACCGAACTCTGTCCCCATACAAACTGATGGCGCCAAAAACGGAACCGAAGTACGGCATGCAGTTAAACAGAGCATGTGCTTATCCAACATGCAATAAGTCTGGGTCAGATACCCAAAAGCGCCAGTGATTATCTTTCTTATGGTACAACCAAAGCATATTATACACGGGTACTTTCTCTGTCCCTAGTGTACCTGGGCAATGGAGGGTTAAGTGACTTGCCCTCACACTTTGAATGTTACTTGCCATGGGCTACCAAAGACAAAGTGTCAGAATGGGACCCAAGTCAGTGAATATTTACAGGCCCTGCTCCCTCCTCCATTGTGGCCTTCCTGTTCTGCTGGAAACCCATGCAAAGTACTGGAGCCTGTGAGCACACACTGACACGTAAGACCTGTCGCTTTCATGCTTTGAATGGGGGGGGCCTCCTGCCCCCGGAGGTCGGGCCCTGCAGCGCTTTCGAGGTCTTCAGCAGTCTTTTACTCGGGGTGGACCACCTGCGCGGCTCTCCCTGGTGCTCTGTGACACTCCTCTGGCCAGGTAGCCCGCTCTCATGCTGCCTTCTCAGTGCAAGCCTGCTTCCTTAGGTGCGCACATGTGCGGAAGAGCTCCTTTTAAATGAGCAGTAGCAGACAGTTTCAGGATGCCTGCGGATGTCCCCACTTCCTGTCTAGGGGTATTTAAAGGAAGTCCCGGATTCTAATGACTTTGCAACACTGTTCTCCTCCTCCACCCCCCCCCCCCCCGGTTCATTTGGTGTGAGTAGCTTTGCCTTGTTCCAGTCCATCTCCAGCCCTGACCCAGCCTGTCTCCTCCATCTTTTTCCAACCTGTTCCATTTCATTGCCTTCTGTTGTCTCTGGTCTCCAGGTTCTTGCCTCTCTCTGGCGTCGACTGTTAGGTCAGCCCCCAAGAGGGGCGGGGGCCTTGAAAGTGGTCTGTGCAGTTTGACAGGATCAAAAGTGGCATTAACAAACAAGCTGTAAAGACTTGTTTAATATACTATGAAAAGTAAAAAATCTCCACAATACAACAACTAAAAAGTGGTGAATATAAGTAGACCAAGGTATTACATACCAGCCAAAACACTTCTTAAAAACTGGATATTCAAAAGTATAACGCAGGTTATTCTATAAAATAAAGCAAGTCAGCTTATGAGACCCTTGAAACTTAAAAAAAATGTTCATAAGAATGGCTGATTGTTCAATAATACAAGACATACATACAAACAACTGCATAAAAAGATAATTAAAATACAAAATAAAATCTGTTTTGAGATAGGTGCTCCAATAAGTAATGAAAAAAAAATGAAACTTCTTACTGGCGTGGCAGCAGTAGAACTACTACTACTACTACTACTACTACTACTTAACATTTCTAGAGCGCTACTAGGGTTACACAGCGCTGTACAATTTAACAAAGAGAGACAATCCCTGCTCAAAGAGCTTACAATCTAATAGACAAGTGAACGGTCGGTCCGATAGGGGCAGTCAAATTGGGGCAGTCTGGATTCACTGAACGGTAAAGGTTAGGTGCCAAACGCAGCATTGAAGAGGTGGGCTTTAAGCAAAGACTTGAAGACGGGCAGGGAGGGGGCTTGGCGTAAGGGTTCAGGAAGGTTGTTCCAAGCATAGGGTGAGGCAAGGCAGAATGAGCGGAGCCTGGAGTTGGCGGTGGTGGAGAAGGGTACTGAGAGGAGGGATTTATCCTGTGAACGGAGGTTACGGGCGGGAACGTAAGGGGAGATGAGGGTAGAAAGATAGTAAGGGGCAGCAGACTGAGTGCATTTGTAGGTAAGAAGGAGAAGCTTGAATTGAACGCGGTATCTGATCGGAAGCCAGTGAAGTGACCCGAGGAGAGGGGTGATATGAGTATATCGGTTCTGGCGGAATATGAGACGTGCAGTAGAGTTCTGAACAGATTGAAGGGGGGATAGATGGCTAAGTGGGAGGCCGGTGAGGAGTAAGTTGCAGTAGTCCAGGCGAGAGGTAATGAGAGCGTGGACGAGAGTTCGGGTGGTGTGTTCAGAGAGGAAAGGGCGAATTTTGCTGATGTTAAAGAGGAAGAAGCGACAGGTCTTGGCTATCTGCTGGATATGCGCAGAGAAGGAGAGAGAGGAGTCAAAGATGACTCCGAGGTTGCGGGCAGGTGAGACAGGGAGGATGAGGGTGTTATCAACTGAAATAGAAAGTGGAGGAAGAGGAGAAGTGGGTTTTGGTGGAAAGACGATAAGCTCGGTCTTGGACATGTTCAGTTTCAGGTGGCGGTTGGACTTCCAGGCAGCAATGTCGGATAAGCAGGCCGATACCTTTGCCTGGGTCTCCGCGGTGATGTCTGGTGTGGAGAGATACAGTTGGGTGTCATCAGCGTAGAGATGATACTGGAAACCATGAGATGAGATCAGGGAGCCCAGGGAAGAGGTGTAGATGAGAAGAGAAGGGGTCCAAGGACCGATCCCTGAGAAACACCAACAGATAAGGGGATGGGGGTGGAGGAAGATCCATGAGAGTGAACTTTGAAGGTGCGGTGGGAGAGATAGGAGGAGAACCAGGAGAGGACAGAGCCCTGGAACCCAAATGAGGACAGTGTGGCAAGAAGTAAGTCATGATTGACAGTGTCAAAAGCGGCGGATAGATCCAGGAGGATGAGGATGGAGTAGCCTCTGGATTTGGTAAGGAACAGGTCATTACAGACTTTAGAGAGTGCTGTTTCTGTCGAGTGAAGAGGGCGAAAACCGGATTGAAGCGGATCGAGGATGGCATGAGAGGAGAGAAAATCAAGGCAGCGGCTGTGGACTGCGCGCTCAAGTATCTTGGAGAGGAAGGGTAGGAGGGAGATAGGGCGGTAGTTGGAGGGACAGGTAGGGTCTAGTGATGGTTTTTTGAGGAGTGGCGTGACTACGGCATGCTTGAAGGTGTCGGGGACAGTTGCAGTGGAGAGAGAGAGAGGTTGAGGATATGAAAGATGGAGGGGGTGATAGTAGGAGAGATGGTGTTAAGTAAGTTGGTGGGGATGGGATCAGAGGAACAAGTGGTGCATTTTGAGGAGGAAAGAAGGCGGGCGGTTTCCTCCTCGGAGATATCAGGAAAGGAGGAGAAGGAGGTCTGGGTTGGTTGATTGAGGGAGAGGGTTGAAGGGTGAAGAGGAGGAGGATGGGTTGGTAGTGAACTCAAGGTTGATCTTTTGCACCTTGTCGCG
This sequence comes from Microcaecilia unicolor, assembly GCF_901765095.1. NCBI lineage: Eukaryota > Metazoa > Chordata > Amphibia > Gymnophiona > Siphonopidae > Microcaecilia > Microcaecilia unicolor. The sequence goes on along the minus strand of NC_044039.1, from coordinate 181,436,656 downwards.
GAAGTAGTCAGCCAGTGATTGAGGAGAGAGCGAGGGGGGGGTGGGAGCGGAGGGCACTGAGGAGGGAGTTACGGGTGGCGAAGAGACGACGAAGGTTAGAGCTGAGAGAATTAGTCAATTGGGTGTGATAGTCCTGTTTGGCAAGGAATAGTGAGGACTGGAAGGAGGATAGCATGAATTTGTTGTGAAGGAAATCTGAACGGGTGCGAGATTTCCTCCAGAGGCGTTCTGCAGATCGGGCGCAGGAGCGAAGGTAACGGATGCAAGGGGTCAGCCAGGGCTGGGGATTAGTACGCCTTGTGGGACGGGAGGTGGATGGTGCAAGGGTGTCCAGAGCAGAGGAGAGAGTGGCATTGTAAGCGGAGACAGCCTCGTCGACAGACTCGGAGGACATGATAGAGGGGAGGAGATTAGAAATACTAGATGATAAGGTGGGAGGGTAAATAGCCTGGAGATTCCTGGAAGTAGTGGTTAATGTTGGGCGGGGCTGAGGGGGAGGGTGAAGAAGTGTGAAGGTGATCAGGTGATGATCAGAGACAGGAAGAGCTGAGGTGTGGAAATTGGAGGGTGAGCCAGAAGAGGAGAGGACGAGGTCAAGGCAATGGCCATCACGGTGAGTAGGGGTGGTGTAACATAGCTGGAGGTTGAAGGAGGATGTTAGAGTGAGGAACTGAGAAGCGTGAGAGTTGGACGGGTCATCAACGTGTATGTTAAAGTCTCCGAGAATGAGGGATGGAGATGAGAGTTCAAGAAAAACAGAAAGCCAGGCATCGAAGTCGGTGAGGAAGGAAGAGAGGGATTTATCAGGGGGGGGCGGTAAATGACTGCCACTCTGAGTGGCAACGGGTAGAATAGACGGATGGAGTGGACTTCAAAGGATGAGAAGCAGTGAGACTGTGGTAGGAGGAGGGGTTGGAAACTACAGGAGGGCGAGAGTAGTAACCCGACGCCTCCTCCGCGGCCAATTAGGCGGGGAGTGTGGGAGAAGAGATAGCCTCCATGGCATAGAGCTGCAACTGAGGCAGAGTCATCAGGGGAGAGCCAGGTTTCAGTTAGGGCAAGCAGGTGAAGGGAATGAGAGATGAAGAGATCGTGGGTGAAGGGAAGTTTGTTGCAGAACACACACTGTCAGCTCACAGGCAGCATTCAGAAAGACAGGCATGATGGGTAATTTAAAAAAACACAAAGGGAAAATTAGGTTCATACCTTGGTCATTTTCTTTCCTTTAGTCACAGCAGATGAATCCATTACGAATGGGTTGTGTCCACCTACCAGCAGGGGAAGATAGAGAACACTGAAACCATAGTGCCTCTAGGATGGCTAGCTCCATCTGCCTCTCAGTATTTTGAAGCTTCCAAAGCAGTGTTAAACCGCAAAGTAGCATAACATGAACTTTCCTCACAGTGAATGAACGCCCCAGAACAGGAGCAATAACACAAAGGAGGGACGAACTCAACCTCCTGTAGTAGAACAGAAATCCTGAAGACTATTTTCCAACTTCTCCCAATGAGAGAACATGTCTGCAGGAAAAACTGAACACAAAACAGAGTCAATCAGGGAGGGATCATGGCTTCATCTGCTGTGACTAAAGGAAAGAAAATTACCAAGGTAAGAACCTAATTTTCCCTTCCTTGTCATCAGCAGCAGATGAATCCATTACGAATGGGATGTATCAAAGCAATCCCTAGATAGGGCGGGAACAAGCCACACCACGCACAAGCACTTGTGCTCCAAAAAGCGCGTCCCTCCTGGCAGCCACATCCAGCCTGTAATGCAGGGCAAAAGAGAGCTTCTCTGATCAGGTCCAGGACCCACTGATCCGAGGTCATCTTGGTCCACTCCTCTAGAAAGAGGGAAAGGCGTCCTCCTACAGCTGTAAAGGAGGAGTGGACTGGCGCATCATCATTGAGAGGGTCGCCCTTGAACTCCAGGCCTAGCACCGGCCGCTGCGGATCACTTGTCCAAGCGAAAGGATTTCCTCTGCTGAAAACGGGCACATTGAGTAAACCCAGCAGAGCGCCACGGGTGATACCTTCTAGCTTCACGGAAGCGAGGTCTAGAGGAAGAGGGAACCACCTGACCCTTTGAACAAGGCTGCGGCCTATCCTCAGGTAACCGCTGGGGTTTAGCATTCCCCAGGTCTTTAACAATCCTCTCCAACTCCTCTCCAAATAACAGAAGTCCCCGAAAGGGCAACTTCACCAGCCTTTGCTTAAAGGCCATGTCAGCCGCCCAATGCCGTAGCCATAGAAGGCGGCGGGTGGACACCGCCACAGACATCTGTTTAGCCGAAGCTCTGACCAGATCATAGAGTACGTCAGCTAAAAATGACAAGGCTGACTCCATGCACGGTCCAACCTCAGCGAGGGACTCCGCGCCACCCACGGGCTGTTCCACTGCTTGGTGTAACCAAGAAAGGCAGGTTCGAGCAGCATAAGAACTGCAAACAGACGCCCTTAAGGCTAGGCCCGAAATCTCAAAGGACCGTTTTAACGCTGATTCCAGGCGCTGGTCCTGAATGTCCTTCAGGGCGACCCCTCCCTCTACTGGGAGGGTGGTCTTTTTTGTCACAGCCGTGACTAAGGCATCCACTTTAGGCATCCCAAAACGGGCCAAGTGCTCCTTACTCAGAGGGTAAAGATGCCCCATCGCCCTGACCACTTTCAAGGGCCCTTCTGGGTCAGCCCATTGAGCAGAAATAATCTCTTGGATGGAGTCATGCAAAGGAAAGGCTCGAGCAGGCTTCTTAGTACTCGCCATTCTCGGATTACCAGAGGAGGCCTCGCCCTGAACAGGATCATCAATAGAGAGGGCCTGTAAGGCATCAGCGATAAGCACTGGCAGCTCATCGCTGTGGAAAATCCGAACCGCAGTGGGATCATCCAGATCCAGTGGCAAACCAGCACCTTCCTCTCTCTCCTCAGACCACGAAGGCCTGCCAGATCCCTCAGATTCCCCACAGCCCGACCACGGGGGAAGGGGGGAGGGGGGGTGCGCCACTCTCCGATGGGGAATTTACCCGTCTATGTTTAGCGTGCATCCAACGCTGAGGGGCATCCACTTCTGACATCTGCCCCGGGCCATCATCAGTCGGAGGGAGACCAGGTAGCAACGCAGTGTTAACGCCTGCGGCACAGCTCTTTTCATCATGAAGGCTTTATGTAAAATAAGCACAAACTCGGGAGAGAAAAACTCAGCCTGACCTCCAGTCTCTGAATTAGGAGCTACGGGGAACGGAGCTCGTCTGGTAGCCTCGACCCGAGGCGCCCCTCTGCTCACAGACTCCTCCGCAACCGCGGGGGTCGAGCCATGCGGCGCTTCCAAGATGGCGCCCGCTGCCAGCTCCATTGAGCGAGAAGACTCATCGCTCGCCATGCTCGTACTGACTCTACCGTCTATACAGAACGTTTACAGAGCCCCGCTGCTGATCTGCGCTTGCCACAATAGGAACAGCGCTTAACTCCCTCAGCAGCCATCGCCGAAAAACAGCGGAATAAAATACAAAATGGCGGCTTCGCGCCAAAATCACCCCGATTGGAATGCCGTCCGCAGGCCCTCCCCGGAGGAGCTGAGTACCGCTCTTACCTCAAAGGACCGAGTCCACCGAGCTCCGGTCACGCTGCACGTCAATAAAAGCCTCAGAATAGCAGTGCATAAAAAGCACGGGTTTTTTTTTTTTGGGGGGGGGGGGGGTGGTTACGCTGTGAAGAAAGTTGGAGGCAAACAGCTACAGAGGTACTCTGGAGGCAGTAGAGGGTGGGAAAGGCAGTGACAGGGCGAACCTATATGCCTACATCCACAAGGGGGAAGTGGGAAAGGGTGAACCTATGTGCCTGCATCCACAATGGGTAAGGCAGGGAAAGGGCAAATCTATGTGCCTTTAAAGAGGGCACCACCAGCCACAACACCCCAGCTCAACTGGCCAAGCACAGGAGCCTCCCCAGGCAGAAATTTTCAAGGAGCTGAACAAGCTGCGTCCTACCCTGCTGGGAGATAGAGAAATACTGAGAGGCAGATGGAGCTAGCCGTCCTAGAGGCACTATGGTTTTCAGTGTTCTCTATCTCCCCCTGCTGGTAGGTGGACACAATCCATTCGTAATGGATTCATCTGCTGCTGATGACAAGGAAACTTGTGATGTCAAGCAGCTAAATTGTGCTAATAAAAATATATATTTTTTAATTATACAAAAAGGAATATAGGACTAAGAATAATGTAACAAATGAGACCCGAAAGTAAAATGCTAAAATAAAACTGCTAAAAACCACGTTTGGAGCACACATGCGTTCCAATGAGGTCATCTCAGAAATTAAAACACCGTGGCATTAAAAAACACAATGATCATAATATAGTTAAAAATCCAAAAGTGACATTTCTAAAACAGCATTCTAAAAATATAATGATTAATAGGTCAAAGGATAACCCTTAATAAAAATGCACAAAATAAAAGCCTTATAAGTGTATAATATCATTGCTTTAAATAAACAGAATTAAATGTTCCATGAAAACACGCCTCTGTGAGCCAATAAATTGTATTCAATTTCCACACTTAAAACAAAAACATGAATATCGCAGTAGAAATCAATCAACTTGTGGAAACTTTAAAAACTATGGGCTCTGTTTACAGAGGCGAGCTAGTGTTTTTAGCTTGCGCTAAAAATTAGCACGCACTAACAATGTAGATGCCTATAATATTCCTTTGGGCGTGTACACGGTTAGTGCACGCTAAAAACACTAGCGCGTCTTTGTAAACAGGGTCCTATATATATGTTCATATATTTTATGATTATTTTTTTACTACTGCACCCCTGTATGGGCAAAACATGGACCACTAAAAACCTTTTTTAAATATATATTTTTTTTGTGGGATTCGCCAATTGTTGTATCTGCTATTGGTGTGGATCTAAACAGCCTCTCTATTTCATGCATTAAGATTAAGGACTGCACACAGGGCTGTGTTTTACATGTTGGACATGAAAAAGAACTCTATAGGGGTCCATTAACAAAACTGCAGTAAGCGCTAATGCGCACTTATCACAGCTTAAAATGGCTTATCACAGGATGTGCTGAGGCATCCTGCAGTAATTTCCTAATCTGCATACCCTACCCGTGCACTAAAAAATATTTTTAATATTTGCATGGAAAGGGCATGTCAGGGACAGAGAGTGTTCACTGATTAGCAGAGGAATATCTCATGAGCCCTTACCACCTGCAAAATAGGTGTCGGTACATGCTAACGCAGTAATTTTTTTTTTTTTTTACTGTCCGCAAGCTAATGGTGACATTATCACAAGGTAATTAATGCAAAAAAGGATCGGCAGCCATTTTATTACTGTGGTAAACACAGAAACACGACGGCAGATAAAGGCCAAATGGCCCATCCAGTCTGCCCATCCTCTGTAACTCCTAACTCTTCCTTTTCCTAAGCAATCTCACATGCTTATCTCATGCCTTTTTAAATTCTGACACAGTCCTCGACTCCGTAACCTCCACCGGGATGCCATTCCACGCTTCCACCACCCTTTCTGTGAAATAACACTTTCTTAGATTACTCCTAAGTCTATTCCCTCTTAACTTCATCATATGCTCCCTCGTTCCAGAGCATTCCTTCAGTTGAAAAAGGCTCACTTCCTGTAAATTAATGCCCTTGAGATATTTAAACGTCTCTATCTTACCTCTTCTCTCCATCCTCTCTTCCAGCGCATACATGTTGAAGTTCATACGCCTGTCCCTATATTTTGTGTGTTCAAGACCGCTTACTAAATTTGTAGTCGCCCTCTGGACTGACTCCATCCTGTTTATACCTTTTCATAGGTGCGGTCTACAGAACTGCACACAGTACTCTAAATGGGGCCTCAACAGAGACTTATACAATGGCACTATCACTGTCTTTTTCCTGCTGGTCATCCCTCTTTTTATGCACCCAAACATCCTTCTGGCTTTGACCGTCGTTTTTTTCTACCTGTTTGAAAGCTTTAAGGTCATCAAACACAATCAACCCCAAGTCCTGCTCTTCCTTCATACACTGAAGCACTTCACCCCCTATACTGTACCATTCCCTCAGATTCTTGTGACCCAAGTGCATGGCCCTGCATTTCTTAGCATTAAATCTTAGTTGCCAAATATTGGCCCATTCTTCCAGCTTCGATAGGTCCTTCATCATGTCATTCACACCCTCCAGGGTGTCCACCCTGTTGCAGAGTTTGGTATCATCCGCAGAGAGACAAACCTTACCAGACAGCCCTTCCACAATATGGCTCACAAAGATGTTAAAAAGAGCCGGCCCAAGGACCGACTCCTGCGGTACTCCACTGACAACATCCCTTTCTTCAGAGCAAGCTCCATTTACCACTACCCTCTGTCTCCTTCCATTCAACCCATTTTGAACTCAATTTATTTATCAGTCGCCTGTGCGGAACCATGTCAAACGCTTTGCTGAAATCCAAGTATACCACATCAAGCGCCCCTCCCACATTCAACTGTTCGGTCACCCAGTCAAAGAAATCAGTCAGATTTGTCTGACACGACCTGCCACTAGTGAAGCCATGCTGCCTTGGGTCCTGCATTTCATTCAGTTTGAGAAATCTCACAATCCTCTGCTTTAGTAGAGTTTCCATTAGCTTACTCAGCACCAAGGTCAGACTGACAAGGTCTGTAGTTTCCAACCTCCTTCTTACTTCCACTCTTGTGCAAAGGAACCACATTCATCCTTCTCCAGTCATCCGGGACCACTCTAGTTTCTAAGGAAGTATTGAAGAGGTCAGTCAGCGGAGCCACCAGAACCTCTCCAAGTTCCTTGAGCACCCTCTGGTGTATCCCATCAGGCCCCATCGCTCTGTCTACTTTTAGTTTAGCTAGCTCCTCATGAACACAGTCCTCCGTAAACGGGTCTTGGTCTACCATACATCCATCCCCTTTAGCCTTTGTTTTCTGCAGCCCTATCCCCCCCAGCCTTTCATCTGTGAACACAGAGCAAAAATAATTGTTAAGCAGTTCAGCTTTATCCTTATCTTCCACATATTTCTCTCCCTCAGCTTTGAGTCTCACAATGCAATTATGGCACTTCTTCCTATCACTAACATATCTGAAAAGGGTTTTATCCCCCAGTTTTACTGTATTAGCTATCTTTTCTTCCATTTGCTTTCCTGACAGCTTTTCCAGCTTCTCTTCACTTATCCAGGTATTCTCGCCTGTCTTCATTTTTCTAAGTCGTCTTATAACGTTAAAAGGCTAACCTCCTTTCCCTTATCTTTTCAGCTACTACGTTTGAGTACCACCGGAGCCTTCTTTTCCTCTTACTTTTAAGTAATTTTCTAGCATAAAGGTTAGTTGCCTTTAATATAGCTCCTTTCAGTCTTGTCCATTGCTGTTCTACATCCCTAAGCTGTTCCCATCCTACTAACTGTTCCTTGAGAAATTCCCCCATCTCGGCAAAGTTAGTTCTCTTGAAATCTAGGACCTTCAATCTCGAATGAGCCCTCTCCCCTGTTTTAATACTGAACCGCACCATTCGATGATCACTAGATGCCAAATGGTCTCTCACCTTGACGTCAGAAACATTCTCTCCTTTCACAAGCACCAGGTCCAGAATAGCTCCATCCTGCATTGGTTCCATTACCCATGCTGAAACAATTCTTCTTGTAGGGAATCCAAGATCGCTTTGCTTCTAGATGACCCCGCAGCAGGGACACCCCAATCAACATCTGGCATATTGAAGTCATGGCCTTAGCACGCAGGAAAACCCCACACAAGGGCGTGCTAAGGCCACTTCATAAAGCTCAGTAAAAGACCACTAAAGATGTTAATATTAACATCTTAAAAGCTATTAACCAAGCTCACAGCTAACAGCAATTTAAAATTTTCAGACGCTAAAGACCTGCACATTACCAGAATATATTTAAAGCACTTAAAAAAGTGACAATTGCAAGGACTATTGTTGGTTTGGTATTTTTTTCTAAAATTTGTTTTATATTTTATGCACAGATGATAGAAAACGTACTTAATGTTTCTGAGTCATACAATAATCAGATGCTATCTTCTCTTTCATTTTCCAGCTTTTAACATACTGTAAGCTGAACACAGCTGCAGGATTCATCCATGAGAAAGTCAACAGACGATGAATATATAATCTGCCTCTGGGGAAATAAATACAGCTAGTTATGTGCTGGGAAACTGCTAGTCACACCCTTTTCCTGAAAGAGGTTCAAAGGCTTTTCCCTGTTTTCTCTTCCCTGAACAGCTTGCATGAGATCAGGCATGATACTTTTAATTACCAATTCAAATCAAGTGAATCTCAGGAAATCACAATTGTATCAGTTACTAAGAAACTGATCACATATTCATCACCAAATCAAAAAGCATGACAATAGCCCAATAATGTTTTCCCATTAATTCCCATCTCTTAAATGTCTAGGAGGTATTGTGAAAAAGGATATAAAGAATTTAATTTATGACAATTTTATTTTTAGTACAATTTTCAAAAAAACTTATACCTAAACTGAAAACGGAAAATGCAAACAAAATAAACAAAACTCCCCAAAGAAAAAAAAGCTTCTCTGCATATAGTAGACTTAACAGTAAAAGATTCATTGAACAAATATAAAACCAAACCACAATACATTATCTTAAAACTCATCAACTGTGTCCAAATCCCCCAATGCTAGAACCTCAAAACTACCACCACTATTATTTCATTTATTTAGCATTTAATATACCGCCTTTAGCATCCACAACAAAGAGATTTACAAATCCTCAAACATATATTCAAAGGCAGAAAGCAACTCCATTAATAAAAGAAAGAGGAAAAGAATCAGAGTAAGAAAAAAATATGCAGACATCTGAGCAAGGGCACTATTTACATACCAGGCAGCCACGTGGTGGAATTTATAACCCAGAGAATTAGGAGGAAAGCTATTATAGCGAGTTTTGCAAATTGTTAAAAACAAGGGAAAATTACGTTCTTATCTTGGTAATTTTCTTTCCTTTAGTCACAGCAGATGAATCCATTAACTGATGGGTTGTATCTGCCTACCAGCAGGTGGAGATAGAGAACACTGAAAAACCATAGTGCCCTCTTGGACGGCTAGCTCCATCTGCCTTCAGTATTTGAAACTTCCAAAGCAGAGTGAATCCTCAAAGTAGAATAACATGAACTTCTCACAGCGAACAAACGCCCCAGAACAGGAGCAATAACCATACAAAGTAGGGACAATCTCAACCTCCTGTAGTAGTACAGTGTATAGAAATCCTGAAAACTGTTTTGCAACTCCTCCCGATGAGAGAGCATATCTGCATGAGAGAACTGAACAAAAAACAGAGTCAGACAGGGAGGGATCATGGATTCATCTGCTGTGACTAAAGGAAAGAAAATTACCAAGGTAAGAACCTAATTTTCCCTTCCTTGTCATCAACAGCAGATGAATCCATTAACTGATGGGATGTACACAAGCACTCCCTAGTTAGGGCGGGAACAGGCAACTCCGCGAGCAAGCACCTGCGCTCCAAAATGCGCGTCTCGCTGCGCTGCAACATCCAGCCTGTAATGCCGGACAAAAGAGAGCTTAGAAGCCCAAGTAGCCGCACTACAGATCTCTTGAAGAGAGAGTGCCCCCGTTTCAGCCCACGAGGAGGAAATCGCTCTTGTGGAGTGCGCCTTGAGCGCGTCAGGCGGAGATCGCCCTGACAGCAGATACGCAGAAAAAATGACTTCCTTGAGCCAACGTGCTATAGTGGCATTAGACGCTGGAGACCCTCTTCGAGGACCTGATAACACAAAAAGGTGATCAGAAGTCCTGAAGGCATTTGACATCTTCAGATATTGCACCAGAGCCCTGCGGACATCCAAAAGATGCAACTGCCCAAAAGATTCCAGAAACTCCTCTCTAGAAAAGGAGGGCAGATAAATGGGCTGGTTCAGGTGAAATGCTGAAACCACCTTAGGTAGGAAGGAAGGCACAGTACGTACCATTACTCCGGACTCTGAGAATTGCAGAAAGGGGACTCGACAGGACAGCGCCTGGAGCTCAGACACACGACTCGCCGAGGTCATGGCCACCAAAAAGACTATCTTTAGAGTCACATCCTTCTCCGAAGCTCGCCTCAGCGGCTCGAAGGGCAAACACTGGAGAGCCTTCAACACCAGCCCCAGGTTCCAAGCCGGACACGACAGCTGCACTGGCAGGTGGAGCCAGAGTGCCCCTCTTAGAAATCAGGCAACGTCCGGATGAGCGGCCAGGGAAAAGCCAGAGATCTTCCCTCGAAAGCATGCCAATGCTACCACTTGCACTCGCAGGGAATTGTAGGCCAAGCCTTTTTGTAATCCATCCTGCAAAAAGTCCAGTATCGGCGAGACTGTAGCCCGCGTGGGTGTGATCGCCTTTGAAACACACCACGCCTCAAACTGGTGCCAGATCTGAGCATAAGCAATGGAGGTGGACCGCTTGCGGGCCTGCAAGAGAGTGGAGATGACTTTGTTGGAATAGCCCTTGTCTCTCAATTGCGCCCTCTCAAGAGCCATGCCGTAAGACCAAATCAGCAGGGATCCTCCATGGTCACCGGGCCCTGCATCAACAGGTTCGGCACCACAGGCAAAGGAAGAGGGACTTCCACCAGCATCCGCCAGAGGTCCGCGTACCACGGACGCCTGGGCCAATCCGGGGCAATGAGAATCACCACTCCTCGATGTAGCCGAATTCGCAGGAGGACTCGCCCAATCAAGGGCCAAGGAGGGAACACATACAGCAGGCCCGAGGGCCAGGGTTGAGCCAGAGCATCCAACCCCGCTGAGCGAGGATCTCTCCGTCTGCTGAAAAAGCACGGGACTTTGGCATTTGCGCTTGACGTCATTAGATCCCCATTTGGCACACAACCTGAAGAAACACTTCGCCTGCCAGTTCCCACTCCACTGGATCGATTAGATGCCTGCTTAGAAAATCAGCTTGCACGTTGCTCTGACCTGCTATATGCGCTGCAGAAAGAAGCTGCAGGTGTAGCTCGGCCCAGTGGCAAATCTGAGCAGCCTCCGCGGCCACTGCTTTGCACTGAGTGTCGCCCTGGTGATTTATGTAGGCCACCGCTGTGACAGCCAGTCCCTCCAGAGTCTTGTGAAAGGCCAGAAGAGCCTGGAATATCGCTCTCAGTTCCAAGCGATTGATGGACCACCCCGTTTCCGCGGGTGTCCACAGACCCTGGGCATAGCTTCCCTGGCAATGTGCTCCCCAGCTGACCAGGCTGGCATCAGTTATCACCAGGCACCAAGAGGGAAGCGCTAGCGGCATTCCTTGCCACAGCATGCTGTAGGAGAGCCACCACTGCATACTAAGCTGGGCCACAGGGAGCCATATGAGTCTGCGTTGATAATCCTGGGACATTGGAGACCATCGTTGAAGCAGGGCAATCTGCAGTGGTCTCATGTGCGCTCTCGCCAAAGGCACTACTTCCAAAGTGGCCATCATCGACCCCAGCAGCTGGACAAAGTCCCAAGCTCGCGGGCGAGGCATCCGCAGGAGCAGACGGGCCTGATTCTGATGCTTGCACTGCCTTTGGTCGGGCAGAAAGACAAACCCCGAGGCCGTGTCGAACCGGACCCCCAAATATTCGAGAGACAGAGGGGGTCAGTTGACTTTTGGGTATATGTGGAGGAGTGGCCTAGTGGTTAGGGTGGTGGACTTTGGTCCTGGGGAACTGAGGAACTGAGTTTGATTCCCACTTCAGGCACAGGCAGATCCTTGTGACTCTGGGCAAGTCACTTAACCCTCCATTGCCCCATGTAAGCTGCATTGAGCCTGCCATGAGTGGGAAAGCGCGGGGTACAAATGTAACAAAGTAAAATATTGACGACCCAGCCTAGAGACTGCAGTACTGAGACCACTCTGGCTGTGGCCAGATGACTTTCGTCTGCTGAATCCGCTCTGATGATCCAGTCGTCGAGGTACGGGTGAACCTTGATACCCTCTCGCCTGAGAAAGGCAGCTACTACCACCATTACCTTGGAAAAGGTTTGGGGAGCTGTGGCGAGGCCAAAAGGCAAGGCCCGAAACTAGAGTTTTCCCAACACAGCAAACCGGAGAAACCGTTGATGAGGAGGCCAAATAGGAATGCGCAAGTAAGCTTCTTTTAGGTCCAGAGACGTGAGAAACTCTCCTGGCTGTACCTCCGCAATGACGAAGCGCAGGGTTTCCATGCGAAAATGCCGCACTCAGTGTCTCGTTGACTGACCTTAAGTCGAGGATCGGTCAGAAAGACCTGCCTTTTCGAGGCACCACAAAGTAAATGGAGTAGCGACCACAGCCGCGTTCGGTGGGAGGCACAGGGATCACCGCTCCGAGGTGCAACAAGACTTGTAAGGTCTCCTCTACCGCCGCCCGTTTGACAGCAGTACAGCATCGGGACTCCAAAAACACATCTCTCACCGAGGCATTGAATTCCAATCGGTAACTTTCTCTGATCAGGTCCAAGACCCACTGATCTGAGGTAATCTTGGTCCATTCCTCGAGAAAGAGGGAAAGGCGTCCTCCTACAGCTGTAAAGGAGGAGTGGACCGGTGCATCATCATTGAGAGGGTCGCCCTTGACCTCCAGGCCTAGCACCGGCCGCTGCGGATCACTTGTCCGAGCGAAAGGAGTTCCTCTGCTGAAAACGGGCACACTGAGAAAACCCAGCAGAGCGTCCCGGGCGATACCTGCGAGCTTCACGGAAGCAAGGTCTGGGAGAGGAGGGCCACACAGAACCCTTGGAAGAAGGCCTTGGCCTATCCTCGGGTAACCGCTGGAGCTTAGGTCCCCCAGGTCTTTAACAATTTTCTCCAGCTCCTCTCCAAATAACAGGAGGCTCCGAAAGGGTAGCCTCACCAGCCTGTGCTTAAAGGCCATGTCAGCCGCCCAATGCCGTAGCCATAGAAGGCGGCAGGCAACAACCGCCACAGACATCTGTTTAGCCGAAGCTCTGACCAGATCATAAAGGGCATCAGCCAAAAATGACAGGGTCGACTCCATCCATGGTGCAACGTCAGCGAGGGACTCCGCACCATCTGCGGGCTGCTCCACTGCCTGTTGTAACCAGGAGAGGCAGGCCCGGGCAGCATAGGAACTGCAAACAGATGCCCTTAAGGCGAGGCCCAATATTTCAAAGGACCGTTTCAGAGCGGATTCAAACCACCGGTCCTGCATGTCTTTCAGGGCAACCCCTCCCTCTACGGGGAGGGTGGTTTTTTTAGTCACCGCCGTGACCAAAGCGTCCACTTTAGGCATCCCCAAAGGGGCCAAGTGCTCCTCACTCAGAGGGTAAAGCTGACCCATAGCTCTGGCCACTTTCAAAGGCCCATCGGGTTCAGACCATTGAGCTGAAATAAGCTGTTGGATGGAGTCATGCACAGGAAAGGCTTGAGCAGGCTTTTTAGTACTCGTCATCCTAGGATTACCAGAGGAGGCATCACCCTTGGCAGGATCATCAATAGAGAGGGCCTGCAAGGCGTCAGAAATGAGCGCTAGCAGCTCATCGCGGTGGAAAATCCGAACCGCATTAGGATCATCCAGATCCGGTGGCAAACCGGCACCTTCCTCTCGCTCATCAGACCATGAGCCCTGCCAGAACCCTCAGAATCCCCACAGCCCGACCACGGGGGGGGAAAAGGGGAGTGCGCCACTCTCCGACGGGGAATTTACCCATCTATGTTTAGCGTCCTTCCAACGCTCGGAGGAAGTAGCCAGTCCTGGGCCATCAACACCCGGGGGGAAACCAGGTAGCAGCGCAGTGTCGGACACCTGCGGCAGAGCTCTTTTCAGCATGAAGGCTTTATGCATTAACAGCACAAACTCAGGGGAGAAAAACTCACCCTGACCCTCTGCCTCCAAATTAAGAGTAATGGGAATAGGAGTTCCTCTGGTAGCCTCTGACCGAGGAGTCCCCCTGCACTCAGACTCCTCCGCAACAGCGAGGGTCGAGACATGCGGCGCTTCCAAAATGGCGCCCGCTCCCAGCTCCATTGAACGGGAAGAATCATCGCTCGCCATGCTCGTACTAGCTCTAGTGTCTAAAGAGCACGTCTTACAGAGCCCCGCTGCTGATCTGTATTTACCACAACGGGAGCAGCGTTTAACTCCCTCAGCAGACATCGCCCAACCGGACGGAATTATATAAGTAAAATGGCGGCTTTGCGCCAAAACTTACCCCATTCGGAACGGCGTCCATGGGACCTCTCCAGAGGAGCTGGGCACCACTCTCACCTCAAAAGACCAAGTCAAACGAACTCCGGTCAAGCTGCACACTGACAATAGCCTCAGAATAATTACGCAGAATCAATGCGTACTCCTTATTTTATTTTTTTTACGCTGTGAGGAAAGTTGGAGGCAGGCAGCAACAGAGGTACTCCGGTAGGCAGGGGGATGGGTAAGGCAGGGAAAGGGCGAACCTATATGCCTTCAAAGTGGGCACCACCAGCCACAGAGGTACTCCGGTAGGCAGGGGGATGGGTAAGGCAGGGAAAGGGCGAACCTATATGCCTTCAAAGTGCGCACCACCAGCCACAACACCCCAGCTTCAACTGGCAAAGCACAGGAGCCACCCCAGGTAGAATTTTTCCAGGAGCTGATCAAGCTACGTCCACACCTGCTGGGAGATAGAGAAATACTGAAGGCAGATGGAGCTAGCCGTCCAAGAGGGCACTATGGTTTTTCAGTGTTCTCTATCTCCACCTGCTGGTAGGCGGATACAACCCATCAGTTAATGGATTCATCTGCTGCTGATGACAAGGAAATTTATATTGCACAAGGTCTGAGTTGTAACTGAAATATGTAATTCTTGTTCAGTCCCTAGGTATTACTAGCTTTTCTTAGTTGTTAGCCTTACTGAACTTTTTAAGGTATGTGTGGGATATAAATACTATAATGTAATGTAATGAAGACAGAATAATAGTAACAAAAATAACAAGATTAGCAAAGTAAACAAGGCACCATACCAGTGCATTTGCAGGACCCGACCCTGTCACAAATGAAACTATCCAACTGAATAACACCAAAAAATAAAATTAAAAATTGTTGTACCAAGAGCCAAAATCCGAGATTTGAGTTTGAGAAAACTCCTCTTCTTCAAGCCTGAGTTGCCCTAACACATCTAGAACAGATGTAACTTTTGGCCATAAAAACAAAAACAAAACAAAAAAAAAAAACACACTTTCCCCACATAAGAGTGGAGGAGTGGCCTAGTGGTTAGGGTGGTGGACTTTGGTCCTGGGGAACTGAGTTCGATTCCCGGCACAGGCAGCTCCTTGTGACTCTGGGCAAGTCACTTGACCCTCCATTGCCTGCCGCATTGAGCCTGCCATAAGTGGGAAAGCGCGGGGTACAAATGTAACAAAAATAAATAAATAAATAAATAAATAAATAAAAGAAGAGGACTTCAACACCATAATCCTTTCAGATTCTGCAGAGGAGGAGACCAGAAGAGTGGCCCATGTAGGAATCTTATCTGAGACTAAGAAGAGCACTTGATGTGATGCACTTAGATTTTAGCAAAGCCTTTGACATGGTTCCATATAAAGACTAATAAATAAACTGACTGCCCTTGGTACGAACCCTAAAGTGACTGTGTTAGGAACTTGCTGAGTTGAAGGCACCAGAGGGTAATGGTACATGGAGCTCACACAGAGGAAAGGGGATGTTACCAGTGGTGTGTCACAAGGTCCAGTTCTTGGGCCAGGTTCTCTCTTTCACTCGTTGAATAGTTAAGCTCTAGAACTCTCTGCCGGAGGATTAACAATAGCGGTTAGCATATCTGGGTTTTACATATGTTTCGACAAATTCCTGGAAGAAAAGTCCATAGTCTACTATTGAGACAAGACAAGGGGACTCCACTGCTTGCTCTGGGATTGGTAGAATCGAATGTTCCTACTATTTGGGTTTCTGCTGTGTACTTGTGACCTAGATTGGCCACTGTTGGAAACAGGATACTGGGCTAGATGAACCATTGGTCTGACCCAGTATGGCTATTCTTATGTTCTTATAAGGGCTGTCTGGTAAAGTTTGCCTCTTTGTGGATGATACCAAAATCTATAATAAGTTAAACAGAGACGCCCTTGATGGTGTGGATGAGGAAGGACCTAGCAAAGCTTTGAAGAGTGTCCACAATTTGGCAGCTCAGATTTAATGCTAAAAAATGCAGGGTCATACATTTGGGCTGCAAGAGCCCAAGGGAACAGTACAGTTTAGAGGACAAAGAACTTTTGTGCATGAAAGAGGACTGGGACTTGGGTGTGATTACATGTGGATCTTAAGATGGCCAAATAGGTAGAAAAAGCAACCCTGAAAACTAAAAGGATGCTTGGGTGCATAGCAAGAGGAATGGCCAGTTGGAAAAAGGATGCGATGATGCCTCTGTAAAGACTCTGGTGAGACCTCATTTAGAATATTGTGCAAAATTCTAGAGACTGCACCTTGAAAAAGATATAAACAGGAAGGAGTCGGTCCCAGAGGACAGCTACTAAATAGTTAATGGTCATAAAACGTATGGAAACAAAGATCTCAATATGCATATTTTGGAAGAAAGGTCTGAGAGGGGAGATATGATAGAGCCTGCCCAGCCACAACTGAACTGCAATGATTTTGCTGCATACTTTGCCAACAAAATTAAAAGTCTCTGCCAGGATTTACAGGCAGCCCACCCAGTCTCCAATCAGCTAACCTAGTGCACACAAACTCACTCCCTCCTGACAGACATATGGGACTCTTAACCCAATAAAAGAGAAGGGCCTTGACAAAATCCTAAGAAACCTTCAGCCAACTACATGCTCCCTCAACCCCTGTCCACCAAAGATAGCGCAGCAGGCAAGCGGGGGACTCATAGAAGGTGCCACAAAAATCATTTAACTCCTCTCTTTCTAATGGGCAACTATCAACAGCATTAAAAGGGGCAGTGGTGCATCCTTTGCTAAAGAAGAAAAACCTTGACCAGGACAAACTTGAAAATTACCGGCCAATATCCAACATCCCATTTTTAGGGAAACTTATAGAAGAACAAACAATCAAATCAGTGATTGACTAGAGGAGAGAAACTGACTAGATCCATGTCAATCTGGATTCAGACTCTGTTACAGAACAGAAAGTCCTTGTGTCCCTACTAGATGATCTACACAGAAACCAAGACAGGGGATTTGCCTTGGTGTTAGTACTGCTAGATTTCTCTAGTTTCCGACACTCTGAATCACGATGTTATGGTACCTGTTTCTGCCAGTTGTGCTATCAGTGGAACAGTACTTGCCTGGTTCAGATCCTATCAGACATGCAACAGTCCATAGTGTTCAGCAGCTCCTCATCACCACCATGGACACTGACCTGTGGGGTTACCACAAAGATCAATGCTGTCACCTATTCTATTCAATATCTTGGTTCTACATCTATGACGTGCAGCTACTCATACTCATTGAACCTGACTTACCCACAGCCCTGAATAAACTGACTACCTGTCCAACATCAATTCAAGAATGGGCTAAACACAACAAACTGCCTGAACTCAAGTAAAGCTGAGCTTCTATGGGTCCCTAACACAAATGGGGACATACCTGACATCAAACTCTCTTTGGGGAAATATGAACTACCCCTTAAATCACAAGTCAGGAACCTTGGAATACAGCTCGATTCAACACTTACGCTGATCCCCCTAATCCAAGCAACCTTCAAGAGCAGCTTCTATCACTTACGACAACTGCGCTGCCTCTCTCCTTACATTGAGAAGGCAAGCCTTGTCTCAGTTGTGCATACCATGATAACGTCAAGACTGGATTATTGTAATGCACTCTACACTGGTCTGATTACAAAGGGTTTGCACCAGCTCCAATTGATTCAGAATGCTGCAGCAAGACTAATAGAAGGTTGTAAGCGGTGTGACCACATCACACCATTTTTGCATAAACTTCACTGGCCACCAGTACAATACAGAGCCAAATTTAAAACTCTCTGTTTGACCTTCAAGGTCCTTAAAGGAAATGACCCAGAGTACTTGAAGAACAGGATCTCCCTTTACACACTTTCAAGGTCACTAAGGTCCTCCCTAGAGAGCTGCACGGCGAGGCAGTTCCTGCGGGGTTCCCGCGGGGATGGAAGCAGTTCTGCGGGGTTCCCGCAGGGACGGAGGCAGTTCCTGCGGGGTTCCCGCGGGGATGGAACCAGTTCTGTGGGCTTCCCGTGGAAGTGTAAGCTGCACCTGCACCAGCCTCTCATCTACCGAATACCAATTTATTTGAGTGCTGTCTCCTCCTCCTCTTCTTCCTTGCTTTAACAGCATAAATGTGGAAAGTCTTCCATTAAGGAGGTGGTAGAGTCACAAATGATGACGGAATTCAAAAAGGCGTGGGATGAACACAGAGGATCTCTAATTAGAAAATGGAAGTTATATAAAAGCTAACCTTGAATGGCTGCATGTGTGTGGATGTGTCAAGTGACGCTTAGATGGCGACTCTGGCTGTGATGAACTAGAGCTGATACCTGGCAGACTTGTATGTTCTGTGTCTCATACATGGCAATCTGGTGTAGGATGGGCTGGAAAGAGCTTAGACAGCAACTTCAGTGGCTGGAACATGAGGACAGTGCTGGACAGACTTTTACGGTCTGTGTCCCACAAATGAGAACATGAATAGGCTGGAGTGGGCTTCGATGGCAACTCCAGCAGTTGGAACATAAGGATGGGGCCAGATAAGACTCCTGTGGTCTTTGTTCCAGAAACACGAAAGAAAGACCATAATCAAGTATATAATATCACACTCGTTGATTTAATGATGAATTAATCATGAGTGTGACTATTGGGCAGAGTGGATAGACCGTTCAGGTCTATTTGCTGTCACTTACTTTGTTACTATTAATCCTCTTTGCTCCCAGGCTGGTGCACAGACCTCAGCTCTGACACAGGCACGAGAATCAGATGTCACCTGACCTACTGGCGCGTGCATGTGGCGGCCTCTCAGCACACAATCCCAGTGAATCAGAGACAAATCTTACATGTGCGCACCAGAGTGTTCCAAGTTCCAACTTCCGGTCCGTCCTTGCCTACAGTGCTGTGGCTCAAATCCAGAAAGGGAGCTGACTGGAACTTTCTTTTATGTACTATTAAATTCTTACGGGGATGGATGGGGATGGGTTAAATTCTTGCGGGGACGGGTGGGGACGGGTTGGGGTGGTTTAAATTTTTGCGGGGATGGGTGGGTATGGGTAAGATTCCAGCGGGGATGGGTGGGGACGGGTAAGATTCCAGCGGGGATGGGTGGGGACGGGTAAGATTCCAGCAGGGACGGGCGGGGATGGGTAGGATTTCTGTCCCCGTGCAACTCTCTAGTCCTCCCCAAGGACCACACACCCTCTCCAAAGGACATCACACGATGTGATACTCGCAAGCAAGCCCACTCTGAAGTAGCCCCCATGCTCTGGAATGCACTCCCTGAAAGGCTTCGGTTAACACAAGACTATCTCTACTTCAGGAAGCAGGTGAAAACTTGGATCTTCAACCAGGCCTTTAACGGAAGAAGTAAATTACACCGGTTTCACATATTATAGCAGGATATGTTTTATCCACTCCTACCCAAGATAATGTTCAAGCACCTTTCTGACCTCATTTGCAACTCTCTTAACTAGTTCCTTATTTTCTTACTCCTGTTACTCTATTTTATCTATCTATATGTTCCATGTTTGCTTACAACCTATGCTATTAAAATGTTTTATTGCATATTGTTTTGGCATTGTAACGTAGCATTCTATTCCATACTTTGTATTGTTGTTTGAATATTCTTACTGTTGTAATTGTCTATTGCTTATGTTTGACTTTTTCTTGCCATACACTGCCTTGAATAAATTCCTTCAAAAGGCAGTAAATAAATCCTAATTAAAAAAAATACCCTCCATGGCATAAATGCACAGGATGCAAGACTCTATCAACTGAAAAGAAGCTCTGGAATGAGGGGGCATAGGATGAAGGTGAAAGGGAATAGACTCAAAAGTAACCTGAGGAAATACTTCTTCATGTAAAGAGTGGTGAATTTGTGGAACAGCCTCCCAGTGGAGGTGGTAGATTCAAAATAACTTGAGACAGGTACATAAGATCTCTTAGGGGAGAGAATGGGATGGGCAAACTGGATAGGCCATGTTGTCTTTACCTGCACTCATTTTCTGTTTCTATGACTCCAGAAAAGCTGACAGCTCTAAACTGTCTGGTGATGCCATCACATTCAAGCCAGATGTTCCAATAATCTACTTGAAGAAACATAACAGTTTAAAGATACTACTTTTATTCACATTAGGAAATTCTAAAACATTACAGATTTTTTTTTTTTAATTCCAATACAGACAGTAAAAGGCAGTCTTTGGAAATGTAAAAACCACAAAATTCTTAGATCTATCATCGCTTGGCCAAATTCATCTTTAAATCACCTTCTAGCATGCCCACTGTCTCATAGGAAACAGTGGTTGTGTCCCAAATCCCAGAAGCAGGAATTCTGTGTGACACACAATTTTCCAAATGTCTACTAAGGAGACCCTGCACCCCCCACCCAAACCAGTCAGGAATACCACAGCCCCCTGGTACAGACCTATAACCTAGAGAGAATGAGACCATATGGGTAGAGTCCTCTAAATAGACTACAAGGAATACATCATAAGTATCTGAAGACCAGGGATATTTTTGTTGTGAATAAGAAACAGAATTAAAATTTTTGACCATTAGTTCACCAGAACAAGAAGTAAATTTTTTTTTCAAAACAAAAACCTGTCTTGAACAGAATAAGAACTATAAAGCAGGAATGCTTACCTGTAACAGGTATTCTCCGAGGACAGCAGGTCATCATTCTCACATGTGGGTGATGTCAACCATGTAGCCCAGCACGGAACCCTTGAAATTGCGTAATACAGCTTTAAGACATGCGATAGCATCCCCACTGCACATGTGTGAGTGCCTTCCCACCTGCCAAAAGAGTTTGGGACCAGCAGTACAATAGCATAGCTATCAGGAAAGGAGACATCTCCAAGTGGAGGTGGGAGGGTATGTAAGAACAAATGGCTTGCTGTCCTTGAAAAAAACCTGCTACAGGTAAGTATCCCTGCTTTCTCTGACAAGCAGGCCATATTCTAACATGTGGGAATCTCTATCTAACAGATTCACCGAAAAACAACAGTAGGACAAAAGGACCTTGCAATGGCGAGATCAAAAATGAATCAACCTGAAACTATACACATACTGTGTGACAGTGCCGCCTGGAACAGAACAAAACGGGTGGAGCTGGATTCTAGACCCCAAACAAATTCTGTCCCAAACTGACCATCGCATCGAATATCATGCTCTACACAATAGTGAGATGTGAATGTAAGGACTGATGACCACTTTGCAGCCTTGCAAATTTCTTCTATAGAGATTGACCTCAAGTGGGCTACTGACACAGCTATGGCTCTGACATTATGAGCCTTAACATGATCCTCAAGAGTCAACCCAGATTGGGCGTAAGTAAAAGAAATGCAAGCTGCTAGCCAACTGTAGATTCTGTGATTCTCCAATGGCAACCCCCATCCTGCTGGGATCAAAAGAAACAAAAAGCTGGGTGGACTGTCTGTTGGGCCTAGTTTGCTCCAAGTAAAAGGCAAATGCTTGCTTGCAATCCAAGGTGTGCCATATGCTTTCACCAGGATGTGGTTTGAGAAAAAAAATGTTGGAAGAACAACTGGCTGGTTCAGATGGCACTCTAACACCACCTTAAGCAAAAACTTAGGGTGCATGAGGAGGATTACTCTATTAAGATGAAATTTAGTTTAAAGGCGGATCCCACTACTAGGGCCTGAAGCTCACTAATCCTGTAACAGCCACCAAACAAATGGCCTTCCTGGTCAAGTACTTCAGATGCCAGGAATCCAGCGGCTTGAAAGGAGCTTTCATCAGCTGGGTGAGAATGACGGAGGTCACATGACACAGGTTTGACAGGAAGCTTTGACAACAGCAAACCTCTCATGCAGCAAACAACTAGAGGCTGACCAGACGAGCTTACCCTCTACATGGTGATGGTAAGCACTAATTTGAACTGAGGTGAACCCTTACAGAGTTGGTCTTAAGACCAGACTCGGAAAGGTGTAGAAGGTAGGGCACTGCCCTCACACGAGATGGCAAACCTCCTCCATTTGAAAGAGTAGCACCTCTTAATGGAATCTTTCCTAGAAGCCAGTAAGACCTTGGAGACACCCTCTGGAAGATGTAAGGAAGCAAATTCTAAGCTTTGTTGTTGGCTTTGTCTCATTAATCCATGCTTTTGAATATGCTCTGTAATTTTGTTCTTTATAATAGTCTCTACCACTTTGCCCAGCACCGACGTGAGGCTCACCGGTCTACAATTTCCCAGATCACCTCTGGAACCTTTTTTTTTTTTTTTTTAAATCGGTGTTGCATTGGCCACCCTCCAATCTTCGGGTACCATGCTTGATTTTAAAGATAAATTACAGGTCCAGGCGATTTGCTACTCTTCAATTTGTCAAATTGCACCATTACATCCTCCATAACAGCGAAAACAACAACCAATCCTATCAAAATTATAAGATGTCATAATAGGTCTTCAATATTAACAGTATCAACAATTACTGCTGTCCGAAGAAAGACCTCAGTGGTTTTCTACATCCATCTCTGGGTTTTTTTTCTTCCTCTCAGCATTCTTCCATTTATTTTTCTCCCTCTCTTCATTCATTCTTACTAAAGTCTTCAATTTTCCATTTTTTACTGCGCCTTCCTTCAACTTTCCATCTCTTTTCTCTCATTCCAGCCCTCCCATTCCCCTTAATCCAGCTTGTCACTACCTTTAACCTCCTCCTACTTCCACCCAGCGTCTCCCCTTTTTCTTTCTCCACCCTTTCATCCTGCCTCTCTCTATCCCTTTTCCATTCAGTGTCCCCCTTTTTCTCTCGCAATCCTTCTCTCTTTCCTCTTCCCCCCCTCTCTCTCATCCATCAGTTTCCATTATCTTTCCATTCAGCATCCATCTTTCTCTCTTCCTTCCAGGGTTACTTCTGGCATCTTCTGTTTTCTGCTGCCAATGCCACTTCTGCTGACCAGTAGCAGCAAAACAAGAAGCAGGCATGGGGAAGCAGTGTTCAGGCACGTGCTGTCCTCTGGCCCCATCTGATGTAAATTCCTGTTCCAGGCCAAAAGACCGGCATAGCTGACACCGTGCAACTCAAAACTGCAGAACAGTGCCTGTTTCTTGTTGTTTTGCCGCTGCTGGTTGGAAGCAGCAGCAGCAGTAGCAATGGGAAGGAGGTGGGGAATTTATGCGCTCCACTCAGACTGGCAAAAAGCGCTGTGTCGAACAGCTCAAGTTGAGGATTTTTTTTTTTTTTTTAGACCTGGCCGGGAGATCAGGTCTAAGACTGCTACAAATAAAGACTCTGAAAAAGGGCTGAAAAACCTAAGGAAAACAAACAGGAGAGGTGAAAAACACTAAACACAAGAAAAAAGGGGCAGGAAAGCAAAATACTCTGAAGAGAGAAACACCTTGCCACAGCCATACAAGTGAAACGCCAGGTCCTGCAGAACTTGGGCAGAAAGGAATGCACTCACGCATGCGCAACAAGAGCATGCATGCCTAAAGCTTCCAGAATTTACAGAACGTAGGGATGCATCCACATTGGGGCGCCATCAGCAACATTCACCCACATGTGATAAAGTCTGTCCTGCTGGTGTTTGGAGAATTCATATACCCGGCTACAGTAGCGATTCCCGTATCTGTTTAAGTATATTTTCTTATATTAATAGTGAAAATTTCCTGATTTTCTTCCTGGCTCTCATATTGTGGTGGACTAAAAGTTGTATTTTTTCCCTTTTTCCCTGTATATTTTATTTTGTATCTTATTGTCAATTTCTTACATTAAGAATATGCTTTCCTTGATTGTAATGTTAGTAATGTCATAAATAAATAAAAAATAAATAAAAAAGGAATTTGGCTTGTTTATACATGGGCCTGAAACTTAAAAGGATTAATACATGCAATGGTCTTAAAGCAGAGGACATTACAAATATGGCCATTATTTACTATGTTGCACTACACTTCGACAAAGCATTCACCAGTAGAATTCCAGTCAAGTACACCAAGCAAAGATGTGGGTGAGAAGAGCTCCAGGCCCCTGCTGACTCCTCTCAACTCAATTCATGGGTTTGTAGACCAACTTTTGGTAAGGTTGCATAAGATATGCCTAAGACAGTGAAAAGAAAACCATTTAAGACTATTAAGGCATGCTGCTTGAGTAGGCATGCCAAAATCTGCCAATTGAATGGCTCCATGCTGACCTCATCCAAATCTATGATGGGTAGTGAGGGCCTAGCAGTGCTGCAAAACAGAGTCTAAGCCTGTGCCTACTTTTGAGTGAGATCTGAGGGGTAAGAGGAAATTCTGCTCTCTGTTTTGAGTAAATCAGAAGAAATATTTAAAGGCAAAGGGCCAGATGTACTAAACCTAACGAGTCATTAACGAGCTAGTAAACCCTGGCATGCACTGAAGGCTTCTCCAACCCATTTTCCGATCACGGTAGCAGCTAACGAAAATGGAATGCAGATGAGCAAATTAGTATTATGTGTAGAAACCGTATTGTAATGAGATGAACTACCATTTTCTGATTCCCTTACCATGGAAACCCCTAACGGGAGGTCTACACCTCTCGTTGGGGCTGCTGTGAAGGAATCGGAAAGAAAAAAAAAAACATCCAAGTGCTCGTCAGGGACGTCTAACACGAGCTAGACGTCTTCCTGCAGCTTTTGTGATGGGCGTCCCTCTTGGACGTGTTTTTCTTATATGCAATTAGGACGGACTTCTCTGAAGGAAAAAAAAAGAAAAAAGGACGTCCCTGTTTTTCTTACCTGCCTAAACTGACCACAAGCACAGTTCTCTCAACAGTCCCCTCCAAGGCTGTTTTCAGCTTGCCCCCACACACACACACAAGATTGGAACGTGTGAGGACGTCCAAATCAAAAAACTTTTTGGATGTCCCTCCCTCCAGGTCTCTATCAGCCAATCCCAGCGTGTTTAGCCGTTACCAGTATCAGCTAAACGTGCTGGGATTGGCTGAGAGAGACCTAGAGGGAGGGACATCCAAAAAGTTTTGATTTGGACATCCCCGCACGCTCCAATCCTGTGGGGGGGGGGGGGGGGGGGGGGCGGGCGCACGCTGAAAACATTGCAGGTAGGAAAAATACGTCCAAGAAGGATGCCCATCACAAAAGCTGCAGGAAGACGTCCAAGCTCGTGTTACAGGTCCCTGACAAGCACTGGGATGTTTTTTTTCTTCACAGAAGTCCTTCCTAATTGCCTGATGTAAGCCTGCCTTTAACATGCAAAGCAGTAAACAATGGAAATGTTACACAAGTGAAGATCAGTAGCAATTAAATTAACTGAGGCTCTTTTCAGCACTGTTTCTCTTCTGAGGTTCAGTCTGCTGACAAGCTTCCTGCTAGTCAGGGACGTCCTTTTTTTGTTGTTGTTGTTTTTTTTTTTTTTTGAGTGAAAGACGTCCATAAAGGACATCCTTGGCATGCGCAGAGCAGCCGGCATAACGCTTGGCTGCTCTGCGCATGCTCCACCAGCCAACTGGCCAACTGGCTACAACGAGCAGCTCATCTGCATTCCTTTTCCTTGATGCATGCCCGTTCCTTACAGATTCGCTAAGGGAATCGGTAAGGGAAGGGCTTTAATGATTTTTTAGTGCATCTTCCCCTTAGTGTCACGGATCTGCAACGTGGAAGACTGTATCTTGGGGCAGGAGGACTGGTGGGAAACAGCATATTCAGAGATGTGGACAATTTAGAAAAAATAAGTGAGGATTTACTTGAGAAAGTAGAAAATCAGGAGAACAGGAGCCAGCAATCCAATCTGAGCATTTACGGTATACCAAAAGATAGGAACAGAGACCATGAACACTCATTTGTGCATGAGTTGCTACAAAACTATTTCCCAGGCTCCCGGGCAACCCTCTCTTATGAAGATAAAAGGGCACACCAGGAGCTGCGAAATCATAGTCACCAAGAGCCTTCACTGTTAAACTGCTTTGATTTGAAGTACAGCACGTTCTTAGAGAGGCCCTTAAAAGCAGCCACGTAGCCTACAAAAACTAAGATTTTGATCTTTCTTGATCTAGTGGCCGAAACCACGATGAGGAGGCGGAGGAAAATCCTGGCCAAATATCAAGATATATAACAAAAACATTGATATAAATCTGGTATCTGATACCCTGTTAAGTTGATGATTATGAACAGCAATGTGAATAGGTTGGTTGTTGCCCCAGACACCATGGCCAAATTTGCTGTGAGCCTAAAGATGATAAGTGATAAGACTCATACCCGAAAGCAGTGTGAAAAGAGCATGAAAGGCCTCACAGTGGTACTGCATGCCCAGAGAAAACAAGCTCTGCCCATGGACCTAACATTGCACCCTGGAGAGAAGACAACCATCTAGAACTAGAATTGTTTCGAGTCTCAGGGCAAAACTTCGGCAGAGTAACAGAGCACATGAAAAACATGGGGGGGGGGGGGGTGAGCAGACAGCAGAGGAAACCACTGCCAAAGGCTGGAAACTTATAACATTTGGTGTGTTCACCTTATGTTCCCCTAACTGTTAGGGGTATGGGACTATAGAGACAGGATATACTCGAGTTTAAGCATTCATGCATTATTGGTGCCAGAGTGGCTATTTTCTTTTCATTTAATGTGCTCTAAATAACCTCCAGCAGGCCCATTACAATACAATAAGAACATAAGAATAGACCATGTGTGCTGCAACTAGGAGGAATATTTTGGCTAAATTTTCCTAGTAAATGTGTTATCAATTTGAATTCTTTAAAATATATCTTTTTTTTCATCCAGATCACTTACATAAATTTCTTAGTTCATGGTGCGACCGCACCTCGAATATTGTGTTTAATTCTGGTCACCGCATCTCAAAAAAACATATAGTGGAATTAGAAATGGTGCAGAGAAGGGCGACGGAAATGATAAAGGGGATGGGACAACTTCCCTATGAGGAAAGGCTGCAGTGTCTAGGGTTCTTCAGCTTGGAGAAGAGACGGCTGAGGGGAGATATGATAGAGGTCTATAAAATAATGAGTAGAGTGGACCGGGTAGACATGAATCGTTTGCTTACTCTTTCCAAAAATACTAGGACTAGGAGACATGCGATGAAGCTACAAAGTAGTAAATTTCATACGAATCGGAGAAAACTTTCCTTCACTCAACGTGTAATTAAACTCTGAAATTCGTTGCCAGAGAATGTGGTAAAGGCTGTTAGCTTAGCAGTGTTTAAAAAGGGTCCGGACGGCTTCCTAAAGGAAAAGTCCATAGACCATTATTAAATTGACTTGGAAAAATCCACTGCTCATTTCTGGGATAAGCATCCTAAAATGTATTGAGTTTTTCTGGGATCTTGCCAGGTATTTGTGACCTGGATTGGACACTGTTAGAAACAGGATAATGGGCTTCATGGACCTTTGGTCCATCCCAGTGTGGCAATACTTATGTACGAGTTGGATCACCTGTATCTCCAGTTCCTAGTATTAAAACATCTACTTCTTGACTGATATGATTACGCTGACCTTGGTTTTTTGAATGCTTCTATTTCTCTTGGATATCTGTGATAGATACCTTTCTTTGAATTGTGGACTGTAAACATTGCAATAATAATCTATTTCTTTATATTACTTTGTATAATGTGTGTTTGGTGATATTGCTCTGACTTTTTCTGTATCAGGAGTTTTTTTTCTCAGAATTGTATTTAAAAATTAAACAATTAAGTGGTCCCCATTAAAAATGTATTAAACAGAAAACCTTTAATTTTCTTTCTAAACAATATAAAATTTCCAGTTTCTCTAATATGAATGGGAAGAGTGTTCTAGAACTTAGTTGCCTGATAAGGGAAAGAATTCAAATAATCGTTTAAATCTTACACCCCTTGATGTTGGAAAATGGAACAAAACATCTGTTCTGCAATTTCTTAGTCTTGTAAGTAGGCGATAAGTTTACCATATGAATCATAAACAGAGAAACTTGACCAAAGTTTTAAAAATCAATGTACCCAATTTAAATAAGATACAAGGTTCCAAAGGTAACTAATGTAACTTAATCGGTAAAGGTGTAACTCTACTGATTTGCCTCTACCCACAGAGACTTCATGGCTAGATTTCCCCAGCATACCTAATAAATCATAATATGGCATATGGATCACATAGGTCAAATATAATCCTAACTGGTTGATGATTTTGATGTTGGTTGACAGCAATATGAGAGTTGGTGGGTATAACTAAGGAAGGATTAGAGAGGATGGGGGAGGGGGAATGTGGAACCCATGAAAAAGGGGGGAATGGGTACAGAGTTCGGGTGCGGTTGGCAACTGGTGGATGGATGGGAAGTCAGAAAATGGGAGTGAAGAATGGAGTGTGAGATTGAGTGACAAGAGGTAAGGTGGGAAGAAATGTGGGAAGGGAAGGTCCTGGGGGAAAGGGAGGGGGGGAGGAACATGTCTCAGTAGGAGAGCTAAATAAAAGGTGGTCATCATTTAAGGTTGCTACATTAAAATGTACGAAGCACTAATAGCCCATGTAAGCGTAAAAATGATGAAACACCATAAGGATCTTAATATTGATACAGCACTACTGCAAGAGATTCACATGTTGAAAAAGGAGCACCAAACGTTACAACAAAGAGTCTTCTGCTCTTCATCAGGGTCCAAAAAAACTAGATAATCTGACTCAGTTAATACAACGTACAGATGGGGGAGAAAGAGCTGCTGGAAGTAATAGACAACTTTCTGAAGGGAATCTAACAAAAATGAGAGAGTCATAATACATACTCTATGATAGACTTTTTACTGACTCACAGGGATCAACTGAGTTGCTTTCAGGCAGTGCAAATTCACCCCATTATAATCCTGGACCTCAGTTGCCTCAACTCCATGGTTGTGGAATCCGCTCTAAAAAGAGCCAAGAGTATTAAGAACTACGCCTCGGCTCCCCCAGGCAGAGAAGCTAGTACCCTGGATTCTTTTGGGAGAAAGATATATCAGGCCTCAATGCTGATATCCCATATTCGGTCATACCAGTTCTTCACGAGCGTTTACTTGCAAAACTCGGTGCAACAGTTGTCAGACTTGGTCGATACGCTCCCTCCGAAGCAGACCGAGCCTTTTCGCCAGTTGGTCAAGCAGCAGAAGGCATGTCGTAAGTTTTTGGCCAGGGGCACTTATGACACTTTTGATGTGGCATCTAGGATCTCTGCTCAAAGTCTAGCAATGTGCAAACTCTCACGGCTGACTGTTTCTGACTTGGAACATTCTGTTCAGCAGAGGTTGGTGGATGCCCCTTGCCGGGGGGATAATATTTTCCGAAAGAAGGTTGAGGAGGTTGCTGACCAAATCAAGAAGCACACTGATATTATCTTTTCTCTCTCCCGCACGACACCTTCTGCATCCACCACCTCATCTAGGAGGTTTTTTGGCAAGTCAAGGAGTGCTCCCTACTACTGTAGGCATAGGTACACTCCTCTGGCTCAGCCTACTCAGGCTCAGCCTACTCAGGCTCAGCCCCAGTGCACTCATTCTCGTCAACAGCGTGCGCCTAAGGCCCCTGCTGCTCCTCAGTCAAAGCAAAGGATGAGTTTTTGACTGGCTCCAGCAGAGCAGAGCCGCAGAAAAAGTGTCTCTCCTGGACAGCTTGCCAGTCGGGGGGGGGGGGGTTGAAATTTTTTCACCAAAGGTAGCCTCTCATAACCTTTGACTGGTGGGTTCTTCAAATAGTCCATCTCAGATACACCCCCAAATGGCTTTCCAAACCCCCAAACTGCCCATCAGGAGCTCATTCATTCAGCCCTCACCACAGGATGGTTTCCCTGAGCACTGTATGTGACCATTGTTTAAGATTATGTATGTGACCATTGTTTAAGACTATGAATGTGACCATTGTTACCGGCCTTGGATAAAGACGGGATATAAATATAGTAAATAAATAAATAAAATACACCAGTTTTCTAAATGCTGCCACAAATGTGTTAGAAGATGCACACTACTAGAAAAGCAAAGACTTAGAAACGTGGATAAACCTCTGAGGGAAAGGATACGAGGTGTTCCTTCTGTTCTACAAACCAGATAAAGGCAGGCAGCAATTACATGGCTCATCTTTCTCCCACGAGTGAGATGCTTGCTCACTGCCATCTTGAAAAAATTAAAGGCAGTGTCAAGGCAATGTTGGTTTAGTTGCAACTGGACTCCCAAATTGTGAATTTGACGTTTCCCTAAGAAAAAAAAAAAAGGAATTAATTTACAACACTTTTCAAACATTAGAGTACAGTATAACTAGGCCCACTTTAAAAATCTCTCAATGTTTGCATATTTACAGCCTTATGTACTAAGCATTATTTTTTATCCCACTTGATTGTATCCTCAAATAAACTTCGAACATGTTACAACATGCAAAATAAATTGGAAAATGTTACAAACAAAAATCATAAAATAAGTAAAAGAGTACAGAATACAAAATCTCAACAAATTCAGAGACTAAACTAACCATCTTTTAGTGTTTTAATGAAAAAATAAGGTAATTTGGTTCCTTTTGCAAGCCCATTGGGGCTGCATTCCAAAGACTAGGACATAAGTGAATGACAACTACTTAATATACTGAGGTAATAAACTTTTTTTTTTTTACCTGTGTCACAACAGCTGGAGCAAGCACTTTTTTTCACTAGTCCAAGATACAATCTATTGCAGTAAACTTTGCTAGTAATCAAAGCATGGATAAAAGTTAGAAAGATTTCAAATGCCTAATAATGCCATGTAACCTATATGAACAGACAAGCAAATAAAGCTTGTACAACTTCAGAAATCTGATAATCTCCAGCAAGCTTCAAATTCAAAAATATATCCTAAACTGTGCACCTCTGTACTCCAATTAAATTCCATACTATTAATGGTGAGGAAAATTGAGAACTTTCCACCCAGTCTACGAATAAAATTTCAGAGTTTGCAGCATTCAGTTTCAATCTCCAAACACTTAGTCACTCTGCCATAGCCATCAAACAAGTATTCAAGTTGAATATTGCTGCCAACTGATTTTAACCAATAGGAAGATAACTATATAGAAGTCTTTGCTTTAACGGTAATTGTAAATACAGAATATCTCCAACCTTACAAGGTTCTCATTTTTTAAGTAGACCTCATGATGATTCATTATTTTACAGCTGCAGTTTATATGGACTATACATCTTAACATAATAATATGACCTGCAGAGCAAAAAGGTGCCAAAAGTGAGGTGGAGGAGTGGCCTAGTGGTTAGGGTGGTGGACTTTGGTCCTGGGGAACTGAGGAACTGAGTTCGATTCCCGGCACAGGCAGCTCCTTCTGACTCTGGGCAAGTCACTTAACCCTCCATTGCCCCATGTAAGTCGCATTGAGCCTGCCATGAGTGGGAAAGTACGAGGTACAAATGTAACAAAAAAAAATTATACGTGAATGTGCTTTCACTGAGTTTCAGCCTAATGATAAAGCAGCAAAGGCTTTTAGCACTCAAAAAATACATTAAAATCAAGATACTTTTAACCTGTGTGCTTTTCCACAACAGCATATGGCAAGAGCCCTGTGGTCAAACTGTATGTTTCAATGTGTTCCTAAGTAAACATAAGCTGACAAACTCCACATGGAGCAAAGTTGATATTCAAAGCAATTTAAGCGGCCAGGAGAGACCAGTGCGGGATCATCCTCGATATTCAGCAGCATTTAACTGAACATCATCACAGACTGCTAAACAGAAAGCCTGTTATTTTGTAGGCAGTCCAGGAGCAGAGTTGGCACTTATGCAGTTAAGTGCCAATATTTAACACTGAATTACCTAAGTTAAACAGCCAAATCAGACCGCATAAAAATCAGTCCTATCTTTGTGTGGTATCGCTTAGGCCGTTAAGTACTTAACCGCGTAAGAGATAGCCAGCCACATAAACCTGGATATTCAATGTTGGTGTCCAGACACGGCCCAGCATTGAATATCCAGAAAGAAAAAAAAAACAGTCACTGCTGCTGGCTGAATATCTTCCCAAAACAAAGATATGCATTACAATCTGCAGAAAGATATCTTGCTTAACTGCTATTTATATGTTGATTTTACAGATTGGAAGTAAGGCTGTATTTCGAATAAAATTGTAATCATGATTAATCCCCCCATTGCAGTTCTTTGTGACTTGGGCAAATAACCTTCCATTGCCCAGAGTCACAAGGAGCTGCAGTGGAGGGGAAAAATAAACAACATACCTTTAATCATGTGATTAATCATGATTACAAATTTTAATCAAAATGCAGCCCTAAATAAATTAAAGAATAAAAATTAATGAAAAGATAAGAAACACAAAATACAAAATGACAAATTAAAGAATGGAAAACAGCATGCAGAATAGCTATAAATAGCCTTAATGTTTTCACAGCCTACTTCAGAAATGAAGCCCTAATTGGAAGTAAAACAGGGAATATGGCAGGTGGAAAAAGTTTGACACTTCCAGTTGATTCACTGCTACTCTTTTTAAAAAGTTAATATAGTCAAAGGGTGTGAAGGGCAATTCTATAACTGGGTGTCTGTAGTTACAAGCATAAGTGCCCTACACCATATAAAGTAATGCATAAGCGCATAATTGCAAGGGAGGGGTACAGACGTTTCTGCAACTATTATGCATAACTTATAGAATACTATAAGTTCTGTGCATTGCATGGCACACTTATGCCCATTAATGCCTGCCTACTGCTACAAGCCTTACAAGTCACGACTATTCTGAACCCTAAGTTAGCACAGCAAGGAGTGACTGGGGACCACTCCTGCTCGCTCTATGCTAGGCCACCCAGGGCATCCTAGGGGCCTTCAGGAGACAGAGTGGATGCTCAATTCAGCCCACAGGGGTCAGTGTTAAAAAAAAAAAAAAAAGCTGACTGCTGTGGGATGAATATGGACCCAGATACTTAGCGTCACATTAGTAGTGTTAATTTTAATCACTGTTAAAATGTTTGCAATAGGTAACTGCAATTAATCAACAGTATACACACACACTGATAAACCTCTAACTTTTTGGAGTGATGAAATGAAAACTAATCTGTTTGATCAGAATCCCATGTTGGGGGGAAAAAAAGGTGATGCATTTGAGACATTATGCATGGGGATGGAGTCTGTAGACTTTGGAGTTGTGTGGACAGTTAGGGGCACAGGAAATATTGTGCAGGTGGAAGGAAGAACAAATTCAACAAGGTGCAAGAAGTCCCAGTCATTAAAGAAAGAAGCTGAGAAGAGATTAAATATTTCTGAAAGACACCTGCCTCTAGATGGCTGATAGGCCAAAAGGCCTCTTATGCCAACCAGGGCCCGTAGACAATCAACCCAAGACAAATAGACCCCCAAACCTTCCAGGCCCATATCAGTCATCACCAAGACCCCTGTGATTACAGGAAAGAAAGATGAAGGATTTAGAATGGGTTTTATAGTCCTCAGATGTAAATATTACTGAAAATCTGTTGAGTATTCTTAAAACATGCATTTTAAGAAAGGCTGCTAAGAACATTGAGTGAAAAGAGTTCTGCAAGAGTGGGTAAAATTCCAAAAGCAAGAACAGAAAGACACAAAACTGGGTACATGAAATGTTTAGAAGCTGTTATTTCTTCCAAGGGGGGGGGAGAGGGTTACAAAATACTTACCTAGTGTTATTTTTGTATCTTTTTTCAGACTTTACATCAAATAAATAGTAGTATTAGCAAATTAGAGCAGTGGGCTGAGAACCTTGGAAGCAAGGGTTCAAATCCCAAAGATGCTCCTATAAAGTGCAGTGCCAGACCACAGTCCTCTAAAGGTTGGAACTCACAACCCCGAGGATGCTGGTACAACCCAGGGTACCAAGGTACTGCACCAAGCTGGAGAGAGAAAAGAGAGCTGTCAAGACACCATGTAGGTAGCTTAAAGGCACCCGAAGGACCCTATGGTAAACACAGGAAGACGTGTCAATACCCAATATTCTGCAAAGCAGCGAAAAGTGGGATACTAAGACTCCATAGTGACACTAGGCAGGCACAACAGTTCCCTGAGAAAAACCACTTACCCAACACCACAAACTCGCCCACAGCAAGGATGACTCTCTGCTGTGCCGTCCCTGAGCTGGAAACTAGGAATGATCTTATGTAAACTGCATGTGTAACTCCTGGCAAATTCCACAGCACTAAGGAAAGAATCAAAGTTACTACTACTACTACTTATTTCTATAGCACTACTAGGCGTACGCACAAGAACTGCCAGGAGAAGAATCCAAGGGGATGAGTGCCCCGGGTAACCAGTGCCCCCACATCAGTACCGACAAAACAGAAGAATGGTAAAATTATGTCTTACCTGATAATTTTCTTTCCTTTAGATGCATCAGATGAATCCATGAACTGGTGCGTTGTATCCATCTACCAGCAGGTGGAGATAGAGATAACTAACTTAGAGAGATATGGGGGACTACCAGCCCCTTCATAGGTTAGTATTTGTCTCATCACTAAGCAAACTCCGGCATTAACCTGGCATAAACCTTCCTCAATAAGAACAAGTAAAAAACACAACAGCTGGAACAGAACAAGAGCCAGCAGAACGAAACCAGAACATCTGGAAAGACTGAAGTCAATACCCATCTTGCAGGATCCAGAGGAATTTAGACAGAATGAAAAACATCAAACACAGCTAAATGGAAAAAATGCGACAGAAGAGAGGAAGGAATCCTGGATTCATCTGCTGCAGCTAAAAGAAAGAAAAATACCAGGTACGACATAATTTTACCTTCCCTAGCGCAGGGAGCAGATGAAACTATGAACTGGTGAGATGTAACAAAGCAGTCTCAGATAGGGAGGGAACCTGTCACCCCCCTGAGCTAAGACCGCCGCACCAAAGGAAGTATCGGATCTAGCCGCCACATCTACCCTATAATGCTTGGAAAAAGAGTGTAACGAAGCCCAAGTAGCCACTAGACAGATGTCCTCCACAGAAAGAATGGAAGTCTCTGCCCAAGAAGTCGAAAGCGCCCTACTAGAATGGGCTCGCAAGGGAGCTGGAACTACCCAACCAGACAACAAATAAGCAGAGGCAATCGCCTCCCGAATCCATCTGACAATAGTAGGCTTAGAGGCCGCCTGTCCACATCGAGACCCTGAAAGAAGCACAAACAGATGATCAGTTCGGCGAAAGGTATTAGACATCCGCAAATAGCGGAGAAGAACCCAACGCATATCCAAACAACAAAGCACGTGGAAATCAGAAGGATAGTCCTCTTCTCAAAAGGCAGGAAGAAACAGAGGTTAAGGTGAAAGACCGAGACGACCTTCAGCAAAAAAAAGGGCACGACCCGCAAGGTCACTCCCGCCTCCGAAAATTGCAAAAAAGGGGTCACAACAGGAAAGAGCCTGAATCTCAGAGACCGAGTCAAAGCTATTGCTACTAGAAACACCACTTTTAAGGTGAGATCCTTCTCTGAAGCCTTACGCAAAGGCTCGAATGGTGAACCCTGCAATGCCCTGAGAACTAAGTTAAGGTTCCAGGAAGTACAGGGACGACGCAAAGGAGGGCGTAGGTGGAGAACCCCATGCAAAAAAACACACGTCAGGGAGGAGCCAATAACTACCACGAAAACAAGCAAGAGCTGCTACCAGAACCTGAAGGGAATTGTATGCTAGTCCTTTCTGTAAGCCATCCTGCAAAAAAGCCAACAGCTGTGGCACCGAAGCCCGAAAGGGGGACTACTAGTACTACTACTTATGATTTGTATAGTGCTACTAGACGTACGCAACGCTGTACACTTGAACATGAAGAGACAGTCCCTGCTCGACAGAGCTTACAATCTAATTAGGACAGACAAACAGGACAAATAAGAGAAGGGAATATTAAAGTGAGGATGATAAAATAAGGGTTCTGAACAAGTGAATAAGGGTTAGGAGTTAAAAGCAGCATCAAAAAGGTGGGCGTTTAGCTTAGATTTGAAGACGGACAGAGATGGAGCTTGATGTACCGGCTCAGGAAGTCTATTCCAGGCTTATGGTGCAGCAAGATAAAAGGAACGGAGTCTGGAGTTAGCGGTGGAGGAGAAGGGTGCAGATAAGAGAAGCACAAGCCTCACACCATGCCACAAAGCAGTGCCAAACCCTAGCATATGCCATCGAGGTAGACCGCTTGCAAGCCTGCAACAGGGTCGTAATAAACACCTCTGAATAGCCCTTCTTCCTCAAGCGTGCCCGCTCAAGATCCAGGTCGTAAGACAACGCGGCAGGGATCCTCCATCTGATCGGGTCCCTGAAGGAGGAGACCAGGAAGATCTGGGAGTTGAAAGGGCAGGTCTACCAGGAGTCGCACCAGATCCACATACCAAGGGTGCCACGGCCAATCCGGAGCAACTAGGATGACCTGACCCGAGTGAAGTCTGATGCACCGCAGCACCCGGCTGATCAAGGTCCATGGGGGAACACAAAGCAGAAGGTGCTCCGGCCAAGGTTGAAGCAGAACGTCCAGCCCTGTGGACCCACGTTCTGTCTGTCTGATGAAGACGACGGGTACCTGAGTCGCCTTGAGGTCCATTGACGGAGCTCCCCATTTCCGACAAATCAGTTGAAACGCCTCCGCCGACAGTTCCCAAACCGCAGGATCCAAGGACTGACTGCTGAGAAAATCCGCCTGCACGTTGCTGTGCTGCTGACAGGCAAAGCAGATGCCCCTCCGCCCACCGAAGACGATCCGCTTTGGTCGCTAGAGCTGGACTGTGAGCGCTGCCCTGACAATTGATGTAGGCCACCGCTATCCTGTTGTCCGAAAACACACGAACCTCCTTTCCGCATACTAGAGTCCGAAAGGCCATTAGGGCGTTCCAGACGATTGATCGGCCAAGTCACCTCCAGCGCGGACCACGTGCCCTGGGCTAAATGATGAAGACAATGAGCTCCCCAGCCCGAGAGACTGGCATCCGTGACTACCACTAGCCACAGTGGCACCGCCAGCAAAATGCCCCTCCGTGAGGATCATGAAGCCACCAGGTTAAACTGCGGTGGGCCTGGGCAAGCCACGGAAGCTTCTGCTAGTAGTCCTGAGACACCAGAGACCATCTGCAGAGTAGAGAGCACTGAAGAGGTCACATGTGGGCCTGGGCCTACGGAACTACTTCCACAGTTGCCGCCATGGATCCCAAAACCTGAACGTAATCCCAGACCCTGAGAACTGGGAATCGCAGAAGATTGTAAATCTGGGAGCGAAGCTTGACTATGCACTCCTCCAGAATGGAAACCCGGCCCAGCTTCATGTCGAAATGAACCCCCAGATAATCAATTGTTGCAAAGGAACGAGATGGCTCTTGGGGAGGTTGAGCACCCAACCGAGAGACTGCAGGAGAGCAATGACTCGATCAGTTGCCCTGCGACTCTCTTGTCGCAGAGTCTGCTCAAATTAGCCAGTCGTCCAGACAGGGATGCATCCTGATGCCTTCCTTCAGCAGGAACACTGCTACTACCACCATGACCTTGGAGAACATTCGTGGAGCAGTAGAAAGGCCAAAGGGCATTGCTTGAAATTGAAAATGACAGGCTAGAATGGCAAAGTGCAGAAAATGCTGATGCGGAGACCAAATGGGAATGTGAAGATACGCCTCCTTGAGATCCAACACCGTGAGGAATTCTCCCAGCTGAACAGCTGCCACTACTAACCGCAACGTTTCCATGCAAAAATGCCGCACTCTCAAAAACTGATGTGACGGAGATTGAGAATGGGCCAAAAGGAGCCTCCTTTGTGAGGAAGCACGAAATATATGGAATAGTGCCCCGTCCGCACCTCAAGAGGCGGCACTGGAACCACCACTCCTAGGTCAAAGAGGGCGCAGAGAGTAGCTTCAACCGCTGCCTGCTTGGGAGCGGAAGCACAGTGAGACTCCAAAAACAAGTCATCTACGGGCGAGGTGAACACTAGCCTGTAACCCTCTCTGATAATGTCCAAGACCCACTTGGTCTGACGTAATCTTGGCCCACTCCTCGTAAAAGAGGGTCAGCCAACCCCCAATTCCGGGAAGTGAGGAGTGGACCGACATCCCATCGAGAGGCACAACCTGAAGGTCCCATGCGTGAGGAAGGAGCCGTAGGCTTCTTGTGTCCTCGAAAGGAAGAACACTGCTGAAAACAACCCCGTGAAAAGGAAGTCAAATGACGATTTGGGCAACAGCGTCGGGCAACTCTCAGATGAGGACGGGAAGACCTGACCCGTTGAGCAGATCTAGTTCGGTCTTCAGGGAGACGTCAACCTTTAGAGTCACCCAAATCCTTAACTATCCTTTCCAAATCCTCTCCGAAAACAAGCTTACCCCGAAAGGGTCAACGCGTGAGATGCTGCTTGGAAGCGAGATCAGCCACCCAACAGCGCAACCACAATAACCGATGGGAACAACCAGCTCCATCTGCTTGGCTGACGCTCGAAACAGATCGAACAGAGAATCAGCTACATAAGCTAAGCCCGATTCCATATGCGAAGCAACGGACTCCAAATTCGAACCCTCATCGGAATCCTGCCCTAGAGCCTGCTGAAGCCAACTAAGGCAAGCTCTGGCCACATAGGAGCTGCAAATGGAAGCCTACAGGGCCAATGCAGACGCTTCGAAGGCACGCTTGAGCGAAGCTTCTAGATGACAGTCCTGCATGTCCTTGAGAGCTACACCTCCTTCAACAGGAAGGGTAGTCTTCTTAGTGACCACTGTCACCCAGGCATTCACCATAAGGAGAAAAAAATATCTCCACCTGATCAGGGACTACCGGATAAAGCCGGGACATGGCCCAAGTCACTTTGAATGACCCCTCAGGGTCCGTCCATTGACCTGAAATCAGCTCTAGAATGGCCTTGTGAACTGGAAAGGCCTTAGAAGGTCTACACATGCTAGCCATCTTAAGATTCACCACGGCATCAGCCTGCAAATCCGGGTCCGAAATATTCAAAGCTGCCAAGGCATTAGAAATTAGAAAAGGGAGATCTTCCCTGTGGAAAACTCTGACTGAAGTGGGGTCATCTGATTCCTCCTGATGAAGTTCACCATCCTCAAACTCCTCTATTCTGGAGGGACGGAGGGAATCTCCCAAAGATGCCACTAAAGAAGGCAAAGGGGAGGCAGGACCCATAGAAACCTAATCAGAGGTTTTCCTTCTCTTAGCAGCAAGATCTCCCGGGGCAGAAGCCCCTACCTGATCCCAGGAAGCCCCCGAACTGCCCCCTGACACAGAGGCACCAAGGGGAGGGGGGTTAGGGTGAGTTCTTCTTTAAGAGGAATGCTTGGTGCAAAAGCAGAACAAATTCTGAGGAGAATGGTTCCCCAAAACCCTGGGAACTTCCCTGGGAAAACCCCAAAGGCAGACAGGAAGGTCCTTTAAGAAAAGAGATGACTTCAACAGCGGCCTGCTCCACCGCCGGCAAGAGCTGATCAGCAGGAGCTGCGTCTTGAAGAGCAACCAAAATGGCGTGTAACGCTGCGCCGTCCACACAGGAAACCTGAGCATCCGGGGCAGAAGCGCCATCGACAGCAGTCTACTTACAGCAGCCCGCTAGGCACAATCCCGCTGCAGATCTTTTTTTTCCGCAGCGGGAGCATCGCTTCGCCACCTCGGCTCCAATAAGCAACAACAAACTCACTCACCCAAAGCGGCGGCACCAACATTCAGAGGCCCCAGCCGCCGCCACATAAAAAAGGGCGGAAGAAGAGAAGAAGCCAACAGGGCAGGAAAGACAGTTTGAATCTGGCCGATTCTCTGGCTGTAAGCAGGTTCTCTCCCCTAGGTTCACTGCTCCTGTTTTTTTTTTTTTTTCTTTTTTTAAACAGCTGAATGGTTCTGCCTGTTGTCTTTTTTTTTTCTGAGGAAGGAAGAATAGATAGACTGGCTCAAGAGTGAGCAAGGGGACACTGGGTGAGGCAGGGACCCCCTAGGAGGTATGCCCCTAAGGATGGCACCATGAGCCAATCACCCCCGAACACAACTGGCCACAAAGGCCCAGGAGAAGTCCCAAAGAAGAATCCAGGAGCTGGTAAGCAGACGTCCACCACCTGCTGGAGATAAAGATATACTGACATATGAAGGGTGCTGGTAGCCTCTGTATCTCTCTTAGTTATCTCTACCTCCACCTGCTGGTAGACGGATAAAACCCACCAGTTCATGGATTCATCTGCTGCTTACGCTAAGGAAGGTCAGTGTTACCTGCCCCAAGCTAAGAGAGGACGACTGCCCTTGAGCCCAAGGGGACAAGGAAAATACAATAAAACTAGGGAAGCACCTAACTAGGATGCATACCTCAATAACTACTGCCCGCAGACCTAGCCAGGGACAGGGTAGCGCAGCCCCCCTAGACAGGGAACAATGGGAGGCTCATCTCTAACATCAATTAGCAGCAACTGGGCCTGGCAGAAATGCTCCCTGAAAGGCGGGACCCATTGCATAACAAGTGTACTGGCCATAGCTCAAAGCTATGAGGCCTCAAGCAGAGGGTAGAAACAGACACCCGCTGCAGAGAGTATCACAGCATCCCTGCAACTATTACCCGCGAGCCGCAGGGACCCTGGCCGGGAACAGCATCTTTTAGAAACAGAGCTGAAGGTATGAGAAAAAAATAAAATATGGTGGCTGCCAGCACACTACAGTTGTGGAACCCACAAAAAACAAGCAAGCTCCCCTCACTAACCAGCACAGCCGAACCTCCCAAACCGGCACAAAGTGGCCGAAAAACATGCAGCCTCGGACCGCCTGTGGTGACGAAGTCCAGTTCGTCATAAAACAGAGATAAGAGGAAGGACAACCAGCCACTCACCAGGAGAACTCTGCTATCAAACAGTGCAGTATCGCTAAAAAAACTGGAGCGCCGCCGAAATGAATCAGGAGCCGGGCGGTCAAGAGAATCGTAAGCATGCCTGCCTGTGTTCCCGCTGTCCTAACTCCATTCCAAAAAAAAAAAAAAGAAAGGCACCAAAGGCACAAAATGACCGCTGGGCGGTAGGCCCGCCAAAGATCTGCTACGACATCTCCGGTGGTCCAGAGGAAGAGCCCAGGGTCTAAAGAAGCAGGTAAGGTGTCGGGAGCGGGTAACAGAGCCGCACAAGGTAGTAACAAACCTCACCAGGCGTGCAATGGGAGCAGACCCCAACTGCTGCACCGGCAAAGCAGGAAAAGCGACAAGTTTACTTACCGTAGGAGAAGTAAGAGTCATAAAACCGCTACTGCCTGCATTCAAAGTTTCCAGGCACTCGGCCATTCACAGTAAATTTCACTCTTTGGTTGCTTTCTTTCTTTTCTTTTTTTTTTGTAAGGCAGGAGACCACACAACCAGGGCCAATGCAGATTGAAGTCAGACTGGTACCAGAGAGGACAGCATAGGAGAAAACGGGGGGGGGGGGGGGGGGGGGGGGGTGATGGACCTGGCCCCACCAGGTGTACCCCTGACAGCCAAATAAGGCTAAGACCCCCAGCTCAACAAAGTCTGAGGGAACAGACCAGGAGCAACTCAATCCTCAGAGCTGCACAGGATATGTCCATCCACCTGCTGAGATAAGAGAGAATACTGAGATTAAAGGGCTGCACATGTCCACATATAGTAAACCTCTGACATTCTCTCTTTCTCCACCTGCTGGTAGAGGAACATAATGCACTCGTCTCTGGATTGATGTGTAGGATACTATGGAAGCGTATGTTACAGAAGCTCTGGTTGAGGCCACTTAGCTGTTCCTCTACAGGGATAGGGGTATGAGGTACAAGTTTATGGAAGAGACAAGGCATGTTTTCCCTCTTGCACTCCACTTCTCTTCCCTACTCTCATCTTCTCCTCTTCTGCTAGCAGGACCTGGGATCCATGCCAGCTTCACTTTGGTCTAGCAGCATGGTGATTTCTGCTGGTGGGCCTGACCTCCCCACTAATCCCACCACTCACTTTTCCCTCTTTAGCTGAGAGTATGAGCTCCTCACTAACCTTGCTCCTACATTCTGCCAGTTTGTCTTCTTCAGTTGGCAACATTATTTTTTCCCTTTTATTTGCCCACTAGCCTTGCCCATGATGGCACATATCAATGTCAAAGACAGAATGAGCAAAGTAAATACACAGTTATATCATAACACACTAAAAATTGACTTACTGTACACTGAAAATGCTGAACATGAATAAAATAAAGTATTTGTGATTCACTCTACTATTAGGGTAGATTTCTTCTCAACATCCATAAACTTTTTTTTTTTTTTTAACTAAGTTCTAGTTTTTATTTGCGTGTTTTCTCATGATCTCTCAGCAGCACAGTATAAAACAAAAAGAAATTATGTAATATCATATGCAATAACATGCATGAAGAGTAAAATAGCTGAATAAATACCATTTTGGAGAGTCTGTGCTCGAGATTCCTTTCCCAAACTGGTATGAAATCCTCCTCCAAGTGATGGTGTCTTACCAGAACCTGAGTAAAAAAAATAAACAAAATATACATCAACTGTTTGCATCTTATTATCCAGACAAAGATATGAAGTGGAAGCTAAAGAGAAGAGTACAGGAACTCAATGTGGTGGATGCCAATGGTGTTCGTATGTTATTACAGGTCCAGTTTCGACCAGCTCGCAGACTAATCACACCATTATGGCAAAAACTGTTACATGAAGTCTTAGTGCTAATATAGTATATTTCTGTTAGGCAGACTGGATGGACCATTCAGGTCCTTATCTGAAACTTATTGTTACTATGTATGTTAATTGAATGTACTTGTAAACTGGTTTATGTGGGTCAAAGTAGTCGACCTGTTAAACTAAGATTGAGAATTGTTACAAAATATGAACAAGCACCACTGGTACAACATTGGTTAGAAAAGGGACACAGTGCAAGATTTACATTGGAGAGATATAGATCAAACTATTAATGAGTGGAAGGGTGGTCATTACATTCTTAATTATAAAGAACAATAATACTGTCAAAAACCAGGACAACTGCTACCAAAAAAGTAACAAGATTTGGTAGCAATTGTCCTGGTTTGACAGTATTATTGGTATTATAACCAGTGACTTTGAGATTTTCTGTTTTTAATTATAAAGAACAGCATTGGATATTTCTACTAAATTCAGTGAGTCCATCCAGTACAGAAATAGAGTGGATGATACTGGTTTGAACTAGGGACTTGTGACTGGTAGGCTCGAGGTCAGGTGGTTTTATAAATTGTATTGTAAAAATGCCGCTCCCCATCTTGACTGAATGAAACAGTGGAGTCGGCAAGATGGGTCTGGTTGAATAAAAGGTAAGATGGAAACTGTAAAATGTCTAATCTTATAATTTTCTTTCCTTTATTTGAAGATGAATCCAGAAACCTGTGGGTTGTGTCCGTCTACCAGCAGGTGGAGATAGAGAGCACTGAACTGCACTGTGCCTAATAGGATGTAATGCTTCCTGGCCAATCAGTATATCTCGTAACAAAGCAGGAGATGATGAAAACCAAATCGCCCTTCCTCACAGAAATGCAATACACGTACAGATATAAACTTCAAATAACTAAAGAGAAAAGAAAACACAAGAAATCTCAACTCCCCTTAAAACCTTGCAGCAAAACTTCTTGCAGAAAAGACAGCCTATAACAGCAGAATCAGCAACTGAATAGGGTGGAACCCCGGATTCATCTGTTGCGATTAAAGGAAAGAAAATTATCAGGTAAGACAATTTTACATTCCTTAACGTCAACAGCAGATGAATCCAGAAACCTGTGGGATGTAGCAAAGCAGTATCTAAATGGGGGGCGGGGGGGGGGGGGGGGGATGCAAGTCCCACAGACAGCATCTCAGAACCAAAAGAAGAATCTTCCTGAGCTGCAACATCCAAATGATAGTGTCTAACAAAGGTGTGAGCCGATGACCAAGTTGCTGCCCTGCAAATCTCATCCAGATGTGGGAGCCAAGTCACCGCCCAAAAAGATGCTAAGGCCTGCGTAGAATGGGCCCACAAACCATTAGGAGGACAACAACCAGCAAGGAGATATGTAGAAGAAATCGCCTCCCAAAGCCAATGGGCAATGGTGGGCTTGGAAGCAGACACTCATTTCCAAGGCCCCGCAAACAGTACACAAAAAGATGGTCCAACTGACAAAAATCATTAGTTACCGCCAAATAACGAAGAGGAGCTTGCCTGACATCCAGAAGCAGAAGCATTGAAAATCCTTGGGATACTGATCCTTCTGAAAAGGAAGGAACAGCGGCTGATTACGACAGGAGGAAATCATTTTAGGCAGAAATGAAGGAACAGTACAAACTGTCACCCCAGCCTCCAAGAAACAGAAAAAGGGATCCCTGAAATAAAAAGCCTGCAACTCAGAAACCCTGCAAGCGGAAGAAATGGCCACAACAAACGCTAACTTGAGAATGACGTCT
Organism: Microcaecilia unicolor; assembly: GCF_901765095.1. NCBI lineage: Eukaryota > Metazoa > Chordata > Amphibia > Gymnophiona > Siphonopidae > Microcaecilia > Microcaecilia unicolor. Next base: position 181,392,256 of record NC_044039.1, on the reverse strand, counting down.
TTCACCGTGGCCGAACGGAAAGGTTCAAACGGAGGAGCCTAGAGCACCCACAAAACCAAGTTCAGGCTTCAATTTGGACAAGGACGAAACACCGGTGGCTTCAGGCACATTTCTCCTTTGAGAAAACGCACCACATTCAGATGCAAAGCAAGAGGAACACGAGCAATGCAACCTCGTTAACAGGTGAGGACCACCACTTGCACCCTCAGGAAGTTGGCTGCCAAACCTTGCTGTTGTCCAGACTGCAGGAAAAACAAAATATGCAATAATGCAGCCTGCAATGGTACAATCATCCCCTCCATGCACCAGGCCTCAAAAACACGCCATACTCAGGCATACGCAGAAGAAGAACGCTTCTTGGCCTGAAGGTAGAGATGACCAAATCCAATTAACCTTTCTTCCTCAATTTCACCTGCTCAAGAGCCAGGCCACAAGACCAAAGCAGGAGGCTCATCCATCAGAACCAGACACTGACAGAGAAGATCGTGCCAGAGGAAGGTGCAATGGCTAGTCCACCAACAAGCAGACAAAATCTGCAAACCACTGTCTCCTGGGCCAGTCTGGGGCCACAAGAAGTCACCCGGCCCCCGTATTCCTGAACACGATGGAGCACCCTGTCAATTAGCAGTCAGGGAAGAAAGACGCAAATTAGAACTACTTCCGGCCATGGAATGAGAAGATACTCCAGACCTTCGGCAACCCTGTCCCTTCTACTGCTGAAGAAATGAGAAGCCTTTGCATTGGCGTTCATTGCCATTAAGTCCAGAATGGGAGTTCCCCATCACCGATCAAGCTGAAAGCCGCTAGTAAGCACTCCCCATTCTTCTGGATCCAGAGTGGTGCAGCTCAGAAAGTCGGCCTGCACATTCTCCATTCCCGCAATGTGAGCCTTGAGCCTCCACCCACCAAAAAAGTAAAGCTGCTTCCTCCGCCAGCTGAGGGCTGCAAATGCCCCCTTGACAGTTGATATAAGCAATTGCTGCCATACTGTCATAAAGCACTCTCACTGGCTTCCCCCACAGGAGGGACAAGAATGCCAGAAGTGTTTTGCAGCCAGCCCAAAGACTGATGAGCCATTTACGCCTCCGCCGGAGACCACAGGTCCTGATGGTAATGGGAGAGACAATGCACCCCCCCACCCCCACCCCGAAAGACTGGCATCGGTGATCAGCACCGTCCACTCTGGCATCTTCAGAGGGCCACCCTGAAGCAAACTGGCCAACTGCAGCTACAAATCCAGACTGCACCAAGCCATCAGCTGCCAGACCAGCAGCCTCTCATAGTTCTCCAAGACTGAAGACCATCGACTTAACAGAGACTGTTGCTCTGAAGAGGAAGGACCCACAGGAGTCATCACATCAGCTGAGACCGCTGCCCATGGCAAGACTTCCAGAGTATCTGCAATCGACCCCAAGACCTGTGTGTAAGCCCATACCCAGGGAGTGTGATCCAACAACAAAAAACTAATCTGCTCCTGAAGTCTGAGACACCTCTGGCCTGGAAGAAACACTCGGCCTAGCTCGGTGATGAAGGGCACCCCCAGATATTCCACCATCTAGGAGGGACACAGATGACTGCTGGGCACATTGATAACCCAGCCCAAGGACTGAAGAGACACCACCTGCGCTGTGTCCTGGATACTGTCTTAGGTCAACGACGCCCTGATCAGCCAGTCGTCCAAGAGTGAACTTGTATCCCCTCATGGTGCAACACAGCCACTACCACCACCATCACCCTCGAAAAGGTTCTAGGAGCCGTGGCCTAGGTTCAAGAGCAGCGCTTGAAACTGAAAGTGCTGATCCAAAATGACAAAGCACAGAAACCTCTGATGAGGGGACCAAATGGGAATATGCAGATAAGTCTCCTTTAGGTCCAGATCTGTGAGAAATTCTCTAGGTTGCACCGCTGCAATGATGGAGCCAACCATTCCACTCTCCACTCAGAGGGACTGATTCACCTGCCTGGGGTTCAAGACAGGGCATGGGCATAAAACAGATGAAGTAGCGCCCCCGACCGCATTCTGTGAAGGATACGGGCACTACCACCCCAAGGCTGAGCAGTTGCAAGAGGGCAGAACGAACCCCCTCTCACTTCAAAGCAGCAGCACACAGGGATGCCAAGAAAAAATCTCCGATAAGAGAGGAGAACTCAAGCTTGTAATTGTCGCAAATAAGATCTAGGATCCACTGGTCTGAAGTAAGTTTGGCCCGAAGACGTTTGGCCTCGTAATAGTGGACAAGCACCCCCCTACCCTCAACTCGAAATGGACCAGCACTCCATTATTTAAAGGTGCAGGAAGTAGCAGAGGGTCTGCCAGCACTCTTGGAAGTACATAAGTAATGCCATACTGGGAAAAGACCAAGGGTCCATCGAGCCCAGCATCCTGTCCACGACAGCGGCCAATCCAGGCCAAGGGCACCTGGCAAGCTTCCCAAACGTACAAACATTCTATACATGTTATTCCTGGAATTGTGGATTTTTCCCAAGTCCATTTAGTAGCGGTTTATGGACTTGTCCTTTAGGAAACCGTCCAACCCCTTTTTAAACTCTGCTAAGCTAACCGCCTTCACCACTTTCTCCGGCAACGAATTCCAGAGTTTAATTATACGTTGGGTGAAGAAAGATTTTCTCCGATTTGTTTTAAATTTACTACACTGTAGTTTCATCATAAGTACATAAGTAATGCCATACTGGGAAAAGACCAAGAGTGCTTTGTCTGTCCGAAAGGACTGCTTGTTGAAAGCGGGACTTAGCTACGCAAGAGGAAACATCCCACGTGATCTCTGTCTCGAAATCGAGACCGCTGACGACTCCCTTTAGCAGAAGGACGAGGCCTCTCCGGCAAACGCTGAGCCTTCGAATCTCCCAGATGCTTGACCAATTTTTCCAAATCTTCCCTGAACAAAAGCTTTCCCTTAAAGGGCAGCTGGACCAAACACTGCTTGGAAGCTGTGTCTGTGGCCCAGTGGCGAAACCATAACAACCGATAGCCAGTCACAGCTAAAGCCATCTACTTGGCGGATGCCCGAACCAAATCATACAGGGTGTCTGTGAAATAAGCCAAACCAGTATCAGCATCAGGAAACTCAGGGGAAGGTTGTGCCCCCGAATCCAACAAGGCATCAGCCGCCTCTTGTGCCCAAGAAGGGGACGCGCGGGCTGTAAAAGAACTGCATATAGCCGCCTGCAATGCTACGGCCGACATCTTGAAGAACATCTTCAGAGCAGACTCCAACTCCAGCTTGCAGTCCTGCACATCCTTGAAAGTAACAGACCCCCAACAGACAGCATGGTCTTTGTTGCAGCCGCCACCGAAATCCACTTTAGGCAGTCGCAAGCGCTGTAATTCTAACTCATCCTGTGCCACCGGGTATAGGAAAGCTATCACCTTAGCCACCCAGAGACACACATCAGGGGTAGACCACTGAGCTGAGATAAGCTCATGTATGGCCTCATGAATAGGAAAGGCCATAGGCGGTCTCTTATTACTGGCCATCTTAGGATTCATCGCAGCCACTGCCGCCTGCGCCTCCGGAAAAGAAATGTTTAAAGCCTCAGAAATAAAGGCGGGCAGTTCTTTGTGGAACACCCTCACAGCCGAGGGGTCATTAGCTTCAAATGGGAGAGGCTCTGCCTCCTCCAAGTTTTCTAGGTCCATTGCAGCCACAGAAGAGGAAGCCCCTCTCCCAATAAAAGGGCCTGGAAAAACAGGGGCCTCCAAGTCCCCATCTGAGGTGGATCTCCAACAGCTGCATTTTGAAGCAGAGGCTTCCTGCTCTGAAGAGGAAGGACCCACAGGAGTCACCACATCAGCTGAGACCGCCGCCCCAGAAGAAGAGCGCTTCAGCATGAAAGCATGGTGAAGCAATAAAACAGACTCCCCCACGAGGGAAATTCCCAACACTTCCTCCTTGCAAACTGTTCTAACCATAGGAGTGGGAATAGCCACAGGCTGAGAAACGCGGCACCGCATCCAACACGGCCACCAGCTCCTCCGAAAGAGCGCGATTTACGCATGCAGGAAGACCCAGCCTCAACCTCTCCACTGGCGACATCTGGCACGCCAGGGCCTGAGCACCCTCCCTGGCAAAGACCCAACGCTGCTCTCTCAGCTTCCCACAGCAGGAGCAGAGCTTTACCAATTCTGCTGCCATAACGCCAAGCGAAGAGAGACACTGCAAGGCAGAAACAAAGGGAACTAACCCCAGGAGGACCAGAGGAGGCTTGAATCCATGAAGAGGAGGAAGCTGGAGCCAAACTCACTCTCCCAAAGTGCAAACAGGTACTGAGAACTACTACTACTTATTTCTATAGTGCTACTAGACGTACGCAGCGCTGTACACTTGAACATGAAGAGACAGTCCCTGCTCGACAGAGCTTACAATCTAATTAGGACAGACAGAACAAACAAGAGATAAGGGAATATTAAACTGAGGATGATAAAATAAAGGTTCTGAACAAAGTGAATAAGGGTTAGCAGCTAAAAGCAGCATCAAAAAGGTGCGCTTTTAGCTTAGATTTGAAGACGGTCAGAGATGGAGCTTGACGTACCGGCTCAGGAAGTCTATTCCAGGCATGTGGTGCAGCAAGATAAAAGGAATGGAGTCTGGAGTTAGCAGTGGAGGAGAAGGGTGCAGATAAGAGAGATTTACCCAGTGAACAGAGTTCCCGGGGAGAAATGTAGGGAGAGATGAGAGTGGAGAGGTACTGAGGAGCTGCAGAGTGAATGCACTTAAAAGTCAATAAGAGGAGTTTGAACTGTATGCGGAAACAGATATGAAGCCAGTGAAGTGACTTGAGGAGAGGGATAATATGAGCATAACGACACTGACGGAATATTAGTCGTGCAGCAGAATTTTGAACAGATTGAAGAGGAGAGAGATGGCCAAGTGGGAGGCCTGTAAGAAGCAAGTTGCAATAGTCTAAGAGAGAGGTGATAAGAGTGTGGATGAGGGTTCTGGTAGTGTGCTCAGAAAGGAAAGGGTGAATTCTGCTGATATTAGAGAGAAAGAAACGACAGGTTTTAGCAGTCTGTTGAATATGTGCAGAGAAGGAGAGGGAGGAGTTGAAGATGACCCCAAGGTTACGAGCTGATGGGACAGGAAGGATGAGAGTGTTATCCACAGCAATAGAGAATGGGGGAGGAGGAGAGGTTGGTTTAGGGGGAAAGATGAGAAGCTCAGTCTTGGTCATGTTTAGTTTCAGATGGCACTGAGACATCCAGGCAGCAATGTCAGGCAGGCAGGCTGATACTTTGGCCTGGGTTCCTGCTGAGATTTCTGGTGTGGAGAGGTAGATCTGGGAGTCATCAGCGTAAAGATGATACTGAAAACCATGGGATGAGATCAGAGTACCAAGGGAAGAAGTATAGATGGAGAAAAGAAGAGGTCCCAGGACAAATCCCTGAGATACACCAACTGACAGTGGGATAGAAGTAGGAGGATCCACTAGAGTATACACTAAAGGTACGCTGGGAGAGATAAGAAGAAAACCGGGAAAGAACAAAGCCCTGAAATCCAAGTGAGGACAGTGTATCAAGGAGTAGGCTGTGATCAACAGTGTCAAAAGCAGCAGATAGATCGAGAAGGATGAGGATAGAAGAGAGACCTTTGGATCTGGCCAGGAACAGATCATTGGAGACTTTAGCAAGTGCTGTTTCAGTTGAATGAAGGGAGCGAAAGCCAGATTGAAGTGGATCAAGAATAGCTTGAAATGAAAGAAAGTCAAGGCAATGGTGGTGAAAAGCACGTTCAAGTATCTTGGATAGGAAAGGGAGGAGGGAGATGGGGCGATAGTTGGAAGGACAGGTAGGGTCCAATGAAGGTTTTTTTTAAGGAGTGGTGTGACTACGGCATGTTTGAAGGCATCAGGAACAGTCGCAGTGGACAGTGAAAGATTGAGGATATGACAGATAAAAGGGATGACAGTAGGAGAGATAGTGTTAAGTAGATGGGTGGGAATAGGATCAGAGGAACAGGTAGTTGGTTTCAAGAAGGAAAGAAGATGTGTAGTTTCCTCTTCAGTAATTTCAGAAAAGGAAGAAAAGGAGGCAGGGGTTGGAGGGTTGAGAGAACAGGGGTTGGAGGGTTGAGAGAATGGACTAAGGGAAGGAGAGGTGGAGGTGACCTGGTTGAGAATTCAAGTTTAATCTTGTGAACCTTATCATGAAAGAACTCAGCCAGAGTCTAGGGGGAAAGTGAGGGGGGGTTGGAGGTGAAGGCACTTTGAGGAGAGAGTTCAGTGTGGCAAAGAGACGTCGAGGGTTTGAGCCAAGAGAATTTGTCAACTGGATGTAATAGTCCTGTTTGGCAAGTAAAAGAGCAGACTGGAGGGAGGTCAGCAAGAATTTGAAATGTATGAAGTCAGCATGGGCATGGGATTTCAGCCAAAGGCGTTCGGCAGAGCGGGTACAGGAACGTAGGTAGCAGATTCTAGAGGTCAGCCAAGGCTGGGGTTTGGTACGTTTTACAGAACGGGGAATGGGAGGAGCGACAGTATCCACAGCAGAGAAGAGAATAGTATTATAGGAAGAGACAGCCTCATTGACAGACTTGGATAACATAGTGGTAGAGAAGAGATTAGAAACATTGGAGGACAGAGTAGAAGGGTCAATAGCTTGAAGATTCCTAAATGTATTTGTTAAGATTGGACGGGACTGGGGAGGAGGGTGTTTAAGTGTGAAAGTTATCAGATGATGGTCAGAGAGGGGAAGAGTTGAGGCACAGAAATTGGAGAGTGAGCAGTTTGAGAAGAGGATAAGATCAAGACAGTGGCCATTCTGGTGAGTGGGGGCAGTGGAGAACAGTTGAAGATTGATAGAGGATGTTAAAGCAAGAAACTGCGAAGCATAAGAGTCAGAGGGATCATTAGCATGAATGTTAAAATCCCCAAGAATGAGGGAAGGAGATGAAGGTTCAAAAAAGAAGGAAAGCCAAGCATCAAAGTCAGTGAGAAAGGAAGAAAGGGACTTATCAGGAGGTCGATAAATGACTGCTACTTGGAGAGGCAGAGGAGCAAATAGACGGATGGAGTGGACTTCGAAGGAAGAAAAACAGTGAAACTGAGGTAGAAGAAGAGGTTGAAATCTACAAGAGGGTGAAAGTAGTAGCCCAGCACCACCTCCACGGCCAACCGGGCGAGGAATATGGGAGAAAAGATAACTTCCATGGTATAGGGCCGCGACTGAAGCAAAGTCTTCAGGGTAAAGCCAAGTTTCAGTTAGGGCAAGCAGATGGAGAGTATGAGAGATAAAGAGGTCATGGATGTAGGAAAGTTTGTTACAGACAGAGCGGGCATTCCACAGAGCGCAAGAGAAAGGCAGGGAAGAAGTGGGGAGAGGAACAGAAATTAGATTGGAGATATCACAGTGTGACCTGCACAAATAGGATGAGAGCTGATGTGGAGGACCAGGATTGGGATTCCCCTGCGGAGAGCAGGAGAAGGAGCAAGAGAGTACGGAGAAGAGTAGGAGAGGTACGACGACAGCGACGAAGGCGAGATGTACTCAGATAGAAAGGAGATGGATGAATGGAAGGAAGGAAATGTTCCAGTTTGAGAGCTGAGAAAAAGGAAGAGGAAAAAAAGAGATGGTGGGATGATGAATATAGAGGGTGGACAATGTGTTCCTGCAGTGTGGGAAAATTAGGTTCTTACCGTGATAACTTTCTTTCCTTTAGTCATAGCAGATGCAGCCATTACAGATGGGTTGTGTCCATCAACCAGCAGAGGGAGATAGAGCGCACACTTTTTTCAGTGACTCATACCAGCTTACCTCTCTTCAGTATTTGAAGCTTCCAAAGCAGTATGGCAAACCGCAATGGGAATAACATGAGCTTTCCTCACAGCAAACGATGGCCCTACAACAAAGGGCATTAACTCAGAATGGAGGGAATGAAACATCCTCCCGGAGGGCATAAATTCATCCTCCACTGAGACATAACTGGAGGGAATAAACTCAGCCTCCCGGAGGGAATAAACTCATCCTCCAAAACATGAAACTGGAGGGAATTAAGTCATCCTCCTTTAATTGAACAAGAATCCTGAAGATTGTTTTCCGACTTTCTCCCAAGGACGGAATCTCCAGGAAACACGAACAGAACCTGAAATAGATTTACAGCAGATAGCATCAGACAGGGAGGGATCATGGCTGCATCTGCTATGACTAAAGGAAAGAAAATTATCACGGTAAGAACCTAATTTTCCCTTCCTTGTCATCAAGCAGATGCAGCCATTACAGATGGGATGTATCAAAGCAATCCCTAGATAGGGTGGGAACAAGCCACACTACGCGCCAGCACTTGCGCTCCAAAATGTGCGTCCCTCCTGGCAGCCACATCCAGCCTGTAATGTCGGGCAAAAGAGAGCTTAGAAGCCCATGTTGCTGCACTACAAATCTCTTGAAGAGAGAGAGTGCTCCAGTTTCAGCCCAAGAAGAGGAAATTCCTCTAGTGGAATGTGCCTTAAAGGCATCAGGCGGAGGCCGGCCGGCAAGCAAATAAGCTGAAAAGATAGATTCTTTAAGCCAGCGGGCAATAGTGGCTTTAGACGCTGGAGACCCTCTGCGAGGACCTGATAGCAAAACAAACAGATGATCAGAGGTCCTGAAAGAGTTAGTAACGCGCAGATACTGCAGCAGAGTCCTGCGCACGTCCAACAGGTGCAATTGCCCAAAAGATTCTGGAAACTCCTCCTCGACAAAGGAGGGCAAGAAAATAGGTAGGTTTAGGTGAAACGCTGAAACCACCTTTCGCAAAAAGGAAGGCATGGTCCGAACCGTGACCCCGGACTCTGAAAACTGCAGAAAAGGGTCTCTACAGGACAGCGCCTGGAGCTCTGACACCCGTCTCGCCGAAGTAATGGCCACTAACAAGACGGCCTTCAGTGTCAAATCTTTCTCTGAAGCACGTCGAAGTGGTTCAAAGGGAGCACCCTGAAGGGCCTTCAGCACTAGCCCCAGGTTCCAAGCTGGACAAGGTGCACGCACGGGAGGACAGAGCCGAAGCACCCCTCTAAGAAACCGTGCCACATCCGATGAGCAGCTAAAGACACGCCTTCAACCTTGCCACGCAGGGAGGCCAACGCTGCCACTTGCACCCGCAGGGAATTATAGGCCAAGTCTTTTTGTACACCATCCTGCAAAAAGTCCAGAATCGGCGAGACAGGAGCCCGCAGGGGTGTGATCTCTCTGGAAGCACACCAGACTTCAAACTGGCGCCAAATCCTGGCATAAGCCATGGAAGTGGAACGCTTGCGGGCTTGCAGGAGAGTGGTAATTACGTTATTGGAATAGCCTCTGCCTCTCAATTGCGCCCTCTCAATCGCCAGGCCATAAGACCAAATCGGCCGGCGTCCTCCATGGTCACCGGACCCTGTGACAACAGGTTGGGAACCAGAGGTAACTGAAGGGGATCCTCTACGAGCATCTGTCGGAGGTCCGCATACCAAGGCCTCCTGGGCCAATCCGGGGCGACGAGAACCACTTCTCCTGGATGCAGCCGAATCCGCAGGAGCACTCGCCCTATCAAGGGCCATGGAGGGAACACATACAGTAGGCCCGGAGGCCAGGGTTGAGCCAAGGCATCCAACCCCGCCGCGCGAGGATCTCTCAGTCTGCTCAAGAAGCACGGGACTTTGGCATTGGAGCTTGTCGCCATTAGATCCATCACGGGCTTGCCCCACTTGGCACATATCTGCAGGAACACTTCGTCTGCAAGTTCCCACTCCGCTGGATCGATCTGATGCCTGCTTAGATAATCGGCTTGCACGTTGCTCTGACCTGCAATGTGAGCTGCCGACAGAAACTGTAGATGCAGCTCGGCCCAGTGGCAAATTTGTTTGGCCTGCACGGCTAGAGCTCTGCACTGAGTGCCGCCTTGTCGATTTATGTAGGCCACTGCTGTCGTGTTGTCCGACATCACTCTGACAGCCAATCCTTCCAGGGTCACTTGAAAGGCCAGAAACGCCTGAAACACCGCTTTCAACTCTAGGCGGTTGATGGACCACTCCGACTCCTCGGGTGTCCATAGACCCTGGACATGCTTCCCCTTGCAATGTGCACCCCAGCCTTTCAGACTGGCATTTGTCACCACTAGGCACCAATCGGGGAGCGCCAGCGGCATTCCTCGCCGCAGCATGCTGTCTAAGAGCCACCACTCCATGCTGAGTCGGGCCGCAGGGAGCCAAGAGAGTCTGCATTGGTAATCCTGAGATACTGGAGACCATCTTTGGAGTAGAGCATACTGTAGAGGTCTCAGGTGCGCTCTCGCCCAGGGCACCAGTACCATGGTGGCCGTCATCGATCCAAGCAGCTGGACAGTGTCCCAAGCTCGCAGGCGGGGCATCCTCAGGAGCAGACGGACCTGATTCTGAAGCTTACACCGCCTTTGCTCGGGTAGGTACACATACCCCGAGGCTGTGTCGAACCTGGCCCCCAAATATTCTAGAGACTGCGAGGGGGTCAGATGACTTTTGGCCAAATTGACGACCCAGCCCAGAGATTGAAGTACTGAGACCACTCTGGCTATTACATGCTGACTCTCTGCAGCAGAGTTTGCTCGAATGAGCCAGTCGTCCAGGTACGGGTGAACCCGAATACCCTCTCGCCTTAGAAAGGCAGCTACTACCACCATAACCTTCGAAAAGGTGCGAGGAGCTGTGGCGAGGCCAAAAGGCAAGGCCCGGAACTGGAAATGCTTTCCCATCACCGCAAACCTCAGAAACTTCTGGTGCGGGGGCCAAATTGGAATGTGCAAGTAAGCTTCTTTCAGGTCCAGAGAAGTGAGAAACTCTCCTGGCTGTACCGCCGCAATGACGGAGCGCAGGGTTTCCATGTGAAAATGCCGCACTCTCAGGGACTTGTTTAATTCTTTTAAGTCCAGAATAGGGTGAAAAGACCCTCCTTTTCGCGGCACCACAAAGTAGATGGAGTAGCGGCCGCAGCCGTGTTCGGCGGGAGGTACTGGGGACACGGCCCCTATCTGAATCAGACCTTGTAAAGTCTCCTCTACCGCCGCCCGTTTGGTGGCAGAACCGCATCGGGACTCCACAAACACGTCTCTTACAGGGGCGTCGAATTCTATTCTGTAACAGTCTCTGATCAGGTCCAAGACCCACTGATCTGAGGAAATGTTGGCCCACTGCTCGGCAAAGAGGGAAATGCGTCCTCCGATGACAGGACTCGAGGAGAGGGCCGGCGCACCATCATTGAGAGGGTCGCCCCTGAACTCCAGGCCTTGAGCCAGTGGCTGTGGAACGTTTGTCTGAGCGAAAGGAGTTCCTCTGCTGAAAACGGGCACGAGAAGTGAACCCAGCAGAACGCCACGGGCGGTACCTTCAAGCTTCACGGAAGCAAGGTCTGTAAGAGGAGTGGACCGCCGCACCCTTAGAGGAAGGCCGAGGCCTATCTTCGAGCAAGCGCTGGGGTTTAGCCTCACCCAGGCCCTTCATAATGTTCTCCAACTCCTCACCAAACAGGAGAAGGCCTTGAAAGGGCAACTTCACCAACCTTTGCTTAGAGGCCATGTCCGCCGCCCAATGCCTAGCCAAAGAAGACGGCGAGCCGCCACTGCTACTGCCATGTGTTTAGCCGAAGCTCTGACAATATCATAAAGGGCGTCAGCAAGAAAGGACAAGGCCGACTCCATCTGCGGAGCCACATCTGAAAAGGGCTCCGCTCCATCACCGGGCTGTTCCACTGCCTGTTGCAACCAAGCCAGGCAGGCTCTAGCAGCATAACAACTGCAAGCAGACGCCCGAATAGTGAGACCTGCAATTTCAAATGACCGTTTAAGTGCTGATTCCAGTCTACGGTCTTGAATATCCTTCAGGGCAACACCTCCTTCAACAGGGAGGGTAGTTCTCTTTGTCACAGCTGTGACTAGGGCATCCACTTTAGGCATAGCAAAGCGAGCCATATGCTCCTCACTCAGAGGGAATAATTGCCCCATTGCCCTAGAAACTTTCAAAGGTCCCTCAGGATCAGCCCATTGAGCCGAAATAAGCTCTTGGATGGAGTCATGCAAAGGAAAGGCTCGAGCAGGCTTTTTGGTACTAGCCATCCTAGGATTCTGCCACTGGCAGGGTCCTCAACAGAGAGAGCCTGTAGAGCATCAGAAATAAGCGCTGGCAGCTCATCACGGTGGAAAGTCCTCACCGCGGAGGGATCGTCCAGATCCTGAGTCACTTCTGCACCAGACTCTAGCTCCTCAGACCATGAAGGCCTGCCAGAGTCCTCTGAATCCTCGCAGCCCAACCACAGGGGGGGGAAATGGAGGTGCAGCACTCTCTGAAGGGAAATGAGCCCTTCTGCGCTTCATATTCTGCCAATTATCAGGGAATAACGCCTCAGAGGGCATACCCAGGCTAGAATCCACCGGGGGGGGATTTTAGAAGAGGCCCATGCCGGGCTTTGTGGGAGAGCTCTTTTAAGCATGTATGCTTTATGCATTAATAAGACAAAATCAGGGGAGAAAAACTCACCCTGGGCACCCGGATCTCTGCCGGGGCTAGTAGCTCCCATATCAGCCTCACTCCGAGGCCTTCCCCCCGGGCTCAGGATTCTCCGTCTCAGCAGAGGTTGCGCCATGTGGTAAATTCAAAATGGCGCCCGCTGCCAGCTCAGAGCACGAAGAATCGTCGCTCGCCATGCTCGGGCCGGCTCTAACGTCTGTACAGCACGATTTACAGAGCCCCACTGCTGATCTGCGCTTGCCACACTTGGAACAGTGCTTTACTGTCTCTGCAGCCATCGCCGAAAACGGTGGTAAAATTCAAAATGGCGGTTTGCGCCAAAATTGCCCCGATCGTGGGCCCACCCCGGAGGAGTCAGAAAACACTCTTACCTCACTGGACCGAGTATCACAGCTCCAGTCCCACAGAAAAAGGCAAGGAAAAACCTCTGTTCCAACGTCTAAGCGCCAAAGCGCAACGTGACTTTTTTTTTTTTTTAACGCTGTGAGGAAAGCAGAGGTAAATAGAACTCCGGAGGCTCAGGTGAGTGGGATGCCACCGATCTATAGTTGATTAATTCTTAAATATCACCTTTTGGATTTTTCAAAATAGGGATGAGGACAATATCTCCTCTAGTTGTAGGAAAGTTACCCGACTGAAGCTTAGAATTAAGCCAAGCAGTTAATTCTCATATAAAAAGCAGATGTGATGATCTCAAGATAAGCTGGCCAGATATCCAAGGAACCATGAGAAACTGCATTTTTTTTTTTTTTACTTCATAACATCCTTACGTGTGATCAAACAAACAGTCCCAAATCCTAATCAAAACTCTGTTTTACTCCTATACAAATAATTATCCATATCTCTTCTTTGTCAATTAAAGCATTTCTACCTTATTTTTAAAATAGACAGTGATTCCTCTTAGTGTATTAATTCAAAAGGAGTGAAGCCTGTGAAACTGGGATTACCTTAATCAGTGGGAATTGGATTAGAGACTCAAGTGTTTGTATTGTTAAATAATTTCTGGTTTTAAAAGAGAAAAAATGAAATCAGTTGTATTATTTCCACTAATATTGGACAATAAGTATGTTTCCAACGAAATAAATTGACTATACACCATTTTGGGTTTGAAGAAGCCAACCAGACGATCAATGTGGAATAATAATTCAGATAATAAATAAATGGGGATAATCAGGTTAATACCACGTTTTCTTTGTTTACTGTTGTTTAATTGATCTCCTTGTCTTGTTTCACTCTATTTTGTGGTCTAAGGAAGAGTTTATAATTACCTGATTGAAATAATTCTTGTATTATTTTGTCTGTATTTCTGGCAAGTTATTTTAGTGCCTGTAAAATTACATTCTTATAAATAAAATTTACAGCAAGCTCTGAAGCACATGGGGCGGTGACAATATCACCTTCTGTACAATCTGCCACCGATGTAAGAGAACGCACTAAATTTAAAAAGTTTAGAAGTATCTAATTCATAAGGTTCAACTAAACTGGAAAAATACTCCATCTTTGCTTTAGTAACATCTTGTATAAGTTGATTTTTGACCTCCAAATTGACCCGTTATCAGTTGTAGGATGTTTTTTCCACTGCCTAATTTTTTACATTCTTTTTTCAGAGTTATTTTGAACCATTTATCTGATTTCCTATCATATCTCATTAATGGTGCAAATTCATCAAGTATATGTTTACTAAGTTGATCCCAGTTATCAATCCAATCAGGAGGGTAACAGAAGGTTTCCTTTATGTTTTGATTTGTTTTGCCTTTTTTTTTTGTAGCCAAAAATCAAATGAAGGAATCTGATAAAACTGAGGCAGCTAGAAGAAAACACTCAACCCAGAAAAACAAAGGGCGGGCCTCTGGATTGATCTGTTGGGATTAATGGGAAGAAAATTATCAGGTAAGAACTAATTTTACCTTCCATAGCGTCCCACAGATCAATCCAGAGACTTGTGGGATGTACCAAAGCAGTCCTCAAGTGGGGCGGGGTACTACAACCTCAGCAGACTGGAGCAATGATCCACAGGCCGTGGTTACATGCGCTGCCACAACAAATCTGGAATGCCTAGTGCTGCCATGCCAAGCCTGCAAAGCCTGGCAAGGAAAGGACAGCAGATCAAGAGGGTGATCTGCAAAAAAGCCATCCACAGCAGGACAGAGGACCAAGTGGCCGAACTGCAAAGGGCAGCCACAGAAGCCAGACGGGACATGGAAAAGGAAGTCAACTGTGCTCTGGAAGAAAGCGCTGCCGCCCGCAACAGGAGAGACTGTCCCATACAGAGGCCAGCTGAAGAAACTGCCTCTCAGCCAACGGCTCTTGAAACCAGATCCCCTTTCTTGTGACCAATCAGAGGACAACATGAGGGTATGCCGGGAGGCATTTCTGCTCAGCAGGTCAGGAATCTGATGATCCTACTGCAGTGTGGGTGTTTTGTAAGGAGTCGCCACCTTCTTATATACCTAGGGCTCTCCAGGTTCTGAATATGTCTGCTTCTGATTTTGCCACAGCTACATCTGCTAATCTTAAAATGGTGAGCACTAGAAGACCACTACAGTCTTTAGCAATGCATAAGGCTATGTAGGAAGTCACTTCTGCTCAGTGGGTCATCCCAGGCACTGCTCCACTATGCAGAGGCATAGCTAGGTGGGGTGCAAGGGGAGCAGCTGCTCCCCTAAAAGGGCTTTGAATAAAATGGCACTTATGCAGAACAGCTCTTCAGCATCACACTGACGCCTATTCTACAAAAGGTCTGCTCCTCCTGACATCAAAACCGCTATGCCCACATTTGCCAATCTAAAAATGGCGAGCCTTCATATGGTACCTTCCTATGGCCCCAAGCAAAGCAAGAAGCAAAGAGTTGACCAACGGAACTCGCTGGTCACTTCCAAATAGTATAGGGAAGAGAAAAAGGTGGAATGGGATGGAAGGCAGAAACCACCGTATGCAAAAAGACAGTACTGTGCGCATGTCACCAGTAGAAATCCAGAGGATCTCAAACGGATGAAGTCGGGAGTTCCTGAGAACCTGCCTGGACTGGATTGCTAAAGAAAACTAGGCTGCCCAGGACGATAGCCCTGGTGTCGTAAAGATAAGGGCGAGCCTGACACATCCAAAAAGAACTTGTAGACATGTCCTCAGGAAGACACTGAGTCTATAAGTCACCCTGGTCTTCCACCAACTTCATGGAGTCCTCAAACAATAGTTGCCCTGAAATGTAAGCTGAACCAGCCATCATTAGAAGCTGCATTCACCACCCAACAGCGCAACCACACCAAATGACAGGCTGTAACCGCCAAAAACGTCTGTTTGACGCCTGAAACAAATCATAGAAGAAAACTGGCAATTAAGCCGGCCTTGACTCTACATCTGGCAAGTGAGACGGTCGACTGTCTGCCTTCTGGAAGGGATCCAAAATCTGTTGCCGCCAGCTAGAGCACACCCTAGCAGCCTACAAGCTGCAGATAACCACCTCCAGGGAGAGAGAACTGAAATATCAGCAGAAATCACCCATTGAGACTAAGTTGGCTTGAAGGGAACCATAGAGATAGGGAACAAAGCAGAGAAGGAACCCCTGAAGTGGTCTGATACGGACTCAGGCCCATGGGGGAATATCCAAGAAAGGAGAGAACCTTGTGCCCATAACTTGAACCTATTCCCATATTCTGGACCTGGTAGGAAAAGTAAAACCTGACTTGGGATGGCATCTGTTGCTGAGGAGCAAAAGAAAGGAAGGACTTCCCAAGCTTATATGGAACAGCACTCCCCGAAAAGCCCAGATTTGAGAGGGAAACAACTGACTCTTGGTGACACTGATTACCAATCCTAAGGACTGAAGACGAGTAGGTATCTTGGATGAAGTTTGCAGAGTCTCTTGATAGAGAGAGACACAAATCAGCCAGTTACGAGGTATGGTTGAACCTGCAATCCATCCTCACGAAGGAAAGCTGCCACTATCACCGTGACCTTGCAAAAATGTCCTCGGCAACATGGAAAGGCTGAATGGCATGGTCATAAAATCGCTAAGATCTCTCTGCAGCAAGGAGAACTGGGAATATGAAAGTATGTTTCCTTGAGGTCCAGGGAGGCTAGAAACTCTCCCCACCAGACAGAACATTGCAAGGTTCCCATTGTGAAAAGTTGAACCATAAACACCCTAGACTCTTATGATGTCCAAACTCAGCTGGAAGGAAGCTCCCTGGTTGGAACTACAAAGAAAAGGGAACAACTTCCCATTCCCCAACTGAAACTGGGGACAGACTCAACTGTGCCTAAAGGAAGAAACATTGGCAAGGTGACAAGAACTGCCTGACAGTGTTTGAGCTTGCATGTAGACTCCAAGAAAAATATGTAGTGAAGTCCAGGTTGTAACTGTGCAATAGAAAAACTAAGACACATTTGAGCTGAGGTAATCTTGGTTCACTCCTCCTGAAACCAGTACAGGAGTCCTGCCTGAGGAGTGAACTGGGACTCCATCATTGGAAGATGCAGCAGGCATAGGTTGACCTGGAGTTGAAACAGAGCTCATTATACCAGCAGCCAGATGGCTTGTGGAAGTGGAAACCCTGAAAGTGGTTTTCCTGGCCCCACAAAACCTACAACAAAACCAAGCAGATTAAAAATCATCCTTAAACTCGTCCCCTGGCAATCTCCGAGACTTGGAAGTCCCTCAGGTCTTTACCCAACTGCCCTAGATCTTCTCCAGTCCCAAGATTACTTCCAAAAGGCAGGCTGCCAAATGTGACTTGGAAGCCACATCAGTGGTCTGATGCCTAAGCCAATGCTAACTTCTTGTAGATAGGGACAAGAATTGGCTGGTGTGACTGTGCACTATAATTGTTGCGCACTGGAACTAACAAGTGCAGATGAGAACCAGAGACAGATGGCGTAGCAGAATATGGCTGTTGCACCATTGCACACTACAGCTAGCAAGCTGCAGTGGGTCGTGAAGCAGCACCTCTAGCGCTCTGTGCTTAGCTTACTCTCAGCTGATTGCAACATTAAGCTACCTCTACACTGAAGTAGCTCCTGGACTACTCCCCATGAAATGTAGGTACCCCATACCATGAAAAGATGCCAAAAATACCATAGAAGCCATCAGAGGTACCGGGTATGCTGCAGATACTGGGGTAGCTGAGGCTAGTATGCAAATGTGTGGCCAGTATCAGTGTGCAAAGAGATAAAGAAGGGAAATCTTTAGTACAGTAGAGTTCTGATAACTGTTCCAGTAATGCAAGAACTGCTTGGCCAGGCAAGCAGTAAGAGAGAATGAAATAAAATAAGCCCCACTGGAAACCTAGCTGAACCCACAGTTTCTAATAGCATGGATAAAACCAGCCTTGAATCTGAACCTTCAGGCTGAAAGGCCAGCCACACTCCTGAATAAAACTAGTTTGATGTAAACAGTACACACAGAGCAAATGTCACCAGGGCAGCACAGAGGGTGCAGGATTACCATGAAAACCGAGAGAAACTTGAGAGGCCTGCACTAGCCTCAAAATGTAACATTTCTCAAAGAAACATGGAGTCAACAGCCCTAAGCCTAACTAAACAAACTGTACTGCCATGTTCTGAGAAAGGGGAAGAGGGAAAGAGTGGAAAACCTAGAGTAGGATCCCTAATCCTGATCTCTTTCTCTCTTCCATTAATGATGTACACACACACCCTGAACCTCCTCAAGGAGGGTCCAGAAATATTCTTAGTGTAAATCACCTAGTGAAGCACAGGCATCTCTACCTGAAGTCTTTCAGATAGTCACTACTTTCCAAGCTGCAGCTTAAGGCTCTCGCTGCCACAGAACAGCTGCAGGGGTCTAATGGGTCTCAGCCTCACCCCTGGAAAGCTGCGGGAGAATCAAAGCTGTGGGAGACCCGAGGACTCCCACAGGAGTCTGCAAACCTTCCCAGGCCTCCTTTCTTAGAAGCCCTTAAATATCAAATATGAAGAAACTGGGAGTGATCCACCCCAGTTCCCCAGTCACATTTCTGAAAGGCCTACATATAAAACTGTCTGAATCACAAGCAAATCAGGCCCCAGGGGAGTGCCGGCGCTTCAGCATTGCCATGTGGCATGGCAAGAAAAATAGTGCCCTCAAGCGCGAATGCACACCCAAGAAAACAACTGCCCTGTGCCTGCCAAAATGAGTCGGGAAGGAGCACACCGCTCCACGGAGTTGGGCTGTACAGTGGATCTCCAGTATGGGAAACTGCAGCAGCCCAGTGGCTCCCACACTAGCAGCCGCTTTTGCTCTGCCCCACCGGCACAGATAGGATAATGACTACTCATCCCCTTGGGAATCGCTGTCACATGCCAAGTCGGTCCTCACACCATTCAGCCGGTACTGCAAACCGGCATAAGCTTGCCACACTGGACAAATCAGACTGAGGAGATTTTTTTTTTTAAACAGTGCTCAAATGGCATTTTTTAAAGGCAGGAGAGGACTCCGGAGCAAAAGAAACCTCAGACTCCTTTTAAAGTCAGGAGAGTGAGAACCACAAACCCAAGTCAGGCAGAGAGGAGGGGTTGACGAGGGAGGAAGGGAGGGGCCTGGCACCACCAGGTGTGCACCCAAGTCCCAGTAGCGGGACACCTCAGACCCCAGAAGCTCGACTAGACCCAGGGGACCAGGCCAGGAGCAAATCAATCCAGAGCTGAACAGACATGACCATCCACCTGCTAGATAAAGAGAATACTGAAGTAAAGGTGACTGCACATGACTACATATAGTAAACCTCTGAAGTTCTCTCTATCTCCACCTGCTGGTAGAGGGACATAACCCACAAGTCTCTGGATTGATCTGTGGGACGCTATGAAAATTGAAGTTCTGGAGAAGACGTGATACAAGGGTTACTCTGCATCATAACTGAGCTGCCAAAGATCTTTCTTGTTTTCTCAATATAAAGCCTAGTACAGAGCTCTTCAACCTGTGGGTCATGACCCCATATGGGGTGCAAGATTCATATTTGGGATCATAACCTAGGCAGGAACTTCATAGGAAGTTATCGTCCTGTACCACTCAGGGGTCACAACCACAAAAAAAAATTAAAGAGCACTAGTCTAGTTATTAAACTATGCTTTCCACCTCTGTATACTGCAAACACCAATAAAGGCTCTGCACAGACTTCCACCAATACACTGCAGGTAGAGAGAAAGTTCTATTGGAAAAAGTATAATGAGCTTGTTCAGGCTTTTCATAACACCTCTATAGTGAATTGCACAGCTTTACTACAGTTAGAGTGGGCCTTTTATGGCTATAGGAAATCACACTGCTCATTTTGCTTAATGTAAGACCTAGAGAAGCTGGCAGGGTTATGTAGCTGGCCTAATTACAGGAAACATTAAAATTGAACACAAATATCCAAAGTATTTTGTATCATTTAAAATGAAATGTGCTTTCAATTTATAATTGTGCCTCAAACCCCAGTCTTAAAATTGGTCCTCGCACATTCACAATACTTTATTAAAAAATAACCTGAAAACAAAAAAAGGCTATAGAGCAAAAAATAAAAAAACAAAAAAAAGTTAATGCTGATTCAAATGTAAATCCCTTATTTATCAGTTTGGGGCCTACATGCAACAAAGAGATGCATCTGATACTTGATTACGCCGATAGGCATTATCAAATCCACTGCTAACAAAACAGCAATTCAATTAATAAATGATAGCTTTTCTGTCAGTGTAATGCAACACTGCCCTCTTGAGGTTTTCATGAGAAACATAGAGGCATATTTTCAAAGCACTTTGGGAGGCTAAGTGCTTTGAAAATGAGCTTGATAGACATCTTTTTATTATTAAGAACATATCAGAATGTTGAAAACAAAAGGACTTGAGAATGTCTATCCATCTGTATAGGACCCAAATCACCAAAAACTTAATGCAACAGGCATAAGGTTGGCTTGGAAGAAAACCCAAGGGAAAGGCACAAAATGGGCCATATCAGATAGAACGTTATGTAAAGAGCCTCAAAAAATGGCCCAATGCAGAAAATAGAAATAAAACAAAACACAGAAAAGAAAATAAGATGATAGTCCAATAAAGAGAGAGAGAGAGAGAAATGGGACTTGATATACCGCCTTTCTGAGGTTTTTGCAACTACATTCAAAGCGGTTTACATATATTCAGGTACTTATTTTGTACCAGGGGCAATGGAGGGTTAAGGGACTTGCCCTGAGTCACAAGGAGCTGCAGTGGGAATTGAACTCAATTCCCCAGGATCAAAGTCCACTGCACTAACCACTAGGCTACTCCTCCACTAAGAAATGTATCATCTTATTTTCTTTTCTCTGTTTTGTTTCTATAAGATGATACCATTTAATTGGATAACAATACATTTTTTAATTAGATTTCAAAGGTAACCCTTCTTCAGAACAGAAAGGATTACCTTCAAAAGCTAATCAAGAAATGTATTGTTAGTCCAATAAGGTGAAGGTACTTAACTGTAGCAGATGTTCTCCGAGAACAGCAGGTTTTATATTCTCACAAGTGGGTGACGCCAACTTGCGTCGCCTAGTCTAGGATTTATAAAAGTAAAGAGCTTTGTGGAGCGTGAGACACGCTCCACTGAACATGCGCGCATGCCTTCCCACCCTCCACACAAACGCAGTCTCCTCAGTTTAATACTACAGCAAAAATAAAATAAAGGAGACAACTCCAAAGGGAGGTGGGGGGATTGTGAGAATATAAGAACTGCTGTTTTTTGCTTTCTCCAAGGCCAAGCAGCTTATAGATTCTCACAAGTGAGGAATCCCTAGCATCCAGGCTCACCCAAAACAGCAAACATTAGACAATTGGGCCTTGCAACGGCAACAACATAACACAGATTAACCCTGAAACTACATACAACTTGAGTGAGAGTGCAGCTTATTACAGAATAAAACGGGTCTAGGAGGGAGGAGTTGAATTCTGCAACACTGTCTGCCCAAACCGACTGGCACGTTGAGTAACCTGCTGTAGGCAGTAGTGTGATGTGAATGTGTAGACTGAAGACCACATCGCAGTCTTACAATTTTCTTCAATGGAGGCTGACCTTAAGTGGGCTACCGATGCAGCCATGGCTCTGACATTGTGAGCCGTGACATGATCCTCTAGGGCCAGCACAGCCTGGGCGTAAGTGAAGGAAATACAATCTGAAAGCCAATTAGAAATGGTACGTTTTCCGATGGCGACCCCCATTCTGTTGGGATCAAATGAAACAAAAAGTTGGGTGGACTGTCTGTGAGGCCTGGTCTGCTCCATGTAGTAGGCCAATGCTCTCTTGCAATCCAAGGTGCAAAAAGCTGCTTTCGTCAGAATGGACATGAGGTCCGGGAAAGAATGATCGCAAGAGAATCGACTGTTCAGATGGAACTCTGACACCACCTTCGGCAGAAACTTAGGGTGCGTGTGGAGGACTACTCTGTTGTGATGAAACTTAGTATAAGGTGCATCCACTACTAAGGCCTAAAAGCTCAATGACCCTATCAGCTGAAGTAACAGCAACCAAGAAAATGACCTTCCAGGTCAAGTACTTCAGTTGGCAGGAATTCAGTAGCTCAAAAGGAGCTTTTATCAGATGAGTGAGACCGATGTTAACATCCCATGACACTGGTGGAGGTTGACAGGGGGCTTTGACAAAAGAAAACCTCTCATAAAAGCAAACAATTAGAGGCTGTCCAGAGATGGGCTTACTTTCTACACGCTGATAAGCACTAATTGCACTAAGATGAACCCTTACGGAGTTGGTCTTTAGACCAGACTTTGATAGGTGTAGAAGGTATTCAAGAAGGGTCTGTATAGGGCGAGCATGGGAATCTAGGGCCTTGCTATCACACTAGATGGCAAACCTCCTCCATTTGAAAGAACAGCACCTCTTAGTGGAGTCTTTTCTGGAAGCCAGCAAGAACCGGGAGACATCCTCCGAAAGACTCAAAGAAGCAAATTCTAAGCTCTCAACATCCAAGCTGTGAGAGCCAGAAACTGGAGGCTGGGATGTAGAAATGACCCCTCGTTCTGCATGATGAGGATCAGAAAACACTCCAGATTCCATGGATCTTCACAGAATAACTCCACAAGAAGAGGGAAACATCTGTTGTGGCCAGTGCAGAACGATCAGAATCACGGTTCCACGGTCTTGCTTGAGTTTCAACAAACATTTTCCCCGCTAGAGGTATGGTGCGTGATGAGGATCAGAAAACACTCCAGAGGATAACTCCAGAAGATGAGGGAACCATATCTGTTGCAGCCAGTGTGGCGCAATTAAAATAATGGTTTCACAGTCTTGATTGAGTTTCAACAAAGTTTTCCCCACTAGAGATATGGGAGGATATGCATAGAGAAGACCTAGGCATCTGACACTAGTTTGTCATGGGCCTGAAGCCTGGAACAGAACTGAGGGACTTTGTGGTTGATCTGAGTAGCAAAAAGATCCACCAAGGGGGTGCCCTACGCTCAGAAGATCTTGCGAGCTATGCCCATACCAAGAGACCACACGTGTGGTTGCATTGTCCTGCTAAGGCTGTCAGGGTATTGTTTTTGCCCGCCAGATAAGTTACTCAAAGGAGCATGCCATGTTGGTGAGCCCAATGCCACATCTGGACAGCCTCCTAAGGGCGTGATCCAGTGCCCCCATGCTTGTTGGTGTAAGACCTTTGTACCTGATTGTCTGTTTGAATGAGTACAATTTGATGAGACAGCCGATTTCTGAAAGCCTTTAAGAGCGTTCCAGATCACCCGAAGCTTCAAAAGGTTGATCTGAAGATTCGTTTTCTGGGTGGACCAAACACCTTGGTTGTGAAGCCCATCTACATGAGCTTCCCATCCCAAGAGAGATGCAGCCGTCATCAGCACTTTTTGTGGCTAAAGAATTTTGGCACCAAGGCATATTCCCTGGAACTCCTGGCTCTTTTGAGAGCGGATTCCACCACCATGGAACTGCAAGGCAACTGCGGTAAATTCCACCACCATGGAATTGCGAGGCAACCGAGGCTTATCAAAACCAAGTGCACAGTGGATCCAATACTGGGTGTCGATCTTCTTGGGCATGACCAGGACCAACAGAGGGTACTCCCAGTTACTAATGAGGACTTCCTGGAGTACCTCATGGAGAGGGACAGTCACAGCCTCCCTAGGAAGCCACGTGTGGTCCAGGACTTTGAGAATCTTGGCCCTGAGCTCATTCTCCACTTCCAAAGAAAATGGAATAGCGTCAGACATTTCCTTAACAAAAGAAGGGAATGACAGGCTCTCTGGATGAGATGTTCTCCTTTCAGGTGGAGAGGAGGGTTCAGAGGGAATTCCATAGGACTCATCAGAGGAAAAGTACCTTGGATCCTCCTCTGAATCCCATAAGCGCTCCTCTTTGGTGTCAGACAATACCTCCTGGTGGGAGTGTTGAGACCAAACCTGCCTAGACATGGAGGAACTATGCCCTCGAGAACAGTGTCAAGAATTCAGTTTCTGCCTCGACTCCAGCGAAGTTTCCTCTACCAACGTTGAGTGAGTGCTGGCTTTGGTGGCAGTCGACACCGGAGTCTCATGCGGCATTGGTGTTGGGAGGCCACATCAAAGTGAGGGCCAAGCAGGGCCACAACAGAAGGCAAAGTAGGCGCAAGCACCCCCGATGTCGATGCAACCTGTTGCATGAGGCCATCCAGCAGCTCAGGGAGCAAGGCCTGAATGCGCTCGTCGAGGGCCAACATCAGGAAAGACTGGGGTGCCGATTTGGGTGCAGGTTGCAGAACCGCTGCTGTCAATGTGGGAGAACAGCAAATCTGCATCTCCTGTATGGCGGGGGAGCGGTCCTCCCAGTGCCAGCACTTCTCAGTTGCCGAATCCATTGACGCCCTGGAGCTCCCACCACCATACGTCGAGGGCAACCCATGATGATGCTTCTTGACCTTCACCCAAAGTGTGCCACCAAGGCTCCTCGGTGTCGACAAGGACAATGTTGAATCCAACGATGGATGGTAGAAAAAGAATCGAGACGACCACGTTCACACGGTGGAGCGTGTCTCGTGCTCCACAAAGCTCTATTTATACTTTTATAAATCCCAGACCGGGTGACACAGGTCAGCATCACCCACTTGTGAGAATCTATAAGCCTGCTTGTCCTCAGAGAAAAAAAGTATCATATTTTCTTTTCTATCTTTTGCTTTATTTTATTTCTATTTATTACTTTTAAAAGTGGACTAACATGGCTACACCACATGGCTATACCACATTATAAGATAATGCATTGAAACTGACACAAAGCGGTTAACTCTTTCTTTTAAAACTACCATCCCCTCTCCCTGGCCCAGGCAAACACACAAAACATGCAGAAGGAGGGGCTGGAAATAATTCCATGACAATCTGCATGTTTTGCCCACCATACTCCCGTTTATTTGTTGCATTTGTACCCCACATTTTCCCACCTCTTTGCAGGCTCAATGTGGCTTACATAGTACCGTGAGGTGTTAGCCACCTCCGGTGATGAAACAAATACAGAGTGATGTTGTTACAGAACATTAGAGAATCAAGAGAAGAAGAGTGATATATTGTTCATTGCAGGTTATGGCTTCGTTGTGTTGCTGAGTTTAGTTACTTGAGTTGGATCAGTAGTGTATGCCTTTTCGAACAGATCGGTCTTCAGTGATTTCCGGAAATTGAGGTGATCCTGTGTTGTCTTTATGGCTTTCAGTAATGCGTTCCATAGTTGCGTGCTTATATAGAAGCTGGATCCGTAAATTGATTTGTACTTGAGTCCCTTGCATCTAAGGTAGTGAAGATTTAGGTATGTTCGTGATGTTCTAATTGTGTTTCTGGTTGGTAGGTCTGTGAGATCAGCCATATAACTCGGGGCATCGCCATAGATAATCTTGTGGACCAGGGTGCAGATTTTGAAAGTAATACGTTCTTTGATTGGGAGCCAATGCAGTTTTTCTCGTAGGGGTTTGACGCTGTCGAATCGGGATTTACCAAATATAAGCCTGGCTGCTGTGTTTTGAGCAGTCTGTAGTTTCTTTATGTACTTTCTATTATTCCTGGGCTGGCTTTTAGTGATTCAGATGTGTATTTTCTTTGTAAATTTTTACAAAGAAATGTAGTGAATTAACAGTTGGATTTCTTAATCGTTCTTTTTAAAGTTGTTCAAAATCGATCTACTTCAAACTCCCACATTATCACTTGCGGGGTACCACAAGGATCGGTTTTGTCACCTATATTATTTAATTTATATGTCAGCCCACTTTTGTTGCTTATCCAGTCTTTGGGTATCAGCTCTTATTCATATGCTGATGATTTCCTTCTTATTCATTATGTACAACCACAAAATATTGATTTAACACCTATTCAAAATTGCCTTGATGAAGTAGCTAGTTGGCTTAAAAAACAGCAGTTAGTATTAAATCCAGATAAAACAATATCATCCTGGCTAACAGGTCATGGATCAATACCAACACTAATACCTACTTTATTTGGCAAGCAATTACCTACGGTACCATCATTTAAATATTTAGGTGTTATTCTTGACTCTGCCTTATCTTTTGATGAGCAAATATCAGATGTAATAAAAAATGTTTTTGTCATTTATGGAGATTACGTTCCATTGGAAACTCGTTGGATAAAGATTCTCTACATACGGTAACGCATGCTTATATTATTTCACGTCTAGATTACTGTAATGTTATTTATGCAGGCATCACAAAGGCAAATCTAAGACATCTACAATTGACACAAAATACCGCAGCACGTGTTATTTGTCGAGCATCGAAATATGACAGAATTACACTACTTTTATACCAGCTTCACTGGCTTCCAATTGAAGCCAGAATAAAATTTAAGATCTACATCTTGACATGCAAAGCATTACATTTATCAATCCCATCATATTTAGCTAATCTTACTATACCATATGCACAGATACGCACTCTTAGATTGCTTACAGATAACAGGTTAGTACTTCCATCATCAATAAGGGCTAGATGGGAATCTACACGAAAGTCAGCTATCATTTTTCTATCGCCCTCACTTTGGAACGGTCTCCCAAAATTATTAAGATTAGAGGATACATGTACCCGTTTTCAAAAAATCCTAAAAACATATATTTTTCAAAATACATTTGATAATAATGCAGGATAAAGAAAAAAAAGAGATGCTAATTTACAGCTTGAATTATTATAAATTTTTTAAGTTTGGTGTAATTGTTATTAACTTTTGTATGGTTGATTTGCTGTGCTTTCCTATCAATTACTGGATTTCCTAGATATTATGTGTGTTTTTAAATGTTTGGGGGGGGGGGGGGGTTAACATGTAAACCGTTCTGTTTTGCTAAAGCATTAAGTAACGGTATAGTAAACAAGTAAATGATAAACGATATGTCCTGTCCTCTAGTGGTGAAGGACAGTAATACCTGTTGCCTTGGGACAGTGGAAATGAACTATAGTAACACAGTAACTAAAAATCCCTTTTTTGAAATCTGTTGACAGTGACAACTGTTAAGATGTATTATCACACTTGACTTAATTTATCATTTCAAGCCAACACAATATTTGGGAACCGCTCAATTCAAATCATCCCTCCCCTCTTCCAGGTCAGAGAACACAGAATTCCATGAGCCATGGAAGAAGGAGAGATGGCTTGGAAGAGAGACTGCTGGGGAGATATGATAAAGGTCTATAAAATACAGAGTGGAGTGGAACAGGTAGATGTGAATCACTTGTTTACTCTTTCCAAAAATACTAGGACTAGGGGGCACGCAATGAAGCTACTAAGTAGTAAATTTAAAACTAACTGGAGAAAATATTTCTTCACTAAAGGAAAAATTAGTTCTCACCTGATAATTTTCTTTCCACTAGTCCCAACAGATCAATACAGAGACTGTGGGTTATATCCCTCTACCAGCAAGTGGAAACAGAGAGAACTTCAGAGGTTTGCTATATGTGGTCATGTGAAGTCATCTCAACCTCAGTATGATCGATACCAAAGCAGTGAAAGAAAAGAAAAGGAAATTCCCAAACGTTCCTCATGATATTTCCTGCCTCTAGGAAATATCATGAGGAATCTCAACCGCCGCAGCAGGAGTAACAGCAATGCAGCTAGTTGCATTATCTTCTTAATTTGTTTTATTTTATTTTTTAATAAACCAAACAAGGAACCTTTGCCATAGAGAAAAACTACCCTATAATAGAAACTCTACAAACCTCAACCCTGCTGTAAGAACGGACACACCAAATACCGCATCCTGCCGAGCCGCTACATCCACTCTATAACGTTTAGCAAAGCTATGGCCTGACGCCCACATGGTGGCCCTGCAAATGTCTTCCAATGATACCAGATGCGATTCAGCATGCGAAGATGCCTGCGCACTTGTAGAACGTGCCTGTATCTGTAATGGGCAGGTACAGGCAGGCTTATCTATTCTAACAAGTGGGGAAACCCTAGCATTCAGGCTCACCAACAACAAACATTGGTCAATTAGGCCTCACAACGGTGAAGACATAACACAGATTAACCTGAAAACTACAATCTGAATAAGAGTGCAGCCTGGAACAGAATAAAATGGTCCAAGGAGGGCAGAGTTGAGATTGCAGACCCCAAACAGATTATGCAACACTTTCTTCCCAAACAGACTGTTGCGTTATCTTGCTCTAGGCAGTAGTGTGATGAGGAACTATGGACTGAAGACCACGTCGCAGCCTTGCAAATTTCTTCAATGGAGGCTGACCTCAAGTGGGCTACTGATGCAGCCAATGCTCTGACATTATGAGCAGTGACATGAACCTCCAAGGCCAGCCCAGTCTGGGCATAAGTGAAAGAAATGCAATCTGTCAGCCAAATAGAAATGGTACGTTTCCAGATGGCTACCCCCATTCTGTTTTGATTTAAAAAAAAAAAAAAAAGCTGGTCAGACTGTCTCTGAGGCCTTGTCCGCTCCATGTAATAGGCCAATGCTCTCTTGCAATCCAAGGTGCACAAGCTGCTTTTGCCAGGATGGGCATGAGGTCGAGGAAAGAATGCTGGCAAAGCAATCGACTGGTTCATATGGAACTCCGACAACACCTTAGGCAGGAACTTGGGTGCGTGAAGAGGACTACTCTGTTGTGATGAAACTTAGTACAGTAATACCTCGGTTTTCATCGATTTTTTCCACAAAAAATTTGTCTTGGATTTCATCGGCGTGCCCACATGACCTCGCTGCTAATTTTGCAAAAACAAAGGGCGACGCACGCGTTCTCCTGCTCATTGATTCATATAGAAATAATTGCCTCGGTTTTCGCCAATTATTTTCGGACGGATTATCAACAAAAACCGAGGTATCACTGTATAAGGTGCATCCACCACTAAGGCCTGAAGCTCGATGACTCTACGAGCTGAAGTAACAGCCACCAAGAAAATGATCTTCCACGTCAAGTACTACAGATGGCAGGAATTCAGTGGCTCAAAAGGAGCTTTCATTAGCTGGGTGAGGATGATGTTGAGATCCCATGACATGGGTGGAGGCTTGACAGGGGGCTTTGACAAAAGCAAACCTCTCATGAAGCAAACAACTAGAGGCTGTCCAGAGATGGGCTTACCTTCTACACGTTGATAAGCAGTAATTGCACTAAGGTGAACCCTTACGGAGTTGGTCTTGAAACTAGACTCCGATAGGTGTTGAAGGTATTCAAGCAAGATCTGTGTAGAGCAAGTAAAGGGATCTAGGGCCTTGCTCTCACACCAGACGGCAAACCTCCTCCATTTAAGAGTAGCACCACTTAGTAGAGTCTTTCCTGGAAGCTAGCAAGATCCGGGAGACACCCTCCGAGAGACCCAAGGAAGCGAATTCTAGGCTCCCAACAACCAAGCTGTGAGAAGTTGGGATGTACAAGTGAGCCCTCATTCTGCATGATGAGAGTCAGAAAATCCAATTTCCACTGTTCTTCGGAGGATAACTCCAGAAGTAGAGGGAACCATATCTGCCGTGGCCAGTAAGACACGATCAGAATCATGGTTCCACGGTCTTGCTTGAGTTTCAACAAAGTTTATCCCACCAGAGGCATGGGAGGACACAAATAGAGAAGACCTGTCCCCCAATTGAGGAGGAAGGCATCTGACACTAGTCTGTCATGGGCCTGAAGCCTGGAACAGAACTGAGGGACCTTGTGGTTGATCTGAATGGCAAAAAGATCCATCGAGGGGGTGCCCCACGCTCGGAAAATCTTGCAGGCTATGCTCATACTGAGAGACCACTCGTGTGGTTGCATTACCCTGCTCAGTCTGTCAGCCAGGGTAGTGTTTGTGCCCGCCAGATAAGTGGCTCGAAGGAACATGCCATGTTGGCTACCCAATGCCACCTCCGGACACAGAGGGCATAATCCAGTACCCCCCTGCTTGTTGGTGTAATACATTGCAACCTGATTATCCTCTATCCTCTGCCATAGACACTCTTGCACCTTTGATGACCCGCCCTGTAAGGCGTACAAAACCCCAACCTTGGCTGACTTCTAATATCCGCTACCTACGTTCCTGTACCCGCTCCGCCGAACGCCTCTGGCGGAAATCTCGGGCCCTTGCTGATTTCTTACACTTTAAGTTCATGCTGACCTCCTTCCAATCTGCTCTTTTACGTGCCAACAGGATTATTATATCCAACTGACCAACTCTCTTGGCTCTAATCCTCGACTTCTCTTCACCACATTGAACTCTCTCCTCAAGGTGCCCCCTCCCCCAACTCCCCCTTCATTATCTCCTCAGACCCTTGCTGAATTCTTTCACAAGGTTCAAAAGATAAACCTTGCTTTCTCTACCTCACCAGCTCTCCCTCCACTAGTTCGTTCCCCTCATTCCCTTTCCTCCTTTCCTGAAGTTACTATTGAGGAAACTACACTTCTCCTTTCTTCCTCAAAATGTACCACCTGTTCCTCTGATCCCATTCCCACCCACCTTCTTAATGCCATCTCTCCTACTCTTATTCCTTTTATCTGTCACATTCTCAACCTCTCACTTTCCACTGCGACTGTCCCTGCTGCCTTTAAACATGCTGTGGTCACACCTCTCCTTAAGAAGCCTTCACTCGACCCTACTTGTCCCTCTAATTACCGACCCATCTCCCTCCTTCCTTTTCTCTCCAAATTACTTGAGCGTGCTGTTCACCGCCGCTGCCTTGATTTTCTCTCCTCACATGCTATTCTTGACCCATTACAATCTGGTTTTCGCCCTCTCCACTCAACCGAAACTGCGCTTACTAAAGTCTCCAATGACCTATTACTGGCTAAATCCAGAGGTCAATATTCCATCCTCATTCTTCTTGATCTTTCCGCTGCTTTTGACACTGTCGATCACAGCATACTTCTCGATACCCTGTCCTCACTTGGATTCCAGGGCTCTGTCCTTTCCTGGTTCTCTTCCTACCTCTCCCTCCGCACCTTTAGTGTTCACTCTGGTGGATCCTCTTCTACTTCTATCCCTCTGCCTGTCGGCGTACCTCAGGGTTCTGTTCTTGGTCCCCTCCTCTTTTCTATCTACACTTCTTCCCTTGGTTCATTAATCTCATCCCATGGCTTTTCCTACCATCTCTATGCTGATGACTCCCAAATCTACCTTTCTACCCCTGATATCTCACCTTGCATCCAAACCAAAGTTTCAGCGTGCTTGTCTGACATTGCTGCCTGGATGTCTCAACGCCACCTGAAATTAAATATGACCAAAACCGAGCTTCTCATTTCCCCCCCCAAACCCACCTCCCCGCTCCCCCCCGTTTTCTATTTCTGTTGATGGCTCTCTCATTCTCCCTGTCTCCTCAGCTCGAAACCTTGGGGTCATCTTTGACTCTTCTCTCTCCTTCTCTGCTCATATCCAGCAGACCGCCAAGACCTGTCGTTTCTTTCTTTACAACATCCGTAAAATCCGCCCCTTTCTTTCCGAGCACTCTACCAAAACCCTCATCCACACCCTTGTCACCTCTCGTTTAGACTACTGCAATCTGCTTCTTGCTGGCCTCCCACTAAGTCACCTCTCCCCTCTCCAGTCGGTTCAAAACTCTGCTGCCCGTCTCATCTTCCGCCAGGGTCGCTTTACTCATACTACCCCTCTCCTCAAGACCCTTCACTGACTCCCTATCCGTTTTCGCATCCTGTTCAAACTTCTTCTACTAACCTATAAATGTACTCACTCTGCTGCTCCCCAGTATCTCTCCACACTCGTCCTTCCCTACACCCCTTCCCGTGCACTCCGCTCCATGGATAAATCCTTCTTATCTGTTCCCTTCTCCACTACTGCCAACTCCAGACTTCGCGCCTTCTGTCTCGCTGCACCCTACGCCTGGAATAAACTTCCTGAGCCCCTACATCTTGCCCCATCCTTGGCCACTTTTAAATCTAGACTGAAAGCCCACCTCTTTAACATTGCTTTTGACTCGTAACCACTTGTAACCACTCGCCTCCACCTACCCTCCTCTCTTCCTTCCCGTTCACATTAATTGATTTGATTTGCTTACTTATTTTTTATTTTTTGTCTATTAGATTGTAAGCTCTTTGAGCAGGGACTGTCTTTCTTCTATGTTTGTGCAGCGCTGCGTATGCCTTGTAGCGCTATAGAAATGCTAAATAGTAGTAAATAGTAGTAGTAGTATGAGAACAATTTGGTGAGATAGTCAATCTCTGAAAGCCTTTAGAGTGTTCCAGATCACCCGAAGCTCCAGGAGATTGATTTGAAGATTAGTTTCCTAGGAGGACCAAGCACCTCCAATGTGAAATCTATCTACACGAGCTCTCCATCCCAAGAGAGATGCATCCATCGTCATCACATTTTGCAGCTGAGGAATTTGAAATGGAAGTCCCAGAGTCAAACTGGATTGAATGGCCCACCACTAAGGAGGGCATACAAGCTCTGGGGACACATGGATGACATCTTCTAGACTTCCTGTGGTTTGATACCACCGAGAAGCAAGGTTCCATTGAGCTGATCTCATGTGAAGATGTGTCATGGGTGTAACGTACACTGTGGAAGCCATGTAGTGCAACAATCTCAACATCTGCCGAGCTGTTACCTGCTGAGAGGCATGAACTTTGGACGCGAGCGAGACAAGACTGTCCGCTCTACTCTCCGGGAGGTAGGCTCGAACCTTCTGTGTGTCGAGCAGGGCTCCTATGACCTCCAATCGCTGAACAGAGTAGAGATGGGATTTGACCTAGTTTAAAATGAACCTTAGTAGCTCGAGCACCCAAATAGTCAACCGCATGGACTCTTGAGTGCCATCCTCTGAGATGCTCTTCACCAGCCGAGGTACGGGAACACATGGATTCCCAGTTTGTGTAGCAATGCTGCAACTACTGCTAGACATTTGGTGAAGACCCTGGGAGCTGATGTGAGGCCAAAAGGCAAAACGTAGTACTGAAAGTGATGTGTTCCCAGACAAAATCAAAGATACTTCCATTGGGGTGGAAGTATTGGGATGCGAGTATATACATCCTTTAAGTCCAGAGAGCATAGCCAATCGTTTTTCTGAATCACTGGGAGAAGGCTGCCCAGGGAAACCATCCTGAACATTTCTCTGACTAGGAATTTGTTCAGGGCCTTAGGTCTACGATGGGATGCAGCCCCCCTCCCCCCCCACCCTGTTTTCTTCTGTACAAGGAAATACCTGGAATAGAATCCCTGCCCTTCTTCCCCTTGTGGAACGGGTTCGACTGCATGGGCCTTCAGAAGGACGGAGAGCTCCTCTGCAAGTACCTGCCTGAGCTGAAAGCTAAATGAATGAGGTCTCAATGGGCAGTTTGGAGGTTTGAGATACTAATTGAGGGTGTATCCGAGACGGACTATTTGAAGAATCCATTGGTCGGCGGTTATAAAACAGGCCACCTTTGGCGAAAAAATTTCAGCCTCCCCCTGACCGGCAAGTCATCCGGGATGGACACTTACTGTGGCTATGCTCTGCTGGAGCCAGTCAAAAGCTCATCCCTTGCTTTGCCTGGGAAGCAGCAGGGGCCTTAGGCGCACACTGTTAACGTGAACGAACGTGCTGAGGCTGAGCCTGAGTAGGCTGGCGAGCCAAAGGGTTGTACCTACGCCTAGGACAGTAATAGGAACTCCTCCTTGGCTTGCCAAAAGTTCTCCTAGATGAGGAGGTTGATGCAGAAGGTGCCCGGTGGGAAACAGAAGAGATGGTATCAGTGTGTTTTTTGATTTGGTCAGTGACTTCCTCGTCCTTCTCTTCAAAAAGGTTATCCCCCCTGGCAAGGGGCATCCACCAACCTCTGCTGAACAGAATGTTCCAAGTCAGAAACACACAGCCATGAGAGTCTGCACATTTCTATACTTTGAGCAGATATCCTGGATGCTACACCGAAAGTGTCGTAAGTACCCCAGCCAAGAACTTTCGACATGCGTTTTGCTGCTTGACCAACTGGCGAAAAGACTCAGCCTGCTCCGGAGGAAGCGTCTCAACCAACTCTGACAGTTCGCACACCGAGCTTCGCAAGTAAACACTCGTGAAGAGCTGGTAAGAGTGAATACAGGAAATAAGCATTGAAGCCTGGTACATCTTCCTCCCAAAAGAATCCAGGGTTCTAGATTCTCTACCTGGGGGGTGCCGAGGCATAGTTCCTGGAACTCCTGGAGTTGTGAGGCAACTGAGGCCTATCAAAACCAGGCGCACTGTGAAGCAGATACTGGGGGTCAATCTTCTTCAGCATGACCAGGACCGACAGAGGGGACTCCCAGTGCCTAATGAGGGTTTCCTTGAGTACCTCGTGGAAAGGTGTAGTCACAGCCTCCATAGGAGGAGATGTGTAGTCCAGGACCTCGAGCATCTTGGCCCTAGGCTCATCCTCCACTTCCAAAGAAAATGGAATGGCATCAACCATTTCCTTTACAAAAGATGGAAATGAAAGGCTCTCCAAAGGAGACTCTCTCTTTTCAGGTGGCGGGGAGAGTGCACAGGGAATCCCATAAGAGTCATCCAAGGAAAAGTACCTAGGATCCTCCTCTGAATCCCATGAGTGCTCCTCTTCGGTATCGGACAGTACCTCCTGATGTAAGTGTCGAGACCAAACCTGCCTCGGTGAGGAACCATGTCCTCGACAACGGCATTGAGAAGTCGACTCCTATCTAGACTCTGGTGAAGCTTCCTCCACCTACATCGAGGGAGCGCCGGTTTGAGTGGCAGTCGACACCAGGGAAGCATGCAGCTCCGGCGTCGGAGGCCGCAACGGGAGGCAGGGTAGGCGCGAGCACCTCCAATGCCTTTGAACACCATTGCATAAGGCCATCCAACAGCTCAGGCAGCAAGGCCCGGATGAGCTCATCAAGGGCCAACACTTGCAGAACCACTGGGGTCAACGTGAGAGCTGGATCTTGGCTGCTAGGAGACAGGCGCATTGGTACCTCCTGTATGGAGGGGGAGCAGTCCTCCCAGCACTGACGCTTCTCGGGTGCCGAATCCTTCGACGCACTGGAGCTCTCAGCACCATGTGTCAAGGGTTACCGATGATGGTGCTTCTTGGCCTTCGCCAAAAGCGCATCACCAAGGTTCCTCAGTGCCGACAAGGACAACATAAAATCCATACATCGCCTCAGGGTCAGGTCCAATGATGGACGGTCCCAGGGGGCTGCATAGCAGGAATCCTCGAGGCAGTTGAAGACCCACTCGATGCTTCACTGCTCCTAGTGTCTAAGGGTCCAGTACAAGCCATGCTTATAGACGTTCCGGACGGGATGCTGGAAGTCAATGCCAACGCTTCCAACCTCGATGCCGATGTCAAGGAACCGGACTTGGCTCCAAAAATACTCTCTCACTGAGCCTCTCTGGAATCCTGGATTCTCTTCTTCATGCAAAGATAGAGAGCACAGTTAGCCGGGCTATGGTCGGGCCCAAGACACAGTAGACATCAATAATGGGTGTCTTTCCCAGAGACTGTCCAAATGCACCAGGTACAGCACTTGATGCCACTGGGAATCTTCATGGACATGGACGGAAGAACTTTGTTGGCTAAATTAAACGACGCGATGGAGCCTGAAAAAGGAGCTGTCAGGTTCTTAGGTTCAGAGCCCGCGGGGCCGGGCTCTGGAGCAAACGTGAGCCCTTGGGCTGCTGCCGAGGAGCAACAGCAGCAGGCAAAACCCACCAACCAACACTGGGTAAGCACACCAGCAGGGACTGCAGGCACTGCCCAGCGAACCGGAACACATGGACTGGAATCCCCCGGACTGGAGGACACAGGACTGGAACACTGGACAGCAATCCCCTGGACTGGAGGACACAGGACTGGAACACACTGGACTGGAGCGCACCAGACTGGAACACATACCGGACCGGAACACACTGGACTGGACTGCACAGCTTCACCTGCGCTTGGCCACTACCCCCCCCCCCCCCCCAAGGGTTGAGCCCTTGGGTTCGAGTGGCCGGCAGGACTTACCGGATACCGGATGACACAGGGACCAGGACTGGAAACAGAATTACTCCTAAACCTAAACTGATCTAAGTGCTCCCAAGCCCTAACCCAGCAGGAGTGTTCCTAACAGAAAACTGACAAAAGGACTTCCTAAGCCCTGCTCAACAAAGGGACTTCCTAAGCCCTAAACTAACAGAGCAGGGAACTAAATACACAAGCTAACGCAGGTGCTACTAAGCACCAAGCTACAAGCAGTGCTCTACAACTCTAAACTAACTAAGGTGCTCCTATGCACCAAACAACCAAAAGAGCTCCTAGCACTAAAAGGGAAGACAGGGAAGGCACAAGGAAAAAGCAGGAAAGCAAACACACGCTAGCAAAGGAGCTTCCTAAGCCCCCACGCTACAGCAGTGCACCACCGCACTAACCTAACCCAGGTTCCACTAAGCACCAAGCTACTGACATACTTCTAACAGCAAACTGAAGTGCTTTCTACAGCACCCAAAACCCAAACAGCAAAGACTGCCATGCTCCCAATAGCACAAACACCAGAAGTACTTCTAACAGCAAAATCTGTAGTGTTCCTAACACCACCAAACCCTGAAGTACTTCTAACAGCAACAGAGCTTCCAAAGCCCTACACACAGCAAAGCTTCCAAACCAAGAGGGAAAAGCAAGGGAACCACAAGGGAAAAGCAGGAAAGCTAGACACACAGACACCAGTGCACACTGCACTAACACTAACCTGGACCTTAGCAAAAGCAAGCAGGGAAACTAGACACAAAGTCAAAAGTGCACACTGCACCACCCTACCTAAAGCAAACACCACCGTTGCAAAAGGCTCTGAAGGAAACACCACCTCCTTATCAAGGCCCTCCCTGATGATGTCACACTCCCTAGACCTAGGCAAAAGCACATTGACCCACAAAGGCCCAACCCACACCAATGCAACACCGTGAAGCACTTGAAGCCAGTAGAGCTAACTCAGTCCACCCACACAGCTGTAGTAAAGTAAAACAATTAACCCCATGCTGCTGGAAGCTGCCAGCACAGAGAGACAGAGCCAGCTCAGAAAGGACAGACAAAAGAAACAGAAGCCAGCTAAGAAGCTGACCCCCCAGGAAAGAGGTAAGTTTGAGAGGGGTTCTGACCCCAATCATAACAGGAGCAAGGTATGGTAAAAAGGAAAGGGGAAAGCCCTGGCTGAATTCAAGGCCTAAAAGCATCCTGATGATGACGGAAAAACAAACAAAACTTAAAACCGGGCAAAAAAACTAAAGAAAGTAAAGGAAGAAAACGATAGAAGTTCCAACAACAGGAACACAATTAAAGGGCCAAAAAGAACCAAAAAATAGCCGGAAGGCACAAAAATAGCTAAGACCGAGCAATGTGAAGACAGGATAAGAAACACACCTTCTCCTCACGCGGAAAAAGAACTGAGACCGCGTTCTCGCGGCAGGCGAAAAGGCAGTTGTGTCTTGCGCTCCACAAAGCTCTCGTTTAGCTATGGTAAATGCCGGACCAGGCGACCCAGATTGGCATCACCCACTTGTGAGAACAGATAAGCCTGTCTTTTTTGGCGCTTGTAAATTAAGTTACCTACTCTGTATACACATAAACCACAGTGGTTAACTTTAATTAATGCTATTTTAGATATTATGCATATAAAAGTTCATAGTCTGAACCAGCTTCAATTCATAAATGGTGTGATTTATTTTTTTTCTACAGACAAAGCTGTTAAATACAGAGGG
This sequence comes from Microcaecilia unicolor, assembly GCF_901765095.1. NCBI lineage: Eukaryota > Metazoa > Chordata > Amphibia > Gymnophiona > Siphonopidae > Microcaecilia > Microcaecilia unicolor. The sequence continues at coordinate 181,354,722 of NC_044039.1, read as the reverse complement.
CCAAACTCAGGCAAGACAACTTATGTTGGAATTGTCAATCATCCTCTGGAAACATAAAACGTATGCTGTTTGACTGCCCATCCATCCTGGCTTTCTAGAAAGAGATTTAGCCTACAATGAAATCAATTATTCACTGCTCTTCTGACACTTCTTATGATATTATTCTCCCAAGATCCCTCCATCCTTGCTTTGCATCTACTACATGCAACCCCAAGCTGATTAACATCCTTTTAGCAACTGATAGTCAACATCTTCAAGAACTGGAAAAATGGCAACTTTCTAAATTATTCTTTTTTGGTAGAATACAGATTGTTTGTACAAAAAAAAAATTGAAATTCGACTTTCTGAGAAATCTTCTTTCAAAATGTTGTACGCCAAACTTGGTTGCCATTGATTCTTTTCTAACCAGAAACTAACTGTTAAAAATCGTGTCATGTTTATATGCGCAATGCTGACACTTTCTTCTCTCCTACTATAACTCAGGTTCCTATTCTTATTTTTTTTCTTCCCCTTTTTTTCTTTTCTTTTTCTCTCCTTCCCTTAATATCCCTCTAAATTCTCAGTTTGCTTTTATGACATTTGTTACACTAGCATGTAATGATTTACTGTTCTCTTTTCAATTTGTATTTTCCCCTTCTCTTTCACTTGTATCTGCATTTTTGTTATTTCATTGTTTTAATCTTCAATAGAAAAAAACGTTACTCAAAAAAAGAAAAATGTTTTGAAAGTGGGCATTTCAGAGGCAAGTCGTGGGCATGAGATGGGAGGTGTTAACATAGTAACATAGTAGATGACGGCAGAAAAAGACCTGCACGGTCCATCCAGTCTGCCCAACAAGATAACTCATATGTGCTACTTTTTGTGTATACCTTACCTTGATTTGTACCTGTCTTTTTCAGGGCACAGACCGTATAAGTCTGCCCAGCACTAGCCCCGCCTCCCAACCACCAGCCCCTTGATTTGTATCTGTCATTTTCAGGGCACAGACCGTATAAGTCTGCCCAGCACTAACCCCGCCTCCCAACCACCAGCCCCGCCTCTGCCATCCAATCTCCGCTAAGCTCCTGAGGATCCCTTCCTTCGAACAGGATTCCTTTATGTTATTATGTAAGGTTTTTTTTTTTTTTTTGCAATAACGTATAGGAAAATGATTTCCTTGTGCTGATTTAGACCTGTTTTAAATGCGACTAGCTCAACACCAAACTTGTCTTTGGACCCATTTGTGATTTTGTTGAGTTGGAGAATGGAGAGGTGGAATCGTTAGCTCGTGAAAAGAGTTGCTAAGTGGTCCGTGAACCTTTTGATGCTCACATTCCTGCTTTCCCTTCTCTGTATCTTACCTCAAGTCCTTGCCCATATCTGCTAGCCCCCCAGCCACACCCATCCTTTGCTCTGTATCTCTCCCCCTTCCCCCACCAAACTCCACTTCCCAGACTCCCTGTTTGTCTTCTGTCTCTCATTGTTCCTCTGTTTGTCCACTCTCAGTTTGTCACTATGCCTTGTGCTACTGATGCTAGAAGAGAGTACTGGGTCTCACTGTGTGCAGTAGGTGGAGAAATGCACAGTGGTGTTATTGGGATTAGTTGATGCACCTGTGGTGGTGGGACACCTGCACGTCATCATGGATGCGCTGAATGCTATTGTGGTTGTCACTTTGCTGGATGTGGATGAGAGTCTGGAGGAGATATCCCTATCCCAGAGTATTTAGGCCAAGGACCCATTTCACAGATATCACTGACCAGAAAATGCCTTACTAGGTATCGCTTTGATAGAGCTGCAATACAGCACCTCTGTGAGCATCTACAACCCCTCTTCCAGACACCACCACCCAGGAATAATCCAGTGCAAGACCACCTTAATGTCACTGCCTGCCTGGCCTTTCTTACCACCGGCACTTTTCAGTCAGTAGTAGCAGTCAATGCAGACCTCACCCAGCCTGCCATCTCCAACTGTCTTGCCCAGTTCCTCAATGCCTTCATCGCTCACACCTCAGACTGTATTACCTTCCCCACTACCGTCCAGGCCCTATGCCATAGAACGCTTCCCCTCAGTCACTGCATCATCGACTGCACACATGTCGCACTCAGACCTATAAGAATACAAAATCATATCACTCCAGGAGAAGACGGAGGACAATCCACTCGCTACCCAGGGTCCACCCATGATGAATACCTTGCAGCATTCTGGAATCTACTGCAGGTTTGACCGAGGGGAGATCAGCAGCGGCTGGCTTCTCGGTAAGCTGTAATGGGATTCCCAACCCTCATATCCACTTCCCCTCCTTACGTCAACAACCTTCCTCCCTCAAGATATACCCAGAGCCCACACACGTGACCTACACTCCTCATACAAATACACACCCATGGCTACAATTCCTGCTCTCCCCCACAGGTGACAAAGGCTAACCTCAGCGAACCCAGCTAATGACTCCCAGTGTCCACCCCCAAAATAAGGCAGGAGGAAGAATATAACAACAAGAGCCATAACAGCACCCGCACCAATCATTGAGTACACTTTTGGCCACCTCAAAAACATATTCAGATGTCTCAACCATTCCCGAGGGTGGGGGGGGGGGGAGGAGGGAGAAGCTCCTCTACAACCCTGAAAGGTTGCCAAGATATTCATGGCCTACTGCATGCTGCACAACTTCACACTGCAAAGACGACAGACCCTGCCAGAGGACACACAGCAGCAACAGCCAGAAGAGAACGACCCCTGCCCCTCCTGCCCACAGAGCTGGGGGGGTCCATGCCAAAGACTCATACAGACCAATTTTCAGTAAAGCTAAGTGCAATATTTATTTCTGCTCACCATATTTTTTTCTATCCCCACCACCACCATCCTCTCTTCTCCTCCCCCTAGCACACACTCCTCCACCATCCTCTCCTCCCTACCCCCTCCGCCCAACACATACCACCATAGCTTGGTAATTAACTGGCTCCCAGCCCTACTACATCCTCCCCATCCCCTCTGAGGGCTCTCTCTCCCACCCCTCCCTCTAGCTGCTGGGGATGGTTCAGGCTTTGCAGCAGCACAGATAGTGTCAAAGTCCTACTCTGTGGGACTGCCACTGCCTCACAGCAGCTAGTAGATGCAGCTACTGCTGCTGCCCCTTGAAAGTCTGGCCACCTGGTTGGCTCTATGGCTGAGCTGCTGCTAAGCTCAGCACAGCTGTGTGCTATGGCAGTAAGGAACCTGGACTCAAGGTTGACCCACTGGCCTGAAGTCCAGTGAGTACCATCCACTGCTGCTTGGATAGCGGTTGCTTCTTCTCAGCTGAGGCGGTTGCTATGAAGCTGGACTGGTTGGTGTGGAGGTGGTGCCCTCCCCAGTTCCACCTGGTGGGCAGTAAGCTAGACAAGGCCCAAGTATAATCATGGTGATCTCGACAGATCCCCTCAGTCTCTGCAACTAAAAATAAAGCCGGTGCACAGTGCAGAACAGAAAACAGGATAGGAATAAACTGCGATTTCACTTTTTTTTTTTATTCAGAGAAAAAAACATAGAAAAAAATAGTAAAACTGAAAGGATCACCACCTTCCACCTGCTGGAGACTGAGAATACTGGATCTTACTATAGCTAGCTAGGACTCTTATTGGCTCTCACGAAGAGTCAGAATTCTCAGTCTCCACCTGCTGGAAGAAGTGCACAACCCATCAGTATTTTTCTGGGCCAGTCCAGAAGGACATTTGTGAGAACATCTGGTTCCTTTGGCTTTTCGTCATTTCCGCTGTTTTCTCTCCTCCGATTGTTGGTTTTAATATTTAATTCAAATTTTTTTAAAAATCCAGCTTTGTACAGAACCACAAGGATAAAATCTGTGGTGTATAGGTAGTCAAAGAGTTCATGAGTTGGCAAGGTAGCATTTTTCATACAATACTCAAGGACAATGGGCGACGTAGGGAGAGAAGCTCAAAAGAACATTAAATATTTTTACTTAAAGTTTTAACAGAACTCAAGCATATATGGGACAGATTCACAGAGACGTTAACCAGAGAATGGCAGAAAACTACTAATTAACAACACTGTGACCATAATATGCAGGCACAAAGGGAAGACTGAGTGAACCAACTGATCCTTTCCTGCTAATATCTTCTATTTTTGTATCCAACTGCAGCAGAGTTGCACAAACTGTTTTCATTCTCAAAGGCTGTACTACCACCAAAAATTGGCAAATGAGATTAATAGCAAGGAGAGCTATTCATAACAGGTTACCTATGCTGGGAGGCCAAGGCAGTACCAATTTTAAGACACATACCTATAAATCATTGTAAAATACCAGCATTTAAAAAAAAAACACAGTCAAAATCATGATTAATATTGCATTCATTTAGTAATAGTGTATTTTATAACCCGCATGCATGCTAGGCTCTTCCCCAACTATTCCCAAACATGCCTACACCAGGTTACATACAGGACACCTACTTTCATAAAATTACACCATGGAGCTCATTTTCAAAAGAGAAAAACATCCAAAAAGTGACATAAATCTGCATTTGGACATTTTCCTCACAAAAATGTCCAAACTGGTATTTTCAAACCAAATTTTTACATGGTTTTCTATGAAATTTGTCAGAAGTGCGTTCAAATCACAATGGGGTGTGTCAGAGGCATGTTAAAGGCGGGATCTGGACGTTCCTAACACTTGGACATTTTTCAGCCATAATGGAACAAAACAAAATTGTCCAGGACTACAACTAAGACGTTTTGGGCTAGACCTGTTTTTATAGCAAATAAGGCAAAAAAAAAAGGGTGCCGTAAATGATCAGATGACCACTGGAGGGAATCGGGTGACCCCCTATACCCCCCCAGTGGTCACTGACCCCTCTCACCCCCCACAAATGTGAATACAAATATGATTTAGCAGACTCTGACAGCCTCAGATGTTGAAGCCAGGTCTATTAGAGCAGCATGCAGGTCCCTGGAGTAGTGTAGTGGTCAGTGCAGTGCACCATGGGGTGAGGGACGCTGGTTCCTATCTTCCTCTACCTGTCACATTTGTAGTGGAAACTGCGAGTCCTCCAAAACTCACCAGAAACCCACTGTACCCACATATTGGTGCCCCTTTCACCAATAAGGGCCATTGTGTACAGCTGTGGGCAGTGGGTTTTGGGGGGCTCAGCAGACAAGATAAGGGAGCAATCATGAGATGTGAACCTAGAAGCATGTTTTTCAAGTCCACTGAGGTGCCCCCTAGGGTGCCCCATTTATCTTCTGAGATGTCTGGGAAACCAGTCTACTAAAAACACTGGCCCCTCCTACATCCCAACGGCTTGATTTTCTGTTTTTCACTTGGACGTTTTTGTTTTGGAAATTAATCAAAATATAAAATGTCCAAAGCACAAAACCTTGTTAGAAACAGTATTTTCTAAAACAAAAGGTGTACGTTTTTCTTTTTGGAAAATGAACTTTTCTTATTCAGATTTTGGACATTTTTTGCAAAGCGTCTAAAGTTGGACTTAGACATCATATCGAAAATGCCCCTCCATGTGTAAGAGGCATTTTACACATATACATGTCAAAAATCCTTTATAAAATTACCTCTAAAAGGCAACAGTACTACGCTGAATATTTAAATAAAGGACTATGACTGGTTGTAACATTTTGGACTCTATCTGCCATAATTTACACACCCCTTGAGAATGACTCTGTGAAAAAGCTATTGTTACTCTCTAGGATGGGGTGGGCAACCACAGTCCTCAAGGGCAACAACCCAGTCAGATTTTCAAGATTTCTACAATTAATATGCATGATTTACATGCACTGCTTCCATTGCATATTCATTGATTTGCATGCACTGCATCCACTGTATGTAACTAGATCTCATGCATGATTTGCATGCACTGTTTCCATTGTATGCAACTAGATCTCATGAATATTCATTGTGAAAATCTTGAAAACCCAACTGAGTTGTGGCCCTCAAGGACTGTGGTCGCCCACCCCTGCTCTAAGATGTATTCTGGAATGGTGAATATGACAAAGTGCAAAAGTTGTTTCTGAAAGGAAGACTACCACAAGTTATATTCTATGTCCATTTACCTTTGCTGGTCTTGGCACACCCTTCAACAAAGGATATTACTACTACTGCAGTGAATAACAAAGTGATCAAGGAAGGTGGATCTGCTAGAGTAGTAAAAGAAAAATGTTACTACAAGCATAACTAGGCTAGAGAATATACTCATAGATGGTAAAAGGGATGGGAGGCATTGTGGTATTCTATAAGGAAGTTTTGAATTTTAAGGTTGTTAAGACAGAGATGTTGGGGGGGGGGGGGTTATTGTCCTCCATGGATGTCAGAAGCTGACTCCTCTTTTTTAATTGATTTCTTGGTATATTTGCCTTTGCATTTAGAGTGGTTGTGTGTATTTTGGGTGACTTATTCATTTGATCCTGTCAATTGCTTTTGTTCAAAAAGAACATGTTTGATGTTTTTGAGGCACGTTCATTGCAGCAAATTTCCATTGAATGGAAATGTTCTTAATATTTTTTTGTCACTATCTTTGTTGGATGCATTAGTATGTAACCCAGTTGTGAATGAGAAATTGAAAACCACTTTGTAATCAATCAGTTTCTCACTTAAGGTGCAAGATACACAGATGTTAGGAGAGTTCAACAATTGATATAGAGGATTTAAGAGTCAACTGGATTCCACATATCTCTCGATAAAGAAGAATCGTTAAATGATGCGGTGTCGTTTTGGTATAGTACTTTGGATGAAGCATTGGATGTAGTGCCTCGTAAATGTTTGGGAACTATAAAGAAGGATCAGGATAATTGTCCATGGTACACAAATGCATTACTAAAATTGAGAAGGGAACTTAGAATAGCAGAACATATATAGAGATGAACGCGGGATGCTGCTGACTGCAACTTATAGACTGAAATTGAGAGAAGGGATGGTTATTATACCAGCAAAATTAGGTCTGCTACTAATAGACCCAAAGAACCTTTTTGGGAGCAGTTTCAGAAAGTGAATGTTAAAACAACTGCTTTATTTATTTATTTATTGCACTTGTATCCCACATTTTCCCACCTATTTGCAGACTCAATGTGGCTTACAATACCTGTAATGGCAACGCCATTCCAGGTTACAGAAATACATTTGGTGTTAAAAAGATGACAAGACAAGTTGTAGAGAGGATGAAACCAAATAGATCAGTGATTGATCCTTGTTAGTCACTGATCATTAGATAACATTCAGATTTTGTGATTCCCTCTGATGCACATTGTGAATGAATCTGTGAATTCTGGAGTTCTTACAGAAACATTGAAAATGTCGACAGTGAACCCACTTTTAAAGACTGGGAATGCAGATCCTACACAGTTGAGTAGTTATAGACCATGCTACCTATTGTGGGTAAAGTGATTGAAAAAGTAGTGCTGGTGCAACTTGAGTTTATAGATGATGTGCAGGGGCTGAATAAGTTCCAAAATGGGTTTAGAAAGGCTCAACATGTAGAAAGATTACTAATTTCCACAGTTGATGAGATCAGGCGAGGAATGGATGATAACTTTACTGTCTTGTTTCACTAGATGAATCCTCTGCCTTTGACAGAGTTAATATTTTATAGCGCTGCTGAAAAAGTTATCATAGATGTTACGGGGTCAGTGTATAACTGGGTGAAGTCATATCCGAGTGATACACAAATGCAGATGAAGATTGGAAACCAATTTTCTTCTTGTTACTCAGTGAGAATGGGAGAGCCACAAGGTTCTTCCTGGTCGGCATTGCTATTTAATTTATATGTATCATCAATAGGAGATCTTTTGAATGAGATGCGAGTTACAGAATGTATGCAGGTGATGTGCAGTTCTTTTTCCCTATAATACCAGGGGAGGATGTTGCTGGGCGACTTCAAAGTTATATGACCAGGGTGAACGGATGGAAGAGAACACATTGTTATTGAACTTGACAAAAACAGAAATAGTTGTGATTAGGAATAAGATGTGTGTTTTGCCTGAGATCAACACATCATTTGATGAATAGCTGGTGTCCACCAGTCAACACATGACAAGTCTAGGAGTTATTTTATCATTTATTAAACATTTAGATGATTATCTATTAAAGAACAAGTGATTAAGTCTGGTTTCTTCTGCATGCATATGATGGTATGACAAACCAATATTGAGCAATTATGACTTCCAGGTTATTGTACAATGTTTGCAATGCTTTCTATTTAGGGATGGCTAAGTTGAGAGTTAAAGTGATGCAAAATGCAGCAGCCAAGGCTGATTTTTGGAAGAGTAGATAGGTCCATCTAATGTCAATGTTAAAACAATTATATTGGCTTCTGGTGCAATACCGAATACAATATAAGGTTTTAACCTTGATTTATCAGAGTCTTTATCAGCCCATGCCCTGGTATTAAAAGCAAACAGTGCCACTGTACAAGGCACAGCAGGGTTTCTGGTCTGAATTCAGAAAATGTGCTTTGTGCCAGATCTGAATTAAGATTTATTATGCTGAAACATCTAAATGTGTATTCTCCATATTGTGACCGGGATTATGGATGGAACAAGTTTCCAGGGTGGGTGTTTTTGCATATTTGTTTTTTGCAGTTTTAGTGTTGAAAATGTGTTGACCAGGATTATGTAACAAGCTTTCAGGATGGGTGTTTTTGCATATATTTTTCTCAGTTTTAAGTGTTGAAAATGTTTTTGCAGGCACTTTTCTTAAAGATTAATTTTTTAGTGCAATCCAAGTGACTTTGTTAGGATTTAGTAATATACTGTTTTAAATTGTGTATGTTTGAAATGTAAGATGCTTAGTTTTGTTTTTTGGCAGGGTATAAGTTTCACAAATAAAGCAGGGTCCTCTACTAGAAGTCTACAATGTATAGCTCTAAATCACCTCTGAAAACAAACAGGGAAATGGAAGCATCATCTGTTTGTTACAGAAGAGTTGGAGGATTGGATCAAAGACACAGCAGCCTAGTGGTTACAGCACTGGGCTGAAAACCTAAGAAGTCCAGGTTCAAGTTTCACTGATGCGCCTTGTATTTTTGGACAAATCACTTAACCTGCCACTACTTCAAGTACAAACTTAGATCCCAAGCTCTCCAGGGAGAGGGAAATACCTACAGTACTTAGATGTAACTCACCTTGAGGAAAGGCAGACCCCAAGTCCAAACCCATATTATTCCAAGACTTTGGTGTAGGGCAATGTTCATCAATATTTTTGTGGCTGTGGCCCCATAATTGTAGCCAAAAAAAATTGTGTGACCCCCTCCCCCCAGAGGAGAATAATGATGCACCTATAGAGAGCCCACCCAAGCCATGACCCCAAATATGGGCTTTATGACCCCATTTGTGGTCCCGACTCACAGTTTGAGTAGCTCTGGGATAGGGCTATATGCCAGGTTGAAGCAACCATGCAAGACTGGAGTCCAACCAAAAAATTAATTGATCAGATGGTGCCTCACCAATAGTCAAGTCTGCTAATGTGATTCCAAGCAACACAGATTAAAGTTTTCCAAGAATACATGCCTAATAATGGTTGCCGAGCACCTCCATCTTTCCAAAATAGGTTGTTCCAGGCATTTTGACATATACTGTTTTCTTATGACAATTAATAAAGGTTTTATAGAAATATAAGACCATGTAAACAACAGGGTAAAATAAGATGTGGATTAATATTCCCTAAAGAAATAACGTCAGTCAGCAAGCAACCAACCCCATCAACACCAAAGGCCTCTGCTACTCCCTGGATTTCAAACCTAAGACAAATGCCATATATTATAGCACACTTTTGGTCTTGCAGTGGACAGCGCACAGGGTTCTCCCGTGCGAAGTGATACTTCCGTAGGCTTTGTACCAATTCCCGGTTACACAGAGGAAGCCAAGCGGTACAAACACAGCAAATCAGTAAGTAAAGTTACTCACAATCCAAGGACACAAACTGGCCGACAGCAGCCGAGCCTCCACCGCCGCTCTCAACAAACTGCACTTCGGACACGATGATATTGTCCTCCAGGACGGAGCCGCAGCCCGTGCACACCGCATCGCCGCGGGCCTGGTCGATATCGATGTCCGTGCAACCGCAGTTCTTACAGGCCCGGCCACTCATGTCGCCGCCGGCGGCGCCGCCGCATCAGGCAACAGAGGGGGGAGCCGCTTGGCGAGCTCAGAGCCCTGGGACACGGACCGTGGCTACCTGCCTATCAACCAGAAGCAATGTAACAGACCTTGGGACCCGGCGTCTTACTCTCCAGCGCACGCCTCACTCACAGCACACTCTTTCCACACGGAGGCCAAGTCCCGCCCCGCCGCCGCGCGACGCTTCTCTTCCGCGCGCCAGTTCCACCCGCCCCCTTCACGCGACAACAATCTGAAAACTCCCAGCAGCAGATTCGTCACAGGATTCCGACACAGCCCATTTGTAAAGGTGGGGGGGGGGAGAAAGGCGATAAATATTAATAAGTTCAATATGAGTGAGTGCGTGGAGGAGTAGCCTAGTGGTTAGTGCAGGCAGCCCACCTTGATCCTGGGGAACTGGGTTCAATTCCCACTGCAGCTCCCTGTGTCTCTGGGCAAGTCACTTATTGCCCCAGGTACACCAAGTACATATACCATGTAAACCATTTTGAATGTAGTTGCAGAGTAGTGTGTTAGCCGTGTTAGTCCACTCTTAAGGTTATCAATAGAAATCAAACAAAATAAAACATGGAAAAGAAAATAAGATGATACCTTTTTTATTGGACACTAGTAAAAAAGGCCCGTTTCTGACACAAATGAAACGGGCGCTAGCAAGGTTTTCCTCGGAGTGTGTGTGTTTGGGAGAGTGTATGTGAGAGTGAGTGTTTGAGAGTCAGAGTGAAAGTGTGAGTCCAATCCATGCTCCTCTGTCACCTGGCCCCTCCATTCATCCCTATCCAGCAATTCCCCTCTCTGCCTGAGGCCTGCCCTGCAATCCATATGCATCCATGCCCATCTGTGCCCTCCATCCATCCCTATCCAGCAATTCCCCTCTCCCTGAGTCCTGCCCTTCCAATCCATGCCCATCCATGCTCATCTGTCACCTGGCCCCTCCATTTTTCCCTATCCAGCATTTCCCCTCTCTGCCTGAGGCCTGCCCTGCAATCCATATCCATCCATGGCCATCTGTCCCCTCCATTCATCCCTATTCAGCAATTCCCGTCTCCCTGAGTCCTGCCCTTCCAATCCATGCCCATCCATGCTCATCTGTCACCTGGCCCCTCCATTTTTCCCTATCCAGCAATTGCCCTGTCTCCCTGAGGTCTGTCCTGCAATCCATATCCATCCATGCCCATCTGTCCCCTCTATTCATCCCTATCCAGCAATTCCCCTCTCCCTGAGTCCTGCACTTCCAATCCATGCCCATCCATGCTCATCTGTCACCTGGCCCCTCCATTTTTCCCTATCCAGCATTTCCCCTCTCTGCCTTAGGCCTGCCCTGCAATCCATATCCATCCATGGCCATCTGTCCCCTCCATTCATCCCTATCCAGCAATTCCCCTCTCCCTGAGTCCTGCCCTTCCAATCCATGCTCCTCTTTCACCTGGCCCCTCCATTCATCGGTATCCAGCAATTCCCCTCTCTGCCTGAGGCCTGCCCTGCAATCCATATGCATCCATGCCCATCTGTGCCCTCCATTCATCCCTATCCAGCAATTCCCCTCTCCCTGAGTCCTGCCCTTCCAATCCATGCCCATCCATGCTCATCTGTCACCTGGCCCCTCCATTTTTCCCTATCCAGCATTTCCCCTCTCTGCCTGAGGCCTGCCCTGCAATCCATATCCATCCATGGCCATCTGTCCCCTCCATTCATCCCTATTCAGCAATTCCCGTCTCCATGAGTCCTGCCCTTCCAATCCATGCCCATCCATGCTCATCTGTCACCTGGCCCCTCCATTTTTCCCTATCCAGCAATTGCCCTGTCTCCCTGAGGCCTGCCCTGCAATCCATATCCATCCATGCCCATCTGTCCCCTCTATTCATCCCTATCCAGCAATTTCCCTCTCTCCCTGAGTCCTGCCCTCCCAATCCATGCCCATCCATGCTCCTCTGTCCCCTGCCGCCTCCATTCATCCTTTTCCAGCAAGTCCCCTGTCTCCCTTCCATGACCCCCCCTTGCATCCATGCTCCTCTCTCTCCCATGTCCCAGCCTGGGCCGCCCCCTTCTTCCCCCCCCCCCCCCCCCTTCGCATCCATGGTGTCGTTTGTCCCCTGCCCTCCCGCTCCCATTGTTTTTCTTTTGTGGCCACCCTCTTCGCTCCCCCCAACATGGTTTTTATTTTTTTTTCTTGTTTTTAAATGTACCTCCGTGGCGGTTCCGGCAGTGAAGCGTCAGGGAAGGAGGCGGTGCTCCCGACGTCTAGGTTTCCCTTCGCTGTGTTCCGCCTTCTTTTGACGTCATCCTTGACGTCAGAAGAAGGCGGAACACAGCGAAGGGAAGGCTAGACGTTGAGAGCGCCGCCTCCTTCCCTGACGCTTCGCTGCCGAGTGTTGCGATTGGATGAGTGTCATTGCTCCGCCCTCGACGTCATCACGTTTGACGCGTGGGCGGGGCAGACACAATGCGATCTCACCCCCTTCACTTTTGGCTAACAGAGGCTTCATTCGAACGTTGGAGGTGCATTTTATATAGAGAGATAACTTAATACATTTCTTGATTAGCTTTCGAAGGTTGCCCTTCTTCGTCAGATCGGAAATAAGCAAATGTGCTAGCTGACAGTGTATATAAGTGAGAACATTCAAGCATTGCTATGACAGTCTGACAGGGTGGGAGGATGGGGGTGGGTAGGAAGTATGCATGGGGACATCAAAGCATATCATTGGTATTCTAACAGGGTGGGTGTGGATAGGTGAGGGGAGGGTGATCAACAGAGACATACAGCTTTATGGTTTATAATGGGCTAGGAACCCCAGGTCCTTGTTAAGTCCTTTCTGTTGGGTGTTAAAATATTCAATCATTCTGACTTCAAAGGTCTTACGTTCTTGTATGGTTTTAAAGTTACCTTTGAGGATTCTCACTGTGAAGTCACTGGTGCAGTGTCCTGGTCTTGTAAAATGTTGCCCAACAGGCGTGGGAACCCTGCTGGCACCAGCATTGTTTATATGATGTCTATGTAAATTGAATCTTGTCTTAAGCATCTGGCCTGTTTCTCCAATATAGCATCCTTCATTACATTTTTTACACTGAATGATATATACCACATTGGAAGATGAGCAAGTGAAAGATCCCTTTATGTTGAATATCTTTCCTTTGTGGATGACTTTGGGGTCCTGTGAAATATTTTGGCATAGTTTGCAACTGGATAAATTACAGGGAAGTGTGCCCTTCTGTTCCTTTTCAGTCTGTGAAGGAAGTTTACTTCTGATTAGCTTGTGTTTTAAATTGGGTGGCTGTCGGAAGGCCAGTACTGGTGGGGATGGGAATATCTCTTTCAGTAATTCATCCTCCTGGAGTATAGGTTGTAGATCTCTTATGATTTTCCTCAGTTTTTCCAGCTCTGGATTGTATGTCACTACAAGCGGGATTCTGTCTGTGGATTTTTTCTTTTTGTACTGTAGCAGATTCTCCCTGGGTGTTTTGAGGGAGGAGGCAATATTCTTGGAGATTATTTTGGGGTTGTAGCCCTTCTGTTTGAAGGATTCAGTCAGGGTTTTAAGGTGTCTGTCTCTGTCCCCTGGGTCAGAGCAGATACGGTGGTATCTTGTGGCTTGGCTGTAAATGATGGATCTTTTTGTATGTGAAGGATGGAAGCTGGAGTTGTGGAGATAGCTACATCTGTCTGTGGGTTTCTTGTATACAGATGTTTGTATACAGCCATCACTGATTGAGACCGTGGTGTCCAAAAAATTGACTTTTTCTGGGGAGTAGTCAATTTTGAATCTGATTGTAGGATGGTATGTATTGAATCCAGAATAAAATTGTTTCAGAGTTTCTTCACCCTCCATCCAAATCATAAAAATGTCATCGATGTACCGGTAGTATTTTAGAGGTTTGGTCTGGTGTGTATTCAGAAATGTCTCTTCCAGCTCAGCCATAAAAAGGTTGGCATATTGGGGTGCTGTCCTGGTGCCCATCGCAGTGCCCATTATTTGCAGATAGATATCATTGTTAAAGTGGAAGTAGTTGTGAGTTAAGATGAATTTGATTAATTTTGTGATAGTTTCTGGTGAGTATTGATGGTCCAGTGTGGATTTTTTTAGGAGTCTTCCACATGCAGCTATGCCATCCGCATGTGGAATGTTGCTGTATAGTGATTCTACATCCATCGTGACCAGAAGGGTGTTAGGTGGTAGTTGCTTGATATTTTTCAATTTATTCAGAAAGTCTGTGGTGTCTTGTATGAAGCTGTTAGTTTTGTGTACGAGAGGTTTCAGAATTCCCTCCATAAATCCAGATATTTCTTCCGTGAGTGTGCCAATACCTGATATGATTGGTCTGCCAGGGTTTCCCAGTTTGTGGATCTTGGGTAGCATGTAAAATGTGCCTACGGAAGGTTGATTTGGTATGAGTTTCTTCAGGTGAGGTTGCGCTTGTGTAGGAAATGTTTTGATAAGGTCTTTCAGCTGTTTTGTGTAATCCTGTGTGGGGTCCTCAGTTAGTTTCCTGTAGTATTTATTGTCTGAGAGCTGTTTGTGCCCCTCTTCAATGTATTTTTGTATGTCCATAATTACCACTGCGCCTCCTTTGTCTGCGGGTTTGATGATAATGCGTTCGTTAGTTTGTAGGGTTCTTATGGCCGCTCTTTCTGGTGGGGTAAGATTGTACAGAATTCTTTTTTGTTTGTTGGAGAGTTGTGATTTAACCCTATGTCTGAAACTTTCTATGTAGTTATCCAGTTTGTAGTTTTGTCCCTCCTGTGGGGTGAAATAAGTGTTCTTCTGTTTAAGACTGTATTTCGGATCATTTGATGTCTCTCTATTGTGGAAATGTGCTTTAAGACGCATTTTTCTGAAGAATTCTTCTAGGTCTGAATATAGCTGGATTTTATCTAGGTTATTCGATGGGCAGAATGAAAGCCCTTTATTATTATTATCATAATCCATCCATCCACAAAACAAAGGGATCCTACGTTTTGCCCCATCCTTGGCCACCTTTAAATCTAGACTGAAAGCCCACCTCTTTAACATTGCTTTTGACCACTTGTAACCACTCGCCTCCACCTACCCTCCTCTCCTCCTTCCTGTACACATTAATTGATTTGATTTGCTTACTATATTTTTTGTCTATTAGATTGTAAGCTCTTTGAGCAGGGACTGTCTTCTATGTTTGTGCTGCGCTGCGTATGCCTTGTAGCGCTATAGAAATGCTAAATAGTAGTAGTAGTAGTAAGTTCTCACTACAAACCATCTTTTTCTTTTGATCTAGACACAGGGAAAAATATATGTTATGTTCTCCCAGGTTTCAACCTAAATTATGTTTAATGTGGGATATAGATCTTCTCACCTCCTATTATTGGTCCAATTAGGACCAATAGGAAGGCAGCAGTATATGAGGAGACAAGCCGCAGGCCACAGAATTTAAAAAAAGCCCAAATAGCAGCGACCTGTGAGCAGTGGTGTAGCTAAGGGTGGGCCCAGGCCCACCCAGTAGCAACACACCTATGAAGTGGCTGGCAGGGATTCCCAAGCCTTACCAGCCAAAACCTCCCAACAATTGTTGCATACCTTGTAAATAGCAGATCTACTTGGTCCATTTTTTTTCACGACCAAGCCTCAAAAAGGTGCCCAAACTGACCAGATGACCTCCCCTTACTTCCCCAGTGGTCACCAACCCCCCTCCCACCCTAAAAAAAATAATGATAATTTTTTTTGCCAGCCTCTATGCCAGCCCAAATGTCATACCCAGCTCCATGACAGCAATATGCAGGTCCCTGGAGGAGTTTTAGTGGGTGCAGTGCACTTCAGGCAGGCGGACCCAGGCCCACCCCCCCCCCCCCATCTGTTACACTTGTGCTGGTAAATGTGAGCCCTTCAAAACCCACTCGAAACCCACTGTACCCACATGTAGGTGCCCTCCTTCATCCCTTAGGGCTATGGTAGTGGTGTACAGTTGTGGGGAGTGGGTTCTGGGGGGGTTGGGAAGCTCAGCACCAAAGGTAAGGGAGCTATGCAAATTTGTGAAGTCCACTGCAGTGCCCCCTAGGGTGCCCGGTTGGTGTCCTGACATGTGAGGGGGACCAGTGCACTATGAATGCCGGCTCCTCCCACGACCAAATGCCTTGGATTTGGTCATTTTTGAGATGGGCGTCCTCGGTTTCCATTGTCGCCGAAAACCGGGGATGACCATCTCTAAGGTCAACCATCTCAACGGTCGACCTAAATGTTGAGATTTGGGCGTCCCTGACCATATTATCGAAACGAAAGATGGACACCCATCTTGTTTCAATAGTAGCGGTTTCCCCGCCCCTTCATCGGGACATCCTTAGAGATGGGCGCCCTCAGAGATGGTCGTCCCCGTTCGATTATGCCCCTCCACATGGCATGCAGGCAAGAGAAGGAGAAACCAAATCACTTGTAGGACAGGGCGGAGCTCTGCCCACCCATGTTGAGCCCAGGCCCACCCAAAATTGGGTGTCTGGCTACGTCCGTGCCTGTGAGCATTAAAAAACAAAAACCACAGAGAGGAGCTGAAGAATTTATTTCTACTGCCCTGCCCTGCACTTCTCGTCATGCTACACCTCCATGCAGAACCAACTGAAAACCAAAGGCGGCAGTCCTAGGGCATGCACCGAGGCAGACTGCTAGCTGGAGAGCAAGAGTCGCACACTAGGACTTGGAGTGGGAGATAGGATTGCTTGAGCACTGCGGTGAAGGGATGGGGGAGGGTTTCCTTTTCAGAAGCAGAGGACTTGCACAGTAAAGGAGGGGTATTGTGGATTAATGCTGATGGCATTAGGGTGGCCACCCTGAAGCGAGGGAAGAGCAGGAGAGGCGATCTACAAAAAAATAGAAGTTTGGCAGTTAATCTTTAATGTCAAGAAATGCAGAGTGATGCTTTTAAGAACATAAGAATTACCATACTGACTCAGACCAATGACCTATCTAGTCCAGTATCCTGCTTCTAACAGTGGCCAATCTTGGTCACACGTACCTGGTCAGAATCCAAGAGTAGCAAGAGTCTATGCTAGTGACCCCAGGGAAAAGTAGTGGCTTTCCTTCAGTGGCATAGCTACAGGGGGCCCAGGCCCCCCATTTCTGTCTCAGGTCCCCCCCCCCCCCAACAATAGTGACCACCGGCCAGCCGGGCAGTTTTTGGCTCCTTCAGGCTCCCCACTCCCTGGCCCTGCAGTCAGGCAGCTGAGCAATCCCTCCCTTCCTTCAGGTCTGGTTCCCTCCTCCCTGTTTCCATCAGTGAGCCACGGTGCGGGCAGCTCTAAACACATCTACTTCCAGCTGCCCCGGTCCCATCACTGCTTCATCCCACCTTTTCACCTTCCTGTGAGTGGGACGAAGCAGTGAGACGGACCGGGGCAGCCAGAAGCAGCTGTCTTCAGCACTGGCCATGCGCCACTGCTCACTGCCCAAGGAGATTTGATTGAGAAGAGACATAGAAGTTGCTTACCTGTAACGGTAGTTCTCCTGATGATCTTGCAGCCACAAGTTTAAAATGACTCCCTGGTGACGTCACTGACCCAGACCAGTATCAAAGCATTAAAGCTTCTTTATAAACTTGTCAACACGCA
Source organism: Microcaecilia unicolor (assembly GCF_901765095.1). NCBI lineage: Eukaryota > Metazoa > Chordata > Amphibia > Gymnophiona > Siphonopidae > Microcaecilia > Microcaecilia unicolor. The sequence continues at coordinate 181,337,066 of NC_044039.1, read as the reverse complement.
TGCATGTGAATTTCCGCTTACAATAACCCCTGTAGTCACCACCCCCTTTCAGTTTTATTAAATAGCTGGTGGCAACGCAGGGTGGGAGGGACTGTGTAGCTTCAAGATCATCTGTCCAAGGAGAACTACCGTTACAGGTAAGCAACTTCTATCTCTTCCTGGACAGAGGTATCTTGCAGCCACACAAGTGAAAGACTCCCAAGTTACACAGGTACCAGACTGAATATAATAATACTTTAGATCTGTTAGTATTGACCCTTGGAAAACTGAATGCCTACAATAAAATTATACTATTGCAACAATGGTCTGGTACCTGTGTCAGGAGGAGGTGGATGTTGATGCCTCATGAAACTGGAAAGGACTGCTTGTCCAAAAGATTAATCTGCCAGAAATGCGGCATCAATGCAATAATGCTTTGTGAAGGTATGTGTGGATGACCAAGTGGCGGCTCTGCAAATATCTTGTAATGATGTTCTCGGATGAGCTCTCGTAGCCACCATGGCTCTAAGAGCATGAGCTGTGACGTGGTATCTGAGAAATTTCCTGTGATTGATAACAAAAGGAGATACGATTTGCAATTTAGTGCAAAAAATTTCTTTCATGACCGGTTGAGGTTGCACATCAGGTCTGAGTGATAAAAACTGAGATGGTCTGTATGGAGATGCTGTCCTTTCCAAATAGATAGATAGTACCCGTTTACAGTTCAAAGTATGAAAGCTCCATTGAGCATCTGTAGTATGTGGTGGTGGACAAAATGGAAGTGTGATGAGTTGGTTTAGATGCCTGGGTGACACTATCTTTGGTAAGAATTTTGGATAAGTGCGAAGTAAGGCTTTATCGTGAAGCAGTTACCTGTAAGGAGGGTGGTAAACTGAAGCTTGTATTTCTTCTTGTCATGCTCTATGAGGAAATGGAGGTGGTCCCTAAAGTGAGCCCTTGTGCTGTCCGAGGCCAGAAGGACAAGTTCTGTACTAGGGCCAGCAGTTGGAAAAGCCCAGTGCTTCACCTGCGATGACTGCTGTTCCCCAGGAGTTGAGCCCCTGGGTACTGGTGGCCAACAGGACTTAAGGCAGTCTTGGGCAAGTAGACTGAAGGTCTAAGCAGCGGATAGCGTCAGAATGCAGGACAAGGACAGGCGATAGGCAGGTGGCAGGCCATCTGAAGAGTCAGAACCAGGCTTCCGGTCAAGGTGGGCAGCAGACAATCAACAGTCAGGTCCAGGCTTCAGGTCAGGTCACAGTCAGGTCCAGGCTTCGAGTCAAGGCAGGCAGCAGGCAATCTGCAGAGTCAGGTCCAGGCTTTGGGTCAAGTCAGGTGGCAGGCAATCAGCAGAGTCAGGTCCAGACTTCGTGTCAAAGCAGACAGCAGGCAACCAACAGAGTCAGGTCCAGGCTTCAGGTCAAGGCATGCGGCAGGCAATCAGCAGAGTCAAGCCCAGGCTTCAGGTCAAGGCAGGCAAACAAAGAAATCAGGCAGGTTGTAGCTGAGGCTCCAAGTGCAGGGAAAAGCCGGCTTAAAAGGAGAAAGCATTTGACATCAGACTGACGTCAGAAAAGGGCAGAACGCCTGAAAAAGGTTCCAAAGGATGGGTCAACGAATATGGCTGAACAAGAAACTCTGGCCCGAGACATCAGCAGTCCGGAGGACGGGGCAGGACGTGCTCGCCAGCCGCCAAGAGAACGCTGCCTGAGAGAAAAGCTGGCCGGCCATGGAGAGAACGTCAATCAGCACGGGGAGCAACAAGACCTCACCGTTGAGTCTGTGACATCCGCCCTCCCAGGGAACCGCAGGCGAAGATAGGGGCTAGTGAGTCCTGTGCATGATCTGGCGCTGGTAAGCAGCCCTGCGTTGTGACAGTACCACTTTCCACCCTGGACCTGGCTTACCCGGATAATGAGAATGAAATTCATGGATTAGTTCTGGAGCGTGAATATTAGAAGCAGGTTCCCAAGAGTTATCTTCAGATCCATACTTTTTCCAGGATATTAAATAATAACAGGATAATAAATAATAAAGTCACCTGAAACATCATTTCAAGTCCAATATTTCAGCTATCTCGTATTCTGGGTCCAGTATGGTGTCAGGAACCGTGGGCTGTTTGGGCGCAGGGTATCATTTGGAGGGTACAAAGGGCTTCAAGAGAGATACATGACAGGCGTTATGTATCATGAGATTTTGAAGGTAGGCGTAAGCGATAGGTAATAGCTTCCACCCGGGAGCGTATGGCAAATGGTCCAATAAACCTGAGCGCAAACTTATAAGATGGTAGACGTAATCATAATTTTTTGATGCAAGAGCCATAACTTTTGCCCTGGTTGAAAGATAGGCGCAGGTCTTCTCTTCAAGTCAGCAAAATGTTTGTATTGGTTAGAGGCTTTTTGGAGGTGAAGTTTAACTTTGCTCCAAATATTTTGGGATATCCAGAAAAGTCAGGTGAACTGCAGGCAGCCCAGGGGTTTCAGGAATGGGCAATGGTATTCGCGGATGCTGTCCATAGACCATAAAGAAAGGCGACATGCGTGTGAATTAATGGATATTGTTATTGTATGCGAATTTCACTCAGGGGAGGAGATCAACCCAATCGTCCTGGTGAGAGTTTACATATATGCGAAAAAAATTCTTAAGAGTTAGATTAACTCGTTCCACCAAGCAATTAGTTTGGAGATGGTATAGAAATGATAAGTAGTAGTAGTGGATGGTACGCTGATGAAAAATGAGTGCTAACGCCTAAGGTGGAGCAGAGAGATCTCCAGAATTGTGATGTAAATTGTAGACCTCGATCACTGATGATACATTGAGGGAGTCCGTGAAGGCGAAGGATGTGCTGAACGAAGGCTTGGGCCAACTTGGATGCAGAGGGGAGAGAGGTCATGGGTATAAAATAAGCCATCTGGGAATGCCGATCCATTATTATCCAGATTATCATGTTGCCCTGGGAGGAGGGAAGGTCAGTAATAAAATCCATTTCCTGACAACGAAGACGTGAGTTTTTGGGTTTAAAGCAGAGGACTCTTACCTTGAAAGGAACCCTCCTATTGAAATTTCCCTGCAGATGCTTTCTTTCCTTTGACTCTGTTAAATATATGTTTACTGACCCGAAGAAACTACAAGACTCGCCTCCACCTACCCTCCTCTCCTCCTTCCTGTACACATTAATTGATTTGATTTGCTTACTTTATTTTTTGTCTATTAGATTGTAAGCTCTTTGAGCAGGGACTGTCTTTCTTCTATGTTTGTGCAGCGCTGCGTATGCCTTGTAGCGCTATAGAAATGCTAAATAGTAGTAGTAGTAGTAACCAGAACAATCCTGTAGGCTAATGCTGTTAAATTCGATTATGGGTTTAGTAGTTCTCCTGCTCTAAACTTGAAATATTTCTAATTTTGATTTTTTTTTTCTTTGTGTTTTGCCTCACCTTATTGTGGACTAACTAAATGAAATTATTTGCCTATGGGAGGTTATACCTCCAGTTATTATTCTTTTTTTCCTCTTTGCTGTAATTCAAGTACTGTAATTGCAGTCATGTTAAATGATTGTTAATAAAAAAGAGAGATCTCCTGACAAGGTCTTTGAGGTACTGGCAGAGGTTGGAGAAGCCCCCATGGCTTGGTATGGGTACCTTTGTTTCAAGCACAACAGGGCAGGAGGCCACAAATTGCTGAATATCTTGCATCATGCGGGGCCAGCAATAATGTTGGGAAATAACGTTTAGGGTCTTCTTGAAACTGGGGTGGTCAGCTAATCGGGAGGAATGTCCCCATCTAAGGACAGTTTGTCTGAGTCGAGGTGGTACAGGAGTGGGAGCGAGGGATGAAGTAAGTCCGGTAGAAGCAACTACACAGGCTGGGTCCAGCACAGGTCAAGGTTCGTCGAGTTCCTCAGAAGATTCAAAGGCCCTAGACAGAGCATCTGCTTGAATGTTCGCCAGTCTAAAGGTCAACCAGAAGTTAAAGCATGCAAGAAATAAAGAGCATTGGGCCTGTTAAGGGTTTAAGTATTTAGCATTCTGTAAACAGAGGAGATTTTTGTGATCTGTTATTACGGAAATAGGTTGCTTAGCCTCCTCTAGAAGGTGCCGCCACTCTGTAAGGCCAATTTCAGGGCCAACAATTCCCGGTCTCCAATAGTGTAATTTCATTCAGTCAGAGTGAATTTTTTTGAGAAAAAGAAACAAGGATGAAGTTTACCAGACTCAGAGGGTTGAGACAGTATGGCTTCGGCTCCAAGAGAGGATGTGTCTACCTCAAGGGTGAAAGGTTTATTGATATCTGGACTTCAAAGCACCGGTGCAGATAAAAAGGTCTGTTTCAACTTGTTAAATGCCTGTAGAGCCTCTGGGGACCAGTGTTTTACATCCGCCTCCTTTTTAGTTAGGGCCATAAGGAGGGCAGTAATAAGGGAATAATGATCAATAAATTGTCTATAATAGTTCACAAACCCCAGAAAGCGCTGAAGAGGTCGGAGTCCCTGTGGTTGGGGCCAGTCTTGAATTGCCTGGAGGTTATCGGGATCCATCTGTAACCCTTTGGAGGAGATTATCCAAGAAAGGGAATAGACGTTTGGTGAAAGGCACATTTCTCCAATTTGGTTAATAGATGGTTGTCCCGGAGCCATTGGAGAACTGTGCGTGCATGCTTGGGATATTCTTGAACTGAAGCTGATAAAATGAGGATGTAATCCAGATAAACAATAACGGAGGAGTACAGTAGGTCTCTAAAAATGTAATTCATAAAATCTTGAAAAACTGCAGGGGCATTACAGAGTCCGAAGGGCATGACCCAATACTCATAGTGCCCTTCGTATGTGTTGAAGGCTGTTTTCCATTCATCCCCTTGGCGGACACGAGTTAGGTTGTAGGCTCCTGGAAGATCTAGTTTGGTGAATATGATTGCTCCTTGCAGGCGATCTAAAAGTTCAGAAATTAAGGGAAGAGGGTATCGGTTCTTAATGGTGATATCATTTAATCCCCAATAGTCGATGCAGGGATGAAGGGTACCATCTTTCTTGGTGACAAAGAAGAACCCCACCCCTACGGGTGAGGTAGAAGGTCAGATAAAACCCCTCTGAAGATTTTCATGAACATAGTCCTTCATAGCCTTGTATTCTTCCCGGGAGAGAGTATAAGTTTGTCCCTAGGGTGGCATCCTCACAGGAATAAGGTCAATTGGGCAATCAAAACTTCTGTGGGGTGGCAGGGTCTCCACCTCTCTCTTACTAAAGACATTTTGAAAATTCATATACTCCAGAGGAAGGGAATGTAGAAGGGAGGTGGCCACCACAGTGGAAGGAGGCGATATATGGTCCAGACATCTGGAGAAACACTCCGGGCCCCACCTTTCAATGGTGATAGAGCTCCAGTTGATCCAAGGAGAATGTAGGCAAAGCCAGGGGAGTCCCAACACGATAGGATGGATGAACCGTGAGAGGATAGGAGCTGGATTTCCTCATGATGAAGAGCTCTGACTCACAAATGGATCGGAAGTGTGCATTTATGGCCTGTCCCCGGAAGAACTCTCCCTTGAATGGAAATGACGAAGTGTGCTGCCAATAGCTCTTGTGGGAATTCCAAATTGCTGTAGAAGGTTTGCATCAATAAAATTTCCGGCCGCCCCAGAATCAACCAGGGCAATAGTAGTCGCATTGCCGCAAGGCCAATGAAGAGTAACTGGTAGCGTCAGAAGAAAGTAGGGGAAATTATCACACAGACCCAGGGTGAGCCTCCCTAATGACCCTGGGGCTAGACTTTTCCCAACTTATTAGGACACTGGTTCAAAAAGTGTCCAGCCTCTCTGCAATAAAGACAAAACTTTATTTTGGTGACGGTGAGCTTGTTCCTTTTCAGATAGATGATATTGGCCCACCACCATAGGTTCTTCAGATTGCTTGGACGGGGAAGTGGAATCCCCTGCCTGGGAAGAAGATCGCTGGAAGTGAGGGTTGGGCCAAGGAGGTCGGCGTTGAGTGGCTTATTCTTGGGCCCTCTCCTGGAAGCATGGAGTGAAGAAAGTTGGGAACAGACATCTTGAAGTACTCCAGATAAATGGTGTAGCTGGGTTTGTTGTTGGTGGACAACCTGAGTTAAGTTAGGTAATTCAGGCTTATCTGACGAGCTTATGGCCTCAGCTATCTGTCACGCTCGATGAGGAAATGGAGGTGGTCCCTGAAGTGAGCCCTTGTGCTGTCCAAAGCCAGAAGGACAAGTTCTGTACTAGGGCCAGCAGTCAGAAAAGCCCAATGCTTCACCTGTGATGACCGCTTTTCCCCAGGAGTTGAGCCCCTGGATGCGGGCAGCCGACAGGACTTAAGGTAATCTTGGGCAAATAGACTGATGGTCTAAGCAACGGGTAGCATCAGAATGCAAGGCCACAGGCAATAGGCGGGCGGCAGGCCGTCAGAAGAGTCAGGACCAGGCTTTGGGTCAAGGCGGGTGGCAGACAATCAGCAGAGTCAGGACCAGGCTTTGGGTCAAGGTGGGTGGCAGACAATCAGCAGAGTCAGGTCCAGGCTTCAGGTCAAGGCAGACAAACAAAGAAATTAGGCAAGGAATACCAGAGCTCACCAAAATTGGGTCTTAGCTGAGGCCCTGAGTGCAGGGAAAAGCATCTGATGTCAGACCGACGTCAGAAAAGGACGGAACGCATAAAAAAGGTGCCAAAGGATGGGCCAACCAAGATGGACAAACAAGAAACTCAAGCCCAGAGATGTCAGCAGTCCAGAGGATGGGTCATAGTGTGCGTGCCGGCCGCCAAGAGAACGCCGCCTGAGAGAGAAGCTGGCCGGCCATGGAGAGAATGCCGGTCGGCGCGGGGAGCGACAAGACCCCACCATTGAGTCTGTGGCATCCGCCTTCCCAGGTAATCGCGGGTGAGGGTAGGGGCTAACGAGTCCCACACATGATCCGGAGCTGGTAAGCATCCCTGCATCGTGACACTCCTATTCAACATGCCAAAGTTAAGGTGATTAAAAAGTGTCTTCCATGAGAGAAACAATTTCTGCCGAGCTTAGTGGTTCAAAAGGTGGGAGTATAAGTGTGTTGAGAACTAAGTTAAGGTCCCAAGCAGATGTAGGAGGAAACTTCTTGGAGACCAAGTGTTGCATAAAAGTCAAATTGTCAATCGGGTTATGAAAAACAGACAGTGCTGCGAGGCATAGTTTAACTGATGAATAAGATAAACCTGACTGAGATAGCTGGAGTAAATAGTTCACCTACTGAGACAAAGAGACATTCTGTGGAGTAAGATGTCGAAATAAACACCAGCGGGTAAAACGTTTCCATTTTGCAGACTAGGACCTTTGTGTAGATTCCTTTCTGGACGCCATGAGGATGTCAAGCACTCCCTGACAGAAGTGTATATTTAATGTGGATTGATTATCCAAGCTGAAATTCTTAAAGACGTGACATCTGAATGTAAAAAGGTTCCTTGTTGCTGAGTTATAAGGTCTGTCTCCAACGGGTGGAGGCTGACATGCCAGATTCAGTAGAACCGGAAACCATGCCTGTCGCAGCCGATAGGGGGCTATGAGAAGGAAGAATGCCCCTTCCATCTTCACTTTTTTAAGTGTCTTGGATATGAGGGGAATTGGAGGATAAGCATAAAGGATGTGAATAGGTCGATTAGTGGGTGGCCCTACCTGTTGAAGAGGTAATGAGCAACAGTGGTCTTGAGAGACCATTCGTGAAGCTGAAGTTGTCTGCTGAGTGAGTCGGGAAGAATATTTTGTTTCCCTGGCAGGTATGATGCTGATATGGTCTAATGAAGTTCCAGAACAAAATGCCAAATCTCCATTGCCTCTGTGCAAAGAGTCCAAGAGCCTGAACCTCCTTGTTTGTGGATGTAATACATCACCACTTGATTGTCTGTAGAGGGGCATAATCGAAAGGGGCGCCCAAGGTTTCCTGAGGACGTCCCGGCGAAGGGGCGGGGAAACCCGTATTATCAAAACAAGATGGGCGTTCATCTTTCGTTTCGATAATATGGTCGGGGACGCCCAAATCTGGAAATTTAGGTCGACCTTAGAGATGGTCGTCCTTAGAGATGGTAGTCCCCGATTTTCGACAATAATGGAAACTGAGGACGCCCATCTCAGAAATGACCAAATCCAACCCATTTTGTCGTGGGAGGAGCCAGCATTCGTAGTGCACTGGTCCCCCTGACATGCCAGGACACCAACCGGGCACCCTAGGGGGCACTGCAGTGGACTTCAGAAAAAGCTCCCAGGTGCATAGCTCCCTTACCTTATGTGCTGAGCCCCCCAACCCCCCCCCCCAAAACCCACTGCCCCCAACTGTACACTACTATCATAGCCCTAAGGGGTGAGGGGGGGCACCTACATGTGGGTACAGTGGGTTTCTGGTGGGTTTTGAAGGGCTCACATTTACCACCACAAGTGTAACAGGTGGGGGGGGGGGGGAATGGGCCTGGGTCCACCTGTCTGAAGTGCACTGCACCCACTAAAACTGCTCCAGGGACCTGCATACTGCTGTCATGGAGCTGGGTATGACATTTGAGGCTGGCAAAAAATATTTAAAATGGTGTTTTTTTAGGGTGGCAGGGGGTTGATGACCACTGGGGAAGTAAGGGGAGGTCATCCCCAATTCCCTCCGATGGTCATCTGGTCAGTTCAAGAACCTTTTTGAGGCTTTGTCTTAGGAAAAAATGGACCAAGTAAAGTCGGCCAAGTGCTCATCAGGGACGCCCTTCTTTTTTTCATTATCGGTCGAGGACGCCCATGTGTTAGGTACGCCCCAGTCCCGCCTTCGCTACGCTTCCGACAAGCATCAGATTTGGGAGGACTGGGAGAGGTGATCAGGGGGTGATGGGGGAGGCAGGAATGGGTGGCACCACCAAGAGTAGCTGTTATGTGACACATTAGCGCCTGGCTGTATTATAAGCCTGACCCGGTAATGAGAAGAGCCTTCTCTATCAGCCTAGGTATGTAAGGCAGTGCCCATGCAGTAACTGTCTGCCATGTTTGATAAATGTAGGGCAAATCCCCTGCATTTACCACACAAGCTTTGCACTAACTGCATGTTAATATTTGTGGTTAATGCTGCAGTAAGTGCAACACCCTACTGCACTTTAGTAAAAGAGACTCTAAGGACTAGATTCTATATATGATGCCTGAAAAATCAGCACAGAAAATATTCCTTCCTAGCGGTCATGTCTGCACCTAACTCTAGGCAAATCCATTTACGCCAAGAAAAACTTGGTGTAAATACTGGCGCCTAAGTTAAATGCAGATCAGGTGTATTTTCGGAATGCCCACAGTCTGTCCATTCCATGCCCATGGCCACGCCCCCTTTTTGGTAGCGCGCATTAGAATTTACACGCACCACTTTACAGAATATGCCTACAGAATATGTGCATGTAAATTCTAATTAATACCAATTAGTATCAATAATTGCTTATTAAGTGGCAATTATCGGCACTGATTGGCTTGTTAAATAATTAAATTGTGTGCACAAATCCAGAATACGACTGAATTTGCATGCGCAATTTCAGTCACGCTACATAGAACCCATGGGTAAATGTGTAACAGCAAACTGTCCCCCCAACTCTTCCAGAAGAATTCAAGAATACAAACAGAGGTAAAAATTGAAATATTTATTGATACAAGCTAGTAAACTCCAGAGATGAAACAGAAAGAGCTAGGCCACTAAAAGAGGACAGACCTAAAGACATCCTCACGGCTGCTTAATAACAGATACAGTAAACAGAAAAAAAAAAAAGAATTTAAAACCAGAAAAGTCAATGGAAAAGATTGAAGAGAATTAAACTAATGGCCGATGATGGAATCCCCTACAATATCACTATAACTCATTCTCAGAATAACCTCCCTCGGTGGTGGCTCTTGAGACTGCAGTGCTCTGCTGGCTGAGCCCAGATCGTGTGTTTGGGCGATATGAAGCATCCAGACCAAACGAATAGAATGAAGCACTACTTCTATTTCTGGAATTAGCTGCTTCTTCTATCTCAAGAGGTAAGAGTGTGAAGGAATTGAACATTCTGCGAGGCTGTCCAATAATGCCAATCCTGTATTGATAAAGTGAGGATGATTTGCATGAATAACAGGTGAAAATAATGGTGCACAGAAACAATGGAACTATGTAACATGGCAGCAGATACGAACCATAGGGCCCATCCATACCTCCTGTTCATCTTTACAATCCCTTCCTCTCCCTCAGAGATCCTCTGTGCCTATCCCCCTCCTTTTTGAACTCTGATACTGTCCCTTGTTTTCACCACTGTCACTGGAAGGCTGTTCTATGCATTTACTACCTTTTCTTGAGGAAGACTTCCTTCAGTTAACTTCTGAGTCTACCCCCTTTCAGCTTCATCTCTTCACTCCTTGTTCTAGAGCCTTCTTTCCATTGAAAGAGGCCTGTCCCCTGTGCATTTATTCCTTGGAGGTATCTAAATATCTTTCACATCTTAAATCTTTACGTTTGTCCCCATATGCTTTATGATAAAGAGCACTGACCATTTTAAGAACTGCCTTTTAGACTTGTTTGGTTTATATTCTTTAAATGGTGCAGTCTCCAGATTTGCATACAGTACTTCATATTGCTACAGATTTCTACAGGTAGAATCACCTCCTTTTTTCCTACTGACCATTCCTTTCTCTGTGCATCTAAGCATTGCTGTCCTTCTTAGCATTTACCATGGCTTTATCCACCTGTCTTGCCATCTTAAAATCATCAGATATAATCACTCCCTGATCCCGCTGTTGTTTTATGCACTAAAAACCTCACCCTCTTCCATAAAATTTTGGAATTGTAATTGTGTAACCCTACATTTTTTATTATTTTTGTTACATTTGTACCCCGTGCTTTCCCACTCATGGCAGGCTCAATTTGGCGGGCAATGGGGGGTTAAGTGACTTGCCCAGAGTCACAAGGAGCTGCCTGTGCCGGGAATTGAACTCAGTTCCTCAGGACCAAAGTCCACCACCCTAACCACTAGGCCACTCCTATACCAGTGGTTTTCAATCCAATCCTCAGGCATAGGAGCTGACTCTGGGTGCTTGAGCACCCCCAATATTGAGAAAATTCCTTGTATGTGTCCAGGGAGGAGTTATTTCCACTGGGCTTAGCACCCCCAATAATTTTGAAAAGTTGGGTCCTATGTCCTCAGGGACCACCTGGCTAGTCAGGGTTTTAAAACATCCACAATGAATATGCACGACTGAGGTTTACATACTAAGAAAGCGGTTTTTACATACCTATCTCATTCATATGCATTATTGATATCCTGAAAACCCGACTGGCCAGGTGATCCCTGAGCACTGGGCTGAAAACCACTGCTCTGTACCATTCCTCAAGCTTCATCAGATCCCTCTTCATGTTTTCCGCACTTTCCCTGGTGTTTACCCTGTTGCAGATTGTGATTTGATTTGCAATAAATAAAGCAAACCTTTTTCCAGTAGCCCTTCTGAAATATTGCTTACAAAAATGTTGAACAGTATTCAAACAAAAAACTAATCATTAAGGCACATCCTTAGCACACAGTATGAAAGGCAGAGAAGAGGATATAATATATATATGATCAGTAGTCAACCAGTACACAATGACTCTGCACTGACATCAGAAGTAACTCTAGCATTATTTACAGTTAAAGACTCAAGAAAAAACTTTTAACCATTCTGGTTCAAAAATCACATACCTGTTGTTATCATTAATTCAACATGTCCCCATGCATACCTCCTACCCACCCCCATCCTCCCACCCTGTCAGACTGTCATAGTAATGCTTGAATGTTTTCACTTATATACACTGTCAGCTAGCACATTTGCTTATTTCCGATCTGACGAAGAAGGGCAACCTTCGAAAGCTAATCAAGAAATGTATTAAGTTATGTCCAATAAAAAAGGTATCATCTTATTTTCTTTTCCATGTTTTATTTTGTTTGATTTCTATTGATAACCTTAAGAGTGGACTAACACGGCTACCACACTCCTCTACTTAACATGTACAAGGAAATCTTGGCAAAAATGAGGCTCCAAGACTTAAAGCTTATTGCCTCATAAGCAGGGTGCGTCTGCTCATAAGTAAAAATTTCCCAGCAAAGGGAACTCAGAAGAAAATGGGTCAAAAAGATGAGAAAAAAAAATCCTTCAGTGGCAAAAAAATACAAGAAATATACAGAAGAGCACAGACTGCATCCGGGAACTAGCATGGAAAAAAATGTGACTGAGGTGACTCATAAGGTAGTGGCTTCATTGGAAGTCCTGTGCACTGAAAAAATCCTGAAAAATTATCTGAGCTCCGAGAGATCTATCCATGCTGATGCCATCAGTAAGGTCACCTACTTAAGTGACCAATTCTTCCTGCTTGTCAATGGAGAAGAAAAAAAAAAAAAGAAGGAAACTGAGCTGATTGCAACACTATTTTACAAAACTGCATAACGAAGCCACACATGAGATGATTTTTTTTTTTTTACCTTCTACCTCTTTGGTTCAGTAGTCCAGCTGAACCATTTACTTCATTGACTTAATACAAAAAAAATTGGAGGGATGCACTTCAAATATGGCCGCATTAATATAACTCTGATTTTCCTAGGTTTAACCTTAATTTTCTTCCTATGATGCTACTTCCCATAATTTACAATGAAGAAAAAGATGGAGATTTTGGGGGGGAGAAATTCAGCAAGTGGCATTATGGCCTTAACGCGCATTAAGGGCCCTGTTTACTAAGACATGCTAGCGTTTTTAGCGCATGCCTAAAATGAGCGTGCGCTAAATGCTAGAGACACCCATATATTCCTACAGGTGTCTCTAGCGTTTAGCACATGCTTATGTTTAGCATGTACTAAATACGCTAGCGTGTCCTTAGTGCTGCTTAGAAAGCAGGGCCCCAAAGGAATTAGCACGTGCTAAATACTAAAAGCCCATTCTATACCTACGGGCTTTTAGCACACGCTAAGATGCATAAAGGTCATAACACTGCTTGATGCAGATAGGAAGCTGAGAAAACTATACTGCAGCCTCAAATCCCTCTAGTGAAATTAGCCTGGATCATAAAAACATTCAGAAATTAATTGAAAAAGGATTTGACATAAATTTCAGATGAGTACACATTATCATATATTTTCTGAATGTGTTCCCATGCAGCATGTCTGCTTAAGAAGCACCAGTTCTTTTCACAATTATTCATTTTTTTTTTGTCAGTTCTCACATTGACTCAATCTACACTCATGTCATACCTGGAAGAAATCACAGTCGATGACATATTCATCCAATCCTTGCTATCTATGGCAACACAGGTACTGCTGGGATGAACCTTATGGTGTTGGAAGAGGTACTGAGCATGCTCTTTGGGTGACGGCAGCAGGGAAATGAGCACAGGAGAGCGTTGATTAATGATACTCTTTATCGCAGGACGTTTAGTTATGACTCTGAGGAAAAACAAATCAGCAGTTTGTAACCAGCACCAAAGATATCAAGGAAAGGTGAAGGGACACGTCATCATCTCAGATTCTACTTCAGAGTGCCTCTGTCTTGTACTGATGGTTTGAAAAAAATACTACCCTTGTGTCATCTGATAAAGAAGTCATCTTTAAGGATATTTTGGTCAGTTGTTACTCAGACTTAGGCTGTACTCCAAGAGACTTTAAGGCAGATTACTAGATTTTCTAGGGAGACTGTTTCTGAATTATCCGAGCATGATTTGAAATAAGTTACCACAGATATGTGTTGTTTAATTATGGAAACCCAGATTGCTACTGTACATTCAGCTGTGGCCTCAAGTGTGAAGGATTCTTCAATTAGAAAGTATGGAGAATGTTATGAGAATTTAAGATTATTAATTTTTCCCATTACATGTTATCTGGCCTATCTATAATTATTTAAGAAGTATTTGAAAGAGGGCTTGGTGTATCCTCGAGTACAATCTTAAATGTGGTTAATATTAATTACCTGCCTAGGGGGCGCCAGAGTGCGTGATGGGGAGGAAGGTGGTTTAAATCATATAGCCTCTGTAGAAAGCATAGAATTATCAGCTTTTTTTGAGTCCTTTCAGGACAATTCCCAAATTGTGGTCTTCTTTTCATATGAATTGCAAAAGAAAACTATTTTGAACTTGCCTTTTGGGAAAAAATGTTCCTTTTTATGGCAGCTGTTTTTTTCAGCTGAGCTAAACAGATGTGAAAAAAAGCTCTCCCATGTAGTTTGTTCTCTGATGTTTTTGTCCATTCTATTATTCTTCTCTTGTCACTATGTTGCGTAAGTCAGGCTTTTGTCCATGCCCAAAATGTAGCAGAAAAATCCAGCATTTCAACATGCACACTTCTTGTGCCTTGGTTCAGAACGTAACCAGAGGGTCTTTAAACACTGTGCTCAAATGCAATCATCTCATTTGACTCAGAGAGTATTTGGATGCTGAAAAGGAATTGCTCTTGGTCTCCCAAAAAATACTTTTTTCTACACAGAAACCATCACTTCTGCACAAACTAATTGAGAATCTTCCATGGAGAAGCCTTCAAGTTCTCCCTACAGACTACTACTACTACTACTTAGCATTTCTTTAGCGCTGCCAGGGTTACGCAGCGCTGTACAAGTTTAAACGTGGGAAGGACAGTCCCTGCTCAAGAGAGCAGACCTAGGAGGTATCCAAGCTTACAGTATAGCTGCTTCTTGAGCACCTGCTACTGCCTGAGCAGAGGTTGCTTTACATCCTCCTGATGCAGCGGGTTTCTGCAAAAGAAAGCGGGGTTCTTCACAGACTGTATCTTCTCTTCATTGGATATTTGGATACCCAGTGATTGTGGGTTCTTGCTGTTGTTTCTTCAGTTGCTCTTGAAGAAGAGCGAAGCACTTGATGAAGAGACTTTAAAGATAAGTGATGTGCAGGGGATCCCCTTCAGGTTTATGGGACTCCTGTGGGGATGGACATAGGTCCTGTGGGGTTCCCGCAGAAGTGTAGTGCCAGGCCAGCCTACCTATCCTTTCCTTGTGCCATGGCAATTATAATAGCACTAAAAAAAATTAATGGATATGGTTGATAGCATTGAAATCCCCATAAGCACTGAGAGGGGAAGTTACCAACGCGGGCTACTGTTGAGTTATTTTACCACAAGTTCTGTTATTTTAGCACAGGGGACAGGTGGGGATGGAGAAGATTCCAGTGGGGATGGGAAGAGGATGGAGAAGATTCCAGTGGGGACAGGAGAGGACTGATGAAATTTCTGTCCCCATACAACTCTCTTCTGCAAATGATATTTAAGTACTGATTGAAGAATATATCTATGTCATTTTATGTTGTTGGAAAAGAAAAATGAACAGAATAAACATAAGAGCATAACATAACAATAACCATACTGGGTCTCACTGATGGTCCATCTAGCCTAGTATCCAGCTTCCAACAGTAGTCAATCCAGATCACAAGTACCTGGCAGAATCCCAAACATTAGCAAGATTCCATACTACTGACCTCAGGGATAAGAAGTGGCTTTTCCCATGTCTACATTAATAGCAGTTTATGGACTTTTCCTGTATAAACTTGTCCAAACCTTTTTTCCACCCAGATATGCTAACTGCTGTTACCACATCCTCTGGCAACAAGTTCTAGAGCTTAACTATTGGTTGACTAAAAAAATATTCACTCCTTTATACTTTTAGAAAGAGTAAACAACTGATTCACGTCCACCCACTCTACTCCGCTCAGGATTTTGTAGACCTCACTGTTACCAATAACCTACCCTTCAATTATGGGCTGCTCATGTCTTTGTCAGTGGGCAAACTTACAAAATCAGCAAGGGATCAAATACTTATTTCCACCACTGTAAGTATTCTAAATAGTACCGGTTCCAGTACAGATCTCCGGGGCACTCCACTATTTACTTTCCTCCATTGAGAGAATTGGCCATTTAACCCTAAGAACATAAGAATAGCTATACTGGGTCAGACCAATGGTCCGTCTAACTCAGTATCCTGCTTCCAACAGTAGCCAATCCAGGTCACAAGTGGGCAAAACGGGGTGAAGGAATAGTGCAATTTTTGATCGATAATACATAGCTGATATAGGTGAACTTCTAGTTTATGTTTAAAATATGGATTTGTAAACTACATATTTCCTGATATCTAGTAACTATTTGGATTTTGAGAACTTAAGTTATTTATGTTACCAGTTTGTCATCTGATCAAAACCTATGGACTCTGAGTGAATGTAGACAGTGTTATCTTCTGTAAGTAAGACAAAATACATTGTACCTTCTTTCTCTCTGAGACTTTTTCTTCTTTTCAACAGGCACTTTTGTTTCCTGATCTTCTGGAACACTTTTCTCCCTCAGTACAAAGTTAAAGGTATTAGAACGAAGAAGCCGTCCAACTTCCTCCTGAATCACATCCAGATCTTTTCGCAGGAAAGTCACCCATGCCAGGTGTGTGCAGAAGCTGTAAAGATACTAAATGCAAATATAGAAGGTTTTAAGAAAAATGGCTGCTCTGATGAAGGAATATCGAAAACTTCAATGAAGAAAAAGATCACTCACAATTAGTTTCCACTCAAAACAGAAGAACAGTGATCAAAAACAACCTGCTAGCATGTTCAGGAAATAAAAATCAACATTAAATATCTTTTGGGGCGGAGGAAAAAGAGCCCCCTCCCTGTCCATCTTCAAAGCATTGCTCAAAGCCCACCTCTTCAATGTCGCCTTCGGCACCTAACCACTACAACTCTACTCAGGAAATCTAGACTGCCCCAACTTGATATTTCGTGCTTTAGATTGTAAGCTCCTTGAGCATGGACCGTCCTTCTTTGTTAATTTGTACAGCGCTGCGTAACCCTAGTAGCGCTCTAGAAATGTTAAGTAGTAGTAGTAAGTAGTAATGCCGAAACAAAGGTAATATTCCAAAAGAACTATACACAGTAAACTTCCTTGGATCAGCTAAGTTTGATCATCGGCTCTCCCTAAAAGAACTCCAAAACCCAATTGTTTAGTTGTATGGTTCTTCTTTTATAATCTCTTTTTATTATTATTTTTGACTTTTATATTATTCACTTTTTCTCCTGTCAACCTGAGCAAAACTAGCAGGTAGGGTTAACATCTGCATCTGTACCCGTCATTTTTATTGCACGAAGCGAGAATTAGAGCAGCTTCAAGTAATAAGAGCGGAGTCACTGAGATGAGACTGTTCCAGGACTTCCCCTGAAGAAGCGGACGTGAAACGGGTTCCCCATTGGGATGGTCCGAAAACAAGATAAGTCTCCCTCAGTCTCTCTAATGCTCTCTTCATGCAATAAAAATGATGGGTACACATGCAGATGTTAACTGTATCTGCTAGTTTTGCTCAGGTTGACAGGAGAAAAAGTGAATAAGATACAAATAAAAAATAACAATAAAAAGAGATTATAAAAGAAGAATCATACAACTAAACAATTAGGTTTTGGAGTTTTTTTGGGTGAGCCGATGATTGAACTTTGCCGATCCAAGGAAGTTTGTTGTGTATAGTTCGTTTGGAACATTACCTTCATTTCAGCATTAACTGAGGATGTTTTTCCTCCGCCCCCAAAAGATATTTAGTGTTGATTCTTATTTCCTGAACACTCTAGCAGGTTGTTTTTGATCACTGTTCTGCTCTGATGAAGGGGCATATCAGTCTCCTTGCAAGATGGCTTCGTTCTGTTTCTGTGAGTCTGACGTCCTACACGTACAACATGCAGGACGTCAGAAACAGAACGAAGCCTTCGCGGGAAGAAGAGGATCTCAGCTGGCAGGGATTGAGGTCCCCCGCCAGCAAAGGTAGCCCACGACGGCAGCGGCGGGGGAGGGTCGGCGGCGGGAGGGGGGATCGAGAGGGTCAGCAGCGGGAGGGGGTCGAGAGGGTCGGCAGCAGGGGGGTCCAGGGCAAAATCTATGGGGGCCCAGGCCCCCGTGGCCCCATGTACCTATGCCACTGCAATGATCATTACTGTGCATCTGCCCCTTAATTTTATAAACTTGGGCACACGATTTTGCAACTACATGCAAAATTGCACATGTAAGTTATAGAATAGTATCTAAATTAATTAAGTGGGTACTAATTGGCTTTAAATGCCTATAATGACCCATACATAGTGTTAATTGACACCAATTTACAGTTATGCATGTAACTGCACTTAGGTGCTATTCTATAAACTTAACACCTACGTTCTATAGCACTTAAGTACAAAGGGGATGTTAACTTTGGAGGGCCATGGACGGTTAAGGGTCATATTGGCAACTTATGCACAAGGGGGTCCTTTTGCTAAGGTGCACTAACAGATTTAGTGCGCACTAATGATTAGTGCATGCTAAATGATATGACACCCATAGGAATAACACACACTAATCATTGGCATGCACTAAATCCCATTAGCACACCTTAGTAAAAGGACTCCAAAATTTATAGAATACTGTCAGTTACGTGCACAACTTACAGCATTTAGGAACGAGCAATTAGAATGGCATAAATGCTCGTGTCTAAAGTTAGGTGCTCAAATACCATCTTATGCTAGAATTCTATAATAGCTTCAGCGCACAACTTTGCTGTTCTAGAATACTTGCTTAGCACTCAATTTTTTTGGTGTCTAACATTTTGCGCCCTTTCATGAATCTAACCCCCGAGGAGAAAACAGATTTAAAAAAGTTGGTGTATTCTGTTCCACACTGCTTAAGATATATCCCAGCTGCTAGTCATACACATTTGTCTGTTCTTTGGCTAATGCTCCTTATTTCAGATTAGATTTTGTTGCCCTCCATCCTTGGTAGATGAATTTACAAGTTTCCCTACTAACTCTAACATCCCCACTCTGTTCTGCTCCCTCCTCATCTTTTATCATCAAGCTTGGAAATATTTAAATTTTCTGTTATAGCAATGTTTTGTTTTTTTTCTGGTGGGTGGGTGTCGTGATCCTGGGTGATAAGCCCTGGGATCGTAGCTGGGTTCCCAACCACGGCAGACAAGTCACCGCCGAAGGAGGAGAAGAGGCAAAACAGGAGCTGGAGACAAGAAAGAAGCTTGGAAGTAGGAACCAGGAGACCAACGCACTAGGCAGCAGGGACCAGGAGACAAGTGGACTTGGCAGCAGAAACCGGACTTAGCAGCAGGAACCAGGAGACCAGCGGACTTGGCAACAGGAACCAGGAAACCAGTTGCAAAAGCATTCGAGGTGGGGCTGGGCTTCCCTAAAAGCACTCAGGCCCCTGACATCACTCCTTCATGTCCCATAATAACAGGCGGGCTGCAGTGCGTGTGTGCGGCCTACAGGAGTGCACGTAACAGCAGGACAATAAAGGACGCCATCCACCAGGCCACTAGCAGAGCGGTAAGTGTCGGGGTTTGCGGCTGAGATCACAGCAGCGCCGTGACAGTACCTCCTCTGCAATGACCCCCCACCCCACCCGCAGGCGGTGAAACTGGCAGATAAGGCCTGGAGCATGGACTTGAGTTGCAGGTTTCCAGGAATTGTCCTCAGGGACATAGCGCTTCCAGGAAATGAGGTACTGCAATTTGTTCTGTACCCTCCAAGAATCCAATATAGCCTGTACTTCCTACTCCTCATTGGGGTCTGCATCAACTGGTAGTGGTGTAGGGGAAGCCTTAGTCAATTTCCTTAATACCAGCGGTTTCAGCAAGGACACATGAAAAGTGTTGTGGATCTACAAGTTAGTTGGTAGTTTTAGTTGGTACATGATAGGGCCAATCTGACAGGTTACCAAGTACAGTCCAATGAATCGAGTGACAAACTGGGTGGAAGGCATTTTAAGGCGTAGATTCCATGTGGAAAGCCATACCAAGTCTCCTATCTGGAAACAGGGCCTCAGAGTATCTCTTTTTGTTGGCATGTTGCTTGACCCTCTGAGTCGTTTGAAGCAGGAGGTCCCAGGTGATTTTCCACATCTGAGCCAGTGAAATGACAGTCTTTGTAACTGCGGAAACGTCTGGGGCTAGGGGTACAGGCATAGGTGACCGGAGATGCTGGTCAAAAACAATTCAAAAAGGGGAGGCCCCAGTGGATGCACTTACATTTGTCATGCTCTAGTAGTAGAGAGGAAGGAAAGTTCTAGTGCCTACACCAAGGAGTGATGATAGGTGGCCGACAAGCCCCAGGGTCTTCACCTAACCAACCACCGTTCCCCGGGGGTTTAGCCCCCAGGTGCAGATGGCCAGTAGGACTTGTAGAGTCCTCAGGGGGGTAGGTCGGAAGGAGCTGATGAGGAAGGAGTGGTAAGGACTAGAGCTGGTGGAGAAGCGGGTACCACCTTTGGGCAGAAATTATCCAGGCATAGTCAGGTCCAGACAAAGGTCAGGTCGGACAGCAATCCAAGGAGTAGTCAGGTCCAGGCAAGGGTCAGATCAGGCAGCAATCCAAGGCAGAGTCAAGTCCAGGCAATGGTCAGGTCAGACAGCAAGCCAAGGCATAGTCAGGTCCAAGCTAGGGTCAGATCAGGCAGCAATCCAAGGCAGAGTCAGGTCCAGGCTAGGGTCAGGTCAGGCAGCAGCCCAAGGTGTAGTCAGGTCCAGGAAAGGGTCATGTCAGGCAGAAATCCAAGGTGTAGTCAGGTCCAGGCTAGGGTCAGATCAGGCAGTAATCCAAGGCATAGTCTGGTCCAGGCTATGGTCAGATCAGGCATCAATCCAAGGCATAGTCAGGTCCAGGCAAGGATCAGGTCAGGCAGCAAGCCAAGGCGTAGTCAGGTCCAAGCTAGGGTCAGATCAGGCAGCAAGCCAAGGTGTAGTCAGGTCCAGGCAAGGGTCAGGTCAGGCAGCAATCCAAGGCAGAGTCAGGTCTTGGCAAGGGTCAGGTCAGGCAGAAATCCAAGGCAGAGTCAGGTCCAGGCTAGGGTCAGGTCAGGCAGCAGCCCAAGGTGTAGTCAGGTCCAGGAAAGGGTCATATCAGGCAGAAATCCAAGGCGTAGTCAGGTCCAGGCAAGAGTCAGGTCAGGCAGCAATCCAAGGTGTAGTCAGGTCCAGGCAAGAGTCAGGTCAGATAGCAATCCAAGGTGTAGTCAGGTCCAGGCAAGGGTCGGGTCAGGTAGCAATCCCAAGGAGACAGCGAACACTCAGAGCCAAGATGCAGGAAAAGCCTGTTGCTGAAGCAGTTTCCTGCCGGCGAGGACTGAAGATAAGAAGTGGGGGCATCTGATGTCATCTCCTGGAGACCGCGACCCTTGAAGTTTATGCTGTGTGGCGCAAAATCCTGAGCAGCTGGGAGAGAAGGCGCCACCGGGATTCATGCCGTGGACCAGTACTCGGGCACGATAAGGCGCGTTACCAAGGTATGATGGCGTGATAACATGATTATTGTGATAGAAATCTGCTCAAGTTAACAGCTGAGGCCAGTAGTCCTGAAGAACAGAAACATAGGCTCGCAGGAAGGCCTTCAGACTCTGATTCATTTTTTCAGTTTGACCATCAGTAAGTGGATGGTAACCTGAGGAGAATTCCAATTTCACCTGCAGGCTTCACCAGAATTTGGAGGTGAATTGTATGCTCCAGTCCGAGAAACTGTTGTGCCAAAGTGAATGCAGTTGGTAATCCAGCTAGGGGCATGAAGTGGGCCATTTTCGAGAAACAGTACACCACCACCCATATGGTAGTGTACCCATTAGACTGGGGAAGATCTATAATGAAATCCATTGCAATTTGTGTCCATGGATTCTTAAGTATGGGAAGTGGTTGCAGAAGGCCTCAAGGCATGGGAAGGTTTCTGGTGAGCACACCCACGATAGGCCGAAACAAATTCCTTTACATCTTTCTTGAGAGTGGACCACTAATATGAGGAGATTATCTTCATGGTACCTTTAATTCCAGGATGATGAGACTCATGTCCCCACTTCAGGACACCCTCCCGGTCATCTAGGGATGATAGTTTTGCCCGGTGGCACCGATGTGACAGCAGCAGTCAAGATCTGGGCTGGGTCGATAACATGCCAGAGGTCAGATGTCTCTTCACCCAATTCCATGGATCATGACAGTGCATTCGCTTTGTTATTCTTCTCCACTGGTCCAAAGCGCAGTTGGAAGTTGAAATGTGAGAAAAACAAGGACCATCAGGCTCGTCGTGGATTAAGCCGCCAAGCCTCCTTAAGATATAACAAATTCTTATGGTAAGTCAGTACAAATGAAGGGGAATTTGGCCCCCTCGAATAAGTGGCACCACTCCTCCAGCGCTAGTTAGATGGCCAAAAATTCCTGGTCTCCTATGGTATAGTTTCTCTCAACTAGAGTAGAGAGGTGTGGTAGCCGTGTTAGTTCACTCTTAAAGGTTATCAATAGAAATCAAACAAAATAAAACATGGAAAATAAAATAAGATGATACCTTTTTTATTGGACATAACTTAATACATTTCTTGATTAGCTTTCGAAGGTTGCCCTTCTTCCTCAGATCGGAAATAAGCAAATGTGGTAGCAGATAGTATATATAAGAGAAACATCAAAGCATTACTTTGACAGTCTGACAGAGTGGGAGGGTGGGGGTATGCATGGGGACATCAAAGCATTTCATTGATATTCTAACAGAATGGGTGTTGGTAGATGAGAGGAGGGTAATAAACAGAGAAATAAACAGTGAAATACAGCTTTATGGTTTATAATGGGTTAGAAAACCCAGATCCTTATTAAGTCCTGTTTGTTGTGTGTCAAAATATTCAATCATTCTTATTTCAAAGGTCTTAAGTTCCTGTATTGTTTTAAAATTACCTTTCAGTATTCTTACTGTGAAATCACTGGTGCAGTGTTCTGGTCTTGTGAAGTGTTGGCCACAGGGGTGGGGGCTTGACTGGCACCGGCTATTTTCATGTGATGTCTGTGCAGATTGAATCTTGTCTTAAGCATCTGGCCTGTTTCTCCAATATAGCATCCTTCGTTACATTTTTTACCCTGAATGATATATACCACATTGGAAGATGAGCATGTAAAATAGTCCTTTATGTTGAATATTTTTCCTTTGTGAATGACTGTGGGGTCTTGTGAAATGTTTTGGCATAGTTTGCCCTTTTCTTTTTCCGTCTGTGTTGGAAGTTTACTTCTGATCAGCTTGTGTTTTAAATTTGGTGGCTGTCGGAAGGCCAACACTGGTGGGGATGGGAATATCTCTTTCAGTAATTCATCTTCCTGGAGTAGTGGCTGTAGTTCTCTTATGATTTTCCTCAGTTTTTCCAGCTCTGGGTTGTATGTCACTACAAGGGGAATTCTGTCTGTGGCTTTTTTTTCTTTGTACTGTAGCAGATTTTCCCTGGGTGTTTTGAGGAAGGAGGCAATATTCTTGGAGATTGTTTTGGGGTTGTAGCCTTTCTGTTTGAAGGATGCAGTCAGGGTTTCAAGGTGTCTGTCTCTATCCTCTGGGTCCGTTCATGAGAAGAAAGAACAGGGAACAGTTTCCCTTTGGTGTGTGACTGGGATAGGATGGCACCTGCTCTGATAGCGGAGGCATCTACCTCGACATAAAATCTTTTCCCAGGATCAAGGTATTGAAGGATCGGAGACACACCCTCTGTTAAAAATTCCTAGCTAAGCACCAACACTTATACCAGCTGTATGGATGGAGTAAGTGCTCATGCCTAAACTTTAAGCATAAATATACCCAGTTAGGTAGTGTTCTATAAAGAAAAGTAGGCACCTATATTCCTTTATAGAACAGACTCCTACCAGGTGCTCAGTTATAGCATTGCCCTGTTTGTGTCTATGGGGAAAATGCTTAGTCATAGGCCCTAATAAGCTTATCACACAGATAGCTCCTCTCTTCCCTTGCTAAACCAATCAAGTTTTTGTTGATGGCCTTAATTTTACTGGTTCATCAAAAATATTAAAGAGATTGTAAACACATATTAATGTCCTATTTCTTCCTCAGCCTCCAATTCACTATTAATTCAGTTCTGTAATCATTAGGAAACTACTGTTTTAACACAAACCACAAATTTTGAAAGAGCTGATGATGATAATCCTAAATTTACAGCACAAAATCCACAGACAGGAACCTCTCTCAAAAGTAAACCTGGCAGGTTGTCTGTAAATGGTATAAGACTCCTCCCTTGGGAGTCAAATAATCCCCTGCTCTTCCTGAAGCAAGCCACATTTCTCCTAAATTGAGTTTGCACTGATCTTTAAAAAGCAAAATCTCAGTGCATGTGCTCTATACCTCTGAGGTGGCACCAAAATACCTGTGCAATAACTGGCTCCATGACCCCTGAACTCGAGCAAGGGTACCTGCCACTGCCAGGGTTCTCAAGTCTTGGGAGTGAGAACTCACCAGTCCTGGCCCCAGAGCTGTGGCCAGAGTGTTAAACAGAAGACTGAAAGTCATCCATAAAAGCCAGTCCTGCTCCCTGTGTATCACAGACGCTAACAGGGGGCAGAAGGAAAGTGACAGGCTAGAGCAGCTCCAGAACAGAAGTAGCTGCTATGTGCTACAGGAGCTGATGGAGCACAGGAAGAGCAAAGTGGAGGAGAAGGAGTCCCTGTGTGATACAGTTGGGGGATAAAAGGAAAGCATCAATTACAGCAGCCATTTCCAGGGAAAGTTGCTGTGTGCTATAGGAGGACAGCAGGTGTCCTTAGAAATACTCTGTGATGGGGAAAACTGCTGTGAAGGAAGTGGGTCTGTGAGGAACTGGGAAAACAAAGGTCTATGAGGAGACAGGACCTAAAAAAACATGGGCTGTAAGAGGTGGGAGGGGGTGAAGTTAAAAGGGGATAGGGGCAGAAGAGGCAAGGGGATCATGTATTAGGAAGAGAAGGGGGGTGGAAAAGGCAGAAATAGAGTAGAAAGAAATGAGAAGAGAAAGAAGAAAGGAGTGAAACAGACAAGGAGAGAGAGAAGGTAAATAGGCTGGGATGAAGGGAGAACAAAATGTAGAAATGCAGGCTGTGAACAGACAAATAGATGAAGAAAAGCAAAGAAATTAAACGGAAGACAGGAAAACAAGTGTTAAAAGAGAAGGAGAAATGAGAAGACAGAAATGTAGAGAAAACCAAGAACAACTAGAAATTCTACAGACTCTAAGGGCCCCTTTTACTAAGCCGCGTAAGCATCTACGCGTGCCCAATGAGCGCCAAAATGGACTTACCACGTGGCTGTTGCGGTAATTTCATTTTTGGTGCGCATCCGCTACACGCATCTGAAAAATATTTTTTCTTTTCTGGTGCATGTAGCAGACATGCGCAGATCATTATCGCACAAATTCTTTACCGCTAGGTCTATGGCTGGCGGTAAGGTCTGAGACCCAAAATGGACGTGCAGCAATTTTGATTTTGCCGCATGTCCGTTTTCAGGGAAAAGAAAAAGAGGCCTTTATTACAGGCGCGCTGAAAAATAATTCTGCGCGCACCCATAACCCGTGCCCACACTACTGCAGGTCACTTTTTACCGCAGCTTTGTAAAAGGACCCCCTCAGGTTTTTTAATGTTTTATTTTCCTATTTTTCATTACTGCTCTAGCTTGCTAGGTGAAGCAGAAAAAAAACTGTTCTTTTCTTCCAGCTCTGTTATTACCAGGGTAAATAATGCAGTTTTTTTTTTCAGGGGCATGATGCTATATTCTAGAACCTCTCTATTTAAAACTGTTGCTTCTTTGGCTCTGCAAAGGTCACCCATTACATTTCAAAATGCTAAAAACAGTGAGTTAGTTACAGAGGCTTAATACAAGTATGTTTGAATCAGTATTTTAATATGTTCCTTTACTAAAGGAAACAACTCTCAACAGCTTGTCAAAGGCATTGGTGCCAGCTCTGTGGGTGCTTCTGCAAACCCACTATCGAGCAAGCTCTTTTACTGTCACCAGCAAACATTCTTTTCTGTTGAGTTTAGCACCCTCAATCAGTTTGAAAAGTTGGTGCCCGTGATCCTTTAGTCCAATAAAAAGGTTGTTCACCATTGTTTCCTGAGGAGTGCAGTCAGTGCTTTATGTTAGTAGAGGGAATACAAGAAAAATCAGGTTTTTTTTTTTGTTGGAGTCAAGTTCGGAACAGATTATTTATTTATTTATTTCCAGACACTTGATAGACTGCAAATTGGGCCTATACAGACGACTAAGCGGTTTACAACAATCAAATAAAAACATGCTCCTTATCGTTCCCATAAGAGAAACAGAGACATTCTGTCCAAGACCAGGAATATTTCATCCCTGCATCAGCATGTCATCCCTGCTTCAGATGTTACTGTATAATGCTTTTTGGACTGAATTCAACAAAGTCCCAGATCTATCAGGCTTGAGACCCAGAAGTCAACTCTCTCAGAATGCAGCAATCATACTCATTTAGGAAATGAATAAAGACTCAAGAGAATTCTAGTGATGAGTAGAAGAGAGTGCTCTATCAGAAATAACATTCATTTGAAAGAAAATGAGAAATTTTAATTACATTTCCCATTTTGATTTTTGATTCAATTCATTTTTAAAGCAAAAGAAAAAACTAAATGTTGTTCATTTTCCTTCATTACATTTTTACATTATGCCTCTTACAAAACAAAAAAATGTGAAAAAAAAACCTTCCTGTCTGTTCTCTAACATCCCTTTGACCACATTTATGCTTCTTCAAAGGCAGGAGCAATCATTAATGTCACATTATAAATGGCACAGGTAAACAAAGGCTGGTGTCATTGTTATTCTCTTCCATCCACAAAAGTGATATTATCTCAGTTTGATGGCACCATCTGTAATTGATACACTGGTGAGACAAGAATGACCAGGGTCCACTCTTGCCCTTAAGACAGACTGCTAAGGTGACAGAATCTGTGAATGGAATCAGAGAGGACCTCAAAGGTTTTGGTTTGGTGCAGAGGCGTAGCCAGACAACAGATTTTGGGTGGGCCTAGACAAGAAGTGGGTGGGCACCAAATGTTCTCTCCTCCACCCCCACATCAAAAAAATATGTCAGCTGGTGGGAAATGCTTCTTTTCAGTCTCCACCTTGGTAGTCTGCAGCAGGCATTCACTGAAAACTGAGCATGTGAAGGTGCCAGTATTGTGGAGAGCAGCATTTTCATTACCATGTGCTACTGTTGGATGGGCCTGAGCCCTAAGTAGGCTCACCTGTGGCTATGCCACTGGTTTGGTGATTGATTGATTTTGCAATGGACTCTCTTGAAATATTTGTTCATTTTAAATAGATGAATAAGAAACAAAACAAAGCAAAAGCTGAAGCAAAATGAAAAAGCTTATGCATGCCACTCATGGAAGTTGATGGAGATTAGATTGTAAAAATGGAGCTGTTTACCTGAAACAGCAGTTCTTCATAGTTGGCATGGAAATGCAGCACACTGGATGGTGATGTCATCCTGACAACTCCTGTACAAGACACTTGCTCTCCTATAGCTAAAATAAACTTTCTAAGGCCTTCCCAAGCATGCTTTGTGGCTCTTGTGTTAGCTACCGTTCCTCTCACTCCTCAATCAATAATACAGCTACGAGTCTTAAATGAGAGGAGAGGGAGGGTGGGAAAGTGTGGATGCATTCTCCTGCTGTCTATAGAGAACCCCCGCTAAAGATAAGCAACTCCTTTTCAGGCATATTAGATAGATTAGATGATGATTACCAGGCTGAGGATTGCCCAATGGAAATCTGATTAGTTGGGTTACCTAGGAAAATTAGGCAAAAAAAAAAAAGTTCTGGAGTACTGACTGTCCGAAGACACTGTTTAGGTGTGAAGATTAATCCAGACAGTAGAGCTTGGTGAAGGTGTGGCTAGAAGATCTAGTTGTTGCTTTGTAGATATGCACTATACAGGTTGGCCTGAGGAGTGAACAGGCAATGGATGCTCCTTTCGCCTGGAGCTGTTGTATACCGATATGGCACAGAGATTGGATGTAAGCTGTGTGATAGCAGAAATCGATGCAGTCTGATTGGTGACTTATGTCAGATTGTTCAGATTAAAAGATACAAGTAACTCAGGCTATTTTCTAATATCTCGTATCTGCAGTCTAGTGTATGATTATCTGTTCATCTTGATGGGAAAGAAGCTTGAGAAAGACTACTGGGAGGATGCTGGACTGATTAAGATGGAACTCAAACGTGATTTTGGGGTGGAATTTTGGGTGGGTGAGAGCACAACCCTATTTGGGAAGAACTGAGTATAGAGAGGATAATGCATCAGAGCTTGGAATTCACTTACTTTTCTTGCAGAGGTGATGGAAAATAGAAATAGCATTTTCTAGGAAAGGTATTCGAGTGGCTTTTGGCCCAGTGCTTTGAAGGAACTTGGTAAGGATGATGTTGAGCTCCTGTGAAGGAAGAAGACTTTGAATGAGAGCCTTAATGTTCATCATTTCCAATGTGAATCAGGAAACTAGAGTGTTGACAGATACTGATCTGCTGTCAGCTTGTTCATATTAGATTGCAATGGCTGATAAATGGAGTTTTTAGGCAAACTGGCAGGTGGAAGAAATAGATTAGTACAGTGGGGTTTAGACAATACATTGGTTCTTGGTGGCTGGCTTAGCACCAATGAGCAAAGTAAGTCCAGTTAAACTGGTATGATTTTATAGTTTAGGTCTTCCTGGAAGCCATGAGATCATTATAGATGTTCTGTGATATCAGCAGCCAGGAGACCATCAGCCTCTAAATATTAATGATGCTAGTGTAAAAGACTTAAGATTGTGATGTGAAAGTCAACCTCCGAGTTGGGTCAGCAGGGAGAACTGAGTGGTTGATCTGTTGCCAGGGAGATGAATTATATAAATCAAATCTATTGTGGGCAATGGACTACCATCAGAATTCCATGGGCCTTGTCCTGAATGTTTTTTTGTTTTTTAATGACTGCAACATGCCTAAGAACAAAGAGTTAATTACGCATTAACAGGGAGTTCTCCACTAAATTCTGGTCAATAGTCAATGTGAATCAACGCTGAAAAAGTTTAGTTTGAAGTACTCCAAATGGACATTTAGAAGAGATAAATATTTGAGAGAGAGGTTGATTAAGTCTGATTTATGCAATGAACAGAAAATGAAAAAACAAAAATTAAACAGGAAGTCCAAACTCCACAAAACAATCCAGGAAAACAACACAGTTGAGAGAAGAAAACACACACACACAAACTGTAATGTGCGCTTCAAAGATTACAAAGTTCTTTATTAAAACAGTCAAGGACCTGATACTGGCTGTATTTCATCCTTAAAGGCCTGCCTCAGAAGTCCAAAGTATCTGTAAACACCAATATGGTGTTAGAAATTCTTATGTAAAATGAAGCCAAAATGGCCTTGTGACAGAACAGTGTGTTTTAAGCCTGTAAAATGTACTGGGTATTTCTTGAAGTGTATTTCTCTAGTTTGGCCAGCAGGTGGTGCATGTTTATATTTAAAACTGTTACAGAGGAATGATCGTTCCTTCTTTTAGTTAGAACACAGAGAAAGGGGAAGTGCTGCAGCGATGTATCTAGCTTTTCTTTTAATGTTGTTGCTCTGATTGGCCTGGAGTTTGAAATTACCCAGTACTACTGGCTTTTGCTCCAGTTTCAGCCCGGGAGAAGAGAGAGAGAGAGAAAGATCTTTGCTGAAGCCCTGCAAAAACAATTTATATTTGATAATTGGTGAGCAACCTGCTATATGTCCTGATCTCCACAGGTACTTTCTAGAAAGTAAACAAATGTTTAGTTAGTGTTACAAGTGATCTATTTTTTCAGTTACTTGTTACTACTGTTTGCTGATAGCACATTTTCTGTCCAATATTTTATAAGAATAAACATAATTGTTTGTTCACCCTGCTTGTCTGAACTGATAAAGAATCCTGGTGGTTTGTGTGTTGGGTCTGTGAATGCTTTCTGGGAACTGTTGGACCACTGGGAGTGTGTCTCTAGTAACCTAAAAATTACTGGGGATAATTTGAGAGTGGGAGACTTGCCCAGAGGCGGTTGAGACCCAGTCGGTGGGAGGAGGGTGCCACTGTAGCGCACAAATGGCAGGTGCAGGTGGACCTGAGCTGTACTGGGGATAGACCCTCTAAGTGGCCACGGGGTAATCCCAGGTGGGTGGCTAGGCATTTTGTGACAGACCTCTGTGAAACTTTTGCAATATCAGAAGATCTTGTCCTTTACCATCCATCTCTGGTTATTTACTTAGGGAGCTATGCCCTGGCATTCTTAGCCCTATCCATCCTGTGGCTGTGAGCTGTGGGCCCCCTCTCCTCTTCAGGCTTCTCTGGCCAAAACACGGCCTGTGCTGGGTCTTTGTTTCAATAAAGAACTTTTTAATCTTTGAAGCACACACTACAGTTTATGTCTGTTTTTTTCTCTCTATTGTATGTTTTTCATGAACAGAAAATGGCACTATTCCATTCCAAAACTGCATTCACAGCAAGAGTATGAATTAGTTAAATACGGTTAGCAACAAGAAGAATGTTAAACATGAGCTAAGAAGAGTTTTCTAATAAACCATATATCATTCCATTGTTTAAAATGTCTGTTTCAATGTCTTAGTAGTCTTATACAAACCAGACCAGAGGGAACACAAAGCCAGAATTAGTAATGGTGCCAAAATTCCTCAGTGATACAACATGTTCCTAAAATAATACACAATATAGCTAAACTGAAATGGGCATCAAGGAAGATGCTTGAAGAGGACCTGAGCAGCAGAAGAGGTAAGCAGCGTCAGGCCTAGTTAGATCTTGGATGGGGACCACCAAGGAAAATAAGATGATGTGGGCTATAGAAGAAAATGTCAAACCCCTTCAGTATTCTGCCATAGTATATCATTTACAACTATTTAATCCTTTGGATTGACCTGTATAGAGGAGTTTTTGTGTTTTGAAGAAGATTATAGACACTACAGTGATCAATCGACCGTCAACATCAAAATTGAGTAGAAAGAAGGCAGGAAAAAGAGAGAGGAGAGGCCGTATGAGAGAATGTAGGCCCTTACTCATAAAATGATTTTTCTTCATTCTGGACCTATGGAAAAAAGCTTTTAAAAAAAGAGCTATAATGGTCTGGTCATGAATTCTTTAATCTGTCGCCATAAGCTGTGAAGTTCAATGCAATTGATTAGATCAGTGGCTCCCATGACCTCTTGGGATGCTCCATGGGTATGTTAACTTGAGTTCGTGTCAGCTCTATTCTGGAAGAATGAATCATTCAGGCAAGAGAAAAAGAGAGGGAATGTCACCCGTCATTTTTAAATACACAAGAGAGTATAGCTACCTGCATATACAGTACATGCCAAAAATGTGGAAAGATGAACACATCTACCAACAGCTTAAGCAGGCAGGTCTGCTGAAGATTTCAGCACCCTTATCTTAGTGATGAAACCAGCTGCAGGTAAGGAGTAATGATACTTCACTAACAATTTTTGGCATGCAGGGAAGCAGAAAACAGAAACAGAAAAAAATGAAGGCAGATAAAGACCATATGGCCTTTCCAGTTTGCTCATCCCTTCTTCTCCCTTAGAGGCACTTGTCCCAAGCTTTCTTGAATTCAGATACAGTTTTCATCTTCACCACCTCCACGAAGAGACCATTCCACAAATTCACCACCCTTTTCGTGAAGAAGTATTTCCTCAGGTTACTTCTGAGTCTGTCTCCTTTCACCTTCATCCTATGACCCATTCCAGAGCTTTCTTTCATCTGAAAGAGACTTGCCTCATGTGTACTTATGCCATGTAGGTATTTAAATGTTTGTATCATATCTCCCTTCTCCCACCTTTCTTCCAAAGTATACATATTTCGCCCCATATTTAAAATCATGTAACCGGCTAGGAATAGCACCTGGCCGGTTAACTGGCATTTAACTGGCTATCTGGCAATATTCAGTGGGAGATCACTGGTTATTTCCCACTGAATATTGCCAGTTGGCACTTAGTGGATGACCGGTTATATCGTGTGATATAACCGGCTATCTGCTAATATTCAGTGCATCACTGGCTAAGTTTGGCGGTCAAATTAGGCTGCCGAAACAGCAGGTTTATCTTTAGCCAGTTTAAAATTAACCGGCTAGTGCTAAATATCGGCTTGGGCGGTTATATTTAAACTGGCCAAAAATAAACTGTATATTCAATGCCAGTCACCAGAAATGACCCGGCATTGAACATCCGGGCTCAGTGCCAACTGTGGGAGTCAGCCCAGCTAACTCCCGAGGTCTGAATATCTGCCCCACTGAGATCATTAAGTCTGTCCCCATACTCTTTATGACGAAGGCCACTGACCATTTCAGTAGCCAACCTCCAGACCGACTCCATCCTGCCTATATCTTTTTGAAAGTGTGGTCTCAGGAAACTACTTCTCTCCATCTCTAGCTAGCCCCCCAAGTGACCAAACACAAAAGTTCCTAAGTAGTGTGGTAAACCTAGAACAAGGTGTATGCTGATGCTGCTAGCAGGAAAAATGAAAAGGAACCAGGAAATGTATTCAGATGCCAGAGGGGTCCTTAGCCAAAAAAAGTTTGGGAACCACTGTATAATGAATGTATAATTGCCTAAGAGCCTTGGGACCAAAGACAGTATATTCAGATCCTTAAATGATGCCTACTAAATATTCTCCTGACGGCTCCACTTATATGCCTACACTTGTTGAATTTACAGCAAGATGTTATGACTCACCTACATAACACTTTGGACCGCCATTTTTTAATTAAATAATCATTCTTTATCCCTTTTACCTTATAACCTCAGGCTTTTAGACTTGTATGGTCTGAAAAAACTGGAAGCACATAAAAGGAGGAGGGAGACGCTGGATTAACTCTATGCTGAGGATACAGGGTGGAACAACTGTCTTTGAATATAGAACACTTACACACTTTGAAGCAAATAACAGCTAAATCTCTTTTTTGCTTTTTATTTCATTCTTGATTTTTCACCAAGCCTAATCCTTCAAGATGATTCAGGACTTCTTGCAGAACGAGAGAATTTAGGTTAGAAGCCTTCTGTAAGGCCATGCATTTCAAAGCCACACATAGGATAGTAATGGACACCCCATCCTTGCAACTGTCCTCTGCACCAGTGGAGTAGACAAAAGGCAATTTTTGGGTGGGCCAACGGGTTGGATGGGTGGGCACTAGGGTTGAGAGAGAGAAACCTGTCACCTAATGCACCCACGATCCACCACTACCCCACTCCCAATAACGTCAATGATGGTAGCAGTGCAGGCTTCAGTGGCTGCAGGCCACATTGAGGGCTAGTGAAAGAGAAAGTACAAGAGACTGAATTCTTCAGTCCCCGTTTAGCCACAGTCCCCCAACACATAAGCTTCCCCCATATGATATTGAAGCTAAATATATTCTGCATCCACGGAATCCCCTTGCCAACTTCCAACCATTACCAAAAGCCGTGAAAACAACGTATGACCACCTAAACTTCCGGAAATCACTAAACACTAACCTGTTCAAAAAGGCATACCCTACCGATCCAACTTAAATGCGTGGACTCTGCAACACAACGAAACCAAAGCACGTAATGGACATAACATAAGTATTCCGCTCTAAGATTCCCTAATGTGTCTGTTCCACACGAACCTTATCCTACCACAACATCACTTTGTATTTGTTCATACCGGAGTCGGCGAACGCCTCTCCAGTACTATGTAAGCCACATTGAGCCTGCAAATTGGTGGGAAAATGTGGGATACAAATGTAACAAATAATAATAATAATAACAATGGATACAGAGCAGAGCTATGGCCTTTCCCCATAAAACTCACAAAAAATGTTTTGGATTCTAGTGTAATATCAATAACAGACATATTGTAAAGTAATATTAAAAAAATTTTTAAAACAAAAGTCACTCAGAACCTAGAGCAAATCTACCATGCCAACACTAACTTCCAAAACAAGGATCCTACCTAAATATTATAGTAGGGCCCTACAATATCAATACAGTACATTTATTGGGAAAACTGAACAAGTCAAATTACTACAGAATGCTACATGCTAACAGAATACCTCAGCCACACACATAGAATACAAAAGCCAAACACAGAATAAGTTACCAGAAACAGAAATTAAACCAAAACCCCAAGAAACCAGACCTTGCATGTAGTACAGCATCAGAGACAAAGAAAGAAACGCATTTCTTCCTATGCAAAATATAAAGATAACACATGCTAGGGATGGTGTTGCGGGGGGGGGGGAGGGGGGTATCTAGGGCAATTATCCTTGACTCCATGGCCACAGAGAGCCCCAAGCCTGCCAAAAGCTGAATACAACACAGCCTCGTAATAGGTTTTGGGATCCCTTCCCAAATTTCTGCTCTGGGAAGATGTACATTCCAAATCTGACATAGTCTATTTACAAAATAGAAAATAACATTATTTTTCTACCATTTTTGTTTGGTCATTTTATTTTTCAAATCATATTGGTCCCAGTCTCTGGCTTCTGCTTCCTCTTAACTCACACACCAGGGTCTTCTGTCCATTTGACATTTCTTCTCTCTCCATGTCCACCATCCATCTTCCATCTATGTACCTATATTTCCTTATCCAGCATATCCCGTGTTCATATCCTCACATCCATCATCAACCCTCTGTATCCCTATGCCCTCCCCCATGTCCAGCATCTCCCTTCTGTATTACTTAAGTACATAAGTATTGTCATACTGGGACAGACCAAAGGTCCATGAAGCCCAGCATCCTGTTTCCAACAGTGGCCAATCCAATTGACAAATACCTGACAAGATCCCAAAAAGTACAAAACATTTTATGCTACCTATCCCAGAAATAAGCAGTCAATTTTAATAATGGTCTATGGACTTTACCTTTAGGAAGCCGCCCAAACCTTTTTTAAACCCCATATTCCTATTCTTCCTTGTATTTTAGTATCTC
Source organism: Microcaecilia unicolor (assembly GCF_901765095.1). NCBI lineage: Eukaryota > Metazoa > Chordata > Amphibia > Gymnophiona > Siphonopidae > Microcaecilia > Microcaecilia unicolor. Next base: position 181,302,378 of record NC_044039.1, on the reverse strand, counting down.
CTCTCTGTGTCCATAACCCCCCCCCCCCCCCCAGTGTTCAGCATCGTCTCTCTTTTCCCATATTTCCCCCCCCCCACACACACACACACCATATCAGATATTGCCACTCTGTGTCCATATGCCATCCCCATACAGCATCTCCCCTTTGTGTCTCAGTACCTATGCTCCCACCCAGTGCCCATCATCTCCTCTGTTTCTATATACTATCCTGGCCCAGTTGATCAAAAACAAACGCGGGCACTAGAGGCCAAAAGTGCCATACTTGCGCCTGCATTTGCTTTCGCCCGATGATCAGAGCTGATAAGTAAGTATAACAATGCCTTTGCTGGCTCTGACCACTAATTGCATGCAAATGCATGCAAACGAGGGTCTTCCGCATTTCTCCCTGATGATCAGCGGGCAGCACACCAAACAAGCGCGCTGCTCCCGCTGCAAACCCTACGCCAGCTCAGAGCTGGCATTAGGGTTTGGAAGAATGAGGGAGACCAGGGTTTGACAGGTCCTGAATTTTCTCCAGACCTGTCAAACCTAAAGCCCGCACCCTCAAACACAAAACCTGGAGGTCCAGTGGATCTCCAGCCCCCCCCCCCCCCCCCCCCAACAGAGCAGACCCATTTGGCACGGTCAGAGCAGACCTGACCCGACGACCACCCCCCCCCCCCCCCCCGACGGCAGACGAACCATCAACCCCCCACCCCCTGACAGAAAAGACCTCCCTGGTAGTCTAGCGCCCCCCCTTAACCAGATCCAATCCCCCTATAGAAAAGGGTTGGAGGTCCAGTGGACCTCCAGCCCCAACCTGGTAGTCATAGTAAATGAAATGACAGCAGATAAAGACCTGAACGATCCATCCAGTCTGCCCAACAAGATAAACTAATTTTACATGGTATGTAATACTTTATATGTATATCCGAGTTTGATTTGTCCCTGGCCTTTCTCAGGGCACAGACCATAGAAGTCTCCAAATACCGGCGTTGCCACCCAATGTCTGCTAAGATTCCATAGATCCATTCCTTCTAAACAGGATTCTTTTGTGTTTATCCCACGCATGTTTGAATTCCATTACTGTTTTCATCTCCACCAACTCCCGCGGTGCCTAGCTGCTGATAATGACAATGGCGTCTGGAAGATACAAACTTCAGTATGTCTGTTTGATGCTACCATAACAGAACCTGCATGAAGTTCACAGAACTTAAAATCATAACAGTCATATTTAGAAGGATCTATTTCAGGGGTGTAGCTACGTGGGGCCATGGGGGCATGGGCCCCCATAGATTTGGCCCTGGCCCCCCCCCCCCCCCGCCACCAACCCCTTCAACCCCCCCTCCCGCCGCCAACCCTCCCCCGCCACCGCCGCCGCCACCGTCGGGTACCTTTGCTGGCGGGGCTCCCCAACCCCCGCCAGCCGAAGTCCTCTTCTCCGGCGTGGCCGCGTTGCTGATCTACAAGGGCAGGCTTCTGTGAGTACGTGCAGGACGTCAGACTCACAGAAACAGAAGCCTGCCCTTGCAGATCAGCAATGCTGCCGCACCAGAGGATTTCGGCTGGCAGGGGTTAGGGACCCCCGCCAGCAAAGGTACCCGACGGCGGGGGAGGGTTGGCAGGGAGGGTTGGCAGCGGCGGGAAGAGGAGGTCAAAAGGGTTGGCACCAGGAGGGGGGTCAAAGGAGGTGGTGGTGGCAGCAGCGGCGGTGGCACTGAGGGGGGGGGCTAAAATGTGCCCCCTCACCTCGGGCTCTGGACCCCCCTCCCGCTGGTTTGGCTATGCCCCTGATATACCATTTCTGGATACTGGATACTTCAAAAAGTGGTGTCAGAACTTATAAAGAATAACAGCCATACTTAACAGCTATTCTCAAAATTACATTAAGCTTCTGATACTTCTATTGTTCCAAACTGGAACATTTTAGGATACCTTAAACTATGGCGTCCTTCATTCTTGTGACTGCTAGGTGGAATTTACTTGTTTTCACAAACTTTCTTTGACTGCATGGAGCCATTGCATAAAACCATGCTTTTCCATTTAGCAGATTAATTACAGAGATGCTATTTGCCATCACTAATATCTTTCCAAGTAGATTAAACAAAGACAAATCCCTATGCCTGCAAAATCAAACAGATCAGATTGTTTGAGTGTGTAAGTACAAAGCTAGCCAGTATCTTTTGACACCTAATTTTTTATTATTATTTTTACAGCCCAGAAGTTTTCTTCCACTCCTTTGAGCTATCACCTTAGTTGAAACAGGCCTCATTAGGGCTGTGGCACTATAAGCCTTTTTCTCCTATTTACAACTTCTATTTAGCCCAGTGACTGCAGTGACAATACTTGGCCAAAGGCAACAGACCACAACTCCCTATCAATGCAGGTATGAATGTAACCTATGTCCAACTAATAGGTATCAACACTGATGGAGCCTCAAGGATAGTTGGGACTTCACCTCCATCCCAACAAAGGCCTATTGAATTGTGCCTCAGCAGCTTCCTTGCCCCCAACTGGCTTCAGGAACAGTAACCAAATCCAGGAATGACACTCAAGTCTTCCATATGGTAGTGCAAAGGATTACCAACAGCTAACGTTTACCCCCCCCCCCCCCCCGTTTACTAAGCTGCACTAGCAGCTGCCGCGCAGCAATGCCAACACAGCCCATTCAAAATGAATGGGCTGCGTTGGCATTAGCGTGGTTTAGTAAACAGAGGGGGGGGGATTAATTTTCTAATGAAAAACAACGTTAGCTAATATTAAAAAATGTACCATGATTACCTCAAAAAACGTTCGGTCTTTGTGTGTTGCTGATCCTCTACTCCTGTAAAACAGAGAATAAAAGAAAATAGCAATACTTTAAGAACTACTAAACATAAACATTGTATATATACACTTCAAAACTCATGGGAGTTGATATTCAAAGCGATTTAACTAACCAGAAATGGCTCCTGGCCAGTTTAATCGTTTGTTCAAGACTATCCACTGATATTCAGAGGCACTTCAGACCACTAAAATCAAAGCCAGCTATTTTTTGGGAGGTGGGGGGGGGGGGGGGGGGGGGAGGAGTCAGCACTTTTACAGTTAAGTACCTAAGTTTAGCATTTAAATCGGACGACATAAAAGTCAGTCCTGTCTTTATGTGGTGTTGCTTATGCGGTTAAGTGTTGAATATTGTGCTTAACTGCAGGGGCAGACTGATAGTGCTCTGGGCCCCCAGGCAGTAAGGGTCATTGGGCCACCCCAGTACTGCCTGCACCCCCCATCCACACACCACCGCCACCCCACACCCTGCACACTAGTGCGCCCTCCCCGGTCCTATCTTGAAGGTCCCTGGTGGTCTAGTGGCCTCTTTGGGGGCAGGAAAGATCCCCACTCTTTCCTGCTCACTGCCACTGCTCTGCCCAAAACTGCCGTGTTTTAAAAATTGCTGCCGAGACTTCCTGCGGTAGCCTTGCAGGTCTCAGCAGTCTCATGAGATTGCCACAGGGAAGTCTACTACTACTACTACTACTAATCATTTCTATAGCGCTACTGGACCTACACAGCGCTGTACGCTTGAACATGAAGAGACAGTCCCTGCTCAACAGAGCTTACAATCTAATTAGGACAGACAAACAGGACAAATAAGAGATAAGGGAATTACTAAGATGGGGACTGGGGATGATAAAATAAGGGTACTGAACAAGTGAGTAAGTCTCAGCAGCCATTTTGAAAATGTAACAGCTTGAGGCACCAGGCAGAGTAACGGCAGCAGGAAGGTAAGAGTGGGGTAAATTTCTTGCCCCCAAAGAGGCCAATAGATCACCAGGGCCCTTTAAGGTGGGATGGGGGGGGCTATAGTTTGTGGGGAAGAGAGCCTCTGGGCCCTCGGGCACTGCCAGGTTGCCTGTATTGTCAGTCCACTCCTGCTTAACTGCATAAGAGATAGCTGGCTGCATAAACCCTGGGTAGTCAATGCCAGTGCCTGGACATGGCATATATATATATATGCAGATTTCCAGTGGGTTACAATACTGCTGGAGAGAGAATTCAGGGGTCCTTTTAGTAAAGCTAAGAGCGTGCCAAGTTCTGAGAAGCCCATAGGTATAAACTGGGCTTCTTAACATTTAGCATGCACTAAACTTTAGTAAAAGGCTCTTTTAGATCTTGGGTATTCACTATTATTTTGTGCAGAAATTCCTTTTAAAATTGCCACCAAAAAGTAAAAGCACATGAATTGAGGAACAACATTCATATTATTACCTGCATTCAGCATGAGTGTTTCCTGGGTGAGGCTAGGACAGGGAGTGCTACAACACACATGGTTCTGCATTTCCAAAATTATGGAGGTCATTTAAGAAGGTTTACATGACTTTTACACATGTGAACAAAAGCATTTATATTTGTAAATACTTTCTGTATTTAAACAGCTGTTTTAGAAAGTCGCATTTGCACATGTAGATCTGCAGCATGCACACTTTTGAAGTAAGCGTGTTTTGGGAGGACCAGAAAAGTACATGTGTATTTTCAATTGTGCAATGGCAATAGATGCAGAGTACAACAAAAAACAAAACAGCATTTACAGGCATAAACATCAGCAAAGTATCCACTGGACTTGGGGTTTGCACCAGTGATATAGGGGGCAACTGTGCTTAAATTATTATGTAATTCCTGCTGTATTATGTAATTCTCTTGTAACTTTGTTAGCCACATTGAGCCCGCACAAGCTGGGAAAATGTGGGATACAAGTGAACCAAATAAATAAATAAATCTGTGGTGTTTAAAAAGAACCTCAAAAATAAAGAGGATTTAACTCTCCAGTGTCCCAGGTACAAAATAAGGGGTATTTCACTAAAGAGTGGAGGAGTGGCCTAGTGGTTAAGGTGGTGGACTTTGGTCCTGGGGAACTGAGGAACTGAGTTGGATTCCCACTTCAGGCCCAGGCAGCTCCTTGTGACTCTGGGCAAGTCACTTAACCCTCCATTGCCCCAGGTACAACATAAGTACCTGTATACAATATGTAAGCCGCATTGAGCCTGCCATGAGTGGGAAAGCGCTGGGTACAAATGTAACAAAAATAAAATAAAAATAACATTAGCTTAAATTATCTGCAGTAGGGCCCACAGGAACAAAATGGGCCCTGCTGCACATCGATCATTCTCCTCTCTCCCTCTTCCTCCCTCCCCGCGGTTCTGTACACCTTGTGCAAGTTGCTGAACATGGGCTGCTTTCGGCCATGCCCTAGGCCTTCCCTCTGCCACATCCCATCCACAGGAAATTGCATCAGAGGAGGCAGGACAACAGAAGGAAAATCCAGAGCCTGGCCAAAAGCTGCCTGTGTTCAGGCTGCTGCCAGCAATTCACTCAAAGTTTACAAGACCAAGAGGGGAGAGGATGGGGAAGGAGGAGGGAGAGAGCCGAAGAAGGAATGCTGCCAGACATACAGTTATGGAGGGGGGAAGAAGAGACTGGGCCAAGGGTGAGAGAGAAGGGGAGAGACGCCAGACTCGTGTGAAGGGGAAGAAGAGAGAAGAGAAGGCTTTAAATATTAGACCAGGTGAGGTCAAAGGCTAGGGTGAGGTCAAAGGCTAGGGATTTTGGCGCCCTTTATCACTGATGCCTTGAATTATTGCTTCACTTGGTCCAATGGTTAAGCCAGCCCTGTCCACATGCAAATTTAAATACCAGTATTTACCTTTCAGACCCCTGAGTGAAGCTGCTATTTTTATGGACATGTTTCTGCTGGATATTCCAGCACTTTTCTGGCACTTGCAAGTGCATTTCCTGCACACCTTTATACAAATTTTACAAAAGTCTCCAGCTTTTATAAAATATTTGGGAAATTGCACATGTGGAGGGGCATAATCAAAAGGGACACCCAAGTTTTGCTGAGGACGTCCTCGCAAAACGTCCCGATGGAGGGGCGGGGAAACCCGTATTATCAAAAAAGATGGACGTCCATCTTTCGTTTCGATAATACGGTCGGGGGCGCCCAAATCTTGAAATTTAGGTCATCCTTAGAGATGGTCGTCCCTAGACTTGGTCGTTTCTGATTTTCGGGGATAATGGAAACTAAGGACACCCATCTCAGAAACGACCAAATGCAAGCCCTTTGGTCATGGGAGAAGCCAGCATTTCTAGTGCACTGGTCCCCCTGACATGCCACGACACCAACCGGGTACCCTAAGGGGCACTGCAGTGGACTTCATAAATTGCTTCCAGGAACATAGCTCCCTTGTGTACTGAGCCCCCCCCCCAACCCACTACCCACAACTGTACACCACTACCATAGCTCTTACAGGTAAAGGGGGGCACCTAGATGTGGGTACAGTGGGTTTGTGGTGGGTTTTGGAGAGCTCGCTGTTTCCTCCACAAACGTAGATAGTACTAGACAAAAAATTCAGCAAAAAAAAACGTGATAGATACACCAATATAAAGCTGAATATAATTGAAACAACCTTGATCTTGAAATAGAAGTGGTGTCAATTTGAAAACTTTTTTTAATTTGTTTATAGTGGAGAAAAAGACCTCAATAGTCAAAGCATGGCAATGTAACAATCAATATATTTAATGCCAGCATTTCATTGACTCAGTTATATTCATTGGTCATAAAAAACTCCACTGGATCGTGATATTTATCTCTTGCTTAAACAGAAAAAAATGTTACTTAGCTTGTGCTATATTGCCCAACGGGGCTCTCCGTTTCACTCTGCAATCTGGCTTCGTCAGGGGGCCAAGTAACTGATGGCAAATCACGATACCTTAAACTATGGCGCCCTTCATTCTTGTAACACCGGTAGCTTCAATAATGGTGTGTCCATTCGTGTATGCTAGAGACCACAGGATTCCCGTTTGAGCTGGTTTTTTCTTGACTTTTATGCACCATATTTGCCCCTTTACAAAGGTTTCAAATTAGCCCCTGACGCAGCCCTAGGTGGGCGAAACATGGCCTGTGTCGGGCGATTTGTTCATACACGGTATCTTCAATAAAATCTTTTTGTTGTGATATTGATCTGCTGGCTTTCTTTCCCATATTGGATTTTCCAGATCATTTGCCTTGTTGTTTTTTGGGACCCACACATTAGGGGAGGCCAGCACTATGGGTGAAGGGAGTTGGGTATGCTACCTGAGCTACTCCATATGGCTCATGGTTCTTTATTACCTAAAACACGGGGAGGGAGGTATTTTGTTTCTAGTAGCTATGCTTAGTACATAAATTATTATGTTCACATACATTTCAAGACTCTTCTCACTAAGGGGGTCTTTTATTAAACATTAGCACATATTATCTGCCACAGTACCCATTTTATTTCTATGGGTCCACTGCAGATAGCATGTGCTAGTCATTTGTAAAAGACCCTCAAAGGGATGCTTGTTATGTGGTTTCATACAGAAATTTTAAAAAAAAGTGTTAACCCTCCCCCCCCCCCCCCCCCACTAACTGTGAACTTTGTAGCATTGCAAGCAGTTTGCAAATCATCCTCCTTTGGTAGTGGGCTGAATGAACTTAAATAACATTACCTGTAAGTAAAAACTAAATGTTTTTTTACATTAAATTATTTTATTGAAAAGGATCATTATTTGTTATGTTTCCAATGCAGATTACAAAAGTGTACCCTTCAAATTCACAAAAGAGTGCACATAAACCATAACAATTGTACAACCAGAAGAACGAAATGTCCTTTCCCCAAAATTGTAGCTCCCACCCCCCAAAAGCCAGGGCCGGTCCTAGGGTCTCTGGCGCCCCCCTCCGGCGCCCGCGCGCTCCCCCCCCCCCCAGCATCTCCTTTCTCTCTTCTCCCACCCTGCCCCTGTCCAGCGATTCTCCTTCGCCCCCATCCCCTGCCGCCCTTGGTGCTTTAAATCTTTAATTTACCTCAGTTCCAGCAGCCGCATCATTTGAAAGCCTTGCCCCATCTCTAGCCTTCCCTCCCTTCGTGAGTTCGTTCTGCAGTCCCGCCCTCGAGGAAATGACGTCAGAAGGCGGGACTGCGGAACGAACTCACGAAGGGAGGGAAGGCTAGAGACGGGGCAAGGCTTTCAAATGATGCAGCTGCTGGAACTGAGATAAATTAAAGATTTAAAGCACCAAGGGCGGCGCGATATGGCGGTGCAGCGCCGCAGCGGTGCCCTTGAAGGCAGGCGCCCCCTGCAGCGCTTACCCCGCTTACCGGGTTTGACCGGCCCTGCCAAAAGCCTTTAAGAATGCTGGGTTAAAATTTTAAAATGAACCCATGGATCTCATAGTGGCCCAGTCTCTTGTCTGTCAGTTGTTCCATTTCTCCAATAAAAGAAAGCTTCAAAGTCAAATCAAACTCAGTAGGTCCCAGTGATTTTTTCCAGTTTGCTGCAATAATGCTTTTAGCAGCTGTCAAACACATTCTCTTAAGTCGAAGTTGCCACTTTAGACCTCGCCTATTACCCAATCCCGAGACACCACTTTGGATCAAAACTAAATGTTTGGAAGGATTATAAGTTTGGGTTAAAAGATATGAAATGCTCTATGCAGAAGATTTTTTTCAACAAAAACGAAAAAGAAGAAAGGCAGACAGTGAGATAACAGTCAAAAAAAACCAACCAACCAAAAAAAAAACAGACAAGTGACTCATCATATCCTTCATTTGCAGGAACAAGCAGGGGACCCTAAACATAGCATCCCAGTTAGAGAACACCACTCTGGCAAGTTGCCCGGCAGCGGGTGACCTAAGTGAGAGAACAACTGGTTCAGTCAGTGACAAATAATTCTAAATAACTGCTTATCTGTTTCACCCATCAGCCTTTAGTTATTTGGACTGGCTGCAGAACCACCACTGACCTGAGAGGATGATAAAATGGGGATCATTTTCCAAACTATTTATGCGGGTGCACAGCTGTTCACATGTAGAAACTGGCATTCTGACAACCGTCCTCCCTCAATGCAGCTAAGAGCAGATGCAGTGTCTGAAATGTGAATATCTTTAGCCACAGTTAGGGGGTGGTTTTATGAGCAACTTGAGCATGTAGGACAGCGTTTCCCCTGCTCAAGTTGGCAACTGGGAAATTTCACAGGGTTCTATAATATAAAAGTAATCTCTCAGAAAACATATGGACCAATCTTTCGTTAGTGCAGTCACCGTACTAAGTTAAGCACCCAAGTGGCCACATCTCCTCCAGCAGTCGCCCATTCCAGTTCCAAATATGCACTGTGTAAATCTTATACTCCTGCTCAATCAAACTGCAAGAGCTATCTACAGATCTCACCGCGACCTCTCTAACCTCATCTCTATTCCTCTACTCCCCTCCTCTTCTTTGCCCTTCTCTTGCGCCCTATGGAATGCCCGCTCTATCTGTAACAAACTCCCCTATATCCAGGACCTCTTTATCTCGCGTCACCTCCATCTGCTCGCCATAACAGAAACCTGGCTCTGCCCTGATGACTCTGCTTCAGTCGCAGCCCTCTGCCATGGTGGTTATCTTTTTTCACATACTCCTCGCCCTACTGGTCGCGGGGGCGGTGTTGGACTACTTCTCTCTCCCTCCTCCAGATTTCAACCCCTTCTTCCACCTCAATCTCACTGTTTTTCCTCCTTTGAAGTCCACTCTATCCGCCTTTTCTCTCCTCTGCCTCTTCGAATAGCGGTCATTTATCGTCCCCCTGATAAGTCCCTTTCATCCTTTCTCAGTGACTTTGATGCCTGGCTTGCCTTCTTCCATGATCTTTCCTCCCCCTCTCTCATCCTTGGTGACTTTAAGATTCCTGCTAATGATCCTTCCAACTCTTATATTTCCAAGTTACTCGCTTTAACATCCTCCTTTAATCTCCAACTATGCTCCACCTCCCCCACTCATCAAAATGGTCACTGTCTTGAACTCATCTTCTCCTCCAACTGTTCACCCTCTAGTTTCCTTGCCTCTGATCTTCCCCTCTCTGATCACCATCTTATAACTTTCACACTTAAATCTCCTCCCTCCCAGTCCCGTCCTATTATATCTAATTTATCTAGGAATCTTCACGATATTGACCCTTCATCTCTATCCTCCCATGTTTCAAACCTCCTCTCTACTGTGGCACCATCCACGTCTGTCAACGAGGCTGTTTCTTCTTACAACAATACTCTATCCTCTGCCTTAGACACTCTTGCACCTTTGATGACCCGCCTTATAAGGCGCACAAAACCCCAACCTTGGCTGACTTCTAATATCCGCTACCTACGTTCCTGTACCCGCTCCGCCGAATGCCTCTGGCGGAAATCTCGAGCCCTTGCTGATTTCCTACACTTTAAGTTCATGCTGACCTCCTTCCAATCTGCTCTTTTACGCGCCAAACAGGATTATTATATCCAACTGACCAACTCTCTTGGGTCTAACCCTCGACTTCTCTTCACCACATTGAACTCTCTCCTCAAGGTGCCCCCTCCTCCAACTCCTCCTTCATTATCTCCTCAGACCCTTGCTGAATTCTTTCACGACAAGGTTCAAAAGATAAACCTTGAATTCTCTACCTCGCCACCTCTCCCTCCACTAGTCCGTTCCCCTCTCTCTCCTTCCCCTCATTCTTTTTCCTCCTTTCCTGAAGTTACTATTGAGGAAACTACACTTCTCCTTTCTCCCTCAAGATGTACCACCTGTTCCTCTGATCCCATTCCCACCCACCTTCTTAATGCCATCTCACCTGCTCTTATTCCTTTTATCTGTCACATTCTCAACCTCTCACTTTCCACTGCGACTGTCCCTACTGCCTTTAAACATGCTGTGGTCACACCTCTCCTTAAGAAGCCTTCACTCGACCCTACTTGTCCCTCTAATTACCGACCCATCTCCCTCCTCCCTTTTCTCTCCAAATTACTTGAGCGTGCTGTTCACCGCCGCTGCCTTGATTTTCTCTCCTCACATGCTATTCTTGACCCACTACAATCTGGTTTTCGCCCTCTCCACTCAACCGAAACTGCTCTTACTAAAGTCTCCAATGACCTATTACTGGCTAAATCCAGAGGTCTATATTCCATCCTCATTCTTCTTGATCTTTCCGCTGCTTTTGACACTGTCGATCACAGCATACTCCTTGATATCCTGTCCTCACTTGGATTCCAGGGCTCTGTCCTTTCCTGGTTCTCTTCCTACCTCTCCCTCCGCACCTTTAGTGTTCACTCTGGTGGATCCTCTTCTACTTCTATCCCTCTGCCTGTCGGTGTACCTCAGGGTTCTGTTCTTGGTCCCCTCCTCTTTTCTATCTACACTTCTTCCCTTGGTTCATTAATCTCATCCCATGGCTTTTCCTACCATCTCTATGCTGATGACTCCCAAATCTACCTTTCTACCCCTGATATCTCACCTTGCATCCAAACCAAAGTTTCAGCGTGCTTGTCTGACATTGCTGCCTGGATGTCTCAACGCCACCTGAAATTAAATATGACCAAAACCGAGCTTCTCATTTTCCCCCCCAAACCCACCTCCCCGCTCCCCCCGTTTTCTATTTCTGTTGATGGCTCTCTCATTCTCCCTGTCTCCTCAGCTCGAAACCTTGGGGTCATCTTTGACTCTTCTCTCTCCTTCTCTGCTCATATCCAGCAGACCGCCAAGACCTGTCGTTTCTTTCTTTACAACATCCGTAAAATCCGCCCCTTTCTTTCCGAGCACTCTACCAAAACCCTCATCCACACCCTTGTCACCTCTCGTTTAGACTACTGCAATCTGCTTCTTGCTGGCCTCCCACTTAGTCACCTCTCCCCTCTCCAGTCGGTTCAAAACTCTGCTGCCCGTCTCGTCTTCCGCCAGGGTCGCTTTACTCATACTACCCCTCTCCTCAAGTTGCTTCACTGGCTCCCTATCCATTTTCGCATCCTGTTCAAACTTCTTCTACTAACCTATAAATGTACTCACTCTGCTGCTCCCCAGTATCTCTCCACACTCGTCCTTCCCTACACCCCTTCCCATGCACTCCGCTCCATGGATAAATCCTTCTTATCTGTTCCCTTCTCCACTACTGCCAACTCCAGACTTCGCGCCTTCTGTCTCGCTGCACCCTACGCCTGGAATAAACTTCCTGAGCCCCTACGTCTTGCCCCTTCCTTGGCCACCTTTAAATCTAGACTGAAAGCCCACCTCTTTAACATTGCTTTTGACTCGTAACCACTTGTAACCACCTGCCTCCACCTACCCTCCTCCTTCCTGTACACAATAATTGATTTGATTTGCTTACTTTATTTTTTGTCTATTAGATTGTAAGCTCTCTGAGCAGGGACTGTCTTTCTTCTATGTTTGTGCAGCGCTGCGTATGCCTTGTAGCGCTATAGAAATGCTAAATAGTAGTAGTAGTAGTATCTAGCCTTTAAAAAGTTGTCCATAGCCCATTGTTTAGTCTCAATGTATACCCTATAAGTTCTCCCCTGTTTATTGATTAGCAACAAGGCTTTGTAAATCCTGGAGATGGCACCCTTTCCCATCCCCATCATTACCACTTTTATCAACTCCAGCTCTTCCCCTGAGAGGTCTCTCATCCCTTGCCTAACTAGAAAATCTTTTATCTGCAGGTAAAAATCCATAGATGCTATTCCATATTCTTCTCATAATTCATCAAAAGCCACTATTCCACCAATACATACAAGCTGTCCCACAGTAATCAAACAACTTTACTAGCCCACTGCCTAAAAGTGGAATCTATTTGCTCTGGCAAAAAACCTGGGGCAAACTAGATTGAAGTAGCCAGTCATTAAAATGTTTAGCTCTTAGGGGCCCTTTTACTAAGCCACATAAGCATCTACGCACACCCAACGCGTGCCAAAATGCACAAGTTGCTCCATGATTATCACAAACAGTGGTGTGCTGGAGCCGGCTCACACCGGCTCGCAAGAGCTGGTTGTTAAATTTATTGGCATCTTGCGAGCCAGTTGTTCACCGAGTGTGAGCCAGCTCGCTTGCCTCTCCTCCCCCCACCTCGCGAGCTGCAGGCTCCCCCGCTCCGCAGGTCGTCCATCATCTCCTGTCTGCCCTCAGCTCCCCGATGGCCCTCGTTTCCTTCCTGCTGCCGCCCTGCCTTTAAATATTGTATTTTTCCTCAAGTCGCAGCACCGGCATTGAAAGCAGCAGGCTCAGCTCGAGTCTTCCCTCGCATGGTTCCGCCCTCTTCTGATGTATTTCCTGTTTCCGCAAGGGCAGAACCATGCGAGGGAAGGCTTGAGCCAAGCTGAGCCTGCTGCTTTCAATGCCGGCGCCGCGACTCAAGGAAAAATACAATATTTAAAGGCAGGGCGGTGGCAGGAAGGAAACGAGGGCTATCGGGGAGCTGAGGGCAGACAGGAGATGATGGACGACCTGGGGAGTGGGGGATTGGGAATCGGGTGGGGGGCTGGAAGAAGGCAGGAAATGTCTGGCATTGAGTAGGGGAGGGGCTAGAAGGGAGATGGTTGACATGGGCTGCTGGGGGGGAGGCTGGAAGGAGATGGTTAACATGGGTGTATGGAGGGGAGGGCAGGGGGGAGAAGAGGGTTGCTGGACATGGGTGGATGGAGGGGATGGCAGGGGGGAGAGGAGGATTGCTGGACATGGGTGGATGGAGGGGAGGGCAGGGGGGAGAAGAGGGTTGCTGGACATGGGTGGATGGAGGGGATGGCAGGGGAAAGGAGAGTTACTGGACATGAGTGGATGGAGGGGAGGGCATGGGGGAGAGGATGGTTGCTGGACTTGGGTAGATGGAGGGGAGGGGAGAGGAGGGTTGCTGGACATGGGTGGATGGAGGGGAGGGCAGGGGAGAGGAGGGTTGCTGGACATGGATGGAGGAGAGGGAAGGGAGAGAGAAGAAATGCTGGACATGGATGGGGGGGAGGGAAGAGTGAGGAAGGAGATGAGATAAGGGAAAAGGAAGAGAGGAAAAAAACTGCACATGAATGAAGAAAATAGGCAGAAGCTGGATCCACAGAAGCTGGATCCACTGGACAGTGAAGTCTGCGGAGGACCCAGCTTTTAATTATGGATGTAGGGCATGAAATGAAGAAGAAAGGCAGAAAGTAAAGAAATAAATGGAAAGGAAGCCCTGGAAACGAAATTAAGAGTACAGATAACAGCAGAATCAGATACTGGGCCAGCATGATCAGAAAAACAAAGTCACCAGACAACAAAGGTAGAAAAAAATCATGTTATTTTCATTATAGTGTTTGAAATATGTCCACTTTGAGAATCAGGTGCTCAACATTAAAAGTTTGTATTTATTTACTTATTTATGGCATTTTATCCCACTTTAAACATGAATTAGATTGGAACCTGGGATCATTTTAATTTTTTTTCCTGCAGTAATGCATTGCCCCCCCCCCCAGGCTCACTCCCCAGCTATAGCCAGCTCTGCAATTTGGGGGGGAGGATGCAGAGGTGGACAGGGGGGGGGGCACAGAGGTGGACGAGGGAGGGTGCATAGGTGGATCAGGGAGAGAGCCTGTTGTTAAACATTTACCAGCACACCACTGAGCACAAATATCAGTGGGATATTGAACATCCCTAATGGTTGCACATTTGAATTCAAAGTGATCTGCACTATTGATATTTAAACAGGTCATTGGTTTTTTATAAATAATGTGTAGACACTCTAAAAGTCTGCCTTTTACACCCATCTTGCACAAGGTGGCCATCAAAAAGGGTGAAAAGACCCTGTCAAAAACCTTTTCTGCCTCAATCGCCAATATAATTAACTGCTGAACTAGAGTCATGTTAAAAAAAACACAATGTATATTATCTCTGATATGGTGCCCACCAATAAAACCTGTTTGATCAGTGTGAATCAAGGTCAGGAGATAATGCTACAGGCAAGCCGCTAGTATCTTAGTGAATAAATCAGTTCCTAATAAAGAAACTGGCTGATAAGCCTCGTGGTTTTCAGAATTGTTTCCCATCTTTTTAAATACAGAGCCAATTCCCTGAATCAAGTAGCCTTATAAAACTTGGTAGTATACCCATCCAGGCCTGGAGCCTTTCCCTACAGCAACTGTTTTATAGTCCAGAAAGTCTCTTGAATTGTAATGGGTGCATCAAGTCGCTCAACCTCTCCCCCACTAGCTTAGGTAAGGAGACACTATGGGGTCCTTTGACAAAGGCGAGCTAGCGGTTTTAGTGCACGCTAATGATTAGCGCGTGCTAAACACTAGAGATGCCCATAGAAATATATGGGCGTCTCTAATGTTTAGCGCATACTTATTTTTAGAGCGCTAAAAATGCTAGCACACCTTTTCCTCAGAAATATTTCCTCAATTATTACTTTAAAAGGAGTGAAGCCTGTGAAAACTGGGATTACTTTAATCAGAGGGATCTGAATTAGAAACTTAAGTATATGTATTGTTAAATAACTTCTGTTTTTTAAAAGAGAAAGAATGTAATTAGATCTATTATTCCTAACTAATATTGGACAATAAGTATGCTGTCAATGAAATGATTTCACTATACACCGTATTGGCCTTGAAGAAGCCAACCAGATGATCAATGTGGAATAATGAATTAGACGAGTAATATCTGGGGATAATCAGGTTAATACCACTTTTTTTTTCTGTTTACTGTTTAATTGATCTCCTTGTCTTGTTTCACTCTCCCTATTTAGTGGTCTAAGGAAGAGAATAGAATTACCTGACTGAAATAATTCCTATGTATTACTTTCTCTGTATTTCTGGTGAGTTGTTTTATCGCTTGTAAAAATGTAAATGGTTATAAATTTAAAAAATGAAAATTTAAAAAATGCTAGCACACCTTTGTGAAAGGACCCCTACATGAACATGTTTCAGCTTCACTAGTTTGAGCTTCATATTCTGATGATGGTTTAAAAAATACTTAGCAGATGCTTATATCATCTGTTACCAAATGCCCTTGTGAGTCCCTAACTTACAGTGTCAGATTCCAAGCTTGCCTTTTCTTTAATTTAGCTGCCAATAGTCAGCCTGCTTTATTGCCCAGTTCAAAGTACTCCTGCTGTGGCTTTTGAAGGAGAAAATGTATTTCCACTGACTCCAAATCTTTTAATTCTGTTCTTCTTCCCTAATACTCTCTGTTGTTGTTCTGTTTCCAACTTTCTAATATTCTCCTGTAACCCATTAACCCCGTTTTACTACTACTACTACTACTATTTAGCATTTCTATAGCGCTACAAGGCGTACGCAGCGCTGCACAAACATACAAGAAAGACAGTCCCTGCTCAAAGAGCTTACAATCTAATAGACAAAAAATAAAGTAAGCAAATCAAATCAATTAATGTGAACGGGAAGGAAGAGAGGAGGGTAGGTGGAGGCGAGTGGTTACAAGTGGTTACCAGTCAAAAGCAATGTTAAAGAGGTGGGCTTTCAGTCTAGATTTAAAGGTTTTGTCTTTGTTTCTTCCTTTAAGTGCCTAGAGCAATACATTTCTCTCTCACAAATGCTATAAAGCTTTCCTACAAGATTACTGGATTAATTGCCCCATTATTCTCCAAATCAAAATATTCTTTCACATCACATTCTAACTGTTGATAGGTTTGGGGATCTGTTCAAAGGCTCTCATTCAAGCACCAATAATGATGTCCCCCTGTTGCTTTCTGAGCAGCCATACTGAAGCAGACAGGTGCATGGTCAGACCCTACTTTAGGCTCAATAGTTGAGTTTTGCACCTTCCAAATCACAGAGCTCTCCAGCAGCCAAAAATCTATGCTTGATAACGTCCGATGTACTGAAGAGTAGTATGTGTAATCTCTCATTGTGGGGCTCTGCAATCTCCAGATGTCCACCAGCAAACAACATTCTAAACATTTGCACAGCTGAACCCTATCAGTCTTGGCAGAATTCCCCTTTAGGATAAAATTGTCTAGCTGGGGGTCTAGCATTAAATTAAAGTCACCACTCACTACCAGAATTTCTTCCCCAAATCCCAACAGTTTTTGTCTTACGTGATTATAGAATTTCCTCTGGACTTGGTTAGGAGCATAAACATTAAGGAGGGCATACAGCTGCCTATGTAGTTCTACTTTTAGCAAAATGACCTCCCTTCCTTATCCTTATTTATTGTTTTTACTACACAGCCCATCGACACTGCAATTATTATGCCAACCCCATTTGTTTTTCCTTGAACTTGTTAGAAGCTAAAAAGATATGTAGGAAATGTTTATGGGCCAGTAGGTTCTCAAAAATTGGTAAGAAATGTGATGCCTGAACAAAACCCACATCAATCTGCAAACAAAACACATCTTTAAAAAACGGCCTCTGTTTCTGGGGTGAGTTCAGGCCCTGTACATTCACAGTAGCAAACTTTAGATTCTGCCTACTAGACATCATATACATCTCTTATACAACTCCATTCATTCATACCCAGCCCATCACATTCACTCCATATACACACCCCTTTCCTCTTTGTATCCCAATGCCATATCTATTCTACTCTAACTCTCTCTTCTCTATCATTCTCCTCCCATTCCCCTTTCCCTCTCTCCTGCCCCATCTTCCCCTAATCTCCTACTTCCCCTTCCCACCCACCCCTTTCCCATGCTGTCAGCCTTCTCTCCTTTTCTGCGACTGGTCCGAATTACTCTGTAGTCTCCTCTGGCTCGGTTCTACTCGTTTCTATCTGGCTCCCATGACTCCTTCTTTCCCCTAATCTTAATTACCAATTAAGCCACTTACTTTGTGCATGGTTCTTGAATCCGTGTACAGAATGTAGCACCCTATACAGAATTCCCCATCTTGTGTCTTTTATTCTGTACCATGAAAGTCAAGCCAAAAGGAAACAGCCACTTATAATGAATATTATGACCCACAAGGCATTTAATGATTGGCTTTAAGTCTCTCCTCTTTTGCAGGGTAGTAGAAGAAACAGATCAGCAAAAATCTCAGCCTTCAGTTCTTTCCACTCTATTGTGCCAAGCTTCCATGCAGCCTGCAAGATTTGCTATTTTACAGGGTAGTGCAGGTGGCAGGCCAAAATGTCCTATTAGTTTGCTGTGGGCCAAATGTTCTATGTGTGCACTCAATTTCCAGATGTGGGAGATTCCCCGGTGCACCTGACTGAAGCCGAGTTGATGATAGATTTTTGTTTTCAGCTCTGTAACATTTTTCTCCACTGCTGATTTTCTCCACACTTCAGAATTGTAAATTATTCCTATGAGATCAATTCTCATAATCTTCTAACATTTCCTCCTACTGTACTTCCAACTCTGTGCATTGCTGCTGCAAGCGTAAAAGTTCATTATTTGTGATTTATCACTTTTTCCTGAAAGTTCTGCAAATGCAGGCCCATGTCATCTAAGCCTGTTCTTAACTCCACAACCATTTGAATTTCATCTTTACTGGTTGTGATGGCTGTTTTGATTTCTTCCATCCAGATGTGCATTTCAGTTCCAGTAATTGTCCTTTCTGCTATCACTGGGTCAGGGGTTAGAGCAACCGCCTCTGTTCTGTCACACGACTCCACACCACCTGAAGAGGATGCCAACTTGCCCTCCTCGCATCCACCGGATTACACACTGGAACGTATTAATTCCTTATATCTCCCCCTTTGCCTTATTCTGGCATCACCAGAGATTTTGACTACACTCCTGTGGCAACTTCTTCCATCCATGCAGGAATCTCACGGGTTCTGCAGGATTCCCACAAATCCCCATTCCTGTGCAGCTCTCTAATGCACTTACCTTATGATTTAGTCATTTCAATAATCAGGAGACAGTCAACTCTGACATGAGTCATGTTTCACATTTTGCGTGAGGGAAGTCTTCATGTACATATAAGAAATTCTTTCATTCAAAGTAATGTTTCTCCAGTCTACACAAAATAGGCACCATTTTAGATTTTGTTTTTTGGAGCCCTATTATGAAATTAAGCCCTGAGAGGGTAATTTTATAACAAGATAGAGCCTATCCAGCTTATTTTCGAAGGAGAAGGGTGCCCATCTTCCGACACAAATCGGGAGATGGGCGTCCTTCTCCTAAGGGTGCCCAAATCGGCATAATCGAAAGCCGATTTTGTCCGTCCTCAACTGCTTTCCGTCGCAGGGACGGCCAAAGTTCAAGGGGGTGTATCGGTAGTGTACCGAAGGTGGGACGGGGGCGTGGTTAACAGATGGGCGTCCTCGGCCGATAATGGAAAAAAGAAGGGCGTCCCTAATGAGCATTTGGCCGACTTTACTTGGTCCCTTTTTGTTCATGACCAAGCCTCGAAAAGGTGCCTGAACTGGCCAGATGACCACCGGAGGGATTCGGGGATCTCCTCCCCTTACTCCCCCAGTGGTCACCAACCTCCTCCCACCCAAAAAAACTAATTAAAAACATTTTTTTCCAGCCTCTATGCCAGCCTCAAATGTCATACCCAGCTCCATCACAGCAGTATGCAGGTCCCTGGAGCAGTTTTTAGTGGGTACTGCAGTGCACTTCAGGCAGGCGGACCCAGGCCCCCCACCACCACCTGTTACATTTGTGGTGGTAAATGGGAGCCCTCCAAAACCCACCCAAAACCCACTGTACCCACATCTAGGTGCCACCCATTACCCTTTAAGGGCTATGGTAGTGTTGTACAGTTGTGGGTAGTCAGTTTTGGGGGGGGGGGGTTGGGGGGGCTCAGCACCCAAGGTCAGGGAGCTATGCGCCTGAGATCAATTTGTGAAGTCCACTGCAGTGCCCCCTAGGTGTCCTGGCATGTGAGAGGGGACCAGTGCACTACGAATGCTGGCTCCTCCCACGACCAGATGGCTTGAAATTGGTCGTTTTTGAGATGGCTGTCCTCGGTTTCCATTATCCGCCTAAACCGAGGTCGGCCATCTCTAAGGTCGGCGATCTCAACATTTAGGTCGACCTAAATGTTGAGATTTGGCCGTCCCCGACCGTATTATCGAAACAAAAGATGGATGCCCATCTTGTTTCGATAATACGGGATGCCCCGCCCCTTCGCCGGGGCGCCCTTAAAGATGGACGCCCAGTTCGATTATGCCCCTCCACGTTATCTCAGGTTTCCAAAGGCTACATATACACTTTTATAAAATAGGCAACCAGAGCCAGCCTCAATAACATGCAAATTCATATGCACAAATTTTCACCTGCTCCAATGACAATGTAAATGCATGTGTACACCTATATGCATATATCAACATAGGGGGTCAATTCAAGAAAGGTCACCTAAAGTTATGCAGCTTACATTTTGTGCATTAAGTAATTAAGTATGTAATTGCCATTATAGAATACTAGCATAAATTGGAATTTATGCACGACCATTTAGCCATGTCTAAATGCATGACTAAATACGGACTTTGTGCATGTAAGTGACAGTATTCTATAAAGTCCATGCTAGAATAGTCGGAACACCCAAGATCCGCCCATACCCCTCCCACAACAACGCCCCCTGGGCAGTTATACACCACACAATTTATACATATACTTTATAGAATAGGGTTATAACTCGTATGCATAACTACAAATTAGTGCCAATTAGAGCTCGTTAAGGTCAATTATTGATAGTTATCACTCATCAAGAGCTAATTAAGTAATTAAGTTACGCGTGTAAGTGGTACTGTTCTATAACTATGTGCGCAATTGCACTGCATAACTGTGAACGCCATTTATAGAATTAAAGGGCTAGTTTATAAAATATGTATATACATCTTAACTCCATCTCTTCTCTGCCCATGCTGCTTCCAATCTCAAAATGGCTGCTGGAAACTCCAGTGACAGTCTTGGAGCATTGCCATTGGAAGTCTTAGAAGCCTTCTTGACCTGGAACAGGCTGTGCACAGGAGCAAGTGAGGACTCTTTTGTGCCCACTACCCACCATCGACAAGGTAGGCCCGGGAGGGGGCTGCCACCTGGGGTGTGGGCTTGGGAAGGGGCTGCTGCTAGGGTGGGGAATCGGAAAAGGGGCTGCCGCCAAGGAGAGGAAAGCTCTTTTGGCATAGGCGTAGACTGGGGGGGGGCGAGGGGGGGCAATGCCCCCCCAAACGACGCGAGGCGCCGCCGCGCCATTAGTTTAAAAAAAAAAAAAAAAAACCACATGCAGGCAGGCACGCGCTCCTCTCGGTCCGCTTGGCTTCCCTGCCCTCTCTGTCTGCGTCCCGCCCGAAAGGAAATGACGTCAGAGGAAGGCGGGACGCAGACAGAGAGGGCAGGGAAGCCAAGCGGACCGAGAGGAGCGTGTCCGTCTACCCCTCTCTCTTCCTCCCTCCCTCCGGCGCAGGCAGCAGTCTTCCAGCGTTCCTGGCAGCGGTAGCGTTGTACACGCTGCCTTCGGCTCTGCCCCAAAGCCTTCTCTTCAAGTTCCTGTTCCCGCATAGGTGGGAACAGGAACTTGAAGAGAAGGCTTCCGGGGCAGACCGAAGGCAGCGTGTACATCGCTACCGCTGCCAGGAACGCTGAAAAAGCTGAAGACTGTTGCCTGCGCCGGAGGGAGGAAGAGAGGGGGTAAACGGAGTCACGATCTTGGACCTCGCGGGGGGGGGGCAGTAGAAGATGGATGGGACTGGGAGGGGTGGGAAGCAGAGGGAAGGAGCAAGAGATGGATGGGACTGGGAGGGGTGGGAAGCAGAGGGAAGGAGCAAGAAATGAATGGGCCTGGGAGGGGTGGGAAGCAGAGGGAAGGAGCAGGAGATGAATGGGACTGGGAGGGGTGGGAAGCAGAGGGAAGGAGCAGGAGATGAATGGGACTGGGAGGGGTGGGAAGCAGAGGGTAGGAGCAAGAGATGGATGGGACTGGGAGGGGTGGGAAGCAGAGGGAAGGAGCAGGAGATGGATGGGACTGGGAAGGGTGGGAAGCAGAGGGAAGGAGCAGGAGATGGATGGGACTGGGAGGGGTGGGAAGCAGAGGGTAGGAGCAAGAGATGGATGGGACTGGGAGGGGTGGGAAGCAGAGGGAAGGAGCAGGAGATGAATGGGACTGGGAGGGGTGGGAAGCAGAGGGTAGGAGCAAGAGATGGATGGGACTGGGAGGGGTGGGAAGCAGAGGGAAGGAGCAGGAGATGAATGGGACTGGGAGGGGTGGGAAGCAGAGGGAAGGAGCAAGAGATGGATGGGACTGGGAGGGGTGGGAAGCAGAGGGAAGAAGCAGGAGATGGATGGGACTGGGAGGGGTGGGGAGCAGAGGGATGGACCAGGAGATGGATGGGATTGGGAGAGGTCAGGCACGGCAGAGGGAAGGAGCAGAAGATGGATGGGACGGAGGGATGGTGAGCAGAGGGAAGGAACAGAAGATGGATGGAACTGGGAGGGTTGGGGAGCAGAGGGAAGGAGCAAGAGATGGATGGGACTGGGAGGGTGGGGAGCAGAGGGAAGCCTACTGGAAAGAAGACACTGCATAAAACAGAAGACACTGGGATCAAAGCGAATAGAAAAACTAAATGATCAGACAACAAAGGTAAATAAAAGTATTTTATTCATAATTTATTAATTGAAATGTGTCAGCTTTTTGAAATATGCATCTGTGATATTTTGCCTGTAAATTTCATTTCCTTCCTCCATATTAGCATATTCATTTGCATATTTATATATGCAAATGATATGCTAATATGCTCCGCCCACTCTTTGCCCCCCCAAATGAAACAGTCAAACTACGCCTATGTCTTTTGGTCAAGTGGGGAGGAGGGCGTGGGGGCTGTTGAGGGGGGGGAGAAGTTTCAGTTTCTGCCAAAATCGAGCAGTCAATTTCGGTCACAGATTTGGTTTCGGCAGAGACCAAAGATCCTGATTTTGGTTGGGCTCTAATTTACACCTTATAAATTTGAATTATCAAGAACTCTTCTCCTAGGCTGCCATTGGGCAGGGTTACCTCACCAGCTTCTCTGTTCTATTCATTTTTTTTTAACACTTGCCCCCTGAACACCTGCACGCGGTCCACATAAAAGTACACACATACAGTAGGTATGTGTTCTTTCTATGCATCTATTTGACTGTGCAATTTTATAAAAGGCCTTTTCTACATGTAAAATACACATCAGTAAATGAAAGCCTTATGTCATAATCCACTCTGTATAACTGTATTGAAACAATAATACACAAGAGTAAATGATTATTTATGTATCCTATCAAAAATTAGACTTTTACAAAAATAAATATAGTTTACTAAAATAATAGTGATCATAAAATAAAGTTTACTTACTTTCCACAAGCCATGTGATGGAAGCGAGGCATTGTCCAGCCCAGCACAAGGATACCATACATATGTGCAAGGTGTTTCTTGGCTAACTCTGTCTGAAATACGACGTCTGCCATTTCTTTTCTATCAGTTGCACTGCATTTCCTGTATGAAATGAAACATAATTGAACAATAATGCTATTGTATTGGGTAGCTTTTATAGTAATACATAGCAGGGTAAATTTTCAAAGGTTTAATTTTGAGCTATGCAGGTCAAAACAGGGGGCCAGATTTTCAGCAATGGCAGTCAGCCTACTCGTAACCCCAGCTGCAGCATTTACATTAATATATATATTTAATGCTGTTATATGTATTTGCCACTGATCTTAGACACCACTGCCCATTTAAACTCTCTGTATAGCAGCTGAATATTGCCTGTATATATGGATAGTTTTGCGTTGCTTCCCTAACTCTGCCCCTCCACTATACAGATACCTCCTAATTCTGTAATCTTAGCATCTATATATAAGCACTATTTGCGCACTGAGATTATAAAATATTAGCACTTACCCGCATGAAAAAGTAATATGCAAACATTCCAGGCAATTATAAGCCAACAAATTATGCAGAATAATATTTCCAGTATTCTGGAAATATACGCAGGTACTTTAACTCTTGATTCTCATCAGCCCTAGCTCCCTAGTCAAGTATCTTCCTCTTGGTCATGTGAAAAGTGGTGTTCAACAGCACTGTAACAGAAATTCTGAGGTTATTAGTTTGGTTTTTTTTTTTGGGGGGGGGGGGGGGGTCGATTACCAACTGGGTACCAGGCTTCAGATCTTTAGCTTTTAGTTTATTGTTGAATCAGGACCAGTCCAAGAGTATCTGACATCTAGGCAAACCTTTGGTCATGTGTGTCCATTCCCCTGCAGGATGACTCAAGGCTCTGCCTCCCCCAAGGTGTCCAACATCTCTCATAGTAACATAGTAGATGACGACAGAGAAAGACCTGCACGGTCCATCCAGTCTGCCCAACAAGATAAACTCATATGTGCTACTTTTTGTGTATACCTGACCTTGATTTGTATCTAAATATCAAAACAGAGCTCTCGGAATATCTTGATTTGTATCTGCCATTTTTCCGGGCACAGACCATAGAAGTCTGCCCAGCACTAGCCCCGCCTCCCAACCACTAGCCCCGCCTCCCCCACCGGCTCTGCCACCCAATCTCCGCTAAGCTTCTGAGGATCCTTCTCTTCCCTATCTCCCCCCTCCCACCCCTGCACGAGTGGATCAGCACCTCCTCCTCCCTTCCTCCTGCCAAGCTAATCCTCATCTCTGGGTGGCAGAGGCTACTGCACCACTGCAAATTACCACCTAGGCAGGGCCAATCCAAGGTAATCTGTCTCCCTAGGCGAACCTTCAGCCACGTATACCCCTCTCCTGGGACAGCTCGAGGCCCTACCCCATATACTGTAACACTGCCCCCCCATAGTCCAGCATCTTGCCTTCCCTGCCCTCCCCACTCAGCATCTCCTTTTTCTGTCCTGTGACTAGCATTTCTCCCCTCTGCCGTATCTTCCCCCCAGCCCAAGCCGCAAAAAGATGCAGCGTAAGCACAGGGCTTTTTTAAACAAAGGCTCACACTCAAGCACTGCTGCATTTATTTATTTGTTACATTTATATCCCACATTTTCCCACCTATTTGTAGGCTCAATGTGACTTACATAGTACCGGAGAGGCGTTACAGACTCCGGTGTAAACAAATACAAAGTGATGTTGTGGTAAGATAAAGTTCATGTGGCACAGCCACACTAGGGAATCGGACAGCGGAAGAGTTGTGTTATGTCCATTACGTTCTTTAGTTTTGTTGAGTTGCAGAGATCAGGCATTTATGTTGGATTGGTAGGGTATGCCTTTTTAAACAGGTTAGTTTTTAGTGTTTTCCGGAAGTTTAGGTGGCCGTTCATAGTTTTCAAGTCTTTTGGTAATGCGTTCCACAGTTGTGTGCTTATGTAGGAAAAACTGGACGCGTAAGTTGATTTATATTTGAGTCCTTTGCAGCTTGGGTAGTGCAGATTTAGTTACATTCGTGTTGATTCGGATGTGTTTCTAGTTGGTAGGTCGATCAAGTCTGTCACATATCCCGGAGCTTCACTGTAGATAATTTTGTGAACCAGAGTGCAGATTTTGAAAGCAATGCGTTCTTTGATTGGGAGTCAGTGTAGTTTTTTTGCGAAGGGGTTTTGCACTTTCAAATTGCGTTTTTCCGAAGATAAGCCTAGCTGCCGTGTTTTAAGCGGTCTGAAGTTTCTGTAAAGTTTGTTCTTTGCATTACACATAAATTCCATTGCAGTAGTCTACGTGGCTTAGTACCATTGATT
Source organism: Microcaecilia unicolor (assembly GCF_901765095.1). Classification (NCBI taxonomy): domain Eukaryota; kingdom Metazoa; phylum Chordata; class Amphibia; order Gymnophiona; family Siphonopidae; genus Microcaecilia; species Microcaecilia unicolor. The sequence continues at coordinate 181,277,015 of NC_044039.1, read as the reverse complement.
GTATCAGGTTGCGAAATGTCACTCTCTCTCTCCTACTTCTTGACAGAGACAGAGCATGAGACAGGGCAGTGCATAAGCACAGGTCTGTGTTTAAAGGCACTACACCAGTGCTGAGTCTACTTGTGACATGGGCCAAGGAACAGGTAGGGCAACAGCAGCAAGGCAGAGGAAAGAAATGCTGGTCACTTGAAAGATGAGGGCGGGAAGAGGAGGGGAGATGCTACTTGCGATCTGCCTAGTTGCAGGGTTGGCCCTGCACCTAGGTCTGCCTCATCAAACAAGATCCAGCATGCTGGCATGGGCCTTGAGCACATGTACATCCTCAAGATCTTCTGCATCTACCCCTTCAAACTTCCTGTTTTGGAAGGGATGAGACACACAGGTTTTGAGTGTGAATCTCATTTTTCAATGACTGCCAAATTGTGCTTTAAACCTAGTGCTATGCTTCTCAACCCTCTCCTGGGGACACACCCAGCAAGTCAGGTTTTCAGGCTCTCACAATAAATATGCATGAAATAAATTTGCATATATTGGAGATTTATTTTATGTAAATCTATCTTATGCATATTCATTATAGTAATCCTGAAAACCTGACTGGCTAAGTCTGCCTCCAGGAGAGGTCTGAGAAGCACCGGCCTAGTAGTCAGGCACTTCTTGCATTGAGTTACCAAACATGTTTGATTCATATTATCTGTAATAACTGTAACTAATGATTTGAGCAGGGCCATAATTTCAATTCCACTTCCACTCCTTCAGATCTTGGGCAAGTCACTTAACCCTCCATTGTCTCAAGTACAAACCTAGATTATAAACACTGAACGTGAATTTAACTTGTCCTGAGCTATTACTGAGAAAGTGTGAGCCAAATCCAAATCCAAAATCCAGTACCAGGCACATGGTGAAGTAAACCAAACAAAATAGAGGCTAGAGTCTGCAGACCAAAAAAGGTAGTAGCAGAAAGCAGACCCAGGTCTGTATAAATATAAAGGTTTTATTTTGGAACATAAAACATATATTAAAAACAGAGACCCAATATGGCCATGTTTCACTCCACAAAGGGCCGCATCAGAGGGTTAGTTCAAAGTAGTCAGTAAAGGAGTCAGCAAGGATTATGCCAACCAAATTACCAAACTACTTCATAAAACCGAATTCCACAATTCCGATAGAGTTCAGGGCTACAGATTCAGTGGGAAAGAGGAACCCGAATTATAGCTAAGTAATGCAAGGTTTCACGTTAGGAGTCACGGATCAAGAAAGGGATCTAGGTGCCGTCATTGATGATACGTTGAAACCTTCTGCTCAGTGTGCAGCGGTGGCTAAGAAAGCAAATAGAATGTTAGGTATTATTAGGAAAGGAATGGAAAACAAAAATGAGGATGTTATAATGCCCTTGTATCGCTCCATGGTGCGACCACACCTCGAATATTGTGTTAAATTCTGGTCGCTGCATCTCAAAAAACGTATAGTGGAATTAGAAAAGGTGCAGAAAAGGGCGAGAAAAATGATAAAGGGGATGGGATGACTTCCCTATGAGGAAAGGCTAAAGCGGTTAGGGCTCCTCAGCTTGGAGAAAAGACGGCTGAGGGGAGATATGATAGAGGTCTATAAAATAATGAGTGGAGTAGAAAGGGTAGACGTGAAGCGTCCGTTTACACTTTCCAAAATTACTAGGACTAGGGGGCATTCCATGAAGCTACAAAGTAGTACATTTAAAATGAATCAGATAAAATGTTTCTTCACTCAACATGCAATTAAACTCTGGAATTCATTGCCAGAGAATGTGGTAAAGGCGGTTAGCTTAATGGGGTTTTTAAAAGGTTTGGACGGCTTCCTAAAGGAAAAGTCCATAGACCATTATTAAAATGGACTTGGGGGAAATCCACTGCTTATTTCTGGGATAAGCAGCATAAAATGTTTTGTACTTTTTGGGGATCTTGCCAGATATTTGTGACCTGGATTGGCTACTCTTGGAAACAGGATGCTGGGCTTGATCGACCTTTGGTCTGTCCCAGTATGGCAATACTTATGTACTTATGCTTTCAGAAAACACTTCACCGGGTCTGTTGCCCTGAACTCCATGTAAAGTAAGTGAAAAGAATGTGTGCGTACTTGCTCTAACCCTGGCCTCAGGCCCATCCTTGTTTCTATGGCGAACTGCTGAATATTTCCAGCTATTTATATTTTGGAAAGGTCACGGAGGCTTACTTTCACAAATAATTTGTAGATCGTGGAATAAGAATAAACTTCTCTCTTAGAAACCTGAATTGTTTAGTCTTGTTTCAAAACATATTTGCCCTGCTGGTATGTGAATTTTATACCATTCCAGGCATTCTTGTCAGAAGCGTGGGTGCTATGTAGTGGTCTTTGATGGTTTCCAAGTACAAAGCTGCCTGGAAAATTGTTCCATATATTCCATTATTAAAAACAATGAAGTCTGTTTTGTACTTACGCCATGATGGACTTGGGTTTTTGCTCCAGTGAGGTTTTATTCAAATAACAGGATAGGTAGAAAAGCAACGCCATGAGGAAATCATCAAGATGCTGACTCCTTGTGGGAATAATAATGGTTATCATTAAAATATTATAAACAGATTATTTCAGCTATATATATATTTATTTATTCATAGATCAAGTCACCTAAATGGGATCTCAACATGTTCAATAATCGCAAATTGGTGGGAAAATGTGAGATACAAATGCTACAAGTAAATCAGTGCAATTGGGAAACATACAAAAAGCTATTTTTTTTGGCTTAAAAAAAATAACTCCATACCTATCCAATGTTATTTCAAATGAATTAAACATTCACATTAGAATGTGTATGATAGAAGAATCCTGCATATATCAGCATAGTAACGTAGAGGCGTATTTTCAAAGCACTTACAAAAAATAACTCCATACCTATCCAATGTTATTTCAAATGAATTAAACATTCACATTAGAATGTGTATGATAGAAGAATCCTGCATATATCAGCATAGTAACGTAGAGGCGTATTTTCAAAGCACTTACACTTACAAAGTTACATGAAGGCATATTTTCAAAGCCCTTAGACTTAAAAAGTTACATAGGCTCTTCAGCTTGGAAAAGAGATGGCTGAGTGGGGATATGATTGAGGTCTACAAACTCCTGAGTGGTGTAGAGCGGGTGGAGGTGAATCGATCTTTCACTCATTCAAAAAGTACAAAGACCAGGGGACACTATGAAATCGCAAGGAAATGCTTTTAAAACAAAGAGGAGGAAATATTTTTTTCACTCAAAGAATAGTTAAGCTCTGGAACTCATTGCCAGAGGCTGTGGTAATGACGGTTAGCATATCTGGGTTTAAAAAAGGTTTATTTTATTTTTTATTACATTTGTACCCTGTGCTTTCCCACTCATGGCAGGCTCAATGTGGCAATGGAGGGTTAAGTGACTTGCCCAGAGTCACAAGGAGCTGCCTGTGCCTGAAGTGGGAATTGAACTCAGTTCCTCAGGACCAAAGTCCACCATCATAACCACTAGGCCACTCCTCCACTCCTGTAGAAAAAGTCCATAGTCTGTTATTGAGAGGGACAAGGGGAAGCCACTGCTTGCCCTGGGATTGGTAGCATGGAATGGTGCTACTGATTGGGTTTTTGCCAGGTACTTGAGACCTGGATTGGCCACTGCTGGAAGCAGGATACTGAGCTACATGGACCATTGGTCTGACCCAGTATGGCTATTCTTATGTTCCTATGTTACAGCCAGTTCTATTAGAACAGCAAGCAGGTCCCTGGAGTAGTATAGTGATGGGTGCAGTCAGTGGTGTGCTGGAGCGGGCTCTCACAGGCTCTCGAGAGCCGTTTGTTAAGTTTTTAAGAATTTTGGGAGCCGGTTGTTAAAGTAGGCCTCCCCATGGCTACTTTAACAACTGACTTCCAAAATGTGGGCTTGGGCCCCCTCCTGAATTCTCTTTTACTTTGCTAGCAGTGATGCTGGCCCCACCAGCCAAGTAAATAGACTGCTGCTGCTCCCTGCACCTTGTTTCTGACTCTGAGCATCAGGCTGGGACTTTTCATGCAAGTGCAAGAAGGTTCCATCATGCTGCTCAGAGCCAGAACCAAGCAGCAGAGAATGGTGGCAGTCCATTTATTGGCTGGTGGGGCTCAGCAAAGGTATGCCTAGCGTGTCTGCACAAGGGAGGGGAGAGAGAGGCATATATTCAGGGCCGGCTATGCCCGGAGAGAGAGCCCGTTGTTAAAAATTTACCAGCACACCACTGGGTGCAGTGCACTATAGAGAGGAGGACTCAGGCCCATATCCCACTACCTGCTACACTTGTGGTATAAAGTGTGAGCTTTCTAAAACTCAACAGAAACCTACTGTACCCACATATAGGTGACCCCGTCGCCTTTAAGTACTATTGTAGTGGTGTACAGTTGGGGGCGGTGGCCTTTGGATGGGTTTTGGAGGGCTCACAGACAAGATAAGGGAGCAATGGTGAGATGTGTACCAAGGAGCTTTTATATGAGGTCCAAAGCAATGCCCCATTGCTCTCCAGGGATGCCTTTGTGGCCAGTCTACTAAGAATGTTGGCTCCTCCTACATCCCAATGGCTTGATTTTCTGCGTTTTTCACTTAGACTTTTTCTTTTTTTTGTTGTTTTTTTCGAAAATGGACCAAAAAGATAAATGCACAGAGCACAAAAATATCTTGCATGTGGCCATTTTCAGAAAAAAAAAGACATTTTGTTTTGAAAATGGCTGTATTTCCTATTCTGATTCGGGACATTTGGCGCAAAATGTCCAAAGTCCGACTTAGACATCATATCAAAAATGCCCCTCCACATGTTTATCCCATATGTTTTTGAATTCTATCACTGTTTTTAAGAATATAAGAACATAAGAATAGCCATACTGGGTCAGACCAATGGTCCATCTAGCCCAGTATCCTGTTCCTAATAGTAGCCAATCCAGGTCACAAGTACCTGACAGAAACACAAATAGTAGCAAAATTCCATGCTACCAATCCCATGGTAAGCAGTGGCTTCCCTATGTCTGTCTCAATAGAAGTCTATGGATTTTTTTTTTCTCCAGGGACTTGTCCAAATCTTTTTTAACCCCAGATACGCTAATCACTGTTAATGCATCCTCCAGCAAAAAGTTCCAGAGCTTAACTATTCATTGAGTGAAAAAATATTTCCTCCTATTTGTTTTTAAAAGTATTTCCATGTAACCACATTGAGTGTCCCCTAGTCTTTGTACTTTTGAAAGAGTAAAAAATCGATTCACTTCTACTCGTTCTACACCATTCAGGATTTTGTACACCTCAATCATATCTTCCCTCAGCCATCTCTTTTCCAAGCTGAAGAACCCTAACCTCTTTAGCCTTTCCTCATATGAGGCATTCCATCCCCTTTATAATTTTGTTCGCTTTTCTTTGAACCTTTTCTAATTTCGCTATATCTTTTTTTAGATATGGCAACCAAAACTGAATGCAATACTCAAGGTGAGGTCACACCGTGGAGCTATACAGAGGCATTATAACATTCTTGGTCTTATTTTGCATCCCTTTCCTAATAATTCCTAGAATCCTGTTTGCTTTTTTGGCCACCGTTGCACACCGTCTCCACTTCTTCTCCATCTCCATGAAAAAGTACTTGCTGACATTATGCCTAAGTCTACCACCCTGTAATCTCAATTCATGTCGGTCTGCTCCTGCTTTCAAGTATTTACACATCTGTATCATATCCCTCCTTTCTTCTAGGGCATGCATATTCAGGTCAAGTTTCTTATCTACGTCTTTTGATGCAAACCCCATACCATTTTTGTCACTGAGGGGAAAATCAACTGCTTGGAAGGCAATGCGGCAGACTGTAAAGAAGAGCAGTGCTGAAGGAAGATTTCTTCTGCTGGCAGAGCCCCTCACCAGCCTGCTGTGTCTGCTCCTCTGGGTCCTCCCCAGCCTCCAAGGGGGCCGGGTGCTGGAGTTTTCTCTCTCCTGCTCCTGTCGGGACACAATCACCCAGATCCCGTCAGGAGCAGGAGAGAGAGAGAGAGACCCTGATGCTGGGCTGCCCTTGGAGGCCCATGGAATTTTGCCCCCCCCCCCCCCTGCCCCTCTCTCAGCGGCCCTGATCATTGATGAATCCAAAGTTTGCTGCTAGAGAGCAAATGCATCTTTTCTCAAGACTAATAAATAGCTATGTGCTTGTTGAACTCAGTCTACTAATAAATATCTTTTTCAAATGTTTTTCACACCAACCCAGACCTTGTTCTGGTCTGGGACACCCAGCATTTTGCATACCAGAGTGCAGAAGTGCAGAGAGTTAGTGTATCCTGCTGGTTGTTGAAGGATCCCCAGGGTTATAGGGTCCAGAGGACCAGTTGTGCATATAGAGGTCATCCACTCTGGAAATATTTCCCTACTCTATCATTCTCCATCATCATGGAGTCTGTAATTGTCTTTTCATGTGGTAACAGTCTCTGGCATGCTGGTTTGGCACCTGCTATTTGCATTGTGTGTGTCATTTGGTCTAGTTTTAAAAGAGTGCCTGTTTCTTCCTGAACTTTTCTGATACTCAGCAGAATCAAAACAGCTGGGGATGAACTGACCTGAAGGTGTAGAAACTAATAACAAATGAAAGATCATATAAACAAGTTAAAATATTTCACAATTACATCCCTACAAATGATGGCAAAACGGTTCGTCATCACAACAGAAGACTCCTAGGATATTCTGTATTCATGCAGCGGAGCCTTAACACTGAATTCTGTTTGTGACTACCGTTTAGTAATTGTACATTTATAAAGCGCTAAATGCACCTGCTAATTTAAAGGAACAGTTTTAAGAGTACATTCCAAAAAGGTTTACCTGATAATTGCTGAAAAGGAAGGTAATTCCTGTACTGCATGTTGATTTAACAGACTCAGTGCTACCTCTAGAAATGTATAAAATAAGAAAGAGACAAAATGGCTGAAAAAATAATTCCATGTAGGTAACAAAAAAAAACTGTAGTACTATTTATGAAACTGAATAGCTATATCTACTTACGTTTAACATCATCTAAGGTAACAGACCCATCTTGATCTCGTTTACTAACAGATCTGGTTGATTTTGGAGTCAGCCCACTAAATGTTCCATCTGATGGTTTTGCAGGACCTAATGTTTTGAGAATGACCATGCTTGATTTAACTCCTGCATGTAGCTTACTCTCCGCACTGAAAGAAAAAGCAGTTCAGTATTTCATATAAGTTATATTTAGGAACTTAACATGTAAAACTAATAGGGACTAATATTTAAATGGAAATAACTGAGAAGGACAAGCTCCTATCCAGTTATCTCCTGCTGACCGGGTCCTACCTGGATTTTCAGCAGCACATAATCAGATAAACATTGTCCTGGCCTTCGAAAGGTAGTCAAAATATGTATTTAGTCCAATAAAAAAGATATATTTTCTTTTTTTAAATTTTTATTTCTATTTATTACCTTTAAAATGGACTGACATAGCAACCAACCCAGTGGCGTCACGAAGGCAGCTGACACCCGGGGTGGGTCGCTGCTGCGCACCCCCCCCCCCAGGTGCAGTGCGGCGCACCCTCCCCCCTCCGGAGCGCACCCCCCCCCCCCCCGAGAACATACCTGGAAGGCGATGAGGGGCGGGAGAGCCAATCCGCCGAGTGCACGCTGCTGGGGGGTGTCGGCGCCTTGCTGGTTCCCTGCTCTCTCTGCCCCGGAACATTTTGTTCCGGGGCAGAGAGAGCAAGGAACCAGCAAGGCGCCGACACCCCCCAGCGGCGTGCACCTGGGGCGGACCGCCCCACCGCCCCCCCCCCCCCCCTCCTTCCTACGCCACTGAACCAACCTGCTGCGAATCCAGGCAGACCACCACTGCACTATCTGGATAATGCCAGGGCAGAGTCAGAGAGGAGCCAGGACTTACCCAATTTTCCATCTGGTAACCAGGTAAGTCCCAGATAAAGTTAGAACAGCAAAAAAGGCTATCCTAAGTTTATCTGGATTTTTATCCGGGTACCAATTTAAATATTGACTGACACCCGGATGACTTTTGGCGGTCACCTGTGACCTGGATATTCAGTGTCAGATCCTGGATTAGGGTCAGCATTGAATATCCAGATTTTTTCTGCCCGCAGTAAGACATTTTTTGTAGCGCCAGAAATGGCACATGCCCTAGGGGTGGGATCTACTGCTGGGCTCCTGCAGTAATTCCCGATTGGCGCATGGTAACCCCGCAGTGGGCTTACTGCTGTTTAGTAAAAGGGCAATTTTCAAATCCTTGTATGTGCCTAAAAACTGATTTTTCCATATAAAACTGACCTCTACCACTGCAGCTAAAATTTTAGTTACATTTACAGGGGTGCTCCAAAAGGGGTGGTTTAGGTTTCATGCAAGTGTCTGAGGCTACTTTTATGGTACAAGTATTTTATTGGTCATAAAAAAATAATAAACATATAAACAATACCTTAAACCAGAACACAAATACAACAGATTTCAGCAATGATATCAAGGATCAGTTTTAAATAATAACCCCCCCCCCCCCCCCCAAAAACAAAAAAAAAACAAAAACAACCCTATCAAGTGTACAGAGCCTCCAGAAAAAGAAAACAGAACATTAATAACCAGTTCAATATGCAGCTATAGGCCACATGTGGCAAAGAAGACCAATAAGGTTCCCCAAGTAAACTAAACGCCTTCCCCTTGGAAACCTAATTAATTTTTCAGAAGTGGATGTCAAAGCGGAGGCTTCAGTCAGTCTTTAGTATGAGAACTATGGGGAAGGATCACTTTTGGGATCTTTGATTACCCTTTATTTCACTTCAGGGATTCAGCAAGACTGCTGTTGGATGGTTACCCCACAGATAGTAGGGAGCACATGCTGAATGGCCTAGGTCTGACCAGGTCTGACCAGGGCCTTCAGAAAATACTTCCTGATTCTTTAGAACAAGGTATTCTGTCTTTTGGCTTGCGCACTTCTTTCCCATGTAGACTGAGACTTCCAGCCTAAAACTTACCCTTGTGGAGGCTCATTTTCAAAGCACTTAGACTTACCAAGTTACATAGGCTATTTTCAGGCTTATTTTCAAAAGAGAAGGACATCCATCTTTCGACACAAATCAGAAGATGGGCGTCCTTCTCCCAGGGTCGCCCAAATCGGCATAATCGAAAGCCGATTTTGGGCGTCCCCGACTGCTTTTCGTCGCAGGGATGACCAAAGTTCCTAGGTGCTTGTCAGAGGCATAGCAAAGGTGGGACTTGGGTGTGCCTAACACATAGGTGTCCTCGACCCATAATCAAAAAAAGAAGGGCGTCCCTTACGAGCATTTGGACGACTTTACTTGGTCCTTTTTTTTGTTACGACCAAGCCACGAAAAGGTGCCCAAACTGACCAGATGACCACCCTCAAAAAAATTATTTAAAAATATTTTTTGCCAGCCTCTATGCCAGCCTAAAATGTCATACTCCGGTCCATCGCAGCAGTATGCAGGTCCCTGGAGCAGTTTTAGTGGGTGCAGTGCACTTCAGACAGGCGGACCCAGGTCCATCCCCCCTACCTGTTACACTTGTGGTGGTAAATGTGAGCCCTTCAAAACCCACTGTACCCACATCTAGGTGCCCCCCTTCACCCATAAGGGCTATGGTAGTGGTGTATAGTTGTGGGTAGTGGGTTTTGGGGGGCTCAGCACACATGGTAAGGGAGCTATGCACCTGGGAGCAATTTGTGAAGTCCACTGCAGTGCCCCCTAGGTTACCCGGTAGGTGTCCTGACATGTCAGGGGGACCAGTGCACTACGAATGCTGGTTCCTCCCATGACCAAAGGGCTTGGATTTGGTCGTTTCTGAGATGAGCGTCCTCAGTTTCCATTATCGCCGAAAATCAGAAACGACCAAGTCTAAGGACGACCATCTCTAAGGTCAACCTAAATTTCTAGATTTGGGCGTCCTCGACCATATTATCAACACGAAAGATGGACGTCAATCTTGTTTCGATAATACGGGTTTCCCCACCCCTTCACCGGGACATCCTGCAAGGACGTCCTCAGAAAAACTTGGGCATCCCTTTCGATTATGCCCCTCCACGTAACTTTGTAAGTCTAAGTGCTTTGAAAATATGCTTCATAGGCTCTAACTGAATAAAAGTGCAAAAGGATACCATCCTTCTCTTTAGAAGATTTACATACACTCTTCCTCTATTTACAGGCTGTAATTCTTGTGGTTGATTCACTCCAGTCTATCAACTACCTTCTAAAGCTCTTACCACTGAGTAAGTAATTTGTTCACAGAGGAAAGGAGGAGGATCAGCACTCAGTCTCCAATTTGGAACATATTGGTAGCAGAAGAATGATTATAATACTTGATGTTCATGACTTGGGTTCCCTGAGAGCATGTTTTTACTGCTTCATCCACTTTCTTCATGCAGATCTGCATTTGTACTACAACGGCCATCATGTTTTTCCCAAGGTCCAGTGTTCTTCCCAGACTTTTTGAACATCTAGGATTCTCCAGAGTCTTCTCCCATAAAGGAGTTGAAAAAAAAGGAAGATTATGGAGCTCTAGAGACCTTTAATTGTGAAGAAGTAATAAATTGCACCAATTCCTATTATTAGTGAAGAACCTCTGAGATCTGTGCTTAAGGGTTTTATGTAAATGTCCCATCAACCTGTCACTCTGGGGGTGGTATTCAAAGGGTCTGAGTGTCTTACCTTTCAAGAAAGCATAAATCTAGTTTATGATTGCAGATATGAAGGGATTTGCTTGATTTGTAAGGACTTCTCTATGAGGGCCCATTTAAGAAAATATCTCCATAAGACCATTCATGATACCCTCTAGGAAGGAGACGTAGAGAGTTTGTATGTGAAATAGGGCATATTCAGTAGCTGCCCCTGTGAGCTGGAAAAACTTGCTGCTGGCTTTACACTAGGAACAGAATTATTTGGCTTTTCATAAAAAAAACTCAAAACTTTCCTAATCCCTGAGATTACTGAAATGTAGGAGGATGCAGGTGATAGACAGAGCAGGAGAGTGTATTTCTGTACCTGTGATTGTATTTCTTGTTTTGCTATAATGTTTTATATTGTACATTACCTTGGGAAAAAGTTTGGATTCAGGAAGGCAATTAAAAATATATATAAAGAGGTCATGTGATGCTGTGAGCAGCTCCGGGTGTGTGTTTGGAGGCTGCTCTGGGATCCCCCAATAAATCATTTTAATCTGCACCCCAGGACCATCTGTTTAACACCACCTGGATACTAATATCTTCTGGCACCTTATGGACAAGTATGTAACCTGACACAGCTCCTCGATAACACGAAGAGAGCGGCATCAACAGAGCACCAGCAAGATGGCGGAATCATCCCCAGCCCCATAGATGGCCTGTTCTACAGCGATGATTATGGAACTTACTGAGGCAGTAGTGTGTGCACTAGACTCGTGGTTTCAACAGCTTTCGGAGCAAATTGACAATCTTTCTCAACTCACCTCTGATATACCTTGGTGAACTGGAGAATGTTGCATGTCCGAGGTGGGTGCAACTTTACCAATTAGATTGGAATGGGTCCATCGTGTTGGGCTTGTTAGTGCGGAGACACCAGGCCCTGCATCATAGTGGCTAAGTTCCACTCATACAGTCAAAAAGTGAATTTGCTCAGAACGTACAAGGCCTGTTGTGAGGCCATACACTATCAGGGGCATTTTCAAAAGAGAAGGGCGCTCATCTTCCAACACAAATCGGGAGATGGGTGTCCTTCTCTCAGGGTCGCCCAAATCGGCATAATCGAAAGCCGATTTTGGGCATCCTCAACTGCAGTCCGTCGCGGGGACGACCAAAGTTCACGGGGTGTGTCGGAGGTGATAATGGAAAAAAGAAGGGCGTCCCTGACGAGCATTTGGTCGACTTTACTTGGTCCATTTTTTTTCACAACCAAGCCTCAAAAAGGTACCCAAACTGGCCAGATGGCCACCGGAGGGAATCGGGGATGACCTCCCCCAATGGTCACCAACCCCCTCCCACCCTAAAAAAAAAAAAAAAATTTAAATGTTTTGCCAGCCTCTATGCCAGCCTCAAATGTCATGCACAGCTCCCTGACAGCAGTATGTAGGTCCCTGGAGCAATTTTAGTGGGTGCAGTGCACTTCAGGCAGGTGAACCCAGGCCCATCCCCCCCTACCTGTTACACTTGTGCTGGTAAATGTGAGCCCTTCAAAACCCACCTGAAACCCACTGTACCCACATGTAGGTCCCCCCTTCACCCCTTAGAGCTATGGTAGTGGTGTACAGTTGTGGATATTGGGTTTTAGGGGGGTTTGGAGGGCTCAGTCCTATGCCCCCCCCCCCATGTCCATCATCTCCCACTCCTGTGCCTACCCCCCCCCCCCAAGGTGTTCAGCATCTCCCCTTCCTTTCCCTATCCCTTCAAAGTGTCCAGCATATCTCCTTCCCTTTTCTTCCTTCTCCCCAAGGTGACCAGCATCTCATCTTCCCTTCTGCTCTCTATCCATCAACTCCCCTTCCCTTCCCTTCCTTTCCCTTCCCCCCAAGCTGCCTAGAATCTCATCTCCTCTTTCCTAAACCTCCATGTCCAGCATCTCCCTTCTCTTTCCCCTGCTGCTATGGCAAATACCATACCCCATCCTCCTCCATCAGCTGCTGCTGCAATGAAACTCAGCACAGCATGGGGTCTTAAACACAGGCTCATACTAAAAAAAATATGGTGCATCCTGCCCCCTCTGATGCCAGCTTCCTCTCAGAAGGGGTGGAATGTGGAAGGCCTTGAGCATGCGCCTGTGTTGAAAGGCTCCATGCCATGCTGACAGCTGCATTTAAGTGTTGCTCTCCTGCTGCCTGGGTGCCATATCATCTCTTCCCCCCCCCCCCCCCCCCCCCACACACAATTTTGCCATCCTAGGCAGTTTGCCTAGTCTGCTTAGCGATAGGGCCAGCTCTGCAAGTAACCTCTCCATTTCTTCTGCTACAGATCCCACATTCTCCATGTAAGTTAAAAGAAATGGGTTAGAGCATGTTTATTTGTCAGCAAATGTATAGAAAACAACATCCAACCATTTTCCCAAGGTCTATCAGCTGTCTCTTTAACATGGAAAGATGTGGGATTATCTCTTTAAACAATGACAGGCCAGACTCCAGGACCTGTTTAATGGAGATTTATTTTCCGTACCACAGTTTGGCTCAGCAGTAAAACAATAAAACGAGAGCCAAGGAAGGCAGAAACAACCAAGAAGCTCTCACCAAATTGGCCGCATATCTGCTTAACACAGTCAGTTTTTGTTGGACAGGCTTCTGGAAGTCTGCCAGCCACTAGTCTTTAGTCTATTGTCTGTTCACGGGTGCTAAGGCTTTTCCAGCACAAGGCCTTGAAGTTCTGCTGCTGCTCTCATATACCTTCTAGCTAGGTCCCTGCTCTAGCCTGCTGTTGCCTCTTTTCTGTGGGTTGTTTTTTGTTTTTGTTTTTTTCTGTATTCCGAGATCCTCTCCTGTGAGTTTGCAGGATTTCCTAACTGCCTCTTTAATGTAGTCTGCAAAACGTTAACCTGTTATAGCTTTTTAAGCTAGACTGGCCCCTTGGAACATAAACCAGTTTATGTATACCAATAAAAAAAAAAGTCCACTTTAAAACATTTTGAGCTCAAGCCAGGGAAAGTTAGCAGAGCCTGAGAATGTTGTTGTAATAAACAAATTTTAAAAAATTCCTTTGGTCACAATGGTTATAAAACTACATCCTGCAGAAAAGTAAAATATTGTAACTGGAATGTTGTAGCACTCCCAGAGTGATGTAACTATGAGCATAATACAATATTTGTTATATAATATAACCTATATAAAGTCTAGAATTATAATAACTGTCTAGTACCATATCATAGATCTTAAGCACAAGGTATAAAGGGAAACTCTTGACAATCAACCATCAGCAAGACAGTGTCTTACATGTACGCATGTGAATCTATATGGATATAGGCTCATAGGGGCCCTTTTACTAAGCTGCGTAAACGTCTACGCGTGCCCAACATACACCAAAATGGAGTTACCACTTAGCTACCGCATGGCACTTGCGGTAATTTTATTTTTGGAGCACGTCTGATATGCACATATCAGCTGTGCGCCAAGTGGCATTTGACACGTGTAGGTCATTACCACCCGGTTACCGCGTGAGACTTTACCGCTAGGTCAATGATTGCCGGTAAGGTCTCAGAACCAAAATGGGCATGTTGCAATTTTCATTTTTCTGCACGTCCAGTTTCGGCAAAAATTTTTAAAAGGTGCGCTAAAAAATGATTCTGCGCGCACCCAAAACACGCGTCTACACTACCACAGCTCATTTTTTTCAGCGTGCCTTTGTAAAAGGGCTCCATAGTTTGTCACCGGCTCATATGTGAGCTTTCATTACTTCACTTATGAAGAAAGCAGATGCCCACCAGTTTCAATGTATTTGCTGATTTATGTGCTGTACAACAAAATTAACGTAACAACAGTCAACACTATACAACTTATTTACAGGTTTCACTTTCTTCATTTGGAGATTTCATTGTGTGGTTCAGTGGAGTCCCAGAGCTTTACAAACAGCTTTGTAACCCTTTCTAGACTGATATATTTCAACAACTTTTTTTCTAATTTCTTCTGGAATTTCCTGTAGAAACTGTGTGGTGACAACTTCATTCTTATGGTAAAGGTTCATTATGCAGTGAGGTTTAGATTCAACAGGGTTGGCTGCAATCAAGCCTGGTCAGGGTCGGACTGAGAATTGTCTGGGCTCCCGGGCACTGAGGGTGGTCTGGGCCCCCCCCCCCTGGTCGCTGCCCAATGTCCCCTCTGCCACGCTGCTGTTACCCCTACCACCACAGCCGATGCCCCCACTGCCCCAGTCTTACCTGAAGGGTCCTGGTGGTCTAGTGGTCTCTGTGGGGGGGGGGGGGGGTAGCATGTCCTTTTCTGCCCACTGCACTGCCGCTATTCCCCTGCCTGCCAGCACTGCTGAGTTTTCAAAATGGCGGCCAAGACTTCCACAGGGAATCTCGGCCGCCATTTTTAAAATACGGTGGTGCCAGGTAGGGGGAATAACGGCAGCACAACAGGCAGGAAAGAACATCCCCCCCCCCCCCCCCCGCAGAGGTCATTAGATCACCAGCAGCGCACCTTTAAAGGTAGGACCGGGGAGGGCTGTAGTGTGCGACGGGCATCCGGGCAGAGCTTCTGTGCCCCCTAGTCTCTGGGCCCTCGGGCACTGCCCGGCTACTTGACTGGTCAGTCCTCCCCTGAGCCTGGTTGTGTTCAATCAGCTGAATCTAATTATCAATTAAATTTGGTCAATTGGTCAATAATCTAAGGGGCAGTTACTTTTTCACATGGGTGATATGGGTGTTGGATAAACTTTGTTCCTTAAATAAATGAAGTAACAATTTAAAAACTGTGTTATGTGTTTACTCAGGTTCCCTTTGTATAATACAGTATTTCATTTTGTTAATGATCAGAAACCATTTGGTGTGACATACATGAATAATAGGGCAAATCAGGAGAAGGGAAAAACTTTTTCACATCATTGACATACATGCACACATACCAGATAGGCACCTATACACTATTATGTAAATACATGTTTATCTTATACAGCATATATTTTACAGGTGGGCGATGCACAAGGGCAGGGCATACACTTATGCGCATAGAGCCAAATTCTGTATATTGCACCTGAAAAATTGGCGCCGATTAAAGACACGCTTAACATGATTCTATAAAGAGTATGCACAACTTAATTGAACAAGCTAATCAGCACTAATTGGGTGATAATCAATTATCAGCACTAATTGGCAATAATTAGGATTTAGGCGTATAACCGATTTTATATCGGATTGTGCCTAAATCTTATTGCGTATGACAATTTGGGGGCACGGTTAGGGGCATTCCTGGATTTTATGAGCATTGATACAGAATCACGCCTAAGCATGCCTAACTTAGGCACTGGTATTTAGGCCTACTTACAGCAGGCCTAATCGCTGCCACCTACAGTTAGGCGCACCTTCATGCTAAGCACAAATCTATAAAGGAAGCATACTCATTATAGAATCATGCTAAGCATGTCACATTAAGCATGTCACTAATGATGACCCCTCTAGCCAAGACCCTATCCAACCAAGGCCTTAACCCTTTCATCTATGCAGACGATTTCACAATATACATTCCTTACAAATCTAATATGACAGAAATCACCAAGAAAATCAAGATCAGCTTGAACATCATGGACTCTTGGGCAAATGCATTTCAACTAAAACTCAACAAAGAAAAAACACACTGTCTCGTTGTCTCAACCCAACACAGCGCGGACAACCCCACAGTTATCAACACCCCAGATTACACCCTCCCTATCTCAGACAGCCTGAAAATCCTCAGCGTTACAATGGACCGCAACTTAACACTAAAGAACCAAGTGACATCCACAACAAAGAAAATGTTTCACTCAATGTGGAAACTCAAACGCATGAAACAATTCTTCCCGAGGGAAACATTTCGCAACTTGATATAATCAATGGTACTAAGCCATGTAGACTACTGCAATGGAATCTATGCGGGACGTAAAGAACAAACCTTAAAGAAACTTCAGACCGCTAGAACACGGCAGCCAGGCTTATCTTCGGAAAAACCTGATTTGATAGCGGAAAACCCCTCCACGAAAAACTACACTGGCTCCCAATCAAAGAACTCATTGCTTTCAAAATCTGCACACTGGTACACAAAATTATCTACGGTGAAACCCCGGAATACATGACAGTCTTGATCGACCTACCAACTAGAAACACATCCGAATCAACACGAACATACCTAAACCTGCACTACCCAAGCTGCAAAGGACTCAAATACAAATCAACTTACACATCCAGTTTTTCCTACATAAGCACACAATTGTGGAACGCATTACCAAAAGCCTTGAAAACTACGTACGACCACCTACACTTCCGGAGAACACTAAAAACGTATCTGTTTAAAAAGGCATATCCTACCAACCTAACATAAATGCCTGATCCCTGCAACATAACAAAACTAAAATACGGAATGGACATAACACAATTTTTCCGTTGTACGATGACCTTGTGTGGCTGTACCACATGAACTTTATCTTATCTCAACATCACTCTGTATTGGTTTACACCGGAGTCTGCAAACGCATCTCCGGTACTATGTAAGCCACATTGAGCCTGCAAATAGGTGGGAAAATGTGGGATACAAATGTAACAAATAATAACAAATAATAATTATCGGTGCCGATGTATAGGTACTACTTATAGAATTTACCCCATAGCATATAGAAGACTAGTATCAGTGGCACTTTGGCGCACACACTTACACCATCTCTATGGCCAGTGTAAGTGCTCATGTCTAAGCACATATGTGCAGGACTTACTTTCCTTTATAGAACAGGCTCATGTACATAGGCACAGTATTACAGCTTACCCCCCTATAAGGGTGATTCTATAACAAGGTACTTTGTAGGTGGCCTATTTTCCTTTCTAGAAGACTATCCTAATTAATCATTTAGGCATCACTACTTAGCCAGTCATAAAGCTAGTATGTTTTTAACACCTAAAATGTGGCAGGTATTAATGTAACCTGGAGTATAAGTGAGAACCAAACCAGGAGAGAGTCCAAGTTGACAGATGACAAACCAATGCGGAGATGTTGCTTGAAAAATCCTTTAATCAAAGCACCAGGAGAAGGACCTGACACGAACTGTGTTTCAGCGGATGGAGCCGCTTGCCTCAGGGGTCACAATAATGTTCTCTATCAGCTAGAGCGACTAATTATGTGACTAGAGCAATAATGCTAGTAGAACTATCGGTATCAGCTGTGTCAGTTATAAATGCCCACAACGGCTTGCTCTACTCTCTCCTGGTTTGGTTTCTATTTCCGTAGAGGTTTCCTTCCTGTTTTGCTGTGCCCTTCCTATAAGTGAGAACCCCACCTATGTCCCACCCCTCTGAACAACCCCTTTGAAAATACATGCAATGTAAGTTCAGTGGATATTTGCAGAATAGCTCTTAGGCAGCATCTTGGCCTTTTCCCCATGTAAATGCGTACATATATGACTAAATGCTGGTATTCTAAACGTTCACATGCATAATGCATGCATAAATGTTAGTACCTAGTTTATAGAATTGTGTTCCACATGTCTATCCAGCATATGCCTGAATTCTGCCATTGTTTTGGCTGCTACAGCCTCTGCTAGAAGTGTGTTCCAGGTGCACACCCATCCGCTCAGTGAAAAGGTATTTTCTCACACTCTTTTGCAGCTTCCCTCCCTTCCACTTTATACAATGATGCCCTGTACTTGAGCTTTTAATTCTAAGAAAAATGCTACGTGATGGTGTTTTATTGAATCTGCTAGTTATTAGAATATTTGTAGACTTCTCCTTCCCCCTCTTTGTTCTAGAGGAAGGTTGTCCAACCTCGGTCCTCGAGGGCCGTAATCCAGTCGAGTTTTCAGCATTTCCCCAATGAATATGCATGAGGTCTATCTGCATGCACTGCCTCCACTGTATGCAAATAGATTTCATGCATATTCTTTGGGAAAATCCTGAAAACCCGACCTGGCGAGGGCCAAGGTTGAACAAAATCCTGAAAACCTGAGCTGGTGAGGGCCAACGTTGGACACCCCTGTTTTAGAGAATACATCTAGCTCCTTCTATGTATGGTTTAGGGCAATTCTATAAGACCACATTTATATATAGGTGCCCAGAAGGTGCCTATGTGGCATCTACTTTCCTTTATAGAATACTAACAGGTGAAAATGCATACCTATAATTTAAGCATAATATAATTCTGCTTAAAGCATCCAGCTGGTGTAAGTGCTCATACCTAAAAGCTAGAGATATGTGTGCTCCATCCATCTGTTAAATACATGCTATTTTTGGCATTTATGTGTTTATGTGCACTCATATATGAATATAATAACATGAGTTAATGTTTAGATCCCTCATATATGTACATTTTATGTCACTTACTGCTTTTTATATGTTAAGATTATTTTTATATGTTGTTTTGTAAATAGACTCCTGATGCAGGCCCTGTAGACCGAAACACAGCTGTGTCGAGTCTTGTTCATTGATCAAATAAACATTGGATTTTTATCTGGAGCGTCGTCCTTTTATTATTATATTTTAGTCTTCTTCGCTGTTTTGTTTTTTTTATTTACATTTTTTGCGAAGACTTGTTTCTGCTGTTACTGTTGATAGCCCATGCTAATATTAGTAGCTTTAGCTATGTTAGTAAATGGTTTTATTTGTGGAATACAACATACTAAAGTCAATGTATCTTTATTGTTCGATCCCCCAAGAGTGTCCCAAGCCCCCAGGGGCCTTGAAGGAGATTTTTCCCCCTGCTGGAACCCGATGGAGTGCAAGGTGGCCTCACAGCTCCCTGATATGCCTGCTCACATGGCTGAAGTGTGGAAAGAGGGTTAAATATGGAAGAGTGGAGTGGTCATGGCAACATAGATAAAGAAAGCGTATACTCTTACAGGGTTATTAAACAGCTTGTTCGAAGTATTGGTGCCTAAAGGCCTGAGCTGTTCACGATTATCAAAGATTATGGTTTTAATATTTAAAACCTGGACACAGCAATGTTCAAGAAATTAGGCTTGAACAGTGAACAGAATATAATCCCTTTAGTGCCCCAGGGAAAAAATGTTCTGTTCTCTTATAGTTACTGTTTTAACTGATGTACCTGTCAGCACCTTTTCTGCCAACTTCCTGAAAGTGTATTGCTTTGCTCTTCTTTGGCTTATCTTTAATATCTGCTGCACCATCATAGCTGGAATACAAAAAAAAAACTTTGGAAATTGCACAAACATAACCTTTATATATATTAAAACAGGAATGCAAAAAATATATCTTGACTGAACTGTTCTAACTGCAAATTCTTGCACCATCAACTTGCTTAAATTGTTCATTATCCAATGGCAGGACCCTAAGCGTGGTCACAGCCCAAAGTATTTTAAGATAACTAACGCTCATAAATTCATTCTGTCTGATATTCAAAATGATTTAATCAGCAGGAAATGGCCGCTGACCAGTTAAATCACTTGTTTGCAGCAGTCGGTCATTTTTATCAGCACTTAACCGGTTATCTTTACTGAAAATGACTGGTTAGCACCGAATGCAAAAGCAGTTAATTTATGGCTGTTCCAGGGGTGTAGTCAGCTTAAATGCCGATACTGAGCCCTCACCACATAAGTAGACCACTTAAATCAGGCCAGTGGTGTAGCTATGTGGGGCCACAGGGGCCTGGGCCCCCCCCAAATTTGCTCTAGGCCCCTGGTTTGGCTAGTGGGGGTCCCCAACCCCTGCCAGCTGAAGCCTTCGTCCAGTGCTGGTCTCCGGGGCCGCCTCATTGCCTGCCCTGCTCTCTCTTCCCCTTTTAGTGAAATTGAGCAATAAGGAAGTATCAGTCCCAAAATTCCTTAACCCTTTAGTGTCCAATGTTCCCATCAATCTGTTAGTATAAGTGAGAGTGGGATGTTTGACCACGGGAATACAAATCCTGGAGACAAGAATCTTAAAAAGTTTGTTTATTGATGAAAAGACTCGACACAACTGTTGTGTTTCGGCCGTCAGGCCTGCATCAGGAGTCTATAAAACATACATATGCAAATAAAGAAAAATTAAGTAAAAAAACATAAAACGTATATGTTGTGTCAAGTCTTTTCATCAATAAACAAACTTTTTAAGATTCTTGTCTCCAGGATTTGTATTCCCGTGGTCAAACATCCCACTCTCACTTATACTTGTGTTTTCCCGTGGGGCGTTCGAGTTCTCTGCTTGGTTGCGGATTCTTCTGAACATATACCCATCAATCTGTTCCCATATGGCTTATTATGGGAACATTGGACACTAAAGGGTTTTAATTAAGAATTCAAAGTGTCTGTGGGTCTTACCAGAGAGACATGTGGGGGCATGTGAAATAGTATGCTATTAGCACTCAGAAAAATGAAAGCACAAATAAATTGGACAAATATAGCAGGATGGACATGCTTGCCTTACTACACATTCTCATGCCTCTGGGCCTGAAGTCAGTCACAGGATCAGGGCAGGTGCCCTGGACCCCACATCTCCAGGGGGCCCCCACACTCCATCACTTCTTCCTATTCTCACCACCCCATCTAAGATCTCCTTCCCATTCCCTCACCTTTCTTGTCTAACTTAAATCATGTTTTTGTTCACAGGAGGTCACTAGCATGGCAGCGATTCTGATGTGATGCCCGCATCTCCCCCGGTGCTGTCCCTCTGCCACATTCCACTGCCTTCTGAAGCAACTTCCTTTTTCAGCCTGGGAGGAACGTGGTAGAGAAACAACGCTGGGACAGACGCGGGCAGTGTATCAGAATCGCTGCTGCGCTGGCAACCTCCTGTGAACAAACATGCAATTTAAGTTAGATAGGGAAGGTAAGTGGAAGGGAAGGAGACATTAGATGGGGTGGCAAGGAGGGAAAGAGATGGCAGACCAAAGGGTCCCTGCTGGAGCTGTTTTAAAGTAGACAGTGGGGGGGGGGGGGGGGGGGGGGGTGGGGTTGAGAGATAGGAGGACATGCCATACTGGGAGTGTGGGAAGGGGATGGAGCAAGACATGATGGACCTGGGAATAGAGGTGAGGAAGAGAGATGGCAGACAATGGGGTGGAGGGAAGAAAGAGAGAGGTAGAGATGTTGGACCCGGGGGTGGTGGGGAGGAAGGGAGAGATGCTAGCTGGGAAGGCAGTTGGGAAGAAAGAGAAAGATGTTGGACTCAAGAATAGAAGGGAGGAAGAAAGAGGCAGGTGCTGCAATGGATAGGAGGGAAGAGAGAGGAAGAGATGCTGGCTCATGTGGGATGGCGTGGGAGGGAAGGAACAACAGCAGCAGGAAAGAGAGAGGGAGCAATGTTGAACCATGGAGGGGAGAGAGAGGAGGAGAGATGATAGACCACAGGGGGTGCAGCAGGAAGAAAGACAGATGGGACAGGAAGATGATGAAGGTGGAAGAAAAGGGACAGGGAGATGTCAAGCCATGGGGATGGAGGAGGGAGAAGAGATGCTGGGCTACAAGAGTGGAGAGAGGGAGGGGAAATAGTGGAAATGGCAGAACCATGTGAGAGAGGCCAAGAAGGGGGTGGCAAGATAATGAGTGAGAGGAAGACAGTGTATACAGACAGTGAATACAGAGGTAGTAATGGAGGGTATATGAAAGATGGAAGGGAATAGCAGGCTGAAGAAGGAGTGAGATGACAAATGAGACAGCTATGGAATGAGAAAAGAATGAGAAAGTTAATAGGTAGCTGAAAAGTTACAAGAAGGAGAAGGGTGAGAAAGAAGGTGAAATTTGAGTAGAGAGAGAGGTAGAAAAGAAAAAAAAAAAGGGAGGAAAGAGCTATAAGGGAAAGATCAATATGTCAAAGAGGTGTAGTGAAGGAATAGGACAAAACAGGAGAGAGAAGAAAAGACAAATGGACAACAGCCGCTGGAAAGAGAATTAGCAGAAGACAGAGAAACTGAGATTAACATAACAGAAAAATAAAATGTCCAGACAACAAAGGTAGAAAAAAGTGTTTTATTTTGAATGTATTAACTGAAATATGTTAACGTTGAGATATGTGTATCACAGATGTCTTTGTATTGTGTTCGGTGGCATAGCCAGACAGATGGGGGGGGGGGGGGCAGGGGGGTAGGGCTGAACCCAAAAGTGGGTGGCACCAAATTTTCTCCCTGTCCCCTGCCTGAATGAAAAAAAATAATACCTGAGCTGGCAGGGATCTCCAGGCCCCTCCAGGTGAAGACTTCCTTTTCCTTTGCCGCTCTGAGCTGATCTCTCCAGTGCTGATGCCACTGCTGCCGCACCCGTGAGTGCTTGGCGTTTCTGCATGTGTGAAAACTGAGCATACATGGGCAGCAGCAGCTTGAGGACACAGCCACCAGATGCAGAGCTTGGAGAGCTCCTGTAGCCGGACCAGAGGAGGTGGTCTTCAGCTTGCACAGGTTGGAGGGTCTGAGCCCAAAGTGAGGGGGACCCAGACCCAGGCCCCCTGTGGCAATGCCACCAATTGTGTTCAGTACAAAAGGAAGTGCATTTCTGTTTTTATTTCTTCAGTGTTGCAGTACTTGCCAAGTTTAAGTTCTTGGGGTTCCCAGTTCAATTTTGGTGTTCACATGTCTAGTTCTAATCCCTTGTTCTGCATTTGGTGAAGATCTGTCTGTTTCATGTGTGAAGAAGTCATTTCAAGTTGTTTTATGTGTGGTAGTAATAGTGGGTGGGAAAACTGAGGGAGGGGGCCCCCTCCTTAATTTCTGCCCTGGGCCCCAGCTTGTCTAAAACCAGCCCTGCACAGGATTGTGAATTTAATGCTATCAGCAGTATATGTGGGTGCTGTCAATGCTTTGAAATATACCTAACACATTCTTGCTTTGTTTGCTTATAAATATTAATTTACTGAACCTTAGTTGGCTTTAAAAAATGGAATTTAGACTGAAAAAGCTATATATTATATAAAGAGTTATATATTATATAAAGAGCAACAAATGTGAACCCCTCCACTTATATCCAGAATTGTCTCATAACATTTGCTTGTTATACTAATATCATGCTTTTTCACTATCATGTTTACCCAAGATCCTTCTGTAATACTAAATGTTTATTTCTTATACTTCTCCACCATTCATGATGTATTGTAAGCCACATTGAGCCTGGGAAAATGTGGGATACAGATGCAATAAATAAATAAAATAAATATTTCCCCCAATGATTAAGCAGTACGTTCATTTTTAACATAGTAACATAGTAGATGACGGCAGATAAAGACCTGAACAGTCCATCCAGTCTGCCCAATAAGATAAAATTTTTGACATGAATTATTTTTCCAGTAAAAATAAGCATGCATACAGTATACTCTGCACTTTCTGCCAACAGAACCTGCCCCTAAGTATGAATAAGCAGAAAGTTTACGCTTCTGGTAATGATTTGAACTTTAGACATTTACCTAAGAAACTCAAGTGTGTTAGACTCTTCCTTCCAGTACCAGTGCCCCGCTGTTGGCTTTGTAAACTGCAAAACATAAATTATAATCCTTTAATGAATAGTAAACAAAGAATGTTTTTAGTCAACACCTGTGTCATTACAAGACAAAGAGGCAGATGCAGCAACCAAACGTAAAAAAATCTAAATCGTTAAAGTCCCTAACGATTTTAAAATAACGAAAAATGCACCAAAAAAAAAAGTCACACATGCTGAGATCGGTATTGAAACGTACAATGTATCAAAGAATCACAATACACATCGTTAATCGGCCCCCAAATCATGCACAGAGCAGCCAAGCGTTATGTTAGCTGCTCTGCGCATGCCACAAACAGTCAAAACACAGTCAAATCACAAGCACATGGCTCCCAAATCAAAACAAAAATAAAAAAAAAGGGTCGGGAGGGGGCAAAGGCGCTGGTCAGGAGCGTCCTGTATGGCCGTCCTTGCCCCCCCCCACCCGTGGTCGCCGTTCCCCCCGCCCTACTTCCCCCTGCATTCTAAATTAAAAAGCAAGAAGAAAAGCAAATGTACCTTTAGCAGCCCCAGCCCCCCTCCCTTCCTCACTACTCTGTCTCCCCTCAGCTCCGCCTCCCGACATCCTCCGCCCTGTGCCCCACCCCCTCTTGGGGTCGTCACCGCCATTCCCCTCCTCCATCGGGCCCCCCTCCCTCTTACCGGGCCCGTGCAGCGCCTCTCTCCTCTGTCTGAAGGCGCTGCACGGGCAAGAAGAAAGCTGATGCCTGCCTTCGCCCAGCTTCTGTCGCGCATCTCTCTCCTCCTGGGCCCGCCCCTGTCTGACGTCGGTAACCTACGTAGGTTACCGACGTCAGACAGGGGCGGGCGCAGCAGGAGAGAGACGCGCGACCGAAGCTGGGCGAAGGCAGGCATCAGCTTCTTCTTGCCCGTGCAGCGCCTTCGGACAGAGGAGAGAGGCGCTGCACGGGCCCGGTAAGAGGGAGGGGGGCCCGATGGAGGAGGGGAATGGCGGCGACGACCCCAAGAGGGGGCGGGGCACAGGGCGGAGGATGTCGGGAGGCGGAGCTGAGGGGAGACAGAGTAGTGAGGAAGGGAGGGGGGCCGGGGCTGCTAGAATTTTGCTTTTTCGGGGGGGGGGGAGCGGCGGAAAGTGGGGGGCAGCTCCTGATGAGCGCCCTTGCCCCCTCCCGATCCTTTTTTTATTATTTTTTTTTTTATGTGTTTTCTGACGTCCTTTGGACCAATCACAGCGCTTTTAGCTCTGCTAATGCGCTGGGATTGGCTCAAAGTTTATTTTTTCACTTAATGATTTTGCCTGGCACAGAGCTGTCCTAACGAGAGGTCCAGACCTCTCGTTAGATTTCCTGCCTTTTTCCTGCGTAAAGGCAATCGGAAAAGGTTAATGCATGTCGTTTCAATGGGGTTTTCACACTAATTGCTCATCTCCATTCCGTTTTCGTTAGCTGCAGGCTTCCTCGGTAAAAGCCCTTTGATGCATGCAACGGATCAAATTGGAGAGTCATTAAAGGCTCATTTAGCTTTAGTGCATCTGTCTCAAAGTGTTATGTCCTTCATGGAGTGGAGGAGTGGCCTAGTGGTTAGGGTGGTGGACTTTGGTCCTCGGGAACAGAGGAACTGAGTTCAATTCCCACTTCAGGCACAGGCAGCTCCTTGTGACTCTGGGCAAGTCACTTAACCCTCCATTGCCCCATGTAAGCCGCATTGAGCCTGCCATGAGTGGGAAAGTGCGGGGTACAAATGTAACAAAAATAAAATAGATACTATTGGAGATTCTATAAGGAATGTTGCTATTCCACTAGCAACATTCCATGTAGAAGCCTGCGCGGCCACACTGGTGATCTGCATTCCATGTAGAATCTCCAATAGTAGCAACAGTGGAGGAGTGGCCTAGTGGGTGGTTAGGGTGGTGGACTTTGGTCCTGGGGAACTGAGTTCGATTCCCACTTCAGGCACAGCTCCTTGTGACTCTGGGCAAGTCACTTAACCCTCCATTGCCCCAGGTACAAATAAGTACCTGTATATGTAAGCCGCATTGAGCCTGCCATGAGTGGGAAAGCGCGGGGTACAAATGTAATAAAAAATATATATCACTGGTAAAACTACAGAAATGAGCTAAACCTGGGACTAGGGCAATTCAGACATCAATCTCAGTATCATGATGATGCAGAAAGGAATATACAGAACCTATGTATTAAACTACATTAACCTGGGAATTATTGCGTGCTACAGGTTAACACGGCACCTTGATGGTCAGGACAGTCACAGCCAGGCAGTGGCGTTCCTAGGTCGGCTGCCACCCGGGGCGGATCGCGGCTGCGCACCCCTCCCCCCCCCCGGGTGCAGCGGTGTCCATCCCCCCAGGGTGCAGCATGACACCCCCCCCTGGTGCAATGACACCCCCCTGCGCGATGACACCCCCCCTGGTGCAACGACACCCCCCAGCGCATCAAACCCTCCCAGGGTGCATTCTTAGCTGCAGAGAGCAGCCGTGTGGCTGTCGGCTCCACTGGCTCCCTCTGCCCTGGAACAGGAAGTAACATGTTCTGGGCAGAGGGAGCAGGGAACCAGCGGAGCCGACAGGTGCATGGCTGCTCTCTGCACTCCTCCAGCAGCGTGCACCCGGGGTGGACTGCCCCCCACCGCCCTGCCCTTGCTACGCCACTGCAGCCGGGGCCTGGGAAGGGGTAGGGGGGATTTAGTCTGGGTCTCACATAGATGCCTTTACTAGTTTAGTGCATGTGCTAATGGACATAAGCATGCACTAAGCGCCATGTGGCCCATAGGTATAAAATAGGAGGTGCGGCATTTAGAGCACTTTAATGTCCGTTGACGTTCACTAAGCTTTAGTAAAAGGGCCCCTTAGAAAGGTGGACCCATTTTGGAAAAAAAATGTTCAGATAGCATGCACAGAGCTCTGCCAGGTTATAAAATCACATATAACAAGTGTGTTATATGCGTGACTATAACGGTAATTTAAATGTCTTTGCAAATATGAACTGGTGGATTTAAAAGACTCACAGAACCCATTCAATTTTTCTGAATATATAGTGGAAATTTTTGATGCAGGTTTTTATTTGCTTACATTCTCACTCTCCAGGTTACTCAAGTGCAAATTTTCAAGTCATTTATCCAGGTAAAAAGGCTGTCTGAAAACTGCCACTCTTTCCTTGAGTAAAAGTACATACACACTGGCATACGTTTTTACAACATAAAGAACTATGAAATAAAAACAAACATACAAAGGCCCTTCATTATTAACCATGGGAAGAAAAGGTGGGCAGAAGGTGGGGTGAGGCCAGGGGAAGCAATAATGCATGTAGGGTTTCTTTTAAAAAGCCGCGCTAGAGATTCCCGCACGGCAAATGAGAGGGTGCCCATAGGAATTGAATGGGCTTTCTCTCATTTGCTGCACCGAGAAGCGCTAACACAGCTTTGTAAAAGAGGCTCATAGTTTTGCATTTTCACTACTACTACTATTACTACTACTACTATTTTCAATACTATGCATGTTATTTTCATGGGTAAAAGACCCATGGAAAAAATATCTGCTGAAGAAACAAGAGTGAATCTCTGCAGCTACTTTTTCCAGGGGAATTTTCAAACAAAAATTCCTTCTCTCTGAGAACTGGTGCAAAATTCATGTAGGAAACAAATTTTGCACCAGTCTGCAAAGGTTTCAAAATTGACCCCTAAATTGTCTATGCCAGTTACGGCAGTTGAGTACCAGGAAAGTTTATCAATAGAAATCAAACAAAATAAAACATGGAAAAGAAAAAAAGATGATACCTTTTTTATTGGACATAACTTAATACATTTTATTTTGTTTGATTTCTATTGATTACCTTTAAAAGTGGACTAACACGGCTACCACACCACTCTACAGAAAAGTTTAGAAACTTACGCCTTCCATGTTTTACATTAATCTCGATCACCCACAGGGAGATCCGGCCCTGTCCAGTGTCTCACTTCTCCGGCCATTGTTTACTGTGATGTCAGGTGCCGCCTTGGCAACCGTTGCCCAGCAATAGTGCCAGACACTATAATTATTGTATTTGTACAATTAATGTACTATGTACAATCAATAAATCCAAAACAGCTAATAATAACATAAGCTAATTTGTTTTCTCGCTGATTTAGCCTAATATTCTGCAGCACAGGCAGCACGCACAAAAACTTGCATGCACAGATAAAAGAACTTATTTGCTGTATCCAGTGTAGCTTGTTGTGTCTGGAGGACTGTCTTCCAGTTCTACTTCCTGGCTGCCTGCTCCAATCACCTGCCTCCTGCAGACACTCAGCAGAGACTGAGCCATTCTTTCTGCCTGCCTAGCTTCCGTTCCTACAGATGTGGCTGTGAGCAGCACGGATGAAGTTTATTCTCTTCTCTTTCGGTCACTGCCATCTAGATTTTAATTGCTGTTGTTAGATTTAGGTTCATGATGATTTTTACACATGTTGCTAAAGTAATACATCAGACCTTCTAAACCCTTTTCTGCCGCATTTTTTTAGTTTGCTCAATCCTCATGGCACACTGAACTAAATGTTGCTGGGTTCTCACACCTCCTCCTCCCATCCAGGGGAGAACTGCAGTATGTGCGAGTGCGTGTGTGTCAGACAACAGAGCTTCCAAGGTACCCAGTTCAAGAAGGGAGACTTTAGACCTGTCCTTGATTTCAAGCAACCCTATCATGATGCATTATGAGACATGCAGCACTGATTTCAATGGATAGAATCAAGGACTACAAATTTCATCCTGCTTTGGGATGTGAGTGCAAAACCAGCAATGGTGACAATTAATCCCTCCTGGAACTGGGTAACTTTCAGCTCTACTTTCAAAAGGGACAAGCAAAGGTGCAACATATTAACAGATAGGGTTGCCAACTAGATCCAGATTCGCCCAACAGGATTGATCCAGTCCTGGCCTTACCCCATTGCATGCAGAGACTCGTGATTCTGATTTACCCATTTGATTCCCTAAAACAGTGGCTCCCAAGGCAGATCCTGGAGGCAAACTGACTGGCTGGGGTGCCTCCAGGTCAACAAAAACAGAAGCAAAACGCACCGCAAAAACACACACGCAGCAAAACAAAGCAGAGGCAGTCCAGAGAAAAAGTCTCAAATGTAACAAAAGGTAGATTTATTAGGAAATGACCGACTCGGCCAAGTTTCAGCATACAAGCCTTCATCGGGCACAAATATGTTAACTCCAATATTGATACAAGAATATTCATGAGAGATTGTGGATATCCCAAAAAACTGATTGGCTGGGGTGCCTCCAGGACCAGGTTTGGGAACCATTGCCCCTAACTTACAATTCTGGCTGTCACTTCTACTGTGTATAACATTATTTTCACTTGTACTTATCCCCGCACTTGCAATTTTTACCTGAACCGACACCAGGGAGCAAAAGGGTTCAGAGACTGGAGTGCAGATGCCGGGATGCTGCGGAAGAGAAGGGGGAAGAGAGCAGTGTGGGGCTGCATCTGGGTGGGGCTGAGCCAAGGCCCACCCGTAGCTACGTCACTGCAGTGAATCATTTACTTTTGAGAAATAAGGGTAAAGATGTAGAAAAGAAGGTGTGTCATTTGCCCCAGTTGTGTCAGTTGCTTAAAGCAGGGGGTGGGGCAGCTGTTTTTGGGAAGGAGAGGGCATGTCAGTTCAGGGGAGTGGGTAGATGTATGTTGCCTGGGGGCAGGAGGGGTCAGTAGCTTCAAGGTGCATGAATTGCTGGTAGCTTTGCTTGGGAAGATCCATGGTTTCACCTGGAACCTAAGGAATTTCAATTTCCTGTGCCAGCCTCTTTTCACCCATTCCCTGCAGACTGCCTAGGAGGAGGACAAAAGAGAAGAGAAGTTGATAGGGGAGATAAACAAGAAAGGGGTTGTGAGAGAAGACAGTGTCAAGAGATGGTATATAACGGATGATTTGGCTCACATCTTTTAGTGTCAGTTTATATTCGGGTAAAGTATTTAACATTTAGAATTAATTTTATCAGTGTATATTGCGATGTTCCCCTCTCCAGAAGAAGGTACAGTTGTGATGCTTCCTCTTTTATTACTTATTACATCTCTCGTCCCCCTGGTATTTTGTGGAAGAGTCCTGCTACCTTCACTACGCCTTCTGTTGGCATTCCCCAACTAAGCAAGTCACTTCAACTCCTAACCATCCCCTAGTGGCCTCTTCCATGCGACATTGAGCTTCCCTGGGAAATCTCCCACTGGTGGTCTGGTCACATCAGGGCATGTCCTATAACTATTCCCCTATAATTATCACAATATATACGATGTTCTAGCCATGGAAGTGAAGAGATGTATATAGGGGGAGGGGATGTCTGTTCAATCTTCTAAATAATTATTACTGTCTAGTTATAGGAAAACTTAGACTGTGAGCCCCCTAGGGACAGAGAAAATACCTGTATATAATGTGTACAGTGCTGCATACATCTAGTAGCGCCATAGAAATGATTAGTAGTAGTATTAGTAGTAGTAAAATTGCAGGTGCCTTTATGTCTGGAGTCAGGAGCTCATATAAGGTACCACATTGTAACACACAGGTGTTCTGTTCTTGGAATGAAGGTTTGACAATAAGGGCCCTGTTTACTAAGCCGCTCTGTAGTCACCCTAACCTTTTAGCACACGCTGATAGAGTCACCCATTATATTCCTATGGATGTCTATTGTTAGCGCGGCTTAGTAAACAGGGCCCTATGTATTTACAATAACACTATAACTTGTATTGTCCCCTTTACAAAACTATAGGTATGCCACAGCTGTTAAATAAAAATAGAAACATGTCATTCCTGACACAGTTAAGCACTTTTTTTTAAATAGCTTGCCTCCCAACCGTTATGGCTAGTCTTCTAAACATGTATATACATAAAAATGAGTAAGGCAGAAGGTGATGTCTGCCCCACAGGGTACTGAAAGAACTCAAACATGAAATTGCTGATCTGCTGTTAGTGATCTGTAACTTGTCGTTAAAATCGTCTGTAGTACCTGATGATTGGAGGGTAGCCAAAGTAAAATTAAAAAGGGTTCCAGGGGTGATATGGGAAATTACAGATTCGTAAGCCCAACTTCAGTGCCGGGCAAAATAGTGGAAGCTATTATAAAGAATAAAATTACAGAACATGTAGACAAACATGGTTTAATGGGGCAGAGTCAGCATGGGTTCAGCCAAGGGAAGTCTTGCCTCACTAATTTGCTTCATTTCTTTGAAGGCGTGAATAAACATTTGGATAAAGGTGACCCGGTTGATGTAGTGTATCTAGATTTTCAGAAAGCTTTAAGCTCCTCACGAGAGACTCCTGAGAAAATTAAAAAGACATGGAATAGGAGGCAATATCCTTCTGTGGATTAGGAATTGGTTATTGGACAGAAAACAGAGGGTAAGGTTAAATGGCCATTTTTCTCAATGGAGGAGGGTGAATAGTGGAGTTCCGCATTGATCTGTACTGGGACCGGTGCTATTTAGCATATTCATAAATGATCTGGAAATCAGAAAGATGAGTGAGGTCATTAAATCTGCAGATAACATAAAATTATTCAAAGTTGTCAAAACATGTGGATTGTGAAAAATTGCAAGAAGACTTTAGGAAATTGGAAGACTGGGCACCCAAATGGCATATAAAATTTAAAGTGGACAAATGCAAAGTGAAGCACATTGGGAAGAATAAGTCAAATCATAGTTACTTGATGCTAGAACCCACCTTAGGAATCAGCACTCAAGATAAAGATCTAGGTGTCATTGTAGACAATAAGCTGAAATCTTTGGCCCAGTGTACGGTGGCGGCCAAAAAAAGCAAACAGGATGCTAAGAATTATTAAGAAAGAGATGGTAAATAAGACCAAGAATATTAAAATGCCGCTGTATCACTCCATGGTGCGACTTCATCTTGAGTACTGTGTTCAATTCTGGTCGCTGTATCTCACAAAAGATATAGCGGAATTAGAAAAGGTTCAAAGAATAGCGATCAAAATGATAAAGAGGACAGAACTCCTCTCATATTATATGAGGAAAGGCTAAAGAGGTTAGGGTTCTTCAGCTTGGAAAAGAGATGGCTGAGGGGGGATATGATTGACGTCTACAAAATCCTGAGTGGTGTAGAACAGGTAAAAGTGAATCGAATTTTTAGTCTCTCAAAAACTTTTAAAACAGGAGGAAATATTTTTTCACAAAGAATAGTTAAGCTTTGGAACTTATTGCCAGAGGATGTGGTAACAGTGGTTAGCATATCTGGGTTTAAAAAAGGTTTGGACAAGTTCCTGGAGAAAAAGTGCATAGTCTGTAATTGAGACAGACATGGGGAAAGCCAGCGCTTGTCCCAGGATTGATAACATGGAATTTTGCTACTAATTGGGTTTCTGCCAGATACTTGTGACCTGAATTGGCCACTGTTGGAAGCAGGATACTGGGCTAGATGGACCATTGATCTGACCCAGTATGGCAATTCTTATGTACTGGATGTGTTATTTAGGGTGGGGGTGGAGTAGGGGAGTTGACAGCCAACTATCTCATAGACATGCACCAATACACTCTCTGAAATCTCTTCTCCCGTGCTCTCACTACTCTTAAAAACCCTACCCACAGATAAAATTGTCAGACCTCCCTGTTCCCTCGATACTGTTTTGTCCCCCTCTCAACTCATCACTGTTATATTCCACTGTTCTATCCCCTAATAATATCCTGAATTTACTCTGTCTTATATAACTCTTCACAATGTAACCCATAATTGTACTGCAACCAATTGTACTTCCATTATTTACAATGTATTGTAAGCCACACTGAGCCCGCAAATAGGTGGGAAAATGTGGGATACAAATGCAAATAAATAAATAAAATAAAATAAACTGCATTGTTTCCCTTAAGGCTGTGGGTGTGGGGGTCCAGAGATACATGCCCAAAGGCCAGCAGCAAGTCTTCTTGGAAGGATCAAACTGCTGCTAGACTTCAAGCACCCACTGAGGCTCAGGAGCCTCATGGGCATCTAGATGGGGTTCCTATGGCTCCAGGGGCAAGCCTAGATCAGCATGTCTGTTGCCTGTCTGCAAGATTCAAGATGGTGCAGAAAATAGATCAGACGAGAATCATCCACCACCAAATGTATTCACTTCAACATGTGTGTGTATATAAAAGCTAAACATAAATGAGTGCAGGAAAAGGGGGTGGAGGGGGAACTTAGCAGCTTATCTTATATACATTCTTTACAACCATTTGCGTGAGCTCTATCACCCTCACATGCTATTGCAATCTTTGTTTGTTGTTATTTTTTAGCATTTACCAATTAGGTGACCTTGCTGGAAAACACCAATTGGGTATGTTTAAACCTCTATTCCACCTCCAATTATTATTATTTATTCTGTGTGTTCACCCAGTATTTGTGTTAGTGATTCTATTATTTATTTCCATTAGAACCTTACGATTTTACCAATATGTATTTTTTATGCCCCTGATGCAGGCCAAATGTGGGTGAAACATAGCCACGGTGGACATCCAGTTGTTACAATCTCATGTGTTGTAGTGAATAAATTTGGTGACGAACAATTTTCATCTGGTCTGCTGTTTTCTGCGACATGTTGTCTGGCCCCTACTGCTGCTATCCTCCAGGCTCCCCTGCTTGCCATGATCTTGTGGGATGGGCTCTAGGGTCCATGCCACCCCCCCACCCTGTACTCCTCTCTCCTTTCTTCATCCGCAGGCACTGGCTCCAGGAGTGGAGAGGGGACAAGATGGTGTTTGGGGGCCTCTGTCATCGGTTCTGGGGCTTGGCCTCATCATGGGGACACTGCTGCTCCATAGCTTTCTGGGGCCTCCCACTTTCCTCCACATTCATCATGGCTGTCTAGAGGAAACAAGTCCAGTATCAGGGATACGATAAGGTGCATGGCACATTTTGACAGTATGTGAAATGGATACAACTCTGATGCTGAGCTTGTCTTCTACCTTCCTGTGCCTCATCCCAGTCCTTTCCAACATCCACTGTGATCTGTCCTGTGTCTCCTCAGGACCTCCAGGCCAATGCTGCCTATAAATAGCAGTTTAGGGTCTCTGGGTGTGTAAATGCATTTGTTCACTTTGAGGACATGATACATTAACAGCTACATCAGTGTTGTGTGCTCTAGGAGGCCCCCAGCCTGTTGGCTGATACCGGAGGGGGGGGAGCAGGCAAAGGCCAGCCTTACACCTCTGATAGTTGCATGTCAATGTGTTTCCTAATGCTGCAGATGGTAATTTATTTATTAGGATTTATTTACCGCCTTTTTGAAGGCGTTCAGTCATGGCAGTGTACAGTAAGAGTAGATCAAACACGAGCAATAGGCAATTACAGCAGTAAAAATATTCAGATAATAAAAAGTATGGCATGAGTATACTACTTACAATATCAACACAATACATAATAGAACATTTTAATTAACATTTTAATTGATAGTGAAAGGGTAAAGCAAAGATGGAACATATAAATAGGTAAGAAGAGCTAGAAAGTAAGGTGATTAAAGAAAGTTGCACTTGAGGTCAGAAATGGTTAAATATTATCTCAGCTAGGGTAGGACTGGATAAACATGTCCTGCTGAAGTATGTGCAGCCCGTGTCACTCCTTGTGTGTGTGAGACTAACAAGTTAGTTGCTTCTTCCGTTAAAGGCCTGGTTGAAGAGCCAAGCTTTCACCTGCTTCCTAAAGTAGAGATAGTCTTGTGTTAAGTGGAGCCTTTCAGGGAGTGCATTCCAGAGTATGGGGGCTACTCCGGAGAAGGCTTGCTTTCAGGTATCACATTGTGTAATGTCTTATGAATGCTGCTGTGACAGCACCTACATGTCCATTTGTACCAGCTTTTTCTCCTTTAATAATAAAAAAAAAAATCAAATAGCATAATAGGTTCAAGCTACATGCTTTCCTTATACAATATGGTTCAACTACAACAAAGTTGAGTACAGAACTGCACAGAAAGCAAGTGTAAATTTTATAAATCTGTAATGTGTCAGCAGCATTGCAAAACATTTTAATTACATTGGCTACAACAGTTTTAAGAACGGCTTATGCACTTAATACTTCAGCATAAATGGTCAGTGGCACATTTGCAAGTTTTCCAGCTGTAAAAACTTGTATAGAAACAAGTTATACATTTCCAGTCTTAGATGTTGGCTTGTGTAAACATATGCATGCAAAGAAGGAAGAGGAAAAACAAAACAAAACAGGAGAACATACACAGCCTTTCCCTCCATAAATAAATACTTACAAACACCCCCTCATATGTTCCTCTTCCACTCTCACCTCTATTCTGTAGCATACAAAGAAGAAAGATCACCAAGTATGTAGAAATGCAGTGACAGCTCAAGATAATGTGGCAAAGATACAAAAATTGTCCTAAATACTAGGTACCACCAGCTTAATGCTGCCCAGCACACAAGGATAGGCAGCAGGTATATTACACTTTCCACCTAATTCTATGTTGCTAAAATTGTGTGCACCCAATTTAATTTCATGAGCCAATTAGTACCAATGACTGGCTTAACAAGCAATTATTGGCACTAATTGGAATCAATTAAGATGTACACGTAAATTTAGACATATAATCTGCGCCTAAATTTTACATGCATCCCGAAAAGAGGGATGCAGAAATGCGAGGAGCATGGGTGGTTTGGGGCGAATCATGGGTGTGTTTCTGGATTACATGCACAATTATAGAATAAGGGGGTTCTATGCGTAAATTTAGGCAGCGGCATTTGACCCATGTTTTCATCGGTGCAAATGGAGATGCCTAAATGTACATGCGTCTAACTTTAGTCATGGCTTATAAAATAGCACTTAA
This sequence comes from Microcaecilia unicolor, assembly GCF_901765095.1. Taxonomy (NCBI): domain Eukaryota; kingdom Metazoa; phylum Chordata; class Amphibia; order Gymnophiona; family Siphonopidae; genus Microcaecilia; species Microcaecilia unicolor. The sequence continues at coordinate 181,241,193 of NC_044039.1, read as the reverse complement.
GCAGGTTTTTTTGGCGCTGATTTTTTAGGTGCGACTTATAGAATTCGCCCCTTTATGCACATCGGAAAGAAACTCTCCAAAGCACAAGTACTGAAAAGAACCCCAAACTCACTAGCTTCTATTAACTATCCCATCTGGAAGAACATCTACTGGGAGGCTGTTCCAGGCCGTCTACCTACCATCCTTTTCACAAAGAAATAGTTCCTCAAGATTACTCCTGAATCTTCTCCCTTTTACTCTCAACCCTCAACAGCTCCTTTTCAAGGAGTCCCAACTTCAGTGAATTCATAATTTGGAGGTACACTATTTTAAATGTCTATCATGCCTTCGCTATCCCTCCTTTCTTTTAAATACTTAGATATTTGTCTGTTCCCGTATAAACAAAATATGAAGACCACCGATTTTTGCAGCCACTCTATGGTCCAACTCCATCCATCCAGTCTCTTTTTGGAAGACTGTATTTTGAAATATAGGGATTCACTTTTAAATAGCTGTATGTGTTTAAACAATAAAAACAGCTCACAATATGAATTAAAAGGCAGATTATAAATATTGCTCTAAATTAAATGTTTTTGTGATAGTTCATTGTTGTAAAGGGGGGGGGGGTTAAACAAAAAGTTTTTATCTTTCTCATTGTTATTACAAGTATGTATATTCTTGTTTACCAATAAAAATAAGTTCACATGCTTTGACTTAATTATGGGAAGGTCAGCTCCTGAAAGCTAGCCAACTATATTTAAGTTCAATAAAGAGATAACACCTTGCAATACTTATGTTCCCCTTTATTTCTATGCTTTCAAGTGGATTAATACAGCAGCCAGTATTTAACAATTTTCCCAAAAGACACAAATCCATTATATTCTGACATCTGTACAGATTTCTAAGAATGGTCACATAACATGTTGACCTCTAAATTTGTATTTTATGACACACTAATCCCATCTGCCTCGCTATTCTTGACCTGTCGAGAGCTTCTAGTTGCAGTGTACTGAAATTATATGTATATAAAATGTGACCTCTGTCAACTCATCTGGTAATATTGAAGGCATGTTACCAATTAACTTAAACTTTGAATTACATAGTAGCAAATGCCTCAGAGATTCTCAACCCATATTACTGAATTGTGACTATTTTTTTCTAAGTAACTTACTTATCAAATAAAGTTTCAGCCATCACTACCACAAAGAAATCCTACAAGGTCTATACACAGGCACGGAAGACTGCTGTCATCTTGCCTATAATAGACAGAAATGAATTGGGTGCTAAGTCTCAAAGTCCACCTTGATTTACACCACTCACCTGATAAGAGGCTGAGGAGGTTCTAAATGGGTCAAATCACTGCTGGAAGATGCACTAGAACATTCTTGGCCCTTGTTCTCCTTGCCAGATTCCCCATATGGCTGGTATCCAGGTCTAGGCTAAAGAAAAAGGTAACAATGGCAGTTATATCTATAAACTCTGCTAGATCACTTATGCCAGGAATAGATGAATCCTAAATAACAGGTTTGGCGGGGAGGGGGTAAAGGTAGGTTACCATGTTGTCCAAGAATTTTGTGGTCAGCTCTGTTGCTGCTCCCATGGGACTAGCTGTTGCCTACTGGTCTGCATTGTATGGTTCTTTGGTGAGTTTGCAATATTTGGTGCCCAAACTGACACCTGAGGCTGCAAGACCAGTGCTGGGGTTCACACAGTTCAAGTTCTCCAAGTGCTCTGCAATGCCAACTAGCAAGAAACAGCTGCTCCTGCCATGGCAGCAGTATCAGCCAGAGCCAGCAAGTGGGGGCGGGACTGGAGCTAGCCTACTGAGTAGCTGGCTGACTGGGTGGAGATTTCCATATGCACATTTTTAGTTGAAAGGTAGAGGTTTATTGCTCTCTTAGGGTGAAGATGATAGAAGTGTGCTTGTATTAGCCAGGGATAGTCGTTTTGTGGCTTTTGCTGTATTCCTAATGTTTTGGTGTTGTGTTGGATATGCTTTACAATAAACTACTATGATAAAGTTTAAAAAACAATTGGTTAAGGGTGGGGATCGGGGACTAAGTCAATGAATGGTAAGAACACAGGCCACGGTGATAACCATACCTATTTGCTTCCCTAATCAGGGGAGCACTTGCACACAGCTGAGAGCCTGCTTTGCTAAGTTGTCTTACCCATTAACACAGAATGGAAATATAACCTTAGTAAAATCAAATCCCTAGATTAACTGCAAGAGATCTTACATAGTAAATCCAGTGTGGAAATGCTGTTTAACTGAGAGCTCCTTCAGCAGCCTGTTCAAAGTTCAGCCATAGAATCCTGTTTATGGGCTGGTTAAAAGAACTCTTAGTCACTGCCTCCTAGACACAAAGAAAATTTGTCAAGGACTACCTGAAGCAGCCAGCACTAAATCAACTTCTCACAGATGCTGCAAAATTGTTTGGGAACACCCCTACACCCAAAGGCTTGTGTCTTATACAAATATTTGTGTTTTAGCTTTTGGGTAAGTCTAGAGTTAATCCGATTAGTGTGGCCTGCTGCACCTCAGTAGAGGAGAGATGTATGTTATGTGCCTGTAGAAACTGAGGGTGGGATTTGGGTGTAGGTGTGTGTGTGGAAGAATATATGTCTCTTCATGGGACAGGGTGTGTGTAAATGAAGAGGGAAGGGGCGCGGCAGCTAAGTGTTGCATTTATGCGCATCTCACGCCAGGTTGTGCATGAACATATGGGAGGATTTAGTGTGCATAGAGTGGAAGGGGTGCAAATGTTTGGGAAAACAGTAAATGGTGATTTAAGGAAGGTATGTATGCAGAGTGTGGGGGGGGGGGGTACAATAGATATAGGGGCTGTAAGGTGTGTAGAAGTTACGGAACGTATGTTGAGATACATGGTATGAGTTGCATGTGGATGGACAGCCAAATGGTTTATGCAAGTATGTATATCCATCTAGCTAGATCTATATACACACAATATACTACTACTATAAATCACTTATACATACATACATACACTACACTGATTTCTAACTAATAATCTCTGATTGTTCAGAAATTGTTTTCTAATAACTGACCAGAATTAGCATTTTGAGAACTTCATAAACATGATCTGGAATACATTTCCCTGCTTTGTATTTGTTATGAATCACTAAACCATAAACATATAGTATGCCAAACAAGGTCTCAGTCTTGTAAATTTTGTCACCTTTCTCATATTGACCATTCTCCCTATGCATCCTTCTGGCTTTTGCCTCATCCACCCGGCCACCTTAAGCTTAGCACATGGTATCTCCCCCTTTCAACTATATACTGTATAGGTCCCTTGGAATTTTGCAACTGAAAAGCATAACCTACACAAACACTCCAGAAAAATACCACTCAAAAATCTGAAGGCAGTCAACAACAGAGTACATGGTAAGTGGATTTTGGCCTTCAACTGCTAGAGCTAAAAGAATGACTTTGAAAATTGTGCACAACCATGCAATAAACTTGTAAAGTCACCTAAGCACGTGGTTATGGAGAGGTATGCCTTCAAATAGGATGAACAAATATAAGCTACTCATGGGTATCACTGTAATGAAGTTTAGGTGCGGGGAACCTGCAGCCCACCACTTGATTTGGCCCACGAGACCATGGGAAGTATACACAGAAAACAGCCCACACAAACATTAACAAGTTGTGTTGTCTGGTTGTTGTATTCTTCAATGGTTCCACTGACAAGACTTGTTTGACAGTGTTAGCAACTGTTTGGAAAGAAGAGTATACAGTAACAGACCATTCTAGTAATAATTTTATGTTCATTCAGTCACTCTGGAGAGATTTAGAAACTGGCTCTTTGGCATCACTATAAACAGTATTAATATAAACAGCAACAGCAAGGTTAAGTTTTTATTTTAAAAATGAAAATGGTATAAAAATTACATAATCCATACACTGTTGAACACAGATTTTAATAAATTAATGCAAATATAAGGAAGGTTTTTTTATGTGGATGATTACACATTTTAGCTCTTGAAAATAGTGTTACCTGAAGCTCTTTGAGGCTTTTTCCTTCTTTTATTGCAACTTGTGGCTTTTCCTGTGCTCTGGCTTCTTTTTTTATATTTAAATATTGATTGAATTGGGACATTAATGAATTATATGGCCACATTTGTAAATTTTTTTGTCTGCAGCCTGCTAGGGATAGTACCGACACTCATGTAGCCCTCTGTGTACAAAGGTTGCCCACCCTAATTTAGAGAGTTGGTATATCAACCTAGCAAATGAAAGAGAAACAGCATTCAAAACTACCTTACAGGTCTGCAGTAGTCATACATGTTAACATCCACCTAGAAAGGGTTTAATAAGACAGCCTACTGCCCTGCAATGGCAAAAAGAAGCAAGTGCCTATCTTTATTGAAGCTTCTTTTAGCCATAGCAGGGCACCCTACTTATCAAAGCATATAGCTATAGCCAGAAAATATGAGAAATAGCCACACAAACCACAGTTGGCTTGTAAGAGTAGCAAATGACAAAGTCCTGGAAAAGTCATAGGGATACCAGCACGGATTCAAAAAACACCATCACTAATTTTTTTAAAGTATTTATTTTGTTTTGTTGTCTTGGCATTATGGGGGTAGGGTGAGAAGAGAAGGAGATCTTTAGTTAGAGAAAAAAAGGAGGCATTTTTTAGTAAACAAAGCTGTGATAAGTGTGACTTCACTTATGTTCATGTTGAAAGGGAAATATTTCTTAGCTTTATAGAAGCCGGTATTATGTTTGTGATATAAAAAGCCTTTCAGGAAGGTTTCATGTTACAATTAAAATAAGTCACCACTACAAAACAAAAATAAAACACACATTTTCTAAAATGCACAGTTAACTTCTGGATTTAGTTACATCAAATATCCAACAGAGAAAAAAAGCAAAATATATTATTTTCTATTCTGTTATTTCCAGAAAAGTGAACATTTTGTTCCAGTTTAGAAGATGGTTCTGAAGTGGTGCAATGCTATTCGTGTTTTCATGCATGTCAGTTACTTACTATAACTAAGGGTTCTGGATGATCACTGTTAAGGAAGCAGTGGATACCTAACCCACCATTAAGCTAAGTGTTTTAAGATTTTATAGAGCTATATATGGGTGGATGGTAGAGCGGACATATGAGGAGCCAATGGCACTTTAAGAAGGGGGAGTAATCAGGTCTCCCCATTTAATGAAATGTTGCCATCATTATACTGAGCTACTGAGGTCCTTTGGTAGATATATGATAAATTTATATGAAATTATGTTTAAATATACATCAGATAGTATATATAAAAAATAGAAAACAAGAAAAAATGTTCTGATTAAATATTATGATTAGGAGAGTTTTAGGCGCTGGGCAACTTATTGGATGCTGTTAGAAGTAACTATATGGCCCCCACCGCTTGAAGAGTTTAGTGGAATAATCAGTGAGTTTATATGAGTGAAGAATGCCTTTTTATGCAAGGATGAAAAATCATTTCAAAGACAGTCAAAAGAAAATTAAAGCAAGTTTCCAGATACCCCATGTTTATTTAAATTTTATAAAGAAATTGTATTAACATCCTCTCAAATACTCCCACATTCTCCAGTCCACAAACCATTTCACCCTCCCCCAAAATACCCTCAAACAATTCCCCTCCACCTCACACACAATGCTTTAAAACACTGCTGCAATATTCATTAGGAACTAACCTTAAAGAAGAGAAATGCAAATTATGAATTTAGTATAGCTGATGGCTAACAGTGTTCTTGCTTGGTCTGCATTTTATTACAAATAAAGAAAAACTAGTTTTTACTTACAGGACAATTATTTTGCTACTCCGAATTTAGCAAACTGAAAAACCAGACGAACTACAGAAAACATAAACAAGTCAAAACCAAACAGTTTTTAACAGGATATAGGTTTGTTTGTGGGTTTTTAATTTTTTTTATTAATCAAAACTGATAACTAAACCTAAAATGTAATTGCTATATTGTTTAAAGCTACCTGTAGGAAACAGACCTCCATGCTACAGAACTCTCTGCAGTGAACACTAGAGGGTTACTAGAAATGTCTTAACACACCTTAATTTCTCAGAAAAAAAAAGTGTTACTCTATACTTTAATCCACTTCTTCAATAGTTGGTCCTCCAGAGCTTCCTGAACCAGGTGCTCCACCAGGTGGGTCTCCAGCTTGATACAGTTTGGTAATTATGGGGTTGCACAATTTCTCAAGCTCCTTCTGCTTATGTTCAAATTCCTCTTTCTCTGCCATTTGATTTTTGTCCAGCCAGCCGATAACCTCACTACACTTTTCGAGAATTTTGTTTTTATCTTGGTCGCTGATTTTTCCTTTAAGCTTTTCATCCTCTACTGTCTGCTTTATGTTATAAGTGTACGACTCCAAGGCATTTTTAGCTCCAACTCTATTCCGATTATCTTCATCCTCTGTCTTGTATTTCTCAGCTTCGTTCACCATTCGATCAATGTCCTCTTTGCTTAGACGGCCCTTGTCATTTGTGATAGTGATCTTGTTCTCCTTGCCGGTGCTTTTATCAACAGCAGTAACGTTTAGAATCCCATTAGCATCAATGTCAAAAGTAACTTCTATCTGCGGGACACCTCGCGGAGCTGGTGGAATGCCAGTCAAGTCAAACTTGCCCAAAAGATTGTTGTCTTTGGTCATTGATCGCTCTCCTTCATACACCTGCACAAGCACACTGGTCTGATTATCAGAGTAAGTAGTGAAGATCTGAGTTTGTTTGGTTGGAATGGTTGTATTTCGCTTGATCAATGCAGTCATCACCCCACCAGCTGTCTCGATGCCAAGAGACAGAGGGGTCACATCCAAAAGCAATAGATCTTGGACGTTTTCCGATTTATCACCAATCAAAATAGCCGCTTGGACAGCGGCACCATAAGCAACCGCTTCATCCGGGTTTATGCTCTTATTCAGCTCCTTCCCGTTGAAAAAATCTTGCAACAATTTCTGGATTTTGGGGATTCTTGTGGATCCTCCCACCAGGACAATCTCTTTCACCTGGCCTTTGTCCATTTTGGCATCTCGCAGGGCCTTTTCAACAGGATCTAAGGTTCCCCTGAAGAGGTCTGCGTTCAGCTCTTCGAAGCGGGCCCTGGTAATGGAGGTGTAGAAGTCGGTCCCTTCAAAGAGGGAGTCGATTTCGATGCTGGCTTGGGTGCTGGAGGACAAGGTCCTCTTGGCTCTCTCGCAAGCGGTGCGGAGGCGCCTCACGGCCCTCTTGTTCTGGCTGATGTCCTTCTTGTGCTTGCGTCTGAACTCCTCCACGAAGTGGGTGACCATGCGGTTGTCGAAGTCCTCTCCGCCCAAGTGCGTGTCTCCCGCGGTGGACTTCACCTCGAAGATGCCGTCTTCGATGGTCAGGATGGAGACGTCGAAAGTGCCCCCTCCCAGGTCGAAGATCAGCACGTTCTTCTCGCCGGCGCCGGTGCCCTTCTTGTCCAGGCCGTAAGCGATGGCAGCGGCCGTGGGCTCGTTGATGATCCTCAGGACGTTGAGGCCGGCTATGGTGCCCGCGTCTTTGGTGGCCTGCCTCTGGGAGTCGTTGAAATAGGCCGGCACCGTGACCACGGCGTTGGGCACCTTCTTGCCCAGGTAGGCCTCGGCGATCTCTCTCATTTTGGTCAGCACCATGGAAGAGATTTCTTCGGGGAAGAAGGACTTCATCTCCGCCTTGTACTCCACGCGGACCTTGGGCTTGCCGCCCTCGTTCACCACGGTGAAGGGCCAGTGCTTCATGTCCGTCTGCACGGTCTGGTCGTCGAACTTGCGGCCGATCAGCCTCTTGGCGTCGAAGATGGTGTTGGTGGGGTTCATGGCCACCTGGTTTTTGGCGGCGTCGCCGATCAGCCGCTCCGTGTCGGTGAAGGCCACGTAGCTGGGGGTGGTGCGGTTGCCCTGGTCGTTGGCGATGATTTCCACTTTGCCATGCTGGAAGACCCCGACGCACGAGTAGGTGGTGCCCAGGTCGATGCCGACAGCTGGCGCCTTAGTCGACATCGTCTCCTTCGTTGGTTGGTGTCTTTGCAGCTCACACCCCCCGAGTCCGCTCTCTTTCCTCGCCGCTACTTGGAAGCGGACCGACAGGAGACGAACCTTATCCCCGCCGCTTCGCCTCAGAGACTTTTATAAAGCTGTATATCCCGCCCTCGCCTCGAACTTGCCAGAACTTTATCGCGGGCCGGCCAACCAACCGTTTTCTGCCGCTCCCGAAGGAGTGGAGAAGGGCGGCCTGACTCCCACAGCAGCTTGGCAGACCTCCCAGATCAAAGCGGCACGCCCCCTCCTCCCCAATAATAAACTCCCGAGGGCAGAAGCGCAACGGGAAGACAGAAAAAAAAAAAAAAAGCCACAAGGCAATTATTCCGTTAAACGCTTCGGCTAGGTTGGAAATTCGATTCTGTTCGCACTATTCATAAACGGACTGTAAAAGAGAAGAAGAAAAAAAAAATGATCCTACACGGACGCAACTGTCACCGCGTCTGTCAGGACTAGTTTTGGAAATAAAAAAAAAAAACGTCGTCGTTAGGGGTTTCCCGGTGACGTAGTTGATTGATGGGCGCGGTTATCCAATAGTGTGCACCGTGCCAGTTTGCTGGGGGGCGGGACGGCTGTCTAGGAGAAAATAGGTGGCTAGGCTTCGCGATTTTTTAACTTGTTCAGTTAGGTGCCAGGCGTTGAGTTTGTTAGGAATTTACCCATATTTGGTTTCGATGTGAAACAAAAAAAAAAATGCTGCGTGAGATGTTTGGACCAGAGCAGATAGCCAAAAGAGGCTCCCAGCCTCCCACCCAGTTCTAGCTGCTTGGCACTTGCACTAATTCTGGCTTAAGGCTGCTCAATTCTTCAGCAGATCTGGCCTGTACAGGCGTGTTCTCCAACTTGGGAAGGATGGCATTTGTGGCAGAAATGCCCGGCGGCTGGGGAGCTGTCACCCCGCCCCGCCCAGCTTAAAAGTTTTATAGCATTTGTGCTTTATGCAAGACCGAGCTGCCGCTCAGAAAACGTATTCATAAAGAGAAATTATGCGCTGCGGAAAGGACATGAATAGTGATAGGATTGGTACTTCTATTAATGGTTAGTGCAGCGGACTCTGATCCTGGGGAACTGGGTTCGATTCCCACTGCAGCTCCTTTTGACTTGTTAGTCAAGCATAGATAATGATTTGGAACTTGGGGGAGACATTCCTCATCAGACTGGTTGGGCATGTATCCAGTTGGGAGTGGGATTTAGAAAATTTCTTGATTAACTGGTCCAGGACCTCTCATTTAATGTCATGAAAACTGTCCCGGATCATATTGGAGGGTATTGCCATGTCTGAACATCTGTTAGCTAGATATTCTTCGTTGGTGGGATTATTGACCTGTGCTCTGATTTTAGCAATTTTCTCTCTGAAATATAGAGCCCAACTGTTCAGCTGTTGGGGCAGACTCACAGGAAGGGATTGTGATCTCATCCACGTTTAGTAAATTGTTGACAATCAAAAAGAGATGTTTGGTATCAGTAATGTCCTTGCCTATCAGTTTAGAGTAGTAGTTTTTTTTAGCTTCATCTAATTTAGTTTTATACACCAAGATTGCTCATCTCCAATTATTTATTTTTGTTACATTTGTACGCTGCGCTTTCCCACTCATGGCAGGCTCAATGCAGCTTACATGGGGCAATGGAGGGTTAAGTGACTTGCCCAGAGTCACAAGGAGCTGCCTGTGCCTGAAGTGGGAATCAAACTCAGTTCCTCAGGACCAAAGTCCACCACCCTAACCACTAGGCCACTTCTCCACTGTTGCTACTATTTGAGATTCTACATGGAATGTTGCTATTCCACTAGAAGTCGGCCCTTGCAAATCACCAATGTGGCCGCGCAGGCTTCTGTTTCTGTGAGTCTGACATCCTGCACATACGTGCAGGACATCAGACTCACAGAAACAGAAGCCTGCGCAGCCTTCTACATGGAATGTTGCTAGTGGAATAGCAACATTCCATGTAGAATCTCCAATAGTATCTATTTTGTTACATTTGTACCCCGTGCTTTCCCACTCATGGCAGGCTCAATGCGGCTTACATGGAGCAATGGAGGGTTAAGTGACTTGCCCAGAGTCACAAGGAGCTGCCTGTGCCTGAAGTGGGAATTGAACTCAGTTCTTCAGGACCAAAGTCCACCACCCTAACCACTAGGCCACTCCTCCACTCCAGCACAGGATCTATCTTTTTTCCAAATCCTCTCCAGTTGTCTACATGATCAATTACTGTTGAATAATGATTGTCTACCATTTCCCAGAATTTGGTACCATCAACCCTCCTTCTGGTATGGTACTGTATTTTAGGGTTTTAAAGGTATTTCTTTTATGTCGCCGGGTATAAGCATTTTGTTGTGTCCATATGATGTTGAAATCTAATAGGAAGTGATCAGACCAGATCAGGGGAGACCATTTCCCCATCTCAATATTTGGGCTAGATGCTGAGCTTCTTGTGTACACAGTTGGTCAAGTTGATTGCCTTTTTCATGAGTCATCTGACCTGGAGGGCAGTAGAAATGTAGGCATTCTAAGTAGCTAGAAAGATCTTTCACCACAGGATCATTTGTCCAATTTAAGAGAAGGTTTATGTCACCCAGTAGCAATGTGCAGGTTGTGATATTTGCATTTTTATGTAGGATATCAAAGAAGTCACTGCTTGCCTGGAACCATTTCCCTGGTAGGAAGTAGAAGAGAATACTGTAGGGGCCTTAACAAAGCTGAGAACCAGGGAAGTACCCCTACAATACATACCAAAGGGTTAACTAGTGTGGGGTCTTCAATTTTACATGCCAGTATTTCTAAGGGCAGGGAGTTAAGAGTCTACTAGAGTGAATTTAAGCAGCTCATTGTACATAAGACTCAGGCCTTCATCCTTCCTTAATTGTCTAGGGCAAACATTGTTCAGAATTGGGTTGTTATCTGAGCGCAGCCAGGTTTCTGTAAAGAATACCAACTCTGGTTTTGAGAGTTCAGACCAGTCTCTAATTATGTGGGTCTTGTTTCCAAGAGACCGCACATTTATATAGTATGCCGGTACTGGGACCATATAGAGGTTGGTTCATCGGTTGTGTTTAGTTGCTTCAGAGACCTTCTGTATGTTTAGTGTCTCGGTTATGTCGGTTTTCCCTCTATATGTGTTTTCTTGTGGTTACAGATGCTATAGAATGTTGTATATAGTCTGAGCAGTTCAGCAAGAGTCTGATTGGTTAATAGTCAGGATGGATATGGGATCTAAAATTGTGTAGGTCAACATTGGGGTGTTGATCAAGTGCCATACCCACCAACATATGTCAAACTGGGCCCCCAGTAAATGTAGAAGTATTACAATATGTTTGTGTAGTCAGCACCTAATAATTTAGTTTATTAACCATACTAATGCTTATCTAATGATGGAAACAGTCATACCTAAAGGAATGATCAGAGGTGCGACGGGGTGTGCAAAGGAGCAGGGCTTCCCCCTTGGCACGCCTGCTCGACATCGCTGTGAGGAAGAGTATGTGATGTCATCAGTATGCACTCCTGTCGGTTCCTCCGTCCTCTTGCCGAGGTGGTCCACCATAGTTGTGGTTCCCTCCCATTTGAGCAGCACCCATACAGGATAGCAGTGCACACTGATGGCTGGATCCTGTGCTGGTCTCAGGGCTTGGCATCACTATAAGGAGGAGCACGTGATGTCATCAGTATGCACTCCTGTCAGTTCCTCCCTCCTGTGCACTCTTGCCAAGGTGGTCCGCCCTAGTTGTGGTTCCCTTGTGCAGTTAGTGCCCCCTACATCTACTTGTGAATAAACAATGTATGGTAAAGAACTTTTCAGTGCAGTAACTGCAGGGGAAATGCTGGACACACTTCCAACAGTTTTTGCACAGTCATTGCACTTAAACATACATTAATTTGTGCGGTTAAAGCATGGTAAATACAAATCTTAAGCACACTTTAGTGGCCTAGTGGTTAGGGTGGTGGGCTTTGGTCCTGAGGAACTGAGTTCAGTTCCTGGCACAGGCAGCTCCTTGTGACTCTGGGCAAGTTACTTAACCCTCCATTACCTGCTGCATTGAGCCTGCCATGAGTGGGAAAGCGCGGGGTACAAATGTAACAAAAATAAAAATAAACAGGCCTCAAGTTCCCTTCCATCCCCAAAAAGGTATCATATAAATGTCAGCAAATTACAATGTTTTTTTTTTACTTTCTAAAAGTAATCAGCATAATTTAAAATGCCAAATTTAGGAAAACATACTCTTTTCATCTTGCTTAAAGAATCTTTTTTTTTTTTTACAAGGCAGCCCAGCATTAATACGAGTTGGACATCCCTGCTACAGTGCATGCATACTTACGTTTTTAAGTTTCAGCTCATAGGGATTACCCTAACCTTCATATTATTTCCCTTTCTTCATGCCTATATCCAGGGGTGTGCTGGTAAATTTTTAACAACAGGCTCTTTCTCCGGACGTAGCCAGCTCTGCAGTTGGAAGGGCCAGGGGTGGCCGGGGGGGGGGGGGGGGGGGGAAGCAACACTTGCGTCTCTCTCCTCCCGCCCTTCGTGCAGGCACGCTAGGCATACCTTTGCTGGCAGTCAATAAATGGACAGCCACCACTCCCAACATCTTGCTCTGAGCAGCATGCTGGAACTTCTCTCACATGCTTGAGAAGTCCCAGCCTGCTGCCCAGAGCTGGAAACAAGGAGCGGGGAGCAGCAGTAGTCTATTTACTTGGCTGGCAGGGCTCAGCATCCCCACCAGCAAAGCAAAAGATAATTCAGTAGGGGGCCCAAGCCCACATTTTGGGAGCCAGTTGTTAAAGTAACCATGGAGGACCCTACTTTAACAACCGGCTCCCAAAATTCTTAAAAACTTAACAACCGGCTCTTGCGAGCCTGTGAGAGCCTGCTCCAGCACACCACTGCCTATATCTGACACCTATTTATACCTTTCAATCCACAGTTTCCTTTCTGACTCTCTCATCAGAGGCTGATTCTGTTTGCTGTGTAGGAGGATATATAGAAGAATATTTATTAGAGGTCTGTCAAACTGTAAACAAAATTATATTTAGACTCATCGAAGGAGAATTTTTAATTCTTTCAGAAGCCAAGAATTGCTTCCAAAAATATTTCATGTTCCTAAATGCAGAGATATCAAAGAACATTGTTAATACAACTTTTCTCAAAAGACTATTCGAGTTTGCATAGTAATTGCTTGGTGTTCCAACAAAGATTGGTCAAAAGCATACATATGTTTAGGAATTTAAATTAATTAATTTTTTTTACTAGGATAACAGCAGAGTATTATGTGACATGCCACACTGCCAGCTCTGACCCATTACATGTCACATGCTTCTGTTTTTGAAGACAGCATGTTCACTTGGAACCCATTCCTATCTGGTATTCTAACAATGGCAGGAAGGGACACCCATTGTTTTGAACTCAATTTATAACCATAGTTACAAACAAGATACACTTTGCATTCAGGCTTGGAGGACTGGGTGGTTTCCCAAATATCAAACAAGATATATTTGGCTGATAACCATTTTCATTTTTTTTTTTCAAAGCATCCTGGCATTTGAAATCCTACCAGAAAACCAGACTTGAGAGAACATATCCAAGCATTTTGTGAATCATCTGCTGTTTCTGAGTTAATATAGGAACAGAGAGAAATGTCTTCCAACTGTTGGGAATTACATTCTTAAATTCTAGATACCTCTTTGTTAATCCACTTGAATTTGTGGGAGGGCCAACAACACTTATACGATTATTCCTATTTATTGGACTGACCAAATATATTGCTTGACTAGCTTTAGGGATCTGTAATTCTTTCATCAGGTCAAAATGGAATGAGCAAAATAGACATAAGTACATAAGTAGTACCATACTGGGAAAGACCAAAGGTCCATCTAGCCCAGCATCCTGTCACCGACAGTGGCCAATCCAGGTCAAGGGCACCTGGCACGCTCCCCAAACGTAAAAACATTCCAGACAAGTTATACCTAAAAATGCGGAATTTTTCCAAGTCCATTTAATAGCGGTCTATGGACTTGTCCTTTAGGAATCTATCTAACCCCTTTTTAAACTCCGTCAAGCTAACCGCCCGTACCACGTTCTCCGGCAACGAATTCCAGAGTCTAATTACACGTTGGGTGAAGAAAAATTTTCTCCGATTCGTTTTAAATTTACCACACTGTAGCTTCAACTCATGCCCTCTAGTCCTAGTATTTTTGGATAGCGTGAACAGTCGCTTCACATCCACCCGATCCATTCCACTCATTATTTTATACACTTCTATCATATCTCCCCTCAGCCGTCTCTTCTCCAAGCTGAAAAGCCCTAGCCTTCTCAGTCTCTCTTCATAGGAAAGTCGTCCCATCCCCACTATCATTTTCGTCGCCCTTCGCTGTACCTTTTCCAATTCTACTATATCTTTTTTGAGATACGGAGACCAGTACTGAACACAATACTCCAGGTGCGGTCGCACCATGGAGCGATACAACGGCATTATAACATCCGCACACCTGGACTCCATACCCTTCCTAATAACACCCAACATTCTATTCGCTTTCCTAGCCGCAGCAGCACACTGAGCAGAAGGTTTCAGCGTATCATCGACGACGACACCCAGATCCCTTTCTTGATCCGTAACTCCTAACGCGGAACCTTGCAAGACGTAGCTATAATTCGGGTTCCTCTTACCCACATGCATCACTTTGCACTTGTCAACACTGAACTTCATCTGCCACTTGCACGCCCATTCTCCCAGTCTCGCAAGGTCCTCCTGTAATCGTTCACATTCCTCCTGCGACTTGACGACCCTGAATAATTTTGTGTCATCGGCGAATTTAATTACCTCACTAGTTATTCCCATCTCTAGGTCATTTATGAATACATTAAAAAGCAACGGACCCAGCACAGACCCCTGCGGGACCCCATAGGATGATTTTCTCTGGCTGTATAAGTAAACCAGAATACAAAAGTAGTGAGAAAGAGGCTGGGTGGGGTTGAGACTTCTAGCATTTTGCTCAGTAATGGCTGAGGAAACCTGTGCCCCTAATAAGTTCTTTTATGTTTACTTTGAAATGCATGATCATTTTAATTCTGACTATCTTCATTTCTTGACCTTCCTCTTTATGATGTTATCCTGCGTCTGTGAAGGTTTCTTCTTGCTTTTAATTTCTGGTGTGTTTTGCCAAACTAGAAAAACTGAGAGAAATCGTGAAAGACTCGAGTCTACATTCTTATGGCAATTTTGCAAATTCTGTGTCAATTATTTAATTTATTTACAATTCTTAATTTAGGAGGTCTGTTTACAATACCAATCTTCCTGGGTCAAAGTAAATAACTAGTTTTACAGCTTTCTTACATTTTAAATAATATGGCACATATCATAAATTTGTATATATCTGCCAACTAAGAGACTAAGAGTCTACTAAGGTGTGCTGAAATCTGGGTTTAGCACATGCTAACATAGAACTCTGTCATGTGCTAATCCCAGATATACTCCAGCACTTTTTTAGGGCGTTTTCTATGTTTTGATTTTCAGGTGTAGTGTTAACATTCACATTAGCACTCAGTACCTGGAAAAAATTAATGTGGAAGCACTTACCACGTCCTTTTGCAATAGTCCAGTTTCACACACTAAACACGCATTAAGGGCCTAATTAAGGGCACCTATTATTACTGGGGTCAATAGTCACTGGGGTTTAAGCAGGCAGGAGCGGCTCTTGCCTACTGAAATCCCACTCAACAGGCTGGCACTGGATAATCAGTGGCCCTTAACTGCATATCACTGAATATAAAGAATATGGGGATGGTGACAAACTATGTCCACGTGTCATTCTTCTAAAAGCTTGAGACCAGCAGGCTGTTCCAGCTAGATGAAACAGCATCTTATCAAATGCTAGTATCAAGGTGTAAAAACTTAGGATATTTTAGACAACTGGCAACTGAATTCAATGATAAAAAATTGCAGAAGCAGCTTTTGGATTTAAACAAAGCATTGTTAAATGACAGCATTTGTGTCTTGCCTACCTTTGATGTGTCAATAAGAGTCTTGTCTGCTGATCAGACTCCTACCACCTGCAACATCCTTCATCTTGTGCCCAGTTGCTCAAGCATCTTACTGCAATAGATTCATCCATTGCTGCTGGCATCAAGGAACATTTCCAACACTTAATTGAACATTTATTTTCCTGTTCATCCACTACACAGTGTTGGTTCTCTTCTACACCCACATCTGAAAGACAATCCATTATCTTCCCAGACAATGTAAAAACACAGGCAACCAATTCTTTGAGATGGTTTTACCAAAACCAGATTGAAATGGAAGGCTGGAGTCCATCACCTTCCAACAACTCGGGATCCTCCACAATCCACATTCCCAGAAAGCGTGAGCTCCCCTCCAAAAGAATGAAAATGGATGTTAGCAGTTTTCTGAGTGATTTTTATGGAACAATGCCTCCTTTGAAAGCTATTGTTACTGGATTGGATAGTTATTTATGTTTGAGTGATGCAGACGATGATGTTTAGATTAAAAAAAAAAAAAAACAAGCAAAATTGCTGGCAAAACTGCATAGGGGCTCTTGTGCATTCCTGCTACCAATACGTCTTAAGAGGACATTTCTATTGTGGGAAGGACTGTGGAAGACAGGAGAGCTAGACTGAACCCTGAGATTGTTGAAGGAACATGCAGTGTAGGGCCACCAAGAAACAGAAATGGGCCTGGATCAGGGCTGCCACAGTCGCCATCCCCCCACTTGGTACACTCAGCTTCTGCTGCTACCCCTTGCTCACTCAGGCTGCCCCGCCTCCTAACTTCCTGCATCAGTGCATCTGCTCCTCCCCGGCCTGCAAGGGGGGCTTAGCACCAGGGTCTGTCTCTCTCCTGCTCCTATGTGCCGGGTCCGGGTTATTGTGTATTGTGATAACCCAGTCCCATAACACAGGAGCAGGAGAGAGACAGACCCTGGCGCTGGGCCCTCCCTTGGAGGTCCAGCCTGGGGAATTTTGCCTCCCCCCCCCCCTCCCTTGGTGGTCCTGATGCAGTGCACAAGGCAGACCTGTTTTCTTTCCTTGCTGAAGTGCCATAGTTGTCAGAGCAGAGGTATGCTAGTGCCTTATGACATTTCCCCCCCCCCCCCAGATACTCACTATCCCCAACTTTCCTTCCTTCTTCCCATGCCCAGCCCCCCATCTCTCTACAAAATCCCACTCTCTTTACCACAAGACCTGCTTGTGCTGAGACCTGAAACCTCTTTCCCTCACCCAAAGAATTAAATTCTTCCAAGTATGGGAACCTTATTTGCAACCTTTGTCCCCAAGAGGGAAAAGTTTAGTAGTTAATTCTATAGGGAGATAACTTTTCCTGTTCAGCAGGTGCATTGGGTGATCAGGTGGGTGACTTGGGGGGTGGGGAGATGTCGGTAAGGGAAGAATGAGCGGAGTACATATGAAATTGCTGTTTTTCATACTTGAGTCCATATTGTAGAGGGGGCTATAAGAATCCAAGACCCCTCTGCTATTTTTCTGTCGTTGGATGGGTCTTCTAGTCTGCCTACGTATATACTATCTCCTGCTCTTACAGGGTGTGGGGTATGGGTGGATTTGAGGGGCATAATGGGCTGCTCGGGGGGGGGGGGGGAGTTTAGGGTGGTACTTTGCGTGGGGGTTGGATGGGGAAAGGAGGGTTTATGAGGTGTTTGTGTATCTCAGCTGTATATTCTCTGTTTGGGGTTTTCAATAATAAAAAAGATTTTCCCATAAAAAAATAAAGAGAGACTAGAAAAGTTGAAGTCTTTATTTATAGAATGTAAAATGCACATTATTCAATATGCAAATCATGCCGTTTATGGAAGGGTACCACATAGCTTTCTAATTGCTGCCACATAATCGCCCTTTGAGACGCTGCAGGAAGGAGCAGATTGTGACAGTAGCAAGTACAACAGGTCCCTTCAAAGTGAAGCAATGAACAAAAGAGGCAGGGTTCATAGGGACCTGGTGACCAGCAGAGCCACAGGAACCAAATCAAGGGTTGGCAATATCTTTATTAAATAAATAGGTCAAATACTTTTCTTGGCCATATTTCAAAACATCTTCATCAGGTGCAGGAACACAACTAACTAACTCTAAAATGTAAGACTCCAAACACAATTGTTCATATGCAATCAATGAAGAAATGGCTTTATAGAAATTCTTGTATGTAAGATTCAAACTTGTAAAACTCTATAGAAGCATAACAGGTTCTATAACCACTGATTTATCCACACAGAAACCTTAAAACACAATTGAAAAGTGATAGGCAGCTGAGGGGAGTAGCCTAATGGTTAGAATAACAAATTAAGAATCAAGGAAGCAAAATTCAGAATTCACCCCTGTTCCTTGTGAGCTTGGGCACATCACTTAATCCTCCATTGCCCCAGGCAGAAACAGAGATTATAAACCCTTTGGGGACAGGAAAAGACCTACTCTATCTGAATGTAGCTTACCCTGAACTACCTGAAAAAGGCAAAGAGTTAAATCGAAATCCCTTTACCCCATTTTCTGTAAAAATGAATCACATAATTGATGCAAAGGCACTTCATATGGTAACCTGCCCATTGGTTGCTCACATATTATTTAGCGAAGCCCAAAAGGAAAAAAAGAAATGGGACCCTGTGGTAATTAATGCACGTTAACAGGGCAGGCTAACACATGTTCATCAATAGCCCTGCAAGAGCATAATTTATTTATTGCATTTGTACCCCACATTTTCCCACCTATTTGCAGGCTCAATGTGGCTTACATAGTACCGTCAAAGGCGTTTGCCCAGTCGATGGATAACAAATACATAGTTGTATAGTGATCGTATGAGGTATAAGTGGAGGTCTGAATGAAGATTGCGTGTTGTCCTGTTTGATCATAAGTCATGCTGTGTTGGTAGGTGAAGAGGGTTACGTGGGGTCGTTGGGGTAGGCCTTTTTGAAGAGTTTGGTTTTTAGTGACTTCAGTTAACACACAAGAAAGTGTGTTAACTGAAATGCAGGAACACTAAGCCACATCTAAAAGAAACAAAAATAGGAGTTATCTTTTCTTCAACGAAGTCTGCAAATTTTACAGACAGTTCTGAATTTGGGTTAATCAAATCCTTGGTATTTAATTTTTGATTATCTTAAAATGGGAAAATACTGAAATATTGGGCAGGTACGGGGGGGGGGGGGGCCCCTTTTACTAAAGTGTGGTAAGCCCACCAGCACTCCAGGGAGCCCGGCAGTAGTGCCTGCCCCCACTGTGCACCCTTTCTGGAGCATCAGAATGTTTTGGGAGGGGAGGTTAGCATGGTAGCCCTTACTACCTCCTAAATGAGTTGCAGTAAGGGCTGCCCCCAGGAAGGAAATGGCCGTATAGCGAGTGGTTAACTTACTGCACAGCCATTTCCTTTTTTTTTTTTTAAGCCTTTTACCCGCTGCAGAAAAAAGGAGGCTTCCGTGTGCAGCAAACCTGTGTCAACATCACTGCATGCCCCCTTTTACTGCAGCGTGGTTAAAGGGCACATAGGAAGAAATATGGTAGTCAGCATTCTAATGTAAATATCACAAGTCTTTAATGCACGTTATGCAGCACTGACATCATGTACGAGCTGATGCTTGTCACCTTTGCTATCCATTTCATTTAGGTCTGCTATTCAGCAGGCCTAAACTAAATGTGTAAATTATCTGTATGGTGGATGAATGCCACTGTGTGGCAGTGGTACAGCCAGACCTGATTTTTTTCTAGGGTGGAGCCCCAAGTTAACAATGATGGGTATTAAGAATGCAGGACTGAGCAGTGCTAGGTATACACTGCAGCAGGACTCAGGAGCCCAGTGAAGGTGGTGGTGCAGCTGCAGCGACAGAGCAGGCCTGGCCCTTCACAAGCAGATGATCAAAAGCCCCGCGCTGTTCCAAACAGCGCTCTAAAATAGCGCTGGAACAGCATGGGGCTTTACTGCTCCGATGATCAGAGATAATTGCATGCAAATGTAAGCACGCAATTATCTCTATCATGGGGTAGAAGTGCGGGACTCAGAACAATCCTCCCGCACTTGTTTGACAGGTCTGGGCTGTCAAAAGCCCAAACCTGTCAAACATAGGGGCTGGAGGTCCATGGGACCACCAGGCCCCAACTACCCCTGCCCCAAGCAACGGGGGCTGGAGGTCCGGCGGACCTCCGGTTCCCCCCAGGTTCAGGGAGGGCTGGAGATCCGGTAGGTCTCCAGCCCCCCCCCTAACTCCCCCAGCAAAAGGTCCCTGGTGGCCTAGTGGGCGACCAACCAACCCCCCCCCCCCCCCAGCGATAGGGGGGCTGGAGGTCCAGCCCATCCCAGGATACACTGGGCAGGGCTGGGTGTCACAGGAAGAGGAGGGAGGCAGGCTACCCTCCTTCCTCCAACACACAAGGTAGGGGGGGACTGGACCACCAGGAACCCCTTGTTGGGGGACTAGGGGGCGCTGGAGACCCACCGGATCTCCAGCCCTCTCTGAACCTGGGGGGGGGGGGGGGGACTGGAGGTCTAGCGGACCTACAGCCCCCCTATCGCTGGGGGGGGGGTGTTGGTTGATCACCCACTAGGCCACCAGGGACCCTTTGCTGGGGGAGTTGGGGGGGCTGGAGACCCACCAGATCGCCAGCCCTCCCTGAACCTGGGGGGGGGGGGGATCATCGGGGGGACTAGAGGTCCAGCGGACCTCCAGCCCCCTGTCGCTGGCAGGTTTGCTGTTGGAGGGAATGGGGACCTGCCATGCTGGACAGGGCTCACTATTCCTCCCCAATGATCCACAAACCCTTCTGTTCTCAATGAAACCACCTTGGCTCATATTCACACAACCAAACATGAGTTTTCAATTTTAGCTTTGGCTGCAGTTTTGTTTTTCAGTAGCAGTTTCAATTTTGGCCAAAACTGAAAAAAAAAAAGCAGTTTCAGTCAGCCTCTACTTGCCTTGCACTATCAATGAATTGGCATTAGTTAAATCCAAATAAATAACACAAATCTCTTGGATTGCCTGTCGATCTCTTGGGAAAAATTAAATTTCCACAAAGGCTTCCAACCTGCAAAATTCAGAACCATTGCAAAAATGTCTGCACAAGAGTAAAGCTGCGGGTCACAATCAATTATTTCCCAATTCTGTGGAAGTTTTTTTTAACTGACTGCATGAGAGAAAATTGCAGGATCCAGACATTTGACCAACTATGTGGTTCAGTAGTTTTGCCGAACAGAGACTAGAGGTTTTACATCCTCTTTTGGCTGTGCCCCTGTCAGAAGAAATCCCCTACTTGCAAGGGCTGCTTTGCAAGCTGAGGCAAGCACCAAGCCTGGTGCTGTGCCAGGAATCAGAAGGACTGGTGCATATTTGCCAGAAAACAATAGAACATGGAGTCAAACTGCAAACAAGGAAACATGAGAACTCTCAAGGATGAGATACACCCCCTTTTTCAAGTATTTATTTATATTGAGTCATATATGGCAGATGTGTACTTTTCCTAAATAAAAATATAAAGGCATGTCAACAGCTGTAGTAAATTTAGCTTGCATACAGCATGTACTGTATGTGGTTTCTTTTACAGATTGGGCTCTGGTCTGCAAAACATTTACATTATAGTAGTAGTGAAACTGTAGAGCTCATTTACTCCAAAATTTCAAGAAAGAAGGAAAGAGACTTTTTTCATAGCACCTGATATGAGTTTAATTATATATTCACATACATTTTTGTTGGCTATCCACTGAATTTTATACTCTTCTGTGATTTTATATAGTATGACACAATGCTTATATATATTATGTTGAAGGCAAAGTACCATATGGAGAAACTGCCATCTCTCTAAACACTCTCCTCAAATACATTTCAATGCTATAAAGTACAGCTGGCTCTCCACAGGTGGAGATCTATAGAAAACTACAAATCCGTTAACTGATGTACAGGATTGCAGTTAGCATTTATTTACATTTGGTGCATTCACAAATCTGAAGATCAGTTCAATATGATATAATTATAACAATTTAAATTTTAAAAAGAAGCAGCTAAAAGCACAATTAAAACATTATAGAAACAGAAAAAAAAATCTGCATAAATTTTGTTTCAGCTACTACAAATTGGTAGATACAACTACAATCATAATTTGTTCTGGTAAAAACTCAAGCACTATTGGATGATCCTACAGATGGAAAAGGCTACTTTAACCAAACCGGCAAGGTGATTTATAAGGGGCCCTTTTACTAAGCTGTGTAGGTGCCTATGCGCGTCAATTTTGAACTACCAACCGGCTACCGCATAGCCCGGGCGGTAATTTCATTTTTTTTTTTACACGCATCCACTAAGCGCACTAGAATTTTTCCAGCCTGCGGCACTAACCAGGCAGTAATTGGCATTGTACATGTGTAGACCATTACCGCCCAGTTAACGTGTGAGACCTTACCACTAGGTCAATGGGTGGCAGTAAGGTCTCAGGCCCAAAATGGGTGCACGCCAATTTTTATTTTGCCACATGTCCATTTTTAGCCCAAAAAAAGGCCTTTTTTGCAGGTGCAATGAAAAATGAACCTGAGCGCATCCAATACACACGTCTACACCAGCGCAGGCTGTTTTTCAGCGCACCTTAGTAAAAGGACCCCTAAGTGTTTTATATTAAATTAAATTTACACATACAGTGCTCCTAGTTAGGAGAATTGGATAATAGGTAGAAATTGCAAAGTGGAATGGGGGAAGCATCTGCTGAAAATTATATCTTTACTTTACTACAAGACTGCTGTGAACACTTCTGTCTGGCAAAGGATGCCACAGTTGAATGCTCAGCGCCCTTGGGTACATGTCTGCTTTACTTAATTGGAAATCTAAGCCTGACAGATTTTTCACATAAAGTGTTACCTGGTCATACCAGCACTGGAGATACATGATAATGTTTAGGTTTGACACTCCTCATTCTATATATTTTATCTTAGCAACGCCAAATTAACTTTATTGAATATATAATTTATATAAATGAATATGGGCCTTCTAGTCAAAGGATTTATGCTTCTAACTTTGAAAGTTATATCAAATTGGCCTGTTTGAAAATGTACTAGACTTGAATTGAGTACATTTTTACTTAAATTTAGGAGCATAAAAGTGGGTGACAACAAGGGCGGATTTAGGGTAGGGAAAAGAACTTAGGAGCTTAGTACTGATTTTCATTATTAGGCTCATAAATTAAGCCCCAAAATCTAGGCAAATGATTGGCAGATCTAAATTTATGAGCTTAACTTGTAAGCTCCTAAATGAAGATAAATTTCCAGATGATAGGTTATGCTCACAACTCTGGCTGAAAATAGGTTACAAATTGCAGAAGCTAACGAGTCCCGTTACTAAAGCTTAGCACATACTAACGGAATTAGCATATGCTAAATGCTAAGTTTCTTAGCATATGCTAATTCTGTATTTATATATAGGAGTTTTTATTTTAAAGGATGTTATGGAAGTTATTCTAAAAGTCATACACAATTTCCACATGGAAACATCAATTTAAGAAAGAGCTCAATTTACAAGTGGATGTCCATAATAGGTAGGAATTGCAAGAGGGCGGTGTTGGGGGGCACAGTTTGGCTGGGTCAAAATCTACACATGCATTCCCCATTTTAGAAAGAATGCACACGTCTGTCTCGGGATTTACACATATATGTTTTTAAAAAAGTGCTTGTTTCAGCCAGCTCCCTAAAGCTTTTAATCTCTCACTGTTTATTTCCCCCCTCCAAATTTGAAATATATAATGATTCTGGCCTCAATCTGGAACTACTGCCAGGCTACAACAGGAGCCCGGTGGCAGTTCCCGCCCCCAGTGTGCGCCATTTCCCGTGCAACAAAACATTTTTCTATTTTTGTAGCACCAGTGCTTACCCAGTGGTAATCGGGCAGTGTCATGTGTTGCCTGGTTACTGCTAGGTTAGCACGGAAGCCCTTACTGCCCCCGAAATGGCTGCATGGTAAGTGGTTCACTTATCGCAATGCCATTTCTTTTTGGCATTTACTAAGCTGCAGTAAAAGGGGGCCTCAGTGTGCATCAAAATCACGTGCTGATGCTAGCGCAGGCCCCCTTTTACCACAGCTTAGTAAAAGGACCCTTTAATTAGCAGCATTCACATGTGTAGGTTTGCAAAATGCCAACTTACACGTGTCAGCACTTTCATGTATTAAATTGCTGCTTTCCTCCATGTTTCCCACATTACGAATTGTAAAATGGATACTCCCACGTCACATACAGATACATAAACACGCATTCATGCAGGTATTTTAGAAAAGGCTATACACTGGCAGATCCTTTTCCAAAATACCACAGGAACCGAGCACGTCCTGACCTGGACATCTCAATTTCGATCGCCATGTTCTATATAAAATGGAGCTTCCCATGTTTACCAGTATCCAATAAACATATAACTCAGTATCTAATAAGCATATAACTTCTCCATTCATGTATTTTCGGGCCCAAATTAAATGAATAGTGGTGGCAGCAGTGTCCACAGTAAATGTACATTCAGAGCTACCAACTATACATGTAGCAGAGCTGATTATACTTATAAATTTAAATCCTGGCACCGAGGTTTAAAGCAAGCTATTTATCACTGCTGCTGAAAACAAGCCTGTATTATTTTTTTTTATGTATTTTTTCTATATCGGTTTTCTTCCATTATCAAATATATTCAGTGAAGTCTCAATGTAATGTTTGCATACTCCATGCATCATGTTATTGATTCATCAATCATTTAGAAGCATGCATATAATTCCCATTGAGCCAAAAAGTTTATAAATTCCAAAATTTGCTTTCATATCCAGGCTGAAATTAGGCATACGCAATAGAGGCATGTGCCTACAGTGCTAAATTCTGAAGGTGCCCAGAAACTAGGGGTTCAAGACCCCTACCCCCTACTCTCCAATCTTGGGGAGGGGGGGGGCAGACTCCTCTCCCTACAAATCTTCTGCCTTTGGGTGTCATAATCTTAGGCCCTGCTATGAAACAGAAGGCAGAAGATTATGTTTAAAAGGTGAAAACATAAATCAATGTTTAAAAAGTACTGCAGAAACACACAGCCAAAGCCATTTTCATTGTGCCATAAAGTGCTGACATTATTATTAATCATATTACCATATGTTAAAACAAGCATTTCTTGCTCTTTCTTTTCAGATGTGTAAAGCCTCACTCAACAAAAGTTAGTTAGAAAAGCATGATCATCTGCTCTAGTATTTGAATATTAAGAATCCAAAGACAACTGTAGCCATCATTGCTTTATGCAATTTCACCACTGTAGTGGCATTTAAAACAGCATTCATGATAGCTGATCCTTAAATTGGCTTCTCTAAATGTATATACGAAAAACTAGTATCAAGGTGTGTAAAGACAGAAAGTGAGAGTATTAGTTCTATATACGCTTCTGACAATATATATTTTTTAAAGGGGTTTTGCTATAATTTTCCAGTTAGTATTTGGTTGGAACTATTTTTTGTTGTTTAAAAAGGGTTCTTCCACTCTACTGGGCCTTATCAAAGAACACAATCACTCCCTGTGCAGGTTCCCAGTAGATACCAGCAGGGATTTGAGAAGGTGGGCAAAAACTGCAAGATCAAGTTGCTCGCAATGTTAAAAGAATATAAAAATGAGGTTGTTCCAGTATTTGGATCTAGAATTTGCTGTGACCCAGGGAGTTGGGTGGGGGGGGGGGGGGGGGGGGGGGAGAAAATGTACAAATTTATGCTGGTATATCTACTATCGTGTCATCACCCCTTTGTTGGGTTTTACTGGCTGTATATTGAGATTGTTGATTGTTAAGCCTGTTGTACCATCAATAAAAATGTTGAAACATAAAAGAATATAAAAAAATTATTTAAAATATAATTTTCCAGGATGGTCCCATGGGTCTAGATTCCTTAACCAACTGAGGGGGCCTTTTACAAAGCCATGCTAGTGTTTTTAGATCACGGTAAAAATCAGCTGGCGGTAAAAACTGAGACGCCCATAAAGACCCCCTGAATTTGTAAGCTCCAGGCATACCATGGAGTTGGTGTGCTCAGGCCCATGGAGAGAATATTGGCTACCTCAGTTGTGGCCCCTAGCAACAGTGCTGATTGGGGACTTCCAGCCCTGGGGCCAATAAGGAGTGTTTGAGCAATGGGCTAAGAACCAAGGGAATTAAAACCCATTTCTCCCTGACACACGTGGAGGGGCATAATCGAAAGGGACACCCAAGTTTTTCTGAGGACGTCCTCGCAGGACATCCTCGTGAAGGGGTGGGGAAATCCGTATTATCAAAACAAGATGGACGCCCATCTTTCATTTCGATAATACGGTCGGGGACGCCCAAATCTGGAAATTTAGGTTGCCCTTAGACTTGGTCGTTTCTGATTTTCGGCGATAATGGAAACTGAGGACGCCCATCTCAGAAACGACCAAATGCAAGCTCTTTGGTCGTGGGAGGAGCCAGCATTCGTAGTGCACTGGTCCCCCTGACATGCCAGGACACCAACCGGGCACCCTAGGGGGCACTGCAGTGGACTTCAGAAATTGCTCCCAGGTACATAGCTCCCTTACCCTGTGTGCTGAACCCCCCAAAACCCCACCACCCACAACTGTACACCACTACCATACCCTTATGAGTGAAGGAGGGCACCTAGATGTGGGTACAGTGGGTTTCTGGTGGGTTTTGGAGGGCTCACATTTACCACAAGTGTAACAGGTAGGGGGGGATGGGCCTGGGTCCGCCTGTCTGAAGTGCACTGCACCCACTAAAACTGCTCCAGGGACCTGCATACTGCTGCGATGGACCTGAGTATGAACATTTGAGGCTGGCAAAAAATATTTTTTAAGATTTTTTTTGAGGGTGGGAGGGGTTAGTGACCACTGGGGGAGTAAGGGGAGGTCATCCTCGATTCCCTCCGGTGGTCATCTGGTTAGTTCAGGCACCTTTTTGTAGCTTGGTCGTAACAAAAAAAGGACCAAATAGTCGTCCAAGTGCTCGTCAGGGATGCCCTTCTTTTTTCGATTATGGGTCGAGGACGCCCATGTGTTAAGCACGCCCGTCCTGCCTTCGCTACGCCTCCGACACTCCCCCCCCCCACCCCCCAGGGAACTTTGGTCGTTCCCGCGACAGAAAGCAGTTGGGGATGCCCAAAATCGGCTTTCGATTATGCTGATTTGGGCAACCCTGGGAGAAGGACGCCCATCTTGCGATTTATGTCGAAAGATGGGCGTCCTCTTTCAAAAATAAGCCTGTTTGTAATTCTGGGCAAGTCACTTCATTTACTAAAAGTGTGTTCCCATGTTGTTTAACACAGGGCCTATGTTGTTTAACAATGGGCCCTGTGGGTCCACATAGTAACTGTTAATAAATAACCCCCTTTATCGCCTGTTGCCTCGGGTATCCACTTAGATTGTGGGTTCTGTTGGGTAGGGACGGAATACTAATGATGATGTAAGCTGCCTTGAACATAATTTTAAAAAGCAGGCTAAAAAATCTAGATCCAGTCCAGGCATGACTGTCTGCGGATGGCTGAGGCCAACAGAGATGGCTAAAGATGCAAAAGGAAAAGACTGTGACCCCCCAAACAGAAAAACTCATTTTTCCTTTCAAATGGTGTGTTGAGCTACATTCTTATAGTGCAATGTGGACAGCATTTCAGCATAGCCAGCTTTTGTTTTACAGAATTAAGTGCTGCTTAGGCTATGTTCATTGAGACTACTCAGAACTTAAAAAAATATTAAGCATAAATGTCTTTGAAAGAGTACATGCACAAAGATAAGCTTAGTTATGTTGCCTTATTTAAAATATTTTGAAAGCAGATATATGGTTCGATTTCTAAAACATTGTACAATGTTATGCTTTTTATTCTCTATTTTCTAGTAATATTTTGCACTATACTTTGTGCAACTAAAACCATTAATGAAAAATGTATTCCATTAGCCAACAATGTAGGTAATAAATATTTGCATATAGTATAGCCTTAGAAACACAGAAGATGAAGGAACGGTTAGCAAAAACAAGAATAGGGCTGAATTACTATGACATTTGTATCATTCTGTGCCATGGAAAAATCCCCTGGTAACTTGGGTCCAGTATTTACTGTTTGAAAGGGCTTTTTAAAAATTATATCTAAGATCACTGGGCTGTTTCCCATTCCCTTTGGTGTTTTCCCTGTTGTGAACTTTATGCATTTATGTGGAGTCTTAAATTCTTTTCAAATGCTTGGAATTGTAATGGGATCTCATATCTTTTCTCAAATTAAATTTTGCACCGCACACTCCACATGTATAAAGATGAACATCCATGTGTTGCTCCAACATCTCATTACTTGGGAATATCTGAAAGCAAACTTGGCATATTGTCTCACCAGCCGATAAATGAGATATCATATGACGCACGTGGTCATGTTTCCTGAAGTTTCCTTGCTCGCACATTGAACAAACATACCTGGCCATGCCTTTATGCATATCATTATGCAGTCGCAGCTGACGTTCTCTCAGAAACTGCTTTCCACAAGTTTGACAAACAAATTGTTTTTCCTTTGTATGGACCGTGTAGTGCTCCCTTAAATGGCAACGCTGGTAAAATCCTTTGCCACAAAGGTTACAGAAATGCTTTCGTCTATGGTCTCTATCACTGTCTTCTGGAATGGCACTCTTAAACATATCATGATCTAGGCAATGAGACATGTGCTCAACCACTAGGCTCTCAGTTTCAAAGCGCTGACCACAGTTTGGGCACCGAAATGGGCAGTTAGAATGCTTATACAACTGTCTATCTGGAAGACTGTTTCTCTGGAAATCATCCTCCCTCAGGTCATCAAACATTTCCACAAACATCACATCTCTTATTGCAGATGGGTTCTCAGAGTTGTCAGTAAAATCAATTCTTTCTTCGTCATTTCCTACCCCATTGATTGTCATATCTTGGGGTGCCCCGCAGCTGTGAGCATGTTCTTGTAGCTGTCTACCTTTGAGCAATATTTGGCCACATTTTCCACACGCACAGATATTTTCTATATGTTTAGACAAGTAATGAGATGATAGATCCTCCTCTGTTATTCTTAGCTCACACAGTTCACAAACTGCGTTCCATTCATCATCCTGCACTGTGCTATCTTTGGCATTCAAGGATCGTGTATGTTTTCCAGGATTCCGATGCGGATTTATGGGCATCTGGGGTTTCAGACACGTTACAGCATTTTGCTTTTCACCAATCTGGCTCTCCATATAATATCTGTAGAACGTTTCATCTTGTTCATCTTCCAGCTCTTCATTCTCTGAAGATTCGTTATAACCTTTATCAGAAATTTTAACAATGTTAATATCATCCATTTCCACAGCTGAGTTGTCATCTGGTTCGATCTTTATGATGATACCATTTCTGTCACCTGACCCTTTACCTTCTTCTACTCTATCAGACTGAATTGTATTTGACAAATGTAAGGAAGACTCATCAAGCGATTGACTCGTGTCTATTCTAGAACTATCTGTCTGAGCTGGGGATAGTTTAGACATTACAGAATCTCTCTCATTGAAGTCAGCTTCCTCGCAGCTGTACGACTTTACATTTTGGTACAAATTCCTGTTAGTGCACGTTAACACATGTTCCTCCAATAGCTTTTTACAGCTGAAAACAAATCCACACCCTTCACATGTGTAACTCCGTCCAAAGCGTCGTGGTCGCCCTTCTTTTAAGTTAGATAACTTAGAGACTATGTTTTTCTTACAGACATTAAAAGGCTGCTCGTGGAATCTGTTTAACTGTATGATCTCATTTGGCTCCTTGTCCTGTGAGGTGCCAACTGTTGAGCTTGCCTCCAGACACAAGCTACTCGATTCATCTTCGTTTTTAGTCACCGATTCCTCATACATACGCACACCAAATACCATTTTGCTATTATAACTGCTAGAAGCAGAGGAAGAGCATTTGAAACTAGAATTGTTGTTGTTATCCTGTATATCTTCCAAGCATTCAGGCACATTATACAGTTGCAAATAGCTCATTGCTATTCTGAACTGCTCAAAGTTTGCAGGGGCTGTCATAATTTTCCCTAAATACATAAACTGCAAGATGAGGTCAAAGCATTCTGCACTGATCTTCATGTTACTGAGGTTCAGTTGTGTAGTTGTGTGCTGGTGGTTCATAAAAACCATCCTGAAATAAGAGCTGCAAGCTGCTAGGACTGCCTTGTGTGCTTGAAAGTAAATGTCATCAATGGCGATGCAGCAGTCGCAGAGAAAGCCCCATTCCCTTTGGTTGTTTAGTTGCTGAAGAACATAACTGCTGTGGATTGGCCTTGCCATCTTGATTTTCAAACACAGGCCTGTATAGAAAAAAAACAAAAAAGAGAGAAAATTACAGTGTTACACCTTTCTTTCCATTCACTCAAAAAGTTGTACCACCACTCCAGTGTCTCAAAAGAATCTATTTCCCCTGTTGTGTGAATAATTCATTGAACCTGCACACATTTGAGGACATCTATAATGAGCTTTTATTATTATCATCTAGCTTTTCAGAAGGTGGATGAGTCTGTCATCCATTCCAAGTCAACAAACGGCTGAAAGTTAACTGACAGAAAGTGATCAGTTTATTTAACTATCTAAAGCAAACCCTGTCCCCCAAATACGACGACTCCCTTTTGATCCAACCCTTTGGTGAAAGCACTCCTGTCTAGATTTTGACATATGTCAGCTAGATTGCTGCTTAGCTCTGTCGCTTCCTCTTTGAGGGTTTATACCTACATTGGATTTCATTTGTCTTGTTTTTTGTTCTTACATTTTCCTTTATTTTTTAAATAATGGCTATACAATCATGGCCAGGTTCCTTCCTCTGAAAGATCTCCTACTCTGAGAAATACTGCACATGATACGTAGATACCCAGAGAAAAAAATAAACTGATCATGTGCCCCCTGATATTACTGAAAACCAGGGCTAGAAATTATCAAGATACCCCTCTCTGAGCACATGCAAACTCTGTACTGACACTTTGGGCAGGAAAGGAAGAGATGTTTCTACAGCTGGCAGAGGTCCTTTCACTCGCCATCAAAGAAATGTTTTGAAGATGTGACAGGACCCGTTTCTCTCTACTCTCACCAGAGTATCACAGGAACCTGTAGGAGGAAAGCAGTGCAGAGGATGCCGAAATTTCCCCTCCCTCCCTTCCCATGCACACTTCTTTTCTAAACAAGAAGCCTATGCAAGATAAGAAGGAGCTGCAGGAACCAGGAGCAAGCAGTCTCACCCTGTTACCACACTGCCAGCTTCCCAACTTCCTATCTTTGGTGTGAGAAGGAAATATAATGAAAAGGGAGATGGATGACAGGTGATATGGGGGTAGAAGAGATCACAACGAAAGATGGGTTGGGTAGCAGTGGGGTGGATACCACCACCACCATAGTAAAAGACTGGGAAAGAGATGGACAGGAGAGGAGAAACATGGAAGGCGAGGAAAAATGGGAAGATGGTGCTGGAGGAGAAGGTTTCATTGCTGGCTTTCTGGTTCAGAGACGGCAAACGCTTGTACCTTAGTGCTCCAATCAAGGCTGGTTTCCAGGATTTTCAAAAAAACATGACTTGCTTGCAACATTAAAGATCAGAGTTCTCCATCCTTGCCTTGCTACTATAGATTAAGCATCCCGCAAGCAGTGCTTACCAGTGTTTAAACACTAAGAAATCTAAACTAGTGCCTCAATCCATAGCCTCCCAGTGCTGCAGGCTTATCATTACGCTCCAATCAAAAAATCCAACTGTGCTACACACCGCTCAGCTGTTAACATGACTTTGGAGCTCATTTTCAAAAGAGAAAAACATCCAGAAAGTGGCATAAAACCGCATTTGGACGTTTTTCTCACAAGAACGTCTAAACTGGTATTTTCAAAACCAGTTTTTAGATGTTTTTCTATGAAGTTCGTTAGAAGTGCATTCAAATCAGAAGGGGGCGCACAGATCCTCCCCTTAACATGCTCCTGACACGCCCCCTTGGACATTTTTCAGCCATAATGGAACAAAACAAAAAAGTGTCCTGGACTAAAATTAAGACATCTTGAGCTACACCTGTTTTTATAATAAGGCACAAAAGTGTGCCCTAAATGACCAGATGACCACTGGAAGGAATCAGGGATGACTCCCTATACCCCCCAGTGGTCACTGACCCCCTCCCATCCCCATCAAATATGAATACAAATATGATTTAGCAGCCTCTATGACAGCCTCTGATGTTAGAGCCAGATCTATTAGAGCTGAATGCAGGTCCCTGGAGTAGTGTAGTGGTCAGTGCAGTGCACCATGGAGTGGGGAACTCTGGTCCCTATCTCCCTTTACCAGTCACATTTGTGGGGAAACTGTGAGCCCTACAAAACTCACCAGAAACCCACTGTACCCACATATAGGTGCCCCCTTCACCCATAAGGGCTATTGTAGTGGTGTACAGTTGTGGGCAGTGGGTTTTGGAGGGTTCAGCAGACAAGATAAGGGAGCAACAGTGAGATGTGTACCTGGGAGCATGTTTTTGAAGTCCACTACAGTGCCCTTTAGGGTGCCCCATTTATTTCCTGGGATGTCTAGGAGACCAGTCTACTAAAAATGCTGGCTACATCCCAATGGCTTGATTTTCTACATTTTTCACTTGGACTTTTTTTTTTTTTTGATGGACCGGAAAAAAAAAAAAAAACATCCAAAGCACAAAACCTTGTTAGAAGCAGTATTTTCCAAAACAAAAGATAGACTTTTTCTTTTTGAAAAAGAACTTCTTTCCTATTCAGATTTTGGATGTTTTTTTGCAAAACGTCTGAAGTCGGACTTAGACGTCATATTGAAAATGCCCCTCCACATGTGTTAAATGTACACAAAAACGTTGAACCAACCAACCAACCATACAGAAAATGCAAAAAGAACCAATTACCATCAATTCAAACCCCCTCAGTCCCCAAGACAACCCTAATCTCTATCCCATCCGAACCCCCCCTACTCCCTAAGAACAACTATCCCGTGTGTTAACATTACTTTAATCATCATATTGGTCAGGCACGGGATAAAATTTTAACATGTTTCAAAAGTGTCTTCCCCAGGGGACAAAGTGCACTTCCTAGTAGAACTCCTCATTCACTTACATTTACCAAACTGCAGCTGTTCAAATGCAATCTATTATTTAATGCTAAAAACACTGAAAATGATATACATAAAATTGGTCAATAGAAATAGAATAAAATAAAACATAGAAAAGAAAATAAGATGACACCTTTTTTATTGGACTAACTTAATCCATTTTTTGATTAGCTTTCGAAGGTAGCCCTTCTTCGTTAGATCAGAAATAAGCAAATTTTGATAAGTAACAGCATATACAAGTGAAACATCGAAGTATTTCAGTGGCAGTCTGAAAGGATGAGGGAGGGGGTGGGCTAGGTGAGAAACAAAGAAGGCTGAGAGGATGGGGGACAGGGAGATATGCATGGTGATCAGAGGGTGACAAAGCAGTGAAATTTCATGGTTTATAATAGGCTAGAAAACCCAGATCTTTGTTAAGTCCTGTCTGGTGAGTGTCAAAATATTTAATCATTTTAACTTCAAAGGTCTTGCGTTCCTGTATTGTTTTAAAGTTTCCTTTAAGTATTCTCACTATAAAATCATTAGCACAGTGTTCTTGTTTTGTAAAGTGCTGTCCCACAGAGGTAACATCTTGGTTGGCACTGGCATTTTTCATATGATGTCTATGTAAATTAAATCTCTTCTTCAGCATCTGGCTTGTTTCTCCAATATAGCACCCTTCGCCACATTTTTTACACTGTATGACATATACTACACTGGAAGATGAGCATGTGAAGGATTCCTTTATGTTGAATATTTTTCCTTTGTGAATGACTGTGGGGTCCTGTGAAATGTTTTGGCATAGTTTGCAGCTGGATATTTGCAAGGATGTGTGCCATTCTCTTTTTTTTGGGTCTCTGTTGAGAGCTTGCTTCTCACTAGCTTGTGTTTTAAATTGGGTGGCTGTCGTAAGGCCAGCACTGGTGGGGATGGGAATATCTCTTTCAGTAATTCATCCTCCTGGAGTAGTGGCTACAGATCTCTTATGATTTTCCTCAGTTTTTCCAGCTCTGGGTTGTATGTCATTACAAGAGGGATTCTGTCTGTGGCTTTCTTTTCCTTGTATTGTAGCAGATTTTCCCTGGGTGTTTTGAGGGAAGAGGCAATATTCTTGGAGATTATTTTGGGGTTGTATCCTTTCTGTTCGAAGGATGCCATCAAGATTTTGAGGTGCCTATCTCTGTCCGTTGGGTCAGAGCAGATACGGTGGTATCTTGTGGTTTGGCTGTGGATAATGGATTTTTTTGTAAGTGAAGGGTGGAAGCTGCAGTTGTGGAGGTAGCTGCATTTGTCTGTGGGTTTCCTATATATGGATGTTTGTATGTAACCATTGCTGATTGAAACTGTGGTGTCCAAAAAATTGACTTTTTCTGGGGAGTAGTCAATTTTGAATCTGATTGTAGGATGGTATGTATTGAAAGAACTGTAAAATTGTTTTAGAGTTTCTTCCCCCTCAATCCAAATCATAAAAATGTCATCAATATACCGGTAGTATTTTAGGGGTGTGGTCTGATATGTATTCAGAAATGGCTCTTCCAGTTCAGCCATAAAGAAGTTAGCATATTGGGGTGCTGCCCTGGTGCCCATCGCAGTGCCCATGATTTGTAGGTAGATATCACTTATATATGCTGTTACTTATCAAAATTTGCTTATTTTTGATCTGACGACAAAGGGCTACCTTCGAAAGCTAATCAAAAAATGTATTAAGTTAGTCCAATAAAAAAGGTATCATCTTATTTTCTTTTCTATGTTTTATTTTATTCTATTTCTATTGACTGGCTTTAGAAGTGGACTAACACGGCTACCACATCTCTCTACACATAAAATTGGAGACTTGGAGAGGCATTTTCGAAAGAAACGTCCAAGTTGCAATTTGGACGTCCTTGCAAAATGGTGAAATCCAGGGGCGGGGAAACCCATATTTTCGAAACAAGATGGATGTTCATCTTTTGTTTCAAAAATACCGTCAGAGATGTCCAAATCCTTAAAGACGTCCTTAGACATGGACGTTTCTGACTTTCAGCGATTTTCGAAATCAAAGACGTCCATGTCTATTCTGTATCTCAAAGTTTTTTGGTCATTTATAGTAACCGAATGGAGTTTTTTTTATAACTAATGATTGGGGGAGAGCCACCCACGGATATGAAGGTTTACCTTACAAGTGGATGAGAATCTCGTAGTGTCTGAAGTCTTTTTTTCTCCACGGATAAGTGATTGATAGATGTCACATGACCCTTCTAGAGAAACAGAATAGAAAAGTGGAGAATTATTGGTGAACTGTGGTAATTGAAATCACCCATTATTATAGCGCTGACCAATTTACCAGCTTTCCTAATCTCTGTAAACATTTCTTCATCCGTCTGTTCGTTCTGTCCCAGTGGACAGTAGTACAGCCCTAGAAGAATACTCCTTCCCTTCAAACATGGAATTTCTATCCATAATGAATCCATGCTGCTATCTGTGTCATGTGAAATCTTTATTTTATTTGACTCAATTCCCTCTTTAACATATAGTGCAACCCACCCTCCAATTTGATCCTATCATTGCGATACAATTTGTACCCTGTTAACACAGTGTCCCACTGATTGTCCTCTTTCTACCAAGTCTCTGAGATGCCTATTATATCTATCTAATCATTTAGTGCTATATATTCTAACTCTGCCATCTTACTTTTTAGGCTTCTAGCATCTGTATGCAGGAACTTCAAACTGTGGTTTTTCCTTGGATCTACAATCTGCTTAGAAATTCAAGGGGATTATGTGCATCCTTTATCTTGCTCTCTCATTAAGCACACCTGGCTTACTTTTAGCATTGCTGAAATCTCTCTAGATTCCCTAAATGTGTTGTTTCAATAGTATTCTTCAAGGATATTCCACATCGAACCATGCACTCCTGGGAGACTGTCGGCCCCCCATTCTAGTTTAAAAGCTGCTCTATCTCCTTTTTAAAAGTTAGCGCCAGCAGCCTGGTTCCATCCTTTCGGAACAGTCTCCCCCTTTCCAAGAATGTCACCCAGTTCCTAACAAATCTAAATCCCTCATCCCTGCACCATTGTCTCAACCATGCATTAAAACTTTGGCGCTCTGCCTGCCTTTTGGGTCCTGTGCGTGGAACAGGGAGCATCTCTGAAAATGTGACCCTGGAGGATCTGGAATTCAGCTTTCTACCTAGGAGCCTAAATTTTGCTTTCAGAACCTCTCTCCCACATTTTCCTATGTCATTGGTACCCACATGTACCAAGACAACCGGCTCCTCCCCAGCACTATCTAAGATCCTGTCTAGGTGACGCATGAGGTCCCCCACCTTTGCACCAGGCAGGCAAGTCACCAGGCGATCCTCATGTCAACCAGCCACCCAGCTATACCTTATATACCTTATGATCGAATCACCAACTACAGCTGCCCTCACCCTTCCCTCCTGGGCAGAAGTTGTGAGAGGGTAGTACATCCCCTGGTGGGCAGGTCCTGGCTACAGGAGTACTTCCTACTTCACCAGGGTGATGCTCTCTTTCTAGGAGACCTCCCTCTTCCAAGGCAGCACAGGGGCTGCCAGACTGGAGGTGGGCCTGCTCTACAATGTCCCTGCAGGTCTCCTCTCTGTGCCTCTCTGTCTCCCTCAGCTCCACCAAGTCTGCTACTCTAGCCTCAAGACAACGAACCCATTCTCTGAGAGCTAGGAGCTCTTTGCATCGGGCACACACATATAACCATTTACCAACTGGGAGATTATCATACATGTGACACTTAATACAAAAGACTGGATAGCACCCCTATCGCTGCTGGGCTGGTGTCTCCATCTTAGTATTTTTGAGTTTTTCAATAATTTAAAACTTGCTAAGGTATTAAGGATATTAGCCTAATATAAAAATGTCTTTAGTTTATATGGTATATTGTGTGATTTACTTAGTGTTTTCTTATTAGGAACTAATGAAATGTAATTAAAACTCTGTAAGAACACTCCTCGCTTGTTATGCTAATTACAATAACGGACTATAAATGAAGAGTTGTGCCAGGGGTGTACTAGATAGTACTCTGCAAAATATTAGCCATTTTCTGGACACTAGTACTTTATTTAGCACATCGCATTTGGGAGCCTATTTACTAGCCTGAGTTAAGATTTTGCACTTAGGGCTTCTTTTACAAAGCCATGCTAGCAATTCCTGTGCGGCAAATGAAAGGAAGCGCTTTCAATTCCTATGGCCTTGCTTTAGCATGGATTTGCAAAAGAAGCCGTTAATGTATGTTGACAGCCAAAGTTATGTGTAAAATATGTCAACTATTGCAGGCATTCCAAGCATTTTGGATAAGGCAGCCATACAGTTAAACACAGAGCAATGCTCACGATCATCCATTAACTGCAGGGCCAATAATGGGGAAGTAGCCATGGCTTTGAAGGTGTAGCTAACTGCACTACATTGTCTGCTGTGTTAGTTAACATGTGATAGCAACCTCTGTATTACCGCAAGGCACAGTTCCTACCCATACCACACCCTCTAATATAGATTTACCTCCTTAATGCAAGAAATTCTTAAAGTCATTCCCACATGTATGTGACCACATATGCATGTAAATTACCTCTTACAGAATACCAACTGTGTAAAAGTATACGCTTTGGCATTAAGGTGGGTACTTTGCTGGTGGCCACACACGTAGGAGTTTGGACAGAGTGTGGGCAATGCACACAAGTGTGTGTATAGATTATAAAAAGCTATAATTTGTGCACAAACTTGCAAAATATAGACGTAATAGATATGGGAGACTTACATTAAGAGCTTATAAAGAAAAACTAGGTGCCCACCCATGGCACCTTGTTATAAAATTCCCTTCTATGTTTAGTTTAACATGGTAATTAGTGTGTACCAATTACGTTGTGTTAACTATGGCACTGAACCATTTGCACGTTAAAAATACAACTTAGTAAATAGGGTCCTTTTTTCAGGGTGGTAGCCTGAGAAGGTGACCTTTGCAACCACACAGGCTAGGTAATTTATGTGGGAGCCATTGAGAAGTCAGCAGGTTCCTGAGGAAGGAGAGTTTTCTCCGAAACGGAGCTCCGTAGAAATGGTAGGCTCCTCATGAAAGGATTTGGAAGACAGAAAAGATAAGCGCATCTGTTGAATTGATAATCACCCATGTTGCAGTGTTTGAATATTGTGGGAGTTGCATGGACGTTTTGTAAGGACTGGAGCTACACACTGAAAATTATATTGTTGGACAGTGTGCGTCTTGAATATTTATGTGATTTACACACAATTTAATTTTGGCATTTTCTACCACACTAAGGAGCCCTATGATGGTGTGAATTTGAGTGCACCTATAAAATAAGGTTCACTCCGAGTGTAAGAAACTCCGCAGCCAAGCAACTGGCCTAATCTATTGCTCATACATTCACACTGCGGTCTCCTTTCACATTAATTTATTAATTTGTTATTATTTGTTCACTGAAGTTTTGACACACAATGTCCACAATATAACTTGTTCTAGATTGCAAATTAATACTGTCAAGTACTGAGCATGATGTAAATAGGAACAACAAACATAGTTTGAAATGTCTATACGCGAATGCCAGGAGCCTAAGAAATAAGATGGGAGAGTTAGAATATATTGCACTAAATGAAAAATTAGATGTAATAGACATCTCTGAGACCTGGTAGAAGGAGGATAACCAGTGGGACACTGTCATACCGGAGTACAAATTATATCGTAGTGATAGGGTAGATCGAATTGGTGGAGGGGTAGCATTGTATATTAACGACAGCCTTGAATCAAATAGATTGAAAATTCTGCAGGAAACAAAACACTTCTTGGAATCACTGTGGATTGAAGTTCCATGTGTACTACCATCCGCCTGGGGCCGCTTGATAACAGTGATCATAATATGATCGGATTTGATATTAGCTTTGAAATAAGTATACATAGGAAATCAAATACATTAGCGTTTAACTTTAAAAAAGGAGACTGTGATAAAATGAGAACGGTGAAAAGAAAACTCAGAGGAGTGACTGCGAGGGTCAAAAATTTACATCAGGCATGGATGCTGTTCAAAAACACCATCCTGGAAGCCCAGGCCAAATATATTCCGCGTATTAAAAAAGGAGGACGGAAGACCAAACGACAGCCGGTGTGGTTAAAAAGTGAGGTGAAGGAAGCTATTAGAGCTAAAAGAAAATCCTTCAGAAAATGGAAGAAGGAACCGACTGAAAATAATGAGAAACGGCATAAGGAATGTCAAGTCAAATCCAAAGCGCTGATAAGGAAGGCCAAGAGGGACCTCGAAAAAAAGATTGCACTGGAGGCAAAAACACATAGTAAAATTTTATTAGGTATATTAAAAGCAGGAAGCCGGCAAAAGAATCGGTTGGACCGCTAGATGACCAAGGAGTAAAAGGGGCAATCAGAGAAGACAAAGCCGTAGCGGAGAGATTAAATGAATTCTTTGCTTCGGTCTTCACCGAGGAAGATTTGGGTGGGATACTGGTGCCGGAAATGGTATTCGAAGCTGACGAGTCAGAGAAACTTAATGAATTCTCTGTAAACCCGGAGGATGTAATGGGCAGTTCTACATACTGAAGAGTAGCAAATCTCCTGGACCGGATGGTATTCATCCCAGAGTACTGATAGAACTGAAAAATGAGTTTGCGGAGCTATTGTTAGTAATATGTAATTTATCCTTAAAATCGAGCGTGGTACCGGAAGATTGGAGGGTGGCCAATGTAACGCCAATTTTTTTTAAAAAGGTTCCAGAGGATATCTGGGAAATTATAGACCGGTGAGTCTGGCGTCGGTGCCAAGCAAAATGGTAGAGACTATTATTAAGAACAAAATTACAGAGCATATTCAAAAGCATGGATTCATGAGTGGAGGAGTGGCCTAGTGGTTAGGGTGGTGGACTTTGGTCCTGGGGAACTGAGGAACTGAGTTCGATTCCCGGCACAGGCAGCTCCTTGTGACTCAGGGCAAGTCACTTAACCCTCCATTGTCCCATGTAAGCCACACTGAGCCTGCCATGAGTGGGAAAGCGCCGGGTACAAATGTAACAAAAATTAGACAGTCAACATGGATTTAGTGAAGGGAAATCTTGCCTCACCAATCTACTACATTTCTTTGAAGGGGTGAACAAACGTGGATAAAGGTGAGCCGGTAGATATTGTGTATCTAGATTTTCAGAAGGCATTTGACAAAGTACCTCATGAAAGACTCCAGAGGAAATTGGAGAGTCATGGGATAGGAGGTACTGTTCTATTGTGGATTAAAAACTGGTTAAAAGATAGAAAACAGAGAGTAGGATTAAATGGTCAATATTCTCAATGAAGAAGGGTAGTTAGTGGGGTTCCCCAGGGGTTTTGTGCTGGGGCCGCTACTTTTTAACATATTTATAAATGACCTAGAGATGAGAGTAACTAGTGAGGTAATTAAATTTGCTGATGACACAAAGTTATTCAAAGTCGTTAAATCGCGGGAGGATTGTGAAAAATTACAAGAGGACCTTATGAGACTGGGCATCTAAATGGCTGATGATGTTTAATGTGAGCAAGTGCAAAGTGATGCATGTGGGAAAGAGGAACCCGAATTATAGCTACGTCATGCAAGATTCCACATTAGGAGTCACAGACCAAGAAAGGGATCTAGGTGTCGTCGTTGATGATACGTTGAAACCTTCTGCTGTGTGCTGCTGCGGCTAAGAAAACAAATAGAATGTTAGGTATTATTAGGAAAGGAATGGAAAACAAAAATGAGGATGTTATAATGCCTTTGTAGCGCTCCATGGTGCTACCGCACCTCAAATATTGTGTTCAATTCTGGTCACCGTATCTCAAAAAAGATATAGTGGAATTAGAAAAGGTGCCGAGAAGGGCGACGAAAATGATAAAGGGGATGGGACGACTTGCCTATGAGGAAAGGCTAAAGCGGCTAGGGCTCTTCAGCTTGGAGAAAAGGCGGCTGAGGGGAGATATGATAGAGGTCTATAAAATAATGAGTGGAGTTGAACGGGTAGGTGTCTGTTCACGCTTTCCAAAAATACTAGGTCTAGGGGGCATGCGATGAAGCTACAATGTAGTAAATTTAAAACGAATCGGAGAAACTTTTTTCTTCACTCAACGTGTAATTAAACTCTGGAATTCGTTGCCAGAGAATGTGGTAAAGGCGGTTAGCTTAGCAGAGTTTTAAAAAGGTTTGGACGGCTTCCTAAAGGAAAAGTCCATAGACCATTATTAAATGGACTTGGGGAAAATCCACTATTTCTGGGATAAGCAGTATAAACTGTTTTGTACTTTTTTGGGATCTTGCCAGGTATTTGTGATCTGCATTGGCCACTGTTGGAAACAGGATGCTGGGCTTGATGGACCTTTGGTCTTTCCCAGTATGGCAATACTTATGTACTTATATGTACTTATCCCATTGGGAATGTATTCTATTTTCGACTATTTGGAAAGGCAAGGGCCATAGCAGATGCACTGACATCGCTGTCCCTGTCAGATTCTTAGCAACCTGTGAATTCTGCCACACACCTAATCACTAGCCTGCGACAAGGAGAGAGATATCAGTGAAGGTTATCCAGTTCAAGTTTCAAACCTCAATTCTGCAAAAATCCAATACAGAGCTAAATATCTCTCAAGTTAGCTACATTTGGGGTCCTTTTACTAAGCTGCAGTAAAAAATGGCCTTAGCACACCCTTGCACAAGTTTTTCCTGCATGCTAAGGCTAATTTTACCACAGCCGTAAAAATGGCCATGCCCTAATGTTGCCATTAAAAAAGCGTTAGCACATGCACACTTAATGCTATCTATTGTATAAGTGGTAAGGACTCATGCACTATTTCTGCACTAACCACTT
This sequence comes from Microcaecilia unicolor, assembly GCF_901765095.1. NCBI lineage: Eukaryota > Metazoa > Chordata > Amphibia > Gymnophiona > Siphonopidae > Microcaecilia > Microcaecilia unicolor. The sequence goes on along the minus strand of NC_044039.1, from coordinate 181,199,286 downwards.
AACATGCGGTAATGTAGCTGCACTAAGGGGCCCTTTTATAGAGTGACGTACCGCTTGGTCTTCCGGGACTACCACCAACGGTTGTCCCGCCCCGAGCACGCACCATTTCCAGGGGACAAAGAAACCCCCTGGAAATGGCTTGCACGGTGGTATTCAGGAATCGGCGTGCACTGCCCAGTTACAGCCGGGTAGGCGCTTGAGCCCTTATCGCCACCTCAATGGGTGGCGGTAAGGGCTCCCTGTCGCATGGTCATGCAGTAAGAGCTCTCTTACCACATGGTCATGTGTGCCTGGAGTCTTTTTACCTGCTACAGTATAAAGGGCCCTAGCGTGCAGGAAAGATGGCCCCCGCCACTAGCGTTGGGCCCTTTATCCCACAGCTTGGCTTGGTAAAAGAACCCCTGATTAGTGCAGGAATGGCCACTCTCTGCACCCAGACAAGCCTCCTTAAAAAAAAAAATATATATATATATTTCGTACTTACTGCAGGATGTCCGAGTACTTCCCGCAGTTTGCCATTTTAAGCTGCATTTGGTGCACATTAGCACCTAGCACAGCTTAGTAAAAGGGACTATTTATTTTTTGCACCATGCAAAAAAATAAATACAATGTTAAAACCTCCACATAGCCCATCAATTTATATAAAATGGAAACCTTGACGTGCCATGATAATCTGCATGATTAGCGTCTGCCACACTAAAACCCAGCTCAGGAAACTGATGAGGGGTATTATGGGAGTTCCCCTAAATGCAGGTTACAGGTCTCAGTATGAGGCCTGTATGTGGAGGTCGGATTTACACGGTGATAACTGTAGGAGTGACTTAAAAAAAAAAAAAGGTAAGCACTTTAAAAATGTGAAACATCGATAACTTCCCTGAAAAGAAATACAAAATTATAATAAAATAAGAATAAGTCCAACTGAGCTGCAATAAAAAAAACTGCTAGCTTAAGAAATAATCTTCCCCACTGTCTGAGGATTCACAATTTGCACCTAAATGTTCAACTGCAGTGCACCGCAATGTTTGGGGTTAAATATGTCTGTTTACATAATCAACTTAAGACTTGAAGGTCAATTACCATTCCCCTCTACAATCTCAGAAAAACATTTAAAAAAAAAAAACCAAAATCTAGCTACTGCAAAAAAAAAAAAAATCCAACACTGTCAGACCATCATGAAAACTACATTCCATTTTTCTCGTTTCTTTGCTGCTGTCTGTATAGTCGGAAAAGAAGCAACTGCAATAAATAGGCGCATTTGTCATTCGACCGCTCTCTTCGGTGTGACCAAACTCCAAAGTCACGTCTCGGCTGCAGCCAATGGACGGGTAGCAGCGCAAGGCACGGTGCATACTCCAGTGCTGTCAATCAAAGCGCCGAGCCCGGCCGTGAAACTAGCGCCAGGAACTCGACTACTTCAACAACCCGAACAAAAAAAAAAAATCATTCCAGGGCGCGAGCGGTCTTGTTTCTTTTATTTTCACAAACCGTTTCTTTCAGCGAACATCAGAAAAGTACAAGGCCGAGAACGCGCGTGTCACGACGGGCCGCGCGAGGCCATTTCCCGGGAGCCGCGCGGAAGAGCAGCTGCGGCGCGTGCCGCCCAGTCCCCTTCCTACCTCACGCAACCGCCCCGCACCACACAAGCGAGGCCATTTTCACAAAGAGAACACACCCGCCGCAATACACACACACACACAGAAAGAAAAGAAGCACAGAAAAGCAAAAGTTCAGGGACGTAAATATTAGCAGTGATCGGAATGAAAACAAGGCCAAGCGGTGCTCGCAGGGACTTACCCGCTGCGGAGTTTTCAGGGGGACGAAGTTGCAGTGTCGAGCCCCTGCGTGTGACTGCAACAAAGCACTTCCGCAATCCGCAGCAGCAGAGCCGCGCCTCAAGCACTAACCGCACTAATCCGGCCGCGTACGTTCCTCGCCGCCACTTGCCGACCGCCTGCAACAGTCAAACCGGCGCTCCTTTCCCCGCACAGAGCCTGCCAGCCGGGCACCAAACGTAGGGGCCGGGAGCTGCCCACGCCTGCAACGCAAAAAAAAAAAAAAAACCTCAACCAACGTGCGTCCAGTGCCCGGGGCACACTGCCTGCCGTGCATATAGCTTGCCAATCATGTACTGGGTTTGGTCACCCTGGGAAGGAAGGCCAAATAGTCCATTTTTTTCTACAGACAAGCTAAATTGATTTTAATTTAAATATATAAAATGCAAATATATATATATATTAGATGTAAGCCAAGGTGATGCACATTGGAAAGAATAATCCGAATCAGTTACCTGATGCTAGGATGATCTACCTTGGTCAGCACTCAAGTATATCTATCAAGTATATATATATATATATATATATATACTTGATAGATATACTTGAGTTACCTGATGCTAGGATGATCTACCTTGGTCAGCACTCAAGTATATATATATATATATATATATATATATATATATATATATATATATATATATATATACTTGAGTGCTGACCAAGGTAGATCATCCTAGCATCAGGTAACTGATTCGGATTATTCTTTCCAATGTGCATCACCTTGGCTTACATCTAATATATATATATATATATATATATATATATATATATATATACTTGATAGATATACTTGAGTGCTGACCAAGGTAGATCATCCTAGCATCAGGTAACTGATTCGGATTATTCTTTCCAATGTGCATCACCTTGGCTCACATCTAATATATATATTTTTTTGTTTGTTTTTGCTGTGCACATGTGTTATTTTCATTAGATGTGAGCCGAAAAAAAGCACGGTCTAGATTGGAGCCCCTATTGTAACCTCCTCTAACAATGTGGGAACGTTTGCTCTAGGCAAGGGATCATAATATCTGTGCTTTGCCATTTTTCCATCAATTTGTGAGGATCTTACTGCCACCCTTCCAGAATAATACTATATACACAGTACTCTCGCATTATATAATAAACTTTGCCCATTAGAATATCCTAAATTATAGGCAGGATATACTATTGCAGATTTTCAGAGCATCTCTGGTTTGAATACTGGCTAATGTAATGCATTTCAATAGGAGATTAAGTCTATAATAGCAGAGTGAATTGGCCAATTAGTCTTTATTTTTGGTCATCTACTGTGTTGACAATGTAGAGTGGGTTATTACATAGCACTTTTATTCAAATAGTTATAGTGCCTACAGATTCCCAAAAGGAAATATTTTCTGAGACGTCCTATGATAGATTGGGTTGAGATTCATCCGTAACATTGAGGTTAGAATCCTCACACTAGCTTAAAGTGTAATGGGATTCTTCAACTTTAATCTAACATCTTATTGGAAAGACAAAACTTTCAGTACCACAATGACACATTTCAGTATATTGGGACACAAGTTCCCTGTTGATTTTGGAAAATAAAACAAGTAGGGGAAACCTGGAGCATGGCTGATGGAATTCTTTCCAGATCCTCTGTGCATAAGAACATAAGAGTAGCTGTACTGGGTCAGACCAATGGTCCATCTAGCCCAGTATCCTGTTTTACAAACAGTGGCCAAGCCAAGTCACAAGTACCTGGCAGAAACCCAAATTGTGGCAACACTCCATACTACAAATCCCAGGGCAAGCAGTTGCTTCCCATGTCTGTCTCAATAGCAGTCTATGGACTTTCCTCCAGGAATTTGTCCGAACTTTTTTTAAACCCAGATATACTAACTGCTGTTACCACATCTTCCGGCAAAGAGTTCCAGAGCTTAACCATTTGCTGAGTGACAAAATATTTCCTCCTATTTGTTTTAAAAGTATTTCCATATAACTTCCTCGAGTGTCCCCTAGTCTTTGTACTTTTGAAACGAGTAAAAAAATCAACTTACTTCTACTCATTCTACACCCTACCTTCTCTGTACCTTGGCTTTGTTGTGTGTGTCTATGTATGTTTGTGACAGAAATGCCAAGTTACCCAGTTCCAGGCTGGAGACCTTTTAGCCATCCTGGGTTTGAAATTACATCCCAAAGCAGTGTGAGATTGTAATGCCTGATCCTGCCCATTGAGACCTGTGCTCAAAGTCCCAAAATGCACCAGGATGGGGTGGTCAGAAATCCAGGACTGCATTAAAATCTCAAGCATGGAACTGGGCAACTTGGCATCTCTGTTGTGATTCCTGTGTTAGATCACTTGAATATGTGGAAATAGGGGTCAACAAACAAGTAGTAGGTGGTGCATTGTTAGTCCAATAAAAATATATTTTTTAGTTTTCCATAGTTGCCCTTTCTTCATGAGGTCATCTGACCTGATGAAGAGAGGATAACTCTGGAAAGGTTATCAAAGATACATTGTTAGTTCAACAAAAATAAATCAACTCCAGCTTGGTTATTACCGCTTCCGTGTTGTATGTAAATATATGACAAGAAGAGTGACCAGAAGGGTGTCATGGCTGTTTCCCAAGTCCCAACTTGCCTTTCCTTCCAGTGGTTGGGCTCCACAGCTTCTCCAGACCACCTCCCTGATAATGTGTCTCTCTTGCATTGATACCTCTGCTGCCAGTTTCCTAAGCCTCACTCTGATGTTCTCGCATCCTAGCCTCCTTCCAGAGACTATCCACTACTATTACTACTAATCATTTCTATAGCGCTACTAGATGTACGCAGCGCTGTATACATTATATACAGGTACTTTCTCTGTCCCTAGGGGGCTCACAATCTAAGTTTTTTGTACCTGGGGCAATGGAGGGTTAAGTGACTTGCCCAAGGCAGGGGTGTAGCCAGACTTCGGTGGGAGGGGGGTCCAGAGCCCAAGGTGAGGGAGCACATTTTAGCCCCCCCCCCCCAGCGCCACTGACCCTCTCGACCCCCCCTTCTGCCGCCAACCCGCCGTTGCCTACCTTTGCTGGTGGGGGTTGGGGTCCTCTGCCAGCAAAGGCAGGCGACGGCGGGTTGGCAGCAGGTTGGGGGAGGGGTCGGGCAAGTCATTGGCAGGGGGCTCCAGGGCCAAATCTACGGGGGCCCAGGCTCCACATAGCTACGCCACTGGCCCAAGGTCACAAGGAGCTGCAGTGGAAATCAAACCCAGGTTGCCAGGATCAAAGCCTGCTGCACTAACCATTAGGCTCCTCCACTATCCAAGGCTTAGTGATGTCACAGTTTTCTAGCCTGTCGCTGGTGCCCCTGCTGTGTTCTGCAGTACGTTCCAAGCCTCATTCCAGTACACCAGAAGATGTGACATAATTAGTGAGGGCCTTTATAAGGAACCATGAGACTCTCATGCATTGCCTTTGCAACAAGGTTTCCTGTCTAGTTGTGTATGCCTGGTCTTATGGTATCTCCTATTCAAATTTGACCTCAGCTTCAGTTCCAGCCCTGCTTTTCTTCAGCTTTAGTTCCAGCCCTGTCTGTCTTCAGCTCTACTCCCAGCCTAGCTCTGCTTGTCTCCAGCTCCAGTTCTGCCTGGCCTGGGTTTTGCCTTAGTGCTTTGTCCTGCCCGGGTGGTTCACCTGCCGCTAGCTGATATCCAGCAGTGGTCCAAGGGCTCACCTTCCCTGAGTTTGTGACAAGGGGAGAGACAGTTTGGAAGGAGTAACTCCCAAACTGCTATGTTTTACTGTATTAAAGTTTCTGTGTTGCAGAAGTTGGAACTGCTTCTTCCATAGATATCAACTAGACCATTTTTGTTGGTGTTGGTAGGGGTGGCTTATTTCTTTGGAACCCCCAACTTGATCTGGCCCATTTTTTAACTCAGTATGTCTTTTCTCCCAGGAGCGGCCCAAGGCAAGATGCCACCTGAGGCAGGGCTGAGATGCCACCCCCCCCCCCCCCTCCGCCAAGTTCTGGCATCTCACCCCTTCCTTCTTCCACCCCGTTCCCTCATTTTACCTTCTTGTTACGTTTTTTTAAAAGCTGGCAGCGGCAGTGATTCCCATACTCTGCCCTGCCGCTGGCACCAGCCTGTTCTCTACTGCCAGTACTGTGGCTGCCTCTGAGGAAACAGGAAGTTACATCAGAGAGGCAGGTGCAGTAAAGGGAAGAGATGGGTGCTGGAGGCAGGGCAGCGTATGGGAATCGCTGCCACTGCTGGCTTTTAAAAAACGTAAAAAGAAGGTAAAATAGGGGAACAGGGGGGAGATGCTGCTCCTGAAAGAGTGCTGCCTGAGGCCCCCACCTCAGGTGGCCTAATGGTCAGGCCACCCCTGCTGTCACCGGTTCCCCATCCCCACCACACACCAAATTTGGTCCTATTCCATTATATTGTTGAAGAGTTATTTTGTTCAGAGATAGACATTCTCAACCATTTAATATATAATTTCTTACCAGCATCCACAGGGTTGGTAAGAATAACAAACATGATGCTGTGTTTACTGAGTCACAAATGTCACAGAAACTGCACGCAGATCTAAAGGTTTAGCATTATCACTACACCATTAGTAGCTGAAGTGCTGAGGCCAAGGGTGGGCACCTTTTTACCCTTAGGTTGACATGAGGCCAGTTGGAATTTTTCTTTCCCCTTCTCTTCATGCTTTAGTAGTGGTGGAGGTTTTTCTGAGATTTATTCTAGGTAATGTACATCAAGGTCATCAGGGTAGTGTTTTCTAATGGGTTATTTTTGCATATATTCCGTGACAAAAATGAACCTCTTTCTTTCTGCCAGAATGTGTTGGAAATTATCTCAGTCTCTCAGATTTATTGCTAGTGGTCCTCTTAACACAAATTGTGCCAAAAGACAGCTTCTTAGAGTTGATAAATGTGTTTATATATATATATATATATATATATATATATATATATATATATATATATATATATATATATATAAAAAATAAAAGCACCTCCCAACATTCAGAAGCTGGCACTGTGGCAGAGTAGGGTTTGTAAGTCTGTAACTCAGCGTTTCATTGGCTCTCACTGTCCCGCAACGTCACAAGAACGAGGAACCAATCAACGGTGTGTAAAAAAACGCCCAACCCACCTGCCCAGTCCGTCATTGCCACCCAGCGATTCTCCTCTCTCCCCTGCCCCCCCCTCCAGGCACCCACCGAGTCTCTTGTCGCTTCTTTCAAAGCCCTGCCAGTCTGTAGCCTTCCCTTCCAGTTCGTTCCCTCAGAGTCCTGCCCTCATGGAAAGAGGAAATGATGTCAGAAGGCGGGACTCAGAGGGAACTAACTCGAAGGGAAGGCTACAGATGGGCAGGGCTTTCAAAGGAGCGATAGAGACTCGGTGGGTGCCTGGAGGGGGGGGCAGGGGAGAGAGGAGAATCACTGGGTGGCTACGGGGGGGGGGGGGGTAGGGGACAGAGGAGAATTGCTGGGTGCCTGGAGGGGGGCATGGGAGAGAGGAGAATCGCTGGGTGGCTGGAGAGGGGGGCTAGGGGAGAGAGAAGAATCGCTGGGTGGCTGGAGAGGGGGGCCAGGGGAGCGAGGAGAATCACTGGGTGGCTACAGGGGTGGGGCAGGGGACACAGAAGAATCGCTGGGTGCCTGGAGGGGGGCATGGGAGAGAGGAGAATCGCTGGATGGCTGGAGAGGGGGGCCAGGGGAGAGAGGAGAATCGCTGGGTGGCTGGAGAGGGGGGCCAGGGGAGAGGAGAATCGCTGGGTGGCTACGGGGGGGGGCAGGGGACAGAGGAGAATCGCTGGGTGCTGGAGGGGGAGCAGGGGAGAGAGAAGAATCGCTGAGTGGCTGGAGGGGGGGCAGGGGACAGAGGTCTCACTCTCTGTCACACACACACACACTCGCACATTCACTCTCTCCCTCTCACACACAGTCACTGTCAAACATACACACTCCGAGGAAAACCTTGCTAGCGCCTGTTTCATTTCTGTAAGAAACGGGCCTTTTTTACTAGTATATATATATATATATATATATATATATATATATCTCAAGATGCACTTGGAAATTCTTTTCAATTAAGCCGGTGGCACCCAATACAATTGGGACAATTTCTGTGCATTTCCAATACATTTTCTTGGTTTTCAATTCCATTTACTGGTATGTGAGGATCTTCTGTTTATCACTCAAATGTAACTTTGTAAGTCTAAGTGCTTCGAAAATGAGCACCATAGTATAATATATGGTACTTTCACTCCTATTTGTACTGCAGTTCTTGTCCTTTTCTCCTTACCACAATGTCTGGTTTTCTTCTATCAAGTATCCCCTGGCAGGAGTGAAGATGTCCAAAGTGATCACAATCTCTTCATTCTCCACAATTGTAACTGGGTTTTTAACCCCAGTGTTTTTCTAACACACCAATGTCACAAACATCAGCAGGTCGTGTGTATTAACATTTCTCCGAGGACAAGCAGGCTGCTTGTTCTCACTGATGGGGTGACGTCCACGGCAGCCCCTCCAATCGGAAACTTCACTAGCAAAGTCCTTTGCTAGCCCGCGCGCACCGCGCATGCGCGGCCGTCTTCCCGCCCGAAACCGGCTCGAGCCGGCCAGTCTTCTTTTGTCCGCACTCGGTACGGTCGTGTTTTCGCCGTGTCGAGCCCCGGAAAGTCGACCTCGCGCGTCCAATTTGTTTGAACGTGTTTTTTTCCTTCGGGAAAGCTTTGTCCTAGTCGGGAAGTGCTCCGGAAACCCCCCGCCGGGTTTCGTGTAAATCCTCCCCGTACTTCCAGCTTTTTTGCCCCGGTAAGTTTTCTTTCGTCGTCGGGGTAGGCCTTTTTTCGGCCTCGGTCGAGATTTTTCTCCCTCTAAATTTGGTGCTTCAAATTTCGCCATTTCGGCTTTTGATTTCGCCGGCGTGATTTTTCCGCCCATGACATCGAAGCCTTCCAGCGGCTTCAAGAAGTGCACCCAGTGCGCCCGGGTTATCTCGCTCACTGATCGACACTCGTCGTGTCTTCAGTGTCTGGGGGCCGAGCACCGCCCTCAGAACTGCAGTCTGTGTTCCCTGCTTCAAAGGCGGACTCAGGTAGCGAGACTAGCCCAGTGGAACGTGTTGTTCTCGGGCTCTTCGTCGGCATCGGCACCGGGATCTTCGAGTGCATCGACGTCGTCAGCGTCCAGACCATCTTCCTCGGCCGCCCCTGCATCGAGTGCATCGAGGCATCGGGCCTCTGCATCGGCGCCGAGACATCGGATAGCTGCATCGACGTCGGTGGTACCAGGACCTCGTCTGCTGATGTCGTCGGACGGTGGTGCATCGGGTGGAGTGCAGGTGAGGGCTGTCCATTCCCCTGCTGGTGGCGGTGAGCCCTCGGGTGGGTCTCCGCCTACCCTGAGGGCTCCTGCGGTACAGCCCCCCCGAGATCGACCTTCTTCAGTCTCGGCCCCGAGGAAGCGACGGGTGGATTCGACGTCCTCCTCGTCGGTGCCGGGGAGCTCCGGTGACATGCTTCGGAAGAAATCGAAGAAGCATCGACACCGGTCTCCTCCCCGTGTCGGCACCGAGAGCTCTGGGTCGCCGAGGGATTCGGCACCCAGCAGGCATCGGCACCGAGAGGACCGCTCACCCTCTGTTCAGGAGGTGTCGATGCGCTCCGCTCTGGACAGCCCGGAACAGCCTCCACGCCCGGAACAGGTACTGACGTCGACGCCTGCATCGACCTCTCAGCCTTTCTCTGCAGCCGCTCTAAACGAGAGCCTCCGGGCCGTTCTCCCAGAGATTCTGGGAGAGCTGTTGCGCCCTACCCCTCCGGTACCGGCGGTGCTTGCGCCACCGGTACCGTCGAGCGTGGCGCCGGCTGGCCCATCGCCCAGGTTGAGGTCCCCGACGTCGGTACCGCGTGCGGTGCCGACCGCGGCCACCTCCCAGGAAGGCTCCCCGACTACGTCGGCGGAGGGAGCTTCGCCGACGCGGGCGAGGGAGTCTACCTCTCGACGCCCCCATCGTGGACGGGGTTCCACGGAGTCGAGCAGGGCGAGGTTGCAGACACAGGTCCGTGAACTTGTGTCTGACACCGAGGGTGAGGCCTCGTGGGAGGAAGAGGAAGATCCCAGATATTTCTCTGACGAGGAGTCTGGGGGTCTTCCGTCTGATCCCACTCCCTCTCCTGAGAGACAGCTTTCTCCTCCCGAGAGTCTGTCTTTTGCCTCCTTTGTCCGGGAGATGTCTACGGCCATCCCCTTCCCGGTGGTTGTGGAGGACGAGCCCAGGGCTGAAATGTTTGAGCTCCTGGACTATCCTTCTCCACCTAAGGAAGCGTCCACTGTTCCCTTGCACCATGTCCTGAAGAAGACATTGCTTGCGAACTGGACCAAACCATTAACTAACCCCCACATTCCCAAGAAGATCGAGTCCCAGTACCGGATCCATGGGGACCCAGAGCTGATGCGCACTCAGTTGCCTCATGACTCTGGAGTTGTGGATTTGGCCCTAAAGAAGGCTAAGAGTTCTAGGGAACATGCTTCGGCGCCCCCGGGCAAGGACGCTAGAACCTTAGACTCCTTTGGGAGGAAGGCCTACCATTCCTCTATGCTCGTGTCCAAGATCCAGTCTTACCAGCTCTACACGAGCATACACATGCGGAATAATGTGCGGCAGTTGGCGGGCTTGGTTGATGCTCTTCCCCCTGAGCAAGCCAAGCCTTTTCAGGAGGTGGTCAGGCAGCTGAAGGCGTGCAGAAAATTCCTGGCCAGAGGAGTTTATGACACTTTTGATGTTGCGTCCAGGGCCGCTGCTCAAGGTGTGGTGATGCGCAGGCTCTCATGGCTGCGTGCCGCCGACCTGGAGAATAGAGTCCAGCAGCGGATTACGGACTTGCCTTGCCGTGCGGATAACATTTTTGGCGAAAAAGTCGAGCAGGTGGTAGAGTCTCTCCACCAGCGGGACACCGCATTCGACAAGTTCGCCCGCCGGCAGCCTTCAGCTTCTACCTCTACAGGTAGACGATTTTTCGGGGGAAGGAAGACTGTTCCCTATACTTCTGGCAAGCGTAGGTACAATCCTCCTTCCCGACAGCCTGCGGCCCAGGCTAAGCCCCAGCGCGCTCGCTCTCGTCAGCAGCGTGCGAATCAGCAAGGCCCCGCGGCTCCCCAGCAAAAGCAAGGGGCGAGCTTTTGACTGGCTCCAGCAGAGCATAGCCGACATCCAAGTGTCAGTGCCGGGCGACCTGCCTGTCGGAGGGAGGTTGAAAGCTTTTCACCAAAGGTGGCCTCTTATAACCTCCGATCAGTGGGTTCTCCAAATAGTCCGGCAAGGATACACCCTCAATTTGGCCTCTCAACCTCCAAATTGTCCACCGGGAGCTCAGTCCTACAGCTTCCAGCACAAGCAGGTACTTGCAGAGGAACTCTCCGCCCTTCTCAGCGCCAATGCGGTCGAGCCCGTGCCATCCGGGCAAGAAGGGCTGGGGTTCTATTCCAGGTACTTCCTTGTGGAAAAGAAAACAGGGGGGATGCGTCCCATCCTAGACCTAAGGGCCCTGAACAAATATCTCGTAAAAGAAAAGTTCAGGATGCTTTCCCTGGGCACCCTTCTCCCCATGATTCAGCAAAACGATTGGCTATGCTCTCTGGACTTGAAGGATGCCTACACACACATCCCGATACTGCCAGCTCACAGACAGTATCTGCGATTTCAGCTGGGCGCACGCCACTTCCAGTACTGTGTGCTACCCTTTGGGCTCGCCTCTGCGCCCAGGGTGTTCACAAAGTGCCTAGCTGTGGTAGCAGCGGCGCTTCGCAGGCTGGGGGTGCACGTGTTCCCATATCTCGACGATTGGCTGGTGAAGAACACATCCGAGGCAGGAGCCCTGCAGTCCATGCAGATGACTATTCGCCTCCTGGAGCTACTGGGGTTTGTGATAAATTACCCAAAGTCCCATCTTCTCCCAGTGCAGAAACTCGAATTCATCGGAGCCCTGCTGGATTCTCGGACGGCTCGCGCCTATCTCCCAGAGGCGAGGGCCAACAACTTGTTGTCCCTCGTCTCGCGGGTGCGAGCGTCCCAGCAGATCACAGCTCGGCAGATGTTGAGATTGCTGGGCCACATGGCCTCCACAGTTCATGTGACTCCCATGGCCCGTCTTCACATGAGATCTGCTCAATGGACCCTAGCCTCCCAGTGGTATCAGGCCGCCGGGGGTCTAGAGGACGTGATCCACCTGTCCACGAGTTTTCTCGAATCCCTGTATTGGTGGACGATTTGCTCCAATTTGACTCTGGGACGTCCCTTCCAAATTCCTCAGCCTCAAAAAGTGCTGACCACGGATGCGTCTCTCCTGGGATGGGGAGCTCATGTCGATGGGCTTCACACCCAAGGAAGGTGGTCCCTCCAAGAAAGCGATCTACAGATCAATCTTCTGGAGTTGCGAGCGATCTGGAACGCTCTGAAGGCTTTCAGAGATCGGCTGTCCCACCAAATTATCCAAATTCAGACAGACAATCAGGTTGCCATGTACTATGTCAACAAGCAGGGGGGCACCGGATCTCGCCCCCTGTGTCAGGAAGCCGTCAGCATGTGGCTCTGGGCTCGCCGTCAAGGCATGGTGCTCCAAGCCACATATCTGGCAGGCGTAAACAACAGTCTGGCCGACAGGTTGAGCAGGATTATGCAACCTCACGAGTGGTCGCTCAATTCCCGTGTGGTGCGACAGATCTTCCAGGCGTGGGGCACCCCCCTGGTGGATCTCTTCGCATCTCAAGTGAACCACAAGGTCCCTCAGTTCTGTTCCAGGCTTCAGGCCCACGGCAGACTGGCGTCGGATGCCTTCCTCCTGGATTGGGGGGAAGGTCTGCTGTATGCTTATCCTCCCATTCCTCTGGTGGGGAAGACTTTGTTGAAACTCAAGCAAGACCGAGGCACCATGATTCTGGTTGCTCCCTTTTGGCCGCGTCAGATCTGGTTCCCTCTTCTTCTGGAGTTATCCTCCGAAGAACCGTGGAGATTGGAGTGTTTTCCGACCCTCATCACGCAGGACGAAGGGGCGCTTCTGCATCCCAACCTCCAGTCCCTGGCTCTCACGGCCTGGATGTTGAGGGCGTAGACTTTGCCTCTTTGGGTCTGCCAGAGGGTGTCTCCCGCATCTTGCTTGCTTCCAGGAAAGACTCCACTAAGAGAAGTTACTTCTTTCATTGGAGGAGGTTTGCCGTCTGGTGTGACAGCAAGGCCCTAGATCCTCGCTCTTGTCCTACACAGACCCTGCTTGAATACCTTCTCCACTTGTCTGAGTCTGGTCTGAAGACCAACTCCGTAAGGGTTCACCTTAGTGCAATCAGTGCATACCATTACCAAGTGGAAGGTAAGCCGATCTCAGGACAGCCTTTAGTTGTTCGCTTCATGAGAGGTTTGCTTTTGTCAAAGCCCCCTGTCAAGCCTCCTACAGTGTCATGGGATCTCAATGTCGTTCTCACCCAGCTGATGAAACCTCCTTTTGAGCCACTGAATTCCTGCCATCCGAAGTACTTGACCTGGAAGGTCATTTTCTTGGTGGCAGTTACTTCGGCTCGTAGAGTCAGTGAGCTTCAGGCCCTGGTAGCCCAGGCCCCTTACACCAAATTTCATCACAACAGAGTAGTCCTCCGCACTCACCCTAAGTTTCTGCCAAAGGTCGTGTCGGAGTTCCATCTGAACCAGTCAATTGTCTTGCCAACATTCTTTCCCCGTCCTCATTCCTGCCCTGCTGAGCGTCAGCTGCACACATTGGACTGCAAGAGAGCATTGGCCTTCTATCTGGAGCGGACACAGCCCCACAGACAGTCCGCCCAATTGTTTGTTTCTTTTGATCCCAATAGGAGGGGAGTGGCTGTAGGAAAACGCACCATATCCAATTGGCTAGCAGATTGCATTTCCTTCACTTACGCCCAGGCGGGGCTGGCTCTTGAGGGTCATGTCACGGCTCATAATGTTCGAGCCATGGCTGCGTCGGTAGCCCACTTGAAGTCAGCCTCCATTGAAGAAATTTGCAAAGCTGCGACGTGGGCTTCTGTCCACACATTCACATCCCATTACTGCCTGCAGCAGGATACCCGACGCGACAGTCGGTTCGGGCAGTCAGTTCTTCAGAACCTGTTTGGGCTTTAGGATCCAACTCCACCCCCCGAGGGCCCTGTTTGTTCTGTTCCAGGCTACACTCCCAGTTAGTTGGTAAATTTTTTAGGTCAATCTCTGTTATGTCCTCGCTGTTGCGAGGCCCAATTGACCATGGTTGTTGTTTTGAGTGAGCCTGGGGGCTAGGGATACCCCATCAGTGAGAACAAGCAGCCTGCTTGTCCTCGGAGAAAGCGAATGCTACATACCTGTAGAAGGTATTCTCCGAGGACAGCAGGCTGATTGTTCTCACCAACCCGCCCGCCTCCCCTTTGGAGTTGTGTCTTCCCTTGAAGTGTATTGTCTTGCTACATACTGGACTGGCTGGCTCGAGCCGGTTTCGGGCGGGAAGACGGCCGCGCATGCGCGGTGCGCGCGGGCGCGCGAGGGCTAGCAAAGGACTTTGCTAGTGAAGTTTCCGATTGGAGGGGCTGCCGTGGACGTCACCCCATCAGTGAGAACAATCAGCCTGCTGTCCTCGGAGAATACCTTCTACAGGTATGTAGCATTCGCTTAATGGGTTAACTGGCCACAGCTTTATTGGCAACATAAAACAAAAAATATATAGGAGGAAAGCAACATGATCCAATTTCTGTTCTCTCTGTGCCCCCCCCCCCCCCCCCCCATTCTAAGACTAGCTAGGGAGCTTTTAATTGCAGATACATGGGTGACCCACTGTATCTCCCAGCTAGGTCTTCAGTCTGGTGCCTAGCTTTGCTTTTTTACATGTGGTTTCCTGGCGCCATCCATGCTTTCAAGCTGTGTACCACAGCATGTGTACTTCTGGAAACGCATGGCTTTTAATGCTGCGCTGTTATTGGTCATCTTGTCACTCTCCCGTTTGACACTGTTGCTCTATCATAGACGCTTGCCTTGGGTCACCCATGCAATGTTTTAGTTTAGAAATATTTGCTCCAAGGCTTATTGAAAGTCATTGAGGAAGAGATCCTGACCTTTGTCCAATAGATGAATTCTGTCCTGTCTGAAAAGACTGGGGTTGTCAAAGATGACCCAATCAAGCCATATCTTAAGTCCCCTAGGTCTTGGGTCCATAAGTCGATCTGCCGGTTAACTTTCTTCAAACTGTTTTCCATAATTTGGATCTGTCCCACCAAAGGGGATAATTTTGGACCAAATTGGACTGGTATGCAGTAGAATTGTTGCAGATGAGTGTTTTCAGGGGAGCTGTTCTAGGTCTTTCCTATCCAGATGAATGATGATAGCTTGTGGGTGTGCCAGGTGTTCTAGAATGAACAGGATGTGCATCACATTCCTCCCCCCCCCCCCCCAATCATTGGAGTCACACTTGCCTTTATGTCAGATGGGGATGCAGAGGCCCTGTGTCTGGCTGGCAATGGGTACATCTCTGCATTAGGCCTTGTAATAGTGGCCTAGTGCTCCCAGGCAGGAAATATAACACCAGCTTTGAGTTGGCATTAGTGTTCCGGGAATAATACAGCTTGCAGGGTTCAATGCAAGCTGCGTTATTCAGTCTGCTTATTAACGAGTGCTTTGCATGTATTTGATTGCTTTGCATTTCATTATTATGCACCTCACGGTACCGTCAACTAACATGCCTTATGATAAATAGTGCACCGTTTTGCTGTTTAACATGCATTAAAAAGCAAAAATTGTGCCTCCCTCTGTGGCTTTTTTTCTCTTGTATACTGGTGGATTCTTACTTAATTCTGTTGGAATGCTTGTTTGAGTTTTAAGGATGGAGTCTGACTATGGCTTTTACTGTCATACTTCAGGGCTTTTTGAAACTTGGATCTATTAAGCATGCCTGGAAGCCTATGGGGGCAGCTCTATATGTGACCTCTGAGGCAGGTTACAAAACAGTTTGTTGGTTGTCTATGGCCAAAGGCTTACAATCTCCTCCACCATTCGTAGGCTTAAAAAACAGCAGTTGGGTTAAAATTCTTTGGATCGGAATGCAGAGACAAGATGGCATCAAGTGAGAATGCTTGGGAGTAAGCTCTGTGTTACTTTCAGGTTTGCCTCTCACATTGGAAATCGTCTGATCCGGTGATATGGGGAAAAGGAGGGGAAATCCAAGGTTAACTCCTCGGAACCTGGACAATCCGCCGGTCTGAAGTGAGCTACTCTGGAAGCATTCAGGGCTCCCCAAGCCCCAAAGGTAGATCCTGTTTTGGCGTCTCTGCCGCCTTCGGAAGCAGAGTGCACCCCTTCATTACTTTTCAGTAACACCTCTCTGAAGCAAGGACTCAGGATGTTTCTCCTGTTACTGCAAGAAAATGTGCATCCTGCTACATCAGTATACACTGTTTTTTATAGATTACCATGTGGCATGGAGGAGTTTTTTTTTTTTTCGTTTTGAAGACCTCTACAATTCCAAAAATGTTCTGAGAGATAAGGTTGCAACTGCTTGATAGTATATATCTTATTGAGGAGGTCATTTACTAACAGCATCAACTAATGCTGTTCACTCATAGTATTTACTGCAGGGCTGATTTTTTGCAATGGGCCCTGTGGTAAATAACATATTTTGACTTTAGTGTGTACCATTATTAAATGACCCCCTTATTTATTTGTTTAAATCTGATTATCCAAAATCCCCCCCCCCCCCCCAAAAAAAAAAATTGCATCAATCTGGAGCAAGAGTAGTAAAATCACATCATGCATATGAAAATATTAAATTATAAACAAAACATCTAAACCCTGGCACCTACTTTATCTTCTTCGGGTACCTGCTAATAGGCTTCCTTTGAGTGTAAAGAATAGTATTATCCTTCGTCTGTTGCATGATCGTTGGCGCGATCTTACACAGTATTGAGGGCTTTCCTCTGAAATTTCAGATCTTCTTGTCATTTGTGACATGTGGGTCGACATCCACGTCGGCCCAGGAATCGGCATTTTGGCATAGCAAAGAACAAAAAAACTTTGCTAGAGTCTTCTGGCACGCGTGCGTGGACTGACTTCTTGCCTGCTGCGCGATTCCATATTAGAACCATTATCCCAATATATATTGACTGGTTCTTATAACCACTAGTCCAGCAGGGAGATTCATATAGACAGTATTCACATTCTTAAAATTCTTGGTACTATCAATCAAAATAACCACACATACTTGATGGTAACACTAGACATTGTGTCCCTTTACACGTCACTTCCACAACAAGACTGTTTGATGATCTTGGAAAACAGTTTGGAATGTAGACCACATCCCCATCAAGTACCTACTCCATTTTTGATGGCTTTAGCTAAGATTGCCTTAACAAACATTTGTTTTCTGTTCAATGACCAATTTTATCAGCAAAACAAAGGAGTCGCGATGAGCGCTACATGTGCCCCTTCAACAGCACGTCTATACATGATGGATTTTGAAAACCGGTGGCTGAACAACAACCCATGGGTCAACCACATCAAGAATTGGCACAGATATATTGATGACATTTTTTTTACTCTGGGACGGTCACATTGAAGACTTAACACAGTTCTATGATTGGCTGAATACTAGAGATACCAATACCAATACCAATGGTCTACGATGCAACACTCTACATCACAAATTTTCTGGATGCGCTTATTACACAGCAAAACAACATATTAAACACTTCTGTTTACGTCAAACCTACCGACCGCAACACGCTATTACATTTCACTAGCCATCACCCCAAGAATACTAAGGAGAGTTTATCTTTCTCACAATTCCTACGATTTCGAAGGATTTGTAACCACACATCAGACTTTAACGTGCAAGCGAAAAAGATGAAACCCAAGTTCAAATCTCGAGGCTATCCGGATCATATAATCGACACGGCATACACCCGTGCTAAATATAATCACCGGGAGCACTTGCTAAAGACCACAAATAAGGACGAAGATACCATTAACTATCAAAACTGTGTACTATGCTATATGCAAGGCACCACTAGAACAGTACAGAGTTTGAAAAAACATTGGAAAATGATGCAACTTCATCCGGTTTTCCAGAATCAGCAGCTTAGAATAGCTTACTCCCGGAGTCAGAATTTACAAGAAATTCTGCAGGACAAAATATCAAAACCCATAGCTGGAACAAACCCAGGGCATAAACCATGCACGAAATACAAATTTTGCCCGATGATGTTGGAGACGAAAACCTTCAGTAATCCCACAGACAGAAGAGAATATCATCTACGATTCGACATGAATTGCGAATCTACACATGTAGTGTATATCATAGTGTGTCCCTGCTCTAAGTTGTACGTGGGCAAGACCACACGTTCTTTAAAAAACAGACTTAGTGACCATAAACATAATCTAAAGTATTCTAGATTAGAAGCACCAATGGTCTCACATAGTTTGGAAAAAGCACATACATTTGAAGATCTTAAGTGTGTGGTGATTGATCACATCCCTAAATCAGCTAGAGGAGGAGACAGAGACAGATGTCTCATACAAAAAGAACAACGATGGATCTATAGACTAAAGTCATTAACACCTGACGGTCTAAATAATCGAGTTGAATGGAAAGCTTTCCTATAGGTTCTTGTCTTAATTGCTCTTTTAAATGGCCCTGCTTTTCCTTTTGATTAGAGGAGGTCCCTCTAATTAATAGTTCTCTGATTGGCTAAGGAAAGCTAGAGATACCTTCAAATTCCTACTGCCATTTTGAAAAGTCTTTCTATAAGGAAAACATATGGTATTAAAAGGTAGGAATTATAATAGTACGATATTTTGTTCCCTGAATTTTCTACTCTCGCATGAGGTAATCAATAGAAATCAAACAAAATTAAAGCATGGAAAAGAAAATAAGATGATACCTTTTTTATTGGACATAACTTAATATATTTCTTGATTAGCTTTCGAAGGTTGCCCTTCTTCGTCAGATCAGAAATAAGCAAATGTAAGCAAATGTGGTAGCTGACAGTGTATATAACAGTCTCTCATAGACAGTCTAGCAGGATGGGTAGGAGATGTGTATGGGGACTTCAAAGCATTCCATAGATAGTCTAGCAGGATGTTTGTGGGGAGGGTGATAAGCAGAAAAATACAACTTTATGGTTTATAATGGGCTAGAAAACCCAGATCCTTGTTAAGTCCTGTCTGTTGGGTGTCAAAATATTCAATCATTCTGACTTCAAAGGTTTTATGTTCCTGTATTGTTTTAAAGTTACCTTTCAGTATTCTCACTGTGAAATCACTGGTACAGTGTCCTGGTTCTGTGAAGTGCTGTTCTCTCTACTCTTGCATGAAACTATATATTTCTCATTACAGTTAGCTGTGAGAAGAGGTGGGGTCCAGCTCCTTATGAAGCTGTTAGCTCGCTGTTGGGCGTGGGCACACTCAGTAGTCTCAGCACAGACCACAGCTAAGTACTAGTTTCTTAAAACTTTATAAAATGAAATGAAAGTTGTTTAAGATCCTAACACAGTTAACAGAATTTGAGGTTTTTCAGACTGATGACGATACTCGCTAGTGTATGTACTGTATGACTGAGTTTAAAGTATACACTACTACTACTTAACATTTCTAGAGCGCTACTAGGGTTACGCAGCGCTGTACAAAATAAACAAAGAAGGACGGTCCCTGCTCAAAGGAGCTTACAATCTAAAGAACGAAATGTCAAGTTGAGCAGACTAGATTTCCTGGGTAGAGGTGTAGAGGTTAGGTGCCGAAGGCGACGTTGAAGAGGTGGGTTTTAAGCAGAGATTTGAAGATGGGTAGGGAGGGGGCCTGGCGTATGGGCTCAGGGAGTTTGTTCCCCGAGGCGAGGCAGAAAGAGCGGAGCCTGGAGTTAGCGGTGGTGGAGATGGGTACTGAAAGGAGGGATTTGTCTTGAGAGCAGAGGTTACGGGTAGGAACGTAAGGGGAGATGAGGGTTGAGAGGTAAGGAGGGGCTGCAGATCGAGTACATTTGTAGGTTAGTAGCAGAAGCTTGAATTGAATGCGGTACCTGATCGGAAGCCAATGAAGTGACTTGAGGAGGGGGGTGGTATGAGTGTATCGGTTCACGCGGAAGATAAGACGTGCAGCAGAGTTCTGAACGGACTGAAGGGGGGATAGGTGGCTAAGTGGGAGACCAGTGAGGAGTAGGTTGCAGTAGTCAAGGCGAGAGGTAATGAGAGAGTGGATGAGAGTTCGGGTGGTGTGCTCAGAGAGGAAAGGGCGGATTTTGCTAATGTTATAGAGGAAGAAGCGACAGGTCTTGGCTATCTGCTGGATATGCGCAGAGAAGGAGAGGGAGGAGTCGAAGATGACACAGAGGTTGCGGGCAGATGAGACGGGGACGATGAGGGTGTTATCAACTGAAATAGAGAGTGGAGGTAGAGGGGAAGTGGGTTTGGGTGGGAAGACAAGAAGTTCGGTCTTGGCCATGTTCAGTTTCAGGTGGCGGTTGGACATCCAGGCAGCAATGTCGGATAAGCAGGACGATACTTTGGCCTGGGTTTCCGCAGTGATGTCACGTGTGGAGAGATAAAGCTGGGTGTCATCAGCATAGAGATGATACTGGAAGCCATGAGACGAGATCAGGGAGCCCAGGGAAGAGGTGTAGATAGAGAAAAGAAGGGGTCCAAGAACAGAACCCTGAGGGACTCCAACAGAGACCGGGATAGGGGTGGAGGAAGAACCATGAGAGTGTACTCTGAAGGTATGATGGGAGAGATAAGAGAAGAACCAGGAGAGGCCAGAGCCCTGGAACCCAAAAGAGGACAGTGTGTCAAGAAGTAAGTTGTGATTGACAGTGTCAAAAGCGGCGGATAGGTCGAGGAGAATGAGGATGGAGTAATCTTTGGATTTGGCGAGGAACAGGTCATTACAGACTTTGGATAATGCCGTTTCTGTCGAGTGAAGTGGGCGAAAGCCAGATTGATGCGGATCGAGGATGGTATGAGAGGCGAGAAAATCAATGCAACGGCTGTGAACGGCGCACGTTCAAGTATTTTGGAGAGGAAGGGTAGGAGGGAGATGGGGCGGTAGTTGGAGGGACAAGTAGGGTCACGTGAAGGTTTTTTGAGGAGAGGTGTGACAACAGCATGCTTGAAGGTGTCAGGGACAGTTGCGGTGGAGAGAGAGAGGCTGAGGATATGACAGATGGGAGGGGTGATAGTGGGAGAGATGGTGGTAAGTAGGTTGGTGAGGATGGGGTCAGAGGAACAGGTGGTGCATTTCAAGGAGGAGAGAAGATGGGCGGTTTCTAAGTAAGACGGTCGGCGGCCCAACTGTTTGGGGAGGCTAAAGGGGGTGGGGTTAGGGGTGGGGCCAGGGGTGGAGCTTAAATCCATAATTGTCTGAGAACACACAGAAAAAATAAATAAATAAAAATAAAAGTCACAATTAATACCTTTTATTAAATTTAGATATTAGATATGTATCATATGTCAAAGAATAAAGTGGTTGCTCAAAGCATATACTAACCACAATCGCTCAACTACAAAACACTATGCACAACTTTGTGCAAAAACACACTCAGAACCTTACTGTACCATAAATATTACACTGGGCAGAACCTAATACACCAATATACCACCCATACGGATAATGCAGACCGTCAAAAATATGAAACAAGGGATCATAATATCACAATTCTAATGTAGAGCCACAAAACACCCTAATTCATGTTTAATGTGGGATAAAATGCCATAAATAAGTAAATAAATATAAATTTTTAATGTTGAGCACCTGATTCTCAAAGTGGACATATTCTAAACACTATAATGAAAATAAAATGATCTTTTCTACCTTTGTTGTCTGGTGACTTTTCTGATCATGCTGGTCCAGTATCCGATTCTGTTGCTATCTGTGCTCAGTGCAGGTCAGGAAGTCATCCTCGTTAAATATCTCCCTGACAACCCAGGACATCTCCAGCCAACCCCCCCCCCCCCCCCCCCCCCCCCCCCCCCACTCTCCCAGCAGTAAGGTAAACAAACCATAAACCAATTTCTACAATTGGTTACACAAGGCTAGAGGGCTTTCACTGCAGCTCCTGCTGTGAGGATGAAGGTAAATCAATAATTTAAACCTCTCTGAGCACAGCAGGGGAGGCTTAGCCTGACCAAGCCTCTTATACCGGGCGCCTATGCGGTCGGCTGTACTAACGGGATTAGACCCAGCTAGAACCGAGTGCCTGAAGTCTTTTCCTCAAAATCAACAATAGTTTTCAGCAGAGAATTTTACTTGCCTATAGTGGTATATTATAAAAATGCACTTGCCTTTTTTTATGACTACTATTTCACAGGAGTATTAAATAATGAGAGAAGGGCTTCCTTCATGCAGAAGTTCTGTCCAGCGTCAGTCTAAATGTGCCATCTGGATGGTGATGGCACAAGGAAAGCAAGTTTGGTCCAGTGAAGACTAACTCAAAATAATCTGTTCCTTAGCTGGGCTCTAGTATTACCATATTGAAAATGCATCCATACCATGCCTCTGTGGTTATGTTCCACTAATAAGTTAAATGATTAGCTGGCATTCTTTAAAAGATTATATAAACTTTGGATGCATGACTAGGGACACAAGCATACACTTATTTATTCAATATCTAATTCCTCATGCACAGCCACAAACCAATCTTTTAGGGTGGATAGTGGTCACAATGAGCTCCTTGTATTATCAACCAGATAGAAGAGATAAGCATTTTCCATTTTGGCACAGTATAAATCATCACAAGATCAAAATTTAAAAAAAAAACAATGGACTGCATTAGGGGCTTATAGCCCATTTAGTTATGTTTAAACAAATGAGAGATCTGCACGAAACTATATAAAACCACTTGTTCCTGAAACATGCTCAAAACAGAATAATCCATTTGTGCATCTAACATGTAAACTTCTATAAATGAGATGAGGTAAAGATGTGATTCCCATGTGCTCAGATGAAAGGAGAGTTTAATTTTACTTGTAGTTAATTTCAATATATTCCTTCTTTATAAACCAGGCTTCCCGGTTTTTGGAATCCAAGATGGCGATCGAGCAGGAAGCAGGAGTGGAACGCTCTGCTTGAGATTTATTTCCTTACCTTCTTTTGGATTACACGAGCATGCCAAAGAGAAAGGGCAAGCTGAAGGGATCCCCTCTCCCTAGGCTGGAAACCCCCTCTTTGGGGCAAACCTCCATTTCTGCTTTTTTGGTAACTACACTGACGGGCGCATCTGTAACCGGGGCAGGGAAGAGCCCCGGTCTGGACAGCGGAACTTCGCTTAGCCCGGTGGGACCAACTACTCCCCCACCGCCACAATTGGATGGGGCCGGAGTACCGAGTGAAAATAAAGACTCGAAGGGGCGGCAGACCCCACCTGAAAAGATGGCAGAAGATATATCTTTGTTGGGGGATATCCAGGCTCCGCCAGGAATGGCATTAGAAGAAGCGTCGACAGGGGTGACCCGGAATGTTAGTTTCGAAGAGGAAGCCTCGTTGTGTGCTATTGCGATCCAGCCCCTGGTGAAGCCCCAGGTAATATCCCTGGAATCTATTTGGTCGGCGTTAGAAGCCCTTCATGAGGTCTGTAATTCTTTTATCTCAGTGTCATTAAATAATTCTAGACAAGTACAAGATCGTAAAGAAAAAGTTGAAGCGATTTCTGTTAAACAAGTTGCAATGGAATCGGACTTAGTAAAGATTCAAGAACAGTAATCTCAAATAGCAGGAGATCATTCGATTATTCATAGAAAACTTGAAAATGTAGAAAACTCTTCAAGAAATTTAAATTTACGTTTATTGAATTTGCCTCAAACACAATATATGTCCACTAGAGAACTGTTTAATAAACTTTTGAAGGAGATTTTCAAGTATCCAGAAGACTCTCTTCCTCCATTGCAAAAACTATATTACCTTAAAATGGGGAAAAATTCTCAATCGGCTCCTATTCAGTCACAAGTAACTTCTGAACTTTGGATATGTCTGGATTTTTGGAACAATCTCAAGAAGAAATTAAGACTCGTGCAACTTTGATAATTTCCTTTGTCTTTATACAAGATAAAGAGGCACTATTGAGATTGTATTTTAAGAACTTACAGCCTCGGTTTATGGGAGATAAGATTTTGATTTTCCCAGATATTTCTAAATGGACTCAGCAAAGGAGAAAGAAATTTCTGGAATTGAAGCAAAAATCCTTGGAAATAGAAGTTACTTTTCAATTAAGGTTCCCATGCAAATGTTTAATTTTTTTCAAGAATAACAGATATATATTTTATGAACTTGAACAACTGTCTAGATTGTTGGCTATGCAAGGGAAAAAAGAGACTGACCAAATAAATGTTGGAATTATGGTTCGATTGAAATTTAGAATACCGCCCGCTTTCACTTTAAAATGTTAATTATTTCTACTTCCATATCATCAAGCTGATCAATCCATAGACTGGTGGGTTGTGTCCATCTACCAGCAGGTGGAGATAGAGAGCAAACTTTTGCCTCCCTATATGTGGTCATGTGCTGCCGGAAACTCCCCAGTATGTTCTCTATCTCAGCAGGTGGTGGTCACACACAGCAGCAGCTCTGGCTAGGCCTCCAAGCCTAATTTTTAGGTTTTGTTGAGTGCCTGGGGTTGAGGGCTCTTTTGAGCAAGTGCAAACCTGGTGGTGCCAGGTCCCTCCTTTTCTCCCCCCTCCCGCTGGCTCCGTTAAAAAAAAAAAAAAAAAAAAATTTTTGAACGGCCTTAAAGGCGTTTATTTCGACGTTTATTTAAGCGTCTATTGCAGCTACTCACTGAGACACCAGGTCGTTACAACTCGGAGCGGACAGCAGGTAATTTTACCTTTTTATAGCGGGCGGGGGTTCCCCGATTCTTCTCCTCGTGGCACATGGCGTCGGAGGGCGAGGGCGCAAAGGGTCGCTCCCCGGGTCGCTCGAGCGCTTCTAGAGGGGATGCGGGGGTCTTCAAGCCGGATTCGCCCTTGGTGGGTGACAGTTTCGCGACCGATGCATGTCCCGGTCCCTCCTCCGGCGTGGCGGTTTTTCCCGCCATAAACGCCCATCCCCCGCTCCTCGCCTCCGCCATCTTGGCCGGCCACGCGGCTCGGACGGCTTCTTCTTGGGCCGCCCTTGAGGTTGGAGACATTAATGCCATGAACGCCCTTAATTTGGGCGACGGCACAGAAGCGGCTAAAGTTAAGAGCCGTTCTTCCCGCGCGGCTCCTTCGCGAAGTTTCGCGCCGGACGCCATTTTGGATGCGCAGCATGTCTCTCCCCCGCTGTTGCGAGCGCCGGTTGAGAGCGCGCCTAGGGCTGTTGCCCAGGCTGCGGAAGTGCACAGTCTGGGGGGCTTCTCCCCCGAGTTTGTTTTGCTGCTGCATCGGGCCTTCCTCATGCACAACGCTGCCCCCGCTCCCTCCTCTGGTAAAGAGGTTGAGGTTCCCAGAGGTAAACGCCCTCGGGTTGATTCCCAGGCCTTGGAGGAATTTGTCTCCTCCGATGTAGATGAGGGCAGCGTGTCTGAGGTCTCCCAACGGTCCTTTGCGGATTCCTTGGAGGAGACGGACCCCCGCTCGGATGGAGCGGATGACCCCTCTGCAGCGCGGCTTTTTCGCCCGGAGGATTTGCCCAACCTGTTGTTACAGGCCATGGACACTTTGAAGATATCCTCTCCGGAGGACGTCTCTCCCTCAGCCCCTGTTGGCTCTGCCATTATGCTGGGGACGAAGCGCCCGCCTAGAACCTTCCACGTGCATGATGCCATGCACACCTTAATTTCGGCTCAATGGGATGTCCCAGAAGCGAGCCTTAAAGTGGCTAGGGCTATGTCCCGCCTCTATCCTTTGGCTGTGAGTGAACGTGAGGCCTATCTGTGGCCTACCGTGGATTCTTTAATCACTGCGGTGACTAAGAAAACGGCATTGCCGGTGGAAGGTGGCACGGCCCTAAAGGACGCCCAAGACAGGAGATTGGAGGCGGCCTTAAGGTCGTCCTTTGAGGCGGCTGCTTTAAGTTTGCAGGCCTCAGTTTGCGGCTCCTATGTGGCCAGGGCGTGCCTGACTATGGTGCAGCAGGCTTCCCCCTCGGATCATTCCTTGAGGAATGATTGGCCAGCCCTGGAATCGGGCTTAGCCTATTTGGCAGACTTGCTGTATGATGTCTTGAGAGCCTCAGCTAAAGGCATGGCTCAGACTGTCTCTGCGCGGCGGTGGCTTTGGCTGAAACATTGGTCTGCTGACCACGCCTCAAAATCCCGCCTGGCTAGATTGCCTTTTAAAGGCAAGCTGCTCTTTGGGGTCGAGCTGGACAAAATCGTGACTGATCTCGGTACGTCTAAGGGCAAGAAGTTACCGGAGATCAGGGCTCGGGCTAGTGCTCGTCCCGGTACCTCCAGAGGACGGTTTCAGGAAGCCCGTCGGTACCGCCCAGGCAGGTCGGGTGCTTCTGCCCCCTCTTCCTTTAAGAGGAATTTCTCCCCCAAGCAGCATTCCTTTCGCAGAGACCGCCGTCCCGGAGGTGCTCCCTCCGGTCCTCCCCCAGGGTCTCGTACCCAATGACGGGGTATTGGTCCACGCCCCAGTGCAGATTGGAGGACGGCTGTCCTCGTTTCTGGGCGAGTGGACCACAATAACTTCAGACGCTTGGGTGCTGGAAGTCATCAGAGACGGCTACAAGCTAGAGTTCTGCCGACCCTTAAGAGACGGGTTTGTACTCTCTCCCTGCAAGTCTCCGGTCAAAGCTGTGGCAGTGCAGCAGACTTTGGACAATCTGATCTGCCTGGGTGCGGTCGTTCCGGTGCCAGAAAGTCAGCTTGGCAAGGGGCGTTACTCCATTTACTTTGTGGTACCAAAGAAAGGAGGTTCTGTCCGGCCTATCCTTGACCTCAAAGGGGTCAATCGGGCCTTGAAAGTGCGGCACTTTCGCATGGAGACTCTCCGCTCTGTTATAGCGGCAGTGAAGGCAGGGGAGTACCTGGCATCCTTGGACATCAAGGAAGCGTACCTGCATATTCCCATCTGGCCTCCTCATCAACGCGTTCTGCGTTTTGCAGTCCTGGGCCGACACTTCCAGTTCAGAGCCCTCCCGTTCGGGTTGGCTACTGCTTCCGCGGACCTTTTCCAAGGTAATGGTGGTCATAGCGGCCTTCCTGCGAAAGGAAGGAGTACAAGTCCATCCTTATCTGGACGACTGGTTGATCCGAGCCCCCTCTTATGCAGAGTGCGGCAAAGCTGTGGACCGGGTAGTTGCTCTTTTGAGCTCCCTGGGATGGATCATCAACTGGGAGAAGAGCCAGCTGCGCCCGACTCAGTCCCTGGAGTATCTGGGAGTTCGATTCGACACCCAAGTGGGCAGAGTGTTCCTGCCAGACAATCGGATTGTCAAGCTTCAGGCTCAGGTGGACCAGTTCCTAGTAGCCTCTCCTCTTCGGGCTTGGGACTATGTGCAGCTGTTGGGCTCTATGACGGCCACGATGGAAGTAGTGCCCTGGGCCAGGGCTCATATGAGACCACTACAACACTCTCTGCTGCAGCGCTGGACTCCGATGTCGGAGGATTATGCGGTGCGTCTTCCCTTGGATCCAGCAGTGCGCAAGGCGCTGAGCTGGTGGATGCAGACAGACAAGTTGTCTGCGGGAATGCCTCTGGTGTCCCCAGAGTGGATTGTCGTCACGACGGACGCCTCGTTATCGGGCTGGGGAGCCCACTGCTTGGGAAGGACAGCGCAGGGGCTCTGGTCTCCTGCAGAGGCAAAGTGGTCTATCAACCTCCTGGAACTCAGAGCCATTCGGTTGGCGCTTTTGGAGTTCATCCCGGTACTGGTGTTGAAGCCTGTACGGGTCCTGTCGGACAATGCCACGGCTGTGGCCTATGTCAACCGCCAGGGAGGTACCAAGAGCGCCCCTCTAGCCAAGGAAGCTATGAGTCTATGCCAGTGGGCGGAAGCGAACCTGGAACAGCTGTCAGCGGCCCACATTGCCGGAGTCATGAATGTCAAGGCGGACTTTCTCAGTCGCCATACCTTGGAGCCCGGAGAGTGGCAGCTATCTGCTCAGGCGTTCTTGGACATCACGAAGCGCTGGGGCCAGCCGAGCCTAGATCTGATGGCGTCATCGGCCAATTGCCAAGTGCCGCGCTTCTTCAGCAGAGGACGGGACCCTCGATCCCTGGGAGTAGATGCTCTTCTCCAACAATGGCCGACACAAGAGCTTCTCTATGTGTTCCCGCCCTGGCCCATGTTGGGCAGGGTACTAGACCGGGTGGCAAAGCATCCCGGCAGGATAATCCTGGTGGGTCCGGATTGGCCCAGGCGTCCCTGGTATGCGGACTTGATCAGGCTCTCAGTCGACGATCCTCTGCGGTTGCCAGTGGAGCAGGGCCTGTTACATCAGGGTCCCGTGGTGATGGAGGATCCCTCCCCCTTTGGTCTTACGGCCTGGCTATTGAGCGGCAGCGTCTGAGGAAGAAGGGCTTCTCAGACAAGGTCATCGCCACTATGCTGAGAGCGAGGAAGCGCTCTACTTCTACTGCTTACGCCAGGGTTTGGCGTATCTTTGCAGCGTGGTGTGAAGCAGGCTCTCTTTCTCCTTTCACTGCTCCAATTTCTTCAGTGTTGGCGTTCCTGCAAGAAGGTCTGGACAAAGGCCTGTCGCTCAGTTCCCTTAAGGTCCAGGTAGCGGCTCTGGCTTGCTTCAGGGGCCGCCTGAAGGGTGCTTCCCTGGCTTCGCAGCCAGATGTGGTGCGCTTTCTCAAGGGGGGTTAATCACCTGCGCCCTCCTCTGCACTCAGTGGTGCCTGCGTGGAATCTCAACCTGGTGCTAAGAGCATTGCAGAAGCCGCCGTTTGAACCCTTGTCAAGGGCATCTCTGAAAGACCTGACGTTGAAAGCAGTCTTTTTGGTGGCTATCACTTCAGCCAGAAGAGTTTCCGAGCTCCAGGCGCTCTCATGTCGAGAGCCTTTTCTACAGTTCACTGAGGCAGGAGTGACTATTCGCACAGTGCCTTCCTTCCTGCCCAAGATTGTTTCTCGCTTCCATGTGAATCAGCAGCTATGTCTCCCTTCCTTTCGTAGGGAGGACTACCCAGAGGAGTACTCTGCTCTTAAATATCTGGATGTGAGACGAGTCATCATCAGATACTTGGAAGTGACCAATGATTTCCGGAAATCGGATCATCTGTTTGTCCTGTTTGCAGGTCCTCGTAAGGGTCTGCAGGCTGCTAAGCCTACAGTGGCAAGATGGGTCAAGGAAGCCATTGCGGCAGCTTATGTGGCCGCAGGGAAGGTGCCACCTATCCAGCTGAAGGCTCACTCCACGAGAGCTCAGGCGACCTCGATGGCAGAGGCCGGATCCGTCTCCTTGGAAGAGATATGCAAGGCGGCAACTTGGGCTTCGGCTCATACATTCTCCAAGCATTACCGTTTGACTGTGGCTGCACGGGCGGAGGCCCGGTTTGGAGCTTCAGTGTTGAGGTCAGGGATTTCTATGTCCCGCCCTGGGTGAGTACTGCTTCGGTACATCCCACCAGTCTATGGATTGATCAGCTTGATGATATGGAAGGTAAAATTATGTATAATCATACCTGATAATTTTCTTTCCATTAATCATAGCTGATCAATCCATAGCCCCTCCCAGATATCTGTACTGTTTTTATTCTGGTTGCATTTCAGGTTCAAGTTTAGTCTTCAGTTACTTCAGAAAGACTTCGTGTTCAAGTTTTTTCACTTGGATTCTTCAAGAGTTAAGACGAGTTTGTGTTACAGTGAGCTGCTGCATTCCTCTCCCCTCCGTTTTACGGGGCTGGATTGAGACTTAAAATTCTGCCGGCACTCCCTCCCACTTCGTGCGGCTGTAGGGCAGCTTTGTACCCCTCCCGCTTCGGCGGTGTTAGGGTCAGTCAGCTCCTCCCGCGGTTGCGGTTGCAGGATAAGCCAGATCCCCCCGCATCGGCGGGTGTGGTGTCCCTCCCCCGCTCCGCGGGGATGAGCTGGACGGATTCCCCTCCCCCACTTGTGTGGGGATGAGCTGGGTTAATTCCCCTCCCCCGTTTCGGCGGTGGTGAGCTGGGCAGAGTGTCCCTTCGTGGGTGTAATTCTCTAAGTGCTGAGTCCTGCGGATGGAGCTTTGATATCGACATACTGAGGAGTTTCCAGCAGCACATGACCACATATAGGGAGGCAAAAGTTTGCTCTCTATCTCCACCTGCTGGTAGATGGACACAACCCACCAGTCTATGGATTGATCAGCTATGATTAATGGAAAGAAAATTATCAGGTATGATTATACATAATTTTACCTTAACCATCTTCCCTTGGTGACAACTGGATTCTCTCTATTTTGTGGCCTGTTGAAAATCAATGTTTGTTTATTTTTTGGAATTTAATGTTTAGAATAATTTCCTTTAAAGATGTTATTTAAAACATTGATGTATCAGTCAAAGAGTGTTATCTTTGTTTAAATTGAAATTAATAAAGAAATGTAACATATAAACCAGGCTTCCCAAGGCAGATTACTACAACAGTTAAGATGAACCCACCAGGAAACAGGATATCCTCACTGAAATTTGGCCATATATTACTGTAATCTATAGAACAATGTAGAAAAATGAGCACAAAATACAGAGTTTATAATTACTGTTTCTATCAGCTACAATAATTTTTAAAGCTGTTTTAGTGATATTTTTATTTCATGATATTTGTATCTAGATATGGGAAGCTTTCAAATAAATTATCAATAGAAATCAAACAAAATAAAACATGGAAAAGAAAATAAGATGATACCTTTTTTATTGGACATAACTTAATACATTTCTTGATTAGCTTTCGAAGGTCGCCCTTCTTCTTCAGATCGGAAATAAGCAAATGTGCTAGCTGACAGTGTATATAAGTGAAAACATTCAAGCATTACTATGTATTAAGTTATGTCCAATAAAAAAAGGTATCATCTTATTTTCTTTTCCATGTTTTATTTTGTTTGATTTCTATTGATAACCTTAAGAGTGGACTAACACAGCTACCACACTCCTCAAATAAATTAAAAACCTGTCAAATAAGTAAAAATAAAATCTTTGCCCTCCACCTTTTAAGGCACTGCTTTTCCAAATGGAATAACTTTAGATTTTTTACAGATGGACCACCATACCTCTATTCAAGAAATCTAGACTGCCCCAACTTGACATTTCGTCCTTAAGCTCCTTTGAGCAGGGACTGTCCTCTGTTAAATTGTACAGCGCTGCGTAACCCTAGTAGCGCTCTAGAAATGTTAAGTATGGATCACGCATAAGCAGCCCCTTGTTTTTAATATTTTTTTTTGCTATTGTTTTGGGTGAACCAGTGTGTCGGCAATCTCCGCCTACTGGCTTCTTCAGCCCATATAATGGGCTAGATAGGCGCACACACACATGCATCCTCCCGACTCCCGTATCTTTCTTCTTTAATCTAACCGCTTTGTTTACAACCCTAACTAACGGTCCATTTTAGGCTTTTATCTACTACTACTATAAATCATTTCTATCTGCCATCTTTGGAAGAAAGACACCGGGGGCGGTTCTTCTCCCTCTAAAACCAACATAAAACTTATTGCAGTGTCTGTCTTTTCACTGTACTTGGGCGAATCTAAGTAGGAAGGACTGGTAAAAGGAGGTGCATAGGATCCCCAAACTGGGGGACAAAAGAGACAAGGACAGTGGGCACTAGAGGGCGTCCGAAATGTGTCTGCAGTAGCAGCAGGCCCGGGGGAACTCGCTCGCTGGCTCCTGCTGCCTCACGGCGCAGCCCACCCAGGTGAACCCGGCTGATCAATCAGAGGTTGTGCGCGAGTGAGCGGCGCGCGCGAGAGAGGCAGTGAGTGCATACGCTTGTTTCTTCTGCCGCTGCAACAGCCAGGCGCGAGCCCGGTAAGCGACCGACTGACGGTGCGTCTTGCTTTCTGCTTCATTTGCAGCGCGGCGCTTGCATGTTTGCGGGCCGCTGCCTGCCGTCGGGGCTCCTCCGCTTGTTGGCTTTGATGCGGCGGGAAGAGTCGGGAACTGGACAGAAAATGGCAGCCGGAGAGCCTGCAGGGCTTTTTCTCGCCGTTGCCAGGAAAATCGCTTCCCAGAGCTCCTAGCGGAGAAACGGAGAGCGCAGGCTAATGCGGGCCAGTGGCTGTGGGGTGAGGTCGCGCTTAGGATGCCGTTTGCGCGGTGGCCTTGTGAGCTGTTTATGTAAAACCTGTTGATTGCGAAATGTATACCAGTATCGAACTTTATTGCACTTTTAGAAGCAGCCGGTTTTAATCAAAGTCGGATGCTGGGTTTCTTCGGGTCTTTGGGACCGGCTTATTCCAAATGTTGTAGTGGGCTTTTGGTAAAAGAATACAAATATTAGATTACATAGAAGGTAACAGAGAGACTGCCTGACTGTTGAAACGACGACTTCCCTTTGAAAAATTCCAGCAGGTACAAAGTAGTAAGGGACACTGCATTTGCCTCCCCCACCCCCGCAAGTAAAAATTTACCGGAGAGCAAACAGATTTGAAAACCTGATCTGTGCATGTCGTTTCGGAAACCTGCCTACTTCTCAGTCTAAAAGGCCATCCTGAGGAAGCTTGTGCATGTTTCTACCTAGATAGTAATTTCAGTGGGTAACTTTTATCAGCATAAAGAACTGTGAATGTCACTCTCATGCAAAAGTATTGTATGCTAATGCCTGTTAATTAGTGAATACACTCTGCTGTAAATAATACATCTTAATGCTTATTAGTATATGCTAGTGCCTTTTAATAAATCTGTGTGAGAATGAGAGACGTTAAGGAGAGTGATAGATTAAAAAAAAGGGGGTGGGGTGGAAGGATAGCCTAATGGGTAGAGCAGTGGGCAGAGACTTAGGGAAGCCAGGGTTCAGCCCGGCGGTACATCCCTTCCTTAGTGCTCCATCATTTCCGGCGCTACAAAAATGTATTTATTTTTTTGTAGCGCTGGCTTGTACCTGGCAGTAATTGTGCAGTGCCTTATGCTGCCCAGTTACCACCGGGTTAATGTAGAAGCCCTTACTTTCACTTCAATGGATGGCAGTAAGGGCTCCCCTCCCCGAAATGGCTGTGCGGCCATCTCCTGCAGGAAGGCGAGACTTTCCTTTTACTAGCTTCGGTAAAAGGGGGCCTCGGCATGCATGTAAAACACGCCGACACCAGCAGCGGCCCCATTTTGCTGCAGCTTGGTAAAAGGAGCTCTTAATCCTCTGTTGCCTTGGGTACAAGCTTATGACCAGATGATCAAAAACCCTGTGCTGTTCCAAATATCTCTCAGAAATTAGCACTAGAACAGTGTGGGGCAATAACGCCCCTATGATCAAAGCTAATAGCATGCAAATTCATGCATGCTATTGGCTCTAATCATAGGGGTACTTCTGCAGGAGGCTTGTGCCTGGGCATGTGCCCAAGGCACAATCCTCCTGCAGAAGCTGTTTGACAGGTCCAGGTTGTCAAAAAAAAAAAAATAAAAAAAAGCCCAGACCTGTCAAACATGCTGATACGGGCTGGAAGTCTAGTGGACTTCCAGACCCTCCCCAACCCCCCCCCCCCAGGACAGAGGCCCTGGTGGTCTAGCACCCCGCTGACCCAACCTGAACACCCCCCCCCCCCCCCAAGCTGAAGACCTTACCACTCCCCCTGCCCAGCGCCATTTTGGATGTGGCGCTGGAAGGACTCCATCATCTGAAGGTATGGGGGAGGGAGTTCAGGGGGCTAGACCACTGTCGGGGTGTGGGGGGGTCATCGGTTCATTGGGAGGGGTCTCATCGGGGAGGATGGGCAGGCTTCTTCTAGCATGGCTTAGAGTTTACAGCTCTTGTTTGGCACACTGCCTGCTGAGCATTGGGGAGGAACACAAATGTCCCTGTTTAGCATATATTTGCGTTTTATTAATGTTCTTTCATAACTGTATGATTACCCTATTTGTGATACTAGTATTTGATCATTATGGAGTGTGATATGCACAAAGTGGTAGACTAGATGACCCATGCGAGTCTTTTATCAGCCATCATTACTATGTTACTTTGCATTAGAGCCATGCACTAAATCTCAGCGCACTGTTTCCTAATGCAAGCAAATCACAAAATGTTTGCCCCCCAGTACTGTATGCAGATAGTTTGTAAATAGGCCAAGGGCAAAAAGTGTGCACTAACATGAGAGTGCACCTGATGATTGTGCACATGGATCTGCACTAGTGGCAACTATGTCTTGTGCACAAAAAAATTCTACTGACATGCTTCAGATTGCATGTGCATACATCTCACAGAGTACCAATCCAGTACGTGTGCAGAAGTATGCAAATGCAGTCTAATGACTGCCGATATCCATCTGTCAGAAGTCCACATTATTCTTTGCTCAGCACACCTCTCCTTGGTTCTGTCTTTACATTTATCTATTAGGGCTGCATTTTGATGAAAGAATTTGTAATCGCGACATTAAAAGATGCTTTACTGCCCATCTCTTCCTACCTCCCCTCTGCCCCCCCCCCCCCCCCATCAAACATTTCTCTTTCCCTTCTCCATCCGTCCGGGGTCCAGTATCTCTCCCGCTCTCCTTCCTCCCATCTGCCCCCCCCCCCCCCAGGTCCAACATTTCTCCCTCCTCTTCTCTGCCCACTGGGTCCAATATCACTCTCTCTCTTTTCCCTTCCCTCCTCCCCCGTACACTCCAAGTTGCTTAGAGAGCAGCAGCATATAGACGTTTAAAAAAAAGAAAAAGTTATGGCTCTTTATTCTGGCTGTGAAGGGAAGAAACAGGCATGAAATCCTCACTAACACTACTGCAGAAGAATGAGCTAAGCTTTTACTCCTCTTCAAACTGTATTAAAACTTAGATGTTGTGTTACTACTACTACTACTTGACATTTCTAAAGCGCTACTAGGGTTACGCAGCGCTGTACAATTTAACATAGAAGGACAGTCCCTGCTCAAAGGAGCTTACAATCTAAAGGACAAATGTACAGTCAGTCAAATAGGGGCAGTCTAGATTTCCTGAAAGGTATAAAGGTTAGGTGCTGAAAGCAACATTGAAGAGGTGGGCTTTGAGCAAGGATTTGAAGATGGGTAGGGAGGGTTGTGTTCAGGCTTCTTATCTTTGTGCTGTTTTTTGTATGTGCGGAGTAGCTGATACCTTTCATCGCCTGGATTTAAATGTGTTAATGTGTACCTGAAGCTTTATGGACAGCACAAAATTCATTTCTACATGGTCGTACACGGAATGGTGTGCATAAAGCATAGCTCACTTTACTTCATTGGCCGCTTAGATTGTAAGCTCTCTGGGGACAGCGAAGTACCTATGATACCTGAATGTACTTCACTTTGAGCCAATGCTGAAAAGGTGTGGGCTAAATCCATATTCCATTCCTTTCCCTTATTCGGAAATTACTTTCCTCTGCCGGTGAAGCAGAAAAATCATGATAAAGACAATACTGTATATCCTATCTAGTCTGCCTGTAAGTGGTTTAAAAATACCTTGATTAAGGCCCATGGATATAATCTCAAAAGTGAGGGTACTTCATACACGTTTAAGAATTAAGTACTTATTTTAAATGATGAAGTAGAGGGAGAAGAATGTTCTTGATGGCTTCCATAACCCCCTGTGAAACAGGTCAAGATGCAAATGTAACTTAATGCATTGCAGTGGTGAAATTTAATATAAACCCTCAGAGTTATTCTGAACATGGTACCTCTTATTCCATAAAATTGGTATTAACATGTTGAGCTGCTTGGACATAACTTAAATAGAAGAGCAGTGGGTTGATGGTATGCAGTGGTTCTGGTGAGTAAAGTGGGACAAAGAATTATCTTGCCGTATAATCCATGTGATTTAATGCCTTGGGAACACAAACAAGGAGTCAAAGTGATTTAAAAAGACAGAAGAAGGAGCAGAGATTGCCAAGGAAAAAAAATAGCAGATAGCTGTTGAAAAATGTTTATTAAACAATGACCCAACATGGCCATGTTTTGGTGAAATTGCCTCTGTCGGGGATCCAAGAATCTATAACAGACATTACCTGAAAATGAGAATAATAACATAATGTAAAATGCATCATGCAGCATAATTGTAACCCTGATCTCACCACAAGTTCTGGGCACTAGCTAGCTCTTCGGATCAGGCACCCGAAACCAGGACCACAAACGATAGTTCTGATTTTACTGAGCTGGATGCAGGCTGGGGATGGCCATGATCCCGGTAGGCCGTAGGGTTTTAAGCCACTCTCATTTATTTCATTGATAGTCTTTGAGTAAATTGATCTCACTGTCACGCCAATGAAACTGTTCCCTCCAGGCTTTATGTTAAATGCAAAACACAATTTATCTGGAACGCTGCAACAGGCAATATCCAAACGTCATACTTTTCCTTAACAAACAAATTCACTTTGCTGAAAAAAAGTTTTTGTGCCAGTCCAAGATTTGTTGGTGAAAGTTCCAACTAATTAATTAGTAGTTGCTTGATAAATCCTAGTGTATTTACAGTACCAACCAGTCCTCCAATACCTATCCTTTGTTGAAGAGCAATCCAAGGCTGTGGCTTCCCGCTTCTTCCGCGGTAAGCTGTCCCACAGGGCTTGTATGTAGCTGCCGGACACACTCTGGATCAGACCTCCCTGTCTGTCCTATTCGAGGTGCTCTTCTTTGAGCTGCTTCTTCTGGTACTGAACAGGCTCTTCCTGTTCTGCTGCCTGTGGGGGTGTGTGTGGTGGGGAGTTGTTAACCCTTTCTACTCACCCGGAGCTCTCCTCATAGTTACTGTTTTTATTAACAGCAACTACTCCTTGGTTCACCTGATTAGGGTAGCCCCTCTACTCACGAGTCCTTGGAGGGGAGGGTGTGACGGCAAACAAAGAGCATGTGCTCTGTAATCCTATAACTTTATTACCTTCAAACTCCACCCCAACTATGACATCCCTTATCACTTATTGCCTAATACCTCCCTTTTGGGCTGGTTTCTTTACCCTTCCACTCATGCTGTTAATCCCTCCCCTCGGTGAATCAGAAGCGTTCTACAAGCACGTTTTAGTAATCCCCTGGCACCTAATTTAAACAGGGGATTACATAATAACCCCCCCCCCCCTAAAATCACTAATTTAAAAACATGGATACATGAAAAACACACAAACATTAGGCATAAATTATTTTTAAAAAGACATCTTTCTCTAATGCCACACATCAAAGATGTAGCAGAGCTCCATACATAGTGTTTATCCCTGGGGGAGAGGGATATAAACATGGTATATAGAGTCATTCAAAATCATCCAGAACTCAAATGTTCATCAAACTGTTATAACATAATTTCATGTTCATGTAATGTTTGTTAGTACATAAGTAATGCCATACTGGGAAAAGACCAAAGGTCCATCGATCCCAGCATCCTGTCCCCGATAGCGGCCAAACCAGGTCAAGGGCACCTGGCAAACTGCCCAAACGTACAAACATTTTATACAAGTTATTCCCGAAATTATGGATTTTTCCCAAGTCCATTTAGTAGCGGTCTGTGGATATGTCCTTTAGGAAACCGTCCAATTCCTTTTTAAACTCTGATGTTATAGATTGTTGGACTGTCCATTTCACTTAAATATGACCATGTTGGGTCATTGACTAATAAAAAAAATTTTCAGTGGTTCTCTAATAGCTTTTAGCAGCTGTCTCTACTCTGTTCCTTTTT
Organism: Microcaecilia unicolor; assembly: GCF_901765095.1. NCBI lineage: Eukaryota > Metazoa > Chordata > Amphibia > Gymnophiona > Siphonopidae > Microcaecilia > Microcaecilia unicolor. Next base: position 181,161,816 of record NC_044039.1, on the reverse strand, counting down.
TGCTTTCTTGCTTTGTGGAACAGGATAAGTGTGATGACACAGAGGCATCCTTAACACTTCTTGGCAGCTCAGCAGTGGATTAGGTGGTGATATCAAATGGATGAAGATAGCTGGCCAGGAGGAGGGAATTGAGTTAGTCAAGCACGCCTCTGCCCTGAATGATGTAGATGCCTCAGAGTGGCTAGATTAAAGAACATAAACTGTACTGAACTATTTGAAATATATTTTGTCCATTGAAATAGATAACTTGGTCAAAGCATGGTCAGTTGGTGCTTTTAAGTGTGCAAAATAGTACTTTTTATTCCAACAAATCAATAAGTAGGTAGGGATGGGAATCTGTGTCGTACAGCTGGTGATAGAGAACCAGAGAGGAAGACAATTGGGCAGACTGGAGGATCCTGTTAGTCTCTTATCTGTAGCCATTTATGAGTGACCTTAAAAGTCCCAGACTCCTGCTGTTTACCTTCTCCCCCCCCAACAAATGTGCAAGGGTGCTGCTGGGGGGGGGGGGGGAAGTGTTACATAGCACAAAGGAAGGGGAGAGGCCAGGTGGACATTTTTGTCCATTATCAACACTGAAGATATCTGGTTAAGTTTGTGTGTGTGTGTACTGGTTGTGGTTTGCATACCCTAGCCAAAAAAGTTTTTAAGTTTTAGAGAGGAGCTTCTAAAAACACAGGGGGTGGAGGTGGGCATCACTAAGATAAAAAGAACAGTGACCTCTGGGGGTTTCAGATATATAAAATAGGAACATAAATAAATAACAAAGTCCGCTGCACTAACACTACTCCTCCACTTGCAACTACTGTTGCAGTTGTTTTGCATAATGATGGGTTTTCTACTTTTATTGATGTACTAGTAAAAAATGCTCGTTTCTGTGAGAAATGAAATGGGCGCTAGCAAGGTTCTGCTGTCCAGCGACCCTGCGGCCACCCATGTCGTGCGACCGTCCTCTCCTCCTGGCCCCTTGCAGCCACCCATGTCCTGCAACCCTCCTATCCCCCTGCCCCTTGCAGCCACCTATGTGCAGCGGTGACCCTCATCTCGCCCTGCCCCCCCCCCCCCAGCAGACACCCATGTCTAGCAACCCTGCTGTCTCACCTGCCCCTCCATCCAATGCGGTTGTTTGTTAGGAAATGTTCGTGGCAGGCAGGAAAGATACACGTTCCTGCCTGGCCGCGGCTGTCGCTGGCGCTCCGTGATGCCGGCTACCTGTTGAAAATGGCTGCCAAGGGGCAGGAGGAGATCGCGATTCGTCGAGTGTCATTGCTCCGCCCTCGACGTCATCACGTTGTGACGCAAGGGCGGGGCAGACACCCATGGGGAAACCGGATATCTAGACCGCTTCATTAGAACGTTGGAGGCCTTTTATATATAGAGATTATATGCATTAGTTCCTTAATAAAACAGAGTTTAAAATACAAAAAGAGCTGTGAAGGGGGAAGGGATGTGGTATAATAAGTTCTGGGTACCTGTCCTCTTTTCCTCTGAGATAATTACTAGTGTTTCAGCTTTGTCTGTCTTTAACAGTAACCCACTGTGTGTGGATTTTTCTTTTGGCAGGGGTACGATGGACATGGCCAAGCACAGTCTGGTCCTGTTGCAGCAGCTGAACATGCAACGTGAGTTTGGCTTCCTCTGTGATTGCACAGTTGCTATTGGAGATGTCTACTTCAAAGCACATCGAGCTGTGCTAGCTGCCTTTTCAAATTACTTCAAAATGATATTCATTCACCAGACCAGGTAGGGCTGCAACTTTTTCTTTAGTGCAACAAAAAAAGTGAGCCTTCACATAGATTTTAGAGATCATACATCTGAAATTCATTTTTTAATAGTTCTAGCTAAATTACTTGAACGTGCACAAATCGCATTCTTTAGAACCTGCAGTAAGTCTTTCATTTTTAGGAACTTCTCTCATCCGTATGTTCACCATGATGTAAGGCTGATAATCATGTACGTTAAAGCTGTACTGATTTATTTCATGTTGCACATTTGTACATGGTGAAAAGGTGTTTTAACTTCAGAGCAGTTTATAGCAAAGACTGGTCATTTTGTCACAAATATATATATATATATATATATATATATATATATATATATATATATATATATATGGGTTAGCTGAGAAATCTTTTATTACATTGGTGCTTCGTTGTAAATCAGACAGGAAAACAAATAAGAAGGGAGGAATTCAGTGAAAAGTCCTAACGGATATAGCTCCTAACGGAGTCACATGGACAGAATATAGTGATGTGAACATTTTTCCTCTCCTGATTTCTCCTATTATTGCATATGTATATCACACTAAGCAGTTTCTGATATTTAAACAAAATATACTGTATTAGACAAAGAGAAATTGAATAAACAAATAGCACAGTTTTTAAGTTATTACTACTGATAAACATAAAGGAATCCTGTTCAGAAGGAATGGATCCTCAGAAGCTTAGCGGAGATTGGGTGGCAGAGCCGGTGGTGGGAGGCGGGGCTAGTGCTGGGCAGACTTCTACGGTCTGTGCCCTGAAAATGGCAGATACAAATCAAAGTCAGGTATACTTTGTGGAGGAGTGGCCTAGTGGTTAGGGTGGTGGACTTTGGTCCTGGGGAACTGAGTTCGATTCCCGGCACAGGCAGCTCCTTGTGACTCTGGGCAAGTCACTTAACCCTCCATTGCCTGCCGCATTGAGCCTGCCATGAGTGGGAAAGCGCGGGGTACAAATGTAATAAAAAATATACACATAAAGTAGCACATATGAGTTTATCTTGTTGGGCAGACTGGATGGACTGTAGAGGTCTTTCTCTGCCGTCATCTACTACGTTACTACTTTTATTTAAGGAGCAAAGTTATCCAACACCCATATTGCCTATGTGAAACAAGTAACTGCCCCCTAATTACTCAGTAATTGGACTTTGTTCTTTAAATAAATTAAGTAATAGTTTAAAAACTGTTGTTGCGTTCCACTATTCCAGAACTTGTGGGATAGTTGTGTCAATCAACTAGCGGGTGGAGATAGAAAATACTGAGGAGCTAGAATGGATGTCAAGAGAGATACGTCTCAGCTCAGTTTTTAATTCTCTATCTCCAGCAGGTGGATGGACACACTTTTCAGCCTCTGGTTCTGAGTGATTTGCTTCTGGTCCAGTTGGTTTCCAGTTGAGCTTTTTGGGTGGCTTGAGTCTGCAGAGTCCTATCTGGAGGTCCTCAGATCCCTGTCTCTGCTGCCCCGCAAATTTACTATTCCCTCCCTTCACCTCTCCCCTGTTTTTTTGGAGCTGTCCTTTTCCAGCACAACAATCTTAAAAAAGGAGAAGGAAAGAGGATTACTGGAGAGCATGGGACAGAGGATCAGTCTTGATTCTTTCTCATCTGGGATAATACTTGTGGAGACTGTGAGCTTTGGGTGGAGTAGCCGGCAGTGGTTAGTCTTACTGAAGTTTGACTTAGAACTGCATGGAGGGCTGCAAGTTCTACTTGGTGGAGGGGAGGGATCCTGACTCACCACTTGGGACTGTGTTGTGATGCGCTTGTGCGACTCAAGGTGAGTGGCAACTTCTGCGGAGGCAGTTAAGCGTTTTTCCTGCTATGAGATCCACTGGCTGGTGTTGGAGTATTGCAGTGCATGCAAGCTAGGAATCCCACGGGACATGGGGGAAACAGCAGCATGTCTTCAGATTTGGTGCAGCATCTGAATATGCTGGGAACTTTGAGTTCTCTGAAGGACCGGTGTGTTGTTTGATGCAGGAGAGCGAGGGAACAGGCACCATTTTGTCTAGGCTGACTGGCAGTGAAGAATGACTTTTGATCATGTGCGGAGCACAGCTGCCATTTGACAAGCTTCAGGGCCCGACAAACCATTCAGGTGCATTGGGATCTTTGTTTTCTATGGAGTTTATATTGCTTTTACACTGGGCCTATTTAATGAAGTAGAGACAGTCAGAGTTGCTGCAGTGTGCTTCAGTTTCTGACCCCCCCTGCTCCTGTGGCTCCTAAGAGATCTTGTTTAGCCTCTTCTGCCCACTCCTAGAGGTCTATTTCTGCTTCTCCCTCCTTATCTGATGTGGTCTTGATCTATTCAGAGGAGCCATCATTGAAGAGGAGGGAGACAATCAGAAACTACTGAGGTTGTTTCATAAACAGGTGCTCAGTACTCCTATTTCTGAGGCATTGGTGGTGCTTTTCATTGAGGAGCCTTCTGCTCCGTCGTCAGGAGTTCCATCTTTGTCGTTGATTAGTAGGCCTAGAGGTCCTTCAAAGACCTTCCCAATGCATCCAGATATTCAAGATCTGATTATAGCAGAATGGGTCTCACCAGAAGAGTGGCTGAGAGAAGGAAGATCCATGGCTCACCTTTACCCATTGGTTCTGGAGGAAAAAGAAATTGCAGCTTCTCAGTGTGGACTCCCTTGTCAGTGTGGACTCCCTTGTTACGGCAGTGACTAAGAAGACCACCTTGCAGGATAGGAAGCTAGAAGGCTCGCTGAAACAAGCCTTTGAAGTGGCCTTTTTGGGACCTTCAAGCGACAGTGCGCAGGTTGTTCGTAGCTAGAGCATGCTTGAAGTGACATCAGCAGTCTGCAACACAAGACGGGGCAAGTGCCCAGTTGGAGGTGAGGTTGGCCTACTTGGTGGATGCTGTTTATGACATGTTATGGGTTACAGCTGTCATGGCATGTTGGCAACTCTGGTTGCGGCATTGGGCAGAGGATGCAGCGTCAGTCACATCTAGTTAAACTGTCCTTTCAGGGCAGCTGGCTATTTGGAGAAGATCTCAGGAACTTGGTGAAAGTACTGGGGGAAACTAAGCCACAGCAGTTGTAGGAAGATAAGCCAAAATCCTCTAGTCATCTGTCTTCTGGGGGCTCTCGATTTCGAAATAGCAGATGGTACTGGCCTGGTCTTTAGCAATATGGTCAGAAGTCCACTTTCAAGCATGCCAATCTTCCTTTCGTGTGGACAGGAAGTCCTTCTTTCAGTCAGCTAGAGCACCTAATGCCTCCTTAGTTTTGCATGGTCCACTCTCTTCTGTTCCTCTGGTGGGAAGATGTCTTCGGGAGGTGTGAGCCAAAATCACATCAGATCAGTGGGTTCTGGATATTCTTACAGTAGGTTACAAGTTGGGGTCCCCCTGCCCAGTTGCTCCTCTCTTCTTGATGTCTCCTTGTCAAAAGGGAACCAAGGCGGTTGAGGTTCAAAGCAATGTAGATTCCTTGCTGGTGCTCCAGGCCATTATTCTGATTCCCTCGGCTGAACAGGGACAAGGCAGATCCTCTGTCTACTTCATTGTCCCAAAGAAGGAAGGCACCTTTCCTCCGGTCTTAGATCTCAAAGGTCTAAACCGCTGCCTCCAAGTGTGTCACTTTCACATGGAAACACTGAGAGCAGTCATAGCCTCGGTTCAAGCAGGAGAGTTTCTCACCGCCCTCAGTCTTAAGGAGGCGTACTTGCATATATATACCCATATGGCCACTTCATCAGAGGTTTCTACATTTTGCGGTTCTAAGCCATCGCTTCCAATTCAGCTCTATACCCTTTGGTCTCCAAGAACGTTTACCAAAGTTATGGTGGTAGTGGTGGCAGTTTTCCTTCGGTGCCAGGGAATCAATCAGTTTACCCATATCTCAATGACTGGCTCATTTTGTGTTTTGTCCTGTTTGGATAGTGTGGCAGCGAAGGACAAAGTTGGCTGTCTTCCGCAGTCATTGGGTTGGGTGATCAGTTTCAAGAAGAGCAGACTAACTCCATCACAGTCACTGGAGCATTTGGGTGTTCTATTTGACACAGCAAAGGAGAGGATCTTCCTCATGGAAAGCAGAAGATTGAAGCTGGTTAGACAGATTTGTCTTCTCCTGTTAAGACAGGCCCAGGGTCTAGGACTACGTCCAAGTTCTGGGGTCAGTGATGGCGGCGATGGAAGTGGTGCCATGGGCAAGGGCTCGTATGTGATTATTAAAGGAGTCTCTACTCAGCCGCTGGTCTCTGGTGTCGCAGAAGTACGACCATCTTCTTTGGACGCGGGTTGCCAGACAGTATGCAGTGGTGGTTGTCGCCCAGGAATTTGACTGTTGGAGCTGTCTTTCTGATAACACAATGGGAAGTAGTGACAATGGATGCCAGTAAGTCGTGTTGGGGAACTCACTACAAGTTCCATCTGTCACAGGGCACCTGGACGGAACAGGAATCTTGGTGGTTGATAAATCGCTTGGAACTCAAGACAATGCAGAACACCTTATGCAACTTTGCTCCCTTTCTGACAGGGGGCCCTGGCCCGAGTTTTCTCCGATTAATGCAATGGTGATGGCTTACATCAGCAAGCAAGGCGGGACCTGCAACCGTCCAGTGGTGGTAGAGGCGGCCTCCCTCATGAGTTGGGCGGGAGAAAAATCTCGGTTTGTCAGCAGCTTACATCTCTGGGTCCTTGAATGTGGAGGTGGACTTTCCTAGCAGGCACTCCTTGGACCCAGAAGTATGGGAACTATCCAACCAGAGTTGTCAGCTGATAGTAGACCAAAGGGGTTCACCCCAAATGCAGCTTTACAGGATATCCAGTTCAGGATTTTACACAGAGTGCACATCACCAAAGAGCGAGGGAAGGTAATGGGCATGTGGGAAGGTGACATTTGTAACAAGTGTAAGATGAGCGTAGGCACTTTTTTGCACTCTTTCATGGAGTGCCAGTCTTTATGGAATGGTGCGCTGTGTGCCATTTGAAGACGTCCTGAAGTGCACAGTGGAGTGGAAATATTCAGCTGTGCTGATGGGCTGCATAGACTCACTTCGCGAGCAGGGATTGGGGGAAGCCCAGTGTAAGTTCGCTATTAACAAAGAAGTGTATTCTGCGGGTGTGGGTTGATGCCACGCCCCCATCCCTTGAACTGTGGAAGAATTCCATGACGGAGATGGCTAACTGGGTACTTACTGCGCTTAAGTTTTCTGTTTCCCTGGGGCATCGCCAGTATCGCGATATATGGGGGAGGGTGCTTTCCCTGTTCACGCCAATGGGCCCCATAGTCGAAACTGGGGATAATATGATGGATGGACAGTAAGGGGGAGGGTGAAAGGGTGGGGAGGTATCTCTGTGGTGGTGGTGGTGGGGGGGAGGTTGGTGTCTCATGTGCTGGACTTGGGAGGGGGAAGGGGGGAAATGGGAAACAAAAAGATGTGGAGACTAGTGCAAACACAGATGTATTTCTATAGTATGCATTGTTATGGTGTGTTGCAAAGATTGGACATGTTCTGTACATGAATCAATTTGCTTGTCTCCATGCACCAATAAAGATATTAAAAAAAAAAAAAAGACCAATGGGGTTCTCCACTTCTAGACTTGATGGTTACAGAAAGGAATGCCAAAGTGCCCAAGTTCTCACCTAGGAAAGAATGGGCTTAATGGGGATCAATGCCCTACTGCAGCCCTGGCTGGATATACATCTATTGTATGTCTTCCCTCCTTGGCCCATGTAGGCGTATGTTGAAAAGGATTGCATTGCACTGAGGTCGAATAATTCTTGTAGCCCCAGATTGGCCACGGAGGTTGTGGCATATGGACCTGAACTGCTGCACCTGGAACCACTCCATCTTCTGCAGGTACACGGCATACTGACGGAAGCTCCAGTGCTCATGGAGGATCCGTGTTCCTTTGGCCTTACAGCTTAGCCATTGAAAAGGCTCAGTTGAAACAAAAAGGTTATTCTGATTCGGTCATTGCTACCTTGCTTCAGGCTCGGAAATGCTGTACATCCGTGGCGTATGTGAGGCTGTGGAGGAGGTTTGAGGGCTGGTGTTTGAGCGCTGACTTTCTCCCTTCTCTGCTTGGATTGCACACATTCTAGCATTTCTTCAGAAAGGATTGGCATTGGGTTCTGTAAAAGTTCAGGTTGTGGCTTTGGCCTGTTTCAGGGGCTGACTGCAAAAGACTTCTCTAGTGGCTTACCCGGATATTGTTCGATTCTTGCGAGGAGCAGGCCGCTTATGGCCTCCCTTTCATACGCTGTGCCAGTGCTTAATTTAGTTCTTCAGGCTCTTCAGAATCCTCCTTTTGATCCACTCCGGAAGGCCTCCTTGAAAGATTTTACGCTAAAGATGGCGTTCTTGGTGGCTGTTGCATTGGCACGTAGCATCAGGCTCTCTTGTCAGGATACCTTTTCTCCGCTTTTCGGAGGCAGGGTTGCCTCTGTGCACTGTTCCTTCCTTTCTTCCGAAAGTGGTATCAGCTTTTCATGTCAGCGTTCTATCCTTTCGCAGAGAGGACAGAAGGCTCAGTATTGTTCCTTGAAGCTTCTCGATGTGCGCAGAGTCCTCATTAGCTATTTGGAAGTCACAAGTGAGTTTCATAAATTAGATTTTTGTCTTTTTTGGTAAGCAGAGGCTTGGTCTCATGGATTCCTAACCCACAATTGCTAGATTGCTGAAGGAGACTGTCGTGTCAGTTTATTTGCTTGCAGGAAAACAAGCTCCTCAGGCCTTTCTCATTCTAAGAGGCGTACGGTGACATCCTGGGTGGAGCCTACCTTTCTGTCTCCGGCGGATATTTTCAAGGTGGCAACATGGTCAATGCTGCGTATCTTTGCCAAGCACCACAGGGTGGACATTTCAGTGGGCTAGGAAGCCAGTTTGGGGGCTTGAGTCCTCAGGGAGGAGTTGCCAAGATCCCACAGTTTCTGGAATAGTGGGAAGCTATGTAATGGATGGAGAAATTGTCTTACCTGAGAATTTTCTTTCCATTAGTCTTCACTATCCCAGAGACCCACCCGAGGTTTCTGAGATGTTTAGTTGGTGCAAAGTAATGGGTCAAATAATAACTGTCGCCTTGCATAGTGCTTCCTGCGTATCTCTTGTTCTCTACAAGTTACCCAGAGATGAGAGAGGTCCATTTGTTCATAAGAAATTGGCATACTGGGAGAGACCAAAGGTCCGTCAAGCCCAGTATCTTATTTCCAACAATGGCCACGCCAAGTCACAAGTACCTGGCAAGATCCCAAAACAGTAAAAAAGATTTTATGCTGCTTATCTTAGAAATAAGCAGTGGATTTTCCCAAGTCTGTCTTAGTAATGGCTTATGGACTTTTCTTTTAGGAAATTGTCGACCTTTTTTAAACCCTGCTAAGCTAACTGCTTTTACCACATTCTCTGGCAATGAATTCCAGAGTTTAACTACACATTGAGTAATGAAATATTTTCTTTGGTGTGTTTATAATAGCTTCATTGTGTGCCTCCTAGTATTTTTTTTGGAACTTATGCTGATGCTCAGAACTCTCACAGTAAAGCCAACAGCACAGAAAACTAGCTTGCCAATGCTCAAAGGAAATGGTATTCAAATTATGTTTGTTCTGTAAAAACGAAAGCAAGGGGGGGGGGGTAAAAGTGCTTGGCGCATGTGCAGAGGAGTTTGGAGATAAGCTCGGCTCTTGTGCGTATGTGCCTGGCAATCCTGAAAGTGAAGCACACATTAGCACCTGTTTTCTGCACCTTAAGCGCGGAAACAGGTGTCAGTCTGTTCTTTCACTTTTGGATTTGTTTGGACTCGCGTGCGTTTATTTCTTAGTACCAGTGCTTACAGACTTGCACAAGCTTTCTTCCACTTCCAAAAGAAATCAAAAACAGCAGACTTGTGAGAAACCCTCTCTTCAAATGCCTACTCTGAGGTGGTGGTAGATTTTCAGTAGTAAGGGTGACTTTGTTTTGTGTGCTGTTCTGTGAGTATTGGGAGGGTATAGGAGTTGTCCTCATTAACATCCATTTGTCTCCATTTGCATGCTATTTGCGCTAATCGTTGGTGTGTACATTGTCTCTCATGCTAGAGTCCTCTGAGCATTCTGTGCTCACTAACGCAGTCGCTAGTACAGTGCTAATTGCTGCTAGCGCCGGCATTACATTTTGTGCATCAGCCCAAGAGTAAACAAGTGATTCATGTCTACCGTTCCACTATAGACCTCATCTGGTTAGTGTTAGGTTAGTTGTTTAAGGTTGTTGTGTTTGTTGAGTTTATCCTTATTGCTTGCCTATGTAAATATGAGGAGTGGGACTGGATGCCAAAAGAGATCTCAGCTCAGTGTTCAGTTCTCTATCTCCACCAGCTTCATTGATGGACACAACTATCCCACAGGTTCTGGAATAGTGGGAAGGACTAATGGGAAGAAAACTTATCAGGTAAGACCTAATTTCTCTTGTGTGTTCAGGTTACCTTTGTCTAATACAGTGTTATATTTTGTTTAAAGATCAGAAACTATTCAGTGTGATATATATTCAGTAAGAGGGGAAAGCAGGAGATGGGGGGAGGAAAAGTTATTCACATCACTGTATATAGGTGCACCAAAGGAAACCTGGAACAGGCCCACACTTTCACTGATCATTTCACAGTCACATGATTTATTTATTGGGATTTATTAACCACCTTTGTGAAGAGATTCACCCAAGGCGGTTTTGCTTCCCTTGGGAGTCTCGTGATGTGACCATGCAGTGGTCAGTGGGACTTATTGCCACTTTGATGCAGTATAATATTTGATGCAGTATAATATGATAGGGTACTTCTCCTAAATGCTGTGCCTTGTCACAGGAAGGGTGTGTGAGAGGTGTACATGTCACTTCCTGTAGAGCCCGACCGAAAACAGGATCTTCGGTTTCTACCGAAACCGAATCTTTGACTGAAATTGGCTGCTTGATTTCAGTAGAAATCAAACCCCAAAATGAAACTGCCCCCTTCTAGGCCTACCTTGTCATTGGTGGGTAGTGGGCGTAAGATTGTCCCCACTCCTCTGCATGGTAGCCATTTTAAGATTGGAGCATTTCTTGCCCGAACCAAAATAAGGCCAAACACAGATTTCAGGCCAGTTTTTGTATTGAAATAAATTTGATTGACCTCCAACTTCCTGTGGGATGTATACTGTGCTTTTTGTGTTAGGACATGTAGGTTAAGTTTTTCTTATTGGCTGTCTCTTCCCTGTAAAAAAAACTGGCTTTACCCTACCACCATCAAAACAATTTTTTTCCCCCTTCAATTAATGTTAGGTACGCTTAAGAAAGTAGCCGTTTCAATAATTATTTCTAGTTTATTTATTCTTGATTATAAGGGTATGTGATCATCACGGGGATGGGGGTGGGCTTCTCATCAGAGTGATAGCTATTGAGGATTAATTTTAAAATGTCTCTTCTGGGTCACTGCTCTGAGCATTGCTGCAGTTTCCTGAGATGCTGCGGAGGAGAGGGAGAGGCCTCTCGCTGCAACATATAACCCCTGAGCCATGTCAATGACCACTCACCTGGAAAGAGACCAGCCTGCAAAGATGATTTCTGGGGTGACTTGGGATATTTATGTTCTGTGCCTCATACTGTACACTCAGCTCAAGTTTGATATAACAAGTTTTAAAACAGTGGTGCATCAACTACAGTACTGCATGGCAGCAAAAGCAAATCACTTCTAATCTCCATCCCAAGGCTGGAATTTGGGGGTGAGATATCCTCCCTTCTTGCTTGGGCCTAGTCCCCAACATGTCCCTTGGGCCTTAAAGCTTCCTTACCCCAGTCTTAAAAAAATACCATGCATGCAAGATGATATTTTTAATTTAATTCGCCTCAAACTGTGTTAATAATGAATGCTGTCTCCGCTGAATGTGACTCTTTTGTAATTCTGTTCATTTTGTTAACAGTGAATGTATAAAGATTCAGCCAACAGATATCCAGCCTGATATATTCAGCTACTTGTTGCACATCATGTATACAGGGAGAGGCCCCAAGCAGATGGTGGACCACATCCGTCTGGAGGAAGGGATTAGGTTTCTTCATGCAAACTTCCTTTCTCATGCTGCGTCTGATGTGGACCAGCTACCACCCCCCGACGCCATTCAGTCCTCAAACCTGTATGGAATTCAGATATCCACAGCTCACAAAACACCAAAGGATAGCAGTGAGGCTAAAGAAAATCCCCCAGGGGGCAGCGGGAACAGATCTGCTCAGCAGGGGGACCACCCCCAGCTCCAGCTTTCTCTAGCCATTGGACTGGAAGGCGTAAGCCCAGATCAGCAGGTCTCTCACCTTCCCAGCCAAGCGAGTGGGGGTGTTCAGACACCGGAGGAGCTCCAGAAACCAGTGGTGTCCATAAAGCAAGAGAAATGTGATCCTGAGCCCATGGCATCTCTAGCTCACCTGTCTACCGCTGCAGAGCTGACAGGCTCTCATTTCCCGAAAATTAATGTCAGAGGGCACCTCTGCCAGTACTGTGGAGAACGCTTTGATTCGAGAGGGGGTCTCCGTGAACACCTGCACACTCATGTGTCGGGGTCACTCCCGTTTGGCGTTCCAGCCTCCATCCTAGAGAGCAGCGATCTTGCTGAAGTGCACCCTGTACATGAAAGTGGCGAGAGTGCTGAGAGCCACCGGTTGGGTAGTGAGCAGCCAACTGACCACGTTGGACGCGGCAGCCTCGAGCCGCTGAAGTTCAGCCAGCTATCGCTAATATCCAAAGATGTTGAACCAGTGGAGCTGAACTGTAATTTTTCTCTTTCTCGAAAGAGAAAAATCAGTTGCACAGTCTGTGGCCACAAATTTCTGCGAAAAAGCCAGTTACTGGAACATGTGTACACACACAAAGGTAAACCGTACAGATATAGCAGATACCAAAGGTTTGGCAATCAGGTGGCTCCAAAATTTCAGCCGTATTGTGACAGCCTGTCCGATGGTGCACTGAAGAGTTCCAGCTTTTCTCAAGATCACCTTGAATCACCTGGTGTGTATGAATCTGATCTTCCTCCAGAAAATATTGATACTGTGCTAGTCGAATAATTTATTTTTTTTCCTGCACATCAGCCACTGAACATTCATGTTTTAAAAATTTATTTATTTATGTTGTTTGCGCTTTTTTTGGTTTTGCTTACTGCTCTTTGTACTTTTTCTGACATTTTTAACAAGTCTCTCTTTGTTTTATTTTTTTCCAACTAACAGCTATCTTTGGAATTTTTGACGTGTTTTATGCATAACATTTAGGACTGTGTATTGGGAATTAAAAAAAGAATACTTAGTAACCTTTAGCACTTAGGATATTCGTCAAAGATTTTGGATTTCGCATTTTGTTTCATAAATTAATCCAAACTTAAAACTGTGGGTGTCGATATTCAAAGTGATTTAACTGGCCAGAAATGGCTTCTGGCCTGTTTAAAAGCGCTTGTGTGAGGCTATCCACTGATATTCCGCGGCATTTAAACAGTTACTGTCACTGAATACCATCACAGACTGTTAAACTGAAAGCTGGTTATTTTGTGATAGGTCCAGGGTTGGAGTCAGCACTTTTAGGGGTATGTTTACTAAGGCGTGTTAGCGTTTTTAACACGCCTTTAAACTTAAGGCGCGTTAAATGCTAACACCCCAATACATTCCTATAGGCGTCTTAGCGTTTTATGTGCATTAGCGTGTAATGCACGTTACAATACTAACGCACCTATAATGCGCCTTTGAAAACAGAGGCGTTACACAGTTAAGTAAATAAAAAATCAGATTACATAACTCATTTAAAAGAAAAGTCCATAAGACGTTATTAAGGTGCAATTGGGGAAAATCCACTGCTTATTTCTAGGATATAACAAAATGTTTAAACACACATGAATACAAGTGTATTGCTTCTTCAGCTTATTGAGAGTGGAGTAGTCTCATATGTAACACACGATAAAGATTATTTGATTTTTCACCCAATGACTGGGTGTATTATCTGTGTGTATTGTCTAATCATTGACTGAACCTCCACCACCCTTTGCTAATCTTATATATAAAGATATATTTCTGTTTGTCAATATGCTAACATCTAATTTTATGTAGCACTTAGCTTGAACAAGTTGGTGCTCTTAAAACCCCGACAGGTCCCCGTTTCGTGGTTACTTTCTCAAGGGGGAGTCACCAGTTCAAGTAACAGTCTCAAGTGCAACTGCAGCATTACTCTGTCTGCAGAGTAATGCTGCAGTTGCACTTGAGACTGTTACTTGAACTGGTGACTCCCCCTTGAGAAAGTAACCACGAAACGGGGACCTGTCGGGGTTTTAAGAGCACCAACTTGTTCAAGCTAAGTGCTACATAAAATTAGATGTTAGCATATTGACAAACAGAAATATATCTTTATATATAAGATTAGCAAAGGGTGGTGGAGGTTCAGTCAATGATTAGACAATACACACAGATAATACACCCAGTCATTGGGTGAAAAATCAAATAATCTTTATCGTGTGTTACATATGAGACTACTCCACTCTCAATAAGCTGAAGAAGCAATACACTTGTATTCATGTGTGTTTAAACATTTTGTTATATTTTGATGCTCGACAGAGCACAGGCACAATTGTTTATTTCTAGGATAAGCAGCATAAACTGTTTTTTTTTTTGGGGGGGGGGGGGGGGATCTTGCCAGGTACTAGTAACCTGGATTGGCCACTGTTGGAAACAGGGTGCTGGGCTTGATGGACCTTTGGTCTGTCTCAGTATGGCAACACTTGTGTTCTTATAAAAATCAGTCCTATTTTTATGCGGTGTCACTTAAAGTGGTTAAGTGCCGAATATTGCACTTTACTGCATAAGTGATAGCCGGCCACATGGCAACTGAATATCTATCCCTGTATTTTTATGTCCAAATTTCAAACCAGCTTCAGCCCTTCAGTAGGTTCAGACTCTCGCAGGCCGCACCTCCTATGAAGTCTTATTACTGTAATATTTCAGAGGAATATCGCTTCCTTTGACAGCTGCTATTTCGTCCTGTATAAATATTTCATTTTAACATCTTTCTAAAAGTTTATGCAGTGGAGACTTGCATAAACTTTGTCCAGACCAGTAGGCAATAAATCCGTTTGCTGAGTGGTAGGTCTTAGAACCTTGGAAAGTTTTAAATGACTGTAGGTGACAGGAGCAACTGACTCAGCCAGTTTAGATAGATCAGGGCTGTTGCTGTTACTGCTTATTTTTGTAGTGCTACTGGATGTACACAGCACTGTACACTAACACACATAAGAGACGGTCCCTGCTCTGTGCAAGAGAGGATTCAAGGGAGTGGGGTTCTGGAAACTTTTGTGCCCATCTACCATTTAATTGAACAGTAAACAGCTCTGCACTGGATCATTCTTGGGTTAGTGCGGAGATTTTCAACCTTTTTTTAAATCTCATGGCACACTCACAGAGCACTAAAATTGTCGAGGCACATCCCCACACATGGTCCAGCATTTTGCCTTCTTTCCCTCCCACCCCACCTGCACCCCCACACATAGTCCAGTATTTTACCTTTTCTCCCCCACCAAGTTCAGCATTTACCTTCTCTTTCTCCATCCTCACAAGTAGTCTAGCATTTACCTTCTCTTCCCCTCACCCTCAGAAATAGTCCAGCATTTACATTCTGTTCCTCCCCCCCCCCCCCCCCCCCCATTCCCACCTCCACAAAAATAGTCTTATATTTCTCTCTCCTGTCCCCTCTCCAGCCAGCAACCAGGCAACTCCCCTTGTCTCTCTTGACATCTGTTCAGGCCTCTAAGACTTGTAGCTTCTAAGTCTTATATCCTGACGTATAACCTTGGTACACCAGTTCACACCTGAAGACTCTATCTCTCTGAAAGTCCTTTATTTGAATAGTCAACTGTAGATAAGAGGTTCTGCCCCAATGGCAAAGAGTCTCTGTGGTACTGAGAACATTAGCTCAGAGCTGGTTGAATGGTGTACAATATCTTTTTTAGTAAGATATATTCAAGGTAAAAACTAAGTACTCTAACAGAGGGTAACGCAGGAAAGGGTTCTGTACTGTCTAACAAATGGAGCCTACGCAGGGTTGCCAGGTGGAAAAAAATTTTCCCACCCAAATCCAGCCCAAAACCCACCCAAAGTCAAACCCCGCCCCTGACACCCCCACTCCCGCCGTCATCGGCCCCGCCCAGAACATCACTAACCCCGCCCAGAACGTCACTAACCCTGCCCCCCGCGGCCGAAAAACCGCTTTAAAAACCGCCCAAAAGACCCAAAAAACTGCAACCCGCCGCGGGCAAAAATTTTCCGCGGCAGGTCGCAGAAAACCGCCCAATTGGGCTGTAAAACCACCCACCTGGCAACACTGAGCCTACGGTACCTTAGGGAACAGAAAAAGTGCACACTCTGACCCAGAGAGCAGGGGAAAACCACCAGTGGGAACAGAGTCTGCCAACTAGCAACAGCATAACCAATCATATAATAGTTCTATGCAGACAGGCTAGTGAAGTCACCTTGCCTGATAACTACACCCCCCCCACAATGCAACGCTCATGTGACTCTCCAGTGAGAATGACAGAACAAGTGTCACACCCACCCAGAGCCACATTACAATCAGGGAAAGACAGAGGACAGAACAACATTCCCCCCCCCCCCCCCCCGTATACCTTTTAAAAGTTCTCTTGTATTAATGGTCGGCGGCAGTGAGCAGCGATTCATACAGCCTGCTCGCGTCAACCCTGGAGCCTTATATCTGATGCTTCCCGCCTATGTGAAAGCAAGAAGTTATATCAGAGAGAAGGATCCAGGATTGGTGCGAACAGGGTGTATGAATCACTGCTCCCTGTCACCAACTGCTAGACACAAGGACACTTACTCCATTCTGGTACAAATTAAGGTGGCCCAACTCCCGCAGCACGCCGATTGAAAAACGCTGGGATAGTGGGATACATTTATAGGTGAACTCTGTATATGGTGTTGAGCATTAGGCGCTACTTCCGTGCTGAATGTTCAGCGCAGAAAAGCATTCTAATGGATGCAAGGTGCCGAAAGGGGGCAGAAATGGCAGATCCATGTGAAAACAGTTATACGCCCATTTATAGAATAGGGCCTGAGTGTTTCCATGGAAATCTGCAAAGGGTGTGTGGCCAACTTGCGCACTGGGATTTACACCTGGTTTCCGTTGGTGTAACTCCTCACGCCCAGAATTGAGTTCAGATGCCTGCGCTGTTCTATAAAGGGCACCAATCCTGGAACACCTGTTTATAGAATACTGTTCAGCACCAAATTTTGAGCGCCATTTACTAAATCCAGCCCTTAGACCAGTGATGGCGAACCTTTCAGAGACCGAGTGCCCAAACAGCAACCCAAAATCTAATTATTTATTGCAAAGTGCCATGCCCCCTCCCTCTCCCCCTTCCCCCTCCCAGTTCAACAGGATCCCCCGTCCCTCTGAGTTCCACAGGGTCCCCTTTCCTTCCCAGTTCCAGGGCCGGGGTCCCCCCTCCCCTCTTCCTCCCACCCACCCACCCAGTTCCAGGGTTGTCGTGGGAGGAACCAGAATGCTGCTCATTCAATGACTCTCTCCTATCAGCATTTTCCTGAGCAGCCCGCCCTCCCTCCGTCCGAGTACCAGGGCCCCCCTCTGAAATTTAAAAGTCATACCTGGTCGGGGTTAAGGCGGCGGCAGCAGCAGCAGTGAAAAGCGTGCTGACTCGGCACGTCTTCAGCCTTCCCTTCTGTCTCTCAAGCTCTGTGGTCCTGCCCTTGCGGAAACAGGAAATGAGGGCGGGACCAGTGCTTGAGAGACAGAAGGGAAGGCTGAAGGTGCGCCGAGTCAGCACGCTTTTCACTACTACTGCTGCTGCCGCCGACGTCGCCTTAACCCCGACCAGGTATGACTTTTAAATTTCGGAAGTGGGCCCTGGTGCTCGGAGGGGGGGGGGGGGGGGCTGGAACTGGCTGAGGCGATGGCGCGCATGCCAACAGAGAGGGCTCTGCGTGCTCTCTCTGGCACGCGTGCCATAGGTTCGCCATCACTGCCTTAGACTGTGCATTTGTGACAGTATTTCTTCAACACGTGGTAATGCTGAAGCCCCTTATTTTAGAAGCATCTCCATGTGTAAAAGAGAGCCTCAGTTTACATGTGGAGATCCACACCATGTAGGTACTTCGGGGGTGGGGGGGGTGGGGAGGGGAGGTATGGTTTGGTTTGAGTTGAAATAGAGTTTACACGTGTACGTGTTTGGGGAAAAAGATTTCCTCATTGATTTTTGCACTAGATCAGAGGCTCGCACAGGCCTACATGTGTAGGTTTGTAAAATGGAGCAGCTACACATGGAAGTGGCACCGCTTACATGTAGAAGTTGCCAAACTGCCACTTCCATATGGAAGTGCCAGGATCAAGCCATTCATTTTATCCATGTGTAAGTTTCTAAAATGGCTACTCCTGCTGCACACGCCAGCAAATATACTCGTGCAGGTACTTTACAGCAGTATTTCCCCAAGTCCGGTCCTGGAGTACCCCTTGCCAGTCAGATTTTCACGATATCCACAATGAATATGCATGAAAAAGATTTGCATACAATGGAAGGCAGTGCAATTAAATCAAGTTCATTGTGGATATCCTGAAAACCTTAATGGCGAGGGTACTCCAGGACTGGACTTGGGGAAACACTGCTTTAGAAAATACTAACCTCCAAGTTCTGTGTAAAAATGGGCTGCACAAGGCTGGATTGTGTGTGTATATTTTACACTTGAGTGTGCTTTCTATCATATAGTCCCCTGTCAGTGTGTCATAGAGTGCTGTCATACACGTTCTTCTGATATAATCATTGTAAAGCCAAGTGGCTTCCAGACCTAAAGGTGGCAAATGAGTTACTTTGAAGTAAGAGGGTCCCTCGGTTCTCCTTTAGTGTAATGCTCGTCTTTAGGGATGTGGGTGCTAAAAATAGCTCAAATAGTGAGGCCTATCGAGAGGAAACATGAAGATAGCATACAAGGGTCAGATATGTTAGATCTAACTTTATTTCTGGCTCTCTGTATTTTAGGTTTAATGGTGACATTCTTTATCTTATACCTGAACTGCATTACCTTTCATAAAATGTATCCTATGTTTGTGAGTTTTAAGTAGAAGGTGTGGACCGTGTATACCTTCACGGTGTGACAAATGGGCTAGATTTGCCGTACACTGAAAGGCTGACGTTTCCAATGCATCTGTCTTTTGAGCAAGGCCCTTTTTATTGACCTTTATATAGTTCTTTCAGGGGCAGTGGACCATTTAAATCATCCTCCATCCACTCCAGCCCCTAAGTTCTCTATTTCAGGACTCGCCAATCTTTCTGTGGCTACAGACCCCGCGCCCCCTCCCCCCCGGCAGCGCAGACTAAAGACATCCTGTTGAGTGCCCATGCAGGTTGCACCCAAACGCAGATTTTATGACCCCCCCACCACCACCCATTTGTGCTTGTAGCCCATAAGTTTGGAAGTTGGGCTGTAGTTTCTGATGTATGGGGCAAATTAATTGGTCATAGGGTGGCCCTGGTGCCACTCAACCCTCTTTCCCCCCCCCCCCCCCCCCCCCCCCCAATTCCACTGTCTCTGGTGCTTTTTATCAAAGCAGATGCTAATTGGCTAAGGCTTTCTTCTGCCTTGTAATTATCTAATTGCATCTAGAGATGCTGTAACACAGTAGATGATGACAGGCAAAGTCAGAATTAGCCTATCTAGTCTGCCCAGTGGGGTGTTTAGGATTGTAGCTACACCTCTCTGCAAGTTACCCTGCCCCCCCCCCCCCCCCGCCCTATGCCTTCTGAGGCATGAAAAAAAGTTATTTCACTGCATTTTCAATTTCAGAGGTCACAGTAAGCCTGCATGCATTTGTTTCTGTGATGTACATGTAATTTTCAGTTTATCAAAGACATTTGTGATGCATGCAAGGGATCCATCCCCTGCAAGTTCTGCATTTTTGCCAAACTACAGTAGCAGACCTTATCTAAACAAACAAAAAAGTTGGGGGTGGGCGGGCCTGGGTGCTGGATGATGTGTGAGAACCAGTAAGCTCATCTGCCTAGAATAGTGGAGACTGAAAGAGGAAGATGAAAAGCATTGACTTGCCTAAAGTGTAAAATCCAAAAGCAGCCAATCTTCTTTGGCTGGCAGCTGGTCTGTACCCTCAGCAGCACTGGCACGTATCTGGGCCGATTGATTGGGCCCACAGGTTTTTATCTGCTGCTGCTTGTGATGCTGCTGTGACATCGAAATAAATAAATTCGTGTTTTGCTAAATTAACTTTTGCAGCACCAGTTTAATTTTAAAACTATTAATTGTCATTCAGAACTGTCAGATGATAGAGAAGAAAGCTCAGAGCTATTGTAAATACCCCAGGAAACAACATCACAGTTGCTTATGTCTCTGTGGATAATAAATGACTGACCATGAAATCTGTGGCTGTAAAATGATTGGTTAATATTAATAATGTGTTAGAGAAACAAGAGGACAGGAAAATCTTGATAGCCACACACATGAGAAGCCATATTGCTTTGCAGTTAAGTCTGGTTGCTCTGTTCGATTATAATTTTGTTAGTCATGAGTGTAAATTAGTCAAATATCCTATTCAGTTTTTCAGGGTTCTAAATTGTAGCAGAAAGGTAAGCTCTGCAGGCGCTGCATCTTTTCTGTGTTACCAAATGTCTGTAGAGTTTAATGGTTTTACTACGCAGCGCTCTTGTGAAAAAGTAACACTTTCTTTCTGAATTCAGGAAGCGCCTGATATAGTTTACCGTCCTCTTGAGGTTTTGAAACCTGTGATTAGTTCTCGTAAGAATGAACTAGCAGCACGTGCTTACTGCAGCTTAAAAGGCCTTACTATGGGATGCGTTCAGACATCCTGTAGTAATTTCCTGATCTGCATGCGCAAACTGTTTGCTAAAATTTTTTTATATTTATCACGGGGGGGGGGGGGGGGGGTGTTGGGGTGAAGTAATGGGCTAACTGATTTAGGGGCCGATGATCAAATTCCATGCGCTGTTCCGAACAGTGCTGAAAAATTAGTGCAGGGAATTAAAGCCCCGATGATTAAAACTAATACAGTGGGCAACCCTACCCGCCCCCCCCCCCCACCCGTACCTTTAGAAGGGAGGAAGGAGTAGCACTCCCTTCTGGGGCACCACCTTCAAAATGACTGCACCCTTCTCGTTGCATCCTGGGATGCACTGGGCAGGGCTTCAATACCATATAAGGGAGTTTTTCCCTTATATGGTATTGAAATCCTGCCCAGTGCATTGCCATTTTGAAGGCGGCACCCCAGAAGGAGGAAGTGCTACTCTATCCTCCCTTCTAAAGGAATGGGAGGGGTTTGGGGGGCACTAGGCCACCAGGGGGGGATGGGGGTAGGGTTGCCCACTGGGCCACCAAGGACAGGTTTTTGGTGTGGGAGGGGTTTGGGGACTAGAGGTCCATTGGACCTCCAGGCACCTTGTGCCATTATATTTGGGGGGGGGGGGGGGGTTGGGGGGCTGGAGCTGGAGTTGCAGTGTCCAGGGGTTGGGGTGGAGGGAGAAGGTCACTAGGCCACCAGGGAAACTTGTCTGGGAGGGGTTGGTGGGGGGGGGGGGGGCTGGAGGTCCACCAGATCTCCAACCCCTTGCTTGTAAGCATTCAAATGCATGCTGAACAGGGCTCTCATTTCCTCCCCAATACTCCGCAAACCCTAATGCCAGCTCTGAGCTGGTGTAGGGTTTGCTGCGGGAGCAGTACCAGCGTTTGGCACGCTGCCTGCTGAGCATTGTGGAGGAATAGGTAAGGCCCTGTTTTGCATGCTACTTGCAGTCAGAGCTGGTGAGCTCGTTTCACGCGTTCGCCGGCTCTGATCATGGGACAGTGGACAGTGCTAGCAGCCTCTAGCGCCTGCATTTGCTTCTGATTATCAAGGCATTAGTGCAGGATTAGTGTGTTGAGCCCTTACCACCTACAAAATAGGTGTGTGTTAGTGCTCACACGCTAATAATTTTTAATGGCTGTGTGCTAATGGCGAGATTAGCACATGTCCATGACTAGGTAAAATAGAAAATCAGCCATTTTACAGCTGTGGTAAAAATGGCTTTAGCGCGTGGGAAAAACCTACCAAGGGCATTCTAAGGTCACTTTTTGCCACAGCTTAGCAATAGGACCTCTTTGTTAGCATATCATGGGAGAGTTGAGCAAACCTTTTTATTATGCTCATGTGTTGGACCCCATAGAGGGGCATAATCGAACAGAAACGCCTATCTCCATGGGCGTTTATCTCCGAGAACGGATCCGTGAAGGGGCGGACCCAAGCGTATTTTCGAAACAATTAGACGTCCATGTTTTATTCGCCAAGTTGTGAGCTGGGCGTTTTTGCTTTTCAGCGATAATGGACAATGAAATCGCCCAGCTCAAAAACGAATAAATCCAAGGCATTTGTTCGTGGGAGGGGCCAGGAGTCGTAGTGCACTGGTCCCCCTAACATGCCAGGACACCAACCAGGCACCCTAGGGGGCACTTTTACAAAAACAGAACAAAAGGTAAAAGAGCTCCCAGGTGCATAGCACCCTTCCCTTGTGTGTAGAGCCCCCCAAATCCCCCTCAAAACCCACTGCCCACAAGTCTACACCATTACTATAGCCCTAAGGAGTGAAAGGGGGCACCTACATGTGGGTACAGTGGGTTCGGGGGGGGTTGGACGACTAAGCATTAAGCAGCACAATTGTAACAGGTAGGGGGGGATGGGCCTGGGTCCACCTGCCTGAAGTCCACTGCACCCCCTAACAACTGCTCCAGGGACCTGCATACTGCTGCCAGGGAGGTGGGTATGACATTTGAGGGTCAAAATAAAAAGTTGTGAAACATCATTTTTTGTGGTGGGAGGGGGTTTATGACCACTGGGGGAGTCAGGGGAGGTCATCCCCGATTCCCTCCAGTGGTCATCTGGTCATTTAGGGCACTTTTTGGGGCCTTATTCGTGAAAAAACAGGGTCCAGGAAAAGTGCCCTAAATTCTAGCTAAAAACGCATACTTTTGTCCCATTATCTGTGAAATGCGCCCATCTCTGTTCGGCAGATAACCACGCCCCAGTTCCGCCTTCGCTACACCTCTGACACGCCCCCATCAACTTTGTCCGCATCCGCGACGGAGTGCAGTTGAAAACGTCCAAAATCGGCTTTCGATTATACCGCTTTAATCGTTTTTGTGAGATAAACGCCCATCTCCCGATTTAGGTCGGAACTTGGGCGTTTTTCTCGTTCGATTATAAGCTGGATAGAGTGCTCATCACAGGCTAAAACTGCTTTTATTGGAGGTCACTTACCTGTCCAGTGTTGCTCAAAAGAGCAGTATGTTCACAGACTTACCCCCCCCCCCCCCCTCCCCGGTTTACAAAGCCAGTCTAGCCGACAAAGTCCATTCACTTTGAATGTGCTGTGTTTACATTGCCTCCTGGCTTTGTAAACAGGAGGGTTAGAGGTTAAAGTAGTCATCAGCTTAGTGTTGGGAGCATTATTGAACAGGTACTGCTGTCTCAGATGAGGGTGGTTAGTCTAAAGCCCATGAGTTGGAGCCTTTAATTAGGAAGATGCTAGATCCCTTTAGCAAGGACGTATCTTTAGTAGAAAAGTAGCTAGGCATTACAGAAAGAACATGCTTTTAATTCAGCCACCCCATTTTTACTAAAGCTTGATATTGATAATAGTGCTTTTTTAGAGGTTCTGTTGGTTGTAAGAAAAATAACATAATGATGCCACATTAAAGGCTTCTCCATCTTTAAAATGCATAGTGTTGACATATCTTATCACAACTGTTTTTGCCTACTGATGTTAAATATCCTCATACTGTTTACATATACAGTTTATTTAAGATAGTGTCTGTCCTACATAACCAACATTACTTTTTTTAGATAAATGTTGGATTCTTTTGTTAAAAAAACAAAAAAAATTGAAGACCTTTCAATTTTTTTTTCTCGGTTTTCTTAAATTTTGACAAATAAATGTACTTTGTAATCGGTTCTCTAGTATATCTGTTTTTTGTTCTGCTCATGTTCTCCCACACAGCCATCATGTGCAGCAAGGAGGTTTAATGAACAGGAGTCGGCTTGATGTCACAAAGCTGAAGCCGGTTCACCCAGGGAGGTTTTCATTCTCCCCAATGCTGCTGCCACCATCTTGGTACACCCAAAACAATGTAATTGATAGGGCAACAAGCTCCATCTACTGGCTTCAGGCCGGATAATAGGCCAAGCACACTCCTGCCATCTCTTGTTCATCAAACGTCCTTGATATGCAGTCTTCATAATTCCCTAGATTTTGCTGCCCTCTCACATTTAAGCACTGGACAATTTCACCATAGGAAATCAAGTAGTGTTCATTGGCCATCATAAGAACATTGCTGTCCATGACTTGGTCCTTCTAACGTGGCTGCACACTTAAGTCTAGCAAATCCTGAGCTGCTGCTTAACCTGTATCTCTGACGTGGCAGCACAGAGCACCAAGCCATGCAATCTGTTTCAAAAGAGCATAATAACAAGGACACCAAAAATTGCAAGATAAATACAGAGTGCACAAATATTTTGTCAAACGTATGAGGTCCTGTTCCAACATGAAAAATCCAGTTCAGCCGACTGGAGAATATATCTGACAAATACGAATGATAACAGTAATAAAATATTATAAGCAACAGGGCTGAAATTTGGTGGCTGTATAATAAGTTACAAAATTATGATCTCACATATTTGAAAGATAAAATATTTTTTGAAGCTTTCAGCATTATTTAAGCACTGTCAAGTCAATTGGACATATTAAAATAGTTATGAAGGATTGTTGTCACCTTCAGCTTCTGTATATGATATCTGCATATTTAAAAAAATAGTCATAGTTGAGAGAGATTTTTGTATTCACGTTGCCTGTTGATTATGTTCATAGAGTAAGTGAATTTCACCATTTTGTGTTGATTCACTTTTGTAAATAATTATTGGCCAGTACGTAGAGCTCATTTTAAAACACCCAAATGCCTATACATTTTGCTGTGTAAGCCCTGTTTTGCTTCGGGTTTCAGATCTTCCTTTGCTCCAGGATGTTTTTTTTTTTCTACAGCAGGGATTCTCAACCCAGTCCTTGGAACACACCCAGCAAGTCAGGTTTTCAGGATACCCACAATGAATATGCATGAGACAGATTTGCATATAGTAAAGGCAGTGCATGCAAATAGCTAATGCATATTCATTGGGCATATCCTGAAAACCAGACTGTGTGTCGCGAGGACTGAGTTGACAACCCCTGGTCTAGAGCGAAGGTGGAAGGAGCTTCGTACACCTTAGGGGTAAAGACCAAACTAACTTAGCTGTATTTGTTTTGTCTTTGGCAGAAATTAGTGATCACTACTATATGTTTGTCAGGTATATTTTTTTAGGCTGCTGAACAGGAGCTGATTTTTCATGTTGGAGTATGACCGTATATTGTTGCTAGAATAATATTTGGGTGCTCTGTATTTAGCATGGAGCCATGAACTGTTGGGATGCTGTAAATGTACCAGTCAGTACTTGTAATAATTTCATGTAACATTATCTGCTATTCTACTTGACAGCACCAAATTGCTGGATTAAAATTCAAATTTGACTGATGGCTTTTAACAGCATGATGAAACAATATGTTTTGTTAGCTGAAGAATCAAGCATGTTAAGCAAAAATGTATTAGTGATGATTGCATTAACAATGATTGCAGGTGTAATATATAAACTAGGGAGCTTCAGGGGACGCTGCCCGTAAGCTATTCCGCCCTGAGTCAGACTTGAAATGTTTTTATTTTCAAAGCCATAATCACAAGAAGTTAGTTCAGGGCTCGTCACCAATATGTGAAACTCCTTCTTGGACTCTTTGAGTAGATAAAACCATCATGGGGGAAAGGAAGGTATGACACTCTCGCTAAACAGCAGGGTCACGGATTTGATACTTCCTTTCTGTGGTACAAGCAAAGTGGTTTTACATTCATTATATGCAGGTATTTCTATGTCCCTAGTGGGTTCACAGTCGGAATTTTTGTACCTGGGGCAGCGGAGGTTTAAGTGACTTGCCCAGGGTCACAAGGAGCCACAGTGGGAATCAAACCCAGTTACCCAGATTCTTAGCTCACTGCACTGCACAGGTGCTTGGGTGTTATTACATATGCCCTCTAAATTCAGTGTGTTAAAACAGATTTATGTGTATTGTGCTCACACGTTGTCCTAAAGGAGCCAGCTCTGTTTAGCCTTTGATGAGCTGTTTGTATCCCTACTATATTTCATGAATTTTCAGCCAGGTGTTGGCACCCCAGAAGCATTAGCTACTGCCATTTTGTTTTTAATGTCAGGAAAAGGCACATTTCTGGCCAGCAGAGACTTCTGCAAGGGCAGGGTCAGATTAGCAGAGCACAAAAAAAAAAAAAAAAACCCAGAAGTGGTCATGTGACAACTTGTTGGCCCTGCTGATGGACAGTAGCTTAGACACAAGTCAGTTTTAATAGTGGGTGTTATGGATGTTCTGAAGAAAAATTTAGTGAACACTTTAGGGATTCCGGACATAAATATAATAATAGGTGTGGAATAAAGGGGTAATTGTGTAAAGCAGGTACGAAATGCCAAAGGTTCGCCTAAAGTCTGTCTTACATAGTGTGTATTTCACAGGAAAGTATACAGGTAGGCAAAGTCTACAGGACTCAATATTTTCACCTCTAATCTATAGAATGCTGTAAGTTATCTTTATCATAGGTGAGGACAGGGCAGGGCTATGGCTAGAGTGACTACTCGTGACTGAGCACATATGTGCACATGTACCCAGTTGCTCTGATATTTCATAAATAGAATAAGGTGCCCGGTTATAGAGTTATCTCCAAAGGGATTCATTGAAAATAACAATTAGCATATAATAGAACTTGCAAAGCAGGTATCCCAGGCAGTGAGAGCCGATTTAGTTTGGGGGTTCTTTTTGGTTTCTCTTTAAATATGCTTATAAATATTGATGGGCTTCTGGAGTGCTGCCTCCTACCAGAGACACGAAGGGGGGGGGGGGGGGGGGGGGGGGTCACAATTTTTAAGCAGGATCATTTTAGGCCCTGCCTCCACTCTTTCTCCCTCTCAAACACTGAGCAGCTTCCAGTCTGGAGGCCTACACTTCCTGCCTGTTAATTTCTCACAGCAGGATGTGTTGGAGCTGAGATTTGAAGCTGCTGATGGTTGTGTGTGTGCAGGCACAGAAAACAATGGTTGCCTCCCAGTCTCATATTCTGCAGGAGCTGGCTGTCCAAAGTGGGAGTCTCCCACCCAGAGCAGGAGCCTTGGCAGGTCTTCCACACTCAAGAATGTTTACTGACGGTGGAAGGGTGATCCACTGCTTTATAAAGAAATTATATCAAGAAATGTAGGGTAAAAATCCCTTCCTCCTTAAGAAATTTCTGCTTTCAAATATTCTGGAGAGAAACCTATGCTCAGCCGGTTTACAATTACTCCTTATAGTTACGGAACAGTAGTGCTGTAGGTGAAGGTTGATTTGCA
Source organism: Microcaecilia unicolor (assembly GCF_901765095.1). Lineage (NCBI taxonomy): Eukaryota > Metazoa > Chordata > Amphibia > Gymnophiona > Siphonopidae > Microcaecilia > Microcaecilia unicolor. The sequence continues at coordinate 181,134,592 of NC_044039.1, read as the reverse complement.
GCAGAATATGTCCAAGTGTGCGGCCTATGCTTTTATGCAGTGTTTTTCCCCTCTCTCTCTCTGTTCCTTCTTGCTGAGCTCCCAAACCTGACCTGCGGTGACCAGTATTGTGTTCAATTCTGGTCGCCGCATCTCAAAAAAGATATAGTGGAATTAGAAAAGGTACAGAGAAGGGCGACAAAAATGATAAAGGGGATGGGACGACTTCCCTATGAGGAAAGGCTGAAGCGTCTAGAGCTCTTCAGCTTGGAGAAAAGACGGCTGAGGGGAGATTTGATAGAGGGCTATAAAATAATGAGCGGAACGGGTAGACATGAATAATTTGTTTACTCTTTCCAAAAATACTAGGACTAGGGGGCATGCGATGAAGCTACAAAATAGTAAATTTACAACGAATTGTAGAAAATTGTTTTCACTCAACGTGTAATTAAACTCTGGAATTTGTTGCCAGAGAATGTGGTAAAGGCGGTTAGCTTAGCGGGGTTTTAAAAAGGTCTGAGCGGCTTCCTAAAGGAAAAGTCCACAGACCATTATTAAATTGATTTGAACGTTCTCAGGATCTTTCCAGGTATTTGTGACCTGGATTGGCCACTGTTGGAAACAGGATGCTAGGCTTCATGGACCCTTGGTCTGTCCCAGTGTGGCAATAATTATGTAACCTCAAGCCAGTCAGGTTTTCAGGATATACATAATGTATATATATGTATATCCTGAAAATATGTATATATGTATGAGAGATTTGCATACCGAGGAGGCAGTGAATGCAAATCTATCTCACGACTAGTCATTGCGGATATCCTGAAATCCTTACTGGCTGGGGTCCCCTCAGGACAGGTTTGGTAATCACTGGTGTAAACCATGGGTCTGCATAAGTATCAATAACCTAAGCCGAGGTGATCCCAGCAGAGCTGCCTGTTATAAATGTACCCTCCCTGAGATTAATGATAAATACCATAGTGCCTGTGAATTAATTAGTGCTCTTTATGTAATAGAAGGGTCCTCGACAAGAGTGGCGAAAAGGGACACCAAAATTAATTACATCCGGTTGAAGTCAGTTCTGTTGTGTACATCAGTTTGAACAGAGATTCAACGTTATTTATTGCCTGGTACCAAAATAAAACCAAAAAGCAGCAAATACATTTTAGCATTGTATTAGAACTTAAGGCACAATAATCAAACACATGACAATTTTCCTTTTATTGATTTTTATTCTTGCTGTTAATACAGTCTTGTTTGTTACAGATTTGCTCTTTTACCTTGTTTCCTATCACTATTGCTACCATTGTAAAAGCAAACCCTACCCCACCTCCCACTTTTGCTCTGGTAAGGGAGAGATTATATTTCTTGATAATTCTTTCTTCTGCTTATTGCCCAGAAGGTGGCGCTAATGGATAGGGTTACCTACCACACACTCTTGGAGTCCACGGTTTTGTTTTTTTACTAATTTGGCCTTACAGGGATGCTGCCCCCTCTTACTGTTACATACAATTTTGAAGTAATATCCTTGATAATAAAAAAATGATCTAATCTAATTCAAGGATTTATATACGCAGAATCCAAAAGGTCCTAAGTGGTTTACAATATTTAAAGGCTTACTATGCAAAATGGAAGCCACAAACACAGTAACTTGAAATAAAGATACAGGTCATATAAATTATAGCCTAATAATTACACTGATAATTTCTCAATAAGACACGTTTTTAGTGTTTTTCTAAAAGAATGATATGAACCGTCTTAGTGCCAAAGGCAAAAGCATTCCAAACTGAAGCAGAAAAAAAGTGTTAAAAGAAGCTTTCCAGTGTTTACTGTATTTTAAAGCATAGGAGAAGGGGAGAGATGTATATTATTACAAGAAGAAGAAAATTTCAATTGATTGACCAGAGAATCCGGAGCAGAACTATAAATTGCCTTATGAATGAAACAAAACTTTTTTAAAAATAAATTCTTTCATGCAGCGGAAGCCAATGAAAAGTTTTCAGCAATGGGGAAAAATGCAGTATTTAATATAATGAAAATAATCCTAGCTGCTGTATTTTCTAGCAGTAGGGCATTACAAGTTGAATAGTGGATTAAGTTGTTACTTTTATAGCTACTGTTCCGTATGCCCCATTAAAGATATTATAATTTTCAGCTACTTAGGGGAAAAGTTACTTTGCAAAAGGCAGGGGTCCTGCATAGAAAGAAAGTGAATTTATATGTATAATGTACTTCTGGATTTCATTTATTTTTAAAAACATTTACATACATTTCTCTGAAATTGTCCAAGCTCTACTGACTAAAACTCAGCATGATTTTTAACTTTTGATTCCCTGTTGAGGTGAATGTAAGCAGAAAGCTAAAAACAAGCTTAAAAGAGGATGTAAGATGCTGCAGATAGACACCAGTATACCAGAGGACATATGAAGCAGAATATTGTTCCTTATTCCACACCAGTTAAACATGTTGAACTATACCCCCCTCCCCTCCTTTTTGTTTTTCTAACACACTGGGAGCCGTTAGCGCGGCTTTGTAAAAGGGGTAAGTAAGGCTTGTGATGTACAATCATTTTTACATAGGATCTGGCTAGGAGAATTTAAGATATCTAGGTCGGGATGTGGCCAATTGCTGCAGGTTGTGTTTTGTCTTTTTTTTTTTTTTTTTACAATAGACTCTGCCAAACTATCACCTCTTGTAAAATGGCAGGATTACATGTGTATGTTCTTCCACGTTCAGCAGGAGCAGTGATTTTCAAAAAGAAGTACACGGAGAAAACATACAGGAGCAGCTATTTAAAATCACTGTGCCTGCTTTCCACATGCCTCAATCCTGCTGCAGCCATTTGTCCCCCCCCCCCCCCCCCCTAGTAGAGCATTAGACCTCCCTTAGCTATAGTATTTGATTACCTTTCCATCCCCCTATTAACAGCAAATCTGTGCCTGAGCCTTCCATCCCCAGCCTTACTGGGTCCCTGGTGGGAGCAGGAGCAATGTTCACTTGCTCCATTTCATACAGACCTAGGTCTCAAACTGGTGGCTGCAGTCCGCTAGTGGGAATCTCATGATATTATTGCTTGGGTTCCGGTTGCCAAATAAAAGTAATGATTCCTTATAGGGGTATCGGTATTGCTCCTTACTAGAGACCCAGGCCCAGATGATCAAAAGCAAACGCCGGCGCTAGTGGCTGTTAGCGCCATACTAGCGCCGGCATTTGCTACTGCCCCATTAGAGCCCTTGAGCGCGTGAAACAACGCGCTCGAGGGCTCTTTGCACAAGTAGCATGCAAATGCATGCTAAACAGGGCATTAGGTATTCCCAATGATCAGCGGCCAGCGCGCCAAAGTTTGGGTCGCTTGCTGCAGCAAACCCTACACCAGCTCTGAGCTGGCGTTAGGGTTTGCCGATCATTGGAGAGGAATGGTGAGCCCTGTCCAGCATGCAGTTGCATGCTGGCAGGCCCCTGTTCTCCCCCCAAATCAAACCTGCCAACGGGGCTGGAGGTCCGGCGGACCTCCGTTCCCCCCCCCCCTTGACGATCCCACACCCCCCAGGTTCAGGGAGGCCTGGAGATCTGGTGTGTCTCCAGCCCCCCCAAACTCCCAGAAAATGTCAAGTGGCCGCCGGCTAAACCCTCTCCCACCCAGCGAGCGACGGGAGGGGGGGCTAGAGGCTCCCCCCCCCCCCCAGCGTTGTCCGAACGATCCCTGGTGGTCCAGCATGAGGATAAGTAGTAGTAGTAAGAACAACCCCACTCCTAGCCCCCCTACCTTTAGTTGGAGGAGGGACGTAGACTGCCTCCCTCATCTTCCTTCTGTTGATGCCGCCGCTAAATGGCGGCACCCAGCCCCGCCCATTGCATCCTGGGCGGGGCAACAAACAATTCAGGCAGTGTTAGAAGGGATGTTCTAGTAATATTTAACCTGGTTAGGTACAGTACTGCATTTTAGATTTGATTGCAAATTAGTAAAATGCAGAATGATAAAGTTCTAAACATTCAGGTATCTTTTGGTAAAGTTGAAAATTAAGGGATTTTTTTTTTTCAAAGGAATGTCTGCTAGTAGGCTTTTGTGGATAGAAAATAATATGTGTTCCATGAGGAGAGACTAAAAGAAAATGTGGTGAACTCATGCATGTTTGTTTATTTCTTATTTTTTAGGATTTATTTACCGCCTTTTTGCTTAAGTTTTGATTTCAGAATGCTGAGGATGAACAGGTCCATTAATGCTGATTAATGAAGGCATGAAACCTTGATTCATTGCACATGTTTGAGGGCCAAGTAAATCCAAGTTAAATGCGCTCTTTAGGAGTTTATAGGGTTTTTCCCCTTGCTTCTGTGATGCTGCCAGGAAAAGAACCCTTAGGTGGCTGTAAACCCTGGTCCCCTCACCTCTGGATCAACCCCTAGAAGAAACCCCTCCCCCCATGTTGCTCTGCTTTTATGTGGAATTAAAACAAAATCTTTTATTACAAAAATTGCTATTCATGATTATCATCACTTACCTGAGGAAATATTGATTTCAGAAACAGCGTCTGATTTGAAAAAATCAGTTTCTCTTTACAGTCCTGAAACATGGTGTTAGTGACTACAATAGTGGTACTAGGCCGGAATAACCGTGTACTTGACATAACTTCAGAGGCTATCGTCCCACTATTGCAGTAATTAAAGCTGGCATGTTAGAACGATTTTTTAAACATGACCCTGTTTCTCAAAATCACAGCCTCATGTGTGTGCCATAGTCTGCATTTCATCACAGTGGGCCTTGCCGCTGGAAGGACCATAAGGGTGTGCATAACAATATCAGTCTGAAACTGATCAAAGAACATTGTTTTCAAGTTCATTCTTTCTTTGATTTCTAGATTTATCTGACCAAGAATCTAGCAGTAGTGTATCACCGCTTTTGCCACCAGCGGTAGAGGACGAGGGGGAGCCACCGTTCAAGAAAGCACAATTTACCTTTAGACAGGACACCCCTTCACGTGCTGTCTCTCTTCTAGAACTTGAATCTGCATTTCGAGGCATCTTCCCTCTCTATGACAGCCCAAATCTTCACTGCCATTACAAGTGCACCTCCATCAACTGTGACAGCATACAGCTGGAAAACCAAAGAGGAGTTAAATTTGCCCATAAGTGGTTATCGGACAGAGCTGTGACCTACTGTCAAAGGACAGGTGTTTACTGGTTAGTCTTCGAGGAGGGTCGAGGAATGTACTGCTTCCTTTGTAGGAAACACAACACTTACAACAAGCAGAACAAGCAGAAAGTGTTCAACACTACCCCCGCAATTAGATTTAAAAAATCTGCTCTTCAGGATCACACCGAATCACAGCAACACATGCTAGCAATTCTGGCTGAACTGGCTGGTAGAGAGACTGCAAACAATATGCTAGAAAATGAAAAAGAAGAGATTTCTATACTCTTTAATTCCTTCCTTACAGCATACTGGCTTGGCAAGGAGGAGATCTGCGTCAATAAACTTGTTCCCTTCCTCGGGTTTTTAAAGGATCCTTGTTTACATGAAACAAGCTATTTTGAATCTGCAGAGGTGGTGGAAAACGTCTTTGTAAGTCTTGGTAACGCCATTCAAACTGAGATTGTCGAAGCTGTCCAGCAAGCTTCTTGTTATGGTCTTTTGTTTGGAAAGTTAACAGATTTTGGACCTTGCGATTTACTACTTACTTTTATTCAGTATGTTGAGCCTTCAACAGCAGAAGTCAGTGCTAAATTTTTGTTTTCCGAATGCATAGTGAAACAATTAGGAGAACCAGAATCTGATACAATAGTAAAATTGATAAAAACCACCCTGCTGAAGCTTGGACTTCCCATCGAAAAGATGGCTTCTGTTGTAACTGATGGAGCAGATGCTCTAACCTGTAAGACAATAGGAGTATCAGCACAATTGAAAGAAATTAACCCTGCTCTAATTTCTTTCCATTGCCTGTTCCCAAAATTAGGTATCAAAGCTATTGGTGATCACATACAAAATCAGGACATAGCTGATGTTGAAGGTTCGGTAGCTGAGATATGGAGACTGTTTGAAAATTCATCACCTATGGCAGAACTGTATCTAGAAGAACTTCTTCGAGTAAGAGGTGTAGGTGAGATCCGCCCTGCCGTGAAGACTTCGGTCAAGCTTATTCTACAAGAGAAATTTAAAATAAGGTATTCTTCATTGATCACGTCCATAATGACAGTCTACAATGACTACATTGTACTCCTTAATATCTTTCGTACGGTTCAAGGTGGCAGTGATACAGAAAACACACTTTTCAACAAAATTAGTTCTGTTCAGTTCATAGGTACAATATACATACTTAAGGACATTTATCCAGTGTTGCTTGCTTTAACAAAGATCTTCGAGAAGGGAAAAGTTAATTTTACTACCATGGAATCCTCGGTTTATTACTCAATACATCAACTAAATGAAGTGTTGAACAGAAAAAAGGCTATTATAAAGCTTAAAGAAGATCTACAGCCAGAAGGACGACTGGGATTATCTAACATATTTTTGGGAACAGAAGATGAAAAATACCTTACCCAACTTCTAGAAGATTATGTTTCTGCAATTAAAAACCACCTTCATAACAGGTTTGACTCATACTTGCCTTTGGTGTCTGCATTTTCAGTCTTTAATCCTCTGCTTGTTCCAGCTCCAGAATCACCAGACTTTGGTGAATATGGTCAGTCAGAGATTAAGCTCCTTGCTGATCACGTCTTCAGAGAAGCTGAGAGAGACATTAAGGTCTCTGAGCTCAGGGAAGAATGGGAAAAGCTTAAGTTTGAACTTTTTGATTGGAAAAATTGCATTCCTGCTATTGTACTGACAGGTGGAGCCATGACAGTCATTGAATGGTGCCTCAAGCATTTGTTCATTTTGAAGGGTGATGTGAGTCACTCATACCCTAATCTGCTTCATCTTGCCGAAGTTTGTTTATCAATGCCAGTTACCAGTAAGTGGCCAGAAAAAGCACTTCAAGCTATAACAAATTTGAACTTAAAAAATGAACACAAGATAAGGGGTGACCTTCTTAACAGTTGGATACATATCATACAAAATGGTCCAGACTTCGATGCTCCAAGCTGTCAGCACCTGATTTATAAGGCCATTAGGGTCTTCATTGATCAGAGGAAAGCACAGCTGCAACCCTGCACTAAAACCAAAGTGATGGAAGGGCCTTGCAACTCTGGAATTAGAGGCCTTTCAGTGGAGGCCTATCCAGATGTGAAAGAGGAAACTTATCTGGATGTAAAGGAGGTGGTTCATATTCTAGGACTTTAACCATCCGCTCTGCATTCTAAAGATGCCTTCTGCTGCTGAGCATTCATAGCTAGTATTTACAGGTAGTATTAATAAAGATTTGCTGTAGGCACATAGTAACATAGTAAATGACGGCAGAAAAAGACCTGCACGGTCCACTCAGTCTGCCCAACAAGATAAACTCACATGTGCTACTTTTTGTGTATACCTTACCTTGATTTGTACCTGTCTTTTTCAGGGCACAGACCATATAAGTCTGCCCAGCACTATCCCCACCTCCCAACCACCAGCCCTGCCTCCCACCACCGGAAAAACCTTACCAAATAGAATCCAAATCTGAGTTAAGGCTATCGCATACAGAATTCTGTTTCATTTGCAAACAAATGTCTAAACAGCCATGGGGGACTTTTTTTTTTTTTTTTTACTTTGGCTATCGGGAGTGACTGAAATTAGTATTTTGTATCAGTATTTTCAAAGGAAAGTGAAATTATTAATAAAGTCAGTGTGACGGTTAGGAAGGCATTCTCAGTAAGCATCCCAACTTATGGGCTGGGATCTGGGTGCTTTATTTAAAGACTGACCAGAACTAGATGAAGAATAGTTTTTGCAACCAGCAATTAGCTTTATCAACTGAGCCAAAAGTTGGCCTGTAAAAATGTTTGTTGTTGAACACTGGGAAGCCATCAATGCACTACTGTAGTCTTGAAAGTAGTTACTAACCAGGCATAGCATGAATTATTTGTCCAGTTCTGATCATACTGTTATGCCAAGACCATTAAGAGCAGCATTTTCGAAAGGACATACAAATCTGAACTGAGAGGCCCAGGTTTTTTTATTTTTTTATTTTATTACATTTGTACCCTGCGCTTTCCCACTCATGGCAGGCTCAATGCAGCTTACATGGGGCAATGGAGGGTTAAGTGACTTGCCCAGAGTCACAAGGAGCTGCCTGTGCCTGAGGTGGGAACTCAGTTCCCCAGGACCAAAGTCCACCACCCTAACCACTAGGCCACTCCTCCACTCCATTAGTATTTAGAACAGGATCTGCTGATGTAGAGCCTGGTCTGAAATGAGCATTTATACGCTGGTTACATGTGGCAGGAGCATCTATTTTAGAAACATAAATGTCTAAAATATCAACAGGTCAAAATGGGCACCTAAATGTTTGTTCTCCGAGGACAAGCAGGCTGCTTGTTCTCACTGATGGGTGACGTCCACGGCAGCCCCTCCAATCGGAAACTTTACTAGCAAAGTCCTTTGCTAGCCCTCGCGCGCCCGCGCGGCCGTCTTCCCGCCCGAAACCGGCTCGAGCCGGCCAGTCTTCTTTTGTCCGCACTCGGTACGGTCGTGTTTCGCCGTGTCGGGCCCCGGAAAGTTGACCTCGCGCGTCCAAATTGTTTTTTTGAGCGTGTTTTTCTCTTAGGAAAGTTTTTCTAAAGTCGGGAAGTGTTCCGAAAACCCTCCACCGGGTTTCGTGTCAATCCTCCCCGTACTTCCAGCTTTTTGCCCCGGTAAGTTTTCTTTCGTCGTCGGGGTAGGCCTCTTTTTGGCCTCGGTCGAGATTTTTCTCCCTCTAAATTTTGGTGCTTCAATTTTCGCCATTTCGGCTTTTGATTTCGCCGGCGTGATTTTTCCGCCCATGACATCGAAGCCTTCCAGCGGCTTCAAGAAGTGCACCCAGTGCGCCCGGGTTATCTCGCTCACTGATCGACACTCGTCGTGTCTTCAGTGTCTGGGGGCCGAGCACCGCCCTCAGAACTGCAGTCTGTGTTCCCTGCTTCAAAGGCGGACTCAGGTAGCGAGACTAGCCCAGTGGAACGTGTTGTTCTCGGGCTCTTCGTCGGCATCGGCACCGGGATCTTCGAGTGCATCGACGTCGTCAGCGTCCAGACCATCTTCCTCGGCCGCCCTTGCATCGAGTGCATCGAGGCATCGGGCCTCTGCATCGGCGCCGAGACATCGGATAGCTGCATCGACGTCGGTGGTACCAGGACCTCGTCTGCTGATGTCGTCGGACGGTGGTGCATCGGGTGGAGTGCAGGTGAGGGCTGTCCATTCCCCTGCTGGTGGCGGTGAGCCCTCGGGTGGGTCTCCTCCTACCCTGAGGGCTCCTGCGGTACAGCCCCCCCGAGATCGACCCTCGTCGGTCTCGGCCCCGAGGAAGCGACGGGTGGATTCGACGTCCTCCTCGTCGGTGCCGGGGAGCTCCGGTGACATGCTTCGGAAGAAGTCGAAGAAGCATCGACACCGGTCCCCTCCCCGCGTCGGCACCGAGAGCTCTGGGTCGCCGAGGGAGTCGGCACCCAGCAGGCATCGGCACCGAGAGGACCGCTCACCCTCTGTTCAGGAGGTGTCGATGCGCTCCGCTCTGGACAGCCCGGAACAGCCTCCACGCCCGGAACAGGTACTGACGTCGACGCCTGCATCGACCTCCATGCCTTTCTCTGCAGCCGCTCTGAACGAGAGCCTCCGGGCCGTTCTCCCAGAGATTCTGGGGGAGCTGTTGCGCCCTACCCCTCCGGTACCGGCGGTGCTTGCGCCTCCGGTACCGTCGAGCGTGGCGCCGGCTGGCCCATCGCCCGGGGTGAGGTCCCCGACGTCGGTACCGCGTGCGGTGCCGACTGCGGCCACCTCCCAGGAGGGCTCCCCGACTACGTCGGCGGAGGGAGCTTCGCCGATGCGGGCGAGGGAGTCTACCTCTCGACGCCCCCATCGTGGACGTGGCTCCACGGAGTCGAGCCGGGCCCGGTTGCAGACGCAGGTCCGTGAACTTGTGTCTGACACCGAGGGTGAGGCCTCGTGGGAAGAAGAAGAAGATCCCAGATATTTCTCTGACGAGGAGTCTGAGGGTCTTCCTTCTGATCCCACTCCCTCTCCTGAAAGACAGCTTTCTCCTCCCGAGAGTCTGTCTTTTGCTTCCTTTGTCCGGGAGATGTCTACGGCCATCCCCTTCCCGCTGGTTGTGGAGGACGAGCCCAGGGCTGAAATGTTTGAGCTCCTGGACTATCCTTCTCCACCTAAGGAAGCGTCCACTGTTCCCCTGCATCATGTCCTCAAAAAGACATTGCTGGCGAACTGGACCAAGCCTTTAACTAATCCCCACATCCCCAAGAAGATCGAGTCCCAATACCGGATCCATGGGGACCCAGAGCTGATGCGCACCCAGTTGCCTCATGACTCTGGAGTTGTGGATCTGGCCCTAAAGAAGGCTAAGAGTTCTAGAGAGCATGCTTCGGCGCCCCCGGGCAAAGACTCTAGAACCTTAGACTCCTTTGGGAGGAAGGCCTACCATTCCTCTATGCTCGTGTCCAAGATCCAGTCTTACCAGCTCTACACGAGCATCCACATGCGGAACAATGTGCGGCAGTTGGCGGGCTTGGTTGATGCTCTTCCCCCTGAGCAAGCCAAGCCTTTTCAGGAGGTGGTCAGGCAGCTGAAGGCGTGCAGAAAATTCCTGGCCAGAGGAGTTTATGACACTTTTGATGTTGCGTCCAGGGCCGCTGCTCAAGGTGTGGTGATGCGCAGGCTCTCATGGCTGCGTGCCGCCGACCTGGAGAATAGAATCCAGCAGCGGATTGCGGACTCGCCTTGCCGTGCGGATAACATTTTTGGCGAAAAAGTCGAACAGGTGGTAGAGTCTCTCCACCAGCGGGACACCGCATTCGACAAATTCGCCCGCCGGCAGCCTTCAGCTTCTACCTCTACAGGTAGACGATTTTTCGGGGGAAGGAAGACTGTTCCCTATACTTCTGGCAAGCGTAGGTACAATCCTCCTTCCCGACAGCCTGCGGCCCAGGCTAAGCCCCAGCGCGCTCGCTCTCGTCAGCAGCGTGCGCCTCAGCAAGGCCCCGCGGCTCCCCAGCAAAAGCAAGGGGCGAGCTTTTGACTGGCTCCAGCAGAGCATAGCCAACATCCAAGTGTCAGTGCCGGGCGACCTGCCAGTCGGGGGGAGGTTGAAAGCTTTTCACCAAAGGTGGCCTCTCATAACCTCCGATCAGTGGGTTCTCCAAATAGTCCGGCAAGGATACACCCTCAATTTGGCCTCAAAACCTCCAAATTGTCCACCGGGAGCTCAGTCTTACAGCTTCCAGCACAAGCAGGTACTTGCAGAGGAACTCTCCGCCCTTCTCAGCGCCAATGCGGTCGAGCCCGTGCCATCCGGGCAAGAAGGGCTGGGATTCTATTCCAGGTACTTCCTTGTGGAAAAGAAAACAGGGGGGATGCGTCCCATCCTAGACCTAAGGGCCCTGAACAAGTATCTCGTAAAAGAAAAGTTCAGGATGCTTTCCCTGGGCACCCTTCTCCCCATGATTCAGCAAAACGATTGGCTATGCTCTCTGGACTTGAAGGATGCCTATACGCACATCCCGATACTGCCAGCTCACAGACAGTATCTGCGATTTCAGCTGGGCACACGTCACTTCCAGTACTGTGTGCTACCCTTTGGGCTCGCCTCTGCACCCAGGGTGTTCACAAAGTGCCTAGCTGTGGTAGCAGCGGCGCTTCGCAGGCTGGGGGTGCACGTGTTCCCATATCTCGACGATTGGCTGGTGAAGAACACATCCGAGGCAGGAGCCCTGCAGTCCATGCAGATGACTATTCGCCTCCTGGAGCTACTGGGGTTTGTGATAAATTACCCAAAGTCCCATCCTCTCCCAGTGCAGAAACTTGAATTCATCGGAGCCCTGCTGGATTCTCGGACGGCTCGCGCCTATCTCCCAGAGACGAGAGCCAACAACTTGTTGTCCCTCGTCTCCCGGGTGCGAGCGTCCCAGCAGATCACAGCTCGGCAGATGTTGAGATTGCTGGGCCACATGGCCTCCACAGTTCATGTGACTCCCATGGCCCGCCTTCACATGAGATCTGCTCAATGGACCCTAGCCTCCCAGTGGTATCAGGCCGCTGGGGGTCTAGAGGACGTGATCCACCTGTCCACGAGTTTTCTCGAATCCCTGTTTTGGTGGACGATTTGCTCCAATTTGACTCTGGGACGTCCCTTCCAAATTCCTCAGCCACAAAAAGTGCTGACCACGGATGCGTCTCTCCTGGGATGGGGAGCTCATGTCGATGGGCTTCACACCCAAGGAAGTTGGTCCCTCCAAGAACGCGATCTACAGATCAATCTTCTGGAGTTGCGAGCGATCTGGAACGCTCTGAAGGCTTTCAGAGATCGGCTGTCCCACCAAATTATCCAAATTCAGACAGACAATCAGGTTGCCATGTACTATGTCAACAAGCAGGGGGGCACCGGATCTCGCCCCCTGTGTCAGGAAGCCGTCAGCATGTGGCTCTGGGCTCGCCGTCAGGGCATGGTGCTCCAAGCCACATATCTGGCAGGCGTAAACAACAGTCTGGCCGACAGGTTGAGCAGGATTATGCAACCTCACGAGTGGTCGCTCAATTCCCGTGTGGTGCGACAGATCTTCCAGGCGTGGGGCACCCCCCTGGTGGATCTCTTCGCATCTCAAGTGAACCACAAGGTCCCTCAGTTCTGTTCCAGGCTTCAGGCCCACGGCAGACTAGCGTCGGATGCCTTCCTCCTGGATTGGGGGGAAGGTCTGCTGTATGCTTATCCTCCCATACCTCTGGTGGGGAAGACTTTGTTGAAACTCAAGCAAGACCGAGGCACCATGATTCTGATTGCTCCCTTTTGGCCGCGTCAGATCTGGTTCCCTCTTCTTCTGGAGTTATCCTCCGAAGAACCGTGGAGATTGGAGTGTTTTCCGACCCTCATCACGCAGGACGACGGGGCTCTTCTGCATCCCAACCTCCAGTCCCTGGCTCTCACGGCCTGGATGTTGAGGGCGTAGACTTTGCCTCTTTGGGTCTGCCAGAGGGTGTCTCCCGCATCTTGCTTGCTTCCAGGAAAGACTCCACTAAGAGAAGTTACTTCTTTCATTGGAGGAGGTTTGCCGTCTGGTGTGACAGCAAGGCCCTAGATCCTCGCTCTTGTCCTACACAGACCCTGCTTGAATACCTTCTGCACTTGTCTGAGTCTGGTCTGAAGACCAACTCCGTAAGGGTTCACCTTAGTGCAATCAGTGCATACCATTACCAAGTGGAAGGTAAGCCGATCTCAGGACAGCCTTTAGTTGTTCGCTTCATGAGAGGTTTGCTTTTGTCAAAGCCCCCTGTCAAGCCTCCTACAGTGTCATGGGATCTCAATGTCGTTCTCACCCAGCTGATGAAACCTCCTTTTGAGCCACTGAACTCCTGCCATCTGAAGTACTTGACCTGGAAGGTCATTTTCTTGGTGGCAGTTACTTCGGCTCGTAGAGTCAGTGAGCTTCAGGCCCTGGTAGCCCAGGCCCCTTACACCAAATTTCATCACAACAGAGTAGTCCTCCGCACTCACCCTAAGTTTCTGCCAAAGGTCGTGTCGGAGTTCCATCTGAACCAGTCAATTGTCTTGCCAACATTCTTTCCCCGTCCTCATTCCTGCCCTGCTGAACGTCAGCTGCACACATTGGACTGCAAGAGAGCATTGGCCTTCTACCTGGAGCGGACACAGCCCACCAGACAGTCCGCCCAATTGTTTGTTTCTTTTGACCCCAATAGGAGGGGAGTGGCTGTAGGGAAACGCACCATATCCAATTGGCTAGCAGATTGCATTTCCTTCACTTACGCCCAGGCGGGGCTGGCTCTTGAGGGTCATGTCACGGCTCATAATGTTAGAGCCATGGCTGCGTCGGTAGCCCACTTGAAGTCAGCCTCCATTGAAGAAATTTGCAAAGCTGCGACGTGGTCATCTGTCCACACATTCACATCTCATTACTGCCTGCAGCAGGATACCCGACACGACAGTCGGTTCGGGCAGTCAGTTCTTCAGAACCTGTTTGGGCTTTAGGATCCAACTCCACCCCCCGAGGGCCCTGTTTGTTCTGTTCCAGGCTACACTCTCAGTTAGTTGGTAAATTTTTTAGGTCAATCTCAGTTATGTCCTCGCCGTTGCGAGGCCCAATTGACCATGGTTGTTGTTTTGAGTGAGCCTGGGGGCTAGGGATACCCCATCAGTGAGAACAAGCAGCCTGCTTGTCCTCGGAGAAAGCGAATGCTACATACCTGTAGAAGGTATTCTCCGAGGACAGCAGGCTGATTGTTCTCACAAACCCGCCCGCCTCCCCTTTGGAGTTGTGTCTTCCCTTGAAGTGTATTGTCTTGCTACATACTGGACTGGCCGGCTCGAGCCGGTTTCGGGCGGGAAGACGGCCGCGCATGCGCGGTGCGCGCGGGCGCGAGAGGGCTAGCAAAGGACTTTGCTAGTAAAGTTTCCGATTGGAGGGGCTGCCGTGGACGTCACCCATCAGTGAGAACAATCAGCCTGCTGTCCTCGGAGAATACCTTCTACAGGTATGTAGCATTCGCTTTACGAAATATCAACATAAATGTTTATGTGCCAGAACATAAACTTTTATTTTTGCTGGAGCTGTCACAGATCCCGGTATCCCTTGGTTTGCTTTAGGAGGAAAATCAGCCACAGGGGTGGAGAATTAAGGAGGTGGCTTTCCCTAATTCCCCCAATGGAAACACTGCTCAGGAAGAACTTGTTTCCGAAACCTAAAAGTCCCAGGTAGCCAGTGTAAACCCCGAAGTTGATATTTTTGGACATAGTTATGCATTCTCCTGAAATGGAGAATACATTTTATATTTTAGGCCCACCTTAGTCTTGTCCAAAACATGCCCAGACCACACCTTATTGCCAGATATATATATATCTAAAACTGGAAAACATGCATAATCCCGGCTTTCTAAAATTGGAATTTAGATGTTTATGTAATCTAAAACCTGAATAGTGCTTCTAAAATAAGCACTTAAGTAGTTAGAATAGGAAGACCTAGGATAATCAAAGGAATAACAGAGCCTAACATGCAGAAAAGCATAACCCATCAGGCACAGGTGATATTCACTGTAGAAAGAAAGATTGTGAAAATACTATCTTGTTTATAAGATCAAGACATTATCTGTTTTTAGAAGACGATTCAGTACATGCATTTTAGTCAGCGTATAATCCGGCTCTAGGAAGTCAGTTACAGTGGCACCTCAGAATTTAGCATTCATCCAAAAGTAATGGGATTTTAAAGATTTGTTACAAAATCGAATTCTCAGGCAGGCTTTTGGTGTAGGTCTGGTGCAGTTCGTATGAAAACAATTAATGGTGGCATTATTTTTTATTAGGCTATCATTTTGTGTAGCTTTATAAAGTTGTGAAAAATAGGCAGTTTTAAAATAAAAATGTTCCTATTTGGAAAGACTATAGGGGCAGCTGTTTTCAATCTGTTTTCACAGATGCAGAACTGCATATGTGCAGGCTGAAAAGTGCTATTCAGTTTCCTTTTAGTGCTTGGTATGTTATCTTTTAATGTAATGGTATGAGAGTGCTGATCCGTTTTAGTGGATGTTACTCAACTGTTTGCCCTAGAAGCATTTATATGGTGGAGTTATTGATTTGAAAAGCAACAGCAACTCATTCGTTGTATCACTCAAAGTTGTATCTTTACTGGTGGGAAATGTCCATCACTGTTTGGATCTCTTACAGTGAAATACTGTCCTTATTCTTCCTACTTTTCGCACAATTCCTAACCAGCTTTGGGCCACTTGGAAGGCTGTTTATTAAGCTCAATTAGTTATTAGCTCGGTTAATTGCTGCATTAGCAGCACTCTCATAACATAACATAGTAGATGACGGCAGAAAAAGACCTGCACGGTCCATCCATCTACTGCTGTGGGAAACAGCTAGTGTGGAAGGGGATGTGGAACGAGGGGGGGGGGCTGTCTTACGGTTAATGCACGGCAACTACCCGGTTACATGTTAGCTGTAATGCGGCACAGTTAATGCCACCTGCAACGCATTATTTGCCATGCAGTAAAACAAACAAAAAAGTGTTGTCTGTGATAATTGGATGGGGAAAACCTGGGCACACTCCCAACAGCTATCACAAACGTTTTGTTGTTACTGCTTGGAAACTGCCTCAGTACCAATACGGGTTACAAAACAATACAGTTTATGGAATAAGAGAAATTAAAAATAGAAATTAGCATATAAAACAACAAAACAAAGTAAGAACTAAAGCACAAACCCAAATCCTCCTAATCAAAATTTACCAAATAAAAAAAAGTTTTCAACTTTTTACGAAACAATAAATAATTTGTATCTGTTCTGATAAATAAGGATAAATAATTCCAGAAAGAAGTCACAGCAAAATAAAAATAGTATTAACATTTTTCAAAAATTGAAGCTCTTTAGATGTAGGTGGCCGGTTCAAATCCCACTGCTGCTCCTTGTGATCTTGGACAAGTCACTTAACTCTCTATTGCCTCAAACTTAGATTGTGAGCTCTCCTGGGACAGAGAAATATCCAGTGTACCTGAATGTAACTCACCTTGAGCTACTACTGAAAAAGGTGCGAGCAAAATCCAAATAAATAAATAAAATAATTTATCCTGTAAGCGGGAAGAATGCCTAAACAGCATCAATACGTTGATCACTAATTTGAAACACCAAATAAGCTGCTTTAAAACAATATCTGAGCTTGTATAGGGAGCCAATGCAATTTTACCAAAAAAGGTGAAACACTATCAAACTTCTTGATCCTATAAATCAACCAGGTTGAAGTATTCTGAATAAGCTGGAGTTTGTTTAATAACTTAGTAGACAAACCCAGAAAAAGAACATTACAGTAATCAATCTGATGATCGAATAAGATGGAATTGTCTCAATTTGAAAAAATGTTGGGGTTTTTTTTGCCAGAGATGATTTACTTGAGGTTCCTGCAGTGTGTTTTTTCAAGCAAAAAAGGTGCCGGTACTTAAATGCTAGGCCACTCTTAAGGAGTGGGGTGATCACTTAGGGACCCACCCCACAATAGCCAGGCCCCCTGCAACCAGTCACAGAATCTATGACAAGGCAGAATTGTTGTGTAGAGGTTGATCTCTTTCATTAAAACTTGGGGTCCATGGGTCAATTTTAGCAGACAATGGAAAAGGTGCCGGTACTCAGTACCCCCTCAAAAAAGCCCTGGGTTCCTGGGACAATGATGAATCCAAGATAATTCCTAGAACTCTCAATGTATCTTCTACTGGTAGAAATTTACTGGGGGATAGTGAAATAATTTTAGGTAGTCTACACTTGGATTCTTAAACCAAAGAATTTTGGTCTTATTAGCATTCAACTTCAGCATATTATTCAAAGCGCAAAGCTGGATCCTATCCATACAAAAGATAATCTATTGAAAATGTCACCCAGGTCATCAAAAACAGTATATCGTCTGCATAAGAAAATAAATATTCATCTATATTCAATTTAATAGATCCCAAGGTAGATATTTAAAAATTAAACTGCAGTTTAGCAAACAGGCTCCAAGTGCCCCAAAGCCAGGTTTAAGAGTAACCCTAACTCTTCATATAAACCCCACCTTTTAAAAAAAATTCTCATGGGCACCTACTTCAATTGATGTATCAAAAACACTTTAAATATGTACCCTATCACTTATTGATCTTTAATGCAAGTACCACTCTGTATTTCTCCTACCGGAATTGGCGATTACCATCACGGTATTATATAAGCCACATTGAGCCTGCAAATGGGTGGGAAAATGTGGGTTACAAATGCAACAAATAAATAAAAGATATCTGTCTGTATGGAAAAATATATTAGGGAGTTCAGCTTAAGCCACTGTATATGTAAAGTAAATATAGGTAAAAAATGTGCTTTGAAACCAACACAAAATAAACATATGTACTTTATTAGAACCTGTCTTTGAGATGTGTATTGTGATAAACCTGTAATCAAGAAATGTAGACATGTCATTTAAATGTTTGCTTTAAAGAAGAAAGATCACAAGGACCTCTGACAATGTATTAATCCATTGGAAAGCAGCACTGTGGAGTAACAAGTGAGGTTTTAGCTCTGTTATTTTCCTTTTTACTGTACATTAATTGCTTATTGACTACCACTAAAAGTACTGGACATTCATAAGGGATTTTACAGCACAGCTTCTGGATTGTCCTGTAGAAGCACCTTGCGCTTTTGAGAACGGAGGAGCAAAAGTACTCCTAGAAGAAAGCATAACCTGTATTTGCAAAAACATAAGGGATATATATCTATATCTGTCTATATAGATGCTAGCCAGGGAGAGACCCTGCAGTATAAAGCTGAAGTCACCCACGAAGAAGAATCCGTTCTTGGTGGTGTGTTTCATGACCAGAGGAGGACGATGTGCTTGTGCACGGGAACTCACAAAGCTTTTTATTAACTGCCCTCAGCACTAAATAACAGTATATTACAACATCATCACTATTGATACTGTGTATTAGACCAATCACAAGGAAGGGTAATGCGATATTAGGAAATCTTCATTAATATTTTAAGCAGTGAGCCACCAACATGCATGTGTACAGTACATTGAGAAGGACACCTTTGAGGGGCATTCTGATAAAAACTAGGGAATGTGGGTACCAATGTACTTTTCAGTGCACTAATTTAATTGCCACATTACAATAATTTTATTTGTAATCTGAATGTATTTTCCTATAAACATCCCCAAAGTTTATACGCATATTTACGGGTCCTTTTACTAAGGTGTGCTGAAAAATGGCTTGCGGTAGTGTAGGCACGGGTTTTGGGCACGCGCCTCTAAAAGCCTTTGTAAAACTTTTTGCCGAAAATGGACGTGTGGCAACATCAAAATTGCCGCGCGTCCGTTTTGGGTCTGAAACTTACTGCCAGCCATTGACCTAGCAGTAAAGACTCACGTGGTAACTGGGAGGTAATGACCTATGCGTGTCAAATGCCACTTGGCCACGCATCTGATACACACATCCGAAAATAAAAATTATTGTTTGGACACATGTATTGGACGTGCGCTGAAAATGAGATTACTGCAGTAACCGGGCAATAATTCCCTTTTGGCATGCGTAGACACACAGCTTAGTAAAAGGGCCCCTTAGTTTTTGATTGGATGTTAGTTCTGCAAGATGATCACACATTACAGTTTCTGCCCATACTAGATGAGCTGTGTAGAGCAAGCAGTCAACTGATCATCGTTAAGGATGAAGACGCTGCAAGTGCAAGCTAAAATGTTGCTGAAGGCTTGCACAATTGAACGTCATTTAAAAGAGGCACATTACTTGAGAGAGAATCTCGGAATACTGTGGAGTTACTTTTACTCGTGTGCTTGGAAAATCTTAGCTCTGTAAAACACTGGGTGGATGACTACAGTCGAGAGACATTTCATCAATCACTTGTTGTACCGAGGACTGGATAACTGACTTGACGAGCGAGGAAGCAGCTTTTATTAAAAGCATTTCATATTGATCTGAAGTTGTGAAACTGTGATACGTAGGTTGATGAGAGCACACTTCGCTTTCGTCACCATCTTTTGAAAGCATTGTGCTACTTGTGTGCTGCAGAAAGTTTTCAGTTTTCATGTTTGCACCAGTTTCTCTATTCTGCGCTTTATATTCAGGTGAAATCGGCCTCTGCTCATTGTCATCTTGTCTATCGTGTGTGTGTATTTCAATATCTCCACTCATAACTCTTTTGGCAGCATCTTTATTTTCTAGTTTTCTCTGTTCAAATGAACAGGAATGTAAATCTGGCCTTTCCGTTAGAAATTTAATCTGACTTGTGCGTGTTTCTTCCTTATCAGAAACAGTAATTTCTTTTTCCGGCCCTCCTAATTCATTGTTTGCTGTGTTCTTGTCATTAAGCGTGTCCAGTGAATGCCTTTGTGCCTCGGAATCCCCTCTGTTTTTCTCTGAAACATTTCTGTGATCGTGGGATTCCTGTGGGTTCTTCTCAATGTGTTTCTCGTGTATTATTCCAGCAGTCATTTCTGGCTGGATATTGTCACATTCCTTCCTATCGCTGTCCATTTCAAGCTTTTCTGGGCTATTCCCAGTGGCATGAATCTCATCCCTGAGATGTTCTGCTCTTGGGTCAATTTTTTTGTCCATTGAGGGCTCCATTAGGGACTGGTGCAGGTTACATTTAATCATGAATGCTTTCTCATCTTGATTAGCTTCTGTTTCTCTCATTATGTCCTTTGTTTCATTCCTGTCCACAGTACTGTATTCTTCATCTGTCTCTTCAAAATGGCCAGATCTCTTCTTGCCTCTTGAGAACCTTATGCAGGGAATGTTAAGCTTGGCACTGGTCTTTTTTCCCGTGAAACGCTGAACGCCCGCATTTCCAGCTTTTGCTTTCAGATGCACCTGAGACTCAAAGTAGGATTGTGTTTTTGAAGAAAAGCATGCTCTTTTTCTAGGCATTACAAGACTCTTAATTGCTGCCCATGTTCCTTCTGATGACTGGGAATGACAAGCACCAACTACTGTTTGACTCGGCTTTCTGCCCTCATTACACTGCTGCTCAGTTTCCAGATTCAGGTGATTTACTTGTTTTAAGGTAACGTAGTCCGTTTGATGCTGATCTTTGGCCTGTAAGGTTTTCTTAAATGTTTTACTTCTTTTCTTAAAACAGATCTTTAAAGGCTTGTATGCATACCATCCAGCGTAGGGGCCAATAGTTTTGGGCTTCCGTTTGTTTGTGTTTTCAGTCTGTGAGGGCTCTTGGTTTTTCTGGTCCACATCGGACTGTTTCTTCTCAATGCTGAAGGTCCCGTCCTCTAACTTCTTGAAACAGTACCTCGCTGCTTTATTAATGTTAACCTCATATGAGTGTATTGAAGCAACATTAGTGAATTCAGTTGAAATTTCTTCTAAACAGATTTCACCTGTTTTATGCCCAACTGCGATCTTAGGAAGAGGTGACCTCTTGTTGTTCTCCATAAGATACTCAGACAAATTTACTTTTGTGCTCAGCTTGTGTGTGTTGTTGGCTTTTTTAGCTTTTCTGAAGAACAGCTTGGAAGAAGAGCCTTTTGTGACTTTTTTCTGGAGGCTACTTTTTCGAGAACTTGATTGAAGTTTTTCGGTCTTGGGTTCAACTGGATCAGTCTGAGGTACCCATTCAGGAGAAAAGGATGTGATTTCACAAGGAGGGTCTGTCATGTCAGGGCTTCTTAGTGTGAACGCGAGAAATGGAGCCGAGTATTCAGGAGGATTAAACGGAAAAATTGCTATTTCACTCTGCCTCCAGCAGAAAGAAGATACCTTTTTAATGTGTTTCCTGTCCTTTTCTGTCCCATGTGACTTTTGTGCGATGGGATCTACAGTTATTAGTGATGGTATCTATAAGAAGACAGAAGCAATGAAGGGTAAATTATGAAGTTGATGAGGTATTTTGGAAGAATAAAATTCCTTTGAAAATACACACGTTTCAGTTACAATAAACAATTGTCATAATGGCCCTTTTCCCATTCTAATTTTTTATTTCATACCTGAATCTAAATAGGAGCATAACATTTTCTTAAACAGTCACAGTAGCATGTATGTAGTTTATGAGCAGAAACTCAGGTCTGTACCAAACTGATTGCATGAGCAGGTGACCAGAGGAAGGGGACTGTCATAGTAACCCTGAGCTTTTACAAAGATGATGCAAACTGCAATTACTAAAAACAAAACAGAACAAAAAGCCCTGTATTTACTTATTTTTGTTCAGTTACAGAGTAGAGAATGATGTGGGTACAAAATTTGTCCCCATCCCCATGAGCTTTGTCCCCGTCCCCATGCATTCTGTCCCTGTCAGTTCCCATCTGCACAAGCCTCAGTTATGATTTTATGTGTACATCATTTTATTAAAGTATAAAAAGAAACAATATTCTTGTACAACTGTCGTTTTATAAATCACAAACAATACAGAACAAGGCTCAACAAAATGCCTGTCCCCCTCACAAATATCCCCTCCACTATCGGGAAACTGAACAAGCCACTACAGAATGCTACATAGAAAATTCATGCTAACAGAATATGTCAGTCACACACACAGAACACAAATGTCATCTACATAATAGCTAACCAAAAATGATAAACAGAAGCCGTGCAAAATATAAAGATCATATATGCCAGGGATGGTGTTAGGGGAGTGCAACTAGGACAACTGCCCCCTGTCCAGAGAGAGCCCTAAGCCTGCTGGAAGCTGAAGAAAGCATGGCCTGGTACTGGACTTTGGGGTCCCCTCCCAAATTTTTGCCCTGGGCCCTAGCCACATCTAACACCAGATCTGGCAGGGTACACATTTCAAATCTGACATATTCTAATCACATAATAGAAAATACAATTTTTTTCTACCTTTTTTTGTCTGGTCATTTTATTTTTCAAATCATATTAGTTCCAGGCTCTGGTTTCTGATTCCCCTCTGTCTTCTCAACTCACTTGCCAGGGTCTCTTGCCCCTTTGATATTTCTTCTTTCTCCATGCATACCATCCATCTTCCATCTCTGTGTACCTATTTTCTCCCATGTTCAGCATATCTCTTCTCTGTGTCCCCTATACTTCCCTGTCTCGTATCTTCTCTGTGTCCATCTCCCCGCATTCATCATCACCATCCTATGTCCCTATCCCCTCCATCTATGTCCAGCATCACTCCTCTGTGTCCCTATGCCCCCCACAAGTCCAGCATCTCCTTTCTGCGTTCTTATTCTCCCCCATGTTTAGTGTCTTCCCTCTATGTCCATATACCCCCTCCCATATCTGGCATAAGCCCTCTATGTCCATAGACCATCCACATGCAGCATCTCCTGTTTCTGTTCCTGTCTCTATGCTCCCCTCCATGCCCATCATCTCCCATCTGTTTCTGTATACCTCCTCATGTCCAGCTTCTTCCTGCCCCATGCCAGTGTGTCTCTCTGCCTCCTTCTGTTGTGTGCTCAGTATTTCACTCCCTCTTCCTTCATCCCCTTGGTTCAGCATCTCTTTCCCTTCCCCTTCCTGCTCTCCTTTCCTCAATGCAGGTCCAGCACCTCTGTCCCTTCTCTCCAGCAGCCCCCCTCCCATGGGTCCAGCACCTCTGTGCCTTTCCTCCAGCATCCCATCCGTCATGGGTCCAGCGTCTCTCCCTTCCTCCCTCTCTCCCCCTTCCCTTCAGCCCCACCCATGGGTCCAGCGCCTCTCCCTTCCCTCCAGACAGCCCTCCCTCCCCCCCAAATGGTCCAGCACCTCTCTTCCTTCTCTGTAGTGGCCCCCCCATGGGCCAAGTGTCTTCCTTTCCTTCACACCCCCCCCCCCCCCCCGTGGATCCAGCAGCCACCCTCCTGCACTTCCAGCACCCCCTCCCACATTTACAGTGCTCCCCCCCTTCCCTCACAGATCCAGCACTTTTGTCTTCCTCCCTCCTCCTACTGTGGTAGTTCTCTTATACAGCCAGATGACAGCGATCTTCACAGGCCTGCTCTGGGGCCTTCTCTCGGCCGGGTCGTGTCTTTTGATGCAAGTGTCATTAAATAGGAAGTTGTATCAGAAGGCAGGACCCGGCAAAGAGATGGCCCCGGAGCAGGCCTGAGGAGATCACTGTCGGCTCAGATGGCTGCATAAGGTAGAGCTACTGCAGGAGGAAGGGAGGAACGGAAGGCAAGCACGGAGATGGCGGATGTGGGGGAGTGGTAACTGCAGCTTTTTTGCTCCAACACCTGGCACATGGGCCAATTTTGTTTTCTTTTACCGTGGCTCCCCATCCCTGTGTCATTGTCTATTGAGAAGTAAACATTGTATTTAAGTTGCTTTGATAAACTAACAACAACAATAATAATGATAATACAAAGATGAAAACAAATACCTGCTCTGCCCTAGCAGGTAACACTGCTTCACATTTTGTGCAGTTAAAAATAACCAGAGTAATACAGATCTATATAGGTTCTAAATGAGCATATGAGGAAATAACATTGTACTGAGAGGAAAGGGGATACCTGGAATTGCCTACCATGGTCGCAGCCAAAATGAGATTTGAGCATGTTTGGATAGCTTCAGCGGATTGTTATTTTGCATTTGCTGCAGTCAGAGATGCCAAGCTACCCAGTTCTAGACTGGAGACTCTTTGACCGGTCCTGGTTTGAACTGTCATCCCAAATCAATGTGGGAGTTGTAGTGCCTGTGGAAATCAGTGATGTAATGCACCAGGAAGGGGTGGTCAGAAATCCAGAACTGTTCCAAAATCTCCAGCCTGGAACTGGTTAACTTGGCATCGCTGCATAGTAAGTGTACCTGAGCCAAAGGTCAGTGAAGAAAAAACACTGTGATGAGCTGAGGGGGTTTCCTCTATCCCATGGAAGAGGCAGTCTGGGATATACTGACTTATGGTTGAAGCACAGGCCAAATTAGACCATTGGGAGGATAGCTTTGCATGGCAGTAGCATGCCTCTGAAAGTCACGTGGCATGTGCTGGGAATCAGCTCTACGGATGGAGTACCCTGACTTGAACATAGTGGGGGCTTCTGGTGTTACTAAAAACAGGATGACCTTGAATTGAACTTAATCTGTCAAAAAGGCTCACAAAAAAAGTTCATTCCCTTAATATGATCATATCAATAGATAATGGACCTGTGGTTCACTAATAAATGTATAAAGATGGATAAGGGAAAAAAAGTCTCGTCTGTCACCGGGTCATAGCCTTCCAATCTCTCAAGACCGAATTATTCAATGTAAACTATTGGTGAATGGTATAAACAAAAACCCCCTCCGTTCATATTTTGTTAGATTATTTTGTTAAACACTGCAAAATAGAAGCCACTAAGTAACTCTTGGCTCAGATCCTTTGAGAAAGCGGCAGTGAAACGTGTGTCCGTCGGGACTCACCGAGCCAGAAGGTAAGTGTTGCCTTGCCATTAGCATTATCATTGTTTTTATGCCTATTGTCAGTCATCACCTTAAAAAATCTATAAAAGCTTGACCGTGATGGTTATAAAAATTTAAAACAAAATATGGAAGGAGGGGTTTTTTTGTCAATGATTATACCATTCACCAATAGGTTACATAGAATAATCCGATCTTGAGAAATTGGAAGGCTATGACCCGGTGACAGATGAGACCTTTTCCTCCTAAGCAAACACCCACAGAAGGTGAGCTCTCCACAGGAAAACCAACGGTAGGCAAAACAAACAGTGGATCCAATAAAAGTCCTCTCACAATGAGTTCCTGAACAAGGTCTTTATTAACAGTAGCACAATTGACCCGACACGTGACGTGTTTCGGCCGTAAGGCCTGCGTCAGGGGTCTAGTGTTATCTGAAGAAAAAAATGCCTTGTAGGTCAGATGAAAAAACCCGAAACATAAACAGAAGTAGCAGCAGCACAGGCATCTTTTTGAGACTCTAACACTTCTGGATGCATGTGCTGCTGCTACTTCTGTTTATGTTTCGGGTTTTTTCATCTGACCTACAAGGCATTTTTTCTTCAGATAACACTAGACCCCTGACGCAGGCCTTACGGCCGAAACACGTCATGTGTCGGGTCAATTGTGCTACTGTTAATAAAGACCTTGTTCAGGAAGACACTCATTGTGAGAGGACTTTTATTGGATCCACTGTTTGTTTTGCCTACCTTTTCCTCCTATCCATCTTCATACATTTATTAGTGACCCACAGGTTCGTTATCTATTGATTTGACCTTGAAGTGACACCCTGCCCAATTAAGCCATGGATTGATAAGCTGGCACAAGTACTAACCATTGTTACAATGGGATGATTTTGCAAATAAAGCTTGGCTTTTTCATTTCACTCTCTTGTCCTTGTGTGTGGAGCAGACTAAGATTTGGGAGGGGGAGGGTCATGGACGCCTATATATTATTTGTGGGAACACAGTAGGTGGAGGGTAACCAGGGCCACCATGAGGTCTTTATTTGCCAATGATTTTATCTACTACTAGGAAAAAAGGCCCATTTCTGTCACAAATGAAACGGGCGCTAGCAAGGTTTTCCTCGGAGTGTGTGTGATAGAGAGAGAGTGAATGTGTGAGTGTGTGTGACAGAGAGAGTGAGACTGTGTGCGAGAGTGTGTGTGTGTGTATGAAGATGAGAGTGTGTGCCAGGGGCCCCCTCCCTCCCTCCCAGTTTCAGGGTCCGGCTGCCCCCCCTCCCACCTAGTTCCAGGGTCACTGCCCCCTCTCCCCCACCCCCCTCCCTCCCTCCCAGTTTCAGGGTCCGCCTGGACCCCCTCCAAGTTCCAGGGTCGGCCCTCCCACCCACCTAGTTCCAGGGTTGTTGCCCCCTCCCTCCCTCTCTCCCTGTTCCAGGGTCATTGCCCCCCCCTCTCTCCCTCCCTCCCTGTTCCAGGGTAGTTGCCCCCCTTCTCCCCCCCCCCCTCCAGCCACCCTGCGACGTTTAAGTGAAAAATTAGGGAGCTGTGTAGTGTAATAAAACGCACCTGCAACATTGTGAAGCTGACTCCGTGGCTTCATTGAAGTGAAGGGTTCGTAAGGTTCGTCAGATTCGTCAGTCTATCACCATCTCCCTCGGCCCCGCCCTTGTGCCTCTGATAGGTCCGCCGCCCTCAACGTCAAAACGTGATGACGTCAAGGGCGGCGGACCTATCAGAGGCGCGAGGGCGGGGCCGAGAGAGATGGTGACAGACTGACGAATCTGATGAACCTTACGAACCCTTCACTTCAGTGAAGCCACGGAGTCAGCTTCAGAACGTTGGAGGTGCTTTTTATTATAGTAGAGATGTTACATTAAAACCCCAAAATGTGTGTGCATATATATTTTGCCACACTAGTTTTGTTCACGTCTCTTATTTTCCATTTAAGCATTTCAATTCCAACAATTACCAGAATTTAGAAATACTATTTGGGACAGTGCCCAGTGTTAGTATGTTTACATTTTAGTTATATTCGATATATTGCCATGTCTGAGTGGTTTACAGCCATTAAATAGAGTAAGAAAACAGAAAGTTACATTATTATATTGCAATAAAGAAGAGACATTAAGAGAGAGAAAAAAATGTTCTTCACCAAAGTTGTCCAAGGGCCAAATGGCATCTCATGTCCAAAACGTCAGTCTCCTTTAATGATGAAAAGCATTCCTGAAAAGGAAGTTTTAAGACCCTGCTTAACTTTATTTAGAGATGTCTCTATTCAAATAGTCTGGTAGAGTGTTCCAAACTGCTGGTCTTGTTACACTGAAAATAGATTGTCTAATAAAGGCTAAATGAATATAATCCTACAAGAAGGAACTGTTAACAGCTTTTTATGAGAGGATCTCAATGTCCTGGGCAGAGAATAAAGAAGTAATAAACAAAAGTGAATGACCTTCTCAAGTCATTTTCCAATGTTAATATATCTAAATCTGCAGCAACTTTCCCTGAGCATCAATCACTTGCCACTTAGTCATCCTTATGTTTCCTCCTACTTTAAATTTAAGATTGTTATGATTAGTTTTGGTGTGGCTTTGGACTTATACTAGGCTATAGGGAAGTTTGGTCAAATTAGACTTTGCTTCCTAGCTGTCCAGACCAGGCCTGAGCTGTATTTTAAGAGAATTAAGCTGTCAGCATTATTGATCCAAATTGGTACCAAAGAGCATTGTAACGTGGAGCTGGACTGTTTAAGTGAGATCATGTGACAGAAGAACCATGGGGCAAAGTCAGTAGGGTCGCAATGATCTTGGACAATTATGCCCACCCAAGAAGATGGTCAGCGGGTAGGTCTGCAGAGATTCTCCTTTAATAGACCTATCAGAGAATGGGTTGTGCATGTTTATGTTTATTAAAATACTAGTAAAAAAGGCCCGTTTCTGAGAGCAATGAAACGGGCGCTAGCAAGGTTTTCCTCCCGAACCCCCCCCCTCCCTAACCACCCCTTCGGCGTTGTGAAGCCACTGACCGCCATTGCTCCGCACCTCGTCAACGCACACCATCATCATCTCCTGAGTCGTGAAGCCACTGACGCCATTGCTCCGCCCTCGCTCTGTGATACCATTGCTCCGCCCTCGACATCATCACGTTTGACGCGAGGGCGGGGCCCAGAGACAGTGATTTCGGTGGCTTCACCACCACGAACCCTTCGAACCCGAAGGATGTGCCCGATGGAAGTGACACTGACGTCAGTGTCCTCAGAACGTTGAGGGTGAGTTTTATTATAAAGGATTTGTTTCCAATAACAGGATTAAAGCGGTTTACAATAAGAAAATAACAATCACCAGTCTGAAAGGAATACAACAAGTCACTGAAGAGTGATCAGAAAGAAAATAAAGAGGGGGGAAAAAGAAAGTGAAGTAAAATAAAAGGAAAGGAAAAGGTCAGCTTAAGCTGACTAGGCCTTTGCGTCACAGGACCAACCCCCATGACATAGTCCTTATTAAGCTGTACTAATCATAAACTGCCAAGCTCCATTACTTCCATGTTAACCTATCAACAGCCAATGACCAGGCCATTAATGGCTATGGAGACAAATCCTATATAACATGGGTTTTCCTGGATATTAGCCAGAGTGAGTGATTGAAAGGAGGGAGTAACAGTGGGAGAGTGAGTGAGTTGGAGAACGCCAGCCCCACAGAGGGACTGGAAAGATGTGCCATGGAGAAAGATGTCAAGGATCTCGCCCTGGAAAGCAGTGAGAAATTCCTAGTCAAATTGAGCTGGCATCAGAAATGCTGCTACAGTGAAATTCTGTTTTAAAATCAGACTCTTTTTGGAACAGTACTGGCCTGACAGCAGCTAGCACAGGCTAAGTCCATTCGAGCAAACTGGGTAAGCTGAAGTAAATATGTGGTATTGACTCTGTGTGGAAACATTAACTATAACATCTTATTGAAACACAGAGATTGTAAGTTTCTATATATTTCTTTAATCAGACCTTAATTACAATTGTTAATTAAGTTGTGCACCTATTAATTTGAGTTAAATAAAAGCCATACATTAATTCCCAAGCAAAGTTGTATTCACTGAGCACCTCTCACTTATATAAAGCATAGCAATTAGAAGGCATTCAGGTAATACCTAATAACGTATAAACACAAAATCAAATATTTCCCTTGAATTTACAACAACATTCATTCACTGTACTGAAGCAAAGCTGAGGAGGTGAGAAGCAGGTTCCAAGTTCTTTTGCGTTCCCTCCCTCTCTCAATCAGTTCCATCTTCCTGCTTTTCCTTTTTTTCAGTGTCCGATTCTGTTGGAACCTGTTCCAGCTGATGTGATACCTTCATAGGTATTACTTTCCCTACCTCCTCTCTAGCTCAGCCAATGCAATGACAGATCTTTGGCTGCAAAACATGGGAGCCAATATTCAAATGGATTTATACATTCACCAGCTGCCAGTGAACATGTAAGTCTGCCCTTAGTGTATTTTTAGTCTATATGAATAGTGCCAGGCCAAAAATTTAAGAACACAAGAATAGCCATACTGGGTTGGACCAGTATAGACCATCTAGCCCAGTATCCTGTTTCTAACAGTGGCCAATCCAGGTCACAAGTACCTGACAGAAACCCAATTAGTAGCAACATTCCATGCTACCAATCCTGGGGCAAGCAGTTGCTTCCTCATGTCCATCTCAATAACAGATTATGGACTTTTCCTCCAGTGACTTGTCCAAACCTTTTTTAAACCCAGTATGGTAACCACTGTTACCACATCCTCCTGCAGCGAGTTCCAGAGCTAAACTATTCTTTGAGTGAAAAAAATATTTCCTCCTGTTTGTTTTAAAACTATTTCCACGTAATTTCATTCAGTGTCTCCTGGCCTTTGCATTTTTTGAAAGAGTAAAAAATCAATTCACTTTTATCCATTCTACACCACTCAGGATTTTATAGACCTCAATCATATCCCCCCTCAGCTGTCTCTTTTCCAAGCTGAAGAGCCCTAACCTCTTTAGCCTTTCCTCATACAGGATGAGTTCCATCCCCTTTATCATTTTGGTCGCTCTTCTTTGAACTTTTTCTAATTCTGCTATATCTTTTTAGAGATGAACGCAATACTCAAAGTGAGGTCGCACCATGGAGCAATACAGAGGCATTATAATATTCTTGGCCTTATTTTGCATCCTTTCCTAATAATTCTTAGCATCCTGTTTGCTTTTTTTGGCCGCTGTCACCAGGGCAGAAGATTTATTTATTTATTTATTTATTGTATTTGTACCCCACATTTTCCCACCTTTTTGCAGGCTCAATGTGGCTTACAGAGTATGGAAATGAAAACGTCGTTACATGATTTGAAGACCAAAAAGAAAAAAGAAAAGACAGTCAATCATAGGCTGAGGTGAAAGAGGACTTTTCAGCATATTGTCTACAATGACACCTAGATCTTTTCTTGAGTGCTGACTCCTAAGGTGGATCTTAATATCAGGTATCTATGATTTGGATTATTCTTCCCAATATGCATCACTTTGCATTTGTCCACATTAAATGTTTAAATCTTTTTTATTAATAGTAACAAAGCTTGTACAAATATACAAGGTATCCAACCAATACAAACTGATGGTGCTATAACTCAGATCGTCATACAAATTTTTCATTTTATCCCCCCTACTTCCCCTCTTCCCCTTGACCATCTCTCCTCTTAATTGTGTTAATCTTTTTATTATTGAATAAAGGAACATTGTAATACAAAAACGTAATGTGTGGCTTCTTAGTCCTTTAAACCTTCTTTCACTTTCCCTCTGCCTCCCATCCCTCCCTTCTTCCTTACCCAAGTCCCAAATCCAACCCCCCCCCCCCCCCCCTTTCTTGGAAAAAACTTCTGCGTCTAGCCATGTGTCCATTAAAAGTTCAATATTCTACTTCTAGCTTGGGAGGTCATTGTATCAAGGAATGGGCTCCAGATGTTCTGAAATTGTCGTCCTGCCTGGGCTTTAAAGTCTGTCACTGCCATCCTTTCCATTCGCATTAATGCGATCATGCGGGCTCTCCACTGAGAACTGGTGGGGTAATGTCTGGTAATCCACTCAGATAAAATCACCTGTTTAGCCACTATGATAGACTTGGTCACAAAGGCTGTTAATCCTGCTGGGATGGGATGGACTAATATCAAATGTCCCAATAGTAAGCCTGGATCATACTTCCATCCTGATAACCACATTCCGGAGACACATTGTATTATATCCTTCCAAAATTGGCGTATACCTCTGCAGGACCACAACATATGCCCCAAAGTAGCCCCCGGCTCTTGACACTTAGGGCACTCTCCCCAAGGAGAGAGTCCCATGTGAAATGCCCTTCGGGGGGATATATACAACCTTAACGCCACCTTGTATTGTGTTTCCCAATGCGATACCATCATTGTCTGTTTTCGCATTGCAAGTATATGTGATTTGAGCTGGGACAAGGTAAGGTTCATTGGTATATCTTGTTGCCACATGAGTAATAGCTTCTTGTAATCCAACTCTTCTGCCGTATCACGGATATGTCTATGGTGGAACCTAAGAGGCACCCCCTGCTGTGCTGTCAGTGAGAAAGCCGAGGCCAATTCCTCTTGGACATCCCCAGCCAGGTCCTCCCATGATAAGGATTGTATATAATGTCTTAACTGGAAGTAGTGGAACCTGTCTGAGGGAAGCATTGCAAACTCAGTTTTTAAGACTTGAAAGGATTTTGTCTTACCCTCTGGAGTGATTGCCTGCGTCAGATATTCCAGCCCATTCCGTTTCCAGCGGGCAAAAACTGGATAGAGGAGCCCTGGTTCGAAGGCAGGATTTCCACAGATCGACAGATATGGAGTGGTTTTAGCTGAAAACCTATGTAGTTTACAGATCCATTTCCACACCGCCTTCGCGGATCCCATTATTCCAGATTTCTGCAGTATATATGGGGGTGGAGGTCCTCCAGTATGTAGATAATTAGTGAAATGTAGGCCAGGAAACAATTGTAATTCCATTGATGTATTGGTATAGTCTTGCGTGCCTCTAAACCAGTCGTTCAAATGACGCATTCCACTGGCAATAGTCAAAAATTTTACATTTAATAGACCCAGTCCACCGTACTCTGTAGGAACACATATTGTGGAGAAAGGGAGGCGTGGTTTCTTCCCCTTCCATAAAAAGGATTGTACTATTTTTGTCAGTTTTTGCTCATCCCTCTTTGTTAGGTGGAGTGGTAATGTTTGAAAAGTGTATAGCCATTTGGGAGCGATAACCATGTTAAACAGAGCTATTCTCCCCATCAGGGAGAGTGGCAATACAGTCCAAGCAAGCAATTGTTTGTTTGTGTCCTGCATCAATCGCTGTACATTTTGTTCATAAAGGGTGGTCAAGTTCATAGGGATATTCACCCCCAGGTATTTTATGGAGGTTTGTGCCCATTGCAAGGGAAATGTCCCTTTCCATCCTGTTCGCACCTCTGGGGATGTTGGCAGTGCCACTGATTTGTGCAAGTTTAAACTGAAACCTGAATAGCCCCCATAATCTTCTATTGTCTGGATTAGTGGTCCCAGTGTGTCAGTGGGCTCTCTCAAGACCACTAGCAAGTCGTCTGCATATGCTAAAATTTTTATGTCCTGGCCTGCCAATGTGACCCCCCGGATATCTGAGGCTGAAGAGACTTTCCTTATCAGAGGTTCCAGGGATATCAAGAATAGCAAAGGCGACAGGGGGCAACCCTGTCTTGTACCTCGGTGAATCTGGAATTCAGGTTCTTTAACACCATTTACCACCACCCCTGCTCTCGGTCCGCTATATAGCGCCTGTATTGCTTGCATAAACCAGCCCTCTATGCCCATCTCTGATAATGTTGAAAACATGAAGTCCCATCCTACTTTATCAAAGGCCTTCTCTGCGTCTAAGCTCAAAATCAGTGTAGGCCTTCGGATCTGTTGGCTTGCTGCTAGGGCCATCAGGATTTTTCGTACATTGTGTACCGATTGGCGACCTCTTACAAAGCCCACCTGCTCCTCCCCTATCAGTGATGGCAGGCATTGTGCCAGTCTTTCTGCCAACATTTTTGCTAATATTTTGGTGTCAACGTTGAGCAGTGATATCGGCCTATAAGATTCCACCTTATCCAGAGGTTTCCCTGGCTTCGGTATCAGTGTAATCAATGCCGAGTTGGCATATCTTGGGAAATTTTTTTTGTCCACTACTTCCTGATAGTAATCTAACAACGCTGCTAAAGCTTCTCCCGGTAACAGTTTAAAATATTCCCCGGATAATCCATCTGGACCAGGAGCTGACCATAATTTTAATGTTTTGATCACCCCTAGTAATTCTTGCATTGTTAATGGATTATTTAGACCTTCCACCTGTTCTACAGTTAATCTTGGAAGCCCCATCTTTTTCAAGTAAGTTCTTGTCGCCTGTTCTGTTGAGGGTGGTCCCGCCTGATATAATGCAGTAAAGTATTTTGTAAACGCCTGCCCTATGTCTCTGTTATCAGTGAGAATGTTCCCCTTAGGGTCTTTAATTGCTGTTATCGTCCTTGGGACTTCTGCGTTTTTTATTAAACGTCCTAGCATTTTGCCTGTTCTGTTACCAAACTTCTGTAATTTAAATTTATAGAACAGAGCTGATTTGAGTTCTTTTTCATGCAGTAAGCTATTCAATGCAACCTGGGTGGCCTTTAAAGTTTCTAAGTTACCTACTGTAGGCTGATGTAGGTGGACTCTCTTAGCTTTTTGTAATTGTCGTTCCAACCTTAAAATACCAATGGCCCTTTTTTTATTTTTAATGTGACAATATGCTATGATGGCCCCTCGTAATACTGCTTTAGAAGCGGACCAGAATAGCTCTGGTTGTGAATCTAGATGTACTTGATTATGTTCTAGGTATTGGGCCCAGGTCTTTTGTATATGGGTTCGTAAATGTTGATCTTGGTATAACTGTGCTGGAAATCTCCACCCTCTCCCCCCCCTATCATCCTTTGTGAATGCAAAGTCCACCCACACTAATGAGTGGTCTGTTATCTCCTCAGGCCCAATAGTTGCTGATTTCACTGCATAAAATAGCGAGCGGGCCACCATTACATAATCAATCCGGGCAAATGTCCCGTGCGCTCTTGATCTATGTGTGTAATCTTTATCTCCCGGGTGGTGAATTCTCCATGGGTCTACCAGGTCAAGAGTCCGATTAAACCCCTGAAATTCTTTAGCTCGTGTTCCCCTGTAATGAGAGGTTAGCATATTTGAGCAGTCTTGGCGTGGGTCAATTACTGCGTTAAAGTCACCCACAACTACTAGGTTTCCCCCTCCTTTCTGTAAACATTTCCCAGCTAGAGATTTGAAAAACGTGGCTTCATAGTTATTGGGCCCGTATAAGACCAGTAATGTAAATTCTTTCCCTGGGAGCCACACATTTAATAGAATATATTCTCCTTGGGCCCCTTTTTCTAATATGGTTGCTCTGTATGGGAGCCCCTTTCTAAACAGGACCGCAACTCCTCCTTTTCTACTCTGTGACGAGGCCGCGAATACCTCACCAACCCACAATTTTTGCAGTTTAGAATGTTCTTTATCTGTTAGGCGTGTCTCTTGCAAGCATGCTATATCTGCTTTGTGTCTTTTTAATGCTGTGAGAATCTTGGCCCTCTTGATCGGGGTGCTAATACCTCCTACATTCCATGTTATTATCCTAGTGGTCATAATTCCTGTCTTCCCTGTTCATGGCGGATGTTCTTCTAAATGTTCCCCCTATTCCACCTCTACAATGTGTATCTCCCCAGCTCCAAGATTGGGCGTTAATCCTCATAGTTGCTTTAGGGGTTAGCTCTGCCCATTCCCAATTTGCACTATATCTTCTCGTATGACACATAGCTATTCCCGTGATGTTTATGATTGTCATTCTTATTCCCCCCCCGAGACCCTCCCTCCCTCCCTTCCTCCCCCCCCTTACTACCATCCCTTCAGCCATCTTTCCAGGCACTAACCCGGAATTTAGCAAGAGATCACCTGGGTTACTGAGAGCTTCCCACCCCTTTTATGTGGAAATTGTACTTACTGCCACTATAATGTTCTATTCCTCGCTCCCCCGATGTTACTGATATGTTCTCACTCTTTCTTTATTATGCCTTGTTCTGTTAAACTGGATCTCGCTTTTTCAGGGGACTGGAAAGTTTCCCATCGTCCTTGATTTAGTATTTTTAGAGATGCAGGATATTGGAGAATAAAACGCATTTGTTTTGGGGCCAGCAATGAGCATATAGGGTGATATTTCCGTCGTTGTTCCTGGACTCCCGCTGAATAATCTTGGAACATTAACACTGGCCGTCCGTCGTGTTTTAGTTCCCCTCTGCGTATCTTGAATCCATTTAAGATTTCTATTTTTTGACGGTAGTTCAGCAGGCGCATTATTATCACCCGTGGTCTAGTTTGATTTTCTCTGGGGCGTCCCACGCGGTGTGCCCGTTCTATGATTAGTGGACCCATAGAATCTGACAAGGCCAGCTCTTTCGCCAGCCACGTGGCTAGCCACTCCGACAGGTTTTTATCTGGGATGTTCTCAGAGAGGCCTACAATCCGAAGATTGTTCCTTCGTGAGCGATTCTCAAGGTCCTCGAGCTTTTCCATGTGTTCTTGGAGTTGTTGCTTAACGTCTCGGAGGTCTGTATTATAGCCGTGAGAATCGTCTTCGAGAGCCGAGACACGAGTTTCAAGATCTTCCGTGCGGGTCTCTAGTCCTTCTAGTTTTGTATGGATTGCGTCCAACTTTTGATCCATCGCGTCCCACCTCGGCTGCCAGGCCTTCGCCACTGCCAACGTGATTTGTTCTAATTGAGAGCTTGTAAAAATTTGATCTACCTGTTCTGGGGCCGCCGCCATCTTGGAATCGGGGGTAAGCGTTTTGGTCTTTTCTTTATCTTTTTTCCCCGCACGTAGTGCCATTCCAGCTGGGGATTTAGTAACAAATCTGTCCATGCAAGATTGTAAGACCACCCGATCAGTTTTTCAATCAATTGCGGCGCTGGTTATTATTAGATGGGGCGGGAGCTCTCGAGCCGAGGCGAAACACGACCGCTCAGCTCATCGCACCACGTGATCTCCTTGTCCACATTAAATTTCATCTGCCATTTGGATGCCCAGTCTTCCAGTTTCATAAGGTCTTCCTGCAATTTTTCACAATCTGTATGTGTTTTGACAACTTTGAATAGTTTTGTGTCATCTGCAAATGTAATCACCTCACTTGTCATTCTGATTTCCAGATCATTTATAAATATATTAAATAGCACTGGTCCCTGTACAGATCCCTGTGGCACTCCACTATTCACCCTCCTCCACTGAGAAAAATGGCCATTAAACCGACCTTCCCTTTTCTGTCCAATAACCAATTCCTAATTCACAGAAGGACATTGCCTCCTATCCCATGACTTTTTCATTTTCTCAGGAGTCTCTCCTGAGGAACTTTGTCAAACCAGTCCAAAAATATCCATATTGTAGGACTGGATTCAGTAAATGGTGCCCAAATTTGGTAACCCCCCAAAAAATTCCACGCGGAACGCTATTCTATTAACAGCACTGTGAATTAGGTACCGTTTATAGAATAGCATGTAGCACCGGGATCCACACCCAACTTTGGATGTGAAGATTTATACCAACTGAAACCTGGTGTAAATCCTGTCACATAAGGTGAGTACAGATCCCCTGAATTCTTTAATACTGCATGCACCTTTAGTGAACACCCCAACCTGCTCATGCCCTTCCCATGGCCATGCCCCTTTTTCAGTTGCACAATAAAAGATTTGTTAGCACCCAATTATTGCTAGTTATTGGCTTGTACTGAAAATGTATGCACATATTGGGCATGCAATTTTGGACATCATATAGAGAATCCAGGGGATAGTGAAGGGCTGCAGGGAGGGCAAAGTGGCTGAATGATCTTGATAGTGGCTGAATAGCAGACCTGAACTAAAGAGAGAATGGTGGGAGCTACTGAATTAATTTCAGCACCAATGTTTAAATTAAGCAGCTTGCGGCCACTGAATATCGGTCCGTAGATTGTAATTTTCTCTGGAATGTGGTACAGCTGTGCATTTGCTTCATAAGAACGTAAGGAAGGTCGTGCTGGGTCAGACCAAGGTCCATCAAGCCCAGCATCCTGTCTCCAACACTGGCCAGGATTAATCTGCCAAGTGTCCTTCTCAAGCAATGCTGAGAATCATCTCTCCCTACTGGACAGTATATAACTGTGGATTTCAATAAGGGCATACTGGCCCTCTTGAAACTG
The DNA here is from genome assembly GCF_901765095.1 of Microcaecilia unicolor. Lineage (NCBI taxonomy): Eukaryota > Metazoa > Chordata > Amphibia > Gymnophiona > Siphonopidae > Microcaecilia > Microcaecilia unicolor. Next base: position 181,097,393 of record NC_044039.1, on the reverse strand, counting down.
GAAATTGCCATCTGCTGTACTGGCACTTTGGAACAGAGCTCTGTGGAGATGGAACTATCAATAACCTAAAGTTCAGCAACACAGTGCTGTCACTTGTCATTTAGCTTTCAATATCCTAAAAAACATCAAAGATAACTTTTAATTGCCAAACAGCATACCCATAATCTGAAGGTCACAGAACCTCTACTTAACTAGATGCCAACATATAAGCACCTTAACAATGTGACTTCCTGTATAGATTAATTTAGTGAAGCAGCAAAAATTAAATCTTTGGCCAAAACCAAAGTGGTCCAGTTTAACTTTCTATTAATCTGTTTTGATATACAAGTAGTATTTATTGTTTGTTTTTTCTAAATTAATATTTTGCTTCAGTCTTTTCTGAGGAGGATGTAAGGAAGCCACCTATGCCAGAAAAGGTGCTTAAGGGTATTTATGGACGAAGTGAAAGAAATCATGGTGCACTTGGAAGATGTAATAGGCTAAACTGACAAGCTGAAGGGCAGCAAATCACCTGGACTGGATGGTATACACCCCAAAGTACTGAAAGAGTTCAAAAATGAATTTTCAGGTCTACTATTGGTGATCTGTAACCTGTCATTAAAATTGTCCAGTGTACATGAAGATTGGAGTGGCTAATGTAATGCCAATTTTTTAAAATGGGTTCTAGTGGTGATCTGGGAAACTACAGACTGGTAAGCTTGACATCAGTGCTGGGCAAAATGGTAGAAACTTTTATAAAGAACAAATTTACAGAACACATAGACAAACATGGTTTAGTTTAACAGAACAGAGTTAATCAACATGGATTCAGGCAAGGGAAGTCTTGCCCCACTAATTTGCTACTTTTTTTTAAGACACGAATAAACATGTGGATAAAGAGGAGCTGGTTGATGTAGTGTATCTGGATTTTTGGAAAGTCTTTGACAAAGTTTCTCATGAGAGAATCTGGAGAAAATTAAAAAGCTATGGGATAAGAGGCAATGTTTTGTTGTGGATTGAGAACTGGTTAAAAGATAGAAAACAGAGAGTAGAGTTAAATGGCCAAGTCTCTCAGTGGAAAAAGGTGAACAGTGAAATGCCATGAGGATCCGTACGGGGATAAGTGCTTTTTAAGATATTTATAAATGATCTAGAAATGGGGACGATGAGTGGGGTGATCAAATTTGCAGATGACACAAAACTATTCAAAGTTGTGAAATCCCATGTGGACTGCATGAAATTGCAGGAGGACCTTGGGAGGCTGGAAGACTGGGTTTCCAAATGGCAGATGAAATGTAATGTGGACAAGTGCAAAATGATGCACATTGGGAAGAATAACCCAAATTATAGCTGCAGTTACAGTTATTCATTTATAGCCCGCTAATACCAATAAAATAGTTCAAAGCGAGTTACAACAAAGATACTAGAGTACACAAGACAAATTCTAGGATGTAACAATGATTAAACAAAATTATCCTATCAAAAATAATAACCTAACAATATAAATCATACTATAGTTATTTCCTGAATAGATGTTTATGAAACAACTTAAAGTAGGTGACAAAAAGGCCATAAAATAGCAGACTGATAGGAAAACAAGTTTGTAAACAATTTCTGTTGAAATAATTCTTTGAGGACTGGGAAAAGAAAACAAAAATAAATGTTGAAAGTTATAATGTACAGCTGACTTTATTTGTACTTGTATCCCACAATTATCCAAAAACAGTTTCGGTTCAATGTAGCTTAGATTTAACAGTTCTTAGAGATTACATTGATTCAATTCCAGTTACAAGTTCATATGATGCTATGTTTTATAGTGGTTGACAAGATAACTATTAGTGCGTATGGAATAGTCATTGGGTTTCTTGAAAATATGTTTTAGTTAATTTCTTAATTAAAAAGGTGCGTTACAGTTAGAGGTTGTGTTGTGTATTGTTGTTCCAGACTGATTAGGTCAGGTCTTTTCTGAACGAGGTAGTTCATGATGCTTCTTATGACTATGGGAATTGAGTTCCACCATTTTGAGCCCTATATAGAATTACCCCTCTAATGTAGCTGGGTTTAAAAAAGGTTTGGCCAAATTCCTGGAGGAAAAGTTCATGAACCGTAATTAGCGTATCCTTGGGATTAATTGTAATTTATTATGTTTTTGTGTTTTGTTAATTCAATTTTATGTAGGTATGCTTGTACTCCACCCTGGATATGGACAGACTAGAAATAATAAATTAAAATACCCAGTATACCTGCACCCAACTCACCTTGAGCTACTACTGAAAAAGGTGTGAGCAAAATCCATAAATAAATTCAATTCAATGAAGTAGCATGGAATCTGGCCACTTTCGAGATTCTGTCGGGTACTTGCGACCTGGACTGGCCACTGTTGGAAACAGGATACTGAGCTAGATGGACTCTTGGTCTGACACAGTAGGGGAATTGGTATGTTTATTTATTGATTGATTGATTGATTGATTGATTGAAAATTTTCATAACTTTACAAGCATTATACTTGCTACAAGAAATACAGATACAAGTGATACATACCATTCAGGTGGAAACATAATTAAAGAAAAGCATTATTATTTCACCATATCTTCCTTTGACCACAAATAAAGGAGGAAGGAGTCCAAATAGTTCAGGGGAACATAAAAAAAAGAAAAGCATAAGGAAAAGCCTAGCCCTAAATACCACCATTCACAATACTTTATGCTGGTTTTATCATTTGACAAGCTTTTTCATATTTATAAATTCTCTCAATTGTGTTGGTACAAAAAACACATACTTTGTATTTAGATATTTTATAACGCACTTGCAAGGATAAGCAAGTAAAAAAGTTGCCTCTAAAGACCTGGTTTCCTCTCTCATTTCCAGAAACTGTTTTCTTCTTTCTTGAGTGATTTTAGTCACGTCAGGAAATATCCACAATTTCTGTCCACAAAATTGTTGCTGTGTATTTTTAAAATAAAGTTTTAATATAGCGTCAAAGTCTTGCTCAAATACGAAGGATACAAGGAGGGTAGCTCTAGTTGTCACCTCGGACAAAGAGTCCTCCAATATCTGTGAAATATCATTCAGTTCCTCAGCTTCCTCCAAAACACCTTCTCGATCTTTCTTTGTAGGTGGAATATTTTGAGCTGAAAATTTTAAATTCTCCACAAGAAACTTTTTGAACAAATCATATGGTAACATTCCTATTGGTTTAGGGAATTAAGAATTTGCATATTCAATCACCTATTATAGTTTTCTATTTGTTCAATTCTTTGACGCATAGACATATTATCTTTCATCACTGCGGTGAATTTTTCTTTAATATTCACAGCTTCTTCCTGAGAGCGTTTTTCCTGATCTTTTAAGTCTTGCTTCAGCTTATCCATAGATTGGGATAGCTGGCCTACAGTATTTGCGAGTTTTTTTTGTCTCTTGAGTAGAATTTATTATTAAGTCTTGCATTTTTTGCATTGACTGCCAAAGCATGTCAAGCGTTACCACTCTTGGCGGGGTCTCCCGCGTCAGTTTACCTTCAACAGCCGACTCCAACTCCAGGAGGGGGCCCTCTCCGCTGGCCACACTGCCTCCGACTTCCGGAGCTTGTAGTTCAGCAACCCCTTCCTGAATCGCGGCTGGACAGAGTGGAGTACCAACAACCGGGGGAGACAAAGAGATCTCAACTTCCAGCAATGTCTGAGCCCCTGCACTGGCGTCAAGCGGATTTCCTCCTCCCGAATCACCTGGTGGACGCCGAATTGCAAATCCGTCCAGAGTTCGCTGCATTGGAGAGGACGTAAGAGCCTGAGAAGGTAAGGCTCTCACCGTTCCTTTTCGCTTATGGGGCATTTTTAGGAAAATCAAGTTTAGCCACGAATTTACTCTGAGCAAGTTTGCAGCGTTCAGCGTGTCGGCGCCATCTTGACTCCCCCCCCCCCCCCCCCCCCCCACGGTATGTTTTTATAATTCCTCTTACTCACCCCAGTGGCAAGGAAAAATGCTTAACTAACAGCGGAAGGACAGCCAGGTGGAGGCTGGAAGCTGTTTATCATGTATGGTCTGTATAAAAAAAAATTTTTTTTAACTCTCTCATACACTCCACTCCTTGTTTTCTTAAATGAACTCTTAAGATACCTGGTACTTATAGTGAAAAACTGCTCCTTCCTCACACACCGATGATCAGAAGCAAACGCAGGTGCTAGAGGCTGTTAGTGCCTGTGTTTGCTACCACCTCATGATCAGAGCCCCCGAGCATGTGAAACAACGCGCTCACGGGCTCTGAACGCTACTAGCTTGCAAATGCACGCTAAACCTATTCATCCCCAATGATCAGCGACCAGCACGCCAAAGATTGGCACGCTGGCTGTGGCAAACCCTACGCCAGCTCAGAGCTGGTGTTAGGGTTTGCAGATCATTGGGGAGGAATGGTGAGCCCTGTCCAGCATGCATTTGCATGCTAGCTGGCCCCCATTCCCCCCAATGCAGCAACTCCCCCCCTGGAACTGACAACCCCCCATTTTTATTGCGTGCATATATTTGCATGTCATTATCTCTGATCATGGGTCCAATAACACCCTGCGCTGTTCCAGCGCTATTTTTAGAGCACTGTTTGGAACGGCGCAGGGCTTTTGATCATCTGCTAGTCAGTTAATCACACTTCAGATCTTCCGATTACGGCCTTGCCATTTTAACTTGGCGCCTCTGATTTGTTTTTGATGCGTGTTGTCTGCCTGTCTTGACTAGAATGTAAACTGCAAGGGGCAGGAACTCTCTCTTTGTGTCTGTAAAGTGCTCTGTATGCCACAATAATAAATTAATAAGTTCTTTTAAACTTGGTTGCTACCGTGTCTCCTGTGTATTAGCCAGTTAGCACACCCGTATGTTTGCTGATGAATGAAAAGCTGCCAGTGCCGTAAGCAGAATCTGCTTCAAAAGTTACGTGCTGTTGCTTCGTCTGTGGCAGCTGCATCTCTAATTTTATCATCTGCTGTTCCATTTCAGCCAAGCAATGATGCCACAAATTAGATCAGCCCTAAGCTCTTACGTCTCTGTGCCTAGAGAGGCTGTGTCACCTTTTTTCTTTTAAATCTAGGGATGGACGGTACATTTCTAACCTGTACATCGTGGCTGGAAAGGGCTCAGGTGTTTAGCCCTTTCTGGGCTCATGAACAATCCAAAACAAAGGTTATGGAAATCCAATTTCCTTCTGCAAGAGATGTTTCTGCCCTTACCTGGCATCACTTGCTCCCTAATAAATCATTTCATAATAAATACTTGCCCCTCTTCCCAGCAGCATCCTGGATTCTGATGCACTGGCTAATGTTGAGCACAGGACAATGATTAAACTATGCCTACCAATTACAGTAAAAATGTCTCTTAAAATGTACATGTAAGAACAACATTCATAGGAAAAGAATCTTAAGAGGAAGAAGAAAGCTGCTTCTTTTTTTTTTTTTTTTACTCACTTCTTTTCTTTGCTACCTTTTGAAGAATTTCTGGGTAGCCCAAAATCTCAGGTACCACTAAGCTCCTACATGCTGCACTCTAGAGGTGATACAGATTGCAGCTTTGCAAGTGGCTGAAATGTACCAAACAGTTTCTGTGCCACCTCTAATAAAATCAGGCGGGGAGGAGGACCAAGTGGCAAGGTGGAGATGGAGGCTTTTCATTTTGTTTTTTTTATAAGACCTGTTTCCTAGTCTTTTGTCCACACTCCACAGTGTTTGGACTGCTTGGACATAGGAGTCTGAGGAAGCAGTGGTGTGGTAAGTATACCTGACACATGGAGCCTGGCTAAAATGCAGTATTTAAGAACAACATTTGACGTAAAGCGTACAGAGTTCTATTTTTTGCAATAGATTTTACATTTAATGCATATCAAATTGCACATCTAGTCCAAGGCAGGGGCTATCAACTTTAAACCAAACCTAACAACCTAGTAGGAACATCAGAATTCACAGCATGCCCACTCACCTCCCCCCAAATACAGATGACTTAAAAGAAAGAAAAGACTGACACGAAATCTGACTTCTAAATCATTGCATGTATTTGTCTCTTTAATAAACTAAAGCAAGATATTTTGGCTGCTTTTCCCTTGTGCATGCACAGATGTATTAATTGTTTGAAGTTCTTGATTGATCTTACCTTCATTCTCTTTCATCGTCATTCCTGCAAGCATCCCTTCTTCGAGTGAGCAGCTCTGCTCTGCAGCTGGCCTCCTGTAAGAAAGCGCCTTTGCTTCTGAAGGCAGGTCCTGGAGAGCTTGCAGGCAGCTATAGCTCCGCCCCCTCAGGCAGATCTCAGTGGTTGACTGCATTGAATCTATGGCAACTGGTACACTGAGAACTCTATAGACCTGTAAGTAAGTTCCTATAATGCACTCACTGTAGCACCAAAATGGGCAGTAATTTGGGAAGGGATGGGGGAGTTGCCAAGTTGTTGGGGGAAAACAATAGATGGCCAGGGGTACTCTCTTTCTTTGGAAAAGATGCTTGGAACTTCCTGCTACAGGTAATGTGTCATTTGATTTAAGAGACTGAAGCCTTAATTCTGTGCCAAAGAGATTCAATTTCAAATTAACCCCCCCCCCCCCCCACCTTATCTCTTTCTTCTCCAAAGCACATCAGTTTTAAAACAAAAAGGCAACACCTCCAGAGTTGTTTCTAATAAGAAAATATAAGGCAACAAAAAAACAAAGTGAAAATACCGGGATAAAGGAACCCATGTGTTAGCCTTGCTAGCAGTGTGTCGCTGGCAAAGTTCAGATGAATGTATCATGTGGGTTCAGGATTGCCTATAGGCCTGCTGGTATTTTTCTCATTCTATATTTTATTTATTTATTGGGATTTATTAACTGCTTTTGTGAACAGATTCATCCAAGGTGGTTTACAGCAGGTCCAATTTAACATAAAACTTACAATTTTGTCAACAACATAACTATAGTAAAATGACCAAATATAAACATAAACACAATAGTGATTTTACCAAACTGCGGCAAAAGGACCCCTGGGGTGGCAAGGGGCCAGCGCAGAGGAAGCAGTCGCAGCAGCATACAGCCCTGGCAGCACGCGGATCAGCTGCAGTCAGATAAGCAGCAGAAGAACTCTGTGCCAGAAAGATGATGACTGGAGCGGAGGGCAGCAGCGTAGCGGCAGGACGACCCGGTGCCGTGCAGCTTTCCTGTTCAGGTAGACTGCGGCGCTGCCCGAAGGGGAGGGAGGGCCCGAGGGAAAGAAGGCCTGCAGCATGCACCATTGCTGGGTGGGCCTGAGGCCAAAGTGGGTGGGCCCCGGGCCACCCAGGCCCACCCGTGGCTACGCCCCTGCCCCAAACCTGCTTGAAGTTGAAAGAGGGACAATCTTCAAGCAATCTTTGGGGCCCCCTCCCTAGCATCTGCCCTGGGCCTCATCGTGTCTAACACCAGCCCTGGTGGTACTGATGCCTTTAACAGAGTACTTCTTTAAAAAGTCCCACGGGCACATGGTAGGCACTTTGGTGAAATTCATTAAATATAAATTTAGATGTTTAGCCTGATTTTCCAAAATTTCTGCTTCTTGTGTAAGAAGATTCTTGCCTTTAACTAAACGAGCTCAAGACTTGAATCTTGTCCACACTTCTCCAAGGGGCCCTTTTACTAAGCTGCAGTAAGTGGTAAGGTGCATTCACATCATTCAAGGTTGCCCCGGGGCTAGGGCTGGTGTTAGGGGAGGGCAACCAGGGCAATTGTACTGGGCCTTCTTGTCACAGAGGGCCCCAAATGTGCCTGAAGTTGAAAGAGGGACAGCCTTCAAGCAAGCTTTGGGGCCCTCTCCCTATTGTCTTCCCTAGGCCCCATCATGGCTAACACTGACCTTGTTTAGGGAAGTCAATGCTGCTCTCTCACAGTGTTGCAGGAATGGATGCATGAATTTGTGATACTTCAGGAGTCAGACAGCACACACCAGAATGAGAAAGTAATCTTCTTTATTTGCCAGCAAACAAAGCAGGACATCAGCATTAAGTCTCTTCTTCTCTTTGTGTCTTTCTCTCAGCTCTCTGTGTCTTTGTCTCAGCTGCTTCTCTTCTTATGCTGTCTTCTCCTTCTTCTGTCTGTTCCTTCTGTCCTTCTCTTTCTTCTGAGCTCCTTCTGACGTAAACTGCTTCTGCTCCTACTTAAATACTGTTCTAAGCCCCCTCCTAGCCTGGCCCCCCCCTTACTCTCCAATTGGTTAAGGAATAGATTGGTCACTTTGCCTCAACCAATCATTACTTTTGAAATATCAGTTACATAGGTTTGGTATTCCTCAAACTGACCTCTAACCTGGGGCCCCTTAAGCCAGACATTTGGTCTCCAGAACTCTTATATTTTCCTTATGATTAATGTCTCATCTATAGCTTAAACTGGGTTCCCTTAGAGACCAAGAGGCCCTAGTGAGATTGGTTATTCTCATATTCCTAGTCTGGTTCATACTAACTGCTAACTAAACTCTGGCATTCATTAAAGAGGTCAAAAGTCAGTCTTACTTAATAGCATACGGCTATGGTCTGTTATTACTTTCAGGAGGCCAGTCCTACACTTAGCTATAATTAATCAAGACTTTTCCTGACCTTTTTCACCTATCAGCTTATACATTGAACCAGCCAGAACTATGGCTAAGTCAAACCACATGTTGGCCTCTTCACTACAGTCTTTGCTTAGAAACATCAGACAAAGAATTGATACAGAATTTAAAAAGGTTTCCTACCTATTAACTACACAGAATACACAGAATCAGTATTTCTTATAAGACATATTCTAAATACTTATAATGGTCTATATATCTAAGCTATCTTCTTATAACAAAATCTACATATCAAGAACTTCTGAAATAGTATTTCAGCTTTAAACTACAGTATGCCTAACAGTATACAAATGTTGAGCTAGCATTCATTATTCACAAGGGTGAAAGAAATTCCTTTCTCTGACCTTTTTAACCTTTGGCTCAGCCAAGCCAGACATTGAGATAATATGAACCATCTGGCATACCTTCACTTTAGTTGCAAAGTAAAAAGTTAGAATTCTAACTTCAAGCTTTTAATATCATTTCTCAGAGTTAACACTTTCTTTGCCCACTGCCTCATTCCCCCCTTTGAGACTAAAATCAGCTTATGCAGAGATAAGTCTCACAACTCAAACTCTGGAGATTATAGTGATCCTAACTGGGAATAGACTTATGAACCACCATTACCCTACTTGTTAAGGTCCGACGGCATACTGCCGAAGCACATGAGGCCAGGAAACAAAACAACAACCCTGCTAAAACTAAGACTATTAGGGAAATGAACAAGGGACGTATCCAGGAGGTCAATGACCACCACCAGGAGGTAAGGTCTAATCCTCCTCGGTAATCCTCCACATTAAGGCTAGCCAACTGTAGGACTTTATCCATGGCATGCCTAACTACATGCGTCCTATTTATGACAATAGTACAGCACTCTGAAGAATTTAACACTGTGCAGAGACCACCCTGGGCTGCAAAGAGGTAGTCAAGACCCATACGGTTATACCGAGAAACTATACTTAATTCATTAATTTGATCCTGCAATGCATTGACTACCACGTTCAGCTCATGAACTAAAACATGGAGTAGGGACTGAAGTCTCCGGGTAGCCATACCTAGTTCAGTAATACCCGCTACCGGGCCTCCAATTGGAATCCAGGCCGTGGCAGAAAGGGCTACAAGTCTCTTTTTAGTCAGAGGATAAGTAGAATTAATATACTGGAGGGCTAATTCAATCGCCTCATCCTCTGTGGCAACGGAGGAGGGTAAGGACAAAGCCTCTCGCTTAGAGCGGTGCGGGGATAGTGGCTTAAGAGGAATAACTTTAGGAAAATAATTCAAGGTTACCAATACACAAAAATCATATGTGGAGGGAAGAATCATGTGGAGGACATTATCACAGAGCCAGTAATGACCAAGAAGAGGGTGAGGAAAGTTCCCAATAAATGTTGGCTCAGGCTGGACAGGGTACTTAGGGTGCCCATAATGCGAGCCCCTATCCCAGGGGGAACGAAGACGAAATGGAGACTTTGCACACCATAGGCGCCAATCCCCAATTGTGACAGGCTGCTCATTTGTTAGTAACTCTTCATACCCCGGGGACTTATGAAAGTAGAAAATAAGCTTGGACACTATAGTCTTCTCAGTGGTACGCTTAGGAGCCAGATAATCACCTGGGTCATAATCTACAGGTATGGTAGCAGGGCACATAGGAGTACCTGGAGAAACTACCCACACAGATTCTCCTTTTTCTGGGAGAACATTAGTATAGTTACAGGGAATGGGAAGAACAGTTGAGATGTTTCTTGTTAAACAAAACACTCCAGAGGCTGGATAGGGAGACGTAAAAACTGGCCTTAGAGAAGAGTCAGAGGGGGAAGTAGCATTATAAAAGGACCACCAAGTATAATCCTGGCTCCAAGGACCTGAACTCGAAAAATAGGGAGGTATAAGAGCTGGGAGCTGCACAGGGACAGGTACAGCTGGGACATCTGTGGTATAAGGAGAAAATCGGGAACACACAATACAAGGGGAAGTAATCTTTGCCTGGCTAATTAGTTCCTGGACAGAGTGTAACCAAAGGTTGGAGCGAGTTGGGGTATTAGGAACAAGGAGGCAAGGAGTAGAAAACAACAAAAGCATCCAAACTACTAACATTTTCTTTCTTCCTAATCTAAAACAAATACAGCAAACTAATTAAGCAATAATATTTCAACAGTCTGTGCTAATCACAGATTACTCTCATATAGTGTTCTCAGTCTTTGAGTTCTTATACCAGTTGGGATAGACCCTCAACTGACAAGGATCAAGCTCTCAAATTCCAAGAAAGCCAGAATCAGGGCAAGAAAGAGTCTCAGTGTGAAGCCGAAGTTCAGCAGCTCCTGCAGCATGCAGTTGACCCTTCTTTTCAGCTAGTAGATTCTTTGGTTCGGGTCAAGCGCAACTTCAATGGCTCCGCTGGATCACTTTCTGCTCTCCACTGTCTAGGCTCCGTCTGATCCGTGCTGGGCTCAGTCTGGTCAGCAGACTTAATTCGAGACCAATGGACCCATGGAGTAATCCCTGCGACCTTCACAGCTGCAGGGGTAGAAAGCAAAACAGTAAAAGGTCCTTTCCACCGGGGCCCCAAAGGCTGGAGCTTCCAATCTTTCACCCAAACTCTATCCCCTGGCAGGAAGGAATGTACCTGAGCCTGGAAGGGGACAGGGTTTATTTCTCTCACATAAGACTGAAGCTCAGAAATTATCTTACCCAGGAGGGCTACCTGCTCCTGCACCTGGGCAGACCCTAAAATCCCTATGTCTCCCTTAATTCCCTGTAAAATGGCTGGGGGCTTCCCATACACAATTTCAAAGGGAGAGAGGGCTGTTCCTTTAGTTGGGGTGCATCGGAGGCGGAAGAGGGCTAGTGGCAATGCCTGTGGCCATTTCAATTGGGTTTCCTGACAAATCTTTGCTAGGCTATTTTTCAAGGTTCTGTTTGCTCGCTCAACCTGCCCTGAACTCTGGGGACGGTAGGCACAATGCAATTTCCAGGTAATGCGCAATGCGCGGGACAGGGCCTGAAGTGTAGCTTCAACAAAGGCGGGACCATTATCTGAACCTATGGCAAGGGGCAGTCCATACCTGGGGATGACATCCCTAAGGAGGGCTCGAGCTACTTCTGTGGCTTTCTCAGTGACTGTAGGATATGCTTCCACCCACCCAGAAAAGGTACAGACCATGACCAAGAGGTATCGGAGCCTACCGCTCCTGGGCATTTCTGTGAAGTCTATAACTAGGGACTCAAAGGGTGTTAGTCCTCTAGACTGAACTCCTGGTGGAATACGGGGTCCCTGACGAGCATTATTCTGGGCACAGAGAGTACATCGGGCAGAGGCAGTGGCAACCAGACTATCCAATCCTTCCAGCACCACTACTCGATTGAGTAGACGGGCTAGTGCTGTTTTCCCTAAGTGTGATAGGTCATGAGCTTGAGACACTACAGGCCAAGCTAGGTGGCGTGGCACCAGAACTCTGGTATCAGGGAGATGTAACCAGCCATCAGGTCTCCTTACTGCACCTTCTTCTTGAGCCCATTTCTCTTCCGTTTGGGTATACATAGGTGTCCATTCTTGCAATCGGATTTGGAACAGGGGAGTCACAGTACTTGCTGGGGGTCCTCGAGCAGCTTCCTTGGCCACCCGATCAGCATGGCGGTTCCCTCGGGCCACTGGAGTATCTACCCTTTGGTGTCCCCTGCAATGAATGACAGCTACCTTCTTAGGGGCCCACACAGCCTCTAGCAGCTGAAGTATTTCAGGTCCATACTTAACAGGTTGGCCTGCAGCATTTATGAGTCCCTTTTCCTTATACAAAGCTCCATGAGCATGTAGGGTTGTGAAGGCATACTTAGAATCAGTATAAATGTTGGTTACCAGTCCTGCTGCTAACTCCAGAGCTCGTATGAGGGCCACAAGTTCTGCTTTCTGGGCTGAAGTTCCTTGGGGCAGGGCTCTTGCTTCTATCACCTTGTCCTCTGTCACCACAGCATAGCCTGCCAGTCGCTTGGAGTTCTCCACATAACTGCTTCCATCTGTGAAATAAATTACATCTGGGTCCCTCCAAGGAACATCTTTAAGATCTGGTCGACTGGAGTACACTTCATCCATGGTTTGGATACAGTCATGATCCGGAGGTCCCTCAGATGCTGGCAAAAGAGTGGCGGGATTGAATGTAGCCACTGTTTCCAGGTGTATCCGTGGATTCTCACACAAGCTGGCTTGGTACTTAACCATACGGTTATTTGTAAACCAGTGGTTGCCCTTATACTCCATGAGGGTAAGAACTGCATGGGGGACTTTAACAACCAGTTCTTGCCCCAAGGTCAACTTATCAGCTTCCTGGACCAGTAAGGCTGTTGCTGCAATGGCCCTCATGCAGGCTGGCCATCCTTTAGCCACTCCATCCAGCTGTTTAGACAGGTATGCAACAGGCCTCTGCCAGGATCCCATCATCTGGGTCAGCACACCCAGAGCAACCCCCTGTCGCTCATGGACATACAGTGAGAAAGGTTTCTCCACATCAGGAAGGCCTAACGCAGGGGCTTGGAGTAGGGCTTTCTTTATGGCAATGAAGGATTGTTGAGCAGTAGGTCCCCATTCAAATGGTTCCTTTTCACCCCCCTTTGTGGCTTGGTAAAGGGGTTTCGCCATCAATGCAAAATTTGGAATCCAAATTCTGCAGAATCCAGCTGCTCCCAGGAATTCCCTAACTTCTCTTCTGGACTTGGGTTGGGGAATTGCAGCTACCGCTTGCTTCCTACTAGCATCCAGTCTCCGACTTCCCTGGGAAATACAGAAGCCCAGATACTTCACTTCTGACTGACAGAGTTGGGCCTTTGAGCGTGAGACCTTATAGCCTGCATCCAAGAGTAGCTCCAGCAATTCTCTAGTAGCCTCAAAACACTCTTCCTGGGTCACTGCTGCAATCAGGAGGTCATCTACATACTGGAGTAAAACTCGCCTGGAAGGCTCAGATTTAAAAGTCTTAAGGTCTTGCCCTAGGGCTGTCCCAAAAATAGTGGGGGAATTCTTGAACCCCTGTGGCAGGCGGGTCCATGTATACTGAAGCTTCCTTCCTGTTACTGGGTTTTCCCATTGAAAGGCAAAAAGCAATTGACTGGCTGGGGCCACCCGAATACAAAAGAAGGCATCTTTTAGGTCTAGTGTCGTGAAATGGGTAGCTCCAGAAGGTATCAATCCTAGCAGGACATATGGATTAGGCACTACAGGGTGTAATGAGATAGTGGATTTGTTGACCACTCGTAAGTCTTGGACTGGCCGGTAGTCCTCAGTCCCTGGCTTCTGAACTGGCAATAGTGACGTATTCCATGGAGACTGACAAGGACGAATAATTCCATGGGATAACAGACGATTCAAATGTGCTTGAATCCCTTCCAGAGCCTTTCTGGGAATTGGGTATTGGCGAAGATGGATTGGCCGGGCATTTGGAAGTAAGTCTACATGGACAGGAGGAATATTTCGGGCCAACCCTGGGGGATTATCTTCTGCCCATACCCCTCTGACCTGAAAGCTATCTGCCAGGGGTAGGTCAACTTGGCCCTGCGACTGATGCAGCCGCCATTCTTCTTCAAGAGGGCAGCAGAAACTCAATATACCCTTAGGGCTGGATATCGGGGGCCGAAAGGAGACTGAAGTCTGGCCATCAGAATCAAAGGAAATTTGGGCCCTAAGCTTGGACAGCAGGTCTCGGCCTAACAAAGGGATTGGACAGTCTGGCATATACAAGAATTCATGAGTGACTATGTGTGAGCCTAATTGGCATCTACGGGTTGTCAGGAAGGGCCTCCGGTTCTGCACCCCCGTGGCACCCACCACTCGGACAGTTTTTCCAGACACAGGCGCTAATCGCTCCGTCACAACAGAATGTTCAGCTCCTGTATCAATCATGAATGGAATTGAGCGGCTCCCTATAGTTAACTTGACCATAGGTTCCTGGGAGCCCAGTTTGTAGGAACCCGGTCTGTCCTATTCGTCCCATTCTGCCATCTCGGCTATCCCGATGATGTCAGATTCAGGAGGCTCATATCTTCCCTCTCGAACTCGGCCTCGGCTTCCTCGATCTCCTGGTCCCCTTCTCAGTCCCTGGCGCCTCTGGGGGCATTCATCTTTCCAGTGCCCTCTTTCCTTACAATAGGCACACTGATCCCTCTCCAATCTTGGTCTGGGATTCTCCCCCCTTGGCCGGGATTGATTGAAGGAATCTCGGGGCCTGGCTGGTGGTCCGGGGTCCCACTTTGGCTTCCCATTAGCTAGAGGTCGACCTCGGTTAAGGGTGGAATTAGTAATGGCTGCCGCTAAAAGGTCGGCCTTCTTCTGCATCTTCCGGTCAGCCTCTCGGCGCACCTCCTGATCTCTATTAATGAAAACCTTGGTTGCGATCTCAATTAGCTGGGTGGTATTCATCCCTGCGAATCCCTCCTGACGCTGCAACTTCTTCCGGATATCTGGCATACTCTGGGCCACCAATGCACTATTCACCATTCTCTGGTTTTCTTGGGCTTCAGGGTCAAATGGAGTGTATGTTCTGTAGGCTTCAATTAGTCGCTCTAGAAAGGCCCCAGGGGATTCAGTTGCCCCTTGGAGAATTTCAGAAACCTTTGCCAGATTAATGGGCCTCTTTATGCCTTTCCTCATACCTTCCAGTAAGTCCCGGCAATAGCCAGACAACAGTTCATAGTGCTGCCCATCATTTGGATCCCAATCTGGAGCTGCGCGAGGAAACCGAGCTCTAACCCATCCCTCTGGGTCCTGTGTCCCCCCGGGGACACGGTCTCGCGTGATGGCCTCAGCATTTTGCAAAATCTTCCGCCTCTCCTCAGTTGTGAAGAGGGTCAGGAGAAGTTGTTGACAATCAGTCCAGGTTGGGTTATGGGTGGCCATAATGCTAGCCACTAGGTCCACCACTGCCTGAGGCTTTTCAGTATAAGAGGGGTAATGCGTCTTCCAATTCAGGAGATCGGTGGTTGTGAAGGGTACATACTGGTAGGCCTGTGCCTGTATAACCTGACCCTGATTATTAGGATCCGGTCGAGTGGTAGTTACCTGGCGGAGGGGCAGAACTCTCGAGGAGGTGGGAATAGAACCTGAGGTAGAGCTAGGAGCTACCCTCCTATCATGCTCAAAGGTGATTGCAGCAGGTCTAACCCATTCAGTGGAGGTAGGTTGAACCCCTGAGGGATGGGGAGGGGTACTCATAGACTGAGAGGTGGTCACAGGTGATTCAGTCCATTGAAAGGGATGCCGGGCCCCTAATGAGTGGGTAGGGGTATTAGAAGGAGAGGCTGGGCTGTCGGGAGTTGAGGAGTCAGGGAGTGGAACCCAAAACGGGTCTTCAGAAGTTAACAGGAGAGGATGTGGCACAGAAGGGTAGAGACTGGGTGAAAAGTCCAACCTAGGGTGTGGCAGGTTTGGCACAGGAGGGGAAGAACTATCCGGAGAAGCCTGTGCTGGAGAAGCTTGGGCTGGGCGGCGTGGATCTCTAGGGGTGGCACGGAACCCCAACAATGGGCCATAAGGTGGTGGCTCAAGGTCTGAGGGGTCATCAGAGAGTATGGGTTTCTCGGACAGGGTAGGGGCGGAAGCCACCGATTGGGTGGTAGGCTTCCTAGGGCTCTTTCCCTCTTCTAGTTTAGATTTTCTAATCTTTCTTTGAACACGGCCTAACATGAATTTTACTGGGGATCCCATATAAGTTTTCAACCACGAGGGAGGGTCAGTCACAAGGCTGTCCCAGGAATCTATATAAGGGAGTTGTTCAGAATATTCTGGTTCTCCTACAACTATGCTGTAGACCTTCCGGATTACTTCAATATCTAAGCTGCCACTAGGGGGCCACCCCACTCCCATAGATGGCCACTCAACTTCACACAAGGTTCTTAAAGTACTTGAGCTTAAAGTCTGTCCATAGTCATTAATTAAAAATCCTTTTTTAAAGTTCTTAAGCATACAATCTAGGGGGGTAGCAATTTGTCTAGATGATGTCCCACCCATAATGCTTACAGTTACAACACACAAAGAGGGAGGGAATTTTTTTGAAAGTGCAGTAAGGGGTCTGCACTCTCGAGACACTAGGTAGACAGACAGCAATCGCTTCCTTCCGTTGCTGACCAATTGAACTCGCGTTAATTGGAAATGCAGCTATAAGAAGTCCGCACTCAATAATCATTCACGCATCACACATTCCATACAGAAAATCCCACCCAACAATTTCAGATTTCTCAAATACAGATAAGCTCAAGCGTTTTCGCTTCTAGTCCCCGCGACTAGAAGGTACTAGGGCCTTCGCTGAGAGTTGATCAGGCTCTCCTTCCTCAATTTGTTTGAGGGGCTGATTTACAATTTTCTAGCTAGAATTACAATACAGAATACAGAATACATACCCGGCGAATGTTCTCCAGTCAGTTGGGTGCTGGGATTAATGCAGGATTAATCCCACCGCTGCCACCAAGAATTGTTGCAGGAATGGATGCATGAATTTGTGATACTTCAGGAGTCAGACAGCACACACCAGAATGAGAAAGTAATCTTCTTTATTTGCCAGCAAACAAAGCAGGACATCAGCATTAAGTCTCTTCTTCTCTTTGTGTCTTTCTCTCAGCTCTCTGTGTCTTTGTCTCAGCTGCTTCTCTTCTTATGCTGTCTTCTCCTTCTTCTGTCTGTTCCTTCTGTCCTTCTCTTTCTTCTGAGCTCCTTCTGACGTAAACTGCTTCTGCTCCTACTTAAATACTGTTCTAAGCCCCCTCCTAGCCTGGCCCCCCCCTTACTCTCCAATTGGTTAAGGAATAGATTGGTCACTTTGCCTCAACCAATCATTACTTTTGAAATATCAGTTACATAGGTTTGGTATTCCTCAAACTGACCTCTAACCTGGGGCCCCTTAAGCCAGACATTTGGTCTCCAGAACTCTTATATTTTCCTTATGATTAATGTCTCATCTATAGCTTAAACTGGGTTCCCTTAGAGACCAAGAGGCCCTAGTGAGATTGGTTATTCTCATATTCCTAGTCTGGTTCATACTAACTGCTAACTAAACTCTGGCATTCATTAAAGAGGTCAAAAGTCAGTCTTACTTAATAGCATACGGCTATGGTCTGTTATTACTTTCAGGAGGCCAGTCCTACACTTAGCTATAATTAATCAAGACTTTTCCTGACCTTTTTCACCTATCAGCTTATACATTGAACCAGCCAGAACTATGGCTAAGTCAAACCACATGTTGGCCTCTTCACTACAGTCTTTGCTTAGAAACATCAGACAAAGAATTGATACAGAATTTAAAAAGGTTTCCTACCTATTAACTACACAGAATACACAGAATCAGTATTTCTTATAAGACATATTCTAAATACTTATAATGGTCTATATATCTAAGCTATCTTCTTATAACAAAATCTACATATCAAGAACTTCTGAAATAGTATTTCAGCTTTAAACTACAGTATGCCTAACAGTATACAAATGTTGAGCTAGCATTCATTATTCACAAGGGTGAAAGAAATTCCTTTCTCTGACCTTTTTAACCTTTGGCTCAGCCAAGCCAGACATTGAGATAATATGAACCATCTGGCATACCTTCACTTTAGTTGCAAAGTAAAAAGTTAGAATTCTAACTTCAAGCTTTTAATATCATTTCTCAGAGTTAACACTTTCTTTGCCCACTGCCTCAACAGACCTGGTGTCATTCTGTTGGGAGACATAAATGCAGGGCTTTTTTTTGAGAGGGTACTTGGGGGTACTGAGTACCGGCACCTTTTCCATTGTCTGTTAAAATTGACCCATGGTCCCCAAGTTTTAATGAAAGAGATCAACCTCTACACAACAATTCTGCCTTGTCATAGATTCTGTGACAGGTTGCAGGGGGCCTGGCTATTGTGGGGTGGGTGGGTCACTCAGTGATTACCCCACCCCTGAAGGGTGGCCAGGCATTTGAGTACCGGCACCTTTTTCGCTAGAAAAAACGCACTGCATAAGTGACATGTTCAAGCCCAGTAGATGTGGTTTTCCATCACCAGAATCAGTAGCAGGTGCATTCCCCTCAAGAAGACTCCAGTCAAATTTCCAACATAGCAATCCTGTTGCCCATGAGGAGACACCAAAGACTCCTAGGGGTGAGTCTTCACATTTCCCTTCCTCTTAACCATGATAGCAAATAAAATAGTGCAAGGAAATACAATAAGCAGCAGTAAAAAAAAAAGAGACACAAAGCAGAGCACCCGCTGGATGCCATCTTGGATTCCCACAAAGGCCTACTTATACACAGGAATTTGATCTGTGTGCTGTGTGATTGTGTGTGAATGTGATATGTATGGTATTTGGGAGCAGTGTGGAGAATATTGAGTTTTATAAAGGGATTTTGTAGAATAGCACTACAATAGTGTTTAAATAAAGCTTTTTTTGAATAGTATTTTAAGAGTGGATAGTGGTTATCTTAAGTGATGTATATTCATTGTGGAAATCCTGAAAACCCAACTGCATTGCAGCCCTCAAGGACAGAAGTTGCTCACTCCTGACCATGATACCCTTGGAACTGACCCTACACCTTGTTCCATATCCTACTCTCCCCACATACCTCTGACATATATATTTACAGACACAGACTGCAGAACCCCATTCCCTAAGTCTCTTACTTTTCCCGTAAGTGTAAAAGGGGAGAGGAGTGATCCCAGTTGCTGGTGCAAAATGGTTTTGTCTTTCATGCAAAATGGCGTCAACCGACCTAAGACATCAGTGGAGCAAGAAGCACAGAGCAATCGAATCGCTTCTGCTCTATTTCTAGTCCATTGGACTCCCCAGCCTCTTTTGCCTTGTTCTAATGCCATTAGAGGGCTACAGGACATGCTGGGAAAGGGTCTGGAGGAGTTTTAAGGGTGAGGAAATGGAGACAAACCCAGAGGGGATTTAAAAAAAATATATTATTTATACATTATGGAATAATTTTTTGCAAAAGCCTGCTTTACACATAGAAAAGGGTGTTTATAAAATTGCATGACGACATACTATATCTATTTTAAACAATCTGCATGTGGACAATCACAGGTTTGGGTGCAGGCAGAACTGCACTATATGTGCATTACTGTATAAAATACAAGAATTTACAGAGTGCATTCACCTTAGAGGAGGTGTCAGTTTGTGTGGGGGAATTTGCATGCTGTCGGGGCTGATTCTGGGAGCCTATTTTAGAGAGACACAACAGCATCTATGTCGCTTGTATAAAATAGGGGCCTTTTGTATTTCTCACATAGGTACCCTGTTGTTAATCACCCCTTCCCCAACTACGTATATTAAGTTCTATAAAATTCAACATAAGAATAAAACATAATTAACATTTTTCTTCTGGATTAGTGTATTGGATCCCTCCATAATGGTGAGGAATTTTAATTTTTTTTTTGTTCACAGTGGTGGCAGCAGGGCTGAACCCCACCAAACTTTTCATTTCATTTTATTTTCTTTATTTATGTTAATTTGAGTCATTTCTTTTTAAAATAAACAGAAATAAAATTTTCATGTGCCTGCATTTATTTGATTTATGTATATTTCACTCATTCCTCTTCACTGGTAGCTTAAGGTAGGGTTATATTCAGATACAGCAGATATTTATGTGTAACATAGTAACATAGTAGATGACGGCAGAAAAAGACCTGCATGGTCCATCCAGTCTGCCCAAGACAAACTCATATGTGTATACCTTACCTTGAATTTGTACCTGTCCTTTTCAAGGCACAGACCGTATAAGTCTGCCCAGCAGTATTTCCCACCTCCCAACCACCAGTCCCGTCTCCCATCACCGGCTCTGGTACAGACCGTATAAGTCTGCCCTCCCCTATCCTAGCCTCCCAACCACCAACCCCTCTTCCCCCCACCTGCTCCGCCACCCAATTTCAGCTAAGCTTCTGAGGATCCATTCCTGCTGCACAGGATTCCTTTATGCATATCCCACGCATGTTTGAATTCCGTTACCGTTTTCATCTCCACCACCTCCCGCGCTACTGTGGGACAGGGGAAAAGGGGAGTTTTGGAACAGAGCACTAATAACATTCCCCAGCATCTGAGGGACCGATGCACAAAAGTCCCCCGTAACATCCGCTCGTTATTTCCACCTCCGTAAAAATTGCTGAGCTGGAAATAGTGAGTGATGCTCAGAAGAAATCGCATGCAAATGAGCTGTGCAGACGTTTACTGTGTAGCTTGTAGGGAAGGCTGCCAGGGCAAGTGCAGAGCATTCACTTGCAAAGCTGTGCATGCCCAGAACAGCCCTCCGTGGCATTTCGTGGCTTTTATACACGCATACAAGCTGTGTGTATGAAAGCCATGTGTAGCTTTTTTTTTTTTTTCAACCTTGAAAGCTGCTATAGCTGTGGGGGGGGGGGGGGGGGGAGGAGGAAGAGGAAAGGCAAAAAAAAGGATTGATGGGAAGAAGAGGCTAATGCTGTCATTCAGCAAAGAAGAAAAGCAGAGTAAGATCCCTTGCACCTCGGAGCTCAGCTGCCTGCAAGAGAAGGCAAAGACAAGAGAGCAGGGGGAAAGAATCCCACACAAGTGGAGACAGCCCTCACCCACCCACTGGGCTCCTCTCCAGTAGTGTCCTTCCAACACATGGGAAATTGCCTCTGCTACGATAGCTCCTGACCTCCCATAAAAGTTTTGTCCTAAAAGGCAGCGGCTGCACGCTGTACATCGCTCGGAATGCATAGTTGAATGGTAATCAGCTTATTTTAATAACTTTGCATGCAATTCCTATTGTCTGCTGCCATGGACATGCCTTTGTGCGTCTCCCGCTGAATAACGTGCTTGCTAAACCAGCTGGAACCAGTCAAGAAAGCATGTTGCTAACCCGGTAAGTTTGATGCATCTCCCCCTGACTGCCTCCTGTAAGTACCTCAGTACCACTTCAGGTCCCCCCCCCCCCCCCCCACACACACACGCAGGGTCCTTTGGAGTGGAACATGTGGCCACAGCAGAAAACATCAAACTGGAACATAGGTGTGTACACAGTATATAACAGGAAATCTCTAACACCCTCTTCTATAAATGTGAGTTGGAAAGCATTCCCAAAGCCATACCTTTGCATGCTTTTCCTTTCGCAAATAATAACAATTTGCACTGTCAAAAATCACTTCCATAACATAAGTGGACTTGCATTGGCTCATTCCAGTTTGAGGACTACCTGAGACACACAACTGGCATCCTGGATGGGGTTTGTGGGTGTGTCTGGGGCTGGAGTGAAGGGCAGTAATAGGACTTTGAAGATTATGCCTTTTCTGGCAATATTTATTTCAGGCTGTCTCAACTGTTTTATTTATGCTAAATAGCTGTTTGGATGGTGTCAGATCCTTATCCTTTGCAGCCAAACTGATTCTGGTTATATTGAGGTCCAAGTGTTCAATTCACAAGTGCCAGATGATTTTTCAATGGTCATCATCATATGAACAACTCATGCATTACATTGTACTCTACTAATTTTACGTTTTAAGTGAAAAGCATGCATGCTGGGACCAGATGCATATTACTATGAACAGGAACATCTGAATAGCCCTCTCAGCGTCATAATTATTCTTTGGACCAACATACCCCAAACTTTCTCTGACAAAGAGATTGATTGTACAGAACACCCACCATTAAAGATACAGTGACAGTCCTTCCATTTCTGCCCATCTCTTCAAATTGCCCTGCTGCTTTGTCTGTGTCATGCTTTTCTGCTGCTGATTTGGCCCACCATTCTCCACAGGCTGACATTATCCGAACCGTACCCCTGCTGTTTGAATTCAGTTTATTTTTAACTTTCTTTTCTCTTTGTTTTTCCTGCCTTCTGCTTGTTCAACCCTAGTTCTAACTTCAGCCAATTTCTTTTTCTTTTTTCAATTTTTTAAATGCTGTATACAACAATTAATAGAACCTTAACATTTGGAGCTTGAAGTGCAGGGATGTAAATATATACTTACTGTCAGAATCTAGAGTTGTCATAAGGCCGAAAGAAAGAGAGAAAGAGATGGTTTTAAGCCTTCGGCTCCAGGCAGCCTTTTTCTCAAAATTGATAGTCACTTCCAGGGGCAAGAATTACAGCCTTTAACATTGGAAAGGATATTATTTAGATATGAATGAGAGTACATTTACTACATAGTTCATCATCCTAGCTCAGGGATTCTTACCCCAGTCCTTGGAACACATCCAGCTAGTCAGGTTTTCAGGATATCCATAATGAATATGCATGAGATAGATTTGCATGTAATACCTCTATTGCATGGAAAGTTATCTCATGCATATTAATTGTGAATATCCTGAAGACCTGACTGGCTAGGTGTACCCCAATGACTGGGTTGAGAACCACTGTCCTAGTTTAAGGGCTTCTCTCTATAGGGGGTCAGTATTCAATGGAAGTTAAATAGATAGCAGTGAACAGTAAATATATAACTTTCATATTCATAGATATTTAGACGTCATACAGACAGTGCCAGGGTGAAAGTACATCTCCAGGGGTTCTCAACCCAGTCTGCAGGACACACCCAGCTAGTCAGGTTTTCAGGATGCCTACATCTCATCCATTGTAAACGTTTAACATTACATCACCGCTATACCAGAAAAACACTGGGATGATGACCCTGAGAGAATTTCAGAAAATAAAGAGGTTAGGATCACCTGGGATAGTCAACTCCACAAGTGTAAAACCTTCATCATCAAGTATATAACAAGAGGAGGAGAAGACCTCAGTCATAACCACTGTGTTATTTAAAAATATCTATATAAATAATTCTCACCTGCAACATTCTGAAGCTCACTCTGTGGGAGGGAAACAGTGAAGTCCTGCACTGTCAGCAACACTCACTCTCACTCATGCACCACTCACTGTCACTCATAGACCCGCCCTCAGCCACGCCCCATCCGCACATAATTCACAACCCCAACATTCTAAATGAAGCCTCAACCGGAAGTGTGAGGCGTCGAGATATCCTTTTTGCCCATGACTGTGTGCCCCGCCCTCGCGTCACAACGTGATGATGACAAGGGCGGAGCACTGACACTCCACGAAACGCGATCTCCCCCTGCCCCTCGGTGGCCATTTTTTGTGCGGAACCCGCATCACGGAGCGGACAGGTGCCTGGAGGGGGGTTGGGGGACAGCTGGGTCGCTGACAATGGGTAGCTGCAGGGGAGCCCAGGGGACAGGAGGCTCACTGGACACTAAAACCTTGCTAGCGCCCGTTTCATCTCTCACAGAAATGGGCCTTTTTTACTAGTATATATATATTATGACTTTTAAAACATCACTGGTCAAAAAACCTTCAACTCATTCTGTGCTTGCATTTTAATCAAAGTGCATATACATATATGTAACTTGTGATTATATGCCATGCATATATAATTAAAACAGCTAAATGGCTTCTTCAGAATTGCACTGCTATGTCAAATGTCTCTATTTTGTTGCGTATTGTTTACTTTCCAATTCTAACCAAGAAATAGTTTGATGCAAGAAAACTGGACATAAAGGAGAAAATGATCAGAACAGCGTTGATTAAAGAGGTTCCAGTTCCAAGTGATTATTCTGTGACCCATTTGAAGACATTGCCCCCCAAGGAAACAAACTATTTGAGCCAAGCTGAAATCTCAATGAGGTTAGATCACATTGTGATGTAATTAAAAGCTGTCCTGCCACTGGTCAGTAGAATAATCATTTCTAAATCTTTCTTTACTCCTTCTGCTCAGTTGGCTGGGATTGGCATAGTAAGCCTTCACCTGCATCTTCCCCGGGATCTTCTCCTTATTTTATATCATCCCAGGGAAGGTCCTGGGCTGGAAACCATTGGGTGTTACCCTCATGCACTGATAACACTATCCACACTCATAAGGGTTGTGAATGCTGCATTGCAGTTTCTCTAACCTCAGCCAAACCCAACTCAATGATTGAACCATGGACCTTCTGCATGGCAGTGCACAGCCCTTTTCCCCTGAGACACTGAGCAAACCAAACTCTAAGCAAATCTGATAAAAAGGAAGCAACTAGCATCATGGGATGTGCACATGCCTCGTTTTAAGAAAAAAAAAAAAGATTGTACAGAAAAAAATCATTTTGAATTCTATTCACAAATTAATTAGCGACTCTGGTTCAGGTCTGTAGACAGCAATCTGCTAAATAATTCTTCAGCTCATTAGCTTATCGACAAGTGGTGTATGAGAGAAGAAGAGATTTTGGATTTAGCTCATATCTTTTTCAGTAGTAACTCAAGGAGAGCTGCATTCCGGTGTAGTAAGTTATTTTCCTGTCCCTGGATGGCTTTACAATTTATGTGTGTACCTGAGGCAGTAGAGGGTTAGGTGACGTGCCCAAGATCACAAGGAGCAGCTTTAACCATTAGGGAAATAAATTAATGTTCTGTGAAGCAGGAATAAGACTTTCCAATATTCCTGCCACAGCTGCTTGCTGTGCTAACATGTATTAAAAACAGTTTCACTTCATTAGTGTCAAATGCATAATTTAAAGCACTAAGTGGCCCTTTTACTAAGCTGCACTAAAATGTGGTCTGCACTATTATTGGTGCATGGGTTTCCTGCACACTGAGGCCACCTTTTAATGCAGGGGGTAAAATGGCCGATTTGTATATATTGACAATAATGGCCATGTGCTAATTTTTCCATTAGCGTGTGAGCCCTTAACCACACCTATTTTCTAGGCAGTAAAGGCTCACACGCTAATGGGTTAGCATGCAATAATATCCATGTGCTAACCCTTTCACAGTGAATCTTTATTAATTGACCAACATAAAGTGAAAGGCAGGGGTAACCACAAAATCAATAAATACAAAACCCAGCACCCAACTTATAATGTTTGTTTGAGTCAAGCAGGCTTATACACCATGATTGATTCAAGACCTCAGTGGTGACTGGTTTCACAAGAACAATTTTGCTCTTGACTCACCACTTTACCTCAGGAAACCGTAGAAACTATTTTTTCAATCTTTTACATAGTAAAATGTTTGCGTGAACTTAGCTTTTCACTTTCCAGTCGCGGGACCACTAGCCAACATGCGGCATGTTTCACATCTCACTGCATCAGGGTTTGGTCCATCGCCAACATCACACACCATAAGAATTCAAACTTTTAGCAGTGAACACAGCCACTTTCTGCCCCCAGCGCTAAAAAATAACAATTTTTGTTGCACATGGGAAGCACTCATACATGCCAGAATTACCACGGGACACCCATCGTGTCCCACAGTAGGCATTTTTAACCTGCAGTAAGCATGTGTTAGTGCTTGCGGCAGCTTAGTAAAAAGACCCCTAAGAGCTTCTGAATGATTAAGCAAATTTCTACTTTTATTTTTGTTTTTTGGCTGATTAGAAGCCTGAAAGAACCTTCAGTTGTGATTGAAGTTATTTTCCTAGTGTAAAAAAAATTATACAATAACTTAAAAATAGCAATTAAAAGCAACAGTATATATTATCTAATCATGTTTAAAGGATTGCATTGTGTCCATTGTCAAAGGAAGACAACTTATAGTTCTCAGATTCCAGGACTTGCTCATCCTCCATCTTCCTTGCCTCCAGGAGGTACTGTTTTTATACAGCACTCTTGATAGCCCTGGCCTTGTGAAGGGTTAAACCAGAGGGTGAAAGGGAGGCAGAGAAGAATGAAAAAAAACAATTGACTAGAAAATCCAACAAGTAGTGTCTATGTTTAACTGTGGGAAGGTACATGGTACAGCATTTTAGTATTCCAGAATGCTGAAGGAAAATCTCGTGACACCATGACAATGAAAATGATGCAAATAAAGATCCGCACAGGCCATCCAGTCTACCCAACAAGGCGGCTAGAGCTACACTCTTTCAGGATTAAACACTGGCATCACAAACAGAATTGAAATGTTTCTTCAAGGGATAGGAATTCAGGTTTTCATATTGGTTTCCATCTGTAATAATAATACTTTGTGTTACAGTGGTGTTAAGTATTCAGGTAGAATGGCTTCCTGTTCCAAAGAGTATATAATCAAAGAGGGTGCTTGAGGCAAAGGAAGATAGAGGGACTTACCTAAGTGACAAAGGGCCCTAAGTACTAAAGTATAAAAGTGCATTTCATTCAAAAAATAGTGTAAAACACTCAAGATCAGGCATTTTGTCCATTTTTTTTGCACAAAGTGCACTTTTATAGGAAAACAGTTCATGCAAATGTTGCATTAATGAGTTAGTGTGATGCAAAACTGAGCAATGCAGTTCATTAATGCACAAAAGAGCTGTAGTAATTTTTTCTAGAGCCAATACAATGCAAAAAAGGGCCATTTTGTTCCCTCTAAGATACCAAAGAATCCCACAGAGTATATAGTTGTTCAATGCAAAAATACAGACATAAGTTTAAACACTCTTTAAAGAATTTTTTGCATATGGTCATCCGTTTGAAAGGACCATCACAGACCACAAAGGTCATATTGCCTTGTCTTCAACATAATCATTGCACACTGGTATCCCTAACAGATAGGCGTTGAACATAACATAGTAACAAAGTAAATGTCGGCAGATCAAGACCTGCACGGTTCATCCGGTCTGCCCAACAAGGAGGCCACAGAAGTCTGCCCAGCACAGGAGTTGAAGTTCCACCTTGGGGGACTGGCACAGACGTGTAAAGATGTTACATTGGGTGCTTTGAGAAAGCAGCATGCGAAACATGGTCCATGCCTGGACCCAAGACACCATATAAGATAAGTGAAATTGGTACCGTTACATTAAGAACATGTTGTCAAGATAAGCCATTTTTGGTGTTTCACAAAAATGTTTAGAAAAAAAACTGTGTGCAATGATTATATTGAAGACAAAGCAATATGACCTTTATGGTCTGACGGTCCTTTCAAATGGATAAACACACACAAAAAATTCTTTAAAGAGCGTTTAAGAGAACATCTGATTAGTGCTCATGTAGATCAGAAGTGCCTGAGGAGGCTCCACTACATTCGCCCCCGTTTTGTATATCGTCCGGTGTTCCTGGAGCCCGAACTACAGGTTGGGAGATTGGTAATTGATTGCTCAGTGGTAGCTGCAGCATGCCGAAGATGTTAAAATTTAAAGTCCCAGCCATGATTAAGGAACTTCTAAACTCTACACATCTAAACACTATCAGAACCAGATAAAATTGAATTCTCTTCTTCTGATTACTTCAATCAATTTGTCACCAACTGAACATTAATGATTTACCCCCTTATCTCTTATACCGAAATGAACTGTTTATCTAACTTACTTTATATTGTGCTTTAACATTTATGAACTTTAATGTAACACTACTTTGTATTTCTCATGCCGGAAATGGCGATTGCCAGTACGGCATAATGCAAGCCACATTGAGTCTGCAAAAAGGTGGGAAAATGTGGAATACAAATGCAACAAATAAACGTTATGCTGCAAAGACCCTGCATACAGCTAAAGATGGCGGTGGCTCAAGCTAGGCGGCTCGCCAAAATGCAGTGGTGACTCTGGGCAGCTGCAGGTGGATGTGGCAGATCAGGAGCCAACTGGGGCTACGGTCTTAAGTGAGATACAGGCGGCAAAGGAAGAAATAGCGAACTCTGTTGTGGCCCGACTGGATGCTAAATCGGTGGATCTCACTACGAGGCTGGAAGTTGTGGAAGCCACGGTGGCAGATCTTACTGATGATTGTGTAGAAAGTTGGCAGAAACATATACAAGGCTGGCCTCTCATTGGAAGAGCTCAATGAGCATGTGGAGAATCTAGCAAACCACCAATACAGATCTAACCTGTGCATAATGGAAGTACCGGAGGGTTGTGAAGGTGGAAACTCACCACATTTCCACTTATGTACAACACTTTTTGCACACCTGTTTAGTACATAAGTACAGCCATACTGGGACAGACTGAAGGTCCATCAAGCCCAGCATCCTGTTTCCAACAGTGGCCAATCCATGTCACAAGTACCTGGCAAGATCCCAAAAAAGTATAATACATTTTATGCTGCTTATTCTAGAAATAAGAAGTGGATTTTCCCCAAGTCCATTTTAATAGTGATCTATGGACGTTTCCTTTAGGAAGCCATCCAAACCTTTTTTTTAAACTCCGCTAAGCTAACTGCCTTTACAACATTCGCTGGAAACAAATTCCAGAGTTTAATTGCAATTTTGAATGAAGAAAATTTTTCTCTGATTCGTTTTAAATGTACTATTTTGTAGCTTCATTGCGTACCCCCTAGTCTTAGTATTTTTGGAAAGAGTAAACAAGCAATTCACATCTACCCGTTGCACTCCACTCATTATTTTATAGACCTCTATCACATCTGCCCTTTTGTATTTTTTCCTGCCACGCTGTAATGTTGTTGGGGGAGGGAGGCAGTGTCTCCAAATGAGTTAGTTTTGCGCATACTATGACAAGAATGAACCTCATTCCTAAATGAGGGTATGTGGAGTATAATTTAATTATCTCATATTTACTGCTAACACTTGCTGTAGGAGGCTAGGGCTTTTCAGCTTGGAAAAGAGATGGCTGAGGGGAGACATGATAGAGGTATATAAAATAATAAGTGGAGTGGAACAGGTGGATGTGAAGCGTCTGTTCACGCTTTCCAAAAATACTAGGACTAGGGGGCATGCGATGAAACTACAGTGTAGTAAATTTAAAACAAATCGGTGAAAATCTTTCTTCAACCAACGCATAATTAAACTCTGGAATTTGTTGCCAGAGAACATGGTGAAGGCGGTTAGCTTGACAGAGTTTAAAAAGGGGTTAGACGGTTTGCTAAAGGACAAGTCCATAAACCACTACTAAATGGACTTGGGAAAAATCCACAATTACAGGAAAGCGAATGCTACATACCTGTAGAAGGTATTCTCCGAGGACAGCAGGCTGATTGTTCTCACTGATGGGTGACGTCCACGGCAGCCCCTCCAATCGGAAACTTCACTAGCAAAGTCCTTTGCTAGTCCTCGCGCGCATGCGCGGCCGTCTTCCCGCCCGAAACCGGCTCGAGCCGGCCAGTCCAGTATGTAGCAAGACAATACACTTCAAGGGAAGACACAACTCCAAAGGGGAGGCGGGCGGGTTTGTGAGAACAATCAGCCTGCTGTCCTCGGAGAATACCTTCTACAGGTATGTAGCATTCGCTTTCTCCGAGGACAAGCAGGCTGCTTGTTCTCACTGATGGGGTATCCCTAGCCCCCAGGCTCACTCAAAACAACAACCATGGTCAATTGGGCCTCGCAACGGCGAGGACATAACTGAGATTGACCTAAAAAATTTACCAACTAACTGAGAGTGTAGCCTGGAACAGAACAAACAGGGCCCTCGGGGGGTGGAGTTGGATCCTAAAGCCCAAACAGGTTCTGAAGAACTGACTGCCCGAACCGACTGTCGCGTCGGGTATCCTGCTGCAGGCAGTAATGAGATGTGAATGTGTGGACAGATGACCACGTCGCAGCTTTGCAAATTTCTTCAATGGAGGCTGACTTCAAGTGGGCTACCGACGCAGCCATGGCTCTAACATTATGAGCCGTGACATGACCCTCAAGAGCCAGCCCCGCCTGGGCGTAAGTGAAGGAAATGCAATCTGCTAGCCAATTGGATATGGTGCGTTTTCCTACAGCCACTCCCCTCCTATTGGGATCAAAAGAAACAAACAATTGGGCGGACTGTCTGTGGGGCTGTGTCCGCTCCAGATAGAAGGCCAATGCTCTCTTGCAGTCCAATGTGTGCAGCTGACGCTCAGCAGGGCAGGAATGAGGACGGGGAAAGAATGTTGGCAAGACAATTGACTGGTTCAGATGGAACTCCGACACGACCTTTGGCAGAAACTTAGGGTGAGTGCGGAGGACTACTCTGTTGTGATGAAATTTGGTGTAAGGGGCCTGGGCTACCAGGGCCTGAAGCTCACTGACTCTACGAGCCGAAGTAACTGCCACCAAGAAAATGACCTTCCAGGTCAAGTACTTCGGATGGCAGGAATTCAGTGGCTCAAAAGGAGGTTTCATCAGCTGGGTGAGAACGACATTGAGATCCCATGACACTGTAGGAGGCTTGACAGGGGGCTTTGACAAAAGCAAACCTCTCATGAAGCGAACAACTAAAGGCTGTCCTGAGATCGGCTTACCTTCCACACGGTAATGGTATGCACTAATCGCACTAAGGTGAACCCTTACGGAGTTGGTCTTGAGACCAGACTCAGACAAGTGCAGAAGGTAATCAAGCAGGGTCTGTGTAGGACAAGAGCGAGGATCTAAGGCCTTGCTGTCACACCAGACGGCAAACCTCCTCCAATGGAAGAAGTAACTCCTCTTAGTGGAATCTTTCCTGGAAGCAAGCAAGATGCGGGAGACACCCTCTGACAGACCCAAAGAGGCAAAGTCTACGCCCTCAACATCCAGGCCGTAAGAGCCAGCGACTGGAGGTTGGGATGCAGAAGCGCCCCTTCGTCCTGTGTGATGAGGGTCGGAAAACACTCCAATCTCCACGGTTCTTCGGAGGACAACTCCAGAAGAAGAGGGAACCAGATCTGACGCGGCCAAAAGGGAGCAATCAGAATCATGGTGCCTCGGTCTTGCTTGAGTTTCAACAAAGTCTTCCCCACCAGAGGGATGGGAGGATAAGCATACAGCAGGCCCTCCCCCCCAATCCAGGAGGAAGGCATCCGATGCCAGTCTGCCGGGGGCCTGAAGCCTGGAACAGAACTGAGGGACTTTGTGGTTCACTCGAGATGCGAAGAGATCTACCAAGGGGGTGCCCCACGCTTGGAAGACCTGGCGCACCACTCGGGAGTTGAGCGACCACTCGTGAGGTTGCATAATCCTGCTCAACCTGTCGGCCAGACTGTTGTTTACGCCTGCCAGATATGTGGCTTGGAGCACCATGCCTTGACGGCGAGCCCAGAGCCACATGCTGACGGCTTCCTGACACAGGGGGCGAGATCCGGTGCCCCCCTGCTTGTTGACATAGTACATGGCAACCTGGTTGTCTGTCTGAATTTGGATAATTTGGTGGGACAGCCGATCTCTGAAAGCCTTCAGAGCGTTCCAGATCGCTCGTAACTCCAGAAGATTGATCTGCAGATCGCGTTCCTGGAGGGACCAGCTTCCTTGGGTGTGGAGCCCATCGACATGAGCTCCCCATCCCAGGAGGGACGCATCCGTGGTCAGCACTTTTTGTGGCTGAGGAATTTGGAAGGGACGTCCCAGAGTCAAATTGGAGCAAATCGTCCACCAATACAGGGAGTCGAGAAAACTCGTGGACAGGTGGACCACGTCCTCTAGACCTCCTGCGGCCTGATACCACTGAGAGGCCAGGGTCCATTGAGCAGATCTCATGTGAAGGCGGGCCATGGGAGTCACATGAACTGTGGAGGCCATGTGGCCCAGCAATCTCAACATCTGCCGAGCTGTGATCTGCTGGGACGCTCGCACCCGCGAGACGAGGGACAACAAGTTGTTGGCTCTCGTCTCTGGGAGATAGGCGCGAGCCGTCCGAGAATCCAGCAGAGCTCCTATGAATTCGAGTCTCTGCGCTGGGAGAAGGTGGGACTTTGGATAATTTATCACAAACCCCAGTAGTTCCAGTAGGCGAATAGTCATCCGCATGGACTGCAGGGCTCCTGCCTCTGATGTGTTCTTTACCAGCCAATCGTCGAGATATGGGAACACGTGCACCCCCAGCCTGCGGAGTGCCGCTGCTACCACAGCTAGGCACTTTGTGAACACCCTGGGCGCAGAGGCGAGCCCAAAGGGTAGCACACAGTACTGGAAGTGGCGTGTGCCCACCTGAAATCACAGATACTGCCTGTGAGCTGGCAGTATCGGGATGTGTGTGTAGGCATCCTTCAAGTCCAGAGAGCATAGCCAATCGTTTTGCTGAATCATGGGGAGAAGGGTGCCCAGGGAAAGCATCCTGAACTTTTCTTTTTCGAGATATTTGTTCAGGGCCCTTAGGTCTAGGATGGGACGCATCCCCCCTGTTTTCTTTTCCACAAGGAAGTACCTGGAATAGAATCCCAGCCCTTCTTGCCCGGATGGCACGGGCTCGACCGCATTGGCGCTGAGAAGGGCGGAGAGTTCCTCTGCAAGTACCTTCTTGTGTTGGAAGCTGTAAGACTGAGCTCCTGGTGGACAATTTGGAGGGTTTGATGTCAAATTGAGGGTGTATCCCTGCCGGACTATTTGCAGAACCCACTGATCGGAGGTTATGAGAGGCCACCTTTGGTGAAAAGCTTTCAACCTCCCTCCGACTGGCAGGTCGCCCGGCACGGACACTTGGATGTCGGCTATGCTCTGCTGGAGCCAGTCAAAAGCTCGCCCCTTGCTTTTGCTGGGGAGCCGCGGGGCCTTGCTGAGTCGCACGCTGCTGACGAGAGCGAGCGCGCTGGGGCTTAGCCTGGGCCGCAGGCTGTCGGGAAGGAGGATTGTACCTACGCTTGCCAGAAGAGTAGGGAACAGTCTTCCTTCCCCCGAAAAATCGTCTACCTGTAGAGGTAGAGGCTGAAGGCTGCCGGCGGGCGAATTTGTCGAATGCGGTGTCCCGCTGGTGGAGAGACTCTACCACCTGTTCAACTTTTTCGCCAAAAATATTGTCCACACGGCAAGGCGAGTCCGCAATCCGCTGCTGGAGTCTATTCTCCAGGTCGGCGGCACGCAGCCATGAGAGCCCTCGGCGACCCAGAGCTCTCGGTGCCGACACGGGGAGGAGACCGGTGTCGATGCTTCTTCGATTTCTTCCGAAGCATGTCACCGGAGCTCCCCGGCACCGACGAGGAGGACGTAGAATCCATCCATCGCTTCCTCGGGGCCGAGACCGAAGAGGGTCGATCTCGGGGGGGCTGTACCGCAGGAGCCCTCAGGGTAGGAGGAGACCCACCCGAGGGCTCACCGCCACCAGCAGGCGAATGGACAGCCCTCACCTGCACTCCACTCGATGCACCACCGTCCGACGACATCAGGAGACGAGGTCCCGGTACCACCGACGTCGATGCAGCTATCCGATGTCTCGGCGCCGATGCAGAGGCCCGATGCCTCGATGCACTCGATGCAAGGGCGGCCGAGGAAGATGGTCTGGACGCTGACGACGTCGATGCACTCGAAGATCCCGGTGCCGATGCCGACGAAGAGCCCGAGAACAACACGTTCCACTGGGCTAGTCTCGCTACCTGAGTCCGCCTTTGAAGCAGGGAACACAGACTGCAGTTCTGAGGGCGGTGCTCAGCCCCCAGACACTGAAGACACGACGAGTGTCGATCAGTGAGCGAGATAACCCGGGCGCACTGGGTGCACTTCTTGAAGCCGCTGGAAGGCTTCGATGTCATGGGCGGAAAAATCACGCCGGCGAAATCAAAAGCCGAAATGGCGAAAATTGAAGCACCAAAAATTTAGAGGGAGAAAAATCTCGACCGAGGCCGAAAGAGGCCTACCCCGACGACGAAAGAAAACTTATCGGGGCAAAAAGCTGGAAGTACGGGGAGGATTGACACGAAACCCGGGGAGGGTTTCCGGAGCACTTCCCGCACTAGAAGAAAGCTTTTCCGAAGAAAAAACACGCTCAAAAAAAAACTTTGGACGCGCGAGGTCGACTCTCCGGGGCTCGACACGGCGAAAAAACGACCGTACCAAGTGCGGACAAAAGAAGACTGGCCGGCTCGAGCCGGTTTCGGGCGGGAAGACGGCCGCGCATGCGCGGTGCGCGCGAGGACTAGCAAAGGACTTTGCTAGTGAAGTTTCCGATTGGAGGGGCTGCCGTGGACGTCACCCATTAGTGAGAACAAGCAGCCTGCTTGTCCTCGGAGAATTAAATGTATAGAATGTTTGTACATTTGGGAAGCTTGCCAGGTGCCCTTGGGCTGGATTGGCCGCTGCCGGGGACAGGATGCTGGCCTCGATGGACCCTTGGTCTTTTCCCAATGTGGCATTACTTATGTACTTGCATTGTGCCAGAGAGAGCTTTTTTTCTGGAGTTCATAAGATGACATATGTATAATCAACCCATCCAGATGTGCTTGGAAGTTCTTTTCACTCAAGCCTGTGGCACCCAAAACAATGGGAAATATTTATGTATTTTTCTGTCGCATTTTCTTGTCTGGGGTGGGGGGGGGGGCACAATTTTTCCAAATTGGTTATTTTTGCACATACCATGACAGTAATGAACCTCACTCCTACACCAGGGTATGTGGCATATGATCTGTTTCTCAAATCTTCTGCTAACGTTCGCTGTAGAACTTGCATTGTGCCTCTGGAGCTTGTAAGATGTAATATGTATTATGTATAGGCAATCGATCCAGATGTGTTTGGAAATTCTTTTTGATCAAGCCTGTAGCTTGGTTTTTGTAGGTCTCAGACTGCATTTCTTGGTATTTCAGGATCTTCCCTTCATCCATGCAATTCACACAGTAATCACTTGGGACCGACACCTCTGTGATTAATGCCATCCTCCGTGGTTTTTCTCTTTTTATCTCTTGGGATGGAGATGTCTCTGGAGATCATAACCTCTTCGTTTTCTACAATTCTCTTAGGGTCTGTGATCCCAATGCTTTTCTGGTACACTAATTTTATAATGTTTAGTTTCCAATGAATGAGACCTGCCAACTTTCTGCCATCAGCACTTTGCAGCCAGCTATGAGATGAGTAACCATTTCCAGCTCTTTCTTACAGAATATACGACTGTTGATTGTACCAGTTTTCTCTATGCTCGCATGAATCATTTTGTCCATAATCTGCACTCCTGAGCTGCCACTATCGTCCTTAGGTTTCAGTTCTCTTCCGAGCTTGATTCACATATAGTTCCTAGAGTAGTACTTTTTATTTACCACTGTTTTTGTGCATTTGCCATTTGTTTTTCCATTTGGGTGTGCATGAGGAGTTGTGTGTATGGATCATCAAAAAGAAAAAAAAACCCAATTAGACACACGTTGCAATCTAATCCAAAATGTCAGGCAGATTTAAAATGCTTCCCTCGCATGTACATTTCTAAATGGAGCATTATATGACCTTGTAAGGAGACCCCCCCCCCCCCCCCCCCCAATTAATCCTAACTCTTAGTTTAAGAGCAGCTGGTGCTACTAAGGAGGAAACAGTGTGTCTGCTAAGTGAAAGCCACACACACACATCAGAGAAAGATACAGAAATAGGTCCCATTGTTTTGGGTGCCACAGGCTTGATCAAAAAGAACTTCCAAGTGCACCTGGAGAAGTTGCCTTATTAGGGCTGTACAGAATATTCATACTTGATTTGGCCCCAAATAGTGCCCAGAATACATTATTTGTATTCAGATGAAAAGTGATTTAAATTACATAAGTGCATAAGTATTGCCACACTGGGACAGACCAAAGGTCCATCAAGCCCAGCATCCTGTTTCTAACAGTGGTTGATCCCGGAAAAGTTCAATACATTTTATGCTGCTTATCCCAGAAAAAAAAGCAGTGGATTTTCTCCAAGTCAATTTAATAATGGTCTATGGACTTTTTCCTTTAGGAAGCCGTCCAGTCCTTTTTAAAACCCTGCTAAGCTAACTGCCTTTACCAAATTAAAATACGGATAATCTGGGCCTCTACTGTGCTAACTCCTACTGAAGCAAACACGATCTCTGATATCACATTGCTTCTTTTATTATTTGTTATGTTAAAGATCAATGCCCATTATTTGAATTTAGTATTCGTATTCGGATGAATAGTAAAGTATGCTAATCGGTACAGCTCTACATCTTATGAACCCCAGAAATAAGCTCTCTGGCACAATGCAAGTACTATGACAAGCTTTACCAAAAGCAAGATCATACTCCATATACCCTGGCTTAGGAGTGAGAGTCATTCCTGTCATGGCATGCACAGTTTTGTTTTTTTTAGTTTAATATCTTTTATTGGATTTCAACATAATACAATAGAAGCAAGAGCTCACCACAGTTCAACAAGCAACAGTTACAAACATGGCAAAACTGGAGCTCACATTCAAGAAACAACTATCCACAACTAGCACAGTTTTAACTAACCCATTTGGAGATATTGTCCACCACAGAATTTACTTTACCTTCCAATGGAGCACAGTACAATAGCTAGCATAGCAGGGTAATTACTATTATAATTTTAGAAAGGTTGTATGATTACTAGCTGGCCCCGCTGGCGTTGCTCAGCAATAGGTTAGTACCTTGTAATTGAGAAAAGCAAGATTTGTGTGTAATAACACTGTATAAGTATGCTGAGGGGTGAGTGTGCATGGGGGTATGCTGCTCTGGGGTATGTGAGAACAGGTGAGTGTCAGTGGGGGTGTGCAATTGGGGTTGTTTTCCTGAGGGATGTATGAGAAAGGGCAACATTGACATTGAGTTTAATACTTCCTTAAATCAGAAAATGTGGAGACTGGATCCCTACCTAGCACTAACTTTTCTGATCAATTTGTTTAGGTTGATTTTATTGATTCGTTGTTTCTTTCAATCTAGCAAGTGTCTGCTGTTTGGCTTTCACCATTTTCCTGTCAAAACACAGCCTTTTTTTTCAAGGGCATATTGAAGTTCAATTTCCCGCCCTTTTTGAGGAGCATTCCCTGCAGTGTTGCCAGGTGGGCGGTTTTCCGTGACCCGCTGCGGGAAATTTTTGCCTGCGGCGGGTTGCGGTTTTTTGGGCTTGTTTTGGGGTCTTTCGCGGTTTTTTTTGCGGTTTTTTGGGCCGCAGGGGTGGGGCTAGTGACAGTTTGGGCGGGGTTAGTGACGTTCTGGGCAGGGCCGATGACGGGGAGGCGGTGGCGGGGCCGATGACAGCAGGGGCGGGGTTGACAGCGGGGGTGGGGGTGTCAGGAGCGGGGTTTGGGCTCGTTTGGGTGGGAAAATTTTTTTCCACCTGGCAACCCTGATTCCCTGGCAGGGTAGTGAATTCATGCACACACACACATACACTTCCCAACTGACCCCAATACTTTCTCCCTACCCTGTTCCCAGCAGTCTCTGAACCTCCCTTGTACTGAAATTGTTAGTGAAGAGGGTATTAGAGAATGAGAGAGGGACAATGGCACAGCTGTGTCCGTGTTTCTCCCTACCAGTCTCTGAGCCCCCACTAGAGAATGACACGGGGACTGGGACCCATGGTAACTGCGGGGATGGGGACAGAGCCCAGGGAGATGGGGGTGTGGACAAAAGCTGTTAATGGACAGTTATTTACGTTTGAGTGATGCAGGCAATGATGTTTTCATTTTTTGGAAAAACAAACAAAACTGCTGGCCACAACTGGCAAAATTTGCATGAGGGATGCTGTATATTCCTGCTACTAGCACATCTTTTAAGAAGACATCTTCAACTGCAGGAAGGACTGTGGAAGACAGGAGAGCTAAGACTGAATCCTGAGATTGTT
Source organism: Microcaecilia unicolor (assembly GCF_901765095.1). Lineage (NCBI taxonomy): Eukaryota > Metazoa > Chordata > Amphibia > Gymnophiona > Siphonopidae > Microcaecilia > Microcaecilia unicolor. The sequence goes on along the minus strand of NC_044039.1, from coordinate 181,059,566 downwards.
GATGTCTTATTAATCATCCACAGATTTAAAAAAAAATCATAACAGTGCTTCATAGAGCATTCTCCCCCGCTAGGGCATACAGAATGGGTTGTATTTTGTACCCCTGGACATTTTAACAGGGTGGATTAGAGTTCCTTGGGATAGTAGAAGTCAGCTATTGTTGGGGTTGGAAGGGTAGAGGGTGGTGGTGGTGGTGAGAGGGCTTATTATAGTTGCTCATTATTATTGTTTTCTATTTGTGATTTATAAACAACAGTTGCACAGCATATTGTTCCTTTTTTACTTTAATAAAAAGATTTAAATATAAAATCCTAAGTGTTTGAGGCTTCTTCAGATGAGGACAGAGCCCACGGGGCCAGGGACAGAATCGGTGGGGATGGGGTGGGGGAAGGGGACAAAACTTGTAGGGATGGAGACAGAACCTGCAGGGATTGGGTGGGGACAGAGATAGAACCCAGGAGTACAGGGACAAACTTTGCCCCCCGGGTCATTCTCTAGCCCTCACCCTGTCCCAGTGGCGTAGGAAGGGGGGGGGGGGCGGTGGGGCGGTCCACCCCGGGTGCACGCCGCTGGGGGGGTGTCCGCTCCGTTGGTTCCTTGCTCCCTCTGCCCCGGAACAGGTTACTTCCTGTTCCGGAGCAGAGAGAGCAAGGAACCAACGGAGCCGACGCAGCTCCCAGCGACTTGCACTCGGGGGCGGATCGGCCCTCCCGCCCGCCTCTCGCTTTTAAATCAATTAAAAATGCGCTCGGGGGGGGGGGGGTGCGCTCCAGAGGGGGGGCACCGTGCAGCGGCGACCCGCCCCGGGTGTCAGCCGCCCTTGCTACGGCACTGCCCTGTCCCAAGCAGTTTATCACTTTGCAACAGTAAAGAACTTTCCGACCTGTGGCCTATTCATTTAATGGAGGGAGGTATTGCTCCCCCTCCCGAGTGCCCCCATGAACTGAATCACTTCATACTACACAATAACCTTGGCAATGGCAGGTAGAGTCTGCATGCCGGATTTGGTGGCCATAGCTCTTCAGAGGCCAGAGAAGTTTGAATACAAACACACGTCTTTTATTTTCTCTCTCTCTCTATATCTATCTATCTATATATATCCCCAAAAGTACTAGTAGACAAGAAAAATCACTAATACATATAGGGACATATAGGGGGTAATTCTCAGGTCACCTAAAACACGAATTCTATAGAGGCAGCCATCACTTTACACGTGAACGCTTGTGCTAGCTCAATGGCTGGTGTAAATGCACCAACTTCTGTCAGGTGCATGACCGACAGTATTCTATAATCTTAGCACATAAGTGTTGGCCATGCCTCTCTTACATCCACAAACCCACCGCAGTTGCATGTTAAGGTTATAAAATACCAAGTGCAGTTACAGTATAACTACATATTAATGGCAATTAGCAACTAATTTAACAATTAAGTTATACTGGCAACTGGCAAAATTCTGGCAATTTTGCAAGCTAAGTGTGAAAATGGGCACACAAGACTCTAGGATTAGAGGGATTATCCCATAAATTATATACCAATAAAACAAGTCCCCCACAATTAGGAGACCCCCCACCCCACACACATATAAGTGAATTTGCCTGCATTGTTCATTAGGGTAACTTTTAGCCTGTAAAAACTTCAATCACATTTCAAAGGGAAACTACCTGCTTTTGTTTTTTTGTTTTTTTTCCTGAAAATTAGTGGTCATGTACTCTACAACTGCTATTTCTGCAGCTGGCTGAGTAGGGAACAAAAGCATGTATTTGAAAATAGAGCCTGCACATGCCATTTTATTTCCCGGACTTAAACGTAAAATGGGAACTCTTTCTTTTTTTTGATTTAGTTGAAAACTTATGGAAGGCCACTCATAGTTTTCACTAGGCTGAGGATGGGGGTGTTAAAAAATGACCAGCCCCGGGTGTCAACTACCCTAGGTACGCCACTGCATTGAATTCTTTGGGTGACCGTATAATTGAATCAGGAACGTGCTATAGATGTAATCTACTTAGACTTCAGCAAAGCTTTTGACACGGTTCCCCACAGGAGGCTCTTGAATAAACTTGACAGGCTGAAGATAGAACCCGACGTGGTCAACTGGATTAGGAACTGGTTGACAGACAAACGCCAGAGGGTGGTGGTAAATGGAATTCGCTCGGATGAGGGAAAGGTGAGTAGTGGAGTGCCTCAGGGATAGTTGCTGGGGCCGATTCTGTTCAATATATTTGTGAGTGACATTGTCGAAGGGTTAGAAGGTAAAGTTTGCCTTTTTGCTGATGACACCAAGATTTGTAACAGAGTGGACACCCCGGAGGGAGTGGAAAACATGAAAAAAAATCTGCAGATGCTAGAAAATGGTCTAATGTTTGGCAATTAAAATTCAATGCAAAGAAATACAAAGTGATGCACTTAGTAAGTAGAAATCCACGGGAGACGTATGTGTTAGGTGGTGAGATGTACAGACGGGGGAGAGGGATCTTGGGGTGATAGTATCTGAGGATCTGAAGGTGACAAAACAGTGTGACAAGGTGGTGGCCATAGCCAGAAGGTTGCTAGGCTGTATAGAGAGAGGTGTGACCAGCAGAAGAAAGGAGGTGTTGATGCCCCTGTACAGATCGTTGGTGAGGCCCCACCTGGAGTATTGTGTTCAGTTTTGGAGGCTGTATCTTGCTAAGGATGTAAAAAAAATTGAAGCGGTGCAAAGAAAAGCTACAAAAATGGTATGGGATTTGCGTTACAAAACATATGAGGAAAGACTTGCTGACCTGAACATGTATACCCTGGAGGAAAGGAGAAACAGGGGTGATATGATGCAGATGTTCAAATATTTGAAAGGTATTAATCCGCAAACGAACCTGCTCCGGAGACGGAAAGGTGGTACAACTAGAGGACATGAAATGAGGTTGAAGGGAGGCAGACTCAGGAAAAATGTCAGGAAGTATTTTTTTCACGGAGTGGTGGATACTTGGAATGCCCTCCCACGGGAGGTGGTGGTGATGAAAACGGTAATGGAATTAAAAAATGTGTGGGATAAACATAAAGGAATCCTGTTCAGAAGGAATGGATCCTCAGAAGCTTAGCAGAGATTGGTTGGCAGCACTGGTGGTTGGGAGGCGGAGCTAGTGGTTGGGAGACGGAGCTAGTACTGGGCAGACTTCTACGGTCTGTGCCCTGAAAATGGTAGATACAAATCAAGGTCAGGTATACATATAAAGTAGCGCATGTAAGTTTATCTTGTTGGGCAGACTGGATGGACCATACAGGTCTTTTTCTGCCATCACCTACTATGTTACTACGTTATACAGTCTGTAACATAGAAGGCGACACTTCTGTGATGCTTCCCTTTTAATGATCAGCTAGCTCCTGAGCCCCTGTTTAGTAAAGATGGTTTCCAGCCACAGTGCTTATGTAATATCTGCATTTCAAAAACCTAAGCCTCAGAGGACCAGGAAAAAAAATGATCCTGAGACGTGTTATGGAGATAATTAGTCAATGGAAATCATCATCACTCCAGAACATTCACAGTAAGAAATGCAACACAATGAAAAATTAACTTGTTTTTATTTCACATAATTGCCTACTCACATAAAACCATTTTAAACCAGGTTTTGATTTAATAAAAAAATAAAAGCAGGGAAGCAATGTGTTGAATTATTTTCAAGAAGGTAAATGCTCTTTGTAATGAAGGCACGTATTTTTCAAACTGGTTAATATAAGATTGGATCTTCCTTTAATTACTCATCAGCTAATCTTCTGGAAGCTGAAAAGACAAATTAAGAATCATGAAAAAAAAATAATTTTACTGAGCAACAAGACTGAAGATTAATGACTGTAAAGTACTAACAGGAAACTAAACATGACAGCTTGTCAAGTGGCAGGCTGAAGAGCAGGGTGCAGGTCTGATTGCTAAGTGCCACTGTACCTCTGGAGGGCGCCAGGCAGTTGCATCAGAACAATCCGTTCACCTGCTCTGTCACTGGGTCTAGGTCAATGTCGTAGAAACAAGGACGGGTAGGAAGCCCAGGCATTGTACTCATCTGAAGAAAGGAAGGAAAAGGGAAAGGTTAAACTAGAGGTAATACAGATGTACCAGTACAAATCCTGGAGTGGCACAGGTAAACATGAATCGATTGTTTATTCTTTCAAAAAGTACAAAGACTAGAAGACACTCCATGAAGTAATATAGTAAAACACTGAAAACAAACAGGAGAAAATATCTTTCCCTCAACAACAACAGAAAACCAGAAGCAGCTGGTGTTAAATATAAGAACTTAAGAGTTGCCCTCCTGGGTCAGACCAAAGGTCCATCTAGCCCAATGTCAGGTCACAAGTACGAACTATTACTGCACAACTTCCAAACTTACCACACTCTAAAGATGTTAAAGGACAGTAAGTGCAAAAATAAAAAAAACCTGTTTTACTAAAGGGCCCATAGATAACAAAAATCCCTTTACATGGGTTATGCCTAATGTCATAACCAGTGCAGCTAGCTGAGACGGTGAGCTCTTCACATTAAAAAGCTAGTTGCTGCCCATAAGTCTCCCTCGAGCCATGATGTGGGCACCGCTGTTATTCTGTCAGTGCTGTGCATGGGCAAAGGAGATCAAGCTAGGGAAGGGGGACAAAGAATGACCTGCTGACGGTCCCCCGTGATAAACTCCTGCTACTGAGCAACATGGTCACTTTCAGAGCATCTTAAATAGAGAACTGAAAACTAAGCTGAGACACCTCTCTTGAAATCCAGTGAAGCTCCTCAGTATTTACATAAACAGTAAGGATAAACGCAGAACACACACAATCATCTTAAACAACTCGCTAACCTAACACTAACCAGAAGAACATATGTGTGGACCTCTCATCTCTGGACAATTTATAGAGAACAAGAGATAAGCAGGGAAGCACCATGAAAGGTCACAATCATTATTTGACCCATTACTGAACATCTACTAACATCTCAGACACCTCGGGCGGGCCTCTAGAATAATGGGAAGGACTAATGGGAAGAAAAGTATCAGGCAAGACCTAATTTCTCTTTCCATTATTTAGCTTCCCATACTTCAGAACCTGTGGGATGCTTAAAAGCAATACCTAGAGTGGGTGGGATCCTGGTGCTGCCGCCCTGAGGACTGAAGCCTCATAACTGGCTTCCAAGTGCGCAGCAATGTCCACCCTGTAGTGCACGGCAAAAGTATGCAGTGTCGACCATATCACTGCCTTGCAAATATCTGCTGGAGACAGTAGTCTCTGCCCACAAGACATGAGGAGCATGCTTCTCCACATGCAAATAAGCTGATGCAATAATTTCCTTCAGCCATCTAGCAATTGTGGGCTTGGAAGCCATGAGGCCAAGCCTCCACTTACCAAAAAGGAGTCTGTCCAATTTGCAAAAGTCATTCATGACTTCCAGATATCTAATGAGGACTTTACGCACATTGAGAAGTTTCAAGAATACCAAGTCTCTCAGTCCTCTCTGAAAATGTACAAAAGCTCCACAGATTGGTTGAGATGAAATGCTGATACCACTTTTGAAGAAAGGAAGGACCCGTGCACAGGGAGATCCCTGCCTCCAAAAAACGGAGAAAGGAATCTCGACAAGAGACTTCAAAAAGAGAGGAGTGACCAGGCGGGATAACTCCAACTTGTAACCTTCTGTAAGAATATCCAGAACCCACTGGGCTGATGTGATTTTGGCCCACACCACCCAAAACTCCTGAAGACATTCTCCCACTGGAGGAAGAGAAGAGTGAACCAGCCTCACATCATTGTGAAGCTCGAGAGGCATTAGGTGTTGACTGATAGGAGGACTTCCAGTCTGCACGAAAGGAAGATTAGTGTGCTTGAAGTGGGACTTCTGACCACACTGCTGATGACCAGGCCAGTACCATCTGCTGTCTTGAAATCGAGAACCCCTTGAAGACGGATGAACAGAAGCTTTCGGCTTACCTTTGGGCAACCGCTGTGGCTTAGTTTCCCCAGTTCAGATTCCCAGCTTGCATGCACTGCAATGCTTCAACACTGACCGGTGGATCCCACAAGGGAAATCTGCTTAACTGTTTCCATGGGAGTTACCATTCACTCCTGATTGGTGAAAGTGCAGCACAACACTATCCCAAGTGGAGAGTCAACATCCCTCTCCTGTACCAAGTAGAACTTGCAGCCCTCCAAGTGGTTGTGAGTCAAACTTTAGGCAGACTTATCATTGCTGGCTGCTCCCCCCAAGCTCACAGTCTCCACAAGTCTTACCCCAGATGAGAAAGAATCAGGACTGATACTCTGTCCCATACTCTACAGTAAACTTCTTTCCTTCTCCTTTATTAATTTTTTAATGTTGTGCTGGTAAAAGATAACACCACAGGAAACAGGGGAGAGGTGAAGGGAAGGAAGAAGTAAATTCACAGGGCACCAGAGACAGGGATCTGAAGACCTCCAGATATGACTCTGCAGACTCAAGCCATCAGTAAAGTTCAACTGGGGACCAGTTGACCAACTGGACCAGGAGCAAATCACTCAGAACCAGAGGCTGAAAAAGGTGTACATCCACTTGCTGGAGAAAGAAAATACTGAGGAGCTGAACTGGATGCCAAGACATACATGTCGCAGCTCAATTTTCAGTTCTTTATTTTCACCTGCTGATTGATGGACACAACTATCCCACAGGTTCATGAACAGTGGGAAGCTATGTAATGGAAAAGAGTATTTCCTTAATGGACCTCTCTTATATCTGAAAAAAACAAAACTTAAGAACTATGCAACACGGCAGCTCACAAGTCTAGTTCCACTATAGAAAAGCAGCATCTGTAGACCACAACTTTGCATAGTGAGACCTGCTAAACCACAGTCTAAGAAATACACTTTGATTGAGACAGAAAATGAAACAAAACCATGAGAAGGACAGGTACAAAAGTAGTTGTGCTAAAATGCTGAGGACCTGAGTTTGATTCCCAGATCAAATCTATCTGCTCCTGAGGCCACCCTGTTGCTGGAGACTTCAAAAAGAGATTTCACAGACTGAAGGGAAGAAGTTTCAAGCATTGCTTAGTGGGGAAGGCCATGGAAATAGAAAGGGCTATAAAAATGTATTATTATTTATGTCTCATCTATCATATTGCTTCCAGGCAAGTTACAAAACATACAATAAAATAACTCTACAATAAAAACAAAATACCTGACCACCTCAAAAATATCTGCGCTTTGGTCCCATAATGTTTCATATTAAATTACTAATTCATCCTATTACTTGGGGAAAAAAACATTTTGAACTTTTTTCTAAGCCTAACCATGCTGGGTTCCCTTTGTATATCTAATGACTGCTGGTTCCAAGTCAAAAGCCCTGCTACTGAGACCATATGACAGCATGCCATAGTTAATTAAGCCATTTGGAAAGGAGGAAGATACAGTAAGAAAAATCTTGCTGACAAAACTGCAAAGTTTGATTGAGGACATAATTCTGGAACACAAAAGTAAATTGACTGGCATTCACCATGTCTAAAGTCCTGGAAAAGGTAATATTCTCTCAGCTTACCACCTTCGCTGAAAAGGTTTTGGCCTTACACCCGTCAGTCTGGTTTCAGGGCCCAGTACAGCACAGAGACAGTAATGACAGCCCTACTCAATAAAATCCTCTCTCACTTGGAACAACATAAATTGTCTTAGCAGTCCTTCCTAGATCTCTCAGTGGCCTTTGATCTTGTTAACCACTCATTACTTCTCTCTCATCTGTCAACCCTTGGTATTTCTGGAGAGGTTCTGTCATGGTTCACTTCCTTTCTATCACACCGTAGCTTTCAGATTATCAACCCTCTTCCTCCTCCGGAAATAGAGAATTTCATTGTGGTGTCCCCCAAGGTTCAACTTTCCCCTCGGTTATTCAACCTATTCCTGAGTTTTCTTGCAGCCCTTATTCAGATGTCTGGAATTTCAGCCTACTTCTATGCCAATGATATTCTTCTTATTTACCCAACCCACCTGAACATTTCATCTTCTCCTTTCATTGCCCCTCTCCAGCTTGTCTGGATTATGTCGCTCCCAGGTTAGCTACTCACTGATTAGTCCTCAATGCAGAAAAAACAAACTGTCTACTGCTGATTTTCCAGTTCCATATTTCCCCTATTATGCTTTTTGAAGCACAAATCACCCCAGTTACAAGTTTCCACTATCTAGGAATTATCTGGGATTCCTCCCTCTCTTTCCTGTTCCAAACTTCACATCAAAGATCACTTTCCTACTGTTCCGTCAGCTTCATCTCTTTGATCACAAAAACGTCCATGCACTCATTCTTTTATCCTTCACCTCCCGTCTTTTTGTAATATCATCTACTCAGGTCTGCCTCGATCATCAATAAAAGAAAACTGCAAACTCTTCAAAATGCTGCCATTAGATTGCTCTGTCATACGCGTTGTTAGGATCACACAACTCCACTACTGAAACATCACTGGGGGCTTTCTGGACTACCTTGCCTGTCTCACTATCCCCTACTCACCTGCTAGGATCCTTCAGTCTTGCCTCATCCTTCCCAGTTCTAAGGCCGTTCATTATGAGTCCACCAGGCGCATAGCCTTTTTCTCTCTCATATTCGAGAGTTTCACAGGAAAAACGAAAGGCCTGACTTTTCAGGCAGGCTTCTGGAAGGTCAGTCTGACTGGGTTTACCAGCTAGTGGCTGCTCCATCTCCCCATTTCCCTTGTTCTTATCTGTCCCTCTCTTTCTATATCTGTTGTATGATTGTGTGCCTTTCCTATCTTTAATTGAAGTTCCTTTCTTTTTCAAATTTTATTGTAGCCCGTACACTGCTCTGTTCTGCCCGGCAGCTAAAGCGGTTTAGCAAATCTAAATAAAACTCTTCCATATGAAACAAGGTAGCTTAAAAAGAATGGAGAAGTGCACAGGCAACCAGTGTAAGCTTACAAAGAGGGAGCAACATCCATGGGTATCTACAAATGAAGGTTCAACTGACGGACTAAAGGAACGAGGAGCCCAAAAACTGGAGGGCATTATGAGTAATTCTACAAGGCGCTCACTAAATGTACTAGTTATGGTGCCTATTTTAATCCTATTCTATAAAGAAATAATAGTGCAAATGGCTGAAAACATGCGATCACTAACTGGTGTACAAGCCTGCCCTAGATGTTAGCACATGAGGATGTAAATCAGGTATGGGCAGCCACAGTCCTTGAGGGCCACTACCCAGTCGGGTTGTCAGGATTTCCACAATGAATATGCATGAGATAGATCTGCATATACTGCTTCCACTCTATGCAAATAGATCTCATGCACATTCATTATGGAAATCACGACAACCCAACTGGGTTGTGGCCCTCAAGGACTGTGGTTGCCCATACCTGATTTACATCCTCATGTGCTAACATCTAGGGCAGGCTTGTACACCAGTTAGTGATCGCATGTTTTCAGCCATTTGCACTATTATTTCTTTATCATGCCCACCCCTTATGTACATGATAAAGGTTTATCATTAAGTGCACACTTTCCATTTTCCCCTTGCTCCGCCCATGCCCACTGGCGAAGTGTGTGCCATCAAATCCTGGTGTGTACTTTTCCGCTAGTCATCAATATTCTATAAAAGGCTGCTTACATGTGTAGAAGACTAGAGCACCACCATTTATGTGCCTTTCTGCCACCTAAAACTTGGTGACTCTCTATCCCATGAGAAAGCTGCACAGGCAGACTGCATGGTGAAGGCCAAAATCCAGCAGAAAAAAAAAAAAAATTTAAACCCACGGGTTTCAAACCTGGTCCTGGATACATCCCAGCCAGTCAGGTTTTCAAGATATCCACAATGAATATTCACGAGAGATTTGCATGCACTGCCTCCACTGAATGCAAATCTATCTCATGAATACTCATTATGGATATCCTAAAAACCTGACTGGCTGGAGTGCCTCCAGGACCAGGTTTGAGAACTGCTACTATTTATTTCTAAAGTGCTACTAGACGTACGCAGCGCTGTACACTTGAACATGAAGAGACAGTCCCTGTTCGACAGAACCACTATATCAAACAAAATTACTGACCAAAACAAGTGAAAGTCCAATGTGATTACTAAATTTTTACAACTAGGCTGAATGAAAACATTTTCTATTAAAACACATTCTAAAAATATAGCTAATATTTCTGTTTTTAAATGTTACAGATATCTGTTTCAGCATTGGAAAGAAGTCAGATTTTATTCCGAGACATACATGAGGGTTAACGATAATACCATGTAATCCTGTTGCTTTCTGCAGAAGTTAAAGACTTATTGTGAAACTGTCATTCTGCAATTTAAATATATGCAAATCACTAGGTTCACCTCAGTGCTCCATTTACTCTCCTGGGCCAATTAAAATAGCCATATTCCAGAAAATGCTATAAAATCTACCAGCTGTGTCGCAGCAGTTGGAAATTGCTGTCTGATCCCTGGGGACCATTTGCTCTCAGTGTCCGTTCTGTACCCTGAACTGGTTTCAGCCAGATGTTATCTGATTTAAACAGCAGCAGCAAAAAATCACCTCTGCTACTGGGACTCAAAAGTTTATGTCTGAGAGTGCAACATTAAAGAGAGCAAAACTTCTCTCATCTGAAAAAGGCTCTTTGTAAGTTCACTTTGCTGAACGTTTGATGCAGAACTCATATACTTCTGGCAACACAGAGGAAACTGGTCTGACCAGTGTCTAGCACAGTGCTTCACAAACGTTTATCCAAAATGGCTCCAACACAAACATTAACGTGATCCCAGATGTAAATGAAAACAAATAGCAGACCTCCACTCCTCTTCCCTTATCCACATCTTCCTTTCCTCCTCATGTATGATAAATGCTTTTCCCATGTAGGTAACTGTGGGTAGCAGGAAGGTTTAAATTTCATCCTGTGTTATTTCTATATTTTACAAATTTGGGAACTAGTTCCAAAAGGAAGTTAAGTGATGCAGGGGCAGTGTGAACAAGACATTTAAAACTGTTGTCCAAAGTCTAGTACCAGTGGGTTTGATCAACTTATTAAAGCTCTTTACAGAAGCCTACATAAATCCCAGTCATGAGTCTGTTGGTAAAAAAGCATGTACCTTAACTGCCCATCAAACTCAGAGAACAAAGAGCACAGAGGGAAAGGATTCTCACTAATGATTTTCAACCATCTTCCGCTTCACTATGGTAACAGCTAAACTGTCTCATAGGATGCAGAAGTTCTCCGACAGGAGCAGGCCCTTCAGGATTAGACTTTCCTTCATCTGAAGTATTTCCTGCTTTCTCTCTCCACTGACCTGTCTACTGAAGGCTGAACTGATTCCTGCAAGCCAGGCTGCCAGTACACTACCCATAAACCTTGTGCCCATTTATCCCACCCCCCCTCCCAAAAACCTGCTGCTTTGTGTAGTCTGGGACAAGACCTTCTCATATAGAGCAGGGAACCTGGTGTGATCAATCCCTGCCCTTCATTCATACTCTAAAACCACCCACCTTGTTAACACTTACCATTGCTATGCTAATACTTCAGCTCTGTAAACAAATTAAATTGTAAAACACAGATTTAAAAAGGAAGCAGCATATGGACATGATCTCATTCATGCATTAGTCATGGACTCCTCTCTCCACCAAGATCTGAAAATAGCTTCCTTATTTTTCTGATTTATCCTTCAGATAGGGGATAACACTGTGCACTATGATACTAAAATACAGTTGTACCAGTCAGCAGAAGTGGGAGTTTAGTGGCTGATACAAAACATGCAATCCTACTTTGAAATCTCTGCCTGGCAGTAAATTTCCCTGTCATGGATCAAAAATCTCTCTCTCTGGAATCTAAAGTAAAAAAAAAAAAAAAGTGGAATGCCACATGACACCAGCATGACTGGGTAGAACTGGGCAGCTTACAAATCACACCACTTGATGTATTGGTTTAAAAAAAAAAAAATATCTATACATTTATATCTTGTGTTGACCAAATTGAGCCAATACAAAACAGAATTTCTACTACAGGAGCATTCGTCCCAACAAGAAAGCAAATCTATTCTGTACTATTAACCAGGTCAGCACTTTAGCTTTCTGCTTGTGAAATTCGGTGGTATGTCACACTTTTAAATGGTCTATGCTATGCTATATGACATTATATAAATACTAGTAAAAAAGGCCCGTTTCCGAGAGCCATGAAACGGGCGCTAGCAAGGTATTTGTTTTGTGCAATGAATGTCTTGAAGAGGATTTTGTGCCAAGGTGGCCCCCCTCCCTCCCTCCCAGGTGGAAGTGTGTGTTTGTGACTGAGAGAGAGTGATTGTGGGCAAGTGTGTTTGAGAGAGAGAGAGAGAGAGAGAGAGAGAGAGTGTGTGTGTGTGTGTGTGAATGAGAGTATATTTACCATATGTACTTGACTACAAGTCAATCTCAAGCACAAGTTGAGGGCAGTTTTAGATCTAAAAATGGACACAAATGCTGTGACATAAGTCGAGGCTCCACTCCAGCCCACCCACCCTCCCCTGGGCCAGCACCATTCTCTCCCCCCTTCCACCCCCCAGGGTCCAAAATTGCTCCCTCTTCCACCCGCTGCCAGCTTCTCCATCCCCACCCCTCTCACTGTGTACCTTCAAACAGATTTTCTACAGAGCAGCGGCAATGCAGTGATATTCTTAGGCTGCCTGTGAGAGGCTCCAGAGCACTCTCTCTGATCTGATCTGTCCTCTCTGATTCATCTTCCTGTTTCTGCAGGGTGGGAACAGATCACAAAGAGTGCTCCAGAATAGGCAGCAGGCAGCCTAGGAGTATTGCTGCACTGCCGTTTGAAGATAAATGGGAGGGGCGGAGGAGGGCATTGTCCTGCTGATGGAGTTGGGGAAAGATTTATTTTTTTTTTTTAGCGCTATGGGTGTTAACCCGTAGATAAGATGACCCCCGTTTTTTTGAGGCTTTTGGCTCAAATTCCTCTACTTATAATAATTAAGTATATATAGTACAGTAAGATAGGAAAGATGTTATTTTGAATTGCTTAACACACTCACCGTTCCAACAAGCGGGTAGAGAAACCCTGCCCCCACACTGGCACGGATGTCACGGATTGGTAGGATGAATCCTGTGGGCACACCTTTTTTCTCCGGGTCATGGGATAACGAGAGGTGAGTTTTAGCCATGCAGATAGGCAGGTTTCCAAAGCCCTGCAAATAAAGAACATCACTCAAAGGATGGCACCACCACTTTGATTGGTTTTCTCGGCCATCGGCTTGGCTCTTGGCATTTCTGGGGATGAACCAACTTTTTCCACCATTGCTGCTCCTTTCCCTCTCGTTTTACCTTGGATGTTCGTTTCCAAATTTTGTCCTTTCCTCCTGCAGCCACTTTAAATAGCCAGCAAATCTCAAACACTAGAACTGCAGCTCAAACTTTTTCCTCTCTCTTTTGATTATAATGGGGGATTTTAATGCTCCTACTGGCATTCCTCAGGTGTCAAGAATTTTTTAATTTTTTTTATTTTATGGATTCAGTAGAATTTAAGCAGATAGTTAATACGAATTTAGTAAATGTCCCCATCAATTCTAATTTTCAAATCAGATTTGTATCTCTTGAAATCAGGCCTGGAGGCTGGTTGGATCATCACTGATTAACTTTTGCTGAAACCACATCTAATATTTTGGGAGCTCCAAAGTAGTAAATCCTTGCTTAAAGCTCACCTCTTCAATGCTGCTTTCGGAACCTAACCTTTCGAACATATAGGTTGCCCCAATCTGCTTGACCTTTCAGATTAACTGTACATTTGTCTTTTAGATTGTAAGCTCTTCGAGCAGGGACTGTCTTTCCATGTTAAATTGTACAGCGCTGCGTAACCCTAGTAGCGCTTTAGAAATGTTAAGTAGTAGTAGTAGTAGTAGTAAATGGTCCTCAGGAGGCATTGCATGTAATTGGTCCTACTCTCAAGGAGTGCTGAAAAGCTTAGGGGTCCTTTTACAAAGGCGCACTGAAAAGTGGCTTGCGGTAGTGTCGGTGCAGGTTTTGGGTGCGTGCAGAATCATTTTTCAGCACGTCTGTAAAAAAAAGGTCTCTTTTTACCCCAAAAAATGGGCATGCGGCAAAATCAAAATTACTGCGCGTCCGTTTTGGGTCTCTGACCTTACCGCCAGCCATAGACCTAGCGGTAAAGAATTTAGCCGGTAAGGACCTACAAGCATCAGATGCCACTTGGCACGCATCCGCTACGTGCGTCTGAAAATAAAAATGATTTTGCAGACGTGTGCAAAAAATTAAATATGTGCAAGAGCCACGCAGTAGTCGTGCGGTAAGTCCATTTTGGTGCGCATTGGGCGCACGTAAGTGCCTATGTGGTTTAGTAAAAGGGGCCCTTAGGTTTTTGTGATATGGTGGCTCTTAGGGATAAAACCTTGTTGACATTTGTTAAATCTGCTTTGGACCAGGGGCAGCAGGGGCCTGCTCAGTATAAAACAAAACAAAAAACAGGGCACTGTGGTTTACAAGGGAGTTGAAAGAGGAGAAACCGCTGTGGTGTTTAAACTGCTGGTGTAAATGACAGAATGACCAAATTAAAGACAATTATACTAAGGCCGTGGGGGAGGGGGGGGGGGTGTCTTTCACTAAGCCATGGTAGCGTTTTTAGCTCGCAGTAAAAATCAGCTGGTAGTAAACACTGAGACAATGCCCATTATATTCCTATGGGTGTCTCAGGCCTAGATGCACAAAACTCTAACGACCCTTTAATGACCCTCTAACGACAAAGTTTGCGACCGTTGCATGCATTATAGGCCTTTTTCTGAAGCCGCTAGCAGATAACGAAAACGGAATGCAAACCAGAAACTACCATTGAAATGTGGACAATTCGCTATGCACTAACCATACCGACGATTCTAACGAATCATTTAACGTGACAAATTTAGCGAGCTCTCAGACCAGTCGTTCAGGCCTCAGCTGTCATCTCCCCGCTCCCTCCTGCACCTTAAAAATGCAAGCTGGCATGTAAAAAAAAAAGTTATATAAAAACGCAAACTGGTAGCTCCCCACTTCCCCCTGCACTAACCAAAACAAAAAAAAAATTTGAATAGATCGGGAGGGAGCAAAGGCGCTCGTCAGGAGCGTCCTGTATGGGCGCCCTTCCCCCCCCCCCCCCCCGAGATCGCCGCTGCTGCCCACTTCAGCCGGTTTTAATAAAAACAAATCTCCACATTTTCTCATCCCCGGTCCCCCTTCCTTCCTGTGTTTCCTGTCCCTTGCTCCAGGGTTCCACCTCCCGCCATCCTCCGCCCCGCCCCCCCTTGGATCGTTGCCGCCGCTCCCACCCTCCGCATTACCGTCCCGCGCAGCGCCTGTCACCTGTATGTGGAGGCACTGCACAGGATAAAACACCTGATCGACAATTGCTTCTCCCTTCTCCGACGTCAGTCTGTTGTTCCTGGGCCCGCCCTCGATTAACGTAAGTTACCTACGTAGATAACTAACGTAGGTAACTTACGTCAATGGAGGGTGGGCCCAGGAACAACAGACTGACGTCGGAGGAGGGAGAAGCAATTGGTGATCAGATGTTTTATCCCATGCAGCACCTTCGCATACAGGTGGAGAGGCGCTGCACGGGACGGTAATGCGGAGGGGGGGTCCGGTGGAGGGTGGGAGCGGCGGAGACTATCCCAGGGGGCGGGGCACAGGGGCGGAGGATGGCGGGAGGTGGAGCCCTGGAGCAAAGGACAGGAGACACAGGAAGGGAGGAGGAGCGGGGATGAGAAAATTTGGAGATTTGTTTTTATTAAAACCGGCTGAAGCGGGGAACAGCGGCGATCTCGTGCGGGGGGGGGGGGGGGCAAGGGCGCCCATACAGGACGCTCCTGACTAGCGCCTTTGCCCCCTCCCGATCTATTTGGATTTTTTTTTGTTTTGGTTAGTAAAGGGGGAAGTGGGGAGCCTCGTGTTTGTGTTGTGGGTTTTTTTTGGACGTTTGTGGCATGCGCAGAGCAGCCAGCATAACGCTTGGCTGCTCTGCGCATGATTTAGGGGCCGATTAACGACGGGGATTACGATTCATTGATACATTGTACTTCTCGATACCGCAACGAACATGTTTGACCTGTTTTTTTGGTGCATGCTTCGGTTTTTCAAAATCGTTACGGACTTTAACGATTTAGATTTTTTTACGTTTGTTTGATGCATCTGGGCCTCAGTGTTTACTGCGAGCTAGAAGTGCTAGCACAGCTTTGTAAAAGGCCTCCTTAGGTAACAAAGAAATTGGTAGATTAAAAATAAATAAATAAAAAAAAAGGTGGAAAAAAACCCCCAAAAGCAAAACACCGTGTTTTGCTAGAAGAATGCAAAAGGCCCTATCCCATCCTTGAGAGCTTTTTATGGTACTAAACAAATTTGTTAAATATACCTGATATTTCTAGTATGGCAAGTAATGCTGTCTACCATTGGCCCAGGAATTTTCAGAATTTGTTTTGATTAAAAGGAGCTGTTGTCATACGAGGTAAGAATTTACGGCTTAGCATTATTTAAGTAGCATGGTTAATGCCTCTTTGAAGGAGGTAATGATTCCCTGATCACTGAAGCCTGCGATAAAAATTGTTATCTAGATGCTTTGGACTATGGCAATTATCAGTTTATATCTAGTTTACTGTTAAGTAACGTTTTAGACAAGTGTGTGTGCTTAATTGAAAGATTTTTTTTTTCAGGAATAAAATGTTTTGGATTTGTATTAACGTGGAGTTCAGAAGGGCCAACGTCCAGAAACCTGGATATCAATTCTTCCCATTGTTAGTTATTCTACGATCTATTTAATAGTATTTCTTGATATTAAGACATCATTTGATGTTGTAAATCACAATGTTCTAATTGATAGATTAAGGGAGGCAGGAATTGGGAGCAAGATTTGAAATGGTTTATTTTTCTAAAATAGTTCAATCTCTATCAACCAAGCCTATTATTAAATTTGGGAAAGACAAAGGTGTTATCCGTTGCAAAAAAAAAAAAAAAAAAAATGAAAACATCATCCCTCTAGATCAAATTTAAGTAATGTTTTTTATTCTGGTGAAGAAGAAGTGAAATATTTGGGTATTCTGGGGGAAGTTATCAATGTGGGCTACAGGTCCAATGTTTTATTTTACCACATAACCCATTTTATGCAATGAGACTGATTTTGAGGCCAGACTCTGATAAGTGTAGAAGGTATTCAAGCAGGGTCCGTGTAGGACAAGAAAGAGGATCTAGGGCCTTACTGTCCTACCAGACTGCAAACCTCCTCCATTGGAAAGAGTAACACCTCTTCGTGGAATCTTTCCTGGAAGCATGCAAGACTTGGGAGACACCCTCTGAAAGACCCAAGGAGGCAAATTCTAAGCTCTCAACATCCAGGCTGTGAGAGCCAGAGACTGGAGATTGGGATGTAGAAGTGACCCCTCGTTCTGAGTGATGAGGGTTGGAAAACACTCCAATCTCCACGGTTCTTCGGAGGACAACTCCAGAAGAAGAGGGAATCAAATCTGATGCGGCCAGAAGGGTGCAATCAGGATCATGGTTCCGCAGTCTTGCTTGAGTTTCAGTAAAGTCTTCCCTACTAGAGGTTTGGGAGGGTACGCATACAGAAGGCCTGTCCCCCAATGTAGGAGAAAGTCATCTGATGCTAGTCTGTCATGGGCCTGAAGCCTGGAACAGAACTGAGGGACCATGTGATTGATCTGAGTGGCAGAGAGATCCACCAAGGGGGTGCCCCACACTCGAAAGATCTTGCGGACAACGCCCATGTTCAGTGACCACTTGTGAGATTGCATTATCCTGCTCAACCTGTCGGCCAGACTGTTGTTTACACCTGCTAGATAAGTGGCTTGGAGAAACATGCCGTGACGGCAAGCCCAAAGCCACATCTGGATGGCTTCCTGACACAGAGGGCGAGATCCGGTGCCCCCCTGCTTGTTGGTGTAAACCATGGCAACTTGATTGTCTGTCTGAATTAAGATTACTTGGTTGGACAACCGATCTCTAAAAGCCTTTAGAGCATTCCAGATTGCTCTTAATTCCAGAAGGTTGATCTGTAGGCCTTTTTCCTGAAAGGACCAGGCTTCCTGAGTGTGGAGCCCATCTACATGAGCTCCCCACCCTAGGAGAGATGCATCCGTCGTCAGCACTTTTCGTGGCTGAGGAACTTGGAATGGTCGCCCCATAGTCAAATTGGATCGAATCGTCCACCACTGAAGAGAATTCCATAGAAGGGCAGAGAGTTCCTCTGCAAGTACCTGTTTGTGCTGGGAGCTGTAGGACTGAGCTCCCGGTGGGCAATTTGGAGGCTTGGACTCCAGATTGAGGGTGTATCCTAACCGGACTATTTGAAGAACCCACTGGTCGGAGGTTAAGAGAGGCCATCTTTGGTGAAAAAACATTAACCTCCCCCCAACCGGCAAGATGTCCGGAACGGACACCTTTACCGAGGCTATGCTGAACTGGAGCCAGTCAAAAGCCCATCCCTTGCTTTTGCTGGGGAGCCACAGTGGCCTTAGGCGCACGCTATTGACGAGAATGAGCATGCTGGGACTGAGCCTGGGCAGGCTGCCGAGAAGCAGGAGTGTACTTACGCCTAGCATAGGAATAAGGGAGCACTCCTCTTCCCTTCAAAAAACCTCCTAGATGAGGAGGTAGTAGCAGAAGACGCCCGGCGGGAGAGAGAATCCATAGCATCATTGTGCTTCTTGAGCTGGTCAACCAGATCCTCTACTTTCTCACCAAAAAGGTTATCCCCCCAGCAAGGAACACCCGCCATTCGCTGCTGGACCGTATGATCCAGGTCACAGACACACAGCCATGAAAGTCTGTGCATCACTTTACCTTGGGCAGCAATCCTGGATGCTACATCAAAAGTGTCAGGAATTTTCAACATACCTTCTAAGGTCTTAGTCATCATGCAGTTTAAAATAATACTTTGCACCAAAGGCATCTGGTTTCTCCTGAAAGAATAGGCTGGTGGAAGCGAGCAACAGGTGCCAAACACAAAAGCCAAGGCAGAGGAGCAAGTGTTGGTGGTGGCCCCGGTTTCTAAAAGCTGGGAGAGCTGGATTGTTCACCTCCAAGAGGACATCAGGAGGCCCTTTGTAACCTGAACAGAGTTTGGTTTGTTCTGAGACAAGGCTACACTGTTAAAGCAAATACCAGCACTATTTCAGACCATAGAGCGAACAGCTTACAGGAATTTACCTGTTTGGTGTAAAGTTCAACTTTCTGTTGGGCATCTGGAAGAAGTTCCACATCATCTGCTCCATAGATCTTTTGTGCAATAATTCTAATCTTCTCCACGATAGGAAGCTAGAAGGCAAAAAACACTAGGATTACAATTGCAAGATCAGAGGTCAAGATACCAGCATACTATAACCTAGATCCTCTGCAGGCTACCGCAACTTCAACAGAACCAGTGCTACTATATAAAGATGAGTTTTGTGAGCTGTGTAGGCCCTACAGGTACTCTCTTCTGTAGGACTTCTGAAAACTGTCACATCTGGAAAAGGAGTCTCTGTGGTCCCAACAGAACAAATAGCTCATCCTCGGACAGTTCTGTTGAACCTGTTAAAAAAGGTATTGCACCATACAAAGAATCCATTACAAACCCTGATGACTACTCTCATCTGAGTTGCTTTGAGAAAAAAAGAAAGCCTTTAGGGAAGTGCTTATCAATCTCCTTTGTGGCCATGGACCCCACTGCAGTGGCTAAATAAAACTGTGTGACCCTGGAGGTGCAGAGTAATGATGCACCTATGGAGAGCCTACCTAGGTCGTGACCCTCAAACGATGGTTTCATGACCCCATTTGGAGTCCTAACCCAGTATCGGAAGTTCTGCTTTAGGAACTGCAGTCTGCAAATGGATCATAGCTAAGGTTTCTGATTTTAGGTTTTAATAATAAACACCAAAACAACCCCCTGATGCAAAAAAAAAAAAGCCCAAAACAAACCCCCAACAGGTGTTTATTGGATAATACTGGAAAAATATCACTTCCGAGTACACTTGCACCATTCCCCAGCTTATCCTCCATTCCGTTTTTGTGCCTTTTCTGTGCTGCCTATGTGACACAAATGCACATGCTCGATTCCATAGGTGCCGACTCTGTGGGTGCTCTAACACCACCAATATTTTAACCTGCCCGCTTTCTTCTCCCTCAACAGTCCTCCGTCCTCACCTTCCTGCCGCCCAGAATTTAAAGCTCATCTTACCTCGCTCGGTCCTAGCAGCAATGAAAGGCGAGCAGGCTCGGCTTCAGCCTTCCCTTCTCTCTCCGCTCTGGTCCCTCCCTCATTTCCTGTTTCCGCGAGGGCAGGACCAGAGCGGAGAGAGAAGGGAAGGCTGAAGCCGAGCCTGCTCACCTTTCACTGCTGCAGGGACCGAGCGAGGTAAGATGAGTTTTAAATTCTGGGCGGCAGGAAGGCGAGGACGGAGGACTGTTGTGGGAGAAGAGGTCAGGCTGGGGCTGGAACTCGGAGGAGAGGGGAGGGGGGCCTAGAACTCGGAGGAGAGGGGGGTTGAAAAGGGGCAGGTGGTGTTTGGGGCGAGTTACTGAACATGGAGGGGAGGGGAGAGATGAGACTTGTTAGACATGGATGGATGAGAGGGGAGGGCAGGGGAGAATTTGCTGGACATGGATGAGAGGGGAGTTAGGGGAGAGAGGAGAATTGCTGGATATGAAGGGATGGAGAGGGGGGAATGCACCACCTGTTAAAAAAATTTATATTTTTTTCAGCACCTCCAATCATTTTGAAAAGTTGGCACCTATGCTCGATTCCACTAGAAAAAGTATAAATCAATAGTACCTGTGGGACAAGGAAAAAACCCAAAAACACACTGATTTTTTTTGTACCCTTAAAGAACTCTTAATCGGCTGGAAAGTAAATACCTAAATTTACAATTTATGAACACCTAGGAATAAAAACCCTAATCACAGCATACTGATAAATCACACCGTGATAAAATAAAACGAGTGCCTGCAGAGGAGTTATTTTCACCCCAGTTTCCCTGGGCTGATACTCCTATAGAGCTGATTATAATAAAAAAAGGGAGGGGAAAATAAGAACACGGAACGCACCATGATTGGTCAGACTACAGGCCCATCATACCTAGTACTCTGCCTCCAGCAGCAGCCAGTTTAAAGTCAAGAAGTACCTAGCACATCCCAAATATAAAAGAGCCATTCCTTGCTGCTCAATTCCTTGCGGTTTACGGATCTTTCCTCCAGGAACTTGACCAAGCCATTGTATTGCCATACTGGGAAAGACCAAAGGTCCATCAAGCCCAGCATCCTGATTCCAACAATGGCCAATCCATGTCATAAATACCTGGCAAGATCCCAAAAAAGTACAAAACATTCTATACTGCTTATCCCAGAAATAGTGGATTGTCCCCAAGTCCATTTAATAATGGTCTATGGACTTTTCCTTTAGGAAGCCATCCAAACCTTTTTTTAAACTCCGCTAAGCTAACCGCCTTTACCACATTCTCTGGCAACAAATTCCAGAGTTTAATTACACGTTGAGTGAAGAAACATTTTCTCTGATTCATTTTAAATTTACTACATTGTAGCTTCATCGCATATGCCCCCTAGTCCCAGTATTTTTGGAAAGCGTAAACAGACGCTTCACATCTACCCATTCCACTCCACTCATTATTTTATACACCTCTATCATATCTCCCCTCAGCCGCCTTTTCTCCAAGCTGAAGAGCCCTAGCCGCTTTAGCCTTTCCTCAAAGGGAAGTCGTCCCATCCCCTTTATCATTTTCGTCACCCTTCTCTGCACCTTTTCTAATTCCACTATATCTTTTTTGAGATGCGGCGACCAGAATTGAACACAATATTCGAGGTGCGATCGCACCATGGAGCGATACAAAGGCATTATAACATCCTCATTTTTGTTTTCCATTCCTTTCCTAATAATACCTAATATTCTATTTGCTTTCTTAGCCGCAGCAGCACACTGAGCAGAAGGTTTCAACGTATCATCAATGACGACGCCATTCTTGGTCCGTGACTCCTAACGTGGAACCTTGCACGACGTAGCTATAATTCGGGTTCCTCTTTCCCACATGCATCACTTTACACTTGCTCACATTAAACGTAATCTGCCGTTTAGACGCCCAGTCTCGTAAGGTCCTCTTGTAATTTTTCACAATCCTCCCGCGATTTAAGGACTTTGAATAACTTTGTGTCATCAGCAAATTTAATTACCTCACTAGTTACTCCCATCTCTAGGTCATTTATAAATATGTTAAAAAGCAGCGGTCCCAGCACAGACCCCTGGGGAACCCCACTAACTACCCTTCTCCATTGAGAAGCCCTTCTGAACCCAGCTAGGTTAACTGCCTTTGACAACATTCTCTGGCTACACATTCCAAAACTTGATTACACTGAGTGAAAAAAATAACTACTTTACCCAATTTGTTTAAAAGAGTGGCCCCTAGTTCTACTTGAAGGTTTAAATAACTGTTTCCTACCATGCGTGATTTTAGAGACCTCTATCATATCTCCTCTATGTTGTCTTCTCAATGTGAAGAGCTCTAACATTCTGTCTTTTTCTAAGGGAAGCATTCCACCCCCGTTATCATTTCTGTTGCCCTTTTCTGTACCTTTTCTCAGAACAGATAACACTGAGCAATATTTTGAACATTTATGTGTGATGTGCTCTCTTATTTTCTTTTTGCCGTTCTTCCACTTGGAGGCTTGTGGAGTTTTGCAAGTTTGAGAAAGTTTTCTCTCTTGAAGCAAATATTAACTTTCCTTGATTAGATGTGTGGTCTGGTTATTGCTGCTTAGTTTGAAAATCTTGACAAATTTCAATAAATTCCAAACAGAAAATAAAGATATAGTGGAATTAGAAAAGATACCGCCCACCTTCCTTAAGAAAAACACTGGTGTGGGCTTTACATTTTTGCATCAGGATCACTGCCAAATAAAGAGCCTATCAATTTACAGCAGCTGTAGAAAACCATTCACATCTTTATGGATGTGCCACCCACAGAGGTCTCTGTGTAGCCTTGCATCCCAGCTGTTCCTTTTTCTTTTTATGGAAAAGGTATTTTATCTTTTTTGTTTTCTCAACTTCCCCTAATAGCATGCCCAGATAAGTGCTGGTATCATTACTGGCATGGGGACAGGAAGGGTCCCAGAAATGGCAGCCATATTCCCTCCTTCTTTAGGCTTCAGCACACCAAGGCGGAAACTCACCACTAAATGTTTTCACCCACTTCTGGTCTATTGGAAACATGTTTTGCACACAGAGTTCAAGTCTCGGTGAAAAGGGTAAAAATCAGAAGGGACTGGGAGATTTCAAGATGGGATTGGACTTCTTTCCTTCCTTTGAAAGAGGCTTTCCTTCCTAATGCTCTTCTGTCCCCCTCCCCAAACTTCCTCTTTCCCCGAGGTCTCAACCTCCATAATGAACAGACCACCACAGAAGTGCCCCATACTCAACATCCTTCCTAGGAAGTATGTTTGTGAGATCTGGCCTTGAGGCAGCAGGAGATGAGGAAAGATTAAACACATCTCCTGCCTCTGGCCTGTACGGATGCATAGCTGAAGAGGGATCAAGTGTGGATAAGCTGTAGTGGCCTGGTTAGCCTGGGAAGATACAGAACCCACAGAAGGAAGAAGCTAAGGCAGTGGTTCCCAAACCTGGTCCTGGAGGCACACAGTCAGTCAGGTTTT
The DNA here is from genome assembly GCF_901765095.1 of Microcaecilia unicolor. Lineage (NCBI taxonomy): Eukaryota > Metazoa > Chordata > Amphibia > Gymnophiona > Siphonopidae > Microcaecilia > Microcaecilia unicolor. The sequence continues at coordinate 181,035,936 of NC_044039.1, read as the reverse complement.
CATTATATCCACAATGAATATTCATGAAAGATTTGCATGCAGTGGAGACAGAGCATGTAAATCTCTCTCATGAATATTACAGCAGCCATACTGGGTCAGACCAATGGTCCATCTAGCCCAGTATCCTGTTTCCAACAGTGGCCAAGCCAGGTCACAAGTACCTGGCAGAAACCCAAATCAAGGCAACATTCCATGCTACCAATCCCAGGGCAGGCAGTTGCTTCCCATGTCTGTCTCAATAGCAGACTATGCACTTTTTCTTCAGGAACTTGTTCAAACCTTTTTTAAACCCAGATACACTAACCGCTGTTACTACATCCTCCGGCAAAGAGTTCCAGAGCTTAACTATTCGTTGAGTGAAAAAATATTTCCTCCTATTTGTTTTAAAAGTATTTCCATGTAACTTGACTGTCACCTAGTCTTTGTACTTTTGGAATGAGTAAAAAGTCAATTTACTTCTACACCACTCAGGATTTTGTAGACCTCAATCATATCTCCCCTCATCTGTCTCTTTTCCGAGCTGAAGAGCCCCTATTCATTGTGGATATCCTGAAAACCTAACTAGCTGGGGTGCCTCCAGGACCAGGTTTGGGAACCACTGAGTTAAGGGAAAGTGTTGCCCGACACTCAGGTCAGCTGCCCCTTTCACCCCCCCCCCCAAAAGTCCTCGCCCTAAGATCCAGATTTTATTGTGTTTTAGACATTTTGGATGTGAAAGACAGTCAATGTCAAGACAGGGTGTTGAAGAAATGCATCATCTATAGTTGTCCAGCTACATTAAAATAGAAGGAAAAATGGAATTTGAAAACAAACAAAAAGAAACCCAAGGCAATCTGTACCATACACTTCCAACTGATGTTTAGGGTTCCGCTGTTTGGCAAACAAACCTCATTTTTACATTTCTGGCTCAAGGTAGGCTAAACATTAGATACAGATTTTTTTTTTTTAAAAGAAAAGAAAAAGGTCTCGTTCTTAGGAACCACACTCCCCCCCCCCCCCCCCCCCCCCCTTTTTCATTTCCAGCCTCAGTATGAGAACACTGGATCAGTCAGAAAACTGCTTTATCCAGAGTTCAGGGTCTATACAACAACCAATCACTAACCAGTCTTTGTATGTGTCCAATATTACATGGTATCATGGAATACTTGAAGGTAAACTTTTGTTTCCCAATGTACACAGATTAAGCGAATGCTACATACCTGTAGAAGGTATTCTCCGAGGACAGCAGGCTGATTGTTCTCACTGATGGGTGACGTCCTCGGCAGCCCCTCCAATCGGAATCTTCCTAGCAAAGTCCTTTGCTAGCTCTCGCGCGCCCGCGCGCACCGCGCATGCGCGGCCGTCTTCCCGCCCGAAACCGGCTCCAGCCGGCCAGTCCAGTATGTAGCAAGACAATACACTTCAAGGGAAGACACAACTCCAAAGGGGAGGCGGGAGGGTTTGTGAGAACAATCAGCCTGCTGTCCTCGGAGAATACCTTCTACAGGTATGTAGCATTCGCTTTCTCCGAGGACAAGCAGGCTGCTTGTTCTCACTGATGGGGTATCCCTAGCCCCCAGGCTCACTCAAAACAACAACCATGGTCAATTGGGCCTCGCTACGGTGAGGACATAACTGAGATTGACCTAACAATTTATCCAACTAACTGAGAGTGCAGCCTGGAACAGAACAAACAGGGCCCTCGGGGGGTGGAGTTGGATCCTAAAGCCCAAACAGGTTCTGAAGAACTGACTGCCCGAACCGACTGTCGCGTCGGGTATCCTGCTGCAGGCAGTAATGAGATGTGAATGTGTGGACAGATGACCACGTCGCAGCTTTGCAAATTTCCTCCATGGTGGCTGACTTCAAGTGGGCTACCGACGCAGCCATGGCTCTAACATTATGAGCCGTGACATGACCCTCAAGAGCCAGCCCAGCCTGGGCGTAAGTGAAGGAAATGCAATCTGCTAGCCAATTGGATATGGTGCGTTTCCCTACAGCCACTCCCCTCTTGTTGGGATCAAAAGAAACAAACAATTGGGCGGACTGTCTGTTGGGCTGTGTCCGCTCCAGATAGAAGGCCAATGCTCTCTTGCAGTCCAATGTGTGCAGCTGACGTTCAGCAGGGCAGGAATGAGGACGGGGAAAGAATGTTGGCAAGACAATTGACTGGTTCAGATGGAACTCCGACACAACCTTCGGCAGAAACTTAGGGTGAGTGCGGAGGACTACTCTGTTATGATGAAATTTGTTATAAGGGGCCTGGGCTACCAGGGCCTGAAGCTCACTGACTCTACGAGCTGAAGTAACTGCCACCAAGAAAATGACCTTCCAGGTCAAGTACTTCAGATGGCAGGAATTCAGTGGCTCAAAAGGAGGTTTCATCAGCTGGGTGAGAACGACATTGAGATCCCATGACACTGTAGGAGGCTTGACAGGGGGCTTTGACAAAAGCAAACCTCTCATGAAGCGAACAACTAAAGGCTGTCCTGAGATCGGCTTACCTTCCACACGGTAATGGTATGCACTGATTGCACTAAGGTGAACCCTTACAGAGTTGGTCTTGAGACCAGACTCAGACAAGTGCAGAAGGTATTCAAGCAGGGTCTGTGTAGGACAAGAGCGAGGATCTAGGGCCTTGCTGTCACACCAGACGGCAAACCTCCTCCATTGGAAGAAGTAACTCCTCTTAGTGGAATCTTTCCTGGAAGCAAGCAAGATACGGGAGACACCCTCTGACAGACCCAAAGAGGCAAAGTCTACGCTCTCAACATCCAGGCTGTGAGAGCCAGGGACCGGAGGCTGGGATGCAGAAGAGCCCCTTCGTCCTGTGTGATGAGGGTCGGAAAACACTCCAATCTCCACGGTTCTTCGGAGGACAACTCCAGAAGAAGAGGGAACCAGATCTGACGCGGCCAAAAAGGAGCAATCAGGATCATGGTGCCTCGGTCTTGCTTGAGTTTCAACAAAGTCTTCCCCACCAGAGGAATGGGAGGATAAGCATACAGCAGGCCCTCCCCCCAATCTAGGAGGAAGGCATCCGATGCCAGTCTGCCGGGGGCCTGAAGCCTGGAACAGAACTGAGGGACTTTGTGGTTCACTCGAGATGCGAAGAGATCCACCAAGGGGGTGCCCCACGCTTGGAAGATCTGGCGCACCACTCTGGAGTTGAGCGACCACTCGTGAGGTTGCATAATCCTGCTCAGTCTGTCGGCCAGACTGTTGTTTACACCTGCCAGATATGTGGCTTGGAGCACCATGCCGAGACGGCGAGCCCAGAGCCACATGCTGACGGCTTCCTGACACAGGGGGCGAGATCCGGTGCCCCCCTGCTTGTTGACATAGTACATGGCAACCTGGTTGTCTGTCTGAATTTAGATAATTTGATGGGACAGCCGATCTCTGAAAGCCTTCAGAGCGTTCCAGATCGCTCGCAACTCCAGGAGATTGATCTGTAGACCGCGTTCCTGGAGGGACCAGCTTCCTTGGGTGTGAAGCCCATCGACATGAGCTCCCCATCCCAGGAGAGACGCATCCGTTGTCAGCACTTTTTGTGGCTGAGGAATTTGGAAAGGACGTCCCAGAGTCAAATTGGACCAAATCGTCCACCAATGCAGGGATTTGAGAAAACTCGTGGACAGGTGGATCACGTCTTCTAGACCCCCAGCGGCCTAATACCACTGGGAGGCTAGGGTCCATTGAGCAGATCTCATGTGAAGACGGGCCATGGGAGTCACATGAACTGTGGAGGCCATGTGGCCCAGCAATCTCAACATCTGCCGAGCTGTGATCTGCTGGGACGCTCGCACCCGCGAGACGAGGGACAACAAGTTGTTGGCTCTTGTCTCTGGGAGATAGGCACGAGCCGTCCGAGAATCCAGCAGAGCCCCTATGAATTCGAGTTTCTGCACTGGTAGAAGATGGGACTTTGGGTAATTTATCACAAACCCCAGTAGCTCCAGGAGGCGAATAGTCATCTGCATGGACTGCAGGGCTCCTGCCTCGGATGTGTTCTTCACCAGCCAATCGTCGAGATATGGGAACACGTGCACCCCCAGCCTGCGAAGTGCCGCTGCTACCACAGCTAGGCACTTTGTGAACACCCTGGGCGCAGAGGCGAGCCCAAAGGGTAGCACACAGTACTGGAAGTGGCGTGTGCCCAACTGAAATCGCAGATACTGTCTGTGAGCTGGCAGTATCGGGATGTGTGTGTAGGCATCCTTCAAGTCCAGAGAGCATAGCCAATCGTTTTGCTGAATCATGGGGAGAAGGGTGCCCAGGGAAAGCATCCTGAACTTTTCTTTTACGAGATATTTGTTCAGGGCCCTTAGGTCTAGGATGGGACGCATCCCCCCTGTTTTCTTTTCCACAAGGAAGTACCTGGAATAGAATCCCAGCCCTTCTTGCCCGGATGGCACGGGCTCGACCGCATTGGCGCTGAGAAGGGCGGAGAGTTCCTCTGCAAGTACCTGCTTGTGCTGGAAGCTGTAAGACTGAGCTCCCGGTGGACAATTTGGAGGTTTGGAGGCCAAATTGAGGGTGTATCCTTGCCGGACTATTTGGAGAACCCACTGATCGGAGGTTATGAGAGGCCACCTTTGGTGAAAAGCTTTCAACCTCCCTCCGACTGGCAGGTCGCCCGGCACTGACACTTGGATGTCGGCTATGCTCTGCTGGAGCCAGTCAAAAGCTCGCCCCTTGCTTTTGCTGGGGAGCCGCGGGGCCTTGCTGAGGCGCACGCTGCTGACGAGAGCGAGCGCGCTGGGGCTTAGCCTGGGCCGCAGGCTGTCGGGAAGGAGGATTGTACCTACGCTTACCAGAAGTATAGGGAACAGTCTTCCTTCCCCCGAAAAATCGTCTACCTGTAGAGGTAGAAGCTGAAGGCTGCCGGCGGGAGAACTTGTCGAATGCGGTGTCCCGCTGGTGGAGAGACTCTACCACCTGTTCGACTTTCTCTCCAAAAATATTGTCCGCACGGCAAGGCGAGTCCGCAATCCGCTGCTGGAGTCTATTCTCCAGGTCGGCGGCACGCAGCCATGAGAGCCTGCGCATCACCACACCTTGAGCAGCGGCCCTGGACGCAACATCAAAAGTGTCATACACTCCTCTGGCCAGGAATTTTCTGCACGCCTTCAGCTGCCTGACCACCTCCTGAAAAGGCTTGGCTTGCTTAGGGGGAAGAGCATCAACCAAGCCCGCCAACTGCCGCACATTATTCCGCATGTGTATGCTCGTGTAGAGCTGGTAAGACTGAATCTTGGCCACGAGCATAGAGGAATGGTAGGCCTTCCTCCCAAAGGAGTCTAAGGCTCTTGAGTCTTTGCCCGGGGGCGCCGAAGCATGCTCCCTAGAACTCTTAGCCTTCTTTAGGGCCAGATCCACAACTCCAGAGTCGTGAGGCAACTGGGTGCGCATCAGCTCTGGGTCCCCATGGATCCGGTACTGGGACTCGATCTTCTTGGGGATGTGGGGATTACTTAGTGGCTTGGTCCAGTTCGCAAGCAATGTCTTTTCCAGACATGGTGCAAGGGAACAGTGGACGCTTCCTTAGGTGGAGAAGGATAGTCCAGGAGCTCAAACATTTCAGCCCTGGGCTCATCCTCCACAACCACCGGGAAGGGGATGGCCGTAGACATCTCCCGGACAAAGGAAGCAAAAGACAGACTCTCGGGAGGAGAAAGCTGTCTTTCAGGAGAGGGAGTGGGATCAGAAGGAAGACCTTCAGACTCCTCGTCAGAGAAATATCTGGGGTCTTCTTCTTCTTCCCACGAGGCCTCACCCTCGGTGTCAGACACAAGTTCACGGACCTGCGTCTGCAACCGCGCCCGGCTCGACTCCGTGGAGCCACGTCCACGATGGGGGCGTCGAGAGGTAGACTCCCTCGCCCGCATCGGCGAAGCTCCCTCCGCCAACGTAGTCGGGGAGCCCTCCTGGGAGGTGGCCGCAGTCGGCACCGCACGCGGTACCGACGTCGGGGACCTCACCCCGGGCGATGGGCCAGCCGGCGCCACGCTCGACGGTACCGGAGGCGCAAGCACGGCCGGTACCGGAGGGGTAGGGCGCAACAGCTCTCCCAGAATCTCTGGGAGAACGGCCCGGAGGCTCTCGTTCAGAGCGGCTGCAGAGAAAGGCATGGAGGTCGATGCAGGCGTCGACGTCAGAACCTGTTCCGGGCGTGGAGGCTGTTCCGGGCTGTCCAGAGTGGAGCGCATCGACACCTCCTGAACAGAGGGTAAGCGGTCCTCTCGGTGCAGATGCCTGCTGGGTGCCGACTCCCTCGGCGACCCAGAGCTCTCGGTGCCGACGCGGGGAGGGGACCGGTGTCGATGCTTCTTCGACTTCTTCCGAAGCATGTCACCGGAGCTCCCCGGCACCGACGAGGAGGACGTAGAATCCATCCGTCGCTTCCTCGGGGCCGAGACCGAAGAGGGTCGATCTCGGGGGGGCTGTACCGCAGGAGCCCTCAGGGTAGGAGGAGACCCACCCGAGGGCTCACCGCCACCAGCAGGGGAATGGACAGCCCTCACCTGCACTCCAATCGATGCACCACCGTCCGACGACATCAGGAGACGAGGTCCCGGTACCACCGACGTCGATGCAGCTATCCGATGTCTCGGCACCGATGCAGAGGGCCGATGCCTCGATGCACTGGCAGCCAAGGATGAAGGTCTGGACGCTGATGACGTCGATGCACACGATGACCCCGGTGCCGATGCCGACGAAGAGCCCGAGAACAAAACGTTCCACTGGGCTAATCTCGCTACTTGAGTCCGCCTTTGTAACAGGGAACACAGACTACAGTTCTGGAGACGGTGCTCGGCCCCCAGACACTGAAGACACGAAGAGTGCCTATCAGTGGGCGAGATTACCCGGGCGCACTGGGTGCACTTCTTGAAGCCGCTGGAAGGCTTCGATGTCATGGGCGGAAAAATCACGCCGGCGAAGTCAAAATCCGAAATGACGAATTTGGAGCACCAAAACTTTAAGGGAGAAAAAATCTCGACCGAGGCCGAAAAGAGGCCTACCCCGACGACGAAAGAAAACTTACCGGGGCAAAACTGGAAATACGGGAAGGGGAAAACGAAACCCAAGGGGGTTTTCGGAGCACTTCCCGACAAATTTACAGAACTTTTTCGAAGAAAAACACGTCAATATAAAACGGACGCGCGAGGTCGACTCTCCGGGGCTCGACACGACAAAAACACAGCCGTACCGAGTGCGGACGAAAGAAGACTGGCCGGCTGGAGCCGGTTTCGGGCGGGAAGACGGCCGCGCATGCGCGGTGCGCGCGAGAGCTAGCAAAGGACTTTGCTAGGAAGATTCCGATTGGAGGGGCTGCCGAGGACGTCACCCATCAGTGAGAACAAGCAGCCTGCTTGTCCTCGGAGAAAACAGAGTTAACCTTGTACACACTCTGTTAATAGCCATTCAAACCCAGCATATTCAGAAAGTGGCATAATACTGTGATGGACTAGGATCAGGGTTCAAATCCCAATTCCCCCCCATTAACACTCCCTTGTGCCCTTGGAATATAATGGGTGTCTGTTAGCTCTCACTGAAAAGTATGCGCCTACAGCGTGGCTTAGTAAGTAAGCAGAGACCATAGATTTTACAGATAGTGATGGTTGATTTTTTTTAATTTAAATTTTGCAATTTTCAAATTATAATCACAGAGAATAACACTGTTCTATCACATAAGGAAATAGAAATTTTCCACACAGATGTTTTTAGTGTTTTTTTTAAGTTAGCCAGGATCTTTCAGGGCACTGTCTCCAAACAGATTAATTTTGTGCATTATCATGAAAGTAATGAACCTCATCCCTATGCTAGGGTAAGCCAGAGATGAACTCAGTCTCTCAGACTCACTGCATATTAAAAGTGGTAGTGGGGAATGGGGTATGGACTTGATATACCGCCTTTCTGTGGTTACAATTAAAGCGGTTTATATATTATATACAGGCACTTATTTTGTACCTGGAGTACATTACCTCTTCTTTATCTGCTGGGATCCACTTAATTGTGGTTTGTCCTCTTAATACTTTCATTAACTTTTGTGGTCTCTCTTGATCTCCTGCTGCAGTGGATCCAAGAACAAGCTCCCCAGGGCCTCTATTTGCTGTAGAGAAGTTATCTTCATCTGTAGTGTTTACAATATTGCTACCACCAACATTAGCCCCACCACTTAAGGTAAGACAGGCACCTTTGTATCCTAAGCAACATGTGGCTAATAAAAGGAGCTGGTATGAATATTTTCTCCCCTATGTATTGTATTGTAGTGGCTGCCTTACTGTGGTTTGGTATCGAGTTTCTACAATTGGGTCTGCTCAACAGGTCTTGGCAAAAGCAATTTGTTCCCTCCCCCTCAGACATTCACAGATATTCAACAGCTTTAGGTTGTGTTCTCTCTTTCTGGATGATCTAGTGCAGTATTTCCGAAGTCCAGTCCAAGAGTACCCCTTACCAGTCAGGTTTTCAGGACATCCACAATGAATATGCACGAAAGAGATTTGCATATAATGGAGGCAGTGTATGCAAATCAAGTTCATGCATATTCATTGTGGATATCCTGAAAACCTGACTGGCAAGGGGTACTCCAGGACTGGACTTGAGCAACAGTGATCTAAGTGTTCTAAACAACAGAGTGGGAACCAGGAGATCCAGGTTCAAATCCTACTACTGCCTTTTCTTGTCACCTTGTGCAAGTTACTTTGTCCACTGCCAAACAAGTAGGACTAAGGCGCTGGGAGAGGGACTCCGCGTACCTCTAGATAATTTGTTGGAGAGTTTCCCCTCTTTAGGATTCACTAGAAATACGAGACCACCACCACTAATCCATGTCTATCTAAACTCACTCTCTTTTCATGGGACACTCATGTTAAACCGGACTGGGAGCTGCTTTCTCTCTGAGCAGGAACATCTCCTATAAAAATCAGGACTGTAGACTCAATCGTGTCATATGTGATAGAAAATAATTCCAGAAATTTGAGTCTGGTGTATTACGTCTAAACTCCAAGAGGTTGCCAATTCCCAAACCCACCTCCCCGCTCCCCCCGTTTTCTATTTCTGTTGATGGCTCTCTCATTCTCCCTGTCTCCTCAGCTCGAAACCTTGGGGTCATCTTTGACTCTTCTCTCTCCTTCTCTGCTCATATCCAGCAGACCGCCAAGACCTGTCGTTTCTTTCTTTACAACATCCGTAAAATCCGCCCCTTTCTTTCCGAGCACTCTACCAAAACCCTCATCCACACCCTTGTCACCTCTCGTTTAGACTACTGCAATCTGCTTCTTGCTGGCCTCCCACTTAGTCACCTCTCCCCTCTCCAGTCGGTTCAAAACTCTGCTGCCCGTCTCGTCTTCCGCCAGGGTCGCTTTACTCATACTACCCCTCTCCTCAATACCCTTCACTGGCTCCCTATCCGTTTTCGCATCCTGTTCAAACTTCTTCTACTAACCTATAAATGTACTCACTCTGCTGCTCCCCAGTATCTCTCCACACTCGTCCTTCCCTACACCCCTTCCCGTGCACTCCGCTCCATGGATAAATCCTTCTTATCTGTTCCCTTCTCCACTACTGCCAACTCCAGACTTCGCGCCTTCTGTCTCGCTGCACCCTACGCCTGGAATAAACTTCCTGAGCCCCTACGTCTTGCCCCATCCTTGGCCACCTTTAAATCTAGACTGAAAGCCCACCTCTTTAACATTGCTTTTGACTCGTAACCACTCGCCTCCACCTACCCTCCTCTCTTCCTTCCCGTTCACATTAATTGATTTGATTACTTTATTTATTTTTTGTCTATTAGATTGTAAGCTCTTTGAGCAGGGACTATCTTTCTTCTATGTTTGTGCAGCGCTGCGTGCGCCTTGTAGCGCTATAGAAATGCTAAATAGTAGTAGTAGTAGTAATCCACCTCCCTTGTGATGTTGATGACTATGTTCCACTCTCGTATAACATCAAAAATGAAGAAGGAATAAAATATTTAATAGGAACATATGCAAGAATTAGCTGCAAAGTCAGAGTTTATCTAAAACAAATGAAGGCTCTGCTACATGCATTGCTCGAAGTCAAATTCAGTTTCATATGACCGCAGCAGAGAAGCTGAGTTCAAACATGCGTGGGATATGCATAGAGGAATCCTGTGCAGAAGGAATGGATCCTCAGAAGCTTAGCTGAAATTGGGTGGCGGAGCAGTTGGGGGGAAGAGGGGTTGGTGGTTGGGAGGCGAGGATAGGGGAGGGCAGACTTATACGGTCTGTACCAGAGCCGCTGATGGGAGAGGGGGTGGTGGTTGGGAGGCGAGGATAGTGGAGGGCAGACTTATACGGTCTGTACCAGAGCCGCTGATGGGAGAGGGGGTGGTGGTTGGGAGGTGAGGATAGGGGAGGGCAGACTTATACGGTCTGTACCAGAGCCGCTGATGGGAGAGGGGGTGGTGGTTGGGAGGTGAGGATAGGGGAGGGCAGACTTACGGTCTGTACCAGAGCCGCTGATGGGAGAGGGGGTGGTGGTTGGGAGGCGAGGATAGGGGAGGGCAGACTTATACGGTCTGTACCAGAGCCGGTGATGGGAGGCGGGACTGGTGGTTGGGAGGAGGGAAATACTGCTGGGCAGACTTATATGGTCTGTGCCCTGAAAAGGACAGGTACAAATTCAAGGTAAGGTATACACATATGAGTTTGTCTTGGGCAGACTGGATGGACCATGCAGGTCTTTTTCTGCCGTCATCTACTATGTTACTATGTTACTGAGACTTCCCATGGATCCCATATAGCTGTTTCCCTATTGAATGGCAGAACTTCTCAAACTAAATTCAGTTTGCTCTCCAGATGCTGCCTTCTCCCCTCGGTTTTACAAGTAAAATCGGTGGACCATTCTGAAACAACATGCCTGTTTTAACACTATCACTGCCACAGAAAAAAATGGAGGCAAAGGAATGAGAACGCAAGCTTGGCCTTTACTCCAATAAAATCACTCTCTAATGTATTTACAGTCTAGAAGATTCAGCATGCTCCTATCCAGCACTGCTAAGCATGTACCATGAGGTCCCAAGCTGGAGGAGGATCTCATTTTGTGACCCCACTCCCTCACTGGCTAGATTTGATTTTCTGGCACTTTCCTAAACAAAAACAGGCTTAGAACCAAACCAGCAAGAAATTTTAGTTTTTCCCCCAATCACCACAGAACTCTCAGACCTCAGCGATTCTTTCCTGGAGGGTGTTAAAAGACTCTTTAGATTTAATAAAAAAAGGATGGGGTAGAGATACATTTAGGAATACCAAAGTGCACTGCCTTTGTACAAACATTACCTCCACGTCGTACAGAAACCTGAAGTGACTCGGTGCCTGTGATGCTCGCTGCACAGCCATTGCCAGAGCGACAGCTCCCTTCCCCCCCTCAGCCCAGTGAGTGCTCTTCACAGCATCAAAGGATCCAGCAGCTTTTGCCAGGCGGCAAACCAGCTCAATCTCAGCTTCCGTATCAGACCTGCGAACAAGATGACAACAGAAACCACAACATGTATATGTAACTCAATCATGACAAGCAGGTCAACCAACCCATCCAGGATGCCCTGTTATCCTAGTTCAAACAACAAACATAGGTATATGTAGATATGCATAGAGATATCTATCTAGACGAATATCCCAATGCTAGCTGCAGAAACTTCAGATTATAGGATAGTTCTTCTCATGTCAGGTTGTGATACATACATTTTTATTAAAATAATGGTATTGTAGAGTAGCCGGACCTTTAAGTATTAGTTATGCTCATTATCTTTTGGTATAATCAAGACATATACAGTGCAAGGTGAACTTTATTAGTTGCATCTTCGCTAAAACTGTTGAAATTGTTGGAAGCCAAAATAAGATGGCATTCTTTTGTTTCTGTATATAAATCTGTTTGTCATCAATAAAAATTGTTGAAACATCACCCTTCTGTCTCTCACCTACCAGCACCCAACTTTACCCTGTCTTTCTCTCCTGTCCTCTATCCAGTTTTGCCTGTCTGCCCCCCCCCCCCCAATACTCCTGTCTTTTTCCCCCATTCATCATGCATCATCAACCCATACCCCATCCAGGACAGGACTCTCTCTCATGCAGGCCTCCCCTCCCCTCAGCTATGCAGGATCTCTTCTCTCTCATCCCCCCACTGTCGCTTTCAGCACCTCTCCATCCAACATCACCTATTCCTCATCATATCCCCCTTCTATCTCTTATCCCTCAGCATCCAATTTTACCCTTTCTCTTCTCCCCGTTGCCTGTCTTTCCCCCGATGCTCCTGTCTCTTTCTCCCCCCCCCCCCCCCCAATCGTGATGCAATCCCATCCCTCTTCCCCTCACTGGCCCCAAGAAGATTAGATTGAGAACAGGAGAGGACATGAGCCTATCTGGCCCATCATACGGGTTGAAGCCAGTAGGTGGCGTTTGCTGCTATTTTCCTTCACCTACAAACAATAGCAAACACTATTGAAAACAACTGCCAAAGATAATTAGAAATAACAGACCGCCTATGTGTGGTCCATCTGTAAAAGCTGTTCCAGTTGGATAGGTAGGGCCTTTAAAGGTGGAGACCAAAAGGTTTGGGTTTTTTTGTTGGTTTTTAATTTATTTGAAAGCTTCCCATATGTAGATAAAATATCATTAAAAAAATTGAATATCACTAAAAGAGAGTTTAAAAAGTTATTGTAGCTGGTAGAAATAGCACTAATAAAGTCTATATGTTATGCTCATTTTTCTACACTGTTCTATACAATACAGTAAAACATGGTAAAATTTCAATGAGTATATCCTGTTTACTAATGGGTTCATCTTAACTGTTTTAATCTGCCTTGGGAAGCCTGGTGTTAGGAATATACTGAAATTAAACTGAATTAAAATTAAGCTCTCCTTTCATTGGGGCACATGGAATCACATCTTCACCTCATCTCTTTTGTACAAATGGATTATTCTGTTTTGAGAATGTTTCAGGGACAAGTGGTTTTCAAAAGTCAAAATAATAAAAACAAATGTTTTCTTTCATGCAGAGCTCTCATTTGTTTAAACATAACTAAATGGGATATGAGCCCCTAATACAGCAGCACGCGGGGTCATCATAGCTCTATATGCGCCACCTGCTGATTTCCCTCCTCCTCCTCCGCCCTCCCATGATGTAACTTCCTGCTTTGCAGAGAGCTATGATGACCTCACACGCGGCTTCATTTTGTTGTCAGCCAAGGCGCCAGGTAGGCAGCGGGGAGAACCACTGAGTGACAGGACAGGGCAGGGAAGCGAAGCTATGTTTGCAGTTTCTTGAGGGGCTGGGGAAGCCTAAGCTATAGCGCAAAGGTGCCATTAAAAAAAAAATCTGTTTGAGGGAGTGACTGCTCCCCCTGTACCCCCCCCCCCCTAGCTACACCCCTGATTCAGATGAAGTCTCCCCATGTGTATTGACCATTTCAGACTGCTCAAATACAGAACACCCCCGCTATGAGCCAAGAGGGGAGCTGTAATAACCGTATTTATGTGAGTGCCATTGAACCCAAACCACTAGGAATTGCAAGCCCAGGTGGACCCTGCATCCAACACACCATGCTTTGGTGTCGATAGCCATGGCCACATTTACTTGAGGTAGATTCTGTAGCAGATTTGCATAGATCCATATATTAATGTACATTTTACTTTACAAAACACACAATACACTATGTATTTTTTTCATTTCTGAGTGTTGGTTGGGGGAAAATGGATCTTAGTGATTTGTGCAGGGAAGGGAGAAATGGGATCAGCATGGAAGAGAACAGTGAGGGAGAAGAAAGGATTTGGGGGAAGCAGGGATCAGATCTAAAAATCAGGAGAAAACCCCCTCTCACTCCCTGCAGTTCATCTGGTGTCAACCCCTTCTGTTATAGATAATAACTTACCCTGTATCATCCTCTTCCCCTGTCCTTCAGCCAGGGGCGTAACCAGACTTGAAGGTGGGAGGGGGCCAGAGCTCAAAGTGTGTGAGGGGGCATATTTTGGTCTGGTTCTGCGCTTGCCTGTCCCCCGCTGCCGACGCTGCACATACCTTTGCTGTCGGGGGTCCCCAGCCCCCGCCACCTGAAGCCTTTGCCCAGCGCTGGTCTCCTGCGCCACTGCATTGCCTGCCCTCTCTTCGTCTCACATCCAGCACGCTTGTTTTAATGAAACTGAGCTCAGTTTCACTAAAATGAGCGTGCTTGATGTGAGGGGAAGAGAAAACAGGGGCAGGCAATGCACTAGACCAATGCTTCACCTGGTGAGGGTTGGGACCCCTGCCTGCCAAACCAGGGGCCCAGAACCAATTTGGAGGGGGAGGCCCAGGCCCCCCCGTAGCTACACCACTGCCTTCACCCTTCTGTGTCTCCCTCTGCCCTCTTTGTGTTGACTGGCTGTTACCTGGAGGGGGAGGAAGAGGGCAGTGGTGCACTGGGCTCCGTCTTCCTCTACCAGCAGTCTCAAACTCATGCCTTGCACTATGAGGGACAGCATGGTGCCGCACACTGCCCAAACTATGAATCATGTCCTGGGCAGGAGGAGAAAGAGAACTCAGGGTGGGATGCATTATTCCGTGGCAAAAGTCGAGCTCTGTGACCCTTTTCCTGGCACTGTGAGAGACCAGGGATTCTTCACATTACCCTGTAAAGTGACTATGTAAGAAAGAAAGCCAGAGAGGAACACTGCAGCTAAGGGATTCAATCCATGCCCTGACTGTGTAGGTGATCTAAAGAATTATTCAGCATTGGCAAGCCCACAAAGCGTTTTAACTCTCTGCTCTCATCAGTCAATCAAGGCTTTATGCAGTTCAGAAATTCTGGCATGGGGTATATATCCTAATCCCACAGACCCTCCTGCGTCTTTACTTACTTGAAGGCATTCACAACCACAACTACTGGGACACCAAACACAGAGGCATTTTCGATCTGTTTGCATAAGTTACTGCAGCCCTTCTCCAACAGCTCCAGATTCTGCAAATAGAATAATGTGTGGACTGTACCCAAAACCATTGAAGAAAAATCATTTAAATTCACAACGGTGCACAGCTAAGAGACAGACACAGGGACTTTCAGCACGAAGTGACATCGAGGAGCACTTTCGAAAGAAACGTCCAAGTTGGGATTTGGACGTCTTTATAAAACGTCCAAATCCGGGGGCAGGGAAAACCGTATTTTCGAAAAAAAGATGGACGTCCATCTTTCATTTCGAAAATAACAAGGACGTCCTTGGATTTGGACGTCTTACTTTCGGCGATTTTCGAAACCAAAGACATCCATGTCAAAAATGTCCAAATGCAAGCCATTTGGACGTGGGAGGAGCCAACATTTCTAGTGCACTGGTCCACCTGACATGCCAGGACACCCTAGGGGGCACTGCAGTGGACTTCATAAATTGCTCCCAGGTACATAGCTCCCTTCCCGTGTGTGCTGAGCCCCCAAACCCCCCTCCCCAAAACCCACTACCCACAACTCTACACCACTACCATACCCTTACAGGTGAAGGGGGGCACCAAGATGTGGGTACAGTGGATTTGTGGTGGGTTTTGGAGGGCTCGCTGTTTCCTCCACAAATGTAACAGGTTGGGGGGGGGGGGGGGTAATGGCCTGGGTCTGCCTACTTGAGTATGACATCTGAGGCTGGCACAAAATATTTTTAAAGATTTTTTTTTGAGGGTGGGAGGGGCTTAGTGACCACTGGGGGAGTAACAATTCCCTCTGGTGGTCATCTGGTCATTTCGGGCACCTTTTTGTGCCTTAGTTGTAAAAAAAAATAACATCCGGGTGAAAACGTCCAAGTCTTACTTTAAGACATTCCTGCTTTTTTCAATTATGGCTCAAAGATGTCCAAGTGTTAGGCATGCCCAAGTCCCGCCTTCACCACACCTCCGGAACCCCCTTGAAATTTGGATGTCCTTGCGATGGATTGCAGTTGGAGACGTCCAAAGTCGGATTTCGATTATACTGATTTGGACATATCTGGGAGATGGACGTCCATGTTCCGATTTATGTCAAAAGATGGATGTCCATCTCTTTTGAAAATGAGCCTGTTAGTAACTTAGTAGATGACAGCAGATAAAGATCTGTATGGTCCATCCAGTCTGCCCACCAAATAAACTCATTGCATAAGGTATTATTCATTCATTCATTTCAGTAGTTATATACCGCTTAAACCTAAGCAGTTTACAGTTCCATTTTCAGGGTACTGGGTTTGTCCCTAGTGGGCTCACAATCTAAGTAGTACATTATACTACTGTGTAACCTGGGGCAATGGAGGGTTAAGTGACATGCCCAGGGTCACATGGAGGCTCATTTTCAAAGCACTTAGCCTCCCAAAGTTCCATAGAAACCTATGGAACTTAGCCTCCCAAAGTGCTTTGAAAATATGCCTCATGGAGCTGCAGAGGGAATTGAACCTAGCTCCCCAGGATCTCAACCCACTGCTGACCATCAGGCAGCAGTGGGAATAGAACCCAGTTCCCCTGGTCCACAACCCGCTACACTAATCCACTAGTAATTACATGATACTACACATGTATACTTGATCTTGAATTGTCATTGCCATTCTCAGGGTACAGACTGTAGAAGTCTGCCCAGCACTGGTTTTCCTTTGAAACTATCAGTGTTATCATCTAATCACCACTAAGCTAGTTTGGTTCCATGCCTTCCATAAACGTTTCCTTTGTGTTTATCCCACACATTTTTTAATTCTGTTACCGTTTTCATCTCCATCACCTCTCACGGGAGGGGATTCCAGGTATCTACCAGCCTAACTGTGAAAAAATACTTTCTGACATTATTCCTGAGTCTCCCCCCCCCCCCCCGAACCTCAATTCATGTCCTCTAGTTTCACCACCTTTCCATCTACGGAAAAGGGTTGTTTGTAGATTAATACCTTTCAAATATTTAAATGTTACCCCCTCTCTCCCCTTTCCTCCAGGGTATACGTGTTCAGGTCGTCCTCATACGTCTTGTGGCGCAAACCCCATAACATTTTCGTTGCTTTTCTCTGAACCACTTCAAGTCTTTTTACATCCTTAGCAAAATACAGCCTCCAAAACTGAACACAATACTCCAAGAGGAGCCTCAACAATGACTTGTACAAGAGCATCAACACCTCCTTTCTTCTTCTGATTATACACATCTTTATGAAGTCTAGCATCCTTCTGGCCTTGGCCACCGCCTTGTTGCATTGTTTCATCACCTTGAGATCCTCAGATACCATCACCCAAAGGTCCCTCTCCTGAGCTGTGCTTATTGTGCTGTATTTAGGGACTTCTATTCCACTTTTAACTAGTGCTACAAAGCAGATTACAACAAGAACAGCTTCACATTAGAAGGAATTTACAAAACATCAATAATTAACAATCTAATACAAAGACTAAAATAGTTCAGATCAAACATAAATCACAATCTTTGTCTTGAAAATGAATAAGTTTTAACAGCCTTCCTAAATAGGACGCAAGTAATCTGACACATTTGAATTGGGATTCCATTCCAGATCCTAACACTTCGAAAATCAAATGAGCAAGCTCTAATATTTTTATAACTGATGTTCTTCATAGATGGAAAATCTAACAACCACCTATTCCTGCTTATTAGATGAGATCTGTTACTTTGAAATATTAGAAGCTGACTTACTGTTTCAGAATTTAGTCCATAAAAACTTTTATAGACCAAACATGCAAATTAAAAAAATATATATATGGCTATCAATCCTAAACCAATGCAAGTCATTTAACAATGGAGTAGCCTCAGGTTATCTCCCTAGTCCGAATATCAGTCTAGTGGAAGTATTCTAAAGTAACTGAAGTCTTCTCCTCAACTGCAAAGTGACAAGACAACAAAAGTGAATTGCAATAATCCAAATCTGTTTGTGTTTATTAAAATTTAATATACCACTTAATTTTAGAAGACCAAAGTGGTTTATAATACCATAAAATGCAATTAAATAAGAAGAAAAAAAAGAACTCTCTATATTAATATGAAAAACCTACCCAGACATACATAGCAGATAATCAATAAAATATTATCCTAGCAGGGAATTATCATCCTCAGAGACACTAGTGTAATGAACCCTCACAGCAAATATCCAAATTAAAGGTCTGTCTAAATAAATACTTCTTCAATGCCACTTTCAATCTTGCAATTTTCCTCAAGACAAATTTAATTTGGAAGATGATTCCACAAGAACGGCACAAGATAGAAAGATGTTCCTGCTCTGGTAGAACAATCTGGTCCTCTGTACAGGGCAATAAAACAGCCTGAGCAACAACTCTAAAGCTTACTAGGTTCAAAGAAGATCTAACAGACCTTAAATGGCACAGTGCAAAGAAAAACTTAACTAATTCATTCATCTGATATTCAAATGTCACCTTGGAATCTAATATTATTCGCAACACCCTGGATTTTTCTTCAAATTTAAGAACTGCACCTGAATGTGGAACTATATCAACTTTAGAAACCTGCTGCTGTTCAAACCAAACCAATGTGGTCTTTTGTTTACTTAATTTAAGGAAGTTAGCCCTTGCCTTTCTTTTACATTTTGAATGATATCATCCAAAGTTCCTGATTCCAGGCAAAGCATAAAAATATCTGCATAGAACACTGAAAAAAATGTTCAGCCCTTCTAGATATCTCCCCAAGGGCTTAAAAAAACAACAACCCCAATTGTAGTGATAAAAATGGATAACCATTTAGATGATTGTAACCCATTTTTTTTTTTACAACAGCATATGTTCTGTATTTTAAGACTCCCTCAAACCAATTAAAAACAG
The DNA here is from genome assembly GCF_901765095.1 of Microcaecilia unicolor. Lineage (NCBI taxonomy): Eukaryota > Metazoa > Chordata > Amphibia > Gymnophiona > Siphonopidae > Microcaecilia > Microcaecilia unicolor. The sequence goes on along the minus strand of NC_044039.1, from coordinate 181,017,198 downwards.
GCCCCACTAGTTCCATCTTGCTCAAACTAAACAACAAAACCAAGGTCAACAGCATCTCCTCCCATCTGAACATCTTCTTTGGATTCCTGCACCCCACATAGCAGCCGAGGGGGGGCGGGGGGGGGGACAAAATTCACCGGGCCCAGCGCTGCAGTCCTACCCGCCCTCTGTCGTCAACTGTCAACCAGTCTCCAATTCAGTTCACTACTTTGGATCCAAAGTTCAGCCCTCTCAGCTTATTCATGAATCTTCTGTGAGGAACTGTATCAAAGGTTTTGCTGAAATCCAAATAGATTACATCTAGCACATGCCCTTTATCCAGTTTTGGTCACCCAGTCAAAGAGATCAGATTTGTTTGGCAGGATTTTCCTTTGGTAAAGCCATGTTGCAACCTATTGGAAGTTAATTCCCTTTTCCTTCAGCAGTGACTACATCATTTTTCCTACCACAAACGCGAGGCTTACCAGCCTGTAGTTTCCCACTTCTTTTCTGTCCCTGCTTTTGTGAAGAAGGACCACATCAGTTCATCTCCAATCCCACAAAACCTCTCCTATCTCTAAAGATCTATTAAATAAATCTAACAGCTCCTGCCAGGACTTCGCCTACCTCTCTCAGTATCCTGGATGTATCCCATCTGGCCTCATAGCTTTGTCTACTTTCTGATTTTCAAGTTGTTTATAAATGCTTTCTTCCATGAATGGTGCAAAATCCACTCCATTCCCAGACATACTCTCGGCAGCCGACCGCAGTCCTTCTCCAGGATTTTCTTCCGTGAACACCAAAGACAGGTATTTGTTTAGCACGTTCTCTTTACCCTTACTACTCTCCACATAGCTGTTATCATCTTTCACTCTCAATTCCATTCATAGTTTTTCCTCCTTTCCCCAATATATCTGAAAAAGGTCTCGTCATCTCTTTACATCTTTAAACATTTTTTTCCCACCTGTGCTTTGGCTAGCCATATATCCCTCTTCGCTTCTTTGAGTTTAATCTGGTAATCTTTTCCGTAATCCTCTTGTTGCATTCCTCTGTATTTTTTGAATGCAGCCTTTTTTGCCCTTATTTGTTCGGCCACTTGTTTGGAGAACCATATAGGCTTCCAGTTTGTTTTCTTACTTTCCTTGTATAAAGATCTGTTGTCATATTTATACAGCTCTCAGCTTGGACAATTGTGCTTCTACTTCTCCTATGCCTACCCATACCATCAGCTTCAAGCAAGTCCCCCATTTTACCAAAATCAGCATGCTCTGCTGCCCTGGCCCTTCTCAGCTATTGAAGTGCAAAGGGAAGGACGTAGCCGTAACTGGGGAGAGCTCAAGGGCTTGACTTGGTCTCGGGCCTACAGTTCACCTCGGTCAATCACAAGTCTACAGCCTGAAGAGTTTTAAAGTTGGCTTCAGACACAGCACTTCAGTATTTACATAATTTCAAATATGTAAAAACAACCCTAATCTGCTCACAGATCAAGTTAACCTTAAATGTTCTCACTGGTGGGGAGAATTTCATAGTCAAGGTAAGAGCAGTTGTGTTTAAAATGTTTATTGTCCAGCTAGGAAAGGTTTTCATCCTGCTGGACATTAATTAAAAGAAAGAGCTGGAAGGTTTAATCACAGACAACACCGGAAGGGGGTCTAAGCTAGATTATTTAGTTTTCTGAATGGATATTGGGCCATTACAATTGGATCAAACCCCTGATCATGACTAATTTAAACATACACAATCCTGTGTGTTCTAGTTCAGACTCTGCATTTTACAGTTTGTTGTTAACAGTGGTAAAAATATCTGAGGGTGTGACTAGAGCCAGTCTTTGAACTTCCATTCAGAACCTCCGATGGTGGAGAAGCAAGGGAAGTGGGCCTGCGGACAGCCTACCTCCTGAACCACATAAGGATGGAAGACACCTAACCGGTTGGGAACTGTTTCCTGGATACACACACTACCTCTGCATGTCAAAAACAAAAGAACAAATAAACCAGACCCAAGTGTGTTCACCTTCCTTTATAAATCTACAGAAACAAAGAAAACAACTTTGACACAAAAACAGTAACTCCCCAAGGAATGCTCATTCTCTCACACTACACCTCCTTACACAGGTGTGAAATGTCATTAGCACTGAATGCCATCATGCCTTGTGAAAAATCAGACAGTGTGTTAATTATGTTTCACAAGTCCTCCTGTTATAAGAACTGTGGGACTGAAGCTCCAGAAAACAGGTTAACTTAAGAAAACTGAAGGGGAGGGGGGAGGACTGCAAGTTCCAACACCCTCATTGGACTACAACTTTTTTTTTTTTTTTTAATTGTGAGGACCAGATTCAGGTCTAAAGAAAAATTTCTGTAGCACAGGTTTGACATCCTTAGGCATAATTGACCACATCAGATGTACCCAGAGCTTTTCCATAGGCAACCAGTGAAGCTCTCGTAAAAAAAAGGGACTGCACTGCCCCATCTTGAGCTATATGTATCCAATCACGTAGTACCTACATACCTTGCAGATATATTTTAGGGGCCTAGTATTCAGCCCGTGGCAGTCAGTGGTTTTTAAGCAGAATGAATGTTCTTGTAAACTGGTTAAGTACTGGATCCATCCAAGGTCTGACCGTGGACTGCCCTGGCACTAACGGGAAAGAACACCAGAATCTCACGGCTTCATGTTCATTGAAGAACATTAAATGATGCTTTCGTTTACCCCACAATTTCCTCACAGTGTTTTCAAATACTAGCTATCTTTATATACTTGGCTTCACATTCATTAATGGACATTACTGATGCTTCTTTTTAGGTTTTTTCCCCTAGGATGAGTTTCACTTTAATGTTTTCTTTCCTTTTTGATGTTTTGCATTCTAACTGGACAGTGCCAGGGCACTCAGAGCAGATATTCCGTGGCACTGCCCGTTTAAATGCTACTGAATATCAGCAGTCAGCTTGCTCAATGTGGTTTAAGCAAGATGGAGCCTCTCCTGCCCGTTTAAACCAGGCTGAATATGGACCCCTAAATGTTCATGATAAGTATACATAAGCACACATGAAGGTCTTTGAAAAGCTTTGTCTTCCCTATTCCATTTTCAACTGAACAGAGAACAGGGTATGCAAATATTCCAGGCTTCCTCATAAGACTTCAGGCAAAGGAAAGAGAAATATTCAGGGAGTTTACTGAACTCTGTTTCCATTCTGACATTTTCCTAAAAGCTGCTAAGAGTTAGTACATCTCACTTCTGTACTTTTCAAGCTATTGCTGTTTTCATCTTCTCTTCAGAACAGTTCTACCTGAAAAGAACTTTCTGTGCATATGGTTGTGTATTGCGTATGCACTACGTCCAATTCCCTCAACTAGACTGTGAAGGCACCAGAACCAACACGGGACAGGGACAGAGCCCATGGGGATGGGGCGGAGACAGGGAAAAAAAAACTTTGTCCCCGTGCCATTCTCTACTTTGAAGGCTGTTAATGAATTGGACAGTTATTTATGTTTGAGTAGGGGGTAATGGAAGTGTGCATTCCATTTGAAAGGCTTCCTATAAAATCCAAATCTGAAAGGCATACTGTGTAAATTCTCAGGTTTACCTCTGCAGTGTATTCCTTTGGCAATGGTACTCCAGCTGTGACCTGATACAAAAAAAAAACCAAAAACAACAGTATAAAAATAAAAGATTATACTCTTCCCTTATTCTAGTTACCTCCTCTGTCACCTCACTTCAAATGGTAACATGGATCCAAATTGTATTTAGCCAATTGCTCTTAGAAATGGAAGCACTGTTTACAGTCTTGGCCATAGTATTCAGAAGAGCCAGATCTGTTCCCAGGGAAAGCAGCTGGTTTATCTGGTGGAGGGAGGGGAGCACGTAGTACAAGCTGCTGATCATATGGCATTAAATAAATCTCTCCCATAGTTAGATACTAGCTGCTATGACTATTTAAGCAGTGTGTCATTTTGAGAAAGGAAAGAGGGCATATGCTCTAAAGTGCTGCTCTCCTCACAGACCATCCTCATGGCAGGGGCACAAGGAGAGGCTTAAAATAGACATTTATCAGGCTGATATTCGTAAAAAAGCCGAGCTCATAAATTTAGAAACTTAGAACAGGGGTGTCCAACCTTGGCCCTTACCAGGTTGGGTTTTCTGAATTTCCACAATTAATATTCATGAGATCTACTGCACACAATAGAGGCAGTGCATAGAAACAGATCTCTTGCATCTTCATTGAGGAAATCCTGAAAACCTGACTGGACTGTGGCCCTCAAGGACTGAGGTTGAACACTCCTGTTTTAGAAGTTTAAGACCCTATTTTAAGCTAGATTCAGATGGGTAGGTTTTCAGTTGATAAGTCCCCTAAAATTTAGGAGCTTAAGTTATGTTTCTAAATTTAATGAGTCAAATTTAAGTGCCTAATGCTAAAAATCAGTGCTAAGCTCCTAATTCCCTCTCTCAAATCCTCCCCTGCTGCCATCCAATTTTTAAGATGTTTGTAAAATTTAGGACATAAATTTAGGAATTCAGCTCTTGCAAATTTTCAAAGAGGTGAATTTAGGAACCCAAACACCTAAATTGACAACTATGTTTATGAAATTTCCCAATCCATCTTTCAATTGAAATCATCATCTGTCTCTTGAATTTGCCTCTTGCTGGCTAAACCTGCTTACATTTTCCTGTGAGCACAGAGCAGAGCTCCTTCCATTTCATTCTTTCTAAGGCACCCTGCACAGGAGCAGACAGGGTTAAGTACATATTTGAAGTACTAACCCAGCTGCACTTCATTCTGTTAACTGTGGAAGTCTATTGGGGACCAACCCATCAGAAATGCTACCGAGGACTAAACATGAACAACCTTCTCTGATCGGACTTGAAAGCAACAACTTGAAATTATGATTAACAATGATAATCATAATTAATAAATGTAAAGATAAAATGGTCACGGATATACTGCCTTTCTGTGGTATAAACAAAGCAGTTTTAGTATTTCTGCAGCTGAAGCTAAAAGTGTATGTTCCAAGCGAGGAAGGAAATCAGAATCTCCCAGACCTGGTCTATGTCTCACTGGGAACCTGGGCCTACAGCTTTCCTTGGGAGTGGCCAACTCCTAGCTGCACCAGACCATATGTCTGCTGGACACGGAGAAATGCCAAGAGCAGCAACTACCTATAAAGGAGGTGAAGTCAGCTTTGTGCTTTTCCCTCTGTCTCCCGCTGCTGGCAGGGAGATATAACCCACTTGTTTGGTCTGGATGATAAAGAACATAATTTGATTTTAGCACATGGGGATTATGGTGGCCTGTGGTGATGCCTGATGTGCTCCTCTACTTTTGCTATGTAAAGTATTACTTTTCCCCCTGGTCTCCTTACCTCTCTCCTCTGTATCTTCAGTATTCCACATTACCCTTATTTTGTTTTGGGGTTTTCTTTTGGGGGGGGGGGGGGGGTAAGGGTATATGTTATAAAACGGAGGGGGAAAATGTTGATATGTTCTTGAATCTCTCGATACAGTTGAATATGTGACGCTGTTTCCATTTGTGACTTTGGAATGGTTACCAATTGTTGTGACATTTTATATTTTTTGTTTCAATAAAGACCTCCTTTAAATTAAAAAAGAAAGAAAAAAAAAAAACCACCACAATTTGCTACTTCCACAGCTAGATCTCTATGACAGAGATCTATCAATAAGCTGTCCTCCAGAGTCCTGCGGATGAGAGGGTTTAAAATAGAGAGCTGCACGGTAATGGGGTTTGCAGGAATCCCGCGGGGATCCCCTTCAAGGGCCACAGCTCTCCCGCAGATATCCCCTTGAGGTCCATGGGAATCCCGTGTTGATGGATGAAGGTCCTGCAGGGTTCCTTCGGTAGTGTAGTGCCACAGCAGCCTACCTCTCTATCCTCAGCGCTGCTTCAAGCTCCTCCCCTTCCACTACACGGCAATTGGGCTCTGCAGAGACTTGAGCTGCACGGTGAAGAAAGTTGGGAAAGTCTCATGGGCCATCAAACCGTGCCACTTCCCCAACTTTCTGCATCGCATGGCTCAAATCTCTGCAGAGCACAGTTGCCTTATAGGGGAAGGGGAGGAGTTTGAAGCAGCACTGTGAGTAATAGCTGGAGGGGGGCCATGAGATTGTGGGAAGGATGGGAGGGGGGCATGAAAGAGACTGGGTGAAAGCTGAGGAGGGGGGCCATGAGGGGCTGGAGGGAGATGGGCTAGACCCATGGGGAGTTGACAGAACAGGAATACAGAAGAGAGGTGCTGGACAGGACAGATAGGAACAAAAGGAAGATGGATAGCAGACACGGAGAAAGAAGAAATGCCAAATAGAAGACCTTGGAAAGGCAGGAAAAATAACCCCCGGAGAAAATCAGAAGACATGGACTAAATCGAATAAAATGCTCAGACTACAAAGGTAGAAAAAAAATATATTTTTTTATCAACTGGACCATGTCAGGTTTGGGAAATGTGCATCTCTGATATCTTTCATTTCCAGAACGATGGCATAGTTTGGGTTATTTTAGTACAGGGAATGGGAAGATGGAGGAAACTACATGCAGGGATGGGTGAAATTTCTGTTCACTTGCAACTCTCTATTATAAAGCAACTCAAACACTCCATACAATGTGAAGTCCAACTCTGAGCTGGTCCACTTCTGTTCCCAGTCACATGACTAACAGCCTGAATTTCAGAATCATGTGATGTATGTTAGAAAAAAAGCTTAAGAGTAAACTTTACTTCATTAAAAAAAAAAAAAAAAAGAAAAGGTTATACTATTTATTAGAGCTGTACCGAATATTCGTATTCGATTCAATTTGACGCCAAATAGTGATTTAAATTTGAATACGAATAATCTGGAACTGTACTGTGCTAAATCCTACTGAAATGAACCCTTGATCTCCGATTTCATGTTGCTTCTTTTTATTATTTTTTATGTTGAAGCTCAGTGCCCATTATTCGTATTCGGCTGAATAATATTTTTCATTATTTGTATTCAGCTGAATAGTAAAATATGCTATTCGGTACAGCTCTACTATTCATTTGGTACTAATCTCAAGCTCAGAGATGTACATAACTGGTACTTACAGCAGGTCCACCGCCATGCATTTTAAGGGCTCTTACAGTGGCAACCAGAACCACCACATGAGGACGCAACCCCGAGTATCTACACTTGATGTCAAAAAACTTTTCCATGCCAATATCTGCTCCGAATCCTGCTTCGGTTACTGCAGACAGAACAGAAGTGGATAAGTGGACACCAAAGCTGATCGCTACTTGTAAGCTAAGAAGCAAAATTTTAGAAAAGAGGGAGGAAAAAAAAAAAAAAAAAGACTTACTGACAAATCCTTCTGAGCCAACGAGCTTCAGTGCAATTTTGTCTGCTAAGATAGAAGAGTTGCCATGTGCAATATTCGCAAAAGGTCCTGCATGAACAAACACTGGATTTCCCTGTAAGATAGGAACACCGGAACAAATGATTACCATGCTCACCATGGGACGAGTCAAAAGAGAGAACCTCCAGTGCCAAAGACTAAGACGTGAAGATGCGGTCTTCAATCTATCCTTGAAGGCTGATGTGCTGGGCTTTGTTAGCCTCTCTGCACAAGGCCCATATGAGCCGAGTCCAGTTTTTAGGACGTAGGATGACGAGAAAAAGGCAACATAGGTTTTGGGTACATATGTGACTACACAATGTCAATGGTATGGAAAAAAAAAACACATGACCAAAAAGAAGCCTCTGTACTGTGTGTGCTAAGTCAACAAGCAGCTTCCATGAAGAAGTCATCCTCTGCTATGAGGTGGGCAAAAGCTTTGGCCAAGGGACCACATCAAAAGCCATGGCTCAAAGGTGTGGTTTGAGGAGCAGGAGCTGCTCCCCTGACCATCATATTAGCTACACTTGGCATACAGTAAGAGTAGGTTTTATCAAATTACCAGTGCATACAATTAAAAAAAAAAATCAATACATGTGGCACTAGTGATTTCATAGAACCTACATGGCTGTTCTTGCCTTTGCCACATCCTTCCAACTGTGCCAGTGGATGACACCGGTGTGATGACAGCAGAGGCAGGACAGTCAAAGGTAGACATCCGGGGCAGTGAGGGTGATGCCGGCAGAGTGACCAGGAACGTTACTGCACTCCTGCCTCTTTCACTGTGGAATGGATGGCAGGAGAGGACGTGATGGGCCATAGGTAACACAAATTTTGCTGGTGCAGAGTGGGCCGCAATTTAGATTTATATGGTCTGGGGTTGGCAGCAGACCATGGTTTGATAACTCCTGCTCTACACTGGCATGGGTAAGGAAAGAGTAAGAACTTTCAACTTAATTCACCAGAAATATCAGCAAGACCTTCACAAAAAGATACTTACACCAGTGCCAACCCCCCCCCCCCCCCCAATACCTGGCTTATAACTGAAAGGGGGAAGGGTAAAGGAGCAGCCCTGGATGTCCAATCCCTCCCAAAGACCACATGACGAAGCAAGCATGGGCCAAGGACTTCGTCTCAACAGCAGGAAGTGAGTTCAGCCCAGAACCTACTGATGTCATGGTGTCTCTGACAGACCACGAAGCTTCCATGGGGTGTCGGGGGGGGGGGGGGGGGGGAGGATTAGAAGCTTATAGGATGGAGTGTTTGAAGTACACCAGCAGAATGCTATCACATGACAGACTATGGTTCAAGTGTTTGGGATCGTCAACCTCGGGCCTAGAAGAGCTCAAGGAACTGTGTCTGAAATGTCCTGGAGGTTCAGTTTATCAGGGCCAGTCACACTCAAACAGTTCTGCCTCTAATGTTTGGAGGGGGAAGGTGGTGCCAGCTGTGCACACATCTGGCTTTTCTTGCTAAAACGTAATGACATGGACCTTCCAGTCACCCTCCTTGCTAGAAAAGAACCACCTTGTATCCAGAAGAGAGGAAAAGCTCACCTCCAATGTCTGCATGAGATTTGGCTTCACTGCATCCTTCATTAGTACAGCCAAAGCACCACTAACCCCCTGAAAAAAGAAATAGAAATGAGAATTCAGGGAATCAGTAGAAGTAGCTCATTCAGGGCAGATCCATGGGATTCGACACCACATTCTCAGTATTGTTCTGACCCAAGGAGAAAAGTCAGCTTGAACTGCATCATGGGATGAAATACCAACACCACCATCACCAAGTAAAATCCTTCAGTTCCAAGAGTCATAGATAACTCATTGGTTTCTTTGTGATGTCATCTCCTTTCTTTATTAAAAGGTTACATAAACTCTTAAATGGAAACTTCCTCATTCTATTTGCTGCCTTATGGTGAGTTTCATTTTCACTCATAGCCTGCTACAGGCTAGTGTAAGAGGGTAATTTTCAAAGCAATTTATCTGAATAAAGTAGGCTGTGAAATACAGGAAGAGCCAATTTCTGTTTTGGGCCAGATTGCGGATAAAAAAAAAAACAGTGCATTTTTTTCTGGAACTTCCCCCCCCTCCCCCCACTCTCTGCCTGCCCTGCCCCACTCCACCCCAAGAGCCGTGTCCACCATCTGAAGGCCCTCCCCAGGCCTACCATTAGAAGCCCTGGTAGTCTAGTGGTTTCTTTGTGGCAGGAATGATCCCCAGTCGCTCCTGTCCTTGCTGTCTCTGCAGTCAAAATGGCAGCTGAGACTGCCATGGGAGGTCACGGCAGCCATTCTGAGACTGGTACCGGCATGGGAAGGAGTAAATTCCTGCCTATGCCGATTCCAATTTAAAAATGGCTACCAGGACCTCCCGTGGCAGCTTTGTGAGACTGCTGTGGGAAGTCCAGGAGCCATTTTGACTGCTGGAGCTAGCGGGGACAGGAAGAGGCCACTAGACCACCAGGGCTTCTAAAGGTAGGGCCTATGGGTGGTGGTAGGGCACAATTTGTGGTGGGGGGCAGCCTGGGGCACTTGTTTTCTGCTTGGGGGGGGGGGGGGCGAGCAACTTTCAGTTTCAGCAGCAGATTCAGTTTCAGTTGAAACTAAGAACCCCGGTATTGGTTGCCTTCTACTGTGAAAACTGCCCACCTCTATCCAGAGATCAGTGGTGCCAAATCTGCCCAACAGAAATGCTAAATATTCATTGACTGTCAGCACACACACTTTTAACCAGATTGCAAGGTGGCATTTTACTCAGGAAGGAGGAAAGTCACGTCTACAGCTGATTTTCACCACTAGGTGTGTGCATTTAGCATGGCCACTTTACACTACTGGCAGCCTCCTTGATGCCATGCAGTAAAAGCCTATTATACCACAGACTCCTACGTCCAGATTCAATTATAAAACACTACCATACCCTCACCTTTCATGTATAGAATGTTTTTATTTTCAAAGCAGTATCACTGCTTAACATTGTTCTTGAAAATGTCAACTACACAGCTATTAATCACTAACAATATTAAGTAAATTGTGACAGGGCTATACAAACTATGATAACATAACACAACATAATACTTTGTTCTGATAGCCCGCAATATCTTGCAGTTCAATGTGGATTACATACAAAGAGACTGGACATTTCAGGAAATACAGCAACAAAAAATTAATCGGCACAGCTAATACATTCACTTTCTTGCATGGATACTAAATAAGTCTTAAGCAATCATCTAAAAAGTGCATAATTCGACTCCTAAGTTATCAAAGAAGAAACATCTTTGCTTAACTTAACTGCCTGATAAGAAAGCAAAGAGTCTATGCATTTCTTTCTTGCTTTATCCTTCATTGATGGAAAGGAAAATAAATTGATAAATCTGGAAACACGAATAGTATTTGACAAAACAAAACATTAAATCAAACAGGACCTAGACCATAAGAAACCTTGTACATCAAACAAGCTTATTTGAACATGACCCTTGCGGCTACTGGCAACCAATGAACTTTAGAATAATATTCTAAATGATCAGAAGGTCTTGGAGAAAAAAACAATCAACCTTGTGGAGGAGTGGCCTAGTGGTTAGAGTGGTGGACTTTGGTCCTGGGGAACTGGGTTCGATTCCCACTGCAGACACAGGCAGCTCCTTGTGACTCTGGGCAAGTCACTTAACCCTCCATTGCCCCAGGTACAAATAAGTACCTAAGCCGCATTGAGCCTGCCATGAGTGGGAAAGCGCGGGGTACAAATTAAAAAAAAAAAATCAATCAACCTTAACGCAGTATTCTGGATTGTCTGTAACTTACGCATAAGGACTTGAGAACAGCCTAGATAAATAACATTATAGTAATCCAAAGAACTCAACAACAAAGCCTGAACTAGTAGCCGAAACTGATATGAAAGAATTTGCAAATACAACATAGTTTTCGCATAAGAATGTCTGATAGGTACGGGCGGAGAGAGGGATCTTGGGGTGATAGTATCGGAGGATTTGAAGGCGACGAAACAGTGTGACAAGGCGGTGGCCGTAGCTAGAAGGTTGTTAGGCTGTATAGAGAGAGGTGTGACCAGCAGAAGAAAGGGGGTGCCGATGCCCCTGTATAAGTCATTGGTGAGGCCCCACCTGGAGTATTGGTGTTCAGTTTTGGAGGCCGTATCTTGTTAAGGATGTAAAAAGAATTGAAGCGGTGCAAAGAAAAGCTACGAGAATGGTATGGGATTTGCGTTACAAGACGTATGAGGAGAGACTTGCTGAACTAAACATGTATACTCTGGCGGAAAGGAGAAACAGGGGTGATATGATACAGACGTTCAAATATTTGAAAGGTATTAATCCGCAAACGAACCTTTTCCGGAGATGGGAAGATGGTAGAACGAGAGGACATGAAATGAAATTGAAGGGGGGCAGACTCGAGAAAAATGTCAGGAAGTATTTTTTCACGGAGAGAGTAGTGGATGCTTGGAATGCCCTCCCGCGGGAAGTGGTGGAAAGGAAAACGGTAACGGAATTCAAACATGCGTGGGATAAGCATAAAGGAATCCTGTGCCGAAGGAATGGATCCTCAGGAGCTTAGTCAAGATCGGGAGGCGGGGCTGGTGGCTGGGAGGTGGGGATAGTGCTGGGCAGACTTATACGGTCTGTGCCAGAGCCGGTGGTGGGAAGCGGGACTGGTGGTTGGGAGGCGGGGATAGTGCTGGGCAGACCTGTACGGTCTGTGCCAGAGCCGGTGGTTGGGAGGCGGGGCTGGTGGTTGGGAGGCGGGGATAGTGCTGGGCAGACTTATACGGTCTGTGCCCTGAAGAGCACAGGTACAAATCAAAGTAGGGTATACACAAAGTAGCAAATATGAGTTATCTTGTTGGGCAGACTGGATGGACCGTGCAGGTCTTTTTCTGCCGTCATCTACTATGTTACTATGTATTTTTGTATCACCTTATTCACCTGAGGCTCAAAAGTGCCCATAGAATCCAGCATCACTCCCAAAACCTTCACCGAGGAGAAAGAGTAAACCTGTTGATAACATAGTAAATGATGGCAGATAAAAAGACCTGTATGGTTTATCCAGTCTGCCCAACAAGATAAACTCATTTTACATGGTATGTGATACTTTTATACCCGAGTTTGATTTGTCCTTGCCATTCTCATGGCACAGACCGTAGAAGTCTGCCCAGTACTGTTCTTGTGCTAAGTTCTGAAGCTAACATCAAAACTCCTTAAAATTTACACTCCAGCCCATCCATATCCATTCAGTCATGATCAGGGCATAGACTGTAGAAGTCTGCCCAGCACGTTTTGCTTCCCAATGACCGGCGTCACCACCTAATCTCCGCTAAGATTCTGTCGATCCATTCATTCTAAACATGATTCCTTTGTGTTTATGCCACGCATGTTTGAATTCCATTACCGTTTTCATCTCCACCACCTCCCAAGTGGAGGGGCATTCCGTATCTACCACCCTTTCCGTGAAAAAATACTTCCCGACATTACTCCTGAATCTGCCCCCCCTTCAACCTCAATTCATGTCCTCTAGTTCTACCACCTTCCCATCTCCGGAAAAGGTTTGTTTGCAGATTAACACCTTTCAAATATCTGAACGTCTATATCATGTCACCCCTGTTTCCCCTTTCCTCCGAGGTGTACATGTTCAGGTCAGCAAGTCTCTCCTCAATTACAATGCTAGACTCCATAAGCCCTCCCGAGCCATTGCTCAAATCTCGTATGAGAGCGAGAGAGAGAGAGAACGAGAGAGAGAGGTGAATCTTGGGTCATAGCAAAGGATGTCCTTACATACTGTAGGGTACGTGTCTTATTTATATCATAAGCTAGAGGAGTATCAACAGCATAACCTGCAAAATTTCAGCCTCAGGTATTGACTAATTGTATCATTAAAAAATTAGAACGGTTTATCAATAGTACATTTTTTGGAAAGAAATAGCAAACTTAAAACATCTATATCTTTTTAATCCATAGGAAGTTATAGATATAATTTTGATCATGTTTTGCATAAATTGTGATTGAATTAAAAAAATGAAAGTTGTCCAAATTTACCCCTCCAAACTTTTACAGCCTTTATTTTTGTTATTTGTAACATCACTTTTGATTTTTCACTCAGCAGGTCACATATTAAATCAAATTTTTGTCATCCCCCCCCCCCCCCCCCCAATTTCCTTCTGCTCTTCAGTTTCCAGTTCAATCTGAACTAGTCTCCACTGGATCTATGAGGCCATCAGCCACTATCTGCAACTTACCTCCCTTCTCCCCCATTTTATAACCTTCCTCAGTCCACTAAATTTTGCTCTAATCCCTAGGTCTGGCCACCAGGTATCACCATTGTGTGATGACGTGAACTCCCTTCTCCTCAGGGGCTGTGAACTCTGCCTCTGTAGCATCCCCAGGACAGATAGGACCAGGAAGCGAAAACCACGGGTCATTCACACGGCAGTGCACAATGCTTGCTATTGAGCCAGTGGACTGGCCTAAAGACAGTTGTGGACATACAAGCAATAAAATAAGTCAAAAAAGCAGAGCTAGAGAAAATATCCACAAAACAGGGCAGCTGATAATTAGTTAGCAACGGCAGCTCAGCTAGTGTATGTTCAAATGCAATAAATCCAGTATTTCTAAAGAAAGGAGAAAAAGGCTAATATACTTGATTATTCTATATCTAAACCAACCACCTACTGATCCCTCTGAATTGATTATATTAGCCATATTATCATTATTGGTTGTCATTTATTATTCCTTTTTTATTGTGTGTTATGTAAATTATTCTATTGACATATCTTCCTTATTTCTTACATAGTAATATGTTAATTTGAACAAACCTCTTATTCTGTTCATAACTATATCTTTTGTAATATAATGTAAGCCACATTGAGCCTGCAAATAGGTGGGAAAATGTGGGGTACAAATATAGCAAATAAATACTACTAAAAAGGATAAGTGATACAAGAAGGAAAGCAGTAACAACGCTAATGACATTCATCTATCCCCTATACTCATCACACACCATCAGATGCTTCGATTATAGCCCTCTACAGCCCACTAGCACAAGTATGGAAACTCCTTTTTTCACACTAAGGGAGGGGTCAGGGGTTTGTTTTTCAAATTACCTCAAGGGGCTAAATGAACATGTTAAGCACAATGCTCTGTTGCTGTCAGGGCCTGCAATAATTTGTGTCTCCTCTTACCAAATCTTCCGTAGTGACTGGCTCTCCCTTTTTACTGGAAGCTACAACCATTTTGGCCAATCGATGTCTCATGTCCTCCAGGCTGCTGGTGAGAGCTAGAACGGCCATGATTTCACTAGCCACAGAGATGTCAAACTGAGCCTGGGAAGAGAAAAGTTAAAAACCAGTTCAAGACTGTAACTTTACATTAGGACTCTCTGTTATATAATTGTCTAACGTATCACAACAGACTGCATTTGCTATCCTTCACTATGCAAAAAAATAAATAAATAAAAAAATTCACGCCAGGGTCCGGTGCAGCACAGAAGGGTTCGTTGAAAGGAGTGGGTATCTAACCAGTGCTATCTCTCCCCCCTCAACCCAACCATCCTACCTCGGATGCCTACAACAGCCCCCCTGGTGGTCTAGCGGTCCAGCCCCCCTCAGTTTTGAGGGTTTACCTGATCTAGTGTCCCACTTCTTCCCAGACCCAAGCCCTTTCCTCCACCATACCCAAACCCCTTGCCTCAAAAAAAAAAAAAATTAAATCACTGGTGTCTGTCTAAGCCCACCCAACACACCTAACAGGATGAACCGGGCAAAGCCTACTGCTATTAAGGGTATACACCACGCAGAGCAAGGCACTGCCATATTTCAAGACAGAGATGCCAGAGGCAGGAGTGAGTGGGCCTCATTCTTGCCTTTCCTGTTAGGTATGTCGGGTGGGTTTGGTTGGGCTGGGGGAAGGTGCCACCAGATACCAGTGATTTTAATTTTTTTTTATTTGAGGCAAGGAGGTTTTGCTCTGAGGGTGGGAAGGACCACTAGTCACCAGGGATTTTTTTTTATTTTTATTTTTTTGCAGCAGCCATTTTCAGTACAGACTGCATGGGCAGGAGCACAGGAGAATCAATCCTACACCAGCTCACCACTGGACCACCATGGCTGTAAGGTAGGCCATTGGGGGGGGGGGGGGGGGCGCTAGAGGCAGATCTGGCCGTGGCAGGACACCTCACGGAAGGGAGGGAACGGTGGATGCGACTTATCGGGTGGAGAGGGGAGGTCAAAAGCGCCAGTCAATGGGTAGGGACATGATTAGAAACCGAGACCCCGGCATCAATGGGCCTTATATAAAACAAGAGGTAAAATAGACCCCAAAACATTTTGGCGAGAAATATACGATAAAGGGGCACCAAAAACCGATTCAACTGACTTCTTCACTGTTTGGAATGAACAATGCAACAAAATCCTCAACAAAATAGCGCCCATACGTACAAAATCAGCACAAAAATGCAATAAAATACTCCAGTTTAACGAAGAACTAAAAATTCTAAAAACGCAAACTAGAAAATTAGAACAAAACTGGAAAAAAACCAAAAACAATCTATCACTAAAGGCCTGGAAAGAAAGTCAAACAAAATACAAATAATTTTATCCAAAAGAATCCAATCCAAAAGAAACTTCTACAGAGAACAAATAGCACAGATTACAAAGACACAAAGAAATTATACAAACTAACAAACAACTTACTTAACACCAAAACGGTAACTACACCAAATGCAAACCTCCCACATGCAGACAATCTTGCCAAATACTTTGAAGAAAAAATTACCAATTTACGTAAGAATCTGCATCAGGGAAATATTAATCCAGAAACTTTCATAAACGAACTAGATCCGAACCCAAGGGAATACCAGGCAGTCACTCATCTAAGCACCGAAATAATAGCTCATGCACTCAGAAAATTCTCCTCCGCCCACTAGACACCTGCCCCAACTATATATAGACCCCCCCAATCAATATTTCACAGAACTCACAGACCACCCTAATTATCTATTCAAAAGAGGCCTATTCCCAGAGGACAGAGGGAATATCCTACTAACTCCCACCCCAAAAGACACACACACACACACACAAAAAAAAAAAAGAAGACGACACCTCGAATTATAGACCGATAGCATCCATACCCCTAACAACCAAATTGACAGAAGGCATAATTAACAAGCAACTAACAGAATACCTCACTGATTTCAACATACTGCACGAATCCCAATCTGGCTTCAAACCTCAGCACAGTACAGAAACAATACTAACCACACTCCTGACCAGATTCAAGCAGGAAATAGCAAGGGGTAAAAACATCCTCCTACTCCAATTTGACCTATCAAGCGCATTCGATATGGTTGACCACCACATACTACTGAGAATCCTCGACAAGATAGGAATTACAGGAAAAGTACTCTCCTGGATCAAGGGATTTCTGACATCCAGAACATACCAAGTCAAATCAAACTCAGATATATCTCCACCTTGGAAAGCGAAATGTGGAGTACCACAGGGATCATCGCTCCCATCTATATTATTCAACCTAATGACGACACCACTGGCTAAATCTCTATCCAAACAAGGCCTCAATCCATTTCTATACGCAGATGACATCACCATCTATATTCCCTTCAAACAGAACCCCACAGAAATCACCAAGGAAATAATACACAGCATGAACATCATGGAATCCTGGGCGTCGGCATTCAAGTTAAAATTCAATAGAGATAAAACCCAATGTCTCATTCTCTCGTCCCAATTCAATAATGTTTCCCCCACTGGCAATTAATGCACAGGGTTCATCCCTCCCAATCTCAGACCACTTGAAAACCTTAGGAACAACTGACCGCAACCTAACGCTAGAAAGTCAAGCAAGAACACAATCAAGAAAATGTTCCACACTATGTGGAAGCTCAAATGTATAAAACCTTACTTTCCCAGGGATTCATTCCGCAACATGATTCAAACCATGGTGCTAATTCATGCAGACTACTGTAATAGTATTTACGTAGGCTGCAAAGATTAAATCATAAGAAAACTACAGACAGCACAAAACACGTCTGCCAGACTCATCTTCGGAAAAACACGCTTCGAAAGCGCAAAACCCCTCCTAAAAAGTTACACTGGCTTCCTATTTAAGCTCGCAAAACATTCAAAATATGCACAATAGTTCACAGAATCTACAGACTCGCACCAGATTACATGACAGAACTTATCGATCTACCATTAAGAAATATGCCGACAGCAAGAATCTACCTAACCCTTAGTATATAAGTATTGCCATACTGGGAAAGACCAAAGGTCCATCAAGCCCAGCATCCTGATTCCAACAGTGGGCAATCCAGGTCACAAATACCTGACAAGATCCCAAAAAAATACAAAACATTTTATACTGCTTATCCCAGAAATAGTGGGCCTTGCAATGAAGAACACTGCCCTACAATTTACAGGAAATCAAACTAACATCCTTTTATCATTCTGTAAAGCTGTGAACCAAACCAGCCACTCCTGCACCCCTGGCAGTCTGAAAAACCCCATTCTGGGAAAATCTTGACCAAATGGGAAAAAAAACACCCCATGAAACTAAAGACAAGAACTGCACTGGTTCTTCACACCTCTGTTCACTTTTATTTAATCACGAGACAATATCAGTTTTACCTAACATGCACAAATGAAGCTCCTTGCAGAGGTGAAAAAGCTTTTCTTTTTTTAATGGCTGGATTTTGTTAAAGGAAGAAAGAAAAAGAGGGGGAAAGTAGGTACCGATCGTGAGTGGCCTTTCTCAGTTGGAGACTGTCCAATTGTGATTTTCCTCAGGAATCGATCATTGGTATCCAACACTAGAGAGAAATCCCAGAAAGAATGGTCAGAGCAGGATGAGACTCTACATCACGGGTGTAAGTGTATAAGGAGTAAACCTAGCTTTAGGAAGCAGAAAGGCACATAAATGGCCGCATTCTAGTTGTTTACACCAGTAGTCACTTTTACACACATATAACGTCTTATAAAATGACACTGTTGAGCATGTGCACGGGTGGAGTTCAGGCAGAGCAGAAAAGTGCACACAAATTATAGCATGGTACAGGCATTTACATCAGCTCTAGGGCTGTTGTACGTGATCTCGCCTTAATGTACTCATGTTATCTGCCATTTGCACTTATATTTTGTAAAGGAAAGTATGTGACTACTTTTCTTTATAGAATAGGCTTAAATAAGCACCACGAGCAGCACCTATAGTAGATGCCCCATTATAAGTACCCTAGCCAAGTATGTAGCTGCCTGGAAGAGCTCACAACCTAGTCCTTACACACCACAGATCTGCAAACTGAAAGCAATGAAAAAAAGGTTTAAACATTAGCATCTTAAGTTCTGATGAGGTAGTCACTAGAATGGGCCTCACAAACACTGCATGGTGCTGGTGCGGCTCTCTCTCCTTTCTGGTACATTTAATATTGTACTGGAGGAGCCACCCCTTTGCTCTGCTTTGTGAACCTGAGGTGGTGGCAGTGGGCTACAGCGACTGCCATGACACCACCAGAAACATATGAATAGCAGAAGTTATGCAGATTTGTGCAGAGACTTGTGCATTTTGGTACACTGGTCTCCTTACTGCTAGAAGGGGTGGCTGTCAAGCTTATATAACCTACTTCAGAGATAGGCAACTTTGGTTTTAGAGTGCCACAAGTACATCAGGTTTTCAGGATATCCACCATGAATATGTATGAAATAGATCTGCATTCAGTGGAGCAGGGGCAGACTGACCCATTGGGACAACAAGACAGTGCTCAAGGGAAAGGGGACTTGATATACCGCCTTTCTGAGGTTTTTGCAACTACATTCAAAGCGGTTTACATAGTATATACAAGTACTTATTTGTACCTGGGCAATGAAGGGTTAAGTGACTTGCCCAGAGTCACAAGGAGTTGCAGTGGGAATTGAACTCAGTTCCCCAGGATCAAAGTCCACTGCACTAACCACTAGGCTACTCCTCCACTAGCAACATTCCATGTACAAGCCTGCCCTTGCAGATCACCAATGCGGCCGCGCAGGCTTCTGTTTCTGAGAGTCTGACGTCCTGCACGTACGTTGCTGATATGCAAGGGCAGGCTTCTACATGGAATGTTGCTACTGGAATAGCAACATTCCATGCAGAATCTCAAATAGGGAAAGGGAAATGGGACTTGATATACTGCTTTTCTGAGGTTTTAGCAACTACATTCAAAGCAGTTTACATATATTCAGGTACTTATTTTGTACCAGGGGCAATGGAGGGTTAAGTGACTTGCCCAGAGTCACAAGGAGCTGCAGTGGGAATTGAACTCAGTTCCCCCAGGATCAAAGTCCACTGTACTAACCACTAGGCTACTCCTCCATTCCAAGGGCCCAAAGCAGCTGGGGGTCCATGCTCTCCTAGCTTCCATCTAGTGGAGGAGTACAAATAAGTACTTGTATATACTATGTAAACCACTTTGAATGTAGTTGCAAAAACCACAGAAAGGCGGTATATCAAGTCCCATTCCCTCTCCCTTAGTTTAATCATTTTTGCTAGATAGTTAGGGGCCCATGACCCTTAGTGCTTGGGGGCATAGGTCATTGTCAGCCCGCCCCTGCAGTGGAGGTAGTGCATTCAAGTTAATCTCTTGTATATTCATTGTGGATATCCTGAAAACCTGACTTATTTGTGGCGCCTGAGGTCCACATTTGCTTATCCCTGATCTAATTTAAAGAGCTCAAAGGCTGATCATAATAATAAATACATGAGAAATATCTTAAAAATGCTAATTGTCAAATATTACATCAGTTAAAATACTTTTGGAACAACCAAATCTTGCATGTCCATCCTGATGTGCTCATTACTACTATTACTACTTAACATTTCTAGAGTGCTACTAGGGTTACGCAGCGCTGTACAAATTAAACAAAGAAGGACGGTCCCTGCTCAAATGAGCTTACAATCTAAAGAACGAAATGTCAAGTTGGGCAGTCTAGATTTCCTGGGTAGAGGTGAGGTGCCAAAGGTGACATTGAAGAGGTGGGCTTTAAGCAGAGATTTGAAGATGGGGAGGGAGGGGGCCTGACGTATGGGCTCGGGGAGTTTGTTCCACGCGTGGGGTGAGGCGAGGCAGAAAGGGTGGAGCCTGGAGTTGGCGGTGGTGGAGGGTACTGAAAGGAAGGATTTGTCTTGAGAGCGGAGGTTGCGGGTAGGAACGTAAGGGGAGATGAGGGTTGAGAGGTAAGGAGGGGCTGCAGATCGAGTACATTTGTAGGTTAGTAGCAGAAGCTTGAATTGAATGCGGTACCTGATCGGAAGCCAATGAAGTGACTTGAGGAGAGGGGTGATGTGAGTGTATCAGTTCAGGCGGAAGATAAGACGTGCAGCAGAGTTCTGAACGGACTGAAGGGGGGATAGGTGGCTAAGTGGGAGACCAGTGAGGATTAGGTTGCAGTAGTCAAGGCGAGAGGTAATGAGAGAGTGGATGAGAGTTCGGGTGGTGTACTCAGAGAGGAAAGGGCGGATTTTGCTAATGTTATAGAGGAAGAAGCGATATTATTAGGATATTACAGTTCGTAGTGATAGTGGAAGACAATTCCAAAGCCCTGGACTCACACCTGTAATTGTCTGTTGTTGTATCCTTCATATGAAACTCTTCAGATGAAGGGGAAGTCTAAAAGCGTCCACATACTTTAAAGGTACAAGCATGTGGGTAAAACCTTATAAAATCCATCAAACAGAAGCTAAACCATAGTCTAAATCCTTGGTGACTTACTGCACTTGTATTAATTTGCTTCTTGAACTTACTGTAATTTGTGTTATATTCTGTACATGATTATGTTTTATTCACTTTATTGTTTGTTTGTAAGCCACATTGAACTTGAGTCTATTTCAGGCTAATGTGGGGTATAAATGTCATGAATAAAATAAATAAATAAAAAATCTTAAAAATAAACAAAGGCAATTTAAAAGAAAAATATGCCTGAACTGGCAGGGAACACAATTGTCTTAAATTCAAAGCCGCAGTATCCCACTTGGAAATTCTTTAAAAAAAAAACAAAAAAACGTTTGACTTACAGCACTTATTCTACAATACCTGTATTCCTGACACTAAATGAAATGGCAAGCCCGACAGAATTACGTTATAATAATTAAGGCAGGGAACAACCACCGCCTGGATCACACTATGGAGAAGTCCACTCCATCCTTATTCCAGGACTCCTCTACCTGGCAGGATTAATAGCTGGCTCATCACTACTACTACTACTACTATTTAGCATTTCTATAGCGCTACAAGGCATACGCAGCGCTGCACAAACATAGAAGAAAGACAGTCCCTGCTCAAAGAGCTTACAATCTAATAGACAAAAAATAAATAAAGTAATCAAATCAATTAATGTGAACGGGAAGGAAGAGAGGAGGGTAGGTGGAGGCGAGTGGTTACAAGTGGTTACGAGTCAAAAGCAATGTTAAAGAGGTGGGCTTTCAGTCTAGATTTAAAGGTGGCCAAGGATGGGGCAAGACGTAGGGGCTCAGGAAGTTTATTCCAGGCGTAGGGTGCAGCGAGACAGAAGGCGCGAAGTCTGGAGTTGGCAGTAGTGGAGAAGGGAACAGATAAGAAGGATTTATCCATGGAGCGGAGTGCACGGGAAGGGGTGTAGGGAAGGACGAGTGTGGAGAGATACTGGGGAGCAGCAGAGTGAATACATTTATAGGTTAGTAGAAGAAGTTTGAACAGGATGCGAAAACGGATAGGGAGCCAGTGAAGGGTCTTGAGGAGAGGGGTAGTATGAGTAAAGCGACCCTGGCGGAAGATGAGACGGGCAGCAGAGTTTTGAACCGACTGGAGAGGGGAGAGGTGACTAAGTGGGAGGCCAGCAAGAAGCAGATTGCAGTAGTCTAAACGAGAGGTGACAAGGGTGTGGATGAGGGTTTTGGTAGAGTGCTCGGAAAGAAAGGGGCGGATTTTATGGATGTTGTAAAGAAAGAAACGACAGGTCTTGGCGGTCTGCTGGATATGAGCAGAGAAGGAGAGAGAAGAGTCAAAGATGACCCCAAGGTTTCGAGCTGAGAAGACAGGGAGAATGAGAGAGCCATCAACAGAAATAGAAAACGGGGGGAGCGGGGAGGTGGGTTTGGGGGGGGAAAATGAGAAGCTCGGTTTTGGTCATATTTAATTTCAGGTGGCGTTGAGACATCCAGGCAGCAATGTCAGACAAGCACGCTGAAACTTTGGTTTGGATGCAAGGTGAGATATCAGGGGTAGAAAGGTAGATTTGGGAGTCATCAGCATAGAGATGGTAGGAAAAGCCATGGGATGAGATTAATGAACCAAGGGAAGAAGTGTAGATAGAAAAGAGGAGGGGACCAAGAACAGAACCCTGAGGTACGCCGACAGGCAGAGGGATAGAAGTAGAAGAGGATCCACCAGAGTGAACACTAAAGGTGCGGAGGGAGAGGTAGGAAGAGAACCAGGAAAGGACAGAGCCCTGGAATCCAAGTGAGGACAGGGTATCGAGAAGTATGCTGTGATCGACAGTGTCAAAAGCAGCGGAAAGATCAAGAAGAATGAGGATGGAATATTGACCTCTGGATTTAGCCAGTAATAGGTCATTGGAGACTTTAGTAAGAGCAGTTTCGGTTGAGTGGAGAGGGCGAAAACCAGATTGTAATGGGTCAAGAATAGCAGGTGAGGAGAGAAAATCAAGGCAGCGGCGGTGAACAGCACGCTCAAGTAATTTGGAGAGAAAAGGAAGGAGGGAGATGGGTCGGTAATTAGAGGGACAAGTAGGGTCAAGTGAAGGCTTCTTAAGGAGAGGTGTGACCACAGCATGTTTAAAGGCAGCAGGGACAGTCGCAGTGGAAAGTGAGAGGTTGAGAATGTGACAGATAAAAGGAATAAGAGCAGGAGAGATGGCATTAAGAAGGTGGGTGGGAATGGGATCAGAGGAACAGGTGGTACATTTTGAGGAAGAAAGGAGAAGTGTAGTTTCCTCAATAGTAACTTCAGGAAAGGAGGAAAGGGAATGAGGGGAAGGAGAGAGAGGGGAACGGACTAGTGGAGGGAGAGCTGGTGAGGTAGAGAAAGCAAGGTTTATCTTTTGAACCTTGTTGTGAAAGAATTCAGCAAGGGTCTGAGGAGAGAGTTCAATGTGGTGAAGAGAAGTCGAGGATTAGAGCCAAGAGAGTTGGTCAGTTGGATATAATAATCCTGTTTGGCACGTAAAAGAGCAGATTGGAAGGAGGTCAGCATGAACTTAAAGTGTAAGAAATCAGCAAGGGCCCGAGATTTCCGCCAGAGGCGTTCAGCGGAGCGGGTACAGGAACGTAGGTAGCGGATATTAGAAGTCAGCCAAGGTTGGGGTTTTGTACGCCTTACAGGGCGGGTCATCAAAGGTGCAAGAGTGTCTAAGGCAGAGGATAGAGTATTGTTGTAAGAAGAAACAGCCTCGTTGACAGACGTGGATGGTGCCACAGTAGAGAGGAGGTTTGAAACATGGGAGGATAGAGATGAAGGGTCAATATCGTGAAGATTCCTAGATAAATTAGATAGGATAGGACGGGACTGGGAGGGAGGAGATTTAAGTGTGAAAGTTATAAGATGGTGATCAGAGGAGGGATGATCAGAGGCAAGGAAATTAGAAGGTGAACAGTTGGAGGAGAAGATGAGATCAAGACAGTGACCATTTTGATGAGTGGGGGAGGTGGAGCTTAGTTGGAGATTAAAGGATGACGTTAAAGCGAGTAACTTGGAAATATAAGAGTTGGAAGGATCGTTAGCAGGAATATTAAAGTCACCAAGGATGAGAGAGGGGGAGGAAGGATCATGGAAGAAGGCAAGCCAGGCATCAAAGTCACTGAGAAAGGATGAAAGGGACTTATCAGGGGGACGATAAATGACCGCTATTCGAAGAGGCAGAGGAGAGAAAAGGCGGATAGAGTGGACTTCAAAGGAGGAAAAACAGTGAGATTGAGGTGGAAGAAGGGGTTGAAATCTGGAGGAGGGAGAGAGAAGTAGTCCAACACCGCCCCCACGGCCAGCAGGGGGGGCGGTGTCTTTTGAGCGCTAAGACCTGTTACATTTGGATTTTCTTCCTACAGTATAGCAGGGAGGCAGAAAGCAATGCAGAGGCAAATTAATACACTTAAAACCAAAACGTAGATAAGATGATCAGTACTGCGAGCCCTAAATGAATGACAAAACATTCACTTTTATTATCTGATAGGCCAGGACTGTATAGAAAGCAGGCAGAAACGTTATCCAAGACCCTACCACCTATTACCAGTCAGCTCTGAATATCAGCAAGACAAAGCTGGAACAAAGGGACCAACACAAGCCCCCCCCCAGCCTGAAGGTCTAGCGGCCCCCTTCACTGCCCCCCGTACCTTAGTAGTGGTGGAGTAGTACACATTCTCGTCTTCCAGCACTGCCCTGAAAATGGTGGTGCACAGCCCTGCCCAGTGCATCCTGGTATACTCAGGGCAGGGCTTCACTACCATATAAAGGAGTTCTACTACTCCTCCTCCACCATTAAGGTATGGGGGGGGGGGAGGGGCGGGGAAGGGGGGGGCGCTAGACCACCAGGTTGGGGGAGGGGGCTAGTGTTTGCAGCCCATCAAGGCTTTTTTTTTTTTTGGGGGGGGGGGGGGGGTGAGAGTGGTTAAGGGGGCTGGAGATCCACCAGATCGCCAACCTCTCGTGAACTAGTGTTGGGGGGACTAGAGGTCTGCCGGACCTCCAGCCCCCTGTGTTGTTGGCTTGGGGAGGGGTGGGCACTAGGCCACCAGGGCCTTGAAGTTACACGAGGGTCTGGAGGTCCCACGGACCTCCAGTCCCTGAGTTTGACAGGTCTGGGCTTTTGACAGCCCGGACCTGTCAAACAAGCACAGGAGAACTATGCCTGAGCACATGCTCAGGCACAATCCTCCTGTACTTTTACCCTATCATCAGAGATAATAGCGTGCTTAAATTTGCATGCTATTATCTCTGATCATAGGGGTGGTAAAGTCCTGCGCTGTTTCAGCGCTATTTTAAGGGTGCTGTTTAGAACAGTGAACAGCTTTTTATCATCTGCACCTAAGTACATTCAAATTATTATCACCTTATTTGCATTAATTCTTGATTTTTTTTTCCATCCACCAAAATAAAAAAAAACGCATACCTAATCATAGTCTTCAGGAAGCACTAATAATAATACTGACCCATCCTCACAATTGGTGACCAACAGGGCAACAAGAATGTTCCACTTTGTACCAACTACCTGAACAACATTAGGGCAAGGGGCATTCCTGTCAGAACACAATAAGGCCGCAAGGCCTGAAACTCGGACACCATCTACAGCTGGAGCTCAAACAGCCGAGAGCTCAGATTCAGAGAAAATGGGCCCTGCCTTCCCTGAACACGAGGTGCACTGCAGAAGCCTCAAACCAATGCTAATCAATACATACAAACATTGCTGAAATAGCAGAGCAGCTTTTGGATTTGTCAGAAAGTTGTCTTACTCTTAATTTTATAATTGACTGGGTCATATCCTTGTAGTGATGAACAATCTTAGAGTCAAAAGATTATTAAGCACCTGGGTCGTTTGTCTGTACAGGGCAGCAGCCGACACATTTAAAAGTCACAAAATCTACTAGAAAGCTTCTCACAAAGTCTCCCTCCTTACAGGTACATTTTATATTGTTCTCTCTACACACTGTGCTAGGGAAAGAGTTTATAAGATAACTGCTCACTGCTCCTACGCTTGATGTCAGTTAATCACATTACAGAGGCCTGGAACGTAATTCTCCACATTGAACAGTAACGTCTAAGCAAGCCATCTGTTCAAAACTATTTGAAGGCAAGAAAGTTCTGGTTCAGTCATTAAAAACAACGACTGCTAAGAACTGGCAGTGGGAATATACTGCATCTGTCAGGTGTTTGTTTCAAATTAAATATTTAGACTAACACAAAAACTGACAAATTCTTCCAGTGTAGCCCAATCAGATATATAGTGAAAAATATAGGCATACTCTTTAAGTATTAGGTATAGAAATACTAAAAGGCAGAAACTGGAAAAAGCAGAACCCCATGAGGACTCCCTGTGTTAAGTTCAAAAGCCAGCCACATAGGTGGTCTCCAGTTAGAACACTAAATCAGCTCTTCTGTGCCCTGGGCTAGTTGGGAGATGCCGCTGATGCGGATTTCACAACCTACTGAGGCGATGGAGAAGTCATGGTCATTGCTCAAGAGTGACACCTAGTGGCTGGATTCAGGGCCCAGAAAGAACACTGCTGTATGATCTCTGGGGCTGAGGACTGTCACTGCAATGGCCAGGCTCAGTATGTTGGGGAATAGGGATGAGGATCAAAATGGGGGAAAAAAGGTGGCAGCACCCTGGTGCCAGGTACTTCTGACCTGGATTGGCCACTGTTGAAAACAGGATGCTGGGCTTGATGGACCTTTGGTCTGTCCCAGTGTGGCGATACTTATGTACTTATAAGAATGCTATTGGCACCAGATCCGAGGCTGGCTCTGACTGAGCTGGAAGGACAACGGGGAAGGTGAAAAAAAAACCCCCTTCAAAAATAAATCAAGTTGTAGAAAAATGACATCGACATCCTGCCACTTCTTGGGGAGCCACAACCACCTGCACAGTGCCCCAAATCTGAGTATGTGGGAGGCTCAAGCATTTCACGCTTCTGATGAGTATCATCCTCTCTCCCACAAGATTTATGCATCACTTCCCCCCCCCCCCCCTTAACCCAGGCTTTCTTTCCTGCCACAGAGTTAATGTCACACATCATACTCAGCAAGCCACTTTATATTCAAGCTGGCGTATGGCATATAGCCGGTAAAATTAAATGTGATGCTTTCCCTAGCTTTGCCATACCCAATGCCAAAATGTGAAGATACTTAGAGCTGATTATACAGTTACCACATGTCAAAAGGCTGAGTCAGCCCTGGTTTAACTACTGACTTCCACTCAAGCTTCAAGCACATGGAAGCAGCGCAAGTAAAACCAGAAGTTGCTCAGCCCGACCCTTCCGATATGGAATTCTACTCTATGCTCACCCTAAGGAGGTGGTCTTAAAGTGACAGGACTCTTGAGTAACAAGAGCTTGTTATGGCACATTTATGTGCCAAAAAAAACCCCATCGGTGTGTCAAGTCCAAGGCAGCAGAAATTATATTAGAAATTCCATATTCAAATTTTAGGATACCACTGAAAAAACACCAGAAGGCATGGTCTCATTTCCCCCAACAAACTCTTGTAAACCAATGGGCCTTTATATTCAAAAGGAATGATTTGGATAATGGCAACTGTCATCATCCATATAATTCCCTCAACTGAAGCTTTCCATGGATATTCAGTGACACTACGTGGATAAAGCCAGTGAATATCCTTACAGATCAGCCATGTTGATGTTACTGACATTTTAGCATTAATACCTAGTGATTTTTGTGCAATAAAAATGTTTGAGCTAAAACACAGTAAAATCACATTGTTCAAGTGATACAATTAGCAATGTGTTAGGATGTCGCAGTCACTGTGAATGCTCAAAGTGTCCACCCTCAGCTTTAACACAGGCACTACCACCTTTGCTCTTAAAACTTGTTTACACAGTATCTGGATTCTCATTTTGTCTGCTATTGATACCTTGCTCGACATTCCAATCTAAAATGTTTTTAAAAAGAAATTATTTGTAAATTATCATATTATCAAATACAAATTATTGTTTACAAAAGTCTGCCACTGTGACATCATTACCCTTGTATTTCTTTTTCAAATAATGGTAGTTTTAAAGTGCAAACATTTTTGAACTCAAGAAAATCGCTGTGTGGTCACACTAAAAGGTCTGTAACTCCGCCATGTTTAAAGATAATCTCATTCAACTTGGCACATAAATATAGATAGTAACAAATAAAGCTGTAACATTTTACAATGAAATTCCAAGTGGTTGCTGAGAAAAACAGCAAAAAAACTCGAGGATTACTTTTTTTTTTTTTTTGCCTCTCCCTGTAGATAAAAATCTAAATATTGCTGATCTCCATGTAACGATGGTGCAGCCCATTCTACCTGGATATTCAGTGCAGAATATCTGTGTTTTATTCAATTGCCACAACCAGCATTTAAAGTAAAGAACACCAACTACAGTGGTTGAACTGGACTCAACAGTGTCCTGAATATGATCTGGTGTCAGACCTTGGGGAACATGAAAGGGACAAGGACAAAAGTGACCCAACATGTTAAAAACCATCTTTTCCCAGATTTGATTCATTATTCGCCATTTACCGCTTGGTGCATTCTTCACGTACCTCTTTGCCATGTTATGGTTTCTGGGTTGATATCCAATCTCACAAACCTGTTCACCTCTTCTTCAGTTAAAGCTGCAGGGTCTGTTTTCTCAATTCCCAACCTCTGCAAACAGAATCATACAGAGACATGAACAAATTGAACTAAAAAAAAAAAAGCTATAAACAGGTTTACAGGCTGTAGGCAGCACTTCAAAGAAACATGAGGTAAAAAGGGGGAAGGATGGCAGGAGAAGACGTACAGTGCAAGTAGCATCTGTTTCCTAAATTAGATGTTTAATTAAGATAGGAAAGTTGCATTAAGCCACAGTACAGAGCTGTAGAGAGTTACATTTCCATTAACACGTATTAAAAAAAAAAAAGCTGTAAACACAGCAAAGTCATGACGCTTGATTGGAGGTATTTATGTTTGGTGCTTAGTGCTCCAGAGATTATCGTTTCCTGTGTTTGTGTTTTATGTTTGGTATGTAAACCACTTTGGTTGTACCACAGAAAGGCGGTATATCAAATTCATGACCTTTTACCCTTTTGAACTCTTTTGTTTGAATCTAAATACAATTTTAATGTTCCTTTAGACATCTACGGGTCTTACTTTCCTCGACTTCTGTAAGGATTAAACGTAAATTTTTAATTTTTTTTTTTTTTTTTACAAATGAAGGAACTTTTCGGACAACAGGTTGATTCTAAAAAAAAAAAAACACAACTGAGACAGAGAGGAAACATCAAAACCCCTCCTTCCATTCAGCCTATGCACTCCTCTATTTTAGTCCAATCATATGTATTTCTAGTAAAACAACTCTCTCTGTAAATTGTTTAATCTCAACTAAGATCTTTACTAGAAGAATCCACTCCTGTATAGTTGGCTCCATTTGTTGCTTCCACTGCACTTCAAGTCACATACTTTGATGCAGTCAATCCCAAATGTTTTATTCAACGCTGACAGCCGAGGCCTCTTCAGTTTCCTAGCCCCAACAAGCAAAACTGGGACAGTGAGTTATCTTTTGACCAGTTAACAATCCACAATAAAACATTACCACCTATCGCTTGAATATACTATGTCACCTTATCCACACACATATTTCACAGGGACAGAACTACGGTAAGTGGGCTTGCCTCCCTGCCTGGACCTGCCCCAGCCCAGGGTGCAGGCATCTGTGTGGTTCCCCGGCCCTGAGGGTGCTGAAACAGGCAAACCCCTTATACACTAGTAAAAAGGATATTCCTGGCTGTGCCACTTTTTTTTTTTTTTAAACAAATTTCTTAAACCTGAAGTAGCAGGCCAATCCAACCAAAAGGTTTTTGGAACCTGGGGGCTGAAGGGGAGGGGAATCACCAGCCAAAAAGGGTGTATGGGCAAAGGGTGTGGAGGGGATGGAGACCCCAAACCCTTCGGGCAAGGTCCTGTGGGACCAAGCCAAAGCCTCACCTGGAGGCACCAAGATGTGTGACCGTGGGCTGTAGAGCCAAGCTCCACACTCAACAGGTACAATCTTGATTCCAAGACTGGGACCTGAGAGCGGCCATTAGGCTCTACCTCTATGTGTGGCTGTGGCAAGCGGAGCAGGGAGCTAGGCCAGGGACAGGAGCGCCTTACAGCACAACCTACCACCTACTGAGGTAAAGAAAATACTGGATTGTTCCAGGGAGTGCCGCAGCATGTACTGGTGACGATATCAACGGTAGAATTCAGTTTTCTCTATTTCCACCTGCTGGCAGGAAAGGATAACACCCATCTGTGCAGAATGGTGGAACTGATGCAAAGAGAACAACCCTTTCGCTTGTCTGTAAGTCGTTCCACCTCAGCTAAGACCTTTACTCAAAAGCATCCACTCCCGTTTAGTTGGTTCCATTTGTTGCTTCCATTGCACTGCAATCACACACTTGCTGCAGCCATTTCCATACGATGTATCAGACACTGCAAGCTAAGGTTTCTTCTGTTTCCCAGCCCCAATAAGCAAAACTAGGACGGTGAGTTATTTCTTATCTTTCAAACAGTTATCAATCCACAAAGCGAAGACACTTACCTGTAGCAGGTATTCTCCGA
The DNA here is from genome assembly GCF_901765095.1 of Microcaecilia unicolor. Classification (NCBI taxonomy): domain Eukaryota; kingdom Metazoa; phylum Chordata; class Amphibia; order Gymnophiona; family Siphonopidae; genus Microcaecilia; species Microcaecilia unicolor. The sequence goes on along the minus strand of NC_044039.1, from coordinate 180,986,541 downwards.
GGACAGCAGGCTGATTGTTCTCACAAGTAGGTTGACGTCTGCGTCGGCCCAGGAAATGGCAAATTTTTCCCAGCAAAAATAAAAAAGATTTGCCAGAGTCTTCTGGCGCGCGAACATATGTGTACCTCTTCAGATAAATCAAAAAACATATAAACAAACTAACAACAACTCCTAAGGGGAGGCGGGCGGGTTTGTGAGATCAGCCTGCTGTCCTCGGAGAATACCTGCTACAGGTATGTATCTTCACATTCTCTAAGGACAAGCAGGCTGCTTGTTCTCACATGTGGGGTATCCCTAGCAACCAGGCTCACTGAAAACAATAAACATTGGTCAATTGGACCTCGCAATGGCGAGGACATAACATAGACTGACCTGAAACCATAAACCACTAACTGAGAGTGAAGCCTGGAACAGAACAAAAATGGGTCTAGAAGGGTGGAGTTGGATTCTAAAACCCCGAACAGATTCTGCATTACTGACTGCCCAAACTGACTGTCGCATTGGGTATCCTGCTGGAGGCAGTAGTGAGATGTGAATGTGTGGACTGATGATATCGTTGCAGCCTTGCAAATCTCCTCATTGGAGGCTGACTTTAAGTGAGCCACTGACACAGCATGGCTCTAACATTGTGAGCAGTGACATGGCCCTCCAGAGTCAGGTATGGAAGAAAGTGGGATGTTTGACCACGGAAATACAAGACCTGGAGAGATGGATCTTTAAAATACTTGTTTATTGATGAAAAAAAGACTCGACACAACCGTTGGGTTTCGGCCGTTAGGCCTGCATCAGGAGTCTCACTCGACGTGTTCCGTATAGTGGATCTCAGACATCGTAAATCAGCTGATGTGTGCGTTGGGAAACACTTAATGTGATAATCTGTGGAGTGGGTCTTTAAAAAGACCTTTATGAAAGAACTTGCGCGTAAACAAACGAAATGTCCGCGTGAAGAATAAAAAAGTTCTTTCATAAAGGTCTTTTTAAAGACCCACTCCATAGATTATCACATTGTTTCCCAACGCACGCATCAGCTGATTTACGACGTCTGTCTTTTTTCATCAATAAGCAAGTATTTTTAAGATCCATAGTAACATAGTAGCTGACGGCAGAAAAAGACCTGCACGGTCCATCCAGTCTGCCCAACAAGACAACTCATGTGTGCTACTTTTTGTGTATACCCTACTTTGATTTGTACCTATGCTCTTCAGGGCACAGACCGTATAAGTCTGCCCAGCACTATCCCTGCCTCCCAACCTCCAGTCCCGCCTCCCACCACTGGCTCTGGCACAGACCGTATAAGTCTGCCCCGCACTATCCCCGCCTCCCAACCTCCAGCCCCGCCTCCCACTACCGGCTCTGCTATCCAATCTCGGTTAAGCTCCTGAGGATCCATTCCTTCTGAACAGGATTCCTTTATGTTTATACCACACGTTTGAATTCCGTTACCGTTTCATCTCCACCACCTCCCGCGGGAGGGCATTCCAAGCATCCACCACTCTCTCCGTGAAGAAATACTTCCTGACATTTTTCTTGAGTCTGCCCCCCTTCAATCTCATTTCATGTCCTCTCATTCTACCGCCTTCGTACCTCCGGAAAAGGTTCGTTTGCGGATTAATACCTTTCAAATATTTGAACGTCTGTATCATATCACCCCTGTTTCTCCTTTCCTCCAGGGTATACATGTTCAGGTCAGCATCTCTCCAGGTCTTGTATTTCCATGGGCAGACATCCCACTTTCTTCCATACCTGTGTTCTCCCATGCGGCGTTCGAGTTCTCGGATTTTTTTTGAACACATACCTCCAGAGTCAGCCCAGCTTGGGCATAAGTGAAGAAAATGCAATATGCTAGCCAATTTGAAACTGTGCGTTTTCCGATGGCGACTCCCCTCTTGTTGGAATCAAAAGAAACAAACAACAGTCCAAGGTGTGAAAACTGCTTTCGCCAGGGCAGGTATGAGACGCTTAGGTCAGTTTCTTCATATGAAGACACAGACTACAAGCGGCTGGGCTATGGTCAGACCCAAGGCATTGGATACACCAGGCATGGGTATCGGTACCTGCGATGGTCTGGTTGTACCGAGTACAATGTTTGAAGCCACTGGGTGTCTTTGATGACATGGAAGGGAAAACGGCTTTGGCGAAATCAAAAGATGCGATCATGCCTGATAAAAGAAAAAGGGCACAAAAAATAAGGGAATAACCTGGCCGCAACAAAAAAACAAAGGAAACTTGAAAGGGAACAAAATTAAAAATACACTACGGGTAACTTTTTTTTTTTTTTTTTAAAAGACAATAATATAAAAAAAAATTAGAAGAAAAATAACAAAAAACTCGAAAACTCTTTCCTGGGCCTGAGAGGAGCGCAGAAAAAAAAAACCTACCGTACCTCAACGTGGAGAAAAGAAAACTTTAGAGGCATGCTCACGCGACGGGCGGGAAGTTGTCTGCGCATGCACAGTGCGTGCTGTTCGCACTCCAGAAGACTCTGGCAAAACTTTTATTTTTGCTGAAAAAATTTGCCATTTCCTGGGCCGACGCGGACGTTGACCCACATGTGAGAACAAGCAGCCTGCTTGTCCTCGGAGAATAAAACGTTACCACCTATCCTTGAATATACCAAGTCACCGTAACCACAACTTATTTTACAAGGACAGAACTAGAAGTTTTTGTGCAAGACAAGTACCCTCAAATACAGGGGCCAGGTCAGGTTGGGTGGGCTGAAATTGAGTGCTTATAAAGGCAACATTCCCTCTCTTCTCCTAGACAAGAAACAGTAGGAACTGGATAGGACCTAGGGGAGCTAGAAAGGAAGGGAGAGTGAGGAAAAACTAAAAGGATTCTTGTAAAAAAAATAATGCAAACTCTGTGTCTCCGACTAATAATTTAATTTAAAGCATTAAAGTACTCAGAGCACTTTATATTGTGTTATCCTGATAAATATACAGGATTGTCAACTTTTTTTGTAGAAAACTCAGGAGTAACTTCACCTACATCTCCACCGAGAATGGTAGATTTTGTGGCGTGTAAGTTTTTAAAATTTGCACACAGTTTGATTTCTACACGTTAAAATGTTGTAATGTGTGCTAAATTATTAACAAAAACTGTGGAAAACTGAAAACCAGGGAAAGATACCAAAACGAACCAAAAATGCACATTATTTTTCATTGGAAAGCATTTATCAGAGCACGTTACTGAATTGTCAGGGCACTATTAGTCAAAATCTCAGGTGTTTGGACAGATAATACTTTCTTTGTCTCTAGAACCTCAAGTTAATGCTTTGGTGAAGAAATCTTTTAACCTATTGAGAAAGTTACGGCATATTTTAAGGTTTATTTTTTTGCAGCGGAACTGTTTAAATTGCTGGTACAGGCTTTGTTACTATCCCAACTAGATTACTGCAGTCTTACATAGGTTGTACCAAATATTTATTGAAAATACTGCAAACACCACAAAACACAGCGGTTCGACTGATTTTTTTTCAATAGGCAAATGTAACAGCATCTCGCCTACTGCATCCTTTGGATGCAAGGATTCTGTTTAAACTGTCTTCTATTTCATAGATATGGAGAGGCTCCATTTTATTCAGTAGAGCATTTTAGACAACGGAGAACATAGGATAATAATCCATTTGTGTTTCCATCTTTGAAAAAGAGAGTGAAAATCTGAGTCACTACTTGCTTTTCAGGCAGCTAAAATAGGGAATGAGATTTCTAACCTTCTTTTGTACTCCTATAGCTACAAAGATTTTAGAAATTCTTTGAAAATTTTTCTTTTTCAAAAATATGCATCAATGGAGAAACTATAAATTACTTTTATTGTTTTACTAGCTGTTAAGGCCGTTAAAACGGGCGAGATTTCCAGCTACCCTCCTCGTCGCCGCTCCCTCCCCCTTCCGTGCCGGGCCCCCTGCACTGACCTGACAGCGCCTCTCACCTCCGTGTGAAAGCGCTGCAGGCAGCAGCAGATCGCTCTGCTGGTGCCTGCAGCACTTCCACACGGAGGTGAGAGGCGCTGTCAGGTCAGTGCAGGGGGTCTGATACGGAGGAGGGCGGGAGCGGCGGTGGGGATGGGGGGGGGGGGGGGAGGGTGGAGGTTGGTGCGCGTGATGTTCGTTTCCAGGCTCCAGCGGCAGCATCTGACAGTCCAACTCTGTTTCCCTCTCTGTTCCGCCCTCTGATGTCATCACAGCTTGACGCGAGGGCGGGACAGAGAGGGAAGTCTCTACTGCGCATTTGTAGGTGAGTCAGTCACTTGCCATTTATAAGTTTGATTTTTATGCAATTCCTATTTATTCTAGTTTCTTTTATTGTCAACCTCTTAGACCTATGAGGTGGTAGTAGTTATGTTGCAAGCATTGAGGTGCTCAGAGCTGCTCACTAAAAATGATTAACAGAATCAGAAGAAGCAGCATTTAGATGTCTCTGAAGTCCTAGCATGCTTTTCTGACTACAGATGGGGGGAGGGGGGGTGAGAAGATTTTCAAGCAATTTATTTTATTCATCCAGGTAATTAGGCTTGAGGCAAGCATGACTTGAGAATTATAATTCAGGAATTTTCTTCAACATTCTCGCCACAGCATACATTATCCCCACCTGCTGCCTGCATTTAAAGGTTCACCTCTGTCAGCAGTATCTCTTCACAGAGGTCAGCACCAGCAGCAAACCTGAGAAACTGAGGTTCTACCCAATATGCCCTGACTCCCAAGTGAGGTTCATTGCTATCATAGTTATCTGTAAAACAAAGCCAAATGGAGACACACTGCCCCCAGCAGGAGACGAGATGAACCTGTTCCTGAAGACATTACACTTTCTTCCACCCCAAGATGAATTTTGTGCCTCACTGAAGCGCTTTGTAGTGACCGATCCTCTTTGCGACTGTCTCCATGTCATCTCAGGGTTCCTGAGCCTCAGCTCCTGGATCACTACCAGCAGCTCTGGTGCTAACTCTTAGCAACGTCCAATAGGGTAATATTCTTTCCAGTGTGCATTATTTTCAGCATTTGGTGCTAACTCTTAGCACCAGACGCTGAAAATAATGCACACTGGAAAGAATAATCCAAATCATAGTTACCCGACGCTAGGGTCCACCTTAGCAATCAGCACCCAAGAAAGAGATCTAGGTGTCTATATAGACAATATGCTGAAATCTTCTGCTCAGTGTGCAGTGGCGGCCAAAAAGCAAACAGGATGTTAAGAATTATTAGGAAAGGGATGGAAAATAAGACCAAGATTATAATGCCTCAGTATCGCTCCATGGTGCGACCTCACCTTGAGTACAGCATTCAATTCTGCTCACCGTATCTCAAAAAAGATATACCGTAATTAAAAAGGTTCAAAGAAGAGGAACCAAAATGATAGAGGGGATGGAACTTCTCTCATATGAGGAGAGGCTAAAAAGCTTAGGACTTTTCAGCTTGGAAGAGAGACGGCTGAGGGGGGATATGATTGAGGTTTACAAAACCCTGAGTGGTATAGAACAGGTAAAAGTGAATTGATATTTTACTCTTTCAAATACTGCAAAGACTACAGTCAATTAAGTTATATGGAAATACTTTTAGAACAAACCAGAGGAATTATTTTTCTTCTCAACGAATAGCTAAGCTCTGGAACTTGTTGCCAGAGGATGTAGTAACAGCGGTTAGTATATTTGGGGTTAAAAAAAAAGGTTTGGACAAGTTCCTGGAGGTAAAGTACATAGTTTGCTATTGAGACAGACATGGGAAAGTCACTACTTGCCCTGGGATCTGTAGCATGGAATGCTGCTATTATTTGGGTTTCTGCCAGGTAATTGTGACCTGGATTGGCTACTGTTGGAAGCAAAATACTGGGCTAGATGGACCACTGATCTGACCCAGTATGGCTATTCTTATGTTCTAAAACAGCTGCATTAAAAAAAAAAATTACATCCATAACTACAAACGCCATGCTTTCTGCCCAGATTAAATCATTATTGATATTGTGTCCTCTTGTCAATTATGATAATTTACTGTGAGCTGCAGATTATACATTTTTAAATAAATAAATAAAAGCTGGGTGAACCAGCAGTCTCTCACTTTGTGATGGTACACAATCCAGGTACACATTAGGGTGTAGGAGTGACAGAATTATTATTATTATTTTTTTACTATTAATCTGCATTCTGTTAAACTCTGACACTAGTGTTTACCACTTCTCAAAGTCCTACCCAATTTTAACTGTTTCACAGTTTTACTTTCACCAGGTTCCTTAATCCAGTGGGAATATGCAGCGCAGTGTTTTCTAATTGTCTTGATCTTGTTTTGAACTTCTTATTACTGGGGAAGTTTTCACAACTGAAGTGGGAAGCTGTTGTGCTGGTGATACCACCTGGAGCTTTAAAGTGACCTAGGAAAGCGAACATGAGAGAAGTCACTGTTCTCTCACCTGGAGATAACACACAGAGAAGAGTGTAACAGAAAGGAAACACTTCAGAAGTGCAAATTCAACAGACTACAAACTCAGAACAACATACAGTACTTGAAATCTGTTAATTATTCACAGATCCCTTTGGATTTCTGATGTATAAATATCTGAACATACTGATAACATAAGAAAATAAGAACAGCCATACCGGGTCAGACCAGTGGTCCACCTAACCAGCAATCCTGTTTTCCAACAGTGGCCGAGCCAGGTCACAAGTACCTGGCAGAAAACCAAATAGTAGCAACATTCCATGCTACCAATTCTGGAGCAAGCATTAGCTTCCCCAAGTCTATCTCAACAGCAGACTATGCACTTTTCCTCCAGGAACTTGTCCAAACCTTTTTTAAACCCAGGTACACTAACCGCTGTTACTACATCCTCCAGCAAAGAGTTCCAGAGCTTAACTATTTGTTGAGTGAAAAAACATTTCCTCCTATTTGTTTTAAAAGTATTTCCATGTAAATTCTTTGAGTGTCCCTAGTCTTTGTGCTTTTGGAACGTGTTAAAAAAAAAAAATCGATTCACTTCTACTCGTTCTACACCACTCAGGATTTTGTAGATATCAATCATCTCCCCTCATCTGTCTCTTTTTCAAGCCCCAACCTCCTTCACCTTTCCTCACGAGAGGAGTTTCATCCCCTTTATCATTTTGGTTGCTCTTCTTTGAACCTTTTCTAATTCCACTATATCTTTTTTGAGATGTGGCAACCAGAACTGAACACAATACTCAAGGTGAGGTCGCACCATGCAGCGATAGAGGCATTATAGTATTTTTGATCTTATTTACCATCCCTTTCCTGATAGTTCCTAGCACCCTGTTTGCTTTTTTGGCCACCGCCGCACACTGAGCAGAAGATTTCAGCGTATTATCTACAATAACACCTAATCTTTTTCTTGGGTGCTGACTTGTTATGATGCTTATTAAGTAATAATAAGCATCATAACGAGTCAGCACCCAAGAAAAAGATTAGGTGTTATTGTAGATAATACGCTGAAATCTTTTGCTCAGTGTGCGGCGGTGGCCAAAAAAGCAAACAGGGTGCTAGGAATTAAAATGATTATGAGTTTTGTATATTTTGTTTTTTTATTCTATATTGTAATCCACTTTGAAGACTAAGTGAAATAGAAACAATAGAATTAAATTAAATTAAGACCTTGTTAAATTAATAAAAGAGGAATTCTAACACTGGAGAAAGCTTTTAGTGCACAATACCAAGATAGCAGACCTTGATCTTGGCGGTTAAGTAAATTTCAGAAACTAAAATCACAGATCACCTAATTTCAGCCCCCAGGCATCTCTTTCTTTATAAAATAGTGGTGCAAAAGCAGCAGAAATTGTGGTAGATTGAAGCCATGGTCATTTATAGCTGCTTAAAAGCAGGTGTAAATGTTCACATGTATTTTACAAATGTGCACGCTACCTAAAATTGCCCCTGAACATGTCTATGCATGGGTGGCACAGAAGTACATGCTTTTTTCTCACCTTAAATACTTATGTGCCTAATCCTGGGCTAATTTTATAAAATCTCTTTTACATGTATAGAAAGGCATTTAGGTATGAAAACCCTTTATAAAATTAACCCCCAAAGAAGGCGAAAGGAGTAGAACCTGGAGGTCCTATCAGTACCCCCAACTGCTCCTTCCAAAGGACTTTTCTGTCTTCTTAAAATGACTGCCAGCCAAAATATTTATGGGGAAGGAAAAAAAGAATCACTTAATGGTGCAAACGTTAACAGTATGGGCAGCAACACTGTATGCAATCTCTGTACCTATCTGAAGGATCCCAATAGGAATGCAGATTGTCAACATGTGAGTCACATCAGACAGGTAAAAAGTATGTGATAAAACCTTATTACAATTATCAGGCCTTGCTACACTGACAATTCATGGGCTGATCGGTCCCTGCAACGGGCATAGCTTACTGGGTGTAACTTCAGGGATTATTATGTGCACGGGTGGGTTTTTAAGGAGTTACTATGCTGGAAATTGGTAGTCTACACCCCCGTTTGGAAAGACTTCAAACTGCTTGCCTCTCAACAGCAGGAATCACCAACCTAGCAAGTTCATTTGTATACAAATACTTGTGGCTTATTAAAGAGTGTATGACTCCTGATCACCACAAACATGCTTAAGACAGTAATAATTAGCCAGATTACACCAAGTACTCACCTTCAACCTTCTGAGCTGAATATCAGAAAACATCTTCACGCCATTGTTTGAGGGCACCAAGCGGTTAAAGAGAGCCTTGAAAAATTAAAAAAAAAAAAAAATATATATATATATAGCATCAGCAGCACTATACAGAACATACATTTACTGTAAAACAAATTTTTTTTTTTATATTGTCTTTCAAGATTCTCTATCAAAGTGGTTACTAATTGCTTAGCACTATAACCACAACCCGGAAGATGCCAGGGGTTACCTTGTCTGACTGTGTTAATTCGTGGAAAATGCGAGCATCGATGGCTGCCGCGACCAAGTTATTGGCTGCAGTAATAGCATGAATATCACCTGTAAGGTGGAGATTAAACTGGGGAAAAGAGAGAGATTATCAGTCAACGTATATGCAATCCGGTCAGAAAACCAATAAAATCTGTATCTGGCAGGAGAGGGGGAGCCAGTGCCTAGAACACAAGACACCCAATGTTCAGCTGGCAGAGCTCAAAGTTTTGCTGACCTCTGCTGGCGTTATCCCAAGAAATTCAATGCCGGCCCATGTCCAGGCTTCAGCACTGAATTCTCGGGTTTGTAGAGCTGGTTAAGAGCAATATTCAACAGTTAACCAGCTATGGGGAACCACAAAAATAAAAAAAAAATGGGCCTGACTTTTATGCAGTCCTATTAATACAGTGACCTTTGCCAGTTAAGGGCTTTGTTAGCGCAGCTATTCAGCAAAGTGCTGCCCCAATCAAGCGATTTAACCAGCCAGGAGTCATTTCTGGCCAGTTAAATTGTTTTGAATACCAACCTCTTGATGGCCAAAAAATGCATCTTCCCTGTGTTACTTCAAAAATGTGCATTAAATAGATTCAGCACACATAAAATGTTTTAAGGTGTACTGAAGAATGTGCATCTCTAATACATGTGCTTAAGTGCCAGCTCTATCTCTGCTTATACAGTTAAAAGAGCAACTCTTTGCTTTTGGATAAGCCAGGTTCCTTTAGGGGAAAAGACAAGGGGGGGGGGGGGGAACACTTATTTCACAAGTGGCATGGAAGTGTATATTGGACATCTTCTGATCCTCCAGCTTACTGGCATTGGAGGAACCAACTACATCTTCTTGCAAGCCAGGAAGCGAGAGATGCTAGAAGTTCCCCAAAATGGAAAAAGCTCCTTCTTCTGGTAGTGTGGGAAGCTTACTTACGTACTTTAAGTTCAAGAGCGTGAAGTTTTTTGCTAAATTGCTTGAGATGTTTTCATTTTGAGTGGGATGAGATATGTGGGCCTACCAGGAGTTGAAAACTGGGATTATTGGGGTAGGAGGGAGGGGAGTTGGGATATTTTTGACATATAGACGCCGAGCGTCATAGAAACCAAGGCCCTTAGATAGTTATGCAAGTCAAGAAGCTGGGTTTGTGGGTGAAATATGGAGGACTTATGTTTTTGACTTCATGAGTTAATAGTTTTTGCTTTATATTGTGGGACCATCAAAATATTAAACAAAAAAACATTAACTCATGAAGTCAACAAAAATTTGCTATACAGCTGATGTGTTTTTTGATGTTTGTGCTGAAGTTAATCTCTTGTTGGATGTCAGGGGTATGTCTTTATTTAAAAAAGCACAAATAAGCACTTTTTAAATACATTTTTGCTCAAATCATGAGATGTATGAGGGGAGGATCTAAGAAACAAAGCAAAGTTAAATAACACCTGAACAAGCTTGTGAACTTAAATGTGACCACGAGCCTCAGCAAACAGCTGACTTTCATAAACTATGAAAAGTCATTTCCCTGCTGAAAGCCTCCCCCCCCCCCCCCCCCCCCGGATCTTTGGTGGGCTTAGAGTTTGAAGCATAACCCCTCATTCAAACATCCTTTCTCCACGAGCTCACCAGGCTACATTCCTCCCCAATCCAACTGAAATTCCACCCCTCAGCAATGAGGTTCCCTCACTTATGTCTATTTCATCTAGTGACACAAGATGGCTCCTACTGGCAACAAAGATCCCCACTTACTCTTAACCCCACTCTTCAAAATGGTGCCTGCTGACCTGAGGCTCTGTGTTGCCCCACACATGTGGGCACAGGGGGAGCTCAAGTCAGTTGGTGCCATTTTAAAAAGTAGAGGGAGGGAGGGAGGGAGGATTGATCTTGCCACCAAGAGCCATTATACATCATAGGCATAGGTAGGGACCTGGCTTCCTCGGCTCCATTTAATGATCTCAGGAGGAGGGGGTGGTAAACTGGGAGGAGTCAAACTCTAGTAAATACTGCTTTAAAAACACACACAGTGTCCAAAAAAAATAGTCCCTTTGACAAAGTATTTTGAAACTACATAATTCTTTAAACATTTAGTATGACCTTTGAAAATAGATTAGTATAATTTTTTTCTTAGTTAATTCATAATTTGTGTTGTGTCCTCCTTCAACTTTGACACATTTACAAAGTCTTTGAGGTATTGGCTCAATTAATTCTGAGGTTTCATTAATTAAGAACTCAACTGTTTTGCGATCTCGATGAGCTAGAGCTCCATCCTGTTAAAAAATACTCAGAAACATCTTGAATTTCAAGCAGAAGTTTCTACTGCAGTAGGATTTTTTTGGGTTATTTGGAAAAACATCAGGGGTCACTTTTTTCCAGACACCATGTATGTAATAACAGACATTAATGCACTTTAGTAAAGAGAGATCCCTTTGCCTGTCTTGGTTATCCCAAAACCGAGATAGGCAAAGGAAGTCACGAGTACCAGAGCAGAGAACCACCGAGATCCCAATGCATTAAAAGTACCGGAAAAGTATTCACTGTGTCTATAGGCTCTCAGATAGAATTTATGATGTAACTCACCTCCTCCATAGGGACAACCTGGGAATATCCACCACCCGCAGCTCCACCTATGAAAAAGTAAAAAGACACACAGCAGTTTCAACGTGGACCCCAAATTCAGTCATTTCCCACATTTCAGATTATCCTATTCCTAGGTTCCAAGAAATGTCTCATGTATTCCCATCAATCATTGTGGTTTTTCAACTAATTCTACGTAAAATTTAATTCTCCCCCATATAAAGCAGATGCAATGACCTCCTCCTCCAGCTTATTTGAGCACATCCTCCCACCTTCCACATGAAATAACTAATGTTCTGTACAGCTATTCACCATCTTCAAGTTACCTTTTATCCCAAAAGTTGGGCCTTGAGAAGGCTGTCGGACGCAAGCAAAGGCGTTTAAATGGAGATGTGCTCCCATCGCTTGAACCAGGCCTACAGTGGTGGTACTCTTCCCTTCTCCCAGAGGCGTAGGAGTAATACTTACAAATGTTAAGCACAAACATTAGCAAATGGCCCAAACAATGCATATAAAACATTCCTTAAAATCTAAAACAAATTTGTAGATCGACGACAGTAACACTTAAACTCAGTGATTTAAATGAGCAAAAAGCATGTTACCTGTATGAACTGGCTGTCTAAATCAGAAAAAGACAACAGGAAAAACCTTCACAGAAATCAAAAGGTAAGAAAAAAAAAGTGGTAGGTGACCCAAAAGGAGATGACACACCTCTTGGAAGTCCGTAAGATGTCAAATTTATTTTATATCCAGTCAATAAAAAAGTTGACAGAGATCCGAAATGGACTGTGTTTTGGCGTAAAAAGCCTGCGCCAGGGTCGTCAACTCCAATCAAACAATGCCAATAAAACTGACTTATCGGCAGTGTTCGATTGCAGTTGTTTCTTAAGCAAGGTCAGCACTGAGTCTTGTGAAGTGTTTGGGCTGAAACAGCCATGAGAACTGTTGTGCACAGACCTTCTCTGAGCCAGTGTTCCATCTAAGCTGTGCGGAGTCCTCCACTTATCTTCCTGCCAGTGGAAGGTGCTTTTTTAGGATCACATTTTCAATAGCAAGGCACAGGTAAGCTCTGCAGGACTCCAAGGAACCTGCCTGTCCCTTGTTACTGAAAATGTGATCCTGAAACAGCACCTCTCACTGGAAGGAACATGGCTCTGAATCTGATGACTTTTTGAGGGATAACATTTTTGGAACCATTGAATTGGCATATTACAGTTGATGACCCTTGATGCAGGCATTTCACACCAAAACACAGTCCAGGTCAGGCCTTTGTCAACTTTTTTATTGACTGGATATAGAATAAACTTGACATCTTATGGACTTCCGAACAGTGTATCATCTCCCTTACTGGTCGCCTACTGCTTTTTTTCTCCTCTGGTTGTCTGAATCTACACTGGGAGGAAGAATTACTAGGGGAAGGAAAGGGTACACAGGCAGATACCATTTTCAAATCTTTACCTGTACTCTTCCTGCAAAAATCCACTCACAGAAAAAGTGGGTGCAAATGACCGTGTGCACTCTGTACTAGTTAGATCTTGCAAAGCCAAAGTACAAACCTCTTCACTTTGAGAACAGGTGAAAAGCTGATGGGCAAAAAGTACATTCACTCTGTCTCAATGCAGGGTGTTGAAAAATAGCCCCCACCCCATCAAATATAGATTGCTCCAAGTACCGCATATGATAACCACTCAAAATGAAAATGAAAAACCCACAGTAAAACTATTTAGCTGCTCTAAGGAGATATTACTAAGCACAGTGGGGGTAATTCTACAACTGGGAGCCTGGTAGGTGCTTACATTTCATTTTGGAATAGGCTTGTACTTTGCTTTACTGAAACTAGCTTATCTGCTATTATCATGCCTATAATTTAGGTGCAAACACTTACACCAGCCAAGTTCAGGTGATATGCATGTAACTTTTAGTAGCCTACAGGACACACATATGCGAGTCCTGCCCACGTGTATGCCTACCCGTAGGGTATGTGCTTATTTACAGACTAGTGCTTAGGTAGAGCTTTGGTTATATGCACATATGCGCCATTATTCTAATGAGATATGTATGTAATTGGAACATAACTCTTAGCGTGTGCTTTAAATAAAAACAATCACTATTCAAAAGACGCAGAACTTTGTGTCTTTGTTTGCAGAATTCATCCACTACAAGTCCCAGCCTGCCTCTCCAAGCTCAACCACCACAGGTCTTGTTCTCTCTTCCCTTTTCAGCTTGATCTCTTTACCCTAGGCTGAACACCTCAAATCAAGCTACTTTCTCTCTGCTCCCTGCAAGCTCAGCTCCCACCCCACTTTCTAATATCTGATACCTGGTTTTCTCTTTGTACTTACCCCACTTCCAAGATTCCTAGTCCTCTCTCTGTACTCCCAGTCTGGATTTCCATGCCCCCAGTTCTCTTCCCCCAACCCCTCACTGCACCCTCAGTCTGGACTCCCCCACACCTCCAATTCTCTTTTTTCACTCCCGGCATGACCCTCAGTTCTCTGCCTGTCTTCCCACCATGGGCTCAAACTTTCTCCATCTCCTGAACAAGACCCCCTCCCATTCTAAATCCTGCTACTCTGGTTGTCTCAGGCACCTTGTTTTTTTAACCTTCTAGTGTGCATTCAATGCTTTCCAGCAGCGCACAGTCCAATTTCAAATGTACTGCTTCTTTCTTTTAAGCAAGTGGATGCTGGGCTGGAAGGAAAAAGCAATGGAGAGGCAGCATTGTCTGCACACAGATGGTAAAAGAAGGCTGCAATGGTACAAAGGGAATTCTACATTGCACAACTGTGGAGAATTTTCCCTGGAAAAAAACACAACTATGATGTGGATATTCCAAAAGGTTTGTCAACTAGACAAATCTTTACTTCTGAAATTTTGGGGCCACCACCCAGTTATCTCTTGTCTCGACCACTGAATGGTTAGCCAAAGATTATTAAATGGAGGAGGGATCAGAAAGCATGCCAGGGAACAAGTATCTTAGCTGGACAGGGCTGATGTGCAGCGCTATTTGCTTAAAGATCATGCTTTAGGTCTGGTTGGAAGCATCTCTGTCCTAAAATTAACTTGATATTCTTATCCAAGTAACTTTACCCATTTAATTTTCAGTTTTGCACAGTTAAGTGGTCAAGTCTTAGAATATCCATTTAAGGATATCCAACAGCTGAATACTGACCCCTATTACTGCAAAGGACACCACCTACATCCCTAACAAAACTGAACCAGGTACTCTTGATATGATACATGTCCCAGTTCCTTTATTCATTTCTGCTGCTCCAGTTTGATTCCCACTGCTAGATAAGGTGCTTCAGCACCATCCACCTAAACATGCAAAATTATGTGCTGCTCTCCATTAAAAAGTATGTGCTAAAATCACATCTAATTCCTAAAGAATGTCTTACCCTGTAACAACAACATATTTCCCATCTTGCTGGTCCTTGAGACGTTTAACAGTGGAGAGGAGAACTTTAGCTTTGGTTTGGCCATATAACTCCACTTCTTCAGCGCGTAACCCAATTTCTGTAGCCAACTGTCCAATGGGTTTGGGAATACAAGATCTTGAGATTTCTATGTCACTTAAAGAAAAGAAGAAATAGTAACATTTACTGCTGCCTCATTTTTCCACCATATACAACATGGGTCCCAAAACTGTGGTCCACTGAGCTCACTCTTCTGGCCTGCAACACTTTTGCTGCCCATGGAAGAAGGTTGGCATTTCATTTCCATGCATGGCAGTAGCAAAAGTTACAATGTTGGTGGGATTCCCAGGTTTCAAAAATACAACATCGTGTCAAATTTCAGTAAACTCAAAGGTGGACCCCCTCCCTGACCCTTTCAGCGATTAGGAATGCTCCACGTGACCTCTCTCAAAAGTGTGAGGATCCCCGATATAGAAAATCTAATGGGATTAATGCCATTTCCTTCCTCTGAGAACATTCACTGTACATCTCCTGACCTAATCTCTTACCTTGGGACAGGTGTCTGTACGTAGAGTCTGGGATACTGAATATTCCACTTTCCTGGGCTGAATTTCTGCAAATAACGTTTTGCGCTTTCCACTGTGTTCTATACATTATAGGATATAAAACACATCCACTTGGTTAGCTGTTAACAATAGTTTTGATTACATAATCAAGATGTGGTAGTACAGAAGTTCATTCCAGGCCAAAGAACACAAAAAGAAAAACTGCAGCAGTTCACGTCACAAGCTGCTTCTCAATCATTGAAAAAGAGGCTTCTGCTAAGGTAGGCTCCATATTGAGATCAAATTAGGAATAGCTTTCACAATGGGAAGCAATCACCAGCCCTGAAGACCTTCCATTCCAGTGCTTCAAGGTCTGTCTCATGACACCTCAGAATTTCACTTAATTTATGTTTATGGCTATTATAATTTTTACATACCACTCACAATACAAATAAATGATTTATTTAAGCAGTTTGGATAAAAACACTCAAAATAAAAAGTTTAAGTGTCACAAATAATCACAAAACATAAAAAAAAAGCCTCCCTACACTTCAACCATGTTCCATTAGATACCTTGTTAACCTTTTTAAATAAAGAGGTAAAGAACCAGGTTTTTAATGATGTCTCAAATTTTGCCATATCTCGGTAGACTACTCCACCAAACAGGAGCCATAACAGAGAACATTCTTGATCTCATCTTTTCCCTTTTCACCTCTAACTATTGGAATCGCCAATAATAGATCTTGACCAGATATCAGTGTTTGTCTGGGGACATATCTTTCCTGTCTCATATTTAGATATTTAGAACAGTCATTTTTCACTGCATTAAAAGTCAACAATATAATTTTAGTGAGGGCCTTATTTAAGACATCTGTGAATCACAAGCAAAATCACCTTTAAACAGATTTGTGCACAACTATACTCCATTATTTAACCTTTAGAGATGAAATAAATGAAAATTCATTTATTCTGTAGTATCACAGTAGATAATGGCAGATAAAGACCTAAAAGGTTCATCCAGTCTGCCCAATAAGATAAACTTATAGCATTTGTTGCAATATAAAATATATATTCTTGATTTTGATTTCTCCTTGCCATTTTCAGGGCACAGACCATAGAAGTCTGCCCAGCCCTGGCCTTATTTCCCCAGTTACTAGAGTTACTAAGCACCACTAAGTTTTCAAATCCATTCTTTTCCCATATAGGAATCCTATGTGTTTAGCCATGCATTTTTGAATTCTATTACCGTTTTCATCTCCTGTGGTAGAGACAAAAACGGTAACAGAATTCAAAAAAATGTGTGGGATAAACACAAAGGATTCCTATATGGGAAAAGAATGGAAGCAAAACAAAACTTAGCGGGGGTTAGATGGTAACTCCAGTAATTGGGAAATAAGGCCAGTGCCAGGCAGACTTCTGCAGTTTGTGCCCCGAGTATGGCTAGAAACATCTGGATGGGCTGGAGTGGGCTTCGACGGCATCCCCAGTAGTTGGGGACTCTGTCCAATGCAGTGTTCTGTGTTCCCCATTATATCCTACAAGGAAAAACCTCAAAAAATTCAGGCCATTGCTACCAGGGGAAGGAAGAAAAGTACTTGCACAACCTATGACTAAAAACAGAATATAACTTGTAGTGTTTTGTAGCAGTGCCATACATAACCCTAGCAGTGTTTTTCAAAATGGCCGACTGATAGAAGTTATGTTGAAATGCTTCTGTAATCTGTGAGCGCACCTCGTATGTTTCGATAAATAAGCAACAGACATATTCCATTCTAGGCTGTTCATTGATTAACACACCTCCATTAGCATTGCGACAGTCATGGGTCCCACACCTCCAGGGACTGGAGTGATGTACGAGGCTCTTTCTTTTGCTTCCTGATATGCAACATCTCCTACCATCCTTTTCCCATTGGGCTTTGTACTATCTGCAAGAGAGAGAAACATACTCAGAGTCCACAGGCCCTCCAAATTTAGCCAATAACTTAAGGAACAGTGGTGAACTTGACTTGGAATTAACATACAGAGAAACAAAATACTTATCCTAGTATTCCTCGAGATCCAGTTCCAAAGTTTTATTTATTTTTTTGGCACGGGGGGGGGGGGGGGGGGGCAGTTGGCTAGGCAGATGGCTTTGGAAGACCAATCTAGTGTAAGGCAGGCAGCAGCTGCAGACTGAGGGTCTTAACTGACAGCATTCTGGCATCCGCTGTAGGCTTCTGCTATTGCTGGCTGCTCATTCCCTCCATAACTGGGGAGCCTATCAGCAGCAATGGCTGTTCCTCTCCTTCCTGAAATGTAGTTGAAGTCAGGGAGCGGAGAAGGAGCCTGTGCTGCTTACTGACAATGGAAGAGTTTTTCTGCTTCTCCCCCTCTCCAATGTTCCTGTAGAGCCTGCTCTTTGAAGTGCAATGAGCAAACTGAGCTGGTCTTTGGATCTTCCCTCCTTCCATGGATTCAGCTGCCCCCAGTCACCTTCTTTTTCTTCCCTGGGCTCTCTGAGCCAAACATACTTCACCTCCTGCCTCATGTTCAGTTGCTTCTGTTTCTCCTCCTACGGGCTTGCTGAAGTGGTTCTCCCAGCGATCTCAGATTGGGGGGGGGGAGGGGGGATCTCTTTGTGCCACTGGCTTGAAGTGGTTCTCCCAGCGATCTCAGATGATTGGGGGGGATCTCTGTGCCACGGGCTTGCTGAAGCGGGTCTCCCAGTGATCTCAGATGATTGGGGGGGGGGGGAGGGATCTCTTTGTGCCACATGGTTCTTATTTGAAATTGATTTTTCTGTGGAAAATAAGTAAAATCTGTGTGGCATGGGAATTCTCCATGGACAGAATACATCTTGCAGCCCCACAAATTGAAGTGACTCTCCATGACGTCACAGTCCCGGAACTCTCAAAAGCATTTATCTTTAAAAAGAGCATTAACGTATGAGCTCGTGGTAGCCCACGCTCCCCCACACCATATAAATACCCAGTAACTCCGCCCCCTTGACGGTTTTTTCTTTTCCGCGACGATCCGTCCCGTCTCAACATCCACCTCTTATTTCCTTTACTTTTCAAAAATTTTTCGTCAATTTAACTTTGCAGCGATTTGCTTCCCCACGATGCCACCCAAACAGGGATTTAAACGCTGCACCGTATGTACAGGAAAAATGTCAGCTACTGACCCCCACGACCGGTGTGTCCATTGCCTTGGCAAGGCACACCTCAACACTAATTGTACCGCCTGTGCCAGCATGCTGCCCCGCACCAGAAAGCTCAGGGAGCTGAAAATGCGGGCCGTGCCTGATCTTCAACAGCCTACGTCTCCCCACTCACAAGGGGAACAGGCTCAGTTAAAGAGAGTGCATCCAGACAGAGATCAGCCTCCCAAAACTGCCCTTCCCCAGCTCCTTCAGCAGCTTACCTCCAAAACGGCTAGTGCTGGGTCTTCCTGCAGCGAAGTGTCCCCTCCACGGCACAGGAAGCGCACGGAGCCGAGTCTGCACTCGAAGCACTCCTCTCCTGCATCTCATCGGCACCGACTAAGTACTTCCACCTCTCGTCGGCACCGAAGCCCCTCCCATCGGCACCGTCATCATGGCTCCACCCACTCCCATCGACGTCATCGCCAAAGCTCCTCCCACTCCTCTGATCAGCATTGCAGCTCCTCCTCTCAGCATCTGACAACCTGTGCTTCTTCACCTATGCCAGCAAACAGGGCTATACAAGCACTCCCCTGTCTCTCACCTCAGGAAAACG
The DNA here is from genome assembly GCF_901765095.1 of Microcaecilia unicolor. Lineage (NCBI taxonomy): Eukaryota > Metazoa > Chordata > Amphibia > Gymnophiona > Siphonopidae > Microcaecilia > Microcaecilia unicolor. The sequence goes on along the minus strand of NC_044039.1, from coordinate 180,967,407 downwards.
TAATTGCACAGCCTCTGACAAGCTTTCAGCAGGATACAGCAGTTTGCATGACCGGGGAACATAAGGTTTTACCTTCGCACTCAAGCAACCAAGACCTCATGCACTTGCTCCGGGATTTTTTGCAGCAGCACCACACTCATCAGGGGCAAGATACGCACCCACCGGCGACAGAGTCGGTGCAGCCTCACTGCAGTCGCACCTCGTCCGTGTCTACTTCGGCATCTATGGCAGCGGAGCTGTTTTCGGATTATGACTCCTCTTCACAGCACTCAACGGCAGGTCCCTCTGATCAAGGAGCGGACACACCAGGTTTGCTGTCTGACCCTTCACCAACACAGCCGTCCAGGACGTCTCAACCCGAAGATGTCTCTTACCCGAATTTTCTCCATCAGCTAGCGGCGGCACTGGGCATACAGTCCACGACCCAGCCAGACCCTAGATCTAAAAAGTTGCAGACGCTTCGCTACAAAGAAGCACCAAAGGAAATAATTGCTCTGCCATTGCACGATGTCTTAGCAGAACAGCATAGAACCATATGGTCCACACCTTACAGCGTAACACCTACAAAAAAGAGTCTCGACACTAAGTACAGGGTGCAGGAGGCATTTGGCTTTGGAAAACCGCAATTGTCGCATCAATCTATTGTGGTTTGCTCAGCTATGCGGAAGCACAGAAGCTCCAGGGATCATTCCAACTCCCCCCCCACTAAGGACATGAAGCTAATGGATTTGTTGGGGAAACGCATGTTCCAAAATACGATGCTAAATGCGCGCATAGGCCTCCATATGTTTCACTACTCAGAGTATCAATTCACTGTCCTTGAAGCTCTGACTAAGGTTGTAAGTTCCTTGCCAGCTCCCATCCAGGCTCAGCTACAACCATCCTTGCTTCATCTGGACGAGTGTGCCACGAATCTGATCCGCGCCGCCCATGACTCGTACGACACGTCTGTGAGAGGGGCCGCGGTCGGTATTTCCACACGACGGCTAGCTTGGTTGAAAGCATCTGGACTCCGTGAGGATGTCCACAACAGAGTGGCGGATGCCCCATGCTTAGGCGATAACCTTTTTGGAGACAAGGTCAAGGACATAATCGAGAACATCAAGCAGGATTTTACCACGCTGGACACGCTAGAAGATGACAGCCTTAATCAGTCTCGTTCTTCAGCTCAACGGTCCTTTTTTAGCCCTTCATATAGTCAATCGAGAAAAAGATTTACTTACCGTAAACCATACATTACAAATAAGTATGGCTCCTCCTCCAAATATAACAGCAAACCAAATAAGTATCAACAATACAAAAAAACCCAGATGGAACGGAGACCCCCAAAACAAGTCAATACTGGGGCTCCGAAGAGCCTACCTTCCCTTTGACCACCTGCCACAGAGTTGGCCGGTGGGGGGCCGTCTGCAGCACTTTGCCCCACAATGGTCCCTGGTCACTTCCGACAAGTGGGTCCTTTCAATTATCAACAACGGATATCGCCTAAATTTTATAAAGACTCCACCACATTCCCATATTGTCACCTCGCCAATTCAAGTAACCCATCAGCAATGGGTCCAGGAAGAAATTGCCCGTCTTCTCCAAATCAGGGCAATCGAGCCAGTTCCGCAAACTCAAATCAACACGGGGTTTTATTCCAGATTTTTTGTAATCCCAAAGAAAAAAGGTGGTCTCAGGTCGATCCTAGACTTGAGACCCCTCAACACTTACATCAAGAAGGAGAAGTTTCGAATGACGACGTTACAAGTAATCCTTCCCCTACTGGATCAGCATGCCTGGATGGTTTCATTAGACCTTCAGGATGCATATCTGCACATCCCAATTCACCAGGCATACAGAAGATACCTTCGTTTCCAAATGCAAACAAGTCATTACCAGTTTCGGGTACTGCCTTTCGGCCTGTCCTCTTCTCCACGGGTTTTCACAAAATGTGTCATCACTGTCGTCTCTTATCTTCGCCAGAGAGGAATAGCAATTTTTCCATACTTAGACGATTGGCTGATATCCTCTTCCTCAGTTCAAGAGACGACTCAAGCCCTTCAGGAAACTCTAACGTTACTGCAGGTGTTGGGATTTCTAGTAAATTACAAGAAGTCGCAACTGCAACCAGTGCAAACCCTTCAGTTTATAGGGGCAACACTCCATACGCCACGAGCGTTGGCATATCTGCCTTTAGAGAGGACCCTGCGTATCCAGAAGCTCATCCACCTGCTGTCCGGGCACACACATGTCACAGCCCGAGAGGTGTTGGTTCTTCTGGGCCACATGGCAGCCGCAATACCGGTGGTATGTTATGCCAGGTTGCATATGAGGACGCTGCAGTGGCAGCTGAGAGACCACTGGGTTCAAGCCCTGCATCCACTATCAATGCTAATACCGTGGGCAGGCAGTCTGCAAGTGTCTCTTCAGTGGTGGACTTTCCCACCGAATCTTTTACAGGGTATGCCGTTCCGCCACAAGCAACCCACCTGTTGTCTCACGACAGATGCCTCCAAGCTGGGCTGGGGTGCGCATTACGGACCATGCAAAACACAGGGCCTCTGGACCCCGGAGGAGGCCCAGTGCAGCATCAATCTTCTGGAGCTCCGAGCAGCAAGACTCGCTCTCAAAGCTTTCCAGCAACACCTCAGTCATCAACATATTCAAATATACACAGACAACCAAGTGGCAATGTTTTATATCAACAAGCAAGGAGGCATGGGGTCATGGCAACTGTGCAAGGAGGCCATGCGGATTTGGAAGCATGTTCTGGCCCTTCAATCCACGGTATCAGCAGCTTATATACCGGGGAAACAGAACCTGCTAGCCGATTCACTCAGCAGACAGCTCCTGCCGCACGAGTGGTCACTGAAGAGCACTGTTACGCAAGAACTATTCAACAAGTGGGGACACCCTCTAGTCGACCTCTTTGCGTCCCCACAGAACACCAAATGTCCCAAATTCTGTTCCAGGTTTCCCAGTCGGAGAAGAATAGCGGAAGATGCGTTCCAGATTCCTTGGACGGAAGGTCTCTTTTACGCCTTCCCTCCGCTACCGCTCATTTCAAAAGTTTTACAAAAGGCAAAGTGCGACGGCACTTCTCTCATTCTAGTGGCACCGCATTGGCCTCGCCAGCCCTGGTTTCCAGTTCTACTGCGGATGCTCCAACAACCTCCAATTCCATTGCTTTTGGTACCGGATTTGCTCACGCAGAACCAAGGCACTCTTCTACATCCGGACCCCCAGTCACTCAAACTAATGGCGTGCTTACTGGGTCCGCAACGTCTTTGATTTTTTCTCAGGAAGTGCTTCAGGTTTTAATTGCTTCCAGAAAAAAATCTACATTAAAGTCATATGACTCAAAGTGGCGACGATTCACTCTGTGGTGCTCCTCTCGCCACTTCATTCCACAAACAGTATCCATTTCGCATGTTCTAGAATATCTTCTGCATCTTGCGAAATCTGGTCTGTCTTACTCATCCATTAGGGTTCATTTGGCAGCTCTATCAGTGATGCATGATACTATTGACAACCGCACACTTATGCAGCATCCACTGTCTAAGCGGTTTCTAAAAGGGGTTCTGCACTTGTACCCCCCGCTTCGTCCACCAGCGCCAGCATGGGATCTTAACTTGGTGCTCACTGCACTCATGAGACCACCTTTTGAACCATTGAACAGTGCAGAAATGAAATATGTTGCGTGGAAAACACTATTTCTTATAACACTAACATCCGCACGTCGCATTGGAGAAGTTCAGGCACTAGTGCATTACCCCCCGTACACGCAGCTGCTGCATGATAAGGTTATCCTGCGTACGCATCCTAAGTTTCAGCCAAAGATTGTCTCGCCCTATCATTTGAATCAAATGATTGTGTTACCATCTTTCTATCCTCCACCGCATGAAGCTGAGGAGCATAGACAACTTCACACTTTGGATTGCTTGAGGGCTCTTGGTATCTATCTTAAGCGAAAGAAGTGTATAAATCGTCCGTCCCAGTTGTTCCTGTCCTGGAGGTCTACTGTACATCCAAAACCAATTAACAAAAATACCTTGTCGCAATGGATCGCAAAGTGCATTGCTTTCTGTTATCAACAAGCGCAAACTCACTCAACAGGAGTTTACACGGACATTCCGCATGTCACTGCTCATCGTCTGAGGGCCAAGGCGGCCACAATGGCTCATTTGCAAAGGACACCTTTACTGGATATATGTAGGGCTGCCACATGGTCAACTATGCATGTGTTTACGAAGCACTACTGTATTGATGCTGCCTCGTCTGCTGAAACAGAATTTGGACAGGCAGTGTTATCGTCCGGTGTCTGAGGCGTCAACTACCACCTCCTCCTGCCACAGGTACCAGTTTATTTCACTTTTTGATTGGTGTGTTGACTGTTATACTGTTACCTGTGTAGCTGGGGAGTCTTCAATTTGTGGGGCTGCAAGATGCATTCTGTCCATGGAGAAATATAAGTTGCTTACCTGTAACGGTAGTTCTCCTTGGACAGATCATCTTGCAGCCACACAAACCCACCCTACCCACCCTACAGTTGACGCCAGCTTTTTACAAGAACCGTCAAGGGGGCGGAGTTACTGGGTATTTATATGGTGTGGGGGAGCGTGGGCTACCACGAGCTCATACGTTAATGCTCTTTTTAAAGATAAATGCTTTTGAGAGTTCCGGGACTGTGACGTCATGGAGAGTCACTTCAATTTGTGTGGCTGCAAGATGATCTGTCCAAGGAGAACTACCGTTACAGGTAAGCAACTTATATTTCTGCACAAATTCTACACTGCTTAGTTCTGCAGAATTCCCCCAGATGTAGAGTGAGTACAGATCTCTAAGGTTCTGTATTGTGAGGATAGAAGACCTCTAGTGACTATTAAAATACTGGATTCTGACTTGTGATTAATCCTGCAGCTTCCAGAACAAGAGGAGGGAAACAGTGAGTGCTATAAAAACCCAGCTTTGTTTGAATTCTTTGTCTTTGACTCCTGCTTCCCCAACCATTGTATGGCATGGTGAGTCCGCACCTTGAGTATTGCATTCAGTTCTGGTTGCCATATCTCAAAAAAGATATAGCAGAAGAGTGACTAAAATGATAAAGAGGATAAAACTCCTCTCATATGAGGAAAGGCTAAAGAGGTTAGGGCTCTTCAGCTTGCAAAAGAGACGGATGAGGGGAGATATGGTTGAGGCTTACAAAATCCTAAGTGGTGTAGAACGAGTGGAAGTAAATTGATTTTTTACTCGTTCCAAAAGTACAAAGACTAGGGGACACGTGAGGAAGTTATACTGATATTTTTAAATTAAATAAGAGGAAATATTTTTTCACTCAACGAATAGTTAAGCTCTGGAACGCTTTGCCATAGGAGGTGGCAACAGTGGTTAACGTATCTGGGTTTAAAAAGGTTTGGCAAATTCCTGGAGGAAAAGTCCATAGTCTTGATTTAAGGAACAAAGGGCTCTCTCTGTTTACTAAGCCGAGCTGTAGGTGTGCACACTTTTTATCGTGTGCTAAAGCTAGAGACACCCATAGGAATATAATGGGTGTCTATCATTAGCGAATGCTAATTTTTAGTGCAAGCTAAAAAGTGTGCGCGCCTACAGTGCGGCTTAGTAAACAGGGCCCAAAGTTATCCAACACCCTTATCACCCATGTGAAAAAGTAACTGACCACTAATAAGTGGCTGCACCACATTTAGCAGCAGGGGAGGGGAAGAAGAACTTAACCTCGTGGTATGTTTTAGAATTTGCCAGACAACACTTGGCATTTCAAATTTCACCTTGCAGCCTGATCTAAATTTTGTTCAGATAAAATTTAGCAGGATTAAAAAAAAAAGATGGCACTGGAGGTGCTCTTTGGGAGTAGTTCAGCTTTGACTGGCCAGTGTAAATATTCAGCTGCCAATACAGAATTTAACCAAACAACTTGTTTTGTGAACTTTAGACCAGATATTCAGCTGCCTATGAGCAGCTACGAGTCCAGCCAGGGAAGCTGCTTCTTTACTTGGTAGGTTTAAATCTTGAGACTCCAAGTAGGGTGTGGCATGCAAGTTAAGAGTGATTTTATTAAGATTTTTCCACATGTGGTACCCATGGAGCAGAGAAGACACCAACCTTCGAGCACCAGGTCTGCTCCCTGTTGGTGATAGCGGCACGGTGTGATCTGCCATTTTAGATTCTCCTAGGTGGCTCTTGTCAGGGGTTTTTTTTTGGCAGTTCTGTTGACATATTTGCTTCTGATGTTCATCGAGTATCTTGGTGCAGTTCTACACTAGTCTGTGCCTGAGGCTTGTGTATGATGACTTGTCTTCTGACAAAACCTATATGGAAGCATCCACAGCAGTGACTCCTTGTTTCCTGCATCTTGCACCCCCCCCCCCTCAACACACATTATTGCAAACTCATTGCACAGGTAATTTTTCCAGTATGGAGGTGCTACTGCTCTGCTATGGTTTTACATACTCCTCAGTTTAGGGAAACAAATGCTTTCTTTTGGGGGTGGGGGGTGGAGAGGAAGGAGAAAATGAATATTGGGGTCAATATTCAGCTGGTGGTGGCTCAGCCAGTAAATTCAATACCAGGCCATGTCCAGGCACTGGTATTGAATTTTGCAGGTTTGTAGAGCCAGCTAACACACAGCCACATAAAGACAGGATGCATAAAAGTCAGTCCTATTTATGTAGTTGACCTGGTTGGTTAACTTCTGAATATCAGCAAGCACTTAATCAGCCCAGTTGTCATGCTTCTACGAAACACTGGGTCTGTGAGCCCTTGGGCCACTGCCGAGGAGCGGCAACGGCAGGCAAATCACGCAAACTGGAGGCAAGGCAGACCACAGACAGACGGGCACAGGCCAGACTGGAGCAGCTGGACAGGAGCAGAAGCACTAAGCAGAAGCAGGAGAATAGTCCATGAATCACGCAGTGTCTTACCAGAAGGCAGCAAAGCAGTAGGGAAACCAGGAACCACACAGAGTCTGTAGGCTGGCTGCAATCAATAGTAAATCAGGAATCAAGCCGAGTCTTGGGCAGGCGGCAGACAGTAGAACAAACCAGGAAACAAGCAAGGTCAAAAACAGGCAAACAAGCTTTCAGGGCAGGAATCGCAACAGACCAACAAGGACAAGAACAGGTCTGAAGACCTCTGTTGCCAAGGCAAAGCCTGAAAGTTCCCCGCTGCTTAATAAAGGCAATATACAAGGGAGTTCACCAGGTAAGGGTGCTGCTAAGTTCCAAAAGTCTCAAGACAGTCTGGAAGGCTGGAAGATCCGGACCGGACCGGACCAGCATGGCTTCTGGAACATAGGAAACAGCAAACAGACAGTCCATCGCAGCCACCAGGTCTGACCACCAGGTGGCGAGATGAGTGCGAGCATGCAACAGGGGCACAACCGTGACACCAGTGCCAACACCCCCAAAATAGTCAGTTTTGAGTTCGGGGCTAGCTGGTTAAGAATAACTGAGAATGACCCTGAACAGGTGATCTAATGGGGTAGGAGCCATTTCTGGCCGGTTACATCGTGTTGAATACTGACCCCATTGTTATTTTTCCTCCTTCTGGACTAAGTTTTTGGTTTGCTTGTAATGCGATGCTAGTTTTGTTAATACTCCCAAGAATAGCTTCCAGTTGCTGTGGGAACTGGCTTCCTAACTATACCTTGGTAGCACCTTGAAAAATGACTCAGCCTAATTGGGAGAGCAGAAGTAACTTTTGAAGATTTTCACAAATTAGCGCTTCTGAGATAATGTGAACGGCAACTTTTCCTCCATGTGCACCACACAGTTCATCACGTTTATAAAAGTCCCACTAACTAGGAGTTAAATATAAAAGTGCTATTATTGCAGGTACATTCTGAGCTTTTTTTCGTTTTCATATTGTCCGTTCTGAATGCTTCATATCTCCTCTACTAGAATTTTGTTCTGGCTTACACTTCAATGCTTAGAAGTGGAGGAGCAGCTCCCTCTGATCTTGGGCAGTCACTTAACAATCTGTTGCCATAACTTACAAACTTAGGGCGTCTTTTACTAAGGAGTGCTCATGTTTTCGGCACGCCCTAAAATTGTGGGTGCGCTAAACAGACATGCCCATAGGAATGCATTGGCATCTCTAACGTCTAACGTGCCCACAATTTTAGCGCACGCCAAAAACGTCAGCATGCCTTAGTAAAAGACCCTCAGACTGCATGTCCACCAATGACAGGCACCTGCTTGTACATCTGAATGCAACTCACCTTGAGGTACTATTGAAAAAGTGCATGTTAAATCCAAATCCCTTCCCTTATGAAGACTTTTCCTAATGTAGATCTTTAGGTGGTGCACACAAGTATAACAAGAACATAACAATAGCCATAATGGGTCAGAAAAGTGGTCCATCTAGCCCAGTATCTTGCTTCCAACAGCGGCCAATCCAGGTCACAAGTATCTGGCAGAAACCCAAATAGTAGAAAGATTCCATGCTACCAATCCCAGGGCAAGAAGGCTTCCCCATGTCTGTCTCAATAGCAGACTATGGACTTTTCCTCCAGGAACTTATCCAAACGTTTTTTTTAAACCCAGCTATGCTAACCGCTGTAACCAACGAGCTCCAAAGCTTAACTATTCGTTAAGAAATATTTCTTCTATTTGTTTTAAAAGTATTACCATGTAACTTCATTGAGTGTCCCCAACCTAGTCTCTGTACTTTTTGAAAGAGTGGAAAAAAAATTTCACTTTTACCCATTCTACACCACTCAGGATTTTGTAAAGCTCTATCATATCCCCCCTCAACAGTCTCTTTCCCAAGCTGAAGAGCCCTTACCCTCTTTAGCCTTTCCTCATATGGGAGCAGTTCCATCCCTTTTCTAATTCCACTATATTTTTTTGAGATATGGTGACCAGAATTGCCGCAATACTCAGGTGAGGTCACACCATGGAGCGATAGAGACATTGTAATATTCTTTGTCTTATTTTCCATCCCTTTCCTAATTCTTCCTATCATCCTGTTTGCTTTGACTGCTGCCATACAGTGGGCAGAAGATTATGTACAATGTCACCTAGATCTTTTTCTTGGGTGGTGCTGACTGCTAAGCTGGACTCTAGCATCAAGTAACTATTGATTTGGATTGTTCTTACCAATGTGCATTACTTTGCATTTGTCTATATTAAATTTTATCTGCCATTTAGATGCCCAGTCTTCCAATTTCCTAAGGTCTTCCTGCAATTTTCATAATCTGCATGTGTGCTGATTTCCTTTATTTTGGGTTGGTTTGATAAATTTGTGGCATTTTTTTACATGGTTTTGTTTCTAAACGGTGCCACTAAGACTCCATTGTGCAGCAGGGGTACAATTTTGTTCTGCAACTCTGCTGCCCCTGTGTCCTTTTCCTTCCTCCTCCTTCTTCCAAAGTGGGCAGAAGCCTACAAAGCAGAAGATGGAAGCTTCCAGTGACGAGGCATCTCCTTCAAGGTGATGTATCCCATCCAATTCTACATGTGCAGACAGCCACTTTGGTTTTCTGAATAGCCATAAAGAATAGTTATCTCACAAATCTGTCGGCATTGGATAGCCAGTCTCTCTCATGCATATTCATTACAAATATTCTGTAACCAGACTGGTTAATTGTGCCGACAAAATGTGGGAACCACTGAGGTACTTCATAACCTATTGGAGTCAAAACATTCCTATTCATTAGAAATGGAACAGAAAATAAAACAAGATCATAATGCTTCTGCATCACTCCATGGTGAGGCCACACCTTGAGAAATGTTGAGAAGCAACGACCAAAATTGCACACGACGACAGGAAAAGGTACAAAGAAGGGCAATAAAAATTATTAAGGGAAAGGCATGACTCATGAGGAAAGGCTAAAAAGGTTAGGGATCTTAAGGTTGAAGAGATGGCTGAGGTGAGATACAGTGATACGAAAAAGCTTTCCCCCCTCCTCATTTCCCCTATTATTGCATACATATCACATTGACAGGTTTCTAAACTTTAAACAAAATGTAATATTAGACAAAGTGAACCTCAGTAAACACATAATAAAGTTTTTAAATTACTTCCGTTATTTAAGAAACAAAGTTATCCAACACCCATGTGAATAAAGTAACTGTCCTCTTAATCAACTGACCAACTTTAGTTGATAATCAGATTCAGTCGGTTGAACACAGCCAGGCTTGACTGCCTTCAGTACTGTTGAACTAAACCTCACTATACACTGAGCCTTATCATGAGAGTGAAGTAGTTATCAAAGTTTTTACAAGAACGCTATGCGACAATTAAAGAAAATTCCAGAAAAAATGAGAAAAAAGTTGTTGAAATGTATCAATCTGGAAAGGGTTACAAAGCCATTTCTAAAGCTCTTGGACTCCACCGAACCACTGTTCCAAGTCTTCTTTATTTGGAGAGACAGAAGACTTGGAACAGTGGTGAATTTTCCCAGGAATGGCCAGCCTGCCAAAATTACTTCAAGGGTGCAGTGACAAACCATGTACTTATGTAAGTTGCCAAACATCCCAGATAATCATCTAAAGATGAATTTTGCACAGTACCAGAAAATTCTTTAGGAGAACTTCGTCGTCTCTCTGTAAGCTGGGTTAGATTCAAGACAATTATCCAAAACATAAAGGCAAGTCTACATCTGAATGGCTGAGGAGAAACAAAAAAAAAAAACAAAAAAAAAGTTTGGACTGGCCAAGTCAGTGTCCTGACTTGAAACCAATAGAGATGCTGTGGCAGGACCTGAAATGAGCAGTTCATGCGCGGAAACCTGAGTTTAAGTAGTTCTACAAAGAAGAGAGGACTAAGATTCCTCAACAGCAAAGTGGAAGACTGATAAATTATAGGAAGTGTGTGGTTGCAATTACTGCTGCTAAAAGATGGTGCAACCAGTTATTAAGATTAGGGAGAAGTTACTTTTCACTCCCCCCGTTTTCTATTTCTGTTGATGGCTCTCTCATTCTCCCTGTCTCCTCAGCTCGAAACCTTGGGGTCATCTTTGACTCTTCTCTTTCCTTCTCTGCTCATATCCAGCAGACCGCCAAGACCTGTCGTTTCTTTCTTTACAACATCCGTAAAATCCGCCCCTTTCTTTCCGAGCACTCTACCAAAACCCTCATCCACACTCTTGTCACCTCTCGTTTAGACTACTGCAATCTGCTTCTTCCTGGCCTCCCACCTAGTCACCTCTCCCCTCTCCAATCGGTTCAAAACTCTGCTGCCCGTCTCGTCTTCCGCCAGGGTCGCTTTACTCATACTACCCCTCTCCTCAAGTCGCTTCACTGGCTCCCTATCCGTTTTTGTATCCTGTTCAAACTTCTTCTACTAACCTATAAATGTACTCACTCTGCTGCTCCCCAGTATCTCTCCACACTCGTCTTTCCCTACACCCCTTCCCGTGCACTCCGCTCCATGGATAACTCCTTCTTATCTGTTCCCTTCTCCACTACTGCCAACTCCAGACTTCGCGCCTTCTGTCTCGCTGCACCCTACGCCTGGAATAAACTTCCTGAGCCCATACGTCTTGCCCCATCCTTGGCCACCTTTAAATCTAGACTGAAAGCCCACCTCTTTAACATTGCTTTTGACTCGTAACCACTCGCCTCCACCTACCCTCCTCTCCTCCTTCCTGTACACATTAATTGATTTGATTCGCTTACTTTATTTTTTGTCTATTAGATTGTAAGCTCTTTGAGTAGGGACTTTCTTCTATGTTTGTGCAGCGCTGCGTACGTCTTGTAGCACTATAGAAATGCTAAATAGTAGTAGTAGTAGTAGTAGTAGTGATATGGTTGATGGATAACTTTGTTCCTTAAATAAATGAAGTTATAATTTAAAAAAACTGTTGTGTTTACACTAGGGTTCTCTTTGTCTAATACTGTGTTACATTTTGTTTAGTTTTTGTTTTTTTCAACTGGAAAGTTTTTATTCACTTATACTATCTACACATACAACCCCCCCTCCCCAAATAGTTTACAGATTGTATCTCAATTAGCAAATATGTATTGTGTCCTGAGATTAATAATCTCTCCCTTCCCCCTCTCCCCCTCACCCAGGAGTGCTTAAAAAAGATTACTATTTATTTCATTGTTCCTTAGGGAATCCAGAATAGGGTGCAATTGGTAAGACATGTCCATACACTGAGTTATCAATATTATAATCTTCCTTTTGGGTCTTCCAAGTTTAAAAGATTGCCTATATCTTCTGAAATTTAGTCAGATGCCCTCACTGCAAGGCTGTGTTTGGTCTTTTGATAGCCACAGTCCAGTTTTTGTAATGCTATGGTCATAGTAGGTGTTGAGGGCTGTTTCCATACTGCTGCCAGAGAAAGTCTGCTAGTTGAGCAAGCTAGTGGTCAGCTTATTAATGTCTGGTTTTGTCTGCGCTTAAAATGTAAGAGGCAAAAAAAAAAAAAAAAAAAAAAGGTCAGCCTTCTTGGGATATATTACCTTCGTTATGGATGTCACCATCTGAAGTACTGCTGTCCAGAAGGGTTGCACCCTTGGGAAGTCCACCGTACGCGATACATATTGCCCGAGATACCACACTTCCTCCAACATTTCCCAGTGTCATGATTATACGTTTTTAACATATTATGAGGCATATTTTCAAAGCACTTAGCCTTCCAAAGTTCCATAGAAACCTATGGAACTTTGGAAGGCTAAGTGCTTTGAAAATATGCCTCATAGTAACATAGTAGATGATGGCAGAAAAAGACCTGCACGGTCCATCCAGTCTGCCTAACAAGATAAACTCATATGTGCTACTTTTTGTGTATACCGTACCTTGATTTGTACCTGTCCTATTCAGGGCACAGACCGTATAAGTCTGCAGCACTATCCCCGCCTCCCAACCACCAGCCCCGCCTCCAACCACCGGCTCTGGCACAGACCGTATAAGTCTGCCCAGCATTATCCCCGCCTCCCAACCACCAGCCCCGGCACAGACCGTATAAGTCTGCCCAGCACTAGCCCCACCTCCCAACCACCAGTACCGCCTCCCACCACCGGCTCTGGCACAGACCGTATAAGTCTGCCCAGCACTATCCCCGCCTCCCACCACCGGCTCACTGGTGTGTGATACCATCTGTACATAATTTTGTAACTATTTTAAATTAGATTGCTTGCAATCAATACTTTAAAGAGATATTTGAATCCTTTTTTCCAGTCCTTTAGTGTACACATAGTGCTTAAATCAGCTTCCCACTTAGCAATATATTTCTCTATTGGATTTTTCTGCGTCAGAAGAGCAGTATAGGAACATGAAATACATCCTCTGCCACTCCCTCCATTGCTCGCTCCAGGTTCGTTATCTCAAGACTCAGGTCACCCTGTGCCCTCTGTTGAATATAATCTGTTATTTGTCTATACTTTTTGTTCAGTTGTTCAACTCCATACTCCTCTCTCAATTCTGCAGACAGAAGGTTCCCGTTTTCACAGAGCTGTCCCAGAAGTCGGAGCCATTGGTCTGTCCAACGTATATATGCGAGATCCATTTCCCCTAGTAGAATACCCAGTGCATAACAAAAAGGTGTCCGTGCGAAATATTGTCTTTCTGGGAAGACACTATCGCATATAGCTTGCTGTGTCAATAAGGGGAGTCCAATACCTTCTGACATTATTTTTAATACTACTAAGAGGCTCTGATTTTGGGAGCCATGGGATGGCCCGTAATGGTGTGTCTCCTACCCAATGCTATTTGATTCACATCTACAGTTTATCCAAGTCTCTGAGCCATTCCACTATTATTCTTAATTATGCTGTTTTATTATAAAGTCCAAAGTCAAGTACACCCATCCCTTCTATAAGTTTTGGTTGACAAAGCATATCCCTGCGTACTCTGAGTGGGTGTTTCCTCCATATATAAGAGAACATTTTTATGTTGAGCTGCTTGAAGAATTTTTTTAGGAATGGGAATAAGTAGAGCCATGAATAAATATAATAGTTTAGGTAGACTCATCTTGACTGTGAATATTTGCCCCAGCCAACAAACATTTAAACCTTCCCACTTCTCCAATTCCATCATTATCTCACACATCTTAATAGGAAACTTTGCCTCATATATACTCTCCAGGGAACCCGTCAAATTGATCCCTAGGTTTTTAATACATTTCCTGGCCCAGCGGAAGGGAAACAGATCTTGTTGTAGAGTTACTTCAGAGTCCTTGGTTGTGATATTTAGAATTTGGTTAACTTTAAAGCCCAATACTTGACCATAGTCTAGCAAAACGTGAGTTGTCTGTGACAATGATTCTCCAGGTTCCATTAGGGTTAGCAAGATATTATCTGCGAATAGAATTATTTTGTGTTCATCTTTTCCTACCTGTATACATTCTAACCTAGGATGAGCCCTAACAGTTTGTGCTAATGGTTCTATACAGATCACAAATATAAGTAGGGACAATGCGCACCCCTGTTGGGTTTGGGACAATGTGCACTCCTGCTGGGTTCCTCGATGGAGCTCAAAGGAGTCTGTATGCAAACCATTAATTTTCAGGCAGGCCAACGACTTTGTGTACAGGAGATGTATCCATTTTAAATAATGACCCAAGAACCCCCATCTTTCCTGTACTGAGAACATAAAAAGCCCAATGCACCCTATCAAATGCTTTTTCTATGTCCACTGATAGCAGGATAGTGGGTGCACTGCCCTGCCTAGCACACGGTATCAGATGGAGTGCTCCATGTACATTGTGCCTTCTGATTATAAAGCCAAGCTGATCTGTATGAATTATGGATGGCATTAACCTCTGCAAATGGCGTGCCAAGATTTTTGTAAATATCTTGTAATCTGAGCCTAGGAGGAAGATCTGCCTGTATGTGCTACATAAAGAATGATTCTTTTCAGGCTTCGGAAGAACAGTTATTGCCACCAGGATTCCTCCCTCTCCTCAAGGGACATAAATACCCTTAACAAAAGGTGCCAGTATTTTCTCCAATGTTTTATATAATTTATTGGTAAATCCATTGGGAAGGTAAGCAATAGCCCATTCTATTGGCCTGGATAGTTCTGCCATCTCCCCCTTCTGTCAGATGTGGTATTCTAAATCTTTCAATTATTATTGGA
This sequence comes from Microcaecilia unicolor, assembly GCF_901765095.1. Classification (NCBI taxonomy): domain Eukaryota; kingdom Metazoa; phylum Chordata; class Amphibia; order Gymnophiona; family Siphonopidae; genus Microcaecilia; species Microcaecilia unicolor. The sequence goes on along the minus strand of NC_044039.1, from coordinate 180,952,380 downwards.
CATCCTTCCTAGTGGGCTCTATTTCAGGCTTATACAAGGTGGAATAATACTGACCAAGACATTCTTGTATGCATTTCAAATCCCTATGAACTATTCTAGTCTCATCAGTGATATAATTTCGATACGCTTGTTTCTTAAGCTTATTGGCTGAGGCCACTAGCTTTACTGCCAAATTCATAATTCTTGGTATATTTTCACCAAACGTTCTGCTATTTCAGCTATGTGAATCTCATTGAGCTCCATTGCCTCACGTGAGGGGATATCATCCCTTTCTTATGTTGGGCCTCAACGTAAAAATTTGTTGGTATAGGATCTTTTCAGTAACTATTTTAGTCTTTTGTAAATGAGTTTCTAGAGCTATTATGTTCCCCTTCATAACCGTCCTTAATCATTCCCATAACGTCACTGGGTCTATCTCTGCTGTATTCCTTAATTCCTTTGTATCACATCACATTATTGCCGTCCACTAAAATGGTTTCATCTAGCTGCCAATATCTGGTGACCCCCTTTTTCTCAGTGTTACATTTTGCTTAAAAGGTCAGAAACCATTCAGTGTGATATATATATGCAATAATAGGGGAAATCAGGAGGGGGGGGGGGGGGACTTTTTCACAGCACTGTAGCTGCACAAGCCCTTTGCATATCAACCCCCAATTGTTCAGATCAATTTTAATTCACAACAGCTATAGCAGACAGGCTAGAGAGGACAAAAAAACAAGGATTAGAACTCATTTATAACATGGGGACTAAATGGAATTACTTAATCAAAAGTAATCCTTTCCCTAACAGCACAACCCTATATATCAAGCATGAGATACAAAATATCTGGGTAAGCATTTAACTAACCTGGAAAGTGAAAAAAAAAAAAAAAATCCAGCTCTCTTCTATCCTGTAATGGCATTGGGTATCCAGGAAGAAACTTACCTGGAATATAGTTGATTCCACAGTCTATGACAATGGCACCGGGTTTTATCCAGTCACCTTTTACCATTTCAGCTTTACCAGCTCCCACAACCAGGATATCAGCTCTGTTAACCTGTCAAAGCAATTTCATTTCATTAGCATCTGAATTACTGCCAAGGTGGCAGAGTGACAAACTAAAACAAGTCCACTGAATTTCCACCTCCATTCTTCCATGAGATGGGATAGCAAGTGATTCAGGTGTAAAGGCCTTAAGTAAAACTTCCCCTGAAGCTGATGCAGTACCACAGTGAAACACAAGGTGTCACCCTAGGGAGGCTGTACTACTCGAGCAACAGAGCATACCACTTCTGCTCCGTTCCACTTAGCAGGAAATCCAAATGTAAATCTTGTGGCAGAGAACACCAGTAGTCCCAGTATCAATATTATATTTAATGGAGGGGGTTCTTCATAGACAATCTTTTATACCCAACTCCAAGTGTTTCTTAACAATATTCTTACACAGATTTCAAGGGGATTTTAGTAATGGATCTGTCAGATAACCATGTCACCATCATTCAGGCTATATATATGAGCCAGGCATTTTTTTTTCTTATGGTGGGCATGTATTCCTCATTGATCCATACTTTTTAATATTTAAACTTTCACCCATCATTTTAAATCTTAAATGTTCTATCTTGTAATAAAATTACACTTAGCTTATCTGAATCTTCCGTTCTTTTTTTTTTTTTTATTTCTTATATAAATTCAGTTCGGAGAAGTTCATTAATCCTGATCTAAATGATGAATTATCCCCAGGTGTCTGCTTAGAGCAGTAGTGATGGGACAGACGTGAGCATTTTGTCTCCCCCTTTTTCCCTTCCTCCTGACATAACCCTCCCTCTTTGTGTTCAAGAGGCAAAAGGATTTTGTGCCAGTGTGAGGCCTTGAAGCACAGGCTTACGCTCAAGTGCCAATTTCTTCCAGCTTCATCTCCTTTGAAAGCATGACCTACATCGAGGGCTGAATCGGGGCACATGCTTCAAGGACCTGCACCAGTGTTGAACTCTTTGACACTGGAAGAGGGAGGGTAGCAGCAGAAGGCCCAGTAAGAAGATGCTGGACATAAGGATGGGGGGAGGAATGTCATGCTGAACAGAGTGTTGGGGGGGGGGAGAGGATAGTAAGGGCAGATGCTGGATATCAGAGAGGGGAGGGAGAGAATGGCATGCTGGACTATAGTGGGAAGGGAAGATGCTGGATTGCTGGGGGTGAATGGGGTCATGATTGAAAGTTTGCCTAGGGCGTCCAATATCCTTGGGCTGGTCTTGCCTGTGCTCTGTTACTTCCCAATTACTGTAATCCAAAATCATATTTGCAGTCCTTACAGTGACCCCTCAGAGTATAAGCTGACTTTCAACATTATGCCTTATGAATTCCATAAAGCAGCTCTTTGGCACAGTGCTGAGTTCAGCATTAGCAGTGAATCCAAGAGATTGTGATCACCTGCAGCATAGCTTGGCTTAGAAGTGTTCTGGTACGTGCAAAACTAACCCATCTGGAGACACTACACCACAGTTTCTTCTACAGTTCAAATTACTTCACAGCCAAGCTCTTTAAACAAGCACTCTTAATGTAATGAATGCCAATGAAGGCAGATGCTGTGAAATAAGCATTATTTTGGATCAAGGGAGGTGATTTTGTGGAAAAGGAAACTGGCTTGAAGAGTGGGGTATATTATAACTAAGCAATACAAAACAGTCATATGGCTGTCTGTTACTGTTTGGTTTGCACTGCTTTTGTAATTATGTGAACAGTTACCTGCCCAGTACTAACCAACATACACACAAACAAATAAAATGGACTAATTACTTCTATCCTCTCCACCAAAGCTGAAATTTTCCCTATAGCTCTGGTTAAAGTAGTCTCATGAGCAAGAACAACTAAAAAGTCCTAATGCTAGCAAACAACAGCTAAGGAGTAAGGCAGTGAAAACAGCACAGAGCTGGAAGAAAGTTGCAGTGTCCCTGAGGCAGAGATGGCCCCCCACTTAGGAACAATGTGCCCTAAGAAAATTAATTCAACTTTACATCTCACCAGTAATTCAGATGTGTACACCTTGATGCTGGTCGGGGGAGGGTGAAGAGATAAAGGACACTGCCATCTTGCCTTTACATTTACAGACCCATTTCATTCTCCTCTCTGGTTTCTGAGTGTGACTGAACAGCTCCAGAAACACCCAGATATTTCCACTGCCACCAGCATCCCAAAGCATTCTTGAAGTTGTAGTTTTACTCTTTCAACAGAGGATGGCATAAAATCCCAGACTGCTTAGGGATGGGAAGAAAGGAAAAGAAGCAGAGAGAAGTCAGCAGGTGCTCACTGGACCACCTGGGATCTTGACCTTTGAAAGGATGCATGTTCTCACTGAGCTATCAGCTTGAGAAATTGCTCAATTGTAGCTGAACATTTAATCTTGAACACTAAAATGTTAACTGTGGTGGGATGTGGATTTCAGACTACAATTTCCATAATAGGCTCTGGGGCTAGTAAAACAGAACTCAAAAAAATGAAGAAATGTCTGAAGCTAATTGTGACACACAAACCAGTAACATACAATGGGAGGTGTCAGTATCCAGGTACACTTCATGCTCCCACTCACTAGCTGAGTTTAGATTAAAAAGCACCATATTTCCGATCCCACTTTTAAATCGTACTTGACCAAACCCAGCATGCATACTCCTATCCATGTCCATCACAAAGGCCTTTGTTGCAGGTACATGGATAGGGAAAGGGATGATAAATGAAAGCATTACACTCAATTCCATGGCGTCAAAAGGCAACAGACTGGAAATGGGCTGATCAAATATACTTATCAGCCTCATTGGGATTACTTCTCTCTATATGGTACTATATATTCGTCCCAGAGTTGCATTCTCTTTTCCAGAACCTTATCAGCTTCCTTGCACCTACTGTTACTCTATTTTCCACTCTGTATATATTCCTGGAGTTGGTACTCTCCTCTCCGGAACCTGTAAGCCACATTGAGCCTACTGCTATGCAGGGGCATAGCCATACAACAGATTTTGGGTGGGCCTAGGCAAGAATTGGGTGGGCACCAAGTGTTCTAACCCCCCCCCCCCCCCAAAAAAAAAAAATATTATCTCAGCTGGTAGGAAAACGCTTCTTTCCACCTTGGCAGCAGGCATGCACTGAAAACTGAGCATGCGCAGGTGTCGGTGTCAAGAAGAGTAGCGTTTTTGTTACCATCAGGGGAAAATCTTCAGCTGGCGGAGCTTGGGATTCCCACCAGTTATCACTAAACATGTGCTACTGTTGGGTGAGCCTGAGCCATAAATGGGTGGGCCCTGGCCCATCCAAGCCCACCTGTGGCTATGCCACACTGCTATGCGGAAAAATGTGGGATACAAGTGTAATAAATAAATAAATACTTGTTATTGCCATAACTGCTTCATCACCTCACTGCCTCTAGTGAAAAATGTCCAGGACAAGCAGAACTAATAATCAGTTTTAAAGGATTCAGAGTATTGCATTCTTTATGCAGCTTTAAATTCTGCGCACCACAGGCTAGAATTAAGCATGTTTAAGGCTTATTGTTCTTTTGCCCCATTAAATAGATTCCAAGAACCAGGAAGACAGATGATCAATACAAGGCTAAGAGAGCTATTAATTACAATTGCCCCTACCTCTTCATTCAGCTGCACGGTCTTGGAGTGACAGGTTGTGACAGTGGCATGGTTCCACAGTAGCAGGTCATGCATAGGCGCACCAACTATTTTGCTCCGGCCAATCACCACAGCTTTTTTACCTGGGATCTGAACCTCTAAAAGGGAGAGCAATTAGCTTAAATTAGAAGCCAACACATTTGGTATTAAGGGAATTAAAATTAGTCAACCATCTCTATAATGTATGGAGGTGAAATAACAGTCCAGTCAGTCAGCAGCTCATATGCTCGAGTGTCGCATTTCTTATCGTTTCATTTGTTGCTTAGGTTTTAGAGCTGCAACATTGCACAGAAGCATTCTGAATGATTGTTCTTTTCATCAGCCTTTTTCCTTTTCCATTTATCTCCCATTAAGGTAGAAGCGTATTTTCAAAGCACGGACTTACAGTCCTACAAAGTTCCATAGTAACCTATGGAACTTTGTAAGTCTAAGTGCTTTGAAAATGAGCTCCTTAGTTTCTCCCATTTTCTCCTACATCAGTATCGAAGAAGCCTCCCATATAGAGGAGGTGAGATGCAGCAGCCATTACATTCCTGTTCTGGGCCATCCAGTCCATGCCCCAGATTAACATTTTAAAGATTTTATAGGACTCAAGTTCCTGCTTCCAAATGGGCTGTTCCTCATTACTGTTTACAGGAAATAATTTAAGACTGAATAGAAAAAAAAACAAGTCAACAACAACATTACTTTAATACATTACTTAACTAGCTTTTGGGAATGTTATGCCCTTCATTTAGGTTAAAACAACATGGGAAAATCCAGGCACAAAATGTAAATACACCAAGTGTCGTAATATGTGTATGTGTGTGTTATAGAACTAACTCTGGTAGTGAATCAGAAACACCAAGGGCCCTGTCTACTAAGGTGCACTAGCATTTTTACTGCGTGCTAAACGCTAGTTGCCCATATGTTCCTACGGCCGACTTAGCATTTAGCTCGTGCTAATCATTAGTGAATGCTAAAAACGCTAGCACTACCTTAAGTGCTACTTAGTAAACAGGGTCCCAAAGTCTCTTAACTCATTCTGTTCCTTTGAAAGGGTTTGATCCCTTTTAAATATCAATGCCTTCTGGGTCTTGGATAATTAAGTTTCCCATACAGTACCCTGACCGTGGATGCAGTGGTCTTGTTTCAAAAAAAGATGTTCCTATATGGATGTGGTGGTTTGCACTTCTTTGTGATGTTGTCCTGTGTATGTGCAGGCTAGTCCTTTCTTTTACCTATTTGTCATTCTTTTTCACATTTTCAGAATTGAACAATATATACCGCTGCAAAGGAGGAGAATGAATAGGGTCCCCATGTTGAAACATCCATCTCAGCTAGAAAACAAAAGTTCTGAGTTTGTCTGAACCTGGTTTCTTGCCAGCTTTTGCTTCAGGGTAAGTGGCTGCTGGAAAGTTAGAACTGGAAGAGTAGGATATATTTTGTTGAATCATCCTGCAATAGTAGTAGGTATTGATTTTATAATTTCTCTCAATTTTCAATCTCTGTGCTATTTCCCCCCCAACTCAAAGAAATGCTGGAAAGAAATTATATGAGACTGAAAAAGTATCTATCTGGGGACAAAATAACTTTCCAAAATTGTTAACAGAACGGGCCAACGATTCTGTCTTACATGTGAACCCGTTCTGACAGTCTGGATGGGCCAGTTGGTGTTTCTGACTTTAACTGGTATGTTATGATGCAGCAATATTCCACCATGTAGAACTTAAACTGTTCTGCCCCAATTTACATGGAGGCAGCTGTTTGTTGCTTATGTATATACTAGCCGTTAAGCCCGTCAAAACGGGCGAGTATTGGAATGTGTTTTTTTCCAAGGCCCCTCCCCCCTCCCCGCTGCAAGGCCCCCTGCCCTCCCTCCTTCCCTGTCAGCTGCAAGGCCCCCCTCCGTCTCTCCCTCCCATCTCCAAGGCCCCCTGCCCTCCCCTCCAGCTCCAAGGCCCCCTGCCCTCCCTCCCAGTTCCAAGGCCCCATTCCCTCCCAGCTCCAAGGGCCCATTCCCTCCCAGCTCCAAGGACCCCCTTCCGTCCCTCTCTCCCATCCAGCTCAAAGGCTCCCTTCTGTCCATCCCTCCCAGCTCCCAGGCCCCCCTCCTTCTGACCTCCCATGTCCAGCATCCTCCCTCCTTCCCTCCCAGCTGCAAGGCCCTCTGTCCCTCCCTCCCAGCTCCAAGGCCACCCGCACTCCCTCCCAGTTTGAAGGCCCCTCCTCCTCCCTCCCAGCTCCAATGCCCCCCTCCGTCCCTCCCTCCCAGCTTCAAGGCCCCCCTCCTTCGAGGTTGCCGATACCGCTCCCCCCCCACCCCCCCGGGGTCGCCGCAGCCACCCCCCCCCCTCCACCCGGGCCGGGCCCTCTCTTCACCACAGAACTTACAGTGCCGAAAACGCAACAGGCAGATCAGCTCCCGTCGACCTTCCTTCCCTGCCTTTGTCCCGCCCTCGTGTGACGTCACGTCGGCGAGGGCGGGACACAGGCAGGGAAGAAAGTTAGACGGGAGCTGAGCTGTTGCAGTTTCGGCGCTGTAAGTTCAATAGCGAAGAGAGGTCCCGGGCCGGGTGGAGTGGGGGCGGCGGCGACTCTGAGGGGGGGGGGGGGGTGCGCCTTCCCTGCCTGCTCCCTCCTCCTCCAATTTCCACGCCCATGGAGGCGGGGCTTGGACTCAACGTTCGGAGTGTACTGCGCATTTGCAAGTGAGTACGGTCACTTGCCATTTATATGTTTGATGTTAAGTATTGTCTGTACCTTTAAGAAGGCTGTGCCCTTGAAATACAAATTCCTGTAATTCCCTATAATAGGTTCTTTCACAACACATGTCCAGCTCCCTGTGTCTTTTTGGGGCTCTTTCTATTGGCTTGCCTTGTTCTGTGTGCATGCTGGGCAAGTTGCCCCCCCCCCTTCAGGTCTGTAAGAGTTAGTCGGCAGCATTCTCTTCTGTGAACTGTAATTGCCTATGCTGTATTACTCTCTTGAAGCTATCAAGATTTCAACAGCATGAGAGAGAGGAGAGAGGACTCTCAGTTTGCAAGGCAAAAACTCTTGTCCAGCACATGTGAACTGTGAGTTGTTTTTCCTTGTACGATTACCGCATTAAAGAAAATTTTGGTTCAAGAGTTCCAAGTCTTATCATACTGATGTTTTATACTCTGGTTTAATCTGAATGCTTTTCATACCTCACTGAAAGGCAAAACAGACATTTCAAATCAGAATGATCAGACACTTCAAAAACATAAAAGCACTTTTAACAAACTGCCAGATGCAATTCTGCTTTTTTTTCTCACCTATCATACCTCTCTCCTCTTCCTTCTACCACTGTAACAGAATTTGCGATTACTTTGTATATTCAGAAATCATAATCTTTTGCATTGACCTGCCCATGTTGTCAAAAAAACATATTACGTTAATCTGATAAAAACGCAACACCTTTTTAGCAGCTTTTGTGTGCATTTAAATAGATCGACGTGTAAACCAAACAATTTTATTAATTTTAGCAGAGGAAATTAAATGGAACCACAGAATTAAATAAAAACTCTTCCACTGAAGTAAAATATTCCATCATGTTATACCTACATCCACCAACAATGCTAAAAGATGAACCACGGAAGATAAGCTCTCACCTGTCTGTCTGATGAGTTCCAGGCATCCCTTAGGTGTACAGGGGATGAAGCAATCACCTAGGTCACCTCTTGCAAGTTTTCCAGCATTGATACTAGTTAACCTAAAATTATTGGGAAGGGAGTTGGGAGGAAAAGTCCTAGATGTCAAAGTGATGAACTAACAACTCAGCAAACTATCAATTCACTAGTGTCATTTTTGCCACTAAAATCAGTGGACATGAGGGAATCCACCTTATCAGAGGAGTTACGCAGTGGAAACAGTGCCTGTAGGGGTGGTAAGAGATCAGCTTGTGAGGACTTCTGGAGGGAGGGGGGTGATTTGAAGTCCTCACTGGGATTGGTGCTATTGTGGTTTTAATAACAACCCCAATAAAACATTTCAATTCCTCAAGAAGTATTACGTTAGACAGAAAAAAACAAATCTTACTGGGAAGGGGACTAATCTTAGGAAAAATATCCAAAAACATTTCTCCATGAAAATGGTGGTGGATAGACAGACTTTTAGGAGGTGGAGGAGGCAACAATAATGCAAGTAAAAAAAAAAAAATAATAATAATAATCATGGGATAAGCAGAGGGGATCCCTACAACCCCAAACAGTCTACAATAGGGTATCCTGCACAATGAAGTTACAGTTCTAAAGAACAATGGTATAAGTTCCAAACTTCAGAGGAGCTGGATATTTTTTTTTTTTGGACAACAGTCTCATTAATTTGTGTGGTTGTAGAGGATTATTTTAAAATTTAGTAAGAAAACATGAAAGCAGTCAGGGTCTTGGATTACGTACTAATAAGAATCAAAGTTGAAGTTAATGTCCAAAATAATCAACCAGCACAGGCTGTGGAGGCCAAGACTTAATAGATTTTCGGCATATTTGAGACAATATGAAGGGTAGTGGTGGGGAGAGAGATCAACTAAAAGACAATATGAAAGTCTGGAGAAAGCTGGTGTTGGGTTGGACATAGGAGTTTATACATTCATTTACCCAAAACAGAATCTCAACTAGGCAGACTGAATGGTAAAATTATGTATAATCATACCTGATAATTTTCTTTCCATTAATCATAGCTGATCAATCCATAGACTGGTGGGTTGTGTCCATCTACCAGCAGGTGGAGATAGAGAGCAAACTTTTGCCTCCCTATATGTGGTCATGTGCTGCCGGAAACTCCTCAGTATGTCGATATCAAAGCTCCATCCGCAGGACTCAGCACTTAGAGAATTACACCCACGAAGGGACACTCTGCCCAGCTCACCACCGCCGAAACGGGGGAGGGGAATTAACCCAGCTCATCCCCACACAAGTGGGGGAGGGGAATCCGTCCAGCTCATCCCCGCGGAGCGGGGGAGGGACACCACCCCGCCGATGCGGGGGGATCTGGCTTATCCTGCAACCGCAACCGCGGGAGGAGCTGACTGACCCGAACACCGCCGAAGCGGGAGGGGTACAAAACTGCCCTACAGCCGCACGAAGCGGGAGGGAGTGCCGGCAGAATTATAAGTCTCAATCCAGCCCCGTAAAACGGAGGGGAGAGGAATGCAGCAGCTCACTGTAACACAAACTCGTCTTAACTCTTGAAGAATCCAAGTGAAAAAACTTGAACACGAAGTCTTTCTGAAGTAACTGAAGAGTAAACTTGAACCTGAAATGCAACCAGAATAAAACAATACAGATATCTGGGAGGGGCTATGGATTGATCAGCTATGATTAATGGAAAGAAAATTATCAGGTATGATTATACATAATTTTACCTTCCATATCATCAAGCTGATCAATCCATAGACTGGTGGGATGTACCGAAGCAGTACTCACCCAGGGCGGGACATAGAAATCCCTGACCGCAACACTGAAGCTCCAAACCGGGCCTCCGCCCGAGCAGCCACAGTCAAGCGGTAATGCTTGGAGAATGTATGGGCCGAAGCCCAAGTTGCCGCCTTGCATATCTCTTCCAAGGAGACGGAACCGGCCTCTGCCATCGAGGCCGCCTGAGCTCTTGTGGAGTGAGCCTTCAGCTGGATAGGCGGCACCTTCCCAGCGGCCACATAAGCCGCTGCAATGGCTTCCTTGACCCATCTTGCCACTGTAGGCTTAGCAGCCTGCAGACCCCTACGAGGACCTGCAAACAGGACAAACAGATGATCCGATTTCCGGAAATCATTGGTCACTTCCAAGTATCTGATGATGACTCGTCTCACATCCAGATATTTAAGAGCAGAGTACTCCTCTGGGTAGTCCTCCCTACGAAAGGAAGGGAGACAGAGCTGCTGATTCACATGGAAGCGAGAAACAATCTTGGGCAGAAAGGAAGGCACTGTGCGAATAGTCACTCCTGCCTCAGTGAACTGCAGAAAAGGCTCTCGACATGAGAGCGCCTGGAGCTCGGAAACTCTTCTGGCTGAAGTGATAGCCACCAAAAAGACTGCTTTCAACGTCAGGTCTTTCAGAGATGCCCTCGACAAGGGTTCAAACGGCGGCTTCTGCAATGCTCTTAGCACCAGGTTGAGATTCCACGCAGGCACCACTGAGTGCAGAGGAGGGCGCAGGTGATTAACTCCCTTGAGAAAGCGCACCACATCTGGCTGGGAAGCCAGGGAAGCACCCTTCAGGCGGCCCCTGAAGCAAGCCAGAGCCGCTACCTGGACCTTAAGGGAACTGAGCGACAGGCCTTTGTCCAGACCTTCTTGCAGGAACGCCAACACTGAAGAAATTGGAGCAGTGAAGGGAGAAAGTGAGCCTGCTTCACACCACGCTGCAAAGATACGCCAAACCCTGGCGTAAGCAGTAGAAGTAGAGCGTTTCCTCGCTCTCAGCATAGTGGCGATGACCTTGTCTGAGAAGCCCTTCTTCCTCAGACGCTGCCGCTCAATAGCCAGGCCGTAAGACCAAAGGGGGAGGGATCCTCCATCACCACGGGACCCTGATGTAACAGGCCCTGCTCCACTGGCAGCCGCAGAGGATCGTCGATTGAGAGCCTGATCAAGTCCGCATACCAGGGACGTCTGGGCCAATCCGGACCCACCAGGATTATCCTGCCGGGATGTCTTGCCACCCGGTCTAGGACCCTGCCCAACATGGGCCAGGGTGGGAACACATAGAGAAGCTCTTGTGTCGGCCATTGTTGGAGAAGAGCATCTACTCCCAGGGATCGAGGGTCCCGTCCTCTGCTGAAGAAGCGCGGCACTTGGCAATTGGCCGATGACGCCATCAGATCTAGGCTCGGCTGGCCCCAGCGCTTCGTGATGTCCAAGAACGCCTGAGCAGATAGCTGCCACTCTCCGGGCTCCAAGGTATGGCGACTGAGAAAGTCCGCCTTGACATTCATGACTCCGGCAATGTGGGCCGCTGACAGCTGTTCCAGGTTCGCTTCCGCCCACTGGCATAGACTCATAGCCTCCTTGGCTAGAGGGGCGCTCTTGGTACCTCCCTGGCGGTTGACATAGGCCACAGCCGTGGCATTGTCCGACAGTACCCGTACAGGCTTCAGCACCAGTACCGGGATGAACTCCAAAAGCGCCAACCGAATGGCTCTGAGTTCCAGGAGGTTGATAGACCACTTCGCCTCTGCAGGAGACCAGAGCCCCTGCGCTGTCCTTCCCAAGCAGTGGGCTCCCCAGCCCGACAATGAGGCGTCCGTCGTGACGACAATCCACTCTGGGGTCACCAGAGGCATTCCTGCAGACAACTTGTCTGCCTGCATCCACCAGCTCAGCGCCTTGCGCACTGCTGGATCCAAGGGAAGACGCACCGCATAATCCTCCGACATCGGAGTCCAGCGCTGCAGCAGAGAGTGTTGTAGTGGTCTCATATGAGCCCTGGCCCAGGGCACTACTTCCATCGTGGCCGTCATAGAGCCCAACAGCTGCACATAGTCCCAAGCCCGAAGAGGAGAGGCTACCAGGAACTGGTCCACCTGAGCCTGAAGTTTGACAATCCGATTGTCTGGCAGGAACACTCTGCCCACTTGGGTGTCGAATCGAACTCCCAGATACTCCAGGGACTGAGTCGGGCGCAGCTGGCTCTTCTCCCAGTTGATGATCCATCCCAGGGAGCTCAAAAGAGCAACTACCCGGTCCACAGCTTTGCCGCACTCTGCATAAGAGGGGGCTCGGATCAACCAGTCGTCCAGATAAGGATGGACTTGTACTCCTTCCTTTCGCAGGAAGGCCGCTATGACCACCATTACTTTGGAAAAGGTCCGCGGAGCAGTAGCCAACCCGAACGGGAGGGCTCTGAACTGGAAGTGTCGGCCCAGGACTGCAAAACGCAGAAAGCGTTGATGAGGAGGCCAGATGGGAATATGCAGGTACGCTTCCTTGATGTCCAAGGAAGCCAGGTACTCCCCTGCCTTCACTGCCGCTATAACAGAGCGGAGAGTCTCCATGCGAAAGTGCCGCACTTTCAAGGCCCGATTGACCCCTTTGAGGTCGAGGATAGGCCGGACAGAACCTCCTTTCTTTGGTACCACAAAGTAAATGGAGTAACGCCCCTTGCCAAGCTGACTTTCTGGCACCGGAACGACCGCACCCAGGCGGATCAGATTGTCCAAAGTCTGCTGCACTGCCACAGCTTTGACCGGAGACTTGCAGGGAGAGAGTACAAACCCGTCTCTTAAGGGTCGGCAGAACTCTAGCTTGTAGCCGTCTCTGATGACTTCCAGCACCCAAGCGTCTGAAGTTATTGTGGTCCACTCGCCCAGAAACGAGGACAGCCGTCCTCCAATCTGCACTGGGGCGTGGACCAAGACCCCGTCATTGGGTACGAGACCCTGGGGGAGGACCGGAGGGAGCACCTCCGGGACGGCGGTCTCTGCGAAAGGAACGCTGCTTGGGGGAGAAATGCCTCTTAAAGGAAGAGGGGGCAGAAGAACCCGACCTGCCCGGGCGGTACCGACGGGCTTCCTGAAACCGTCCTCTGGAGGTACCGGGACGAGCACTAGCCCGAGCCCTGACCTCTGGTAACTTCTTGCCCTTAGATGTGCCGAGATCGGTCACGATTTTGTCCAGCTCGACCCCAAAGAGCAGCTTGCCTTTAAAAGGCAACCTAGCCAGGCGGGATTTAGAGGCGTGGTCAGCAGACCAATGTTTCAGCCAAAGCCACCGCCGCGCAGAGACTGTCTGAGCCATGCCTTTAGCTGAGGCTCTCAAGACATCATACAGCAAGTCTGCCACATAGGCTAAGCCCGATTCCAGGGCTGGCCAATCATCCCTCAAGGAATGATCCGAGGGGGAAGCCCGCTGCACCATAGTCAGGCACGCCCTGGCCACATAGGATCCGCAAACTGAGGCCTGCAAACTTAAAGCAGCCGCCTCAAAGGACGACCTTAAGGCCGCCTCCAATCTCCTGTCTTGGGCGTCCTTTAGGGCCGTGCCACCTTCCACCGGCAATGCCGTTTTCTTAGTCACCGCAGTGATTAAAGAATCCACGGTAGGCCACAGATAGGCCTCACGTTCACTCACAGCCAAAGGATAGAGGCGGGACATAGCCCTAGCCACTTTAAGGCTCGCTTCTGGGACATCCCATTGAGCCGAAATTAAGGTGTGCATGGCATCATGCACGTGGAAGGTTCTAGGCGGGCGCTTCGTCCCCAGCATAATGGCAGAGCCAACAGGGGCTGAGGGAGAGACGTCCTCCGGAGAGGAAATCTTCAAAGTGTCCATGGCCTGTAACAACAGGTTGGGCAAATCCTCTGGGCGAAAAAGCCGCGCTGCAGAGGGGTCATCCGCTCCATCCGAGCGGGGATCCGTCTCCTCCAAGGAATCCGCAAAGGACCGTTGGGAGACCTCAGACACGCTGCCCTCATCTACATCGGAGGAGACAAATTCCTCCAAGGCCTGGGAATCAACCCGAGGGCGTTTACCTCTGGGAACCTCAACCTCTTTACCAGACGAGGGAGCGGGGGGCAGCGTTGTGCATGAGGAAGGCCTGATGCAGCAGCAAAACAAACTCGGGGGAGAAACCCCCCAGACTGTGCACTTCCGCAGCCTGGGCAACAGCCCTAGGCGCACTCTCAACCGGCGCTCGCAACAGCGGGGGAGAGGCCTGCTGCGCATCCAAAATGGCGACCGGCGCGAAACTCCGCGAAGGAGCCGCGCGGGAAGAACGGCTCTTAACTTTAGCCGCTTCTGTGCCGTCGCCCAAATTAAGGGCGTTCATGGCATTAATGTCTCCAACCTCAAGGGCGGCCCAAGAAGAAGCCGTCCGAGCCGCGTGGCCGGCCAAAATGGCGGAGGCGAGGAGCGGGGGATGGGCGTTTATGGCGGGAAAAACCGCCACGCCGGAGGAAGGACCGGGACATTCATCGGTCACGAAACTGCCACCCAACAAGGGCGAATCAGGCTTTAAGACCCCCGCATCCCCTCTAGAAGCGCTCAAGCGACCCGGGGAGCGACCCTTTGCGCCCTCGCCCTCCGACGCCATGTGCCACGAGGAGAAGAATCGGGGAACCCCCGCCCGCTATAAAAAGGTAAAATTACCTGCTGTCCGCTCCGAGTTGTAACGACCTGGTGTCCCAGTGAGTAGCTGCAATAGACGCTTAAATAAACGTCGAAATAAACGCCTTTAAAGACGTTTAAAATTTTTTTTTTTTTTTTTTTTAACGGAGCCAGCGGGAGGGGGGAGAAAAGGAGGGACCTGGCACCACCAGGTTTGCACTTGCTCAAAAGAGCCCTCAACCCCAGGCACTCAACAAAACCTAAAAATTAGGCTTGGAGGCCTAGCCAGAGCTGCTGCTGCTGTGTGTGACCACCACCTGCTGAGATAGAGAACATACTGAGGAGTTTCCGGCAGCACATGACCACATATAGGGAGGCAAAAGTTTGCTCTCTATCTCCACCTGCTGGTAGATGGACACAACCCACCAGTCTATGGATTGATCAGCTTGATGATATGGAAGAGCCAATTTCATCTTTATCTGTCATCATTTATTATTTTACTATGTAAGGCTGATGTGTTCCCCAGTCACAGTAAAATCTACCATTGATGTCCAATTTATATCTTACAGTCAGCCATTAACATCCCTTAATGGCCAACTTTAATGCAGTTTATTAAGAGACTAATGGATTTTCTTAAATCCAAACTACTAAGATGATAAAAGAAGTTACCCATCCACATCTTTTTCAGGTGCAACAGCATTGGTCACTTTCTCTGTGCTGATGGGGTTATCAGAATCCAGGGGTAGCTGGACTATTAACCCATGAACGGTAGAGTCTTCATTCAAAGATGCAATACTTCTCAGTACCTAGTACGGAATGAATGGCAAATCAGGAATGTAAACACATAACACAGAGTTGAACAGCTCAACAACTGAATTATGTTAAACAGAAACATGGCTAGATATTTCAATTATTTCAGTTTCTAAAACAGATTTAAGATTTGCCTAGTATACTGCTTCTAACAGTCGCCAATCCAAATCATTACCACATGGCAAGATCCCAAAATGTTTGCAGATGACATTGAGTGGGAAATCATTTGTTCAGATCAGGTGTTGAGTAAAACTGGTCAATGGATGAGGGCTAGTAAATTGGCATTAAATCTGAAGAAAACCAAGTTATGCTTACAAAAGCCTTTATGTTAAACAGGCGCCCTCTTTGTTCATTTTTGACACTACTGTACCTCTTTTGTTTGTGGTTCACAACCAACCAGATGAAATTTTATTACTGAAAAAGCAAATCAGTAGTGTGGTACAGTCTTCTTCAAACTACAACTTTCATTCTGAAATTTGTAATGTATTTGGCACCTGGAGATTTTTGAATGATGTTGTCCAATTTGGATTATAATACCATTTATTCTGGCATGTCTGCCTGTTACCTCCATACCATGCCAATAGTTCAAAATGCTACTGCAAGTCTTCTGACTGGCTGGAGCTTACTTGATTATTTAAATCCAGTTCTTTTTAATTTGTACTGGTTGCTAGTGGACCAGAGGATTACGCTTAAAGTTTGTTAGATAATGTTTAAGACTTAGGATCCTCATTTTTTTTGTTCTAGGTTACCTTAAAATGTACTGGATTGACATTGCGCAGAATGTTGTGTACCTTCTTTGGGACAGGGAGGTTATCTAGTGCACAATCTAAGGCATTTTCAGTAGCTGGTCCTCTTCGTAATTTATCTTACGATCAGAGGGCAGTGTGTCATTTGTTTCAGTTTAGGAAATGGCTAAAGACATTTGTTTTGAGAGGCTTTCTAGGATCCTCATTTTTTTTGTTCTAGGTTACCTTAAAATGTACTGGATTGACATTGCGCAGAATGTTGTGTACCTTCTTTGGGACAGGGAGGTTATCTAGTGCACAATCTAAGGCATTTTCAGTAGCTGGTCCTCTTCGTAATTTATCTTACGATCAGAGGGCAGTGTGTCATTTGTTTCAGTTTAGGAAATGGCTAAAGACATTTGTTTTGAGAGGCTTTCTATTAAATACAAACGATAGTTATTCATAATGTTATAGATCTTTCTATTATATCTTATGTTATCAATTATGTATGTATGTAAACTGCATAAATTTGCTTTTTTTAAATCATTTATATTTAAATTAAATTAGTAGAGTGCAAAACACCCAAGAACACAGATAAGAAACATTCTTTGTGGCTAATGTAACAGAACTACCATTATAAGATGTACTCCATTTTTGGGGGAGGGGGGTTTCTAGAGAGAAAAAAAAACACTTCCCACAACCCTCCTATCCCCCCCCCCCCCCCCAAGCATTACATGTTGAGAGCAGTCTACTGCGGGCACATGGTGGCAAAGTCGACCAGAAGTTTTCACAGTTTCTCTGGAACTTTAATCCAGCTGAGGAGCTGATGTCCTGAATTTCCAAGCGTTCCAAGTGTAGTTGGGTCAGCATATAGCTATGCCAAGTTTTTTTTTTTTTTATTCCTGGCAGATGTGGTGACAACCAGACTAGCAGAATCATCCTCTTGGTCATTAGAAAGAATCAGTGCAAAAAGCCCTGCAGACCCTCAGGAACAGGAGCTTCAATATAAAATTACCCCCAAAAGAACTTCTGCATCCAAGTGCAATTGACATGACCAGAGGGTCACAATCTTAGCAAACAATTGCTGTCAGAAGGAGATAACTACTGGACAGGTCCAAAACATGTGGCCCAGGGAACTACCAGCACTGGAACATTTAGGGCAAGTCAGCCTGGTGGGCTCACTTGGGTGAGATAAATAAGCATAGCGCAAACTTGTATTGAACTTCCCAATGTAAAAAGTACTGCAGGTGCTCCAATACCCATAATAAATCTCTGTAATAAGTGGCTGCAAACACTATGTAAATCTGAAGTCCAAGTCTGCCAATTTATTAAAATCTATTCCCTCAGCAGCATCCTTGAGATTATCTGTGATGAAAAGTAAAGGGAACCTTAGCTTCAGACAATGTCTCTTGTGCATCTCACTTAAGTCCTACACTGGCAGGCTGTCCACATAACCCTTTAACTGAAGGTAACCGAAATGATCTAATGCTGGCAATTGATACTCTGTTGAAAATCCGAGAAAGTTTTCATTTTTCCTTCATCCCTCACCACATGCAATTAATAAATAAATAAAATAAGTTCCTCCTTCTCCCACCCGCGAAACAAAGCACTGTCCAAGCCCGGAGGAAATGCTGCATTACCCCAGATGGAAAGATAAGGTGTAAGTTGAGCAAAAAAATGACGGCGACAATACACCCAGTGCCAGACCGCTTTTACAGTCTTCAGTAGAAAGTTATTGAGTAAAAGCACTGCAGACACTCGGGCCTGTGAGTGGAGATAAGCGCTAATACGAATAGGATGCAACAAACCCAATTCCAGAGGAGTGGCTGTAAAAGAAGTTGTGCCTCGGTACCAATCTTGAATATGATGCATCCCAAAAGCTATGGTCAAGTACCGAATGTTAAGCAGACCCATCCCCTCCTGTTGCACAGGCGTCTGCAAAGTCAAGATAGGCAATTGCGCACGTTTACCTAGCCACAAACAGCTCATCCCTCCGATGTATATAAAGGGGCAACATCTGAAACACATACAACAGGTGAGGAGGCAAAAGCATGTTAAACAAATGTACGCGCCTAGGAGGGATAATGGATAAGCCCTCTATGCCAGCAATCTGGTCTGAATCACCTGCAATAAAGGCTACATAGTGACATCATACAAAGCAGATAAATCAGCTGGGACCCATAACACTCAAATATTTTAGAGCAGAGTCAACCCAAGTCAAGGGAAGCTCCCTCCGCCACCCACTACACACCTCAGGTTGCACCAGAAGGGCACTAGATTTAGACAAGTTCAGCATAAACCCTGACAGCCTCCCAAATCGCACAATATGATCTAAAAGTGCGGGCAAAGCCGCCTGGGGGCAATTAAAACTGCTAACATAATCAGCATACACTACACTTTTCACCTGGGCGCCCAGCAGCATCACCCCAGGGACTGTTTCAGATTCCATCAGGACATGGAGCAGGGGATTCAAGGGACAAAATAAACAACAAAAGGGAAGAGCTGGCAACCCTGCCATATTCCCTAGCCCACTGCAAAAGGCAAGGTGCACACCCCATTACCAACAGCTGGGCTTGTGGCTCAAGGAATCAGTCCCAGATGCCCACATACTCCAACACAGAAAACAAAAAAGGTCACTGCACCTTATCAAATGCCTTCTCTACATCTAGACTCACCAATAACAAAGGCTCGCCAACTCCAACAATGCAGAATGGCCACCAAAAGCTTCCGAACATTCAACACAGATCGCCTATTATGGACAAAGCCCACTTGTTCCTTGCAGATCACTCATGGCAAGAAGTCTGCCAGCCGGTCTGCCAGCATCCGAGCAAACATTTTTAAGTCAACGTTAATCAATGAGATAACTAACAGAGCCACCACCTCCCCCACAGTGTAAACTGCTTTAAAATAGTCCATAAAAAACTCCAATTTCCTCGACCCGAGTCGTGGGCTGACCTTTGAACTGGTCAAGGCCAAAACCGTACATAAGCCACCCCAGCTTTTCACCACCTGCGCCAATACCTTCCCAGTCTATTGCCATATTGGTAAAACCTGTGTTTCCAATAAAGCATACTGTGGGAAGTTCTCGTAAGCGCAGTTTGGGCAGACAGCCAAGTATTCTTATTAGACATAGTGGGGTGTAAAATATATGCCCTCTTTGCCATAAGCAATTGAGCTTCTAGCTGAATTATCCCGGCTGCTAATGTCCAATTTCTAGAACTAGCAAAGGCAGTACAGCTCTGCAGAGCACCACCTTGGCAGAGTCTCAAAACAATAATGGCTGATCCACATGCATCCCGTTATGCTGAACAAAATCCGTCCACTGGGTTTGCAAAAAGACATGAAACTCCTGGTTGTAAAAATCGCCAGCCCTGATGCGCACTATAGAAGGAAAGCACCGACACATCCACCTGCACGGAGGAATCATCAGACACCTCCCCCGGGCCCACAGCTGCAGCTTGAACCACAGAAAAAGTAGTGCAATCTAAATGAGACAACGACCCATGTGCCCGAGAAAGGTGGGTAAAGTCCCATTCCGATGGGTGTAACAAAACACCACTCGTCCATAAGATTAAGTGGACTAAATGGGAAATGGTTCCCTCCCCCACGGGTCATCTGATCCACACCCAACTGAACGATCCATATAGCGAATGCTACATACCTGTAGAAGGTATTCTCCGAGGACAGCAGGCTGATTGTTCTCACTGATGGGTGACGTCCACGGCAGCTCCTCCAATCGGAAACTTCACTAGCAAAGGCCTTTGCTAGTCCTCGCGCACTGCGCATGCGCGGCCGTCTTCCCGCCCGAACCGGCTCGTGTTCGTCCGTCCCATATGTAGCAAGACAAAGCAAGGGAAGACACAACTCCAAAAGGGGAGGCGGGCGGGTTTGTGAGAACAATCAGCCTGCTGTCCTCGGAGAATACCTTCTACAGGTATGTAGCATTCGCTTTCTCCGAGGACAAGCAGGCTGCTTGTTCTCACTGATGGGGTATCCCTAGCCCCCAGGCTCACTCAAAACAACAACCATGGTCAATTGGGCCTCGCAACAGCGAGGACATTACTGAGATTGACCTAAAAATTTACCAACTAACTGAGAGTGCAGCCTGGAACAGAACAAACAGGGCCCTCGGGGGGTGGAGTTGGATCCTAAAGCCCGAACAGGTTGTGAAGCACTGACTGCCCGAACCGACTGTCGCATCGGGTATCCTGCTGCAGGCAGTAATGAGATGTGAATGTGTGGACAAATGACCACGTCACAGCTTTGCAAATCTCTTCAATAGTGGCAGACTTCAAGTGGGCTACCGACGCAGCTATGGCTCTAACATTATGAGCTGTGACATGACCCTCAAGAGCCAGCCCAGCCTGGGCGTAAGTGAAGGAAATGCAATCTGCTAGCCAATTGGATATGGTGCGTTTCCCCACAGCCACTCCCCTTCTGTTGGGATCAAAAGAAACAAACAATTGGGCGGACTGTCTGTTGGGCTGTGTCCGCTCCAGATAGAAGGCCAATGCTCTCTTGCAGTCCAATGTGTGCAGCTGACGTTCAGCAGGGCAGGAATGAGGACGGGGAAAGAATGTTGGCAAGACAATTGACTGGTTCAGATGGAACTCCGACACAACCTTTGGCAAGAACTTAGGGTGAGTGCGGAGGACTACTCTGTTATGATGAAATTTGGTGTAAGGGGCCTGGGCTACCAGGGCCTGAAGCTCACTGACTCTACGAGCTGAAGTAACTGCCACCAAGAAAATGATCTTCCAGGTCAAGTACTTCAGATGGCAGGAATTCAGTGGCTCAAAAGGAGGTTTCATCAGCTGGGTGAGAACGACATTGAGATCCCATGACACTGTAGGAGGCTTGACAGGGGGCTTTGACAAAAGCAAACCTCTCATGAAGCGAACAACTAAAGGCTGTCCTGAGATCGGCTTACCTTCCACACGGTAATGGTATGCACTGATTGCACTAAGGTGAACCCTTACAGAGTTGGTCTTGAGACCAGACTCAGACAGGTGCAGGAGGTATTCAAGCAGGGTCTGTGTAGGACAAGAGCGAGGATCTAGGGCCTTGCTGTCACACCAGACGGCAAACCTCCTCCACAGAAAGAAGTAACTCCTCTTAGTGGAATCTTTCCTGGAAGCAAGCAAGATGCGGGAGACACCCTCCGACAGACGCAAAGAG
Organism: Microcaecilia unicolor; assembly: GCF_901765095.1. Classification (NCBI taxonomy): domain Eukaryota; kingdom Metazoa; phylum Chordata; class Amphibia; order Gymnophiona; family Siphonopidae; genus Microcaecilia; species Microcaecilia unicolor. Next base: position 180,930,976 of record NC_044039.1, on the reverse strand, counting down.
GCAAAGTCTACGCTCTCAACATCCAGGCCGTGAGAGCCAGGGACCGGAGGCTGGGATGCAGAAGTGCCCCTTCGTCCTGTGTGATGAGGGTCGGAAAACACTCCAATCTCCACGGTTCTTCGGAGGACAACTCCAGAAGAAGAGGGAACCAGATCTGACACGGCCAAAAAGGAGCAATCAGAATCATGGTGCCTCGGTCTTGCTTGAGTTTCAACAAAGTCTTCCCCACCAGAGGTATGGGAGGATAAGCATACAGCAGACCCTCCCCCCAGTCCAGGAGGAAGGCATCCGATGCCAGTCTGCCGTGGGCCTGAAGCCTGGAACAGAACTGAGGGACTTTGTGGTTGGCTCGAGATGCGAAGAGATCTACCAAGGGGGTGCCCCACACCTGGAAGATCTGTCGCACTACACGGGAATTGAGCGACCACTCGTGAGGTTGCATAATCCTGCTCAACCTGTCGGCCAGACTGTTGTTTACGCCTGCCAGATATGTGGCTTGGAGCACCATGCCGTGACGGCGAGCCCAGAGCCACATGCTGACGGCTTCCTGACACAGGGGGCGAGATCCGGTTCCCCCCTGCTTGTTGACGTAATACATGGCAACCTGGTTGTCTGTCTGAATTTGGATAATTTGGTGGGACAGCCGATCTCTGAAAGCCTTCAGAGCGTTCCAGATCGCTCGCAACTCCAGAAGATTGATCTGCAGATCGCGTTCCTGGAGGGACCAGGTTCCTTGGGTGTGAAGCCCATCGACATGAGCTCCCCATCCCAGGAGAGACGCATCCGTGGTCAGCACTTTTTGTGGCTGAGGAATTTGGAAAGGACGTCCCAGAGTCAAATTGGACCAAATCGTCCACCAATACAGGGGATTTGAGAAAACTCGTGGACAGGTGGATCACGTCTTCTAGATTCCCAGCAGCCTGAAACCACTGGGAAGCTAGGGTCCATTGAGCAGATCTCATGTGAAGGCGGGCCATGGGAGTCACATGGACTGTGGAGGCCATGTGGCCCAGCAATCTCAACATCTGCCGAGCTGTGATCTGCTGTGACGCTCGCACCCGCGAGACGAGGGACAACAAGTTGTTGGCCCTCGCCTCTGGGAGATAGGCGGGAGCCGTCCGAGAATCCAGCAGAGCTCCTATGAATTCGAGTTTCTGCACTGGGAGAAGATGGGACTTTGGATAATTTATCACAAACCCCAGTAGCTCCAGGAGGCGAATAGTCATCTGCATGGACTGCAGGGCTCCTGCCTCGAATGTGTTCTTCACCAGCCAATCGTCGAGATATGGGAACACGTGCACCCCCAGCCTGTGAAGTGCCGCTGCTAGTACAGCCAAGCACTTTGTGAACACTCTGGGCGCAGAGGCGAGCCCAAAGGGTAGCACACAATACTGGAAGTGACGTGTGCCCAGCTGAAATCGTAGATACTGTCTGTGAGCTGGCAGTATCGGGATGTGAGTGTAGGCGTCCTTCAAGTCCAGAGAGCATAGCCAATCGTTTTCCTGAATCATGGGAAGAAGGGTGCCCAGGGAAAGCATCCTGAACTTTTCTTTGACCAGATATTTGTTCAGGGCCCTTAGGTCTAGGATGGGACGCATCCCCCCTGTTTTCTTTTCCACAAGGAAGTACCTGGAATAGAATCCCAGCCCTTCTTGCCCAGATGGCACGGGCTCGACCGCATTGGCGCTGAGAAGGGCGGAGAGTTCTTCTGCAAGTACCTGCTTGTGCTGGAAGCTGTAAGACTGAGCTCCCGGTGGACAATTTGGAGGTTTGGAGGCCAAATTGAGGGTGTATCCTTGCCGGACTATTTGGAGAACCCACTGATCGGAGGTTATGAGAGGCCACCTTTGGTGAAAAGCTTTCAACCTCCCTCCGACTGGCAGGTTGCCCGGCACTGACACTTGGATGTCGGCTATGCTCTGCTGGAGCCAGTCAAAAGCTCGTCCCTTGCTTTTGCTGGGGAGCCGAGGGGCCTTGCTGAGGCGCACGCTGCTGACGAGAGCGAGCGCGCTGGGGCTTAGCCTGGGCCGCAGGCTGTCGAGAAGGAGGATTGTACCTACGCTTACCAGAAGAGTAGGAAACAGTCTTCCTTCCCCCGAAAAATCTTCTACCTGTAGAGGTAGAGGCTGAAGTCTGCCGGCGGGAGAACTTGTCGAATGCGGTGTCCCGCTGGTGGAGCTGCTCTACCACCTGCTCGACTTTTTCTCCAAAAATGTTATCCGCACGGCAAGGCGAGTCCGCAATCCGCTGCTGGATTCTATTCTCCAGGTCGGAGGCACGCAGCCATGAGAGTCTGCGCATCACCACACCTTGAGTAGCGGCCCTGGACGCAACATCAAAGGTGTCATACACCCCTCTGGCCTTCAGCTGCCTGACCACCTCCTGAAATGGCTTGGCTTGCTCAGGGGGGAGCGCATCCACCAAGCCTGCCAACTGCCGCACATTGTTCCGCATGTGTATGCTCGTGTAGAGCTGGTAAGACTGAATTTTGGCCACGAGCATAGAAGAATGGTAGGCCTTCCTCCCAAAGGAGTCCAAGGTTCTAGAGTCCTTGCCCGGGGGCGCCGAAGCATGCTCCCTAGAACTCTTGGCCTTCTTTAGGGCCAAATCCACAACTCCAGAGTCGTGAGGCAACTGAGTGCGCATCAGCTCTGGGTCCCCATGGATCCGGTACTGGGACTCGATCTTCTTGGGAATGTGGGGGTTAGTTAGAGGCTTGGTCCAGTTCGCCAGCAATGTCTTTTTTTAGGACATGATGCATGGGTACTGTGGACGCTTCCTTAGGTGGAGAAGGATAGTCCAGGAGCTCAAACATTTCAGCCCTGGGCTCGTCCTCCACAACCACCGGGAAGGGGATGGCCGTAGACATCTCCCGGACAAAGGAAGCGAAAGACAGACTCTCGGGAGGAGAAAGCTGTCTTTCAGGAGAGGGAGTGGGATCGGAAGGAAGACCCTCAGACTCCTCGTCAGAGAAATATCTGATGTCTCCTTCGTCTTCCCACGAGGCCTCACCCTCAGTGTCAGACACAAGTTCACGGACCTGTGTCTGCAACCGTGCCCGACTCGACTCAGTGGAGCCACATCCACGATGGGAGCGTCGAGAGGTAGACTCTCTCGCCCGCATCGGCGAAGCTCCCTCCGCCGACGTAGTCGGGGAGCCTTCCTGGGAGGCGACCGCAGTCGGTGCCGCACGCGGTACCGATGCGGAAGGCCTCACCTCGGGCATGGGACCAGCCGGCGCCTCGCTCGACGGTACCGGTGGCGCAAGCACCCCCGGTACCGGAGGGGTAGGGTGCAACAGCTCCCCCAGGATCTCTGGGAGAACGGCCCGGAGGCTCTCGTGCAGAGCGGCTGTGGAGAAAGACATCGACGTCAATGCAGGAGTCGATGTCAAAACCTGTTCCGGGCGTGGAGGCTGTTCCGGGCTGTCCAGAGTGGAGCGCATCGACACCTCCTGAACAGAGGGTGAGCGGTCCTCTCGGTGCCGATGCCTACTGGGTGCCGACTCCCTCGGCGACCCACTGCTCTCGGTGCCGACACGGGAAGGAGACCGGTGACGATGCTTCTTCGATTTCTTGGAGCGAAGCATGTCACCGGAGCTTCCCGGCACCGACGAGGAGGACGTCGAATCCAGCCGTCACTTCCTCGGGGCCGAGGCCGAAGGAGGTCGGTCTCGGGGGGGCTGTACCGCGGGAGCCCTCAGGGCAGGAGGAGACCCACCCGAAGGCTCACCGCCACCAGCAGGGGAATGGACAGCCCTCACCTGCGCTCCAGACGAAGCACCACCGTCCGACGACATCAGCAAAAGAGGAGGTCTCGATGTCACCCCGATGCAGAGGGTCGATGCCTCGATACACTCGATGCAGTCAGGGGCGAAGATGAAGGTCCGGGCGCTGACGACGTCGATGCACTGGATCCTCCCGGTGCCGATGCCAACGAAGAGCCCGAGAACAAAACGTTCCACTGGGCCAATCTCGCTACCTGAGTCCGCTTTTGTAAAAGGGAACACAGACTACAGGCCTGCGAGCGGTGCCCAGCCCCTAAGCACTGAAGACACGACGCGTGCCTATCAGTGAGCGAGATGACCCGGGCGCACTGGGTGCACTTCTTGAAGCCGCTGGGAGACTTCGATGTCATGGGCGGAAAAATCACGCCGGCGAAATCAAAAGTCGAAATGGCGGAAAAGGCACCACAAAATCAAGGGGAAGAAAACTTCGACCCGAGGCCTAAAAGCGGCCTACCCCGACGACGAAAGAAAACTTACCGGGGCGAAAAACTGGAAATATGGGAAGGAAAAGACTGGAGAGTCTCCTTCCACACAGAGTTTTTTTTTTTTTTTAACACGAAGTAAGAACGACGCGCGAGGTCGACTTTCCGGGGTGCGACACGGCGAAAACACGACCGTACCGAGCGCGGACAAAAGAAGACTGACGAACACGAGCCGGTTCGGGCGGGAAGACGGCCGCGCATGGGCGCGCGAGGACTAGCAAAGGCCTTTGCTAGTGAAGTTTCCGATTGGAGGGGCTGCCGTGGACGTCACCCATCAGTGAGAACAAGCAGCCTGCTTGTCCTCGGAGAACCAGATATATTACAGCATTCATATCCCCCACCACAAACAACTGCTTATCTTGATAGGGAGGGCATATCCAGAGTAGTGCCCTATAAAAAGGCAGGCTCTGAGGGGGTAGGGCCAAAAATCACCACCAATATTATCTCTCACCTGTACAACCACAGGCGAATGATGAGATATTGCCAGGCATCATCCCACACCAAAACCTCTACTTGACACTGCAAGGACTTACGTAGAAGAACCACTACCTCAACCCACCGGACACCTGAAAAAGTACAATAAACCTCTGCCACCCAACTCCATTTGAGTTTCTCATGTTCAGCATTCATTAGTCTGGTCTCCTGCAGGCAGGCAACATCTGCCCTCCGATCAGTTCAAAACTGACAAAATTTTATTATGCTTAATAGGGGACGTGATGCCACCCACGTTCCAGGAAAGCAATCTAGTATGATCTATGTTCACCCTATGGTACTTTGTGTGTCTAAGTGCTTTGAAAATGAGCCCCTAAGTCCAGGCTTGGCATGAAGGGGGTCATTTTATAAAGGTTTCTCCATGTGTAGAGTCAGTTTTACATGCAGAATAGACCATGAGCCATTTATACATGTCTTTGTATACTGTGTATAGGCATTCCGCAAGTTGTAGCTACAATGCATGCTTGTATCACAAAATACTGTGCAGAGTGAACACTGAAAGAATGGACAAAGAAGAACCAGCTTGGGGTTGTAAGCTATTAAAGGGTTAAGATGTTGGAAATAAATTGCTGAAAAATATATTCGGCTCTCTGATATACATAGGTAAGAGCAAGAAGGTTTTTTTTTTTTTTTACAAGGGACCTTTTGCACCTGGTCACAGTTGACTTGTTTTTCAGAGATATGAGACAAGATGGGTCACAGATGAGGTAATGGACCAGTGCAGAGGATGTACAAGTATGTTACATGGAAGAGTGCAGAGGTAGAAAAGGGGAGATGAGAATAAACAGACATAGAAGCTGACAGAAAGGAATGTGGTTGGAAGTTATAGGTAGGGAAACTTCAGAATGACAGTTGAATACCTGTACAAAGGTCATGCTACAAATGTTATGTGATAATGTACTCCAGCCAGTCCTTGGCCTGTATACATATATGTATGATTTTTGCAGAAAGGTAGGGGTAGTTCATTCTCTAGCCAACGAGTTGGTTAGCAGCAGGCTACCCTACCTAACCTGTGTGCTTTGCTGTGCCTCTTTTTTGTCTCTGTATTAGTATTTACCCCTATTAAAGTAGAAATATTTCTTTTTCCTAGCAGCACCTCATTTCATTTGTTTTTGTATCTTAGGTAATAAGTTCTGGTACAAGACTTGGTAAGTAATATGTTTATTGGTATACCTCAGCGTGTAGGCTTTTGCGTGTAAGGGAGGTAAGAAGTGTGACCCCCTTGCTTTGTGGAAGCAGCACTACTGCCCCCTATCGCTCACAATATACAGATACACATAGCGTACACACACATATTTACGCCGACTTCAAAGTGGGTGTGTATGTGTGTTGGCATTTGCACACCGTCAGGGATGGTTCTAGAAGTCTATTTTATAAAGACACCTAGGTACCCATGTTGTCTTTATAAAAGCAACTTAAAACAGGTGCCTTTTTGGACTAGTCACACAAGCATCCCAATTACAAAATCAAGCCCAAAACATTTAGTAGCACAGCAGGAATGAATTTCCATCTTCCTGGGTGAATCTCTTCATAAAGGCAGCTAATAAATATCAGACTACTGTGGTACCAGGAAGTAGGCCTCAGATTCACTCTAGCCAGTCTGAGATCGCCAGTGCTACTTCATTTGCCCAAGTCTTTCTGATGTCCAAGCTCCTAAAACTTCTGTGCCACCAATCACTTTCCTGAATTTGTTTTATAAATACTTGGCTAAAATGGAATTCCATTAGCAGCCTACCCCCTTAATTAATCCAAATCACACTATAGAGATTTTTCTACTGGCTTATTGCTCAAGCTGCTAGTACTGGTGCCACTGGTGATGACTGAGGATGGAGCTAAATGCAAACCTTTAGTATCATAAAGAACAGGGACCCCAGTCCATACTGCTGTGGCACGCTAATTTTCCATTTCATATGAGGCAGAATTTGAGACATTAATCATCAGTTTGACATATCAGCTACTGGCTTTGGACACTGCAGTACTGAACCTAAGACCTGGCCAAAACTCAGATACATGATATCAGAATCACAGCTTAGCTCTCCAATAAATATTACTGAAGTTCCATACCTCAGTCTCCGTTGCACTCTTTGGTAGCTTGATATGATTAGCGTTTATCCCAATCTAAAGAAAAAAATTATAAAAATGGTTACCCTTAAAAAGTCTTTTGGCAAACACAGTACAGTACCTTGTAGAAGTCTTCATGCCCCTGTACATGCTTTACATTCTTTTTTTTTTTTAAAGCACAATTCAAAATGCATTAATAAAGGAGTCTGTTTCACTGATCTATACAATATACTCTATAAGTTCAATGTGAAAATACAATTGAATTGCTGACTTCCAAAACCCGATAAGTCCACTTTAGTTCAATCAGCGAAAAATCAATTTTTCATATACACAATTTCCCATAAGAGGAATTTTACTTGGCTGCAGGCAAAGGACAAACACCCTTTTGATTTCAACTAAATTACACTGGTAGATACTATCCTTTGTCCATAAGAAACAATAGCTCATTTTTTTTTGCCAACAGTGGACTTAGTGGGTTTTGGAAATAAGCCTTTGAATTATAAAAATATTCAAGAAGCAATTAAAGGGCCTTAGTTGCCTAAGTCTAAAGCAAACCCAAATTAGCTCCTGTTCCAAAAACTGTCTTAGCAAGGCACATAGGGACCCTTTTACTAAGCCGTGTAGGCCCAACATGCACCAATTCAGAGTTACCGCCCAGCTACCACGTGGCCCATGTGGTTAATTTCAATTTTTACGTGCATCCGCTAGGCAAAAATTGGGCGGTAACACCGACTTGACGTGCGTAGGCAATTACTGCACGGTTAAAACAAGAGACCTTAAAACAAGCTAAGTCGATGGCTGGCGGTTAGGTCTCAGACCCAAAATGGACGCACGGCAATTTTGATTTTGCCGCACGTCCATTTTAGGCAAAAATTTTAAAAAGGCATTTTTTGCAGGTGCGCTGAAAAATGGACCTGTGCGCGCCCAAAACATGCACCTACACTACTGCAGGCCATTTTTCAGCGCACCTTTGTAAAAGGACCCCATAATAAATTAAGTAGAACCACATGGGCCCAATCACAGTAGTCAAACTGATTTGAATACTTCTGGGTAAAGAATCAAATGGTTTCTATTATAAAAAGCTGATCTAAACATGCTGAACACAGCCTCTGAAAGAACTCTAGGATAAAGTTATGTAATGGGGGGAGGGGGGAGGGAGAAGGTTATAGAAAAAAAACATTTCAAACTATAGAAAAAAACATTTCAAACTGTGTTAGAATTTCCCTTGGGGCATCACGGTAGAAAGCAGTTTGGAACTTCCTAGACAGTGCTTTGATCAGGCCGTTCCCCTTAGAGTCGGTAGCCATGACTTAAGGAAACTGAGGAAGATCACAAAGGCACAAGATTAGATGAAAAAACTACAGAGGTCTCTAGTTAGTGAAAATGTGACTGTTCAACAATGCCATGATTACTCCAGAAATATGGCCTGTATAGGAAGGTAACAAGGAGGAAGCTACTGCTGAAGAAAATCAATATAAGTACAGGCAGATCCTGGAGGAAAACCTGTTCCAGTCTGCTACAGACCAGGGACGTTGGGAAAATATTCACTTTTCAGCAGGACAATGATCCTAAGCAAAAGCAAATATTCATATGGCTCAGCAAGAAGAACAGTCCAAGAAAACCCAGGCCTGAATCCAACAAACTTTCTGGCCAAAGACTAGGCTGCAGTTTACCTATAATTCCCAGCTGGCCTGAAAGAGCTTGACCTATTCACAGAACAGGCAAGAACTGAACCACCCCACTCGGCAAAGCCGGTAGACACTTATTCTCAAATGACATGTGGCTGTTACTTTTTCAAAATCCTCTAAGTATCGTGTCAAGGAGTGAAGATTTCTTAGTTTCACTGAACGTTTAGAGTATGTTGTAGAACTTGACCTCCTACTTTAATGCATTTTGAATTGCATTATTTATGTATTTGTTTAAAATATTTATATCCAGTGCCATTCAGTTCTAGGTGGGTTACATAAAAATTCACAAAATATAAAACTCATTACATAAGGCATACACAAAACTGCATATCATACCACAGACTATAACCAGCGTATCTATTTTTCAGACAGAAGCATGTGAAAAAGTACAAGGGAGTGAAGACTTTTTATTTGAAAAACAATGTGGGGAGATAGGCAAGGGCAGAAAAAAGCAACAGGACACTGCAGTCCCCCAACAACGTGTTTCTAAAAGGCATACCACAGAATAGATTTCCTATGTTATGCTTTGTCACAGAAATTTTTACACATCTGAGTCAGGGTGAAAAAAAAACTGCAAAGACCTCACACTTTAATTACAAGACCATCACAGACATACTTTTGTACTAGATAATCAACCTCTCTTTTTCACTCTTCAAAAATATAAAATGCTTTCCACAACCAGTACCCTGCTGTATATTATTATTACATTTTTTTTAACAGTTCGCTACATTTTTGATCACCTCAGAAGTCATCTAGAAGCTACAGCTGTCTCACAGACTTCTAAGTGTTAAAGGCTCTGTTGCATGAGTTGGTTCAAAGAACGAGCAGAATCGGAGAGATCTGTGTACACCACCACCTACCCTCCCAGAGCCACAGCAGTGCTCTCTTGACCCATTTTAACTCCAGAAAAATCAGAATTGATTTACAAACAAACAAAAAAAAAGTGTTACTATTAACAAGGGATACCTCAGCAGCAGCCTTCAGCTTCACCTTGATATAGATATTTGAATCATCTCTATCCCCAACCTAGAGGGCAAAAAAAGCACAACAGATTTTATATTTTTACCAAACAATTCAGCTCTACTAGGCTACCTTTCAGCATTAAACAGCTTAAAGGAAAGGTTATGCAGAAGCAAGAGCTGTTTAAAAAAATTTAAAACAAAATCAAACGAACAAAAACACTTACCAGATAAACACAGGATGCAGTAGCTTTAAATTAACTCAAAATCATCAAGGCCTTCTTTTAGTAAATTAAAAAGGCATGCAAAGATTGCTACCCAGGACCAGCTGCAGCTTGTACCAACACATCTGCATTTCAGAATTAAAAAGTCCTGGGGCACTAAGTACATCAGGGCTTCAAAGTTCCATGGCCAAATGCATTCATTAGGCAGGAGGAATTTTAGTGCCTCAGAATTTTACATAGTACATTGATGGGCAGCTGTAGTTGAGTAGATGGACTTTTAGACCTGAACACTGTGTCCTGCTCCTGCCACCGTGCATGTGGCAGGAGCAGTACTCGGTGGTCTAGATTTGCCAATGCTTTTCTTGTGCCGGTACGCACCGGAACGGCATACCGGCATCTTTTTTTTTAGGTCCGGCTCACCTGCCCGCTCCCTTCCATTCGTGCACCTGTGCTCTCTGCTTTGAAATCGTTTGTTTGCCCGAAGTCGTGGCGAACCGGCAGTAAAAGCAGCAGGCAGGCACTGGCAGGCAAGCTTGCCTCCTCGTTGCTTCCCTTCCCTCTCAGTGCGTCCCGCCTTCCTCTGATGTAATTTCCTTTCCACGAGGGTGGGACGTGCTGAGAGGAAAGGGAAGAGACGAGGAGGCGAGCCTGCCTGCCAGTGTCCCGCCTTCCTCTGATGTAATTTCCTTTCCGCGAGGGCGGGACGTGCTGAGAGGAAAGGGAAGAGACGAGGAGGCGAGCCTGCCTGCCAGTGTCTGCCTGCTGCTTTTACCACTGCAACTTCGGTCAAACTAAAGATTTCAGCGAAGACAGGTTTGCTGGACATGGATGGAAGGGGAGGGCAGGGGAGAGAGGAGTATCGTTGGACATGGATGAGAGGGGAGGGAAGGGGAGAGAGGAGAATCACTGGACATGGGAGGGGAGAGAAGAGACATGCTGGACATGGATGGGTGGAAGGAAGACAGAAGGAGATGCACATGGATGGGAGGGGAGGGCAGGGGACAGAGGAGAAATGCTGGAAATGGATGGAGAGGAGAGCAGGAGATAGAGGAGAATTGCTGGACATGGATGCATGGAGGAGTTGGCGGGGAGAGGAGAAATGCTGGACTTGGATGGAGGAGGGGGGGAGAGAGAATTATTGCTTTATATGGATATAGGGGAGGGAAGAGAGAGGAGAAATACTGTCCATGAATGGAGGGGAGGAGAGAGGAGAAAGTGCTGGACATGGATGGAGGGGAGGAAAGAAAAAAAAAGAAGAAGATGCACATGGATGGAGATGAGGGAAAGGGAAGAGAGGAGAAAAACTGCACATGGATGTAGAAAATAGGCAAAAGCTGGATACATGTTATACCTCCTCCAGTCAATTCCATGGAAGAGGACCCAGCTTTTACTTATGGATGTAGGGCAAGAAATGAAGTAGAAAGGAGGAAAGTAAAGAAATAAATGGAAAGGAAGCCCTGGAAACAGAGTTAAGAGAACAGATAGAGAGCAGCAGAATCAGAGACTGGGACCAATATGGATAGAAAAAGAAAGTTGCCAGACAACAAAGGTAGAAAAAAATCATTTTATTTTCATTTTAGTGTTTGGAATATGTCCAATTTGAGAATTTACATCTGCTGTCCTATTTTGCACTGGGTATACTGGAGCTGTAACAGCTTACAGAAATTATTTATAATGAAAAAAAATCACATTATTTTTTTCTCCTATACTAGTATAATATTTTCAATTATGTCTGTTTATATGCGCCATGGCTGGTATAAGGGGTGTGGCTATAATAGGGGTGGGGTCATATGTGGTGACCCCGCCCATAATGAGTACCAGCACCTTTTTTTCTACAAAAAAAAGCACTGGATTTGCCACACATGTCTTCTTGCACTGTATTGCGATTTAAATATTCTCGTTTATTACTCAAGATTGTTGAAGACCCAAAAAGAATTACCACTTATAACGAGTAAAAATGATATAAATGCTAGGAATTCTACATATTAAAAAGTCATTAAAAGTAAAAAAATTAAAAAAAAAACATTAATAAAAGTAATTAAGTCATCTCAGGGAAAAGTTCTTGTCGGCACCGCAGTGGAGTACAATTCCTGTGTTTGCAATGCAAACAACACACAAACCACCCATGCTTGAAAGAGATGGTGTACAATATTCAACAAAACTAATGCAGGTAATGATTTCTTTATCTACACCTGGCATCTCTGTAGACAGACTTCATGAGAAAACAAGTCTCAATACCTGTAAGATGGCAAGACCTGGACTGAAACCGGGGACCTTACCCCTCATCAAAGCCACCTCATTCTTCAGTCTCTCCCGTACTTGGCTAGTGAGGAAACAGAAAAAAAAATCAATATTAAAGCATGGTCTAAAATGATATAAGGGAATAAAAGAAGTTATGCTAAAAAGCACACAAGTACATAAATGTGTTAATACTCAAGAGACATTTTCAGTAAAGCAATCAGGTCATGAATTCCCTCTCTATTCCATTGGTTTTGGATAAAAAAAAAAAAAAAGAAGACACCCCACTCCCCTCAGTTCCAGATTCACACCCCCAGGCATAACTAGCCTTCCTTACAAAGCTCTAGAAAGTGGTTTTGGATCCACACTGGAAAGGTGAGACCTAAACCATCTGTGCCTCCTGATGAGCTTAAGTAGACTTCAAGGAAGGTAGGGGATGAAGTCGGTAACAGCTGTGACAATAGGAGGGAGAGAGCGAGCAGTAGCATGGATGGAAAGGTAGGTCTCCTGGGGTCATATTTGTGACCAAAAGAGCTTGAAAAGAACTGATCTATACGTAGGGCTGCTGTTTTAGATTTAAACTAGTGCACCCCCCCTCCCAAAAAAATGCCAGATACTTAATGGATAAATGGTAGAAAGAGACTCATGAGAGCCAAGCATCAAACTGTGTAGTCAATCATACATTCTGTATTTCCAAATTCTATTAAAAGCATAATAAAAAAAATATTCTGCCCTGTTGCAAGGATGCAATTTCTTGTACCATGACCTTCTGACCTCGAGAGAGCAGTTCTGATCACCGACACTAACTGTGGAGTGCCAAACTAAAATACACTTCCTTTTGCAGAAACAAAACTTAGAATCACTGGTCTATGCATCAGTTTTATCTCCACTCAAATGGGCAGGAGCCCTTTTGTCCTCAATGACAGGCAGCCAATGTGCCAACTATCAGGGTTCAGCCAAGGCCTAATTACAGTAGCTGATGCAACATTAAATCTGAAAAACTTCCAAAAGTTAGTGACTCAGCCAAATATTACAAGCAACTGAGATAAGGTTCGGTTCAGGCAAACTGGATTGCTGCATTTTTTTTCAGAAGTATCAGTACCTTTATGTGCTAACAGTACCTGTATTGAACATTTTAGTAACAAATCCAATTCTGATCAGTGGTTAAGTCCGAGAAATTAGGTCTTACCTGATAATTTTCTTTCCATTACTTCTTCCCACTATCACAGAACCTGTGGGATAGTTGTGCCCATCAATGAAGCAGGTGGAGCTAGAGAACTGAAAACTGAGCTGAGACATCTCTCTCTTGGCACCCAGTCTAGCTCCTCAGTATTTACTTAGACAAGCAGTAAGGAAAAAATTCAGAATAAACACAACCACCTTAAACAACTCGCTAACCTAACACTAACCATACGAGCAAACGTGTGGACCTCTCTCATCTCTGGACAACATATAGAGAGAATGAGAGATATGCAGGAAGCACCATGACAGTTGATATCTGACCCATTACTTCGCACCAACTAACATCTCAGAAACCATGGCTGGGCCTCTGGTATAGTGAGGAGGACCAATGGAAAGAAAATTATCAGGTAAGAACTAATTTCTCCTTTCATTATGTAGCTGCAGACTATTCCAGAACATGTGGGATATTTAAAAGCAATCCCTAGAGTGGGTGGGATCATGGCACTGTCCCCAGAGGACCAAAGCCCAAAACTGGCTTCAGAGTACGTTGCAAAGTCAACCTGTAGTGCTTGGCAAAGGTATGCAGCATAGACCACGTTGCCACTTTGAAAATATCCACCAGGGACAGTAAGGTAGTCTTCACCCAGGGTGTAACTGTATGCCTCAAAATAATGAGCTTGCAAGGCCTAAGGAGCCTGCTTCCCTGCATGCAAATAAGCTGACACGATAGTCTCCTTGAGCATCTATCAGTTGTGGGCTTGGAAGCCTCTCTGCTTAACAAAAAGCACAAAACAGTCTGTCCGATTTGCAAAAGTCATTTGTGACTTCCAGATATTTAATGAGGACTCTACATACATCGAGAAGCTTCAAGAAAGAATATGGAGCCTCTTTGTCCTCTCTGCGAAAAAGGACAGAAGCACCACAGATTGGTTGAGATTAAATACCAATACCACTTTTGAAGGAAAGGAAGGAACAATGAACAGGGAGACCCCTGCCTCCAAAAAGCAGAGAAAGGGATCTAGACAAGAGAGAGCCTGAAGCTCTGAAACCCTACGTGCCAACACAGCAGCTACCAAAAACACCACCTTTAGCATAAAATCTTTTAAGGAGGCTTCTGAAGACCCCAAAGGAGTAAATCAAGGTTCCATTCTGGACACGGTGTATGAAAGGGAGGCTGCAAGCGGCCAGCAAGAATCGAACGATATCCAGGTGTGCCACAAGAGACGTCTTCTGTAGTTGGCCCCTGAAACAGGGCAAAACCACAACATGAACTTTTAGAGAACCCAACGCCAATCCTTTCCAAAGGCCTGCCTGGAGAATTGCTAGGATGTGCGCAATCTGAGCAGAGAAGGTAGAAAGTTCACACTCAGAACAAAAGTCCTAGAATGTTCTCCACACCCTCAAATACACCATGGATGTAGAGCATTTATCTGAAGTAGCAATGACCAAATCAGATCAACCTTTTAATCTCAACTGAGCCCTTTCAATAGATATGCAGTAAGACCAAAGGGGCACGGATCCTCCAATGAAGGGCTATGAGAATAATTTGACCCCGGTGGAATGCGATCCTTTTCAGTATCGACTACTGTCTCAAAGCAGGAGTCAAGCACCCGCGGAAAACAGATGACCGGAGGCTTTCGGCTTATCATCGGGAACTTGCTGTGGCTTAGTTTCCCCCAATTCTTTCACCAAGTTCCTGATATCTTTTCCCAATTCAATTCCCACTGCAGGCACAGGCAGCTCCTTGTGACTCTGGGCAAGTCACTTAACCCTCCATTGCCCCAGGTACAAATAAAATACCTGTATATAATATGTAAGCTGCATTGAACCTGCTATGAGTGGGAAAGCGCGGGGTACAAATGTAAGAAAAAAAAATAGCCACTTAGTAACATAGTAGATGATGGCAGAAAAACATCTGCACGGTCCATCCAGTCTGCCCAACAAGATAAACTCATATGTGCTACTTTTTGTGTATGCCTTACCTTGATTTGTATCTGTCATTTTCAGGGCACAGACCATATAAGTCTGCCCAGCACAATCCCTGCCTCCCAACCAGCCCCCCCACCCACACCGGCTCTACCACCCAATCTCGGCTAAGCTTCTGAGGATCCATTCCCTCGGAACAGGATTCCTTTATGTTTATCCCTGAAAGGGCAGATGTAACAATCTTCATCCCATTCAAACAAGATCTAAGGGAAATCTCCAACGAAATCAAGCATAGCCTACACATCATGAACTCCTGGTCAGACCTAATAGAACTACCTCACAGGAACACAATAAAATCTTCTCGCACATTCCTCAATCTTCATTCTCCCAATTGTAAAGGTCTGAAATACAAATTATTGCATGCGTCTACCTTTTCCTATATGGGCACGCAGCTATGGAATGCACTACCACGCAACCTGAAAATGGTCCATGAACTGGCCAATTTCCGCAAACTACTGAAAACTTATCTCTTCGAAAAGATTTATCACAAAGATCAACACGTGTAACTGCACAATCTTTAATATAGATAGGAATGTCTTTAATGTCTTTTGCTGTAATACACCCATGTACTTCACCACCATGTAACCCAAACCCTCTATAAACCAAATGTATATTTTCTATTTCCAATATCCACAATGAATTGTAAGCCACATTGAGCCTGCAAAGAGGTGGGATAATGTGGGATACAAATGCAATAAATAATAAATAATAACTAGACATGACTGACGCTGCATCCGCTGCCCAATGCCACAACCAGAGTTGCTGATTTGCTGTGACAGCCAAAGACACACTGCGGGCAGTAACCTATAATGCATCATAAACAGCATCCGAAAAGCCAACCCTGCTCCCAGCTGGGTGTACTGCAGATTGCCATTGCCACAAACGAGCTGCACACTGATGCCTGAAGACCCCAAAGAGGCCACTTCAAAAGCTTGTTTCAGTGAGCCTTCTAGCTTTCTATCTTGTAGGTTATTTAGGGCAAGGTGGTCTTCTAAGTCACCACCATAACAAGGGAGTTTACCCTGGGAAGCTGTAATTTCTTTTTCTCCTCCAGAAACAACAGCTAGAGGGGAGCCATGGCTCTTCCCACTCTCAGCCCCACATCCAACGAGACCCATTCTGATGTAATCAGGTCCTGAATGGTGCCTCAGAAAAACCTTAAAAGGACCTTTAAGCCCACTCATGATGCTGAAAGGCTCCTCGGTGGAAAGAGCTGCCAATGCCTCAGAAATGAGAGTACTGAGCTCCTCTTTATGAAAACCTTAGTATTTCCGGGTCATCCTGCTCCTCCGAATAGGCCGGTTGTTGCGCTGGAAAAAGGACAGCTCCACAGGGAGGGAAGAAGTAAATTCATGGGGCACCAGAGACAGGGATCTGAAGACCTCCAGACATGACTCTGCAGACTCAAGGCACCTGAAAAGCTCAACTGGGAAGCAGTTGACCAATTGAACCAGAAGAAAATCATTCAGAACTAGAGGCTGACAAGTGTGTTCATCCACCTGATGAAGACAGAAAAAAACTAAGGAGCTGGTCTAGATACCAAGACAGATGTGTCTCAGCTCAGTTTTCAGTTCTCTATCTCCACCTGTTGGTTGATAGACACAACTATGCCACAGGTTTTGAACGAGTGGGAAGCTATGTAATGGAAAGTTTATTTACTGCAGAGTTTCATGCTTTTCCAGAGACCTTTTTTTCTTACAATTTCCTCACAAGCATCAAGTCATTATCTACCTTGAAAAACTTCTTCTGAAATGCTTGAAGGGTTGTTAGGCTATTCACAGTCATAAAACGAATTGTAAATCGATGTGTATCAATGCACCAGCAATAACCTGAAGGCCATGCTTTTCAGACCAGACTTAACTAAAATATATTTCCAGCTTCCCTGCAAGACAGAAAGAAAGCCACTAATTCATTTTGCTACACAATACTCCGAGTCTGAAACATACTCAATATCAGCATCCCTCTGCTTTCTTAAAAGAAAGAAACAAGGCACATATTTCAACAAACCTAAAGCAATTCTGGGCTAGAAGAACCCCCTAAGGCCAGGAGCCAAATCAGATTGAAGGCATCAGAAGACAAAGTTTTGTAGGTGTTTTTATGAAGTCATTTTGCTCCCAGAAGAATTAATACAGTTATTTAGCTTTTTGAATGTTGACAGGGGTAGTGCACTTTACCATACTGTGATATACTTCAGACACTGAAATAACAAGTTTATTGGACTTTAATCAGTGCTGTAGATCTTAATCATACAGCTCTGCTAAAAAACTCATCTTCAGGGACA
Source organism: Microcaecilia unicolor (assembly GCF_901765095.1). Lineage (NCBI taxonomy): Eukaryota > Metazoa > Chordata > Amphibia > Gymnophiona > Siphonopidae > Microcaecilia > Microcaecilia unicolor. The sequence continues at coordinate 180,913,596 of NC_044039.1, read as the reverse complement.
GTTAAAAGCCTACAGTGCCATAAAGAAAGATCTTACGATTGTATGACCAGCCTGCGCATACATCTTATCAGAACCACACTTGAGAGCAAACACAGGCATCTCCAAATGGATTAGGCTACAAATAATCTAAAGCTTTCATTCCAGATGCTCATCATGGAGGCCCAGAGACCATGCCTGGAGGAGTCTGTACACAGTATATGCAAAGACTCAAAGTCCTCCATGTTGCCCAATTTGGAATAAATGCCTCCAACTCAGGGCTATCGAGAGACACAGCTGGGCCCGGGGCAGAACCGGACCGCTGCACCGCCCCCTACCCCAAATTGCACCGCTGCTCCCTCCCTCCCCTTACCTTTATGCCTGCCTTCTCCCACGGTCTGTCCTCTCCTGCTCGTGCTTGGAGTCGTGACCTGGATAATTGCATTAATGCGATATTGCACTAATGCAATCATCCAGGTCCTGGGCGGCACAGAGGAGCAGGAGAGACTGACCCGGGCCCCGTCTGCACAAGCCTTGAACACTTATGATTTAAACAGTTTTTATTGAACAAATAAAGAGTTTTCAATGTACAAAACAAGGTTAACCCTCTCCTAACTCCCTTCCCCCCTCCCGTACTCAAAATCAAGTAATGTCAATGTTGTAATATCAGCAAAAATGAAAGCCAGCATGGCAGAACACATATCATACAAAATACGAAAACCACCAAGTGTGGAGAGTCTGGGCCCTTATATTTTCCCACTAGTTAAGGGCAATATGACAAACGACGAGCAGGAGAAACGCTTAATGAACACCCTCAACCCCACCCCAAAGTCTATTACTACTAATCATTTCTACAGCGCTACTAGACATACACAGCACTGTACACATTGTATGCAGGTACTTTCTCTGTCCCTAGAGGACTCACAATCTAAGTTTTTGTACCTGGGACAATGGAGGGTTAAGTGATTTGCCCAAGGTCACAATGAGCTACAGTTGGAATCCAACCCAGGTTGCCAGGATCAAAGCCCACTGCACTAACCATTAGGCTAGCCCCCCCCCCCCTTTGGCAGCATCATTAAGGCAGCAACGCTAGAATGGCTTTATGTTGTCGGTTATAGATTCAGCTCATTAACTATTAAGGTTCATGCTCGTGGTGGTAAAGATTAACTCCCCAAATTGACCAACATCTCTTCTTAAGCTTAAGAGTGAAGCAAGCGTCCCGAGTTTCCATAACCATAAGATTAAGGAACACATTTTCCAATGACCAAAAGTTGGTAAGTGATCTAAAACCCAGTATTGCAAGAAACATTTTTTTACTAATTATACAAGCTTTATAAACCAAAGTGCGTTCAAACCGAGTAAGCGATCCACCAAGTTCTAGTTTCAACTAACAGAATGGCCAATGGAGATGGAATGATGTTTTCCCCAATAATGTCTCTAAGAAAACATAATAATCTATTCCAATATCTCTGAACCAAGGGGCATAACCAGAATGCATGGGTCAGAGTACTATCCTGTTCGCCACATTCAAAACATGCAGTACAACTAGCATAATAGGCTTGCTTCTGGGAAAAAAAGGAATTAGTAAGTATGAGAAATTGGCACTCTCTGTGAATGGCATTATGTATCATAAACGGAATATGTTTTATAGCTAGTAATAAGTCATCCCCCTTTAGGCTAACCCCAAGCTCCTCATTCCATTTCCGTATGACAGGATCAAAGTTCTTCTTTGGTGAGATCTTATCAATGGTTTAAAGACCAGACACCGAGCCTTGTCCAGGATACGAGCCAGGCCCCTTGCAAGAGAACCCTTTAACAGCATATTGACATATCGAACACTTATGATTTTATATTTAAATCTTTTTATTAAAAGTATAAAAAGGAATAATATTCTGTACAAATGTTTAAGTCACAAATAGAAAATAACATCAAAGAACTGAAATAACCTCTCTCCTGCCACCCTCTACCCTTCCAACAACAACTAACTAGTAGACCACGCTGATAGGTGAAGATACCTTGAATACAACATTTTTTTTTCAAGTGGTAAAACATCTATTAGACACCACAGAGGTGACGGATAATTCTTGTGAAATTCCACCTTCCACAAATCAATTATTACTAATATTCAAACTCAATTCAAGGAAAATATAGAAGAGTTTTTAGTACCGTTACATAATCAGGAACCCGATCTAATTCCAGTGGATAGGTTATGAAGTAGTTTTCAGACTGTCTAATGGAAGATATGAATTGATAAATAAAATTTCTAGATCACACCATCAATTAGACAAATGTCCTACTCAATTTATTACACTACAAAAAAATTATTATATTCCGCCTATGCAGCTTCCAGAAATCATGAGACCAGACATCTTCTGGGATAATTATCACAGACAACAATTTTAAGAGCCAACATCAAACACCTGATATTTTTAAAAATAAGCCTTTAGTAACTTTCTAAACAGATAAATTCTGTAGTTTCCTAATTTGATATGGAATCACATTCCAAACAGTTGATGCCAGATAAGGGAACCCCATAGAAAACATTCTATTCAAACAAACTCCCCTTGGGTTTGGATAGTGTAAAGATAAGGTATCACCATATAGTACTAGAGACTTAATACTCCATGAGTAACAGACCCAATCTAGCATATTGTGGGGCATATCCTTGTAAAATAAATCATTGTACACAATTTAACTGGCAACCAATGAAGTCTTGCAAAGATAGGAAACACTGTCATTTTTATGGGCAGAAAAATTAAGCAAAGCAGCAATAAGATTTCTAGCTGAAGGTTTTAGCTATTTGAAACTCAGTGGGCTTTCTTGCTAATAAAATGTTTTAAAAAATAATCACAGTTCCCTGCTAAGAAGAATTCCTATGCTAAACCTGGTCCTGGAGGCACCCCTGCCAGTCAGGTTTTCAGGATATCCACGATGAATATTTATGAATAGATTTGCATGCAGTGGAGGCAGTGCATGCAAATCTCTCTCATGACGGCGGCAGTGGGTGGGGAGGAGCAGGGCGGCAAGGAACAAAATGTGCCCCCCCAACTTGGGCTCTGGCCCCCTCCCACCTCGAGGTCTGGCTACGCCCCTGCTTCAGTCTCTTCATAACCATTTCAAAGTATAGATTGAATGCACTGTGAGAAAAACCTCACTCATTGACCTTCAATTTCACCTATTGGGATGGTACATGTCACTTTTCTGGATGGGTCATCCTTGGCATCTCTAACAAATGTAGAAAAAATTATTTTATTTTATATTTATTGATTGGAATATATCAGTTTTTAGAATGTGCATCTCCTAGAACTAGTTTTACACATGGCTAGGACTCGTGAGAAAAATCTCACTCATTTGGCCTTCAATCTCCAGCATTGCGATGGGCCACCCTTGGCGTCTCTGCTCTTAGTCACCTAGGCACACAACACCCCCAACTATACTGTTCTCAAACAGTTTTTACACTTTTAAACGTTTTCTGTAATTTTCACACCACAGAGACACCCCTACACACATCTACATTCTGTCAAGATTTCTGCTCCTATGCCCTACTCACTGTTCAGCCATTGCTGTGTCAGTGAGGACTCAGCTTGCATCACGTGACACCCCCACCCCCCCACCAGCCAATCAGCAGTCAATTCATGGAAATTACATTTTTTTCCCGACAGAATTTAAAACTTTTACTGTAACAATTTCCCTTTTGAAAATGTGCTTTCTCATAGAGTTTAATGGGGAAAATCAGTTTCAACAATTTTTCCACAGAAATCCATTAAATTTAAATAAAATTCACACAAACTTTACATCAAGTATGTACCAATCCAACCATATGATTAAATTTTTAAAATGTTCACAATTACAGATGTTACGTAATTTTTCTCCAAAAAATAAGCAAAATTCCCAAAAAACCATAACACGTCCTTCCAGAAAAATGAAATACAACCCCAGAGATTTACGCAAGCAATCACGCTACCAAATGAGCCTCCGAAACTATGTATTTTTGAACTGCAACCAAACCATCAAGTTTACCATTTAAAATGATTTTTAATGCCAATAGACCCCTACGACCCACTTAATGGAGACCCCAGGAGATCCACACAAAAAATAATTTTTAAAAATTAGCCCTGGGAACCCCAGCCCCATGGCACCTAAAAGTACCCAAAAAATATTAATTAAAATCTGAGGTTGAGGGACACCTTACCTGGTCTCAAAGAAGCTCTGCAGGTTACCCCTACCCTCCAATACAGTCCAAAGTGACCCCCTCCGATGCTTAGGGGCAGCTTGCCAGATAAGCTAAAAAAATGTAGGCCCTAGCTTCAAGTGCTCCAGCGGCCTATGCCCTTTCCGAATCCCTGCTCACCCCAGCTTCATTCTGCTACTAAGCGGCAACACAGAAAGTTGCGCCTGCCTCCACCAAAACCATCTCAGATGCAAAACTGGCCTCCAATGATAAAAATGAGTCAAAAAACAGCCCAACGAGGATCGGGACTGCCACAGCCACCCCAGCCAGGTAAATGGGGTTTTCCCCCCTAAATCCTTTTCACTGCTATAATCCCTGTTCTTGTAAAATAGACTTGGGGGGCCGGTTGAAGACTCTTGTGACTCAATTCACATGAAATCCCATTGCATAAAAGCTCGAGTCTTTACCAGGTTCCCAGAAAGGGGCTTGTGAACAGACAGGTCTGCTGCAGCTTTCTTCACCGAGCCACAAGATCAATACCCAGAGCTAGCAAAAACCAGTCCTAGTGCTTCTACTGATGTTTACAACACAGTTTATCTAAGAACAAAGTATCCCCAAAACAAGCAGCTTGTGCAGTACACAGCACTGCCCTGGCATGCTGCTAAACTTCAAATAATAGAAGATTTCAGACAGGAAAACCAGCCAGAGAGACGGCCACCGACTCCTTCAAGAGCTGCAATCCCACTCTAATCACAAAATGAAAAACTCCTGCTTATATGTACACATACACTAGGGAACATTCAGGGGTATGTTTACTAAGGTGCATCAGCGTTCTTAACGCGCCTTTAAAGTTAAGGTGCGTTAAACGCTAACACGCCTATACATTTCTATGGGCTCATTAGAGCTTAATGCGCATTAACCATCAACGCGTGTTAACAAAAAAACTCCCACCGAGCAGCTCCCCTTCTCCTCGCGCTGCTGCAGTAACCTGGAAGTCAGTGGGGTTTTGCCCCGAGCTGGTGAATGGAAGAACCCCGCCAACTTCCGTGTTACTGCAGCAGCGTGAGGAAGGTGCAGCTTGGCAGGGAATTCCTTTGGCTGGCAGGGCTTCTGCATCCCCGCCAGTCCTTTAACAGGTGCAGTGCAGGACTGGAGGGGGCCTGAGCTCAAAGTGAGGGAGAGGGGCTGACCTCTAGTGGCTACACCACCAAGATACAATATTTATGTTCCTTGAGGGAGCTCCAGAAAATAATCATTACAGTAAGAGTTGAACCTGTGCCCCTTAGTTTACAGTACACTGCACTACTCCTCTATCCTGCTTGCTGCTTTGCTCAAAACGGCCAGGATACCTGGAGATGAAAAAGACTAGTTTTCCTTTTCAAATTCACTTTCAAGGGAGAGGGAAGGGGACAACTACTGAGGGATTAAGAAGGGATCATAGCTTAATCCCTCCAGTAGTTAGCTGCTCAATCAGAGCACCTTTTTGTAATTGGAGTGACCGAAACAGGTCTATTAAAAAAACATCCTTTTTAGACTTGGATGTTTCTTCCCACTCCATTATCGCCATTTGAAATCCTACATAAGAATAGCCATACTGGGTCAGACCAATGGTCCACCTAGACCAGTATTTTGTTTCCAACAGTGGCCAATTCAGGTCACGTGTACCTGGCAGAAACCCAAAAAGTAGCAACGTTGCATGTTACCAACCCAAGGGCAAGCAGTGGCTTCCCCATATCTATTTCAATAGCAGACTGTGGACTTTTCCTCCAGGAACTTGTCCAAATTTTTTTAAAACCCAGATATGCTAACTTCAGATACCACATCCTCTGACGAGTTCCAGAGCTTAACTATTCAGAGAGAAAAAAATACTTCCTCCTAGTATTTGTACTTTTTGAAAGAGTAAAAAAAAATTCACTTCTAATTGTTCTACACCACTCATGATTGCCTACATAATCCTATCTCCCTTCAGCCATCTCTTTTCCAAGCTGAAGAGTCCTAACATCTTTAGCCTTTCCTCGTATGAGAGGAGTTCCATCCCCTTTATCATTTTGGCCGCTCTTCTTTGAACCTTTTCTAATTTCCCTTTGAGATGCTGCAACAAGAATTGAACAAAATACTCGAGGTGAGGTCACACTATGGAGAGATACTGAGGCATTATAATATTTTAGTTCTTATTACCATCCCGTTCCTAATAAGTTCTAGCATCCTTTTTGCTTTTTTTCGGCCGCCACCACACACTGGGCAGATATCAGCATACTGTCCACAATAACACCTAGATTTTTTTCTTGGGTGCCAACTCCCCAGGTGGACCCTAGCATCAGGTAACTATGGATTTGGATTATTCTTTCTAATGTGCATCACTTTGCATTTGTCCACATTAGATTTTATCTGCCATTTGGATGCCCAGCATTCCAATTTCCTAAGGTCTTCCTGCAATTTTTCACAGTCTGCATGTGTTTTAACAACTTTGAATAGTTTTGTGTCAACTGCAAATTTAATCACCTCAATTGTTGTTCTGATTTCCAGATCACTTATAAATAGTACCGGTCCCAGTACAGATCCCTCCAGCACTCCACTATTCATCCTCCTCCATTGAGAAAAATTGCCATTTAACCCTACCCTGGCCACTGTTGGAAACAGAATGTTGGGTTCGATGGACCTTTGGTCTTTCCCAATATGGCAATACTTATGTACTTAGTTTGTTTGCATCCCTAATTTCCTTTAACATTTCTGCATCCGTCTGTTCATCCTGGCCAAGCGGACGGTAGTACACTTCTATCACAGTGCTCTGATTGTATGGGCAAAATACTGGAGGTCATTTAAATGAAGAATGTATATTGTCCAGTACGATCATTGGTCATACTGTGTTGTTGGGTGAAGGGTTTACGTTTCATCACTGGGGTAGGCCTTTTTGAAAAGGGTGGTTTTTAGTGATTTCCTGAAGTTTAGGTGGTCATGGATTGTTTTTACAGCTTTAGGGAGCCCGTTCCATAGTTGTGTGCTTATGTAGGAGAAGCCGGATGCTTAAGTTGTTGTGTATTTAAGTCCTTTGCAGTTTGTAGATTTCATCAAGGAATTTTACCTCCCTAGCGTGCCCCGATGTTACATTTACCCAATCAATATCGGGGTAATTGAAATCACCCATTATTATTGTGTTGCCTAGTTTGTTTGCATCCCTAATTTCCTTTAACATTTCTGCATCCATCTGTTCATCCTGGCCAGGCGGACGGTAGTACACTCCTATCACAGTGCTACGATTGTATGTGCAAAATACCAGAGGTCATTTAAATGAGCTCTACGGTATTCCTTGCAGCAGACCCCCCTCTGATCATCTGCACTGGGTAAATGCAGGTGCTAGTGACTTCTAGCACCCACATTTACTTTTGATCATCAGGTCCTAAGTGCAGGAGTGTTGGACGATTTTTTAGGTTCCTGCGAGGCAAGCTCAAGTGTTGCTGGTAGCGTGTCTGTTTGTAGTACCCCAAGCCCGTTTATGAGGATTCCACAGTGGGAGCTAAAGCTAAGAATTATTTCTTTGTATGTCCACACCTTTTCTAGAGATGATCCAGAGCTCCTCTGCAATACAATAGCCAGACTGTTAGTCCTAATATTAAACAAACGTCTTGACTGTGTTCAGGGAGACAGAGTTTCCGTTGGGTTTAGCACCCGCAGTATTTTTGAAAACTTGGCTCCTAGGCATATTTTCAAAGCACTTAGCCTTCCAAAGTTCCATAGGTTTCTATAGAACTTTGGAAGGCTAAGTGCTTTGAAAATATGCCTCAGTGTACAGCTCTGCTCGTCAACCTGTGCACATTCCCAGTGCAGGGTTACGGCACAAAGTTGCCTTTGCAGTCTGCACCATAGCCGCTGTTCTCTCTTTCATCTTTACTACCGTTGTATAACAGACAATCCACTTCGACTTTACTTTCTTTGCTCCAGACCATTAGACGCCGCATACTCAACACATTCGGTGTGGGATATCAATGCTTCAACCCCAAATCGTTTCAATATTTCAGCTCTGATTCCTGGGGCGTCACCTACAGCTCTAGCCCGCTAACAGCCTAATGCACTAAAGGCCACTCCACTGACTCCATCCCATACATGCCATTTACATTAATCTCTAAGAGGCTCGGTTACAACGCCCCCCGAGAAACACACACACATCCCATTTCCTCCCCCCCAAAAAGCTCCGATACGTGCAAAAAAGGCAAATGAAAAAATAATTGTGTACGTACGCTGAGACAGTTGTGCCACTCAGAACCTGGGCAGTCATGACTTGCTTCAGCCTGCTACCACCTGCACCTACTTTAGCCACGAACGCACCGATCTTGCAGTCCCAGCAGCAACCAGCAACCTTACCCTCGTGGACGGCGGTTCACAGCTACGCAAACCGCGTTGCGCCGTACGTCGCGTTCCGCGCTTGAGAGTGGGCAGGGCAGAGACGTCGGCTCCTCCTTCCAGTTTCCGGGGCGGTTCTGACGTGAGAGTGGAAGAGCCAATCCAAGGCTTTCCCTGGGGAGGGGGCGGGGGCATATTCTCCTGCTTTCGAGTTGCTTGCTTTCTCTTGCTTAAAGTCTAAGATTCGCTGCGGCTTGCACTGCAGCAAAGCGGAAGTTATGTGTATGAGTTTGTTTGGCGTAATTTATGGATGCAAGCAACCTACCTGAGTCCATGTGGGTGACCTTCGGCCTTTCCTATTCTAGAAGGACGTCCAGACGAAGAGGAACCAGTGTTGTTTTGAAGGGTGATGGTCAATAACTAACCGCCGTGAAATGTAACACAAGTCAAGTGTGACAGTGAAGAGAGATCCCAGATGTTCATATTACTAACACAAGAAATAATAATGTTGCAGATACAAGAAACTGGATTTTGACATTGCAATTTGCATACGAGTTTTCAAATTAATACATAGGATGGTTAGAACAGGGAGAGAAAAAATATATCCATAAAAGTGATAAAACAACGTGATGCCTCCACATTGAGCCTGCTAATATGTGGGAAAATGCGGGATACAAATGTTACAAATAAATAAAATGCCTCCTAAACGTATAGAAGCCATAGATCTGAGTGGAGGAGTTGGCTAATCATTAGTGCAATGGCCTAAAAGAACCAGGAGAACTAGGTTCAGTTCTGACAGCAGCTCCTTGTGAATCAAGACAAGTCACTTAACCCTCCATTGCCCCAGATATAAACTACCTACCTGTATAGAATAAGAACATAAGAGTAGCCATACTGGGTCAGACCAATTGTCATTCTAGCCCAGTATACTGTTTTCAACAGTGGCCAATCCAGGTGACAACTACCTGGCAAAATCCCAAATCGTGGCAACATTCCATGCTACAAATCCCAGGGCAAGCAGCTGTTTCCGCATGTCTGTCTCAATAACAGACTATGGACTTTTCCTCCAGGAACTTGTCCAAACCATTTTTAAACCTAGCTACACTAACTGCTTTTATAGCAATGAGTTCCAGAGCTTAACTATTCGTTCAGTGAAAGATTATTTTCTCCTATTTGTCTTAAAAGTATTTCCATGTAACTTCCTTGAATGTCCCCTAGTCTTTGTACTTTTGGAACAAGTAACAAATCAATTTACTTCTATTCATTCTACACCACTCAGGATTTTGTAGACCTCATTCATATCACCCTTTATCCGTCTTTTCCAAGCTGAAGAGCCTTAATCTCTTTAGCTTTTCCTCATACAAGAGGAGTTCCATCCCCTTTATCATTTTAGTCGCTCTGCTTTGAACCTTTTCTAATTCTGCTATATCTTTTTTGAGATACAGCGACCAGAACTGAACACAATACTCAAGGCGAGGTCGCAACATGGAGTGAAACAGAGGCATTATCGGTCTTATTCACTGTCCCTTTCCTAATAATTCCTAGCATCCTCTTTGCTTTTTTGGCTGCCACCGCACACTGAGCAGATTTCGGTGTATTATCTACAATGACACCTAGATCTTTTTCTTGAGTGCTTACCCCCAAGGTGGACCCTAGCATCAGATAGCTATGATTCGAACTATTCTTTCCAATGTGCATCACCTTGCATTTGTTCACATTAAATTTCATCTGCCATTTGGATGCCCAGTCTTCCAATTTCCTAAGGTCTTCCTGTAATACTTCACTGTCTGCTCGTGTTTTAACAATCTTGAATAGTTTTATGTCATCTACAAATTTAATCTCCTCACTACAGATCCTTGTGGCATTCCACTGTTCACCCTCCTCCATTGAGAGAAATGGCCATTTAACCATACCCTCTGTTTTCTGTCCAATAACCAATTCCTAATCCACACCAGAACTTTGCTTCCTATTGCATGACTGTTTAACTTTCTCAGGAGTTTCTAATGAGGAACTTTATTAAAAGCTTTCTGAAAACTAGATACACTACATCAACCGGCTCACCTTTATTCACGCCTTTAAAGAAATAAAGCAAATTGGTGAGGCAACACTTCCCTTGGCTGAATCCATGCTGACTCTGTCCCATTAAACCATGTTTCTCTATGTGTTCCATAAATATATTCTTTATAATAGTTTCCACTATTTTGCCCAGCACTGACATCAGGCTTACCAGTCTGTAATTTCCCGAATCACCCCTAAACCCTTTTTAAAAATTGGCATCACATTGGCCACCCTTCAATCTTCAGGTACTATGGATAATTTTAATGACAGTTTACATATTACTAACAGCAGATCAGCAATTTCATGCTTGAGTTCTTTGAGTACTCTTGGATGTATGCCATCCGGTCCAGGTGATTTACTACTCTTTAATTTGTCAGTTTGGTTCAGTACATCTTCCAGGTTCACCAATACCTAAGGATTCAAAGAAAAAAACAAGTGACATAACCAACTACCGCCTGGTAGCATCTATCCCTCTGGCAATCAAACTAATGGAAAGTATGTTAACCAAGCAGCTTACCGACTACTTAAACAAATTCTCAATACTACACGAATCACAATCAGGATTTCGATCCGACCATAGCACCAAAACTGTACTAATCACTCTTCTAACGAAATTCAAACAAGCAATTGCAACTGTGTACTTCTCCTACAATTTGACATGTCCAGCGCGTTCGACATGGTAAGCCTAGAATACTTTGGGATTGGAGGATACTTACTTAGTTGGTTCAAAGGCTTCCTAACCACAAGAACATACCAAGTGATATCAAATTCGAATACATCAGCACCATGGAAACCAGAATGTGGCGTACCCCAAGGATCACCACTTTCACCGACCCTTTTCAACCTAATGATGACACCTCTGGCCAAATCCCTATCCAACCAAGGCCTTAATCCCTACATCTACACAGATGTCACAATCTACATCCCGTTCAAACATGATCTAACAGAAATCACAAATGAAATCAATCACAGCCTCCAAATCATGAACTCATGGGCGGATGCGTTTCAATTAAAACAACACAGAAAAAACACAATGTCTCATCCTCTCATTACAACACAACACGAGCAAACCCGCCACTATAAACACCCCAAACTATACCCTTCCGGTTTCAGATAGCCTGAAAATACTTGGAGTTACAATTGACCGAAATCTCACACTAGAAAGTCATGCGAAAAATACAACAAAGAAAATGTTTCATTCAATGTGGAAAGACAAAAGAGTAAAACCTTTCTTCCCAGGGGAAATATTTCGTAGCCTGGAACAATCAATGGAGCTAAGTCACCTAGATTACTGCAATGCAATCTATGCCAGATGCAAAGAACAAATTATTAAGAAACTCCAAACTGCCCAAAACACAGCTGCCAGACTCATATTCGGAAAAACAAAATATGAAAGCGCCAAACCCCTAAGAGAAAAACTACACTGGCTCCCACTTAACGTATTACGTTCAAAATCTGCACTCTGGTTCATAAAATCATTTACGGTGAGGCCCTGGTCTATATGTCAGACCTCATAGACTTACCACCCAGGAACAGTAAAAGATCAGCATTCACATTCCTGAACCTCCACTACCCCAGCTGCAAAGGACTAAAATATAAATTAACATATGCATCCAGCTTCTCCTACATAAGCACGCAGCTATGGAATGCATTACCACTCGCCGTGAAAACAATGCGTGACCTAACTAACTTTAGGAGATCACTGAAGACCAACCTGTCAATAAGGCATACCACAATGATCCATCCTAAATACCAGACAATGAAACTCAAACCAGAACTGGATAAAACCCAACTGTCTATCCTTGATTACCAAGGTTTACTCTACCACGAATTAACTTTAACACAATACCACTTTACCTCTCATTCCGAATATGAACTCTTTATACTTGACTGCGTAATCTACTCTGTCAATCATGTACTTTAATGCAATACCACTCTGTATCTCTCACTCCGGAAATGGTGATTGCCATGACGGAACATTGTAAGCCACATTGAGCCTGTAAATAGGTGGGAAAATGTGGGATGCAAATGCAATAAATAAATACAAATTTCAGTTCCTCCACATCATCACCTTTTGATTGTAACCACAGTAAAGTGGTATATTAAATCCCATCCCCTTTTCCTATAGCCAGGGCTCCACACTTAACTGACTCAGGTTTGTAACTACCAGCTGACCAAAAGTTAAAGCTTCTTTTCCCTCTCAGCCTTCTCTCTTCCTCCCCTCTCCCTTGGCAGTCATACTGCTCGGCACTGATGCTCCATAATCCTCCCATCAACCACCAGCCTGCCCTTAATCTTCTTCCCCTCCTCCTTTGGTTTTGTTCTTCTCAAGGGAATAGCGCCATTTTATTGCCCTTTTGGTCCAGGGTATCCCAATCTTGTAAATCATTAAGATTACAATAGTAATCAAGTTAAAGAATTCTGTTTAAATAAATTAATAAATCCCTTGGTGCTGGAGAGGGCAGGTCCCACCAAACTGGTCCGCATAGGGCCATGCAAACGTAAATACAGTTATTTCTATATGGGTCTTTGATCAAGATTGAGTTTCATAGTAAGTTTGGGCAGGGTAGCTACGCAGCTGCAAAGTATCAAGCTTAGTGAAATGTATCTATTTACTTTTGACAAGCGAACAAATAGTGGATCCAAAAAAAACTCCTCACAATGAGTGTCTTCCTGAACAAGGTCTTTATTCAAATCTGCACAAATGACCCGACACTTGACGTGTTTCGGCCACAAAGGCCTGCTTCAGGGGTCTAATATTGGTTGATGCAAAGAATACCTTGTTAATCAGTTGAAACAAAAGCCCATAAACTGCTGAATGGGATAACGTGAGCGACGAAACGCTAAAATGCTCTGTCAGCGCATGACAGAGCATTTCAGCGTTTCGTCACTTACGTTATCCCATTCAGCAGTTTATGGGCTTTTGTTTCAACTGATTAACAAGGTATTCTTTGCATCAACCAATATTAGACCCCTGACGCAGGCCTTTGTGGCCGAAACACGTCACGTGTCGGGTCATTTGTGCAGATTTGAATAAAGACCTTGTTCAGGAAGACACTCATTGTGAGGAGTTTTTTTTGGATCCACTGTTTGTTCGTTTGTCTTGGTTCTCCTGTGGAGAGATCACCTTCTGTTGGTGTTTGCTCTATTTACTTTTGTACAGTTTTTATTCCTCCTTTCCAAGGAGACTTGCTCAAGGTTGAGAACAATAACAAGCAATTATAACACGAGTATTTGTAACAGAGTAGACTCCCCAGAGAGAGTGAAGAACATAAGGAGTGACCTACAAAAGATTTAATGCAAACGTGCAAAGTAATGGACTTGGGGTGTAGAAACCCCAAATAGTTATATATGGTAGGGGCAAGAGGCTGATGTGTATGGACCAGGTGAGAGACTTCAGGATTATGAATTAGTGTGACAAGGCAGTGGCCAAGTTAGAGAAGCAGTAAAACAGAAGAACAGTCCTCCCAAACAGCGTAAATAGCAAACAAACACAGCGAAGATGACAATGACTCAGTCAGTGACGGTGTTGTAAACACTTTAATTCAAAACAAGGCACGACTTGACACGGGCCTGTGCTTCGGCCACCTGGCCTGCATCAGAAGTCCGATGTCACTGATGATGCTGTACTTTGATTCCTATAGAAACATGACGGCAGATAATATATCAAAATACTGGCTGATCGATAAACATTGGGGAGAGTGCTACATCCACTCTCACTTCCAAAATCTTTCCGGTAGTCTCCAATTCAACGCTGTAACGCCAATAGGAATACAGGCTGTGCATGTGACATCAAAATGAAATTAAAGTATAGTTCTTGAGGAGAAAAGGGAAGAAGAGGACAATGACATTCTGGAGACAAGGGTGGGAGAAGAGCTGCACTGGATTGTTCAGTTACACTGTTTCTGCTACCATATGAGTTAAAGACTTAGGTAATTTTATAAGTGATTTGAGCATATGGAACAGCATTTTGCACACTCAAGTTCTCTCTCTTCATTAGTTATATATTGGTTATACCAAACATATCATCAAAACTTGAATTCTTAAGAACATGAGTATTGTCATATTGGGACAGACCAAAGATCCATCAAGCCCAGCATCCTGTTTCCAACTGTGGCCAATCCAGATTACAAGTACCTGGCAAGATCCCAAAACAGTACAATACATTTTATGCTGCTTATCCTAGAAATAAGCAGTGGATTTTCCCCAAGTCTATCTTAATAATGGCTTATGGACTTTTCTTTTAGGAAGCTATCCAAACCTTTTTTAAACCCCACTAAGCTAACTGCTTTTACTACATTCTCTGACAACAACTTCCAGAGTTTAATTACAGGAGGACTGAACTAGGCCCTGTTGTACCTTCCAGAGTTTACCTGTTAATGCTGTGGCAGAAAATTCAAGTTTTAAAACTATGGGGAAAAGGGTATGGAGACTAGTTAATAAAGTTTGCTTTTTTTTAATTCTAACTGTTTATCAATAACCTACAATTCCTCATTTAAACCCAATCTTTAAGTTACCAAGAACAGAGCAAAATAATGTCACTTACCCAGAGAAATGTCCTCTTCTCTCAGAACATATGAGCCGCATTTGGAATGAGGTCTCAGATGCCCCATTGTTTCAGCATTGGCTTGCATATCCCCATATACTTCCAGATCTTAAATTTGTTATTTTGGAATTGCTTTCTTGTCCATGGAGAGGTGACATCGTCTGACAACTGTGGCAGAAAGAGCAATGGTTGATCTATACATGGAGGACTGTGGAACCATTGGGTCTGAATAAAGAGGTCAAGTGGCAGGCCTTTCTTTATTTATGTAATTTATTTTATTTATTTATATATTAGGATTTATTAATTGCCTTTATGAAGAGATTCACCCAAGGTGGTAATTTATATGGTGACCAATCAATTTGTAGTTTCTGTGATTTCAGTAGTGTCTTTGGTGAGTGTTTTGCTGAGCAATCCGCTGTAAGATTTTTTGATGTATTGGTCGTTATGTTTTTATTCATTATTTAAAGACTTGGTTGTTTGGAGCGCATTGAAATTAATGCAGAAATGTTTTCTGGAAGAGTCGCCCGTTTTCACCATAACATATTTTCATTGCTTTAACTCATCTGTTTTTCTTTTCTTTTTTTTTTTGTAATAATTTTTATTGACAAGAGAAATGCACAGAATACAATATGTAGCTGCCTCAAAAGAGATCATCTGTTTTTCTGATGACGCTTTTTCAAAATGTGGTCCATGTTGGGGACTGTGGATTGCCTTTTGAAATATGTCAATATTTGAATCTGGCTGGTGCTCACATTGACTTTAAGATAAGAGGTTAAATTTTTTGTTGATATAAAAATTTCTTGCAACCTTTTGTGATTTCATTTTTCAAATTCACTTTTTCACAAGTTTGGATACTTTAGAAAATATTTGTGTGCAATGATTAGTTTCCAAAAAAAAGAAAGCAACTTATTTATTTAATTTATTACTCGATATCATTTGGTATACTGCCCTTCATTGTAAGTATTACAGCAGATTGGTTCACAACAACCATGGCATGCAAATCATAACAGCAAGCAGTCAGAACAATTAACTATAAAAAAATGCACCCACACAAAAACATGAGGAACGATAGTGAATTAACATCAAATAACTAGAAAACAGGAGAGCTAAACAGAAGGCAAGCCAACCTCAGCTTGCTCGATTTGCTGAAAAGGCCTTTTTTGAATAACTCAGCCTTCAATCCTGCCTTAAAATTGCTAACAGAATGTTCCAAAGGTAGATAAGAAGGCAGAGCATTCCAGAGAGTAGGAACTAACTAGGAAATCAAAAACTCCCTTTACAGCTTGAATCACAAAGTCGAGAGTATTGGAATGACTAATAAACAGGCTATATTATAAATAAATGAAAACTTTCTAATCACTATCTGTACTCAGGAAAAAATGAATCAGTTAAATTGTGTGGCCTAGAACTCTAATTTAAAAAATACTGATCCCCCCCCCTGACCCTGCATAGTGGTGTAAATTGTAAACATGTATTCTGCACCACAGAAATCCTTCTTGCCCAACAATAGATGCAGAGTACAACTAGGACATTTCCTCTTTGAAACTACTATAGAAAAAAAAAATGGCTGATTCTGGTTTCATCTCAGTTACAGCAACGTAAACCCCCTCTAATACCAAGGCATGCTATGATGTAATACAAAATCCTACAAAAGACACTCAGGACCAGAACTTGCACAACAAGGAACCTACTCAGAAAAGGGCAGCACCATAAATATTGCAATAGGGTCTAGAAAATCTAATTAAAAAACTAGGTTCTAGAATATTTAATGAAAAAAAAAACCTGAACAAGACAGATTATTTCAGATCCTTAAATAGAAACTCTGTGCTAACAGTATTCCTGGCCTCCGTCACACATGCTGAGGATAGGACCTCACCAAGTACAGAATACATTAACATATAATAAAAATAGAAATATGTAGATAAAAATTGAACTGAAAACCTAAGAAGCCACACTCTGCGTGCAGTACAACACCAGAGAAATAGAGATAGCAGAAGTAAATTCCAAGTAACATTGAAAATAAAATTATTTTTTCTCTTTGTTGACTGTCTTCTTCAGTTTTCCAATCTTATCACTCCTAGTTATTGGTCTCTGCTTTCTTCTGTCTTCTCTAACTCTACCCAGGATCTCTGACCATTTGCCTTTTTTTCTCCTCCTGTTTTCACTTCCTCCCCTACATCTGTTTCTGACATTGATGTTTCACTTTCAGCTTTGTTCCATTTATTTTTCTGCTTCTCTGTTCCACTCCAATTTCACCCTTTCTTCTCACCATTCAGTCCTTAATATCTTATTATTTATTTGCATCTATCTACAGTCTTCCATCTCTTTCACCTCAGCCCTCTCTCCGTCTCCTTCTCCAGTCCTTCACTAACTGCCCTCTCTCTTCATTTCCCCCATGCCCTTTGTCTACCATCTTCCCGTCTCTTCCTTTTCCTCTGCTCTGTGTCCAGTAAAATTTTAAGGTGCACTAATAGGCAGTCAATCTCCTCCTGCCCTCTAATGAATCATCTTTTTCACTCACAGTTCTTTGGACAAGAAAGTGTTTAACTGTAGGGCTGCTATCTTATGAATTTTAGAATAAAGTTTTTCATTGTTGGAATTCTTTTTGTTTTATATTGAGCAAAAGAAAGTGGAACATTCTGATTTATCCAGCATGGACTGGATTCTATAAATGGCACCCAAATTTGCGAGCCATTTATCAAATAGCGCTTAGCACCTGGATCCGTGCCTAATATTCAGAGAAGCCATCATTGAAGGAACTGTTAGCTCACTACTGAGGAGGGGGATGACTCAAAAGTACTGAGGTGATTTCATAAAAGAGGAGTTCTTATTTCTAAGGCATTGGTGGTGTTTTCCATTGAGGAGCCTTCTGCTTTGGTGTCAGGCATTCCATCTTCGTCAATCATGAGTAGGCTTATTTATTTATGTATTTATTTTATTGTATTTGTATCCCACATTTTCCCACCTCTTTGCAGGCTCAATGTGGCTTACAATACATTATGAATAGTGGAAATATATAATAAAATAGACATTTAGTATTATGGAAGGATCTTGGGTAACATGATAATGAAAAAGCATGACATGAGTATAACAAGCAAATATTAAAGACAATACTGGATATATGTGGGGGAGTTCACATTTGTTGATCTTTGTGGTATGCCTTGTTAAAGAGATGGGTCTTCAGTAGTTTGCAGAAGTTGGTTAAGCCTTCTCAAGGCATCCAGACATTTAGGACCTGATTACAGCAGAATGGGTCTCAACCGGATGCGGGACTGAGAGTGATAAGAATCATGGCTCCCCTCTAGCCATTCTGGAGGAGAAAATTGCAGCTTCCTATGGTGGACTCCCTTGTTACGGTGATGACTAAGAAGACCACCTTGCTGTTGGAAGGGGGCATAGCCCTAAATGACCTACAGGATAGGAAGCTAGAAGGGTCACTGAAACAAGCCTTTGAAGCCTATTTGGGCCTTCAAGTGACAGTGTGCTGTTCATTCGTGGCTAGAGCATGCCTGAAGTGGCATCAGCAGTCTGCAACAAGACGGAGTTGACCTACTTGGTGGATGCTATTTATGACATGTTATGGATAACAGCACATTGGCAACTCTGGTTGCAGCATTGGGCAGTGAATGCAGCATCAAAGTCACATCTAGTTAAATTGCCCTTTCGGGGCAAGTGGTTATTTGAAGACGATCTCAGTAACTTGGTGAAAGGACTGGGGGAAACTAAGCCACAGTGATTGCCCGAGGATAAGCTGAAAACCACTGTTCATTCATCTTCAGGGGGCTCTCAATCTCGGTTTAAAGACAGCAGATAGTACTGGCCTGGTTGTCAGCAATATGTTCAGAAGTGCTGCTTCAAGTACATCAGTTTTCCTTTCATGCAGACAGGAAGTTCTGCTTTCAGTCAGCTAGAAAGTCCAATGCCTCTAAAGCTTCATAATGATGCGAGGCTGGTCCACTCTTCTCTTCCTCCGGTGGGAAGATGCCTTCAGGAGTTTCGGGAGGAGTAGGCCAAAATCACATCAGACCAGTGGGTTCTGGATATTCTCACAGAAGGTTACAAGTTAGAGGTCTTTCCAGTTGCTCCTCTCTTCTTGCAGTCTGCTTGTCAAAAGGGAACCAAGATGATCGAGGTTCAGACCGCTGTAGATTCCTTGCTGATGTACCAGACCATTGTTCCAGTTCCCCAGGCCGAACAGGGACATGGCAGATACTCCATCTACTTCATTGTCCCAAAGAAGAAAGGCACCTTTTGTTAGGTCTTAGATCTCAAAGGTCTAAATTGCAGCTTCCATGGAAACACTAAGAGCAGTCATAGCCTCAGTTCAAGCAGGAGAATTTCTCACCACCCTCGATCTCAAGGAGGTGTACTTACATATACCCATATGGCTGCTGCATCAGAGGTTTTTACATTTTGCAGTACTGGGTCTTCACTTCCAGTTTAGGGTTTTTGCCCTTCAGTCTCGCCATGGCACCTAGAATATTTACTAAGGTTGTGATGATGGTGGCAACCTTCCTTCGGCAGCAGGGAATCAGAGTTCACCCGTATCATGAAGATGGGCTAATTTGTGCATCATCCTATTTGGACAGCATGGTGGTGACAGAGTAAGTTGTCTGTCTTCTGAAGTTGTTAGGTTGGGTGATCAATTTTGAGAAGAGCAGACTAACTCCATCGCAGATGCTGGATTATCTGGGCGTTCTATTCGACATAGCAAGGGAGAGGATCTTCCTCACAGAACGCAGGAGGTCAAAGCTGATTCAACAGATTTATCTTCTCCTCAGTCAAGGCAGGCCCAGGGTCTGGGACTACATCCAAGTTCTGGGGTCAATGACAGCAGCAATGGAAGTGATGCCATGGAGAAGGGTTCATATGTGGCCGTTACAAGAGTCTCTTCATAGCTGCTGGTCTTCAATGTCACAGAAGTACAACCTTCATCTTCCTTGGATGCTGGTTGCCAGATGGAGTATGCAGTGGTGGTTGTTGCCCAGGAATTTGACCATCGGAGCTCCCTTTCCGATAACACAATAGAAGGCAGTGACAACCGATACCAGCAAGTCAGGATGGGGAGCTCATTACAAGTTCCATCTGGCAAAGGGCACCTGGATGGAACAGGAGTCTCAGTGGTCGATAAATCGCTTGGAGCTCAGGGCAGTGTAGAATGCCTAACATGACTTCACTCCCTTTCTGGCAGGGGTCCCGGTCTGAGATTTCTCCAACAATGCGACTGTAGGGGTTTATATCAACAAGCAAGGAGAGACCTGCTGCCATCCAATGGTGGTGGAGGCAGCCTCCCTCATGAGTTGGGCGGAGAAAAATCTCTGCTTCTCGGCAGCTCATATTACTGGGTCCTTGAATGTGGAGGAGAACTTTCTCAACAGGCACTCCTGGGAACTATCCAGTCAGGATTTTCAACTGATAGTGGACCGATAAGGTTCTCTGCTTCTGGATTTGATGGTGATGACAAGGAATGCCAAAGTGCCCAAGTTCTTCAACTGTTGGAAAGAACCGACCTCGTTGGGGATTGATGCCCTACTGCAGCCCTGGCCAGAGACATATCTACTGTATGTCTTCCCTGCTTGGTCCATGGTAGGCTATGTGTTGGAAAGGATTACATTGTACTGGGGTCGAATAATTCTCATAGCCCTGGTTTGGCCAAAGAGGTCGTGGTACGCGGATCTGATTCAACTGCTGGACGGGGATCCTCTCCATCTTCAGCGGCCTGATCATTTTCTTTCCATTAGTCCTATTCCAGAGGCCCGCTCAAGGTTTCTGAGATGTTTTCTCAATGCAAAGTAATGGGTCAAATAACAACTGTCACCTTGCATGGTGTTTCCTGCATATCGCTTGCTCTCTACAAGTTGTCTAGAGATGAGAGAAGTTCACACGTTTGCTCATCTGGTTAGTGTTAGGTAAGCAAGTTGTTTGAGGGGCCCTTTTACAAAGGCGCGCTGAAAAATGGCCTTTGGTAATGTAGACATGTGTTTTCGGCGTGTGCAGAATCATTTTTCAGTACACCTGTAAAAAATGCCTTTTTAAATTTTTTGCCGAAAATGGATGTGTGGCAAAATGAAAATTGGCGCGTGTCCATTTTGGGTCTGAGACCTTACTGCCAGCCATTGACCTAGTGGTAAAGTCTTTTCCGGTAACCGGGCGATAATAACCTACGCGTGTCAAATACAGACGTCTGAGAATAAAAATTATTTTTCGGACACGCGTATCGGATGTGCGCCAATAATGATATTACCGCAAGAGCCACACAGTAGCTGGGCGGTAACTCCATTTTGGCACATGTTGGGTACGTGTAGATGCTTACGTGGATTAGTAAAAGGGCCCATAAGGTTGTTGTGTTTATTCTGAGCTTTTCCTTACTGCTTGTGTATGTAAATACTGAGGAGCTGGATGCCAAGAGAGATATGTCTTGGCTCAGTTCTCAGTTCTCTATCTCCACCTGTTTGTTGATGTACATAACTATCCCACAGGTTCTGGATTAGTGGAAGGACTAATGGAAACAAAATCATCAGGTAAGACCTAATTTCTCTTTGTTGCCAATTAGCATCAATAATTAATTATTAGTGCCCAGTTATAGCCAATTAACAGCTCACTTGTCAATTAAGTTGCATGTGTAATTATGAAATACACCCGATGCGCGCCAAATTTTAGCGCACAATTTTGGGTGCCATATATAGCATCTGGGGACATATATGTAGATTACTTTATGTAGTTCAGTGCTATGTGAGCCATGACTATAGATAATATTGTACTACTCATGTGTTCAAGTAACTTTTTTTTTTTTGGCTCAGATTCAGTTTTGAGAATACTCCAACAGGCTAGAGAGGAACGTGACTGAAAAGGAATACAACACATGCCAAGTACTTAGAGATATGTAACTACAACAGTTCAGAAGTGAATGCAGTGTTTTCATGGTTTCTTTAGAAACAGGACACGCCCTCTCCATTCCTAACCATTAAGTGGCAAAGGATAGTTAAGAATGTGCCTCCAAGAAACTTGACTACCAGGAAGGGGATCACAGTATTTTCAGAAGTCATCCTTGCCTTGGAGTGAGTTCATTGTCCAGTTCTGATGGAAAGTTAATTCAGTGTGGCATAGTAGGAGAACATACAGCAGCTGGCATTCAACTGCTTCAGTCCATCGCACTTCAACTATGTCAAATCCATTCAGTTTCTTAAACCTCTCTAATTCAGGGAGCCTTTCAGATACAGACAGAAATCACAGAATCCATGAGGATCCTCCATTGTTCAACAGGTCCCAGAATACTTTCACACCATCATACCAAAGCATTTTAGAGGTAAGCAAAAGGAATGCACCAGTTGATCTCCAAGTACCAGTACTAGTAAAATATAGTCATTCTCAGTATTAGATTCAAATGAAGCTGGTAAAAGTGTTTGCTATTTAAAAAAAAAACATTTTGTATTGTATTTAATGTTTGGGAAAGATGGCATTGGAAATCGAAGTCCTCCGATTACCAATAGAGCGGATTCAGCCTAGGCAATAGTAACATAGGCTTCCCATGGTGCCCTACTGATCTACTTCAGCCTTCCCTTGTGGACCTGTCCCTATGGATGAGTGGAAATTCAGTCTTTCTTACAGTCCTTTCTTTGGTGCTTCTGCTGAGACTGGCACTAACATGATACCCAAATCTGATGAGCATCTGTTCACTGGGAATTGAACAGAGACCCTCATTTAATCAAGTTACCATTCAAGGATATCCAGTATCTAATCCACTAATAGTATGAACCAGCAGCAGAACACATATCATTAAATTCGATAATGGAACAATGCTAAACTGTGGTAAAATATTTTCATTTTACTGCATCTTAATTTACTACAGGCATAACTAACTTGCGGTATTACAGGTAGCCTAGAAAGCAGAAGTGACTGGGGATCACTCCCATCACCCATCGGTAGACACCAGGGGTTACAGATGTAGGTCCAGGTGGTGCATACGGGGGAGTAGGGAGTTTGGGGAGTGCCTTCAGGATGTGGGGGTTCTTTGTTGGGAAGTCAGTGATTTTGGAGGGGTGGGGAAACCTTCAGGTGGAGATAGTTAGAGAGAGTGGAAACTTATTTTATGTACCAGTCCCTTTAAGATGGCTTCCAGGCTGCATGTTAGTGGCTTGATGCTCCTGAAGAGGAACACTTGTGTTTTTTGGAGAAGCTGATCCCTCATCTGACTGTGCTTTACCAACCACACTGCCGAAGATTGCATCATTTTGCGCCTACACACAGTATTTCATAGCGTGTTTAGCAACTTAGACTCCTGAGGCAGGCGCACTTAGCACCAAAATACGTCACTGTGTCGAGTTTACGAGTTTGACCGTTTTGGTTTCCCCCTGTTTTTTAGAAGTGTCATTTGTTTGTACTACTCCATTTGTTTCCTGCCTTTTTCCTCCACTTCGGTGGCACTCCTCGACTATCCATAAATAACACAGTATTGGAAGTTTAACACAAACTGCGTTATTCTATTTGCATAATAATAAAGTGATTTGCATGGTTTGCATCTCATTATGTGGTGTGCGTTGTGTTAAGCTAACAAATGTTATGGTAAAATAATGCACAATTCTGCCATTAGCCCCCAAATTCTTTAAATGGTGATTAAAGTTGGGTGTGCATTTGTGTGCCCATTTATAGAATAGGGTCAGTTATATGCATAACATAATTAGCTAATTGGAGATAAGTACCCATAAATTGGCTTTAACAAGCTCTAATTAGCAATTATGCACATAACTGACTTGCATCCTATTCTGTAAACTAAGGGGCCTGTTTACTAAGCTGCAGCAAAAGGGGGCCTGTGTTAGCATCAGCATGTGTTTTTGACGTGCAGAGGCCCCCTTTTACCGCAGCAAGTAAAAGGCTGTCTTTTTTTGAGGAAAAGAAATGGCCGTGCGGTAAGTGAAACACCGAGCGGCCATTTTGAAAGGGGGAGCCCTTACTGCCACCCACTGAGATGGCGGTAAGGGCTCCTGTGCTAACCTGGCACGCTGCCTGATTACTGCTGGTTAAGTTCCACCACTTCAAAAATAGATCGTATTTTTGTAGTGCCAGAAATGGCATGCACTAGGGGTGGAAACTACTGCCGGACTCCTGTGGTTGCCCGGCAGTAGTTCCGGATTGGCGCATGGTAAGCCCGCGGTGGGCTTTCTGCTGCTTAGTAAAAGGGCCTGGGAGCGCCTAACTTCTGTCATGTTCAACTCCAAATGGAGTGTGGCCAAGGGAGGTGGATGGGTGGGTCATGGGCGTTCCCAGGAGTTAGACGCAAAGTTATAGAATACCTCTGTTTCGGCACCTACATAAGTATTGCCACACTGGGACAGACCAAAGGTCCATCAAGCCCAGCATCCTGTTTCCCACAGTGGCCAATCCAGGTCACAAATACCTGGCAAGATCCTGAAAAAGTTCAATACATTTTATGCTGCTTATCACAGAAATAGCAATGGATTTTCCCCAAGTCAATTTAATAATGGTCTATGGACTTTTCCTTTAGGAAGCCGTCCAGACCTTTTTTAAACCCCGCTAAGCTAACCCGCCTTTACCATATTCTCTGGCAACGAATTCCAGAGTTTAATTACATGTTGAGTGAAGAAATATTTTCTCCACTTTGCTTTAAACTTACTACTTTGTAGCTTCATTGGGTGCCCCCTAGTCCTAGTATTTTTGGAAAGAGTAAACAAATGATTCACGTCTACCCGTTCCACGCCACTCATTATTTTATAGACCTCTTGTCATATCTCCACCTGACAGTAGTTAGGTGTGAGCATTTACACCTGCCTTTTGTAGGCATAAATGTTCATGCCTAAAGTTGGTTGTGAAAATTACTTAAGTTAGTATTCTATAAAAACAGTTCCACATAGAGTTTGCTTAGTGTATAGCATTCCTGCGCATAACTTTGGGTGCCATTTACTGAATCTACCCCTTAATGCGTACGTGGCAAATATGTGCTACTCCCTTAACTCATGTTAGTAATTAGCCTTCCAAATCCGACCTATAGACCATTTTTCCATCTCTGACCAGCTTTCTGCCCAAATGTAAGGTGGAAAATATCGCATATCATATGCCATTTTCAGAATTCAAGTTTGTGTATGTTTTTTTTCTGATATTTTTTGGCGCCTGAAATGGTTTTTATCCTGCCCATTGGTGTTTCATTAGGAGCTTCTAAATTATGATGCTTTCTCGGATCGAGAGGAACCAATGGCGTTGAGAGTTTTCTGACCAATGAATATGCTTTAGTTTTTAGCCAAGTATTAAAGTTGATAAATTGTTTCAAACAGTCCTTTTCAGGGCCACAGAATTAATAACAAAAAGAATAATTAATGAAAAAGTAAAAATAAATTTAACAGTGCTACTCTAACACTTGAAATTGTGATATACACAATACACTTAGAGGCTCATTTTCAAAGCACTTAGCCTCCCAAAGTTCCATAGAAACCTATGGAACTTAGCCTCCCAAAGTGCTTTGAAAATATGCCTCTTAGCATCATAATATACATGGCTCAAAAAATAGGACAGATGGCACTAAATACAAACTTTCGGTGCTAAGTACATGCAAAACTGAATTTGCAACATGAACTTAATACTGTATATGAATTTGGTTTCATTAATTCCGCTCACAGGACAAATCCCTCCTCTCAGTACCCTTCTCCACCACTGCCAACTCCAGGCTCCGCCCATTCTGCCTCGCCTCTCCCTATGCGTGGAATAAACTTCCTGAGCCCCTACGCCAAGCCCCCTCCCTACCCATCTTCAAATCCTTGCTCAAAGCCCACCTCTTCAATGTTGCTTTTGGCACCTAACCTTTATACCTTTCAGGAAATCTAGACTGCCCCAATATGATTGCCCCTACTTGACTGACTGTACATTTGTCCATTAGATTGTAAGCTCTTTGAGCAGGGACTGTCCTTCTATGTTAAATTGTACAGCGCTGCGTAACCCTAGTAGCGCTTTAGAAATGTTAAATAGTAGTAGTAGTAGTCATAGCAGAAAGAGAAATAAACGAAAACATGATTTTCTGAACAGGTGATGCAGGAAGTTTTCACACCAGTGTAGACACCTTTCTTCAAATGCTGGTTTTATTTTGTGATAAATGGGCAAACCACTTTAAATAGGAGATTCTAAAGAAACTCAGTTCTCATTTCTGGTTTGTAGTCACTGTGGGGATATAAAATCATTCCTTTCAGAAAGATTTTGAAATGTGCACATATCTTACTTGTGTAACCCGGGTCTCACCTGGTTCTAGCTCTGGACTCTGCTGCCCGTCTCATCTTCCGCCAGGGTCGCTTTACTCATACTACCCCTCTCCTCAAGACCCTTCACTGGCTCCCTATCCGTTTTCGCATCCTGTTCAAACTTCTTCTACTAACCTATAAATGTATTCACTCTGCTGCTCCCCAGTATCTCTCCACACTTGTCCTTCCCTACACCCCTTCCCGTGCACTCCGCTCCATGGATAAATCCTTCTTATCTGTTCCCTTCTCCACTACTGCCAACTCCAGACTTCGCGCCTTCTGTCTCGCTGCACCCTACGCCTGGAATAAACTTCCTGAGCCCCTACGTCTTGCCCCATCCTTGGCTACCTTTAAATCTAGACTGAAAGCCCACCTCTTTAACATTGCTTTTGACTCGTAACCACTTGTAACCACTCGCCTCCACCTACCCTCCTCTCTTCCTTCCCGTTCACATTAATTAATTTGATTTGCTTACTTTATTTATTTTTTGTCTATTAGATTGTAAGCTCTTTGAGCAGGGACTGTCTTTCTTCTATGTTTGTGCAGCGTTGCGTATGCCTTGTAGCGCTATAGAAATGCTAAATAGTAGTAGTAGTAGTAGACCCAGGCCACAAAAGAAGTTCACTATCTCTCTCACTTCAAATCTCACAGTCTTCGCTTTTACGCGGGCCACTCTTATCAGACACCTCAATTCCAGTCCAGTTGCAGTCAAGCTAGGAGTGGGTCAATGGTCCGGAATAGCGATTCAGGGGTTTGGGGGGACACTACCAGTTCTGGATTCCACTCAGCTCTTCAGTCCAGGAACCACACAGCATATAATAAATTCAACTTTTATTTGAACTTACACAGCAGTCAGATAGAAACATGAATTGATCTTCAACACAGTCAGTGGTATAACTCTCATATAAATTATCCTCTGCTTCTGTCATTTTGTGGGGAACACCTTTACCACTTTCTTTACAGGTATATGAGCAGGGATATATCAGGGCTATTTACATATAGACAAACGCTTCTGTCCATGCCTGTCCTGGGAGGCAGTGGTAAATCCCAATGCTGTTTCCTCCTCAATCAAATTATCTCCAGCTGGCTCAGACCCCTCATTGTCTGACCTTTTTTCAGCGGTGATCTCTCTCTCTTGATCCACCCTGGACCTGGGACTGAGCTCTCCCTGGCTCCAATCTCATTTCTCCCAGGCTGGGACCCTTCTCTGCCCACCCATAGCACTCTTAATCCTCCAGTTGCCACTTTGTGTAATAGCTCCCCTCCTTGTCAGCCAAATGTTATACTCCTTCCAACAGGACTCCCCTCTCTTCTCCAGATCTATTAGCAGGGGATTTTCAGGCAACCAAAAGACCACGTGTTCTCACATACAACTACTTTTATTAACTCCTAACTCCTCCCAGAGTCAGGGCCGCCAAGAGACTGAGCCAGGCCCGGGTCAGGGCTGCTGCTGCCGGGCCTGGGGCAGGGCTACTGCCGTCACTGCCCCCTGGATTGCCACCACAGCCCCCCCCCCGAGATTGTCGCTACTGCCGCCCCCTCCCCCTAGGATTGCCGCTGCCATCCTTGGGGCTGGCGGGGATCCCGAGGCCCCGCCAGCGGAAGACTCCAGCGCTGCTCTTCACTCCATGCCTGCCCTGCACCTGTGACTGCTTTTTTCTCTTGTCGTGTATGCTCAGTTTCAACCGAGCATGCGCCTGAGGGGAAAAGCAGCCGCTCGGCACGGCAGTAGAGGTGAATGAAGAGCAGCACTGGAGGGGGGCCCGGTGCCCGAGTTTTCTCTCTCCTGTACAAAAATATTAGAGTCAGAGGGGGCAAAAGAAAATGATTTTCATGTATCATTTATTTTAATTGTGAGCCTTCTAGAAACAGAAAAATATCTACTGTACCTAAAGCCACTTGCACACCTAAAGGCTATACTCCATAGTATAGGGCCCAAGGAGATGTAGTGCTGTTACTGAATAGAATAGATTATTGGCTGACAGACAGGATTGTGTCACCAATATGTTTCCACCAATGGGGGCGATGGGGACAGGAGCAAAGCCCACTCGCTCCTGCCCCTTCAGCAAATGGCTGCTGCGACCTCTCGTGGCTGCTTGTGGTACTTGTGAAGTTACAATGTCAACACAATACATAATACAACATTTTAATAGACAACTATGGATGTAACAAAGGTGGAACTTAGATAAGGTAGAGTAATAGACGTTAGAAAATAAAGGGATAAATTTAAAGAAAGTTGCACATGAGCTCAGAATATAATCTCAGCTAGGGCAGGAGTAGATAAACAGGCCCCAGTGCATGTGCAACCAGTGTTAGTCCTTTTTCTGTAGGAAGTTAGTTTCGTCTTCCATTAAAGGCTTGGGAGAAGAGTTAAGTAGTACTGTTTCTTTATCATGGACTATAGGATCTGGTCCTGTAAGTAGGTTTATCTGTTTCAAGACACAGGTCGTGTCCTGGTATTGGGCACAGTCACTGAGCGACTCACTGTATTTTCCGGTTTTGCACATACTTTTTTTTTCAGTGTTATTTTCTTGTTTAACAAAAGAGGGAGCTCTTGCAATACAAAAGTAAACAAAAAAATGAATATATAGAAATACTTGCCCTTGCTATGCATCCCAAAACAGAAAGACCTGTATTCTGAAATACAAGTATTTGCAGTATTTCAGGTTGAGATCATGCCCTTGCTCTTTAACAGTTAAGTCTGCTGGATTTTTCCAGTTGAAGAAAGAACATTTTCTTCCTATTGAACAGTGCAGTCATTAAAGAAAGTGAAATATCATCTTGTTATTAGTTTTCTTTTGCTTCCTAGAGTGATAATAAATAAAACAGGACAACATGGAGAAAACGTTTCTTTATGTTCTTCAGTTGAAGATTATTTATTAAAGGATATTTGTGCACCATCGGTCTTCTTGGCTTTTTGTCGCCTCCACAGTTTTGTGTGCCTTCAATTTGGGCATTCGTATGGGGGTAAATTCTCAAAAGGCCACTGAAATGTAGTCACTGGGATGATGCGCACTAAGTGTGAATTCAGTTACAGCAGTTGTGCGTGCAACTGCCTGTGAGGGGGTTTATAGAACACTGACCCTCACCCTTATGAAAAGTCCCTCTCTAACTAGCCTGAGCCTTAAGTACACTGGTCCCAGCCTGGGAGGAAGTGTGCTGGGAGAGGCGGAGCCCATACCTGGAAGTTTAAAAGACAGGGCCAGGCTGAAGTTAGAGAGGCCCTGGGAGGGAAGATTTGAATCCCCACTGTATGCCGCAGAAGCGCCTGTTCCATAATTGCGACCTGGCTGAGATAGGCCATTGCTACTACTGGACTGAATATTGCAAGTTTTGCTTTGAGGTCTGCCTTCAGGCAGACCTGGACCCCTGAGAGAAACCAAGAACTATAGGCTGTGTTTACGGTGTGGCAATCGTCACAAACTGTGTTAGGCCTGCTGCTAGAGGCTGTTTAATAACTGTGTTTCCTGAACCGTAGAAGTTTACCCATACTATGTTTCAGGCCATGTGAAGAAACAGGCCCAGCGATCCCTTCAAATAAATACTTAATTTTGTGTTCATCCCTTTTGTCCGGCTGCATTATTTCACTGGCCCACTCCCAACCCTCTCTCGGGGTGTCACACTGGTCTGCCCATGCCCCTTCCAGGCCCATGCCCCCTTGAAATACGTGCTCTGGAATTTGAGTGCTCAACTTATAGAACAGTGACTGAGGACAGTTTCGTGTGTAACTGCCAATTGGTGAAAATTACTACCAATTGTATCCTATTATTGCTCATTAACACCAATTTTCAGCTCATTATTAAATTGTAATTTGTGTGATTTTGTTTTTTATAATTTTTGAAATTTCATTTTCATCTTTTTCCCAACTCTTCTCCCCCCTTCCTGCTCTGTTCTCTTTTTGTTCCTACTGTTTGTTATGTCATTAGTCCTGTTTTGTTTCGGAGTGTATGATTACTCTTTCCTGTCAGATTATGAGTAATCAATAGAAATCAAACAAAATAAAACATGGAAAAGAAAATAAGATGATACCTTTTTTATTGGACATAACTTAATACATTTCTTGATTAGCTTTCGAAGGTTGCCCTTTTTCGTCAGATCGGAAATAAGCAAATGTGCTAGCTAACAGTATATATAAGTGAAGCATCCAAGCCTTTCATTGACAGTCTAACAGGGTGGGTGGGAGGTATGCATGGGGACATCAAAGCATTCAATTGATAGTCTAACAGGATGGGTGTGGGTAGTTGAGGGGAGGGTGATAAACAGAGAAATACAACTTTATGGTTTATAATGGGCTAGAAAACCCAGATCCTTGTTAAGTCCTGTCTGTTGGGTGTCAAAATAGTCAATCATTCTGACTTCAAAGGTCTTACGTTCCTGTGTTGTTTTAAAGTTACCTTTCAGGATTCTCACTGTGAAATCACTGGTACAGTGTCCTGGTCTTGTAAAGTGCTGACCAACAGGGGTGGGAGCCCTACTGGCACCAGTATTGTTCATGTTATGTCTATGTAAATTGAATCTTGTGTTAAGCATCTGGCCTGTTTCTCCAATATAGCATCCTTCATTACATTTTTTACACTGAATGATATATACCACATTGGAAGATGAGCAAGTGAAAGATTCCTTTATGTTAAATATCTTTCTTTTGTGAATGACTGTGGGGTCCTGTGAAATGTTTTGGCATAGCTTGCAGCTGGATAAATTACAGGGAAGTGTGCCCTTCTGTTCCTTTTCAGTCTGTGTTGGGAGTTTACTTCTGATTAGCTTATGTTTTAAGCTGGGTGGCTGTCGGAAGGCCAGTACTGGTGGGGATGGGAATATCTCTTTCAGTAATTCATCCTCCTGGAGTATAGGTTGTAGATCTCTTATGATTTTCCTCAGTTTTTCCAGCTGTGGGTTCTATGTAGTTCCTTCTTTCCTGAATTTAGATTTTAAACTGCTTTGATTTGTGAGTTAGCAAAAGCGGCATAGCAAATATAAATAAATCAATAAGTTACGCACACAACTGACCTTATTCTATAATTTATACACGCATGTTTGTGTGTGCAACTTTCTTGTAGAATTAGAGGGACTGTGTCCTATAAAATCTTCACATCCTTTTATATTTTTCCACATTCTGCTATCTAAAAAATGCAGTTTAAAATGCATTCAGGGGCCCTTTTACCAAGCAGTGGTAAGCCCAATGTGGGCTTACTGCTCGGCAATCTGGAACTACCGCCGGCCCAATGCGGGATCCGGCGGTAGCTCCACCCCACAGCTTGCGGCATTTCTGGCGCTAGCGGAAATATTTGAAAAATATTTCTGCAGGGGTTATCTGGCGGTAATGTGCACTGCCTGATTACTGCTGGGTTAGCACGGGAGCCTTTGCCGCCACCTCAATGGTTGGCAGTAAGTTCTCCACCCCCCCCCCCCCCCGCATGGTCATGTGGTAAGTTCAATCTTACTGCATGACCTTTTCTTTTTTTTCAGCCTTTTTACCTGCTACAGTAAAAAGGGCCTCAGTGCAGAGTGGAGGAGTGGCCTAGTGGTTAGGGTGGTGGACTTTGGTCCTGAGGAGCTGAGTTTGATTCCCGGCACAGGCAGCTCCTTTTGACTCTGGGCAAGTCACTTAACCCTGCATTGCCCGCCGCATTGAGCCTGCCATGAGTGGGAAAGCGCGGGGTACAAATGTAATAAAATAAAAACGACCCCTGCAGCTAGCCAACAGTTACACCTGCATGAGAGCTAGTGAAAACAATGTTTTGTGTAAATTGTGATTCCACCCTGTACTTTACCCAGGCTCCTTGCTAGAGCAAATCTACTCTACAAATACACATCTACTTGAACCGTGCTTACTGTTAGGTGTGACTTCATTTTTTAAGAGGCCTTACTCTTTTAGGAGTATTTGAATCTGCTCACTTACTATGATTGGACACACATGGACTCCATTTAGATTACTATAGGCCTTGTTAAAGCAATTTTTTAGAAATGAAACTATTTTGAGTGCACTATGAAAAAGTGGGGTAGACATTCAATGGTTGGAATATTTTTTGCCACCGCTGGATTTTTCCTTGGATATTCAATGCCGGACCACATCCGGGCACCAGCATTAAATACCCAGGCGTACGCGGCCAGTTAAAATTTATTAGGGCTGCATTTAAATAATAAGGTAAACTGGGAGGGGAGGGGAGAGGAGAGCCATCGGCGGTCCAGGAGGGGATGAAGAGATGCTGGACCAGGCATGCAGGCGGAGAAGGGAGAGAGGGAGGGCAGTTCATCATTAATCACAATTAAGGTTTTAAATCGCAATTAATGAAAAAATGCATTAATCTCGATTAACATGCAGCCCTAAAATTTATGTGGTTAAATGCAATATTTAGCAATTAACTACATAAGGTATAAAGATAGGACTGTATTTTATGTGGTTCCCCTACGTGGTTAAGCGCAGAATATCGGTACTTCACTGCAGAAGTTCTGACTCCACCCCTCGACCGCCCATAGGACTGCCTACTAGGTCCAAATTCTCCCGGCAGGGTTGATCCAGTCCTGGGCTTACCCCATTGCATGCAGGGACTTGTGGTTCTGATTTCCCCATTGGATTCCCTACGACAGCAAGGCTACAAGTCCCTGCATGCAATGGGGTAAGCCCAGGACTGGATCAACCCTGTTGGGCAAATCCAGATCCAATTGGCAACCCTAATGGGCCACAAAATAGCTGATCTCAGCTTAGGTGCTAACCAGGCATATTCAGCGAGCATCCAGTTAAGTGCTGCTGAATACGCCCACTTAGCCCAGACAAGCAATTTAAACATCTAGGAGCCGTTCCTGGCTATTTAAATTGCTTTAAATATCACCCCCAGTATGAACACTGGGCAGTTTGTCATCAGTTAAAAAGCAGTTTGGAGCTAGAGAGAGCCCAAGAGATGTGGGATAGAAATGTCACAAATAAAATAAATAAATACAGATTATTTCCACCTTATTTAAAATCTTAATGTCGCTGTGGTTGCAGAGTGTTTCTGATAGTAGGATGTGAAAAAGGTGAAAGGATGTGAAAACATTTGTAAGGTATTGTATGATCTCTAAGGGGCCCTTTTACTCTGTGGTGGTAGGCTTACCACTTGCCAATCTGGAGCTACCGTAGGCCCAGTGTGGGTGCTGGTGCTAGTTACCCAGCAGTAATTGGTCATCTCCGCATGCTACCCGGTTACTGCCTGGTTAGTGTGGGAGCCCTTACCGCCACCTCAATGGGTGGCGGTGAGTGCTCCCCTCCCCCCCCCCCGGCATGACCATGTGGTAAGAGCAATCTTAGCACATAGCTATGTTTTTTGCAGCCTTTTCACCCACTGTGGTAAAAAGGGCTTCAGCATGTGGCGAAAACGGCCCCCTGCCATTAGCGCAGGGCCGTTTTTACTGTATATATTCAGTATATACATTCATGGTCAGCTTGTCTCTTTGTCAGTTCAACAGCAGTACAGTGGCATTAGAGGACATGTGTGTGATTAATGTGGCAAGAGCTAGTTAGAACATAAGAACGTTAGTGTTGCCATACTGGGACAGACTGAAGGTCCATCAAGCCCAGTATCCTGTTTCCAACAGTGGCCAATCCAGGTCACAACTACCTGGCAAGATCCCAAAACAGTAAAACAGATTTTATGCTGCTTTTCCTAGAAATAAACAATAGATTTTCCCAAGTCCATCTTAATAATAGCTTATGGACTTTTCTTTAGGAAATTATCCAAATCTTTTAAAATCCTGCTGAGCTAACTGCTTTTACCACATTCTTTGGCAATGAATTCTAGACTTTAATTACATATTGAGTGCAGAAATATTTTCTCTCTTTTGTTTTAAATTTACTACTTCGTAGCTTCATGGCGTGCCCCCTAGTTCTTGTATTTTTGGAAAGAGTAAACAAGCAATTCACATCTACCCATTCCACCCCACTCAGTATTTTATAGACCACTATCATAAAATCTCCTCAGCCATCTCTTCTCTAAGCTGAAGAGCTCTAGCCTCTTTAGCCTTTCTTCATAGGGAAGTCGTCCCATCCCCTTTATCATTTTCGTTGCCCTTCTCTGTACCTTTGCTAATTCCAGCATATTTTATTTTGAAATGCGGTGACCAGAGCTGCACATAGTATTCAAGGTGTGCTCGCACTATGGAGCAAAACAAACGCATTATAATCTCAGTTTTGTTTTCCATTCCTTTCCTAACAATTCCTAACTTTCTTTTTGCTTTCTTAGCTGCCGCTGCACACTGAGCAGAAGGTTTCAACATATGATTGTGTTCCCTGATATCTTAAAGATGTAATTCAGGAATACCAACCTGTTAGATCCTTGCAGTCTGAAAACTTGAAGTTTTTGGCAACTGTTAAATTGCGAACTGTGGTATATGCTAATAGACGGAATACCGGATTCTTGATAGCAGGTCCACAAATTTGGAACAAATTACCAGGTTATTTGAGATTGTGCAGTAGCAGGGCTCAATTCAGCAAGTTATTGAAGGCCTGGAGGACTGGCCTAGTGGTTAGAGTACTTGTCTTGCAATCCAGAGGTGGCCAGTTCAAATCCCACTGCTGCTCCTTGTGATCTTGGGCAAGTCACTTAACCCTCTATTGCCTCAACTCAGATTGTGAGCTCTCCTGGGACAGAGAAGTATCCAGTGTACCTGGGTGCAACTCACCTTGAGCTACTACTGAAAAAGGTGTGAAGAAAAATCTAAATAAATATCTGTTTGAACATGCATGGGGCTGATGTTGCTAATATTGTACAATTCAGTGCCTGTTTTTGTTTATTTTATTGCATATGTTGATTTGTGACGGAGTAGAATTTTTAAAATAATTAATTAACGATGACACTTAGATCCTTTTCCTGGGTGGTGATTCCTAATGTGGAATCTTGCATTATGTTGAAAAAGAAAGAATGGTATCATATTGATGAGTTTTGAATTTCCAATTTTAATTGTAGAATGTGGTGAATATATCAGACAATAAATACAACTCTTCTTTACACAGCATGAGATTGTGTAAGATAATTTTATGCAAGCTTATGACATCATATTTTGTCATGGAGAACGTAAAAAATGTTAAAAAATTGTGTATAAATTTGGCAGGTCTTTTCTTTCTCACCCACCACTTATTGCAGTGACACATTAGGATTACAAAGGCACTCTCCGCAGCCTTCTTTCAGTGTCAGAAATCTTCAACTCTCCTTGTTAGCTCTCACATTAAAAAATGCCTGCCTATTTTTCTCAGAGCGTTTTTAAAGTGTTAGTTCCAGAAAAACATTTTTAGATAATACATTGTCAGGTATTATTATCTATGGAGCCCTTTTCCAAAGGCTCACCAAAAAGTGGCCTGCAGTAGTGTGGCGCTTGTATTGGACGCACACTGGACCATTTCTACACCGCATCTGGAAAAATGTTTTTTTTTGGGGGGGGGGGGGGGGCAAATGGACAAGTGGCAAAATGGGTAGGTCTTTAACTCAGTTTTAAATGGAGATAACGTGGGGAGGATCTTCAAATCTTCTGGCAAAGAATTCCAAAGCTGAGGAGCTTGCACTGAAAAAACGGAGCAGCGTGCAGTGATAGAAGAAATGTCTTGAAAAGATGGTGCAACTAGAAGATCCCATTGTAAGGATTGCAAAAGGCGAGGTGGGCTATAAGAAATATGAAGCGTGGAGAGGAAAGAAGGCTCCTCAGTAGCACAAATTTTATATACTAGAAAAAGCAACTTATACTTGACCCGGTAAGAAATATTTTGTAGGCAGTCAGGGCTTATACGCTAATCACACTCTGATCTGTTAGCGTACGGCAATGTAGCTGTGCTAACCGATTAGCACAGAACACGTCTACTCTCAGCCCCAATCCGCCCCCATGCGCTAAAGAATAAAGTCTGTTTTTAGCATATGGGAAGCATGTACTGATCACAAAATTACCGTGAGATGCCTGAGCGCACCCTGCAATAAGGTATTTTAAGATGTGGTAAGCACTCATTACTGCTTACAGCAGCTTAGTAAAAGGACCCCTAAATAAGAAAAATGTAGGAAAAAAATTTAAAACCTATTTGTTCAACCAATATCTTACGTAACAATTTTAGGATACTTTAAATTTAGAGATTGTGTATTCCCAGTATTTTTATCTGGCTAATCTTGTGATCATCATCGAACCACTCAGGTGAGATTTTACAGAATATAAATGTAATTTCAATTCAATCTCTATTCAATAAGGGGGTCTTTGACTAAGCTGCGGTAGCCTTTTTAGTTTGCGGTAGAAATCAGCTGGTGGTAAACATGAGGCATCCACTATATTCCGATGGTTGTCTCGGCATTTACCGCCAACTGATTTCTATCGTAAGCTAAAAATGCTACCGCGGCTTAGAAAAACACCCTCCATAGTAATTAGTTTTTTTTGTTAGTATTGGGTGATTGTTGTAAAGGAAGGGGGGGGGGGGAGAAATGGAGGAGGGGAAAATGCTTGAAATCACTTTGGGTGTGCATAAGGGAAGCAATGTTTGAAGTGGCCATCTGCGTTCACCCCGAATTAAAAGACCCTGAAGCAGCAGGGTGAATACGAGCCGAGCGAAAAACTGGCCAACGTTGGTCTGTGCCTGGGTGCTGACGGTTGCAGAAGATAGGAGGAATGTGTGGAGTTTTTTGAAAGCTAAGCACTTTCCTTGCAAATTCAAGCAGACTTTATTATTTTTGATGCACATAGAAAGTTGACAGTGTGATGTGCTTTAAATAGTTGTTTACAGAAGTTTTTTTCAGCCAATGATGAATTGCAGATCATTTACGATCGTTTCAGCTGTATAGATCTTCTGATCTGGAGCTCTTTGAGGCTTTTTCCTTCTGATATTCAAATATTCATTAGTGATACTCTCGGTCACACAAGTTTTGTTATCATAAGGGGGGGGGGGGGGTCATCGTTTTTGTTGGAGACTTTTGCTCATTTGGACTCCCTAGCCACTTCATTTTTTAGTTGTGGTTGAAGATAATGAAATGAGACAGGATTACAGTCAAAAGAGGAAGCTCAAGGAACAGGCAAATTACTATGTTAAAGAAATTGGCCACTTTAAAATTGCTAGACTGTTTTTCACTCTTGGAACTATTGCTGAGAGTAGAGATTGTTAGATTCCATTCTAATGCATTCTAATCACAGCCTTTCCCAAACCATGGCATGCTGCAGTCGATAGAGACACCTCGAGTATTGTGTCCAATTCTGGTCGCCGCATCTCAAAAAAGATATAAAGGAATTAGAGAAGGTGCAGAGAAGGGCGATGAAAATGATAAAGGGAATGGAACGACTTCCCTATGAGGAAAGGCTGAGAAGGTTAGGGCTCTTCAGCTTGGAGAAAAGGCAGCTGAGGGGTGATATGATAGAAGTCTACAAGATAATGAGCGGAATAGAGCGGACAGATGTGAAGCGTTTGTTTATACTTTCAAACAACAACAAAACCAGGGGACACAAGATGAAGCTAGAATATGGTAGATTTAAAACTAATAGGAGAAAGTTTTTCTTTACTCAGCGTGTAGTTAGACTCTCGTTGCCGGAGAATGTAGTGACAGCAGCTGGCCTTACGAAATTTAAAGGGGGTTTGGACAGATTCCTGAGGGAAAAGTCCATTGAACATTATTATTATTATTTTTTTTTGGGGGGGGGGGGGGGGGGGTTGCCGGGTTCTTGAAGCCTGGATTTGCTGCTGTCGGAGACAGGATGCTGGGCTTCATGGACCCTTGGTCTTTTCCCAGTATGGCGGTGCTTATGTACTTATGTACCTGTTACGTGATACAGACCGTAACCGTAACCACACTTCCAGTGCAGTGTAGGCTACTCTGACAACAGTATCCTTGGGTCCAGATGCAAGTTTTCTTATACGTAGAATGTTTTCACAAGAGGAATTGCTTTTAAGAGAAGAAACACATCTAGACCTTGACAAAATGTCCTCATTTGCAGGATGTACTTACAAGAGGAGTCCTTGTAAGTAAAAGCTGCTCTGTTTCATTGTACATGAAAGGCCATCTGAATGCTATGATCTATAAAGTACTCAGATATTTAAATAACGCTCTTTAAACCCAGGCGTTCTGCTTGCAGGGGAAAGTCAGAATGGATGCAGTCATAAGCTGACATAATTACAATGATACAATGTTTTCCCACTAAACGGACAGTCTGGAAAAACAATGCGTGCTTTACTT
The DNA here is from genome assembly GCF_901765095.1 of Microcaecilia unicolor. NCBI lineage: Eukaryota > Metazoa > Chordata > Amphibia > Gymnophiona > Siphonopidae > Microcaecilia > Microcaecilia unicolor. Next base: position 180,875,103 of record NC_044039.1, on the reverse strand, counting down.
GTCTTGCTGAAACCAAGAGCCTAACGATACGTGGAAACTGTTTTTAGTGTTCAGTACATCTGGTTAACTGCCTTTTGTTCAATATCAAAGTGATACAAATGACAGTACTCGTGTACTCGTAGGCCTGAGAGCAATTATCAACACTGCTTGGCAGCTTTGTATTTTGTATCTGGGGTATGAAAGCCAATTTTGTATGGGAAACACTGCACAGCACATACATTTTCCCCTCAGAGGGCCCAGAGCAATTGTAGAAGGGGCATTTTTCACAGATAAATGTTGGTTTACCCAGGAAATCCTTTTCAAAATTGCCCCATTTACACATACACCCTAATTCTGTAAAATTGGGGGCACTTTTACAAAGCAGTGGTAAGCCCAATGTGGGCTTACTGCAAGCCAATTTGGAGCTACTGCTGGCTCAACCTTGGCTCCGGCGGTAGTTCCATTCCCCACGCTGGGGAAAACAGGGCTTGATATTTTTGCATGGTGGTTACCTGGTGGTAATTGGGCAGCGCCACACACTACCTGGTTACCGCTGGGTTAGCGCAGCAGCCCTTACCGGCAATTCAATGGGTAGTGGTAACCAGGGGCGTAGCCAGTATGGGGCCACGGGGGCCTGGACCCCCGTAGATTTGCCCCTGGACCCCCCTGCCGACGACCCGTTGACCTCCCTCCCGCCACCTACCTTTGCTGGCGGGGGACCCCAACCCCTGCCAGCCGAGCCGAGGTCCTCTTCTTCCCAATCCCGCGCAAGGCTTCATTCTAGTCAGACTAGAACGTCAGACTAGAACGAAGCCTTGCGCAGGATTGGGAAGAAGAGGACCTTGGCTCGGCTGGCAAGGGTTGGGGTCCCCCGCCAGCAAAGGTAGGCGGCGGCGGGAGGGGGGTCGTTGGGACGTCAGCAGGGGGGGTCGGCAATGGCAGGGAGGGGGTCATATTTGGTGGGGAGGTTTAGCAATGGCGGGGGGGGGGGGGGGTTCAGCAATGGCAGCAAGGGAGGGGGTCAGCAGTATCAGGGGGGGGCTAAAATGTGCCCCCTCACTTTGGGCTCTGGACCCCCCTCCCGCCGAAGTCTGGCTATGCCCCTGGTGGTAACTGCTCCCCCTCCATGACCACATGGTAAGAGCAATCTTACTGCATGGCTATGCACTCTTGCAGAAGCAAGAAGACCACCGAGGTGGTGTCCCATGGGTATTGTCAACGGCAAAAAAGATGTGGGAACAGAACCAGGCTCTTCCAAAAACAGACTGGAAACAGTCAAAGTTCAAAATAATATTTATTAGTTGAAGACTCAATTAATAAATATGGTTTTGAACTTTGACTATTTTCGGTCTGTTTTTGGACGAGCCTGGTTCTCTTCCCACTCCTATGCATTCTTGCAGCCTTTTTACCCGCTGCGGTAAAAAGGGCCTTGGCGCACAGCAAATATGGCTGCTACTGCAGGACCCTTTTTACCGCAGCTTGGTAAAAGGGCCCTTTAGTGAGCAAAGTTGGGTGCCCAGTTTATAGAATAAGGTCAGTTATTAAACTCGGGTATACATATAAAGTATCGCATACCATGTAAATGAGTTTATCTTGTTGGGCAGACTGGATGGACCATACAGGTCTTTATCTGCCGTCATTTACTATGTTACTATGTTTGCACCAGCAACTTAATTTAAATTGGTGTTAATTGGCACAAATTGACCTTAGTCGCTGTTCTAGAAGTTGCTTGCACAATTTCTGTTGTATACAATTTCTAGGGGGCGTGGTCATGGGAGGGGCTTGGGCGGGTCAGGGCCATGCCTATGAGTTGTATACAGGGTGTAGCCAGACCTCAACACTTCCCTGCTCTAACCCCCATCCCGCCGCAACCCCATATACCATGGCTGCTGGGATCCCCAACCCCCGCAAGCTGAAGTCTTTCTGCAGCGCTGTTCTCTGCACATTGCCTCCCCTCATATTGCGTGCAAGCTTGATTTTAGTGAAACAGAGTGATCATGAGTATGTGTGCAATAAGGACCTGACTTCTGAAATAATAGGGAGCTTAAAGTTGAACCAGATTCTATTCACTCTAATTTCTTCATGAGTAATGCAGGAGGGAATGAGGAATTTATCAATGTCATTAATAGAATTAGGAATGGTCAGACCAGTTCTTATTTTAATGATCTTTTATTTGAAGAAGTTTGCTAATTTGCAGGCTGACGGAATCGGTTCATTTGTTAAATGAAGATCTTTGGTGTTGATCAGATTATCAACTAAATTATAAAGAGGGGCATAATCGAAAGGGACGCCCAAGTTTTCCTGGGGACGTCCTCGCAGGACGGCTCCAGCAAGGGGCGGGGAAGCCCATATTATCGAAATAAGATGGGCGGCCATCTTTCATTTCGATAATACGGTTGGGGACGCCCAAATCAGCAAATTTAGGTCAACCTTAGAGATGGTCGACCCCAGCAGAGATGGTCGTCCCAAGGACTTGGTCATTTCTGATTTTCAGTGATAATGGAAAGCGAGGACGCCCATCTCAGAAATGACCAAATCCAACTCATTTGGTCTTGGGAGGAGCCAGCATTCATAGTGCACTGGTCCCCCTGACATGCCAGGACACCAACCGGGCACCCTAGGGGGCACTGCAGTGGACTAACTGATGCACTAACTGAATGGAAAAAGCCCTTCCCTTACTGATCCCTTAGCGATTCGGAAAGGAACGGGCATGCATGAAGGAAATCGCATGCAAATGAGCTGCTCACTGTTAGCTCATTTGCACATGATTTCCTTCCTAAGGAGGGGAAGCCAGTGCAGAGCAGCTACGCATAATACTCTGTGCATGCCAAAGACGGCTTCATACATGCAGACAAGCTGCGTGTATAATAGCCGTCTACAACCTTAAATAAATTGCCATCTACAACCTTAGAAAAATACAGGTCCTATTATAGCCAAGATGCTTTTTCTGTTTGAGATTTTAGCTTCAGCTAGTGTCTGTCCTTCAGCATAAGCTGACCTGCTGTTTTGCTTATGATGACTCTACCATTGGTGCCATTGTGCTTTTTGGTCCAGTTCTCTAAAACCTGCAGCAATGAAGAAGTCCCAACCCTGAATGTCTGTGTACACCACTGTGAAGAGCTTTTGTTTGGTCCATGATAGTAGAATAGAAGGAATACAAGTTATACAACACAATTAAGTACACCCAGAATAAATATATTGGTAAATGCGTCCTGGCTTCCAGCTAATAATGCTCAAAGGGCAATTTTTCTAGCTAGTTTTGAGATTTCTTGTAAAACTAAAGGGTCCACGTTCAGGGATATAAGAAATTCTGTAGTACTTAAGCTGCATTTGTTTCCTTTGCAGGCTTCCTTTGATCCTGTTTCAGATGGAAATGCCTCCAGGGATCGGTTACTACATTATAGGAAGGCTGCTGAGGTGGCGAACAGTGAATACGCAGCTATGCTGGTGAAGAACAAGAGCCTCCAGACTGAGGTGTAGTACAGAGCTTGCCCAACATAACAAATAAACTGAAGCATGCATAGGTGGTTGGGACTCAGATGTTTAGAGAGGCTAAACTGGGGTGTGGCTGGGATGGGGCATGCCAGGGAAGTTAAAATCCTTGGGGTGGGGTGGGGTGGGATTGGGTGAAGGGGTGATGCCTATGTCAGCAGTGAAGGGATAGTGGGGGCAACTTTGAATACATCACCAAATGCACCAAAATAATACCACATATTAAACTGAAAAATGGGATCCTGTTAGATTTTGTGTGTTAGATTTTTGCACTTTACAGGCTTTAATGTAGGAAATTAATGTGTGGCATGCAAAAGTAACGTGACACCTAGTGGGGAGCATGCACAGCATGTAATTTGCAGTTGCTGCATTAAAATGCTCATTAGTAAGTAGTAAACAGCGTACAGGCACTTAGGGCCGGATTCATTAAATGGTGCTGAGAAATTTCACATTCAGAGCTATTCTATAAAGGGCGTTCAGGGCTAAGCACTGTTTATAGAGTAGCGCTTAGGGACAGGTTCTATATGTGGTGCCTGAAAAGTCCACGTGGAATACATTTCTGCCTAAACACATTTTATAAGCAGTGCCTAGATTTAGGCGCGGTATTTAGAATACGCTTAGTTGACATCACACCGCTTAAAACTATGCACATCCATTTACACCAAGGGAAATGTGACTTAAATGTTGGTGCGTAGATTTATGTGCAGAGGGGCATATTCTATAACAGTGCAAGTAAATTTTAGAACGACCATGAAATGCACATAACCATGCCCCCCTTTTGGCTGCACACATTAGAATTTAGGCGCTCTGCATTACAGAATACACTTAGCAAGTTGTGTGTGTAAATTCTAATTATTGTCAATTATTGCTTGTTAAATGCTGTTATCTACTCTAATTGGCTTGTTAAGCCAATTAAGTTACGCGCATACGCTTGGATTGTGGTGCAGAACATTAGGTGCGATATATAGAATCCGGTGTTCCGGTGCCCAGCTGAAACCAAATCTTAGTGTACAACTGGGGCACGCAGCCCCCTAATTCTATAACACTGAGTGTAATTCTTTGGAATGCCCTGACATGCCCATGCTGCTCCCATTTAGGCACAGATCTTTATAGAATTGCACGCGAATCTCCAAACTAGAGCCAATTAACATCAATAATTGATTGTTAACAGCCAAGTATTGATTGTTAATGATTCATTAACTAATTTTTTTTAATTATTATTTTATTTACATGATTTTACAATCCTTACACGATAAACATGCAAATGGAAATACAATGAAAAGATTGAATGCAACTTAATAAAGTATCATGTCAAGGTAATATTGACATCAATTTTTTCCAATTCTTTAGACCACAATAATGTGAGGGGGGTGTTTAATAGACTAGGAGATCAAAGTAAGAATATTCTAGAACAACAAAGTAAATGGCCTGGCCTGTATTCCCCATTAAATTCTCTTAATAAGCAGTTGACCTTCTCTTACTCCTTTGGTTTAATGGATAGCTTTTTCATTTCTACGAATGTTTTAAGATGAGCTGGTTCAAAAAAACCATATTTATTATCCATATATTTTACTACAGTGGCGTAGCCACAGGTGGGCTTGGGTGGGCCAGGGCCCACCCACTTAGGGCTCAGGCCCACCCAACAGTAGCACACGTATAGCGGTAGCTGGTGGGGATCCCAAGCTCTGCCAGCTGAAGACATCCCCCTGATAGTAATTAAAATGCTGCTCTCCACGATACTGGCACTTGTGCATGCTCAGTTTTCAGTGCATGCCTACTGTAGACTGCCAAGGTGGAAAGAAGCGTTTTCCCGCCAGCTCAGATATTTTTCTGGTGGGGGTTGGGAAGAACACCTGGTGCCCACCCATTTCTTGCCTATGCCCACCCAAAATCTGTTGTCTGGCTACGCCCCTGTTTTACTAGACACTTGCAAGGATATGCTAGAAGATATGTTGCGCCCAAAGCCCTTGTCTCCTCTCTAAGAACCAAGAATTGCTTCCTTTTATCTTGTGTTGTTTTAGTAAGATCTGGAAAAATCCAAATTCTTTGACCACAAAATGTTTTTAAAGAAGTTTTGAAGTATATCTCCATCACAGAATTCAAATCTTGTTCAAATACGAATGAAGCTATTAAAGTTCGACTTTGTGCCACTTCAGAAATTGATTCTTCTAGTAATGCTGAAATATTCTGAATTCCTTGTGTATTTTGTTGGTTTAAAGGCAAATTCCTTGAGAATATTGATTCTGCACCTTTAGGCCTAGCTTCAGACTGTAAAGGTATCGGCAAGTAATAAATCTTATTAAATGGAGGTATAGCTGAAGCTGGATATAGTAATATTTCCTGTAGGTATTTTTTAAAAAGATCCACTGAGCTCATTCCCAGTACAAAAGGAACATTCAATATTCTCAGGTTCAAACGTCTGTTAAAGTTCTCTATTTGTTCAATCTTCCTATGTATCATAGATTTATCAGTTATCAAAACCTCAGTGGTAGTTTTTAAACTTTGTAGCTCTTGCTGCATTTGCTCCATTTGCATTAATGATTCCTGTTTAGTCTTTTCTAGTGAAATTGTTAAAGAATTGACTTTACTTACAAGTTGAGAAGTGTCTTGAGCAGTTTTAAAGACCACCTTGTTTAAGTCCTGTAAAGCTTTCCAAATTGCCTCCAGAGTAATCTCAGTGGGAGAGAAAGTCTCCAAGTTCGTTTCCCCCGCGGTCTGGGTGGGTGCGACGCCGTTCGAGGTCCGGCCGATTTCGACTTCCGATTCAGCCTGGGCCTCCGCGATTCATTAACTAATTTATTTGTGCACAGATCTCAGGACTGTGTGCCATTTTGGGTGCCCAGATTTGGGTACAATTTTTAGAACTAGGGTTAGTGTCTCCTTCAACTTCCACTTTGAAAGTTATCCAAGGGAATCTCTGGATATCAGAAAATTCCTAAAAAATGAGCTGTTTTGCATGCTTTTACATTGCAGCAGCTCAGTGGCGTACCAAGGGCGGGGCGGTCTGCCCTGGGTGCACGCTGCTGGAGGGTGCGGAGAGCAGCCGCGCGCCTGTTGGCTCCGCTGGTTCCCTGCTCCCTCTGCACCGGAACAAGTTAATTCCTGTTCCGAGGCAGAGGGAGCAGGGAGTCAGTGGAGCCGACAGCCACATGGCTGCTCCCAGTAGCTAAGAATGCACCCGGGGGAGGGGTGTCATTGCGCCGGGGGGGGGGGGGGTTGTGCTGCACCCTGGGGGGACGGATGCCGCTGCACCATATTTGCAGAAAATCAAAGTAATATTTCATGGTAGCAAACGTGTGAATGGCTTTTAGTTAATGAACATGCATCAAACAGTGACTAACTTAACAGCACAGCAGTAGACAATAATCTACTTTTCAACAACTTCTGGATTTGAGTTTGATTGAGTCTGAGCCCAAGTGTGAAAGTGTTTGCCTGACATATGCTTAAAGTTGTGCTGCACGAACAAAATTCCTTTAACAGCTTCATCCAGCACGGAAACAGAGAGGAGATCAGCAATGCCTTTCTCTCTCTTTAGCACCCCCATACGTCCAGACTGACTAATAGGCCAGATATGGTTTCTCTCATTATGTGGGTAGGTGTGTTGGTCATAGGCACATAAAAGATAAAGAGGATATTTTCCAAAAAGTTAAAGAAAAACCTGGAGGACATATCTGAAGAAGTCCAAAAAGAGGACATATAGAGGCATATTTTCAAAGCACTTAGCCTCCCAAAGTTCCATAGAAACCTATGGAACTTAGCCTCCCAAAGTGCTTTGAAAATATGCCTCATGGTAACCCTAGTTCATCCTGCCCACCCAGTTATTCCTTTTTCAGACTACAATGAATATATTCTAGATGTCAGCCATAGAGAATGACATCTGTAGGTTTTTTTTTGCTTTTTTAATTGTGCTCTAGCCTCCTACAGTATAAAAATGAGCTTGCAAAATCTCATTTTATTTAGTTCAGCTTTAGTGCCCCACCCCTCCCTTCCTATGTCCAAGCACTAGGTCCCACAATAATCCAGCAACCAACACCAGCATGACTGTTATTCAAACATCCAGCCTGCCAGATCTCAGTAGCATTTTCTGATTGTATACCACCACCACCATCCAGCTACACTGATCTACTCTCAGCACAAGAAGCATGCAGTCTACCAGATAGACCTAGAAGCACTAATATGAATTCTAGATAGTAATGTTTTTGCAGTATGCCATATAGACCCAGCTGCTATAACTGCAGCCAGCATCAGTCTGGTGCTCCCAAGGAGGTTTAATAAGACAGGAACGGCATGAGCCTATCTTGCCCGTTCTGTGGGCTGAAGCCAGTGGGTGGAGCTTTCTGCCATATTGAGTGACCCCAAACATTTGCAGATGCTATTGAATGCAGTAGCAAACTTGTGAGATTTATATTGTTTTAGTAAACCTCCTTGATTTTGTATTCTTTCTGTTAGGAGGAGGGTGGGGGTGGGGGTGCGGGTGGGGGGGTGTGGCGTGGCAAGACAGGGGACTTCTTCTGAGCAGGGACCGTCCTTATTTGTTAATTTGTACAGCGCTGCGTAACCCTAGTAGCGCTCTAGAAATGTTAAGTAGTAGTAGTAGTAGTAGTAGTATTTTGTATTGTTGCTTAAATGACCCCTTTCATTCAATGCATCATCCCTTTTTTGGCCAGCAGGTGGTACCTGTCCTCTGCTTCATATCAGTAGCAAGCTTAAAAGAAAACAGACTTCTATCTTCCCACAGGAAAAAAAGGAAAACCCATGGGGCAGAGTAACCTACAGTGAAACCCCTTAGTGCTAATGCTCTGGGCCCTGATTAGCCCCGAAGTGCAAGATCCAGCCAGAATATGCTGGAATTCACCAGTTTCAGTGGCAGTGTGGTGTGGAGAGTGAAGACCTCTGCTCTGAGACCCTGTTCAAATCTTATGAGCAGTTATTTTCCCTGGGTATGTCTGATCATATGATTTAGTCGTTTTTGTGTGAGAAACAAGTCCATTTGCCACTTGTGCTATTTTTTGGACATTTTTAAAATATTGATTATGGGCCCCATGGTATACTGTTCTACAGGTATTAGAGTAGACTAACATAGTTCTAAAAGGGTACACACCATGATCCCTGGCAAGAAAAGCAACACTGGCCCCTTCATCCATGATCAAGACCAAGACAATGGGTCCTTTGCTCCCAAAGAAGAAACTAGCAGCTACAGTTGATCACCAGATGTTACAAAGAGCTTTGTGGAGATTACCTTGATTGTATTCATTATTTTATGGCGTAACTAAGAAAAGCTATCGTAGACAGACCTTCCATCTCTGATGTATGAAAGTTTTTACACCTTCAGGTCAAGAGATTTTTCATCTTTATGTGAACAACCGCATGACTTATCCAATGCCTAATTTAATTGACGAAGGCAACTTTATCAAAACAGCCAACCTTTCCTTCTCTTGTTTATGCAGTACAAAGCTTTCTATGAACCAATAATTCATCACGCTGTTAAATCCTTTTTCTGTCATAACATCTGGTTTGTTTGTTTTTTCCTAGCTCCCTGTACCTTACACTGCTTCTATCAGGTACAAATTGTGCCTAGTGTCATTGTTTTCAACCCATTTTCAGGAGACTCAGGTACAGGGGAATAAATATAAGGGCAAATCCAAATGCAGAAGAGGAGGTAAAGATGATAAAAGGAAATAGAAAAAAAAATCTTCCCTACAATAAAAAAAAAAAGAGAGAGAGAGAGGCAAATATGGAGATAGAAAGAATCAGAAGAAATAAAATAGATTTCTGTAGCAATGGGGAGGAAGAAGCATGAGCAAGGGAAAGAAAAGAATCTGATAGTAACGTTAAGTTGTCTTCACTTTTTGCAAAGATGTCTCTGGTAGGTTGTAGTTGCACATTTCTAGTGGGAAGGGTTGTGGTTGTGTTAAGAATGTTAAGTATTCAATTAATTTTACTCATGCTCATTTAACAAATGAAACGGTTTGACACCGAAATCTCAAATTCATTGGTAGTAAAGAATCTAAGTTCCAAAGTAGCTTCTCGATTTTTGCAGGTAAGGCTAGAACTGCTTATAATAGGTGCAATTTCTTGCAATAACAAAATGTTCCTGACCTTTTGCTGGTCACAAAGCAAATGTGCTTTTACTGTGTCAAGTAAAATCAAATTTGTCTCTTCTTCCCTGGCTCGTTCTGAAGGATGCAGTTATACACCATCTAACCTGATATGAAATTTCAACTATTAGAAATTAGACTATAACTTCACTCCTTCAACCTCTGTGAAATAACAGATTTTTTTTTTTAAAGCTGGGATTAGAACATATACTAAAATGTTATCATTTGCGGATTCTTTAGTCCGTGTTTGCAGTGGTGCCAGGTGGATGGGACATTCTAGGTTTATATTAGTATAGGAAGGATTACCCGCAGGGGATGACAGCTGCCTGTTCCTGTGGACACCAACCCACTCAAACTTCCAGGACACTCTTCATGAATACACAAAGATCATATGCTTCAGCTGAAGCAGTGTGCCTGCGAGTCTCTCTCATGCTTATCTTATCCATTAGGTATATCCTGAAACCCAGGGGATTAGTGTCCATGGGGACTGGAGGTTGCATGATCTGGTAGGAGGTGCTTTGATTTACTTGTAAGACACATTTCTAGGATGGGGTATGGATGGAGTAAGGAAGCAGAACAAAACGGTGAGTCATAGTAATGTAGAATTTCATTTCATTTCTTTAATTTATACCCACCTATCAGTACTGTTCTAATCAGTTTGCATAGAAACATATTAAATACTACAAATCATAAAACATGCAAATAACATATAATAATACATATAGGACAAGATTCTATAAATGGCGCAGAAAAAATCGGTACGGAAAAAAAACACGCTTAGCGCTATTCTATAACCCACGCCTAAACTTAGACGTAGTTTATAGAATACGCATAGCGCTCAGACCCACGACTAAATTTAGGCATGCCCATTTATGCCAAGTAAAACCTTGTGTAAATGCTCATGCCTAACTTAAGCGTAGAAAGGGCGTATTCTATAACAGTGCGCATCATTTCTAGAAACGCCCATGCCCCTCCCACGACCATACCCCCTTTTGAGATCTATGCATTAGAATTTATGCGCAACACTTTACAGAATATGCTTAGAAAATTGCACACATAAAGTCTAATTAGTGCCGTTAATCGCTTATTATTGGCCAGTTACCGGTGCTGCTTGGCTTGGTAAACAAGTTGTGTTAACAATTTGGCCGCACTGCCAAATTTGCGTGAGCAACTTTAGTTGCCATATATAGAATCTGGGGGATAGGTGATAAAATTCAGACCATGGTTTCGGGCACTGAATATCCAGGTATGTCCACTGACCCAAAAGTTAACAGGAGGAACTAAGGAGTGGAAGTGAAATGTTCCAAGATCAATCAGACAAAAATGAAGTCCAGACTTTATAAATACTCCTTACTCATAAGTACATAAGTATTGCCATACTGGGAAAGACCAAAGGTCCATTGAGCTCAGCATCCTGTTTCCAACAGTGGCCAATCCAGGTCGCAAATACCCAGCAAGATCCCAAAAATGTACAAAACATTGTATACTGCTTATCCCAGAAATAGTGGGTTTTCCCCAAGTCCATTTAATAACGGTCTATGGACTTTTCCTTTAGGAAGCCGTCCAAACCTTTTTAAAACTCCGCTAAGCTAACCGCCTTTACCACATTCTCTGGCAACGAATTCCAGAGTTTAATTACACGTTGAGTGAAGAAAAAGTTTCTCCGATTCGTTTTAAATTTACTACATTGTAGCTTCATCGCATGTCCCCTAGTCCTAGTATTTTTGGAAAGCGTGAACAGATGCTTCACATCTACCCGTTCAACTCCACTCATTATTTTATAGACCTCTATCATATCTCCCCTCAGCCGCCTTTTCTCCAAGCTGAAGAGCCCTAGCCACTTTATCCTTTCCTCATAGGGAAGTCATCCCATCCCCTTTATCATTTTCGTTGCCCTTCTCTGCACCTTTTCTAATTCCACTGTATCTCAGTAGTAGTTGTACAGTCTTGACCAGCCACAGGTGTAAAAAACTAGACCCAACACAGGCTGTGTTATGGCATAAAGCCTTCCTCAGGGGTCCCATTACCCCATTTTTCCAAAATTCTTTTCACATTCATGTCGGTGTTTTGATCTTACACTGAAAATATGTATTCTTTATACTTCACATTTTTATCCTGTCTGTTTATTTTTATTTTTTATTGTAAAGCACATTCTCATATCATTTTTACACTTAATATCTTCTATCCTGTCTATATATGTATCTTTATTGTAAACTACAACTACTTATCATTTCTATAGCTCTACCGGACGTACGCAGCGCTTTACACTTGAACATGGAGAGACAGTCCCCTGCTCAATAGAGCTTACAATCTAATTATGACAGACAGAAAGGACAAGTAAGGGATAAGGGTTAGGACAGACAGGACATATCAAGGATAGGGGACAGTTGAAGGTTTAGGTTTAGGAGTTAAAAGCAGCATCGAAGAGGTGGGTTTTTAGCCTAGATTTGAAGATGGCCAGAGATGAGGCTTGGCGTACTGGCTCAGGAAGTTTATTCCAGGCATACGGTGCAGCAAGATAGAAGGAACAGAGTCTGGAGTTAGCGGTGGAGGAGAAGGGTGCAGATAAGCATATTTATTTATATTTTGTTCTGTTGCTATTGATAGACCCCTGAGAACTTCCATTCCTTTGTTCTCCTTGACTCACTGTGGAAGCATCGTGTCCCCCTTTTTTTGATTAACTCACCACAAAAGGGGACCTTTTACTAAAGCTTAGCATGCGCCAACAAAATTAAGATAACTAACCCCCCCCCCACACGATTCTATAAAAGTCACCAAAAATTGTACCTGTAAATTTAGGTGTGCTTCTGATTTGTGTGCAATTTAATAGAATAATGAATCAATGCCAATAATTGGCTTTTTAACAAGCAATTATTGACTAATTAGATCTAATTGGGAATCACGCATTTAAAGCTAGGTGCAGGGTTCATGCCTAAAATTTACATGTGGCTCAAAAAGGCACGGAAACGGGGTCATGGGCATTTCAGAGCGGGTCATGGGTGTGGTTTTGCGTTATCCCCAGATTCTATATATGGGGTCTAGATTCTGCATGGAAATACATGCGTAGCAAGGTAATATAACGTGCAGTTATTGGCAATAATTACAATTTATGCATGGAAATCGCTAAGCATATTCTATAAAGAACTGTGCCTAAATTACAAAGCGCGCAGTTCAAAATAAACGCGTGTAGCTTAAAAGGAGCGTTTATGAGTGTATTAATGGGCATTTCATGGGCATTTCAAAATTTCCATGCATAATTACAGAACACGGGTCAGTGCACCTAAATCTACGTGCACGGATTTACACCAGGTTTTTATGGGCGTAAATGCACACGCATAGATTTGGGCGCTATGGTATAGACTAAGCGTATTCTATACACCGCACCTAAATCTTATAGAATATGCTTAGTTCCACACGGATTTTTTAGGCGCCATATAGACTCTGGTCCTATATGCATAATTATAGAATAACAGTGTTCCACGTGTAAATCGGTCCACCATGTTTTTGTTGGTGCAAATGGCAGCGCCTACATTTAAGGTCCCAAAAAACAACAAGGCAAACGATCTGCAAAATCCAACATGGAAAATAAGCCAGCAGATCAGTATAAAGTCAAAAGGATTTTATTAAAGATACCGTGTATAAGAAAGTTGCCCAACACAGGCCGTGTTTTGCCCACACAAAGGGCTGTGTCAGGGGCTACAATAAACAAACACATCAAATTATAAAATATAAAGCTCATAAAAACATAATAAATTATATGTATATTTAAACATGCAAATATATGAAATACAAAATTAAAAGCATGAAATATTAAGATGTGCATGTAAAACATAGACATAGATGATCAACAATAAGAGTCTCTTATAGAATATTGATAAATATAACAATAATTAAAGCGAATACATAACACAAACCAAATATGTATATATAATATATAAATATAATAATCAGATAAAACATCATATCTCTTACTCCACAGGTAAACCAAAAAATAATGCATAATGTATACATGTAAAATGTAATAACAGCAAAGTGAGGGCACTGATGTAGACATAAAAATGATATATATATATGAGTATTACCGGAAATCAAATAATAAAATTATAAAAAATATCATAGAATGATAAGAGGACACATACCACAATCCACTCCCCCTTGAAGTTTGGTCAGCTCCGCGATGGAAAGCAGTTGGCGCCGGCCAAAATCTGCTTTTGATTATACCGATTTGGCTGGGTTCAGGAGATCGCCGGCCATCTCCCGATTTGTGTCGGAAGATGGCCGGCGATCTCTTTTGAAAATAAAGGGACTGTCCTTCTATGTTAAACTGTACAGTGCTGCGTAACCCTAGTAGCGCTTTAGAAATGTCAAGTAGTAGTAGTAGTAGTAGTATAGTAACATAGTAAATAACGGTAGATAAAGACCTGTACGGTTCATCCAGTCTGCCCGAGAAGATAAACTCATTACATAAGGTATGAGGTGATACAACACATGTATACCTGATCTTGATTTGTCCATGTCATTTTCAGGGCACAGACTGTAGTCTGTCCGGCACTGTCCTTGTTCTAAAACTTCTGAAGTTATCATAGAAGCTCTTGAAAAGCTTAATTCCAGCCTATCCAAATCTATTCAGCCACGGTCAGGGCACAGACCATACTGGCTTTGCTTCCCAATTATCTGTGTTGCTACCTTGTCTCTACTAAGCTTCTTTGGATCAATTCCTTCTAAACAGGATTCCTATGTGTTTATCCCTTGCATTTTTGAATTCTGTTATGGTTTTCATCTCCACCACCTGCTGCGGGAGGGCATTCCAAGTATCCACCACCCTCTCGGTGAAAAAATACTTCTGACATTATTCCTGAGTTGGCCTCCCTTCAACCTCAATTCGTGTGAGCTTCGCGCATGCTCAATTTCACTAAAACCGAGCATGTGCGCTGAGGCAGGAAAGTCAGCGTGGAGCCAAGTATCGTCACAGGAAGGCTTCTGCTGACAGGGCTTGGGAACCCCCACCAGCCCAGGTATGTAGAGTTGTGGCGGGGGCAGAGAGCGGTGGGGAGGCGGGCCAAAATGTGCCCCCTCCACTTTGGGCTCAGGCCCCCCCAAATCGAGGTCTGGCTACGCCTCTGGACTATAAAGTGGTCTTAGTGCACCCTTACACAGGTTATTTCCGTGCACTAAGGCCATTTTTACTGCAGCAGTAAAATGGCTGAGTTTCCATTTTCTGCATTAATGTCACCATTAGCCCATGATCATTTAAAAAAATTATCACGTTAGCACTAACTGACATCTATTTTGTAGGTGGTAAGGGCTCTTGCAGAAATCCCGTGTTAACCAGCGCACAATAATGTAGCTGCACTAACTGATCAGCACAGAAATGCCCACTTTCTGCTCCCTGCAGACATGACCTCCCCCCATTTTATGTGTGTGGTTGGCACACGCCAATCTCAAACTTACTACAGGTTGCCTGAGCGCATCCCAGGGGCGTAGCCAGACTTCGGTGGGAGGGGGGTCTAGAGCCCGAGGTGAGGGGGCACATTTTAGCCCCCCCCCCGGTGTCGCCGACCCCCCCCCCCCGCCATTGCCGCTGCCATCACCAACTTTGCCCCCCCTGCCAACGACCCTCTCGACCCCCCCTCCCGCCACCAACCCGCCGTCACCTACCTTTGCTGGCGGGGGACCCCAACCCCCGCCAGCCGAGGTCCTCTTCTTCTCGCAAAAGGCTTCCTTCTGTTTCTGACGTCCTGCAGGATGTCAGAAACAGAAGGAAGCCTTTTACGAGAAGAAGAGGACCTCGGCTGGCGGGGGTTGGGGTCCCCCGCCAGCAAAGGTAGGCGACGGCAGGTTGGCGGCAGGAGGGGGGGTCGAGAGGGTCATTGGCAGGGGGGTCCAGGGCCAAATTTTCAGGGGCCCAGGCCCCCCTGGCCCCACGTAGCTACACCACTGGCGCGTCCCGTGGTAAGCCATTTTAAGAACCAGCAAGCATGCACTAACGCTTATTTGTACCACAGCTTAGTAAAAGAACCCCAAATTTACCTCCTCAGTCTGCTTGATCTGGTGAAGGTAGTGTAAATCCCAGAAGCTAGTCAAGAAGTGTATTATATTCGTTTAGTAATAAAATATCACGTTATATATTTGTTGACCTCTATTTCCTCACACTGATCCACACTGTTTTGTATTTTTTTTTTAGTTCATAAATAGAAAGAAAACAAAACAAAGGAAATTGAAGTGATACCTTTGTTTATTGTTGTTTAGGTAAAGGATCTCCAGAATGCGCTGGCAAAAAAAGAGGCATCTTTGCTAGAAATGAAAACAGAGCTGGAAAGCTACATGGAAAATCATGCCAGACAGACTGCTCAGGTTCTGTCCCTGAAAGAGCACATCAAGGAGCTAGAGGAGATTGCAGTATCTGTGACCAGCGTCAAGACACATAAAAATGCAGGCATTCATACTCTGGAAAGGGGTAACCAGGAGTTAAATGAAAGAGTCTCAGAGCTGGAAAACCGAGTCAGGTATGCTTAGTTATTTCAAAGTGCCCAGTTTGCTAATAGCTTAATTATATACAACGTAGATAGAACAATGGAGAAGGGTAGATAGTGGGTTCCTTTTTAACATATTTATAAATGATTTAGAGGTGGGAGTAACTAGTGAGGTAATTAAGTTTGCTGATGACACACAGCTGTTCAAAGTTGTTAAATCGCAAGAGGATTGTGAAAAATTACCTTACGAGACTGGGAGACAGGGCATCCAAATGTGAGCAAGTGCAAAGTGATGCATGTGGGGAAAAAGGAACCCGAATTATAGCTGCATAATGCAAGGTTCCACATTAGGAGTCACTGACCAGGAAAGGGATCTAGGCATCATCACTTCCCCAAGCTGTTCCGAGCAGCACTATCAAAATACCACTGGAACAGCAGAGGGAAAGAACTCCCTAATGATCAACCCTAATAACATGCAAATTTAGGCTTGTTGTCAGTGCTGATCATTATGGACTTCTGCAGGAGGATTGTGCCTGGGGATGCGCTCAACAGCCCAGGCACAATCCTCCTGCAGAAGAGGTTTGACAGGTCTGGGCTTTCCTCCCGCAGGAGAAAAGCCAGGTCCTGTCAAATGTAAAGCCCTAGTGGTCTGGTGGACCCCAGACTGCCCTCCAAAGACATAAGGGCCTAGAGGACCGGTGGACCACCAGACCCCCACCCCCAAAACACATAGGGGCCTGGAGGTCCGGTGGACCCCCAGTCCCCCAAAGACATAACTCCCCTGAAATTAAATACAACCCTGGTGGTCCAGTGGGACCCTTGCCCAGGACCACAATCTGACCTCTGTCTCCCCCCCCCCCACTGCAGGCTAGCCCTTGTGGTTTAGGGTGGCCCCCAACCCCCTCCTACCTTTTACCTTCTAGATGGATGAGGAACTAGCACTCCCTCTCTCCTGAGGGTGCCTTCTGGAAATGGCGATGCACTGGGCGAGGCTTAACTACCATAGAAGGGAGTTTCTCCCTTCTATGGTAGTTAAGGTCCACCCAATGCATCCCAGGATGCACCGAGCAGGGTGCTGCCATTTTGAGGAGATGCCCCCAGGAGGAGGAAGGAGTGCTAGTTCCTCCTCTTTCTAGAAGGTAGGAGGGGGTTGGGGAGGCCACCACTAGACCACCAGGGTTAGCCTGTGGTAGGGGGGAGAGGTCAGGTCGGGGTCCTGGGCAAGGGTCCCATTGGACTAGCAGGGTTGTATTTAATTTTTTTTTTTGGGAGGGGGAGTCTACTGGACTTCCAGGCCCTTATGTGTTTGGAGGGATCTGGGGTCCACTGGACCACCAGTGCTGTGACAGCGGTCTTCCCTATTCCTCCCCTGCTCGGCACAACCCTAATGCCAGCTCTGAGCTGGCATAGGGTTTGCCATGGGAAGAGCGCCCTTGTTTGGCGCGTTGCCTGCTGATCATTGGGGAGGAATATGGAATGAGCTATTTAGTATGCATTTACATACTACTTACATTCAGAGTCAGCGAACTTGTTGTTCCACGCGCTCACGGGTTCTGAACATTCCGCAGGAGCAAATGCGGATGCTAGTTTGGCGCTAATGGCCTCTAGCTCCTGCATCAGCTTCTGAGCATCGGTGCCCTGGTTAGCTATGTGGGTACTGGCACTAAATATTGGCTGGCACCCTCAAAACTTCCAGGTACCAGCCCGAAGCTGCCTGTGCTCTCCCCTCCTTCCCCCCCCCAAAAATAAACAAGGGTCCTCCTTTTCCCTCTATCCCCTGACGAACAAGTCCTCCCAGTAGCTTCCCCACCTGTACACCCCTAGTAGGCCCCCTGAGCCTACCATTTAAATCCCTGGGGGTCAAATGGTCTTTGGGGCAGGAGCGATGCCCAGTCATTTCTGCCCAGGCAGGCTCCAGCATCACAATATCTGCTGCAACAGCATGCAGCTCCTTATGCGGGTCCCAACTAAAGCGTACACTCAAAGTGTTGATTTTTGCGTTCTATTATTGCTATTACATTGTATTCACATAATACAATGGGACCTGCATAATTCCTAGCAGGAAGAAGCAGTCCAGTCAACCCTTCAATGCTGGTGGCCAGAGATGGTCTGGCATTGAATATCAGGGCCTAATTTTGGCCATGAAGGTCAGTGTATGAAAAAAAACACTCACTGCTGCTGGCTGAATATTGACTGGAAGGTTACTCACAACCTCAGAAAGCAGGATAAAGATTCTATCTTGCCAGCTCCTCCATTATGGTTTATGTTTATGCAGTATGTTTTTTTCTAGCAAAAAAGGTGTCGGTACTCAAATGCTAGGCCACCCTTCAGGAATGGGGTGATCAATGTGGGACCCAGCCCACAATATCCAGGCCCCCTGCAACCAGTCACCTTATCTATGACCTTATGCACCGTATCTGTTATATATACTCTGATTATCTATTCCATCAATGTGATTGAAGTTATATTATATTGTAAGCCACATTGAGCCTGCAAATAGGTGGGAAAATGTGGGATATAAATGCAGCAAAATAAAATAAAATGACAAATAGGAATTGGTGTGCAGAGCCTGAGCTCTTTCATTAAAACTTGGGGTCCATGGGTCAATTTTAGCAGATAATGGAAAAGGTGCCGGTACTCAGTAACCCCAAGCAACCCCTCAAAAAAAGCCCTATGTTTATTAAAAACTTGATATACTGCCATTTCTAAAGCATAGGTCATGGCGGTATACAATAAAATAATCAACATAAAACACTAAGAGACCCTTTTACTAAGCTGCGGTAGGCTCTACACGCATGCAGCGTGTGCCCAAATGAGACTACCACCAGGCCAGTGCACCCTCCTGGCGGTAATTTCAGACTTGGCACGCGCCCATAATGCGTGGATGAATTATTTATTTCCTTCTACGTGCGCCAGTTCCGGAGGTAATCGGCACTTGGCGTGCGCCGACCGGTCACTGCGCGTGCAGCGTGTGAGCCTTTACCGCTAGATCAATGGCTGGTGTTAAGGGCTCAGGCTGGTTTTGGGCGCGCGCTGGTTTCATTTTTACCACAAGCCCTTTTCCTGTCCCATTTTTAAAAAAAGCCCTTTTTTGTAGATGCGGTAAAAACTGGCCTGGCGCGCACCCAATACATGCGCCTACACTACCGCATGCCACTTTTTACCGCTGCGTAGTAAAAAGTGCCCCAAAAACAGGGAAATAGGAATTCCAATACAGATAAGTAAAGCGTACACTCAAAGTGTTGATTTTTGCGTTCTATTATTGCTATTACATTGTATTCACATCAGTTTCTGTCTTTATAACTAATGTAACTTGGATTTGTTATCAGATGTTCTACTTTTATTGTGAGCTGCATTGAACCCAATAATCCATCAATTTAATGTAGACATTTCATTATCTAGCAGATCAATGGAAAATAAGTGAGTTTATTATTATCAGATCATACTGTTACAAAAAATGTGTAGAAATTGTTGGTTTCAGGGTCCAATACCAGGTATACCATTATTAAACTGGGCAGATAGCGCAGAATTCCCATGAGTTTTTTGCAATTTAGAGCATGTTTTCGTTTGCACTATAACCACTGCATTGTTTAAGGAGTGTGAACCTGTTGCATGCAGGATACATCTGACTGAGAGAGAGAATGCAGAACAAAGGGCAAGTGCTCTGGAGAAAAAGATGTCTGACAGCATTGTGAGGCTGTCCTCTTGCCTGAAAATGGATGTAAAGGGGCAAGAAGATCCTCTGATGACTTTAGTGAAAAAGGTAAAACTAATTTTTAAAACATTTTATGTATTTTGTTTTGATTTTTCATAGAAACAGAGAAAATGATGACAGATAAAGACCAAATCCATTCTGCCCATCCATACATACTAATTTCTATTATCCCTTCCTCTCCCTTAGAGATCATCTGTACGTATCCCAAACCTTTTTGAATTCAGATAGTCTTTGTCTCCTGCAGCAAGAGGCTGTTCCATCCAGACCTCCACCACTTCTTCCATAAAGAAGTATTTCCTTAGATTACTCCTGAGTCTATCTCCTTTCACCTTTATCCTAGGTCTCCTTGTTCTAGAGCTTCCTTTTAATTGAAAAAGACTTGTCTTCAGTGGCGTAGGAAGGGGGGGCGGGAGGGGCGGTCCGCCCTGGGTGCACGCCGCTGGGGTGGTGTCGGCTCCGCTGGTTCCCTGCTCCCTCTGCCCCAGAACAGGTTACTTCCTGTTCCGGGACAGAGAGAGCAGGGAACCAGCTGAACCGACGCAGCTCCCAGCAGCATGCACTCGGGGCGGACCGGCCCTCCCGATCTCCCCTTCCTACGCCACTAGGTAAGAATGTACACCGAGGGGGGGGGTCGATACGCAGGGGGGTCGTGCTGCACCCGGGGGGGGGGGGGTGCTCAGCGGCGAACCGCCCCGGGTGGCAGCCGCCCTTGCTACGGCACTGCTTGTCTTCTATGCAGTTAGTCCAGGGACTTATGTAAGTGTCTTTATCATATCTCCCTTTTCCCAACTTTCTTCCAAAGCCTTTGCTGAAATCTAAGTATACCACATCTAGCGCTCTCTCTTGATGCAACTCTCTGGTCACCCAGTCAAAGGAATTAATCAGCTTCGTCTGATAAACCCTACTTCTAGTAAAAGCATGCTGCCTCAGGCCTTACAATCCTGGAGCCCAGAAACTGTACTTGCCTCTGTTTGCAATCATTTCCAACCTTTAACTTTATTAAGCTGCAAGGTGGATTGCAACAGCTAAAGTGAAATCCAACGTATTAACAAATATAAACAACACATTTCTAACACAAGTTGTCAAAGATGTATTTGTTTTGGTTACTCTTGAGGTTTGCAGCAGAAATGCCTATTTGAGCCTGGTGGTGCATGAGAAAGATTGTTGTCACAGGGACCTTCAAATTAGAATAAGTACTTAAGCTATTACTTGGAATGTCACATGGCTGCATGAGAACAACCTTCTGGCATGGAGTTATGCAGGTGACCATCAGGTTCCAGTGCCTCTGGAAAGAAATCTGGGTGAATCAATACAACAGCTGAATCAATATCGGTGGTAGTTGGGTGTTTACGGGAACGCTGCTTAATTATTAATATTAAGAAAACAAAAGCAGTGAGTTCAAATAAGACCTGTGATTGAGGATCTCATGATTTCTTTAGTAGATGAGATAAGGAATTTGGGAGTGGGGTGGAATCATGGTGGCTCCTTGGAGCCTCACATGCCTACTGTAACTTATGGTTGGTTAAACGGTTGATGCTGCTTTTGAATTAACTAGCTTTTCAAAACTATAATACGTACTTTGGTGATCATCTTCATCAATTATTGCAATGTTCTTTATGTCATCTCCCAGGTAGAGTGAAAAGAGATTGTAAATGTTACAGAATGCGGAGGTTTAATCATATCCTTTGCTTGTGAAATTATACTTACTACCAGTGATTGACTGGAAAAGCTTAAACTGTTAGTGCTAGACTTTTGGATTTTATGATCCAAAAGACTCTCTTATTTGTTGGACTGGTTGTCATAGTACGTCCTTGCAAGGGAGCTGTATTCAATCCAAAGTTGTATCTTGGAGGTGCTGCTGTCATTATGAACATTTTCAATAGTGATACCTGATTTGTGAATTAGAAAGGTTATCAATAGAAATCAAACAAAATAAAACATGGAAAAGAAAATAAGATGATACCTTTTTTTATTGGACATAACTTAATACATTTCTTATAGTATGATAGGAAAAGGTAAAGACCTTTTTTCCAAAGATTAACAGGGTAGCAAGTCTGCACAGATGGGTGATGTCATCTGACAGAACCTGTACAGAATATCTTCCCCAGATTTATCTGGAATTTTTTGTCAGTCCTACTATGCATACTCACAAATGCCTACTCATCCATATTGCATGGGATCGCCCTCAATTTTTAATAAAGCTTAAAGTAGAAGATAACTCCTAGGGGATGTGGGCGGATATTAAAAGAACACCAGCTACAAGTAATGTACTGGTCTATATTGAGCTTGTGGTGGCCACTGTTTTTTTAAGTGCTGACTGTTGCTGGCTAAATTAGACCTGGATGTTATATACTAGGCACTGGCACTTACGCGAGTCTCAGCTGATATTCAGCCAGGACCCACATAAGGAGGTTTGCCAGGTCCTCCTTCTTCTCCCTTCCCCCAATTCCGATCAACTTCTATACCTCCCTCTGTGCTGTGATCCTCCCCACAATACACACTCCATGGTCCAATCCTCCCCTTGCTCTTCCCCTCTGTGGTCTGATCCCCCCTTGATCCCCCCTCCATGATCCAATTCCCACTGTGGTTTGATCCCCCCCTCCCCACGGCTCCAATGCCCCAGTCCACATTGCCCTTATAGGGAGGGCTGACTACTAATGGTAGTAATACAAAACTACCACTAGGGGCCAGTGATGCCATTTTGAACTTGGAGCCAGGTGGAGCAGAAGCGGAAAGGGACCGCTCTTGCCCCCTCTTTTTAGACTACCTAGGGGGTCTGTGTGGGTAGGGATCAAGAGAATTGGAGCCACATTGGGGGAGATCAGACCACAGAGGAGGGAATCAGGGGAGGATCGGATAACAGAGGAGGTAGGAGGGGGGAGGGGGAGGAGGAGGAGGGAATGGGTAGGGGAAGATGGCGGGGGCAGGGGTGAAAAAAGGGGAAAAAAAGGGAGTGGAAATGGGTTTTGATACCACATGATTATATGTTTGTATCCCAAGGCTACGATTTGGTCAGGTTAGATGTTAAAGTAGAGAGGGATGTGGAATTGTAATGTTTTTCTCTCTGTGGAATGATTTAATAAATGTTACAAATTAAAAAAAAAAAACAGAGGAGGTAGGCAGGAGGACTGGAGAATCAGATGGCAACCCAGAAGTTATGCAGGTGCCAGCCAGTATTAAATGCCAGCACCTGCATAGCTAGGTGAGCAAAACTAGGACAGCCTTAGCTATGTGGCACCAGCACTGAATATGGTTTGTGCCCACATAATTGCCTGCTCCTCTCTGACTCCACCCATAGACCGCCCCTCCACTGCCTGGTTTTGACATGGATAAATAGAGCCAATATTCAGCAGCACTGCCAGCTAAGTGCCGCTGAGTATCAAATGTAAATGCTGACTCGCTGAGGGCAATTTAACTGGAGAGAAATTTTGTTCTTGGTCTATCACTCTGTTTAGAAAATGACTGCACATTCCCCATATCCCATCTATTTTAGTCCCAAGAAACATAGCAGATTTTAGGCGGTATATGAAATCGTATCCCCTTTCCCTTTCCTTTCCCTTTAAGAAAAGGAAAATACATTTTTTTCAAAGAATATTAAGCAGAGTGTCTTATAGTAGCTCAGTCTAGATCCCAGGTGGCACTATGGTGCCCGGAAGTTGCTTGTGGAAGGCAGCATAGTACAGTATTAGGACTGGCCATTGATAGGAGGTGGGGGGTAGAGGTAGGAAAGGGGAGATGAGATTCTGGTGGGGAGTAGTGACATAGCCACAGGTGACATGGTCCCACCCATTTTAGGCTGAGGCCCCTCCTAAATTGGTACTCCCTTACTGTGGCTAGTGGAGATCCCCAAGCCCCACCAGCTGAAGACCTAAATTTGTCCTGATATGGAAGACTGACCCCTACCTATAGTACCCCAGGACTACCACTAGGGGTCAGCACCACCAAATTTGCTCTCAGAGTCTAGGTTTAACTCTGGTTAAGACCTGAGGGTGAGGTGGAACCTAGATGGAACCTGGGTGGGGCCTAGGGGAAGAGAGTTTCCTTGGCCACATGTAGGTGGGGCTTTGATTTAGGGGAGGAGCTTGTGGATCTGATTGAGAGAGTTGAGAGATTGGGGGACTGATCAGGGGCATTCAACCTCAGGGATATTGGGGAGATCAGATCGGGTGGTTGGGGAGGGGGTGACAAAACAGTGGGTTTTAAACCTGTACAATTGTATTGATTATTTCTTGAAATGTATTTCTCTAGTTTGGCCAGCAGGTGGTGCATGTTTATGTTTAAAGCTGTTACAGAGAACTGGCTGTTCCTTCTTTAGTTAGCACACAGAGAAGTTAACCTGCAGTGATGTGGCCAGTTACTTTTAAAACTTGTTGTTCTGGGTTCTGATTGGCCTAGGAGCTCAATTTCAGCTAGGATATATTGGCTTTTTCTTCAGTCTTAGCCAGGGAGAAGACAGAGAGAAAGATCTCTTTGCTGAGGCCCTTTTTACAGTTATCTTTGATAACCTGTGAGCAGCTATATGTCCTGATCTCCCCTGGTACTATTTAGATACTAAACAAATGTTTAGATAGTTTTATAATTGATCCATATTCAGTTACTTGTTACTGTTTGCTGTGTTGAGTCTGTGGGTGCTTTCTAGGAACTGTGGGACCACTGGGAGTGTGACCCCAGTAGCCTAGGAATCACTGGGATAATTTGAGAGTGGGAGACTCGCCCAGAGGCGGTTGGGACCCAGTTGGTGGGAAGTGGGTGCTAATGTAGAGCACAAGCGGCAGTTGCAGGTGGACCTGAGCTGTGCTGAGGATAGACCCTCTAAGTGGCCATGGGGTAGCCCCAGGTAGGCTAGGCATTTCGTGAAAGGCGGTTAGGTCAGAATTGGAAGGGAGGGCCTGCACCATTAGATCTATGGCCACACTACTGGGCTGCTGGTAGCATAGCTGCACTTAGCACCTCCTATTCAGGTGACAGTAAGTGCAGCTACACTATCTGTGCAACTGTGACCAACCCTCTGGGAGAACAAAACTAATAAATTGAAAAAAAAAAAGGTTCATCTGTGTATAAAAAACTTTCAACAGTGGAAAAAAATTGTAAAGTAACAACTATCAGCAGTTGTGACAGTTAGGGAGTAGTATCAACCCATGTGCTAGTCATCACAGCTGGCCACTCCTTTGACTGGCCCAAGTCACACCTAGTCCCACTCTTGCCTGGTGTTAAGCAGCTGGTGTGAGTGTTTGACTGTGCTGGTTGTTTTAACTAACTCATGGCTGACTGCAGATTTGTGCTAACTTGCATGTTCAAACCCTTTCTAGATGCTTAACAGCTTAGTAGAAGATCCCTGGTAAGAGCAGTAATATTTATTTATTTAGATTTTGCTCACACCTTTTTCAGTAGTAGCTCAAGGTGAGTTACATTCAGGTACTCTGGATATTTCTCTGTCCCAGGAGGGGCTTACAATCTAAGCTTGTTCCTGAGGCAATGGAGGGTTAAGTGACTTGCCCAAGATCACAAGGAGCAGCAAAGCAGCGGGATTTGAACTGGCCACCTCTGGATTGCAAGACCAGTACTCTAACCACTAGGCCACTCCTCCACTCAGCAACATTCCATGTAGAATTACCAATAATAGCAACATTCCATGTAGAATCTCAAATAGTAGCAACGTTTGATGTTCCACTGCACTAACCACTAGGCTACTCCTCCACTAGCAACATTCCATGTAGAAGCCTGCCCTTGCAAATCACCAATGTGGCCGTGCAGGCTTCTGTTTCTGTGAGTCTGACGTGCAGGACATCAGACTCACAGAAACAGAAGCCTGCGCAGCCACGTTGCTGATCTGCAAGGGCAGGCTTCTACATGGAATGTTGCTAGTGGAATAGCAACATTCCATGTAGAATCTCAAATAGTAGCAACAGAATCTCAGTAGTAAGAGCAGTAATATTTATTTATTTGGATTTTGCTCACACCTTTTTCAGTAGTAGCTCAAGGTGAGTTACATTCAGGTACTCTGGATATTTCTCTGTCCCAGGAGGGCTCACAGTCTAACCTTGTACCTGAGACAATGGAGGGTTAAGTGACTTGTCCAAGATCACAAGGAGCAGCAGCAGGATTTGAACCGGCCACCTCTGGATTGCAAGACCAGTATTCTAACCACTAGGTCATCTTCCATCCATATATTTTGTCACTGATATCACATTGTAGAGGAAATTGTTTTGATCTTTACTGGCTTATAAATCTAGAATGATAGCTTAGGTTATATTGGTCTAATCTTTAATTTCTTTTTTTTTTTTTTACCACGCAGGTTTCAGAGCTGCTGACAGAACATTATCTGGAGAAATCAAGAATTGCAAGCCTTGAAGAGGCCCTGGCCAGTCAGCAAAAGGAGTTTAAAGCTAGTAGGGAGACCATAGTAAAGCTCGTTTCAGAAATAGGGGAGGAACAAAAAACAGCAGCTGGCTACTGTGCCGAAGCCAAAGCACTGAAAAAGGTAGGAAGAAGTTCAGAAGCTCACACAGCCATCCAGACTTTAAAGCAAGGCCAATGAGTTCTAGCTCTCAGGTTTTGAAACAGATAGTAAATACATGGATGTCAGCTAAGTGCAACCCTTTATTTACATGTTCTTTAATGCTGAGGAAGCAGTGCTGTCTCATAGCTTCTTCACGATGAATTGCTTTGGGCCATTTTTTGTAGCTGCCTAGGTGCAAATTCTGTGAGAGTTTTATTAAATCTATGGACTTGGGATGCAATTTCCAAAGAAAACTATGCACATACAGGACAGTATTCCAAAGCAGTTACCAAATCAACTACAGTAGCTAACTGGATAAATTTAATTTATTTATTTAATAGGATTTATTTACCACCTTTTTGAAGGAATTCACTCAAGGCGGTGTACAGTAAAAATAGATCAAACATGAGCAATAGGCAATTACAGCAGTAAAAATATTCAAATAACAATACAAAGTATGGCAATAGTATACTACTTACAATGTCAACACAATACATAATAGACCATTTTAATTGACAGTGTAGGGTATAAGCAAAGATGGAACATATAGATAGGTAAGAAAGTAGGAAAAGTTAGAGAGTAAAGTGACTGATTTAAAGAAAGTTGCACATGAGGTCAGAGAGATGGTTAAATATTATCTCAGCTAGGGTAGGAGTGCAATGGGCTGCAATGTGGATAATTTCTGGTTAGACATCTTTGAATTAGAAGACATACAAGGGATAATGAGGTCATATCTGAAAGAAATAGTGGGCGATTGGTGGTAAGAGTGTATGGTGATACTGTAGTGAGGAAGTTGATAATGTAATGGTGGAGACATTGCTTAATGGTTAATGCAGTGAACTGAAAACCTGGGCAACCAGGTTCAAGTCTCACTGCAACTCCTTGTGATCCTGGGCAAGTCATTTAATCCTTCATTGTCCCAGGTACAATTGTGAGCCCTCTAGAGACAGAAAACGTTCCTGCATATAATAAATGTAAACTGCTTTGATTATGCAACAGAAAGGTGGTATATCAAGTCCATCAAACTCTAGAAATATACCTACGACGGATATTAATTTAAAGGAAGGAGAAGCCTCAAAGAGCTCCAAAT
Organism: Microcaecilia unicolor; assembly: GCF_901765095.1. Taxonomy (NCBI): domain Eukaryota; kingdom Metazoa; phylum Chordata; class Amphibia; order Gymnophiona; family Siphonopidae; genus Microcaecilia; species Microcaecilia unicolor. The sequence goes on along the minus strand of NC_044039.1, from coordinate 180,847,757 downwards.
CAAAATAATTAATAAAAAAAAGTTAGGAGGGATTGTGGAGAGGGAGGGAATTTAAATGTTAGCTAGACAGCAGCAATATTGAGTCTCACTGGAGTGAAGGAGTAGCCCAATGGTTGGTGCAGTGACACAAGAATCAGGTGAACCAAGTTCAATTCCCACGTGTAGGAATTGTGAATTTGGGCAAGTCATTTAACCCATTATTGCCTAAGGTACAAAATACATACCTGTATATAATATGTAAACTGCTTTGATTGTAACCACAGAAAGGTAGTATACCAAATCCCATCCCACCCCTTCCTGCAGGCCTAACAAGCCTACGATTCAGCAACAGTGACTTATCTAGATATCTTTTTTTAAGTATATGATTAGAGATATTATGACTGAATATTGGCTCTGTAGATTTTTTTGTGTGTGTGAAGATTGACTTGCATAGATACATGAGCATGAAAGTCTCCATAAATCTTCTACCTTGAAACATAGAAAATGAAGGCAGGTAAAGAGCATATGGCTTATCAAGTCTGCCCATCCATTCCATCTACTATCCCTTCTTCTCACTTAGAGATCCTACGTACTTGTCCCAAGCTTTCTTAAATTCAGATACAGTCTTCATCTCCACCACCTCCACAAGGAGGCCATTTCACAAATTCACCACCCTTTCTGTGAAGTATTTCCTCAGGTTACTCCTGAGTCTGTCACCTTTCAACCTTATCCTATGCTCCATCATGCCAGAGCTTCCTTTCACTTGAAAGATACTAATCTCTTGTATATTTATGCCATGAATATACTTAAATGTCTCTATCATATCTCCCCTGTCCCACCTTTCTTCCAAAATATACATAATGAGATCCTTAATGTCAAAGACCACTGACTATTTTAGTAGCCACCCTCTGGACCATCTTCATCCTATTTATATCTTTTTGGAGGTGCGGTCTCCAAAATTGTACACAGTACTCTAAGGATCCCTTTTACTAAGCTACGTAAGGGCCTACACGTGTACAGTGTGTGCCAAATCAGCACTACCGCCTGGCTAGTGCATGAGCCGAGTGGTAATTCAGAATTTGGCGCGTGCTGAATCCTGCAGTAGAAATTTTCTATTTTCTACTGCGGGCCGCTTACCCAGTGGCAAACAGTAGTCAGCACACGCTACATGCATACCATGCAGGTAGCACGTGAGATTTTACTGCTAGGTCAATAGGTGGCGGTAAGGTCTCAGGCCAAAAATGGACACGCACTGGTTTCAATTTTAGTGCATGCCCATTTTCTTGTCCCTTAAAAAAAGGCCCTTTTTTCCTAGATGTGGTAAAAAATGGCCCAGTGTGTGCCCAAAAGATGCATTTGCACTACCACCGGCCACTTTTTACTGTGACTTAGGGCCCCTAAATGAGGTTTCACCAGAGACTTATACAGAGGTATTATTACCTCCTTTTTCCTGATGGCCATTCCTCTCCCTATGTTCCTAAGCATCTTTCTGCTTTCACCTTGTCACCCCCAAGTCCTGCTCCTCTTTCATGCACAGAAATACTTCACATTCTACATGGTACCACTCCTTCCGTGAATCATGCCTTTTGTGATCGCCACTAAATCCAAGTCATCCTCTTCCATCACAGCCTCTAGATCCAGAACCTTATTTCCCAACCTACAGGCATTAGTATACACAACTTTCCAGATGCTTCCCTTTTTCCCATTTCTATAGAGATATTTAACGTTTCAGTTTTCTGGGGGCTTTTAGTCAGTGGCGTACCAAGGGTGGGGGCGGTCCGCCCCGGGTGCACGCCGCTGGGGGGGTGCCGCGCGCCTGTTGGCTGAGTCCGCTCGTTCCCTCCCTGCTGCTCCCTCTGCGTGGAACAGGTTATTTCTTGTTCCGGGGCAGAGGGAGCAGCAGGGAACGAGCGGACTCGGAGCCGACAGGCGCGCGGCCCCCCCCCCCAGCAGGTAAAAATGCACCCGGGGGGGGGGGGGCGCTGCACCCGTTGGGGGGGGGGGGGCGCATCAGCGATCCGACCCGGGTGTCAGCCAACCTAGGAACACCACTGCTTTTAGTTACTTTCATTTCTGTGGTTTAAGAAAAGGGACTAAAAAAAAAGTGTGCTGAGATCTGAGCATGCACTATAACCCCCGCCCCAAATGAATTTGAATCCACCATACGCTGTTTAATCTTCCTAAAGAAGTCAGTTTTCAGACAGGGTTATTAACTGGTAAATCATTATTTACAAAGCTAAATGACTGTGAAAATGTTCCCCATTATGTGTTTACCACTTTCTTTTTTAGAATGTGTATTGAAATTCTGACTTCTGGCAGTCTGCATATGTTTGCTAGTCTTTACTCAGTGGATTTTGATTATTTTATTGAAAACCACCCTGATATGGCTCATGTAGGTGGTATATTGAATTTTGATAAACTAAACTTTGCACAGTGGCATTTTAGAACGTCTGGAAAACACCTGAACTGTTTGTCTAGTCCAAAGACAATTAATTTTCAGCTTCAGCAGGTTGAAGGCAGAACTCCATGTGGGCCCAGTGTTTTCCCTGCTGTGTTGATGTAATTTTTCTGCAGTCCTCTTTGGTGAGAGAAAAGACTTCACTACCAACATCAGTTTAAATTAATCAGTAGCTAGAAGCAACAAAATTGATTATGTCGAGGATGTGCCTCCTTTTGAGTTGCTGAGTGCTGACGGCCCCGGCGCCGATTCAAAATGGCCGCCGAGAGTTGAAGCAGCCTCGGTGGCCATTTTGAATCAGCGCCGGGACCATCAGCACTCAGCATTGCAAGGGGAACAGAATGCAGGTCAGCGCTCCGGGCAGGAAAGAAGAGGGGGCTCTTTCCTGCCCCGAACAGGTCACTAGACCACCAGGGCAGTAGAGTAAGCATGGGCGTAGTTTGACAGTTTCATTTGGGGGGGGCAAAGGGTGGGGTGTGTCTCTCTCCTGCCATCGCCCCCCCCCCCGCCACCCCACCACCCCCGGAGTCCTCCAGTGGCACCCGATATCACCCTCCCCCATCTTCCAATCTGTAAAATCACCGGCAGCCTCAACGAAAGAAGCACGCATGCTGCTTTAGACCTGCCCTGCAGGCCCTTCTCTCTCCTACAGCTTCCTGCCTGCATGGGAACAGGAAGTTGAAGGAGAAAGAAAGGCTTCCGGGGGCCGGTCTAAAGCAGCTTGCGTGCTGCTTTCTCGCAGAGGCTGCCAGCGGCTCAAGGATTGGAGGATGGGGTGTCAGCTCATTTGGGGGGGGCACTGCCCCCCCTCGCCCCCCAAACTACGCCCATGAGAGTAAGGGGAGGGGAGACTAGGACATCTTTAGGGGGGTGTGACGGGGCGGGGAGGGTGTGAAAGGGGTGGGGTGATATGTGACAGGAGGTGGGGTGGGGTGTGAAAGGGGAAGGGGCATGTGTCCTCTTTTTGGGGGACCAAATATGGTAACCCTACCCCAGGCCTGCTTTACGCCATGTAAAGATTCCTTACAGGATCAGCCCATGGTGGGATTTTGAAAGGGAAACTCTTGAAGGGCGTTTCCTTTTGAAAACTAGCTTGCAAACCTGCAAGCACTTCAAAGACATTAACAATTGCTCCTAATGAAGTTAATATTCAGTGGTAGGATTTCTGAGATAAGCAGGGACTGTCTCTTCATGTTCAAGTTTACAGCGCTGCGTATGTCTTGTAGCGCTATAGAAATGATAAGTAGTTATCGGAATAACCAGATATTCAAAGATGATAACCGGTTAAGTTGGGGTGCTCTAAGTTGCAGTTTAAAGTTAACTAGATAAATATATTTGTTTAGTTTTTCCTCCAGCCTGCTTATCCCTTTCTGCACTCTTGTGTAGTCCAATCTTCTTAGACAGTCTTTCTCAGTATCTGTTTTACTGGTTGTGGGCAGTGCTTATTGTTTGTGTCTTTTGTGAGCCCTGCCTCTTTTGGCCAGCTTTTCTCTGTTTCCTGCTTTAACCCTTTCTGCTGTCTTGTGAGCCTTGCTTCTTTCCTGTCTTTTATTTTTAAAACAGTCTTTCTCTGTAGTCTGCTTTTGCTCTTTTGCTTTTGGCTCAGGTGAACTCTGTTTCCCTTTTTCTGCTTCAGTTAGGTAGATGTTGCCTTCTCTCTCGGTCTGCTTTTGCCCATGGTGTGCTGTGTTTGATTTGGCCCTGGTGGGTCCTGGCCCTCCTCCACCTGGGGAATTCTATCAGCCTTTTCCTTCAGCCTGTTTTTCCCTGCTTAGCCATTTCTGTGAAGCTTCGCTCTTTTAGGTTCCGAGTCTATACTGTCCTGCTCTGACCCTGGCTTTCCCTTCTTTCCTGTGGGCTCTGCCCTCTGCTACCCGGGTTACTATGTAGCCTTTGTTTGTATTCTCTCCTTCTGTATCTGCCAGTTTGGTGTGTCGCCCTTCCCTTTGTGTCTGCCTGGCGCTATGTGCGCTGCTTGAGCTCCAGTCCCTTCTGGGACCCCTCGTTGTTCTTTTTCCCTTCCCTATATGATTCGGTTCCAGTTTGGCCTGGCGGCCTGTACGCTTGTACTCTGTACGAGTGGGATCCCAATTGGCCTTGCGGCCCGCATGAGTGGTCTATTTCCCTTTTTTGGTGGTACTTGTTGATTTTCCTGAGTGTGCGGGGCTTTGTGTCCATGGTATTGCATAGTGCATGCTTGGTCTACCCCAGGCCTTGGCCAAGGTCCTTTCTAGCTGGGCACAAGGGCTCACGAACAGATTAACAACATGAAGCCAGTGGTCTGTTAGCAATTCAGAGAACTAAAAGTGAAAGTATCGCTTTGTGTATTTCTTTAAGGAGAGAGATGAAGCTCTTCTAGCCAGGAGGAGCTTGGAGTGGGAGAACAGTACCCTTTTACAAAAGCTGAAAGGCAGCCATGAGATGTGCGATAAGTCTCACCAGAAGCTACAGAACAAAGAGGTCCAAATGGCTGAGCTTGACCAAAGTCTCCGTGAATCCTTGTATGAAGCCAGAGCAGCCCAGAGCCTGCAGCAGGCCTTCCTCACTCAGCTGGCCACCCTCCTCAGCAATGCATTCATCACTGTGCCCAGCACAGAGGAAGCGATCAAAGGGCGGCTACAAGACCTCTGTGCCGGTGAACAGACGTGGAAATTTGTAAGTTGTACTGAACACAACACTGAAAATGGTCACATTGGCAAGATTTATTTGTCCCTCTTTCCAATCAATAAGCAACCCGTGATATTTAGCTTATTTCCAATGTCACAATATATTGGATTCATCCACTTTAAAAAGTTTGCTTAGTTTATTTTTTGTTTAACAAGGGAGCTCTTTTCATTTTAAACCAATGAGGAAACTGGTTTGCAAATCAGACCCTGTATGTAAAGCATGTTGGTTTGGCATACCTTGACAAGTATACATGTAAGTTTGGGGATCTGACTGCTGGTTTCAGGCATGGCTTTTTTTCTTAGTTATTTTTACTTGATAATAACCAATAAAATATGACATTGAATTTTACAGCTAGGGGAGGAGAAGCCCAATGCTGTTTCTTCACAGTGATTTTTCTAGAAATTTCTTCCATCATGTATTAAATAGTCTACTGTTGGCCTCTGTATTCACAAAAGCACCTATTGCTACTTGATACTACAGAGAGCGGCACTCAGGAGCAACTCTGGAAAAGATTTGCACAGAAAAGCTGGTAGATGCATGGAGCCAGGAACTGGCTGAAGGCCAAATGCACCTTGAGTGTGAATAGTCAATGGCATTCTCTCCCTCCTGCAGACACTCTAACCCCTTTATCACCCTCTCTCCACATATTTTCTCTTCCTTCTCTTTCTCTAGACATTTTTCCCTCTTCCCCCTACCTCCACAATTTCTCTCTCTCCTTCCCTTTAAACATTCTCTGCCCTTTCTTCCTCCAGACATTTTCTGCCCCCTACCGTTGTACATTCTCTCTTTCCTTTCCTCTAGGCAATCTCTCTCTTCTTTTTCTCCATTCTGCCTTCTACCTCCATACAACCCTTATTTTATCATTCTCACTTTAATATTCCCTTATCTCTTGTTTTTCCTGTTTGTCTGTCCTAATTAGATTGTAAGCTTTGTCGAGCAGGGACCGTCTCTTCATGTTCAAGTGTACAGTGCTGCGTATGTCTAGTAGCGCTTTAGAAATGATAAGTAGTAGTAGTACATTCTCTCTCTCTAGACATTCTTTCCCCTTTCTTTCTCCAGACATTCTCTTTCCTTTCTGTCCCCTACCTCCACACATTCTCATTGTCCTTTTCTCTAGATAACCTCTTCTGTTTCTTTATCTCCAGACATTCTCTTCCCTTTCTGCCTTCTACCTCTGTACATTCTCTCTCCTTCCCTCTAGACCCGTGGTCTTCATTAATTCATATACTGGGGCAACTTTAGATTCTAATAAGCTGAAAGAGAACTGCCAAATTTCTTCCCATGAAGGGCCAAAACCCTGCTGGACCAGTGTGAGTCAATGACATGCATCCCCACCAGCCCTCCTTCAAACTTTATTTGGGGGGGGGGGAGGGGTTATCCTCAAGGTTGTGTGCATTTCCAAATGCCATTCTCTTTTGTCTATTAAGAAATGCCTTGTTTTTTCAAGCATGTGGCTCTTCCCCCTATCTACTTTCCACTTTCTCTCCTGAACCTAGGTATAGAGGCAGAGTAGCAGAAAAGAAACAGAAAGTCAATGGTCTCCGAGAGCCACCAACAGCTCCCGGACCTTGCATTGAAGAACACTGTTCTAGACAAACTCTTCCTTTTCTTTCTGCAGACATTCTGCCTGCTGCAGTAATCAAAGCAAAAGTATGTGTGGTCATTTACACCAATGTGGGCATTTTAATTATTACCTCTCTTTGGGATCAATTTCCTAAGGTGTGGTGCATGGTAGTGAATGCTAATATGCGTTATTAGTGAATAGGGTCAACGGATAATAACAGGTGCTGAGATAAATAATGCACATTACCGTGGGTCACGGGTTAGTAAATAGAACACATGCCTAAGACATCTAAGAAAAGAAGGACTGTGAGAACATTTTTAACATGTGAATGAACTGCTTAACCCACAGGCAACCGAGGATCTTCAGAAGAAAATTCTCACACTAACGAAGCAGCTGGAACACCAGCGGGAGCTGTATCATGAAGCCCTGAGCAAGTCTTACAAAAGTGAGCAAATGCTGCAGGAGCACAAGGACTCCCTGAAACATCTGAAAGGGAAATTAGCTTCCGACGACTTACTCAAAGATGGGTATAACATTGAGAGAAAGAAAGTAAGAAGGCTTCTAAAGAAATAGTTACTTTTAAGTATGTGGGGATTCTCTACAAAATATATGTAAAATGTTTAGGATGTGGAAATATCCAAAATTCTTCCCCCGTTTCAGCCTCCCCTCCTGCATTGTAATGCTGTCACCAGAATCTCTAGATCCTGGAAGCTCTATTCACATTCAAGGGATATTTGGAAGACTCCCCCAGAATCCCCTTAAAAAGCACCCCCACTTCTCTTTCTCCTAGTCCCTGCTTACTCCCCTATGATAATCATAGCCCCTCTTTGCCCCTATCCAGCTGATTGTCCTCTAATTTCACATATATCTTTTATTCAAACCCTCCTTATACCTCCCTACTCACAATAATCCACCTTTTCTCCCTCTTAATCTCTCTCTCTCATCCTCTCCTGCCCCTGTACTCAGTCATTTACAGTTTCCCCTCCTGACTCCTCATCTTGCATGAAAGACTCTTCTGCCGAAGATAAATTATGTCCCATTCATGGTATTGCATGTCTTTAAGAGAGTGTGAGCTTTATTGTACCCAAACGCAAACTTCTGCAGATTCGGGCACTGTGTGACCCACTCTTTCATAACTGTACAATGCTGGGGAAGGGAATCAATTTGCTGTTCTTTGACACTGAAGCCAGCCATAGCAACTTGAGGAACCAAGAACATAATCTGCTGGCATGTGCCTAGAGAAGAACCTGATTAAGGATCCAGTTGAGAAAGGGAATTTTTCCTAGGAATTACATGGGGAAAGCTCTACAGAATAGTCAGAACCTCAGTTTAATGTGTCACTTGAAAGATAGTAGGTTCAGGAGTACAGTGTCCTTAGATACCATGTTGAGGATACTGGTGGTTATGTATAAACCAAGAGGGAAAGAATGGTCCCTATCAAGCCATTGATGCTACTTCCTGCAGCATTCAGTATTCCTTCAAGATCCACCATCCATGTATTCTCCGAAACAGTCTTGCTTAGCTTCTGAGGTGGTAGGACTGTAGGGCACATAGAAGAGCTTTTAGGAAGCACAATAAATTACTTAATGTATTCACCTACAATAAAATATCAAACACTGTGCTGTGTTTTTGCACAATTCAAAGCAAAAAGTTCAGGGAAATGTGGTAACAAATACATGTTTTATTTTAAATCTGTTTTTATTAAAGATGGCAGTATAGAACATAATATAAGCTATGTGTCTTTGGTTCTTACACTTATCAACTCATTAGAACCAGATTTTGAATATTAGCAGTTATTCCAAACAACCTTTAAATCCCATTCCCTTTAATTTCTTCTCCCCCTTCCCTATAACCCAGGAAAACAATGTTAGAATAAGCGACTTTAATTGGTCGCTAAATTTTGTTAGTAACATGGCATGCTCTAGAGGAAAGAGTTGACCAATAAGGTTCACAAACTATTTGAAACTCTCTCCTTTGTGATCTCTACAAGCTTATGCTTTCGTCAACCCTCGAGAGCATTAAGATCCCTCCTCTATGGAGGAGTGGCCTAGTGGTTAGGGTGGTGGACTCTGGTCCTGAGGAACTGAGTTCAATTCCCACTTCAGGCACAGCTCCTTGTGACTCTGGGCAAGTCACTTAACCCTCCATTGCCCCAGGCACAAATAAGTACCTGTATATGTAAGCCACATTGAGCCTGCCATGAGTGGGAAAGTGTGGGGTACAAATGTAACTAAAATAAATTAGATGTCTCATCCTTTCATACTGTTAATTTGGAAGAATATAGGTCCTCTGTTATTTACATAGTTGGGCCAACATTATGGAATGCACTACTATATTGTTTAAGAGCTGTGATGAATTTAGAGACATTGTTTCAGCAAGCCTTTGGTAATGGTGTGATTTGAAGTCTTTAGCTTTTGATAGCGTCATCGATGACACAAGTTGTAAACTGATCTATCATCGTGTTTGCTATATATTTTAATGTTTTATTTTTGTTGTATGTCCTTATTATATATTATGTATGTTTAACTGTACCCGGCCAAGAATAGCAGATTGCGCGGGCTATACATTTTTTAAATAAATACATTGTGTTTCCTTTTTTGCATCTACACCTATGTGTTGCATAGCCAACAAAAATGTGATCTGCATTCTCCATTGTGGCACATTGGGCACCTCTGGAGGTTTCTGATTCAATAGTATATATTTACATGCTATTAAGAACACCTTTCTAAAGAAGTTTTTAGGAGCTTTAGAGCGGGTTTGAGCTGTAGACCTCACCTCAAAAAGGTCATGTTGTCCATTAGATTGTAAGCTCCTTTGAGCAGGGACTGTCCTTCTTTGTTAAACTGTACAGCGCTGCGTAACCCTAGTAGCGCTTTAGAAATGTTAAGTAGTAGTAGTATGTTGTGGCATTATAGCTAAGAAGCTCCTGAAATGTGCACAGAATACTAACAAAGGTATGTTAAACATAGTTGGCTTGAAACTGTAGTTTTTGCCTTTATGGTCAGCATTGCAAAGCTATTGGAAATGGCTAAAATTGCGAGGATGGCTTGCCAGAAAAAGTATTCCAATTTGACTTCCTTTCTGAGCTGATGCATCTTGAATCTGGAATATGTGGACTCTTAATTCATTAACATAATGCACTTCTTTCTGCAGCAAATGAGATTTTTACAGCAGTTGGCAGAGAAGCTAAAGATACATCAAGGTATTTCAACAGAGAATCTACAATCCCAGTATGAACTACTCTTGGATGCTGCTGAAGAGATAAGTAAACTGGATAAGGAAAATCTTAGTGAGAGTAAAGTCCTCATTTACAACTTACAGAAAAAGGTTGGTTTTAAATGTTTAGAGCATGGAAGGTAGCATAGGACTATAAACTCAGATATTTGCTTATTTTTCTTGTCCACTATTCACTGTGACCTTAGCAAGTCACTTAAATATGTTATGCTTAGAACAAGGGCTTGATGCATTAAAGAATTTTTCCTATTTTATATCTATACTAGTAAAAAAAAAAGGCCCGTTTCTGACACAAATGAAATGGGCGCTAGCAAGGTTTTCCTCGGAGTGTGTATGAGAGAGAGAGAGAGAGAATGTGCGAGTGTGTGTGTGTGACAGAGAGAGAGTGAGACTGGTTGTGAGTGTGTGTGTGAGAATGAGAGTGTGTGCCAGGGGCCCCCCTCCCTCCCTCCAAATTCCAGGGTCGTCCCCTTCCTCACTCTCTCCGAGTTTCAGGGTCCTCCCTCCCTCCGAGATTCAGGGTCCTCCCTCTCTGTTTACATTTAGGACTACAAATTCAATGATCCTACTGAAACAATAGGGTCACTGAATGTTGGGCATAAAGGTGAATGGATAAATGATCCACTTAACCTTATGCAGAAGTTGTTTTTCTGAATATTACCCCCATTATTAATATTCCTCAAGAAGCAACATTACTTCATTGTAGCTTCTACACTTCAGCTCGGAGATTCACTGCAGCTACGGTACCATTAATTAACAGGCAGATCATGGCGGTGCACAGCTCTAAAAAAAAAAAAAAGCAAAAACAGAAAAGAATTCCATTGTTTATAGGAAAGGTTCAAAATCATACAACTAGGGCAGAAAAGGTAGGTGTAGTGCAAGAACGAAGGGGAGAGAGGAAAATAGGAAGTTGCAGGACCAATGGGGAAAGAAAGTCCTCATGCAGCATCAAACGCTTGACAAAACAGCCAGGTTTATATGTCAACTTTGAATTTCTTGTAAGACAATTCAGCGCAGAGGGGATGCAGCATAGGGTTCCAACGAGAAGGGGCTATGAAGAAGCACCTTGAGAAAAAAATATTATAGGCATAGTATTTGAAAAATCCCTTTGGCAGTAGTTTATAAAGGTCCAGTCCACCGGCTATGTTTGGAATGATTGTATTCAAACGCTTCATCATAAGGCACGACCTGGCCACATGTTGCTAAAAGGCTCTTTAGGTCAGCTAGAATGTGATTCCCTCACTGAGGAGCCCTTTTACTTAGAAACATAGAAACATGACGGTAGATAAAGGCCATATGACCCATCCAATCTGCCCATCCTCTGTAACCCCTAATTCTTCTTGTTCCTAAGCGATCCCACATGCTTATCCCATGCCTTTTTAAACTCTGGAACAGTCCTTGACTCCACCACCTCCACCGGGAGGCTATTCGCAAGGTCTGGCTAGGCCCCTGGTGCCAATTAACATCAATAATTGATTGTTAATGGCTCATTAATTCGTTTGGGCCAGATTCTGTAAATGGCATATAAAACCTAGACACGTCTGATTAAAGTGCCAGGCGGTATTCTATATAACGCACCTAAAGTTAGGCGCATTGTATAGAATAGTGCATAGGACCGGGGAACACACTTACATTTAGGCACATCCATTTACACCACTGAAATCCTGGTGTATACACCAGTGCCTAAATTTAGGTGCGTTCCTCCCAATTCTATAACAACACGTGTAAATTCCAATAACGCCCCTGACACGCCCACACTCCTCCAATGGACATGCCCCCTTTTCAGCTACGCGCATTAGAAATTTATGCACACCTCTTTTTAGAATACGCCTAAAAATAGCGTAAATTCCAATTTTTGCCAATTAGTGATGATAATTGGTTGTCAACCAATTATCTCTGGCTCATTACTCAGTTGAGTAGCACGCATAAATTGGCCACATGCACAATTTAACATGCACTACTCACCGTGCCTTAGATACAATTCAGGGGTTTGCATGCCCAAATTTGGGTGACCTTTATAGAATCCAGGGTTTGATGTGCAGTAAATAGCAAAGCATTATCCCTTTATCTGATTTATTATCATCGTGAACTGCTCTCTCTCAAATCTACTCACCATTAACTTAGGGGTTCTTTTACTAAGCTGCGTAAGCGTCCACGCGTGCCCAATGCGTGCCAAAATGGAGTTACCGCCCGGCTACTGCGTGGCTCTTGTGGTAATTTCATTTTTGGTGCGCGTCCGATACGCATGTCCGAAAAATAATTTTTATTTTTGGACGCTCGTATCAGACGCGCGCACCAAGTGGCATTTGATGCACGTAGGTCATTACTGCCCAGTTACCAAGTGAGACTTTACCACTAGGTCAATGACCCAAAATGGATGTGCGCTAGTTTTGAGTTTGCTGCATGTCCATTTTCGGCAAAAATTTTAAAAAAGGCATTTTTTTGCAGGCACGCTGAAAAATGGATCTGCGCGCTCCCAAAACATGCGCCTACACTACCGCTGGCCATTTTTCAGCACACCTTAGTAAAAGGACCCCTTAGATTTAGAAGAGAGGACTTTGTATGTGCTTCAGAACTTCAGTGCTTACTTTTAGAGACCAATACACTTTATGATAAACTTTCTTTTAATACAGGTAAACTCTCAGAAGGAAAAACTGGAGCTTAAGAATTCACAGCTTGAACAATTTTATGATAAACTTTATTTTAATACAGGTAAACTCTCAGAAGGAAAAACTGGAGCTTAAGAATTCACAGCTTGAACAATTAGAAAATAAAATCAAACAGCTTGAAAGAGAGAGAGAGCACCAGGCATTATCGAATACAGAGGGCATGCAGAGCTTGACCGTTCAGAAACTGCAGAAAAAAATTGGGAAACTTCAGGGGCAACTGAATGAACTAAAACTCGCCAATCAAAGTATGACAGCAAAGCTTGCTGATATCAATGACCTCAGAGTAAGTATAGAAATAGGTTAGATTGAAACATTTGCTGTGTATATTGGTAATCACGAAACACTGTGTCCTGAAGCGGATCTATGAGGTCTGTTTTCTAAGCTGCATTATAGCAGTAGTGCACATGAAACAGTGAACAGATGTTAAAATCCCAAGGAGTGGAGGAGTGGCCTAGTGGTTAGCATGGTGGACTTTGGTCCTGGGGAACTGGGTTCAATTCCCACTGCAGGCACAGGCAGCTCCTTGTGACTCACTTAACCCTCCATTGCCCCAGGTACAAATAAGTGCCTGTATATAATTGTAAGCTGCATTGAACCTGCTATGAGTGGGAAAGCGCAGGGTACAAATGTAACAAAAATTAAAAAATAATGTTTGTTAGTTTCACCTCTGTTATTTCACCATAGTTTGTGAAAATCTGACCCAATGCATGTTAGAAATGAGATGTGTCACGGGTAAATGCATTCAGGGTATCTCATTTTCATGCAGTGTGTATGTTAAACTTCACAACCTGTGTTGTTCATGGAAAATCGGTCACAAACAGAAGGCAAAATGCTCCACTGAAGGAAGGACACCAAACAAGTACAGTAGAGCAAAGGAAAGGAACCTCTCGCAGGTGGTGTTTTGAAATATCTTTATTTAAAAATCTTCTAAAACATGAGGGAGTCCCGACACGACTCGTGTTTCAGCCTTACTGGCCTGCATCAGGGGTCTAGGAATTCGTCTTTCAATATGTATTCCTAGATTGGGAGTCAAACGATAACATCTTGTATCTTGTTGGGTCTCCCTCATGTTTTAGAAGATTTTTAAATAAAGATATTTCAGGACACCACCTGCGAGGGGTTCCTTTCCTTTGCTCTACTGTGCTTGTTTGGCATTCATGGAAAATCACCACCACCTCCAGAAGTGGTGTTAACTTTCCTCCCTGCTAATTTGTGGTCCAGTTCTACCAGGGAGCAATTTAAAGAAGACACAGGTGTCTGATGTTGAGACTTCCTGTCGTGCACAAGCCACAGAACTAGTGACGTTTCCTACAATTTCATCAACTGGCTAGGCAGGAAAGGTAGGGGACTAGCAATAGATTTTTAAAAAAATGTTTGTCCATCCTGTCTTCCAATATACAGTCTCATTTCTTAATGGAAACTCTCCTGATTCACTTGGCTATCTCTCCCCCATAGACTTTCTCCATATATACCAACCTCCACCATTGTTTCGCTTCCTCTATATTAGAATTACAAAGTGTTATTAAAGTCAGCATTTGGACTCTTTCCTAATTCTACTTGGAGACTTAAATATTCATAGGGATAATCCCCCAGCCCCACATTCTAAAGATTTTCTGCTTTTCTTAATCAACATGTTAATAATCAAAAAATAAAGCAAGACATGCCTTAGATCTCATAATCTCTGATTCACATTGATCTACAGCTCTGAGTCATTACACCTCTAGCCCCCTGCCTTAGACTGATCACTGTCCACTTGATTTTATTTTAGAGTGATTACCTATCTTGGTTTCTCCCTCAGTTAGAAAAAAATAATAATCAACATTCAGGGTCATTCTTCCTCTGACCTTTAAGACAATTGTTGATAATCTGATTTTAATGTTAGACCAATTTTTAACTCTCCCCTTGGAAAGACCAGGCTGCAGCCTGGAATGCATCCCTACTCCATCTTAGACAGAGTAGCTATCATCAAAACATTGAACACTACCTCCAAAAAAAGAGAGGCCTGGTATGATTTCAAATTACAGGAAGTGAAAGGGGGGTCCACGCCTTCCACAATAAGCAAGCATAAAACACAAGGGTGGAGGCAAAACCCAAGTCCAAATGACCAGCCCAAGCAGGAAGTAAGAGCGTCAAAACAAGTTTATTGGGACTCTAAACGGTCCGTGTTTCGGCAACAAGCCTTCCTCAAGGGTCTAAAAACATAACATTTAATATTAAAATATTAAAAAAATAAAAAAACATAAAAACAACAGTTAGGATCAAATAAAAAAAATATATAAAGTGATAGTAATGACACACACAACAATAAAATTAATCCCTTTTTTAAAATTTTTGCCAAAAATAGACATGCGGCAAAATGAAAATTGACACACATCCATTTTGGGTCTGAGACCTTTCCACCACCCATTGACTTAGCAGTAAGGTCTCACGCGTTAACTGGGCGGTAATGGTCTACACGTGTAGAATGCCTTTTACCGCCTGGTTAGCTCTGTGCACCAGAAAATAAAAATTATTTTCCAGTGAGTGTAAAAAATGAAATTACTGCCTGGGCCATGCAGTAGCTGGGCGGTAATTCCAAATTGATGCACGCCGGGCATGCACCCTCATGCGGCTGACAAAATGCAGGTTGAGTAATAACTACAAGAGCATTCTCTGTAGCTAGGTGATCTTTGTATTTAATCTCAACTTCTTTGGTATCCTAATTCTGTAGTAAATTGCTTTTCTGTTTTATTTTATTTATTTTTGTTACATTTGTACCCTGTGCTTTCCCACTCATGGCAGGCTCAATGTGGCTTACATGGGGCAATAGAGGGTTGAGTGACTTGCCCAGAGTCACAAGGAGCTGCCTGTGCCTGAAGTGGGAATTGAACTCAGTTCCTCAGTTCCCCAGGACCAAAATCCATCACCCTAACCACTAGGCCACTCCTCCTCCACTGTTTTGACCTTCCCATCTACCACTGCTTCTGTAGCTCAGCTCTCCTCCCGGTGAAGGTTACATTTCATCGAGGACTGAAACTCAGGGCTGTGAAAGAAGTTTATGCTCCAAGGGCCAGGCACTGAACAACTACTTACTCCATGCTAGCATGCAAGAATGCACTGACTTATTCAGTTCTACCATCACCTGCAAAACTTTCTCTTTCCTAGACCAAAACGAGCGCGCAAAGCAAAACTATAGAAGAGCTGAATAAGTCTTTGGAAAAACTTGAAAGCATAAAGGAGAAGGCGGCCAAGAGGGTGGTGAGTCTGAAAACAGAATTGGACTACACAGTGCATGAGATGAAGGGAGAGAAGGCAAGAGCCCAGCAAATGCTGGAAGCAGTCACTAATGAGCTCCAGACTGCAAAAAGAGCACTTGAAGAAGTAGCAAGACGAGAAAAACAGGTACGCTTACTTTATTATTTTTTTATGCTATTAAAGCAAATCATTAAGGTCTTTTTAGCAACTCTAAAAAAGGCTGATTAAAATAGTTCTTAGTGGTTCTGGCTCATATTAGTTGCAACTTTGTTCACTTGGTAGCTGCTCAAGAAGTTTTAAAGAGACTTTATTCAATAACCCAACAGAAAAAGAAAGGTTTTGTCCCACAGATCCTGTGAACTGTTTTTCAGAATAGCCTTAACACACCCTTGATAAAGAACATAACAGGAACGATACTTTCCTTAAAATGCAATTAGAAAGTATCGTTACTGAATTTTAACAGTTTTGCAGTGATATATGAAACATGATGGATTTAGATCGTCTTTCCAGGACAATTTTGCTTTTTTGCACATTGAGGTAGTTCATTTCTTTTAATTAAAAAAGTAAAGTGACAAAGTACTTTAAAAATAAGTGAATTGTTGTTGTATTTTCTTTTTTTGTTGTTGTTGTTGTTCTGTGCAGCTCATTGACTTTAGAGAAACCATTACAAGAACAATGGGATTGAACATAAACACATTAGCTGTGCCAGACCACGAGATCATCCGTCTACTACAGAGCACTATTAAAGCTCATGAAATTTCTAAAGTTACTTCTAATGACAAATCAAAGTTACCCTATAACTTAAGGACTGGATATGGAAATCACCCAAATGCTTCTGTATCCTATGTCCCTCCATCGAAACATTCACATTTTTAATACAGAACATTTGTTTACTGAGTTACCACTTCTTGCGAATAATTCTGAAGCTGATGTACTGACTCACAGATTTCCTCAGGGCCACTGGCCTCGTGTTACTTTGCTACTCTTAGAGCAAAAACTGGGTACACAAAAATCCCATGCAGACTTTCTCTATGGGGACCCAGAAAGTACATAACGAGACTCAATGAGGTGTAGTTATGTTTTTTTTGCAAAAATTGGCCTACAATGCGTGTTGGGTTTCAAAACTTTTAAATTAGTGAGCTATTTTGCACCACAGCAGCTAATTCCTTTTGCTTTTAATTCAAATTTTGCACATAACTGACTATGGCAATTATTTTAGAAAGAAATCCAAATGCTACCGTGTTTCCCCGAAAATAAGACAGTGTCTTATATTAATTTTTGCTCCCAAAGATGCGCTAGGTCTTATTTTCAGGGGATGTCTTATGCGGGAGTAGTAGGGGGACTGTGGCGGTCGGGAACAGTATTGAAGTGGGGGGCGGTATCCTGCAGGAGTAGGCCGTGGCTCGCCTATCTGCCCACAGTGACCACAGGGCTCGAGCAGAGCAGAGCTGCCCTGGCCGGGCTGGGAATGGAGGAGGGGTATGAACTAGGGAAGGTAATGGAATGTGGGGCTGGGCTGCTCTGGCTGGGGGGTCTCAGGAGGTTGTGAGAGGGCTTAGGGCGCAGGATCATCTCTACCGTATTACAAATGTTAAAAAAAAATTCACGGTAGCTCCGTTCCCCGTTGGTGGTGCTTTATGCGCTCCTCCTGTACATTCGCAACACTTTCCATCCTTCTAGTCTGACGTAGCCCTTGGGCGATGGAGCAGCACCGAAAGGGCTCGGTTACTCATTTTCTTTTCTTTTATTATCTCTGCAAGGGGGATGTTTCTTTTCTTTCCGGGCTCACTTACCAGTAGTCAATCTTCACAAAAGCGTGAAGGAGGATGGTAGGAGTCCGCTGGATGATAGATTTTCCACCTCAGTCTTGTTTCTTGCATTTCTTTTATGTTATTTCGTCTTTGGGTTGCAGCGAAAAAAATTAAGGTTTCTGTGTCCATGTCCCATCAGGGCCAAACAAAAACTTTGCTAGGTCTTACTTTCGGGGGAGGCCTTATATTTAGCAATTCAGCAAAACCTCTACTAGGTCTTATTTTCAGGGGATGTCTTCTTTTCGGGGAAACAGGGTAATAGTGGCATTTGTTTGTCCTGTTTGTCTGTCCTAATTAGAGCAGGGACTGTCTCTTCATGTTCAAGTGTACAGCGCTGCGTACGTCTAGTAGCGCTACAGAAATGATGAGTAGTAGTATTTGCAAATGTATATCACATACACCTGTTTAAACTGATCTCAGAAAGCTGCTATTTACACGTGGAGTACCATTCTATGCAGAGATTTTAAGAGGGTGTGCTGTGGGCCCAGTTTGGGCAGGCCTAAAATCTTTATGTGTAATCCCCATTTTACAAAGGGAATAGACGTGTATGGAGGAAAACTTACCACATGGTCATTTCTATTTCCCAAATATAGACAGCCTTTTGCCCTCTGAGGTAAAAGGGGACCTCAAGTGTGTGTCAAAAACATGCGCTGATGCTAGCGCAGGCCCCCTTTTACCGCAGCTTAGTAAAAGGACCCCTAAAAATCTGTAGGATACAAAGGTTGACAAATCCAAAATATCAAGAAGACTGAAAGGACTCAACGCAGTCCTTCATAAACTGAACAGTGGAGACAAAGTGATGTGTATGCGCACGCATCATCTTATCACCCACCATGCTATCATACTGATGTTGCTTATGAAATCTGCATGAAATATTTTATGGTTGTCTTCTGGTTAACCTGGATATTAATGCTTGGGTTATCTTGAGTGCTGTGATCCTACCTATTGATGTCACAATAAAACTTTAATCCTGGTGGACCCCTGTGTCATTTGTCACTTCCTCTTCTGGTCGTTACCGCTACTGCGCTTTATCTGTATTTCTACAAGGAATATTTCCTCTATTTCTTCAATTGAAAAAATAGTGCTTGCATAAAAATGTAACAAACTGTATTAAAAATGTCAGGTTAAACAAGGTGATTTCAAAAACATTTTATTGCCTTCATATATTGAAATTATGTACTCTGAACTGATTTAATACTCTAATATCATATATTGTGTAAAAAAAAAAAGTGTTGTCACATACGATCATTTTTCTTTGGCCAGTGACTATTTCAGCAAGATTATATAAAATGTTGTGACATATCAGGATATCTTGCAAATAATTTGAAATAAACAAAAGAAATGAAAATAAGGTGATGCCTTTTTTTTTTAATTGGACTAACAATACATTTTTGACAAGCTTTGAAAGGCAGAACTTTATTCTTCGGGTTGGATATGAGCAAAAGATGAACTGTCTGGATTAGACCATTCAAATTATTGGAATGCTTTTTTGAGTCTCATATATATATATATTTGATATTGTCAAGATACAGATAAAACAAGTGGGAAGTGGACCAATGACTCCAGGATGCTGAGACTGTGGTGGTATATAAAGGAGCAAACTTTATTGTAGACTCGACACAGTACTGTGTTTCGGCCACAGGCCTGCCTCAGGAGTTTGTCGCTGGCCAAATAGAAGCAGGAGATTCTACAGCTTGTTTACCGATGCCCGTCCTATTGAAATACTTCAACAGCTTTGAGAAGCCAGATGTTAAATTAATTCATATATTATTTATTTACTTTTTATTTCTCAATATAAACAAATAAGGCATTTATTATTTTCTTGCTTACGAGCTTACGCTTTCAGGGGAGCCTAGCTATACTTCGTTTACATTGAAATTGTAATCCTCCTTGTGAGGGGATCTACATAACGCTGCCTCTCTTAAAAGTCCCTCCAATAGCCTGAACCACCTTAAGAGCACAAAACCTGCCCCGGGAGGAAGTGAGCTGGGAGGGGCAGAGTCCATACCTGGGAGTATAGAAGACAGGGCCAGGCTGAGGTTAAAGAGGCCCAGGGAAGAAAGAACTGAAGCCCCAGTCTATGCCCTGACTGAATATGTCTAGCTGCTGTGACCTGGCTGAGGTAAGCCAACCTTGTGCTTTCGTTAAGACTCACAAGCTTTGCTGAGACCTGGACCTCAGAGAAAACAAGAATTGTAGGCTGTGTTTGGGCGTGGCAATCCCAGCAGTCACAACTTGTGTTAGGCCTGCCTCTAGAGGCCTGCTTAATAACTGTGTTTCCTACACCACAGAGGTTTACCCACACTATGTCTCGGACCCTGTGAAGGAACAGGCCCGGGAAGTAAATAAATACTTATTTTGTGTTCATGCCTTTTGTCCAGCTGTGTTATTTCTCTAGCCCACTCTCAACCCTCACTCAGAGTCTCACACCCCTCAACAATTTTGTGACGTTCACAAAGATATAAAATAGTGTTGATTAATCTTACCTGTTGTTTACTTTATAACACGTCATCACTCCTTAAAACAGGGTACAGAATGTAAGCAACAACACGTAAAGACCTGTAGGATTCTAGCCCATAAGCCATACAAGTGGATGAGGAGCTAGGCTTTTCTCTGTATCACTGAGCTATGTTTTTCTTTCCATTCTGTCCCTCTTCCCTTTTCTTTCAGATTGAGTTTGAATGACTGCCTGTGGGACCAGGAATCAGATGTAGCCACCTGCCATCTTTCACCTATTTAAAAACGTAGTAGCCCCATTGATCAAGGACCTATGGGATTACAGTATGAACAGTTTGTATGTGTATCCCTAGCCAGTAATTCAGAATCTAATTTATTAAATTGATGGTTCTCTGACATGAAAATGTTCTAACTGTAATAAGGACATTTCACAGTGACAAAAATGATTAGGCAAAAACAGCTCAGTGATTGCCATAAACGACACAAAAATTTCAAAATCTGAAGGTACAGAAAGACTATCCAATTACTAAGGATAGTATTCAATTACAAACAAAATGTCTGATTCTACAGGCTGGGGACTTCATTTCCTGCTTGAATAAGTAATCAAGAAAGGTCATTTTCTTCTATAGTGATCATGAAGACATAAGGTACAGGCTAACAACAGAATGCATGCTCCGGCTTATTACATTTCCTTTATTAGAAAACCATCTTGAAAAATATTTCAGTGGATCCTCTGAGCACTAAACCTTGGTTCTGGGTAGTATGCACAGTTTTAAACTTACGGAAGCTTGTAATAGTAGATGCTGTATGGTCAGAGAATCTAATTTTGAGCCCTAGATCTTGAAAAAGGGTAATTTCTTTCAGGAATTTGGAGAAGTTAGTTAACTGGGGAAAAGCACGGTCTTCCACATGTTCTCATGCCAGGCCTCCTTTTATGGACACATGTATCGGTTTCTTGACTAGTTCATTATTTATATGTATAATCAAGGTGAAAAGGCTTTGCCGTAGATTCAGAGCATTTTAAAGAAAAGTGGCAAAGAAGAGGCACATGAGAACATAAGTATCATCCAGCTGGGGCAGACCACAGGTCCATGAAACCCAATATACAGCTGTGGCCAATGCAGGCCACAAGTACCTGGCAAGATCCCAAAAGAGTACAACAACTTTTATGATGCTTATCCTAGAAATAAGCAGTAGATTTTCCCAAGTCCATCTTAATAATGGCTTATGGACTTTACTTTTAGGAACTTGTCCATTGTACACTAACCACTTTTACCGCATTCTCTGGCAATAAATCCAGAGCTGAATTCCATATAGAGTGAAGAAATATTTTCTTCAATTTGATCTAAATGTACTAAGCAACTTCATTGAATGCCCCTTAGTCCTTGCACTTTTGGAAGGAGTAAAAAAGCGATTCACATCTACCCGTTTCACTCCACTTCACTCATGATTTTATAGACCTCTATCGTATCTCACCTCAGTAAGCTGGCATGCCATAGTATATGTATGTAAAATATAAAAATGAGACCTGTGTGATAGGCTGGCCTTAGAGAAGGAAGTTGCTTTTTTCAAGGCGGCGGTAACTAATGAATATTTTCTTTCACTCTTCAGTAGAGTGGCATTTAGCTTTCTTTCTGGGTCAACTAGAATAAAACACTTTAATCAATGCAAAGAACTAAGACATGATGAATCATTTTCCTAGAGAGATGTTACGGACTAGGAACTAATAGATATCATTTTACTTCCTAGTGATATAAGTCATAAGTACTACTTTATATGTTTATGGATTTCATCTATTAAAGTTCCATAAAAATACCAGGGTGCTGTTTTTTTTGTTTGTTTGTTTTTCACTTCCCATCCATCATTAAAAGTACAAAGACTAGGGACACTCAAGGAAGCTACATGGTACTGCTTTTAAAACGAACAGGAGGAATTTTTTTTTCACTCAATGAGTTGTTAAGCTCTGGAACTCGTTGCCAGAGGATGCGGTATCAGCGGTTAGTGTATATGGGTTTAAAAAATGTTTGGAAAGTTCCTGGAGGAAAAGTCCATAGACTGCTATTGAGATATACATGGGGACGGCCTGCCCACCAGACTGCCCGTTTGTCCAGAAATCCGCACAAACGGGCAGATTGCTAGCCTCCCCTCCCCTTACTTACTACTGCCCTGGTGGTCTAGTGACCTCTTCCGCCTTTGGGGCAGGAAAGAGCCCCCTCTTTCCTGCCTGGAGCGCTGCCCTGCATGCATCCTTCCTGTTCGTGATCCCGGCGCCGATTCAAAATGGCCACCAAGAGTTGAAGTGACCTCGCGAGACTTCAACTCTCGGCGGCCATTTTGAATCGGCGCAGAGATCACAAACAGGAAGGATGCATGCAGGGCAGCGCTCCGGGCAGGAAAGAGGGGGCTCTTTCCTGCCCCGAAGAGGCCACTAGACCACCAGGGCAATAGTAAGGTAAGGGGAGGGGGTTGACGGGGAGGGGGAGTGACGGGGTGTGTGACAGGGGGGAGGGGAAAATGTGACAGGGGCAGATTAAGGGCGTGAAAGGGGGCGGGATGGAGCGTGAAAGGGGGCGTGGCATGTGTCCTTTTGGGGGGACAAAATATGGTAACCCTACTTCCATGGTTCACAACATCTTATCAGTCAGTACCAAACTCACTTCCATGGTTCACAGATGTTCCCGGAGACTCTGTCTCTGAAAGGCACGCTCCTACACACCTTCCCAGGAGATAACTGGAAGGCTAGTACACATGAACAACATGTCCTTGATGTCACCAACCCAACCAAGAAGTAGTTTCCCTTTGAAAAGCAGGTTC
Source organism: Microcaecilia unicolor (assembly GCF_901765095.1). NCBI lineage: Eukaryota > Metazoa > Chordata > Amphibia > Gymnophiona > Siphonopidae > Microcaecilia > Microcaecilia unicolor. The sequence continues at coordinate 180,824,870 of NC_044039.1, read as the reverse complement.
ATGTTGTATTCAGCAACCAACTCAACGGATCTTTTTACCATACATAAATATGTGCAGTAGAAAACCTCTATAACTGTTATATGGTTTTTATAGTGCAAAGAATGCATAGAAGAATTTGGAAAAATCAAGTGAGATATTTGAATATATATTTATTGAATTTTCTTAAGCTAAATGCAATTTCCCCATTAGAAACATTTAAGAGATTTTTGGTGGAGGTATTAGAATATCCTCCTGAAGCTTTATCACCGATAGGCAAAATTTATTTTTTTGCCTACAAGGGAGAAGGGGTCAGTGACTGCGCAAGAAGCTGAGAACGAGTTGAATGCCTCAGTGGCTTCGTAAGAGTTTTGCAAGCTGCTACTGCAGTAGTGGAAAGAGCTACCTTATTGGTTACTTTAGTATTTGACCAGAACCCAAACTCATTGACGTGTTTGTATTTTTGGAGGGCTCCAAGTCTGTTTGAGGGACAGAAGGTTTGGATTTTTTCCTGACCTCTCTAGGGCTACTCAAGAGAAGCAAAATTTGTTTTTGGCAATGAGCTAAGAGACTTTAGCTCTTGTTGTGCTGTTTCAATTACGGTTTCCATATCAATGTGTGGTGAAATATGAAAATGTACAATATGTTTTCTTTATTCCACAACAGCTTAGATCTTTTCTGAATATTAAGAAATTTGCCTCTGGGGAGTAGCTCCAGCACCCTCTGCCTCTGTTGTATAAGGCTGGAAGAAATTATGGTCTGTTATGTTTGACTGAGAAACCTGCTTAAAGTTGGATTTCTGTTTTCTATTTTATCCTCTTATTTAGCTCCCTCGTTATTGCATTCTCTGTACTCCCCCAGTATTTGTGGTCTAAATTGTGTTAGAAAATATAAGGAAATATAAAATTCTTAATAGAAGAAAAAGGAATGTATGCTTTTTTTTCTATATGCTTTCATTCACTATGGGGCCCTGTTATTAAAGGGTTGCTGCGAGGCAGGCCCAACGCAGGTGCCGGTGGAAGTTCCACCCCCCCCCCCCCCCAGAGTGTGGCATTTCTGGCGCTGCCAGAATTTTTCTAAAATTATCAGCACAGGGGCACGGTAATCGGGAAGTGCCGTGCGCTGCCTGGTTACCATTGGGTTAGTGCGGGAGACCTTACCGCCACCTCAATGGATGACGGTAAGTGCTCCTCCCGAAATGGCTGTACAGCAAGTGTGAACTTACTGCACGGCCATTTTTTTCCCACCTTTTTACCCACTGTGGTAAAAGGGGACTCTGTGCATGGCAAAAACTCATGCTGCTGCTAGCCCAGGGCTCCTTTTACCACAGCTTAAGTAAAAGGGGCCCTATACTCCTTGTACAAGAATTGTCTTATAATCATTTTGAAAACTAATATAAAATTTTAAAAAGTGCAGTAGATATGCACCTAACTTACGTGTGTGTAAGTCGGTGTCCCGTCCCGGGCCCTTACCTGTGCTCCCGCGGCGGGAAGCGATGGTCGGCGGGGCTCGCGGGGTCCAGGGCGGCGGAGACGAGCCGCCGACGGGGCCGGCGCTGCCGCGGGTCGGCCCGAGGCCGGCGACCCGCTGGAGCGAACGCCGGCCTCGGCGAAGGGAATACGCCGGCCAAGATGGCGGCGCCGGTGTCGTCGTCTCCCCGGCCCAGAGCGGACCAGCGGGCAAGCCCCGCCTACTCGCAACGGATTGGCGCATTGAAGGGGAGACTCTGCCTGCTAGGCAGGCTTGCCAATCCAGGCGCTCCTTGCTTGTCAGGGCCGGAAGGATTGGCTCCTCTTCCAGGGAGGGGATGGACTGGCGGGGAATTTAAACATCGGAACGGGAAGGGTCCAGTGCTTCCGTTTCAAATGTCAGAAGCCGACACAGTGGATCGCGGAGTGTTGCTCTTCAGAGACTGTGTTCCCTCTGCAGTGCTAGCCGTCCTTGCTAGCCACCTTCAGAGACTGGGTCCATCTTCATTGCTAGCCGTCATTGCTAGCCACCTTCAGAGACTGGGTCCATCTTCATTGCTAGCCGTCCTTGCTAGCCACCTTCAGAGACTGGGTCCATCTTCATTGCTAGCCGTCCTTGCTAGCCACCGTCAGAGACTGGGTCCATCTTCATTGCTAGCCGTCCTTGCTAGCCACCGTCAGAGACTGGGTCCATCTTCATTGCTAGCTGTCCTTGCTAGCCACCTTCAGAGACTGGGTCCATCTCCATTGCTAGCCGTCCTTGCTCGCCACCGTCAGAGACTGGGTCCATCTTCTTTGCTAGCCGTCCTTGCTAGCCACCTTCAGAGACTGTGTTCATCTTCATTGCTAGCCGTCCTTGCTAGCTACCTTCAGAGACTGTGTTCATCTTCATTGCTAGCCGTCCTCGCTAGCCACCTTCAGAGACTGTGTTCCTTTTCATTGCTAGCAGTCCTTGCTAGCCACCTTCAGAGACTGTGTTCCTTTTCATTGCTAGCCGTCCTTGCTAGCCACCGTCAGAGACTATGTTCCTTTTCAGTGCTAGCCGCCCTTGCTAGCCACCTTCAGAGACTGTGTTCCTTTTCAGTGCTAGCCGTCCTTGCTAGCTGTCTTCAGAGACTGTGTTCCTCTTCAGTGCTAGCCGTCCTTGCTAGCTGCCCTTCAGAGACTGAGTTGCTGACTACCAGCCAGGCCGGCCGTCACCCTGCGGTTCCAGCAGTCCTGCTGGCCGCCTGCAGCTGGGGGCTCAACCCTTGGTGAACGGCGGTCGCCGTAGGTGAAGATTCGGGGTGCGCGGCTGTCCTCTGAGGTCTTGCGGGGCCTCAGGGAACCTAAGGGCTCACCTATAACCGAAACAGGACAGTCGGAGCCTCACTGATGTCTCTCCTATGCTCCACCCCTGTATGCGCCTCCTTGCAAATGCATGCTATCTAGCTGATTTTCGAAAGTGATCACCGCCCATCTTCCGACACAAATCAGGAGATGGGCGGCAATCTCCTGAATCCGCCCAAATCGGAATAATCGAAAGCTGATTTTGTGCGGCTTCAACTGCGTTCCGTTGCGGGGCCGGCGAAAGTTGAAAGGGGGCGTGTCAGCATGGTAGTGAAGGCGGGACGTGGGCGTGCATTGAGATGGCTGGCTTCGCCCGATAATGGAAAAAAGAAAGCCGGCCGTCAGGAGAATTTGGTCCGTTTTATTTGGACCCTTTTTTTTTTAGGTCCAAGTCCCAAAAAAGTGCCCCAACTGACCAGATGACCACCGGAAGGAAGCGGGGATCACCTCCCCTTACTCCCCCAGTGGTCACCACCCCCCTCCCACACAAAAAGAAAATTAGACATTTTTTGCCAGCCTGTATGCCAGCCTCAAATGTCATACCCAGCTCCCTGACAGCAATATGCAGGTCCCTGGAGCAGTTTGTAGTGGGTGCAGTGCACTTGAGGCAGGTGGACCCAGGCCCATCCCCCCCCCACCTCACTTGTGCTGGTAAATAGGAGCCCCCCCAAACCCACTGTACCCACATGTAGGTGCCCCCCTTCACCCCTTAGGGCTATGGTAATAGTGTAGAGTTGTGGGCAGTGGGTTTTGGGGGGCATTTGGGGGGCTCAGCACACAAGGGAAGGGTGCTATGCACCTGGAAGCTAATTTTGTTTTTTTAATTAATTTTTTAAAGTGCCCCCTAGGGTGCCCGGTTGGTGTCCTGGCACCTAAGGGGGGGCCAGTGCACTAGAAATGCTGGCTCCTCCCATGCCCAAATGCCTTACATTTCGCTGGATTTGAGATGGCCGGCTCCGGTTTCCATTATGGCTGAAAATTGGAGTCGGCCATCTCATCTAACCCCGGTGAGCGATTTGGCCGGCGCCAAGCGTATTTCGAAGATGGCCGCCCATCGATTTGGCTGGCGCCATTCGATTATGCCCCTCTATGTGTGTTAAGCAGGTATTTGCAGAATAATGCTTATGTGGTATGCTGACACGTGGACATGCATATGTTAGCATTCTAAACATGAGTGCATGTAATCCACATGTACATGTTAGCTCCTATATTATAGAATCACCTCCATAAACTAGGTACTAGCATTTAATAATATATCTAAATATTTAGAACAAAGGCATTTTCATATGCATGTAACTACAAAAATTCTGCCTGAGTGCTAATCTTAACACATGTAGACATATAGAACACTGTATGTTAAGCTGTTCTAAGTGCTTACGCCAAAATGATAAGCACATATATAACTGGTTAGGCTAGTGTTCTATAAAGACAAGTAGGACTTATGTTCCTTTACAGAATGGGATCCCACCTGGTGCCTTCTTGTAGAATTCTTTTTTTGAGGTGATTCTATAAAGTGGGTGCTAACATTTATGCATCGAATACACATTAGAATAATGGCTGTCCACATCCAAATGGAAATGCCAAAAAAAAAAACCAAATGCCTAAATATTATTCTGTAAATATGTGCATAACTGACCTAGTGTGTATTGTACAGGTAAGTGTGGGTGGGGCTGTCACTTATACAGTAATTTATAGAATACTATGTTATGCACGTATCTCAAGCATTTAAGCATGAGCACTTAAACCAGCTCTATGGTTGGTATAAGTGCTCATTCCTAAATTATATGAGTGTCACAACAAAAACAAGAGGCACAAATGATCTGCTCAGATACAAGCAATTATCTGTAATACAGCAGAGAGAGGGAAAAGTACCAGGAGCCTTTTAAAAAGGGACGTAAATCCTTTAATCATACGTGTTGGTGAAACAATTCTTGAATGGACCCGACACGGTCCGTGTTTCAGTGCCTAGCGCCTGCTTCAGGGGTCTACATTAGACATATAAAAACAATGGTTAAAAAAGAATATATATATATGCACATACACATACATATATAATTTTTACATATATATATATACACATATATTCATATATTAGGAACCATAAAAATTGGAACTAATGCATAACATGTAAAGTTAGAAACATTCAAAAACATATGTTATATAAGACCATAAAATAAACTAAACTTGTTGGTATATACAGTGGGGGAAATAAGTATTTGATCCCTTGCTGATTTTGTAAGTTTGCCCACTGACAAAGACATGAGCAGCCCATAATTGAAGGGTAGGTTATTGGTAACAGTGAGAGATAGCACATCACAAATTAAATCCGGAAAATCACATTGTGGAAAGTATATGAATTTATTTGCATTCTGCAGAGGGAAATAAGTATTTGATCCCCCACCAACCAGTAAGAGATCTGGCCCCTACAGACCAGGTAGATGCTCCAAATCAACTCGTTACCTGCATGACAGACAGCTGTCGGCAATGGTCACCTGTATGAAAGACACCTGTCCACAGACTCAGTGAATCAGTCAGACTCTAACCTCTACAAAATGGCCAAGAGCAAGGAGCTGTCTAAGGATGTCAGGGACAAGATCATACACCTGCACAAGGCTGGAATGGGCTACAAAACCATCAGTAAGACGCTGGGCGAGAAGGAGACAACTGTTGGTGCCATAGTAAGAAAATGGAAGAAGTACAAAATGACTGTCAATCGACAAAGATCTGGGGCTCCACGCAAAATCTCACCTCGTGGGGTATCCTTGATCATGAGGAAGGTTAGAAATCAGCCTACAACTACAAGGGGGGAACTTGTCAATGATCTCAAGGCAGCTGGGACCACTGTCACCACGAAAACCATTGGTAACACATTACGACATAACGGATTGCAATCCTGCAGTGCCCGCAAGGTCCCCCTGCTCCGGAAGGCACATGTGACGGCCCGTCTGAAGTTTGCCAGTGAACACCTGGATGATGCCGAGAGTGATTGGGAGAAGGTGCTGTGGTCAGATGAGACAAAAATTGAGCTCTTTGGCATGAACTCAACTCGCCGTGTTTGGAGGAAGAGAAATGCTGCCTATGACCCAAAGAACACCGTCCCCACTGTCAAGCATGGAGGTGGAAATGTTATGTTTTGGGGGTGTTTCTCTGCTAAGGGCACAGGACTACTTCACCGCATCAATGGGAGAATGGATGGGGCCATGTACCGTACAATTCTGAGTGACAACCTCCTTCCCTCCGCCAGGGCCTTAAAAATGGGTCGTGGCTGGGTCTTCCAGCACGACAATGACCCAAAACATACAGCCAAGGCAACAAAGGAGTGGCTCAGGAAGAAGCACATTAGGGTCATGGAGTGGCCTAGCCAGTCACCAGACCTTAATCCCATTGAAAACTTATGGAGGGAGCTGAAGCTGCGAGTTGCCAAGCGACAGCCCAGAACTCTTAATGATTTAGAGATGATCTGCAAAGAGGAGTGGACCAAAATTCCTCCTGACATGTGTGCAAACCTCATCATCAACTACAGAAGACGTCTGACCGCTGTGCTTGCCAACAAGGGTTTTGCCACCAAGTATTAGGTCTTGTTTGCCAGAGGGATTAAATACTTATTTCCCTCTGCAGAATGCAAATAAATTCATATACTTTCCACAATGTGATTTTCCGGATTTAATTTGTGATGTGCTATCTCTCATTGTTACCAATAACCTACCCTTCAATTATGGGCTGCTCATGTCTTTGTCAGTGGGCAAACTTACAAAATCAGCAAGGGATCAAATACTTATTTCCCCCACTGTATACATGGAGTCATCAAATAAACATCATAGTGTATATATTGAAAAAAATCCAACAATCAGTGTGTACTAAAATTGTACATTCATAAAACCATAAAACAGACATAAAAAAGATAAAACTTAAAATGAAATTATAACCTCATGCTGTGTATATTGAAAAAACAGAGTATCAATATGTATAGCCACTGTCAGATGGTACATTCATAAAATCATAAATGAAATTGGTATATATTAAAATCTTAAAACAAACAAAATGGTATGTATGTTGATGTATCTCACAATAAGATAGCCTTAAATCGACAATCAGACCAGCTTATATTATGTAAATTGAAGGAGGAGTCTAGATAGATAACTGAAAAAAAGGGGGCTCACCACGACGAATAGAAGAAAACGAGTGGAAATGTTGTAAAACACAACAAAGTTGTCAGAAGCAATATGCTGCAACGCTGTGTTGTCCCTCTGGAAAAGCGTATAAGTACAAAAATGCAAACGGTTAAAATCACATCGATATTCTAAAAGAGTTACAAATAAACTCCGCTTCAAACAACAGTTAGCGATGATAGTAACAAATGTATAGTAACAGAACATACTGACACTAAATGGCGGTTCCAGCATCAATGTTTGATGATTTTAAATATGTCTAGTTATGGAAACAAAACCATACTGTAATAATAGAAAATAGCATAAGTGAATTTCCCGCCTTTTTCACCGCATCACTCTGGAACTTCTGTTTTAATATTAAAATCATTTTCAGAAAACCACTCTGGAACGTCAGTTGTAATATTAATAGACTTTAGCACTGTAACAGATATATTACGTTGGAGCTTACCACCTTGAAACTCCCACAGATCAGCTCACTTGTACTTAAATCTGCATTACCCAATCTATAGTGGCCTCAAGTATAAAAAAACATCTATGCCTCCACCTTTTCCTATATTAGCGTACAACTGTGGAATGGTCTACCTAAATTTGTGAAAATTACCCCTGATCATCCGACCTTCAAAAAAATATCTTAAGACCTTCTTATTTGGAAAAGCTTACGCTCAAGACCCGCCCCGCACCTCTTCCTATTGAATTCAATTTCTCTTTCCGCATTTCCCCACCTTTTCTATTACTCTCTAGTCTCTTTCACTTCAATGTTGTTGACTGTTTGTTGTAGAATTGATGTATGATTTCTGTAGATGTGGAAAACAAACCAGCAGATCAGTATAATATCCAAAAAGACTTTATTGAGAATACCGTGTATGAAACAAATGCCCGACGCAGGCCGTGTTTCGCCCAACAATAGGGCTGCGTCAGGGGCTAGTCTGTATCTTTCTTAATTAAGATCGGTATCAAATTATATGTCAAAACAAGGATATAAGGAACCTTCTTCATAAAAAACCAGCATGAGCAGCATAAAATAGAATATCCTGAATGACGCTGGTTTGTTTTTCATGTTGGATTTTGCAGATCGTTTGCCTTGTTGCTTTCTGATTTCTGTAGATTACTGTAAGCCACATTGAGCCTGCCCGTGGGTGGGAAAATGTGGGATATAAATGCTATAAATAAATAAATATTGTTTTAAAGCCTCATGCAATGACCAGAAAGGAAGATATCAACCCTTAACGGGTTATTCGCTTATTGATATACATTTTATAAGGCGAAATTCACTTATGCTATTTTCTATTATTACAGTATGGTATATATACCAGCATGTTTATTTTATTTTATGGTCTTATATAACATACGTTTTTGAATGTCTGTAACTTTACATGTTATGCATTAGTTCCAATTTTTATGGTTCCTAATATATGAATATCTAATATAATAATTTGCTCCTCCAAGATTCCAATGTGTCTCACTGGGATCGTAACCACCTGCTGACATCACTCCTCCAACGTTCCAATGTGTGTCACTGGGATTGTAACCACCTGCTGACGTCACTCCTCCAATGTGTCCATTTTGGGTCTGAGACCTTAACGCCAGCCATTGACCTAGTGGTAAGGTCTTACACGGTAACTGGGTGGGAACGGTCTACGCACGTACAATGCCAATTACTGCCCAATTACCACCCGCATGCCAGAAAATAAAAATATTTTCCGGCACGCCTAGTGAGCGCATGTCAAAAATGAAATCACTGCAAGGGCCACGCGGTAACTCAAAATTGATGTGCATTGGGCGGCTTAGTAAAAGGTCCTCTTAGAAAGTAAGGTGACTAATTTAAAGAAAGTTGCACATGAGGTCAGAGAGATGGTTAAATACTGCTTATTTTATGTTCAAGCAATTCAGTTAGTGTGACTATCAGGCTTATTTTCGAAAGAGAAGGACGCCCATCTTTTGACACAAATCGGAAGATGGGTGTCCTTCTCACAGGGTCGCCAAAATCGGCATAACCAAAAGCCGATTTTGGGCATCCCCAACTGCTTTCCGTCACGGGGACAACCAAAGTTCCCGGGGGGGGGGGGGGGGATGTCGGAGGCATAGTGAAGGCGGGACTTGGGCGTGCCTAACACATGGGCATCCTCGACCCATAATAGAAAAAAAAGGGCGTCTCTGATGAGCATTTGGATGACTTTACCTGGTCCAGTTTTTCTTACGACCAAAGCACAAAAAGGTGCCTGAACTGACCAGATGACCACCGGAGAGAATCAGGGATCACCTCCCCTTACTCTCCCAGTGGTCACTAACTCCTTCCCACCCTCAAAAAACAACTTTAAAATATTTTGTGCCAGCCTCAAATGTCATACTCAGGTCAATCGCAGCAGTATGCAGGTACCTGGGGCAGTTTTAGTGGGTGCAGTGCACTTCAGGCAGGTATACCCTGGCCCATCCCCCCCTACTTGTTACACTTGTGGTGGTAAATGTGAGCCCTCCAAAACCCACTGTACCCACATCTAGGTGCCCCCCTTCACCCATAAGGGCTATGGTAGTGGTGTGCAGGTGGGGGTAGTGGGTTTGGGGGGGGGGGTTGGGGGGCTCAGCACACACAGTAAGGGAGTTACGTACCTGGGAGCAATTTATGAAGTCCATGCAGTGCCCCCTAGGGTGCCCGGTTGGTGTCCTGGCATGTCAGGGGGACCAGTGCACTACGAATGCTGGTTCCTCCCATGACCAAAGGGCTTGCATTTGGTCATTTCTGAGATGGGCGTCCTTAGTTTCCATTATTGCCAAAAATCAGAAATGACCAAGTCTAGAGCCAACCATCTCTAGGGACGACCTAAATGTCAAGATTTTGGTGTCCCCGACCATATTATCGAAACAAAAGATGGACGCCTATCTTGTTTCGATAATACGGGTTTCCCCGCCCCTTCGCCGGGACGTTTTGCGAGGACGTCCTCAGCAAAACCTGGGCGTCCCTTTCAATTATGCCCCTCCATGGGTTCAAGGTGACTTCATTTCAGAAGCATCAGTAAATGAGGTTTGGAAGAATCAGTGAATTCCATTAATATCCACTATTGTCATGGAGGAGGGGTACAAATGGCCAGAGGAATATCATAAAGCTTGGCACAGGCCTTTTGCTTGCCAGCAATTTTTTATTCATAAAGGGGTGGGATTTAAATGTATTTAAAACTAAGGCATCTGACTTGCAAATAAAAACCTAAAAGACTTTAGGAGAAGCAAGGAATGAGTAGGCAAGATTGTATAATTAGACTCTACTTCTATGCTGATACCCAAACTTAAACTCATTGCTATATTTGGGGTCAGGAAGGAATTAGTTTTTTTTAATATCGTGCTGCAGAAGTGGTCAAATATTTTTGCCTTCCTTTGAATAACCAGATAGGGACATTTGTAAAGTAATTAGAAAATGGCAGTGCATAATCATCTCCTGGACCTCTGTCAGCTTAAGAAGCAGTGCCACTTATAAGAGAGAGAAAGGAGGTGGTGAACCCCATTTAAAAAATATTTCTGCCCTTTGAACATTGGATCAAGGGTGCCTGAAACTGGAAAATGAAGAATGAGAACCAGATTATGCATAAAGTCACTGCAGGGTGCTGACTTGTTGTAAACAAATGAAGTCTTCAGTGCATTGCGTCGGGCAGGAAAACTCACAACAATTTTGTCTGCCTCAAAAAGAAATGCACCAGTAAATCTAGAGGCAAAATCAACATTTCACTTTTTACTGCTTTGACCTCATCCTGAGTACTCTATTCGGGCTTAGTTGTCAACAAATAATTTTGTGTGCCAGGACCTACAGCACTGGTGTTCACTCTCAGTCCTTCAAGGCTGCTAAGGGGTCAGATTTTCAGGAAATCCCTAATGAATATAGAGATTTGCATGCATGCTATCTCCATTGTTTGCAAGTCTCTCTCATGCATATTCATTATAAATTCACCTACTGAGTACACATTTATATCTAGTTGCAACATTTATTACTACAACAGTAACTGTTCCAGACTTAATTTTTCAATACAAAAAGCTTTATTAAATTTCCATAAGCACATAAAAGTCTCCTATCCTTAATATCAATCACACACTCTCCCCATACATACCAATCTAACTTAAAACAATTCTTCATACTACTACTACTACTTATCACTTCTATAGCGCTACAAGGCATACGCAGCGCTGTACACCATACACGAAAAGACAGTCCCTGCTCAAAGAGCTTACAATCTAAATAAGACAGGTAAACAGACAGAAAAATTAAGAGGTAGGGGAATAAAAGAGGTGGGGTAAAGGGCAAGTGAGTAGTGGTTAGGAGTCAAAAGCAGTGTCAAAGAGGTGGGCTTTTAGCCTGGACTTGAAAACGGCCAAAGACAGGGCTAGACGTACAGGCTCAGGAAATCTATTCCAGGCGTGAGGTGAAGCGAGATAAAAGGAACGGAGTCTGGAATTAGCACATACATTTCATCTACCACTAAAGAATCCATGCCTGCCAACTAAATTAGTATGCAAAACAGTTCTTTATTTTTTAAACACATGACAGAGTCTTTCTTTCAAATTTCTGTCACTTCAAATACTTCAAATCATCATATATTTGCTAAACAAACTGTAGTTTTCATTGGCAGTCTTGTGACCTGTTAACTTGCTCTACCGGCTTTCTCAAGCAAATAATCGTTCACTGCAAGTCAGTTAAATTACGTGGTTGTTATGCAAAACTCTAATTTCCAAGGATAACTTTACAACTAGTATCCTGAAAATCTTATTTATTTATTTGGATTTTGTTCACACCTTTTTCAGTAGTAGCTCAAGGTGAGTTACATTCAGGTACACGGAGGCATATTTTCAAAGCACTTAGCCTCCCAAAGTTCCATAGAAACCTATGGAACTTAGCCTCCCAAAGTGCTTTGAAAATATGCCTCTTGGTATTTCCTTGTCTGGCTCACAATCTAATTTTGTACCTGAGGAAATAGAGGATTAAATATGTGGCCCTTTTACTAAGCTGCGTAAGCGTCTACGCGCGCTCAACATGTGCCAAAATGGAGTTACCGTATGGCTACCACATGGCTCTTGCAGTAATTTCATTTTTGGCGTGCGTCTGATACATACAGCTGAAAAATAATTTTTATTTTTGGTTGCGTGTATTGGATGCACACTGAGTGGCATTTGGTGCGCATATGTCATTACCACCCGGTTACCACGTGAGACTTTACTGCTAGGTCAATGGACGGGTGGTAATTTTGATTTTGCTGCACGTCCATTTTCGTTAAAAAGTTTTTAAAAAGGCCTTTTTTACAGGCACGCTGAAAAATGGATTGGCCTGCGCACAAAACCCATGCCTACACTACTGCAATACCTATCACCCTGGCCAAATCTTTAGTTATAATATTTTCAGGAGCCTCCTTATAAGTATCCGACTATTTCAAAACAGCTCCAAATCTACCACTTCAATTTCACCACAGTCTTTTTCAATACTATCGTTGTATACTTTTAATTAACTTTTGGGAACCTCAGCGGTGCTCATTGCTAATACTAACGAGAAGCAATGTATCCAGCACCCACCTCTTCATTGGCTCTCCTGATTACCTCCTCTTCTTCAACTATATTTATTTTTAACATATATATTTACTTTCAACTCAAATGGATTATTTACGGAGAAGATCCTGGATACATGCTAAATCTAATTGATCTACCACCCAGAAACAGCTCCAGTTTCTCCCAATTCTACTTAAATTTACATTATCCAATTTGTAATGGCCTTAAATACAAATCTACCTACACATCCAGCTTCTCCTTCATAGGCACACGGCTATGGAATGCATTACCCAAAATCTTAAAATTAACTCAGAACCATCTAAATTTCAGAAAACTACTGAAGGCTTACCCTCCAGACCCAACCTAACTTACTTCTTCTTTCTTATTGCAAAATTCATGGACTTTACAATCTTTTTTTCTCTTATTATCTTTGTTGTTTTTATACCTATATGATTATTATCTTCCGTTACATTGTCTAATTGTTTTTCTGAATTGTAACCTGCCCTACAGTTTTGTGTATGCCACATTGAGCCTACAACTAGTGGGGTATAAATGTGTTAAATAAATAAATAAATAAATACTCATCTTTTTATTTTGATTGTATCTGGATTTGGGGGTTAAAAGTGTCCGACATGCATGTTTTGCCCTTCCACGGGCTGTCTCAAGCACATTCCCCCTTTGCCGTATCTAGCACCAGCACCTCTGAGGGGTGATCCCTGAAAACAGTAGCAGAGCTGGTACACTACTGCAAGCCATTTTTCAGCACACCTTACTAAAAGGACCCCAAAGTGACGTCCAAGATCACAAGACACCTTTGGATATCAAGGGTGATGCTCTAAGCACTAGGCTACTCCTCCACTCCTTGGTGGTCTTGAAGGATGGGAGTGAATGCCAATAGCCTAGAGCAATAGCGATTATTTCACTGCCTCTAGGGAGCACCATGTAGAAGTTCACCTAGCCACCAAAGTCCACATCAATGATAGTAATGCAATCCAACTCATTCCTTCTGTATCAGCAGTGTAACAACATATTCTTCATCTTCTGCTTTCCTCCCCTTCTTTGTCTCCCACCTCTCTTTCTCCCCATTCTTTCTCTTCCTTATTCACAGGTCTCGTTGTCTTCATCTCTCAACTTCCTCCTTTGTCACTTTCCCATCGTCCTACCTCCTATCGCTTCATGTTCTAGCTTACTTTTCATTCCCCACCCTTCCACCTTCCACTATTTCTCCTCTATCTCCCCGTCTTTCTCGCCATTGCCCTCCTCCACTCTTTCACCTACTCCTTTCCTCCTCCTTTGACTCTCAGGCCTTCTCCAACTTGGGTGTAGCAGTGGAAACAGAAGAAAAGAGTGTTGGGCCTTGAGAGGAAAATATACTTGTCCCTGTAGCTGTCCATCTTTGCACTCCTTTCTAGTAATCCTCCTTCCTAAACAGGAAGTCCCTTGATGAGAAGGGCAGAGGAACAGGGATGTAGCATCTTGTCCTGTATTTGTGGTTATAACATTAGATTCCTCCCAACAGACAACAAGTCAATTATGGGAACTATGAGGAAATGCAGGGGCAGTCAAACACCTTTTGGTTGGGGTGGGGTGGAGAGAGGGGGGAGGGATGTAAACAAACCTATCTGCCTGCATCTCCCAACCATGTTTCTTAATTGCTGTTATGTGGGCAAAAAGTGAGTGGCGCCATGATGGAACCCTGATCTGCTGCCTATGAGGACATTACTTATCTGCCAATTAGGTGCAATTTTATTGCACCACCCTGCTAGTATTAGGTTAGATACCTACTGAAAAATTAGAAGTATATTTTCTTGTCTTCTCATAATCCCTGAACTCTTTCTCTTTAAAACAAATAATCAAAAAAGTACCTAATCGGCTAATCAGCCTCCACAAATCTGGGTCTAGAGAGTGGAGGCAGTGCTCAGCCTAGAGTGCCTGGTGTACTGGAGTCCACATGATAAACCAGGGTCTCACAGCAGGGGGGGCCCTCTCAGTGTTGCCAGGTGGGCGGTTTTACCGCCCAATTGGGCGGTTTTCCGCGACCTGCCGCAGGAAATTTTTGCCCGCGGCGGGTTGCGGTTTTTTGGGCTGCTTTTTGGGCTTCAGGGCGGTTTTTTGGGCGGCTTTTTCGGCCGCGGGGGCGGGGTTAGTGACGTTTTTGGGCGGGGTTAGTGACGTTTTGGGCGGGGTTAGTGACGTGGGAGGCGGGGCCGATGACGGCGGAGGCGGGGCCGGTGACGGGGGAGGCGGGGCCGGTGACAGCGGGGGCGGGGTTGATGACAGCGGGGGTGGGGGTGATGACGCGGGGGTGGGGGTGTCAGGGGCGGGGTTTGAGTTTGGGCGGGTTTTGGGCGGTTTTTATGCTGGATTGGGTGGGAAAAAAATTTTCCACCTGGCAACACTGGGCCCTCTACTGGTTCTCCCCATTTGCATCAGTCTAGGCAGCTGCTCGGTCAGATATTCTCGTTCGCTCCGCATCTTTGGGAGGAGTGAGTGGCCTAGTGGTTAGAGTGGTGGACTTTGGTCCTGGGGAACTGGGTTGATGCCCACTGCAGGCACAGGCAGCTCCTTGTGACTCTGGGCAAGTCACTTAACCCTCCATTGCCCCAGGTACAAATAAGTACCTGTATATAATATGTAAGCCGCATTGAGCCTGCCATGAGTGGGAAAGCGCGGGGTACAAATAAAATAAATAATAATGGTCTCTTTCTCCCATTATAAGAACCAATTGGCAATCTCTCAGGTTTCCTCTCTGCCCTTCCCCAATTGAGGAAAATGGAAGCGAGGACACGTGCTCATGTTGGAGAAGAGTAGTGAAAAACGAATGCTCAGAGATGGAAAGAGAGGCACCTGACAAGACCTTTCTTGCAATATAGCAAAGATAGTTCAAGCTAGAGAACTGACCCCAAGCTTTATCTGGAATTTCTTTGTATTGTGCTTAGGATTTTGTTCCGAAGATGCTTTTTCCCTCTGGTTCCATTTGGATCAGACTTGTGCGTCCCATGCAAGAAACAACGCCCTCTGAACGCTGAGATTGGAGCCCTGGAAACGTCGGCCAGAGAGAGAGAGAGAGAGAGAGGAGGAGGGCGGGGAGGGGTTAATACTGGAGGGGGGGGGAGAAAGAGAGGAGGGGGTTAATGCTGGAGGGAGAGAGAGAGAGAGAGTGAGGAGAGCGGGAAGGGGTTAATGCTGGAGGGAGAGAGAGAGAGAGTGAGGAGAGCGGGAAGGGGTTAATGCTGGAGGGAGGGAGAGAGAGAGAGGAGGGCGGGGAGGGGTTAATGCTAGAGAGAGAGAGAGAGGAGGGCGGGGAGGGGTTAATGCTGGAGGGAGAGAGAGAGTGAGGAGAGCGGGAAGGGGTTAATGCTGGAGGGAAGGGGAGAGAGAGAGAGAGAGAGAGAGAGAGAGAGAGAGGAGGGCGGGGAGGGGTTAATGCTAGAGAGAGAGAGAGAGAGAGAGAGAGGAGGGGAGGGGTTAATGCTGGAGAGAGAGAGAGGCGGGGAGGGGTTCATAGTGGATGTGCCACTTCGTTCTGATGAGCTGGGAGCCTGTTGAATGTTCACAACTGACACTGCTGATATTGGTGGTGGTTGGTGGTCCCCACTCCCCACCCACCCGCGACAAAGTAGCTGCGGACTCCGCGGACCAGAAGTGAGAAAGATGCGTTCGGAGCTACCAAAAGAAGGGAAGAAATTCATTACACCCGGACATGTACTTTTACAGAGGGAGGAACTCTGAGGAAAAGTTGCGTTTTCAGTTTGTTCTGAGGTAAGCATGACTTTGATAGTAGGAAATATTTTATTATCATGATTATGATTCAGAATACATTTATGCACGTTTTCCCGGAGAAAGAACTTCATGCATGCTGACTGGCTTTGGACACGTCGCACCTTGTAGGTAGAAATCTTCTATTTCTCGAATAGGGTGATTGATTCCTCTCTTCAAATGTTTTTCTTTCAGCTTAAAACAATATTTAAGTACATTTTACTTACATGTACGTCAAAGTACATCTAACTGAAATGTACTTAAAATAAAGCAAAAGTTCAACTTGGGTACGTTTAAGGCGTCTGGCACTCAAATGCCACAGCAGTGTCAGGTTCTGATTGAGCTGTAAGCCCTAAAGAAGCCTATCTATAGTCACAGGTAGGAAAGGAAGTGGAGGGATAAAGGATATATCTGTGTCTCTCTATATATATGTCACTTGGCAGTTTCATGCTTAACTCCTCATCCCATGTAGCTCATCCCTGGAAATGACAAAACTCAGTCAGAGGCCCCCAGAGATCAGCTCCCTGCAGAAGCTGGTGTGTGCACCTGAGTTCAGGCACTGATGTTGCTGCTGACTGATGTCTGCTGAAACCCTTCCTGCCGGCCACTGTGAGAGTTAGAGGGCAGCAGCCCCAGTTCCACCTGGCTTGGGAATCACATGCGGATCTTTAGCTATCAGACTGGCCCCTCTGCTTTTGCCGTTCAGATTTAAATACACCCTGCTAGTACTTCTTTAAGTGAATGTCACTTGTTAGTTGTCAGAAAAAAATGGTTAAAAAAAATGTTTCCGGGCAACTAGTAGAATGAAATTTGCTGACTGAAATAACTGGAAAAACAATTTGTTGACGTCAACAAAAACAGCCCCCCCCCCCCCAAAAGCACAGAATGTCTTTCTCCAGTCTCTGTGGTGCAGAGAGCACAGAATGTACCGAGGCAGCATTAAGCTGGAGAAAGTGCTCCATGCCTCCTTTTGGATCATGACTGCACATGACAACTGCTCTGGAAGCTTAAACAAATACACATGTGCTTTCTTCATTAATTAAAAGTCAGTGACAGAACTCTAGTCATTTTCTACAGTGCCAACTCGGTCCCTCTCATCCTATCAGCAGAAGAACATGGAGCCTTCCCCTTAGCAAGACTGCAGAACCCCTCAATCTGTCCAGCTTCTAACTCCTGAGCGAGACACTGAAACGTTTTTCTGCTGACCCTACTATTAAGCATAGTAGTACCCTTTCCAGACAGGACAGTGGGCTCTTCTCCACCCCCTTTTCATTTACCTAGTTGCATTTTACTAAAATGACAAGTCTCAGGAAAGGAATGACAGAAGAAGGGAAGGATTAAAGGAGACAGATACAAAGGTAGGCGAGTGGAAGAAAAGAAGAGACAAGGCAGAACACGAAGAGCAGAAGAAAATATACAGAGAAGGGTGAGAGGGAGGGAACAGGACAAGGATAACAGGTGGGAATAAAACAGCTGTACCCTGGGGAGGCAGAGAAACTCAGACAGCCAGGCAGGCAGGACCCAAAAACATGGGAAGGAGGGGGTGTGGTGGGAAGAACATCTGGCCAACAGTCCCGCTGCAACAGCTGGGCATACTGCCATGGATGTAGAGTCCCAGCTGGGGATGGTGCCTATGCCAAACTGGAATAGAGCTGTATGTGTAAATCATTCTATCCTTGACTCCTACAAACATTACATAAGTACATAAATACATAAGTATTGCCATACTGGGACAGACCAAAGGTCCATCAAGCCCAGCATCCTGTTTCCAACAGTGGCCAATCCAGGTCACAAATACCTGGCAAGATCCCGAAAAAATTCAATACATTTTATGCTGCTTATCCCAGAAATAGCAATGGATTTTCCCCCAAGTCAATTTAATAATGGTCTATGGACTTTTCCTTTAGGAAGCCGTCTAGACCTGTTTTAATCCCCGCCAAGCTAACCGCCTTTACCTTGTTCTCTGGCAACGAATTCCAGAGTTTAATTACACGTAGAACCCCAGTATCTCCCCTTGTACCCCCAATTTCAGATGTGTAAAGGCTGAAGCATTTGGATTTAAAGGTGTGAAGAGGAGAGAGAGTGAGACTTGGGATTGGGAGAAAATGGGAGATTGTCTATGTCAGTTCATTTAGGTTGTGCAGGATTTTAACTCTATGCAATTGTTGCTTGATCAAGTTTATCTTCTTCTTGGCTTTAATCATATAAATGGAAAAGCAGGTAATAAAAGTTCACAATAAATCCATAAATAAATGCACAGGCTTTTTGCAAAGACACAGATGGATGTGCAGGTATAGTGTGATGAAAATTTTCCCCTCCCCCCCCCTCCCAAGCTCCTGTCACAGGGCTCTCATCTGTTTGGACATAAGAATCAGCCAGTCAGCAAGAGAGTGTGAGAGTCAGTTATATCCCTGTCTATAGTAAGGCTAGAGAGAGAGAGAGAGTGAAGAGACACAATGTGTGTGAGAGTGAGTTTCATCCTTCCTCCTCTAGCCAGTGAGGCAGAGAGAGATCTGTCTCTTCTTCTCCAGTCATTGAGAGCAGAGAGAGAGAGTGAGAGAGTATGTATGAGTACATCCTTGTCCTTCCTCCTCCTTCCTGTTTAGAAAGTGCTGCAGTGGGGATGGGGAGAAGTTGGGGGACGGTACTGCTATGGAATCTGCTTGATGCTTCATTTAGCCTAGGAGATGGAGGGTGGACAGAGAAAGAGAGAAGGATGTGGGTTGGAAGAAAACAAAATGAGTTATTGGTGTGAAGGGATAATGGAGAGTAAAGAGAGGAAGAGAAATAGGAAAGCAGAAAGTAGAAAGGCGGTCAAATAAAAGACAGGTGAATTGCCAAAAAACTGGGAGGTGGACGAGTGAAAGATTAAAAGGTGAGCAAGAAGGTGCAAGGTAGAGGTCAGAGCAATAAAGCAAGATGAGGGATGTTGAGAAGTGAACAGAGAAAGAGGGGTCTTTGTAGACATAGGTTGTGACTGAAGCTTAAGAGATGGAAGGGTGTGAATTGCATGGTCCTTCTGAGGGGTTTTATTGCTAGGAGAGGGTGGGGTATGCCGTAAAAAGTTGTCTGTTTTCTGCACTGCTGCAGGGGTTGCTCAGGTATAGAAGTACCCTGAGGTGCTGCTGGAGAAGAAGGACTGTGTACAGCTGTTGAGGAAGGGTTTCAGGGCTGACAGGGCACTTTCTGAGGGTGAGTGAAGGGAGGACGGCATGATGGTGTCCGGGTGGGTGGGGGGGTGACTTGCAGCTGTCCAGCAGCAGGGTTGGCACTACCTGTTTTGCTGCACTTGTCAAATGATCCATCTGTTGTCCCACCTCCACCCATTCTAGAGGAGTCCTTCCAGGGCACAATTAACCCTTTGATGGGCTCCACTGTAATATAAATACAGTTCAACCCACCTCCCAAATAAAAAAAAAAATCATGTTAATACCAGTACACTAGTGACTAATTATATCACATTAGTGTTAGCAAATTTGAATGTGCAGTGGTATTGAGAAAATAAATCGAATCTATCTACATAAAACTATACTATATATATATCTGCTATTGAGACAGACAAGGGGAAGCCACTGCTTGCCCAGGGATTGGTAGCATGGAATGTTGTTACTCTTTGGAGTTCCGGAATCTTGCTTCTCTTTGAGATTCTGGAATGTTGCTACTAATTAGGTTTTTGCCAGGTACTTGTGACCTAGATTGGCCAGTTTTGGAAGCAGGATACTGAGCTAGATGGTCCATTGGTCTGACCCAGTCTGGCTATTCTTATGTTCTTATATATAAAACTAACTCCAGATATTCAATGCTGGGGCATACACAGCTCCCCGCATTGAATATCCAGAAGTTAACCAGGCACCAGCTGATATTCAGACCGGTGTCCGGTTAACTCGCCACCTAAAGTTAAGACGGCTGTTTTGATGTTCTAACCTTATGTGGTTACTTAGCCAGTTAGCGGACTGTCTTCAAGAATATATCTCTTCTAACCTTCAGATACAGAGGCATATGAATTAACTTGCAATATGTGGTTTTAAGTGGGCCTTTGTGAGGAGAAATATATAAAAATAGCAAACGAGAGATTTTGTTTGTTTTCACACAAAGGCCTGTTTGCAGAAATATTAGAAAATCTTGGTCTCTGGTTACAGTAAACTTTCCTACGTAGTTTGCTACATACAAAAGTTTTTTAAATTCATAAATAATGATTATCTGTGAAGCAAAGCAACTAATTATGAATTGAAAGTCAGTATGTGAAAATGTGTTCACAGGCCCCATTTTGCAAAAAAGAAGATAATTACATCACCAACTATTTTTTGATGAGTTCGTAAGCAAAATCTCATGAAAAATAACCTACCCAGCTCGTTTGCAAAAAGGCAGTAACCCATAGGAAATCCCAGAGGGTGACACATCAGCCTCACGGAAACATAGGGGGTGATACCGAGCCTGTGAAGGTCATGATTTTACAACTCACCAGCTGCCACAGAGTTTTTATACTCAAATGTTCAGCACAGGTTTCAAGATACTGGGCATCACTGAATGACTGGGTATAACCCGGGCAGTACCACTTTCTGAGGACCCCTTTTATTAAGCCACATAGGCCCCTACACGTGCTGAATGCGCACCAAATTGGAGTTACCGCGTGACCCTTGCGGTAATTTCAATTTTGGCGTGCATCTGGAAAATATTTTTTATTTTCTGGTGGGCGTAATGGACGTGCGCCAAGTGGCATTTGATGCGCGTAGGTCATTACCGCCCAGATTCTTTACCGCTAGGTTTATGGCTGGTGGTATGGTCTCAGACCCAAAACGAACGCGCGGCAATTTTGATTTTGCTGCACGTCCATTTTCGGCCCAAAAAAAGAGGACTTTTTTACAGGCGCGCTAAAAAATAGATCAGCACGCGCCCAAAACCTGTGCCTACATTACCGCAAGACATTTTTCAGTGTGCCTTTGTAAAAGGACCCCTGAGTAAATACCAACTCTGCCAGGCTCTCCCCAAACCAGCCTGGCAGTACCAAGATGGTGTACACAAAGGAGAGGGAAACCAAAAGCACAACAGCAAAATGAGCACAAGGAGCCTTCAAGAATAGGGGTGAGTCAACCTTGCTTTATTGGTCAGACATGGTCCGTGTTTTGGCATAAAATGCCTGCCTCAGTCAGGGGTCTATTAATGGTAAAATCAACCATCCAATGTTGAAAAAACACCCTTGTCCTTAAAAAGACAAATCTGCTGGAGACTTTAGATAGCACCAAACAGAACAGCGAAAAACAAAATTCTTACTATAGAGAGTTTCCCACCTTTGACAGATCAGCCGTGCATCGGGTCTGACCAATAAAGCAAGGTTGAGGGTATTCAGACAATGGTGTTGAAAATGTGGGTATTGACCCAGTGAGTGGGACTTATCCAGGTAATTACAGCTCTTATTAAGTTCCACTGAATATTGACCCCTTAGAATATGATTTATTTATTTCGGTTCAGCTCACGTTTTTTTCAGTGGTAGCTCAAGGCACATTTCATTCAGGTGCAGTGGATATTTCCCTGTCTCTGGAGAGCTTACAATCTAAATTTGTATCTGAGGCAATGGAGGGTTAAGTGGCTGGCCCAAATCCCAGATTCCTTGTGACAGTGGTGGGATTTGAACCCTGTTCAATCTACATCTCGGGTAAAGAGCATAAGACCCATCTAGTCTTCCTATTTTAATTCCCAGTACAATGTATTGACCCTTTGTCTTTCCCTCACTTCTTTGCAACTAGGGATCTTTTGTGTGTGTCCCCCAACCTAAGAGTGGAGAAGTAGCTTAGTGGTTAGAGCTATAGGCTCAAATCTCACTTCTCCCACTGATGCTACCTGTACAATTTGCCCAGTAGATTTTATAGCCCTGTCCAGCAGGAAAAAAAAGAGGTGATTGTGCCCTTCTGTAAGTCTCTGGTGAGGCCCCATTTAGAGTACTGCATGGAATTCTGGACACCACACCTATGGAAAGATATAAACAGGATGGAGTTGGTCCAGAAGGCGACTACAAAATTGGTAAGTGGTGCACATCATAAAATATATATAGACAGGCTTATGAACCTCAGCATGTATACTAGAGAGCTCACGGGAACGGGGTTTGCGGGAACCCTGTGGGGATCCCCTCCAGGACTGCGGGACTTCCGTGGGGATCCCCTTGAGGCCCACAGGGATCCCACAGGGATGGACACGGGTCCTAGTAGTGTAAAGCCACGCTAGCCTACTTCCCTAATTCTTGGTGCTGCGATTGGGCTCTGCCACTCTGCAGAGACTTGAACCGCGCAGTGCAGAAAGTTGGGGAACTCTTGTGGGACTTCAATCTGTGAGACCACTTCAGCTTCCTGCACCGTGCGGCTCAAGTCTCTTTGCAGAGTCTGATCGCTGTGCAGGGGGCATGAGAGAAACTGTGGAGGGGGCATGAGATGCTGGGTGAAAGCTGAGGA
This sequence comes from Microcaecilia unicolor, assembly GCF_901765095.1. NCBI lineage: Eukaryota > Metazoa > Chordata > Amphibia > Gymnophiona > Siphonopidae > Microcaecilia > Microcaecilia unicolor. The sequence continues at coordinate 180,802,208 of NC_044039.1, read as the reverse complement.
AGGGGGCATGAGAGGCTGGAGAGGGGGCATCAGAGAGGCTGGGTGAAAGCTGAAGAGGGGAGCATGAGAAAGGCTGGGGAGGGGGCATCAGAGAGGCTGGGCGAAGGCTGGGGTGGGGGGCATGAAGGGCTGGAGGGTGATGTGTTGGACCCTGGGGAGGGGTAAGGGGCTGGAGGGAGATGGGCTGGACCCATGAGAAATAGATAGGAACAGGGACACTGAAGAGAGGTACTGGCAGGGCAGATAGGGACACAGAGAAGATGGATAGCAGATATCTTTCAGTTCCAGAACGATGGCATAGGTTGATTTATTTTACCACAAGTTGGGTTATTTTAGTACAGGGGATGGATTAGATTACTTGCAGGGATGGGTGGGGATGAGTTAGATTCCAGTGGGGATGAATGAGATTTCTCTCCCTGTGCAACTCTAATGTATACACTGGAAGAGACATGGGAGAGAGTGATTATGATAGAGATATTTAAATACCTCAGTGGCATCAATGTACAGGAGGTGAGCATTTTTCAAATGAAGGAAAAGTCTGGAAAGGGAGGGCGTAGGATGAAGTTAAGAGGAAAATAGGCTTAGGAGGACTCTAAGAAAATACTCTTTTCACGGAAAGGGTAGTGGGTGCATGGAATGGCCTCCTAGTGGAAGTGGTGAAGATGAGGATTGTGTCTGGATTTAAGAAATCATGGGACAGGCACGTGGGATCTCTTAGGGAAAGGAGGAGATAGTGGTTGCTGAGGATGGGCAGACTGGATGGGCCATTTGGCTCTAATCTGCTGTCATGTTGTTATGTTTCTCTGTTTCTGTTCAGGGTATGCATTGCTGCCTGGAGATCACGCAAAATTATCTGCCTTTAGGATCCTGGTAGTAGGGCAGGCGTTAGGGGGTGACAAACAGGACAATTGCCCTAGGCCCCCATACCATAGGGCAACCTACCTCAAGCTAAAACAGGCAGAGGCTGAAGGCCAGTTTTTGGGCCCCTCAGTTTCTGCTCTGGGCCTCTGAATATCTAACACCAGCCCTGCTGTGTAATATCGATATTTCAAACCCATTCTCCCATACCCATGCACACAGTTTGCAGTGGGAAAACAATTTCTGTCTCATTGGGAGCCGTGTATTAATGTATTTTGTATTTCCTTAGTAAGTGAGTCCCATGGAGCACCTTGGATGTACCTGCATCTTGCTCCCATTCTTCCTGTTGTCTTTGTTCAGTCAATCCATTCTAATCGTATGCCTTGTAGCGCTATAGAAATGATAAATAGTAGTAGTAGTAGTAATTGTGGTCAGTTTTCATATGGATGGCTTAGTTTGTCCTAGGTCTACTATTTTTGAAGGTAATCCACAGCATCCTTGCTATGTTATGGCACTTATTTTAGAAGTAGAACGGTAACAGAGTAATAGGCCACAGATGAACAACGAGACAGAGCCAAGGACTGGAGAAAGCAGATTTTATTGGAACTGACACAGCCTGTGTTTTGACAAATGCCTGCATCAAGGGTCAGAAAATCATTACAGTAAAGCAAAGTGGGTGAGCACCCAGCACTGCCCAGAGCAAAGTTGAGGTCTCGAGCTGCTTTCTCACCCCAGAACTAGACTGAGGGGTGAACGGGCATCAGAGGCTGTGCAAGCACGATCAGCTGCACAGCGAAAATTTATTTGACACTGTAATACTGTCACTGTGGAATTGAAACAGGAAGCTTTGCTTTGTTGTGTTGACTTTCTGAACCAAGATGAAGGCATTTGCCGAAACATGGACCATGTTGGGTCCAATCAAATCTGCTTCCTCTGAGCCTTGGCTCTGTCTCCTTCCACTTGTGGCCTACTACACTATTACTGTTCTACATCTGGTGTGTGTTTTTGTTTCTTTCTGGTCTCCTTTATTTTGCTTATTTTAGAATCACTTTTTGTAGTTTAGATGTGGATAAACCAGCACTTAAATATTTATCTTGCACAAACATCTAAATCTCAAATTTACAAAGCCGGGATATACACATCTAAGAATGAAGCATGTGCAAATGGCAAGGGGATGCAGTCTGGACATGTTTTGGGTGGGACTAGGGTAGGCCTAAAATGAGGATTTACACCTGCTACCTAATATGTCTTGGTTTCAGAAAAGTGCAGCTATTGAGTTGCACTGCACTAGAAGGATTGGGGAGGGTGGAGTACAAAGACTAAGTGAATACAGTGATACCTCGGTTTTTGTCGATAATCCGTCCGAAAACAATTGGCGAAATCCGAAAGTGATGAAAACCGAGGTAATTATTTCACGATGAGAAACAATGCCACACTGAGCAGGAGAACGCGTGGGTTGCCCTTTGTTTTCGCAAAATTAGCAGCGAGTTCATGTGGGCAACCGACGAAATACGAGACAAAGTTTTCGCGGAAAAAATCGACGAAAACCGAAACCAACGAAAACCGAGGTATTACTGTAGTTAAATTCTGGAACTCATTGCCAGAGTATGTGATAACAGTGGTTAGAGTATCTAGGTTCAGGAAAAGGTTTGGATAAGTTCTGATGCTTGTAGAAACCTGGGGGAATCCTTGACCTTACCTCAGCTCTTAGATTTCAGAGCCCAAGGTGTGTTCGAGGAAAATAAACACAAACAGAGGTTACAGCTAAAGCTAGCCTTAGGAGATTCTTATCACATAGCTGCAAAAAATCCAGCAGCCTTGCAAGATAAGTCTCTGTGCTCCCCTGTTTGCTGGGCTACTTTTATTAGCAAATTTCAGAATACAGATTCATCCTTTGGCATGATAACATAATTGGCAAGCAACACTATTTTAATTTCTCAGGTTTTGTCTGTCTTGACACATCAATAGCTACAACATGTCTGTCTGGCCCACATACTTCCTTCCATGGCTATACTATACACAATTTTCTTATTTTCTTTAATGTCTGAGTTTCAAGGCCTATTGCTAGGACATCTGGTTCAACAGCTAATTACATCCACAAAATAGGCGTCTGTCACCACTACTCCAAATAAGTTACAAAGATTTTTATTTAGAAAAATCAAAACTTCAAAGTGCTAGTACTTCAACTGTTCTTCAGACCCATAGCGTTATGAATCCCACAGACATCAAAACAGTTTAAAAAGATTCTTCAAATCCTTCATGTATGCAGTGGAAAATTCAATGAAAAAAACTGACACTCTAAAGTCGGCGAACAATCCTTGTAGTTATAAGATCCTGTTAGGCAGACTGGATGGACCATTCAGGACTTTATCTGCCGTCACTGTTACTAGGGCAGGCTGAAAAGGCACATGTACGTTCTCCACTTAAGAAGGGGAATACATGTGTATGTCCACTGAGATAAGCATTATACCTGCTCCCAGGGATATCTAAGTGAGAAAATGTTCATTTTGTGTAGTGCTCCAATGGAGGGATTAGAGATGGTCACCCCTTATTCCTCCAGTGTTTGTCTCTCACCCTCCCCTGCAAAGGATAACAGACTCTGGTGGGAGGCAGGGCTGGTGGAGGGGATAGTGCTGGGCAGACTTATACGGTCTGTGCCAGAGCCGGTGGTGGGAGGCCGGACTGGTGGTTGTGAGGCGGGGATAGTGCTGGGCAGATTTATACGGTCTGTGCCAGAGCCGGTGGTTGGGAGGCGGGACTGGTGGTTGGGAGGCGGGGATAGTGCTGGGCAGACTTATACGGTCTGTGCCAGAGCCGGTGGTGGGAGGCGGGGATAGTGCTGGGCAGACTTATATGGTCTGTGCCAGAGCCGGTGGTGGGGGGCAGGGCAGGTGGTTGGGGAGCGGGGATAGTGCTTGGCAGACTTATACGGTCTGCGCCCTGAAAAAGACAGGTACAAATCAAGGTAAGGTATACACAAAAAATGGCACATGTGAGTTTATCTTGTTGGGCAGACTGGATGGACCATGCAGGTCTTTTTCTGCCGTCATCTACTATGTTACTTAATGAGATTTAAAGCACTTCAAAATGGCCAGACTTCAGAATAGGTCAATAAGGCTTAGTACCCAAACCAACAGGACCCGTTTCACCATAATGCTGGCTTCTTCAGGATCTTCAGGGTAACAAAGCAAAACTCTCAGTTTTGAAAAGTGCTGCAGATGGATGTGAGTCAGGCTAAAATGTAGAAAATGGCACGGTCAGCCTCGGATAAACTGTTTTCATTATATAACTGACAAAGGCTTTCTATTTCTTCCTTATCCCCTACTGGACCCCCAAAACTCCAGTTCTTCCAGGCCCTGTTCTTTGGGGTCCCCTTCAAGTCCCTTACAACAGTCTCCCCTATGATTCTGTCCAGACTCACCTATACAAGGAGAGAAAGGCAGTTGTTCTAATAGAGAAGCAGTAGAAAACAGCACTTTGACGCATAAAATAATCTACGGATTAGCTCCGGAATACATGACCCCTTTAATAGATCTCCCACCTAGAAATGCCATCACAACAGCACGCACCTTTCTACAACTACATTACCCATCTTGCAGGGGTGTAAAATATAAGCTTCTTTTTGCCTCTACTTTCCACTGCTCCAGCCCGAAGACTTGGAATGCTCTTCCCCTATACCTAAAATCGCAAGCTGACCACCATCTTTTCAAGAGGCTGCTGAAAACGTACCTTTTTGAAAAAGTGTATTCCATCAGTGACTCTGCTGCTTAGCCACCCTACTTGCTGCTAGTGTTTATCCTTTTTCGACTGTAACATTCTTGTGTTGTATCTCTTGACTTTTGTAATTCTTGGAAGCCACATTGTGCCTGCATATGTGGGAAAATGTGGGGTAGAAATGAACCATAAATAAATAAATAAAGCAATCAGTATAACTATAAAGCCTATTACAGGAAGGAGGCCATAAAGCCAGGCAATATTAGGCAGCCAGTTAGCAAATGCTAGAAGACAAATTTCTAAGGTTTTTAAGGTTCTGTTCAATAAGGATAAAACAACACATTCCCTCAAATTCCTTGTACCCATGATTGGCCCTTAGAAGCAAATAATTAATGACCAGGCAGTTTTGGATAACCGTTTTCCTCCAACTATGGGTTTACTGGGTCAAGGCTGTAATGAGAGAATAAAATAAACATTAATTACCTAATTCAGCAGTTTCTTGCAGTTCAAGGTTCAAGAATAAAATTAAGTAGAGTTCCTTATTTTCTTTAAGCTTGGGACACAATATACAGGATATATCCCTTGCAAAACCCAGTTAAGCAATTTAAATATACTTAAGTGTACATCCAAATATATGTAAGGTTTCATCCTGTCTAGAACATACTGCAGCTAAGGGAACTAGTCCATAAACACTTCAGTCACAAGAAAGGACTGCTTTGAACAGTATAGACTGGGTTACTGTGCCCACAAGTAGAAGTATTAAAGTCTGGGTGACTATTCTAAAAATCTCTTATGCTTTCACAGTCAGCGTGTCACTCCCTAATCATGGGTGTAGTTTGGGGGGGAGGGGTGGCAGTGCACCCCCAAATGAGCTGCCACCCCATCCTCCAATCCCCGAGCCACCGGCAGCCTCTGCGAGAAAGCAGCATGCATGCTGCTTTAGACCTGCCCCCGGAATTCTTTCTTTCCCCCTTCAACTTCCTGTTCAGGCGGGAAACTGTAGGATACCCAGATACTGAAAAGAAGTGGGCTCCCATTGCATAGAAAAAGGATCCTCCCAAGTCTCATGGACAGATGGCATAGGGACTTACTTAAATTAAGTTGGACATAACTTAATACATTTCTTGATTAGCTTTCGAAGGTTGCCCTTCTTCGTCAGATCGGAAATAAGCAAATGTGCTAGCTGACAGTGTATATAAGTGAAAACATTCAAGCATTACTGTGACAGTCTGACAGGGTGGGAGGATGGGGGTGGGTAGGAGGTATGCATGGGGACATCAAAGCATATCATTGATATTCTAACAGGATAGGTGTGGATAGGTGAGGGGAGGGTGATCAACAGAGAAATACAGCTTTATGGTTTATAATGGCTAGGAACCCCAGATCCTTGTTAAGTCCTTTCTGTTGGGTGTTAAAATATTCAATCATTCTGACTTCAAAGGTCTTACGTTCTTGTATGGTTTTAAAGTTACCTTTCAGGATTCTCACTGTGAAGTCACTGGTACAGTGTCCTGGTCCTGTAAAATGCTGACCAACAGGGGTGGGAGCCCTACTGGCACTAGTATTGTTCATGTGATGTCTATCTAAATTGAATCTTGTCTTAAGCATCTGGCCTGTTTCTCCAATATAGCATCCTTCGTTACATTTTTTACACTGAACGATATATACCACATTGGAAGATGAGCAAGTGAAAGATCCCTTTATGTTGAATATCTTTCCTTTGTGGATGACTGTGGGGTCCTGTGAAATGTTTTGGCATAGTTTGCAACTGGATAAATTACAGGGAAGTGTGCCCTTCTGTTCCTTTTCAGTCTGTGAATGAAGTTTACTTCTGATTAGCTTGTGTTTTAAGTTGGGTGGTTGTCAGAAGGCCAGTACTGGTGGGGTTTTTAATATCTCTTTCAGTAATTCATCCTCCTGGAGTATAGGTTGTAGATCTCTTATGAGTTTCCTCAGTTTTTCCAGCTCTGGATTTTCCATGTTTTATTTTGTTTGATTTCTATTGATAACCTTAAGAGTGGACTAACACGGCTACCACACTCCTCTACTTAAATTAAGTTTAAAGCCGGAGAAATCACCATACACCAGCAAATCATCTGCACATGGAGAAAGTTTGAATTCCTGCAAGCCTATTTGGACTCCCTTAATGTCCTGATTACTTGTTATTTCGCTAATCAGGGGATCCAAAGACAAAACAAACAGCAAGGAAGACAGAGGACATTCCTGATGGGTGTCTCTATGGATCTTAAACAGTGAGGAGGAGACAGCATTCACTCGAATCAGTGCCTGAGGGGATTTATAAAGTGTATGTTGTATAAATATTTGGAGGCCTTCCACCTCCTACAACATGTACAAATGGCATTCAGAAAAAAACCTTCAACATCATATGCAGAGTGGCAAGTAAAAAAACCCAGACTACCTGATCAAAGGCCTTCTTTGCATCAAAACTGACTAACAGAGAAGGCCTATGTGTTCTTTCTACCTGTTCCAGTGAGATAAGAATTTTGTTCAAATTTTGGATTATAGTGCAACCTCAACCAAGCCCCATCTGAGGCTCCGCTATCGGAGAAGGAAGCTCCCGAGCTAAACAATTGGCCAAAATCTTTGCAAATAATTTAGTCTCTACATTTAGAAGAGATATAGGTCTATAAGAAGAAGGTTGCATTTGTTTACCTGGCTTTAAAAACAAGGTAATCTGTGCCAATTGAAGTGAAGGCAGTAGGTCCCATCCGTTACAAATTGTGTGAAAAAGGATTGTAGTGTAGGAATGACTGAAGAACAGAGGAGTTTGTAACATTTTGCTCGGAATCCATCTGGGCCTGGCGTCTCATATAAGGTACTTTGCTGAATGACCAAAGTTACCTCCTCTTCCGATATAGGGGCTTTAAGTTTGTTTTTAGCAGTCTCAGCAAGGCGAGGTAGATCCAAATGATCTAAATACACTTCTCCCTCCAGGTTTGTCTCAGGTGGATGGTCATAAAGTTGTTGGTAGCATTGCTGGAAGACAGCTTCTATTTCCTGATCTGTTCTGACCAATACTCCATCTCCCCTGTCTACCTAAGAAATAGTCCGAGACCCTCCTGACTTTTAACCAACTTAACCAAAAGTTTCCAGGATTTATTACCGTGAAGATGCAGTTGATACATATAAAATTGTAAAGATTTCACTGCTCTCTCATGAAGGAGTTCATTAAGAGAGATCTGAAGCACTAATAGGGAGCTTCGCAGTTGTGGGGCAGGATGCTCGCCATACCGAATACAAGTTTTGACCAGTTGTTTCTCTAACCTCAAAATTTCTCGGTCTCTTGTCCTCCGCTTAAAGGCAGTATAGTCCAGAATCTCCCCTCTGAGCACCGCATTTGTGGCCTCCCAAAAAAGGACTGGTTGATGTACATGACCAGCATTGTTGAGCTGATAATCCGCCCACTTGTGCAATATGTATTCCCAAAATTCAGGGTCCCAGTAAAGATGTGGCAGAAATCGTCACTGATAAGTTTTATCTCCTGACACTCTGAAATCCAGAAAACACCACATGAAGGCATGGTCAAACACACCATAAGGCCCTATCCCAGCATCCAACAGAGGAGAAAAAAGCTCTGTAGAAAGGAGCAAATAATCAATTCTAGATTGTGACCATGCGCTCTAGACAAATGGGTATAATCCCGCTTCATAGGGTGTAAAGTTCTCCAAACATCCAAAATATCTAAACTTGAACAGAGCAATGGTATACCCTTAGTGGGAGCCCTGCTATCCTGCAAAAACCCCTGGGATCTGTCTAGAGCTGGCTCATGTACCATATTGAAATCTCCCCCCACCCCATAACAACGGATATATCTGCCATCCCCGTTATCCTTTGAATCCTCACTAGGGTATGATCATACACATTGGGGCCATACACATTACAAAGTATTAATAATAATTTATTAATAGAGACTTTATCAAAAAGGAATCTACCCTTAGGGTCCTTCCAGGTCTGATGTATCACCGCATCCAACCCCTTCCTAAAAACGATCAAAAGTTCTGCTTTATGATGCACAGATAGTTTCTACCAGTCGTCCAACCCACCATCGCTGGAAACTCAAGTATTCTACTGTTGACAAAATGTGTCTCCTGCAAAAATACCAGGTCTGCTGTCTGACGATTCAGGGTCTGCAAACTTTTTTGCCTCTTTATGAGAGATGATACCCCATTAATATTCCAGGAAACCAATTTAACCAACATCACATGGTGTAAAAAAAATTAGAAAAACTAATAGGCCAGTATAATGTTAAAAGTTGTAGGACTGTCCCCGACAGCAGTCCCCCAACCAAATATAGCACAAAAAGGAAGCTGGTCTCCCCAACCCCTACCGCACACACTTCTGAGTCACTACAAAAAGTCCAACAAAGGGAAAATAAAAATAACAAAACAACAAATAGAACAACAAGAAAAAGATCCTCTACAAAATCCCACCCCTTCTTATAAAATAACTTAGTTCCGTTACCCCAAATTTATCTATTCCCTTCCAATCCCCCTCATCATACAATATCTGTCAAAAGGACAAAGGTCAATGTGGGAAGCCCCCCCCCCAATCCCACCCCCCTCCAAAATGCTATAGACCTAGAAAAGGGGTGAAATTAAGATGTTTGGCAGCCAAACACCTGAACTCTGAGAAAACAAAACACTGAACTTTTCTTTATCCATGAATATGTGACTTCCATTTCTCCCTCTCCCCTCCTGGACCTGTGTCACAAACCAAAAGCAAAAACAGAGCACTATAAAGTAACAGAAGTAACTAGGAAAGGTGCGGCTGGACAAATTTTGATGTCCATCATGGTCTGTTGCAGCACTTTACCTACAATAAATAAGTTAAAAATCATTAAAAAAAAGAAACTGGGGGCACGATCAACTGGGCCACCAGAAGGGAGAGATATAACTTATTATAACGTATAGCAGATCATATAGCTGAGAATGTAAGACAAAAATAAGAAAACCACACCTAACAGCCTGATATCATAAGCATAACTCACAAAACTACCCTGTGCCCATGAATATGAGACTTTCCTTCTCCTTTCTCTCTCCCCTCCCTTAACCAGAGTTTTAAACCTTGAGTAATAATGTGCCATACAAAGGTCCTGAAAATAACAACTAGCAACACAGAGACATGATTAAATAGAAACGATAGAGCTTAAAAGAGCTTGAAGGCCATCATGGTCCATTTTAGTAATCTGCCCTTTAGAAATATCTTATTAATCACCGCAAGCTACTTTTTAGAAAAGGACTGCTTGATGTCCTGCAGTGTGCCAGGATACCAATTCGTCAGCAAGTTGCTTGTATGTTTTAGGCAACGAACAAAAACCTGGAATTGCAGCCATCATCGAGGAAATGGAACTTACTGACTTTGCAACACACCTCATATATGCACCTTCCACGCTCTGCATAGGGATTAAAAGTAAATGTCTGTGACTGGCACATCATCCTTCAGGCCTCCAGCCACATACAGTAAATCTGCAACTCGCAATAAAAGGAACATAAAATAAAAATAACATAAAAAAATAGCAAGATCCAGATATAGTCTTTGTCAGCTGAATGTTATACTGTGGTCCATAGCGGCATGTACCCAAGGTTTGGAAACAGCCATGATGACCCTCCGAGCAGACGCCACTCGGCAGAAGGAGATACACCTCACCATGCAGCGCCCTTCATGTATCAAAGTCAATACACAGAAATCCATGGTTCACCGAACCAATATCCTTATCTAGGAAAGGCTCTCTGCTGTACCTTAAGTTGATGTGCTCAAAGTAGCTGCACCTTGAGAAAAGTCTGAGCTGTTTCAGGTGAGTCCAAGAATTGTGGTTTGCCCTCCGTGAACACTTTAAGGTGAGCTGGATAGAGGAGAGCGAATTGAATATGGCGCCGATGCAGCTCTGCACAAATAGAGGTATATGCTCGCATCATAGTCGAAACTCTGGACGAAAAATCCTGAAACACAGTACCTGTTTGTTCTCATAGGTAAGAGGCCCTTTAGCTCGAATAGCCTGCAAGATTTTAGGTTTGGGTGCACAGTTAAGTACTTTGAATATAACCACTCGGGGGCGAGCCTCTGATGGTTTTCTGGGCCCCAGCCGATGAGCCCGTTCAATGCGGAGGGTACCAGCCTCAGTCTGTAACTGCAAAGCGGTGACCAGCCAGGATTCTAAAACTTCAGTAGCTCCGCATTAGTAATTTTTTTCAGGGAGGTCAACCAAGAGTAGATTTCCTCTTCGTGAGCGATTTTCAATATCATCCACCTTCTCCTCCATCACTCAAAGCTTGGCCTGGAGGTCTGCATTTGATGTGGAGAGCTGCTGCACACAATCCTCCAAGTCAGACACATGCTACCATTGAGTAGAAAATTCCCCTTTTAATGATTCCAATCTTCCATCTACAATATCATGTTTGTCAGTAACAGATTGCAATCGCTTATTCAGAGAAGCATCAACAGCTTACTTCACTTTTGTGACTCTCAGCCACCCAAGCAGAGTTTATAGATGAGGGCACAACGTCACCTCCAGCCGCCATTTTGGACTCACTCTCAGTGCGGTGCCCTCGCAGCCATAGATTTGCACAATTCCTGTAAACCTTGCTGCAAGCAGCAGTATCCAGACACTGTAAAACTCAAGTTCCCGAGTTCGGTCCCAGAAGCATATTTTTGGAGGGTGAGTTTTGGAGATTGGGGTCCGGAAGCTCTTCCCACTCGTGCCTGCTTTCTAGCATGGCATCACATGACCCCCCTCCTCTGGTATGTTTAAATCAGAGGTTTTCAACCCAATTCTCGGGGCACACCCAGTCAGTCGGAGTTTTCAGGATATCTCCATTGAATTCAATAAAGACATCCTGCAGGCTGGGTGTGTCCCGAGGACTGGGCAGAAAACCCCTGGTTTAAACTATCTTCAACAAAATCAGTTTCCAAAGATTGGACTTCTGATATAACTCTCCCAGGAGAACTCTCTTCCACCTTACATATGGTCTGAGTCTTCCTTTTCTAAATGTAAAATGCATCTCCAAAGTTATTTTTTTGAACTAACCTATGGTTTATCTTTGTTGTAACTGGTGGTGTATTGCTTACCCTGATTGGCAGAGCAGTCCCAGTCTTGCTTCCCTTGGTCCCCTACACTCCCTGCAACTTTGGCCTTGTGTGGATGAGTATTGCTATCCTATCCAAATTTTTGGTGTTCCTTACTGTACCTGATGTTTTAGCATATTGTTAACTGCAGTGACCTGCTTGTTCAGATATTGTAGTATATCAAGTAATTGCAATATACATAATCTTGTCATAGATGGAAGAAAGTTAGCATCAGCAGATATCTTTTTCAGCAGATGCTCCATTTTGCACAGGTAAGTTCAGAAAACTATGATTTTTCATCTTTTAACAGATTTTCCATCATTTCCCAATTTTTTTTGATAACTCTATATCCTTTACCAGCGCAACTTTCAGGGATTCAGATTTATTAATTTTTAACTCTAAAGTCTCCAATTGTTTTTTTTTTAATCGACTACCGCCGAAGACACAGTTTCAGTTATATTTTAAACCTGTTTTTCAACAGTCAAACTTCACAGACAGTACTTTCCCCAGGTTATCTATGGCACACCAGAGAGTTTCAAGCTTTTTTGTCTTAGGTTTCTGATCAAATTGTGGACAATTTTGTCCAAGATTTTGTCCCAGTTTCACATTCTGAGCAGCAGTGGATGTTTGTGATTCTCAATCAAGAGTTCTCCTCAGACGTTACCTCTATTCTAGCAGCCGCACCTAGGACAGGAACTGTTGAAGAGGGTCCAAAAAATGGGACCAAACTGCTTCACTCCATCTCACTCCATCTCCACTCCCAGCAGTGTCCGGGATAAAAGCATTGAGCTGTTTGGGAGGACTGTGATCCTCAGGGGCAGAGCCCCTGAGAGACAAAGCCTGGTCTGGGGCAAACAATTTTAATGAGCCTGCCGCTGTCCCCCACTTACCTGGAATCATTGAATAGCAGGCAGCAGTGTTCAAGAGACACTGCTTTGCTAGCCACGAGTCCTTCTTCATGCCACGTCCCACCTCCTGTGAAGTAACTTCCTGTTTCTGCTTAGGCAAGATGTGGCAGGAAGAAGGACCCGTGGCCAGCAGATTAGTCTCTCAATCACTGCTGCCTGCCATTCAATGACTCCAGGCAAGTAGAGGACGGGAGTGGGGGTGGGGTGGGGTGTGGAGTTGGAAAGGAGGGAACGGCGCTGGATCTCACCTGGGCTGCTGGCAACGCTGAGGTATCTTTCACCCCACCCCCTTTCTCATTGGCCCTGCTCAGGGGAACTCTCTGGAACTAGGCCACATCTTACAGAAAAAAATTGATCAAGACCTCTCAAAAGAAAGTCCATCAAACAGGCAGAGGAAGAATGAGAGGAAGCTTTCCTCTTCTTGCCCATACTACCATATGAAGAAACAAATTAAGAAGAAAATTAAGATGTGGCTCTCAAGTCTGTTTGTTGCTGGTGCTATCTTGACTCAGGCTGTTGAATGTCCTTTCTAAAATTCCATTCTATAAATTTAAAGTTGCCTACTGGCTCCAATATACAGGGTAAGTTGATCCACTCCTGGGTTTACTGCACTGGTTGCAAGAACTTATGGGTATGATGTCTCTATTGATTTACTAAGAAAAGCAAGATTACAGGTCCTTGTATTAAGACCTAGAATGGATCCTCCTAACCTAAAATTCTAGAGCCAGTTGGTAATCGCATTTATATTCTTTATCAGACGGAAGAGGAATTCTGGATTTAGCTCACATCTTTTTCAGTAGTAGTTCAAGGTGAGTTCCATTCAGCTACAGTAAGTATTTCTCCGTCCCCAGAGAGACACTTATGCATGTCAGATGCGCCAAAATTGCCAGTTATGCATATGAGCGCACTAGTAGCTATTCTATAAGTTCATGCCTAAGTGCTATAGCGTGTAACTGCGAAAGGACGTATATGTGAGTTGAACATGGGAGGGCTATGGGTGTGTCCCTAATTTATATGCATAACCTATAGAATACTGTAAGTTATGTGCTTGGCATGGTGACTTAGGCCTACCCTTTTATGCCTGCCATTGACTTGGTACAAATGGTCATGCCTAAACCAATTATAGGGGCCTTTTTACTAAGCCACGTAAGTGTCTACGCACGCCCAATGTGTGCCAAAATGGAGTTACCGCCGGGCTACCACGTGGCTCTTGTGGTAATTTCAATTTTGGCGCAAGTCCGATACGCGCGTCTGAAAAATAATTTTTATTTTCGGACGCGCATATCGGATGCGCATCAAGTGGCATTTGTCGTGCGTAGGTCATTACCGCCCAGTTACTGTGTGAGTCTTTACTGCTAGGTCAATAACTGGTGGTAAGGTCGCAGACCCAAAATGGACACGCGGCAATTTTGATTTTGCCGTACGTCTGTTTTTGGCAAAAATTTAAAAAAGGCCTTTTTTTACAGGCGCGCTGAAAACTGGATCGGCACGCACCTAAAACCCGCGCCTACACTACCGCAAGCCATTTTTCAGCGCACCTTAGTAAAAGGACCCCTAAGTTTACACTGGTATTCTATAACAACATCTTGGCACACAGATGTCATTATGAAATTGGCGCTCAGTGCTTGGCATCAGTGCACCTAAACAGAGGTACCATGTTATAGAATTGACCCCTAGGTTTGTACCTGAGGCGATGGAGGGAGAAGTGACTTGCCGAAAATTAGAAGGAGTTGCAGAGGGATTTGAACTGGACTTCCTTGGAGGCTCAGCAGATGGCTTTAACCATTAGTCTCCTTCACTCCAATTTGGGGATCTAATACAGCTGAGACAGTGTTTTGGGTATATAAATAAATGATCAACACTATGGATGGGAAGGAGGAAGAATGGGGAGTTCTCTGTAGCAGCAAAAATCTCGGAGAAGCTGGCAACAACTTATAAACAGAATGATTTATTGAGGCATGAACTTTCTAGGACAAGAATCCATGCCATTACATTTCTAGGGTTGTCGTTTTTAGTACAAGTACATCCCAGCACAGCGTACCGAGCTTTTTATGAAGCAAGTTGCTTAGAAATCAAATTTTCATGCCCTGTTTAAAAGACACAATTTATAATATGTCAGTATGTAATTTTCGAAAAACATGTTGCTTGCAAATATAGACAGAAATAGATATATGGACAATTTCCAATAGTTTGCCTGACAAGTTATTGAGAAGGCATATGTTCACATAAGTACATAAGTAGTGCCATACTGGGAAAGACCAAAGGTCCATCTAGCCCAGCATCCTGTCACCGACAGTGGCCAATCCAGGTCAAGGGCACCTGGCACGCTCCCCAAACGTAAAAACATTCCAGACAAGTTATACCTAAAAATGCGGAATTTTTCCAAGTCCATTTAATAGCGGTCTATGGACTTGTCCTTTAGGAATCTATCTAACCCCTTTTTAAACTCCGTCAAGCTAACCGCCCGTACCACGTTCTCCGGCAACGAATTCCAGAGTCTAATTACACGTTGGGTGAAGAAACATTTTCTCCGATTCGTTTTAAATTTACCACACTGTAGCTTCAACTCATGCCCTCTAGTCCTAGTATTTTTGGATAGCGTGAACAGTCGCTTCACATCCACCCGATCCATTCCACTCATTATTTTATACACTTCTATCATATCTCCCCTCAGCCATCTCTTCTCCAAGCTGAAAAGCCCTAGCCTTCTCAGCCTCTCTTCGTAGGAAAGTCGTCCCATCCCCACTATCATTTTCGTCGCCCTTCGCTGTACCTTTTCCAATTCTACTATATCTTTTTTGAGATACGGAGACCAGTACTGAACACAATACTCCAGGTGCGGTCGCACCATGGAGCGATACAACGGCATTATAACATCCGCACACCTGGACTCCATACCCTTCCTAATAACACCCAACATTCTATTCGCTTTCCTAGCTGCAGCAGCACACTGAGCAGAAGGTTTCAGCGTATCATCGACGACGACACCCAGATCCCTTTCTTGATCCGTAACTCCTAACGCGGAACCTTGCAAGACGTAGCTATAATTCGGGTTCCTCTTACCCACATGCATCACTTTGCACTTGTCAACATTGAACTTCATCTGCCACTTGCACGCCCATTCTCCCAGTCTCGCAAGGTCCTCCTGTAATCGTGCACATTCCTCCTGCGACTTGACGACCCTGAATAATTTTGTGTCATTGGCGAATTTAATTACCTCACTAGTTATTCCCATCTCTAGGTCATTTATAAATACATTAAAAAGCAACGGACCCAGCACAGACCCCTGCGGGACCCCACTAACTACCCTCCTCCACTGAGAATACTGGCCACGCAATCCTACTCTCTGCTTCCTATCTTTCAACCAGTTCTTAATCCATAATAATACCCTACCTCCGATTCCATGACTCTGCAATTTCTTCAGGAGTCTTTCGTGCGGCACTTTGTCAAACGCCTTCTGAAAATCCAGATATACAATTTCTCTGGATTTACTTTACCTATTGCACTACAGCATTTATCCACTATTTCTTCATAATAATAATAATGGGTTAATATCAGGCTTTAATAATTCTTTTTTTCTCTGTGCTTTTCATGTGAGAGGTTGCTCATAGAATGACTAGACAGGTGGCAAAGGTTGTGAAATGTAAGGAAGAGGCCTTCAGTGCTCCCTGGGGGCAGATGAACTAAATGCTTTTTCCCTTTATATGATGTGGGGAAATAAATGGTTAATACATCTGGCCTTGAGTGTTTCTTCACTTCTGAATGCCGTTTTATGTGGTGATGGGGACAGTTCCTCTGTGAGCTGGCAATAATAAAGGCCATCAGGACCTGGAGCAATTAGAATTTTTGACTGTTTTGTTGGGATTCGGATATTTTTCCAATACCCTGGGTCTTACACAACTCACACTGGCTCTGTATTGATTTTATTTATTTTCAATTTATGAAACTGCCTTCCTCAAATCTAGGGCCCAGTTTACTAAGTTGCGCTCTAGGTGCGCTAGTGTTTTTAGCGCACGCTAACGCTAGAGACACCCACGAGTGTTGCTAGTGTTAGTGTGTGCTAAAAATGATAGCGCATCTTAGTAAATAGGGTCCCTAATGTTATGTGTACTTATTCATATACATAAATTGCATGCGTGCCATCACTTTTAAAGCGTTTTCATCTACCAGGAGGACTCCGGGGTGATCAGCACCCTTCTTACTGGCAATGGCAGTGGGCTGTACAGAGCACCAGGGCTTAATTTGAGGCCATTCTTTCTCCTGGCTCCACAGTCCCATTCTTTTTTTGCTTATGGTCCTCTCCTTTTACTTTAGCCAATGAGACTTTCAAAACTAAGAAAAGTGAACAAAATGAGGGGACTGGATGGAATACAATTATTTATTATTATAATTGTTCTCTTATTTTATTTAGATTCTGTGTAAGCATCATGTTAGTTTTGATATTGGTTTTGATTTATTTGTCTGAGGAGATTGTTTTTACATTGTCTCTAAAGTTTCATCAGTAGCAAGCTGTAAAGACTTTCTGGGGGGAGAATCAAAGTCCTTGGGGTAATATTGGACTCTAGGTTGACGTTTGAGGCAGAAGCGTAGCCAGGTTGAAGGCGTGGAGAGTAGATTGCCAACAGCGTATGTTTTAAGTGCGACAGGTCACATAAAATGTAGGCGCCATTAGAAGACCGTTTGGGGGAGCAGCCACTCCCCTGCCGCCCCCCCCCCCCCCCCCAGCTATCGTTGGCTTGAGGATCAAGTTAATGCTCTTGTTAAGAAGTTTAATTTTCGGTTGCAACAACTGAGGGCTATTCATTTGTTTTAAGTGTTCAAACTTTTAGAAGCATTGAGCAAACGGTACTGTTACCTACCCGGGACAGGGAAATAAAATACCCACTGTATCTGAATGTATTGTGCCTTGAGCTACCACTGAAAAAGCTGCGAGCTAAACCCAAATAGATAAATCATATTCTATGGGGTCAATAGTCAGTGGGACTTATCCTGGTAATTACAGCTCCTACCCACATAAGCCCCACTCCATGGGTTCATACTCACATTTTCAACAGCATTATCTGAAAATCTAGACAGACCACCTGGGCACCATCCTGGTAGTGCCAGGGCAGAACCCGGCAGAGTTGGTATTTATACAGCTATCAACAATACTCGGGGGAGGGGTTGTGTGGAATTATCTATGTGGGCTGCCGTTCAGTCGAGTTATTTTACCACAAGTTGTACAATCTTAGTACAGGGTCTCATTGCGTAAAATGGGACCCAATGCTAAAACAGCACTTCCTGTGGCTGCAAAGTAACCCGACTTAACAGTAACCCATGTTGATAAGTTCCCCAACCCCCCCCCCCCCAGTCCCACATTCTCACATATTGATTTTCAATTCATAATTAGCTGCTTTGCTTCAGAGCAAATCGCTATTTATGAATTTAAATAAACTTTTGTATATAGAGACTACGTAGGAACGTTTACTGTAGCTAGGGACCAAGATTTTCAAATATCTCTGTAAACAGGTGTTTGTGAGGAAAAATATACAAAAAATGGCAGAAGAGAGATTTTGTGTGTTTTTCACACCAAGGCTAGCTTAAAAACAGATTTTACAAGTTTATTCATATGCCTCTCTATGTTTGAAGATTAGAAAAGACATTTTCTCTAAGAGAGACCTCATTAACACCACTCTGTGCTAAAAGATCACTCTCCTTTCAAGGCCCAAAAGAACAACACTTCTCAAGAAATATTCTAAAAAAAATAAAAGTACCAGTTTGGGACCAGCAGCAGCCTCCACCTCCCACGACAGCTGTGATAGGGAAAAAAGAACAAATTTAAGGGGCCTTTTATTTAAGTGCACTGAAATCTGGTTTAACATGCGGGAAAGTCCCATGTTAAAATGTGCTAAGTCCAGATTTAGGAGTCCTTTTACTAAGTGTAGGCCCCCTTTTACTAAGCTGTGGTAAAAGGGGGCCTACACTAGCATCAGCATGTGCTTTTGATGCGTGCTGAGGCCCCCTTTTTATCGTAGTGGGGGTAAAAGCCTGTCTCTCTTTTTGGAAGGAAATGGCTGTGCAGTAAGTGAACCACTTACTGCAAGGCCATTTCGGGGGGGGGGGGAGGAGGGAGCACTTACCACCACCCATTGAGGTGGCGGTAACAGCTCCCGCATTAACCCGGCAGCATGTTTTTGTAGGGCTGGAAATGGAGCACACTGGGGTTAGGAACTACCGCCAACCCTTTAGTAAAAGGGCCCCTTAACACGGCACTTTTTAGGGCTTTTTCTTTTTAAAAAAAATTTTGCATGTTCTGATTAGTGTGCACTAACCGGATAACGCAGACTTAATGAGGGAGCACTTGGGGGAATTCATCAAGCATCATTAGGGCCTTAACATACCTTAATGCGTGTTAAGGGAATCAGGGACTAACTTCTACTAAGCCACGATAGGGCTAACAGTCGTATAGCATGCACTAAACTGACACTACCGCTAGGGTACCTTGGGCACCCTGCAGTAGCTTCGAAGTTATCGCGCGCTGTTTTCCATGCTAGAAAATAATTTTCTATATTTTACCGCATGGGTGTTCCTGGTAGTAATCGGCAGTGCGACCATATTAATGCACGCTGTCTGATTACTGTGGGAGTAGTGCATGAGCCTTTACTGCCAAGTAAATAGTTGGCGTTATGGACTCAGGCAGTAAATTGCTGCGCGTTACTTTTAATATTAGCGCAAGGCCATGTTACTGCCTCATTAGAAAAATGGCCTTTTTACCCACTGTGGTAAAAAAAAATGGCCCAGCATGTGCTAAATGTCATGCGTCCAAGCTAGCGCAGTCCACTTTTTATTGCAGCTTAGTAAAAGGGCCCCTTAGTGCGTGTTAAATGCTAAAAGCCCGTAGGTATAAAATAGGCTTTTAGCATTTAGCTCATGCTAATTCCCTTAATGCGTGTTAAGGCCCTAATGCAGCTTGACAAATTCCCCCAAGTGCTCTCGCGTTAAGTTTGTGTTAGCCGGTTACTGCACACTAATCGGAACTTGCAAACCAGATTGTGCTGGAACACCCTCTCTGCACCATGACAAGCCCCCTCTACAAAAATATATATTTTTTAAATGTGCACTTAGTGCATGAAAACAGGTAAAATACTGCTAAACAGAGAGAGAGAGAGAGAGAGAGAGAGAAGATGCTTTATGGCGGGGGAGAGACAGAAAAAGAGTGAGCGAGTGTCGGCCTTGGAAGGGACAGAGCAAGGAATGAAACTGGGGGAAGGATGAACTGAGGGCATGAATGTATCTGTTTGAGGTAAGTGGAGGTGAGAGAACAGAAACAATCTTTATGAATGAGAGGATAAATCTGGGAAGTTCAACCTGAAGAAGAAAAGGAAGAGAGAGGAAATGAGCCTAGAAAAGACCAGAATAAGATGTGCCTGGGGTTGTGTAAGGGAGGGGATGAGCTGAGGAGGAGTGGCTGAGTCTGAGTGCTGTGGGTTATGAGCCTTAGGGCAAGAGACAGGATATAAGGAAAAGAAAGGGATAAACAAGAAGTTGAGAGGAGACAGAATGGAGGGAAAATAAATAAAGGGGAAGGGACCATACACCCCAAATTCACTCCTTTATACACTTGGCCACACACAGCACATACAAACACTGATCCCACCTAACCTATAGACCTCCCAGTCTCCACCTTCAGCCTCCACCTAAAAAAAGGAAGGCTGACCCAACCAATAGCTCGGTGGCTGTGCTACAGGAGGATCTGAAAACCTGAATCTGTGTGTTTGTAAACCTGTGTGTCTCAGGCATAGTGAGTACATCAGACAATTACTTTAAACAAATATAGCTATAAGTAACACAATGAATATGCTTATTTGAGTAGTAATTGGTGGTTACATGAATTTTCAATGCCTAAAATGGGGTCACATCAGAAAAACGTTTGGGAAGCACTGCTGTTGAGTATGGAGAATATTAATAGGATTGTATATATTTTTTGTCATTTTAATGTACCTTTTTACACTTGGATAATATAAGAAAATGAGAATAGTCATGCTGGGTCAGACCGAGGTCCCTCAAGCCAGTATTTTGTCTGGCCTGTCCAGGTCACAAGTACAGGAAGGATCCCAAAAGAGTACAGCTATTCACAGAGTACCAGAGTTCTTCACTTTTCCTTGGCTTTGTGGGAAGTATTAGCACTAAAGACTTTTTTTCCACCTCTCTTCTTAAACTATTTACTTTTTTTCTCACTCATTTTTCTCCATGTCAGAGATCATACCTAGATGTATGACTACCTCCAGGGATTCTCAACCCAGACCTCAGGACACACCAGGCCAGTCAGGTTCTCAGGATACGATTGAAGCAAATGTATCTCATGCATATTCAGTGTGGATATTTTGAAAAGCAAACTGGCTGGGTGCGTGGTGAGGGCTGGGCTGAGAACCTCTGCTCAAAAGTGAGTTCTTGAATTATTTATTTATTTATTGCGATTTCTTAACCACCTTTATGAAAAGAGTCACTCTAGGCCAGCGGTTCCCAAACTGTGTGCGACCGGAACCTGGTGCACCACAGTGAACTCTCAGGGGTGCCACGGCGCATCGTTCCCTACTTTCCCCTCCTGCATGTACGGTTTCCTGCTTCTTCCCCCGCCACCACTGCAGTGCTGGCAGCTTTACATTTTCGGGCCGTCTATGTTTCACACAGGCACTGCGGGGACTTCCCTCTGCCACATCCGGCCCTCTCAACAGGAAGTTGCATCAGAGAGGGCTGGACGTGGCAGACTGGAAAGGCCCTGGAGTGCCTGTGTGAATCGTGGATGGCCTGAAAATGTAAGCTGCAAGCACTACAGTGGTGTCAGGAGAAAGAGAAGGAAGCGGCAGGGATCCTGGACCATCAGGAAGGAAGGTAGTGTGTGATTCTGGATTTGGGGAAGGCAGAGGGCTACAGGGAAAGGGAGACCTATGTGGCGGGGGGAGGGTGTGGAGACCTATGTGTCCGGTGGGGTACGGAGACTATGTGGCTGGGAGGGGGGTGCGGAAACCCATGTGGCCGGAGGGGGTGCCACAAACCAAAAAAGTTTGGAAACTCCTGCTCTAGGCGGTGTACAGCAGGTATACATTAATAAAAAGTTACAATTTTGTTAACATAATATTATTAACAATGATCAAACAAACAATAAATGAGGTAAACTTGAAAATACGATGACAGTACAGAAAGTCCAAAAATCCGGACTGCTTGGGGATCGGGACAGTCCAGATTTTTGGTTTTTTTTCAGGTTCTCAGGCAGCCTTTCAGCATCATTCTCCCAATCCCCCAAGGCCCCCCCTCTGGGCCATGCCTCCCCCTCCCTCCATCCCCCCACTGCACGATCCAGCGCCCCCCCCCCCCACCACCCCTGTCCCTAATTAGGTTTTCTTTTGCATATTTAGCCACGAGTAAATGTTCAGCTGCTGGTAGTCCAGCATTTTTCTGGCTGCTGCCAATGTTATGCGTAGATGTTCAATGCTGGACCATCTCCCGGCACTGCCAGTGAATATCCAGTGATGTGCAGCTGGGTAACCCTTATGCTAGTGGTTCCAAAATCTGGTCCTGGAAGCACCCCAGCCAGTCAGGTTGTCAGGATATCCACAATGAATATTCAAGAGAGAGATGTGCATGCATTGGCTTCACTGCAGGCAAATGTCTCTCATGAATATTCATTGTGGATACCCTGACAACCTGACTGACTAGGGTGCCTCCAAGACCAGGTTTGGGAACCAATGCCTTATGCAGTTAAGTGCAATAATCAGTTCATGCAACCACCTAAGTGAAACCAAAGTAGAACTGAGGGGGAGATGAACAGAACTCTGGCACTGTTATCTACAGCGCCGGAAAAAAACAAGTGGAGCACCGATTTACTTTTAGAAACCAATGCTCAGCCCTAACAGTTTGCAAATTATATCCATTGGTCGGTAAAGGGCTCAGAACTTCCTGGCGCATGTTCACAAGAGCTATGCAATAGACGCAGCTCTTGTGCACATGTCCAGTGAAGGGGGGAAGGGAAGCAAGAAAAATTTTCAGCGGTGGCTGGAAGTAGGAAGTGACGGGGTAAGTGTGTGGGGGAGAGAAAAAGCTGCTGCTGCCTTAGGAGCAGGGCCGCCGAGACGGGGGGGGGGGGGGCAGGGGGGACAAAATTCTCTGGGTCTCTCTCCTCCTGCTCCCAGGCCACCGGTGCTGTAGTCCCCGGTCTCCCCTGCCTGCCCTTGGCTCCGTCGGTGGCCCCCTTCTGTCTGCTACTTGGCCTCCTGCCCACAAAATAGCTGGCTAAGGCTTTAGCAAGAGTGCCCTAACAGTTAAGTGTCAGTGAATAGTAACGGATAGCTCTGCACAAGCAATTTAACCAGCAAGGAGCCTCTCCTGGTAGTTAAATATCTTCCCCCCCCCCCCCCCCCCGAAAATATTTATACCGATTTTGAGTTCCTGTGCCTGGGTCAATGAATGTTTTTGCTCAGCAGAAGCCTAGTGCATAAGTACATAAGTATTGCCACACTGGGACAGACCAAAGGTCCATCAAGCTCAGCATCCTGTTTCCAACAGTGGCCAATCCAGGTCACAAATACCTGGCAAGATCCCAAAAAAGTACAAAACATTTTATGCTGCTTATCCCAGAAATAAGCAGTGGATTTTCCCTAAGAAACCAGGAAGTTAGTGTGTGCGTGTGGAGTTTCTGGGCTATCCATAGCAAAATTCCAGCATGCAGAAGGAAATTGATATCTATGGAAATTGATCTGCTCCCAGTATATGGGTGTATGGCAGTGTATCCCAAGAGGGGCCTAGAACAATAATCCAGAGAGATTTTTTTTAATATCAGATGCAGCTATCGAAAGAGCGTTCTTTAACTGCTGGTTGTGTGAATTTTGGTTGCTTGCATAAAAAGTGGCTTTTTTTCAACAGGCTTTTACCTTAGGGTAATGTTTTTTTTTGTTCTTATTTTCATATTTTATTTCTCATTTTTCTTTTTGGGGTGGATTTTTCTGTGCTGAATTAATTTAATTTAATTGCGTCTGTTTTGCTATTTCTCGCCTTGAAATAACAATAAAAAGGTGGGTAACAAATGAAATAAAAGTAATTTTTGGTCACTAGAGATGGTTTAAAGGTATCTTTTCATGATAGTTTAGAATTAGTACATGCTGACCTTTTAAAATTAATAGTCAGACCACAAGCCTTATAATCTGCCATCTGTTAAATGTGGGCAGCCTTGAGCAAAGGCTTCGAATTTCACACTGTGTACTGCATTAACCATTATACATGAACAAATAAATCAGAATTTTTTTATTACAGTTTACATAGATGGGGAAAGACAACCAGTTGTTTATAAAACCAATACAGGTAGGAACTGGCATAAAAAAATTAATCCATAAAGAGTATTTAGTAAAAATAACTTACCGTATTTTTCGGACTATAAGACGCACTTTTTTCCCCCCAAATTTGGGAGGAAAATGGGGGGGTGCGTCTTATAGTCCGAAGGTAGCGAGGTCCGAGTTCGGGATCGCCCTCCCCTACTCACGTCACGTGATGTTCCCTGGTGGTCTAGTTACTTCGGGGCAGGAAAGAGCCCCCTCTTTCCTGCCCAGCGCGCTGCTCTCCGTCCTCCTGTATGCTGCCTGACGGTCTCGGCGAGATTCAAAACCTAGGTGCGTCTTATGGTCCGGTGCGTCTTATAGTCCGAAAAATACGATACATTGAATTTAGGTTTTTAGTGTGGACTGTCTATTCTGTGTGTTTGTAAAGCATTGCTAGCATCTTGCTCCGCTACATAAATATTTAATGCTAGTAGTAGTAGTACACCTGTAGGGGGCAATATTCAGCCAACAGCGGTCAACTTTTCTTTAAACGCTGACCATCACCAGATAAATTAAACCCAGGTATTCAGTGCTGGGCACTATTTGGGAGTCCCAGAAGCCATCCATGTATGGTCAATATTCAGTGCCGGACAGTATTTGGGAATCCGAGAAGCTGTCCATGTACAGTCGATATTTGGTGCTGTGCCCTATTTGGAGTCCCAGAAGTACAGTTGATATTCAGTGTCGGGTGGTAGGGCAGCGTATGGGAATCGCTGCTGCCGCCAGCTTTTAAAAAATGTAAAAGGAAGGTAAACTCGGGGAAGGGGATGGAGGAAGGAAGGGGGAGATGCTGTTCCCGGAAGAGTGCCGCCTGATACTTGGTTCTAGGCCCTAATTGGGAGTCTCAGAAGCCAGGGCCACTTAGGCAGGAGCAACAGGGGTGACCGCGCAGTGCCTCGCACTTCCAGGGGCCCCGAGTGGCTCCGACTTGATGACATGTCAGTGTTGGCATCAAGTATCACTCTTGTCTCGCTGAACTCTGCCCCACCATATTCCCTTGGTTGGCTTTAGCTTTACCTCTTGGCTGTGCAGCAAACAACCAGCCCTTCCCTCTTTGGCACCTACAAGGGTGCTTCTGATTGGCTGGATGCCAGGAATGACGCAAAATCTGACTTACTCCCAGTTTCTAGCCAATCAGGAGCACCCTTTTAGGTACTAGAGAGGGCTCCCTGACCAATCACAGCTGCACTTCTGTAGCAGCTCAGCCAAGTGAAGAAACTGGCTGAGCCCAAAGAGTGCAGCTGCTCTCGGGAGTCTCAGGGCTGGGCCACTGGCCTGCTGCAGTGGTGAATAAAAACGGCATCAGCGCGGCATGGCACTGAACGCGATCTGGTTGCCATGAGTCGGCTCTCGGCCCAGCTGCTCTGTGTTGACCCATTTTCTTAACCCCACCTCCCGAAGGAGTCTGGAACTGAACTTCAGCAAAACTGGATGGCATGAACTGGTAATTGGTAAGTAAGCAGACAGAGACAGATCTGTTATTAAGTCCTGGCTCAGGTCTTTCATTCCCTTGGCTTACTTAAGAACCCAAGAAAACTAGATGCTTTTGTGAACTCCTAGACCTAGCCAATCTCGGTCCTGTTGTGTTGCTGTATCCTGTATCGTATGTGTATTTTATTGGGATGGGTTCTTAAATAAACCTGGAGAATGAAAGACCTGAGCCAGAGTTGTTTTCACATGTTTTATGGAAGTGAACTCACCAGAAATGATAAAAATTAAAAAAAAAAAAAGGTCTTGCCATCAGAAACAGCTCCTGGCCAGTGCTTGTTTGGGGCAATCTGCTGATATTCAGTGGTTAGTGCCACTGAATATCAGCACAGACCACTAAACTCAAATCCAACTACTTTGTACGTAGTCCGTGGGTGGAGTTGGCACGTATGTGATTAAGTGCTGGATCTATGACCTTAAGGATCCCATAATCCTAGATTTATGCCCACCAGGATACAAAATTACCCACTGGACAAGGAACGGGAAAAGAGGAGGTGGCATAGCTATAATATACAAATCCGAGTTTAACATCACAACCACAGCTGAATCCATCCTACCTCAACTTGAAATTGCATCGATCAGAATCAATCACCCAAACCTGCAGGAACAGCTTAACGCTATCCTACTCTACAGGCCGCCAGGCAACTGGCAAGACACTCAAACACACCTTATGGACTTCATCTCGAATACTTGCATCTCTACTTCAAACCTTATCATAATAGGCGACATAAACCTGCACCTAGAAGACCTTACCTCATCAAGCACCCAAGATTGCAAAGAATTCCTACAATTATGGGATCTTCACATACCAAATATACAACCAACACACACCAAAGGACATACACTAGACATCATTGCATATAAATTTGACCCAGACTTCAACCTTACACTAACAGACACAAAATGGATACCCACATCGTGGTCAGATCACTACAAAGCATACATCTCCCTCCAATGGTGAATGAAAACCACAGTCAAAAAACAAGCACGAAAAACCTACACCATGAGAGGAAAAATAGACCCGGTAATAATCTGGCAACAGATCTACCACAATGGATGGACAATAAAGGCAGACACAATAGAATTCCTCCTAGACTGGGACGATAGATGCAGAACAATACTAGACAACATTGCCCCAATTCAAACTAGAACTTCACACAGAAAGAATTCAATACCGTGGTTCAATGAAGAACTGAAAAAAACTCAAAACACAAGTTAGGAAATTAGAACGTGCATGGAAAAAAAAAGACGATCTCACACTTAATGAATGGAAACAGCTCCGAAGGAAATATAAATACACCATAAGACAAACCAAAAGACTATACTACAAAACTGAAATTGGACCAAATTACAAGGACACACACAAACTTTTCCAACTTGTGAATAAACTACTAGACACCACATCAGTCACGAATAACAGCAAAGATACACCAGGAGCCGAAAGCCTCGCGAAATACTTTAAAGAGAAAATAGTACAACTGCGACTCAAAATACCTACCAGCCCCATCGAATACGCTGTACTCCTAGACTGTCTAGACTCAAACCCAGGAGTATACCCAGCAGATAGGATTTGGAATAAATTTGAGATACTATCGGAAGATCTCATCTCCCAAATGCTTAAAAGATTCACCAAATCTCATTGCAAACTAGATATATGCCCCAATAACCTTATGAAATCTGCCCCCCAACACTTCATAACAGATCTAACAAAACATGTGAATTTTATGCTACAAAAAGGACTCTTCCCAAAGGAGAGAGGAAACATTCTACTCACCCCCATACCCAAAGATGCAAAGAAAAATGCAAGTGAATTAACCAACTACAGACCAGTAGCATCCATTCCCTTAATAACCAAAATAACAGAAGGATTGGTAACCAAACAACTCACAGACTATATAAGCAAATTCTCCAAGTCAGGATTTCGTTCCAATCACAGTACTGAAACAGTATTAGTCACGCTTATGACAAAATTCAAACAAACGATTGCTACCGGCAAGAACATATTACTTTTACAATTTGACATGTCAAGCGCCTTCGACATGATAGATCATGGAATCCTACTACACATCCTTGAATACTTCGGCATCGCAGGCAATGTTCTTAACTGGTTTAAAGGATTCCTAACCACACGCTCATATCAAGTGACATCAAATTCGGTTACATCAACCGCATGGACACCTGAATGCGGAGTTCCACAGGGATCCCCCCTTTCACCGACTATATTCAACCTAATGATGACACCCCTGGCCAAATTACTATCTAACCAAAACCTCAACCCATACATTTACGCCGATGATGTAACGATCTACATCCCATTCAATCAAGACTTAAAAGAAATTTCTAATGAGATCAACCAAAGTCTACATATCATGCACTCCTGGGCAGATGCCTTTCAGTTAAAACTCAATGCAGAAAAAACCCAATGCCTAGTACTTACCTCTCAACATAACACGAACAAATTCACCACCATCAACACACCAAAATTAAACCGACCAATTTCGGATACCTTGAAAATTCTTGGAGTTACCATCGACTGGCACCTAACACTTGAGAATCACGCGAAAAACACAGCCAAAAAGATGTTCCAATCAATGTGGAAACTAAAAAGAGTAAGACCATTCTTCCCGAGGACTGTCTTCCGCAATCTAGTACAATCATTAGTACTTAGTCATTTAGATTACTGCAACTCACTCTACGCTGGCTGCAAAGAACAAATTCTCAAAAAAACTCCAAACAGCCCAGAACATGGCAGCCAGACTCATATTTGGGAAATCAAAATACGAGAGTACAAAACCCCTACGAGAGAAGCTACACTGGCTCCCACTCAAAGAACGCATCATGTTCAAACTATGTACCCTAGTACATAGAATCATCCATGGCGAAGCCCCAGCCTATATGTCAGACCTGATAGACCTAACATCCAGGAATGCTAAAAAATCTTCTCGCACATTCCTTAATCTTCATTTCCCCAACTGTAAAGGTCTAAAGTACAAAATTAATGCACGCATCAACCTTTTCTTATATGAGCGCGCAGTTCTGGAACACACTACCAAGTAACCTGAAAGCGACCTATGAACTGACCATCTTCCGTAAAGTAGTAAAGACCTATCTCTTTGACAAGATATACCACAAAG
Organism: Microcaecilia unicolor; assembly: GCF_901765095.1. NCBI lineage: Eukaryota > Metazoa > Chordata > Amphibia > Gymnophiona > Siphonopidae > Microcaecilia > Microcaecilia unicolor. Next base: position 180,773,675 of record NC_044039.1, on the reverse strand, counting down.
ACTAAAGTATGTGACATTCTCACACATACCCAGAAATGTAAATTAATGCCTTCTGTTTTATTAATATCATGTATTCCAACACCATGTAACCCAAAATGTCTACTCTTTTCTAAATTCCACTATCCATGATGTATTGTAAGCCACATTGAGCCTGCAAAGAGGTGGGATAATGTGGGGTACAAATGCAATAAATAAATAAATATTGTCTGCACAGGGCCCCACTATTGCTAAGTCCGGCCCTGTCAGAGATATCCAGTGCCATAGTTAACCAAGCATAATTAGGGCTGCTTTTATCCAGTCCAACATTCCCTGTTAGCTATGTAGGTACTGGCACTGAATATTGCCTGCATAACTCCCAGCTGTGCCTGGACTACCCCAGCACTTACCAGAGAGAGCGCTGAGGATATTCAGCAGAACTGTCTGGTTAAGTGTTGCTGAGTTTAACTGGGCAGGAACCTCCCCTGTCTGATTAAATTACTTTGAATATTGATCCCATAGTATTTAAGAGTTACCTTTTGTTGTGTGCAGTAATATTCGAAGATTAGCTATTTTCTGGCATAGGACACACTCAATTAGCTTAGAACACTATAGTATATGAACTAAGCATTTGGAATTTGGTTTGATTACTTGTTTTTCTAAATCCATCCTGAAGGTGAGTTAATACAGGTATGGTATTATTTCCCAGCCCTAGAGGGCTGACAGGCTGATGCTCCGACCCTAATGCTGGTTCTAAAAGCGATTAGCAGAGCTGCCAAGGGGTCCCGATTTTTGAGAGGGAGATTTTAGTACATGGCCCAGCCACGCCCACTGTGCCTTGGCTCCACCCACTCTGGCTTGGCTCTGCCCACTCTACCTCATGTCATCTTTTTCTTTTGACATAGGCATAGGAAAAAAAAAAGATTTTAAACCCAATTCATGTTTAATATGGGATATAAATAAGTAAATAAATAAATAGAAACTCTGAATGTTGAACACCTGATTCTCATAACATGATGTCTGTTTTAGAGGCCCTTTACCTTGAGAAAAAAAAAAATCTCTGCACAAATATAACAGTGCCAGGGTGTCCCTATAACCAGCCCCTCCAAATGACACACTGATTACACCTTCTAACAAATTACTACTCTACCTATGAAAAGTTATTCCCTCATTATACTTTCTCTGTGTACAGCTGTATAATGCACAAGCCAGCAATGTTTGAAAATATAAGTGAGATAAATTTAAAAAATGCTACTAACAATATAAGAATGACAACGTGGATGCAGCAGCTCAGAGGTTACCATTTGCTTACTTTGTTGAAGGAGAAACAGAGACTAACGTATTGATTTCAACTTTTCATCCCGCCTCCCTCCATGATGCAACCTCTGCAGCAGCCGCGAAAAAAAAAGCAAACGCGGGGCCACAGCAGCCTTCAGGCATGCGCTGTCGGCTCTGCTGGTCTTGTGCCCCTGCAGACGTCAACTTCGAGTTCCAGGAGCAAAGGACCGGCAGAACTGACAGCGCATGCCTGAAGGCTGCTGTGCTCCGCGTTTGCTTTTTTTTATTTTTTTAATTTTGCCGCCGCTGCTGCAGTGGGAGAAGCAGAAGCAGCAGTGGCTGTAAGAAAAAACGATTCTTCATCTCAGCGGGAGACTTTCCCGGGGAGTGTGGGAGATGGCCCACCAAAGCGGAAGTCTCCCGCTCAATGTGGGAGACTTGGCAGGTCCGGATTAGCACCAGAATAGAGCCAGCGTTAGGCTGCGCACAATGTTCAGGGGGCACCGGTGCAGGGAACAGCATGGACTCTGAAGATCAGTGCAAACAGCATGTGCATGTAGTCTGTAGCCTGTGGTACTGAGCTACCACAGGTTGGTGACTCCTGCAGTAAATCAAGGTGCAGTAAAAGCCCTCCTTTTACTGCCTGTTGGTAACTACCCCCCACTAAATAGATTCCTCTGTTTTGCTGGTATGAGACAATTCCTACAGACTGAGGCCTACGGTTTTTACCTTCACACTTGAATGTAAAGGTCAGTTACAGATTGTTCTCATCGCAGCCGGCTGCTGGTATTGTGTCTGTGTTTTGTGTAAAGCACGGCATGGTTTCTTTTCTAGACAGGAAAAGTAGAGAACGCAACACAAGTAAACTACAAAAACGCCACAAGATGCCACAGTGTCAATTAAAAGACACTGTGGCGTCTTTTGTAGTTTACTGCGTTAACTGCTGCTTTTGCTGTTTTGCTACTGTCTATTGCGATTGCAGCATATGTATGATATTGAACCAGGATTATATATCTGCATCATTTTCTTCCACCAACCAGGGTCCCTTTGAACCCTGAAGCAGTCGGTGTTGTCCTGCTGAAACATGGCCCCGTGTTGGGTCTTTGTTGGTGTGAATAAAGGTGTTTTCCTGGATTTTCATCTGTGTGGGATCCTCTGTTAATTATTCCTGGAGCTGCTACTTGTGTTGGATTCTCTACTTTTCCTGTCTATTTTAGTTTCTCGTAGAGGTGTTTTCCTGTTGTTGCTTTCCATGGTTTCTTTTCTGCCTGCGTAATCTTTCCGTCCCAAGACTTTGATTATATGGACAAATGACTACTGAAAATAATGTAGATTTCACACTAAGCTGCAGTTGTGGTTGCTTCAGGTTCAGGTGTGTCTTAAAGATAAAAACCAGCAACTGCTTATATATTTTTTTGAAAACAGCTCTAAAAGAACGAACAGCTAGAGGGAGTTTAAATTTTTATTTTAAAGTTCAAGGCAACCCAGTAAATTTAGTAAATGATGAAAAGATTCTGAGAATGTTACACTGATTTCATAATTACAGTACCTATAAAGATCAGTAATTATGCTGATGGGAATGGCATCTTGAGGATAAGAGAGCTAAGAGCATGTTTGTTCCTTATTGTCAAAATGGGATGCAATCGTGTGCTGTTGCTATTAATTTAAATTCATTGACATTGCAGTTGTGAATTATGGGAGTAACGTTATAAAGCATTTTTTCACTTGCAAAGCTTGTTTTACAGGTGGTAAATTGCACAGCCAAATAAGTGCATAGACAAGATTACACATATTTGCACACACGGCATTCAAGTGTTCCCTCTCCCATAATTTAGGTGGGGTTGAGGTTGAGTTTGTGATGTGCCTGTGTATTGACATCTTCTTTGGAGCAGTTGTAAATTTATGCAATAGTTCTGAGAGCGACCACATTACCATTAAAAACTATCCACAAATGGCATTTATAGGCAAAATAGGCCTAAAATAGGCCAGTGGTATTCTCTAATTTTTAAGTCAGGGCCACTTTGTATCCAAATGAGCTGAAGGAGAGGTGCCAAAATCTTTCTATGTGAGGATATGACACTGTTGACAAGTATGTGCCAATATGAGCCTCCAAGACTGGAACAATGGAGAATCCTTTAATTCAAAAGACCCGACACGGGCCGTGTTTCGGCACAAACTGCACCTGCCTCGGGTCTGACAAAAAAAAATAACATTGTGATTACAAGCTCTTAACATACTAACCAGCTTATTTTTGGAAGAGAAAGACGCCCATATTTCGACCCAAATCGGGAGATGGGCGCCTTTCTCTCATGGGCGCCCAAATCGGTATAATCGAAAGCCGTTTTGGGCGCCTCCAACTGCAGTCTGTCGCGGGAACGGACAAAGTGGATGGAGGCGTGGTGAAGGCGGGACTGGGGCGTGTTTATCAGCCGAGGAGAGATGGGCGCACTTGGCCGATAATGGAAAAAAGAAGGGCACCAGAAGCGAGAATTTGGGTCACTTTTTGTGGACCCTTTTTTCTCACGAACAAGTCCCCAAAAAGTGGCCCAGATGACCACCGGAGGGAATCAGGGATGACCTCCCCTGACTCCCCCAGTGGTCATTAACCCCCTCCCACCAAAAAAAAAAAAGAACTTAGAAAACTTTTTGTTCCAGCCTGAATGCCAGTCTCAAATGTTATACCCAGCTCCATCACAACAGTATGCAGGTCCCTGGAGAAGTTGTTAGTGGGTGCAGTGGACTTCAGGCAGGTGGACCCAGGCCCATCCCCCCCTACCTCTTACACTTGTGCTGCTAAATAGGAGCCCTCCAAACCGCCCCCAAAACCCACTGTACCCACATCTAGGTGCCCCCCTTCAGCCATAAGTGCTATGGTAATGGTGTAGAGTTGTGGGGAGTGGGTTTTGGGGGAGATTTGGGGGGCTCAGCACCCAAGGTAAGGGAGCTATGGAAAATCAAATACAAATCTAATTAAGAACACTAGACCTAGCTAGGTCACAAATATGTTTATTAAAGGAGAAAATCCCTCAGAAACAAAGTCTCAGGCTTGCAACTGGTCCAATCAAGAGCCATTGCCACGTTTCTATCATGGAGATTAACACTGATTCTCCCTTTCTTTTCTTTTATTTTAAAGTGCTTGATGCTTGTGATTCAGAAATAGCATTCATATCAAATCTCAAAATGCTAGATGCAAGCGCCACCGTTTCACCCTCAAGTGGCTTCCTCAGGGACGAGTGCTGCTATCCAGGAGCAATATTCTGAGAAAAATGAGATTTAGTTAGTATGATCTAAATACGATTTAAACAGTGCGATCATCATAAAGCTTGGGAACACCTACATTCTAGTTGCTTTCCTGAAGCAATAATGGCGCTGCTACGTCACACGCTGCACGTGTTCTATAAATAGTTCGTTGTAATCAACTATAATAAACACAGTCAGCTGTGGACGTGAAGTTGAATCACAAGCATCAAGCACTTTAAAAGAAAAGGAGAATCAGTGTTAATCCCCATGATAGAAACGTGGCAACGGCTCTTGATTGGGCCAGTTGCAAGCCTGAGACTTTGTTAAGTCGGACAGGTTTCTGAGGGATTTTCTCCTTTAATAAACATATTTGTGACCTAGCTATGTCTAGTGTTCTTAATTAGATTTGTATTTGATTTACCTTATTTATACACTAGATTCACTGCATTTTTGTTTAGAAGGGAGCTATGGACTTGGGAGGTATTTTATTTTTTAAATTGTTACACGTGCCCCCTAGGGTGCCCGGTTGGTATCCTGGCATGTGAGGGGGACCAGTGCACTACGAATCCTGGCCCCTCCCACGACCAAATGCCTTGGATTTGGTCATTTTTGAGCTGGGCGCCTTCTTTCCATGATCGCTGAAAACCGATACCACCCAGCTCAAATCTGCCCAAATGCGATGCATTTGCCCGGCACAAACCGTATTATTGAAACAAAAGATGGACGCCCATCTTTTTCAAAAATACGGTCTGGCCCGCCCCTTCACGGACCTGTCCTCAGAGATAAACGCCCATGGAGATGGGCGTTCGATTATGCCCCTCTATACGTACTAAAAACAGAAAATAAGAAATAACAGGTGAAGTGACAGAAATCTAGGACAGTCATTGAACAAATAAGTTAATAAATTATATATTAAGACTGCGTGAAGTAAAATGCATAACATGCATATGTATACTAAAAGTGACCACAAAACCATAAGAGTGTTAAAATTTGCATGTCTTACCAAACTAGTACACTCAGTAAAGGCTAATGAAATCCAAAAAGGTTCTTCAAGACAGCACTGCTGTGAAATGGCATAAGGAAAAATAGATCACATGAAAATATACTCAATAATGAAGAGAACACTGTAATACCATCAGGCTCATTTTCGAAAGAGATGGATGTCCAAAAAGTGACACAAATCGGCACTTGGACGTCCATTTTACAGAGACGTCCAAATTGGTATAATCGAAACCCGATTTTGGAGTCTTTCTCAGAAGTTCATTGCAAGGACGTCCAAATCTCAAGGGGCGTATCAGAGGCGTGTTCGAAGTGGGACTTGGGCATTCCTAAGACTTGGACGTCTTTGAGCCATAATGGAACAAAGCAAAGATGTCCAGGACTAAAGCTTGGATGTTTTCACCCAGACCTCTTTTTATTAGGAATAAGGCACAAAAAGGTGCCCAAAATGACCAGATGACCACTGGAGGGAATCGGGGGTGACCTCCCATTACTCTCCCAGTGGGTCACTAACCCCCTCCCACCCTCAAACAACATTATTAAAAATATTACTTGTCAGACTCTATGCCAGCCTCAGATGTCATACTAGGGTCCATGACAGCATGGAGTAGTTTAGTAGTAGGTGCAGTGCACTTCAGACTGGTGGACCCAGGCCCATACCCCTCTGCCTGTTACATTTGTGGAGGAAACAGCGAGCCCTCCAAAGCCCACCAGCAACCCTCTGTACCCACATATAGGTGCCACCTTCACCCGTAAGGGCTATGGTAGTGGTGTACAGTTGGGAGTAGTGGGTTTTGGGGGGCTCAACACACAAGGTAAGGGAGTGTGTACCTGGGAGCATTTTATGAAGTCCACTGCAGTGCCCCCTACGGTGCTCAATTGCTGTCCTGGCATGTCAGGGGGACCAGTCTACTAAAAATGCTGGCTCCTCCCATGTCCAAATAGCTTGAATTTGGACGTTTTAGACTTGGATGTTTTAGGTTTCGAAAATGGCCAAAAATCAAAGATGTCCAAATCCAAGGAAGTCCATGATATTTTCGAACACAAAGATGGACATCCACTTTTTTTTTCGAAACTGACTTTTTCTCCGCCTCTGAATTTGGACATTTTATCCAAATTCCAACTTAGATGTTTCTTTTGAAAATGCCCCTCCATGTATCCTTCATCCAAAAATCTTAAACAAATCCAAAAATCTGTGTGTAACTGCTAAGCACATGAATGAATGACCACACACACCAATTCAAAATGACGCCAACTTAAAATATCTTTTTTAAAGTGCCTCACTGCAAATACTCTGTATGCCTGTTCTCAGGCAGAGACTTCACCCAGACTTAAAACGGAGCCAAGCATGAAACAAAACTCGTTCACTTTTTGTTTGTGTAGTTTGAAGAACTTGTTTTGTAAATTGTTTTTTATGTGATTTTATATATGCAGTTCTGTTCGCTGCCCTGGACGAGGGCAGGGTATAGTAATAAATCCAATTCATTTCAACTCTACAGATGTAATGTCTACATACAGTGCTAAAATGGAAACTCGTCTTGGGAAAACAGAGTACAAATCTATTACTTGCACCCAAAATGCAATCTGTGAAACCATAAAATTAACATGCTATAAAATATATCTAAAAGTGAAAGTAAGATAGAATACACACAGATTTCATTATGAAAAAGGAATGCAGGATAAGTTGTCTTAAAATGGTTAAAAGAGCGATCGCTGCCACTCACATTATAATCTTTTTATTTATTTTATTTTTATTTATGTACTACATTTGTATCCCGTCTTTATCCAAGGCGGGTAACAATATTCACGTACATAGTTTAAGTACTTGACACATACATGGTCTTAGAGAATATTTACATACAAAGTTTTAACTACTTGTTACATACATGGTTTTAGACAATAGTAATAAGCAATTTTAAAGGGTAGTGTTTGCTATTATGTGGTGAGAAAACATGATTAGATGAGCTGGTGAAGCTGGTAATAAGAAGATTAAGAAAGGAGTTAGATAAGTCTTCCTGCGGCTTATAATAAGTGTAAATTCAGAAAGGGGTTAAACAGTAGGTCTTCATGTGGCTGAGAAGACTTTTACAAACAGATGCATTTTTAGTAATTGCTTGAATTGTATCCTGGTAGAGTGTAACACAAGGACGGGGCAACGAAGGAGAAGGCTCATAGTTTTGTCTCAATCTAGTTATATCATTTTGAGGAAGGTAAACATAGCTGATTGGATGTCTCGAGTCTTAGCGTTCGTTTCGGTTGGTATGATGGCAGGGCATTTCGGAAGTAGGCTGGAACTGTTCCTAATATAAGTTGATGTGTCAGCACAAGCGACTTGAATTGCACTCTGTATGGTACAGGAAGCCAGTGCAGTTTTTTTAAATGTTGGAGTGATGTGTTCGGACTTTGAGATTCCCACGATCAATCGTGCAGATCTAACAAATCATTCGTAGGAAAACAAAATCACAAAATAATGTTTTGAAAGCTTACTGTAAAGGTTGGCAGCAAAACAAACCAGGGCCGCCGAGAGGGGGGGGACAGGGGGGACAAAATTCCCCGGACCCGGGCCTCTTGGGGGGGGGCGGGGGCGCCGCCGCAGTCCGGCCCGCCCACCCTCCGTCGCTCCCTGGCATTGAACTTAAGCTCCTCAACTTCGAAAGCACAGCAAGCAGCGGCAGACCACTCCTTCCTTTCGTGTCCCGCCCTCATCTGATGTAACTTCCACGTGGGCGGGACACGGAAGGAAGGAGCGGTCTGCCGCTGCTTGTTGCTGCGCTTTCGAAGGTGAGGCGCTTAAGATCAGTGCAGAGGGCCCGGGGGTGGAGAGAGGGCCCGGTGGAGGGGGGGGGGCCCCGGGGGGCGGCCTTGTCCCGGGCCTGGCCCAGTCTCTCGGCGGCCCTGAAACAAACTAAGCATGTCTAGATACGATAATGGTTTCCAACAAACCGCCAGAAAGGGGAAGACATGTGCACAACAAGATTTGAAACAAAGTTACTGTCCTTTGAATGGGCCGTGTCGACATTGGTGTGCGGCAGCCACTAGTACAGCTTAGTAAACAGGGGGGCTAGTGAGGTGGCATATGATGTAACAGGGCACTCATGAAACAAATAAAAAAAAGAAAAGGGAAGAAGGAACCCCCCCCAAAAAACAAATTGTAACACAACAAGCAAGATAAACATATGAACTTATGCCTTTATAAAACATTAGTAAAATATGCATATGATCCATGTCCAAATATCCAGATACACTGCCTGCACATTGCACGTAATGTTTATGCAAAAGCAGAAATAACGCTCCATATTAAATGAAGACTTGTATCTAAAAACTTAACATAAAAACCAAAATGATAAAGCTAAAATTGTTTTTGCATTACCACAAAAATGCTGACTGAGTAAAACACTAAAAACAAATCACAGTTTACCTTAAAATGTACAGATAGTAACATACATAGTAACATAGTAGATGACGGCAGAAAAAGACCTGCACGGTCCACCTAGTCTGCCCAACAAGATAAACTCACATGTGCCATTTTTTGTGTATACCTTACCTTGATTTGTACCTGTCTTTTTCAGGGCACAGACCGTATAAGTCTGGCCAGCACTATCCCCGCCCCCCAACCACCAGCCCCACCTCCCACCACCGGCTCTGGCACAGACCGTATAAGTCTGGCCAGCACTATCCCCGCCTCCCAACCACCAGCCCCGCCTCCCACCACCGGCTCTGGCACAGACCGTATAAGTCTGGCCAGCACTATCCCCGCCTCCCAACCACCAGCCCCGCCTCCCACCACCGGCTCTGGCACAGACCGTATAAGTCTGGCCAGCACTATCCCCGCCTCCCAACCACCAGCCCCGCCTCCCACCACCGGCTCTGGCACAGACTGTATAAGTCTGGCCAGCACTATCCCCGCCTCCCAACCACCAGCCCCGCCTCCCACCACCGGCTCTGGCACAGACTGTATAAGTCTGGCCAGCACTATCCCCGCCCCCCAACCACCCGCCCCACCTCCCACCACCGGCTCTGGCACAGACCGTATAAGTCTGGCCAGCACTATCCCCGCCTCCCAACCACCAGCCCCGCCTCCCACCACCGGCTCTGGCACAGACTGTATAAGTCTGGCCAGCACTATCCCCGCCTCCCAACCACCAGCCCCGCCTCCCACCACCGGCTCTGGCACAGACTGTATAAGTCTGGCCAGCACTATCCCCGCCCCCCAACCACCCGCCCCACCTCCCACCACCGGCTCTGGCACAGACCGTATAAGTCTGCCCAGCACTATCCCCGCCTCCCAACCACCAGCCCCGCCTCCCACCACCGGCTCTGGCACAGACCGTATAAGTCTGCCCAGCACTATCCCCGCCTCCCAACCACCAGCCCCGCCTCCCACCACCGGCTCTGGCACAGACCGTATAAGTCTGCCCAGCACTATCCCCGCCTCCCAACCACCAGCCCCGCCTCCCACCACCGGCTCTGGCACAGACCGTATAAGTCTGCCCAGCACTATCCCCACCTCCCAACCACCAGCCCTGCCTCCCACCACCGGCTAAGCTTCTGGGGATCCCTTCCTTCTGAGGAGGATTCCTTTATGTTTATCCCACGCATGTTTGAAAACAGAGAATGTACAACATCGTTTTAATTTATTAAAAAAAGCAAAATATCATATGATGCTGTCCTTTAATAGAGTTGAAAAGATGAAGCACCAGGCCTGTTTCTCTTTGTACTATAAAAACACCAACAGATCTAATTCTGCATTCAGTCCTGCGGGGGAGATCGTGTTTATTTCAAAGATAAAACTTTGTTCCTGTCTTAATAGGATGTTATTAATGTCTCCTCCATACCAGGATAGTTTCACTATCTTCAATACAAGAAACCTATCAGAAAAACCTTGCAAAAAGTCAATACAATGTTGTACTAGGTGGGCTGCTATGTTACCTCTTCTAATATTGCTTCTATCATTCTGGTTCTTAACGTTCCTAATAGTTTTTCCTACGTAAATTTATTCACATGGGCAAAGAATGATATAAACAACTCCTGCCGTTTTGCAGTCAGAATAATGTTTTAAAGGATAAGCCTTCTGCGTATATGGATAAGTGATGCCTGGTGCTTTATTATATATTTTGCTTTTTGTTTTTTTTTTATTAAAGTGATGTTGTACACTCCCTGTTTTATTCATATGTACATTTTAAGGTAAACAGTGATTTGCTTTTAGGGGCCGATATTCAGACCACGGAAGCTAGACCGCTAACTCCCATGGTTGGCACAGAACCTGGATATTCAATGCCCGGCTCTTTTAACACTCTTTATTATTTTGTGGTCACTTTTAGTATACATATGCATGCTATGCATTTTACTTCACACAGTCTTATTTATTCAAAGACTGGTCCTAGATTTCTGTCACTTCACCTATTATTTTTTATTTTCTGTTTTTACATGTGAAAAGCATATAATCACAATGTATAATTATTGTCTTTATTTTTTGAAATCACGTATGTTTGCTCAAATATGTTATTGTAACATGAAACACTTACTTTTTATATATATGAACTATTTGCATGGATACTGGCATATCTAGTCACATTTAGATTGATTGATTTATTTCATTTTACATATATGCTTACATTGTATTTTAATGTTATTTTTTGTCAGACCCCTGAGGCAGGCGCAGTTTGCTCTGAAACATGGCCTATGTCGGGTCTTTTGAGTTAAAGGATTCTCCAATGTTCCAGTCTCGGAGGGTCATTGGTGCCTTTTTTGTTGCCTTTGTGTACTTTTGGACCCTCTCTTTTGCTACTCAGTGTATGCCAATGACATCTGCCTAACAACCCACCTTCAAACTTTTTGTCAGGCATATCCTCAAGAAGGTGGACATTTCCAATTGCATTCTCTTTATCTATTAAGAAATGCCTTGTCCTTCAAGTATACTGGTCTTCCCTCTCCCCCATCCACTTCCCCCTTTTTGTTGTGAACTTGGGTAGAGAAGCAGAGAGTAGCAGAAAAAAAGCCAGAATGATGATGAGGGCCACCCCAAAGGTCTCCAGAAGTCACCATAGGTCCCCAGGCCTTGCAATGAAGAAGAACACTGGAATAGGTGCTTTTGGACATTTCACATAGGCACCCTGTTACAGGGCTGGATTAATACTATATTGGGTCCTAGACAAACATATATTTGAGGGGCCCCCCTACTGTGGAGCCCCGTTTCGTCTTTCTTCATGTCCCTCCACCCCCCCCCCCCCCCCGCCAGAGGTGCATTAACTTTCCCTGCCTTCCCCCTCCCCGCCAGATCTTCATTCGTGGCCTTTCCTCTACATCTCACCTCTCCAGAAGTTGCAAGAAAACTGCAGAGCCTACTGTAGATATGAGTGTGGCAGCAGTAATAGTCTGTGAATGAGCAATGGGACTTAGCAAGCTATGTTTCTGTCCTGTATTTAGGGCCAAGAACTGCCAGCTTCTGCCTTGGACAACATGTTGACAAAATGAGTTATAGTCTTGGAATAAAAGAACATTACTATGCTAAGATTTCTATTTATGAGTGCAACTGGATCTACGTCAACAGTGCAAGCACAAATCTGTCCGGCTGATGTCCCAAGACAGTTATTTGTTCACTGGCCATAACTGAATGTACAATCGAACTATCAAGGTGGGAAGGCATTTTAGAAAGGATGTTCAACTCACAATAACAATATCCAGGATGGTATGCTGCTGGTGGTGCTAACAGTTTAGAACAGGATCTGCCAATATACAGTCTTTCCAAAACATATGAGAAATGGACACCCAAGTGCTGGCGACACTCTGCATGAACATTCATTTTACAAACTAAGTACATATAAGTACATAAGTATTGCCATACTGGGACAGACCAAAGGTCCATCAAGCCCAGCATCCTGTTTCCAACAGTGGCCAATCCAGGTCACAAATACCTGGCAAGATACCAAAAAAAGTACAAAACATTTTATACTGCTTATCCCAGAAATAGTGGATTTTCCCCAAGTCCAATTTAATAATGGTCTATGGACTTTTCCTTTAGGGGGGAGATGGAAGGGACAGATAGGGAGAAGTGTTGGACCCAGGGTGAGAGATATGGAGATATGCTGGACGGGGGAGGGGGGATGAAGGGAGAAGAGAAAGAGAGAGAAAACTGGGGGAGGGGAAGAGAGGTGGAGAGATACTGGATGGGATGGGGAGAGAGAGACCAGATTGGGGGGAACAGAGGGGGCCACAGGAAGAAATACCGGTTCAGTTTGGGGGGTGTGAGAAGAAGAGAAGAGAGGGGTGGGATAAAGGAGACAGAAGAGATACTTGGCATGGAGGGAACATAGGGACAGAGAAACAATGTTGGACATTGGGGGGAGGGTAATGGGGCAATGCTGATCACAGGGGAAGGGAAAGGGACAGAAGGGAAGATGCAGGTCAGGGCAAAATAGTGTTTAATCTTCTGCCCTCCCCAACCCAATTGAATGTTCCACACACTTATACAGTTAGGGAGAGAAGAAGTGAAGGCCACGCAGAGATGAGAAAATATTCCCTTTATTACTTACCAAGCAAGAAAACAAACTATGATTCTTTTCTCGTGAGAGAGTTACAACAAAGCTGCACAGGAGTGCTATCTCTGAGTACTTCTCTAACTTTGTCTTGCCATCTATAACTTTTTTATACTCTTCTATCATTATGCAGTTCAAACATTTCTCTAGCATTAGTTTCGACCACACTGATCAAGATTATTGGACAGGGCTAAAGCAACATCATACTGATTAGCATGGTCCATTTCGCCAGTAACCATTTATCTATGTTCCAGACCTGATAACAGGGAAAAAAAGCCCCTAAACCACATTCTTTAGTAAACACCTTGCAGGAACAATTGCTTCATATTCTCTTTCTGCAAGCCTGTCAGCAAGCCTGTCACCAGAGCTCATGAGCCTCTGGGTCACACAGAGGCCTTATATAATCCTTAGGTCTGGCTGACAGCTTCAGGCCTCTGGACCTGGTTTTGGAAAGGCCTAGGTAGGTTCATTATTTACAATAGGAACACAGATGGGAGATGCTGAATATAGGGATAGGACAGGGACATAGAAGGGAGATGCTGAACAGGATGGATAGGGAAGTAGAGGGAAGATGGATGGTGGACAAGAAGAAGGAAGAAATGTCAAATGGACAGGAGACTCTGGAAAGAGTGGAAAAAAAAGAGAAATGCAGAAAAAAGACACAGGGGCTAAAGCGAATGATAAATTCTTAATAAAATACTTTTCTACTTTTTGTGGTCTGAGCATTTTATTTTAATTTGGAATATGTCAGCTTCGGGAGGTGTGCATCTCTGATATCTTGCATTTCACTTTCTATTTCTCTAGTGTTTCAAGTGAGATGTGTAGTATTGCTGTACATGAAAAATCTGACTTCTTGGGGCTTCCAGTTCAGTTTTTTGCCTTCATATCTCTATTAGTGATCTGTGGTCCCTTTTTTCATATTTGTTGAGGGTCTGTCTGTGTTTTGTGCATGTGACCAAGGTGTAATATTTTGCCAGCCTGTGCATTAGTTTCAGAGATCTTGTTGCAGATCCATTTGTTCTGTTTTCTAATTAGGTGGTGTATTGGTGTTTTAGAGCCTGGTGTAATACTTACTGTGCTGCTTTTTCATGCATAAGGTTGTTGCTCTTTCAGTCCAAGGAGTTAGTGCTGTTATGGTGTGGTAAGTTTCCAGGTGTGCTTTTGCACAAGTTTGTGCATAGTGTTTTGTAGTGTGTTGGCCTTACTGAGGTGACATCACAACTTTAATAAAATTTTAGTTTGTCATAGCTTTGTACAGGGTTTTTAGAACATTTTGCAGGATCTGATGTGTCTTGAAGTGGTTGCCTTTTAGCAGACTTGTGTCTGATCAGGTTTAAATTATGAGGCACACTGCCTCTTGAGGGATTTTTATATACAATTGAATTGTTAGTATGTGGTTTAGTGTTAGAAAGTTCTTGAAATAATTGAGTTTAACATATGTAAACATATCATTCGTATACTTGTTTCATTCCGCTTTAATTCAGTTGCCTAAGAGACATATATCTATTGAAGTTTACAATGTTTAATTTTCTTGCTTCTTTATTCTTTAGGATTTGTAACTCAGCAATATTCTACAAATAAAAACATACTATTGTTACCACCCCTCTTGGCTGGACTGTAGTGATGTGCTCCCAGATACCTGATGTTTGTAGTTGTGGCGAATATCCAGGGAACACACACTCACAGCCGAGGGAGTGGAACAAATAAACTAACCTCGTCCTTTACTGTCAAAGAATAAAGGAGGAAAAGAATTTAAATTTAGGATTTGTTCCTGAAATGGAAGGACCAAACTTTCAGATTTGCAAATTATCTCTTTCTTTATTGAATACAAATGCAAGCAAATTTTCATTCAAATAAACTCAAATTCACAATTAGTGTGAGGCTTAATAGAACTGCAATAACATATTCAACATTCAAATGTAGAACTAGATGTACACCCTTAACTTTGTCTGTTTCACCTAAAAAGGCAGAAAAGAACCTTTTCAGATAAGTATTTAAATTGTCTTTTATCAAAATCCGATATTCGTGGTTATTCTCTTTCCTGATGTAAAAATTGGTCTCTTTGTGTGCACTATTGGTGTTTTTGCAGGGATCTCATGGATTTTTAATATCTGATGGTCTGTTCCTTGTTTTCCCTTAAAATGTTGTGAAAAAATTAATATATTCCGTTCAACACCCTTGGCAATGTCTCTTAGCTGTAGTTGAATTTACTTAGATGATGTCTTTCTTGCGTTGGAGCTCATCTGGAAATCCTTCAGCGGATGATCTACAGAATTCTTCTTCCTAAAACCTCACTTATAAAGAAAATAAATGGAGGCAAAGCCCTTAAAACTCCCTGCTTGTCCAGGAACGGACTCCACTCTGGTGACAATTAATCAGTTCTCAATACTGTGGCCACACTAATTGAAATAAAATAAGTTAAAGGTTTTCTCACTACAAAACCTATTTCTCACTGTTGATTCCCTGTTCTAAAATCCAGCAGGCTTCACACTGCATTCAGAGATCTCGCACAGTAACCCATTCCATATTCAAATAGTGATTCAACATTGCATCTCACAGACTTCACATATAAACATAACATTTCCCTGCACAGCTATCAGATCAATCTGGAGAATACAGCACACTCATAAAAAAGCAGTGCTGGATTTTCTTTAATCTGCAGTCTGATTCCAAACCCTGTACTGAACTCAGAACTCTCACCACAACAACACACCTACTTTCCCACAGACACAGCTTAATGGCTTCTTTTTCCAAATATCAACTTCACTTCTCAGTCCTTCCCCTGTGTCACACTTTAAATCCTTACACACTTTTAGGCTCTCATGTAGTACAATTCCCACCACAAATCAAAGCCTCTCTCAGCCTAAAATGGTAGGCAGCCATGTGTCCTCTTAGTACCTTTGCATACAGACTCTCATTACACCTTCCATGACCTTAAATTCCCTTAGAACTTAACCATTCCATGCACTGCATGCAGAAACATAACTCTGTTTCACTCCAAACCAAACTAAATTTGGTTTAAACTTTCTCACAACTTTCTATTAGTACAGCTCTCTCACCCAAAACACATCAGTTTTCCCCACATGAATTCAGCAATACAGCCATGAAAAAGGCAGTCTGTTTATTGAAGTACTCACTTTTAAGCTCAAATCATCTCATTCTCAGCACCAAAGCTCACCTTCACTCACTTTCAATATTAAAGTACCCTTTTTCAATATCACATTTCACTTTAAACTCATAAAATATACTTTTATTTCTTACATTTCACACAGACATACACCATACGTTTTTTTCTTTTCCAGCCTTCCCTTGCTCTCTGTGCCTGGCAACCCCCCCCCCCCCCACCCCAGAGGAAGGGACATCTGACCTCACTCAACCAATCCGCTTGTCAGCTAAAGACTGTTTTTGTTTTTTTTCTCTGATCTGTTTTAGAATCTCCCTCCCCCATAGAAGTTACTGCAAAACTTCCTATATAGAGAATTTCCAGGTCAAATTTTAACCTGAAACAGCAAGGAACATTTTATAGTACAGTCCCCACCTAATTTATTCTTTGAAAAATAAAACCATATTTAAGAAACATCTCACACTTTCTTCACCTAACTCTATTAATAATTCACAAACTAACTTTAAACCTTTTCCAGCCAGCAGCATCCACCAAAACCCTGGAACAGCCCCCCCCCCAGAGCCCCAGGAAAAAACCATTTAATATATGTTACCATATATTACACTACCAATATAGAGAGCTACTACTCAAAATAGTGAATGAATAGAGAGAAGAGAAGAGATCCCAAGACAGAGCTTTATCTTCTGCATCAAATGCTGCTGCTGTGTACAGTAAATGATGTACAGGATTTCAGCCATCTGAACAGTAGTTAGTACATCCAGACCTGCAGGGTGGGAGAGTTCACAAGTAAGAGAACGTGAAATGCAGGAACACCTGACAACTCTGAAGACAGCGACCTCAGCACTGGGCCTAAGAGGAATACTGAGTGCAGAATGACAGTGCCTGCTAAGCTTTAGTAAACATGGTCCTTAATTTTACAAGGCTAGTTCTGCTAATTCAATTATTAGATAATTTTCTAACATATTCAGTGATTTAGGGCCATGTTTACTAAAGCTTTAGTGCAAGCTAAAGACCTGGATGACAGCTTTTGAAGCAAAGGGCTGTTGTGTTCCACATACACACTAGTAATTCCCTCTCAGTAAGTGTTCATTGAGGCTGGTACAAACTGTTAGGAATCCTGACCAAAGCCACAGGCAGGTTAGAAAAGTAACCAGCAAGTATATTAAATCCAGCATCCTGGTCCAGGCAGTTCTGACATTCATAAAGCATTTATACATTAAGCACCACACTTATTTATTTATTTATTTATTTATTTATTGCATTTGTATCCCACATTTTCCCACCTCTTTGCAGGCTCAATGTGGCTTACAATGTGTCGTTATTGGTAGAGAATGGATTAGGAGAAAAACGGTTAGTGTTGTATACAGAGTAGCTTATTCAAATTAGAACAAATAGGTATAAGTATTAAACAGTGCTTATAATAGGTAGTTGGGAGTGTCAAAGAATATCATAAGCGAGAATTAGATAAGCAGATATAAGCAATAACAGTGCAGATAGTAGATAAGGTGGTGAGATAATACATTTATAATTGCTGATCTAGTTGATATGCCTTGTTGAAGAGGTGGGTCTTCAGGGATTTGCGAAAGTTAGTTGGTTCGTAAGAAGTTTTTATGTTGCGGGGCAGTGCGTTCCATAACTGTGTACTTATGTAAGAAAAGTTTGATGCGTGCGTTAGTTTGTATTTTAGGCCTTTACAACTGGGGAAGTGAAGATTAAGGAATGTGCGGGATGACCTTTTAGCGTTCCTGGGTGGTAGGTCTACCAGGTCTAACATGTAGGCCGGGGCATCGCCATGAATGATTTTATGAACTAAAGATCATACCTTGAACGCGATGCGTTCTTTAAGTGGTAGCCAGTGTAATTTTTCCCTTAGGGGTTTAGCACTTTCATATCTTGTTTTTCCGAATATGAGTCTTGCTGCGGTGTTCTGGGCGGTTGGGGGAATCGGAGAAACTAAACAAATTCTCTGTAACCTTGGAGGATGTAATGGGTCAGTTCAGCAAGCTGAAGAGTAGTAAATCACCGGGACCTGATGGTATTCATCCCAGAGTATTAATAGAACTAAAAAATGAACTTGCGGAGCTACTGTTAGAAATATGCAATCTGTCCCTAAAATCGAGTGTAATACCGGAAGACTGGAGGGTAGCCAATGTTACTCCGATTTTTAAGAAGGGTTCCAGAGGAGATCCGGGAAATTATAGACCGGTGAGTCTGACGTCGGTGCCGGGCAAGATGGTGGAGGCTATTATTAAGAATAAAATTGCAGAGCATATACAAAAACATGGACTGATGAGACAAAGTCAGCACGGATTTAGTGAAGGGAAGTCTTGCCTCACCAATCTAATGCATTTTTTTGAGGGGGTAAGCAAACATGTGGACAATGGGGAGCCGGTTGATATTGTATATCTGGATTTTCAGAAGGCGTTTGACAAAGTGCCGCACGAAAGACTCCTGAAGAAATTGCAGAGTCATGGAATCGGAGGTAGGGTATTATTATGGATTAAGAACTGGTTGAAAGATAGGAAGCAGAGAGTAGGATTGCGTGGCCAGTATTCTCAGTGGAGGAGGGTAGTTAGTGGGGTCCCGCAGGGGTCTGTGCTGGGTCCGTTGCTTTTTAATGTATTTATAAATGACCTAGAGATGGGAATAACTAGTGAGGTAATTAAATTCGCCGATGACACAAAATTATTCAGGGTCGTCAAGTCGCAGGAGGAATGTGAACGATTACAGGAGGACCTTGCGAGACTGGGAGAATGGGCGTGCAAGTGGCAGATGAAGTTCAATGTTGACAAGTGCAAAGTGATGCATGTGGGTAAGAGGAACCCGAATTATAGCTACGTCTTGCAAGGTTCCGCGTTAGGAGTTACGGATCAAGAAAGGGATCTGGGTGTCGTCGTCGATGATACGCTGAAACCTTCTGCTCAGTGTGCTGCTGCGGCTAGGAAAGCGAATAGAATGTTGGGTGTTATTAAGAAGGGTATGGAGTCCAGGTGTGCGGATGTTATAATGCCGTTGTATCGCTCCATGGTGCGACCGCACCTGGAGTATTGTGTTCAGTACTGGTCTCCGTATCTCAAAAAAGATATAGTAGAATTGGAAAAGGTACAGCGAAGGGCGACGAAAATGATAGTGGGGATGGGACGACTTTCCTATGAAGAGAGGCTGAGAAGGCTAGGGCTTTTCAGCTTGGAAATGAGACGGCTGAGGGGAGATATGATAGAAGTGTATAAAATAATGAGTGGAATGGATCGGGTGGATGTGAAGCGACTGTTCACGCTATCCAAAAATACTAGGACTAGAGGGCATGAGTTGAAGCTACAGTGTGGTAAATTTAAAACGAATCGGAGAAAATTTTTCTTCACCCAACGTGTAATTAGACTCTGGAATTCATTGCCGGAGAACGTGGTACGGGCGGTTAGCTTGACGGAGTTTAAAAAGGGGTTAGATAGATTCCTAAAGGACAAGTCCATAGACCGCTATTAAATGGACTGGAAAAATTCCTCATTTTTAGGTACAACTTGTCTGGAATGTTTTTACGTTTGGGGAGCGTGCCAGGTGCCCTTGACCTGGATTGGCCACTGTCGGTGACAGGATGCTGGGCTAGATGGACCTTTGGTCTTTCCCAGTATGGCACTACTTATGTACTTATGTACTTATGACTTGTTCTTTACACCTAGCATAGAGTGCATTGCAGTAATCTAAGTGACTAAGCACTGTAGACTGTACCAGGTTGCGAAAAATGGTTCTTGGGAAGAAAGGTCGTACTCTTTTTAGTTTCCACATTGAATAGAACATCTTCTTCGTTGTATTTTTCACATGTGTTTCGAGAGTAAGATGTTGGTCGATGGTGACTCCAAGAATTTTCAGGGTGTCCGAGACGGGAAGGGATAATAAGTGCTTTTATTTTGAGATATATTGGGGTAATTCTATAAGGGGAGGGGCTAGTTTTAGGTGGCAAGAAGGCACATAAATGGCTGTGTTCTAGTTATTTACATGTGTAAGTGGATGTATGTAAATGACCTCATAGAATACTTGCCAATAGGTGTGCAAATGGGAGGAGTCTGAGCAGAACATAAGTGAACTGCACATATATGTACACAGACCTTTCAAAAGCAGGAGACTCCTGCTTTTGCGGGTCATTTCCCGTTGAGAAATCGAGATCTCTGGCTGAGTAGCCTCCTGTCCAGCGACAGCAGGAACCACCTTCATAAAGAACCATCTCCTGCTACCGCTGATCCCACGCCCCGCAGCTGCAGGAGACATTTTATGAAAGCATTTACAGCTGCCACTGGATGTGGAGACCACTCCTGTAGCTGCTGGCCACGAATCAGCTATGCTGGGGCAGAGAAATGGGCAGAGTCGTTGGGTGGAGTAGCAATGGGTGTGGAGGGGGCAGAGCTGGGGTGGGCTGGGGGTGGACCCTAAATCTCTCGCTAAGTGGATCGGCCCCCCCCCCCCCCGGCAGCTCTGATGTACATAAATTATAGAATAATATAATTTATGCATATTCATGTATACATCAAGGCATAGGCATTTACACCAGGTATAGGGCTGCATGCAAATCTCTCTCATGAATATTCATTGTGGCTATCTTGAAAACCTGACTGGCTGGGGTGCCTCCAGGACCAGGTTTGGGAACCACTGACCTAAATATATGCATGTTCTCTGCCACATGTGCTAGTGTTCTGTAAAGAAAAGTAGGCACCTACATTTCTTTAAGCTTTTCAGTATATAAAGTTTTAATAAACTTAAGCTTGAACAGGTCATACAATAGGCTAGAAATAAGCACCATAATGAGCGCCTATAGCAGAGCTTCTCAAATGGTGGACCGCAGCTCTCCTGAATGGACCGTGGGACTGCTGACATAGTCTTCCATTGGTGCAAGGAATTATTGGCAGCAAGGAAAGCAGTCTCTTCTCAGACAATGCTAGCCTTCCACGTCACCAAACATTGGGAGGGTGTCTGCAGCACACAAAAGTAGGACTGAGGGAAGAGGAATAGTGGTGCGGTTTGTGTGGTACCTGTTCGTTGGGGCAGGGGTCATAAAAGAGGAGTGGCGATGGTATTGGAGGCAACAGCAGCCCTGGTAGGTATCTGCTGCTTTTGACACAATTGATCACCACCTACTCTTTCATATGATGTCCTCACTTGGATTTCAGAGCTCTGTTCTGTCTTGGTTTTCTTCTTTACTTTCCCATCACACTTTTAGTGTACGTGCCAGTGAATCCTTCTCCACTGATATGTCACTATCAGTTGGTTACCTCAGGGCTCTGTCTTGGGATCTCTTATCTTCTCTCTATACTTATTCCTTTGTTGTTCTGATCTCTTCAGTACCATCCTTATTCTGATGACTCCCACATCTCTCTCTCTGCACAACAGAAATTTCACCAGGAATTCAGGCCAAAGTCTCAGCTTGCTTGTCTGATATTGCTATCTGGATGCCCCACTTGCATGTCCCCTGCCATCTGAAATTTAACATGTCCAAGACAGAGCTTCTTACCTCTCCCCCTAAACCCACCTCTTCTCTTCTCTGATTCTTCTGTGGATAACACTGTCATTGTCCCTATCTCCTCAGCTCACAACCTTGGGGGTCATATTTGACTCTTTTATTTGATATACTGCTTAAACCTGTCATTTCTTTCTCTAAAATATCAACAAAATTTGTTCTTTCCCCCTCTGAACAAACTACCAAAACTCTTATTCACACGCTCATCACCTCCTGCTTAGACTACTGCAACTACTTCCTCAGAGTTCTCCCACTGAGCCATCTCTTGTCTACCCTTCAATCTATTCAAAATTCTCCTGCAGCACTTCTCTTTTGCCAGTGTTGCTACACTCGCATAACCTATCTTCTCAAGTCACTTCAGTGGCTCCCTATCTATTTCTTCATACAGTGCAAACTTCTCTTACTGACCTACAAGTGCATTCATTGTGCAGCTCCTTAGTATCTGTCCCTACACTTTTCCTTGGGAACTCTGCTTATCAGGTAAGTGACTCTTATCTGTGCCCTTCTCCTTTACCACCAACTCCAAACTTTATTCCTTGCTACCTTACTGCACTGTATGCATGGAATAGACTTTCCAGGTTGGTAATTCATGCTCCGCCTCTGGCCTTATTCAAAGCCAGCATAAAAGTCTGTCTTTTTGAAGCGGCTTATATGCCTGTTTAGAGTTTCATTTATTGTGGGAATGGTACATAAGAGCATAAGAATAGCCACACCGATGGTCCATCTAGCCCAGTATCCTGTTTCCAATAGTGGCCAATCCAGGTCACAAGTACTTGGCAGACACCTAGATAGTAACAACATTCCATGCTACCAATCCCAGGGTATTAGTCTTGTATTTCTTCTGTTTGTCTTTCTTGAAGATTGCAAGCTTTCTCAGGCAGGAGTTATCTCTTATGGGTTTGTGTGCAATTCTGTTTATGTCTAGTAGTGCTACATAAATGATAAGTAGTAGTAGGTAATACTTCTGGGTGGGGATGGGGTGGGGCAGAGAGACTGCTGATGCATCTGGGGAGGGTTGAGGTGATAATTTTGTATAAAAGACCTTTATGGATCATATGTTTAAAAGAATGTAAGTCAGATGAAACTGATCCAGAGGGCAGATTCTAAAATGGTTGTGTCTTTCAAGAGCTAATCATGTTTTTCTGGAGGAAATGAGGGAAAGAGGATATATGATATTTAAATACTTCCAAGAAATAAATGAATGGGAAACAAGTTTCCAAGTTTATTTAGTTTTTGACATACTGCCCAATCAGAGGACTTTTTGAGCAGTTTACAATACAAAAATTGTGAGAGTGTCGGAAGAAAACAAAATGGAATGTAGATAGGAAAGTGAAAGATAAAGACAAAGGCATGTGTGCAGCTTCCACTGCATCCCACAGGTCTCCACTGGAGAAACCATCAGAATAAGGGATGGCAGAGGAAGGGACAATCAAGAAACCAGATGTACCAATTATATACTACAAACATCTCGGAAAGGGAAAGTTTTTAATTTTTCTTTGAATTTCTGTAGGATATGCGCCTGTTGAAGAAATAGGGGAAGAGCGTTCCACAGAGAAGGACCGGTAACACTAAGGGCGTCAAAAGTTAGGCGCAAAAAAAATAGGCACAAAAACATTGAGCACTAAGGGCTAGATTTTATGTACGGTGCCTAAAGTACGCCTAAACTTTATAGAATCGGCTTAAATTTTCATGTGGTATATAGAATACGCCAAGCACATCTCCACATGACCAAATTTGGTCACGTCCGTTTAGGCCATATTTTACTTGGCCTAAATCCTGACGCCTAAATTAGGCGCAGACCCCTGGATTCTATATAGCATGCCTAGAGATGCGTGCCAAAATCCAAACATATTCTGTAACTTAATTGGCTTAACAAGCTAATCAGCGTTGATAACAGCTCTTAAGCAATAATGAGCTCTAATTGGCAATAATTATAATTTACGTGCACAACTTGCTAAGTGCATTCTGTAATGCAGTGCGCCTAACTTCTAATGCACGCAGGCAAAAGGGGAATGTTTATGGGTGGGGAAATGGGTGTTTCATGGGCATTCCAAAAATTTTAAATGCGTAGTTATAGAATATGGCCTAGTAAATCTACGTGCTGGGATTTACACCATGTTTTTGCTGGTCTAAATGGAGGCATGTAGATTTAGGTGTGAGATATCAACTAAACGCATTCTATAAATCTAGGCGCCACTTATAGAATCCGCTTAGTATTGATTTAAGCGCAGATTTTTCAGGCGCCACATATAGAATCTCTCCCAGAGCGGGTGTATTCCATAATAATGCCCATAGATTTTCAAAACGCCCATGACCTGCCCATTCCACACCCCTAACCACGCCCTTTTTCAACTATGCAGCTTGGAATTTATGCACATCGCATTACAGAATGCACTTAGCGAATTATAAGTGTAAACTTTAATGCCAATCAGTGCTATTTAACATCCAATTAACAGTGCTGATTAGCTAGTTAACCAATTAAGTGACACACGTTGTAGAATACTCTTTGATTACAACTCAGAAATTAAGGCACGATATATAGAATTTGGGGGTAAGCAAATATTCTATAACGGTAAAGTTGGGTGCTGAAGACATAGAATTCTAGCATAAGCACCTAACTTTAGACACGAGCATTTATGCTGTATCGAACGCTGGTGTAATGCTTTCGCTTAAATACTGACTATTCTATAAACTTTGTACATAAGTTGCCAACATGACCGTTAACTGTCCATGCCCCTCCCATGTTAATGCCCCCTTTGCACTTAGGTGCTATAGAACGTAAGCGTTAAGGGGTCCTTTTACTAAGCTGTGGGAAAAAGAGCCCTGTGGAAGCAGCAGGGGCCATTTTTCACACGTGCCAGGGTCTTTTTCACTACAGCAGGTAAAAAGCCCCTTAAAAATGGCCATGTGGTAAGATTACTCTTACCGCATGGCCATGTGGGGGTCGCACTTACCACCACTCATTGAGGTGGTGGTAAGGGTTCCCGTGGTAACCCAGCGATAACCAATTACTGTGTGGCTGTGACAGAACAGTATCTTAATTATTTCCTGAAGTGTATTTCTCTAGTTTGGCCAGCAGGTGGTGCATGTTTTCGTTTTGAAGCTGCTATAGAACTAAGGCTGTTTTCTTTGTTTAAGCCTTTTGGAAAGGCAGTCTGCAGTATACTTTCATATTGTTGTTCTGGGCTCTGATTAGCCCAGGAGCTCATTTCATTTGGATTGTACTGGCTTTTGCCCCAGTCTTAGCCAGGAAGAAAAGAAAATAGGATCTCTTTGCTGAAGCTCAATGAATTATGTCCTGATCTTACCAGATACTTTTTAGAAAGTAAACAAATGTTTAGAAAGTTTTATAATTGATCCATATTTCAGTTACATGTTATTGTTTGCTAATTGCACTTTTATTGTTCATTGTTCAATATTTTTAAGCTCAATATCACAGTGAAGCTAGTAGAAAATCTCTTCTGTTCAAACAACTAATCAAATACAGGATTTCTATCACTGTGTGGTTTACTATCTGATTGGAAGAAAAGCCTCAAGCAGATGATGGGACACTCCTTTGTCAATATAAATTAACTTTTAGGGAGGCCCACGTACTCATCACAGGCTAAAAAACCTTCTGTCTTTATTATAATGTCTCTCTAATACTGCTCAATGTCATAAATCTGAAAAGAGACTTAGCTTTCCAGCCGCCCAGTCATATGCTGAAATTCTGACAGCTAGCCACGGCATACAACTGGGCAGCTGGAAGGCTGTCTCTTTTCAGATTTATGACATTGAGCAGTATTAAAGAGATATGATATTATAATAAAGACAGGAGGTTTTTTAGCCTGTGATGAGTACGTGGGCCTCCCTAAAAGTTAATTTATATTGACAAAGGAGTGTCCCATCATCTGCTTGAGGCTTTTCCTCCGATCAGATAGTAAACCACACAGACAGTGATAGAAATCCTGTATTTGTTCAATATTTTTAAGACAATAAACACTATTCAGTTTATTGCCTCTGCTGTCTGGACCAATAAAGAATCCTGGTGATTTGTGTGTTGGGTCTGTGAGTGCTTTCTGGGAACTGTAGGACCACTGGGAGTGTAGCCCCAGTAACCTAGAAATCACTGGAGATAATTTGAGAGTGGGAGACTTATCCAGAGGCGATTGTGACCCAGTCAGTGGGAGGAGGGTGCTAGTGTAGAGCACAAGCGGCAGGTGCAGGCAGACCTGAGCTGTGCTGGGGATAGACCCTCTAAGTGGTCGTGAGGTAACCCCAGGCGGGTGGCTAGGCATTTTGTAACAGACCTTTTGTCCTTTTGAGGGGGGATAGACCCTCTAAGTGGCTGCGGGGTAACCCCAGGCAGAAGGCTAGGCATTGGTGATGCCCGATTAACGCTGGATTAGTGCCATGCCATAAAATTTATTTTCTGGCTCACCAGAAATGTGCGTACTCAAGGCGCAACTACTGCTGGCAGCTACATTGGGCTTACAAACCAGGGGTGTAGGTAGACCTCGAAGTGGGAGGGAGCCAGAGCCCAAAGTGGGGGAGCACATTTTGGTCTGCCGCTCCCCTCCACCGTCACCCTGCCGCTCCCCACCCACTGCCACTGCTGTACATATCTTGGCTGGCTTGGCATGCTCAGTTTCACTAAAAGGAGCACGCTGGAGTATGAGGGGAAGAGAGCAGGGCAGGCAATGCGGCGGCGCAGGAGACCAGTGCTGGACAAAGGCTTCAGCTGGCAGGGGTTGGGGACACTTGCCAGCCAAACCAGGGACCCAGAGCAAATTTGGGGGGAGGGGGGCAGGCCCCTGTGGCCCCACATAGCTATGCCACTGTTACCAATGCTTTGTAACAATAAGTATACCACAAAGATTAACACATATGAACTCCACAACTCCTCCACATACATTCAGAACTGTCTTACAATACCTGCTTGTTATATTACTAACATGTTTTTTCATTATCATGTTACCTAATATCCTTCTGTTACACTAAATGTATATTTTCTAATTATATTTCCACCATTCATAATGTATTGTAAGCCACATTGAGCCTGCAAAGAGGTGGGAAAATGTGGGATACAAATGCAACAAATAATAAAAAAATAATAATAAAAGGGCCCCTAAGTTTATGGAATTAGAGGGTAAATATCCTTGTCCTGATAGCTTCAAGGCAAATGATTTGGAAGGGAGGGGCAACAAAGCAGTTCTGCTGGGATGACCTTAGGGTCCTGTTGGAGGGCATAATTTATCAACAACCATGAAAGATGCAGGTCTGTTTGAACAGATTTGAGGTCATAGATTGAGGAGTCACGAGATGAGGGTGTAAACTAAGAAGTAACTGAATGAAATTTCTTTATGGAAAGGACAGTGGATGCATTTACATGCCTCCCAGAGGAGATGATGAGATAAGCACAGCATCAGAATTCAAGAAAGCACAGAGACTCTGAGCAAAAGGTGTAGATGGGCAGAAGGGAGAGGAATTGAGAGAGAGGCTATTTGGGCACAGGGTGTAAATGTATGTATGTATTATTATTTATTGCATTTGTACCCCATATTTTCCCACCTATTTGCAGGCTCAATGTGGCTTACAGAGTGTTGTTATGGCAAAGTCATGACAGGATAATGGATACAATCGATGGTAAGCTGAAGATGGATGAGGAATTGGAGAATATGGTATTAGGATAGTTTAGGAGGTGAATTTGTGTCTTTAAGGGTTCTTTTTGTAGGCTCTATTGAAGAGATGTGTCTTCAGAGATTTGCGAAAGTTACTTAGATTATCCATGGTTTTTAGGGCTGGGGGTAACCCGTTCCATATCTATGTACTTCTGTAGGAGAAGTTAGAGGCGTGTGCCTGCTTATATTTAAGTCCTTTACAACTGGGGAAATTCAGGTTGAGGAATTTGCGGGCTGATCTCTTGGCGTTTCTGGGCGGTAGGTCCACAAGGTTAAACATGTACAGTGGGGCATCTGCGTGGATGATCTTGTGTACGATCGTGCAGATCTTGAATTCGATACGTTCCTTGAGTGGAAGCCAGTGAAGTTTCTCTCTTAAGGGTTTCGCACTTTCGTATTTGGTCTTTCCAAATATGAGTCTGGTTGCAGTATTCTGGGCTGTTTGGAGTTTCTTAATAGTTTGTTCTTTGCAGCCAGCGTACAGAGTATTACAGTAGTCCAGGTGACTAATTACCATAGATTGAACCAAGGTACAGAAAATGTTTCTCGGGAAGAAAGGCTTAACTCTTTTGAGTTTCCACATCGAGTAGAACATCTTTTTTGTCGTGTTCTTCACGTGGGTATCGAGAGTGAGGTTTCGGTTGAAGGTAATTCCAAGAATCTTCAGGTTTTCTGATATAGGGAGGGTGCAGTATGTTGTAGTTATAGTAGAGTAATTGTATGTGTTGTATTGTGAAGTGAGTACTAGGCATTGAGTTTTTTCTGCATTGAGTTTTAGCTGGAATGAATCTGCCCAGCTATGCATGGTTCTGAAGCTTTGGTTGATCTCGTTGGTGATTTCGTTTAGATTGTGTTTGAACGGGATGTAAATCGTGACTTCGTCTGCATATATGTAAGGGTTAAGGTTTTGATCGGCTAATAGTTTGGCTAGAGGTGTCATCATTAGGTTGAAGATGGTTGGTGAGAGGGGGGATCCTTGAGGAACTCCGCATTCTGGTGTCTAAGGAGGTGATCTTTCGGCGTCTGTTATTACTTGGTAGGATCTGGTGGTGAGGAATCCCTCGAACCATTTGAGGACTGGGCCTCCGACTCCGAAGTATTCTAGTATATGAAGTAGTATTCCATGATCCACCATGTCGAAGGCGCTTGACATGTCAAATTGTAGTACGAGTATGTTCTTTCCAGTTGCAATTGTTTTTTTTGAATGAGTTCATTGCCGCTACTAGTAAAGTTTCGGTGCTGTGATTTGATCGAAATCCTGATTGTGACTCATGTAGAATTGAGTGTTTAGTTAGATAATCAGTAAATTGTTTCGTAACTATGCCCTCCATTATTTTGGTTATGAGCGGAATAGATGCAACTGGTCGATAATTCGTTAGGTCCATTGTGCTTTTCTTAACGTCTTTTGGCAGAGTGAGTAGGATGTTTCCTTTATTCGAGGGGAATAAACCGTTTTGGAGTCTGTGGTTTACTTGGTCCGTAAGGCCTTTCTTGAATTGTTTGGGGGCGGCTCTTATTAGGCTAACAGGGCAAATGTCTAGTTTGCATTGAGACTTGCCATATTTTTTAAGCCATTGTGAGAGTTCATCTACTGAGATTGTCGAAGTTGGTCCATGAACGATCTGCTGGGTATTCCCCCAGTTTTGGGTCTAGGCATTCAAGGATGTTTGTATAGTCGGTAGTATTGGAAGGTATCATGTGCCTGAGTTTTATCATTTTTTCGTTAAAATATTTCGCTAAGCTGGTTGCGGATGGGGTGTCTGTGTTGTTAGAGGTAACCGGTGTAGTGTTTAGGAGTTTGTTCACGAGGGAGAAGAGCTTATGTGTATCCTTGTAGTTTGGTCCTATTATGGTTTTGTAGTACATTCTTTTGGTTTGTCTGATTTTATATTTGTATTTTCTTTGCGACTGTTTCCAGTCGTTAAGAGTGAGTTCGTCTTTTTTCTTGCTCCATATTCTTTCCAGTCTTCTGACCTGTGTTTTTAAGGCTTTCAGTTCATATGTACTTTAAATATGAGTTGTATTTCAGTATATTAGTGAACATCACAAAAATGAAACCTTGAGGACTGCAGCAACAGCTGGGAGACAGAAAAATGCAAAACAATTGTGATTGATGTTCCTTTCCACTGCAGATTGTTTCTCTTTTCTTGCCAATAAAATATTTTCCAGTACCTCATTCCCTATAGCCAGTTTGATGAATTTCTTTGCAATGGAATATCTATATAAATAATTCTCACCTCCAACGTTCTGAAGCTCACTCTGTGGCAGGGAAACACTGAAGCTCTGTACTGTTGGTAGGCTAGGCTGTCAAAACCACTCACTCTCACTCATAGACCCGCCCTCAGCCACGCCCCATTCAGACATAATTCACAACCCCAACGTTCAAATGAAGCCGGAAACTGCAAAGTCTCCAACTTCTGTCATGGTATAGATCGCTGTTCCACCATGAGTGTGTGCCCCGCCCTCGCGTCACAACGTTAGGACGTCGAGGGCGGAGCACTGACACCGAATGGGCGGGGAAGGCACAAGGCACGAGTCGAATGGGCTGCAGTGTAGCTCCGCCCTTGTGTCAAAACGTGATGACGTCGAGGGCGGGGAAGGCATGAGTCGCAAACAAGGTCAGATGAATGCAAAACCACAGAAAACCGTGAGCCAGACAGGGGGAGGAGTAGGGGGAAGGCACAAGGCACAAGTCGCATGGGCTGCAGTGTAGCTCCGCCCTTGTGTCAAAACGCGATGATGTTGAGGGCGGGGCGGGGAAGGCACAAGGCACGAGTTGCAAAGAAGGTTGGATGAATGCAAAACCACAGAAAACTGCAAGTCACGCAGGGGGAGAAGTACCCTACTCCTCCCCCTGCCTAGGAATCAGCTGTCAGTGCCCCCCTCCTCGGCGCATCACCAAAGCCCCCGCATGTGAACTCGGAGCTTCACAATGTTGCAGGTCAGAATTATTTATATAATATACATGGGTGTCAAGCAAGTATAGGAGATGATAGTGTCTTCTTCCTCCCCCCGCCCCCTTCTTTTTAAAACAACATAAAAAAACTTTGTATAAAGGAGGACAGGCTGAGTTGCAATGGCAGACCCCACAGCGAAAGCACACAAGTTACCCAACTCCACCACACTCCCTCCCTCCCGCCCCCCACCCAAAAAAAAACATCTAATATGCAAAATCAGCATCTATCTCACTCACTCACTCACTCACTCACTCACTCACTCACACACACACAAACACACACTGTGCCATGCACAGACAGCATCTCTCTCACTCACACACACACACACACACACACACACACACACACACACACATCTATGTACTTCAATCACCCACACACACCCTCTGACCCCCCAACCCCTCCACAAACAACAGAAACACATACAATTATGTGGAACAACGGTACCCTCCCCGAGACAAACCCCCAACACCAAAATGGCAGCACTGATTTCTCAGGCAATTCACACACTCCCCAACAAAACAGTAACAAAGCCACGCTCAAAATCCACCTTCTGCTACAGAGGGGAGGAGAGGGTCCTCAGATCTGAGAGGGGGGAGGGGATCCTGAGACCAGAGGAGGGGGTGCAGAGACCACAGAGGGAGGGGGAGGTATCTCTGTCACACACACACACTCTCTCACAGTCAGTGTCTTTCTGTCTCTCACTCTCATACAGTCACACTATCCTATATCACATTCACTCTCTATGTGTCACACAGTCACTCTCACACACTCTCGGTTTCACATACACTCTCGGTCTCATACACTTGCTTTCACAGAGAGTCTGTGTATCGCACACAATGAGGCATATTTTCAAAGCACTTAGCCTCCCAAAGTTCCATAGAAACCTATGGAACTTAGCCTCCCAAAGTGCTTTGAAAATAAGCCTGATAGTCTCTCACTCTGTGTCACACACACTCTCTCTCTCTCTCACACAGTGTATCTGTATGAAACACACTCTCTCACACACACACTCTCTCACATACTCGCACCCAGACTCTCTCTCTCTCTCACACACACACACTCGCACATTCACTCTCTCTCTCTCTCACACTCACTCTCACACACCCTCTCTCAAACATACACACTCCCAGGAAAACCTTGCTAGCGCTCGTTTCATTTCTCTCAGCAACGGGCCTTTTTTTACTAGTTTCTAATATTTCATTCATGTCTTCCAGTTCTATTTCACTTTCTAGCAAACTTTGTTTCTTTTTCTTTCTAGCTCTTCTTACTTTCTTACCCATCTATATGTTACAACTTTGCCTTATCCTTCACTATCAGTTATAATGTTCTATTATGTCTTGTGTTGACATTGCAAATACTTTACCATGCCATACTTTGTATTGTTAGTTGAGTATTTTTACTGCAATAACTGCCTATTGCTCATGTTTGATCCATTCTTACTGTACACCGCCTTGAGTGAATTTCTTCAAAAAGGCAGTAAATAAATCCTAATAAATAAATAATATATTTTGCAAAGTCATTGGCAAGCATAAATGCTTGTGCCCAAAGTTAGGTTATTGTTACATTTGTACCCCGCGCTTTCCCATTCATGGCAGGCTCAATGCGGTGGGCAATGGAGGGTTAAGTGACTTGCCCAGAGTGACAAGGAGCTGCCTGTGCCGGGAATCGAACTCAGTTCCCCAGGACCAAAGTCTACCACCCTAACCACTAGGCCACTCCTCCACATGCAAATACATGAAAATACATGCAAAGTTAGTATTCTATAAGGGCATTTCTGTGCAGAATGACCTTTATAGCATACTAGTTTAGCATGGATCATCCTGGCACCTAACTTTTGTCGACCTACATAGAATTCCCCCATTAATGTGTTTTAATACATTTAAGGTGTGATAATTCAAGGTGTGTAGTTAATAATTAGGCCCCCATTGAATATAATGAGATTGGCATTATTTAATGTGCATTAAATCATGTCAGCATGTATTAATATGTACTAATATGCTTTAACTGATTAGTGAACAGTAGTAAATGAGATCTTTCATTTATGTTACCTTGAACAGGTCAATCACCCTTCTCATCTTGTCCAATCATCACCAACACATTTAAGAACTTTCATGCTATTGACCCTTGCATTCTCTCCATCACTGTTTCACTTCTCCTCTCATCCACTATGTTATCCAAGGTCAATGAGGCAGTTTCTTCCTATAATTCTATTCTCTCCTCTGCTCTGGACATTCTCACTCTCCTTCCATTCCCCGTTCTGTAAGATATACCAAATCCCAGCCTTGCCTAACCTCCAGAAACCACTTTGTTCTTGTGTCTGCTCTACTGAGCGCCTTTGGCTAAAATCCTGTGCCCATTTTGATTTCATACATTTCAAATTCTTGCTGACCTTCTTCCAGTCTGTTCTTGCACTTGCCAAACAAGAGTACTATGTCCATTTCAGTTAAATCTTTTGCCTCCATCCCTCACTGTCTTTTTGCCACACTGAACATCTTTCTCAAAATGCGTTCACCTCCAACCCCCTTAACTTCCTGCCCAAACTATGGTGGAGTATTTCCATGACAAAGTTCTTCTTCACTTGAAATATTTGCCTGTGAAGTTAAACATAGCCTCTTCCCATTTACCTGGCGGGCAAGAAAACAGCTGAGAGCCTAAGAAGGACATAATTCTATATATGGGGCCTAGAGTTATGCACATTGGGTGTGTGCCCAATTTAATATGAGTAATTTAATTGGTCCTAATTTAGTGTCAGCACAAGTTGGACATCTGGAATACACACTTAGCCAAGACCTTAGAGAAAACAGCACCACTAAAAAAGCTCTTATGCCCCACTCACAAACGCTCACCTTGGTTTTCTTCAGAACATCGGATCCTTAAATGCAAAGGATGAAAACTGGAAAGGAGATGGTGCAAATATTTAACCATTTCTCTGACTTCATGTGCAACTTTCTGTAAATCAATCACCTTACTTTCTAACTCTTCCTACTTTCTTACCTAGCTATATACTACATCTTTGCTTTACTCTTCACTATCAATTATAATGTTCTATTACGTCTTGTGTTGACATTGCAAATAGTATACCATGCCGTACTTTGTATTGTTACTTGAATATTTTTACTGCTGTAATTGCCTATTGCTCATGTTTGATCTATTCTTACTGTACACCGCCTTGAGTGAATTTCTTCAAAAAGGCGGTAAATAAATCCTAATAAATAAATAAATGTCATACACTATAACGATCTGCACGTAAATCTTAATGTGTGTAACTATTTGGAGTCGTGGCTAGGGACGTTTTTTGGGCATTCTGGGGACGTTCCTAAATTTTACGTGTGTACATATAGAATCATGCCTAACTGTAGGTGCCTACAACTAGGCCTGCTTATAGCAGGCCTAATTGCAGACGCCTACAGTTAGGCATAGTTATATGCTAAGCTTGGTTCTATAAAGAACGCATACCCTTTACAGAATCGCACTAAGCACATTATATTTTTGGTGCCGATTTTTAGGCACTACTTATAGAATTTGGCTCTAAGCCTATATTTTATGATCTTGTAGCCAACAACTCATTACTATGTGATCGTACGTTATTTTTGGGAGATGTTAACATTCTGAGACTTTAGTCTGTGACATACTTTCAAGTTGCAGATTACCAATTCTTGGAATCACTAGGAATGACATGGGCACCAGCTGCAATTGCAGATGAAAAAGGACACCAGCTGGATGTAATTAGCTCTAAATCATTTATCTGAACGGATTATATTTCAAAGTATTTCAGACCACGTTTTAAAAGTTTTACAATTTTTGGCAGGAGATAGATAAATCATATAAGAAAGAAAGCCTTAAGCATACATTTTACTCTAGAGGAACTATAGATACAGTATTTTGTGAAAAAGTGGGAAGAATACGGTTAGATAAGTCTTCATCTACAAAAAAAGTTGATCCGGGATTGGAATATTATTTTCAAATCCATCCTTGAGGATATAGCTCCTGTAACTAAAAGAGTTTCCAGGGTGGTATTTTTGAACAGCAACGATGCCTGATGTAAATTTTTTACTTTCACAGGTTCTCTTTTAATTTGTTTTCACCATTCTCATTTTATCATAGTCTCCTTTTTGAAAATTAAATGCTAACTTATTAGATTTCCTATGTGTACTTTCTCAGAGCCAATATCCAATCCCACAAGAAGAGGAAAAATTCTAGACCTAGTCCTTAGTGGGGTGCATGATCTGGTGCTTAAATTTATGTGCATTAGTCCTAATTAAATCTAATTCCAATAATTGCCTGTTAAAAAGCCAATTATTGGCATTAATTGGCTTATTATTCTATTAAATTGTGCGTGCAAGTCTGGAACATGCCTAAATTTGCACACACAATTTTTGGCGACCTTTATAGAATCAGGGGGTAAATGTTTTTTTCTCTGTACTGATCGTTATAATAATGGCATTAAGGACAGCTGCTTTTCTGTTAAGGGATAAGTTGCTATGCATTAACTGCAGTCCATACCCATTCCCCACCCATTTCACACTATGCACTTAACACAGGAATTAGTGAACGTGAACGGAGGGGATTATATATATGGCACTGAATGTTAGGCACTATTCAGCGTAGAAAAGTGTTCTAATGAATGCAAGGTGTTGAATTGGAACAGATCCACACGAAAACACACTTAGGCACTATTCTATAAATGGGCATATGTGTGTTTTTGTGTGGATCTGAAAAGGGAGTGTGGTCACGGGAGGTCAGGAGCGTTCCCTTAAAATGCATGCAGTGTCCTAGAATAGTTATGATCTGCGTTCAAGTTGAGTGCTGGGATTTACACCTAGTGTCAGTTGGTGTAACTCCTCTTACCCAAAGGTGAGCGCAGATCTCGGCACTGTGCACTATTTTATAGTGAGAATGCCCATTACAGAACACTGTTCAGTGCCAATTTTTCTTGGCGACGAATTTTGAATGCCATTTACTGAATCCAGTCCTAAATGCCATGCCACCACCTTAACTGTGAGTGTGGCTCTGTGCTAACAGCACCTACTACTTCACGCATTTAAAGGGTTAATTTTTATCCTAGGTGCCCACACTTTTGCCTACATATGTGTGCACGTGGGCGTCCTGCTAGCACTTATGCAGGTAAGAGCTATTCTGCAGATATTCACTTAACTTCCATAGAGACCTTTTACTAAGGTGCTCTAATGGATTTAGCAGCCTGCTTCTTTGCCGGTCCTTTCACACCAGACACGTACTAAAGGTCTTTTCCTCTGTCCCACAAGACTGGATGGTGGTTTTCATCCAGAATTTGTACTGCAGATGTATATAGTTTTTGTGCTGCAGCAATTCTCCTGTGGCTTCGGGGAAAAGACCTTCAGAGGATCAGTTAGTAGCTGCTAAAAGGTCCAGAGAATCCTGGGCTATGGAGGAGGACCTTGCGTCTGACCCGGATCAAGAATTGCCAACCTTGGAGGAACAGGAGTTTTCTCAGGCAGGCAATTTAGAGAAGGACTCTGGTCAAGGGGATTCAGAAGCTGATCCCTTTATTCCTGGGGAGGATCCTTCTGTCATTAGAATCTTTCATAAACAAGACTTGCAGGAATTAATTTCATTGGTTTTCTCCACTTTTACATTTTGAAGAAGAGGACGCTCCAACTTCAGAGCCCAGTAAGGTGGATCTTTTAATAAAAAGGGTCCGTAAGCCAGGCAAGACCTTTCCTATGCATCAGGATATCAGAGACGTTATTCAGGCCCAGTGAGATGTTCCTGACTCAGTCTTTAGACCAGCTTAATCAATGGTACGTCTCTATCCGGTCCCCAAGGCTGACAAATCCCTCTTGAAACCACCTGTGGTGGATGCGGTGGTCTTGGCGGTCACCAAGATAATACAGTGCTTAAGGATGTGCAGGACCGCCGTATGGAGGCGTTGTTGAAGAGTAGCTTTGTCATGCAAGGTTCCACGTTAGGAGTTACGGATCAAGAAAGGGATCTGGGCAGCGTCGTTGATAATACACTGAAACCTGCTCAGTGTGCTGCTGCGGCTAGGAAAGCGAATAGAATGTTGGGTATTATTAGGAAAGGTATAGAGAACAGATGTGAGGATGTTATAATGCCATTGTATCGCTCCATGGTACGACCGCACCTTGAATATTGTGTTCAGTTCTGGCCTCTGCATCTCAAGAAAGAAATAGTAGAACTGGAAAAGGTGCAGTGAAGGGTGACAAAAATGATAGCGGGGATGGGACGACTTCCCTATGAAGAAAGACTAAGGAGGCTAGGGCTTTTCAGCTTGGAGAAGAGACGGCTGAGAGGAGACATGATAGAGGTATATAAAATAATGAGTGGAGTGGAACTGGTGGATGTGAAGCGTCTGTTCACGCTTTCCAAAAATACTAGGACTAGGGGGCATGCGATGAAACTACAGTGTAGTAAATTTAAAACAAATAGGAGAAAATCTTTCTTCACCCAACGCGTAATTAAACTCTGGAATTCATTGCCAGAGTTTAAAAAGCTTGGCAGAGTTTAAAAAGGGGTTGGACGGTCTCCTAAAGGACAAGTCCATAGACCGCTACTAAATGGACGGGAAAAATCCACAATTTCGGGAATAACTTGTACAAAATGTTTGTACATTTGGGTAGCTTGCCAGGTGCCCTTGACCTGGATTGGCCGCTGTCGGGGACAGGATGCTGGGCTCGATGGACCTTTGGTCTTTTCCCAGAATGGCATTACTTATGTACTTATGTTAGCACATTTTAATAAAAGGACCCCATAGTGCATACTTGCTAGGAGGTGTACACAAGGGAGGAGTACGGTGAGATTTAGGCAGGGCTCCCACTTATGTGGGTAACTTACAGAATGATGCTAGTTATGCATGTTCTGGCTTCGTTTAGGGCTCCTTTTACTAAGTGGCGGTAATCCTGACGCGGGCTTACCCCTCGCTATTCAGGAAGTACCTCTGGGCTACTGCAGCAACCCGGCAGTACTTCCCACCCATAGTGCACCATCATTTCCTTTGCTACCACAATGCATTTATTTTTATAGCGCCAGACTGTGCCCGGTGGTAATCGGGCAGTGCCGCACACTGCCCAGTTACTGCCGGGCTAACGCAGGAGCCCTTACCGCCACCTCAATGGGTGGCGGTAAGGGCTCCCCACCGAAATGGCCGTGTGGCAAGTGCTTTACTTGCTGCGCGCAATTTCCTGCAGAAAGGTGAGACTTCCCTTTTACCAGCTGTGGTAAAAGGGGGCCTCAGCACACGTGTAAAACACGTGCCGATGCCAATGCTGACCCCCTTTGATAAAAGGTACCCTCAGGTACCCAAATTGCTGGTGTAACTGCAGGCACCTAAATGTCAGGTGTGCTGATACCAGGGTACACTAATGTTTTATAATAGAATCTTTGTGCCCAGGTTCTGCTTTAGAACAGGTGCCTACCACATGGCCAGTAGGAGCGAGAAGAAAGAAGAGCAGGGGGCAGGCAGCGAACGCAGCTGCGCCGGAGACTGGCGCGGAAGAAGGCTTTTGCTGGCGGGGGTTGGGGACCCCCGCCGGCAAAGGTATTTGTTTGTGAGGGGAAGCGGCAAGGAGGCGAGGCATTGAGGGGGGGGGCCAGGAGGCGAGGCGTGGTGGCACTCAAAATGTGCCCCCAACCTCAGGCTCTGGCCCCCTCCCACCGTAAGGTCTGGCTACGCCTCTGTAGCTTACTATGGGCCTGACACTACTTCTTTTGGTCTCAGCAGCCATTGACACCCTCCCCTTTACACAGTGGCTTGTGATCGAGGGTTCACTCTGCACCACTGCCCCACAATCACCTATGCAGCATTCTTGCGCCAATGGAATTAGGTGATTTTGAGCTAGATTTATTACTGCATTTCCATACATTAATAAGCATTGCAGGTTCCATTTTATACAGAGACCTATTTACTAATAACACACATTAATGAAATAGTGCTTATTAGTATGGTAGTAAATCTTGCCCTTAAAAACAATTCTTCCCTTATTTTGAAAAACCTATTTCCAGGCAAGATTTACTGTTTCCTGTATATCTCAGCTAAAGAGACAGCTGTTTAATTGTGAGAGTATCTTTTTTCAGATCTGTATTTTAAAGAGGAAAATACAGTGAACAAAAAAAAAACCCTAAAAAACACCAGGCAGCAGATAAGTGCTTATTTAGTGTATTGAAGGAAATTGACAAATTGCTCCCTAAATGCTTCAACCTTTTTAAATGTATAAAATCTAGCTAATTCTCTCCTTTTATGCATCTTTCATTTTAAGGGTAGACATTTTGGGGTTTGTAAATTACCCACTCTGAAAGAAGCTTTGAATGAATAATTGATTTGAATATTGTGAATATGATTTTAATCTTTTTCATATGCTTTAGAAACAGAAAGACAGCACTTAGAAGAGCATGCCATGAATGATTTATTTCTTTATTTATAGGGATCAAGATATTTCCTAGCTTTACAAATAAGTTCCTGAGAAATTAATCAGCCAAACATAAAAGTGAGTTTGTTCCTTTTTTATTGACAGCACTTAAAGTGGTGGTTTGTTTCATCTGGCACTAGTGTAAATTATCTATTTCATAAAAGCTCCAGTATTAATTCAAAAAACTTTTAATTGTTTTAATTATATTAAAACATTCCACTCTAATCATTATCTCTAACTTCTTACCCTGCGCTGCACTAGACAGTATTTACAACAACAATGAAAACGGCATTCATATGAACATTAGCCGTTCATGCTCACAAATCCCACTTGTGCAGCATTGTACAGGTATTAAGAAGCCAGTGAAAAGCTCCTTATTCAACTTCTGATGTTTTCAGTATATACCGGTTCCCCAATGCTGATCCGCATTTCACTAGATCTTCCTCAGGAGGAACCACCGTTATAGCTACAATAATTTAACAATGACCTCATTATAACCATCACTATCCTCCATATTTTAAACTTATTGTAGATTACCCAGAGGACAAATAGATCCCCCATCCAGCAACACCCTCACCTCTCCTCTCCCCATTTTGAGCCAGCTTAACCAGCCTCCTCTTTTTCCCTTCCTACTTGACATCCTCACCTCTCCCTTCTCTCGCAGGGCTCTCTCTCTCTTGCGGACTCTACACTGCTCTCTGGATCCTTGGCTCCCTGCATCCCTGTACCCTTGACATGCTTCCAACCTCATGTCTGCTGGAGTGTCATAGTTCTTTTCCTCTGATGCTCCCAGGGCAAGTCACTTCATCTTCTGTTGCCTTAGGTATGAACTTAAATTGTAAGCCCTCTTTGGTGGGGAAATAACTACCGTATCTGAATGCAGTTTGTCTTGGAAAGGCAAGTAATCAACTCCAGAAGAAAATGGAGCACTTACGCTGGGTGCTTTCTGCCTTTATCTTGCTATTTAAGAGTTATGCTACTTTTTGTTTGCATCTTCCAGAAATGAGTTTCCCAAATTACATAAGCTGGACTTTCTGCTTCCAAAGTAATGGCCAAGAAAATTGTAACTTTCAGATCATGGAGTAAAGTACTTTCCGTTTAGTGTCTCTTTCGAGAAGCAGAGAGTTCATATCTATCTCACACGCCCTTTGAGAGAAAACAAAAATGAAGCTTGCCTCGCTCATGCAGCAGGCTTTTCAGATGTTTCTCTGCCACCTAGTTCTTAGACCCTTCACTTCCAAGAAAGGCGATCCTTTCTTTTCTACTAATATATCTTGACTTTTCTCTGGAAAGGGTGATCTTAGCCTTGAAGATACAGGAAAACATATTTGTTTCTTTCTAGTTTCATTCCATAAAGTTATTGACATTTCACTCCACTTGGCTTCAGGCGAGCCCTCTGTGTTGAGTCTCTGCCACTGCAATGCAACTTCACTTTAACTGTGTTTACTTACTATTATAGAGGAAAAGCTATTTGTAAAGTTGATGTGCACACATTTTTATCTTTTTATTTATTTATTAGGATTTATTTACTGCCTTTTTGAGAGTATTCACTCAAGGCAGTGTACAGCAAGAATAAGTCAAACATAAGCGCTAGACAATTACAGCAGTGAAAATATTCAAATAACAATACAAAGTATGGCATAGTATACTACATTACAATGTCAGCAAATTCGTAATAAAACATTTTAATAGACAGCATAGGGTATAAGCAAAGATAGGTAGAAGAGTTAGAGGAGTTAGAAAATAAGGGGGACTAATTTAAAGAAAGTTGCAAATGAGGTCAGAAAGGTGATTACATATGATGTCAGCTAGGGTAGGAGTGGATAAACATGTCCTGCTGCAGTTTGTGTAGCCCGTGCCACTCCTTGTGTGTGTGAGACTAACAAGTTAGTTACTTCTTCCATTAAAGGCCTGGCTGAAGAGCCAAGCTTTCACCTGCTTCCTAAAGTAGAGGTAGTCTTGTGTTAAGCGGAGCCTTTCAGGGAGAGCATTCCAGAGTGTGAGTCTACTCTGGAGAAGGCTTGCTTGCGGGTATTACTTTGTATAATGTCCTTTGGAGACGGTATGGTTAGAGATACTCTTTGGGAGGACTTTAGTGTCCTTGAAGGTGTATAGAGGGTGTGGCATTTGCTTATACCTGGATTAACCAGTGCTGGGCATGAGTCTTCCTGTCTGTAGGAGGAGCAGTGTCCCTATCCCTTGTAGTTCCTCATGGGATAGGTGTATGCATAGGAGCCAACTTTTCATTTCTCCCCCTCCCCTCCCCTTGCCCCCTTCTCCTCAGAGTTCCAGACCCCAACCCCTCTTCTCAGAGTTCCAGACACCAATCTCTCCCTCCCTCCTTCCTCAGAGTTCCAGACCCCCCCTTCCTCCCTCCCTCCCTCCGACTCGAGTTCCAGCCCCTCCCTCCGACTTGAGTTCCAGCCCGACCTCTTCTCCCACTCCCACAACAGTCCTTCGCCTGCCCCTCGCCTTCCTGCATGCCGCCCATAACTTAAAAGTCATCTTACCGGGGTCCCGGCGGCAGCAGTAGTGAAAGGCGAGCACGAGCAGGCTCGGCGAGTCGATGCTTCAGCCTGCCTTCCCTTCTTGTTGCTCTCAGCTTTGCCTCTGGTCCCGCCCTCACGCAAGGGTGGGACCAGAGGCAGAGCTGAGAACAATGAGAAGGGAAGGCAGGCTGAAGCGCCGACTCGCCGAGCCTGCTCGTGCTCGCCTTTCACTACTGCTGCCGCCGGGACCCCGGTAAGATGACTTTTAAGTTATGGGCGACATGCAGGAAGGCGAGGGGCAGGCGAAGGACTGTTGTGGGAGTGGGAGAAGAGGTCGGGCTGCGGGCTGGCTCCTGGGGAACTTCCGGTTCCGGCGGGGAAATATTGGGGGTGCTCGAGCACACACAGCACCCACGGAGTCGGCGCCAATGGGTGTATGCTCCTGTTTCCAGACCTGTCTGTCTCCCTGTGTTTTGTCTGATTGGTCCTTGCTGGTCCCAGCCCAGAGACCAGTGGTTTAGCTGCCCTGTTCTGGGTTGGACCATCACTGGGCCATTAAACGCCAGGTTCAGTAAATGGTGCAGTTATAATCCGCACAAAGCTAGTATTCTGTAAAGGGTGCTCTATGTAGAGCAACCTTAGAGTACTAGTTTAGGGTACATTTTACCCCTAACTTTGGGTGTGACCACTTATGCCTGTGAAAAGCTGGTGTCAATGATTATGCCCAACTGATGGCAGTTAGGCACGAGCATTCCGGTATTTCATAACATGGCACCTAATTTCTAGGAAAGCCCCTGTCCCGCTTATGCCCCTCCCATGGCCACAACCTGTTTTGTGTATCTAAATTTCATAGCATGCATGTTATAGAATAGGGTGTAGGGTAGATCTGCACGTAAGTCCTAATTACTGCTAATTAAGTGTTTGTTAACACTAATTATTGATTTATCACTTAATTCTTTAATTAGTTTACGCATGGATCTGGGATCTGCGGCCAAATTTGGGCAACCTTTACAGATGGATATGGGTCCTACTAATTTTCATTGATCTCCGCTGGCAAATTCTTTCATAGAAATAGAGAACAACTGATGGAATTAAACATGGCGCTGCTGCTGAGCTCCGATGCGCGGGAAAGTTCCGGGCTTGCCGAAGCCGCCACACATCCAAGCAACTCATGCCACACACTCCCGCTGCGTTCTTCCGCTTGCCGCAGCAGGAGCAACGCTTCACTGGGGCGCAGAACAGCGTGCCAGCGTCAGAGGTACTGGGTGCATTTTATCAGCGGTGGCGAAGGTACTGGGTGGTAGCGGCAGCGAAGTGGGTGTAGTCGGGAGAGAGCTGTGAGAGTTGTAAGAACTGCTCGTACTTTCCCCGCACATCCCCGCAGCAGGTATGGAGGCACGGGAGAGAGGTGTGACGTGCCGCGCATGCGCAGAACAGCTGTGCTGTTCTGCGCATGTGCGGCACGTCGGTCACACTTCATTTATATAGTAGGATAGATTTTAAAAATTTACTAAATATTTATGGTCTGAATATTGGCCCTTAAGTGTTTTTAGTGTTATTCTGGGCTAACTCCTATGGTCAGCAGTCACCCCAGATATTCAGTGCCGGGCGGTTTCTGTTGACTGGCATTGAATATCTGGTTTATTTTTAGACGGTTTACAGTTAACTGGCTAAGTCAATATTCAATGCTAGCCGGTTAACTTTAAACTGGCTAAAGATCTAGCTTACAATAGCTGGATATGAATTGAATACTTGTGGATATCTGGCTATATTGCGCGATATAGCTAGTTATCTTCTGGCTACAACTGGTTTTCCCCCACTGAATATTGGCAGATAGCCGGTTAAGCGCTGTTTCATCAGTCAGCAGCCATTCTATCCAGTTAAATAGCACCGAATATCGGGGGGATTGTATTTTTTAATCCACAGAGCACCAGGGACCTCCACATAAAGGGACCCTTTCACTAAGACATGCTATAAAGTGGCTGGCACTGTTGTTAGCACATGGGTTTCTCACGTGCTGCAGCCAATTTTAGCGTGGCTGTAAAATGGCCACATTTCCATTTTGTTTTGTAACGGCCACCGGCTAATTTTTCAATTAGCGCATCTCTATTATCACATGAGACCTTACCACCATCTATTCTGTAGGCACTAAGGGCTCCTGCATTAACCCCGCACTAATTAGGCAGCATGCGGCAATGTGCCCACATTACCTGATTAGCGCAGGCCACGCCTACTCTCTGTTCGTTAACCTGTCTCCTGCGCTAAAAAATAAAACCGATTTTTTTTTTTTTTTAGCACGGGATTAGCACTGGCTATCCGTGAATATTCAGCAGTGGATAACTGGTTATCTCCGTTGAATATTCTTGGTTAGCATATAACCGGGAGCCGGCTATCTTGGGGGCATTCTGGGGGTGTTGCGGGGGTAGGTCAACTTAGCACAGCTATTTACGTGGTCCTGTTTATGCGCTAATCTTGCCTGGTTAATGCTGAATGTCGGGTTCTATCTTTATGCAGTAGCCTATGGCCAGTTAACGCTAAATATTGGCTTAACCGGTTATCAGCTGGTGGTCACAAATGAAACAGCCTGGAATTGAATATCCAGGTTCAGCACCGGTGTTGGGTTTTAACTGTGCTGCCTGCTGACAGCTGAAAATAGGGGACTGATAATAGTATAATTCTGACTAAGATGCAAAATTTGTTTGATTACTTTGTCACCTTATTGTTTCT
This sequence comes from Microcaecilia unicolor, assembly GCF_901765095.1. Lineage (NCBI taxonomy): Eukaryota > Metazoa > Chordata > Amphibia > Gymnophiona > Siphonopidae > Microcaecilia > Microcaecilia unicolor. The sequence goes on along the minus strand of NC_044039.1, from coordinate 180,729,776 downwards.
GTATCCTCAGGGACAAAGTCCTAATGCAGCCTAATAACTTCCCCTCTGTTTGTTTGCTCCTTAATGTGACTTATAGGGCCCTAATGCAGCTTGACTGTTTTTACCTGGTGATATTTAGGTTGCTGCGGGTTACATAGTAATGAGATGCTAAATATGCAAATGTGTATAAAGCAGTACTATGGAACAACCATAATGCAACTTGCGATCATACACTGGGTGCACACTGCAAGTCACATTATGGTCCTAAAATAACAGCAAAATAATCTCACAAAAAGCTTGGGTTATTTTACCATGCTGAGAGCATTGGGCCTCAAAGTCACGACTCTGTGCTCCCAGACCAGGGGCGTATCTGCGTGGGGCCACAGGGGCCTGGGCCCCCGCAGATTTCGCCCTGGACCCCCCTACTGCCGTTAACCCTCCCCGCCTACCGCCAACCCTTTCCCCACCTACCACGGTCACCTACCCCCGAGGTCCGCTCCTGCCAGTTTTTTAAAATATTACTTCAGCTGGCGGGGGACCCCAACCCCTGCCAGCCCAGCCGAGGTCTTTAACTTCTTCATCCTCGTGCTGTTCCTGCAATGCATCCTTCCAGTTGGACGGAGTTTGACGTCGCAGCACGTTGTACGTGCAGGACGTCAACGTGCTGCGACGTCAAACTCCGTCCAACTGGAAGGATGCATTGCAGGTTTAACAGCACGAGGATGAAGAAGTTAAAGACCTCGGCTGGGCTGGCGGGGGTTGGGGTCCCCCGCCAGCTGAAGTAATATTTTAAAAAACCGGCAGGAGCGGACCTCGAGGGTAGGTGACTGCGGTAGGCGGGGAAAGGGTTGGCGGTAGGCGGGGGAGGGTTAACGGCGGTGGGGGGGGGGTTATAATGTGCCCCCTCACTCTAGCCCCTGCCCCCCCTAACGCCGAACCTCAGATACGCCCCTGTCCCAGACTTCATCTTACAGGGGTTGTGGGGCTGCTGTTAAGCCCCTTTGATCCAAGCCCCACAATCCCCCCTCAGGGCCCTTACCTGGTGATCTAGTGGGTGATGGGAAGAAGTGATCCCTCTTTGCTCCTGCCTGCCTGGTGCTGTCTCCAAAATACCACCCCTAGTGGTAGTCTCATGTTCCTAGGTGTCATATATGGAAATATGGCCCCTAGTACTAGTAGCATGAAACTACCGCTAGGGATAGCATTTTGGAGGTGGCTGCTGTCCATCACCCACAAGACCACCAAATAAGGGCCCCGAGGTCTTCGCTGAAGGGGGACTGTAGGGGAGCTTAAATCAGGGGGGTGATAGGGGGTTAACAACAGTCCTGTAGCACCTCAAAGCCATAGTCCAATGCTTCAGGGCACACTGAATAATGCTGCTCGCAAGGTTGCTCGCAAGCAGCGTTATTCTTTTAGCACAGGATTCAACAGCCTGTAGTACTGAGATACCGCAGGTTACTGAATCTCATGGTAAATCAAAGTGCAATAAAAGTTTGCCTTTTACCATAGCTGGATAATTTCCCCCCCTCAATACAACTGCCTTACAAATCTCAGGATGAGTAACAGTCAATTTGTAATGTCAATAGCTGAAAGATTGTTTGGCCAGTAGGAAGTCAAATTTCAAGATGCAGATGTGCATAATGGACAAAAATGAAAAGGTTTGACTCGGCAATTTAAACATCAGGTCAGATCCCTGTTAGTCATTAGAGAATCAGCAGCCTGGAAACCAGAGAGAGAGTGAGAAGCTGAATATCTTAAGAGCCAGACAGTTGAGGACACTGACGGGATCTTAGCAACTATTCATTACTTGAACAGAGGTGTCATCTCTAATGCAGCATAGCAGTTGAGTAAATACATCTTATTTTTGGTGGGCGTGCATGGTAGTCCCTTTGGCTTTCTGAAATGCCAAGTTAAATTCATATTTTTCAGTCTGTTTATTTCAAGAAAATAATGCTCTATTATATACATCTTTTTCATGAAAGAGAACAAAATTCTCGATAATTACATTGATGTTTTTTCCCCTCTTTCAGCTTGTGTGCCATTTTTCTAAACATGTGAAGAAAAGAGATTCTGCATCTCGATTAAAGATGGCCGTGCATTCACACAAGGAGTTCCCGCCTCAGTTACAACCAATCCAGTGCATTCAGCAGAGTAAAATAGAAATTAAGAGTCCCTTGTCAGGAATCGGCTCTCCTGTCCCATACATCAGTAATCAGTCAGCCCTCTCAGTGGAACACAGTCCGCTTTACATCCCTCAGACTTATATGGAAAGCAGACAGGACTATCCATCGATGGCATTCTGTAGTCCGACGCTGATCAACTATAATGGTCCTAGTAGTGCTACTGACTCGGAAAATGGAACAGTGAAACAAACATTGAGCCCTAATGTATTGTGGCCTGTTCCTGGCCACATGTCGCCTTTGACGTTACACTGCCAGCCGTCACTTCTCTACGCAGATCAGCCAAGGAGCCCATGGTTCGAAGCAAAATCAGAGGAGCATCTATTGCCAGGCAAGAGGTATTTATAGGTCCCAGTTTTATGCCAGCTGTTGCTTTGTTTCTTCATCCCACCTGATGGCAATATGCTTATTAAAGCTTAGGGAAGACAATTTGCAAACGATTTTATCTGGTTAACTAAGCCCTGACTTATTGTAGGTAAATGTGCGTAAGCTCTTTCATTGCATGAGTATTTTTACCTATCTGAAAAGAGAAGAGTCCTGGGGTGGGAGAAGAACAGAGCCAACTGGCAATGAATAGTGATTTCAAAATGAAAATATAGGTGCAAAATTCTTGGGCAGATCCTTCATTTAGAAACTATGTCTGTACTCCAGGCTTGCAAGCACATTTTCAAAGTCCTGTCTGGGACTCCAAACTCGCCCATAGGGGATAATTCTTAAAAGGTTGCCTAAAGCTATGCGCCGGGATGATCAATGCTAAATAAGGTTGCCAACTGGATCCAGATTCACCTGACAGAGTTGGTCCAGCCCTGGGCTTGCACCAATATATGTAGGGACTTGTAGCCTTGCTTTTCTTAAGAGAATCTGATGGTGAAATAAGAACCACAAGTCCCTGCATGCAACGGGGTAAGCCCAGGACTGGATCAGTCCGGCTGGGTGAATCTGGATTTAGTTGGCAACCCTAGCACTAAGCATGAATTCTATATCACCAGTTACACGGTAAAATTATGTATCATACCTGATAATTTTCTTTCCATTAATCATAGCTGATCAATCCATAGACTGGTGGGTTGTGTCCATCTACCAGCAGGTGGAGATAGAGAGCAATCCTTTTGCCTCCCTATATGTGGTCATGTGCTGCCGGAAACTCCTCAGTATGTCGATATCAAAGCTCCATCCGCAGGACTCAGCACTTAGAGAATTACACCCACAAAGGGACACTCTGCCCAGCTCACCACCGCCGAAACGGGGGAGGGGAATTAACCCAGCTCATCCCCACACAAGTGGGGGAGGGGAATCCGTCCAGCTCATCCCCGCGGAGCGGGGGAGGGACACCACACCCGCCGATGCGGGGGGATCTGGCTTATCCTGCAACCGCAACCGCGGGAGGAGCTGACTGACCCTAACACCGCCGAAGCGGGAGGGGTACAAAGCTGCCCTACAGCCGCACGAAGCGGGAGGGAGTGCCGGCAGAATTTAAATCTCAATCCAGCCCCGTAAAACGGAGGGGAGAGGAATGCAGCAGCTCACTGTAACACAAACTCGTCTCAACTCTTGAAGAATCCAAGTGAAAAAATAACTTGAACACGAAGTCTTCCTGAACAGGAACTGAAGACTAAACTTGAATCTGAAATGCAACCAGAATATAAACAGTACAGATATCTGGGAGGGACTATGGATTGATCAGCTATGATTAATGGAAAGAAAATTATCAGGTATGATACATAATTTTACCTTCCATATCATCAAGCTGATCAATCCATAGACTGGTGGGATGTACCGAAGCAGTACTCACCCAGGGCGGGACATAGAAATCCCTGACCGCAACACTGAAGCTCCAAACCGGGCCTCCGCCCGAGCAGCCACAGTCAAGCGGTAATGCTTGGAGAATGTATGGGCCGAAGCCCAAGTTGCCGCCTTGCATATCTCTTCCAAGGAGACGGAACCGGCCTCTGCCATCGAGGCCGCCTGAGCTCTTGTGGAGTGAGCCTTCAGCTGGATAGGCGGCACCTTCCCCGCGGCCACATAAGCCGCTGCAATGGCTTCCTTGACCCATCTTGCCACTGTAGGCTTAGCAGCCTGCAGACCCCTACGAGGACCTGCAAACAGGACAAACAGATGATCCGATTTCCGGAAATCATTGGTCACTTCCAAGTATCTGATGATGACTCGTCTCACATCCAGACATTTGAGAGCAGAGTATTCCTCTGGGTAGTCCTCCCTACGAAAGGAAGGGAGACAGAGCTGCTGATTCACATGGAAGCGAGAAACAATCTTGGGCAGGAAGGAAGGCACTGTGCGAATAGTCACTCCTGCCTCAGTGAACTGCAGAAAAGGCTCTCGACATGAGAGCGCCTGGAGCTCGGAAACTCTTCTGGCTGAAGTGATAGCCACCAAAAAGACTGCTTTCAACGTCAGGTCTTTCAGAGATGCCCTCGACAAGGGTTCAAAAGGCGGCTTCTGCAATGCTCTTAGCACCAGATTGAGATTCCATGCAGGCACCACAGAGTGCAGAGGAGGGCGCAGGTGATTAACTCCCTTGAGAAAGCGCACCACATCTGGCTGTGAAGCCAGGGAAACACCCTTCAGGCGGCCCCTGAAGCAAGTCAGAGCCGCTACCTGGACTTTAAGGGAACTGAGCGACAGGCCTTTCTCCAGACCTTCTTGCAGGAACGCCAACACTGAAGAAATTGGAGCAGTGAAGGGAGAAAGTGAGCCTGCTTCACACCGCGCTGCAAAGGTACGCCAAACCCTGGCGTAAGCAGTAGAAGTAGAGCGCTTCCTCGCTCTCAGCATAGTGGCGATGACCTTGTCTGAGAAGCCCTTCTTTCTCAGACGCTGCCGCTCAATAGCCAGGCCGTAAGACCAAAGGGGGAGGGATCCTCCATCACCACGGGACCCTGATGTAACAGGCCCTGCTCCACAGGCAGTCGCAGAGGATCGTCGACTGAGAGCCTGATCAAGTCCGCATACCAGGGACGTCTGGGCCAGTCCGGACCCACCAGGATTATCCGGCCCGGATGCTTTGCCACCCGGTCTAGCACCCTGCCCAACATGGGCCAGGGCGGGAACACATAGAGAAGCTCTTGTGTCGGCCACTGTTGGAGAAGAGCATCTACTCCCAGGGATCGAGGGTCCCGTCCTCTGCTGAAAAAGCGCGGCACTTGGCAATTGGCCGATGACGCCATCAGATCTAGGCTCGGCTGGCCCCAGCGCTTCGTGATGTCCAAGAACGCCTGAGCAGATAGCTGCCACTCTCTGGGCTCCAAGGTATGGCGACTGAGAAAGTCCGCCTTGACATTCATGACTCCGGCAATGTGGGCCGCTGACAGCTGTTCCAGGTTCGCTTCCGCCCACTGGCATAGATTCATGGCCTCCTTGGCTAGAGGGGCGCTCTTGGTACCTCCCTGGCGGTTGACATAGGCCACAGCAGTGGCATTGTCCGACAGGACCCGTACTGGCTTCAACGCCAGTACCGGGATGAACTCCAAAAGCGCCAACCGAATGGTTCTGAGTTCCAGGAGGTTGATAGACCACTTTGCCTCTGCAGGAGACCAGAGCCCCTGCGCTGTCCTTCCCAAGCAGTGGGCTCCCCAGCCCGTCAAAGAGGCGTCCGTCGTGACGACAATCCACTCTGGGGTCACCAGAGGCATTCCTGCAGACAACTTGTCTGTCTGCAGCCACCAGCTCAGCGCCTTTCGCACTGCTGGGTCCAAGGGAAGGCGCACAGCATAATCCTCCAACATCGGAGTCCAGCGCTGCAACAGAGAGTGTTGTAGTGGTCTCATATGAGCCCTGGCCCAGTGCACTACTTCCATCGTGGCCGTCATAGAGCCCAACAGCTGCACATAGTCCCAAGCCCGAAGAGGAGAGGCTACTCGGAACTGGTCCACCTGAGCCTGAAGTTTGACAATCCGATTGTCTGGCAGGAACACTCTGCCCACTTGGGTGTCGAATCGAACTCCCAGATACTCCAGGGACTGAGTCGGGCGCAGCTGGCTCTTCTTCCAGTTGATGATCCACCCCAGGGAGCTCAAAAGAGCAACCACCCGGTTCACAGCTTTGCCGCACTCTGCATAAGAGGGGGCTCGGATCAACCAGTCGTCCAGATAAGGATGGACTTGTACTCCTTCCTTTCGCAGGAAGGCCGCGATGACCACCATTACTTTGGAAAAGGTCCGCGGAGCAGTAGCCAACCCGAAAGGGAGGGCTCTGAACTGGAAGTGTCGTCCCAGGACTGCAAAACGCAGGAAGCGTTGATGAGGAGGCCAGATGGGAATATGCAGGTACGCTTCCTTGATGTCCAAGGAAGCCAAGAACTCTCCTGCCTTCACTGCCGCTATAACAGAGCGGAGAGTCTCCATGCGAAAGTGCCGCACTTTCAAGGCCCGATTGACCCCTTTGAGGTCGAGGATAGGCCGGACAGAACCTCCTTTCTTTGGTACCACAAAGTAAATGGAGTAACGTCCCTTGCCAATCTGATTTTCTGGCACCGGAACGACCACACCCAGGCGGATCAGGTTGTCCAAGGTCTGCTGCACTGCCACAGCTTTGACCGGAGACTTGCAGGGAGAGAGTACAAACCCGTCTCTTAAGGGTCGGCAGAACTCTAGCTTGTAGCCGTCTCTGATGACTTCCAGCACCCAAGCGTCTGAAGTTATTGTGGTCCACTCGCCCAGAAATGAGGACAGCCGTCCTCCAATCTGCACTGGGGCGTGGACCAAGGCCCCGTCATTGGGTACGAGACCCTGGGGGAGGACCGGAGGGAGCACCTCCGGGACGGCGGTCTCTGCGAAAGGAATGCTGCTTGGGGGAGAAAGTCCTCTTGAAGGAAGAGGGGGCAGAGGAGCCCGACCTGCCCGGGCGGTACCGACGGGCTTCCTGAAACCGTCCTCTGGAGGTACCGGAACGAGTACGAGCCCGTGCCCTGACCTCTGGTAACTTCTTGCCCTTAGACGTGCCGAGATCGGTCACGATTTTGTCCAGCTCGACCCCAAAGAGCAGCTTGCCTTTAAAAGGCAATCTAGCCAGGCGGGATTTAGAGGCATGGTCAGCAGACCAATGTTTCAGCCAAAGCCACCGCCGCGCAGAGACTGTCTGAGCCATGCCTTTAGCTGAGGCTCTCAAGACATCATACAGCAAGTCTGCCAAATAGGCTAAGCCCGATTCCAGGGCCGGCCAATCAGCCCTCAAGGAATGATCCGAGGGGGAAGCCCGCTGCACCATAGTCAGGCACGCCCTGGCCACATAGGAACCGCAAATCGAGGCCTGCAAACTTAAAGCAGTCGCCTCAAAGGACGACCTTAAGGCCGCCTCCAATCTTCTGTCTTGGGCGTCCTTTAGGGCCGTGCCACCTTCCACCGGCAAAGCCGTTTTCTTAGTCACCGCAGTGATTAAAGAATCCACGGTAGGCCACAGATAGGCCTCACGTTCACTTTCAGGCAAAGGATAGAGGCGGGACATAGCCCTAGCCACTTTGAGGCTCGCTTCCGGGACATCCCATTGAGCCGAAATTAAGGTGTGCATGGCATCATGCACGTGGAAGGTTCTAGGCGGGCGTTTCGTCCCCAGCATAATGGCAGAGCCAACAGGGGCTGAGGGAGAGACGTCCTCCGGAGAGGAAATCTTCAAAATGCCCATGGCCTGCACTAACAGGTTGGGCAAATCCTCTGAGCTAAAAAGCCGCGCTGCAGAGGGGTCATCCGCTCCAACCGAGCGGGGATCCGTCTCCTCCAAGGAATCCGCAAAGGACTGTTGGGAGAACTCAGATACGCTGCCCTCATCTACATCGGAGGAGACAAAGTCCTCCAAGGCCTGGGAATCAACCCGAGGGCGTTTACCTCCGGGGACCTCAACCTCTTTACCAAACGAGGGAGCAGGGGCAGCGTTTTGCATAAGGAAGGCCTGATGCAACAGCAAAACAAACTCAGGGGAGAAACCGCCCAGACTGTGCACTTCCGCAGCCTGGGCTACAGCCCTAGACGCACCCTCAACCGGCGCTCACAAGAGCGGGGGAGAGACATGCTGCGCATCCAAAATGGCGTCCGGTGCGACACTCCGCGAAGGAGCCGTGCGGGAAAAACGGCGCTTAACTTTAGCCGCTTTGGTGCCGTCGCCCAAATTAAGGGCGTCCATGGCATTAATGTCTCCCTCAAGGGCGGCCCACGAAGAAGCCGTCCGAGCCGCCTGGCCGGCCAAGATGGCGGAGGCGAGCAGCGGGGGATGGGCGTTTATGGCGGGAAAAACCGCCACGCCGGAGGAAGGACCGGGACACTCATCGGTCACGAAACTGTCATCCAACAAGGGCGAATCAGACTTTAAGACCCCCGCATCCCCTCTAGAAGCGCCTAAGCGATCCGGGGAGCGACTCTTTGCACCCTCGCCCTCCGACGCCATAGGCCACGTGGAGATCGATCGGGGAACCCCCTGCCCGCTATAAAAAGGTAAAAATTACCTGCTTCTCGCTCCGAGCTGTAACGACCTGGTGTCCCAGTGAGTAGCTGCAATAAACGTTTAAATAAACGTCGAAATAAACGCCTTTAAGGACGTCCAAAATTGTTTTTTTTTTTTTAACGGAGCCAGCGGGAGGGGGGAGAAAAGGAGGGACCTGGCGCCACCAGGTTTGCACTTGCTCAAGAAGAGCCCTCAACCCCAGGTACTCAACAAAACCTAAAAATTAGGCTTGGAGACCTAGCCAGAGCTGCTGCTGTGTGTGACCACCACCTGCTGAGATAGAGAACATACTGGGGAGTTTCCGGCAGCACATGACCACATATAGGGAGGCAAAAGGATTGCTCTCTATCTCCACCTGCTGGTAGATGGACACAACCCACCAGTCTATGGATTGATCAGCTTGATGATATGGAAGCATGGTTGCCATTATAGGATACTAGCGTAAGTCTTCAGTGGCGCAGGCACTTCTGCCAGCTCAATGGCTAGTGTAAATGCTCGCAGCTAGCTGTTGCTAGTTAGGTGTGTAACTGCCAGTATTCTAGACCCCATGTGCATAAGTGCTAGGCTCGCCCCTGACTTGCTCATGCCCCTCCCAGGTCCTTGCCCTCTTGCAGTTACACGCTATGGATTTTGAGTGCACAACTAGAATATGTGTAAATGCAAATTAGTGCCAATTAACACCAAATAAAGCCAAGTATTGCTTGTTTATGCCAGCTAGCAGCTAATTATTAATTTAAATTATGCAGGTAACTGACACCATTCTATAACTTGCACATGCAAAGTTGTGTGCACAAGTTTATAGAATTAGGGGATATGGCGCTAATTCTGTAACAGTGCACCTATGGCACCTATTCTATAAAGAAAAGCAGGTACTTACTTTCAGTGGTGTACCAAGGGGGGGCAGTGGGGGCGGTCCGCCCCGGGTGCACGCCGCTGGGGGGGGGGGGTGCCGCGCGCCTGTCGGCTCTTCGTTTTCATGCTCCCTTTGTCCCGGAACAGGTTACTTCCTGTTCCGGGGCAGAGGGAGCATGAAAATGATGAGTCGGCAGGCGCGCGGCACCCTCCCCCCCCCCCAGCAGCGTGTACCCGGGGGGGGTTCTTTTGCCGGGGGGGGGGGCGTCGCGCTGTTCCGGGGGGGGGCGCTGCACCCGGGGGGCGGAGCGCATTGGCGATCCGCCCCGGGTGTCAGCCCCCCTAGGAACGCCACTGCTTACTTTCCTTATAGAATACTAGATGTGCATATACACTTAAGCAGGGGCACTTTTATACCAGCCATAGATCTGCTGTAATGGAGTGTATATTATAACTTATCCATGAATCACCAACATTTAGGTAGAGTCTGGCCCCTCTGTAAGATACACGCCATGTAAGATATACCTGCATTTACAGAACAGCACATAGGTGTGTATCCAGCATGTACACGCAATTGTGCGCGTATACTGCCAAATTCTATATATGGCGCCTTAAATAGTGCGCACTAATTTGGCTGCATGACCAAGTTGAGCTCAACTTAATTGATTAACAAGCCAGTCAGTGCCAATAATTGGTACTTAACCAATTAGCAGCACTAATTTGCTTTAAATAGAATTTACATGCACAACTTTCTAGGTGTGTTCTATAAAGCAGTGTGGGTAAATTCTAATGTGCACAGTCGAAAAGGGGGCATGGCCCTGGGTATGGAATAGGCGGGTGTTGGGCGTCTCAAAAACTATGTGCCCTATTATAGAATACACCCGATCTGCACCTAACTTAGGTGCAAGTATTTAGGCTTGGTTTTAGGTGGCCTAAATAGGTGCATCTAAATTTTAGTTGCAAGAAGAGAACTTGAGAGTATTCTATAAACTACGCCTAACTTTAGGCATAGTTTATAGAATCACTCTAACAGCATGGTTTTACGGCACAAGTTTTTAAGGCGCCAACTTTATAGAATTTCCCCCATAGTGTCTATTTTATAGAATTGACCTCATAGGGAGTTTACACGTGCAAATGTTTAGAATACTAGAATATAAGCACATAACATTTACACTTGAGTTATGCATGTAAACATTTAGTTTCTAGCTGGTTGATATTCAAAACCATTTAACCAGCCAGGAATGGCACCTGGCCAGTTAAATGATAACTTAACTGACTATCCACCGATATTCAATTGGACACAGCTGGCTGTCTCCCACTGAATGTCCCCAGTTAGTGCTTAGGGATAGCTGGTTATATAGTGCAATATAGCCAGCTATCCACTGATTTTCAGTGCCAAATCTAACCACACCAATAGCAGGTCTATCTTTGGCCGCTATGATTTTAGCCGGCCAGCGCTGAATCTCGACTTGGCCGGCTATGTTCTTAGTGGCCAGAAATAAACCTGATATTCAATGACAGCCACTGGAAATGGCCCGCCATTGAAAATCCGGCATCACCCGGCACATGCCATCTAAGCAGTTTATAATAAAATAATTAAAGGGGCAGAAAAGAACTACAATATTTTAAAAGGACAGATTTTGGGTCCTGTGTACTTGTGGGAGCCCTCCCTGAAGCAGCCAGCAGCGAGCATTGAAGTGAGCAGATGATCATTCAGGGAAGCATTTAAAAAAAAAGTAGTGAGTTTTAAAATCAGTTTTAAATCGAGAGAGGGACAACTCTTTACAAAGGTCCAGAGGAAGATTATTCCACAGGGAGGGTGGCCCAACTGAAAAATATGCTCGAAACAGATTTGACGAAATGATGGAACAACCAACAGAGCCTATTGCGAAGACCGAAGGGAGCACAATGGGGTGCAAGGCACAAGAAACTGAAGAAGAAATAATGGAGTTTCTGAAGAATGGATTTTATGAACTAACATTAATATTTAAAATGGAATCCTTGCTGATATAGGCAACCAATGTTACCTGAAAAAGGGGGTAACATGATATCGACAAGTAGCACCAAGAATCAGTTTAGAATACTAGTACAAATTAAGGACTAAGTGCTATTCTGTAAAGAAGTATGTATCGTGCAATCGCATAACATTTGCACACTTTACACACAAAATTTATTGTATTCTATAAGATATGTGTGTATCTGGTATTTCGGCATCTATAGTTACACCAGCTCTGTGCCTGGCTAAGTGCACCTCCCTAACGTCTAGGCACCTCCATTCCTGTATGGAACAGAGTCCTACTAAGTGTCCTGAAACAGAATTGCCCTTAACGTATGTGGCCACACTGTCAATGTCATTACGTTTAGCCAGAACAAGGGACACCTCCTCAGTGGCGTACCTAGGGTAGTTGACACCCGGGGCCGGTCATTTTTTAACACCCCCCCCCCCCCAAATCCAGTACTAGGCATGCCGAGAATACAAAACACTCAGGACCTATAGAGCAATTCTACCATACCATAAGCAGTCATTTCTACGAGTCACACAAGGAAAAGGAAAGCATCTTAAGCACTACAGTGAGCACTAGAACATCAATTCACCTATTGTAAAACGAAACCAGACAGAATAGTACAGATCGTCGATCCTGCACAGTCAATGCCAACTGAAAGCCATGTCTTTTTCACAAACACAGATACACCCTAATCCACTATAGAATAAGTAATCATAAACTTTCTATTTAGAAAAAAATTAAACTGAACCCCCAATGCCAGACTCTGCATACAATGCAACACCACAGAAACAGAAACTGTCCCCTAGTACTGTGCAAAATATAAAGACAGCAGATGTAAATTTGAAAAAAACTAACAAGTACCAATCACCACTTTACAAATTAACAAATAGAAATAAAACAAATATAGAAAGTAAAATAATACCATTTTATTGGACTAATACATTTAGCCTTCAGAGGCCAAAACCTCCGTCCTCGGGTCAGTACAGTATAGTGCTGTTACAGTATCCTATCCTGACCTGAGGAAGGGGGTTTTGTTCTCCGAAAGTTAGTCAAAATGTATTAAAATTAGTCCAATAAAAAGATTACCTTATTTACATGTTCTATTATAAACATTTAACACATCTACAATACTTTATCCTAAAGCAAAAAAAATAAAAAAATATATTTTATTTACAGTTTGTTGTCTCTGGTTTCTGCTTTCCTCATCTTCTTTTTACCGTCTTCCTTCCATCCAGCATCTGTCTTCACTCTCTCTCTCTCTCTCTGCCATCCAGTGTCTGCCCTCTCTGCCGTCCCTTCCATCCACTGCCTGCCCTTTCTCTCTGCCCCTTCAATCCACCATTTGCCCTCCCTCTCCCATCCATCCAGGGTCTGCCCTCCCTCTCGCTCCCCCTTCCATCTAGGATCTGTCCCCTCTCTCTCTCTGCCCCTTTTTTCAGCCCCCAGTTCCAGCCCCCTTCTCCCCTCTGAACACCCCTACCCCAGTCCCCTTCTCCCCTCCCCTTCTCCTGTCTGAGACCCCCACCCAGTCCCCTTCTCTCCTCTGAACATCCCCACCCCAGTCCCCTTCTCCCCTCCCCTGTCTGAGATCCCCACCCCAGTCCCCTTCTCCCCTCTGAACACCCCCACCCCAGTCCCCTTCTCTCCTCTGATTTTTTTCACGAACAAGTCCCAAAAAAGTGCCCTAAATGACCACATGACCCCGAAGGGAATCGGGGATGATCACCCCTGACTCCCCCAGTGGTCACTAACCCCCTCCCAGCATAAAAAAAACAACTTTAACAACTTTTTTTTCCAGCCTGTATGCCAGCCTCAAATGCCATACCCCAGCTCCATGACAGCAGTATGCAGGTCCCTGGAGCAGTTGTTAGTGGGTGCAGTGGACTTCACCAAGTAGGACCCAGGCCCATCCCCCACCTACCTGTTACACTTGTGGTGGTAAATGGGAGCCCTCCAAACCACCCCCAAAACCCACTGTTCCACATCTAGGTGCCCCCCTTCAGCCATAAGTGCTATGGTAATGGTGTAGAGTTGTGGGCAGTGGGTTTTGGGGGGGGGGGGGATTTGAGGGGCTCAACACCCAAGGGATGAGAGCTATGGACTTGGGAAGTATTTAATTTTTTTTCTAATTGTTACAAGTGCCCCCTAGGGTGCCCGGTTGGTGTCCTGGCATGTGAGGGGGACCAGTGCACTACGAATCCTGGCCCCTCCCACGACCCAATGCCTTGAATTTGTTCGTTTTTGAGCTGGGCGCCTTCGGTTTCCATTATCGCTGAAAAACAAAACCGCCTAGCTCAAATCTGCACAAATCCAATGCATTTGCCGGGCACAAACCATATTATCGAAAAAAAAGATGGGCACCCATTTTTTTCAAAAATACAGTTTGTCCCGCCCCTTCACGTACCTGTTCGCGGACATAGACGCCCATGGAGATGGGCGTTCGCGTTCGGTTATGCCCCTCTATATCTAACAGACTGCAGTTAAAAATAACTGGAATGGTTGCTAATATTGCTGCTGTTCCTGGGGCAAAATTCATCGGTGGTTCCTGAGATTTAATTGAGGAGAAAGTGTTTGTTCTGCCTTTAGCTCAGAGGTTGGCTTCTCAATTGCTGATCAAAACCTTTTGGTAGAAGTGGATGGTAGAAGTATACAGCCAAAGTTATTGTATTCAGTGACACAAGACTGAGACATAATGGTAGCTCAATTTGAGGAAACATTTGGTGCTTCTTGTCTTGAAAATGTGGGGAAAAATGAAAGTGGTATTAGTTGGGTTTTAACAAAAATCTCAACAGGAATATTTATAGGGAAATACCTGATGTACATGAAAATAACTTGACTTGAGCTACGACTGAGAAAGGTATGAGCGAAATCCAAAATCCCTTCCCTTTCATGAAAAAAAAAAGACATAACTGCAATTGCTACCAAATAAATTGGCACTCTTTCTTACCTCATGGCTTCACTTTTTCAACAGAGAGCTATTGAAAAGAAAATCTAATGGCAGTGATTATTCAAGTCACAGTGTCAACAATCCTAGCTCAAAAAGAGACACCCATTTCTGTGCTGTATGCAGTGATTACGCATCGGGCTATCACTATGGAGTCTGGTCCTGCGAAGGCTGCAAGGCGTTCTTTAAAAGAAGCATTCAAGGTAGATAAATTAGGTTTTTTTGTCAGTATGAGGATGCAAAGTCATGAATGGTGTTGTTTAAATCATGTAACTGCTTTGTCTTGCATTTAGACCAGTGTGTGCACCCATAGGAGCTGACTCTGTGGGTGCCCATAGGAGCCGACTCTGTGGGTGCTTGAGCACCCCCAATATTGAGAAAATTCCTTGTATGTATCCAGGGAGGGGTTATTTCCATTGGGTTTAGCACCCCCAATAATTTTAAAAAGTTGGCTCCTATGAGTGCACCCATGGAAATGGCTGTTCTTAATGAGAAAGTGAACAGAAAACCCCATAGACACACTAACAAATCCAGAGGTCAGGGCAAATGATTATAAGTAGAATTTTTTAAAATGGGATTATATAGGAAAGTTTAAATCTGAAAAAGAAGATGAAAAGTTGGAGCTATTTTTATGATTTTAAGTGGGTCTCATCCTCAAGGTTGATGGGATTAATTTGTCACATAATTGAGACATATTAGCTCTGTAGTTGGGAAAGTTGTATCCCTGAGTACGTAGGGAGTGATCTTTTCAAGCATTCTGTAAAGAAACAGCATGGCAGATGCACATCTGCTTGCACAATGGGACTTATATCAATACAAGGTAATTGTCACGAAACACCTAGCCACCCGCCTGGGGTTACCCCGTGGCCACTTAGAGGGTCTATCCCCAGCACAGCTCAGGTCTGCCTGCACCTGCTGCTTGTGCTCTACAATAGCACCCTCCTCCCACCGACTGTGTCACAACCGCCTCTGGGCGAGTCTCCTACTCTCCAGTTATCCCCAGTGATTTCTAGGTTACTGGATCCACACTTCCAGTGGTCTTACAGTTCCCAGAAAGCACTCACAGACCCAACACACAAACCACCAAGATTCTTTATCAGTCCAGACAGACAAAGTCAACAAACTAAACAGGTTTATTGTCACACTGGAACAATGAAAAAAATGTGCAATCAACAAACAACAACAACAACCGGTAACTGAATTATGGATCAATTATAACACTAACTAAACATCTATGTACTGTCTAAACAGTATCTGGGAAGGTGAGGACATATAATTCACCGAGCCTCAGCAAAGAGATCTGTCTCTCTTTCCTCCTGGGCTAAGATTGAAGCAACAGCCAGCAACAACTGCTGGGTAATTTCAAACTCCAGACCAATCAGAGCCCAGTCAACAAGATTTGAAAGTATACTGCTCACATTACTGTAGATTCACTTCTTCACTAAGTGAAACTAAAAGAGGGCACGCACTTTTCTGTTACAGCTTTAAAATAAACATGCACCACCTGCTGGCCAAACTAGAGAAATGCATTTCAGAATTAAGGCAATTTTACAGTTTTAAAACACACTGTGCCCCTTTTACTAAAACGCGGTAAGCCCAACGCGGGCTTACTGCTCATTAAACAGGAATTTCCGCCGAACTACAGCAGCAGCCCAGCGGTACTTGTCACCCCTAGCACGCCGTCATATCTGGTGCTACAAAAATATATTTATTTTTGTAGCGCCGGAGTGTACCTGGCAGTAATCGGGCAGTGCCGCGTGCTGCCCGGATACTGCCGGGTTAGCGCAGGAGCTCCTACTTCTACCTCAGTGTGCCACCTCAAGTGTTTTACTTGCTGCATGGCCATTTCCTGCAGGATATAGAGACTTCCCTTCAGTGCCGTAGCGAGGGCTAATGGCACCCGGGGCGGGTCGCCGCTGCGCACCCCCCCTGGGTGCAGCACGGCGTGACCCCTCCCTCTGCGGTGCACCCCCCCCCTGGACTGCATTCTTACCTGCGGGAGGGCCAATCCGCCCCGAGTGCATGTCACTCGGAGCTGTGTCGGCCCCGCTGGTTCCCTGCTCTCTCTGCCCCGGAACAGGAAGTAACCTGTTCCGGGGCAGAGAGAGCAGGGAACCAGCGGGGCCAGCACCCCCCGAGCGCGTGCACCCAGGGCGGACCGCCCCTCCCGCCCCCCCCTTCCTACGCCACTGCTTCCCTTTTACCCTCTGCAGTAAAAGGGGCCCACTGTTTCTTCACAGTAATGATACATTTTGTCTTGAACCACTAGTGCACATTGCTTGCTTCAAGTTGTGTTGATTGCTGAAGTATTACAGAGTTAACGTTCCCTTGAAGGAGAAGTAGCCTAATAGTGCAGTAGGTAGAAAACTTGTGGACAGAGAAAGTACCTGCATAAAAAATCAAATCAATTCTTGTATACCGCTAATATCCCCTTTACAGGGTTCAGTGTGGTTTACATTCTAGGTGAGACAGAAGCTGATCGTTAGTGTGAGGTATGAGAACAATTAGAGACCAAAAACATTATAGGAAAGGATAATGGATGATACTAGGAGGTAGAAGTCAATGGATTGTTCTATAGCAGTCTTTGGGAAGAGAAAGGTTTTTAGTCTCTTCCTGAAGCTAAGGTAACTGGTTTCTGTTCTGATGGCAATAGGTAGAGAGTAGAGCTGAAAATCTTCTGATTTCAAATTATTTTTTTGAAATGGTGACGCTAGCATAAGTTGTTCTTTCATAAGAAATATAAACCACTTTGGTTGTACCACAGAAATGTCAAATCCATGACCCCTTCCCTAGGGCTCAATTCACCAAGGCCCTTTTTTCCACTATTGGGAAAAGACATTGATAAATCAAGGTAGTTAGCCGAATAGCAACTGAATAGGAGGAGCAGTGAAACTTAATAATTAATTTCACTTATATG
Organism: Microcaecilia unicolor; assembly: GCF_901765095.1. Taxonomy (NCBI): domain Eukaryota; kingdom Metazoa; phylum Chordata; class Amphibia; order Gymnophiona; family Siphonopidae; genus Microcaecilia; species Microcaecilia unicolor. The sequence continues at coordinate 180,712,448 of NC_044039.1, read as the reverse complement.
TTTGCTTTTGTGTTATACAAAAACAAAAAACTGGCGTGCATTTTTATTTATTTTTGTCAGATTTTGCTGTTTAAAATTACAATAGTCTAAAACGTTATTTTTTCTCTTTTACATATATTGTCTTTTGTTTTGCTAAACTAAATAGCGAAAGTGGGCCTCTCAATTCAATGGAGTTGAAAAACAAGTGAAGGGCAACTCTATAAGCTGGAACCTAATGTTAGACACCAAATTCACCTGTAGGTTATAGAATACTAACACTGACATGATCATTGGTCCAATAATTGATATTTATGTGCATATGTGTGCGGCTGTATTCTATAAAGTACTCGCCAAAATAGCTTGGTGCAGTGGTTCCCAAACCTAGTCCTGGAGGTACCCCAGTCAGCCAGGTTTTCAGGATATCCATAGTGAATATTCATAATCAAATACCTAATCATTGAATTTTCCTTACAATGTTATTAATGATATTCAAAAAATCTATTAATTAAAACATGACTGAACCTCAGACTAATCGACAAGGTTAGCTTAGCTATAATCCCCAACTTGAATGTTGCTTAAATGAGTTGCTAATACTCTCACCAGTTCTTTTCATCAACGATTAGTTATTTAGTTATTGAGATGTTCAATCATTGTATACGTTAGATAGTCTGGTTTGTTTAGAGAAGAAGTTCATTTACTTTTTCCTCATTCTGTGTCCAAAGACTTTCAGATCTGATTTGAGAACTAATCTCAGCTGCTCTAGTCTAGACACATGTCTGTGTTCCTACTAAAAAATAATCACACAGAAGGATGTGAGTAGGTGAATATCTCCACTTCTAAGACCTGACACTGAGACCTTGCAGTACAGGAGGTATATCAGCCAGTCCAGAGATAAGAATGACAGACTGCTCTTTATTTCTAAATAGCTTTCTAGTACTACTACTACTTATCATTTCTATAGCACTACTAGACATACGCAGGGCTGTGCACTTGAACATGAAGAAACAGCCCCTGCTCGACAGAGCTTACAATCTAATTAGGACAGACAAACAGGACACACAAGAGATAAGGAAATATTAAAGTGAGGATGATAAAATAAGGGTTCTGAACAAGGGAATTAAGGGTTAGGAGTTAAAAGCAGCATAAAAAAGGTGGGCTTTTAGCTTAGATTTGAAGACGGCCAGAGATGGAGCTTGACGTACTGGCTCAGGAAGTCTATTCCAGGCATATGGTGCAGCAAGATAAAAGGAACAGAGTCTGGAGTTAGCAGTGGAGGAGAAGGGTGCAGATAAGAGAGATTTACCCAGTGAACAGAGTTCCCGGGGATGAATGTAGGGAGAGAGAGTGGAGAGGTACTGAGGAGCTGCAGAGTGAATGCACTTAAAAGTCAATAAGAGGAGTTTGAACTGTATGCGGAAACAGGGAGCCAGTGAAGTGACTTGAGGAGAGGGCTAATATGAGCATAATGACACTGGCAGAATATTAGTCATGCAGCAGAATTTTGCACAGATTGAAAAGAAGAGAGATGGCTAAGTGGGAGACCTGTAAGAAGCAAGTTGCAATAGTCTAAGCGAGAGGTGATAGAGTGTAGATGAGGGTTCTGAAAGGAAAGGGCGAATTTTGGTGATATTATAGAGAAAGAAACGGCAGGTTTTAGCAGTGTGTTGAATATGTGCAGAGAAGGAGAGGGAGGAGTCGAAGATGACCTCAAGGTTACGAGCTGATGAGTCAGGAAGGATAGCCCTTATGAGACTGGGCATCCAAATGGCAGATGACGTTTAATGTAAGCAAGTGCAAAGTGATATATGTGGCAAAGAGGAACCCGAACTATAGTTATGTAATGCAAGGTTCCACACTAGGAGTCACCGACCAGAAAAGGGATCTAGGTGTCATCGTTGATGATACGTTGAAACCCTCTGCTCAGTGTGCGACGGTGGCTAAGAAAGCAAACAGAATGTTAGGTATTATTAGGAAAGGAATGGAAAATAAAAATGAGGACGTTATAATGCCTTTGTATCTCTCCATGATGTGACCACACCTCGAATATTGTGTGCAATTCTGGTCACTGCATCTCATAAAAGATATAGTGGAATTAGAAAAGGTACAGAGAAGGGCGATGAAAATGATAAAGGGGATGGAATGACTTTCCTATGAGGAAAGGCTAAAGCGGCTAGAGCTCTTCAGCTTGTAGAAAAGACGGCTGAGGGGAGATATGACAGATGTCTATAAAATAATGAGTGGAATGAATCACTTGTTTACTCTTTCCAAAAATACTAGGACTAGAGGGCACACAATGAAACTACACAGTAGTAAATTTAAAACGAATCGGAGAAGATATTTCTTCACGCTGTGTGTAATTAAACTCTGCAATTCGTTGCCAGAGAATGTAGTAAAGGCAACTAGCTTAGCGGGGTTTAAAAAAAGGTTTGGATAGCTTCCTAAAAGAAAAGTCCATAAGCTATTATTAAAATGGACTTGGGGGAAAATCCACTGCAGCATAAAATGTATTGTACTGTTTTGGGATCTTGCCAGGTACTTGTGCCCTGGATTGGCCACTGTTGGAAACAGGATTCTGGGCTTGATGGACCTTCGGTCTGTCCCAGTATGGCAATACTTACGTTCTTATGTATTTACCTTTTTATTGTCCTGGTGGAATCTGGCTAAAATTGTATGCAGGTTTCCAAGGCAAGTGCCCACTTAGCCGGGTTAAATAAAGGCGTTCCTTTTTTCTTTTTTAATTCAATAATCCAAATTGAATGACAAGAAATAAAATTAAAACAAACAAGAAATGTGTATATATAAAGAAGAAATAACCAAATATTAGTTCACAATAGAAGGACCAAGAATACAGTAAAGCAATATAGGAAAAGAAAAAAAATTAATATCATAGTGGCAATGGAGTAAATATAGCAAGCTGATTAAGGATTAACTATGGGAACTGCCAAAACATTTAGGACTAGGTTCTATATAAGGCGCCAGAAAAATCCACGCAGTAAAATAATCGTCTAGGCGTATTCTCTAAAGCACTCCTATATTTTATAAACTAGGATTACATTTCCAAGCAGTATATAGAATATGCCGAGCGCTTCTCCACGCAACCAAATATGGTCACATCCATATAGGCCATGTTTTACTTGGTGTAAATCCTGATGCCTAAATTAGGCGTAGAGAGGGTGTATTCTATAATAATGCGCACAGATTTTAGAAACGTCCACGACCTGCCCATAACCACACTCAGTTTTCAACTATGTGACTTATATTTACGCGCACCACGTTACAGGATATTTTTAGGAAGTAATGCACACATTCTAATTAATGCCGATTAGTGCTGATAATTGCACGTTAACATCCAATTAACGTTTATTAACTAGTTAACCAATTAAATTACATGCATTGTTGTAGAATACACTTCAATTTCCTCACGGAGATTAAGACATATATAGAATTGGGGGTTAGCGAGCCTCCTGCAAAACAAAAAAAGTATCCTAAAGCTGTTTAGGGGCGAGGGAAAGAGAACATTATCCACCATATAGTACAAAACAAAAACAAGGAAATGTAAATAAAGGCATTCCCAGGGGAATTTTGACCACTTCACCAGCAGTACTTTCTGTGCTGCGGTCTAGTCAAATCCATCGCATTTCAGAACAACCCCTATAACAGTTTCTCCAGAAAATTACTCCACAATTGCATAGCTGGCTTTCTCTTAAAGGTCAGCTCCCACCACAGGCCTGGAATGGAATCCAGACAGCAAGATGCCAATGCATAAATCAAGCAAAAGTAAAAAGCTTGCAGAAATAAACCCCTGTCCACTTAAAGTGAGCAGAATTCTTCAATGGAGTTTAGTAAATTTAATATGAATCAGAGAAAATTTTTCTTCACTCATTTTGTAATTAAACTCCGCAATTCGTTGCCAGAGAATGTGGTAAAGGTGGTTAGCTTAGCGGGGTTTAAAAAAGGTCTGTATATCTTCCTAAAGGAAAAGTCCATAAACCATTATTATATTGACTTGGGGAAAATCCACTGCTTATTTCTAGGATAAGCAGCATAAAATGTATTGAACTTTTTCGGGAAAAGCAGGGCCATGTGCAAGAAACACCAACATTCAGTGGTAGGGCTGGCCCTGGCAGCTACACATGACATTGGAATATAACTCAATTTGGACCTTAATAATAAACAATTCGAGTATGCCCTGGAAAAAAATTCATTTTGTTTCTATTTCCATACCATTCTGAAAAGTATTTAATTTCAGGTATTCTCTTTATTTGTGTGCAGTATTTTTAAATAGCACACATTAATGAAATAGTGCTTGCTGTCTACGAATAGTGTGCACTATTGATGATGCAACAAAAAAATTAGATTTCAAGGTTTATAATTTTTTTTTTCATTTTTCAAACAACATGGAAATGAAATAGGAAATGCCAATTACATAGCCTAACAACAACTTCAAAAAAGAAGAAAAAAATTCAAGGGATTCTTCTATTAAGCTGCGCTAAAAAGTGGCCTACGTTATTTTTACCACACGGATTTCCCGCTTACTGAGGTCACGTGAAGGGGCATAATCGAACGGAAACGCCTATCTCCATGGGCGTTTATCTCCGAGAACGTGTCCGTGAAGGGGCGGGGCCGAACCGAATTTTTGAAAAAATGGACGTTTTTGAGCTGGGCGTTTGTTTTTTTTTAGCGATAATGGAAACTAAAAATGCCCAGCTCAAAAACGTCCTAATCCGAGCCATTTGGTCGTGGGAGGGGCCCGGATTCGTAGTACACTGGCCCCCCTGATATGCCAGGACACCAACTGGGCACCCTAGGTCAGTGCGGTGGACTTCAGAAAAAGCTCCCACATGCATAGCTCCCTTACCATGGGTGCTGAGCTCCCAACCCCCCTCCCCCAAAACCCACTACCCACAAATGTACAACACTACCATAGCTCTTAGGGGTGAAGGGGGCACCTACATGTGGGTATAGTGGGTTTTGGAGGCCTCCCATTTACCAGCACAAGTGTTACAGGTGGGGGGGAGATGGGCCTGGGGCCACCTGGCTGAAGTGCACTGCGGTACCCACTAAAAGTGCTCCAGGGACCTGCATGCACGCAGGCCTCTAGGACTTGTTACTGCTGTATAACATTGGCACACCAGTTTACACCTGAAGACTAATCTCTCCGAAAACGTCCTTTATTGGAATAAGCACGCTTACTCACAGTTAACTGCAGATCAGAGGTTGTGCCCCACCACTGGCAACGAGTCTCCCTGGTAGTGAGATTAGCAGGTCAGAGCTGGTAGAATGGTGTACAATGCTCTCTTTCTGCCACATTCAAGGTAAGAACTAAGTTCTCTAACGTGGCTAACACATGGAAGGGATCTAAAACTGGCTTACAAAAATGGCCACTACCTCATGGACTACCGGAAACACAACAGGGCACACTCTGACCCAGTAGGCAGGGGGAAAAGCACCATGGGAGAAGAGCCTAACAGAAGCTAATGAAATCACGGAGCCCAATACCCTACACCCACCACAATGCAATGCTGATGTGACCCTGTACTGCACCCGAGAGCCACATCTGACCCAGGGAAAGGCTGTGACAGGATCGAACATATTCAGCTGTCATTTGAGGCTGGCATAGAGGCTGGAAAAAAAGTTTTTAAAGTGGGTTTTTTTTTGGTGGGAGGGGGTTAGTGACCACTGGGGGAGTCCGGGGAGGTCATCCTCAATTCCCTCCAGTGGTCATCTGGGCAGTTGGGGCACTTTTTTGGGACTTGTTCGTGAAAAAAAAAGGGTCCAAAAAAAGTGACCCAAAATCGCGGTAAAAATGCCTTTTTTTCGATTATCAGCTAAAGACGCCCATCTCTCCTCGGCTGATAACCACGCCCCAGTCCCGCCTCCAGCACGCCTCCGACACGCCCCCGTCAACTTTATTCGTTTCCGCGATGCAGTGCAGTTGGAAACGCCCAAAATCGGCTTTCGAATATACCGATTTGGGCGCCTTTGCAAGAAAAACGCCCATCTCCCGATTTGGGTCGAAATATAGGCGTTTTCCTCTTTCGATTATAAGCTGGTTAGCGTGTGGCCATTAATGGAAAAAACCAAAATTGTAGCCATTTTACTGCCATGCTAAAATTTCCCAATTAGCGCATGACCATTAGCGTGGAATCCCTTACCACCACCTATTTGCTAGGCGGTAAGGGCTTCCGCTCTAAACCTGTGCTAATTGGCAGCGTGCAATGATTTGCTGATTAGCGCAGGGCATGCCTACTCTCTGCCCCCAGACACACCCCATGCAAAAAAATATTTGATATTTGTTAGTGTGGAATTGGTACGTGCTGATCCCAGAACTACCTTGGGAAACCTGAGCCTGTCCCGCGGTAGTGTTTACCGCCACTTAGTGAAACAGCTCCAAAGTAAAGTGTGAAAAGAGTTTGTGCCATTTTCTTAGAATAACCCAATGAAGATATTGTGGAAATGGCCTTTGATGCTGGGCTTTCTTCTGTAGTCACCTGACTGGTCATGAACCACAAAGCTTTTGGTTATTTCCTTGAAAAGTAGCTCATCTTTAGAGATATATTTTAATGCACTCGTAATGGACATCCCTCGGCCTTCAAAATCTAGTGAATGATAAGTGCAGTGACCTTTACTGCCGAAGACATTTCAAACACGTAAAGGATTATTCATGTTATTACAAAATGCTTTTAGTTTAAATAAAGAAGAAACTAACATTTTTTTTTCGTTTAAACTGACTGCTATGGCAAAACAATCAGGTTGTTGATGTAGAATACATAGCAATCAACACCTTTCAAAGGTCAATATAGATGAAATTATAGATTTTTGAATGACCAATGCTACTTGCAGTATTGTGGGATTGCAATGAACTTCTGAAGCAGCATTTGTAGACCTTCACTTAGAAGAAAATCAAATTTAACATAGTGATATTACAGCAAAAACATTGAAAGCAATGGTAGAAGTCTACTGGAACTTTGCTATCATTCCTCTTGAAACTTTTCAAAAATAGGTATAACTTTTTATTTATGTTTTGAAAACAGTGGCATGAAAAGCAATTTATAAGCTGATGACTCAATTTAGGAGCCAATAGTTCACCTAGGGACCCTGTTTACTAAGCTGTGCTATAGGCGTGCTAGCGTTTTTAGCATGCTTTAAAACTTAGTGTGCACTAAACGTTAGAGATACCCCTAGGAATATATGTGTGTCTCTAGTGTTTAGCATGCGCTAAAAATGCTACTGCACCTTAGTAAACAGGGCCCTAGTTTATAGAATAGCGCCTAGCACTTATGCACATAACTGACAATTATGTGCGTGATTGGCACCAGTATGTGTTAGTCCTATATAATAAAAAGCACCTGCAACATTCTGAAGCTGACTCCGTGGTACTGTGGCAGTGTAGGGTTCGTAAGTCTGTCATTCAGCGTTTCATTGGTTCTCACTGTCCCCACCCTCACGTCGAGGAAACGGAACGCTGCATAGTTGCCAAGCAAACAAACGCAACATCACAGGAACGAAGAACCAATCATACAGAATGGAACTTGGAGGAGGGAAGTGGAGTGGATTGAATCTCTAACAAACAATCATATACAGGGAGGTACGAACATCAGTGGAGGCGAGTGCACAGAACGGAAGGGAAGACAAACATTTAATCACTTTGTCACACACATCACACATCACACACACACACACACACACACACAATCACTCTGTGTATCTCTCTCTCTTACACTGTCTGTAAAACACACTGGCACTCTGTCTCTCACAAGGGCAACTGTATGTTGCATTCTCACGAGTAAGGAGCGCTTCTGATGTGATTGTTAAACTGATTGAAGGGCCTGAACAAGGAAAACGTTTACCACATTGTAACACAGTTTACACAAAAACTATTGTATATAAAGAAATCTTACACATATAAACAACAATTATATTCAGAATTGAACCGTGGAAATATTAATGGCAGGAACTCATTACATTGCTAGCGCCCGTTTCATTGCGTTAAGAAACAGGCCTTTTTTACTAGTATTCTATAAAGTGTATGCCTGACTCGCTTACAGGCTTATTTTCAAAAGAGAAGGGCGCCCATCTTTTGACACAAATCGGGAGATGGGCGTCCTTCTCTCAGGGTTGCCCAAATCGGCATAATCGAAAGCTCAAGAGAGAGCAGAAGCTCCTGAGAGGAACAGGTCTAGACCTTGGATAAAGGAAAAGCCATTTTAAATTAGTGGCTCACAGCCTAGAACCAGAAGGTCACCTTGAGGGCGAGGATGTGTATATATAGTTTGAGTGGTAAAGTCCTAAGACCAGTGGAGGAGTGCCTGGAGGAGAGGACCTGCAACTTGGAGTCACGCTACCACAGGGTACACATCAACTGCTTCAGAAAGTACCACCGTCAGGCCTGGGCACTTAATAAACACAGACACACAGGGGTTAAAGGTGAAAGAAAAGTATTTATTTACCAAGTGGTTTGGTATCTTTAATTAATTAATTTATTTGCTATATATCTGTGAAGACACGAACTGAGTTAATTTTGATTCACCTGGTAAATTGTATTTTTATGCATAGTCTACCAGAGTAGACATTAGACTCTTTGGAAGTGAGAGAAATTAGATTGGCACTAGGACCTACATTACATATGTATGAAAATAGGGCTTTGAAACACATTTCCCACCACCACCACTACCATTCAAGGAGGTAAAGAGATGCCCGCCCCCCTCCAATCTGTTGCCATTGGCACTGCACTATACACAGTTACCTGGAGAGCTGGCTACATATGCAAACAGGTAAAGGCAGGGGGCAGAAGGCGCCAAAGTGTGGCCCTTCCACCCATTAAATGAGTAGGAAGTGAAAAGAAAATTGGAACTGTGTTGATCAAACCTGGACAAATGAATAATTAAGAAGAGGTGAATTGAAACATAAGCATGAGAGATAATAGTTGTAGCAAATTATAGATGAGATGGTCTACAGCAAACATAGGAAAAAAAAACCTAGTGCAGCAGACATCTCTAGATTCTGTAAGAAGGAGCTGGAAATGATTACTCATCTCGTAGCTAGCTGCAAAGTTCTGATGGCAGAAAATTTCTATACAGAAAGGCACAGTAAGGTGGCACATCTCATCCCCCGGAAATGTTGCAACCTTTACAACATTGCTGTACTGGAAACGCACTGGGATCAATACCCTAAGAGAAATATGGAGCATGAAGGGGTTATGATCCCTTGAGACATCCCCATTCTGACCAATGAAAAGCTGGATACAAGGAAACCAGACATAATAGTGATGGAGAGAAATGCAAGAATTGCATTGATAAGAGAGTCAGCGCCAAGCGATTATTCTGCGAATCATGTGGAGCAGGGGCGTAGCCAGACCTGCTATTTTGGGTGGGCCCAGAGTTAACCTGGGTGGGCCTTTCCCACTTCCACTCTCGTAAAAGCATACATTCTTTTTTAACCTTTCCCTCCACCCCTCCATCCATCTCTTTCCCTCTCTTCTCTTCCATCTCCTGTGCCCCTACTCACGTCTTCATCTTTCTCCCTCTCCTCTGCCCCAGATCAGCATCTACTCCCCCACTTCACCTGCATCTGGCATCTGCCCATCTCTGTCTGAACCCCCTGGCCTACCTCAGGGCCTTCGCTGGCGGCAATTCCTATAGGCAACCTGCACTGGTCCTGCAGGCTTCCCTCTACCGCATCCCTGCCAGTGAAGAAATAGGAAGGCATCATCAAAGGTGGGTTACAATAGAGGAAAGCCTGCAAGGCTGCCGCATGTTGCCTATAGGAATTGCTACCAGCAATGGCTCTGAGGAAGACCGGGGAGTGGAGGGGAGGAGTTTCAGAGACAGACGGGCAGATGCTGGGCTGTGGGCAGGGAGAGGGAGAGAGGGCACCGCCATTAGACTGGATGGGCCTGAGGCAAGAATGGGTGGGCATGTGACCACCCAAGCCCATCTGTAGATATGCCACTGATGTGGAGAGCGAGAGAAGATCCTCAAGTACCAAGAAATGCAGTTAGAGACCAAGAAAATGTGGCAGAAAGATACAAAAATATTTCCCATCATTTTGGGTGCCACAGGCTTGATAAAAAGGAATTTCCAAGCATACCATGATAGTTTGCCTAGACATGTTATATCTTATGAACTTGAGAAGGAAGCTCTCTTTGGCATGCTGCAAGTGATATGGAGAGGGTTAGAAGTAAATTTGAGAGACTGAGATTATACTCCACGTTCCCAGGCTTAGGAGCGAGGTTCATTACTGTCATGGTATGTGCAAATCTAAGCCATTTGGAAACATTACCCCCAAATGCAAATATACATACCATAGCACTCTTAAACACACACACATACACACCTTATATATATATTGCAAGTCACCATGTACATCCCATGCAACAACCCCTCCCCCACCCACATAGCCTCTGTCACCCTACTATGACACATTTTACCATGTCTCTTTACACGAAGACCCCTAACAGAAGGACTTCTAGGGGACAGGTGATGCCAGATTGCAGAATAGCACTTTTAGGAATGGATGCATAGGTGCTGGGGGGTTGTTGTGGAGGTAGCTGGTGGGAAGCCATTATATGTTTTGAAAAGAAAGATGGGGCTTAGGTTCTGCATATCCCTTTTTTCACTTTTACAGACCACATGGTGTTCTGTACGGATGACATGTCCCACCCACACCATTATACCATCAGGGCTTTTTATCGCTTCCAACCCAATGGTATAAGAGGGCTTTTTGCATTTTCCCACTGGCTTCTTTAAAAGTGGGCAAAATTTGAGATTTGTTACCATCCTTTGCCGCAGCTGGGATCATATGATGTTCTTGGCTACAGCAATGAAAAAAGTATTACTGTTGGATTTAGTAAACTGTAATACTGAGGTACCATGGGTAGATAAATCACATGGTAAATTGTATATTGTTTTACTGTAGGTTAATAAATAAGCGATGTAGATTGTAAGCCCTCTGAAGACAGGAATATACCTACTGTACTTGAATGTAAGTTGTCTTGAATTACCAATAAAGGTGTGAGCTAAAAGCAAAAAAAAAAACCATATAAATAATAAAATATTTAGTGCCTTGTATCTGTGACAGAGCATTTCAGCACAGCGGAGTGTGGAGCTGACTTGCTTATGTTAATAAATAGAGATTTGTGAGTGTGTGCAGTTGTGTTTTTTTCTCTCAATTAACATTCTTAGCAGTAGTTCAGTTGTACTTTTTTACGTCTTGTTAAGGGAGCTTTACAGTGTTAGTGGAAGGACGTTGTTCTGAGAACATTCACTCTGGGTTCTCCCTACCAGTGAAGTAATGGTAAGATGAGGCCTTGAATTGTGAAAGTTTCCAAAGTACTGAGTGGCATAAAATAGTGGATGCGTCAGTTGTAATAGTTCACCAAAGGTCTCTAGACTCCATAGCTGATAGACCCTAAGGGGGTCCCTAAATAATAATATTGTAAGAGCCGTACGGCCTTCTAAAGAAAGAGACCACTGCCATAAAGACCCTGTCCCCTGCCAGAGCACATTCTGCTGATATTCCACTGCGTGTTCCAACCGTTATTGGTGAAGAAAGAGATCCTGAAGCCTACCAGCAACTGTGCAGCCCTGGAATTCATCCCAAGATGCGTCAAGGTGTCACAAATTAGCAGTAGTTTTGTTTGGTTCACTACACAAAGTAGTACAATTACAGAACAAAACATTACACCAGCAAGGTTTTTACAAATTAAGTATGACAAGCTCTCCTGTCGTAAGGTATTCCTTTACCATTTCTTCTTTATTTCCTGTTATAGGACACAATGACTATATTTGTCCAGCTACCAATCAGTGCACAATAGACAAGAATAGACGCAAGAGCTGCCAGGCATGCCGGCTACGGAAATGCTTTGAAGTAGGAATGATGAAATGTGGTGAGCAGTTTTCTTGTTTTTCTGTCCATTTTGTATATGCTGATAATAAGATTTGTTGGAAACACAGACTTAAAGCATGGATGAGAGAGCAGTTAATGCCGAAATGAGGGTTAACAACACAATAATTAATTTCATCCTCACCGGCACACAAGCATGTGATTGTGAACATGTTACATTGGTTGACTATGATTTAGGTGTATCCCTCTTCACTGCATCCTCAGTATCGAGGGAGCTTATTCTGCTGTACTTTGCTCATTCTTCCAATGGAGGAAGCATTGCTTCAAGGACCTTGGGCGCGCACAATATTGTTCATTTCTTTGAGAAAGACTCCTCACACAGTGATAGTGTCCCAACATAACTTAAACTTTTACTGAAGAAGTATGCCCACTAAAGTGACACCCAATTCATTTCTACCAACTAGAAACACATCTGAATCAACACGAACGTACCTAAATCTGCACTACCCAAGCTGCAAAGGACTCAAATACAAATCAACTTAGGCGTCCAGTTTTTCTTACATAAGCACACAACTGTGGAACGCATTACCAAAAGCCTTGAAAACTACGAACGATCACCTAAACTTCCGGAAAACACTAAAAATTAACCTGTTTAAAAAGGCATACCCTACCGATCCAACTTAAATGCCTGATCTCTGCAACACAACAAAACTAAAGTACGTAATGGACATAACACAACTCTTCCGCTGTCCGATTCCCTAGTGTGGCTGTGCCACATGAACTTTATCTTACCACAACATCACTTTGTATTTGTTCACACCGGAGTCTGCTAACGCCTCTCCGGTACTATGTAAGCCACATTGAGCCTACAAATAGGTGGGAAAATGTGGGATATAAATGTAACAAATAAAATAAATTGGTGTCATCCATAACATTCATGGAAATGTTCAATCAGTAAGAGGGGAAGTTATCAACATGGGCTATCATTAAGATGGGCTATTTTACCTCTGTCTGAAGCTATTTTAGCACAGGTCCCATTTTATGCAATGAGACCTAGTTACTAATAACCCGAGTTAACAGTAAAATAATCCATTTTAACAGTAGCCTATGTTAATAATTCCACCCCACCCCCAACCTGTTCCTTCTTAAATATCAGAATTAATCCATAGGTAACACTATGAAACACTCGTACATTTATAATGAAAAAGGAAGGAAAAGCCTTAAAGTTGCTTGGACCCAACAAGGTTTATAGAGCGAGGGCGATCTAAACAGATCCTTGTTTCATCATGGGCAAAAAAAAACCTTCCCAAACAGTGAAAAAATATAAGCTATTATCACAGTGCTCAAAAAAATAATTTTATCAAAGGCACTTATTTTATAGCATAAGATAAGTGAATGTCTCAAAATAATGCCTTGCCCCTGGGCCAGCGATGGCCAGTGTTTCGTTAAAACTGCTTCAGGGTCCAGATGGAAAGTAATTTTTAAACAGACCACATTCAACAAGTCATATAATCCATACCATATAAACAGTGACTGGCATTGAACGTCAGGGTTTTTTGGCTGCTATAAACTGGCCACTGTAAACTTAACTGGCCAGCATTGAATATTAACTTAGCCAGTTAAGTTTATAGTGGCCAAACATAGGCTTGTTAATTTGGCCACTTAACTTGGCCAACAAAGCACTGAATATTCACAGATAGCCAGTTATATCATGCCTAAAAAAATCAGTGCAGAAAACAAATACACCTAGAAGTATTACATAAGTACATAAGCACCGCCATACTGGGAAAAGACCAAGGGTCCATCAAGCCCAGCATCCTGTTTCCGAAAGCGGCCAATCCAGGCTTCAAGAACCCGATAACCCCTTCCCCCCCAAAAAAAGTACGCCTAAAGTTAGGCGCAGTTTTTAGAATATGCCTAGTGCCCTTCCTGTGACTAAATTTAGTCGTGGGCAGTTGTAATCTGTAACAATGCGCATAGTTTTTAGAAACACCCGTGACCCACCCATTCCACAACCATGGCCATGCCCATTTTTCAGCTAAGCACCTTAGAATTTACGCACGTTTCTTTACAGAATACGCTTAGACAGTGCGTGTAAATTCTAATGAATATCAATCAGTGTAAATAATTGCTTAGTAATTGGCAATTATTGGTACTGATTGGCTTGTTAGCTAATTAAGTTGCATGCGTAAATCCAGAATACGACTGGATTTGTACAATCAACATAAGTCACGCTATGTCCTACTGCGAATATTCAGCGAGAGATAACCATTTTCCACTGAATATTCACCGATAGCCAGTTAAGTGCTATTTAACTGGGCAGGAACTGTTCTTGGCCGGTGAAATAGTGCTGAATATCGGGAGGAGGGGGGAATGACTGTGTTTTATGCAGTCCTATTTATGCGGTTATCCTGAATATTTGCACTTAACTGATAAAGTGCTCACTCCGCCCCCAGAATGTCCACAGAGTAACCGGTTTTGGCTTAGGGGCTAACTAGGAGTATTCAGCGGTATTGGTTAAGTGGCCACCAGCCATTTCTGGCTGTTTAAATTGCATTGAATATCAGCCTCATAAATTTTCTGGATAGTGGCCAAGTATTGCTGCTAATCAGAGAGGGGCCGTATTGCAAAGCAGCAGTAAGCTCATCACAGGCTTACCATGCAGGGGAGGCAAAATTCCCCAGGGCCTGGCATCCAAGGGGGAGCCCGCCAGATGCTAGCATCGCTGTCCTGTTCCTGTGCGTGGCAGTGCCCAGAGCAGAGTACTTCCTTCCTGCCGTGTCCAAACAGCCTGTTTGAACGCAGCAGGAAGGAAAGACTCTGCTCTGTGGCGCTGCTGCGCACAGGAATAGGGGAGTGATGCTAGCGCCGGGCCCTGGGGAATTTTGCCGCGCACAGTGACAGGAGCAGGACAAGTAAGCAGGGCGGGCCCCGGGGGGGGGGGGGGGGGGTGTTTGCCCCAGGCCCAGCTTTGTCTCTTGGTGGCCCTGATTACCACATGGCAATCCAGAACTATCGCTGGTCCCATGTGGCATTTCCTGTGGTAGTGGAAATATTTGAAAAATATTTCCGCAGGGGGTTAACTGGCGGTAATCAAGCAGTGCCGCACTCTGACCGGTTACTGCCAGGTTAGCATGGGAGCCCTTACCGCCACTTCAGTGGGTGGTGGTAAGTGCTCCCCCCCCCCCCCCCCCCCCCACATGGTAAGTGCAATCTTACCTCATGGTCATTTCTTTTTTCGGCCATTTTTACCCGCTGCAGAAAAAGGGCCTTAGCGCGTGACAAAAATGGCCGCTGCTAGCGCAGGGTCCCTTATACAGCAGCTTAGTAAAAGGGCTCCATAATTTTTGGTCCACAAATATATGGGTAGCATTTGGCTATTTAGGGGGTCTTTTACTAAGGTGCACTAGTGATTAAGACGTGCTAAACACTAGAGATGCCCATAGGAATATATGGGTGTCTCTAGTGTTTAGTGCATCGTAATCATTAGCATGCACTAAAAACACTAGCATGCCTTAGTAAAAGACCCCCTTAGTGATGTAAATCAGGGGCGTTGCCAGACCTTGGCGGGAGGGGGGACCAGAGGCCGAGGTGGGGGGGCACTGTTTAGCCGCCTCCTCCTGCCGACCCCCCTGACACTTTGGACCCCCCGCCATTGCAACCGCAACCCCCCCTGCCGCCACTTTGGACTGCCGCCGCAACCACAACCCACCCGCCCCCTGCCCCGCTGCCGCATCAGGTACCTTGTTTGCTGGCGGGGGTCCCCAATCCCCGCCAGCCAAAGAGTCTTCTTCAGCGCCGGTCGACTCCAGCACCTTTGTTGTAGGATCATCTATTTCTGACGCCTTACATCCTGCATGGGGCTACATGCACGGTGCAGGACGTAAGGCGTCAGAAACAGATGATGCCACAACGAAGGCGCCGGAGTCGACCGGTGCTGAAGAAAACTCTTCGGCTGGCGGGGTTTGGGGACCCCTGCCAGCAAACAAGGTACCTGATGAGGTGGCAGGCGGCAATGGCGGGGGGGGGGGGGGGGTCAAATGTAGAGAGGGCCAGGGCGTAATCTGTGGGGGGCCCATGCCTCCGTGGCCCCACGTAGCTACACCCCTGATGTAAATAACCCAATATTATCTGTATATTTTTTGAAAGTCCATAGATAAGTCAAGTATGTGCTCGTGGTTCCAGTGAAAACACAATTGCTTTTCCTTATCAGCCCATATGTGAACACTCACAACTTCCAGTCTGCAGATCAAATGCAACAAAGAAAGAGAGAAAAAGTTCCTTCTTTTAAGCTCCTTTCTGTGCTCCTCTGCTCAAAATTTCAAATAGTCCATTGCAGAAACCTCTGTGGAATATGCTACATTTTTTTGGCAAACATTCACCAGC
The DNA here is from genome assembly GCF_901765095.1 of Microcaecilia unicolor. Lineage (NCBI taxonomy): Eukaryota > Metazoa > Chordata > Amphibia > Gymnophiona > Siphonopidae > Microcaecilia > Microcaecilia unicolor. Next base: position 180,696,239 of record NC_044039.1, on the reverse strand, counting down.
TTGTTTCATAAGGATCCCTTGGGATCTTACATAACATAGAAAACAAATAAATTTTTGTAAATGTGCCTTGGATGAAATTTCTTTCAAAAAGACAGGTAGTGAATCATAAAAAATAAATAATTACGCTGATGAACACATTTTAATTATTCATTTTGTTTACGTATTTTTATTTTCCATGAATATAGTCGTACCACCTCCTGCTTTGGTGTTGTTTAGATATTAGAGAAAATATTAAGCAGAATTATTTCTTCCTCTGAGCTGAACAGTTGCTTAGGATCAAATAAGAACCTTCCATGCCCGGTAGGAAAGTCGTCTCCCGTCTGGGCCCCTCTGCCTTCTTTCTGGCACAGGTTACCTGGTTTTGATTGATCATAACCCCGACAGACCTCACCAGGAAATCAGATCTGGATAACTGAAAAAACAATTTCCCATGCATTTGATTTTCTAGGTACAAGACGAGAACGGTGTGGATATCGCATCATACGGCATCGACGCCATTCCGAAGATCAAATGCATTGCATTGTCAAATCTAAAAAAAGCATGGAACATATTTCCAGAGAGAAAGAGATTTTTCCCAGTGTCCTGAGCCCTGAGCAGTTTGTTACAACATTAATAGAAGCAGAACCTCCAAATGTGTTACTGATGAACCGCCCCAACAAGCCTTTTACTGAAGCCTCAATGATGATGTCTTTGACTAAACTTGCCGACAAGGAATTAGTTCACATGATTGGCTGGGCCAAAAAAATTCCTGGTAAGAAACTTTTTGAAAGCTGTCTTTTCAACAATGACGGTCCTGTTACACTTTGGAGTTGATTCTTTTTTCTTGTTTGTTATGTGTACTGATTATATTTATAATGTAACCAGGGGTGTGCTGGTAAATTTTTAACAGGCTCTTTCTCCGGACGTAGCCAGCTCTGCAGTTGGAAGGGCCAGGGGCGGCTGGGGGAGGGGGGAGCAACACTTGCCTCTCTCTCCTCCCTCCCTTCGTGCGGGCACGCTAGGCATACCTTTGCTGGCAGCCAATAAATGGACTGCCACCACTCCCAACGTCTTGCTCTGAGCAGCATGCTGGAACTTCTCTCACATGCTCGAGAAGTCTCAGCCTGCTGCCCAGAGCTGGAAACAAGGAGCGGGGAGCAGCAGTAGTCTATTTACTTGGCTGGCAGGGCTCAGCATCCCCACCAGCAAAGTAAAAGAGAATTCAGCAGGGAGCCCAAGCCCACATTTTGGGAGCCAGTTGTTAAAGTAGCCATGGAGGGCCCTACTTTAACAACCGGCTCTCAAAATTCTTAAAAACTTAACAACCGGCTCTTGCGAGCCTGTGAGAGCCTGCTCCAGCACACCACTGAATGTAACCCTCTGTGATGGTTCTTCTGAATGTGCAGACTATAAATTCTGCAAATAGATAAGTAAATTCCTAATTGCCCATTATTTTCACATGGTTCATATAGTAACAAAAATAAAGCCCCTGATCGATCCTTGCATACGATAGCAATCACTATGGCTACACTAAGGTGAAAGCAGATTTGTTCCACTAGACTGTTGTTTGAAAATCATGAAGGTTTTTAACAAGACCAACCATTATTGAATACTTTTTTTCGCATCAATCAAGACTCCTGAGGCAGGCCTGTGGTCAAAACACAGTGCTGTGTCGAGTCTACAATACAGTTTGCTTTTTTATACTACATCATCATAGACTCAGTGTCCTGCAGTCATTGGTCCACTTCCCACTTTGTTTATCTGTGTCTTGACCTCGTGGGATTTTGTGTTCATCCACTCAGGTGAAGAGCCTATCCTAATTAGTATGAAAGGTTTTATCTATAGGCACACAGGGTAAAAAGTAAGTAGATTCCTGTCAGATTTTCAAAGCAAAAGTTTGCATTATCTTAGGAAAATTAACTCATAAAAACTGTGCCCCACACATAGCAGGTGTAAATATGTGTGTACATAAAAATATGCACATTTGCTTGAATGTTCAAAAAAAAGGCCACAGTTCACTTGAATTTTCAAGTTGCGCCAACACTGGAGCAGGGTTAGCAAAGTAAGGGCCCTTTTCACTAAGCGGCAGTAAAAGAGGCCCTACGGTGGCATCAGTATGCGGGTTTGCTGCGTGCCGAGGCCCCCAGTCAGGGGACAGAAATGGCCATATGGTAAGTGAAACACTTGCCGCATGGCCATTTTCTGGTGGAGGCCTTACTGCCTCGGTAGGGACTCTGGCGGTAACTGGGCAGCGCACAGCACTGCCTGATTACCGCAGGGCACGCCCTCAGCGCTAGAAAATACAAAAGCATGTTCTAGCACCCTAGTTCCACTCACTAGAAGCCAGAATTACAGTAGGTCTCCTGATCGAGCCTGGCAGTAGGCCCGATTTGGCGTGCAGCAACGCGGTGGTACAGATCCTTAAGTGCGCAACCGCTAACCCCATTCTAGTCTTAGCCACAGTTCACTTGAATTTTCGAAAGTAAATGTGCAACTGCTAATCCCGCTGTAGTCTTGTCCACAAGAACATCTGATCAAATAATAGATAAAATATAAGTGTATACAGACTGTGAATTGGTTTGACAGTTTTTTTTTTTTTAACAGACAGGTTCTGTGCCCTACCCATAGAAATACCTTTGAAACTTTCCTCCCTGTGCGTTTCATCTGAAGCTAGGAAAGAAATTAGTTTGGGTCGACGGGTTTTAATAATGCAGTTCGACATGTCGGCTGCGTTTGATTTCGCCCATCATGAGATGTTATTGAATCTTCAAACACATTATGGAGTGAGAGGTTCAGTGTGGAAGTGGTTTGGAGGAACAGATTTAAGAAGGGCCTGTCGAATTTATGGGTGTCTGAATGTGGAGTACCCCGGGGTTCACCCCTTTTCCTCATATTGTTCAACTTATTCATGTCTCAGCTATTCAACTGATGTCAGTTGGATTCGTTTCTTACATTTATGCTGACGATGTGACCATCCTTCTCCCTTTTGATAAAACACTTTCATCGATCTCTGAGTTAAGTGAAGAAGGTTTTGAAATTCTTTCTACTTGGGCAGCAGCTTTTAAATGAAAATTAAATAATGATAAGACTAAATTTTTGGTACTAGAAACTCAAATAAACCATTTCTGGAAACATCTTTAGCGATAAGCTGTTTTTCTAATTGTTTTTCTAATTGAAATGAGCTCCCTTTTAAGATTCTTGGAGTTACTTCTGACAGACATTTAACATTTAAACCCCAGATAAAATTGCTGACTAGGATTTTCTATATTTGAAGGAAGCTGACAAGAATTAGAGTAAGGGACTGAACCAACAATCTGTAAACTGTGAAATTAAAATAGGATTTATTTCAGCTTGATTATTGCAATGCAATTTACATGGGTTTAAATGAATGCCTTATAAAAACAAACTACAAACGTTGTAAAATACCGCTGCATTTTTAGTTCTTCAAGATACGAACCAGCCTTTCTTCTGCTGATAAAGCTTCATTGGCTTCCAATAAAAGCACAAATTATTTTCAAACTATGTTCAATGACTTTAAATTCTTTATGGTTTCTCACCAGTGCATTTGGTTAATTCATTTACCATGCAGGAATCTGGCTTTAGCTTGTAGATTGCTTTTGTTATTGCAATTTCCGAGTCCAAAAGACGTGAGTTATAAGACTTTTTTATTTAATGGAATGTTTTCTTACCAAGCTCCACATTGGTGAATTCATTACCTTCATTTATGTGACAAATACCTTGTTACATTCCATTCAGAAAGGCACTCAAAATTTATCTTTGTTGTTTTGTCTTTTATCTATAAGGAATGTTGATTTAAATGGAATTTTTCAGAGGTTTTTTTTTTTTAAACAATAGATTGAATTTTTATACTGAATCTTTTAACCTGTTATTTTGTATATCCTGGGGATGCCCAGTATCTTTTTTTTTTTTAATTATACATCACATTGAACTCTTTTTAGGGAACTTACAGGATAGAAGTATAAATTGTATTATATTGTATCATTGAGTACCATGATCCAAGGAGGTTTGATATTAGGCATGGCTGGACATTAAAGAATTCTCACAAATAAACAATCTGCAATGAATTTGTAGCTATAACCAAGAAACTATCAAACACATCACTCAAATATAGTGTCACAGTGGGGATTCAGATCTGAAAAATAAAGTATATCCAAATTTTTAAAATAGCCTCAGTATATCAGGGAGCCTGACTTTTATGCTCCACTATAAATATTACCATCACAGGCTTCCACCACCTTCCGAAAAAAAAAAACCCAGGAAGGTGGTGGAAGCCTGTGATGGTAATATTTATAGTGGAGCATAAAAGTCAGGCTCCCTGATATACTGAGGCTATTTTAAAAATTTGGATATTCTTTATTTTTCAGATCTGAATCCCCACTGTGACACTATATTTGAGTGATGTGTTTGCAGTGGCGTACCAAGGGGGTGGGGGCGGTCCGCCGCGGGTGCACGCCACTAGGGGGGTGCCACGCGCCTGTTGGCTCTTCGTTTTCATGCTCCCTTTGCCCCAGAACAGGTTACTTCCTGTTCCGGAGCAGAGGGAGCATGAAAACAAAGAGCCGGCAGGCGCGCGGCCCCCCCCCCCCAGCGGCGTGCACCCGGGGGGAGGTCTTTCGCCGGGGGATTGGGGGTTCTTTCGCCGGGGGGGGGGGGGGTGCTGCACCCAGGGGGGCGGGGCACATCGGCGATCTGCCCCGAGTGTCAGCCCCCCTAGGAACGCCACTGTGTATTTGATAGTTTCTTGGACATTGTGGTTAGGGTGGTGGACTTTGGTCCTGGGGAACTGAGGAACTGAGTTCGATTCCCGACACAGGCAGCTCCTTGTGACTCTGGGCAAGTCACTTAACCCTCCATTGCCCGCCGCATTGAGCCTGCCACGAGTGGGAAAGCGCAGGGTACAAATGTAACAAAAATAAATAAATAAAAATAAATTGAAGAAGCCTACTAAGGGTCACAGAAGAGGCAGTTTCAGTTCCTGGGCCAGGCTTCTGCATCCGGGTTGACTGTGGCTGGCCACGCTGCAGAGTAACATTGGCTTAGTGATGATGTTTACTGGTTGAACTTATTTTACTGGGCAACAGTGCCAAGAGTCTTCCACTGCAACTACTTGGATATCTGTTCCCCATTTCATCAACAGGCTATGGTCAGAGCCACAGACTGAAACATATGTACCAGAAGTTCCAACTAAACTGGAAGCCAAAAGGGACCGGAGGGCACTGTCAAGTCAAAATAAATAAATAGTTAGCAATGTTCTTATTTACCGGTTATTAAACTGGAAATATACTAATAACCTTCTAGTCCTATATATATATGTATTGTTTTCTGAACAGTCTGTAGTCCGAGGCATTCATTTCTGGAAATTTCCTTCTATTTTAAGAAAATATATAGGAGTAGGTTATTAGCATATTTACAGTTTACTAACCAGTAAATGAGTTCTTTCTGGAAGAGTAGGCTTAGAAGATTAAAACACAGTGAAACCAAAGACCTCAGAGGCTTTGGACAATGGTCCAATGAGCAGGATTTGAACATACTGTAGAATTTTGTGAAAATTGTGAATATTTGCCGTTATGAAGGCAGATAAGGGGGGAATGTTCTCAGTGTGTGCTCATCTGTCGCACTAGACAGAAAGGGAAGAAATGCATTTCGACCTGTTCTCTTCTTTTCATTGTACACCTTGTAATTAGGTGTCAGTTGTAGTATTTTAGCTGGCAGGGAACGCTGCAGTTTTCCTGAAGGGTTGTTAAGAATTTCTCATTTAAAAATACTCTCTTCAGAATGAAGCTACCTATCCAACTTTTAAATATTCTTATTCTTACGGTTCTGTAGTAGTTTCTCTCCTGTTTAGTCAGCTTAATTACAAATGGGCTTAGAGTGATGACTCTCAGTCTATGAGCTTTGAAAATGCGCATCACACTGAGGGACAGAGAGAGTATTAACAAAGTTCCATAGTAACGTATGTAACTTAGGACCCGATGATCAATTCCCCGCGCTGTTCTGAAACAGCACAGTAAAAATAGCGCTGGAACAACACGGAGAATTAACTTCTCAATGATCAACGCTAATAACTTGCAAATTTAGGCGCGTTATTAGCATTGATCACCTGGGGAAAGTGCGGGAGGATTGCGCCTGGGCATATGCTCAGGCACAATCCTCCCACACTTGTTTGACAGGTCCATGCTGTCAAAAAACTAAAAAAAGTCCCGAACCTGTCACACATTCCAAGAGGCATCCATACTGGAAGCCTCACCCAGCGCATCCCAGGATGCAATGGACAGGGCGCCACCATTTTGCCATCTGAAGGTATGGGAGGAGGGTTCAGGGCTGCTAGACAACTTGGGGGTGTAGGGGCTTGGGGGTGGGCACTAGGCAACCAGGATCTTGCCTTTGGGGAAGGTCTGAGGGTCCACTGGACACCCAGGACTGATGGTGACAGCGGGTGGAATAGCGCCTTAACCCTAACGTAAGCTCAGAGCTCGCATAGGGTTAAGGCACTATTACATCCATAAGACCAGAGTGCAATTCTCAGATCATACGGGCGGAGTACCGAAGACCTACATTTAAATGAGCTCTGCAGTATTCCCTGGCGCGCTCATGCTTGACCTCTCCAATCATGCTCCGCTGGTAAATGCAGGTGCTAGTCCGGTGCTAGTTGCCTCTGGCACCTGCATTTACCTTTGATCATCGGGGCATAAGTGAGTGAGAGAGATGGTGAGAAACAGAGAGATGATGAGGCTCATTTTCAAAGCACATAGACTTACAATCTCAATGTGTTCCCTTTTCATCTCTCTCTCTCTCTCTCTCTGTCACACACTCTCTGTATGTGCTCTTTCATCTTTCTCTCTCTCTGTCTCTTTCTCTCTCACTCTCTCTTGTGTTTCCCCTTTCATCTCTCAATCTCTCTCTCTCTCTTGCCTCATTCCCTTTCATCTCTCTCCCTCCCTCTCTCTTTCTATCTCAGCAGCTGATGTACTAGAACACATGGCTAAGCTATACGCAAAGCCTCCTATGGTTTGTGTTGTTGCAGCCACCCTGTGCACAGAGTTTAGCGCACAGGAAAACTGTGTGCAAAGAGTTGCATAGCCATCGATTGACTGCTCATTTAAATCCAATGGTAGAGTAAGAGTAGTGAGGCTGATGCCTGACGGATTTCTTCGGTCAGTGTCCCGCAAATGGCGAAGGACTGAAAGAAGATTAGCCAAATTCAGCATGGGGGAACTGAGACCGATGCCGGTCAGACGTCTTTGGTCTTTGTCCCGCAAATGGCAGAAGACAGGTGAAGCTTCGGCAATTCCATTGTTGTAGATCACTTGATAGTCACATGCTGTGAGTTGAGGGTGATGTGCAGCTCAGGGGGGAGGGAAGTCATCTTGATTGGTAAATTGAATACTGTCAGCAATACTTGAGAATGATATGTAGTTATAACCAAGACTCATCATGTTTTTGGTGCCTAAAGCAGGGGCGTAGTCAGACACCCAATTTTGGGTGGGCCTGGGCCCAAGATGGGTGAGCAGAAGAACTCCGCCTTGTCCCACAAGTGATTTGGTCTCTCCCTCTCTCACCTGCATACCATATGGTCTCTCAAGCATTTCCCCCACCCCCGCATACCTTTTAAATAGCAGATTTTCACCAGCAGCCTGCAGCAACTAATACACACTACTCATGTTGGCCCCACAGCATGTATCAGTTGCTGCTCGCTGCAGGTGAAGATCTGCTATTTACAAGGTATGCAGCAGAGAGAGTTGTTGGCAGTTTTCGCTGGTGGGGCTTGGCAATGCACAGAAATGATGTGAATAGTACTATTGACGTCGAGGCACTCCATAGTTGACTGCTTAATTCCTGAGTTTTAAGGAAGTCCCATAACCACATTTTCTTTTGGTTTTTAATCGAGTGACAACCGAAGAAGATTTGTTTGACCCCTGATGCAGGCTTTGATGCCGAAACACGGCCGTGTCGGGTTGTTATTTATCAATAGTTTCTTGGATTTCCTCCACACTTGTCCTCATTTTTTCGTTTTCATTGTCTTTGATTTGCGTGAGGATTTTCCTCCCCGCTTTTTGTTGCTTAATTGAAATTTACACATGCATTTTTAGTCACAAGGCTCTGAAAATTAGGCTCAGATTTGGTGTATTCTGTAATAATGCACATAGTTTTTAGAAATGCTCATAACCCACCCATGGCCATGCCCCCTTTTTCAACTATGCAACTTAGAATTTAGGCGAAGCATGTTATAGAATACACTTACCGAGTTGTGCTCCTAAATTTCAATTAATGCCAATTAGTGCTGATAATTGCTTAACATCCAATTAACAGCACTGATTAGCTAGTTAACCAATTAAGTTATGTGTAATGTTATAGAATATGCTTCGATTTCCATGCCGAATTTTAGAATATAGAATGTAGAGGTAAGTGTATTCTATGAATGGCACCTAACATTCTGCACTGTTTACAGAATAACGCATAGCATGTTATTTTTTCAGTGGCGATTTTTAGGCGCTATTTATAGAATTTGATCCCCGATGCATAACCCAACATTTGCATATTGTGGCTTATGTGCATGCAGGGCTCCTCCCAGGTTCCAGTACAATCTCTGTGCAAAGTATCGATTCTCCAACCAATGCACACCCAAAGAAGTAGAACGTAAACATGCTTTCCTGGCGACTAGTTTTGCTGCCCTGGGTTTTTATGCAAATAATGTGTGTGTAAAGAATGGGTGCGATTTGTTTACCGCACTGGATGTAAACATTTTGTTTACATGTGTGGTAGGAAACTGTGCGCTGTTCTTCATTGCACAGCTGTAACACATGGCTTTCTGCACGATTATGGACACTTAGGGCTTCTTTTACTAAGCTACACTAGCAATTCTCACGTGGCAAATGAGAGGAAACTCATAGAAATTGAATGGGCTTCTTCTCAGTTGTCGCACCAGGAATCATTAGTGCGACTTAGTAAGAGCCCCTTAGTCTGGCATAGTTAAATCACTGATCTGTTTTATTTTCACAAAAGAACAAGTATATGTGATAACAGTGAATTTGTTTTCTCTAGGCTTTGTGGAACTCTGTCTATATGACCAAGTCCGACTGCTTGAGAGCTGTTGGCTGGAAATTTTAATGGTGGGTCTAATGTGGAGGTCAATCGAGCATCCCGGAAAGCTTATATTCGCAGCAGACCTTATTCTAGACAGGTGAGAAAATACCTAAGTCTAACTAGCTTTCCTAAATCCAGTTGGGATTGACTTTGATGATTATGGAGAGGCACTGAAGGATTGTCTCAGAGGAGCTCCCTGGAGCCTTTTTGGCCAGTGAGAGTTTCTGGGGCTACCTGTACATACCTTTTAGGTAGAGGGAAGAAGCAGTTTAAAAAGAAAAGAAGGGGAAATGTTATGACTAGGGGCATAGCCAGACACCCAATTTTGGGTGGGCCTGGGCCCAAGATGGGTGGCAGAAGAACTCCGCCTTGTCCCACAAGTGATTTAGTCTCTCCCTCTATCACCTGCATGCCATATGGTCTCTCAAATATCCCCCTCCCCCACATACCTTTTAAATAGCAGGTCCCACAGCCTTCTCTCTGATGCAAATTCTTGTTTCCGCATAGGCGGGAATGCATCAGAGGGAAAGCTGTGGGGCCGGTGAAAGCAGTATCAGTCACTGCTCACTGCAGGTGAAAATCTGCTATTTAAAAGATATGCAGGAGGGACAGTTGTTGGGAGCTTTCGGCTGGTGGGGCTTGGGATCCCTGTCAGCCACATCATAGGTGTGCTGCTACTGGGTGAACCTGAGCTCAAGGTGGATGGGCCTAGGCCCACCCAGGCCTACCCTTGGCTACGCCACTGGTTATGACTATTGGATTGTCTTAATATCATCATTTGGAAAAGGGTTGATGTTGATGAGGAAAGAGGGATGGAATCAGAAAGTGTCGACTAAAGATTTCACACCTGAAATTAGAAGAGAGGGTTTTTTAAAAAAAAACCCAAAACCTCAGGTCCTGAGCTGCTGCCTCATTTTAAGAAGCCAGAAGTAAGACACTGTCTGAACATTTAAACAGTGCTGAGATCAGCTCAAGGAATATGCTTTGTGAGAGCACACAAGAAAGAAAAAACAGCTGTTGGACTGGTTCTTTTTTTTTTTTTTTTACACTTAGCCACAGAAATCACAGTCAGTTCTTCTTGGCAATGAACTATGTTTATTATCCTTGAAAAGGTATTTGTAAGTTGAAATGGGTCCAAAAAGCATTCACACCTAGACCGAGAGATGGTAGAGTAGAAATGGGAACAGTGACAAGGGGAGGGGTCACCATACAAGTGGTTGTGTTTACAGGGCCGCCGAGAGAATGGGCCGGGCCTGGGACAAGGCCGCCCCTAAGGGGGGCCCGGTGCCACAGTCCCACCCGCCACCGGGCCGGGCCCCGACGTCAGACGCACAGAAGCCCTGCAGAGTACAGCGAAGATCAGCTGAGAGGAGCGCGTCTGTGTGGGCCGCGCACACCGGAGTCAGAAGACAGCACTTCTGCTGGCGGGGGTTCGGGTGGAAGGGGCCCGGTGGCAGTGTCGGGTAGGACTGCGGCGCCGGGCCCCCCTTGGAGGCCTGGGCCCCGGGAATTTTGTCCCCCCTGTCCCCCCCTCTCGGCAGCCCTGTGTGTTTATGGCTGGCAGTTTGGTCTTTCTCTGCCATCATCTAAGAATATAACCCATCAGTCCATTCAGTCTGTCCAATATTTCCTGCTCACGCTGCTATCATGTTTTATCATTAAGAAATCGAACATGAGTAAGAAACAGATGAGAAAGGTCAGTGGAGGCACACAAAAAAAGTAAATATTCAAAGCAGGCAGTGAGCTTTTTTTAAGGACCAGCACGGCATTCAAAAAACAATATATATGGGTAGGCATTGACACTGAATATTTGTGGAGAGCACTTTCCACTGTCAGTTAGTGTATAGGGTGATGTTTAGCTACCAAGATAGCTGAGCAGTTAATGCTCTGGCACTATCCGGATAGTTCTGGGGTGGAGCGAGGGAGAAGCTCTCCTAAATTAATGTTGCTATTTGTGCATGTGCACTTACCAACATCTATTTTGTAGGTGGTAAGGGCTCATATGCTACTTCTTGCACAGTAATGTAGATGCAGCATAGGAACGCCCCCCTCTCTGCCCCTGACATGCCCCTCCAACAAAAAGTATTAAAAATTCAGAGCGTGCTTATTAGCATGTGGCTTTTACCTCAGGACTCCTGTGCATGTTCCACAGTAGGCCATTTTAAGCTGCGGTAAATGCACAGTAAAAGGGCCCCTTAGTGCTGTGCATTTCTGACTGAAATAGCATTATAAAATCATTGTTCAGGAAGCTACAGAGAATAATGTTACATATGTGAAACAGCGTAAAACACAGGTACTGTTTCAGTATGGCTCAGCTGCTCTTCAGATGTTCTATTCATGACATTATATGGTAAAAAAAAGTAAAATTAAATATTTTTACTTTAAAAATGTGGCAAGAAAATGGCCATTTGTGGGCGTTTAGTGATGGTTAGTATTCGGTAGGTCAACCTGTACTCTTGCAGATTGCTTTTCACTGTTATGGTCATTGAATGGACCAGCAAAGACCTTGGAGATAATTGAACTGGTATGTGAATGATGTTTGTTTACAAGGGGGGTATTTTACAAAGCGTTGGTAAGCCCAATGCGGGCTTACTGAACGCTAAATCAGGACTACCGCTGGCCCATGTTGCATGTGCAAATCCAGTCGTATTCTGGATTTGCACATGCAGCCTAATTAGTTAACAAGCCAATAATTGTCACTTAACAAGCAATTATTGGCATTAATTATAATTTACGAGCAAAACTAAGTGTATTCTATAATGTGACGTGCGTAAATTCTAAGTCGCATAGTTGAAACGTGGCCATGGGCAGGTCATGGACATTTCTCAAATATGTGCACGTGGTTAAAGATTACACACAGTCCACACCTAATTTAGGTGTTGGGATTTACTCCAAGTTCTACTTGGCGTAACTGCCCGCAACTATTTGTGCGGACAGATGCTCAGCGTATTCTATAATCCACACAGAAATTTTGGCATATTCTATAAAGTACGCCTACATTTAGGTGTGGGCCTAGGCGTATTTTATTTCAGCGCAGATTTTTCGGGTGCCATATATAGGATCTAGCCCTACGTGTCAGTTTTCAGTGACAAAAGCCCTTTCTACTGGGTATGTCAGATACCTCCCTACCACCAATAACTCGTGCTTTTTACGTACAAACTGATCCATGTAAGGAATCAGGGGAACCTTCTCAAGATGGTAGGGAGTTGAATTTGACTGCTTTTTTGGAGTCGTCATTAGAGGTTGTAACAAAGCGGGCAACTTTGTTGGTCTCATTTGCTTTGGAAATGGACAGAGATGCAGTACTGAGACACTCATTAAGACACTTGGATTCAAATTTTTTGGGGTCTAAAATAAGAATTTATCCTGACTTATCTAGAGAGACCCAAAAAAAGGCGTAAAGCCTTTTTGGCTTTGCGTACAAGAACTTTGGCAATAGGAGCTAACTTCCTGTTGAAATTTCCTTGTGTTTGTAGAATTGTATTTCAAGCTAAACAGTTTCAATTCTTTGACCCTAAACAATTGGAGGAATTTTTACTAAGTAGGGAAGAAGTAAATGTAGTGGTATAGCCCCATATGTTCACAGTTTAGCAGACTTGGAGGGAACACCCGGGATGGGCGTATCGTTTAATTTGTATTATCTAAAAATTTCCTTCAGATTACTATATAATCTTGCATCTTGGACTATTTCTTTAACTTGTGGTCGATAGTTTGGGAAACTTGAATTTAAGAATTTTTGTTGTTATATGTATAATTTCCAAGTAGTGTATTATCACTCATAATTGTAAATTTATGTTTGTTAAAAAGCTTAATTAAATAATAAAAAAAAAAGCCCTTTCTACCTGTTTGGAGACCAAAGTACTGTATTTTTCCCCACATCTTTCAAGTCTGTTTTGAATACTTTGCTCACTCGACTCTTTACTTCCTCTGTGCCTCTGTCAGCAACAGCTTATTTTTGCTTTACATCCCTTCAATCCACAATCCAGGCATCTTCTACCCACTGTAGATGGAGAAACTGTCACTCTATAGTTGTTAAACCAGTGACTGAGTAGCTGAGGTGAGATGAGCTTGAAGTCGGAATCATGAAACTGTGGTTAGCTGAAATTGGATCCACTTTTGCTACAGGATCCAGTTCTTCTTAGGTTTACTATTTGCTAAGCAGTGAACAATATGGATGCATATCCAGCGTACAAAATTAGTTGCATTTAGAAGACGAATGCCCATGGAAACACATACCAGTCGATATTCAGCCCATGGCAGTCAGCAGTTTTAAAATGCTGATTATTTTGGGCAGAATTAGCTCTAGATATTCAGTGGTGAGTCATATCTGGGCACCAGCATTGAATACCTGGAGCTAACTGATTATTTGCTAGCCACTGGGTCTGATGCGGGTGCTCACCAATGCACACCACACATACAGACTCCTTCCCTTGACCCTCCACACAAAACAACATTCCCACTCTTCTCCCCTCAGCATTCACTCCACTCAAACCCACCCACTCACCACTCTACCAGTCCCCACCCCCATCCAAACAACTGCCCCTCAACAACAATGCCTTCCCCACCCCCCACTAATTCTAACCTACAATCCCAACTCCCACCTCCTCTCTGTAACTCTCTTCCTCGCTTCTGCCCCCTCCATGCCACCAGCCATCCGCAATCTTCACCACTGCTCGAGCTCGCCACCCCCTCAAGATTCCCCCTCCCACCCACCCACCTCTGAGGAAAGACTAGGATGGCCCCAGGCCCCATCCCCTCGCCTCTCATCCTTGTAGGCCCCCCTGGGCCTAACTTTGTGGGTCCCTGGGGGAAATGGGTAGGAGGGATGCACACTTACTCCTGCCTGGCGTGGCCCGCTCATCAAAATGGCTGCTGCAACCTCTATTGGCATCCTTGCAGTATTTCAAGTCTGTGTAACTGCTGATTGAGTTGTGGATCGCTTACTTTTAAGGCTGAAGTATGGTTTGTTCACCTAGGACATTGTCATTTTTGTGTGCAAAGCTGAAATTGTACTCCTGATGCAGGCAACTGCTGAAACGTGGACACGTTGGGTCTTTTGTTGATTTAATAAATGCTGTTTTGCCATGCTGGTGTTCCACTGTTTTCAGTGACACCTTGAACATTTTCGAATTGCTATGCAGCCTATGTGATTGCTCATCTAGATTATTGTAATGTAATATATGCAGGATGTTCTGAGAAATGAGGAAGTGATTACAGATCTTCCAAAATACTTCAGCTAGATTAATATGCCATACAAGAAAATGGGAACCAGCAACCCCATTTTTGAAAATTGCACTGCTTACCGATTGAGGCTTGCTCATTATTTAAATTATTTTCATAAATATTTAGAATCATCCATGGCTGTGGAACCACCTAATTTAATGTCATTAGTCCCTTCCTCTAGGACAGAGGTTCTCAACCAAGTCCTTGGGACACACCTAGCCAATCAGGATTACCACAATGAATACTCATGAGATAGATTTGCATACAGTTGAGGTAAGGCATGCAAATCTGTCTCATGCATATTGACTGTGGGTATCCTGAAATCCTGACTGGCTGGATGTGTCCAGAGGATTGGGTTGAGAACCTCCGCTCTAGGATATCCTGTACCACAAATCAACTGACCACCCACCAGGGTTGTCTTGGTGGGGCCGCATCGTGGCTGTTAGAATGAACATCTTACCCAGGTTATTATTTTTGTTCCAGACGTTGCCAATTCTGGTTCCCCCGTGGAATTTAGAAAGATACAAAGAGATATCTTGAGTTTCCTTTAGGTGGATAATGTACTGCAATTAAGCAGACAGGTGATATGGCGCTCGGTGGATCTAGGCAGGTGGGGAGTGCCCAACTTGGAATGGTACTATTGGGCAGCTCATTTGAAGCTTATTTCTGCCTGGAGCCAGGAGCATCCGACAGTTGTGGCACTTATGGATCAAGTCTTTGTGCGGGATTATAAATTGAAGGCAGTTTTGTGGGCCTCTCTTCCCTCCAGGGTGTATTTTCAGTTGACTGTTAACCCCTTTGTCCAACATCTGCTAACATTGTGGATCTCCCTTAGGTCTAGATTTCCAGCTGGAAGTCTAGAGTATCTTCCTCATATGCACACATTGGTAGGGACCCAGGGTTTTCTGTAGGAATTGGGCACCCTGTTGCTGATAGGTGGGCCACTGGGAGGCTGGTTTGCTTTAGGGATATGCTGGATACGGGCGAAATGTGCTCCTTTGGGGAGCTCAGAGAGCAGTATAACTTACCTGAGTCTGATGGCTTTTTCTATTTACAGGTTAAACATTTACAGGTTAAACTATTTACAGGTTAAACAGGAGTGAACAAACATGTGGACAAAGGGGAGTCGGTTGATATTGTGTATCTGGATTTTCAAAAGGCGTTTGACAAGGTACCTCATGAAAGGCTACAGAGGAAATTGGAGGGTCATGGGATAGGAGGAAATGTCCTATTGTGGATTAAAAACTGGTTGAAGGATAGGAAACAGAGAGTGGGGTTAAATGGGCAGTATTCACAATGGAGAAGGGTAGTTAGTGGGGTTCCTCAGGGGTCCGTGCTAGGACCGCTGCTTTTTAATATATTTATAAATGATTTAGAGATGGGAGTAACTAGCGAGGTAATTAAATTTGCTGATGACACAAAGTTATTCAAAGTCGTTAAATCGCGACAGGATTGTGAAAAATTACAAGAGGACCTTACGAGACTGGGAGACTGGGCGGCTAAATGGCAGATGACGTTTAATGTGAGCAAGTGCAAGGTGATGCATGTGGGAAAAAAGAACCCGAATTATAGCTACGTCATGCAAGGTTCCACGTTAGGCGTTACAGACCAAGAAAGGGATCTGGGTGTCGTCGTCAATAACACACTGAAACCTTCTGCTCAGTGTGCTGCTGCGGCTAAGAAAGCGAATAGAATGTTGGGTATTATCAGGAAAGGTATGGAAAACAGGTGTGAGGATGTTATAATGCCGTTGTATCGCTCCATGGTGCGACCGCACCTTGAGTATTGTGTTCAATTCTGGTCGCCGCATCTCAAGAAAGATATAGTAGAATTGGAAAAGGTGCAGCGAAGGGCGACTAAAATGATAGCGGGGATGGGATGACTTCCCTATGAAGAAAGACTAAGGAGGCTAGGGCTATACAGCTTGGAGAAGAGACAGCTGAGGGGAGACATGATAGAGGTATATAAAATAATGAGTGGAGTGGAACAGGTGGATGTGAAGCGTCTGTTCACGCTTTCCAAAAATACTAGGACTAGGGGGCATGTGATGAAACTACAGTGTAGTAAATTTAAAACAAATCGGAGAAAATTTTTCTTCACCCAACGTGTAATTAAACTCTGGAATTCGTTGCCGGAGAAAGTGGTGAAGGCGGTTAGCTTAGCAGAGTTTAAAAAGGGGTTGGACGGTTTCCTAAAGGACAAGTCCATAAACCGCTACTAAACGGACTTGGAAAACTCCAAAATTCCAGGAATAACATATAGAATGTTTGTACGTTTGGGAAGCTTGCCAGGTGCCCTTGGCCTGGATTGGCCACTGTCGTGGACAGGATGCTGGGCTCGATGGACCCTTGGTCTTTTCCCAGTATGGCATTACTTATGTACTTATGTATAAACAGGGTGGTTGAGAGATGACCCAGATGATTATGAACACTTTGAAAATCTGTGGGGATCTATGGGGAAAATAAGGGGAACGGTTTCCATTCTTTATAAGTTCATTAGGGGCACAGATTTTCACAAACATTCATATACGTCTCAGTGGGAACAGGATTTGAATATGGAGTTCACTCTGAATGAATGGAAAGCAATAATTTTGGAGGTTAAAAAAGCCTCGATATGTGCACTTTTGAAAGAAAATGCTTTTAAAGTTCTTACACAATGGTATTACACGCCTGTGCGACTTCACGCCATGTATCCAGCGGTGTCCCACCAGTGTTGGCGTTGTGGGGATGAGATTGGAACCTTTATACATATCTGGTGGTCTTGTGAGTGGATAAAGCCCTTCTGGAAGAGAGTGGTGTCTCAGATAGCAACTCATACCGGCAGTCCTTTTCCTTGTGAACCACAATGGTGCTTGTTGGGATTGGGTAACAAGCCTGGTTTAAAGTGGCAACGACGTCTCAAGAGAATGTGTTTAGCAGCTGCTAAAAGCGTTACAGCAAGTCACTGGAAGCAATCCGTGGAACCATCTGAATTGGATTGGACTTTGACACACCAAACACTAAAATTCAAAGCTGAACAAAGCACGCCTAAATATTTCATTGTTTAACTGTAAGTTTAGTATGAATTTGCCTATCCCACATCAAAAAGCTGTATGCAGCACATCAGTCCAAAAGGCATTGAGAACAAAATACAAGTGTTCATAAGGGCTAATCACAGAGGACCTCTTCTTCTCTTTACTGTGGCTGCCTGAGCTTATGACAAAACAGGAAGTTAATTCAGAGAGGCGGCCGCAGTAAAGGGAAGAGACGGGTGCTGGTGGTGGCAGGGCAGCATATGGGTGTCACTGCCAGGTTTGGAACGCCACTGTGACAAGTTAAATGCCGCGAAGCCGCCCCCCCCCCCAAGATGCCGCCTTTGAAGATTGCTACCTGAGGCCCCCGCTTCAGGTGGCCTAATGGTTGGGCTGCCCCTGCTATCAAGTGTGTCACTACAAAAAAAAGTTGAAAGCCACTGGCCTAGATTTATGAGCCTTATGCTGAAAATCAGTGCTAAAGTCATAACTTCTTTTCCCCACCCCTGTTGCCACCTACTTTTTATGCTCTAAAATTAAGAGTTCAGTGAAATTTAGAGTAAACATTTAAGCACTCAGCCCTAGCACATTTTCAAAGAGACCAATTTATTTATTTATTTATCCAACTTGCTATACCCCGTTAACTAACTAGCAGACGTAGGCAGTTTACAATGCTAAAAATTACAATATATAAGAGCAGAAGTGTAGCCAGGTTGTGATGCCAGGGAGAGCGGAGAGGCGTGCACACACACTGCGTAGGTGCGACGGACCACCTGAAAAATAAGCATCGTTGCCATTTGAAATCATATGGGGGAGCGGTCACTCCTTTGACGCCCCAACTAGCTAGGCCTCTGCATAAGAGAGAGAGAAAGGAACTACAGTGAGAACAGATAAGGATATCCATGCATTCTCTCACAATTGTACCAAGGATAGACTGGGGAAAAGAAAGTTTAAAGGGTGAGAAAACTAGGCAAAAGGAAAAATGGGAGGGGGAGGGCAAGGCAATCAAAATACCCAGAGAAGTGCATAACTCTCAGGAGCATAAATCCTTTGACTATTAAGCTCATAATTGGTATTTTATGCTAGGTTTTCTGCATTTAGTTCTTCACAGAGTTCAGCTTTGTTTATTCAACTTCAGTTTTTCTCTCTGTTATGAGAAGCATAATACAAAACTTGGAAGATGGTTGAAGTGTCTTATGTTACTTCAGTAAAAAAGGTATCAGCTTATATATTTGCTTTGTATTTATTAACCTGTATTTCTCTACATTGAAGCAGGAGTAACACACAACCAGGGGCGTAGCCAGACAACAGATTTTGGGTGGGCCTAGGCAAGAATTGGGTGGGCACCAAGTGTTTCCCCCCCCCCCCCCCCAAAAAAAAAAAAAAATTATCTCAGCTGGTGGGAAAACGCTTCTTTCCACCTTGGCAGCAGGCATGCACTGAAAACTGAGCATGCGCAGGTGCCGGTGTTGTGGAGAGTAGCATTTTCGTTACCATCAGGGGGAAATCGTCAGCTGGCGGATTCCCACCAGTTACCACTAAACATGTGCTACTATTGGGTGGACCTGAGCCATAAATGCCCACCTGTGGCTACGCCACTGCACACAACCACACTACTGTACCAGCACTGTCACTAAATCCTTCACAGCACACTCTTAAGTACACAGTACCAACGTCATGCCATGCCAATATAGGCTGCAAATGTAAAACAAAAATATTTGTTCGCTCAATGTTTGTTTTATATAGTGTTTGCATTTCGCTGCCACTTGACAGTACAGTGAAAAAATCAGAGAGGTTCCCGTTTGGTTGTTTCTAGGCGAGTCGGAGCCTAGGTACAATCACCTTGGAAGACGTTAGCAGTGCCTTGCCTTTTCCAAGAATGTCTAGTTGCACCTTCTCTGCTGTGGGATGCTGTGGCTTGCCTACCCCTCTGGTGCCTATTTTACAAAGGTCTGCTCCCCCAGACGTCAAAACCTAGGCATGGCTCTGGTGAAATTATCACACAGGAGCAATTGATATTGAGGCTTCTTAAGAGGAGAGACTCGGGTATAACATAACATTTGCATTTTTATCGAGTTGGCTGGAACTGACGTGCTGCATGTGCTCTGACAGGGACGAAGGAAAATGTGTTGAGGGAATTCTGGAAATTTTCGACATGCTGCTGGCTGCAACTTCAAGGCTTCGAGAGCTGAAGCTACAGCACAAGGAGTATCTCTGTCTCAAGGCCATGATCCTCCTTAATTCCAGTGAGTACAGATGTTGGCTTCCGAGGTGTGTCAGATCATTCAGTATATGTATAGGTTATTGCTCAATAAGGTGCTTTTTGAAGTTACAAATAATGTTACAGATGTGAGAAAAAATATAATATAATCATCTTTTTTTCCAGAAATGTGGTTTTAGAAGTTTAATCCACTTTATTCTCAATATATGTTTGCCCTACATCTTAAAATTACAGAGGTCCTTAACCACTGGTGCCTGCACCCCCAAGGAATGAAGGAAGAGGTCATTCGAGGTGCCAAGAAGGGTCTTGAAATCTGAGGCAATATATTTAAACTTTCCAGACAGAGTGAAGGCAGTTATTAGGACAGTTATTGATAATATAACTCTGTACTGCTGTAATTTTAGTGACATGTTACCAGTTAAGACTGTTAGCGGTTGACATATGTAGCTGTCAGTAATCACTAGTAGACCAGTGGTTTAAGAAGGGGGAGCGAGGGTTTTATTGATCAGTTAAAGGTGTGAGGGAACAAAAAAGAAAATCAAGGGAAATTCCCTACATCAGGGGTTCTTAACCTTTATTATTATTATTTTTTACAATGCTCAAATGAGCCATAATGCCAAGAACAACACAAGAGTTTTCTGGAGATTTCTGTTGACATTCGGGCATGGCAATTCTTTTTTCAGATTTATAACTTCCTTATTTCTGATCTTTAGCTCTATAGATTAGACTAACAGGTTTATTTTTGAAAGAGAATGACACCCATCTTTCGACACAAATTGGAAGATGGGCGTCCTCCTCACAAGGTCACCCAAATTGGTATAATCGAAAGCCGATTTTGGGCGTCCCCAACTGCTTTCCGTTGCAGGGACGACCAAAGTTCCCGGGGGCGTGTCGGAGGTTTAGTGAAGGCGGGACTTGGGCGTGCCTAACACATGGGCGTCCTCAACCCATAATGGAAAAAAAAAGGCGTCCCTGACGAGCATTTGGACGACTTTACCTGGTCCAGTTTTTCTTACGACCAAGGCATAAATAGGTGCCTGAACTGACCAGATGACCACCGGAGGGAATCGGGGATCAACAGTGGCGGGGCGGTCCGCCCCGGGTGCACGCTGCTGGAGGATGCAGAGAGCAGCCACATGCCTGTTGGCTCTGCTGGTTCCCTGCTTCCTCTGCCCCAGAACAGGTTACTTCCTGTTCCGGGGCAGAGGGAGCAGGGAGCCAGTGGAGCCGACAGGCATGCGGCTGCTCTCTACACCCTCCAACAGCCAAGAATGCACCCGGGGAGGGGGGTGTCATTGCGCCAGGGGGGGGCTTGATGCGCTGGGGAGGGGGGTGTCATTGCGCCGGGGGGGGGGGGGGGGGGTGTCATGCTGCGCGGCGATCCACCCCGGGTAGCAGCCAACCTTGCTACGCCACTGGGGATCAATTCCCCTTACTGAACTGGAGTAGCCGCTTAGTGGTTAGTGCAGTGGACTTTGATCCTGGGGAACTGAGTTTGATTCCCACTGCAGCTCCTTGTGACTCTGGGCAAGTCACTTAACACTCCATTGCCTCTGGTACAAAATAAGTACCTGAATATGTGTAAACCACCTTAAATGTAGTTGCAAAAAAAAAACCTCAGAAAGGCGGTATATCAAGTCCCCTTTCCCTTCCTTTACTCCCCAAGTGGTCAATAACCCCCTCCCACCCTCAAAAAAAACATCTTTAAAAATCTTTTGTGCCAGCCTCTATGCCAGCCTCAAATGTCATACTCAGGTCTATCGCAGCAGTATGCAGGTCCCTGGAGCAGTTTTAGTGGGTGCAGTGCACTTCAGGCAGGCAGACCCAGGCCCATCCCCCCTACCTGTTACATTTGTGGTGGTAAATGTGAGCCCTCCAAAACCCACTAGAAACCCACTGTACCCACATCTAGGTGCCCCCCTTCACCCGTAAGGGCTATGGTAGTGGTGTATAGTTATGGGTAGTGGGTTTTGGGAGGGGGGTTTGGGGGGCTCAGAACACAAGGTAAGGGAGCTGTGTACCTGGGAGCTTTTTATGAAGTCCACTTCAGTGCCCCCAAGGGTGCCCAGTTGGTGTCCTGGCATGTGAGGGGGACCAGTGCACTATGAATGCTGGCTCCTCCCACGACCAAAGGGCTTGCATTTGGTCGTTTCTGAGATGGGCGTCCTTGGTTTCCATTATGGCCGAAAATCAGAAACGACCAAATCTAAGGATGACCATCTCTAGGGACGACCTAAATGTCAAGATTTGGGCATCCTCGACCGTATTATCAAAACTAAAGATGGACGACCATCTTGTTTCGATAATACGGGTTTCCTCGCCCCTTCGCGGGACGTCCTGTGAGGACATCCTCAGGAAAACTTGGGTGTCCCTTTCAATTATGCCCCTCCACGGGTCCCTTTTACTAAGCCGCATATGAGGCATATTTTCAAAGCACTTTGGGAGGCTAAGTTCCATAGGTTTCTATGGAACTTTGGGAGGCTAAGTGCTTTGAAAATGAGCCTCATAGTCACCTATGTGTGCCCAACGCGCTCCAATTTGGAGCTACCGCTCAGCTACCACGTGACTTGGGTGATAATTTCATTTTGTACATGCGTCCAGTAGGCGCGCTGGAAATTTTCTGGCACACGGCACTAACCGGGCAGTAATCGGCATTGTACGCACGCTGATGATTACTGCCCCGTTAATGTGTGAGACCTTACTGCTAAGTCAATGGGCGGTGTAAGGTCTCAGGCCCAAAATGGACTCGCACCAATTTTCATTTTGCTGCACATCCATTTTTGGCCCCCCAAAAAAGACCTTTTTTGCAGGTGCACTGAAAAATGAACCTGCGCGCATCCAATACACCAGCAGCGCAGGCCACTTTTCAGCGCATCTTAGTAAAAGGACCCCTAAGGACCTGATATTTCAAAGGAATTATCCAGTAATGGTATATATAATCTGGATAATTCCCTTCGGCATGGATATTCAGTAACACTACATGGATCATGCCACTGAATATTCTTCCAGACCTCCTTAGCATTCTCTGGTTATGCCAGTGTGTGAGTGAAGCGAGGATAGAGCAGTAAGTTGTCCGGAGAGCAGCGATATCCAGACCACTACCCAGGTAACTATCCAGATAAAACGTAGAACAGAAAAAAATCGCTTTCCTAGCTTTATCTGTAGAGCTAGCTGGATAGTGGTTTGAATAACGCTACTATCTGGATAGTGGAAGCACTTGCCACATGGTCTAGATATTCAGCGCCATTTGCAATTCAGATAGAGATTCTGAATATCTGGAATATTTTTAAGTACCACAACCAGTGTTTAAAAAAAAAAACCTCACCAACCGTGGAGTTTAAATATTGGCCCATAGGCCAGTTTTCAGACTTTTCTGAGGTACTTGTAGGCCCGCAAGTAGTTTGTCTCTTTGAGCCTACAGGCCCATCCTCAAAGTGGCATTCCTCTGCATGTATCAAGTACCAAGGTAAAACAGATATTAGGATTTTGAAATCAATTCCTTCTACCTCCTTTGCCAGCCTCATGTTAACCCTGCCAGTGGCACCATCACTTTCTTGAAGGTTCATTCCCCTCAAGGGAATCCTTAGTTACCACAGAAATGCATTGAAAATTGCCTTCTAAAGGAACATGGCCATAGCTGGTAAAACTGGAATTAAGAGATAGCTGTTATTTGTTTACAGTCGACCAGAGTCAGTGAGAATATATGATGTGAAGCAACTGGATTGGCTTATGCCCCTCTGTTGGGTCTTTAACAGCTGCTCATGCATCAGGTTCCATTAATCTCTGATGCGTTACAGCTATAAATGAAGGTCAGCCACCAACATGTTGTAAATCACATCCCTACCCCTTTCAGGTTTTTGTGGAAAATATTTAAAAGGCAGTTAATAGATGGAAATGATGATATATCAAGTTCTAATATACAGAGACTCATTCCCATTTCAGTGACCCAACCTTTAAGCTGTTTTTGTGGCATTCCCATACAGTAGGAAAGAAATGGGTACAATTCAAAACCTAACATCCTAAGATGAGCACTTTAAAGCAAAATATAGAAAAATACCTAACAGCCCACTTTAAGGGGAGGCAAAGAAGTATCATAATAGGAAAATAACAATTCCACTCTTGATTTCCATAAAAAAACACCAAATCCACCCTTAATTCCCCCTTCCAAATCAGTAAATGGCAGCCGAAGTTAGGTGCGTTATGGTCTGTGCTAAATTAGTATTCTGTAAATGGCGCTCTTTGCAGAGTGCCCTTTACAGAATACTAGTTTGGTGCACTTCTTGCACTTGACAAAACTTAGTTTCTTCACCTTCTGTCAGTTAAGAACCATCTGCCGCAATCTTTTTGACCGTGATCAATTTCATGCTCTTATTCTTTTCATTCTTCCATTAGATTATTGCAGTATTATCTACATGGGTCTTCCGTGAACCACACTTAAGAAGTTACAAACACTCCAAAATACCACTATAAGAATACTCTGTCCTGCTCGTCGTCTAGATCACACAACTCCATTACTTAAATGTCACCACTGGTTACCTGTAGAGCATCGGATCACATAAAAAATAGCAGTACTCACCTTTAAGGCTTTCAGAATAGGTGTCCCTGACTATCTCTCTAGGCTCACCATTCCCTACATGCCTTCTAAATGACCACCGTCTAGTTCTTCCAGACTCGCTCACCTAGAATCCAACAGGCATTGCACTTTTCCTTTCCCCCCATGTGTGGAACAATCTTTCTCTTTCTCTCTGCAGTGGAACTCTCTCTTATAAATTTCAATCAAACCTGAAGACCTGGCTCTTTAAACAAGCCTTTGGAGGGACAGATTGTCAAGAAGTGCCAGCCTGAGTTTACAGAGTTTCCAGTTTTTACAATGTTGTGTTTTCTACCCTGTTTTCCCTATGTTGTCCCTTCTCATCACTTTTTGTGCTTTCTTCTCCTGGAATGAATGTCGCTCTTTCCTATCATTAATTGGAGTTCCTTTTCATTTCCTATTTTATGTTTTTTGTATTAACTGTACACCGCCGTGTCCTGCCTCGGCAGCTAGAGCAGTCTAGTAAGGTCCAATAAACTATAAACTAACTTTGGGCGTGAGCACTCATGTCTTCCAAAAACTGGTGCAAATGCTCACGTTCAACTGATGAGAGTTAGGCATGCAAATGCAGGTATTCTGTGATATCTTGCCTAATTTCTGGGAATGTTCCTCACCTGCCCATGCCCCCCCCATGGCCATGCCCCCTTTTGAATTATGCACTATGAAATTTAGGCATGCGTGTTATAGAATAGGCTGTAGGGCTGATCCACATATAACTCTTATCAATAATTGGAGTTAACAAGCACTTAATTGGCAGTATTTAATTCCTAACTGATTAATTAGTTTACATGCAAATCTGAGATCTGCATCAAAATTTGGCCGACCTGTACAGAATATGGGCATATATCTCCCCAACAATAACTTTCTTGAGGGATCCAGAAAACCATGAGAGGTATCCTGATAGCAGACAGAAGGCTAACAAGAAATTTTGTTTAAAAAGGTAGCCTTCTTGGCTAACGCTCTAGCCTTAAGAGATGAAAAACATTTTACACTGCATCTAGGTAATCAGAAATATCTGGGAATATAGATTTTTATTATAAAACATCAACTTTTCTGGAATATAAAAATTAGCACCCAGACTTTATCCACTTCAGAGGAAAATTAGCGTAGAGTGGATAGAAATGGTATCTGGGAATCTGCAAGAAACTTAGACAGATGAAAAGAATGAACCACTTCTATCTGATCTATACCACCATCAGCCTCAGATTCCACCAACCATCATCCAGTAATACAGTACAGATTGGATGCATGTATTTTCTTTGGATTGGTGATCTATAACACCTCAGAAAAATAACTTTTGTCATTGGAAATTTAAGAAAATACAGGTTTTTACTCCTAAAAACATTCTATGAATTCTCCAACTTTGAATCTGCTTTGAACTTGAGATTCCAAAATTCCACTTTAGAATTCAGTATGCATTTAATTTGTTTATCTTTTATACCAGAGATTCTCATAAAGAGTCAGTCCCTGGTCCACCTCCTGAAATTTGGCAGCAGAACTCACAACAACTGCACATAAATGAGAAACCATATTTTTATCAGATTCTCAGTCCAGATATTCTTTCCAAATGTCTGCCAAAGTAATTTCCAATGTAGAGACAGATGGATCTGGAAATAGCTCCAAAGAAAATGACATCACTAGAGCCTTAGCAACAGGAATAAGTCCTGGTGATACAGTAGGCGGACATAAATCAGTTGCATCCACTTGAATTGGGGTAGAGCTCCCAAAGAGTTCTCCCCATGAAGATTCAAAGTTCCAGGTGGAGGGGGGCAGAGGACTTCCACAAAAGCTGAGGGAAATCCCAAACCTCCACCTGTAAAACCAGCACCAGAGACCATGACAACATGTTTACCAATTATGGGAGTTCAAGTCCTCTGCTGATGCATACCACTGCAAGAAATTAAGATAATAACAGTACTCAAAATGTGATGAATTATGCCTGAACACCTGAAAATTAAATAAAGTCCTTAGGCTTCTCTGGTGCTCCAAAGAGCCATGCCCCTTTGAAGTCCCTTCAAACATAATCCTATGGCTATGCACCTGTAGCCACATGCCACAGTCCAGGTATGCTTTTAATGGCTTGAGGAAGTTAAGAGCACTGATGTTACTAAGGCACGAACCTCCTCTGCACCCGAACTTCCCCACACTGGGACAGTACTTCCACAACTTCTTCTCTACCCATATAACCATTTGTTTAGAATGGGGCATGTACATTCTTCCAAGGACATACTAAACTAAAGATAGTGTATTAGCACTAGCAGGCCGGCAAATGATCCTTAGGAAGGGCAAGCAAGTTTGTGATGTTGGGACTGTGAAAACCTAGATAATAATAAAATACATACATCTCTGCTATCTGCCTTGGAGGCAAGATGCATGCATTTCGTACTAACAAGACACACTTACTTCATGTTGCAGATATGTGAAAGCTTCCTTATACCACTATTAAGATCTGAAACTTTAATAGCTTCCACTCAGAACTAATCTAGCTTATTTTCTGGGACATGCAGTTGTGTCCATGGTCTGTGAGCAGATCTGTAAATAAAAAGAAAACCCTCCTCAGTCAGAGTTTTCATGTCGACCTCAAAACATATCCGCCATATTTTTGTGTTGATGGGACACTAAGCAGAAAACTTACTGGGGGTGAGGCACTTGGCTACACATGCATAGACGGAGGCATATTTTCAAAGCACTTTGGGAGGCTAAGTTCCATAGGTTTCTATGGAACTTTGGGAGGCTAAGTGCTTTGAAAATGAGCCTGCTGGTGATCTCAAAAGCTTGTATTTCCTTCAGAAAGTAGGCTAAGCAAATTTTCTTGATATATTTATCATTTTAACATAGAAGACAAGCTCTACAAATGTGGAAATAACTAATAAGAATAGACTCACAAAGAGGAGGAGAGGGGTTTTTTTTAACTAGATTGTAACCATGCCTGATGTAATTCTGCTGCAACCCAGAGCTCTGAATCCTGTGCTTGTGGAACAGTTCCATGAGACTTAATACTTTTTCAATGTCCCTAGAATGTACAGAAGATAGTTATTTGGGAAGGCATTTCCTGAGGGTTAAGAGGAGCATGTGCTTTCTGAATTGGAATGCATCCTGCTGATTGCATTGATGAGTGTAAAACTTTGAGGGCCCTGTTTACTAAGGTGCGTTAGCATTTTTAGCGCGTGCACAAAGGTAGTGCAAGCTAACTTTGTAGGCACCCATAGGAATATTGTGGGCACAAACGCATCTCTAGCGCAGCTTAGTAAACGGGACCCTTAGTATGTTGTACCCTACAAGGGTTAGTCATAGTTCCCATTCTCTTCAATATATTTGTTTACATCACTTGCCACTCTGTGTGTCCTCAGCCTACACATTGAATCAATTAGGTCATAGCCCCCAGGAAAACTGAAGAAAGAGGTTAATGTTGCTGCTTCCCCATCACAACTTTTAAGTCAGTAATCCTGCTAGGTTTAATCTCTCCAGTCATCACAACAAGGGGTAAAAGCAACGAAGCAGAAGGAAAAAAGATAATTTTATCAGCCCACAAGAATGTCAGTTTTTGGGGTTCATATAAAATCTGATGGGACTTATTTTCAAAAGAGAAAAGCATCTCAAAAATGGCATAAAATCCAAATCGTGATTTTCAAATTTGAGATATTTTCTCTGCAGTGCACTTAACTGGCTAAGCACTAATATTCAGCATGAGATAGCTGGTTATCGCCACTGAATATTAGCGCTTAGCATATAGCAGCTAACCAGCTATATTGCGTGATATAACCGGCTAGCCATGAACATTCAGAGAATCAGTGGCTACGGCCACCCAAATAGCAGGCCTACCTTTGGCTGCTATTATATTGACTTGGCCTGGCACTGAATATTCGGGCTCAGCACCAATTGCGGGATTTAGTCGACCTGTCTCCCAGGGGCTGAATACCAGCCGATGTGAAAGTTATAGAATACTGTCAGTTGTGTGCATAAGCATTAAACTGTGTGCGCACATTTATAGAATTAGAGGGAATATGTATGTTAATGACTGAGAATTTATTTTCAAAGATGCTCTCCATTGAGACAGAACATTTTGGAATATTGCACCATGCAATGGTCATTATGCATTTTAGGTCTGATAGGTTGAAGTGTTCTCCACTGTGGAAGATGCCCTGGGGATTGGAGAGGATGGAAGGTTTTATCAGTTTAAGCACTGTTGATTATGTCTAGCATCAGGGCCGGGCTTAGGCAGGCGCTCAAAGGGGCCCCGCGGTACGCCTCAACTCCACAATCTCCCGTCCCGCTCCGGGTGCTCTCTGACATCCGTCGAGTTGGCTCCGAGTCTCAGACCCTCCCAGCCAGTAAAGTAGTGAGTGAGTGTGTGAGCCAGACTTCTGCAGCGCTCCCCTCCAGCGCCACAATGCACACCTGGACCTGGTCTCCTGGCTGGCCACATCACCTCACCTGACCGCTGACCCCTGGCCGTGAATGGTCACAGTAGTTGCTCCTCGTCCTCCTGATGCCTGCCTGGCCCGCCCACCGTGATCTGGTCTGCTGTGAGTGCGTCTCTCCTCTCCTCTGCTTCCACTAGTGTGATGTGGCCCACGGCCCACCCACACCCGCAACACAATGTAACATCCTTCCTCAAGGGCGGGCCACACGGCAAAGAGTTCCAGCCTGAGTTAAGACGGACCAGAGGAGAGTAAAGAGTTGCTTGGTTGGTGATAATGTATGTTTTTTACTCAGTGAGTGCTGGTTTTTTAATGTTTATTATCATTACACTTGTTCATTTACCCTTCCCCCCCTTTCCCTCATTCTCTTTTCCCTCATTTCCCTCTTCCCCTTTTCCCTTACTTTCCTCCTTCCCCCTCCACCCCTTTCCTCTCTCCACCATTCCCAGTCCCACCATTTTATGTGCATAACCTCGTAACTCAGTAGGCAAGGCGGCAGGAAAGAGAAGAGGACAGGGGAGAGAATCACTGGACGTGGATGGGAGGGCAGGGCAGAGGAGAATCGCTGGAGGCTGGACATGGATGGGATGGGAGGGCAGGGCAAGGCAGAGGAGAATCGCTGTTCATAGAATAATCTTATCAATGGGGTGGAGCTAGGGTGGGGCGGGGCTAGGATGGGGCCACGCCAAATTGGTCTGCACAGGGCCCCGCATTTGCTAAGACCGGCCCTGTCTAGCTTGCAGTTCCCATTTTTTTAAATGATAGAGATTCCAGGGCTGTTTAGAGAGATAGCAAAAGCAGTGGTGGGAGGGGAAAATATTGTATACTATGTACAAACTAAGAAATTGAAAAATATATTGCTTCCAGTTTGTTACTGTTATCCCTATAGCCATTCCCCTTTTTGCTTGTCTCTGTTCCTTGCCAAGGGTAAGAATCTGCTGGTTCAGTTACAAAATAATTAAAAAAAAATCAATGTTTACTATATCTCAGTGGATTTAGTGTTTCTTGATGAATTAGCTCATTTGAATTTGAAGTAAGGAAATAATGCTGGAACTTGACTAGCCAGATTGGTCAAGGTTATAGAGGGACCATAATTTATCCCAATCATACAAGATGGAAATGGAAAGAGATTACTCAACAATAAGTTCATGAACAGAGTATTCTGAGAATTTTATCATAAATTATATTCATCAAAACAAAGTTATGAGGGAATTTAAAGGGACTTCTTTGACAGTTTAAAGTTCCATAGACTTTCGAGGGAGGGCTTAGGCCAGGGGTTCCCAAATCTGTCCTGGAGGAATCCCAGCCAGTCAGGTTTTCAGGATATCCACAATTAATATACGTGAGAGAGATCTGCATGCCAAGGAGGCAGTGTAGGCAAATAGATCCACGGTGGATATCCTGAAAACCTCACTGGTTAGAGTTCCCCCAGGACAGGTTTGGGAATCATTTTAGGCAAATTAAATGCCCTGAAGACAAATGAGGAAATAACACATCAAACGCATGGCTAACAACAAGACCCCAGGTCCAGATAGGCTTCCGATGGAATTCTAGAAGGTGTTAGGACATGATGTTACTGCTATGTTGGAAGTGGTCTTTGAGAAGGCTATCCAAATGGAGATTCTTCTCTTTTCATCAAACATATTGTTATTTATTTAGATTTGCTCACACCTTTTCAGTAGTAGCTCAAGCTGAGTATGTCTCAATCCCTGGAGGGCTCACAATCTAATTTTGTACCTGAGGCAACAGAGGGTTAAGTGATTAACCCAAGATCACAAGGCGCAGCAGTGGGATCTGAACCAGCCACCTCTGGATGTCAAGACTTGTGCTCTAACCACTAGGCTACTCCTCCACTCTAAGCATGCTATTAATAAAGGAATAAAGAATCTAATCACTCAGGGTCACAAACTATAATATTGTTATTACTTTTAAAAAAATCCAGTTTGTTAAATATGTGCCAAACGCTTAATCCACGAGGTTCCTGACAATTTAATATTTTAATAATTGAAATCTCAAATCTACCATTAGGGAAAATAGAAAGCTATTAATAATCCGCTATCATTGGTTTCTGAGACGGGGGGGGAAAAAGAATCGGTGGAAAACACTCCCCAATGTAGAAAAACAACTGATTCCAAAAAATCCTCCACCCCTATAAACAACAGGAAACCCCCCAAAATGGATAAATCCAGGCACTCAGTGAAAGAGTTCTTTCCAAGGCACAATCCTCCCACAGAAGTTGTTTGACAGATCCAGGCTGTCTAAAAAAAAAGCCCAGACCCATCAAACACCAATGCGATCTAGAGGTCCAGAGAATCTCCAGCCTTCCCAACACTCTCTCCCTAGACAGAGGCTCTGGTGGTCAAATGCCCCCCTGAACCCCTGCAAGAGACCTGACCCTGACCCTACCCCCCTCAGGGACCACAACCCCCCCACCCCCATATATGGTAGTGAAGCCCTGCCCAGCGCATCCCAGTATGCACTGGGCAGGGTGCCGCCATTTTGGAAGTCGTGCTGGAAGGAGGATCGAGTGCTACTCCCTCCTCCATCATCTAAAGCTACTGGGGGGTTTGGGACCTCTAGACCTTGAGGTGTGGGATGCTAGACCTCCAGCCCTCTTCTGTCAGTGGGTGGAGGGGGGTCGGGGCTTGGGGGGGGGGGGTTGGGGTCAAGGTTGGGCCTCTTGCAGGGGGATTGGGTCTTTTGCCAGGGGGGCTGCAGCTCTTCTTTTGGGTGATGAGGGGCTTGCTAGCATGCAGATGCATGATGGATGGGGCTCCTCATTCCTCCCCAATGCTTTGTAAACCCTAACGCCAGCTCTCAGCTGGCGTAAGGTTTATAGTTGTAGCTGCATGCTAGTTTGGCACGCCGCACGCCGAGCATTGGGGAGGAATGCTAATCTCCTTGTTTAGCATGCATTTGCATGCTATTAATGTTCCAGAGCCAGTGAGTGCGTTGTTACATGTATTCACTAGCTCTGATCCTGGGATGTAGGCAAACGCAGGCGCTAGTCTGGCGCTAATGGCCTCTAGCACTTGTGTTTGATTTTGATCATCTGGGCCTTAGTCAGGATTATGCAAATTGCAAACGTAAAATCCACAGCACACAGTAACATGAGGTACAATTTTTTTTTTTTAATGATTCTGGTAATTTTCATCTCTCTCCACGTTTGCAGAGTGACACTGGATAGTAGATCATTATAAAGTTCCAGCTGCCTACTTTCCACTTCAGTTGACCCGTTTGGCCTGCTTCATTCATTATCATAGCGTGCCTATTCACCTATGCCATTATTTTGGTGCCTCCAGGAACCTCTAGTGTGCCACTTTCTATTTTTAAGTCTTGTCATGCTTCTTCCTGTTCTTTTAGTTATTTTTTGGCATCTTCCACACTCTGTCTTGAATATGCCATACCACTCTGCACATTGTGCACATCTTTCAATTCTTGTGCTCTCACTGCAGTATTCTTGTTTAATTCTCTTTTAAAAATAAGCTGCCACCCTTGGTAATCACCCAGCCAACCTCAAGGTTAAACCAGCCCCGATTGTGTATAAGCAATATATTGCTTCTGAATCTTCATTGCCGTTATCTTGAGCCCACAGTCTTATAACAGAAGATGTAGTGAGGGAAGAAGCAGAGAACTAAAACAGGTGTTCCCCAGGTCATTCTAACCTCTGGAGTACACAGAGCAGGAGCAACGCTGATGCTGACATGAAATTATGTTTTTGATGCTTAGAAAATACTTTCTTCTTCACATTTCTTAATGCCGGAGATTTAAACAAATAGCAAACGTGCCAGTAACAAAGAAGTTCTCAAAATAGTAGACTTAGATTGACAGTTATTCTGGGTGATAATTGTAGACTGATGCTGTAGAGATTAGTGGAACAGGAATTTATTTTAATGCAAATTGGGAGCACATAGAAATACCAAAGAGGTGAACTAGTGACTGGACAAATAGAGATATTCGATCTCTTTAGTACAACCTACTGTACAGTGGTTTTGCTGTAAAACAACTCACAATTATCTTTTGGTTCTGATTGTTACACTAAAAGCATTAAAACCACTTGAGATCATTTTGAAATTATGCTGTACACTGACAGTAGATGTACTTTTAGTGTCTCTGCAGACGAATATGATAAGAAAAACCTTGCTGTAGACATTGTAGCACGTAATAAAGTACTCAGTAGTTCTCAACTCAGGCAGATAGAAAACAGTGTTCAGATATTCTGAAGTAGTTTCCAAAAGTCTATCTAGGCTTATATTTCCAGCTAGGTAGTGTCACCGAGATTCAAACATCCTTAAGTGGGTGTCTACTCTACCTGACAAGCATTGCTCAGGTCAAGCAGTAGCTTCCTGTCAGATGAAGTGGAGGAAGAAAGGCTAAAGCGGCTAGGACTCTTCAGCTTGGAGAGGAGGTGTCTGAGGGGAGATGTGATAGAGGTCTCTAAAGTGCAGAGTGGAGTGGAATGGCTAGACTTGAATTGCTTGTTTACTGTTTCCAAAAATACCAGGATTAGGAGGCACGCAATGAAGCTACTAAGCAATACATTTAAAACAAACCAGATAAAATATTTCTTTACTCAACGTGTAATGTTCTTGATTTTTTTTTTTTGCCAGAGAATGTGGTAAAAGTAGTTAGCTTAGCAGGGTTTTAGAAAGGTTAGGATAATTTCCTAAAAGAAAAGTCCATAACCCTTTATTAAGATGGACTTGAGAAAATCCACTGCTTATTTCTAGGATAAGCAGCATAAAATCTGTTTTATTATTTTAGGATCTTGCCAGGTACTTGTGACTTGGATTTGCCACTGTTATTAAAAACAGGATACTGGGCTTGATGGACCTTTGGTCTGTCCCAGTATGGCAATTCTTATGTTCTTAGCAGTAGCCTAATGGTTGGTGCAGTGGCCTGAGAACCAGGAGAACTGGGTTCAATTCTCATTACAGCTCCTTGTGATTCTGGGCAAGTTACTTAATACTTCATTGCCCCAGGTACAAACTAAGTATCTCTATATAGTATATAAACTGCTTTGATTGCAACCACAGAAAGGTGGTATATTAAATCCCATTCCCTTCTGTTCCATTAAAAATGCAAAGGCCTGTGGTTGCTTTTGGACCACCATAAAATGCAAGGGTAGCAGAAGACCTTTTTGGTTGGTAGGGTCAAACAAGCCAGTGTCTGACTCCTATCCCCAAGCTCTCTAGGGCCATGGGTCAACCAAACTTTTGCCCAATACAGCATCAGCAATTATTGTCCCACCCCATTTCACTATCTGTGATAAAATGCCGTCGCTGCTGGCCTGCTTTTGAGCCTTTAAGAAGGTGGGACTGATGGGATTCTGCAGCTTTGAATGGGGCACTGGATAGGGAAGAAGGCAACTGTTTCACAGATGGGTATGTTTCGAGGAGGGTCTCTTTCCCACCACTGATGCTGTATTTTTAGAAGGGAACCGATATCACTTCCACTCTTGCTCCTATGCCTGGAATCAAAGGAGCAGCTGTAGTATAATATCTCTGTATCTCTCCTGGGCCATATAACACACATTTTTACATCACACCTGCATAAGATTTTATATACTGCACCTTATTTTACTTGTGTATCTAATTGAATTTGTATTGGTATAATATTAAAATGTGCTGTGATCAGTGTGAACAATTTACAAATTTAGGGGGTAGTTGTATAAAATCTATACTGCAAGTATTTATTTATTTGTTGCATTTGTATCCCACATTTTCCCACCTATTTGCAGGCTCAATGTGGCTTACAATACATCATGAATGGTGGAAGTATGTTAGAAAATAGACATTTAGTGTAACAGAAGAATCTTGGGTAACATGATAATGAAAAAGCATGATAGTAATATAACAAGCAGATATTATAAAACAATTCTGAATATATGTGGAGGAGTGCTGTATGTTCACATTTGTTGATCTTTGTGGTTTGCCTTATTAAAGAGATGGGTCTTCAGTAGTTTGCGGAAGTTGGTTAGTTCGTAAATCGTTTTTAAGTTGCACGGCAATGCATACCATTGTATAAAGGGGGTAATGTATACATGCATAGGTCATGACATGTAAAAGTCTGTGCCTACAAAAGGGTCATGTGCTGGGCAGGATGCATACTAGGCAAGTACTACATATTACTAGGGCTGCAAGTTAATTGCAGTTAATTCTGCATTTAATATTAATTGTGATTAATTTTTTAAATCACATTACAGTATCTCCTGTCTCCTCTAAACATCTCTTCTGCACTCTTCCACTCCCAGCCCCTGTCCTTGGTGTAATTCGGCATCTCCCCCCCCCCCACCCCCATGATTGCAACCGTTCTAATTGTGTTACCTTCTTATTTGTACATCCAATGTCCGAGAGGTATCACCACTTTCTTTGTAGAGTAGAATATCAAACATCATACAGAAGAGTTCACTGAGTTCTTATTATCAATCATCTGTCTCATTTCTGGTCCCAACACTGGCCGTGTTTCCTAGTTCACTTCTTCAGGAGACCTTAATCAACCTCAAATTCATGTTAGGCACACCACGAAAAGCTCCAGCTTCCGGTACGTTAACATCGCTTCCTGATAAAAGGATGATACCAATGAGAAGATAGGCATAAAGGAAGATGACACAGTGATCATAGGAACAGGAAGGAGGCAAGAGTTTGGCTGAAGTTAGTATTGACTGGCTCTTGTTAAGGATCTTAGTGAACCTATTTTTATAGACTTGCAGGTCAGCCCTAATGCCTGGCATGTCCTCCCAAATCAGCACATTTGGTTTCGGACTGGTGGAGATGGAGCAAGGTCAGAACCTAACCATGGAAAGCCTTCCATCTCTTGCCACCTTGGATGTCCTCATCAACTAACTGAGCATCAAGAGCCAGATCTAGCTACTCCTGTAGCTGAAGCTGCTGCTCCTTCACTGCCTGCCTCACAACACCATGGTCTTTATAGGCAGGTCCCAAGCACACCCCTTAGAATGGTCTGCATTTTAGCTCAACTTATAGTCAAATCATGATTAAATCCTAAACTCCAATATGAGAGAAAGATAGGCCCATTGAATAAAAAACTCAGAAATGTTATATTTTTATTATTTATTCCACAAAAGATTCAACTGTAAGTACTTGTGTGAAAAAGTACATAAGTCCTTCATTCAGTAACAGCTGGTATATCCTTGAGTAGCCATAACATTGACTAAGCATTTCCTGTAACTGTTCATCAGTCCTTTACATCATCCTTGAAATATTTCATTGTCTCCTTCTATACAGCACTGTTTCAACTCTTTGACATTTGAGGGCTTCCTTGCATGAACAGCTTGCTTGAGGTTCTACGAGCAAAAGAAATTTCAGAGTACCTACAAAAAAAAGTGGATGATGCTTATCTGTCTGGACAGGGTTACAAGACCATTTCTACACTTTAGAGTGCCATCCATTCACTGTCAGACAGATAGTCTACAAGTGAATACAGTTAAAAGCTATAGAGAGAGTGTCAAGATCATCCCAAGAACACATGGTAAAAACATGTGGCGGGGCATAATCGAAAGGGATGCCCTAGTTTTGTTGAGGACATCCTCGCAAAACATCCCGATGGAGGGGCGGGGAAACCCGTATTATCGAAACAAGATAGGCGTCCATCTTTTGTTTCGATAATATGGTCGGGGACACCAAAATCTTGACATTTAGGTCGTCCCTAGAGATGGTTGGCTCTAGACTTGGTCATTTCTGATTTTTGGCAATAATGGAAACTAAGGACGCCCATCTCAGAAATGACCAAATGCAAGCCCTTTGGTCATGGGAGGAACCAGCATTCGTAGTGCACTGGTCCCCCTGGCATGCCAGGACACCAACCGGGCACCCTAGGTGGCACTGCAGTGGACTTACTTCACCCACTAAAACTGCTCCAGGTACCTGCATACTGCTGTCATGGACCTGAGTATGACATCTGAGGCTGGAAAAAAATATTTTTAAATATGTTTTTTGAGGGTGGGAGGGGGTTAGTGACCACTGGGGGAGTAAGGGGAGGTCATCCCCGATTCTCTCTGGTGGTCATCTGGTCATTTTGGCCATCTTTTTGTGCCTTGGTCGTAAGAAACATATGACCAGGTAAAGTCGTCCAAGTGCACGTCAGGGACACCCTTTTTTTTTTCCATTATATGTTGAGGACGTCCATGTGTTAGGCAAGCCCAAGTCCCGCCTTTGCTATGCCTCTGATACGCCCCCTTGAACTTTGGCCGTCCTTGTGACGGAAAGCAGTTGGGGACGTCCAAAATCAGCTTTCGATTATACCGATTTGGACGACCCTGTGAGAAAGACGCCCATCTTCTGATTTGTGTCAAAAGATGGGCGTCCTTCTCTTTTGAAAATGAGCCCAAAAGTCTAACATTGAGAGATTTGCAGTCCCATGTCAGGTTCACTAAACAGCAGCTGGATAACCCACAAGACTTTTCTTTTTGGCAAAAAAAGCACTGCCTATTAGTTATTGTCACTGAAAATTTTGAATCATAATTTCTGAACAGATAAGTCAAAAATGGAGAACATTTAAGTAAGAGCCTCAGCATAACACTCAAGCACAGTGGTGGAGGTATCATGGTGTGTGGCTGCTATGCTGCGTTGGTACCAGGATGGTTTGCCCTCATTAATGGAACCATGAAGTTTGCTTTATATCTGAAGATTATATAAGAGAATGTAGCGTCACCCATGCATGTGCTGATAGTAAGTCAATGAAGGATCATGCAGCAAGACAACAACCCTAATCACTCAGGTAAAATCTACAGAATGGCCAAAGAAGATATTTCAGATGTTGGATTGGCCAAGTCAAAAGTGCTATCAAAACCTTGTTGAAATGTTGTGGCAAGACTTTTGAAGCAAGCTGTTCATGCAAGAAAGCTGTCAAATATTACAGAGTTGGTACAGTTCTACTTGGAAGAATGGGCTGAAGTTCCTCAAGGGTGTAACATAACAAAGTTATCAAAAGTCAAAGGAGACATTTAGTGGAAGTTGGTGCTGCTCAAGAAGGTGCCACTTCTTACTGAATGAATGATTTGCATACTTTTTCATACAAGGATACTTATTTTTAAATCTTACTGTTAAATAATTAAGGTATATGCTTTGTTCTTGGGTTGTTTATTCAGTGGTGTTATCTTTCTCTCTTATTAAGGTTTAGATTAGGATCTGATCATATTTTAAATATAAATTGTGCAAATTTCAGACCATCCTAAGGGGTTCTTAAATTTTTCTCAGCATTGTATCCCCTTCCAAATATGCAGAGCTGATTGTCTGAGGTCACCAACATCTGGAATCGAGAGGAAGTCTACTGAGCATTCTTATTCTGAGATATTTTTGCCTTCATGCTTTTTGTTTACAAAAACACTTACCCAAGTTTCAGTCACAGCACTGATGCAATTAAATGTGCAAAAACAACGGACTGTTCTAGTGAGTTAACAAACTTTTTCTCAGTATGGTATATTACACATTCAAGAGTGGGGATGATCTAAAAGTCTGCCATGAAAATGGTTTATGCAGGACCTCTATTTTAAACTGGATAACCTGTTTACTCAAATTTTAGAAAACTTTATGGACAATTCTTTGAAAAGAATTAAAAAGAAAAAGAATTTCAGCAGTGTTAAATGTCCCGTGCACATTTATTTATTAGATAGTGGGATATGCCTCAGCTTAATATTGCCAGGGATCAATATTCAAATGATATATTGGGTTAACTTGGGGAGTTAATAAATCATCCTACTTGAAATTCCCAGGCTTCATCAGTTAAATTCTAATTGGACAACTTGTCCAGTTAAATATTAACAATATCTGATTAACTTTTAGTTATGACTCCAACATTCCATTCCTCCCTCATTTACTTAACCAGTTAAATGTTAATGTCCTCTGGTTAATTTTAAGCTGTTAAGTCTGGGTAAAAAAAAAAATACATTTCCTAAAGTTAATTGGATAAAGAGGGTAATGGTAAATGGAGTTCATTCTGAGGATAGGGAGCAGTTACCCGTGATGTGCTGCAGGGATTGGGACTTGGTCCCATTCTTTTTAACATTTTTGTAAGTGATATTGTGAAAGGGCTATTGAAAAAGGTCTACCTCTTTGCAGATGATGCCAAAATCTGTAAGAGGGTAAATACCTTGGATTGTGTGGTACAATGAGTAGAATGTTCTAGAATTTGGCAGCTGAGATTTAATGCTATAAAATATAGAATTGTGTATTTGGACTGCAAAAACCTAAAGGAGAGGTACACAGAGGGGGTGAAGTACTTATATGCTTAAAAGGAGAGTGGGACCTGGAGTGACGATATCTGATTATCTTAAGGTGGTCAAACAGGTGGAAAAGGTGACGGCAAAAGCCAGAAGGTGCTTAGAGGAATGAATGGCCAGCAGGAATAAGGAGGTGAGAGGGCCTCTGTATAAATCTCTGGTGATACCTCATCTGAAGATGGCACCTTCAAAAGGACATCCTACAGCACAAGAGGTCAAATAGACACGAAAATATTCTGGCAAATGATGTACAGTAACGACTGGACAACACAAACGGACTCCATACACTACCTCACAGACTGGGATAAAAGATGCAAAAAAATACTAGATGAAATAGCACCCTTATAAACAAGAACCTTGCACAAACGTAACGCGATACCATGGTTCAACGAAGAACTGAAAAAACTCAAAACACAATACAGGAAACTTGAACGAGCATGGAATAAAACAAAAGATGATCTTACACACAGTGCTTGGAAACAAGCATTAAGAAAATACAAATACGCAATAAGATGGACCAAAAGATCATATTATAAAACCAAAATAGGGACATATTCCAAAGACACGAAAAAAAATTTTCAACTCGTGAATAAACTCCTAGATACCAACATGGTCACTACAACGAACACACACATCCCACCTGCAGACAAACTCGTCAAATATTTTAATGAAAAAAATCATAAACCTACGCAACACGCTACCACAAGGCAATACTGACATTGAAAACTTCCTCAGTGAGCTGGACCCAACCCCTGGTGAATACCTGGCCGACAGAACGTGGTCAAATTTTGCCCCCCTGACCACCGAAACAGTTACCCAAGCTATCAGGAAGTTCTCCAGCTCTCACTGTAAACTAGATACCTGTCCCAGCTACCTACTGAAATCTACCCCGGAACACTTCATAACAGACCTCACAACCCACCTAAACCACATGCTACAACAAGGTCGCTTCCCCAAGGAAAATAGCAACATTCTACTCACCCCAATACCAAAAGACACCAAGAAAAAAACAGACGACATCACCAACTACTGACCAGTAGCATTCATCCCACTGGCAGTTAAACTGATGGAAAGCATGGTAACCAAACAACTCACAGACTACATAAATAAATTCACAATATTACATGAATCATAATAAGGATTTCGCCCCCTCCATAGCACTGAAACAGTATTACTAACTCTCCTAGCCATATTCAAACAAGAAATAGCAATAGGCAAAAGCATCCTCCTCCTTCAATTCGACATGTCGAGCATGTTTGACATGGTAAACCACAATATATTAATAAGTCTACTAGATAAGTTCGGGATCAGTGGAAACATACTCAGCTGGATCAAAGGTTTCCTAACCACAAGATCATATCAAGTAAGGTCAAACTCTATATCATCACCGTGGAAAGCAAACTGTGGAGTACCACAAGGATCACCGCTATCACTGACCCTCATCAACCTAATGATGATCCCACTAGCTAAGTTCCTAGCCAGTCAAGGCCTCAACCCTTTCATCTACGCAGACGATGTAATAATTTACATCCCTTTCAAAACCAAACTGCAAGAAATTGCCAACAAAATCGAGCTAAGCCTGAATATCATGGATTCATGGGCTAATGCATTCCAACTGAAACTCAATAAAGAAAAAACACACTGCCTTGTTCTCTCGTCCCAACACAGCACGGACTACCCCACAAACATCGACACCCTAGGTCACACCCTCTCCATCTCAGCCTGAAAATCCTTGGCATCATAATAGACCGCAACCTAACACTGGAGAGCCAAGTAAAATCCACCACAAAGAAGATGTTCCACTCAATGTGGAAGCTCAAACGGGTGAAACAATGCTTTCCGAGGGATACCTTTCATAACCTGATACAATCAATGGTAATTAGCCAACTAGACTACTGCAATGGAATCTACACAGGATGCAAAAAACAAACCTTAAAGAAACTTCAAACCACTCAAAACACAGCAGCTAGACTCGTATTTGGAAAAATGCAATTCAAAAGTGCAAAACCCCTCTGAGAAAAACTACACTGGCTCCCAATCAAAGAATGCATTGCCTTTAAAATCTGCACCATGGTTCATAAAATTCTCTATAGTGAAGCTCCAGGATACATGATAGACTTAATTGACCTACCAGCCAAAAACGCCTCCAAATCAACACAATCATACCTATACCTACACTACCCAAGCTGCAAAGGTCTTAAATACAAATCTACTTATGCATCTAGCTTTTCCTACATAAGCACACAACTGTGGAACGCTCTAGCAAAAGCAGTGAAGACGAACTACAACCACCTAAACTTCCAGAACATGCTAAAAACCACCCTGTTCAAAAAGGCATATCATCCCAAACCAACATAAAAGACTAACCTCAGCTACACAAGAAAACCAAAGCACGTATGATCACAACACTACTCTTCCGCATTATGACTATTCTGTGGCTTTGCCATATAAACTTCATTTTACAACAACAGTACAATGTATTTGTTCACACCAGAAAGAGTAAATTCTGGTACTATGTAAGCCACATTGAGCCTGCAAAAAGGGGGGGGGGGGGGGGGGGGGGAGGAAATGTGGGATACAAATGTAACAAATAAATAAATATAATCAGGATAGAGTTAGTCCAGAGGGCAGTTGCTAAAATGGTCCATGATCTTCATCATAAAGCATAGGGGACAGCCTTACTTTCAAGGAAAGGTGGGAGAGGGGGGGATATGGTAGAGACATTTAAATAACTCTATGGTATAAATGCACAGGATCCAGGCCTCTTTCACAACAGCCTATGACCCTACATTCAAGAGCTTCCTTTGTTGAAATGGAATAGACTCAGGAATCATCTAAGGAAATTATTCCATGCATCCACTTCCCTTTCCATAATGAAATGTCTCCCATTTGAGGTGGTAGATGAGAACTGTATCTGAATTCATGAAGGCTTGGGACAAGCACAGAGGATTTATGATGGAGAGGAAAGGATAGTAGAGTTTAGTAGTTGGTATGGATTACCAGACTGGATAGGCCACATGGTCTTTATCTGCCGCCATGTTCTATGTTTCTATTTTCAACAAAGAAAACAACTAATTATCTTTAACCAGACTTCCAGTGGCTCAATACTGACATCTAGCTGTCTGTTTATCAAATACATAAGACACAACAGGAAAGGATTGAAAGCTTTCTTTTTCCCAAAACCCTGACATATGACTCTACCTGTATTTATCCCAAAGACCCCCTTCAATGCCAGTTGCGGTAACGTCTAATGACTATTATAAAATGCTGCTCACCGTCTAATGTTTACTCTGAAGCAGTAAGTGTCATAGCCCACTGTAAACTGATGTTCAATATATAATGTTTAATATATTGTAAACTGCACTGAACCCGAAAAGGGGATATTAGCGGTATATAAGAATAAACTTGACTTGACCCCGATACCAGATAGTTGCATGCACTTCATTCCCTTTTAAAGCCACTAGTTGCTCAGTGTTTTGACGCATACACTGGAAAATTACATGATTACGTGGAGAGAGTTTTTTTCATCTGTGATGAGATTGTTGGACAGTCTTTTCTAGCGTAACATGTACAGCAACAAACCAAATTCCTCTATAAAAGCTTTTAATATGCTGCAATATTCTAATTTATTTGGGGCCCTGTTTACTAAGGTGCACTAGCGTTTTTAGGGCATGCACAAAATTAGCGCATGCTGTGTAGGCACCCATAGGAATATTGTGTGTACCTACATGGTTAGCACGCACTAAAAACGCTAATACACCTGTAGCGTGGCTTAGTAAACAGGGCCCATAGTTTTTTTGTTTCCACTCAGATTGTTATTATTGAAAGAAGCAAAGAGCTTTTTTCAGTTAATCAGTACCTAATATAGGGGGTCATTTACTAATGTCAGTGTGGGCTAATGGCATTAGTGCATGAATAAAATAGGCCCTCTGGCAAATGGCACATGCTAACCATTAATAAATGGTGATAATGGTTATATCTGGATTTTTGTATTACGTTACTTATGCTACCTGTTTCTCTAGCCTTTTTTTCCAGAACTTACTTGTATGTCCTTGTTTGCTTGGTATTTCATTTTCCGTTTTTTTACTTAGATATGTTTCCTCTTACCATGGGATCAGATGATCCAGACAGCAGTGTGAAGTTACGTCATTTGCTTAATGCGATAACGGATGCTTTGGTATGGGTGATTGCGAAGAGTGGAC
Organism: Microcaecilia unicolor; assembly: GCF_901765095.1. Classification (NCBI taxonomy): domain Eukaryota; kingdom Metazoa; phylum Chordata; class Amphibia; order Gymnophiona; family Siphonopidae; genus Microcaecilia; species Microcaecilia unicolor. The sequence goes on along the minus strand of NC_044039.1, from coordinate 180,653,247 downwards.
TCCCCTATCGGCAACAGTCAAATCGCCTAGCTAACCTCCTGATGCTGCTTTCACATGTCAGACATGCAAGGTAAAGTGAATTATGATTTTGATAATCTGCCATTAATTATCTTCCTTCAGTTTTGTTATGACCGTTTTACCCCTCTTCTCCCTGCACTGCATTGGCTCCCTGCTAACTTTAGCATTCAATTCAAGCTATTTCTTTGGACCTACAAGTGCAATCTCTTATCTCCCCCAAGGCTCTGTTCATGGCCTCAGTTCCTTAGGCAAGTTAATCCTTCCTGTGTCCTTCTCAACCATTTAATACTCCAGTTTCTATATAGAGCATTTGGACAAACTATAAATGGTCATAAATGCAGTGTTTCCTATTATATTGGTTTTAGATGTCATTTAGGAACTTGGATTTTCTAGAAATAACTAATATAAAGTTTTTAAATGATTCAGTGTGATTTAGATATCATTAGAATTTCTTCAATAATTATTGTTAATATTATATAATGTAACATCCCCTTCTAGAGTATTCCCTGGATTTGGTGGGGGAGGGGGGGCGCTTACCTGACAGATACCTCCTAGGCCAACTCTGTTGTCGCTGTGGTGCCTCCACCCATGGAGAAAGTGTATTAAAGGGTGGATTCCATTTCCTTTCCCTCAGGAACTGCTATAAAATCTCAGTTGTGGGAGTCTGTCAAAGAGAATAGAACTTATTGATAAGGGAAAGCAGTGAGAGATTTGTGAGAACTTCTCCTCCTTCAAAGTTGCCAGTTCCGCGGTATTTCCACAGAATTGGGCAAGTTCCCACGATCCCGCATGGGATTTTTTGAAAGTCGCGGGTTGTGGATTATTGAGCGTTTTTAAAAACTGCTGTGGCCGTGGGTTGGGTGGTTTTCGCTCGCTTTGCTCACCCTCCTATTGGCTCAATTGAACCAATAGAAGGGTGGGGAGGCAGGATCCAACCCTTTTTTTAAATGCCTGCTTGCGCAGGGCCATGCAGAAGACAAATTTATACATCTACTGACAGTCTGCTCTAGTCTCACAAACATGATATCATCAAGAACTGACAGAAGAATCACACAGATCAAAATGCCAGTTTGATTAATACACAACTATATTCTATCAAAACCCAATTTATATGTAGGTTACATATAAAAGCGTAAGATTGTTTTTAATTTGAATGTTTTTATTTTTTGTAGTAAGAAATTGTATCTGACTATTTTAGTTCATCTTTGAATTATATCTAGTTAAGCAGAATATAAGTGTATAAATTAAATTAAAAATAAATTCATTTCTATTTTCCACAGCAACAAAGGTATGGAGCACCTTCTCAGCATGAGGTGTAAAAACGTTGTTCCAGTTTATGATTTGCTGCTGGAAATGCTAAATGCTCATACCCTTCGAGATCACAGGAAGCCCTCGATCACTGCTTCTGAATTCAACCCACCAGAACAAACAGAGAGCAAGGGGGGCTGCTCTGCAGCTCAGTGATGTCAGAAGCAGGGAGGGAAGACAAGTGAAGAAATCTTGGGTTTAATTAAGAACGACAGGCTTTCATAACCAGCTTCAGAAATGCACTGAAGACTTTTTTTTTTTAAGGCACTTTTTTTTCGGTCTGTGTCCAGTTGCTCCAAGGGGTACTTAATTCAACATGTTGGACTTTCAAGAAACAAAGGGTGATTAGAAAGCTCAACTGTGAAAACTAACCTATCCCTGAACCTTCTAGATATAAAACCCTTGGGAATCTTTGGCAGAACAGTCATGACATTGAGATCACCACTGGTTATCATTTTTTTTTTTTGCATTGCAGCTCAGATCCGTGTAAGCTATTGACAATTGTTATGGTTCTAGTAGAGGTTAAGGCTTGCTGTGGCAAAAATGCCAACGTTTTTGTTTGGGTGTTGGCTCCCTTACTAGAATGCATCAATTTATCATGGGAGAAAAGCTCCCATGAAGTTGGAGTGCCGTTGATTTCACAGCCTTTTACTATTCTGGTTTAAAGTACTGCATAGTAGTGATGTGACTGTATGTGCCATGTGATCATCTACAGCGGATGGCAATATTCACTTGAGAGTGCTGCTGTTAATGAGGGAGCAGTTTTCAAACCTGCAAGAACTTATAACCTGTGGACTTTATACCAATTTTCCAAGGGAAAGTGTGCATGCACTTTCACTTTGAAACGTGCCATGTGTACAAAATACTTAAGGACATTTGCAGCTGTTCATTCCACAGTTACTTTTTTCATGGACATGTGTAGATTTGAAGGTGAACTCTTCACACACAGTTTCCCTACACAGACAAGTGTGACCAGGGCTGATGCAAGGGTACTGGGTACCCCTAGGCAAACTTTCAGCTTTTTGCCTGCCTCAGTTAAAATCTCAGGGAGGAGGCAGTTGATAATTAATCTCGACAATCATGATCACCCAGTACAGGGCCGATGCAATCACTGTGCAAACAATGCACTTGTATGAGTGGCAAAGCTAGGGAGGACAACAGTAGGCTGGCTGCTAGAATCTAAGGACCACTGTCGCTTGACTTCTTCTTTTCCTTTGCATCACTTCTCCCAATATCTCTCGCCTCCTGAGTCAGGAGGAGCAAATAGAAACAATGGTGAACCAGAGTAGAAGACCTGGTAGGTGACTGCTGGGATCTTAAAGGGAACCTTGTAGTCCAAAAGAGAGCCAGTGGTCAGATTGGAAGAGTGGGGAGACATGATCATAATTCTTTTATCGTATAGAAAAGTATTCTGCTGCTTGTACAAATTACAGCTTTTAGACTTCTCAACTGTGTAACTTGTAGCCCATGATACAGAGAGTTGCAAAAATCCAGATGGGAGATAATAAGGGCAAGGAGGAGTATCCAGAGAGAGGAGGGTTCAAGAAGAGAACAGACAGAGTATATGTGTCTTAGTGTGAAGTAACATCTAGTGATCTCATTAGAGATTTGAGCGTGGAATGTGAGTGACCCGAAGTAACTTTACAGAATCTCTAAGAGGGAATTGTGTTCTACATATCCCGGGTTCAGAGGTTATCATGGATAAAGGATGTGAAGGTGTTATATTCTCTCTTGCTCCCCCCTTGCACAAGAAAGAGATACCACTGATTTCTTGCTGGACTAGTATCACAGTATGAAGAAGTTAACAAACATTGGTGATCTAGGTAGTTGTGGAATTCAGATATCTTGGGGGGGGGGGGGGGGTGTTAATTGATCACCAGCTTTCTTTTAAGTTACAGGTCTCAAATACTGTTAAGCAATGTTTCTGGGCGTTATTTCAGTTTTGCTCTGTGTGCTCATATCTTGATATGGCTACCAAATGTGACTTGTCTATGCACATATGATCTCACATCTTGATTATTGTAATATTGTTTGTGCTGGGATTAACCATGCACTGACTAGGCGTCAATCTGTACAAACCGCTGCCATTTAGATTCTATGTCACATGTGAAAGTTTGATCATGTCATTCCCCTGCTCTTTTAGAATCTTTGGCTTCCTATCCACTATAGGGTCCAGTTAAATACCTGAAAGTTATTAATATGCAAACAAATCTTTCCAAAGACAAAGAAGCGGCAAAACTGGAGGACATGAATTAGGGTATTCCAGGCATCCACCATACATCCTCTCTGTGAAAAAGTATTTCCTAATGTTACTCCGGTCTACCACTCTGGAACCTTCTTGGTGGAGGTGGTGGAGACAAATACAGTGAAGGAATTCAAAAATGTGTGGGAAAAACAAAGAGGATCCCTAAATAGGAGGATGGTATCAAAACAAAACTTAATAGTTGTACTATGATGGGGACCAGTGGTGCTTTGACAGCAACCCCAGCAATCGTACTGTACACTGCCTTGAGTGAATTCCTTCAAAACGGCGGTAAATACATCCAAATAAATAAAAAGGGGGGGGGGGGGGGGGATGAGGTCAGTGCCAGGTAGGCCTCTATGATCTGTGTCCCATATATGGTAAGACAAATTAGTATGGCCTGGAGTGGGCCTTGACAGAAACTCAGTATCTGGGAAGTAAGACCAGTGTAGGGCAGACTTCTACAGTTTGTGTCCTGAAAATGACAAAAGACAGATCAGGATCAAGTATACATATTTTATAGCACATTCATATACTATAAACAGTGTTGCCAACTGGATCTAGATTCACCCATGTAGGGACTTGTAGTTCTGATTTCCCCATAGTATGTCTGAAGAAAAGCGGGACTAAAGTCCCTGCATGCAATGGGGTAAACCCAGGGCTGGATCAACCCTGTCATATGATTCTGGATCCAGTTAGCAATCTTATGTGAAAAGCATTGCATGCAAGGAGCAGGAGAGACTAGGATAAGCCTGCTCCACTCTATTCTTTTTTTCTGCTCTTGGTGGGGGTGGGGAGAAAAGTGGCTTTGAAAATTGTCTTCAAATAGGTCATTTCTACTTCAAATATTGAATTATAATCAGTACATTAGCACATGTTTTTACATATTTTTTAATATGACAGAAACAGATAACCAATCAAAAATAATGTAGAAAATCAAGTTTTTTCTTACCAAAACTAAATTATCTCAGTTATCCATAGGAGAAATCACCCTATTGTCGGATATAAAACAAGGATATAAAGGGTTCAAATTATGAACTAGTAACTCACTGGTCCAATAATCAATTTAGTCAGTCATTTTACTATAATTTATTATTACAAAATCTACCTAATTCTGGGGGTCTTTCATTAAACATTATTCCTATGGGCCTTCTGCAGATATGACGTGCACTAATCTTTAGAAAAAGTCTCTCTGTGTTTGAGTTTTACCATATCCCAGTCAAGCATTTGTCATTAACAACATTATCCAGAAGCACCGGACAGAAGCATAGCCAGGCTGAGACATCAGGATGAGCGGAGAATGAACTGTGTAGGTGTAGGTAGGCGCGACAGACCGGCAGGACCACGTAAAAAATAGGTGACAGTGCTATCAGAAGTCCATTTGGGGGAGCAGCCTAGGTACACCACTGGCACCTGAATGTGTTACAGGCCCATGCAGTGTTTCAGGATTTGCCACAATTCACGTTTTAAAGGCATTAAAATTTACAATATATTTTTAGTGAGATCCAGTTTTCTTCAGTATATGACTGCATGCCACACAATTATGATGTTCCCTTGGGTAGCTGTGACATGAATGTGTTGAAAAAGTATACCTATTTCCAGTGCATCTGTACATGACAGGGTGGAATGTGTAAAAACATGCATTTCAACACAGGAGTTGTTTATGCTATTATGTCCATGCTCTTAGATTTATATAGGCACTATCACCTCCTTTTTCCTGCTGGTCATGCCTCTCTTTATGCACCCAAGCATCCTTCTGGCTTTGGCTGTCGCTTTTTCTACCTGTTTGAAAGCTTTAAGGTCATCAGACACAATCACCCCCAAGTCCCGCTCTTCCTTCGCACACTGAAGCACTACACCCCCTATACTGTACCGTTCCCTCGGATTTTTGCGACCCAAGTGCATGCCCCTGCATTTTTTGGGATTAAACCTTAGCTGCCAAATATCGGTCCATTCCTCTAGCTTCGCTAGGTCCTTCCTCATGTCATTCACACCCTCCAGGGTGTCCACCCTGTTGCAGAGTTTAGTATTATAGAACATTACTCAGTAATTCATGGCAGCAAGGAGACAAAAGCTATTAACATGCCACTGGCAGCGAATGACTTACATTATAGATGATCTGCATTTTTTTGTTATCAAGCAGGTTACTGTGATTGGAGGAAAGTTTATAAAATTTCTGATATGGTGTGAAAAACCATATATACAAGCGACAAATGCTTGCCCCTTACAGATTAACCTTGTGATTGAATGGCAGGCATTTCTCTGATGTAATAGGTCAGTGATGGGGAACCTATGGCACGCGTGCCAGAGAGGGCATGCAGAGCCCTCTCTGTTGGCACGCGCGCCGTCGCTGGTCCGCCCGCCCGCCCTCCCTCCGAGCACCAGGGCCCGCCCTCCCTCCGAGCACCAGAGCCCCCCCTCCGAAATTTAAAAGGCATACCTGGTCGGGGTTAAGGTGGCGTCAGTAGCGGCAGCGAAAAGTGTGTTGTTTGTTTGGCGCACCTTCAGCCCTCCCTTCTGTCTCTCAAGCTCTGGTCCCGCCCTCATTTCCTGTTTCCGCAAGGGCGGGACCAGAGCTTGAGAGACAGAAGAGAAGGCCGAAGGCGCGCCGAGCAAACAACACACTATTCGCTGCCGCTGCCAACGCCGCTTTAACCCCGACCAGGTATGCCTTTTAAATTTCGGAGGAGGGGGGCCCTGGTACTGGGAGGGAGGGAGAGAGGGCGGGTGGGCAGCTTGGTGCTTGGTGGGAGGGAGGGCGGCCTGGTGCTTGGTGGGAGGGAGGGATGCTGGGTGCTGAGTGGGAGGGAGGCCTGGGCCGGCCTGATGCTGGGTGCTGGGAGGGAGACCTGATGCTGGGTGAGAGGGAGGGAGGCCTGATGCTGGGTGCTGGGTGGGAGGGAGGGAGACCTGGTGCTTGGTACTGGGTGGGAGGGAGGACTGGTGCTTGGTGCTGGATGGGTGGGAGGGAGGGAGGGCTGGTGCTGGGTGGCCTGATGCTGGGTGGGAGGCCTGGTGCTGGGTGGGAGGGAGGAAGGCCTGATGCCGGGTGCTAGGGAGGGAGGTCGGCCTGATGCTGGGTGGGAGGGAGGGATGCAGGCCTGGTGCTTGGTGGGAGGGAGGGAGGCCTGCCGCTGGGAGGGAGGGCAGGGGGGAGAGGAGGGTGGCTGGACATGGATGGAGGGCAAGAAATGAAGAAGAAAGGAGGAAAGTAAAGAAATAAATGGAAAGGAAGCCCTGGAAACGGAGTTAAGAGAACAGATAGAGAGCAGCAGAATCAGAGACTAGGACCAATATGGATAGAAAAACAAAATCACCAGACAACAAAGGTAGAAAAAATCATTTTATTTTCATGTTAGTGTTTGGAATATGTCCAATTTGAGAATTTACATCTGCTGTCTTATTTTGCACTGGGTATACTGGAGCTGTAACAGCTTACAGAAATGATTTATAATGAAAAAAAATCATGTTATTTTTTTTCTCCTATATAATATTTTCAATGAGTGGCGTGGAGGAGTGGCCTAGTGGTTAGAGTGGTGGACTTTGGTCCTGGGGAACTGGGTTCGATTCCCACTGCAGGCACAGGCAACTCCTTGTGACTCTGGGCAAGTCACCTAACCCTCCATTGCCCCAGGTACAAATAAGTACCTGTATATAATATGTAAGCCGCATTGAGCCTGCCATGAGTGGGAAAGTGCGGGGTACAAATGTAATATAAATGTTTATATGCGCCATGGCTGGTGTAAGGGGTGTGGCTATCATAGGGGTGGAGTCATGTGGTGACCCCGCCCATAATGAGTACCGGCACCTGTTATTCAGGTTAAATTGCCCTATTGGCACTTTGCGGTAAATAATTAGATTTTGGGTTGCTGTTTGGGCACTCGGTCTCTGAAAGGTTTGCCATCACTGTAATAGGTGGTAGCAACACGTGTGCAAAATTGCATTTTTAGTATGTGTTTGGGTTAACTGTCAGTTAATATCTTTTTTATGGAGAGATCACAGTCGGGATGGCAACTTAATTCAATCATTTCAGCAGGACTGTGCGTAGAATTATTGAGTAGATCTTAAAAATGTAACAACAACAACAAAAAAAACAACATCAAGGACCTCAGTATTTCTAACTTTCTTTCAATAATTGTTTAAAAACGCACTACAGTAGAAGCGAACGATATAGTCATGGCTTTGACACTGCAAGTCTGAAGAGGATTATCCCGGGTAGCCCAGCCAGGACATAAGGGAAAGAAAAATAATGAGGTAGCTAAACAGACATTTAGCATTCTCCGATGGCGACCCACATCCTGTCGGAGGGAAAGAAACTGTAAGCTGAGGAGAAAACCTTTGGGGTTGAGGCCACATCAGGGATAGGCCAATGCTCGCTTGCAGTTCAATGAGTGGAATATGTGCTTGCCATAGACATGAGACCATGGGAAGGATGGAGGCAAAAGAAGCAACTAATGTAGATCGAACCCTGACACAACCCAAGGTAGGAACCCAGGGTGCATGCAGAGAACCACTCCATTGCGATGAAAGATTGAAACTTCTCCCAGGGTCAAAGGCCATAGTCCTGGTGAGCATAAGGAACAGCCATCAAAAACAAATATGTACAAGTCAAGAGTTCTCACTGACAGGAAAATAAGCAGCGTAAAAGCAGCACTTATGAAATGGGGATACCAATGCTGAGGTCTCAGAACACATATGGAGGTGTAAAGAGGTGTATTCTTCACACAAAGATGAGAGCACTTTGTCGGCTTGGTGGAGAATCGCCTCAGTTTACAAAGAGTATGAAAGATGTAGAAGGTATGTATACCGGACGGCAAACCTATCCAATTGGAAAGAGAAACACTTCTTAAGGAAAACTTTATGAAAAGCCAGCAATACTGTGGTGACACTTTCAGAAAAACGTCAGAAAGCTAATGCAAAACCTCGATCATCCAGGCTGTGAGGGCCAGAGACTGGAGGATGGGATGGTAGGCTGGTTGAGACCTGAAGATAAGTAAAATTTGGGGTGTTTTTTGTTTTCAGCTCGATCTGCTTCCAATATGAAAAATTAAAAAAACTACCCAAATAAAAAAATAAAAATAAACGATAAACCAAAAAGAATCACAAAGAGAAAGAGAAACAAGTAAGCATTTTGGGTTTTTTTTTCCAATGAAGAGTCAGTTTAGCGAGTCTGTTAAAGGTGAGAGAAATTCAGTCCGCTGACATACAAAGGCATTTTCCTGCACCAAGGTTTCTCGTCTCTTTAAAATCATTTAAATATCTTAAATCTGGAAAAGAAATCCAAAGCCGCTTTTTAGAAGATTTGCGGGACCATAGATTGTAGATCATCCTAGGAGGAGTAGATAAGAATGGTCATACAGTAATATAGTGTGCAACCACGGTGGATTTTGATGAAAATTTACTATTTATAACTACAATTTTAAAAAATACAAAACATTAATTAGGTTGAGACCTGGGAGTATTTAATGTCTTTTTATCCTGTGCCTACATCAAAAGAAAAAGATGGCATGTGGGAACCTGCTCCTTTTTGTTTTGTGGAATGCAGTGGTTATTATAAAAATGCACTTTCCTTTTTTATTACTGCCATTTCACAGAGAGGTATTGAATAATGAGGTAGGGGCATCCTTCATGCAGAAGTTCTATCCAGAGGCAGTCTAAATATGCCAACATTGTCCAGTTCAGCACACTGTTAGCCACCAAATTCATACAAAGTTGATTATGTTTAATGGAAAATAAATCTGTTGGCTCAGGCTGCCTGCTATGTGAATATTCCATTATCATTGCTACCATTTACTTTAAACTTTGTTTTATTTCATTTATCTGGTCCTTACATATACATGATTTTGCTTTTTAAACCCAAAGATGAATCCTTAGGGTGATTGAACTATTAGGTGTAAACTGTGTTAATTCTGAATTAATTAATTGGAATATGTCAGTTTTTGGAAATGCACATCTCTGATGTTTTCCATTTTAGTTGACTTCTTGAGGTTTCTAGTTCAGTTCTTTTGCCTTCATATTGATCTCTGGTCCCTTGTAATATATTTGTTGTGTCATGTGTTTTTCATGTATGACCACAGTGTGGTATTCTGCATAGAGATCTTGTTTGTTTTGTTTTTTCATTAGGCAGTGTATTGGTGTTTTAGGGCCCAGTGTAATATTTACATTGCTGCCTTTTCACACATAAGGTTGTAGCTGTTTGTGTCCTGGCAGTTAGTGCTGTTATGGTATGGTAATATTCTGAGTGTGTCTCTGCCCAGATTGGTGTATACTGTTAAAGATGTCGTAACAAGGTGTGGTTTGGATTTTAAACGTGTAGGGGACAGTGCTTCGATGGTGTAGTAATGTCTCAGGAATAAGGAATGGTGTGCAAGCTAAAGTTTGGGAAACGGAGCCTCGTGTTATCTGTGAATGCAATCTAGGACTATTTTTTGGTGGTTCCTATGCCCTCAAGCTTGCAGGTGCCTTCTATATGGGGGTACAGTATGTATTTAGTGGTTTCTGGAGGAGTCACACGTTCCAGCAAATGTGTACCAGTTAGAGTGGGATATGAGCCTTTTGTACAGTCCACTGTACCAGCCACTTGGCTACTCCTGGGACCTACCCACTGCTGTAGCAAGAATGGCAATCATATCTGAAGCTGTCATACAGCCTGGTATGTACTGTCACTATGACATCTTAGGGGGATGGCAGGAGGTCTCTGACCACTAGGGGAGTAAGAGGGGGGTTATGCCTTAATCCCTGCAGTGGTCATTTAAGGCATCTTTTGGCTACTTTCGTGATTGAAACAGGTCTAGCCAAAAACATCTTTAATTTTGGCCCTAGACGGTTTTGTTTTGTTCCATTATTTCATAAAAACATCTATCTAGTAGTGCTGCCTATGTCCTGCCCAAAACACACCCTCAATACGCCCCTTGAAATTCAGACAAATTGTGGAGAAAAACATCAAAATTGTCCAAGTTGTGATTTTCGACACTCCAATTTTAGAGAGAAAAATATCCTTCTGCCACCTTATGACATTTTTTGGATTTTTTTTTTTCTTTTTGAAAATGAGCCTCAAAACTTTCAAAAATGAAAGTTGTACAAATTTTATAGCCTTTAACTCTGTTATTTGTAACCCCATGTTTGGTTCCTTTTCACTCAGTGGGTCACATTTTCCTACAAAAAATTTCTAAAGCATGAGCCTTTATTAAAAAAAAATTGGCATTACATTGGCCACCCTCCAATCTTCCGGTACCGTCCTTGATTTTAAAGACAAATTACATATTACTAACAATAGTTCTGCAAGTTCATTTTTCAATTCTATCAGTACTCTGGGATGAATACCATCTGTCCAGGTGATTTGTTACTCTTCAGTTTGTCAAACTGCACCATTACATCTTCCAGGTTTATAGAAATTTCATTCAGTTTCTCTGCACCAGATCATACGCTCCGCTAAGGACTAGGTCTAGAATTTTTCCTCCTCTTGTTGGCTCCTGTACCAGCTGCTCCATAAAGCAGACCAGAGCAAGTGTTGTTTGGCAATGACAAAAAATACGTTCAAAGTCAAACGTGCTAATTATAGGCAACACAAAGTGAGATTTCCTAGCTGATGGGAGATACCAGCTCAGCAAGGAGGAAATATATTTCTGTTTCTATTCTGGTTTCCTGGAATTTCACTGCTGATCTTATTTGATGAATGGACCCCTGACGCATTTGCTAAGCGCTGAAACACAGCCCATGTCAAGATCTATCTTGGAATATTGACAGTTAATAAAGAATCATGTCCCATTTCCGAAGGCTCTTGGTATTATAGGTAAATATAAGCAATTGGCTCAACCTGATCATAATGCAATACCTCTGCTGGGAATGTGTATCCTCCATTGCAACAACAGCATCTGATTACATATTATTTCTCATACTGTGTATCGATGCACTTTTTCATAGTGTCAGAGAAATATTTTCCTATGATAAACACTCTGCTTTTTTTTTTTTTCTACAGAGGTATTGATTCTGAAGAATCAAGGCTTAATATATACTAGGGATGTGCATGGAACAATTTTTTGCTTCATTTTTAGGTCATTTTCTGATTTTTTTTTTTCAATGTTCAAACATTTTTCATTCATATCAAACTCTTTTGTTAATAAACATGTTACCATGCCCCTTTTTGCCTGTGCACGTTAGAACTTAGGCGCACAACATTACAGAATACACAAAAGGGTCCTTTTACTAAGCCGCGGTAAAAGGTGGCCTGCGGTATTGTAGGCGTGGGTTTTGGGTGCACGCAGAATTACTTTTCAACACGCCTGTAAAAAAAAAAGGCCCTCCCCCCCCCCCCCCCCCCGAAAATGGACGTGTGGCAAAATCAAAATTGCCGCATGTCCATTTTGGGTCTCTGACCTTAACGCCAGCCATAGACCTAGCGGTAAAGAATTTGGGCGGTAAGGACCTGTGCGTGTCCGCTACGCATATCCGAAAATAAAATTTATTTTTCGGACGCGTGCCAAAAATGAAATTACCACAAGAGCCATAGTGAGTTGTGCTTGTAAATTTTAATTATTGCCAATTAGTGCTCAATATTGCTTGTTACGTTCTGTTAACAACGCTGATTGGCTTAAGCCAATTAAGTTATGCACGTTGCTATGGAATATGCTTGGATTTTGGTTCGAATCCCTAGCCGTGCTATATAGTATCCAGGGGTAAGTGTGAATTCTATATCGGCATCGTGCACACAATTACAGTTAGAGCATACTAGCGTAAGTCTGCATTTATACCTGTAACTTCACGTCAGCTATTGAGCTAGTGTAAGTCCTCGCACCTAAATACTTGTGCCTAAATGTAGGCTGTTAGGCACGTAAACGCTTGTATTCTAGAACCCGCACATGTAAATGCTAGGCACACCCGGAACCTACCCTCCCATGTCAATACGCCCCTTGCAGTTGAGCACTGTGGGGTTTGCACACACGATTTTGAGAATTCCAACTAAGGGCAGTTATCGTGTAACTGCTAATTAGTGCCAATTAGCACCAGTTAACACTAGTTATAGCCAATAATTTGGTTGTTCATATAATAATTAAAAGTGTCAGCGGTACATGTAACTTAATGCCAATTAGCAGCTACAGGGTGAGGCCAAAAAAAAATGTAGCCCCCTACAGTTTTTTTTACAGTTTTCTCAGCAACTGCTTTGAATTTCAACAAGAAATTTTACATATTTTTTTAGTCATCATACTTACATATTACTATTAAACAACATTTAATTATCTTAAGCTATGATGACATTGCTGACATTATAGCATTACTAGCCATTGTTTTTTGCGTGTTAAAAATGTTTGAATGATGTTATTTTACTGTGTTTTAGCCAGTGGCGTAGCAGGGGGGGGCTGCCACCCGGGGCAGTTCGCCGTTGCAACCCCCCCGAGTGTAGCACGATGACACCCCCCCCGACCAGCTCCCGCACCCTACCTTTAAAAAGATTATCGGGAGGCGAGGCGCAGCGCCTCGCGCCTGCCCTGCACGTAAATGAAATGTGGACCGTCGGGCCTTCTCTCGCTCTGTCTGTCCCGCCCTTGCGGAAATAGGAAGTTGCGTCAGTGGAGGGCGGGACAGATAGAGCGAGGGAAGACCCGACGGTCCACATTTCTTTTACGTGCAGGGCAGGCGCGAGGCACTGCGCCTCGCCTCCCGATATTCTTTTTAAAGGTAGGGTGCGGGAGCTGGTCGGGGGGGGGGGTGTCGATTCGCCAGGGGGGGGGGAGCTGGCAGGGAGCACCCCCCCCCTGAGCTGACACCCGGGGCGGACCACCCCTCCCGCCCCCCCCTTGCTATGCCACTGGTTTTAGCTCAAACAATACAATTAACAATGTGTCAGAAATTTGCAGTCAGGCTGACAAAGTTTCTTCACAGTGCTGAGCTTCCAGTTCTTGAGATAATACACATCCACTATCGCCTTTGTTCTGAAACCTTGTTGACACAGCGCCTGGATTCTCATTTTGTCTGCTACCGACAACTTGCCCAGGGTTGTCGTTCCAATCCAAAATGCTTTTAAAAGAAATTATCTGTAAATTATCATATTGTTGTAATCCTCTGGTAATTTAAGAATGAGAAAGTGTGTGGGTTGCCCCAGGGGATTCCTAAAGTTGGTTTAGGGAACTCTCCAGAATCACTGTGGGGGTGGGGGTGGGGGGGGGGGGAGGGTTATAGGAGTTGGAGTTATAGGAAGTTAAGTACAGGGGATGTCAGGAAGGGTGAAGTTGAATGTTATAAAAGCTGTAGCATTAAGGGTCATATGGTCTTTGGTTGCCTTCACCCCTGCCAGGATCCCTGAGGAGAGGGAGGTATCCTGATCAGGCCCAATAATCTAAAGCTAACCAAAGAGGTAGTTTCTGCTAGCCAGAGCAGTAACTGAGAGGAGAGCTCCAAGTGGGTAGAAAGGGTTAACACCTCCCTCCCCCAGGGAGCGGAGCAGGGAGAAGCTGGTTCTGGGAGAGAAAAAGCAGCTCAAAGGGAGTGCCCTTCTGAGAGGTAAAGAATGGACAGGGAGGTATGATCCTAAGGAGGTCCAGGGGCTGGGTAATAGCCCTGTGAGACACTTGCCACAGAAGGAGCAGGGAAGCCACAGCCTTGGATTATTCTGCCTGAAAGGATGGTTATGAGATACTGGACAGAATTGTACCTGTAAATACCTTAGTGTGTTATTGGTAGAGTTCTTGAGAAATAGATTTAATATTCTTTTGGAAAATCCTGTTACAAATGCCTCTACCAATAACATAGACTGTTTATTAAGTGAATAAGAAGAAGTTTGGATATCTGCCTGTTGAAGCATTCCAGTAAAGTTGTTGCATTTAATACAAATCCAAGAGTGGGGAGTTACTTTGGAGATCAAGTGAACTCATTTTACTCAGAAACTGGAGAGTGGCTTAAAACCCTACGGCCTACCTGGATCAAGCCTGACCCTGACCTGCACTCAGTGAAGTACAACTTTGTTTGATGCTCTGGTCTCGGGTGCCCAGAACTTGTGCAGGAGACCAGGGTTAAATTATCAAATACAAATTATTCAAATTATTGTTTACAAAAGTCTACATCACTAACAGACATCATTAACAGTCAGCTGGTACCCCCTTTTTTTTCAATTAATGGTAATTTTACAGTGCAAACATTTTTGAATGTGTGAAAATTGCTGGATTGTTATGCTAAAAAGTCTGTAGCTTCGCTGGATTTATAGATAATCTCATTCCACTAGGCACAGAAGCGTAGATCGTAACAGTAAATAGAGCTGTATAATTTCATGTTGAATTTCGAAGTGGTTGCTAAGAAAACAGCAAAAAAAATCACCACCACCACCCATACATTAGCACTGGATGCTCATAAAAAAGATAAATGGTCAAGCAACTTGTCAAGTCCCAGAATGGCTCAGGAGACGAAAAAGTCAGGATTTGGGAAGTGTCCCTCCAGCTCCTGGGTCTTATCACATCCTTGAATTGACTTCATAGCTTGTGCCTCTGCTCATTCTTTCATCCTAATTCTGATTTACCGTTTTGCTTTCCTGGTTCGAGAGTCATTTTACGAAGCTGCATTAGGCGCTACCATGTCCCTAATGCAGCAAAAATGCCCTAACCCAGGATGCGTTGACATGTTGTTGTCATCTACTTGCCATCTACTTGTGATAAGCGGGTGGTATTTATTTATTTTTTTTAATGTTTTGGAGGAGTGTGTCAGGAGCACAGAATGGACTTGGATGTGCTAAACAGCTACTCTAACCAGTTAGCATGTCCATAATGCCTACATAGGAGGCAGTAAGTTCTCCTGCCTTAATTTTTTTTAAATGCCTATGCACTTTAAATGGCTTTTTTCCAGAGGCGTAGCCAGACCTCACAGTGGGAGGGGCCAGAACCCAAGGTGGGGGGCACATTTTGGTGTGCCACCCCCCACCACTACCCCGCCGCTTCGCCACTGCAAATACCTTGGCTGGCGGGGGTCCCCAACCCTCACCAGCTGAAGCCTTAATGCAGCGCCAGTCTCTGGCACCTCCGCATTGCCTGCCCTGCTCTCTCTTCCCCTCATGTCCTGCATGCTCCTTTTAGTGAAACTGAGCATGCTGTTTCGCTAAAAGGAGCATGCCGGACATGAGGGGAAGAGAGAGCAGGGAAGGCAATGCGGTGGCGCCGGAAACCAGTGCTGGATGAAGGCTTCAGCTGGCGGGGGTTGGGGAGCCCCGCTAGCAAAATCAGGGGCCCAGAAGAAATTTGAGGGGGCCCAGCCCCCTGTGGCCCCACCTAGCTATGCCACTGCTTTCTTCTTGCAGTATCGATGATATCACTATAAATGTTTCTGTGCAAGATAATCAAAATTTTGCTAAACTAAAAAAGGAGGAAAAAGGCTTCAGTGATGTCGGTCGTGTCTCAGTTGAACTTTGTGAAGAAGTTGCCTAGTCAATTTTTTTTTCTTTTTTAAACCTCCTTTAATTTTTATTTAACAGTTTTTGAGTTTGGACTATCTTTTCTTTTCCTATCTTTTTTTCATATTAATATAGAATTGAACAAGTCCATTTTATCGGTATCTGGTACTTATCTTGGTTTAAGTGCTGCCTCACTCAACGGTCTGTCACCGTTTCACAGAGGTTTTTTTTCAGCAACCGTAGTACCCTACGGATCAAAAATCATGTAGTATCTGAATCTATTTAAAAGTCTAGCCACTATTTGTGAATCAACTGCAAGACATATAAAATATCCATTAGCTGTAAGTGCGAATAAGCTTTAAAGATTTTTCTATTTCCTTTGGTATGAAATCAGCTCTTTCCTTTCTGCTTAGAGTCATGTAAGCAATTACTACATGATTTTTGATCCGTAGGGTACTACGGTTGCTGCGTTTGTAAACGCTCCTGAAGAAGCCTGTGAAATGATGATGCACTGTAGACAAGGCAGCATTTAAACCAAATAAGTACTGAATACCAATAAATATGGGCTTGTTGAATTCTTTGTAAAAGGACCCCTTAATTTTTTATTATTTAACAATTTTTCTTTATTCCTATCTTTTTTCATATTAACAAAGGCACGCTGAAAAATGGCTTGCGGTAGTGTAGGCATGGGCTTTGGGTGTGCACCAATCCCATTTTTTTTAGCACACCTGTAAAAATAGGCCTTTTTAAAAAATTTTGCCGAAAATGGACGTGCGGCAAAATGAAAATTGCTGCATGTTCATTTTGTGTCTGAGAAGTTACCGCGAGCCATTGACCTAGTGGTAAAGACTCACATGGTAACCGGGCAGTAATGACCTACACATGTCAAATGCCGCTTGGCAAGCGTCCATTACGCACACCCGAAAATAAAAAAAATATTTTCAGACGCGCATATCAGTTGCACGCCAAAAATGAAATTACTGCAAGAGCCACGTGGTAGTCGGGCGATAATTCCATTTTGGTGGGTGCGTGTAGACGCTTATGTGGCTTAGTAAAAGGGCCCATAAAGGAGTTTTTTAGGGTTAGTGAAGTTTTCTAGTCATTACTCCAAAGTTCAACTGAGACGTGACAGACATCACCGAAGCCCTGTTTCCGCCTATTTAATTTAGCAACAATTTGATTATCTTGCACAGAAACATTTATTGTGTGCTAATGTTAACATGTTAATAGGAAATAAGTCCTTTTTGATGTTCTTAGCACAGCTTAATTAAAGGGCCCCTAAGTTCTGCATCTGAGGCAGTGGAGGGTAAAGAATTTTGCCCAAGGTCACAAGGAGTATCAGTGAAACAGGGGCGTAGCTAGGTGGGGCCACGGGGGCATGGGCCCCTGCAGATTTAGCCCTGGCCCCCTCTTGTTTCGACCCCCCCCCCCCCCCCCGGCGCTTTCAACCTCCCCTCCCGCCGCCAACCCTTCCCTGCCAGGTACCTTTACTGGCTGGGGTCCCCAGCCCCTGCCAGTCTTAGTCTTCCATTCACTGATCTGTGCTGTGAGTCCTGACTGACGTCCTGCATGCATGTCCACGTGCAGGACGTGCATGCAGGATGTCAGTCAGGACTCACAGCACAGATCAGCGAACGTGCCGGAGACCGGCGCTGAAGAAGACTAAGGCTGGCTGGGGTTGGGGACCCCCGCCAGCAAGGGTACCTGGCAGCAGCAGGGGGAGAGTCGGCAGCTGGGGGAGGTGGGCTAAAATGTGTTCTCCCCCCCCCCCCCCCCACCTTGGGCTCTGGACCCACCGAGGTCTGGCTACACCCCTGCAGTGAAATAAGTGGGATTTGAACTCTAGCTGCCTTGGGTCTCAGCCTGTTGCTCCACCTTCTAGCCTGCACTTCTTTGTATAAATTGTGATAAACTAGTTTAAAAGAACCATCACAGTGAAATGCTCTGTCTATGTAATCTTTACTTGATGTGACAAAAATAACTTCCAAATTGCTCAGTACTATCAGTTTAGTATCTATTGGACAATTAAGGAATTGATAAACTACCACATCAAAACTATAACATAATTATGATAATCCCAGAGATGCATTGCTACAACCCAGTAGTAAGGTTTTGCTTCGTTTTGCATGGGTTTAAGAGGGAACTTCAGCTTATACAGACCTGTCCAAAATACACGGATTATCTCCAAAGAAGAAAAGTATTACATTAATGTGTTATAGAATCTGTTCTACAAATTAAATCCAATTTTTATTACCTTTTCTGTGAACATTCCAGCAAGAGTTGTGTATAGTACATAAATATTTTTTATTGGAAGATTTTAAATAAAAGTAAAATTGAACATTTTTATTTATTCAGATTCATTCAGGCGCCATATCCTTTTCTGTAGTATTCTCATGTAGTGTCAAAGTATTTTCCCAGTGATGTGTAATGTACTTGACTCGTGTCTCAACCTGTGGAATAAACACAGACTTCCACTACAGCAATCTTAGGGTGACTTTTTTTTTTTTTTTGAATGGTGTGACATTAGTTTTTAGGATATTGCTTGAAGAAGGGACGTTAGCAGAGCCAAGAGTTTTATTCTTCTTCTAACTCTAGCATTAGAAAGACAGCACCCCTAACATCCTTGATTTTGCTATTTATAGCTTCAAAGGGGCCCTTACTTGAAGTGTGGTAAGTTGTTACACTTATGCACACAAATCAGAATATACCCAGATTTGAATGCACAACTCAAGTCGTACTATATAGAATTTGGGGGATTAACTCAATTGGTTAACAAGCCAATCAATGCCATAACTAGATGTTTACAAGCAATTAATTTAATTTAATTTGGCATTTATAACCCGCTTTACCAAAAAGTTCCAAGCGGTTTACATTTAACAGTACGTTATCAAAAGAGCTAATATTAATTAGTAATAACTTACAGCACTAATTAGAATTTACGTGTACTACTTGCTAAGCGTATTCTATAAAGCAGTCTGCGTAAATTCTACCACATACATATCGAAAGGGGGTGTGATCATGGGAGGAGCATGGGTGGGCGTTCCTAAAATTTATATGCAGTGTTATAGAATAACCCGTTCCGCACCTAAAGTTAAGCGTGGGAATTTACACCAGGTTTTCATTGGTGTAAATGACTAGTGGTGTCCACGTGACTAAAATTTAGGCACACTCATATTCTGTAAACCGCACCTAATGCGTAGTCATGTTTTCCATCCGCGCCAATTATAGAATGTGGCCCAATGTGCTTTGCACGAACACACATTACGTTTTGTTGCTAAAGGCTGTGTGGTAATTATTGGGGCTGTGCCCTTGGCAGTTAATACATGGTAAAGGACATTTCAGCGCAGTAAGACTATTTGCAGCTAGCAGATACACTAAGGGCTAGATTTTATATATGACACCAAAAATGCGCTGTTCTATAAGCTGCACTTAAAATTAGGCACTGTTTATAGAATAGCGCTTATATCTAGGAATCACATCTAACTTTAGGCTTGGCCATTTGCACCAACTGAAACATGGTATAAATGTACATGCCTATATTAGGTGCATATCTGCTTTATTCTATAACAATGTGCATTAATTTTAGAAACGCCCCTGTTACACCCTTGATCCATTTCCTTGCCCCCTTTTTCATAAATGCCAATTGAATCTAATTAGTGACAACAATTGCTTGTTAAGCCAATTATTTTGGTGCTAATTAGCTTGTTCAATCAAACTAAGCACACAAATTTGGGCATATGCCCAATTTGCCTACCCAGATTTTGGCAACGTATAGAATTGCTCCCTTATCCTCTAATTCTATAAGTGGCAGCTCCTTCTAGGCACCCTCATTCCGCATGGTGAGAACCAATTCTGTAATGGCATCTAGACATTCAAAATCTGTTATTGAATTCTAGCATGACTGGTATCAGTGTGTCTTACATTTAGGTGGCTGCAGTTCCATCAGCCAGAGACTTGGTGTCACTGTAGTGCCTACATGTTGCAGGGATTTGAGTGGATTAAATGTGGCAGGGGCACATGTAAGTTACTGTAGTCTGTAAGTGGCATGTTTAATGTCCCTACCATGCTCTGCCCATGTTAACACCCTCCTTGCATTTACACACTATGAACCAGAGCCAGTAAATGGGTGCCGAAAGAAATTGGCACTAAGCGTGATTCCATAAAGGGTGTGTGTCTTTTATAGAATCACACATAGTGATGGTTCCTGCACCTAACTTTAGGTGCCAGACTCATGCCTGCTGAAACCTGGTAGTAGAGTTAGGCATCACACTTCTAGGATAGAGTGCAGCCAGACACGCATGCAAATTTTCATGCATGTCAACTAACTTCAATAATTGCTTGTTAGCACCCTGTTAAGGGCCCTTTGCTCAATTAAACTGCCTGTGCACCATGTATAGAATCTGGTATACCACTTACATCCAGCCTTACAGAATAGCACTTTCATTTCCCTATGCGTTGCATGTAATGGTAAGCACCCTGTTACGGAGCTGCCCTCAGGTGCAGCTTACACAGGGTACTTAACACTTCCTCAGCTGACAACATAACTTATACTAACTACAGTGTGCTGTTCACTCCCTTTCCCCATCCATAACCTGCCCAGTTCCCATCCCCTACACAACATACAGTTATAGCGTGTGCTGTCACCACAGACATAGTAACTGTTGGTGCAGTGACATGACAGTGCAAGCTAATGTAACCCTAAGGGGTTAAAATACATTATACCTGGGGGCTTTGTGGTGGCCACTGTGGGTCATTTTGGTGGTCTGGGATGGCAGGGGAGTTTTTTCTGCCCAGGGCTGCTCTCCTGTTCAGCCCGGGGATGTTCTGGCCATTCGGGGTCGTTCCAATGCTGCCCGGATGTTATGGGCATTTTGGGCCCGTTTTGGGCCATTTCGCATCTGCATTGGTGGTCAGGGGGGCTCTGGAGGGCTCGAGTGGGAGCACTGTCAAAAAGCATCCAGCTGCGAAGGCGCGCTGGACGTGAATGACAGTGTTCAGTAGGGACCCGGTAGGAAAATGGCCAACTTGCGGTCTAGCCTGCCGGGAGGGAGGGGGACTGAGTGCAAAGTTCGCATATGCTCAGTCCATCCCTGGAGCTTTTGGTTTCCGAGTCTGACGTCCTGCACGTACAACGTGCAGGACATCAGACTCGGAAACCAAACGAAGGAAGAAGACTTCAGCTGGCAGGGGTTGGGATGGTGGGTTGGCGGGTTGGCAGCGGGAGGGGGGTTGAGAGGGTCGTCAGCAGGGGATCCAGGGCAAATCTACAGGGGTTCAGGCCCCCGTGGCCCCATAGTAGCTACGCCCCTGGTATGTGATATGTTTCTAAAATAATGGCATTATTTTCTTAACGTAAGCACCACACATAAGCAAGGAGTCCACCACTTCATGAAAAGTTAGAAATCTACGATATCTGTAATTTATTTATTGGGATTTATTAACCACCTTTATGAAGAGATTCACCCAAGGTGGTGTACAGCAAGTACAGTTTAACATAAAACTTACAATTTTGATAACAGCATAACAATAGTTAAAATGACCAAGTATAAACATCTACGTATATATAAAGGAGACGTAGGTGTTTCTTTATTCGTGTCTGAACTCCTCCAGCCCCCAAAGAGCTACAGCCACCAAACCGTAATGAATAGGCAAGCGGTCTGCAAGATCCAGAACAGAAAAAAAGAAAAGCAGACCCACGTGGTGAAATAAAACAAAGTTTATTCAGCGCAGCTACATAAAATGAGCATACAACTTTCCTCCAACCGCTCAACATGAGAGGGTGAAACATGGCCAAGGTCTGCGTCAGGGGCTTAACATGAAACCAGCAGGAACAGTCCAATGTTTTCCCTGTCTGGTTAGTGCAGTGCAACACAGAGAATAAAGCTCACAGTCAGCTGTCTTTTCCAAGCAGCTGCAGCCACAAATATACATGAGACAGTGCTTGCAAATACATATCATGCTTACTGACTGCGGATATCCTGAAAACCTGACTGGCTGGGTGTGCACTGAGGACAGGCAGGAGAACTATTTTTGTGTCTCATACCAGCTGTATCTTCATTTAAAGTAAAACAAATCCCATTTCTTAAAACAGTTCATGGACTATTGTCATTTGACCTCTGTCTTGTTTTCTATCACAGTTCTGAGAAAAGACTTCTTACCCTCCTGTTCTACTCCCGACTCCAGGTGAAGAAACTGAGGCATGTGATACTGAAAAGTAACCATTCTAATATTTAAGGGGAGGGGATATTTAAATAATATTAGGGATACTGATTTATACCTCAGTTCTGAGAATATGAAATAATACACTGGTCATTATTTCTCTGGAGCAGAATAGAGAGCCTTTAGTCAGTTTGAGTATATTTATTTATTTATTGCATTTGTATCCCACATTTTCCCACCTATTTGCAGGCTCAATGTGGCTTACAGAGTTTGGTTATGACATAATCATTTCATGGCAGTTCCTTGTGACTCTGGGCAAGTCACTTAACCCTCCATTGCCTGCCGCATTGAGCCTGCCATGAGTGGGAAAAGGTGTGGGGTACAAATTAAAAAAAAAAAAAATGTAAGAAGATTAAGTGAGGGAGGAAAGAAGGAAGGTGTATCTGAAGGCCCTCCACACATGTTGATTGGGTACTGTTCTGACCCAAACTTGACTTCTGGCTGTCTACATTTTTTCCTTTAAAACACCTACAGGGCTGTTATTATGGAAATTAAATAATTTCAGTCAAAAAACCCTACTGGTTAAGAGTACAGTGACACTTTTTAGCCTTCCGGTAAAGTGTGGGAATCAGCAAGTCCTTGAAGCAAGCTGCAAATTTAATTATGTAAGTTGTTGGTGAATTTCCTGAACACCAGCAAAGCTACACAGCATAACCACAGATTGCAGCTTTCAGCATCCATGTGCATTACAGAAACCCATAAACTGGATACCACCCTACATGTGAGGTAAACAGGGGCCACAGTGATTTCCCTGATCTGTACCTACTCATAAACAAAAACAAAAATAAGGTGAATTGTAACATTTTTGTTCGCATTTAGCATCTATTATCCTTGAATAAATCTTTCCTTAAGTAGTACCAAGCACAAACCACCTGTAACAACAACAGAAATGAAAAACCACAATCCAGTGCTCTTCTGACCAGGATAAATATAATTTCAGTTGGGTTGCTTTTCTGAAGTAGGCTGTGAAAATTGTAAGGCTGTTTATTCTACATGCTGTTTTAGATTAATTGTGCAATTAAGATTTTCAATCGATATGCAGCCTTAAAATAATGAAAAAAATAAGAAATACATAAGAGCATAAGAATAGCCATACTGGGTCAGACCAATGGACCATCTAGACCACATCCTGATTCCAACAGTGGCCAATCCAGGGCACAAGTACCTGGCAGAAACCCAACTAGTAGCAACATTCCATGCTACCAATCCCAATGACACGAGTGGCTTCCCCATCTCTGTCTCAATAGCAGACTATGGACTTTTCCTCCGGAAACTTGTCCAGACCTTTTTAAAACCCAGATACGCTAACTTCTGTTACCACATCCTCCGGCAACGAGTTCCAAAAATTAACAATTCTTTGAGTGAAAAAATATTTCCTTCTATTTTGATTTTCATGTGATTTCACTGAATGTCCCCTGGTCGTTTGATTTTTAACTTTTTCAAAAAGTACATTCACTTTTACTGGTTCTACACCACTCAGGAATTTGTAGACCTCAATCATATTCCCCCTCAGCTGTCTGTTTTCCAAGCTGAAGAACCCTAACCTCTTTAGCCTTTCCTCATATGAGAGGCATTCCATCTGCATCTCAAAAAAGATATAGTGGAATTAGAAAAGGTACAGAGAAGGGCGATGGGGTGAGTTGCTGTATGAGGAAAGGCTAAAGCGGCTAGGGCTCTTCAGCTTGGAGAAAAGACAGCTGAGGAGAGATATGATAGAGGTCTATAAAATAATGCATGGAGTAGAATGGGTAGACATGAATCGCTTGTTTACTCTTTCCAAAAATACTAGGACTAGGGGGCAAGCAATAAAACTACAAAGTAGTAAATTTAAAACAAATTGTTATTAAATGTGAAATTCATTGCCAGAGAATGTGGTAAAAGCAGTTAGCTTAGTGGGATTTAAAAAAAGGTTTGGCTAGCTTCCTAAAAGAAAAGTCCATAAGCCATTATTAAGATTGACTTGGGAAAAATCCATTGCTTATTTCTAGGATAAGCAGCATAAAATTAATTGTACTGTTTTGGGAACTTGCAACCTGGATTAGCCACTGTTGGAAACAGGATGCTGGGCTTGATTGACCTTTGTCTGTCCCAGTATGGCAACACTTATGTATTTATATCATTTTGGTTATTCTTCTTTTAATGTTTTTTTTTTGTTACTTTTGTACCCTGTGCTTTCCCACTCATGGCAGGCTCAATGTGGCTTACATGGGGCAATGGAGGGTTAAGTGACTTGCCCAGAGTCACAAGGAGCTGCCTGTGCCTGAAGTGGGAATTGAACTCAGTTCCTCAGGACCAAAGTCCACCACCCTAACCACTAGACCACTCCTATTCTATTCAAATTCTACTATACCTTTTTTGAGATACGGCAACCAGAATTGAATGCAATACTCAAGGTGAGGTCATACCATGGAGCGATACAAAATACAAATTGAAAAATTACAAATTAAATGCATAGTGTCCCTCTCACATTTCCTCCTGTAAAGTGCAAAATATAGACAGCAGATGTAAATTCTGAAAACCAGTGGCAAATCCATGGGGGGGGGGGGGGGGGGGGAGGGGGGGGCTGGGCCCTCTCACTTTTGGCTCGCGATCCCTCTGCTTTCTTGACTGGCGGGGATGCCAAGCCCTGCCAGCTGAAGACCTCTGCTGCCCGAGTCACACCTTTCTCACTGACTTTGATGCCTGCCTCTCCTTCTTTCTTGAACCTTCATCTCCTTCCCTCATTCTTGGGGATTTTAACTTTCATGTTAATGACCCCTCTAACTCTTATACTTCTCAATTTCTTGCCTTAACATCCTCCTTCAATCTTCAACTGTGCTCCACCGCCCCTACTCACCAGAATGGCCACTGTCTTGATCTTGTATTCTTCTCCAACTGCTCACCCTCCAATTTCCTTACCTCAAATCTTCCCCTATCTGACCATCATCTTTTAACTTTCACACTTAGACACCCTCCTCCTCAGTCCCATCCTATTCTAACCAACACGTTTAGGAATCTACAGGCTATTAACCCTTCTACCTTGTCCTCCAGTATCTCTAATCTTTTCTCTATTGCTATATCAACCAAATCCGTCAATGAGGCTGTCTCTTCCTATAATACTATTCTGTCATCTACTCTGGACACTCTAGCTCCTCCCGTGTCTCGTCCTGTAAAACGTACCAAACCCCAGCCTTGGCTGACCCCTACTATCCGCTACCTATGCTCTTGTGCCCGCTCTGCTGAATGCCTTTGGTTTAAATCTCGTACCTGTGCTGACTTCATACACTTCAAATTCTTGCTGACCTCCTTCCAATCTGCTCTCCAACTTGCCAAACAGGATTATTATATCCAATTGACTAACTCTATTGGTTCGAACCCTCGACATCTCTTTGCTACGCTAAACTCTCTCCTCAAAGTGCCTTCTCCTCCAACTCCCCCTTCACTTTCTCCCCAGACTTTGGCTGATTACTTTCACGATAAAGTTCACAAGACTGAACTTGAATTCGCAACCAGCTCTCCTCCACCCCCTCTTCCCTTAGTCCACTCTCTCAACCCTCTTACCCCTGCCTCCTTTTCTTCCTTTTCCGAAATCACTGTAGAAGAAACTTTACTTCTTCTTTCATCCTCAAAACTAACCTCCTGCCCCACTGACCCTATCCCCACTCATCTACTCAACACTATCTCTCCTGCTGTCACCCCTTTCATCTGTCATATCCTCAATCTGTCACTTTCCACTGCAACTGTCCCTAATGCCTTCAAACATGCCATAGTCACCCTGTTGGATTATTTGTAGTAAATAATTAGCAGATTTTAGTACACACAGCTTCAGCTTTAGAAATGTTAATTTCTTTCTTCATCTCTCTCTCATTCACCCCTGAATAATTCACTGCTGAGTCACTTTAAAGTTGAAGTAACAAAACATCTGTTTACTCACAGTTTGTAGTTAGATTATAATCAGACAGGCTTATATATACATATTACTATACATTTGTATTATCAGCTCCTTCCATGTGCTTAGATGGTAATGGATGCTCACACCACCATAGATCCTCTCAGGTTAGGAGAGATCATGAGCTCCATGTGCTCCATGTGCTGCATGTGCTGCATCTAAACCCCCACAGGAAGTTGCATAGCTGTGTGACCTCTCTAAGTAATTTACATCAGAGGTCACAGAGTAATCACAGAGAAATAATAGGTGACAGGCAATGCATGCAAAATACAATTACATTCCAACAAACCCCTTCTCATGCATAACTGTCATGCAATTATTTATTCATACAAAGTCCAAGCTTTATACGCAGATTCACAAAATGTTCTCTGGGTAACGGTTTGGTCATGATGTCAGCTGTCATCTCACTGGTGTGACAATAGTGTAGACTGATGACCCCTTCTTTCGCCAACTCTCGCACGTTGTGGTATTTCGTTGCGATGTGCTTGGTGCGTGACTGAACCTTGTCATTCTGTGACAGTCGGATGCAGCTCTGATTATCTTCCATTATCTGGATTGGTCTCTTTTCAGCTATTCCAAAATCCAGCAAAAGTTTTTCAATCCACATCAGTTCTCTGCACGCTTCCGATACGGCCACGTATTCAGCTTCTGTAGAAGACAAACTCACAATACTTTGTTTATGACTGGCCCATGAAATTTGTACATTTCCATACATAAACACATATCCACTTGTGGATTTATAATCAGAATGATCCCCTGCCCAATCTGAATCACAGTAACATATTAGTTTTGGATTACTATTGGCTGAAACCTTTAATTTACAATCAATGGTACCCTTTAAATACCTTACCATCCTTTTAACTGCAGTCCAATCTGATTTGGTAGGTGAGCTGACCCTTCTGCTCAAAATTCCTACTGCATTTGCTATATCAGCCCTGTATGTGGTAGCTAGATATAAAAGCTTACCTATGGCTGATCTATATTGGATGTTATCTGGTAAAGGTTCTCTTACTGTTTCATCCTTCAGAAAATCAGTGATCATGGGAGTGCTTACAACTTGGGCATCTTGCATACCTAAACTTTCAATAAGCTCATTTATTTTCTGCTTCTGGCTTAGAAGATAAGAACCATCATTTTGTTTCTCAATTTCTATACCAAGATAGTATGACACATTACCAAGTTCTTTTATCTCAACATTGTGGTTTAAACACTTTACAATGTCCTTGTACTCTTGCTCACTTTTGCTTGCAATGAGCAGATCATCAACAAAAGCTAAAATGTATGCATATTGTCCATTTCTGCACCTAGTGTACAAGCATTTATCTGCTTCACCTTGCTTAAATCCTAAATTTGTCAATATTTCATGCAATTTTTCATTCCAACATTTTGCACCTTGCTTTAATCCATAAAGACCTTTGTTTAATTTACACACTAGCTGTCTTTGTTTTGTATTTATGAAACCTGTTGGTTGTTCCATGTACAAGTCTTCAGTTATATCTCCGTGAAGAAATGCTGTTTTCACATCAATGTGGTTGACTTGCATGCCTTTTGAGACTGCAATGCTCAGAAGTGTTCTGATTGTCGTGTGTTTCACTACAGGTGCAAACACTTCATCAAAATCTTCTCCATATTTTTGAAGATATCCCTTTGCCACTAATCTGGCTTTATACCTTTCCACTTTTCCTTGTGCATTCCTTTTTAACTTGAATACCCATTTGCATCCTATAGCTTTCTTGCCAGGAGGTAATTTTGTAAGAATCCAAGTATTATTTTTATCCAATGCATCAATTTCTTCTTGTGCAGCTTTATGCCATTCAGCAGCTTCTTCTGCTGGCATTTTCTCAATCTCATCCCATGTTAAGGGCTCTTGAGCTTCTGCTGACTTTGTTAGGTAAGACAGTCTTGGGGGTGGAACACCTTTGTTTTCCCTGGATGAGCGTCTGACAACAGGTTGGTCTGACCTTTCCGCATCCTCTAAATCTGAGAGTCCTTCTCCAATTGATTCCCCTTCTCCAACTGTACTGTCTTCTTCAATGATCCTTTCTGTGTCTGCTTCCTCTGCCTGTTCCTCGTTAGATACAGGTGAGTTGCTTTCAGACATCTGCCTTGGTATGGCATTTATATACACTGGCATGTCTATTATGGTTCTAGTTTCATATTCTGGATGATAAGGCTCATCTGGGATAATCCAGCCTTTATCAACCCTTTTGTTTTCATCAAAATATGTAACATGTCTTATGCCAACAATGCCAGTTTTCAGATTCAAAATTCTATATCCTTTGTGTCCTGGAGTATAGCCAACTAAAATGCCCCTTTCTGTTGTGGAATCCAGCTTATGCCTTCTTTGCTTTGGTACATGAGCATATGCTGTACTTCCAAATGTTCTTATGTGTGACAGGTTTGGCTTCCTACCATGCCATGTCTCATGTGGTGTGCGCTCAGCGCCTTTAGTTGGCATTCTGTTTTGTAGGTACACTGCTGTGAGAATGGCTTCCCCCCATAGTCTTTTAGGGAGATTGCTATCTGACAGCATACATCTGGTCATTTCCACAAGTGACCTAAATTTTCTCTCTGCAACAGAATTTTGCTCTGGTGTATAAGCTACTGTTGTGATATGCTGAATGCCTTCTTGTTCTAGAAATGTGCGCATGCTTTGTGAAGTGAACTCACCACCATTGTCGGTCTGAAGAACCTTTGGTTTTCTTTCAAATTTATTGCTCACCACGGCTACGTATTTCTTCAGCATGTCTGTGACTTGACTTTTTTCTTTCAGCAAATAGGCCACACAATATCTAGAGAAATCATCCAAGAATATTAGCACAAATCTGTTATTTCCCAATGATGGGATATTAAACGGTCCACATAAGTCACTGTGTATTAAGTCCAGCACTTTATTACTCCTATTTCCTGTGTATGCAGGAAATGAGGGTCTCACACCTTTTTGAGTAACACAGTCTATGCATTTCTCCATTTTACCAGCATCTGCACTTATCTGAATGCCGGTGGCTAGTTGCTTACTGTAAAGATCCTGGATCACCTTACAATCACGATGTCCCAGGCGGCGGTGCCAGATTTCCAGACTACATTTACCATCATTCTTCCTTACTTGCACCATATGTGAGGCTTCACCTGAAATGCTCAGTTTATAAACATCATTATGCATAAAAGCTTCAGCATACACTTCATCATTTTTAGAGATTGTGCACTTACTGTTTTCAAAATGAATCACAAATCCCTTCTTATCTAATGTAGATACACTAAGCATATTGCAAACTGCTTGGGGAATATACAAGACATCACTTACAGGAATTTCTTTAACTTCATTAGACACTTTGCATTTTAAGAATCCAATACCTTTTGCTTGGATCTTAGCAGTCCCTGCGTTTGCAGTTTTAAGAATACCTTCCTCTGGACACATTTCCTGAAAGAAATCCTTACAATTGGTTAAATGGCATGTGCTCCCCGAATCCAAAATCCAAGTACTTTCATTTGAATTATTATTTACCATAGTCAAAGATTTTTCTGCCATTAGAAAGCCCTTGTGTTTATCTTTGTCCTTCATACATTTCCTGGTTTGAAAATTCTTTAGTTCCATTGGCTTAGGTGAGCTAGAGGGAGTGTTTTGTGTTTCCTTACACCATTTAGATACATGTCCCTCCTTTCCACATGAGTAGCAAATCAGCTTGCCCTTGGGTGGAGTTTTCCCATAGCTCCGCCTTCCTCTGTTCTTTGCCAAGAAATTTGTTTCATTTCTCTCTGACTTGCTTTGAGAACACATCTCCTCAGAATCATTTATTATGCATTCCTGCCTTAGTTTTGATGTTGTCTGTTCAAAAGATTGCCCTTCAATGGCCTCATTTACAGACCTAAAAACATCAAACTTCTTTGATAGTGAGGTAAAAAGAAATGCTCTTTTCAATGCATCACACATGGGAATTCCAGAAAGTTCTAACTTTTGAAATGAAGACATAAGATGCATAATGTGATCATTACATTTACTTTTATCCCTTAATTTGGTTTCATTCAACTCTGCCAACCAAATTGGTTGCTGCTTTGCATATGTAGTTGCATACATAGTTCTCAGTTTATATAAAATGTCCTTTGGTGTATCTTTTCCCTCCACTAATATGGCTTGTTTCTCTGAGAGAGCTTCCAAAAGCATGCACTTCACATAATAGTTTGCATTGTCCCATTCAGCCATATTTTCATCTGTTCTGTCTTGGTCTAAGCATATATTTAATCCTTTTGCTCGAAGGAGACATATGAATCTTAGTTCCCACTGCTGATAATTAAACTCAGTTAATTTAGGCACCTTGAGAGAATAGAAAAATGGTGAATTTCTTCCCTCAGCCATTTTCTTAGCCTTCTGTCTGCTGTGTGGGGGGAGAGAGAGACAGACTGAATCTTTCCTTTAAAACTTAAGAGAAAAATGTGGCCTTTTTTTCTGCCTGGTAATATTTCTCTTCTTTTTCAATTCCTGAGCCCTGGGCCCATAACCCTTTTGTTGGATTATTTGTAGTAAATAATTAGCAGATTTTAGTACACACAGCTTCAGCTTTAGAAATGTTAATTTCTTTCTTCATCTCTCTCTCATTCACCCCTGAATAATTCACTGCTGAGTCACTTTAAAGTTGAAGTAACAAAACATCTGTTTACTCACAGTTTGTAGTTAGATTATAATCAGACAGGCTTATATATACATATTACTATACATTTGTATTATCAGCTCCTTCCATGTGCTTAGATGGTAATGGATGCTCACACCACCATAGATCCTCTCAGGTTAGGAGAGATCATGAGCTCCATGTGCTCCATGTGCTGCATGTGCTGCATCTAAACCCCCACAGGAAGTTGCATAGCTGTGTGACCTCTCTAAGTAATTTACATCAGAGGTCACAGAGTAATCACAGAGAAATAATAGGTGACAGGCAATGCATGCAAAATACAATTACATTCCAACACACCCCACTCCTCAAAAAACCTTCTCTGGATCCTACCTCTCCTTCCAACTATCGCCCCATCTCCCTCCTCCCTTTCTTATCCAAGATACTAGAACGTGCTGTCCACTGTAGCTGCCTCGACTTTCTTTCTTCTCAAGCTATTCTTGATCCACTCCAATCTAGCTTTCGCCCCCTTCATTCAACTGAAACAGCACTTGCTAAAGTCTCCAATGATCTATTCCTGGCTAAATCCATCCTTCTCGATCTTTCTGCTGCTTTTGACACTGTTGATCACAGCCTACTCCTTGGCACGCTGTCCTCACTTGGATTTCAGAACTCTGCTCTTTCCTGGTTTTCTTCTTATCTCTCTCAGCGTACTTTTAGTGTATACTCTGGTGGATCCTCCTCTTCCTCTATCCCGCTCTCAGTGGGTGTACCTCAAGGATCTGTCCTAGGACCTCTCCTTTTCTCCATCTATACTTCCTCCCTTGGTGCTCTGATCTCATCAGCGTAAAGGTGATATTGAAACCCGTGGGCTGACTCCCAGATCTACCTCTCCACACCAGAAATCTCGGCAGAAATCCAGGCCAAGATATCTGCCTGCCTGTCTGACATTGCTGCCTGGATGTCTCACCGCCACCTGAAGCTCAGTATGTCCAAAACTGAGCTCCTTATCTTCCCACCTAAACCAACCTCTCCCCTTCCCCCACTCTCTATTTCTGTCGACAACACGCTCATTCTTCCTGTCTCATCTGCTTGTAACCTTGGGGTCTTCTTCGACTCCTCCCTCTCCTTCTCTGCACATATTCAACAGATTGCTAAAACCTGTCGTTTCATCCTCTATAATATCGCCAAAATTCGCCCTCTCCTTTCTGAGCACGCTACCAGAACCCTCATCCACACTCTCATCATCTCTCACTTGGACTACTTGCTTCTCACAGGTCTTCCACTCAGCCATCTTTCTCCTCTTCAATCTGTTCAAAATTCTGCTGCACTTTTAATATTTCGCCAAAGTCGCTATGCCCATATCAGCCCTCTTCTGAAGTCACTTCACTGGCTCCCTATCCATTTCCGTATACAGTTCAAGCTCCTCTTATTAACCTATAAGTGCATTCACTCTGCTGCCCCTCACAACCTCTCCACCCTCATCTCTCCCTACACTCCTTCCCAAGAACTCCGTTCACTAGGCAAATCTCTCCTAATTGCACCCATCTCCTCCATTGCTAACTTCAGACTCCATTCCTTTTATCTCGCCACACCTTATGTCTGGAATAGACTTCCTGAGCCATTACGTCAAGCTCCATCCCTGGCTGCCTTCAAATCCAGGCTAAAGGCCTACCTGTTTGATGCTGCTTTTAATTCCTATCTTGTCACCTTCTCGTAACCTTATCTTGTCTTTCTCTCTTCAATAGTCCCTTTTCCCTATGTGTCCTATCTGTCTGTCCTGATTTAGATTGTAAGCTCTTTTGAGCAGGGACTGTCTTTTCTTCATGTTCAATTGTGAAGCGCTGCGTACGACTGGCAGCGCTATAGAAATGATTTGTAGTAGTAGCAGCACTTATTCAGAAAGTGTGCTTCGCTGCTAATGCCAACTCTCACATGCTTAGTTCTAGTCTGAGCATGAACGGGACAGCCGCCATAAACTGCATGTGCGACTAAGGCAGGAGAGGTCTTCGGCTGGCCAGGGCTTGGTATCCCCACCAGCTCAGGTATTTATATTTATTTATTTGTTGCATTTGTATCCCACATTTTCTCACCTGTTTGCAGAGGAGCCAAGGGTTGTGAGGGGGGGGGGGGGGGGGGGAGAGAATTGCATGCCCATCCACCTTAGGCTAAGGCCCACCCAGAATTGGTTGCTTCACTACACCACTGCTCAAAACTGACATATTTCAATGACTAAACTGAAAATAAAATCAATTGTTCTTATCTTTGTCTGGTGATTTTATTTTTTTAATCACTTGTTCCCTGCTTTTGATTCTGCTTCCCTCCGTCTGTGCCTTGAACTCTGTTTTTAGGGCATACTGTCCATTCGTTATTTGTTTTCTCTCCTCTTTTCTCCTTCACTTTCTGCCCCATAGCCATCTTTCACGTTCCACTTTCTTCCATTTTTCGTCCTTCTGAGATCTGTCTAGTTTCCATCTCTTCTCCTACCCTCCCCTCCATTGGCAACATCTTCTCCCATCTCTGTCCCCTTCCCTTCCATGGGCACAGTCTCCTTT
This sequence comes from Microcaecilia unicolor, assembly GCF_901765095.1. Taxonomy (NCBI): domain Eukaryota; kingdom Metazoa; phylum Chordata; class Amphibia; order Gymnophiona; family Siphonopidae; genus Microcaecilia; species Microcaecilia unicolor. The sequence goes on along the minus strand of NC_044039.1, from coordinate 180,620,003 downwards.
CTTACCTTCCCTTCCCCTCCATGGGCATTGTCTCCTCTCCTCCCCTTCGGGTCCTGGCATATCTGCGTGACTGTATCTCCCCTCCTCTTTGCTTGCACTCTGGCATATCTCACTCTCCCCCCTCCCATGGTGTTTGGATCTCTCTGGGTCCAGTATTTTTGTCGCTCTTCCTCCTTCCCCTGCACTCAGGGCATCTAACTCTCTTTCCCCCCAACCCTCCGTGCTTGCCTTTACAGTCGCCTGCCTCCTCTGCCACTACTGCTCCCACCCCTTATGCTGTGTTGGTCCCAGATAAAAATGCAATTTAAGGAAGACTGAGCAATTAGAGAACTTTAATCAGAGATTAAATCTTTGCCTTCTGAACTAAGATCCCTGGGAATTTCTCAAATTTCCACAGGAAGCTATTCCACCTTTGAATAGAATATATTATATTCTCTCTCACAATCCATGAGGTGATAAACTAGGAACTCTTGCTCAAATACAAGTGAAGCAACCAAAGTAGCTTTCTCACATCTCTCAGACAAGGAGGTCTCCAACATCTCAGATAGGCTCAGGAGGCCAATACTGAGAAATTGAATATTTTTTTTTTTGTTACATTTGTACCCCACGCTGTCCCACTCATGGCAGGCTCAATGCGGCTTACATATTGTATACAGGTACTTATTTGTACCTGGGGCAATGGAGGGTTAAGTGACTTGCCCAGAGTCACAAGGAGCTGCCTGTGCCTGAAGTGGGAATTGAACTCAGTTCCCCAGGACCAAAGTCTACCACCCTAACCACTAGGCCACTCCTCTCCTCAATATGACTTTCAAAACTGCATTTATTTTTGGAAATCTCATATACCCCTCTGTGGAAGGAAGGTTTGGATATATCCTGAAGTGAGCAGACAGAAACACCTTCCTAGCTATGAGACGGGAAGTTTTGGCTTTGGGGGTGTCTTTGTGCCAAAATATTTTACTATACATTTACATGAATAAAGTATGTGTGTTTTCAACCTGAACACTTAAGGGCTTTCTTGGAGTTGAAGAAATATTGATTGGGGGAGTCCAATTAGCTCTGTGTTGGATACAGGAGATGATGCAGCATTATTTCACTACTGGGTCTTTCTTGTTTCATTTTCCCCTCTGAATCTCCTTTCTCTAAGGATATCCCTCCTCCCATTATGGAGGTCTAAGAGGCTGATGATTTATTTTAATGTATGTTTTTGTTATATATTATGCCTTTATTGCTTTTAGCAATTTTTTTTAAACTTGTGATGTTGTACTTAAATTAAAAATAAATAAATTTTTAAAGGGGATTTTTTTTCTATTCATTTTATTTCTGGCTGTGCACTAATGCGGACATTAAAAAACAAATTACAGTGAGGGCACTTACCGCCTCCTTTTTAGGTGACGCTAAGAGCTGTTGTGTTATGAACGTGCTAACCAGTTAGTGTGGTGGTGACATCAGCTTGCTAGTGCCCATTCTCTGCCTCTGACACACCCCCTCCAAAACAAAACAAAAATAATTACTATGCAGCTAGCATGTGCAGAGGGCAAAACTAATGCGGAATGCTTTAGCGTGTCCTGTGTTAGGCGCTCCAAGAAGACAGGAGGAGCCTCCACGGACCGTGTCGGGTCCTTGATATGAATATTCTGAATAAACTGTTTTTTGATATTATCTCTCTATTGGTTTGCGCATTTGTCAGCCTCTACTTTTGCTGTGTTAGGCACTAACACGTGTCATGCAGCAAAAATTGTCCAACGAAGTAAAAGAGCTCCTTAATTTAGCACATAACAGATGTTTGTGTAGACAGAGATCATGGGTCCAAATAATGCCATTCCTTTCCTCCTTGTATTTCACAGACCATCAGAACTGGATGGGTTGCAGCACTAATGTACAAACCCATGCACATTTTTAAAGAATGAGCAGCCTGATGGAGTTTAAATGTGACCAGCCACATATCTCTCTTTGTGTACTGTGGAAAACAGACTGGCTTTCAGAAGTTCAAGGCAAATCACATGGGAAATGAGTAAAGCAAGTGAAGGAAAATCTCTCCTAATTTCCATTTCCCACTCCACAGCCTGTATGTTTTGGTTTTAGTGAAGGACAATGAAGATCTGACAGTGTAGAAGTGACTTTCCTAAGGTCACAAGGAGAATTAGCAGGATTTGAGCTCAGGTTTTTCTAGCTCCTAGTTTGCTGTTCTATTCACTAGGGTACTCTAACGGGTAGTTGATCAAATCCAGAGTTCTATTAGCCTTTGCTATGGGCAGAACTCTTAACAGAATGTTTGTACATTTCATCTATATGGATAATAATGAGATAAATCTAGACATGGTCTCCTTGCTGATGAAGAGCCTTGATAGCTGATGATGACAGAGAAAAATGAAAGGATACAGAGATAGCGAATATACTTACCTGTAGCAGGTATTCTCCGAGGGCAGCAGGCCTTATATTCTCACAATTAGTTAATGTGATCCCACGTTGCCCAGTCCAGAGCTTTTAACAAGCTTCAGAAGAGCTTTGTGGAATTTGTTGCCAGAAAATGGAGTAAAAGCAGTTAGCTTAGCAGGGTTTTTAAATGGTTTGGATGGCTTCCTAAAGGAAAAGTCCATAGACCATTATTAAAATGGACTTGGGGAAAATGCAATTGCTTATTGCTTGGTGAAAATCTAATTGCTTATTTCTAGGATAAGCAGCTAAAATGTATTGTACTGTTTTGGGACCTTGCCATGTACTTGTAACCTGGTTTGGCCACTGTTGGAAACAGGATACTGGACTTGATGGACCTTCGGTCTGTCCAAGTATGGCAATACTTACTTCCTATGACAGCGCAGTTACTGCAGTTAAATACTACAGCATAAAAAGAAAAAATAGGAGACAACTCCAAGAGGAGGTGGGAGGGTTTGTGAGAATATCAGGCCTGCTGTCCTTGGAGATTACCTGCTACAGGTAAGTATCTTTGCTTTCTCCGAGGACAAGCAGGCCATAATTCTCATAATTAGGGTATCCCTAGCATGCAGGCTCACCAAAAACAACAAACATTGGTCAATTGGGCCTCACAACATGAGGATAGTACTCAGATTAATCTGAAAACTATATATAACTGAATGAGAGTGCTGCCTAGAACAGAATAAAACGGGCCTGGAAGGGTGGAGTAGGATTCTAGACCCCAAACAGATTCTGTGTAACTGTCTGCCTGAACCAACTGTTGCGTCGGGTATCCTGCTCAAGGCAGGATGAGCATGAGGTTGGGGAAAGAATGTTGGCAAGACAATCAACAGGTTCAGATGGAATTCCAACACCATCTTTGTCAGGAACTTAGAGTGCGGGTGGAGGACTACTCTGTTGTAATGAAACTTAGTATAACGTGCATTCACTGCTAAGGTTTGCAGCTCACTGACCCTACAAGCTGAAGTAACAGCCACCAAGAAAATGACCTTCCAGGTCAAGTACTTCAGAAGGCAGAAATCCAGTGGCTCAAAAGGAGCTTTCAGCTGGGTAGGAATGATGTTGAAGTCCCATGACACTGGCAGAGGTTTGACAGGGGGCACTGACAAAAGCAAACCACTCATGAAGTGAACTCAAGGCTGTCCAGATTGGCTTACCCTCAACACATTGATGATAAGCACCAATTGCACTGAGGTGAACCCTTACAGAGTTGGTTTTGAGTCCAGACTCAGAGAGGTGTAGACAGTATTCAAGCAGGGTCTGTGTAGGGCAAGAAAGGGGATCTAGGACCTTGCCCTTACAACAGGTGGCAAACCTCCTCTACTTGAAAGAGCAACACCTCTTAATGGAATCTTTCCTGGAAGCCAGCAAGACCTGGGAGACACCCTCTGGGAGATCCAAGGAAGCAAATTTTAGGCTCTCAACATCCAGGCTGTGAGGGCCAGAGACTGAAGTTTGGGATGCATAAGTCCAGAAGAAGAGGGAACCAGATCTGATGAGGCCAATAAGGTGCAATCAGAATCACAGTCCCAAGTTCTTACTTGAAGTTCATCAAAGTCTTCCCCACATGAGATATGAGAGCATACACGTACAGAAAACTGGTCCCCTAATGAAGGAGGCAGCATCCGACTCTAGTCTGTCGTGGGCATGGAGCCTGGAACAAAACCAGACCTTATTATTGAGTTGAGTGGCAAAGAGAACCACTGAGGGGGTGCCCCACATTCAGAAGATCTCGCAGGCAGCACTCATGTTGAGAGACCACTAGTGAGGTTGCATAACCCCGCTCAGTCTGTCGGCCAGGCTGTTGGTTTTGCCCGTCAGATAAGTGGCTCAAAAGAACATGCCATGAAAGTGAGCCCAACACCACATCCGGATGACTTCCTGACACAGAAGGCGTGATCTGGTGCCCCCTTGCTTGTTGGTGTAGTACATGGCAACCTGATTGTCTGTTTGAATGAATACAATTTCGTGAGACAGCCAATTTCTGAAAGCCTCTAGAGAGATCTCCAGATCAATCTCCTGGAACTTCGGGTGATATGGAACAGTTTCTTGAGTGGACCAAGCACCTTGAGTGTGAAGCTCATCTACACAAGCTCCCCAACCCAGGAGAGATTCATCATATCTTCCAGACTTCCTGTGGGTTGGCACCACTGAGAGGCCACAAACTGTGGACGTCATGTGGCCCAATAACCTCAACATCTATTGAGCCGTAACATGCTGAGAGGCTTGAACCTGAGAAGCCAGTGCAACTAGAGTGTCTGCTTTTGGTCCTGGGAGGAAGGCTCAAACCTGTTGCATATCGAGCAGGGCTCCAATGAATTCCAATTGCTGGGCGGGTTGAAGATGGGACTTGGGGTAGTTTAAAACGAATCCTAGTAGCGTGAGCACCCAAATGTCCTCGGGGTTGGGTCTGATGCTGGCTGGTCCCAGGGGCCCTGAATAGTAGTTGGCTTCGAGGCAGGTGGAGACCCACTTGATACACCACTGCTCTCAGTGTCTACAAGTCTAGCAACCGTATGTACCGACGCTTCCGATGCTGGTGCAGTACCCGACGTCGATGCTGAGGAATCGTACCTTACTCCACAAATCCTCTCTCGTTGAGCATCTCTAGCTAACTGGGTCCATTCCTTCATATGAAGACAGAGGACACAGTTAGCAGGGCTATGGTCGAGCCCTAAATACTGAAAAGACACCAAGAATGGGTGTCCTAACCAGAGATAGTCTGATTGCACCGGGTACAATGCTTAAAGCCACTGGGAACTTTCGTGGACATAGAAAGGAAAACTTCACCAAATGACGCTATGGTGCTAAAAAAGGGGTACGGCACCAAGAAAAAACCTTGTGAGAACGTGGCCAAAGTCAAGGCCTAAAAATGGCCTAGTGACGCGGGAAAAATAAAGGAAACCTATAAAGTGGGAAAAAAAAGACTAAAAACAATAAAGGAAGAAGGAACCCGAACATGCCAAAAATAGCAAACAAAAGTCGCCAAAAGGCACTCAAAAAGCTCTTCAGACCGAGCTGTGACGAGGACAAAATGTTGACCACCCTTCACCGTGGTAGAAAAACAACTGTGGTAACCGTGTTCTCTCGCGGAAGATGGAAAGGCGCATGTGCATGTGCAGTAGAGCGTGGCTTGCACTCCACAAAGCTCTTTTGAAGCTTCTTAAAAGCTCCAGACCAGGCAACGCGGGATCACGTTACCCAATTGTGAGAAATATGGCCTGCTTGTCCTCAGAGAAAGAGTACTTTTGCTGCTAGGACAATCTCTATAACGCTACCAGTTACAAATAGATGTGTACAGACACTGAAGTTTAGATTTTAGTCAGGACACAGACAAAGTATGTATCACCCATAAAAACAGCTAAAGTATTGGGTCTACCTACAGTCAAGACATGAAGCATACACGATATTGGGAAAGTGTGTGTGATACAAGCCACAAGCACAGCAAATCTATTCCTAGCTGTTTATATACCACACCCTTAATAAAAGAAGGGATTTTGGAGTTAGCTCATGCCTGTTTTGTACTGTAACTTAAAGTGAGTTATATTCAGATACAGTAGTAAAGCAAGTCAGCTATCTAAAGAGACAATCAAATTTGCTTTATTTAGAGGGGATATTATCGACCTGGGCTACTACTAAGATGGGTTATTTTTCCACAAGTCATACTATTTTAGCACAGGTTCTCGTTGCACAAAATGGGTCTCTATGCTATAAAAGAACCACTTGTGGAAAAACAACCCATTTAAACTATAGCCCACATAATAATGTCTCACCTTAGTCTTAAAACAGCTATGTATCACATGTACTTTGGAAATGGGAACGAGGCACCATAAACTTTAAAGGTTATCTTTTTAAATAGAAATAAAATTTTACTGACTGCATGTTTTTATCTGCTGACTGGATTATTTCAGACTCCCACCATGACAGACCCAGGTAAATGTTTATGACATATTAAAACAAATACTTTCAAGAAATAAAAAGCCCAATTTTATATAGAATGTTGATGTCCACAATTCACCTGGTACTATAGATAAGGCTCTGTATTTGGCAAACCTTTTGTAAAATACACATGCACTTCTACACATCTTTATAGTATCTGCCAGCACAACTTGACACAGCAGTACATTTTTAAAAAGCTGCACATGGAGAAGAAAAAAAAAACAAACATCCTCTCCTCAAATCACCACATAAGCAGCCTTTTAAAATTGATGCTTTCCCCGAAACCACACAACAGCATTTTCTCACTTTTTCCAAACCTCACAATAGCATTAGGCACAAATTCCCCCTCCCCGAATACCTCCCTGCATTGCCCTGACAAAGGAAGCTCCCGGATGACCTTCTCTCCATGTTTACTGGGGGTCTGTTTCATGTCTAGTGGGGGGCAGGCACAATCCCCAGTTGCTCCTGACTCCAGGTTCAAAATAGTGCCAGTCAACCCCTAGCAGTAGTTTCATGGTACTGCTGCAAGAGGTCAGGCCTCTGCCCTTATTTGGCAGCTTGACATCTAGCAGTAGTACTGTGAGGCTGCCACTAGGGGTGGAGCACCACCATTTTGAACCTGGCACTAGGAGGGGCAGAAGCAGGGCTTTTTTTGAGGGGGTACTTGGGGGTACTGAGTACCGGCACCTTTTTCATTGTCTGCTAAAATTGACTCATGGTCCCCAAGTTATAGTAAAAGAGCTCAGGCTCTACACACCAATTCTGCCTTTTCATAGATTCTGTGACTGGTTGCAGGGGGCCTGGCTATTGTGGGGTGGGTTCCTCAGTGATCACCCCACCCCTGAAGGGTGGTCTGGCATTTGAGTACCGGCACCTTTTTTGCTAGAAAACACAAACAAGTGACTGGGGATTGCTCACTAGACATCAGGGAGACCTCTGGTAAGACCCAGGAAAGGGTCAGGTTGGGGGCCATCATTGGGAGGGGTGTGGGGGAGTTTGGGGAGATGTTCCCTGATGCCAGTGAATGGATTTGGGCGGGGGGAGATGATCTTGATGATATTGGATGAGCTCAGACAGGTTCAGGAGAGGGAAATGTACCTGATGCAAACGAGGTGTTCAGAGGATGGGATTCCAATGGCTTGTGCACCTGCTCCTCCAAGCTGCCACTTGCGTACTTCAGGGCAAATGTAAAAACCAATATGAAGATTTTTGGTCTCCATGTGTATTCTCCTTGTAAAATGGGGAATATATGCGTACATGTACAGCCTGTGCAAAACCTCTACAGTGGGGGAAATAAGTATTTGATCCCTTGCTGATTTTGTAAGTTTGCCCACTGACAAAGACATGAGCAGCCCATAATTGAAGGGTAGGTTATTGGTAACAGTGAGAGATAGCACATCACAAATTAAATCCGGAAAATCACATTGTGGAAAGTATATGAATTTATTTGCATTCTGCAGAGGGAAATAAGTATTTAATCCCTCTGGCAAACAAGACCTAATACTTGGTGGCAAAACCCTTGTTGGCAAGCACAGCGGTCAGACGTCTTCTGTAGTTGATGATGAGGTTTGCACACATGTCAGGAGGAATTTTGGTCTACTCCTCTTTGCATATCATCTCTAAATCATTAAGAGTTCTGGGCTGTCGCTTGGCAACTCGCATCTTCAGCTCCCTCCATAAGTTTTCAATGGGATTAAGGTCTAGTGACTGGCTAGGCCACTCCATGACCCTAATGTGCTTCTTCCTGAGCCACTCCTTTGTTGCCTTGGCTGTATGTTTTGGGTCATTGTCGTGCTGGAAGACCCAGCCACGACCCATTTTTAAGGCCCTGGCGGAGGGAAGGAGGTTGTCACTCAGAATTGTACGGTACATGGCCCCATCCATTCTCCCATTGATGCGGTGAAGTAGTCCTGTGCCCTTAGCAGAGAAACACCCCCAAAACATAACATTTCCACCTCCATGCTTGACAGTGGGGACGGTGTTCTTTGGGTCATAGGCAGCATTTCTCTTCCTCCAAACACGGCGAGTTGAGTTCATGCCAAAGATCTCAATTTTTGTCTCATCTGACCACAGCACCTTCTCCCAATCACTCTCGGCATCATCCAGGTGTTCACTGGCAAACTTCAGACGGGCCGTCACATGTGCCTTCCGGAGCAGGGGGACCTTGCGGGCACTGCAGGATTGCAATCCGTTATGTCGTAATGTGTTACCAATGGTTTTCGTGGTGACAGTGGTCCCAGCTGCCTTGAGATCATTGACAAGTTCCCCCCTTGTAGTTGTAGGCTGATTTCTAACCTTCCTCATGATCAAGGATACCCCACGAGGTGAGATTTTGCGTGGAGCCCCAGATCTTTGTCGATTGACAGTCATTTTGTACTTCTTCCATTTTCTTACTATGGCACCAACAGTTGTCTCCTTCTCGCCCAGCGTCTTACTGATGGTTTTGTAGCCCATTCCAGCCTTGTGCAGGTGTATGATCTTGTCCCTGACATCCTTAGACAGCTCCTTGCTCTTGGCCATTTTGTAGAGGTTAGAGTCTGACTGATTCACTGAGTCTGTGGACAGGTGTCTTTCATACAGGTGACCATTGCCGACAGCTGTCTGTCATGCAGGTAACGAGTTGATTTGGAGCATCTACCTGGTCTGTAGGGGCCAGATCTCTTACTGGTTGGTGGGGGATCAAATACTTATTTCCCTCTGCAGAATGCAAATAAATTCATATACTTTCCACAATGTGATTTTCCGGATTTAATTTGTGATGTGCTATCTCTCACTGTTACCAATAACCTACCCTTCAATTATGGGCTGCTCATGTCTTTGTCAGTGGGCAAACTTACAAAATCAGCAAGGGATCAAATACTTATTTCCCCCACTGTATGTACATTATGTGGTGTGGATCTCCATGTGTGAATGGCGGCTTCTAAAACTTCTATTTGCACATGTAGTTAATCTACACATGTAAAAGCTGTTATTTATACATGGAGGTGCTTCTAAAATAGGGGTCAAAATGTAGTAAATCAATCAGGATATTCAGGGTAACTTCACTCACCGCGTTTTACAACTCCATGAACTACACACTTATCGCACAGTTTCTCCAGTGCGAGTGGCTGCGAGAGTGCTTGTGTGTGGAAATGTGTGTGTGTTTGTGAGGTGGGAGGAATATAGTAGGATTGGATGTGTGTGTGTGTGAAGGATATAGTGTGAATAGATGTATGAGGAAGCGATAAGGGTATTACTAAAGTCTACAGTAACACATTTTTCCAGAGGCCCTTGGGGGGGGGGGGGGGGGGGGGGCGGAGATCCCTGCCAGTGGGCTGGAGAGTGAGATTGGGAGGCCTGTCCAGGGAAAGAGTTGGCAGAGAAGTTGCGGAGAGAAAGTGGTTTTCCTGTGGTGAGTGACAGCAGGGGTGGAGTTGGAAATAATAAAAGGGATTACAAGGAGGTACATGAGGCCTTCGGTTGTCTGTACCCCCACTAGGACCCTAGGGAGCAATGGGGGATCCTGGAGTGTAAGAGATAACCGCAGGCTGAGTAAAAGGAGTCAGAGCTTCAGGTGGATAAGAGGAGTCCAGCCAGGAAGTGGGATTAGGACATGGGAAGCCTGTCCAAGGCTGGAGTGCAGCCCAGGGAGGTGCACTGCTGGAGGGAGGACAGCCAAAAGGGTCTGTGCCCGAAGGAGTTGGATTGATATCAAATGTGAAGTCATTGCTGATGTCAGTGCCATACATAGGACAGAGAAACAGATAAAAGTGAAATCATATGTGTTTTGTTATAAAACATGCTTAAAAGAAAAGGGGCCTGGGAGTTAGGCATAGAAGAAGAAATACATCCCAGAATTTGACAAGCTATTGCTTTAACATTGCCTTATTATCTTTAAAATAAATACCATATACAGATCATGAGAGAATTGTGGTTGGTGTGCATTGAAACTGCACTGCCATTTCTACAAATATTTGCAGTCTATCTGGCACAAACACAAAGGCACACATTCAGTTTTCCATTTGACCACCATTCATAAATATGTTTCACTCTTCAAATGTTTTTAAAAAATAAGTTATGGAAAAAAATCTTTAAGAAAATAATTTTTGTTGGCATATTTTACATTATCCAGCAAACAAATCTGAAATCATTAATTAGAGCCTCCCACACAGAAATTGCGTGCATGGGTCATTTATGCATATTCCAAAACATTTCAGGGTTTTACTTGACAGTATGTAAAATAAGGTTCCAGTCTTCTGAGAGAGACAGAGTTCATAAAAGATGAAGTGAAAGTTGACATCACATTTATATGGCTTAAATTGTTAATCCACTCATTACTGTAATCACTGAGGATAATTTAATCAAATGCTGTATTTTTACAACGTGTGGAAAACAGGTCAGTTAACTGTAGATAATACAGGATTTTTTTTAAACCAATAAAACTATTTTCATTTTAAACATTGCATGGAAAAGTCGTTTAAAAAATTAATGTTATAAAAGTAAGATTCAATTTCTTCTGGCATACTGTACAGCATTAAAGACTTTCGGCCCAAAATCTTTGATATAAAAACAATCACACTTTACATTATTTATCTGCTTACATATATATATATATATCTTTTGTCATTCATAAAGAAATTAAAACAAATTTGCATGCATGTGGACATAGTATTCATATTGTTAAGTGGGATTCTAGGTTTTTTAAAAAGAAAATAAAGCAGAACAAATTCTGAAGTCTTACTGCTTCTGTCAGCTGGTTGACAAACTCTCTGGATGAATTTGTCATCTGTTATCAGTGAAAAGATATGGAATCTATGCGACTGCAAAGCACCACTACCTTGCTATCTCCTTTTTATTCAGTTTGGTGACCATCAGCTGTATTTTAAAATGCACTCTGCAAATATGTCAGTAATTACTCTCCCTCATGCTGCAATATGCTGGGTTAGATTTTATAAAATATTTCTGCATTAAAGTGAACAGCAGTGTTTTGGAAATATGTTAAAAAGATTTTACTACCACTTAATCTAAAAACCCAGATGCAGTTCATTGTCCACACAAACAAAAATATATATTTTGAGTTATTTTAAACATATCATTTAGAAAATTGCACAACCACAAACATTTTCTTCTCATGGACAGAGGAGGCCATATGGACGATACCATTTCAGAAGAGGTAAAAGATGCCGCTTCACATCTGACATCATCAGTCCTTTGACAACAGGCAGATTCTGTTGTCTTGTACACTTCTTGCACTGGTGGGCAACATTATGCAAACAACACTTCTCTTAAATAGGAAAGCCTCATTCTTGAAATAAGTTGTTAAAGCTTGACAACAGCAGCACCCATACACATACTTTTTGGTCCAAAGCACACTCAAATAGAACAGTCTCTATGTGGGGGGTGGACCATTGGTATAGCTGAGCATAGGATAAAAAGATCTGGCAAAGTTGTTTGCATGGGTGCAACTATAATCTTCTTCAGAGACTGGGACCATGCAGGCAAGAAGCAAAAGCAGAAGGAAGAGCAGCTGGAGAGGTAGAGCTGCTCGGAGGACTCGTAAAAAGAGGGAACGGGGTCTGGAAACTTCTTGAGTGGATTCAGATTGGTTCTGAGATCTGCAATTAAAAAATTTACATCAAAGGTAAAGGGCAAATAAAACCACATTATAAACATTAGAAATATATCACTGGAAGGATTTGAACAGGTCATCTACTTCATCCCCAGGCCACTAAGCAGGATCCAGTTGTGCTCTCCATTCACACTCAATCTCCTCTTAACAACCTCCAATGTCAAAAGCTCTACAGCCTCCATGGAGTACTTTAACACTCAGCTATCTTTAGAGTTAGAAAATTCTTCGTGTCCAACCTAAATCGCCACTGCTCCTTAAATCATGACCTATCTGCAGTGGCACTGGAGAATAACTGGGCATCATCCTCTTTAAAACACAACACAAGGTACTGAACATTAAAACCCTCCCCGAATATCTTTACACTACTGTCTTGCAGATGTGATATGGTATAATATAATTTATTTTGAGCGAGTTCACTAATAAAAGAGACATAAAGGGCCAGAAGGGCCAGATTCAGTAAATGGCGCCCGAAGTAAAGTGCTGTTCAGATCTGTGCTAAGTATTCTACAAAGGTTGCTTAGCGCTGACAGGGAGATTCTATATATATGGCGCCTAAAGAATTGTGCTGAAATCAGTGCCGACTAAGCATATTCTATAATCGGTGCCTAGATTTAGGCGCCAATTATAGAATAAGCTTAGTTGATTTCTCAGAGCCTAAAACTATGCGCATCCATTTACACCAACTAAAATGTGGCGTAAATCCCGGCGTCTAGATTTATTTATTTATTTATTGCATTTGTATCCCACATTATCCCACCTCTTTGCAGGCTCAATGTGGCTTACAATTCATCATGGATACTGGAAGTAGAAGAGAATATACATTTGGTTTTACAGAGGGTTTTGGGTTACATGGTAGTGAAATACATGATAGTGTTAAAGCAAAAGACGATATAAGACATTTCTGGATATATTAAAGATTATACAGTTACACGTGCTGATCTTTGTGATATATCTTGTTGAAGAGATAGGTTTTCAGTAGTTTTCGGAAATTGGTCAGTTCATAGACCGTTTTCAGGTTGCATGGTAACGCATTCCAGAGCTGCGTGCTCACATAGGAAAAGGTAGATGCGTGCATTAATTTATATTTCAGACCTTTACACTTGGGAGGATGAAGATTAAGGAATGTGCGAGAAGATTTTTTTGCGTTCCTGGGTGGTAATTCTATTAGGTCTGAAATGTAGGCTGAGGCGTCACTATGGATGATTTTATAGACTAGGGTACAAAGTTTGAACGTGATGCGTTCTTTAAGTGGGAGCCAGTGGAGTTTTTCTCGTAGGGGTTTCACGCTTTTGTATTTTGATTTGCCGAATATTAGTCTGGCTGCCGTGTTCTGGGCTGTCTGGAGTCCAGATGACTGAGTACCAATGATTGTACCAGATTGCGGAAGACAGACCTTGGAAAAAATGGTCTAACTCTTTTTAGTTTCCACATTGAATGAAACATCTTTTTAATTACGTTTTTCGCATGATTCTCAAGTTTTAGGTGTCGATCAATGGTGACTCCAAGGATTTTTAGGGTGTCCGAAACTGGTAGATTTAGTTTAGGTGTGTTGATGGTGGTAAATTTATTCTTATTGTATTGCGAGGTGAGTACTAGGCATTGTTTTTTTTCTGCATTAAGTTTCAGCTGAAATGCATCTGCCCAGGAATTCATGATTTGTAGGCTTTGCTTGATTTCATTGGAGATTTCCCTTAGATCTTGTTTGAATGGGATGAAGATTGTTACATCATCAGCGTATATATATGGGTTTAGGTTCTGATTCAATAGTAGTTTGGCCAAGGGTGTCATCATTAGGTTGAATATGGTCAGTGAGAGGGGGGATCCCTCTGGAACTCCGCATTCAGGTGTCCATGAAGCTGATGTAGTCGAATTTGATGCCACTTGATATGAGCGTGTAGTTAGAAACCCCTTGAACCAATTGAGAACGTTGCCTCCGATTCCGAAGTATTCGAGGATGTGTAATAAAATTCCATGGTCAACCATGTCAAATGCGCTTGACATGTCAAATTGTACCAGTAGTATGTTATTGCCGTTTGCTATCAATTGTTTGAATTTGGTCATGAGCGTAACTCGTACGGTTTCAGTACTGTGATTAGAGCGAAATCCTGACTGGGAATCGTGTAATATTGAAAACTTATTTAGATACACTGTGAGTTGTTTGGTCATGATACCTTCTGTTATTTTGGTAATTAAGGGAATGGATGCTACTGGTCTGTAGTTCGTTAGTTCATTAGCATTTTTCTTTGCATCCTTGGGTATAGGGGTGAGTAAAATGTTACCTTTCTCGCTTGGGAAGAGTCCATTTTGTAGCATAAGTTCACATGGTTTGTTAGATCCATTATAAATTGTTGAGGGGCCAACTTCATGAGGTTGTTTGGGCACATATCTAATTTGCAGTGAGATTTGGCGAATCTTTTAAGCGTTTGTGAGATAAGATCTTCCGGTAGTATTGTGAATTCAGTCCAGATCCTGTCTGCTGGGTAAACTCCAGGGTCTGGGTCTAGGCAGTCTAGGAGTGTGGTGTATTCGATGGGGCTGACAGGTATTTTGAGTCGCAGTTGTATGATTTTCTCCTTGAAGTACTTCGCCAAGTTGTCTGCTCCTGGTGTGTCTTTGCTGTTGTTGGTGACTGGAGTGGTGTCTAATAATTTATTCACGAGTTGGAAGAGTTTGTGTGTGTCTTTGTAATTTGGTCCACTTTCAGTTTTGTAGTATTGTCTTTTGGTTTGTCTTATGGTATATTTATATTTCCTTCGGAGTTGCTTCCAAGCGTTAAGTGTGGGATCGTCTTTCTTTTTATTCCACGCACGTTCTAGTTTCCTAACTTGTGTTTTGAGTTTTTTCAGTTCTTCGTTGAACCATGGTATTGAGTTCTTTCTGTGCGAGGTTCTGGTTTGGATTGGGGCAATGTTGTCTAGTATTACTTTACATCAATTATTCCATTTTGAGAGGAATTGGATTGTATCTGTCTTTATTGTCCATCCGTCGGTGTAGATCTGTTGCCAAAATTTAGCTGGATCTATTTTTCCTCTTGTGGTGTAAGTTTTTCGTGTTTGTTTGTTAGGTAAGTCTTTCATTCTCCATTGGAGGGTGATATGTGCTTTATGCACATTGGGCCATATTCTATAACTATGCGTGTAAATTTCGGAACGCCCACGAAATGCCCATTTCTCTGCCCATAACCATGCCCCTTTTTGTCTGTGTACGTTAGAAGTTTGGTGCACTTCATTACAGAACATGCTTAGCGAGTTGTGTGCATAAATTCTAATCAGTGTCAATTAGCGCTCATTAGCTTGTTAATTGATGCACATTGTTATAGAATCTGTGCCGAGATCTCTAGGCACGCTATATAGAATCTGGGGGTAAGCGGCCTCTATAGAATAGCGCTTAGAGCAGATTCCCGCGTCTGAGGACTTGCGCCTGCTGAAACCTAGTTTAAATCCTCGTGCCCAATTGATGGCAGTTGGGTGAACAAATGTATTCTATAACACTGCACCTAAGTTATGCCCCTCCCACGGCCATGCCCCCTTTTGAACCGCATGCTATGAAATTCAGGTACAGCTGTTATAGAATAGTGATTAGACAGATGTGCATGCAAATCCAAATTGGTGTCAGTTAAGTGCCAATTAACTATTTAACCCCAATAACTGGTTGTTAGCACCTAATTGACTAATCAGTTTGCCCATGCATCTGAGAACTCTGCCCAACTTTGGGCGACCTATACAGAATCTATGGGAAATGGATAAGATTGTTGCTCTTGGTGTCCTGGGTTTAGTGCTGTTATGAGATGGTAAGATTAGGCACCACTTATGAGTACTTCTGCCCAAAGTATTATACTGTACGCTCGCACATAAGTGACATAGCACACATTTGTGAAGGGAGCATATACGATGGAGAAGAATAGGCGGGACACGGATGTGTCAACCATCGATGCTTGCACATTATAGAATACTGTAAGTTGCATGCTTTGATTGACGAATCCACTTTTGACTGCCGCATGCCCTCTTTTTGGCTTGCCAAAGGGGGACTTGTGCTAGTATTCTATCCCTGATGCTCTAACAAGATTGGCACTCCCCGGGGCTGTACTGGGATACCAAAAAGGAGGCACAGTTTACAGAATAATCCCCGTAGTGATTTGCCATGGAGGGACTGTTGTTGGCCTTTCTGAGGTGAAATATAGGGTGCTGCCTTTTCTAAGTAAGGTCTTTGTTATTTGAGTCCTGGACATCAGTGCTGCTTTATTATGACAGGTTTTCTATCTAGGTCTGGAATGTGGCTTTTGCAGGGTTTGATTTCTGGTCCTCTGAAGGGGGTCTCTTGCCCCTCTCCCCAGTCTCCACTACCTTGGAAGAGATGGTGTTATAGGTCCCATTTTAATTTTTCCACCCAGGGCCAATTCAGTCCTATCTATGCCACTACTGTCATGTCTTTTGGATTTTGTAATTTCATTTCCAAACCTGCAATCAAGACATGTTATACTTCAGCTACAGTATTTGCGAAATAAACCTAACTCCTTCAGCCTTTCTTTATAAAAGAGAATCTAGATATCTGCTTTTTGTTCTCCTCCTTCTTCCTCAGAATGCTGTGGGGGACAGGTTCATTTTTCCTGGCCTCCAGCTCTGTTAAGTTTCCTCTTTAGGTACATAATGTCTCGTGATCACGTAGTACACTGCCAAGAGGTTGATTATAAAGTTTTCCCCATACATACAAAATGAAAGAAATAACTTGATTTATCAAGGTCTATGTACTTCAAATGGAAAACACTGTAGACTTCGTAATTATAATGTCAGACAGTGCAGAGATCTGACTATGCTAGATCAAATTAGTTTCTTCTGGTTTAGTGGTATGGTATCATTTATTTTCTTTATTGATGTACATCAGCAAATGTATAATTACAACAGTCTACTTGCAGCCTATATATCTGCTGATATAGCTAACAGACAAATTATGGGTTGACAATTTGGTTATGTACAGTACTATATACTGTTAGGGAGCTGTATACTGTCTTGGGTAATCTGCAACTCACTATGGGCAACATCATGGCTTACAAGTTTTTCAGAAAATCCCCACAGACACCCAGAGAAATCTGTAGCCTCTTAGTGGTCTGCATTAACAAAGCAGATAATATCATAATGCCTTTGTATTGCTCCATTCTGCAACTGGACCTTGAATAGCGTGTGTGATTCTGGTCACTGCGTCTTAAAAAAGATAAAGCAGAATTAGAAAAGGTATAGTGGAGGAGTGGCCTAGTGGTTAGGGTGGTGGACTTTCGTCCTGAGGAACTGAGTTCGATTCCCACTTCAGGCACAGGCAGCTCCTTGTGACTCTGGGCAAGTCACTTAACCCTCCATTGCCCCATGTAAGCCGCATTGAGCCTGCCATGAGTGGGAAAGCGCAGGGTACAAATGTAACAAAAATAAAATAGATACTATTGGAGATTCTACATGGAATGTTGCTACTATTGGAGATTCTACATGGAATGTTGCTATTCCACTAGCAACATTCCATGTAGAAGCCTGCGCAGCCACATTGGTGATCTGCAAGGGCCGACTTCTAGTGGAATAGCAACATTCCATGTAGAATCTCAAATAGTAGCAACAGTGGAGGAGTGGCCTAGTGGTTAGGGTGGTGGACTTTGGTCCTGAGGAACTGAGTTCGATTCCCACTTCAGGCACAGGCAGCTCCTTGTGACTCTGGGCAAGTCACTTAACCCTCCATTGCCCCATGTAAGCTGCATTGAGCCTGCCATGAATGGGAATGTGCAGGGTACAAATGAAACAAAATAAATAAAATAGAGACAAGTGACCAAAATGATTGGATGACTTCTTTATGAGGATAGGCTAAAGAGCCTAGGGTAGGGCTTTTCAACCTGAAGAAAAGATGGCTGAGGGGAGGTATGATAGATGTCTAAGGGTAGATATGAATTGCTTGTTTACTCTTCCAAAAGTGCAAGGACTAGGGGGCACACAATGAAGTTACTAAGTGCTATAATACATTTAGAACTAATCAGAGAAAATATTTCTTCACTCAATGTGTAATTAAGCTCTGAAATCTGTTGTCAGAGAAAGTGGTGAAAGTGGTTAGCGTAGTAAAGGTTTGGACAAGTTTCTAAAAGAAAAGTCCATAAATCATTAAGGTGGATTTGGAGAAATCTACTGCTTATTCCCACAATAAGCAACAAGACATCTATTTTACTCTTTTGGGACTATTTTACTCTTTTGGGACTACCAGGTACTTTGGAAACAGGATACTGGACTTGCTAGATCATTAGTCTGACGATATCACTTCTCTTGCCAGTTTGTACACAGTGCATAAGTATCACATATTGTTACAGAGTGCATCCTTGTACTGTGTTTAAAAAAGGGTTGGATGAATTCCTGGAGGTAAGCACAGTGACATAAGAACATAAGAATAGCCATACTGGGTCAGACCAATGGCCCATCTATCCCAGTATCCTATTTCCACAGTGGCCAATCCAGATCACAAGTACCTGGCAGAAACCTAAATAGTAGCAAGATTGGAGTGGAGGAGTGGCCTAGTGGTTAGGGTGGTGGACTTTGGTCCTGGGGAACTGAGGAACTGAGTTCAATTCCTGGGACAGGCAGTGCCTTGTGACTCTGGGCAAGTCACTTAACCCTCCATTGTCCACCGCATTGAGCCTGCCATGAGTGGGAAAGCGCGGGGTACAAATGTAACCAAAAATAAAATAAAAATTCCACGCTACCAATGCCAGGGCAAGCAGTGGCTTCTCTATGTCTATTTCAATAGCAGACTATGGACCTTTCCTCCAGGAACTTGTCCAAACCTTTTTTTAAACCCAGATATGCTAACCACTGTTACCATATCCTCTGGCAGCGAGCTCCAGAGCTTAACTATACTTTTGAGTGAAAAAAATATTTTCTCCTATTTGTTTTAAAAGTATTTCCACGTAACTTTATGGAGTGTCCTCTAGTCTTTGTACTTTTTGAAAGAGTAAAAAAAATCGATTCACTTTTACCTGTTCTACATCATTTAGGATTTTGTAGACCTCAATCATATCCCCCCCCCCACAGCTGTCTCTTTTCCAAGCTGAAGAGCACTAACCTCTTTACTACTACTAATCATTTCTATAGTGCTACCAGATGTACGCAGCGCTGTACACATTATATGAAGGTACCTTCTCTGTCCCTAAAGGGCTCACAATCTAAGTTTTTGTATCTGGGGCAATGAAGGGCTAAGTGACTTGTTCAAGGTCACAAAAAGGTGCAGTGGTAATCGAACCTCTTTAGCCTTTCTTCGTATGACAGGAGTTCCATCCCCTTTATCATTTTGGTTGGTCTTCTTTGAACCTTTTCTAATTCCGCCTTATCTTTTTTGAGATACAGTGACCAGAATGGTCTACCAGTGGGCTACCAAGAGCTCATACGTTAATGCTCTTTTTAAAGATAAATGCTTTTGAGAGTTCCGGGACTGTGACGTCATGGAGAGTCACTTCAATTTGTGGGGCTGCAAGATGCATTCTGTCCATGGAGAACTGAATACAATACTCAAGGTGAGGTCACACCATGGAGTGATACAGAGGCATTATAATATTCTTTGTCTTATTTTCCATCCCTTTCCTAAAAATTCCTAGCATCCTATTTGCTTTTTTGGCTGCCATCGCACACTGGGCAAAAGATTTCAGCATATTGTGTACAACAACACCTGATACTGACTCCCAAGATGGACCCTAGAATTAGGCAACTGCTTTTACTACTTCCTCTGGCAACAAGTTTCAGAGCTTAACTATATATTGACTGAAAAACAATTCTACTTATTTTAAATGTACTGTATAACTATGGTGTCTCCCTTAGACTTTGCACTTTTTGAGATAGTAAACAATCAAATATCTTTTTGAGATACAGCGACCAGAAATGCACACAATACTGAAGGCAAGATCGCACCATGGAGTGATACAGAGGTTTTATAATATTCTTTGTTTTATTCTCTATTGCTTTACTAATAATTGCTTTTTTGGCTGCCGCTGCCATACATTGAGCAGAAGGTTGATTTAGGTCCTTGTACTGTGCTCAGTTGAGATATATTTAGAAAGATGGAAACGAAAATCAATAAAATAAATACTTTATTTTAAAATTCATTGAACATGGTGAACCTAATGCAAAAGTAGAATTCAAGCTCTTTCTGATAGTTAGATCCTTCCTATATTTGACATCAAAGGGTAATCTAAGGAAAATCCCTCCAGAGTGCTGCAGGCACTGTGGGATGAGAAACTTCTACAGCACAACAACTCTAGGATCTGAGAGAGATTTTATAAAGACCGACAGATGTGGTTCTTCACAAAATCAGTAGTAACAGGGAGGCTGACCTCGATGTTGAGTAAATTCATTGAATCACTGATAACACAGAAGATTGGTTAGATACATGTGACAAAATCTACTTGTGGGTAAAACCATGCTGCCTCAGATAGTGCAGTATCTAGAATCCAATGAATTACACAATTTTTTGACTGGTTAATTAGAGAATTAGATCAGGGGAGAGTACTAGATATTGAGATTGCAGCAAGGCCTTTGACATTGCTCCATTCAGGAGACTTATGAGTTCATATTAAGAGTGCACAGTTTATTTATAAGTGACTAATTGGGTTGGAAGCATATGTGGTGACAAAGGGTGTATATTCAGTGGTAAATGGAATTCACTCTGAGAAAAGTGGCATTATCAATGGAGCGCCACAGTGATTGATCTTTGGTCTGGTTCTTTTCAAGATTTTTGTAAGCAATGTTGTGAAAGGGCTACTGGGAATGGTTTGTCTCTGCAGATAAAAACCAAAATGTGCAATAGGGCAGACACTCCGAAAGTTGTGGACAACGTGAGAAGAGACCTAGAGAAGCTTGAGGAATGGTCTCTATTTTGGTTGCAAAAATGTAATGCTAAAAAACCTAGGGCTGTGTGTTTGGGTTGCAAAACCCCAAGGGACCAATAAAGGGAGAAGCTCTTCTGTGTACAAAACAAAAACAGGATCTAAACAAGGTGATGGAAAAAGTCAGACGAATGCTTGAGAACACAGGGAAAAAAATGGCCAGCAGGAAAAAAAGAAGTGATATTGCTTCTGTATAAGTCTCTAGTGAGACCTCATTGGGAGTTGCAATTCTGGAAACCACAACCCCAAAAGGATATAAACCAGAAGGAGTTGGTCTAGAGGGCAACAATGATTAATAGTCTTTGTCATAAAACATATGGTTCACACAAAGATCTACATAGATATATCTACCCTGGTGGAAAGGGGTGGAGAAGATATGAGAGACATGCAAATATTTCCAAGATATAAATCTACAAGGAGTGGCCCTTTCTCAGTGGAAGAATGCTCTGGAATGAAGGGTTGTAGGATGAAGTAATCTAAGGAAACATTTCTCTTCAGAAAGGGCAGTGAATGCATGGATCAGCTTCACAATGGAGGTGGTGGAGACATTTACTCAAGAAAGCATGGAACAAACACAAGGCTGGATGGTCGTAGTGGATAGACTGCATGATCTTGTTCTATCATTATACTCTGTTTTTCAGGAAAGCACTTTGGCAGTTTTCTACCCAGAAAAATAAGTCAGTTACCATAGAACAGAGTCATACCTTTGAAAATAAATTAGGATGACAAAGGGTATGAAAAGGTTGACCATCTTTGCAACCTAGAGACAGGCAGCTACCATGCAAGGTGGAAAATACTAGCTTTCTGACATGATTGCAACTTTTCTTGCTATGCTGTTTGTTAAAGCTCCGGCACAACTTTAAGGAAATAGTTCTCAATCCAGTCCTTGTGACACATCCAGCTAGTCAGGTTTTCAGAATATCCATGCATGATACTGTAGACACTGGAAGCAGATATTTCTATGAAATCTATCTCATGCACATTCACTGTGCATATCCTGAAAACCCAACTGACTGGGTGTGTCCTGCGGCCTTGATTAAGAACTATTGCTTTCAAGTGATGAGTTTTTGGAGGTTGAAGGGAGTAGTTCTGAGTGTGAATAAAACGCAATGGTGTAAAACAATAAAATACCTGGTATCGTGCTCGTTCGTAGCTTCCGAAACATCATCCTCATCATCCTAATGAGAAAGAAAAATTAATTCTTGTTAACAAAACATGCTAAGGAAAAATCCACTTCTCCTACAGTGATCCTAGACACAACTGTCAGAAAAATGTACACTTTCTAGGACACTCATACTAGTTCCTGACTGTATTACAATTAGAGACATGTATCACTACTGAAACATCAAGCAATGGTATAGAAATGATGAGCAGTACTTTGAACAGAAAGCAAACCAAGCAAAGCAGATAGCAGCTGCCACTGTCCAGATAAATGCTTTTCAATATTGGGCCCAAAGCCTCTATCTGGATAAATGCCCTCTAGAGGCAATTCTATAACAGAATGTCCACATTCATGTGCCACTTGAGTGTATAGATGTATAGCAGTTCTACTCAACCCAGACTCTGGAGCACACCCAGCCAGTCAGTTTTCCAGGATATCTACAATTTGCATGAGATTTGCTTGCACTGCCTTCTCGGTATGCAAATCTCTCACTCGTATATTCATTGTGGATATCCTGAAAATCCAACTGGCTGGGTGTGCCCCAGGGACTAGGCTGAGAAGCACTGGTGTATAGAATACTTGTACTTTCCTGGCATCAAAACACCTACGTACTGTTCTGTAAGGGTGCACCTAAGTGACATAGGGCCAGATTCCGTAAATGGTGTCTAAAATCTAGATGTGTCTGATTAACACAGTGTATAGAATAGCACATACGACCAGGGAATGCGCCTACATTTAGGCATGGCCATTTACAGCACTGAAAACCTGGTATATACACCTGCTCCTAATGTAGGTGCGTTCCTCCAAATTCTATAACAACGCATATAAATTTGAGTAACGCCCCACACTTCTCCCATGGCTGCATCCCCTTTTCAGTTACGTGTGTTAGCATTTTTGTGCCCCTCTTTTTAGAACACGCCTAAAAAAAAGCACGCAGAAATTCCAATTATTGCTGGCCTGATTGGCTCGTCATTGAGTTGAGCAGCGTGCCTTCGGCACCTAACCACTACACCTCTATTCAGGAAATCTTGACTGCCCCAACTTGACATTTCATCCTTTAGATTGTAAGCTTCGAGCAGGGACTGTCCTTCTTTGTTAAACTGTACAGCGCTGCGTAACCCTAGTAGCGCTCTAGAAATGTTAAGTAGTAGTAGTAGTAGTATATTGGACACATGCACTATTTAACACGTGCCTTATATAGAACCCGTGAGATAATATGTAAATACAAAAGGGGTGTTTACATGGGTGGGGACAGCCACTTACACATGCAATTTACTGAATACTGTAAGTTACACTTGTCTTTGCTGCATCTGGGTGCCACAGTTACACCAGATCTAAATCGCTAAAACCTGTCGTTTCTTTATCTACAACATTAGCAAAATTCGCCCCTTCCTTTCTGAATATGCTACCAGAACCCTTATCCAAACCCTTGTCACCTCTTGCTTGGATTATTGCAATTTACTTCTCACTGGTCTTCCTCTCAGCAATCTCTCTCCTCTCCAGTCTGTCCAAAATTCGGAAGCACGACTTATTTTGCCAAAATCGTTATACCCACACTAGCCCACTCCTCAAGTCACTTCACTGGCTCCCTGTCCGCTTCCGCATACAATTCAAACTTCTCCTACTGACCTTTAAATGCATCCATTCTGCAGCCCCCCCATTACCTCTCCATTCTCATCTCTCCCTACATTCCTCCCCGTGAACTCCGCTCACTGGACAAATCTCTCTTGTCGCCCCTCTTCTCCTCTACTGCTAACTCCAGACTTCGTTCCTTTTCCCTCGCTGCACCTTATGCCTGGAATAGACTTCCTGAGCCTGTATGTCTAGCTCCATCTCTACCTGTTTTCAAATCTATGCTAAAAATCCACCTTTTCACCACTGCTTTGGCTCCTAGCCACTACTCAATTTGCCCTTCCCTTGTTCCTTCTCACCCAGTATGTCCCTTGTCCTTAATTGTCTTGTCTGTCTGTATTATTTTTAGATTGTAAGCTCTTCTGAGCAGGTACTGTCTCTCTATGTTGGATATTCAGCGCTGCATCCGTCTGGTAGCGCTATACAAATGTTAATAATAAGCTGGTGCATTTTTGGGCACCTAAATGGAAGGCATGCTGACACTAGGTTATACTAGTATTATATAATGGAATCTGGGTGCCTAGATGCCATTATAGAATATGCTTATGTGGCATTGGGGCACCTACACTTACAGAATTAACCCATACAGGGGTACTGTTATATCACAGCATCTATATAAAATAGGGCTGCCCATCAATTAACATTTTTAATCGTGTGATTAATTGTATGATCCAAATGTAAAAGAGTTGAAATAAATTCAACATGTACACGTAGAGGCGTATTTTCATAGCACTTAGACTTACAAAGTTACATAGGTTTCTGTGTATCTTTTTGTAAGTCTGAGTGCCTTCAAAATAAGCCTCATAGTTGTTTACATTTTTTTTAATAATGCTAAACATTCAGTCAATAACTTTGATTCCATCGCCTATCTCCCTCTTCTCCCCTGGCACCATCTCCTCCCTTCTTTTCATCCATGATCACCATTTCTTTCCCCTTCTCTTTTTCCTCCCTTCTCTTCTATGGACACACGCAGGTAGTATGTGCCAAATCGGCACTACCGCCGGGGAAGTACGTGCGCCCGGCGTTAATTCCGATTTTGGCATGCGCTGAATCCCGCAGTAGAAAATATTTTTTCTATTTTCTACTGCGGGGGGGGGGGGGGGGGGGGGGGGGGGGAGGGGCATTCCCAGCCGTAATCAGCAGCATGGCCACGTTGGCGCATGCTGCATGGTTACCATGCAGGTAGCACGTGAGCCCTTATTGCTAAATCAATGGCTTGCGGTAAGGGCTCAAGCCATAAATTGGTGCGCGCTAGTTTTAATTTTTGCACATGCCCATTTCCCAGCCCATTAAAAAATGCCTTTTTTCCCCAGCCATGGCAAAAAGTGGCCCAGTGCGAGCCCAAAAGACGTACCCATATTACTGCAGGCCAATTTTTACCGTGGCTTTGTAAAAGGACCCCTTAAAGAACGGCAAGATGGGAAAACAGGCACTGTAGTAAAATAAACACATTTTAATATACCTTCTGTTGTAAAAGTGCAGGATCTGATTCTAGGAGAGATGTGTGGTGGTCTGCACTGTCCAACCCACTAATGGCTGACACTGATGAATTCATGTCCTGTAGGGAACAAAAGTTAAAATACTAAAATAACAACAGAAACTTCAGTTCTACAGCTAAAGTCAAACAGGCTAATTGTTTCCTGATTCAGCAGTTTCCTCCTGCTCCTTTGTACTTTTCAGATACTGAGCTTGATGGACTTTGGTCTGACCCAGTATTGCAATTCTTACACACTTCCTACAAAACTGCAACCAGAGTTCAGATCTAGCATCATGACTCTTCATTTGCAGCAATCTGCAGGTTCTCTCCACCCCCCCCCCCCTCTCCATTTTATATACTCTGTATAGAGCTGAGCCATGGGCCATTCACTAGGACTCCTTCTAGAAGTCTACAGCATGGGCCTCCAACCCAACCTGAATAAATTACTACAAAACCTTGTTCCTCTGTGGCTGTGAAGGCTGCCCTCACAGCACCCCTAGCTGGCTTTCAAAGAAGAAAATCCTACTTTGAGTTCAGATCAGGGACCTTCTGCATGACAGCACTGTTTGTTTGCAATTACCCCACACACATGCACGTAGAAGAGTACTATAGTTACATCTCGTTGCCTGCATTTTATTATATTTTAGCCGCTTCTTTTCCCCAGCTTTCTCTATGCTAAGATAGCTGTACTATGATACTGTGGGCCATCAGCTGTCATTCCATGTCACTGGCCGACAGGAGGTCTATGATACGACTGGTTTTGGCAATGCAGCAGAATCATTTGTAAACCAGGAAGCTCAGGGTTCCGAAGTCTTTGCTCACCAGTGTCTGCTGTGTGGTTTTCAGGTCCTGTGAAACTTGCTTGAGAAGCTGTTGCAGTTTCCTGCTAATCACGTGAATCTTCTCATCCGCTTCAACATAGTCTTCCTCCCCTGATTTAGAGAGAAGGTAGCTGGAAATCTCCTGCAGGGAGTGTACTTCCGGCTGCCGTTCCAGGAGCTCTTTTTCCAGATGCTAAAATGAAAGCAGTTTCAACCAGAGTAGGTTACATCATTTTAAGATTTATGACTTGCTCCATGGCAAGTCACAATCATTATTAAGAACTGTAACAAATTCAGATTCAAAATATAACAGAAGACGATAAGGATTATTTTAAGAGTGAGCATTACATACTCAGAGGATCAAATCGATGACTGACTATGGCTGCAGTGTGGTAAACACATATATTTATACATCGTCAGCACCCTCAGCTTGGAAATCCATTCCCAAAATAGAAAAAGAACGTAACACAAGTGTTTGGTAGTACTGTAAGAGCCAGAGATGCAGGACAGACAATGAACAACTTGGCCTGAGCCTCAGATCTCAGCACAGAACTTAAAGATTGGGGTTTAAAGGAGGAATTGTAGGTTAGTGTTAGGCAAAATAAAAATATAAAAAGCAAATTTTATCAACTAATCTCCAAAGTCTTTTCCACTTATTTTTGAAAACTTTGTACCACAGCATTAACAGATAGAATCTAGCAGGCACTGCAGGATCTAGTTTAGCATTAAGGGGGAATAAAGACAGAGAGAGAGAGAGAGAGGGAAAAGCAAGCAGGACCTAGTTTAGTATTAAGGGGGGGTATAAAAAAAAAAGAGACAGAGAAAAACAAGCATCATTAACTAGTTGCCATAGTGCAGTGGTCGGCAAACCGCGGCTCGCAAGCCACATGCGGCTCTTTGGCCCCTTGAGTGTGGCTCTTCCCGCGAGTCCGCTCCCCGCCACTGTCCGGCGCTCACAGTCAGTCCTTAGACGCCCGTTCTCAGCTCCCCGACAGCCCTCCGTCCTTTTTCCGTTCCTGCCGGTGGCCGCCCAGCGTTTAAACTTCTTTATTTTAAGTTGCAGCGACGGGCTGACGGCTCACCTCCTCCAGCCTTTCACTTCCCGCTCAATGCTCCGCCTTCCTGTTTCCGTGAGGGCAGGCGGGAGTCACTGAGCGGGAAAGGAAAAGCTGGAGCCTGGAAGTGAGCAGTCGGTCGCTGCGACTTAAAATAAAAAGGTAAGGTTTAAACCCTGGGTGGCCACGGCCGGCAGGAATGGAGAGAGGAGGGCTGTTGTGGAGCTGAGGGTGGTGGGCAGGTGGGGGAGGGGCTGGGTAGCAGTGCACCTCAAACTCATGCTGCGTGGGGTGGGGGTGGAGTTATACAGTTTCCTTGAATGGTTAGTTTTAATGCTGTAATTCTATTAAAAGTAGTGAATGGTAGAAACTGTTTGCACAAGTTCCTTGCACTTTGAAATAGCCAAGACAACTGAGTGAGTTCAGTCCTACTGCACAATGCTGGCCAGGACTGAGTTTTTAGCAAAGGCCAGCTTAGGAGTACCCTAATTAAGTTAATAACAATGTACCTACCTATATAGTTCAAGTTGAAAAAATTTGGCTCTCAAAAGAAATTTCAATCGTTGTACTGTTGATATTTGGCTCTGTTGACTAATGAGTTTGCCAACCACTGCCATAGTGTATAAATCCTTTCCCCATAGTTTTAAACTGAAATTTTCTCTATAAATAGGCATTTTCCCATAGTTTTAAACTGAAACCTTTTCTAGAGGTAGAAACTAAACAGCAAAAAACTCTTGTTCTAAAAGGCAGTTATTTTCTGTTCCTTGGCTGCTGGAGAGGTAGCACATCCAGCGACCTCAATTAAGTGTTAATTAAGGTGTGGAGAAGTAGAATACTTGCATAGGTTGCTGAGTCAGCTTCAAAGAGCCTGTTTAAAAAAGGCGCCTTAGATTCAAAACTACATGTACCTCATTCTACCACAATATCACTTTGCATTCATTCATACCATGTATTTGTTCGGACCGGAAACGGCTAATGCCGTTAATGGTTATATGTAAGCCACATTGAGCCTGCAAAAAGGTGGGAAAATACGGGATACAAATGTAATAAATAAATAAATAAATATATCTGAAGGTACTGAAGAAACTTAGGGAAGTTCTAGTGGCTTCACTGGCTGACCTTTTCAATGCTTCTCTAGAGTTGGGAGTGGTGCTGGAGGACTGGAGAGGGGCAGATGTGGTTCCTCTCCACAAAAGCAGAAGTAACAAATGGGATACAAAAGTAAGAAATAATAATATAAAGAGGAAAGGTTCCACTGAACTTTCTTTCTGAGAAGTTCCGAGAGAAGAGGACATTTCTCTGGTAAGTGAATGCTATTTTGCTTTGTGCTTTGGGAACTTTGTATCACAGCACATAGTTTGAAATGTCTATATGCGAATGCCAGGAGCCTAATAAATAAGATGGGAGAGTTAGAATATATTGGACTAAATGAAAAATTAGATATAAGCAGCATCTCTGAGACCTGGTGGAAGGAGGATAACCAGTGGGACACTGTCATACCGGGGTACAAATTATATCGTAGTGATAGGGTGGATCGAATTGGTGGAGGAGTAGCATTGTATATTAACGAGAGCTTTGAATCAAATAGATTGAAAATTCTGCAGGAAACAAAACACTTCTTGGAATCACTGTGGATTGAATTTCCATGTGTAAAGGGGAAAAGGATAGTGATAGGAGTATACTACCATCTACCTGGCCAGGATGAACAGACAGATGCAGAAATGTTAAAGGAAATTAGGGACGCAAACAAACTGGGCAACACAATAATAATGGGTGATTTCAATTACCTCGATATTGACTGGGTAAATGTAACATCGGGGCATGCTAGGGAGGTAAAATTCCTTGATGAAATCAAGGACAGCTTTATGGAGCAGCTGGTACAGGAGCCGATGATAGACCTAGTCCTTAGTGGAGCGCATGATCTGGTGCGGGAGGTAATGGTGCTGGGGCCACTTGATAACAGTGATCATAATATGATCGGATTTGATATTAGCTTTGAAGTAAGTATATATAGGAAATCAAATACGTTAGCGTTTAACTTTAAAAAAGGAGACTATGATAACATGAGAAGAACGGTGAAAAAAAACTTGGAGCGGCTGCGAGGGTCAAAAATTTACATCAGGCATGGATGCTGTTCAAAAACACCATCCTGGAAGCCCAGGCCAAATATATTCCGCGTAGTAAAAAAAAAGAGGACGGAAGACCAAATGACAGCCGGCGTGGTTAAAAAGTGAGGTGAAGGAAGCTATAAGAGCTAAAAGAAAATCCTTCAGAAAATGGAAGAACGAACCGACTGAAAATAATAAGAAACAGCATAAGGAATGTCAAGTCAAATGCAAAGCGCTGATAAGGAAGGCTAAGAGGGACTTTGAAAAAAAGATTGCGTTGGAGGCAAATGATCAGGGAAGACAAACACGTAGCGGAGAGATTAAATGAATTCTTTGCTTCGGTCTTCACCGAGGAAGATTTGGGTGGGATACCGGTGCTGGAAATGGTATTCGAAGCTGACGAGTCGGAGAAACTTAATGACTTCACGGTAAACCTGGAGGATGTAATGGGGCAGTTCTATAAACTGAAGAGTAGCAAATCTCCTGGACCGGATGGTATTCATCCCAGATAGAACTGAAAAATGAGCTTGCGGAGCTATTGTTAGTAATATGTAATTTATCCTTAAAATCGAGCGTGGTACAGGAAGATTGGAGGGTGGCCAATATAACACCAATTTTTAAAAAAGGTTCCAGAGGAGATCTGGGAAATTATAGACTGGTGAGTCTGACGTCGGTGCCGGGCAAAATGGTAGAGACTATTATTAAGAACAAAATTACAGAGCATATTCAAAAGCATGGATTAATGAGACAAAGTCAACATGGATTTAGTGAAGGGAAATCTTGCCTCACCAATCTACTACATTTCTTTGAAGGGGTGAATAAACATGTGGATAAAGGTGAGCCAGTTGATATTGTGTATCTGGATTTTCAGAAGGCGTTTGACAAAGTACCTCAAGAAAGACTCCAGAGGAAATTGGAGAGTCATGGGATAGGAGGTACTTTTCTATTGTGGATTAAAAACTGGTTAAAAGATAGAAAACAGAGAGTAGGGTTAAATGGACAGTATTCTCAATGGAGAAGGCTAGTTAGTGGGGTTCCCCAGGGGTCTGTGCTGGGACCGCTGCTTTTTAACATATTTATAAATGACCTAGAGATGGGAGTAACTAGTGAGGTAATTAAATTTGCTGATGACACAAAGTTATTCAAAGTCGTTAAATTGCTGGAGGCTGTGGTAATGGTGTACAGTTGTGGGGAGTGGGTTTTGGGGGACTCAGCACCAAAGGCAAGGGAGCTATGCACCTGGGAGCAATTTGTGAAGTCCACTGCAGTGCCCCCTAGGGTGCCCGGTTGGTGTCCTGGCATGTGAGGAGGACCAGTGCAATATGAATGCTGGCTCCTCCCATGACCAAATGGCTTGGCTTTGGTCATTTCTGAGATGGGCGTCCTCGGTTTCCATTATGGCCGAAAACCAGGGACGACCATCTCAACATTTAGGTCGACCATCTCTAAGGTCGACCTAAATGTTGAGATTTGGGCGTCCCCGACCATATTATCGAAACAAAAGATGGACGTCCATCTTGTTTCGATAATACAGGTTTCCCCGCCCCTTCGCCGGAACGTCTTTAGAGATGGACTCCCTTAGATATGGTTGCCCCGTTCGATTATGCCCCTCCACATGTGTAAATGCTCCTAATTAAGGGGCAGTTTTACTAAGGTGAGTTAAGCCCTAAAGTGGGCTCAGTGCTCTAGACAAGGATTACCACAGGATATGTTAAAGCATCTTGCAGTAATTTCCCTGCTTGTGCATGGTACTCACACTTAAACTATTTTAAAAATATTTTTTTGAGTGGCTGTGTCATGGCGGAGAGTGGGCATGGAAGTGCTAATTATCTAGTATCTTTACATTACCACATGCTAACTGGTTAATCCTGGGTTAATGCGGAAGCACCTAGAGTCTGTTAAATAGGAGAAGGTAAGTACTCCCGCGTGAATTATTTGTAGTTCCTGCGGATGCTAAGAGAAGCTGGTAGAGCAGTCTGTAAAGTAAAGATGCAAAGGGAAGAAAAATTTGCCAATATGGTATATTGGGGGAAGGGGGGAAGACAAGGCATTTTTTTAAAGATATGTTAGTGATAGGAGGAAATGCAAAAGTAGCATTGTGATACTCAAAGGTGAAGGAGAAGAATATGCAGAAGCTGATAAAGATAAGGAAGAATTGCTTAACAAATATTTATGTTCTGTGTTCACAAATAAAGGGCTAGGAGGAAGACCCCAGAAGACAAGCACAAATAGGAATGTAAGTAAACCCTGAATGTTTTTCAGAACACTGTGTTCGTGAGGATGACAAAATGATGGGGTCAGATGGCATATATCGCCTCTATGGTACTATGTAAGCCACATTAAGCCTGCAAATAGGTGGGAAAATGTGGGATACAAATGTAACAAATTCTGGGAGTTACCATTGATCGAAACCTCACACTCGAAGCCCATGTGAAGAATACAACGAAAAAGATGTTTCACTCCATGTGGAAACTCAAAAGAGTAAAACCTTTCTTCCCGAGATACATCTTCCGCACCCTAGTACAATCAATGGTAATAAGTCATCTGGATTACTGCAACGCACTATACGTGGGCTGTAAAGAACAAACTACCAAAAAACTCCAAACAGCCCAGAACACTGCCGCCAGACTCATATTTGGAAAAACTAAATATGAAAGTGCAAAACCCCTAAGAGAGAAACTTCACTGGCTCCCACTCATGGAACGCATTGCGTTCAAGATCTGCACGATGGTACACAAAATCATTCACGCAGACGCACCAATCTACATGCTAAACCTCGTGGACCTTCCTCCCAGAAATGCCAAAAGATCATCCTGCAAATTTCTGAACCTATACTTCTCCAGCTGTAAAGGACTAAAATACAAGCTGATATACTCCACCACCTTCTCTTACATGAGCACGAAGCTGTGGAATACATTACCAACTGCCTTGAAAACTACTGCCGAAATAACGAAATTGCGTAAATCTCTGAAGACACATCTCTTCAACAAGGCATACAAAGAGAACCCATAACCTACAAAATACCTACGAATCCACCAGCTTTGACAGTCCATCTTCTATACTCTCCTTCCTAAAACCTTCCTTATCTTTTCACTTACTTAACCCTGACTTACCTATAATGAATATGCCATAATAAAACTCTGTACACTACCAATCTGACATCTTGTAATGACTATGACATAACAAAACTCTGTAAGCCACATTGAGCCTGCAAATAGGTGGGAAAATGTGGGATACAAATGCAGTAAATAAATAAATAAATAAATAAATAAATAAATATATCCGAAGGTACTGAAGAAACTTAGGGAAGTTCTAGTGGCTTCACTGGCTGACCTTTTCAATGCTTCTCTAGAGTTGGGAGTGGTCCTGGAGGGCTGGAGAAGGGCAGATGTGGTTCCTCTCCACAAAAGCAGAAGTAAAGAAGAGGTTGGGAACATAGGCGTAGACTGGGGGGGCGAGGGGGGAAATGACGCGAGGCGCCGCCGTGCCATTAGTTAAAAAAAAAAAAAAAAACCACATGCAGGCACGCGCTCCTCTCGGTCCGCTTGGCTTCCCTACCCTCTCTATCTGCGTACCGCCTTCCTCTGATGTCATTTCCTTTCGGGCGGGACGCAGACAGAGAGGGCAGGGAAGCCAAGCAGACGGAGAGGAGCGTGTCCGTCTACCCCTCTCTCTTCCTCCCTCCGGCGCAGGCAGCAGTCTTCCAGCGTTCCTGGCAGCGGTAGCGTTGTACACGCTGCCTTTGGCTCTGCCCCGAAGCCTTCTCTTCAAGTTCCTGTTCCCGCATAGGTGGGAACAGGAACTTGAAGAGAAGGCTTCCGGGGCAGACCGAAGGCAGCGTGTACATCGCTACCGCTGCCAGGAACGCTGGAAAAGCTGAAGACTGTTGCCTGCACCGGAGGGAGGGAGGGAGGAAGCGAGGGGGTAAACGGAGTCACCACCTTGGACCTCGGGGGGGGGGGGGGGGAGCAGAGGGAAGATGGATGGGACTGGGAGGGGTGGGAAGCAGAGGGAAGGAGCAAGAAATGAATGGGACTGGGAGGGGTGGGAAGCAGAGGGAAGGAGCAGGAGATGGATGGGACTGGGAGGGGTGGGAAGGAGCAGGAGATGAATGGGACTGGGAGGGGTGGGGAGCAGAGGGAAGGAGCAGGAGATGAATGGGACTGGGAGGGGTGGGAAGCAGAGGGAAGGAGCAGGAGATGGATGGGACTGGGTGGGGTGGGAAGCAGAGGGAAGGAGCAGGAGATGGATGGGACTGGGTGGGGTGGGAAGCAGAGGGAAGGAGCAGGAGATGAATGGGACTGGGAGGGGTGGGAAGCAGAGGGAAGGAGCAAGAGATGGATGTGACTGCGAGGGGTGGGGAGCAGAGGGATGGACCAGGAGATGGATGGGATTGGGAGAGGTCAGGCACAGCAGAGGGAAGGAGCAGAAGATGGATGGGACGGAGGGATGGTGAGCAGAGGGAAGGAACAGAAGATGGATGGAACTGGGAGGGTTGGGGAGCAGAGGGAAGGAGCAAGAGATGGATGGGACTGGGAGGGTGGGGAGCAGAGGGAAGCCTACTGGAAAGAAGACACTGCATAAAACAGAAGACACTGGGATCAAAGCGAATAGAAAAACTAAATGATCAGACAACAAAGGTAAATAAAAGTATTTTATTCATAATTTATTAATTGAAATGTGTCAGCATTTTGAAATGTGCATCTGTGATATTTTGCCTGTAAATTTCATTTCCTTCCTCCATATTAGCATATTCATTTGCATATTTATATATGCAAATGATATGCTAATATGCTCCGCCCATTCTTTGCCCCCCCAAATGAAACAGTCAAACTACGCCTATGGTTGGGAACAACAGATCAGTAAGTTTGACTTCTGTGCTAAGTAAATTACTTTTCCCTGTTTTAAAAGTGTTTTCATTAAAGTTTCTGGAATCCAATGGATAACAAGACCTGAGGCAATATGGTTCACTAGAGGCATGTTTTGTCAGATAAATCTGATTAATTTATTTGACTCGGTGACCAGAGAGTTGGATCGAGTGTTAGATGTGATGTAATTTAGATATTTGCAAAGCTTTTGACATGGTTCTGCATAGACAACAAATAAACTGAGTGCCCTCGGTTTAGGCCCTAAAGTGACTGACTGGGTTAGGAACTGATTGAGTAGAAGATTACAGAGGGTAGTAGTAAATGGCATTCACTCTGAGAAAAGGGATGTTACCAGTGGTGTGCCGCAAGATTTGGTTCTTGGGTTGGTTCTTGTTAACATTTTTGTAAGCAATATTGCTGAAGGGCTGTTTGGTAAGGTTTGCCTCTTTGTGGATGAAACCAAAATCTGCAATATGGTTGTAACACCATGAATGAGTCAGCAGGTTAAATCTGCCTAAATTTCTCACTGCTGTTCCCAAAAGGTCATGTTAGTGTCAGTGCCCCTATTGCTAGCTTTAGTAGGGAGAAGTCAGTTAGCCAACAGGAGAGAGGTGCCTGCATTTTATTCCAACCTCTTGCTGAACTCTGTACGCCCTGCACCTGTTGGGAAAGGCTCCAGCTAGTCTATAGAAAGCTCTGGTATAGGAAAGTTCTTACAGTTTAGAAGGTGCTGGAAGTTGGTAGAAGCCTGGGAGGGCCTTACCATGTTAGAGGGAATGACTACACTGCCACCAGAACCTTCTCTCCCGAGTATTTAGGTGCACTCCCTGCTATCCCAACTAAAAACAGAACTAAAACAGTTGAAGTTTTGTTTAAGTGGACAGGAATGGGGAATCTGTCCACCCCTACAAAATCCTAAAGGAAAGAAGAAGGTGGTTAACTTTGTGTTTCTGTTACAACAACCAGGTGCCCTGTTTCATCTATACAGGGCTGAAGGGTATACTAATTTACTATTTATTACCATCTTATCTACTAGATCCACCTGCTCGCATCTGGAGGTTGGGGAAATTGTAAGTGAATAATAAATAAACACTGATATATGTTTAACATCTGTCAATAGGAACAACTGTGTGTCTGAAAGACCCTCACCAATGTGGTAAGTAGATTTAACCATCCAACGGAATTAAAGTAACCATTAATTGTATTTTCATCTATGTCTAGAGAGAGGAGGAAAGAACTGTAAATAGTTACTGGGTATGATCGTATGTGATGATCTTAAGGTGGTCAAACAGGTAAGAAAGTCAACAGTGAAAGCTCTAAGGATGCTTGGGTGCATAGACAGAGAACAGTAGGGAAAAAAAAGGAGGTGATGATGCTCCCCTGTATAAAGCAGGAATAAAGGGTCATGGATTTGATGTACTGTATTTCTGTGGATACAACAAAAGCAGTTTACCTATATTATATGCAGGTACTTTTTCTGTCCCTAGTGGGCTCACAATCTAAGTTTTAATACCTGGGGCAATGGAGGGTTAAGCAGGGGTGTGCTGGTAAATTTTTAACAACAGGCTCTTTCTCCGGACGTAGCCAGCTCTGCGGTTGGAAGGGCCAGGGGTGGCGGGGGGGGGGAGCACTTGCCTCTCTCTCCTCCCTCCCTTTGTGCGGGCATGCTAGGCATACCTTTGCTGGCAGCCAATAAATGGACTGCCAGCACTCCCAACGTCTTGCTCTGAGCAGCATGCTGGAACTTCTCTCACATGCTTGAGAAGTCCCAGCCTGCTGCTCAGAGCTGGAAACAAGGAGTGGGGAGCAGCAGCAGTCTATTTACTTGGCTGCAGGGCTCAGCATCCCCACCAGCAAAGTAAAAGAGAATTCAGCAGGAGGCCCAAGCCTACATTTTGGGAGCCAGTTGTTAAAGTAGCCATGGAGGGCTCTACTTTAACAACCGGCTCCCAAAATTCTTAAAAACTTAACAACCGGCTCTTGCGAGCCTTTGAGAGCCTGCTCCAGCACACCACTGGGGTTAAGTGACTTGCCCAGGCCTAATTTTATCTGGGTGCGTATCCATTTACTGGACTGAAAATCGCTGCTAACCAGGTAAATCCCAGCTCCACCCAGACTCTGGGCCAGATGCACTAAACTTAACGAGCCATTAACGAGCAAGTAAAAGAGCCCCTATGTACAGAAGCCACAATCTTGCTGTACCTTTGATTTTGAGGAGTGATTAATAATGGAAGATTAAGGACAAGATCTCCCTTAATCTCTTCTGTGAAGGGCTGCCCAAAACAAGCACTTAAAAAAGACCTAAACGTATTTGGGAGCATCTACATGTATTCCCTTTTTGGAACGGGGAATACACGTGTAGATTTTGATTCTGTCCAAGCCCCCTTGGCATGTGACTGTAATTCAGATTTGCATGTGTAAATACTGGCTTTGTAGAATCAGATTTTCTACATATAACCTAGATACATGTGTAAATATTGGTGTTCAGATGTGTAAATCACAAGTAAGGCTTTGAAAAGAACTACCAACATTGTCCAGCTCTGAATTTTCAGTGTAAACGATTTATGTGGATAAATCAGTTTGCATACTGACCTCCCACAAGCCACACTTTCAATTTAACAGTCAAGGTACCTCATTTATCCTCAGTTTTCCCAACAAATCCACCTGAAATGATCTGGTCTTTTATCCTTTAAGTACATACTGCCATGTTAATATTAAAGAATTCCCTTGGCTGACCTCTCACTCCTGTGAAGCATACTTATCCTTATTTGCTCACTTTGCTGCATTAGAAGAAAGCCAGTTGGGGGGACTGTCAAGATGGTATCATATGTGCTCTGATGGCTTCTTCTTTTCATTATCATTCT
Organism: Microcaecilia unicolor; assembly: GCF_901765095.1. Taxonomy (NCBI): domain Eukaryota; kingdom Metazoa; phylum Chordata; class Amphibia; order Gymnophiona; family Siphonopidae; genus Microcaecilia; species Microcaecilia unicolor. Next base: position 180,583,140 of record NC_044039.1, on the reverse strand, counting down.
TGTTGTTGCCTCTCATAGAGAAGAGGAAAGCCAAACAGTGGACTTACCCCACCATGAGACTTCCAATGGGCAAGAAGCCAACAGACACTCACCCTAGGCATCCTCTCAGGATCTGCATGTAGCCACACAGAGTGAAAGTTTAAAATACTCCCTGATGGAGCTGAATAACACTCTGTCATCCAGCTGCACAGTAATTGAGAGAATGTCTGAATTTACATCTCACAGGATGTGGTTGGTAAAACCTGCCTCTAGAGTTCAAATTAGAAAATTCTTTTTCACTCATTGCTCAGATATTAATATTACCTCACCTAGATTATTGTAATTTGTTAAATATTGTTATCCCTGAAAAAATGCTAAAACATCTACAAACACTGTATCAATTTTTGGGCTTTAAATATCAGCCTAGCAGTTGTATTTTGCAAACACCCCCTTATTGAGAGATTTGCATTGGCTCCCTGTCCAAGACAGGCTGATGTTCAAAATGTTTCCGCTGAGTCTTCACTACCAGAGGGATGGGAGGATACACATATAGGAGACCCTGTCCCCAATTGAGGAGGAAGGTATTCGATGCTAGCCTGCCATATGATCTGAGCCTGGAGCAGTACTGAGGGACCTTGTTGTAGAGATGAGTGGCAAAGAGATCCACCAAGGTGGTGCTTCACTCTCTGGGAAGATCTTTTGGGCAACGTCCATGTTGAGAGACCACTCATGTGGCTGCATCATCCTGCTCTGTCTGTCAGACTGTTGTCCTTGCCTGCCAATTATGTGGCATATCCCTACAGCTTTCTGATATGGCATATCCCTACCATGCCATATCCCTACAGCTTTCTGACAGAAGGGGTGGGGTCCCATACCCCCCTGCTTGTTGAGATTGTCCGTTGGAATGGGTTGCTATGTACTATTTAGTTCAACAGCCAATCTCTGAAAGCCTTCAGAGCAGGGGCGTATCTGAACTGCGGCGGTAGGGGGGGCCAGGGCCAGAGAGGGGGGGCACATTATAGCCCCCCCCCCCCCCCCGCCGCCGCCGCCATTGCCGATCCCCCTCCCCCCAGCCGCTGCCATTGCTAACCCTCCCCCTCCGCTGCTCGCCTACCTTCGCTGGCGGGGGACCCCAACCCCCGCCAGCCGAGGTCCGCGTCCTCCTGCCGCTGCCGGCTGCCTTTGGTCCTTTCATTCTTCCATTGAAGCTGGCGCCGACGAAAAAGTTTCTTTTGAATCTGACGTCGCTGCACGTTGCACGTTGTACGTGCAGGACGTCAGACTCAGAAACAATTTCTGAGTCTGACGTCCTGCACGTACAACGTGCAGCGACGTCAGACTCAAAAGAAACTTTCGTCGGCGCCAGCTTCAATGGAAGAATTAAAGGACCAAAGGCAGCCGGCAGCGGCAGGAGGACGCGGACCTCGGCTGGCGGGGGTTGGGGTCCCCCGCCAGCGAAGGTAGGCGAGCAACGGAGGGGGAGGGTTGGCAGCGGTAGGGGGGTCCAGGGCGAAATCTGCGGGGGCCCAGGCCCCTGAGGCCCCACGCAGATACGCCCCTGCTTCAGAGTGCTCCATATTGTCCGCTGCTGCAGGAGATTGATGTGAAGCTGAATATCCTGAGTGGACCAGTGACCCTGGGTGTGCAGCCCATCTACATGAATACTCCATGCCAGGTTGGATGCATCTGTGGTTAGAATTTTCTGGGGAGGAGGAATTTGGAATGAAAGTCCCCAAGTCAAATTGGTTCGAATTGTCCACTAGAGAAAGGATTGTTGCAAATCGGGTGACTGAAATGATATCCTTCAGATTCCCCAAAGCTTGACACCATTGGGAAGCTAGGGTCCACTGGGTACCTAAAAAATGGAGGTGTGCCATGGACATACACAGTGGAGGCTATGTGGCCTAACAACTTCAACATCTGCCAAGCTGTGATCTGCTGGCTGCTGCAAACCTGATGAGAGATGCAAATAAGTGCATCTGTCTTTACTTGAGGAAAGTAGGCTCGAGCCTGAACTGTGCCTAGCAGGGCTCCAGTGTACTCCAATTACTGGACTGGGAGCAGGTGGGACTTTGAGGGAAGGTGCTCAAGAATCAATGCAGAGAACTATTTGGGTGTTGGAACTACTAGGGTTCATAATCAACTATCCAATGTGCTCTTCACTAGCCAGTCATCCAGATAGGGAAACACATGTCTAGCAGTGGTCGCAGCATCGCTACGCAGACTGGGAGTACATTTTGTAAACACTCTGGGGGTGGAATGAGGCAGAATGTGTTACTGGTACTGATGTTTCCCCAAATCCTGTGATTGGGACGTACCTAGATATGGGTGTAAGCATCTTTTAAGTCCAGCAAGCATAGCCAATTGTTTTCCTGAATCATAGGAAGAAGGTGCCCAAGGAAATCATCTTGAACTTTTCTTTGAGCAGATATTTGTTCAGGGCCTTTAACAGGGGGATTTTGTCCCATCCTAGACCTTTTGGGCATGAGGAAGGACTTGGAATAGAACACCTTCCCTTCTTCTCCTGGTGGAATGGGTTTGACTGAAAGGCCTTTAAAAGGGAAGAGTTCCCCTTCAAGGGACACCACCGCAAGGTGGTGGAGGGGCTTCTGTGTTTCAATGACTCAGAGGGCTATGCTTAAGGGTTACCCATATCAGACAGGCCTCTAAGGAGAAACCAGACATGTCCCAAACTAGGGAGAGTGGAAAGATGGCGACCTGAAGCTCGTACGCTCAATGGCCCAGCTGTCCTCTGAAGTTCTGTCTTTGTTTACTTGAAATTTCCTCCTGCAATTGCAGTTACCTTAACTGAGAGGAAGGGGACAATCGGGGGTCAGCCGCCGATGGCCAGAGTTTTGTCCCCTGTGCAGCAAGTGTGGGACCGCTGCACGACGAGCTGCCCACAGAAGACTGGGTTGGTGAGTCCTTTGATTAGCACCAGCGAAGGAGTGTCGATGTTCTTGGACCTGGAAACAACTTCATCGCTCCTGAATCATTTAACCACCATGTCCAAAGGAGTGGAGGAGTGAGTTAGGAGTCCATGCTGAACCCGAGTCGGTGGTGCCACTCCTAAACCTGTAAGAGTTATCAGCTTGGAGTTCTTGGCTCCCGTGGAGGTTACATTGAATATCATCTGGAAGGCACTCCAGGACCTAACGGTAGTAGTAAATAACTTTGCTTCAGATATGATCTTATTAGTGAGCTACATGGATAACCTAATCGAACCCTTTGAGAAAGAAAAATTGATACAGCAAATGAAGTTCTACAGGAGTAGGAAACTGTTAAGATTTTGAAAATGATAACAGGCCAGAAATTTGAACAAAATGAATATTATTACAGATGATTAATATTGAGATTGTTGTTTTCCCAGAGTTCCAGGTATGACTCCTAAAGATTTCCTCAGAAATATTTCCTGAAAATTTTGTTATTTTCCTTTGTAATGATTCCTCTTAGTAATATAAATTATTACTTAGTAATATTAATTCAAAAGGAGTGAAGCCTGTGAAACTGGGATTACCTTAATCAGTGGGAATTGGATTAGAGACTCAAGTGTTCGCATTGTTAAACAATTTCTGGTTTTAACAGAGAAAAAATGGAATTAGGTGTATTATTTCTACTAATATTGGACAATAAGTATGTTTCCAATGAAATAAATTGTATATACACCGTTTTGGGTTTGAAGAAGCCAACCAGACGATCAATGTGGAATAATGATTCAGATAAATAATAACTGGGGATAATCAGGTTAATACCACGTTTTTTTCTGTTTACTGTTGTTTAATTGATCTCCTTGTCTTGTTTCACTCTCCCTATTTTGTGGTCTAAGGAAGAGTCTAGAATTACCTGATTGAAATAATTCTTGTATATTACTTTCTCTGTATTTCTGGCAAGTTATTTTATTGCTTGTAAATTTAAATTCTTATAAATAAAAGGGAAGAGTTCTGCTGCAGTAAGCACTTTCTGATGCCGGGAGCTGAATTTTGTTCTTAGTGGGCAATTTGGAGGGGTCTGAATTACATCCCAATTGAGGGTGTAACCCACCTGGACTATTTGAAGAACCCACCAGTTTGAGGTTACAATGGACCACCTTTCTTGAAAAAATGTATCCTCCCTCCGACTGGCAGGTTGTCCAGGACAGGTACTTTTATGTTGGTTATGCTCCGCTGGAAACAGTCAAAAGCTTGCTCCTTGCTTTCACTGGGGAGTTGATTAGGACTTTGGGGGCCTCTGTTGCCGAGAATGGGAGTGTGAGGCCTGAGTCTGCTGGGGAGAGTGGGTTGAGTGAGTTGAGGAAATGAACATAGACCTTTGAGAGTAGTAGGAACCCTTATGACTGGCGCCCAAAAACCGCTGAATAGTGGAGGCCACAGAAGGAGAGGTTAAGACAGGGATGTAATGGAATCAGTTCTCTTCTTAATGAGGTCAGCAACTTCCTTGTCCTCAAAAAAAACCTGCCACCTCGGCAAGGGATACCTGCTAACTTTTCTTGAACCGCTAGTTCCAGGTCTGATACATGCAGCCATGAGAGTCTGTGCATGCCAATACCTATGGCATAAAGCCTGGACGCCACATCAAAAGCATCAAAGTTGCCCGAGCTGATGGAGTTCCTCAGCCTTCTCAGGAGACAGAGTGTCCACAAACTCCAGCACACTGTGCACCAAGTTCAAGTATATGCTAATATAGAGCTGGTAAGACTTGATATGGGAAATGAGTATACAGCCTTGAAAGACTTTCCTCCCAAAAGACTCCAAAATGTGAGCTTCCCGGCCTAGGGGAGCTGAGGCATGGGTCCTCGAGCTTCTGGCTCTTTTGAGAGCAGATTCGACTACCGTGGAATGGTGAGGAATCTGCAGCTTCTTGAATCTGGGAACCTTCTGGATTGTATACATAGAATCTGCTTTCTTTGGAGCAACCTGTGCAGAGAGAGGGCTCTCCCAATTTCTCATCTGTGCAAGTCTTAAGGATGTTGTGAATGGGCACTGTCACATCTTCCTTAGGAGGGGAGTCAATCAAGGACATCCAACATTTCAGCCATGAGCTCGTCTTCAATTTCCAAATTTAATGGGATGGCTTCATACATCTCCCTTAAAGTTAACAAAAGAAAGCCCCTCTGGGGAAGACTTTCTTCTTGTGGCAAAGATGTTTCTGAAGGTAGGCCAAGGGATCCCTCCTCCAACAGGTCCTCTGGCTGTACATCAGAACCTCAAGAGTGGTCCGTATCCAACTCAGCAAAGTACTCCTCGTGGAATGTCTGTGTCTGCCTTGCACCACTGGACAGATGACCGTGTTCTGGGCAAGAGTTCCAAGGTATGGGTCCCCCTTCCTGGATTCCAGGGTCACTTCCTCCTCTGAAGGGCTGGAAGGAGCACCACATTGGTTGGTGCAGGCTCCAATGTGCTATGAGGCACTGGTGTTGCCGAATGGCCAACAGACAGGGCATCAGTCTCCAGGATGGGCTGGAGCTGCACTATAGTCGGCATCGACATCCTCAATACCTTGACATCACGCCAATCCAGGATCCTGGAACCACTCCTCGAGGGCAGGCATAGGTGAAGGCGAGGCCAATGCTGGTATGGAGACCACCTGAAGATTTAGGAGCTGAATCAGAGGCGGGGCCCTTTGCTAAAAATCTATCCCTTAACTCTATTGTAAGACAGACCAGCAAATTCATTCTTAAAACCTGAGTTCTATTTGTATATGTGCACTAAACTGTTGTTTTGTTGCTAAATTTATCATTGCAGACACTCAAACCAAGAGGTAATATGCAACTTGTGCTACATACCATTAATTCCCTTTGTCCCTCCAATATAATGTGGGGGTCAACGCTGGGATCTGTGATCTGTGCTTTGCATCTTCTATTTTCTGCACTTCCTAGCCACAGTAGGAGTGCCTGGCTTCTTTCGTGGAAATCCTAAAGAATTATGAAAAGAGAAAATGAAGCCATAAAATATAAAATTCCATAGATCTGTGGCTTCTTCTTCTTCTTTTTCTCAATGTAAGAGATTAGTACAGTTACATAAAGCAGAGAGAGGGCATTATTCAGCCGGCTGGCCGCTGCTAAGGCAGACCCTGATATTCAGTGCCGGCCCCTTTGTACCAACACTGAAAATCCAAGTGTTTGGTGGTGCCAGAAAGTTATCTGGGTTCAGGCAATATTCAGTGTTGCACCTGGATAGCAGCATTACATATGCTCTAATGTGCCCAGTTAGCTTTCCAGGCACCAGCACTGATTATCTGGGGTGCTCAGAAAATTTCTGGCTCCACCCCTGGACTGCCTTGTTACATAGGATGCACCATGTAATTCTGTAACACACATGCCAAATTTGCACCTAAGCGCTATCATTTAAAATATTTTCATGCCTAATGAGTGCAAAAATTTGGCACCTATGCATATATCTGCACACATACGTGCAGAATATATGATATTCTGTAAATATGTGCTTGACTTACATAGTGCATACTTGCAAGAGGCATGTTTGCATAGGCGGAGCACGGGTAGGGTGCGTATCTCTGACAGGAGCACTTACGCAGCCATAGAGCTGCTGTAACTGCTTGCACTTATATGTCAACGCGCATACACAAACACATACTGTGATCCTTTGGGAAGGTCTCACCAAGTCCAATGGGGAGGGGAGCAGAAGTCAGAACCTGTATCCAATATTCCCTCTAAGTGGAGCGCATAGGCGAATGCTCATACGTTTTAGGAACGTCGCTCACAGATTTTTACATGGTTGCTCACAAAAATGGTTTTTTTTGTGCTATAAACAGAAATGCATTCCTGATATCAGCATTCAAAAATTGTTGGTTTTTAAAACTTGTTGCTCACATTAAAAAAAATTTACACACACCAGGCCACTCCTTAGAGGAAACATTGCCTGTATTCGAGCACTTATAGGAAACTGACCAGTTCTCTAAGAAGGAATTAATTTAAATGCCCTTGAGCAGTGGTTCTCAAACCTGGTCCTGAGATAGACCTGCATGCAGTGGAGGCGGTGCAAGAAAATCTCTCTCATAACCAGCAAGGTCAGTGACATCCAAAACTACAGACCAGTGGCCTCAATACCACTACTGACCAAAACGATGGAAAGCCTAGTAGCACAGCAACTAATGGAATACTTAACACAATACTCAATCCTTCACAAATCCCAATCAGGTTTCAGACCACAACACAGTACAGAAACGGTCATAACCATCTTGCTAACAAAGTACAGAAGCCTACTATGCGAAGGACAAAACATACTACTACTAGAATTTGATATATCAAGTGTATTCGACTTAGTAGATCACATAACACTAATGACTCTGCTCAACAACATGGGAATCAGCGGAGCAGTGGCAGCATGGTTCAATGGTTTCTTAAAGAGCAGATCCTATCATTGTAAAGATGAACAACCAAATGTCAGAATCTTGGACCCCTGGATGTGGAGTACCACAGGGATCACCAATATCATCAACACTGTTCAATGTAATGATGGCACCACTCGGACTGGAACAAATGGGCTTCAACCCATTCATATATGCAGACAATGTCACCATCTACATACCTTGCAACAAAAGTTTTCACAGAAATACAGGACAATGTGCAAACAGGCCTAGACCACATGGAAAACTGGGCATCAACCTTCAAACTCAAACTAAATGAAGACAAAACCAAATTCCTGGTTCTATCCAGCCCACACAACCCCACACCCTACCAAAATTTCACAATAAATCGGCAAACATATTGAATCGAAACACAACTGAAGATACTGGGGATTATTCTCGATAAACATCTAACACTGGACAAACAAATATCAGCCATCTGCAAAATGTTCAGAACACTATGGAAGCTGAGAGGAATACTTCACTAGACAAGCATTCTGGATAATAGTACAATCGACGGTACTATCAAAGCTAGACTACTGTAATGCAGCATACATAGGATATAAGGAAACCACATTAAAACTGTTGCAAACTGTTCGGAATACGGCAGCAAGACTGATATTCAAGAAGTTGAAATATGAAAGGGCAACTCCACTATTCAAAACACTACACTGGCTGCCTATCAAGAAAAGACTATTTTTCAAAGTGAGCACCCTCATTTTCAAGATACTATTTGACATGGCGCCTGAGTATATGATAGACATGGTCGAACTGTCCCCAAGGAATGCAAGCCCATAAACCAGAGGATACCTACTCCACCTACCCAACTGCAGAAATTTCACCTACAAAACCATCTACACAGCAGGTTTCAGCTACCTGGGCTCCAAATAGCGGAACTCAATACCAAAGGCAACGAGAAGCATCACTAACTACCTTCAATTTAGAAAAGAACTGAAAACCTATCTCTTCAAAACATTCTATAGTTAACCACATAAGCTACCGAATTCCAACCTCTTTAAATCCTACCTCGTTTAAAATATGACCAAACACATAAGATATCGATGTTCCCCAAATCTTGCCTGCAAAAATCTACTGTAACTACATTAAACTGTAAACTGCAAAATGTAAGCCACTTGGAACTGAAACTTGTTTTTGGATAATAGTGGGGTATAAGAATGCATAAATAAATAAATAAATAAATAAGTAAGTAAGTAACTAAATAAATCTCTCTACCTGGAAAAGCCAGGTAGCTGCTTGCCTCTAGGGAAAGTAAACACTTCTCCAGAGGGGGAGGGGTCACCAGGGGCTATCCAATCCCTACACCTCATGGCAGTTCTAAAGCAGACACTCTGGGGAGGGTAGTGGAAAGGGCAGGGAGCCAATAAGGGATAGGAAAGAGGAGGGGTGCTCCAGGTACATGTGGGTTAGTGCTTAGCCCAGAAAACGTTCCGGGGGAGAAGCAGGAGACAGCATCCAGTAGCTCTGGGTCAGGAGAGCTTCTGTTTCCCTAGGCTGTGGCTGTTCTATGGCCCATGGTTTGAGCCTGTGCCAGAAAGGCATGGACATGGATTTAGAAAGGACTGGCTCTCAGGAATTGGAACTGGTTTGTTTGCACTGTTTGAACTGGTGACATAAAGTATGGGCATTGACTTGTAAAGATTTGTTTCTCAGGAAGTGGACCTTGTTTGTTTTGGCCACTATCCAGCTTATAATTGAAAAAGAAAAACGTCTATATTGCGACCCAAATCGGGAGATAGACGTTTATCTCACAAAAACGAATAAAGCGGTATAATCGAAAGCCGAATTTGGACGTTTTCAACTGCACTCCGTTGCGGATGCGGACAAAGTTGATGGGGGCGTGTCGAAGGTGTGGTGAAGGCGGAACTGGGGCGTGGTTATCGGGCGATCAGAGATGGGCGCCTTTCGCCGATAATGGAAGAAAAATATGCGTTTTTAGCGAGAATTTAGGGCACTTTTCCTGGACCCTGTTTTTCCACAAATAAGGCCCCAAAAACTGCCCTAAATGACCAGATGACCACTGGAGGGAATCGGGGATGACCTCCCCTGACTCCCCCAGTGGTCACAAACCCCTCCCACCACAAAATATGCCGTTTCACAACTTTTTATTTTCACCCTCAAATGTCATACCCACCTCCCTGGCAGCAGTATGCAGGTCACTGGAGCAGTTATTAGGGGGGTGCAGTGGACTTCAGGCAGGTGGACCCAGGCCCATCCCCCCCCCACGTTACACTTGAGCTGGTAACTGGGAGCCCTCCAAACCGCCCCCCAAACCCACTGTACCCACATGTAGGTGCCCCCCTTCACCCCTTAGGGCTATAGTAATGGTGTAGACTTGTGGGCGGTGGGTTTTGAGGGGGATTTGGGGGGCTCAACACCCAAGGGAAGGGTGCTATGCACCTGGGAGCTCTTTTACCTTTTTTTTTGTTTTTGTAAAAGTGCCCTCTAGGGTGCCCGGTTGGTGTCCTGGCATGTGAGGGGGACCAGTGCACTACGACTCCTGGCCCCTCCCACGAACAAATGCCTTGGATTTATTCGTTTTTGACCTGGGCGCTTTCATTTTCCATTATCACTGAAAAACAAAAACGCCCAGCTCACAAATTGTCGAATAAAACATGGACGTCTATTTTTTTCGAAAATACTGTTCGGTCCGCCCCTTCACGGACCCGTTCTCGGAGATAAACGCCCATGGAGATAGATGTTTTTGTTCAATTATGCCCCTCCATGTGTTTTTTTTATTTTTATTTTTTTCAGAAAGGCAGGTTTTTTTTGTCTTTCTGGTTTGCTCTTTGTTGCCAGACCAGGAAGGTTGTGGGATGGTCCTGAAAACTAAAGGATAACAGGTGGTGAACTTCCTACCCCTTGTTTCCCTATTGTTTCCTCAGTGGAACAAAAGGAGAGAGAGGGGCGGCAGCTATCGAGAGGGTTTTTATTTTTTATTTTGCTGAAAGTCTGAATTTGAACTGGAACTGTAAGAAAAACCCTAGGGTCAGCGAGGCCCAGATTGGCCAAAAACTACAGCTAAACTTCCAGAGATCGAACTAGTGATTTCAACATAAGGATCCTGGTCAGCCCTCAGGGGCAGAGACCATGTGATTCTGTTTGGGGATTTTTTTTTTCTTTGAAGCAAGGAGAGGCAGCTAGAAGCTATCCTCTATGTCTTGTAGACTGAAACTGCACTAGAGGAGAACTTGTTATAAAAGGGTATTGCATACCTTAAAGGTTTTAATGTGAATCCTTGGGAATAAAAAAAAATACTGACTTCATTACCAACCCTGGAGTGTTCCGAGAGTGTTTTCCCAAGGCCTAGAGTGGAAAGGAGTACTCTGACGTCCAGCACAGAGGATGGGCCTCACCCGCATTACCGCACCCAACCCACAAGGGGTGGCAATACCCAGTTAGGCATCTGGAAAGTGCCTGATAGGCCCTACTTTCCTTTATAGATTACTAGCTTTAACTGGATAGTGCCAGAGCAGATTTTATTTATTTATTTATTGCATTTGTACCCAACATTATCCCACCTTTTTGCAGGCTCAATGTGGCTTACAGAGTGTTATTATGATGTAGTCATTACAAGATCTTAAATACAATCGATAATAGGCTGAAGGTAAATGGGGATTTAGATGGAAAGATGTTAGGTAAGGTAGTGTGAGAGGTGTTTTTTGATGCACATGAGTGGTTTAAGGAATGATTTGTTTCATTGAGGATTACTTTTGTAGGCTTGTAAAAATTTTAATGGTTAAAAATTAAAAAATTTTTAAAAAGGGAAAGAACCCTCGTAAACTGACTTCAACCTAACATTTCGTAAGACAGGATAACCCAACTGCAATGTATAAAGAAACACAAACTACTTCCTGAGGAAGGGATCTCAAGTAGATTTGTAAGACTCTCCACGTTTAAACCATAAATCAATTTATAAATCAGGCAGGCTATATTAAACTTGACACAATGTTGTATTAACAACCAGTAAAGATCTCTAATATAAGATGAAATTGTATCGAAGCGACCCAGCTTGTAAATTAACCTGGCCACAATCTGCAGCTTGGTGTAGCTTTCTTCCCAGAGGTGCTCCAATTCCCCACCAAGTGGCAGCTCAGACAGGGAGCTCTCCACTTTTCAGAGGAGATCCCTGTCAGAGCTCAGGCAGTTAAATACATGTCAACTAGAAAAAAGGCCAAAATTGAAGGAAGCATTATATTCAGTGGTGCTATTCGGTTAAGAATCACTGAATATCTTAATACTTTCGCATTCTAATTCATGCTAAAGCATATAAAAAAAATATCCAAATAAAATAGTAATATAGTAGATCACTGCAATAACTGGGAAGACTCTACTAGAGTAGAACTACTCTACTAGGTTGGACCAAAGGTTCATCAAGCCCAGAACTCTTCCAATAATGGTCAATCCTAGTTAAATATAACACCAAACAGTAGATAGATTTCATATTGCTCATCCCCAGGAATAAGCAGTGAATTTTTCCAAGTCTGTCTTAATAATAGTTCATGGAGTTTTCTTCTAAGAAGTTGCCTAAATCTCTTTTTAAAATCCAGCTATATACTAACTGCTTTTACCAGAACCTCTGGCAATAAATTATAGAGCTTAAATGGGACCTGAGTGAAAAACGTTGTCCTCTGATTTGATTTAAATGTGCTAATTAGCAACTTCCAAGAGTGTCCCCTATTTTTTTTAAACGTTTTGAAAGGGTAAACAACTGATTTGTTTTCAAGGCAAAGGTTGGATTAAATTTTAATGCAGAATGTAATTATATTATTAGCTTGTTAGGTAGTAATGATAATGTATTAGAACGTTTCTACTATTTTTCATTTGTAAACAGGGCTGTCGAGAGACTGAGCCAGGTCCAGAGCTGGGGGGGGGGGGGGGGGGGGGGGGGAACAGCGCTGGAGGAAGGCTTCTGCTGGTGGGGCTTGCGGACCCCTGCCAGCCAAATCAGGGGCCCTGAAGCCCTGTGTCTGCTCCTCCCTAGCCTCTAAGGGGGGGGGCAGCGCTGGAGTTCTCTCTCTCCTACTCCTGTTGGGACGCGATCACCCAAGTCCCGTCAGGAGCAAGAGACAGACAGACCCCGGTGCTGGGCCCCACTTGGAGGCCGGACCCGGGGGAATCTTGCCCCCCGATGCCCCCCCTCTCGGCAGCCCTATTTGTAAAGCCTTCTGGCATGGGAAGTTCTTACTGATTGTAATCCACCTAGAAGCTTTATGTTAAAAAAGCAGAATATAAATCTGCTAATACTATACAGTACTATACGATTTGCATTTACAGGTTCCACTCCACTCATGATTTTCCTCAGGGGCCTATACTTGCCCCAATTTTATTTAACATTATCCTGGCTCCCCTCGCAACCTCGATTCAGTCTATCAGTATCAGTCCTTACATCTGTGCTGATGATATTCAGTTGCTCACGATTCTTTGGATCCTTCTTTTCAGTGTGCTTTGTCAGATAATCTTACTCGGATTACATCTTGGATTACGCAAAACAAGATGATTCTTAACATCTCTAAGACTGAAACTATCTGGTTTCTATGGTGTCAATCGTCACCTCCATCTCAGTTACCTATTAATTCTACTCCTTTACCTTTCAAAGACACGGTTCAGTCTTTAGAAGTGTTCTTTAATACCTCGTTATCTTTGCCCCCCATATTTCCTATGATGTGTGAAAATCATTTTATGATTTGAGGAAAATATGATGCCTTTTTTAATGCCGTTCTATTCCTCAAGCATCTGTTGGTCCAGCCTACTCCCCTCATATGCTTCTTGCTTTGAATATACTTGAAAAAGAGTATATTATGAAATTTTGCCCCTACAAGCAAATTGCTTTTAAAATTCTCCTTTCAATTGACCTATAATACTTTGCATCTAACTTTATCCAAAGGAAGAAAAACTGGAAAAAGTGTACACTTTCCATATTTTGAAATGAGTTCTTTTGGCAATAATTGCTGTTTTCACATCACATTTTAACCATGTTGGCCTTCTTTCTGTCTTTTTTTGATAAGATGTTATTTTTAAAACAATGTCCTTGCTTGATGTAAACACATAGTACCAGATTCAGTAGATGGCACTCAAAACTGGGCGCTGAAAAATATCGGCACTATGCACACTTCTATAAGGGGCATGTACACTTTATAGAATCACATTTAGTGCCGATTCCCGTACATAAATTTAGGTGCCAAACTTATGCCTGCAAAACCTGGTATAAATGCCAGCGTTCAAGTTAAGTGCACTGAGGCCATATTCTGTAACTACACATGCAACTTTTTGGAATGCCTCTGACATACTCATGGCCATGCCTCGTTTTGATTTATGCCCTTGTTACCTCGCTTTGAACCTTATTAAGGGATTAGGCGGGTAATAAGTCCCTTAAGAGAAGTGTGCTCGCTCTGCCTTGGCTAGGTTACACGGATTCAAATAGTTGGTGCTAATTTTGAAGGCTTTGAATCTTCAGCAACCTAAGCTACTGGCTGGTTGCTTGCACTGTTATGTCCTCAACAAATATCTTCGATCAGTGCAGGGATGTTTTTGTACTTTTCCTCCCCCTAGCTTTATTGCACTTGGTGAAATGGAGGAGCAGAGCATTTTCAGTGTTAGCTATGAAGGCGGAACAGGTTACTGGAAGCGCTGACATCTGAAAAAAGTCTGTTGGCATTTTGGAAAAAAAATTAGTACACTGTTTCATGAAAGCACGTTGCCTTCTGAACTAGCTTAAGGGAATTATAGTCTAAATTGATACTGTCACAGTTAGGTCTGTGCTTGTGTAAGTGCAACATTTGATGGGTTATGGATGATTCATGAGGTTTTTTTTAGTGTGTGACAAAACAGTGGGTTTTAAGACTATATTTGTATTATTTCTTGAAGTGTATTTCTCTAGTTTGGTCAGCAGGTGGTGTATGTTTTTGTTTGACGCTGTTACAGAGAAAAGACCTGCAGTAATGTGGCCAGTTATTCTTTTGAAACTTGTTGTTCTGGGCTCTGATTGGCTTAGGAGCTCAATTTCCTTTACAATGTACTGGCTTTTGCTCCAGTCTTAGCTAGGAAGAAAAAAGAGAGGGATCTCTTTGCTGAGACCCTGCAAACAGTTACATTTGATAACTTGTGAAGTTATAATTGATCCATATTTCAGTTACCTGTTACTATTTGCTTATTGCACTTTTTTCTGTTCATTGTTCTAATTTTTATGACAATAAATAGTCTTTCAGTTTATTGCCTCTGTTTATTTGGACTGATTCAGAATCCTGGTGGTTTATGTGTTGGGTCTGGGAGCTGTGGGACCACTGGGAGTGTGGCCTCCAGTAACCTAGAAATCACTGGGGATAATTTGAGAGCAGGAGACTTGCCCAGAGGCAGTTGTGACCCAGTCGATGGGAGGAGGGTGCTAGTGTAGAGCACAGGCGGCAGGTGCAGGAGAACCTGAGCTGTGCTGGGGATAGACTCTCTAAGTGGCAGCGGGGTAGCCCCAGGCGGGTGGCTAGGTGTTTTGTTACAGTGAAGGAGTCTACTGTTTTAACTTTATACTTTCTAAAATATTGTGGTTGACTTTTATCCAAATTGATGGTATATACATTTTAATAAATGGAATTAAATGAAACCATTTGATAGCGAGAACATATCTTCACATATTAGGCAGCCCTAGAATGGGCCTTGTAACCTTTACATAAAACATATCAACATTCAAAGAGAGTTATATGATCACCAGTGGCTAGTGAGTAAATAACTTGCTTATCTGTGTATTTAAAAAATGATATGGACAATATTGAGCTATTTAAATCATTAAATGGTCCAATACTCTCTGTATAAAAAGGGACGGAGCGAGGGTGGCTGAAAAAAATCATCCAGATAACAGCACAATTCTGCTGCTAAATAAGACTATATAACAAAAAGGTAGTGTCGGCATGGTAATTGCACTGCTGTACATGATGGTGGAATATCCCCAACCCCTGAAGCAGTGGTTTTTGGAGACTGAAGAATATGAATCCAGCCAGCTTAAAGAGTGTGACATATAGCTGCTTGAGATAAGTGACTCTTGTTATACGATTCAGATAACAAATTTAGTGTGGCAACACTTGCTCATGAACATTGCACGTTTTTAAATAGAGATTTCAGTGATTAAAATTGGCACAGCATATTTAACAGCCAAACAAGAGGAGGTATTGATGGCAGGTGCAAAAATTTGAAAGAAATCTTTAATTACTATTTTGTGAGCATGTTCTGTTTATGATTTAGGATATAGTTTTTATGTACCTTTTGCACTGCCACTTATCCAGACAGTGGTGCCGAATATACAGATTAAGTGGTGCGGTTGAAGTTCAACTTAGGGGCCCCTTTTACTAAGCCACGTAGGTTCCTATGCACGTCCAATGAGCGCCAATTTGGAACTACTGCCCGGCTACCGCATGGCCTGGGCAGTAATTCAATTCTTTACACACGTCCGATACGAGCGCTGGAAAATCATTTGTATTTTTCAATGTGCGGCGCTAAATGGGCGGTAATCGGCAGTGTACGTGCGCTGATGATTACCACTCGGTTAACGTGTGAGACCTTACCGCTAAGTCAATGGGTAGCGGTAAGGTCTCAGACCCAAAATGGATGCGCGCCAATTTTTATTTGCCGCACGTCCATTTTTGGCCAAAAAAAAAGAGGCCTTTTTTAAAGGCGTGCTGAAAAATGGATCTGTGTGCATCCAATACACGTGCCTACACTAGCACAGGACGTTTTTTATTGCACCTCAGTAAATGGACCCCTTAAGTTGGTCAGTGCCCCAGCTCAAAATTGCCCCATAGTATTTAGCACATGAGTGAGCAAACCATGCTATGTTAAAAAAAAAAATGCACTGCCTAAGATCTAAGCTTAGAATATGCATTTCCTAAATCAAAAAGTTTCCCAAAAATTGTTACTGCGTAGAGTTTGGTGCTTGGAGTACACTGTGAGTGCTTGGAAACTGCTGGCAGAGGTGATATATGTGCGCTGCTCACCTGACACTGCATGAGGTCAGACTGTAATCGTGCCTTCCAGGTATCCAGTGAATGCGAAGCTACATCCCAGTGCAGGTTCACAAGTTGAAGTCTGGTCTGAAGTTCCTTGGACTCAGCGTTGTCTGTCTGCAGGAATTCCCTACTGCTTAGATTAGCTGAGATCACCAGTGCTTTGTAGTTATCAAATGCTTTCAGTATTTCCTAAGGGAAAAGGACATTTCAAACCCTTTGAGAATTCAATTGCAGAATTTTTAAGTATGGATGCCCTGGTTACAATTAATAATTCCATAAATAAGGAAAAATTAATTCTTACCTGATAATTTTCTTTCCATTAGTCCCAACACATCAATCCAGAGACTTGTGGGTTGTGTCCCTCTACCAGCAGGTGGAGATAGAGAAACCCGAAAAAACTAACCAAACAAAACAAAACTGCAGACAGTAAATCCAGGGGGGGGGGGGCCTCTGGATTGATCTGTTGGGACTAATGGAACGAAAATTATCAGGTAAGAATTAATTTTTCCTTCCATAGCGTCCCACAGATCAATCCAGAGACTTGTGGGATGTACCCAAGCACTCCTCAAGAAGGGCTGGATACCCCCAACCCAGCAGAAATCACTGACGAGCCAAACACCGCATCCTGCCGAGCTGCCACATCCACCCGATAATGACAAGTGAACGTATGGACTGAAGCCAATGTAGTGGCTCTGCAGATATCTTCCAGAGAAACCAAACGGGATTCTGCATAGGAGGAAGCCTGAGCTTGCGTAGAATGAGCACGAATTTGCACAGGGGCTTGCTTGCCCAATGGCCTCCCACACCCAACAGGCTATGGTGGCCTTGGAAGCCATATGATCCTTCTTACTGCCTCCAAAAAGGACAAAGAGATGGTCAGAAAGACGAAATTCATTCTTCACCTCCAAATACCTGAGGCAGCGAACAGCCAGGAATTGCTTCGGGTAATCTTCCCGGCGAAAAGTCGGCAAATGCAGAGACTGCCCCAAATGGAAACGAGAAACCACCTTGGGCAAAAACAGAGGAACTGTCCTAATCGATACCCCTGCCTCCGTAAAATGCAGGAAGGGGTCTTTGCAAGAAAGAGCCTGCAACTCCGAAATTCTCTGAGCCGAAGTAATGGCTACTAGGAAAATTGCCTTCAAGGTAAGATCCTTAACTGTAATCCCCGATAAGGGTTCGAAAGGAGGATGCTGAAGCACTTTGAGAACTAGATTAAGGTTCCAGGATGGCAGAACTGGCACGTGCGGAGGACGCAACCGATTTACGCCCCTCAAAAAACAAACCACATCCAGGTGGGAGGCGATCGACGCCCCCTGAAGCCGGCCTCTAAAGCATGCCAGAGCTGCCACCTGCACCTTAAGAGAACTCAACAAGAGTGATTTCTGTACACCCTCCTGAAGAAACACGAGGATAACCGATACCGAACCTGAAGCCATTGACAATCCCAAACTCGCACACCACGAATCGAAGGTACGCCACACTCTAGCATAAGCTATCGAGATGGATCTTTTCCGAGCCTGAAGCATTGTAGCAATAACTGCGTCCGGATACCCCTTCCTTCTCAACTTCGCCCTTTCAAGGGCCAGGCCATAAGACCAAAGGGGGAGGGATCCTTCATCATGACTGGTCCCTGCAGCAAGACTGTCCTGAGCCTGGAGCTGGAGAGGATGACCGAACAGGAGCCTGACCATATCCACACCAGGGATGTCTGGGCCAATCCGGGGCCACCAGGATCACTCGACCGGGATGACTGGCAATGCGAGTCAGTAACCTGTCCACCATAGGCCACGGGGGAAAGGCATAGAGCAGGCCCCTGGGCCAAGGTTGTAGAAGAGCATCAATGCCTTCCGAGCCCAGCTCTCTTCCCCTGCTGAAGAAACGGGGAATCTTCACGTTGAATGCGGTGGCCATTAAGTCTATCACTGGCATCCCCCAATGGGCAGCTATCTGATCGCAAGGCCAGAGGGGAGAGTGTCCACTTCCCCGGCTCCAACTGATGGCGACTGGGAAAGTCCGCTTGCACATTCTGTGACCCCGCTATATGAGCCACCATCAAGAGAGAGAGATGAGTCTCTGCCCAACGGCAGATCAGGGCCACCTCGCGCGCTAGTGGTGCACTCCTGGTGCCCCCCTGATGGTTCATGTAGGCAACCGCTGTCGCATTGTCCGAGAGAACTCGAACTGGCAACCACAGAGAAGAGACAGAAACTCCTGAAGGGCCAGATGAATCGCCCGCAACTCCAAGCAGTTGATGGACCAAGACGCCTCCGTCGAGGTCCAAATGCCCTGGGCCGTCTGTTGGAGGCAATGAGCCCCCCAACCAGAAAGCAACGCATCCGTGGTCACGATCTTCCATTCCGCGGTTTGCAGAGAAATGCCCGACACCAGATTCTTCTGAATGAACCACCAGTGCATGATTGTGTGCAGACAGGTCGAACATGGCACCCGAACTTCGTAATCCTCCGACAGGGGAGACCAACGGCTCAGAAGGTGCCACTGCAGGGGGCACATGTGAGCTCTGGCCCACTTTACGACGTCCAAGGTGGAGGCCATGGAACCCAGAACTTGTACATAGTCCCAAGCCCGCTGGTTCGGAGTTTGGAACAGAGCTCGTAACTGACCCTGCAACCGTGTGCTCGAGCTGAAGGAAGAGAAACTATCCTTGTTCGGGTATCGAAGCACACTCCCAAGTATTCCAGCATCTGGGAAGGCATAAGGCTGCACTTTGGGAAGTTGATCACCCAACCAAGCGATTGAAGCAACCCGACCACTCTGTCGGTTGCCCGTCGACTCTCCTTGAAAGAAGACGTCCGCTCAAGCAAGTCATCTAGATAAGGATGGACTTGAATCCCTTTCTTTCTGAGATAGGCTGCCACTATGACAAGGACATTGGAAAAAGTCTGAGGTGCTGTGGCTAGGCCGAAGAGCATCGCTTTGAATTGAAAATGACGACCAAGCAATGCAAAGCGAAGAAAACGCCTCTGGGGAGGCCAAATTGGAATGTGTAAATAGGCCTCTTTGAGATTGAGAGACGTCAAAAACTCCCATGGCTGTACCGCTGCGAGCACCGAGCGGAGGGTTTCCATGTGGAAATGCCGAACCCGTAAGGAGCTGTTGACACGAGATCTAGGAGGGGTCACCAAGAACCGCCTTTTTTTGGCACCACAAAATAAATGGAGTATCGAACGCACCCTCTTTCTGCTGGGGGTACAGGCTGGACGGCTCCCAGTCATTGTAAGTTGAGGAGGGTGTGACGAACTGCCCGCACCTTGGTGGGAGATTTGCAAGGAGATTCCAGAAACGAGTCTACTATCGGATGAGCCAATTCCAACTTGTAGCCGTTTCTGATAACCTCCAAGACCCATTCGTCGGATGTTACCCTGGTCCACTCCACCAGGAATAGGGACAGCCTGCCCCTAATAACTGGCTGGAGATGGACCAGGGCCCCATCATTGGGCGGACCTGGCTGCGGGCTGGTTTCTGTTACCGGAAAGGAAGGCCAGCCTGTCACCTCGGAAGGGCTGAGGTCTCTGAGAAGACCTTGCTCTCTGAAAAGAGGCCCCATGACCTGGATGGTAATGACGTGTATCCCTAAACTTAGGTCTAGGTCCCGCCGGTCGCACAAATTTGGACCTGTCCTCTGGGAGGCGCTGGCTATTAGAGTCACCGAGGTCATTCACAATCTGTTCTTGGTCTGTCCCAAACAAAAGCTTTCCCCTAAAAGGAAGCCTTGCCAGCCATGACTTAGAGGCCACGTCTGCAGCCCAATGTTGCAACCACAGCCAGCGACGAGCGGTGACCGCTAGGGAAACCTCCTTCGCCGAAGCCCTCAAAAGATCATAAAGAAGATCCGCAAGGAAGGCTAAACCGGACTCTAAGGCCGGCAAAACAGCCACGAGGTCCTCTGGAGAGGAGGCTTTATGTACCCACGATAAGCATGCCCGCTCCGCATAGGAGCCACAAACTGAAGCTTGCAGGGAAAGGGCAGCTACTTCAAAGGACAGCTTCAAGCAAGTCTCCAACTTACGATCCTGAGGGTCCTTGAGCGCCGTGCCACCCTCCACAGGGAGAATGGTTTTCTTAGTGACCGCTGTGATTAATGAATTCACCGTAGGAACCTTCAGCAAGTCTAAGTCAGCAGCAGGCAGTACGTAAAGACGCGACATAGCTCTAGCAACTTTAAGCCCACTGTGTGGCGTATCTCACTGTGCCGAAATAAGGATTTTCATGGCCTCATGCACATGAAAGGAATGAGGTGAGCATTTGGTGCCAGACATAATAGAGGGCACCGGACCTGTTCCCCCTGACGATTCCGGGGGTGAAATGGCCAAACCCTCAAAAGCCCTAATAATCAGGGAGGGAAGCTCTTCCCTGCGAAAAAAGCGGGCAGCCGTCAGGTCATCCCCCTCCTCAGAAGGCAGGTTGACCTCATCTGCCAAATCCAATGATTCTGAGGGAGAGCCCGGTGACAAAACCGGGCCATCTGTGTCAGATAGCTCCTCGGGATCCAAAATCTCCACCCGGGGACGTTTTGGCAGAAAAGACTGAGAGGCTGCAGAAACCGAAGTTTGCTGAAGAAGAGACGGGGCTGCCTGAAGAGAAGCTCCTGACTTCTTCAGAAGAAAGGCATTGTGCATTAATAAAACAAAATCCGGGGAAAAAGGAACTGAAAGGGACTCCCCTGCTCCCTCTAAATTGCTTTCCTCCATCGGAGCCTGTGCCACAGAAGCGCGTTGTGCCTCCTGTGTCAACCACCACATGCGGAGCTGGTCGCACCTGAGAAGAAAAAATGGCACCCGCCCTGCACTAACTGCCCCGAGTAAACCGCCAAAACTATCCCCTGCGCTTCCGACTCACCGGACGCCTGAGAGGAACCCTTGTCATGCTGAACACCTGCTGTGGGCTGACGGCGGCACGACTCACACTCCCCCGACGCTGCTCTCCTGCCCCCAAACCGGGAGCAGCGCTTAGCCACCTCAGAAGGCACTGACATGCTCCAGAAACGCCTGCCCCGCAAACAGACTCGGCAGCCCGTCTAGCTCCTCCGTATGAGTAAACAAACACAAAGTCTCTTGAAGAGACGCTTACTTTTTTTTTTTTTACTCAGGAGAGAAAGGCAACACCCGATCATGCCCACAGTCCCGGGCGACGGAGGAAAGGCAGGGGGAGACCGGGAGGGACATGGCACCACCAGGTGTACAGCAGAAGCTACAAACAGCCACTCAACCCCTGACTGTGCTAAACTAGGCCCAAAGGACACCAGTAGCCAGATCAAACCAGAGCTGCACAGAGATGTCCCTCCACCTGCTAGATAGAGAGAATACTGAGGTTTACTTGGCTGCACAAGTCCACATATAGCAAACCTTGGAGGTTCTCTCTATCTCCACCTGCTGGTAGAGGGACACAACTCACAAGTCTCTGGATTGATCTGTAGGACGCTATGGAAGAAGGTAGCTTACTGCACACATTGCCATCACAATTCCCCAGATCACGTTTCTGAGACCAGTAAAACCATAGAATGCTAGCTAAGGCATAGTGCAGTTCCACTAATTTAATAATAGAATCCAAGCTACGGCAGTCTTTTCTAGCCAGATTTCTATATAATAAGCCTAGGAGTCATTGTTCCATACTGTGTACTTTGAACTGGACAATGACTTACCCTGAATATAATTTGAAATGGCACAGTACAGCTCAGAATGCCTCACTTCTAGCAGAATATTAAAGCAGGGCTTCCCAAACCTGTTCTTGGACCTCCACAGCCAGTCAAGTTTTCAGGATATCCACAATGAATATGCATGAGATAAACCTGGATACACATAAGGCTCAATATATACAAATTTATCTCACTAATATTTATTATGGATATCCTGAGAACTGTACTGGCCGTGGAGTCTCCAGGACAGGTTTGGGAAGCCCTGTGTTAAAGACATTCTGGTGTAGATGCATCCGTATTCATATTACCCCAAAACACATTTGTTAGTCTTTGAAAAAAATGTTTCCGCCAAGCCTGCTTTTTCTTATACTTTCAGTTAACAATTCTTACACGACTAGGTAAAGGCAAAAGCTTGTTGTGCAAACAAAATCTGCCTGCATAAGTGCCTTAATGGTGGCAACATCTGAGAAATGGATGGGATACTGTTGCAGCATGCTCAAACCATAAAGAGTGACTGCCTCAAAGATTTCAGCACACTATGGAGACAATTCTATACGGGCCGTATAGATGTAGTTGACATATGTGAAAATGCAAGTATTCTAGACATTTATACAGTG
Source organism: Microcaecilia unicolor (assembly GCF_901765095.1). Lineage (NCBI taxonomy): Eukaryota > Metazoa > Chordata > Amphibia > Gymnophiona > Siphonopidae > Microcaecilia > Microcaecilia unicolor. The sequence goes on along the minus strand of NC_044039.1, from coordinate 180,560,515 downwards.
GGGGAAATAAGTATTTGATCCCTTGCTGATTTTGTAAGTTTGCCCACTGACAAAGACATGAGCAGCCCATAATTGAAGGGTAGGTTATTGGTAACAGTGAGAGATAGCACATCACAAATTAAATCCGGAAAATCACATTGTGGAAAGTATATGAATTTATTTGCATTCTGCAGAGGGAAATAAGTATTTGATCCCCCACCAACCAGTAAGAGATCTGGCCCCTACAGACCAGGTAGATGCTCCAAATCAACTCGTTACCTGCATGACAGACAGCTGTCGGCAATGGTTACCTGTATGAAAGACACCTGTCCACAGACTCAGTGAATCAGTCAGACTCTAACCTCTACAAAATGGCCAAGAGCAAGGAGCTGTCTAAGGATGTCAGGGACAAGATCATACACCTGCACAAGGCTGGAATGGGCTACAAAACCATCAGTAAGACGCTGGGCGAGAAGGAGACAACTGTTGGTGCCATAGTAAGAAAATGGAAGAAGTACAAAATGACTGTCAATCGACAAAGATCTGGGGCTCCACGCAAAATCTCACCTCGTGGGGTATCCTTGATCATGAGGAAGGTTAGAAATCAGCCTACAACTACAAGGGGGGAACTTGTCAATGATCTCAAGGCAGCTGGGACCACTGTCACCACGAAAACCATTGGTAACACATTACGACATAACGGATTGCAATCCTGCAGTGCCCGCAAGGTCCCCCTGCTCCGGAAGGCACATGTGACGGCCCGTCTGAAGTTTGCCAGTGAACACCTGGATGATGCCGAGAGTGATTGGGAGAAGGTGCTGTGGTCAGATGAGACAAAAATTGAGCTCTTTGGCATGAACTCAACTCGCCGTTTTTGGAGGAAGAGAAATGCTGCCTATGACCCAAAGAACACCGTCCCCACTGTCAAGCATGGAGGTGGAAATGTTATGTTTTGGGGGTGTTTCTCTGCTAAGGGCACAGGACTACTTCACCGCATCAATGGGAGAATGGATGGGGCCATGTACCGTACAATTCTGAGTGACAACCTCCTTCCCTCCGCCAGGGCCTTAAAAATGGGTCGTGGCTGGGTCTTCCAGCACGACAATGACCCAAAACATACAGCCAAGGCAACAAAGGAGTGGCTCAGGAAGAAGCACATTAGGGTCATGGAGTGGCCTAGCCAGTCACCAGACCTTAATCCCATTGAAAACTTATGGAAGGAGCTGAAGATGCGAGTTGCCAAGCGAGAGCCCAGAACTCTTAATGATTTAGAGATGATCTGCAAAGAGGAGTGGACCAAAATTCCTCCTGACATGTGTGCAAACCTCATCATCAACTACAGAAGACGTCTGACCGCTGTGCTTGCCAACAAGGGTTTTGCCACCAAGTATTAGGTCTTGTTTGCCAGAGGGATTAAATACTTATTTCCCTCTGCAGAATGCAAATAAATTCATATACTTTCCACAATGTGATTTTCCGGATTTAATTTGTGATGTGCTATCTCTCACTGTTACCAATAACCTACCCTTCAATTATGGGCTGCTCATGTCTTTGTCAGTGGGCAAACTTACAAAATCAGCAAGGGATCAAATACTTATTTCCCCCACTGTATGTGTTTGTGAACATATATGTATGCAAATACCATATATACTTGAATATAAACCAAACTTTTGGGGCTAAGAAAAAAAAAAAAAGGCCCATAAATGGAGGTCTCTTTTTATATTTGAGTCTCTCCTCCATTCCCACACCCCGCTGCTACCGTGGTTACTGCTATTTCTTCTTTCATACCCTACCCAGCATTTTACTGGCAGTTCCTTCCTACCTTCCTTTGGCTTATATGCTGTGCCGGTGCCTTGAGACTCAGATCGGGTGTATTCTATAATAGTGTGTATAGTTTTTGAAATGCCCACAATCGCCCCTTGGCCATGTCAACTTTTCAACTGCACGCATTAGAATTTACATGCACCGCATTGTAGAATACGCCTACAAAGTTATGTGAGTACATTCTAATTAAAGCCAATTAGTGCCGCTAATTGGTTAAGTACTAATTATCGGTGCTGACTGGCTTGTTAATCAATGTGTGCGCAATTTGGCCATGCAGCCAAATTAGCATGCACAAGTTAAGGCACATATACAGAAATTGGGGGTAAACGTGGCCACCCTTTATAGAAATACCTTCTATGTTCAAACATTCAAAAGCAGGTGTAACATTGGCAGCATGCGTGAACTTACTTTAAGCTTCTTAACTTTGTACTCCGTTGCTTGCAAACTGGTTGCTGGTTCAAGTTTCTGTAAATCATCCAGCTCTGCCTCAGTTCTTTCTAGCCAGGAAGTGATATTACTAAGGTCTGAATTCAGTTGCTGCCATTGCTGCCGATTTTGTTTCACTCGAAGTTTATGGCTTAATTGCTGAGCCTGAAAGATCTCCCATCGCTCAATAACTCCTATGTTAATAAACAAAGGACTAGGCTTTAGACCTTATTTTTTTTGTATGTTAGAAGTAGACTTCAAGGGTGCAGTTTTATAAAGTCCTGTTCTACAAGTGTAAAAGTATAGTTCTTCATGTACATGAACTCTCAAGCAGGTGTAAATAATTGCACCTACATTCAAGGCGCATTCTCTGCTACATATACTAGTAGTCACCTACCTATGACACCCTATTATAAAATTACCCTCTACAGGGTTTGATCATGTGAGAAAAGCATACTCATGTTGGAAACACTCCTGGTTGACATTCAGCTCGCGGAAATCGGTGCTATTTAAAATGTTGATTGCCATGGGCAAAATTAGCCCCAGATATTCAATGCTGGGTCATGTTTGGGCACCAGCATGAATATCTGGAGCTAACAGACCGAAGGTCCATCAAGCCTAGTATCCTGTTTCCAACGGTGGCCAATCCAGGACACAGGTACCTGGCAAGATCCCAAAAGAGTAAAACAGATTTTATGCTGCTTGTCCTAAAATAAGCAGTGGATTTTCCCAAGTACATCTTAATAATGGCCTTTGAACTTTTATTTTAGTAAATTATCCAAATCTTTTAAAACCCAGCTAACTGTTTTTACCACACTCTGGCAATGATATCCAGAGTTTAATTACACACTGCGTGAAAAAATATTTGATTTGTTAGTAGCTTAATTATGTGCCCCCTAGTCCTTGTATTTTTGGAAAGAGTAAACAAGCAATTCACGTCTACCCATTCCACTCCACTCAGTATTTTATAGACCTCTAACATATCTACCTTCAGCTGGCTCTTCTTCAAGCTGAAGAGATGAAGCCTCTTTAGCTTTTCCTCAAAGGGAAGTTGTCCCATCCCCATTATCATTTTCATCGCCCTTCTCTGTGCCTCTTCTAATTCCGCTATATCTTTTTTGAGATGCGATGACCAGAATTCCATGCAATATTTGAGGTGCGGCCACACCATGAAGTGATTCAAAGGCATTATAATATTCTTGGTTTTGTTTTCCATTCCTTTCCTAATAATTGTAAACATTCTATTTGCTTTCTTAGCTGCCGCTAAACACTGACCAGAAGTTTTCAAAGTGTCATCAACAGTGACACCTAGATTCTTTTCCTGGGTGGTGACTCCTAACAAAAGCTAATTGTTTAGAAACTGAGCACCAGGTTTTATGTGGGTCCCAACCGATATTTAGCCAGGACCTGCATAAGATTATCTTCCCATGTTCCAACCTACCCCTTTCACCCTGTGGACCTTTGCAATCCCCCTATTTCCGATCCTCCCACCACCTCAGGCCTACCTTTGCTAGTCCGTTGTGGTCTAGGGGGAAACAGAAAGGAACTCTTTTTGTTATCCTAAATTTGGGCCCTGTTTACTAAGCTACGCTGTAGATGCACTAACATTTTAGCAAAAGCTAAAAATTAGCCCGCGCTAATGCTAGAGACACCCATATATTCCTATGGGTATCTCTAGCATCAGCGCTAAAAAGTTAGCGATGCTCAGTAAACAGGGCCCTTTATGTGGTTACCTAGCCAGTTAACAGCGCTGCATATGCCTTGTAGCGCTATAGAAATGCTAAATAGTAGTAGTAATAGTAGTAGTAGTTAACAGACTGAATCTAACGTGCTAGGTCACTGCTCTGTCCCAACTCACCCTGGCCCGCCCCTAACCTTGCCCTGACCTGAAGGCAGTGGATCAGCCTTTGAAAGCTTGTCAAAAATGTAAAACAAAAGAAAGGAAAATAAGATGGTATTTTTTTAATGGTCTATTTGTGTATTACATTGATTAGTTTGTTTTGTTTTTTTTTAGAATAAAACAAAAGCAAACCTTCCCAAAAATTGTTTTCATTTTGTTCATTTTAAAACATGTGCAAAAACCATTTAGGGTTGTAGTTATCAATATGGGCCATCGTTAAGATGTGTTATTTTACCACTAACTTGTGCTATTTTAGCACAGGTCCCATTTTATGCAGTGAGACCTAGTACTAATAATTGGGGTTCACAGTAAAATAGCATGTCTTAACGTTAGCCCACGTTGATAATGTCCCCTGTTAATGTATGTTAAATGGTTTTTGTGCTCTAAACCATTCAACACAAGCTATTTAAAACTGGTTTGCTTGGGTAAACAACTTGCATTGATATATTACAAATGCCTTTTGCTAGCTGAGGCAGTCAGAACACAGGGTCAGGAGAGGGTATCGGAACCAACACTATCAATCCTAGGAGCCCTTTTACCAAGCTGCAGCAAAAAGCACCCTTACGTGGGTCATTCCCAGTGCTAAGGCCATTTTTCCCACAGCAGGAAAATGGACAATTTTCAGTTTTTCCCCATTTAAGGTCACGTGCTAATTTTCCCATTAGTGTGTGAGCCCCTACTGCCACCTATTTTGTAGCTGGTAGGGACACACATGCTAAAACTGCGTTAATTGGTTAAGGGAGGATTATATACATGGCACCTAAAAAATTCACGTGGTAAAGATTTCCACCTAAGCGTATTCTATAAGCTGCACCTAGATTTAGGCACGGTATATAGAATACGCTTAGGTGGAAATCCTAGCGCCTAAAAAGACGCAAGTCCATTTAAGCCAACAAAAACATGACTTCCAGTGTCCTCCAGGATGACTTCGATCCATTCATTTACTGACCTAAAGTGCTTTCATTCTGCAGCTTCTTTATCTCTCCTCTCACCTCCACCACCAACTCCAGACTCAGTTACTTCCACTTTGCTTCACCGTATGCCTTGAATAAACTTCCTTAGTCAATACATCATGCACCATCTCTGGCCTTATTCAGTTTCACGCTAAAAACCCTATTTTTTGAGGATGCTTTTAAATCTTAACCCCTTATTCTCCTGTTTCATTCCCATGGTTTTAATCATTCCCATTAGAGATTAGAAAATTGAATTTATTATTCATTCAAGTAGGAAGAACATCTCTTCAATGCCACTACTCCTGTCACCACCTCTAACCTTATGCTTACAAGTGCAAGTGGTCATCACCAGTAGGCCAAAGATGGTGGGCACATGTACAACAGAATGTAAATGATCATTATTCATTTATTATTTATCCTGTTTGGCTGCCCCGATTTGGTTGTAAGCTCTACTTGATTAGGGATTGTCTCCTATGTTTTTGAACAGCACTGTGTATGTCTAGTAGTGCTATAGATATGATAAGTAGTAGCTGTAGAATATCATAGTGCCTCTATTGCTCCTTGGTGCTGTTGGAATTTATTGTATTTTACATGCATTGCCTGTCACCTATTATTTCTCTGTGATTACTCTGTGACCTCTGATGTGAATTACTTAGAGAGGTCACAGCTATGCAACTTCCTGTGGGGGTTAGGCACAGCACATGGAGCTCATGATCTCTCCTAAGCTGAGAGGATCTATGGTGGTGTGAGCATCCATTACCATCTAAGCACATGGAAAGAGCTGATAATCCAAATGTATAGTATTTTGTATATATAAGCCTGTCTGAATATAATCTAACTACAAACTGTGAGTAAACAGATGTTTTGTTACTTCAACTTTAAAGTGACTCAGCAGTGAATTATTCTGGGGTGTATGAGAGAGATGAAGAAAAGAAATTAACATTTCTAAAGCTGAAGCTGTGTGTATAAAAATCTGCTAATTATTTACTACAAATAATCCAACAAAAGGGTTATGGGCCCAGGGGCCAGGAATTGAAAAGGAAGAGAAATATTACCAGGCAGTAAAAAAGCCACATTTTTCTCTTAAGTTTTAAAAGAAAGATTCAGTCTGTCTCTCTCTCTCCCCCCACACAACAAACAGAAGGCAAGGCTAAGAAAATGGCTGAGGGAGGAAATTCACCATTTTTCTACTCTCTCAAGGTGCCTAAATTAACTGAATTTAATTATCAGCAGTGGGAACTAAGATTCAGATGTCTCCTTCAAGCAAAGAAATTAAATATATGCTTAGACCAAAACAGAACAGCTGAAAATATGGCTGAATGGGACAATGCAAACTATTATGTGAAGTGCATGTTTTTGGAAGCTCTCTCAGAGAAACAAGCCATATTAGTGGAGGGAAAAGATGCAGCAAAGGACATTTTATATAAACTGAGAACTATGTATGCAACTACATATGCAAAACAGCAACCAATTTGGTTAGCAGAGTTGAATGAAACCAAATTAAGGGATAAAAGTAAGTGTAATGATCACATTATGCATCTTATGTCTTCATTTCAAAAGTTAGAACTTTCTGGAATTCCCATGTGTGATGCATTGAAAAGAGCATTTCTTTTTACCTCACTATCAAAGAAGTTTGATGTTTTTAGGTCTGTAAATGAAGCCATTGAAGAGCAATCTTTTGAACAGGCAGCATCAAAACTGAGGCAGGAATGCATAATTAATGATTCTGAGGAGAAGTGTTCTCAAAGTCAGTCAGAGAGAAATGAAACAAATTTCTTGGCAAAGAACAGAGGAAGGCGGAGCTATGGGAAAACTCCACCCAAGGGCAAGCTGATTTGCTACTCATGTGGAAAGGAGGGACATGTATCTAAATGGTGTAAGGAAACACAAAACACTCCCTCTAGCTCACCTAAGCCAATGGAACAAAAGAATTCTCCAACCAGGAAATGTATGAAAGACAATGATAAACATAAGGGCTTTCTAATGGCAGAAAAATCTTTGACTATGGTAAATAATAATTCAAATGAAAGTACTTGGATTTTGGATTCGGGGAGCACATGCCATTTAACCAATTCTAAGGATTTCTTTCAGGAAATGAGTCCAGAAGAAGGTATTCTTAAAACTGCAAACGCAGGGATTACTCAGATCCAAGCAAAAGGCATTGGATTCTTAAAATGCAAAGTGTCTAATGAAGTTAAAGAAATTCCTGTAAGTGATGTCTTGTATATTCCCCAAGCAGTTTGCAATATGCTTAGTGTATCTACATTAGATAAGAAGGGATTTGCGATTCATTTTGAAAACAGTAAGTGCACAATCTCTAAAAATGATGAAGTGTATGCTGAAGCTTTTATGCATAATGATATTTATAAACTGAGCATTTCAGGTGAAGCCTCACATATGGCGCAAGTAAGGAAGAATGATGGTAAATGTAGTCTGGAAATCTGGCATCGCCGCCTGGGACATCGTGATTTTAAGGTGATCCAGGATCTTTACAGTAAGCAACTAGCCACCGGCATTCAGATAAGTGCAGATGCTGGTAAAATGGAGAAATGCATAGACTGTGTTACTCAAAAAGGTGTGAGACCCTCATTTCCTGCATACACAGGAAATAGGAGTAATAAAGTACTGGACTTAATACACAGTGACTTATGTGGACCGTTTAATATCCCATCATTGGGAAATAACAGATTTGTGCTAATATTCTTGGATGATTTCTCTAGATACTGTGTGGCCTATTTGCTGAAAGAAAAAAGTCAAGTCACAGACATGCTGAAGAAATACGTAGCCATGGTGAGCAATAAATTTGAAAGAAAACCAAAGGTTCTTCAGACCGACAATGGTGGTGAGTTCACTTCACAAAGCATGCGCACATTTCTAGAACAAGAAGGCATTCAGCATATCACAACAGTAGCTTATACACCAGAGCAAAATTCTGTTGCAGAGAGAAAATTTAGGTCACTTGTGGAAATGACCAGATGTATGCTGTCAGATAGCAATCTCCCTAAAAGACTATGGGGGGAAGCCATTCTCACAGCAGTGTACCTACAAAACAGAATGCCAACTAAAGGCGCTGAGCGCACACCACATGAGACATGGCATGGTAGGAAGCCAAACCTGTCACACATAAGAACATTTGGAAGTACAGCATATGCTCATGTACCAAAGCAAAGAAGGCATAAGCTGGATTCCACAACAGAAAGGGGCATTTTAGTTGGCTATGCTCCAGGACACAAAGGATATAGAATTTTAAATCTGAAAACTGGCATTGTTGGCATAAGACATGTTACATATTTTGATGAAAACAAAAGGGTTGATAAAGGCTGGATTATCCCAGATGAGCCTTATCATCCAGAATATGAAACTAGAACCATAATAGACATGCCAGTATATATAAATGCCATACCAAGGCAGATGTCTGAAAGCAACTCATCTGTATCTAACGAGGAACAGGCAGAGGACGCAGACACAGAAAGGATCATCGCAGGAGACAGTACAGTTGGAGAAGGGGAATCAATTGGAGAAGGACTCTCAGATTTAGAGGATGCGGAAAGGTCAGACCAACCTGTTGTCAGACGCTCATCCAGGGAAAACAAAGGTGTTCCACCCCCAAGACTGTCTTACCTAACAAAGTCAGCAGAAGCTCAAGAGCCCTTAACATGGGATGAGATTGAGAAAATGCCAGCAGAAGAAGCTGCTGAATGGCGTAAAGCTGCACAAGAAGAAATTGATGCATTGGATAAAAATAATACTTGGATTCTTACAAAATTACCTCCTGGCAAGAAAGCTATAGGATGCAAATGGGTATTCAAGTTAAAAAGGAATGCACAAGGAAAAGTGGAAAGGTATAAAGCCAGATTAGTCGCAAAGGGATATCTTCAAAAATATGGAGAAGATTTTGATGAAGTGTTTGCACCTGTAGTGAAACACACGACAATTAGAACACTTCTGAGCATTGCAGTCTCAAAAGGCATGCAAGTCAACCACATTGATGTGAAAACAGCATTTCTTCATGGAGATATAACTGAAGACTTGTACATGGAACAGCCAACAGGTTTCATAAATACAAAACAAAGACAGCTAGTGTGTAAATTAAACAAAGGTCTTTATGGATTAAAGCAAAGTGCAAAATGTTGGAATGACAAATTGCATGAAATATTGACAAATTTAGGATTTAAGCAAGGTGAAGCAGATAAATGTTTGTACACTAGGTGCAGAAATGGACAATATGCATACATTTTAGCTTTTGTTGATGATCTGCTCATTGCAAGCGAAAGTGAGCAAGAGTACAAGGACATTGTAAAATATTTAAACCTGAATGTTGAGATAAAAGAACTTGGTAATGTGTCATACTATCTTGGTATAGAAATTGAGAAACAAAATGATGGTTCTTATCTTCTAAGCCAGAAGCAGAAAATAAATGAGCTTATTGAAAGTTTAGGTATGCAAGATGCCCAAGTTGTAAGCACTCCCATGATCACTGATTTTCTGAAGGATGAAACAGTAAGAGAACCTTTACCAGATAACATCCAATATAGATCAGCCATAGGTAAGCTTTTATATCTAACTACCACATACAGGGCTGATATAGCAAATGCAGTAGGAATTTTGAGCAGAAGGGTCAGCTCACCTACCAAATCAGATTGGACTGCAGTTAAAAGGATGGTAAGGTATTTAAAAGGTACCATTGATTGTAAATTAAAGATTTCAGCCAATAGTAATCCAAAACTAATATGTTACTGTGATTCAGATTGGGCAGGGGATCATGCTGATTATAAATCCACAAGTGGATATGTGTTTATGTATGGAAATGTACAAATTTCATGGGCCAGTCATAAACAAAGTATTGTGAGTCTGTCTTCTACAGAAGCTGAATATGTGGCCGTATCAGAAGCGTGCAGAGAACTGATGTGGATTGAAAAACTTTTGCTGGATTTTGGAATAGCTGAACAGAGACCAATCCAGATAATGGAAGATAATCAGAGCTGCATCCGACTGTCACAGAATGACAAGGTTCAGTCACGCACCAAGCACATCGCAACGAAATACCACAACGTTCGAGAGTTGGCGAAAGAAGGGGTCATCAGTCTAGACTATTGTCACACCAGTGAGATGACAGCTGACATCATGACCAAACCGTTACCCAGAGAACATTTTGTGAATCTGCGTATAAAGCTTGGACTTTGTATGAATAAATAATTGCATGACAGTTATGCATGAGAAGGGGTTTGTTGGAATTTATTGTATTTTACATGCATTGCCTGTCACCTATTATTTCTCTGTGATTACTCTGTGACCTCTGATGTGAATTACTTAGAGAGGTCACAGCTATGCAACTTCCTGTGGGGGTTAGGCACAGCACATGGAGCTCATGATCTCTCCTAAGCTGAGAGGATCTATGGTGGTGTGAGCATCCATTACCATCTAAGCACATGGAAAGAGCTGATAATCCAAATGTATAGTATTTTGTATATATAAGCCTGTCTGAATATAATCTAACTACAAACTGTGAGTAAACAGATGTTTTGTTACTTCAACTTTAAAGTGACTCAGCAGTGAATTATTCTGGGGTGTATGAGAGAGATGAAGAAAAGAAATTAACATTTCTAAAGCTGAAGCTGTGTGTATAAAAATCTGCTAATTATTTACTACAAATAATCCAACAGGTGCATCAGCCTTTACACCTGTTTTGAGTAATATGTAAGTATCAGTTAAAAGCAGGCCTAGACTTGGGCTTTTGAGGAGTGATTGACGTGGTGGTTGCTTACCTCTCTAGCATTTAATGCCACCTCAAAAAAGCAAATATGAGAATTTTGGAGCTCAGCTCCTTAAATGGCTTCCTTAATAATTGCAAAATCAACTATTTATACATGTAAGTGCAGCTACCTGCATGTTCTTAGCTCTGAGTGATGCTGCTCTTTTTTAAATGTGTTTCTTTATAACATGGCTGTTCCTGCTGTATGTGCCACCAAATACATGTGTATTTCCCCTGGCCTTATAGGTATTTTACAAACGGTGATCATCCAGATTTGGATTTTCCTTTCTCTACCTTGACTTAAGCAAATTAGAGCTTCCTGCATTCTGTCTGCCAGATTTTACCTCCTTCTTCCTCTTCTCTGCAGTCTCTCCTTCCTACCTCAAGTCTGTTTCTGCATCTCTTCCTCTTCAATAAATCACAGCTTTCCCCTCCCACAATGATGCAACTTTCTTGATCTTCCACTCCCTCCCCCCTCCCCTTTGTGGTCCATCTCTTGTCCTGTTTAGCTCCTTTGCTTTATTATCTTTCTTCTCTTTTAGTTATCTTCGGGAGGGGAGCTCTACTATTAAGACGGGTTATTTTACCATAAGTTGTGCTGTTTTAGCACAGGTTGCATTAATTGTGACCCCATGCTAAAATAGCATGACTTGTAGTAAAATAACCTGCCTTAATGATAGCCTACGTTGATTATTTCCCTCCTTACATTTTTGTATTTTACCTTTTTGCATCTTTGCTTGGCTTCTTACTTCCCATCACTCCTACTCTCTCTCCCCACTGCTCTTTCTCCTTTACTAGTACTACTTATAATTTCTGTAGTGCTACTAGACATATGCAGCGCAGTATACTTGAAAATGAAGAGCTAGTCCTTGCTTGACAGAGCTTACAGTCTAATCAGGACAAACAGGCCAAATAAAGAAATACTTAAGCTGGGAATGATAGACAAGTGAATAGGGGTTAGGAGTTAAAAGCCTTTGATATCTTCCTCTCCCTCATTTGCACCCTTTTCCCTCTGATGCTATATACACAATACTACACTAGTGTCACATCACATGTGGACCGTAAAGAGGTAAGATATGCTTCCTTTGAGTGGCGATGCTCTCACCATTTTTGACCTACTGGTGAAGATCACTTGTAGTCATGAGGAAAGGGAATGGGACTTGATATATTGCCTTTCTGTGTTCTTTTTCAACTACATTCAAAACGGTTTACATAGACCCTTTTACAGACTCTTTCGAGACTACTGTTGGCCCAACGCGGCCGCCAGCGGTAGTCCCACCCCAAGTGTGCACCATTTCCGGAGAAAAAAGAAAACCCCTGGAAATGGCTTGCGCGACCCCAGCAGTAATTGGGCAATGCCGCGCGCTGCCCGGTTACCACCGGGTTAGCGCAGGAGCTCTTATCACCACCTCGAGTGGTGGTAAGGGCTTCCCGTCGCAAGGCCATGCGTGCCTGGGGTCTTTTTACCTGCTGTGGTAAAAAAGAACCCTGGTGCATGGGAAAACGGCCCCCACCGCCAGTGCAGGGCCTCTTTTCCTGCAGCTTGGTAAAAGGACCCTTACGTGACCTGCCCAGCGTCACAAGGAGTAGCAGTGGGATCGAATCCAGTTCCCCAGGATCCAAGTCTGCTGCACTAACCACTAGGCTACTCCTCCACTCCCAGGGTCAGAAGTGGTGACAGGAGTAGCAGCATTGAAGAGACATGCTTCCTATCTGACTGATATGGCCTGCCCAGATGGCCATAGGGGTATAGACAAAAAGTCACTTCTCAGATTTGAATTTTTGGTTGCTATTGAGGACCTGGTGGCCGGACATATTGTACCTTGAATGATACCAATGTCGAGAATCATAAGACTGCAAAGTTTACCAAAATCATTTAGAAATTGCTGTTACACCAATTATACACATCTATAATTCAAGATTTCCATAGCCGGCAGTCAAGACGATAAAAGTCTCAATAAGCTTTCTTAAGATGATAACGTTAACAGAAGAAACACTCTACAAAAATCATTTCTTTTCTTCTGCCTCCATAATTACTTCAGACACAATTCATTTATCAGTCATTTAGCATTTAATTCATGGGTTATTTTACAAATCAGTTTATCTGGTTTGAGTTGCCCTGGTACATTACCTGACTGCTTTTCTGCTGCTGCAATCCCCACGAGTCCTTCATCATTCTCAACTTCATCACTTAATATACAGGAGAAATGCTGTGCATTGTTCAAATCATCAGAGGGTGATGACTTTATGGTAGCCTACGGTAAATCAAGTATTTTTGTTAACTGAATGAGAGTTTGATTTGTAATGTTTTATTAAATAAAATACCTCATATCTTAAATCACTTACTAAAATAGCTGTTTCAAGGAGATGGGAAAACGTTATCATATTAAACTCAACTGTTGGCGCTCAGGCTGCTGAAGCCACTCGCCACTATATTATATCAGGGAGGGGTGAAGTAAAGATGTCATGTGGAAAACATAGTATTATTTGAGGAGGATGGGATGAATAGAGGTGCAGGCATCCTTACGCTTGTCACTAGAAGGCAATGTGGAGTCTGTAATAGGGATGGAGCAAAAGGCTCTTCATGAATTGAAGGAGAAGGGAGTTAGGTTAGGGAAGAATTTGGTGAACTGGGAGAAATGGCATCAATACTCATTTGAAGGACTGTGGGAGCAGTTCTGCATCCCAAATGTGCAATTCTTTCTGTACTTACAGAAATCACTACCACGCACTGGGATTCAGAGAGAATGCAGGTGGAAAGAGTTTTGGGATAAACTAGACCAGGCTGATGGTAGAAACGAAGAAGGGAAATTGCTGTGAGGTGCTGGCAATGTACTAGAGTGGAGAGTAGGGATGCCCTTTATAGAATAGCGCTCAAGTGCAGATCTTGTGCCTGTGGGTGCCAGACAAACCTGATATAAATGCTGGCGCCCGTTGCGTGCACTAAGCCATTAATCTATATGAATGCGCACAATGTTTTGGAACGTCTCGACATGCCCATGCTCCTCCCATAACCACGCCTCCTTTTGGGTTCTGTGCTATGGGAGTTAAGCGCCCTGCATTACAGAATAGCGCATAGCCAGATGCATGCAAAAATTCTAACTGTAGCCAATTAACATCAATAATTGGTTGTTGGCACCCGATTACTGATTGCTAATGGCTCGTTAAACTATTAAGTTGCGCATGCATCTCAGCAACGCCCAATTTCAGAGCCTAATTTTAGGTTTCATTTATAGAATCTGGGGGTAAGTGCTCGAACCTAAATTATAGGTGCATTTTTTTTTCTGTTACGCTAGTATTCTAAAGTAGAGAGGTGTGGTAGCCGTGTTAGTCCACTCTTAAAGGTTATCAATAGAAATCAAACAAAATAAAACATGGAAAAGAAAATAAGATGATGCCTTTTTTATTGGACATAACTTAATACATTTCTTGATTAGCTTTCGAAGGTTGCCCTTCTTCGTCAGAGCGGAAATAAGCAAATGTGGTGCCTACCTTCCTTTATAGAATAGGCTCAGGTTTCAAGTTTATTTTGCTCTTGATATACCACTATTGAGCAAGTGCCATCAAAGCGGTTTACAAAATTACATAAACATATAAGAGAGTTACTGAAAGGAAGAATAAATAGGAGAAGGGGGGACAGGGGATGGAGAAGAGGTACAGGAATAGGAGGATAGTAATTCTCGGCAGGCTAAGGCTCCCAATCCAGTTCCAAAATATGACAAAAGATGTTAAGGTAATGGGCCCTTAATGGTCAATAAAGAAATGAGTTTTCAAGAGCATCTTGAAGTCTGAGTGTGACTGTATTATTATTATTATTTATTGCATTGTATCCCACATTATCCCACCTATAGCATGAAGATCAGGGGGCAGGGACTTCCAGATCTTGGGCCCAGATACAGAGAACATGGTTTTCCTGAAACTAGTGAGTGGGACTTCTCGAAATGTAGGAACAGTGAAAAGACATTGTGTAGCAGAGCGGAGCTCCCCAGAGTGAGTATATGGATGAAGATACTGAGAAACCAACCAACCCAGACCTCCTTCTCCTCCTTTCCTGATATCTCCGAGGAGGAAACCGCCCGCCTTCTTTCCTCCTCAAAATGCACCACTTGTTCCTCTGATCCCATCCCCACCAACTTACTTAACACCATCTCTCCTACTATCACCCCCTCCATCTGTCATATCCTCAACCTCTCTCTCTCCACTGCAACTGTCCCCGACACCTTCAAGCATGCTGTAGTCACGCCACTCCTCAAAAAACCATCACTAGACCCTACATGTCCCTCCAACTACCGCCCCATCTCCCTCCTACCCTTCCTCTCCAAGACACTTGAGCGTGCAGTCCACAGCCGCTGCCTTGATTTTCTCTCCTCTCATGCCATCCTCGATCCGCTTCAATCCGGTTTTCGCCCTCTTCACTCGACAGAGACAGCACTCTCTAAAGTCTGTAATGACCTGTTCCTTGCCAAATCCAGAGGCCACTACTCCATCCTCATCCTCCTGGATCTATCCGCCGCTTTTGACACTGTCAATCATGACTTACTTCTTGCCACACTGTCCTCATTTGGGTTCCAGGGCTCTGTCCTCTCCTGGTTCTCCTCCTATCTCTCCCACCGCACCTTCAAAGTTCACTCTCATGGATCTTCCTCCACCCCCATCCCCTTATCTGTTGGTGTTCCCCAGGTATCGGTCCTTGGACCCCTTCTCTTCTCAATCTACACCTCTTCCCTGGGCTCCCTGATCTCATCTCATGGTTTCCAGTATCATCTCTATGCTGATGACACCCAACTGTATCTCTCCACACCAGACATCACCGCGGAGACCCAGGCAAAGGTATCGGCCTGCTTATCCGACATTGCTGCCTGGATGTCCAACCGCCACCTGAAACTGAACATGTCCAAGACCGAGCTTATCGTCTTTCCACCAAAACCCACTTCTCCTCTTCCTCCACTTTCTATCTCAGTTGATAACACCCTCATCCTCCCCGTCTCATCTGCCCGCAACCTCGGAGTCATCTTTGACTCCTCTCTCTCCTTCTCTGCGCATATCCAGCAGATAGCCAAGACCTGTCGCTTCTTCCTCTTTAACATCAGCAAAATTCACCCTTTCCTCTCTGAACACACCACCCGAACTCTCGTCCACGCTCTCATTACCTCTCGCCTGGACTACTGCAACTTACTCCTCACCGGCCTCCCACTTAGCCATCTATCCCCCCTTCAGTCTGTTCAGAACTCTGCTGCACGTCTCATATTCCGCCAGAACCGATATACTCATATCACCCCTCTCCTCAGGTCACTTCACTGGCTTCCGATCAGATACCGCATTCAATTCAAGCTTCTCCTTCTTACCTACAAATGCACTCAGTCTGCTGCCCCTCAGTATTTTTCTACCCTCATCTCCCCTTACGTTCCCGCCCGTAACCTCCGTTCACAGGATAAATCCCTCCTCTCAGTACCCTTCTCCACCACCGCCAACTCCAGGCTCCGCTCATTCTGCCTCGCCTCACCCTATGCTTGGAACAACCTTCCTGAACCCTTACGCCAAGCCCCCTCCCTGCCCGTCTTCAAGTCTTTGCTTAAAGCCTACCTCTTCAATGCTGCGTTCGGCACCTAACCCTTACCGTTCAGTGAATCCAGACTGCCCCAATTTGACTGCCCCTATTGGACCGACCGTTCACTTGTCTATTAGATTGTAAGCTCTTTGAGCAGGGACTGTCTCTCTTTGTTAAATTGTACAGCGCTGCGTAACCCTAGTAGCGCTCTAGAAATGTTAAGTAGTAGTAGTAGTAGTTATTGTTTTGTGAATCAGGATAATGATCTTATACTGGATGTGTATGCGCACAGGCAGCCAATGTTACTGGTGAAGGAGAGGAGTTATATGATCCTATTTTTTTGCCCACCCAAAATTAATTTTACTGCCGTGTTCTGCACTAGTTGCAGTTGGCACAGCTCCCTTTGGCAAATGCCATTAAATAGTGCGCTGCAGTAGTTGATGACAGATATAACAAGCAAGTGTGTTAGGATGTGGAGTGCACTTGTCTCCTATCAGGGCACCCTCTAGGTGCACAGTTATAGAATTACCTCCTTAGTGTTTAAATATTTCTTATTGGATAGGCTGAGTTGTCTCCTGAGCTTAATAAGGTGACAGTGACAAAGTGCAGTGCTTTCTGGTGTTATGCTCAAGACTATGGAATATGCTGACATTAATACTTTGTAGAGTATTTTAGAACTTAGGAAAGGCTTGGGGTTTTTTTTGAGACTGTGTCTGAGTGCTTCTTTTTATGCTAAAAATCTGCATAACTTTGAATGGATTAATTCAGCATATTTTATCCACTTCTAGCTAAAAAAATTAGCCCTAAAGCAGATTATAATATGACTTTATTGTAATCTGCCTTAGGGCTAATTTTTTTTTAGCTAGAAGTGGAATAAAATATGCTGAATTAATCCATTCAAAGTTATGCAGATTTTTAGCACAGTTATATTTTCCATTATAAATGGATAAGTTATCTGTTTAAAGATAGGACAAACATTTTCAGCAACCAAAGTTATTCCTGTTCTGCTTTCAGACTTGAATGTATAAATTATCTGGAGAGTGGCAGATTTTTTCCACTCTTCATATAACTTTTAGCTCCACCCCCACACTGCTTCTAATCCCACCCCAATTGAAATGGATAATTTTGATCACACGGGGGATCTTTTACTAAGGCTTGGTGTGTGCTAACGGACATAGATATAAAATAGGCCATCCAGTATTTAGTGCAGCAAGCTTTAGTAAAAGGGCCCAACACTGATGTGTACAGACAACAGTTTATCTGTATAACTGCGGGGAATTAAGCAAAAACAATTATGCATTCGGCACCAGCTGCCAACCGTAAAGAGCTTTTCGAATATTGATCTTAGAATATAAAAATGCCTGCAAGTAAAAAAACCAAAACAATAGCTCCTGAATATGTGTGAACAAATACAAAAGAAGTATCAGTTCATTACTTAGACGTATTTTTCTGAGTGTCTGACACTCTCTATTCCTGCTAATAAGGCAAAAAAAAAAATTTGCCAGTGTTTTTTTTTTTTTTTTTTAATGAAGTGCATCTATCCATGGTGAGATAAGGAACATAATTTAACTCCTTACACATCTTCAATATACTGTAGAAAAAAATAATAAAGAAAAAACATGTACAATAGATTTACTGTCATCCTCTCTTACAAGTTTCTTGTGGCAGAGACAGGATACATAACCTACTTTATAGGGCACATCTGTTTCTGTAGACAGTAAGTTCCCAGTCATTTCAGTTTGTTGGTACTGATGCTTCCTGGGTGTTTGGGTGTCAGAGGAATGCCACAGATGAGCTTCTGAATCAGATTTTCCTGCAACAGAACAGATATTGACTTCTCATGGTTTTGATGTTTAATAGAAAGGTGCACACACACGCTGTGGCCTGTACAATATTTCACAAGCAGCAATATTCACCCTGCAGCAACATTAAGTCATTGTTCTTGAAATTCTTCAAGCACCCTCCTGGGTATGTTCCCCGAACCTCTACAGCAGCCATGTTACCAAATGAGCTGCAAATTAACTCATAAATCCTAGATATGAATGGTTCATATTAGCCAGCTATGATGCCACAAATTACATCAGATAGACTGCATGAACACAACAGAAATGAAATTGCCTGGTCGCTCCCCTGAGTTCTGGGGAACTGTGATGCAGCTATTCGAAGAATTAAAACAAAACAAAAAAAAAAAATACAAGCCAGCTGTAAAACTTTAGAGACAGAGGGCAAGTATTACTGCTTGTTAATGTACACTTTAAAAACATTTCACATGATACGGAAGATACAACTTTCTTTTAAATAACAAAGTTCAGATTCTGGTAGCAGCAAGAAACCACAAGCTTTTCTTTGCAGAGCATGCATATTCACAAGATGCAGAAATATCAGGTAATGGAGTGAGAGCCATGCAGTTACAGGCTGCGACATCATTTTTGTCCTTTCCAAATGGTTAAATATGTCAGACTTCTTTCCTTTTTCAAGACTATTAGGATGGACTGAACAGAGGCAGCAGAACACCTTTTTGTTTGGGGGAGCCCAAGCTCTGCCTCCAAACCCACTCTATCTCTGCCCCCAACCCCAGCATTTCCCCTTCCCTTACCTACCAACCCACAGTCTCCACTCCCCCATGGTGTTCAGCATCTCTTTCCTTCCTTGCCTCTCAAACACCACTCCCATGATGTCCAAAATTTCTCTTCTTCCCTACCTCTCAACCCCTCCACCCCCTGTGGTATCCAGCATTTCTCTCCTTCCCTCTCAACCCCCCACCCCCCACCTGGTGTCCAACATTTTCGTCATTCCCTACCTCTCAGCCCTCCTGTAATGTCCAGCATTTCTCTCCTTCCTTCCCCCAGCTCTTCAGCCTCTCCATCCCCCCTCACCATGGTGTGCATTTCTCTTCTTCCTTCCCTCCCCCTCACCATGGTTTCCAGCATTTCCCTCTTTCCCCCTCATTTTCTCCATCTTTCTTCTTTTTCTCCCTCCTCTACAAGGTGTTGTTTTCCTCCCTGGGGCGGTGACACTACACAGTCTATGTAACAAAACAGCATCATGCCCAACTAGCATGGGGCACTGAGCATCTGCGCATGTGCAAGGCCTGCCCACTCCTGCCTCCTCCAAACTTCCTGTTTTAGAGGAGGGTGGAAGCCAACAGGGTCCCACATCAGCCGGCCGTGATGCTTCTGGAGTTATGCAAATTGTAGTTTCATCACCCCTGGGGGAGGGAGGTAAGAAAGTCAACACCTCCCAGGGGAGCGGGGAGGGGGGCAGGAAAAAGAAAGATGCTGGAGACTGGGGGGGGGGGGGGGGGAGGGAAGGAAAGGAAGGAATATTTTAGGGACGTCATGGCTCCCCCCCCGTTCTGATGCCTATGGGATTCACAGTCATGTTGCTGCTGCTGTTGAAGACAGCTAAGATAGAAGGCTAAGCACATCCGTGTGGCTACGACAGAACAGGGGATTTGCTGCAGAAACCACACTAGGCAATCATGACTTTTTTCAGGCTCTGCTGATTGAACCCTCTTTCTTGTTCAAACTGATTATTGTAGTAACAAACAATTTCATAAAGGAATGTAAGCCATAGGAAAGCACCCGTCCTACATTATCACCACCCAAGCCATTCAGAAGAAGAAAACAGGCTTTGGATCAATATGATAAAGGAATATTAGTTCTGTCTGCATGTGAGAAGGCTAGTGTTACAGGCATACACTTGTCAAGTCTGTAATGCACATAATGTGGGTAATTTTATGAGGAGCCACAGTATTTTGGACACAGATGTGCGTAAATGACCTCTTATACAATAGCAACTAGTGAGACAGAATGCACATATGTTCCATGGTGCGCACTTTCACTAGGCACATGCACAGGGGAGGAGCTTTGAGTGAAGCAGAGGTGGAGTCTGCACATACATGCATAAATTATAATATCCCTTAATTTACATGTATGCTTGCACACTACATGCTAACGTTTACACCAGCCCTCAAGCTGGTTTAAGTGAAGTGTCTGCATTTACATGTGTTCTGTCGAACTTATGTTAGCAGGCACGTACTTGACTTTATAAAATAGGCGTAACATAGGCACGCAAAAACACGCAATAACTAGGCGTGACTTTATAAAATTACCCTCAATATGTGTTCCAGCATTAGGGCGTCATGGCCTAATGGCTGGGGGACACAGTGTTTAACACAAGGCAAGATGTAAGATGTGGCAACATGAAGTTCAAGGGTAACAGCATTCATCACAGTGATGTTGTCAGGATGAGACACATGCATCGGCAGGTGCCTACCAGAAGATGCTTTCAAAGTTTTTGTGGTCATTTTAAGATATGCCTCAGGACTTTCTGTGATTTCTACATCTGAAAGAGAATAATGGCATTTTCCTCACTGGATATGCAGCATTCATATTTCAGATACCGAACAAGGAAGCTTGTAAAGGCTAGAAAGTAAAACTGTGCATGATCATTTAGGGCTGTGGTCCTTAAATTCAGTCCTCCAGCTCCACAAACCAGCCTGGCTCTCAGGATTTCCACAACGAATATGTATGAGATCTATTTGCATTCACCGCTTCCACTGCAAGCAAACAAATCTCATACATATTCATTACGGAAATCCTGAAGACCAGGCTGGACTGTGGACCTCGAGAATTGGATTTAAAGACCTCTGATTTAGGGATTAAGTCTATAAGAAGGGTGCCAAGGACATGAGTAAATAACCTGAATCCCGCATTTATGCACGTTATGTATATATTAATGCACATAAATACCAATATCCCGGTTATGTGCTGTTCTGTAAAATGGCACCTAAATGAAATGATGACTAAATTGCAGGCTGGCAGGGTGCACATTACGCGGATATTATAGAAGCCTATAATGTACACGTAATCCCGATCTAGGCGTGATCATTTACACTAGCTCTGTGGTTGGTGCAAGTGACAGCACCTAGAATATGGGCACATTCTGGTATTCTACACAGAAAGGTAGGTGCCTACTTTTCTTTATAGAATAGGCTACAAATAGACAGATTGTGGATGCCAAAATGTAGGTGACCCTTTACAGAATTATCCTGTTAAAGTCTATTTTAGAATGTTTGCCCCAGTGAGTACAAATCAATATAGAATAAATTAATGTCAATTTTCTATTTGAAAAAAAAAAAAAACAACAACAACAGAGTTGCTATAGGATTTTTGCAGGGTTTTATTAAACATTTTAACATTTATTTAAAAAGATTCTGTGTACCTGGCGTCACTGTAATGATTCTGATGTTGAAAACTAAATTCTGGTGAATAGTCCCTTAGCTGGACCTCTGTGCTTACCTGACAAAGCACTGTAATATGTTCCATCATCTTCATCCTCATGAGAAGACGACCCACCTACATCAACTGTGTGATCCCATTCAAGTGGGATTGAATCAACACTGACAGGGGTCTCACGGCCAGACCTCTCATGACCTGGTGCAGGGGGCATGAGATGACAAGCAAACACTTCCTGGTGTGCCCGCTTCCCAGCAGTTCCTTTATGCCACAAGCCGTTCTGCATCTCTTTCGAGTCCTCTGCATCTGTCTCATTTTCAGAGGTCTCTCTTTCATCCTCCATACCCTGTGAAAAATTAATTCAGTATTTTGGATCAAATTTTTATAGCTCAGTGCTTGTACAACTAAACCAAAACCTGTTCTGTGTAGCTACTCCTGATTCTCAGACAGCCAGTTCATAATCTTTTCTCTTACCAAGACTATGTTTGTACAAATTTCAAAAACAAAAACAGCTTCATAGACGCATAATTACTAAGGGGTCTTTTCACTAAATCATGTGCGTCCTATTTTATACCTATGGGTCACATGGCACTTAGCGTGTACTAACAGATATTAGCGTGTGCTAAGCTTTAGTAAAAGGGCCCTAAAGTCACGGTGCAGATACTACAAAAAAATATGTGTATCAGAATTTACTTTTCCAGTGGGAACATAAAAGCCTCTATTTTAAAAGCATCTTCATGTCTAAATAGCAGCATTTTCACATGTAGATCTCAATCATGTGTAAACAGTAATTAAAAAAAACTACTATATACACATGGAGAGCAAGACCAAGTAGAGATTTCGAAGGGCCGTGGATTGGGTGGTGCAAAAATCTACACCTGCATTCCCCATTTCATAAAGTGAATACACGTCTATAGAAAAGGTATTCCCATAGGGTTTTGAACCAGTTAAAGCCAAGCACAGATTTTTAAAAATTGCTCATTTTGGCCAGGTCTATACATAAGGGATTAAGGGAGTCATTCCCTTTAACCACCTCCACAATAAAACCATATTAAAGTTACGTCTTTACTACTTAATTGGCACACTCCTGCAGCTATTTTACAAAATGCTCTGTCGGCAGAGCCTTTTGTACAATACTGCTAGAACTGAGCACGTTCTAACCTGGAAATTGTAATTCTGGTCTCTACACCTTATATAAAATGAGTCTTAAATATTTTGCTGTCAGGGCTAATCGTAGTCTAGGATTTATAGCGCAATATTTAATTTTTTTAACTTGTCAGGAAGAGCTAATTGCAACACTTTGGCCCCCTTTTACTAAGGCGTGCTCATGTTTTTAGCGCGTGCTAAAATTGTAGGCGCCCTAAATGTTAGAGACGCCTATAGGAATGTATTGACGTCTTTAACGTTTGGCGCGCCTACAATTTTAGCACGCGCTAAAAACATGAGCACGCCTTAGTAAAAGGGGGCCTCAAGGGTCAATAGTCCTGTACTCATAGGAGGTCTTTTACTAAGCTGCAACCACGTTTTTAGCTCGTGGTAGAAATCAGCTGGCGGTATACGCCGAGAAGCCCATAGGAATATAACGAGCGTCTTGGCGTTTACTGCCAGCTGATTTCTACCATGAGCTAAAAACTCTACCGTGCTTAGTAAAAGACCCCCATAATTTATTTATTTATGAACATTTATACCCCACTTTTTTCCACATAAAGCAGACTCAAAGTGGCTTACAATATACAGATTAATCAATTACAATTACATTGGATAGGGAGGAAGGAACAGGGTAAGAAGGAAAAGGGAAAGGGAGTGGAGACTAAGATGGACGGAGGAAATCCAGATGCAGAGATGGCCCAGAGTGGTTCGAACAGGGTCAACTCTAGAAGAAGTTCATTAAAAATTAAGAGTTTACTGGAAATTACACACCACTTAGCAGTGCCCTAACTGTCTGGAATAACTGGGTTTATTTCTAAATTATGTTTATTGACTATTTCTTATATCACCTTTACATTAAATAGGTCAAAGCGGTGCTAAAAAACAATGAATATCAAGGAAAATGGAGAAGGGAAACAGATGCCTATGTTAAACAAAAAATTAGAGGGGAAGCAGACAGTAAGTCCAAAACCATGTCTGTGTTATCCCACTACAAAAAGATTACTTACTGGATTCCTGGAAGTCAGCCTTTGGTGGAATCGGGAGACACGGCCAAATACTTCTTGACGGTACTTAAGGAGTTCGTCTATTTCGTCTTCAATTAACACTGCATCTATAGGCTCACTTTTCTGAATCAGCAGCTCCCCTGAACCTATCAACTGATCAATCTTATTGATGTTTAGTGCTATTTCTCGCTGGAATCCCTGTTAAAAAAGGATTGAAATAATTCTATGCAGTTTACTACTCATTCTAGATTTAGAATGTTTTAAATGCTAGATTTTTCTATGGAGGGATTGCAAATGCACCCTACACCAAGTACTTTTTCAGGATTTACACAACTTGTGTAGGGCTAAGGTATCTGTAAAACAATAATGAAATTCTCACTGGATATCAGCAGGTGCGTAGCCATACCTTGGCGGGAGGGGGGTCCAGAGCCCAAGGTGGGGGGCACATTTTAGCCCGCCTCTCCCAGCCGCCGACCCACTCCCGCCACATTTGACATCACCCCCCACCGCTGCAAGGTACCTTTGCTGGCAGGGGTCCACAACCAGCCTTAGTCTTCTTCAGTGCCGGTCTCCGGCATGTTCGCTGACCTGTGCTGTGAGTCCTGACATCCCTGGACAGATCAGCGAATGCGCCGGAGACAGGTGCTGAAGAAGACTAAGACTGGCGGGGGTTGGGGACCCCCGCTAGCAAAGGTACCTTGCAGCGGTGGGTCGAAAGTGGTGGGGGAGGGTCGGCAGCAGGGGGGAGGAGGGGGGTCAAGAGTAGAGGGGGCCAGGACTAAATCTGTGGGGGCCCATGCCCCCGTGGCCCCACCTAGCTACGCCCCTGGATATCAGTCTCCTTCCAAGAAGAGAAAATATATGGGGTTATAACTGTGTGCACACAAAGCAGAAGATTCACAAATGGGGTGCAAACTTTAAGTGGTAAAGTATGTGCCCATTTTGGGGCATTATAAACATTTACATATGGGATGTGGCAACGCACACACATTCATGACTCCTTACAGAATACCAACTAGGTAAAAAGTACACACCATGACATGATGGTGCAGACTTTGCGGGTGGGTGTGTGGAGGGTTGGAGTTTGAATGGAGCAGACAAGTAAACATGTAGATTAGAAAACACTGTAATTTATATGCGTACATAAGAAATTTTGGAACAACACTTACACCTCCCCTGCCTCTTACACTAGTATTTTGTAAAAAAAAAAAGTAGGCAGCTGCCTTTTTAAAAAAATAAATAGCGCCTGAGTAGGCGCCTTCTTACCTTAGAACCCTGTTTAAAATTACTCTCAGAATGCATGCAAACCCCTTAGAGTTTATAAAAGAAAACCACAAAAGCAGACTAAAAAGAAAATCTGATAAAAAACAAAGTTTAATATAACAAAACCCTTAATTTACCTCTGAGTTTTGTTATATTAAACTTTTTTTTTTATCAGATTTTCTTTTTTAGTCTGCTTTTGTGGGGGTTTTTTTTTTTTTTTACTTTTGTAAGCAGATTATTGCCTTTTTGTTTTTTTGGACTCAAAGAGTTTATATGCATACATTTTAAAATTCAGATCAATGTGCATGGTAAACAGCAGATGCAGATGTAATTGCATAAGCACAAACCTCTTCCCAACCCCAGGGATCCCTGTGTTCAGGATATATACCGTATTTTTTGGACTATAAGACGCACTTTTTTCCCCCCAAATTTGGGTGGAAAATGGGGAGTGCGTCTTATAGTCTGAAGATAGAGATTTCCCTCCCTCCGAGTTCGGGATCGCCCTCCCCCCCAGCCCTGTCACCACTTCTCCCTACTCACGCGATCTTCCCTGGTGGTCTAGTGACGTCGGGGCAGGAAAGAGCCCCCTCTTTCCTGCCCAGCGCGCTGCTCGCCATCCTCCTGTATGCAGCCTGACGGTCTCGGCGAGATTCAAAATGGCCGCCGAGACTTCAATTCTCGGCGGCCATTTTGAATCTCGCCGAGACCGTCAGGCAGCAATGCATACAGGAGGATGGAGAGCAGCGCGCTGGGCAGGAAAGAGGGGGCTCTTTCCTGCCCCGACGTCACTAGACCACCAGGGAAGATCACGTGAGTAGGGAGAAGTGGTGACAGGGCCGGGGGGAGGGCGATCCCGAACTCGGAGGGAGGGAGGGATTCGGACAAGACGCACCGGAGCACCTAGGTTTTAGAGTTGGGAAAAAGGAAAAATTTTTTTTCCTATTTCCCTCCTCTAAAACCTAGGTGCGTCTTATGGTCCAGTGCGTCTTATAGTCCGAAAAATACGGTATGTGTAACTCAATACATATATTGGGGGCGCACTCTGCAAAAATACTATATTTCTTGGGGATAAAGCAGAGCTGGATGTGCAGAAATAGGCTTTTTAAAAATTACTCTATAAGAACATAAGTGTTGCCATACTGGGACAGACTGAAGGTCCATCAAGCCCAGTATTCTATTTCCAACAATGGCCAATCCAGATCACAAGTACCTGGCAAGATCCCAAAGAGTAAAAGAGATTTTATGCTGCTTATCCTAAAAATAAGCAGCGGATTTTCCCAAGTCCATCTTAATAATGGCTTATGGACTTTTCTTTTAGGAAATTATCCAAACCCTTTTTAAACCCTGCTAACTGCTTTTACCACATTCTCTGGCAACAAATTCCAGAGTTTAATTTCACGATGAGTAAAGAAATATTTTCTCTGATTTGTTTTAAATGTACTACTTAGTAGCTTCATTGCATGCCCCCTAGTCCTAGTATTTTTGGAAACAGTAAACAAGTGATTTATTTATTTATTGCATTTGTATCCCACATTTTCGCGGGCTCAGTGTGGCTTACAATATGATATGAATAATGGAAATACAATATGTTACAACTTGGTTATGGATTACATTGTGCAGAGTTATGCGAGACGATCGAAGTATTGTTAAGAATGTAACAATGGGACATAGACATTGAAACATTGGAAGGAGACAATGGGAAGCTTAAAGGGCAGTTCCATTCTACTTATTATTTTATATTATTTTATAGACCTCTATCATATCTCCCCTCAGCCTTCTCTTCTCCAAGGTGAAGAGCCCCAGCTGCTTTAGCCTTTCCTCATAAGAAAATCGTCCCATCCCCTTTATCATTTTCGTTGCCCTTCTCTGTACCTTTTCTAATTCTGCTATATCTTTTTTGAGATGCGTTGACCAGAGCTACACACAGTATTCAATGTACGGTCACACTATGGAGTGATACAAAGGCATTGTCAAAAGATGCCAGTTGTAGAGATTTCCAGTCTTGTGAGAAAACAACTTATATTGGATTAGTATAAACTACTCAATGCTATTGAACTGTTTCTATTCATGAGAATGCTCTCTACAGGTACCTACATTTAATTGCCGTTTTTTATCCTCAATATCACTCTCCGAGAAGTGCTCCACATTTGTGAGCTGAAGGTCCATTTCGGTGAGCCACACAAGAATGCTGTCTCTTGTGCCCTCAAACTCCTCTTTCCGATTAGTGAAATGCTGAAAAATTCAGAGGAAGAGCACAATGTTTTTAAGGAGCCACTTGTTCAGGAACACTTACATGGTTAAACAGTGATTTGCTTATGTTAAATCAGTGGTCTGAAAATTGCCCTCCCCCACTGAGAAGGCAGCTATTGTCAGCCACAATTAGAGATGGTGTTTCCAGGGATGTGTCATAAGCTGAGTGGGAGGGGAGAAGAGATGTATTTAGATTGCATTTTCATTTCCATGGGCTGTAAAATTATACACATAGGAATGTAAAGGTGCAAGTAACTGCAGGCACATTTGGGGAAACTCTATACATTGACAGCTCAGTTTAGGCACCCTCAATGCTGCAAGCTTAGTGGCAATTCTACAAAGACATATTGGTGACAAGACTCCGTTATAGAACTCTAGCATATGCTAGGCCTGGTGCGTCCATTTTAGGTGCACCCCTCTTACTGCCTTGGATACAGGTGGGCTATAAATAACAAAGGGGCCCTTTTATTAAGCCGTGAAGGCACCTAAGCATGCCCAATGTGCCTAAATTTGGAGTTACCATTCAACTACCGTGTGGCCCTTGCGGTAATTTCTTTTTTGACGCGTGGCTGCTACGTGCGCTGGAAAATAATTTATTTTCTGGCGTGCGGCATAAACTGAGGCGGTAATCGTCATTCTACGCATGTAGACGATTACTGCACGGTTAATGCATGAGACCTTACGGCTAAGTCAATTGCTGGATGAGTGCCAATTTTGATTTTGCTGCAGTCGTGTTGAAAAATGGATCTGCGAGTGCCCAAAACACACGCCTACACTACTGCAGGTCATTTTTCAGTGCACCTTAGTAAAAGGACCCCCAAACAAACTTAAGTCCTTTTGAGAATCAACCTGTGTAATTATACAGGTTAATATTTGTAACAAATTAATCCACGAATGTGATGCAGACTTGAATGCCACTTTATTTAACCTTTAATTTTGAAAGAGGGTCTGCAAAAAGTAAGTTATATTGAGAGAAGTAAAACTGTATCCTCTAAATGGAAGAAATAATTCAGTCAAAATGCTGAGATTCCACTGGATATATGCTATCTTATAAAAGACAAAAGAGGTTGATTCATCCATTTACAGGTAAGTGGAATGTTACCCAAGATAACTCATAGCTATGAAACCAACCCCGTAAAAATATTAAGGAAGAAAAAAAGACTCAGAAAATGCAACTCAATACTGAACAACTGATTTCTTCACGGTGTCTGGCAGAAAAAAAACCCCTACATTATATTATTCAGAAGTCTTTGTGTTTGTCAACAATAATATACATAAATCAAAAAAGAAAAACTTATCTTTGGATTTTATTGCCCTTTAAGGATCTTGAATTCAAGAATCCTCTTACAACTTCAAAGTATTGTACCTTGAGTCTCCTTAAAATGGCAGCCACTCGTTTTTGGAGATTGTCCCAGCGTTGATTGCCTTCATGCACCATTTGCTTTAGCTTGCTGGCTGAGTCCGTGCGGTTCTCTCGGGCAAGGCGCCTATACTGTTTATTGATCAGCTCCAATTGAGTAAGTCGCTCATGAATTTGACGCTGGAAAGCCTGAAGTGTGAGTTTATAAGTTTAAGTTGTTGGTAGATTACAGTTTGTAATGTGGGTTACTGCATGCATGACACATGAATCATGTAAGCAAAGCTGAAAAATATTTGAAAGATTGCACCTCGAAATCAAGTGTAAAGATATGTTTCTAAAAATATGAACGTCGACTCAGCTTTATGGACAAGGTCTCTTAATGTCATTCATTTACACCCTCCTTCCTCAAATATACATCCAAATCAGCTGTGAATTAGCTCTCAGACTGGCAGCAACCTCCCAACCCTTCCCTTTACATTTTAATGGCTTAAGTACCCACAGAGTCTTGTAAACAAGGTTTATTTGGACAAGTCAAAGGATAGTGGAGGGTCATCTGCCAGTCTCACAACCAAAGCACAAAGACTGATGCATCAGACTTGCTTCATTGTCATACTGGTATAACAGAATGGAGGCTAAAACTGCCCAATGCTACAAGAAAGTTGTGTATATTTAATACAGGCTGGGGTTTGCACTTCTTCAGCTTCACAGGGGAATGGCCTGGGTGGAAAGACAAGTTGCTGGGGAACAGAACTCCCCAGGTAATACCACTAGGGGTCAAGCTGCCAAATCAACAAAGTGAGCGAAAGAGCCATAGTCTGGCTTCAGTGATGTTCCATGGTAAAAAAAATTAATGCGGCACATTTCATAAGATAATGAGATTAGCACTGAAAATAGCAGCCCACTGCTAGGGGTCATAGGTGCCATTTTGAATCCATGTGCTCGATGGGAGAAGGAAAGACTGGGGATTGCTCCTGCTTCCCAGTAGACTATCAGGGAAGCCCCTGGTAAGGTCTGGAGAGAGGAGGGCATTAGGGGAAGTGAGTGTCTGATTGTGTCAGGGTGTGGATCATAAAGGTCTGTCCTTTATGTCAGGGGATGTCCAGGTGGGAGAGGGACTTGTTCCCTCCTTAACAGATAACAGGTTTTATTTGGGGTCTGCTACCTCTTTGCTACAGCCAGGAACCTGTGATGTTCCTGGCTATAGCAACACTGATGGCAGAGTACAGGATGCACATTTTTCAGCTTTTTCTTCTTTTTACAATTGCTGCTCCCACTGGATGTACTGGGAAGTCAATGTGCACTTTTGTACATCCTTCTACATATTTTAGAATAGGGTCTGCATTCAGCAGAGCCTTTTGGAAAATACAGAGGAAACTGTACGTGTTCTAACCTGAGTGTCTCAAGACCACTTTGATTATCCTACACAAAATGGGCCTGTAAATAAATCTAAAAGTAATGATGAATCCTCCCAAGGTCTATCACTAACCACACCCTCTTCAAAAGACATTACATGATGTGATACCCGTAAGCGAGCCTTCTCCGTAGTATCCCCCACACTCTGGAATGCACTCCCTGAAAGGCTCTGCTTAACACAAGACTATCTCTACTTTAGGAAGCAGGTGAAAGCTTGTCTCTTCAACCAGGCCTTTAATAGAAGAAGTAACTAACTTGTTAGTCTCACTCACACACACACACACACACACAAGGAGTGACACGGGCTGAACATACTGAAGCAGGACATGTTTATCCACTCCTACCCTAACTGAGATAACATTTAATCATCTCTCTGACCTCATGACCTCATGTGCAACTTTCTGTAAATTAGCCACATTATTTTCTAACTCCTCTTACCTATCTATATGTTCCATCTTTGCCTATACCCTACACTGTCAATTAAAATGTTGTATTATGTATTGTGTTGACATTGTAAGTAGTATACTATGCCATACTTTGTATTGTTATTTGAATATTTTTACTGATGTAATTGCCTATTGCTCATGTTTGATCTATTCTTATTGCACACCGCCTTGAGTGAATTCCTTCATAAAGGCGGTAAATAAATGCTAATAAATAAATGTGTAGTGTGATAAAAATTCTTTGTAATCTTCACATAATAAAGATACTTCATAATGCAGCGTGAACAAATGAACACAATAAATGTGAACGCTATTCTCAAAATCAATTTGAACTTTTAATTAATCTGAACTGGAAAAAACCCTGGCAGATTCAAATGAAGGTTTATGGTGCCATAGCCCAATGGGCTTCAACTGGGCTGATGAAAAGAGGAAATGCTAGGCCTCTCCCCCCCCCCCCCCCCCCCCCAAAAAAAAAAAAAATGAAAAAGACTATCTTTCACTGCTGTGCTTGGGCACATCATAGTGATGGAACTATTATTCTATATAATACTTTGCATTTCTTTTTATTTTCTTACAAATCTAACACCCCCTACACTGAAGCAGTCTCTCAAAGGAGTCATAATGTAACTTTAGATGACATATGGTAAAATATAACTCTGTGGTTGAGATCTACAATACTAGCCTCAAACTTCTTCAGTTCCTCTTTGGCGCTGGTGTACAAAACCTCTGCAGAGTTTGGGGACGCTGCTGTCCTTTCTGCTGCATTCAACCAGTCCTCAAAGCGTAAATAATCATCCAAAAACTTCTGCCACAGCTGCCAGGTTTCCTCAATTCTGCCATTGGGGAAAAAATATAATGCATATACATTTAACACTGAATTTTCCAAACTTTATTTTTTTCCATTTATTTGTAATTTGTTGGGTTGTTCTGTAATCGAAGCTTGGAAATTGTGAATAAACAGGTGCCACAGAATACTTTTTCTATACTACATCATGTGGATATTTTACACAATAGGCCTAGAGGCCGACTGAAACTGGGGCACTTGGTTTCAACTGAAACCAAATCAGCAGCTGATATTTGCTATTTGGTTTTGGTTGAAAATGAAACTGGCTCCTCCTCTCCCCGGCAAAGAGAGGGTCCTCCCAGCCTGGAGGTCTAGTGGCCTCTTCTGGGTAAGAACAATCCCCCAGTCACTCTTGCCCTTGCTGGTTCCTTAGCCAAAATGGCTGGTCCCAGCAGCCATTTTTGAATTAACCAGCATAAGCAGAAGCAACTAGAGATTGTCTCATCAGGGCATTTAAAAGTAGGCCTGGGATGGGCATTTGGATGATGGGAGAAAAGAGGGACTGTGGCAGCTGGCCCGGGAGGTGGCCAGGCTGCACGAGAAGGGGCGGAGAGTGATTGCGGGGGGGGGGGGGGGGGGGGGAGAGTTTCAGTTTCAGGTGAAAATGCATTGGCAGTTTCAGCTGAAACCTGAACACAGATTTCAGGTCAGTTTCAGTGCTGAATCCGAAGATAAAACTGAAACCAAAATTAGCTTGGCCTCTAAATGGGTGTACTGCACCCATCTCCTACCACTGAGGGTAAGTCTTGTGGCAGACTTCCCCCTACCCTTAGTGTTAGTAAAGATGCAGAGATCTGAAGCATGTTACCTTTCACTGACAGAACTGACTAGAAGTAGTATATTATTTGAGTTTCAAACCAACTGAGTGATGTGATGGAATGAACTGGGCACTCCACAGGGTTTTGTTTTGTTTTTGTATATATGGGAAACTGAAAAACTTGCTTACTTCATGCGCCTCTGCATTGACATGGCACAAATGTTTCTCCAACGTCTGTCCAGGCTCCTGGTGGTCTGTTGTATAGAATCACATTCTGTCTCATTAGCACATGCATCAGAATCATTCAGAAGACCTTCACAAATGTTCAAGACAGAAGCGACCCCAGCCCTGTGCTGTTCAATATCCTGCTGCAGATCCTAAAACAAAGCAAGCAACAGTAAGCAGAGTACTTCAGGGAATAACTTTACAATGCTGATAAGACTATAGGTTGTTGTAAACTCTGGTGTAAATCCCTGCGTCCAAATTAGGCGCAGATTCCCCTTATTCTATAACAGCGAGAATAACTTGTAGGAATGCCCCTGATCCACCCATGACCCTCCCATGGCCGTGACCCCTTTTTGGAGCTGCACGTAAAATTTACGTGTGGATCCCCACGACTATGCACATAAATTTCAATTAATGCCAATTAGTGCTGATAACAGATTATTAGCACCCAATTATTGGCGCTAATTGGCTCATTCAATTGAATTAAGCACACAAATTGGGCACATGCCCAAATTTGGAAGTGCAATTTTAAGTGCTATTTATAGAATTTTGGGGTCTACGTCCACATGCAATTTACCTGGAAGGGGGAGGAAAAGGGGGGAAACCTAAACATGAAGATTTATCTGGATAAAATACTGACTGTCACATGTTTAGATGCCCCTTTTGGATGCTCCATTGACACTTGTTAGTCTATTATTTTCAAATAGTTAACTTTGTTATAGGGGCCCTCTTTGATTTCTTTAAAAATAAAGTTTCCTACAGGAGAAGGCTACTAAAATATAGCAATATACACTCGCAGAGGTGAATGAAACTTTTGAGTGAGCTATTTTGTTCATTTGGAGAAGTGGGGCTTTATGTCAGATACTACTCTTACCAGCTAATATATTACCTACTGGTTTTATAAGGAAGGGTGTCACTTCCATGCTCAGAATCCAGTGAAGCAGGACTGTGAAAAAACAAACTGACTATGCTTTGCCGGTTGCCAAGTCGCAAATCACAGAGAAATTGACTTTTTAATAGTTCTTCTTTCCGCCTGTGCTACCTAATTAGTTTGTCTATCAAGACAAGTTAGGGTGAAGTCCTACTGTAATTTTACTTATAAGCAAGAGTACAAGGCAGCACTACTTGTAAAGTTTCCTAAACTTATGTCAAAAATGCCTCTCTTTTCTGAACATATCAAGTGTTGCACACAGCAATTCGTGAAAAAAATTTTAAACAGGAGACCAACTTGCAGACCAGAATTGTCTTTCTCCTGGGCTAGAATTTTGCCTGTTTCTTTTGGAGTAATTAAAACGTGCAAATTAACCAGGTTCTTATATCAATTATATGCAGATTTGCCTGATGCATATTCAGTGTGGAAGTTATAAGGAAATATTTTTAAAATAAATAGGAGATATTTTTTCACTCAATGAATAGTTAAGCTGTGGAACTCTTTGCCAGAGGATGTAGTAACAGCAGCTAGCATATTTGGGTTTTAAAAAAGGTTTGGACAGGTTTCTGAAAGAAAAGTTCATAGTCTGTTATTGAGACTGTGGGCCACTGCTTGCCCTCGGATTGGTAGCATGGAATGCTGTTACTATTTGGGTTTCTGCCAGGTACTTGTGACCTGGTTTGGCCATTGTTGGAAACAGGGTACTGGGCTAAATGAACCATTGGTCTGACCCAGTACAGTTATTCTTATGTTCTTATGAAGTGCCTAACCCAAAAGCATGGTACAATGTTTTATTTCACAAAGGGCTCAGTTCTCTAAGCTTTTGTCCCATAGACCCAGAATGACAGATAAGCCTTTTTGCATCAGGCCCAACGACGGTTAAATTTTTCCCACCTGTTGTTCAGCAAGTTTCTTCTTGATTTCTTGATCATCACAGATATCATAAACTACAGGTTTGGAAAGTTCAGACTCGATTCGCGTTAACCAAGTGCGAAGATTACTCATCTCTTTCTCTAGCTGCTGTATACGAATAAAGGTCTCCTTTAGTTTCTTCACCCTAAATACAATGAATCCAATAAAGCATTTAGCAATAGAAACAGTAAGAATGGAAAAGATTTGAAAGGCACAAAAATGATTGTATGAAAGCATAAAGTAGAATGTTAACAGGACCTTATACAACCTGTGACTTGAATCTCAAACATTGTGCACCAGGACCTTCACCACAGTTTGATTTTTATTATGAATACCATAGTTTAAAAACAGTATTTCTCTTTACTGCAATATTTCAAATAAAACACGGGTAGGTGCTAATAATAGATACCTCTATTTTATGAGTCTCCACAGAAACAATTTATAAAACAATGTGGCTCAGTACATTCAAAATTATTCCTATCATGTGGCCTCAGGGTACCTAATGGAGGTACCCCGTTATAGAATTACCCTCTAGCCTAAATGCACAATTTTTGCCAGTTGAGTCAGGCAGCAAACACACACGCTATTAATAAATGGCCCCTGAGTTGGTTCTTCTGCTTCCTGAGTCAATTGGCGCTGGGGATGCTGTGGAAGCAGTATTTTCACCCCGGTAGGAGAGGGGGAAGGGCAACTTTGTTACATCCATGCTAAAATTTCACTTTAAGTCAGTTGTAATAAGCTAATTGGATGAAGTAGAACATCTGCGATAGATGTAAATAGGTGGTAAACATGAAATAAACTTTTACTTCTAGGCTAGCGTGCCAGTAAAGCTTTTACATTCAACTGAAAGTAAAATTAACTTCAGTGTTAAAAAGTGCAGTACGAGGCAAAAAAAAAAGGCATTTCCAAGCTTTCTGCTAGCTTTAAGACAACAGAAAATATGGAAAAGTACTAATATAGGTTTTTTTGTACCATTTACTCATGCCTCCTGGACATGCTAACTGCAAATAAAAATTACCATCCTGCAGGAAATATGCTAGGCGGAGGTTAGCTAGTTGGTAGTTCTGTGATTTCTGAGTGTTCTTTCTTTTTTTCTATTGTTTTCTGATGCTGTTTAAAATGAATCTTTATGGAGAGAATGTTGGTTGTGTTCCTTGTGGTTAGGGTACTGAGAGAGGGAGGGGTGTTAGCTCATGACTGGTGTGAAAATGGAGCATGGAAGAGAGAATATTGGGGAGAGGGCTGAAAGGAGGGCGAGTGGGAGACAGAAGATGTATGAGAGGAAACAGAGTATCCAGGAGGGACAAATACCAAGGAAGTTGCTGGAAAACATTAGAAGAAGGAAAAGAAGGCAGGTGGGGAAGCAGGACGGTGGGTGGGGAAGCAGGGCGGTGGGTGGGGAAGCAGGACGGTGGGTGGGGAAGCAGGGCGGTGGGTGAAGATGACAGGACGGTGGGTGGGGAAGCAGGGCGGTGGGTGGGGAAGCAGGACGGTGGGTGGGGAAGCAGGGCGGTGGGTGGGGAAGCAGGACGGTGGGTGGGGAAGCAGGGCGGTGGGTGAAGATGACAGGACGGTGGGTGGGGAAGCAGGACGGTGGGTGG
Organism: Microcaecilia unicolor; assembly: GCF_901765095.1. Classification (NCBI taxonomy): domain Eukaryota; kingdom Metazoa; phylum Chordata; class Amphibia; order Gymnophiona; family Siphonopidae; genus Microcaecilia; species Microcaecilia unicolor. The sequence goes on along the minus strand of NC_044039.1, from coordinate 180,524,741 downwards.
GGAAGCAGGGCGGTGGGTGAAGATGACAGGACGGTGGGTGGGGAAGCAGGGCGGTGGGTGGGGAAGCAGGACGGTGGGTGGGGAAGCAGGGCGGTGGGTGAAGATGACAGGACGGTGGGTGGGGAAGCAGGACGGTGGGTGGGGAAGCAGGGCGGTGGGTGGGGAAGCAGGACGGTGGGTGGGGAAGCAGGACGGTGGGTGGGGAAGCAGGGCGGTGGGTGGGGAAGCAGGCCACTGGGAGCAGAGGACTGGTCAGGCAGGAAGGGAGCCATTTAAACTGACCAGAACAGCCACGACCAAAGAGTGAACAGACATCAGAGAAGAAACACTCGCGTGCACTCTCAGTTCATGTCGAACTGAACATGCACGGGAGTGCTGGCGTTGGCAGCTGAAGCATCTGCTGATTTTCTCACTGTTCAAGCAGTATTGAGCTCAGGCCTCAGACCTCTTCAGTTAACGGGGCTTGGGCATCCCTGCCAGCAAAGGTAGGACTCAACGCTGTGGGGTTGGGGCGGGGGGGAGGAAACCTGAGAGGAAATGTGCAGCCTAGGGGCACCATGAACTGATAAAGTTTGGGAACCACTGGTCTAAATGTTCCACTTCCACTCAAACCTTATATTGTCTATTAAAATATTTTATTGTGCATTGTGTCAATGTTGTAAGCAGCAATGTTTCTGTCCTACCTCATCTGGATAAATAGCTTGGTACCAGGGCTGAATACCTGTGGTACCAGATAACATCCAGTTTTGCCCCTATCTTGATAGTGCTGAGGCTGTCGGTGAAGATTTTTAGTGGCATTATCCAGCTTTCTGCATTCAGCAGAGCCTTTTATAAAATACAGGGGCAATTGAGCACATCCAGACCTGGACTTTTCAAATCCCCTCTCACCAGTGTACCCGAAATGTATAACAATTTACTTACATGAGAAGTAAGTTTAACATACAAAAAAAAAACCTCAGTGCTAAAAGTGAAGCTATCAGCCATGTTGAGCACAACACAGTTTACTGCATTGGTCTTCTAAGGCAATCGTGATTCTCCTTAAGCCTGAGCCTACGCATCCTTTAAGGCATTCCTCCAAGTCCATACACACTCCTTGGAGGTAGGCTACTGGCAAAATCCCTATATGAATTTTAAATTAAATGACTCGGGTATCAGTATATGCTTGTAATTTACGTAGTCAATCCATTTCACCAAAACCAATCAGGTGTAACCAAGTAAAAGATATGCAAATTGTAAGGAACAGATCGTAAAACCTGGATAAGGCTCTCTTCTTCAGTAGTTAAAGGGGTAGTTTTTAAAGGGACTTCAGTGGATAAAGAGGTACCTGTGGGTTGAATCTCTTTGAAAATTGCACATCTCTCTTTGTAGGGAAAAGGAGAACTGCTAGGGGGTAAAGTGCACGTACATGTGCATATTTCATTTTGAAATCCGCAAGCATCTGCTACCCCATGCACATTGCACCTATGGGCAGCTTTTTAAATGAAACTCAACTTTCTCTATTATAGTCGTAAGTTTATATTTTAGATTTTTGATATACTGTCTTTCTGTGGTACAACCAAAGTGGTTTACATATTAGATTAAGGTATTTTTGTTTTTTTGTCCCTAGTGGGCTCACAATCTAAGTTTTGTAATTTGGGGCAATGGAGGGTTAAGTGACTTGCCCAGGGTCACAGGGAGACATCATGGGAATCAAACCTGGTTCCGGGAGTTCTCAGCCCCCTGCACTAACCATTAGGCGACTCTTCCACTCAGTAATCAACCTGCCCATTGAACCCATTCTCAAAAAGGAAGGAGCGTCATTCCCCGAAAACATCAGTATATGTACACTCTGATGTCATCAGTTATGAGATTGCCTGTTCCATTCTGATTCATTGTAACATGTTGAAGATCTCTCTTCTTAAAATGCAAAAAAAGGTATATTTTGCAATGTGTTGTTTCAATCTGAAATGGCTGACATCTGCCTTTTTGGTTATTGTCAATGTCACACTAAGAACCTGCAAGGCTACAGCTCTGAGGAGAAAGCGTTTATTTGTTACAATTACTAACCGATCACCACGGTAGTAGCACAGCTATAATTCTTAATGCTATATCTCACAACTGAAGAGGATTAAATATTTCATGGTTACGGTTTACGATCTGGGCTCTCCGTACGGCAAGCCGTGTTCCACTCAAGTATAACAGAATTTTTCAAAGGCATTCTCTAAGCTTGTTATGAGGAAATATTAACGTACGAGACAGCTCTGCGGTGCCAGATTAAAAAAAAAAAAAGAAAAGATGCTCTGCATCCATTCCTCTGAAGACAAGGATCTGGGGAACAAGTGCCAAACCCTTCCCCTGTAAATTTACCCATAGAACAATAAATCCTATAGTCATCTGAAATAATTATACCTCCGTCAGATCTGAAACCGACTTGTGCTACACATATATGATGCATGCACTCAGCCACCCTTTATGCATTAGAGAAGCAGAATCAATTCATACCGTCTGGAAGCACTAGTTAGTTTAATATTAAGCATCCGAGTAACACACATGATTTTAAACCAAAAAAAAAATCTGTTTCCTATACAATAATCCCTGAGTAGTGATGCAGTAAATCTGAACCTGATAGGCCTCTGAGTAGCATTTATGTAGCCAAAGGATCTGCATCGCCTGCACAGCGTCATCTATTCTCTCATCCAGTTGTCAAAGGCTAATCGCTCACAAACACACATGCTGGCAAGGAAGTGCCCATCCCCCCTGCTCCATGCTAAACACTCGTACATCACTGCATCAGCTATTTCTGGTCTTTATACTCATGTTAACCAACAGCGCAAAAGCTAATTATTGAAACCGCACTTACTGTCTAAAGGGTAAAATCATTCCTTATGTGCTGGCTCCGACCCCGTGAGCAAAGCCTATGTGTTCCACGCTTCTTATGGAAGAGGAAACCCCTCCCCCCCATGAGTGCCCTATTTGTTCACTGGTTTAGAGAAAGCCCCTTACTAGGGAGCCAGTACAGGCACATATACACTGGAAAACACTGCCAAGAAACAGAGGAGGAGGAGGAGGAACAAGCTCACTTCTGCAAGCAATCACAGATATTTCTCCAGGTTTTCAAGGTTTATAATCTTGAAAACTGTTGTACTAGTTACTGAACATAATCACTTTTACAGCATAAAAACAACTTCTTATATAGGGAACAATTGCTAAGCATCACCTGTAGGACAGTATCAAACAGGGTATGCAGGGGAAAACGTTTTATTTTTTTCGTTTTAGTCATTTTTGTTCCATTTTAGTACATGCTATTTTGTTTTAATGGGTGCTAGCACTACATAGCGCATGTTAAAATGGAATAAAAATGATTGTTTCCCGGACTTACTCCAAGGAAGCACCAGAGGCAAATCCAACTGCAGTGGAAGATGTGCAGCTCGAGAGCAAAAACCCAAAACTGAGGGGCCCTTTTACTAAGCTGCGGTAAACACTAACACATATTTACCACAACTTAAAAAGCACTTCTGCGGGGCCTGCTCAGGCATTCCACAGTACATTTTGAATGTGTACGCACTACCCGTTTTCATTTTTTAGCAGTGAGGGTGGAAAGTAGGCGTGTTCTGACTTACTCCGTTAGCGCAGCAACACCGCTGCATGCTGACCAATTAGGGCTTGGTTAGAGCGTGAGCCCTTACTGCCTAGAAAACAGGTGTAGTTAAGTGCTTACATGCTAATGGGGAAATTAGTGCATGGCCATTATTGGCAAAATAGGAAAATCGGCTGGAGATGGTGCAGGACAATTTTTAGCACTACTTAGTAAAAGGGCCCCTGAGTTAGGTAAAAAGAAGCAAAGTAACAAGAAAGCAAAAAAAAAAAAGAAAAAGAAAAGAATGGGAGAAATGAGACGGCTTCAAAAGTGAAGAAAATGGAACAATAGCATGTCCTGCGTTAGGCCATTTTTATTGAGTTAGGTGCATATTAGTGCCTAATGTTGCTTAGTAAAAAAGACCCTTAATCTTGTGTTAACATTATAGTCTGTTTTTTTAGTGATATATTGGTTTGATCTTTTATAAGTTTGTGTTAAATTCAGTTTGGTAGGTCATTATCCTGCTTATTTTCAAAAGAGAAGGGCGGCCATCTTCCGACACAAATCGGTATAATCGAAAGCCGATTTTGGCCAGCTTCAACTGCTTTCCATCGCAGGGCCGGCCAAAGTTCAAGGGGGGCGTGTCGGCAGTGTACTGAAGGCAGGACGGGGCGTGGTTAAGAGATGGCCGTCCTCGGCCGATAATGGAAAAAAGAAGGCCGGCCCTGACGAGCATTTGGCCAACTTAGTCCCTTTTTCTTCACAACCAAGCCTGTTTTTTAGTGATATATTGGTTTGATCTTTTATAAGTTTGTGTTAAATTCAGTTTGGTAGGTCATTATCCTGCTTATTTTCAAAAGAGAAGGGCGGCCATCTTCCGACACAAATCGGTATAATCGAAAGCCGATTTTGGCCAGCTTCAACTGCTTTCCGTCGCAGGGCCGGCCAAAGTTCAAGGGGGGCGTGTCGGCAGTGTACTGAAGGCAGGACGGGGCGTGGTTAAGAGATGGCCGTCCTCGGCCGATAATGGAAAAAAGAAGGCCGGCCCTGACGAGCATTTGGCCAACTTAGTCCCTTTTTCTTCACAACCAAGCCTTGAAAAGGTGCCCAAACTGACCAGATGACCACCGGAGGGAATCAGCCTCTATGTCAGCGTCCCTGGAGCAGTTTTACTGGGTACTGCAGTGCACTTCAGGCAGGCGGACCCAGGCCCATCCCCCCACCTGTTACACATGGTGGTAAATGAGAGCCCTTCAAAACCCACCAGAAATCCACTGTACCCACATGTAGGTGCCCCCCTTCACCCCTTAGGGCTATGGTAGTGTTGTACAGTTGTGGGTAGCGGGTTTTGGGGGGCTCAGCACCCAAGGTAAGGGAGCTATGCACCTGGGATCAATTTGTGAAGTCCACTGCAGTGCCCGGTTGGTGTTCTGGCATGTGAGGGGGACCAGTGCACTATAAATGCTGGCACCTCCCACGACCAAATGGCTTGGATTTGGCCAGTTTTGAGATGGCCGCCATTAGTTTCCATTATCTGCGAAAACCAATGGCGGCCATCTCTAAGGGCAGCCCAAATGTTGAGATTTGGCCGGCCCCGACCGTGTTATCGAAACCAAAGATGGCCGCCCATCTTGTTTCAATAATACAGTCGGGTACGCCACTTTACGGGGCCGTCATTAGAGATGGACACCCCCGTTCGATTAAGCCCCTCTACGTTAGGAGTCTCCTTTCTTCTTCTCTTTTTGTTATATTGTTGGTTCAGACTGAAAAACAGTATCCTCCTCTTCCCCCCCCCCCAATTCTAGTAATTTTCAAACTTTCAAAGCTTTTACTTTTTCTCTGTCCCCACTGGGGATAGTGGACCTGCAGGAAAGACAGTGTTCTTAAAGCAGCCAGGGATTGGTTTGCATATTGTGTAATTAAGGAGAATCTCTGTTCTTTTCATTAACACTGTGCTGGGTTTTCAATAATTCCTTGAATATTTCTTTAACTGAAGTGAGCTTTCATGTATATAAGACTTGTTTTAAAAAATAAAGATGGCGTGTTAGTAGATAGGTTGAGTTGCTTTTCTTCTCACCCTTTTAAAGGATACATTGTATCAATAAATTTAAGACTGCACTGGACATTTAGAGATAGCACAGTATATATACTGGCTACTGATTCTCACAATGCAGAAGGTCATAATACATAGAAACATGAGGGCAGATAAGGGCCATATGGCCCATCCAGTCTGCCCATCCTCAGTAACTACTAACTCCTCCTTTTCCTAAGAGATCCCACGTGTCTGCCCCACGCCTGCTTAGACTTTGACACAGTCTTCATCTCCACAACCTCCACCAGAAGGCCAGTCCACGCATCCAGCACCCTTTACGTGAAAGTGTATTTCCTCAGATTCGTCCTAAGCCTACGTCCTCTTAACTTCATCTTATGCCCTCTCATTCCAGACGTTTCCTTCATTTGAAGAAGACACCTCCTGTACATTAACGCCACTGAGGTATTTAAACGTCTCTTATCATATCCCCTCTCTCCCAAATCTCTTCCAGCATATACAATCTCTACATGGACATCACAATTCCTATCATATTGTCTATTTAATGTAATTTAATGCATTCTTTTATAGCCAGCCACTTTGGACTAACTGCCATAGAGTGGATTACAATTACAAATTAAAATCAATAATACAGTCAAATATATAAATTAAACCCTCCCCCCCTTTCCCCCATTACAGTAAGAATACACAATAACAGTCTGTAAAATTCTATGTTTTCTATTGCTTCTGAAAAGCCCCAATTTAAAAAAAAAAAAAAAAAAAAACAATGGACTTGTTGTGCTCATTTATGAGTCTACGAACCCAAAATAAAACCTACTTGGTTGGGTGAATAAATTAAACAGTGGTATAGCTACTGTGTTTCCCCGAAAATAAGACACTGTCTTATATTAATTTTTGCCCCCAAAAATGCGCTAGGTCTTATTTTCAAGGGCTGTCTTATTTTTTGGGGAAACATCGGGGTTGGCCCGCCCGCCCTCCGTTGCTCCCGGAACTAACCTTAAATGTCTCCTTTCACCTTCACAGAAAGCAGCAGCAGGGCAGGCCACTCCTTCCTTCCGTGTCCCGCCCTCGCCTGACGTAACATCCGCAAGGGCAGGACACAGAAGGAAGGAGAGGTCTGCCCTGCTACTGCTTGCTGCGAAGGTGAAAGGAGGCGTTTAAGGTTAGTTCCGGGAGCGACGGAGGGTGGGTGGAGGAGGGGCCCAGCGACCTTGGGTGGGGGGGGGGGGGGCGGCCTTGTCCGGCTCTCGGTGACCCTGCTTTCAAACAAAAATTTGCTAGGTCTTACTTTCGGGGGAGGCCTTATATCTACCAATTCAGGAAAACCTCTACTAGGTCTTATTTTCGGGGGATGTCTTACTTTTGGGGAAACAGGGTAGAACTGATTTTTTAGTGGAGACTTCAGGTTAAGTTGGATGGGCTTGGGCAAAAAGTACTTCAGCTGATAATATCACCTCCAATCCTCCCCTCACTGGCCTGTGCACCTGACTCCAAAGAGGAGGGAAAATGAAGAGAACTGCTCCAGAGGTTCACTTGTATCACTAATTTCTTTTTCCATGTTTAAAGTTTTGAAGAATGCAAGATAAAATGGTACGATCGCCATATTAATCTACTTGAATGAACATATACAGAGGTTAATAAACAAACAAACAAAAAAAAAATAATTCTCATCCTCTCTGGATCTGGGGAAAGCTACTCCGGAAGCAGAATGAGCAAGAATACAAGACGAATTCGAATAGGAGAGGAAATACATTCTCACAAAAAAGTAAAGATTTTACTTTTTCCATTTTGCTTCATTTGTGTTTTATTTTGTCACCCTCTTTCTCAAAAGATGAGTGCACTTAATGATCTGTTGCATGGTTCCAGTGAGGTTTAGCACATTACTAACACCATTAGGGGAGCCGGCAGACTTCAGGATGGTTTCTATGGCAATTGTACATTTCCACCCCACATCCCCTTCTGCCCTGTGAAGCATTACAATGCTTTTCCTGAGCAGGGCAAGCTGAAGCACATGTATACATTAACATCTATTTGGGATAACTGCAGCCAGATGGCAACTGAAAGCTTGTCCTCAAAACTATGGGAAACATATCAAGGTCTAAAGACAGAGCCAGACTCATTTGTCCACACACGTTTCAGGCTGAGACAAAGCCAATCAGCTTATTTACATTAATAATTTAAACTAAATAGTCTACTTTTAACCAGTGCACAAGCTGGTCTCTCACTGGACAGAAGAGAGCTAAATACTAGCCCAACACATTTCTTAACTTACTAATAAAGGGGGACAAGATCTTATATTGAAAGATGCTGAATGGTTTCATACTCTTTATAATGTAAGCCGCATTGAGCCTGGAAAGCGCGGGGTACAAATGTAGCAAAAAAAAAACAAAACAAAACCTGTAAATTATGGCAATAAAGAGTGAAGTAGCCGCCTAGTGGTTAGTGCAGTGGACTTTGATTCTGGGGAACTGGATTCGATTCCCACTGAAGCTCCTTGTGACTGTGGTCAAGTCCCTTAACTCTCCATTGACTCGGGTACAAATAAGTACCTGTATACAGTGGCGTAGCAAGGGCGGGGCGGTGGGGGCGGTTCGCCCCGGGTGTCGGGTGCATCTGCCTCCCCCCCCCCCCCGACACGGTCCCCACCTATCTACGAGCTCCATCCATCTGCAGCGCTGCTGTAAAAATCGCTTCATCGGCCCTTCCCTCACTCAGTCCCGCCCTCTGACGTAACTTCCTATTTCCTCAAAGGCGGGACAGAGTGAGTGAGGGAAAGGCCGACGAAGCGATTTTTACAGCAGCGCTGCAGATGGATGGAGCTCATAGACAGGTGGGGATCGTGTCGGGGTGGCGCTATGCTGGTGGGGGGGGATCCACGCCGGTGGGGGGGGTGTCGTATTGGTCTGCACCCGGGGGGGGGTGCAGCGGCGATCCGCCCCGGGTGGCAGCCGCCCCCGCTACGCCACTGCCTGTATAAACTGTGTAAACCACTTTGAATGTAGTTGCAAAAACCACAGGAAGAGAGTATATTATGACCCATTTTCATTTCCCTTTTCTAGGGTTGATTGTGTGCCTCAGACTGTAGCACCGCAAACCAAGGTACAAGATTCGGGTTCAAGTTTGGGGCTAGCAAGGGAGACAGAGGAATTAGTCATGCTACAAAGGTGATGTCTATGATCACAGGGAAGTCAGCTGCCCTTATTATGGCGGCCCCTGCTAGCTACAAAGTGTAGTAATGAGGACTTTTCTCAGAGAAGACAGCTTTCGGAAACGATTAGGGGTCCCAGTGGCACCCATGTAAACCATCTTGTGTCATAAGATTGAAAAAAGGAAGGCCTTTTCTTACCGTGCTCCAATGACATCAAAGAGATGCTGCCAGCGGTCATTAATTTTGTTGAGTTTCTTCTCTACCTCAGTGGATTTGGTTGCATTGCTGACTTTCATAAGTTCATCACCCATTTGCTTCAAATGAAGCTTATTTTCACTACGCAGTTTTATTTCCTCCACACATTCCTAATAAAGAAACAAGTTTTGCCAAATATAAGCAATGAAATTTCTTGCTCTTGCCCAATTATACACTTTAATATTTTGCCACTGCCGAAATCCTTTCTAGTGCACAGTAGATAATTAATTAAACATAGGCACTGCTTTAAAAACAGATGCACTGTGGACCCTATATTACACGACTCAATATAAAATGTGGAATCGTTTACAAGAACCTCCATTGTTTTTTGCATGTTTGTTTTTCTTTTGCTATTACATATTACACTGGAGCTCTGTTGTCACAGATTCACATTATATGGCGTCTACAGTGCATTTATAAATATCAGACATACCTCTTTCTCAGAATTAACATTTTCTGTCTACCTTCTTCCCTCCCTATCTCTTTACCGCACTCTTCTTTTTCACCTTATTCATTTTCACCTACCTGCCTCTCTCCAGTTCTCCTTTTAACTGCTTCTGCCCCCACCTCCCCCACCCCTTTAGGGCTACATTATTCAAGGACATAGATATGGTCAAGGTATACAGTATACATCCAAGTACTGTATATGCTCGCTTGTATGCTTGTTTTCGAGATACCTCACTTGTATGCTTTTCATTAATTTTTCCTTACGGTTTGCTTACTTACTGTTTAAGTTAGAGATACATTTAATGGCTATGCCTTTTCAGTAATCACTTTTCGATTCCGTTGGGTTATCAAACTACATATTTAATGGTCATGGGGATGGTAATCCCCTGTTTCTGGTTATACTGGTAGAAAGCATACATAGGATTTTGGGGATTGATACGCTGTCAGTAATAAGTAATTAATTTCATTATTGTAGTACTGTGCCTTGTCTTTGGGAGTGAAGCGATGGCAGCCATTGGTGTCCTACTACATCTCCCTATGCTGACTTGCAGGTATTGCAGGAGAGACTAATGCCATACCAGTAGAAGACAAGATTGGCACACTCCCAATCATGCCGCTTTAGCAAGTGGACTCTTCACACTTATACGGTCTATGCCAGAGCCGGTGGTGGGAGGCGGGACTGGTGGTTGGGAGGCGGGGATAGTGCTGGGCAGACTTATACGGTCTGTGCCCTGAAAAGGACAGGTACAAATCAAGGTAAGGTATACACAAAAAATAGCACATATGAGTTTATCTTGTTGGGCAGACTGGATGGACCGTGCAGGTCTTTTCTGCTGTCATCTACTATGTTACTATGTATATGTTACTATGTCCTGCTTTGGAGTCATGCTTTATGATCTCTGTGGGAGAAACCTTCTCTCCTCGCTGCTCTCTGGTCTTGCGTATGAGCACCAACAGTTTAAATCCATCCCCAGGGGTTACTCAATAGAAAGTCTGGGCATGATTTAACGACATGTGCTTGTCCTGTTTACCTTCTCCAGTTTTTCTATCATTTCTTCAATGTTGATATCTGCAGTCTGGAGGACTTTGTTTTCCATCTGGGTCAGCCATTGGCACACCTCATTATTCTTTTCATCAAACACGGTCCAGGCGTTCAGTCTGTCCTCTATTTCCTGCTTTCGCACAGCCACCTAAGAATATGGTGACAATTAGCTATCAGATCATCTCTCAGCAGGAAACTAAAGATTACAAATACAATTCAAGATAGCATAAAAGTAGAACAGGATAAATCTCTATCATTTCAAAGCAATGCTTTTGTTAATAAATCTGTAACTATATAAAACAGACATTTTTAGAACATTCATAGAAATACACAAGAATCCTCAGATATTATTTTTTTTATGTGTTTGCTATTTGTTGTGCATTCTTTCAGTTTAGATTTTCACCTTTGTCAGCAGTAAGTATGTATCCAATGCTCATTTGGCTGTGCTTTTTCTCAAATTTGAATTATCTAAGAACATAAGAATAGCCATACTGTGTCAGGCCAGTGGTCCATCTAGCCCAGTATCCTGCTTCCAACAGTGGCCAATCTAGGTCACAAGAACCTGGCAGAAACCGAAATAGTAGCAACATTCTATGCTACCAATCATAGGGCAAGTGGTGGCATCCCCCATGTCAATAGCAGACTATGGACTTTTCCTCCAGGAACTTATCCAAACCATTTTTTAAAACCCAGGTATGCTAACTGCTGTTACCACATCCTCTGGCAATCAGTTCCACAGTTTAAATATTCGCTGAGTGAAAAAAATATTTCCTCCTATATGTTTTAAAACTATTTCATTGTAACTTCATTGAGTGTCCTCAAGTCTCTGTATTTTTTTTTTTTTTTGAAAGAGTGAAAAATCGATTCACTTTTACTACACTACTCAGGATTTTGTACACTTCAATCTTATCTCCCCTCAGCCGTCTCTTTTCTAAGCTGAAGAGGCTTAACCTCTTTAGCCTTCCCCCATATGACAGGCGTTCCATCCCCTTTATCGTTTTGGTCACCCTTCTTTGAACCTTTTCTAATTCCACTATATCTTTTTTGAGGTACGATGACCAGAATTGAACACAATACTCAAGATAAGGTCGCACCATGGAGCGATACAGAGGCATTATAGTATTCTTGATCTTATTTACCATTCCTTTCCTAATAATTCTTAGCATTTATTTATTTATTGCATTTGTATCCCACATTTTCCCACCTTTTTGCGGGCTCAAAGTGGCTTACAATACATTATGAATGATGGAAATTACATTTTGTTATAATTCGGTTATGGATTACATTGTGAAGAGTTATACTAGACAAAATCAAAGTATCGTTAAGGAATATATCAATGGAAAAGAACATTGAAACATTGGTAGGAAAACAACGAGAAACTAGAGGGTCTGAGGACAATACATAGCAGATAGTAATGAATAACCTATGGTATACATTTTCTGTGATTAAAGGTATGAGTGTGGTGAGAATTCAGGGTTGGCTTTTTTGGCTACCACCGCATACTGGGCAGAAGATTTCAGCGTATTGTCTACAATGACACCTAGATCTTTTTCTTGCATGCTGACTCCTAAAGTGGACCCTAGCATCAGTTAACTATGATTTGGATTATTCTTTCCAATGTGCAACACTTTGCATCTATCCACATTAACCCCCGTTTACTAAGATGTGCTAGTGGCTGACACGCAGCAATGTCGACACAGCCCATTCAAAGTCGTTATAGAATACTAGTGCAAACCCACTTTGGCATGCCGAAAGTTAGGTATGATCACTTATACCGGGTCAATGGCTGATGTAAGTGGACGCACCTAGGTGAACCCATCAATGTTCGCAACTGATAGTATTCTATAAGTTGTGCACATTGTTGGGTGACATGCCCATGGCCTGCCCACGCTCCATCCATGTGTATGTCCCGTTGCAATTATGTACTATAGCACTTATCAACACTAACTTATAAAATAGAATCTAGTGCAGCGTTTTTCAAACAGTGTGCTGCGGTCAAGAGGGTGATTCTGCGGGGATCTTCAGTGTGATGATTTGGCCTGGGTTCAGCAGTGCTTCCCGCTGCACCTCTGGTGGGAATGTATGAGCCTATCGGTGACTACCTACATACCCAGGGTCCTCCAAGACATCCAAGTACCATCTCCTCCTGCTCACTCCAATAATTCAGTGCAGCTGAACTTGCTCTCTGCTCAGGCTGATGCAGCAAGGCTCACATGGACCAGCAGTGTCAGAAGTCATCTGATCTACTGCGCATGCATGTGGTGACCCCCATATGCAGCTGGCCCATGCATGTGTCAGTGTGAGCTTTGCTGCATTAGCCCGGGCAGAGAGCAAGTGCGGCGCTGAATTACTGAAGGGAGGACTCAGAGGACTTGCAAGTGGAAGTTAATTGTGGTTTGTCACCAAAGCGGTAAGTGTTTGTTTGATGTTTTGAGTCTCAGATGAGGACTGATAGGGGGGGCTGGAAAAACATAGATGGTATGTGGGTGCAGGGAGGTGGGCTGGAAAAAAGATAGATGGTGTGTGTGTGCAGGGAGGAGAGATGAAAAAAAAAGATATGTGGTGTGTTTGTGAAGGGAGGAGGGATGGAGAAAAGACGGCTGGTGTGTGTGTGCGAAAAGGGGCCTGGTAAAAAAGATGGGTGGAATGTGAGTGTAGGGAGAGGGGCTGAAAAAAGGGACTGAAAAAAGTTGGATGGAGTGTGGGTGTAGGGAGGGGGCTGGAGAAAACGGTGGATGGAGTGTGGGTATAGGGAGGGGGGCTGGAGAAAACGGTGGATGTGTATGGATGCAGGGAGGAGAGCTGGGAAAAAACATCTCCAAGCACAGATTTCCCATTGAATTATTATTTTTTTTAAGATGAGGGTGATGGATGGGTAAAGAAATTCACATTAAAATCGCTGTTTTTTAATGCATGTTATTTGTGGCTATAAAGATAATACAATGTTTAAAATTTTAATTATTGAACTCTAAACACAATCTTAATACTCGTTTGTTAAATGATAAAATATATATATCCTTACAAAACTGATGGTGTGCCTTGACAAGTTTTGTACCTTGCAAGTGTGCCATGAGATGAAGAAGATTGAAAATCACTGATCTAGTGCCTATAGATGCGTCACTGCCAATTATTGGTGCCAATGATGCACGTAAGTGGTGCATACTTCAAGATGTCCGTTTATAGAATTGCCCCAATCACGTGACTATTCTCACTCAGTGATTTGTGTAGCTTTGAAAAGTAAAATGGCACTAAGGGCTTTTCTTGATAAAGTGGAATCAGTAATATAGTTTATTAATATTTGCTAGACTGCTCTAACGGAACTCAGCAGAGCGGTGCACAATCTACAATAGGTTAAGTGGAAAAAAGGAGGAATTACAATTAAAATAGGACAGTACTGCAAGCCCAGAGAAATAAAGGGGGTTAGGGAAGGCAATGGAACAAAAATGTTCTATTACGTATTGTGTTGATATTGTAAGTAGTATACTAAACCATACTTTGTACTTTTATTTGAATATTTTTACTGCTGTAATTGCCTATTGCTCATGTTTGATCTATTCTTACTGTACACCACCTTGAGTGAATTCCTTCAAAAAGGTGGCAAATAAATCCGAATAAATAAATAAAGGACACAGTGTTCTTTCTGGTGATCCTGGTCAGTCAGTTCCTCGATTAGCCTGTTTAAAAGCTTCAAAACTGAGTCAAAAACTTGGCTCTTTAAACAGAGAATTACTGCGGATAGAAAGGGGAAGGGTACTTCAGATGTGAGGTGAAAGAAAGAAGGCAGCACAGTGCCTAGTTGATTCCAGATGTGCATGTTTAGGACTGGGTAGAAAAAGAGAGTGCTGAGGGAAGGAAGAACCCTAGCAAGTAAATATGGAATTGTCAGAGCAGAAAGATATTCGGGGGAACCTAATCTAAAGGCCTTAATTGTCAACGTTGCAACTTTATAAATGATTCGCTGTTCCACGGGTAACCAATGGTGCTGTTTCATTAACGGAGTGATGTGATCGGCAAGGCAAGCATGACAAAGCAGCTGCAAGGAGGGTTTGTAATCTTTTCAAAGAATGAGATAAGTAGGGCGTAAACAATGTTACAATAGTTGAGTCGAGACATGAATCGTGAGAGAATGAGTGCATGAAAGTGTTCTGATCAAAAAGACATCATTGCTGGGATTGTAGAGGTTTTTTTTCTGTATCATTCAGGTTTTAATTAGATTGTAAGCTCTGTCGGGCAGGGACTGTCTCTTCATGTCCAAGTGTGCAGCGCTGCGTACGTCTAGTAGCGCTATAGAAATGATAAGTAGTAGTAGTAAGTAGTAGGTTTAAAACAGTTCTTGCATATTTTATAACCGCAGCCCCTCTTTGTGTTGTTTACTGAATATTTGAAAAATCAGAAAATAAATGTGGATGGCACGTAATCAATGAAATATGAAGAAACTGACTTTAGACAGCTGTGAGATTTGAGGCAGAAAAGAGACAAATCAAGAATGATCCCCAGATAGCGAAACTGGAGACTGGTGTAATTTAAGCTCCAAAGAGAGTAAGAGACTAATGGGAGAGAAGGTTGGGGTAAAGCCACGGTAAACTAGCAGACAACAGTTTTGTCCCTATTGAGGACTATCCTATGTTCAGATAGCCAGTTAGCAACAGAGTTGAGACAGGCATGAAGTGGAGCGAAGGACGGAGAGAAGGGGTTGGTTGTATATATGAGGAGAATTATCATCTGCGTAGAAATAGGAGGAGATTTCGAATGACTGAATAAGAGCTGCGAGAGGACTCGAGAACAGATTGAAAAGGAGAGGGGACAGGATAGACCCTTGAGGTACAGTGGTGGAAATAAGTATTTGATCCCTTGCTGATTTTGTAAGTTTGCCCACTGACAAAGACATGAGCAGCCCATAATTGAAGGGTAGGTTATTGGTAACAGTGAGAGATAGCACATCACAAATTAAATCCGGAAAATCACATTGTGGAAAGTATATGAATTTATTTGCATTCTGCAGAGGGAAATAAGTATTTGATCCCCCACCAACCAGTAAGAGATCTGGCCCCTACAGACCAGGTAGATGCTCCAAATCAACTCGTTACCTGCATGACAGACAGCTGTCGGCAATGGTCACCTGTATGAAAGACACCTGTCCACAGACTCAGTGAATCAGTCAGACTCTAACCTCTACAAAATGGCCAAGTCAGGGACAAGATCATACACCTGCACAAGGCTGGAATGGGCTACAAAACCATCAGTAAGACGCTGGGCGAGAAGGAGACAACTGTTGGTGCCATAGTAAGAAAATGGAAGAAGTACAAAATGACTGTCAATCGACAAAGATCTGGGGCTCCACGCAAAATCTCACCTCGTGGGGTATCCTTGATCATGAGGAAGGTTAGAAATCAGCCTACAACTACAAGGGGGGAACTTGTCAATGATCTCAAGGCAGCTGGGACCACTGTCACCACGAAAACCATTGGTAACACATTACGACATAACGGATTGCAATCCTGCAGTGCCCGCAAGGTCCCCCTGCTCCGGAAGGCACATGTGACGGCCCGTCTGAAGTTTGCCAGTGAACACCTGGATGATGCCGAGAGTGATTGGGAGAAGGTGCTGTGGTCAGATGAGACAAAAATTGAGCTCTTTGGCATGAACTCAACTCGCCGTGTTTGGAGGAAGAGAAATGCTGCCTATGACCCAAAGAACACCGTCCCCACTGTCAAGCATGGAGGTGGAAATGTTATGTTTTGGGGGTGTTTCTCTGCTAAGGGCACAGGACTACTTCACCGCATCAATGGGAGAATGGATGGGGCCATGTACCGTACAATTCTGAGTGACAACCTCCTTCCCTCCGCCAGGGCCTTAAAAATGGGTCGTGGCTGGGTCTTCCAGCACGACAATGACCCAAAACATACAGCCAAGGCAACAAAGGAGTGGCTCAGGAAGAAGCACATTAGGGTCATGGAGTGGCCTAGCCAGTCACCAGACCTTAATCCCATTGAAAACTTATGGAGGGAGCTGAAGCTGCGAGTTGCCAAGCGACAGCCCAGAACTCTTAATGATTTAGAGATGATCTGCAAAGAGGAGTGGACCAAAATTCCTCCTGACATGTGTGCAAACCTCATCATCAACTACAGAAGACGTCTGACCGCTGTGTTTGCCAACAAGGGTTTTGCCACCAAGTATTAGGTCTTGTTTGCCAGAGGGATCAAATACTTATTTCCCTCTGCAGAATGCAAATAAATTCATATACTTTCCACAATGTGATTTTCCGGATTTAATTTGTGATGTGCTATCTCACTGTTACCAATAACCTACCCTTCAATTATGGGCTGCTCATGTCTTTGTCAGTGGGCAAACTTACAAAATCAGCAAGGGATCAAATACTTATTTCCACCACTGTATGCTGCAGTGCAATTTCTGCTTGTCTGGACCTAGAGTCAGAAGTGACAACTAGCAGCAGACCATTCTTTCTGGTTTTATCGACATTCAGTGCCGGCAGCAGCACGCGGCCTCATTGTTTTACAAAGCCTTGAGGTCCAGTGCTGTCACGTCACGCAGTTCCACGCAACATGTGTGGGAATTGGATTTAAATGATACATTGTCGGATGTCCAGTGGTCGCGTCTTCTCATGGGTGTCTATATTTTTTAAGAAAATCTTTATTGAAAATACACCCACGTTCCAATTAAATCTAATCAAATGTGCAACTTACTAATCACAAATCTCAGAACTGTATGAATTGATCCTATCACTTACTCCTATAAACCTCATGCACATCAAAAATTAAAGATGTGCTCTAATCATGCTATGCTAACCTCAATAATATAAATTCTTTCAAAAATCTATGCTATCATAAATATATTTAATGAAAAATAAGACAAAAAAGGTACTTAGATTAGATTTAATTGGAACATGGGTGCATTTTCAATAAAAATTTTCTTAAAAAATATAGACACCCATGAGAAGATCTATGATTGAGAAATCTGTCCACCCTTAGAGGCGTCACGTTTAAAAGTGAGCCTCGTTTTTGGGTGAATTTACAACTCTTAAGAACTTCTCTATCTAAATGAAGTATTATCTTTAGGTGTATCACCCAGAACTGCATTTGATTAATCCTCTTACTTATAGGTCTCCTTACTGGTACTCTCTGATATGAAATGTGTGTTATTGATGTAGTCCAGAGATCTTATTGGGAATAGTTTTAGATTTATTTGGAATGAATTACTCCAGTATTAAATAAAAATAAGTACTTGCATATAATATATAAACTGCTCT
The DNA here is from genome assembly GCF_901765095.1 of Microcaecilia unicolor. NCBI lineage: Eukaryota > Metazoa > Chordata > Amphibia > Gymnophiona > Siphonopidae > Microcaecilia > Microcaecilia unicolor. The sequence goes on along the minus strand of NC_044039.1, from coordinate 180,506,976 downwards.
GACTGTAACCACTGAAAGGTGGTATATCAAATCCCATCCCCTTTCCCTAACCGGACACTGCAGGGGCTGTAAGTGGTTAAATGCCACTGAATATCAACGCTTAGGCAAATACAAGCTTTCTTGCCCAGTTTAACTGCTTTGAAAATGACTGCAGCTAACTATTGTGATTATATCAATGGATACGCAAGCTCACAGCTAACAAAACAGCTTTCCATCTGCTCTTGGCTTGGTGCTACCTGTGCAGGTGAAAGACGCCAGGTCTGGAGATCCTCCTAGCTATAGCTTTTAAAGGTCACAGATATTTGGAAGGCAGACAGAAAAAGTGCAGCATACGTGGCAAGAAAAATAAAAGGCCAGGTACTACACAAAAAGGTTTAAAGTCTTTCTGTATCTAATGCAGCCGGCAAGTTCTTTTTCTGTTAATTTTATAATAAATCAATGGCGATACAATCTGTAAATGCAATTTGTTTTGGTCATGCCATGTGTGCTCGTTTAACAATGACAAGAATCCAACTGTTAATTCGTTCTGCTAAGTACGTCATCCGTGTTTTCATTCTTTCCCTACTTTTGCCCTGTACAGATGACTGGTGGTCATACTGTGTCATTGTCATAGCAGCTGGCTTTTTTTTTAAACAGATAGTTTATTTATTTTATAACTTTAAGTGTGACATAAAAAAAAAACAAAAACCAAAAAACTCCACAGCTGTTCAGCTGGGCTGAATCTAAAGCATAGGGCATGTGACAAATCTATACTCCCTGCCAAAATAATTATGGCTTTTTTTTTCTTTATTTATCATTTTAAAATTAATACAAAGAAACATTCTTTGAACAGATACATCCATTTTAGGTACATTAAAATTAAGGAAATATTTCTACAAAAAAAGAAAACTTTTCCAAATTGGATTTATAGTCCTCAAGAAGAATGGATTCAAGATGGTTATAGCCAAAGGAAGCTGGTATAATAAGAAATAATATATAACAAAAATCAAACAGTGGTTCCCTTTAATACATTTACGGGACTCTTATTGGATTTAGGTCTAGTCACTCTTCTTATCAAGGAATGATCTCAATTGTTCAGGTTCAAAAAATATATATTTCTTTTCCTTAAATATCAAAATACATTTACAAGGAAAACGTAATTGGAAAACAGCCCCTAAGCTAACAGATTCCTGTTTCATATCTAGGATAAAATAATTATGGCTTTAACTTACTGAATTAAACACTTTCAGTACTGGGATTTTGCTGCACTGGGGTTAATATTCAGCATGGTTTAAGCTGCCTGCCTACTTAAACCATGCTCAGCATCCCAGTCGCTCAAATTCAGTGCTGCTGAATATGGGCTCCAACCAACATAGCATCGCCTGGGTAGTAGAGAAAAGTCTGAGAACTCACTTCACAGAATACAAACGATGGATAGAAAGTAGCGAAGTGAACAGTGGCTGACGGGAGATCTTTACTGCAACCATAACGACCCAACACGGACCGTGTTTTGGCCCTGAAGCCTGTGTCAGGGGTCTGATAATAAAATGATACAATGTGCAATTGATATTGTACAGACAAACAATTTCAATCCGTCTTGAAAAAGACTGCAGTTGCTGTTAGCGGGAGAGTAGGTTATAAGTCCATAAGTATTGCCATACTGGGACAGACCAAAGGTCGATCAAGCCCAGCATCCTGTTTCCAACAGTGGCCAATCCAGGTCACAAATATCTGGCAAGATCCCCAAAAAGTACAAAACATTTTATGCTGCTTATCCCAGAAATAAGCAGTGGATTTCCCCCAAGTCCATTTTAATAATGGTCTATGGATTTTTCCTTTAGGAAGCAATCCAAACCTTTTTTAAACCCTGCTAAGCTAACCGCCTTTACCAAATTCTCTGGCAATGAATTCCAGCATTTTGCAGTGAGAACTGTGGCTTTCCCAATAGGACAAGATCTTGTTGTTTATACCCTTGAACTTGTCTTTTTAAAGACGGATTGCAATTGTTTGTCTATAAGATACCAATTGCACATTGTATCATTTTATTATCAGATGCTGGCCTTAGGGCCGAAACATGGTCCGTGTTGGGTCGTTATTATTGCAGTAAAGATCTTCTGCCAACCACTGTTCGCTTCACTACTTTCTAACTCCCTGGGTAGTTCCAGGGCGGTCTGAAATCTTTGCTGGGGAGGAGCTGGCAGTTATGCGGGCAACAGCCATATTCAATGCTGGTGGTCAGATAGCTGAGCGGGCGGACAGGACTGCACAAAAGACAGTCTTCCTACTTTTGATCACTTAGGGGCCCTTTTACTACGCTGTGGTAAAAGAGGCCCTGCGGTGTCCTTGGTGCATGGATTTGCCGAGGACCCTTTTACCACAGCGGGGTTTTTGTGAAAAAAGAAAATGGCTGCGTGGTAAGTATATACTTACTGCGTGGCCACTTCCTGGGGGCCTGCACTAACCCAGCACTACCCAAGAACCGCCGGGTAAGCCACCCCTCCCCAAGGAAAAAAACTAAAAAATAATTTCTGGCACACCACAAATGGCACGTGATGGGAACAGCACTTCCGCTCCTGCAATGAGCCGGAGGTAGTGGCGGACTGGCATGCAACAAAGCGGCATTACCTCCACTGCCGCTATGTAAAAGGGCCCCTTAGGTATGTGGATGCCAGCACTGAATGTTGGCCAGACCTTTATAACTTCCAGGTCGGTGACTTACACTCGATATTCAGTGTCGGTGTCTGGACATGGCACAGTATTGAATATCCAAGCCTTATTCTGCCTGTGGCTGTCAGCAGCTTAAAAACCACTGACCACTGTGGTCTGAATCTCAGCTCCATAAAGTACAAGGTATTTCATTTCCTTAAGACAGTCTCAACTTTTTGAAAGACAATCCTTAAAGAGCAGCAGCCAGCCATTTCTATAAACACTGGGGGCCTGATATTCAGACCGCAGGAAGTAGCCAGGGTGCCTCCTGCGGTCAGTGCTGAGCCTGAATATTCAATGCCAGGCCGTTTCTGGTGACCGGCATTGAATATCCAGGTGTATTTTGGCCGGTTTAAATTTAACCATTCAAGCTGATATTCAGCGCTGGTCGGTTAAATTTAAACTGGCCAAAGATTTACCTGCTATGTTGAAACTTATCCGGGGATGCGTACTCAGTTGTGGAATGCCCTCACTGGACTCTTGCGCCTATGTAACAATGTGACTCGATTTAAGAAGCTTCTGAAGACACAGTTATTTGTGGTAGCGTTTTACTAAGACTATGATAATGCAATGTCTGTTTGGCTTACTTCAGTCTGTATTGAGAGTCTAAATAAAGAAGTGTGATTGTCTGTACGTTAGGTGCTGTTTTACTGTTATTCTGTATGTGATTTTGGAAACCACCTTGGTAATTAGGAGGTCCATAAATGTTTAAAATAAATAAATAAAGCTAACTGGCAATATTTAGCAGGAGATAGCCTGCTATCACCTGCTGAATATAGGCAGATAGCCGTTAAGTACCATTTAACTGGCCAGGAGCTGTTCCTGGCCAGTTAAATGGTTTTAAATATTGGCCGGTGGGTGTCCAGTCATCTGAAGACTAGACAAGGTTAAACAGCAAATAAACTAAAAACATTCTGTGTATTTTACCTACAGTTTCTCAATGCAGACAGGTTTAATCTAGAACCATAGCCATTAAAGTTTCATTGTTTAAATATATTCCCCCAGATTTAATGCAAACATATTTTGCTCCTATTCAACTTTAGTTTCATACTTCAGAAACTTTTCCTCCTCTCCCTTTCACCTCCACCCCCTGTTTCTCTCTGTTCTACAAAAGGCAAGAAAAAGCATGAGTGGGGGGAAGGGTTGGAAGAAAGGTCTTGCCTCTGAGGCTGCACAGAAACCATCTGTCCTCTGCCCTTGTTAAACCAAGGCCATCATCAATGTTAATAAGCTACAAAGTTTTACAAATAGTTCTATGCTAAGGCGCTGAATATACAGTGTCAACAATTCCATTAGGTATAAGCTGTATTTACATTTCGGAATGTGGGCTATTAGCCAATCCTGACAAGTCACACCTATAACGTATATTAAGCATAAATATAACTAAGAGTACATCACTTCTTTCCAGTCACTCACAAGATGATTAATGGCAAATTCAACAACCTTAAGAATGTAAGGAGCTACACTGCCTTCAGCATTTTAAGGTAAAGCTGTCAATACAGGCTTATCTTTGTCTTACCACATTTTCATCTATGATTTGGGGGTGGAGGAAGGGAGTTACCAGTTGCATTTCTTTTCTTTTCAAAGTCTAGTTACCTCATATTGATCTGTGGAACAACTCCAAAGTTCTGGTTCTGTTTCTTGTTTTCAGAAACTGAAGTACAGTAGCTGCACTCAGAAACTAAACTTTGTCCCACTGCTCTCTGAGAAGGTCAATAGGAAAGTACACACTGCTACAGCAGGTCCTTAACCAGCCCTGCACCTCATGAAGTAACACAGAAACGTGTAATCAACTTACTCTTAGGCAAAGCTCTTCCCACTGTCTGTGCAAATATTCTACTTGTTCCTTCAGCACTATTACATCCTCGGCAATAATGTAATGAGATAAGTCAGTCTTCATCTTACTCAGTTCTTCCAAGAGGCGATTCCAGTCTGCCAGGGATTCCTCCAGTTCCTGCATTTAAACAGAAGGGGAAAAAAAGTTTCCAGCTGTCAGCTGGCTTTTCTGAAACCTACTGGTTAATCCTCTGAATAGAGGACTGGGCAGGGAAATGGAGGGGGAGGAGGAGGAAGAGGAGGAGAAAGAAGGAGAGGGGAAGGGATGTGTAGTCATAAATGCAACCTCAAGAATAATAGTGTGCCACAATGTGGCCCTATCCTGCCTCCCGACTTCTTGGTCATTAGCAAAGCTTTCATCCTTGGATTGCCTACTTTTAAAGCAGCAAACCTACAGTAGTTATACCACTCTCAATATCTTTTCAATTTGCTTTTAGAACCAGGTGTTTTTTAAAGCCTGATCTCACCAAGTATAACTAGCAACTTACCTTATCACACAGTATTAATATTGCTCACGGATGGCCCAACCAAACACTATGCAGACTATTTGCCTAGGGTGACAATTCAAGGGGAAGGGAGATCACTGGCACTGCGGTCTGGTTTCACTAAGCAAGATTCAGTATGGCAGGTCTGGGGCCTTGAGAGGTATGTCATGGAGAGAGATGGAAAGCAATCTGGCAGGGGAGGAGGTGATACAGAGTAATATAAGAGGGAGAGAGAGAGACACCTAAGGAAGAGGAGAAGAAAAAACAGAGAGAAGAAACAGGAGAGACTAAGTACAGGAACTCGGTTGTGGGAAATAGAAGCCCAGAAGGAAAGGAATGGAGGAGTAGCCTTATTGTTAAAGCATCGACCTGAGAACCAGAAAAACCAGATTTAAATCCCATTGTAGCTCCAAGAGATTTGCCTGAGGTTTAAACTTAGAATGTAAGCCCTGTTGTACCTGAAAATACCTACTATACCTGAATGTAACTCACCTTGAGCTATGACTGAAAAAGCTGTAAGCTAAATCCAAAATCCTTTCCCTCTCCCTTCCTCTAAGTGAAAGAAAGTGAGAGGAGAAAGAGCAGAAGAAAAGATGAGACAGGGCCAAAGTACAGGGGATGATCATGATCAAGAACATCCAGATCTGCCCATGTACATCATGTATAAAACAAAAGAAAAAATTTGGTCTTACCTGATAATTTTCTTTTTTGAGTCCCCTAGACCAGTCCAGAATTTGTGGGGATGATGCTTACCTTCCAGTAGATGGAGACAGAGAGTATAGAGATGAGAGCTCTGCCCTACATTAGCCTCCTGGCAGGCTGAGTTCCCCAGCATTCTGTATGAAACCAGATCACACCACCTTCTTTCAAGTGTATGGAGAGGAATTCCAGAAAACCCGCAACTGAGAACCTCCATTCCTGGGTCCCCAGGAACCCAATCCCTCCTCCAAACTTGATGCACAGAACTGACCAAAGAAGCAGGAATAGGCAAACTTCAAAAGACAGTGTAGGCATCTGGACTGGTCTGGTGGATTTGAGGAAAGAAAATTTATCAGATATGATTAAATTTCTCCTTTCTTTTCATCCCACCAAACCAGTCCAGAATGTGTGGGATGTATCAAAGCATTTCTCAAGCTGGACAGGAAAACAACACTCCAGTCAAAAGGACCCATGCCCCAAAGGCTGCATCCTCTCTGGCCCTGAACATCCAGCCTGTAATGCTTAGCAAAGGAATGCAAGGTCTACCATTTGGCAACCCTGCAAATCTAGACTGGTGAAATTGACTGAGCCTAAGTCCAAAATGCCTCTGGTTGATTGAGCTTACAAACCCTTTGGCGGCTCATGCCCCTTAGGTATATAGGCAGATACTATACAATTGCTTCCTTAATCCAACAGACTATGAACATCTTTGTGGTGGCCTTGCTCATCCTAGGACCACCAGAAACATACAGAGATGATCAGATCTATGAAACTCATTGGTCACCTGCAAATATTGCAGCAGTACCCTATAGGCATCCAAATGCTTCAAACATCTGAACTCTCCATCCCAATCCTCCTGGCAAAAGGATGGCAGTGAGACTGATTAAGACAAAATGCCATGACCACCTCTGGGAGAAAAGAAGGGAACAGTCCAGATAGAGACTCCTGCTTCTATGAACTGCATGAAGGGGTCTCTCCACAACAAGGCCTATAATGCTAAAATCCTTCTGGTCTAGCAAACAGCCATCAGAAAAACAATCTTCACGGTGAGATCTTTCACTGAAATTGAGTGCAAAGGTTCAAAGGATAACACAGCAAGAGCCTGAGGAAGAGATAGATTCCACTCTGGCACAACAGATGACACTGGAGGCTTTGGGTGCACCACATCCTTGAGAAACTGTAACATATCTGGATAGATTCTGAGGGAATAGCCTTGGAATCAACCCTAAAACAGGCTAATACTGATACCTGCACCTTCAGCAAGGCCAAGGCCAAGCACTTACTTAGGCCCTCCTACAAAAAGATCAGAATTCAGCACACAGAGGCCTGGAACAGGTTGATCCCTTGAGCTGCACACCAAAAACACGCCACGTTATATCACAGGCCAAGTAGGCGGACTGCTTCCTCATCTACAGGAGAGTAGTAATCATGGGTTCTGCATAACTGTAATCCAAAGGTAACTGAACGAAAAACAACAACCCATGAGATAAACAGAGCAAACCAAGAAGCAGGAGAAGGAAACAGGCTGAACAGGCAATGGGATAAACACACTAGTTTATTACAACAATGCATGAAATTCGACACAACACCATGTTTCGGCATGGAAGTGCCTGCCTAAGGAGTCTTAAATTGAAGTTCCTAGTGGAACAAATGTCCTTTACAGCTGAGCAGACAAATGTAAAGTGGTCTTTAAAAAGACCGTGTTATAATAAAAGATGCACTCCTCAAAAGGGATAGACAGTCTAAGTTGAGTAATACCAGGTGAGCGTGTTCAGTGCAGGGCATGGCTCTCCTCTTCATGATCGCCTGGTATTACTCAACTTAGAACATGTATCCCTTTTGAGGAGTGCATCTTTTACTATAACACGGTCTTTTTAAAGACCACTTTACATTTGTCTGCTCAGCTGTAAAGGATGTTTGTTCCACTAGGAACTTCAATATAAGACTCCTGAGGCAGGCACTTCCGTATCGAGACACGGTGCCATATTGAGTCTCACGCATTGTTGTACCCTTCAGTGTACTCTTCTGAGAATGCCAGAAGATACTTTTCCACCAATTGGAACAATATCACTACTTTCTCAGCCAGAGGATGTCCTTTCATCCCCCCTTGATGACCTACATGATATTGTCTGAAAAGGACCTGATCAGTTTGCCCTGCACCAGAATCTTGAAGGTGAAGAAGGCCCTTCTGATGGCTGTTGCTCACCTGGCCCTGACAGGGAAACCCCCATCCAAGGAAGACCAGTCAGTTGGGATACTCCAAAGGCATGATCTTTAGCAAGTTCCTCATCCAAGAGAGGCAAAAACCATAATCCTGGAGCTGTAGAGGCACCTGCAGGGGGCACATGTGGTTTGCTGCACATGAGATGAGGTCCAAGGTTGCCACCATTGATCCCAGCACCTGCATATGATCCCAGGCTCTAGGAGTTTTCTTGACTTCCACACTTGCTCTTGAAGGTTCTTGATCCTGGCGCCAAAAAGAAACACGTTCCCTTGGCAGGCACTGAATAGGGCCCCCAAATATTCCAAACTTTAAGTCGGGCACAAAAGACTCTTCTCACTCCATTCTGTCCATCTTTTCTCTATTCACTCTCAAGTATTTAGCATGATGAGCCCCATTCTTTGGAGCATACTTCCTCATGTCCTCGAACTGGAACCTTCCCTGCCCACCTTTAAGGCCCAACTCATGGTCCATCTAGTTAACATTGCCTTCGATTCCTGCCATACTTTGCTGACCATTGGTTTGGACAGGGCCATGTAGTGGCATCTCTCCTTGTCTACTCCCCTTGTCTCCAATACCTGTACCCTTATCTGTACCCTTATCTTTGGTTTACTCTTGCTTTCGCTTTCCTATTTCTATTGCATTCCATTCCTTCTCTGTTAATAATTGTTTTTGGTATTGTAAACCATCTTGATAGAATGTCCCCCAGGCGATATATCAAGTATTAATAAACTTGGAAACTTGGATGACCCATCTAAGAAAGTGCAATTTCTGTACCACCCACTCGGTAGATTGCTGAGTCTCTTCCTCTGACCTGGTGTAGGCACTACTAGAGACAGGTAATCACTCATATATCAATTATACTGGACACGTTTGGCTAGGGATATGACAATGCCTAAAGTTTTGTCTTCTGGTTCTAGCTAGGTTGTCCATAATGAAGGAATAATGTGAAGGTGGAAATATTTATTATATAGTAGCAATTATGGCAAGCAAATACAAAAATATATTATGCAACAAATACTAAAGATTACACCATATATATATATATATATATATATATATATATATATATATATATATATTACACCACTATAATATCCTATATAATAATTTGCACCTCCAACGTTCCATCGCTGTCTGGCTGCCTGGGTTTGAAACATCTCATGACGTCAGCCAGCCTCCAGCGTTCCATTTCCCCTCACTGTCCCACCCTCGCGTCAAAACGTGATGACATCAGAGGGCGGAACAGTGAGAGGGAAGGGAATGCTGGAGGCGACCTGACGTCAAGATGTTACCAATGGAAGGGAAGCCAGCCAGGCCAGCCAGAAAATGATGACATACAAAGGAGAGAGAATCGCGGCACATCGAGGGGAGGGCAGATCAGAGCAGAACTGATGGACATGGATGGGATGGGAGGAGAGGACAGGAGAGAAGAGAATCGCGGGACACGGATTGGAGGGCAGGGAAGAGGAGAATCGCTGGACATGGAGGGAAGGGGATGGGAGGGAAGAATCGCTGGACATGGAGGGGAGGGCAGGGGAGAGACAAAAAATCGCTTACAAGAGAGCCTTTCTAGGGCCTGTTTCATTGTTGAGGAAACGGGCTGGGTTCCACTAGTATCCTGATAAGAAATGACCAACTTAGAAGCAAAGTTAGGCTAATGACCACAGGTTCTGAGACAACCAGTCCTTCACAAGTAAAGACCAGACCCTAACCCTGAGCAACAGAGGAGTAACCGTTTGTCTCTCACCCTCAGTAGTCCTCAGAGTCCTGTGTAGATGGTGATGATGTGGATCCTCTTCAGTGCTCAGCTATTCCAATGAGCCCCTATTATCAGGATTCAGTCCATGTCCCTGCCCTGAAAAGTAGCTGGATGTTCAGTCTTAGGAAAGCCATAAATCAGCTACCAAATCATTCCTGGTGCTCCCTCAGTACAGTCAATCCTTAAAGCCAGGTCAGCTCCTGACTTTGGCCCCGGCTACACTTGGCACATAGAAACACAGTTCACAGGTGTTCTAGCAATCCAGTCTCTCTCAGAGAGATGTGCATACCATCAGGTCTTCTTCTCTTTTTTTCTTCCTTTTCCTTTTTCGAAGTCTAGCATTGGCACAGCCCTCCGGGTCCACAGGTGACAAACAAGAACCAATCATCAACCGCGTACCCCTGCCCCGCAGGTTACATATGGACATAACAATGAAGGGCTTTGTGGGCTTCCAGCAAGAACATCTTATCAGTGGTAGTCTTGCAGTGTCAAACTCCACTCCAATGTTCACAGATGTTACTGGAGACACTGTCTCTGAAGCTTGCTCCTCCGCACCTTCCCAGGAGATAAAATGGAAGGCAAGACCGAGTAAACACCATGTCCTTGAATGAAGTCAATAGCACAGCTGTGCCAGGAAAGAAATGCAGAGTCCATGTTGTTTTACCTGCAGACAAGATGGTCCAGACTGTAACCAGGCCTCAAGCTGCAGTATCCATATTGGTTCAGAAAAGATGGTTCATGTTATGTTCAGGCCTCAGGCTTACCAAGGGTGAGATCCAGGGAAAGACCCCTACACTGGCCCTGACGAAGTAATCATCCAAGTAAGGGTACACCGTCACAGCTTCCTTTTTCAGAGCTGTTGCTATAACCACTATGATCTTGGTGAAGGTCCAGAGAGCCATAGCTATCCCAAAGAGAAGGGCTTGGAACTGGAAATGCTGCTCCAGGACAGAGAACCTGAAGAACATCTGGTGTAATTCCAATAGGCCTCCTTGAGATTCAGAGTCATCAAGAACTCACCCACATGCACAGGTACAATAATGAATCTTAGCATTTCCGTTTTGAAATGGGGAAACTACAAGGCTTGAGTCACAGCCTTCAGATCCATAATGGACTATAAGGTGCCTTCTTTCTTTGGCACTCCTCTGATCCTGAGGTGGCATGGGAACCACTACATCAAGGACCACATCTGCCTTTCTCCAGTCCTCTGGGACCACTAAAGACTCCAAAACGGAACAATACCTTTGGATGTATCCCATCTGGCCCCATTGCTTTGTCTACCTTTAGCTTAGCTAGCTACTCATGAACACAATCTTCTGAAAATTGGTCAATGTCTACTACACATTCATTCCTACTGGCATTTGTCATCTGCAGTCCTACTCTCAGCCCTTCATCTGTGAATAAAAAACTTGTTAAGCACTTCCACCTCCACCATTTGGATTAGGATGATTTTGTTGGACAACAGATCTTTGAAAACTTCTAAAGTGTTCCAGATCGCCCTTAGATCTAGAAAGTTTATCTGATAACATTTGTTTCCTGAGCAGACTATAGGCCTTGAGTGTGGAGCACCTCTATATGGGTTCCCCAACCCAATCTGCACACATCTGTGGTTAGCCCAATTTGAGTTGTACGAAATACAAGTAGTAAACCCCATACATTTTTTTTTTAATTTTGTTACATTTTGTACCCTGCGCTTTCCCACTCATGGCAGGCTCAATGCAGCAGGCAATGGAGGGTTAAGTGACTTGCCCAGAGTCACAAGGAGCTGCCTGTGCTGGGAATTGAACCAGGTTCCTCAGTTCCCCAGGACCAAAGTCCACCACCCTAACCACTAGGCCACTCCTCCACTCCTTGCACTCATTTGCAACATACAAGTCTAGAAAGCTCTTAACATTTATTTTTATACTTTTGTCCAACCATGATCTAGCAGATAACATCATCCTATGTGAGGGCATAGATATCCCTGCTTGACTTTACAGAATGTAATTTTCTCAGTACACCAAAGATCTGTAATGATTCAGTAAGTAGTCAGGATGATTGCAAAACAAATCTTTCCTTAGATCAAGTGGTTCCTAAACCTGTCCTAGGAGACTCTCACCCGGTTGGGTTTTCAGGATATCCATAATGAATATGCATGAGAGAAATCTGCATGCAAATTTATTTCATTCATATTCATTGTGAATATGAAAACATGACTGGCTAGGGGTGCCCCAGGACAGATTTGTGAACTTTAGCTTTAGGGATTAATATTCTATCCAAGGAAGTATATAGCATTTCAGTTAGGTACCTTATCTTGCTCTTTTGATCTCTGCAAGTCTTCATACATTTCTGGAAGTGGAACATTTATTTTGAGCTTCAGATCTTGGATCCTGTCATCCAATTCCTTAATTTGCTTTTCACAATTTTCCCAGGTCTGTTTTACAATAAAACAAGATAAAGAAAACTAAGCCATAAAGAATCAAAGCAAGTTATTAATACTAGTAAATGTGAAAACACAGAATGAAATCACAGTAAAAAAAGACCATTTCATCTGATCATTACTACTACTACTAATCATTTCTATAGTGCTACTAGATGCACACAGCGCTGTACACATTATATGCAGGTATGTTCTCTGTCCCTAGAGGGTTCACAATCTAAGTTTTTGTATCTGGGGCAATGGAGGGTTAAGTGACTTGCCCAAGGTCACAAGGAGCTGCAGTAGGAATCAAACCCATGTTTCCAGGATCAAAGCCTGCTGCACTAACCATCAGGCCACTTCCTGTTGCAAAACCATGTCCTAACTGACCTCTGGCTTAATCAATTTCATTTTAAACCTCTATGTAGCTCATGTTTTCTTAACCTTCTGTGAAGAAATAGTGTTTTTTAAGCGTGTAAAATGTATTGGATATTTTCCTGTTTAATTATGTCTGAAGTGTATTTCTCCTGTTTGGCCAGCAGATGGTGCATGTTTATGCTTAAAGCTGTTACAGAGGACTGACTTTCTTTTAGTTGGCACACAGATAATAAGACGTGCCTTGCAGTGATGTAACCAGTTTTTATTTGAAACTTGACTGTTCTGGGCTATGATTGGCCTGGAGATTTGAAAAATTACCCAGTAGTACTGGCTGTTGCTTCAGTCTTATCCGCGAGGAATGAGAGACAGATCTCTTTGCTGAGGCTCGGTAAATTATATGTCCTGACCTTCCCAGGTACTGTTTAGACAGTATACAGATGTTTAGTTAGTTTTCTAATAGATCAATTTTTCAGTTACTTGTTACTGTTTGCTATTTGCATATTTTTTGTGTCCACTGTTCCAAGTTCTGAGAATAAGCACAACTGTTTGTTCGTTCTGCCTGTCTGGTCCGATAAAGAATCCTGGTGGTTTGAGTGTTGGGTCTGTGAGTGCTTTCTGGGAACTGTGAGACCATTGGGAGTGTGGCTTCAGTAACCTAGAAATCACAGGGGGATAATTGGAGAGCGGGAGACTTGCCCAGAGGCAGTTGTGACCCAGTCATTGGGAGGAGGGTGCTAGTGTAGCACAAGCAGCAGTTGTAGGCGGACCTGAGCTGTGCTGGGGTTAGACCCTCTAAGTGGCTGTGGGGTAACCCCAGGCGGGTGGCTAGGCAGAGGCTTTGAGCTAACAATGGCTGAGGATGGACAAAAGGGCAGATGCTAAGTGAAGGGGGTGGTAGAAGGGGTTGACAAGGGGACAGGTAAGAGAAAGGGGCTAGGGCTTGGAGATGGATCTGATGGGCTGGGAGGAGAGCTGGGGGCTGATGCAAGACACGTGGCAGTGAAACGTTTTCAGTTCACGGCACCCATAGTGTCTGAACAATTTTTCGTAGCACCCTCCCTCCGCCACACAGGTGTCTATCCCTCCCCCCCCCCCCCCCGCCGCCACACATCATGTCAAATATTTCTCCTTCTCTCCCCCATGTATCATCTCTCCCTTCACTCCTATGTCCAACATTTCTCCCTCTCAATGCAGCATCTTCCCCTCCACTCGACTGTTTATTGCATGTCTCCCACTTACCACCAGACCTTAACTGGGGAGAGAAGGATGAAGATCCCGGAGCTGAGCACAGGAGGGAGGCAACATGATGCCCCGTAGCCCCAGTCTCCCTCCCTGATAGGCAGATGATCAAAAGTAAACGCCGGGGCTAGAGGCTGTTAGCGCCATACTAGCGCCGGCGTTTGCTACCGCCCCATGATTAGAGCCCTCAAGCGCATGAAACAACGCGCTCGAGGGCTCTTTGCGCAAGTAGCATGCAAATGTATGCTAAACAGGGCTTAGCGGATTCATCGCCAATGATCAGCAGCCAGCGCACCAAAATTTGGGTTGCTGGCCGCGGCAAACCCTACGCCAGCTCCAGGCTGGCATTAGGGTTTGCAGATCATTGGGGAGGAATGGTGAGCTCTGTCCAGCATGCAGTTGCATGCTGGCAGGCCCCCGTTCCCCCCCCCAAAGCAAACCTGCCAACAGGGGGCTGGAGGTCCGGCGGACCTCCGGTCCCCCCGACGACCCCCCCCCAGGTTCAGGGAGGGCTAGAGATCTGGTGGGTCTCCAGCCCCCCCAAACCCCCAGACAATGGTCCCTGGTGGTCCAGTGGCTGCCGGCCAAACCCCCCCTACCAGCGAGCAACGGGGGGGGGGGGTTGGAGGTCCGGCAGACCTCCAGCCCACCCCAACTTCCCCCCCCCCAGCATTCTCTGTCGAATCCCTGGTGGTCCAGCGTAAAAAAGAACCCCCTCCCAGCCCCCCTACCGTTTAGTTGGAGGAGGGAGGTAGAGAAGGGGTGGAAGGAGGAAAGGAGAAAGTGAAAAAGGAGAAGTATGTCAGGAAGGAGGGATGGAGATGGTATGAAAGATCTGGAGAAGCTGGAAAAGGGCTGAGAGGCAGTGAAAAGGAACAGATCTGTAAAGGGGTGAGAGCAGGGAAGCACAAGAAGAAAGGAGGTGGATGCCAGGAAGAGCTGAATGACAGGTAAGAAGCTGGTGTTTGTGAGGGAATGGACTTGGTGGTGGAGGAAGAGAGGAAGGAAAGACAGAAGAAAGAAGAAATGCTAATGAGACCCTGGAAAAAGAACTTGGAGGGAAAATCAATGTAAGGAAAGTGAAAATAAGTGGAAACAAAATGCCCAGACAACAAAGGTAGAACATGTTTTATTTTCAGTTAAGTGATCAGAATGTGTCATCTTTTGAAATGTTCAACTCTGATCATTTTGTATTCTGTTTCTCCAGTGTTGTACTGCATGCAGACCTCTCTGGGTGCATATTTCTAGTCTATGGTTGCTTATTCTGTATGTAAGACTCTATTTTTATCCTGCTAGTGTTTAACGTTTCATTCCAAGTAACAGTCTGACTTATTCTATTTTTCCAACAGGAAGAATGTTGGTATTTTAGGGTACTGCCTTTTACTGGTAGAGTTTTTGCTCTTTGAGTTCTGGATGTTTGTTTTAGTATGATAGGTTGGTTGTCTATGTAGGTCTGGAATGTGCTCTTTTGCAGGGATTGGTTACTTCCAAAGTATTTGCTAGTGAACAGTTTAAGTTGCTGTTACTGAGGTGACTACAGAATTTGTATATTATGTACATTGTACTTCTCCCATGAAGATATAACTGTGTATTTCTCCTTTTTCAGATGATTTATAGTTCAATAAAAATAAAGTTAAAAAAATTGGGTGGTAGAGCTGAATTTCACTTTGATACAAATTGATTTTAGTTATGCAAAGGTTTGTGAAATAATAGTCATAAGTGGGGCAGTGGTAAAAGTGCATATAGCAAGGTTCTTGCTTCTTTAAAAATTGTCTGCCCTAGCCACCTCATTGGAGGGGGCTGTCTGTCTGTCCGTGCCTGCCCTGCTCTACTCTGGTCCTCAGCTTCAGCCTCCTCCCCCCTAACAAGTGAGTCACTGACTGTCTATGATCATTGTGTATGAAGAACACCACTTTTAGTGCTTTTCTTATCTATACTGAGAATTAAACTGAAAAGATACCTTTGTGAGGCTGCCATAGATCTAGAGGTATAAAACTCCAAAGACAAGCAAGCTTCTAACAAGGCCTTGCTGGCCTGCTTCTTGCTGGCCTCCCACTTAGTCAACTCTCCCCTCTCCAGTCGGTTCAAAACTCTGCTGCCCGTCTCATCTTCCGCCAGGGTCGCTTTACTCATACTACCCCTCTCCTCAAGACCCTTCACTGGCTCCCTATCCGTTTTCGCATCCTGTTCAAACTTCTTCTACTAACCTATAAATGTATTCACTCTGCTGCTCCCCAGTATCTCTCCACACTCGTCCTTCCCTACACCCCTTCCCGTGCACTCCGCTCCATGGATAACTCCTTCTTATCTGTTCCCTTCTCCACTACTGCCAACTCCAGACTTCGCGCCTTCTGTCTCGCTGCACCCTACGCCTGGAATAAACTTCCTGAGCCCCTATGTCTTGCCCCATCCTTGGCAACCTTTAAATCTAGACTGAAAGCCCACCTCTTTAACATTGCTTTTGACTCGTAACCACTTGTAACCACTCGCCTCCACCTACCCTCCTCTCTTCCTTCCCGTCCACATTAATTGATTTGATTTGCTTACTTTATTTATTTTTTGTCTATTAGATTGTAAGCTCTTTGAGCAGGGACTGTCTTTCTTCTATGTTTGTGCAGCACTACGTATGCCTTGTAGCGCTATAGAAATGCTAAATAGTAGTAGTAGTAGTAGCCTATGCAAGCTTTTTCATTTTTACATTAAAGTAGCAAATGCATGTAAGAAAACGTTCCTGCAAGGCCTAATTGAAATTCCATCCTTTAGACAAGTGAGATTGGAAGAATATAGAGAATCGATTTTCAGGGTGGCATTTCCAAAGATGTGGAATTCTCTTCCACAGTATTTGCAGCAGGCCGAAGCAGTGAAACAGATAAAAAGCCTTTCTTTTTCATCAGGATTTTGATTAATTTCTCTAGTATGTAATTTTTTGTTATTTGAAAAGAATTGTGTTTCGCCTATTAATTTTATTGTGAATGTTATGTTGTAAGCTGCTCACAATTGTAGATGAAGCAGGACATAAAAATTTTGAAATAAATAAATAACAGCATAGTAGAACTACACCTGTTGAGTGCAAGAAAATCTGCTAAAACTCCTCAAAACTAATTTGGCATACATCATCATATTTTTGGTTGGAAGGGCCAAATAAAGTAATCTCCGGCCCTTCCCCTAAGCTCTGTAATTTCTGATGGCTTCTGACACCTGTAGGAGTCCCATCGTGAATAGGCAGCCAGCATTTTGATGAAAGCTAAACCCCTGAGGACGCAGCGAAACGCATTGAATGCGTAGGGTTTGACTCGTTTATATCATGGGAGAGCAACAGAATGTTCACAAGCAGTGGAGAGAAAGGAGATAATCACAGGTTTGAATGAGGAATCAATTTCTCGTAGAACACTATTGAAGAGTACAGAGGAAGTCACATGAAAAAGTGATACGCAGTCAAAAATTGTAATTTCTATACTACAATGATGTGAGAAGAAAAGAGACTTTAAGAGCAGCATTCAGTTTACTGGAGAAAGTATATTGGCATTTCAACAAGAGAAACTTTATGTTCAAGTATATGGTTATTTCAATACGAGACATTTTAAACTGAAGACTGCTCTTTAACAACAGCTAGCAGCCACAGAGGAAAAATAGTAAAGAACAAGTATCTTTAAGAACTGCGTTGTGACACAACAAACAGCATTATGTGTATAGGATATTTCTGTATCTCTTCGAGTAGTTTGTGTGAGGTGAACAGTATGAATGGGTAAGAGTGTGTAAGAAGGTACGTTAGAAATTGTGGATATGAAAGGTAGGGAAAGTAGGAAAACCGGGTAAATGCATTGCAGCATTACTGTGAAAAAAAACTTTAACGTTTTAAAAAACATTTTGATACTAATAAAAGAATTAAGGTTTATACCTTGTAGTTACTTTATAAGAAGAGATAATGAATATGCATGGGATATCATAAATGAACAAAAATTAGGGATATCTTGAAAACCCAACTGGCTGGTGGTCACCCAGGACAGATTTGAGAATCACTGTGCTAGAACAGTGGTGTCCTTACTTTGACTTTGGACACAAGGAACTTCTTGTTCTATGGTGGATGCTAAGGTCCCTAACTGGTAGGGATTTAGACTTTCCCTATTACCTTGGCAGACAATGGACAACAGGAGAAGAGTTCAGTCTGTCTTCCCGTCCTGTGCCCATGGGGAAAAAAAATCTATTGCATAAAGCCCAGTGTGTCTATTATTTGTGCAGAGCCAAATAGCTGTGGTGGACATTATTTTAAGTAGCAACAAAGAATTTCAGTACTTAACACATGCTTAACACACTTAACACAGGATTTCCAGATGGCAATGAACCTAAATACTTTCCAGTTCATGCAAATTTTATTTGCACTCCTTATAACTGGAACCTATACCACCACTAACATAACATGTTCTTAAGAAAAATAAACCAGAATTGTAGAGACTATAAAAGCAGAATGAATGTACCTGCGAAATGCTGCTCAATTGTTTCAGCATTCTCTCCACTTGAGACTCTACATCCTTCCAATCATCTTGCAGCTGGCTGAGCTCCTTTTGTAAAGTAGCTTCTGTCTCTGGTTCAGCTATGGCAAGTACTTGTTTGCTAGTCTCTTCAACTAACCAATTGTCAGTTTTCCATGTCTGCAAATGTATTTCTTTGTTCTGAAAGAAAGAACATTCATGATCATTTACAGAATGTGGAGCAGGGAGGTGGAAGCTGAACCCCACCACAGGGTCTGTGGGACAAACAGTGAAACTACTTTTTAAAGACCTGTCTGCAATATCCAAATAGAGGTTTTGGACATTTCATTGACCCCTGACGCAGGCGGATTATCACCAAAAACACGGCCCGTGTCAGGTCTTTCATGAATACATTTCTTGTCCCAGTATGAAGGCCCTTGTGTGCTTCTCATGCTTCAGAATGTGGAGTAAACATATGACAAAATAATGCAGCCAACAAAGATTTTTTTCTGCATCCATAAGAAGTTGATTTTCAAAAGCGGCAAGTGGGGAACTTCTATAAACTGGTGCCTGGAAGTACATGCGTTTACAAGCATCAAAGTTGTCACTGACAGGTGCTATTTTATAAGGTAGCACCTAAGTGCCATAAGCGTTTAATGCACATTGGCACCTAACTGTAAGGGGGCATACATGTGGGTGCAGCATGGGTGGATCATGGGCGTGTCTCCAAGCTACTTGCATAGTTTAAAGAATGCCATAGGCTCATATAAATTAGGTGTGTCTCTTGGTGCACCTAGGCATGCCAACTTATGCCTGCCATTGACGTGGTATAAAAAGGTGCTCTTGAACATGGGCATGCCAATGCCAACGTATGCTAGTATTCTATAACAGTATGCCATTATAGAATTTCTGATACGCACATGGTATTGAGGCACCTAAACTAGGAAGCCATTCGTAGAATTGCCCCATATGTGCCTAATATAGACATCAAGGCAAATGACAGAAACTAACTACACCTGTTTAGATACCGTTAACTTTCCATGGACTAATGCAAATAACAGAGTTTATCAGGAGTTGCCCAACTACATTTTAATATGAATGAGTTGCTTTGCATGTGACACAGACTACCATGTTTGCAATATTGGCAATACTCACATGAGCATATATGATATATTTTGGATAACTAGTTTTAATATAGATTAAGTGCTGAATTTGAAAACAAGCGCCATAGAAACGTGCATGAAACTTCAAACCACATATCTCAATATGCCCAAATGGATGTCCATGTGCTTGAAATGTCCAAATCCCAATTTTGCATAGACAGAAAAGGGATGTCCATCACTGCAATACATCCAAATAGCTAGGGAGCGTGTTGTGGGTGTATTTTGGGTGGGAATAGGGGCGACCCAAAATCAGGACATCCAACAGCAATTACCGAACAGGAAGAAACATGCAAGTCTGAAAAGGAGTCCTTAGTTATCCCTGTTTCAATCCTTAATCCCTCAGTGGTTGCTGTCCTCCTTCCTTTCCCCTGAAAGTGAAACTGGAAAGGAATACTAGGCTCTGTGACAGCTTCAGATAATATGGGCATTCTGAACAAAGTTGCATGCACCACTGAGGAATAGCCTCGTGGTTAGTGCAGCTGACTGTAAACCAAGGGACCCAGGTTCAAATCCTACTTAAACCTACAAGGATTTTCCCCTGCTTCGTTTCATTTATTTATTTTTTTTACAGAGTGAAGACTCAAGCTCTCCTGATATTTTTGGGTCCATTGATACATCCATATGGTGTAAGTACATAGTGTGATGAAGGTCAGATAGAGTGAATGGATGCTAGTTTTTTCTCATGTTTTTGTCCCCTGCATTTATTACAAACAATTTATGTCAACCTGGTGCCTAGTTTATGGGGAAGTTATCAACGTGGGCTACTGTTAACCTCAGTTATTAGTAACCAGGTCTCATTGCATACTGTCCAGCTTATTTTCGAAGGAGATCGCCGGCCATCTTCTGACACAAATCGGGAGATGGCTGGCGATCTCCTGAAACTGGCCAAATCGGTATAATTGAAAGACTATTTTGGCCAGCGCCAACTGCTTTCCGTCGCAGAGCCGGCCAAACTTCAAGGGGGCATGTCGGTAGGGTAGCGGGGGCGGGATGGGGGCGTGCTTTGAGATGGCTGGCTTCGCCCAATAATGAAAAAAAGAAAGACGGCCTTGACGAGCATTTCGCCGGCTTTACTTGGTCCCTTTTTTTTCAGGACCAAGATTCAAAAAGGTGCCCCAATTGACCAAATGACCACTGGAGGGAATCAGGGATCACCTCCCCTTACTTCCCCAGTGGTCACCAACCCCCTCCCACCCCCAAAAAATACTTTTTTGCCAGCCTCTATGCCAGCCTGAAATGTCATACCCAGCTCCCTGACAGAAGTATGCAGCTCCCTGGAGCAGTTTTTAGTGGGTGCAGTGCACTTCAGGCGGGTGGACCCAGGCCCATTCCCCCCCCCCCCCCCCCCCCCCACCTGTTACACTTGTGGTGGTAAATGGAAGCCCTCCAAACCTCCCCCCCAAAAAACCCACTGTACCCACATGTAGGTGCCCCCCCTTCACCCAGAGGCGTAGCCAGGTTCTGATCTCAGGGGGAGCAGACTTTTATAAAATAGGCGCCGGTTGGTGTCAGCTAGACAGCAGTGTCTGTGTTGTTGCTCAGGTGCTATGGCAGGCAATAATTAATACAGGCTGTCTCTGTTGCGTCCTGCCTACAAGGAAACAGTAAGTTAAATCAGGAGGCAGGACGCAGAAGGGGTCCCTGGACTGGCCAGAGCAGGCAACCTGTCTTCTTAACCACAAAGTAAAAATATTCAGGAATAGCACAAACGCTCCTTCCACTACTAGACACATTGTTTAAAATCAGATGGGCTTTTGTTTGTGTGGTGACTGGCAAGGGGGTACTCCAGGACTGCCCTAGAACACAAAACTTACCACACCATAACAGCCCTAACCCACCTATCAGAAGACAGTGCTATTACACTGGACTGTGGAGCACCAATATACCTACTATTGGAAAACTGGAACAAACTGCACTGTTACATACTCCTACACAGACACTACATGCTAGCAGAATCCTTCACCTCAGTCACAAATGCAGAACATGGACAGACGCTCATCTATATAAACATAAGATTAGCCATACTGGGTCAGACCAATGGTCCATCTAGCCCAGTATCCTGTTCCAACAGTGGCCAACCCAGGTCACAAACACCTAGCAGGAACCCAAATTGTGACAACATTCCATTCTACCAATCTAATACAGAATAGGGAGCCACAAAAAAAAAAAACCAACCCACCAACAACAGAATTGAAATAGAGACCCCCCCCCCCCCCACACACACACACTCTCTCTCTGTCCAAGGAAGCCAGACTCTATAAACAGTGCAATACTAGTAGAAAAGAGAAAGAAATGCATTTTCTCCTGTACATTTTACAAAGCAGGTACATCTCAGTCCTTACAAAGTATTAAATAAAATTTTCAACCTTTGTTGTCTGGGAATTTGGCTGGTCCCAGTCTTTTTTTTTCCATATTCCATGAGTCAGCCTTACAAATTCTTTTCCAGGCTGGCCTTTCCATTTCTTCTCTCACCTCTTGTCTTCTTCCTTTCCTTCTCTACATCTGTTTGGCACTGATCTTGCATTTTACAACCCCACTATCAAATAGCTGTGTATAGAGTTGCCAGTTCCAGAAGAGAGATTTTTCAACCAGTCCTAGTGTGAACTCACATCCCAAATTCATATGGGATTTGCAGTCCCTGATTCTACCAATCAAAATCTGTGCTTCAGTACATCCAAAATGACTTCAGAAAATGCACTTGGATCCCTCTACTGTTGTTTGAACAATTTATTTTCTTATTTGCTTTGGTCCCACTGTCTCTTTTCTGTTTTTCTCTGTTTCTTCTGCTATTACAGGGTCTTTTGCCCATCTGATTTCTTCTGTCTCCAAGTGCACCAACCTTCTTTCCTCTGCACCACTATTTGTCCTGTCCAGCATCTCCCTTCTGTGTCCCTTGTCCCTATCCTACCCTCAAGTTCAGCATCTGCCATTTCTGTGTCCCCCATCTCCCCCTTTTTCAGCACAAGCCTACCTGGTCTCATCTCTCCCCTTTCTAGCATCTGCCATCCAGGTGTCCCCATCTCTCTGTTTTTCTAGCATTGCCCTGTGTCCCCATCTTCCCCCTTTTTTCAGCACTACCCCTGTGTTACCATCTTCTCCCTTTTCTAGCATTACCTCTTTGTCCCCATCTCACCCCTTTTTCACCATTGTCCCCATATCTCCATTCCTCCTTCCAGTGGTGCCCCCTCTGTGTCCCTACCTCCTCCTCCACTTCTCAGTAGTGCCCCTCTGTGTCCCTATCCCCCCCTCCTTTTCAGTAGAGCCCCTATCTTCCCCCCCCCCTTTTCAGTAGTGCCCCTGTGTCCCCATTTCTTAATTTTCCAGCACTGCCTCTTTGCGTTCCAATGTCCCTCTCCTCTCCCTGTCCAGTATTGACTCTGTGTCCTTTTTCCCTCCATGTCCAGCATTTACCCTTCTCTCTTCCCATGTTAACCTTCTTCCCAGTCTATTTCAGCGCTCCCCATCCTCCTTGGGGCCACATATCTCCCTGGCCTGCTCCCACGGTCCATCCTCTGGCAGCTTCAAGGAGGTTTAATAGACAGGAGGCCAAGTGACATCAAAATGTTGAAACCAATTAGGCCAATCTCACTTTCCCCTTCCCCACGCAGCTGTCATTGCTGTACTCTCAAAACAAAGCAAGCAAACCTATGAGCTGCTGCATCCACGTTGTCACTTTATTGCTAAAAAAAAATCCTTTATCCTCCACATTTTAAGACACTGTGAGGCATATTTTCAAAGCACTTTGGGAGGCTAAGTTCCATAGGTTTCTATGGAACTTTGGGAGGCTAAGTGCTTTGAAAATATGCCTCTGTCTATCCTGCTGGATAGTGATGGCACGAGGAAAGCAAGTTTGGTCCTGTGAAGACTAACGCAAAATAACCTGTTTCTTAGCTGGGCCCTAGTATTGCCATATTAAAAATGCAACCATACCATGCCTCTGTGGCTATGTTCCATTAATGTTAAATAATTAACTGGATTTCTTGAAAGGATTATATAAACGTAGGATGCATGACTAGTGGCACAAACATACACTTATTTATTCAATATCACAATTGCTCATGTAGAGCCACAAAACAACTTTTTAGGGCAGATAGTGTTCCTTATATTATCGACCAGGTATAGAGTTTTCAGTTTTGGCATGATATAAGTCATCACAAGAAGAAAATATAAGAAAACCAGTGGACTGAATTAGGGGCTTATAGCCCATTTATGTTTAAACAAAAGAGATCTGCATGAAACAAAGTATTTATTTTTATTTATAAAACTACTTGCCCCCAAAACACGTTAAAAACAGAATAATCCCTTTTGTGTATCTAAAAGGTAAATGTCTACAAAACAGATGATGTGATTCCATGTGCCCCAATGAAAGGAGAGTTTAATTCTACTTCCATTTAATTTCAGTATATTCCATCATTATAACACCAGGCACAAGAAGGCAGATTACAACTACAGTTAAGATGAACCCATCAGGAAACAGGATAGCCTCACTGAAACCTGGACATCTATCTATATATAAGAACAGTGAGAAAAATGAGCCCAAACTATAGAGTTTATAATTGCAGTTTCTACCAGTTACAATAATTTTTGAAGCTGTTTTAGTGATAGTCAAATGTTATTTCTTTTCTCCTCCACCTTTTAAGATGGAGCAACATTAAAGAATGACAAGGTGGATGCAGCACCTCATAAGTTTGCTTGCTTTGTTTTGAGTGGGGGAGGAGGGGATGGAAAGTGCGTGGAAACATTTCAAATTGGCTTTCTTACCAGAGTGGACTCGATCTGGTGTTGTAGCACTTTCTTCCTTCTCCCTCTCTTCTGCCCGCTCTCCCCATCCGCGTGGTGGTCACACTTTTACTGACCGGAGGAAGCACCATTCTCCCTCCAGCAGCACTGGCGATTCCCATCAGCCTTCTGACAGCGTGCATCGTTGGGGCCTCTCCTCAGGCGCGTCCCGCCTCTGCGGAAAACAGGAAGTTGCAGAGTAAGCAGGACGCGCCTGAGGAGGAGAGGCCCCGACGATGCACGCTGTCGCTGTCAGAAGGCTGATGGGAATCGCCAGTGCTGCTGGAGGGAGAATGGCGCTTCCTTCGGTCAGTAAAAGTGTGACCACCACGCAGATGGGGAGAGTGGGCAGAAGAGGCAGGAAAACATTGCAGCCTCGCATGCTAGAGGGCAGATAAAAATATTGGCAAGAGGCGCATAGGCGCCATTTTTTCTACAAATCTGCCCCACCTAGCTACACTTCTGCCTTCACCCATAAGGGCTATGGTAGTGGTGTAGAGTTGTGGGGAGTGGGTTTTGGGGGGGGATTTGGGGGGCTGAGCACCCAAGGTAAGGGAGCTATGCATCAGGGAGCTAGGGTGCCCAGTTGGTGTCCTGGCATGTGAGGGAGGGAGGGAAGTGGAGGGAGAAAGAGAGAGAGAGGGAGAGAGATAATGGCTCTGGGGTGGAGAGGGTGAAAGGAAGAAAAAGAGAGAGGTGCTGAACTAGGGGGGAGGGTTGGGAGAGAGATAATGGGTCTGGGGGTAAAGGGGAGGAAGGGAAAGAGAGTTGGACCTGGAGGTGGGAGAAGAGGATACTGCATTGGGGCTTTAATCAGTGGCAAGGCTACGAGGGAGAGGGAGGAGAGGAGAAGCCTTAGAGAACTGCCCCCCTCACTTTGGGCTCAGACCCCCTCCAAAGCTGCAGTACCTGTTCAAAGGTTGGTGGGATAGCTGAAGGAATCTGCTGCCTGAGTCACCCCCTTCCTCCTCTTACTGCCTCAGGAGCGAGGAAGTCAGCGGGGAGCCTCCAGCCACCAACGCTTGAACTTCCCATGTATGATCAGTTCGTGCATGGACTGAGCATGCTCAAGGAGTGCCGGTATTGGTGGCTGGAGGCACCCCGTTGACTTCCTTGCTCCTGAGGCAGCATAAGGAGGAAGGGAGTCACTTTGGCAGTAGCTTTCTGTGACTGGGGGGCTTCAGCATCCCCACCAGCAAAGGTATGATATTTGATGTGAGGGGGGAGGGAGAGGAAATGTGTGCTCCCCCCAGTCTATCCCTGTGCCCCCCAATGGCCTGATGACTATGCCCCGCCTTTAATTGCACAATTAATCGCAATTAAAAATGTAATTGACAAGAAGCCCTAAAAATAACACATCTTAATGGTAGCTCACATTGATAACTACACCCCTTAGCACACTTGCTTCTAGCTTATCATCAACTAATATACCAAGATGGGGTTTTGCTGGTTATTTTTAACAAATAAATGCAACACATACCTTGAAATCATGGATTAGCTTTTTCAGTTGGCACAAGCTGTGGCAGTCCTGGTCATTCACAGTCGAAACATAGCACTTAGTTTCAATAAGACACTTCGTGAGGTTCTGCTGAGAGGTACTGAAGTGCTGCCAGTGTTTCACACATCTATCAATATCTCTCTTCCTCTGCTGAACCTTTTTTATAACAGGTTGCCACTCTCCCTTCAGGGCAGTGAGTTTTAAAATAAACTTGGTTCTAAGGTAAGAGACAAGAATTATTGATTGACAGTGACAATGTCATCTTCATTTTGCCATTGCATTTTTCCACAGCTGATACTGGAAGCTGAAATTCACTGAAACTGAGGCTCACACACCAGTTAAACTATGACAGTCAAACCATTGATGAAGTTTTTTTGGGAGCCAGTGGCGTAGCAAGGGGGGGCGGGAGGGGCGGTCCGCCCCAGGTGTCAGCTCGGGGGGGGATGCTCCCTGCCAGCTCCCCCCCTCGGCGCATCGACACCCCCCCGACCAGCTCTCGCACCCTACCTTTAAAAAGAATATCGGAATCCCAGGCGAGGCGCAGCGCCTCGCGCCTGCACGTAAAAGAAATGTGGACCGTCGGGTCTTCCTTTGCTCTATCTGTCCCACCCTCCACTGACGCAACTTCCTATTTCCGCAAGGGCGGGACAGAGCGAGAGAAGGCCCGACGGTCCACATTTCTTTTACGTGCAGGGCAGGCGCGAGGCGCTGCGCCTCGCCTGGGATTCCGATATTCTTTTTAAAGGTAGGGTGCGGGACCTGGTTGGGGGGGAGGGGGGTGTCGATGCGCCGAGGGGGGGGATGTCATCGTGCTGCACCCGGGGGGGGGGTGCAATGGCGAACCGTACCACCCCAGGTGGCAGCCCCCTCCCCCCCGCTACGCCACTGTTGGGAGCCATTCTATTTGTAACTGTTCTAATAAGGAAATATTTTCATGGAAGCATGGTTGTGGGTCATGTGACCAGTCAGAATTTATTCTATGAAAATGCTTATTTTTAAGAGGGGGGGGGGGGCACATGGGAAAAGAAAGAGGTTTTAATTGATATGAAATTGATAAATTGGTTGGTGGATTCTGAATCTCTCTCTTCCATTTTGGTTTGAAGTACTACTTCAAAAGCTCTCATTTGGTGATTGATCATAAACAAGATGAGTAGAAGAGGAAGAGACAGATTAGCAGTCAGATGGCTTTTCTCAGCTCCCAATTTACTACATTTTATGGGGGTAATACTCATTCTGCAATGGTAAGCAGTTTGTAAGACGTTCACACCTGTGGGCTGAACTAACCTGTTGCATTCCCAGCTCCCAGCATTGAATATCCAGATGTGTGTGCTGACCTGGACCTTAACTGGGGCATCAGTTGACCCTTTGTCATGACGGGAGGGGGACTGGGATCACAAGGGAGGGAGGGGGCACCCGTAAATCTGATGTTGCAACCTGGAGGTTAACAGGGCAGTGCCCAGTTAGCTTGGTGGCTAAAAATCCTAACTTACTCAGTGCTTTTTTTGTAGAAAAGAAGTTGCCAGTATGCATTATGGGCGGGGTCACCACATGGCTCCACCCCTATTATAGCCACACCCACATTAGCCACACTCCTTATACCAGCCATGGCACATATAAACAGACATCATTGAAAATATACTAGTATAGGAGAAAAAAATGCCCTCCCCTCCCATATATGTCCAGTGATTCTCCTCTCTCCCATGCCCTCCCCTCCCACCCATGTTCAGCGATTTTCCTCTCTGCCCTCCCCTCCATATCCAGCAATACTCTCTTCCCTGCCCTCCCCTCCCTGTCCAGCATGTTTCCCTCTCTCCTCTGCCCTCCCCTCCCATCCATGTCCAGCAATTTTCCTCTCTCCCCTGCCCTCCTATCCATGTCCAGCATTTTTTTCTTCCCTGCCACCCCTCCCATCCATGTCTAGCAATTCTCTCTTCCCTGCCCTCCCCTCCCATCCATGTCCAGCATGTCTCCTCTCTCCCCTGCCCTCCCCTCTCATCCATATCCAATGATTCTCCTCTGCCCCCCAATTTAAATATCAGGTGGGTTAAAAACTTTCAGGTCAATGTCTAGGGAAGTGCTCAATATACTTTTTTAAATGCCAGATGCAGCATTTAAATATGTAATGCAGTATTGATGGGATTGTCGGAGGGACTTTGGAAGAAGCTTCAAACATTTCAAAATATGGCCGCAAGACTTATTTGTGGTTCCTCCAGATATAAGCTAGCCTCACCACTGCTGCGGACATTGCAGTGGCTGCCAGTAAGAGCACGAGTTATATTTAAATTATGTACAATTACTTTCTCCATTTTAAACAGGTTTGCTCCTGAATATCTATCGGATCTTGCAACTCTTTCACAGTGACATTGTGCCTTATTATTGTAATATCCTAGTCCTAAGGGTGTCATTTATAGATCTGTTTTCAATGGCTTATTTTCACTTCAGTCCACGAAATGGTAGAATTCTTTGCCTTTGGACATTAGAATAATAGCTCAGTCCAAATGGTTTAAGAAAGCCCTTAAAACATACTTTTTTCAACTATTTCATACATGGCGTAAGTGCTGATGTCTAAAATAAAGTGCTAAAATGCAGACTTACGATAGTATTCCATAACGGCAATTATGCGCAGATCTGCCGATATGGAATTTGCATTTAATGCCTAGAAATTTAACGCCTAACTTTAGGAAACCTTTACAGAATTACCTCCTGTCCATAAAATAGCTGAATATTATCACTATCTCCCTAATTCCATAAAAGTTACTAAAAACTGTGAGTGGAAATTTGGGTTTGCATTCAATTTGTGTGTGCAATTTAATTGAATGAGCTAATTAGCACAGATAATTGGCTTAACAACCAATTATTGGCACTAATTAGTTTTAATTGAAATTTTATGCGGGAATTGAAAAAGGAGGTGCAGAAATGGGAGGGTCATGGATGGAACGGAGGTGTTCCTAACATTTACGCACATTGGGCCCTTTACCAAACTGCGGTAAAAGGGGGGCCTGCGCTGGCATATGTTTTTGAGGAAATGGCCATGCCTCTGCCTTAAATCCCACAAGGCACTACTGTATATGGGTGGAGGGCAATTCTATAAGGTGCTAACAGTTATGCAGTATACTGGCATATATGCACATCCGTGTGCACATAGGGGAAATAAGTGATGAAAACTCACTTACAAGCTATTCTGTAAATATGTGCACATCTTTGTGGTAATATGAATGAGGGTGGGTAACATGAACGAGGGTGGGCCTGGTGCCCAGGTAAGACAGAGCCACAGAGCAGATGCAGGTAAAGGAAAAGAGTATTTATTAAAGCTGTTAGGTCAGGAGTCCTGTTTCACTCACAGGTAGAAGGAAAAAGGCAACATAAAACTAGTCTGTAAATGTAACAATGTCTTCGTATGGCCTGCTCCTGCAGGGCCACTGTGTTCTTATTGCCTCTCAGTACAACAGCACAGTTTACTTGTCCCTGGTCTGGTTCCTCAAATTACCAGGGAAGTCTCTAGCAATTACTCAGGTCAAGTAGAGCATGGCCTACCTGACTGTAGCAGTTGCAGTTCACATATAAGTGGGGGAGGCATATGCTGTGGGGCGTTGCTGCTTCCCTCTGGGTCTCCTTAATCTAGCTATGGCCTCAGCTTATATACTTCCTGGACCATGCCCTCCTGGCTCCACCCCTTTCCATGTCACTTCCCCCTTGGGCGGGACTATAGATTTTAAGTGGCAATGATGCAGTGAGGGAGTGCTATTAAGGGAGAGGGCCAGCATCCTATAGACTCCCTCAAAATCTTAAGTAGAACATATTTGACAGGTGGGCATACATATGGGTGGAGTCTGAACGTAGCATGGGCAGGACTCAAACGCAGAACTTACGGAATACTATGCACATATCTCTGGAACTTAAGCACTTACTTTTCTTTATAGAATTCTGACATAACTGGTAAATATGCACAAATGCACTTAGGCATGAGCACTGATGCCAGCCACAGAGCTAGTGTAAATGCTTGCACCTATTTTCCGTTATTGAATAGGCACCTAAATATAGGCCTAGTATTATGTAATTGCCCCATAGTGCTAGAGCAGTTAGAGCAATCTTTGTCCAAAATGATCACTCACTGATGGTCAATGCATTAATTCTTTTGTATACTGACTCGTTTGAGGGCTAATGTGTTAGGAACTTGAGCCTAAGGTGGACAGCCATATAACTCAGTTTACAAAATGGGAAGGCCATAATTTTATCACTTTTGAAGCTCTGAGAAATGTATAGTAGAAGCACAATTGCTGACCATATCTTTTTTCTATCATAATAGCACTACAATTGACAAGAAAGTCTCTCCCCCCTCCCCCCCCCCCCCCCCGGAAAAGATATTTCATGCAAGTTACAGGAGTAAAGAGCCCTGTTACACGTACCTGTCTCCTACTTCTCCAGACTCCAGCAGGTGCAGTGCCTTTGTCACATCGGAGTTTAAAATCTGCTGATTTATGAAAATCTCAGCTTGAAACATCTGTAGAAATTGGCAACAATTTACTCACAGTTTGGAACACTTATCAGGCAATGATATTTAAAACAGCATGCTGTAAAATGTAGCTATGTATAATAATTTGCATCTTTAATCAACCTATGGCCATAACAATGGCCCATTGTTTAAAAATGGGACGATCCAAATACCACTGTTAAGACTATGGCTTATGCGAGATCAGATAAACATTCATGGAAATCACATCTATGGTAATGACATTGTGTGAAATTCCATGATGCAGGAAACTTGAGAACAGAAGAACAAAAGAATGGCCATACTGGGTCAGACCAATGGTCCATCTAACCCAGTATCCTGCTTCCAGCTGTGGCCAATTCAGGTCACAAGTACTTGACAGAAACCCAATTAGTAGCAACATTCCAGAATCCCAAAGAGTACAAAGATTCTGGAACTCCAAAGAGTTCCATGCTACCATCCCAGGGCAAACAGACTATGGCCTTTTCCTCCAGAAACCTGTCCAAACCTTTTTTAAACCCAGATACGTTAACCGCCGTTATCCTCCAGCAACAAGTTCTAGAACTTTGGAAATACTTTTAAAACAAATAGGAGGAAATATTTTTCCACTCAAAAATAGTGAAAAAAATATTTCCTCCTATTTTTCCATGCAGTTTCATTGAGTCACCCCTGGTCTTTGTACTTTTTGAATGAGTGAAAACATTCCACACCACTCAGGATTTTGTAGACTCAATCATTTCCTCCTCAGCTGCCTCTTTTCCAGGCTGAAAAGCCCTAACCTCTTTAGCCTTTCCTGACATGGGAGAAACATTTGGTTTCTGAATGTGGGAGGGCTTCTAGTTATTTGAGGGATAGGACAGAATTTCTAGGAGTTCTTTACTGTGAGTATTATGCTCCAATGATGCATAGCAATTAGCCCTCCCCTCGGCCAAGTGTTTCAGACTGAAGCGTTTTGCATAGTTCTGTTTTTGAAGTTGTGCTGAGTCTGTGAAATTCCTTACCTTTTGAACTGAGGAAAATTCAGGATTATTATGGATTCAGGCAAAGGTTAAAAATCCAGGAGTAAATAGTCAGTTGGCAGCGGTCAGCTTTTTTTTTTTGGCCACCACCCGCAATATCCCCAAATATTCAATGTCAGGCTATGCTGGCTAAGTGCGATATTCAGAACTTAACTGGATACAGACAGGACTGTGTTTCATGCAGTCCTCTTTAAGTGCTGAATTTCGGCACTTAAACGGATATTTCGGCGCCAATCTCTAGGTGTGCTATATAGAATCCGAGGGTATCTGGTTGCCAATGAAAATGCCAGTCAGGAGCCTCTCCTGTGTGTTTAAATCACTTTGAATATCAACCTCCTGTTTGAGAGGGACGACTGATTGATTATGGTTCATGTCTGAGGAAGCAGTTTTTGAATGTTGGGTTTGTGGATTTTATTTTGTTTTCATACTGGGAGATTTTCATGCATCCTTTATTAGGAATACCCTGAAAACTTAATCTTTGATCTTCACTACAGTCACTGAGGGCTACCTATAGGTCTAGACATTTAAAATTATTCCCATATTCAGCAACACTCAATATCCATGCATAGCTATTGCTAGAACTATATGTGTATATTATATGTACAGACATCAAAAATCTGTGCTTTTATCTGTAAAGCTACAAATTGAAGTGCAGAATATCGGTATTATTTATACAGTATATACAATTTGCTAAGGTGCTCCAAGTTATACCATCTGAGTCAACCCCCTAATTCTATACAAGTTGTTAAAATTGTGCGCGCAAATTTGGGCACGTGCCCAATTTAATTGAATAACGATCCAATTAGTGCCAATAACTGGCTCTTTAACAAGCAATTATTGGTGCTAATTAAAATTAATTACATGCATGTGACTAAATTTTATGCACGTCCTGGAAAAGAGGGCACGGAATTGGGAGGTTCATAGGTGTTCCGGGGCAGAACAAGGGCGTGGAGTTGAGTTACACGCACAATTAGAGAAAAAGGGAGTTCTGCGCATCAGTTTTGGTGGGGGCATTTGCATCATGTTTTCATTGGTGCAAATGGACGTGCCTAAATTTACGTGCAACCCCTGCACTTAAGCACTATTCTATAAGCCACGCTAACTTTAGAGGTGTCTTATAGAATAGAGCTTAAGCGTTTTTTTTTGTCTATACAGTTAAAGGGTTACGGATCAAGAAAGGGATCTGGGTGTCGTCGTCGATGATACGCTGAAACCTTCTGCTCAGTGTGCTGCTGCGGCTAGGAAAGCGAATAGAATGTTGGGTGTTATTAGGAAGGGTATGGAGTCCAGGTGTGCGGATGTTATAATGCCGTTGTATCGCTCCATGGTGCGACCGCACCTGGAGTATTGTGTTCAGTACTGGTCTCCGTATCTCAAAAAAGATATAGTAGAATTGGAAAAGGTACAGCGAAGGGCGACGAAAATGATAGTGGGGATGGGACGACTTTCCTATGAAGAGAGGCTGAGAAGGCTAGGGCTTTTCAGCTTGGAGAAGAGACGGCTGAGGGGAGATATGATAGAAGTGTATAAAATAATGAGTGGAATGGATCGGGTGGATGTGAAGCGACTGTTCACGCTATCCAAAAATACTAGGACTAGAGGGCATGAGTTGAAGCTACAGTGTGGTAAATTTAAAACGAATCGGAGAAAATTTTTCTTCACCCAACGTGTAATTAGACTCTGGAATTCGTTGCCGGAGAACGTGGTACGGGCGGTTAGCTTGACGGAGTTTAAAAAGGGGTTAGATAGATTCCTAAAGGACAAGTCCATAGACCGCTATTAAATGGACTTGGAAAAATTCCGCATTTTTAGGTATAACTTGTCTGGAATGTTTTTACGTTTGGGGAGCGTGCCAGGTGCCCTTGACCTGGATTGGCCACTGTCGGTGACAGGATGCTGGGCTAGATGGACCTTTGGTCTTTCCCAGTATGGCACTACTTATGTACTTATGTACTAAGGGAATTCTGTACACTTAGCATTAACACATATGTACCCACTGCACATGTAAATGTTTAGAATAGTAGGAAGGATTTCTGCTGCTTATGTGAGTATTTTAAAAAGAGAGTTGCCAAAGAAGCAGAAGGAGCCTTCAAGAATGGGGGCGTCACAGGTGTACTGTGCAGTCCTAGTATTTTAAAAAGACACATAAGCTCCTCTGTGTCTTTGTAAAATAGATTCTAGACACAGGCCTACTTGCTCTCTTAAATGTTATTTATTTATTTAAAATTTGTAAACCACCTAAAACTAGGTGGTTTCAGACATCATTGTACAAAGACTGTACATATCAGAATACACTATGACAAGTTCCTCATAATATATAAAATTATAAAATTACCATCCACGTGTATAGCGGACTGTACATATATCGCTATATTTTTATGTATTTATTTATTAGCATTTATTTACCGCCTTTTGGAAAGAATTCACTCAAGGCAGTGTACAGTAACAATAAATGAAACATAAGCAATAGACAATTACAGCAGTAAAAATATTCAAATAAGAATACAAAATATGGCATAGTACACTACTTACAATGTCAACACAATATATAATAGAACATTTTAATAGACAGCATAGGGTATAAGCAAAGATGGAACATACAGATAGGCGAGAGAATAAGAGGAGTTAGAAAATAAGGTGACTAATTTAAAGAAAGTTGCACATGAGGTCAGAGAGATGATTAAATGTTATCTCAGCTAGAGTAGGAGTGGATAAACATGTTCTGCTACAGTATGTGCAGCCTGTGTCACTCCTTGTGTGTGTGAGTGAGACTAACAAGTGGAGGAGTGGCCTAATGGTTAGTGCAGCGGGCTTTGATCCTGGCAACCTGAGTTCAATTCCCACTGCAGCTCCCTGTGACCTTGGACAAGTCATTTATTGTATTTATTTTATTGCATTTGTACCCCACATTATCCTACCTTTTTGCAGGCTCAATGTGGCTTACAGAGTAGGGTTATGATAAAGTCAGTACATGGTTTAAATACAGTTGATCATAAGCTGATGTTGGATAGGTTGTGTGAGAAGTGATTTAGGTGTGCTTGGGTGGTTTGGGGGATGATTTGTATCATTGAGGGTGACTTTTGTAAGCTTTGTTAAAGAGGTGTGTTTTCAGAGCTTTGCGGAAGCTGGTTAGATTGTTCATGGTTTTCAGGGCCTTAGGTAATGCATTCCAAAACTGTGTGCTTTTGTATGCAAAGGTCGTAGCGTAAGCCTGTTTGTATTTCATTCCTTTGCAGCTGGGGAAATTCAGATTGAGGAATTTGCGGGCTGATCTTTTGGCGTTTCTGGGCGGTAGGTCCACTAGGTTTAGCATATAGAGTGGGGCATCTGCGTGAATGATCTTGCCCCAGGTACCAAAAAACTTAGATTATGAGCCCTCTAGGGACAGAGAAAGTACCTGCATATAATGTGTACAGCACTGTGTACACATTATACTGTCTAGCAAAGCTATAAAAAATGATTAGTTATAGCAGTAGTTACTTCTTCCATTAAAGGTCTGGTTGAAGAGTCAACCTTTCACCTGCTTCCTGAAGTAGAGATAGTCTTTTGTTAAGCTGAGCCTTTCAGGGAGTGCATTCCAGAGTGCGGGGGCTATTCCGGAGAAGGCTCACTTGTGGGTATCACATCATGTAATGTATTTTAGAGAGGGTGTGGTAAGGGATGGCCCTTGGGAGAACCTTAGTGTCACTGGAAGTGTGTAGAGGGTCATCCTGTTCTTCAAGTACTCGGGGGGCTATTTCTTTTAAGGGTCTTGAAGATCAGACATAGAGATTTAAATTTAGCACTGTATCGTACTGGTAGCCAAAGAAGGTTTTGCAAAGATGATGTGATGTGGTCATGTCACTTGCAATCTTCTATTAGTCTTCCTGCAGCGTTCTGAATCAGTTGGAGCTGGTGCGGACCCTTTGTAGTCAGACCATTGTAGAGTGCATTACAGTATATTGACATTTATACAATGTTATTTTTAAAAAAGTACTTAGGGGATATTTTGCATGGCACCAAATACCTGTTTACCAACTATCAAGCTCAGTATATTTACTGCATATACAACTCTTATTGTCTCATAAATGGTTAGTATGTCCTAGGACAGAAATTAAATTTAAAATTTGCAAATCCAGAAATCTCCATGCATATCAATGTATAGGCATTATTTCCACTGAATTTCCTTTGCCTAAGGAACTAGGGGGCATATTTACTAAAGGGAATTAAGCCCTTAACATGCGCTAACAGAGGTTACGCATAAACATATGAAGGAGTTCTGTGGTAATACACCTGTTAGAGTGTGGTAACTCGTGTGTTAGATAATTATTCTGGGAGAGGGCATGGCATGGGCATAGAAGCATTAGAGCTTCCTACTTAGGAGTCGCTAACTGCTCCTGCTTTAAATCCTAGCAATTGCCACATGACTTGCATTAATAATACCCTTAAAAGAAAAGCATTAGATGTGCAGTTAACATGCACTAAGAACATAAGTATTGCCATACTGGGACAGACAGAACCAAAACACAGAGTCCACACTCACTGTTCATCAATGCATCATACATCCACTTATGATCTCCCATCCCCCATAATTCCACATTACTCATACATTTACTCACAGAAATATGTACACCATATGCCTTTGTGTCTTAACACTGCCCTTAAGCTTCCCATTGTCTCCTCCCAATGTCTCAATGTTGATGTCCCATTGTGATATTCCTAATGATAATTCGATTATCTCGCATAACTTATAACCAAGTTGTAACAAATGTATTTTCATTATTCTTATCTTATTGTAAGCCACACTGAGCCCGCAAAGAGGTGGGAAAATGTGGGATACAAATGCAAACAATAAATAAATCCATCAATTCCAGCATCCTGTTTCCAACAGTGGCAAATCCAGGTCACAAGTACCTGACAAGATCCCAAAACAGTACAATACATTTTATGCTGCTTATTGTAGAAATAAGTAGTGGATTTTTTCCTTAAGGAAGCCATCCACACCTTTTTTAAACCACGCTAAGCTAACCGCTTTTACTACATTCTCTGGCAATGAATTCCAGAGTTTAATTACACGTTGAGTGAAGAAATATCTTCTCTAATTTTAAATTTACTACTTTGTAGCTTCATTGTGTTACCCCTAATCTTAGTATTTTTTGGAAAGAGTAAACAAGTGATTCACGTGTACCTGTTCCACTCCACTCATTATTTTATAGACCTCTATCATATCTCCCCTCAGCCATCTTTTCTCCTAGCTGAAGAGCCCTAGCCGCTTTAGTCTTTCCTCATAGGGAAATTGTCTCATCCCCTTTATCATTTTTCATCCCCCTTCTCTGTACCTTTTCTAATTCCACTATATCTTTTTTGAGATGTGGTGACCAGAATTGAACCCCAAATCCTAAGAACATTTAGTTAACATGCCCGTGGATTCGGAACAGCTATTTTTAAAGAGATTAAGACTTCTTTTACAAAGCCGCGCTAGCGATTCCTGCGCGTAAATGAGAGGAAGCTCATTCAATTCCTATGGCCTTCCTCTCATTTTCCATATGGAAATCGCTAGTGCGGCTTTGTAAAAGAAGCCCTAAATGCTGTACTGTTCTCTGAGCAGTGTCTCCGGTTTAGTACATAGTGGCATTACCTCACATATCATCTGCTGCTGCTGAAGTACTTCAAATTTTCCAGCAATATCCACTGACAGACCATCTTCCATCTTCTTTAGAAACTTCATCCAGTTTTCATACTTCTGATCAAAATTCATTTTCTCTATCTGAATTCTTTGAAGCTCACTGCAGACAAAAACAGATCAAATAATAGTAACAAATGTTCTCATAAGTTAAACATTTACCCCCAGGTTCTATATAGTGCTCCTAGAGATCCACCCCCAAATCAAAGCAGATTCTATAACAATGCGCATAATTTAACAAGATTAACAAGTTAATGAGCGCTGATAACAGCACTTTACAATAATGAGCATTAATTAGAATTTACGAGCACAACTCGCTAAGCCTATTCTGTAACGAAGTGATCTGAACTTCTAATGCACGCAGGCAAAAAGGGGCATGGTTTAGGAGTTTCGTGGGCATTCTGAAATTTACACATATATTTATAGAATACTGGCCAGTGTGTGTACATCTATGTGCTGGGATTTTCACAACATTTTTGTTGGTGTAAATGGATGTGCGTAGTTTTAGGTGCTGAGATAGCAACTAAGCGGATTCTATAATTGAGGCCTAAATCTAGGCACTGATTATAGAATATGCTTAGTCAGCACTGATTTCAGCGCTGTTTTTTTAGGCACCATATATAGAATCTCCCCGTTCATCCCTCTAGAGAACCTCCTAGCTTTTCTCCTGATCTTCAAAGAGCTGGCATTGGGTTATCTGAGCAGAAGGTAGGAAAGGCATTCTGGGGTAATTTAAATGCATAAGTGGCCTCTTATAGAATACTGTCTAGTGGAAAAGCACATGTCAGATTTGATGGTGCATAAACGCATGGGTGGCTTTTGGGTGTACCATAACCAGAGTGCCCAGGTATGCAAGTAAATTATAGAATTCTATCATTTACATGCTAACAACAAGAGCGGGACTTGGGGTTGATTGTGTCCGAAGACCTTAAGGTGGCCAAGCAAGTGGAAAAGGCAATGGTCAAAGTCAGTAGGAAAAAAGAGGTGATAGTGTCCTTGCATAAGTCTCTGGTGAGGCCCCATTTGTAGTACTGATTGCAATTCTGGAGACCACATTTACGGAAAGATATAAACAGGATGGAGTCGGTCCAGAGGATGGCTACAAAATTGATAAACGGTCTCTGTCATAAAACATATAGGGAGATGTTTTATGGACCTCAACATGTATACACTGGAAGAGAGGTGGGAGCAAGGAATATGATAGAGGCATTTAAATACCTCAGTGGCATTAATGTACAGGAGGTGAGCCTTTTCCAAA
The DNA here is from genome assembly GCF_901765095.1 of Microcaecilia unicolor. Taxonomy (NCBI): domain Eukaryota; kingdom Metazoa; phylum Chordata; class Amphibia; order Gymnophiona; family Siphonopidae; genus Microcaecilia; species Microcaecilia unicolor. Next base: position 180,468,936 of record NC_044039.1, on the reverse strand, counting down.
TGAAGGAAAACTCTGGAATGAGAGGGCATAGGATGAAGTTAAGAGGAAATAGGCCTAGGAGCAATCTAAGAAAATACTATTTCAAGGAAAGGGTGGCGGATGCACGGAATGGCCTCCTAGTGGAAGTGGTAACGATGAGGACTGTGTCTGGATTTAAGAAATCATGGGACAGACAGGTGGGATCACTTAGGAAAAGGAGGAGCTAGTGGTTACTGAGGAAGGGCAGACTGGATGGGCCATTTGGCCCTTATCTGCCATCATTCTATATTTCTATGTTTCTAACTAGATGGCTATAGGGCTGCTGAAGTCATCACACATCTCTATCTCTCCTTCATGGAATATTAGCCTAAAAGGTGAAATATGCCAGCCAGAAAGCTGTAAATAAGCGCTCACACAGGAGATACAAGCATAACTTATAGTGCATGATTCCCACCTACACTCCACCCAGACTCTGCTTATATGTACACCCATCTGTCAAATTTGCACCAGGTAAGATATACATGTATTTATAGAATAGCAATTAAATGGAATTTTGGTATTTACATTTGTATCTACACACATACATGCTATTATTCTAATCTTTGACACATCTAATCAGCGTGTAAATGTTAGCACCCATTTTAGCACCCATTTTAAAGAATTAGCTCCTTGGAGGGTTACTTTTAGAACAGGGGGTCTGCAAGCAAATTTTCAAAGGGGAAGCATCCCCATGCAGTCTCTCTTTGAAAATTCAGGGCTGGCCCCACAGGTACTTCTCTACCCAGGAGACATTGCATCTGCAAAGCTGATGCTGTAAAATAAACATGAGAATTTCAAAATAAAATCCTCATGTACTGTCTATCAGCTCGGCCCTCCCCCTGCCCTTGCCTCTCTGATAAATGTATTTGACCCAGCGAGAGGAAGGGCAATTGCTTAGTTACCAGGGTAAAATCATTTAAAAATTGTCCAACCCCCACCTCTAATAAGGATTCATTTGTTTCCTCACCTGCATCGTTCCAAGGCAGTTGCTATCTTCTGAGTCCATTGTCTGTTCAGGTTCTGTAGGGCCTTTGTGGAGATGTCACTGAGCGGAAGTCTGAAACTTTTCTCATTTAAATTCTCAATATCAGGGGAAAGTGCAACGAGTGCGAGCAAATGGGCCTGTGAATGAAGGACAAACACATTCAGTGCCAGAAAGACTGTTAAAGTACCTTGTCTAGTAATAATTGTTAGCTTCATACATAAGGGCACTTTTAATAAAGTGCATTAAGCAGTTAACATGCAAATTAGAGTGTGCTGTTCCCACAGCACCATGACAGCATGTGTTAATTCCTGTGTTACCTGCAAGTTGTGTTAGGGAGCGAGTTATGACTGGAAAATGGGCATGGACCAGGGGCGGACTAACAGTGATCTGGGCCTCCAGGCAGTAAGGGTCATTGGGCCCCCCTGACTGCTGCCCCCCCCCCCTACTGCCACCCCCTCCCACACACTACAGTTCCTCAAGCCTCAGTGGGCCCTTCCAAGTCCTACCTTGAAGGGCTCTAGCGGTCTAGTATATTTTTGGGAGGCAGGAATGAACCCCAATCTTTTCTGCCCACTACTGATATTCTTCCTGGTGCTGTCGTGTTTTCTTGTAGGTCTTGACAGTCTCACAACACTGCGCAGGGAGTCTCGTTAGCCATTTTTAAAACATGGTGGCACCAAGCAGAATATCAGTAGTGGGCAGGAAAGAGTGTTGTTCTTTCCTGCCCCCACAGAGACCACCAGGGCCGTTCAAGGTGGGACTGGGAAGGGCCCACTGAGGCTTGGGGGGCTGTAGTATGAGGTGGTGGGAGGGGGAGATCTTCTGGGTCCCCCTAGAACCTCTGGGAACTTGGGAACTGCCCGGTTGCCCAAATGGTCAGTCCACCCTTGGTGTGGACTGCACACTGCAGTTAGAGTTACTTACAATACGCTTTCACTTGTGCTGTTAAGAACAGGTGCACTTACTGCCTTCTCAAAAGACATTCAGAGCATTCACGCAAATTTTTATTACAGTTTTTGTGTATTGTAAAGTACATTTCAGTGCAATAACTGCACACAATGTGCTGGGCATGCTCCCAACAGTTAGCAAACGCCTTTACATTTACCACGTGCTAACTTTTGCTGCTAAAGTGCAGGGTACAAAAACTTACTACTCTATCCAGCTCATTTTCGAAAGAGAAGAGCGCCCATTTTCCTACAGAAATCGGGAGATGGGCGTCCTTCTCTCAGGGTCGCCAAAATCGGCATAACCGAAAGTAGAATTTGGGTGCACTCAACTGCTTTTGGTCGCGGGGATGACCAAAGTTCAAGGGGGCGTGTCAGCAGTGTACTGAAGGTGGGACGGGGGCGTTAATAGATGGGCGTCCTCAGCCGATAATGGAAAAAAGAAGGGCGTCCCTGACGAGCATTTGGCCGACTTTACTTGGTCCCTTTTTTTTCAAGACCAAGCCTCGGAAAGGTGCCCGAACTGACCAGATGACCATCGGAGGGAATCGGGGTTGACCTCCTCTTACTCCCCCCGTGGTCACCAACCCCCTCCCACTCAAAAAAAAAATTAAAACACATTTTTTTCCAGCCTCTATGCCAGCCTCAAATGTCATACCCAGCTCCATGACAGCAGTATGCAGGTCACTGGAGCAGTTTTTAGTGGGTGCAGTGCACTGCAGACAGGCGGACTCATGCCCATCCCCCCCCCCCCCCACCTGTTACACTTGTGGTGGTAAATGGGAGCCCTCCAAAACCCACCCGAAACCCACTGTACCCACATGTAGGTGCCCCCCTTCAACCATAAGGGCTATGGTAGTGGTGTAGAGTTGTGGGTAGTGGGTTTTGGGGTGCTCAGCACACAATTATGCAGCTGGGAGCAATTTGTGATGTCCACTGCAGTGCCCCCTAGGGTGCCCAGTTGGTGTCCTGGCGTGTGAGGGGGACCAGTACACTACGAATGCTGGCTCCTCCCGTGACCAAATGCCTTGGATTTGGTTGTTTTTGAGATGGGTGTCCTCGGTTTCCATTATCGGTGAAAACCGAGGTCGCCCATCTCTAAGGTCGACCTAAATGTTGAGATTTGGCCGTCTCCGACCGTATTATCGAAACCAGAGATGGACGTCCATCTTGTTTCGATAATACGGGATGCCCCACCCCTTCGCCAGGACGTCCTTAGAGATGAGCGCCCTTAAAGATGGGCGCCCCGTTCAATTATGCCCCTCTATGTCACCTATGCGTTCTTCTGTAAATATGAGACTACCATGCACAGCGTGTACTTACAAGGGGGCATACACATGGGTGGTGCATGAGTAGAGCTGCCATGTATGCGCTTAATTTACAGAATCCTGCAAGTTATGTGCATCCCTGCTCTATGGCTGTGTGAGGGTGTACATGACACAGTAGCATGCATCCCTAGAAACACTCCCTCACTGAGATTACAGTTCAGCCACCTTTCAGCAGGTGGTGCTAATCTACTCAGATTGAGGCTGTTAGAGGGGTGGAACTCAGGTCAGGAGGGTGTTAAATGCCCTGACTCAGTGAGAGAGTGAGGCCCCAAAACAGAGGTTTCTAAGAGAGAGAGAGAGAGAGAGAGAGAGAGAGAGAGAGCAGGAACCTGAGTGCAGAGGACTCCAAGAATCCTGTAATTGCCAGCAGGCAAAGCTTGAGTGAGGTAAGAGAAGTTTCCTTCAACCTTGAAGCTAAGCGAGTGAATGTTAACTAACCCTGTGGAGTGTATAAGAGAGAGACTGCAAGAGCCTAAGTTAAGAAGAAGTGACTGTATATTTACCCTGTGAAGCTAGTGTCTGGGACAAGGTGCAAAAATCCTTAACCAAGAGGGAAAAGTAGTCTTTATTGAAGTGTGGAACCTGTCAGGGACAAGGTTCCAGGATTATGTGTAAGAGACTTCATTGAGCGTGAAAAGCCTGTAAGGAAACAGGCCTGTTTAGGTTCCCTTTTTGTAAGAATAAAGCCTTTCCTTTTGACATTGCACTGCCCTCTATCTGTATGTTTTGAGAACTGCATGCCTTGCTGTCACTCACATTACCACAGGCTGGTGTAAGTAAGGGCATCTAAATGTAGGGTGTGATGATACTGGTTATGCTAGTATTCTAGGTTCTATCAGAGAGTAAGCTCCTTCTGTGCGGCCTCACGGCACCTAAATGGAAGCATCCAATTATTGAATTACCCCCTTCTGCATTTTTATTTCCTGGTGTATGATTTTGATAGTGCACTTCATAGGACAAAGGTACAGTAGATTAATTTTAAAAATATTGCTGTTTCAGCATGCCCAATATCTCTGGTGAGCTCCATAGTGCAAGATTACAATTAAAATATCTGCAATTAGCAGATATTGGCACACAGCTACACCAAACGCAGCAAAAATACTTTGGCAACAAATTTTTTAGCATGGCAACTCAAGAAGCGCAAAATGCGCAATAATATTTCAGCTATCTTAGATACCAATGGCACATTGTTCACTTCTGATGAGGAGATTCAAAGAGAATTTGTTGCCTTTTATATCTCCTTGCATTGTGACTGACTTGACAAGCCTTTTCTAAACTTTCCTAATATATACCTAACAATCACTTATTAAAACCATTTCCAAGTGTTCAATCACTGTACGTCAATGCTCCTTAACGCTTAATGTGAAAAACAGCTGTAAAGGATTCTCCTCTGCCTGCCATGTGCTGCAGAGGACTCCGAGCACAAAACTCTTCCATCATACTCCTGCATCAGCAATAATTCACATCCAGATTCATGCAGTACTCGCAGGGATGACCACTTACCATGAATGGTTCTGGGGTATCATCTTTATCCTGCAAATAGAGTTCATCGAGATCATCTGAAGAGGTTTTCACATGGGCTTCTATCGTTTTGAGGCATTGGTTGAACTCCTCAAGCTGATTTATCGTGAACTAGAAGAGAGAATTTAGAAAAACAATGTTTTACGCGCTTACATCATTTAGAATGAAGATAGATATTCTTCAGCCATTGCCATCCTTTAGAACGTTACGACACTCATTTTGCTCTATACCCCAATATTTATAGCAAATAAGAATAATGCAGTTGGGTTAGTTTTAAAGCTGGCAGGGATCACTTTTTTTATTAAATGCTAGCTGTGGTATTTAAAAAATATGTATACTCAGTGCCACTATATGGATACCCCCAGATTCTATATAAGTCGCAAAGGTTAGGTGCCAAATACTGAGCATGGATCCCAGATCCACACAGAAAATAATTAGTGCCAATTTAACTGCTTGTTAACCCCAAAGATTAAATAATTACAGCTTGTTAATTAATTGCATACATCTGGCTGTGCACTATTCTATAACACTGTGCAGCTAAACTGGCTCTTGTGCAACTCAAAAGGAGGTATGGCCTTGGGAGAAGCGTGGGCGGATCAGGGGCGTTCAGAAGATTTAGATGCAGTGTTATGGAATACCAGAGATCCATGCCAAATTTGCACGTCATGATTTAGACTAGTTTTCACCAAGCGTAAATTCTCTTGACCAAAGTTGAGCGCAGGAACCCACGCTAAGCATTATTTTATAAAGTGTGCTCATTCTGGAGTCAGGGGAGGGGTTTATTTATTTATTTATTAGGATTTATTTACCGCCTTTTTGAAGGAATTCACTCAAGGCAGTGTACAGTAAGAATTAATCAAACATGAGAAGTAGGCAATTAGAGCAGTAAAAATATTCGAACAATACAAAGTATGGCATTGTATACTGCTTGCAATGAACACAATATGTACTAGAACATTATAATTGGTAGTGAAGGGTAAGGCAAAGTTGTAACATACAGATGAGTAAGAAAGTAGGAAGAATTAGAAAGGAAGGTGATTGATTTGAAGAAAGTTGCACTTGAGGTCAGAGAGATGGTTAAATATTATTTCAGCTAGGGTAGGAGTGGTCGAATGGACTTAAATGTTTAAGGCTAGATTCTATATATCATGCCTAAGAAACTGGCAACAAAATAATACACCTAGGCGTATTTTATAAACCACGTCTAAATCTAGGTGTAGTTTATAGAATATGCCCAACACTGGTTATCTGCAATTATATATATTTACTGCCATGTACGCCAATGAAAACCCGGTGTAAATGATGAGCCTAAATTACATGCGGAACGGGCATATTCTATAAAAGTGAACGTAAATTCTAGGAACGCCTACGACCTGCCGATAGCCATGCCCCCTTTTCAGATCCACGTCTTAAAATTTACACACATCACTTTATAGAATATGCCTAGACACTTGTGAGTTTAAATTCTAATTAATGCCAACTAGTGTCAATAATTGCTTGTTAAGTTCAATTATTGGCGCCGATTGGCTTCTTAAGCTAATAAAATTGTGCGCGAATCCAGAATATGACCAGATTTGCGCGTGGAACTCAAGTCGCACTATATAGAATCTGGGAGTTAGGGGTAATAATTAGTCCACAGTGAGAGGTGGGTTGTAAGCTACTCCCAAATACGGGCTGAACTAAACCTGATACTTAATGCCGGGCCATGCACTGAATATCCAGGTATGAGTGCTGACCTGGAAGTTAACCAGGCATTGATTGATATCAGACCAGTGCCCAGTTTATATGGTGCAGTAAATTAGAACAGCCTGGGATGGTAAGCGGCTTTGTAAGCTGTTCCCAGCCACAGGTCGAACCAACCCCAGATATTCAATGCCAGGGTATGTGCAGCTCCCGCCCCTAAATATCTGGGTATGTGCGATATTCACACCAGTGTCCGGTTAACTTGGTGCTTAAACTTAGGAAAGCCTTCTGCTGTCCCAACTTTATGTACTTGGTTAGTGGATTGAATAACGCCGCTAACCGGCTAGGTGATGACACTGCACAAGCTCCAACCCCAGGATTCTCCTAATAAAGCTAGTTAGGGAATGGCTGGTTTGCAGAGATATTCATCAGCACTCCTGGCAGCTGGCTAGCTCAGCAGGGAGTGCTGCCCGATTAAACCCTTTTAAATACTGACCCCTTAGAGCAGCTGCTATATGTATAAGACTGCTTCAGTTTCGTGTTCAGTATGCTTTAGCTCGAACATATAAACCTCTATCACAGTGCATTATCACACTGTGTATAATATGCTTCTCTTCAATTTAAAACCAGTTTTACGTACAATTCTTGTCACACTATGCTTTCTTTTTTTTTTTTTTGAACATTAATTTTTTATTGAAAGTTTATGGAGATATTACAAACATCAAATGCAATACACCACCGAGCAAGTCGTGAACTTTTTAGTTTCTTCCAGCTAAAGAACTTTACCCCAGCAATCCTTCCTCTACACACTATGCTTTCTTTTTCGAACAACACCATCTATATGAAACACAAATCTTTGCCTCGTCCTGGAAATACTAATGCGTAAAAACAGAAAACTATGAGAATCTTGGAATCTTAGGTAATTGATGAAAACATGTTTTCAAATAATTGAGAGAAACGAAGTTTAAGAGGGGATACCCATGTAAGGGAGCACTTCAGAACTATATTTTGTCCAAGAAAATATGACACAAGAACAGTACAGTCTCACAAAGTCTTTGTGAAGCAGCAGAGCCAGCTATTCCCGCTGGTCCAGATAGAAGAGTCTATGATTTCAGTACAGTACAACACTGACTAACGGTTAACTACTACTACTACTTATCATTTCTATAGTGCTACTAGACGTACGTACGCAGAAGGTTAACTGAAGAGCTCAGATATAATGTACCTTGAATTCATTTGATTTTTCAGACAATCTCCTTTCCAGATCAAATATCCTTTGGGATGAGCGCAGTCTGTCTGAAAGGACAATATCTGGTGCCATTGGACCTGCCTCTTTTACCAGCTGGTCTACCAACTCCGAAATCTGGAGGAAGGTCATTTTTACATTCTGAAGTTTCTGTTGAAGATCCTGTTAAGATTGGAAAGAACAATAGCATCTTAGTTCTGCACTTAACAGCAATTTCATTTCTTTATTGTGCTTGAGTTATTTCACGTGGCCTCTTAACTGTCCCCCTTTGCGTGTGTTGTGAAAGCTGGCATTTATATCTGTAAGTGGTGCAAATATACAGTGGGGGAAATAAGTATTTGATCCCTTGCTGATTTTGTAAGTTTGCCCACTGACAAAGACATGAGCAGCCCATAATTGAAGGGTAGGTTATTGGTAACAGTGAGAGATAGCACATCACAAATTAAATCCGGAAAATCACATTGTGGAAAGTATATGAATTTATTTGCATTCTGCAGAGGGAAATAAGTATTTAATCCCTCTGGCAAACAAGACCTAATACTTGGTGGCAAAACCCTTGTTGGCAAGCACAGCGGTCAGACGTCTTCTGTAGTTAATGATGAGGTTTGCACACATGTCAGGAGGAATTTTGGTCCACTCCTCTTTGCAGATCATCTCTAAATCATTAAGAGTTCTGGGCTGTCGCTTGGCAACTCGCAGCTTCAGCTCCCTCCATAAGTTTTCAATGGGATTAAGGTCTGGTGACTGGCTAGGCCACTCCATGACCCTAATGTGCTTCTTCCTGAGCCACTCCTTTGTTGCCTTGGCTGTATGTTTTGGGTCATTGTCGTGCTGGAAGACCCAGCCACGACCCATTTTTAAGGCCCTGGCGGAGGGAAGGAGGTTGTCACTCAGAATTGTACGGTACATGGCCCCATCCATTCTCCCATTGATGCGGTGAAGTAGTCCTGTGCCCTTAGCAGAGAAACACCCCCAAAACATAACATTTCCACCTCCATGCTTGACAGTGGGGACGGTGTTCTTTGGGTCATAGGCAGCATTTCTCTTCCTCCAAACACGGCGAGTTGAGTTCATGCCAAAGAGCTCAATTTTTGTCTCATCTGACCACAGCACCTTCTCCCAATCACTCTCGGCATCATCCAGGTGTTCACTGGCAAACTTCAAACGGGCCGTCACATGTGCCTTCCGGAGCATGGGGACCTTGCGGGCACTGCAGGATTGCAATCCGTTATGTCGTAATGTGTTACCAATGGTTTTCGTGGTGACAGTGGTCCCAGCTGCCTTTAGATCATTGACAAGTTCCCCCCTTGTAGTTGTAGGCTGATTTCTAACCTTCCTCATGATCAAGGATACCCCACGAGGTGAGATTTTGCGTGGAGCCCCAGATCTTTGTCGATTGACAGTCATTTTGTACTTCTTCCATTTTCTTACTATGGCACCAACAGTTGTCTCCTTCTCGCCCAGCGTCTTACTGATGGTTTTGTAGCCCATTCCAGCCTTGTGCAGGTGTATGATCTTGTCCCTGACATCCTTAGACAGCTCCTTGCTCTTGGCCATTTTGTAGAGGTTAGAGTCTGACTGATTCACTGAGTCTGTGGACAGGTGTCTTTCATACAGGTGACCATTGCCGACAGCTGTCTGTCATGCAGGTAACGAGTTGATTTGGAGCATCTACCTGGTCTGTAGGGGCCAGATCTCTTACTGGTTGGTGGGGGATCAAATACTTATTTCCCTCTGCAGAATGCAAATAAATTCATATACTTTCCACAATGTGATTTTCCGGATTTAATTTGTGATGTGCTATCTCTCACTGTTACCAATAACCTACCCTTCAATTATGGGCTGCTCATGTCTTTGTCAGTGGGCAAACTTACAAAATCAGCAAGGGATCAAATACTTATTTCCCCCACTGTACATATATGTTGCAAGAGTGGCACTTACACATCTATTTACCAGCTCTTATATGTGTAAAGCCCCATGTGGTGCTGCTCTTCCATGTCGGGTCCTTCATGTGATAGTGCTTGTTAAATAAATCTTCAATTGCACTTTCTGAGATCTCCTTGGTTTTGTGCGGAAATCCTCAGTCATCCCTACTCTTTGTTCACGTTGCTCTTCCTTCAACATGTCTTTCTAAAATGGTTGTTGTTGGATGCACTGGCAAATACATGTGTATTTTCTGGCGTTTTAATATATATTTTACAAAACATTCCTCTGTCAGCAGAGCCTTTTGTAAAATATTTATGGAATGGCGAACATTCCGATTCTTACCTAGACACGCTATAGAAAATTAGGCTTTAGGAGTCCTTTTACTAAAAGGCATGAAGCAGTTATCGCATGAATTAGCGTGTGCCGCTGTTACTGCACTGGCAGGACAGCTGGCATGTGCTAATTTGCTCATTAAAGGAGGGGCGTATTAGGGGCAGAGAATCAGCATGGACTGCACACTGCAGGGCACTGTTCAGTGTGGTAACGAAAGGGAAGTTGATAGTTCAGATAATATCAGTACAGGGTCGGGTACTAGCCAAACTAGGCCCAGAGAAGAAAATCAAGGAAAGTTGCCCAAATACCTGAATGATTTTGTTATTTACTAAGAAAAGGTTAAAAAAAGGTTTGGTGTGTGTGTTGTGAATGGATGGTATATGTGAGGTTGAGTAAAATGTCAGGGTGACATTTATTAAGAGGGGACAAATGTGAGGAGGTTTAAAAAATAAATTAAAGTGGATATGATGGACACACTCCCAATAATTACCATAAGCCTTTGCACTTACTGCTTGTTAATATTTGCTATTAAATCGTGATAAGTGCAAAAACTTACCACATTTTTAGTAAAAGGGCCCTAAAGTCTTGTATAGTAGCAAAATATCCCTCCAGACTAGAGACATGCACTGTCTGGTTAGATTAGATCTGGTCTCAAGGACTTTTACAAGAGACAGCAAATAAGCAGAAAGCATTGAAGAGCACAGCTTGTTGTATTAATCACGGCAACATGTATCATTTTTCCTTGGGAGTTTATCTCTGCCCTTCTCTAGAAGGGCCTTTCAACTAGTAGCTATAGTGACTGATCCGCAGGTCGTGCCAGATTTCAAGTACAACACTGTGCTTATTCTTGTTCTACACTGAGGAAGGAAACATGCTGTAGATAGTACATTCTAATTACACAGAGGAGCTTTCTGTTATATTTTCGTAACTACAGTATTCTTGCAAGAACTTGCAGTTTGTGTAGAAACATTTATTTAGCAAAATTTATAGCCCACCCATCTGAGCGGATTACAATAAAACACGCACAAATCAGCAGCATACATCATAAAAATAAAACAAACAGAACTCTTCCCCCACCCCCACCCCCCGAGTAGATTCAATAAATGGAACTCAAAAATTGGCACAGAAAAAAAAATCGGCATTCAAAGATGAGCATCCATTGTAGAATAGCATTGAGTGCCGATTTTGGCAGCCAAATTTGGGCACCACGAGTTAAGCCTGCTGAAACCGGGTGTAATTCCCGACGCCCAATTTGGGCACACATCCCCAGTATTCTATAACACTGTGCACAACTTTTAGGGCTGCCCATGATCCAAAAATGCACCTCCCATGGTCACGTCCCCTTTTGGGTTGCACACATTGTTATAGAATATGCGCAAAAATCCTAAATCGGTGCCAGTTATCGGCACGCTAGCCAATTTAGTTGGACGCACATCTTAGACCGGCGCCCAATTTTGGGTGCCATATATGGAATCTGGAGATTGATGCTGCATCTGTGGTAATACACTATTATAATGGCAGTTCACACAAGTTAACTACTGCCCCATGCCTTTTGTCTCCTCAAAACAGATTTATAACATCTGATATTTTAGTAGATAATCCATTGCCTACAGTTAGTGATAACAGTGAAAACATTACTTGATCTTCCCACTAGCTACCTCAATATAGGCAATTGGTGAGATATCAGAGATGCTCTGAAGGAGGACACATTTGAACCCAGTAAATGTCACTGTACCATCACCTCATTCACCCAGTGCTTTTCATCAGCACACAGTATATAAAGAGCCCAAATTCATAAAAATAGTACAGCACATGGGTGTGAGGCAAGTAGAGTCAAAATCAATACAATAAATGCCTGGTTATAACAGCCATGGCAGACAGTCTGATTTGGACCCTCATTTGCATCTCCCTGTACTCTGATCGTAGTCCCTGTTCCCCTCATGGCAGGCGAAGGGCAGCCCTTTTCCCAGGTTTTCATCTTACACTTCTATTTCAGTCATTTTTTCTACTGCTAAGGGGCTTTTTACCTAGGGTACGGTAGCGGAATTCAAGCATGCGTGGGATAAACATAAAAGAATCCTGTTCAGAAGGAATGAATCCTCAGAAGCTTAGCCGAGATTGGGAGGCGGGGCTGATGTTTGGGAGGCAGGGCTAGTGCTGGGCAAGACTTCTACAGTCTGTGCCCTGAAAATGGCAGATACAAATCAAGGTAAGGTATACACAAGAAGTAGCACATATGAGTTTATCTTGTTGGGCAGACTGGATGGACCGTGCAGGTCTTTTTCTGCCGTCACCTAATATGTTACTAAGAGGCATATTTTCAAAGCACTTAGCCTTCCAAAGTTCCATAAGTTTCTATGGAACTTTGGAAAGCTAAGTGCTTTGAAAATGAGCCCCTATGTTACTACCGTGTTTCCCCGAAAATAAGACACTGTCTTATATTAATTTTTGCCCCCCAAAATGCACTAGGTCTTATTTTCAGGGGCTGTCTTATTTTTCGGGGAAACATCGGGGTTGGATCAGGGTTGGCCCGCCCGCCCTCCGTCGCTCCCGGAACTAACCTTAAATGCCTCCTTTCACCTTCGCAGCAAGCAGCAGCAGGGCAGGCCACTTCTTCCTTCCATGTCCCGCTCTCGCCTGACGTAATGTCCGCGAGGGTGGGGCACGGAAGGAAGGAGAGGTCTGCCCTGCTGCTGCTTGCTGTGAAGGTGAAAGGAGGCGTTTAAGGTTAGTTCCGGGAGCGACGGAGGGTGGGTGGAGGGGGGGCCCAGCGACCTCAGGTGGGGGGGCGGCCCGGGGGCGGCCTTGTCCAGCTCTCGGCGGCCCTGCTTTCAAACAAAAATTTGCTAGGTCTTACTTTCGGGGGAGGCCTTATATCTACCAATTCAGGAAAACCTCTACTAGGTCTTATTTTGGGGGGATGTCTTACTTTCGGGGAAACAGGGTATTTAAATGCCCCTCTCACTACTCCTGGAGGCAAGACATAAGCTACCGCACACTGGAAACCGTCTAGTGCAATCTCTGTGCACCAGGGAGGTTCAACAGAACAGAAGTTTAATAAATGGTAAAATGTGTGTGTGTTGTGATTTGTGTTTGTGTTCTCCATTTATAACTTTGGAATGGCCAACCTTAGACACACCAAACTTTGTGTGAGATAGGTTTTTCAGAGGATATCTAATTTTTCCACATAATTTGGTTAGGGAGGGCATGTACATGAGAGGGGAAAAGATGCCAGGTTTGTGAATTGGCCACTGTTAGAAACAGGATGCTGGGCTTGATGGACCTTTGGTCTGTCCCAGTATGGCAATACTTATGTGATTAGAAATGCAAGCATTTTGTGTCTTTGTGTTCCCTTAGTTTTTGTAGGCTGAATGATTTGGGGGAGCACAAGAGAGAGATCAAGGTTAGCTAGAATATTGCACTTTCTTTTTCAGTGTTTTAAGAGACAGATTTATAAATTAGCTCTTCTGAAACAGTCTGGCTCAGCAAAGAAGCAATATCTCCAGGTGAGCTCAGGCAAACTGACTCAGGTTAATGTTTAACAAGTAGCTTATTCTGGAAAGAGTGTGTTCAGGGTCAGGGAATATATGTGACAGCTGGGAGCTACTTTACTGAGATTACAGATTACTAGAAATATTGACAAATACCACAAACTATGGCTTCTGGAATAAGAGAGATTAGAAAACATTACCATAGTTTATAAATAAGACCAAGACTGAAGCAGTTTATAGCTGCTTTGCTAAACAACAAAATCTGCAAGGTTATGAAAGGTGTTACAACTAGAGGCTGCTGATGCTAGACCAACAGATGTATGGTCTACCAAAACAGCTGTCTTTATCAGGAAAACTTCTAGCTCTTGTGAATTCAAGCCTAATTTACAGCGTGACCTTGAGAAAGTTGTCATGAGATCTACGCAACATTAGACTTATGCAAATTGTGCGCATTAATTTATGTAGCAAATTGAGGGCATTAGTTAACGTATGCATTACCCCCCTGGATTCTATATAGTGCTGAAATCCAAGTGGATTCTATAACAGCGCACATAACTAAATTGGCATAACATGTTGATAACAGCAATTAACAAGCATTAATGAACACTAATTGGAAATAACTAGAATTTGCGTGCACAGCTCGCTAAGCGTATTCTGTAACGCACTGCACCTAACTTCTAAGGCGCGCAGACAAAAAGGGGTGTGGTTATGGGCAGGGAAATGCGCGTTTCGTGGATGTTCTGAAATTTACGCACTTAGTTATAGAGCATGGCCCAATCCGCCTAAATCTACACATCGGGATTTATGTCATGTTTTCGTTGGCGTAAATGGATGCGCATAGTTTTAAGCACTGAAATAACAACTAAGCACATTCTATATACAGTGCCTAAATCTAGGCATTGCTTATAGAATACGCTTAGGTGGAAATGTTTTCCACATGGGTTTTTAGGCGCCATATATAGAATGCCCCCATATGTGTCAACATTACCACTAAGCAGCTCTACGTGATTTGATGTTGGGCTCAGAATGTCGCAGGTGCCATTTTAAAATTGGCAGCTGGATCAGCAGGAGGCAGACTAGTTCTCTCCTGCTGCTGAGGATGTGAAGACTCTATGCAAGTGGTACCTGGGGGTCTGGGACAGCTCTTGGAGACTTCTGGTAGGGAAAGAAAGGGGGGGGGGGGGGGGGCTACTGCATTTTGCTCCTTGGAGAGGTGCATAATTTGTTCTTTCAGTACTGGGTTGGATGTCTGAGAGACAGGCATTATTCTACCAAGGTCAAATTATGTCAGTGTATAAATCTATCAAATCTTTACACTTCTCCTTAAGGATGCAACTAATAAGGGTGTGCAATCATGAAATCAAACAACTGTTATTTTAAATGTTATTTCTAATCTGAAACAGAAAAACGACCACATTTGATATCAGCTTTGCATTTTATAGCATGCTCTCTTAGAGATGAAAATTAAAAAAAAAAAAAGGCTAAAATAAAACAACTACAAAAACTATTTCCCCGTACAATTCCCCCTTAATTTTAACTAGATGCTATCTAAAAATAAATGAATGTCATGTTTGCCCATATTAGTTTTCTGCTATGGCCATGCATATACTTCTGGTGTATTCACATACATGCACATCCTGTATCCTTTTCCTCAAGGTTTCCATCATATTGTCTTCTGAAACATTACTGCTTGACAGTTGGCTGTACTCTTCTTCAAGTTGTTCCAGTCTGAATGCTGCTGTAGTGTATAAATCAGTATAGTTCTCCAAAAGCTGCAATAGAGCCTTTGCTGACTGTAGCTCTTTTGCCGTATCTTGATTTATTTGAGTCCACCTGCCAATAGTCAATAACAGTAGTCAATAAGGAACTTTTTCTCATCACATTCCACACCCATTCTGTGGATAAAAGATCACATCAAACTTTGTATCACAGCATACCTTAAAAATTAACAAACATTCCTTACTCTGAAAAGTGTACAAGTTCATAAGCCTTGTCATACTGGGACTAAAGGTCCAGCAAGCCCAGTATCCTGTTTCCAACAGTGGCCAAAGCAGGTCACAAGTACTTGGCAAGATCCCAAAAGAGTAAAACAGAATTTTTTCTATTTAGCCCAGTAATAAGCAGTGGATGTTGCCCCTGTCCACCTTAATAATGGTTTATGGATTCTTCTTTTGGGAAATTATCCAAAACCTTTTTTTAAACCCTGCTATGCTAACTACTTTTACCGCATTCTCTGGCAATGAGTTCCAGAGCTAAATTACATCAGTAGACATTTAAAACAAATCGCAGAACATATTTCTTCATTGACTTCACTGTGTGCCCCCTAGTCCTTGTACTTTTGGAAAGCGTAAACAAAAAATAAATGTCCACCCATTCCACTCAGGATTTTATAGACCTCTATTCTACCTCTGCTCAACCATCTCTTCTCCAAGTTGAAGAGCCCTAGCCGCTTTAGCCTTTCTTCATAGGGAAGTTGTCCCATCCCTTTTATTATTTTTGTTGCCCTTCTCTGTACCTTTTCTAATTCTGTTATATCTTTTTTGAGATGGGGTGACCAGAACTGCACACAGTATTCAAGGTGCAGTCACACCATGGAGTGATACAAAGGCATTATAATATTCTCATTTTTGTTTTCCATTCCTTTCCTCATAATTCCTAACATTTTATTTGTTTTCTTAGCTGCTGCAGCTGCATTCTGAGCAGAGGGTTTCAATGTATCATCAACGATGACACCTAGACCTGGGCTGTGGCTCTTACCTCTGGATTATATATATGGTGCCCAAAGTTGCACACCCAACCTTATAAGAACATAAAAATAACCATACTGGGTCAGACCAATGATCTATCTAGCCCAGTATCCTGCTTCTAGCAGTGGCCAATTTAGGTCACAAGTACCTGACAGGATCTCAAATAGTAGCAAGATTCATATTACTGATCCCTGGGACAAGAAGGCTTCTCATGTCTATCCCAATAGCAGACTATGAACATTTCCTCCAGGAACTTGACCAAACCTTTTTTAAACCCGGATAAAATAACCGCTGTTATCACATCCTCTGGCAATGAGTTCCAGAGCTTAGCTATTCGTTGAGTGAAAAAATATTCCTCCTGTTCGTTTTACAAGTAGTATCATGTAACTTCCTTGAGTGTCCCCTAGTCTTTATACTTTTTGAAAGAGTAAAAAATCAATTTACTTTTACCCGTTCTACACCTTGGGCGTGCTTCCAAGATACGTGTGCAAATATATTGGATAATGAGCTCTGAAACATCAGTAATCGGGTGCTAACAACCAGTTACTGATATTAATTTGCGATCATTAAAATTTACGTGCACATCTGGATGCAAGCTATTATATAAGGCATGGTGCCTAACTCCCAAGGCGCATATCTCAAAAGGGGGTGTGGTCATCGACTTTTCAGGAGTGTACCGAAATGTTGTGCATTGAATTACAGAATACTGCCTAAGCACGCCTAACTAGGGCACCAGCATTTACACCAGGTTTCAGTAGGCATAAGTCCAGCGCCCAAAAGATAGGCGCAATATCCACGCTAAACACTTAAAGCGTGTGCCATCTATAAAATAGCACACGCTTTAAGTGCTGAATTTGTTGGCACCGAATGTTGAGTACCATTTCCAGAATTCCCCCCTCAGGATTAGATTCTATATATCACACCTAAAAAATTGGCACGAAACAAAATATGCCTAGGCATATTCTATAAAGTACAACTAAATTGAGGCGTACTTATAAAATAGCCTAAATTTCCACACAGTTTATAGAATATACCAAGCGCTCATCTGTGTGACTAAATTTAGTCGCGGGCAGTTACACCAAGTAAAACTTGGTGTAAATGCAGACACCTAACTTATGCGTGGACCAGGTATATTCTATAACAACACACATAGATTTTAGAAACACCCACGAACAGCCCATTCCATGCCCATGGCCACGCCCCCTTTTCAACTTTGTAACTTAGTACATAAGTACATATGTCACTTGGCACTTATTCACATTAACCCCTGGATTCTAAATAGGGTACCCAAATTTTGGTGCTGATCTCAGAAATGCACTCAAATTAGTCAATTAGGTGCTAACAATCAATTATTGGGGTTAACTAGAATTAGCTGGCACTTAATTGGCACCAAATTGGATTTGTGCATGCATCCACCCTAATCGCTATTCTATAACATCCATGTCTAAATTTCATAGCGCACAACTGAAAAGGGGACATGGCCATGGGCGGTTCAGGAGCATGCTCAGAAATTAGGCACGATGTTATAGAACACTTGGATTTGTGTGCCCAACTGCCATCAGTTCGGTGCGAAGATTTACAACAGATTTCAGCAGGAGTAAGTCTTTGGGCTCGATATTTAGATCGTGGGAGTTGGCTGGGCTGACTCCCATGGTCGGAGCTGAGCTCGGATATTCAATGCCGAGCCATTTCTGGTGACCAGCTTTTAATATCTGGATGTTTTTTGGCCAGTTTGAACTTAACCAGCCAAGCCGATATTCAGCACTGGCCAGTTATGTTGAAACCTGGGCCTGCTACCTTGGTGGCCTAATTTGGCCTCCAAACTTAGCTGGCGACACACTGAATATTGGCAGACAACCAGTTAAATCGTGTGATATAACCAGTTATCCGCTAAGTGCTAACTGGCAATATTCAGCGGGAGATAATCAGCTATCGGCTGCTGAATATTGCCATATAGCCAGTTTAGTGCCATTTAATCAGCCGTTGCCGTTCCAGGCAGGTTAAATGGCTTCAAATATCGGGTGGCTTGTGCCCAAAGTTGGGCATGGGAATCTGCTCTAAGAACTATTCTATAAAGGCTGCTGAGTGCTACAAAACCTTCATAGAATTGGCGCTTAGTGTGGATCTTAACAGCACCTAACTGGGCAATATTTACTGAATCCGGCCCTAAATGTCATTTGCCATTTGGATGCCCAGTCTCCCAATTTCGTAAGGTCCTCTTCATTGGAGCCGACTCTGTGGGTGCTTGAGCACCCCCAACATTGAGAAAATTCCTTGTATGTGTCCAGGGAGGGGTCATTTCCATTGGGCTTAGCACCCCCAATAATTTTGAAAAGTTGGCTCCTATGGTCCTCTTACAATTTCCCACAATCTGCTTGTGATTTAACATTCAAAAACTTTGTGCTGTCAGCAACAAAGCAAAGCAAAAACTCATAATTCCTGTTTCCAGGTCATTTATAAATAATTTTAAAAAAGCAGCTGTCCCAAGCACATATCCCACTATTTACTCTTCTCCATTGAGAATATTGAGCATTTAACCCTACTCTATGTTTTTCTATCTTTTAACCACTTCTTAGTCCACAATAGGTCACTGCCTCCTACTCCATGACTCTAATTATATCAGGAATCGTTCATGTGGTACTTTGTCAAATGTCTCCTAAAAAGTGAACCATTACAATTCACAACAATTCATGCAATTCAAATTGTGTTAAGAATTAGACATTGAAGGTGGGGTAGCTGTGGTTAAAAGATTTATAGTCAAATTTCTTCAGACCAAAAACCTAGAATCATCCATATTGAAATATTTTGTACAGGTTTATACCATTAATAAACCACATTTGCAGTTAGTTCAAAGCCTAAGGTTCCTTATTAGGAGTCAGCTGGAAGAATACAAATCTCTGTTGGGTTCTGGGATGGGAAACTACAATTATTGGAGCACTAAGTCTTAAATAATAGAATACTAGAAACAGTGAATTCCTCTAGAACAGTAGTTCTCAACCCAGTCCTTAGGAGACGCCTAGCCAGTCAGATTTTCAGAATATCCATGACTATGAATGAGATAGATTCGCAGAAAGGGAGTTCTAGAACACGAGGTCATAGAATGAGTTATAAGGCAAAGTAAGAAGTAAAATAAGGGAGCATTTCTTCCTAGAAAAGGGTGATGGATATATGGTATAGTTTCCAACTGGAACCTGTGGTAGCAAAAAGAGTAACAAAATTTGTGGAAGCTTGGGAGATGCAGAGAGAAGCCTGGGTTTGTGTAAGCCTTCAGGAATGGACAGACTCGATGGACCTTATGGGCCTTATCTGCAGTCATATTCTATGTCCTGCTACAACACATTGATCAAGGGTGTGAATTCATAATTTTCCTGTTTTAAGTTATATGCATTTTGTAACTTATTCAGTATTAACACTACTACGGCTTATTGCTGCTATACAGTACTCTTATTTTGCACAAGTACTTTTTACAAGTTAAATCCTTTACACATACCTTGAATATGCATCTTTATATTTTTGTTCAATAAGTTCTATGGCTGAAGAACAAGAGTCATTTTTCAGGTTATTGACAGCAGCCTGGAGTTTCACCCAACTTCCTTCATTGTTTTCAGCTTCATCCACAACAAACTGAATAAGAAAACATGCAACAATTGTTAAGATAAACACAAGTCATAAAAGTAGAAACCCATTAGAACTCAGCAGTACATTGCTCAGCCTAAGAATTTTTTGTAAGACAGAAATGTCCAAAAGCCTTTACACAAAGGAAAAATGAGATCTTACCTTCTAATTTACTTTCCTGGATTCCCTCAGATCAGTCCAGATGAGTGGGTATGCACTCTCCTGCCAGCAGATGGAGACTGAGAACTACTGGTTCAATGATATACCCTCTAAGGGTTCTCTGCAGCCTTGATCTCGCCAGCGCTTTCGATTAAAAACACAAACAAACAAGACGAAGAACACACTAAAAAAAACTCCAGGGCACGAAAACAACCAAGACTATAAAAAGGGTCATTGGTTTGATAAGATTCTTGGTGTAATACTAGACAAAATGCTTTCCTTTCATGAGTAGAACTCCAGTGTAGTACAGAAGTGTTTTAGACAAATATGGTTTGTCCACTATATGCTTCAGTTTTCTTCCCTCAGGATGCATCTCCTCATAATTGTCATCTCAAAAATAGATTACTTTAACTCCCTGAATCATGGTCTGTCACTCACCCAGATCAGATGACTTCAGCTTGTCCAAAACACTGCTATTAAGTTCTGTATTGATCTTAAGGGACTCAAGGAAAGTAAATTAGTAGGTAAGATCTAATTTTTCCTTCCTCTTTATCCCTCCAGATCAGTCGAGACAAGTAGGAAGTACTAAAGCAGTACTAAATGAGGGCAGGACCCAGACAATACAACCTGGAAAACCTTGACACCAAAGGCTGCATTCTGCCAGGTCTGAACATCCAGCTTATAGTGCTATACAAAGGAATGTAAGGATGACCATGTAGCAGCTCTGAAAATGTCTGTGGAGGAATTAAAAAGCGTTTCACCTAAGATGATGCCTGTGCCTGGTAGAGTGCTTTCAAGTTCTCTGGCTTTTGTTGTCCCATCGATGATATCACCTCTTTGATTCCTCTGGCAACTGTAGATTTTGAGGCCATCTCACTTTCCTTCAGGCACCTAAACATCAACAGCTGATCAGAATGCTGAAACTCTTCCATTGTTTCCAAACAACAATGAAAGTCTCTTCTCACATCTAGATAATGTACCTGTTTCCCTTGTGGGGAGTCCCTCTCACCCTCCAACATGGGAAGCATGATCGATTGATGAATGTGAAAGGTGGACAGCACCGTTAGCAGACAGGACGCAATACAACCTTTTCCCGTGACATAACTAGAAAGGGCTTCCAACAGGAAAAGGCCTGCAATTCTGATATCTTTTTGATAGAGGATATAGCGATCAGAAACACCACCTTCAGAATGAGGTTCCTCACTGTCACCTTCCAAGCGGTTCAAAGGACAGCTGGACAAAGACTGACAACACCAGGTTCAAATCCCAGGAAGATACCACACACCCGAATGGCAATTTAATGTGAAGCACCCCCTTCTAGAATTGAAACACATCCAAATGAAGCCATAGAGAATGATTTTGCTTTGCTCTCCTAAAACAGGCTCTTGCCACCACCTGTAATCTTAGGGTGCCCAATGTGAGCACTTTGTCCAAATCACCCTGGAAGAACTACAAAATATCACTGAGAGACATTCGAAGTGGATCGACTTTCCTGTTAATGCACCAAGCCTCAAATATTCTCCAAACTCTATAGGCCAAAAAAGTGCTGGTCTTCCTGGAATTCAGCAATGTCTTTATCACCTTACAGGAATAACTTTGCTTCATTAACCATGCCCTTTCAATAGCCACAATGTAAGAGAGAACTGAGTCAACGCCTGAGTCAACAATCCTGCCGTCAGCGGCAGGAACAGAGGATCTACCACCTTTAGCCTCATGAGATCTCTGTACTAGGGCCTCCTAGGCCAATTCAGTGCCAGCAGCACTACGCCACCTGATTGATTCTCCAAACTCTGAATGGGCTAAGTGGACCAGCAGCACTAGCAGCAGCCCGCCCCCCCCCCCCCCAAAAAAAAAGGTATTATGACTTTACTTCAGGCTTAAGAATGTCACTTATTTATTTATTTATTTAATTGTAACATTTGTATCCCACATTTTCCCACCTATTTGTAGGCTCAATGTGGCTTACATAGTACCGGAGAGGCCTTTGCATGCTCCGGTATGAACAAATACAGGGTGATGTTGTGGTAAGATCAAGTTCATGTGGAACAGCCACATTAGGGAATCGGAGAACGGAAGAGTTGTGTTATGTCCATTACGTGCTTTAGTTTGGTTGTGTTGCAGAGATTAGGCATTTAAGTTGGATTGGTAGGGTATGCCTTTTTAAACTGGTTGGTTTTTAGTGATTTCCGGAAGTTTAGGTGGTCGTACGTCCTTTTCAAGGCTTTTGGTAATGCGTTCCACAGTTGTGTGCTTATGTAGGTAAAACTAGATGCATAAGTTGTTTTATATCTAAGTCCTTTCCAGCTTGGGTAGTGCAGATTTAGATAAGATCGTGTTGATTCGGATGTATTTCTACTTGGTAAGTCGATCAAGTCTGCCATGTAACTCGGGTGACAAAGTATTAGTTTCCCAGATGTCTTGAGATAGATGATGCAAGTTACTAGGAAGATATTTCTATCATATAGACAAGCTACTCTTTCTTTAGGGGCAGTTTCAATTACATTTTCCTTGTACATGTTTTGTTACCTATGAAGGGAAAAGATACATTTTCTATGAACCTGTCTAATTTTTGTTTTTTTGGAGGGTAAAGGTGTTTCTGTAGCTTCCTCAAGTGCTTCATAGTTTTGTAGGTTATTGTAAGTTTTCTACAGGGTTCTGTTCTTTTTCTTATGTACCTCCATTTCCTCAAGGAATTTCCTTGGTTCCCTCCTTCCAATTTATGGACTGTATTTTTTTTTGTTTATTCTTGTTTAACAATTGCCTATTTACTGATGTCAATTAGCAAGCTTTATTTCCCTTAAAGTTATCTTCTTTATGATTGTTTAGCTACTGTTGTTGATTGGCATGTTTAATTTTGTTTTATTTCCCTCAAAGTGTTTTTTTCTCAACTTTGTATATTATAAATGCAAATTTAAAAAAAGTGGTTATAAGCTCTTCCTTATAATAATAATAATTATTATTATTATAATTTTTAATGCGTAGCCAACTGGCACACCCCAAGGGACTAAATAAATAGGCCAAAATGAGCGGACTTACTGGATCTATCAAACCAGAGCTTCACCCACCATCTGCTGGAGACTGAGAAATATTGACTAGGTGAGGGTGCACATGACCCTATAGGGTAAAGTCATTGAACCAGTAGTTCTCAGTATCCATCTGCTGGCAAGAGAGCACATACCCACTCATCTGTACTGATCTGGAGGAACAAAGAGGACCATGTAAAAATGATGTTGGAAAATTGTCCCTCTTTAGTGTGAATAAAGGTGGACAGTGTTAGTCAGGGGAATGGAAAGTAGGTGCAGAGATTTAATTGGTATTCTCAATGACACCTTGCATATTCAAAGAGAAACTCATAGGGATTTTTCTTTGACAATGAGTAACTATAAGCCTGCAAACTCCACAGATGTTATTAAAAAATAAAATTCTTCCCCTACTGACCAATAGAAAAGTGTGTCCTGGACAACTGGTTATTTGTTGTCAGGAAATGGTCTGTTTGGAGGGAGCAGAGTTGGACTATCCATGATGAGTCTTATTACCCTGTATCAACTCACCCTTTAGGCAGGGATTTTTATATCTGCGTTGCACCAAGTATAAGGCTGGTATCATTATCACCCCTGGAGATTTCCAAAAACATCTCTCTGCACATTATGGTTTATTTATATCAAAAACACAGAGCAGCAAATATTGAGCCAGTAGCTGTCTATTTAAAATCCTCTAATATATCAAAGACAACTTTATAAAAATGGGGAGAAATTGGGCCCAATGTTCAGACCATGGAAGGTAGCTGCTGAGCCTAGATAGTCAATGTCAGGCCTGCAGCATTTGGACCTCATGCTGTTTATGTGTATCCCAGCTTACCCGAGATGGGATATAACATCTACATACATAATTGTACATAAAATCAGACAAAAACAGTATCATCTCAAATACAGTCAGGACAACATACAGACTCTTCTCAGATCACTGCCCAATTTCAGTCACATGTTATTTTACATATTCCAGCAGTCCAAACAAAATCAACAGTTTCTCTCTTCTCCACCATACACTTTAAGAAGAAGAGACCTGTCACGAGTTTTTAAAATGCAACTGTCAGGCTCATTTTCGAAAGAGAAGGACACCCATCTTTCGACACAAATCGGAAGATGGGCGTCCTTCTCACAGGGTTGTCCAAATCGATATAATCAAAAGCCAATTTTGGTTGTACCCAACTGCTTTCCGTCACAGGGACTACCAAAGTTCAAGGGGGCGTATCGGAGGCGTAGTGAAGGCGGGACTTGGGCATGCCTAACACATGGACGTCCTCGACCCATAATGGGAAAAAAAGGGCGTCCCTGACGAGCACTTGGACAACTTTAGCTGGTCCTGTTTTTCTTACGACCAAGGCACAAAAAGGTGCCCGAAGTAACCAGATGACCACCAGAGAGAATCGGGGATCACCTCCCCTTACTCCCCCAGTGGTCACTAACCCCCTCTGACCCTCAAAAAATATCTTTCAAAATATAGTTTTTGCCAGCCTCAGATGTCATACTTGAGGTCCATGACAGCAGTATGCAGGTCCCTGGAGCAGTTGTAGTGGGTGCAGTGCACTTCAGGCAAGCGTACCCAGGCCCACCCCCTCCCTACTTGTTACGTTTGTGGAGGAAACAGCGAGCCCTCCAAAACCCATCACAAACCCACTGTACCCATATCTACGTGCCCCCCTTCACCCATAAGGGCTATGGTAGTGGTGTACAGTTGGGGGTAGTGGGTTTTTATTTGGGGGGGGGGGGTTGGGGGGCTCAGTAAACAAGGTAAGTGAGCTATGTTCCTGGGAGCATTTTATGAAGTCCACTGCAGTGCCCACTAGGGTGCCCGGTTGGTGTCCTGGCATGTCAGGGGGACCAGTGCACTACAAATGCTGGCTCCTCCACGACCAAAGTGCTTGCATTTGGTCGTTTCTGAGATGGGTGTCCTTGGTTTCCATTATCACCGAAAATCAGAAACAACCAAGTCTAGGGTCGACCATCTGTAGGGACGACCTAAATTTCAAGATTTGGGCGTCCCCGACCGTATTACCGAAATGAAAGATGGACGTCCATCTTTTTCGATAATACGGGTCTCCCTGCCCCTCCATCGGGATGTTTTGCGAGGAGGTCCTCAGCAAAACGTGGGCATCCCTTTCGATTATGCTCCTCTGTGTCTGCCAATGATCTTTAAATGTGATGGCAACAGATTCCAATCTGTCAAGTATTGGATGCTTTACCTGTAAATATTCGAGTGTTGACTCAATCTAAGGGCCCTGTTTACTAAGCTGCGCTAGAGACGCGCTAGTGTTTTTATCGTGTGCTAACCGTGAAGATGCCCATAATATTCTTATAGGCATCTACATGGGTAGTGTGCACTAATATTTAGCACGCACTAAAAATGCTAGCACACGTACCTTTTTAGCCAATTTAATGAGAAATGAAATGTACTTTATTAGACTGAATGTGTTCTACTTGAATGCCCAGTGACACAATCTTTTGTAAACTGCAAGGATCTCCATTGGGATTTTGAGGGGTATAAGTGTCTCATGCAAATGTAAATTCCATTCACTAGAGCTAGAAATGGAAAATACACTTTCCAGTGTCATTACGGTGCACCCAGACTTACAAAGTTACGTGGAAGCATATTTTCAAAGCACTTAGACTTACAAAGTTACATACTTACCTATGGACCTATGGAACTTTGTAAGTCTAAGTACTGTAAAAATGAGCTCCATAGTAACCTATGGAACTCTGTTAAGTGTATGTGCTTTGAAAATGAGTCTCCATGTCACTCCTCCCTCTCCATCCCTTTTTGACATAGCTACCTGTGCTGACAGAGGGAAATCAATTTTCAACTTAGGATTTTACCCAAGTAACTACTTAGATACATTTTCAAATTCAATAGGGTAATCTGCAAACAGTTTTACTTGGTTAACTAAGTTGGCCCTATCAGTTCCTGATCTGATAGATACATGCTCATTACATTTTAGTAAATGGATGGAGCCATTTTCAAAAGCAATTATTCCAGTTAAAAGGGATATCTGAAAACTTCCTACCCTTATCCAACTAAAAAGTGTGGGGTTCCATAACACATGTACATTTAACTGCATTATAAGGCATTGTTCCTGGGGATGTATTCAGATTAGGGAGGAAAAGAATATGTGTAGACTCCATTTTTTAATCCATTCGCATTATTTCCATTGGAAAAGTATTTGCAGATAAAGAAGGTGCAAATGTCTGAAAATACCCATGACAATTTCCAAAGTGAACTTATATGAATATGGTTCTTTTGAAAACTGGTGGAAAGTACTTGAAGGCTTAGCACCTGGACAGGCAGTTTTGAAAATGCTCCCTATATGTCAGCTACACAACATTGTACATTAAAAGAGTACCATAAAACATTTCCATCTTAACAATTAACTACTCAGATAAAAATACTAAGAAATGTTACATTTTGAAATGACCTGGGATTTTTAATATATATCTCTGAAATATTTTTGTCTGTTTTTCAAGTTCTTGCTTCTGTGTATTGCTGAGACCTTACCTGCAGATTTTTCACCTGGTTTCTCAGAGCTTCCAGTGACAGCAGATGTGGTTTATTGTGCTCTTGATAATAGAGTAATCTGCTGGTCATCACCTGGACCTTTTCAAAAGCCTCCACATAAATTTTCCAGTATTGTAATACTGACTGCAAGGAAGACTTTAACAGCATGACCTACAAAGAAAGCATCAGCTTAAATTATAGAAGTCTCTTCTGAATTTATAAACACACCAGTTTTGATATGATTTTGAAGTTTTAACATTTCCAGTGAGGAATATATTTCTTAAAATAATATGCCATATTTTTTTCTGTTTTATGGTTTTGATCATTCTAGATGATGCAAAAAAATCATTTATGATACCTATTTTTCCTCAAACTCCAAAACAAATTACGTTGATAATAAAAACAACTCTCTTGAAATGGATTATCAATGGTCAATCATGCTTCTGATGGAATACAAAACCTCTGACACTATTGAAAGTGGAAAACAGAGAGACTAGCAAAATACTATATGTTGTAGAGGATGTCAAATGATATCACAAAAGAGAAAAGAAACATATCTGTATGTGTATAGGTATAGATACAGTACTTTCACAAAGCATTTTTGGCATCAGCTGACAATTAAGCTCCCAGTCTTTATAATCATAGGTCCCCCAAAATACTTTTGTAATATTTGTAGAGTGCAAAATAATGCTGATGCAAACTTAGTAGTAAAAGTGCAAAAAGAGTTTTATTTTAAAAATGCAATACAATAAACAGAATAAAATTACTGTTTCCCAAACATGAGGAATGCATTTTTTAAAGTTATATTTGATAAGGCGATTAAAACCAAATTTTTTGTATAATCTCTGTACTGTTGTTCATGCGTTACTGATCTGGTAACTAGATCATTGTAATGCTCTCTTGGGGGGTCCTTCCTCAACAGCATGCTGCTGCAAGAGTTCTCATGGGGGCAGATCACTATGAGCACTTATACCAGTGTTATAATATTGATACTGGTTGCCAATTGATTGGAGAATAAAATTCAAGATTTTTACTTTGGTGTATAAAGTCTTAAGCAACGAGGCACAAGACTCTTATCTATCGCTAAATTGCTGAAGTTTCACTGGCTGACTCATGCACTTTGTTCTGCAGAACATTGTTTACTGGGCATCCCTTCTTTTCAGCAAGCTAGTTTAGATGAGATTCATTCATTCATTTGAGTTTTCAATGGGGACTCAGTGTAGAACCCTTTACCAGGAGATTTAAGATTGTTGAGTAATGTAGTTACATTTTGGTGGTGGGAGGCAGGGCTGGTGGTTGGGAGGTGGGGATAGTGCTGGGCAGACTTATACGGTCTGTGCCAGAGCCGGTGGTGGGAGGCGGGGCTGGTGGTTGGGAGGCGGGGATAGTGCTGCGCAGACTTATATGGTCTGTGCCCTGAAAAAGACAGGTACAAATCAAGGTAAGGTATACACAAAAAATGGCACATGTGAGTTTATCTTGTTGGGCAGACTGGGTGGACCGTGCAGGTCTTTTTCTGCCGTCATCTACTATGTTACTATGTTATTTGAAAGCCTATTTATTTAAGAGTGCTTTCCTGCAATTTAAAAATCAGGATGTTAAAGGTATATCATGTAACAGTTCTCTTAGCTCAAATATCCAGCATATCAGTGACGATCTAGACAATGCTGATATGGGGAATCATCCTTGAAATAGCCAGGAGGCGAAACATAGCTACCCGGTCAAAATAGCCCAGACAAAAAAGCTCCAAACAAAAAAGATCTCGACATAATAGCCCCTGACATAACAGCCACTGTCAAAACAGCCTGCTCACAATATAGCCCTTGACAAATTAGCCCCCTGACAAAAGAGCCTGATAAGGCTACTCAGCATATGGCGCTGCACTTTTTTCTTAATAATCTTACCTTGCCAAACAGGATAAGGTTGGTAAGACTAAGCCCACCCACGACATGCCCCCTTGTGATTTGGATGCCCTGCAGATGAATTGCATAGATAAATGTCTGTACTAGCTGAATGGCTGCAACTATAATTCGAGTCACTTCCAAAATTGTTTATACCATAAATTGCTTATGTAATTCTTTACGAATGAAGATATTCTATTAATGGAGGAAAAAGGCTTCAGATTCATTGATTACAGATTACTTATGTAAGTAATCTTTATATCGGGTGAACATCTTCACCAGCCTTATAAAAAACCTCCAACCTTTATTGTTTCCTTGTTTATTTTTTTTCTTTTTTTTGTTTACTTTTTCTTTTTCTCATGTTATAATTTTTTAACAAACATTTGCTTCATCTTATCTACTATTCATTTTTTCAAGTAAAGACTTAGCTTTAATTCTTTATGTTGGCCTGGGTCTGCTCAACAGAGCGTCTCCGTTTCGGTCCTTCTTCAGGAGTCAAACCAAGCCTCTCGAGATTTTCTAAGTCCTTTTACTTTGTACCAGTCTGGATAGCTTAGATTTGCTACTAAGCTAGCCAGTCTGGTAGAAAGTAAAAGGACTTAGAAAACCTCGAGAGGCTCGGTTTGACTCCTGAAGAAGGACAAAAAAGAGAAAAAGAATAACAAGAAAACAATAAATGTTGGAGGTTTTTATAAGGCTGGTGAAGAAGTTCGCCCGATATAAAGATTACTTACATAAGTAATCAGTAATAAATGAATCGAGCATCTGAAGCCTTTTTCCTCCATTAATAGAATATCTTCATTCGTAAAGAATTACATAGGCAATTTATGGTATAGATAAATGTCTGCAAATAGGTTTCAAAATACCGATTTGGATGATTTGAGAAGAAATTCCTCCAAATGGTGCTTTATGACATTTATGTAAGTTTTTCTCTTTCAAAAATGAGCTCCTATGTATTTTAGTGTGTTGTTATAGTTGAATTATTTTATATTTTATTGTTTCATGTATTTTTTATTGTGTATGTTTTGTTACCCACCTAAACATTTAGACAGTGCATGATCAAACATTTTTAAATACATAAATAAATAAATAAATAAATGTATCTTTCCTTATGCCACATCCCTTGTGCTTATTGTTAATAAGATAAATAATAAAATAAAATAGTCTTGAAACTTTTAATTAATCTCTTACAGTGTTTAGATCTGGACAGAGAGGTGTCTCTAGGTTAACTTTACACATTTAGAGCTCTTTAAAACTTATATCATCTTGTACTGGACCAAAAAATAGCATATGAGCTATCAGACCATACAGGTCTTTATTTGACTCGCTTTTTTTCCCCAGATACATGGAAAGCTTCTTCGTTTCATCTCCTTACACTAAACTTCTGAAGTAGGGACTTATGTGTTTCTAAAACTCATTGATTCTATTTGATATCCTGCTTCTTGCGCTTAAGTTCATGTACTGAAACCTCAGCTATTAGAACACTGCACAACACACTGTATGGAAGGGAGAACTCTGAAGGTGAACAACTGTGGCATTCCTCCTTTCAATGACTAGGAAGCACTTTTACAAAATACTGAGTGGTGTAGAACGGGTAAACGTTAAGTCAATTTTTTACTCTTTCAAAAAGTACAAAGACTAGGGGACACTCAAGGAAGTTACAGGGTACTACTTTTAAAACGAACAGGAGGAAATCTTTTTTTCACTCGATAAATAGTTTAAGCTCTGGAACTGGTTGCCAAAGGATGTGGCATTAGTGGTTAGTGTATATAGTGTATCTGGGTTTTAAATAGGTTTGGACAAGTTCCTTGAGGAAACGTCTGTAGTCTGCTATTGAGATAGACATGGGGAAGTCACCACTGCTTGTCCCTGGGATCAGCAGCAAGAATCTTGCTACTATTTAGGATTCTGTCAGGAACTTGTGACCTGAACTGTCCACTATTGGAAGCAGGATACCGACTTAGATGGACCATTGGTCTGACCCAGTATGGCTATCCTTTATGTTCTAATGCTAAAAATGGATGACTGATGTCCTTTCTTGACAATCTTAAACCTTGCTTTTTGCTTGGTAGTGGTTGACTATTTTTTTCAAGAATTTTCTCCTATTGTTTTTGTGTATAACTCTATTCTAGAAAGGCACATAGGCACCTATGTTATTTTTATAAAATATATAAGAAACCCCAAAAGGCACCTAATTTAGACCTAAGTGTCTTAAAAAATTACCCCCACACCCCCAATATTCATTGTCGTATGCCTGTGTACTTTGCAGCTACACAAGGCTGTTGGAAACTGCATCCCCGCCTCAAAGGTTTCTGACAAAATCCATTTATTAGCAGTAAATGGCTAAAACTGTATGAAAATAGAAAAAAGAGAGGAAAAACTGTGCTTGGAATGTTTTCTGTTTTGTCTGTCTTGGTGCAAGATTAGGAAGAGAATATCAGTCTGAAGTGGTGGATGAGACAGAAGTCAGTATAAGCTAGGTGACTTGATACAGGGAGGACAATAATCCTGCATCATTTTATTTCATTACAGTAACAAACTTCATGGGTTAAAAATACCCAAGACCAATTATTGTCCACAAATAAAGGATAACAGTAAAATTCTGAACTGACACTGCAGGTAAATGCCATACAAAATTTTATCATTCCTGAGAAACCTCAGCCCTCAAAGGGAGGTTGCAAATATTACTGAAATGGGAAGTTCTAGAGTAAAACACAATTGCAGAAATACCTTATTGGTGACATCATTCTTCTTTTCATACAGATCATTAACAATAGCTTCCATATCTGGTAATAATTCTTCATTATCATTCCCCATTTTTTGTAAATTTTGTTTCAGGTCATCAATAGCACTGGATTTAAGTGCAAGTTGTTTTTCCAAGTCCTTTGTGGGGAGGGAAAATAGATTAAAAACAAATATCGGCCAGTAAATTGAAAAATAGGGCATGCATTTTCTTCCTTTGAGAATGATCACAGATATTCTTTACAGTTATATGTGACCAAGGTAGTCTCACAGGATGAATCAACCTATAAAGAATCACAAGCACTATTCACTGAGAATGCAAAACATGACTTCTCAAAGGCAAGTATTCTTTTTGAACAAAACCCATCATTGTTTAATACTCCCTTGCAAATCCGTTGAAACTGATTCCTCCATCTGGGACTATGCTTGCCTTGACTTCATTGGCCCTGTATCTCAGACATCCAGACTCACATTTGAGTCTGTTGTCTGAATCAGCTGCGGTCAGGTGTGCTGCAGAGGTGGCAAGTCCTGTGAGAATGGCCGTAAGGAGCCAATATGAGGGGTCATGTTGAAGGTGATGTTCCTCCAACATTTAGGGTTGGCAAGAGTACAATATATTTATCTATATATAAATGAGCCCTCTATGGCCTAAAGACCTAGAGAAAAAATTGGGCCACATCTATACCTAACCAATTCTACCATCTGGTAAGTGACGTTTTATGCGCTTGCTACTTTCTTCATAGTTTTGGAATAAGAATGGGCCAATGCAGGATGATAGTTGTGGTGGTGGGGAGGAAGAGAGAGACAGGGTGATGCAGGTTGGAGGCCTGAGAAGAGAGACAGAGACAGGGCAATGGTGGTGGTGGTAGAGGGATACTGCATGGGGGGGGAGAGAACAAGAGATTGGGGTGATTTTGGATGGTGGTGGTATAAAGGGGGAGAGATGGGGTGATACTGGATTGTGAGGAAGAGAGGGGTTAAGATGGATGGAAGGGTGTTGAAAGACACACAGAGGAGAAGTCCTCGAAAGCTGGGGGGGGAGGGGGAAGAAAAATATAGATAAATAGACAGCTACTACAAGAGTGCGCCACTGTTGGGTAAGCTTCAGCCCAATGTGGGTAGGCCCCTGCCCATGTGTGCTCACTCAGGCCTATGTCACTGGTATACTAAATTTTTGCCATGTATCTCTCATGTGTGCTACTGAATGCAACATTGTAGAACAGGGGTAGACAGTTCCAGTCTAATTGCCACAAGTCAGTTGGGTTTTGAGGATATTCACAATAAATATGCTTGAGATGCACCTGCAAACAGTGAAGGGAATTGCATGAATATTCATGTCATGCATATTTTGTGTGGATATCCTCAAAACCACAATGGATTGCAGCATTTGAAGATCAGAGTTGCTTACCACTGCTACACAGCACATAAACAAGCTAATAGTAAGCTGTCTCACGCTGTTATACATTGTAAAAGCTCAAAAAAACTGTACATCACTAAAATGTAAGAGGAACTTAAAGAAAACAAATCTAAAGGTGCAAAACTCAGCAACTTGTATAACATATTCAGACACAACCTTATTGGACATTCAGCCTATCCTAAAATTATTACATCATGGCTCTGGTTAATGAAATATTTTACCCATTGGTTTAGAATGGGAATCAAACCTTGATAATCAGATACTATAATTTTTAGTCGTGCCAAACTCAGTCTCCCAGTGCCGTTACCTCACAATCCATTAAGGCATCCTGAGCTGAAATCAGATTTGATGGCTTTTGCAGAGTTATCAGTTTGTCTCCTTGAGCATCAAACCAGCTACTTAAAGTCTGCACTCTGTTTTCATTTTCTGTGACATGCTCCAGTCTTTGTTCCAAATCTTGTATCTAGAGTTTATAGGAATGAAATTACTATAATACAAATACATAAAAATGTCAACCACAAAATCAACATAGATACAGATGTACCCGGGCCTCGCCCCTAGGTTAGAGCTCAGTCTCCCGTGACTTAGGCTGACGCACAATTCCTTAGATTTACCCACACTCCATTACTCAGCACTCTCTCACAGGTTCATTTCACTCTCCAGACGAGCTTGGGAGTGGGCTCATAGTTCTGGAATTGCAATCCGGGGAGTCTGAGAAACTACAACCTTCGGTTTGGCTGGACAAAGGTCCAAGCTCACACTTTCTCTCTTTCCCTACAGGGGAAACACACTGCACACAGTAGTCTTTGGAAAAGGAACGCAACTCTTTATTGTATAAAGTATTCAACGGCAGTAATTTAAATGATTTGCAATTCAACTTACACCAGTTCCTATTCTTCTGATGTTCCTCTCAAGGAACTCCTGTACCACTCTCCCTTTCAGGTTTATTCACAGTGGTTTTTCTGGGTTCAGACTATAAACATATGAACAGGTCTCCTATTTATGCCTGTCACGAAAACACCTAGCCACTCGCCTGGGGCTAACCCTGCAGCTACTTAGAGGGTCTATCCCCAGCACAGATCAGATCTGCCTGCACCTAGGCATGTGCTCTACACTAGCACCCTCCTCCCACCGACTAGGTCCCAACCACCTCTGGGTGTGTCATGCTTTCAAGTTATCCCCGGTGATTTCTAGGTTACTGGGACCACATTCCCAGTGGTCCCATAGTTCCTAGAAAGCACTCACAGACTCAACACACAAACCACCATGATTCTTAGTCAGTCCAGACAAGCAGAGTCAATAAACTAAAAAAGGTTTCTTGTCATAAAAAATATTTAACAGTGAACAATAAAAACAGATGGAAAATAACAGGCAAATAACAGGTAACTGAATAAGGATCAATTATAAAACTATCTAAACATTTTATCACTAGCTGGATAGTGCCTGAGAAGTACAGGAAATATAGTTGCTCACAGGTTACAGAATATAACTGCTCACAGTAAAAAGGTCTTTTACTCTCTACTTCTAAACTGAGGGGGTCTTTTACTAAGGATTAGCTCAAGCTATCTGCAGCAGGGCCCATTTTATTCCTATGGGCCCTGCTGCAGATAACTTGAACTAATCTTTAGTAAAAAGACCCCCTGAGACTGGAGAAAAATCCAGTATTTCCAGACTGAATTTGAGCTCCTGGGCCAATCAGAGCCCAGAACATTTTTAAAAAGTAGCTGGTCACACCATTACAGATTACTTCCTCTTTGTGTTAAATTAAAGAAGGAACAGACATTTCTCTGTAACAGCTTTAAACATAAAACATGCACCACCTTCTGGCCAAACTAGAGAAATACACTTTATGAAAAATTCTTATAATTCACATGCTGGAAAATTCACCATTTTGCCACAATGCCTATCTGAAAAAAGATGTGTAACCCAAAGGCTGCTTCTCCTCCTCTCAACACAAGTTCAGCTCCAGTAGACTCAGACCTCCCTTAGCATGACCCTAAGATATAGCATTACCAAACAAGCAAATATATTTGGCATCACACTAGACTTATACTCAAAAGGCTAAGAAAGAAAGCCTTTGCCACAGAAGCTCAACTGAAGCCCCAAGAAAAGACCAGGAGCCCACCACAGAAAAGAGGAGAGGTGAGTGGGGGGGGGGGGGGAGGAGGGAGGGGCCTGGCACCACCAGGTTTACATCCAAAAGGCCAATATATAAAGCTTTTACCCCAGAAGTTCAAAAAGGCAACAGGAGCCCACCACAGGAACCTGAGGCAGAGCTGCACAGTGAGGTTCTACCACCTGCTGGAGATAGAGAGATACTGAATGGAACCTAGTGCACAGCAGCCTTATATGATAAAGTTCTAATTTGCTCTTTATCTCCACCTGCTGGTAGATGGGCACAACCCACAAGTATGGACTAGTCCTTTGGAGACACTATAGAAGACCTCAGTTAGAATACTATGTACAATTTTGCTATCAAAATGGGCAGCGGATTTCACCATACAGAATAAGAGGGAAACAGGACATATAAATGTACAACTACCTCCAAAGGATAAATGCACAGGGCAAAGGCCTACTCCAAAGGAAAACAAAGCTCTAAAATGTAGGACCATGGGATGAGAGTTACAGAGGAAAATCTAAAGGGCAATGCCAGCAAATTTCTTCACAAAAAAAGGATGTTGTCAGAGGTTCAAGGCAGCCTAGAAAAGCATAGGTTTTCTGAGGAAAGGAAAAGGGACAGTAATGTTAATCAGGAGGAGAGGATGGGCAGACTGAACGGGCCTTATCATCCTTATCTGCCAGCATATTCTATTATTTTTAGTTTAGTTTTTTTTTTTTTTTTTTCTAGGAGAAAGTCTGATATGCCGAATTTATCCTTCAACTCTAGTTTCCTTCTCTTAAACTTTTATGATTTGCAGGACATTGTCAAAATGCTATATAGTTTCCTTTCATAATAGAGGTAAAATTGTTGAAATACATAAATATAGCATATATTAACAAAGTTCATACCTTCTTATTCAGTGATCCTTGTAATTTGTGCCAATGTAGGTTCAGTGTACCAAGATATTCGGCAAATTCTGTCCTGTCATAGCGATTGCTTTCTACATCACAGACACTTTGCTGTAGTAGTGACTGGTTGACAAACTCTACTATCCATTGTCTATGGTTCATTTTTTTCCTGTGTTCCTGCAAACAATTCATAGAGAAATATGTTCAGTCCTGCAAACCATTATTTCACTGGAATCAGAAACAATGAATGCCACGTGTACTCGTTTAGACTACTGCAATCTGCTTCTTGCTGGCCTCCCACTTAGTCACCTCTCCCCCCTCCAGTCGGTTCAAAACTCTGCTGCCCGTCTCGTCTTCCGCCAGGGTCGCTTTACTCATACTACCCCTCTCCTCAAGACCCTTCACTGGCTCCCTATCCGTTTTCGCATCCTGTTCAAACTTCTTCTACTAACCTATAAATGTACTCACTCTGCTGCTCCCCAGTATCTCTCCACACTCGTCCTTCCCTACACCCCTTCCCGTGCACTCCGCTCCATGGATAAATCTTTCTTATCTGTTCCCTTCTCCACTACTGCCAACTCCAGACTTCGCGCCTTCTGTCTCGCTGCACCCTACGCCTGGAATAAACTTCCTGAGCCCCTACGTCTTGCCCCATCCTTGGCCACCTTTAAATCTAGACTGAAAGCCCACCTCTTTAACATTGCTTTTGACTCGTAACCACTTGTAACCACTCGCCTCCACCTACCCTCCTCTCTTCCTTCCCGTTCACATTAATTGACTTGATTTGCTTACTTTATTATTTTTTTTTTGTCTATTAGATTGTAAGCTCTTTGAGCAGGGACTGTCTTTCTTCTATGTTTTTGCAGCACTACGTATGCCTTGTAGCGCTATAGAAATGCTAAATAGTAGTAGTAGTAGTTAATTCCCTGAAGATCATTAGGGCACCAGAGTCCAGACCATTGAAAGGGGCAGGCGAGAGATGTGACAATTGGGGATGCTAGATCTGGTGGGGATAAATAAGCCTTCTGAAGGGGCAGTACACCCGTATTTACTAGTTTAAGTCTTAATGTGCAGCCATGTCACCTGAGGGTGGACCAGCCACACTGTACACCATCTCCCCCCTCCCAAGTGTCAACATTTATACCATGCTTCCAAAACTATCAGGCTTCTGCAGTAAATCAAGGTTCGATGAACACTGAACATGTGTTTATATTCTGTCATGAGTTAGAAAATTATGAGGAAATTCATGTGTATGGGTAGTTGTGGTGGGAGAAAAGAGACCTTAGTAATTGACACAAAAAAGGAGAAAGGAGATTGTCATGTGGAAAAAGGAGGTAGAGGATCAGAGATAGGGAAGAAAGAAGAGAAGGCTTAGATTGGAGATGGAAAGGAGAAGGGAAGGAGGTGTGGTGAGGGAGTAGAGGAGAAGAGAATACGTGGGATGAAGAGCATAGGAGAGAAAAGGGCAGATCATATTTTTTTTTTGGGGGGGGGGAGGGAAGAGATGGGAGAATCTAGAACCACGAAGGAGGACAGGAGTGGGGAAAATGAAAGGAGGACTGGAGATCTAAGAATCTCACTTCTCCTTCTCTACCTTGCCAATTTTTTACCCCTTTCTCTTGACACTGGAAGATTCTCTCCCTTGTTTCCCGCTCCATACTATAATTCTGCCCCTGCTGACCTTCTAGGAAGAAGATGAGGAGAGTTACAGTTTGTGTTGCTGACTGCAAACTCCTCCTCCTCTGCTGACCAGGACCCAACTCAGGGTTTGAACCATGCAAGCATCACACCAATGTTTAGAACAAATCCCAAGATAGGCCCTGGGTTACAAAGGAGGAGGAAAATGCAACCTGAGACTGGAAATTTAAGACTATATACATATGCAGTCCTGTACGTAGTATCCCCATAATTCCATAAATGTTGCCAAAAATTGTGTGCACAAATTTGGGCATGTGCCCAATGTCTGCATGCAATTTAATTGAATAACAAGCTAATTACTGTTAGTAATTTAAATTTAATTGGAACTTACGCGCATAAATTTTACACGAGTATTAAAAAAGGGGTGCAGAAATGGGAGGGTCATGGGAGGAATGGGGGCGTAACTAGCATTTACATGCGTTGTTATAGCAGTGGCGTAGCCAGACTGCCAATTTTGGGTGGGCCTGAACCCAAAGTGGGTGAGCACAAAATTTTCTCTCTACCCCCCTCCCCCAGCAAAATTTAGTCACACTTTTCAGTGAGCTTTCAGAGGCCAAAACTCCTGCCTCAGGTCAGCATAACGCTGTTATGGTATCCTCTCCTGACCTAAGGAAGGAAGTATTGGTCTCTGAAACTTTATTAACACAGGTACCATATTACTTTATCCTAAATTAAAAATAAAATTATTTTCTTTACCTTTCTTGTATGGCCATTTACTTTTTCTCATTGTGTTGCTCCCAGTCTCTAGATTCTGCTTTCCTTCGTCTTTCTCTTGCCAGGGTTTCCTGTCCATTCATCAACTATGGCTTTTCATCTTTTCCTCACCCTTGTTCGCCACATGCCCCTTCCTCTTATTCTCCAGTCTTTCCCTACTCTGTCCTCTCCCTCTTTCCATCCAGCAGCTCCCCTCTTTCTCTCCCCATCCTTCCAGTGTCTCCCCTCTTTCTTTTGCATCCAGCGTCTCCTTTTTCTCCCTACCCTTCCATCCAGTGTCTTCCCTCTTTCTCTCCTTATCCTTCCACTCATCTACCCTCTCTCCTGATCCTTCCATCTAGTGTCTCTATCTCTCCTCTCCTTCTATCCAGTGTCTATCTCTCTACCCTTTTCTGTTCAGTCTCCTACCTCTCTCCACATCCTTCTAGTTTCTCCCCTTTCTCTCTGCATCCTATCATCCATCTCCCCTCTTTCTCTCCCTATCCTCCCATGTCCAGCAGCTCTCTTCCCTCCAGCCCCTTCCTCCTCTCCCTCCCATGTCCAGTAGCTCTCTCCCTTCCCGCCAGTCCCTCCCATGTCCCAGCAGCTCTCCCTTCCCGTCAGTCCCTTCTTCCTCTCCCTCCCATGTCCCAGCAGCTCTCTCCCTTCCCTCCAGTCCCTTCTTCCTCTCCCTCCCATGTCCCAGCAGCTCTCCCTTCCCGTCAGTCCCTTCTCCCTTCCCTCCAGTCCCTTCTTCCTCTCCCTCCCATGTCCAGTAGCTCTCTCCCATCCAATCCCCTCCTCCTCTCCATCCCATGTCCAGCAGCTCTCTCCCTTCCCTCCAGTCCCTTATTCCTCTCCCATGTCCAGTAGCTCTCTCCCTTCCATGTCCCAGTAGCTCTCTCCCTTCCCTCAAGTCCCTTCCTCCTCTCCCTCCCATGTCCCAGTAGCTCTCTCCCTTCCCTCAAGTCCCTTCCTCTTCTCCCTCCCATGTCCCAGCAGCTCAGCCATTTTCCCTCCAGCCCGCCCATCCACAACCTTCCCACTGCCCTTTTGTCCCGCGGAGGCAGCGTTCAGCGTTTCCTTCCCACCCTGTCTTTTTCCCAAGCTCCGCTGCATCGCCCCAAGTGGAATCCTTCTTCTTTTCGGCCGTCGCGCTGCGCTACCGTTCACACAGGCAGCTTCGCTCCTCCCCCACCGCGTTCATCCAGTCCTAACAGGAAGTGCATCAGAGAGGGCCAGAATGGACGCGGCAGGGGAGGAGCGAAGCTGCCTGTGTGAACGGCAGCGCAGCGCGACGGCCGAAAAGAAGAAGGATTCCACTTGCAGGGACGATGCAGCGGAGCTTGGGGAAATACAGGGCAGGAAGGAAACGCTGAACGCTGCCTCCGCGGGACAAAAGGGCAGCGACAGCGTGCGAAGGATGGGCGGGCCTGGAGGGAAAATGGGTGGGCCTGGACGGGCTACGCCCCTGTGTTATAGAATACGGGGGATATGCACTCAATTTAGGTGCATACATTTGCACCACATTTCAGTTGGTGCAAATAGCCATGCCTAAAGTTATGCATGAATTCCGGGCATAAGCGCTATTGTGTAAACCTCACCTAATTTTCACCCCTATATGCAGGTACTTTCTCTGTCCCTAGTGGGCACACAATCTAAGGTGCTTTTTGAACCTGGAGCAATGGAGGGTTAAGGGGTCCTTTTCACTAAGCTGCTGTAAAAAGACTTAGGGGCCCTTTTACCAAGTTGAAGTAAAAAGGGTCCTGTGGTAGCAGCGGCAGCTGTTTTTGCCGCATGCCAGGGCCCTTTTTACCGCAGTGGGAAAAAAGCCCCAAAACACACAAGGCCATGCGGTAAGCCTGCACTTACTGCATAGCCATGAGAGGGGGGAGGGGGAAGCACTTACCGCCATCCACTGAGGTGGCAGTAAGGGCTCCCACACTAGCACGGTGGTATATATATTTTTAAAATCCAGCAGCATCGGAAATGGCATGCGCTGGTGGCTGCATTGGGCCGGCAGTAGTTCTGGGTTGCCGCTCAGCAACCCTTTAGTAAAAGGGCCCCTTACTCATCTAAGTCGGAGCTCCGCCTATGTCCCAACCCATGCTCCACTTCTGTGTACACTCCCCTTGCAAATACATGCTATGTAAGTTAAGTGGGTATTTGCAGAATGGTACTTAGGCATAATGCTATCACTTAAATATGTGCACATATGCATAAATGCTAGTATATGAGTAATGCACACGTAAACATGAGCGCCTAGATTAAAGAATTGCCCCTTAGATGTAGAAGCAATGAATATTGCCACCCATACATCTAGCTTATACATTTGGCTCCATGTTATACCTAGTTTTGGCATATTAGCTAGATGAATAGTCACTAAATATACATCCATTGGAGGAAGTGACGTCACGCTTCATAATGGCGATGTAAAAATGGAGCTCCCATCTTACAGCCAAAAAACAGCTATCTTACGATACATACCCCACCGAATCGTTTTCTGAAGCAACTGCCCGCAAAAGGAGAGAGCACGCTGAATCGGGTTATGTCCGTATCGAAGACCAAAGCGCTGAATTTATCTGCGTTTTCATACCAGCAGAGAGGAAGGAATTCGGCAATGCAGGCTAAAGAAAATGGCGCCCGCAAGGCGAACACGGAACAGAGAGAGTCAGAGCAGCTAGGCTGTGAAATTGTGCAAGAAGGAGCCGAGTTTGGTCAAGAAATATGGGCCAAATTATGTACTTTGTTCCAAGAGATTAAAACAGACCTC
The DNA here is from genome assembly GCF_901765095.1 of Microcaecilia unicolor. Lineage (NCBI taxonomy): Eukaryota > Metazoa > Chordata > Amphibia > Gymnophiona > Siphonopidae > Microcaecilia > Microcaecilia unicolor. The sequence goes on along the minus strand of NC_044039.1, from coordinate 180,428,158 downwards.
AAGGAAGTGCGACAGGACTTTGCAAAACTGAGTGCGGACTTAAGAGGGGAAATCTCTGAGTTAGGCAACCGCGTGTCAGAGGCGGAAACCAAATATACATCTACAGTATACAGTGTCCCAACTCTACCCTTTAATCTGCACATATAGAACTATATATGTACCTATATATATGTATAGTTTTATATGTGCACTTAGAGTGGAAATGAGCCTAAAGTGGCACTTGGACATCCTGCACAGCTCCAAATTACTACTACTACTACTATTTAGCATTTCTATAGCGCTACAAGGCATACGCAGCGCTGCACAAACATAGAAGAAAGACAGTCCCTGCTCAAAGAGCTTACAATCTAATAGACGAAAAATAAAGTAAGCAAATCAAATCAATTAATGTGTACAGGAAGGAGGAGAGGAGGGTAGGTGGAGGTGAGTGGTTACAAGTGGTTACAAGTCAAAAGCAATGTTAAAGAGGTGGGCTTTCAGTCTAGATTTAAGGGTGGCCAAATATCTAAATACCCTTTGAAAATTGACCAGAATGGGCCAACTGTAACGTAAAATAGCTATAATCTGAGCAGCATTTCTTAACCTTTCAATACAACTGCAGCATGAAGAGGGACTGAAACATTCACTAAATGTGTTTTCTAGTGTCAAGACTGTACTTTGCTCATGAAAAAAATTAAGGGCCCCGTTTTCTAAGCCGCGCTAGTGCTTTTAAAAAGTGCTGACCATTAGCGCGCGCTAACTGTGTAGGTGCCCACAATATTCCTATGGGCGCCTACACAGCGCATGCTAATTTTGTGCACGCGCTAAAAATGCTAGCGCACCTTAAGTAAACAGGGCCCTAAACTTATTATCTTGCTAGCCCATAGACCCAGTCACAACACTACCACTATTTTCAGTCAACTGTGTAAAATTGAGCAGATTAATATGAAGGCAATTTTCAAAGCCATTTACACAGGTAAAATGCCATTTAGTAGCCTTAAGCGACTGTATGAAAATTGCTCTCTCCATCAACACAGATAAACATATGTTCAGTGTTCAACAAGGCATATACTTTTAGCTGCATCATGAGGTGGTGTTCACAGGGACTGGTTTAGGTCAGGGGATGAAAATAATACACGTAGATTGTACTTTCAAGTAAGGAGTATTTCAGGATAGCTTTTCCTTCTCTCACAAATGATTGCTGCAAATTTGTACAGACTGACAAGAGGAAGGCTGTCCTCTTTGTGGATGTATATATTCACTTTCTTTATTTTTGTTTTCTCTTTATTGCAGTCCAGCTCCCTTAGTTACCTTATACTCTTGCAGAAGGTCTTTGAGCTGGGATGTGCTGCTCTCTGAATTTATCGGGACCTTGTCTTTCATTTGTTGGTCCACACGGTTTACCCAGACCATCAGATCAGCAATCGCCTTGCGAGATGGCAGTTTATCCATTTGAAGCTGAAAACAACAATTCTTTATTTTTTTTTTTAAAGAGAGCTTGCTCATCGGTATTCTATACATTATTTCAGAGGTGCATACCATAAGTAGCAACACTTGCCCTGTATCAATTCAAACTCTAAGTCCTTTTTATAAAAATAATTCTTTAAGCTGCCCTCCTGTAATTTCTATTTCAAGCCTATGTGCCACTTTCCCAATCTACCAAAGGACACCTCAAAATGGTTTACAGCAATTCACTGAATAATCCACAATCAAATAACAATATATCATAATACTGTATAACAATACATCATAGAATAAGAATACATTATAATAAACATAATGGGGTAGATACTCAAAGCAATTTAAATGGCCTAAAGAGTTTCCTGGCCATTTAAATTGCTTTTGTGGGGCTATCCAGGGATATTCAGTGGTACTTAACCAGATAGTGCCACAGAATATCCCCTCTAACTGCCTATGTCGAAACTGGCTGGTTTGTGGGTAGTCCAGAGTTATTGTTAGGGCAGAGTCTAAACTTAGCTGGTTAGCAGACTGAAAATCGCTGCTAACTGGCTAAGTAACCACACTCTCATATGATTTGGAACATGTGATAAGTCCAGTGAAAACCTGCCTGGGAGGAAGATCGCTGAAATACCATGAAAGGTACACAACAGAAAAGACAGTAAGAAGTAGACCATGCACCCGAAAAAGCCAGTAAAGGTCTTGATCAGAGACTCAACAAAGTACTGTGTTTCAGCCACAGGCCTGCTTCAGGGGTCTTTTCTACTGATCTGAAAGACTTTCAATATGGAATGTACCTCGGATATTGATACTGTAGGTAGGTCTTTAAAAAAGACCTTTATCAAATGTAGCCCAAAACACCAAGGGGGTTGTTTACTAAAGCTTAGATTGAGTTATCTGCAGCAGGGCCCATAGGAATAAAATGGGCCCTGCTGCAGATAACTCGAGCTATGTTTTAGTAAATAGGGGGGCAAGAGCATGTGTCTTGTGAAGAAGCAGCTGTCGAGTCTCTGATCAACAAAATCCACTTAAAACTCAAGGCCTTTGTCCTGGCTTTTTTGGGTGCATGGCCTACTTCCCACTGTCTTTTCTGTTGGAACATGTGATGCCATTTATGACATCTCTAACTGAGCATAGATGCTTCCTACAGCTGCACAGAAATTGCGTAGGAGTTTCATTAATTTGGCTCAGGAGCCTGTGTAACAGACCTTAGCATTCACATTAAGACTATTTAGTAGATACTAAAAATAGCATGCTATTCAAGAAGTGTCCTAACATGTAAGCTAAGTGGTCTTAAAAGATATTACAATGTGCCATTTAAAACAATTGGCCTGATATTCAAAAGCATTTATTTGGAAAATGACAGCTATTATCTGAATAAATGCTTTAAACAGAGCTTACCCTAGATAGTCAGTAAAATCCCAAAATAAATAAACTCAGTTAAAGAGAAACAAAATATCACTAGAAAAATAGCTCTTCCAAAATACACAATAAAAGACAGAGAAACAGTCCCACTAGAAACAATAATTATGTATAAAAAAAGGAGCCCTCACTTTCAAACATGATACAGCAACTACCAGGTGCAACAATGCTTAAAAGAAGCGATTGCAAACCTGGAACATCTACACTGATAAAGAAAATCTATAACAGCAGTCCATCTCTCACCTCTCAACTAAGAATTTCACCATATATACTTGTTTCACAAGGAAACAGCTAGAGAACAAAGTATAAAGTGAAAAATCTATAATTTCTTTAGGGGAAAATAACGTAAGCTATCCTCATTAGGGCTTTTCTTCTATGACAAGTCTCAGCCAAAATTGTCCCTCTACTAGACCTAGATCGAATCTTACTTCATGTAGTTTGTCGTGGATTGTTGGAATCTGGGTAATCAAATCTGTCCATTTTTGCTCAAACTGTTCTAAACTGGATCGCAGCATGGCTGTGTCAGTCTCCTTTAGGCGCACAAGTTGATTCCCAGTGCTGATCACTGAAGTCTTGAAGGATGATTTTTCATCTACTTCCCGTGAAAATTCCTTTCAACAAACAAGCCAAAAATAAAATAAAATGTTTCTAAATTTCACTATGTTCAGAAGGTACATCTGTGAGATTAGCAAGAGAGGAAGAAGAGAAACAAAACATCAGAAGGAAAGGACAACGCCAATAATATAGCTAAATGAGAACCTAGTTTGCTATATATTATTATTTACAGTGGAACATGCAGTTAATTCCTGCACAGTATGATGTCAAGCTATCAAGGCTGCCTCCTAAGTGCAAAAAAGTATGATGAAATGCTCTGCCCCAAAATTGCTTTTTCCCATATACAATAGCTATACACCCCATACACAATAGCTATACACATTGAACTGATATTTAGTGAGGGAAATCAGATGTCGAAAGAGTTTTCAGAGAGGCAGCCTGTGAAACTCATGCTTAGAAATACTTTATCTTAATAATGGCTTATGGACTTTTCTTTTAGGAAATTATCCAAACCTTTTTGAAACTCTGCTAAGCCAACTACTTTTAGCACACTCTGTAGCAACAAATTCCAGAGTTTAACTACATGTTGAGTGAAGAAATATTTTCTCTGTAGCTTCATTGCTTGCCCCCCTAGTCCTAGAATTTTTAGAAAGAGTAAACATGCGAGTCACTTCTACCCATTCCATTTCACTCAGTATTTTATATAGACCTCTATCATATCTCCCCTCCAGGGTTAGTGTTAGACATTCAGAGGCCCAGAGCAGGAACTGGGGAGGGGGGCCGCTGCCTCCTTCAGCTTGAGTCAGGAATAAACAGGGCTGCATCTGTACTTAGCAAAGAACCAAGGCTGTAACTACCTCTAAAGTTAAACACTAACCCTATGATTATATAACCTGGTGCCTAATGTTTAGCACCAAGTGTGTGTGTTTTACAGAATAGCATTTATGCACATCAGAGGTGCCAATAATTGACATTATGTGCTTAAGTATTTAGGCGCTATTCTACAATTTACGTGCTGAAGTCGCTTACCCTCTAAGTCTATAAAGGTCTCCAAAAATGTGTGTGCAAATTTGCACGTGCAATTTACTTGAATAGCGAGCTAATTAGCGACAGTAACTGACTTTTTAACAATTAGTGGCACTAATTAGACTTAATTAGCATTTATGTGCATAAATTTAGGCGTGGATCATTTACGCGTGATTTGAAAAAGGGGCACGGAAATAGGAGAATCATAGGTGTAAAGGGGACGTTCCTAAAATTAACGCGTGTTGTTATGGAATAATGGGGATACGCTCCTAGTTTAGGAGCATACCGTACATTTGCACCACTTTTCAGTTCCTGCAAATGGCCGCGCCTAAACTTAGGTGTGATTCCTGGGCGTAAGCGCTATTCTATAAACTTTTAGCAGGCTTATAGAATAGGGCAGTGTTACCCAAATCTGGTCCTGGAGGCATCCCAGCCAGTCAGGTTTTCAGGATGTCCACAATGAATATTCATGAGAGAGATTTATGTGCATGCAAATCTCTCTCATGAATATTCATTGTGGACATCCTGAAAACCTGACTGGCTGGGCTGCCTCCAATACCTGGTTTGGGAAACACTGGAATAGGGCTTTAGAATCTATCCCTTAGCGTATTAACTGTGATGGGGCATACATGTGGGTGGAGCATGGGCAGGCCATGACACCTACAATTTATAAAACACTATCAGTTGCGCACGTTGCACGGCACAGACACACCAACTATTTACCTGTTGGAAGTGGGAGTGCCTAAATTTCAGCACACCAACGTGGCTTTGTACTACTACAAGGTCTCCAATAAAATTGGGACCCCTTCCATAGTTTCACAGTACTTTGCAATTGTTAAACACTCAGGGGCCCTTTTACTAAGCCGCGTAGGTGTGTCAATTTTGAACTACCATCTGGTTACCGCGTGGCCCGGTCGGTAATTTCATTTTTGACGCATGTCGCTAACCAGGCTGTAATCGGCATTGTACACACACTGACAATTACCGCCTGGTTAATGCGTGAGACCTTACCGCTAAGTCAATGGGTGGCGGTAAGGTCTCAGGCCCAAAATGGACGTGCACCAATTTTCATTTTGCCACACGTCCAATTTCAGCCAAAAAAACAAAAGACCTTTATTGCAGGCGTGCTGAAAAATGGACCTGCGCACGCCCAATACATGTGTCTACACCAGCGCAGGCCATTTTCAGTATGACCTTTGAACAGAAATTATGAATTAAGTAAGAACCCCCCCCCCCCCCCAATATACTAATGTATTTTCAAAGTGTCCTCCTTCGACCCTGACACATTCACAACTGAGCTGTTAGCGCAATGAATTGTGGGTTTTCATTAATTAAGAGCTCAACTGTTTTGCGAGCTCAATGCGCTGCAGCTCCATCCTGTTGAAATATAAAGTACTCAGAAATGTCTCGAATTTTAGGCAGAAGTTTCTGCTGTAGTAGGATGTTTTTGGAATATTTGGAAACATTGTTGTGGGTCCCATTTTTTCTAGATACCATGTAGTACTCAATAATGGATTAGGCACACTCAAATGTCATCTGGGTGCCAAATAGTGCTAAGCACAACCCTTAATGATGCCTACTGCTTGGCACCAATTTATAGAATTGCCCTCCATAATAATAAAATCAAATGTTTCATCTTAAAATTAAAAATGCACCTAATGAATATCCTGCCGCTAGTGAGAAAATGCCTTGACATCTTGAATTTAATTTTTACATTCTTTTAAATAATAAGAAATACAGCGATAGATTGGTGCTGGTTGAGGTGGGGTAAGATCAATGAATTCACCCGTGTGGGAGGGCAGAGGGGGAAGGGAGGAATGGGAGTACGGGGGGGGGGGATAGAAGGGGGGAGTGGGGGTTTCAAAGCTCAAAGTACCATAGTGAAAGAAGCTGAATCAATAAGGGAGGGAGGAGTGGGGGGGGTTGAGGAGGGGGAGGGGGGAATAAAGTTCAATATGGTTTGTATTCAACGGTTGCTAGCACTTTGAATGTTTAGGAGTATCTGCAATGAGGATGTAACTATGTTCTATAAATGTTTGTGTGATCTTTAATAAAAATGATTAAACATAAATAATAAGAAATACATCTTATTGTAATTACATAGAAACTGTCGATGTTGCTCTTGACAGTATCCAAATCCTGGGAGGCATGGAGGGACTCCTGTTTCCAATAATTCAGTCTCTGGTAAGCAGACTTTAACCACATGCTCAACTCATTTGACTCCTTGTTGTAACTGTGAAAACAAGGAAAAAGAGGAGAGAGAGGCCACAATGTTATCACTGCTTTGAAAGTACTAAATTCATCTGTATTTTCTTTTTTCCTTCCCAGACTATCATATTCACCTGAATCTAACCATCTACAGCTGAGAGCATGACTGTGGTGGAGGAATCAGGGGAAGAAGTGAGTGGAAAATGGAATGACAGGTTCACATTCACATGTGTCTATCAACCAAAGAACAGCATCTCAATTAAAAAAAAAAAAGCTATTAAATGCCGAGCTAATATTTAGTGATGTTCACCAGTGTAGGAGGTCGTTGGGGGCCATTATCCAGAAAATACCATACATACTGAAACCTAAACCAAAATTTTTGGTCCAAAAAAAGGGCCAAAAATGGAGGTCTCAGTTTATATTTGAGTCTCTCCTCTCTCCACGCCACCCAATGACTGGCATTTCTTCTTCACCCCCCCTCCACCGCAATAACCAACACTTCCTGCCTCCACCCTGACTCGGACCTCGATGACCGACATTTTCTTTCTCAACCCTCCTCCTGCAGCAACCGATATTTTCCGGTTCGCTCCCCCCCCCCCCCCCCCCCCCCCCGAATACCCAGCTTTTCACTCTTACTTGCTTCTCTGGTAGACTCTGACAAAGTTGTATGCTCAAAGCCCTGCACCAGCCCGGTGCATAAGTTTGTCAGCGTCTGACAAAGAAGCAAGCAAGACTGAAAAGCCAGTTATAGGGGGAGGAGCTGGGAAATGTTGGTTGCTGCAGGGGGAGGGTTGAGAAAAAAATTGCGATCATTGGAGCTGTGGTCGGGGTGGAGGTAGGAAGTGTTGTCGCAGGGGGGTCAGGGTAGACGAGGAAATGCCAGTCACCTGGGGGGGTGGTGTTTGGACAACAGAAGCAAAGTCTCTCTACACTAGAGTGGAGAATTACATTGCTGCGGGGGGGGGGGGGGGGCGAGAAATGTTTTATACTCGAGTTAACAGTTTCCCCCTCTTTTTAGGGGAAAACTGTTATCTCAGTTTATACTTGGATAGGTTTATATTTGAATATATACTGTAACTCTGACCTCCTTGGCACTATTTGGGTGGTCCTGAGGCAGATTGGGGAATGAGCCAAGGCAGAGCCGTAAGTTATCTGGTTAACTCTGATATTCAATGCCGGTAAACATATAATTATGTGGGTGCATTAGAACAGCACTGAGGTACTTAACAGAACCAAATATGTCCTGCTTAGTGGAAAGCTACCATGCTACCTCTGGTCGGTGGGACCTGTGTTTGCATGCAGACAGGATGGAGAATCAGTTGTTGATCCCTTACTGCTCACACATACCAGATCAAATGCTTGAGAAGCGCTTGCAGTTTGTGCAGGTCATGGTGGACACCTCTCGTGAAGGACAACCACTGTTCTTCCAATTTGGAGATCTGACTCTCTAACTCTGGACAATTCACAGCAGCCACCAGTTTCTTCCCTTCTCTCACTGTTTCATAAAGTTTTGCATTCTTTGCATCAATATTATTCATGATTTGCTAGTTAAAATTAAAAAACAAGACAGAAGTTACATCTAGTGCATGAACAATGAATGCATTTCTATTAGATATAACTATTCAATCATTTGTCTTATTCTTATGTCTATTTGTTCTATATAAGTTTCACGGGGTAGGGCACTTTTCAAAGCTATTTCTGCAGAAAATTCCCCCTTCACAGTGGACACAGGTACTTATAGCCACATCCACAAACAGGATGAGTTAGGTGGCAAGATATCAGGGGAGTTAAAATTCATGCACACTTTCCGTAGGTATACTGGACCTGCCCTGATAGCTCTTATTAGTCCTCCCTAGGGACAGGGATCATTTTATGTTGGGTCCAATATTGTATTAATAAAATGTGTAAGAAATAAACTGTAGCATGCTTGTTTATTTGATTCTGGAAATACAATAACAAACAAAAATACCTGGAAAAGGCTAATTCTTTCCAATAGTCTTTCTTCTGTCTCATCTACTAAACTCACAGAAGGGACAGCAGATCCAAGAGTGGCAAGTTCTCTACTTAGAGATGCATAATCTGCATCAAATTCTGTCCAGTCCTAAAACACAAAGCACAGTCACTTAGTAAAATAGTTATGAATGTACTTTAACCTATGGGGCTCATTTTCAAAAGAGAAAAATGTCCGAATAGTGGCATAAATCTGCATTTGGACGCTTTTCTCACCAAAACGTCCAAATTGGTATTTTCAAAACCAATTTTTAGACGTTTTTCTATGAAGCCTGTCCAAAGTGCGTTCGAATCACAAGGGGGAACGTTAAGGGTGGGGTCTGGGCGTTTCTAACATTTGGATGTTTTTCTGCCATAATGGAACAAAACAAAAACGTCCAGGGCTATAAATTGGAATTTTTGGTCTAGACCTGTTTTATTAACAAATAAGCTACAAAAAAGTGCCCTAAATGACTAGATGACTACTGCAGGAATAAAGGAATGACACCCCTTTACTCCAACAGTGATCACTGACCCCCTCCCACCCTGCAAAGACGTAAATGAAACAGTACATACCAGCCTCTATGACAGCTTCAGATGATATGGCCAGTCCTATTAGAGCAGCAAGCAGGTTCCTGGAATAGCCTAGTGGTGGGTGCACTGCACTGTAGAGAAGGTGACCCCCATAATCTACTCTATTACACTTATGGTGGAAAGTGTCAGCCCCCCAAACCTACTGTACCCCTATATAGGTGACACCAGTAGCCATAAGGGCTGTTGTAGTGGTGTATAGTTGGGTACAGTAGGTTTTTGTGGGTTTTGAAGAGCTCACCATACAATATCAGGGGGTAAGGGTGAGATGTGTACCTAGGACCTTTTATGTGAAGTCCACTGCAGTGACCCCTAGGGTGACCCACTGCTCCTGCTGGGATGCCCTGTGAGGCCAGTCTACTAGGAAAGCTGGCTCCTCCTACGTCCCAATGGCTTATTTTATGCGTTTTTCACTTGGACAGCTTTTTTTTTTTTTTGGAAAATGATCTAAAAGATAGACATACTAAGCACAACAACATCTAGGAAATGGTCATTTTCAAAGAAAAAAAATGATAGACTTTTTCTAGTTTGAAAATGGTAATTTTTCACTACTTGATTTTTGGACGTTTTCAGCAAAATGTCCAAAGACAGATTTAGACGCCATATCGAAAATGCCCCTCCACATAACTTTGTAAGTCTATGTGCTTTGAAAACTAGCCTCATTAGTTATAATAAAACCAAGTAATGCTATGTAGACAGAAGGTTTTACCAGGTCCAACTACCACTTATGAATATTTTCACTGTTTAATATCTAGTCCGGTAACAGAAATAGTACCTTTAACAAACACTGTAAACCAATGCCATATTGGACAGCACGTTCTTGCAGCAGCGTGAATTGTTTGGACAAATCTGTCCAGAATTGCTGTTTCTTGCTGAATACAAAAGGAGGAATCCTTGTGGTAAAGGTTTGCATCAGAAGTACATGATTATTAAGGTTATGGAAAAAATCCTGAAACATAAGCAGAAAGGTTGACTCCTCTTTTAATAAAGTGTTTTCAAAATATGTTTACTTATCAGATCTTACTAAATATTGTTGAAGATCTTCATCTAGGATTTGTTTTTTAAATTTTTATCAAGGGGCTCTTTTACTAAGGTGCGCTGAAAAATGGTCTGCGGTAGTGTATACGCGTGTTTTGGGTGTGCGCAGAATTATTTTTCAGCGCACCCACAAAAATGCCTTTTTAAACATTTTTGCCGAACATGGACATGCGGCAAAATAAAAATTGACCTAGCAGTAAAGTCTCACATGGTAACCAGGCGCTAATGACCTACGTGCATCAAATGCCACTTGGCCCGTGTCCGATATGCACGTCTGAAAATAAAAATTATTTGTCGGACATGCGTATCGGACACGCACCAAAAATGAAATTACCACAACAGCCACATGGTAACTCCATTTTGGCGTGCGTTAGGTGCAGGTAGACGCTTACGCGGCTTAGTAAAAGGGCCCCTAAGTTCATTACAGCTAGTTCTTGCGTGGAAGAAAATGAAACAGGGTGTATGTGTGTGTGTGTACATCATTTTGTGCTTTCAGGGGTATACCAGAGAAAAATGTGTATGATTCTGTACTCATTCTCCTTTTATATATCATGTTTTTTTTGTTTTGTTTTTGTATCAACAATTTTTATTGATGACAAGTCAATATAAATACATTCATGAACCAACCGCAATTCCAATGCTAAGGCATACATAGTAAGGATAGTACATTACAGATGGTCATCAACCTTTTTGTAGATATATCCCCCCTCCCTTACCCACTATAATGGTGAATTTTTATGTTTTGACAACTGTATTAATGACAACATAAAAATAGTGCAAACCTCATATATAGCACCATATCAACAGCATAAATTGAAACTCAATGCACTCCAAAAAATACTGTCAGTTTGCATGTTTTAACTTTTTTTTAACAAATAGTCAAAGTCATCTAACTAACAAAAGGTATAAATGCTGAATCCGACACCCCCTCAGAGACGAGCCAGAGGGCTTGTACTCTGATGACCCTCCCCCCCTCTTATATATCATGTTTTAATATTTCAGTAACTGCATTGAGTGAACACTATCTTCTAATTTCATGATTTGTCTGGTCCTCTTGTTATAATGACTGTCACAGTCCAGTTAAGAAAAAAAAAAAAACACACCAAAAGGCCTTCAAACATAAGTAATTCTAATGAAGGCTTCAGCAGGAAACCAGTTCAATATGAATTAAAATACCATTTTTTGTGTTACTACATTGTTGCATTGCCTACCTTTGTGGTTATGATAAACAGTGTCATTAGTGATGCATTGTACCTTGTGGTTTTGTAGATGGAGCTGTAAGGCAGCTTTACTCTTAGCCCGATAGCTGTGGCTCCGTTTGAGCTTTTCTTCTCCAATGTTTACTAACTCTGCTATTCCATGCAGTAGGCGCTCACACAGGCTCTCCCTGATCAAAGCACTATTCAGATCTAACTGCCTCGCTCTCACAGTCCTCCAAGCATCATTAAGAGCTTCCTAGGAATTAAATTTAATTGGGATCACATTCCACGGAACATTAAAAAAAAAACTCAACCAATACATTTTAGTGCTCAAAAAAAAAATAGTACCAGATCATGCATCTCAATATTTTAGGAGAAGTATAGTGTCAGGACAATCTTACCTCTAATTTGTAGACTTCTTGGCCATTAGAGACAGGTATCTGGAGTCGTTCACCCTTATCTTTTAGTGCTGTTACTCGACTTTCAAAGTCTTGCAGTTCCAGCTCATTCATATTTGCTATCTAAGTTAATGATACAGTAGGGTGTCAATACAATGCATTCTCAAATTATATAATATAGGTAACCGAGACCCCTCGGGCATATAGGTTATCTGATATTTACAATAATGACACAATAATAATCACCCAACACATGGTATTTTCTTAAATATGGCACAACTTGGCCGCAGCTTTATTTAGATACAACACATCTTAAAACCTTAGATATACCCAAGCCGAATTCAGCTTTTGGCTCATTATCCAACATTCAGCCTTTGGCACATTAACCAACCGAGTCCGCCGTATTAGCAAGACTGACCAATCGTAAACATTGCTCCCTGCCGCACAGCAGGGGAGCTCAACTGTAAGCGCAGCTATCCTAGCTGCCTAGTTTATACCATCAGGCTTGGATACCCCACCAAAGCTGCGACAAGATATATACAGGTACAATTTCACAGTAAACTGGGGGGGGGGGGGGGCTGGGTGTATGCTGGTGCCCGGATGCCTGAAGAGGCCGGCCGGGCTCCGCCCAGGGGCTTTTAAACCCCTTTATAGCTCTTCCCCCTTTTCAGCGGGGTGCCCTTTGGGAGGCGGCTCCGTGCACCCGTGGGGGCACTGCGCCTTGCTTAAAGGTTTAGAAACATAAGAGGTATTAGAGAATGGCATGGTGACCACATAAAGACATACCTATAACTTCTCTGTGTATCTTTATGCAGAATTTTAGCTAAGATATCTATGCAAGTTGTACTGTTCAGTCTGCGGTCCTCAAGTAACATGGATACATTTTAGCCATATAAAAGGCCAAAATTTATCCACTGACCCATTATTTCTATTAGCTTGCACACACAATTTAATACTTAGATCTCAATAAATAAAATAAATAAATAAATACTTAGCAAAGCTGTGTGCATAAGCTGAGAAATGGTGTCAGTTGAGCACTAAATTTAATTGTTAAACTATCTAATTGGCTTTAACAACCAATAATTGGTATTAATTGGCATTAATTTACAGTTATGTGCAAAATCCAGAGAGTGCAGCTGCAAGGGGGTGTGGACCTGGAAGAGGCACAGGCAGTGCCTAACACTTATGCATGAAGGTTATAGAAAACTGTCAATTATGCACCTGACCGCAATTACATGTGAGTGGACTCCTCCTAGTGGTTAGAGCACTGGTCTTGCAATCCGGAAGTGGCTGGTTCAAATCCTACTACTGCTCCTTGTGATCTTGGGCAAGTCACTTAACCCTCCATTGTCTCAGGTACAAACTTAAGATTGTGAGCCCTCCTGGGACGGAGAAATATCCAGAGTACCTGAATGTAACTCACTTTGAGCTACTACTGAAAAAGGTGTGAGCAAAATCTAAATAAATAAATATTTATACCAGCCATTGAGCTAGCAAAAGTGCTCGCACCTTAAGTTATGCACATAATTGTTAATATAGAATGCGCATTTAGCGAATGCTACATACCTGTAGAAGGTATTCTCCGAGGACAGCAGGCTGATTGTTCTCACTGATGGGTGACGTCCACGGCAGCCCCTCCAATCGGAAACTTCACTAGCAAAGTCCTTTGCTAGCCCTCGCGCGCCCGCGCGCACCGCGCATGCGCGGCCGTCTTCCCGCCCGAAACCGGCTCGAGCCGGCCAGTCCAGTATGTAGCAAGACAATACACTTCAAGGGAAGACACAACTCCAAAGGGGAGGCGGGCGGGTTTGTGAGAACAATCAGCCTGCTGTCCTCGGAGAATACCTTCTACAGGTATGTAGCATTCGCTTTCTCCGAGGACAAGCAGGCTGCTTGTTCTCACTGATGGGGTATCCCTAGCCCCCAGGCTCACTCAAAACAACAACATTGGTCAATTGGGCCTCGCAACGGCGAGGACATAACTGAGATTGACCTAAAAAATTTACCAACTAACTGAGAGTGTAGCCTGGAACAGAACAAACAGGGCCCTCGGGGGGTGGAGTTGGATCCTAAAGCCCAAACAGGTTCTGAAGAACTGACTGCCCGAACCGACTGTCACGTCGGGTATCCTGCTGCAGGCAGTAATGAGATGTGAATGTGTGGACAGATGACCACGTCGCAGCTTTGCAAATTTCCTCCATGGTGGCTGACTTCAAGTGGGCTACCGACGCTGCCATGGCTCTAACATTATGAGCCGTGACATGACCCTCAAGAGCCAGCCCAGCCTGGGCGTAAGTGAAGGAAATGCAATCTGCTAGCCAATTGGATATGGTGCGTTTCCCTACAGCCACTCCCCTCTTGTTGGGATCAAAAGAAACAAACAATTGGGCGGACTGTCTGTGGGGCTGTGTCCGCTCCAGATAGAAGGCCAATGCTCTCTTGCAGTCCAATGTGTGCAGCTGACGTTCAGCAGGGCAGGAATGAGGACGGGGAAAGAATGTTGGCAAGACAATTGACTGGTTCAGATGGAACTCCGACACAACCTTTGGCAGAAACTTAGGGTGAGTGCGGAGGACTACTCTGTTGTGATGAAATTTGGTGTAAGGGGCCTGGGCTACCAGGGCCTGAAGCTCACTGACTCTACGAGCCGAGGTAACTGCCACCAAGAAAATGACCTTCCAGGTCAAGTACTTCGGATGGCAGGAATTCAGTGGCTCGAAAGGAGGTTTCATCAGCTGGGTGAGAACGACATTGAGATCCCATGACACTGTAGGAGGCTTGACAGGGGGCTTTGACAAAAGCAAACCTCTCATGAAGCGAACAACTAAAGGCTGTCCTGAGATCGGCTTACCTTCCACTTGGTAATGGTATGCACTGATTGCACTAAGGTGAACCCTTACGGAGTTGGTCTTCAGACCAGACTCAGACAAGTGGAGAAGGTATTCAAGCAGGGTCTGTGTAGGACAAGAGCGAGGATCTAGGGCCTTGCTGTCACACCAGACGGCAAACCTCCTCCAATGAAAGAAGTAACTTCTCTTAGTGGAGTCTTTCCTGGAAGCAAGCAAGATGCGGGAGACACCCTCTGGCAGACCCAAAGAGGCAAAGTCTACGCCCTCAACATCCAGGCCGTGAGAGCCAGGGACTGGAGGTTGGGATGCAGAAGAGCCCCTTCGTCCTGCGTGATGAGGGCCGGAAAACACTCCAATCTCCACGGTTCTTCGGAGGATAACTCCAGAAGAAGAGGGAACCAGATCTGACGCGGCCAAAAGGGAGCAATCAGAATCATGGTGCCTCGGTCTTGCTTGAGTTTCAACAAAGTCTTCCCCACCAGAGGAATGGGAGGATAAGCATACAGCAGACCTTCCCCCCAATCCAGGAGGAAGGCATCCGACGCCAGTCTGCCGTGGGCCTGAAGCCTGGAACAGAACTGAGGGACCTTGTGGTTCACTTGAGATGCGAAGAGATCCACCAGGGGGGTGCCCCACGCCTGGAAGATCTGTCGCACCACACGGGAATTGAGCGACCACTCGTGAGGTTGCATAATCCTGCTCAACCTGTCGGCCAGACTGTTGTTTACGCCTGCCAGATATGTGGCTTGGAGCACCATGCCTTGACGGCGAGCCCAGAGCCACATGCTGACGGCTTCCTGACACAGGGGGCGAGATCCGGTGCCCCCCTGCTTGTTGACATAGTACATGGCAACCTGATTGTCTGTCTGAATTTGGATAATTTGGTGGGACAGCCGATCTCTGAAAGCCTTCAGAGCGTTCCAGATCGCTCGCAACTCCAGAAGATTGATCTGTAGATCGCTTTCTTGGAGGGACCACCTTCCTTGGGTGTGAAGCCCATCGACATGAGCTCCCCATCCCAGGAGAGACGCATCCGTGGTCAGCACTTTTTGAGGCTGAGGAATTTGGAAGGGACGTCCCAGAGTCAAATTGGAGCAAATCGTCCACCAATACAGGGATTCGAGAAAACTCGTGGACAGGTGGATCACGTCCTCTAGACCCCCGGCGGCCTGATACCACTGGGAGGCTAGGGTCCATTGAGCAGATCTCATGTGAAGGCGGGCCATGGGAGTCACATGAACTGTGGAAGCCATGTGGCCCAGCAATCTCAACATCTGCCGAGCTGTGATCTGCTGGGACGCTCGCACCCGCGAGACGAGGGACAACAAGTTGTTGGCCCTCGCCTCTGGGAGATAGGCGCGAGCCGTCCGAGAATCCAGCAGGGCTCCGATGAATTCGAGTTTCTGCACTGGGAGAAGATGGGACTTTGGGTAATTTATCACAAACCCCAGTAGCTCCAGGAGGCGAATAGTCATCTGCATGGACTGCAGGGCTCCTGCCTCGGATGTGTTCTTCACCAGCCAATCGTCGAGATATGGGAACACGTGCACCCCCAGCCTGCGAAGCGCCGCTGCTACCACAGCTAGGCACTTTGTGAACACCCTGGGCGCAGAGGCGAGCCCAAAGGGTAGCACACAGTACTGGAAGTGGCGTGCGCCCAGCTGAAATCGCAGATACTGTCTGTGAGCTGGCAGTATCGGGATGTGTGTGTAGGCATCCTTCAAGTCCAGAGAGCATAGCCAATCGTTTTGCTGAATCATGGGGAGAAGGGTGCCCAGGGAAAGCATCCTGAACTTTTCTTTTACGAGATATTTGTTCAGGGCCCTTAGGTCTAGGATGGGACGCATCCCCCCTGTTTTCTTTTCCACAAGGAAGTACCTGGAATAGAACCCCAGCCCTTCTTGCCCGGATGGCACGGGCTCGACCGCATTGGCGCTGAGAAGGGCGGAGAGTTCCTCTGCAAGTACCTGCTTGTGCTGGAAGCTGTAGGACTGAGCTCCCGGTGGACAATTTGGAGGTTGAGAGGCCAAATTGAGGGTGTATCCTTGCCGGACTATTTGGAGAACCCACTGATCGGAGGTTATAAGAGGCCACCTTTGGTGAAAAGCTTTCAACCTCCCTCCGACAGGCAGGTCGCCCGGCACTGACACTTGGATGTCGGCTATGCTCTGCTGGAGCCAGTCAAAAGCTCGCCCCTTGCTTTTGCTGGGGAGCCGCGGGGCCTTGCTGATTCGCACGCTGCTGACGAGAGCGAGCGCGCTGGGGCTTAGCCTGGGCCGCAGGCTGTCGGGAAGGAGGATTGTACCTACGCTTGCCAGAAGTATAGGGAACAGTCTTCCTTCCCCCGAAAAATCGTCTACCTGTAGAGGTAGAAGCTGAAGGCTGCCGGCGGGCGAACTTGTCGAATGCGGTGTCCCGCTGGTGGAGAGACTCTACCACCTGCTCGACTTTTTCGCCAAAAATGTTATCCGCACGGCAAGGCAAGTCCGTAATCCGCTGCTGGACTCTATTCTCCAGGTCGGCGGCACGCAGCCATGAGAGCCTGCGCATCACCACACCTTGAGCAGCGGCCCTGGACGCAACATCAAAAGTGTCATAAACTCCTCTGGCCAGGAATTTTCTGCACGCCTTCAGCTGCCTGACCACCTCCTGAAAAGGCTTGGCTTGCTCAGGGGGAAGAGCATCAACCAAGCCCGCCAACTGCCGCACATTATTCCGCATGTGTATGCTCGTGTAGAGCTGGTAAGACTGGATCTTGGACACGAGCATAGAGGAATGGTAGGCCTTCCTCCCAAAGGAGTCTAAGGTTCTAGCGTCCTTGCCCGGGGGCGCCGAAGCATGTTCCCTAGAACTCTTAGCCTTCTTTAGGGCCAAATCCACAACTCCAGAGTCATGAGGCAACTGAGTGCGCATCAGCTCTGGGTCCCCATGGATCCGGTACTGGGACTCGATCTTCTTGGGAATGTGGGGATTAGTTAATGGTTTTGTCCAGTTCGCAAGCAATGTCTTCTTCAGGACATGGTGCAAGGGAACAGTGGACGCTTCCTTAGGTGGAGAAGGATAGTCCAGGAGCTCAAACATTTCAGCCCTGGGCTCGTCCTCCACAACCACCGGGAAGGGGATGGCCGTAGACATCTCCCGGACAAAGGAGGCAAAAGACAGACTCTCGGGAGGAGAAAGCTGTCTCTCAGGAGAGGGAGTGGGATCAGACGGAAGACCCCCAGACTCCTCGTCAGAGAAATATCTGGGATCTTCCTCTTCCTCCCACGAGGCCTCACCCTCGGTGTCAGACACAAGTTCACGGACCTGTGTCTGCAACCTCGCCCTGCTCGACTCCGTGGAACCCTGTCCACGATGGGGGCGTCGAGAGGTAGACTCCCTCGCCCGCATCGGCGAAGCTCCCTCCGCCGACGTAGTCGGGGAGCCTTCCTGGGAGGTGGCCGCGGTCGGTACCGCACGCGGTACCGACGTCGGGGACCTCAACCTGGGCGATGGGCCAGCCGGCGCCACGCTCGACGGTACCGGTGGCGCAAGCACCGCCGGTACCGGAGGGGTAGGGCGCAACAGCTCTCCCAGAATCTCTGGGAGAACGGCCCGGAGGCTCTCGTTTAGAGCGGCTGCAGAGAAAGGCTGAGAGGTCGATGCAGGCGTCGACGTCAGTACCTGTTCCGGGCGTGGAGGCTGTTCCGGGCTGTCCAGAGCGGAGCGCATCGACACCTCCTGAACAGAGGGTGAGCGGTCCTCTCGGTGCCGATGCCTGCTGGGTGCCGAATCCCTCGGCGACCCAGAGCTCTCGGTGCCGACACGGGGAGGAGACCGGTGTCGATGCTTCTTCGATTTCTTCCGAAGCATGTCACCGGAGCTCCCCGGCACCGACGAGGAGGACGTCGAATCCACCCGTCGCTTCCTCGGGGCCGAGACTGAAGAAGGTCGATCTCGGGGGGGCTGTACCGCAGGAGCCCTCAGGGTAGGCGGAGACCCACCCGAGGGCTCACCGCCACCAGCAGGGGAATGGACAGCCCTCACCTGCACTCCACCCGATGCACCACCGTCCGACGACATCAGCAGACGAGGTCCTGGTACCACCGACGTCGATGCAGCTATCCGATGTCTCGGCGCCGATGCAGAGGCCCGATGCCTCGATGCACTCGATGCAGGGGCGGCCGAGGAAGATGGTCTGGACGCTGACGACGTCGATGCACTCGAAGATCCCGGTGCCGATGCCGACGAAGAGCCCGAGAACAACACGTTCCACTGGGCTAGTCTCGCTACCTGAGTCCGCCTTTGAAGCAGGGAACACAGACTGCAGTTCTGAGGGCGGTGCTCGGCCCCCAGACACTGAAGACACGACGAGTGTCGATCAGTGAGCGAGATAACCCGGGCGCACTGGGTGCACTTCTTGAAGCCGCTGGAAGGCTTCGATGTCATGGGCGGAAAAATCACGCCGGCGAAATCAAAAGCCGAAATGGCGAAATTCGAAGCACCAAATTTAGAGGGAGAAAAAATCTCGACCGAGGCCGAAAAAAGGCCTACCCCGACGACGAAAGAAAACTTACCGGGGCAAAAAAGCTGGAAGTACGGGGAGGATTTACACGAAACCCGGCGGGGGGTTTCCGGAGCACTTCCCGACTAGGACAAATCTTTCCCGAAGGAAAAAAACACGTTCAAACAAATTGGACGCGCGAGGTCGACTTTCCGGGGCTCGACACGGCGAAAACACGACCGTACCGAGTGCGGACAAAAGAAGACTGGCCGGCTCGAGCCGGTTTCGGGCGGGAAGACGGCCGCGCATGCGCGGTGCGCGCGGGCGCGCGAGGGCTAGCAAAGGACTTTGCTAGTGAAGTTTCCGATTGGAGGGGCTGCCGTGGACGTCACCCATCAGTGAGAACAAGCAGCCTGCTTGTCCTCGGAGAAACTGCCAGATTCTATATATATTGTGCTTAGTGATCTGCGCCTAATTCTAAGTGCATTCCATAACAATACGCATAACTTAAATGGCTTAACAAGCCAATCAGCATTGTTAACGGCACTTAACAAGCAATAATGAGCACTAATTGGCAATAACTAGAGTTTACGCCCATAACTTGCTAGCATATGCAGTAATGAAAAGGCACATTGTTATAGAATATGGCCCAGTCGGCGTAAATCTACGCGCAGGGATTTACACCACGTTTTCGTTGGTGTAAATGGATGCGAGTAGTTTTAGGTGCTGGGATATCAACTAAGCGTATTCTATATACCGTGCCTAAATCTTATAGAATATGCTTAGGCAAAAATGATTTCCACACGGATTTTCCAGGCATCATATACAGAATCTCCCCTTTAGTGTGCATCATCCCGGTACCTAACTTTAGGTGGCCTGTACAGCATTAGTCCCGAATGCCACAGACATTTTTAAATAAAAGCACTTAGATGTCTGTCTTTCTGCAGAAATAGTTCAAAAACACACTGGTTAGTAGCTAAAATACAAATTAAGGAGTCAGTTTTCAAAAGCACTTATGTTATGTGGCCAGTACCCGATTCTAATGACTCCGTATCTGATGAAATACTTTTAAAATTATTTGAAAATGATGATGAAAGTATAATATTGGAGTAGTACTGAAGAATGCAGTGTGATCTGGAGGTACCAACTGTTGTCTATCAAGTCTAGGTATTTACCTGAACCTTAAAAAGTCATCTAGGAAAGGACATCTACCAAATGAATGGTAATATAAATGAAAGTAGAAGCTGCCTATAACGAGGACAATTTTCAATGTGATTTGCATGGCTAAAAACTCATTTTATCTACCCTAAGATGTCTTTCCTCAAATGTGGCTAGAACTCAACACATTGGGAGGAATTCAATAAATAGCACCCAAACTTAGGCACTGGGATGGATCCATGCTAAGCTAGTATTTTGTAAAGGGTGCCCTACATGGAATGACCTTTACAGAAAACTATCTTAGCACGCATTTCACGCCTCACTTTGGGCACAAAGGCTGGTGTAAATGCTCACACCCAACTAATTAGAATCCACGGGGAAAACAAGAAGATGCCTTCTATGAGTTACAATGGAGATCAAAAAGAAGTAGAGAGAGACACGACTCTTAAGCAGGGAGTTGAGACTTTTTATTAGGTACCAAAACTGGGTCTTCAGGTTTGGTGCCTAACAAAGGGTCTGAACTTGAATTCTCCCTGCTTGAGAGTAGTGTCTCCCCCTTTTGATCTCCACACCCAACTAATGGCAGTTAGGTGCTGAAATATAGGTATTCTATAGCATCGCCTGTTGCCCGTCCCATGGAGTTGTGTGCTATGAAATTTAGGTGTGCATGTTATAGAACAAGGCATAGGGCAGATCCACGCATAGCTCCCAATTACGGCCAATTAAGTGCTTGTTAATGCCAATAAGTGTCTGTTATCACCAAATTAGCTAATTAGTTTATGTGTGGATTTGCAATCTGCGCCCAACTTTGGGCAACCTATACAGAATCTGGCAGATTGTTCCACACGATGCTAAAGAAGTGCACAGGGCAAACATTTTCAGTTTATTTGGGCTTTTTCATGATTTTTGGATGTTTTTTGTTTCTAACAATCAATCGTTCATTTTACAAAAAATATTTTGATGTACATTAGCACTTAAGGTATACTAATTGAGACTTAACATGCTTTAATTTGTAGTAAATTTAATATACATCCCTACAATGCAAGTAAATTCTGGGAATGCCCCTGGAACGCCCCCAGTATGCTTGTTCAGTGCTAAGCTTACAGAAAAGTACTTAGTGTGCGTATAGTATGAGCATAAATGAGGAAAGGCTAAAGCGGCTAGGGCTCTTCAGCTTGGAGAAAAGACGGCTGAGGGGAGATTTGATAGAGGTCTATAAAATAATGAGTGGAGTGGAAATGTAGACGTGAAGCGTCTGTTTACTCTTTCCAAAAATACTAGGACTAGGGAGCATTCAATGAAGCTACAAAGTAGTAAATTTAAAATGAATCGGAGAAAATGTTTCTTCACTCAAAGTGTAATTAAACTCTGGAATTCATTGCCAGAGAATGTGGTAAAGGCTGTTAGCTTAGCGGGGTTTAAAAAAAAGGCTTGGACGGCTTCCTAAAGGAAAAGTCCATAGACCATTATTAAAATGGACTAGGGGAAAATCCACTCCGTAATTCTGGGATAAGCAGCATAAAATGTTTTGTACTTTTTTGGGATCTTGCCAGGTATTTGTGACCTGGATTGGCCACTGTTGGAAACAGGATGCTGGGCTCGGACCTTTGAGGTATTGTGAAATAAAGTTACCTGAAGCTGTTCTTCAACACTTTGACCATTTTTGGCATTCAATGGTTGGTGCAGAATGGACTTTTTATCAGTCAAGGTGTCATACAACGTCCTAATTTCATTCTGTGAAAAGAACATGGATCAATAAGTGTGTCTGCTGAGAAATGATCAACTGTGCACCACCAATCCACTATTTATGTTGAACCTGAATTCTAACATTTCCAGTCTTTCATATTTGAAGCCTTAACATGGACTTAAATTCAGTATATTAACCTAATCATAATGGCATTGTAATACAGCACATGACAACACAAAGATCAACTGGTCCACCCAATCTGCCTATTTATTCCTGTCCACACTAGGAATGGGAATTTGGATTTAACTCACACTTTTTCAATAGTAGCAAGATGAGTTACATCCAGTTACAGTAGGTAATTTCCTGTGCTCAGAGGGCTTACAATCTAAGTTCATTCCGAAGGCAATGGAAGCTTAAGTAACTTGCCCTAGATCACAATGAGCAGCAGTGGGATTTGAGCTGGTTCTTAGTCTGCTTTTTCCTGGTTCTTAGTCTGATGCTAGGTTACTCCTCTACTGACATAGATAATCCCAGCTGCCAGCCTCAGACTGTCATTGCCTGTTAGATATCATTCCAGTCCTTCCCCAAACCCCTTTTTGCCAGCTTCTACTGCACTCCACTTTCAAGCAACAAGATCCCTTGTTTAGTTTATACCAAGCAACCCTCTCCACCCATTTCCAACCACAATGTTCTACAATAATTCACACAGTCAAACTACAAGCACAACTGTCACCCAAACATCTGGCCCCTTGCCCTTTCCAATAGTTCCCACTACCGACCACCTGTCAAAGGATTTTAGTTAATATGAGAAGTATTTAGCCAGCATTTCTACTAGGGCTTTTAATAGCAGCTTGTCAGACATACCTAGCTGCTAATTAATTCCACCATCTCAACTTGCTAGGCAAGCCTCTCTGTTTGAACTATGACTTCTAGTTCATGGATATTCAAACTTGGTCCTCAAGGGCTATAACTCAGTTGGGTTTTCAGGATTTCCACAAAGAATGCCCATGAGATCTGTTTGCATGACCTGCTTCCATGTATTTATTTATTTGGATTTTGTTTACACCTTTTTCAGTAGTAGCTCAAGGTGAGTTACATTCATGGTATTTGCATGCATATTCACTGTGGTCTCCTGTAAACAGATGGGTTGTGGCCCTTGAGGACTGAGTTGTGCCACCCCTCTCCTAGTAATTAGTGCAATTGTAGCCTGCCAGATGGAACAGTTTCTTAAGTTTCTAAATTTCCCAGTCTCTCTCTCCTTTTTGACATTAAGGATCCTCTATACTTAGCCCATGGCATTTTTTGTAGACCACTATTGTTTTAGCCCACACACTTCAGGCATCCTTATGTTGTTCCTAATTCTTCTAAGACCTTCTGTTCTGCAGCTTCGTTTCTGCTGAAAAAGGTTTGATTCTTATGCATTATTAACATCTTTTGGGTGCTTGAAGAGCTCTGTCAGCTCCTTCTTCTTGCTTCTTCTCTAAGGTATTCATATTCATATTGGACAAAACAGCGTTCCAAGAATACGGGTTGCTTTTGGTGCCCCTCCCCTTTTGTGTTCATGTATTGGCAGACTCATGGACTGACTCAAAGTCTGATGTAAGCCACATTGAACTCAAACTTATTTGGGATAATGTGGGGTACAAATGCCATAATATTAATAATAATAATAATAATATCAATAATAATAGCTTAATGATAATAATAATAGCTTAATGATAATAGCTTAATATCAATTGTATTTAAATCATGTACTGACTTTATCATAACCTTACTCTGTAAGCCACATTGAGCCTGCAAAAAGGTGGGATAATGTGGGGTACAAATGCAATAAATAAATAAATAATGAATGAATGAATGAATGAATGAACGAATGAAGCAGAGCCTATGTAAAAGATGTGAAGAAACAGTGAAATTTTACCTGATAATTACAGCTCTGGTCCAGCCTAGCTTTCATGGACTTGCTTCTAGATATGGCAACAGCATGAGTTAGTTTAAGCCAAGCTTGTATGTTGTTAAAACACTGGCAGATCACATCTGTGGTTCTACCGGCACCACTCAAAGACTTCAAGAGGACATCTTTTTTATTCATCATTTCTGTGTGAAGCTTTCCTAGCTCAGCAGAGAGAGCCTGAAAGAAAGAAACCAGACTAATGAAAATATTAACTGTAAATTAAAAAAAAAAAACAGCATGTTGGTATCTTACTTGCATGGATTACCTAAATCTGTAAAAAGTACTCATGATCATCTGACTTTCAGAAAATCTCTCAAGACAAATTTATTTGGAAAAGCTTACGCCAAAGTCCCTCCTTGAATCCATAACTCCTGAACTGTAGCTATCATAACGACTTATTGAACCCTATTGCCCTTCTCCTTCTCTTCTCCTCTGTAATTACTCCCTAACCTCTTCAACTTCAATGTACTTGATTGTTTATTGCCTGTTTGATGTATGTCATGTAAGCCACATTGAGCCTGCCCATGGGTGGGAAAATGTGGGATATAAGTGCTATAAATAAATAAATAAATAAATAAATAAATAACTGGGCATACAGCTGCCAATTGGGACACAGGAAAGGAATCTAAGGTATTCCAGATGCATTAATCAGACATCCAACAGCCTAGATTTAAAAGTAGGACTAGCAAGGAGAAGAAAGATGATCAAAAAATAAATTGCAAAATATTAGATTCAGAAGATATAAATAGGGAAACCCTTTGAATGTAAGAAAAGATATTCTCACAGTGGTTAATAAGGAAATACTTGTGTATTGTGTCCCGTATCTGGAAGCCTATGAACTATCCATTTAAACACAGGACATACAAGCTACAATAGCTAATTGGTTCTATGTGATAGAGTATTCTGTTTTGTTTAAAAATAGGATCCTAAGATGGAAAGTTATGCATAGACTATATTGATACAGAGCAGTGTTCTGATGTGACATCAATTTCTATGCCAATTTCTAAGATTATGTAAAATTAATATTTTCTTAATTTTACTTACAGTAAATAAATGCACTAATGATCAGCTATACATTACAGATGAAGCAACCAATCATGTTAAGTCCATTTTATAACTATTTATTCTCATATTTAATAAACTGCCTTTCCTGTAATTCATTTAAACCCTATATCTAAGTACACAAATCCAGTTAGGAGTAAATTGAGTTTTTGTTTACATCATATTTCAGAAGCGTATTTTATGCTGTTTGGTTGTTTGAGTATTTTATGGACCTGTCTTCTTTATAAAGACAACAGCACCTGAATGCTGTTTTTGCAGAACTGTGACTGGTCTAAAAGTATGCAGTGTTTAAATATTTAGGGCCCTTTTTTCAAGCCATGCTATCGGTTCCCACACGGCAATGTTGACAGAACCCATTCAAAGTGAATGGGCTTTGTCGGCATTACCGAACCAGGAGCAGCTAGCGTGGCTTGATAAAAGAGGCCCTTAGTGAAGAGAATTACACTGACCATTAATTAAATAGCATAGCCAGTTTAAATATTAACTCTTCTCTTTCAAGGTCTGCTATCTTGCTTTCAAATTATATCTTTTCAGTGTGAGCTGAAGAAATGGCCTTTTGGTTCTGTGTTCAATTGGGCATCCACTTTTTTGATTTATTACATTGTACCTGATGTGTTGTAGAAGTTACTTTAATCTGATTTTTATGGATTTTTATCAGCTTGATTTTTAAATTTTTGTTTTGTTTGACATGTAAGTTTGTATTGTAAACTGTATGAGAGACTCCTATCTTGCAGTTTATAAAAATAAACTGAAACCGACATCTAGAAATGATTGTCTGGGGGTGGGGGGGAAGGAGGTTTGAGAGATTTGACTACATTTGGCCCCTGATGGAGGCGCATGTGCACCGAAACACGGCTTGTGTCGGGTCTATTTATTAAAGATTCTTGATTGTTCTAGTCCTGAAGGTCCTTTTGTGCTTCTTTTTGGTTTTATCTTTGTTTGTGTACTTTTGGACCCTCTCTTTTGCTACCAACAGGAAATATGTTTGAAAATTCGTGAGATGGATGTCCGTGTGCTGGGGACATCCAGCATGAACAGCCATTTTACAAACTGAAATGTCCAACATATGAATGGCAAAAAAGCAGGGACAAGAGCAGAGGGGCGGCCTAGTGGTTAGTGCGGTGGAGTTTAAACTAAGGGACCCAGGTTCAAATTTCACTGTACCAGAATATAAACCACTTCAATTGCCTACAGGCTTGCAGGTGACTTCTATATTTAGGTACAGTAGGTGGGCTTTTTTGTTTCTGGAGGGTTCACAATTACTGTTAAATTGCTTATTTGGGGGCTCTCCACTAATTTTCAGTGGCACTTAACCAGTTATCACTGCTGAAAATGAGCCTGTTACCTGCTGATATTCAACACTTAACTGGCCAGGGTACCAACATAAATGGGACTGAATAAAACAGAGTCCTAACTTTATGCGGTCATGTGTTAGCTGGCACCACATAAACCAGATATTCAATGCCGAAGACCAGACATAGCCTGGCACTGAATATCAAGGAATAACACCAGAGGTGGTCAGCAAGACGCTCACTGCTGCTGGCTGAATATTGACCCCCTAGGTGGCATCACTGTGCAATCTGGGATTCCCTCCCCCTTAGGGACGAGGAGAGGGGTATAAGCAGCCTCCATTACTTCTTGAATCCTGGTTGCCTTGAGAAGCACAAGCCCAGTTCAGAAATCAAAAATGTTCTTCTAAATCAATAATGCATCACGGAACTACAATGACATAATTTATTTGGTTACCTCCTGGTGCGCTAACTGGGTCATAGCATCCTCACTGGAGAGCGTGCTCATGTTGAACATCTCCTCCAAGTTATTTAAGCAGTGAATAATCATACCAAATAACTCAAACAACTTTCCCTCCAAAGTTGAAGAAGCTTCCACTGTTGGCGTTTTCTAAAAGCAAAAAAAGAAAAGATTTCAGCATATTTATGTAGTGAACCATAAAATGCTCATTAAGAAGTGAAAATATGGTCTCTCTACTCTTCCTGTGTTATAAAATATGTAATGTCCTTTTGCCTGGGTACGTCTGGGTTTGGGGTCCAAGTGGGTTGGAGCCTTAATGAAGGGCAGACTTCATCACACCCTCACTCAGTCACTCACTTGGCGCGCAGTGCCTCCTCCTGGGGGAAGAAGTGTTAGTGGGTGGGATAACCCTCTTCTCCCCCAGGAAACTCTGGTTCAGGTTCAAACCCCCTGTGGGAAATAAAACTGATGGTTAAGCATAGGCTGTCTTGAAGGGACAGTCACACACAGTCCAGTCCAAAATAATCACGCCACAGTCTGCAGTTTGTAATGAATAACTGTAACGCTTTATTTCAACTCTGCAACCAGCAACTTCAGTCAGTTCAATACTAGAATAGTCCAACGCGAACAAAAAAAAAAAAGAAAGAATTTCACCAAGCCCTTTCTCTCTCTTCTGTGGTTCTGCCAAATTATTGCGCGCAACTTTAAGCGCCATAAATAGAATCTGGGAGATAATGCTACAGCTCCTGTTGGAATTATTACAAAGCAGTGTGGTAAGACATAGGGAGTATGAGGGCCAGGGTATTGGATTAGGTATGGAAATTTGTCTACCCAGGACAGAACAGACTCAAAGAAGATAAGAAAAACTAAAATAAGGAGTGATATCCTACTGTCTTGTCAAGACACCTACAAATGGTGAATATTTTCTGACTAGAAGCTAGATATATCCAAAGCAGTGTAGATCAGAGAAAGCTGAGCAGGCTGGATGAGCCATCTGCTGTCATCATCTCATCATTAGGAGTATGAAGGCAAAAAAAAAAAAATCATTTTTAGTTTCCTGTGTCATTTGTAGTTTTTTTTTTTTCATTTTGTTTTTATATATTTTTGTTTCAACACGATTTTGTTAATTAAGAGTTGGCAGTAATTGCTACTCCAAACAACCAAAAAACTAGCTTGTGACAAACCACTCCAATTCCCCATGATCACAACCTACACTCTAGATGTCCACCCCACCCTCCCAAACCAATATTAGGCAATGTACCACCTCCCAAACCCCACCGAAGAGGCAGCTGATCCCCCTGGTAATTACCAGAGACGTCAGTGGTATAGTGTTGGGGCAGAACAATCCCCCTTTTGCTCCAAGCCCCACTGCACTGAAACAAAGGTAACAGTAGTCTCTGGACAGAATACCAGGAGCTGGAGTCTTGAAAGTAGGAAATACTAAAGCAAAGGTAGCTGTAACCTGCAGTAGAATACCAGGAGCTGGAGTCTTGGATGAAGGTAGTTTAGAAATACAGCTTAAAGCCATACATTTAGGAATCTTTAGAGCAGGTGAAGGCACCTCAAACCCAGAGCTTCCGTGTTACCCAGTTCCAGGAGAGAGATTTTATGCCAGTCCTGGGTTTCTGTTAACCTCATCCTGATGCATTTTGGGACCTGCAGCACTGATTTCAATGGATAGAACCAGGGACTACAAATACCACACTGCTTTAGGATGTAAATTTAGAACTAGGACTGGTCAAAAAGTCTCCCTTCTAGAACTGGACAACTTGGTGAACTTTATACAAGGTTTCAGGATTGTAAGTCCAATAATTCAACAAGGAAAAAATTCTATCAAGGGTTCCAGAATATTTTCCCCAGAACTTGCAGGGCTAGGAGCATGGCACAAGAAAAGTGTTTGAAGAAAGTCTCTAGAGCAGTTCCAGGAGGGATTTCCAACAGCCTCATTCTGGTGCATCATGGAAATTGCAGCACTGATTTCAACAGATAGAAGCAGGGACTATGAATCCTACAATGCTTTGGAATATAAGTTTAAAACCTGGTCAAAAAGTCTCATTCCAGGAGCTGGGTAACCTGGCAGCTCTGCTTAAGCTGTTGTCGGCACTCACATTTAGCTTAGACTTCTATCAGCTTTTTATTTAGGTGACTGAGGCAACCAATTGCATGGCTGGACAAGAAAAGTGGAAACAGGAAGGAACAACCCCTGAGGTGGGGTAGAAAAACAAGGAGTAGCCTAATGCTTAGCACCGTGGGCTGAAAATATGGGGAACTGGGTTCTATTCCCTCTATGGTTCCTTTTGATCCTGGGCAAGTCACTTAACCCTCCACTGCCCGAGGTACAAAAACTGACTGTGAGCCCACTAGGGACAGAGAAAGTACCTGTATATAATAAATGTAAACTACTTTGGTTGTATCACAGAAAGGTGTATATCAAGTTCATGATACATACATCCCATGTTTAACTTCTACCTAGCTCAACCACCTCATGGTCCTGTCCTTCAGCACAGATTACAGATCAGTGTATCCCCTAAAACTGGATTATGTGTGAACTCTGTTACTGGCAATTAGGTATCATGCACAATTGGCTGGGACCCTATCGGCCTTATTTTCGAAAGTGATGGGCGCCCATATTTCGACCCAAATCGGGAGATGGGTGCCCATCTCGCAAAGGCGCCCAAATCGGTATAATAGAAAGCTGATTTTGGGCGTCTTCAACTGCAATCTGTCGCGGAAATGGGCAAAGTTGACGGGGGCGTGTCAGAGGCGTGGTGAAGGCGGGACTGGGGCGTGTTTATCAGCCGAGGAGAGATGAGCGACCTTGGCTGATAATCGAAAAAAGAAAGGTGTTGTTAGCGCAAATTTGGGTCACTTTTTTTGGACCCTTTTTTTCATGAACAAGTCCCAAAAAAGTGCCCTAAATGACCAGTTGACCACTGGAGGGAATCGGGGATGACCACCCCTGACTCCCCCAGTGGTCACTAACCCCCTCCCACAAAAAAAAAAACAACTTTAACAACTTTTTTTTCCAGCCTGTATGCCAGCCTCAAATGCCATACCCAGCTCCATCACAGCAGTATGCAGGTCCCTGGAGCAGTTGTTAGTGGGTGCAGTGGACGTCAGCCAGGTGGACCCAGGCCCATCCCCCCCCTACCTGTTACACTTGTGGTGGTAAATAGGAGCCCTGCAAACCGCCCCCAAAACCCACTGTACCCACATCTAGGTGCCCCCCTTCAGTCATAAGGGCTATGGTAATGGTGTAGAGTTGTGGTTAATTGTTACAAGTGCCCCCTAGGGTGCCCGGTTGGTGTCCTGACATGTGAGGGCGACCAGGCAACTACGAATCCTGGCCCCTCCCACAACCAAATGCCTTGGATTTCTTTGTTTTTGAGCTGGGCGCCTTCAGTTTCCATTATCGCTGAAAAACGAAACCGCCGAGCTCAAATCTGCACAAATCCGATGCATTTGCCCGGCACAAACCGTATTATCAGAAAAAAAAGATGGGCGC
Source organism: Microcaecilia unicolor (assembly GCF_901765095.1). Classification (NCBI taxonomy): domain Eukaryota; kingdom Metazoa; phylum Chordata; class Amphibia; order Gymnophiona; family Siphonopidae; genus Microcaecilia; species Microcaecilia unicolor. The sequence goes on along the minus strand of NC_044039.1, from coordinate 180,397,848 downwards.
CCATTTTTTTTCGAAAATACGGTCTGTCCCGCCCCTTCACGTACCCGTTCTCGGACATAGACTCCCATGGAGATGAGCGTTCGATTATGCCCCTCCACGTTGACTAAATCTTCCCCCCAGCCCCTGAAACTGCATCCCTAACACCAGCTAGACCAAGCAGCAAAAGCTGGACCTCTGAAATGAACCTTAATCTCCCGCACTGTAGCACAAAGCAATACATCTTGGCTATCAGACTAGTTCAAATGTTATTTAATGAACAGACAGTCGCTGTAAGACTTATAAATTACAGTTCATATACCTGAGTCTGAGTGATATGTTCTTCCTTACTCAAGTCTCCAAGCTGAATGCAATAAGATTTCACCTCCTCGGCTGTTGGATATTTAAAACTGAAGACAGGAATTCTTGGCAGGGTACAAATATTTGATGCTGCTGCTGCCGCTTCTGGAGATGTGACCTAATATTTGGAAGAAAGCATGACAAAAGACTTTAAAACCGTTTAAATGGAATGTTGTTTATTACTGCAAATAAACTCAGAAACTAATTATAAAAGACACCATGATCCTACTGTTGGTAATTACAGATTTCTGACTTTACAGAAGATACTTTTTTAAGTGCATAAAATTTGTAGCATTAAAGAGCCTACAGTGTTTTGTAAATGTCTTCACACGGTTCAAAATGCATTATAATAGGAGTTTGTTTCACTGATGTACATAACACACTATACTTTTAATGTGAAAGAGCAATTATAGAACTATTCAAACAGTAATTAAGAATAAGAAACCAAAAAGTCTTGATAGCATGCATCTTCACACCCTTTATCTTAGCTTATGCAAATTAGCTCCATTTCAAAGATTGCCTTCGCCAAGACCCATATTAAGTGAAATTAAGTTAAGTTAAATGGGGTCCAACTACAGCCAATCAAAGTAGATGAACTAATTTGAATTCTCTGCAGAATCAAGCTGTATCTGTTGTATGAAGTGAATCTGATGCAATGTTCTAAACATGCTGAGCACGGAGCTGCTGAAAGAACTCTTGGATAAAGAAATTGAAAGCTACAGATTCAGAGGAAGACTATAAGAAAAATTTACTGCGTTTGAATATTTGTTGGGGCACTGTCAGGTGCATCATTGTAAAGTGGAAACTGACTGGTATCATCAAAACATTGCCTTAATCAGGACATCCCTCTAAAATCAGTAGCCATGGGTTATGGAAAAGTACAAAGACCAGGGGACACTCAATGAAATTGCATGGAAATACTTTTAAAACAAATAGGAGGAAATATCTTTTCGCTCAAAGAATAGTTAAGCTCTGGAACTCGTTGCTGGAGGATATGGTAACAGCGGTTAGCGTATCTGGGTTTTAAAAAGGTTTGGATTAGTTCCTGGAGGAAAAGTTCATAGTCTGTTATTGAGATGGACATGGGGAAAGCCACTGCTTGCCCCAAGACTGGAAGCGTGGAATGTTGCTACTCTTTGGGTTTCTGCCAGGTACTTGTGACCTGGATTGGCCACTGTTGGAAGCAGGATACTGGGCTAGATGGACCATTGGTCTGAACCAATATGGCTATTCTTATGTTCTTATGTTATGTAAACTGCTGAGAAAGATTACTTAAAAAGAACTATAATAGTCTCTGGTTGGCAATGGGGAAAATGTTCACTGCTCAACAATAGGTCGCTATGGAGCTTTGCAAATCTAAGTGATTTGAAAATACACCTCTATATGCATATGGGAAAATGTTTTGTGGTCTGATAAGACTGTACTAGAACTAAAACATGGTGGTGGCAGCATTATGTTAAGGGAATGCTTCACAAAATAACAGAGAGGGAAAGATAGATGGTGCAAAGTGCAGACATATCCTAAAGATAAACTGTTCTAAGACTGCCCTAGACCTGTAACACAGGAGATGATTTGCCTTTCAGCAGGATGATAATCCTTACCTCAAAGCCAAAAGCAGAAAGAAGAAAGTGTATGACCTTAAATACTCTGGTCAAAGCCCAGACCTCAATCTAACAGTCCACAAATGAACCCCCAGTCAACCTGAGAGAGTGAACTATTCTGCCAAGAAAAATGCGTAAAAACTGCAAAGCTTATAAGTGCTTATCCTACAGGATTCAGAGCTATTATTGCTGTAAAAGGGGCTTCTACAAATATTTAGTCAAGAGGTCTGAAAACTAATGTAATCAAGACTTTTTCTGTTTCTTAATTATATTTTGGATATTTCTACAATTCTTCATGCAGGAAGTGGGGTATTACCTGTATCAGAAGTTCTCTGTAGAAAGCAATATAAATCAGCCACATGTGGGTGATGTCATTCCTGATGGCACCTGGTCAGATTTACCCTCCCAGAGCCCAGGAAATTCTAGAAAATTATTTTGGGAATGTGAATGCTCCCCTCTGGTGTGACTGTTTCTCTTCCCCCTCAGAGCATTACATAACTTAGTCCAACTTCCACTACGAGTGGAGGTGAGAATGACTGTATGGCTGATTTGTCCTGTTGTCTACAGAGGACCTCCTTCTTGGGCGAGCAGAATATAATCAGCCACCCATGGGTGACACCAAAGCTGAGGATAAAAAGGTGACTGACCACACAGCACCAGCGTCTGGGTTGCAAGGATCACTTATGTATGTCCAGAATACCAATTACTCAAAAATATTTTCCAATGACTCATTTTTCACATAGATGTTAATAACTGGAGTCATTTGTGAAGACAATCTGGCATCTGGTGGAGCATAGCGAGATTGTGAGCGCTGACAGGGAAGATACAGTTAGATCTTTGAGGAGAAAAGTAACAAAACAAAGGCTTACTGTCTGAACAAAAAATGAGGGGTTCGATGGAACAGTTATTTCTTTTTTGCTGGGGGGGGGGGGGAGACTATATGGGTCATTCTTCAAATTCTTAGAGATGACATATCTACATGGTCTTGTGGCTCATCAGGCATTGAAACTGCTGTTCCAGTGTTCCACGATATTCTATGATGATACCTCTACAATTCTTTGGTCCTTGGGTAAGAAAAGAATTTGTGAAGGACAAAACCAGTTGAAAGACTGTGATGGCTCTTCAAGCTTTGATGATCCATCTCGCTACATCTATATATCTGTCTCTCTATATGCATATTACTAGGACTGTATTTGCCATCTCCAAAATTATCTCACTGATTGTATTTATGCTTATATTTGGTCATTTTACCATTGTCATACTGTTAACAAAATTGCAAGTTTTATGTTAAGCTGTACACTGCCTTGGGTGAATCTCATCATAAAGGCAGCTAATAAAACCCAATATGTAATATAATACAATGTAGAGGAAATCCATTCCTGGGTTGCCAGGCTGATGAAGTAGACTAAGGGGAAGAAGTAACAGTCATACAGGAAGGAGCACTCACATATAGTAACATAGTAAATGACGGCAGATGAAGACCTGAACGGTCCATCCAGTCTGCCCAACAAGATAAACTCATTTTACATGGTATGTGATACTTTATATGTATACCCGAGTTTGATTTGTCCTTGCCATTCTCAGTGCACAGACCATAGAAGTCTGCCCAGTACTGTTCTTGTACTAAACGTTCTGAAGCTAACATTGAAGCCCCTTAAAATTTACACTCCAACCTATCCATATCTATTCAGTTACGATCAGGACGTACACTGTAGAGGTCTGCCCAGCACCGGTTTTGCTTCCCAATTACCGGCGTTGCTACCCAATCTCCGCTAAGATTCTGTAGATCCATTCCTTCTAAACAGGATTCCTTTGTGTTTATCCCACCCATGTTTGAATTCAATTACCGTTTTCATCTCCACCACCTCCCGTGGGAGGGCATTCCACGTATCTACCACCCTTTCAGTGAAAACATACTTCCTGACATTACTTCTGACTCTGCCCCCTTTCAACCTCAATTCATGTCCTCTAGTTCTACCATCTTCCAATCTCCGGAAAAGGTTTGTTTGCAGATTAATACCTTTCAAATATTTGAACGTCTCTATCATGTCACCCCTGTTTCTCCTTTCCTCCAAGGTATACATATTCAGGTCAGCAAGTCTCTCCTTGTACAGTTTGCAACGCAAATCTCATTCCATTTTTGTAGCTTTTCTTTGCACTGCTTCCAGTCTTTTTACATCTTTAACAAGATATGGCCTTCAAAACTGAACACAATACTCCAAGTGGGGCCTCAACAACGACTAGTAGAGGGGCATCAACACCTCCTTTCTTCTGCTGGTTATACCCCTCTCTATGCAGCCTAGCATCATTCTGGCCACAGCCGTCACCTTTTCTGGGTTCTTGGAAAGCAAATCCAACCAGGATCTATCAGGGATGACATCACCCATGTGTGGCTGATTATATCCTGCTTGTCTAAGGTGAAAGTGTACAGCATATCGTGTAGATCAGTGAGACAAACACTTACTTTAATGCATATTGATTTACATTTTTTGAACAGCATAAATGTAATACATCTACAAGGGTGTGCAGACTTCTACAAGACTTCTAAAGCAATAAATCTATTAATTAAACAGAATATTTAGATGAATTTGTCATCAGACTGAACCACAAGGTAAAATATCATTTTCTGCAACATAGCATTTTTGGAGTATGAGCATGAATGCTGTGATATCATTCTAGCAGATAAACATTTTGCACTTGAAGGCATGCAGAACCTAACCTCAAGTCCAGCATGCTGATCCGGAGGTGTCTTCATCTTACTGGACAGTTCTGTTTGTAAATACTGCCACTTGTAGTCTTTTGACGTTGAAGACAGTGCAGAGACATCTTTGTCTGGGACAGGCACCTCAGATCTGTGTTGAATGTATCAAAAACATTATATTGCAACAACAACAAAAAAAAAGAATAGGAAAGACAACTCAATGTTTTTAATTAAAGACAATTTTATTTGCACACAATTTTAATAGAAAAAGCAGAGCAATCTAACAATGAAAACAGAGAACATTATTTAACACATTTATACCCCACATTTTCCCACCAATAGTAGGCTCAATGTGGCTTACAAGACCGTAGGGCAAACTACAGTTCAGTTAAATAACATTACAATGTAATATAGTTCAGTAAAATAATAATGTAATAAAAAAATAGTAAACGTATAGGTATCATAAAGAACAACAGTGATAATAAGAGTGAATAATAAAGGTAAGGGTCCATGGAATTTGCTGTAACAGAAGAGGTAAATTAACAATATAGGCATACCATCACTCTCCACCCCGTTTTTCTCTCATTGTTTTTTTTTTTGTGTATATGTGGAAATTTGGACTTCTCTTCCCCCATTTTAACTGTAAAACTCCCATTTTAACTGTAAACCTCTACACAGAGACAACAGAAGAACATTTTTTTGAAGATAGATCAGATACCAATCAGTTTTAAGGAGCAAAGCAAAACATGTTTTCATAAACAACTTTTCTTCGTCATGAATGATCATCGTGCAACAATCAGTTAATAGCACCCCAATTTAAATTAAACGTTTATTGTCACCAATGCAATCTAGTTACAGATTGAGTCAGAAAATTTAATTTTTCAACTTTAGCACAGCTGGGTTTAAAAAAAAAGAAGGTTTGAACAAATTCCTAGAATAAAAGTATCTTGTTCTTAAACTACTATTAAAGTAGGCCTGTGGAAAATTACTGCTTCTCCCTGGGGGTAAGTAGCATGATCTTTCTAAGTACTTGTGACCTGGATTGCCAACTGCTGGAAACAGGATACTGAGCTAGATGGACCTTTAATGTGGCAAATTCTTTCATCCACAAACCATTATTAAGGTGGACTTGGGTGAAACCACTGCTTATTCCTGGGATAAGCAATTTAAAATCTGTTTTACTCTTTTGGGATCCTCTCAGGTACTTGTGACCTGAACTGGTCACTGTTGGATATTGGGCTTCATGGTCCTTCAATCTGTCACACTATGGCAATGATTATGTACTTAATTCTTATATGAATCCCTAACGGAGTGGAGGAGTGGCCTAGTGGTTAGGGTGGTGGACTTTGGTCCTGAGGAACTGAGTTCAATTCCCACTTCAGGGACAGGCAGCTCCTTGTCACTCTGGGCAAGTCACTTAACCCTCCATTGCCCCATGTAAGCCACATTGAGCCTGCCATGAGTGGGAAAGCACAGGGTACAAATGTAATAAAAAAAAAAACATATATGAAGAAACCTGAAATTGATGGGCATGCTCAGCCTTAACAACTATGGTACAAAAATTGTAATATATGCTGTAAATGCATGTGAACATTCCTCCACAAATGCTCCCTATTTCTGTTTTGCACTTAATTTTCAATGAGTGAAAGCTGCTCTCTCATTGCTTAAATCACTTGGAGGACTCTGTCAATATTAGCTAGCCAACTGCAGGCATCCTGGGTACACACAATTTAAAAAATTAAGATTTTCACTTAAAAACAAGGATCAATAAATGGTTTCATTTTCTCTCTTAAAACATAAGCAATTGGTCTCAATTTCATCACATTTTGCTCCTTTTTTAAACTATCATGCTACTTTGACTAAAGGGAATCTCCACTGATAATGGGTCCCTATGCAGAACGGGGTCACGTCACAAGATGGTGGCACGTTAGTTTGTGGCTTGTGAGTTCCTGAACTTTGCTTCCCAAAAACCTTTACCTCTTGAAGAATGCCACATATAAAGCGAAAAGGTTCAGTCAGGGGTGATACCTCGACGCCCAGACCCTCCGTTGGGCAACAAACAATGGAAAGATACGCCACAACGGCATCTACTTTGGTCTCCAGGGGCAATCCTGCAGCCTCTTCGGAAGGAGAACGACAGGGCCTGGGACTTGATGTTACTCTATTCCCCCCCCCCCCCCCCGGATCTCGAACCGCCACCCCAACCCAAAGGGCGCTATCTTCAACGGGGATCCTTGGGACCGGAAGTGGTTATACAAGATCCCCAGGGTCGAGGAGGGGAGATGGCGAAACCTGATGGAGGGAAGAAAGGGGAACCCTTTCTTCCTGAGCCTAGAGCTCTAGTTACCAGACCGGGGGCGGTGATGCTGGAGACTATCTGGTTAGCTCTCCAGCGTTTGGGTATATCAGTGGCAAATTCAACAAAGGAGATCTCGTCTCTTGTGAGTAAAGTGGATTTACTTTCTAATACTATGGAAAACACAAAACAAGAATTCTTTTCGCAGTTGACTGATTTGAAACAAGAAGTTAAAACTATTCAGGAATTTAATTTAATAACAGTTAAAGATAGGACCTTTATTCATCGGGAAATAGAACAGATGGAAAATTTTCACCGTAGATTAACATTGCGTTTTTTGAATTTCCCAAAATCATTGGGGGTCAGTCCATTGGATGCATTTAAGAAATACCTGCAAGATATTCTACATTATTCCCCAGAAATGTTTCCACCTATAAGCAAAATTTACTATAAACAGTCAAAAAAAGTTACTGACTTACAACCAGGTTCAGAGACTTCTGAACAAAATAAGAGTATAATGAATTTGTCTGATTTCCTTGAAACTTCAATGACTGAAGACTCTGAAAGATGTACCTTACTAGTAACTTTTGTATTTGAGCAGGATTTAGAATTGATACGACTGTATTTCAGAAATGCAAAAACTCTTTTCCTAGGTAAAAAGATATTGATGTTCCCAGATGTAACTAAATCTACTCAAGAGAGAAGGAAAGCTTTTTTATCTCTTAGAGTTGAAACTGTATCCCTGGGAGCACAATTCTATCTTAATTACCCCTGTAAATGTGTGGTTAAGTTCCTAGGGATAAAATATGTGTTTTTTCAACCTGAACATCTTAGTGAATTTATAAAAGTTAAGAAATTGTCTGCTGGTAAGACCCAAAATCGAGAGAATATGTGAATGGTTAGGTGTGTGTTAAGCTATATAATGCTATAATAGTCTTGCTTTAAGATTTCTCCTGTTATAATGCCTTCATGTGGCCCCTAATTTTTTGTGGTCTAAAGAGGAAAGGGAAAAACATTTTCTTTATTATTTGTATAAGTTGAAACTATCATGTATGGATCCGCATTGCCTGTTCAAGTTAGTATATGGCTTGTAAATTAAAATTGCAAATTTAATAAAATAAAAAAAAGATAATGGGTCCCTATGCTAGATCAGAAAGTAGAGGAAGGAAAGAGAGATGAAGGAGAATAAAATTCAATTTTCAAATGACTTGTTTTGTGACAAAATCTTACCCTATCTTTCAAAGGGCAAGCTTGCACCTACTGTTTCCTAAGCTGCATTATTTTTATTCTTTTTCTTTAAATTTCATTTGTACCCTGTGCTTTCCCACTCATGGCAGGCTCAATGCGGCAATGGAAGGTTAAGTGACTTGCCCAGAATCACAAGGAGCTGCCTGTGCCTGAAGTGGGAATTGAACTCAGTTCCTCAGGACCAAAGTCCACCACCCTAACCACAACCACTACTACTACTACTACTACTACTACTTAGCATTTCTATAGCGCTGCTAGGTCACTCTTCCACTCCATAGGTGTGTTAGTAAACAGGGCCCTTATTTTGAAATTTGCATGGATATTTGCACCTGCATTTTCTGCTAGCACTTTCCAAGGAAAACAATGCACAGATTTGAAAATGCAAATCCTGTATGTTATTTTCACATACCTGGGAACATCCATTCTAAATGCAGCTGTGAGTACATGTGTTTGTGCAATAAAGCACCTAACTTTAGTAGCCTGGGGGAAGAGCATCAGAATAGCCAATTTACACATGAAAATTACCTTATACACATGTATATGGATTTGAGAAATAACAAAAAAATATTTTATAATCTCATACACACAGAATTCTATTAGCAGCATTGATCTAGAAAAACCTAAAATTTTAGTAGATTGTAAGATCAGTTCTACACAGTAGAAGCATGGGACCTGATTTATCGGAACCACTGCCACAGAGCCCCTGAAGCTGTTCCCCATGGAGATGCAGGGTTCTGTAGGAGGTGAGAGAGGAAGGAAGCTATGGGGGCTGAATTCTCAGAAGGTTTTCCCCCTGAATTCATGCCTTTAATACACTGGGTGTTTTGATTGAAGAAGGGCTTGGTAACAGGCAGTCAGAATGCAGAGGACTCAGGGGCCTCCTCTTGGCAGGTCAGATACTGACAAGAAGCCTAGGATAGCAATGGAGGAGGATCTGGTAAACAGAGGAACATATTCAATATGCCATCCAAGTCTAAATTTTGCTCATTATGTCCAGCCCCAGCCCCATCCATCTTAGAGTCATTTTCATACAGGAGAAACATCTGCATTTCCATTTTGAAAAGATGGATGTTTTTGAACAGATGTCTAAAAAGAAGAGTTATTTTCCAAACTGACATGTCCAACTTGTAAACACCAAAAACACAGGCATAAGAACATCTGTCTATCATCATTGTGAAAGAAATGGCCACATAGACATATCTGCAGATCAGTAGCCAGTGGATTATGGAGGGGTCGTCTTAATCCTTCAGGTGGTCAGATAGTCAATCTGAGCACTTTTTTGGTACTTGGACATGACTGAAACAGATCTAAATACAAATGTCCTTCTTTTTTGACTTCTATGTACCTTCTTGTTTCATTATACTGAAAGACGTCCTAATTTTGGGCCAGCCCTAATCCCATCCAAAACACACCTCCAAAATGATCCCTTGCTATTTGGACAAACTCAGTGGAAAAATGTCTGAATTGTGCCTTTTTGAAAATTGCGATTTAGACATTGTCAGCAGATGGACTTTTTTTTTTGTCATTTAGAGATGTTTATTTGTATCAGACTTTGACCAATTTATGATAAGTTGTTTTTGTGTCTCTTAAAGAACAAAAAAATTTACGTCTTGTTTTGTATTGTCAATAGGAGACTTCTTTTGATGAACTTTTCTGGGAATATGTAAGATATGAAAAATTTCTAGGTAGGAACTCTTTTTTTTTTTTACATATTATGTATACTTTACATGTCTTAAGTTCCTTAGATGTCTTAAGTCTCTTTGTATATATGTTTTTACATATATTATTATTATTTCTTAAAAAATTATTTTTTAAAATTTATTTATATGCTTTTAAAAATTTATTTATATGGTATAGTCTTTTATTTTTTAGACCCCCTGATGCAGGCCAGTAGGGCCGAAACATGAGGCGTGTCGGGTCTCTTTTATTATTCTTCAAGTCTACTGAAATAAAGAAAGCTTTTTGGACACCATCTGTGAGAGGTTTCCTTTGTGTTCCTCTATTGTTTTTTTGACTGAAGACCTTTCCCCTCCATTGGGCCCTCTCTGAGATAGTCCTCAAGGAGTGGAAAATGCAAGGCTTGGTTCTGCAGGGTTCTAAGTTTATCCATTGCCCCAGGTGAATGTTGATCACCTTTTTCCCCTCCCTAAGGTGGACACACTATTCAAGGCAGTGACCAAGAAAATAACTGTCCCTATGGAGGGGGGTGCTTACATTAAGAACCCACATGATCTTAAGATGGAACTTCTCTTGAAGCAGCTCTTCAGTTCTGCCACTTGAAGGTTCAGGGTGTCATATGTGGGGTGTTATGTACCACATTCAGATGTAAACCCCAAGGATCTACCCTGCACCAAACCCTAAAAGTATGCCACAACTGCTACCTGCACTTTCAGATGGCTAGGACCCAAAATTTATCCAGGCCATCCTGCAACAAATCCCAAGACTGATGACCGTAAAGGCACCACCTCTATTCTATCCTCTTCCCTTTCAATCTATCTCCTGGTTTTGACATTGTTAATTACCACCTACTTCTTGATACTCTGTCCTCACTTGGATTTCGGGGCTCTCTTCTGTTTCAATTTTCTTCTTATTTCTCCCTCTGCAAACTGCACTGGATGATTTGTGCAATGAGGTATGGTATCTAGGGTAGAAAATCTCATTTTCTACCTTAGATACCATAATATCAGCCAGGGGATTTCTCTGGGTAAATGTACAAAGCCCTCAGTATGTAGCAAAATATCTGTGCATGCTCAGAATCACAAACCCAAAAGACACTTCACAGGACTGGGAAGATAATTTTTCAAATCATCATCAAACATATAAATGGCAAGTGACCGACTCACTTGCAAATGCGCAGTAGAGACTTCCCTCTCTGTCCCACCCCCGCGTCAAGACGTGATGACGGAACAGAGAGGGAAACTGCGCTGAGGAGGGAACCGCCGAGGTCGCTACCGCTCCCCCCCCCCCCGGGCCGAGCCCTCTCTTCTCCATTGAACTTACAGCGCTGAAACCGAAGCAGGCACATCAGCTCCCGTTGGCCTTCCTTCCCTGCCTGTGTCCCACCCTCGCCGACGTTACATCACACAAGGGTGGGACACAAGCAGGGAAGGAAGGCCGATGGGAGCTGATCTGCCTGCTGCAGTTTCGGCGCTGTAAGTTCAATGGAGAAGAGAGGGTCCGGCCCGGGTAGAGGGGGGGCAGGGGTGGCGGCGACCCCCGGGGGGGTAGCAGCGACCTCGGGGAGAAGGGGGGCGGCGGTGACCTCGGGGGGAGGGGTGGCGACCTTGGGGGGGGGGAACAAGAGAAATGCTGGACATGGGAGGTCTCAGAAGGAGGGGGGCCTTGGAGCTGGGAGGGATGAACGGAGGGGAGTCTTGGAGCTGGCTGGGAGGAGGGGGGTCTTGGAACTGGGAGGGAAGCAGGGAGGATGCTGGACATGGGAGGTCAGAAGGAGGGGGGCCTTGCAGCTGAGAGAGATGGACAGAGGGGGGCCTTCCAGTTGGCTGGGAGGGAGGGAGGGAGGGAGGGGGGCCCTTGGAACTGGGAGGGATGGCAGGGGGCCTTAGAGCTGGGAGGGGAGGGGGAGGGGAGCCTTGGATCTGGGACGGAGGGACGGAGGGGGGTCTTGGAGCTGGGAGGGAGGGGCAGAGGGCCTTGGAGCTGGCAGGGAAGGAGGGAGGGCGGGGGGCCTAGCAGCTGGGAGGGGAGGGAATGGGGCCTTGGAGCTGGGAGGTAGGGAGGGAGTTACACATCAAAATAAAACAAACCAATACTTGCCCGTTTTAACGGGATTAACGGCTAGTTTTAACAATAAATGATGCTACTTATTAAGTTAGAAATCAATAAACTCTTTAAGATGTTATGAACCAGCCTTTAAAAAATATCATTGCTTTATCAGTGAAAACAACATGTTCCACGAATGTTTGACAATTTCATACCTTGAATGTAAGTCCTGGGTTGTGCTGTCATCATGCAGTTGTTGATTCTCCATTTTCTCACCATAAAATGCGATGTGCTTTGTGAGATCTTGCTGCTCATGAAGTTCCATTTGCAGATCCTGTGAGAAAAGCAACATAATGGGTACTAAAGTAAAGCCTGGAGAAGGCTTGCTGCTCTTCAAGTTATGAACCTTCCCAGAAAAGAAGCACTTCAGGTTAGCCAAATCGAAAGTCAGTCAGGTTGAGTTACTGCTGCTCGAGTGTACAGCACAAAAACATAGTGTTCCATACCTTTCATAGCATAAAATAGCTTTTATAGGAAAAAAACATTTTCATTGCAATTTTAAGGGGTTAGTCCATGCCAGGGACTCTGTGCTCTCTCAGATGTTGCTATCAGATATGTTTCATGAGTAAAGCTATTTTTTGATAGACTTAAGAGGTGGTGGTAGTGGTAAAGTGACCAAATAGGAAGCTATCTTCCTCCCTTGCTGTGCTGGCTCCTGCTCCACCTCTCCCTTGTAGGTGATCTTATCTGATCATCTTAAAGTGGTCAAAGAAGTGGAAAAGGCAACAGAAAAATCCAGAAGGATGCTTAGGTGCACAAGGAGATGATTGGCCAGCAGAACAAAAAAGACTACACCTGCAAAAAGATATAAGCAGGTTGGAGTCAGTCCAGAGAAGGGCTACTAAAATGGTCAGTGGTCTTCATCATAAAGCATATAGGAACAAACTTAAAGATCTCAATAAATATACTTTGAAAGAAAGGTGGAAGAAGGGAGATAAGATAGAAACATTTAAATAACTATGGCATAAATGAACAGAAGGCAAGTCTCTTTCAATTGAAAGGAAGCTCTGGAATGAGGGGGCATAGGATGAAGGTGAAAGGGGACAGACACGAATAATCTAGGAAAGTTTTCTTTATGGAGAGAGTGGTGGATGCATGGAATGGCCTCCCGGTGGATGCAGTGGAGAGGAAAACTGTATTTGATTTCAAGAAACCTGGGATAAGCACATGAATCCAGCGACTCAAGTAAACCCAGGCTTGTTTTGAACTTAGTGAACTATATATAACTTCCCTCTCTCTGTTTCCTATTGTGTCTGTACATATCTATTTCATTTGTAATACATTACTCTATACTCCGTTCACTGGGTAAATCTCTCTTATCTGCACCCTTCTCCTCCACAGCTAACTCCAGACTCCGTTCCTTTTATCTTGCTGCACCATATGCCTGGAATAGACTTCCTGAGCTGGTACTTCAAGCTCCATCTCTGGCAGTCTTCAAATCTAAGCTAAAAGCCCACCTTTTTGATGCTGCTTTTAACTCCTAACCCTTATTCACTTGTTCATAACCCTTATTTTATCATCCTCATTTTAATATTCCCTTATCTCTTGTTTGTCCTGTTTATCTGTCCTAATTAGATTGTAAGCTCTGTCGAGCAGGGACTGTCTCTTCATGTTCAAGTGTACAGTGCTGCGTACATCTAGTAGCGCTTTAGAAATGATAAGTAGTAGTAGTAGTATTCGTTTATTGACCGGAGGCGGCTTTCACCCCACGGCGCTATGAAAGCCACATTGAGCCTGCAAATAGGTGGGAAAATGTGGGGTACAAATGTAATAAATAAATAAACAGGATCTCTAAGGAAGAGGAAGGGTCAGTAGATGTTATGGATCGTCAGACTGGACAGGCCATATGATCTTTATCTACCATTATTTTCTCTGTTTCCATATTTTCACTGGAAACTATAAGCACTCAAACACACTGATCTCTCTGGAGTATGCCTAGATTAACCCAGGCTGAACCACAAGCTGTTCCACTCCAGGGTGGTCAGAAACATATCAGAAGAGACATGGAGGCAAATTCTCTAAAGCTGCACCTATATATAGGCACCTGTAGAGAGTGCAGAGTAGTCTAGTGGTTAGTTCATCAGACTTTGATCCTGGGGAACTGGGTTTTGATTCCCACTTCAGCTCTTTGTGACTCTGGGCAAGTCACTTAACCCTCCATTGCCTGTAGGTTTTCACAATGGCTGCCAGACAGGTATAAGTGCCAACACTTACACGTATATATTGCAAAATACCTTACACGTGTTACATTGTTGCACACATTTGAAGGTTTCAGAGTTTCTTCCTTTGATTTTCCACATTTGTAATTGTTCAATGGATATCCTCACTGCAGATGCAGGCAGATATGTGTGCAATTTTGCACAGGTCAGGATTAATGCATATGCAAACTAGGCACATGCCTAGGGCCCAAATGTTTAGGAGGGGCCCTTTCAATGGTTGCCAAGGCAGAGTTTTGCCCTGGTAAGAAAGCTGCTGGTAGAAAAAAAGGTTGGGTGGTAGGAAACCAGAGCCACCGCTGCCTACAGAGAATACTGTATTCTTCTCAGTCCCTTACATGGTGTTCCAGGCAGCAGGAGAAGTTGGTGAGCAGTGTCACTCTCTGCCAGTTTTCTAGACAGCCCCATTTCTGGGAATTTTAAAATGTATTTCTATTACGTTGGGGGTGGGGGGACCCAACATACTTGTTTGACCAGGGCTTACCAAACAGTTAATCCTGCCATGAATCCTGCATGCATTTTAGAAGAAAATCTAATCTGGGCAGATGCTTTTCTAAGCTCCTAGCAGAATTATACACCTACTGACCCAGACGTATCAGTTCCACTTTCTATGCTCTATCTAAAATGGGCCTTCAGATGCAGAAATGCAATTTACCTTTTGTTGATGTAAACTGTTTTGCTTGCTCACTGTTTGTCTACTCGTGGCGGATAGCGCTGGTGCATCAGCGTTGGTTATATGGGGGTGTTTCCCAATCTCAGATGGCATTTCAACACCATTAACTACCTGTAAAGGAAAACAAGATCTTTTTATTTGACAGATGTTTAAATAATGAATTTTAATAATAGTGATTTACTGTGACAAGACGGGGAGAGGAGCCATATTTCAGGGGCAAATAGTGGAGAAGCTGTTGTACTAACACTGCTAAAGAAAATGTTCAAACTGTCCTTTAGATTGTACGCTCTTCTGAGCAGGGACCGTCCTTAGTTATTAATTTGTACAGCGCTGCGTAACCCTAGTAGCGCTCTAGAAATGTTAAGTAGTAGTAGTAGTACTAAAGAAAATGTCACCACAATAACAAAGTCTACTGAAATAAGACTCTCCACTAACTTTTCTACTAACTGTGAGCAGTCTTTTTTGGTTCCTTTTTGCTTAACATGTGGGAAGACTTAGATGCAGCACAAAAAAAGGGAAGTCAAAAACTCCAAAAGAAGAAACCAAAGACAAACAAAGGGTGGAGTAAAAACACAACAAGGGGTGGGCAAATAAAATCAGCCTTTATTAAAAGGAACATGTTTCGGCTGAAAAGCCTGCAGCAGGACAGTCATATGACGTGCTACATTGGTTGTTCAATAACACCTGTGCTATTGAAGGCATTTTCCCACAGCTGGTTTCAGTTTTTTGTCTTTACACAATTAATGCTTCACTATAACAACATCAGCCAGAGTTTACATGGACTCCAAATGCAGGTTTTGCAGCTGAAACACAGTGACCACGTCGGGTCCTTTTAATAAAGGCGGAGTTGTTTTTCTCAACCTGTGGTGAAATGGTGAATTTTCCAGCATGAGAATTATAAGAATATTTTATGAAGTGTATTTCTCTAGTTTGGCCAGCAGGTGTTACATGTTTATGTTTAAAGCTGTCACAGAAAAAAATGACTGTTCCTTTTTTACTTTAATACCGAGAGGAAATAACCTGCAGTGATGTGGCCAGCTACTTTTAAAAAATATTGTTCTGAGCTCCGATTGGTTCAGGAGCTCAAATTCAACCAGGATATATTGGCTTTTTCCCAAGTCTCAGCCAGGGAGAGGAGAGAGAAAGATTTCTTCACTGACACCCTGTGAGCACTTATATTCCGTAACCTGCGAGCAGCTATGTTTCCTGTACTCCTCAGGTACTACCTAGGTAGTGACTAGATGTTTAGACTGATCCATATTCAGTTACTTGTTATTGTGTGCTGTTTTTGTTCCATCTGATTTTATGGTTCACTGTTCAATATTTTTATGACAATAAACCCTTTTTTGTGTGTTGACTTTGCTTGTCTGGACTAAGAATCCTGGTGGTTTGTGTGTTGGGGTCTGTGAGTGCTTTCTAGGAACTCTGGGACCACTGGGAGTGTGGCCCCAGTAACCTAGAAATCACCGGGGATAACTCATGGGTGGGAGACTTGCCCAGAGGCAAGTGGAACCTAGTGTTTGGGGGTGGAGGGTTGCTAGTGTAGAGCATAAGAGGCAGGTGCAGGTGGACCTGAGCAGTGCTGGAGACAGACCCTCTAACTGGCCGCAGGTTTAGCCCCAGGTTGGTGGCTAGGCGTTTCACAACAGACCTTGTTCTTCTTTTTGGTGGCAGCATAGTGGGATTGTAAGGCCCAGTGCATGGGGTGAGGGTCACCATCCACAAAGTGGTTCAGAGTTTTTATCTGTAACCTCCAGACACAGAGCACAGTGAATGAGTGCAGAAATAATAGGGTCCCTTCCTCATTCAGTTTTTTTTGTGGTAGTGTTAGGTGATTAGCAGCCTGATGATGGCAACTGGTAGCAGCCCTCAGACACCGAATATGCCTGACCTAACACAAGAACGACAGGATGACCTCAGCGGGGAGGAGCTGAAGGACCAGCCTGTGCAGAGTTCTCCTGAGAGGAGACCAGACTTCTTGTGGGCAGAGACCCATGAGGGTTGGCAGGGCTGGATACCACACCAGCTGAGATCCAGCAGATTTATATGGTAGAGCAACAGTGGCTAGACCAACAGCAGCTGTGGCGAGAAGCGGAAGTTCCAGCTGCAGAACTTAAAGATGGAGAAGGAAATGGCTTGAATCCAAAGCCAGGGCCCTAAGAGAAATATCCCTGCAATCTCAGAGACTGTCGGCAAACCCTCCAGTTTTCCCTCCAAACCTAAAGACTTTAGGTATGAACGTCCTTGTTACCAGTGTGGGCATACAGGACATTTCATGGTAGATTGCCCAGATAATCCCAAGCCTGCACTAAAGAGCCTGTAAATTCCTGAACCTAAGCTGGCAGCTTTGTGGGTGGCTCCAGTTCCAAAAAGGAGACCCATGCAGTTGCTGCAGCACAAAAAGTTATTAGTCATTCATCAAACAAGGAAGCAGATGGGTTTCCACAAAACTACAGCATCCCAGTAACTGTGAATCAGACCCAGGTAGCTGGGCTTGTGGACACTAGCTCTAGCATGACTTTATTACAACTAGAGCTAGTGCCGGAGGATGCTATTCTCCCAGGACACAAAGCGGAGGTAATGTTAGTCAATGGATCCAGAGAGACTGTACCCATTGCTCGACTATTTCTGGATTCGGGTACCAAGCCTGGGTACAGAGAAGTAGGAATAATGAAAAACATACCGATACCGATGCTGTGTGGGAGCAAGGAACATTATCCTTGATAGCGGAGTCAGCATTTCTGCTGTGGTGACCCATAGTCAGGCCAGGGTGGCCCAACAAGCAGAAGCAGCAGAGATCACCTCTCCAGTTCCAGATCCTGAGCCAGTTAGGTGGAACCAGCTGACCAAGTGACAGCAGGATGCACTCCAGTGCTTCTAGCAGCACCAGTTCCAGAGGTGACCGGGACCATGAGTACGGAACAACAGCTTGACTTAACTGACACACTTACTGATCGGGTCACACACATGTCTTGCAATAGCATACTATCACTTAAGTACATAAGTATTGCCACACTGTGACAGACCATAGGTCCATCACGCCCATCATTCTGTTTCCAACTTAACTGTGCAACTGCCAACTTTATGTGCCAGCATTTACACCAGACTTTGACTGGCATAAGTTCTCTTGCCTAAAGCTAGGTGCATAGATGCTGACTTACGCCCTATTCTATAATCGCAATTTAGCGCATAATTGCTGTTACAGAATTGGTGCTTGGCACCCAAGTTTTTGAGTCTCGTTTTTGGCACCCTTTGTAGAATCCACCTCTAAGCACTTTCCTATAGATACAAGGGAAAAAAAACCTTCAGCAAAATCAGAGCAAAAGGTGACATGACCCAGTGGGCTCTTATTTGGGTCTATTTTATATAGAGGCATAAGTGCCTTTGTCTTTACAAAATACAGTAGAGTCTCAATTATCTGACCTATAATTTTTTTTTTGTTACATTTGTACCCCACACTTTCCCACTCATGGCAGGCTCAATGTGGCTTACATGGGGCAACGAAGGGTTAAGTGACTTGCCCAGAGTCACAAGGAGCTGCCTGTGCCTGAAGTGGGAATCAAACTCAGTTCCTCAGGACCAAAGTCCACCACCCTAACCACTAGGCCACTCTGGGACCAACCCTTTGTCAGATAAATAAAAAGTCAGATAATACGGAAAACAACAGTAACCCCTCAAACAATGCAGGAACAAAGGCAATAAAAGCAGGGTCCTGGCTCACATGGTGGTAAAAGTAGGGTCCCGGGTTCTGAAAATGGAAAGAGAAGCTGTGTGACATCACTGGGGGTCTGTCAGATAAGCTGGATGGTCGAATAATCAATATTACATACAGTCTGCCCAACAAGATAAACTCATATGTGCTACTTTTTATGTATACCTTACCTTGATTTGTATCTGCCATTTTCAGGGCACAGACCATAGAAGTCTGCCCAGCACTAGCCCCACCTCCCAACCACCAGCCCCACCGGCACATTAAGCAGTGAAATATTAGTGGCTTTTAAAAAAAATTTTCATCCCTAAAGGAATTGCTTCACAGATTGATTTAAGATAACAACTGTAGAAGTTCTTAAGCAAACGGGGGAGGGGGGATTTTTTCAACTGAAAAACTCCATAAGGTTATAGCCGTCCAAAAGCACTTGAGCATAATTAAAAACTATGAAGACAATTGCATTCAGTTTTTACAGTTGGCTCATATTTCTGTGCCTTTGTACTGTACTAGTACAAATCCTTCAAAAATCACAGCTATATTGAACCTACATACATATACGCCAACTTAGGAGCTGATGTAAATGTACATGAGTCGAATACATGCGGCCACTTGTATTTTATAAAGAACACACATAAATTGTGACTCCAGTTGCATGTCTCTCAGCATCCATCACTGAACACGCCTATACCAGAGCCACGTACAAGTAAATATGTCCCTGTCATTGTGAATACTTGGACATGCAGTATGACTTTAAACTTCTTAAATAAGGCATTTTACATGCATACACTGCTATATGTGTGCAAAAAAGCCTTCATAAAATGATCCCCATTATGTCCTCTGAATTATGTGGTTTGCACTGGCTTGCCCCTGCTAATTTGTATGTTGCATTTAAGTCACAATGAAGTATTACTTTCTCTGGCAACCAAATACAGTGATAATTGGATAGAACACTGCAAGAACTCTAACTGAACACGTCAGTTTGGGCAGCTCTAAGGGTACAAATCATTTGAGAAATAATACCGTTTTAATAGATTGTACCTGTTCTTCACTGGGTTTGTCTTGAAGCATCACTTGGACTTTTTCCAATTCACTCTTTAAGGCATTTAGTTTTAATGTCAAGGATTCATCTTCTCTGTGTGTTCCATGGAACCAGCTGATTCCTTCTCCCAACAAAGAGACCTTTTGCTCAATCTCTTTCAATTTCATCTAGTAAGTAAAAAAAATGACCCATATATACAGATAAACCTCTGTTCTGTAAATGTACTATGTTTTAACTTTCTTCTAGAGTCTAAGGGGCCCATTTACCAAACTGTGGTAAAAAAAGGCCCTGCGGTAGCCGTTTTTGCCGTGCACTAGGGCCCTTTTTACTGCAGTGGTTAAAAAGCCAGAAAAAGCACATGGTTATGCGGTAAGCTTGCACTTACAGCATGGCCATGCATGGGGGAAGCTCTTGCCACTACCCACTGAAGTGGCAGTAAGGGCGCCCGCAATACCCTGGTGGTTAACTGGGCAGCGCACGAAGCTGCCCGATTACCAACAGGTAACCCCCTGCGGTATATTTTTTAAAAATCCAGCAGCGCCAGAAATGACACGCAGTGGAACTACTGCCAGTGGTCGCGTAGGGCCAGCGGTAGTTCCAGGTTGCGTCAAGGTAACCCATTAGTAAAAGGGCCCCTAAGTGTTCAAAGTTTTAATATCTAGTCTTCAAAATGGAATCTAAAAATAATGAGTTAACAATGGAACGAAATACAAACAGGGCACATCTATTGTGCTTCCAGATCTACTCTGGTCATGTGAAAGAAATCAACGCCTATGTTTACTAAGCGGCGCTATGGGCATTTTAGCGTTTTTAATGTGTGTAAATGGTTTACGCGCATTAAACGCTAATGTGCCCATAGAAATGTATAGGCGCAATAGTGTTTAACGCGCCTTAAATATATAGGCGCGTTAAAAACGCTAACACACCTTAGTAAACATACCCCCAAGTTTGTTAAGATTTTCCCCTTATGAAACTATGTAGACTACGATCCTAGGACCTAGTGGTTTCAGAGTATTCCACTGTTATTGCTTCCATTCTTTGCCCATCACTGATGATTGTTTAGGGTTCATTGGTCTCACTCTGTTTCAGTTCCATTGCCATACATTTGGGGTGCCACAGGGTTCTACTCTTGGTCCTGTCCTCTTTAATATTTATCTTGCTCCACTGGCACTTATTATTCAGGGGCCCTTTTACAGAGTGGCGGTAAGCCCAACACAGGCCAGCAGTAGTTCCGGATCAAGCACACGCCATTTCTGGGGGGGGGGGGGGGGGAACCCTGGACATGTTTAGCGCGGCGGTAACCTGGCGGTAAGGGCTCCCCACTGCATGGCCATTTTGGTTTTGGGACTTTTTACCTGCTGCGGTAAAAAAGGGCCCTGGCACGTGTGAAAAATGGCCCCCTCGTAGGGGACCTTCAATTCCTGTTGGTTGTCTGCCTACCCCTGTAGGTCCTGGTCTAGAATGGCATATTGATTTCACTGATATGATTGTTCCAGTACAGGGTAAACAATATATCCTTTTGTGGGTCGATGCTTTCTCTAAATGGGTAGAAGCATTTCCCTGCACTAAGGAGACAGCCCATACAGTTATTCAATGTTTTATCAGGCATATATTACCATCACATGGCTGTCCTCATAAAATAGTGTCGGATAATGGTTCTCATTTTAACAATTTACTGTTGCAGGAATTACAATCTGTTATGAATATCACCCACCGCAAGGTGGCTCCACTACCTCAGGGCTCTTTTTCCGGCAACAGGTAAAAAGATCCATCAGTCTTTGAGCTTCATAGTTTTCATTTATGCTAATGACATTCAACTTCTTTCTACTGATTCATATTCAGTTGCTTTTTCTACTATAGTTTCTTCACATTTGGATAACATTGACAACTGCTTACTTACGAATGGATTAAAACTGAATCCTAATAAATGTCAGTATATAATTTTCTCAGGAAATCATCAACCTGCTTCCTTACCTCCCCTGCTTTATTAGGTACTCCTATATTCTTTGCAGAACCCACTAAGGCACTAGGGGTTATCCTTGAGGGTCATTTATCTTTCTCGTCTCACATTTCAGCAGGAGTAAAGAAATCATTCTTTACACTGTGTCAGTTGTGTTCAATTCGCCCATTGATAGGAAGACACTTTGTTCAGAATGCTTTAGTAAAATTGCTCTATAGGGCAAGGAAATATGAAAGGGTTTTGCTACTTTTATGTGAAGCCCACTGACTCCCAGTGCAATACCATATTCCCTTTGAAAAAAAAAAAGTGGCATTTAGGCCTAAGGGTCCTGTTTACTCAGGTGTGCTAGTGTTTTTAGGGCCCCTTTTACTAAGCCGTGTAGGCGCCTACGTGCGCCGAATGCGCACCAAATTAGAGTTACTGCCCAGTTACTGCGTGGCCCTTGCGGTAATTTCAATTTTGGCATGTGTTCGCTACACGCATCTGAAAAATATTTTTTATTTTCTGGGACGTGTAACGGGCACGCACCAAGTGGCATTTGATGCACCTAGGTTATTACCGCCCAGATTCTTCACAACTAGGTCTATGGCTAGATCAAAGACCCAAAATGGATGCGCGGCAATTTTCATTTTGCTGCATGCCCATTTTCGGCAAAAAAAAGGCCTTTATTACAGGCGCGCTGAAAAATGGATCAGCGCACCCAAAACCCGCGCCTACACTACCGCAAGTCATTTTTCAGCGGTAGGACCCCTTAGTGCAAGCTAAGATTAGCGCACACTAAACGCTAGAGTCACCCATATGTTCCTAAGGGAGACTTTAGCATTTAGCCCACACTAATCTTTAGCACGCGCTAAAAACGCTAGCGTGCCCTTAGCATGGCTTAGTAAACAGGGCCCTAAGATTGCTGGATCTGTATATAGATAGATTATCCTGCTATCTTGAGTTGCTTCTTTTAGATTTTCTTTCTGTATCCCCATTAATGTGGAATATTTTATTTCATGTTTCTTTGTGAATTTTACAACTGAAGATAATAAAATTCTGGAAACAATTTCTTATTGTGGTAATGAGCATAACTATGCAATAACAATGAACAATTTTAATACAATTTAAAATGTTGTTTTTCTAATTAACGAAAAGGTTAATAATACATAATAATAAACTTTGGTAATTAGAATGTTATGAAAACTTGCTCATAAAATAAATCTTTAGCACTTGAATGGTCAGAAAAAAGAAGGTGTATTTTCTTTGAAAAATTTGCAAGTGGGGAACAGAAAAACAAACAAATCAAAAAAACAGAAGCTAATTTTTAAAATCATTTTTACTGTGAGCATGCTAAGGGGTGCTAATACTAAGCTGCACTAAAAAGTAGCCTGCGCTCTAATTAGCACAGCGTTTTCTTGTGCGCTGAAGCCACTTTGAGCATAGCTGTAAAATGGCCACATTTTCTATTTCCTCTATTAACCCATTAGTGCCCAATGTTCCCATAATAAGCCATATGGGAACAAATTGATGAGAACATTGGGCACTAATGGGTTAATGGCCACGTGCTAATTTCCCCATTAGCAAATAAGCACTTACCAACACCTATTTTCTAGGTGGTAAGGGCCCACGTGCTAATCCTGTGCTAATTGTTTAGCACAGGCTGACATAGCTGCGCTAACCGATTAGCACAGAGCACACCTACTCTCTGCCCCCAAACACACACCCAGCACTAAAAAATAAAAAGCATTTCTTAGTGCGTGGGAAGCACGCGCTGATCCAAGAATTACCATGGAACGCTTCAATATGGCCCCGTGGGAGTGCTTTTTACCCTGTGGTAAGCATGCATTAGTGCTTACCACTGCTTAGTAAAATGGCCCCAAAATCCTTCTGTGGCAACTTTTTACTGTGAATATTAAATTATTTTTTCGCAATCACAGGCATCAATATTTAGTGTGATTTAAGCAGGCAGAAAAGGCTCCTGCCTACTTAAACCACACTGTGCAGGCTGGCCACCATTATTCATCAAAACAAAAAATGCACTATCTCACTGCTAAAACATATCAAATAGAACATCCACAACCAGGAGAAAGTACCAAATATATAGAAAGCAGAGGAGCACCCTCAGAAATTTAAACACCCACGTATGTGGTAGTCACTGAAGACCACTAACAGGTTGCACTTTATTCACTAGGCCACTCACTCACAGTGGTCATTTTTTATGTGCAATAATGTGCAATTGTGTGCCCCACTTGTGTTAATAATACAAATCCACTACAAATAACCAATTAAGCCAGCATAAATAACATCAAAATGTAATTTATCTTATGAGACCTGTGCTAGTCGTAAAACCAAACGCTAAGGGCTGCGATGATATCACTCAACTGTCATGGACAAAAGACTGCTCTTCCCTGTAGATATAACAAAATGCCCAACACCACAGGTTTCACACAAACTTTCTTCGGGGACTCGGGTTAGGGCTGTCGCTCCCTTAGATTTACCACTGCGAGTGAGTGGCCCAGTGGTCTTCAGTGACTACCATGTGGATGTTTAAATTTCCGAAGGTGCTCCTGTCCTTTCTTTATATTTGGTACTTTCTCCTGGTTGTGGATGAACCATTATTCATCAGCTTTTAACAAGGCAATGCCATGGAACAACTGAGTCCAAGAGCCTATCTGGAGGGTGCCCCTTAAATGAAGGATGGGAGCCCTCCTTACTTGCATTTTTTGATAGGGCTATGGGAGGGGGGCAACAGTGCTGGGTCAGGGGGCTACAGGAGCCGGCGGCTTGGCTTACCACAGGGTGTTTTATAAGTAAGCCTAGCCAGAGGCTGGGCCGATTGACGGGGCAAGACTGGGAGTCCCAGATGGGGAGAGAAGAAGGCAGGGATATTTACTGGAATGTCTCTGGGGTGCAGGGATTTTCCTGCTCCTTGGAGGTGGCTTTCACATCCTCCTCCTCCCCCTGTGCAAAAGGGGGGCTAAGGGTAGGAAAAAAGGAGCGTGAGGCCTCACAGCAGGCGGTAACCCAAACTACAGAGTCCCAGGCTCAGAGGGTTGAGTCTGAATTTAATTAAGAGGTCAAGTGACCCGGCTTAAATTAGGAATGAAAGGTCATGCCGACACCATGGGCCCTTGCTTGGCTGAGGCGAGGCTATGTTAATATCACACCACTTTGCTGACAGGGCGAGTGGTTGGGGGGGTGCAAAATGTTGACTTTTGGATACTGTTGACATAGCTTGGAGTAAAGTTGTTTTGTTATTTGGTTCATGGTTAAATTGTTGTTAGTAAAAAAAGCTGCGGCCTCACTTAGCCCCTTTCACACAGCAAGAAAGGGGT
This sequence comes from Microcaecilia unicolor, assembly GCF_901765095.1. Classification (NCBI taxonomy): domain Eukaryota; kingdom Metazoa; phylum Chordata; class Amphibia; order Gymnophiona; family Siphonopidae; genus Microcaecilia; species Microcaecilia unicolor. The sequence goes on along the minus strand of NC_044039.1, from coordinate 180,372,969 downwards.
TAAGTGAGGCCTAAAAGTGGTTTGGGGGTGGGGGCGAGTAAAAGGGGAGGTGGGTTCCCCACTCTGAAGTTATGTGCACTCTGACCACCACTGCACTGCCAGTGTTGCCAGGTGGGCGGTTTTACCGCCCAATTGGGCGGTTTTCCGCGACCCGCCACGGGAAATTTTTGCCCGCGGCGGGTTGCGGTTTTTTGGGCTGCTTTTGGGTCGTTTGGGCGGTTTTTTGCCTTTTTTTCGGCCGCGGGGGGCGGGGTTAGTGACGTTTTGGGGCGGGGTTAGTGACGTTTTGGGCGGGGCCGATGACGTCGGAGGCGGGGCCGATGACGGGGAGGCGGGGCCGATGACGTGGGAGGCGGGGGCCGATGACGGGGAGGCGGGGCCGGTGACAGGGGGGGCGGGGTTGATGACGGCGGGGGCGGGGTGATGACGCGGGGGTGGGGGTGTCAGGGGCGGGGTTTGTGTTTGGGCGGGTTTTGGGCTGTTTTTTGGGCTGGATTGGGCGAGAAAAAAATTTTCCACCTGGCAACCCTGTGCACTGCCCAGGTGGTGCTGAGGTGGTCCGGGAGTGGTTTCAGGGAGGAGCCAGCAGTTATGCCATATTCAGTGCCGGTGCCGACACAGCTGAGTGGGCTGACAGGACTGAACCAAAGGCAGGCTTAAATCTGCCCATGGCTGTCAGTAGTTTAAAATTGACTGACCATTTTTTTTACGTATGCCCACTACACGCGCCAGAAAATTTCTGGTGCATGGCGCTAACCAAGCAGTAATCGGCATTGTGCACGCACTGACGATTACCGCCCGGTTAATGCGTGAGACCTTACCTCTAAGTCAATGGGTGGCAGTAAGGTCTCAGGCCCAAAATGGACACACACCAATTTTCATTTTGCCGCACGTCCATTTTCAGCCCCCCAAAAAGGCCTTTTTTTTGCAGGCGCCCTGAAAACTGGACCTGCATGCATTCAATACACGCATCCAGGGCCGCCGAGAGGGGGGGGCAGGGGAGACAAAATTCCACGGGCCCAGGCCTCCAATGGGGGCCCGGCGCCGGGCTCAGGCCGCCGGCACTGCAGTCCCCGGTCTCACCTGCCTGCTCTCTGCTCCGTCCGCCACCAGGCCCCCTGCATTAAAATCAGCCCTCCCTGGGTCCGCCGTCGCGGAAACCGGAAGTTACATTAGACAAGGGCGGGACACAGTGAGGGAAGGCCCGAAGGGAGGCAATATGCCTTTCCAAACGTAGCTCAGCTGAGGCGCTGCCGATTTTAATGCAGGGGGCCCGTTAGCGGACAGAGCCGAGGGCAGGCAGGTGAGACCGGGGACTGCAGCAGTGGCAGCGTAGGCGGGGGGGGGGGGGGCGGTGGCCTTGCCCCGGGCCTGGCTTAGTCTCTCAGCGGCCCAGCACGCGTCTACAACAGCGCAGGCCATTTTTTGGCGCACCTTAGTAAAAGGACCCCTTAGTCTTCTGCCTTTATAAATATTCCACATAAGAATTTCAGTTGACTGGGGAGTAGAAATGAGGTTTAAAAGTAAAACACGTTATGTAAGCAAATTTAAAACAGGGTTTGCATTTCCTTTGCTATGGCACAGCTAAATGAGTAATGCAGACAAGCATAGTCTAGCTCATAAAAATAGAACCACTGGAGCATATCCAACACGGAAAGGGGTCTGGTTTAGAAGCAGACTGTGAACTTTGATCAGCCATTCCTACCTGACAGTCTGTAATCTGCTGCTCCACCTGCTGCTGCATGTTTGGCTTGTATGTTGTTAACAAAAGTTTCACTTTCTCTAGCCACAGTTCCAGCTCAGCAACCTGCGCCCAGCAGACATGGCGAATCTCCTCAGGCTCCGTCTCCTTGATGCTATCCACTGTCTTCTCTGAATTTTCTTGTTCCCCCTAAAACAAGCCATGGATGAGCAAATGTGTTACAAGAGGGAGTGTCGCCATGGAATGCCACATAGAAAAATATTTCACAGGGCTGCCTATCAGAACTAACACACACACCTTGGCTCAAACCAGCAGGATCATGTTATTCCCACATGAATAAAAGAGTCATGTGACCCAGTGTCAACAAGTTTCCATGCAGACAATTTGCATTTAGACAGGTACAGCTGAGCACACAGGAAGTAAACCACAGCTCAGAGTTCATTAACCCACAGTCCCAAGAGAAAAATCATGTCACTGAGTCCAAGGTACCTGCTTGCACTGAGTACATTGTGAAATGTTGAAGCTAGCTTTGAACTGAACTGACAGAACTAATTTAAAAAAAAAAACTTTGTCTCAGACTAATTAACTGTATACTTCTCTGTCTGAAAAAGAACATAGGCTTCCAAGATCCCGCCCCAATAGCACACAAATTTCCATGCACAATTTATACCTGCTCTGAAAAGGTCTACATCTTTGCATGAGTATTCTATGCATATACACACATCTATCTATATAAATAATTCCCACCTCCAACATTCTGAAGCTCACGCCGTGGCAGGGAAGCACTGAAGCCCTGTACTGTTCATAGGCTAGGCTGTCAGCACCACTCACCCTCACTCATTCACCCACCCTCAGCCACGCCCCATCCAGACATAATTCACACCTCCAACGTTCTAATGAAGCCTCAATTCTCCCAACGTTCTAAATTTGTAGTTGTGTAGATCGTGATGATGTCGTGGGCGGAGCACAAACACTCCGCGAATCGCATCACACAAGCCCCTACCCCCCCACCCTCGGCGCATCACCAAAGCCCCTCCCCCCGCCCCCCCCCCCCCCCACATGGGCAAATAAACCCCCTCGCCACCCGCAGCCCCCAATACTAACACTGTCCGGCTGCTGCTGCTTCTCCTGTTCAGCAGCAGCGGCAGGTACAAACAGAAAAAAGCAAAACAAAAAAATTTTCACCTGAAACGTGCCTCCGTACACAGCCATCTGCCATTGGCTGTCGTCTCTGCAGGCGCTCCTCCTCTCCCCTCTGATGTCGCTGCCCCTAGAGGAAGACCTCAGAGGAGCGCAGCTACGTCACAGGGGAGAGGAGGAGCGGCTGCAGAGACGACAGCCAATGCCACATGCCTGTCTACGGAGCCGCGTTTCAGGTAGAAAATCTTTTTTTCCCTTTTTTCTTTTTGTACCGGCCGCTGCTGCTGAAGACGAGAAGCAGCAGCGGACGGACACCGTTAGTATTCGCGGCTGCGGGTGGCGAGGGGGTTGATCAGCCCGAGGGGGAGGGAAGGGGATTGGGTGATGTGCCGGGGGGAAGGGCTTCAGTGATGCGCCGAGGGGGGGAGAAGGGAGATAGGAGGGCCACTGCACATGCGTACGCGGTAACCTTGCTAGCGCCCATTTCATTTGAGCCACGAACGGGCCTTTTTTACTAGTATTCTATAAAATACGGGTGTATATCACAACTCTACTTCCATCCAACCAAAATATGTCCCCAGGAACACTACATGCAGATCATGTAAAAGCAGGCATACACTTTCCACGTGGGCACTTTTCACAGGTGCATGCAATCACACAATTTGATTAAAAAAAACCTTTTCTACATGTAAAATAGGCTTTACAAGTGGGAGAAACCTTAGAAAATTACACCTACACATAGATATGTATTGGGACACACTGGTGTGTCACTTGAAATACCCATAACTGGTCCCTTTTCCTGCTTCTTGACTACCCTGCTGCCATCAGTCCCAGTAGATCTGCTCTCCATATCTTGTGTTTACTACATAATTTCTGAGTATTTGAAGGTTTTGTGTTATTTCACAGTATCTAGCAGTAAAGGAATTTTGTGCTGCTGTTACTGATATAACACCAGAATTTGAAAGTATATTTGTTTTGTATGATAAGTCTTTATCTGCCATCATTTACTATGTTACTATGTAAGTCAAGAAACTTTTATCCATTCTAAAATCTATGCAGCTTATCATACAAAACAAATATATTTTCAAATTCTGGTGTTATATCAGCAACAGCAGCACTATTTACTATACAGTCTCATATGTAAATATTGAATGCAACTCATCAGTTCCAGATTTCTTATTGATAAAGTGAAGATCAAAACGACTTTGTTTTATAAACTGTTAAAATTAAAATAAATTCTGTTTAAGAATATTTTATATTTATATTTCCTTTCATAATTTTTAACAATGAAATATGTAGGAGTTTTTTTGTTGTTGTTGTTCAGCAGTGAATTTTAGGGCCCTAATTAGAAAGGCAAGTTAGTGTTTTTAGAGCACGCTAATCGTGCAGATGACCATATTATATTCCTATGGGCATCTACATGGTTAGCAAGTGCTAAAAACACTAGTGCGCCTTTGTAAACAGGGCCCTTAGTGTTCAGTGTGCCATAGACATGAACACTGTCAGGTATGTCACAACAGAAGAAAGGCTGAGAACCACCGATATAAATGCATGGAAAATGAGATACATGCATATACATATATATATATATATATATATATATATATATATATATATATATAACACTGGATGGTAAAAAAAAAAAACACCTAGACTGCAATACTTTTTCACTTACTAAACTGTGACAGATTAGCACTGTGCATTAAATCCATCACTAAAAAATGCAAGTAACACAGCTTGTAAATATTACACGAATTAATTGGGATTGTGAAAAACCAGGGGGCCTTTTACTAAGGTGCCCTGAAAAATGGCCTGCACTAGTGTAGGCGCATGTTTTGGACTTGCGCAGATCCATTTTTCATCGCACCTGTAAAAAACGCCTTTTTTGTTTTTTTTTGTTACTTTGGCTGAAAATGGCCTTGCGGCAAAATGAAAATTGGCTCTCGTCCATTTTGGGTCTGAGACCTTATCACCACTCATTGACTTATCGGTAAGGTCTCACACGTTAACCAGGCGGTAATGGTCTATGCGCGTACAATGCCTTTTTGTTAGCAATGCGCGCCAGAAAATAAAAATTATTTTCTAGAGTGCATAGTTGACATGCGTAAAAAATTAAATTACTGCCCAGGTCACGTGGTAGCTGGATGGTAATTCAAAATTGACGTGTGTTGGGTTTGCGAAGGCGCCTACGAGGCTTAGTAAAAGGGCCCCCATGTGATTTAGTTTAATTTAATTAAATTTAATATTGGATTTTATGATACTGCCCATATCCTATATAATAATTTATAATTTGCACCTCCAACGTTCCATCGCTGTCTGGCTGCCTGGGTTAGTAACATCTCATGACGTCAGCTAGCCTCCAGCATTCCATTCCCCCTCACTGCCCCACCCTCGCATCAAAACGTAATGATGTCAGGGGGCGGAATAGTGAGAGGGAAGGGAATGCTGGAGGCAAGCTGATGTCAGGATGTTACCAACGGAAGAGAAGCCAGCCAGGCCAGCCAGAAAACGATGAGGTACAAAGGAAGAGAGAATCGCGGAACATCGAGGGGAGGGGAATGCAGGGCAGAGCAGAGCAGAATCGATGGACATGGATGAGATGGGATGGGAGGAGAGGACAGGAGAGAAGAGAATCACGGGACACAGATGGGAGGGCAGGGAAGAGGAGAATCCCTGGGGAGGGGAGGGAAGAATCGCTGGACATGGAGGGGAGGGGAGGGCAGGGGAGAGACAAAAATTTGCTTACAAGAGAGCCTTCCTAGGGCCTGTTTCATTGTTGAGGAAACGGGCTGGGTTCCACTAGTAAATCAATAAGATAGTCCAGAGCAGATTGCAATAATCAACTAAAAACAATCCCCCAATATTCTGCCAGTGACGGACAGCATTTTTTTGTCCACCATCAGTGCTAACACTGGAATACCAAGCCCTCTCCAGGCTTCAATACTGAATTTCTAGTTTTTTTAAGCTGGCTAGCGCAAGACCGGTTCAGTTAATATTCAGACTTAACCGGCCATGGGTTAGTGGATAAAGATAGAACAGGTATTTATACGGTCTTATTGATATGCCAAAACTGGCCGGTTATATCTGAATATCGGGATGTAACCAGACTCTACCCTGGAAACACCCCAACATAGCCGGCTTGAATTCAGTGCTAACTGGTCATTTTCAGTGGCACTAACCAGTTAAGTGCCACTAAAAATGACCAAGTATATAAGTACATAAGTATTGCCACACTGGTACAGACCAAAGGTCCATCAAGTCCAGCATCCTGTTTCCAACAGTGGCCAATCCAGGTCACAAATACCTGGCAATATCCCAGAAAACTCAATATATTTTATGCTGCTTATCCCATAAATAAGCAGTGGATTTTCCCCAAGTTAATTTAAGAATAGTCTATGGACTTTTCCTTTAGGAAGCTGTCCAGACCCTTTTTAAACCCTGCTAAGCTAATTGCCTTTACCACGTTCTCTGGCAACGAATTCCAGAGTTAATTACATGTTGAGTGAAGAAACATTTTTATCTGATTCGTATTAAATTTACTACTTTGTAGCTTTATCGCATGCCCCCTAGTCCTAGTATTTTTGGAAAGAGTAAACAAACGATTCATGTCTACCCGTTATTTTATAGACTTCTATCATATCTCCCCTCAGCCGTCTCTTCTCCAAGCTGAAGAGCCCTAGACGCTTCAGCCTTTCTTCATAGACGCGAACAAACTAGTTAACCTGTTGGCGCCGGTTCCCAGATGGTTAACTTGCATTGAATATCAGCTAGACTACATTTTTTATATTTTCTAACCCCTCCCCCATAACTCTGTATATATTTACTTTAAATTTGCTTTAATTAATTAATTAATTTAGTTATTTAGCCTACAGGACAGCTGAGGTAGTTAGGGACTTTGGTGGAGCTTTTTCTGTTTTCTTTCTACAGGTGCAAATACTTCTGCAACTGCAGTATGGCTGGGAAACGTCATGTCACCAAAGCTGCTGCCCCAGTAACAGCTTCTGCCTCTCTGCAGAAAAAATGTGATCCGACGAGAGGGGCTAGTTTCATGTGCAAGATGTCTTCAGCTTGAATCCCTCATGAAAGAAATGAACTCTCATATATCTTACATAACATATAGGGGTCCTTTTACCAAGCTACAGGAAAAAGGGCCCTGCACTAGCTGTGGGGGTCATTTTTCCCGCGCGCCAGGGCCCTTTTTACCACAGCAGGTAAAAAGCCCCCAGACAAACATGGCCATGTGATAAGAGAACTTTTACCGCGGGACCATGTGGCGGTGAACCCTTACCGACACCCAGAGGTGATAAGGGCTCCAGCCGTAACCCGGCAGCGAGCGGCGATGCCAGATTACCGCCAGGTTATGGCCGTGCAAGCCATTTCTGGGGGTTTTCTTTTTCCCCTGGAAATTGTGAGTGCTCAGGGAAGAACTACAGCTGGCGGTAGTCCCAATTTAGCATTCGGTAAGCACACGCTGGGCTTACTGACGCTTTGTAAAAGATCCCCTAAGTTTGCAGGTGGCCATACAGAGGGGTGATGTCTGGGCAGAGCATAGGCAGAGCGCACAGTTATATAAGTAACTTACGGAATACTGTGTTATGTGCATATCACTAGGGCCCCCCCAGATTTTGTCCGAGCCCCTGGTTTTGCTGACTTCTTCAGCACCAGTCTCCTTGCCTCCCCCCACCGCCTTGCCGCTCCCCTCGCCACACCCCACAGCACCAAATACCTTTGATGGCGTTGGTCCCCAACCTCCGCCAGCCAAAGCCTTCTTCAGCGCTGGTCTCCGGCGCGCCGCATTTGCTGCCCTGTGCTTTCTTCCTTCTGACATCCTGCACATTCCTTTAAATGAAACTGAGCGTGCTGTGCTGCGGGGTGCGGCAGGGGGAGAGGTGGGGGGAGGCGAGGAGACCCGGCGTTGAAGAAGGCTTCGGCTGGCGAGGGTTAGGGACCCCCACCAGCAAAGGTATTTACTGCTATGGGGTTTGGCGAGGCAGCGGGGTGGCAGACTAAAATGTGACCTCCCACCTCAAGCTCTGGCCCCCTCCCACCGCGAGGTCTGGCTACACCCCTGCATAACACTGAACTTAGGTGCACATACAACAGCTCTATGGCTGGCTTAAGTGCTCACTCCTAAACTGTAGGTGCACATATTTGCTGCAAAGCAAAGTAAGTGCCAATGGGGCTCATTTTCTAAAGAGAAAAATGTCCAGAAAGTGGCATAAACTGGCAGATGGATGTTTTTCTTGCAAAAATGTCCAAATTGCTATTTTTCAAACCCATGTTCTTTGTCTTTAATCTCAAATAATTTTGATTGTTGTTAGAAACATAACAAAGAAATGAACAGTACAGCAGCTTTATTGCTTGACTTGTGTATATGACTGACAAGGCTATTCGAAACCCATTTTCTAGAGGTTTTTCTATGCTGTTCGTCTGCAGCACATCCAAATCACAAGGGAGCATGTTGGGGGCCTGTTAAGGGGGGGGGGGGGAGGAGGGATTTGGGCTTTCCTAACATTTGGATGTTTTTCTGCCATAATGGAACAAAAATCTTTCAAAACACTGGGTACTCCGTAGGCCTCAGTACTCACTCCAAACTAGTAAAGCAAAGTTACTCTAGGAAGCTGACACACCTGTATATGAGGAGGAAGGAGATTAACTGTGATAACCCTACTCAAGCACCAAATCTGGTTGACTGGAGTAATTAAACAAGAGACTAGTGTTTGGATTTTTCTACCGAAGCATGAAGACAGTTAATCGCATTGAGTTAATAACTATAAATTGACTATCATGAGCATACATACTTATAGTGGTGGTTGGGAGGCAGGGATAGTGCTGGGCAGACTTATACGGTCTGTGCCAGAGCCGGTGGTTGGGAGGCGGGGCTGGTGGTTGGGAGGCGGGGATAGTGCTGGGCAGACTTATACGGTCTGTGCCAGAGCTGGTGGTTGGGAGGCGGGGATAGTGCTGGGCAGACTTATACGGTCTGTGCCAGAGCCGGTGGTTGGGAGGCAGGGCTGGTGGTTGGGAGGCGGGGATAGTGCTGGGCAGACTTATATGGTCTGTGCCCTGAAGAGCACAGGTACAAATCAAAGTAGGGTATACACAAAAAGTAGCACATGTGAGTTGTCTTGTTGGGCAGACTGGGTGAACCGTGCGGGTCTTTTTCTGCCGTCATCTACTATGTTACTTCTAGTAAGTCTATCCAGCTATCTTAATCACTTAATAGGCCTTTACTATCCACTTCATACAGACAACACTATTGTATATGTTAAGTAGCCTGGATTGTAAATCACAATTATTTGCCATCTCTTCAAAATGGAAATTCCTCCTTCATGCAGCAAAATTCAAAGATGTGATGAGTAAAAGGACAACCTTTACTACAGTGCGCATGGAGACCTTCTAAAGGAATTAGGGAAGAAGGGTCTTCATTATGTATAGCACATTTAACCATTTTACCCATCAACGTCCATAAAAAGTAACAGAATGGAATAGGAAGCATTCTTATGTCACGTTGACCTTTCGTCACTGACACATGTTTGCCCTGGCTGTACATCACACCATGAAAATGGGTTTGCTTTTAGCAAAGTTTTCAATTTGTCAACCTTAAAAAAAAATGTTATTAAGACAAGAGGAGACACTTTAGTGGCTCCTGAGATTGGTGCTTTTTTTAGGGATGACAAGTTAGCTGCTCTTGTATAATGTGAAACTGAAAAAAAGAATGTTACATTCTCAACCTGCATAAAATTATAAAAAGTACAATTTTAAATCTAAAGAGTGAAAGAAATGACACCATTCCACTGCAATTTTGGGACATTCTGGCTTCTACTATAAGTTACTTTAGACACAAGTGAGAGGTGCAGTAAGTGTTCCTTGTATTACTAGAGATATTTTTTATGGTGTCTGCTTTTTTTTGTTACTCATTGGAAATGTGGAATATCAAACGGAATAAATTCATTTTAAAAACATGGAGCCTAAGAGATTTCTCATTTGTTCAAGTATTGCTAAGTATAATTATGATAAAAAGGAACAGCACTTACTGCTATATAACAAAAACGCTACAGTCATTAGCTAATTATGCAAAATAACGATTTAAGATGCTCACGTTCAAAGAAAAGGAAAAAGAAAATAAAAGCTATGTTTTAGCACTTTACCTGCTGGATGCCATATGTCCCGGTGTCTACCCGCAGGATGCCATCTGTCCTGGTATCTACCAGTGGGATGTCGTCTGTTCTGGTCTCTAACTGCAGGATGCCATCTGTCCTCGTATCTACCCATGGGATGCCATCTGTTCTGGTCTGTAATTGTGGAATGCCATCTGTCCTGGTATCTACCCGTGGGATGCCATCTGTCATGGTCTCTACCCATAGGCTGCAATCTGTTCTGGTCTCTAACTGTGGGATGCCATCTGTCCTGGTATCTACCCCTGGGATGCCATCTGTTCTGGTCTCTAACTGCAGGATGCCATCTTCCCTGGTAGCTACCCGTGGTATGCCATCTGTCATGGTATCTACCCCTGGGATGCCATCTGTTCTGGTCTCTAACTGCAGGATGCCATCTTTCCTGGTATCTACCCGTGGGATGCCATCTGTTCTGGTCTCTACACGTAGGATGCCATCTGTTCTGGTCTCTAACTGTGGTATGCCATCTGTCCTGGTATCTACCCCTGGGATGCCATCTGTTCTGGTCTCTAACTGCAGGATGCCATCTTTCCTGGTATCTACCCGTGGGATGCCATCTGTTCTGGTCTCTACACGTAGGATGCCATCTGTTCTGGTCTCTAACTGTGGTATGCCATCTGTCCTGGTATCTACCCCTGGGATGCCATCTGTTCTGGTTTCTAACTGCAGGATGCCACCTTTCCTGGTATCTACCCGTGGGATGCCATCTGTCCTGGTATCTACCCCTGGGATGCCATCTGTTCTGGTCTCTAACTGCAGGATGCTATCTTTCCTGGTATCTACCCGTGGGATGCCATCTGTTCTGGTCTCTACACGTAGGATGCCATCTGTTCTGGTCTCTAACTGTGGTATGCCATCTGTCCTGGTATCTACCCCTGGGATGCCATCTTTCCTGGTATCTACCCGTGGTATGCCATCTGTTCTGGTCTCTACACGTAGGATGCCATCTGTTCTGGTCTCTAACTGTGGGATGCCATCTGTCCTGGTATCTACCCGTGGGATGCCATCTGTTCTGGTCTCTAACTGTGGGATGCCATCTGTTCTGGTCTCTACCCGTGGGCTGCCAGCTGTTCTGGTCTCTAACTGTGGTCTGCCATCTGTCCTGGTATATACCCGTGGGCTGCCATCTGTTCTGTTATCTAACTGCTGGATGCCATCTGTCCTGGTATCTACCCATGGGATGCCATCTGTCCTGGTCTCTAACTGCAGGATGCCATCTTCCCTGGTATCTACCCGTGGGATGCCATCTGTCCTGGTCTCTAACTGCAGGATGCCATCTTTCCTGGTATCTACCCGTGGGCTGCCATCTGTCCTGGTATCTACCCGTGGAATGCCATCTGTTCTGGTATCTACCCGTGGGATGCCTTCTGTTCTGGTCTCTAACTGTGGGATGCCATCTGTTCTGGTATCTACCCATGGGCTGCCAGCTGTCCTAGTATTTACCCGTGGTATGCCATCTGTTCTGGTATCTAACTGCAGGATGCCATCTTTCCTGGTATCTACCCGTGGGATGCCATCTGTTCTGGTCTCTAACTGTGGGATGCCAGCTGCCCTGGTATCTATGCCATCTGTTCTGGTCTCTACCCGTGGGATGCCATCTGTTCTGGTCTCTAACTGTGGGATGCCATCTGTCCTGGTATCTACCCGTGGGATGTCATCTGATCTGGTCTCTAACTGTGGGATGCCATCTGTTCTGGTATCTACCCGTGGGATGCCGTCTGTTCTGGTGTCTAACTGCAGGATGCCATCTTTCCTGGTATCTACCCATGGGATGCCATCTGTTCTGGTCTCTAACTGTGGGATGCCAGCTGTCCTGGTATCTACCCGTGGGATGCCATCTGTTCTGGTCTCTACCCGTGGGATGTCATCTGATCTGGTCTCTAACTGTGGGATGCCATCTGTCCTGGTATCTACCCATGGGATGCCATCTGTTCTGGTCTCTAACTGTGGGATGCCAGCTGTCCTGGTATCTACCCGTGGGATGCCATCTGTTCTGGTCTCTACCCATGGGCTGCCAGCTGTCCTAGTATCTACCCGTGGTATGCCATCTGTTCTGGTATCTAACTGCAGGATGCCATCTTTCCTGGTATCTACCCGTGGGATGCCATCTCTCCTGGTATCTACCCGTGGGATGCCATCTGTTCTGGTCTCTAACTGTGGGATGCCAGCTGCCCTGGTATCTATGCCATCTGTTCTGGTCTCTACCCGTGGGCTGTCATATGTTCTGGTATCTAACTGCAGGATGCCATCTGTCCTGGTATCTACCTGTGGGATGCCATCTGTCCTAGTATCTACCCATGGTATGCCATCTGTTCTGGTCTCTAACTGTGGGATGCCATCTGTCCTGGTATCTACCTGTGGGATGCCATCTGTTCTGGTCTCTACTCGTGGGATGTCATCTGATCTGGTCTCTAACTGTGGGATGCCATCTGTTCTGGTATCTACCCATGGGCTGCCAGCTGTCCTAATATCTACCCGTGGTATGCCATCTGTTCTGGTATCTAACTGTGGGATGCCATCTGTCCTGGTATCTACTCGTGGGCTGTCATCTGTTCTGGTATCTAACTGCAGGATGCCATCTTTCCTGGTATCTACCCGTGGGATGCCATCTGTTCTGGTCACTAACTGTGGGATGCCAGCTGTCCTGGTATCTACCCGTGGGATGTCATCTGTTCTGGTCTCTAACTGTGGGCTGCCAGCTGTCCTGATATCTATGCCATCTGTTCTGGTCTCTACCCGTGGGATGCCATCTGTTCTGGTCTCTAACTGCAAGATGCCATCTTTCCTGGTATCTACCCATGGGCTGCCATCTGTTCTGGTCTCTAACTGCAGGATGCCATCTGTCCTGGTATCTACCCGTTGGATGCCATCTGTTCTGGTATCTACCCGTGGGATGCCATCTGTCCTGGTATCTACCTGTGGGAAGCCATCTGTTCTGGTCTCTAACTGTGGGATGCCATCTGTCCTGGTATCTACCCGTGGGATGCCATCTGTTCTGGTTTCTAACTGCTGGATGCCATCTTTCCTGGTATCTTCCCGTGGCCTGCCACCTGTTCTGGTCTCTAACCGTGGGCTGTCATCTGTTCTGGTATCTAACTGCAGGATGCCATCTGTCCTGGTATCTACCCGTGGGATGCCATCTGTTCTGGACTCTAACTGTGGGAAGCCATCTGTCCTGGTATCTACCCATGGGCTGTCATCTGTTCTGGTAACTAACTGCAGGATGACATCTGTCCTGGTATCTACCCGTGGGATGCCATCTGTTCTGGTCTCTAACTGTGGGATGCCATCTGTCCTGGTATCTACCCGTGGGATGCCATCTGTTCTGGTAACTAACTGCGGGATGCCATCTGTCCTGGTATCTACCCGTGGGCTGTCATCTGTTCTGGTATCTAACTGTGGGATGCCATCTGTCCTGGTATCTACCCGTGGGATGCCATCTGTTCTGGTCTCTATCTGTGAGATGCCATCTGTCCTGGTATCTACCCATGGGCTGTCATCTGTTCTGGTATCTAACTGTGGGATGCCATCTGTCCTGGTATCTACCCGTGGGCTGTCATCTGTTCTGGTATCTAACTGCAGGATGCCATCTGTCCTGGTATCTACCCGTGGGATGCCATCTGTTCTGGTCTCTAACTGTGGGATGCCATCTGTCCTGGTATCTACCCATTGGATGCCATCTTTTCTGGTCTCTAACTGTGGGATGCCATCAGTCCTGGCTTCCCGTTGGATACCATCTTTTCTGGTCTCTAACTGTGGGATGCCATCAGTCCTGGCTTCTACCTGCAGGATGCCATCTGTTCTAGTGTCTAACTGCATGATGCCATCTGTCCCGGTATCTACCTGCAAGATGCCGTCTGCCCTTTTATCTAACTGCGGGATGCCATCTGTCCCGGTGTCTAACTTCAGGATGTCATCTGTCCCAGTATTTTCCCGCAGGATGTCATCTGCTCTGGTGTCTAACTGCAGGATGCCATCTGTTCTGGTCTCTAACTGCAGGATCCCATCTGTCCTGGTATCTACCCATGGGATGCCATCTGTCCTGGTATCTAACTGCAGGATGCTATCTGCTCTGGTATCTAACTGCAGGATGTCATCCGTCTTGGTGTCCTCACTGTTTTGATGGTGTTCCTCTTCTTGAGGACATATGCTTGGCACTTCATCTGCTGCTTCATCCTCCTTCTAAAACAGAAACAATTGAAGCACAGTGGAAATCAGTTATTGCTGACTAGGGAAATGGCATAACTACTGTTAGCAATGAGATCAACTCCTAGCTTAATATAGAACTGAATGTACACCATTTTGATAGCTTTCAGGTATATAAGAAATAAATACTAGCCTCCTCTTTTGATTTGCAATTCTCATTCCAAATTCTTCAAAACGAGGAAAATTTAGTTTAAAAAATGTACCCAAGTGCTGTAGCTTGAAACTTTTTTATTCTTGTGGTCATTGCCAGCCCACCCCTAACCTCTCAGATGGTTCTTCAAACATTCCACCAGGAGGCAGGTTATTGGAATATTGACCATTTTATTTCTTCTTTTTCAGGGTTCATGCGTTATTGATATAATTTAAGCTAAACCAGCTGTCTGAACATCAGAACAGCTGCAGAACAAATTATAATACTATCTGAAATACCATAATCTCTTCACTTTCTACAAACTGTTGGCAGCTCAAAACTAAGAAAGAGGAAGGAAACAGCCAATTTCACAAATAATGACCGTTTACAACCTCAAATGGTTTTGCAAACATGAAGACTATATTCTGACATTATTTAAAATACAAGATGCTGGCTGAATCTAACTTACCAGTCCATTATAGTGGGACACATATTAAAATATAATAGATATTATCAGTAGCAAGATATTTAAAAAAGCTCATGAATACAAGCTTAATATGCCCTGTATCTTGAAGCCAGAGGGAACAAAAGACAGTAGCCATGCTCCACATTTCCTTTTGCAAAATAGTGGGTCATCTTAATTCCTCAGCACAAAAAAATTATCGCATGGAATTCTAAATTTGCTGACTTTGTATTCATGCAACAGCTTCTGTAATCTCTTGTACTGCTGAAGAGTGATAAAAAATATTTGCAGTGCTACAGAAGATAAAATAAAAGTTGCAGTAAACAATTAACACAACATTTATACTTTTGAGACTTACTTGCCTTTCACTAAGCCACAGTAGCGTTTTTAGCTCATGGTAGAAATCTGCTGGCGGTAAACACCACGATGCCCATAGGAATATAATGCGTGTCTTGGTGTTTACCGCCAGCTGATTTCTACTGTGAGCCAAAAACGCTACCTTGGCTTAGTAAAAGAACCCCTTAGGGATGAATATCCAAAAGCACTTATCTGGAGAACAGCAGCTGGTATCTGGAGAACAGCTCTATCTGGATCCTAGCTGAGAATTTTCAGTGCCACTGTAAGGATGATACCACTGAAAATTCTTAAAGACCATATCAGCACTATCGAGGTAGTGCCAGGCCAGAGCAAGGTTGGAATGTGGGCGTTCCACCTAACTTTACAGATAGCTGGCGATACTCCACAACTATCAGTATAGCTATGTGGCTAAAGTTAGGACAACAAAAAGGCTCTACTAGCTTATGGGCAGATGATCAGAGGTAAATGCAGGCTCTAGAGGCCATGAGCACTGGACTAGCGACCGCATTTATCTTGATCGGCTGCCCGGAGTGCCAGAACAAAACAGCTTGCAGCAGATCAATGCAAGTAGCATGCTAATCCATGCTAATGTATGCTTGTGTGCTCTATTGTTCCTGCACCTACAACAGCACTGTACCTTGAATGGACCCCCTTAACAACCCCCCTCCAACAGAAGAAAGGGCTGGAGGTCACTGGACCTCTAGGCCATACCCTGATGATCTAGCAGCGACTGTGACTTCAATTTCCCCACCCCCACCCCAAAATCCCAGTACCTTGAATGCAGGAGGGATTAGATCCTAGTCCCTCCTCTTTTGAGCGCCACCTCCAAAATGGTGGCTCCCAGCCCTGCCCAGTGCATCCTGAAATGCGCTAGGTGGGGCTTCCATTCCATATAAGGAAGAACATCCCTTATGTGTAATGGAAGCCCCACCAAGAGCATCCCAGGATACACTGGGCAGGGCGCCACCATTTTGGAGGTGGTGCTCATAGGAGGAGGGACTAGGATCTAATCCCTCCTGCATTCAAGGTACTGGGATTTTGGGGTGGGGAAATTGAAGTCACAGTCGCCGCTAGATCATCAGGGTATGGCCTAGAGGTCTAGTGATCTCCAGCCCTTTCTTCTGTTGGAGGGGGGTTGTTAAGGGGCTGGAGGTCCACTAGACCTCCCGCCCCCATGTTGGTGTCTGGGGGGGGGCTTGTGGGGGGGGGGGGGGAATCGCGGTCTATGGGGCCTTACCGATTGGGGTGTGGAGGGGTAGCCCCTTGGAATGTTTGACAGGTCAGGGCTTTTGACAGCCCGGACCTGTCAAACAAGTGCGGGAGGATTGTGCCCGAGTGCATGCTCAGGCACAATCCTCCTGCAATACCCTTACGATCAGAACTAATAGTGTGCTTAAATTTGAATGCATTAGCTCTGATCATAGGGGTGGTATCGCCCTGCGCTGATGAGCGCTAATTTTAGAGAACTATTTGGAACAGCACGGGGATTTTGATCATGTGGCTCTTAAAGCGCCTAGCTATCCAGTCAGCTGCTGAATATCGCTGCTATCCATATAGCTAGCACTGGTCTCTGCTGAATGCAGACATCCAACGCTGCCAATTCTGTTGAAAGCAGCACTGACTATACATGGACAATTTAAATGCCACAGCTGGCATTTAAAATAAATACTGATTGCATGTTTGAATACTGGCCTGTTAGCTTTTCACTAAATACACTGCTTCTGTTTTAGCACCAGGTCAGTCTTGTTTGTATTAGTAGATTAGCTTTATCTGCTTCCAGTTTTTGGCCTGTAGTCTTGGTTTATCATCTTGTTTCTATTCAGGTATAATTATTGGACATTCTTTTCCATTTCCATTCCACTCACCTCACTGCTGAATGAACTCTCCTCGGTCTCTTCGGCTAAAGATGGCAGAAGGAACAGGGAGCCTTTCATTTTCAACTACAATTCACAAAAAAGACAATTATAAAGCAAGTTTCAACTAGACTGGCTTAAAAAGTCTCTACCGAGGTTTTACTCAGTTAAAAAAATATCTAAGCAAAGAAAATGCCAGCATAGTGATTGATTTCTGACTCTACAATAATTTTATAACAGGAAAATTACTTTTCCATTCTCTTTGGGAAAGGGGATTTAGTTTTATCTCATACCTTTTTCAGTTCTAGCTCAAGGCAAAGTACATTCAGGTACATTACACTACATTACGGGGTTAATATTCAGCCAGTGGCAGTCAGTGTTATGTTGACCATCGCCACCGGCTACAAGGAGCCACATAAAGATAGGACTGTGTTTTATACGGTTCTATTTATGTGGTTATCGTAGCCAGCAGGTGCCAATATTCAGCCCTTAACTGGCTAAGTACCAACTCTGCTGCCAATTAGTCCTGGACAAGCAATTTAAACGGACAGGAAGCCATTTAAATTGCTTTGCATATTGAACCCTACATCTTTACTTGATATACCGCTAAATCAATTATCAAAGCAGTTTACATATCAAAATTAGAAAGGGCTACACAATAACATTGAGCAACAAAAAGAGGCCAAGTTTACAAAAAACATAGCATGTCATGAAAGATAGTTATAGTAATAAAACTCAAAAAGAGGGTAGAGAATATATAAAACAAATTACAAGACGTAATATTGCTGGAAGTTGCTAGAGTAGGCATTTTCCTGTCCCTAGAGGACTTACAATCTGTTTGTCCCTGAGGCAATAAAGGGTGAAGTTTCTTGCCCAAGGTCACTAGGAGTATCAGTGAGATTTGAACCTTGGCTTTTCTCAGACCACCTCTCGAAAGGACATTTCCCTTTCAAAATTCACTGGCCAGCTGTTGCCAAGAGGAAATTCTAAAATATTATTGCTGTACATATTTACACCTGCCCCAAGATAGGAGTAGATGGCCACAGCTGTATGGTAGATGTGAATTCTGCCACTTACACTACTATTTTATAAAGAAATATAGGTGCCTATGTTTCTTCATAACCTTCACCTAAAATACGTACCTGAAAATGCTCTTACAGTAGGTGCCTGTGAGGGAGTATATAGGATGCTGCCCTTCCCCTTAAAAACATAAGAATAGCCATACTGGGTCAGACCAATGGTCCATCTAGCCCAGTATCCAGCTTCCAACAGTGGCCAATTCAGGTCAAAAGTACCTGACAGAATCCCAAATAGTAGCAAGACTATGGACTTTTCCTCCAGAAACTTGTCAAAACCTTTTTAAACCTCAGATACACTAACCACTGATTCCACATCCTCTGGCAACAAGTTCCAGAGCTTCACTATTGATTGTGTGAAAAAATATTTCCTCCCGTTCATTTTTTTTGTTACATTTGTACCCCGCGCTTTCCCACTCATGGCAGGCTCTATGCGGCGGGCAATGGAGGGTTCCTTTAGTGTCCTCTAGTTTCTGCAATTTTTGAAAGAATAAAAAATTGATTTATGTTTATCCATTCTACACCACTCAGTATTTTGAAGACCTCTATCATATCTCCTCCCAGCCATCTCTTTTCCAAGCTGAAGAGCTATAACCTCTTAAGCTTTTTCTCACATGAGAGAAGTTCCACCCCTTAACTATTTTGGTCACCCTTCTTTGAACCTTTTCTAATTCTGCTATATCATCTTTAAGATATGGCGACCAGAATTGCACACAGTACTCAAAGTGTGGTCACACTATGGAGCAATACTGAGGCATTATGATATTCTTTGTCTTTTTTCTATCCCATTCCTAATAATTCCCAGCATTCTGTTTACTTTTTTGGCCACCACCACACACTGGGAAGAAGATTTCAGTGTACTGTCCGCAATAACACCTAGGTCTTTTTCTTGGGTGCTGACTCCTAGGGTGGAACCTAGCATGAAGTAACTATGCTTTGGATTATTCTTCCCAATGTGTATCACTTTGTATTTCTTCACATTAAATTTCATCTGTCATTTGAATGTGCAGTCTTCCAAGTTCCTTAGGTCTTCCTGCAAATTTCACAATCTGCATGTGTTTTAACAACTTTGAATAGTTTTCTGTCATCTGAAAATTTAATCACCTCATTCATTATTCCCATTTCTAGATCATTAATAAATATGTTAAATAGCACCAGTCCCAGTACAGATCCCTGGGGCAATCCACTATTCACCCTCCTCTACTGAGAGAATTGGCCATTTAACCCTACCCTCTGATTTCTATCCATCAACCAATTCCTAATCCACAACAGAGCATTGCCTCCTATCCCATGAGTTTTTAATGTTCTCACAAGTCTCTCATGTGGGACTTTGTCAAATGCTTTCTGAAAATCTAGGTACACTACATCAACCATCTCACCTTTATCCACAAGTTCATTCAAAGAAATGAACCAAATTGGTGAGGCAAGTCTTCCCTTGGCTGAATCTACATTGACTCTGTTCCAATAACCATGTTTGTCTATGTGTTCAGTGACTTTATACTTTATAATAGTTTCCAGTATTTTGCCCGGCACTGATGT
Organism: Microcaecilia unicolor; assembly: GCF_901765095.1. Taxonomy (NCBI): domain Eukaryota; kingdom Metazoa; phylum Chordata; class Amphibia; order Gymnophiona; family Siphonopidae; genus Microcaecilia; species Microcaecilia unicolor. The sequence continues at coordinate 180,353,325 of NC_044039.1, read as the reverse complement.
TAGGTTTACCGGTCTCTAGTTTCTTAGATCACCTCTGAATCCCTTTTAAAAAATAGGCATTAGATTGGCCACCCTCCAATCTTAAGGAACTATGGACGATATCAATGACAGTTTACAGGTCACTAACAGCAGATATGAAATTTCATATATGAGTTCATATATGTATACCATCCAGTCCAGGTGATTTACTGCTACAAGCTGCTTAGAAGTTAACAGGGATAATTTGCAACCTTTGCTCTGTTTGACCCTTAACACTCCTGGCTTTCTTTCACCTATGTTGAAACCTCTCTATTGGAATTCCCTAAATATCCTATTATAATAGTATCCTTCAAAGATATCTGGTACAAATAAAAAGTAGCACATATGAATTTATCTTGTTGGGCAGACTGGATGGACCGTGCAGGTCTTTTTCTGCCGTCATCTACTATGTATGTTATGTATACCTCATTCTGAAACATGTGTTCCTGAGCGACTGTTGGCTCCCCCACTCTGCATTATAATTTAAAAGTTGATCTATCTCCTTTTTAAATGCTAATGCCAGCAGCCTGGTTCCATCCTGGTTAAGGTGGAGTCCATCCTTTCGGAATAGGCTCCCCCTTCCTCATAATGTTGCCCAGTTACTAACAAATTTAAATCCCTCCTCCCTGCACCATCATCTCATCCATGTATTAAGACTTCAGAGATCTGCCTGCCTCTTGGGTCCTGTGCATGGAACAGGGAGCACTTCTGAAAATTCTATCCTGGAGGTTCTGGATTTTAGCTTTCTACATAAGAGCCTAAATTTGGCTTCAAAATCTCCCTCCCACATTTTCCTATTTTGCTGGTACCCACATGTACAAAGACAGCCAACTCCTCCCCGAGCACTGTCTAAAATCTTATCTAGATGACATCCTATACTGAAGAATGGGTGGAATCTACTATTACTACTACTACTACTACTATTTAGCATGTCTATAGCACTACAAGGCGTACACTATGTTATTTTCCCTATTTCAACATGTAAAATGAGTCAATTTAGATATTTATTTATTTATTTATTTACTATATAAATAGAGTAAATAATCTCAGTTGAGAGATTTTGGAAGCCAAGATAACCTTCCAGATTTCCCTAGATACTGGAATGTAAGCAATCATCCTGTGTTCAATATCCATGCTGTCAGATTCAGATGCTGTCAGGTCAATATTCAGCCCATGGCACTCAGAAGATTTTAAGCAGTTGACAGCCATAGGCAGATTTTTAACCCAGATATTCAATGCCAAGCTATGTCCGGGCACCAGCATTGAACATCCAGCGTCAGGGGCTGACCCAGAAGCTATGCGGGTGCTGGCAGATATTCAGTGCCAGCAACCTCATAGCTAAGCAAGCAAAGATAGGACTGCCTTTTATGCAGTCCTGTCTGACTGATTAGCTATACAGGCTCTGGAACTCACTATGGCCGGTGTTCACAAAATTGCTGGTTCCTCCCCAACTCTTCTCCCAGACTGCCAACTTAAACCATGCTGAATATCGATCCCTAGTGTGTCAACAGATTTGTTTGAGTCCCCAAATGTAATGGTGTATCCACTGCTAGTGAGAGAAGTAGGAAGGAATCATATTTTCCTAGGCCAATGAAGGACAACATGAATAAACTGTGCCTTGTCTTGAACAGTCTTCTGGAGGATCCAAGATATAAGAAGAAATGGAGGAAGCACATAAATAAATCTTTGCTTCCAAGAGAGGGCAAAGACATCTTGAGTCAGGATGATGAACTGCCAGTCTGAGGGAGCTGAAAAAAGGGCATTCATTGTTCTCCTGTGAGGTAAACAGGTTCACACATGGGATTCTCCATCTCTTGAACAGAGACTGAGTTGTAGGCTCATCAAGGGATCATTCTTATGGGTCTAGACAACAACTGAGGAAGTCTGCAAGTTGTTGTCACCTGCATAAATAGTGCACGATTTCAAACCCTTAAGGCTTCTTGACAGAGACAGAGCACCCCTACTTCTTTATGTAAACCATGGCAACTTAATTATCTATACAAATGAGAATCTGTTTGCCAAAGTGACATTTTCAAAAGGTTCTAATGGCACTGAAGATGGCTCATAGATTGAGGAAGTTGATATGCAAACTTCTCTCTCTAGTGCTCTATGATTCCCGAGTAAGTAGGTTGTTTAGATGTGCCCCCCCCCCCCCCCCCCCACGCCCATGGTGAAGATTCTATAGTAAGAATAATTTGTGACTGCTGAAGCTGAAAAAGACAACCTTCCTGGAGGTTTTGTGGATGTTACCAATGTTACGTTTCACTACCAGAGAGAGTGGGATTCTTATGGACAGAGACTGTAAATGTTGATTCCAATGGAGTTTGAGATGCCACTGAAGAAGTTTCATGTGCCACCTTGTGAAGAGGACAACACGTTGAACAGTAAATGCCCTATGATCTAGCAGTCAGAAGATGTGGTGAGTTGTACTTCATTTGGCTTCACAGATATTGCTACAAAGGGCAGATATCTTTTGTTGACAATCTTCAGGGAAAGAAGACTTGGCCTTTACCTTTTCTAGGATTGCCCCTAAAAACAAGATACATTGAGTTGGTTCAAATGTGGATTTTTTCGCATTTATTAGAAAATCCAGAGTGCAGATAGTCTTCTGTAATACAACCTTGACATCTGACACCATGGGGCCTCATAGAAGCCAGTTGTCTAGATAGGGATAGACAAAGTGACCCAGTCTGTGGAGGTGGGCTGTGGCCACCATCAGACATTTTGTGAAGACCCTGGATGTGGAGAATAGGCCAAATGGAAGTACCTTTCCAATATTGAAAGGGGCAATCTAGAAAGGTGCGACAAAGGAATTTCCAGTGATTTGGATGTATTTGAATGTGGGAGAAGGCATCCAGATCTAAGGAGGCCAACCAATCAATTTGTCTGAGAAGTGGTAGGATCATCACCAGAGGATTCATCTTGAGTTTTTCTCTGTCTGGTCCAAGTTTCTGCATGAGTGGGGCGGTGAATAGGGGTGAAAACCCCCACCCCAGTAGAGGCAGCACTCGGTCTCACCGGGGGGGCAAGGAGGTGGTGCTAGAACGGGAGGACCCGCTGTTTGATGGGGTGGGAAGAAGGTGCCGTATTCAATTTTCCTGTTTGGTATCAGCCAAAATTGAACAGCAAATTTCAGCTGCTGATTTGGTTTTGGTCAGCCTCTACCTCCTTACAATGTCTAGTATTTTATGATCTCTGCCAGGAGTGAGGAAGCTGTCTGTGGTCATGCCCTTGTGGAGAACTGACCTTATATTTCAATTCTAGACTCTTAGAAGGTACTTGAATAGATTAAAGAATCTTCCAGAAATCAAGTTGGAAAACTTGAAGAACCTGGTGAACAGGCAACTGAAGACCTCCTCCTCCAGTGCCCAGAACTCCTACCAAGCTTGGCAGTTGGCAGCAGTGCAACTAAGCAACCACTGCTACTAGCACACTGCATATGCTTAGTTTTTGCACATGTGCAAAAACATGTGCATGTATGGGCAGCAGGCAGTGGTGGCTCAGGGACACTTCCGCCAACAGCCTAGCTCTGGCTACTGGAGGAGGAGGTCTTCAGCTGGTGGGGTTGGGGATTCTTTGAGCACTCTTATCACTTTCAGAATAGACAACATCCCCATGAGAGTTTGGTACTTTTGTGGTTCCTAATGAGAGAGTCATTATTTTGATCTCTGCCAACTAAGGTATTTCTATTTTCAGTTGAGGGGGTGCTGGTGGGTGTGGAGGGGACGAAGAGCAGGGGAGGGGGGGTTCTTTGGCAGCTAGAAAATAAATTTCATACCCACCCCACTTTAGGCTCAGGCCTACCCAAAACTGGCCATCTGGCTACAACTCTGATTACACACTTACTTTTATTTAGCTTCTCATAAATCATACCATAGTATACCTGTGGCAGATGCATATCTCTGTTGCCGAGGCTAGTATCCTCTGGTGCTTGGGGAAGTGGGGAATCGTCTTCTGTTTCCTGGTCTTCTTGCTGCAGAGGACTGAGAAGTTCCATCAGCAAATTCTGCATACTCATCAGCACCTCCTCTTTTCTCTCATTCAGCCTCTTCCTCCGATCCAACACTTCACTATTTTCCTGTGAATATAAAGGTTTCCTTTCATTACTAAAATGTAGTATTTTTAGTACATATGACACTATAATCTAGAGCTTCATGAACATGAATGTTGAAGGAGGAGCATGTTGTAACATTTCATGAATGTCAATATTTCCAAATTCTGTATTACCTGGAATTTGGCAACCAGTGAGGCTTACATATGTTTCCACTCTTTACCTTTTGTCACCTAGAGAATAATTCTATGAAATAGGCACTAACATTTGTGTGCACATTGTAACGATTATGGAAGTAAAAATTAAAATCATGTCAGGTATGCACATATGTGTACACATATGCAGGTAAACGCCAAAATTCTATCTAAGAAGAGACGGCTGAGGGGAGATACAATAGAACAGGTAGAGGTGAATCGCTTGTTTACTCTTTCCAAAAATACTAGGACTAGGGGGCACACAATGAAGCTACTAAGTAGTAAATTTAAAACAAACTTAAACTGGAATTCGTTGCCAGAGAATGTGGTAAAAGCAGTTAGCTTAACAGGGTTTAAAAAAGTTTTGGCTAGTTTCCTAAAAGAAAAGTCCATAAGCCATTATTAAGATGAACTTGGGAAAATCCACTGCTTATTTCTGGGATAAACAGTATAGAATCTGTTTTACTGTTCTGGAATCTTGCCAGGTACTTGTGACCTGGATTGGCCACTGTTGGAAACAGGATACTGAGCTTGATGGACCTTCAGTCTGTCCCAGTAAGGCAACACTTAAGTTCTTAAGCATTGTTCTATAAATATATGCAGAAGAAAGTTGGAGGATCCTGACAAGGTGACCCGGGTGGTGCCATGCCCTCAGAGGACATTACAGCATGCAATTCATGTCATATTCTGTATTGCGCACGCAACTTAATTATGTTAACAAGCCAATCAGCACTGATGATTGACAATTAACAAGCAATTATTGACACTAATTGGCTTTAATTAGAATTTACGCACACAACTTGCTAAGCATTTTCTATAAAGTGATGCGCGTAAATTCTAATGCACGCTGCCAAAAAGGGGGCATGGAATGGGTGGATCATGGGCATTTCTAAAAATTATGCACCCTGTTATAAAATACACCCGCTCCACACCTAACAATCACTGGCATTTACTTGGCGTAAATTCCTTCAAATAGATTTAGTCGGGTGGATGGGCCCTAGATGTATTTTATAAACTACGCCTAAAGTTAAGCACAGTTTATAGAATACGCCTAGGTGTATTTTTTTCAGTGCCGATTTTTATGGTGCCATATATAGCCCTATAAGGAGAGTGTTGCTGAAAATTCTTCCAAACTATTTTGGCACTACTGGATAGTTGCAGGTCTCTTTTTTTTTTCCTTTTTGCCTTACTACTTTTTTTTATACAAACTGATAAAGTACAAAATAGGAGGAAAAAGCCTCAGACAGCTTTAGTCAATAGTCTTTCTCAAACAGCCGGCATTTTTTGTGAGCCACGTAGCCTGCTAGCATTCGAGGGGAGTGCACTTCTTGAGTGGTCAGATTTTGTCAGTTAAGTAATCTTTAAAAATACAGTCTGTTTATATTGGGTTATTTGATCTTATTTTATACTCCGTCGCTTGGTTACCCATTGTTCCACGAAGCAGTGAAGCAAAACACTGGCCATCGTTAGACATGGATGTTTCACAACAAGTTGAGAAGCTACTAAGTGGGCTCAGAGTTAAGGAAATTAAATGAAAGGAGTTGGGGGGTTTGCCTGCAGGGTCCCACCACGGGAGGGAGGGAGGGGATGAGGGAGGGGATGAGGGAGGGAGGGAGGGAGGGTGGGAGATAATAGAAAATGGATGCTGGAGCTCTCAAATGGGGGGCCTGTCTTGTATGTTGCCATGTATATGCTCTGTTTTGACAAGGTACCTTTTGTTATAGAGTATGATGTATCTGGGCGTTCTGCCTGCTGAATGTTGAAGCAGTTTCTTTCTTTAATATTGTTGTCATTGATGAGAACTCCAATAAAGATAATTTTCAAAAAAAAACTGGTTTTAAGAAAAGGTGTTTGAAACAAAAATTTGGACTGTGATTGGCAATACTGAGACAAGTTACATAATAATGCCAGTGATAATAAGTGTGCCCCTATTGACTAAAGCTGTTTGAGCTCATTGAGGCTTTTCCCTTCTATTTTGTACTTTATCAGTCTGCACAAAAAAGTAATAAAGAAAAAAGGAAAAAAAAAAAAAAAGAAAGAGATTTGCAACTGTTTAGATATACAGTGGAGTTTGGTGTTTTTGTTATTTGATGAGTTGGGGCCCAATGCACAAAAATTACTGAGCCAGCACTGTGCGTCTTTGAACGGCTCCAGCCAGTTTAGCGAGTTATGCACAAAGGGGCTTAGCAAGCTTTTTACTGTTCACAACAGTACACAACAAGAATCGTAGGCAAATGAGCTGTTATGTATTCAAATGTGCATTCCGAGCGATGCACAGCAATTTTCTGAGCGAAGCACAGAAGCAGCCCCTACCTTTTCTAATGAAATTTTTATGGGAGGTCAGGAGCAGTCGTAGCATGATGGTGGTCTCAAGGGGCAGTCTGTTGTAGTAGATCATGGAAGGAGAAATAGGTTGCTAGTTGTTTGACACCAGAGTATCTGTTTTCTTCAGAAAAGCCTCACTACAGCTTATTACAACCTTTCAGATATTAGGTTTAGGGTTATATTCAGGAGCAGCCTGAAGATGCTTGGAGAAAGAATGATAGCAATCTGCAAGGTATGATGAGAGCTGCATGAAGAATCCCCTCTGTCCCGATCTTGAGGAAGTTCAGAGTACCTTGAGTGAAATCGATGCTTTGTTGGCAGCATATGCCTTCCCAAGGTTCCGTCTCCTTACACAAGGATCTCGGCAGTCTTTTTCTGCAGGGGAAGAGTGCTGTTGCTGGGCACAGGTAGGCACAGAGACGGTTGATAGGCTCGGCACTGGATGGGACCCTTTCCAAAAAAACAGCTACACACGCGATTCTGACCATGCGCAGAGCAGCCAGGCTTAGCAATTGGCTGTTCTGCAAATGTGTGACTAAGCGACTGGTCAAGCTACTCACTGTTTTTGCAAGCAGCTCATTTGCATGCGATTATTTTGTGCATTGGTGGCTATTTCCACCTTGGCAATTTTTACCGAGGTGGAAATAGCAAGTGGTGCTTTATGGGAACTTTTGTGGATCAGGCCCTGGAGCAGTACTTCACATTAGAGAGCTGCATGAGAATGGGGATTGAGGGAATCCCTCAGGTATAGAAGAAGTTGCCACAGGATTCCTGCAGGGATGGAAGAAGGTACCACGGGATTCCCATAGGGAAGGAAGAAGTTGCCTTGGGATTCCCACAGGAGTGTAGTCAAAATCTCTGGTGACTCCAAAATAAGGCTTGGAATGCACTGAGAGAGGCGAATGGAGCACCAAAATGAGGCCTGGAACATAAGGAAAGAGGCAGTTCGAGCACCAGAATGAAGCTTGGAATATCCAGAGAGGCAGCAGGAACACCAGACTGAGGCTTGGAACACTCACTGGTTGAACAGTGAATACTCTCCATAAAACCACGGGAGGCTATTGGGTTTGGGAGGAAACAGAGGGCTGTGAGCAAGTAAATAATAGTGCTGACTCCTGCTGGTATGGATGGGAATAGAGGAGATTAATTGTGGTGAAGGGTAGGAATGGAACAGATCTTAGCGGGTATGAGTGGATATGGGTTAGATTCCATTGAGGGTGGGCAGGGATGGGTGAAATTTCTGTCCCTGTGCAACTCTCTAATCTGTAGTAGGCAATCTCATACGCATAATTTGGATGAGTACAGGTGGAGTTGCAATGTATATGCAGAGACTACAAGAAGACGTTTGTAATACTGACGCAAATGTAGCAACTAAATAAAATTTACCTGTGAAGAAGCATCAGTGTGAACAAAAGATGTATTTTCTGAGTGCTCTAGGAGATTTTTTGAGACTTGCTTTAACTTCTCGAGTTCCTGATCCAGTTCTGCAACTTCTTTTATAACTGGCTGCAATAAGACAGAAAAACATTATCGTGGTATCTGCCAACCTATTACTAGAGTAAACTTTGGAAAACACAGACATAAGATTATATGTGAAAAAGAGGCATTTGATTCTTTTTATTCTTAACTTAGCTGCTGCCACAAGAGAATGACTCTTATGTAGTTAGGTCTGCTTTCATGGCTTCCCCCTCATGCCAGTGAATAAAATGCCATGATTCCACGTGAAAAGCTTGGATTTAGGAGTGGTCTAGGAAGAGTGAGTATGTCTTGTGCATGTGCATCATGGATGCATCAATTTTTTTTAACACCTTGATACCAGGAGAAGTTGAGCACAGTTTGCCACATCCCCAGGAAATGTTCAATATATTACGCAGTTAGAAGATGTTGATGACCCAATTGACTACTAGATGGTCATTGCCTTGAATGGCAAGTGCATTGAATAAGCAGTGACAGAAAAATATACAGGTCGATAATCAAAGTGATTTGACTGGCCAGAAATGGCTCTTGTCCTGTTAAATCACCTGTTCAGGGCTATCCAGTCATTTTTAGCAGCATTTGACCGGTTAGTGCCACTGAAAATGTTCCTTTAGCGCCTAACTAAAAACTGGCAATTTTGGGTGTGTTCCAGGGGTGGAGTTGGCACTTGGCCAGGTTAACTGGTAAACAGGACCACATAAAAGTCAGTCCTATCTTTATCAGGGGTGTAGCCAGACAGCAGATTTTGGGTGGGCCAAGGCAAGAAGTGGGTGGGCACCAAGTGTTCCCCCCCCCCTACCAAAAAAAATATCTCAGCTGGCAGGAAAATGCAAAAAATGCTTCTCTCCACCTTGGCAGTCTGCAGCAGGCATGCGCTGAAAACTGAGCATGCGCAGGTACTGGTATCGAGGAGAGTAGCATTTTCGTTACCATCAGGGGGAAGTCTTTAGCTGGCGGAGCTTGGGATCCCCACCAGCTACCGCTAAATGTGTACTACTGTTGGGTGGGCCTGAGCCCTAAGTGGGTGGGCCCTGGCCCACCTGTGACTACGCCACTGATCTTTATGCGATAACCCATAGCCAGTTCTTATGCATTATTCTTTGTTATGTATCCTATACTTTTTATTGTAAGCCACATTGAACTCAAACTTGTCTGGGATAATGTGGGATATAAATGTTACAAATAAATAAATAAATATCGCACTTAACCGGTTAACCATCTCCACAAACCCCCAAAATTCAATGCTAAAACCTGGACATGACCCAGCATTGAATTTCTGGGTATGACCCCACTGGCTGTATATTGACCCCTCATGAACATTTTTTTTTTTTGTTACATTTGTACCCCGCGCTTTCCCACTCATGGCAGGCTCAATGTGGTGGGCCATGGAGGGTTAAGTGACTTGCCCAGAGTCACAAGGAGCTGCCTGTGAGGGAATTGAACTCAGTTCCTCAGGACCAAAGTCCACCACCCTAACCACTAGGCCACTCCTCCACCCACTTTGTCACTGGGTCAGAGACATTATCATCCCATCATACTCACGGTCATCAGCCACATCAAGATCAGGATGGCACAGGCTGACCAAGCCATTCGGAAACAAGACAGTGAAAGAAAAACAAATCCACAAGAAAGTCTGATGAGGAGATGGATGGTGGAGATGGCCTAAGAACTCGCAGAGCTTTGAGGGGGACTGATATAATTATTTCTAAAAGAGCCACAACCGCGCTAGGGAATTTTTTGAAACAAATTTAAAGGATTGCCAATTTTCCCAGCGTGCTGCGGACTCTAAAGTGATTAAGGTGTGAACCACGATGTTGACATAAGAGGACTTTTGGATCAAAGGAAGACATGAGAGTGGACCACCTTTAGCCATAAGCTAAGTGCCTTGAGATTAATAAACATATATTTTTCCTTTGTTTTTTTGCCCCGATTAACAAGCATTATTGTTGTATAAAAACTATGGGGACATTGTGGAGATAAATAATTGAAAATTTACAAGATAGGATTTCTCCAGTATTATTATTTTTTGGTGCTAGTGTGAGTAGTGTTAGTGTGGGACTATGAGAGAGTAGTTATGTGAAGAAAAATTCATGTTTGAAACACAGTGGGTTGATTTATTTCATATTACTTAACATTTATTATCACGGAGTATATCAATGATTGAGAAGCTTGTCCACCCTTAGAGGTTTAAATCGCGTAGCGTTTCCTTGCTTGGGTGAGGTATTTCCTCTGAGATTACTCCTACACAAATATTATCATTGTTTTAGATTCACTTATTTGTTTAATCATATCTGCTCTCTCATTAGTATCCATTTCTAACAGGGACCCTGGTTTAGTATTTTTATTGATTCTACATTACCAGTGGTTATTTTCTGGGTTTGTATTTTTTTATTCTAAGAAATGAGAGGACACGCAAAAATAAATTTGATATCTGTTAATGGAAAAAGTACCTCAACTAGTTCATTGTGCTTCTCGGTTATTTTTTCCAATTCGGCCATGCATTTTGAGAGTCTAAATGTTTTTCTGAAGACTGACAAGCAATGGACTCCAGGATCAGAAATGTTCAGAACTGCTTTGAAGTCTTCTATGTCAGCAATCGTCTTTTTCATGGAATCAATGTTTTCCAGTATAACCTGAAATATAAAAGTTAAAAATACTGAAAAAAAAGAGAAGCATAACAAGTAATTCCACACATAATCCAGTAAACAATAAGATGGTAATTCTATAAAGGCAGTATACACAAGTTACAATGTCTCTTCTAAAATTATAACTAAAAAAGCATAAGAAGCCTTCAAGAATAGGGGAGTGTCACATCAATACTTTATTAAGCAGGCCCAATATGCTCCAGGTTTCGGCAAAACCTCCTGCATCCAGGGGTCTTGTGCTGAAATAGTCAACTAATGTATCAATCGTTCAGTGGAAAGATACAATCTTACTTGAACAAAAAAGATGACTGCAATCAACGCAGAGCTCAAAGAATCAGTAAAAGCGTTCATGCACAATGTAAACTTTCTTCTCTCAACAAACTGCCCGATTGATAGATTAGTTGACTGTTTCAGCACAAGACCCTTGACGCAGGCGGTTTTGCCAAAACACAGACCGTGTTGGGTCTGCTTAATAAAGTATTGATTTAACACCCCCCCCCCCCCTTATTCCTTGAAGTCTCCTTGTGCTTTTTTGGCTATTTTGCTCTGTTTGGGTGTGCTTTGGATACCCTCTCATACGTTTCCTATAAAATTATCCCATGTGTAAAATTGAATGCAATGATTAGAACACATGCACTTTTACATGACCCTAGTGTAGGCATGTGGAGGGCAGGTTTGAGTGAAGAACAGGCAGAGTCATGATTTACGTGCATGCTTCGAAGCAGGCATAAATGACCATGGCTTCATTTTAGCCATGATCTCTGAGGATTCTATTCTGCTCTTTTATAAAGGCAGAGGCACCTAGGCATCTTTATACCATAGGCTACAAACGGTCATCTTCTTGCTCCCTCAATAGGCAAACTCTTACAAAATTATCTGCTATTGGAGTCATTCGCCCATATAGGGAGTAATTTTATCAAGTCTTTTCTGCACATATGTGGCCACATATGTGCATAAGAGTCCTTTTATAAAACACCGACGATTTGCTTACATGCCTTGTAGGCATAGTCAAGGGCACAGCGTGGGCAGAGTACTGGCGGAGTTCACAGGTATGTGCATTGATTATAAAATACTTTAATCAACATATATACTTGTGAATTTTACATGTGTATATTTACACCTGCTCTCAAACAAGTGGAGGAATGGCCAAGTGGTTAGTGCAGTGGCCTGTGAACCTGGGGAACTTGGTTCCATTCCCACTGCAGCTTCTTCTGACTCTGGGCAAGTCACATAGGAGTCCTTTTACAAAGGGGTGCTAGCATTTTTAGCATGTGCTAAATGTTAGAGACGCCCATATATTTCTATGGGCATCTCTAGCATTTAGCGTGCACTAAAACCATTAGTACGCCTTTGTAACAGATCCCCTTAATCCTCCATTGCCCCAGGTACAATAAGTAGATTGTGAGCCCACTGGGGACAGAGAAAATACCTGCATATAATAAATATAAACCACGTTGACTGTACCACAGAAAGGAGGTATATTAAATCCCCTTACTCTTAAAAAATTCCATGTGGGAAGGCAAGAAGAAAATGTCAATGAATTTAATATCCCTTAGCACACCATCTTGACACCAAAGCACTGTCAAGATCAGAACATGCCTCCAAGGTCACTAGTCATGGGTTAAGGAAAATACAGAGCAAGGTCAATATGATGCCTAAAATTATTTAATAAGAATGACAGAGATTTTTGTTAGAGGAGGAGGATGAAATCGATAATGGGGACATTCTATAAATTACACCTAAAGTTAGGCACTAATATCACACCCAACTTTTGGAGCGGAAACGCATTTTAATGGATGCAAGTCACTGAAACGGCAGATTGGTGTAAAAATACACGTACACGTCCAGTTACAGGATAGCACCTAAGTGTATCCACATGCAACTGCAAAGGGGGCATTCCTATGAGAGTGGTATGGGCGGGTCAGGGGCAATCTGGAAAATTGTGTGTAGTATTATAGAATACTGCAGATGCACACCACGATTTACACTTGGTGTAATTCCTTGCACCCAAATCTGGGTGTGGAATTCGGTGATCAATGCTATTCTATAAGGAGTGCTCATCCCGAAGCACCCACAGACTTAGAAACCTCAACATATATACGCTGGAAGAGAGGCGGGAGAGAGGGGATATGAAAGAGATGTTTAAATACATCAGTGGTGCTAATATACAGGAGGTGTGCCTTTTTCAAATGAAGGAAAACTCAGGAATGAGAGGGCATACGATGAAATTAAAAGGAAATAGATTCAGGAGGAATCTAAGAAAATTTCACCGAAAGGGTGGTGGATGTCGTGGAGATGGAGACTGTGTCAAAATTTAAGAAAGCATGGCAGAGGCATGTGGGATCCCTTAAGAAACGAAGAGTTAGTGGTTACTGAGGATGGGTAAGACTGGATGGGCCTTTTGGCCCTTATCTGCTATCATGTTTCTATGTAATAGCATTGGGCACCATTTACTGAATCCGGCTCCAACTGTTCAGCAGTTTCAACTTACTCCACAAACATGGCCTATATGAAAGGTGGCTAGAAGGCAGCCACTACTGAAAAAACGTCACAAGATTTGCTGCATAGTATTGCCAAGAAACAAGGACAATGCATGCATGTGAAAGGTGGTTTTGTGGTTCGATGAGACCAAAGTGGAATTTTTAGTCTCAATACTAAGCAATATTGGAGTAATTCTATAGCTGGAAGCCTAACATGAGCCTATTCTATAAAGTAATGTAGTGTAACAGCAAAAATAAATGCCTATATCTTAGGCATGAGCACATAAGAATATAAGCATTGCCATACTGGGACAAACTGAAGGTCCATCAAGCCCAGTATCCTGTTTCCAACGGTGGCCAATCCAGGTCACAAGCACCTGGCAAGATCCCAGAACAGAAAACAAATGTTATCCTAGAAATAAGCAGTGGATTATCCCAAGCCCATCTTAATAATGGCTTATGGACTTTTCTTTTAGGAAATTATCCAAACCTTTTTAAACCCTGCTAAACTAATCACTTTTACCACATTCTCTGGCAATGAATTCCAGAGTTTAATTACGCGTTGAGTGAAGAAATATTTTCTCTGATTTGTTTTAAATCTACTACTTAGTAGATTTATTGCTTGTCCCCTAGTCCTAGTATTTTTGGAAAGAGTAAAGAAGCAATTAACGTCTACCCATTCCACTCCACTCAGTATTTTATAGATCTTTATCTCCCCTCAGCCTTTCCTATATGGAAGTCGCCCTGTCCCCTTATCATTTTTGTTACCCTTCTCTGTACCTTTTCTAATTCTGCTATATCTTTTATGAGATGCAGTGACTAGAATTGCACACAGTACTCAAGGTGTGGTCATATCATGGAGAGATACAAAAGCATTATAACATTTTGTTTTTCATTCCTTTCCTAGTAATTCCTAACATTCTATTTGCTTTCTTAGCCACCGCTGAACACTGAGCAGAGGGTTGCAACATATCATCAGCGATGACACCTAGATCCTTTTCATGGGCAATGGACCTCTAATGTGGAACCTTACATCACGTTGTTATAGTTCGGGTTCCTCTTTCCCACATGCATCACTTTGCACTTGCTCACATTGAATATCATCTGGCATTGGGATGCCCAGTGTCCCAGTTTCGAAAGGTCCTCTGGCAATTTTTCACAATCCTCTTGTGAGTTAACAACTTTGACATCAGTAAATTTAATTATCTCACTAGTTATTGCCATCTCTAGATCATTTATATAAATATGTTAAAAAGCAGAAGTCTTAAGGGAATTATTCATCCGATTCCCTTGTCAGTGGGAACATCTTCGCCCATTCTGCTATAGGGAGAGGAGCATTCGGCAGAGTGGTGGTTGCTGCAGTTGAAGGGGGATTGTTCTTAGGAGTAGGCCCAGTTTGTGGGCTGGTGGGGCAGTTAAAGGAGGTAGTTTTGGGAGTTTGGGCAGATGCAAATGGTAGAATTTTGGTTGTAGTGGTAAATAGCAAGATGATGGGGAAGTTGTAGCGGCCTACAGCCATAGATGGAGCCATGATGTACAGTCACTTAACCCTCCATTGCACCAGGTAAAAATAACCTTAAATTGTGAGCCCATTAGAGACAGAAAAGTGCCTGCAAAAATAGTATACGTAAACCACTTTGACTGTATCTACAAAAAGGCAGTATATCAAATGTGGAAAAACATATACAGAGACATTCAGAGATGGAGTTGTGCACTAAATTCAATGAGAGAGAGAGAGCTTCGCTAGACATACAGAGATGATACAGAGATATTCAGAGACAGAGATGTGCTCTACTGAACAAGGAGAAAACTAAATATCTATGGATTGGTTCTATATTCTGGAAAATAATTATTTTTTATCAGTCAGACCTAATAAATTTCGATTAGAATTTACCTCATGTTTTATTAATAAAAATTGATAATTAACTACAGATGAAGGTGCACTACAGATGAAGCAGCACTTTTCACTGCTGCTTTTTTAGCTCCTAGCCACAACTCAATTGCCCTCCCCTTGTCCCTTCCTTCCTTCTCACCCATTACTTCCCTCACCCGTAACTGTCTTGTCTGTCTGTATTATTTAGATTGTAAGCTCTTTTGAGCAGGGACTGTCTCTTTGTATCAGGTGTTCAGTGCTGCGTGCGTCTGGTAGCGCTATACAAATGCTAATAATAATAATAAAGCAGTGAAAAATTATTTTGCAAAAATGAAAAAGTTAAGAACTAATTGGAAATTTTTTTTAACAAAATGAGTTTAGACTCCATGTTCAGTCTTTCCTTTTGGCACAGTTTGATTACTGCAATGTAGTATATACTGGCTGTTCATAATTTCTTATGAATAAGTTGCAGCAAGTGCAGAATGCGGCCGTCCGTGTGAGTTTTAAAGTCAACAGATGTGAATCTATTTCTGTTGGAATGTAATTGTATTTTACATGCATTGCCTGTCACCTATTATTTCTCTGTGATTACTCTGTGACCTCTGATGTGAATTACTTAGAGAGGTCACATAGCTATGCAACTTCCTGTGGGGGTTAGATGCAGCAGATGCAGCACATGCAGCACATGGAGCACATGGAGCTCATGTTCTCTCCTAACCTGAGAGGATCTATGGTGGTGTGAGCATCCATTACCATCTAAGCACATGGAAGGAGCTGATAATACAAATGTATAGTAATATGTATATATAAGCCTGTCTGATTATAATCTAACTACAAACTGTGAGTAAACAGATGTTTTGTTACTTCAACTTTAAAGTGACTCAGCAGTGAATTATTCAGGGGTGTATGAGAGAGAGATGAAGAAAGAAATTAACATTTCTAAAGCTGAAGCTGTGTGTACTAAAATCTGCTAATTATTTACTACAAATAATCCAACAAAAGGGTTATGGGCCCAGGGTCCAGGAATTGAAAAAGAAGAGAAATATTACCAGGCAGAAAAAAAAAAAAAAGGCCACATTTTTTTCTCTTAAGTTTTAAAGGAAAGATTCAGTCTGTCTCTCTCTCCCCCCACACAGCAGACAGAAGGCTAAGAAAATGGCTGAGGGAAGAAATTCACTATTGTTCTATTCTCTCAAGGTGCCTAGATTAACTGAGTTTAATTATCAGCAGTGGGAATTAAGATTCATATGTTTCCTTCGAGCAAAAAGATTAGATATATGCTTAGACCAAGACAGAACAGCTGAAAATATGGCTGAATGGGACAATGCAAACTATTATGTGAAGTGCATGCTTTTGGAAGCTCTCTCAGAGAAACAAGCCATATTAGTGGAGGGAAAAGATACACCAAAGGACATTTTATATAAACTGAGAACTATGTATGCAACTACATATGCAAAGCAGCAACCAATTTGGCTGGCAGAGTTGAATGAAACCAAATTAAGGGATAAAAGTAAATGTAATGATCACATTATGCATCTTATGTCTTCATTTCAAAAGCTAGAACTTTCAGGAATTCCCATGTGTGATGCATTGAAAAGAGCATTTCTTTTTACCTCACTATCAAAGAAGTTTGATGTTTTTAGGTCTGTAAATGAGGCCATTGAAGGGCAATCTTTTGAACAGGCAACATCAAAACTAAGGCAGGAATGCATAATAAATGATTCTGAGGAGATGTGTTCTCAAAGCAAGTCAGAGAGAAATGAAACAAATTTCTTGGCAAAGAACAGAGGAAGGCGGAGCTATGGGAAAACTCCACCCAAGGGCAAGCTGATTTGCTACTCATGTGGAAAGGAGGGACATGTATCTAAATGGTGTAAGGAAACACAAAACACTCCCTCTAGCTCACCTAAGCCAATGGAACTAAAGAATTTTCAAACCAGGAAATGTATGAAGGACAAAGATAAACACAAGGGCTTTCTAATGGCAGAAAAATCTTTGACTATGGTAAATAATAATTCAAATGAAAGTACTTGGATTTTGGATTCGGGGAGCACATGCCATTTAACCAATTGTAAGAATTTCTTTCAGGAAATGTGTCCAGAGGAAGGTATTCTTAAAACTGCAAACGCAGGGACTGCTAAGATCCAAGCAAAGGGTATTGGATTCTTAAAATGCAAAGTGTCTAATGAAGTTAAAGAAATTCCTGTAAGTGATGTCTTGTATATTCCCCAAGCAGTTTGCAATATGCTTAGTGTATCTACATTAGATAAGAAGGGATTTGTGATTCATTTTGAAAACAGTAAGTGCACAATCTCTAAAAATGATGAAGTGTATGCTGAAGCTTTTATGCATAATGATGTTTATAAGCTGAACATTTCAGGTGAAGCCTCACATATGGCGCAAGTAAGGAAGAATAATGGTAAATGTAGTCCGGAAATCTGGCACCGCCGCCTGGGACATCGTGATTTTAAGGTGATCCAGGATCTTCACAGTAAGCAACTGGCCACCGGCATTCAGATAAGTGCAGATGCTGGTGAAATGGAGAAATGCATAGACTGTGTTACTCAAAAAGGTGTGAGACCCTCATTTCCTGCATACACAGGAAATAGGAGTAATAAAGTACTGGACTTAATACACAGTGACTTATGTGGACCGTTTAATATCCCATCATTGGGAAATAACAGATTTGTGCTAATATTCTTGGATGATTTCTCTAGATACTGTGTGGCCTATTTGCTGAAAGAGAAAAGTCAAGTCACAGACATGCTGAAGAAATACGTAGCCATGGTGAGCAATAAATTTGAAAGAAAACCAAAGGTTCTTCAGACCGACAATGGTGGTGAGTTCACTTCACAAAGCATGCGCACATTTCTAGAACAAGAAGGCATTCAACATATCACAACAGTAGCTTACACACCAGAGCAAAATTCTGTTGCAGAGAGAAAATTTAGGTCACTTGTGGAAATGACCAGATGTATGCTGTCAGATAGCAATCTCCCTAAAAGACTATGGGGAGAAGCCATTCTCACAGCAGTGTACCTACAAAACAGAATGCCAACTAAAGGCGCTGAGCGCACACCACATGAGACATGGCATGGTAGGAAGCCAAACCTGTCACACATAAGAACATTTGGGAGTACAGCATATGCTCATGAACCAAAGCAAAGAAGGCATAAGCTGGATTCCACAACAGAAAGGGGCATTTTAGTTGGCTATGCTCCAGGACACAAAGGATATAGAATTTTGAATCTGAAAACTGGCATTGTTGGCATAAGACATGTTACATATTTTGATGAAAACAAAAGGGTTGATAAAGGCTGGATTATCCCAGATGAGCCTTATCATCCAGAATATGAAACTAGAACCATAATAGACATGCCAGTGTGTATAAATGCCATACCAAGGCAGATGTCTGAAAGCAACTCATCTGTACCTAACGAGGAACAGGCAGAGGAAGCAGACACAGAAAGGATCATTGAAGAAGACAGTACAGTTGGAGAAGGGGAATCAATTGGAGAAGAACTCTCAGATTTAGAGGATGCAGAAAGGTCAGACCAACCTGTTGTCAGACGCTCATCCAGGGAAAACAAAGGTGTTCCACCCCCAAGACTGTCGTACCTAACAAAGTCAGCAGAAGCTCAAGAGCCCTTAACATGGGATGAGATTGAGAAAATGCCAGCAGAAGAAGCTGCTGAATGGCGTAAAGCTGCACAAGAAGAAATTGATGCATTGGATAAAAATAATACTTGGATTCTTACAAAATTACCTCCTGGCAAGAAAGCTATAGGATGCAAATGGGTATTCAAGTTAAAAAGGAATGCACAAGGAAAAGTGGAAAGGTATAAAGCCAGATTAGTCGCAAAGGGATATCTTCAAAAATATGGAGAAGATTTTGATGAAGTGTTTGCACCTGTAGTGAAACACACGACAATAAGAACACTTCTGAGCATTGCAGTCTCAAAAGGCATGCAAGTCAACCACATTGATGTGAAAACAGCGTTTCTTCACGGAGATATAACTGAAGACTTGTACATGGAACAGCCAACAGGTTTCATAAATACAAAACAAAGACAGCTAGTGTGTAAATTAAACAAAGGTCTTTATGGATTAAAGCAAAGTGCAAAATGTTGGAATGAAAAATTGCATGAAATATTGACAAATTTAGGATTTAAGCAAGGTGAAGCAGATAAATGTTTGTACACTAGGTGCACAAATGGACAATATGCATACATTTTAGCTTTTGTTGATGATCTGCTCATTGCAAGCAAAAGTGAGCAAGAGTACAAGGACATTGTAAAGTGTTTAAACCACAATGTTGAGATAAAAGAACTGGGTAATGTGTCATACTATCTTGGTATAGAAATTGAGAAACAAAATGATGGTTCTTATCTTCTAAGCCAGAAGCAGAAAATAAATGAGCTTATTGAAAGTTTAGGTATGCAAGATGCCCAAGTTGTAAGCACTCCCATGATCACTGATTTTCTGAAGGATGAAACAGTAAGAGAACCTTTACCAGATAACATCCAATATAGATCAGCCATAGGTAAGCTTTTATATCTAGCTACCACATACAGGGCTGATATAGCAAATGCAGTAGGAATTTTGAGCAGAAGGGTCAGCTCACCTACCAAATCAGATTGGACTGCAGTTAAAAGGATGGTAAGGTATTTAAAGGGTACCATTGATTGTAAATTAAAGATTTCAGCCAATAGTAATCCAAAACTAATATGTTACTGTGATTCAGATTGGGCAGGGGATCATTCTGATTATAAATCCACAAGTGGATATGTGTTTATGTATGGAAATGTACAAATTTCATGGGCCAGTCATAAACAAAGTATTGTGAGTTTGTCTTCTACAGAAGCTGAATACGTGGCTGTATCGGAAGCGTGCAGAGAACTGATGTGGATTGAAAAACTTTTGCTGGATTTTGGTATAGCTGAAAAGAGACCAATCCAGTTAATGGAAGATAATCAGAGCTGCATCCGACTGTCACAGAATGACAAGGTTCAGTCACGCACCAAGCACATCGCAACGAAATACCACAACGTGCGAGAGTTGGCGAAAGAAGGGGTCATTAGTCTACACTATTGTCACACCAGTGAGATGACAGCTGACATCATGACCAAACCGTTACCCAGAGAACGTTTTGTGAATCTGCGTATAAAGCTTGGACTTTGTATGAATAAATAATTGCATGACAGTTATGCATGAGAAGGGGTTTGTTGGAATGTAATTGTATTTTACATGCATTGCCTGTCACCTATTATTTCTCTGTGATTACTCTGTGACCTCTGATGTGAATTACTTAGAGAGGTCACATAGCTATGCAACTTCCTGTGGGGGTTAGATGCAGCAGATGCAGCACATGCAGCACATGGAGCACATGGAGCTCATGTTCTCTCCTAACCTGAGAGGATCTATGGTGGTGTGAGCATCCATTACCATCTAAGCACATGGAAGGAGCTGATAATACAAATGTATAGTAATATGTATATATAAGCCTGTCTGATTATAATCTAACTACAAACTGTGAGTAAACAGATGTTTTGTTACTTCAACTTTAAAGTGACTCAGCAGTGAATTATTCAGGGGTGTATGAGAGAGAGATGAAGAAAGAAATTAACATTTCTAAAGCTGAAGCTGTGTGTACTAAAATCTGCTAATTATTTACTACAAATAATCCAACAATTTCCCCATTCTATTTAGTACTCCATTGGCTCCCAATAGAGGCAAGAGTACAATTTAAGTTATATACTGTAATCTTCAGTTTTTTTCATGGGGAATTGCCGGCTATTCTAGCTTGGTTTTTTCGGAGGTTAAATAGTAATAGGTTTCATAATACCAGAAATCAAATGTTATTTAATTTTCCTAATGTTTGGGGAGTAACTAAATTGAAAATATTTCCATCTTCTTTGATCTATCAGGCAGCTTTTGTATGGAATTCACTTCCAGTCTATATAACATTAACAAATTATTAAGAGATTACTGAAAACTTCTATTTCAGAAGTTTGTAAATATTTAATTTGTATGATTTGATCTGGTTATATCTAATGTAAATCCTGGAGTAGTGATGGAGCTGCGTTCAACATGCAGAGACGGAGTAGTGCTCACCAGGCAAAAACAGATCTGCACCCAACTGTAATATATGGAGCGCCGCTCACCAGGCATAGAAGGCTGAGTACATAAAGATGAAACAGCACTCAATGGGTAGCAATGGATCTGAGCCTATTAGGCAGAGATGGAGCTGTGCCCCACAAAGGAGCCTAATAGCACAGGCAGTCGTGTTCAGAGCAAGGACTAGGGCTGCGTTCCACACAGAAAAAAGGAGGCATTTTGCTCCTCATTCAGATATGGAGCCATTCCAATTGACAGAGAAAATTGGGAATGGCATCCGAAGAGGAAGCACGAGTGGACCACTCTAGATATGGTGATGTGGCCACCAGGTGTAGCCAGAACCATGCTCCACAGCCAAATACTCAGCAGCGTAGCATGTAGAAACCATGCTGTATAGACAGTGATTGAGCCACGCTCCACATGTATCAATGGAAAAAGCTCAACAGCCATGAAAGAGCTGAATTCTGCCGATACCATAGAGCCACGAGCTAGCCAAGCAGCCACAGCGGTGAAGCTGCTACTGTGAGGCAAAGGCCCATAATAACAACAGGAACTGCCAAAGGCTGACACAGCTGGAGCTGCTAACAGTGAAGGAGTGCCTGTAGAAGTAAAAAGACACAACCATGCTACCTGCCCAGTGGAGAGAGAACACTCAAGACAGCAAGAACCTGACAGTATGCAGTGGGCTGCGAGGCCAAGCAGCTAGCGTAACCCCCAACAGGAAGGTCCCAAAACAGCAGCCATGAAGAGGCTGGTGAAGACACCACAAACTCTTCCACCAATCAGCAGCAAAAAAAAAAAAACAGAAGGCTGCAATCTGCTAGGCACCCAGGGGCATTCCACCCCGCAACTACTCCAAGCCTCAAGACTACAGTGGCCCGAAGGAAATAGTGCAAGCACTAAATAATCTGAAGGGCAATCAGCCATGTCAGAACGGCTCCAAGAAGGCTAAAGGCACAGAGAGCTGTGAGGTGGAAATTCTGCCGTATGTTGAAGTTCGAGAATGCAAGAGGTCAGACAACCGAGAGTCGGCTCCCGACACTACATGGGATCACCATCTTTGGAAGGCCATGCTGGGATGACCGATGTGCCCCGAAAGTGGCCGCTGCAGCAGTGCACCACTAGATGCTCATGTGGACATGGGCTGTCAGCTTCCCCCCCCCCCTCCCCCCCCATCAGAACTGGCAATATAAAATTTGCACTTAGCACGTATCATCCCATTGGCTAACTTTAGGCGACCTTTACTGAAACCTTTACTCCCCCTAAACATGTACATGTATATTTTATAAAACACCTGTTTACAACACAACTGCTCCATGCTTCACCCCCATTATGTTTCCAACAAATGCCTCTGCGTAGTACGTGTATAAGACGTGCATGTGATCTTATCTGAGCATATTTGTTCATGCTATAATAGCTATTCTCTATGTATAAAACACGCTTTACACAAGGAAAAACCTTTATAAAACAACCCCAATGCCTAAGGTTCATACTTACATGTCCATGTTTAAGACGTTGTAAGGGAGAAATATCAACTACATCTGTTGATGACAAGATAGTCTTAATCGTTGAAACTCTTTTGTCCAAGACTTTTACTTCCATTTCAATAGCAGCCACGTCCTAAGGTTAAGGACATGAAAAGAAGTAGATGTAAATTATATACACATTACTGGCCTGAGTAACTCATGCTTTTTATGGACACTCAAAAGATCTAAGTGCCTAATTTAAAGAGGCAGGTGCTTAGATCTATCTAAATCAAGGGTTCTGAACTTAGTCCTCAGGTTTTCAGGATATCCACAATGAATATGCATGAGATAGATTTGTACACAGTAGAGTCAGTGCTTGCAAATTTATCTCATGAATATTTATTTATTTAGTTAGTTAGTACATTTATACCCCACATTTTCCCACTAGAGCAGGCACAATGCGGCTTACAGGGTTACATAAGGTTGCAACTCATTCAGGGTAGAGATACAAAAAGACAGTAAAATGGGTAGAACATGAAGATAATAAAGAATGCATGACAAATATCATGAAAGCCAGACTGGCTTGGTATGTCCTGAGGACTGGGCTTAGACCCCCTGTCTAACTGAATATTCTCCTTATTCAGCACCTAAATTTAGGCACCTAAAATGGATGAGCAGGTAGGTCATGGCTGAGAAATTAAAAGCCTAAAACTAAGTACAGGGGTCCGATGCCATGCTCCCTTCCCTCCCACCAACTCACATAACAAAGCTCCTAGTAAATCTTTCCTCACCCCCGACGTTAGAAAGATCCAGTACCCTTCCTCTACCACCAGTTATCCCACTATCATTATATTCCTATGGGTGTCTCTAACATTAGCAAATGCTCATTTTTAGCACGCAATAAAAGGTTTGCACGCCTACAGTGCGGTTTTGTAAACAGAGCCCTTAGGGAGTCTTTTACTAAGCCATGGTAGCGTTTTTTAACGTGCACTAAATGCTAGAGACGCCCATAGGAATATATGGGCATCTCTAGCATTTAGCAAACGCTTATTTTTAGCACACGTCAAAAACACTACCTCGGATTAGAAAAAGGCTCTATTAAGACTCTGCATTTCTTGAAAGTGTAGTTTGGTTAACTACTCCAGCACACACTGCTACTAAGGAGAAAGAAAGAAGTTAGCAAGTCTGGAGTACAAGAGAGCAATAGGGAGCCACCGGTCATGGAAAGAAGGAAAGGATACAGAAAGAGCAGATATCCAGAGAGAACTGAATTGTTGACCACATCTAAAATCAATCCAGCTCTGAAAATAACTAAAAAGAGTACAAGAGGAGTCTCTTGGGGACTGAAGAGTCCTGGGAGAAGTAAGTGACTGTAAGTATCTGCTGTTATTTTTGCTCTCTGACTTTACTACTGTTATTGTTACAACCATACAATATAAGGGGGTAAGGGTGAGATATGTACCTGAGACCTTTTATGTGACGTCCACTGCAGTGCCCCTAGGTCGCCCTACTGCTCTGCTGGGGATGTCTTTGTGGCCAGACTACTAAGAATGCTGGCCCTCCCATATATCCCAATGGCTGGTTTTTGTGTATTTTTCCCTTGGACTTTTTTTTTTTCTATAATGGTCAGAAAAGAAAAATGCACTGAGCACATAGGGGTCCTTTTACTAAGGTGCACCGAAATGTGGCCTGCGCTGGTGTAGATGTGTGTATTGGACGTGCGCAGGTTCATTTTTCAGCACACCTGCAAAAAAGGCCCTTTTTTGTTGCCAAAAATGGACGTGCGGCAAAATGAAAATTGGCACTCGTCCATTTTGGGCCAGAGACCTTACCGCCACCCATTGACTTAGCGGTAAGGTCTCACACGTTAACCAGGTGGTAATCGTCAGCGAATGTACAATGCCGACTACCACTCAGTTAGCGCCGCACGCCGGAAATTTTCGGGCGTGCGTAAAAAATAAAAATTACCGCCCTGCAGTAGTTCCAAATTGGCACGTGTTGGGTGCGCGTAGGCGCCTACGTAGCTTAGTAAAAGGGCCCCATAAACATGAAGCAAATGGCCATTTTTGAAACAAAGAGACGTTTTTCTGGTTCAAAAATCGCTATGTTTGTCACTTGATGTTTGGTTGCTTTCTGCAAAATGTCCACAATGGGATTTAGAAATCAAATCAAAAATGTCCCTCTTAATGCTCTTAATCCCACACGTGGTATTGTAGTCCTAAACTTAAAGGAAAAACACCTGTTGCAGCCTCACTTGTTAGTTGATAGCACTTGTACATGCAGTTATTTAAAATCCGGCCACGCAATGTATAACTGCCAGAACTAATATGTAGCAGTTGTGGAACTGCCACTTTCAAGTATAAGCGCCAGCACTTATGTTACACCTGGACGAATTCTACACCACAAAAAAATGAAAATTTTGTGCACACTGTTTTAAAATTCTGCATGTTCATAATGTTTTGTGCATGATTACCTCATCATAATGCCAAGGCTCCCCTTTGCTCAAGGCCTGACATCTCCCTCCCCCAATTGTCCTTGGCTCAGGCTCATTCCCCTGCAGTCTCTCTCCCGCCTTCTGCTGACGCAACTTCCTATTTCCATAAGGGCGGGACAGACAGAGCGAGAGAAGGCCCGATGGTCCACATTTCTTTTACGTGCAGGGCAGGCGCGAGGCGCTTCGCCTCGCCTCCCGATATTCTTTTTAAAGGTAGGGTGCGGGAGCTGGTCGGGGGGAGGGGGGTGTCATCGTGCTGCACCCGGGGGGGGGGGGTGCAACGGCAAACTGCCCCGCCCCGGGTGGCAGCCCCCCCTGCTACGCCACTGGTGGAGGGTGCCGAGTGATGGATTTAGTAAAATACCAGTGTATCTGTGAACGTCCCAACCTGGTTGTTCCAGTTCCTCCCTTGATGACCTATGCAAAATGGGCCTTCATAAGCATTAACCAAAGTCAATGCAGATTTACAAATGTTCAGTGTCAACCAGTTGCAGGGCTGCTCAAAAAAAAAATGCTTGATGGCATCAAAGTGTGCAATGACCTTCACAAAGTAGCTCATTTCTCTACTGGAAATAAAAGGAGATTCTAGGTGCCAAGAGCATGCGAAGTGTGAGCTGGAGGTCACTGCTCCACTCTCTGTGGAACAAATCTGAACGAAACTGCATGAACAATTCAAAAGTTACTAGGGAAGGGGATGGAATATAAGAACATAAGAATAGCCATACTGAGTCAGACCAATGGTCCATCCAGCCCAGTATCCTGCTTCCAACAGTGACCAATTCAGGTCACAAGTCCCTGGCAGAAACCCAATTAGTAGCAACATTCCATGCTACCAATCCCAGGGCAAGAAGTGGCTTCCCCCATGTCCATCTCAATAACAGACTATGGACTTTAACTCCAGGAACGTGTCCAAACCTTTTTTAAACCCAGATATGCTAAGCGCTGTTACCACATCTTCCAGCAGCGAGTTCCAGAGCTTAACTATTCTTTGAGTGAAAAAATAGTTCCTCCTTTTTGTTTTAAAAGTATTTCCATGTAATTTCATTGAGTGTCCCCTGGTCTTCGTACTTTTTGACAGAGTGAACAATCGATTCACTTCTACCCATTCAACACCACTCAGGATTTTATAGACCTCAATCATATCTCTCCTCAGCCTTCTCTTTTCCAAGCTGAAGAGGCCTAAGCTCTTTAGCCTTTCCTCATATGGGAGGAGTTCCATCCCCTTTATCATTATGGTCACTCTTCTTTGAACCTTTTCTAATTCCGCGACATCTTTTTTGAGATATGTCAACCAGATATCATGAACTTACAAAGCCAGTTTCCATACAGGAAGCAAGGCTAACAAACTTATAACAAAAATTAATAGGCAAATTAATTTGGCTAACAAGACTTACATCGGCTATATGCTGGAGCTGAGGAAGTCTCCCCATTATCTTCTGCTGCAGGAGTGCTACTTCCGAATTTAGTTCATCTATTCTCTCTGCTGTGATGTTTGTTTCAAAGATCGATAGCTCATCCAAACCTGTGTAAATGTCATGCAGAATATTTTGCTTCTGCTCAGAATCCTCCAATGCCATCTGGAAAGATAAGTGTAAGATGATTAACATGAGTGCAAGATGCACTTCATAACTAATAATGTTGCCAACAAAAAGTGGTACTGCGCTTCACTGAGTCCTCCCTCCCTCAGGGGCTCCCCACTGCCCAGCAGCAGAACAGTATAGGACCAATCGACCTAACTTGCAAGGTATGTTCAATGGCTTTTAGGGCTTGTCCATAAACCAGAAAGGGATGGGCATTCCATAAAGATGTGGAGAAGAGTGCCAGTAAAAACATTACACTTCAAACAGGTATCAGTCCTCCCACAACCCCATAGTGTATCCCCCTCTGTCTTTTGATATGTACCCCATGGAGAATCTTGTACTGAATGTCCTGTAGAGCTGCATTCAATGTAATCCTGGGGATGTCCTCAAGTACACCACTACTACTATTTACTACTATTTAGCATTTCTATAGCGCTACAAAGCGTACGCAGCGCTTCACAAACATAGAAGAAAGACAGTCCCTGCTCAAAGAGCTTACAATCTAATAGACAAAAATAAAGAAAGCAAATCAATTAATGTGGGGGAGTGGTTACAAGTCAAAAGCAATGTTAAAGAGGTGGGCTTTCAATCTAGATTTAAAGATGGTCAAGGATGGGGCAGTAATATTCCAGTAAGATGTGTAAATAAAAAACTTAAAGCAAGACGGTCAATATATTGTATATGGATTTTCAGAAGGCACTTGGCAACATGAAAGACTCCTTATGATGAAGCCACAACTTAAGTACTGCAAGCAGTTCTGGGTAGCTGCACCTCAAAACAGCAGAATGAGGAGAAAAATGATTATAGGGCTGATCAGTCCTCTTATAAAAAGAAAGGCTCAACTGGTTAGGAGAAGAAACAAGTGACAGCTGATACCAACAGAGGTCTATAAAATTCTGTATGGTGTGAACAAGTTATTTATACTATCAAACAGTACTAAGACTAGAAGATGCTCCAATGAAACTATCCAGCAGTATATTTAGGAAATCATGTTTTGAGCCAACATGCAAACTCCAGAATTAATTCTGCTAGTATATTTAGGAAATCATGTTTTGAGCCAACATGCAAACTCCAGAATTAATTCTGCTAGAAATGTGGTCAAGACGTATAGAATAGCTGAGTTAAGACCACCACAAAAAGGTCTGGACAAGTTACTGGAAGAGAGGTCCAAGAATAATCGTCAGCCAGACAGATTGGAAAGTCTCCAACATTTTACTTCCAGGAAGGAGCAAAATGGAACGTTCCTATTGGGATCCGACGGATACTTTCAAACAACTCACACTGGTCAGTGTTGGCCTAACCCAGCACAGCTATTATACATTTTAAATAATTAAAGATCATGCAGAGGCCAGTATTTAGCTGCAGTGTAACTTGGATGTTCTCAATTCATACATATGGCCCAGCAACACTATTCAGAGGAACTAAACAAACAATGGAAAATAAGGTGATATCTTTTTATTGGACTAGCTTTCCAAGGCCAAAACCTCCTCCCCCAGGTCAGGTAGTATGGGCCAAAGATGACAATATCAGAATACATAAATTGACTAACTTAAGATACGTACTAGAAATGTCTTCCCCCACATCCTTTGCCCATGAAAACCTTCAGTAAATATTAACTCTCTGCATGTTTTTACAGTTTTAAAAGAAATGGGTCTGAGATATAAAAAAAGAGAAAAACAGAATATGGGCAGTGGGAAAATCTGTTGCATTTGCGCATTTTGTATTCCAGCAGCTAAGCAAGGAGATCAATTTTAGTGCTCCCATTATAGACCAGTTTAACCAGTTTAAGCCATTTCAGCTTTTATTCCAAAAACATAAAAAGTAACAATAAATTGTGAAAATAATATGTTAAGAGATTGTGAGGGAGTCTATAGAATGCTGCCACTTCCCCTTAAGGGTACTCTTTCACAGTGTCAGAACCACCTTAAAACTCATAGTCCCAACCAATGGGGAAGCGCCATGGGAGGGTTATTGCCAGAAGAGCATGGTCCAGGAAATATAAAAGCTCAGGGCACAGCTGGGTTAGGGAGGCCCAGAGAGAAGCAGTGATGTCCAACTACCTCCACCATATCTGTTATCACACCCTTCAAAGAAACTGGGCGCAGTATTAAAAATCGACAGGCCCTTTATACTAAGCCGCGCTAACTTTTTAGCATATGCTAAAAATTAGAGTGGCCTGACGATAGAGACACCCATTATATTCCTATGGGTGTCTCTAGTGTTAGCGCACACTAATTCTTAGTGTGCACTAAAATGTTTGCGCGCCTACAGCGTGGCTTAGAAAACAGGGTCCTACGTATTCTTTCTAAAAGTCTACCAGAGGAAACAGAAGTTAAATCTGTCAATACAGAAGAAGAAAGCCCGTAAATTGCCTGAAAAAATAGACAAAGATCTATATAGTTTTCTTTTTTGAACCGGTAACCAATGCGACTGGATACAGTATGTTGTGATGTCATCAAACTTTCTAAGGTTAAAGATCAGCCTAATCGCAGTGTTTTGGATTAACTGCATTTTTCTCACTAATTTAATGGAGATGTTCAAATAAAGCACGTTGTAGTAATCCAAATGCGGTAAAATTAACAGTTGTACTAACAAAATATAAACAGGCTGATTAAAATAAGATCTTAGTAATCTCAATTGCCGCAATTTATCTGTAAATCAAAAGACAAGGTGGAGTCCAAGATCACTCCAAGTACTTTAGATTTGGTTTCAACAGGATAAATTAAATTCTGCAGCAAAATTATTATTTTTTTTAAGAGCAACTGAACCCGGATCACAAAACCACAAAATTTTAGTTTTACTTGAGTTTAATTTCAACAAATTTACAGCAGCCAAATCTTGAATCTTCTTCATACAAACTGAAAGCCTATTCATAGCATATGTAGTAAGGCAGGAACCAAAAGTAGAATGTGGTCTGCATATGATAAAAGTAATTCCCCTGATCTAAAACAAAGATTGCCTAGCAAAGACATAAAAAAAATTAAAAAGAAGGGGAAACAATGGGGATAAATTCAAAATATGCTTGATTGAACTCAGTAAAAGTGGGACTAGCTTAAGCTGCTATGTATTAGGAATCCTAAAATATTCCCTGGGCCTTAGTTAACTATATAAAGCCAGATTTCATACTTCCCGGTGTTTCTCATGTCCAGTATTATAAAAGCCTTTTGTCATCTCTCACTGTCTCATGCAAATATTGTGGCATTACATATAATTTACAAATTTTAACAGTGTGTATAGCTAGACACTTCTAAAATTAGCAATGTTTGATTTGCAGGTGACAAGTTTTTATTTATAATTTCTTTATTAATTTTCAAAATAAACAGGAGCTGACAATACAGTTCGAAATGCTCATTAACACACAAGTCAAAACTCGAGCTCACAAACAAGAGACAACTACCAAGTCCAAATTGAGAGAAGCATGAAAAGAGTAAAGAGAAAGAAAGAGAAGCGGAAAGAGAGAAAAAGAAAATAAAAAGTTTTTAATAGAAAAAGATTGAATTAGAGGGAGAGAGAATGCAATTAATCGAAAAAGTGGATTAAATCTGAACATCACGGACACTGAAGAACTGACAGTGATTGTTCCCTAGACACATATAACGTAGGTAACATCAAAGGACATACTGTTATGTCATTTACTATTTATGGAATGGCAAAATGCACATCATGATGATACTTGTGATTAAGTGAGCTCCAGTTTTTTTTTAAGAGCAATCATATAAATAGCTCCAGTTTTCTTTGTATGATCAGAAACAAAAGTCTTCTCTGGAAGTACATGGAAATTGCTCTCTCTTTTAGTATACATTCTGGTTTTAGAAGCTACCTTAAAAATCACACTAATTTTTACTTCACTACGGGCTCTTTACATGAAGCTGCGGCAAAAGGGGGCCTGTGCTGGCATCGGCGCATGTTTTTGATGCGCACCAAGGCCTCTTCTTACCGCAGTGGTAAAAGGGGGCCTTGGCGCAGGTCTTTGTTTTTTTCAGGAAATGGCCGTGCAGCAAGTGAAGCACTTGCCGTGCAGCCATTTCGAAGGGGAGCACTTACCGCCACCCATTGAGGTGGCGGTAAGGGCTTCCGCGCTAACCCGGTGATAACCAGGCAGGGTGCAGCACTGCCCAATTACTGCTGGGTACACACCGGTGCTACAAAAATATTTTTGTAGTGCCAGATATGACACGCGCTGGAGGTGGGAACTACCGCTGGGCTGCTGTGGTAGCCCAGGGATACTTCCCTTTTAGCAAGCTTAGTTAAAGGACCCCTATATGAGGAATAAGGCATAGGCAAACTAGGCATATACCCAGACCCTAAATGTTCAAGAGGGTGCTCTCAGATGTGCTAATTTAATGGTTCCTGAGGCAAAGTGAGGGAGGAGAGAAGTACCAGGGCTACCTCTGCCTGCAGAGATCTGTCTATTCTTCCTAACCCACCCCACCCCCCCACCCCATGCACTGTCGTCCAGTTGGCAGAAGGAGTAGGGAAGGAGCACTTCTATACCTGCCACTTCCTTCTCTTAAATCAGAACCATGCAGGGCCCAGTCTGTGAGAGTTTAAAATGCATCTTTATTACAACAGGAGTCCCAATGTGTTTGTTTTACCTAGGATCCATTAAAGGGTTAACCCTGCGGATGCACTGGCAGGAACTGCTTTGTACAGGAGGTTTGAAAGCTGTTGAGGGGGAGGATCAAGTTAGACCACTGTTCCTGCCTTTCTGTCTAGGAGGCATGGACTTACCATAAAGAAGAGGATCATGAGGAAAGCAGCAGTAAGCTTTTTTTTGCCTTGTATTTCTAAACCACAAGTGAAAACAGTCAGGTACAAAATGCTCACCAAACATACACACCTGAAGGGCACTTGCATGTTTACTCAGGGATTTAGCCGAGTCATATTTTGTTTCCCCTGTTAACAAGTTATTCGTGTTCTCTATCCACAATTTTATGTTCTTCAGCAGCTCATCACATTCTTCCATCTTACTAGCGCCCTGCCAAAACAGTTTGAAATAATCTATTTTAAAATGATTTAGCATATAATACAATTGTTTTAGTAAAAGAATGTAAAAGACAGTATGGATACCTGATAATGTACTTAGAACACCAAGTGCAATGAGCCTTAAAAGGTAAAAAGGTAGTCCCTGTATGCAAATATCAGGTCACGAATGACTTATGGGGCCACCGCTTGTGTGGCAGTTTCTTGGCAGACTATTAGAAGAATGGTTTTCCACTGCTTTCTCCAGTCATCTTTACCCCCCCCCCCCCTAGCTAAGGTCAAGTAATCAGTTACTGACCAAAAGAGGATGGATGGCAGAATTGGTCAGAAGCTGGCCACCAATTAGAAATCCCAGTGTAAGACCTACTGATTACAACCTAATCAGTAACAAAATATACAGGAGCCTACCCAGCACTTGGGGTCTCCTCTCTAAAACAACTAGTGGATGGCAAACATTTCCAGACACAATGCAGACCACAAAGGAGCTGCAGATTTCTGTGGAAAATCAGTGGGCACAGCAACAGACAGCTCCATACGTATTTCTAGTCACATATTTGCAGAAAAAAATGCTAGTATTCTAAACATTTACATGTGTAACACTCATAGAAATATCAGTGCTTAAGTTTATAGAACGCTTAGATGTAGCACGCTGAGTGTCAATTCTATGACGGCATCTAGACGCCAAGATTCCGTTATAGGATACTAGCGTAAGTTGGCACCTACATTTACGTATGCCCAATTATGCCATGTCAATAAGTACATAAGTATTGCCATACTGGGACAGACCGAAGGTCCATCAAGCCCAGCATCCTGTTTCCAACAGTGACCAATCCAGGGCACAATTACCTGGCAAGATCTCAAAACAGTACAGTACATTTTATGCTGCTTATTCTAGAAATATACAACGCAAAGAATAGTAGAACTCAAAACAAGAGTATCTAATTGATTCCAATTGTTTGTCTGATATACAATTCACAAAACCTTCCTAGGTTTATAC
This sequence comes from Microcaecilia unicolor, assembly GCF_901765095.1. Classification (NCBI taxonomy): domain Eukaryota; kingdom Metazoa; phylum Chordata; class Amphibia; order Gymnophiona; family Siphonopidae; genus Microcaecilia; species Microcaecilia unicolor. The sequence continues at coordinate 180,320,626 of NC_044039.1, read as the reverse complement.
TTTTTTTTAATTTTGTGAGTTTTTCTAAGTTTACTGGTTTATGTCTTAGTTCCCAAATGTTAAATTATTTGTTAGATGGTATAATATTGCAGCTGAACTTAACACCGTACAAGCATGATTAATTACATCAGAGTACAGGTATAGACGGATCTCCTGATGGTGTTGCACTTAACTTTCACAGGTCCGGTGTGTGCTTATCCCTTGATAAAGCCTTACAGAGCGAAACAGGCACCTGTCGGGGCAGCACAAGAGCCGGGATGCACAGATAAGTGTTGAATGAAATGCCTTTACTGCAATGAAATGTTAAGTTCAGCTGCGATATTATGATACCATCTAACAAATAATTTAACATTTGGGAACTGAGACAAAAACCAGTAAACTTAGCAAAAATTCACAAAATTTTAAAAAATTAAAAAAGTATAAACATTGGAAGGTTTGGGGGTCAGTCAATGATTACAACTGTCACGCAATAGGGGTCCACCCTCCCAGATGGTATTAAACAAAGCCCAGGTGACCATATGAGACTTCCCCTTCACACATATTGTGAATTGTATATCAGACAAACTTAATTGGAATCAATTAGATACTCTTGTTTTGAGTTCTACTATTCTTTGTATTATATATTCAAACATCAGTAGAACATTGCCGTTAAAGTTTCACAGTTTTTATTCTAGAAACAAGCAGTGGATTTTCCCCAAGTCCGTTTGAATAATGGTCTTTGGACTTTTCCTTTAGGAAGCCATCCAAACCTTTTTTTAAATCCCACTAAGCTAATTGCTTTTACTACATTCTCCAGCAACGAATTCCAGAGTTTAATTACACATTGAGTGCAGAAATATTTTCTCCGATTTGTTTTAAATTTACTACTTTGTAGCTTCATTGCATGCCCCTAGTCTTAGTATTTTTGGAAAGAGTAAACAAGTATTCATATCTACTTGTTCCACTCCACTTGCTAGTTCTTAATGCTGACAAGACTATTGTGTGTTGGATTTCTGGTAGTAGAACTCCGCCAACATTAGCCCCTAATTTGGAGGGCACACCTATTAAATAGTGAATACTTTCAGATATTTGAGAGTTTTATTGGATAATTGTTTAAAATCAAGATCAAGTTTCTAGTGTAGTAAAGAAGGGTTTTTTGTGTGTTGCAGCAGTTGAGATATATTAAACATCTATTAGATGTAAGTAGTCTACATACTTTGCTTCCTGCTCTCTTAATCTCTCATTTATTTGGGTTTCTGCCGGGTACTTCTGACCTGCATTGGCCACTGCTGGAAACAGGATACTGGGCTAGATGGACAACTGGAATTAGAAAAGTTTCAAAGAAGAGTGACCAAAATGATAAAGGGATGGAACTCCTCCCATATAAGGAAAGGTTAGAGAGGTTAGGGCTCTTCAGCTTGGAAAAGAGACAGATGAGGGGAGATATGGATTAAGGTCTACAAAATCTTGACTGGTGTAGAACAAGTAGAAGTGAATTGATTTTTTACTCATTCCAAAAGTACAAAGACTAGGGGACACTCAAGTTACATGCATAAAATCACCACCTTGAGTGAATCTCTTCATAAAGGCGGTTAATAAATCCTAATAAATAAATACTGGTCCTGTCCACGTTCCTCTCCTGTGAATGTCACTGGAAATATACAGTTACCTGCAGGCTGCATGTGCAAATCTGCAGCTTGTTAACAAGCTGCACCGCAAGCACAAGTTCCTTTCTGCTACAATTTTCATACAAGAAAATCATCATTCAAATGAACAAAATCACAGTTCAAATATTTTTTAAAAACGGAAATATTTCTTGGCAAGATATAAGAAAAGAAGCAGCCAAAAGGACCAACCAGTGACTAACAAATAAATGAAATGTATTAAAAAAGCAGCCTTCAAAAATAAAAGTGTGCTTGTGTTTTCCTATTATGTAGATGTGTTAATAAAGGCCCTACGTGTTTCAGCAGCGGACTGCCTGCATCAGGGGCATGTTTACCCTTATCATAGGAGAATGTAACACACCTTAAAATGGGGCAGATAGAGCATTTGGGGTTGCTTGCACTGGTCTCTTTGAGGCTACTGTAAATAGCTTAAGAAACAGTTGAAAAACTTGATCACACCTTTTTTCAATAGTTACATACAGGTACACTAGGTATTGACCCTGAAGGACTCACAATCTAACTTTTGTACCTGAGGAAATGGAGGATTAAAACCCTTTAGTGTCCAATGTTCCTGTAATAAGCCATATGGGAACAGACTGATGGGAACATTGGACACTAAAGGGTTAAGAGACTTGTCCAAGATCACAAGAAGCAGCAGTGGGGTTCTGAACCGGGCACCTCTGGATATCAAGTCCCATGCTCTAACCACTAGGCTGCTCCTCCTTTCTATTTAAAATCTGTTACGTGGTTTTGGTGCAAAGTACACAACAGGAGAAATACCTCTACGATGGGGGAACACAGTAGTCAAAAGTAGAGGCTGACAAAAGACGAATCAACACAGGAGATGTAAATCCAACAGTCTTTATTAATATCCTAAAAAGGTGAACCCGACACAGGCCGTGTTTCGACGCTCGTAAGCGTCTGCATCAGGGGTTCAAACATTAAGCTCTAAAACGGAGCACAGGATCGCAGTACCGCTGGAGTTTAGAACTGTAGATCTTAAACAAATACTGTTATAATCAAAACAAACTGACTACCTTCTTACAGTCACTGTCGAAGCTAAAATCTAGATCTACAGTTCTAAACTCCAGCGGGACTGCGATCCTGTGCTCCGTTTTAGAGCTTACTGTTTGAACCCCTGATGCAGACGCTTGTGTGCGTCGAAACACGGCCCGTGTCGGGTCCACCTTTTTAGGATATTAATAAAGACTGTTGGATTTACATCTCCTGTGTTGATTCGTCTTTTGTCAGCCTCTAGTTTTGACTACGTGGTTTTGGTGTACATAATATTGCTTTAGCATGTTAATGGTTATTGTGTGCTAAATTAACAAACAATACCTCCCTGTCAGATTGGTTGGAAAGCAAGTGTTTTGTGCTACTGGAGGTCTGATAAGACTTTTTTTTTCACCTTGTTCAGTAGTGCGGTTCTGCGTTCAGAACGTTTTGAGACTTGCTGATACAGCTGGTGTGGACTCATTAAACTATCCATCCATGTTTGTGCTTGATCTGGGTCCTCTTCAGCAAAATCCTGAACTTCTGAATCCAGTTCATTTAGTCTGGAATGCCAGTGGTCCAGCTCATCCCAGATTTTCTAAACAAATAAAATAAAACTTTGTTATTCAAATACTTCTTGAAAAATAAGTTCTTCAATGGGGGGATACACCTAACCAGTATTTGGTGTACAGGCCAAACAGATTTGTACCAGATTTTCAAAATTCATTATCATAAAGGGTACAATTCTCCAACTGCCCAATCTGGTGCAATTCTGTGTGTAGTTTGTAACTGTGGGTTTTGCAACAATGCTCAAAGTAAAATATATAACTTTACTATTGAAAATTGACATGGATATAAAATATGCACAGATACTTTCTTCTGCTTTTTCTGCAAGTCTTCCCAGCTATATCTAACCAGCAGTGATTTTGCCACTTATTTTGCCAACAAAATTAAAGGTCTCCATCAGGATCTACAGTCATTCCCATCAAAGCTCCTACCAGCTAATGAAGAGAACACTCCCTCTTCCCCCCCATGCACAACCATCTGGGACTCATTCAACCAGGTCACAGAGGAGGCTCTTGAAAATATCCTGAAAAGTCTATGGCCTACAACCTTCCCTCTTGATCCCTGCCCGAGCACAGGCCTCATTGAAAGGGCCACTAAAATAGTTAACTCCTGTCTTATGGAAGGGCAGCTTCCAACAACACTAAAAAGAGATGTGGAGCACTCCCTACTGAAAAAGAGCTCACTGGACCAGGACAAGCTTGAAAACTACCAACCAGTATCTAACATTCCTTTCCTGGCAAAACTTATAGAATTGACAGTCTGAAGTCAGCTCAAATGACTGGATAATTGAAAGTAATTGGCTAGACCCGTGTCAATCTGGCTTCATAACTGGGTAAGGAACTGAGACTGTTCTTGTGTCCCTTCTTGATGATCTGCACATCTAAGGAATGATGTATAGGCAAGTCAAAGAATAAAAGGAAGAAACTGGCCACTAAGGTCTTAAAGCCAAGGCACAAATAGTTCTTTAAGAAAAAGGTAAAAATCCTGCTCCCAGGAATATAACTGCATAGAGAAGCCAAAGAGAAAACACTTTCCAAATTAAAATGGCCATTCTTCCCTCTCTCCCAGCTCTCAACTGCAGGTGAATCTAGGTGCACCAAAATGCCTTTTCTTTTTTAAACAGTAAAATCAGCCAGGTACTGATGTGATTTGTGGTCAGCCTCTGAAGATCTCTTGTTTGTCCATAACAATGTCTGACAGGAACTGCAACTGACAGCACTTCAGGTACATTGGCATAGCATTATTTGAGGCCAGAGCATTAGCTAATTGTCTATTTTAATCTGTAGCATCAGATCAAGAGATTGCCACAGGGATACTTCCTCTAGCAAGAATACCAAGATCAAGTCCTGTGCTCCCTTGGGATCAGCTGCAAAGAAACAGCAGTTCCAGTTATGCTGTCAAAGATTATAACCCATCTGACAGAAATACAGCATAACAGCTGAGTTCCCTTAGGATCAGCTGTAGTAATTCTGCCATTTCAGATCAAGTGTCCAGCAACCCAGCATCAGTGATAACACCAGAATTAGAACAGTCTGTCTTGGACTGAATTTGGGTGAAAAATTTATTAATTAAAACAGCTTGAGTAGGGAAAAACTAAGACAAAGAGCCATATACCGTAGCAATTTAAATCATCAAGCTCTGGGAAGAGGAAAAAGTGCCCTGCAATAAGGGAAAAAATCAGTGTCTGCTGTTCCAGCATGAGCGGGAAAAGGAGCCCCAAGAAAATAGTTTGAGCAGAATAACCATCATGAACACTGGCAGACAAGAAACTGTCAACAAGCTCCATCCACGAATTACCAGAGATCTGGTGCATTAATGGCAAGGTGCACAGAGCTGCTCTGATAGAACCCCAGAAATTTACCTCGGGCACTTGGGTATGGTTCTAGTGGAAATTGATGCTGAGGGCTAAACAGCCCCAGAGCAATATCAACTGCTGGCATTCAGATTGGCTGAAGACTCGAGTTCCCTCAGGCAAACCACAGTAGAGAAAACCTCTCCCCTCAATGGCAGTGACTAGTACACTTACTTACATTTTATAAACCTACAATTAGCGCTATTAGCTCAGTTGACCGTTGTCTGTGCTGAGAAATAAAACCACTTCCGTCTGATAAGTGGAGGCTGAAAGCAATAGCAAGGCGGTAGAAACGCTCAAAGTCCTCTAAGCTATACCCCAGTGCCAAGTCAAATACCTTTTTCTTTTTAAATGGAGCTCAGACCTTAGAAGGTACCCTCAGATCAAATGAAGCTCAGTTCTTCAACTAGCTCAGGAGCTTTCCATTTAACGATCTAGGGAGCTGCACTGTTAACTGTCATTCATCTGCTGAAAACAGATGGATGTAATACTAAGCATTCTAATGCTGCACTGTGTTCTTAGGGGGTGAATCACACAGAACTACTTTCTTTCTGTCTCCAACTGCTGGTTCTGGACTGGTCTAGTATGGACACTAAGTAAAAGGGCTTTTATAAAATTTTACAACTACACACACATACAAAAAGTACATATATGGAAAGAATGCTCCCAATTTTATGTGATCTGTGTGTATCCTTTCTTAGGGGTGTAATTTGAGTGACGTGGAGGCAGAGTTGCAATATATGCCCATATTTTACAATTCAAGCATAAAGTTACACCTTTTTAGAGTAGGGATAAATTTGCACACTATTGGGGCTGGTTCTAGGAACCTCTTTTAAAAAGGCACATAGGTGGGTAGGCATGTAGGGTCATGGATTTGATATACTGCTTTTCTCTTGGTACGGTTTACATATATTATATGCAGTTAGTTTCTCTGTCCCTAGTGGGTTCACAATCTAAGTTTTGTACCTGGGGCAATGGAGTCTCTGCTGCCTTTAAAAATAGTTGATTTTAGGACTTTTCATTAAGTCTTCCTGTTTAAAATCAAGCCTAAAGGTGAATAAAGAATCCATCCATCTCCCCAGAACCTCGCTGAAGCAATACAATAACATTTTACTAAATAAGGGCATGGAAGCCAATGCCCATTGATATGATTAGCAGATATTACTGGATAGTGACAAGCAAGGTTCCGCAGTCAGATACCAAAATGCTCCATTTTTTTCAGAGCAGGTTATTTGTGTCTTCCTGTTACCCACTGCAAGGTAAGTGTATAGCCTTGCTTCTCACAGGGAATCAGAGTGGAAAAGAGTCAAGTGCTGCAAAATCAAGACCACATCAATCTGTCCTCAAAAACTAAAGCCAACTGGCTACTCTTCTATTCATACTTTGAATCCCATTGCAGCAACTGTCAGTGCCACCTGGTGGTGTTCATCAATAATGCTTTCTGTAATTCCTACTAGAAGGTATTTTTCCATCAAGAAATATACAAGTTGATAGAGAAACTGTAGTTATTATTTCCACTAGCAATAAAGTGAGAGGGACTTGTAGAAATATTGCTGCACAGCAAAGAAATAGCAATTACCTTTATGACAAAAGTTTTAAGACCTGCAATAGGATTTTCTAAATAAAATGTATAATGCAGTATTGTTCTTTAGTTTTGTTCAGACTGAATGTCTGCCTTATATCTCTGCTATGAAATAGCAGTGGTCATTTCCTAATTGCAAATGTTCCTTTAAGCACACTAATGAGATTCACAGCTCTCTCTCTCCTATAAGCACAGTTTTAATGATATTACCTTTTGAATTTCTTTAGCTTTTACAAGGTTTTCACTTTTCTGCTGTAACATCTTTTCAACTGTTTGAAGGCCGTTGTTAATTTCCTCTACTTTTTTATTCATCATATACTGAGGTGAACTTTGCAACACTTCATCTTTGACCTATTGAAAAAAAAAAATCTAATTAAGCTGTTTAATAAAACATAAGCTTCAGATCAACAACAAGACCAACAGTGTTAGCCGGCGTTGCATAAACCGGGGATTCAATGCAAAGCCTAGACGTGGTCCGGCACTAAATATCCAGGTATAATTCTGGCAGCGGTCAGCAAAGCACACGCCACCGCTGGCAGAATATTTACCCCCATACAGTATTTCCACTCAAGGAAAGCAACACACACACACACGCACACTCAAACAAAGAGAGCATAGAGGGCCGTAACCTGAAAAGAGAAGCATCCTGCAAGGAGTGGCAAGTTCAACCATGGCCACCTTTCTAGGCAGACTAGTTTGACCATGCTGGTCTTTATCTGCTGTCATTTACTATAAGCCAAAGTAAATGTCACTTGTATTCCTCATTATGAAGAAACTGAAAGTAACAGATGTGAATCCTTTTGCTTTAGATTACCAATTCAAATCCAGCTCAGGATAATATTGGCCAAAAGGTATCCTCACAAGGTGGCATCTCCAAATGGATTAGAATGTGCAAAAGTAAAGGAGTTAAGTGTGTGGAACAGCATCTTATGCACTCAAGCAGGCTTTTTTAGCCTGAGTCAAGCAGCCAAATAGTGCATTCATATTTTGGGTTAACATTACACTAAATCCAATAAAAGGTATCAAAATGTACAGAGAAACTAGTTCTTTTCAGGACCAACACAACTAGAAGTACTCTGTACCAATGTTCCCTCTAAGTGGAGCACATGTGCTTGCTCATACTTTAGGAGCATTGCTTACAAAAATATTCTGTTTTGTTTTTTTTGTGCTATATACAGTAATGCATTGCTGATACTGGTGCTCAAAAATTGTTAGTTTTTAAAATTTGTTGCTCACACGAAAAAAGAATTTGCACACATCAGGCCACTCCTTAGAGGAAACATTGCTCTGTACTCGATTCACAAGCAAAATCTTGATAAACCAAGTTCTTAGCTGATGAGGATAAAAAACAGTTCATTAAGGGGCCCTTTTACTAAGCCACGTAGGTGCGTATGCAGGTCCTACAATTTTGAACTGCCGCACGACTACCGTGTGGCCCGGGCGGTACTTTCATTTTTTACGTACGTCCACCAAATGCGCCGGAAATTTCCAGCGCTCAGCGCTAACCAGGCTGTAATCAGCAGTGTACACGTGTAGACCATTACCGCCCAGTTAACGTGTGAGACTTTACCACTAGGTCAATGGGTGGCAGTAAGGTCTCAGATCCAAAATGGATGTGCACCAATTTTTATTTTGCCGCACGTCCATTTTTGACCAAAAAAAAGGCCTTTTTTGCAGGCTCGCTGAAAAATAGACCTGTGCGCATCCAATACACATGTCTACACCAACACAGGCCATTTTTCAGGGCACCTTAGTAAAAGGACCCCTAAAAACAAAAGCTGACTTGTATGGTTACTACTGTGAAACTGTAGAGAAAGTATCCATCTGATCAGTTTGCTTCCTTTATGAGATATTCTATAGGTTGGTTCTAATGTACACAAATGTCTAAAGTGTTTTTCTCCTCCCATTCTTCTCCTGCCAGAACCCCTTTCTCAATGTCTCTTTCCAAATACATTGAAAACCATTTTCATCCCTTCCCTTCCTCAATGCAGTTTTCAGTATCTCCACATCATTCCTTTTTGCACTCAGTACTGAGTCGACAGTGTAGGAAATTAAGGGGCCCTTTTACTACGCCGCGTAAGCGTCTACGCACATCCAACGTGCATCAAAATGGAGTTACCGCCCGACTACCGCGGTAATTTCATTTTTGGCGTGCGTCCAATATGCGCTTCTGAAAAATATTTTTTATTTTCAGGCGCACGTAATGGACGAGCGCCAGGTGGCATTTGGAATGTGTAGGTCATTACTGCTCGGTTAACACGTGAGTCTTTACCACTAGGTCAATGGCTGGCGGTAAGGTCTCAGACCCAAAATGGACGCGCGGCAATTTTCATTTTGCTGCACATCCATTTACAGCAAAAAAAGGCCTTCTTTACAGGCGCGCTAAAAAATGGATTGGCGTACACGCAAAACCTGTGCATACATTACTGCAAGCCATTTTTCAGCATGCCTTTGTAAAAGGACCCCTAAGATTTTGTAATAATGACAAGCTACTAATTATATTCCTGTGTCTGCTGAAATCTGTATATTCCCCTCTAGCATACAGACAGGATTATGAAAACATTGGCAGTTAAATTTATACTTTATGGTATGGTCCTTGCTCATTCTAACTTTTATGTGTTATATATGCGGCAAAACTTACTGGGCCAGCACTGAAAATGTTCCCTAGGGTGCCATTCTGAACTCAGTTTGAAGGGATGGTTTTGTTTTCATTAAAATGTGCTGGTATGTGACAGAGAGGCCATTGGGTATATGCCCTTCTTTTAAACTGAAGTTTTCTTCACTTCATTGGTTTTCTATGTGGGTAATTTGCCAACAGTTAACACGTCAGTTACATTTTTTGTATTTCACTGTTGATCTCTACAAATACATTAATTGCTATACTAACTTCTTCCTTTTTCTTACATAAAAAAATAGAATATAGGGTGGTACCTTTTTATTGGACTAATACATTTTTGACTAGCTTTGGAAGATTAAAACCTCCTTCCTCAGGGATATCCTCAATTTTTAAAACTTCCCTGGAAAGTAACTGTTAACTCTTTATTTGGTAGAGATTAAAAATCAACAAACCAAATTTCCTTTGTTTTTAATCTATTCAACCTCAAGAAATTATTATGGGCCCATAAATTGATCTTTGAAAGAATGTTATTCAAGGATATTAGAGTGTCTTCAATTTATCCAGTGCTGGACATAGGAGAAAGACATCATCTGCATATGTAAATATAGAAACACCCCAACCTGATATGGCCTCACCAATATCCTGAGGTAAATGTTAAATAGCAAAGGTGAAAGCAGGGAACTCTGAGGATGGAGGGATATAGGGACCATGTTTTGCTGAGATTTCCCTTTGCCAGCTATTCTAAGAAAAATTAAGATTTCATAATCACATTCGAAATTACAAAATGTTTTCCTGTTTAAAAGAAAATTGGTGAAATGCACAAGCAAAATGCAAACAATTGTTTTCATATATAATCTATGCACTGCTATGCTAATGAAAAGCTTAGAAGAGATAGTAACATATAACATAGTAGATAACGGAGGATAAAGACCTGTACGGTCCATCCAGTCTGCCCAACAAGATAAACTCATTACATAAGGTATGATGTGATACTTCATATGTATAGCTGATCTTGATTTGTCCTTGCCATTTTCAGGGCATAGACTGTAGAAGTCTGCCCAGCATGGTCCTTGTTCTAAAAACGTCAGAAGTTGTCATTGAATTCCCTGAAAAGTTCCACACCAACCCATCCAAATCTATTCAGCCACGATCAGAGCACAGACCATAGAAGTCTGCCCAGCACTGGCTTTGCTTCCCAATTACCGATGTTGCCACCTAATCTCCAGTAAGTTTCTTTGGATCCATTCCTTCTAAACAGGATTCATCCTCGTGGCAACAACACATGAATTGTGTTCCTCATCCTCCGGGTCCTAAAATAATCATCATTACCTTATTATCCATGTCTTGCAGCACTCTCTTGCATTCTTCCACCTGGGTTTCAATCTCTTCAGGAAGTATCGTGTCCATATTTGAATACTTGATTCGCAGCTTTTCCATGATATCATCTATTTTCAGCTTCTCTTTATTAATTAGATCTTGCAGCTCCTGGATAAATAGAGAGAAGCTGCAGTTACTTCCAAGGAAGGAACTCCTAAACTTCAGATGAACTACTGTGAAATTGCACTACACCTTTGATGTAAATTAGCATGTATTTTACAATAAAATACTTCTCACTCAGTTTGCTTTTCAATCTGTAAAGTGTTAGGGGCTCTTATACTAAGCTTAATGGGTGCGTGCGCACGTCCTACGCATGTCAATTTTGAACTACAGCCCTGCTACCGTGTGGCCCGGGCTGTAATTTCATTTTCTATGCGCGTCCACTAGGCGTGCTGGAAAATATATTTTATTTTCCGGTACACAGCGCTAAGCGGGTGGTAATCGGCATTCTACACGCATAGGCCATAATCGCCCGGTTAATGCATGAGACCTTACCGCTAGTTCAATGGGTGGTGGTAAGGTCTCAGGCCCAAAATGGACATGCACCGATTTTCATTTTGTCGTACGTCCATTTTGCCTCCCCCCCCCAAGGCCTTTTTTGCAGGCGCACTGAAAAATGGACCTGCGTACGTCCAATACATGCGTGTACACCAGCGCAAACCATTTTTCGGCACACCTTAGTAAAAGGACCCCTTAGTTTTGTATCACTCACCCCTCCAAAAACCACAAACCCTGGCTTCTCATTTAATTATACAATATCATCCTTGGATGCTGAAAATGCATTTTAGCCTTATCTTTGGATAGTTCCAATTACTATCAAAAATTTAAAAAAGGAAAAAAACGAAAGAAAGAAAAGAAAAACTATCCTGAAGAACTTTTAGCAGCTTGCACATATTTTCTAGCAATATTATTCTAGTGCAAGGCCACTGAGAACTACAAATGTGAAGCTGAAATATCTGCTTTCAAGCGATTATATGAAACAGCAGAGAACAGTTCTTTCAAACTGCAGGACCCAGTGCAAAGGATATTATGAGATAAAAGAAAACAAAATTTAATCTAAGTCCTCTTGCCAAAATATTGGGGTAGAAAAGCTTCTGCCAAAATGTTCCAAGACAGCTAACCTACAAATTAAAAATACTAACTTTCCACAACTCCTTTACCTGTGCAGTCATGCAACACCAAAGATGGGCACTTTAAAGCAGTCACACTCTGGTATCCTCTGAAGCCTACATTAGGCATTCCAAAAAATGTGGTATAAGATTTGCCATGAGAAAAGAAAAAAGGACTAACAAAGCAGGGATTCCAAGACCCAGGTAACCTCCCAAGGCTCAAGATCAGCCTTGGTCACATTTCCCTAGTTTGGAGATGGGTAACAGGAGGAGGAAAGTGGCTTGTCTCTATCTTTCTGCTTCACTGGTCCCACAGCAAATGTACATAACAGGTCAAGGGTTGGCCCCGGTCAGTAGCATTTACCCAGGTAGCAGCTGCTACTACCCAGTTAAATAAGGGCCCTTTTTCCCGCAGCTTGGTAAAAGGGCCCCTCTAGCCCTTAGAGCAGAGTTCTTCGCTATTTTTCAAACCACTTTCTCTAATATCCAGAGTACTTCAAAAAATAGTTCAGAATAAAGCACATGTCATATTAACAACTCCTTGTTGATGGAGACACAGCTGGTTTCCACATCTTCTCTCTGTACTGGTAGATCAACCAATGCTGCATGGAAATTCCCTGAAACTGCTGACACAGCAGAAAGGTCTGGCAGAGCTGCTACATTACCCAGTTCCAGGAGAGAGACTTTTTGGCCAGTCCTAGTTACATCCCAAAGTACTGTGGCATTTGTAGTCCCTAATTCTACCCATTGAAATCAATGCTGCAGGTCCCATAATGCATCAAGATGAGGTTGGCAGAAATCCAGAACTGGTCTAAAATCTCTCTCCTGGAACAGGGTAACTTGGAAGCTCTGGTCTGGATATTCAATCTTAGCATTGTTTTCAGGAAACCCTGTAAATTTAAGTGGACAAGATTTGTTCACTGGAGTCTTACAAACTGCTGTCACCCCTTGGCTTGCCATAAGAACATAACATAAGTACATAAGAATAGCCATACTGGGTCAGACCAATGGTCCATCTAGCCCGGGATCCTATTTCCAACAGTGGACAATCCAGGTCACAAGTTCCTGGCAGAAACCCAAAGAGTAGCAAAATTCCATGCTACCAATCCAAGGGCAAGAAGTGGCTTCCCCATGTCTGTCTCAATAGTAGACTATGGACTTTACCTCCAGGAACTTCTCCAAGCCTTTTTTAAACCCAGATATGCTAACCACTGTTACTACATCCTCTGGCAACGAGTTCCAGAGCTTAACTATTCGCTGAGCAAAAAAAAATTTCCTCCTATTTGACCACCAGAGGGAATCGGGAATGACCTCCCCTTACTCCCCCAGTGGTCACCAACCCCTTCCCACCCAAAAAAAAAATATATATTTTTTGCCAGCCTATATTCCAGCCTCAAATGTCATACCCAGCTCAATGACAGGAGTATGCAGGTCCCTGGAGCAGTATTTAGTGGGTGCAGTGCACTACAGGCAGGTGGATCCAGGCCTACCCCCCCCCCTACCTGTTACACGTTTGGTCGTAAATGTTAAGCCCTCCAACCCCCCCCCCCAAAACCCACTGTACCCACATGTAGGTGCCCCCTTCATCCCTAAGGGCTATGGTAGTGGTGTACAGTTGTGGGGAGTGGGTTTTGGGGGGGATTTGGAGGGCTCTGCACCCAAGGTAAGGGAGCTATGCACCTGGGAGCTATTTTTGAAGTCCACTGCAGTGCCCCCTAGAGTGCCCGGTTGGTGTCCTGGCATGTCAGGGGGACCAGTGCATTACAAATGCTGGCTCCTCCCATGACCAAATGCCTTGGATTTGGCCGGGTTTGAGATCACCGGCATTAGTTTCCTTTATCGGCGAAAACCGATGCTGGCCATCTCAAACCCGGCCATCTCTGACATTTGGCCGGCCCCAACCGTATTATCGAAATGAAAGGTGGCCGGCCATCTTTTTCGATAATACGGTTCAGGACTGCTCTTTGCGGCGCCGGCCAAATAGATGGCCGGCCACCTATTTGGCCGGCACTGTTCGATTATACCCCTCAAAGTGATCCTCACATCCACCAGCCACCCAGCTATCTACAGAAGCTGCCCTGTGTTTTGAAGGTTTCCTTTTCTCCCATACACCTCGCCAGGTTGGCCATGGAGGTGGTGTCTGGCTACTACTCTCACCCTCTTATAGATTTCAACCTCTTCTTCCACCTCAGTCTCACTGCTTTTCTTTGAAGTCCACTTCATCAGTCTATTCACTCCTCTACCTCTCCGAGTAGCAGTCGCTTATCCACCCCCTGATAAGTCCCTTTCTTCCTTTCTCACTGACTTTGACTCCTGGATTTCCTTCTTTCTTGAACCCTCATCTCCTTCCCTCATTCTTGGGGATTTTGACATTCATGCTAATGATCCCTCTGACTCTTATGCCTTTCAGTTTCTTTCTAACATCCTCCTTCAATCTTCAGCTGTGCTCCACTACCCCTACTCACCAGAATGGCCACTGTCTTGATCTTGTCTTTTTTTCCAACTGCACTTACTGCACCTCAGTTCTTCCCCTCTCTGACAATCATTTCATAACCTTCACACTTAAAACACCCCCCACCCCAGTCCCATCCAATCTCCACCTATACATTTGGGAATCTTAAGGCTACTGACACTTGCACTCTCTCCATCAGTGTTTCATACCTCTTCTCAACCACTATGTTATCCAAGTCTGTCGATGAGGATGTCTCTTCCTACAATAATATTCTCTCCTCTGCTCTGGATACCCTCGCTCCTCCCATTCCACGCTCTGTAAGGCGTTCCAAACCCCAGCCTTGGCTCACCTTTAGAATCCGCTACCTACGTTCCAGTGCCCGATCTGCTGAATGTCTTTGGCTAAACTCCTGTGCCCATGTTGACTTTATACATTTCAAATTCTTGCGAATCTCCTTCCAGTCTGCTCTCTCACTTGCCAAACAGGACTACTACATCCACTTCACAACTCTCTTGGCTCAAACCCTCAATGTCTGTTTGCCATGATGAACTCTCTCCTTAAAGTGCCTTCACCTCCAACCCCTCCTTCACTTTCTCCCCCTAGACTATGGCTAAGTACTTTCAAGATAAGGTTCACAAGATTAACCTTGAGCTCGCAACCAAGTCACTTCCACCTCTCCTTCCCCCAGCCCATTCTAACAACCCTCCTTCAACCCATGCCTCCTTTTTCTGAAATCACTGAAGAGGAAACTGCACATTTTCTTTCCTCCTCCAAACTGACTACCTGTTCCTCTAATTCTATTTCCACCTATCTACTCAGCATTCTCTCTCCTACTGTCATCCCTTCTATCTGTCATATCCTCAATCTTTCACTTTGCACTGCAACTATTCCAGTAACAGGGGTTCTCCGCAGACAACAGAGGAATGCAGTCACACTTTCCCTCTCTCCATCCCCCTTGAAAGGATATCAGAAATCTGCTTGAATATGGACTCAGGGGAGAGAAGGAAATCCTGCCTAGTTAAGGAATACCCATGCATGCTCAGGGGAGACAAAAAGACTTCCTTGAACGAGAGAAGAGCGCCACACACTGGTTTGATCAAGACAACATCACCATACAGTGTGGCTGTATTCCCCTGCAGTCTACAGAGAACCTCCATTACAGGCAAGCAACTCCACTGTGCCTGCCATCTCATCAGTGTGTACGCTGCAGGACAATGTTATAAAACGCCTTTTCCACATGTAAAAAAGCCTTTACACACAGTAAAACCTTCATAATATTGCACTCTTTATGTATGAATGCATGCAGTTACAGTACGTCCTTGGGGGGGCCAATTTCCAATAGTATCCCCCCAGTGAAAAGTTCAAGGGTACGTTTCTGAGGGAACTGGTAGGAATTTTCAAAAGGAAATTTTGCACTTGTGCAAGTGAGGGCACAAAAGTCCCTCATACTTTGTACCTCTTTTTTTGTCTGTGGACAGAAGAATGGGAGGAAAAAGTATGCACGCAGACTCAAAAATGCCATTCCGTTCATGTGCTTTACTCCTTGGCCTAAACACACCCCAGAACACCCCCTTTTAATTCAGTGAAAAGTGTACATGCTGTGAACCCCCATATTAGCTCAAGGGGACAATTTTCAATCAAACGAATCTACTGGGGCAAATACATATTTAGCTGATTAGGTACCTTTACAAAGTATTTCTGAACCAATAAAAGTTGCATTTGTTGCCCATCCATGGATGTATATTTGTGAAGGATAATTTTCAAAGGGTAAGATACATTGTAATGGACCAATAAAATAAGCAGCCAGAACTTCTGTATATGGGCTTTGAGACTATACAGATCTCTTCTTCAGCTGAGCTGAAGCCTGTAGATGACATTTCAGTATTAGACACTTTATATTTCATAAGACGTTTCCTATGATGTAGAAGTCCTTTCAAAATGCATTCCAAAACTTTCACAGTAGAAACAAAACTTTATGGAAGTAAAAAACAAGGGAAACTCATTATAACCACTGATCTTACATGCACAGAGGTTGCAATAATGAAATATTTACCGTCAAGCGTGTTGCCTTTTCATTGGGATCTATATCACAGAGATTCTGGAAACAGGATGATGTGTTCAGCAGTGAGTCCATAACAGCTTTTATTTCCTCTTTAATCTGGTCTCGATTCTGAATCTCTGATTGCACCAACTGCTTTCTCTTCTGAATTTTCTTACAAAGACTAGAACAAAATTTTCATAAGGTTTAGTTTGACTGAAACAGATGCAATAACTCGCATGTTAATGGTAGTTTTTTGCCCAAGGGGGGGTTTAATAGGACAGGAGATGGCATGACATCAAAAATATGAAGCCGTTTCCCCCCAACAGCTGCCTTATTGGTGTACCCAAAGCATACCCCTTGAAAACTCCTCAACTCCTCTCCTAACAGAAAGAATGCAAAAGGAGGGTTAATAAAACAATATAAACCTCACAAGTTTGCTATTGTTTTTCAATAACATCTGCGAATGTTTGGGTCACTCAATATGGTGGCAAGCTTCAGCCCATATAATAGGCCAGATAGCCTCATGCCATCTCTTGTCTTATTAAACCACCTTGGTTTTGCCATATTCCCAGTATTTTTTTTTCTGATTTCTAGGAGTGGATCTCCTCAGTGGGATCTGCCAAATACCTCCAAGTAACCAGTGTTGGCCACTACTTGAGATAGGATGCTGGGTTCGATGGAGCATTGTCTGACCCAGCATGACATATCTAATGTTTTTAATTTGGTTTATGTTGAAGAATTTGACAAGATGTACTCCTAAAGCAGAGTAACCAGATGTTTCTACACCATTAGGGATGGACTAAAATTGCACTGGGTTTTGTCCTATGGTTAGAAAAATTCAAACTGAAGCCTATAGATGCAGTGAGATGGTTCTACCAGTTCCTGTACAGCTAGCTATTCATGTGTGATACTCCATTAGCATATGCTAATTTCATTAACGCATATTATTAGAAAAGAAGGCCCATTACAAAAAATGGGAAATGTGGTAAAGTTAATGAATTAATGCCATTAACACACACCAACATGTTAATGTACCTTAAAGCTCTAGCTACAAGCAGCCAAACAAGGGAAGGAAACAAATGATCAAAAATATCAATTATAACATGAGCTACAGAAAAAAAACAATTCACAAAACAGTAATCAATTTATCCAAAGTCACCAGAAAAGCTTCTAAATAATTTGTACAGAAATGGCTTCTCAAAAAGTATTTTTCTTTTTCCTTCTTTTTCTTTATGAAGGCATCATATACTTGAACAACCTAAAGAGTCCTTACAATTAATTTTATTCACAAAATTTCAAAATTAGCTATATAAAAACATGTACCGAGATCCTTAAAAAATTTCAACAGGGGCCAATGAACCAATTAAAGCTTTAATCAGGGGAGTTCACATTGACTCAATTTATCACCACAGCACTGGTATCACAATGATCTTAGTAAAAGAACTGAAAAGTAGATTTTAGCTTTGAAATAAAAGGAGTGAATGACTGCAAATGTGGTTCAACACAGATCTGCTGTGCAGCTGAGAAGGTAATGACATTGTTATAAGAAATAAGAAATTAAAAACAGGAAAAACATTTTTAGAAAGCATTTTTGTGTACTTTTTGCTGACTTTTGCCTGGTCATTCACTCTGGATAAACTGGTTACTGTTTTGTGGAGACGTTTTTTTTTTTTCAAGTCAGGCTATAAATGATCGGGTCATTATTCAAAGTGATTTAACCGGCTGAAACTGTTCCTAGCCAGTTAAACCACCTGTTCGAGGCTAACCACTAATTTTCAGTGGCACTTAACCTATTAGTGCTGCTGAAAATTAGTGGTTAGCAATAAACTGAAAACGGCTATTTTGAGGGTGTTCCGGGGGTGGAGTCAGCACTTCAGCGGTTAAATGCTAAACTTCAGCACTTTACCAGCCAGGTTAACTGCATAAACAGGACCACATAACAGTCAGTCCTATCTTTATGTGATGCCCCATATTCAGTTAAGTGCTGAATATCACACTTAACCGGCTATGCATTAGCTGGCTCCACAAACTGGAAATTCTATGCCAAAGCTTGGACATGGCTCAGCGTTAAATTTCTGGGTTTAACGCTGGCAGCAATCAGCAAAGAGCTGAGCGCTGCCAGCTGAATATCAAGCCCAACATTTATTATATCTTGTTTCCTCCCCTTGTCTTACAGCACACCGGCTCATCCATGACCCATTTGATCCACATAACCTGAGACCCCTGACTCATTGGGTGCACGATCCACCCAAAATATATTGAACATAATCAATGACAATTAATTCAGCAACTGCACTACTTAAGAGTCTTATTGGTTGATATTCAAAACCACTTAACCAGCCAGGAACAGCATCTGGCCGGTTAAATGATACTTAGCTGGCTACCCAGCGATAGCTCCCGCTGAATATCGACAGCTAGCACTTAGCGGATAAATGGTTATATCACATGATATAACCAGCTATCTGCTGATTTTCAGCAGATTGCCAGCTAAGTTTTGCAGCCAAATCTGGCCACGTCAATAACAGGATTATCTTTGGCTGCTATGAACTTAGCTGGCCAGCATTGAATATCTATTTGGCCAGCTATATTCTCCAGTCATTATTTTCTACACCTCTATCATATCTCGCCCCAGCTGTTTTTTCTCCAAGCTGAAGAGCCTTAGCTGCTTTAGCCTTTCCCCATAGGCAAAGGAAACTAGACTTCAGATTCCAATGCTGTTCCTTGTGATCTCCAGCAAGTCACTTAACCTTACTTTTCCTCGGGTACAACTTAGGTGCCCCTTTACTAAAGTATGTTAAGATTTGCAGTTAATACAGCTTAATGCAGGATTTTACCATGCATTAGCTACAAATCTAACACAGCAATTAGTAGAGGCATTTGTAGTATTTTCTTATTCAGGTTGCTAAGTGCTCCTGCTTTAACTGTACGTTAGCCAGTTAGCATGTGGCAAGCACTAACTGGATATTTCCATGCCACGACCCTGAGAAGTTCTGAGAAATTCATTAATGTGCAGTTTATCATGAGATAACAGGCAAACAACCGCAAAACGTCTTAATGCACTTGCAGTGCACATTAGCTTGTTTTTGCACATTAACCATGTGTTAAGTGCTAAAAAACACTTCAGTAAAGGGACTTCTTAGAATATAAGCACCAGGGGACAGACAAAAACCTGGGCCCTGATGGTCAGAACTCCTGCAATAAGCCAACAGCATAGAAACTATACCACCAGAACAGCGCAGAAAATTAGCTCGCCAATGCTCAAAGGAAATAGTACACAATTTAGATGTGCGCTGTTAAAGGGAAAGCAAGGAGGGGGGGGGGACATTCTTGGTGCATGTGCAGAAGAGTTTTCCAGTAAGGCCAGCTCCTGTGCACATGCGCCAGGCAAATCCGAACATGAAGCACAAACTGGCATCTGTTTTCTGCGCCATTAAATGTAAGCTTTTCAATTCTTTTTTTTTGTTTTGTTTTTTTACTTGTAAGGCTTATATTTAAACACAGGAAACAGGCACCAATGTGTGCTTTCACGTTCAGGTTTGCTTGGACTCACGCACATTTGTTTCATACTGCAGGTGCTTAGGGGCTTGCATAGGCTTCTTTCTGCTTCAAAATTAAATGTGAGAAATCCTCTCTTCAAACACCCTAAGGCCTGCTCCAAGTTGGCATTATTTTTTCAGCAGTAAGGGCAGCTTTGTTTTGTGCGCTGTTCTCTGAGAATTGGGAAGGAATAGGAAAAGACCTCGTTAACATCCATTTGACTGCATTAGCATGCTATTTGCGCTAATCTTTGGTGCGCTCATTGTTTCCCACGCTACAGCCCTTGAGCATTCTGTGATCACTAATGCAGGCGCTAGTTGGGCGCTAATGGCCTCTAGCACCCGCGTTTGCTTCTGAGCATCGGGGCACTGGTGTAACAGAATGTGACTCACCTTAAGCTACTACTGTAAAAAAAAAAAAGGATGTGAGCTGAATCCAAATCCCTTAAGTTAACATAAAAGTTTTGAAAATACTCTCTAAAATAGCCAATACAAATTCTACTAAACAGAGTGCCCCTCCTTAACCTTCATCCCTCATTACCTACAACTTACTTTTTGCATTTCTCTTCCATAGACTGAATATCCTGCACTGCAGGAAGTGCTTTAGTTTCCTCCGAGTTTTCAGACGTGGCCCATATGACTTTCACATGGTGAAGCAACAAAAGCAGCAGCAGCTCTTGCCTTGCTATGTTCTCCTCATATCGGTTAATGCATGCCAGTGACTCCAGAAGTGCATCTTTCCTAACCAGGTCTTCAGAACCACCAGGGAGCTCTTCATGAAAATTGTCCAGAATTATCATTTCCCGCTCAATCTAAATAAATAGAACAGAGAGAAATTAAGACATTACTAGAAGACCTAGCAGAAACTCATGTAGATGGGTCTGTCTGGCAGGCTGCTCAGTAGGCTTAGGAAGCTGGTTTTGTGTTTGGACATAAGAAGGGAGGATGCTGGGGATGAACTAAATAGAGATCTTGTATGTTCCTTTATACAAAATGATGACTGATATGCAGAAAGACAGCAAAAACTGTCCTGGACAGTAAATCTTACATGTGGCCATGTTCTACTGTTCTCAAAAAACCAAACTAGCAGTTCCGTAGTGTCTATATTGAATAGGGGGAAAAGTCTCAGCTGCTGCGTCAACAAATCACACTCATTGACTGCACGCAGAAAAAAGTCATCTTAGACTGAAACCCCCCCCCGTAGGTTACATTTTCTTTACTGTTTTAATTCTTTCAGATCTGTTCATGTGTCAAAATCTTTTATGAAGTCAAAAGATTAGTTAAACAAATAAACCTATCTTTCTGATTCAGCACGCAATCTGGGGTTCACAATAGAAAGATAAGTTTATTTGTTTAACTAATCTTTTGACTTCATAAAAGATTTTGACACATGAGGATGTGATGCATGAACAGATCTGAAAGAATTAAAACAGTAAAGAAAATATAATCTACGGGGGGGGGGGGGGGGGGGTTTCCAGTCTATGATGACTTTTTTTCTGTGCGCAATCAATGATTGTGAGTTGTTGCCGCAGCAGTTGAGACTTTCCCCCCTATTCAATATAGACACTACGGAACTGCTAGTTTGGTTTTTTGAGGATATCAATATCAGCAAGCAGCAATTTTAGATCTGTGTATGATATTTACATGTTCTACTGCTGACAGCTGGTATACAGCCTTAGCAGTGTGGACAGAGGCAGCTAGGCGTAGTGGATAGGTCAATTCATCCTTTCATGCTGTCATCTTCTATGTTACAGGTTTGTTTTTTAATTTAGTTTGCACATCATTTCAAGGCTATTGATTGGCTGAAATAGCTGTTGATGATAATTTTTAGGAATATTTTGTATCTCATATTTTACTGTTTCTACCTATATTGTGTCTTTAAGCCTCCTCCTTCCTTTTATATTTGATGATCATTCTTCTTGGATACAAGTTTGAAATTTATGCTGAGAATCATTTCAAAGGAAGTCCTAAATCGAACAGCTATAAAATTCAACTGTGCAAGGGAAAAAAGGTAGCACCTTTTTATATGTCATATGCATGCTATGCAGGCATGAATAGCTTGGACGTCTAGTGTAAGTTATGGTATAAGGGTCCCCAGCTTCTAGGACACCCCTGCCTGCATATCTTTCCTTTAGATTCAAACATCAGCTGTTATAACTGCATTGGAATCACTAGCACAATTTAGTAAAAGAGGCCCTTAGTTTTTTTTCTGTTTTATATCTATTGTTCTAATAAATTATTATAAACCATCTTGATGTGTTTATTGAAAGGTGGTACAGCAAGTTCATGAATAAACTGAACTAGAAAAATTATGTACAGAAACGCTTTGTTTCATGTCTGGTCGGCAGAGTGGAAAAACCAAAACTGAGGACACCACTATGAACAGGAAAGGACACACAATCTCACTATTCATCTGCTTATCAAAGGGTGGGTGTTCACTTTTTTGATCTGCTACTAAAGCAGATAATCAGATAAAGTTTTTTTTTTATAAATC
Source organism: Microcaecilia unicolor (assembly GCF_901765095.1). Taxonomy (NCBI): domain Eukaryota; kingdom Metazoa; phylum Chordata; class Amphibia; order Gymnophiona; family Siphonopidae; genus Microcaecilia; species Microcaecilia unicolor. The sequence continues at coordinate 180,298,363 of NC_044039.1, read as the reverse complement.
GATGAGGGCACACATCAATATACCCAAAGTACTGCATAAATACTGCAATAAGCAGAAGGTTACATGACCTTAGGGAAGGAAACTTTATTAAAGTGTACAATTTTATTTGATTATTTACATTGATAATGACCACCATACATGTTACGACAAAAAGGCTGACTAAGGGGTCCTTTTACTAAGCAGTGGTCAAAGGACCCCTGTGGTGGCATCTTGTGTGCGAGTTTGCCACGTGTTGAGGCCTCTAAAGGACTTTTTTCCTTTTAAAGATGGAAATGGTAGTGTAACACTTGCCATGCAGCCATTTCCAGGGGGAGCCATTACCGCCTCGCTCCAGGGCTAACCTAGAAGTAACTGAGCCATGTGCAGCACTGCCCGATTACCACCGGGTAAGTCTCAGGTGCTAAAAATAAAAAATAATTTTTTGGTGCAAGAAATGCCACGCGGTGGGATGGGCTCTCACGTTAGCCCGGTGGTAGGGCCGAATCGCCGAGTGCCAAGCCCAAAGTAGCCCTATCATGGCTTGGTAAAAGGGCCCCTAAGTAAGGTAACACAGGAAGCAATGAAAACACAAGTTACACAACTTTTTGGACAAATTAGACAAAAACATTTACAGTATAAATCACTCACTTCTTCATTGACAAACTTCCAATGTTGTTTCACTTCTTCACAAGTCACTTCCCATTCTTTAGCAGTCTCCAGCAAGTAGAGCCATCTATCCCATAAAACTGAGACTGTTTTCATGACAAGTAAACTGTCACGTTCTTTACACACTGCACAGATGTCTCTTGAATCCTGTCTAAGCTTCGTTAAGTCCTCTTTAATAGATTCAGTTTTGATGACCAAGGCCTATTAAACAATAAATACAAAATATTGGCAGATTACATCAATGTTTAAAAGCACTCTTGCTTTAGTTTAGATTGGTCTCAATTTTTTGCAGATTCCATTATCCTAAAATTCTATTGCCCTAGAAATGGTTGAACATTTAAATTTGAAACATAGTGACACGGCCTACAAACTCACCATTACATTCACAAATACACAAGAATATCAAAAATTCATGGCTTTAAATAAAATTTTATTTAAAAACATCTATGATAAAAAAAATTCCTTCAAAAAGTTGCACAAGGACAAAGTTCACCAATGCTCTTCAAAATTCAGTTATAAGTTGTAGAATTGTAAATTGTTCTGTATTAAAAACCAAATATAGATTGCCAAATTGAAAACATCAGAGTCAATTCACAAGTATCTTCCTCTAAATAAAGGGAGTTTACATGAAAGATCTTTGAACAAATATTGTAATCCTTGTAATGGGATGTGGGACGTGTAAACCGGCTCCAATATGTTAATTATGATGGATGCTAAAATAAAATTTTGTATAAAGCTGTGAATTAGAATTGTCTGAAAATCAGGACTATACACCTTTCTGTATGAACATTTGAATTTTGCATATCATACTATTGTACAAAAGGCACATGTGCGACTGGGAGGTTGAAAAACACAAACCAGTCAAACGGATAGCTAGGTAAATAACTAGCTTATTTCTGCAGGAAAGTTCGGTCCTGCTTGCCATGCTAATGGTGTGGCTGAATATCCAGCCAAATCTACCTGTTCAAAATATGAGCATACAGAGGCCTGCTATTTGTGCAATGAGAGTTACTTGGTGAAATGTAACCAGCTGGCATTAAATATTGCTCTAAGAAGATAAGGGGGGAAGTTATCAACCTGGGCTACCGTTAATACAGATTATGTTACTGTTAACCCGGGTTATTAATAATGACCTACAGAAAGGAGAGGGGGAAAGTCTCCTCAAACTTCTAGGTCTTAGAACACAGGTTTATTTCTGGAAAAACACATGGCCGGACTGTCAGATACTAGTGACATGTATTGCTTATGCTTAATGAGGTGTAGAGTTAATGAAAGTTTCTCTGCATTCCCGGTAGTTATTGGGGATGAGGGGGGGGGGGGGTGGAGAGAGGGTTTTATGATAAGGCAAGCACAAAGAATGTATGAGCAGCGTATTTGGGACATATCAATGTTATATTGAATATTCATGTGGCAAAATATCTGTCTAAGTGTTGGCTATGGAGATCTGGTTGTAAGGGGGGGGGGAATGATAAAACCATTGATGATAAAAGATATAGATGAATATGCTCAAATGCGTTGTATTTTTCCATGGTCACATTATTGGTTCTGTTAAGAATGTTGAATCATCAATAAAAATTGTTTAAACCTAACCCGGGTTATTAGTGACTAGGTTTCAGTAGCGTACCATGGGTGGGGAAGTCCACCCCAGTTGCAGGCAGCAAAGGGGTGCACGGAGCAGTCACATGGCTGTCGGCTCCACCAGTTCTCTGCCCCCTATGACATCACTTCATGTTCCAGGGCAGGGGACTGGTGGAGCTGACAGCCGTGGAACTGCTCCGTGTACACCCAGGTGGTGAGGATGATGCGCTTCAGGGGGGAGGTGGGTGATGCGCTTCTAGGAGACAGGGTGATGTACTTCTGTGAGAGGGGGTGATGCGCCTCTGGGAGAGGGGGGTGATGCATCGGGGACCATAGTGGTGACCCGATCCGAGTGGCAGCCAACCTAGATACACCACTGCTACGACTCATTATATACGATGCAGGTATTTCATCACCTGATACTTCATCACTGAGCCACTTCATCACATATTCAAGTAGTGATGGGTCCGTTACTTTTTAAAAGTACTTAAGTAAAAAGTAAAAGTATTGGCTTCAAAAGTAGGGAAGTAAAAGTAGAAAGTCTTATAAAAAAAAACAAAAAAACTAAAGTATAAGTAATAATGTACAGCTCCTAAAATGAATTTTTTACTACTAAGTAAAAAGTAATGGCTTGATTTTCTTTGTTTTTTCACTTGTACTTTTTTTTTTTTTTTTTTTTTAAATGGCCTGAAAAAATAAGCACAAAGAGCACAAAACCTTGTTACAAACAGTATTTTCAAAAAAAACAAGATAAATGTTTTGCGGTTTCGAAAATGGCCATATTTCCTAATCGGATTTGGGAGGTTTAGCGCAAAACGTCCAAAGTCCGACTTAGAAGTCACATCAAAAATACCCCTACACATTTTTAAAGTTTAATCCTTGTGATCTACTTTTTTCTGTTGCTGCATAAATTTGCATTCTGAGAGTTCACTAATAAATTAACAAGTTTGCACCCTGTACTGTTGAATTAATTTCTACTATTTGAAAAAATATGATAGAAAGTACGTGGTCAATATTCAGCGCGGCAACTACTGATTAAAGATATCTGGATAAGTAATTTGGATATCTTTAAGTGGACTTTCAGTCAACCTGATGGTTTAGGTTTGACTGCTGAATATGTGGCCCTAAATTTAAATGAATATGTTAAAGGTTATTCATTTAAAGTTAAGACTAATGGTTATCTGGTCCACTCAATCACACAAACTTATCCAGATGGCAACTGAATATTGCTGCTATTGTAATAACTTCTAGCCAAACCATGGAGCATCCCTGGCCTTTCATTTATTTAAAATGTATCAGCTTGTAATGACAAAATATAACCATTCATCAACAGAGAATGTATGTAGTTAGCACATGATTTATCCATTCAAAAAGAGAACTTATGTAGTTAGCATGCAATGCTGTCCAAGTAAGTGCTTTTGAATATCAACCAAATTATCTTCTACTTGGAAAGTTGGGTTGCTACATTTTAAGAAAATTTGGAAAACAATTTAAGAATAGTTGACTTTCAAGTTAGCTGTGCCAACGTTCTGTTTTGTGTCAACAACTTATCAGAAACTTGCCTTGCTTTGTTCTAACTGTTGAAGAGCGTCTTTATAAGACTTTGATGTTCGGGAAAAAGATTCTCTGAGCGTCTTTTCCAAAATACTCAAATTTGCACAAATGTTTTGCTTGGTTTCTTTGTAGCGCTGGTATTTTTCAAAGTATCTGTAAAGACACAATAAAATGTTATTAACAGATTTCACGTTGATGACATGATGTTCACAAAGGGCATATATTTTCTGCTCTGGGATCTGTACCACAGCAATAGGTTTTCTTTCAAAGTTACTATGAGTAGTAATTTTTGTTATGGACTTTGATAGGCAGAAAACAGATTTAATTTTAAGTAGGCATTCAAACCTCTTCTTAGGGTTCAAGGTGGTTTACAGGTTAAAATGTACAATATATAAAGAATATAAGAATTGCCATACTGGATCAAATGAACAGTCCATCTAGCCCAATATCCTGCTGCCAACAGTGGCCAACCCAGGTCACAAGTACCTAGCAGAATCCCAGTGCCTTATTTCAAAGTTATCCTGACATATAAATAGTATCATTTAACCCCCTAATTCTATATATGGTGCTCAAAATTGCACACACAAATTTGGGCGTGCATCCAACTTGTGAATACAATTTAATTGCTAAATGAGCCAATTAGTACCGATAATTGGGTGCTAAAACAATTATTGGTACTAATTGGCAATAATTGAGCTTTACGCACATCTTTATAGTCACTATTCTATAAAGATGCGTGCATAAAATTTTCCACATGGATCCAAAAAGGGGTGAAGCCATGGAAGGGGCATGGGCAGGTCAGGGGTGGTCCTGGAATTTGCGTGCACTGTTACAGAATAAGGCCAATCTGTGCCTAATTTAGACACGAGAATTTACACCAGGTTTCACAAGTACCTGGCAAGATCCCAAAAAGAAGCAAGACTCCATGCTACTTTACCCCAAGAATAAGCAATGATTTTCCCCTGATCAACTTTAGAATAGTTTATGACTTTACTTCCAGGAATTTGTCCAAACCTTTTAACACATCCTACAGCAAAAAGCTTCAGAGCTTTGAGTGATAAAATATATCCCCCAATTTGTTTTAAATGTACTACTTAGTAATTTCATGGTGTGCCTCCTAGTGGAGGAGTAGCCTAGTGGTTAGTGCAGTGGACTTTAATCCTGGGGAACTGGGTTCAATTCCCACTGCAGCTCCTTGTGACTTTGGGCAAGTCACTTAACCCTCCATTTCCCCAGGAACAAATATATACCTGTATATAATATGTAAACCACCACAGAATGGCAGCATATCAAGTCCCCATTCCCTCTTCATACTTTTTGAAAAAGTAAACAATCAATTCATATTTACCCATTCCACTCCACTCCTCTCAGGATTCTGTAGACTATCATTATCTCATTTTACCCATCTCTTCTCCAGGCTGAAGAGACCCAACCTCCCTAGTCTTCCTCATATGAAAGTCACTTCATCCCCTTAATCATTTTGGTCACCCTTCTCTGTACAGGTCTTAGGGCCAATGGAAAGCAGTGGAGAAAAGAGGACTACAAAACTCTGAGTTTCATATGGGATTCTATAGGAAGATCAAATCAAAGTGAACAAATTTCAACTGGGCAGATTGGCTAGACCAATTAAATCTTTATCTGCTTTCTTTTACTATGTTATGATGTAATATCAATCAAGATTCAACAGTAAACTCAGGGTTCAACCACTGTACAAATTCAAATGATTCAAAAGAGCAAAACAGGGTTGACAAATGTTGTGGAACAAGTGTGTTTTACTGGAGGAAAAAGCCTCGAGAAAACTCCTCTTACATGCAAACAAATGCTTTAAACGGAGTTGGACTTCCGCATCATCGGCTGAAAAAACCTCCAGATGTTATAAATAGAACTATAAAGCTTTTCTACTTAGCTTTTTATGTCCATCAACGGTCTTGAACTTTGCGTCTAGACTACAGGCATTGGCTGTGAACGTTGGCTGTGATCTACGGCGGCCAGCGTTTCGAGTCCTATCTGCATCAGGATCACATCCCAAGTTATCTCTGCTCAGTGTAGCCGGCGGTCGCGAAAAGCTTTATAGTTCTATTTATAACATCTGGAGGTTTTTTCAGCCGATGATGAGGAAGTCCAACTCCGTTTAAAGCATTTGTTTGCATGTAAGAGGAGTTGTCTCGAGGCTTTTTCCTCCAGTAACACACATTTGTGCCACAACATTAGTCAATGATGTAATATCAGACACCACTCACATAATATCCTACCTCGTTAAGTCAGCATTGTATCTTTCAGAGTCTTCTGTCAAGTGTATCTGCTTCCTAGTAACCTCTTGTAAGATACTCTGAAGCTGCTGTTTAGCTGTTGGGTTGCATATCTTTTCCAGCTGGCAGGTTACTTCCTGTAGTTCTGCCACTGTGGACTCAAACTGCTCCTTCTGTGGCTCAGAATTCAGGAGAGACTGCAAGGGTGAATGCTCAAGGACATCAAGGTCCACTTTATTTATGAGCACATTGGCTTCAAACTCATTGAGGAGCTTAGCAGCCCTTTGAGCTGCTTTTTCATGCTTTTTAATAGTCTTAAGTGTTTCATTAAGAGAATTCTGTAAAATTTAAACATAAAGGTACGTGAACAATACAAGCATTAGCAAATATTTTGTAATTTTAAATGTTATTTTCCATTGCATCTGCCAAACAGTGTTTAGATTACTGTCTAGCTCTCTGTAACAATTCCACACAAATGAAAAAATGGATTTATTTAGTCCAATTGCTTATGTGCCTCTCCAACATATTTCACCATAAGGTACTTATAAAACAACAAGAGACATATATTTAAAAGGATTTATCCTGGTAGCAGCACCTGCTGTCTAGATAAGTCCCACTGACCAGGGCCATTCATGAATTTTCAGCAGCATTATTCAGATAGGACTAGATTCAGTAAATCACGTCAACAAAATTGATGTGGAAAAAAATTATACATTCAGCAGTATTCTATAAAAGGCATCCACAGTTTACAGAATAGCACCAAAGCACCTAATCCATGTCCAACTTAAGTTTCTTGCATTTACACGTGCTGAAAGCAGATGTATCTGATAGCACCTAAATTGGGCATGGATTGGGCGTACTCTAAAAGAATGTGTGTAATTCATAGAAATGCCCACCCAAAAATACACCTTAGGATTTATGTGTGGATCATTATAGAACACAATCTGCATGTAAATCCCTATTAAGGCCAATTAACACCAATAATTGCTTGTTAGTAGCCAATTATTACTGGCGCTAATTGGCTCATTAATCAATTAAGTTGTGCGCGCAAATCACCAATGTGCACTGAATTGCGTGTGCAACTTTAGTCACCACATATAGAATCCAGGTGTAATGTCACTGAAAAATCACTATAGACCACTCTGGTGCTATCTGGATACTGCTGGAGTGAGATGGAACACAGTGAGAACAGACGGTAATTAGCACTGGTATCTGGATAATAAGCGGATAAATTAGAATAGCAAATAGCCTGTCCTAAGGTATCTGTTTAGTTATTCAGATACCAGTTCTAAACATCTCTTTTATCCAGACAGGAGCAGTTGTTGCCAGTGTACCCAAATACTCAGCAGCAATTTGGTGCTGAAAATTCGGATGCAACTTCAAATGCCACAGCCAGCATTTAAATGCGGAGTCTTAATATTGATAAAAAGCATTTGTCATCCCTCCCCATACCCCATTTTAAACCTAGTGCCCTCATAGATCCAACCCATCTTCAGTGAGAAAGGATAGCCCCCAATTTTAAAAATGAAATGACTGACGAAACAGCCATGCTCTGGTGCCCCTGATGCTCAAGAACGAAAGAGAAAATGATAACCAAAACATACATATTTGTACTCAAATCTGTAGCAGGTGTTTTCAGGAACTGAATTTAGATAAAGCATAGCTGGATCAAATTTGTGCTTGTATTTTATTGAAATACGTGCGTTCACATTTATTTTATGTGTGAACATTTACACCTGCTTGGGAAAAAGTGTAAATGTTCATAGCTTCACTTTTCCTCGATTTCTGCAGCTTTTCTGGGGCATTTATAAAGAAACACGGAGGGGCATTTTCGATATGACGTCTAAATCCGATTTTGGATGTTTTGCAAAAAACGGCCAAAAATCCAGAAGTGAACACGGCCATTTTCAAACCAGAAAAACATCCAACTTTTTGTTTCAAAAATGGCCATATGCTAGATGTTTTTGTGCTCAGTGTGTCTATTTTTTTTGGACCATTTTCAAGAAGAAAAAAAAACATCCAGGAAAAAAACGCATAAAAACAAACCATTGGGATGTGTGTGGGGAGGGGGGGGGCAGCAGAACAGTAGGACACCCTAGGGGGCACTGAGGTAGACTTCACATAAAAGTTCCCAGGTACACATTTCACCATTACCCCCTTGTATTGTATGGTAGCCGTCGAAAACCCACCAAAAACCTACTATACCCAACTGTAACCTCTACAATAACCCTTATGCCTGCAGGTATCACATATATGTAGGTACAGTAGGTGGGATATACGCCTGGGTCTTTTCAGTTCAATGCACCGATCACTAGGCTACTCCAGGGGGACCAGCTTGCTGCTCTAATAAGACTGGCCATAACATCTAAAGGTGTCATAGAGGCTGGTATGTACTGTTTCTTTCACATCTTTGAGGGGTGGGAGGGGTCAGCGACTACTGGAGAAATAAGAGGGGGTCATGCTTTAATCCCTCCAGTGTTCATCTCATCATTTAGGGCACCTTTTTGTGACTTAGACGTGACTGAAACAGGTTTAGACCAAAACATCTAAACTTTTAGCCCTGGACGTTTTTGCTTTTTTCCATTATGGCAGAAAAACGTCCAAGTTTTGGGAACGCCCAAATTCCACCACCAATACATCCCCTTTTGATTTGGACACACTGAAGAGAAAAACATCTGAAATTCGGTTTCAAATATCACAATTACGTCCAAATTCTACTTTATGCCATTTTTTAGATGGTTTTCTCTTTTGAAAATGAGCCCCATAGGCTGTTCCATGCATAAAACATACATTACTCTAGGAAAACTCTTTATAAAATTACCCCCATAAAATTGAAAATTTGAGCTAATACAATAATACTTACCATATGAGATGACAGTTGTGTCATGAACTGCAGCTCCTGATCATTCAGTTTATGCAATATTTCTTTTAATCCTTCCTGTTCTTCAGAGGGTACAGATTTGATAAAACACATGTCTTCTTTAATTCTTTCTTCAAGAGCTTCACATTTTAGCTTTTCGTTTTCAATCTGATTTACATCTAAGTCTATAAGGAGTGGCTGCTGCAGTTCTGATTGACTCTGCTGCAGAATGCACAAATTATCTTCAAGTTTACTCCGAGTATCTCGGTCACTGGCGTATTTTGGCTGGAGCTCCGCTATCCTGTTGCAAAGGAGTTGATGTACTCTGTCCATCTCTCCTAACTGGCCTTTCATCTCCTTTACTTCAATCTCCTTCCAAGAAGCATCAAAAACGTCAGTTGTATTTAACTGATTTTCTGTCTCTTGAATAAGAAATATCACTTTTCTAACTTTATGGCACAAAAGTTGGGTAGCTTCAAGATCAGAATTCTTTGTTACCATATCAACCTCTTTCTTTATATTAGTTATCAAAATCTTAATTTTACTTTTCAGAGCTTGATACCTGTTGTATTCTACATCAAGTTTATTAGCACGTTTAACTTTCTCCTCTTGGTCAGCTTTAACTTTAAGGTACAGCATATGTAATTGCTCAAGAGGTGATGTATCCCATGCTAATCCTGCGTATTCAAATATTTCTTTGTACTTGGATATTTGAGACAAGGTGGAATGAACCTCCAAGATTCTATCTTTTGCAACTCTTAATTTTCTTTCAATATCCTGGTCTGCTTGTATCTCTGTCTGCCAATCCACTTCCAGTTTATCTTGCATTATGTCATTAAGCTCCTGTTCTAATGCACATATTCTGCTCGACAATTCCATATAAATGCCCAATTTTTCATCAGCTTGTTGGGACTTACTCTTTAAGAGTCTTTGCAGTCTTAGAGCCACATTCTTCAAATTACTTAATCTTTCAGCTAAAAACATCTGTTCAAATATGTTTAGCTCTTTATGAGTGTCCTGGCTGTCCTTCAGGAGTGAAGAAAGAAGACCTTCTATTTCTTTTAACTCCTCTGCCTTTTCCTTTAAAAACTGGATTTGTTGATCTAGCTCAGGTCGTGTGATTTGTTTACTGGCCTCTGCCATTGTCATAGTCTCCAGATGATGAACCCAACTGTGTAACTTTTCTATCTCTGCAAAGAGCCTTTCTCTCTTTTCCAAACCAGATTCTAGCTGCTGCAGTCTCTGAGGGGATTTGGTGACGAGTGCCTGGTATGAATCCTGCAGTTCCTTTACAGTGTTACTTATATCTGCTGCTTCTTGCTGATTCACTTCAAGGACAAAATGTTTGGCTTCATTAGCCAATGACTCTATGGTGGCTTTGTGGTTCGGAATGTCACTTTGTACACTTTTATAGCTGTTGATCTGTGTTTGAACACTGTCTGGGAACAGTCTAACAGTGTGATCAAAAATTATTTTTTTATGGGAGTCCTTAATCCAAGCATTTGTCTCTTTCAAAGATCTCATAAATTCAGATTTCTTGGTATTGCTATTAGTGGTTTCATCTTTGTCTTTGGCTTGTTCTTCCAACACTTCCAACTGTTTTTGCAAATTGTTTATAGAATATCCCAAAGTATCCCTTTCCTGTTGTCCCCAAATTCTTTTCATTTGCAGTTCGGCTATGTCTTTGAAGTGGAAAAAATTACTTTTAATGGCTTGCAGCTGTGTGGTTAACATAATAGAAGCTTTATTTTCTTCTCCTTGTGCAGAGTTATATTCATCTAGCAATTTTTGGGCACCCTGTATTGATCTTTGAAAGTTTTCAATTTTACCCATATAAAAGTTGAAGTCACTGACTTCAGCGACAAGCTGATGATGTTTCTTTTCAGTTGACTGCTCCGTGTGTTCCCACCACTGTTCAAGCCGCTTCATTTGGTTTTCTGTAACTTTCTTGTCAATATAAGGCAGGTATTTAGATACATTTTCTTGTTCTATCTTCAACTTCTTCAAGCCGCATTTTTCTTTCAGTAAAGCAGTCATAAATTGCTGAATTCTCTCCAGAAGACACACACTGCTGTTTATGGGTCCCCTGCCAAAGAATGATCATTCTTGAAGCATACATTTGAAGCACATTTTGCAATATTCACATTATAAAATCTATATAAATACTATGGAGCAGGAGTTCTTAACTCAGTCCTTGAGGCACACCTAGCCAGTCAGGTTTTCAGGACACCCACAATGAATATGCATGAGATACATTTGTATGTACCCCCTCTATTGTAAGCAAATCTATCTCAGCCATATTCATTATGGGTAACCTGAAAACCTGACTGGCTAGGTGTGCCCCAAGGACTGGACTGAGAACCACAGATATGGAGGTCATTTTAGAAGGTTTGTGCAGTATTTACATGTGTAAATTCTCTATTCAGCCAGCAATGATCAGCCTTTTGCTGACCGCCACTGGCATTGTACCCAGAAATTCAATGCCAGGACATGACCGGGCTCCAGCGTTGAATTTCTGGGTATACGGAGCTGGTTAAGTGAGATATTCAACACTTAACTAGCTATAAAGAACCACATAAAGATTCTGAGACTGTGTTTTACGTGGTTATCTTAGCTGGTTAAGTGCTGTATATTGGCTCTTAATCAGCTAAGTGCCAACTCCGCCCCTAGAATATCCACAAAATAGCCAGTTTCAGCTTGGGTGCTAACCAGGCATGTCCAGCAGCATTATCAGTTAAGCACCACCAAAAATGTCCGGTTAGAGCTTCTCCTGGCTGTTTAAAACATTTTGAATATCGGGCCCAGTGATTTTAGAAAGCTGCTATTTACATGTTTAGATTCACTGAACACAGAGATTAGAAAGAGGTGTGTTGTGGGCATGGTTTTGGTAGACCAGCAAAGTATGCATATATTTCTGATTGACATATCCTATATAATAAAACTCACCCTCAACGTTCTGAGGACACTGACGTCACTGTCAGGTCCTCCGGGCGCTTCCTTCCGGTTCGAAGCCTTCGTGGTGGTGAAGCCACCGAAAACACAGTGTTTGGGCCCCGCCCTCGCGTCAAACGTAATGACGTCGAGGGCGGAGCAATGGCGTCAGTGGCTTCACAAACAAAGACGCAGCACATTGAAAGTGGCGTGCCGAGGACCGCAACAATGGCAGCCACTGCCATCAGAACACCGAAAGGGGTGAGTAGGGAGGGGGGGAGGTTCGGAAGGAAACCGTGCTAGCGCCCGTTTCATTTGCGCAAGAAACGGGCATGTTTTACTAGTACTTTAATAAATCTGGATGTTAGCATTTACATCTGCCAAATGTCAGGTAATAACCTCTATGGTGCTAACAACCACCCAGAAAAAAAAATAACTTTTTGTCAAATTGACTCTTCTTGGATATTTAGTTTCATGAAACCTGTCACTGATACTTACATGCGTAATATGCAAAATCGCTGTTTACACATATAACCCCGAGAGGTGATGCTCGTTTTTAGATCATGTTTATTTGTAAGTTAGCTGCTCCTTCTCTGCTGGCCATCATGTACATGCGTATTTCCTATGGCTTTACAGGTATTTTACAGAATGCTCTGCATTCAGCAAGCCTTTTATAAAATGCTTTGCTAATTGTAAATACTCCAATTTGGATGTCCCTTTTCCTATCTAGATGTCCTAGGCAAAATTAGGCAATTTATATATACAGCACCAAATAAATCTTTAACAGGATGCGCCAGAACCTCTCTAAGCGCCCTCAATATCGTGGAATGGATCCTGTCCGGTCCCATGGCTTTGTTCACCTTCAATTTTTCCAGTTGTTCGTAAATACTTTCTTCCATGAACGGTGCGAGATCCACTCCGTTCTTATATGTATGGAAGTCTAAGTGCTGGATGTGTCCAGCATGAACATCCATTTTACAAACTGAATTGTCCAAACTATGAGAATGCAAAACAAGGGACATGGACATCTTTGTGGCAGCAGAGGAAGGCCCATATTATAAAATGGACAAACAGATGCCCAAGTGGAGGAATAGCCTAATGGTTAGAACAATTGGCTGAGAACCAGAAACTGCAGGTTCAATATCCCACTGCAGCTCTTTGTAATTTTCTTTATTTTTTTAATTATGAGCCCTCTAGAGACAGAAAAATACCTACACTATGACTTTCCTGACTCCATCCAGTGGAGAACTGCTTGGAGAACCTTTCTGTAACCTAGATGTGCCAAATACCAGGTCTAAATCCACATATCCATCTTTTTGGACATGGATGCCCCTTTCCTTTCTGAAATTAGAGTTGGATGTCCATATTTTGGCCTCTCTCAATCCCACCCAAAATGCGTCCTTGCCATATGGATATACTGCAATTTTAGATGTATATATTCTGGCTTTATAAAATTGGGATTTGGACGTCCATGCAATATGGTTGTCTAAATGCCATTTTTCAGATGTCTAAAACACAAATAGATCTTCTAAAATAACCACTATAAAATACTATAATGGATGCAACAGCTTTATGCGGGAAGATATACATGCATTCCTACACATCCTTATACAAATTTTACAAAAGGCTCTACATTCGGCAGAGCCTTTCATAAAATACAAGGAGAAATTTGAACATTCCAAACTGGACGTCCCATTTCCCACTATACAAAATGGTGTGTTTAGAAGTCAATTTCTAAACATCCTGCAGCACTGTTCCATGAAAACCCATATACATTTCCACTTGCTTTGCAGTGGGTGCAAATGTATCTGTGGAAATTCCACACAGGACATTCAAAATGACAGTTCTGCATTCACACCCTGCCTGGATCTGCCTTTGCTCCTTTCCTTCCTCTTTATGGGCATGAATAAGCAACTATGGCTGCTAATGCAGGCTACCCCAAAGTCCAAATGCAGCTGTACCACCACATTCTGCCAATTGACTTGTGTTTTCCTTTCTTTGATCCCCTATAGTTCTATATGACTGGGCACACACTACATCCTCATTTCTTCTATCTCTTCCTTATCGCACTCACTCCATGGCCCTACCACTGCACTCTATGTCTGACCCACGGTTGTTTAAATTCTGCCACTGTTTTGAATGTTAGGCTATTCCAGACATCCCAAACTCAGTAATGAGAATAGAGCAATGAAAGATACATCAATAGAACTTGTACCTTTATGAATAGAAAACTAATATCAATCATGCTACATATGAAGCATGATAAACAAAAGCACAAGGGTACCATCACTTATTAAATTTATATATGAGTTTTAGCCCTTACCTTTGGAAGGTTCGTGGTATCTAAACTACCTAAACTCCAAAAAGAAGTCTTTTTTCCCCAAATAAAATAATAGTTTCAAAACACTCTAAATATTTTTCTGTCATAATTTTGTGCAATGCATATTTTTAACCTTGGCAAACTCTTCGTATGTTGTCTTCATTCGAGGCTGGATAAAAGATAGTTTTAGTCTAGATACTTACAGTTTTATATTCTCTCTCTCAATGGATAACGTTTTCACTGACGACTGAACAGAATTCAGCGCGTCGTGGTAACCTTTGACCTGATTGCGCAGCCTTTCCTTATTAGCTTTAAGCATGCTTAATTCATGCAGAAGTCTGTCCCACTGAGAAATGGCATGTTCCGTACTGGGTAGGTTACTGTCTTTCTTCAAACACAAAGCTTCATCCTTCTTTTTTGCACACTGATGATACATTTTCTTCAATGAAATCAACAGATAAAAAAATAACATGTAGTTCCACTTAAAACTCTATTCCAATCACATGTATAATAAAGCACATAAATGCACACATATATGAAGCAAGTTTGAATAGAGAGCAGTTGGAAAGTACACACGGACTTTTGCACAAATGTACCTTATGGCTTATTTTCAAAAGCAAATCCAGGTAGTTTAGCTTTGAAAATGGACTACTTCACTGGTATAAAATGCACACGCATCTTGTAAATGCATTCTTTGAACTGCTTCAAAGAATACATTTACAAGAGGTGTGTGCATTTTACACCAGTTATTTGTGTAGGCAGTAGATCACAGCAAAATAGTGCACCTACATTTCAAAATATGGAGAGTAATTTCCAAGTCTAAGAAATTACTTGTGTGTGAAATGCAAGAGGTCGCCTTTTTCAGGCCTATTTTATTCAGGTTTATTTTCGAAAGAGAAGGGCGCCCATCTTTCAATACAAATCGGGAGATGGGCGTCCTTCTCCCAGGGTCACCCAAATCGGCATAACCGAAAGCCGATTTTGGGCGTCCTCAACTGCTTTCCATCGCGGGGACGACCAAAGTTCAAAGTTTTACTGTGAAAAAGCACTGACCATAACATGAATCAATGCAGCAATAATCTTTTTGCACATATAGAGAATATCAAAATGCAGCAACAGTCCTACAAAATAGTCCTTCACTACAAATCTTAATTTTAATCTTAAAATCTTAATTTTAAATGGTTACAATATGTATGTATAATTCTGCGTAAATTATGTGATTGACTTTGATTCCCTTGATTTATGGATATTATGTGTATTAGATATTAGAGGGGTTTGGGGATTTGGTTAGCCCCAACCAGGCAAAGTGGCCAGGTGCCTCTCCTGGTTATTTAAATCATTTTGAATATTGGGTCCTTAATTTATATGGGTAAATAGCCTTGAACTTTGTCTTCAGAGTGCTCTAAGGGGTAAATTCTATTTAGGTCGCTAAAACTTAAGACAGCAAAAAACAGGGCACTAATCTAGTATTCTGTAACAGCAGAGTTGCTCACCAAATATGTTATAGAATACTATCTTAAGTCCGCAATTATGCGCCAAATTTTAGGAGCGATCACTTATGTCATACCTATGGCTGGCGTAAATGGTGATGCCTAAATGCAGTAGTAGAGTGCACAGATACAACTATTCCACAGAGTTCACACAAGGTTAACTGGACACCCCTGATGCACAACTGCTAATCAGTGCTAATTAGCACTTGTTAATGCCAATTATTGGTATTTATCTCCAATTAAGTGCCAATTTAGCACCAATTTGTTAATTATGTTACGTGTGTATTGGATTCTATTCTATAACTGGGCAAACAATTGCACACCTAACTTTAAACACCATTTACAGAATTTGGGGGTAACTGCATTATGAAATCAAATGTCATTTTAATACATAGTTCTAACATCTCACCCACTATGGGCCTTATTCTATAAAGGTTATGCTCCTAAATTTACGCTCCTAATTTATACAAATAAATTATGAGCATAATCTATTTTGCAGTATAGAGTATGCTCGTCATTTCAGAAGTATAAATTTTAGAAGTGTAAATTTAGGAGCATAACCTTTATAGAATAAGGTCCTATGTCACCAAGATTCAATTCTAAAAATTAGCTTAGCTTTTTTTTTTTATAGCGTGTGTGACATTGCAATAGATACTTCAAAAGCCAGTAGTTTATGTGACTGCCTCAGCTATTGAATTGGCTGTAATTCACAAACATTTCTACTTGTGTCTCCTTACCTCAACCTCTTCTATTTGTTCATTTGCTAG
This sequence comes from Microcaecilia unicolor, assembly GCF_901765095.1. Taxonomy (NCBI): domain Eukaryota; kingdom Metazoa; phylum Chordata; class Amphibia; order Gymnophiona; family Siphonopidae; genus Microcaecilia; species Microcaecilia unicolor. The sequence continues at coordinate 180,281,969 of NC_044039.1, read as the reverse complement.
TGCAATGTCTAATTCTATGGCTCGGTTCTTCAGTTGAACGACCTTTTGTTCGGCTCTCTCAACTCCAGCACTTGCTTGAGATTCAGATGAGAATGGCTTCTTATAAATCAATTCCTTGTCTAAATGCTAGAAATAAAAATATGAAAAAAAAGAGTTCAAGGTTCTCATTTCTTTTTAGCTGAAACTAAAATTCTTTTAACTTTAATTTTGTTGTATTCAGCTATCACACTAACAACGATGATGCAGAAATGGTTCAAAATCATGGAATTTGTATAGAGGAGGAACAATTCGGTTTTAGGTGTGCTGAGGTGATTTGCCTCTTTTGCAGTACACAAAGCAATTAAAAAAAACCTGTGGCCAATATTCAGCATTGGAAGCAAGCAGCATAATTTAAATACCAGAAAGGGCATTTAAATTAATGCATATATTCAGCGCTGCTATACACATAAAGCAAAATTTTAGGAAAGACGTATAAATTGGAATTAAGATGTCCAAGTTGGGACGTCTCAAGTTCTGCTAGTATTTAGAATAGGATCTACCAATGCGGAGCCTGTTCTAAAAGTCAAGGAGACATGGATGTTTACATGCAGTTACGTGCAGCAGGATCATCCATTTTAGACCCTTAAAAAATCTATAATATCAACAGGTCAGTATGGAAACAAACATTTATATAAAAGGAGAAAGCAGTCAAAAACAACAAGGTGATTCTGTGCATGGTTTTCCTCCTTTTGGTGTTGCTGCAATAAGCATTTATATGCCAGTACATAAACATGTATGAGGGAGGGGGCTAAACCCTCTACTTTTGGTTCAGACCCCCCTCTGAAATTGCATTGCTATCTGTTGCTGTGACTGGAAGAGGTCCCTAAGTCCACCAGCAGAAGCGGTCCTCTGGATGCAGCCTGGCAATCAGTGGAACTAGGCCACTGCTGCACCCCCTCCCCCCCACATGCACAGTTTTCATGCATGCACAAAAACTGAGCATGCATGGGGGGGGGGGGGGGCAGGGACCAGCATGTCAGGAGCACTTTCCATTGGCTGCCACCATGCCAGCTCCCCATCCGCACATGCTTAGTTTTCATGCATTTGTGAAAACTAAGCATGTGCAGGGCGGCAGCAGTGGCAGCCCATGAAAAGTGTCACCCATTACTAGGCCACCACCAGAGGACCTCTTCCACTAGTGGGGCTTCGGGATCCCAGCTAGCTCAGGTATTTGGGAGTCTTTGGGGAGAGCATGGAGAGCAGCGAGTGGGACAAAATTTTGGTTCCCCCCTCCTCTCCACTTTGGGCTGAGGTTCCACCAAAATTGATGGTCTGGCTATGTAACTGGTTCTGAAATAACAACACACACATTTTTGTGATAGTTCATAAACATTTATGTCAGCCATTTTAGGAACACATATGTTTATTTTATCTAATTTGTCAGAGTCTGATATCCCTTGTCAGTTTTGCATTCAAGGAGGACATCAACCAGTGAGGGATTAAGGGGGTGGCCTCCTCATATCCTTTCAAGTGGAGTGCTGCTCATGAGGAGCATTTTTCTGAAACCTAGACGTCCTGAGTAGCAGATATAAAGCCCAATGTCAATCTGTTGGACATGGATGTGAATTCTCCTTCAGATAGGGGGAATGCAGATTTATTATGCCTACCTTAGTTCCACTCAAATCATATCCAGACCACACACCTCACCACATGTACACCCTGGCTTTGTAAAATTGGGATATAGATATTTACAGAATATAAATGTCTAATGCCAATTTATGCACATCTAAAACATGAATAGTGTTTCTAAAATAAGCATCATAGTTTGTGGCACTGATGATTTGTATTGTACATTGTACAGCAGGGCTAAGAAAAATGGATAAGATAATTGTCAGAGAATATGGTAAAAGCTGTTAGCTTAGCAGGGTTTTAAAATAGATAATTTCCTAAAAAAAAGTCCATAAGTCATTATTAAGATGGATTTGAGAAAATCCTCTGCTTATTTCTAGTATACACAACAAACTGCAGGAGGAGCAGCTATAACTCAATACACGTTGTGTTATTTACTAAGGGGGCGTCTCATTCCGTCACATTGGCATTGGAATGAGACGTCCCCTTAGTAAATAACACAACGTGTATTGGGTTATAGCTGCTACTCCTGCAGTTTGTTGTGTATTTTTCAATTACAATAAGGTGGAGCATTGCCATTTCTGTGTTATTTGTTGTTAGTTATTTCTAGGATAAGCAGTAAAAAATCCATTTTACTATTCTGGGATTTTGTCAGGTACTTGTAACCTGTTGGAAACAGGATACTGGGCTTGATGGACCTTCGGTCTGTCCCAGTTTGGCAACGCTTATGTTCTTATGGATAGCTTATCTGGATTGTGGTTGGCAAATATCTCTATCTGGAAAATTTTGACATTCTGCCCTCACTCCGCTCCTTCACTATGGAGGTAATTCTATAACTGGGCAACTAGTGGCAGCTTATTCTATAAAGGAATGTAGACGCCTATTTTCCTTTATAGAATACTAGCATAAGAGAGAAAAGACATGCCTATAAATTAGGCTCAAGCAGTTATAAAAGTCTGGCCCTAAATGCTGGAGATACGCATATAACTTACAGTATTCTGTGGGTTATGCACATGTGAGTTCTGCCCAGAGCCCACCTATGTGTACAACACACGCTATGTATGATACGCCCATATGTACAGAATTGTGCTTAGGCAGAATTTTGGCATTTACATGAATATGTGCACACATATGTGTATACACCATTATTCTAATAATTTATATGTATAACAAGGACATAACTGTACTTGTACTTCACAGTCTTAACCTTAATGGGGAGAATTCTATAAATGGCCACTAAAAAAATCGATGCCGAAAAAAAACCCCATCCGTAGACCTATTCTGTAAATCTGACCTAAAGTTAGTTATAGTTTATAGAATACGCATAGTGCCTATCCCCATGACAAAAATTTAGGCACGACCATATACACCAACTAAAACCTGATGCCAATGCCCACACCTAACTTAGGCAAAGATTGGGCGTATTCTATAACAATGAACATAATTTTTAGGAATACCCACGAACCATCCATGCCCCTCCCATGATCACGCCTTCTTTTGTGATCCGCATATTAGAATTTACGTGAACCACTTTACAAAATATAATTAGAAAGTTGTGTGCGTAAATTCTAATTAGTGCCAATAATTGATTGTTAGTGGCCAATTATTGGCGCTGATTGGCTTGTTAAGTAATTAAATGGTGCAAGCAAATCGGCTATGGGCGCTGATTTGCACGCATAACTTTAGTCACCATTTATAGAATCTCCCCTAATATGGATAATGTGAGGCCAGAGAGAGGAATTTTCAGCCTGATGCTGTGTAGTATATGAAAATACACTGATCAGAAAGCTATATGTAAACCAGCTGCTGGTGGACATATAACTTCCTTTGAATATCGAGCTTACTATATACAGTCTTTAACATGTAAAGGACAATTTAGCAATCTGTGATTGATTTAGACAAGATTAGATGCCAGATAGGAAAGGGTAGTGAGAAAATACTGATAGCATAGTTCAGCCTTGGAGGTTTATGCACAGCATTTGGACACCTGTGATCTGTGCTTTCCGACAGGTGAAGCTAAATCTACTTTTCCCAGCTTTTTCTATACTTTGTGGCTATCTATATGCCTATCACCTATGTATTATCTGCACAAAATATAAGACTAGTATCTCACTCACCTGAGAATGATTTTCTAAAGGTACAAAAATTTCTTTTTTTAAAGATTCAGGCATTAGGGTTTTCTACTCCATTAAAAGGGCAACAATGACTGGCAGTATTTCTTGTACTTTCTGCTGACAATGAATCCATTGCTTTTGAAGCTCTCGTACAGGCCCCAACTTCAAAGCCAATTCTCTACACTGATCAAGTGAACTCAACAAAGCATTTCCTTCCAACAAAATGTCTTCTGGGTTCTAAAAGGGGGATGGGATTGGATTTAATATAATGCTTTTCTGTGGTTACAATCAAAGCAGTTTACATATTACATACAGATACTTATTTTGTACCTGGAGCCATGGAGGGTTAAGTGACTTACTCAGAGTCACAAGGAGCTGCAATGGAAAATGAACCTCATGCTCCTGGTTTTCAAGCCACTGCATTAACCATTAGGCTACTCCTGCACAAAAGAACTCTACTAGTAAGACAAAAGAGCAGTCCCATACTCAGCAAGACATGAACCTGCAGGGGGAAATCCATAATCCGTCGCCTTAACTAGTACTCAGCAGGATTTGAACCTGCACTGAGAGAACCCAATGAATTTCTACTGCATCACCTTAACAATTCAGCCATGACTACCACCTTAAAAAAAAGAAAGTTCCAACTGGGCTTTCATACTGACAGATACCTCATGTAAATGTCAGCTCTTTTATTGAAGGTGCAGTTTATTTCTGACTATGGTAGAGAGGAAAAAGTAAAGACATTTTCTGTGAACCAGTGTTAGAAAAATATCAACTCTCTAACCCTAACTTTCCTCAAGGATAGCTAGAATTATAGAGTCACACAGATGGTGTTGGTTGAAAGAAGACCAAAGGTCCATTGCTTTTAACCTTTTAATTGTCTAAAAGCTCTTTCTACAAGGTAATCATGAAGGAAGTGGGAAAAATAATATTGTGCATCTGTTCTAAATTCTGAAGATTAATCTAAAAGCTTATGATGTACACAGCAAATGAAGACCAAGAAAGCTTTTTATGTGTTTTTACAACTTATTAGAATTCTTTCTAACAGTAAATGCAAGATTTATGCAATTAAAATAATCTTCCCTGTCAAAGTGAAGATTTGCAACTTTACAAGTCATAGCTACTTGAGAAAATTGTTTTCTAGCTTTACAAAAAACTGAAGCTCTACAGTCCCACCAAAGCAGAACAAGAAAATAAATGAAAAGATACAAAGATAACCTTATATACCTTATATATATAACTGAGACCTTAAAGAATCTTTAAACATCTTCACTACTATCAACCTTCAATTTTCATATTCCTCATGAAATAGTTATAAGCATGGCTCCTGGTCTTTTTTTATTCTGAGTAATTACTACTTCATGAAAAAGTTGGATTAATATTATGGTGACTGATAGGCTACCGTGAAAGCAGAACACACCAAATTGACCCTACCACCGGGGTAGCATAGTAGTTCTGATGTTGGCATACGCAGTTTCCCGCAGTAGAAAATAATTTTCAATTTTCTACTGCTGGGGGTGGGGGGGGGGGGGGGGGGGAAGTACCTGGGGATAATCAGCAGTGAGTCCACCATACGTAATGTACCCAATCAGCACATCCAATAGTTAGTGTGGTGGGTTGAGATCCTAGGGAACCAGGTTTAATTCCCTTTGCAGCTCCTTGTGACCCTGGCAAGTCACTTAGCCCTCCATTGCCCAAGGTACAACATATAAGTTAGATTGTGAGCCCATTAGGGTCAGCGCAAAATACCTGTAATAGATACTGTAAACCACACGGTTGCCTCAGGGATCACTAGCAGTATATTAAGTGATTTTTAGATATGTGTCCTATGTTTACCTATATAAATTTTTCTCAATTGATGATGTATGAATATGGTAGTTTTATATGTACATCTCCTATATTATGTTTTTAATTATCTGCACAGCATTTATATCTTTTACATTTGTATTTTTTACATTTATATTTGTATTTCTACATTATTATGTAGTGTTACAATATGTATGTTTATGTTGTCTCTTGCAGAGATAACTTGTTTGATTCCAGAGGCAGAAACTTGCAGCACCGAAATGTAGCTCTGCGTCGTCATTTTTAATAAACCAGATGTTTTGGAACCACATTTTGTCTACGCCCTCTTTCTTATTTTGTTCTGTTTGTGTTTTGTTGTTAGGGGGACACTTCTGCTTTTTTTTTTTAAGACTAGTGGATGCCCCATGTCAGGAGACAACTTGTTTGGAGATAAAGTAAAGGATGCAATATCCCAGGTTAAAGATGACAGATCTACTTTTAAAGAGCTTTCTAATCCATCTACAGACTCTACTTCATCTTTTAAATGTTGGAGTTATGTGTCCTCCCATAAGAATTTTCAATATCAACCTTTATATCATAAGTGCTCCCAGCCTTACTCCAGACAGCTGCCACCACGACAATCCAACCAGACCTCTTACCAACATTCCAGACCTTGGGAGAAAAAATCCCAGTTAACTTCAACCCCTGCCCTCCCTAAACCCACTCCTGGCTTTTGACACTCTCCCTTAAGGAGATCATCTGACTTACTTCCTTCACAATTGGCTTCACATCACCACAGACGAGTGCTCAACCTCATAAAAACTGGGTATAACCTGACCTTTCAAACCGTACCCAAGGATTTTCTCTCCTTCCTTCAATCCTCCTAAGCAGTCTACAGTACTCTTCTAGAAAATCCAGTTTCTTCTCGAAGGAACTTCTACTGAACCAGTCCCTCCGTCTCAATGCTTCACCGGGTTTTACTCCCACTTTTTCCTGATTCCCAAAAAGTCAGGAGGACTCCAATCTACCCTTAATCTGAGGGTACTCAACCTTTACCTCAAGAAGGACAAATTTCGTATCCATTCCCTTTAACCCATCCTCCCTCTACTGCCACAAAACAGCTGGCTAGTGACATTGGGTGAATCTATTCATAAAGACAGTTAATAAATCCAAATAAATAAATAAAATAGGAAAAAAATATTTTGTGAGTCAGACCCTAACTCCTGTTTACTAAGCCATGCTCGTGGCATTGCTGCACAGCTTAGTAAACTGGGGGATAAATGTTTTATCTAATACAGGGGTAAGCAAACCCTTTCAAAACGGGGAAATATTAGTGACACACCATTGGACCAAGGGTTAGAATCTCCTTGGTTCACTTGCATGGTTGGGGAAGGTAATCTCCTTGGAAGGGGAGGGGGAAGTGCTTCTCTGCAGTAGAACAGAAAATGCAATCTCAAGTGGTCTAAAAGTAAACTCAAGCAACAACAAAATTCCCTTCCATAAAACAGACACCCTAGGGAAAAAAAAAAAAAAGAAGAAAGGAAGAGAAAAGAGAAATGTGGGGCTTTTTCAAATTACTTTGTTGACTGAGTTTGCTTAATTTTGTAATATAATATTTAACAGTGTAATATTTACAGTGCTGCCTTTTCGCAGATCAGGGTGTTGCTATTTGAGTCCTGGGAGTCAGTGCTGCTATGATACAGTAAGGTTCCGGGAGTGTTTTTGCACAAGTTTGTGCATAGTGTTTTGCTGTGGACAGATTCTGCATGAGCAATCGTATTCTGCCAGTGCTTAGTTTTCTGTGTAGGAATCTGTAGCAGTTGGCTTGTTCTGTTTTTTTTCAGCAGGAAGTATATGGGTATTTTTTGGAGCTATCTTTACAGTATGGTTGTTGCTGTTTGAGTCCTGGATATTAGTGCTGTTTTATTATGACAGGTTCTCTATATAAGACTAGAATGTGGTTCCAAACTCCACTCCTCCACCCCATCCCAGTACCTTGGGAGGAATGGTGTTATAATAGCCCATCTTAATTTTTCTACACAGGGCCCTTCCCATACTAGCTAGGAGACGATGCAAGACGCAGGTTGTCCTGATAAGTTATACAGGAAATTTATGTAAACAAATCTTGCACTGGATCTAGAAGCAGATCTGAGAAACTGTTTGGCCTTTCAACTAAGATTCACGTTCAAGGCTAAGTTGTAAGCAGAGGATGGGTCCTTTTTGGTCTTTGGTTATGACTGAGAATCCATACACCCTGGATTAACACCATCACCTGACCCCAATGAGACCATGATCACATCAGAACCACTGACAAAACAGAGGACTGTGGGGCCTTTTTACTAAGCCGCGTAGGCATCTATGCGACCAACACGTGTCAATTTGGAGTTATCGCCTGGCTACCACGAGGCCCGGGCAGTAATTTAGTTTTTTAGATGCGTCCGCTACACGTGCCAGAAAATAACTTTTATTTTCCTGCGTGCGGCGGAAACTGGGCAGTAATCGTCATTATATGCGCGTAGATGATTACTGCACAGTTACCACGTGAGACCTTACCGCTAAGTCAATGGCTAGCGGTAAGGCCTCAGACCCAAAATGGACGTGTGCCTATTCTTATTTTGCCACTCGTCCATTTTCAGCAAAAATTTTTAACAAGGCCTTTTTTACAGGCGCATTGAAAAATGGATCTGCGCACGCCCAAAACACGCGCCTACACTAGCACAGTCCATTTTTCAGTGCACATTAGTAAAAGGACCCCTATGCCTCCAGTTACAGAACAAAATAATAATGCACATATAAAAATGTGCAGGTCAATATTCACCTGGTGGTCAGCATATGTTGTTAAATGTCAGCCACCATAGCTTAAATAAATATTCAGCACTGGTATCCAAAGAGTGGCTGGCGCCATAGGAGCTAGCTCTGTGGGTGCTAAGTGCCCTCAATATTGAGCAAGCTCCTTCATTGTGTCCAGGGAGGGGTAATTCGTATTTTATTTGGTGCCCCAATCATTTTGAAGCACCGGCGCCTATAGTTAGCATTGAATGTCCCAATTCCATAGTAGCTGCTAGCACTATCTAGATGGCAGCAATATTCAGTCCAATATCCAGATAGCTAACCTGATAAACTAAGAGCAGCCTCTTAGGGGCCCTAAACTCTATCCAGATAGGTATCCAGTTAGCAGACTGAATATCAGGGTTACAAGAATAACTCCAAGGACTGCCCTTACTCTGCCCAGGGACTGTTCCGGTGCTGTCCAGATAGCAATGGACAATCTAATAATTTTCAGTGGAATTTTCTGGATAATATCACTGAAAATTGCAGTCAGTGGCACTTATCCGAGAAGCATATGCAGTTACCCAAATAACCCCCCCCTGTTTACACAGCCACGCTAGTGGCTGCTGCGCGGCACTGCTGACACAGCCCATTCAAAGTGAATGGGCTGTGTCGGCACTAGCGCGGCTTTGTAAACGCGGGGGTAAGTGTTTTTTTATGTTTCAACTGTTTTATTGACACCACAAACTTTAGTACAACTCATTAGATGCAATGTTACATATCATAAAACACGAACAGTATCTGAACATCAAAGCACTGAAGCGATGCCAAACTTTTATTGATAGTCACCTCATTCAACCCCTCCAACCCCCCTCCCAACGCCTCCCTCCCCCATACTTCTATGCATTTACGGAGGCGTGTTGGTGGTTCACATATCAGGCGGATTCATTTGTCCAGTCTCTTGCCTCCACATGTCTGGAGTACCACCCTTCTCCACATCGTCCATTCTCCAGCGAATAGAATGGTCCCTTGAACTAAGGGTACCAAGATCTATGTAAAGCTACATTGCAGCAATGATTTTGTACAGAATCCTATTTCTCACTATTGCTCAATAACCTCCATTCCCTCCACTCGCCTCCCTAGTCCTACCCCCGAACCAGCCCCCTCCCCCTCTTCCCGCCTTCTCCCCTCTTCCCCTACAAGCAGTATACGGCTCTAGTCTTAATCTACAACTCCAGGCTGCCTTCACTCCCCCACTATTCCCTTCAATTTATCGGGCATTAATAAGCAGACTACATCCCCTAGGGCTAAGGATTTGCAGGTACGGCGTCCAAATCTGGAGGAGGTAAGTGTTTTTTTAATATGCGGGTCAGTATTTTTTAACTTTTTAAAATGCATTTCTGAGGCTTTGTATGACAATTTGCACACTGGTTAAATTTTGAAAAAAAGGTAAAATGTAAGCAAAAGATTAATATCTGGGCTTCAAAAAGTTAGATTTTTAAATAATTAGATAAGGCTAATAGAAAAAAAAAAAAAGCCATATTGCTCCAGATGTGCTAAATAAATGCTTTCCATTCTATGCCAATTGGAAAAATGCTCAGTATATCTGGCCTATTATCTCCAATTAGGATATTAGAATACATATAGATATTTTTTCTGTTTTTGAACTATAGAGCTGAATATGAAAAAGACAAATACCAACCATCATTAGGGGTTCCCATTTTTCTCTGACCTTTTTCCTCTCCTTCTCTGCATTATTAGAAACTTTCAGACTGAGAGCTTGTGAACAGATTGTGTCGAGATAACCAAAGTGATGCTGCACTTCATCATAAAGTGGCTAAGAAGAAAGAGAGACAGAAAAGAAACATTTCCAAGTTCATTAACACTTTTCAGAAAGCCAACAATTCAGACCGCAGTTATATTTTTCTAGTGCCGTATCAAAGACAAGGGCTGCTACATCCCAGACTAGCAATCTTTTGTTCCTTCCTTTGCTAATAAGTCAAGGCTCCCTCAGCGCACCAGACATAGTAAGGACTCTCATTACCACATAAAGAGGCTTGTTTAAAAGTTTCAGGCACCACAGGCAATCTTGTGGGATGCCTCAGATTAAAGGTCCAATTGAATGGAAGAAAAAGTTAAGGGACATCTTCTTTGCCCAGGAAAGGACAAGAGAGCATCTCACTAATAAAAAATTTAAAAAAAACAGAGCTTTTCACTTTAGTAAGAGGTTCATATTGAACTACTGATAAGACCATTACTGAAGGAACCAATTTTTCTACCTTAGAAGATGAGTACAATGATTCTCTTAAGAGTGTCAAGAGGATGACAGCTGCTTCCTGTGGTGATATTTTCAAAAAGGGTTATATGGCTTTAAACATTTCCAAGGATGTTAGCGTGGAAAACTGTCCACTATACTATTAGGCTGCAATAACTGCCTACAGCCAAAGTTTTTAAAGTAGCTGTGCAAATTGCTGGCTGTAAGCTAAAGTTGAGTCAAGTCTCATATGTTAGCTGAAAGCAATAGCTGTAATCATCTGTACCATGCAGGAACGTGCACAGAGGGCCTGGTCAGGAACTGGAAAACACTGTATTATTCGAGCATCAAAATCAAAAGACTAGCCCTGGGCAATGAAACTGAGCTATATAATCAGGTTAAGGAAGTTGAACAATACCTGCACATCAGCTACAATGATTTCTCTGTAATCGCTGGAAGGTTGTTTGTCTTCATTCATTTTAAGCTGAATTGAATTTAATAAACTGGGAACTTGATGCAAATGAATGTAGCAGCTACCTAGGGCGGTCTGTAGTGATTCCAGTTGTCTGTAAGAGCAAAGCACAATGATGAACCATAAGATTGATAAAATGCAATACTGAAATCTAAAAAAGCAATACATTAAGGACACCATTATTTTTCAATAGATAACATAACAAGTGGTGGAATTTCTTGCCTAAATACATTAGGTCCTAGCATGATTACTTAGTTTTTCACAAGTTTTTGAAATTCTGTTAATTGATGCTGATGCCTAGTTCCCCCTCACCCCCCACACTGGATTATATATTTATGATTCTTTCCTTTGTTAATATGTGTGGGATTATGTTTTTTATTTCATATTTTGTACTGTCTTCTTGTAGCTTGTTAGCCACATTGAACTCGAATTTGTACGGGAAAATGTGGGGTATAAATGTCATACACAAATAAATAAATTGGTTGCACCAGTAACGAGGAGCTAATCCACTTAGAATCTTAAATTTAAAAAAAATGCCAGCTTAAATAAAATCCTTGCCTCTACTGGGAGCCAATCCAGCTTATTTTCGAAGGAGATCGCTGGCCATCTTCCAACACAAATCGGGAGATGGCCGGTGATCTGCTGAACCCGGCCAAAACGAAAGCCGATTTTGGCCGGCGCCAACTGCTTTCCGTCACGGAGCCGGCCAAACTTCAAGGGGGCGTGAAGGTAGGGCAGCAAAGGCGGGATGGGGGCGGGACGGGGGGGGGGGCGTGCTCACGAGATGGCTGGCTTCACCCGATAATGGAAAAAAGAAAGCTGGCCCTGACGAGCATTTTGCCGGCTTCACTTGGTCCCTTTTTTTTTTCAGAACCAAGCTTCAAAAAGGTGCCCCAACTGACCAAATGACCACCGGAGGGAATCAGGGATGACCTCCCCTTACTCCCCCACAAAGTGAATGGGCTGTATCAGCATTAGCACACCACCAGCCTCTAGTGTGTCTTTGTAAACAAGGGGGTAAGGATTCAATGCACTTTGTTCAAACGAGAACCTACAACAGTTTCTGTACCATGCATGCAGGTTGAGATGCATGTAAAGTGTTATAATGTTAAAGATAATCAGTAAGCTGAGATGTAACTAATCCCACTAATAGCTTAATAAAGAGAAGTATGGATGCCACTGGCCTGTAATTGGACAGTAAGTCATGTGCTTCTTTAATATTCTTCAAAATAGGAGTAACAATAATTTCTCCTAGTTCTGAGGGAAAAGGACCATGAGATAATAAAAACTGTAACCAATCAAAAAGATGAAGACAAAAGTTCACTGAAGCCACTTTCATGAGGACCGGAGGACAGCTATCCAACTGACATTAGGATTTGGCATATTTTGATAAATAATTTGTTAAATGCATCCCACTTCAAAGTAGAGAAGGTTGACCAAAGCCTATCTAAAGGGATAGACTCCAGCTTGTATGATACATTTTCAGACATATAACAAGTACTTTGATTATCAAATTGTGATTGAATAGCCTACTGACAGCTCATGCTACAGAGATATTCCCACTCCCCATCTTCCTGTACCCGCTCTAATTCTCTCCCCACTCTTATGTACCACCTCTCTCGCAATCCATAGCAAACCTTTGAACCTCTCACTCATTCTCTCCCCAGCCTCCTATGCCAGCTGATCTTCTTATCATCTCCCTGCAAGTCCTTGCTCACACCCTGCCACACTGCTGACACCCTCAATCAATAAGCCAACTGGGCGAAGGAGCCCATCAGGTAGGAAGCAACACATAGGCTGTATGTTTGACACCTCTTTTATTAAGTATCATAGTGTTATAAAGCAGCAGAGTATGACAAAGTCACTCACAAGTAGACATTTTCAAAGATGCTTAAGAGAGCTCAACAGGTGAAATTGTTTCCCAAGCTCAAGCTCAACCCCATTAATACCTTTGTCTTACCTTTTATATGAATCACAGTCTAGAAGCAGCTTCTGCAGTTGATTCCTAGCCTCCTGCATTTCTAGATCTGGGTTACCTCTTCCCTCTAATTTTGCAAGTCTTTCCACAGTTTCATGTTTACTCGCAATCATATCAAGCTCTATCTGCTTCTGTAAAATGTCTGCATGGATAGCCTGCAAGAAAACCTAACACTAGTGAGTCTGAATGGAACACAACAAAATTAAAGAAACATTTCAGTTAAAGCTTTTTTTTTTTAAACCTCAATAGAATACAATTACATTTTTAATAAAGAACAATTTTTTTTCAGGGGAAGAGGAGTGCACAGACTGGTTTTGAATAGGATATATGTCTAGAATCCTTCTTTAACATGTTACTGTCAAAACTTCCATATCCGCCTCCATCAGTTTTACCTGGCAGCATCAAAATGTCTTCCTGAATGATCCTATATATACACCATTGTGAACATACAGCTCAATACCAGGGAGGAAGCTAAGCAAGTCCAGGATTTAACCCACTGCATGCAAAGAGATGTATTCCTTTATTTCTTAGAGAAATGAACTGAGAAATCATAATCTTCCTGCATGCAACATGGTTAACATCCAAGACTGGTCAACCTGTTTCCCTCCACCTGAAACACCCAAGTGCTTGGGAAGATATCTGCAATAAATATGCAAGACATAAATTTGCATACAGTGCCTCCATAGTATGCAAATCTATCTCATGCATATTCATAGTGGGTATCCTCAAAACCTGATTGGCTTGGTGTGTCCTGAGGAGAACCCCTGTGAGCTATTAAATTGAATATAACTTTGTGACTGTCATGGAAAAAAAGTCAGATTTCCTGGGTTTGTGAGAGTGACGATGCTTCTGATAGCAGATTTCACTATCTCCACCATGTTTCTATAATATCTACAGGCTGTACACATTCTCTTCCCATGGAAGACATGTCCCTCCCAGTATCTCATCTATTCACAGTATGCAAAAGTATATTCACAGCTTCTGTACTTAGGGGTCTATTTCCACAAAATACCTTGATCTTCAGCCACATTTAGCCAGCTAAAAAATCATCCTTAATTTAGCCAGCTGACTTATCTGGCTAAAATATAAACGCTCAGGCTGTGTTCCTAAATAAAGCTTGCTAGAGCAGAAAATTAGTACTAGCTGGCAAAGTCCTCTTGTGTCTTCCCAAATATAAATTTGAATCTGGGGCCAAGCACCATCCTGCCTTGAACCCACCCACACTCCAGAAGCTTCAAATCCATCCCCATCCCTCTGAAATCTACCACAGTGCTACCTATGAAAGCTTCAGATTTCAACATATGTCCATCACCTACTACCATATAGAATTTGTCCAGATTTGATCTAGATGGCCAAGTAGAACTTGCCGGCTAGATCAAATCATCTGAAAATTGTACTTATCTGTGTTTAATGTGACATGGAAAACCACAGAGAATCTTTTGTGTGCCAAAAATCACTTATGCATGTAAGGGCCTTACGCTCTGTTCTATAAGGGTGCACAAAAGTGCTATATAGTGCAGAAATGCAAGGTGAGCCTACAAATGGGCAGAGCATGAGTGGGACGTAGATGGTCTAGTTACACATGCAAATTGTAGAATGCTACAAGTTACATGTGCCCTTAATGCATTTAGAAGCAGATGGTACGTAGGAGAAGGATAAAACCTCAACTGGTGATAATGGAATGAAGCAGTGAGGCAATAAACCAAGTGGAACCAATCCAAGATAACAGCAAAGACTTTAATGTTCAATTCATCAGCTTGTCTACGTGGCACAAATAAAAAGACCTGACACAGCCATGTTTTGGTGAACAATGCCTGTGTCAGGAGTCATACAATTCTATAATGTGTCATACATAAAAAACTAATCCTAGCTGTTAGATGTGTAACCCCAACTTGATACTTGCAGATCAACAAACAGTGATGGTACTCAAAATCCTTCAGGAATATAGCAAAACCTTCAAATCTGTCATTGAAATTGTTGGTAGCAAGTAACACACGATGCCGGCTACAATCCTGGATTTTTCTATTGCATCTAACAGCCAGGATTGGTTGTTTATGTATAATCATTATTAAAATCTGTCTATGACACATTATAGAATGGTGATTTTAGCCACAAGGTATAATGGTGGCCACATTGATAATTATTTCTAATAAGGACTTAGGGGTCTTTTTACTAAGCTGCAGTGTAAAAAAAAACAAAAAAAACACAGGTCTTTCCTGATGTTAAGGTCATTTTAGCCATTGCCATAAAACCCCAATTTTCTAATTTTTGCATTAATGACCATGGCGCTAATGTTGCCATTAGCGAACAGTAATTTTTAAAAATTACTGGGGGAGCACTTACATCCACCAATTTTGTAGGTGCTAAGGGCTCCCACGTTATCTGTGCACTAACCAGTTAGCATGCAATAATGTAAATGTGCTAACTGGTTAGCGCAGAACATCCACTCTCTGCCCCTGACACTGATCCTCAAAAAAAAGTGCTTGGTTAGTGCAGGCTGTGATAGAGTACCTGAATATTGCTTATCTTTTCAGCTAGTTTATCTTCATCGCATGGAGACTTCTGATATGTGTCCAGCTCAATTCTGGTTCTCTGAAGCCAGTGCTGCATTTTTAAAGGTTCTTCTCCATCATCATGTTCTGCTCTAGTTTGTTCATCCATTATACCATCAGCCTTTAAAATATATAAACAGCCATTCATTAAAAATGCTTAATAAAAATACAGCATTCAATTGTACTTGTGTAAACTATCTGGTAGAAAGAAACCTATCTTCTAAGCTGAACTTTCATAATTAAACCAGTGTTTTCCAACCCTCTTTTGGAAGCACATATATCAAATCACGTTTTCAGGATTCTACATAGAATAAGCATAAGAAAGATTCACTTACACTGGGGCTCAAATGTATTCAGATCTCTGAAAGCCAAACTTGTTAGGTTTGCCTCCGGAACATATTGGGAAACACTGTTTTAGATCATGAAGAAAGTTGTTATAGCAATGCTGACATTGTACTTGTACTGTGTAAGCTTACTATTACAGGCATTTTGTAATATGACACTCAGACTGCTGGGACTTCTATAGACACTTCTGTATTGCTTGGGGAGGGGGGTAGAGAGAAGAATGCTTCACTGGGGTGGTGGTGGTGGCGAGACAGGGGAGAGAGAAGATGCTACACTGTACTTAGTGTGTGATTTTTTGGGGTAGAAATAATTGGGAAGCAAAACCGGTGCTGGGCAGACTTCTATGGTCTACGCTCTGATTGTAACTGAATAGATATGGAATGTTCAAGAGCAGTGCTGGGCAGACTTTTACGGTCTGTGCCCTCAGAAAGGCAAGGAAAAATCAATCTCGGGTATATCTATAAAGTATCACATACCATGTAAATCTGTAGCAGTCCCACTTGCTTTTACCAGTAGTAGGTGTATTGGTGTTCCAGGGCCCAGTGTAATATTTCTTTTTTAATTACATTTGTACCCCCGCGCTTTCCTACTCATGGCAGGCTCAATGCGGCTTACATATTATATACAGGTACTTATTTGTACCTGGGGCAATGGAGGTTAAAAGTGACTTGCCCAGATATTTGTAGGGCTGCCCATTTTATGGGTAGGATTTTTGCTGTTAGAATCATAGGAATTAATGCAACTATTGTATGACAGGTTTGCTACATGTATGTTAGGATTTTTTTCAGGTTTTGTATTTTACAGTATGTCTGGCAGTGAAGAGATCTGTGTTGCTATTACTCAGATAACATGAGAATCAGAATATTTTTTTGTATGACAACTTGTGTTGAGAAATGTCCTAGTTCTGATCTGCAGCTGTTGTTTGAGGAAGGTAGGGGTTTTGTAGCTGCAGAGCATGTTTACATTTAATTCCTAAGAACTGCTATACTGTGTCAGTTCCAAGGTCCATAAGGGTCACGGATGTTGTGTGTCACGTATGCATGAACTGTCCATCAGGTGTGTCCCAACTCAGAAAAGACTGAGAACCACTGATGTAGACTGTTTACTGTATAATTATGGTACAGCCAGAGACCCCCCCACTGGAATGGTGGCGGGCCCAGTCATAGAGCTCAGGCCATTACAGACCTTGGCTGAGTCAGAAATCTGATGGCTGACATAACTGGGAGCTTACTGGAAAAGTATGGCCTAGTTTGTAGCCCGGATTGAGGCCTAAATAAACTAAATTAGGAAAAGTTAGGTCAATAGATATGGAAACAAAATGGAGGATTTCAGCACAAAATGGAAGCCGTATCTGTTGCAGAGTGGAATTTTCTGTAATGTAAGTTAGAAAAACAAGTTGAGAAATGAGACTTTCCTGTGAGCAGGATTGTGGTCAGCCATGGTGTGAGAAAGGAAAGGTGTAGCTGGATGCAGGGTCTTGCTTAAGATTTGTGGTCAAGCGAGCTAAAGACAAAACCATGTTAGCAAGATAGAAGCTACTCATTAGCATGAGCCAATCAGTGACAACCATGACATTAGCATAGATCCAATCAGGTATATCTACTGTCATATTATCCATATCCTGAGGGCACCTATAAAAATCAGGGTATTTCCTGGTTTAAGTTAGAGAGAGAAAAAGGTTGCCACTCTCTCTCTCCAAGGGAAACCAATGTGTCCAGCAGAATTGACAAATTACCTAATTGCTTTCCCTTGTAAAACCTCTAATTGGTAAAAGAAATTATAAAAGATTAGGAACTAATTAACACCTGTTTGCAGCTGGATTATTATATTCCTATAACTAATTGATTGTACGTGCCTGTTGTCAATCACTGATTTGACTTGTACCTTGGCAAATAAACTCCTCATTCCAAATGATGATTTGTGGGCTTCACTTAATGATGAAAGGCTGTAAGTATAAATGCTTTTGCTGTATCAGGCTATCTTTCGCTGCATTGTATAACCTGTGACATAAATCCAGTTTGTCATAAGGCTGGTATCTTTTCCTTAGACTTGATGTCTCTCTCAGTGGCAATTCCTTTTAGAACTTCACAACTCCTTGATTACCCCAGTACTAGTGCTATTTAGAGATGGAGTCAGATTTAAGGTCACTCCAGCCTTCTTGGGGGGCTCTGGACCCCTAAATGCACAACATTACATATTTGATTTATTGAAGTAAGGGAATATTTAGAAACCATCTGGATTTGGTGCTTTATTGGGAGGCTAGAAAGATGGGGATAAGTGGTGAATGTATTTTGTATTTGCGACTGTCTTTATTACAAGTCATAATTTGGACAAGTAGAAGCAGTTGGCTAATGAGGATTCTCGAGGTAGGCTGTATATGAGAAATAACAGCCGCCGGTTCGAGTCAGTGAGCTAAAAACTTTATGATGAGCTCACTGAGGGTCTGAAGCCGACGCTTCTACCAAATGAAAAATAGAGGGGAATTTTCTTGCTGTGAATAGTAGATTTTACTTTAAAAACAATGTGTCATATATGTTTTATTTCTACATCCCTTTGGGTGAAATCTGGTTTCTGGAAGGCAATTAACACATTTCTGTAAATAAATTTTAATGTACCATGCAGTGGTTTAGGAAGCAATAATCAAATGATCCTTTAACAGTAAATGTGTGTTTATCTGAAAAAATGCAGTGTTTGAAAACTGGCCACTGCTAAAAGCCAGAGCACTGAATGACCACACGTGGACTTTTAGCTATGCTGCAAGTGGGATGCATAGTAGTGGCCTAGGGACAGGCATGGTGAATTATGCACAGAAATTTCATTCTGAAACCCCTGTACATGCTTTAGGGGGGCATCCTTAGGGTATGTTTCAATGCAGGTGTGACATATGTGGTACTTTGGATCCGTGGTGTGGCATCTGGCCCAACCTTTTGAACAGAAACTCAATGGGGTGAGTCCGTTTGAATATGAGTCTGCAACTCCTCCAAGGGGGTTTTGTTAATGCCCTCTACATCAACAAATCACAACAATTGATATAAACTGATATTAAAGAGCACTTCCTGTAAAACTGGTGGAGCATCTCACACAGCTTCGATACAACTTCTACATTCATAATTGTTTGAGAGGTTTTTATGAATATTAACTTACCTTCCCTATTGCACTTGATTCCATCAAGTTTTCCATGGTACTAATGAGTATTTGTGTTCCAGGCTGTATTTCTTTTCTCATATTATTTTCTTTGTCCTCTGTTATATCAAAAAGCTCATGTTTTGTCTTCACAGAATCACGGGCTATGTTTTTAATGACTTGCTTAACAGATTCTTGTCTCTCACTTAAACCTGTGTGTTCAGTTTCGTTTTTAGTGGTTTGGTGTGCTAAAGGAGTTGCATTTTGTTTAACAGCTTCTGTTATGGATGACATCCCTGAAGTTTCTTCCTTTGGTCCGAGAGGCCCCTCTAATTCCTTCAGAAGAAAAAGAAAATGTTAGGTTCATATGGAGATGTGTTAACTGACTAAAACCTGAATGGAGAAATGGGCCAGACCGTTTGGGCAGTAGTAGCATGACTTGTTGCCATGCAGAAGACCTGGCTCTTTTTCAGAACCTAAGGGTCCTGTTTACTAAGCCACGCTAGAGGCATGTTGGCATTTTTGATGTGCGCTAACCATTAGCACGTGCTAACTATGTAGGCACCCACAATATTCCTGTGGGCGCCTACACAGCACGTGTTAATTTTGTGCAACTGCTAAAACCGTTAGCACACCTTATTAAACAGGGCCCTTTGTCTTCTTGGACCTGCTGGCTTTGTTCACAAGGCAGTACTCATGCCCTGTTGGCATCAGAGGGGAGTGAGTATTAGTTTCAACCATGAAGGGGTGCTAGATGTCTGCAATGCCCTCCCGGGAGAGGTTGTGAAGATAAAAATGCTGACAGAATTCAAGAATATGTGGGATAAACACAGAGGATCCCTACTAGTTGGTTTAAAAGTTCATATTTACCAACTGTTGGAGGGAATCAGACTCTGAACCCTCATAACCAAGGGACTGCCACTACAATAGCTGGACTAGATAGAAGGGGACTAAAAAGTGAAAAGATAGCAACAAATGAATGCTGAAGGGGCCTGACCCCATTTAGAAAACGTTTCAATGGAGAACAACTTCCGAAGGAACAGGAGGAAGCTTCTGATGGGGAAGAGAGTGGGGGCAGCTACTTTCATGAATCTAGGTTGGATATACTGATGAAAGCAATAGACAAAACCACAATTACATTGGTGTGCAATTGAATATAAAAGTGTTATGTGGTGCCCATGCTGATAAAAACAAGCTTCAAACCTTTTGGTAAAAATCCCCCCTCTCTGGGACAGGAACTCAGCACTAAACTCTCTATCATGAATGAGCAAGACACTAGTGTACTATTTGCATGCTTTATTTACAAGTTTAAATGGGAAACATCTTCACAGTCTTCTCGTTAGCTACTTTCCACACTTAACATATAGCCAGTTACACAGAATCGAGGGATTGTGTAGAGATGGAGTCAGATGAATAAGTACTGAGTTTAAAGGAGAAGAACAGAGAAGCAGATTGTCCCTTTATTATTTCAGAAAAGAAATAAAGTGTAGCAGGGCATCTATAAAGAGAAATTTTCTCTAAAGCACAATTTACCTGAACATTTTGCATCTTTTGATGAACTACAGTTCTGTAAGCTGCCACATCAGTACCATTAAGCAGTTCAGGAGGGAAACTATCTACTTCACTTCTCGGCTTTCCACTTTGATTTTGATCCTTATAGTAGTCTTGATATTCCAATTTCTGTATCAAGTCCTAGAATTGCAAAAAGTATGAATGCTCATTAATAGCTTTTTTGTAGAACCGAGCCTATACTATTTCACAGCAGGGGTGCTAGATGCCTGCAATGCCTTCCCAGGGGAGGTTGTGAAAATAAAAATGCTGACAGAATTCAAGAATGTGTGGGATAAACATATATATATATATATATATATATATACAGTATATATATAAAACTTAAATGACCTTATAGCTGGCATAAGCCTTGATAGCAACTCCAGAGGTTGGGAAGTAAGACCAACGCCGGGCAGACTTTAACAGTCTGGGTCTTGTAAATGGCATAGACAGATAAGGATCAAGGCTGGAGTGAGCTCTGTTGGCAGACGTCTATGGTCTGTACCCCACAACTGGCAGGGAGAGACAGAGATTAAGTACGCACATATCATATCCCATTCAAAGCATATGCTATGATTCCAGGTGCTGCACATGTCCATGGGGAGGAGGGGTAGAATCATGAAGTTGATATTAGCAAATAAATTATGCTAGTTAGGGGTAGGGGAGGGGAAGACATACTTGGTTACAGAACAGTGATATAAACTAGTGTCCTTAGATTTATCTGCAGCCTTTGATTTAATTAGTCATGGGCTTTTAACAGACAGGCTAGCAGACAAAGGCATAACAGAAACTGTTATAAATTGGTTTCGATCCTACCTAACTTATCATGCAAATGTTTTCCTATGGCAGAATTCATTTCTGCAGGCTTTGCTATAAGATCCAGATAGGATTTCACTACACAGCATAGAGCTTTCTTTTGTAGAGGATCCATAATGTACATAATCACTGGACCAGAAAATTCTGACCAGGTAGATTCTTTACATTATGTTTTAATTAACTTTTACTACCTCTATGTTTTACAATGATACTATTGTTCTGATATTTATAAATTCTTGTGAAGCATTTAGAAGCCTATCAGAAAAGACGGTCCATAGTATCGATTAATCAATGTATCAATAAAAAGTCACTAACAGCAAGCAAATGTTTTCTAACAAGTAATTAACATTTTTTAAACTCTTCCATTGCTCTGGCAATGCAATTATAACTCACTATCTCTGCCCTACTTTAACTGGTGGGAGAGCACCTTTCTACTACCAGCATCAGGATTTGACAACCTGTTGCTTCTCTTAAAATGGAAACCAGGAAATATATAAAATGCCATTATCTGCATGCAGATATGCTTGCAGCTGTCAAAAATGTAATTAAAAAAAAAGATGCATTTCATTTTCTGACCTGCAATCGAATAAGGAGGTGTTCATGAAGATGTTTTATTTCTAACCATAACTCTCCACCAAAGCAAGAATCCTGGGTATAGTCGAGAAGTTGTTCTCCTTGAAGTTTTAGATCATTGAGTGCAGATGTCAAACATTCTGCTTCCTGCAGTAGATTCTTACAATTAATTAGCTGAGCTTGCTTCTCCTGCATGTTGAACTGAGGATCAAAGCATATCAGTTCCTGCTTCTTCTGTAACTCAGCCAGTCTTAACCTCAAGTCTTTTTTGTCTTGCATATATCTATCCCTTTGATGCAGAATCTGTTCTTGAAAACTAAAGCAAAAAAAAACCCCCATCAAAATAACAAATTTGAATATTTTATAAAAATTCACTTTAAACATGTTACACATATTATTTAGACAACAATTACCCTTAACGCAGCACAGTGCTTAAGGATTGCAAACCAGTACATTGTAATTAATAGTTTAGATGTCTAAACTGACCCTTTTGAGAAAGTTACTTCATAGTGATTTTCAGCATTAGTCCCCACATTCTATATATGGCGCTTACACAAATTTGGATACGCACAATTTAATTGAATAACAAGCCAATTAGTGCCAATAATTGGTCAATAATTATTGGCACAAATTAGAAATAATTAGAATTTACATGCACATCTTTTTAGGTGTATTCTATAATGAGCAGCATGTAAATTCTAGTGCGTGAATCTGGAAAGGGGTCGTAGCCACAGGATGAGTGTGGACAGATCGGGGCGTTCCTAAAATTTATGCATGTTGCTATAGATTTAGGAGGATTCATGCCTAATTTACATGTGAAATTTACACCGGGTTTTCATTGGTGTAAATGATCACGTGTAAATGCAGTGGTGGTTCCTGGCGCTAAGCACTTTTCTATAAACTGCGTTGTTTATGGAATACCGCTAAGTGCTACATTTTTTGGCACCAATTTTTTTAGGTGCTATTTATAGAATCTAGTCCTAGACACCTAACTTAGGGGATCTTTTACAAAGCCGCGCTAGTGTTTTCCCCTCATGGTAAAAATCAGTCACCTGACTGCTGTTTAAAGCAATAATTGTACCTGTGTTGCTCGGTAGCTGAATGCATAATCTGTTCCCACTCCTTTTGGAGATCTAAAATTGTTTGCTGGACTGCTGAATTTCCATTCATCTTGGTACGTTTCAGGTCTTTAATCTTGGCATCCCCTTCATCTTTAAGTGAAATAATTTCCTAAATAAGTAAACCAATATTAGCATGAGCTACAGTTAAATGCACATTGCATAAGAAATCATGCAAAAAATATATTCTGTTAGACAACATGATACACAGTGAAGAGACACCTAAAATAAGAAACACCTGGTGAAGAACAAGATGTGATACTGGCCTTTGCACTGGTACCCTATGACTATGGACTAGATATGCTGCTAGCGGCAGTCAGCATTTTCATGTCTGCCACCAGATGTATTCCCAGATATTCAATGCTGGGCCATGTCTGGGCACCGACACTGAATATCCAGTCATGTTGGCCGCTAAAATTTATGCAGGAAAGTGTAATATTCAGCCCTTAATGGCATAAGCTGAACCACTTAAAGATAAGATGGCTATTAATGCAGCCCAATTTAAGCAGTTATCTTATGCGGTTAAGGGTTGAATATCAGCATCTAACCTAAATGCCAACTCCGCCCCTGGAACACCCACAAATTAACCAGTTTAAATCATGCGTTAACCATGAATAGTCAACAGAACTAACCGGTTAAGTGCCACTGAATATTCAGAGTTAACCATGGACAAGTGATTTAAACTGCCAGAAGCCTCTCTGGGCCATTTACATAAGCACAGCCATACTGGGACAGACCGAAGGTCCATCAAGTCCAGCGTCATGTTTCTAACAGTGGCCAATCCAGGTCACAAGTACCTGGCAAGATCCCAAAAAAGTACAATACATTTTATGCTGCTTATCCTAGAAATAAGCAGTGGATTTTTCACAAGTCCATTTTAATAAAGGTCTATGGACTTTTCCTATAGAAAGCCATCCAAACCTTTTTTTAAACCCCACTAAGCTAACTGCTTTTACTACGTTCTCTGGTAACGAATTCCAGAGTTTAATTACATGTTGAGTGAAGAAAAGTTTTCTCTGATTCGTTTTAAATTTACTACTTTGTAGTTTCATCCTAGTATTTTTGGAAAGAATAAACAAGCGATTCATGTCTACTCATTCCACTCCATTCATTATTTTATAGACCTCTATCATATCTCCCCTCAACTGTCGTTTCTCCAAGCTGAAAAAGCCCTAGCCGCAACAGCCCTTCCTCACAGGGAAGTCTTTGAATATTGGGCGGTAGGTTACTAAGAAAAGGGAGACACTAGACAGCAGCAATCAAGAGCTGCATAAGGTTTGAGCTTTCACCAAGCCCAGGTAGTCTTGATTAAATAAAGCTGCAACAGAAGCCTGAACTCACAAGAGTCCCTCCATTCTAGTGAGGAAGATGACCGGGGACAAAGCAGCAAAGCTGAATTTTTCTGATGCTTTCACCCAAGGGGTGAAAAGATCCAAAATGGAACATCTCTCCGCACACAAGGCCTCCAGTATGTATGTGTCAGCAGAGGCATAACGAAGGCGTGGACGTCTTTCTTTCAAACATTTTGGACTTCCTCAACTGCCCCCTACAGGGATGGCCAAATTTCAAGGGAGTGGAGTAGAGTGGCAGAGTGGCCTAGTGGTTAGAGCACTGGTCTTGCAATCTAGAGGTGGCTGGTTCAAATCCCACTGCTGCTACTTGTGATCTAAAATCCAAATAAATAAATAAAAAGGGTGTCAGAGGCTGTCCTCACAGATATATTTTGGACATCCTCAACTGCCGTCATAGAGAAGGACATCCTCAACTGCTGTAGCTTCCCCTCCTTAGGAAGGAAATCGTGTGCAAATGAGCTAATAGCGAGCAGCTCATTTGCATGCAATTTCCTTCATGCATGCCCATTCCTTTCCAGATCGGTAAGGGAAGGGCTTTTTACATTCAGTCAGTGGGACCAGTGCACTACGAATGCTGGCTCCTCCCACGACCAAATGGCTTGGATTTGGCTGGTTTTGAGATGGCCGGCCTCGGTTTCCATTATCAGCGAAAACCGATGCTGGCTATCTCAAATTCGGTGATTTCAACATTTATGTCGAGATTTGGCTGGCCCCAACCGTATTATCAAAAAAAAAAGATGGCCAGCCATCTTTTTCGAAAATATGGTTGGCTCCGCCCATTTGCGGAGCCGGCCACAGAGATGGCCGGCGCCGTTCGATTATGTCCCTCTATGTAATCTGTTGAGAACTATGGATCAAGCAAAATAAAAGTTTTTTAAATAAATAAATATTTCTTTGCAAGCCATCATGCAAGAGATACCACAGAATAAAGATCTTTTAAAAGCAACCAGGTCACCTTATTCTACTCTAACCACAGACATACAAGAGATGAAAGTATGTATAGCTTATGGCCAAAGTAGAATGTGTACAGGTGGTAGAGCAGGGGCTAGAAACACATGCAAGCTAAGACCGCTGTACAACTGGAATGGAGCCTAATGGACCTGAAAATGGAATTGTAGGAATAACATATAATTTCTAGGTTTGCTCAAAGGGGCTGAAGGATCCAACCCAATTGTTTTCTTGCAGAAGTTCCTTGCTATCTTGCTCAACCTGGAGTTTGAATATTGGTCTGAGATATGGCAAAGATATCAAGTGCCCACAGTCAGAAACAGAGAAGTAAAGTTTCCCGGGACCATCATAATGTGGGTTCTTCATTACCCCCCAGCCATGGCAATCCTGTAGGCTGAAGGAAAAAGCTTTTCTTTTCCCTGGATCTCCACATACAAACGGTGAACAGGATGAAGCAGTTTCTTGCTTTTTGAGATCACCTTAATCTGGTCTGGCCTATATTTTTAATGGCGTGCCTTTCTTTTAATCTAGTTTTAATTTGTAAACCGCTAAGATCTGCTAGTCAGAAATGGCACTATAGCAAATGATATATAAACATAAAAATAAACATAGTACAGCTAGTGCCTCATCTTAATTATTGCTATATTCATGCAGCCTCATGCTGCTTTCTTCTTTTAATTTCCCTCTGTTTACTAAGCTGTGCTAGCGGCTGCTGTGCGGCAATGCCGACACAGCCCATTCACATACATACAGCTATCTGAACTGTAAGTGGAATCTCCCAGTTTTTGAGTAAATTATTTTTCATAATTGTATGAAGTGGAACAGTGATTCCTTCTCTAGGACGAGAGTCATAACCCAGAACCATCTCACAGATAAAGCACGGGAAGCATACAGTGGTGGAAATAAGTATTTGATCCCTTGCTGATTTTGTAAGTTTGCCCACTGACAAAGACATGAGCAGCCCATAATTGAAGGGTAGGTTATTGGTAACAGTGAGAGATAGCACATCACAAATTAAATCCGGAAAATCACATTGTGGAAAGTATATGAATTTATTTGCATTCTGCAGAGGGAAATAAGTATTTGATCCCCCACCAACCAGTAAGAGATCTGGCCCCTACAGACCAGGTAGATGCTCCAAATCAACTCGTTACCTGCATGACAGACAGCTGTCGGCAATGGTCACCTGTATGAAAGACACCTGTCCACAGACTCAGTGAATCAGTCAGACTCTAACCTCTACAAAATGGCCAAGAGCAAGGAGCTGTCTAAGGATGTCAGGGACAAAATCATACACCTGCACAAGGCTGGAATAGGCTACAAAACCATCAGTAAGACGCTGGGCGAGAAGGAGACAACTGTTGGTGCCATAGTAAGAAAATGGAAGAAGTACAAAATGACTGTCAATCGACAAAGATCTGGGGCTCCACGCAAAATCTCACCTCGTGGGGTATCCTTGATCATGAGGAAGGTTAGAAATCAGCCTACAACTACAAGGGGGGAACTTGTCAATGATCTCAAGGCAGCTGGGACCACTGTCACCACGAAAACCATTGGTAACACATTACGACATAACGGATTGCAATCCTGCAGTGCCCGCAAGGTCCCCCTGCTCCGGAAGGCACATGTGACGGCCCGTCTGAAGTTTGCCAGTGAACACCTGGATGATGCCGAGAGTGATTGGGAGAAGGTGCTGTGGTCAGATGAGACAAAAATTGAGCTCTTTGGCATGAACTCAACTCGCCGTGTTTGGAGGAAGAGAAATGCTGCCTATGACCCAAAGAACACCGTCCCCACTGTCAAGCATGGAGGTGGAAATGTTATGTTTTGGGGGTGTTTCTCTGCTAAGGGCACAGGACTACTTCACCGCATCAATGGGAGAATGGATGGGGCCATGTACCGTACAATTCTGAGTGACAACCTCCTTCCCTCCGCCAGGGCCTTAAAAATGGGTCGTGGCTGGGTCTTCCAGCACGACAATGACCCAAAACATACAGCCAAGGCAACAAAGGAGTGGCTCAGGAAGAAGCACATTAGGGTCATGGAGTGGCCTAGCCAGTCACCAGACCTTAATCCCATTGAAAACTTATGGAGGGAGCTGAAGCTGCGAGTTGCCAAGCGACAGCCCAGAACTCTTAATGATTTAGAGATGATCTGCAAAGAGGAGTGGACCAAAATTCCTCCTGACATGTGTGCAAACCTCATCATCAACTACAGAAGACGTCTGACCGCTGTGCTTGCCAACAAGGGTTTTGCCACCAAGTATTAGGTCTTGTTTGCCAGAGGGATTAAATACTTATTTCCCTCTGCAGAATGCAAATAAATTCATATACTTTCCACAATGTGATTTTCCGGATTTAATTTGTGATGTGCTATCTCTCACTGTTACCAATAACCTACCCTTCAATTATGGGCTGCTCATGTCTTTGTCAGTGGGCAAACTTACAAAATCAGCAAGGGATCAAATACTTATTTCCACCACTGTATATTTTCTAGAGTAGACCTGTGTCTCTCAGGTGGAAGAGAAGGATCAGATGGAATACCAATCAGATGGAATACCACAGGACTCCTCAGCTGAGAGGTCTCAAGAGTCCTGATTGGTCTCTCAGGAGAGATCTGAGTCCGACTCTTCAAAGTACTGTTCATGGGAAGTACATGGAAGAGAGTGACAACTACAGCATTGGCTCTGTGTTAAGGTGCATCAAGGCAGATGAGTTTCTGAAGTTGGAGAAAGTTCTTCTGCTGATGTCGACAAATGAGTCGGTCGGGTTCATGCTATCCTGGATGATAGATGCCAAGCCGGTGTGCGAGACCTCTCCCGATGTATCGGCAGGCTGGGCTTAGGCTAGTACAAGCACCCTGTAAGCCTGTATAAACTGGGAAAGCTGAAAGCTCCTTCTTGAGCAAAGCCCAGATTTGAAGAGTAGGCGTCAGTAGCAACTGAGAAAGAGGTATGGATGCAGCCTGAGTTATAGGCATAGGAGATCTCGAAGACCTCAAAGGCTCTCGATGAGAAATAAGTTGAAAGAAGGAGACCGATCACCATGGCATGGATGATGTGAGGTCTAAGGCTCTATAGCCTAGGGAGCTCGAGTAGTCTGTTCCCGAAAATGGTTGATGCTTCTTGGGCAAAAGAAGGGCTCAGAGGCCCCATAAGGTCGAAAAATGAAAAATAATTGAAAAAACGTATAATTTGAACAACAGAATACAGAAAAAAGAAAAATATGGAAGAGAAAATGTTCCAAAAAATGAAAGGCATCAAAAAGGCAAAAGTTTGATGCGCTGAGGTGAAATTTAAGAAACAACCTCTCTGCTGAGTGGAAAACGATAGACTGCTGGTCCCGTGCTCAAGCATTGGGTGAGAAGACATACAAAATTACACCTGCCTTACAGCAGGTATAACTTTGTCCAGCAGCTTTTGTGTAGACAATATATAAAGACTTATTTGTTGCCTTTATTAAATATCATATTAATTATCCATCCATGAGAAACCTACCATGTGCCTATGTACCATCATTACTAAGGTGCTCTTATAAAATTATCTACTTAATTTATAGCATCTTTGTCTATAGCACACAATTAGTTAATTTAATGAAAATATACAACAGAATCCTAAACACCTTTTAAAACCTTTTATCAACTGCCAAACTCTAAAACATTAAAGTGCGCTAATGGATTTAGTGAGCGCTAATGATTAGCATGCACTAAATAATAAGATGTCTATTATATTCCTATGGGCCTCATCATTTAGCACGCGCTAAATCTGTTAGTGCACCTTAATACAAAGGTCCCTGAGATGGCTATTTTAGAAGCCTTATTTGCAATGTACATGTGTAAATTAGGGCTGCATTTCAACAGAGATTAATCATGTGATTAAAGGTATGTTATACCCCCCCTACTGCAGCTCATTCCATTGCCCCAAGTGAGAAGGAGCTGAAGTGGGGAAAAAGAAATAAATAAATATCTTTAATCGCGCGATTAATTGTGGTTACAAATATTTATCAAAATGCAGCACTATAAAAATTGAAGGATAAGAAGTAATAAAAAGATAAGAAATACAAAATACAACTTGAAATATTGCAAATTAAAGAATTTAAAACAGCATACAGAACAGCCTCACAGTTTTCACAGCCTACTTCATAAAAGCTAGATTAGTTTAAACAAAGGTATTTGCACATGTATACTGAATACATGAGGAAAACCTGATATTAGAAAGCCTGGATTTATACATGTAAATCTGAAATATGTGCATATCGCAAGGGGGCATGGTTTGGGTGGCACTAGCTTGAGACAGGAAGGGGAATGCACACCTATGATCACCAATATTAACATCAGGATATAAAGCCGCTCCCAGGTTTTCCTAAAAGTGCTAATTTTGGAATCACTGTATTGGAGAGATTAGGTCACCCAATGTCCACCCTCCCCCCTAAAAAAATAAACTGTGCTAAGTAATAGTCAGTTCTGTACTTAATTGGGAATACTTACACATATAGGTTTCCAAAAAACACACATACACATCTATGTGTCAGCAATTTCATGTCTAGGTTCTGATACACCAACTTACATGTATAAGCACCGACACTTAGATGTGTATGTTGCTATCTTGCGTCCATTGATGTTTTAGATGCTGACAATTGTAAAATGGTTGCCAGAACATACAGTACACAGGCACTCCTGCATGTATAATAATAAAGGCTCTACATCAGCAGATCCTTTTCTAATTTACTAGTGGAATTTAACAAATCCTAACCTAAATATCTCAATTATTTCTTCCATCATCTATATAAAATGGGAATTTAATTATGATCTTACCATCATCTGATGTGTCTTTTCCACAAGCTGAGCTTTACTTCCTTCTACTGACTTCAATCCGTTGAGTGCTGCTCTCACGTTGTCTATCCATGCAGATATGTTCTGTGCATTATCTTTAAATTTCTGATCTTCTTCAGCAGATGCTTTGGTAACACCTAACTTCTTCTTGACTTTCTTCTTGACTTTCTGATCTTCAGAAGGTGCTTGGGTAACACTTAACTTCTCTTTAAATTTTTGGTCTTTTTCAGCAGATGGCTGAGCAATATCTAACTTCCCTTTAAATTTCTGATCTTCAGAACATACATGAGCAACATCTAACTTCTCTTCAAATTTCTGATCTTTTTCAGCAGTTGAGTGGGTATCAACTATCTTCTCTTTAAATTTCTGATCTTCTTCAGCAGGTGCATGGGTAACACCTATCTGATCTTCTTCAGCAGGTACTTTGGTAACACCTAACATCTTCTTGACTTTCTGATTTTCAGAAGGTGCCTGGGTAACAACTAACTTCTCTTTAAATTTCTGATCTTTAGAAGGTACATGAGCAACACCTAACTTCTCTTCAAATTTCTGATCTTCTTCAGCAGGTGAGTGGATGTCACCTAACTTCTCTTTAAACTTCTGGTCTTTTTCAGCAGGTGGCTGGGTAACATCTAACTTCCCTTTAAATTTCTGATCTGCAGAAGGTACATGAGCAACACCTAACTTTTCTTTAAATTTCTGGTCTTCTTTAGAAGTTGAGTGGGCATCAACTATCTTCTCTTTAAATTTCTGATCTTCAAAAGGTTCATGAGGCACACCCAATTTCTCTTTAAATTTCTGATCTTCTTCAGCAGGTGCATGGGTAACACCTATCTGATCTTCTTCAGCGGGTGCTTTAGTAACACCTAACATTTTCTTGACTTTCTTCTTGACTTTCTGATTTTCAGAAGGTGCCTGGTTAACAACTAACTTCTCTTTAAATTTCTGATCTTTAGAAGGTACATGAGCAACACCTAACTTCTCTTCAAATGTTTGATCTTTAGAAGGTACATGACCATCACCTAATTTCTCTTCAAATTTCTGATCTTCTTCAGCAGTTGAATGGATATCACCTATCGTCTCTTTAAATTTCTGATCTTCTTTAGTAGGTGCTTTGGTAACACCTAACTTCATCTTGTCTTTCTGATCTTCATAAGGTGCATGGGAAACACCTAACTTCTCTTTAAATTTCTGACCATCAGAAGGTACATGAGCAACACCTAAATTCTGTTTCAATTTCTGGTCTAGCTCTGCAGGTGCATGTGTAGAAACAAACATCTCTTTAAATTTCTGATCTTCAAAAGGTTCATGAGGCACACCCAATTTCTCCTTAAATTTCTGATCTTCTTCAGCAGGTGCATGGGTAACACCTATCTGATCTTCTTCAGCGGGTGCTTTAGTAACACCTAACATCTTCTTGACTTTCTTCTTGACTTTCTGATTTTCAGAAGGTGCCTGGTTAACAACTAACTTCTCTTTAAATTTCTGATCTTTAGAAGGTACATGAGCAACACCTAACTTCTCTTCAAATGTTTGATCTTTAGAAGGTACATGACCATCACCTAACTTCTCTTCAAATTTCTGATCTTCTTCAGCAGTTGAATGGATATCACCTATCGTCTCTTTAAATTTCTGATCTTCTTTAGTAGGTGCTTTGGTAACACCTAACTTCATCTTGTCTTTCTGATCTTCATAAGGTGCCTGGGAAACACCTAACTTCTCTTTAAATTTCTGACCATCAGAAGGTACATGAGCAATACCTAAATTCTCTTTCAATTTCTGGTCTTCCTCTGCAGGTGCATGTGTAGAAACTAACTCCTCTTTAAATTTCTGAACTTCAAAAGGTTCATGAGGAACACCCAATTTCTCTTTAATTTTCTGATCTTCTTCAGCAGGTGCATGGGTAACACCTATCTGATCTTCTTCAGCAGGTGCTTTGATAACACCTAACATCTTCTTGACTTTCTTCTTGACTTTCTTATTTTCAGAAAGTGCCTGGATACCACCTAACTTCTCTTTAAATTTCTGACCATCACCTAATTTCTCCTTCAATTTCTGATCTTTAGAAGGTACATGAGCAACACCTAACTTCTCTTCAAATTTCTGATCTTCTTTAGTAGATGCTTTGGTAACCCCTAACTTCCTCTTGACTTTCTGATCTTCAGAAGGTGCCTGGATAACACCTAACTTCTCTTTAAATTTCTGGTCTTCTTCAGCAGGTGCATGTGTAACTAACTCCTCTTTAAATTTCTGATCTTTAGAAGGTACATGAGCAACACCTAACTTCTCTTCAAATTTCTGATCTTCTTCAGCCAGTGCGTGGTTATCACCTATCTTCTCTTCAAATTTCTGATCTTCTTTAGTAGATGCTTTGGTAACACCTAACATCTTCTTGACTTTCTGATTTTCAGAAGGTGCCTGGCTAACACCTATCTTCTCTTTAAATTTCTGATCTTTAGAAGGTACATGAGCAACAGCTAACTTCTCTTCAAAGTTCTGATCTTCAGCAGTTGCGTGGATAACAACTAACTTTTCTTGACATTTATGATCTTCTTCAGCAGGTGCTTTGGTAGCACCTAAATTCATCTTGACTTTCTCATCTTCAGAAAGTACCTGGGTAACATCTAACTTCTCTTCAAATTTCTGACTTTCAGAAGGTGCATGAGCAACACCTAGCTTCTCTTTAAATTTCTGATCTTCTCCAGCAGGTGACCCTTTAAATTTCTGGTCTTCAACAGGTGCACAGGTAACACATAACATCTCTTTAAATTTTTGACCATCATCAGCTGGTTCGCAGCTAACACCTAGCTTCTCTTTAAATATCTGATCTTCAGAAGGTACGTGAGCAACATCTAACTTCTCTTCAAATTTCTGATCATCTTCAGCAGGTGCTTTGGTAACACCTAACTTCTTCTTGACGTTCTTCTTGACTTTATGATCTTCAGAAGCTGCCTGGGTAACACCTAGTTTCTCTTTAAATTTATGATCTTCTCCTGCAGTTGAGTGGGTAACATCTATCTTCTCTTTAAATTTCTGGTCTTTCTCAGCAAGTGGCTGGGTAACACCTAACTTCACTTTAAATTTCTGATCATCTTCAGCAGGTGTGTAGCTAACACCTAGCTTCTCTTTAAATATCTGATCTCCAGAAGGTACAAGAGCAAAACCTAACCTCTGATCTTCTTCAGCAGGTTCTTTAGTTACAGCTAACTTCATCTTGACTTTCTGATCTTCAGAAAGTACCTGGGTAATACCTAAATTCTCTTGAACTTTATGACTTTCAGAAGGTGCATGAGCAACACCTAGCTTCTCTTTAAATTTCTGATCTTCCTCAGCAGGTGAATGGGTATCATCTAACTTCACTTTAAATTTCTGATCATCTTCAGCAGGTGCATACCTAACATCTATCTTCTCTTTAAATATCTGATGTTTAGAAGGTACATGAGCAACAGCTAACTTCTCGTCAAAGTTCTGATCTTCTTCAGCAGGTGCATGGATAACAACTAACTTTTCTTGAAATTTATGATCTTCTTCAGCAGGTGCTTTGGTAACAACTAAATTAATCTTGACTTTCTCTTCTTCAGAAAGTACCTGGGTAACACCTAATGTCTCTTCAAATTTCTGACTTTCAGAAGGTACATGAGCAACACCTAGCTTCTCTTTAAATATCTGATCTTCAGAAGGTACGTGAGCAACATCTAACTTCTCTTCAAATTTCTGATCATCTTCAGCAGGTGCTTTGGTAACACCTAACTTCTTCTTGACTTTCTTCTTGACTTTATGATCTTCAGAAGGTGCCTGGGTAACACCTAGTTTCTCTTTAAATTTATGATCTTCTCCTGCAGTTGAGTGGGTAACATCTATCTTCTCTTTAAATTTCTGGTCTTTCTCAGCAAGTGGCTGAGTAACACCTAACTTCACTTTAAATTTCTGATCATCTTCAGCAGGTGTGTAGCTAACACCTAGCTTCTCTTTAAATATCTGATCTCCAGAAGGTACATGAGCAACACCTAACCTCTGATCTTCTTCAGCAGGTTCTTTAGTTACAGCTAACTTCTTGAATTTCTGATCTTCAGAAGGTGCGTGGATAACAACTAACTTTTCTTGAAATTTCTGATCTTCTTCAGCAGGTGCTTTGGTAACACCTAACTTCATCTTGACTTTCTGATCTTCAGAAAGTACCTGGGTAATACCTAACTTCTCTTGTAATTTCTGACTTTCAGAAGGTGCATGAGCAACACCTAGCTTCTCTTTAAATTTCTGATCTTCCTCAGCAGGTGAATGGGTATCATCTAACTTCTCTTTAAATTTCTGATCATCTTCGGCAGGTGCGTAGCTAACATCTACCTTCTCTTTAAATATCTGATCTTCAGAAGGTACATGAGCAACATCTAACTTCTCTTCAAATTTCTGATCTTCTTCAACAGGTGCTTTGGTAATACTTAACTTCTTCTTGACTTTCTGATCTTCAGAAGGTGCCTGGGTAACATCTAGTTTCTCTTTAAATTTCTGATCTCCTGCAATTGAGTGGGTAACATCTATCTTCTCTTTAAATTTCTGGTCTTTTTCAAAAGGTGGCTGGGTAACACCTAACTTCACTTTAAATTTCTGATCATCTTCAGCAGGTCCATGGGTAACACCTAACTTTTCTTTAGATTTATGGTCATCTTCAGCAGGTGTGTCGCTAACACCTAGCTTCTCTTTAAATATCTGATCTTCAGAATGTACATGAGCAACAGCTAACTTCTCATCAAATTTCTGATTTTCTTCAGCAGGTACGTGGTTAACACCTAACTTCTCTTTAAATTTCTGATCTTCTTTAGTAGGTACTTTGGTAACATCTAACTTCTTCTTGACTTTCTGATGTTCAGAATGTGTCTGGGTAACACCCAATGTCTCTTTAAATTTATGACCTTGAGAAGGTACATGAGCAACAGCTAGCTTCTCTTCAAATTTCTGATCTTCTTCTGCAGGTTCGTGAGTAACACCTAACTTCTCTTTAAATTTCTGATCTTCATCAGCAGGTTTGTTAGGTACACCTAACTTCTTGAATTTCTGATCTTCAGAGGGTGCGTGGGTAACAACTAGCTTCTCTTTAAATTTTTGATCTTCTTCAGCGGGTGCGTGGGTAGCACCTAATTTCTCTTTAATTATCTGATCTTCAGAAGCAACATAAGCAACACCTATCTTCTCTTTGAATTTCTGATCTTCAGATGGTGCGTGGATAATACCTAACTTCTTTTTGAATTTCTGATCTTCAGAAGGTGCTTTGGTAACACCTACCTTCTTCTTAACTTTCTGATCTTCAGAAGGTGCCTGGGTAACCCCCAACTTCTCTTTAAATTTCTGATCTTCAGAAGGTGCATGAGCAACACTTAGCTTCTCTTTAAATTTCTGATCTTCCTCAGCAGGTGAATGGGTATCAACTAACTTCTCTTTACAATTCTGGTCTTCTTCAGTAGGTGCACAGATAACACCTAACTTCTCTTTAAATTTATGATTTTCTTCAGCAGATGTGTGGCCAACAACTAGCTTCTCTTTAAATATCTGATCTTCAGCAGGTGCATGGATAACAGCTAACTTCTCTTTAAATTTCTGATCTTCTTCAGCAGGTTTGTTAGTTGCACCTAACTTCTTGAATTTCTGATCTTCAGAAGCTGCGTGTGTAACACCTATGATCTGTTTAAATTTCTGATCTTCAAAAGGTATATGAGGAACACCCAATTTCTCTTTAAATTTTTTATCTTCTTCAGCAGGTGGGTGGGTAGCACCTAACTTCTCTTTAATTATCTGATCTTCAGAAACTACATCAGCAACACCTATTGTCTCTTTAAATTTCTCATCTTCTTCAGCAGGTGCTTTGGTAACTGCTAACCTCTTCTTGACTTTCTGATCTTCAAAAGGTGCCTGGGTAATACCTAACTTCTCTTTATATTTCTGATCTTCTTCAGCAGGTGAGTGGGTAAAACTGAATTTGTCTTTAAGTTCCTGATCTTCAAAAGGTACATGAGCAACATCTAACTTCTCTTTAATTTTCTGATTTTTTCCAGCAGGTGCATGGGGATCACCTAACGTCTCTTTAAATATCTGATGTTCAGAAGGTACAAGTGCAATGTCTTGCTTCTCTTTAAATTTCTGATATTCTTTAGCAGGTGGATGGGTAACATCTAACTTCTCTTTAAAATGCTGCTCTTCTTCAGCAGGTGAGTGGGAATTACCTAACTTCTCATTACATTTCTGGTCTTCTTCAGTAGGTATATGAGCAACGCCTAACTTCTGTTCAAATTTCTGATCTTCTTCAGCAGGTGTGTGGGTAACAGCTAACTTCTCTTTAAATTTTTGATCTTCTTCAGCCGATGTGTGGTTATCACCTATCCTCTCTTTAAAGTTCTGATGTTCAGAAGGTATATAAGCAACACCTAATTTCTCCTCAAATTTCTGACCTTCAGCAGGTGTGTGGGTAACATCTAGCTTCTCTTTAAATTTCTGATTTGCAGAAGTTGCCTGGGTAATACCTAACTTCTTTTTAAATTTCTTATCTTCTACAGCAGGTGAGTGGGTATTAATTAACTTCTCTTTAAATTTCTGGTCTTCTTCAGCAGGTGGCTGTTTAACTCCTAACTTCTCTTTAAATTTCTGATCTTCTTCAGTAATTGAGTGGATATCACCTATCTTCTGTCTAAATTTCTGATCACCAGAAGGTATGTCAGCAACACCTAACTTCTTTTTAAATTTCTGATCTTCTTCAGCAGGTGCATGGCTAACACCTAACTTCTCCTTATATTTCTGATCTTTAGAAGATGTGTGAGTTACACCTAACGTCTCTTTAAATTTCTTATCTTCAGCAATTGAATGGCTAACACCTAACTTCTCATTAAATTTCTGATCTTCTTCAGAAGAGGTGTGGGTAACAGATAACTTCTCACCCACTTGTATCTGCAGAGCCAGGTATCTAGTGGACAACTGGCAGGACTTGGTTACCATTTCATCATCTGTGAACCCTAATTCTCTCAAAGAGGTGGCCAGCTGTTGTAGAGAATCAAATGCTTCCCTGCAAAATTCAAAAGCATAGAGAGAATTGTATGTACCATAAGGCAAAATAAATCATTGAATTTTTTTCAAGACAGAGAAAATCCAAAATCAAAATACCTCTGACCCAAAATTATTTGGTTGAAGTTCTCAAGTTCCTCCTTTTTCTTTTCTCCGAGTTGCAGTTTCCCTTCTTGGCATATCAGCCATTTGTTCAAGCCACTAAATTGTTCTTGAAATCTGTAATAATGGCACATGCAACATTTTAAGATTACACATGAGGAAGACTAGAATAAAAAAAAATTACTAGACTCAATCACCTTAATGTCCTAGCTAACTGGAAAACAAAGAGAATCACACAACAAAAATATGAACAGACATCTTGATACAAACAAGTGGAGTATGAACATGCGTCTTGCTAACTTTAAAGACAAATCACATTGGGGTCCTTTTATTAAGATGCACCGAAAAATGGCCTGTGCTGTTGTATACGCATGTATTGGACATGTGCAGATCCATTTTTCAGCGTGACTGCAAAAAAGGCCTTTTTTTGACCAAAAATGGACATGCGGCAAAATTAAAATTGGCGCGCATCCATTTTGGGCCTGAGACCTTACCACCACCCGTTAACTTAGCGGTAAGGTCTCATGCATTAACTGGGCAGTAATCATCACTGCCGATTACCGCCTGGTTAGCACCACGTGGTAGAGAATAAAAAAATATTTTCAGACGTGCATAAAAAATGAAATTACTGCCTGAGGCTCACTGTAGCCAGGCGGTAGCTCCAAATTAACGCACAACTTAGTAAAAGGGTCTCATTGTTTTACTTTTAAACAGAATCATACAATTGTTTGGCGAAATAAGCATATAATTTATATTCCATTCATATATAGAAAGGCATTTAACTGTTCTTGTCTTCTTACCTATGGAACAGGATTTCACAGTCTTGAAGTCCTTTAATTCGCATTTGGCATTCTGATGTCAATTTATGTAATTCTGTTTCTCGATTGATGATATAGCTGTTTAGCTGGACAACCATCTCATTGGGTATATGGCTTCCCACTTTACTTAGCAGAGTTTTTATCTGTTCTATATTTTTTCTTTCTTCCGAAGTTATAAAAACCTAATAAGTCAAAAGCCTAAGATTTACCTCCAAGCCTAATATGCACAGTTCTCTTACAATTTAATATTCTACACAATTTCTTTGTGAATAGAATTTATGTTGCATTTAAGTATTCACTTCATTTTTGCATTTATACTGTGTTGAACTTTAAAGCAGGTGTGATTATCAGAGTATGTACTGAATCAGTGCAGCACTTCACATTTAAAAATTATTATTTTGATGCATCTTCTTAACATGCCAAACAAACATTTTCTCCTTTCATCTCAAAAAAGTGTAAAAAGCTTCAGTGAAGGAGTAGGCTAGTGGTTAGGGTAGTGAGCTAAGAACCAGGGAAGCCAGAGTTTAGATCCCATCAATGCTCCTTGTGAAGTTGGGCAAATCATTTAATTCTCCCACTGCCTCTGGTACAAACTTATTAAAAGACACTAATATGTATTATTTGTTACAAGGTCCATTTTTTATAATGAGACCTATTTATAAAATAACATGCATTAACGGTGTTAGCATATGCTAATCCGGTAGTGCATTTTAGTACCCTTAGATTGTAAGCTCTTCAGGGACAGAAAAATACCTATGTATCTGAATGTTACTCACAATGAATTACTACTGAAAAGGTATAAACTAAATCTAAATTTAAAAAAAATCCAGTGATGTACATGTCAGTAAGAAAAATTAATCTGCATAAATAATGACAAATTCTTATGTTAAAACAAGATTTTGGTTCAGTACGGTACCAAACATTTCCTCTGTTCCAACCCCAATGGAAATGTGTTATACCTGTTAAAGCAAAAAACCAAAAGCCCTGAATCAAATTAAGTTAAAATGTTGCATTACTGACTTCTGGTTGGGTTATGGAGTAGCGAGGACGTAGGGGAGAGCTGCTCAGGAGCGCTCAAATTATCTGCACTCTGAAAAAACTCTTTCCCTCTGGTGTGGTTAGAGATAATCAATCTTGAGACTTGAGAAGCCCTAGTTAGGGCAAGGATTGAAATCAGCAAAGCGGATGGCTTCAAAATCTGCCCGGAAAGACCCTAAGGAGAAAGCCCGGACAAGCGAGGCAAAGATGGCAGACAGGGGCGCACCGCCTTTTCCTACCCCTAGCTCCCTTTGGGCGGCATTGATAATTGAGGAGGTAAAACTGGCGGTTGAGCAGGCGGTGGGGAAAAAGCTACAACTTATATTGGATAAACTGGATGGATTCAAGGAGAGGCATGCTACGCTGGTGAAGGAGCTGCATGTGGTGCAACAGAGATTGGGGAAAGCTGAAGATGAGATACAGCATGTGTCAGAGGAACAGCTGCGGATGCTCGCTCACTTGGCCGAACTGGAAGCCAAATTGGAAGATTTAGGGAATCGCTCCCGCAGGAACAATCTGCGGCTATTGGGTCTCCCGGAGGTGTTGCCAGAGCGGGACTTGTGTAAGTTTTTAGAGACCTGGCTACCAACAACTTTATCAATGAGGAAGCTCTTGGGGTCGCTGAAGGTGGAGAGAGCACACAGATTGGGCCAGCGCAGAGAGGGAGCGAAGCAGCCCACAGTGGTAATCTTTTGGATGCTTAACTATGCTCACAAAATGGCTCTCCTACAGGCCTTGCAAGCGTGAAAATCTCTTGAGTATCACAACTCTCATGTGTTGTGTTTCCAGGACTATTCAACTAAAGTTTCAGCGGCATGTAAGGAATTTGCCCCTCTGTGTTCTAAGCTATTTGGATTGAAGTATAAATTTAGCCTCCTATATCCGACGAAGCTCAAACTGATCGACAACGAACAAGTGATATTTTTTGAACGGGTGGAGGAGGCGAGGGCGCACGTGGACAGGTTGACCGCAACGCAACAAAATGGATAAAGATACTCTGAATGAATGCAGAACGGAGACTTTGTGGATTGAGAATTAGGGGTCTAGGGGATTGTGGATGGTCTCATCAGTGCATATGACTACCGATTGCAGGCTGCTGTTAAGAGGATGCGCAGGTGTGATCAGCTGCGGCCCTAAGGGATATTTCATTGCAAACAAATCACCGAACAAACTTGCAAGACAGCGATGAAAAGCAAAGCCTAGCAGAGAGGTTGAGTGTGTAGAGTATGACACTAT
Organism: Microcaecilia unicolor; assembly: GCF_901765095.1. NCBI lineage: Eukaryota > Metazoa > Chordata > Amphibia > Gymnophiona > Siphonopidae > Microcaecilia > Microcaecilia unicolor. Next base: position 180,241,540 of record NC_044039.1, on the reverse strand, counting down.
CTTTCTGACTTCAAATGTATTAAGGAACTTATATCCAAGTTAACAGTATGAGTGTGGTTCCTTTTTTTTTTTTTTTTGTATGCCTAAAGGTATCTGCATACTAATAATGTATACAGGCTAGGGTTGAGAGATATTGCACCGGAGTGGAAGACAGGGGAATGTATTCTCAAGCATCACTTAGGGGGTGCCCTGAACTCTGATGCTGGGGGTGCTATGCTGCGAAGCATGATGTGGGTAATGTATGGGGGGTGGGGGTGCAAGGGGAAGGAAGTGTTGAGGCAGGAACAGAGAGGGAAGGGGATAGGAAGGGGGATCCAACAGAAGAGGGTGGAGGGGGGGATAGGGTGGTTTACTGTGTGTATGTTGTCTGAACACTGTGTGGGTCACCGTTTGGATTTAAGCCCTGAGGGATCCTTTTCACAATGTCTCTTATGGGGGGAGTGGAGGCTGGGACACTCTCCTGGTGCAGATGCATGTTTCAATATAGCAAATAATCGTGCAAACATTTTCTCTGTATAATTGTCTAGTGAAATATGACAGTTTTACAGGTTGTTACCTGGAATGTTGGGAGAATACACTCTCCGATTAAACGGCAAAAGCTGTTAAAGGCCCTTAATGCCCGAAATGCCTCCATAGCATTTTTGCAAGAGACACACCTCTCGAAGGTGGAGCATACTAAGTTGAAGCGCTGGTGGGTGGGTGAGATTTTTGATTCCCCAGCGGTGGGTAGGAGAGGAGGAGTGGTGACGCTAATCCCAAAAGACCTAAATGTAGAAACCAAGCAGGCAGTGGTGGACCCAGAGGGAAGGTTTGTCCTAGCCTCAGTAATACTGGACCGACAGCCTATTCTGTTATGCAACATATATGCCCCAAATAATTGTGAGAAGGCATTTTTTTGTCCAGATTATCCGCAGGATTCATGACTTTGGGGAGATACCAGTTTTGCTGGGGGGAGGGAATTTAAATAACGTGATTGACCCCACCATAAATAGATCTCAACCGACGGGGAGAGAGTTGGCCAGAACCGAGAGAGGTATTCCTGTGTTATGTGCTGCACTAGAGATGGTTGATGTGTGGAGAACGCTACATCCTTTAGAGAAAGACTATACATATGTCTCTAAGGCTCACTCTACGATGTCAAGAATTGATTATGTACTGATTTCATGGGAATTTTTGTCGCCGGTGAAGGATACTCAGATAGGCCCCATAATGATCTCAGATCATGCCTGGGTAGAAATAAGGATGTGTACAGGTGGGTCCCCATCCCCGGGTGGCACATGGTGATTTCCTACTTTTCTTTATCGGGATAGTCAATTCTTACCGTTCCTGCTTTCTAAGTGGCAAGATTATAAGGATAACAATGAAGTTCATAGGGATAACCTGATTCTATTTTGGGACTCGGCAAAGGCCATTCTTCAGGAAGAGATCATCTCTTATGTTAACTTTAAACGGAAAGCTAGGCATTGGGAAGTGCTACATCTAGAGAAGCGGGTGACATCTCTTCAGAAGCAGTATGGGGTGGGGCATTCATTGCGGGTTAGGACACAGTTGCTAGAAGCGCAACAAGCCCTGAATGAGCTTCTACATGAGACAGCCAAGAAGTCCTTTGTGTATTACAAATATTAGCTTTACAGATTTGCAAATAAAAGTGGGAGGCTCTTGGCTAGAATGGTAGCTAGGAATGTAAACACTCATAAAATACTTACATTGATAGATGCTAGAGATGGCCTGGTACATAGTGATGTCGAAATTAACACAGTTTTGAAAGATTTTTTCATGCAGCTCTATACACCACAAACTGAGTCAACGCTGCCTAGTGAAGCCTACCTTTCAAGTATCGACTTGCCTAAGGTGTGTGACTTGGAATTGGGATTGCTGAACGAGCCTATTGCTGTAGAGGAGGTGGAGTGGTTGCTCAAACAAAGGCCCCAGGGCCAGATGGACTGCGGAATGAATTTTTATAAACTTTTGCAATCTGAGTTCAGTCCCATATTGACAAAGGTGTTTAATGCAGCTATTCAACAGGGGCACTTGCCATTTCATCTTAATTCGGCCCAGATTAGTGTTCTACCGAAACCGGGTATGCCAATGAATTGCCCAGATTCATACCGTCCCATCTCTTTGTTTTTGGCCAAGATTTTGACTAACAGGCTGGCAAGATTTCTCCCGTCCCTGCTAGTGGAATCACAGCTGGGATTCACTTGTGGCAGAACGATTGCAAAGAATATGAGGCAAATACTGGCAGCATTGGAGATGGTCCAGCTAGAGAAGGCTCCAGCACTTCTAATCAGTTTTGATGTTGAAAAGGCTTTTGATAGGGTAGAGTGGGGTTTTCTCTTTGAAATACTGAAGGCCTATGGTATTACAGAATTCTTTGCTCAGGCGATACAAACCTTATATGCTGAGCCTAAAGCGCAAGTGTATGCTAATGGTTTACTCTCAGAGTGGTTTCCTATCAGTAGAGGAACTAGACAGGGCTGTCCTCTATCCCCACTCCTCTTTGTCCTAACGCTTGACCCATTGCTACGGGAAATCCAGGGCAACGCGGATATTCAAGGGGTGCAGGTCCAGGATGTTGTTTTTAAGTCTGCAGCTTTTGCCGATGAGCTGTTGATACTTATAACAGACCCTCATCAGTCTTTACCGCATCTTATGGAGAGTCTAATGGAGTATGGTGATTTTTCTGGGTTACAACTAAATCTCACGAAATCAGAGACGTAGGCAAGCACTGAGGGGCTGCGAAATGAGTGGGGTGATAGCTTCCCATTGCGTTGGGCACAAGATTCATTTCGCTACCTGGGTATTCAATTGCCGATGAATCCAGCTCAACTGTATGACCTTAATATCTCAAAGCTGCTTAGAGATAATAAAGAACAACTGATGTTGTGGTCTTCTATTCCTTTATCTCTTTTAGACCGGATACACTTATATCGCATGATACTCTTTCCACGGTGGCTATATGTATTACAGTCACTTCTGATTCATTTACTACGGAGAGATCTGACAACACTTCAAAGGATAGTAACAAAGTTCTGTTGGACAGGTAGGAAGCCCAAGGTGAAATGGCAGCATATGGTTGGAGCTCAGACTCAAGGGAGCTTGGGACTGCCCGATATGCGTATGTATAATCAGGCCAGTGTGCACGGGGTCCAGCAGCAATTTTCACTTATCATCAGCTATCGCATTATATGGCTACCCTCCCAAAGGATAGTTTATCATTGGGTTTTGGACAAAAATTGAGGGAGTTCTTAGAAGGGGATGCTGCAGGGCAAGTTTTGGTGTCTTGGTTCAACAAGGAGCTGGGGAAGCACAAGCCGATTAGAAATGTGCAGGAAGTGTTGGTTCGTTGGAGTCAGGATGTAGAGAGACCGATTCCTGAGCGTATTATCGTGACAACACTTGGGGGAAGTCCCCGGATTGTACATAGTGCAGAGCTTCAGGAATGTCATTTCAGAACAGTACATAGAGCCTATTTTTCCCAGAGACAAGCATACCACGCGGGAGTAGTGGACACAAATAGATGTCAAAAATGTGCATTGGCGGGCGCCTCTTTCTTGCATGGTATGTAGCATTGTAGACATATCAAGGTATTCTGGCCAACTCTCTCCAATTTTTTTCAGTTGGTGCCAGGGGCATAGCTACGGGTGGGCCTGGGTGGGCTCAGGCCCGCCCAATCTTGCCTCAGGCCCACCCAGTCTTTTGTGACCCTTTTTACCCACCCGCCAATGTGCAGCAGACGATGCCTCCTGTTGCACCTCACTAATAAACAAACAAGGCAGAGGCGCAGGACCACGTCTCTCTGTCTGCCGCTACTGCTTCCTGTGTGCCGGCCCGGAAGTTTACCTTAGAAGAGGAAGGACTGCTGGCTGGGCTGAAATTGCTAGAAGCGCACCCTCGGCTTCTGGTAAGAATTGTTGCTGCCGTTCCCGTGCTGCTTCAGCCGAACTTCTTGTCTGCTTTCAGTTTCCCTTTCGCATCCGCTCCTCTCTCAACCTCGTTTCCCCCCCTCCCCCGCAGTCTTCCGGACCGGACCGAACATTACCGTCATACCTGTGCAGGCAGTGGTTAGGAGAGGATGCCGGCGTCGGGGTCCTTCTGCTTGCCTGCCAAGTCCCACCTACTCTGATTCATCTTGTTGTTTCCGCGTAGGCAGGACGCGGCAGTCAAAGCAGGACACTGTCGGTGACCGTCGGGAGACTTGGGAGTCGGGACCAAGCAGTCTGAAGTGCTCTAATCCACCATAAGCAAGGAAGCCAATTTGGTTAATCTCTTGTTTTCACTCCCCCGCATAGCTGTCATCTCCTCTAGTACACTCAAACCAAAAGAAGCAAACCTATGACCTGCTGCATCCACGTTGTCATTCTTTACTGTTTGTCCATCTAATATAACAAGTCAAAAGCTGTTTCAATTGGATAGGTAGTGCCTTAAAAGGTAGAGGTCAAAAGTTTTTGTTTTTTTACTTATTGGACAGCATTTTAATTTATTTGAAAGCTTCCCATATAGGTATAAGTAACAATTCAATATCACTAAAATATCTTTAAAATTATTATAGCTGGTAGAAACTGCAATTTTAAACTCTGTATTTTGTGCTAATTTTTGTAAACTAAAAAAAATAAAATAAATAAATAAATATACTGTATACAATAGAGATGGCCAAATTTCAGTGAGGATAGCCTGTTTCCTGACGGGTTCATCTTAACTGTTGTTGTAATCTACCTTGGGAAGCCTGGTGTTATAAAGATGATGGAATATATCAGGGCTTGTTTTGAGGGGGTACTTGGGGGTACTGAGTACCGGCACCTTTTTCATTGTCTGCTAAAATTGACCCATGATCCCCAAGTTTTAATGAAAGTGCTCAGGCTCTACACACCAATTCTGCCTTGTCATAGTTTCTGTGACTGGTTGCAGGGGGCCTGGCTATTGTGGGTTGGGTCCCTCAGTGATCACCTCACTCACCCCTGAAGGGTGGCCTAGTATTTGAGTACCGGCACCTATTTTGCTAGAAAAAATGCAGGGTTAGATGGTGGGGAAGGGAAGGATAGAGCTGATGCTGGGCTATGAGGATGGATGGGGGGGAAAAGAAGGGAAGGGTAGGGCTGATGCTGGGCTATGGGGATGGATTGGGGGGTAGGGAAGGGCAGAGAAGGGCTGATGCCATGCTACAGGACAATTTTTAATTTTTGGTCCTCTTTTCTGTAATTGATGAGGGTTGGTATGTGTTCTGCATGTGACTGAGGTGAGAGATTCTGCTGGCATGTAGTTTGTGTGGTATGAATCTGACGTCTGAATTTTCCAATGGAATGTGTATTGCTGCTATGTATATTCACCTCTGCCTTTATAAAAGTACTGTTGTTGGTAAACGTGTTCAGAATTGGTGTTAAGGAGCTTCTTTGCAGCCTTTAGTGTTACTTCACAAAGTACCTGGCAGTGAAGGGATTTTGTATTGCTATTATTGAGGTGCTACCAGAATTTGAATACATTTCTCCTATGTAATTATATTGCAGGATCCTGTCATGTGTGTTGAGAAGTTTGCCGTTGTAGTAGACTTTTGCGTGGTCAATTTTAAGATATGGGATAATGTAATCATATTTAAAAATATCAATTTTTCCATTAAATATGTATGTGGTTATGTTGATGCAGGGCAGCTGTTGGGCATACTACTTAGAAATCCATTATCAAGGGCATTCTAAGGCATTATTTTGTAGTATCACAAGAAACACTACTATACACACAGTGCCCACCCATATTAGCTCTGGGCCACCCAAACTCTCAGGTCTGGCTACGCCACTGGTTGGTGCTAGGACGTCAAGAAGTCCTTTCTTTTGAAAGAGTGATGTTCAGCTCCATTGGTTTGTGGAGATGTGGCACACAAGGAGAAAAATATTCCTAAGTCAGTCATGCATTTTGGGGAAGAAATGCATTCTTAATCACTGGGTATCGGATAGACCTCCCTCCTACTGGTACTGGAGCAATAAGTTACACGAACTCATGTTATGGGAATCTCGTGGGGCACATCAATCTCCTAAGAGGCAACAGAGGTTTCTTGCGGTATGGGGGGCATATATGAAAAAGATTTCTCCACTAGCACACAGCCAAGTTCTGAATAGTTTTCGTTGGGGTGTTACGGATGGTAAAGACGGATGGTGATTGGATGGTGCACACAAGAACCAGGGGGGAGGGGAGGGGGGAGTTTCAGAATGCAGGTAGGGAAGAAGGTAGGTGGTGGGGAGGGGGGTGGGTGGTTCGGGTGGAGGGAGGAGGGAAGAATGGTATGAGGAGTTACGTTCTATAACCTTGATGATGAGAATAAGACTTTGCTGATAATAGGTTGTTTTTGCTTTCAAATTACCGACTATTACACATGTTAATGATCAGTTCTGTTGATTCAGCAATAAGAATGCTGTAACAAAATAAATACGGAAGCACCAAATAGTAAGAGAGTGCTTCAGGATTACAGCTTATTCAGTAAGTTAAAGTTGGTCTGTTGTTATAGGTCTGTTGATATAGGTCAAATGTTTAAATGTTTCATATGAACAGAGGGGGAGGGATAGAGATATAATATTTGAAAACTTGGAAACAGCTTATTGCAACTGATCTTTAATGAGTACAGACTTATATTTATCTTTTCGTGGATTCCTTTGTAAAATCTCTATCTTTGTACTGTTTTCAATAAAAAACGCTGAAACTTAAAAATGTTGCATTACTATTAGTTTGTTTTTTGATACTATATTTTGGATTGACCATGTAGTTCAGCTGTAATGCCATTTGTTGTGGTACAGGAATTGGATGAGTCTGTTCTTCAATGTGGCCTGTGAACTTAGGCTATCTTGTGCATGTGATAAGACTCATGTGAGTAGAGGAATAAAGTCTGAGCTACTTGGTTAGCCTGTCTTGGGGAATGAGTGATTTAAAGTAAGCATATGGGGAGGGAGGGGGGAATTTTTAAATATCTTTTTCAAGCATAAAAGGCCTAGTGGTTAGGGTGGTGGACTTTGGTCCTGGGGAACTGAGGAACTGAGTTCAATTCCCACTTCAGGTACAGGCAGCTCCTTGTGACTCTGGGCAAGTCACTTAACCCTCCATTGCCCCCATGTAAGCCGCATTGAGCCTGCCATGAGTGGGAAAGCGCAGGGTACAAATGTAACAAAAATAAAATAGATACTATTGGAGATTCTACATGGAATGTTGCTATTCCACTAGCAAAATTCCATGTAGAAGGCTGCGCAGGCTTCTGTTTCTGTGAGTCTGACGTCCTGCACGAATGTGCAGGACGTCAGACTCACAGAAACAGAAACCTGCGCGGCCACATTGGAGATCTGCAAGGGCTGACTTCTACATGGAATGTTGCTAGTGGAATAGCAACATTCCATGTAGAATCTCAAATAGTAGCAACAGTGGAGGAGTGGCCTAGTGGTTAGGGTGGTGGACTTTGGTCCTGAAGAACTGAGTTCAATTCCCACTTCAGGCACAGGCAGCTCCTTGTGACTCTGGGCAAGTCACTTAACCCTCCATTGACCCATGTAAGCTGCATTGAGCCTGCCATGAGTGGGAAAGCGCGGGGTACAAATGTAACAAAAATAAATTTTATATACACTGTTTCTAAAAAGACTGACATGCTTACTTGGTTATTAGTTAACTCCCTTTTCAGATTAAAATTATTTTCACAAATTGATAGAAACTTCAATTGCAAAACACTTGATTTGAAATATTCAGTATCTTACAGTAAGTTGATGCAATTTTTCTTCCATAGCCTGTTTGGTTTTTGAAGGTCCAAACCATTCACTTTTTGATAATTGTGCACTGCTGAACCAATCATCAAATTTCTGCTGATGACCTGCACAAAGGTATAAGAAAGAACATTTTTAGTTATTCACTAAAGCAGCTCTGCTTAATTCCTCTTGGACAGTAACATGACAAAATGGCACCCAAGACAAGGGTTGTTTTCAGCACCATCATTCCTTTCTGGCTTGCCTATAGATTCAGAAACTGCATGGAAGGAGGAAGGTAGCATCCTTCTTACCCACCTCTTGCAGCTGTCCTGAGCATATGCTTAAGCATACAGTGCAATCTTTATGCTTTCTAACCTAAGTAATGTTGGAAGAATTATATAGAAGGGATCAGAATTCATTTCAGTCCATCTATAAGCATAACAATGTTCTGAAAAAAAACAGGATGGAAATTCACCAAATTTGACATGCAAAAAAAAAAAAGTGAACATCTTGGAATAGTTTGAAAACCAGAAACATCAGGTCAGAATTTCCTATGTGTCAAGGCTCTGAAAAAAATCCCCACTGCTTCCAGAAGTTGTAGAATGTCAGCTAGAGTTCCATTACAAATGTCCCTCCCCTAGAGCAATACAGTCAAAGAGAGACAGGAAGATACAATTGAAGCTACTGGTGAAGGATGGTATCGAATGAACTAAAACAGAATTTTAAAAGAAGCTTGCTATACAGGCAAAAACTCATAATAAAAACTTTTTCAGGTACATCAGAAGCAGAAAGCCTGTGAAGAAATCAGTTGGACTATTAGATCTTCACTTATGGAGGACAAGGCCTTAGTGGAGAAACTAAATGAATTCTTTGCTTCGACTTTATTGAGGAGGATGTAAGGGAGCTAATCATACCAGAAATGGTGTTTAAAGTGATGATACGAAGGACCTGAAACAAATGTCAGTAAACCTAGACTATATGTAATAGGCCAGTTCAACAAGCCAAAGAATGGCAAGTCTCCTAGACTGGATGGTATACAGTTCAAACTACTCAAAGAACTCAAAAATGAAATAGCAGATCTACTATTGGTAATCTGTAACTTATTAAAATCATCTATGAAGACTGGAAGTAGCCAATGTTAACTCCAATTTTTAAAAAGTTTTCCAGGAGTGATTCAGAGAAGTACAGATTGGTAAGCCTGATATTAATGCTGGTCAAAATGCTGGAGACTATCATAAAGAACAAAATTTCTGAACACATGGAGGCATATTTTCAAAGCACTTTGGGAGGCTAAGTTCCATAGGTTTCTATGGAACTTTGGGAGGCTAAGTGCTTTGAAAATGAGCCTGATAGACAAACATGATTTATTGGGAAAGAGTGAACATGGATTTAGACAAGGGAAGTCTTGCCTTACAAATCTGCTACATTTTTTTGAAGATGTGAATAAATACATAGATAAAGGTGAGCCAGTTGATATAGAGTATCTAGATTTTCAGAAAGCTTTTTACAAAGTCCCTTATGAGAGACTCCAGGAAATTAAAAGGCCAGGGGATAGGAGGCAATGTCCTATTGCGGACTAGAAACTAGTTAAAAGATAGAAAACAGAGAATAGAGTTAAATGCATTGGCGTAGTTTGACTGTTTCATTTGGGGGGGGGCAAAGAATGGGCGAAGCATATTAGCATATCATTTGCATATACATATGCAAATGAATATGCTAATATGGAGGAAGGAATTGAAATTTACAGGCAAAATATCACAGATGCACATTTCAAAAAGCTGACACATTTCAAAAAATAAATTATGAATAAAATACTTTTATCTACCTTTGTTGTCTGATCATTTAGTTTTTCTATTCGCTTTGGTCCCAGTGTCTTCTGTTTTATGCAGTGTCTTCTTTCCAGTAGGCTTCCCTCTGCTCCCCACCCTCCCAGTTCCATCCATCTCTTGCTCCTTCCCTCTGCTCCCCACCCCTCCCAGTCCCATCCATCTTCTGTTCCTTCCCTCTGCTCACCATCCCTCTGTCCCATCCATCTTCTGCTCCTTCCCTCTGCTGTGCCTGACCTCTCCCAATCCCATCCATCTCCTGGTCCATCCCTCTGCTCCCCACTCCTCCCAGTCCCATCTATCTCTTGCTCCTTCCCTCTGCTCCCCACCCCTCCCAGTCCCAACCATCTCTTGCTCCTTCCCTCTGCTCCCCACCCCTCCCAGTCCCATCCATCTTCTGTCCCTTCCCTCTGCTCACCATCCCTCCGTCCCATCCATCTTCTGCTCCTTCCCTCTGCTGTGCCTGACCTCTCCCAATCCCATCCATCTCCTGGTCCATCCCTCTGCTCCCCACCCCTCCCAGTCCCATCCACCTCTTGCTCCTTCCCTCTGCTCCCCACCCTCCCAGTCCCATCCATCTTCTGTTCCTTCCCTCTGCTCACCATCCCTCCCAGTCCCATCCATCTCTTGCTCCTTCCCTCTGCTCACCATCCCTCCCAGTCCCATCCATCTCTTGCTCATTCCCTCTGCTCCCCACCCCTCCCAGTCCCATCCATCTTCTGTTCCTTCCCTCTGCTCACCATCCCTCCCAGTCCCATCCATCTCTTGCTCCTTCCCTCTGCTCACCATCCCTCCCAGTCCCATCCATCTCTTGCTCCTTCCCTCTGCTCCCCACCCCTCCCAGTCCCATCCATCTTCTGTTCCTTCCCTCTGCTCACCATCCCTCCCAGTCCCATCCATCTCTTGCTCCTTCCCTCTGCTCACCATCCCTCCCAGTCCCATCCATCTCTTGCTCCTTCCCTCTGTTCCCCACCCCTCCCAGTACCATCCATCTCTTGCTCCTTCCCTCTGCTCCCCACCCCTCCCAGTCCCATCCATCTCTTGCTCCTTCCCTCTGCTGTGCCTGACCTCTCCCAGTCCCATCCATCTCTTGCTCCTTCCCTCTGCTCCCCACCCCTCCCAGTCCCATCCATCTTCTGTTCCTTCCCTCTGCTCACCATCCCTCCCAGTCCCATCCATCTCTTGCTCCTTCCCTCTGCTCACCATCCTTCCCAGTCCCATCCATCTCTTGCTCCTTCCCTCTGCTCCCCACCCCTCCCAGTCCCATCCATTTTCTGTTCCTTCCCTCTGCTCACCATCCCTCCCAGTCCCATCCATCTCTTGCTCCTTCCCTCTGCTCCTCACCCCTCCCAGTACCATCCATCTCTTGCTCCTTCCCTCTGCTCCCCACCCCTCCCAATCCCATCCATCTTCCCTCTGCTCCCCACCCCTCCCAGTTCCATCCATCTTCCTTCTACTGCCCCCCCCCCCCCCCGCGAGGTCCAAGATCGTGACTCCGTTTACCCCCTCTCTTCCTCCCTCCCTCCGGCGCAGGCAACAGTCTTCAGCTTTTTCAGCGTTCCTGGCAGCGGTAGCGATGTACACGCTGCCTTCGGTCTGCCCTGGAAGCTTTCTCTTCAAGTTCCTGTTCCCACCTATGCGGGAACAGGAACTTGAAGAGAAGGCTTTGGGGCAGAGCCGAAGGCAGCGTGTACATCGCTACCGCTGCCAGGAACGCTGAAAAAGACTGCTGCCTGTGCCGGTGGGAGGGAGGAAGAGAGAGGGGTAGACGGACACGCTCCTCTCCGTCCGCTTGGCTTCCCTGCCCTCTCTGTCTGCGTCCCGCCTTCCTCTGACGTCAGAGGAAGGCGGGACGCAGACAGAGAGGGCAGGGAAGCCAAGCGGATGGAGAGGAGCGTGTGCCTGCATGTGTTTTTTTTTTTTTTTTAACTAATGGCGTGGCGGCGCCTCGTCGTCGTTTGGGGGGGCATTGCCCCCCCTCGCCCCCCCCCCCTCAGTCTACACCTATGGTTAAATGGCCAATTCTCTCATCAAAGCAAAGCATCTAACAGGGATTTGTACTAGGCCTGGTGCTTTTTAATATATTTATAATTGATCTGGAAATGGGAAAGATGAATGAAATGATCAGATTTGCAGAAGACACCAAATTAGTCAAAATTGTTTAATCATATACGGATTACGAGAAATTGCAGGAAGGTTTTGGGAGGTTCTAAGACTTGGCATCCAAATAGTAGATTAAATTTAATGTGAATAAGTGCAAAGCGATGCATATTGGGATGAATAATGCAAATTATAGCTACATGATGCTAGGTTCCATATTAGGAATCACTATCAAGGAAAAGAATTTAGGTGTCATTGTAGACAATACATTGAAATTTTCTGCTGTGTATGTATAGCGGCAGCCAAAAAAGCAAACAGAAGGTTAGAAATTATTAGGAAAGGAATAGAGAATAAAATAATTTATATCATAATACCTCATCACTCCATGATGAGACCACACCTTGAGTACTGTGTGCAATTCTGGTTGCCACATCTCAAAAAAGATGTGGAAGGGCATTTTCGAAATGGACGTCCAAGTTGCGATTTGGACGCCCTTGCAAAACGTTCCGATCCAGGGGTGGGTAAAACCATATTTTCGAAACAAGATTGACTTCCATCTTTCGTTTCAAAAATACTGTCAGAGACGTCCAAATCCTTAAATTTGGATGTCCCAAGATTTGGTCGTACCTAGACATGGACGTTTCTGACTTTCGGCCATTTTTAAAACCAAAGACATCCATGTCAAAAACATCCTAATGCAAGCCATTTGGGAGTGGAAGGAGCCAGCATTTGTAGTGCACTGGTCCCCCTGACATGCCAGGACACCAACCAGGCACCCTAGGGGGCACTGCAGTGGACTTCATAAATTGCTCCCAGGTACACAGCTCCCTTACCTTGTGTGCTGAGCCCCCCAAAACCCACCATCCAGAACTGTACACCACCACCATAGCCCTTACGGGTGAAGGGGGGCACCTAGATGTGGGTGCAGTGGGTTTGTGGTGGGTTTTGGAGGGCTCGCTGTTTCCTCCACAAATGTAACAGGAAGGAGGTGTATGGGCCTGGATCCGCCTGTCTGAAATGCACTGCAGTACCCACTAAAACTGCTCATGGGACCTGCATGTGCTGTCATGGACCTGAGTATAACATCTGAGGCTGGCATAAAGGCTGACACAACATATTTTTAAAGATGTTTTTTGAGGGTGGGAGGGGGTTAGTGACCACTGGGGGAGTAACAGGAGGTCATCCCCGATTCTCTCCGGTGGTCATCTGGTCATTCGGGTAACTTTTTGTGCCTTAGTCGTAAGAAAAAGAGGTCCGGGTGAAAACATCCAAGTGTTCATCAAGGACATCCTTGTTTTTTTTGATTATGGGAAAAGGACGTCCAAATGTTAGGCACGCCCAAGTCTCACCTTCGCTACGCCTCCAACACGCCCCCTTGAACTTTGGCTGTCCTTGCGACGGAGTGCAGTTGGAGACGTCCTAAATCGGGTTTCGAATATACCGATTTGGACGTCCCTGGGAGAAAGAAGTCCATCTTCCGATTTATGTTGAAAGATGGACGTCCTTCTCTTTCGAAAATGAGCCCAATAGTGGAATTAGAAAAAGTACAGAAAAGGGTGACAAAATGATTAAGGGGATGGAACTCCTTTCATGTGAGAAAAGGCTAAAGAGACTAGGTCTCTTCAGCTTGGAAAGAAGACAACTGAGGGGGGATATGACAGAGGCCTATATAATCCTGAGTAGAGTGGAGCAGGCAAAAGCAAGTTGATTGTTTGCTGTTTCACAAAGTGCAAGACTAGGGGACAAAGTGCACGACTAGGGAACACTCCATGAAGTTATATGGTAGTACATTTAAAACAACTAGGATCAAACAAGGTGTCTAGCAGTGGAAGGAATGTGTATTCTATTCCTGAGGTGATGGTCACGATTTGAATATAGACAGGTTGCCTGCTCTGGCCATCCAGAGACCTCTTCTGTGTTCTGCCTCTTGATGTAACTTACTGTTTCCTTGTAGGCAGGATGCAACAGAGACAGCCTGTATTAATCAGTGCCCGCCACAGCCCTTGAGCAACAACACAGACACTGCTGTCTAGCTGACACCAACCGGCGCCTATTTTATAAAAGTCTGCTCCCCCTGAGATCAAAACCTGGCTACACCTCTGATTATACTTAGGGCCCCTTTCACTAAGCAGCGGTAAGACCAACGCAGGCTTACCGCTCGTTGTACAGGAAGTACCGCCGGGCTACCGTAGCAGCCCAGCGGTACTTCCCACGCCTAGCGTGCCGTCATTTCCGGCGCTACAAAAATGTATTTCCTTAGCGTCCCTCTGGACCGGCCTAGAAGGTGACTGATGGGTTGTACACGCCTTCCAGCAGGTGGAGACTGAGAAAAAAAACTGTGACTCTAGAGAGCCAATAAGAGCCATTACCAGTAAGAGAAAGATCCAGTAATCTCAGTCTCCAACAGGTGGAAGGTGGTGAGCCCTTCAGTCTCATTCTTGTACTTCTCTATTTTTATTTTCTGTATTTTCTTTTCTTGGGTTTATTCTCTGTGCACCCTTTTATTTCTGACAAGCAGAAAGCCTGTTATGTCGAGGCAAAGGTCCACAGGGGCCTTTTAGTGCCTCAGGGGTCCTAAACTCGGGTGGCCGGGTCCGTCCCCCCTTGTCCTCCCTGATATTATTTCTGAGCTTTCATTTAAAAAAATAATTATAGCTCCGTTAATATTTCTGTGTTCAGTCAGTCTATTCTGAACATAGCAGCTTCCTCAGGCTCTTCAGGGAAAGAGTCTTACAGGCAGGGAGAGGCAGCCATAAGTGAAAAAAAAATCCTATGGTCAGATATCTGATCGTTTGCTTTCTTTGTATCAGGCATTACAGCTCCCGTTTTGGTTTCCCTGTGGGTTGCCTCTGCTGTGCTGTGTGTACCCCTTTAAAGAAAAAGGATTAAATAAATAGTGATGGCCGAGAAACTCCGCCGCTGTTTAGTCTGTCAGCGGCAGGGTATTGGTTCGAGTGGTGCCTGTAAATTCTGCACCGCTGTGGAAGCTTCTTCAGGGGAAGGGGCAGGGACATCGTCTTCGTTCTCAGCGGCGGTGGGGGGTCCATTTTGGCCGTTTCTGTACTGGCAGGCTCAGCTCTGTCGGCGGCTCTGATTTCGGCGGGAACTGCTGCCATCTAGTTTCCTTCCTCGCTCACTGCGTCCCCGCCTACGGTGCCAGTCGCGGTGCGGATTTCGGGTACATGTGGTACTCCATTTTTTTGCAGCATTAAGCACACTTTAGCACCTACAGCAGCTTAGTAAAAGGACCCTTAAGTAACCCTTAAGTAACTTGACATTTATACATATCTCTGTTTTACAGCAAGATTCCAACAGAAAACACTATACACCTCATATTTGACTTACCATGTAAAATTTCAAGGTAATGCTCCCGGAAAGAATGAGTTTTTGCAATATAGATACTCATGACATCATTATATAGCTTTTTTAAATCATCTAGATCGCTATTTGGACTATCAGTGTCTCTTTCAAAAATCTTCAGATTGTCTTTTTGGTGCAGAATTTGCTTATGCATGTTCTGAATAAAGACAAAGGAAACAAAAAAATAGGACAGAACTTGTCACTTTCAGAAAATTTCAAGTGAGAAATGAGCAACAATTCTGTCATGGGCAATTGTTTTTAAGCCAATACAATTTTTGAAATACTGATATTTAAAAAAAAAAAAACAGCAGATGACCAGCACTCATTTATCTTCAATTTATTTTTCTTAGCCAGCTATTCAGCCTGTGTCACACCCAAATCACAGTGTGGCTTAATCTTCAGTTTCATAAAATGAATCTTGGACCAAAATTATAGGCAAGAATGGTTGGTAAATATGGATGTCCACGGCCAAAACTTTTAGTCTTCATTTTAACCAAAATTTATAAAAGTGAGTGGAGAAGTAGCCTAATGATTAGTGCAGTGGACAGAGATCCTGGGGAACTGGGTTCAATTCCCACTGCAGCTCCTTGTGACCCTGGCTTGCAGTAGTGTAGGCGCAGGTTGTGGGTGTGCGCAGATCTATTTTTCAGTGCGCCTGTGAAAAAGGTCTCTTTTTTTGCCAAAAATGGAACTGCAGCAAAATCAAAATTGCCGCGCGTCCATTTTGGGTCTCAGACCTTACCGCCAGCCATTGACATTGCGGTAAAGAATCCGGGCAGTAATGACCTGCGTGCGTCTGTTACGGGTGTCTGAAAATAAAAAAATATTTATCAGACGTGCTCCAAAAATGAAATTACCGCAGGAGCCACACAGTAGTCAGGCAGTAACTCCATTTTGGCGGCTTAGTAAAAGTACCCCTTAACCCTCCGTTGTGCCAAGTAGAACAATTTAGATAGTGAGCCCAACAGGGACAGAGAAAGTACCTGCATATAATGTGTACAGTACTACATACATCTAGTAGTACTATAGAAATCTTTCACGCTGAAATTATAGTGGTTGATATTCAAAGCAATTTAAATGGCCAGGAGAAGCTCCTGGCCATTTAAATCGTTTGTCCAGGGCTAACCAGGCATATTCTATTACGCTTAATCAGATAGTGTTCTTTATCTCTCCTCTTTTTTTCTTTTTCTCCCCTCTATTTCTCTGTTTAACTATTATATGTATATTTTTTCTGGTTTGGCGTTAGCCTTTCCAGTCTCTTGTAAGCCACCTTGAGCCTGCATTCTGTGGGAAAAGGTGGGGTATAAGTGCCCTAAATAAATAAATATGCTGGGTTACCCCCGGATTCTAAATAAGGTGCAGCAAGTAGCGTGCGTTAGTGCGCACAGCCAATTTATGTGCGTTACTCAACTGAGATGAGCCAATTAGTGATGATAATTGGCCAATAACAACCAATTAACATCACTAGTTGGCAATAACTGGAATTTATGTGCATTTCTTTTTAGGCGTAAATAGAGGCACGGGTAAATTCCAATGTGTGCAACTGAGAGTGGGCACAGCCATTGGAGGAGTGTGGGCATGACAGGGGTGTCAATCACATTTACATGCAATGTTATAGAATTCGAGGGAACACACGTACATTTAGGTGCGGGCATTTACATCAGGTGACTTGTTTTGTTTTACATCTGAGGTTTGTGATGTATTTTATTACTGCGAATGTAACTTTGTATTCCACCAAGTACACAGGATGATGCAGAATAGAAATTTGAAAGAAATTAAATAAATAAATGTAAGCATGTTCCCTTGGCCTATGCGCTCTTCTATAAACCGTATCTTATCATAGATGTGATTTATAGAATAGCACTAGGCACATTATTCCAACATGCCTACATTTTGAATACCTTACACAGAATCTAGCCCTTGGGGGGTCTTTTACTAAGCCGCAATACCGAAACGCCCATTATATTCCTATGGGCGTCTCGGCTGATTTCTACTGCGAGCTAAAAACACTACCACGGCTAAGGGCCCCTTTTACCAAGCTGCGGCAAAAGGGTGAACTGTGCTGGCGTCGGAGTGTGTTCTTCACGTGTGCCGAAGCCCCTTTTACTGCAGCTGGTAAAAGAGAAGTCTCGCTTTCCTACAGGAAATGACCGTGCAGCAAGTAAAGCACTTGCCGAATAGCCATTTCGTGGAACTGCCCGATTACTGCCGGGTACAGTCCAGTGCTACAAAAATTAATTTTTGTAGCACCGGAAATGACAGCACGCTAGGGGTGGGAAGTACCACCGAGCTACTACAGTAGCGCAGCAGTACTTCCTGTATAGCGAGCACTTAGTAAAAGGAGCCCTTAATGCCTAAGCCAAAAACACTACTACAGCTTAGTACCTAAGCTGAAACTGGCTATTTTGTGAGCAGTCCATAGATGGAGTCGACACTTATGTGGTTAAAGTGCCGATATTCAGTGCTTAACAGCTTAAGGTAACTGAATAAAAAGGGCCACATAAAACCCAGTCCTATCTTTATGTGGTAAACAAGAGGGGTTTTTTTCCTCTTGAAGAGTTTGTACTACCAGATACTGAGGTGCATGATCACCTTACTTCATTGTAGATCGACTTGGAAATAAACACATACACTACAGCTCAGTTGCCAGGGAGAGAAAATGTCAGAAGAATTACAAAAAAAGCTATAGCTTTTGAAATACCTCTAATGTACTAAAAACATCCAAATCGTCGAGGACAGAGAGGGCATTTAAAAATGATTTAATAGCTCCAAGCTGCATTCTGGCCGAGTCGAGGTCTTTTTTAAGCCCTGCTGTCTTGCCTTCATCTTCAGGTTTGCTTATTATCTGTGTTCTTATTTGCTGCATTTTGTTCAGAACAGATGTTTTAATGACCTGAAAAACAGAAACATTTATAAAGTATTAAAAAGTTGTTCAGAGATGGTTTTTCAGATGATCACGAAACAAAGCCTACTAAAGTCTGCTTCCTTCCACACTTATTTACATCAGTTGCACAAAATCCAAAAAGACATTTTACATTAACCTGAAACATTCAATCTTTTGACCACTAATAGCCCAAAGAAAACGGTTTATTTTAATTGAAGCTTTTATATCTAATTTACTGATGACTTTATGAGAAAAGTTTACTTATAACCAGATAAAGGCTTTCATGCAACCAAAATCAAGATTATAAAATCGTCTACAGTTCCCGGGCACTTGGTGCTACTATACCACATGAAGAAAAAAAATATTGATAGCCAATATAAAATTCTATTTTTCAAATACAATATATAGATAATGCTGCATTGGTAGTGTTGAGTATTTGTGTCACACAAAATTTTGTGATGGGTAGTATAATTGTACAATGCTGAGGACACAAGATAATATTTAGAGGCAGAATGGTAAAATAGAAGGATGATAACTAGAAATATGTGCTTTTTTTGTATCATTTAGTTTTACAATAACACACACTGGTTTCATTCAAGACTCACTAAATAGTGTGTGGAATTACTAAGTAGCACACACGATTACACAATAGCCAGCATTATTATAAAATGCCCCAGAAAACAAAATGAAATGAAATGGAAAACAAAACTAAACTAAATGAAAATGTTCTGCCAGCATACCTGTAATAACTCCTAGCTGCATATTAACCTTTTTTCACTTGATCACCATAGCATATCCAAGAACCCGGATCTATGTTCAACATAATTCATTTGACTTAAAAGCATAAGTAAATTGCCTGACCAATTTACTTCAATTCTTTGAAGGAGTAAACAAACATGTGGACAAAGGGGAGCTGGTTGACATTGTGTATCTGGATTTTCAAAAGGCGTTTGACAAGGTACCTCATGAAAGGCTACAGAGGAAATTGGAGGGTCATGGGATAGGAGGAAATGTCCTATTGTGGATTAAAACTGGTTGAAGGATAGGAAACAGAGAGTGGGGTTAAATGGGCAGTATTCACAATGGAGAAGTGTAGTTAGTGGGGTTCCTCAGGGGTCTGTGCTAGGACCGCTGCTTTTTAACATATTTATAAATGATTTAGAGATGGGAGTAACTAGCGAGGTAATTAAATTTGCTGATGACACAAAGTTATTCAAAGTCGTTAACTCGCGATGGGATTTTGAAAAATTACAGAAGGACCTTACGAGACTGGGAGGCTAAATGGCAGATGACGTTTAATGTGAGCAAGTGCAAGGTGATGCATGTGGGAAAAAAGAACCCGAATTATAGCTACGTCATGCAAGGTTCCACGTTAGGAGTTACGGACCAAGAAAGGGATCTGGGTGTCGTCGTCGATAATACACTGAAACCTTCTGCTCAATGTGCTGCTGCGGCTCGGAAAGCAAATAGAATGTTGGGTATTATTAGGAAAGGTATGGAAAACAGGTGTGAGAATGTTATAATGCCGTTATATCGCTCCATGGTGCGACCGCACCTTGAGTATTGTGTTCAA
Organism: Microcaecilia unicolor; assembly: GCF_901765095.1. NCBI lineage: Eukaryota > Metazoa > Chordata > Amphibia > Gymnophiona > Siphonopidae > Microcaecilia > Microcaecilia unicolor. The sequence goes on along the minus strand of NC_044039.1, from coordinate 180,222,088 downwards.
TTCTGGTCGCCGCACTAAAGAAAGATATAGTGGAATTGGAAAAGGTGCAGCAAAGGGCGACTAAAATGATAGCGGGGATGGGACGACTTCCCTATGAAGAAAGACTAAGGAGGCTAGGGCTTTTTAGCTTGGAGAAGAGACGGCTGAGGGGAGACATGATAGAGGTATATAAAATAATGAGTGGAGTGGAACAGGTGGATGTGAAGCGTCTGTTCACGCTTTCCAAAAATACTAGGACTAGGGGGCATGCGATTAAACTACAGTGTAGTAAATTTAAAACAAATCGGAGAAAATGTTTCTTCACCCAACGCGTAATTAAATTCTGGAATTCGTTGCCGGAGAACGTGGTGAAGACGGTTAGCTTGGCAGAGTTTAAAAAGGGGTTAGACGGTTTCCTAAAGGACAAGTCCATAAACTGCTACTAAATGGACTTGGGAAAAATCCACAATTCCGGGAATAACATGTATAGAATGTTTGTACGTTTGGGAAGCTTGCCAGGTGCCCTTAGCCTGGATTGGCCACTGTCGTGGACAGGATGCTGGGCTCGATGGACCCTTGGTCTTTTCCCAGTGTGGCATTACTTATGTACTTATAATATTGGTTTGTAATCATTTCAGCTGAGATGTTTGTTATTTTCATTTTCAGGTCTGTATTTTCAACATATTGCACAGTAGAACATAGAAAGAGCCATGAAGAATGCTACAAATATTTTGATGAACTCAAGAAGTTGAGCCACAGTCCTTTGATAGAGAGCCTTCGATCTCTCAGACCTGATGCTAATAAAATGCTAGTGACCTAAGGAGATTCCCTCAGTCTTGGTGTGCCACCTAGTGAAAGTTTAGTAGAACCTCTAAGTTGCTGAATAGTGCAGGTAAAAAGAAACTACAGTAGAATTTCATTGCAAGGGACCCAGATATAAGGGACACTCAGATACAGTGAATTAAATATTTAGTCCTGGCTGCGAGAATAGGACATCTCATGTATTTCAGTTCAGTTATAGTGGACTTCCAGTTATAAGAGACCGTTTTACACAGTCCCAAGGATTCATTGAACCATGTATATAAGAGACTGACACGGGGGTTGTGCTACGAGTGAATTGACTGATGGCTGTTCCTAACACAGCAGTGTACAGAATGATGACTGACAAACATAAATGACCTATGCTAGATTTGGAAGAGAAAATCACTATAATAAATGACTTCTCTATCAGACTATTTTAACTGAAATGTGTCGTTAAACATCTTTGCATTTACATATACTGTACATTTTGTTGTTAACAAACAGAGGATGAAACAACAGTAGGCTGTGAGTTGTGATTGAGTAAACAAATTCATTAATGCACAGTCTGGATATAAGAGAGCTTGGATATAAGGGACGATTTTTATCAGTCCCCAGAAGTCCCTTATAATGAAGTTCTACTGTATAGTTTCCTCCAACCACAGGGGTCCTTTTACTAGGGTGCGTCAAAAAATGGCCTTCGCTGTTATCGACGTGTGTATTGGATGCACGCCTGCAAGAAAGGCCTTTTTAAAATTTTTGCCAAAAATGGACATGCGGCAAAATGAAAATTGATCTGCGTCCATTTTGGGTCTGAGACCTTACCGCCACCCATTGACTTAGCGGTAAGGTCTCATGCAGTAACCGTGCGGTAATTGTCTATGCGCGTAGAATGACGATTACCGCCCATTACTGGCACGCCAGAAAATAAAAATTATATATATACATACACATGTACATACATACATTAAATGAACAATTGATATATATATATATTTAATGAACATGAATAGATCACCTTTATCTCAGTAAGTACTGATATGGCACCTCTCACCTGCAATTCCACTGGAGGATCATTGCTTTCAAGAAGAGATTGTATCTCTGCTGACTTTTCATTAAATTCTTCTATTATCTGTTCTTTGGTTTGTAATTCAACCTGAAAAAAACAAAACAGAAAAAAATAGTGGTTATATACAAACAAATCGTATTAATCCATTTTTGCGATATTTAAATATTGACCGAGATATCACAAGGGGTATGTGAATGATTTTAGAGGACAGGATTTATAATTAAAACTAAGGCTGAAATCATGCTTAATCATCTAGTTCTGCCTAATTATGCTCTCACCTATCCACCATTAATTATTTGTTTGCCCTTGAGACAGTCTAAATCCCTGGTTACTGACTGCACATGTGTTAATTTGTTTCTTGAAGATATTGTAATTTGTGTTATATTCTTTATGTTTGTTTGTAAGCCACATTGAACTTGAGTCTATTTCGGGCTACTGTGGAGTATAAATGTCATGAATAAATAAATGCTTGAGATGCTATGTGCCATACATTCATTAATATTCAATATTTAATAAAGGCACCAAAAATAGTATGGGATTTGCACCAAAAGACATAAGAGACTTGAAGACCTGAATATGTACTCCCTAGAGTAAAAGGGGGACAGGAAAGATATGATATAGATGTTTAAATATTAAGGTATTAATATACACACAAATCTTTTTCAGAGACAGAGAAGTGATATAACTGGAGGACATGAATTGAGGTTGCAGGTGGTAGACTTAGGAGTAATATCAGGAAATACGTTTTCATAGAGAGGGTTGTGGATGCCTGGAATGTCCTCACAAGAGCCAAGACATAAGACCAAAGGGGGACAAATCCTCTATTAGAATTGGCCCTTGATACAGAAGGCCCCCAAACAGAGGAAGATGGAGGGGCTGGTCTATATGTAGCTTGATTAGATCTGTATACCAAGGTCTTCTAGGACAATTTGGAGCCAGAAGTACCTTAAGATCTGGATGCGAGGCAATTTTTCAAAATACCCTTCCCATCATGGGCCATGAAGGGAAGACAGAAGAAGACTGTCTTTGGCCACCACTATACTATGGCATTGATAGCCTCTGCCACAAACTCTCAACATTGGCAGTAAAAGCACAGAGCCTTGGCATTCAACCAGGTCACCCTCAGATCATAAAGAGGGCATCCTCAATGCTCCACAATCAGATTGAATACCCTCAGGGAAAGCTCCCAGTCCCCAGGCTCCAGAAAATGTCTGCTGAGCAAATCTACATGTAGATTCATCTTTTTCGCAATGTGTACTGCTGAAAGAGCAGTAAGATTGTGTTCCATCCAGCAAAACAGGAGGCAAGTTTCCAATGCCAGCAACACACTCCTTGTGTCCCCCTTGCCTACTGACATAGGCTATCGCATCGTCCATGAAAACCTGAACTGCTTTTCCCCCAAGAGCTGCAGCAAAGGTGTTGTGTACAGACCTCAGTTCCAGATAGTTGATTTACCGTGTTGCTCTGGATGACCACCAACTTTCTTGAGCTACTCATTCCTGGCAATGTGCTCCCCACTCCCTTGAGACTGGCATCCATGGTTACCACAATCCAGTTTGAGATTGAAAACAGGATGCTCTTCCATAGGAGGTTGCCCTATAGCCACCAGGACATGCCAACGCACGCTTGTGGGGTCCACGGCATATGACAACTGTAGTCCTAGGACATAAGTGACTACCAACAGAGTAGAGATGTCTGAAGGGGCCTCATATGAACCCAACCCCAAAGAACCATCACCAGGGTGGCTACCATAAGACCCAGGACCTTCATGCAATCCCAGGCCATCAGAGCTCTCTATCCAAGCAGCAAAAGAATGTGGGAGCAAAGCTTCTGGATCCTGTGTAGAGGAAGAAACACCTTGCCTGCATGGGTGTTGAAGAGGACACACAAATATTTCAGAGACTGAGAAGGTTCTAATCTGCTCTTGTTGAAATTGATTATCTATCCCAGAGACTGTAAGAGCTAGATCACTCTTGAGGTCACTTGGATGAGGAAACACCTGATCAACCAGTCTCAAATGTAGGGATGTATCCTGACTCCCTCACACCTCAAGAAGGCCACTACCACTGCAATCACTTTTGAAAATGCCTGGGAGCTGTGGCTAGGCCAAATAACATTGCTTGGAACTTAAAACAGCACCCTAAAATAAAAAAACAAAGAAATTTCTGATTGGGGGGGGGAGCAAATAGGGATATAAAAAGGCCTCCTTCAGATCCAGCACTATCAAAAATTCACCTGGATGAACTGATACAGAATCTCCATCCAGAAGTGGAAGACTAACAAGAACTGGTTGATGTTCTTGATATCTAAGATGGGACAGAATGAACCCTCTTTCTTGAGCACAATGAAATAGGTGGAATACTGCCCTCATCCCCAGTCTCCCCTGGGTACTGGGACACTGATCTCAGGTCAAGGAGGTTGGAGAGACACCCACTACAAGGGGATTCCAAGAAGGAATCTTCAATGGGGCAGGAGAATTTGAGCTTTTAATCCTCCTTGATAATGTCCAAGACCCACTGGTCAGAAGAAACCTTGGCCCATTTCTCAAAAAAGGAATGACATCCAGCTGACTCAATTTTCAATCCCAAGCAATGGCTCAGGACCCCATCACTGACAAAATGGGAGGAATTGGGAGAGTGAGCAGACAGGTCACCGGACCTTCTGTTAACCCCCCCCCCCCCCCCCCCCCCCCAGAAAAAAGACCGCTTTGACCAATGTTGGTTACACTGAATCCCAGGAATCTACCTGTTCCAACTCTACGGACCACTGCTGGTGCAGCCGAGGAAGGGAGCTGATCCTGGGCTGACTTGGCCCTCTTCAACATATAGGCTTGGTGGAGAAGCAGCATAAAATCCAGAAATAAGTAAATCGCCCACCTGAAATCCAGGCTGCCCTGAAAGCATCACTGCCCCCAAATCTTGCCTTGCTCCAACAATGTGCATGGGAGGCATTGCTTGATGACACAAGTATGAGGAAAAGCCCAAAGGCAAGATGGCAATGGTTCCTGTGTTTTGCTTCACTGAGATCTGGACTGTCTTCCCACAGGCTAGGGTTGTGTCCTGAGGCCACCAAGACTAGAAAATCGGGCTCACATACAGAAGCTACAGAGGCCAACACAAGCATTATTGCCCTTACATGGCTCAGCACAAGCAGCACTTTGCAGCTTCAGCCAATTCTGCCATCAAGAGATTGCCATAGAAGAAATCAAGCTACCACCAAGAAAGAGCACAGAGAGGAAATTTAAGGTGCTGGTTGCAGAGCTCAACCAGTTGGGGACACACTATGACCCCCAGGAGACTCAGAGGAGTAGAGAAGGGAGGCTTACCAGCAGCTACCTGCCATCAGTTCAAACACCAAAAGCAGCTCTGTGCTACAATGCTTGGACACGCCTTCTTTTTTATCAGAAGAAAGGAATGGAAATCAATGGAGGGTAGGGCCCAGACAGCTATGAATGCACAAATGCCCAAGGTGTTCCCAGGTTAATTGGAACCAGTTAATGAACTGGCACAGGAGCAGGCCTCAACACTCACCACCTTCCACTTGCTGGAAATAAAAAATACTGAGTGTGGAATGTACATTTCTGTACATTCTATCTCCAACTGCTGGCCGATGGACACAACTGCAGCTTTTAGACTGATTTGGTGAGTGTGCTAAGAAATGAGTTATTCAGACTTCATACATGTTGATGCTTAATGATTCTTTTTCAGACATAACTTGGCACTAGTTATTGTAGTTTAATTGCTTTTTTTTTTTTTATTTGAAAAATAGTTTTATTTAGTCACATTGTTCCTAAATACATACACATAATCAGCGAACCGCTGTACCACAAATAATAATAAAGTGAACTGCAATACAACCACTTGAAAACATAATGACTTATCTCCCCCCCCCCCCCCCCCTCCCTTTATGGCTGAATACTCTGTACTGTGATTGCAGTAGTCCATAAGCGTTCCAAGTGTGCCCACTCTTCCGCTGCAGGGTCAAATCTACCCCTCCGTCTGTCCGTCAGCTGCTCAAGCCCCATTAGAGTTCGAAGCCTCGTTTTCCACTCTAGAAACGTAGGGCCCACTCTCTGCTTCCAATGGGCTGCTATTTCCAGTTTCGCAGCTGATAAGCTTAGTCTTTTTAGCCGCTTCTGCCATTTCTTGCCCCTTTTATTTCCCCACCCCAGTAGGCACCACTTAGGTTCTGCAGGAAATTGTGTGTCCAAAATAGAGGTCAGGTACAAAGTTATTTCTTCCCAAAAGGTACGTATTAGAGGGCAAGACCACCACACATGTATAAAACTCCCGATGTCATTATCACATCGCCAGCACCTGTCTGAAGCACCAGCATACATTCGTTTTAGCCTATCTGGCGTATAGTACCATCTGCTTAAAACTTTGAAGGCATTTTCCTTTATCAATACACACACAGATGCCTTTTTTACCTCCATGCATATCCTTTCCCATTCCTTCACATTCAGTTCACAATGCAGATCGCCCTCCCAAGCCTTCATATAAGGTAATTTAGTCAGTGTGCTACCTCTCATATAATTATATAACCTTGAAATGCCTCTCCTCCCCACCTCCAGTGTAACCCAGATGTTTTCTAGGGGTTCCCGTTCCCTCGGGTCTGCACGCAACCACCCCTGTTTGCTCATATAATGTTTGACTTGCAAATATGCATAGTTATCGGACTCCCGCAGGTCAAACTTCCTTCTTAATGTCTCAAATGACCTTAGTGTACCATCTGACATTAAGTCTCGGAATCTCCGCAGGCCTTTTCTATACCATTCATGAAACGTACCCCCTACTTCTCCAGCTGGGAACTCGACCTCATGAATAATATAAGCCAGTGTTGAGGTTTTAACTCCTTTTTTAAATTTGCGTTTCAGCACATCCCATGTATGTAACAGGTGCCCTATAAATGGGTTGTCCGTTCCCCCCCGGGAGGCGCACATCTTTCCCGATCCCCACAGTCCCCTTTCTAAATTACACCTAGGCTCCAATTGTTGCTCTAACATCACTATTGGTGCCCTGTCTCCCTTGCTCCATTCCGCCACTTGTTTTAATTGTGCTGCGTGATAGTACCACGTAATGTTGGGCATCCCCCTCCCCCCTTCCTCCACTCCGCTCCACATAATTCGCTTAGATAGCCTCGCCCTTTTCTCTCCCCAAGCAAAATTTGACATATCAGATTGTAATCTGTTCAGGGTACCCGAGGGAATTTCCAATGGCAGCGTCTGGAAGAGGAATAGCAGCCTAGGAAGTAGGTTCATCTTAATAACTGCTATTCTGCCCCACCATGAAAGCAGCCCATTTTTCCATCTACTTAAATCTGCTCTAAGTTCTCTAATCAAGGGAACATAATTAATTCCATATAAAGACCCAAGATCCCGCGGAAGCCTTATCCCAAGATAGCGAAAGCTCTCTCTGGCTTGCCTAAAGGAGAATCTGGTTAATATTCTCTTCAAATCTTGAGTGTGACCCGTAATACCCAACACCTCGGACTTGTCATAATTAACTTTAAATCCAGATATTCCCCCAAATGCTCTGAGCTCCATACATATATAATGTAGGGTCTCTTCCGGGCGACTTACATAGAATAGAATATCATCGGCGAATAACGCCACTTTATGCTCTTGAGCGCCCACCACAATCCCCTCAATGCTGACCGTCTCCCTAATCCTCTGCGCCAGCGGCTCAATTGCCAAAGCAAAGAGCAAGGGCGACAGGGGGCAGCCCTGACGTGTACCACGCTGTATCCGAAATTGATCAGAGTATCCCCCATTGACTTTTATACGAGCTTTTGGTGTTGCATACAGCCCCTTAAGCCATGTCAGTACCCCTGGGCCAAACCCCATATGCTCCAACACCTCCCATAAATAATACCACTCCACCCGATCAAAGGCCTTTTCTGCATCTGTGGTCAAGAGTACAAAATCCCCACCTCGACGTTGGGCCTCCCATATTATGTTTAGAGATCTCCGTATATTATCCGCTACTTGCCTATGCGGGACAAAACCTGATTGATCCTCGTGGATTAATTGGGGCAGATATTTATTAATCCCCTCCGCCATGGCCTTCGCCAATATTTTAATATCTATATTTATAAGAGATATAGGCCTATAGGATGCACACAGTGTGGGATCCCTCCCCTGTTTGGGAATCACCGAGATTCCCGCTTCATACATACTCCCCGACAGCGCCCCTGATGTGAAGCACTCATTCCCTACCCTTATCAACAGCGGTCCTACTTCCTTGCTCATTAACTTGTAAAATTTAGCCGTGTACCCATCGAGTCCCGGCGCTTTCCCACCCTTTAATCCTCTAATAACTCTCTCTATCTCTTCTAATGATATGGGCTTGTCCAAAAAGTCTCTTTGTGTCTCGGTTAATTTCCGCAACCCCAACCCACTTAAATATTCTTTAATCCTTTCCCCGGATTCCCCACTTTCCTTAGTGTACAAAGCTTCGTAAAATTGGGCAAACCGATCCCTAAGCTCTTTATCTTGATATAATACTGTGTCCCCCTCTCCCTTAAGTTTCATTATAGTATTGCCCACCCGTCGCCGGCGGAGGCAACGCGCCAACATCCTTCCAGATTTATTACTATATTCAAAAAACTTTTGCTGAACTAACTTTCTGTGGAAATCCAACTGTTTTATTTGAATGTGATGTAAATCAGCTCTACATTCCCTCAGTTCTGAAAGTGTTTCCGGGCACTGACCACCCTGATGTTGGGCCTCCAGGGTCGCTAGTCTTTGTCTTACCTCAAGTTCCCGCTTTTGCCCCTCCCTTTTCCAGTTTAATTGCTTTTTGTTTTAGAAGTTTATGTATAAAATAAAATATATACTTCTACGTATCTCTGCATTATTGCAGAATCCATGGGTATATTTTGCATCAAATTTCAAAGTGAAAGTATGTATGTCTTCCCATCTCTTCCCCCCCTCCTTTTTTTTCATAACAGGATCAGTAAAAATGGGAAGATTCAACGAACATATTGATAATCTATGAATCTAAGAGTTGCCACGTTTAAATCACATGGAAAGGTTACATGATGACACTGTTGATAAAGTCATAAGAGAACCAAAACTGCCCTGAATCAAGCCTCTTTCAAACATGTAACATCTCTCTCTGTAGACAAACCAACTTTTATAATTTAAGTATCGGACCGTCATAGAGTACTATATCATATGCTTCAGCAAAAAAACATAGCAGCTCCATTAGTCATGTTTCTCATATCATGCTAGCTGCTAAAAATCACAAAAACCCCAGTAAGGCTTGTGTAGCAGGACCTGGTGCTAAGGAGCCTTCTGATAATGGCTAATGATGCATGTGTGCAGCCATCTCTTCTGTTATAATGGCTAGGAGTTTCTCAGTAGGGTGACCAGTTTATAGCTACTTTATACTTCTTTTACAGTACAGGGACTGCATGTGCCCATTTCCAATTCTAAGGAAATTACCCTATTAAAAATAGTGGCCTGAACTGCAAAACCACATCAACTCATCTCCCATCTTTCCTTTAGGATGAATTTAATCTAGGCTTGGTAACGTGATGTTTGTTCAATTTGTTTAATTCATTCATGAGTTTTCTGAATGTTATTGAGATTAATGTTTGGATCCAGTACCTCTGCAGAATAACTCCTCAAGAAATCTACCACTGTAAATACTGAAGCATTTACAATTTCCATTTTGTCCAGATTTCCAGTAATTTTGTTTCAAATTTCATCCACAATGCCTTATCCTCCATTTATAATTAAATAGCAGCTTTGGGGTTACTTCTTTCTATAAATTCATACTGTCTGCTGTCCAATATTTTTGTTCTTGTAAGATGGATGGGGAGAAAGGTCCATTGATGCTAACAACATTAAGGGGATAACTTTTTTTTAGATTTTGACTTTTAATTATTATTATTATTGTTGTTGTTAAACATTTCTAAACCACTAATTTGATTAATTAATTAATTAAAATATCCCCAAACAAATTGAAAAATGTAGGTAGAAAACAAAATAAAGTGACAGTAAAATAAAAATAAATATAAACTATATTTACCTGCATAACTGAAAATTAACTGCACTCTCCCACTTATCTGCATGTTGGCAAGGAGGGCAATTTTGTAAAAGCCCACATCTTCAGGCAAAACAGTTTTACCTGCAAAAATGGGCTATTTGAAAATTGCCTACCCTCCCTGTGAGTAAAATAATGCATATTTTTCCACAAAATTGGCAGAGGCAGGTGGTGTCTTATACCCTAATCAATATACTGAGGCATCAGTTTTTGAAGGCCAGAATACACTTCATCAGCTGCATCTGATGGACTCTGGCCCTTGCAAGCTCATGCCTCAATAATTTTGTTAGCCTATAAGGAGCCACTTGCCTTTGCCACTTTGTTACACCAGAACATACATACTTTCACTTTGAAATTTGATGCAAAATATACCCATGGATTCTGTAATAATACAGGAAAAGTAAACACTGCCCTCTAAAGAAATACTTAGACGTATGTATTTTATTTTATACATAAACTTCCAAAACAAAAAGCAATTAAACTACAATAACTAGTGCCGAGTTATTCATGCTCCCTATGCCAAAAGACAACGTGTGATAAAAATAGTGAAGCACATTAGATGTAAAACTCAATTTTGCATAGGTCATCTTGGTAAGATAGAGGTTCCTAAGGGGCCCTTTTACAGAGCGGCGGTAAGCCCACATTGGGACTAATGCTGACTCTTCCAGGACTAATGCTGACACAATGCGGCCCTGGCGGTAGTCCCGCCCTGAGAACGTGCCATTTCCAGGTGAAAACAAAAACCAAGTTCTGCCCAGTTACTGCCGGGTTAGCGCGCAAGCCCTTATCGCTACCTCAATGGGTAGTGGTAAGGGATCCCCACCACATGGCCACGTGGTAAGAGTTATCTCATCATGTGGCCATTTGTTTTGGGGGAGGGAGCTTTTACCGGCTGCAGAAAAAAATGGACTTGGTGTGCGGGAAAAACGGCCCCTGCCGCTAGCACAGGGCACTTTTTCCCGCAGCTTGGTAAAAGGGCCCCTTAGTTTGCAGCATATCTATATATATAAAAGGCAAGACCAACGTTCTATGAAGCCTCCAGCCGGAAGTGTGAAGCGCCAGAGATATCCGGTTTCCCCATGAGTGAAGGAAAACAGCACAGCACGAAATCCCTCTCTCTGTAGAGGGGGAGGGGAGAGAGATGCCCTCACTCTCTCTGTAACACAGAACAGCAGGAAACTTAACACTGAAGGACTGGACTCCAAGGGGGGAGGGGGAGGGAGAGAGGGCAGAGGGCAGGGACACACACTCCCACATGCACACTCTGAAGAAAACCTTGCTAGCCCCCGTTTCATTTGCATCAGAAACGGGGCTTTTTTACTAGTTTTATAAAAAGCTCATGAATTTGGAACCTTTTGTAAAATACCTAAAAGAGCACAAGAAAAACACACCTAATTACAAGCACCTGCAAGAACAAAACAAAGCCAAAAAAATGGCATCACTCAGGTCTCTGTGTATGTAAATGCTAGCACATACGTGGCAGATTTTGCATTCTGCATATATAAGTGCTGGCATTAGAAAACTGTACATCCATGGGAAGCCAAATTCCCAAACTCAAAATTATGTATCTTCAAGGCTGTTTTAAATTCCAGAAAGGTAAGTACAATTGCCTCCTCGATCACTCATCCTAACTCCTCGTCGAAATGCAAGCAGCTGTAAATGCCGCTGGGGATATTTTTTAGAGCAGGGAGTTCTCAATCCAATTCTTAGGACACACCTAGCCAGTCATTTCTTTCAGGATACCTACCATGAACATGCATTAGACTGATTTGCATACACTGGAGGTAGTGAATGCAAATATACTTCATGCATATTCATTGTGGATATTCTGAAAACCTGACTGGCTGGATGTGTCCCAAGGACTGGGTTGAGAGCCCCTGTTTTAGAGGAATATGACTACTTCCATTGTAAACTAGGAAATACATAAAAACCTTTCAGGTCTACCCACACCAAGCCCCCTTCAAATGCATATATACATGTGTAAGAAACTATTGCACAGTACCTCTAACTGAATAACTTCTTCTTTGGTGAGATGGTGCTCCTTAAGTCTTTTAAGTTGTAACTCTGTCCACTTGTCAACGTTCCAGACCGATTTGATGGACTTTTCCCATAAAGCCAAACCTCTTCTCAAATTTTCACCATAACTTTCAATCTTTTCATTTATCTGCCAAAAGATTTTGAGATTTGAATACAAAAATTCTTAGTAGCAAAAACAAAACCACATCAAGCAATTTGCTATATGCTAAAGGAAAAAAAAATTACTGTTTCTTTTCTCCATCATATAAAGTTCATATAGTCAGGCCAATATTTAAAGGGAGTTATGCATTGGCATTGGCCACAAACAGTCTGCTATTTTGGCAGCTGAATTTGACTGCCAAACTTAGCTGGCGATGCGCTGAATATTAATGGATAGCCGGTTATATTACACGATATAACCAGTTATCCGCTAAGCAATAACCAGCAATATTCAGTGGGAGATAACCGGCGATCTAAGTGCTATTTAACCGGCCACTGCTATAAATAAAAGCAGGGGCTTATGCTCCTTTATAGAATAAGCTCCTACCAGGTACCCAGTTATAGAATTTTCCCTTAGGTGGACAAACACATAATTCTGTTATCCATAGATTTCCCAAAAATTTAGGGATGATATCAGGACATTTAAATTGCTAAATTGTCAGATATTATCCATATATCAGTGAGCTGGGTTAGGTGAGGTGTGTTTAATTGAACCTCTTTTAGACCCCTTCTGGACTCTTCCAAATGGGGGGGGGAAACATCTCAAGTTCATCCAAAAGGTTCTTTACAGTTTCCCTCCAATCCCAGGGGGGTTGGTTTTGGGGAGGCATCAGGAGCCGTAATTCAAAACTGATTCCCATGACCACTGCTTTCTGACTTTCTGGATCTAGGTATATCCTGGGCCATTTATGTTCCCACATATATATATATTTTTTATCTACTCTTTTTGGTTCAGTGAGTGTGGCTTATTTGTGTATAGCAGATAATAAGGATAAGCACATATAATACAGTATGTAGGAATAAAGACAAAGATAGTTTTCAGGAATAAGATCTTATTTATTCTTACCAAGAGAAAGTCTTCAGTTCAATACATACATCTGGGTTCAAATGCACAGAGCTCTGCTGTCGGTCAAGTGTTGAAGAAGCTTCTAACTTTTCTGTCTGAATGTTTGCTCTTTTATAGGCATAGATCTCAATAGATGCTTATGGCAGTACCTATTTCTTCATCTTATTGGCCAATATCTCTGTACCAATTTTTTTCCCTTTTCCGGCAGATGTTGATTTCTACTCTTTGTACCATCTTGTACCAACTCTTTCCTGTTCTAGTTATTTTGAAACATCTCTTTTCCGGGCCAGGTGTCCATCTATTTGTACCCAACTGTCTTTTCCGGTAAACATCTCTTGTTTTTGCTATTTCAAAACTTCACATCATTTCCGTTACCCTGAACATCTTATTTTTATTTTTTTATTGTTTCCAAACTGTCTTAATACCAGTATACCAGTTTCACAATCTATTTTTATATAATCTTATGACCTGTGTGCCCTGCTATAGAAATACAAGCTATATTTTACAAACCATTTTTATCTATTATTCTATCATCATATATGCTATATTCAATTTGTAATTTGTTTCAGGTTTTATTAAGACTTCATCATATAGTCCTGCATTTGCAGGTTCTCAACTGTTATGCCATTAGTGGGTTATCAGGCCTAGTCAAGGCTTCTCTGCTGACCTAAGTCCTGTAACCTGGCTTACCACCATTCCAGTGGATACTCTAGTTCCAATCCATATTAACAGGTGCAAGATGAGTCTGGAAAATTATTTAGATAGCAGCAACATTCAGCTGGTAGCCAGTAAACTGATAGTGCAGGTGTAGTCACCGACTAATTCGTCTGTTGGCACCACTACCTACACAGATGGCAGCACTTAATGTACAGATTAAGTTAAGTTAAATGCTAGTGTTTAAGCTGGTGACCATCCAGCTTATTTTCGAAAGTGATAGCTGGCCATCTTCCGACACAAATCGGGAGATGGCCGGCCATCTCCTAAAACCGGCCAAATCAGTATAATCGAAAGCCGATTTTTGGACACACTCGCCAGCATTCCGTCGCGGAGGCGGCTAAACTTCAAGGGGGCGTGTCGACAGGGTAGTGAAGGCGGGATGTGGGCGTGCTTACGAGATGGCCCGCTTCAGCTGATAATGGAAAAAAGAAAACCGGCGATGACGAGCATTTAGCCGGTTTTATTTGGTCTATTTATTTTCACGACCAAGTCTCAAAAAGATGCCCAAACTGACCAGATGACCACCGGAAGGAATCGGGGATGACCTCCCCATACTCCTCCAGTGGTCACCAACCCCCTCCCACCCAAAAAAAAACTTTAAAACATTTCCTTCCTAGGAGGGGAAGCCAGTCGGCCAGCTCGTAAAAAAAAAAAAGGATCTTGCTAATCAGTTATGTTATGACTTACTTGTTATGGAGTGCTGTGTTTTGTGATACTGTTTTGAGAAATGTTCAAGAAAGACTTCATACAAATTAAAAAAGTCCCTCCCTGACGTGCACTTCCCTTAATAGCCGTCTTTCTCTTGATGGCTGTCTTTCTCTCCGAAAATGCACTTCTCTTAATGGCCAGCATTCTCCCCAAACAGGGAAATCAAAACAGTTTTTGCTCACAGTTTTTTTTAGTAGTAACAGTGGGATTTGAACCAGCCACCTCTGCATTACAAGAGCCATGATGTAAAAACTTGGCCACAGCTCCACTTACTTGGGTGTCCCCTCCCTTTTGATTATACCCCTTCAGGTCTCTCTCAGCCAATCACAGTGTGTTAAGCTGTCTGTGAGTGGCTGAGAGAGACCTGGAGGGGTATAATCAAAAGGGAGGGACACCCAAGTAAGTGGAGCTGTGGCCAAGTGGTTACATCACTGGTCTGATAATGGAGAGGTGGCTGGTTCAAATCCCACTGTTACTACAAAAAAAGCAGTGTGCAAAAACTTTTGATTTCCCTGTTCAGGGAGAAAGACGGCTATTAAGAGAAGTGCACTTTCAGAGAGAAAGACGGCCATCAAGGGAAAATGCACGGCAGGGACTTTTTTCATTTGTATGAAGTCTTTCTTGAACATTTCTCAAAACAGTATCACAAAATACAGCACTCCTGAACAAGTAAGTCATAACATAACTGATCAGCAAGATCTAAACATCCAGAAGTACCAGTGCACTACGAATGCTGGCCCCTCCCACGGCCAAATGCCTTGGATTTGGCCGGGTTTGAGATGGCCGGTTCCAGTTTCCATTATCGCTGAAAAACAAAGTCGGCCATCTCAAACCCGGCAATCTGTGGCATTTGGCCGGCCCCAACCGTATTATCGAAACAAAAGTTGGCCGGCCATCTTTTTCAATAATATGGTTCCGGCCAGCTGTTGCGGCACCGCCAAAATAGATCGCCGGCAATTGATTTCGCCGGCGCCGTTTGATTATGCCCCTTTATGCCAGCTAAATACTGACCTCTGCAGTCCTGGGGGAAAAAACTGCATTCCTTAAAGGCTATGATTTTTCTCATTGGAAGGGCACATGAATAATCAAAAGCTATTCTATATGAGCCAAACCTGGTTTTGAACACTTATGTTATAACATCTTTGTTTTTATTCATATTTAAACCGATTAGAAATATCACTTTTCATGTATCTAGACCAGGGGTGGGCAACCATGGTTCTGAAGAGCCATAACCTGGTTGGGTTTTCAAGATTTCCACAATGTATATAAACAAGGTGCTTCAGTTTAACATAGACGATTCATGGCAGTTTTTGCTGCAAAAGAAGCTTCTACCAAGTTTTGAGTCAAGAGATGTGAAGATGTATGCAGTCAACACTTGTTTTTTTTTCTTAACTACATTTTGAGTGTTTATAGAATTGTTCTTTCATGTTGAAAGTGTACAGTATGTTGTATAGACTAAACCTTGGCAAATAACACTTCTGATTTCCAAGAAAAGAGGGTTTTACATACATCCAACCACCTGTCAAGTAGACTGTTAGCTTCTTTTTCAAACGGTGGCTCTTGAAAGCTTTTCATCTTGCTCAGCTGGAACTGCAGCATTTTGCCAATATTATTCACTTTGTCGACCTCTGCCGAATGTCCACTTAATTTTTCTCTCAGAGCTTCAGTCTGGAAGACAAACCATATACATCTGTACTCTGCATTTAATCCAACACCAGGTAATGAATTAATAATTACAGTTCTCCAACTTCAGTACACTTATACAGCTTCAAATTAATCTTTTTAGAGCACTAATGTAGTCACTCGTGTTTGTCTTCATTTAGCTCTACAATGAAAACACAAATTCTCACACAAAATCTACAAATTTAGGGGTGTAGTTACCAGTAGCCCACTATAACAAGATGTGTTATTTTCTTGTTAACCTAATATGCATATAAAGTTGATTTACATGCATAAAAATATTTACATGCCTTAATCAAACTGAAACAAACTATAAAACTGTCCAAAAGTTAGCTCAAAACAAATCAAAAATATTTTCTAAGCACACCCCTAATGGCTTATTTGGCTACATGTACACACATACACGTACATGTGCCAAGATGAGCACATATAATACTATGCAAACTGCAGCTTCTGTAGATATTTCTAGGGGTACAGTTTAAACCAGTGTTTTCTGATGCAAGGCCCATGGGACAATGAAGACTTTGGGGTGGCTCTCACCGTCATTTAAAAAATTTTTTTTTCCTCACTAGATGGAGTTCTGAAATGATACCCATTCCTACCTGTTTGACTCCAAGCTTTTCATTAGGGGTATCCTCAAGAAGGTGAGAATTTCCAAATTAATTCTCTTCATCTACTGAGAACTGCCTTGTCCTTCAAGCATTCTGTCCTCCCCCCCCCCCCCCCCCAATTCACTTCCCCATTTCTGTTTGTGAGCTTAGGTAGACAGGAAGGAGAAGAAAAAAAAGCAAAAAACAGAATGGGGACCACCCCAGAGGTCTCCGTTGGCCCCCAGGCCTTGCATGAATGAACACTGTGATATACCCATCAGCTTGATTTCTCTAAACTATAAATGCATTTTGGCTAAATAATATTAAAATAACACAATCAACAATGCATGCTTAAAACTAAATCATATGTTTATTGCAAGGAAATACTGACCTCTAGTGTTAATCGCTCAAACTAAAATGGATATATTAATTTTCATTTGCTCTCCTCCTCCCTGTTCCTCTCTACCCTGTAATTCCATTGCCTGTAATGTCTTGTCTGTCTGTTTTACCTAGATTGTAAGCTCTTTGAGCAGGGACTGTCTCTCTATGTCAAGTATTCAGCGCAGCGTGCGTCTGGTAGCGCTACATAAATGCTATTAGTAGTAGTAGTAGTTACATTCAGGTACACTGGATATTTCTCTGTCCCAGGAGGGCTCACAATCTAAGTTTGTACCTGAGGCAATGGAGGGTTAAGTATACCGTGACTACTCTAATTATGGGCTTTAAAAGAAAACTGCATTCTTGGTGATTTACTCTTAGAATGAAGAATAAAGTCCTCACAAGACTCACCTGAGCAATAGTCCGCTGTAGGTTGTCTTTGCCCATGTAGGATGACTGCTTCTGAACGGCATGCTCTCCTTGCTGAATAAGAGCAGTCACAGTATTCTTGCAAGTCTGAAAATCTCTAAGGAGTTCCATTACTTTATTGCAATCTTCATGACTAGTGGAGAAAAGAAGGTCTGTGAGGTTAAATTATTCCAATCAATACCATAATTCAGCTCTCCAGTATTCCTTCCTTTTGCATCTAACAGTTGTTTGCAGAAAATCAGTTCTGTTTTACTGATAAGGTTTATTTCAAACTGTCAAATCTCATATGCTATTTGTTCTTATTTAATAGATTTTTTATAGGGGGTGTGCTTTTGGCTTGCTTGGGTGGCTAGAAATTTAAAGTACACACAAATTGCTTATATGCACCTATACCTATAAATTAACATGTGTACAATTGATTGCACACAAAAAACTTCTTGCAAACAGACAATATAGTCACAGATTAGGTGAAACAAATTTTTTAAATGCATAAAAGTCAGGGAAAATGTGTTTTAAATAAACACAAACTAAATGTTTTAGGCTGTGCATACCCCTAGATTTTTTTAATCATTATTATATGTTCAGGCCTGGGCCTCTCATCTTTGCCCACCCAAGGTACAGTGATTATTAAATAACCCTACCCAAATAAACAAATTTTGTTTACATTTCTAATCTTGAACAGGATATGCTTGTGAAGAAACAGTGGGATACATTTATAAGGCGTGTTAGCGTTTTTAACATGCCTTTAAAGTTAAGGCGCATTAAACACTAATGCGCCAATACATTCCTATAGGTGTGTTAGCGTTTAACACGCATCAATCATTAATGCGCTTTAAAAATAGCCTATAGCATGTCTTTGTAAACACAGGTCAGTGTGTTTTATGTTTCAAAGGTTTTTATTGATGATAATAAACATTGTGAACATAATCAATAAATTCAAACACTTCGTAAACATAAGAACAGGTCACAGTTGCAAATGTATTGGATATTTTCCTGCATTAATTATGTCTTGAAGTGTATTTCTCCGATTTGGCCACCAGGTGATGTTTCTTTGCTGTAAAGATGTTACAGAGAAATGAATGCTCTTTTCTTTAGTTTAACACAAACAGGAAGCAAGATGCAGTATATTTTTGAAATGTGTTCTGGGCTCTGGTCTGGAGTTTGAAGCTAACTAGCAGTTACTGGTTTTGAGTTCAGTCTTAGCCAGGGAGAAAAGAAAGACAGATCTCTTTGCTGAGGCTTGGTGAATTATATGTCCTGATCTTCCCACATACTTTTTAGAAAGTAAACAAATGTTTAGTGTTATAATTGATCCATATTTCAGTTATCTGTTATTATTTGCTGATCGAACATTCTTTTGTACACTGTTCAATTTTTAAAGACAATAAACAATTTAGTTCATTGCCTCTTTGTCTGGACTGATAAAGCATCCTGGTGGTTTGTGTGTTGGGTCTGTGAGTGCTTTCTGGGAACTGTGGGACCACTGGGAGTGTAGCCTCCGGTAACCTAGAAATCACTAGGAATAATTTGAGAGCGGGAGACTCGCCCAGAGGCAGTTGTGGCCCAGTCAGTGGGCGAAGGGTGCTTGTGTAGAGCACGAGTGACAGGTGCAGGCGGACCCGAGCTGTGCTGGAGATAGACCCTCTAAGTGGCTGCGGGGTAACCCGGGGCACATGGCTAGGTGTTTGTGACAGTGCTCACTTGACAAATTTACTGCACTTTCTAAATGAGCCTTCTCCCAAACAGTAATAGTGTGCCTATGTCAAAACACTGTTATGTAGGAGGGGGGAAGGGGAAGGAGGCAGAGGAGGTATGGGTATTGGTTTGGTCTAAGCACAGGAATGTGTATGCTTGATCATCTACCGAGACTGGTAGAGAATCAGGGAGACGAAAATATAAAACTGACTTGAATGGGGACCTGTATCCTGAGAACTGCCAAACTTATATGGCTGACAGCTGAGCGATAGAATCTTAACTTCTGCAGAATTGTCAGGAGCAACTGGGCAGACTGGTTGCGCCAACTGGTCATTATCAGCTGTCATCTACTAAGTTAGTATACTAAGGGGTCCTTTTACCAAGTTGCAGTAAAAGGGGGCCTGTGCTGGCGTCAGTGTGTGTTTTTGACACGTGCTGAGGCACCTTTTACCACAGTGAGTAAAGACTGTCGTCTTCTTTTTTTTTTTTTATAAGAAATGGCCAAGTGGTCATTTTGGTGGGGGGGGGAGCACTTACCGCCACCCATTGAGGTGGTGATAAGGGCTCCCGCGCTAACCCGGCAGTAACCAGGCAGCATGCAACACTGCCCGATTACCGCCGGATAAACACCAGTGCTTCAAAAATAAAAATATTATTGTAGCGCCAGAAGTGGCGCGTGCTGGGGGTGGGAAATACCAACGGGCTGCTAAAGTAGCCCAGCAGTAGTTCCAGATTAGCAAACGGTAAGCCCGCTTTGGGCTTACCACTGCTTTGTAAAAGACCCCCACAATCAGGAATGCTAGCAATTGACTGTGTTAGTATACTAAATCAGGAATGCCAGCAATCTCTCCCAGACAAGCATGCAGCAGTAACCTATCACGTACCACTATATGTGTCCTAAGATTTAAGCCTATGAACTATGATCTTTTAGGCAGAAATATAATAGGGTTGCTATTCAAAAAGATTTAAATGGCTGGGAGAGACTCCTGGCTATTTAAATCACTTGTGCAGGACTAACCGGGCATATTCAGTGGCACTTAACTGGACAGTGCTGCTGAAAATGCCCAGCAGTAGCATAGCCAGAGAGCAGTTTTGGATGGGCCTAAGGGGAAAAATGGATGGGCCCTAATTATCCTCTCCACCCCTTCCATCTTTCCCCCCAGACCAAAGGTTTACAAAACATTATAAGTACCTGAGCTGGCAGGGATCCCCAAGCCTGCCAGCTGAAAATCTCCCCAAAGGCGCCAGAAACACATGTGCTCAGTTCGGCAGTCAGTGACTGCTTCCCAGCATTACACCTACATTGAACATCCTTATTCCGCAGTCCCAACATTATAGCACAGAGCAATTTATACTGTATACAACAACATGTTCTGCAGCAGCTCTCAATAAAGATGAGCTGCCTTTTTTTAAATTTTGTGTAGTGCATATTTAACATTTTAGTGCATACTAAGTTGCTTTTATTTAGAATATTGTATCCGAGCAAGATCCTAATATGACTTGAGAGTCATAATACCTCAGAACAGTGCATGCTCAGGCCAGACGCAAACAACTTCTGGTCCATAAAAACCAGTTGATTTGATTCACCACCATTATATTAATGCTGTTGAATGTAAAATCTGTGTGTTCATAGGTTCCTTCTTTTCTCTGCTTCGAAAAATAATGACCTTTTAAGAGCGTGCCTTCTCCAGTGGAGGCAAAGTAATTGAAATGCAGTGGTATGCAACTAAAACATTTTTGTTTCTTTAAGCTTGTTCTATTATTATTTATTGCATTTGTATCCCACATTTTCCCACCTATTTGCAGGCTCAGTGTTCTATGTTTTTTAACTTCTGTTTTATGGCATTTCATTTTAGTGAACTTTAAAAAAACATTTACTCTCACAATATGCAAAAATGGTATAACAATATTCATATTTTGAGAAAAAGTGACATCCCATTGGCTTAGTTTATTGATCCTTACCCTTCAACAAGTGAAAGTCTAGTCTCTTCCCATAGATTTTCAACATTTCTATACTGCTGTTCTGCTCCTTCTCCTTTCTCCTTCTGGGTTTTTAGATTATCAACTATTTCTTTGAGGCATTCTTTAGCAGGAGTATAGGAACTCAGCTTCCTTTCCAGATCAGTTAGAGACTTTATCCTGTTAGAAAATTAACAGAATGTGATTAAATCCTGGAATATAAAGCAGATGATTGTGCAACCCTATTATAAATTATATGTAGGGTTTCTATTCACAGGTGTTTATAAATTTATATCACTTAGCAGTCATTAACGCTGAAAAAGCAGAAGATTTGAGTGCAGGATAAAAGATCAGCCAAGGAAAGGGGGAGAGAGAACCAAAGTAAATGGTGCTCTCCAGTGTTTATCCAATGAACACATTTCGATTTTTGACATCAAGAATGTTTTATCAGTATTTATTCATTAAAATCTAAAATTAGAAGTCCTAATTATGTTCCACAGGAACTGGTCTGATAGTTCACCCACATTTTCTGTTCCTTTATAAACATTAAAATGCCTCTTGTTTGGAATTTTTTCCCATGTGGAAGGCAATTTTCAAAGTCATTTACTCAAGTAAATATTGATTTACTCATGTAAATTGGTTGTCTGAAAATTGCCCCCTCAATCTACCCAAAGGTACATAAGGTGGTTCTCGGTGGCATGTTTTAGGCAGGGTTAGAATATAACACACATAAACTGTGTTTTTAAAGTACACATGAGATTGAAGGGGGGCAGACTCAAGAAAAATGTCAGGAAGTATTTTTTCACGGAGAGAGTGGTGGATACTTGGAATGCCCTCCCGCGGGAGGTGGTGGAGATGAAAACGGTAACGGAATTCAAAAATGTGTGGGATAAACATAAAGGAATCCTGTTCAGAAGGAATGGATCCTTAGAAGCTTAGCGGAGATTGGGTGGCAGAGCCGGTGGTAGGAGGCGGGGCTAGTGGGTGGGAGGCGGGGCTAGTGCTGGGCAGACTTCTACGGTCTGAAAATGGCAGATGCAAATCAAGGTCAGGTATACACAAAAAGTAGCACATATGAGTTTATCTTGTTGGGCAGACTGGATGGACCGTGCAGGTCTTTCTCTGCCGTCATCTACTATGTTACTATGTTTACCATGAAAAAAATCTACCTGCAAGAAAACCAGAAACAAAATTCCAAGAACCCTGGGCAAGTTTCAAAGGGAAAGTACTTAGTTAACTTTTCCTTTGAAATCTGGTGCAATCAAGGCCAGTTCAACTAGGCAGGACTAGGTAAATATCTAGGGCAGTTGCTTCAGGGGGTGGGGGGCACCAAGGAACAGCTGCAGTCAAAGCAAAACAGCAAGTTCTACAAATTACAAAATCATATAAACTATGGGAAGTACTTTTGCCAGCAGAGAGGGAGGAGCAGTTTACAAATAGCCCATTTCCGTACATAAGTATTGCCATACAGGGAAAGACCAAAGGTCCATCAAGCCCAGCATCCTGTTTCCAACAGTGGACAATCCAGATCACAAATACCTGGCAAGATCCCAAAAAAGTACAAAACATTTTATACTGCTTATCCCAGAAATAGTGGATTTTCCCCAAGTCCATTTAATAATGGTCTATGGACTTTTCCTTTAGGAAACCATCCAAACCTTTTTTAAACTCCGCTAAGCTAAGCGCCTTTACCACATTCTCTGGCAACGAATTCCAGAGTTTAATTACATGTTGAGTGAAGAAATATTTTCTCCGATTCGTTTTAAATTTACTACATTGTAGCTTCATCGCATGCCCCCTAGTATTTTTGGAAAGCGTGAACAGACAGACGCTTCACATCTACCCGTTCAACTCCACTCATTATTTTATAGACCTCTATCATATCTCCCCTCAGCTGCCTAGGCATTCACTTCCTCCTTGGTATGCCAAACTATCTCATACATATTCATTGTGGACATCCAAAAAACCCGATGGGATGTGGCATGCCCCGAGTACTGGGTTGAAAAGTCTTGCTCTAGATTATTCTGAAAGAGTTGATTTTAGGAAGACCAAAGGTCCTAAGAGTTAATTTGAGGGAAAGCGCCAGACTGAAGCTTACTAAGGATACCTAATTATCCATATGCCAGCCCTGGGTGCAATATCTGCAAGTACAAGGTACCCATGGATTTTGCTCCAAAGAAGACAATTTAAAAACTTGATCCTAGAAGTCTATGGGGAACAGTTTCTAGAATATAAAGGTTCGGCTGAATATCTGTAAAAAGCATTTGTAAAAATCAATATTTTATTTTTCTCTCATACATCCTTATCAGAAGCCAGCTAAGACCAGATAACCAGAACCAAACAACAACAACAAAAAATTCCCTTTGGGCCCAATATTCAGAAAATGCTGAGCTTCTAAATTTATGCACCTAAGAAAGGGGGTCTTTTACAAAGCCGCGGTAGTGTTTTTTAGTTTGTGGTAGAAATTACCTGGCGGTAAATGCCGAGACGCCCATAAAATTCCTATGGGCGTCTCCGCATTTACCGCCAGCTGATTTCTTCCGTGAACTAAAAATGCTACCACGTCTTACTAAAAGACCCCCTTAGCCTCCTAAATTTGTGCCCTATTTTAAGCTGAAAATGTATCTTAATTTAGGAACTTAAAAGTTATGCTCATATATTTCAACCTGCCATGTGTTTGCCTACATTTATGAGCTTAATTTATGATCCTAGTGCTAAAAATCACTGCTAAGCTCCTAACTTCTTTTCCCCACACTAAATCTGTCCCTGCCATGTCTTATGCTCTAAATAAAAGAGTTCAGCGGCATTTTGAGTAAAACTCTGGAGGTCTTTTATAAAGCTGTGGTAGAGTTTTTAGCTTGAAGCAGAAATCAGACGACAGTAAACGCTGAGATATCCACAGGAAGTATAATGGGCATCTCGGTGTTTACCACCAGCTGATTTCTACCACAAGCTAAAAACGCTACCATGGTTTAGTAAAATACCTCCTTTTTTGCACTTAGCCTTAGCAAATTTTCAATTTATGAGAATAAACTTAAAGTTGGGACCATAAATCTTCTAAATATCAGGCCCTTTGTTTTAATGGGGTTTTTTTTTTACCCTACAACAGAGAACAATACTAGAAGTCAGTACTTTCTATATACTGGGTGTCACGTAATACCAGTCTTTAGGTAGGGAAGGCTTAAAGTGTGCTAAATTTATGAACTGCAGAATTTACAATACAGGAAAAGTAAACAAACGAATAAACCTATTTCAACATATCACATCACACTCCATCAATTAAGCTCTGAACATGTTATAGTTTAAAGCAGTGGTGCTATAACCAAGTCAGAACCCTAACCAGCAGTAGCTGGGATCACTAAAACCAAACCATTCCCCTTAGCTATGGACCTTCACGGGGCAATCAGCATGGGGCCTGTGAGTCAGTGAAAGTTCGCAGACCTTGCTGCCCTCCTCCTCTGCCACCTTCCTGTTCTACAGTACTAGGATTTGTGTGCACACACTTAAGCCCAGGGCTGTCTGCTGCTACTGCTGCCACAACTGCTTCTGCCTTCATGCTTTGGATACCTGGGGCAGGAAGGAGTGGAGGTCTGCTATTTAGCTTTCTTCTTTATCCAAGGTTCTGTGAGTTTTTAAGCATTAAAATGGGGGTCACACTAGATAAAAGTTTGGGAAACACTATGTTAAAGAGAGAGGGGCCAGAAACAAAAGAAGGTAAAGACCAACCTTAAATGAATAGCATGAATTGTTGGGTCCTTTAATCCTATTTTGCTAAGCTGATTATATATATCCCCAATGTGTTTTAGCAGTTCACCATGCTTTGCAAAAAATGTCTCCTGAAGTTCTTCCTGCTTCTTCTTCTCTTCTTTTGACAAGAGGCAGCGATACACATCTTCTACTTTTTCAGACATATCTGTAATGAGTTTTTCACACGATGTTGCTCCTCCACTTTCTGGATCCTGCATGGAGATTTCCACAGTCTTCATCAATTCATCCAAGCTTTTAGCTTCTACTTTCATCATGGAAATTTCTTTCTGCACGGCTTCAATCTTCAACCGGTTTTCTTGCAATTCTGGTGCATCCATTGCTACATTCTTTGCTGCTGTTGCTAATGAAAGCTGAGCGGTTCTGAACCTGGACAAGAAATCTTCAAGCTTTTTCAGGATAGTTTCATTACTCTGCATTTTCTGATTTGTCTCTTCAAACTGCTTTCTATACTGGAGCATGATGTTGCGTGTCATTTGTAGGTCTTCAGAGCTAATGTTGCCTGCTGTATCTACTTCAGAGGAATCCAGTTTGTTGCACAGTTCAATCTGATCATCAACAGACTTTTGAACATCCTGAGATCAATCACAAGAAGAATGTAACTAAGAATGACATACTGTGTTTGATTTTGCTGCATTCAAAGTAAATCAACACATCAGAAATTGCTGTACATTATACATAATTTTAGGCTTCAGCACGGCAATAGCTCAATAGTCCCTATAGAACTATAACAAGGAACCCAAAAGTTAAAATAGTTAGAATTTATGGGTCAAGGTACAGAGGACTGTTAAAAGAACAAGAGATTTAAGAAGCTCCCTTGTTTAATTTTTAAATTAAGTCTGTAGGTACTACACCCCAAAAACAGGCAGCACCATCCCTGTTTTCCAAAAAAAGAGATTGTCCAGTAGAGGTCAGAGTCTAGTCAGGAAAATCTAACTAGGAATAATCCCCTGCAATCAAACAATATTGATATTTGGGTATATAATACAACAGTACACACCCATAAAAAGAGCGCTACTTTGTCAACTTTCACACCATCTATATTGAAATAATTGTTCATTTTTCTACTGAAATACTTTGCTATCTGTTTTACTTTTAGTAAATGCAACTGTCAATGGCCAATATGTACTTTGACTGTCTGTCTTACCTTCAGCTCTTGGAAAATGGAATCAATATTTGACAGAGTGAACTGCTCTGTATCATTTTTGTGGAGCTGTTCATTTGACTCACACAGAACGACTGCTTCACTGTCTATTGGTAAAAGAACTTCTAGAGCGCTCTTCAAGGACTTCATTCTAAAAGAAAAGTACACTCCAGTAACATCATCAGCACAAATGACATTTAATTATTTGTTTTTATCGTAGATGTTTTCAAGGCTGCTTTAATCAAATTTCAAATTTAAATCAAGGTAATCAAGCAAAAAAAAATTTTTTTTTTGGGGGGGGGGTGGTTGTTTCATACAAACTTCTTCTAGCCTCTGGAGAGCAACAAGTGAGAAAAGAAACCCAAAACAGCAAGTATAAATATCATTGGGGGGAGCCTTCACACACTCAAGGATACTTTTACCAAGCTGCAGGAAAAAGGGCCATGCACTAGCGGTGGGGGCCATTTTTCCCCACTCGCCTGGCACTTTTTACCGCAGTAGTAAAAAAAAGCCCCCAGTACACATGGCCATGCGGCAGGGAGCCCTTACTGCTACCCACTGAGGTGGCGATAAGGGCTCTCGCATTAACCCGGTGGTAACTGGACAGTGCAGGGTGATGCCTGATTACAGCCGGGTTATCACCGCACAAGCCATTTCTGGGGGTTTTATTTTTCCCCAAAAAAATTAAAGAACAATAGGGAAAATTCAAAAACCTCAAATTATTTGCATGAAGGGAGTTTTTGACCTTTTCCAGATCAGACTCCAGCAACAGATTACACTTGTTTAGCTGCAATAATATTTATGCAGACCATGCATAAGTTTCCTTGGGACACTGTCTAGTTCGAGCACGGGCAGAGTTGAGAAGTAGGTAAGTACTTTTAAAAAATAAATGTGTATACCAATACCACTTTCTGTGCACTAGCTGTATCTGCCTTGAAGCAAGTGTAACTTTGTGTATAAGCCGTGCACCACCAGTAATCCTTTTCGGGAGTTCATTTTATAAAAGGCATATATGCATGCAAGTTGGCTTTATAAAACAAATATAGTTTATATGGATTTCTGCTGCATAAACTAAGCATCCTGTTATATCCTTTTTCGACTCCTGTCCTATAACTTTATTAACTAACCCTCTTGAATCTCCTATGTTTCTAACCAAGATCAATACTCTCTGCAAGGATGCTCCACAGACTCTCATTGTCCCTTCGAACTACTAACCCCACTCGATACTCTGTAATCGCCCCCATTGTTTCATGTAAGCCACACTGAACCTACTAAAAGGTGGGAAAATGTGAGATACAAATGCAATAAATAAATAAATAAAATTTCCTTCATAATCTATAATCTCCTGCTGGAAGTACAAAGCATTCATTTTATTACACCCCTTTGACATTGGTTTGGTAGTGACTGCTCAATGTTTTATATCTCTAAGACTGTGCTTCTCAATTCAGTCGTTGGGGTCCATGCAGTCAGGTTTTCAGGATATCCATGATGAATATGCGTGAAAGAGATCTGCATACCAAGGAGGCAGTGCACACAAATCTCTCTCACGCATATTCATGGTGGATATCCTGAAATCCTGACTGGCTAAGTAAGCCTCGAGGATTGGGTTGAAAAGCACTGGTCTAAGAAACCACACAGTATCCTTTTACCAAATGTTCCTAACCGCTACTAATATTTAAAGGGCAATTTTCAAATTGCCTCTATTGGTGCAAAATCCTTGGGTACATTTTACCCTCGGTCTTTCCTCCACACAGGAACTTTTCCTCCCTCAACCGAAACACGTCTCCAGGAACACTGAAGGTGGGCAATTTTAAGACAGTCAACACACAGAGGTAAAGGGCCAGATTCTAAAAATGGCACCCAAATTTTAGTACATACACAAATTTATGTACATACACAAATATTAGGAGGTGGAACATCATATGTGCAATGATGATTCCATTGTGACACCACCACATATTCCTCTTGGGGATATAATGGATGTAAACGGTATGGTCTGAGCACATTTAAAATAATTTAAAACACTTTATAGTATTTTTTTTAAAGTGCATACATAAAAATAAAAAAAGATAAATTATTTTGAACCCAAGTTTAATATAGTGAGTGACCCAAATTTCAGTGCCAAAAAAAATCGACACTAACTACAATTCTGTAAAGGGTGCGTGCCCTTTATGGCATTCCACTTAGCACCAATTCCTGCATCTAATCTTAAGCACCAAATTTACACCTGCTGAAACCTGGTGTAAATACTGGTACCCAAGATGGGAACGCTGAGGCAGTATTCCGTATCAACGCATGTAACTTTTTGAAATGCCACTGACACGCCCATGCCCTTCCTAGGACCATGTTCCTATTAGACAAGCTATTAGAGTTAGGTGCCATGCTTTACAGAATAGTGCACAGCTAGATGTGCATGCAAATTTTTATAAGTGCCATTAACTTCAATAATTATACAGAATCCAGGGGACAACGCTTATTACATGTATAAACTGCTTCCAAATTGCACGATTAGTGAATGTTTTTTCCTAACGTAAAATGTGAAATGACGTGATGTGAAGCTGTGTCATACCGGCTGGTTAGCACTGCATGATATTCTTGCCATTCCTTGTTTAATCTGGTTCTTTGTTGAGCTATTCCAGTCTTCTCCACATCTTCCACAAGCTTTTCAACCAAACAGGAAGTCTTTTCAAACTCTTTCCAGTAAGAATTAGTTTTAATCTGTAAAGCCTAAACAGAATATGGTACATAGGTTCAATGGCAACTAGCAAACTGCCAAAAAGATTCACAGAAAGAACCCCCCCCCCCCCAAAAAAAAAGAGAGAAATCTAAAATGCTAAAGTTAAAGTGTGACACAGAATATGAACATGGTTTTGAGGCAGCCATGGGCAAAGAAAGTGTTAACTCTGAGAAATAATTATATATATATAAGAAATGATATTAAAAGCTTGAAGTTTGAATTCTTTTCACTCTGCCAGCAAAGTAGTGAAGGAATGCAGGCTGGAATTAATTAGAGTCTAGTTTGGCCGAGCTAAGGTTAGGAAAGGTCAGTGAGAAATGAAACTCTGTCCCTTGTGAATTGCCAATGCTAGCTGGCACATCTGTAAATTATTAGGCTTACTGAATAGTTTTGTAAGCAGGCACGAGCCAGACATATGACATATTGTAGTTTAAGAATAGGCTGAAATACTATTTAGAGAGAGGCAATAGATTAGTATTTAGAAGTTCTGTTTATATTTAGGATATGTCTTATAAGAATGCTTACTTTAGAATATGTTGTATTCTGTGTAAATTAATAATTCTGTGTGGAATGTTTGTTCAACTTTCTGTCTGACGTTCTGAGTAGGGCTACAGTGAAGGGGGGCCAACATGTGTTTTGAATTAACTATGGTCTTAGCTAGTTCTGTGTATGGAGCTGAGAGGTGAAAAAGGTCAGAACTAGTCAGCTCTCTTCTCCTTGATTAATTATAGGTAACTGTAGGAATAGTCCTGAAAGTATAGCAGTATGCCATTAAGTAAGATTGGCTTTTGACCTCTTTAATGAATGCCAGAGTTTAGTTAGCAGTTAGTACTAGGAATATGAGAAATCAATCATAATAACATGTAAGAGACTGGAGACCAAATGTCTGGCTTAAGGGGCCCCAGGTCAGAGGTCAGTTTAGGATGTCTGGAACCTATGTAACTGATATTTCAAAAGTAATGATTGGTTGAGGCAAGGTAGCCAATCTAATTCCTTAACCAATTGGAGAGTAAGGGGGCTGGGCTAGGCTAGGCTGGATAGAACAGTATTTAAGTAGGAGCAGAAGCAGTTTACGTCAGAAAGAACTCAGAAGGAGCTCAGAAGAAAGAGAAGGACAGAAGGAACAGACAGAAGAAGGAGAAGACAGCATAAGAAGAGAAGCAGCTGAGACAAAGACACAGAGAGCTGAGAGAAAGAGAAGAGAGCTAGAACTGATGTCTTGCTTTGTTTGCTGGCAAATAAAGAAGATTTTTCTCTCATACTGGTGTGTGCTGTCTGACTCCTGAGGCATCACAAATTCATGCATCAATTCCTGCAACAATTCTTGGTGGCAGCGGTGGGATCCTGAATCCTGCATTAATCCCAGCACCTAACTGACTGGAGAACATTCGCCGGGTATGTATTTTGTATTCTGTATTGTAATCCTAGCTAGGAAGTTGTAAACCAGCCCCTCAAGAAGGAGGGAAGGAGAATCTGATCAATTCTCAGCGAAGGCCCTAGTACCTTCTAGTCGCGGGGACTAGAAGCGAAAACGCTTGAGCTTATCTGTATCTGAGAAATCTGAAATTGTTGGGTGGGATTTTCTGTATGGAATGTGTGATGAGTGAATGATTAAATGAGTGCGGACTTCTTATAGCTGCATTTCCAATTAACGCGAGTTCAATTGGTCAGCAACGGAAGGAAGCGATTGTTGTCTGTCTACCTAGTGTCTCGAGAGTGCAGACCCCTTACTGCATTCTCAAAAATTCCCCCCCTTTTTGTGTGTTGTAACTGTAAGCATTATGGGTGGGACATCATCTAGACAAATTGTTACCCCCCTAGATTGTATGCTTAGAAATTTTAAAAAAGGTTTTTTAATTAATGACTATGGACAGACTTTAAGCTCAGGTACTTTAAGAACCTTGTGTGAAGTTGAGTGGCCATCTATGGGAGTGGGGTGGCCCCCTAGTGGCAGCTTAGATATTGAAGTAATCCGGAAGGTATACAGCATAGTTGTAGGAGAATCAGAATATTCTGAACAACTCCCTTATATAGATTCCTGGGACAGCCTTGTGACTGACCCTCCCTCCTGGTTGAAAACTTATATGGGATCCCCAGTAAAATTCATGTTAGGCCGTGTTCAAAGAAAGATTAGAAAATCTAAACTAGAAGAGGGAAAGAGCCCCAGGAAGCTTACCACCCAATCGGTGGCTTCCGCCCCTACCCTGTCCGAGAAACCCATACTCTCTGATGACCCCTCAGACCTTGAGCCACCACCTTATGGCCCATTGTTGGGGTTCCGTGCCGCCCCTAGAGATCCACGCCGCCCAGCTCAAGCCTCTCCAGTACAGGCTTCTCCGGATAGTTCTTCCCCTCCTGTGCGAACCCCACCACACCCTAGGTTGGACTTTTCACCTGGCCTCTACCCTTCTGTGCCAAATCCTCTCCTGTTAACCTCTGTAGACCCACTTTGGGCTCCACTCCCTGACTCCTCAACTCCTGACAGCCCAGCCTCTCCCTCTAGTACCCCTACCCACTCATTAGGGGCCCGGCATCCCTTTCAATGGACTGAATCACCTGTGACCACCTCTCAGTCTATGAGTACCCCTCCCCATCCCTCAGGATTTCAACCTACCTCCACTGAATGGGTTAGACCCGCTGCAATTACCTTTGAGCATGATAGGAGGGTAGCTCCTAGCTCTACCTCAGGTTCCATTCCCACCTCCTCGAGAGTTCTGCCACTTCGTCAGGTAACTACCACTCGACCGGATCCTAATAATCAGGGTCAGGTTATACAGGCACAGGCCTATCAGTATGTACCCTTCACAACCACTGATCTCCTGAATTGGAAGACGCATTACCCCTCTTATACTGAAAAGCCTCAGGCAGTGGTGGACCTAGTGACTAGCATTATGGCCACCCATAACCCAACCTGGACTGATTGTCAACAACTTCTCCTGACCCTCTTCACAACTGAGGAGAGGCGGAAGATTTTGCAAAATGCTGAGGCCATCACGCGAGAGCGTGTTCCCGACGGGACACAGGATCCAGAGGGATGGGTTAGAGCTCGGTTTCCTCGCGCAGCTCCAGCTTGGGATCCAAATGATGGGCAGCACTATGAACTGTTGTCTGGCTATTGCCGGGACTTACTGGAAGGTATGAGGAAAGGCATAAAGAGGCCCATTAATCTGGCAAAGGTCTCTGAAATTCTCCAAGGGGCAACTGAATCCCCTGGGGCCTTTTTAGAGCGACTAATTGAAGCCTACAGAACATACACCCCATTTGACCCTGAAGCCCAAGAAAACCAGAGAATGGTGAATAGCGCATTGGTGGCCCAGAGTATGCCAGATATCCGGAAGAAGTTGCAGCGTCAGGAGGGATTCGCAGGGATGAATACCACCCAGCTAATTGAGATCGCAACCAAGGTTTTCATTAATAGAGATCAGGAGGTGCGCCGAGAGGCTGACCGGAAGATGCAGAAGAAGGCCGACCTTTTAGCGGCAGCCATTACTAATTCCACCCTTAACCGAGGTCGACCTCTAGCTAATGGGAAGCCAAAGTGGGACCCCGGACCACCAGCCAGGCCCCGAGATTCCTTCAATCAATCCCGGCCAAGGGGGGAGAATCCCAGACCAAGATTGGAGAGGGACCAGTGTGCCTATTGTAAGGAAAGAGGGCACTGGAAAGATGAATGCCCCCAGAGGCGCCAGGGACTGAGAAGGGGACCAGGAGATCGAGGAAGCCGAGGCCGAGTTCGAGAGGGAAGATATGAGCCTCCTGAATCTGACATCATCGGGATAGCCGAGATGGCAGAATGGGACGAATAGGACAGACCGGGTTCCTACAAACTGGGCTCCCAGGAACCTATGGTCAAGCTAACTATAGGGAGCCGCTCAATTCCATTCATGATTGATACAGGAGCTGAACATTCTGTTGTGACAGAGCGATTAGCGCCTGTGTCTGGAAAAACTGTCCGAGTGGTGGGAGCCACGGGGGTGCAGAACCGGAGGCCTTTCCTGACAACCCGTAGATGCCAATTAGGCTCACACATAGTCACTCATGAATTCTTGTATATGCCAGACTGTCCAATCCCTTTGTTAGGTCGAGACCTGCTGTCCAAGCTTAGGGCCCAAATTTCTTTTGACTCTGATGGCCAGACTTCAGTCTCCTTTCGGCCCCCGACATCCAGCCCTAAGGGTATATTGAGTTTCTGTTGCCCTCTTGAAGAAGAATGGCGGCTGCATCAGTCACATGGCCAAGTTGACCTACCCCTGGCAGACAGCTTTCAGGTCAGTGGGGTATGGGCAGAAGATAATCCCCCAGGGTTGGCCCGAAATATTCCTCCTGTACATGTAGACTTACTTCCAAGTGCCCGGCCAATCCATCTTCGCCAATACCCAATTCCCAGAAAGGCTCTGGAAGGGATTCAAGCACATTTGAATCGTCTGTTATCCCATGGAATTATTCGTCCTTGCCAGTCTCCATGGAATACGCCACTATTGCCAGTTCAGAAGCCAGGGACTGAGGACTACCGGCCAGTCCAAGACTTACGAGTGGTCAACAAATCCACTATCTCATTACATCCTGTAGTGCCTAATCCATATGTCCTGTTAGGATTGATACCTTCTGGAGCTACCCATTTCACGACACTAGACCTAAAAGATGCCTTCTTTTGTATTCGGGTGGCCCCCGCCAGTCAATTGCTTTTTGCCTTTCAATGGGAAAACCCAGTAACAGGAAGGAAGCTTCAGTATACATGGACCCGCCTGCCACAGGGGTTCAAGAATTCCCCCACCATTTTTGGGACAGCCCTAGGACAAGACCTTAAGACTTTTAAATCTGAGCCTTCCAGGCGAGTTTTACTCCAGTATGTAGATGACCTCCTGATTGCAGCAGTGACCCAGGAAGAGTGTTTTGAGGCTACTAGAGAATTGCTGGAGCTACTCTTGGATGCAGGCTATAAGGTCTCACGCTCAAAGGCCCAACTTTGTCAGTCAGAAGTGAAGTATCTGGGCTTTTGCATTTCCCAGGGAAGTCGGAGACTGGATGCTAGTAGGAAGCAAGCGGTAGCTGCAATTCCCCAACCCAAGTCCAGAAGAGAAGTTAGAAAATTTCTGGGAGCAGCCGGATTTTGCAGAATTTGGATTCCAAATTTTGCATTGATGGCGAAACCCCTTTACCAAGCCACAAAGGGGGGTGAAAAGGAACCATTTGAATGGGGACCTACTGCTCAACAATCCTTCATTGCCATAAAGAAAGCCCTACTCCAAGCCCCTGCGTTAGGCCTTCCTGATGTGGAGAAACCTTTCTCACTGTATGTCCATGAGCGACAGGGGGTTGCTCTGGGTGTGCTGACCCAGATGATGGGATCCTGGCAGAGGCCTGTTGCATACCTGTCTAAACAGCTGGATGGAGTGGCTAAAGGATGGCCAGCCTGCATGAGGGCCATTGCAGCAACAGCCTTACTGGTCCAGGAAGCTGATAAGTTGACCTTGGGGCAAGAACTGGTTGTTAAAGTCCCCCATGCAGTTCTCACCCTCATGGAGTATAAGGGCAATCACTGGTTTACAAATAACCGTATGGTTAAGTACCAAGCTAGCTTGTGTGAGAATCCACGGATACACCTGGAAACAGTGGCTACATTCAATCCCGCCACTCTTTTGCCAGCATCTGAGGGACCACCGGATCATGACTGTATCCAAACTATGGATGAAGTGTACTCTAGTCGACCAGATCTTAAAGATGTTCCGTGGAGGGACCCAGATGTAATTTATTTCACAGATGGAAGCAGTTATGTGGAGAACTCCAAGCGATTGGCAGGCTATGCTGTGGTGACAGAGGACAAGGTGATAGAAGCAAGAGCCCTGCCCCAAGGAACTTCAGCTCAGAAAGCAGAACTTGTGGCCCTCATACGAGCTCTGGAGCTAGCAGCAGGACTGGTGACTAACATTTATACTGATTCCAAGTATGCCTTCACAACTCTACATGCTCATGGAGCTTTGTATAAGGAAAAGGGACTCATAAATGCTGCAGGCCAACCTGTTAAGTATGGACCCGAAATACTTCAGCTGCTAGAGGCTGTGTGGGCCCCTAAGAAGGTAGCTGTCATTCATTGCAGGGGACACCAAAGGATAGATACTCCAGTGGCCCGAGGGAATCGCCATGCTGATCGGGTGGCCAAGGAAGCTGCTCGAGGACCCCCAGCAAGTACTGTGACCCCCCTGTTCCAAATCCGACTGCAAGAATGGACACCTATATATACCCAAATGGAAGAGAAATGGGCTCAAGAAGAAGGTGCAGTAAGGAGACCTGATGGCTGGTTACATCTCCCTGATACCAGAGTTCTGGTGCCACGCCACCTAGCTTGGCCTGTAGTGTCTCAAGCTCATGACCTATCACACTTAGGGAAAACAGCACTAGCCCGCCTACTCAATCGAGTAGTGGTGCTGGAAGGATTGGATAGTCTGGTTGCCACTGCCTCTGCCCGATGTACTCTCTGTGCCCAGAATAATGCCCGTCAGGGACCCCGTATTCCACCAGGAGTTCAGTCTAGAGGACTAACACCCTTTGAGTCCCTAGTTATAGACTTCACAGAAATGCCCAGGAGCGGTAGGTTCCGATACCTCTTAGTCATGGTCTGTACCTTTTCTGGGTGGGTGGAAGCATATCCTACAGTCACTGAGAAAGCCACAGAAGTAGCTCGAGCCCTCCTTAGGGATGTCATCCCCAGGTATGGACTGCCCCTTGCCATAGGTTCAGATAATGGTCCCGCCTTTGTTGAAGCTACACTTCAGGCCCTGTCCCGCGCATTGCGCATTACCTGGAAATTGCATTGTGCCTATCGTCCCCAGAGTTCAGGGCAGGTTGAGCGAGCAAACAGAACCTTGAAAAATAGCCTAGCAAAGATTTGTCAGGAAACCCAATTGAAATGGCCACAGGCATTGCCACTAGCCCTCTTTCGCCTCCGATGCACCCCAACTAAAGGAACAGCCCTTTCTCCCTTTGAAATTGTGTATGGGAAGCCCCCAGCCATTTTACAGGGAATTAATGGAGACATAGGGATTTTAGGGTCTGCCCAGGTGCAGGAACAGGTAGCCCTCTTGGGTAAGATAATTTCTGAGCTTCAGTCTTATGTGAGAGAAATAAACCCTGTCCCCTTCCAGGCTCAGGTACATTCCTTCCTGCCAGGGGATAGAGTTTGGGTGAAAGACTGGAAGCTCCAGCCTTTGGGGCCCCGATGGAAAGGACCTTTTACTGTTTTGCTTTCTACCCCTACAGCTGTGAAGGTCGCAGGGATTACTCCATGGGTCCATTGGTCTCGAATTAAGTCTGCTGATCAGACTGAGCCCAGCACGGATCAGACGGAGCCTAAACAGTGGAGAGCAGAAAGTGATCCAGCGGAGCCATTGAAGTTGCGCTTGACCCGAACCAAAGAATCTACTAGCTGAAAAGAAGGGTCAACTGCATACTGCAGGAGCGGTTGAACTTCGGCTTCACACTGAGACTCTTTCTTGCCTGATTCTGGCTTTCTTGGAATTTGAAAGCTTGATCCTTGTCAGTTGAGGGTCTATCCCAACTGGTATAAGAACTCAAAGACTGAGAACATTATATGAGAGTAATCTGTGATTAGCACAGACTGTTGAAATATTATTGCTTAATTAGTTTGCTGTATTTGTTTTAGATTAGGAAGAAAGAAAATGTTAGTAGTTTGGATGCTTTTGTTGTTTTCTACTCCTTGCCTCCTTGTTCCTAATATCCCAACTCGCTCCAACCTTTGGTTACACTCAGTCCAGGAACTAATTAGCCAGGCAAAGATTACTTCCCCTTGTATTGTGTGTTCCCGATTTTCTCCTTATACTACAGATGTCCCAGCTGTTCCTGTTCCTGTGCAACTCCCAGCTCTTATACCTCCCTACTTTTCGAGTTCAGGTCCTTGGAGCCAGGATTATACTTGGTGGTCCTTTTATAATGCTACTTCCCCCTCTGAATCTTCTCTAAGGCCAGTTTTTACGTCTCCCTATCCAGCTTCTGGAGTGTTTTGTTTAACAAGAAGCATCTCAACTGTTCTTCCCATTCCCTGTAACTATACTAATGTTCTCCCAGAAAAAGGAGAATCTGTGTGGGTAGTTTCTCCAGGTACTCCTATGTGCCCTGCTACCATACCTGTAGATTATGACCCAGGTGATTATCTGGCTCCTAAGCGTACCACTGAGAAGACTATAGTGTCCAAGCTTATTTTCTACTTTCATAAGTCCCCGGGGTATGAAGAGTTACTAACAAATGAGCAGCCTGTCACAATTGGGGATTGGCGCCTATGGTGTGCAAAGTCTCCATTTCGTCTTCGTTCCCCCTGGGATAGGGGCTCGCATTATGGGCACCCTAAGTACCCTGTCCAGCCTGAGCCAACATTTATTGGGAACTTTCCTCACCCTCTCCTTGGTCATTACTGGCTCTGTGATAATGTCCTCCACATGATTCTTCCCTCCACATATGATTTTTGTGTATTGGTAACCTTGAATTATTTTCCTAAAGTTATTCCTCTTAAGCCGCTATCCCCGCACCGCTCTAAGCGAGAGGCTTTGTCCTTACCTTCCTCCGTTGCCACAGAGGATGAGGCGATTGAATTAGCCCTCCAGTATATTAATTCTACTTATCCTCTGACTAAAAAGAGACTTGTAGCCCTTTCTGCCACGGCCTGGATTCCAATTGGAGGCCCGGTAGCGGGTATTACTGAACTAGGTATGGCTACCCGGAGACTTCAATCCCTACTCCATGTTTTAGTTCATGAGCTGAACGTGGTAGTCAATGCATTGCAGGATCAAATTAATGAATTAAGTATAGTTTCTCGGTATAATCGTATGGGCCTTGACTACCTCTTTGCAGCTCAGGGTGGCCTCTGCACAGTGCTAAATTCTTCAGAGTGCTGTACTATTGTCATAAATAGGACGCATGTAGTTAGGCATGCTATGGATAAAGTCCTACAGTTGGCCAGCCTTAATGTGGAGGATTACCGAGGAGGATTAGATCTTACCTCCTGGTGGTGGTCATTGACCTCCTGGATACGTCCCTTGTTCATTTCCCTAATAGTCTTAGTTTTAGCAGGGTTTTTGTTTTGTTTCTTGGCCTCATGTGCTTCGGCAGTATGCCGTCGAACCTTAACAAGTAGGGTAATGGTGATTCACAAGTCTATTCCTAGTTAGGATCACTATAATCTCCAGAGTTTGAGATGTGAGACTTATTTCTGCATAAGCTGATTTTAGTCTCAAAGGGGGGAATGAGGCAGCCATGGGCAAAGAAAGTGTTAACTCTGAGAAATAATTATATATATATAAGAAATGATATTAAAAGCTTGAAGTTTGAATTCTTTTCACTCTGCCAGCAAAGTAGTGAAGGAATGCAGGCTGGAATTAATTAGAGTCTAGTTTGGCCGAGCTAAGGTTAGGAAAGGTCAGTGAGAAATGAAACTCTGTCCCTTGTGAATTGCCAATGCTAGCTGGCACATCTGTAAATTATTAGGCTTACTGAATAGTTTTGTAAGCAGGCACGAGCCAGACATATGACATATTGTAGTTTAAGAATAGGCTGAAATACTATTTAGAGAGAGGCAATAGATTAGTATTTAGAAGTTCTGTTTATATTTAGGATATGTCTTATAAGAATGCTTACTTTAGAATATGTTGTATTCTGTGTAAATTAATAATTCTGTGTGGAATGTTTGTTCAACTTTCTGTCTGACGTTCTGAGTAGGGCTACAGTGAAGGGGGGCCAACATGTGTTTTGAATTAACTATGGTCTTAGCTAGTTCTGTGTATGGAGCTGAGAGGTGAAAAAGGTCAGAACTAGTCAGCTCTCTTCTCCTTGATTAATTATAGGTAACTGTAGGAATAGTCCTGAAAGTATAGCAGTATGCCATTAAGTAAGATTGGCTTTTGACCTCTTTAATGAATGCCAGAGTTTAGTTAGCAGTTAGTACTAGGAATATGAGAAATCAATCATAATAACATGTAAGAGACTGGAGACCAAATGTCTGGCTTAAGGGGCCCCAGGTCAGAGGTCAGTTTAGGATGTCTGGAACCTATGTAACTGATATTTCAAAAGTAATGATTGGTTGAGGCAAGGTAGCCAATCTAATTCCTTAACCAATTGGAGAGTAAGGGGGCTGGGCTAGGCTAGGCTGGATAGAACAGTATTTAAGTAGGAGCAGAAGCAGTTTACGTCAGAAAGAACTCAGAAGGAGCTCAGAAGAAAGAGAAGGACAGAAGGAACAGACAGAAGAAGGAGAAGACAGCATAAGAAGAGAAGCAGCTGAGACAAAGACACAGAGAGCTGAGAGAAAGAGAAGAGAGCTAGAACTGATGTCTTGCTTTGTTTGCTGGCAAATAAAGAAGATTTTTCTCTCATACTGGTGTGTGCTGTCTGACTCCTGAGGCATCACAAATTCATGCATCAATTCCTGCAACAGTTTAATTTTCTCTTCCAGTCCCTGTCTTAATAAAACTATCAGAATTGATAACCCCCTTCCCCCTCAAAAAAACAACTTTGTATATCATTTTATATTTACTCTGTGCAAAAAATGAGATAGGCTATTAAACTTGGATACAACAAAAGAGAGGGAATGAAGTACAAACTAAAGTCCAAACAAAAAAAAACAGCACCACGGGCCTTTAAAAATGGATGACATTTTGGATACAGAAAGTGAAAGTGCTTTGGTGCTTTGTAGCTTTTACTATATGAGACGTGGGGACCCCTGACGCAGGTGCTAGTCACCAAAACACGGCCCGTGTCGGGTCTTTTTGTCAAGGCTCATTCATTAAAGAACTGTGTTCCATTTTTAAAGGCCCATGGTGCTGTTTTTTTTTGTATAGGCTATTAAACCACATTTTTCATAGAACTTCTAGGTAGGATTTGGAAGGTCCTGGTTGGGGGATGCTCCCAATTCCTGGAGTATTTTACAAAATGCTCTACTGTAATGCAGTCTTTTGTAAATATAGTACAAAGAACGATTCTAGCAAATACAGTACATATATTTGGCAGAACATACACTAGAATAAAGTTTTACTAGAACCAGTCTAACACAGGGAATCCCTTATATGCAAGTGATTTTAACAACTAAAGAAATAAAACCTCAACTGACTGGGTCGAGCAAGTTGAATATTCCTTCTGATGCAGCTTTTGTGAAACAAGGGGGCCCTTACCTTGTCAAGGATTTCCTGGCGTACCGCCTTGTCCAGATGATGACAAACATTTGATGTTTCTCCTGGCAGAAGACTTTGTGACGTTACAGAGCAAAGCCCAGTTGGCAGATAAGTTTTTGGACATTTATGCTGTGCACAGACTTTTGTCTCTTTGAGCTCACTTTTTACATTAAATGTTGGGGGAATTTAAAGGTGTTGGTTAACCGCCCCTAGGCAGTTGAGATTTAATTTCTTTAATTGTTAAAATCACTTGCATGTATGGGATTCCCTCTGTTAGACCGGTTCTACAAAACCTTATTCTACAGTTGTATATTTGATGTTTTGCAACTGACAATATAATTATTGTTTAACCAAGACCATAGTCAGCACAGGTGAAACACTTAAAAAGAAATAAACAGGGGAAAAGACCTCAGAAAGCTGTGGTCCCTGGCTCAGTGGCCGGTTAAAAATCAGTCTATATCCTCAGTGCCGTAGCGAGGGTGCCTGACACCCAGGGCGGGTCGCTGCTGCGCACCCCCCCCCCCCCCGGGTGCAGGGCACGGTGCCCCCCCCCCCGGAGCACACCTCCCCACCAAAACGCACCCTACCTTTCAGCGAGGGCAGGCGGGAGGGCCGATCTGCCCCCAGTGCACGTCACTGGGAGCTGCGTCGGCTCTGCTGCTTCCATGCTTTCTCTGCCCCGGAACAGGAAGTAACCTGTTCCGGGGCAGAAAGAGCAGGGAACCAGCGAGCCGACACCCCCCCAGCGCGTGCACCCGGGGCGGACCGCCCCACCACCCCCCCTTCCTACGCCACTGTATATCCTTCAAGCCACAGTTCTTCGGTTTAATCATTGGTCATAAAAACCCCCGATCAAATCTGGTGTGTGTTCACAATTTTTAAAGATTTTCTTTTCGTATTGCTTTTATGCAAACAGTGTTCATACAACTAAAGAAGGGACGGTCAAACACAACCAAGCCAAGTTTGTGCAGCGCTGCGTACGCCTTGTAGCGCTATAGAAATGCTAAATAGTAATAGTAGTAGTAGTAGTAAGTTCAATTTAGATCTGATACATTACAATTAGAGAACTGCTGTGGAGAGCTTTTGTTGTATGAATACATTCCTATAGGCGCATTAGCGTTTGACGTGCATTAGCGTTTATCATGCGTTAAAAACGCTAACATGCCTTTGTAAACACAGGCGTAAACGTGTTATTTGGAACTTAACCAGCTATGAAGAGTCATTTAGGGATCCTTTTACTAAGCCACAGTAAAAGGTGGCCTGCAGTAGTGCAAGCGCGCCTTTGGGGCACACGCTGGGCCATTTCTTACCAAGACTAGGAAAAAAGGGCCTTTTTTAAGGGGCCAGAAAACGGACATGGGCTAAAATTGAAACCAGTACACATCCATTTTCAGCCTGAGACCTTACCGTCACCCATTGACCTAGCGGTGAGGGCTCACATACTACATACACGGTGACCGGTCGACAAGTGCCAAATGCCAATTAACACTGGAAATGCCGCGCACTGTAGGAAATAAAAAAATAATAATTTATCCTGGTGTTGTGGGTGCGCGCCAAATACGAAATTACCACCAGGACCACCCCCAAAATAGCCACTTTCTGCTTGGGCACTAGCCAGGCATTTTCAGTGGCACTATCCAGCTTAGTGCTGCTGAAAATATCTGGTTAGCCCCAGACAGGCAATTTAAACAGACAGGAACTTATCCTGGCCATTTAAAATGTTTTGAATATCGGGGCTATAGTTTTTTTTTTTGGGGGGGGGGGCGTTGGGCTAACCAAACCAAGTCCATAATACACCCTCCTAAGATAATATATATAGTATCAGATCATCTCATACCTATTTGAATCTTCATTATCCTAATTGCATTGGTCTTAAATATAAATCGTCCTACGCGTCCAATTTCACCTACTTAAGTACTCAAATGTGGAATTCATTACCAAAAAGAGTGAAAGCGATACATGACCATCTAGAATTCCGGCGAACTTTAAAGACCTATTTGTTTTGTAAGGCCTACCCTTCTGAATCTGCCTAGCTGCCTCAACCCTGCACTGATTTAAAAGACAATGTTATTTCTTATTTCCTTTGTCATTTGTTGTTCCCATCTACCTCTACCTTCCCTTACCCTATTTCTGATTGTATTTGTTTAACATCGACTCAATACAGTGTCTTGTAAGCCACATTGAGCCTGCTAGTGTGTGGGAAAATGGGGGATACAAATACTGCAAATAAATAAATCCTACAACATCTACATATATAAATAGTGCAGTTATTAAACTGGTATTTACACGGGCAGTGAGCACAATTTTGCCAGATAATTGGTCTTCTATATAGAAGCACATTTTTGCCAGATAAATGACTGCTTTCTAAGTTGTACAAAATTCAATATTTGATGTGGAATGGAAATATAAAGCAATAAAGAGAAAGGATTAGACTGGAATATAATTAAAATTAAATTAAGTAGGAGGTTTTTTTTAGACTTATGAAGAAGCTCCTCAGTGAAACAGTGCACATATTACACAGGTAACTGCGCATCTGAAGTCTTTTCCTCTTGTTTTTTTATTTTAAAACATTACTCAGTAGAGTTAAATTTATTTGCTTGCTGCTTTGTGCTTTGACATTATCATACTGGCAACTATTATGCCCATTGTGTCTTAGTATTTACATGTGCATGCCATTTACAATGTATAAAAGCTACTATTTACAAGTACAGATGCTAAAATGACTTCCTCTATGTAATTTGCCTATTTTAGATTATACACACTTACCTGCAGCTCTTCAAGTTTATTTTGAAGGGACACGACATTCTGCGCTTTCTTGGGAAGTTCAGAATCGCATATTCCTTTACTGCTTTGTAAATGAAGTTCCAGATTGGACTTGTTTGTATTATAACTGTAAAACAAATAGGGTAATTACTAGCCACACTCGTTTTAATTTTAAATAAAAGCCACATGGGTACAGGCTCAGTCTAATTACAGGCTATGAAACAGAGAACAGGATTACAGGTGATAACTACAGAGCAGTGGTTTTCAACTCAGTCCTTAGGACACACACCCAGCTAAACAATTTTCGACATACTCAGCGCTGAATATAAATCAGATAAATTTCTATACAATAGAAGAAGTGCATGTAAATCTCTCTCATGCATATTCATTTTAACATGATGTTTGCTCCTTAATTGTAGTTCCACCTGAAAAAGCCATGTTTGTTCTGGTGAACATGAATCACAGTTGAGGGATTCGGTGCTGCTTTGAGGAGTGAAGATTTGTTTTTCTATGGGCTGCTGTTCCGTTTTGGGTTCACTGCTGAAGAACTGTCAGATAAGTCACTTTTCGTGCTGGTTTGGCTATGTTTAGCAAGACTTTTTGAACTGTTCAGTGACTTTTGTGTGCAGTAACTGGAACAGAGCCCTTTAGCGATTTTATTACATTTATGGGCATTTGGTCTCTAAGCACATATCATAGTAACATATATATAACATAGTAGATGATGGCAGATAAAGACCCGTATGATTCATCCAGTCTGCCCAACAAGATAAACTCATAGCATAAGGTATGATGTGATACGACATATGTATATTTGATCTTGATTTGTCCTTGACATTTTCAGGCACAGACCGTGGAGAAGTCTGCACAGCACCGGCCTTGTTCTCCAGCTTCTGAAGCTGCCATCGAAGTTCCACTCCAGCCCATCCAAATCTGTCCAGCCACGATCAGGGTACAGACCATATAAATCTGCCCAGCGCTGGCCTATCCATCTAGCCACTGTTTATAAATATACTGATTGTTTTGGGATATTATGATTTATGGTATAAATCATCCTGATTTGTTTTATTATGTATATTCACTGCAGATATCTTAAAAATCCAAGAGGCTGGGTATGTCCCGAGCACTGAGTTTAGAAACTACTGCCATAGACCCATGTAGTCTGGCCATGTGTGAATCTGTAAGCAATAAGTGATCATATTCTGAACACACCCATCTGAAATGATTTTCACGCTGACAGCCTGATTCACTGATCAATACTCACAAGATTTGCCTGGGGTGCTCTGAATTCTAGAGTTTGTTTTAAATGTCAACAAACAGCTTGACCTTTCTTCATGCTCTTGGGAATTGTTCCCCTATTCAAGGGTTTTGGACCAGTGTTCCCCAAGTCCAGTCCTGGAGTACCACTTGCCAGTCATGTTTTCAGCATATCCACAATGAATATGCATGAGCTTGATTTGCATGCACTGCCTCCATTATAAACAAATCTCTTTCAGGCATATTTCTTGTGGATATCCTGAAAACCTGACTGCCAGGGAGTACTCCAGGACCTGACTTGGGAAACACTGCTCTAGACTATAAAGATGCACATGTAAATTTTTATGCACTGGGTCAGGGGAGGGGCACAGACGGGTCAGAGGCATTCCTGGAATTTGCATACAGTGTTATAGAATTAGGCAGATCCATGCCTAATTTAGGCGTGAGGATTTACACCAGTTTTCAATTGGTGTAAATCCTCGCACTGAAAACTGGGCATGGATCACAGTGCCAAATAGTATTCTATAAACAGAACTCAACTTGGTGAGTGATTTACAGAATAGTGTTTAGCACTCATTTTTTATGGTTGCCATATACAGAATTTAGTCCCATATGCCTTGGTAAACAATGGCGTTAATCATCATATATAAAATTTAAAGCTGCGTGGTAAACAGCA
The DNA here is from genome assembly GCF_901765095.1 of Microcaecilia unicolor. NCBI lineage: Eukaryota > Metazoa > Chordata > Amphibia > Gymnophiona > Siphonopidae > Microcaecilia > Microcaecilia unicolor. The sequence continues at coordinate 180,177,437 of NC_044039.1, read as the reverse complement.
GCTGTCAGTAACCAATAAATATATTCAGCACTACTGACTATATAAGCAGTGGAGATGATACTTGGAGGGGCATTTTTGATAAGACGTCTAAGTCCAACTTTGGACGTTTTGCATAAAACATCCAAAATCTGAATAGGAAAGGTCTTCTTTTATGTCGAAAATACTGTTTTTGTGCTTTGGTCCATTTTTGAAAAAATAAAAATAAAAAACAAATACGTGCAAAATGTAGAAAATCAAGCCATTGGGATGTAGGAAGAGTCAGCATTTTTAGCAGACTGGTCCCCCAGACAAACCAGGAGAGCAATGGGGCACCCTAGACAGCACTTCTGGACACTTCATAAAAATGCTCCCAGCTACACATCTCACCTTTGCTCCCTTATCTTGTCCCCTGAGCTCTCCGAAACCCACCCAAAACCTACTGCCCCCAAATGTACAGAAGTACAACAGCTCTTATGGGTGAAGGCGGCATCTAATAAGTGGGTACAGTAGGATTTTGGTGACTTTGGGAGGGGTCACAGTTTCTACCACAAGTGTGACAGGTAGAGAGAGATAGGGACCTGGGTCTCCACTCCATAGTGCATTGTACCAACCACTACACTACTCCAGGGACCTGCATGCTGCTCTAATAGACCTGGCTATAACATCTGAGGTTGTCATAGAGGCTGGTAAGTCATATTTTATTCAAAATTTGGGAGGGTGGGAGGGGGTGACTACTGGGAGGGTATTGTGGGGTCACCCCTGACTCCCTCCAGTGGTCATCTGGTCATTTAGGGCACCTTTTTGTGCCTTATTCATTATAAAAGCAGGTCTAGCTCAAAACATCTTAGTTTTAGTTTTGTTTTGTTCCATTAAGGCTGAAAACCTCTAAGTCTTAGGAACACCCAAATCCCACCCTTACCATGCCTCCTGCACAACACTTTGAGATTTGGACAAACTGCAGATGAACAGGATAGAAAAACATCTGAAAAATAGGTTTTAAAAATACTGATTTGGACGTCTTTCTGAGAAAAACATCCAAATGCTGCTTTATGCCACTTTTTAGACTTTTTTTCTTTCAAAAATGAGCTCCATAGTATTCAAATTAAAATGCTGACTACTGCTGCTGAAAATTACCCCCTCTGCTATTAAGTGATCCTGATTATATATTTTGATATCATTTAACTACCTCTGTAAAAGCGTCTGTAAAGGAAGCTCCGTTTCATTCACATGCTTTGCAAAATCTCCTGCGTTTGGATGCATCACTTTCATTTCTGCAGCTGTGGCAGTTAATGCTTCTGAAGCCTAAAATAAAATAAGTCGAATTAAAATGAGCAACAAGTTCTCTTGGAGCTACACATTCCACAAAAAACAGCATTATACACATTATACATTATTCCACAAAAAACAGCATGCAGCAAGAGAGGAAGAAACCAATGCACACTGAAAGAAAAAAGTCGTCTGCTAAACTTAAACATTGCTCATCAGAAGTCTACACACCCCATTTTAACAGATGCAAAGTCCTATTCATGCATCATGTAAGTTCTGCATCGCAGCAATTACCCCTCTAAAATGATGGATTACAGATTAGTAGCAAGACATTAACAATTTCATATTTGAGCTTGTTTAGGACTCTGGGTTGAATACCATCCTGATGATTTTTTGCTCTTGAGTTTGCCAATTTGATCTATTATATCTTCAGATTTACAGTGATGTGATTCAACTGCTTCAAATCATCACCCAAGAAGGTTTCCAGTGTTGGTATGACCCCAACATCCTCCTCAGTAAGGAATCAGGCAGAGTAAACATTTTAGGGGTTGATATTCAAAGGGTTTAACCAGGAATAAAAGGTTCCTGTATGGATAAACCCTGCTGAGCTGGCCAGCTGCCAATATTGAGCAGTACTTAAACGGGTAATGCCATTGAATATGGGCTCTAACTGGCCATTACAAAATCAGCTAGGTTAAGGGTAGTCCAGGGGTAAATCTGGGTGGAGCTGCTACTTACCCGGTTAGCAGCAATATTCAATCCGCTAACCAGCTAGTTAACTGGAGTTATGTCAGCAAAAGGGCTGTCCTAATTTTGTCTGCCGAGTAAACCGGAGACTGGTCTGAATATCAGCCGGTTTCTGGGTTGGAAGACAGATATACCCCAACATTGATTATCTATGGTTAACTCAGCCCACAACTGTAAGCAGCTTACCAGTCCCTTTTCTCCGTGGACTGAATATTAGACCCTTACTTTCTGCTATTACCCTACCCAAAGCCACCGAGAGGGGAGGCAAAATTCCCAGGGCCAGGCCTCCAAGGTGGTGGCTTGGGCTAGGCACAAGCAAGCTTCTTCCTGCCTGCTTCTGGGTCTATCCTTCCTTGCTCCTGCGTGCCACCCAGGCCCCAGACAGGAGCAGCGCTGGAGAGGACAAGAGAAGGTGCAGACAGAAAGCTGCAGGGGTAGCGGCCCGAGTGTGGGGGGGGAGGGCACGGTGGCGGCTCAAGTGGAGGGTGTGCGCGCAGCGGTCAAGTCCTGCCCCAGGCCTGGCTGTGTCTCTTGGCGGCCCTGACCCTACCATACATGAGCATTTCTTTTACCTATTGGATATTCAGCAGTTCAAATAACTCCCTCATGGGCTTTAAATGTACTTGAAACTGTTTTTAGTATTAGTTTTTGCCTCTACAGCAACCTTCTTTTCAAAGTCTCTCCTGGACTCTTATTACTTTTTTAGATCTAACTTGCGAGTGTTCATGCTCATTCCTATTTTCTTCATTAGGGTCTGATTTCCATTTTCTTAAAGATGCCCTTTTGGCTTTCACGTCCTCTTCCACCTCACCATTAAACCATGCTAGCCATTGTTTGGCCTTCATTAGATATGTTTTAATACATGGGCTTCCAAAATGATCTTTTTAAATAATGTCCACATCTTTTGGCTCTGGCAATTGCTCCTTTTAGTTGTGTTTTTTAAACTAATTTCCTTTATAAAATTAAGTTCTATAACAGTAGATTCTTTTAGTGTCTTCCTTCTAGTGATGACAAATTTTATTACATTGTGATCACTATTACCTAGCAGCTCCACCAGAGTTACCACTCACACCGTGTACCATTTTGGTTTGTTACTGGACTAATGGCCTCAGAGTAGGTAAGCCCTGTTCGCCAATCTGTGATGATATCATCCCCTCTCCTTTGGAACTCTAGCATCAGATATATGGGCAGGACAATGTCAGAAGGAAACAACTGCAGTAGGGTGGGAGAGCTTTGTGTGGCCAGAGAAGGGAGACCATGCATACTGTCCACTGTGAGGCAGATAAGTGAGAGAGGATGCTAGCTTGTGGGGAGTCCTCACTAGTAGTCCAGCATATCTAAAAGCTAAAGGAGGAAAAGGAAGGACTGAGGAATGAGGAGGGCCTCAGGCATCCAACTGATGATCCAGGGTCTGCTACTGGCATTGTGGTCTCTTCTGGCCAGTTGACTCATGAACCGCAGTGTGCAGTGACTCTCAGTGCTCCCTATCTGCTCCTGATGTCTTCCTATTGGATGCCAATTGATGATGTTTGCCGGAGAAAAAGAATGGTGGATTTGTGCCTGCACATTCACTTTTAAACCCTGGCACCTCCCTGGATGATCAGACCCAGCAGGGTTGTCTGGCTACAGGGGGAAATCTCCCACTGTGACCAGACGCGAACAAAACTAGAAATAGGCAGGATGGAGGGCCATGTTAATGTCAGCTGCAGTGTACTATGGCCCATTGCCTCTTAAATGTAATAACATTATGCCTTCCAGAAGCTTAAGACTATTAAATGAACAGTACATGTTACAAAGGTCAATCACACACAAACACCATCCTCAGCATTATACACATTCGGACATACTGACTGAAAACATTTACACTAAAAAAATTCAATGTAAATGATAGCATGAATTTGCTAAAAATAGATTTCCTAAAACAGAAGAATAGCAAAATTCAGATCTGTGAGGTCTGAGATATGAAACATAGAACATTTCAGAGAAATCTTAGATGAACATACCTCTGGGGAAAAACACAGCCCATTTGATATAGAAGAGTCAGCCACACCGTTCTCTATCTTTACTCCACTTTCAGAAATAGGTAGAAAAAGCTTTCTAAGGATTAAAAGAATATTCCATATTCAGTATGAATTGCAGCTTCAACCTAAGTGTGATAAAGGCTCAAATGATATATCTAAGACATCACACAATTGAACCCTCCTCCCCTCCCCCAAGGGAAGTTTTAATAAGAAATTGGGGAGAAAGGAAATCTTTGGTCAAAGTTTCAAAAGTAGATTTTCTCTGTCTGTATTGCACTGAGAAAATAAGAGAGGTTTCTGTCATCCTGCCTGAGCAGTAGCACTGTAGTAGAAATGTATGAATTTCATGAAATGTTTCATGGCCAACATAAGAAGAGAGGGAGGTGGGCAGCACCTTATGTTAATTGTTCACTTAAGGAGAGATAGGCAGACTGATGGGATCACATTTACACACTTTGGTAATATTATCCACTAAAGGGGATAAAAGTAAATTTGGTTTAGTAATGTATGTACACAGGAGAAAGATAGCTGAAGCTACTCGGAGGGGGGAGGGGAGGGCAGAGAATTTACTCACCATAATAAAAGAGGAACATACTGAGAGTGACGTTGAGAGCTGAAAAGAAGGACTTCAGATCTCTGATACTTAGAGATTCTGTACTTGGTCTTTTGGCTGCGCTGGGAAGTTGTCTTCTATTGGGGAAACCCTGTTTCTATGCGTTATAGAGCCTTGCTGGCTGGTATTCTTGGCCACAGCAGGGAAAAATATCCTATGGGCTCTTCTTCAAGACTGTTGGAAAAGAAGTTGCTCTCTATTGGGAAATCCTAGAATTGTTGATCACAGAGCTGAAGAGCTGATATTCTGGGTCATAGCAGGACCCCTAGAGGCACCCCAGGAAAACTGACATCCCTTGGGAGTGGCTCAGAGTGAAGCAGAAGGCTCAGAGATCCAATTGGACCCCAGGTGCAACAGCAGAGCAGGCCCTTGGGAGCCATTTGTTTACAGTCTTTCTCACAGAGGTTATTTTGGGGGTTTCAGGGGGGGAAGGGGGTAAACCCAGCCTTCCCCAGGGACCAACAGTGCCTACCCTAGGGAGACTCCAACCAGGTCGGGCCCCAAACCCACAGATGCCAACAAGGGGGAGATTACAAAATAATTTTGACAAAATGGCAATTCATCCCCAAAGGATGTTGTTTCCAAGTTTATTTAAAATTTGATATACTGGCCAATTGATGCCATCTAATCAAATGTTATTCAGGTATGAAAGGAACACCATTTATTACAGGATAGAAAAGCAAAGAATGAGAAAACAAGAAGGAGGGAAAAGACATCCTAAACAATAACAAGCAGCTTTTAATACTGAAAAAAAAAGTATTGTCATGCAATACTTGCCTAGCCTTAGATGTACTGACAGAAGCAGTATGAGACTGTAATTTACTGCATACTGCTGCAGCATGTTTCAGTAGGTCTTCTTTCTTTTGCTCACACTCTGCAATGAGTACCTCTGCTTCTTTGCGAGTGTCAGGCCTTGTTACTTTGCTACACATCTCTCTAATCAACTGCAAGCACTGATCAAGCTGACCCAGCATGGCCTGCTAAGAAAATACAGCCTTCAGGAATAAAAAAATGCAAACTGCAACAAATAACCAGTAACTATTAATGAGTATTAGTGATTTGAGAGCTGGATGATGAAAAACTCAAATCAAGACGTAAGAGGAGACATGTTGCATGGAAATAAACTTGCCATTGACAATGTACTGTACTGAGTACTCTAGTGAGTTCAGCGTTTGCACAGCATGGGGTGCCTACCAGGAGTGCTCAAGCAGAAAACATGTTATTTTAGTTTGCTTTGTTTTGCTTTCTATTTGTGTTTTTCTGACACAGTGAGGGGCATTTTTTAAAGAAACGTCCAAGTTGCGATTTGGACATCTTTGTAAAACGTACAAATCCGGGGGCGGGGAAAACCGTATTTTCGAAACAAGATGGATGTCCATCATTCGTTTTGAAAATACCAAGGACGTCCTTGGATTTGGACATCCCTAGAGACGGACATCTTTGACTTTCGGCGATTTTCGAAACCAAAGATGTCCATGTCAAAAACATCCAAATGCAAGCCATTTGGACGTGGGAGGAGCCAGCATTTCTAGTGCACTGGTCCCCTGACATGCCAGGACACCAACCGGGCATCCTTCATAAAATGCTCCCTTACCTTGTGTGCTGAGCCCCCCAAAACCCACTACCCACAACTGTACACCACTACCATAGCCCTTACGGGTGAAGGGGGGGCACCTAGATGTGGGTACAGTGGGTTTCTGATGGGTTTTGGAGATCTCGCTGTTTCCTCCACAAATGTAACAGGTAGGGGGGGGGGTATGGGCCTAGGTCCACCTGTCTGAAGTGCTCTGCAGTACCCACTAAAACTGCTCATGGGACCTTCATGCACTGTCATGGACTTGACTATGATATCTGAGGCTGGCATAGAGGCTGGCACGAAATATTTTTAAAGATTTTTTTTTTTCTTTTTTTTTTTTATTATTTCTTTATTCATATATTTCCATATATCATCACAATACGTGAATATGCAATCGGCATTTATACAAAAGGCAAAAATAAAAAATAAAGAGAAATATCATTAACAGCCTTTCTGTCCACAAGTTTAGGAAATTTTGGAATCCAAGAATTTAGAATTTAAAGTAAAACATATAGCAGTAATTAAGGACTAGTGGTTGCAACCTCTGGTTCAGACCCCAGCCTGCATTTAGGGAGGGCACACAACATTCAATTCCACTCTAGCATCTAGAAATTGTTTTAACTGTTTTGGGTCTACAAATTGAAACTGTTTACCCTCAAGCATTACATTACAATAACAAGGAAAACGTAATATAAAAGTTGCTCCCAGTGCTACCACCCTAGGGCGGAGTTCCAAAAAGGCCCTCCGTCTCATCTGTGTAGGCCTTGAGAGATCAGGAAAAATAAAAATTTTTGAGCCCAAAAACAGATTTTAAAGATGTTTTTTGAGGGTGGGATGGGGTTAGTTACCACTGGGGGAGTAACGGGAGGTCATCCCCGATTCGCTCCGGTGGTCATCTGGTCATTTCGGGCACCTTTTTGTGCCTTATTCGTAAAAAAAACACGTCCGGGTGAAAATGTCCATGTGTTCGTCATGGACATCCTTGCTTTTTTTGATTATGGGTCAAAGACGTCCAAGTGTTAGGTACACCCAAGTCCCGCCTTCGCTACGCCTCCAACATGCCCCCTTGAAATTTGGACGTCCATGCGACGGACTGCAGTTGGAGACATCCAAAATCAGGTTTCAATTATACCGATTTGGACATCTCTGGGAGATGGACGTCCATCTTCTGATTTATGTCAAAAGATGGACGTTCTTCTCTTTCGAAAATGAGCCTGAGTGTATACCAGTGGTTCCCAAACATGGTCCTGAAGGCACCCCAGCCAGTCAGGTTTTCAGGATATCTACAATGAATATTCATGAGAGAGATTTGCATGCAATGGAGGCAGTCTCTCTCATAAATATTCATTGTGGGCATCCTGAAAACCTGACTGGCTAGGGTGCCCCCAGAATCAGGATTGGGAACCACTGGTGTATACTATTAATATGTAGACAGAGCTATTATTAAATAGCACACACTATTTAGCAAAAGCATGCGCTAACAATAGTGCATCCTTTAAGGTCTTACCTGATCATTTTCTTTCCATTAGTACTTCCCACTATTCCACAACCTATGGGACAGTTGTGTCCATCAACCAGCAGGTGGAGATAGATAACTAAAAACTGAGCTGAGACATATCTCTTTTGGCATCTAGTCCAGTTCCTCAGTATTTACATAGACAAGCAGTAAGGAGAAACTCAGAATAAACACATTAAACAACTCGCTAACCTAACATTAACCAGACAAGCAAACACTTGTAGACCTCTCTCATGTCTGGACAACTTGTAGAGAACAAGAGATATTCAGGAAGCACCATGCAAAGTGACAGTCGTTATTTGACCCATTACTTCACAACGACTAAATATCTCAGAAACCTTGGGCGGGCCTCTGGAATAGTGGTAAGGACTAAAATACCACATGAAATGAAAAGGACCCGACACAGGTGTTGTTTTGGGCTCAGCTTGAGAGCATTTTTAAAACAGTACCCATTGGTTTACAGGTAGATTAAATCACTTGTTTAACATCATCATCTCATCAGAACACATTCACTATATTGATGAAGATCTTACAACCCCTGAAGTGGCCCGTGTCGAGTCCTTTTGATTTCATGTGGTGTTTTAGTTGGTGCTACTTAATATTAAAAAAAAAATTTTGAGTGACTTTTTTTGGATTTCTCATGGTTTGGTTTTGGAGGTCCATTGCCCATCCCTACTCTTTTTGCCTTTACTTCATAAAGCAAACATAGGTGCCTATACGCCTTTATAAAACAGACTCCCAGAACCAGCTCCAGTAGTGCACAAATGTTCTGGCACAAATTTACATCTACTCCGAAGCACATTTACATTTATATGCTTGTTCTCTATGCCCGTACTTTCATGTCCTTTTCCTCCTCTTTGGCCATGGGCACAATTATTGTCGTATGTATATCTGGTTCATTATTTATATGGAGAAATATAGGTAAGAAGATAAAGAATGTGGTTTCTTTTACCTTGTGTTCCTTTTTTTCACCACTACTGAGAAATTCTCTTTCTCTTTCCATTTGCTTCTTGAGTTTCAAAAATATTTCATCAAATTTCCCTTTTTCAATCATTATTTTTAATTGAAGAACATAGGACGAGATTTCAGAATGGACAGCCTGAGGACATATAAAAAAAAAGTAGTTACACAGACCAATTATTTGCATTAAGACATGGTTTCATAAAATTGGGTAGAACAGAACAACTTGGACAAGAATAGAAAGAATATACCAGGAAGCACACAGAGGGTAATTTCATGAGGAGGCTTTTAGTTTTAGGCATAAGAATGCACATAAATGGAGGTATTTTAGTTATTTACATGCATACGTCGTGATATACATGTATAAATGCGCTTTTTTCCCAAGGGTGCAGTTCTTAAGTATGTGCTTAGAATCGATACTGCGTATTTGCCAGTGGGTGTACACATGGGCAGACTTTGGGCAGAACTCACAAGGTCATGTGTAGATTATAAACTCTTACTACCTGATATTTAAACCAAATAACCAGCCAGGAATGACTCCTGGCCAGTTAAATGGCATTTAGCCGGCTATCCGGCATCATTCAGATGGAGATTAGGCCACCAAAATTAGGCTGCCGAAATACCTGGAATATCGTTAGCCGATTCCAACTTAACCAGCCAGTGCTGAATATCAGCTTTGCCAGTTAAGTTGAAACTGGCCAAAATTAAACTGGATATTCAATACCAGTCACCGGAAACGGCTTGGCATTGAATATCTGGGCTCAGTGCTGACCGCGGGAGGTAGCCTAGCTACCTCTCGCAGTCTGATATCAGCCTCTTATAATTTACACACATTCTTTAGAAATGTAGGCATGGGTTTTTATACCTACTAACTTAAGGCTGGCATCTCATTACAAAATTACCCTTAAAATTGCCAAAAGGCTTTCGTTATTAACTATTATGTTATTTAATCCTAGTAACTTTATTTTCATGCATTGGAAAGGCTGTTGCATGGGATGTTTTGGTGGGAGAGTATTTGGATGTTGGAATGTCTGTGTTGTTGTGGGGGTGGGTAGGGTGGAGTGAGCATGGTTTTGTCAGTCGATATGGGCATTTATGTTCCAGCCATCAGAGGAATAAAAGTGTGTGTGCTGGAGGAAGCATATATGTGTATTTATCATTGGCTGATCAGGTCACCACTTCTTGCTGCTGTGGTCTGTATTTTTCAACTTGTATCCATTAAATATTGTTTTCCACATACATATCTGCTTCGTTTAGACTCGCAACTATCCATGTCTGTGCAAATTAATAATGTCGTATGCAAATGCTTCTACAAACTAAAGCTACTTTGCCATATCAAACATCTACTGGATACAAAACATTTCCAGATTTTCATCCAAGCAATAGTCATAATAGTCCTAGACTACTGTAATATAATGTATCTAGGCCTCCCAGATAAAATAATGAGGAAACTACAGATTGTCCAAAATGCAGCAGCCAAACTAATAGGAGGAGGAAAATGGAGAGAACACACCACTCCATTCCTGTACAAATTGCATTGGCTTCCACGCAAGGCAAGGGTTGAATTTAAATTACTCACCATAATCTTCAAATGCCTTTAGGGGATTGTTCCACACTACTTACAAAAATTTGTGGAAGTGTATCAACCAAAGAGAGTGCTTAGATCACTAACTGACATCAGATGGATGCCCCCAAATAGACAAGTATGTCATCTTAAAAGAACATCCAATATAACGATAGGCAAGGAAGCTGAATTGTGGAATTCTTTACCAATAAAGATCAGACAAATACCAAACTATCTGAGTTTCCGTAGAAAATTAAAAACAAGGCTTTTTTACAAATACTATGGGCCACAAACAAACTCAACCTTGAAACCACACAAACTTCTAATATGCAACCAGTGTCTTCAAAAGGGAGTCAATCGAAGGATACATACAAACATGTGTAAGTAAAGACACAGCTATCACATTAACATTAACTTTTTGGCTTCCGTGCTCTGACAAGTACACACTTTGGTCTAATTGTAAAAATTTTCTCCTTTGTTTCATGTAATCAACATCTACTTTTGTTTTAATGTGACGTTTTTTTCTGGTTATTCGAATTTCAATATAAAAATGTCTTTCTAACTGGACTTATCCTTCATCTAGAACTTAAAGGTTATACAGACTATAAATGGCAAAAATTAAATTAAAATTAAATTCCTGTTACAATGCAGGTGAAAAAGATAATCACATAGCTGGACAAAACTTCTCTGATCTTCCTGCAATACTTTAACATGAAGAATACCTGTACTGCCACTTTCATACTGATTTTGAGAATCCAGTACATAACAAAACACAGACAATAAACCTTTTCTGTACACTCACTTACTTCCCATCTTTTTCGGAGATTTAGGCTCACTTCCTCCACACCTATCTTTTGATGAGGACTTTGGATGCTTTTCATTTGATTGGCTGCCTTCAAAAACTTGTCAAGGGTCCTGGTATCAAAACTGCCAAATGTGTCCTGGGAAAAGACGACCATACACATGTGAATGACAAGCACATAAGTTTTTTTTTGTTTGTTTTTTTTAAACTTTATTTATTGACTTTAAAGCAACATAATATTTATAAAAACATATAACATTATATAATATGGAACAATGAAGAAAAAAACAAACAAAAAAAAAAAACAATCCATAAGTTTATTTTGACAATACTCTGCCTATACACGTGTCAGTTCCCTTTTCTACTGTGACATGCTAAACATCTGCATGTGAGCTACATATAAGCAAGTAATGGTTACAGTAGGATTGGATTTCTCTTAAATTCAAATACAAAGAACAAAGTGACACCCACGACAAAGCTGCTTTTTAATGACTGTAAAATATGTGTAATTCTTGATGGAGTACAAACCTAGTATGGACTATAGAAACAGATTTACAATGAAAATAATATGCTCATTCTGTAATTATTAATAAATGATTCAGGTAGTATACAGTCTCATACCTCATACCGTGAAATACATTCTTCAGGGCTTATTTTCTGTCTAAGAAGATGTACAGCATTAGTAATATATGTTTCGAGCTCTTTCTGCGATTCTTCAAAATTCATCACGATATCCTTTTTAAATAAAATAGGTTCTGTTTTGTGAAGGACGGCATCAAGCTCAATCACGACATCCTAAGAAAAAAATTAAGAAGTTTTTTTTTCAGTTATTCACATATGGGTTAATATTTAATACTGCAGTGAGCATTTGTTTATAATGGAGGTCATAGCATTTAAATACAACAACTATATTCAGTACCACTATCTGGATAGACAGAGGCATTAATGTACGCGGACAGAGCTTAAGATGATGGTTATAAATGGTGCAAAAAAGTAGGCGCAAGGAAAAATCCGTGCTCAGCGCTATTCAATACAGTGCACTCTTTCTTGAGTAACGCTTAGTGTGGATTTCCACGCTCAAATTTGGGCGCAAGGACTTACACCTGTTGATATAAATCCTGGTATGCAAGTTAGGTGTGGATCTCTGTTATTCTATAAAACTGCACCTAAATCTTGTGAATGCCCCTAGTCTTTGTACTTTTTGAAAATGTAAAAAATTAATTCGCTTCTACTTGTTCTACATCACTCAGGATTTTGTAGACCTCAATCATATCCCCCCTCATCCATCTCTTTTCCAAGCTGAAGAGCCCTAACCTCTTCAGCCTTTCCTCATACAAGAGGAGTTCCATTACCTCTATCATTCTGGTTGCTCTTACTCGAACCTTTTCTAATTCCGCTATTCCTTTTTTGAGATACGATGACCAGAACTGAATACAATACTGTAGGATCGCACAATGTAGCGATACAGAGGCATTATAATATTCAGAGTAAAGTAAAGTATTCAGAAACAGCTGAGGTCTATTTAAATTGTAGTAGCGTTAGAGAACGCCGCAGCCATTTTTTTTGGGACACGGAAGTGAACACATGATGGTAAATAGTTATGGTAAATAAGAATGAGTTAAATTAGAATGTGGTGATACGAATAAGATTTGAAAAAATTTTTTAACGTTATTGTTTTTGTTGTAGCAAACCTCTTCCCTGACGAAGTATACACGAAACCTGGCCAAGTCGGCGGAGGTTTGATTAGAAAGAAAATTTGCTGCTCTACTGCTATCTAATTGAAGCTAAGTAATGTTAACTACTAGATAAGATAGAAAAGACAAATACTATAAGATACTATAAGATCGGGTTGATCCATGAAGATTTGTAAAACACCATTAAGAATTGGGGAAGATTCCCCGTATGGTGGAAATGAGCTTGATATCTGAAGATCCCCGAAAGTATACATGCTAAAGTATACATATAGACAAAAAATATATATACATAAAAAAATATAATGTCTGATTAATGTTTATATGACATCACTACTTTGAATGGTAAAAATATTGGATATGAGATATAAATGATTGAAATATAGCACCCATGAAGACCATAGCATATTAAACTGGTCTGGGTTTACTGAGGCTTTCTTCCTCCTTGTGTTTATTAAATTGTTTCCTCTTACACGTTTCTATTTTGGTGTGCGGTATGGACTTATTCACATAGTGCCACTGAAAGTTTATAAAAAGGAGACTTACCTGTATAGCAGTGACCACTATACCCATAACACCTTTTGAATAACCAGTCCCAAAATTGCTGCCATTATTCTAAAACTGATCAATATTCAGTTGGCAGCAATCAACATTTTTTTAAAACTCTAACTGTTGCTGGCTAAGTGGTCCTGTTATTAAAGTGCGGCATAAACCAGTCTTAGTGCACCCTTACACAGGTTTTTCTCGCACGCTAAAGCCATTTTTACTGCAGCCATAAAATGACCGATTTTCTATTTTTTGTATTAATGGCCTTGCACTAATATTGCCAGTAGTGCACGGCCATTATAGAAATTACTGTGTGAGCACTTACCGCCATCCATTTTGTAGGCAGTAAGGGCTCATGCGGTAATCCTGCGATAACCAGTTAGTATATGCTAATGTGGACGCACAAACTGTTTAGTGCAGGAACACCCACTCTCTGCACCCTGGTTTGCCCCTCCCCCAAATATATATTTTTAGCACCCAGATTAGCGTGCACTAATTTGGCAGGACACAGAGGTCCTTTTACATTACATTACGGTCTTATATCCCACAAAAGCCGTCAAGTTCAATATAGGTAACCATAATTAAACTAAAACATCTTCAAAGATTTACAGTACAATAAGTTCCCTAATCGAAACAGTGAAAAAAAAAACAAATCATTAACCATAACCATGAAAATTTTTTTATTAAAAAATATCTATAACAGCCTTATGAACTGATAATTATCTATTTATGTAAGAGACAGAGGAAAAGAAGTCCAGAATAAATATGAAAGTGAAGCCTGAAATATTCGCATAGCTTTAATTTTATGGGCTGAGGGAAAACTTAACAGTAATCAGATAAGCAGGCATCTGACCACAAAATGCCATAAAGGTTAAAACAGCCACCTCAAATTGTAATCTATCCTCTACAGGTAACTGATGTAAACATGATAAAAGGGGAGTAATATGTTCGTATTTGTCTGCTGCAAACATTACCCTCGCTGCAGCATTCTGTACCCGTTGCAATTTACTAACACAGCTTAGTGAAAGGGCCCCTACATCAGCTCCAGATATTCAATGCAGGCCATGTCCAGGAACCAGAATTGAATATCTGACTCTCTCAACAGATATGTGCCGATTGTGGCGAGTTATGCAGACCTAGCCAGTATTCAGTCGACACCTGCATAAGATACTTATGTGGATCCCGGGTGAATATCAGCCACGACTTCTCATAGGAGGGGTTCACATTTCTCCCTCCCCCCCCCCCCCCACAAGTCCCAGCAGGTCTCCCAGGTCTATCGTGATCATGTGGTCAACAGGCAGGCGCAAACTCCACTTGCTTCTGCTAGCACTGTTACTCTGATAGCTTTGTAAAGCAGCTACAGGTATCTAATGAATTTATGGTTATTTGTTCAATGTTTTGTTTTAACAAAAAAAAAATACACCCAAACATGAATTTATGACCTGGATATTATCTTTGGTTTGTTTAATTCTTGTCTGCAATCCAGCTGTGTAAAATTGCTGCAAAGCCGGTTCACTGCAAATCTTCTCTCTCAAAATCTGCAAATTCGCTTCTGCTGTGGCAACATGTTCCTGACATGACCTTCCTTTACCACCAAGAATCTGTTAGGAGAAAAAAACATCATATACATCAAAAAAAATTTGCCATTAAACTTAATGGACTCAATACTGTAAAAAAAATGCACACTAAGTGCTATTCTATAAATGGCACTCCAAGTTGGACATCATTTATAGAACAGCGCTTAGTTCCAGGATCCACGCCCAGTTTTGGACACAAGTATTTGCACTAACTGAACCTGGTGTAAATTTCCGCACCTAAATTAGGCGTGAATCCCCCAAAATTCTATAACAGTGTGCACAAATCCTAGAAATGCCCCGACACACCCATGCTCCTCCCATGGCCACGCCCCTTTTTGGATCCATGCGAAAATTTTACATGCACATCTTTATAGAATAATGACTATAAAGATGTGCGCGTAAGTTTCAATTTTTGACAATTAGCACCAGTAATTGATTGTTAGTGCCCAATTATCAGCGTTAATTGGTTCATTAAGCAATTAAATCTGCATGTGCAATTTTAAGCGCTATATACAGAATTAGGGGGTATATGACCTTGTTGCCACTCTATCTTAACATGTTATATGTTAGTTTTATTTCTTGTTCTTTTCTTAACTGTTGTGATGTAATTTATGCTGGCCTTCCTCAGACATAACTGAAACAGATTTAGACTTTACAAAACACTGCAGCACACCTCATCTGAAATGACAAATGTTTGGATCATGTTACTCCCTTAGTTATTGAACTGCACTGGCTCCCAGTCAGCACAAGGACCAAATTTAAGTTTACTAGTTTAGTCCATAAAGCCTGCTACCTTGGATCCTCTGCCTATGTGTCATCATGTACTATCCCTTATACTACCAGCAGACCACTACGTTCCCTCGATTCCCATTGGGTGGTTCTTCCCTCCACCTGTTTTCCTCATTGGGAATCACAAGACACTCTGTCTTTCCCCTGGACTTCGTTCTGAACATTCTTTTTCTAAATTTAAGGTATTATTGAACACCTAGTTTTAGGAATTGCCCTTTGGCTACAAGTTTTAGAGCCTCCTGCTCTCCAGCCACCCTCCTAGGAAACACTTTCCTCGCTTTCCTTTACCTCTATTTTATTTTATTATTTTAATCTTTGGTGAGAATGTCAGTATCCTATTTTAATTTAGCATTTATTTATTTGTTACATTTGTACCTCACATTTTCCCACCTATTTGCAGGCTCAATGTGGCTTACATAGCGCCGTGGGGCGAAAGCCTCCTCGGTGAAGAAACAAATATAGAGTGATGTTATTTTAAATGAAATAGATATGTACAGACATATTAGAGAAACATAGAGAGGGAAGTTATATAGAGTTCATTAAGTTCATAACAAATTTGGGTTTCTTTGAATTGCTGGATTCAGGTAATTAAGTTGGGTCCTTAGGATATGCCTTTTCGAACAGGTAAGTCTTTAATGATTTCCGGAAGTTGAGGTGGTCGTATGTAGTTTTCACAGTTTTTGGGAGTGCATTCCAGAGTTGTGTACTTATATATGAGAAGAAGGATCCATGAACTGATTTGTATTTGAGTCCTTTGCAACTAGGGTGGCGGAGACTTAAATAAGAGCGTGATGATCTGATTGAGTTTCTGGTTGGTAGGTCTATGAGGTCAGACATAAATCCTGGGGTATCACCGTATATAATTTTATGGACCAGGGTACAAATTTAAAATGTTTTTAAAATTTTTTCCTCTCCATTCACTAATTTTACTCTGTAATTTTTTTAACACACGTGGAGGGGCACAATCGAAAGGGACACCCAAGTTTTCCTGAGGACGTCCTCACAGGACAGCCCCGCAAAGGGGCGGGTGTCATGTTTTCAAAACAGGAACTAGGTTTATGAGCCCTTGGGCCACTGCTGAGGAGCGGCAGTGGCAGGCAAAAACCACCCCCACACCAGAGACAAGGCAGAACTCTGACAAACAGTTAGGCTTCACCTGCACATGGCCACCTTTCACCAGGAGTTGAGCTCCTGTCTGCAGGCGGCCGGCAGGACTTATAGGACCGGGCAGGAACAGGATCCTAACTAGTCTGAACAGGGACTGAGGGTCAGAGGGGAAAGGAATATACAGGGGCAGCAAGGCAGGGAAAGGATAAGTGAAAGGACAGGACTGAAAGCTGCAAGCAGCCACCGAAAAAGGGAACAAATACTGACAGACAAAAGACAACTGAAAGCTGCAAGCAGCCACTGAAAAAGGGAACAAATACTGACAAACAAAGACAGAACTGAAAGCTGCAAGCAAACACTAAAGACAGGAGACACAGACAACCTAAGAACTACACAAAGAACTACAAACAAGGAACAAGACTAAGAAACAAACAACCCTAAACTAAACTACAGACAGATTAACTAGAAACAAACAACAATCACAAGCAAGAACCCAAACTAAACAGAAGTGCAGCAAGCACCAATAAACCAGGGCCTAAGGCGATGCAAAGGCAAAGCAGAAAGGTTTCCAAATGGCTAATAAGCCCAGCAGCAGCTGAGGCTCACTGCAGCAATCACCAGGCAACTACGAGTGCTGTGCAGGTTCAAACAAAAAGAGCAAGTCTGGCAGTCTGGAAGATCCGGACTGGACTTGGCTGAAATCTGGAACGGGTGACAGTAACCAGACAGTCCATAGCAGCCACCAAGTCTGGCCACCAGGTGGCGAGAAGGCGAGCACGAAACATGGGCACACCCGTGACAGGGGGGAAACCCGTATTATCAAAACAAGATGGGCGTCCATCTTTCGTTTCGATAATACGGTTGGGGACGCCCAAATCTTGACATTTGGGTCGTCCCTAGAGATGGTTGTCCTTAGACTTGGTTGTTTCTGATTTTCGGCGATAATGGAAACTAAGGACGTCCATCTCAGAAACGACCAAATGCAAGCCCTTTGGTCGTGGGAGGAGCCAGAATTCTTACTGCACTGGTCCCTCTGACATGCCAGAACACCAACTGGGCACCCTAGGGACTTCAGAAACAGCTCCCAGATACACAGCTCCCTTACCTTGTGTGCTGAGCCCCCCAAAACCCACTACCCACAACTGTACACTACCATAGCCCTTACGGGTGAAGGGGGGCATCTAGATGTAGGTACAGTGGGTTTCTGGTGTAACAGATAGGGGGGATGGGCCTGGGTCTGCCTGCCTGAAGTGCACTGCACCCACTAAAACTGCTCCAGGGACCTGCATACTGCTGTGATGTACCCGAGTATGACATTTGAGGTTGGCATAGAGACTAGCACAAAATATTTTTAAAGTTCTTTTTTGAGGGTGGGAGGGGGTTAGTGACCACTGGGAGTAAGAGGAGGTCATCCCCGATTCCCTCCAGTGGTCATCTGGTCAGTTCGGGCACCTTTTTGTGCCTTGGTTGTAAGAAAAACTGGACCAGGTAAAGTCGTCCAAATGCTCGTCAGGGCGCCCTTTTTTTTCCATTATGGGTCGAGGACACCCATGTGTTAGGCACGCCCAAGTCACACCTTCGCTACGCTTCCGACGCCCCCGGGAACTTTGGTTGTCCCCGCGAAGGAAAACAGTTGGGGATGCCCAAAATTGGCTTTCGATTATACTGATTTGGGCAACCCTGTGAGAAGGACACCCATCTTCCAATTTGTGTCGAAAGATAGGCGTCCTTCTCTTTCGAAAATAAGCCTGTTAGTCCTACTAGTTAGTAAAAGCGGCATATCAAATATCTCCAACAAACAAACTGTATAAGTCATGCTCACTGGGTCATAACCATATTTTTAGTGGCACTTATTAGACAGTACCACTGAAAATCCAGTATGACTGCTTCGGTTCCATCTGGGGGTGAAGTAGGGAGGAGTCAGAAATTATACAGGTGCCATCAGTATTCAGCACCGGTACCTGGATAACTCTCCGGTAAGTTAGGTCAGCTCAACAACTCTCCTAATTTGCCCAGTTATCTGGGTATCAGCACTGAATATCACTGGTCTCCAGGAGGCTTCTGTGACAGAACAGTGTATTTTAAACCTGTCAAAATTGCCTTTATTAACTCTTGAAGTGCATTTCTCTAGTTTGGCCAACAGATGGTGCATGTTTTATGTTAAAGCTGTTATAGAAAAGTGCATGCCCTCTTTTAGTTTCACTTAGTGAAGATGTGAATCTATAGTACTGTGAGCAGTATACTTTTAAAACTTGTTGACTGGGCTCTGATTAGCCTGGAGTATGAAATTACCCAGCAGTTGTTGCTGGCTGTTGCTTCAGTTTCAGCCCGGGAGAAGAAAGCGCGAGAACTCTTTGCTGAAGCCCTGTAAAAAAACAGTTATATTTGATAACTGGTGAACAGCTATACATGTACTGATCTCCCCAGGTACATTTTAGGAAGTAATCAAATGTTTACTTAGTGTTATAATTGATCCATATTTCAATTACCTGCTATTGTTTGCTTGCACTTTTTTTTTGTTCATTGTTTAAGTGTGACAATAAACCTGTTCAGTTTGTTGACTCTGCCTGTCTGGACTGATAAACAATCCTGGTGGTCTGTGTGTTGGGTCTGTAAGTGCCTTCTGGGAACTGTGGGACCACTGGGAGTGTGGCCCCAGTAACCTAGTAATAACTAGGGATAATTTGAGAGCGGGAGACTCGCCCAGAGGCAGTTGTGACCCAGTCGGTGGGAGGAGGGTGCTAGAGTAGAGCACAAGCGGCAGATGCAGGCTGACCTGAGCTGTGCTGGGGATAGATCCTCTAAGTGGCTGCAGGGTAACCCCAGGCGGGTGGCTAGGCATTTCATGACAGCTTCCAGTGGCCACTTAATACCCAGATCTTCAGCAGTATCCGGGTACAGTCTGGCACTGGTATAGAAAATCCGATGAAGGACAGTATTTTAAAAGGGCTATCAAATCTAGGATCTGATACTTAATTTGTTCCCACATATGCTTTGATATATTTCAGATTATCTCTGATGATATCTCTCCTATTTAATGATGGAATATTAACCTCTCTATCCTCTTTACTTTTCTCTTTCCTTGTTTTCTTGTAACAGTTATTGAACTGTTTTGCTGTTCCCTTAATAATGTTAACTGCTTGATCCTGTTAATTGATATTAACAAGTAATCACATTATTATGAAATGCTTTCATTTGCACTGATACTGCTGCCTCTTTTTTTTGTATGTACCAAGATTTAAACATTTTGTGATTATTTCATTGCTTGTTGATCTTATGTTATTCTAAACTAACAAGAGAAAATAATAAAGTTATTTGTTTATGTAATAAAAACTGTCTACCACAGGTTTAATATTACCCCTATAAATTATAGCTTAAGTGGTATTAAAAGGCATGCACTAACTGTAGGAGGATTTATTTGTTGGGTTTTTTGTGGTTTTTTTGTAAATTGGGATATCACTGGGTAGCCGGCCATGTGCCATTCCTAGCCAGTTAAATGGTTTTGAATATCAGGGGTTTGGTGTACAATTTAGGCAGGGCTTTTTTTGAGGGGGTACTTGGGGGTACTGAGTACCGGCACCTTTTCCATTGTCTGCTAAAATTGACCCATGGTCTCCAAGTTTTAATGAAAGAGCTCAGGCTCTACACAACAATTCTGCCTTATCATAGGTTCTGTTACTGGTTGCAGGGGGCCTGGCTGTTGTGGGGTGGGTCCCTCAGTGATCACTCCCACCCCTGAAGGGTGGCCTGCCATTTGAGTACCGGCACCTTTTTCGCTAGAAAACATGCACTGAATTTAGGAAAGATTCTCCAACACAGTAATCCTGGGCTTGTTGGGGCAAAAAACACCACATATAAAATGCTAGGTACATATTCTAAAGTCTTTAGTCTGCTTCAGGTGAAAGGCAGCAACTCTCTAGCAATACAAATTATGAATGACTCATTTACCTTTATTGACATGTAGCCTCGGGAAAAAGTTTAGAAAATAAATGAAAGATTAAGGTCGGGCTCTCTCATGATCTTGGGCAGAAAGTCAGAAAGCATACACAACCACCTTGTGGTGAAGAAACTTAGACATAAGAATTGCTATACTGGGTCAGAACAAAGGGCCATCTAGCCCTGTATCCAGTAGTGGACAATCCAGGTCAGAAGTACTTGGCAGGATCCCCAAAAGTAGATACTATAGTTTCCATGCTACTTAGCCCCAAGAATAAGCAATAACTTTCCGCAGGTCTACCTTAATAATGATTTATAGACCTTACTCCAACAACTTGTCCAATCCTTTTTTAAACCCACCTTACATAGGGAGTCTTTTACTAAAGCACGCTAGTGTTTTTAGCGCACGCTAATATTTAGGGCACGCTTGCTCATTCACTATCCAAGAGTACGTCTTATAATATTTTGCTATAATTACATAAAAAAGTTTTTTTTTAAAAAGAGTGAGGCTCCTATGTTTAATGCAAACAGAGAATCAGGAGCCAGGTTTAACTGAAGCCAAACCATGAAAATTTTGAGAAAACAGTTTTTATTTTTCAAGACGGTGTTTTCTCTCCACTCTCTAGTTTAGACATCCCCAGTATAGCCAACAGAGCTCATTTTATTGGCTCTCTATACTTTTCCTGTCCAGCAGGTCATGGAAGAAGTTTAACACTGTTTTTTTTCATGCATGACAATAGCAAAGGCAGCAAGTCTAAGGGGGTTCCCAGGATCCCTGTTCAAAGAAAATAGTAGTTGAGTATAGTGACAAGCTCAGGGCCTCTTTAAACAATCCGCACTAGTGATTCCCGACACAGCAATGCCAACAAAACCCATTCACTTTGAATGGGCTTTGTAGGCATTGCTGTGCAGGACTCGCTAGCGCGGTTTGGTAAAAGAGGCCCTCAGTGAACTGTGAGAAGAGGTACCCCCTACCCTGCTCAAACCCCAAGGAAGACTCCATGCAAACCCTCTCAGTGATCTGAAATGCCCTATGTAGGCCTTCTCTTGAAAAGTCTAAGGAAGCTGCTCTAGTTCATAACCTGTCAACCACAAACAGGGAAGTCATTTGGAGACTATAAAAAAGAACTTTTCAGGCAGTTCTTGCCCCTTGCCTCCTACCCAAACCTCAACCCCTACATATATGCAGACAATGTCACAATCTACATCCCGTTCAAACATGATCTAAATGAAATCACCAACGAGATCAACCAAAGCCTCCAAATCATGCACTCCTGGGCGGACGCATTACAGCTAAAACTCAACGCAGAAAAAACACAATGTCTTGTACTCACTTCACAACACAAACAACTACTCCACCATAACCATCGATCGAAACCTCACACTCGATGCTCACGTGAAGAACACGACGAAAAAGATGTTCCACTCCATGTGGAAACTCAAAAGAGTAAAACCTTTCTTCCCGAGAAATATCTTCCGAACCCTGGTACAGTTAATGGTGATAAGTCATCTGGACTACTGCAACGCACTATACGCTGGCTGCAAAGAACAGACTAACAAAAAACTCCAAACAGCCCAGAATACCGCAGCCAGACTCATATTTGGAAAAACCAAATATGAAAGTGCAAAACCCTTAAGAGAGAAACTCCACTGGCTCCCTCTCAAGGAACGCATTGCGTTCAAGATCTGCACGATTGTACACAAAATCATTCACGCAGATGCCCAAATCTATATGCTAAACCTGCCTCCCAGAAACGCCATAAGATCAGCGCACAAATTTCTCAATCTGCACTTCCCCAGCTGTAAAGGACTAAAATACAAGCTGGTACACGCCACCACCTTTGCTTACATGAGCACGCAGTTTGGAATGCACTACCTAAAGCCCTGAAAACTATTGACGAAATAACTAACTTTCGCAAATCTCTGAAGACACACCTCTTCAACAAGGCCTACAAAGATAACCCATAGCCTCACCAACCCATCCAGCTATTAAAGCCCACCTTCTACACTATGCTGCCTAACACCTTCCTTCTCTCTTCCCTTACTTAATCTTTGTACATTACCAATTGTATCTGATATCCTGGAATTGACTATCCAGCTTATAATCGAAAGAGAAAAACGCCTATATTTTGACCCAAATCGGGAGATGGGCGTTTTTCTCGCAAAGGCGCCCAAATCAGTATAATCGAAAGCCGATTTTGGGCATTTCCAACTGCACTCCGTCGCGGAAACGAATAAAGTTGACGGGGGCGTGTCGGAGGCGGGACTGGGTCGTGGTTATCAGCCGAGGAGAGATGGGCATCTTTAGCTGATAATCGAAAAAAAAAAGGTATTTTTACCGCAATTTTGGGTCACTTTTTTTGGACCCTTTTTTTTCACGAACAAGTCCCAAAAAAGTGCCCCAACTGCCCAGATGACCACTGGAGGGAATTGAGGATGACCTCCCCGGACTCCCCCAGTGGTCACTAACCCCCTCCCACCAAAAAAACCCCACTTTACAAACTTTTTTTCCAGCCTGTATGCTACCCTCAAATGCCGTACCCACCTCCATGACAGCAGAATATGTTCGATCCTCTCACAGCCTTTCCCTGGGTCAGATGTGGCTCTTGGGTACACTACAGGGTCACATCAGCATTGCATTGTGGTGGGTGTAGCGTATTGGGCTCGGTGATTTCATTAGCTTGTGTTACAGTCTCACGATGTTGGTAGTTGGTAGGCTCTTCTCCCATGGTGCTTTTCCCCCTGCCTACTGGGTCAGAGTGTGCCCTGTTGTGTTTCTGGTACTCCATGAGGTAGTGGCCATTTTTGTTAGCCAGTTTTAGATCCCTTCCATGTGTTAGCCACGTTAGAGAACTTAGTTCTTACCTTGAATGTAGCTGAAAGAGGGCATTGTACAGCATTCTGCCAGCTCTGACCTGCTAATCTCAGTACCAGGGAGACTCGTTGCCAGTGGTGGGGCACAACCTCTGATCTGCAGTTAACTATGAGTAAGCGTGCTTATTCCAATAAAGGACGTTTTCGGAGAGATTAGTCTTCAGGTGTAAACTGGTGTGCCAATGTTATACAGCAGTAACAAGTCCTAGAGGCCTGCGTGCATGCAGGTCCCTGGAGCACTTTTAATGGGTACCGCAGTGCACTTCAGCCAGGTGGACCCAGGCCCATCCCCCCCCCCACCTGTAACACTTGTGCTAGTAAATGGGAGGCCTCCAAAACCCACTGTACCCACATGTAGGTGCCCCCTTCACCCCTAAGAGCTATGGTAGTGTTGTACATTTGTGGGTAGTGGGTTTTGGGGGAGGGGGGTTGGGAGCTCAGCAACCGTGGTAAGGGAGCTATGCATGTGGGAGCTTTTTCTGAAGTCCACCGCACTGACCTAGGGTGCCCAGGTGTCCTGGCATATCAGGGGGACGAGTGTACTACGAATTGTGGCCCCTCCCACGACCAAATGGCTCGGATTAGGACGTTTTTGAGCTAGGCGTTTTTAGTTTCCGTTATCGCTAAAAAAAACAAACGCCCAGCTCAAAAACGTCCATTTTTTTGAAAATACGGTTCGGCCCGCCCCTTCACGGACCCGTTCTCGGAGATAAATGCCCATGGAGATAGGCGTTTCCGTTCGATTATGCCCCTCTATGTCATAACAATACTCTGTAAGCCACACTGAGCCTGCAAATAGGTGGGAAAATGTGGGATACAAATGCAATAAATAAATAAATAAATAAATACCCACAACTGTTATATTATAAACAGGATGAAGTAAATAGACACCTCTTTAAATATATACCAATGATGTACCGACTAGTCAAAGGAAAGTTTATGCTGCATTAATACTGTACCTGTAAAGATTTTTCTTGTGGGGTTTCTATGCATCCTTTCAGTTCAACATCCTTAAGAATATGCTCAGATTCTGAAATCCAGGTGTTTGCATCAAGGAGTTCTTCCATCTTTTCTACATTAGGAAGAAGCTCTGAAGAACTTGCAATTGCACCTGAAATCTTCTCTGTAATCTATACAATGCACAAACATATGCATAACATCTTATTATGCATATTTTGGTAATAGTTAAATTAAAGTCAAAGATTGCATTACTAATTTGATTACGTTAACAGAAATTCAGTAAAGCATACAGATGTTTGGTCTTTTTCCTAATAATTACACAAATATAAATCAATTAAACCACACAAGTGACAAAACTGAATTTGATCTTTAAAAATATATCAGGCACATACCTACATGAGCGAGAGTCCTCCATCTGCATTGCTGCCAGTGGGGAGAGATGCTTCAATACCATATTTTCAAATCGCTAGGGGCAGGCAGGTTCCCTGGAGTCTTGCCGAGCTAGCCTGTTTCCTCACTACTGAAAATGTAATAGTGAAATAGCACCACCCACTGGCAGGACTGTACGTGGAGGACTCCCGCTCAGTTTAAAGGGAACAGTGCCCACATGGAGGAGATAATTGTATGAAACATCTTCTGCATGTAAATTATTTTTTACAAGCAAAATATAACTCTTATAGAATTGCACAGGGTATATGCATGTGTATAAGTGCATGGGTCAACACAAGCACACATACTTCTACTAAATCTGCACACAGGTGTTCTGGTGAGGAGGGGGTACAGGGGCTACTTTGAGCATAACAGCAGCAGAGTTACAATGTACAGGTGTACTCATTAAAGGGAAATCTTAAAACAGTTTGATTGGGTTGAGAGAGAAAGAAGGCACCTATTTCTGGCTAATTTATGAAAATATGTTACACAGAACACAGAGATTGGAATGGAGATATCCAGGTCAGGAGGTGCTTAATTCCAATGGTATTTCAGAAAAGGCTCTGCCAACAGAGAGCCTTTCTATAATACCGGCAGGAGTGTAGGTGTATTTGCCAGCCCATGCAGCAGGAGCAGCTATTTCGGAAATATAGATTTGAGTAAAATGAACAGCACAAGCTTGGCGCTTTCATGTTGAAGTGACAGTTTTGCAACTTCAGAGTGGAAGAACTTCTATTGTGTAGCTACATCATTTTACAAACCAATAACAAATAAGGTTCCTTTTAATTATTTTAAATATTTTTTATAGAGCATCAGAACAGTGGGTGAAACCAGTCCTTCTTCAAGTATGAAGCAGAACACTTGTACACCACACTTAAAATCCTCATCGGTCCATTTTTTTCCCATATATAAAATAATTCAAATTTCAAATAGTGCACAGATTTCTAATACATATATATATAATAGAGCACTTATCTTAAATGAACAAGGTCTATTGCTTTATTCCAGTATACTGCCTCTCACTGACTAGAGACTTAACACTTTTGTCTTTACTGGCTGTTTAATACAAGACAAAAGCGCCAAGACTCTAGTGAAAATGAATTCCTTGAAGCAGCTATGGTAGCGAAACATAGCACTATGTCGGACCGATGGATATGAGTACAGCTTTCTGAGTTCTGACAGTGAGAGGCAGTATACTAGAATAATGCAATAGACCTTGTTCATTTAAGATAAGTGCTTGCGCCTAGCTACTGTCAGTCAGGTGCAGAAATAGCGGAATTCTATAACTCCACGCCTAAATTCTGGGAATGCCCTTGGCCCACCCATGCCCTTCCCATGGCCACGCCCCTTTTGGGGTTGCGTGCAAAATGAATTGGGCATGCAGCTTAAAGAATAGGTGTGAATCTTTGAATAACTAGTAATTAGTGCCAATTATTGACTTATCACCAATTACTTTAGGTGCAGATCTGTGATCCACATCCAAAACTACGCAACAAACTTTGAGCAACCCATACAAAATTTTGGGATATGTGTCTTAAAGTTATATTACATTCATTCTTATATAGTTTAATGTAAAATTCAAAGTAGATGCCAAATTAGGGGTAATTTTATAAGGAGACACTTCGTTTTAAGCACTAGGAATCCGACAAATGCCAGTATGTTAGTCATTACATACATAAGTGGCTTTTTATAAAACGCTGACTATAATGAAAATAAGTGAGGAAGTTTCATGGGGCATATTTTTCACTGTGGGCATGGATGGGGCAGAGTTTAAGACAAGCAACAGTGGGGACAATAAAGGGCAACAAAATGCTTCAAAATCTTCTATTGTAAATCTTCACGACTCGACACGAGCAGTGTTTCGGCTATAGGGCCTGCATCAGGAGTCTGGAAAACAGCTAAAACATCCAGAGTCCTGATGGAGGCCCTATAGCTGAAACACAGCCAATGTCGAGTGGAGTGAAGATTTACAGTAAAAGATGTGGAAGCATTTTGTTGTCCTTTGTCATCCTCACTGTTTTCTTGTCTTGAACTCTGCCCCATCCATGCCCACAATGAAAAATATGTGCCATGAAACTTCCTCACTTACTTTCATTTTTGTGGAGTTGTTTTGCGGCCAGAGTTTAGGCAGAGCATGGACGGGGTCCACACTTAAACACAGATGATAAAACTCCATAATTTAAGAGCATACGGTAAGTGCTAGCAGCTACACCACCCATAGAACTGGCGTAAGAGGTAGCAATGACATGGATGTGCATTCTTTCATATCTGCTAGTATTCTATGAAATCAAATAGGCTCATACTTAACTTTATAAAACAGGTGAAAAACAGGCATGTGAAAATGGGTACTAGCCAAGCAAGCTTTTATAAAATTATCCTCACTGTACCCATGGTTATAAATTACCTCACTTAGCTTTTCTTTCAGAAGCATTATTGAAGAATCTGCTTTGGAAGAACTTCCTGGAGTATCATGAAAATCAAGCTCTGTAACTTTACAGTGCAAAGCCTATGAAAGAAGGAAGATGTGTTTCAGAGTTTACACTACAAGCAAATTAACGCATTCTCTTTTACAACAGAATCAACATAAAACTGAGGAAGAATGTAAGGTATTCCAAATGTATAAAAAAAAATAAAAATAAAAAAAGATAAAGATAGAACTGGAAAAGTAGCTGCTTTAGTAAAATTTATTTTTTCATCTTCTTTGTTTGCAAAACTCATCTTTACTTGTTTTATGGTCCATGCAAACGTAGAGAAGTAACCTAATGGATAGAGCAGTGGGCCGAGAATCAGGTAAGCCCGGTTTAAATCTCACTGCTGCACTTAACCCTCCATTGCCTCAGGCAGAAACCTACCCCCTTGTTTACTAAGCCGTAGAAACAGCTACCACGAAGCAATGCCATCAAAGCCCATTCAAAGTGAACAGGCTGTGTCGGCAGCACACGGCAGTCGCCAGTGCGGCTTAGTAAACAAGAGGCTAGTTTATAAGTCCTCCAGAGAAAAGAAAATACCTAGAGTACCTGAATGTAACTTGCCTTGAACTACGACTGAAAAAGGCATGAGCTCAATCCAAAATCCATTCCCTCCCCTACAGTACCTGAATTTAATTCGCCTTAAACTATTGAGAAAGGTGTGAATTAAGTCCAAATCCAAATTCCCATAGTAAATGGACCAGAGTTCCCTTGTTACCTATGTCTAAGAAACAGAACCCGCTTTTAGTAATTTCATCAGCATGATATTTTGTTTAATTTTACACCAATAGGGCAATTTTTAAAGCTATTTCTGTGGATAAAACAGTGCTTTGCCTGTGGAAATGGGTATTAGGCGCAGAGCGGATGTGTTCTATAACAACATTCATAGATTTTAGAAACGTCCACGCCCTGCCCATAGCCATGCCCCCTTTTCAACTAAGCAACTTAAAATTTAAGCACACTACATTACAGAATATGCTTAGCGAGTTGTTTGTGTAAATCTTAATTAATGCCAATTAGTGCTAATTGCTTAACATTCAATTAACAGCGCTGATTAGCTAGTTTACCAAGTTACGTGCATTGTTAAAGAATACACTTCAATTTCTGCGTGGAAATTAAGGCACCATATATAGAATCCCAGGGATAGCCTGCCCATGCTCTAGCCACATGTATGATCCCCTTGCAGTTATACACATTTCCCTGGAGTCTATAAAGGTCACCCAAAATTGAGCATGGATCCCACATTGACACCCAAAATAATTATTTAATGGCTCCAAGCACTTAATCAACTCTAATTATGATTTGGGTGCCAATCTGGCTACATGCTTATCTGTAACAATGGGGGCCTAAATTGCATTGTGTGCAACTCAAAAGGGGGTGAGGCCATGGGAGGGGCATGAGTGGGTCAGGGGCATTCACAAAAGATGTGTGCAGTGTTACAAAAATAGCGGGGATCTATGCCCTATTTGCACACTAAGATTTACATCAGTTTTCAGCTGGCGTAAGTCCTCACATCCGAAGATGAGCGCTAGATTTGGCACTCAATGATCTTTGTAGAATAACGCTGAGTGCAGAATTTTATTGGCACTGAATTTTCAACGCCATTTATAGAACCTGGCCCTAAACCGCTTAGACACCACTTTGTAGAATAGCACCTAGTGCACTAATGGCACTCTGCATGTGTAAGTAGTGTGCAAGTGCAGGCACCATGTTACAAAATTGCCCTTTAAGCTTCAATGTTTTTTAATAAACTTGTTTTCTAGTATGAGCCATCTACATCTTGTGCCATCTACATCCAGGTTGTATAGTTGCCATGTAATTGCAGTGTTGTGCTAGTGGGTAAGATATGTGGCTGGACTAGGGAGTTATGTGCTTTTGACTTGAGCTTTTACCATGATAAGATCATTTTTGTCATACTCTTGTCTTTTCATTTTGTGTGTGCTGCTATGTAAATAAATAAGTAGTCTATTTTTTATATCATCTTTGGGTGTTGTATCAGTACCTGTTAGTATTTGGGCTTTAGGATTCGGATCTATAGATAAAGGGAACGCAGTTACTTTCCAGACAGTACACTATCTAATACCAAAGGGTTACTGTTTCCTATTTTTCCGTGGTTTATCCTTAGAGTCCCAATTACAACAATGGTGCTTCCAATAGTGGACAATTCAAGTACCTGACAGAATCCCAATAGTAGCAAGATTCATGCTACTGATCCCAGGGACAAGCAGTGGCTTTCCCCACATCTATCTTAATAGCAGACTATGGACTTTTCCTTCAGGAACTTTTCCAAACCTTTTTAAACTCAGATACACTAACCAATGATACCACATCCTCTGGCAACGAGTTCCAGAGCTTTATTGGTTGAGTGAAAACAAATTTCCTCCTGTTCATTTTAAAAATATTTCCTCCTGTTCGTTTTTAAAGTATTACCATGTAACTTCCTTGAGTGTCCCCTAGTCTTTGTATTTTTTTAAAGAGTAAAAAAGTTATATTTACCCATTCTATATTACTCAGTATTTTGTAGACCTCTATCATACTCCCCCTCAGCCATCTCTTTTCCAAGCCTTTCCTCATATGAGAGGAGCTCCATCCCCCTAATCATTGTGGTCACCTTTCTTTTAACCTTTTCTAATTCTGCTATATCTTTTTTAAGATACAGCGACCAGAACTGCACACAATATTCATGGTGTGGTCACACCATGGAGAGATACAGAAGCATTATGATATCCTTTGTCTTATTTTCTATCAATTTCCTAATTCTTCCTTGAATTCTGTTTGCTTTTTTGGATGCCACCACACACTGGGTAAAAGATTCAGCGTATTGTCCACAATGAGGGGTATAATCAAAAGGGGCGCCCAAGTTTTCCTGAGAACGTCCTCGCAGGACGTCCTGGCGAAGGGGCGGGGAAACCCGTATTATCAAAACAAGATGGGCGTAAATTCATTTCGATAATACAGTCGGTACCATGTCCCCTACCTCAACGCAAGCGGCGTCCTCAGGCTGCGTGGGGTCCCGCCGACATGCACACTTGACTGGCACTGCCTGAGCCATGTGTGTGTAGTCCTTCTCTAGGATTGTTCAGAGAGTGGTGGTTGCAGGCTCCTTAATTGCTTTGCTTCCATGCACCTATTTCTGCTCTCTCTGCCTTGATTCCAGGCTCCTTGATTGCTTTGCTTCCACCCACCTGGGTCTGCTCTCCCTCTGCCTGGCTTCCCTTGCTTCTCTTCTATTGGTCTTCTGGTTCCTCCTTCTCCTGCTCTTGTCCTATAGCTGTGCCCCTTCTCCCTGCTGATGTCAGACGCCAGTACTTTATCAGCTGAGCTCTCCCTGGACTCGATGCTTCGGCTTCTACTTTGGTAGGTTGTGCTTCTCCTCTACTTTGTTCTTTGTTGCTGACTTTGCCTGTACCTGGATTACACTCGTGCCTGCTGCCTGCCTACTGACTCTGCCTGTACCTGGATTACACTCTTGACCTGCTGCCTGCCTACTGACCTTGCCCGTACCTGGATTACTCTCTTGACCTGCTGCCTGCCTACTGACTCTGCCTGTACCTGGATCACTCTCTTGCCTGCTGCCTGTCGGGCCGTCACATTCATCACCCCGCTTCCTGCTCCATCTCATAAGCCCTGCAGGCCGCCCGCACCTAGGGGCTCAACCTCTGGGGAACGGCGGTTAGCGCAGATGAAACCCAGGGTTGTCCAACCAAGCAGAACCTGGTCCAAGTACCGGGCTCGGCAGCGCTCTACTTGGTACAAGAACTCACAAGTCTAACAGTTGGGGATGCCCAAATCGCGAAATTTAGGTCGACCTTACAGATGGTCGTCCTTAGAGATGGTCGTCCCCAATTTTCGGCCATAATGGAAACCGAGGACGCCCATCTCAGAAACGACCAAATCCAAGTCATTTGGTAGTGGGAGGAGCCAGCATTCGAGAACTTAACAAACGGCTAAGATACACAGAAATAAACTTCCAAAACCAGGCAATTTTAGGACAAGCCCAAAATACATAAAATAAGGTCCTGTCTGTTGCTCCACACTTGGCACAATCCAGGGAGGCAACGATCCCAGCCTTAACAGCCC
The DNA here is from genome assembly GCF_901765095.1 of Microcaecilia unicolor. NCBI lineage: Eukaryota > Metazoa > Chordata > Amphibia > Gymnophiona > Siphonopidae > Microcaecilia > Microcaecilia unicolor. Next base: position 180,145,936 of record NC_044039.1, on the reverse strand, counting down.
CCTGAGGAGAAAAATAAGCTCTATGGATTTGTATACAGACACTTCAAAGTGTGTTTTTTCCTTATATCTACAAGCTTCCTTACATAGTGGATGAGTTGATGTCATTAGGCTTTCATTGTAACTATCAAATGAAGTTTAATTTACAGGTTTCTGAAGTAATTAAGTCTTGCTATTTTAATTTGAGAATGATAAGGCAGTTAAGACCAATATTAACTAGATTCAGTTTGGTGAAATTGACCCATGCATTGGTCACCAGTAAGTTAGATTATTGTAACTCTCTTTTCAAGGGATTGACACAAGTTGGTTTAAAGAGACTACAACAAGTGCAAAACACTGCTACCCATTTGATAACGGGAAGAGGAAATCTGCCCATATTTTTGGCAAAGTTAAACTGGCTGCCTCCCAGTTGGCAGCACGGATTGACTAAGGTTTTATGTTTATTATTTAAAGCCTATAGGTTGACACTAATAAATGAATATGTTCCGTCCAGGGAACTGTGTTCTTCACAGCAGACGATGTTAGAACTTCCTTCTCCATCTTTCATCAGATTGACAACTACCATGAAAAGAACATTTTGTTACTATGGTCCTCTGTTATGGAATCAGCTGCCTGAGAATGTCAAGTGTTTGACAAATTATCTGCAATTTCGAAAGGTAATTAAAATATGGTTGTTTGTACAGTATTATTAAGACAGTGCATAAGGAGGGTGTGGTCCATTTTTGTTGCTAACTTTATGTAAATTTTTTAATGGTATTGTGAACCGCTTTGGTGCCTTGGGGGGTAAAGCAGTATATCAATTGAATAAATCAAATCAAATCAAGTTGACAGGGATAATTTGCAATCTTTGCCCTGTTCTACCCTTAAACACTCCTGCTCTTCTTTCACCTTTGTTGAAACCTCTCTATTGGGATTCCCTAAATGCACTGTTATAACAGTATTCACTGTCGGCTCTTCCATTCCTCCCCCCCCCCCCCCCCCCCCCCCGGTTCTAATTTAAAAGCTGCTCTATCTCCTTTTTAAATGTTAGTGCCAGCAGCCTGGTTCCATCCCAGTTAAGGTGGAGTCCATCCATTCGGAACAGGCTCCACCTTCCCCAGAATGTTGCCAAAACACATTGTGACTGCATTATTAGACAGAAATTAGACTATTATCTAGTAACATTTTCTAGAAGTATCACCCATAAAATCAGCATTTCATCAAATTGAAGACCTTACCTGCAAATCACTAGTACCAACAATACACTTCTCACATATTATTATGATTATTTTTAGGATTTATTTTCCAACTTTTTAAGAAAATTCACCCATATTAAATATAACAGAGTTTTTATGTCTCCATCAGCAATATATTATATCAAATAGAACACAGTAAATCTTTCAGATAGTATATACTTCAAGTTAGTTAGCCTCTGATATCATGACCATTGATACTGTACCTGTAAATTCTGAATGTATGTCTTGAGAGTTTGAGTCGAAATATCAACAGAGTTGCTAAGTAGCTTAGTTGCTTCTTCCAAATAAGACTCTACATGTTCTGCATTGCTTTTAGCTAATTTGTACTCTTCTCTTTTCGCTTTTGTTTCCTCCTGTTAAAAGGCGTAGCATGTTAGTAATACAAACAGCACCTATTTCCTTTGTATATATATTTCTTTTCATCTTTAACATGACCAAGTAGGATAATAAAAGGCAAAATACAGACATTTCACTGCCTCTTCCACTTACCCGAACACATACACCTGTCCTAGAGCCATGTAGCATTCACCGTATTCATGTTACACATAAGACAAGAGTGTGGGACATTGCACTTGAGCAAGTTTGTACCATATGGAAGACCAAACTTTCTGGCATCCTCAGCCTCCATCTGTCGTTAGTTTTTGTCTGTAATCGAGGCTGTAAGCACCACTGAGCAGGGACTCTCTTCTATGTGTATACAATGCATGTGTAAACCTTGTAGCACTACATAAATGTTTAAGGGGTTGTTTTACTAAGGTTCGCTACCAAATGGGCTTAGTGTGTCCTAAAATGGGATTTTCCGGCACTCTAAGCCTATAGCGCATCTATAAAATAGCCCTTTATCAATTTATTTTCAGGCCATGTGCTAATGTTAGTATTAGCACATGGCACCTGGAAAAAATTAACGCAGGAGCACTTTCTTCCTTCTGTTTAGGAGGCACTAAGGGCTCCCACGCTACAAATGCATTAACCAGTTAGAACACACTAATGTCAGCACGCTAGCTGGTTAACACATCCATGCCCATTCTCCACCCATGACAAACCCCCTTCAAAAAATATATACAAAAAGATTAATGTGCACTTAGCACACATAAACAGGAAAATTACAGCAAGATGCCTTAGCTTCTCCTGTAGTAAGCTTTTTTAGATGCTCTAAGCCCACGTTAGGGCTTAGTGTATCTTAATAAAAGCCCCCCCCCCCCCCGCCACCAAAGTACTTTTACGTGCTTATTTTTTTTTTTTTTACTTTGAATTGTTATTGAAATAACATCTCAAACATAACAACGAGCCATTGGCTCCAGCACATGACAATGCAACAATTTAATTTTTATTTTAACATTATGCTTATAACCCTTTTATCCCCCCTATTCCCCCCACCCTCCCCCCCCTCCCCCCCCCCCACTAACCCCTCAACAACTGATTCCCTCAACAGCCCAAACCCCCCTAAACCCCCTCAATATCTGTTAGATGAATCCATTCAGGTGCCTCTGGATTATTATCTTAGAGCTAAATTATATAGTAAAAATTAGTATTAGAGAAACACAGTCAGTATTAAATCAACATTTCCACGGGAAAAGTTTTCAAAGTCATCAGCCTATGTAAATATGTTAAGTGATTAGATCAAAATGACCAGCAAAATAGCTGGTCTAACTTATGCACTGAAATGGTGATGTACTTACAACTAACAGATACTATTCAAAAGTAGGGAAAATACAAATGTCCCAGTTAAGAACCCCCTTATCTGCTCACTTGTCATTTTCCGTTGGTATTTTCCACAGTATTATCCTTCTCATCTTACCCTTCTTTTATTTGAGTTCTATTATAGGAATCTTTTATTGCATCACCTAAGTAAATAATCCACCTCACCAGCCCACCCTACCCTCTATAAAGCCCACCTTCTATAACTACCCTAACCACTCCCTCCTCCTTCTCTCTTCCCTACCTAATCTCCGCACAATACTAACTGTATCCGATATCCTGGAACGACAATGTTAACAAAACTATGTAAGCCACATTGAGCCTGCAAATAGATGGGAAAACGTGGGATACAAATGAAATAAACAAACAAATAAATAAATAAATAAATAAAGACAAGATCTCTGCTGGTCATGAAATTAGCCTATCATGGCACTCCTCACATGATTTTCTTCACTTCTTAACTGATCTTTCAGAGACTGTGCCTGAGAAGGCCTGGGGTTTCTGTGATGGAAGACCAAATGATGTTTATTTTTTTAGTGCTGCTATTTGTAATTTCTGTCTGAAAATTTTATTTTTATGTTGAATGTTTTATGATATTTTTGCTGTACTAGGAGGCATATTTTCAAAGCACTTTGGGAGGCTAAGTTCCATAGGTTTCTATGGAACTTTGGGAGGCTAAGTGCTTTGAAAATGAGCCTCTATGTAAACTATATTTTTATGTGTATCTTTAGAGTGTATACCGCAAGGTGTCTTTTAGTAAGACTGGCAGTTTAAATGAATGAATGAAATCTGCAGCAGGACAGCAATGACTGGGCCAACATGCCTGCTGAGCCAGAGTCAAGGCTGCCTTCCAGTACCAGCTGATGTTCTGAAGACACTACATTGACCCTGATGACAGTCTAGAGCAGCAGTTCTCCAATCTGTCCCGGGGAACCAACTGCCAGCTGGGTTTTTAGATATACAAATAATGGAGGTGACGGACATGCAAATCTGTCTCATGCGCATTCATTAGGGATAACTTGAAAACCTGACTGGCTGGTGGTTCCCTAGGGCAAGTTTGAGAACCAGTGGTCTACGGAGTCCTTCTGTCTACTACAGCTTTACAATGAAAAGGTTTAGTCAATATTTACGATCAAGAAAATGTTCTCATGGGAGGAGGGATTTGTAGTCCTATATGGTTTGTCAAAGTAAACAAACCAGATTTGTTCTTGATTATTTTCGTAGTCTGAAAATTCAATAAACTATCAGTCTCCTTTTCAGGGAGCAATGAAGTGGCACAACTTCAGCACTGTCCCAAACTGGACTTCTACCAGCCCTGAGCAGCAATTTGATGAGTACAAATCTAGGCTAGCTTATTCTTTGAAATGAAGCCAGGTGCACTATATTCATAGGAACTTCACAAAGAAAAGAAAAAACTTACAAACTTAACCCTCTTTATGAATTTCACCCATTTTTTGTTGAGTTTCTTCAGCTCACTGGAGAGTTTCAGTCCCAACTGTTCCTCACTCACTTCAATAAGAAAAGTCCCGGCTTCATTTACAGAACTATATGCAGAGTTCAACCATGACAGGGTTGCCGAGGGAACCTGCACGGATAAGGAGGAAAGAAGAAACTGAAGCAGTTTAAACATCAGAAAGCATCCATTTTCATCTGGTCCAAGTTATTAATAGGGTTTACTGCAAAGTATTTTTATTATTAATAATAATCACCACAGAAGTATGATCCATTCAAATAAGTTTCTAGTTTACACAGTAGCAGGAAAAGCTGCTCTGACATTAGCCTTCAAAGTGTCAGCTATCCACAATTCTTAATAATTGGGGAAAAAACATGAGTACTGGACCTTATAAGTGACTGCTTTAAGCACCCCTGCATACATTTAGGTCAATATTCAGTCTCCACTATCAGTGGTATTTCCTTATCTCTCCAGACTATTCCCAAAGAGTGGGTATGTGCCCTCCTACTAGCAGGGACAAATGGGAGACTGAGAACCATTTAGTGATGTCCAGAGCCTGCCAGTATTTCTCAGTCTCCTCAGCAGATGGTAGATGTATCGCACCATGGAGCGATACAAAGGCATTATAACATCCTCATTTTTGTTTTCGATTCCTTTCCTAATAATACCTAACATTCTAGTTTCTTTCTTAGCCACAGCAGCACACTGAGTAGAAGGTTTCAACGTATCATCAACGACGACACCTAGATCCCTTTCTTGGTCCGTGACTCCTAACGTGGAACCTTGCATGACGTAGCTATAATTTGGGTTCCTCTTTCCCACATGCATCACTTTGCACTTGCTCACATTAAACGTCATCTGCCATTTAGATGCCCAGTCTCCCAGTCTCGTAAGGTCCTCTTGTAATTTTTCACAATCCTCCCGCGATTTAACAACTTTGAATAACTTTGTGTCATCAGCAAATTTAATTACCTCACTAGTTACTCCCATCTCTAGGTCATTTATAAATATGTTTAAAAGCAGCGGTCCCAGCACAGACTCCTGGGGAACCCCACTAACTACACTTCTCCATTAAGAATACTGACCATTTAACCCTACTCTCTGTTTTCTATCTTTTAACCAGTTTTTAATCCACAGTAGAACACTACCTCCTATCCCATGACTCTCCAATTTCCTCTGGAGTCTTTCATGAGGTACTTTGTCAAACGCCTTCTGAAAATCCAGATACACAATATCAACTGGTTCACCTTTATCCACATGTTTGTTCACCCCTTCAAAGAAATGTAGTAGATTGGTGAGGCAAGATTTCCCTTCACTAAATCCATGTTGATTTTGTCTCATTAATCCATGCTTTTGAATATGCTCTGTAAGTTTGTTCTTAATAATAGTCTCTACCATTTTGCCCGGCACCAACGTCAGACTCACCGGTCTATAATTTCCCGGATCTGCTCTGGAACCTTTTTTAAAAATCGGCATTACATTGGCCACCCTCCAATCTTCTGGTACCACGCTCAATTTTAAGGATAAATTACATATTTCTAACAATAGCTCTGCAAGCTCATTTTTCAGTTCTATCGGTACTCTGGGATGAATACCATCCGGTCCAGGAGATTTGCTACTCTTTAGTTTGTAGAACTGCCCCATTACATCCTCCAGGTTTACAGAGAATTTATTAAGTTTCTCCGACTCATCAGCTTCGAATACCATTTCCAGCACTGGTATCTCACCCAAATCTTCCTCGGTGAAGACTGAAGCAAAGAATTCATTTAATCTCTCCGCTACGGCTTTGCCCCTTTTACTCCTCGGTCATCTAGCAGTCCAACCGATTCTTTTGCCAGCTTCCTGCTTTTAATATACCTAAAAAAAAGTTTTACTATGTGTTTTGGCTTCCAACACAATCTTTTTTTCAAAGTCCCTCTTAGCCTTCCTTATCAGCACTTTGCATTTGACTTGACATTCCTTAGGCTGTTTCTTATTATTTTCAGTCGGTTCCTTCTTCCATTTTCTGAAGGATTTTTTTTTAGCTCTAATAGCTTCCTTCACCTCACTTTTTAACCATGCCGGCTGTCGTTTGGTCTTCCGTCCTTTTTTAATACGCGGGATATATTTGGCCTGGGCTTCCAGGATGTTTTGAACAGCATCCACACCTGATGTAAAATTTTGACCCTCGCAGTCGCTCCTCTAAGTTTTTTTTTTCACTGTTCTTCTCATTTTATCATAGTCTCCTTTTTTAAAGTTAAACGCTAATGTATTTGATTTCCTATGTATACTTACTTCAAAGCTAACAGGGGACATCATGCATGATTTGGTTAGGCAGGCAAGAGAGTAATCCAGGTACAGGCGAAAGGCAGGCGGCAGGCAAGAGAGTAATCCATATGCAGGCGAAAGTCAGTAACAAGGGACCAGGAGATAAGAAGCAGACTACAGTTAGAAACACCTACCAAAGTAGAGCCGAAGCATGGAGTCCAGGGAGAGCTCTGCTGATAAAGTGCTGGCGTCTGACATCAGCAGGGAGAAGGGGCACAGCCATAGGACAAGAGCAGGGGAAGGAGGAACCGTAAGAACCATAAGACCAATAGGAGAGAAGCAAGGGAAGCCAGGCAGAGGAAGAGCAGACCCAGGTGGGTGGAAGCAAAGCAATCAAGGAGCCTGGAATCCAGGCAGAGAGAGAGAGAGAGCAGAAACAGGTGCATGGAAGCAAAGCAATTAAGGAGCCTGCAACCACCGCTCTCTGAACAAACCCAGAGAAGACTACACACACATGGCAGAGAGGACTACACACACATGGCTCAGGCAGTGCCAGTCAAGTGTGCGTGTTGACGGGACCACGCACAGCCCGAGGACGCCGCTTGTGTTGAGGTAGTAGACATGACAATTATATGGATATCTGACATTCTTTGTTCTATACCATGTTGCTTCGTCAATAGAAATATTTGTGGGCTCTGGGCTGCACAGGTGTTTATATTATGGCATCACTCAGTAGTTCTCAGTCTCCCATCTGCTGGTAGGAGGGCACATACCCACTCATCAGGAATGGTCTGGAAAGACTCAAGGAACAAAAATTAGCAGGTAATATCTCCTTTTAAATGTCAGCTGCAGCTCTAAAAAAAATATCCAGAGCCACTATCCGGACTGTGGCTGGCACCAAAAATCCAGAAAAGGCAGTCAGCGATGGAACGTATCCAGTTAGTAGCAGATTAATAAGTCTGCTATCAGGATAACTGATCCAGATAAGTAAGGGCAGCATTCTATCTGTCCTAAGTTATCCAGATAGTAGACTGAATACCACCACTCACCAACTCACTTAAAGAATATGAGAATACAGCTAAAATACTACCGATCAGTGGTAGAGGAAAAAGCCTCAAAATTCTTCATAGAGTACATAACTGTACTTTAACTTATTCCACCACAAGCAAAACACCTCCACTCGCAGTTACAATTAAATATTACCATCTATCATTGTTATAGATGTTAAACTTTTACTAAATTTTATGTGTCCAAAAAAAGGTTCAAACTTATCTGTATAAGCATCAGGCTCTCTCTCCAAAGGAACTTCCATGGTCTGGACCTGAATTCTGAGGCTTTTTCCTTCGCCACTGGTCAGTAGCATTTTGGCTGTATTCTCATGTTCTTGTGAGTTAGTGTGTGATTTTGTTTTGGAAATTCTGTGTCCCTCACTCCTCATTATAATTTTTGTGTGAATACCACCACTATCCGGATAAGTTCTAGGACCATCCTGGCTCCGCTAATGCTTCATCCCAGTGGAGTGGAGGAGCAGCATAATGGTTAATGAAATGGGCTGAGAACAAGGGGAACTGAGTCTGATTCCTACTACAGCTCCTTGTGACCCTGGGCAGTCACCTAACCCTCCATTGTCCCAGGTACATAAAACTTAGATTGTGAGCCCACTAGGGACAGAGAAAGTACCGGTGTATCATACGTGGTTGTACCATAGAAAGGCAGTATATCAAATGCATTACCCTTACCCTTTAAGTGCTTTCAAATATTGACCCAAATATTACTGTGTGTTCTCTACAAGCAATTCAAACTGACTGTATATCAAAATTAATATCTGCTACAAACATTAAAGTAAAAACTCTAACAAGCTTTTAGAAACAATAAGAAACAATTCTGCTTAGTACCTTCTTAGGATGTTGTTTCTGTGTCTCATGCAGCCAGTCTTTAAGTAACTGTGCATCTTTTGTGTATTTTGCCCAAGATGAGAGAACTTTTTGCAGTGTTGACTTTGCATTGTAAATTTGTTCCATGCATAAAGAAATGTCAGATTCCACCTTCTTAAAATCTTTGCTGCTGGAGTAAGAGGCACCAACTGCAAGTTTAAGAAAGTATAACAGGAATCAGAGAAAAAAAATTCTGTACATTGTTCTCCATTACATCACATGTAAAGCAGCATTTTAGAAAGGATGTACAAGTTCCATTAGTATCTGCCAACACAGAGCCTGTTCTAAACCACACTGAAGAATGGAGCTTCATGCGCCAGTTACGTGCAGTGGGAGCATTCATTTTAGAACCAGAAATGTCTAAAATATCAACGGGTCAACACGGCCACAAAGGTGAATATGCCGGAACATATACTTTTATGTCAACCATTTTAGAAACTACATGTATATTTTTTCCAGTGTTGTCAGAGAGCCTTTTGGAACAGGTGGGAACATAAACCACTTGAGGATTAAGGGAGTGACTTCCCCTAATCTCACCAGTGGGGTGCTGCTCAATATGAGCATTTTTTTGGAAACCTAGACATCCTGACTAGCAAGTATCAATCTCAACATTGATTTGTTTGGACATAGATAAATAGCAATACAGTAGGGCTGCACGTTAATCGCAATTAATGCTGCGATTAACGCATTAATCATTAATCACGATTTTAAAAATTTATTGAGATTAGTGATTAACCAACCATCCTTCCTCCCCACCTCCTACCCAGTCCAGCATCTCTTTCTCCCCTCTGGGACCACCAGCGGCTCTCCCCTCCCAGTTTACTTCATTAGTTGTCTTGCAGTAAATCTTCGCCCTCTAGTGGCCGGTAGCGTATTGAAATGGGAGGGCGGGGGGAATTGAGGGAAAATGTGGGAGGGGAGGAATATTAAAGAGAGACAGACAAACAGAGAGAAAGAATGGGTGAAGGCACAGAGGGGCACATGGAGAGAGAGAGAATGGGTGAAAGCACAGGGGGCACAGGGAGAGAGAAAGAACAGGTGAAGGCCTGGGGGTACAGGGAGAGAGAATGGGTGAAGGCACAGGGGGCACAGGGAGAATGCTTAAATTGTGAATAAACTGAGCATGCTTGGGGAGCGCTAGCGTCAGCAGCTGGAGGCATCCTGCTGACTTCTTCGCTGCTGAGGCAGCACAAGGAGGAAAGAGGACACTTTGGCAATGATTTTCGACTGGCTTCAGCATCCCCACCAGCACAGGTATGATATCTAATGTGGGTGGGGGAGGGAGAGGAGGAGGAAAAGTGCCCCCCCATCCCTGTTCCCCCCCCCCCCCCCCCCCATGAACAGCTGGCTATGGCTCAACTTTAATCGAGCGATTAAATGCTAGATTAATCACGATTAAAAGTTTTAACAGAACTGCGGCCCTAGAATACAAATTTCTTTTTTAGCCATACCCTAGTCCAACCCAAAACATGCCCAGACCAGTCCACTCCACTTGACATATGTATGGTTTAAGTTTTAGACATGTATATGCTGGCTTTGTAAAACTGGGGGGGGGGGGGGGGGGTCCTTTTACCAAGCCATGCTAAATAGTGGCTGTTGCCATTGTCAGCGTGTGGGTTTCCCCACATGCTGCAGCCACTTTTAGCACACTGGTAAAATGGCCACCTTTCCATATTTTTTTTATAATGGCCACATGCTAATTTCCCAATTAGCGTATGCCCGTTACTGTAGGAGCCCTTACCACCACCTATTTAGTAGGCAGTAAGGGCTCCTGCACTACTGCACTATACAGGCAGCATGCGGTAATGTATCTGTACTACCTGATTAGCGCAGGGCACACCTACTATCCGCCCCCAGACATGACACCTATGGCAAAAAATTAAAACTTTTAACACGTAAGTGGAGTGTGCTGATGGCCATACTACCACGAGATGCCTCAGCACATCCCATAAGAACATAATATAAAAACATAAAAGTAGCCATACTGGGTCAGACCAATGATTCATCTAGCCCAGTATCCTGTTTCCAACAGTGGCCAAGCCAAGTCACAAGTACCTGGCAGAAACCCAAATCAAGGCAACATTCCATGCTACAAATCCCAGGGCAAGCTGTTGTTTCCCATGTCTGTCTCAATAGGACACTATGGACTTTTCCTCCAGGAACTTGTCCAAACCTTTTTAAAACCCAGATATGTTAACTGCCATTACCACATCCTCTGGCAAAGAGTTCCAGAGCTTAATTATTCGTTAAGTAAAAAAATATTTCCTCCTATTTGTTTTAAAAGTATTTTCATGTAACTTCCTTTAATGTCCCCTAGTCTTTGCACTTTTGGAATGAGCAAAAAATCGGTGTACTTCTACTCATTCAACACCTCGCAGGATTTTATAGACCTCAATTATATCTCCCCTCATCCGTCTCTTTTCTAAGCTGAAGAGCCATAACCTCTTCAGCCTTTCCTCATACGAGAGGAGTTCCATCCCCTTTATCATTTTGGCCGCTCTTGTTTGAATCTTTTCTAATTTCACTATAACATTTTTGAGATACATGAACTAGAAATGAATGTAATACTCAACGTGCAGTTACACCATGGAGCGATACAGAGGCATTATAGTATTTTCAGTCTTATTCACCATCCCTTTCCTAATAATTCCTAGCATCCCGCTGCCGCACACTAAGCAGAAGATTTCAGCGTATTATCTAAAACAACACCTAGATCTTTTTCGTGAGTGGATCCTAGCATCAGGTAACTATGATTCAAATTATTCTTTCCAATGTGTATCACCTTGCATTTGTCCACATTAAATTTCATCTGCCATTTGGATGCCCAGTCTTCCAATTTCCTAAGGCCTTCCTGCAATATTTCACAATCCGCACGTGTTTTAACAACCTTGAATAGTTTTCTGTCATCTGCAAATTTAATCACCTCACTCGTTGCTCCAATTTCCATATCATTTATAAATATGTTAAATAGCACCGGTCCCAGTACCGATCCCTGCGGCACTCCACTGTTCACCCTCCTCTATTAACAGAAATGACCATTTAACGTTACCCGCTGTTTTCTGTTCAATAACCAATTCCTAATCCACAGAAGGGCATTGCCTCCTATCCCATGACTCTTTAATTTTCTCAAGAGTCTCTCATGAGGAACTTTATCAAAAGCTTTCTGAAAATCTAGATACACTATATCAACCGGTTCACCTTTATCCACGTGTTTATTCAGCCTTCAAAGAAATGAAGCAAATTAGTGAGGCAAGACTTCCCTTGGTTGAACCCATGCTGACTCTGTCCCATTAAACCATGTTTACATATTACTGACAGCAGATTAGCAATTTCATGCTTGAGTTCTTTGAGTATAGTGCTCTTTACCACTCACGCAGCTTAGTAAAAGGGCCCCTAGGATTTAGACAGGCTTGCAATATTCCTCTCTAAGAGACCCTTTGACTGCAGGAGCCCAGCTGTAGTTCCCACCCCCAGTGCAAGCTCCATTTCCAACACTACAAAAATATTTCTATTTTTATTGTGCTGGTGCTTACTTGGCGGTAATTGAGCAGCGTTGTGCACCCAATGGGTGGCAGTAAGTGCCCGCCCACACCCAAAAAAGGTCACACGGCAAGTGGTTCACTTACATCACCATCATTTCTTATCCAGCAAAAAAGACAGCCTTTTACCTGCTGTGGTCCAAGGGGGCCTCAGCGTGCATTAAAAACATATGTTGACGATTGCGCAGTCTCCTTTTTACCACAGCTTGGTAAAAGGACCCCTAATTGCTGGTTTATGCACCCTAAAACATGAACAGTGCTTGTAAAATAACTGCCTAAATGAGAAAGAAATATATCTCAGTGCTTACTATTGTCTTTGGCAAAGTATATTCCTGTTAGTAAATGAATGGGATATAAAAGTACAGATTAAAAAAAAAAACACACCACACTATCAAAATATTTTCAGTAAAGTGCATCAAACAATAGCCTCCTCTTACCTAAAACGTCCAAGCTTAAGATTCTATTACTTATTTCTTTGAAGGTTTGGAAAGCAGTTTCAAGTTCAAGCTTTTCAGTAACATTCTGCCAAGAAAAAGGAAGCAGGATATTTAGAAACTACTACTACTACTGAAAAGGACACAAACCAAGAGATCAAGCATTAATTAGGGATATGCACAGGGCAAAACTTTGTTTTAGGTTCTTTTGGCCTTTTCACACATTCATTTTAATACAAGTTTTTAAATATGCATTAAAACATTTTAAGATGTATTAATTAATAGGCTAACACATGCTATATTGATTTATTGCACATTAAGGGGGGAAGTTATCAACAAGGGCTGCCATTAAGATGGGTTACTTTACCATAACTCATGGTTTTTTTTTTTTTTAGCACAGGTCCCATTTTATGGAATGATATCTCGTTACTAATAACCTGGGTTAGATAACCCATCTTAACGGTAGCCCATGTTGATAACTTCCTCCCTTAGTCTGCAATAACAAACCAACTGAGCACCAATAAATGCACATCCTTAGTACTTATGAAAATAAAACTCAAGAGTGCAATCTAATTCAGTTAACTATTCATAGAAACATAGAAAAATGTAGTCAGATAAAGACCATATGGTCTATTCAGTCTGTCCATCCATGCCATCTACTCTCTCTATCAGTCCCTTAGAAATCCTATGCATTTTCACAACCTCTCTTGAATTCAGATACTGTTTTCATCTCCACCCCTTCCACCAGGAAGCCGTTCTACAAATTCACTACCCTTTCTGTGAAGAAATATGTCCTCGGGTTACTTCTGAGTCTATCTCCTTTCAACTTCATCTTATGTCCCCTCATTTCAAAGCTTCCTTTCAACTGAAAAAGAGACTTGCTTCCTGTGCATTTATGCCACATAAGTATTTAAGGGCCCCGTTTACAAAGGCACACTAGCGTTTTTAGCATGCGCTAACCGTGTAGATGCCCATAATATTCCTGTGGGCATCTATATTGTTAGAACGTGCTTATGTTTACTGCGCACTAAAAACGCTAACGTGCCTTTGTAAACAGAGTTCTAAATAGCTCTACCAATGTCAATAAATATCAATATCAAGATATTGAGTGAAGGAGTAGCCTAGTGGTTAGTGCAGCGGACTTTGATCCTGGGGAACTGAGTTCGATTCCCACTGCAGCTCCTTGTGACTCTGGGCAAGTCACTTAACCCTCCATTGCCCCAGGTACAAAATAAATAGCTGTATATATGTAAACCGCTTTGAATGTAGTTGCAAAATACCACAGAAAGGCGGTATATCCAGTCCCATTTCCCTTTCATATCTCCCCTCTCCAGCCTTTCTTCCAAAGTACACAAATTGAGATATTTATGAAAATTTCAAGCCCTGCTTTAGGGAACTGCTGATCGCACCCTAAAAAAAAAAAAGCCACAAATGTCACCTCCATTCATCTGGAATGAAGAATAATAAAGTATACACTGGCATATCTTGTCATTCATTCTATCATCATGGTTCTGTGTATGTTTTAATTATGAGCAAAAGCAAAATTCTTCAAAACTTATTAAGGTGTTGATTTCATCTTACATGCCAATCCACAAGCAGGGATTCTACAGACTCTTTGGTCCTCTGTGGAGCAATCCAGGTATCTAAGTTCGGTTTGACCTCATCCAGCAAGGCCAAAACTTTATGCCTTGAGTAATGATAATCTAGGAAGGTGCCAAATTTTTTGCTCTTGATGTTGTTAAATCTGAAAAACACCAAAATTAAACTTTGTTGGCAGGACAATCCCCAATAATGTAAACCAAATTTAATTTTAAAGCATTTGAAGATTCTGCATTAGGTACTGTAGCACAAAGAAGGTGATGCTGTAATAAATATTACTCCATCAGAACAAAGTAATAAATATCAACTAATAAAAAACCGAAATTGATTTTCCAGCTTCTCAGATTAGAAGCTTGTGGCAGGGATCTAAAAGTAAATTTAAGAGCAAGACTTGCAGCTTAGTGCTGAAAAGTTGCGATATTAAAAAATAAATTATTAATATAGGTTCTCTGCCAGTGCCATTCCTTGTATACAGTTCTACCATTGTTTGATATGCCCATTCAACATTTACTCAAATGTGCCTCTCACTAGTACTTGCAAATTAAGTACTATTTCAAAAGGGGACATTCCTTTTTGGGGCCCTTTTACTAAGCCACAGTAGGTACTAATATGTGCCTACTGCATGGCAAAAAAGCACTGCCATGGGAAGTGCTCAGGCATCCCATGGTAGAGTGCCCATCACCAGGTGCTAATCTCGTGCTGAAAAATATTTTTTATTTTTCAGCACAGGAGGCATGGCTATAAGTAGAGATTATGTGTGCCCTGTGTTAATTGGGTAGTGCAGGCACATTGCCATGCACTGCCCGATTATCGCAGGGTTAGCATAGAAGTTCTTAGCACTTACAAAATAAGTGGTTGGTAGGTAAGGGCTCCCACGGTAAGAGCCATGTGCTAATTGCAAAATTACCATGTGGCCATTAAAGACAAATGTGGAAATGCGGCCATTTTACTGCCGCTCTGACAACAGCGCCACCACTTTTTAGCGCAGCTTAGTAAAAGGGCCTCTGCTGAAAAATCTCTTTTCAGCACAGTAGCACATTCAAATATTATGTGGAGCAGGAGAAACAGGATACTATGTAGTTAATTTTATAACTACCCGCATCACTGAACACTGCAAACTTTCCACTCCTCATATTTTAACAGATTATGAAACAATATGCACAAGCTTTCATTTCAAAATTTACCCCAGAAAAATACCCACTGCTAGATTGTGCAGCCATTTTCTTCTGAGTTAAAATAAGCACAATACTTTCGAAAATTCTAAATTGTTGGTGTAGGTTTATTCCTGCCTCCCTGGACATCTCCCCCTACAGCAGATAACAGTGCATGCAAAATGGCTCAACGTGTCTATTTTTTGCCAGAAACAAGGCAAGCAATTTTGTAAAGGTTTCCTCAGGTAAAGTAGTGTTTTATCTGTACACATGGTTTTAAAACTTCCCTCTTTGGAAAGTTTGATATTGGTTTCCCTTTGAAAATCTGCACTAAACATGTACATTAAAGGCACTTTCATACTAAGGGGGTTGTTTACTAAAGCTTAGCTCGAGTTATCTGCAGCAGGGCCCAAGGCCCATAGGAATAAAATGGTCCCTGCTGCAGATAACTCGAGCTAAGCTTTAGTAAACGGGGGGGGTTGAAACCTGCATAAAATAGATGGAAAAAAATCCACAAGTTTATTTTTTGTCATTGGTTAAACATACAGTGAGACACAAATTGATTTGTGAGCTAGTACAACCTTCTTTTCAGTTCTTCAAGCTTGTCATCTGGTACCAGTTCTGCCCCTTTATCATCTTTATTCTCAAATGTCTGGAAGGTATCCCAGTGACTATCAAACTTAGCCATCAGGATCTGAAACAAAATGCGCTATGAGTCATACAGATCATAACCGAGTATATATATTTTTTTCTTACTACTATTATACCAATTCTCCACTTAAAATAATTTTGTCACTTTTGTTAGCCTACAACCACATAATGGAACTGAAGGGAGCAGACATGTTTGAAATGTTAACCATAATCTGTTCATTCTTCTGCTGCTGCTGTCACTTTCAGCCATAGTTACTAACATACACCACCTCTTTAATACCATTAATCCATATTGTTAGTGATTAGGTCCCACTGCATAAAATGGGACTTGTGATAAGATGTGTGCTTTAACAGTATTAACACAGGCCGAACCAGTAATGAACATAACTATGCCTGTTTGTTCTTAATCCTTTAAGAGCTCTATTCATCTAAGCATGTTAAAAACAAACATCACTATGCATTTGTATATAAGCCCTTA
Organism: Microcaecilia unicolor; assembly: GCF_901765095.1. NCBI lineage: Eukaryota > Metazoa > Chordata > Amphibia > Gymnophiona > Siphonopidae > Microcaecilia > Microcaecilia unicolor. The sequence continues at coordinate 180,129,520 of NC_044039.1, read as the reverse complement.
AGTTTAGTTTATTTTCAACAATGAGGTATATTCCAAAAAATGCTACCTTTATTAACTAGCTTATATTCACAGATCATTTGTGGTGGCCCCGGCGTGCACTACTCCACTCAGCCCATCCCAGGTACTCTCTCTCTCTCTCTCTCTCTCTCTCTCTCTCTCTCTCTCTCTCTCTCTCTCTCCTAAACACCCTCCTCTCTTTCCTCTATTGGGCACTTTCTCTCCCTCTTCTATTTACCCCTCTCCTCTGCCTCCCTCCCCTTCCTTTCCAAAAATACTCCTCCCCTGGCATTCTCTAAGCACACACTCACTTGATCTCCCTTCCCACTCTACAGGAAAGCACACATTCTCCCCCCTCCCCCCCCCCCAATCATCCCAGCATTCTTTCTTGCCCTACATTGTTGTTCTTTCTCTCCCCTTCACCCCCCTCAGCGCACAAACAAACTCCCTCTTTTTCCTTTCAGCCCCTTGGCACTCTCTTCCTCTTCACTCTCCTCCCCTCCCTGCTCCCACTCAGCTCCCATGGCAAGTTTCCTCCCAGGGTATCCTGACTTTTCAGCTCTTGCTAATTACATTTAGCAATCTACATCTCTGGATGGTCCAAACTGCCACATGCCTGCTGTGGTGGTAGTGTGCATGCACACCTACACTCCAGCAAGAGAGAGACACCATTTCCTGGCCTGCCCTCCCAAGCACATTGGGGGCAACTCTATAACTGGACGCCCCTTTGTAGGCACCCCAATGCTGCGCAGAGAACACCTATTCTGTAAGCTTCTGGGCGGCCGGATTCTGTTATAAAATAGTAGTGTAAACCTGCATTGGTGCACCACGTAAACGGCAGGTGTACACGAGTGTGCTGGATATGTGGCATTCAACGTGCATAAAAGTTGTGTGTATAAGTAGCAGCCCCACCCATACCTATGTGTACATCCCACTTGCAGTTATGCGCTGTAGCACTCACAGGTGCCCTTTGAGAATAGCGCATAGAGCAATTGCGCACATGACACGGGACCGGCTTAACCATTGGACCAGGTGAGGCTCTGGCCCATGGCACCAGCAACTAAGGGCGCCAAAATGCTCAGCCTATGACCTCACATGGTCCTACAGGTTAAACCTTTACTCCCCCCCCCCCCCCACCCTTGGTCTAGTCTCTCCTTCCCTCTTCCCCCTCCCTGTGGGTCTGGCACTGTTCCCTCACCTCTCTCACTCCGCCATTGGCTTGTAAAGTTTATGTTAGTCGCCAGTGGGAGCAGCAGCAGCAACAGCATGACAGGCTGCCTTTAGCCAGCCCAAAAGAGAGAGAGAGATGTCGAACCCCACTGGGGGAAGGGGAGAAGGGAGGGGGTACCGGAAGTGATGCTATGGGGGTGGGGGTCACAGCCAAAGCAAGTTGGCTCAGGGTACCACTATCTCTTGAGCAGGCCCTGACGTGACACTTCTCTATGCACTATCGCATGCAAAGCGAGCATAACTGCATACACTCAGTTATAGCATTGCCATTCACATGGGGGGTAAAATTTATAACAGGATGCCTCTGTAAGAAGTCCAAAAAGGTGCCTATTTTAAGCCTGTATAAAAGCAACACAGGCACCTAAGAATTTTTATAAATACGCTCCTGGATCCAGTCCCAATAGCATACAAATGCAGACACAAAACAGTTGACACCCGCTCTAAAGGTGTAATCATGTGAGTGTACTTTACATGTACGTGAGTGGTAGAGTGGCAGGTTTCCTAAAGATCACTCCTTCACTGAGGTTGCAGCTTAGGCAGCTTACAGCAAGTGAAATGAAACCTGCCACACCAGAGGCTGAGGGGTAGATGCACTAACCTTAACAAGCCAGCAACGTGGGTTTTAAACTGGTTCTAGCCAGTTTAACGTGCAAGTAGTACACTGGGACATGCACAAAAGGGCATTTTCCTGTCACGGTAGCAGCTAACGAAAATGGAATGCAGATGAGCAAATTAGTATTATAATGTGTAGAATTCATTGTCTAATGAGATGCACTACCGTTTTCCGATTGCCCTACCGTGGAAAACCTAACTGGAGGGGCTGCTGTGAGGGAATCGGAAGAAAAAAAAAAAAAGAGAAAGACTTCTAAATTTAACAAAAAAAAAATCGGGGGGAAAAAACGTCCAAGTGCTCGTCAGGGACATCCTTTATGGACATCCTTCACTCAAAACAACAACAACAAAAAAGGACGTCGTACTTCTTAATTTTACTCGACCCTGCTGCACCGGGCACACTGGGCGGCTTTAAGAGGAAGAGTTGCAGCTCGGGAGAGCGAGGCAGCTGACACTGCAGCAATCTGCAGCAACCTCAGCGTGTGTCGAGAGAAGCAACTCCTTTGCTCTGATCTAAAATCCGCCCTCGCCCGTCTCCTCTGGTACCAGCTGCTCGAAGATGTGGTCCATATGTCGGGGAGGCGGGCCGAGGCCCTACGGAGCCGCAGCTGCCAGTGCATCTGCAGCCCCTGCACTGAGAATCGCTGTTGCACGGCTGGGGATGCCATGATCGGGCTGGGGCAGCCCAGCTTCAGTGTCCGCCACCACCCCCAAAGGGCCCGCCTTTGCTTCCGTCTGTCCCGGCTGCTAACACCCCTTGTTGTGAAGGACGTCCATAAAGGACGTCCTTGGCATGCGCAGAGCAGCCAGCATAACGCTTGGATGCTCTGCGCATGCTCAGCTGGCCGACTGGCTTGGAAGGAAATCCCATGCAAATGAGCTAGCAGCGACCAGCTCATTTGCATGCGATTTCCTTGATGCATGCCCGTTTCTTATCGATTCGCTAAGGAATCGGTAATGGAAGGGCTCTTCCGTGGAGTTTAGTGCATCTAGCCCTGAGTCAGAATGGCTAGGAGGTGGTTAACCGCCCAGGAAGTGGTTAAATGCCCTGGAGCAGAGTGGATGAAAGAAGCCCTAAGTCTCCAGGAGTTCTGGCTTGGCTGCAGTACCTGAGGGGAACTCCAGGGAAGAGGAGTGGCCCCAGCTCACAACTTTACATTCCAGTGTGAAAAGAAGTCTTAAGTCTATGCCTCTAGGGATTCCAGGGTTGTGTGATCACAAGTGAAGTAACTGAAGACTGCCAAGATAGGCTAATTATCCCTTGGCTATTGGAACTGTGGTTATGAGGTTATAGAGGAAGTTATTGCATACTGAAGAGTGTAGCCAAGCCAGGAGCAGGCTACTGGAATTGGGACTGTGTTTGAGAGACTTTAATGAGGAAACAGGGCTGATTATTCTCCTTGTATGTTCATAAATAAAAGTATTTTGACTTTCTACCTGCAACCTGTGCGTGTGTGTAGCAGGTTTGTGTGAGGTCTTGCAGCCAGCCACGAGCCACGATGCCACAACTTGTATTTTATAAAATATGCACCCACGTTGCAACTCTGCAACTGTTCTACTGAAACTAAGCAGATTATGTAAAAGTAGATGCTAACTTATTGCACAATTTTATAAAACTCTAAATTAGAACAGGGATATTCAAAACAGTGGTTTTGAGGTAAGGTGTCTGCACCTGTATACTCCATTTCAGTAGTGAAGGAGAAGGGGAGTTTTTTATACCATTCGGTTTTCTCATATACCTATGAGTTTTTTCGTATGTTTTTTTTCTCGCTTTCTCCTCACTGGAACCTATGATATTATTCTACTCCTTAATATAATAGTGGATTTAGCAATATTTGCAGTGTTTTCCCTATTGGGAGTGTTTTGAGGTTCCTTGTTTGTTAATATGAGTATAAGGATCTTACTTGTTTGATCCTGGAGGTACAAGGTGAGACATCTGAAAAAACATATTTTCAAACCTTTTTTGAGATTTGGAATTTACAATTTTGTAAAAGCCTTTTTCTGCATGTACAACAGGCTTTACATGCAGAAAAAGCTTTACACAAGGTAAGGTATTAGATATTCCTGAAGTAACTACAGACTGTATAGTTAAGTGTATAGAAATTGGAGTAGTTTTGAAAATATAGGGGGTCTTTTACTAAGCAAAAGTAGCATTTTTAGCAAGCGCTGAATGCTAGAGACACCCATAGGAATATATGGGCGTCTCTAGCGTTTAGCGCACTCTTATTTTTAGCGTGCGCAAAAAACACTACCACCGCTTAGTAAAAGGCCCTAATAGATTGTGACTAAACGGTTGATGAAACAGTATGCAAAATGTTTTGGTTGTCTGGATATTTGCCTTTTCAGTTTAATGAAGTGCCTGTTTTTGGAAACATGCTAAATAATAATTTAGCCAATCCGCTAAAAGCACATAAAAAGCAAGTGTCTCTCTTGCTTTTTATGTACTTTTAGCGGATTGGCTAAATTATTATTTAGCATGTTTCCAAAAACAGGTGATAGTATAGTTCTAACGCTCATCCCTAAAAACTCTATAGATGTCTTACCCACGTGAGAAATTTCTTCAAATAGTTACAATAAACATTCACTTGAATGCAATGTGTGAGAAGTAGTGAGGATAAGGGAGTTTTTATAGATATTGTAAATTTAAGTTAACAAAGGAAATAAATAAATAAAGATTTGTTGAAAGTTCTAAAGATTAAGGACAAGTTACTGGGGAAAGTAAAAACTCTATAGAAGATTTACAGGATGTTGTAAACCATAGACCGGTGGTATCGATAAAGATCAAGGAGGGTTGGGTGGCAGTGTAATTAGATTATTTGTCTAAATTTGACTTGTTGCATTACTCACAATCAGGGTTCCGAAAGGGACAAAATACAGAGAGCATTTTGGGTGCACTGGTCACTCAAGGGAGATATATGTTGAGTAGAGGTCAAAATGCGATAGTTATTCAGTTTGATCTATCTAGCATGTTTGATTACTCTATTCTTTTAGCATTGTTGAGCAGTTTTGGTGTATCTTTGGCAGTAATGTAATAGTTCAAGGGATTTCTGATGGATAGGAATTATAGAGTTAAGATGGAGGGTGTTTTATCAGACCGTTGGATACAGTACTTGTTTGTGGGGTACTGCAGGGTTCGCCTCTTCCCCCCATCTTATTTAATGTCCTGTTACAGCCTTTAGGGAGAAGTTTGGAGCAGTTGAATATATATTTTTTTTACATATATGCTGATGATATCACTATACATTTATCATCTCCTAAAGCATAAATGGATATTTTGAGTGAAATTCAAAAATGCATCAATATAATTGAAAATAAGGAATTCTGACTGAAATTTAGGGCCCTTTTTACTAAGGTATGTTAGTGTTTTTAGCACGCCTATACTTAGCGCACACGCTAACCATGTAGGTGCCTATAGGGATATTGTTGGCACATACATGGTTAATGCATGTACATGTTTAACGCGTGTTAAAAAGGCTAACGCGCCTATAATGCTGCTTAGTAAACAGGGCCCTTAATCAGGAGAAGAGAAAATTCCTTTGGTTGGGCTCTCAAAAAGAAATTGCGGGTAAAGAAAATGTTTCTAACAATAAGTTGCAATTTAAACTAATTTTCTTTCAGCATTTTAGGAATTGAAGTGGATAGTAAATTGACAATGATTAATCAAATTAATAAGGTAGTAAAACATTCTTTCTTGTTATTAAAAAATTAAGATCGATTCATAAAAACTTTGAACAATCTTTTAGACTTATAGTACAATCTCTATTATTATCGAAATTAGATTACTGTAATGTGGTATATGTGGGATGCACCAATACTTTACTGAAGAGGTAGCAAACAATGCAGAATTTAACTATGAGTGATTTTTTTCTTTAAGACTGAATGTATCTATTACTCCTTATTATTATGAATTACATTGGCTCCAGGTTTTAGCAAGATGTCATTTTAAGCTGCGTACACTGGTTCATCCGACTCTACAAGGAAATATTCTTGTTTATTAGGTGGGATTATTCTCTGTATTGAAAAGACAATTTTTGAGGGGCAGATATCTTTGTTATTTTCCACAATTAAGTCGGTAAAATATCATAAACAACTTTCGGCTTCACTGTAGTTCTATTATTAGGTTTCAGTTTACTGTTTTCATGTTTACCTCATTTATTGTATTTATGTTTATTCTTGGTTATTTTACTACTGCTATGCTGTTAACAAAATTGTAAGTTTTATGTTAAACTGTATCTGCTATACACTGCCTTAGGTGAATCTCTTCATATAGGCGGTTAATAAATCCCAATAAATACATAAAATAAATAAATAAATAAAATGCCATATCATGCCACAACAATATGGAATTCTCTTCCTTCTTCTGTCCATTCTCTAAATCATTTGTGGTCTTTCCACAAACAATTGAAGACAGTTTTATTTACAAAATATATGAAAAGATTATATTTGGGTATTTTCAGGTTTTGTGAATTCCCAGATAATTGTTCTGGTTCTCTTTTAACTATATTATCCACATGGAACTGATCAGGTTATTGCAGAATAGAAGCTTTTGATGTAATGTATTGTAATAAAATTACCCCATATGAATAGGTAATTCATCTGATGTTTTATATTGTAATAACAGTCATGATTTCAAAATGCAGAAGTCAGTAACATATGTGTGTAACCAAACAAAACCACTAGTCCTTTTCACAAATAAACAATGACTAACAGGGCCATCATTTAAACAATATAATCGTGCACACAAAAAAAAATGTTGGCTTCCATATTTCCACCTTTGATTTATTGCAGAGCTTATCATAATGTGAGTTGTAAAACCTGCACTTGTGGTTGTGACCTGGCACGTACACCATAAAGACATCACTGGCTCACACTTTCTGGGGACATGGCCATAGAAAGATTAATAAATGCTTCTTTATAGCTTACTCTTGAGATTCTTGAAAAGGATTTTTTTGTTTCCTGATTAAGGTTAGTGAGATATCACTCATCTTATCAGCCTAAGATCAGCCCTGACGGGCACAGCAAGCCTCAGGTTCAGCTGCTATGGTTTCTAAATATTGTGTTCTATTTTTTACAGGATTTTATGCTAGTGTTTTCATTACTACACTTAGATCTGTATACAGCTCTGGGTGTCTTTTAGACTGAGGAAGCAATATTTGCACATTTCTTTAAAAAAATACAAATATTATTTTTGCCACTGTACAGAAAAAGCATAATTTAACCTTATATGCTGCTTCCATTTTTTGGAGAAGAGTCATTGCTTCATGGTGATCTTGTGGTTCAGGAAAACCTCTTGACAGCAAACTTTCAGTTTCTTGGAGCCAGACTTCAATGTTATTAAGGGGCTGCGGTAAACTAAGATCCAGCTTCACTTTCCAGTCTGCAATCTTGAGAGAGAAGGGAAGAATTTTATACTTTTTACTAAATGTGACAGATATACAATTATCCCTAAATGCTTAATACACGGGAGGAGCTACATGCAGAACTGTTTGTACAAGTATATACGAGTCTAATTTTTGTATGCAGATACATTGACAGTTGCAACAGCAGACCACAGTCGACAACAATGGAGGTGTCATGGCCAAGAGGTTTAAAGAAATCAGCATGGTTATTAATGTAAAATGGGGCACATTCCGGAAAAACCTCAGGCTCTATAGAAAAATTTTTCATTCTGGTTTATAAAATAAATTAAAATGCCGGCCATGTCTGGATAGGGTGGACAGCCACAAGCTGGTGTTGACTCGGGGCATGGATAGGATTTTTTAAATTAAGGTCACAGCGATAGACAGGGAAGGCTGAGGTAAAACAATTTAAAAGGAAAGGCGAAATGAGGCGTAGGTAATAGTTGGGAGAAGGTATGCAGGAGGTGAGAGGCATGGGGGGGGGGGGGGAGCAGTGGCCTTACCGGGATCTCATTTGAAGTGGGACAGCAGACCAGTCCCTGGGGAGGGCATTGGAGCAAAATAAAGGAGATGGTACAATGAAAGCACAGCAACATTTTAATTGAATCAGCTGAACAACAGTAAAGGCTAACTTTCTGTACAAGGAATATTAAGTGGTGTCTTTTTAGGCCAATATATCTGCCACCCACAAGTGAATGTTTAACTGGCTTACCCACAGATTTTTAGAAATTAAAATGGATAATATTGGGCCATTTAGGGGTCCTTCTACTAAGTCGCAGTAAAAAATGGCCTGTGGTAGTGTAGGCGTGTGTGTTGGGCGCACGCCGGGCCAGTTTTTGCCACATCTACAAAAAATGTTTTGGGTTTTTTTTTTTAATGGGACGGGAAAAGGACCTGTGGCAAGAATGAAACCAGCGCGCACCCAAAACCGGCCTGAGCCCTTAACGTCACCCATTGATCTAGCGGTAAAGGCTCAGGCGCTACACGCGGGGTGACCAGTTGGTGTGCGCCAAGTGCCAATTACCGCCGGAACCGGTGGGCACCAAGTGTCAATTACGGCTGGAACTGGTGCGCGTAGGAGGAAATACTTAAATAATTCATCCAGGCATTATGGGCACATGCCAAATCTGAAATTACCACCAGGAAGGTGTGCTGGCCTGGCAGTAGTCTATTTTGGCATGTGTTGCACGTGTGTACAGCCTACCGCAGCTTAGTAAAAGGGCCCCTTAAATTGCTAAATGGCCAGATATTGTTCATTTAATTATGGGCTGGGTTTGGAGCAGGTGAGGGTAGGTTTTAAAATTATTCATTTAGAGGCAATATTCGGCTGCCAAAAAGATCATTTATATATGCAGGCCTAAATTAAAGAAATAGTGCCAGCAGAGTGGCCACAGTCCCTGTATATCTTGTCACCACCATCTATACTGACAGCAGCACTGAATATGCCTAATAAATTAAGAAGCCTTTTACTAAAAAGCATTAAGCACTGAACATACGGAAACAGGCTTCTGCACAACCACATTAAGGGGTTTTGTGGTATTTTGACTATTTCTGCGTGTTTAAACTGTGCACATAATAGCCAGCTCTGTGGGTGCTTGAGCACTCCCAATATTGAGCAAAATCCTTAACTCTGTCCAGGGAGAGGTAACATCCATTGGGTTTAGCATCCCCATCATTTTGAAAAGTTGGCTCCTAATACTGTGTGTTACTGAAATTTTCAAAATTTTTTCTGTCAGGCGGTGTGGCACGGGCAAAGAGTAGGCATAGAAGGTTTAGCCAGATAAGTGGCTATTGCAGAGTTAGGGGCACTTTTAGTAAAGGGCAGTAGGGTACCGCATGGGTAGCATGTGGCAAAACAGCCCCACCGCAGGGTGTGCTGAGGCATCCCACGGTATTGCTGTCATCAGAACACCCCGATCCCCATGCTAGAAAATAGAAATTATTTTCTAGCGTGGGAAGAGGAGTAGACATGCTCTGCAGTAATCGGGCAGCACATGGCCATTGCCGTGTGCTGCCCGATTAACACAAGATTAGAACATGAGCCCTTACTACCAACTAAATAGGTGGCGGTAAGGGCTCAGGCGGGAATGGCAGAGTACTAATTATGAAATAAGTGCATAGCCATTACTGACACAAATTACAATTCCAGCAATTTTCTACTGTGCTAGAAAATGTCCAGAGCTCATGGTAAACCCAAGCGCTCATTGCAGTGCTGGCCACTTTCTAGCATGGCTTGGTAAAGGAACCCCTTAATTCAGGACCACTTACCGCCTCCTATATAGGAGACAATAGGTTATTTTGTATTAATTTGGAGCAGTGTTAATCTAAATGTTCACACATGACCTGTAATAAAAAGTACTGGGAATGTCCCTTCCTGATTCTGTGTTAGTTTTTGGGCTTGCTGCATGCAAATATTCTGCATTATAGTGCATTAAGCCCAAAACATAATGCATTTTAGTAGAAGGGTCCCTAAATTCTGACAGTTAATTTCACACAGTCAATGTGCCAGCTCAAAATCCAGCCATTTCATTCCAAGACAGTTTCTATAAAGCAATAGTGTAACTCTAGGGTGCCCAATGAAAACTTCTGGCATTTCCTGGGTGCTGAAGTAACTCAGACTTTGCTTTCGTAACTCAGTAAGAACGCAAAGGCATCTCTTAAATATCTTTAATGAGCAATGCATTATCCTATAAAGCGAATGCTACATACCTGTAGAAGGTATTCTCCGAGGACAGCAGGCTGATTGTTCTCACTGATGGGTGACGTCCACGGCAGCCCCTCCAATCGGAACACTTTCTAGCAAAGTCCTTTGCTAGTCCTCGCGCGCCGATGCGCACCGCGCATGCGCGGCCGTCTTCCCGCCCGAACCGGCTCGTGCCGGCCAGTCTCATATGTAGCAAGACAAAGACAAGGGAAGACACAACTCCAAAGGGGAGGCGGGCGGGTTTGTGAGAACAATCAGCCTGCTGTCCTCGGAGAATACCTTCTACAGGTATGTAGCATTCGCTTTCTCCGAGGACAAGCAGGCTGCTTGTTCTCACTGATGGGGTATCCCTAGCCCCCAGGCTCACTCAAAACAACAACCATGGACAATTGGGCCTCGCAACAGCAAGGACATAACTGAGATTGACCTAAAAAATTTACCAACTAACTGAGAGTGCAGCCTGGAACAGAACAAACATGGGCCTAGGGGGGTGGAGTTGGATTCTAAACCCCGAACAGATTCTGAAGCACTGACTGCCCGAACCGACTGTCGCATCAGGTATCCTGCTGCAGGCAGTAATGAGATGTGAATGTGTGGACAGATGACCACGTCGCAGCTTTACAAATCTCTTCAATAGTGGCTGACTTCAAGTGGGCTACTGACGCTGCCATGGCTCTAACATTATGAGCCGTGACATGACCCTCAAGAGCCAGCCCAGCCTGGGCGTAAGTGAAGGAAATGCAATCTGCTAGCCAATTGGATATGGTGCGTTTTCCCACAGCCACTCCCCTCCTGTTGGGATCAAAAGAAACAAACAATTGGGCGGACTGTCTGTTGGGCTGTGTCCGCTCCAGATAGAAGGCCAATGCTCTCTTGCAGTCCAATGTGTGCAGCTGACGTTCAGCAGGGCAGGAATGAGGACGGGGAAAGAATGTTGGCAAGACAATTGACTGGTTCAGATGGAACTCCGACACAACCTTTGGCAAGAACTTAGGGTGAGTGCGGAGGACTACTCTGTTATGATGAAATTTGGTGTAAGGGGCCTGGGCTACCAGGGCCTGAAGCTCACTGACTCTACGAGCTGAAGTAACTGCCACCAAGACAATGACCTTCCAGGTCAAGTACTTCAGATGGCAGGAATTCAGTGGCTCAAAAGGAGGTTTCATCAGCTGGGTGAGAACGACATTGAGATCCCATGACACTGTTGGAGGCTTGACAGGGGGCTTTGACAAAAGCAAACCTCTCATGAAGCGAACAACTAAAGGCTGTCCTGAGATCGGCTTACCTTCCACACGGTAATGGTATGCACTGATTGCACTAAGGTGAACCCTTACAGAGTTGGTCTTGAGACCAGACTCAGACAAGTGCAGAAGGTATTCAAGCAGGGTCTGTGTAGGACAAGAGCGAGGATCTAGGGCCTTGCTGTCACACCAGACGGCAAACCTCCTCCACAGAAAGAAGTAACTCCTCTTAGTGGAATCTTTCCTGGAAGCAAGCAAGATGCGGGAGACACCCTCCGACAGACCCAAAGAGGCAAAGTCTACGCTCTCAACATCCAGGCCGTGAGAGCCAGGGACCGGAGGCTGGGATGCAGAAGCGCCCCTTCGTCCTGTGTGATGAGGGTCGGAAAACACTCCAATCTCCACGGTTCTTCGGAGGACAACTCCAGAAGAAGAGGGAACCAGATCTGACGCGGCCAAAAAGGAGCAATCAGAATCATGGTGCCTCGGTCTTGCTTGAGTTTCAACAAAGTCTTCCTCACCAGAGGTATGGGAGAATAAGCATACAGCAGACCCTCCCCCCAGTCCAGGAGGAAGGCATCTGATGCCAGTCTGCCGTGGGCCTGAAGCCTGGAACAGAACTGAGGGACTTTGTGGTTGGCTCGAGATGCGAAGAGATCTACCAAGGAGGTGCCCCACACCTGGAAGATCTGTCGCACTACACGGGAATTGAGCGACCACTCGTGAGGTTGCATAATCCTGCTCAACCTGTCGGCCAGACTGTTGTTTACGCCTGCCAGATATGTGGCTTGGAGCACCATGCCGTGACGGCGAGCCCAGAGCCACATGCTGATGGCTTCCTGACACAGGGGGCGAGATCCGGTGCCCCCCTGCTTGTTGATGTAATACATGGCAACCTGGTTGTCTGTCTGAATTTGGATAATTTGGTGGGACAGCCGATCTCTGAAAGCCTTCAGAGCGTTCCAGACCGCTCGTAACTCCAGAAGATTGATCTGCAGATCGCGTTCCTGGAGGGACCAGCTTCCTTGGGTGTGAAGCCCATCGACATGAGCTCCCCACCCCAGGAGAGACGCATCCGTGGTCAGCACTTTTTGTGGCTGAGGAATTTGGAAAGGACATCCCAGAGTCAAATTGGACCAAATCGTCCACCAATACAGGGATTTGAGAAAACTCGTGGACAGGTGGATCACGTCTTCTAGATCCCCAGCAACCTGAAACCACTGGGAAGCTAGGGTCCATTGAGCAGATCTCATGTGAAGGCTGGCCATGGGAGTCACATGAACTGTGGAGGCCATTTGGCCCAGCAATCTCAACATCTGCCGAGCTGTGATCTGCTGGGACGCTCGCACCCGCGAGACGAGGGACAACAAGTTGTTGGCTCTCGTCTCTGGGAGATAGGCGCAAGCCGTCCGAGAATCCAGCAGAGCTCCTATGAATTCGAGTTTCTGCACTGGGAGAAGATGGGACTTTGGATAATTTATCACAAACCCCAGTAGCTCCAGGAGGCGAATAGTCATCTGCATGGACTGCAGGGCTCCTGCCTCGGATGTGTTCTTCACCAGCCAATTCTCGAGATATGGGAACACGTGTACCCCCCAGTCTGCGAAGTGCCGCTGCTACTACAGCCAAGCACTTCGTGAACACTCTGGGTGCAGAGGCGAGCCCAAAGGGTAGCACAAAGTACTGGAAGTGACGTGTGCCCAGCTGAAATCGCAGATACTGTCTGTGAGCTGGCAGTATCGGGATATGTGTGTAGGCATCCTTCAAGTCCAGAGAGCATAGCCAATCGTTTTCCTGAATCATGGGGAGAAGGGTGCCCAGGGAAAGCATCCTGAACTTTTCTTTGACCAGATATTTGTTCAGGGCCCCTAGGTCTAGGATGGGACGCATCCCCCCTGTTTTCTTTTCCACAAGGAAGTACCTGGAATAGAATCCCAGCCCTTCTTGCCCGGATGGCACGGGCTCGACCGCATTGGCGCTGAGAAGGGCGGAGAGTTCCTCTGCAAGTACCTGCTTGTGCTGGAAGCTGTAAGACTGAGCTCCCGGTGGACAATTTGGAGGTTTGGAGGCCAAATTGAGGGTGTATCCTTGCCGGACTATTTGGAGAACCCACTGATCGGAGGTTATGAGAGGCCACCTTTGGTGAAAAGCTTTCAACCTCCCTCCGACTGGCAGGTCGCCCGGCACTGACACTTGTATGTCGGCTATGCTCTGCTGGAGCCAGTCAAAAGCTCAGGCCAGACTACAGGCCTGAGGGCGGTGCCCAGCCCCCAGACACTGAAGACAGGACGCGTGCCTGTCAGTGAGCGAGATTACCCGGGCGTACTGGGTGCACTTCTTGAAACCGCTGGAAGACTTCGATGTCATGGGCGGAAAAATCGCGCCGGCGAGATCAAAACTCGAAATGGCGAAAATGGCACCGCAAAAATAGGGGGAAGAAAAACTTCGACTGAGGCCTAAATAGGGCCTACCCCGACGACGAAAGAAAACTTACCAGGGCAAAAACTAGAAGTACGGGAAGGGAGAAAACCATAAAGGTCTCCTTCCGACACCTTTTTTTTTTTTTTTTTTTTGAAGAATGAAGTCGATAAACGACGCGCGAGGTCAACTTTGGGGCGCGAACGGCGAAACACGACCGTACCGAGCGCGGACAAAAGAAGACTGGCCGGCACGAGCCGGTTCGGGTGGGAAGACGGCCGCGCATGCGCGGTACGCATCGGCGAGCGAGGACTAGCAAAGGACTTTGCTAGAAAGTGTTCTGATTGGAGGGGCTGCCGTGGACGTCACCCATCAGTGAGAACAAGCAGCCTGCTTGTCCTCGGAGAACTTATTTCTTACAAATTATCCACTGCCAATATTACATAAGTAAATTGCTGCTTTAACCTGTGAAGTCAGATTCTCCAGTGCCTGTTTGATTTGTAGATGGTCTTTGGTCTGCTGAGTCTCTTTCATGACTGGTACATAGGACCTTTTTTGATCATTAAACCTCTTCATAAATAAAAGGATTGCCTATGATTAGAACAGAAAACAGTTTTTTTTTTTAAAGATGCCAAAAAAACATGATGTTAAAATACAGAATGAAAAACAATCAGTGAAACATGACTTTGGTACGTGGTTTGTCAGGTTTAAAATAACATTAAATATTTTGATTCCTATGATAAGTGTCTCTGGGGTCCTTTTACTAAGGTGCGCTGAAAAATGGCTTGCGGTAGTGTAGGTGTGGGATTTTGCCGTGCACTGATCCATTTTTCAGCGCGTCTCTAAAAAAGGCTTTTTTTTTTTTAATTTTTGCCGTAAATAGACTTGCAGCAAAATCAAAATTGCCGCAAGTCCATTTTGGGTCTGCGACTTTACTGCCAGCCATTGACCTAGCAGTAAAGATTCATGCGGTAACCAGATTCCAATGACCTACGCGCGCCAAATGCCACTTGGCACGCGTCCGATACGCGCGTCTGAAATTAAAACCTCAAGAAGTTAGTGGAAGAGGAATGGCAAGCAGATTAGAAGTCGATGAATGAAAAGAATGAGACAGGGTGTAGAGAATCGGGAGATTATTAATGCTAGCAGGAGCAGAGGGAAAGCGACCTTTAAATTTAAAATCCTGCTATTTGTTTTTAATTATAAGATCCAAATACAACAATCCAAAAATATTCTATACTGCAACTACTTATGTCTGTTTTAAATACTTCTGAAAAAGAAATGTTTTCAAATATTTTCAGAACACTACATAAAAAACAGCAGGGACAGAAGTAGGTTGTTGTTTAACTAATGGTATTGTATTCCAAAAATCAGCTGCTTGAAAAGAAAAAGATCTTTCTAAGATTTTTTTTTAAATAAACTTCCTTACATCACAGAAAATTTAATAAAAAATAACAAAACATTAACCTTAAAAGCAAAACATGATAATGTAAACAATATTCTCACAGTTACAGATAACCAGTGTGGTCTCATAAGCACGGTTGTAACCTGACCAAATTTTTTCAATTTAAAGAGTAATCTAGCAGTTGTATTCTGAAGTAGATGGATTTTTCTCTCAACTTCAGTGAAAGCATAGAAAAAATACCTCTGGGAAATTCTAGGTATTACAGATGTGAATTCAGTATTTATTTATTTATTTATTTATTTGATTGAATTATATTCCACCTAAAAAAAAAAAACTAAAAGGGCCCTGTTTACTAATCTGCACTGTAGGCGCACAAACCTTTTAGCACGCACTAAAAATTAGCGCGCACTAACAATAGAGACACCCACCTACAGTGCAGCTTAGTAAACAGGGTCCTAAGCGGATAAAAAAATATATAAATCAAAAACAAATACGTTTCCTCTAATTCGATGCCTGAGACAGAGGTGAGGAAGGGCCCTGTTGGAGACAATTTAGATTTAATAGCTTTTTTGGGGAGGAATGATACCTCCAGCAGGGCTACGTGCCTTGCCACCTTTATTAATGAGATGAATAAGATAAATATTCTTAAGCTGTTCTTTAAGAAGAAATTTCTGTTCTGCAGACAAAATGTGAATATGTTTCCAGAGCAACCCATATGTGTACAAGACAATTTTTGTCTTTGAAGTCTAGGGTTTTGCAGCTGCATGGGATCAACATTTCCCTGCAAATGTTTAATTACCTGTCAGAAGAATAAGTACTTTTTTTTGGGGGGGGGGGGGATCTTCTTCATTTAGGGCCTCTTTTATCAAGTTGCGCTAGTGGCTCCCGGTGTACCATTCACTTTGAATGGACTCCATCAGAATTGCCGCACAAGAACCGCTAGCATGGCTTGATAAAAAAGGCACTTAGAGAATTTCATAACAGATAAATGATGGTAAATGAAGGTTACATTTTCTGTGTTAGATATAAGCCTTTTGGGGGGGGGGGGGTCATTGTAAGTTAGGTCTTTATTATAGGATAAGGCATAAATATCTCTATAATAAGGACTTCCATTTGAATTATTTCTCTTGTATTTTAATTGTTCCTATTTTTTGTTGCTATTATTTCTAAGTTACTTATGGAGTATATTAATTTTGGAAATAAAAAAAAGATATATTAAACAGCATGGAACACACCATTTCCTACCCAAAATGGGAAAAAAAAACACCCTACAAAATTTTGTTAGAATGTGCTAAACAAAGGAAAGAACCAAAAAAAAAATAGGTAAATGAAATAAAAGGATTTTCCATTTATGCCTCTAAGTATTCAAGGGTACTGAAAATTTTTGTGCTCTTAACAAGGGAATGGTTAGGTGCAGCTATACCAGAAGATACCATTCTTAGGGGGTCCATCACAAAGGCGCAGTAGCACTTTTAGCACTCTAAACGCTAGAGACGCCCATAGGAATATATGGGTGTCTCTAGAGTTTACCACATACCGTATTTTTCGGACTGTAAGATGCACCGGACCATAAGATGCACCTAGGTTTTAGAGGAGGGAAATAGGAAAAAAAATATTTTGGACTATAATTTTTGTTAGTGAAAATCTATATACATAAATCTCACCTCGAACGTTCTGAAGCTCACTCCAAGGCACTGAAGCACTGAACTCCTGTAGTCTTCATAGGCTAGGCTATCAGGAGGACCAGTCACCCTCACTCATAGACCTACCCTCAGCCACGCCCCATCTACTATAATAAAACTCACCCTCAACGTTCTGAGGACACTGACGTCAGTGAAGCCAAGCCCTGACTTCCTTCAAAAAGGTTCGAAGGTTCGTGGTGATAAGCCACCAAAATCACTCCGGGCCCCGCCCTCGAGGGCGGAGCTATTGCAGAACAATGAAGGGGTTGGCAGGGAGGGAGGCGGGGGGGGGTGGGAAATCCCTCCGGGCCCCACCCTCGCGTCAAACGTCATGACGTTGGGGGCGGAGCAATGGCAGAACAACGAAGGGGTTGGCCAGGGAGGGAGGGAGGGAGGGTGTTGGCGACGAAAACCTTGCTAGCGCCCGTTTCATTTGCTCAGAAACGGGCCTCTTTTACTAGTTTGTGAATAAAGGATGAACAGGATCGAGTCTTTAAAAAGACTGTCTTCCCTCCAGCCAGCACAACACACAGACTCCTGATGCAGCACTTTGCCAAAACACGGTCCCATGTCAAGTATCATTTTAGAACGGAATAAAGATCTCTTTTATTCATCACGTCTCCTCGGGTATTGGAAGAGTCCTGTTGATCACGCTACTTCCCTGTTCTTGTGTTGTTTATTGCTCCACATAATAGTTTTCTTTTTTATTTGATTTTAAGTATATGTTAATATCCCTGCACTGCAATTCAAGCCAGCAATCTTCTTTTACAGATCAGATATGAGTTTAACTTGTTAGGCAGACCTGTCATCTACTATGTTACTATGTTAGATGCACTACTAATCACTGCTAAGCCACAGCATTTAAAATAGACTCACCTGATAGCTCTTTAAATAATTTTCATGTTCCATGTCAACAAACAACTGTTTTAACTTTTGTTCCTCCAAAGCCAGCCAAGCCAAAATTTCGTTTACTTTTTCCTAGCAATTAAGAAAGAAAAAAATAAATAACTCCAGAATCTTAGTTTTTCCATTGTTCTGCTATTAAATAACATGCTTTCAAACTTTTTCTTTAGTGTCAAAAACCATGCAAAAAAGCCATTTGTTTAAAAGTACCTAGTTATATAGGTTAGGAGAGGTCACTGAGGGAGTTCTACCCAGTTTTATTCTACAACTCTGCTTTGCACTGTTTTTTTCTACTTTTCACTTAGCAAATTTGCATTTCAAGATTACTTTCAAGAAAACGGGAGGGATAAATCTGAAATACAAAATTGACCCAAGAAAAAGAATAGATGCAAGAAAAGGAAATCTAGTCATTAAAAATACAAGGTAGAATGTGTGACATGTGATAGTCCAAATAAAAAGTGCCCAACCCATCATATGCAACTCAAGATACTACCAAAGGAACCCCTACAACCCAATTACGGTTAATAGAGTCAAGAATTGCCCATTGCTGGTTCAAGCTTTACTACTACCTAGGCTGGACTACTATAATGTTGTGTACATTTCTGGTACCAAAACCTTGATTAAAAAATTACAGTTAGTCCAGAATACAGCAGCTCAGTTAATATTTTCATCAAGTAGATTCGAATCAGCTTCATTATTATTGCAGAGTCTTCACTGGCTCTCTATATATGCAAGGTCCTGAATTTAAGCTTTGTGTGTTAACACTTAAGACTATATATGGTGAGGCTCCTCTATATCTATGGATTGGATTATTCTATTACACATGAAAGCTGGAGCCAAAACTCGGAACTTAATGTTATTGGCTTTTCACACTATCAGACGGATTATTAAACAAAGGATGTTTGATTCTTCTCTTTACTATCAAGTTATCTCTACATGGAATGGGTTATCTTCACAAATTCGGACCTTAACTAATAACTATGTTTTTAGAAAGGCTCGTAAGACATTTTTGTTCACAGAATCAATATGAGACAATTGTCAAATATGTTTGTGCTTGATGATTTGTAATGCGGTATGTACAGAATTTCTGCTATTTTTCATACATTGTGATCCAAAGTGAACCATTCGTGGTATTTGCGGAATATAAGCAGTGCATAACATAACATAACTGACAGAGATGCAAAAAATCATTTGGGTCAATATTTAGAAGGACTTATACTTTTAGGGGTCACCACTAAACATACAAATCCCCTGTCTGAAGATTTTCAACAGCACTACATGGATGGCATCATTGCAAATATGTCTGTCACAGACATACAGATAGTGATGGGGTGGGGTAAAAGTGGAATGAGCTCTCTCTATTGTTAAGTGGTTTAATTTAAATGAGGAGAAAAGTGGTGACTGGCTTATACGCTCTTTGAGGTCCCGATGCTCAGAAGCAAATGCGGGTGCTAGGGGCCATTAGACCAGACTAGCACCCACATTTGCTAGCACCCAATGCTCAGAGTCGACGAGGGTGTGAGCCAACAAGCTCCAGCTCTCAGCGCAATGAGCACGCAAATGCATGCTGATGAGATGATTCGCCATTCATCCTCAATGCACAGAGGACAGCACGATAAAAAAGGGCACTCCTCCAGCTGCAAACCCTATGCCAGCTCGGAGCAAAACATCCAAAGTTGGACTTAACCATATCTAAATGGGGCATTTTTAATAAAACAGCTAAGTGGTGAACCTAGCCATTTTTGGACCTGAAAAACGTCTTTTTGGTTTGAAAATTGCCTTTTTCTAGACGTTTTGTGCTTAGTGTGTTTTTATTTTCGGGCCATTTTAGAAAAAAACATCCAAGAGAAAAATGCTCAAAAAAACAGCCATTGGGATGTCTAAGGGCCATCATTCTTAGCAGACTGGTCACACAGACATCCCTGCAGAGCAGTGAGACAGTCTAGGAATCAATGCAGTGGATTTCACATAAAAGGTCCCAGGTACACATCTCACTATAACCCCCTTATATTGTATGGTAAGCCCTCCAGGAGCTGAGAAAAACCTACTGTACACCACTGCAATAGCCCTCAAGCTTGCAGGTGTGATCTATATGTGGGTACAATAGGTATTTAGTGGTTTTTGGAGGGCTCACATATTCCAACACAAGTGTACCAGTTAAGAGTGGGATATGGGCCTGGGTCCCCTTTCCTACAGTCCACTGCATCAACCACTAGGCTACTCCTGGAACCTACCAGCTGCTCTAACAAGAATGGCCATCATATCTGACGCTATCATACAGCCTAGTATGTACTGTCACTGTCACATCTTAGGGGGGTGGGAGGGGGTCTGTGACCACTGGGGAAGTAAGGGGGGGGAGGTTATGTCTTAATCTCTCCAGTGGTCATTTAGGGCACCTTTTGGTCACTTTTTGTTATGATTCTGTTAGAATTCTGCTAGTCAGACAGGGGAATGCTTGGAACTGCTCCTGATTGGTCCGTCATGGGCTGAGCTGATGTCAGTCTGATCTACTTAAGATCAACTGTCCCTACAACCCTTGCTTTGGCGTTACTTCAATTCTGCTGAAGCCTTACCTTTGCTCTGTCTGAGCTATTAGCTCTGTGTTTGCGTGGAGTTTTTACTCCTTTCCGTGCTTGCAATTTCTGTTGCTCTGTCTCTGTCTGCCGGCTGCTGCCTACGTGTGTCTAATTACCTCTCTCACTACACCTGGGTTCCTCTGTTTGGCTGTGGTGCTGTGTGGTGAGTTCTTACCTCGTTCTGTTCCAGTTTGTTTGTTTTGCTTCCCCTTCCTTCGGAGTTCCCTTTGTGCCATGTTTGTTTTCTGCTTGGCAGGTCCTGCCCTTGTAGCAGACTCAGGACCCTTTTGTTTCTCTCCATGGGGGGGTTGTTTGTTTGCTCTTTCATTGTACTCCTGATTAACCTATTAACCGGTTGTCTGCAGTGTTCCCTGCCTCTGATTGCTGTGTGCCGAGCTTGGTTTAACCCTTTGTCTGCAGAGCTTCTCTGTTTCTGGTAGTTGTCTGTTTACTGCAGTCTTCTCTTTGTGACTGTTTCAGTCCTTTCTTTGCTATACCACCTCCTGTATTATAGAGCACTGTCCCTTTTTGTGCTGGGTGTGTATGTTATGCTCCGCACTCCGTTTTGCGGACTTTTCCCTTCCCTGTCTGCTGAGGGTCTCTGCCTACAGTATCTTATATTACAGTCCATCACCTTCCTTGTGTGTGGTGGGCTACGGCTTGATGTGTTTCTGTGTATGCTTCCCTTTCTTTCTCCTTGATTACCAGCACCGAGGATGTTGCTGGTGCTCCGGTCCCCGTGGGGGACCCCTCGTTTAGTCTCTTTCTCCCCTCCCTAAGTATGAGCCAGTTCCTGTTAGGCCATGAGGCCCGCATGCTTGAATTCTGAGTGAATCAGTTCCCGATAGGCTGTGCGGCCCGCCTGATTGCCCTATCTTCCCTTTTCTGGAGATGCAAGTTGGTTGCTGCGTGTGTGTACAGGGCTTGGTAGCTGGGGTAGTGTGTAGTGCCTGCTCGGCCCACCCTCGACCTAACCCCTATACTAGGCCTCGGCCGGGGCCCAAGGGCTCACAACCAGACTAACACTTTTTCGTGATTGAAACAGGTCTAGCCTAAAACGTCTTAATTTTGGACCTAGGCATTTTCGTTTGGTTCCATTATTGCAGAAAACTTCTTTTGGTACTGCCCATGTCGTGCCCTGAACACACCACCTTGAAATTTGGACAAACTGTGGAGAAAAACGTCTAAAATCAGAGTGTCAAAAATAGCAACTTGGATATTTTTCAAGAGAAAAACATCCATTTTCCACCTTATGATGTTTTTGGCCTTTTCTTTTATTTTGAAGATCAGCCCCTAAGTTTTCAGCTGAAAATTAATTTTAATTTAACAGGTTAAAAGCTATGCTTACAAATTTAGGCCAGCCATTCATTTGCATAAATTTATGAACCTAATTTATGAGCATGGTGCTGAAAATCAGTACTAAGCTCCTAAGGTTTTCCTCTAGCCTAAATCCGTCCCTATTACCACCCACTTTTTATGGTTCTAAATTTAGGAATTCAGGAGCCCTTTTACTAAAGGGTTGGTACATGGCAAAAGCTTGCAGCGTGCCAATCCTGAACTACCGCTGGGCTACAGAAGGAGCCCTGAGGTAGTTCCCAACCTCAACGTGCGCCATTTCCGGCACTACAAAAATATTTCTATTTTTGTAGCATCAGTGCCTACCCAGCTGTAATTGGGCAGCGCTGCCCGGTTACTCTGCTGCGTTAGCGTGGAAGCCGTTACCACTACCTCAATGGGTGGCGAAGTGCTCCCCCCTGAAATGGCCGCATGGCAAGTGGTTCACTTACCGCAAAGCCATTTCTTTTCCAGCAAAAAAGACAGCCTTTTACCCACTACGGTAAAAGGGGGCCTCAGTGTGCATCAAAAACACACACTGACAGTAGCACAGACCATCTTTTATTGCAGCGTAGTAAAAGGATACCTTTGTGAAATTTTGAGTATAAATTTACAAACTTAGCCTAATAAATTTTCAAAGAGGCCAGTTTAGGAGCACAAGTCTCAAAGTTAGGAAGCATTAGTCCTTTATATATCAGGCCCATTTTTTCACATATACCGGTTGTATCCACTTAAGTGGCCAATTCTAAAATCACTCCCAAACTCTTATTTGATTGGCACATGCTAAATGGTTTTAACATTGGAACCTGGATGGAATTATTTAAAAGGGTATAGTTCTGGAACTATTTTAATGCATCAGACACAGCCCATTTGGGAAGAAAAGATATTGTGCAGTAGCATTTCAGACGAGGAACCCTAAAACTGGGTAACAAAGATTATATAAGGTTTTACATATTAAAAATGATTAGATACCTGCATGTCTTCTTCAGGCCTATGTAAATCTTTGGAGTACTGCAAAAACTGTGCCACGTAAGTCATTATTAATTTTTCATCTGGATCGTTAATATCGATATCTATGAGATGCAACAAATGATTAGCATTTTTAAACATTAAGAACGTTACATATTAGTATTTCCTATAGACAACAAAATTAGAAAAATCCTTTAGTTCCTTTGGTCTTAAGTATAGTTACAAAGGGACCAATATTCAGTAAGACCCATATCTGGTTAAAGTTAGCTGGAGATGTTATCTGGCTAGCTGTAACAGTTAAATCAGACTATTGGATTTACTCCTTAAATTTAACTAGACAAATTTATCTGGTTATCTTTATAGGACAACTATTTGTGCAGCCCAATTAAACCAAATAACTTTACCCAGATAGCACCCTTACCTGTCCCTAAGACTCCACTTGGGTTTCAGGATATCCACATTTCTGTCTTTTTTTTTTTTACCCATGTTTTTTTAAAGAACCCAGAAAAAAAGTTGCAGGTTTATATGCTCACAGTAAAAGGAAGAAACAAACAAGAAATCTTTAATAAAACTAACCCCGGAGAATGAGCTAATATTGTATACCTCCTCACACTCTGCGTTAAAGCCTTGTACTGAGCTCAGCCTTTTGGCGTCCTGTATGCTTCTCTGCATCTATGTTGAATATCTAATAGTTTCATGATCATGGATTTAAATGTGTTGTGCACTGGTGTCTTTACAAGGCTTTGGGCATAGTTAGCTTCTGTACAAAACTAATTTTTTTTGCATTATCACCCGGATTCTATACAGCATGACCGAAATTGCACATGCAAATCTGATCATATTCTGGATTTGCATGCGCGATTTAATTACTTACAAGCCAATCATTGCCACAAGCAAATTATTGATACTAATTGGCATTTAGAATTTATGCGCACAACTTGCTAGGCGTATTCTGTAAAGTGGTGCACGTAAATTCTAATGCACGTTGCCAAAAAGGGGGCGTGCCACTGGCATGGAATGGGTAGGTCCGTAAGTTTCTAAAATCTATGTGCGTTGTTATAGAATATACCCAGTCTGCGCCTAATTTAGGTGTAGGCATTTACACCAAGTTTTACTTGACATAACTGCCTGTGACTAAATTTAGTTGTGCACATGGGTGCTTGGCATATTCTATAAACCATGCAGAAATTTAAGTATATTCTATAAAGTACGCCTAAATTTTGTCATACTTTATAGAATACGCCTAGGCTTTTTTTTCAGCACCGATTTTTTTTTAAGCGAGATATATAGAATTTAGTCCTATACACCTAAAACATGGTGTGCTGAAACCAAGCTAACCAGTGCACAAAGCCTAGCACTATTTCCTGCATCAGCCCCTTAGACTGTAAATCCTCTGGGGCTAGGGAAAGACCTAGCGTACTTGAATGTAACTCATCATCAATTATTACTGAAAAGGTGTGAGCTAGATCCAAATCCCTCAACAAATATCTGAGCAGGCAATATGTGGTTGTGCATTTCAATTAGATTCAGCCAAGTTCACTGACATGCTCATCTACTCAAAGAGAAAGCACCTCAGCCGGGCAGACTGGACATGTCAATTTGATCTTTGTCTGTATCATTTACTATATTAAATGTATAGCTATCTAATATACACGAGCTGTGTGACTGCATACAAGCCATGACAATATTCTGAACGGATTTCACTATGGTCCCATCTGTACCAAAGAAATTTAAAAAGAGAATTTACCTTCAGGTTCCAGAAGTCTTGGAATATTTAATTCCTGTTCAGCTATTCTGAAGGCATCATTCAGATTTTCTCTGTTAGATCTACCTGTTGCTTTGTTCATGTCAATTAAATCTGGTCTTAGTGCATGAATGATTCCTAGAAAGGCTATCCCATTCTTCCAGCTGGATTTGAAATCTGTAACACTGCCGCATTTAGACCTATCCAACAAAATGTACAAAAAATATATCAATGCCACACTACCTCACAATGGCAATACTGTAGGTAGACAATGTTTTGTTTTGTTTTTTTCATTTAGACAATATCATCTTTATTAATCAAAACAGTCTACACAATTTCTGAAAGTACTTTATCCCTACCATCACCACCACCTTTCCCCCTGAAACCGTACCCTAGACCCCCCCCCCCCCCCCCCCCATTGTTTTATTTTTGTTCACATTATTTCGCAAAATGGAATAAGGATAACAGCATTATACTTCAAATCACATTTTCCACAATAGTCAGATTAACTGCACATCATGAACTTTAAAATCTTTATCTTCTCACTCCACTTTTATGCTTCAAGCGCAGGAGTACACTGTGTAATCTAGATATTAGGTAATTTTTAAATAGATACTTTTATATGCTTCATTAAAATCATTAATATACAAAAACAAAACAAAAATAAATAAATAAATTAATATATGATACCTTTTTTTTTAAGGTCAGAACCTTCTTCCTCAAGTCAGGACAGTATAAAAGGTTCTGACCTTTGAAAACTAGTCAAAATATGTCTTAGTCCAATAAAAAAGGTTATTTTTTATTTTATTTTATTTTATAACATTTAAAATGGACTTAAACAAAATTACACTAATTTAACATTAAAATCATAAAGGACTCCTTTTACAAATCCATGCTAGCGATTCCAGCAGGGCAAATGCGATGAAGCCCACTGAATTCCTATGGGCTTCATCAAATTTGCTGTGGCAGAATCACTAGCTGGGCTTTGTAAAAGCAGCCCAAATCCATTACTTTATGTTAAGTTTGAACTGTCAATACTCTTCCAGTAGTTTACTTTAAGTACACAACTTCATAGCAGTTCTAACATCCTCCTTTGGCCTCCAACTGTGCTCCACCACCCCTACTCACCGCGATGGCCATTGTCTTGACCTCGTCCTCTCCTTTTCCGGCTCACCCTCCAATTTCCACACCTCGGCTCTTTCTATCTCTGACCATCACCTGATCACCTTCACCCTCCGTCACCACCCCTCTCAGCCCCGCCCAACGTTAACCACTACTTCTAGGAATCTCCAGGCTATTGACCCTCCCACATTATCCTCTAGTATTTCTGATCTCCTCCCCTCTATCATGTCCTCCAAGTCTGTCGACAAGGCTGTCTCCGCTTATAATGCCACTCTCTCCGCTGCTCTGGACACCCTCGCACCATCCATCTCCCGTCCCACAAGGCGTACTAATCCTCAGCCCTGGTTGACCACTTGCATTCGCTACCTTCGCTCCTGCGCCCGATCTGCTGAACGCCTCTGGAGGAAATCCCGCACCCATTCGGATTTCCTTCATTACAAATTCATGCTATCCTCCTTCCAGTCCTCCCTATTCGTTGCCAAACAGGACTACTACACCCAATTAACCAATTCTCTCAGCTCCAACCCACGTCGTCTCTTCGCCACCCTTAACTCCCTCCTCAAAGTGCCCTCCTCTCCCACACCCCCCTCTCTCTCTCCTCAATCTCTGGCTGACTACTTCCATGACAAAGTGCAAAAGATCAACCTTGAATTCACTACCAAGCCGCCTCCTCTTCTCTCTTCAGCCCCCTCCCTCAACCAACCAACTAACTCTTTCTCCTCCTTTCCTGTTATCACCGAGGAGGAAACCGCCCGCCTCCTTTCCTCCTCGAAATGCACAACCTGTTCCTCGGATCACATCCCCACCAACTTACTGAACACCATCTCTCATACTGTCACCCCCTCCATCTGTCATATCCTCAACCTCTCTCTCTCTCCACTGCAACTGTCCCTGATACCTTCAAGCACGCCGTAGTCACACTTCTCCTCAAAAAACCTTCACTTGACCCGGCCTGTCCCTCCAACTACCGCCCCATCTCCCTCCTACCCTTCCTCTCCAAAATACTTGAGCGTGCCGTTCACAGCCGCTGCCTCGATTTCCTCTCCTCTCAGGCCATCCTCGATCCACTTCAATCTGGTTTTCGCCCTCTACACTCGACAGAAACAGCACTCTCTAAAGTCTGTAATGACCTGTTCCTTGCCAAATCCAGAGGCCATTACTCCATCCTTATCCTCCTCGATCTATCCGCCACCTTCGACACTGTCAATCATGACTTACTTCTTGCCACACTGACCTCATTTGGATTCCAGGGCTCTGTCCTCTCCTGGTTCTCATCCTATCTCTCTCACCGCACCTTCAAAGTACACTCTCATGGATCCTCCTCCACCCCCATCCCGCTCTCTGTTGGAGTTCCCCAGGGATCTGTCCTTGGACCCCTTCTTTTCTCAATCTACACCTCTTCCCTGGGCTCACTGATCTCATCCCATGGATTCCAGTATCATCTTTATGCTGATGACACCCAGCTGTATCTCTCCACACCAGACATCACCATGGAGACCCAGGCCAAGGTGTCGGCCTGCTTATCCGACATTGCTGCTTGGATGTCCATCCGCCACCTGAAACTGAACATGGCCAAGACCGAGCTTATCGTCTTTCCACCAAAACCCACTTCTTCTCTTCCTCCGCTCTCGATCTCAGTTGATAACACCCTCATCCTCCCCGTCTCATCTGCCCGCAACCTCGGAGTCATCTTCGACTCTTCCCTCTCCTTCTCTGCACATATCCAACAAACAGCCAAGACCTGTTGCTTCTTCCTTTTTAATATCAGCAAGATTCGCCCTTTCCTCTCTGAGCACACTACCCAAACTCTCATCCACGCTCTCATCACCTCTCGCCTAGACTATTGCAACCTACTCCTCACTGGCCTCCCTCTTAACCATCTATCCCCCCTTCAATCAGTTCAGAACTCCGTTGCACACTTTATATTCCGCTTGAACCGATATACTCATATCACCCCTCTCCTCAAGTCACTTCACTGGCTTCCGATCAGATACCGCATACAGTTCAAGTTTCTCCTCCTTACCTACAAATGCACTCAGTCTGCAGCACCTCATTACCTCTCTAGCCTCATCTCCCCTTATATTCCCGCCCATAACCTCCGCTCACAGGACAAATCCCTCCTCTCAACACCCTTCTCCACCACCGCCAATTCCAGGCTCCGCCCATTCTGCCTCGCATCACCTTACGCATGGAATAAACTTCCTGAACCCCTACGCCAAGCCCCCTCCTTACCCATCTTCAAATCATTGCTCAAAGCCCACCTCTTCAATATTGCTTTCGGCACCTAACCTTTATACCTTTGTACCTTTCATGTAATCGTGAATGCCCCAAATTGACTAACCCTACTTGACTGACTCTACACTTGTCCATTAGATTGCAAGCTCTTTGAGCAGGGATTGTCCTTCTGTGTTAAAATTGTACAGCGCTGCGTAACCCTGGCAGCGCTTTAGAAATGTTAAGTAGTAGTAGTAGTAGCAGCAATCCAATACCATCCAACTGATGTTCAAAGAATGATGAGGTGAACATAGGAAAAGCAAGATGACCAAGGACTCACCAGCTACCTTCCTGGGAGGTTCAGCTAGAATACTGAGCACCAAGTTTAAGCCACAGGATGGTATTACCTGCTGCATTGGAGTCTAATTTACTTTAACTATTTCAGGGAGCACACCAATCTATGTGTGTCGCCAAAGGTTTCCCCAGCATCAGGAGTCTTCAGCATGCCAGCATGACAATCTGTACCATTCAAGTCCTATCTATAAGGATGGTAGGATCTTTCATATATTTATAAATTATTTAGAGATGGGAGTAACCAGCGAGGTAATTAAATTTGCTGATGACACAAAGTTATTCAAAGTCGTTAACTCGCGAGAGGATTGTGAAAAATTACAGAAGGACCTTACGAGACTGGGCAGCTAAATGGCAGATGACGTTTAATGTGAACAAGTGCAAGGTGATGCATGTGGGAAAAAAGAACCCGAATTATAGCTACGTCATGCAAGGTTCCACTTTAGGAGTTACAGACCAAGATAGGGATCTGGGTGTCATCATTGATAATACACTGAAACCTTCTGCTCAGTGTGCTGCTGTGGCTAGGAAAGCAAATAGAATGTTGGGTATTATTAGGAAAGGTATGGAAAACAGATGTGAGGATGTTATAATGCCATTTTATCGCTCCATGGTGCGACCGCACCTTGAGTATTGTGTTCAATTCTGGTCGCCGCATCTCAAGAAAGATATAGTAGAACTGGAAAAGGTGCGGCGAAGAGCAAAAAAAATGATAGCGGGGATGGGACGACTTCCCTATGAAGAAAGACTAAGAAGGCTAGGGCTTTTCAGCTTGGAGAAGAGATGGCTGAGGGGAGACATGATAGAGGTATATAAAATACTAGGACTAGGGGGCATACAATGAAACTACAGTGTAGTAAATTTAAAACAAATAGGAGAAAACTTTTCTTCACCCAACGCGTAATTAAACTCTGGAATTCGGTGCCTGAGAATGTAGTGAAGGCGGTTAGCTTGGCAGAGTTTTAAAAGGGGTTGGACGGTTTCCTAAAGGACAAGTCCATAGACCGCTACTAAATGGACTTGGGAAAAATCCACAATTTCGGGAATAACTTGTATAAAATGTTTGTACGTTTGGGTAGCTTGCCAGGTGCCCTTGACCTGGATTGACCGCTGTCGGGGACAGGATGCTGGGCTTGATGGACCTTTGGTCTTTTTCCAGTATGGCATTACTTATGTACTCTGAAGCTTTATTGCTGGCAAACAGTTCCCAAGGAGTGAAGAGGAGGAATAGCCTACCAAGGCTGCCACTGACAAGTTACCATCCTCCCTAGGTCCTGCCCCATCTCCATGGTAGGAGGAGACCTGACAATGAGCTCTGCTATCAGAACCTACTCACTGTTCTTCTTTGTTGCACCAGTTCAACTTTCTCCACTGCTGAAGGCAAAGCAATACTGATCCAGTGCCCTAGCATATATAGGGAAGGCACACAGTTTTGTTATGTCTCCATTTGCTGGCAGGAAGCAGATAACCCACTGGTCTAGATTGGTCTAGCAAAGAAAACATGGAATCCTGAAATCAATATTGCTGACCATCGCATATTTATCACCAAATAGTACTTCTGCCCCTGCAGCCAAACTGCCTACATTTTTCCATGTTTCTGTATAGGGAGAGTAGATGGCATGGATGGGCAGATTGGATAGGCCATATGGTATTTATCTGCCTACATTTTTCTATGTTTCTATGTAGTTCTAATAGCACCATAAGAACATAAGAATTGCCATTCTGGGTCACATCAAAGGTCCACCTAGCCCAGCATCCTGTTTCCAACAGACTGTTCAGGTCAGAAGTACCTGGCAGGATCGCAAAAAGAAGAAAGATTCCAGTGGCTTTCCCCTGATCTACCTTAATAATGGTTTATGGGCTTTTCTTCCAGGTTTTTGTGTAATCCTTTTTTTTTTAAACCCACCTACATTAACTGCTTTTACCACATCCTCCAGCAATGAATTCCAAAGCTTAAATATATGTTGAATGAAAAGAAACAGTTATCTCCAATTTCTTTTCAATGCTTTGCTTAGTACTTTCATGGTGTGTCCCCTAGCCCATTTCCCAGTTCAGGTCCTCTACTCCCCAAGTTGGCTTAGGGTGTTGTGGAGACAGCACTCAGTCCTTAAGGAGGTGGGAGAGGGAATCAATCATTGAATAATATCTACACCTAGACCTACTGAATGGATTTGGGACTCATAACTACAAGCTTCTGAACTGAACTGGTGGAGGCGTAGCTGAGAGCCATAGGAACCTGATTTAAATCCCACTGCAGTTCCCTGTGATCCTGGGCAAGTTACTTAACTTCCATTGCTTCAAATACAAACTCATATTGTGAGCCCTCCATGGAAAGAAAAGTATTTACTATATGTGAATGTAAACCACTTCCATTGTTTTTGGGCTTGCAAGCAATATATAAGAAAATTAAATAACATAAAATAAACTCTGGAGCATGCTACCTGGCTGAGACCTGTTGCTGTAACTTCCGGACAAAATAAGTTATGAGAGGATCAAATAGGTTAAAAGATTCCTGCTTCATTGCAAATGAAGGCCTGGAAGCCCACATAAGGAAACATACTGGCCATTGAGGGCAATTCTAGAAGAAGGATGTACTTTAATCCCTAAATATACACTCACTTTGGGGTATTTAAATCATACAACACAAGGCGATCCAAGATGGCGGCATAACAGGTTGCGCAGAGAAGCGCTGCTGAGTACCAATCTGGGGAGAAAATTTCTTGCTACAAATGCCTCATACTAAATGGAAGGGGTCGACGCATTAGTGGCCCCACCTACCTCGACACCCTCCTCGACCCAAATTGGACTTGACCGCTTTTTCACGCCGGTTTCCCAATCAAACAGACATGTGGATGCCATAGCAGGGCCATCTGGGGAAGCGGAGGCCCTTCTGGGAGAGGAAATATCTCTCTCTCCACCAGCGATTACAAGACCTCCCTGCCCAGCGTCGATGACGAATCCCGATGTGGAGCAGCGCCCTACCGGAAGTGTATTGGGCGAGACCCACCATGAGGGTCGGGAGGCATTAGGGATGACGCTGAGTGCTGAGGCAAGATCCTCGGAAAGAATGAAGGAGGTAAATCTTGAAATGATTTGGGCAAAGTTGAATGAGATGGATGTGACTTTACAGCAAACATCAGGTGAAGTCAGTAACTTTAATAAAAAATTTGAAGAGCTGAATTTAAAGGTAGACCTGATAAAAGAAGAAATTACCGGAAAAGTAGCTGATATGCAAAAGAATGTAGATTCTCTCCAGGAATTTAAAATAAATGTGGTTAAAGACAATCTAGATATTCGGAGAAGAATGGAACAAATTGAAAACTTTTCTAGAAGATTAAATTTACGCCTAATGAACTTTCCTAAACTACCTGGGACTCCCCCGTTAGATTTACTTAAAAGATATTTGAATGAAGTATTGAAAATGCCCCTGGAAGCAATTCCACCTATCAATAAATTATATTATATTCCTACACCTAAAGGAGAGATTGGGAAAACTCAAGAAGCTCAATATAATAATTTAGATCTTGCTAACATTTCAGCTATACTTGAGCAAACATTGGATGAAACAACAGAAAGGTCTACTTTGATTGTGTCTTTAATATTTGAACTGGACTTAAACAATATAATGAAACTCTATTTTAAGAATTTAAGAACCTGTTTTGGCGGTATTAAAGTTCAGATTTTCCCTGATGTTATGAAATCGACCCAACAGAGCAGGAAAGCCTTCCTGGCATTAAAAACAAGAACTGCTGAGATAGGGGGGACTTTTTTCCTTGCCTACCAATGCAAATGCCTTATTAGATAGGGTCAGGTTAAATACACCTTTTATTCACCTGATAGCTTAAAATCTTTTCTGGACTCTAAACAACTGTAATAATGTAATTTTGGGAACATTAGGCCTCTTGTTGTTTTTTGATGATTTATTGTAATATTCTTCACCAACTCTTTTCGCCTCTTCCAATTAATGAGGTCTAAGGAAGCAAATATTATGTTGCAATGTAGTAGAATTATATTGTGAAGTATTTATTACTTCTATGTATTATTTTCCTTTAGAAATATTGTTAATTTCCGTGAATTGTTATGGCTGTATTTCATTAACAAGTCTATTCTTGTTAAATGTTAAAAATTAATAAACAAATTGAAATATAAATCATACAACACTCTTGCTATTGCTAGTTTCATGCAAGTAAGGTGAACTGACTCTAGTTGTGCTGAAGTTGTTGAGAATATACAACCAGTGCTATAAATGTCCCTGGTGTGGGAAGAACTCTTAACTCAGAGTGAACTTGAACAGTATTCAAATTAAACAAAAGAGGTTTGAGGAGAGGCTTGCAAGTGAGACTGGGAAGTGATAAAAATGAATAGTAGTGATTGTTCAAAATCTGTACATGTTCTGGCTGGTTGAAAGTTTGTTCTGAGCATGTACACTGAAAGGAGGACATGCCTGCAGGTAAGTGTGCATAATTATCAGGTGATCTGGAGACAGCTACAGCTTAAAAGCCATTTGATCGGCTGATGGCTCAAGCAGTAGATTCAAAGAGGAAGTTTAGCTGAGATTGTGTTGTTGTGTTGAAAGAGTTGGTGAATGAAATTCCGATTGCTTTTTTTTTTTAAATCATTTATTTATAATTTTTTCATTTTACAAGGATCACTTGCAAAACAGTAAAACAGAGATGATTGTACATTAAAACAATATTTGAAGAAAACAATCTCAACAAGATAAATGGATTTTGTACAATCTTTCTCTTTCTTAGACCACAAAATAAATAGGGAGAGTGAAACAAGACAAGGAGATCAATTTAAGCAACAGCAAACAAAGAAAACGTGGTATTAACCCGATTATCCCCAGTTATTATTTATCTAAATCATTTTTCCACATTGATCATCTGGTTGGTTTCTTCAAGACCATAACGGTGCATAGTCCATCAATTTCATTGGAAACATACTTATTGTCCAATATTAGTGAAAGTAATACACCTGATTTCATTTTTTTTCCCTTTTAAAACCAGAAATTGTTTAACAATACAAACCCTTGAATCTCCAATCCAATTCCCGCTGATTAAAGTAATCCCAGTTTCACAGGCTTCACTCCTTTTGAATTAATATATTAAGAGGAATCATTTCAGAGGAAAAAAAAACATTAGGAGTCATACCTGGAACTCTGGGAAAACAACAATCTCGATATTAATCATCTACAACAATATTCATTTTGTTCAAATTTTTTCTGGTCTTATTATCATTTTCAAATCTTAACCGTTTCTACTTCAGTAGAACTTCATTTGCTGTATATTCTCAAATGATTCGATTAGATTATCCATGTGGCTCATTAACAAGACTATATCTGAAGCAAAGTCATTCTCTACCACCGTCAGGTCCTGGAGCACCCTCCAGATGACATTCAATGCAACCTCCACGGGAGCCAAAAACTCCAAGCTGATAACTCTTAAGGGTTTAGGAGTAGCACCGCCGACACGGGTTCAGCTGTAAACGACTTCCGTTTCAGCATACACTCCTGACTCACTCCTCCACCCCTTTGGGCATGGTGGTTAAATGATTTTTGAGCGATGAAGTTGTTTCCAGGTCCAAGAGCATCGACGCTCCTTCGTCGGTGCTAATCAAAGGACTCATCAACCCAGTCATCTATGGGCAGCTCGTCATACAGCGGTCCCACACTTGCTGCACAGGGGACAAAACGCTGGTCATCGGCGGCTGACCCCCCATTGTCCCCTTCCTCTGTTAAGGCAACTGCAATGCAGAGAGGAAATTTCAAGTGAACAAAAACTGAACTTCAGAGGACAGCTGGGCCGTTGAGTGTACGAGCTTCAGGTCACCATCTTTCCCCTCTCCCTAATTTGGGACACTCTTTGTCTGGTTTCTCCTCAGAGGCCTGTCTGATATGGGTAACCCTTCAGCATAGCCCTCTGAGTCATTGAAACACGGAAGCCCCTCCACCACTTACAAGGTGGTGTCCCTTCGGAGGGGTTCCGATTGCTTTTTTATATATATATAAAATTTAAAAAGGAGTTTGTTGAGTGCTGAAAAATACTGATTCCTGAATAAAACATTCTACTTGGATAGGAAAGGTTTGTGATTTGTGAAAATACATTTTGCTATATAGTGAACTTGCCAAAGTTTAGAGTGAGAGACTTATCAGTGAGGGTTAAATATATAATCCTCACATACAGATATCTGATGATTTAGCTGTTTTCTTCTGGCTTTAAGTCTCTTCTGACTCTGTTGAAATCTGGGAAGCTGTGGCGCTATAGGAAGGTGGGGGGGGGGTGCTAGAGAGGGGGGACAGAAAGAGAGAAAAAAAAGAGGAAGCAGTGTTGGACATGAAGGGGGAGGGAATGAGAGAGAGCAATGTGGACCCAGACTTGCCCTTTACACAGGTCACAGCACTTTTGGTCATTTTTAGCCTTAAAACTGCCCTGGACTTATACACAAGTATATATGGTACTCACATACAAATGACCCCTTACAGAATACCAACTAGTTGAAAAGTACGCACTTTGATGTGATGGCGCATGCTTTGCAGTGGACATGCACAGGGGTGGAGTTTGGGTACAACAAGGGCATGTAAGAATGCACATAATACTGGTGTAGACATTTACACCTGTCCAAGGGCTGGTGTAAAATGTCCACACCTACCACTTATACTAGTATTTTATATAGAAATGTAAGTGCCTTCTTAACCTAGGCACCCTGTTATAAAATTACCCTTCATGTGTCACCACATCCCCCCCTCCCCACTCGTTTAACCCTTCATGTGTCACCACATTCCCCCCTCCCCACCCACTAAAATGAATAGGGAAATTATTTTTTAGAACCATTGACAATTTCATTTTACAGCAAGTTCATGTGTCGGTAAAACGTTGCAAAGAAAAACATTGCTGTGTATTACACTTGTGAAGTCAAAAGAAGGGTTAGAGGTTAGGTTTCTGACAGAGAGGTGTAAGTATCTATCCTGGTCTGGTTTTATTAATGGTTACTGGCTTTAGCACTGGAACATAGAATCATATGAAATAACTCAGAGCTGTAGAATGTAGTATACTAGCCAAAGATGACAATACTTGTCGCTGCTTTTCACTCACTCGTTCAAAGTATCATTGTTTTCAAAGTGTGACTCTCTCCAGACAGTCACAGAATCTAGCTGACTCGGTATTTGCTACTTTTATTCTCTTCTGTATTCACTAAGTTTCATCAAGTTATGCATTAGGGAAACAGTTTTCTAGCAGGTTGCCTAGGTTAAGAACATAAGAAAGTTCTTATTTTTATCCTATTTTTAAAGATACAAAAACAATTATATGCTTCATAAAATAATAAGGGTAAACTAGCAGAAACTGTGGTTAGATTGAAGCCACAGACATTTATACCAGCTTGGGATCTTGTGGAAAAGGTATGCATATATTATCCATACAACCACACGTATTTTATAAAGAACATGCAGACTTTGCAATTTATTCCACCCAAGAACATGTCTGCACATGAATCAGCTAAAACTATGCACTGTTTTGTTACCGTGCATCTGTTTATGCAACACCCTGTGGAATCATTTTATAAAAGCCCTTTTACTCACAGAAATAAACTTTTCTAAAATTTATTTAACTAGCACCCTGCCTGAGCCCTACCTTTCTGACTCAGCAGGTTAGCACCACCTGCTGTAAGGTGGCTGAACTTCAATATCAGTGAGGGTGTGTTCATAGGAAACCTGCCACTATATCACTCCTTCCCTCACAATGCCGAAATATCCCGCATTAATTTACATGCATGTGGTTTCTCGTTTCACCTGTAGAAATATCTCCATACCGGTTGTATACAAATAACTTTGTGGCATGTATCCATGTAAATGACCTCTTATAAAAGGCCAACCAACATAAAAGTATGGGCATCGTTCTGCATGGCACTGTGGGAGTGCATCTGGTGGATTCATTGAATGGCAGGCAGTAGTGATCAAGAGAAACTGCTCTACCAGCCACGCGTCCTTCTTCCTCCCGTGTCCCGCCTATGCAGAAACACAAAGTTACTTCACAGGACCCTCAGGACTGGGAGGATTGTAAGGGAGGAAAAGAAGCTGGATCTCACCTGGGCTGCCGGCATCGGGTCCCCCTTGGAGGCCGGGCCTGGAGGAATCTTGCCCTCCTGCTCTCCCCTCTCAGTGACCATGGGAGGAATTTGAGTGAAGTGGGTGCAGTGCAACTAAGCATGTGGACTATATGTGGACTACAGAATACTATAACTTATGTGCATTATTGCTAAATGTAGGCATGGTCATGCACACTAGCAAACTGCCCTGCAATGGCAGAAAGAAGTAAGCCCCCCATCCTCAAAAATAAGTTAAGTGCCTATGTGTAATCTAAGAAGTATTTTATTTATTTATTTTTAAAATGTAAACCTAAGCGGCTAACAAAATAGAACCATACATAATAATAATTATAAACACACACATACAAACAAACAACAAATGCACTGTTATCCCTCCAACAGATGTCTCAAAAACAATAACTACTACTACCTGCCAACATCAAGTATGTTTCATCATGATGTATACTGGACTTCTGCATAGCCCCTTCAGGATCCCCAAAATCACAGAGGCAAAAGGCAGTAAGTTCTTTGCAGACATACCAAGCAAAACGTGTTATTTCTATTTCCCACAAATTAGCCAGAATGGACTTGTTGCCTTCTGCTAATGAAGGGCAGTATAGGGCTGGTATATATGATTATACCTTTTCTATACAAAACAGGGTAAAAATAGGTGCTACTTATAACAACTGTCCTCAACATGGCAGTATTATAGGTCACCTATGTGTGAAGACTACGTAGGTACCTATTATTCGATTACGGCACTCATTTTCAAAGCAGACGGATATCTCAAAATGCCCCCCAAAAATGTCCCATCTGCTCAAAACATCCAAATTACAATTTTGGAATTGCAGAATTTGGACATCCTACACTGCAGTGCATCCAAATAGCAAGGAGGCATGTTGCTTCAGAACTCTTTAGACATCCAAAAGCTTCAAGAGACGCTGCTCCTCCGACCCGGAGAAAGAACCTAGAACAGGCAACACCACCAGTTGAGATGAATGAAAATGAGTCAATACCTTGGGCAGAAAAGAAAGAACTGGTCTTAAAACCACTCGATCCGAGTTGAATTCCAAAAACGGAGACCTACATGAAAGAGCCTGCAACTCCGAAACTCTCCTAGCTGAGGCAGTAGCCACTAAAAACAATGCCTTCAGGGTTAAGTCCTTCAAAGTACAAGAAGATAAAGGCTCAAAGGGAGGCTTGGTAAGAACCGAGAGTACCAAATTAAGATCCCAGTGGTGAAAAGAATAGTGAGACGGAGGACGCAGGAGGCTAACCCCTCTTACAAAACAATCTTCCTTGAGCATGACCTCGAAAACACGACAGAGCTGCAATGTGCACTTTAAGAGAAGCCAAAACAAGGCCTTTGTCGAAACCACGCTGCAGAAAATCCAAAATTTGCAAGACAGACACGCGAAAGGGAGCTATCCCGAGCTCCTCACACCAGGCCTCAAAAATCCTCCAGGCCCGAACATAATTCAAAGAGGTAGAACGCCGACGAGAGCGAAGCACAGTAGCAATTACGTTAGTGGAGTATCCCTTCTCGTCAGTCTCACCCGCTCAAGAGCCAGGCCAGGCCGTAAGACAGAATCGACCCAGATCCGGATGAAACACTCATCAGTCACATTCTGGGCCGATCCGCAGGGACGCTAAGGAAGTGAGTCATTTTTGCCTACCTTTTGTTCCGAATTAAGAATCTTAGCAGCATGTATAGCAGTCTGAGAGGTTATAGTCTGACTCAGAGCTACAATCATATTCTAAATTTCTTCCAGCATAAACTTAGCAGGTTTCACTGACTCAATAAAGGTAGCCAATACCCTTCCAAGAAGAGCTTCCATGTCTGGGTTTCGACTAGCTTCAATTTGCTCACCTTCAATTTGCTCACGACTTGGAATGACATTCTCTACTCCAGGCTCACTTTCTGCTTGTGTTTCACCCTGCTTCGGGGACACCAACACACTTGTTGTTCCCAGACCCGGGGAGTCAACAGCCGAGTGATCATCTACCAACTCTACGCCTGCCTCTCGCAAACACCTCTGTCTCAACGCACAATTGCCCCGAGGCTCTCTTTCCTTGGGAAACACAAAACGTTACTTCTCGGAGAGGGCTCTCATTCACCTTCTTCCACTCCAAGCAGGACTACCCTGGCAGCAAACGCTTCTATTTTCTGCTGGGTATAAGATGGAGTACCCATCTTATTCCCTAGTGTTGGGGGAGACAGCTTCCTTGGTCTTTTTTTAGGCATGCAAATAAGAGAAGGAAAGAGCTCTATGCACGTCTGCTCTCTACGGCGCCATTTTGACTCTCCCTCTTTCAAGCCTATTCTATAAAGAAAAGTGCACCATTTCTTTATAGAATACTACTAGCATAATTAGCCAAAAACACATGTCCATCAAAGCACAATCATTTACAACAGCCCTACAGCTGATGTAAATGGTTGCACCTAGATATTAGCATATACATGTAATGACATAATCCCATAATTTATGTACGCATCTGTGCCCTCTAGCCACGCTCCACCCAAACTCCACCCATGTACATACCCACTGTCATCAAACCAATGGGGCATAGGTTTTCTACTAAGCAGTCTTCTATAAGAGGCCATTTACATGCGTTTAAGTGGCATTTCTGCACCTTCCTGCCTACAACTAGGCAACTCCTTTTGACATTACCCTTGTAAGTCCAGCATTATAGAAATAATACCAGGTCAGTTAAAAATAAACATTCATACTTTCATTGCAGTGCACAATGTATACATGCTTTCTGCATATCCGACAATCTAGTTTTTATTCTACAATTCTATGTGTTGATTGCCTTTTTCAAAATGAAAGTTCTGCCATTATCATGCAACTTCCTTAAAAGAGAATCTCTTATGAGTTTGATATGATCCTCTTACTGAAGTACCACAGAGAACTACCCTTGTAGCCCTGCATACCGCATAGGATTTTCCAGCCCAGATCATTAAATGTTATAGGTCTGAAAGACAAAACCACCAACAATACATCAAACTCAGACACGTGGCTTTCTGTGAGTGTGAAAACAATTGAAGGGTCGATATTCAAAGCAATTTAACCAGCCAAAACGGCTCCTGGTCGGTTAAATAGCTTGTTCAGGGTTAACCAGTTATTTTCAGCGACACTTAATCAGTTAGTGCTGCTGAAAATAACCAGTTATCGCCTAACACAAAACCATTTATTTTGAGGGCGTTCCAAGAGCACAGTCAGCACTTGGCTGTTTAAGTGCCGATATTCTGCCAAGGTCACCGCATAAATAGGATCGCATAAAAGTCAGTCCTATCTTTATGTGGTGCTCCATAGCCTATTAAGTGCTGAATATTGCAACTTGACTGACTATAATGTAACCACCTCTGCAAACCTGGAAATTCAGTGCTGGCAGGGCCGGTCCTAGGGTCTCTGGTGCCCCCCTGCAGACTATCAGTTGGCACCCCCCCCCCCATATCCTTTCTCTCTTCTCCCACCCTGCCCCTGCCCAGCGATTCTCCTTCGCCTCCATCCCCCTCCCATTTATGCCCCCCTGCCCGCCCTCTTCTCCCCCCCCCCCCAGCATCCCTCTTTTTCTTCTTGCCACCCTGCGTGGTTTAAGTCTTTTTTTTAATTTACCTCCGTCCCAGCGGCCGCGTCATTTCAAAGCCCTGCCCGTCTCTAGCCTTCCCTCCCTTCGTGAGTTTGTTCCCGCAGAGTCCCGCCCTCGAGGAAATGACGGCAGAAGGCGGGACTCTGCGGGAACGAACTCACGAAGGGAGGGAAGGCTAGAGACGGGCAGGGCTTTGAAATGACGCGGACACTGGGACGGAGGTAAATAAAAGATTTAAACCCCCAAGGGCAGTGTGGTATGGCGGCACAGCACCGCAGCGGCGCCCTTGAAGGCAGGTGCCCCCCTGCGGTGCTTACCCCGCTTACTGGGTTTGACCGGCCCTGAGTGCTGGAGCCTGGACATGGCCCAGCATTGAATTTCCAAGTAAAATGCCAGCGGGCAAAATGCTGAGCACCGCCGGCTGAATATCAATCACTGAGATTCCTAGCCAAAACAAAATCAGCAAAATAAAAGCTTTACTGTGAGAGCAAGTGAAAAGTGAATTATAAGCAAAGAAATGAAATGCACAGAAGTGAAGGTACTTACTTAGCACACTGGTCCTTTGCCCACAACAGAAGTGCTTTCTTTGCAGACAGCTGCCACTTTGCCTGGATCTTTGCACTTATCTTGGTAGGGGGGCTTGCTGTGGGTGATCTGTCATCATTCCTCAAACTCCTGGGTGCTGGCTGACTATAATCACCAGCAAGAGTGCTAGCAAGTTCTTGTATCTACCAAAGAAAAACACCCCCCAAGTACATCAATGAGGTTTCATTAAGTAGAAAAATGTCATTTCAGCCTACAATATTGCAATGTACCATCAACATATTCATTGGGAGTATGACCACTACATTTTCAAAATACTTTCACCTTTACATCATCTCACTTTTATGCCTAAACTTTAGATATACTGCAGCTTAGACTGAGGAGATGGTTTAATAGTTCAAGTGAAATCCTTACTCTACCCCATTTCCATGCTTCAGTTCTTGTATTTGAAAAGATGGCTACTTACATGAAAATGATCAAAGAAAGTCCTAAGGTTCAAACTGAATAATTTATTAAAAAGACATAAAACCCTACATGGCCTGTTTTGGCACACACCTGCTTCAGGGGTTATGTAGAATGATGGCAGTATCTGCAAAACAAGAATACATATACACATTGCATTAAAATAATGTGTTATAATAAATTATTTAGTTTGGACCTCAGGACTTACTTTCTTTGACTGATCATATGTTTGTAAGACCTTGCCTCTCTGTTTGGACTCTACTTACGTGAAAATGCCAAATTATTGTCCAAATCAAGCCAAGCACAATGGAAGGCTTGCCATCAAGGATGTCAGCAACATGAATGTTTACGACTTTGATCTGGAAAAGAATGATCAGTAAATAACAAAGCAGTTCTATATTATAAATACACAAAGAACAGTGAATTTTAGAACTGTACTCACTGACTTGCTTTCTAAAAACTTCAAGGCAGTTTCTATGTTGCTCCTCTGCTGGAAAGCGTTATTTCCTTTCTCACGTGACTGTGGCATTAAAAGAAGAGAAACAGTAATTCTGAAAAAGATCATGCTGTTTTAACATTAATTTGAAATAAAAGTGGCTTTAATAATTCTTTTACCAGTTGTTCACCAGAAAGCACTTCGAGCAGGTCCAGGAGCACGTGACCATCTGTGACATCAGCAAATAGGTCCGAAATGCAAGAAGACGGGTCATGCTGCAAGATACATTTATTAGGAAAAACAAAGTTACTCACCTATAGCAGATGTTCTTTGAGGACAGCAGGCCAATTATCCAACGGAGCCTGGTGCGGATGCTGGCTAGCGTATACAGACAGTAGAAAATTCTAGCAGCATCCTACCACACATGCACGGGTGCCTTCCCACCCAAAGCATGAGCACAGATTCCTCAGTAGAATAATATAGCTGAAGGAATGAATACAACTCCTAGAAGAAGTGGGAGGGTATGTGGGAATATTTGGCCTGCTGCCCTCGGAAAACATCTGTTACAGGTGAGTAACTTCACTTTCTCCGAGGACAAGCAGGTCAAATGCATTCTCACATCTGGGAATCCCTAGCTACCAGGCTCACTGAAAACAACAATGCTAGGACAATAGGGACTCAAAAATGTCGAGACCTTGAATTTAATCAACCTTAAATTATATACAATCTAGTTGTGGAGATGCAGCCTGAAAGAGAACAAAACTGGGCTTAGGGAGGTGGAGTTGAATTCTAGACACCAAACAAATTCTGCAGCATCATCTGACCAAACTGGCTGTCACGTTGGATATCCTTCTCAAGGCAGTAGTGAGATGTGAACGTATAGACCAAAGACCACGTCACAGCCTTGCAAATCTCCTCAATGGAAACCACGGGCTACTGATATAGCAGGGGCAAAGCTCAAATCAAGACCTAAATGAAAGAAAACTTGAAAAGCCAAAAAACCTAATAAAATAAAAGGGTAAGGTACCGAAAATAAAAACTATGAAGAAAATGAGAAAAATTAAGGAAAAAAGCACATGGGAAGGTACTGAAAAAGTAACTGTTAATAAGCACTGAAGAAAGACCATGAAGAAGCGACATCCATGGTGCGACCTCACCTTGAGTATTGCGTTCAATTCTGGTTGCTGTATCTCAAAAAAGATATAGCGAATTAGAAAAGGTTCAAAGAAGAGCGATCAAAGTGATAGAGGGGATAAACTTCTTCCATATGAAGAAAGGCTAAAGAGATTAGGGCTCTTCAGCTTGGAAAAGAGACAGCTGAGGAGGGATTTGATTGAGGTCTACAAAATCCTCAGTGGTGTAGAACAGATATAAGTGAATCGATTTTTCACTCTTTCAAAAAGTACAAAAACCAGGGGGCATTCAATGGAATTACATGGAAATACTTTTAAAACAAATAGGAAGAAATATTTTTTCACTCAAAGAATAGTTAAGCTCTGGAACTCACTGCCGGAATATGAGGCAACAGCAGTTAGCATATCTGGGTTTAAAAAAAGGATTGGACAAGTTCCAGGAGAAAAGTCCATAGTCTGCTATTAAGACAGGCATGGGGAAGCCACTGTTTGCCCCGGGATTAGTAGCATGGAAGGTTGCTACTAATTGGGTTTCTACCAGGTACTTGTGACCTGGATTGGCCTGGAATCAGGAAACTGGGCTAGATGGACCATTGGTCTGACCCAGTATGGCTTTTCTTAGGTTCTTATGACCTCTCAGCTCCACAGATAAAAAAAGACTAAGGAACCTACGCATACGCGTTAGGCGGGAAGGCATCTGCGCATGCACAGTGGGACGCTGCTAGAATTTTCTACTGTCTGTGTACACTAGGCAGCATCCACACTAGATCCGTAGGATGACATCATCCAGATGTGAGAATACTAATAGCCTGCTTATCCTCAGAGAATGTCACTTCCACTAAAAAAAAAAAAATCACACTGATCCTAGTCAACTATTCATTTACAATTACTGTTTCCATCACTTAATTGTTTTCACAGTGGTATCTATCTTATATTCCCAACTGCAAGAACTTGATGGGGAATGTAACATATTCACCTATTTATATGTTTACTGCTTTCTAAGTTTTATGATTAAGCTTTGTACTATTTTGTAGGTTCCAATGGCGTGGCCATGGCCCACCCTATTTGGACTCTGGCCCACCCAAAACTGTGCACTCTTGCTACGGCTTGCAGAGGTCTTCAAACCCCGTCAGCTGAAGATTTCTTCCTTCTCAGGCAGCCAGTGCTCTTTCAAACGGCAGCTGGCAGCACTTGCCTCAAGCTGAAACCAACACTAGCCTCTCTTCACATGCTTAGTTTTCATGCATGCCCAGTGCCCACCCACCTTGGACTCAGGCCCACCCAAAATTGGCTGTCTGGCTACGCCCCAGGTTCCTGTAGGCTGTACACTATTTTGTTTATATGTTATGTCATGCTGCTTTGAACATTGGAAATGTGTCCTACAAATACATCTAATTGAAAATTGAAATGAAAGAGGCACTTTTTAACTCTGTAATTACCATGCTATGTTCATCATAAGGTGGATGTCACTCTTATACTAAACAATGACATTTGCATAATGGAAGTAGTAGGGTTTTAGGAAATATGTTATCTGTTTTCATTTTATTTGCCCGTTCTATTTCTCTTCCAACCTGCACAGAGGGTCCCAATCGGGGACAAGTTCAGTAGTAGTCTGAAGATTGTGGTTTGATTGGACCTTGCAGGAAGGTCCAAGGGCAAGAGAAGAGGGAATAAAGAAAGAAAAAGTCAGCAGGAGACCTCTCTTTGTGACAGGGTTTCAAGTGGGCTGTAATGCCTTAATGTGACAAAGCTTGTTCAGGTCACTTCAGCCCCTCATACACCAGTCCAAATAACTGCATGTAGGTACACATGAGTCTGTGGCACCGCACATGCAGGATGGCCTCATTCTCTTTTGTCTTCTTTTACTCTAAACATAAGATCACCACTACAGATGTGTATGAGAAAATGTTTGGGCTTTTTTTTTTTTTTTTACCATTTTAGCACACACTATTTTATGTCAGAATGTGCTAAATGAAACAAAAATGATCCCACTTCACAATTATGTAAATAAAAAAAAATTATTTTATATAACTCCAACAATAATACACAAGCATCAAATAAGATCATGCCCCTGTAGCTTCATACCTTTACCAGCTGTGAATTTATCCAGTTAGTGAAGGCTCTCTTTTGCGTGTCTTCCTGCTCCGCTGATTAAAAAAAAAAATAAATAAAAGAATGACAGTTTACTAGTTGAAATGACAGAGTTTCTCTGTCTTAAAGCAGTTGTTTCTTGAAACTACTTTTTCCCTTTTTTAATACCTTATCTTCTTTCTTTTTTGTTCTTTTACTATATATACACACTATTTATTAAGGGCCTTTTATCAAGCCGCGCTAGTGGTTCCCGGTGCAGTAACGCTGACAAAGTCCATGCACCTTGAATGGGCTTTGTCGGCATTGCCACGTGAAAACCACTAGCACGACTTGATAAAAGAGGCCCTAAGTGAAATATAGACACACACACAATGGGCCAATATTCACAGGAGTTTAACCAGGCAGGAAAGGC
Organism: Microcaecilia unicolor; assembly: GCF_901765095.1. NCBI lineage: Eukaryota > Metazoa > Chordata > Amphibia > Gymnophiona > Siphonopidae > Microcaecilia > Microcaecilia unicolor. The sequence goes on along the minus strand of NC_044039.1, from coordinate 180,084,862 downwards.
TCCTACCTGTTTAAAGCCCACTGAGCTGGCTGGCTGCTGATATTCAACTCGATTTGACCATATCTTGCCTACCCTGAAGAGGTTACATTGGCTTCCCATAGTCTGGAGGATACGGTTTAAGGTTTTGACTTTGATTTACAAAGCCTTAAATGATAATGTTCCTTTGACCCTTGCAAGCCCATTGAAGATTTATAGACCTGTTCAGTCTTTGAGATCTAGAGAAAAATTGTTGATAGATGTTTGGTTGGTTGGTTGGTTGGTTGGATACATATCATTCCTCTATAATTTATATAGAGGAAGCTGTTGTATGGAACACATTCCCTGAGGCACTGTGTAAGATTTGTTTAGAAAACAACTGAAGGCATACATGATATCTGAAGCAGCTATTATGATGGAGATTTCGCTGTATTTTTAACTGCTGTAAGAACACGCTATGTTTTGTTTGTTTAGTTAATGTTAATTCTTGTTGGAATGTTTTTATGTTTGAATGATTTATTATGTATGTTGTTTTGGAAACCACCTAGAATTGTAGGATAGAGCGATTTATAAATTTTTTAAATAAATAAATAACCAGGTAGTGCTGCTGAATATCTCCGCTAACCAGCCATTCCGTAACTGGCTAAGATAGGGGTGGCCTGGGAGCAGAGCTTGGGCAGACCCACAACTTAGCCAGTTAGTGGCGATAGTCTGTCTGTTAATCAGCTAAGTAGGCATATAAAGTTAGAACAGTGAAAAAGCTGTACTAATTTTATGCACCGTTAACTGGGCACAGGTCTGAATATCGGCTGATGCCTGGTTAACTTCCGAGTCAGCACACATACTCAGATTTTATTGCCGAAAGCCAAGCATGCCCCAATATTTAATATGTGGGGGTTAGTTCAGCACTTGAAAGGTGGTATATCAGAAACCAATAAACAGACTAATGTGGCTCGTTAAACAGGAGGTACCACCAGGCTACTGCAGCAGCCTGGCAGTACTTCCCACCCCTAGCACACCGTCATATCCGGACATACTATTTGGACAACTTAGGACAGCAAAAAGGTCATTAGTCATTATCTGGATAGAGATGCTAAATATTGGGAATTTTTTTAAACCAATGCAGCCAGCATTTAATAAAATGTCGACTGCAGTGGCTCAGTAATGGGCTACTAGAATCTGGTGTCTGTCAGTTGATCCAAAAATGCTGATACAGCTCCATGTATTCACTGGAGCAAATCAGGACTGAAAGTCTGATTTCCCTAAGAAAAGCAAAACTACAACTGCATGCATGCTGTGTAGCAAAACTAGGACTGGGATCAGCTATTCAGGCTGACCCGGAGGAGATGACAACCCTAATTGAAACATAACCAAGTCAATTTAAACGGCAGTTCTACTTCCTTTCTACCCATAAAATGGCTTAACATGCCCTTTAACTTTTCAGCATCTATCCACTGGCTGTCACCCAGTGAAAACATTTCCTGTCATGTCTTACCCCTACCACAGTTCCCTCTAAGCAGAGCAGGAGTCCTCCATCTACAGTCCTGCCAGTGGGGGGTGCTGTTTCACTATCACATTTTCAATAGTGAGAGACAGGCAAGCTCTGCAGGACTCCAGATAACATGCCTGTCCCTAGCAATTGAAAACATAATATTGAAGCACCACCCCTCAGTGGCAGCAATGCAGCTGCAAGACTCCCACTCAGCTTAGAGGGCATAGTGATCCCCCACAGTCTCCTTCCAGCCCATGTGGCCACAATTGAGGCTACCAACTCAGTTCTTCACCACCATACTTCTTCCATCAATAACTTAGTACCTATCAAGTTTTCCTTTTTCCTTGTGACCTCAGTTGTGCACACCGCCAAGAATCAACAATGGCAATGGAACCTGCACATATTTCTTCACTGGTTCACATTTTTCACAATTCATCTATAGATTTACTTCTTTATTTATTTATATACTTTATATCTTATTTATATATACTTTCAAATACTCATCTTAGTGAGATATTTCGGAACCCAGGGGCGATAACACCAGCCCCTGGGTCCGAAATATCTCACTAAGATGAGTATTTGAAAGTATATATAAATAAGATATAAATTTTTTAATGAATTTGTTTCACATTTGCTTTGGTCCAGTGGTTCCCAAACTTGATCTGGATATTGAGATAACAACAATGAATATATGCATAAGAGAAGTTTGCATGCAATGGAGGCAGTGCATGCAAATCTCTCATGAATATTCACTGTCAATATCCTGAAAAAGCGACAGGCTGGGGGGGTCTCCCAGAACACGTTTGGGAACTTCTGCAGTTAGCAGCTTGGGACTATCTTCTAAGCAAAAATACCTTTTTTCACACTTTTGGAAATATATGTCCCTTCTTTTGATCATCAACAGACAAGCAGGAGAACATAAAGAAAGTTAATTTTTAATGTTTAGGGTTTACATTTTTCCTCTTTCTCCTATCCTAACTTACCAGGATAACTGCAGTAGCCCACAGCTGTCCAGCTATAGTTTGTTTTTTTGTAAATGTGCCAATGTAGCTGTTCTATGTCTCATTAGGAGCCTTATAGGCAGTCAGTGACTCAGCTGTTCAGGTAGGCTAAAGTGGGGTGAGTCTAGGGCAAGGCAAGTTAAAACCCTTGGGGTGCAGAACAAACTTATGTCAGCAGTAAAGGGACAATGGGGATATTTCTGAACACAGCAGTTCACTGTGTGGCTCTGGTGCAGCTGCAACAGCTGTCTCCCTCCTACTATATCAGAATGCAATCCAAGGAATTATAAGTAACTACTTAACAGAACAATATTTGCAGCATTCTGGAAACATATGTAGGTACTTTATCACTTGGCTCCAAGTCAGCCCCTAGCCCCTCCCCAGCCCAGTATCTTCCTGCCTGTCACATGAACAGTGGTGTTCAGCAGCATATTAAAAGAAATCCTATGATTACTGGCAACCACAAAATCATTTATGTACCAGTCTTTTAGTAGGATATCAAATAGCTACCAGGCTTCATATCTGTAGGCCTTTAGATTGTTGAGGAACCAAACATATTTGAAATACGTATTATTTCAAAATCTGTATTAGCTGTATCTAATGGTTATAACAGCAGGCTGAGAACCAGGGAATCCCGGTTCAAATCCCACTGCTGGTCCTTGAGATCTTGGAGAAGTCACTTAACCTGCCATTGTCTCGGGTCCAAACTTAAAAGGGCAATGCAATAACTGAATGCATGTAGTTATGCACACTATCAAGCATAAGTGCACTTCTCTATAAAATATCACATAGGTGCATTAGTGTAACTGCAAAGGGGTGTACACATGGGTGGAGAATGGACAGGTCTCCACATTACAAGTGTATTTTATAGAATAATTATATGCTACATGCAGATCATGGAACACTTAGGTATGAACACTTATGGCTATCATTGACCCGGCATAACAGTTCACACCAAACTTTCGGTGCATCAATGCCATTATAGAATTAGAGTAACATTTCGTACACAGGTGCCATTATAGAATTGGCACTCAACATCAGAACACCTATCTAGGTGGGCAACTCTATAACAGGGCACCTTGAGATTGTAAGCCTTCCAGGAACAGGAAAGTACTTAGTATACATGAATGTAACTCATCATAAGCTACTTCTGATAAAGGTGGGAGGTAGATCCAAATTCAAATCTCAGTACAAGACATATTGTAAAGTAATACAAAACACTACAAAAGTCACTTAGGACCTATAAAGTAATTCTATCACACCATTACAACACTAATGTCCAGAAATCAAGCTTCTCTGGGACCTGAACCACTCTGTGAGTGGCCATTCAGGCCTCTTTCTCCAAAAAGGCCTATATCAGCCAGTCCTCAAGGTAAGGCTTAAATCTTATTTCTTCCTGTACAAAAGAGCCACCGTAACTACCATCACCTTTGAGAAGATCCTGAGGACTATAGGCAACCTAAAGGGCAGTGCTCTGAACTTACAGAATTGCCCAGGACACAGAAACAGCAGAACCACTGGTGACAGTCCTGAATTGGGATATGAAGACAAGTTTCAGACAGTTCAAGAGATATGAGAAAATCACTCTTCCTGACTGCCACAATCACAGACCGCATAGTCTCTATGTGAAAACAAGCACCCAAGAAACAGCATTGACCCCCTTGAGTTCTGATTAGGCTGAAATGCACCCCCTTCTTGAGAACCATGAAGTACATTGAGTACCAACTCCAGCTATGCTCTTTGGTGGGGGCAAGATGATCGCTCCCAGCTGCAGCAAATAAGCCAGAGTTCTGATGCCTGCTCTTCTCTTGAGAGTGTAAGTGCAGGGAGAAACCATACAGGCATCGGAAAGGGGTTCTACAAACTCTAAAGCATACCCTGCTGAATCACTTCAAGGAACTGATCGGAGGTGATACTGACCCATATCAAGTGTGACAGAAACATAAACAGCTGGAGATGACCCACAAATGGCTCCTTTACTACCTAAGGGCAGGTTCTTCTTCAACATCCCTACTTGATCAAAAGTGACACCACTCATTAAGATGGGACTGTACTAAAGGGGCCCTTTTAGGCACTGGAACATGATCCTCAGGGAGTTTTGGCAGCCTTGCTTCATCCAAATCATTGTCCAATTCTCAAGGTCTTCCCTGATCAGCAGCTTACTTCAAAAACATGCTGAATCTGAGTCCACTGACCAGTTCTGAAGACAGAGCCACCTCTGCACTACCACTGCAGAGGCCACAGAAATGGCATCTATCTAGAGGAGATCATACAATGTGTCAACCAAAAAGACTGCACCTAATTCTAACCATGCCACCTCTGGTGATTCCAAGAGATACTGCTTCTACTAAAGAAGCACTTATGCATAATTCAGAATCCTTGGAGGTGCCAACCACATTACAAATTAAACTTATCTGGATTTAATGAAGGAGCTTGTTAAATATTGGGGGTGTGAGGATCCACTGCTATGCACAGAGCTGGTTCCTATGATGGCGATAACTACAGGGGGATAAAGAGTCATGGATTTGATACACCACCTTTCTGTAGTACAAACAAAACGATTTACATTTTTATTATATGCAGGTACTCTCTCTGTCCCTAATGGGCTCACAATCTAAGTTTTTGTACCTGGGACAATGGAGGGTTAAGTGACTTGCCCAGAGTCACAAAGAGCTGCAGTGGGTTCTAAAGCCACTACACTAACTATTAGACTACTTCTCCACTCCAGGCTACTCTAAGTGGTTTACAATAAATTAAAATTATACTACGTAAAACAAGTGTCCATAAAATAGAATAACCTTCAATAAACAGGTCCCCACACAAAACTATTCTAGCTATATTGTATATAATGATGGGACCATCATATAACCCTGCCCCAGCCTTCTTCAATGTATAGAGGTCACATAGGATCATTCACCGAGTGATCACTTGAGTCCGACACCTCTTTAATCAATGCAGTTCTGGTGTTTTTCTCTTTTACCACTATGTCCAGGTTTCTGGCATTGAACTTTTTATCAGTTGAAATGGGGATGTCCCAGGTGATGATAACCTCTTTGTTTTCCACAGTTCTCTAAGGGTCGTGATCCCCGTGCTTTTCCAGTTGAGTTCCAATGAATGAGACATGCCAACTTGTTGTGCCTTCCTGTATAAAATGTTTCTGCCATCAGCACTTTGCAGCCATCCACCAGATGAGTAACTGTTTCTCAGTGGCGTTCCTAGGGGGGCGGTCACCTGGGTGCAGCGTGGACCCCCCCTCCGGCGAAAGACCCCCCCCCCCGCGAAGGAGCCCCCCTGGGTGCATGCCGCTGGGGGGGGGTGCCGCAGCGCGCGCCTGCTGCGAGTTTACTAACTTTGCTTGTTCGCTGCAGCTCCCTCTGCCCCGGAACAGGAAGTAACCTGTTCCGGGGCAGAGGGAGCTGCAGCGAACGAGAGAAGTTAGCGAACTCTCGCAGCAGGCTCGCGCCGCAGCATCCCCCAGCGGCTTGCACCCGGGGCGGACCGCCCCCCCCCCTTGGTACGCCACTGCTGTTTCTAGCTATTTCTTACAAAATCTAGATGTCTGTTGCACCAGGTTTTTCAATGCTTGCTGTAAACCATCTCATTAGATTTCAATTCACCTCTCCTTAACCATTCATGTGTCCAACATTGATCCACAAATTGTTCCTGGAGTAACATTTCGTGTCTCCTGCTGTACTTATGCATTTGCCACTTGTTGTTTCTGCCCTGTTGATCCAATTTCTTAAAGAGTTTTTTTCTCTTCCTTTACAAATTCCGTGTATATTACAAAAGTCCCATGCTGCAGTCTTTCCAAAAGGAGTGCTCTTAGTGGCCAAGGTAATAGCAGAAATCCTGAAGATTTTCAGTAAAAGCAAACCAGTAACCTGCCTTTATCACATATGAACTCAGTGTGAAGTGATCAAGATGCAGCAAGACACAGTACATGCACGAATGAGCTAAAACAGGTTGAAAAACACTAAAAGAATTTCCTTGAACTGATACATAGACACCAACTTGCACATATGCACACACTATTGTTGCCCAAGGAAATGGGGACTATCAGGCTTATTTTCGAAAGAGAAGGGTGCCCATCTTCCGACACAAATCGGGAGATGGGCGTCCTTCTCTCAGGGTCGCCCAAATCGGCATAATCGAAAGCCGATTTTGGGCATCCTCAACTGCTTTCCGTCGCAGGGACGACCAAAGTTCATGGGGGCGTGTTGGCATTGTAACGAAGGCGGGACTGGGGCGTGATTAAGAGATGGGCGTCCTTGGCCGATAATAGAAAAAAGAAGGGCGTGCCTGACGAGCACTTGGCCGACTTTACTTGGTCCATTTTTTCTTGCGACCAAGACTCAAAAAGGTGCCCAAACTGACCAGATGACCACCAAAGGGAATCGGGGATGACCTCCCCTTACTCCCCCAGTGGTCACCAACCCCCTCCCACCCTAAAAAAAAACTTTAAAAAATTTTTTTTGCCAGCCTCAAATGTCATACCCAGCTCCATGACAGCAGTATGCAGGTCCCTGGAGCAGTTTTAGTGGTTACAGTGCACTTCACCCAGGTGGACCCAGGCCCATCCCCCCCCCCCCCCACCTGTTAAACTTGTGGTGGTAAATGTTACCCCTCCAAAACCCACCTGAAACCCACTGTACCCATATGTAGGTGCCCCCTTCACCCCTTAGGGCTATGATAATGGTGTACAGTGTGGGGAGTGGATTTTGGGAGGGGCTCAGCACACAAGGTAAGGGAGCTATGCACCTGGGAGCAAATTGTGAAGTCCACTGCAGTGCCCCCTAGGGTGCCCGGTTGGTGTCCTGGCATGTCAGGGGGACCAGTGCACTACGAATTCTGGCTCCTCCCATGACCAAAGGGCTTGGATTTGGTCATTTTTGAGATGGGCGTCCTCGGTTTCCATTATGGCCAAAAACTGGGGACGACCATCTCTAAGGTCGACCTAAATGTTGAGAATTGGGCATTCCTGACCGTATTATCGAAACGAAAGATGGACGCCCATCTTGTTTCCATAATACGGGTTTCCCTGACCCTTCGCGGGGCCATCCTGCGAGGACACCCTCATGAAAACTTGGGTGCCCCGTTCGATTATGCCCCTAATTGTGTAACACAATAGTTACTTTAGCTAATCAGCACAAATTAATTCCAGTACATTTCCTCTAAGTTTTATATCCATGCTTGGAAGACTGCTGCAAGCCCTTTAATTTCACTCCAGTCTTCTTTTGGACTTTTCCAACCCTTAAGATACATGGTGGTAAAATATTCAATGTCAGCTTTAAGAAATGTAGTGCAATGGTGATGCAAGTTCAAAGAAAAACATATGAAGCTTACTTTAAAAGAATGGAATTCTCTGTTTGATCTACAGAAAACAAGAGCCACAATGAAGTGATAGGATTATACATTCAATAAAGAGGTAGGTACAACCTCATTTCGCAACAAGTAAACAAAGGAAAATGAGGATGCAAATATAGATCGGTTGTGAGCAATGTTATCCTCACTGTACCATCTTGTTTTACTGTTAAACAGAAGATGGTTTTACATGCCTTAGTTTGTGCACATAGATATCATCAAATGTACAATACAATTGTGAGAATATTTTTTGCTGTACAGAAAGTTTTCGTAAGAATGCTAAGATAGCAATGAAAAAACATCACTTTATATTGTTCCTGGCTAAGAGTCACTGTGAAATAAGGAAGTAGGGGAAGAGTTACATGTCAAGTAACTAGCTTATTACAGTCTCCAGCGGTTTTACATCTACAGTAACTTCTTGTCCTCATATATGTACACCTCTCTGTTGTAACCGACTGTGGGAGAGGTTTGTTTTCTTTTATGGGAGGTAGGAGGACAGTAGGAATGTGCAGCATGCCCCGCTTCTTTCAACTTTAAACTAAGTATGATCTGCATCAGTCATTGCTTAAGCTGACAACTGTGAGATAAAGGAACAGGAAAGTGCATATAAATCTCTAGGAGTGGAGGAAGGAACAACTATCAAGCAGAAATCGCAGAGAGAAAAAAAAATCAGTAAAGAAGATTATAGGATACTAAAACTGATATTGAAGAGTGCATTGACATCACGGAATAAGATACAAGCTATTAATCAAACGGCACATCCCACATTCTCATATAGCTTTGGTATTGTAGACTGGCCTCTTAAAGACCTTGGAAAATCAGATGTGCAAACGAGAAAACTCCTCCATGCCCATGAGGTGATCTTAAGAATCAGTGTATACCTAGACTGTATATTCCTAGATCTGAAGGAGGGATGGGTCTCTTAGAAATACAATGAAGCTATCGAACTACTATCATAGGCCTCCAGGCTTACCTAATTTATTTATTATTAATTTATTAGAATTTATTTACCATCTTTTTGAAGGAATTCACTCAATGGCATCATCAGATCCCAATACACAAAAGGTGTTGAAATATATGAAAGAAAACTTCCAGAATCCAGTTCCATCATTAAACCTGGACAAGAATTCCGATGGGAAGAACAACAGAATTTGTGAAGGAAGAGAAAAAAATCTTCAAGGAATTGGATCAGCAGGGGAGAAACAACAAGTGGCAAATGTACAAGTACAGTGAGAAATACAAAATACTACTCCAGGAACCATTCATGGATCAGCATCAGACACATGAATGGTTAAGGAGAGATGAATAGAAACCTAAAGGATAAGCGAGTGATAGCTGCATCCCAGGACAGCGGATTATGGGCGGGATGGTTTATAGCAAGCATTGATAAAACTGGTAAAACAGACATCTGTACAGTCTTTAAGAAAAAACTAGAAACAGTCACTCATCTCGTGGCCAGCTGCGAAGTGCTGATGGCAGAAACTTTTTATACAGAAAGACACAAGGTGACACATCTCATTCATTGGAAACTCTGTAAAGCATTATTTATTTTTGTTACATTTGTACCCCGCGCTTTCCCACTCATGGCAGGCTCGATGCGACTTTCATATTGTATACAGGTACTTATTTGTACCTGGGGCAAAGGAGGGTTAAGTGACTTGGCCAGAGTCACAAGGAGCTGCCTGTGCCTGAAGTGGGAATTGAACTCAACATTGCAACATCAGTGTACCTGAAAAGCATTGGGATCATGGCCCTAAGAGAAATGTGGAAACAAAGAGGTTATAATCACCTGGAAAATCCCCATCCCGACTGATAATAGTATTCCATACTATATATACATGTATAGGGGAAAGGGGGAATGGGACTTGATATACTGCCTTTCTGTGGTTTTTGCAACTACATTAAAAGTGGTTTACATAAAGGGGCATAATCGAACGGAAACGTCTATCTCCATGGGCGTTTATCTCCGAGAACGGGTCCGTGAAGGGGCGGACCAAAGCATATTTTCGAAAAACATGGACGTTTATCTTTTTTTGAGCTGGGCGTTTTTGTTTTTCAGCGATAATGGAAACCAAAAGCGCCCAGCTCAAAAACGAATAATTCCAAGACATTTATTCGTGGGAGGGGCCAGGATTCATAGTGCACTGGTCCCCCTCACATGCCAGGACACCAACCGGGCACCCTAGGGGGCACTTTTACAAAAAAAAAAAACAAGGTAAAACAGCTCCCAGGTGCATAGCACCCTTCCCTTGGGTGTTGAGCCCCCCAAATCCCCCTCAAAACCCACTGCCCACAAGTCTACACCATTACTATAGCCCTAAGGGGTGAAGGGGAGCACCTACATGTGGGTACAGTGGGTTTGGGGGCGGTGTGGAGGGCTCCCATTTACCAGCACAAGTGTAACAGGTGGGGGGGGGATGGGCCTGGATCCACCTGCCTGAAGTCCACTGCACCCCACTGGGGGAGTCAGGGGAGGTCATCCCCGATTCCCTCCAGTGGTCATCTGGTCATTTAGGGCACTTTTTGGGGCCTTTTTCGTGGAAAAACAGGGTCCAGGAAAAGTGCCCTAAATTCTCGCTAAAAACGCATATTTTTTTTCCATTATCGGCGAAAGGCGCCCATCTCTGATCGCCCGATAACCACGCCCCAGTTCCGCCTTCACCACGCCTTCGACACGCCCCCATCAACTTTGTCTGCATCCGCGACGGTGTGCAGTTGAAAACGTCCAAATTCGGCTTTCCATTATACCGCTTTATTCGTTTTTGTGAGATAAACGTCTATCTCCCGATGTGGGTCACAATATAGGCGTTTTTCTATTTAGATTATAAGCAGGATAGTATATGCAGGTACTTATTTGTACCTGGGGCAACAGAGGGTTAAGTGACTTGCCCAGAGTCACAAGGAGCTGCAGTGGGAATTGAACCCAGTTCCCCAGGATCAGTCTGGTGCACTAACCACTAGGCTGCTCCTCCACTATTATTCTATGCGTTATACACAAATGTGTGAGTGCTACCCAGACTCCACCTATGTGTACACCCATCTGTCAAATACACAGTAGGTTAAATTTTAGTATTCACATGTATATATTTTTTATTTAAGCTGCACACATACCATTATTCTAATCATGTGTGCATGTATTTGGCACATGAATGTGCTCACTTTATAGGAGAATTAACAGCACATTTCTAGATCAGACAAGAAAAAAAAGAAAAAGCAAGAGTAGAGGTTCTATATCAGACCGAGAAAAAAAACAAAGAAACAAGAGCAAAGGTTCTATAACAAACAAGAAAAAAAAAAAGAAGGGCAAAGGTTCTAAATCAGACAAGAATTAAAAAAAAAAAAAGAAAAAAAGAAGCAAGAGAAAAGTTAATCAGCTTCTGTTTCTTGGAGAAGAAGGATAGGGAGTACCAAGAGTCCAGTTGGCTGTACATATTTAACCTCAAATACCACAAATGGAAAAAAAAAAGGCTACTTCTGAACAAACAAATTACTCAATGGTTATTGAGACCTTGATTCCTAAAACTGAGCAGAAAAAAGAAAAAAAAAAAACCAGGAAGCTGACTGTACTGTCTCTTTCATACTGACTCCTGAGAGGGAGAAAATATATTCATGCAACACAGCAGATCTACTGAGAGATCATACATTGATCTTGGTGTCAGGATCACTATAAAGAGTGAATGAATGATTCCAAAAACACTTGGTACAGATTCAGGCCATAAGTTTCAAAATATAACTTGTTTCTGATGATTTACATAGGAAAAAGCTTCATTTACAAAGTACAGCTGTGGTGCTAGCTAATCTAGATCTTCAATTCTCTACAAGTGTTGGTGGATGGAAATCTGGAGACTTTGAATTGGAGTGTTTCAGGTTGCCCCGGGATACTGGTTGCCACTTGGCACCAGATAAGAAACTTTCTTCTTACTACAGTGCTGTGTGTGGCTGGATTTTCTCTCTGGTCCCTTCAATGCCTCTTGATCTCTCACTTTTCTTTCCTCCTAGTACAAAGCCAATATAGCATTATAGAAACTTTGATGGTGGTTTATTTAACTGATTAATGTGTCCAAATATTTCTGTTAGCACATTTGTTACTTCCATCTCACAGCTGGGAACTTTTCTGTTCTTATCTCAGTGTTTCACTCTCAGGGCTGGTTTGGGGGATACCCTTCTTTCCAGTTTGAAGGATCCTTGAGCCTCCTCTGGGTGACATCCCTCTTTCCTGATTGAGGAGCTCCCGGGTCTGTCCCATCAAAAACAAACTGGCTAGTTGTGCCTCCAGGTAAAAGTTGGGGAGTACAGAACTAAGCTACTGCTCCTACCTTTGTCACTCTGGATAGACACATTTGTTTTTAAAACCTTCATTCTAGAGGCCACTGTTCCAGTCTTCAGACCTATTCCTACTTTCTCTGACGGTGTAATGCGTGCACAGGCTTATTAAGCATCAATGCAACAGCAGTATACTTTACTACCAATCACAAGGATCAATTTAATAACCCCCATTAATCTTAGTACAGCTGTTTACTTCTGTTTTAGTGCTAATTTTCTGAGCACTACAATTATTTCCAATGCAGCTAGAATCATAGTGCACAAAAATTCAGAACTAAAACTGAAAGTACACTGATGTGCTAATAATGCAATTAGTACAGGAATGTACGCTAGAGAGGTAAAACTTCCAGACAGAAATCAATGGAAAGTTAAAAATTCACCATAGGATCACCAAAGTTTAGATCCCTTGAAGATAGGATTCCTAAGTTGGGGATTCATAGCGCCCACGACACCTCTGGAATTGGCTGCCAGCATAGGGAGGCCCTCAACTAGAGAATCCCCAGACCTCATACTACTTTAAGAAACTGGGAAAGATGCCTACAAGTTAAAAACATTTTTAAATAATCTCCAATACGCCATCCCCAAATGGTCAGTAGTGCTTTCCTGGTCAGCTTAACCTCACCTAACATTATGAACATCAGTCAAAGCAGCACCATGTTCCAATACCTCAGGAGTAGAGGAGTAGTCTAATAGATAATGCAGTGGCCTAAGAACCAAGGGAACTGGGTTCAATTCCCACTCTGGCTCCTTATGACTCTGGGCAGGTCATTTAGCCCTCCATTGCCTCTCTACTACTACTACTATTTATTTATTTATTTATTTATTTATTTATTGCATTTGTATCCCACATTTTCCCACCTCTTCGCAGGCTCAATGTGGCTTACAATACATCGTGAATGGTGGAGAAGTATAAGAAATAAACATTTAGCATTACAGAAGGATCTTGGGTAAACATGATAGTAAAATTGTATGCAGAAACGGATAGGAAGCCAATGAAGCAACTTGAGAGGGCTAATATGAGCATAGCGACACTGGTGGAATATAAGCCGTGAAGCAGAGTTTTAAATAGATTGAAGGGGAGAGAGATGGCTTAGTGGAAGAGCTGTGAGAAGCAAGTTGTAGTAGTCTAAGTGAGAGGTGATAAGAATGTGGGTAAGGGTTTTGGTAGTGTGCTCAGAAAGGAAGGGACATATTTTGGTAATATTATAGAGAAAGAAACAACAGGTTTTAGCAGTCAGTTGGATATATGCAGAAAAAGAAAGAGAGGAGTCAAAGATGACCCCAAGGTTACGAGATGATGAGACAGGGGGGATGAGAGTGTATCCACAGAGATACAGAATGGGAGAAAAGGAGAGGTGGGTTTAGAGGGAAAGATAAGAAGCTCAGTCTTGGTCATGTTTAGTTTCAGATGACAGTGAGACATCCAGGCAGCAATGTCAGACAGGCAGGCTGAGACTTGGGCCTGGATTCCTGCTGAAATTTCTGGTGTGGCGGTAGATCTGGGAGTCATCAGCATAAAGGTGATACTGAAAACCATGGGAGGAGATCAGAGTACCAAGGGAAGAAGTACAGATGGAGAAAATAAGAGGTTCCAAGACGGAGCCCTGAGGTACACCAACTGATAGTGGGACAGAAGTGGAGGAGGATCCACCAGAGCATACACTAAGTGTGTGATGGGAGAAACAAGAAGAAAACCAAGAAAGAACAGAGCCATAAAATCCAAGTGAGGACAGCGTATCAAGGAGCAGATGGTGATCAACAGTATCAAAAGCAACAGATAGATCGAGAAGGATAGAACAGAGACCTTTGGATCTGGCAAGGAACAGGTCATTGGAGACTTTAGCAAGGGCTGTTTCAGTTGAATGTAGAGGCTGAAAGACAGATTGAAGTGGGTCAAGAATAGCTTGAGATGGAATAAAGTCAAGACAACATTCAAGTATCTTGGATAGGAAAGGGAGGAGGGGGGAGGGAGATGGGGTGATAGTTGGAAAGGCAAGTAGGTTCCAATGAAGGTTTTTTGAGGAGTGGTGTAACTACAGCATATTTGAAGGCATCAGTTGCAGTAGAAAGTGGAAGACTGAGGATATAACAGATAGATTGTAACCACAGAAAGGTGATATATCACACCTTACCCCTTCCCCCACCTTAGTTCAAAAGCGACATATCAAATCTTACCCCCTCCCCCCACCTTAGCTCAAAGAAGAGAACAGCTGACACTTCCCTGAAACCACATAAGTATAACTGATTTATCAGGGGGTGCCAGTGGTTGAGTGGTAGAGGACCTTCTCATGCCAGGATCCTACACCAGCAGTGACCTAGCTTGTGGTGCCCAAGGAAGGGGTTCCCCAGGATCAGAGAATCTCCGTAGTTAACATTAACTTTACCTCCATTTTAACTGAATGCTGAAGTTAATATGAAACTAACATTTACTTACTTTTGTTTTAATGTATTTCTTCCAGTTTAGCACTATTTTTAATAACTACTTTAGCATGAAGATTTTCTTTGTTATATTTATTATTTATTAAATTGAAAATAAAGTAAAAATAAAAGTCTTAAAATTCTAACACCAGTTTCTAATGCTGTCTTATTACATGAGGCAAATAATGTGGGAATGGCCAAACAGCACACAGAAATTTGAATCTTGCATTATACTGATTTTGCTGCCAACTGAACTAGCTAAAACATGTTATTTCAAACAACACTGTTTTATGAGGGTATTAAAGTAAGTAAATATTTAAAAAATTACAAAAATCGGCTAGGAGCCATGTCCCCCATGCTGCTTCACTTTTGGCACTCCCTTTCAAGTTTCAAATTTATTTAGCATTTGATTTACTGCCCTTCAGAGTGGTTTAAAATAATAATAATATTCTGAGAGAAGGACTACTACTACTAATAATAATAATCATTTCTATAGCGTTACTAGACGTATGCAGCACTGTACACATTATATGCAGGTACTTTCTCTGTCCCTAGAGGGCTCACAATCTAAGTTTTTGTAACTAGGGCAATGGAAGGTTAAGTGACTTGCCCAAGGTCACAAGGAGCTGCAGTGGGAATCCAACCCAGGTTGCCAGGATCAAAGCCCGCTGCACTAAGAAAATACAGTAAATGATAGGAAAATAAACAGGTATTCTAGCAGAGTTCAGTTACTCAACACCAAATTCTCGTGGTAATGGCCTAGCTAGGAGAAGGGTCATGTTTGTTTACTTATTTATGACATTTATATCCCACATTATCCCCAAAACAAGCTCGAGTTCAATGTGGCTTGCAGTTTACATTAAAAATACAGAATTTGAATTTCAACAATAGTGAAGTAGTATGTTGAAGTGGCTGAGAGTAACAGATTGGCTGTCAAGATCAGTGCTCTAACCACTAGGCCAATCCTCTACTTGCTAGAGGTGCTGCTCTTTGTGATCTTGGGTAACTCACTTAGGGCCATGTTTACTAAGGTACGTTAGTGTTTTTAGCGCGTGCGCTAACCATGTAAGCGCCTATATGGATATTGTATCCTGACCACAAGAGCAGCACAATTTGAAGGGTGGAGCAGCAGTCAGCAAGCTTATAAAAGATTCATCCCTGCCGGCACAGAGCCTTAAGCATTTCAGAAGGCGTCTATATGGATACTGTAGGCATATACACTGCTTAGCAAACAGGGCCCTTAATCCTCCATTGTCTCAGGTACAAACTTAGATTGTGAGCCCTCCAGGGACAAGGAAATACCCAGTGTACCTGAATGTAACTCAACTTAAGCTACTACTGAAAAGGTTTGAGCAAAATCCAAAATAATTAAATAAACAACAAATAGTGTACAAATTGATAGATTTGCAATATAGAAAAGAAACAAGATTATCAACTGGCTATTGTTATATCAACTAATGTAATGAATTCCGGAATGAACTGGTGAAGAAATGAGATTTTAGCAATTTTCAGAATTGTAAGTAGTTAGGATGAAATCTAATAGATTTTGGGAGAGAGTTCCAACATTTGGTTCCAATATAGATGATGAAATGAGCAGAAAGTACTGATTTATATACCACTGACAGATGGAGTGGCCTAGTGGTTAGTGCAGTGGACTTTGATCCTGGGGAACTGAGTTCGATTCCCACTGCAGCTCCTTGTGACTCTGGGCAACTCACTTAACCCTCCATTGCCCAGGTACAAATAAGTACCTGAATATATGTAAACCGCTTTGAATGTAGTTGCAAAAACCTCAGAAAGGCGGTATATCAAGTCCCATTTCCCTTTCCCCCTTCTACTAGGTAATTTGCTTGGGGAAATCTAAGATTCCTGGATGGGAGGTATAAGTAATCTGGGGGGGGGGGGGGGGTTCCTGAGTGATGTGTCTTGGGAAGCAAATAGCTAGCTATGAATCTTGTGGAATGAAATGGTGCCTTACTCAGATACAAGGAGATTTGGAGTGCTTTAATTTGGTTTTATGATTCATAGACTTCTTTTTCCCCTTAGGTACTCATTGTTAGGATACTCAGTTTCTGTTAATTTTTAATGTAACATGTGGTATGATTGTAGATTTCCCTGCAATTTTGACCCACGCATCTCATATATTGCACTGTCTCTATTACTCTTATGTTTTATGTTTTTTATTGTTACAAGGAAACATTAACATTTGTTGAGCTAAAAAAAAAATAGAAGCTGATTAACTTTCTTGTTGCGTCTTTTCTTATTTTTTTTTTTTGTCTGATCTAAAATCATGTCTCCTCAGAGTTAAGTATGTCTATAAATACCGTTTGGAAGTGCACACTGGGGCACACTGGGGAAGACATGTATCATACTTTACAGACACTGCTTGTTCTAGGGTCAGGAAAACTCATAATTCCACAATCCAACTCTGCACTGAGGCATTGTTGACTTTTGTGACTTAATTTAACAGTACTTTATTTCTTCTAGGGCATCTACAGGTTTCATCTCACAGAGGAGGGAAGAAAGGAGCAGCACTGTGCCACAAGGAAGAGAGAGAGATGTTGATGCTTGCTTTCTTTTCCCACGTCTGTCTGACGTATGTAGATCTTCCAAATGTTTCCTCTCACACATTCCATGACAGCTGCTTACAGAGGAATAAGCGTTCCTCAGACAGAGAAGAACACTTGTTTCCCAGCCAGCTCAAGATGTGAAACCCCAGTAACCTTTGCACAAGCCAGACGCTGAATTGTAGCTATACTTAAGCAGATGCTAGATTAAACTCATAGATCAAACGAAGTACAATGTCTAGAAGGTAAAGAGCATTTCAGCTGGTCAGGAAACGGTCTGCATTGATATATTCTTGCATTAGGTGTACAACAAGGGTAAAATAGGTTTGTTTGTTTTTAAATTTTAAACAAAAAAATGTTTTCCTGTAACATCTAAAGGCTGTGTATCTTTATATGCCAATACAATTCTTCCAAAAGCATATGTACACTAGGGATAGGCTATCATTTGCCATGATATAAATGTCAAAGACATATCCTACATCATTGCAAAACAAAAACGAGCAGTGGCACTCTTTGGAAATAGCGTGCACTCTTTCCCAATAGTTGAACCACCACACATACTCATACATGTGCATATGTGCAAGCCATTGGGAAAAGAGTCTGCCCTCTTCCTAAAATAGTGTGCTCTATTTTCAAAGACTATGCAGTACTATCAGCAAATGACCAGAAAACCCCAAATGAAACGAAAATGCCCGTAAACGACATGGGAAATTTTCCAGCTGCTCATTCCTAATTATTAATGCAAACCCTGGGGGGGGGGGGGGGGGAGTCCATATCACAGAGAGTCTAATTTAGAGTTCTTATTAGTCAACAATCAGATGGAAAACTGGCTAGAAAAATTCATAGTTTTTACTTCATGGAGATCACAACAGAGATGGTGGTCCAAAATGCCAATTTTTAATAGGAAAAAAATATTTACAACAAATCCATTCACAGACAATTATAAACCGAGGTGGGTATTTCTTAAGCTACAGTATAAACATCCATAAATACTTTATCACCATGTTGTACAAGTTTAACCAGGGCTAGCCTGACCACAAGAGCAGCACAATTTGAGGGATGGAGCAGCAGTCAGCAAGCTTATAAAAGACTCATCCCTGCCGGCACAGAGCCTTAAGCATTTCAGAAGGGGCAGGATCCAGCAGGCCTTAAGTATGCGCAGATACTTAAGGCCTCTTGCCTGCAGTGATGAGTCTTTTTTGTTTTTTTAAACACCCACTGACTACCTCACCAGTGCCAATCCAAAGGGGTTAGGAAAGGGAAGCTGTTGAATACCTCAGGGTGGGGGTGAGGGGAGAGAACAGGAGATTCTAAACACCTTGGGGAGGGAGGAGGAGGAGAGAGGTGCCACCAACCTCAGGGCAAGGGTGGCAGAGAAACAGTGAGATTCTGAACACCTAAGGGGGAAGGGAGGTAGGGAAGGAAAGGGAAGATGCTGGACATGGCACAAGAGGGTCATGAGCCATCCCTGGGTAGAGGAGGCATGCATGGCTGAATGTTCGCACTTGGGCTGGCCCTGTGTCTAACTTTAGACTCACAAGCACTCTGTGGCCCACTTCAGCTGATGACTGAATCCTTGCTTACTTGGACTGGTAGCACTACAAGTAGCCAATCCAGAAATGACCAGAAAATCCCAGCTTCAAGAAACTAACCTCTCAGAACCCTGGGCTAGAAAAAGAAACTATTCAGTTATCAGATGTATGAAGGCAGAAATACCTCCAGAGGAAAGGACATTCTTAAAAGTTGTTCTATATATTCCTCTCAGAGGGTTATAGCAAAGGCAGTCTAAGAGACAAGTGGTTCAACTACAATCTTCCATAGTGTTACCAGAGCTCCCAAGAAGAAATGTTAACTCCTGCAGGAAGTTAGATTTAAAAAAAGAAAAAGAAAAAAGATTCCCAGAAAGCTCTGTCCACAGGGGTTTCCCCCAAGAATTATTTTAACAGAGATCTTTTCACAAGGCACAGTTCTGGATTAATTAGAAGCACTTGGTAATACTGCACCATCCCTAAAATGTTAACAAATTCAGGGGTCCTTTTACCAAGCTGCGGGAAAAAGGGCCATGCGCTGGTAGGTAAAAAGACCCCAGGCACACATGGCCATGTGGTAAGAGAACCACTGAGGTGGTGATAAGGGCTCCTGCGCTAACCTGGTAGTAACGCGATGCCCGATTGCCACCGGGTTAGCGCCGTGCAAGCCACTTCCAGGAGTTTTTGTTCCCCCCCCCCCCCCCGGAAATGGCGCGTGTTGCCCGGCAGTAGTCCCAAAAGAGCGAGCAGTAAAACTGTGTTGGGCTTACTGCCACTCTGTAAAAGGGCCCCTCAGTGCCTCCGAGGTCCAACAATGTACCCAGCCAGTCCTTCACTATCCTTCCTCTGCTACCCCTGACAATCATCATAACCAATCCTTCACCCTAGACCATAAGCATCTGTATCCCAGATCTCTCATATAAAATGCTGCTGACAAAGCACAAGACCTATGACAGGAGACTCATCCTTTAATTATAGTAACCAAAATAATTATCTGCTATTAATCATTTCTAAAGCACTACTAGGCATATGCAGCACTGTATACATTGTATGCAGGTACTTTCTCTCCCTAGTGGACTCACAATCTAAGGGGGTCTTTTACAAAGCCCCGCTAGCATTTTTAGCTTGCTGTAAAAATCAGCTGGAGGTAAACGCTGAGACTCCCATTACATTCCTATTGGCATCGCAGCATTTACCACCAGCTGGTTTTTACCACAAGCTAAAAACACTTGCATGGCTTTGCAAAAGGTCCCCTAAGTTTTTGTACCAGGGTCAATGGAGGGTTAAGTGACTTGCCCTGGATCACAAGGAGCCATACTACTACTACTACTACTACTTAACACTTCTAAAGCGCTACTAGGGTTACGCAGCGCTGTACAGTTTAACAAAGAAGGACAGTCCCTGCTCAAAGGAGCTTGCAATCTAATGGACAAAATGTGCAGTCAATCAAATTGGGGCAGTCTAGATTTCCTGAATAGAGGTATAATGGTTAGGTGCCGAAGGCGACATTGAAGAGGTGGGCTTTGAGCAAGGATTTGAAGATGGGCAGGGAGGGGGCTTGGCGTATGGGCTCAGGAAGTTTATTCCAAGCATAGGGAGAGGAGAGGCAGAAAGGGCGGAACCTAGAGTTGGCGGTGGTGGAGAAGGATCTGTCCTGTGAGCGAAGGTTTCGGGTAGGAGCCTAAGGGGAGATAAGGGTAGAGAGGTAATGAGGGGCTGCAGATTGAGTGCATTTGTAGGTTAGTAGGAGAAGCTTGAACTGTATGCAGTACCTGATTGGAAGCCAGTGAAGTGACTTGAGGAGAGGGGTGATATGAGCATATCGGTCCAGGCAGAAGATAAGATGTGCAGCAGAGTTCTGAACGGATTGAAGGGGGGATAGATGGCTAAGTGGGAGGCCACTGAGGAATAGGTTGCAGTAGTCAAGGCGGGAGGTAATGACAGAGTGGACGAGAGTTCGGTTGGTGTGCTCAGAGAGGAAAGAGAGGATTTTGCTGATGTTATAGAGAAAGAAGCGACAGGTCTTGGCTATCTGCTGGATATGCGCAGAGAAGGAGAGGGAGGAGTTGAAGATGACTCCGAGGTTGCGGGCCGATGAGACGGGGTGCCATCGACTGAGAGTGGAGGGAGAGGAGAAGTGGGTTTGGGTGGAAAGACAATAAGCTCTGTCTTGGCCATGTTCAGTTTCAGGTGGCGGTTGGACATCCAGGCAGCAATGTCGGATAAGCAGGCCGATACTTTGGCCTGGGTTTCCACAGTGATGTCTGGTGTGGAGAGATAAAGCTGAGTGTCGTCAGCATAGAGATGATATTGGAAACCATGAGATAAGATCAGCGAGCCGAGGGAAGAGGTGTAGATTGAAAAAAGAAGGGGTCCAAGGACAGATCCCTGAGGAACTCCAACAGAGAGCGGGATGGGGGTGGAGGAAGATCCATGAGAATGTACTCTGAAGGTATGGTAAGAGAGATAGGAGGAGAACCAGGAGAGGACAGAGCCCTGGAACCCAAATGAGGACAGTGCGGCAAGAAGTAAATTATGATTGACAGTGTCAAAAGCGGCGGATAGGTCAAGGAGGATGAGGATGGAGTAGTGGCCTTTGGATTTGGCAAGGAACAGGTCAAAACAGACTTTAGTGAGTGCCGTTTCTGTCGAGTGTAGAGGGCGAAAACTGGATTGAAGCGGATCGAGGATGGGAATTGAACCTGGTTTCCCAGGATCTTAGTCCACTGCACTGCTCCTCCACTCACAAAGCTCCAGTGGGACTTGAACTGGCAACCGCTGAATCTCTGCCCTGGTTCTCAGCAGGCTTCTCTAAATTATATACTAATAGTGAAGTTGGCCTGTTTCTGTGCACTCTTTCTTAGTTGGTTGAGGTGCGTTTTTAAAAAGAAAAATGTGAAATTATGTCACACCTGATAATTTCCTACCCTCAATGAATGGATGGTATCCCTTCCTACCATCAGATGGGGGTAGAGAAAAAGCGAATGCTACATACCTGTAGAAGGTATTCTCCGAGGACAGCAGGCTGATTGTTCTCACTGATGGGTTGACGTCCTCGGCAGCCCCCTCCATCGGAAAGTTTACTAGCAAAGGCCTTTGCTAGTCCTCGTGCGCCCATGCGCACCGCGCATGCGCGGCCGTCTTCCCGCCCGAAACCGGCTCGAGCCGGCCAGTCCAGTATGTAGCAAGACAATACACTTCAAGGGAAGACTCAACTCCAAAGGGGAGGCGGGCGGGTTTGTGAGAACAATCAGCCTGCTGTCCTCGGAGAATACCTTCTACATGTATGTAGCATTCGCTTTCCTCCGAGGACAAGCAGGCTGCTTGTTCTCACTGATGGGGTATCCCTAGCCCCCAGGCTCACTCAAAACAACAACCATGGTCAATTGGGCCTCGCAACGGCGAGGACATAACTGAGATTGACCTAAAAAATTTACCAACTAACTGAGAGTGTAGCCTGGAACAGAACAAACAGGGCCCTCGGGGGGTGGAGTTGGATCCTAAAGCCCAAACAGGTTCTGAAGAACTGACTGCCCGAACCGACTGTCGCGTCGGGTATCCTGCTGCAGGCAGTAGTGAGATGTGAATGTGTGGACAGATGACCACGTCGCAGCTTTGCAAATTTCTTCAATGGAGGCTGACTTCAAGTGGGCTACCGACGCAGCCATGGCTCCAACATTATGAGCCGTGACATGACCCTCAAGAGCCAGCCCCGCCTGGGCGTAAGTGAAGGAAATGCAATCTGCTAGCCAATTGGATATGATGCGTTTCCCTACAGCCACTCCCCTCCTATTGGGGTCAAAAGAAACAAACAATTGGGCGGACTGTCTGGTGGGCTGTGTCCGCTCCAGGTAGAAGGCCAATGCTCTCTTGCAGTCCAATGTGTGCAGCTGACGTTCAGCAGGGCAGGAATGAGGACGGGGAAAAAATGTTGGCAAGACAATTGACTGATTCAGATGGAACTCCGACACAACCTTTGGCAGGAACTTAGGGTGAGTGCGGAGGACTACTCTGTTATGATGAAATTTGGTGTACGGGGCCTGGGCTACCAGGGCCTGAAGCTCACTGACTCTACGAGCTGAAGTAACTGCCACCAAGAAAATGACCTTCCAGGTCAAGTACTTCAGATGGCAGGAATTCAGTGGCTCAAAAGGAGGTTTCATCAGCTGGGTGAGAACGACATTGAGATCCCATGACACTGTAGGAGGCTTGACAGGGGGCTTTGACAAAAGCAAACCTCTCATGAAGCGAACAACTAAAGGCTGTCCTGAGATCGGCTTACCTTCCACACGGTAATGGTATGCACTGATTGCACTAAGGTGAACCCTTACAGAGTTGGTCTTGAGACCAGACTCAGACAAGTGCAGAAGGTATTCAAGGAGGGTCTGTGTAGGACAAGAGCGAGGATCTAGGGCCTTGCTGTCACACCAGACGGCAAACCTCCTCCAATGGAAGAAGTAACTTCTCTTAGTGGAGTCTTTCCTGGAAGCAGCAAGATGCGGGAGACACCCTCTGACAGACCCAAAGAGGCAAAGTCTACGCCCTCAACATCCAGGCCGTGAGAGCCAGAGACTGGAGGTTGGGATGCAGAAGCGCCCCCTCGTCCTGTGTGATGAGGGTCGGAAAACACTCCAATCTCCACGGTTCTTCGGAGGATAACTCCAGAAGAAGGGGGAACCAGATCTGACGCGGCCAAAAAGGAGCAATCAGAATCATGGTGCCTCGGTCTTGCTTGAGTTTCAACAAAGTCTTCCCCACCAGAGGGATGGGAGGATAAGCATACAGCAGGCCCTCCCCCCAATCCAGGAGGAAGGCATCTGATGCTAGTCTGCCGGAGGCCTGAAGCCTGGAACAGAACTGAGGGACTTTGTGGTTCGCTCGAGATGCGAAGAGATCCACCAAGGGGGTGCCCCACGCTTGGAAGATCTGGCGCACCACTCGGGAGTTGAGCGACCACTCGTGAGGTTGCATAATCCTGCTCAGTCTGTCGGCCAGACTGTTGTTTACGCCAGCCAGATATGTGGCTTGGAGCACCATGCCTTGACGGCGAGCCCAGAGCCACATGCTGACGGCTTCCTGACACAGGGGGCGAGATCCGGTGCCCCCCTGCTTGTTGACATAGTACATGGCAACCTGGTTGTCTGTCTGAATTTGGATATTTGGTGGGACAGCCGATCTCTGAAAGCCTTCAGAGCGTTCCAGATCGCTCGCAACTCCAGAAGATTGATCTGTAGATCGCGTTCTTGGAGGGACCAACTTCCTTGGGTGTGAAGCCCATCGACATGAGCTCCCCATCCCAGGAGAGACGCATCCGTGGTCAGCACTTTTTGTGGCTGAGGAATTTGGAAGGGACGTCCCAGAGTCAAATTGGACCAAATCGTCCACCAATACAGGGATTCGAGAAAACTCGTGGACAGGTGGATCACGTCCTCTAGACCCCCAGCGGCCTGATACCACTGGGAGGGCTAGGGTCCATTGAGCAGATCTCATGTGAAGGCGGGCCATGGGAGTCACATGAACTGTGGAGGCCATGTGGCCCAGCAATCTCAACATCTGCCGAGCTGTGATCTGCTGGGACCGCTCGCACCCGCGAGACGAGGGACAACAAGTTGTTGGCTCTCGCCTCTGGGAGATAGGCGCGAGCCGTCCGAGAATCCAGCAGGGCTCCTATGAATTCGAGTTTCTGCACTGGGAGAAGATGGGACTTTGGATAATTTATCACAAACCCCAATAGCTCCAAGAGGCGAATAGTCATCTGCATGGACTGCAGGGCTCCTGCCTCGGATGTGTTCTTCACCAGCCAATCGTCGAGATATGGGAACACGTGCACCCCCAGCCTGCGGAGTGCCGCTGCAACCACAGCTAGGCACTTTGTGAACACCCTGGGCGCAGAGGCGAGCCCAAAGGGTAGCACACAGTACTGGAAGTGGCGTGTGCCCACTGAAATCGCAGATACTGTCCTGTGAGCTGGCAGTATCTTGATGTTGTGTGTAGGCACCTTCAAGTCCAGAGAGCATAGCCAATCGTTTTGCTGAATCATGGGGAGAAGGGTGCCCAGTGGAAAGCATCCTGAACTTTTCTTTTACGAGATATTTGTTCAGGACTCCTTAGGTCTAGGATGGGACGCATCCCCCCTGTTTTTCTTTTCCACAAGGAAGTACCTAGAATAGAATCCCAGCCCTTCTTGCCCGGATGGCACGGGCTCGACCGCATTGGCGCTGAGAAGGGGCGAGAGTTCCTCTGCAAGTACCTGCTTGTGCTGGAAGCTGTAAGACTGAGCTCCCGGTGGGACAATTTGGAGGTTTTGAGGTCAAATTGAGGGTGTATCCCCTGCCGGACTATTTGGAGAACCCACCGGGTCGGAGGTTATGAGAGGCCACCTTTGGTGAAAAGCTTTCAACCTCCCCCCGACCGGCAGGTCGCGCCGCACTGACACTTGGATGTCGGCTATCTCTGCTGGAGCCAGTCAAAAGCTCGCCCCTTGCTTTGCTGGGGAGCCGCGGGGCCTTGCTGAGGGCCACGCTGCTGACGAGAGCGAGCGCGCTGGGGCTTAGCCTGGGCCGCAGGCTGTCGGGAAGGAGGATTGTACCTACGCTTACCAGAAGCATAGGGACCAGTCTTCCTTCCCCCGAAAATCGTCTACCTGTAGAGGTAGAGGCTGAAGGCTGCCGGCGGGAGAACTTGTCGAATGCGGTGTCCCGCTGGTGGAGAGACTCTACCACCTGCTCGACTTTTTCTCCAAAAAATTGTTGTCCGCACGGCAAGGCGAGTCCGCAATCCGCTGCTGGAGTCTATTCTCCAGGTCGGCGGCACGCAGCCATGAGAGCCTGCGCATCACCCCACCTTGAGCAGCGGCCCTGACGCAACATCAAAAGTGTCATAAACTCCTCTGGCCAGGAATTTCTGCACGCCTTCAGCTGCCTGACCACCTCCTGAAAAGGCTTGGCTTGCTCAGGGGGAAGAGCATCAACCAAGCCCGGCCAACTGCCGCACATTGTTCCGCATGTGGTATGCTCGTGTAGAGCTGGTAAGACTGGATCTTGGCCACGAGCATAGAAGAATGGTAGGCCTTCCTCCCAAAGGAGTCTAAGGTTCTAGGGTCTTTGCCCGGGGGCGCCGAAGCATGCTCCCTAGAACTCTTAGCCTTCTTTAGGGCCAGATCCACAACTCCAGAGTCGTGAGGCAAACTGAGTGCGCATCAGCTCTGGGTCCCCATGGATCCGTACTGGGACTCGATCTTCTTGGGATGTGGGGATTACTTAATGGCTTGGTCAGTTCGCAAGCAATGTCTTTTTAGGACATGGTGCAAGGGAACAGTGGACCTTCCTTAGTGGAGAAGGATAGTCCAGGAGCTCAAACATTTCAGCCCTGGGCTCGTCCTCCACAACCACCGGGAAGGGATGGCCGTAGACATCTCCCGGACAAAGGAAGCAAAAGACAGACTCTCGGGAGGAGAAAGCTGTCTCTCAGGAGAGGGAGTGGATCAGAAGGAAGACCCTCAGACTCTCGTCAGAGAAATATCTGGGGTCCTCCTCTTCCTCCACGAGGCCTCACCCTCGGTGTCAGACACAAGTTCACGAACCTGTGTCTGCAACCTCGCCCTGCTCGACTCGGTGGAACCCCGTCCACGGTGGGGGCGTTGAGAGTAGACTTCCCTCGCCCGCATCGGCGAAGCTCCCTCCGCCGACGTAGTCGGGGAGCCTTCCTGGGAGGTGGCCGCGGGTCGGCACCGGCAAGCGGTACCGACGTCGGGGACCTCAACCTGGGCGATGGGCCAGCCGGCGCCACGCTCGACGGTACCGGAGGCGCAAGCACCGCCGGTACCGGAGGGGTAGGGCGCAACAGCTCTCCCAGAATCTCTGGGAGAACGCCCCGGAGGCTCTCGTTTAGAGCGGCTGCAGAGAAAGGCTGAGAGGCCGATGCAGGCGTCGACGTCAGAACCTGTTCCGGGCGGAGGAGGCTGTTCCGGGCTGTCCAGAGTGGAGCGCATCGACACCTCCTGAACAGAGGGTGAGCCGGTCCTCTCGGTGCCGATGCCTGCTGGGTGCCGAGTCCCTCGGCGACCCAGAGCTCTCGGTGCCGACATGGGGAGGAGACCGGTGTCGATACTTCTTTGATTTCTTCCGAAGCTGTCACCGGAGCTCCCGGCACCGACGAGGAGGACGTAGAAATCCATCCATCGCTTCCTCGGGGCCGAGACCGAAGAGGGTCGATCCGGTGGGGCTGTACCGCAGGAGCCCTCAGGGTAGGAGGAGACCCACCCGAAGGCTCACCGCCACCAGAGGGGAATGGACAGCCCTCACCTGCACTCCTGACGATGCACCTCCGTCCGACGACATCAGCAGACAGAAGTCTCGGTAACACCGACAGTCGATGCAGTCGCCCGATGCCTCGGCGCCGATGGCAGAGGTCCGATGCCTCGATGCAGTCGATGGAGCGGCAGCCAAGGAAGATGGTCCGGACGCTGACGACGTCGATGCACTCGATCCTCCGGTGCCGATGCCGACGAAGAGCCCGAGAAACAAAACGTTCCACTGGCTAATCTCGCTACCTGAGTCCGCCTTTGTAACAGGGAACACAGACTGCAGTTCTGAGGGCGGTGCTGGGCCCCTAGACACTGAAGATACGCAGAGTGCCTATCAGTGAGCGAGATTACCCGGGCGCACTGGGTGCACTTCTTGAAGCCGCTGGAAGGCTTCGATGTCATGGGCGGAAAAATCACGCCGGCGAAATCAAAAGCCGAAATGGCGAAATTTGAAGCACCAAAATTTAGAGGGAGAAAATCTCGACCGAGGCCAAAAGAGGCCTACCCCGACAACGAAAGAAAACTTACCGGGGCAAAAACTTGAGAAATACGGGAAGGGCAGAAAACCCAAAAGGGTCTTCCGGAACACTTCCGGAGCGCTTCCCGAACTTTTTTAAGGAAAAATAGACAAAAAACACGTCGAAAAGGACGCGCGAGGTCGACTCTCTGGGGCACGAACGGCGTAATACGACCGTACCGAGCGCGGACGAAAGAAGACTGGCCGGCTCGAGCCGGTTTCGGGCGGGAAGACGGCCGCGCATGCGCGGTGCGCATGGGCGCGCGAGGACTAGCAAAGGCCTTTGCTAGTAAACTTTCCGATGGAGGGGGCTGCCGAGGACGTCAACCCATCAGTGAGAACAAGCAGCCTGCTTGTCCTCGAGAAACTAATTTCTGCCAGTGAACCTCACCATTGTAACTACTGGTGCTCGGTGGAAACTTCCGTATGCAGAAGGTCTTATGTAATGCACCCATGTCTCATGCACCACTGCAGCTGCAATAATCATCAAGAATGTATCACCACCACATTCATGGCACTGTGCTACTCTGCAGTTGCAATAAGATTCATCCTTTTTTTTTTTACTAACAGAATGGGAAAAGAACAGAGACCTGACAGCCGTGGGTCTTAGTCCTTCTGAGGGCAAGTCTCAGGGAAGGTGGCCACCACTAAAGGAAAGTACAACATAATTTTCATCTTCCTTGTTATATGGGGCTGTACTATCCTGAACAAGTGGGATACACCTAAGCAGACTCAATGGGTGAAGGAAAACACAGTCCCCTGAATGACAGCTCTACAAAGTTCAAGTGGGCTTTGGCCAGCACATCCAACCTATAATGCTTAAAAAATGAATGAAGCAACAACCACATTGCCGCTCGGCAAATCATCTCAGAGAGAGATCGCCAAGCTTCCACCTAGGAGGTTGCCTGTGATCAAGTCAAGTAAGCCCTCAACACAGGCAGCACTCTAATTTCTACAAGTGTAAGCAGCCTCAATAGCCGCCTTGATCCACCTAGCAATAGAGACTTTGGAAGCCACCCGACCCTTCCAAGGGTCATGGAAGAGAACACAGAGATGATCAGAGACACGAAACTCGTTCGTCTCTAAATAGCATGGCAACATCCATGAACGTCCAGCTTGTGCAGCTTCCAGCTGAGGTTACAAACTTTCGACCATAAAGGAAGGCAAACACACCTCCTGGTTCATATAGAACATGGAAATCACCTTAGGAAGAAAGAAGGGAACTGTTTGAATAGACACTCATTCCTCTGAGAAGGAAAATACAGATAAAGCCTGCAGTTCCAACACTCACCAAGCAAAGGTAATTGCAACAAGGAACATCAACATCAACATGAGGTCCTTAATTGAAGCCACCTTCAACGGCTCAGAGAGCACCAAGAGAACCATATTCAGATCCCATGAGGGAAAGGAAGGCCAAACCAAAGGGAACCCCCTTCAAAAATGGGCCATGTTCCCATGTGCAGCCAATGAGAAGCCCAGAATCTTGCCTCGAAAGCTGAAGAGAGCAGCCACCTGCACATTTAGGGAATTCAGAGTAAAGCCCTGCTCCAGACCTTGCTGCAAAAAAACCAAGGATGTTGGGAACCTTCCAAGGGGACAGTGAACACCTGGCACACTAGCTCTCAAAAGCCCTCCACACCTACACACAGGCCTGGGGCATGGAGGACTTATAACAGCAGGAAAAAAAACCCAGTGCCTCCTCTCAAAGGCCAAATTGTTAGCCAGAAGGGATCTGGGTCTTCCATTTTCACTGGCCCCAGTCGTAGAAGGCTACAGACTCTGGACAAAGAAAGCAGATAGGCAACCAAAAGCTGCACCAGATTTGTGTACCATGGTCAGCAAGGCCAGTCAGAAGCCACCAGGAAAACTAGATGAGGATACTGCACAATCCTACTCAAGAGGCTCCTTTGGCAGCCAGGGCTGCACCAGGGCATCTAATTCTGCAAGGCCTGCTTCATTCTGCAGCTGAAAAATGCTCCACCTTGGCACTCATCACCATTAGGTCAAACACCAGCAGGAAAGATGTGGAGATCCATAGCCAACCCAAATGGGCTCAAAACTGATAATGGCATCCCAACACACAAAAGCAGAGATACTGCTTGTGATGGTCCATGATGGGAATAGCAAATCCAAGAAGACAGGAGGAGCC
Source organism: Microcaecilia unicolor (assembly GCF_901765095.1). Taxonomy (NCBI): domain Eukaryota; kingdom Metazoa; phylum Chordata; class Amphibia; order Gymnophiona; family Siphonopidae; genus Microcaecilia; species Microcaecilia unicolor. The sequence continues at coordinate 180,055,224 of NC_044039.1, read as the reverse complement.
TCCACGGAAAATCAAAGCAAAACAGCAAAAGTAGAGGCTGACAAATGCGCAAACCAATAGGGAGATAATATCGAAAACCAGTTTATTCAGAATATTCATATCAATATCAAGGACCCGACACGGTCCGTGTTTCGGCGCCAAAGCGCCTGCCTCAGGGGTCACAATCAATTTTCTCTGAGAAGAAGCTGATAGGCTTGAATAATTCCTTTGTGTATGCAAGTTAATCCACAGAGAGAACAAAAGAACAAAAGAACAGTCAACCGATCAGCAAACACCATGTGACAAGAAAGACTTTGTTCTCTCTGTGGATTAACTTGCATACACAAAGGAATTATTCAAGCCTATCAGCTTCTTCTCAGAGAAAGTTGATTGTGACCCCTGAGGCAGGTGCTTTGGCGCCGAAACACGGACCGTGTCGGGTCCTTGATATTGATATGAATATTCTGAATAAACTGGTTTTCGATATTATCTCCCTATTGGTTTGCGCATTTGTCAGCCTCTACTTTTGCTGTTTTGCCACGATGGGAATATGCAGGTAGGCCTCTGTCAGGTCCAAGGAGGTCAGGAATTTACCTGGCTGAACCAAGGCTATCACCGAACAGAGGGTCTCCATTTGGAAGTGCTGCACCTGGAGATAGGCATTCACCCCTTTGAGACCCAGGATGGGATGACAGAAGCCTCCCTTCTTTGGACCACAAGCCCCATTCTGTAAGGACAGGTTCCACTGCTCTCAGCTTGAGGAGGTGCTGCTGAGTAAGGGTGATACCCGATGCTTTAGCTACAAGCCACAGAGAGACACCATGAAGGTGTCAGGGACAGGACAAGCCAGCTCCAAGGCATAACCCTGCTTGACCACCTCCAGAACCCACTGATCTCATGTGATGCAGGCCCACTCGTGATGGAAGAGAGACAGCCTGCTTCTCACCGGAACCACCAAGGGGCCCAGTGTACCTTCACTGGGAGGGCCTAGAACCTTCTGCCCCACCGGAGAGATATCTCCAGACATTTGGAGCCATGAAAGGGACTCTGCTTAAAAGGCATGCCTGCACCTGCAACTGGAAAGTAAAGTGATGGTCCAACTGGAACTGTCTCATTCCCCTAGAGTGACCTTGAGTTGATGGAGTACTCAGAAAGCCCCGCTACTTCAATTCAGGGAAGCAAAGAGGCTGAGCCTCACCCATGTCTTTCATCAATTTTTCTAAATCCTCCCTGAAGAGCAACTGTCCTCGAAACAGCAATTGACTGAGGAGCTTCTTAGAAACAGCATCTGTGGCCCAATAGGACAGCCACAGTCAGCAGTGCCCCAAGACTGAGGAGGCTACAAGTGTGAGAAAAGACAAACCAGATCATATAGGACGTTAAGAAGGCCGCACCCAATTCCAGCTGAGAGACCTCAGGGGACTTCAGCAGCTGTTGTAACCCAACGCCACATGGCTCTAGCTATATAACCCCCATAAATGGCAGCCTACACACTCACCATCCCAAAGAAGGACACCAGCCCCCTGTCCTTTTCTAGTGTCTCCCAGGCCCTCTGGGTCCTTCACATCCTCCCCATCTTTCTTCAACCTGTCTCATACTTCAGAGCACATCTAACATATCCTATTTATAATATCCTCAACCCAGTCACTTTGTTCTCATTTTCTTTGTAATCCCTTAGCCTCCATTCAAGTTTTTGGCCCCCATTTTCCTTCTCCCTAATTCTTGAATCTCCACTTTCCTACCCATTCATCATCCGAGATAAAATACTTCTCCGAAACCCTAACCAATCTTGAGCCTCTGCTCTCCTGCTCTACCCTCCAATCCCTCAAGTCCCTACTCTTCCCCTCTTCCCTATCTGTGTCCCCCAGTACCTGACACTCATGCCTTTCTCTCCTAGATTCTCCTCTGCCTTCCTCTCCCTCTGTGTCTCCCTCTCCCTCTTTTCCAGTAAAGCCCATGCCTCTCCACCCTCCCTCCACAATATCTGCCCCTTTTTCCTTCTCTTCTCACCATGTTGTCCCCCCACCCCCAGCATCTGTCCCTGCATCTCACACTCCTTAACCAACATCTGCCCCTTTCTTTCTGCCTTTCCACCCTTCCTCATTTTAACTAACCTGGGGGGTTGATCTCTCTGCTCTGTCTATTCTCACAGGACTAGCACCGAGAGCACATTTGATATCCACGGACAACATCTCCCAATGCTGATCTTGCAAGATCAGTATAAGGAAGTGTCACCCACAAATACTGAATATGCTCATGAAGCCAGTCCAGTAATAGCAAAGAAGGAATGGAGGGAAGCAGAAGGATCAGCTTCGGAAGAAGTGGCTTCATTTCCTTGAAGGCGTGAATAAACATGTCGATAAAGGTGAGCCAGTTGACGTAGTGTATCTAGATTTTCAGAAAGCTTTTGACAACTCCTGAGAAAATTAAAGAGTCATGGGATAGGAGGCAATTAGGAATTGGTTACAGGACAGGAAACAGAGGGTAGGGTTAAATGGCAATTTTTATTCAATGGAGGAGAGTAAATAGAGGAGTGCCACAGCGATCTGTACTGGGACTGGTGCTATTTAACATATTTATAAATGATCTGGAAATCGAAATGACAAGTGATTAAATTTGCAAATGACACAAAACTATTCAAAAGTTGTCAAAGCACGTGGAACTGTGAAAAATTGCAAGAAGACCTTAGAAAACTTGAAGACTGGGCATCCAAATGGCAGAGGAAATTTAATGTGGACAAATGCAAAGTGATGCACATTGGGAAGAACAATCCAAATCATAGTTACCTGATACTAAGATCCACTTTGGGAGTCACCACCCAAGAAAAACATCTCGGTGTCATTGTAGACAATACACTGAAATGTTCTGCCCAGTGTGTGGCAGCAGCCAAAAACACAAACAGAATGCTAGGAATTATTAGGAAAGGGATGGCAAATAAGACCAAGAATACTATAATGCCTCTGTATTGCTCCATGGTGTGACCTCACCTTGACTACTGCATTCAATTCTGGTCACCAGATCTCAAAAAAGATATATAGGAATTAGAATAGGTTCAAAGAAGAGCGATCAAAATGATAAAGGGGATGGAACTCCTCTCATATGAGGAAAGGGTAAAGAGATTAGGACTCTTCAGCTTGGAAAAAAGACGGATGAGGGGAGATATGATTGAGGTCTACAAAATCCTGAGTGGCGTAGATAGAGTGAAAAAATCAATTCACTTTTACCTGTTCAAAAAGCACAAAGACTAGGGAACACTCAAAGTTACATGGAAATACTTTTAAAACAAGTAAGAGGAAATATGTTTTCACTCAATGAATTGTTAAGCTCTGGAACTCGTTGCTAGAAGATATGGTAACAGTGGTTAGCATACCTGGGTTTAAAAAAAGATTTGGACAAATTCTTGGAGGAAAAGTCCATAGTCTGTTACTGAGATAGACATAGGGAAGCCACTGCTTGCCCTGGGATTGGTAGCATAAAATGTTGCTACTATTTGGGTTTCTGCCAGGTTATTGTGACCTGGATTGGTCACTCTTGGAAACAGGATATTGGGGTATATGTACCATTGGTCTGACCCAGTATGGCTATACTTATGTTTTTATGTTCTTCGGCTGGCAAAACCTCAGAATCCCTGCAAGCTATGCCCCTGATCTCTCTATATAAAACGCACCTTCAACATTCTACTGAAGCCTCCACAAGTCCCAACGTTCTAACTGCATGGTGGTGAAACCACAATTTGCCCATGAATGGTTGCCCCGCCCTCGCGTCAAACGTGATGACGTAGAGGGCGGAGCAAATACACACAACAATTCGCATTGCCCACAAAAACGTCACGTCAAACACAACGCGAACGCGAAAGACCTGCAGAACAGGGAGGACTAACATCGGCCCGCCCCCGAGTCACAACGGAGCACTGACACTAGGGAGAAAGTGAAGAAGCCAGCCTGAATGTGAGAATGAGGGAGGCATCAAGCAAACCTGAACGTGAGAGGTAGGGACGGAGGCAGGCAGTGTGAACGATGGAGGAAGGGAGGCAGGCAGCTGAAACGTGGCAGAGGGAGGCAGGGAGCCGGCTTGAACGTGGCAGAGGGAGGGAGGGAGCAACCGCAAAAGACCTGCAGCACAGGGAGGACTAACATCAGCCCACCCCCGCGTCACAACGGAGCACTAACACTATGGAGAAAGCAAAGAAGCAAGCCAGCCTGAACGTGAGAATGAGGGAGGCTGCAAGCAAGTGCGAACGTGAGAGGTAGAGACGGAGGCAGGCAGCGTGCACGACGGAGGGAGGGAGGCAGGCAGCTTGAACATGGCAGAGGGAGGCAGGGAGCCGGCTTGAACGTGGCAGAGGGAGGGAAGGAGCCAGCTTGAACGTGACAAAAGATGAAGGGAGGGCGGGCCACGAGCCAGAAAGGCTGAGGGAGGGGGGCCCACGACCCTGAAGCTGGGAGAGGGGGGAGGAGGGGAGGAAAGAGGAGAGGGGGACGGGAAAAAAGGAGGGGAGGAAGACAGGGGGGAGGTGGAAGGAGGGCAGGAGACAGAGGGGGGGCCCCTGCCACACACACTCACACAGACAGCCTCATTCTATGTCACACACACACACACACTCGCACATTCACTCTGTCTCTCTCTCTCACACAGTCACTGTCACACACACTCTCTCAAACATACACACTACGATGACAACCTTGCTAGCGCCCGTTTCATTGGTCTCAGAAACGGGCCTTCTTTACTAGTCTCTATATAAAATCTAGAAAGCAAAACAAAGTTTTCCCAGAAAAATTATGGATCTAATCCAAAATTTATAGAAAGGTTTTACCAATAAACCTAGAAGCATTCACATAAATTGCTCTGCAGTTCTTTTCTTAGTTACTCTACAAATATATATTTGAAATTTTACAGTAATAGGGGCAGCATATCACCTCTATCCAAACAATCTTAGAAACAAGAGAATCTACAGATAGATTTTAGTAATACAATGAACCATTACAAAAAGGACTTTACCCATTCTATGAAAACAAATCTATGAGAAAGGCCCATATATATTACTCATAGTGCACTCTTCCAAATAGAAAGATGATGAAGCCAACACATTTTCAAGTTATCACATGAATAAAGCCACACCTTTGTACTGTACCTCTCCCTCCCTATCAAACTCTGAATTTTCATGCCAGGTGCACACTATTTCTTTCAGTAGGAATTTGCCCCTGGCATTGAAAAACAGGCAAGGCCAGTATCTCTAGAACAGAGCAGTAAGCACTAATAATACATTTGCTTAAAAGTGAAATACAGACTTCTCTCCAAAACCCCTTTAACTATGTTATATGTCAATCTCTCCCTACACTCCTCCCCGTGAACTCCGTTTGCTGGGTAAATGTCTCCTGTCGCCCCCCTTCTCCCCCACTGCTAACTCCCGGCTCCGTTCCTTCTATCTCGCTGCTCCCTATGCCTGGAATGGACTCCCTGAGCCAGTACGTCAGGCTCAGTCTCTGGCTGTCTTCAAGACTAGGCTTAAAGCCCTACCACTGCAATTTCCCCACCCCTAGCTGTCTTTTCGTCTGTCCAATTTAGATTGTAAGCTCTGTTGAGCAGGGACTGTCTTTTTCATGTTGATTTGTACAGCGCTGCGTAAGTCTAGTAGCGCTATAGAAATGTTTAATAGTAGTAGTAATTATAGAGCAGGCACCATTGTCCTATTCTCTGCTGCTTTTGTAGTTCCATTTCATCGTCTTCTAGCTAACACCAATTTTCAGGCCAAACATGAGAGTGTAAAGCTTAGAGATGAGTTTATTTTATTTGAATCTTACATTTTTTTTAAACAGATTACTAACTCTTAGATGCACCCTGAAGAGAAGTTATCATGAATATTCTTAAGACTGAACCCAGGACCTTAATTTGGCTAAGATATATTTAGAAAGGCTGAATGCTGTCCTAGGGAAGCACAGTATTACAATCAAAGAAAAATAATTTTGTGGTGGGGGGACCTGGTTGATCCCTCCTGTTTGGACTTCCAACTTAAACAGAACCAGGGGTTGAATCTGGCACCATGAGTCACTATTCACTGTTATCCAGAGATTTTTCCCTGTTTCATATCCCCTCCAAACTTACTAGGTGCAATCATTGCATTAACAGTCCTCAGTCAGGAAAAACACGCCAGAGATTCTTCCAGAACCTTGTAATCATAGTCTCTAGATGGCACTGGGTATTACCACTGAAAGATGAATGGGACACCTTCCCTCCAGGGCCTTTAGCGCTTCCTCTGCAACAACCCCAGCTGACTAAGGGAACAGAAGGCCTGAGGAGCCAGGATTTGAGATCAGGTCACTCCACATGTCAATGCATGGTATTGACACTGGACTGATGTGCAGATACTTTTTAATGTGTTCTCTCTGCAATTTGGGAAGCCTGTGTGTATTAATCGACACAAAAAAAAGTTATAATTATCCTTCAAGGGATCCATTATCCACCCTTTGTCAGCATTTTAATCTGATCTGCCAACTTTTGAACCATCAAAGCTAGGGCATTGGTGGTTCACTGGTAGGCGTTCTTGCCTCCCATGTAAGAGACCTGACTGTTCCCAGTCAGTACAAACCTTCCAATAATTCTTTCTTAACTTTGTGGCCTAGTGGTTAGAACACAGAGCCAAACACACTTTTATTTGGATTACCTCACACCTTTTTCAGTAGTACCACAAGCTGAGTTACATTCAGGTACACAATGAAGGGTTAAGTGACTTGCCTAAGGCCAGAAGGAGCATCAGTGGGATTGAACCCTGGTCTCTCTGGTTCACAGCCTGCTGCTCTAACCACTGGACTACTCCTCTACTCTTTATGACCTTGTGTAAATCACATTGAGGCATAGGACATTTATAACATTATCTCCCATGGCCTCAGGCACCTTCTTACACCATATACTCTCTGAGGCAGGAACATACTATATATGAACATATATAGTATGAACATACTACTAGACACTGCTGAACACCTCTATAAAAATTATAATTATTATTAAGCTGAAGCATACCATTAAAGCTCCAGACCGATTCAGCTGAAAACATTGTTCGGTAAGAGTTGACTGATTTTTTATTAATATCTGGTTCTGTCATCTAGAATGACACACTGAAAACTAATACATTGGGAAAAATCAGGGCTTTTTTTTCAAGGGAGTACTTGGGGGTACTGAGTACTGGCACCTTTTCCACTGTCTGCTAAAATTGACCCATAGACCCCAAGTTTTAATGAAATAACTCAGGTTCTACACACCAATGCTGCCTTGTCATAGATTCTGTGACTGGTTGCAGGGGGCCTGGCTATTGTGGGGTGGGTACCTCAGTGATCACCCCACCGCTGAAGAGTGACCTAGCATTTGAGTACCGGCACCTTTTTTGCTAGAAAAAATGCACTGGAAAAAACATGGAAAATGTATATATAATGTATGTTTTAGATTTTTCACCTCTCCTCCTTTCCATGCTAGCTTCTCAACATGATCTTCCATGCACCATAGCCACACAACGTGAATATGAAGAAGGTGTTTCATAGTAGCATACTAGATGACAGAATTCGTTGCCAGAGAATGTGGTAAAGGCAGTTAGCTTAGCGAAGTTTAAAAAAGGTTGGGACGGCTTCCTAAAGGAAAAGTCCATAGACCGTTATTAAATGGACTTGGGGACAATCCACTATTTCTGGGATAAGCAGTATAAAACATTTTGTACTTTTGGGGATCTTGCCAGGTATTTGTGATCTGGATTGGCCACTGTTGGAAACAGGATGCTGGGCTTGATGGACCTTTGGTCTTTCCCAGTATGGTAATACTTATGTAGATAAAGATCTGTGTGGTCCATCCAGTTTGCCCAACAAGATAAACTCATAGCATAAGGTATGATGTGATACTACATATGTATACTTGATCTTGATTTGTCCTTGCCATTTTCAAGGCACAGACCATAGAAGTCTGCCTGGCAGTAGCCTTATTCTCCAACTACTGAAGCTGCCATCGAAGCCCACTCCAGCCTCCAGTATCAAGAATATAAAAGACTGCATATTACATGTGTTACATATCTCAGGCTATGTTAAGCAAGAAGAGTTTTGCACATGAGGTACCCACTTTATGCAAAATAGTATTAGTCTTAAAAAAAAAAAAAGGCCAGCTGTTAAAGCACATTCCTTTTAGAAGCTTGAAATATGTTCTGAACACATTCGGAAGGTCTCAGAGGTCTGCTCTAACCGCCAAACTGTCTGGGGCCAGGGAAAGTTGTGAAATCTGATCTCTTTAGCTGAGAGGGCTGCACTTAAGCCTCCCAGATAAAAACAAAAAAGGCACTAGCAGACAAGTAGCACCTCAGCTTTATAACTCTACTGCATAGTGCAACACCCAGAGAGGGAGGAGAAACGCTGAGCTGATCTGACTCCTGCCATACAGGAAGAAGGTTTTTATATTGGGGGGGGGGGGCAATGCCAGTATTGGTGCTATCTCTAGCCTTGTTCCCAGACACACACTCACAACAGGGGTCCTTTCAGGCTTGAACAGAAAATTTATTGCTTCATTCCACTATACAACACAGCCTCAACTTCCCCAGATGCATTCCCAATGCAGTACTCTAGTCGCCACTTTATCTTTAGGACCAGAACAAGCACTCCCCGCCCCTAGTGGATGCCTCCAGCCTCCTTATGCTAGGAAAGAAGTGTAGTGTCCTGGGTAACCCCCACAGTTTATAAAAGTACCATCAAAACATAAAAGGAAAAATCCTTTTTACTGGAATCCTGTTTCTTAATGAGCTTCTCAATCTTTGAACACCGGGTTTCCACATAGAAAAGAACAACCCCCTAGCACTGGGGCTTATATAATTCCTACTCCAAGGCTAAGGCAGTCTCCACCCACTCTGTATTCTACTCACAGTCCCTCCTGCGCTGCCCCGGGTTTACCAAGACCAATAAAGAATTCAGCTTCCCAAAACACAGTCCGTAGGTTATACCAAGCTTATAACACTAGTAACTACAGGGGTGGCTCTTGGCTCCTCAGACTCCCTTAAATCTGTTATCTTCATACTTCTTAGCCATTCCAGAGCTTCCGGACTCAGCCTTTTACTTTGGGGACCTTTCTTGCCCGGGTTGGGAAGTCCATTTTACTTCTAGCTGGCCTTGCTCTCTGTGAGGGGGGACTCTACCTCCTTAGCCATTCTAGAGCTTTTTGGCTCAGCCTTTTACTTTGGGGTCCTTTCTTGTCTCAGATTGGGTAGCCCATTTTACTCCTAGCTGGTCTTGCTCTCTGTGAGGGGGGACTCTCTCTACCTCCTCCTCTCTTGAGGCTCTCCCCCTCTCTGGGACAGGGCTCTCCCCTTTTCCCTGCCCTTTCTTTACCTCTCACTGGCGCAGTGGCGTACCTTGGGTATTTGACACCCGAGGCCAATCATTTTTTAACACCCCCTCCAAAATCCAGTACCAGACAAACTAAGAATACAAAACACTCAGGCCCCTACAGAGCAACTCTACCATATCTTAAGCAGTAATTTCTATGAGTCACACAACGGTATACACCTAGGAAAAGGAAGCATCTTAAACATTGCAGTGAGCACTAGAACATCAATTCACCTATGCTGCATGCTGGTGCTGTGCTGCCGATTCAAAGATTAGATTTTAAAAATACAGGGCGCCAGGCAGCAGAAATGAGAAAGGGGTTGTTGAGGGAGCTGGAGATGGGCAGGTGGAGACTGGGGCCTGCGAAGAGGAGGCAACAGCAACAGCCTGAATAGAGGGGCTGGACCAGAGCACCTCCCCTTTTTATTTGCACCCGGGGTGGACCGCCCCGCCCTTGGTACGCCACTGCTCTGGCGTCCTCCAACTCCTCCCTTCCAGGCCATCCCTTTCTTTGATGGACAGCTGGGAACTGTGGGAGCCTGGAAATTCCTTCCTCTCAGGTAGACTCCAGGTTTTCTACTACAGAGTCTATGCTCCACCCCTGCCTAAACCCTCCCAGCAGCCTCTAGCTCCCATGTATAGCTACTGGGTAAGACACCTCTCTTCCACTTGACTGGGTTCCATTCTGGGTTCTTTTCCCCACCTGGAGATCTAAACCTTCCTGAAGCTCCTTACCAAAACTAAATAAAAAGAAAACCACTTCTGCGGCTCCAAGTTTTCACAGACTTCTTCTGAAATTCTTCTGTTTCTTTTGTGATTAATAAAAAAAAAGATTTTCACATCTAGCAGGATGAATGCTTTCTTTTCTATGGCACCATAAGGCAGCAGAAGCAGCTGAAAATACCAGAACTTGCTCGCTCCTTTTTGCCCCAGCATCCTCTATTTGTAGGCAGCTGTAAGCACCTGCTGCCATCAGCCTGTCTCTCTGTGCATAGACAAATGTATAAGGGTCCTCCCAGAGGGTGGATTTGGCTCCAGATCCATTTAATCTGTTCACAGAGTGACTGCAGAACAAATGGATGCCCTGGGCAAAGGTTGCTTTCAATGTTTTCCTTCCCTTTCAGGCTCACATGGTCACAGACTGACTCCAAAGGTGATAAAGTACCTCCCTAGCTAGGTAGCCCACCCCTTGCAACACTTCTGACACCCCTGAGAGAAATGCCAGAAGAGTGGACGCCATGCCTTAAGAAATGCATTTTCATTACACAATCCAACCCTGTACCATTTCAATTCACTATTCAGATATATTTTGCTACTTATAGATTCATACCTGTTAGCTTTTGTTTAAAAAAAACAACAAAGTTTTTCATCACAGCTTAAAAGTCCCCTTCTCAGAGAGCACTCTTCAGATTTTCTAGCTATTTACACACATCATTCACCAGCTTGATGCTCAAATGGTGGGTGGGGGGAGGTTTCTCATAAGGATACACACAGCAATACCTCAAGTTACTACAGTTACAATGGTGGGAGTGGCAGAGCTTTCCTAAACTTTAAACTCTAAAGTTTTCATCAAACACTAAATTAAAATCAGAATGCAAAACAAGGGGCCTTAAGTTTGTTTACACTGAAAACCATGTTATCTTTAAACATCCTAATACTGCAGCTTTCAAAGGAAACTGAATGAATTCACATTCATTTATTATAGCTCTGTTACATGTTTAAATTTAATTACAGTTGCCCCAGAAGTCATTCTTGTTCAGGCTAGACCAAAATGAATACTTCTAAAAAGCATAAATCATTAGATCCAAAGAGAGAAGCAGAGTCAAAGTGCCATTACAATTCCAACTAGTGTAGAAATTTTTAAAACCCTGCAGGAGGTAGCTTGTTTTTTTTTAAATGTTAGCTGCCACGGGTTTTCTATACCTGGAGATTCAAGGTTCAGTTGTACCAAATATTAACACTGATTATCTGGGTATTTGACTACTGCCGACATTCAGACAGCCAGACAGGTATCCAGGCAAGCTAGGCAACTACAGACTTTTATTCAATGGGATTTATGCAGGGAGGAGAGTCTCCTAATGGATAACTCCAGCTTCCTGGGTCATAACCAGATTTTCAGTGGCACCTACCCAGATAGTGCCACTGAAAATTCAGTCCAACCACTTCAGCATTATCTCAGTAGTGCCGAATAGAGAATGACACAGCGACGAAGTTTGTCCCCATCCCCGCCCCGTCCCCATGAGTTCTGTCTCTGTCCTCACTCCATCCCCGCAGAAAGGAAAGGAAAAAAGAGAGGAGGCGGAATAGCTATTATTCACAAACCCGAATTCACCATTACAATCACGGGTGAATCTACCTCACCACAACTTGAAATTGCATCGACAAGAATTAATCATCCAGACCTAATAGGACACCTTAACACAATCCTATTCTACAGGCCACCAGGAAAATGGCAAGACTCCCAAGCACAACTCATGGACTTCATCTCGAACTCCTGCGTATCTGCCTCAAACATCCTTATACTAGGAGACATCAACCTACACCTAGAAGATGACACCTCACCAAGCACACGGGAATGCAAAGAATTCCTAAAACTCTGGGACCTGCAAGCACCCAACAAGCAACCAACACACAAAAAAGGACACACACTAGATATCATAACAAACAAATTCGAATCGGACTCAACTATCACACTCACTGACACAAGATGGACACCTACATTATGGTCAGACCACTATAAAGCAAATGTCTCTCTCTGCTGGCGAAAAACACACATAAATACAATCAATAAACATGAGCGAACAACATACACAACAAGAGGAAAAATAGACCCCACAATATTCTGGCAACAGATCTACCAGAACGAATGGTCAACAAGCGCTGACACCACCCAATTCTTCCAAGAATGGGACGATATATGTACAACAACATTAGACAAAATCACCCCAATCCAAACCAGAACATCACACAGGAAAAAAGCAAATCCATGGTTCACCGAAGAGCTGAAAAAACTTAAAACACAAGTCAGGAAACTAGAACGAGAATGGAACAAAAAGAGAGACGAACAAACACTAAACGCCTGGAAATTACTTCGGAGAAAATACAAATACACCATAAAACAGACCAAAAGACTACATTACAAAACAATAATAGGACCAAACTACAAAGACACACATAAACTCTTCAACCTTATGAACAAACTGCTAGACACCACACCAGTTACAAACAACGACAAAGATATACCAGACGTTGCCAACCTTGTGAAATACTTCAAAGAGAAAATAATACAACTACGACTCAAAATACCCGCCAGCCCTACTGAGTACGCCACACTTTTAGATTGTCTGGATCCAGAAGAAGGAACATACCCAGCAGACAGAACCTGGACCGAATTCGAAATACTACCAGAAGACCTCATCTCTGAAACTCTCAAAAGATATGCCAAATCCCATTCCAAACTAGACATATGCCCAAATAACCTCATGAAATCTGCTCCTCAACAATTCATAATAGATCTAACGAACCATGTAAACTTCATGCTACAAAACGGACTCTTCCCAAAAGAAAAAGGAAAAATCTTACTCACCCCTATTCCTAAAGATACAAAGAAAAGCACGAGCGAAATAACCAACTACAGGCCAGTAGCATCCATACCACTAATAACCAAAATAACCGAAGGAATGGTAACTAAACAACTCACAAACTATCTGAACAAACACTCAATATTGCATGATGCCCAATCAGGATTCCGGTCGAATCATAGCACAGAAACAATATTAGTCACCCTTATGACTAAATTTAAACAAATAATTGCAACTGGCAACAATATACTCCTTCTACAATTTGACATGTCAAGTGCCTTCGATATGGTTGACCACGGAATCCTGCTACACATACTTGAATACTTTGGAATTGGAGGAAATGTCCTGAACTGGTTCAAGGGGTTCCTAACCCTACGTTCGTATCAAGTCACATCAAATTCAACCACGTCTAAGGCATGGACACCTGAATGCGGAGTACCACAAGGATCACCCCTCTCACCAACCATTTTCAACCTAATGATGATCCCGCTGGCTAAACTCTTATCAATCCATAACCTCAACCCATACATATATGCTGATGATGTTACAATATACATCCCTTTCAAACAAGACATCAACGAAATCCTCAATGAAATCAATCAAGGCCTACACATCATGAGCACATGGGCAGATGCATTTTGTCTGAAATTAAATGCAGAAAAAACTCAATGCCTGATACTCACCTCCCAATACAACACAAAGGAATTTATTGCTATAAACACACCAAATCTAAACCTTCCAATCTCAGAAACGCTAAAAATCCTAGGAGTCACTATCGACCGCCACCTAACACTCGAAATTCATGCAAACAACATAACTAAAAAGATGTTCTACTGCATGTGGAAATTGAAAAGGATAAGACCATTCTTCCCAAGATCCGTCTTTCGCAGCCTAGTGCAATCCCTCGTAATCAGCCATCTGGATTACTGCAACTCACTATACGCAGGTTGCAAAGAGCAAATACTGAGGAAACGTCAAACGGCCCAGAATACAGCAGCCAGACTCATCTTCGGAAAACCAAAATATGAAAGTGCAAAGCCATTAAGAGAGAAACTACACTGGCTACCACTCAAGGAACGCGTCACTTTCAAAGTATGCACGTTAGTCCACAAAATCATTCACGGCGAAGCCCCAGCCTACATGTCTGAGTTAATAGACTTACCACCCAGGAACGCCAAAAGATCATCTCGAACTTTCCTCGACCTTCACTTCCCCAAATGCAAGGGCCTGAAATACAAGACGCTACACGCGTCAACCTTCTCTCACATAAGCACGCAGTTTTGGAATACACTGCCGCACAACTTAAGAACAATCCACAAACAAACTTCCTTCCACAAAGTATTGAAGACCCATCTTTTTGAAAAAACATACGGAAAGAGCCAAAACACATAAAGTCCAAACTCACTATTCACTAATGCATCACACATCCAATTCTACAATCCTCTCCCCGTAATCTCACATCACTCATACCTCCACTCAGAGAAATATGTATACCATATGTCTTCATGCCTTAATATTGCCCTTTAAGCCTCCCATTGTCCCCTTCCAATGTTTCAATGTCTGTGTTCCATTGTTATATTCCTTAACATTACTTGACTGTCTCCCTTAAATCTACACAATGTAATCCATAACCAAGTTGTAACAAATTGTATTTCCATCATTTATATCATATTGTAAGCCACACTGAACCCGCAAAAAGGTGGGAAAATGTGGGATACAAATGCAATAAATAAATAAATAAATGACACAGGGACGAAGTTTGTCCCCATCCCCGCCCCCATGTGTTCTGTCTCTGTCCTCACCCCATCCCTGCAGGTTCTGTCTCCTTCCCCACCCCCTAAGAGCTGGCATACAGTTTGCTAGCCCTAGGTGTTATAAAGAAGTCTCATAGTCCCTAGGCTTCTCCTGTAGTTCTCGTTCCCAAAAAAGATGGCACAACCCGCTTCTGCATGGATTATAGGAGACTTAATAATTGTACTGTATCTGATGCCTATCCGATGCCCTGGATGGACGAGTTACTAGATCACTTAGCTGGGGCCCAGTACCTGAGTACAATGGACCTTAGCTGAGGGTACTGGCAGATCCTCCTAACAGCTGTTGCTCAGGAGCGATCAGCATTTATACCCCATTTGGTCTGTGTGGGTTTACTGTAATGCCTTTTGGATTGAAAAATGCCCCTGGAACATTTCAGTCCTTAGTGAATC
This sequence comes from Microcaecilia unicolor, assembly GCF_901765095.1. Classification (NCBI taxonomy): domain Eukaryota; kingdom Metazoa; phylum Chordata; class Amphibia; order Gymnophiona; family Siphonopidae; genus Microcaecilia; species Microcaecilia unicolor. The sequence goes on along the minus strand of NC_044039.1, from coordinate 180,040,113 downwards.
ATCTGTTAGATGGACTCCAGGAGCATGCTAGGGCTTATCTTGATGATACTGCTATGTACATTCAGACTTGGGATGACCATCTGATCCATTTGAGTGGAGTACTGGACCGGATCAAGGAGGCCTGCCTGACTATAAAACCCAGCAAATGCCAGATGGGGATGGCAGAAGTGCAATATTTAGGATACAGAGTGGGAGGTGGACAGCTGAAGCCTGAACCAGCTAAGGTGAAAGCTATACAAACTTGGCCCACTCCCCAAACTAAAAAGCAAGTGTTGGCCTTCCTTGAAACAGTGGGGTATTACAGGAAGTTTGTCTCTCACTACAGCACCATTGCCAAACCTCTAACCTAACTAAAAAGAGACTACCCTGAATAGTTACCTGGTCGTTAGAGTGTGAAGCGGCCTTCCAGTCATTAAAGACAGCATTAGCTACCGATCCAGTACTAGCTGTATCTGACTGCCAGCCCGATGTGCCCCCCCCCCCCGGGTGCAGCACGCCCCCCCCCCCCCCGGCGAAATTGCAGGCCCCCGGGTGCAGCGCGACCCCCCCGGGCGCATTTTTACCTGCTGGGGGGGGGGGGGTGCCGCACGCCTGTCGGCTCCGAGTCCGCTCATTCCCTGCTGCGCCCTCTACCCCGGAACAGGAAATAACCTGTTCCGCGCAGAGGGAGCAGCAGGGAGGGAAAGAGCGGACTCGGCCAACAGGCGCACAGCACCCCCCCAGCGGCGTGCACCCGGGGCGTACCGCCCCCACCCCCACCCCCTTGGTACGCCACTGCTGCCAGCAAAGATTTGTGATACAGACTGCATATGGCATTGGGGCTGTACTCAGTCAAGTGAATAGTACACAATGGGTTGCTCCTTCCGTCTATCTAAGTCACAAGCTCCTTGACAGAGAGGTAGCCTATGCCACTATTGAAAAAGAGTGTCTGGCATTAGTATGGGCCCTCAAGAAGATACAACCATACCTGTATGGGTTAGAATTTACCGTCATTGCAGATCACAATCCATTGGTCTGGCTGAAAAGGGTCTCAGGAGAGAATGAAGCTACTCCGGTGGAGCCTGTCCCTGCAAATGTACAACTTCAACATACAACAGCGGAAAGGCAGTGAACATGGTAATGTTGATGACCTCTCCAGGAAGGAAGAGCCAGAACCACCCTGACACTGGACTATTGAGACCTGATCAGTGGTCTGTAGAGGCTGCAGTCTGGGGTCTCTCTCTTAAGGGGAGTGGGGGAGGTGTGAAAAAATAGTGTGTTTTAAGCCTGTAAAATGTATTGGCTATTTTCCTGCATTGATTATGTTCTGAAGTATATTTCTCCTATTTGGTCAGCAAGTGGTGTTTCTTTACTGCAAAGCTGTTACAGAGAATTGAGTGTTTTTTCTTTAGTTTGACATAAACAGGAAGCAAGAAACAGTATATATTGAAATCTTGTTGACTGGGCTCTGATTGGTTCAGGAGCTCATCTCATTTGGACTTTACTGGTTTTGAGTTCAGCCTTAGCCCGGGAGAAAGAGAGACAGATCGCTTTGCTGAGGCTCAGTGAATTATATGTCCTGACCCTCCCAGGTATCGTTTAGACAGTATACAGATGTTTAGTTAGTGTTATAATTGATCCATATTTCAGTTATATGTTATTGTTTGATATTTGCACTATTTTGTTCCACTGTTCAATTTTTTAGACAATAAACAATTTTGCTTGTTGACTCTGCTGTCTGGACTGATAAAGAATCCTGGTGTTTGTGTGTTGGGTCTGTGATGTGCTGAGTGGGGCTTCCCTACCACATAAGGAGAAACTTCCTTATATGGTAGGGAAGCCCCGCTCGGCACATCCAAGGATGCACTGAGCAGGGATGGGCACTGCCATTTTGAAGATGGCATTGGAAGATGAGGGAGTGTGCTACTCCCTCCTCCACCGAGAATGTACTGGGGGGAAAGGGGCCACTAGACCACCAGGTGGGGGGAGGTTGGGCTTGTGGCTCACTGGTCTACCAGGGCTTTTTTTGGGGTGCGAGGGGGGTTAAGAGGTTGGAGATCCACCAGTTCACCAGCCCCCTGTGCCCTTGGGTCAGGGGGGTCGGAGATGCCCCTGTGTCACTGTACCTAGGGGGGGCTCAGGGGGGCACTAGGCCACTATGGCATTGCAGTTGGAGGGGGGTCTGGACCTGTCAAACAAGTGTGAGAGGATTGTCCTGAGAACATGCTCAGGCACAATCTTCCTGCACTTTTACCCTATGATCAGAACTAATAGCATGCCTAAAGTTGCATGCTATTAGCTCTGATCATAGGGGCGTTACAGCCCCGTGCTGTTCCAGCCCTATTTTTAGAGCGCTGTTTGGAACAGCACAGGGCTTCTGGTCATCGGGCTGTGAATTACAAGCTCTGATTTCCTATTGGTGATTTTTAACAGTCAGAAAGTTTTTTCTGGCTCCATTTACCAAGCTGTAATTCAGTACTAATGAGCCCACTGGGTGGAATTGGCTCAGGGGCTTGACAGAAAGAAAGTGAAGTGAAATCCAAGAATTCTGACTACTTCACAGTGAACTCTGCCTTGTTTAAAAATACGTGAGCAGTTTAGCTTAAGTAGACCAATAAAAAGCTTATCCTCGGGGAAAAAAAGATATATGTCATCTTGCTTTGAGGCAGCACTGCTCCTTTATACACAAATGAAATTTAGTTACATGATGTTACATTTTAGATAGCTTCAACATTGCTTCGACAAAATATATAAAAAGGCACTGCTTTTATCTTGGCAGTCTGAACCAGTTCCCTGACATTTGAAAAGGACTGTTCACAAGGTTCACAAATTCTTTGTACATACATTTTTCAAAAACGACTCAGAATTTTTAGCCAAGGAATCCCCTGAGAATAAATATGCTGTAAGTTGTATAATATGTCAAACTTTATAAACTGTGACCCAAACCATAAGGAGCTTTAAGTAGAGAAGCTCTCAATACTCTGACTTGTTTGAATTGACACCAAGACCATTAATGGGGGTCCCATTTGTGTCTTCTCCTCAGTTCTCCACTTCCGTCTCTGGCTGTGCAGTTCCTGTGGTCCACAGAGTTCAGTGCTAGAATATTGTGCTTTTGTAGCTTGAGATTCACTGTGCTTACTCCGTTGGGAAGCTCCATGGTGAAGAACACAACCAGAGAAGACAGCAGTGGACAGAAATAAGCCACAAGTGCCACATCAGCAGCCACCGGTAGGGCAGCAGCAGCAGAAGCACTGACAACAGAAAAAAAAAGCCATAATTGCTCCCACGGCTGCAGCCACAGTGAAGAGAACCCCTGTATGCAGTGGGAGCCAGGGCTATCAGCGGCACTGAAGAAAGCTGTAGGAGCAGCGATGAGAATGGAGACATGGTGCCAAGCAGATGCAGGAGAAGAGGCCATGAAAGATCTCATGGATCATAGGGTATGCCAGGACCAGAGCAAAAGTGAGAGAAAGGGCCCCAAGGAGAAACCTGTTCAACAATAGAAAATTCCCCCTTCCTTCAGCCCTGCAGAAGGACAGAACACTTCCTCCTCTCTTCTTTGCGAACCAAACTCAAGATAACAAAAAGTCCATGGAACCCATGCGCTAAGAGGAGAAAGCCTGAGGAATAAAAGCCTATCAAGGGGAAGAGCAAGGCAAGAGGGCATAAAAGGAGGGTCCCCAAAGCACCAGAAGTGAATCACCAAGGAAATGTGGAGAGAAGAGGTAGCTGAAGACTGTGCTCGGCCTGAGGTACTCATTAGGGGGAAGAGAAGACCCAAGTATCCAGTGGAATTCCAGTTGTGAGGGACCAAACCCAGTGAGAACCCAGCAGAAGAAAGGTGACTAAAAGAATTACGTCTCTTAACCCTGTATTATCTCAGCCACAAACTTAAATTTCAAGTCCTATGAGGATAGAGAAACACCTAGAATCTCTTTTACTTAACTGAATTAAGTTTTGCACTTACTGCCCCTTAACAGCAAAATTTAACACACATGTGCAACAGCAGTGTGGCAATTGTTGGGGGCTTGCCCAGAATCCTCTACAGTTCCCATGCAGAAATGTTCATTGCTACACATTAACTTTGGTCGCAATTAAGGCGGACAGACCTAGCGTCTCCTATTGAGGAGGCGCTAAGTAAACCTACGCTAACCTATGTACCTTGACCTAACTGCAGTATCCTATTCACGTCTTTTCTCTATTCATGCCCCACCTAGTTCCTACCCCAAAACAGAAAATGCACTTACCCCCATATTCTATACAGCGCACCTAGAGATCCGCTCCAAAATCCAAGTGGATTCTATAACAATGCGCGTAACTTAACAAGTTTAACAAGATAATGAGTGCTGATAACAGCACTTAACAAGTAATAATGAGCACTAATTGGCAATAATTAGAATTTACGCACACATCTCACTAAGTGTATTCTGTAACGAAGTGCACCGAACTTCTAATGCATGCAAGCAAAAAGGGACATGGTTATAGGCGGAGAAATGGGCATTTCATGGGCATTCCAAAATTTGCACGCGTATTTGTAGAATAAGGTCCAGTGTGCTTATATCTATCATGTTTTTGTTGGTGTAAATGGATGCATGTAGTTTTAGGCGCTGAGATATCAACTAAGCATATTCTATGTATCGTGCCTAAATCTAGGCGCTGCTTATAGAATATGCTTAGTCAGCAGTGATTTCTGTGCCAATTTTTTAGGCGCCATATATAGAATCTCCCCTTTAACATGCAAATTAGTGCATGCTAACTGCTAATTCACTGTGGAAACAACACACTTGTTGATAATCCCAGAGATATTTCAGTAGAATAATGTCGTAGTGTTTCTCAATTTCCACAAGCTATTTGATTATGCCATTCTGTTTACAAGCCTTCTGACATCAATGTGGGATACAAATGTAACAAATAAATAAATAAATCAGCTTGTCACATCCAGGAAAAAAAGATGTGCAATCATATGATGGTGATTATAATCTGAGTAATTTGTATGACTGTTACTAATTGGCTCTCTGGTTTTGCTGTTGCTTTTCTATCAGAAATGGATTTCAAAGTGTGTTTTTATAGTATTCCAACATTGATTTTATTGTTATATTATATTGTAAACCGTTCTGATTTACTTTTTGTAATAAGTGACGGTCTAGTAAATAAAAAAATTAATAAATAAAATAAATATCCAGTTCTGTTACTACGGAATCTGCATGTGTCTGTTTTCTTCTATGCTGACTGTGACCCATCTTGTCCATAGTCCATTGTCCTGTGCTGCAGTAATTATCTTGTTTAGATTTAAGTCCACCTCTTCCTACCCATTCTTGTGTCATACTTTGATTTATGATTGCCATAGGAACTATTTCCTGCAGTATTTGTACTTTAGCCATTTGTTTTTCCTTGTTTGCTGAAGTGGCTTTTTAGCAAGTTTTTTTTTTTCTTGTTTTACAAATTCTATTTCCTTTCCCTTTTCCTTCAGTTCATCAGAATACCTGTCCAAGTTTAAGGATAGAAATCAGGTTTGGACATTCTGTTTCATACTTCAGCACTTTTTGAGTAGTTAGGTCTCTTGATGCTGTTCGATATACTTAGAGACTGTAATGTCCAGTATACAATTGCCGTCTCAAGTTCTTTTACATTATAATCTTATATCAGAGTGATAGCTTTAATTTTACTTACTTTTTCTTTAAGGACGATTACCTTCGCGTGTTTTTTCAGACCAAATGTCATCTGAGAAGCTCTTCACTACTCAAAATTGTTACACGTGGTGACACTCAAGATCTGTGAGCTTTATGTCATCTACAAAATAGTTATCTGTGAATCAGTAGTGTCGAGAGTAAATTTATAGCCCAAGGAATTAAGAAGAGTGGCTCAGTGCCAGACAAAACAAGAGTAATGACAGAAAATCTCCCTGAAATCTCACTGATCTTGATGTTAGGAATGACACTGAACCAATCTGATGTATCTCATTTCCGTTTTCTTCATATTTCCACATATTTTTGTGCTGTTGTTAAATTCATACATTCCAATAACAAACTGAAAGTAAAATTAACATGCTTCAGCTTGAAGAGATCCAATATGGCTGACATCTAGAGTTGGACTTATTCACACTGTTCTTTGCCTCTTAAATTTATTTTCCTGATTAGCTTGCCTGATGGGTATGAAGTGAAAGGGAGCTCAGCGGCAGTTTATGGAGCCCTCAACGCCAGTAGTTACCAGCCCAATGACTAGTTGCAGTGTTGTTCAGTTTTGGAGGCCTTAACTTGCTAAGGACATAAAAAGACTTGAAGCAGTTCAGGGAACAATGACCAAAATGGTATTGGGTTTGCATTACAAGACGTATGAGGAGAAACTTGAGGACCTGAACATGTATACCCTGGAGGAAAGGAGAGATACAGAAATTCAAATATTTGAAAGGTGTTTATTTACAAACAAACCTTTTCCACAGATGGGAAGGTGGTAGAACTAGAGGTCATGAATTGAGGTGTGTGTGGGGGGGGGGGGGGTCAACTCAGGAATAATATCAGGAAGTATTTTTTCTCAGAGAGGATGGTAGATACCTGGAATGCCGTCCTGCGGGAGGTGGTTGACATGAAAACAGTGACGGAATTCAAAAATGCGTGGGATACACAAAAAGGAATCCTGTATAGAAGGCATGGAACCTAAAAAGCTTAGCGGTGACTAGATGACAACACCAGTAATTGGGAACTGGGCAGACTTCTAGTCTGTGCCCTCATCATGGCTGGACAGATTCAGCTTTAGTAACTGGGAACAAGGCCAGTGCCGGGCAGACATCTACAATCTGTGCCCTGAAAATGACAAGGACATATCAAGATCAAGTACATGTATGTAGGGCCTCAGGAGACTCCAGAAGATTCTTTGGCTGTCGGGGCCCGGAGATCCCCGCCAGCCAAGGTATTTATCTTTATTGGGGGGAGGGGGTAGACAGAGAGGAAATGCATGGGTCATGCCCACCCAGTCCACCCCAGGCCCAACCAAAAAATTGAGGTCTGGCTATGCTACTGGATAATAGTGCAACAACAAAGTTCTTTTCAAGCTGATATAGGGGATCTGAAGAAGTATGTCTCAGATATAGAGAAAAATATTAAAGATCTTCAACAAAGGGAGACTGCAATGATTACAGATATGACTGCTGTACATCAGAAATTAGAGGCCTTAGATTATGCTAATAGACGGAAAAATCTAAGATTTATCAATGTCCCCTGAATGCCAGCTATATCAGCACCATATAAAGTATAAATTGGTACTCAAGGATAAGTCCATCGACCACGCCACTCCATTCCTGTTAACATTACATTGGCTTCCTCATCTTGTGAAAGCTAGAATTCACTTTAAATTTCTTTTATTTGTTTATAAAATGTTATATGGTCTGGCTTCTGACTATCCCTGTACAACTATCTTCCTTTATTCATAATCTAAGTCCCTGTGCTCATCACAGGAAATTTGATTAACAAATTCCATCAAAATCTTTGTGTCAGAAACAAGGCAAAGATTGATTGTAGGGACAGGACCTGACCTTTGGAATAAGTTACCAAGTAGTTAACCTGTAGTCGGTTGTTATTACACGTGCCAATGACTTCTGAAAATTTATGTGTTTGAGCAATATTTGTTAACGCAATTAAATTTTGAGTTTTTAAGGTTTTATTCTGTTTGATCAGTATGTTCTTGGGAATATAGCCCGATTTCTTATTTTTTGTGATCTGCATTGAGCCACTTTTGATTAAGCAGAATATTTGTGTCCGTATTAGGTTAGATTAGACATTTGTTACATCAGTTTTAAAGGTGTCTACTGAATCAGTTACACCAGTAACTAGAGCACACTATCTCCCACAGGTGAAGAAGAGAGAAGGTGCAGTGTTAGCACCTTCTTTAGAAATGGATAGTTTGGACTTAACAGATTTCCTTCAAAGGTCTGATTTTGATCCTGTGGTCTCTACTCTTTGATAACATGTGTACTGGAGCCCAAAAAACACTGACTCCTTAAGATGTTTTTTTCGTGCTAAAGACACTTCTTTCTTGAATTCTAAAGTCTGACTTTTCCCAGATGTATCAAAGGATAATGTCACAGGCCAGGAAAGGTGAGACCTTGGGCCACAGCCGAGTTGAAACTGCGCAACTAGCCTGGAAGCTAGGTAGGTCACACCCAAGCTAGGACTAGGACGGCCAAATATAGAGGTACACCAAGAAGGTTGGGCATACAGTAGTAGAGGCCTCAGTAGGCAAGCTAGTTTAAATACCAACAATGGCATAGGAGAGCAATGAGAAAGTCCAAGCAATCCAGAAGATCAGGGCAGGCAGCAATCAGAGGAGTAATTAAATTTGCTGATGACACAAAGTTATTCAAAATTGTTAAATCGCAAAAGGATTATGAAAAATTCCAAAAGGACCTTACGAGACTGGGAGACTGGGCATCCAAATGGCAGATGACATTTAATGTGAGCAACTGCAAAGTGATGCATGTGGGAAAGAGGAACTCGAACTACAGTTTTCTTGATGCAAGGTTCCACATTAGGAGTCACCGACCAGGAAAGGGATCTAGGTGGTGGCTAAGAAAGCAAATAGAATGTTAGGTATTATTAGGAAAGCAATGGAAAAGAAAAATGAAGACGTTATAATGCCTTTGCCTTGCTCCATGGTGCGACTGCAGCTTGAATACTGTGTGCAATTCTGGTCACTGCATCTCAAAAAAGCTACAGTGGAATTAAAAAAGGACAGAGAAGGGCAATGAAAATGATAAAGGGGATGGGTTGGCTTCCCTATAAGGAATGGATAAAGTGCTTAAGGCTCTTCAGCTTGGAGTAAAGACAGTTGAGGGGAGATGTGATCTATAAAATAATGAGTGAAGTGGAACGGGTAGACGTGAATTGCTTGTTTACTCTTTCCAAAAATACTAGGACTAGGGGCATGCAATAAAGTTACAAAGTAGTAAATTTAAAACAAATCGGAGAAAATATTTCTTCACTCAAAGTGGAATTTGTTGCCAGAGAATGTAGTAAAAGCAGTTAGCTTTTAGTCCTTCTTAATAATGGCTTATGGACTTTTCTTTTAGGAAGCTATCCAAACCTTTTTTTAAACCCTGCTAAGCTAACTGCTTTTACTACACTCTCTGGCAACGAATTCCCTGTTGAGTAGACTTGGGTTAAATCTACTTCTTATTTCTAGGATAAGCATTTATTAAGATGGACTTGGGTTAAATCTACTGCTTATTTCTAGCAGAAAATGCATTGTACTGTTTTGGGATCTTATCAGGTACTTGTAACTTGGATTGGCCACTTTAGGTAACAGGATGCTGGGCTTGATAGACCTTCAGTCTGTCCCAGTATGGCAACACTTATGTACTTACGTACTTATGAGTAGAGGAGACCTGCCAAGGTCAAAGCTGATAAGTCGGTCCAAGGAAGACAGCAGGAACAAGGGCAGGCTGAAGGGACAGACAGGAACCAAGGCATGGAGACTGGAGAGACAAACAAGAAAAAAAAGGCAGGGAGAATGGTTCTTAGAAGAACCTATGGGGGCTGCACAAGGCAGGAACCCTGGATCAAGGCTAGGCAGGTAATAGGCAGGAACTTAGGGAAGAGACAAGGCAGGAACGGGACAAGACAGGAACTCAGGAACTAGCAAAGCACTTCATTCCAAGCAAAGCCAGACGACCTGTTGCATAGGCACTGGTTAAGAGTCAGGAACTCCCTTATATATCCCTAGACAGGAAGTGATGTCATCCACAGGTATCCTGGTGCTTTCTGCTGTTGGCCCTTTAAATGTAGATCTTCAGCACATGAGCACACCTAGAGGAGCTGGCAACCAGTGTCTTCTATGCAGGAGTGGCCTGTACCATTGGTGGGGTGCCCAGCACATCATGAACTGCAGCACAGTCTGGGATCCTCAGAAGAGTCATGGAGATTGACCCCCCCAATGCCCTCGAGGATAGGAGGTGAGTCAGGGCACAGCCAAGGCTGTGACAGTCCCTCTTCCCCAATGGCCTCCCTCCTCTCAGTCCAGGTTTGGGTCTACGAGAAATATACAGTGAAACCTCTTGAGGAGTACTGGAGCATGGACATGAGTCGCTGGCTCCCAGGAGTTTTATTCAGGGCTGTAACACTTCCATGAGATGAGGTACTGGAGTCTGCCTTGCACCCTCCTAGAGTCCAGGAAGTCTTGAACTTCATAGTCAATGTCCGGATCTGTAGATGGTGCAGGAGATTTGTTTCCTTTCCACTTCAGTACAAGAGGTTTCAGGAGAGATATGTGGAATGCATTATGGATCTGCAGCATGGGGGGTAGTTTCAGCTGGCAGGAGACAGGTCCAACTTGGCGTATAATGGGATATGGCCCAATAAACCAAGGAGCAAACTTGGAAGACGGGAGCTTAAGTTGAAGGTTCTGGGTGGATAACCAGACCAGATCCCTAGGCTGGAATTGGGGAGCAGGACACCTCTTCTTATCTGCCTGTCTCTTATATTTTCCCATGGCCTGGAGCAAGAATTCCTGGGTTTTCACCGTTGGCTAGCGAGGGATACAACTGTATCCTTAGCAGCAGGTACTGTGGAAGTTTTAGGTATGGACAATGGCACTCTGAACTGCTGTCCAAAGAAAATTTGGAAGAGGGATGAGTCGGAGGATTCACTCACATAGTTGTTGTAGCTGAATTCAGCCCAATGTAATAGTTGAGACCAATCATTCTGTTGGGAGGATACATAGCTGTGCAAAAAGGCTTTTAGAATCTAGTTGACTCCCTCTGACTACTTGTTGGTTTGAAGGCAATAACCAGACGAGAAAGCCAGGTTAATTTGTAGGGTCTTGCATAAACTTTGTCAGAACCTTGACGTGAACTGAATTCCCCGATCTCAGACAATGGTCTCAGGTAGTTCATGTAGACAAAAAACCTCTTTGAAGAAATTTCAGGCCAAGGTAGGTGCGGAAGGTAACCCGGGTAAAGGAATGAAGTGAGCCATTTTCGAAAACTGATCCACGATCACCTGTATCATGGTGAATCCCTCAGATAGAGGGAGATCCGTCACGAAATCCATGGCTAGGTGGGTCCATGGAGTCTCCAGTAATGGCAAAAGTTGAAGAAGACCCCATGGATGCAAATGGGATGGTCTCTGGTGGGCACAGATGGGACAAGAGGTCATGAAGTCACACACATCCTTCCTCAGTTGCAGCCACCAGTAGGCATGAAATAAAAATTCCTTTATGTGTGGCCAGTATACTAAGAATGCTGCCCCCCCCCCCCCCCACCCAATACATCCTAATGTTTCTGTGCATTTTTTCCTTGGACATTTTTTTTAAAAGGTCCTAACAGATGCACTAAGCACAAAAACATCTAGCACACAGATTTTCAACCTTTTTCATCTCACGGCACCCTTACATTGCGCTCCACAAATGGTCCAGCGTTTTACCTTCTACCCCACCCCACTCCCAGCCACAAATGGTCCAGCATTTTCCCTTCTTCCCCCCATCACCTGCACCCCCACACATGGTCCAGCATTTTATCTTCTCCCCCCATTAAATAGTCCAGCATTTCCATCCCCTCCCATCCTCACAAATAATCCAGTATCTCTCCCGCCTATTTCCTCTCCTTCCAGTAAGCAGTCATTCTTCCCCCCCCCCCAACACACACACACCCCATCTACCTTTTAAAAGATTTCTTGTCTCCAGCGGTCGGAAGTAGCGAGTCATACAGACTGTTCATGCCAACCCCAGAGCCTTCTCTCTGATGTAACTTCCTACTTACATAGAAGCAGGCAGTTACATCAGAGGGAAGGCTCCGGAGTTGGAAAAAGCAAACTGTATGAGTCCCTGCTCACTGGCACTGACCTCTAGAGAGAAGGAAACTTTTCAAATGTACACTTCGTTCTAGCATAAATTAAGCTGGCTCTACTAATAAGTGACCCTCAACTCCCACGGCACACCTGCAGACCAGCCACGGCACATCATCACACTGGTTGCCAAAATGCTGGTCTAGCAAATGGCCATTTTCAAAACAAAAGGTTGGACATTTTTCTGGTTTGAAAATGGCCACATTCACTACTGAACTTAGACGTCAGATCGAAAATGCCCCTCCACATCTGTCATTGTTTAGGTTCTCCCTATTGCCTGCCTCCAAACAATTCTCAAGTTCTCTTTAGCTACTATAACTAGCGAACCTTCTTCCAAGCCAGTTTCAACTGCCTGGCGCCCAGTTCCCACCAACTTCAGTCCCTGAAATCAGTTCAAGCTAACCCCTGCTACCTGCCTCTAGTATACTCCAGTCCATGGAATTAGCTCTAGCTGCCTTCCACTGACACTGCTTCACATTTCCTGATGGAGGCTTTTTCAAAAGAGCCAAAACTGTGTATAAACTTTCCACAGCACTGTAAAATGAAGATACATACGTGTAGCAGGTATTCTCCGAGGACAGCAGGCTGATTGTTCTCATGACTGGGTCAGCATCCACGGCGGACTGAGGAACGGAAATCTTCCTAGCAACAAAGGCTTTGCTAGAGCCTTCGAGCGCACATGGCGCGGCACATCTTCCACCCCATCGCACGAGAGCCCCAATCAGTTCGATAACAAAGCAACAGAAGGAGAAAGACTAACTCCAAAGGAGTGGTGGGCGGGTATGTGAGAACAATCAGCTTGCTGTCCTCGGAGAATACCTGCTGCGGGTATGCATCTTCATTTTCTTCGAGGACAAGCAGGCTGCTTGTTCTCACGACTGGGGTATCCCTAGCCCCCCAGTCTCATTCAAAACACAAAGAAAGGTCAATTGGGCCTCGCATGGTGAGGACAGAAACAAGGATTGACCTACGAACTAGAACATCTGAGAATGCAGCCTGGAACAGAATAAAAATGGGCCCAGGGGGGTGGAGTTGGATTCTAAATCCCAAACAGATTCTGCAGCACCGACTGCCCAAACGACTGTCGCGTCGGGTATCCTGCTAAAGGCAGTAGTGAGGATGTGAATGTGTGGTTGAAGTCCACATCGCAGCCTTGCAAATCTTTTCTATAGTGGCTGACTTCAAGTGGGCCACTGACGCTGCCATGGCTCTAACACTATGAGCCGTCACATGACCCTCAAGAGTCAGCCCAGCTTGAGCATAAGTGAAGGAAATGCAATCTGCTAGCCAATTGGAAATGGTGCGTTTCCCGACTGAAACTCCCCTTCTGTTGGGATCAAAAGAAACAAACATTTGGGCGGACTGTCTGAAGGGGCTTGTCCGCTCCATGTAAAAGGCCAATGCTCTCTTGCAGTCCAAGGTGTGCAACTGACGTTCAGCAGGGCGGGTACGACGACGGGGAAAGAATGTTGGCAAGACAATTGACTGGTTCAGATGGAACTCCACCACCTTCGGCAAGAACTTAGGGTGAGTGCGGAGGACTACTCTGTTATGATGAAACTTGAGATAAGGAACATGCACTACCAGGGCTTGAAGCTCACTGACCCTACGAGCTGAAGTAACAGCCACCAAGAAAATGACCTTCCAGGTCAAATACTTCAGATGGCAGGAATTCAGTGGCTCAAAAGGAGGTTTCATCAGCTGGGTGAGAACGACATTGAGATCCCATGACACTGGTGGAGGTTTGATGGGGGGCTTTGACAAAAGCAAACCTCTCATGAAGCGAACAACTAAAGGCTGTGAGGAGATCGGCTTACCTTCCACACGACAATGAAAAGCACTAATTGTGCTAAGGTGAACTCTTACTTAGTTGGTCTTGAGACCAGACTCCGACAAGTGTAGAAGGTATTCAAGCAGGGTCTGTGTAGGACAAGAGCGAGGATCTAGGGCCTGGCTCTCACACCAGACGGCAAACCTCCTCCATTTGAAAAAGTAACACTTCTTCGTGGAATCTTTCCTGGAAGCAAGCAAAACTCGGGAGACACCCTCAGAGAGACCAAAGGAAGCAAATTCTACGCTCTCAACATCCAGGCCGTGAGAGCCAGAGACTGGAGGTTGGGATGCAGAAGCGCCCCCTCGTTCTGAGTTATGAGGGTTGAAAACACTCCAATATCCACGGTTCTTCGGAGGACAACTCCAGAAGAAGAGGGAACCAGATCTGACGCGGCCAGAAAGGAGCAATCAGAATCATGGTCTTGCTTGAGTTTCACCAAAGTCTTCCCTACTATAGGTATGGGAGGATACGCATACAGAAGGCCTGTTCCCCAATGTAGGAGAACGGCATCTGACGCTAGTCTGTCATGGGCCTGAAGCCTGGAACAGAACTGAGGGATCTTGTGATTGATCTGAGTGGCAAAAAGATCCACTGAGGGGGTGCCCCACTCTTGGAAGATCTTGCGCACAATGCCCATGTTGAGCGACCACATCGTGAGGCTGTATTATCCTGCTCAATCTGTCAGCCAGACTCTTGTTTACGCCTGCCAGATACATGGGTTAAAGTAGCATGCCGTGACGACGAGCCCAAAGCCACATCTGACGGCTTCCTGACACAGGGGCGAGATCTGGTGCCCCCCTGCTTGTTGATGTAATATATCACAACCTGATTGTCTGTCTGAATTTGGATGATTAGATAGGACTGCCGATCTCTGAAAGCCCTTAGAGCGTTCAGACCGCTTGCAACTCCCAGAAGATTGATCTGAAGACCTTTTCCTGGAGGGACCAAAGTCCTTGAGCGTGAAGCCTATCGACATGGGCTCCCCACCCCAGGAGGGATGCATCCGTTGTCAGCACTTTTTGTGGCTGAGGAATTTGGAAGGACGTCCACGGTCAAATGGGATCGAATTGTCCACCATTGCAGGGAATTGTGAAAATCGGTGGAGAGCTGGATTGCATCCTCTAGATCCCCTGCAGCTTATACCACTGGGAAGCTAGGGTCCATTGAGCTGATCTCATGTGCAGACAGGCCATGGGGGTACATGAACTGTGGAGGCCATATGGCCTAGAAGTCTCAACATCTGCCGAGCCTGTGATCTGCTGAGACGCTCTGGCCAGAGAAACCAGAAACAGAAGATTGTCTGCTCTCCGCCTCGGGAAGATAGGCAGAGCCGTCTGTCAGTCCAGCAGAGCCCCTATAAATTCTTTTTGAACTGGAAAGAATGATGGGACTTTGGTATTTATAACAACCCGAGTAGCTCCAGCAGTTGTACAGTCAATCTGCATGAACTGTAGAGCCCGTGCCTCTGAGGTGTTCTTCACCAGCCAATCGTCGAGATAAGGGAAAACATGCATTCCCAGTCTGCTTAGCGACGCTGCAATTACCGACAGGGCATTTTGTAAGAACCCTGGGCACAGACACCAGACCAAAGGGCAGCACACAATACTGGAAGTACTGCGTTCCCAGACAGAATCGAAGATACTTCCTGTGAGCTGGACGTATCGGGATGTGAGTATAAGCATCCTTTAAGTCAAGAGAGCATAGCCAATCATTCTCCTGAATCATGGGGAGAAGGGTACCCAGGGAAAACATCCTGAACTTCTTTCGGACCAGAAATTTGTTCAGAGCCCTTAGGTCTAGGATGGGATGCATCCCCCCTATTTTCTTTTGTACAAGAAAGTACCTGGAATAGAATCCCTGCCCTTCTTGCCCTGGTGGAACGGGCTCGACTACATTGGCGCTGAGAAGGGCGGAGAGTTCCTCTGCAAGTACCTGCCTGTGCTGGAAGCAGAAGGACTGAGCAATCTGGAGGTGTGGAGATCAAATTGAGGTAGTATCCTAGCCGGACTATTTGAATAACCCACCGATTGGAGGTTATGAGAGGCCACCTTTGGTGAAAAAATTTTAGCTTCCCTCCGATCGGCAGATCATCCAGCATGGACACTTTTATGGCAGCTATGCTCAACTGGAGCCAGTCAAAAGCCCATCCCTTGCTTTTGCTGGGGAGCCACAGGGGCCTGCTTTGGTGAACGCTGTTGACGTGAACGAGCGCGTTGGGGCTGAGCCTGAGAAGGCTGTCAAAAAAAGGAGGATGTACCTACACCTATTATATGCATAGGGAGCATTCCTCCTTCCCCGGGAAAAAACGTCTACCAGTTGACGTAGAGGCAGAAGGCGCCCAGCGGGAGAGATTGTCCATAGCGGTTTCCCACTGCGTGATCTGATCGACCACCTGCTCAACTTTCTCACCAAAAATGTTATCCCCCGGCAAGGGACATCCGCAATCCGCTGCTGGACTCGATTGTCCAGGTCAGAGGCACGCAGCCATGAGAGTCTGCGCATCACTATACCCTGGGCAGCGGTTTTGGATACAACATCAAAAGAATCGTAAGCACCCCTGGACAGGAATTTACAACACGCCTTCTGCTGCCTGACCACCTCCTGAAAAGGCCTGGCCTGCTCCGGAGGGAGCTTATCGACCAAGTCCGCCAGTTGCTTCACTGTGTTCCTCAAGTGAATGCTCCAAACAGATGATCCCAAAGAGCTTTTCTCGACGCCTGTGTCCGCTTTTTAAGGCTAAGACACAACTTACATGCGTCTGGGCGATGGTCGGCCCAAGGCACTGAAGACACCATGCGTGGGGGTCGCACCTGCTATCGCCCGTTGCACCAAGTACACTTCTTGGAAGCCGCTGAGCATCCTCGATGTCATGGAACGGAAAAAACCGCAGCGGCGATGTCAAATTCGCGATTGTGCCAATGTAAGGGCACAAAAAAGGGAAAAACGCGTACGCGCGGCCTAAGAGGGCCACGACGGAAGCAAAAAGGAACTTAAAGGGCAAAACACTAGGAATAAGGGTTTTTTTTGTTTTTTGTTTTTTCGAAAGGGAACAACAGAGTTTAACCAAAAGAAAAAAAAAGAAATATATGAAAAAATAGCCAAAAACGAAGGCGCTTTTCAGGCCAAACGGAGAGTAGCCGCAAGCAGTCACTTTTTAACCGCAGAAAGAAAGAACTGATCGGGGCCTCTCGCACGATGGGCGGGAAGATGGCCACACATGCGCAGTGCGCGCGCCCTGCACGCTCAATGTGCTCTAGCAAACTTTTGTTGCTTTGTCCTCGGAGAACATCACTTATTCAAAATCCCTTGCAACAGGAACCATGAAGAAACTATGGTTCTGATTCACAGGGTACAAAAAACTGCTAAATCTCAGCATCCAAAAGCTGCTAAATCTCAGAATCCAAAA
Source organism: Microcaecilia unicolor (assembly GCF_901765095.1). Classification (NCBI taxonomy): domain Eukaryota; kingdom Metazoa; phylum Chordata; class Amphibia; order Gymnophiona; family Siphonopidae; genus Microcaecilia; species Microcaecilia unicolor. The sequence continues at coordinate 180,023,063 of NC_044039.1, read as the reverse complement.
TATAAAAGAAAGGCAGATTCCAGTTAAGCTAATGACACACTCCTAAAATCTATCTACCTTTAAGCAGCCTTTTGGCCTAGTCAATAGTTTAATCCAGCAATACAAAAGTGTCTTTTAAATTCTTTTTAAAGTACCCAAGTTTCCAATGTTTTTCTCTATGTAACTGTGTGTAAATACAACAGGATTTCAAATTAGTAAAGGTTTTTAAGAGAAGCTCACACACATAGAAACAAATGGCACAAAGCCACAGACACAATACCTACATTATTTCCATGTTATAGATTTCCATCTGGGCAACAAGGGCCACAGTAGAAAAAAAAGTATCCCACCCTGATTAATGTGTTTGTTTCTTGGCGTTTCTCTAAGGTTAAATATTAAACCTTCCTCTCCCAATATCAACATATAAGTCACTACTCATGGATATCCTTTGTTTAACTTATAATTATTTTTTTCTGAATCAATTTTCTTAATAGACAGCATTATGACAAAACATGCACAAATGTAGTTCAGCATTAAAGCAATTACTATTTTATACCACAATCAAAAGCCTACATTACTGTATTTGAAATACTCACATATTGTCATTTTCAAAGAAAGACAGAATGGCCAATAATGCCCACCAGGACCATATGCCTCATCCATTTTCTCTAACTACTGAATTATTGTACAGTTCATGCAATGTTTTGCTCCAGCTTGGTTTGCCCACTGCTAAAGATTCTCTGTGTCCATTCTACACTTTTTCTGAATTCCAGTACTATTATTTTGACCCCCCACTGTCTCCAAAAGGAAGCTATTCTAGGCACCCACCATTCTAAATAAATACAGTACCTCTGTTTATGTCCAAGTCCCCACCTTCTAGCCTCATGCTATGATATTCTTATTCTAGAACAGAAGCTAGGCAGATACAGGGTGAATCACTCGTACTTAGTCATTTAGACTACTGTAACTCACTATATGCAGCCTGCAAAGAACAAATACTGAGGAAACTACAAACAGCTCAGAATACAGCAGCCAGACTCATCTTCGGAAAACCAAAATACGAAAGTGCAAAACCCTTACGTGAGAAACTGCACTGGCTCCCACTCAAAGAACGTATCACCTTTAAAGTATGCACCTTAGTCCACAAAATCATTCACGGTGAAGCCCCTGCATACATGACTGATTTAATAGACTTGCCACCCAGAAACGCTAAAAGAGCATCCCGAACTTTCCTCAACCTCCACTTCCCTAACTACAAAGGGATAAAATACAAAGTACTGCATGCATCAACCTTCTCCTATATGAGCACGCAACTCTGGAATACACTACCACGTAACCTGAAAACGATCTACGAATTAACCGACTTCCGCAAACGATTGAAGACTTATCTCTTCGAGAAAATCTACTGCAAGGATCAAAACACATGAAGCCCATACACACCAACAGAAATGAATCAATACACTCTCCTTGAATTCTCTCACCCCGCATTTCCACCACAATTAATACTCCACCCACAAATAAAATTGTTATACCCTAAGGTTATCCGCTATTGTTCTATCGCCCCATCTTTTCCCCATTGTATCATTCCATTGTTCTGCGCCCCAAAGATGTTCTGACTTGACTCTGTCTCTCATAACTCTTCACAATGTAACCATAATTGTACTGTAACATATTGTATTTCCATCACTCACAATGTATTGTAAGCCACACTGAGCCCGCAAATAGGTGGGAAAATGTGGGATACAAATGCAATAAATAAATAAATAAATAAGAGAAACATGAACTGACACATTATCAAGGTCCATTAAAACCCCTAAGGCAGCGGTATTTCTACACTGAAACACGAACTAAGAAAGCTATTAGAACACCGAGTTAAGTCTTGTTTATTATCAAGTTTGACTGGACAAATGAATAATGATTTATATGAAATATTTTTAGGAGGTTTTTCAGTCAATGGTAGAATACAATCTGAGCACAGTTTTGTACCTAAAAAGATTCTGAGGCTTTTCCTCCTAATTTCAATAAATAATAACATCATTGTAAAATAACACTGTTTTCTGTTTACACTAATTTTGGCGACGTTTTTGTTTTCAAATACAATGATTATTTTGGTACAGGTATTAAACAGTATACAGCTGCAAGACTCAGGATAGAGTCAGACTTGCTGTATGTTAGGGAAACAGTCAGGGGACCATGCTTAGGTTGTATGGGGGCAGCCATTGCTGCCATGGTGAGATTACTATAGAATATATTTTGATTTAGAGATTGATATCCTGTTTTTATTTGCCTGAAAATTGACCCTGAGAATTTCCCAATTCAGTTTCTCGGGAACACTTTGGTATTCTTTTACCTCAGGCCATAAAAATAGAGACCCTTATGAAAGTCCAGTAAATTAACTTAAACCAGCATTACCCCATGGTTTTCAGAGGACATGAGGATATTTAAGGTGGTTGGTAAACAATTTGAGATAATTTGGCTTCACACTGGGTGGTAAAAGAACTTAACAGGGTATTAAAAAAGGTTTGGATACTTTCCTAAAAGTCCATAAGCCATTATTAAGATGGACTTGGGAAAATCCACTGCATATTTCTAGGATAAGCAGCTCTGTTTTACTGGATTGGCCACTGTTGGAAACAGGATAATGGGTTTGAAGGACCTTTGGTCTTTCCCAGCATGGCAATACTTATGTACTTATATACTTATGAGGCACAGTATTCTGTGATAAAACACCCCGCATAGCACAAAACCAAACAAAACAATAATTAACTATTGCATCACTTCAATTTGCAAAGTTAAAAAGCAGTATGAAGAAACTTGGATCTCTACTGGGCTCCAGACATTAGCTAAGTGCCCAAGCCTTCTAAAACCCTCCTCCTAAGTCCAAAGAAATGCTGAGTCATCTATCTCACTGCTTTCCCTAAGAGGCACCCTTCTTCATACCCTTTCTCTTTCTTCCAGCTATTTATAAAAAATAAATGCTGTTGCATGCCCAGGTGAAGAGCAATTAGCCAACCAATACATAAAAGGGGCAAGGAAAACCAAAATATAAACACAGAAAATCAAACTTCACCTCCCTCCCAGCCTCTCAGTTCAGTTCACTTCAAAGGGGAAAAAAAAAGCTGGCCTTCAGTTTCTTCTTTAAACGTAGGGATACTAATTTCCAACCTAATGTCAAAATGCTTTACAGAAGCAGTGCAGCAGTGTAAAAAAGCTGTCGACCTTCTACATGCTACAACAGTAGATGCATCTCACACAGGGAATCCTTAGCAAAACTCTTTAATTTGATCTTAAAGCATAGCCACATTGATATCACTCAAACTTGTTAGGTATTATTATTATTAGCATTTGTATCCCACATTTTCCCACCAATTCGCAGGCTCAATGTGGCTTACATTTGCCGTAATGGCGATTGCCATACACTAATCACTAGGCTACACCTCTTCCTAGAATTTCAATGAACTTAACTTTGGATAGGGCACTCACAGTAGACTTTCTGTTATCAACAAGCACTCTACAATTTAGAGATAACGTTACACTGGAAGGGAAACATAGGTAAGATTTTAGGCTCCATATGCTCTTTCACTTGAATGACTAATTCACAGACTTATCTTTCAGCATCCAAAACACAAATCGTTGTCTTGGTAGCAAGTTCCTCCCTTGTTTCCTAACTGAACTGTAAATACTTAACATTTTTTTTCTTCCTTTTTTATAAGAAAGGGTTTCCTATTTTAAATTCATCAAAATATATTTAGTAAATAATAATGACAGGAGATCCAGAATGGAAGGGAAAACATTTTGAAATGTTTTTTTTTTCAGCAGGTAAATATAATTTAAAAATGTGATATAATACAGGTAATTCAAATATGGATGTGGTAAATTACACAATAGATGAGTTCTTAACAAAAACAGTGACATAAAACCTTGATTCACACACTTTTTCAAGACATACAGTAGAACATATTCATGAAAGGATGAACAATGAAACCAGTCACTGCAAAATCCACATAGTCTTATGTAAGAAGATCATTTTCCACTACAACATAGAGCTCTGTAATCAAGTAAGTACATGATACCAAATGCAGAACTCCCAACCAAGGGTGCTGAAAACAACACTGTAGATGACAGCAGAAAAAGCCATAATATATCATCCAGTCTGTCCTGTTATTCTGTTCATACTGTTAAGGATTTGTCTTAATTTTTCGGTGAGATTTTTCTAATCATAAGAAAAATGGAAGGTCATTTCATATTGTGGGACCCACTACATTAAACATGGAATTCCGAAAGATGTCTAGAAAGACCTGTCGGAAAGATGGAACGGTTAACTGATTTTGTTGTGCAGAACAAAGTGTACAGTAGGGAGCTTATGGAATCAGATACTTAGATTAAAATAATGGGAGTCCTGTAAAGTGTATTTTATGGACTAAGGCTAGTATCTTGTAAACTGTACAGTATTCCATAGGCAGTCAATGTTCAGCTATTAATAGTGGAGTCAAGTGATCAAACTTTTCACATCGAAGATAAATTTGATTGCCGTGTTTTGGACTAATTGAAGACATCTAGTTTCTCTCTTTTACAAATAGTTGAGGTGTACTATCACTAGCGAATGAATGATGATGCATAGGACTTTCTTATCAAGGAGGTGATGAATTGAATGAATCTGAAATAATTAAAAAAAAACATTTGCTAACAACAAAAGAGATATGTGGACAAAGGGTCAAATTGGAGCCATAGAAACATGATGGCACAGAAGGGCAAAATGGCCCATTTATTTATTTATTTGTTGCATTTGTATCCCACATTTTCCCACCTATTTGCGGGCTCAGTGTGGCTTACAATACATTGTAAATGATGGAAATACAATTTGTTGCAGTACGATTATGGGTTACATTGTGAGGAGTTATGGGAAGACAAAGTCAAATATCATATGGGGAATAGAACAATGGAATGTAACAATAGGGAGTTGATAAGACGATAAAACAATAACAAGAGAACATTAGGGTATAACAATTTTATCTGTGGGTGGAGTTTTAAGTGTGGTGAAAATACGGGGGAAGAGAACTCAGAAGAAAGTGTATTGATGCGTTTCTATTGGTGTGTATGGACTTCATGTGTTTTGATCCTTGCCATAGATTTTCTCAAAGAGATGAGTCTTCAATAGTTTGCGGAAGTCGGTTAGTTCGTAGGTCGTTTTCAGGTTGCGTGGAAGTGTATTCCAGAATTGCGTGCTCATTTAAGAGAAGGTTGATGCGTGCAGTACTTTGTATTTTATGCCTTTGCATTTAGGGAAGTGGAGATTGAGGAAAGTTTGGGATGATCTTTTAGCGTTTCTGGGTGGTAGGTCTATTAAATCAGACATGTACGCAGGGGCTTCACCGTGAATGATTTTGTGGACTAAGGTGCATACTTTAAAGTGATGCGTTCCTTGAGTGGGAGCCAGTGTAGTTTCTCACATAAGGGTTTGCACTTTCGTATTTTGGTTTTCCGAAGATGAGTCTGGCTGCTGTGTTCTGGGCTGTTTGAAGTTTCCTCAGTATTTGTTCTTTGCAGCCTGCGTATAGTGAGTTGCAGTAGTCCAAGTGGCTGAGTACGAGAGATTGCACTAGGTCGCGGAAGACAGATCTTGGAAAGAATGGTATTATTCTTTTCAGTTTCCACATGGAGTAGAACATCTTTTTGGTTGTGTTGTTCGCGTGAGTCTCAAGTGTTAAGTGGCGGTCGATGGTGACTCCAAGGATTTTTAAAGTTTCTGAGATTGGCAGATTTAGTTTAGGTGTGTTAATTGCGGTGAATTTATTCGTGTTGTATTGGGAGGTAAGTATGAGGCATTGAGTTTTTTCTGCGTTCAGTTTCAATCGGAATGCATCTGCCCAGGTGTTCATGATGTGTAGACTTTGGTTGATTTCGTTGGAGATTTCATTGATGTTTTGTTTGAAAGGAATATATATTGTTACATCATCGGCATATATGTATGGGTTAAGGTTATGGTTTGATAGAAGTTTTGCCAAGGGGATCATCATTAGGTTGAAGATAGTTGGCGAGAGGGGGGATCCCTGTGGTACTCCACACTCAGGTGTCCATGCAGCAGACGTAGTTGAGTTTGAAGTGACCTGATATGAGCGTAGGGTTAAGAACCCCTTGAACCAGTTTAGGACATTGCCTCCGATGCCAAAGTATTCAAGAATGTGTAATAGGATTCCGTGGTCAACCATATCAAAGGCACTTGTCATGTCAAATTGTAAGAGGAGTATATTGGTGCCGGTTGCAATCATTTGTTTAAATTTGGTCATTAGGGTAATTAATACTGTTTCTGTGCTGTGATTTGACCGGAATCCTGATTGGGCATCATGCAGTATGGAGAACTTGTTGAGATAGTTTGTGAGTTGTTTGGTTACCATCCCTTCGGTTATTTTGGTTATTAGTGGTATAGATGCTACTGGTCTGTAGTTAGTTATTTCGCTTGCGTTTTTCTTTGTGTCTTTGGGTATTGGGGTGAGTAAAATTTTACCTTTTTCCTTTGGGAAAAGTCCGTTTTGTAGCATGAAGTTCACGTGGTTCGTTATGTCTATTATGAATTGTTGAGGAGCTGATTTCATAAGGTTATTTGGGCAGATATCTAGTTTGCATTGGGATTTGGCGAATCTTTTGAGCGTTTTAGAGATGAGGTCCTCTGACAGTAATTCGTCTGCCCATCCTCAGCCTTTCCCTGAGAGATCCCACGTGCCTGTCCCATGCTTTCTTAAATTCAGACACAGTCTTTGGAGGCGTTTCCATGTGTCCACCACTCTTTCCGTGAAAAAGTATTTCCTTAGATTACTCCTAAGCCTATAACCTCTTAACTTCATCCTATGTCCTCCCATTCCAGAGTTTTCCTTCATTTAAAAAAGGCTCACCTCCTGTACATTAATGCCATAGAGGTATTTAAATGTCTCTATCATATCCCCTCTCTCCTGCCTTTCTTCCAGAGTATACATATTAGGGTCTAAGATCTGTCCTCATACAGTTTATGACAAAGACCACTAACCAATTTTGTAGCTGCCCTCTGGACTGACTCCATCTTGTTTATATCTTTTAGATGGTATGGAGGCATATTTTCAAAGCACTTTGGGAGGCTAAGTTCCATAGGTTTCTATGGAACTTTGGGAGGCTAAGTGCTTTGAAAATGAGCTACATGGTCTCCAGAACTGCACACAGTATTCTAAATGGGGCCTCACTAGAGACTTATACAAGGGCACTATCACCTCTTTTCTACTGCTGGCCATTCCTCTCCCTATACACCCGAGCATCCTTCTGGCTTTGATCGTCAACTTTTCTACCTGTTTGGTCATCTTAAGATCATCAAATACAATCACCCACAAGTCTTGCTCTTCTTTCGTACACTGAAGTGCTTCACCCCCTATACTATACCGTTCCCTTGGATTTTTGCAACCCAACTGCATGACCCTGCATTTTTATAATTAAATCTAAGTAGCCAATTTCTGAAACATTCTTCAAGCTTTGCTAGATCCTTCCTCATGCTATCCACACCCTTCGGGGTGTCTACCTTATTACAGAGTTTGGTATCATCTGCAAAGAGACAAACCTTGCCAGACAGTCCTTCTGCAATATCTCTCACAAAGATGTTAAAAAGAGTCGGCCCAAGAACAGATCCCTGTGGTGCACCACTGATAACGTCCTTTTCATCGGAGCAAACTTCATTTACCACTATCCTCTGTCTCCTCATTTAACTTTCTAGAAGCCAACAGGTTACAGGATCCAAGGCAACATGGCTTTACCAAAGAAAAATCCTGCCCAACAAATCTAATTGAGTTCTTTGACTGTGTGACCAAACAACTGGATAAAGAACATGCACTAGATATAATCTACTTGGATTTCAGCAAAGCCTTTGATACAGTACCTCACAGAAGACTCATGAATAAGCTAAGAGGGCTGAACTCAGGACCCAAAGTGGTCAACTGGATTGTAAACTGGTTGACCAAGCGGCAGAGGATGGTGGTGAATGGAATCCTCTGGGAGGAAAGAAAGATGAGTAGTGGAGTGCCTTAGCGGTTGGTGCTGGGGCCAAATCTGTTTAATATATTTGTGAGAGACATGCGAATGACATGAAGATAGCCAATAGAGTGGATATCCCTGAGGAAGTACAAACCATGGAAAGAGATCTCCAAACGTCAGAAGAATGGTCACAGATCTGGCAGTTAAAATTTAATGCAAAGAAATGCAAAGTGATACACTTGGGGTGCAGAAATCCAAAAGAGATGTACCGGATAGGAGGGGAGAGATTGATAAGCTTGGCTTATGAGAAGGACCTAGGGATGGTGGTGTCTGAAGATCTCAGGGTGACGAAACAATGCAACAAGGCAGTGACCATGGCCAGAAGGATGTTAGGCTGTATAGAGAAGGGTATAACCAGTAGGCGAAAGGAGGTGTTGATGCAAGTCATTGGTGAAGCCCCATTTGGAGTACTGTGGTTGTTTTAGAGGCCGTATCTTGCTAAGAATGTAAAAAGACTTGAAGCGGTTCAAAGAAAAGTGAGAAAATGGTATGGGGTTTGCCCAGAAAATGTATGAGACTTGATGACCTGAACATGTATACCCTAGAGAAAAGGAGAAACGGGGATGATATGATACAGACGTTCAAATATTTGAAAGGTATTAATCCACAAACAAACCTTTTCCAGAGATAAGAAGGTGGTAGAACTAGGGGACATGAATTGAGGTTGAAGGGGGGCCAACTCGGGAATAATTGAGGAAGTATATTTTCACTGAGAGGGTGGTAGATATCTGGAATGCCCTCCTGCTGGAGGTGGTAGGGGTGAAAATGATAAAGGAATTCAAAGTGTGTGGGATAAACACAAAGGAATCCTGTTTAGAAGGAATGGATCAAAAGAAGCTTAGCTGAGGTTAGATGGCAACACCAGTAATTGAGAAGCAAGGCCAGTGCTGGGCAGACCTCTATGGTCTGTACCCTGATCGTGGCTGAATAGATTTGGATGGGCTGGAATGGAGCTTTTCAGGAGCCTCAATGACAACTTCAGAAGTTTTAGAATAAGGACAGTGCTGGGCAGACTTCTATGATCTATGCCCTGAAAATGGCAAGGACACATCAAGATCACGTATACATATGAAGTATCACATCATACCTTAAGCAATGAGTTTATCTTGTTGGGCAGACTGGCTGGACCATACAGGTCTTTATCTGTTGTCATCTACTATGTATCTATGTCTATATAACATGCATTAATTGGAGATAAAATCAATTCAGTACACATTCTTTACATTTTCTATACCAAAAACTTATGTTTAAGGTGCATCCTTAATGAACACTATTTGCCTCACGTTCAACACAAATTGTACAACAGACAAACATCACTGGCACAGACTAACAGAAAACTGTTTTTTATACATGGAATTGGTTTCTATATACTTGTAAGAATATCATAAAAGATACATTACGTATATTAATTAACATTCAAACTGGGCAAGAATTTCACTGGACCACTGCAGAGATAACTGGCAAGCGCTTGTACTTATGGAGACAGCAGTGTGACCTACCTTGCAACATTAAATGTCTGTCATCTATGTCAATGGAAGGTAGCTCCTCCTCTGGTGGCTCATTGGATGCCATATTTCAAAGCTGTACAGATGTGCCAGTTCCACGCCCGCACTGCAAAAAAAGAAAATAATTTCTTCTGAAGTCTTATTCCATTCAAAGTTTCAATCACGAGAAGTATTAAGAATCTTACGTTATTTAAAAAAGGATTTCTTTTTTTTTTGTTCCATTGATTTATCAATGTAAGTGGCTTATCTTCACCTTTTTTGAGCCGTCCAACTAAATTATAGCTGAATTAAATTCCAAAATGTTCATGAAGTCATTGGTTATGGAATCTGTATTTAACTAGTCCAAGATATATACCAACCCAGTCTGGTTTTCAAGATATCTACAAAGAATATACATGAGATAAATTTGAAGTCATTTCCTCCAGTAGAATACTGTTTACAATTCCTGAGATCACACCTTCAAAAAGATATAAACAGGATGGAATGGGTCCAGAGAGTGGCTACTAAAATGCTCAGTGGTCTTTGTCATAAAGCGTATGGGGACAGACTTTGGAAGAAAGGTGGGAGAAGGAAGATATGATAGAGACATTTCAATACCTATGTGGCATAAATGCACAGGAAGCGAGTCTCTTTCAACTGCAAGGAAGCTCTGGAAGGAGCGGGCATAGGCGTAGTGTGGAGGGGCAGGGCACAATGTCCTGGGTTCTGCCTTGGCAGTGGTGTGTCAGGTGCCTGAGGCCCCCCCAAAATTGAGGTGTTTGGCTGGCAGGGGTCCCAAAGCCCTACCAACAGAAGCCCTCCTGCCCGTGCACCTCACTGTCCATTCCCACAGCCCCTGCACAATGCTGGGTTTTTGTACAACAGTTTTCGCACATGCGCAGGGGGCAGGCCTCCCTCACACGTTTGGTTCTACAAAAACCCAGCACTGCGCGGGAGGGAGTGGATGCTGTAGGGCGGGCAGGATGGATTTTGCGGTAGTATGGGAGTCCCAGGGTCAAACTGGGTAAAATCATCCACCAGAGGAGCAACTGGGCCAGATCCAGTATAAACATGACGACGTCCACAAGATTCCCCGTGGCTTGACACCACTAGGAAGCAAATGGAGGCGAGCCATGGGAGTGACATGCACTGTGGAGGCCATGTGGCCCATCAATCTCAACATCTGTGAAGCTGTGACCTACTGCCTGCACTGAACCTGAGTGGCGAAGACAATGACAGCATCTGCCCATACCTGAGGGAGGTAGGCTCAAGCCTGTTGAATCTAGCAGGGCTCTAATGTACTACAATTGCTGAGAGAGCAGATGGGACTTGGGGTAGCTGATAATGAACTCTAGTAGTTGAAACACCCGAATAGTCCTCTGCATGGATACTTGATCACCCTCCTTCAATGTGTGCTTGACCAGCCAGTCAACCTAATAGGGACACACATGAACTCCCAGTCTGTGTAGTGATGCTGCAACTTCTGCTAGACATTTTGTGAACATTCTGAGGGCGGATGCAAGGCCAAATGGCACAACACGAGACTGGCTGTCATGTATCCCTACTCAAAATCTGAGATACTTCCTGTGACTTGGGTGTATCTGGATGTGGGTATATGAAATTTGAATCCTTTAAGTCCAGAGAGCATAGCAAATCATTCTTCTGAAGAAAGATACATAGAGAAATTATCCTGAACTTTTTCTTTTGTCCATATATATATATTCAGGTTCCTTAGGACTAGGATGGAACAAAATTTCCCCATTTTCTTGCACACAAGGATATACTTAGAATAAAATCCCTTCCCTTCTTTCCCTGGTGGAATGGGTTCAGCCATGTAGGCCTATGAAAGGGAGGAAAGTTCTTCTACAAGTACTTTCTGGTGCTGGTGTGGAGACAGAAAAACAGGAGCCAAGCCACAGCCAAATCAAATCAGACAACCCAACATCAGCAGTGATCCAGGGAAGGATGAAAAGGCAAGAGTTCATCCAAGTAAAAAATTTTAATGAAAACTGGACCCAACCTGGCTAAATTTCAGAAAACTTTTGTCAGAGGCCTACAAATATAAAACATTTTTGAAAAACAAATAAATATAAAAACACAAATGCCAACAATAGAAAATGAATTTGAACATTACCACACTGCTTCCCACAATTCAAAAAGCAGGAATATGATTGTACAGCAAATCCTTATATACATAGTAAAAAAACATCCAAATAATATTTATATCATACCAAAAAACTGAAATCATAAAATTTTTCATATCAGATAACTGTCCTACCACGTATAATATGCATCACATTAAAATAAAAATACATATTATATAAATGTTGTTGTTACATTTGTACCCCGCGCTTTCCCACTCATGGCAGGCTCAATGCGGCTTACATATTATATACAGGTACTTATTTGTACCTGGGGCAATGGAGGGTTAAGTGACTTGCCCAGAGTCACAAGGAGCTGCCTGTGCCTGAAGTGGGAATCAAACTCAGTTCCTCAGCTCCCCAGGACCAAAGTCCACCACCCTAACCACTAGGCCACTCCTCCACTAAATAGTGCAGACTAATTAAGTACAACATTGTAGTGCCAAAATTTCCATACATAATATTGAAAAACAAAAAACAACAGAGGGTAAAGTCTGCGCAGAGCACCCATTACAGAATACAGACCACCACCTAACCTTGGGTGCCATTTACTGAATCTGGCCCATAATGGCTGATCTAGAAGCAGTTGTATTTATTGATTGCTGCTAATTAAGGGGCCTTTACTAAGCTGTGTTATGACATGGCTTAGCACGTTCTTATGCAGGACTGTCCCATGTGCTAAGTCCATTTCTAGTGCAGCCATCAGAAAGGGCTTTTTTCTATTCATTGCATTTCTGGGCGTGTGCTAATGTTAATATTAGCATGCAGCTATTTTAAAAAATTAACATGGGAGCACTTACCACTTCCTATTTAAGAGGCATCAAATGCTCCCACATTCCCACAGATTCTATATATCGCTCCAAAATCTCTGTGTGGAAATCGAAGCATATTCTATAACAATGCACATAACCTAATTCATTTACAAGACAATCGGTGCTGATAATTGTCAATTAACAAGCAACTGACAGTAATTGGTATTAATTAGAATCTACGTGCAGAACTGTCTAAGTGTATTCTATAACGTGCTGCGTGTAAATTCTCAGTCACATAGTTGAAAAGGGGGTGCGGCCATGGGCATTTCTAGAATCTATGCGCGTTATAGAATACACCCGTCTGCGCTTAATTTAGGCACTGGCATTTATACCAGGCTTTACTTGGCTTAACTGTTCACGACTAAATTTAGACATTAGACCATTGCTCGGCATATCCTATAAACTGTATGGAAATTTAGGCTCATTCCATAAAGTACACCTAAATTAAGGTGTACTTTATGGAATGCACTTAGAATAATTTCATTTTATCGCTGAATTTTTAGGCGTGATATATAGAATCTAAACCATTGTAGATGTGCTAACCAGTTAGCATGGTGGTAATGTCAGTGAGCTAGATGATTAGTGCATCTCTGCCCAACATGCCCTCTCCCCCCAAAAATTATACATACAAACATACTGTGTGCTTAGCACGTAGATGACAAAACACAGAACCCTTTAGAATATCCTGTGTTAAGCCACTTTTCCTGCATTAGGCACATAACACAGCTCATAAAAAGGGTCCCTAACCACCTTATAATTGAAAGAGAAAAACGCCTAGATTTCGACCCAAATCGGGAGATAGACGTTTATCTCACAAAAACGAATAAATCGGTATAATGGAAAGCCGATTTCGGACATTTTCAACTGCACTCCATCGCGGAAGCGTACAAAGTTGACGGGGGCGTGTCGGAGGCGTGGCGAAGGTGGAACTGGGGCGTGGTTATCGGCCGAGGAGAGATGGGCTCCTTTCGCCGATAATGGAAAAAAAGTATGCGTCTGTAGCTAGAATTTAGGGCACTTTTCCTGGACCCTGTTTTTTCACGAATAAGGCCCCGAAAAGTGCCCTAAATGACCAGATTACCACCAGAGGGAATCGGGGATGACCTCCCCTGACTCCCCCAGTGGTCACTAACCCCCTCCCACCACAAAAAATGATGTTTCACAACTTTTTATTTTCACCCTCAAATGTCATACCCACCTCCCTGGCAGCAGTATGCAGGTCCCTGGAGCAGTTGTTAGGGGGTGCAGTGGACTTCAGGCAGGTGGACCCAGGCCCATCCCCCCCTACCTGTTACACTTGTGCTGCTTAATGCTTAGTCGTCCAAACCCCCAAACCCACTGTACCCACATGTAGGTGCCCCCCTTCACCCCTTAGGGCTATAGTAATGGTGTAGACTTGTGGGCAGTGGGTTTTGAGGGGGATTTGGGAGGCTCAACACCCAAGGGAAGGGTGCTATGCACCTGGGAGCTCGTTTACCTTTTTTTTTGTTTTTGTAAAAGTGCCCCCTAGGGTGCCCGGTTGGTGTCCTGGCATGTGAGGGGGACCAGTGCACTACGAATCCTGGCCCCTCCCACGAACAAATGCCTTGGATTTATTCGTTTTTGAGCTGGGCACTTTCATTTTCCATTATCACTGAAAAACAAAAACGCCCAGCTCACAAATTGTCGAATAAAACATGGACGTCTATTTTTTACGAAAATACGGTTCGGTCCGCCCCTTCACGGACCCGTTCTCGGAGATAAACGCCCATGGAGATAGACGTTTTCGTTCAATTATGCCCCTCCACGTGTCTTTACTGTTAGTCTCCCATTAAATATTTGTCAGACACTTGTTCAATAGGGTTTTACATCACTCAAGTGTGGCATGCATTTGCCTAGATAAGTCTAATGAAATTTAGAAGATAGTGTAGTTGTGGCATTTGTGATCTCTCCTCTTGGGAATTTTTTTGATTTAGTTGTGGTCAAGGCGATGTGGTTCACAGAGAGCCATGACTGGGATATAGTTATACATGGCTATAATCTATTCAGGAAGGACAAGAAAAAAGGTGGAGGAGTGGCATTATGTGTTAAGAATAAAATTAAAGTGACAGAACTGCAGGACGAATGGGGTAAGGAAGAAGCATTTTAGGTTAAATTGGTAAGAGGGAAAGGAAAATGTATTTATGTTGGTGTAATATACAGGTCACCTTCACAGTCAGAAGAAATGGCCAGAGACTTAATTGAAGACATCCATAAAATAGCTAGAAAAGGTGGAAGTACTACTGATAGGTGATTTTAATATACCGGATGTCAATTGGAGTGTCCCTGCTGCACGGTCATCTAGAAGCAAAGAGATACTGGATTCTCTTCAGGAAGAATTGCTTCAGCAGTGGGTAACGGAACCAATGCGAGATGGAGCTATCCTAGACCTGGTGCTCACAAACATGGAGAATGTTTCTGATGTTACGGTAGGAGAACATTTGGCATCTAGCGATCACCAAATGGTGTGGTTCAATGTTAAGACAAAGGAGGAGGGGGCTTATTCAAGACTGAAAATCCTAGATTTCAAAAGAACTAACTTTGCTGAGATGGAGGAATTTCTCAGGAAAGAGTTAGTTGGATGGAAACAGCTGAAGGAAGTAGAACAGCAGTGGGCAAAACTTAAAGGAGCTATTTTAAAGGCAACAAACTTTTTGTTAAAAAATTACATAAAAGTAAGAGAAAAAGAAGGCCACTCTGGTTCTTGAACGCAGTAGCTGAAAAGGTAAGGGAAAGAAAGTTAGCCTTCATATGTTAGAAGAACACTCAGAAAGGAGAAGGACAGGCAAAAATACCCGGAAAAGCTAAGAGAAGCTGGAAAAAGTGTCATGAATACGAAGAGGCAAATGGAAGAAAAGATAGCTGATACAGTAAAATTGTAAGACAAGACATTTTTCAGATATATAAACGACAGGAGGAAGTGTCATAATACCATTGTGGGGCTCAAAGCTGAGGGGGATGAATATGTAGAAGCTGATAAGGATAAAGCTGAATTGCTCAACAATTATTTCTGTTCTGTGTTCACAGATGAAAGGCTGGAGGTAGGACTGCAGAAAACAAATGCTCATGGGGATGGATGTATGGTAGACTGAGACTGATTCTCAGACTGTGTTCATGAGGAGCTAGCTAAACTAAAAGCAGACAAGCAATGAGTGCATGCAAGGTTGCTCAAGGGACTCAAGAGAGGTTCTGGCGGCTCCACTCTCTGACATCTTCAATACTTCTTTAGAGTCTGGAGTGGACCTAAAGGACTGCAGAAGGGCAGATGTAACCCCTCTGCACAAGAGCAGAAGTAAGGAGGAGGTTGGAAATTACAGACCTGTCAGTCTGACCTCGGTGGTAAGCAAACTAATGGAAACACTTCATAAGCGGAGGATTGTAAGGTTTCTTGAATCGAATGAACTGCAGGACCCGAGGCAGTATAGCTTCACTAGAGGCAAGTCGTGTCAGACAAACCTGATTGATTTCTTTGACTGGGTGACCAAACAGTTGGACTTGGGAGGTGCGCTAGATGTGGTATACTTGGATTTTAGCAAAGCCTTTGACAGGGTTCCGCATAGGCGATTGATAAATAAACTGAGCGCCCTCGGTATAGGATCTAAAGTGACTAACTGGGTTAAAAATTGGTTAAATGAAAGGAGACAAAAGGTAGTGGTAAATGGAGCTTGCTCTGAGGAAAAGGATGCTATCAGTGGTGTAACACTGGGGTCGGTCCTCGGGCCGGCTCTTTTTAACATCTTTGTGAGTAATGATGCAGAAGGGCTGTCTGGTAAGGTTTGTCTCTTTGTTGATGATACCAAGCTCTGTAATAGGGTGTGGATGACATAAGGAAGAATCTGCAAAGCTTGAAAAATAGTCTGATGATTGGCAACTACGATTTAATGCTAAGAAATGCAGGGTCATGAACTTCGGTTACAAGAATCCGAGGGAATAGTACAATATAGGGGTGAACTGCTTCTGTGTACGAAAGAAGAGCAGGATTTCGGAGTCAACGTGTCCGATGACCTTAAGGTCTCCAAACAGGTAAAAAAAGCAATGGTCAAGCAAGAAGGATGCTTGGCTACATAAGGAGAAGGATAACCAGCAAGAAAAAATAGGTGATAGTGCCCTGGTGAGGCCCCAGTACTGTGTGTAATTCTGGAGACTGCACCTACAGAAGGATGTAAACAGGATGGAGTTGGTCCAGAGGGTGGCTATGAAACTGATAAGTGGTCTCAAACATAAAACATATAGGGACAGGTTTAGGAACCTCAACATGTATACGCTGGAAGAGAGGAAGGCGAGAGGGGATATGATAGAGACATTTAAATACCTCAGTAGCGTTAATGTACAGGTGAGCCTTTTTC
Organism: Microcaecilia unicolor; assembly: GCF_901765095.1. Taxonomy (NCBI): domain Eukaryota; kingdom Metazoa; phylum Chordata; class Amphibia; order Gymnophiona; family Siphonopidae; genus Microcaecilia; species Microcaecilia unicolor. Next base: position 180,006,234 of record NC_044039.1, on the reverse strand, counting down.
AAATGAAGGAAAACTCAGGAATGAGGGGGCATATGATGATGTTAAGAGGAAATAGGCTAAGGAGGAATCTAAGAAAATATTTTATCACGGAAAGGGTGGTGGATGTGTGGAGCAAATAATCAAGAAACTTCAGACAGCCCAGAACACTGCAGCCAGGCTCATATTCAGTAAGACAAAATATGAAAGTGCTAAATCCCTATGAGAAAAATTACACTGGCTCCCACTTAAAGAACGCATCACGTTCAAAATATGCTCCCTGGTTCACAAAATCATTCACGGAGATGCACCAGCCTACATGTCAGATTTGATAGACTTACCACCCAGGAATGCCAAAAGATCTTCCCGCACATTCCTTAATCTGCACTTCCCTAATTGCAAAGGTCTAAAATACAAACTAATACACGCGTCAAACTTTACATACGTGAGCACACAGTTATGGAACGCATTGCCGTGCAACCTAAAGGCGATCCACGAACTAATGAGCTTCCGCAAACTCCTGAAGACCCATCTCTTTGACAAGGCATACCACAAGAATCAACCAATATGAATATGCACAACTTCTCCACATATATCCTGCACTATTTTATTATATCTGCTTGTAACACTACTATCATGCTTCATCATTATCATGTTGAACAAGATTTTCTAACATATTTCCACTAATCATGTATTGTAAGCCACATTGAGCCTGCAAAGAGGTGGGAAAATGTGGGATACAAATGCAATAAATAAAATAAATAAATATTGTTTCCTGATGTCTCTAAGGAGACTAGACGGCGGAGGAAACAATTCCTACTCCTCAAGCCGGAAGTTCTACACCTGGGGGTACCTTCTTTTTAAGATACCCCTGCAAGTGCATAATAAGACTTGGGGGGAAGAAATATGCATTTATGGAACCAGCTCATGTGTCTGCACTTATAGCCTCGGCAAATAAGGAAAAGCGATAAGAATAAGGCATCTCCACTTAGTGAATGTGTGATATCTGATGTTTATTTCCTTTTGTTTATTTCTCCAGTTGATTTCATACATATTGGATTTCTAGATTTATGGACTTGAGTCTCTATTCTCTGAAAGTGAATTATTTTACTTTTATTGCATTATTTTCCTTGTTAAATCTTACTATGTTTGTAGAGACTTTCTATGCAAGAGGTTTCTTGTAATTTTTTTAAATAAATGAATAAATAAAATTAAAAATAAATAAATAAATGGCCTCCCAGCCGGCGGGGTTTTAAAGACAAGGATTGTGTCAGAATTTAAGAAAGCGTGGGACAGGTATGTGGGATCCCTTAGGAAAGGAAGAGTTAGTGGTTACTGAGTATGGGCAGACTGGAGGGGCCACTTGGCCCTTATCTGCCAGCATATTTCTATGTTTTCTATTGGGAGTTATTCTGAGATGCACATAGATTGGTGATGTCATGCTTTCTTTGCTACCTCTACCATCATAATCCCAAATATCATTTACCTTGTTCTGTGAAAAATTACAAATCTAAGCACTGGAAAGAAAAATAAATTTCCATTGTACAGATGCCATCCCTTCTTGCTGCAGAAATATTAAGGACCATATCCATATTTCTGCAGCAAGTCATACCCATTACTTCCCCACACTGATTGCAATCTTCTTTACAGACAGAAATATTCAGTCGTAACAGGATTCATCACAATTGTATCTTATTACGGCAAAGCTTTCCAGCTTCCTGGAACTAGAATGATCAGCCCACACCCTTGAGAAGTTAGACCAGACGTGCTCAATTATGTCCACAAGATTCAAAATATAAATTGAGTAAACTGCACTACAATAATACAATTAGGAGGGCACTGTGTAATTTAAATGATAATTAAGGCTGATGTAAAAAAAAATAAAAATATCTATCACTGTACAAACATCTCCAATGCCTTAAAAGAGGAACAATGGAATTCACATCTGGAATAGCAACACCCTACCACTGGAGCCAGTACGAATATTGCCTTCTTTAATGCTCAGATATGATACTGCATATTATATGTTTAATATATACTTGCAGACGGGAGAGGTTCCGAGGGATTGGAGAACGGCGGAGGTGGTCCCTCTTCACAAAAGTGGTGATAGGGAAGAAGCTGGAAACTACAGGCCGGTAAGCCTCACTTCAATTATTGGAAAAGTAATGGAAGCGATGCTGAAGGAAAGGATAGTGAATTTCTTGGAAGCAAATAAGTTGCAAGATCCACGACAACATGATTTTACCAAAGGGAAATCGTACCAAATGAATCTCATTGAATTCTTTGACTGGGTGACCGGAGAATTAAATCAAGGACATGCTATGGACATAATCTACTTAGATTTCAGTAAAGCTTTTGACACGGTTCCCCACAGGAGGCTCTTGAATAAACTAGATGGGCTGAAGATAGGACCCGAAGTGGTGAACTGGATTAGGAACTGGTTGACGGGCAGACGCCAGAGGGTGGTGGTAAATGGAGTTCGCTCGGAGGAGAGAAAGGTGAGTAGTGGAGTGCCTCAGGGATCGGTGCTGGGGCCGATTCTATTCAATATATTTGTGAGTGATATTGCAGAAGTTTGCCTTTTTGCGGATGACACCAAGATTTGCAACAGAGTGGACACTCCGGAGGGAGTGGAAAGCATGAAAAAAGATCTGCGGAAGCTAGAAGAATGGTCGAACGTTTGGCAATTAAAATTCAACGCGAAGAAATGCAAAGTGATGCACTTAGGGAGTAGAAATCCACGGGAGACGTATGTGTTAGGCGGTGAGAGTCTGATAGGTACGGACGGGGAGAGAGATCTTGGGGTGATAGTATCTGAGGATTTGAAGGCGACGAAACAGTGTGACAAGGCGGTGGCCATAGCTAGAAGATTGTTAGGCTGTATAGAGAGAGGTGTGACCAGCAGAAGAAAAGAGGTTTTAATACCCCTGTATAAGACGTTGGTGAGGCCCCACCTGGAGTATTGTGTTCAGTTTTGGAGGCCGTATCTTGTGAAGGATGTTAAAAAAATGGAAGCAGTGCAAAGAAAAGCTACGAGAATGGTATGGGATTTGCGTTACAAGATGTACGAGGAGAGACTTGTTGACCTGAACATGTATACCCTGGAGGAAAGGAGAAACAGGGGTGATATGATACAAACGTTCAAATATTTGAAAGATATGAATCCGCAAACGAACCTTTTCCGGAGATGGGAAGGCGGCAGAACTAGAGGACATGAAATGAGATTGAAGGGGGGCAGACTCAAGAAAAATGTTATGAAGTATTTTTTCACGGTGAGAGTGGTGGATGCTTGGAATGCCCTCCCGCGGGAGGTGGTGGAGAGGAAAATGGTAACAGAATTCAAACATGCGTGGGATAAACATAAAGGAATCCTGCTCAGAAGGAAAGGATCCCCAAAAGCTTAGCTGGTGGTGGGAGGCAGGGCTGGTGGTTGGGAGGTGGGGATAGTGCTGGGCAGACTTATACGGTCTGTGCCAGAGCCGGTGGTGGGAGGCGGGGATAGTGCTGGGCAGACTTATACGGTCTGTGCCCTGAAAAAGACAGGTACAAATCAAGGTAAGGTATACACAAAAAATGGCACATGTGAGTTTATCTTGTTGGGCAGACTGGGTGGACTGTGCAGGTCTTTTTCTGCCGTCATCTACTATGTTACTATGTTATTAAAGAAGGCAATATTCATACTGGCTCCAGTGGTAGGGAACAATTAAAGGCGTGTTGCTATTCCAGATGTGAATTCCATCGTTCCTTTTTGAAGGCATTGGAGATGTTTGTACAGTGATATTTTTATTTTCTTTACATCAGCCTTAATTATCATTTAAATTACACGGTGTCCTAATTGTATGTGTGTGTGTGTATATATATATACATATATATATACACACATATACACATACACAGAGTATTAAAATATATATATTTTTATTAAATATATGGTGAAAAGTAAAACAATTCAAATTATGTGGCTGGCAAATATAAATTATATCCAGGAAGTTTTGCTAAATTGCATGGAGTAGGCAATGACAAGTTCTGGGCTGCTCTGGATAACACAGTGTCCAACTCTGTCTCACATTTCTTTCATTTGGTGGCTATAGGCAGGTGGGGGGACCCCTGCTCAACTATGGTCTGAGCTATGCAGAGTCGCTGCCTTAATGGTTATTGGTTTTGAACTGCAGGGGAGCAAGGTGGTCCCTGGGAAATTTGTAAAGGACTGCAGAGTTAGTTTTTCTTGCCTTTTTGTCATTTGTTGCAAGTTCACCCTCTGATAATTGGCTGTTACTCTGTGGTGTGCTAGGTTGTCGCAGTAGTTGATGATGGTGTAAAATACTCAAGCAAGGGCTACATGGTATGTATCCAGCCAGCCAGGTGGGAAACCAGAGGATCAGGCCATCAGGGCACTCCTGCACCTGGTGTTGGCTCCCTGCTAGAGTGAGGCATGGGCTTCACGTCAAAGTGGCCTTGAGCTGTCAGATGTCTATCTTACAGGGGTGTGGCAGATATCCATGGGGGAATGTTTAGGGAGTTGCATCATTGGAATGGCTCTGGTATCTACCCTCTTGATTGTTGATGTTAACAAGGCTGTAGCCTTTTGAGTCCCACACCTAGTATCTGGCTGGTTATTTAGTACTACATACAATCACGGTGAAGAGGATGGGTGAACGGACAGGCAGGAATGATCAAGTTGTCCATGTTACATAAGTATGTATTGTGTCATCATACCTTTTAAAGTTTAATGACTACAAAATTCATAACAAAACTGCAAGGCATTAGACTAATCAATATCAGTTATTTACACAGAGGCTGATATTCAGCGGGAAAAAATCCACTTTAAAGTTAAACCTTGTAAGTTATCTGACTAACTTTAAGCAGATTTTCAGCACGCCAACTCAGTTAAAAAAAAAGACCACTGAATATGTGATCTTAAACCTAAATGGATAAGCTATCCATTTAACTTAGACATGGTCAGTGTTTCGGCGACCAAGCGCCTGCGTCAGGGGGTCTAAATACTGTTGAATATTGATGTGTATAAAAACGTAGCATCATCAAAGTTAAAGCAGAGCGTAACTCTGACAATGCACCTTTCTTAAGTCGGGAGATAAAAACACTCTTGTGTATGATGAATCTGTTTTGGTAGCATTTTGATGTAACGGACTCCTTGCAGCAGGACTTTAGGATTCATCACCCACATGACCTAAGAGCAGGACATTTTCAGAGTTGTGCTCTGTTTTAACTTCGATGATGCTATGTTTTCATACACATCAATATTCAACAGTATTGTGACCCCTGACGCAGGTGCTTGGTCGCCAAAATATGGATCGTGTCGGGTCCACCCAATAAAGAGTTTCCTTTATCCTGTTCCTGAAGGTCCCCTTGTGCTTCTTGTTTTGCCCAAATTCAGCTGCCAGAAAGATCTACACAAAATTGTTTTTCTATAAAGGGTGTCCCGTGCCAAGCACTATAGAATAATGCTTAATGCTAATTCCCAACTTTGGGTGCAAGGACTTGTGCCTGCTGAAAATGGTATAAATCTTGGCATGTAAGTTGAGCATGTAATCCCAGTACTCTATGACATGGTGCCCAAAGTTTTGGAATGCTGCTTACCCGCCGATACTCCTCCCATGGCCATGCGAGACACTTTGGGTGCACAGCATTAGAGAATAGCCCATAAGTCCAAATAAGTGTCAATTAATGCCAATAATTGGCATCTGCCCTTTGTGCCAAAAATTATGTGACCTTTATAAAATTGACACCTTTATCTCTCTGATTGCATAAAAGTTGCCAAAAATTGCATGCACAAATGTAGATGTGGTCCCGATTTGTGCATGCAATTTAACTGAATAATGAGCCAATTAGTACCAACAACTAACTATTCTAATGGACCTGAGTACAACATCAGAGGCTGGCAAGTAATATTTTTAATCACATTTGTGGGGTGAGGGGTTAGTGACCACTGGGGGAGTAATGGCACCATTTTGTGTAGTCTGGAGGAATAGCCTAGTGGTTAGTGCAGCAGACTTTGATCCTGGGGTAGTGGGTTCAGTTCCCACTGCAGCTATTCATTATAAAAACAGGTCTAGCTCAAAACATCTAAGTTTTAGTCCTGGGGTCTAAAAACAGGTCTAGCTGAAAATGTTTAAGTTTTAGTCCTGGTCGTTTTTGTTTTGTTCCATTATGGCTGAAAAAAACGTCTAAATCTTAGGAACGTCCAAGTCTCGCCTTGAACACGCCCTTGGCACACCCCCTTGAAATTTAGATGCACTTCTGACGGACTTCAGAGAAAACCATCTATAAAGAGGTTTTGAAAATACTGATTTGGATGTTTTTGTGAGAAAAACGTCCAAATACAGATTTATGTCACTTTTTGAACGTTTTTCTCTTTTGAAAATGAGCCTAATAGTGACTTTGATTACTGTAACTGTTTACTTGGGCTGCATTAAGGAACTGTAAAAACTGTTAAAACCAAAAGAAGACAAGCAGTAGAAATTTGATTGCCCATTATTTGATAGATGTGCTGCAAATGTATAAACCTGTTAGACCTCTAAATTTCTCTTGAATGTCCCTTCATTGCAGCAAACTGATTTTGAAGAAACTAGGAGCTCCGTTTACTAAAGTGCACTAGCGTTTTTAGCGCGCACTGTGTAGGCGCCATAGGAATATTGTGGGCACCTACACAGTTAGTAGCGCGCGCTAAAAGCACTAACGCGCCTCTAGCACGGCTTAGTAAATGGGACCCTAGGAGAAGTGCAGAGCCAAGGGAGTGGAATCAGTTACCCTTGGAAGCCAAAATAAAGACTGATACTACTTCTTTAAAAAAAAAAAAAACAATGTTTAACCTTTTAAAAAGTTATCTGTTCAGGTTAGCCAATGGGGCAATTTGATCACCGATACCTGGGGTTAGTGCTTGTGAGAGAACTTTAAGAAATTACTGGGTCCCAATGATGTTTGTGAGTCTACACCTTGAGAACTCTGATCATCAATGGGTTGCCTTTGTAATTAAGGGGTCCTTTTAGAAAGCGGAGGTAAACCCATGGGATTACCTCTCACTAAAAGGGAAGTACAGACAGCACTTTCCGCATGTAAAATACTGCCCTCCACAGAGTCACACCTTATAAACCCACTCCCTATAAGGCAAAAAGACTGTGAAGGCACATAGGGGTCCATTTACTAAGCAGCGGGGGATGTTTTTCCATGCACCAGGGCCCTTTTTACCGCAGCTGGTAAGATGCCCTCCAAAAAATGGCCACACGGTAAGATAACTCCTTACCACCACCCATTGAGGTAAGGGCTCCCGCGGTAACCCAGCAGTAACCGGACAGCATGCAGCAATGCCTGATTACTGTTGGGTTAGCACCATGCTAGGGAAAAACATGGTGCATGCTCCAGCCGAAACTACTGCCAGCAGCTGTGTTGGGCCAGTAGTAGCTCCATTTTAGCGTGCAGTAAGCCCGTGTTAGGCTTACTGCCACTTTGTAAAAGACCCCCATAAGCAAATAGGTTGCCCCTAAAGGCAACACATGCATCTATATGCTGTTTAGAATAGTCCCCCAGAAACTAGGTGCATATACATCTGCTCTGAGGCAAGGACAAATGGTTCACCTAAGCTTGTATCGATATGCACATATTTTCTAGCATGAGACCAATTCTAACAAATCTGCCCCAGCTCTGATCGTCCTCTGCTTCTGGGATTGTCTGTGCACACTCCATGTAACAGCACAGCCCGTGCATCAGTAACATGCATTTTGTACACACGCATACCCCAGAGCTAACTTATAAGCACTTATTTCTGTAGTAAAATGCTGTTTTTCTTAATGAAAGGCTTTATAAAATTACCACCCAAAATTACACCAGTGAGCACAAACAGCGATCATTTTATTTAACAAAACAGCAACTGTACATAACCGCCTCAGACTGGCCTCAGTTTATTTATAGTACTGGACAGGGTTCAAAAATAATTTTGAGTATATAAAGGCATTTCCTATTATAAGGCTGCCAAATCATGCCTCTTTTTCCTCAATTCCTCCTACACCACCATTATTCCCCATTAAATATACTGCTATACTTTATCACTAAACCTGAATAGCTAACTTCAGAAATAAAGACACGTTTTCATATTTTGTATTCTTCCAATACATTCAAAGTTTTGCCATTAGAATTTAGACTTTAATATTTCTGCAGTGCAAATGCTGTGATGCAATAATGCTGCTGAAATTTAAAACTCAGTTTAGTAAATTAAAATAACAATCCTACAAAATCTGATTTTATCTGATTTGTTACATAGGCAACCTCATTTTAGACAGAATGTAGAAAATTAAATTGATATGTCCAGGTTAGGACATGCACAATTCTGGTAGTATTTTAGAAAAAGATATGCCATCGTAGAGCCTTTTCTAAAATACATTAGCACTCCTACATGTATTTGCTGGTACAGGCAGCATGAACAGCAAGTTACATAAAATAAGGTGACATACTGAAAATATTGAAATACTGAAGATCTTGAGGAGTTCCCTAGCTCTCCTCTGAACTGAAAGTAGTAAAATGTGAGTTAAGAAAATCTGAACGTCAGTGGAGGAAATTTCCTTCTAGAATGACCTTAAAAGAGTATAAATTTGAAACTACAGCTTTTTAAAACAACGATTTTGAATACCAAAAAGAACCACTTTAACACAGTCATTGAATCAGCCCCTAATCAATTAAAGGAACTATATCAAGTTGTTTCTCATTTGGTAAATATGGGTAAATCTAATGCACTTTCTATGTCTTCTTTGAGTAGCCGTAATTTTGCCATCAGTTTTTCTCAAAAAGTGGGCTCATATAGTGATACAATTTGATCAGGGTTCATTACCATCTGAAGTTACCCCTGTTTTATCCACTTAGTCTTGTGTAATTTTCAACCTGTTTCTATTGGGCAAATTTCTGGTGTGCTCACTAATATAATTATTTGTCTATATTAGGCCATTGTTCCAGTTTTAAAAGCTATGAAGAGGAGTGTGGTAGCCGTGTAGTCCACTCTTAAGGTTATTAATAGCTATGAAAGATGTTGTTGCGAAAAAGTTTGCCAATATAATGAATACATCTTTGTCAGAGGGAACTGTTCCTGATTCTTTGAAGAAAAACATTGTCAGACCTCTTCCAAAGAATCAGTCATTGCAGGTTGACCAAGTAGCAAATTATAGACCAATTCCTTCATTGCCATTTTTGGCAAAAGTTTTAGAGAGAGTTATTTATGATTAATTAGTGGACCTTTTGGAGACTAATGATACTTTGGATATGAATCAATTCAGCTTTCAAAGATTTCATGATATCTTTGCTGTTATCATTTGTTGATACGATTAGAGATGGGTTTGGACATGGTAATCATTTTTTTCTGGTGAGCCTGGACATTTCTGCAGCATTTGACACTGTAAGTCACACAATTTTGTTGAATCATTTGCAGTCGATTGGAATTGCTTTGTAATGGTTTTCATATTTTCTTTCAGATCGAAAATTTTGTGTGATTGCAGCTCAATGTAGATCTGAATTTTTTGAGTGTAATACTGGAGTTCCTCAAGGATCCACACTTTTAGCAGTGTTTTCAACATTTTTTGTGGTCATTGTGTAAATCGCTAAGAAGCTTAGACATCTTTAGAATTTAAGCAGATGATGTTTAGTTTCTAATGAGGATAGAGAATCCTGTCAATAAGACATTTGAATATCTGCATCTTTGTTTAACCATGATTAATCAATAGTTAAAGGGAAACCATCTAAAATTCAATATACAGAAAGCTAGATAATAACATAATCCAAGTTATGTTAGTACTGTTATACCTACTTTTTTTTTTTTACTATGGACAATATGAATATTGAGATAATTTCCAAGATGCGTAATTTGGGAGTTATTCTTTTTACTGAATTACCAATGACGCATCAGGTAGCTAAGATTATTAGGTTGTTTTTTTTTCAAAACTACAACTTGTGAGACGACTGAGATCTCTTGAATCCATTCAACTTCAGAATGGTAGCGCAGACTTTAATTTGATTACTGTAATGGTCTCTTGCTTGGTCTCTAGAGAAATTCTTTGAAAGCACTGCAATCTGCACAAAATGCTACAGCTAGAGTTCTAGTAGGTGTACCCACGTAGACTCAGATTACTCCAGTTTTTAAAAAAATTTCACTAGTTGCCTATTGAACAGTGGATAAAATTTAAGATTGCCTGTCTTGTCTTCAAGGCTCATCAGATGATTTCTCCTCTATTTATTTCTAGTTTGTGTCTTTATCAACTGGTTAAGATGCTTCGTTCCAGTAGGGTTTACTTGAAGTTCCATCTTTTCATCTTATTAAACCTGAAGGTAATAGGAAATCTATGTTTAGAATTATGGGTCCAAAACTTGTGAATGAGCTTCCTATGACCCTTTGCAAGATTACTTCCTTTGCTCAATTTAAGAAGGAACTTATAACATGGCTGTTTCATGAGATATATGGAAATTAGATATACCCATTTTTTTCTTTGTCATATGTTACAAGACATAGGGAAATCAGATCTACCCATTTCTTTTCTGTCATATGTCATGAAGTTATACGATTATGGTCACTTTAAGAAAGATATGTCCATTGAGTGTGTATGTCAAATTTTTCTTATGTATTTGTTATTTTTATTATGAATGTACTTTCATAAACCACCCAGAACTTTGGATGGTTTGTGATATAATTTTTTTTAAATAAGTAAAGGAACATCGAAAACGTATACTGTACCTCTTACAAACCTATAGGTAGACATACCACAAATTAGCAGAGGCTGCAATATGTCTCTCTGCTGTTCGAGGAGGGACATATGCAACAGGGGATTAAAGGGGAGAACTCCCTTAATCCCTCTAGTAAACAGCTGATCCAAATGAGCACCTTTTTTTAAACACTGATGTGTGAATGAGCAGCTATAAATCCCAATACAGGACATACACGTGCATTCCCTTTCTGAAACAAGGCATGTACATGTTTGCTTTATTTATTAAAATCTTTATTTAAATATTACCTGCTCTATCCACAGTTCTAGGCAGGTAATAGATTTTGGCTCTTCCCTAACCAAACCACACCCCCTTGCAATCTGCATGTAGAGCATTTATACACATGTAAATACCAACTTTCTGAAATCAGTACCAATGCCACTATTTCAACAAGTATACCATGAATAGGCTTCTAAAATAAAAGCCATAGCATATAAGAGAATTGGAATATGTAACTCAAAATCTTTATCATTCCAGTATTCTGCATTACACATTTTAAACTTCTCTACTACCAAAATTGGATTCGGACTAATAATGACTATAGTTAGAAATACAGTTACATATTTAGTACTTGATAACACTTAAAACAGAAAAATCACAATCTTGGTCAATTGCTGCCACTAAAGTGCTTATGGATGCAAAAGCCCATGCTGTTTTATACCAGATAACAACAGAAATCCTGATAAAAACATAGCTACCAAGATACCCTGTTACAGATGGCAGGATTTTGGTCAGTCCTAATTTTGAACATACATCCAAAGCAATGTGGTTATTTGTAGTCCCTGATTCTACCATTGATATCAGTGCTGCAGATGTATCAGGATAAGGTTGCCAGAAATCGAGGACTGGGCTCAAATCTCCCTCCTGGTAGCTCTGAAACAAGACCTAAAGACCTCTCTTCATTTCATTAACTGACCTTCCACAGGATATATGCCATCAGAACTTTAGCAAGTTATTAGATGAACACCTTAAGCTATACAACAAAAGTTTTGAGCAGGAGTCAAATTATTTCCAGTTTTCCTTGAGGCTGATCAGCAGCTGACTTACTGCTATTCAGAATTGGAAAGCCAAGCCCCAACATGCATAAGATTGGACTCAATTGGCATGTCTGCTCAAGTTCATAAATAGACCCAGAGTTGGCAATGATTGCCTGAAAAATGCAAGCAGAAGTGGTGGAGTAGCAGCCTAAGAAAAAGTGTTTTACATCTGCAGACATATTTGTAATGAGTTTGAATAAGTGCTAGGCCATTAAAACCTCAGAAATTCTTTGAAAAAAAAAACCCCCTCTATAGATCTTTCAGAGACAGCATTCCTGGAAAACCAATTATATTCAACTCAAAAACATTATGCCAGTCCAAGTATTAGTATCCCCTTATAACATAGTAAATGACTGCAGATACCTGTACGGTCCATCCAGTCTGCCCAATAAGATAAACTCATTTTACATGGTATGTGATACTTTATATGTATACCTGAGTTTGATTTGTCCTTGCCTTTCTCAGGGCACAGACTGTAGAAGTCTGCCCAGTACTGTTCTTGTACTAAGTTCTGAAGCTAACATCAAAGCCCCCTTAAAATTTATACTCCAGCCCATCCCTATCTATTCAGTCATGATTAGGGCATAAACCGTAGAAGTCTGCCCAGCTCCCGTTTTGTTTCCAATTACCGGCGTCACCACCCAATCTCCGCTAAGATTCCACGGAACCATTCCTTCTAAACAGGATTCCTTTGTGTTTATCTCATGCATGTTTGAATTCCATTACCGTTATCATCTCCACCACCTCCCGCGGGAGGGCATTCCACATATCCACCACCCTCTCAGTGAAAAAATGCTTCCTGACATTAGTCCTGAGTCTGCCCCTCTTCGGGACTACTGTCAGGACTAATGACATACTCCCACACTGGCAAGATAATGGAGTCTTTGGCTGTTAATAAAGATTTAATTTGCTCGGCTGATGGCTTAGATTCATAGCTGACTAGAAAAGGGGAGTAGCTGACTAGAAAAGGGGAGTAAGGAGCTAAGATCTCAAACAGCCATTACTGAGAATGACGTCACTTCCTCTCACCTTCATTTTTCTATGTTTCAGCCTTCTCTGTTTTGGCACCATTGCTTTGGAATGTGTGGCCAGTCTACTAAGAATAATGGCCCTAGTCATACATGTAATGTACATTTTATTGGGCAAGCAAAGTACTAAAACATAAGGGGCAATTCTATAACTGGGCACCTGGTAGCCTATTCCATCAAGAAATTTGGAGTCTACTTTCTTTCATAGAATATTTGCATAACTGTGAAAACACATGACTATAAGTTAGCTACAAATACTTAGACAGCCAGTGGCAAGGCTAGGATTAAATGGGCCCCGGGTGGAAAACTTAAGACGGATCCCTATAAAACCATTTCTTTCAAGGTGGTGGGGACCTGAGGGGGAAGGGGGAGGTGTAGTATGTGTGGAAACTAATGGGTATCTGGATAGACTATGTATGGAGCCGAGGTCATGGTGTGTTGGGCAGGGGGATACATGTGGAGTGTGTAGGAAGGTACTTAAGACAGGAGGAGTGTGTATCTGAGATGTGGGTTAGAAGCATGTGTACGTTGAGGACACAGTGGTTGTGGGATGTGTGGGAGTGCGCGCAGGTGAGGCATGCCAAGGTGGAGTGGTTGGGGCAATGGTGGTATATGGTACAAGATGTGTGCCTTGGAGAGGAGTAGGACAAGGTGCAACATCCACTCTTATGTAAGGATCCGGTACCAGTGGAGAGGAAGAGGAAACGGGGGGTGAAAGGGAGAAGGCTCTCATGCATGGAATGGAGAAGTAGCCTAATGGTTAGTACAGCAGGCTTTGAGCCTAGTGACCTGGTTTCAATTCCCACTGCAACTCCCATATGTGCAACTAAATTTAGTCATGGGCAGTTACGCCAAGTAAAACCTGGTGTGGTGTAAATGCAGATGCCTAAAGTAGGCACAGACCAGGTGTATTCTATAACAACACACACAGATTTATGTAACGCCTACGACCCATCAATTTTAAGCCCATGGCCATGCTCCCTTTTCAGCTATGCAACTTAAAATTTACACGCATCACATTATAGAATACGCTTAGTTGTTTGTGTAAATTCTAATTAATGCCAATTAGTGTCAATAATTGCTTAATTGGCATTCTTAAATATCAGTCGATAAAGTATGTCTTTTTCGAACCTTTCCAACTTACAGCTTTCTTAACAGCTAGAAGAAATAGTGGGGGGCTTTAATATCTGTTCTCTTGATAAGTTAATTTTGTAAGTACCATTTGGGTAATCAGGCTTAGTAAATTCCTTTAAGTAATCTGTAAATTTATATTTCCACTGTTTAACATCTTGAATGCCAAAATTGTGGACTTGAGTAAATCTGGCGGAAAGTTTGGTTTCTTTATGATTTTGTAAAAGAATGTCGTGCCAGTTTTTTTTTTTTACTTTTCTGTACAAGTATTATACTTGATTGTAATTAAAAATTTTCATTAACAAATAAATAAATAAATGCTTAATTGGCAATTATTAGCACTGATTGGCTTAAGTAATTAAGTTGCACACACAAATCCAGACTACAACCGGATTTACATGTGCAACGCCTAACTTTCAGCACCGTTTACAGAATAGCACTTAGAACAAGGGGTTTTATGGTGTTGATTTTTCGGCGCCATTCATATAATTTGGTCCTAACTGAATAATGCTGACTTAACACGGGAGTCCTTAGCACCTCCTAAACAGGAGGCAGTAAATGTTCCCACTTAATTTTTTTCATGTCTACACTCTGCCCACATTAGCGCACAGCCAGAAAAAGATAATTAAAAAAAAGGCTGAATTTAAAGCTGTGCTAGGTAATCAATAGAAATAGAATAAAATAAAACTTAGAAAATAAAATAAGATGATACTTTTTTATTGAACTAATTTAATACATTTTATGACTAGCTTTCGAAGGTAGCCCTTCTTCATCAGATCAGAAATAAGCAAATTTTGATAAGTAACAGCATATATAAGTGAAACATCAAAGTATTTCAGTGACAGTCTGAAAGGATGAGGGAGGAGTGGGTTAGGTAAGAGACAGAGAGGGCTGAGTGGATGAGGGACAGGGAGATATGCATGGTGATCAGAGGGTGACAAAGCAGTGGAATTTCATGGTTTCTAATGGGCTTTAAAAAAACACGTCTTTGTTAAGTCCTGTCTGGTGAGTCTCAAAATATTTAATCATTTTGACTTCAAAGGTCTTATATTCCTGTATTGTTTTAAAGTTTCCTTTTAGTATTCTTACCATAAAATCATTGGAACAGTGTTACGGTTTTGTAAAGTGCTGTCCCACAGAGGTAACATCCTGGTTGGCACTGGCATTTTTCATATGATGTCAATGTAAATTAAATCTCTTCTTCAGCATCTGGCTTGTTTCTCCAATATAGCACCCTTCGCCACATTTTTTACACTGGATGACATAACCTACACTGGAAGATGAGTATGTGAAGGATTCTTTTATGTTGAATATTTTACCTTTGTGAATGCCTGTGGGGTCCTGTGAAATGGTTTGGCATAGTTTGCAGCTGGATATTTGCAAGGACGTGTGCCATTCTCTTCTTTTTTGGATCTCTGTTGAGAGCTTGCTTCTTACTAGCTTGTGTTTTAAATTTGGTGGCTGTTGGAAGGCCAGAACTGGTGGAGATGGGAATATCTCTTTCAGTAATTCAGTACCGGCTGCAGTTCTCTTATGATTTTCCTCAGTTTTTCCAGCTCTGGGTTGTACTGTATGTCACTACAAGGGAGATTCTGTCGGTGGCTTTCTTTTCCTTGTACTGTAGCAGATTTTCCCTGGGTGTTTTGAGGGAGGAGGCAATATTCTTGGAGATTATTTTGGGGTTATAGTCTTTCTGTTTGAAGGATGCAGTCAGGATTTTGAGATGCCTATCTCTGTCCACTGGGAGAGAGCAGATACGGTGGTATCTTGTGGCTTGGCTGTGAATAATGGATGTGAAGGGTGGAAGCTGAAGTTGTGGAGGTAGCTGCATTTGTCTGTGGGTTTCTTGTATATGGATGTTTGTATATAGCCATTTCTGATTGAAACCATGCTGTCCAAAAATTGAATTTTTCTGGGGAGTAGTCAATTTTGAAACTGTGCTAGAAATGGGCTTAGTGCATGTAAAAGTCCTGCATTAGGACACACTAAGCTCATTTACTAGCACAGCTTAGTAAAAGGACACCTAATGTTGCTATGGTGCTCTGCACATAGACAGACTTATGATCTAAGTTGGTTCTTAAATCCATCTACACAGACTTTCATTCTGGGGACTGCTGCATGCTGAGAGAAACAGATCTAGCCAGTAGGACGTTGTTATTCCCTGTATTTATTTCAGAAGACATTAAATAAAATCATTTCAAACAGAATTGGTATCCAGGCTGTATATTAACCAAAGGAGCAAGCTTAAAGGTAAAGAAAGGTCCTGTTGCACATGCAAGGGTGAATCTTTTTCCAGGAAAGACAGCACAGTGAAACCGGTTACACTGTCATCTGTGTTACTCAGTATAGAAGCCAACCCTATCACTTGTAATCAAAATGTTCTTATGTATAAATTTTCTTCACATTTTATTTTAAAATGTACATTAAGATTTTTTTTTTGGCTGTAAACACTAACCCCTCTGTTTACTAAGCTGCCCTAGTGGCTGTCATGCGCTAATGTTTAGTAAACAGGGGGGTTAGTGTTTTATCTCTCTCCCATTTACCATCCCATTATGAGAAGTGAAACATCAGGGACTAGATAGTAAATGGCTCCCAAATTTGTCAATAAAAATACATGTGGAGCGTTATTCTATAAATGGCACTCTGAGTTGCGTGCCATTTATAGATAGCGCTTAGAGCTAATTTCCGCATTAAACTCTGGGCAGAAGGATTTACACCAACTGAAACCTGGTGTAAATCCTGGCGCAGATCCCCTGAATTCTATAATACTGCGACATCTATAATGAACACCTCTGACCTGCCTATGCCGTTCCCATGGCCACGCCCCCTTTTGAGTTGCATGCTAAAAGATTTGCACACAAATCCTTATAGAATAGCGTTTAATCGTAAAATACAGCAAGTATATATCAAATCTCATTTAACTCACTTCTCACTTTGAATGGAGGAAAAGACTTCAGATGCTCGGCTTATTGTTATTGTGAATTTTCACTATAACTGCCGTGCGAACTTCCTCATCAGTCATAAAAACCTCCGTTCAGTAGATTTTATTTATTAATTATATTTTCTTATATTTCTCTTTCTTCCTTTTCTTTACAAAGTAATGTTACTGATATCTTCCATGTCAGGAACATTAAGATTCAAAGACACTTATCTTAGTTTTGATATGATTCGAATCAGTTTGCTCAACAGAGCGCCTCCATTTCACAACTTGCTTTCTCAGGAGTCAAACCGCCATCCATTCACATTTTAAGCATGGGACATACTTGGCTGTATTTTATGATTAGAGGTTTCTCATTAGAAAGATTCATGCCACAACTTGGGCATACAGATTTGGGTACCATATATAGAATCCAGGGGTAGGTGTATTGATCAAAATCAGACTGTGTGCTGTCAAGCACTATTAACCACACCTACCAATTTTTGAAGTCGTGCTTATGTACTAATTTTATTTATTTATTTATTTATTTGTTACATTTGTATCCCACATTTTCCCACCTATTTGTAGGCTCAATGTGGCTTACATAGTACCAGAGAGGCCTTTGCAGGCTCCGGTGTGAACAAATACAGTGTGATGTTATGGTAAGATCAAGTTCATGTGGCACACGGAAGAGTTGTGTTATGTCCATTATGTGCTTTAGTTTGGTTGTGTTGCAGAGATTAGGCATTTAAGTTGGATCGGTAGGGTATGCCTTTTTAAACAGGTTGTTTTTTAGTGATTTCTGGATGTTTAGGTGGTCGTACGTCATTTTCAAGGCTTTTGGTAATGCGTTCCACAGTTGTGTGCTTATGTAGGAAAAACTAGATGCGTAAGCTGTTTTGTATTTAAGTCCTTTGCAGCTTGGGTAGTGCAGATTTAGATAAGATCATGTTGATTCGGATGTATTTCTAATTAGTAACAAGCATAATAAAATTTGATACATTGTGATAAAGTCGCATCCAGGATAGTTGGGTTAAGGCAGTTTCAGTCTGAAATACAAGTCCCGGAAGGCATTGCAGGCAAGGAGCCAGGGGGTGAGATAAAGAACCCGGACTGGACTCCTTGCTGCAATAGGGGAAGACATGGGCGTAAGGGTTGGCTTGTAGATTGGCTGCCACTAGGGAGAAAGAGAGATAGGAAACCCTGTGTGCAGGAGCTCATCATTAGTCTAATGCTTAACTCAGCTGGTATGGGTGTGGGAGAAGCTAATGGAAGGAGAATGATTGGTTGTGAGAGCAGAAGCCAGGGATTGATTAGGCAGGTGGGAAGGAGTGCCAGGGAAGAGAAGCAGTTGCAGGCTGAAAGCCCTTGGGTAAGAGAGGTCCCTAAAGTACTGAAGTAGGCTGAAATCCCTTGGGTGTGAGGAAGTCCCAAACGTATTTGCAGGCTGAAAATCCTTGGGTAAGAGAGGTCCCTAAAGTATTGAATTTACCAGTGAAGCTGATGCAGGGTGAAATCCCTTGGGTATGAGGAGTCCATAAAGTATTGAACTCTCCTGAAGGTAAAGAGAGTAGAAGGTAGAAACTGGTGCTTTGTGACTGAACTGTGATGATGAACTGAAAGAACTGCTTCTATTTAGAATTGAACTACTGTTTATTGTGCACTGGATAAAGAGCCCAGACTGGAGTTGACTGTGAGCCTGTGCTGATAGCCTACTGCTTAAAGGGGACTTAGGGCCACACACTTTCAAGTGGCTTATATGTGCTTAAAATTGAAAGTGAGTGCTGCCGTTGGAACTGTGTATCAGGTCTACTAGAAACCTGCATGGAATAAAGTCCTTAAGATTGAAGTTGCTGGTAGACATTTATTTCTTGATTGTATCGGGAGCCTGTGGCTGGAGGAGATTGTTCTATCCTTGGCTGCACTAAGAGGTACCTGGTTACAACATATATCCCATAATTAGGCATTTATAAGCATTTAAGAGTAGTACCTTGAGCAAAATTTATCTGTAGAATGGCATTCACTGAAATATCACAAATGCTGAATGGGCTATTAGCTATTTTTGGCTAAAAGGGATATGGAGCCACTATTTGCACTTGGACACCTATTTTTTATATAAAAAGAAAAAAGCTCAATGAGTTCACTATCCTGCTTATAATCGAAATAGAAAAACGCCTATATTGTGACCCAAATCGGGAGATAGACGTTTAGCTCACAAAAATGAATAAAGCGGTTTAATCGAAAGCTGAATTTGGACGTTTTCTACTGCACTCCGTCGCGGATGCGGACAAAGTTGATCGGGGCGTGTCGAAGGCATGGTGAAGGCGGAACTGGGGCATGGTTATCAGGCAATCAGAGATGGGCGACTTTCGCCGATAATGGAAAAAAAAATATGCGTTTTTAGCGAGAATTTAGGGCACTTTTCCTGGACCCTGTTTTTCCACGAATAAGGCCCCAAAAAGTGCCCTAAATGACCAGATGACCACTGGAGGGAATCGGGGATGACCTCCCCTGACTCCCCCAGTGGTCACAAACCCCCTCCCACCACAAAATATGCTGTTTCACAACTTTTTATTTTCACCCTCAAATGTCATACCCACCTCCCTGGCAGCAGTATGCAGGTCACTGGAGCAGTTATTAGGGGGTACAGTGGACTTCAGGCAGGTGGACCCAGGCCCATCCCCCCCCCCACCTGTTACACTTGTGCTGGTAAATGGGAGCCCTCCAAACCGCCCCCCAAACCCACTGTACCCACATGTAGGTGCCCCCCTTCACCCCTTAGGGCTATAGTCAGGGGTGTGCTGGTAAATTGTTAACAGGGGGCTCACTCTCACCAGCAAAGTAAAAGAGAATTCAGGAGGGGCCCAAACCCACATTTTGGGATCCATTTGTTAAAGTAGCCATGGAGAACCGGCTCCCAAAATTCTTAAAAACTTAACAAACGGCTCTCGAGAGCCTGTGAGAGCCTGCTCCAGCACACCACTGGCTATAGTAATGGTGTAGACTTGTGGGCAGTGGGTTTTGAGGGGGATTTGGGGGGCTCAACACCCAAGGGAAGGGTGCTATGCACCTGGGAGCTGTTTTACCTTGTTTTTTTTTTTTTGTAAAAGTGCCCCCTAGGGTGCCCGGTTGGTGTCCTGGCATGTGAGGGGGACTAGTGCACTACGAATCCTGGCCCCTCCCACGAACAAATGCCTTGGATTTATTCGTTTTTGAGCTGGGCGCTTTTGGTTTCCATTATCGCTGAAAAACAAAAACGCCCAGCTCAAAACAAGATAAACGTCCATGTTTTTCGAAAATACGGTTCGGTCCGCCCCTTCACGGACCCGTTCTCGGAGATAAACGCCCATGGAGATAGACGTTTTCCTTCTATTATGCCCCTCCATGTATATGTGGAGGCTTGAAAGACAGCCACTGATTAGTATGGAGATCTTCTTAATATTGTATAAAGATTTTCTTCAGATCACTGGGAATCTATTTCTTAATTACATTGGATTAGATTTTAACTTAAATTATCTTTACAACACCCACGCTCAAGGAGAGCTACAATCTAGGGCTAATAAATAGGATCCCATTGTAGAAAGGGTTTACAAAATAAGTTGGTACCTGAACAATGCAATGTTGGGCATCACAGCTTTTAATCCAATGCAATTAAGGGGTAACTTCAGGCTTCACAAGTTTATACTGAGTAAAATCTCATCCTGACCTTCAGTCTCTACTTATATAGCTCTTTCCTTCGTCCTCTCACCCCCTACTCCCCTACCACCTCTCTTTTTCCTCTGCCTCTCTCCTGCCCTCCCAGAGCTAGTGAGCAGATAGAGAGAAAGAGCAGAAAGGCACAGACTCAGAAGCCTGTAAGTCTGAGCCACAAAATATCCCTCTCAGCCCCTGCTTGGCTTTCATGCTTGTATATGGAGAGCTTCTTGCTCCTTGTGTAACTTCCCAGCAGCAGCACACCCCCAGCATTTGTTTTGACTTGTCAGTGAGGGTGCAGAGCTGCTGATGTTTGCAGCAAAACAAGAATCTATTTATAGCGCATGTTGCATTGTTTCCACATGAGGGTTTGTTTATTTTTTTTTAATTTAGCAGCAGTTCTGTCTGTGGCTGTTTTGCCATGTGCCAGAGGTGGAGTAATGCTGCAGCTTTTACTCTTGGCTACACAGGATACTTTTATCTGACCTGGCGTTCTGCATAGACTCTGATAGGTTGTCATTTTGCAATGGTCTGTTGATAGTTTCTAAGAATAATATTTATTTCATGGTAACATAGTAGATGACTGCTGATAAAGACCCGCACAGTCCACCCAATCTGCCCAACAAGATACATTGCATCATACCAACTACTGGGAAAATATGTCTGGGGGGGGGGGGGTGTTAAACTATCACCAAAACAGCATGAAACATGCAGTTTGATAACAAGATAGCAAACCCAGATTGTGGGGAGTTACGAAAAATCTCACAATTTAAACAAACGAGGCCTCAAAACTCAAAGAACAATGGTCTGACCAAACGTGTCAGTCTATCCTCAAAGGGGTTCCCAGATATTATCATTGGCCCCACTAAATTATCTATCTCCGGAAAAAAAAAGAGAGCAACAAAAAACATCCAAAAACAGAGAAAAAAGTTGCTAACTAAAAAAACAGAGAAAAATAGCCAAAACCCACATGTGTGTGTATGTTTTTTTGTTTGTTTTTTTTTGTTTTGGATTTTGCTCACACTTTTTTCAGTAGTAGTTCAAGGTGAGTTACATTCCGATACAGTCTGTTTTAGTCATCCAAACACAAAAATATCCACATCACATTCCCAAAACTCTAACACCACTGGTAGTTCATGACATATCAAAATAAAATCCCACAAGTACTTACCTTGTCTGAAGAGGTTTCCTTTTTACAATATCAGCTCCTCAAATTGCTACTATTTCAGTGCATAAAGGAACTCTCTTCGTGCTGCAGAACATGAACAAGTTTCAGCTGCCCAACAACAGCCACTTGTTTTACGAACCTGCTACTTCAGGAGGTGGAACCAGAGCTTAAAAGCCTTGTTTGTTTAAATTGTGAGACTTTCCATAGCTCCCCACAGTCTGGGTTAGCCACCTTATTAGCAAACTACATGTTCCATACTCTTTTTGGGATATTTGATAGTTTGCTACCCCTTACGTATTTTTTTAAACTGCCATTTTCTGTAAGATGGTTGTGATGGGCAAGTTATTATATTGGTTTAAATATGGATCCCTAGCTTGCCAATAAGTCACTTATTTTGAGCTATATAATGCGTTCTAAACTAATGGTAAGGCATTTTTTTAAAAAGAGAGAGAAATAGAGCCTTCAAAGAGGGATGGGTGTGAATGCACCTGTATTTATGTGTAATACTAGACCTATAAAAAGTAGTTTATATACAAATAAGTTTGCATATAAATATTTATACTTATATTTTTCCCGAATTGTTCTTCAGAAAGGAACAAATCAGGTGCATTCCACCCACTTTGTTTCACTGAAGTGCTATTCTAACTGCAGCTAGACACTCTTGTCCTTGATTTCACCCGCCCTTCAACACAGTGGTCATGATCATCAGGGAAGCTTTCCTGTCTTCCTCCCTTGTATGTTCTGCTTGAATCTGTCTGTTGAAATTTTTTTGTTGTCACATGCATTCCCTCTCCTCTTCTATCCCCTAATTTTTTTAATTTGCTATTCTATTTTATTCATCTGATTGCTCTGTTCTAATTATTGTAAACCACTATGGTGCCAGTTAGTGAATGATGGCATAACAAATGACAAATAAATAAATAAATAAAGTATCTTAATTACTTTCCACTCTTCAGCATGCACTCTCTGCTCATTATGGGGCCCTTTTACCAAGCTGCAAATAAAGGGGCCTGCGGTAGTGTCAGTATGTGGATTTGCCATGCACCGAGACCCCTTTTAGTGCAGCGGGTAAAAGGCAAAAACAAAAGCGGAAATGGCTTAGCAGTAAGTGCACACTTGCCACATGGCCATTTCCGGGGAAATCACTTACCATCACCTATATAAGAGGCAGTAAGGGCTCCTGCGCTAACGTAGTGGTAACTGGGCAGCACACGGTGCTGGCACATTAAAAAATTTTCATCACACCAGAAATGGTGCGCAGTGGGGGCGGTAATGCCGAAATGACTCATGGCAAAGCAGTGGTAAAAGGGGCCCTGCATGATTTTCTTTAGTAGCGTATTCTTACCCTCAACTTGTACATCAGTCCCCTTTCCTGTTTCTTTCTGTTTCTCTGATTTGAGAATTTACAAGCCTCTTTGCTTTACTTTGCTAACATAAGCAGTTATATGTAGAGGAGCATTTTCAAAATGATGTCTAAGTCCAACTTTGGACGTTTTGCAAAAAACATCCAAAACCCAAATAGGAAAGAAGGTCATTTTTGAGAAAAGAAAATTCTTATCTTTTTTTTTTTTTTTAATACTGTTTCGAACAAGGTTTTGTGCTTTTGACATTTTGGTTTTTGGTCCATTTTCATGGGGAAAACCCAAAATAAGTGCAAAATATAGAGATTCGTTCAATTGAGATGTAGGAGGAGCCAGAATTTTCATCGACTGGCCCCTCAGACATCCCAGGAGAGCAATGGGGCACTCTAGAGGGCACTTCTGTGCACTTCATGAAAATGCTCCCAGGTGCACGTCACCTGTGCTCCCTTATCTTGTCCCCTGAGCCCTCCAAAACCCATCCAAAACATACTGTCCCCCACTGTATACCACTACAATAGCCCTTATGGGTGAAGGGGCACCTATATGTATATGTCACCTGTGCTCCCTTATCTTGTCCCCTGAGCCCTCCAAAACCCATCCAAAACATACTGTCCCCCCACTGTATACCACTACAATAGCCCTTATGGGTGAAGGGGCACCTATATGTGGGTATAGTAGGGTTTTGGTGACTTTGGGAGGGGTCACAGTTTCCACCACAAGTGTGACAGACAGCGGGATATAGGGGCCTGGGTCTCCCACTGTGCACTGCACTGACCACTATACTACTCCATGTCTCCTAAGCAGACTGAGAATTTCAGAAGAGTGTTACAAAGTTTGGTACCGTCCAGACTGAATTATTTTAACTCCTATCTGAGGCTTTCACAAACCAGCATCAAGGACCTCCAGATGGTTCAGAAAACTACAGTGGCCTCACGTTTCAACATATTACACCTCACCTTGAATCTTTGCATTGGCTCCCTATTTAGTACAAGATCAAATTTAACATTTTACTTTTGATCTACAGGGCTTTAGAGAGTGATGCTCCCTTTCATTTGACCTCCATTTTAAGATTTGGTTTTAAGTCTGTCCCTTCATTTGGAAGGTATAAAATTGTTGTCCGTACTGTCCATAAGGAAGATGCATTCTTCAGAGACTAGAAGCTATATTAAGTGGAATAAATTACCTAATCAGCTCAGGCTAATGACAGATACGGCACTGTTTAAGAAGCAATTGAAAGCAGTTATTTTCTCAGACATTTGCATGAATTTTTGCACTGGCTCCTAGTTTGAAGACTGAACTTAAATGAACTCTTACAGATGTCAGAGGATTATTTTCTAGCAGAACCATTTTATATTCTCAGTGATATATGAATGTTTAGTTTTTGTTTTTATTAATTTTTATATGTGTTGATGTGTGTTTTCATTGTACTCTACTTAATTTTGTTATTGCATTTTCATATTTACAAATCTCAAGCATAACCTTGATAAAGAAAAAGATACATATTTCAACAAAAAATTCAATGAAATAAATACCAATACATCTAATATCACTAATATAGGAAAAACAATGCAAGAATAATCCACAATAGAAAATGACACGGGGACAAAGTTTGTCCCTGTCCATGTGTGCTCTGTCCCTGCCCCATCCTCATTCTCCCCCCCCATCCCCGCAAGCTCTGACCCCATCTGCACAAGCCTCAAACAGTTATGTAGTATAACGTCAAAGACATAGAAAGAGATGGATTTACTCCCATACTGTGCAAAATATAAAGATAGCACATGCCAGGGATGGTGTTAGTGGAGTGCAACTAGAGCAACTGCCCTTCGCCCCTGACCAGAGAGAGTCCCAAGCCTGCTGGAAGCTGAAGAAAGTGCAGCCTGTAGTAGGCTTTGCGGTCCCCGCCCAAATTTCTACTTCTGTTTGTGCTTTTGCCACCCTGACTTCTTTCTTTGACTCTTACATCTTGTTGTGATCTTCTGTTAGTGAATGTTATCTTTCTTGCCTTGATTTTTGCAGCCACTTCTTTTGAGAATCATTTTGTTTTCCTTTTTCTCTTGCTTTTATTTACTTTCCTTAAATAAAGATTGGTAGCCTTTGTTCAATTTAGCCCACTGTCTTTCCACTTTCCAAATTTCCTCTCACCCTGCCAGCTACTCTTTCAGCTACTTCCCCATTTTACCAAAGTCAACATGTTTGAAATCCAGAATTTTTAGTTTGTTATGTCTAGACTCCTCTTTAGGTTTTATAACAAACCACACTACGTAGTGATCATTGCTGCCAAGGTGAACACCCATCAGGATATTAGACACACTTTTGTTATTTATTTATTTATGGTTCGCTTATATCCCACCTTTTCCCACTCATGCAGGCACAATGTGGCTTACAGAAAGTTAAGTAACAAAATACAAAGTTGAAAACTTAGGAAAGTATACAAGAAGCAAATAGGGGGAGTAGTTTCTAACAGTGCGAACTAGGCAAGGTAAGGGTCAGGGAGGGTGCATCAATCAGCGGCGTTAACACTTCCCTGATGAGTTCCATCACCATATGTCTGCGCAAAGACCCTTGAAAAGGCATCCACTATCTTTCTAGTTCTTTTCAGATTTGCAGATAGGATACTCCAATCCACATCTAATAGATTAAAGTTACCCAATATCATCACCTCTGCTTTCGTCCCACCTTTGCAATATCATTGATCAGATCTTCTAAGTTAGCCTGTAGACTACACCAGTGTGAACAAAAGTGCCACCTTCTCTTTCCAACACTTGCAGGACTCCTCTTTTCTCTACACCTCCTGTATTTCAGCTGCTTAAATGTTGTTTACCTAGAAAGCTACTCCTCCCCCTTTTTTGCCATTTCCGTATCTCCTGAATACATTATAGCCAAGTATGGTAGTATCCCATTCATGAGACTCAGTGAACCATATCTCCCTAACAGTCACAAGTCCATTTCCATCATTAAGGCTTTCAGATCAGGAATTTTATTGCCTAGACTGAGAATTTGTGCTTAAAGCACCCACCAATTTTTAGATTGGATAGTCTCTTATTTTTTTTTTTAGATTGGATAGTCTCATAATGTTTTTACTGAACTGTCACCCCCTTCCTTCTCTAATGCCTATCCACATATTGATTTAATTTTTCATTTAGGATCCCTTTTCCCGCCACGGAAAGATGTCATCCATCATTGCAGTATAGCCTCATGTTCCATTTAGTGCCCCAGCCGCCTATATATCTAAAAACTTTCTTGCTTACCCCAAGCTTAGAGCCATGTGTTAAAGTTGGTTCTGCTTCCCTTCTCCTTTACAATGAACAGGTAGAACTTCTGAAAATGCTAAAAAGGGCAGGTCTATAATTGCGCGCATGAAGTTACATGTATCTTCCATGTGCTGAGTGAATTCTACAAATTGCAAGTACAAATCAGCACAGAATAAAAAATGCTTAAGCACTCTTCTATAAGCCACGTCTAAAGTTAGGCAAAGTTTACAGAACAGCACTTAAGTGCAGGGGTTGCAGGTAAGTTTAGGCACATCCATTTGCACCAACAAAAACGTGGTGCAAATACCCCTGCCTAAACTTACACATGGAACCCTCTTAAATGCTAAATAGTAGTAGTAGTAGTATTCTATAATTGCATGCATAGCTGAAATCCACACTCACGCTCCCCCCCCAAAATGCCCATGATCTTCCTATTTCCATGCCTCATTTTCTGAGATGTACCTAAATTTACGTGTGTATGTTTTAATTGATTTCAATTAGAGCTAATAATTGCTTGTTAAAAAGCCAGTTATTGGCACTAACTGGCTCATTATTCAATTAAATTGCACGCGCAAATTGGGCATGCATGCAATTTTTGGCAACTTTTATAGAATTAGGGGGTAAGTGCACAGAAAAGCAGCTCTTACACATGTGTGTGCACTACGCATTATTCTATAAGACAATGCCTAAGTGCCATAGCACACAACTGCAAGGGGGCATACATGTTATCTGTTACCACTAGGGATCGCCCTAGTGTTTGTGTCCTGGTCCTGATATCTCAAGTGCTAGTGACTGCTGAGATGAAGTCACTCTGCTATGTTGAAGCTGCCCTGCCAGCTACTCTTTTTTTTTTTTTTACTTTATTTTTATTAAGCTTTTTAACAAACATAATTTCACATTTATGAATGATAATGCACAATTTGGAAATTAAAATTTATATAAACAAGCAAATACTATTTAAGTTTCATGTAATTATCGACCACAAGAATAAGAAATCAAACCAAGATGTAAGATTAATCATATAACCTAAAGGAAATAATCATACTTTGTAAATTATATTAATGAAGCGTCATGTCCCGAGTGATTCACTCCAAGGCTGTTAAACAGTATACCTATGGGATTAAACCACTACATTAACCTCTTCCCTACTAATTAGAAATCCCTCTAGCTGTTTGGGGTCAAAAAATTAAACTGTTTAGATTGAAACATAATTCTACATACACAAGGAAATTTCAATAGGAAGGTAGCTCCTATTACCACAGTTCTTGTGCGCAAAGCCAAAAAGGCTTTACGCCTCTTCTGAGTCTCTCTTGATAAGTCTGGATATATTCTTAGTTTTGACCCCAAGCCCTGCCAGCTACTCTACTTTCCAGGAATCAGCCTACCCTGTCCTAAGGCAACTCCCCAACTCCCCAACAAATAACAAGCTTTCCCAACTGAACGAGGTATCAGTTATTAAGGTTTTATCATAAACATCACTTCACCACAAAAGTATTCTTTTCTTTTGTTCAGCATAAACTTTCCCTTTTAAATAAATCAGTTATCATTTGTCATTACTCCCGTTATCAGGCTTACTATTTGTAAGCAATTGGACCCCAAATCCTGCTTAATGAGAAATCACCAACTTTCAAAAACACTAGATAAACCCTTCGTTTTTGGACCAAACTTCACACTTTTGATCAGAGCCATAACATAGCATTAAGGCTGTAAACATTCCATCATTTTTATCCATAAATATACAAATGAGAACCTCCCAAAAACTGACAAATTTGCATATGATTTAAACAAATCTGAGCATATGACAACCAAGTACAGACTCCCAGCACCTGAATTCTGCAATTAGATTTAATGCAAATACTTTTAAAACTTATTTTTAGCACTTTTAAAATTTCAGGTTCTCTTTAATTTGAATGCTGTTCAAGCTCTGAAGCTCGCCCTGAGTAAGGAGTTATCGCCAAACCAAACCAAAGCATATATAGCAATCTGGTTGTATTCTCTCAAATAACTTGAAGAGCCTGCCTGCCTCAGTGAATACCATGAAAAGGAGGGCAGGGGAGATAGGAGAATCGGAACTCCAGGTAAAAGATTTTGCAAGTGAGCGGAAGGCAGGGATGGCAGGGCAGCAGCGCCCCTCGAAGGCAGGCGCCCCCCTGCCTTGCTTACCCCGCTTACCGCATTGGCACGGCCCTGAGGATGCCCTTAGAAAAGCGGCTACTTACAACTGGTGATGCTCACCACATTTACATTGCCAGGAGGCATAGTAGGGGCGGGGAGGAGTGATCAGGGTGGGTCTACCATATCTTACAAATGAAATCCATGTAGGTAGGAAAAAATCTAGACATTGGCATTTATACTTGTCCCCAGGCACACAAAAGTGCCTGTTTTAAGGTGCACGTGTCAATGCTGAGATTGCCCTCTCCAATCATCCCACTAGTTATGGTCCACCCCTCCCCCATTCACAGCTTTTTCTTTTTTCTTTTTTCTTTTTTTTTTTTAACAGGCTGACCCCTAGCGCAAGATTATTGTTAGGGATCAGAGCAGCCATCTTGGATCCTGAGTGGACATCACTTCTTCTAGACATCACAGACTGCCAATAAGGCTGAGATGGGATTGGAGGGGTTGGGACTACTTTGGGGGGCCTCAGGGAAGGCTCAATGTTTCCAAGCCGGCAAAGGGGGGGGGAAAAAAGCAAGGCAGACGTGAGTATGGGACCAACAGTTTCAAAAGGGTGCTCCCATTCACATGTGGGGGTAGTGTAGCACGCACATGTGTTTTCCATACATGCAGATTTTTGAAATTGCTGCTTCCGCCGGATGTAGAGAAACATGCATATTTGGATGAGTCTCTTATAAAATACCGTGGGAATTCTCCATGTCCCCATCTGAGTTGCCCTCTACACATCCTTTCCAACTAAGGCTCTTGATTTTAAGTGCATTTATATTCTGCTTAACCTTTAGGATCTCAAAGCAGATTATAAACTTCCCCACTTTCAATGTGGTGTAGCCATCAGGAGAAAATCAAAATAAGGTACAGTAAAAACTATAAGCAAACCAAAAACAGTCAAAATTTCACAAACAGAATTACATTCCCATCATAATCACTATCCCCTCACCCCAAGACTTCAAGAACATCAAACATCTTACCCTACCTACAAAGTTCATAATAACCTTTCATAATACTACTACTACTACTACTTAACATTTCTAGAGCGCTACTAGGGTTACGCAGCGCTGTACAAATTAACAAATAAGGACAGTCCCTGCTCAGAAGAGCTTACAATCTAAAGGACGAAATGTCAAGTTGGGGTAGTTTAGATTTCCTGAGAAAAGGTGTAGTGATTAGGTGCCGAAGGCGACATTGAAGAGGTGGGCTTTGAGCAATGATTTGAAGATGGGTAGGGAGGGGGCCCAGCGTATGGGCTCAGGGAGTTTGTTCCAAGCATGGGGTGAAGCGAGGCAGAAAGGGCGAAGCCTAGAGTTGGCGGTGGTGGAGAAGGGTACTGAAAGGAGGGATTTGTCAAGAGAGCGGAGGTTACGGGTGGGGACATAAGGGGAGATGAGAGTAGAGAGATAAGGAGGGGCTGCAGATCGAGTAATCAAATTATTTTTTTGGGGGGGGCAGAGTTTATTCATAGATAATGTTGATGCTCTTTCAATAAACTCTGCCCCACCAAAAAAAAATACTTATTTAACAATCCACCTTCTGTGCCATTAAAAAATGGAAAAAAAAAAACAATAAACAAATTTTAAACCTCTAAATTGTATTGGATGCTAATGTAATTGCAGTAAATGAGCTGTTGCCTGCTCTCATCTTAAACATAATAACCTTAACTATGGTGTTTTGGAACAGCTGAAGATGGGCAAATGCTTTTTTTTTTTTACCCCATTAAAGCAGCACTACAGTCATCAAGATGGGACAGGACAACAGCCTCCATAACCTGACACATGTAATTCGTAACAAATTTGTCTAATCCAGTGTAACTTTATAAAGGATTTTTAACCACCATTGAGACAATCTTCCAGAGAGAGTGCTGAATCCAAAAATATACTTAAACTGAATAACATTTTGGAGTGAAATAGTTACTCTTCTGATTAGGGGGGACCAATTAAATTCAAGACCTGATACTGCTAATTTGATTTATCATTACAATCAGACACAATTTAAAACTGTTTCTGGTGATCCATAAAACTTCTACTAATGACCCTGATGTTATTTATTTATTTATTTATTTATTTTATTGATTGATTGACTGACTGATTGATTTATTAACCCCCTTTATAAAAAGATTCACCCAAGGCAGTGTACAACAGCTACAGTTTAAAATAAAACTTACAATTTTGTTAACAGCATGCTACTGCTGGGTTCAATTCGGAAAGCAACTTTTAAAAACAGAGGACAATATTCAAAAGCACTTGGCAGTGCTGACTGCATTCATGCATTTATTCTTTACTAAACTGCCAGCAGATCTACATATAAGGTTGTTATTCTCAAACTGGCCTCAGATATGCACTGGGGGGGGAAAAAGGAGTGTTTGGGGTTGGGCCTTGGCAGGAGAAAAAGTTATATGTTGTTCAGCAACATTCAACCGCTGAGCATGTAACTTGCCTGTTTAATATCGACAAGTAAACAGCAGGTAAAACTTTAAACATAAATGACCATTTAAAGTTACGAGGATTTTCAAAGTAGGCTGCTGAAAATACCTGTAACTATAAAGTTGTATATTTTTAATGTTTTTTTCCCAGTTTTCCTTCTGATCCTATGGTGCAACCATACCTTGAGTATTGGCTGTCCCATTTCAAACAAGATACTGAATTAGAAAAAAGGTAAAGAAAAAGGCAACCAAAATGACAAAGGGGATGGACTAGGGTTACCATATGGCTCCAGAAAAAGGAGGACGGATTGAGCCAGCCGGGTTTTACAGCCGGGTTTTACTTCCATTGCTTTCCATTGAAAGCAATGGAAGTAAAACCCAGCTGGCTCAATTACTTCCATTGAAAGCAATTGTTTTCCATTGAAAGCAATGGAAGTAAAACCCGGCTGGCTGAATCCGTCCTCCTTTTTCTGGAGCCATATGGTAACCCTAGGATGGACCAGCTCCCTGGAAAAGAAAGACCTAATTAGGGCTCTTCTGCTTAAAACAAAAAAAAAAGAGAGAGACTGAAAAAGGATAAGACATAGAGCTGTATAAAATATGAGTGGAATGGAACTAGTTAATAAGGAATTGTTATTTATCCTTTAGAATAGCACTGTGGAGACACACTATGAAATTAACAAGTAGCAGCAGATTGATTTAAACTTTTTTCTCTCAACTCACAGTTACACTGTAGAATTTGTTGCTAAAGGATATTGCCAAGTTATGGGTGAGAGAAACAGAAAGAAAAAAACGAAAGAAGGGATAGGGATGAGGGAGACAGACAAGGGACATTTATTAGGGTGAGGCAAGGAGGAGTGGGATTGCAGGATCAACATGGGACTGATGTCAAAGGACCCAGGCACCAGCAGTACCCATTAAACAACAGACTGCCTAACCCTTGCACCTCTAGGCAAGAAAAGTGTCTAGTGCCAGTAACTAGCACAATGAACCACACAGCCTCGATAAAAGAGAGCACCTTGTTTTCCTATTAACTGTTGTACAGTGGGCTCTCAGAGTTTTCATTCCTTTTTGCCCACATGGAATATGAAAGCTGGGTCCGTCTCATGAAGTTTCCAAGCTCTCCACTTTCCCGCCTTGACAGGATAATACAATTGCGTAAGCGCGTCCCAGATTTCGCCTTGGATCGGCTGCAGGGCTCGAGCCCGCCGCGTCCCCCAGAGGTCGTTTATCGCCGCTAGCAGCGAATAAGTGAAGCTCGGACACCCGCCGCGCTAATGCCCGTTTTCTTCCCCTGCGCTACCCTGTCACCAGCCTTCCGGGCCGAACCGACACCTGTCAAAATACTGCTGCTGAGAGAAACGATAGGAAATACTCACGCTGACGGTAGCGGAGAAAGGGAACCCAACGCCCCGGCTGCCCTATTGCGGTGCTCCCCTCGCGCCAGCCGCTGGCTTTCCTCTCTCCCAACTTGTTTCCTCCCCTCTACAGTCTGCCTGCCTGCTCCTCCCGCCTCCTCTCTCCTCCCCTACGTTCCCTCCTTTTTTTTTTTTTCCCATCTCCGTTTTCCTATCACCTGTTTTTAGGGAACCAGGAAATCCCCAGATGTAACGCAAAGCAGTCTGAAGAGACTGTCTAATAATATACAACTCTGCAGCTTATCTGGCCAGCTGTTTGTGCATTATTTACTTAGGCTGAGGATGTTCTTGAGTTAAAGGGTTGTTTTACTATTAGGCTTTCACTAGTAAGCGTATTTTTAACACTAGATTTATGCTCTGTAGTGCCCTTCATGCAAAGTGTACTAAACTGCACCCTAATGGATTTTACAGTTTAACACTATGGAAACAAGCAGACAGTTGCCCCCCATTAAAAAAATTAACTACCTGGTGGCATTGAGTTCCAGTTTGTGGAACTGGTTCACTGGCAACCCCCCTGCCCTCTCAGCTTCCCTGCAGCCAACGACAGGAGATGAGGGGCTGGGAGCAAAGTTTTGCACCCCTCCATATTTGCATCCTGCATGCTCCTTTGTGCCATTTTCAAAGAGAAATGCATATGTTGACTTTGAAAGTTACTGCATGTACTAAATACTCAATAACTTTTGCATCCACTTTTTGTGTGAGTACATTTGACTCAAAAAATTAAGGCATGTAGATGTGAAAATACAATATAAACATGTTACTTTCTGATCTTGCCCAAAACATGCCCCCAGGAGCACCTTCCCTAATTGCAGCTAAATATGTGCCTGTTGTGGAACAGTGCACATGTGTTTAGCCGTATTGAAGGAAAGCCATTTTCAGAAAACAGTGTATAGGCATAAATCACTTTGGGGTCCTTTTACTAAGGTGCGCTGAAAAGTTACTTGCGATAGTGTAGGTGCGGGTTTTGGGCACGCGCCAATCCATTTTTCAGCGCGCCTGTATAAAAGACCGTTTTTAACATTTTTACCAAACATGGATGTGTGGCATAATCAAAATTGTGCAACCCCTTTGGGTTTGTGACCTTACCACCAGCCACTGACCTAGCGGTAACCGGGCAGTAATGACCTACACGCGTCAATTTTTCAGCCGCACGTATTGGACGCGTGACAAAAATTAAATTACTGCAAGAGCCTTGTGGTAACCAGGCAGTAACTCCATTTGAGTGCGCGTAGATGCTTACGCGGCTTAGTAAAAGGGCACCTTTCTTTATGTACATGAGTTTGAAAATTGTTCTCTGGATGTTCAACTTATTTTTATTTTTTACATAGCTGTAATAACTGACATACCACTTGCCTATTCTCTGTTTAGATTTGTGGAGTCCAATTTTCCACAAGACATCTGCTGACTTTTATAAAATACATTTGAGGACACACAGCTACAGCTAATACGTATGTATTTGTGGCTCATACAGTAAAAGCATTGATTTCACAAGCCCATATATGTTCTAAAAGAGAGCTAGCACTGAAAAATCAATGGATGGCCCAGGTCAATGGCACTTACCCAAATAGCAGGTGCAGCTATATAGATAGCTACATTGAATAGCAGGCCCAAGGTACATACTGTCCTTATTGCATCTATCAGCTTCAGTAACAAATCTAAATACTCCACTTATTTTATTAAACTTTTTGTGAAAATATACTACAAAATATTTACATTTGGAAGAGATTAATTTTCTCATAAATATCAATCACATACATCCAAAGAAATCTAGCATTGGCCAACATTTTGTTACAGTTTCTTCATGGATAACTTCAATACCTGTATATACCACACAAAATGTACAATAATATTAGAGTCAGAGGGAGCAAAATAACATTTTTTGTCATGTATCATTTAAATATGATTTTAAATTTGTTGAGATATGACTATGATGCATACTTTGCCAACAAAATTAAAGTCTCCACCAGGATTTACAGGCAGTCCCATCCAGTCTCCAATCAGCTAACCAGGAACACACAAACTCACCTCCTCCTAACACAGACATATGGGACTTTTTTAACCCAATAACATAGGAGAGGCTTGACAAAAATCAAAGAGACCTTCGACCAACTACCCATCAAAAACAGTGCAGCAGGCAGGGGCCTCATAGAAAGCACCACAAAAAATGTGAACTTTCTAATGGGCAACCACCAATAGCATTAAAAAGGGCAGTAGTGCATCCTTTGCTAAAGAAGAACAACCTTGATCAGGGCAAACCTGAAAGTTACTGGCCAGTATCTAACATCCCATTTCTAGGAAAACTTATAGAGCAAACAGCCTGTGTTCAACTCAGTGATAGGCCAGAAGAAAGAAACTGGCTAGGTTCTAATCTAATTCATGTTTAATGTGGGATAAAATGCCATAAATATGTACATAAATTCTCAGACATTCTGTAATTTTCCTTAGCTCTGAACATGAGTTCTAAGCCTAATAAAAAGGGGAATTTCTGCCAGTGAAATTGGGAGTTCGTCTGTGAGTAACGTACGTACTGCGCAGAGAACTATATTTCCTGGTCAAAGAAACTCCTGGCTTTCGCTGTGAACAGGTCCCCCCCCCCCCCCCCCAGATGATGTTAAGAGCCTGGATGTAGAGATTAAGGACCAGTGATGTATGTATAGTTATGATGTATGTATAGTGTATTATTGCTTTTCCTGGTCAAGAGACTCCTAGCTTTGCTTGGATGTAGGGACCAGTGATGTAATGATTGTTTCTTTTTAACTATAGATAGGTATTGTTTATTTTCAGTTATATAGCTTAATCATTGTGTATCTTAGACAATAATGAACCACTAATAAAAGTCTAATTTACCTAATACGAATTAAAAATAATCCACAGTAATTATTGAGTAGTCTGTGTCAGTGAAGCAGGCTGTAAAACCAGGTCAGAACAATGTGACCACATCACACCATTTTTTGCAAAACCTTCACTGGTTAGCAGTACAATATAGGGCTAAAAGGGGCGATCAAGGAAGACAAAGACATAGCGGAGAGACTGAATGAATTCTTTGCTTCGGTCTTCACCAAGGAAGATTTGGGTGGGATACCGGTGTCGGAAATTATATTTCAAGTGGACGACTCGGAGAAACTTACTGACTTCACGGTAAACCTGGAGGACGTAATGGGGCAGTTCAGCAAACTGAAGAGTAGCAAATCTCCTGGACCGGATGGTATTCATCCTAGAGTACTGACAGAACTGAAAAATTAGCTTATGGAGCTACTGCTAGTGATATGCAATTTATCCCTAAAATCGAGCGTGGTACCGGAAAATTGGAGGGTAGCCAATGTAACGCCGATTTTTAAAAAAGGTTCCAGGGGAGATCCGGGAAATTATAGACCGGTGAGTCTGACGTTGGTGCTGGGGAAAATGGTAGAGGCTATTATTAAAAACAAAATTACAGAGCACATCCGAGGACATGGATTACTGAGACCAAGTCAGCACGGCTTTTGTGTGGGGAAATCTTGCCTGACCAATTTACTTCAATTCTTTGATGGAGTAAACAAACATGTGGACAAAGGGGAGCTGGTTGATATTGTGTATCTGGATTTTCAAAAGGCGTTTGACAAGGTACCTCATGAAAGGCTACAGAGGAAATTGGAGGGTCATGGGATAGGAGGAAATGTCCTATTGTGGATTAAAAACTGGTTGAAGGATAGGAAACAGAGAGTGGGTTTAAATGGGCAGTATTCACAATGGAGAAGGGTAGTTAGTGGGGTTCCTCAGGGGTCTGTGCTAGGACCGCTGCTTTTTAATATATTTATAAATGATTTAGAGATGGGAGTAACTAGCGAGGTAATTAAATTTGCTGATGACACAAAGTTATTTAAAGTTGTTAAATCGCGACAGGATTGTGAAAAATTACAAGAGGACCTTACGAGACTGGGAGACTGGGCGGCTAAATGGCAGATGACGTTTAATGTGAGCAAGTGCAAGGTGATGCATGTGGGAAAAAAGAACCCGAATTACAGCTACGTCATGCAAGGTTCCACGTTAGGAGTTACGGACCAAGAAAGGGATCTGGGTGTCGTCGTCGATAATACGCTGAAACCTTCTGCTCAATGTGCTGCTGCGGCTAGGAAAGCGAATAGAATGTTGGGTATTATTAGGAAAGGTATGGAAAACAGGTGTGAGGGTGTTATAATGCTGTTATTTCGCTCCATAGTGAGTATTGTGTTCAATTCTGGTCGCCGCATCTCAAGAAAGATATAGCAGAATTGGAAAAGGTGCAGCGAAGGGCGACTAAAATGATAGCGGAGATGGGATGACTTCCCAATGAAGAAAGACTAAGGAGGCTAGGGCTTTTCAGCTTGGAGAAGAGACGGCTGAGGGGAGGCATGATAGAGGGTATATAAAATAATGAGTGGTGTGGAACAGATGGATGTGAAGCGTCTGTTCACGCTTTCCAAAAACACTAGGACTAGGGGGCATGCGATGAAACTACAGTGTAGTAAATTTAAAACAAATCAGAGAAACTTTTTCTTCACCCAACTGTCAGGAGTGCTGGAAGTCAAAATTATTGCTGGACATACTTATATTAATATGAAACCAGCTTGACAATATTAAACCAGCTTCTGACCTCTGAGAACAACCCCCCCCCCCCTCAGGAAGCACTGAGGATGGCACCAAATGGTGGTCAGAGGCCTGATAGCCCTTTGGTTTCTCAATTACTCTTGATTAACATACCTTTTGTTCCATCTGGGAGCAGGGCTTCAGAGCAACCAAAGCCAGACAGTGAGGCTCCATGACTAGTAACTTCAAACAGGACAACCTGTGAAAGTTGTCACCTTTCCTGACTTCAGAAAGTATCTGGAGTTCTGTAAAGGAAATAACTGGGAAAGAGAAGTTTTTGATCTCTCTCTGCTCCTGTTCCCGCGCTCTGTTCTTAGTAGGTATAAAGCAGAGCACAGGGGGGCACTTCTCTCTCGGTCTCTGAGCCCGCAGGGCATGGGACGCTGTTGGGCTGCCTTTGTTTCTTCTTCTTCTTTCTCTGCACACCTCCATCTTTAGCCACCAGAACACAGAGCTCTGGTAGCTGGCAGCTTCTCTCTCTCTCTTCCTTTCCCTCTGCACACATATATACCTCTTGCAGCACAACCCCAAGGCTTCTCCCTTCCTCTGAACAAACACCCTATCCTTTCTTTCTCTCCCTAAACACACACAGATACAGCCCTGTACCAGTTACCTGTACTAAGTGCTGTGAGCCAATACATATATGCAAATATAATATACTTTATATCCATATCCATGTGGATTGCGTATTCTTTGGGAACCCACTGCCTCTGTGAACTGGACCCCGGGACCACCCTAGACAACGATAGCTGACACTAACGTGTAATTAAACTCTGGAATTCGTTGCCGGAGAAAGTGGTGAAGGCGGTTAGCTTGGCAGAGTTTAAAAAGGGGTTGGACGGTTTCCTAAAGGCCAAGTCCATAAACCACTACTAAACGGACTTGGAAAAATCCACAATTCCAGGAATAACATGTATAGAATGTTTGTACGTTTGGGAAGCTTGCCAGGTGCCCTTGGCCTGGATTGGCTGCTGTCGTGGACAGGATGCTGGGCTCGATGGACCCTTGGTCTTTTCCCAGTGTGGCATTACTTATGTACTAAGCAGGTAAAAGCTTGACTCTTCAACCAGGCCTTTCATGCACGAAGTAACTAACTTGTGAGTCTCACACACACACACACACACACACACACACACACACACACAAGGAGTGACACTGACTGCACAACGGTAAGGGCTCCCGCACTATCCCAGTGGTAGCCAGGCAGTGATTACCGCCAGCTACACACTGGCACTACAAAACTAAAAATAGCCCAGCAGTACTTCCTTTTTAGCAAGTGGTAAGCCCACGTTGGGCTTACCACCGCTTTGTAAAAGGACGCCTATATGTTCCATTTTTGCTTACACCCTATGCTGTCTATTCAAATTTTTTATTACGTATTGTGTTGAAATTGTAAGTAGTACACACCATACTTTGTACTGTTATTTTAAATTTTTACTGCTTTAATTGTCTATTGCTTTTTTGACTTATTGTTGCTGTACACCACCTTGAGTGAATTCCTTCAAAAAGGCGGTAAATAAATCCTAATAAATACATAATAAATATCAGTCCCAAAACTTGACTATCATGACAAATAGGCCCTTAAAGATCAAACAGAAAATGGCAGCCACCCTTATGTATTAACAGTCCACAAACAGTAAACTAGCCAGTCACACTCTGCAGTTCTATTACGTCACACAAAGCCAATAGAAGCAATGCAATCTCAATTCATTGTTGATAACATAAAATATTTCACACAGTCAATTCAAAGTCAGATTCATGGTCTGTATTAAACATGCTGGAGCCCAGGGCATAAATTTGAAAGAGGCCCAAAGCCCACCAACAGGCTGTATTTCATTCAGATTCAGACAGGTTGGGAAGCCCTCTAGAATGGGGGCCTAGGTCAACTGCCTAATTTAACCCCACCCCAAATCCCCCCAAAATGTAAGCCTAAAGTTTATAATGATTTCAAACAGAAAACCTGTCTTTGTCTATCATCCTTTCATTAGTTCATCATACAGTGCATGCAAATCTCTATCATGCATCTTCACGCATCTTGAAAACCAGACTGGCTAAGGCATACTACAGTTTGAAAATACTATTTTAGAGTACTGTATAGCTATATCAATAAATAAGGCAGAAAGCAGGAAAAATCAAATCTTGGATTCCTGAGGGTACTTCAGTTAAATATCTAAAAATGTATGAATTATAAATTAAAATGCCCTGGAAATGCTGTTATTTGGTTAAGACAAGAGTGACATCTAGTGGCAGAGATATTCATCAGATCAAGTTTTCTAGATTGATCTGTTGTCCAGGAGCTAGGAGCAAGTATACAGGAAAGGTGAAGTGAGAGAAGCCGTAGAGATCAGGAGGGAATAGGGTTACCATATGTCCGGATTTCCCCGGACATGTCCTCTTTTTGAGGACATGTCTGGGGCGTCCGGGGGGTTTTGGCCGCCCGCCCGTTTGTCCGGATTTCTGGACAAGCGGGCGGGCGGCGGCGCCATGGGTGTCCCACGATTGACAAGTTAGTAGCTGCTGGGGATGATATCCTGCCTTTTTGAAGTAGCCTGTTGCTTCTTAGTAGAATTGTAAAAATGAAACAGGGTGTGAATACGATTTGTATTGCGTTTAGAACTTCCACTCGATATGAGAAAGAAAAAAAAAAGTCCAGGACGCGTCGCTGAAACCCGACAAGTACCTACCAATTAGCCACGCACAATAAGTTTTATCCCCACCCCTCCAAAATCTTGATTGGTTAGCATCTATAGGACAGTCTGCAATTCTAAGCAGTGATTGGTTTTAGTACTCGGCAATCTATAGCTTAGATCCAACCGGTGACAGTGAACGCCTTTTTATCCCACCGGAGCACAATGATTATGTAAATTAAAATGTAAACATATAGTAGATGATGGCAGAAAAAGACCTGCACGGTCCATCCAGTCTGCCCAAGAAGATAAATTCATATGTGCTACTTTTTTATTTGTACTGTCCTCTTCAGTGCACAGACCGTATAAGTCTGGCCAGCCCTATCCCCGCCTCCCAACCACCAGCTCTGGCACAGACCCTATAAGTCTGCCCAGCACTATCCCCGCCTCCCAACTACCAGTCCCGCCTCCCACCACCAGCTCTGACACAGACCATATAAGTCTGCCCAGCACTATCCCTGCCTCCCACAACCGGCTCTGGCACAGACCGTATAAGTCTGCCCAGCACTATCCCCGCCGCCCAACCACCAGCCCCGGCACAGACCGTATAAGTCTGCCCAGCACTAGCCCCGCCTCCCAACCACCAGCTCTGCCACCCATTCTAGGCTAAGCTCCTGAGGATCCCTTCCTTCTGCACAGGATTCCTTTATGTTTATCCCACGCATGTTTGAATTCCGTTACCGTTTTCATCTCCACTACCTCCCGCGGGAGGGCATTCCAAGCATCCACCACCCACTCCGTGAAAAAATACTTCCTGACATTCTTCTTGAGTCTGCCTCCTTCAATCTCATTTCATGCCCTCTCGTTCTACCGCCTTCACATCTCCGGAAAAGGTTTGTTTGCGGATTAATACCTTTCAAATATTTGAACGTCTGTATCATATCACCCCTGTTTCTTCTTTCCTCCAGGGTATACATGTTCAGGTCCGCAAGTCTCTCCTCATACGTCTTGTAACGCAAATCCCATACCATCCTTGTAGCTTTTCTTTGCACGCTTCAATTCTTTTTACATCCTTAGCAAGATAAGGCCTCCAAAACTGAACACAATACTCCAGGTGGGGCCTCACCAACGACTTGTACAGGGGCATCAACACCTCTTTTCTTCTGCTGGTCACACCTCTCTCTATACAGCCTAGTAACCTTCTAGCTACGGCCACTGCCTTGTCACACTGTTTCATCGCCTTCAGATCCTCAGATACTATCACCCCAAGATCCCTCTCCCCATCCGTACCTAGCAGACTCTCACTGCTTAACACATACGCCTCTCTTGGATTTCTACTCCCTAAGTGCATCACTTTGCATTTCTTCGCATTGAATTTTAATTGCCAAACCTTAGACCATTCTTCTAGCTTTTTCAGATCCTTTTTCATGTTTTCCACTCTCTCTGGGGTGTCCACTGTGTTACAAATGTAGTTGTTGCAGTGCTCGTTCTCAGGTTCTCTATGGAACTGTCCTATCAGTCAGCAGGAAGCAGTAAGTAGCGGGCGGGGAGCAAAGCATTTTGGCTGTGATGTGGGCGATACTGCTTTCGATTCGGGCTTAAATGACAAGAGTGGAGTGAATGCAGCAGAATAAAACAACTAGGGCTAGTGAGGACTGTCTGGTTATGCAACAGGCTCTGACTGACTGCAGAGCAGATAAATAGTCAAAATGAGCATGCCACCTCCAGGCCAAAACCCAGACTATCCCAGTAAAATCAGGACATATGGTAATTCTATCACTTAAAGAGTCATGGTGGTTTGTAAGGAAGTAAAGAGAAACCTAAAAGAGTACATGCATTGCTGAGTGATAATATGTACATTTTCTGTTGATCTTGGCTACCGTAACTAGTCCTGCAGCCTTTGGTCTCGGATTAGCACTGCAAGAATACAGAGGGAGATTCATGGCTAACTATGAGGCAGATGCACTAAACGTTTTTCATCGTTAAATGAGCCCTCGGGGAAGAATTTCCGATCCTTTCCATGCACTTAAGCCTATTTTCCGACGACAGTAGCAGCTAACGAAAACGGAATGGAGATGAGCAATTAGTGTGAAAACCCCATTGAAACGACATGCACTAACCTTTTCCGATTGCCTTTACGCAGGAAAAAGGCAGGAAAACTAACGAGAGGTCTGGACCTCTCGTTAGGACAGCTCTGTGCCAGGAAAAAGTGTTAAGTGAAAAAATAAACAAACTTTGAGCCAATCCCAGCGCATTAGCAGAGCTAAAAGCGCTGTGATTGGTCCAAAGGACCTCAGAAAACACATAAAAAAATAAAACTAAAAAAAGGATCGGGAGGGGGCAAGGGCGCTCATCAGGAGCGTCCTGTACGGACGGCCTTGCCCCCCCCCCCCCCGCCGCTGCTCCCCACTTTCCGCCGCTCCCCCCACCCCGAAAAAGCAAAATTGTAGCAGCCCCTGCCCCCCTCCCTTCCTCACTACTCTCAGCTCCACCTCCCGACATCCTCCGTCTGTGCCCCGCCCCCTTTGGGGGTCGTCGCCGCCATTCCCCTTCTCCATCGGGCCCCCCTCCCTCTTACCGGGCCCGTGCAGCGCCTCTCTCCTCTGTCCGAAGGCGCTGCACGGGCAAGAAGAACGCTGAATCAGCTGATGCCTGCCTTCGCGATAGAGCGTCTTTCTCCTCCTGGGCCCGCCCCTGTCTGACGTCAGTAACCTACGTAGGTTACTGACGTCAGACAGGGGCGGGCGCAGCAGGAGAAAGACGCGCCATCGCGAAGGCAGGCATCAGCTGATTCAGCGTTCTTCTTGCCCGTGCAGCGCCTTCGGACAGAGGAGAGAGGCGCTGCACGGGCCCGGTAAGAGGGAGGGGGGCCCGATGGAGAAGGGGAATGGCGGCGACGACCCCAAAGGGGGCGGGGCACAGACGGAGGATGTCGGGAGGCGGAGCTGAGAGTAGTGAGGAAGGGAGGGGGGCAGGGGCTGCTACAATTTTGCTTTTTCGGGGTGGGGGGAGCGGCGGAAAGTGGGGAGCAGCGGCGGGGGGGGGGGGGGGCAAGGCCGTCCGTACAGGACGCTCCTGATGAGCGCCCTTGCCCCCTCCCGATCCTTTTTTAGTTTTATTTTTTTATGTGTCAATTCAATTTGCCATGTGCTTGTGATTTGACTGTTTGTGGCATGCGCAGAGCAGCTAACATAACGCTTGGCTGCTCTGCGCATGATTTGGGGGCCGATTAACGATGTGTATTGTGATTCTTTGATACATTGTACGTTTCAATACCGATTCCAGCATGTGTGACTTTTTTTTTTGGTGCATTTTTCGTTATTTTAAAATCGTTAGGGACTTTAACGATTTAGATTTTTTTACGTTTGGTTGCTGCATCTGCCTCTATGTCACTGTGGTTCTTAGTGGAACTGGTTTTATTAAGTTTTGGTGGTAGGGATCTAGCCTGCAATTGCACATTCCTGTCAGCAATTATGTGGAACAAGCTTGGAGAAGCAGGGTTTCCTAAAGCTGAGCTTTTAAAGGCAAAGTGAAATGTTCTCCTCCCACCCTCAGTTGCTTGATTGCATTCACTAGGTGTAAAGTTTTATGTTGTTATGGCAACTTGTTTGAGCCGTAGCACATGCGCTCACTGATTGGGCCTGCTGAG
Organism: Microcaecilia unicolor; assembly: GCF_901765095.1. NCBI lineage: Eukaryota > Metazoa > Chordata > Amphibia > Gymnophiona > Siphonopidae > Microcaecilia > Microcaecilia unicolor. Next base: position 179,963,027 of record NC_044039.1, on the reverse strand, counting down.
TGGGAAAATTCGTTTGGACATGCGCAGGAATTTGTTCCTTATAGTACCAGGCAGGAAATAAGGAGAGGCAAATGAAAAATTGAAGGTGGAAAAAATAAAGATGTACATTTTTTTTATTTCATAAAAGATTGGCTATGTAGAAAGGGGGCGGGCAGGGCGTGTGTCCTCTTTTTTGGGGGGGACAAAAAATGGTAACCCTAGGAGGGAAGGAAAGAAAGATAAGAGAAAAGAGGAGGGGAGGGGAAGAGAAGAGGATGAACTGAGTACTGGGGAATGAATCTATGTGCATGTGTGGCAATTACTTCTCAAAATGTTTTTTTGTTTGTTTTGCAGTGGGAGTGGAGCTTTTATTTTGAAATGAAACAAACAACAATGGATACATCCAGATCTTCCCACTCTAACTTTATGGAGGACACAAGATTGCTTAGAAAGGAGTGCTTATCAGTTCTCTGACAGAATCCTGTCATCAGGAACTTCCCACTGCACAGCTCTGCTCCCTGAATTAGAAGCCTGTGGCTCTCCCACATCCTGAGCACATGCACCCCCCCCCCCCCCTGTGCACATGCATGAGCATTAGAGGACTTCCAGGTTTGTGTGGCTCCCCTAAAACTTTCAGAGAAGGGTTTCTCATGCCTCTCCCCACTTGTGACACCTGTCACCTGTGGGACCCAAAAAAACGCATCAGCTCTCCTTCTTAGACTCAGGTACTCATATGAGCAAACCCCCCCCCCCCCCCCCCCACACACACACACACAAAACCCAACTATCTTTATTTATTAATTTATTTTTATTTTATTTTTTTTACTCTGCCAGCTCTCCTTCCCAGCTTCTGCCAACCGCTTCTCTTTAATCATTTTGTTTCTATAACCTACTGGTTACACTTGGGAAGAAAAGCCAGAAAGATATGACAGAGAAGGTGTAAATGTGTGCATATACTCTGTGGAGGGAATTATATAAACAGCACTCAAAATCTGGCACCGGAAAAAAATTGGAACTAAGTGGAATCTATAAAGGGCATATGCCCTTTATAGAATTGCACTTAGCGCCAATTCCTACACCTAACTTTAGGTGCCAGACTTATACCTGCTGCAACCTGGTGTAAATGCTGGTGACCAAGTTAGGCATGCTGAGGCCATATTCTATAACTACGCACACAACATTTTGGAGCTCCTTTCACACACACGTGGTCACGCCTCTTTTGAGTTAAACGCTAGTAGAGTTAGGCACCATGCATTATAGAATAGCACACAGCCAGATGCATATGCAAATTTTAATGAGTACCAATTAACTTCAATAATTGGTTGTTAGCATTATTGATAGTTAAGGGCTCATAACTGTGCACGTATCTTGGGCGCGTAAATCTGGGCACCATATATAGAATCCAGGGGTATGTGTGCAAATGCATATATTATAAAATACATGTGTGCATCACAACTTTGTCCTTGCTTCTCCCAAACTACACACTAGGAATGTCATGCACAATCTTGCCAGTGTGGATATCTACACTTGTGCATTTGGCCATGCAATACTATGAGAGATCTTTTTAGCATGTAAAACCTGATTTACACATGGAAAATACTTTATAAAATTACACCCATCTAGTCAGGAAGACTCTCCTAAAGTTATCAATATAAAGTTATGCACATAAGTTTGTTGCTGAATATCTCTGGATAAAGTTATCTGCATAAGTCATACTAATTATTAAGGTAAAGTTTCATGCATAACGTTATCTGTGTAATGTTTCTGCTTACTGAATATTGTGACACACTGGGCAGTCAGTCATTGGCTGTATAGTAATTCGCCACTAGAGGAAATGAGCAGGACCAATAATTTTATACCACATTCATTGTTGGTATAATCATGAATGAATATTGGTTGTGACTGTTGGAAAGACTGGATGGACCATTCGGGTCTTTATCTTCTGTCATCTACTATGTTACTGTGTTGACAAAGTGAATGCAACTGCACTTAATGGTCAGACTTTGAAGTGAAACATAGAAAAATGTAGGCAGATAAAGAACATATGGCCTATCCAGTCTGACCATCCATGCCATCTACTCTCCCTATCAGTTTATTAGAGATCCATAATACAAACTTCATACAAAACAGAAAAAATGATAATAATACTGGGTCTCTATGAGCTGCTTGATTGTAAAGGTAAATTACATATTACTAACAATAGCTGTGAAAGTTCATTTTTCAGTTCTATCAATACTCTGGAATGAATAACATTTCCAAAAACACTGTGAATCAAATGTGCACATTAACAGACCACTTCTTGTGTATTTGCTGAAATGAGAGGAAAAACCTCATATTAAGAGAGAAGTAACGGAGCAGCTAGCACAGCACAGATAAGTGGTTTTGATTTATGACATTGACGAAGAAATTTGGGTTTGATATTATTGAAGAGATTCCATGAGAGGTTTTTGTGCCTATGATTACTTTTTCACTGTGGGCTCAGAGATTATTTTACAGATTTTCACAGTCTTTGTTAATATTTCCGGTTTAAGCAACCGAGTTGAGCCACAGTAGTATGAAGTTTTTCCTCTCATTTCAGCAAATACGCAAGAAGTGGTCTGTTAATGTGTACATTTGATTCACAGTGTGTTTGGTTACTGTCACGGTCCCAGGCTTTAAACAGTCACGAACTCTGTAACAACGTGAGCCCTTGGCCTACTGTTGTCGAGCAGCAGCAGGAGGCAAAACCTCCCAAGCAGGACTGGACTAACAAGCTTGGCTTGGCTGGAACCAGATGCTGGGACGGACTTGGCTTGACAGGAACAGGATTAAGGATACTGGAACAAGCTTGGCGATTTAAATTGGCTCTACCTTAGCAGAAGAAGATATATGGACAAATACCTGAGCACCCCCGGCAAAAAGCATGGCGAGCAGGGGGGCAAAAAAAGAGAGAGAAAATTTGAAGGCGTCCGGCGGCGCGGAGGAGGGCTTGTCTCCGGGTGGAAGTGTGGCGTTCACAGTAGAACAACTGCAACAGCTTACGGAGGCCATGGGAACGGCAATGGAGCCAAAACTGGATAAGATGTGCGCACAAATGTCAAATTTGGAGGCGCTCCTCATGGATACTACACAAAGAACCGGAGAACTGGAGAGACAGGTATCAGAAGTGGAGGACGCTTTGGGCCCCACTGCACTCCAAGTAAAAGCACTTGCCACCACAGTCGAGGAACTCACGGCGAAAATCGACGACCTGGAGAACAGATCCAGGCGAGGGAACTTAAGAATCATGGGGCTTCTGGAATCGGTGAGCGACAGGGTACTTATATCAGTGCTCGAAAAATGGCTGGCAGAAGAATTTGCCCTGTCGGACCACTTGGGTAAGCTCTGTCTGGAAAAAGCGCACAGAGTGGGCCGCATACAAGATGGCAGACATGAAGCAGCTAAGCGAATCAGAAGACAAAAGGCCAAATTGGTTCCGAAACAATGCAACTTTATTGCTAGCAATGAACAGCACTGAGTTCTCTCAGGATACTGTGTGTCACAAATCATCTGACACTTACATTTATACTTCCCTACTGGGCCTGCGCATTAGGCCCCTTATACATCACAGTAGACATGCGCAGTAAACATTTGTAGTTCTTACAGTACACATTTGTAGTTCACAGTACATACACACGTCATAATACTGAAATGATACTGGCTAGGGAAACGAAACTTAGCATCTTCTTCTACACACACACAATGCTCCTTTCTAGCACAGGAGATAAGGTTCGTTAGGCTCAGAGATGCAGGGTGGGGGTGTCTACACCCTCCAAGGTCATCTATTCATATGACGCCTACGTGCAAGCTGGTCTTGTGTAAGCCTTGCTACTACTGTTACAAGCTATATATCTAATAGCCCTGCATTCTGTCTTACATTAGTAAACAGCAAACTGGGTAAGGCACAAATGTCCAGTGCATTCATAAAGTATAAAAAGCAGAGGTAGTATGCATAAGTATAAGTCCATCAGTATGCAGAAAACATGAGGTTGTTCTGTTGGTCAGTAGTATTCGGGTAGTATCCGGCGCTCCACTCCTACAATTCCCCCCTTTTGATACTAGAACAGTCATTCTGATGGAGAGTATCACTCCCAGAACCCTGAAAGTGAAAAGAAAGACAAGAAACATTAGCAAGGAGGCAAGAAGGAACCCTAGGCCCTTGTGCAGCCGCTGGTTACTTCGCCGGGGTTGAGACGGAGGGCCCCTAGTGGAATCCCCCCCCCTTTGTAGCCGGTCTTATGCTGGCACAAGGGTATTGTCCCATGAATTGACTCTAGAGGATAGAAGTCCGCATCAACCACAAGGTTCTGCTTCATCAGATTGCGGAATGGGGAAGTACATCTGGAGAGCCATAAGTTGGGCAGCAGCTCGGCGGTCAGCGATACTCTCCATGGTGGAGCGGAGACACCTGAAAACTAAGGGGAGAGACAAAGGAATTAATAGGCAGGATAGCAAGAACAGGCCCCCCATAGTGAGGAGGCTCTTTAGGCTGCCGGAGGTCGGCAGCCAGTTGGTTAGGGAGGAGGTCCAATCCCAAGCGCTGTTCCAGGTTTGGACTGGGACGTGAGCCAACTTAACCATCCGGTCAGTTATCTCTCTGATGACATGGCTCTGGTCATCAATTTGTAAGCAGCAATTACTGAGGTTAAATTTGCCACATACCCTCCCCCCCTCCTGGGCCAAGAGGTAGTCAAGAGCTAGGCGATTTTGGTAAACTGCAGTAATGAGCTTAGTGTTTTGGCGGGCCAGGACGTTGAGGGCAAAGGCCGAATCATTGGTAAGGATTTCGAGCACGGCCTGTAAGCGGATAATGTGATTCAGCATGTAGATAGGAGTACGGTACCCGTATGTACCATCTTCAGCCCATGTGGCCGGTCCATAGTAGTGAATGATACGTTCTGGCGGCCACTCGTTGTCCTTCCAGTCTCCTATCTGGACTTTGGGTTTGAGGTCTGGAGGGGACCGTTTACGCCTGCCAATATTACCAGGCCCCTTTTCCATGTACAAGGGGATGCCCAACGTCTCGCCGACGCGTAGGGGCAGAAGGAAGAAACTAGGACGGACGGTGCCCAAGAGACAGGTACCGTACCAGCGGACCGGGAGCTGTTCATAGGCCCTGCGACCGCAGATATAGTAGTAGCCCTCCGGGGCTATCCACTTAAGGGAGGCGTTTCCTCCGAATGTCCAAGTTGTGTTCAAGATGGGTTCAGTCCAGATGGGCTCCGGGGCGGGCAGGTTGTCCGTCTGCCACCAGGTATGTCGGCTTCCATTAAACTGAAGGACCCCCGTACAAGCGGAATCTCCCACTGGTACAGAATAACGCTTCGATGGCGCTCGGCTAGCGCAGAGGGTGCCTATGATGTTGGTTCTTAGGGCCCATTCGTAGGGCCTCGGACGCCGAGGAAAGGTAATGTTGGTGGTGTTGAGAGCGTCCCACATATGCTGTCGGATCTCCTTCGCTTCCCAGGGCCATTGCTCACCCATGTCGGTGCCCCCACAGACAAAACAGTTGGCGATTCCCAGGGAGAGGGCAATGTTTTCGGCCAGGTTGAGGAACATGTTCCGAGCTTCGGGAGAAATGGGGAACTTAGTCGCTGCTTCCTCCGCGCGAGCGATTTCGTCGAATACGTCCTGGTACCCGACAACCGTGGTCTGATAGTGTGTGGGTGTCTTCTGCTCCAGGCTCTGGCTAATAGTAATGAATGTTATAGGGTCCGTCCCGGCTCCATCAATGCCAAATCCCCACGTTTGTCTCCAGGGACTCTCCAGTCCCCTTAGTGGCCACTCAAGGAGCACGGTATTATCTGAGCCCCTGCGAATTTCACCTAGGCCGGGGCATCCAGGGTAACCGCCTCCAGTGTAGGCACACACTCGTTCCCATCCTGAGGTCCGCGTGTCTGCGGCACAAGGTAACCAAGACCAAGGAGACCCATATCTTCCGTCCAAAGTGAGGGGGCAAACATACTTGTGATCGTTCGCATAGGCCTGGCGCCAAGCTAGACTGCCGCACTTGTGAGACCAGGGGTGTCTGTCGATAGCAACACAGACGTCAAAGGTAAGGGTGGCCACAGTCTGAGTACCACCCGCGATGATGCGGGTAGAGTTCACGTAATACAGGATACCATCTCCCTGGACTCCCATGGAACTGACGTATTGGGGGAGGCCCACACTGAGGGTGACATTATAATATCGTGGCTTGACTGGACTGTGACAGATCGTGAGATTGCCCTGGAGACACCTGTGAAACTGCTGAAGTCCAGCCGGGGTTGTAATGGCACAAGCCGGAAGGGGCCGGCAGCCACCTTCCGGGGGCTGCGACTGATGGATGAGGGTGGTGATCAGGTGGTATCCCCCCTCTATGCGATGGCGCACCAAGCGCAAACATTCAGTGCAGTTCTGACTCAAGGAAGGAGATTGGTTGGAGAATGGGCAGAGGAGGAGTAAGAAGAGTGGGTACAGCATCATAGATTTGGGGGTAGGTATCCCAGTCGTTGCAGTAGGAGGATGATGAGACCCACGATGAAGGCTGCGATAAACAAACAGCCGAAGACGCAGTGGGTCCAATAGCTGAGCTTCTGTTGCTGGGTAGGCATGGATCTGTAGGTTTACTTTTTCCTTAGGGTCAGCCGTAGTGGAGCGTCAGGATGCTGATGGGCAGTCCACAGCTTAGGAACGCTATTGGTAGGTGCAGCGGGCTTCAGCCTGGTCCAATGTATCCACACAGAGCTTCCTGCAATTTTAACAGCGGTTGGGGTAGTTAGGAGAACAAGGGAGGGCCCTTTCCATTTGGGCTTGAGACAGTCAGATTCATCCCACTCTTTTACCCAGACTTCCTCCCCTACTCTAAACTGATGTGTAGGACTGGTGAGAACAAGGGGGCCTACCCTTTCAGTGTATTGCTGGATGTCTTGCACTACCTCACGTAAGGCTTTCATCTGTTTCACTAAGGAATTCTCGCCCTGAATCTGCAAGGAGTCGGGAAAGGAGGGTAGTGGTGGCGGCCTAGCGTACATCATCTCGTAAGGAGTAAGGCCGGTAGCCTTGGGGGTGCACCTAAGATGCAGCAAGGCCAGTGGGAGTAGGTCGGGCCATTTGGCTTTGGCTTCTTGACATAGCTTAGCGAGCTGGTTCTTCAGGGATCGGTTAGCTCTCTCCACTATCCCACTACTTTGGGGTCGCCAAGCACAATGCAACTTCCAATTGAGGCCCAGCCTCATGCTGAGCTGTTGGGTTACTTCACTGGTAAAGGCAGGTCCGTTGTCGGAATTTATCTGTTTGGGGAGACCGTATCTGGGTAAGATATGATGTATCAGTAAAGAGGTGACTTCTTTAGCCATTTCCGTTCTGGTGGGCTGGGCTTCAATCCATCCGGTGTAGGTACACACGGCGACGAGGATGGCTTTGTAGCCCCGGGCTGGAGGCATATGCGTGAAGTCAATCTGGCAGACGTGAAAAGGGCTAGTGCCTCGGAGAAGGTGTCCTGGCATAGGACCGGGCCCCGTTCTTGGGTTGTTTCGAGCACAAGTTGCGCATTGGCTGGAAGCATTTTTGGTCCACAGGGACAGTTTGTTGATGTAGTAGGTCTTCTCGAGTAGGCGCCCCAGAGCGTCCCTGCCCAGGTGGGTGCGGTCGTGAGCCTCCTTGGCCAACGTCCAGGCCAAGGCTTCGGGTATCCATATGCGCCCATCCTGTAGTATCCACCAGCCATTGCGTGACTCCAGGCCCTCTTGCCGGGCCCACTCAGTTTCTTGTGGGGTATAGATGGGGGTCTCTGTGGGGAGATGAACGATGAGTACGGGGTCAGAAGAATGAGAAGGGTAAGGGAGTTGACTCGCCCTTTTTGCGGCATCATCCGCCCGCTGGTTTCCCCGGGCGATAGGGTCCGTCCGGCCGGTGTGGGCCCTGCAATGCATCACAGCTACTTTCTTTGGCTTCCACACTGACTCGAGTAATTGACAGATCTCAGTGGCGTTGGCAAGTCCTTTCCCTTCAGCTGTCAGAAATCCCCTCTCCTTGTACAAGGCTCCGTGCACTTGGAGGGTGAGGAAGGCGTATTTGGAGTCGGTGTAGATGTTAACAACTTTTCCTTCAGCCCACAGGAGGGCTTTGGTGAGGGCGATCAGCTCCGCTTTCTGGGCTGACGTTCTGGGCGGCAGAGCCATAGCCTCGATCACATGGTCCTCAGACACGACAGCATAGCCAGCTCGTCGAATTCCCTCTATCACCTGGCTGCTTCCATCGGTAAAAAGGGTGATGCCCCCTTGCCAGGGTTGGTCCTTGAGGTCAGGTCTGCTAGAATGCACAGTGGCCATTACCTCCTCACAGTCGTGGAATGGTGGTTCAGGGGCCGGAAGGAGGGTGGCAGGGTTAAGGTTAGTTGTGTCCAGGATCCGTACCTCCGGGTTTTCGCACAGGAGGGCCTGGTATTTAACCAATCGGGAGTTGGTCATCCATCTGGGTCCATGGCTCTCGAGTAGGCCGCGGATGGAGTGGGGTGTAGTCACAAAGAGGGTCTGGCCAAACGTGAGTTTATTGGCCTCGTGTATCAGCAAGCAAGCCGCCACAATGCTTCGGAGACAGCCCGGCCACCCTCGTGCCACGTTGTCCATGCCCTTGGAGAGATATGCTACAGGGCGTTGCCAGGTGCCGACCAGTTGGGTGAGGACCCCAAGTGCCAGTCCCTTCTTTTCGTCGATGAACAAGTGGAATGGCTTGGTCACATCCGGTAATCCGAGCGCTGGTGGGGCCACAAGGGCCTCCTTGAGGTCCTGAAGGGCTTTCAGTTCGTGTTTCTCCCACGGGAGATTTTGGCCCTCGAGTTCAGGCCCCTTCAGTTTAGCGTACAAATCGTGGGTCAGAACAGCGAAGTTAATGATCCAGATTCGGCAGTACCCAGCTGCCCCTAATAATGCCCGCAATTCCTTCTTATTGGCAGGAGTGGGTTGGTTGCGAATGGCTTGGGTTCGAGGGGTACCGAGCCTTCGGGTTCCTTCTCGGAGGCGAAACCCCAGATACTCGACTTCGATCTCGCATATCTGGGCCTTTTTCCGGCTGGCTCGGTACCCCTGGGCTTCCAGGGTCTTCAAGAGGTAAAGGGTGGCTTCTGCACAGTCCGTGTACGTTCCACGGGCCACCAACAGGTCATCCACGTATTGGACGACCGGCCCGTATTCGTCCTGATACGTCTTCAAGTCCTGGGCCAATTGGTCACCAAAGAGGGTAGGCGAGTTCTTGAATCCCTGGGGAAGTCGGGTCCATGTGAATTGCTGCTTATTCCCAGTCTGTAAGTCTTCCCGCGTGAAGGCAAACAACTTCTGACTGTCGGCAGCAAGAGGAACGGAGAAGAAGGCGTCCTTCAGATCAATGACACTATACCACTTGGTCTGGGCTGGCACTTGGGCTAGGATTGAGTAGGGGTTTGGTACGAGAGCGACTATGTCGGCTACCTGGTTGTTGACTTTCCTCAGGTCCTGGACGGGTCTGTACTCTGAGGTTCCTGGCTTCTTAACGGGCAGCAACGGGGTGTTCCATGCGGATCTGATCGGTTTAAGGACCCCTTGTTGAAGGAGTTTCTGTAGATGAGCTTGCATACTATGTCGGGCTGCATAAGGGATGTGGTATTGTCCTTGGTTGATGACTTGAGCATTTGGTTTGAGTTCAATCCAGATGGGGATGGCGTTAACAGCCAGTCATACGTTGGGCACCTCATCCATTAAGGCTCGTCTCCGCTGAGCAAAAGGGGTGTCTTGGGCATAACGGCAGTCATTGGGGCCTGCAACGGGGGGGGCGTGTAGTCTCCATTCTTCTCTCACGGGGCAGACAAGCGTCACTGGTCGGTCTTCAAAGTGAGCTTCCACTTCACCCGAGGTCTTGAACTTCAAGGTGGCCTGGAGCTTGCAGAGTAGATCTCGACCGATCAAGGGGATTGGGCATCCGGGGACATGTATGAACTGATGGGACACCATCGTCCCTCCGATCTGGACTTGGCGTTCTTTAAGAAGGGGAGCCGTAAGTGCTTTCCCGGAGGCCCCCACAATCGGTATGGTTTCTTTCGTGGCCGGTGCTATGGCAGTGGTGATAACAGATCGCTGGGCCCCAGTGTCGAGTAAGGCCTTCATCAACTGCGTCCCCACCCGGATCTCCACCAGAGGGTCAGTGGGGACTCTGCCCTCCCGGTCCCTTCATGCAGTACGGTCCCGGGTGGCATCAAGGGCCATCTGCCATTCCTGTTGTTCATCTCGTCCTCGGCCTCGTCTGGGCCCCCTTGTTCGGTCGTTGTTCTCTTCCTCTCTCGTCCGATCTCGTGGCTTCTCCGGGCAGTCAGCCCACCAGTGTCTTTCTTCCCGGCAATTTGCACACTGGTTACGTCCTATGGGGGATCGTGTCCCTCTTCCCCTTCGACCCTTGCCTTTACCCCGTGATCTAGACCCCAGGCGTTCTTCCAGCACCGTGGCCAACACATCTGCCTTCTCCCGCATCCGTCTGGTCGATTCCTTCCGGGCTTCCATCTTCTCCTCTTGGTCGCGGTATCCGAATACCCGATCAGCTATAGCTTTCAATTGGCTGATACTCATTCCCTCAAACCCCTCCGTTCTCTGTAGCTTTCTTCGTATATCCGGTGCCGACTGGCTGACAAAACTCATAACCACTGTGGGGAGATTCTTTGGATCTTTGGGGTTTATAGGACTGTGTCTCCTAAATGACTCCATTAGTCGTTCAAGAAAGTCTCCTGGGCTTTCGTCTTTCAGTTGAACTACACTATGGATTTTTCCCATATTGGTAACCTTCTGTTTCCCCTTCTTAAGGGCTGCCAGGTACGCCTGCTGATACCTGCGAATAACGGTTTGGCCCTCAGCGGTTCGGTAATCCCACGCAGGGGCAGCGGTGGGCGCCTCCGCTTCTATTAGGTTCTGTACGTTAGCATGGCCGGGGTTCGCGTCCCGGACGGCTTGTTCCATATTCTGTTGTAAGAGGCGGCGTTCCTCAGTGGTTAGAATGTGGGCGCTTAATTGCCTAAGGTCACCCCAGGTCGGGTTGTAACTATAGATAATGCCCTCCACCAATTCTACCAGCTGTTCAGGTTTCTGGTCGTACGAGGGCCCATGCAATTTCCAGTTGTACAAGTCGGCACTGGAGAAGGGGACGTGGCTATAGACGGTTGATTCAATGGGCTGGCCCCCTTCTTCTGCCGGGTTAGGGGTAAAGGTGGTAGATAGTCGGACTGGGTACAAGTTGGTAATCCCCGTCCTGCGACTGGAAGGGGGGACATTTTGCGGACTCGATTGAGGGAACCGAGTGACTCTCTTCACAACCCTTTTGCTCTTCCGTGAGGTTGCAGGGCCAGTTGACTCAGGTGAGCCAGGTCGGGATGTCTCTCCGGCCTCCGATTCTGACTCGGAAGCCTCGGCGTTATCCGGACCCACCGCCAGGCCCGCGAAATCGGGGTATATGGGGGCGTATGGCGGTGGCGCAATATCGTCTTCATATGTCTCCGCCGTAGCCAGTATCGGGGCCTTCGGGGGCACCTTTCCGGGCAAATCCTGAACTTTCCCTCGGGTTCCCTTCGGGGGTTTCACTCTAGGAAGTGTGTAGGTAGTACGGGGCGTGGTCTCTGTCCTAGCAATAGTAGCACTGGGCGTGGTCTTTATGGCTTCAATGCTAGGAGCGGTCGGCCTTATGGGGGCGGTCCCTGCGGCCTTCTGAACGGCAGCGGTTGCCGGGGTTTGGAGCGTGAAGGCATGGGTTGACAGGGCTTTAAGTTTAGTTTTCCGGCCCTTTCTCTGGTTCACCACCATAAGGGCAGCTTTTTCTACCTTATGTTGGGCCCAGTCCGGCGGGTTCCGGACTACATTCAACCACGCTTCTATATACGGTATGTCCTCAGCACAGCCAGGATTCCCTTCAACTATAACAATGTCCATAATCGCTTCTCATATTCAAATGACCCTTCCGGTGGCCACTCCGCGATCCCCAACCCTGGCCACATAAATTGACATCGCTGTATCATCCCGGCCCTACTACATTTATCTTGGTCGAACACTTCGCTAAAGTGCTCCGTCATTAAGTCTAGAGGTGTGGACCCACCCCCGCCCATCCTAACCTGAGTGCCAAAGGATAGGCCACAGACAAAGAGGGAGAGGGATGGTGGAGGAGTAAGGGGTCTCTTTCCACCGGACACAGAAGGGTCAACACTCGGCCTGACCGGAACGCGGTCGCCCGGTCCGGAAATGCAAGCCCACTCACACACTTTCATACGCCACAAGAAACCCTCCCGTTCGGTTTCTTCGCCCGAGCCTAGTGAGTTTCGGGACCTAGTCCGTATTAGTCACTGGCTAAAAGAGGGTGATCACGCCTCTTCTTCGGTCCTTACTGGGCCGGTCACTACGTAGAGTATACTCGCCTGTCCGCCGGGGTCGCAGGCCGCACCGTCGTACGCGTCTCTCACTGGAGTAGGAAAAAACAAAAAGGTGCCTTGCCGGAACCACACAGCCCCTTTCCAGTCAGGCGGAATTGATCGACCCTCCTCCGGGAGATGGACACTGAAATCAGCGGTGGCCACTCACCACCTTCTCGGGAGGGGATCGATGACCCGTCCCGACTGCAATGGGGGAGGGGAAAGAATATAATCCGATTTTCCCTTTTGTAAACACTCCTGGCTGGCTCGCCAATGAAGCAGCTAAGTGAATCAGAAGACAAAAGGCCAAATTGGTTCCGAAACAATGCAACTTTATTGCTAGCAATGAACAGCACTGAGTTCTCTCAGGATACTGTGTGTCACAAATCATCTGACACTTACATTTATACTTCCCTACTGGGCCTGCGCATTAGGCCCCTTATACATCACAGTAGACATGCGCAGTAAACATTTGTAGTTCTTACAGTACACATTTGTAGTTCACAGTACATACACACGTCATAATACTGAAATGATACTGGCTAGGGAAACGAAACTTAGCATCTTCTTCTACACACACACAATGCTCCTTTCTAGCACAGGAGATAAGGTTCGTTAGGCTCAGAGATGCAGGGTGGGGGTGTCTACACCCTCCAAGGTCATCTATTCATATGACGCCTACGTGCAAGCTGGTCTTGTGTAAGCCTTGCTACTACTGTTACAAGCTATATATCTAATAGCCCTGCATTCTGTCTTACATTAGTAAACAGCAAACTGGGTAAGGCACAAATGTCCAGTGCATTCATAAAGTATAAAAAGCAGAGGTAGTATGCATAAGTATAAGTCCATCAGTATGCAGAAAACATGAGGTTGTTCTGTTGGTCAGTAGTATTCGGGTAGTATCCGGCGCTCCACTCCTACAGACAGTCCCCATGAACCGTGATATTAAAAGTGCATAATTATGTCCATAAGGCAGAAATACTGCGCGGCTACAGGCAAAAAAAAAATGATACCAAATATGATGGACATCAGATCCGTATCTTTCAAGATTATTCTGCCGCACTACAGGAAAAGAGAAAGAAATTCACCCCACTATGCCAGAGGTTACATGACCTGCAAGTGACATTCATGATGATTTACCCCGCGATCCTGAAAATAAAGCTGAATGGCAGATGGAAACTTTTTGATAACTTTCTGGAAGCACAGGAATGCGTGCAAGAGTTGGAAAAGAGCGGGAAGAATGGAGCTCACGATAAAGGCAGTGGATAATTTATATGGGGAGTGCACCCTTTCTGGAATTCCTGAGGTTGTGCATTAAACAGAGGGTAGCCTAAAGTTAGATGTAGAGGCTGCAAGTTAACATCATGGGAGGGGCGGGGGCTGGGAGGCACAGGGAACCCCCAATGCCCATTAGATAGTGCTGGGCATGGCAGGAGGGAATGGGGAACAGGGGGGGAAGGGGAGGGGCAGGGGGATTGGGGAAGGGAGAGGGAGTTCAAGACAAACAGAAGGAGTTGTGCTGTGGGAGGGAATTCCCTTTGGGTGAGGCTGGGCACCTGGGGGGAAGAAGAGTGAGGAAGCTGTGGGGAAGTTGTTATGAGAGTCCTGGCTAAGAACTTGGGAGGTAGCGTACGTCTGGTCTCCTGGAATGTGTGTGGAATAACATCACCAGTTAAGCGGGCGAAGATTTTGTGGGCTCTAAAACGGCATGGGGCGAGAATTGCCTGCCTCCAGGAGACTAGGCTCTCTGCAGAGGAACATGAGAAGCTTAAACGTCAGTGGGTGGGGGAGGTATTCTGCTCACAGGCGACGGGCAGGCGTGGCTATTCTGGTCCATAAGACATTAGCATGTAAGATTAAGGTAGTGTTCCGAGATAGGGATGGTAGGTATGTTGGAGTGTGGATGAATCTACAGGGGTGGGAGCTGTTATTAGCAGCTGTATACTCGCCAACGAACCCCGGATAAGGGATTTTTTGCACGATTGTTTGCTTGCTGTCAAAAACACGCAGGGGTTCCGATTATTCTGGTGGGGGATATGAACCAGGTACTGGACCCAGAGCTGGATAGATCGAAGGGCACGAGCCTGAGATATTTGGGTGGCACATCCCTTTTACAGTCGTTCCGACAGAAGCTAGATTTGGTTGATCCCTTGGAGACTGCTGCACATAGGGGAGAGAGATTATACCCACACATCAAGGGTGCACCATACACAATCACGCCTAGACTATATCTTGATATCACAGCAGCTGTTTGGGCAGGTTCTGAATACAACAATTGGACCGGAGGAGATCTCGGATCACGCATTGATATGGGTAGATCTGGAGGCGACTCCATACTTCAAACAGGCCCCGGGTTGGCGGTTCCCATCATACCTGTTTTCTTCACTTGAATTTGGGGAATACTTGTCTAAGAAATAGGAGGAGTTCTTCAGTTTTAATAAGTGTCATCTGGACGACCCGAGTCTATTTTGTTCCACAGCAAAAGTGGTCCTACGAGGGGACATCATAGCATATGTGTGCAGGCGTAATCGCCAAATTGCGCAAGGGATTATAGATCTCGAAAAGAAACTTAATATGGTCAAGCGGAGATATATTAGATGCCCCTCCCCCACACTGTATGAGTTGTTGACCGCGACCCGAGTAGCATTAAATAGTTTGTTACATGAGTGAATGGAGCGGTCACTAATCTATAGGAAATACAGACTATATAAGTTTGGGGACAAAGCGGGAGGGATGTTAGCACGATTAGTGAAAGGTGCCCGGAAGAACCATTTTATCCCAGCGGTTCGCGTTAGTGAAAGCAGGGTCACCTCCAACTTGGAGGAGATTGCCGACGTATTTAAGCAACATTTTGCGGCGTTATATGAAGGGGGGAAAGGAGAAAGGGAAGTCCAAACGGCCATTTAGGAATACTCGGGGAAGTCGGGGATGCAGAACCTTCCTGCAGAGGCGATAGACACGGTTAATAAACCACTCACGGCGAAGGAGCTTCAGAAGGTCATTAAAACACTGAAGCTGCATTCGGCACCGGGACCCGATGGATATGCTGGAGAGTTCTTTAAGACTCTGCAGACTTAGATAATGGGGCCATTATTAGATTATTTTAACACCGTAGTGGAAGATGGAGAATTCCCCCCTTACGCGAACACAGCTTTAATAAGCTTAATACCTACATCGGGGAGAGACCCGCTCCAACCGTGTGCCTATAGGCCAATATCGCTGATCAATGTTGATATCAAGATATTATCTCGCTTACTAACCGAGAGGCTGGCTCCTCTGATACCACTGATGGTGAGAGAGGACCAAGTGGGCTTCGTTCGAGGGCGCCAGTCAGTCTTGAATGCACGTAAGTTGATTCTGGCCTTGATGCAGAATTGGGGAGCGCACAAACGAGGAATGGTAGTCAGTCTGGATGCAGAACGGGCCTTTGATTGGGTGTTGTGGCCATTCATGTTTGGAACACTGAGATGGACAGGACTGAGCGGCTGGTTCATACAGGCAATTAGAACCCTATACCCAGGTCCAAGGGCGAGTGTACTGGTGAATGGTGTTAGGTCAGCAGAGTTTGCAATTGCCTGTGAAACTCGTCAGGGCTGCCCATTATCACCGTTGCTGTTTCTGATAACATTGGAGCCTTTGTTGTGCGAGATTAGGGAGAGTGAAGACATACAGGGGGTGCTACTGGGAGGGCACGTACAAAACGTACTAGCATATGCAGATGATCTGCTACTATTGTTGGAGGCTCCACAGACCTAATTGGAGAGGCTACTTCAAGTCATTAACAGATATGGAGCGATCTCGGGCTTTCGACTGAACCTGACTAAATCGATAGCGCTGCCACTGGAGCCGGAAGGGAAACGGTCATGGAGAGGGCAGTTCCCCTTGCAGTGGGCAAAGGATGAGTTAAAATATTTGAGAGTGACTGTTCCATTAGATCTGTCTTTACTGTATGAGAGGAATGTGGCTCCACTGTTGGAGGAGACCAGACATACCCTACAACTTTGGGGTGCCTGTCCGCTTTCCCTTTCAGGATGCATAGGATTGTTCAACATGATAGTGGCCCCCAGGTGGGCGTATCGGTTTCAGATGCTACCATTATTTCTGAGACAAAGAGAGGAACGGGCTTTGCATAGAATGATACAGGTGTTTCTGTGTGGGGGGGGGGGGGGCTGGCCCCCGAGACTTCCCATAAAAAACATTACAGAAGCCTAAGGGGCATGGGGGAATGGGATTATTGAATATCAGATACCTAACAATATCCTGTACCATGAGACATATAAGAGACTGGCTGACGGGACAACAATACATTTCGGCGACACAGGCAGAATCCGCAGTACACCCCGGGGTGCATCTTGGCTGGCTGCTACACGTGCCTAGATCGAGGCATGCCCATCGGATTCCAAGCAATCCATTGTTGCGCTCTGCCAGAGCGGTATGGAGATGGCTATGTCGGAGGCATGGGTTTGCAACGACAGCAACACCGTTTATACCACTATATCATAACCCAGATTTCACAGAAGGAACATCTTCATTGGCCTTTGCACGCTGGCGGAAAAAAGGAATAAACTACTTATATCAGCTAATAAATGAGGAGGGCAAGATTGGGCCCTTTCAGGACATTCAAAGAGAATTCATACTGTCATCATCAGATTATTTTGCCTATCTTCAAGCACAACACTATGTCTCCTCACTGGGATGGGTCAACCTTTGTGAGGATGTGCAGGATACACTCAACACAGCCCTTACACTGGGGTCACAGAGCTCAGTACCGCTACGATTCAACCACAGATTTTTGTTGGACTCCACAGAGGAACTTGATTTTGTGGGCACAGCAAAAGTCTGGACAGAAGATTTGATGACTGAAGTGCCCGAGGAGCTGCTCCGGACCTTTATACCAGTGGCGTAGCCAAGGGTGGGCCTGGGTGGGCCAGGCCCACCCACTTTGGGCTCAGGCCCACCCAGTGGCAGCACACCTATGCTGATTCCCTAGCCCCACCAGCTGAAAACGCCCAACAACTGTCCCTCCTGCATACCTTGTAAATAGCAGATGGCATGCAGGTGAGACAAGGAGAGACCTAATCACCTGTGGGACAGGAAGGAATTCTTCTGCCCACCCATCTTGAGTCCAGGCCCACCCAAAGTTGGATGTCTGGCTACGCCCCTGCTTTATACTATCTATACAGCGGAGCTCCCAGTTTACTCGGCATTGGGAAATACAGTATAAATTTGCGCTCAGACTGTATATCTTGCCGGTTCGGGCACATCGGGCAAGGTTTGGAGACTCAGCAGCTTGTCCCAAATGTAATCAAGTGCGAGCCACACTTGGACATATGTTTTGGTCCTGCCCACGGATCATAACTTTTTGGTCACAGATCCTTGGTGAGATACACTCTTACTGGAGCCGACAAGTATCAAGTCACCCATTGATATTATTTGGCAAGTACAAGTATGTTAAACCTGCATTACCGGGTTTCCAGAATTTCTTGCACAGAGCTACTCTAATTGGGAAAAGGCGATTCTTTTGTGCTGGAGAGAACCAGTGGCGCCCACTCTGGGACTGTGGAGGACTCATATGATAGAGATGTTGAAACTGGAAAGAAGTGCCCTTAAAGACCTGGCCTCAAAGGAGGGCAGGTGTTTGCAGAGGATATGGGAATGCTTTTGGGACACCTTACAGCCAATGGCAAGAAGCTCACGAACGGGGTGGTACATAGTAACATAGTAACATAGTAGATGATGGCAGAAAAAGACCTGCACGGTCCATCCAGCCTGCCCAACAAGATAAACTCATATGTGCTACTTTTTGTGTATGCCTTACCTTGATTTGTACCTGTCCTTTTCAGGGCACAGACCGTATAAGTCTGCCCAGCACTATCCCCGCCTCCCAACCATCAGCCCCGCCTCCCACCACTGGTTCTGGCACAGAACGTATAAGTCTGCCCAGCACTATCCCAGTGACACACGTATCATCATAGGCACGGTCCGGGAGCGTAAAACTCCCCGAACCAGTCCTAAAGCCGCTGAAACAGTGATGGGGTGAGGTAACGCCTCCATAGGAATTTGATGGCCCCACACCAGGTCCTCACTAATAAAGTTGCCTCCCGCACCTTAGTCAACTAAAGCTTCAAAACAAGGGGTATCCTTAATCACCAACAAAACTGGAACCAAAACTTGCGTCCACGGGGAGAAGGACTTCGGCCCCGACCCTGTCTCCCTAGCAGGTATCAAGGCTGATGGTTTCCCGATTTCCTTCTATTCGGGTAACCACGGACAAAATGCCCCTTTACTCCACAATACAGGCACAGCCCCTCAGAGCATCTCCGCTGTCTCTCCTGGGCCGTCTGGTCAACCTGCATAGATTCAGGCCCATCTTGCGAACCCTGCGATTGGGAGGAAGGATTCTTGTGTGAACTCTTTGAGCTAGCCCCTCCAAATTGCTGACTGGCACGACGTTCACAGGCATGCTCTCTGAAATGGATGTCCACCTGGGTGCAGAGATGGATGAGATCGTTCAAATTGGAGGGCAGCTCTCGACCTTTGAGTTCGTCCTTGATGGTGGCCGATACCCCATGCCAAAATACCGCAGTAAGGCTTGGATTATCCCATTCCAGCTCTGCTGCAAGGGTCCGGAATTGGATGGCATACTCGCCCAGGGAGAGTCGACCCTGGTGCAGATTCAACAGCTGAGTGGCCGCCAAGGAGGACTTCCCGGGTTCCTCAAAGATGAGCCAAAATTGCTTCAGAAACTCTGACAAGCTATCCAGTATAGGATCTCTCTTCTCCCATAATGGGGAGGCCCAGGCTAGGGCGGGTCCCGAAAGCAGGGAGATGATATATGCTACCTTCGCCCAATCTAAAGGAAAATCCCGGGCCTGCAGCTCAAAGACAATTTGGCATTGATTGAGGAAGCCCCGACAAGTCTTGCTATCTCCCTCATACCAAGGAGGCTGGGCCACACGAATACCTCAGCCATACAACATGGATCCCGGTGGGGTAGGAGCAGACGGTTCCCCCGTAGCACCAGCAATAGTAAGCGTATCCACGCGTTGACTCAGTGTATCAATGACTCTCGAAACTTGTTGTAGTTGAGCATGCAGTTGCTGGAGTAGCTGTCTAGGAGAGGGGTTGGTTGAGCTCATGGCTTTGGCGTTCTGTAATCTGTTGGATTGGTCGTAAGCTCTTGAGCCCAGGACGAGGCCCGCTGATAGCAGAGGCCAAGGCCGAGGGGAGACTGACCCGCTACTACAAACCCCAGCTATCCAACACCCCTAGCCTACCCACACGCAGCACCTCAGGAAGAAAGGGAAATAGGCATTCAAGCAGGCCTCACGGCCAAACTGGAACCGATACACTCAGACCCACTCGTACGGGCCTCTTGGCCAAACTTGAACCGATACACACCCAGGGAGGGGAGAAAGACACACGGGACCCAAGGTGCCAGCTGCGCACTGAACACCAGCCACAGGACGCAGGAAAAACCAACCATGGAGGCTCCACAGACTCAGGACAGAACCCCTCCCAGACTACAAGGAAGGACACCAAAGGAACCAGAACGGGGCCACACCCTCCCCCAGAGGACCAGCACAGGAAAGGAAAACTAATACAGGAAGCACCCTGTAACCACAGGAGGATACGGAGAAAACAGCTAGAAGACCGAGCTGCCACAAGAACGCAGCCAGGAACCCCCCAGGACAGAAGGGAAATGAACTAACTAAAAGCCACAAAAGCCAGAGACAGGTACAGGAAACAAAAGGTAAACTACCCCTCAAACCAGAGGCCAGAGGCAAAGATACAAAAGGGATGAAGAAATTCCCCTGTCTAAAACACACAGAAGACAGAGACACAGACACAGTACACAAGGGGTTAAACTTACTGAACCAGAAGTCAGAGGCAGGAACATGGAGGAGGAAGATAACTGAATAAACAAATAACCTGAGGGAAGGCCTGCAGACCAGCAGCCTGCCAAGTGGAGTCAGCAGAACAGGGCAAGCCCCCATCTGAACAAAGTAGTTGGCCTCTCACAGAGAACTGCAAGCAGGAGGGAGAGCCCCAGCTGGAGGCAAGTGAACTAATTACTCACACACACAGGCTGACAGAAACAAACCCAGACAAAGGAAACTAAACAGCAAGCTGAATACAGACATAGACACACACACGCTGCCACAAGATATCCCAAACAAAGGGAAAGTAACAGAAAGCCCTGAACAGGGCAGTGGCGTAGGAAGGGGGGGGGGGGCGGGAGGGGTGGTCCGCCCTGGGTGCACGCGCTCGGGGGGTGCCGGCCCCGCTGGTTCCCTGCTCCCTCTGCACTTCCGGGGCAGAGAGAGCAGGGAACCAGCGGGGCCGACGCAGCTCCGAGTGACGTGCACCCGGGGCGGATCCGCCCTCCCGCAGGTAAGAATGCGGTCCGGGGGGGGGGTGCGCCACAGAGGGGGGGTCGCGCCGCGCTGCACCCGGGGGGGCGGTGCGCAGCGGTGACCCGCCCCGGGTGCCATTAGCCCTCGCTACGGCACTGGAACAGGGAACACAGATTCAAAACCAGAGCACAGAACAACATTCTGACAGAGAACTGCAAAGGCTTTAGCCACAAAGAAACGTAACGCCAAAGCAGAGGGAGCAAGAACATGTAGACTTAAGTTCTACCCACTGACATCAGCTCAAACCCTGATAGCCAATCAGGAATGAAGTCCACACCCCTCCCCTGCCAGACTGGCAGAATCATAACAAAAATAAAACATATAACACAGAAGTGGAACTACAATTTATATTGTAGCAGCTTTGAGGCTGCTTTAAGTGGTATAAAGCTGGGTATAAATGTTCTGAATAAGAGGCCTTGTTAAAAACCTATTTTCAGAAAGTTAATATAGATTTTCTTGGTGGAAAAATCTCGATTTTTCCTGATATATGTAAATGGACACAACAACGGAGAAAGAAATTCTTAGATATGAAAACAGAAGCGCTTTCTTTACAAGCTCGTTTTCAATTACATTTTCCATGTAAATGCCTAGAAATGTTTACAGATCAGAAGTATATATTTTATGATGATAAACAATTGAGTGATTTTCTTAAAGCCTGGAAGGGAACTAGACAAGCCTATACACCTTAGTGGGATTATAGAAATGAGTAGTGCCTGAAATGTAACTAGATATTATTTCCTTTTTATGCCAATTCCCTTTGGCTATCAAAGTCTTGGATCTCATTATGTGGACTAAAAAGACACCAAATGCTATATTTCTTTGTACTGATTTTCTTTGTTACTCTTTGGATAATGGGTGTTGTATCTTAAAAGATTGTATGTCTTGATTATTATTGCAAATTATAAATAAAAAATAATAATAATAAATGTTCTGAATAAATAAATAAATAAATAAATAAAGGAAAGAACAAAAGTGGCTAACAGACAAGACAATGAACCAGTTGAAAAGAGGATTACACACAAAGTTCAAGTTGTGGAAAAGGCTTGTTGAAAATGCAAGGATTTAATTAGGGATTTTAATTGAGGTTTTTTTAGGGATGATTCTGCTTGGAAAGTGAGGGGCAGAGAATTCCAAAGGGCTGGTGCTGCAAAATAGAATGCTCAATGTCATGTAGTTTCTAAAATAGCTTGTTTTGGGTTAGGAAGAACAAGGCGGTGGTCATTATGCGAGGAAAGGGAGTGGGCTGGACAGCAGTGGATAGTGAGGGATGAGAGATAGAGAGGAATGCCAATACGAAGGGCTTTAAAAGTAAGCATAAGAACTTTGAAAGTGACCTGTTGCTCTATCGGAAGCCAGTGGTGTGATTTAAGAGGAGACACATACTCAGACCGAAGAACGTTACAGAGAAGCCTTGTATTGGTATTTTGTAAGGTTTGTAGTTTATACTGTCATTGTAGTTTATGATTCAACATTTTTTATTGATGATACATGTTATCACATCAACAGCCAGGGGCACATACAGTGTTGCCCCAGGACATCCAATCCAACAATACCATTACAACATCCAACATCCATCATCAAACTTTTTATTTATTTCTCCCATTCTCCCTCCCACCCATCCCATAACTCTTCCACCCGGACCTTGTGTTCTTATGGTCTCGGTGGAATCTCTCCCTTCTTCTCCTTCAATAGTTACTGCTACTTATAAACCCCCCCGCTTGCCCATCCCTTCATCCATCCCGACCCCTTTGCTTTATTAACACAGGGTGTGACACCTTTACTTACTCATCCAAATTATAATAAAGAGAAACGAACTTAAACAACAGGATCTAAGGCCCTTATGGTCTTTAAACCAGTGTATATACATCCGCCTGTGCCCCCTCCACACTATAATATGAGGGGAAGATCTGCTTATGACTTGCCTTCTTGAACCTCTTATTCATGGTCAGCCCCTTCCTCCCCCAAACCACATGTTCAATATGCAATGTAATGTAATGCCAACATTAAAAGTTTAATAAATAACTCCTTCCTCTAGGTGTCAAGGTCTCCCACATTGGTTCCCATTGTGCTCTGAACCTCTGTCCCGGTGTACTATCTATCTCTCGGATACCGCACCGGTCAATTCGCATTTGCTTAAGCATTTGACCCCTCCATATCTGCAGGGGAGGTTCTTCCGCATCTCTCCAGAACTGCAAAATCGAGTTAATGCCATAATACAGTGGTGGAAATAAGTATTTGATCCCTTGCTGATTTTGTAAGTTTGCCCACTGACAAAGACATGAGCAGCCCATAATTGAAGGGTAGGTTATTGGTAACAGTGAGAGATAGCACATCACAAATTAAATCCGGAAAATCACATTGTGGAAAGTATATGAATTTATTTGCATTCTGCAGAGGGAAATAAGTATTTGATCCCCCACCAACCAGTAAGAGATCTGGCCCCTACAGACCAGGTAGATGCTCCAAATCAACTCGTTACCTGCATGACAGACAGCTGTCGGCAATGGTCACCTGTATGAAAGACACCTGTCCACAGACTCAGTGAATCAGTCAGACTCTAACCTCTACAAAATGGCCAAGAGCAAGGAGCTGTCTAAGGATGTCAGGGACAAGATCATACACCTGCACAAGGCTGGAATGGGCTACAAAACCATCAGTAAGACGCTGGGCGAGAAGGAGACAACTGTTGGTGCCATAGTAAGAAAATGGAAGAAGTACAAAATGACTGTCAATCGACAAAGATCTGGGGCTCCACGCAAAATCTCACCTCGTGGGGTATCCTTGATCATGAGGAAGGTTAGAAATCAGCCTACAACTACAAGGGGGGAACTTGTCAATGATCTCAAGGCAGCTGGGACCACTGTCACCACGAAAACCATTGGTAACACATTACGACATAACGGATTGCAATCCTGCAGTGCCCGCAAGGTCCCCCTGCTCCGGAAGGCACATGTGACGGCCCGTCTGAAGTTTGCCAGTGAACACCTGGATGATGCCGAGAGTGATTGGGAGAAGGTGCTGTGGTCAGATGAGACAAAAATTGAGCTCTTTGGCATGAACTCAACTCGCCGTGTTTGGAGGAAGAGAAATGCTGCCTATGACCCAAAGAACACCGTCCCCACTGTCAAGCATGGAGGTGGAAATGTTATGTTTTGGGGGTGTTTCTCTGCTAAGGGCACAGGACTACTTCACCGCATCAATGGGAGAATGGATGGGGCCATGTACCGTACAATTCTGAGTGACAACCTCCTTCCCTCCGCCAGGGCCTTAAAAATGGGTCGTGGCTGGGTCTTCCAGCACGACAATGACCCAAAACATACAGCCAAGGCAACAAAGGAGTGGCTCAGGAAGAAGCACATTAGGGTCATGGAGTGGCCTAGCCAGTCACCAGACCTTAATCCCATTGAAAACTTATGGAGGGAGCTGAAGCTGCGAGTTGCCAAGCGACAGCCCAGAACTCTTAATGATTTAGAGATGATCTGCAAAGAGGAGTGGACCAAAATTCCTCCTGACATGTGTGCAAACCTCATCATCAACTACAGAAGACGTCTGACCGCTGTGCTTGCCAACAAGGGTTTTGCCACCAAGTATTAGGTCTTGTTTGCCAGAGGGATTAAATACTTATTTCCCTCTGCAGAATGCAAATAAATTCATATACTTTCCACAATGTGATTTTCCGGATTTAATTTGTGATGTGCTATCTCTCACTGTTACCAATAACCTACCCTTCAATTATGGGCTGCTCATGTCTTTGTCAGTGGGCAAACTTACAAAATCAGCAAGGGATCAAATACTTATTTCCACCACTGTACATTCCAATGCACAAGAACACTTTGAGTCCCACCGGAGGTGTTGTTGTATATCTAAAGTTATTGAATAATATTAGTGGATCTCTAATAAAAGTGCAGTTCCAAATCCTATCTATCTCCTGCCCCACCCTTAACCAAAATCTTTTAACGTGCTTACAGCTCCAGAACATATGCCCCAGTGAGGCCTTCTCAAAATTACATTTCGGACAATTTCCGTTTTCCGCAAATCCAGCCTTAAATGCCCTGCTCGGGGATATATGGGTTCTTAGGAGCCATCTGTACAGTCTCTCTCGTTGTGGTATTGACAATCTTTGTCTGTACAATGATTTCAAGTACGTTTTACAGACCTCGGGAGAAATCATATGTTCTAAGTCACTTGACCATTTTTCTGCTAACCCTTTGTAATCTAGTTCAGCCGTTGAATCTTTAAGCTGTTGATGGTGGAACTTCAAAGGAACAGCAAGCTGAGCTCCTAATGTGAAATCCTCTGAAAGGACTTCTACTACATCCTCCGTTAAATCTTTCCAATCTAGAGAGGCTAAATAGTGTTTTAGTTGATAGTATGCAAAGTGGTTATTTCCCAAGATCTTATACTTTTGTTGAAGCTCTGGGTAAGAGTATATCTTCCCTTCGTCTGTCACTATATGCGCTAAGTACATTATTCCCTGTTTTTCCCATTTACGGAATATTCCACCCCCCTGGCCCGGTATAAAGGCCGGATTATTACAAATCGACAACCAAGGTGTTACCCGGGCCGAGAAATGGCGTCTCCTGCATGTCCACCTCCAGGTCTCCCTGAGAGCTCGCAACAGTGGATGTATTTTGAATGCATCCGGAGGCAAAGCAACTCCGGTATGTAGTAATGAGCTAAAATGTATCCCGGGGAGCCTGGAGACCTCCACAGAAGTCACAGAGAAATCCGAAGTCCCCCGGTACCAATCGTTTATGTGTCTCATTGAACAGGCAACCGTCAGGAACTTAATATTTAAAAGACCCATTCCTCCCGCGTCCCGTGGTGTTGTAAGTTGCTCATATGTCAATCTGGGTTTTCTCCCTTGCCAAAGGTACCCCTGTATTATTTTAATGAGTAATTTATCGTCCCTAGATTTTAAAAAGAGGGGTAGCTGTTGAAATACATAGAGCCATTTGGGAGCAATCATCATATTGAAAAGCGCAATTCGTCCCCAAATTGTTAATGGTAGGTCTCGCCACATAGTCAGTTTACATTTAGTCATATCCATGAGGGGACCTACATTATCCTTATATAGTGAAGCATAATTATTAGAAATCATTACCCCTAGGTATTTCAGTTTAGAGCCTACCCATGTGATGGGAAACTTCCCTTGCCATTGCGCTTTGATAGTCTCGTCAAGGGCCATCGCTCCTGATTTATCATAGTTCAGGGAAAACCCCGACAGATTGCCATATTCCCGAATCACCTCCAATGCAGTTTTTAATGAGCGTTGGGGGTCAGTGAGTAACATAAGAATGTCATCCGCGTAGGCTAAAACTTTCACCTCTTGATCTCCCAGTCTCACTCCGCTTATCCCAGTGTCCGAATTTAACGTCCTAAGCAGTGGTTCCAGTGTCAAGTCAAATAGCAGAGGTGAAAGGGGACAACCCTGACGAGTTCCCCTTTCCACAGAAAATCTTGTCGTTATCCCGCCATTAACCACTACCTGTGCATTCATATCATTGTAAAGGGCCTGTATTGCTCGTATAATCCTAGTGGGCAATTTTATCCACTCTAGTAACTCAAATAGGAAGTCCCAGCTGACCCTATCGAATGCCTTAGCGGCATCTAAACTAACCACCATCCCGGGGATTTGCTGGTGTCTACACTGGGCCATAGACATCAATGTTCTCCGAACGTGCAATACCGACTGTCTCCCTGGTATAAACCCTACTTGTGCTGGCCCAATGATTTTAGGGAGGTATAAGTACATAAGTACATAAGTAGTGCCATACTGGGAAAGACCAAAGGTCCATCTAGCCCAGCATCCTGTCACCGACAGTGGCCAATCCAGGTCAAGGGCACCTGGCACGCTCCCCAAACGTAAAAACATTCCAGACAAGTTATACCTAAAAATGCGGAATTTTTCCAAGTCCATTTAATAGCGGTCTATGGACTTGTCCTTTAGGAATCTATCTAACCCCTTTTTAAACTCCGTCAAGCTAACCGCCCGTACCACGTTCTCCGGCAACGAATTCCAGAGTCTAATTACACGTTGGGTGAAGAAAACTTTTCTCCGATTCGTTTTAAATTTACCACACTAGCTTCAACTCATGCCCTCTAGTCCTAGTATTTTTGGATAGCGTGAACAGTCGCTTCACATCCACCCGATCCATTCCACTCATTATTTTATACACTTCTATCATATCTCCCCTCAGCCGTCTCTTCTCCAAGCTGAAAAGCCCTAGCCTTCTCAGCCTCTCTTCATAGGAAAGTCGTCCCATCCCCACTATCATTTTCGTCGCCCTTCGCTGTACCTTTTCCAATTCTACTATATCTTTTTTGAGATACGGAGACCAGTACTGAACACAATACTCCAGGTGCGGTCGCACCATGGAGCGATACAACGGCATTATAACATCCGCACACCTGGACTCCATACCCTTCCTAATAACACCCAACATTCTATTCGCTTTCCTAGCCGCAGCAGCACACTGAGCAGAAGGTTTCAGCGTATCATCGACGACGACACCCAGATCCCTTTCTTGATCCGTAACTCCTAACGCGGAACCTTGCAAGACGTAGCTATAATTCGGGTTCCTCTTACCCACACGCATCACTTTGCACTTGTCAACATTGAACTTCATCTGCCACTTGCACGCCCATTCTCCCAGTCTCGCAAGGTCCTCCTGTAATCGTTCACATTCCTCCTGCGACTTGACGACCCTGAATAATTTTGTGTCATCGGCGAATTTAATTACCTCACTAGTTATTCCCATCTCTAGGTCATTTATAAATACATTAAAAAGCAACGGACCCAGCACAGACCCCTGCGGGACCCCACTAACTACCCTCCTCCACTGAGAATACTGGCCACGCAATCCTACTCTCTGCTTCCTATCTTTCAACCAGTTCTTAATCCATAATAATACCCTACCTCCGATTCCATGACTCTGCAATTTCTTCAGGAGTCTTTCGTGCGGCACTTTGTCAAACGCCTTCTGAAAATCCAGATATACAATATCAACCGGTTCCCCATTGTCCACATGTTTGCTTACCCCCTCAAAAAAATGCATTAGATTGGTGAGGCAAGACTTCCCTTCACTAAATCCGTGCTGACTTTGTCTCATCAGTCCATGTTTTTGTATATGCTCTGCAAT
This sequence comes from Microcaecilia unicolor, assembly GCF_901765095.1. NCBI lineage: Eukaryota > Metazoa > Chordata > Amphibia > Gymnophiona > Siphonopidae > Microcaecilia > Microcaecilia unicolor. Next base: position 179,935,077 of record NC_044039.1, on the reverse strand, counting down.
TTTATTCTTAATAATAGCCTCCACCATCTTGCCCGGCACCGACGTCAGACTCACTGGTCTATAATTTCCCGGATCTCCTCTGGAACCCTTCTTAAAAATCGGAGTAACATTGGCTACCCTCCAGTCTTCCGGTACTACACTCGATTTTAGGGACAGATTGCATATTTCTAACAGTAGCTCCGCAAGTTCATTTTTTAGTTCTATTAATACTCTGGGATGAATACCATCAGGTCCCGGTGATTTACTACTCTTCAGCTTGCTGAACTGACCCATTACATCCTCCAAGGTTACAGAGAATTTGTTTAGTTTCTCCGACTCCCCCGCTTCAAATATTCTTTCCGGCACCGGTGTCCCCCCCAAATCCTCCTCGGTGAAGACCGAAGCAAAGAATTCATTTAATTTCTCCGCTACGGCTTTGTCCTCCTTGATCGCCCCTTTAACACCATTTTCGTCCAGCGGCCCAACCGACTCTTTGGCCGGTTTCCTGCTTTTAATGTATCTAAAAAATTTTTACTATGTATTTTTGCTTCCAACGCTAATTTCTTCTCAAAGTCCTTTTTTGCCCTCCTTATCTCCGCTTTGCATTTGGCTTGGCATTCCTTATGATCTATCCTGTTACTTTCAGTTGGTTCTCTTCTCCACTTTCTGAAGGATTGTTTTTTTGGCTCTAATGATTTCCTTTATCTTACTGTTTAGCCACGCCGGCTGACGTTTAGTCTTTTTTCCCTTTTTTCTAATACGTGGAATATATTTGTCCTGAACCTCCAGGATGGTGTTTTTAAACAGCATCCACGCCTGATGCAAGTTTTTTACTCTGCGAGCTGCTCCTTTCAGTCTTTTTTTCACCATTTTTCTCATTTTGTCGTAATCACCTTTTCTATAGTTAAACGCTAGCGTACTTGATTTCCTAGTTTCACTTCCTTCAATGCCAATATCAAAACCGATCATATTATGATCACTGTTATCAAGCGGCCCTCGTATCGTTACCCCCTGCACTAGATCATGAGCACCACTAAGGACTAAGTCTAGTATTTTTCCTTCTCTTGTCGGCTCCTGAACTAGCTGTTCCATGAAGCTGTCCTTGATTTCATCAAGAAATCTTATGTCCCTTGCGTGTACAGATGTTACATTAACCCAGTCTATATGCGGGTAATTGAAATCCCCCATTATTATTGTGTTGCCCAGTTTGTTTGCGTCCCTGATTTCCTTTAACATTTCCGCATCCGTCTGTTCGTCCTGGCCAGGCGGACGGTAGTACACTCCTATCACTATCCTTTTCCCCTTTGCACATGGAATTTCAATCCACAGTGATTCCAAGGAGTGTTTTGTTTCCTGCAGAATTTTCAATCTATTTGATTCAAGGCTCTCGTTAATATACAATGCTACCCCTCCACCAATCCGATTCACCCTATCACTACGATATAATTTGTACCCCGGTATGACAGTGTCCCACTGGTTATCCTCCTTCCACCAGGTCTCAGAGATGCCTATTATATCTAATTTTTCATTTAGTGCAATATATTCCAACTCCCCCATCTTATTTCTTAGGCTCCTGGCATTCGCATATAGACATTTCAAACTATGTTTGTTGTTCCTAAGTACATCATGCTTAGTACTTGACAGTATTAATTGGCAATCTTTTGTCTGATTTTTATTGTTATTTAAAGATACCCGATCTACTACAATCTCTTTTGCAACCTCACTATCAGGATACTCTATCTTCCCTGTTATGGTGATATCTTTGAAAGATACCTTATCCCGAACCATGCTCTTTTGAGCGACTGTCGGCCTTCCCCCCATTTCTAGTTTAAAAGCTGCTCTATCTCCTTCTTAAACGCCGATGCCAGCAGCCTGGTCCCACTCTGGTTAAGATGGAGCCCATCCTTTCGGAATAGGCTCCCCCTTCCCCAGAATGTTGCCCAGTTCCTAACAAATCTAAAGCCCTCCTCCCTGCACCATCGTCTCATCCACGCATTGAGACTCTGGAGCTCTGCCTGTCTCTTGGGCCCTGCGCGTGGCACAGGTAGCATTTCAGAAAATGCTACCCTGGAGGATCTGGATTTCAGCTTTCTACCTAAGAGCCTAAATTTTGCTTCCAGAACCTCTCTCCCACATTTTCCTATGTCATTAGTACCCACATGTACCAAGACAGCCGTCTCCTCCCCAGCACTATATATTTTATATATATTTTAAGGCGCTCAGTCAGGATCTTTGCCAATAGCTTAATGTCTACATTGATTAGTGAGATAGGTCTGTATGACTCTGGTTCTTCTGCGGTCTTCCCGGGTTTTAGTAATAAGGATATACACGCGGTGTTCTCATGCAGTGGGAACTTCCCCTCCGAGATAACCGCCTGATGGTATGCGTATAGAGGGCCCAGGAGGGAGAGCTCCAAAATTTTATAGAACTCACCGGAGTAACCATCTACCCCAGGTGCTGAATGGGATTTTAGTCCCTTAATCGCACTTTGCAACTCCTTCATCTGTATCGGAGAGTCTAACATAGCCATCTCTTCCTCTCCCAATTGTGGCATATCAGCTTTCCTTAAGAACTCTCTTATTTCGGGTCTCCCTTTTAAGTGATCCTTCTTATATAAATGCATAAAGTGCTCTTGTAAAGTTCTCTGTATATCTTCTAGCTTATTGGTAATACCCCCCCTTTTATCTTGAATTACTGGGATCGTCCGGTTTCCGCCCCTCCTCTTAACCATCCTTGCTAAAAGTCCCCCGGCCCTATTGCCAAACCTATTAAACTTATATTTTTGGAAGGTCTGATTTCTCATTTGATTCTCATGTAACATGGAATTGATGGAGGCTTGTATAGCTAAGTATCTGTCTTTATTAGTTCCCGTTGGCTGCGCCAAATATCGGCGCCTTGCCCCTGCTAGCCGCCTGTTCAAACTAATTAAACTACGTGTGGACCTTTTCCTCCTAGCCGCAACATATGCAATCAGGTCTCCCCGTAGGACGGCCTTCCCCGTGCACCAGAATAATTGAGGGTTAGATTGGTGGGCTTTATTGAAATGTGTGTACTCATCCCACCGGGCCTTTAAAAATTTTTGAAATGATTTATCATTAGCTAAATAACTCGGGAATCTCCAACGTCTAGACGTTACTGAGTTGTATGCACCATCTAATTCTATCCATACGGGGCTATGATCAGAGATCAGTATCTCTTCCATTTTGGAATTAATAACCTGAGGAAACAGTGTCTCTGATACGAAAATATAATCTATCCTTCCCCATGTTCCATGGGCCCTCGATCTGTGTGAATACTCCCTAGTCTCTGGGTGCAAGTTCCTCCAAGCATCTATCACAGAGAGAGAATGTCCAAATTCTTTTAGCATTCTCCCTTCTTTGTGTCCTACACGCGCAAGCCCTCTCACCCCTGTACAATCTAATCCGGGGTCCAACAAGCAATTCATATCTCCCACCACAATCAAATCTTTATCCTGATATGGTGTCATCTGCCTCAGCAAATTAGGGAAGAATGACCTCTCTGGTGGCGTGGGGGCATATACATTCAATATATATAATTCCCTCCCTTGTAACCACAATTTGACCAAAAGATACCGCCCCGCAGAATCTTGCAACACCTTTTTAACTGAGTAGGCCAAACGTTTATGAAAACATATCGCTACCCCACCCTTCCTTCCCTCCGCTGAGGCATAGAGCACCTGCCCAACCCAACTTTGTTGGAGCTTATCATGTTCTAAATCTGATAGCTTTGTTTCCTGCATACATACAATATCAGCATTTAAATATTTTAAATGTTTTAAAATCTTTTTTCTCTTGCTTGGGGATGTTATACCCCCAACATTCCATGATATTAATTTACAATGTGGTACAGACGGTATTGTGATATCCACTTTAGGTTTATTTTATATCGTTTGGCAGCTGGGTCCCAGCCCCTCCCCAGTCGCCACATTAAGTGTACTATCACTCCATCATCTGTGTCGGCCTCCCTGGAGTACATGATAAGTAAGTTCCAATTTATGTCTCTCCTGTCTAATGTTATCCTCTCTAATAAACTTTCTCTTTTTTCCTCTGAGTACTTTATCTGGTGTCCCTGTGCGTTACTTCCCTTCCGTTGTCTCTGTGTATCCTCCCCCCCTCCCCTTGCCCCTCCCATCATGATTGAACCTGTGTGAACTTCTATCACCTACATGAAGCCCCTAACGTAACCTTTCCCCCCTTTGTTTTATATCAATTCCTCCCCCCCACTATGTTCCTTCTGTTGTGCGTGTTAGAATCTGGTTTCTGGATCACACTTAAATCTCATATTGTAATAACTCAATCCAACAGTTCAACCCAGAATATATCAAACATTGTAACTTCCAACCGGAATAATAACATTAAGAGGCACATCCACGAAGCACTCCAAAGAGGCCACACGCCAGAGATTCCCCTGGAACAATATGAGGTAAAGTGCCCCGCGGATGAGCCCGCAAATCTTAGGTAGTGTCATCACATCCACATTTACCAGTCCTCAAATCTCTTCTCCAAGTGGTTTATTGCCATGATACATGCTCCCCTGGACCACAGTTACTCTTATGGATCTGGCTCTTTTAATTTTACATCCACGAACTGCTGGGCTTCTTGAACCTTCTGAAATGAATGCCATTGGTTCCCATGCTGTATCTTCAGAGTGGCTGGATATATCAACATAAATCTCTTGTTTTTATTGGCTAATGTTGCACATATTGGATGAAATCGCCTCCGTTGCTCCTGGACTCCAGCTGAGTAATCTTGAAAAATTTTTATCGGAGTCCCCTCATATGTAAGGGAATCTCGTCTTGTTCTGAAGCCACGGAGAATCTCCTCTTTGTGCAGATAATTGTGCACTTTAATAATGACAATCCTGGGCCGCTGCATATCCTGTTGCCAGCGTCCCAGCCTATGTGCTCTCTCTATGCATAGTTCTCCGTAACTATCAGATAAAGCCAGCTCTTTTTTCAGCCACTGTTCCAGGAGGGGCCCCAGAGACCTCTCTGGAACCTTCTCTGGCAGTCCAACAAGTTTTAAATTGCACCTACGTGATCGGTTTTCCATGTCCTCTATCTTGTCCTGCTGCAACTTTAGCTGTTCCTGTAAACGTGCTATTTCTTGTAGGTGCTGCGATCTTAAATCCTCTACTGCTGAAATCCGGTTCTCAGCTTCATCCACTCTCTTCTCTGTGTCTGCCATTGAAGATTCCATATTTTTCATCTGACCCGCCAGTAAATCAAACCTTGGGCTAAGAGCCGCGCTCACCGCAGCGGTAATCTGGGCTAGTTGCTTTTCAGTAAATTCTCCCACACCAGTTTGTTTCTGCTCCGCCATTTTCTGACTAGCTTTAGGTGGAGATATCTTCTCCTTGTCAAACTTTGTTCCCCTGCGTGTGGTTCCAGAGGGCATATGTTTCAAATATTGCTCCATGCAAAAGTCGGAGAAGCCCTCCGCCACCTCCTGCCCAGGCTGCGAGTGTAATTATAAGCAGCAATCCGAGAATCCAAAAGTCTGGGCCCACGTAAGCCGCTGGCGCACTTCGTAAATTATTTGGGCCTCCCCTGAAATCCGTTAGCGCACTATGGGGCCAAAGCCCTAACAGTCCGTAAGTGCCAGCAAAGCTTTCCGCTGTCTTCTGGGTGCCTGCAATCTATCTCTTTCTCTCCTGTATTGATATTCAGGGAAGTCACTCTCTTTAAGTTACCAGCTACCACTGCGTATTTAACTCAGCGGATCAGGGCCCCGGCCTCCCAAGGCCACGTCCGCCCAGCAATCATTTACCACCACTCCGGTCGTCAATGCTTTACCAGCCCTGGCGGATCACACTGTCTTTTGATTTACTCTTCTCTTATCCCTTCATATGCCCGGAGCTCAATTCTCCCTCGGCTCGCTACGTCCTCTTCTAAATATTACCTTCTCCAATTTGCTCATTGCCGCCATGCAGCGTGCGATTCCCGCCTCCGGCCGCCATTTTGCTTTGTGGGGCGCGCCTTCTTTTTATATTTTAAGTTTCTCGCTGCTGCCATCAATTTCAAGACGCTGCCCCATGCGCGGTAAGTGTCCCCCTGGCTTCCGCTGGCCTGCAAGGAGTCGCTGGAATGGGTCTGGTCCGTCAACTCGGAGCTTCATAATGTGGTGCGACGGAGCTCACGGCAGCGCTGCCATTTTGCCGCCCGGCTCCACCGGAAGTCGTCATTGTAGTTTAATAAAAGCATGAATAAATTGATTTTCCTTCAGTGCAGAATTTAGTTCTTAATAGGTTAAGCAGTTTTATTGTGATAATGATTTAAATATGAACAGAATGGCAATGTTTACGTCAGATGGCACATCAATGATGCTTAGAAGATGTGTTGTAGCACTTTTGCATCAATCCATTCCTCACTAGATAGACAACACTGTGTGGCAATACCATAAAGATTTAGGCTATACCATAAAGATTTAGGCATTGATGATACTTGGGAACAGATTCCATTTATAAAGAATAGTGAAATGCTTATAAGCACTATTTGTACATTTTTTGGTATATCTACTGTGAGAATGGTGCAATTTTATGAGCAACAGAATGTAAACTGCTTAATTTAACCTCTAAATTAGGTTGGATGGCTGTCTAGGCATTTCACTGTAAGTGCTTTAGGAGGGGGAAAGTTATCAACATGGACTACTGTTAAGATGGATTATTTTACCTTAGGGTCCCATTTTATGCAATGAAATACTGTGCTAAAGTAGCACGACATGGTAAAATAACCAAACTTAACGGTAACCCATGTTGATAACTTCCTCCCTTAGTCAAGAACTAGGACATATTGGTAGAATATTACAGAAAACAAACAGATGAAGACAATGACCCATTGCATAAATACTGCCTTGACAAATTAAATAAAGTAGAATATTGTGTAGCTTCGGTTATCATTAATGATGTTCTAAGTGCATGATTTAGCAGAACTCTGAAAAACTCTTCAAATAAGTTTCTTGACTATGGTGGAAGCATTTCAGTTTGTAAAAGCAAAAACCAGGAAGCTAGGGTGCAGTACCTTGGTTAAAAAGTGTACTGATCTAGGCAAAGTATACTTGTCCTAGGTAAAGTATAGAGTATTTTGAACAGCCTGCATAAACCATCCCCAAGCAGAAGCTTGACTAGTAGACTCTCAATTCGTAAACAAATCTTCTTTATTGTAGTACTCAAAATAAAGAAAGAAAATCCAACTTACAGTTCAGTTGCTTGTAAAAGATTTGTGGCCTTCTGGCCATAGAGTCTGTATCTAGCCACCTCAGAGGCAAGGAGATGGCCAGAACCTCAGCCCAGCTAAGAGGGAAAGATATAACACACAAGGAAACTAAGGGTGAGAATTCAGAGAGAAATAAATGGGGAATGACGACTTTGGGAGATGTCTTGAGAAGATGCCTTGGGGAACAACTATGGGAGATAGTGAAAAATCTTGATGGAATTACAGTAGATTAAGGAAGGATCATACCCTAGAACAGCTACTGATCACAAAGGCATGCTAGGAAGACCGGTCTCTCTCACACAGCCTGCAAGGACAGATAGGGAGGGCTGGCCTGTCAGGTTTTCAAAGCAGAACCTGGGTTCGTGAGCCCTTGGGCCACTGCCGAGGAGCGGCAGCAGCAGGCAAAACCACCCCACACCAGAGACAACGCAGAACTCTGGCAGGGACAGCTAGACTTCACCTGCACTTGACCACCATTCCCCAGGGGTTGAGCCCCCAGGTGCAGGTGGCCAGCAGGACTTACCGGACAGGGCAGGAACTGGAAACCAACTAGGCTGAACAGGGTAGGACTAAGGGTCAGAGGGGAAAGGAATATACATGGGCAGCAAGGCAGGAAACTGGGCTAGGACTCACAGACAGACAATACTACACTAGGCAGGAAATGGACAGGCTTAAGGATCAGGACTGAAAGCTGCAAAGCAGCCACTAAGAAAGGAAACACAGACAAGTAAGAGACAGAACTGAAAGCTGCCAGGCAGCCACTAAACAAGAAACACAGACAACCAAGAACTAGACAGAGAAATACAAACAAGAAACAAGACTGGGGAACAAGCAATACAGTACAAGATAAACTACACAAAGACTAGACTAGAATCAGGCAAGAATCTCAGACAAAAAACTGGACTAGGCAGAAGTGCACAGAGCACACCAGCATACCAGGGACCTTAGGCGATGCAAAGGCAAACACAGAAGTTCCTAGGTGATTAATAAAGCCCATCAGCACCTGAGGCTCAGCTGCAGCAGTCTCAAGGCAACTACGGGTGCTGTTCAGGCACAACAAGAAAGACAAGTCTGGCAGTCTGGAAGATCCGGACCGGACTGAGCTGAAGCCTGGAACGGGTAGGGACAGCAAGATATGGCAGCCACCGGTTCTGGTCACCAGAGGGCGAGGGGTGCACAAACCAAGAAGCAGGCAGAAAGCATACTGAAGCATAGAGAAGCTCAACATACACAGATGCAGCACAGTGGAGCAATCAGAGCCATGCTGGAAGCAGCCAGCACACAGAGACAGAGCTAAGTCAGGCAACATACACAGGTGCAGTATAGTGGAGTAATTAGAGCCACGCTGGAAGCAGCCAGCACACAGAGACAGAACTAACTCAGAAAGGACGGACAGAAGACAGCTCAGAAGCTGACCCCCAGAAATAAGGTAAGTCTGAGAGGGGTCACGACCACAGACATGACATGGCCCTAGCTCAGCCAATAGGGACAGCTCACAAGGAATCAATCACAGGAACTGCAAACTATAGGAAAAGTAGTCCTAATATACAGTGCTATCTATTATACAAACAATGCAATTAAATACGAATAATACTCATATTAAATATACACAACAATACACCCTGCCTCCATGAACATGGGGCAGAACAAAACGTTAATTTCATTGAGGCTGTACTGCACTTGCTGGCATCTTTCCATGTTCCTGTTAACACAGCGGCAACTCTTCAGTTTATTAAGCAGATGCGCAATCATGGACAAAAGATTTCCAGGAAAACTCAACACATAAAAGCAAAGGTAAAAACACCCAACAAACCCAAAACCCTTGAAAATAATTAAACATATTTTTCCAAAAAACTGATTATTCAACAAGAAAAGAACCTCAGAAACCCAATCTAAACCAGCAACAAGCACTTTCAGGGATCAAGCTCAATCATTAGTCCTAAATAACTCCTTAGTTTATATAAAGACAATCCTCACAGACAATAACAAAATCATAATACAACCATTCTTCAAAAATAAGCATAAAGTTTTGCGCAGTTGACCATATGTGTTCATAATTAGTGCCCAATCATGTGAAATTACTCCCAACATTAAAAAGGACACACAGGCCCAACATTCAAAAGCATATCTCTTGAAAAATCCACACTTCACACAACTTGTTACATCACTCCTTTCCTCCCCAGTCCAATGGAGGCCTTCATTTTGCAATAAAAATAGCTCCTTCAGGGGCAGTCACATTTCTAATGCTATTTGAATAAAATCCAAATAAAAAAAGTTAAAAATAACAAGAAGAAAAAAAGGAAAAATAATAACAAAATAATGGAGTTCTTGAAAAAACAGCAGGAAGGTTATATTCTGGAGCAGCATCAAATGAACAGAATTAAATTAGTCACAACTCTCATAAATGGATTATATGTACTTCTCTTACAAAGATTTATGAGAGTTGTGACTAATTTAATTCTGTTCATTTGATACTGCTCCAGAGTATATCCTTCCTGCTGTTTTTTTCAAGAACTCATTATTCTATCAAGAACCTAGCATTTCAAGGTTCATGTGAATAAATAAGTAGTTGTCTTTTCCATTATTTTTTATTATGTTTCCTTTTTTCTTCTTGTTATTTTAACTTTTTTATTCTGATTTTATTCAAATAGCATTTATTACGACGAATGAATCTCTGAGATGTTTGGTATGTGTTATATTTATTTCATTTTATTAATGTCCATGTCCTATCTGGTTTCAGTATATATTGTTAAAAAATGACAGATTGAGTTTATCAGGCAATTAATTTAAATATTAGGGTTACATAAATTATAGAAATATGGTCTCTGTATTTTCAGTTTTAATATTTATTATTGTCAGTGGCGTAGCTAGGGTAGTTGACACCCGGGGCCGGTCATTTTTTAACCCCCCCCCCCAAAAAAAAAAAAAAAATCCAGTACTAGGCATACCGAGAATACAAAACACTCAGGACCTATAGAGCAATTCTACCATACCATAAGCAGTCATTTGTACGAGTCACACAAGGAAAAGGAAAGCATCTTAAACACTACAGTGAGCACTAGAACATCAATTCACCTATTGTAAAACAAAAACAGACAGATTAGTACAGATCGTCAATCCTGCACAGTCAATGCCAACCGAAAGCCACGTCTTTTTCACAAACACAGATATACCCTAATCCACTATAGAATAAGTAATCATAAACTTTCTATTTAGACAAAAATTAAACTGAACCCCTGATGCCAGACTCTGCATACAATGCAACACCACAGAAACAGAAAATGTCCCCTAGTACTGTGCAAAATATAAAGACAGCAGATGTAAATGTGAAAAAACTAACAAATACCAATCATCACTTTACAAATTAACAAATAGAAATAAAACAAATACAGAAAATAAAACAATACCATTTTATTGGACTAATACATTTAGCTTCCAGAGGCCAAAATCTCCTTCCTCAGGTCAATACAGTATAGTGCTGTTACAGTATCCTATCCTGACCTGAGGAAGGGGAATTTGGTCTCTGAAAGTTAAGTCAAAATGTATTAAAATTAGTCCAATAAAAAGATTACCTTATTTACATGTTCTATTTATAAACATTTATTAACACAGCTACAATACTATATCCTAAAGCAAAAAAATAAAAAAATATATTTTATTTACAGTTTGTCGTCTCCGGTTTCTGCTTTCCTCATCTTCTTTTCACTGTCTTCCTTCCATCCAGCACCTGTCTTCGCTCTCTCTCTCTCTGCCATCCAGTGTCTGTCCTCTCTAATGTCCCTTCCATCCAGTGTCTGCCCTCTCTCTCTGCCCCTTCCATCCACTGTCTGCCCTCTCTCTTCCTTCCATCCACATCTGCCCTCTATTTCTGCCCCTTCCATCCACCATCTGCCCCAGTCTGCCATCTCTTTCTGCCCCTTCCATCCACATCTGCCCTCTCTCTTTCTGCCTTCCATCCACATCTGCCCTCTATCTCTGCCCCTTCCATCCACCATTTTCCCCAGTCTGCCCTCTTTCTCTCTCCCCCTTCCACCCACCAGCTGCCCTTTCTCTCTGCCCCTTCAATCCGTCTGCCCTCCCTCTCCCATCCATCCAGGGTCTACCCTCCCTCACGCTCCCCCCTTCCATCCAGGGTCTGTCCCCTCTCTCTCTGCCCCCTCTTTTCAGCCCCCAGTTCCAGCCCCCTTATTCCACCTGCCCCTAGTTCCAGCCCCAGCCCACATCTCCCACCTGTCCCCCTTTTCAGCCCCACTATTCCACCAGTCCCCCGCCCTTTTCTCCCATCAGTCCTGAGTTTCAGCCCCCAGCCACTTCTCCCTGTCCCCTTTTCAGCCCCTAGTTTCAACCCCAACCCTTTTCTCTCACCAGTCCCGAGCTTCAGCCCCAGCCAGTTCTCCCTGTCCCCTTTAAAGCCCCCAGTCCCCACAGTTTCAGCCCCTGCCCCTTTTCAGCCCCCCAGTTCCAGTACTAGCCCCCTTATCCCAACTACCCTCTTTTTCAGCCCCCAGTTCCAGCCCCCTTCATCCACCACATGCCTTGCATCCCCCCTTTTCAGCCCCAGACCTATTCTCCCACCTGCCCCAGGCATGGACCCATTTTCCCTCCTGCCCCCTTGTCAGACCCCAGTTCCAGCTTCAGACCCCTTCTCCCCTCTGAGCACTCCCCTCCCCAGTCCCCTTCTCCCCTCTGAGCACCCCCACCCCTCCCCAATCCCCTTCTCCCCTCTGAGCACTGCTCTGAGCTCCCCCACCCCTCCCCAATCCCCTTCTCCCCTCTGAGCACCCCTCTTAGCTCCCCCACCCCTCCCCAATCCCCTTCTCCCCTCTGAGCACCCCTCTGAGCTCCCGCACCCTCCCCAATCCCCTTCTCCCCTCTGAGCTCCCCTTCTCCCATCTGAGCCCCACCCTCCCGGTCCCGTCCCCCCTCCGTCGAGGGCCGACAGAGCCCTCTTCTCCTGACACCACCCTGCCTTTAAAAAAAAATCCATGCAGCGACACAGGCAGCGCCAGGCGGGGCATAGCGAGGGAAGGCCCGACGCCAGTAAGGCGATTTTCTGCTTTCACAGCACACGCAGGGCAGACGCGAGGCACTGCCTGCGTCGCTGTATGGATTTTTTAAAAACAGGCAGGGTGGTGGCAGGAGATGAGAGCTGTCGGCTCTCGGCGGAGCACCCCCCACCCACTGACACCCGGGGCAGACCTGCCCCTACCGCCCCGCCCTTGCTACGCCACTGATTATTGTATATGCCCTTGATACTAATGTATGTGGGTAGTTTTTTATTAACTGTCATATATTTTTGTATTATAAGTTATCATTAGCTATAAATGTAGTCATTTATTTTTTATTTAATCCATGGTGTATTATATTTATTCTATTCTATTCTATTATTTTATTTACAGTAATTTGTAATGTTGTATTTTTTAAGTATATATTTTCATATGTTATTTTTATGTGTTTTAATTGATTTAGCCCCATGAAGCAGCCCTTCTTGGGCGAAACACGGCCTGTGTTGGGCAATAAGTCTGGTAATTGACATCATCAATAAATTTTTGAACATTATTCCATTTTGTATCTGCTGTTTTGTTGTCTATACTGACTCTATCAACAGTGCGTAACCCTGGCAGCGCTATAGAAATGCTAAGTAGTAGTAGTAGTATTCAGAATTTGTTATTTATCTCTGAGAAAAGAAAAAGTGGACTAGTAAAAACATTTAAGGACATATTAACTTTCACACAGCAATAGGAAGTTTGCTGAATAATTCATCTTTAACTGGATGTTCCTGGAACATTACAAGCTTCTAATGTTGACTATGGAAGGGATCCAGTTTTATTTAAATCTCTTTATTATACATTTTATACAAGCATATCACTTGCAAAAGAAAAATTCCACTATGGTAATAATTCTAAGGGAAATTATCTGTACACAGATTAAATAATTCTATAGTTTCATATAAGTCCACTACCAGAGTCCAATAGTCCTATAAAGGAGAGAAAGGAAAATAATCTTTACATCAAATTGAGTTTCAGACAGGTTTCTATTCGTTTTTTTCTTATATAAGAGCTCTTCTAGCTGTTATAAAGGAGGACAATTGGTTAGGATCAAAATATACATATTTCACTGACTGGTAGGAAATTAAACATTTGCATGGGTATTTAAGATAAAATGTTGCTCCCATTTGGAGTACCTCCTGTTTCATTTGCAAAAATTGTTTTCATCGCCTTTGCGTTTCCCTCGCTAGATCTGGAAAAACATGAGTTTGCAAACCACGAAAAGTTTTATCTTTCTTCTGAAAGAATTTTTTTTTAATCCAGATCTTGTCAGAGGGCAACGCTACTGTAGCCAACAAAGTAGTAGCTGTTATTTGCTCTGTGTCTGACATTTTGAGCAAAGCTGAAACATCAAGTGGTTGATCATTTTGAATATTATTCCTTTGTTGATTGTCCAAAACCCTCACAGGAATATAAAAGACCTGTGAAAAGGGTGGTATATCTTTGTCTTCTATTTCTAATATTTCTTTAAAGTAATTTTTCAACATTTCTCTAGGTGAAATTAAAGGTTGTCGCGGGAAATTAATAAAACGGAGATTATTACTTCTAGAGGTGTTCTCCAACATTTCTGATTTTCTCCTCAAATTGATAAAATCTTTAAGCATTGTTGATTGCAAAGTCTGTGACTCTGAGGAGACTTTTTCTTGTTTCACCATGTCTTCTTTAACAGTTTTCACCTCATTTTCTATTTTTTTTAATTTCCCATCTAACACCACAACTTCATTGGATATTTTTCTCATTTGGGATCCAGTTGAATGAATGCCATTAAAACTAAGATGAGAAATTGACTAAATGTTGGACACCTTGACAATTAATTACCTGTTACCATATAAAAAAAAGGAGAAGGAACAAGTGGAGGATCAGGGGACTGAAATACCATTTGATACCATGGATTTGAATTTAACACAGACTCTGGAAGACAACAATTTAGGCATAATACCAATGACTTTAATAGTCTCCTTTGTATTACAACCGGACAGAGATTGGATTCTTAAACAATTCTTTCTTCATAGAGAACAGCTTTTCATTAACTATAAAATAAGAATGTTTCCGGATGTTTCCAAAGCAACCCAAAAGTGGCGTAAAGAATTTCTTAAATTACGCCCAAACATACAACAATTGGGTGCTTTTTTCTGGTTAAAATTTCCGTGTAAATGTGTAGTAAAATTACATTCTGTAAAATATGTGTTTTTTGACCCTAAACAATCTGATTCTTTGTTGGACTCTAAACTAGCCTTGCTACTTTCTGAACAGTCAAGACCAATTATTACATCTACTCAGTGAAATAGTTAGGAATTCCCGAAACATCCCCTCAGTCCTTATTTTCCTAAAGGAAAGAATTATTATTTTTTTTTATTCTTTGTAATTCTTCAAATATTGTGTTATGCCTCATCATGGCCTATAGATGAATAATATAATGGAAGTATGATGAAACTTTCATTTTATATTGTAAGTTTATTAGCTTTAATTAGCTTGTTTTTTTCCATTTTTTTCTTATTTTGATATGTTACCTGTCAATATAAGATGGAAGTAAGTACAGAATTATATTATTTTTTTGTCAACCATCTTTGCTATATCAAGATGTATTGAAATTAATGTAAAATTGTAAAAAATAAAATAGAAAAAAACACTACTCATAAATGAATATCCTCTTTCGATAAGCAGATGATTGTATCCTGGGATAGCACCACATGTATACCTATATGGAATAATCCCAAATTTGTAATTAATAAAAAGCAAATCTCTTGGTCACAATGGCAACGCATAGGTGTATGGGATCTCAATGATTTAATTGATGTAAATAATCACACTTGGAAATCATTCTTAGTTATGAAAGCTGATACTCACTTTTATCAATGATTACAGCTTAATACAATGTTGAGGAAGAATAAATTACAAGTACAAATGCTGTCCCTTACTCCTGAGATGATTAATATTTCCAAGCAATTTAAACTCTCTGGACATGTTGCATCTTATATATACAAATTCATTTTAAATAACTTCCCTACTAAATGTGTGGGCTTACACAAATGCTGGGAAGAGGATATTCAGCAATCTATCACTGACAAATCTTGGGAGCAAGTAAGGAGTTCTTTATTTAAATGCTCCAGATCCTCCTCAATAATACAATCTCTATATTTCTTTTTTTTTTTTTTTAATATTTATTCATTTATCCATTTTATTACAAGAAACATCTTGCTTAAGAAAGTATACAAAAATAAGGCAGTTATATGATTACTAAGGAAAATTAAGAAAATATATATAAAAAAAAAAACAATATACATTTTCAAAGGTAATCCATACTCAAGTCCATAAATTCGAAATCCAAGATTAGGAAATCTAAGGGAGTATAACAAAAGGAAATATATAACTGATAGTGCAAACCTTGCTAAGTGGAGTTATCTTATAATTTAATGCTTATCCACTTTTACCGAGGCAATAAGTGCCGACACGTGAGCTGGTTCCGTGAAAACATATTTCTTCTCTCTAAGCCTTATTATGCACTTGCAGGGGTACCTTAAAAAAAAGGTTCCCCCCAAGTGCAAAACTTCAGGCCTAAGGAGCAAGAATTGCTTCCTCCGTCTTCTAGTCTCTTTAGAGACATCAGGAAATAATAATATTTTAAGGCCCAAAAAAGGCTTATCTTTATTTCGGAAAAATAAACGAAAGATCCAATTCTTATCCGGTAATAGTGAAACTGTCGCCACTAACGTGGCGGCAGTTGCTAATTCAGAGTCAGAAGTCTGAAGCAAAAGAGAGACATCAATCGGATTATCAAGTTGGTTCAAATCTTTCCCAGGAATATAATATGCCATAATTAATGGTGGTAAATTCGACTCAGGTATCATCAAAATTTCACGCATATAGCGTTTCAGCATCTCAAGGGGAGCAACATTCTGTAGTCTAGGAAAATTAACAAATCTCAGATTATAACTTTTAGTATAATTGTCAAAAATTTCAGTTTTCAGTCTGAGGTTTGTCAAATCTTTCATCATAATAGGTTGTATTGTTTCAATCTTCACAATTCTTTGATCCATTTTATCCACTTTATCATTTAACTCTTTAAGCTGCTCATTTTTTTTTTTGTAAATCAATTTCCAAGGATTTTACTTTTGGCAATACTTCATTAGTCTGTTTTAGGAAGGTTTGTCCCAAATTAGAAACTAAGTCCCATAATGCGTCTAATGTCACTTCTTTCGGTTTAGTTACTAACTCTTTAGGTAATTCAAACCTTTCAGAAAACCGCTCACAAGTCTCACCCAGTCCCTCAGGTCCTCCTCCCTCGATCCACGGCGATTCCACGGGCAAACTGCCCTCCGTTCCAACCTGAGATGTAAATGAAGCTTCCAATCGGCGTTCCTCTGGGCCCCTACCACCTTCCGGAGTGGACCCCGTCGATTCAATAAGGAAAGAACTTGCGCCGATCGGCTGGGGAGGAGGGGTGGGTGCAGCGGGGCTCAAGGTGACTTCATAGCCAGGAGAAGCCGAAATCTCCAAATTGCCGGCGTTCCCTACTGGCGGCATTCCGCCATCTGTAGTAACTCCCTGTGGCCTCAAAAAACGATCCATCGGACCAGGTAAGGAGGGGGGTAACGGGGAAGCTCTGCTCGTTGTTCTCCCTCTTCGTTTAGGCATTTCAGTAGAGCACGGAAAACGAGGATCACAGCAACTTAGCTAGGTGCAGCCATCTTGGATCTGTAATCTCTATATTTCTTCACTCATAGATCCTTATGGACACATCTCAAGTCACATATGATTAACTCTTCTATTTCCAACTTATGTTGATCTTGGCAATCCCAACTAGATGGACCGTACAGGTCTTTCTCTGTCGTCATTTACTATGTTAAGCATATTACATTTGATTGTATATGTATTCAAAAGTTTTGAAAGGGCATACGGTCCGATCTAGTAGATATATTCCATCTTTCTGGTCCAATAGTATATAAATATGTGATACTTAAAGAAAAATATTTTAGACCCATTTTAAAGACCAATGAATGTTTGCTTATTAATACTATGTTGACTCTAGCTTTAAAAGTAGTCTTTACACACTGGAAAGCTTTGCACCAAGTTACTTATCAAGAATGGTGGAATTTACTGTTTAAAACCTATAAATATGAAACATATTTTGCTAAAAAAAAATCTCGATATGGTTTGTATAAAGAAAAATGGGCTCCATTGATAGCCTATTTTGATGATGTGAAGTGAGAGGTGTATATTGTACTTTTTCTTTCTTTCTTCATGTATATTATTGCTAATCATTACCATCTGTGTCACATGCATGAATTTTTATACTGCTTACATACTTTGTGTCCATTTTTTTTTATTATTTTAACTCAATTTAAATCCCCTACTGTAGTACAACTGTTGATATTAATGCTTTCTCTTTATTACAAAATCAATAAGAATATTAAGACTAAAAGAAACCAGCGCATACGATAGTAAAAATAACGGCGCCGGCGGCAGCAGCGGAAAGCAATGCAACATTAAATCACTTTATGTGGGTAGGCAGTGGCAGCTAACCTTTCGTTCCTTACTATCTGGCAAAAGATAACCAGCGTTTCAAACAACAGGTTTTTTGATTAAACAGCAGTTTCTGTTTGAAAAGATTGAGCAAGACTGCTGCGAACCGCGACCCGTGTGTATTATTCACTTCCTCTTGTAAATCCGGCCGGCCCAACCGCTGCCTCGTCGTGACTCACGTGAGCAGCAGCCGTCGCGCTTTTTTTTTTTTGTTTGTCTAGTTTCAGCAGCAGCTTGTAGTGGGAGCACGCGCTGGGTCCGCCTTAGAGGACGCCGTTGGGGGAGGGGCGGGAGTATCTTTTCCCTCTTGTCGAATGTGGGATGTAGGATGAGGGAGGGAGGGGAGGGGAGCGTGTACGTGTAAGCGACGCGTGTCGTTCATAAGCTCTGCTAGTGGCTCGAGTCTGGTGGGTGCTGCAGATTTACTCAAGAAGCACTGGGAAATTCCCAGTGGGAATTAAAGATAGCAAAGAAGCTTGGAACCTTTTTGAAGACGAGCACAAAAACAATGGCCCAGAAACCGAGGCTACTGCAGTTGTTTGACTATCTACAGGACCCGAATAAGGTGGTGGGGTTTCAGCGGCTGTGTGGTGTGGAAGGTTTCGCCTCCGCAACAGCCGAGAGTGCGAGCAAGGGAACCCTGTCTAATGGCAACTGCGGCAATCAGTGCAGCAGGGCCGGGGCAGAGGAAGAGAGCCAGGAGGAGGTCAGACACAGGGGCAACGCCGCTATCTCTGATACCGAGCGGAAGGCGGACTGTTGCGGGAACGGGCTAAGGAGCAGCGTGGTCCCGCCCTCGCTGCTGCTCGATCCCCTGCAGCCTCGTCGGGTTGGTGACGAGGAGCCGCCTGTGCCCGCGGCCTCGGACTTTTCCTTGCCACAGAGAACCGAGCAGGAAAAAGCGAAGAAGCCCAAACGGAGAAATTCTCTCACGGGGGAAGTTGGCCAGGAGTTTACCATTAAGAACAAGTTTCTCTATTACCTTTTCTGCTTTGGCACTGAACTAGGCAACGAACTCTTCTATATCTCGTTTTTCCCTTTCTGGATCTGGAACGTAGACGCAGATGTGGGCAGGAAACTGATAGTGATTTGGGTCTTGGTGATGTATTTGGGCCAGTGCACCAAAGACATTATTCGATGGCCTCGACCTTCATCTCCTCCGGTTATCAAATTGGAAGTGTTCTATAACTCTGAATACAGCATGCCTTCAACTCACGCCATGTCAGGCACTGTCATTCCTGTATCGCTCCTTTTGCTCACCTATAGTAGATGGCAGGTAATGTACCCCTACAGAATTAATTTTGTTGTAGGGTGGCACTGGTAGGTATAAAAATGTGTTCTCAAAGAGCTCTGAATACTCCTTAGTACTATAATTTATGTATTGAGTGAATAAGTGTAGATCACAGAGTAGTAATTCACCAAAATTTATACTTGTGTTGCATTTTACTGTCACTCAGTTCGAATTGTCTATCTATTGAAATCTGAAAACCCGAATACAACTTCAAATTTACATCTGAAATACGGGTATTTGAAAAAAAAAAAAAAACCGAACAGGATCTCGAAGTAATTCAGTGTGTTCGCTTTTATAAAATCGTTCCACGTATAAGTTGGTGATATTGGTTTGGATTACACGGTTAGTCATTGATTTACAATACCTTACTGCGTTTAAAGTTGTGTGATTCATATTGATGTAGTTACCGTTAGATAGTACAGTGTGAGGAATGAACTAATAATGGTTGCTTAATTTTGGGCATTGCCTCACTAAGAGATATTTATTTATTTTTTATTTTATTTATTTATTTATTTATTGCATTTATATCCCACGTTTTCCCACCTCTTTGCAGGCTCA
The DNA here is from genome assembly GCF_901765095.1 of Microcaecilia unicolor. Classification (NCBI taxonomy): domain Eukaryota; kingdom Metazoa; phylum Chordata; class Amphibia; order Gymnophiona; family Siphonopidae; genus Microcaecilia; species Microcaecilia unicolor. The sequence continues at coordinate 179,915,444 of NC_044039.1, read as the reverse complement.
ATGTGGCTTACAATACATCATGGATAGTGGAAATAAGAAGTGAATATACATTTAGTGTTAACGGAAGGCTATTGGGTTACATGGTAGTGGTATACATGATAGTGGTTTAACAGAATACATTATAAGACATTACTGGATATAAGTGGAGAATAATTACGTGTGTTGATCTTTGTGGTATATCTTGTCAAAGAGATGGGTCATCAGTAATTTGCGGAAGCTGGTCAGTTCATAAATCGCTTTTAGGTTGCGTGGTAATGCATTCTGGAATTGCATGGTAATATAGGAAAAGGTAGATGCGTGCATTAATTTGTATCTTAGACCTTTACAGTTGGGAAAGTGAAGATTAAGGAATGTGCGAGAAGATTTATTTGCGTTCCTGGGTGGTAGGTCTATTAGGTCTGACATGGAGGCCGGGGCATCACCATGGATGATTTTGTGAACTAGAGTACATACTTTGAACGTGATGCGTTCTTTTAGTGGGAGCCAGTGTAGTTTCTCTCGTAGGGGTTTAGCACTTTCATATTTTGATTTTCCGAATATGAGTCTAGCTGCTGTGTTTTGGGCTGTTTGGAGTTTTTTTGAGTATTTGCTCTTTGCAGCCGGCGTAAAGTGAGTTGCAATAGTCCAGGTGACTGAGTACCAGTGATTGTACCAGATTTTGTGTAGTAATAATTGTGGTCTCTTTAAATATGAATAGCAAATCAAAATAAGGTTAAATTTAGAGTTGACATACTATTTAAAGCAAGTAGAATACCAAAATTGTATAAGTTGGGCACCCCTGTGCCAACAATGTTTTTAGTTCTACTGGGTACTGTATATACAGTGCTTTACAACCACATAATAGTCCTCGTTTGTGCTTATAGTCATAATAAAACCCAATCCTCCACAAAAGTAAAATGAGGCAAGTTCTCAATATACCTCCACGATGAACATTAATAATGGGGATTCAGTGTTGTTCCTCATACAAAACTTTATTCTTCATGCAAAATTGTGTTCTTTCAATTCAACTTGCTTAAAATGTATTACAATCTTTCAATTGGCCCTGTCACCATTGTGGTCCATCTTTCGGAGACCTTCATCACAGGACATAGGTTCCAAATGTGCCTCAGCATTATTCTAATCATGCATTCTTCAAAATGGCCATTTTGCATGATTAGAATAATGCTGAGGCACATTGAGAACCTATGCCCTGATGCAGGTCTCCAAAACATGGACCATGTTGGTGATGGATCCGATTCAAAGATATGTTTTAAGCAAGTTGAATTGAAAGAACAAAATTTAGCATGAAGAATAAAGTTTTGTATAAGAAACCCTGAATCTCCATTATTAATGTTCATCGTGGAGGGATGTTGAGAACTTGCCTCTATGTCTTATTTTTGTGGAGTGTTGGGTTTTTGGGGTTATTATGATTTTGGCCCCACCCTTAAAAACGTTTGACTGCTTTAAGTGGATATAATATAGTCATGATACACTGCCAGAGGAACTGTCTTTTACCTACTTCAACAGAATGACAAGACATGCAGATAAAAACAAAGGTTTGGCATTAAAATGGAGAAAATGCCTGGCAACAGCTAAATCAGGTCCTCTTATTTTGATTAACTTCATCTATAAAAACAAAAGCTTTATACAATTTCTAGTTAGGTAGGTGAAATGCTAGAAAAGAATGATGGAATACAAAGCATATTTGCAGAACATCAAAGTCTGGAAATCCAGGTTAATTTTATGATTTCTGGAGTTGTGAAAATAAGTACATAGGTATTGCCATACTAGGACAGACCAAAGGTCCATCAAGCCAGCGTCCTGTTTCCAACAGTGGCCAATCTAGGTCACAAGTACCTGGCAAGATCCCAAAAAAGTACAATACATAAACTGTCCAAACCCTTTTTAAACTCCACTAAGCTAACTGCCAGTGATTTCAGATAACCAGCAATTCCTTAGCGTCCCTCTGGACCGGCCCAGAATGTGACTGATGGGTTGTGTACGCCTTCCAGCAGGTGAAGACTTAGAAAAAAAGTTATGACTCTAGCCAGCCAATAAGAGCCCTTGCCAGCTACAGAAAGATCCAGTAATCTCAGTCTCCAGCAGGTGGAAGGTGATGAGCCCTTCAGTCTCAGACTTTTTTCTATTCTTTTCTCCTTTTACTTTAAGCTTTCTGTGGTATTGTGATTTTCACTTCTAGCTCTGTGCATTAAGCTTTTTTTCTTGTCTCCTTGTGCATTTAAAAAACAAACAAAAACCTGCTTGTTGGAGGCTGAGGCCTATGGGGGTCTCTCTGAGCCTCGGGGGTGCCACACTCGGAAGGCCGAGTCCCTCTCCCCCCCCCCCCCCCCCATCCTCCCTGGTGCTGGCTAATTTGACTGTGATAGCCTGTTTTGCTTTTTAAAGCAACATAAGAATTTCCTCAAGCGCCTCAAGGAGAGCAGCTTTAGAGGATGGGAGAGGCAGCTGCTGATTTTAAAAGTTAAATATATAAAAGAAGCGAGCCTCCTGGTCTGCTGGCTGGGCAGAGCTGTTTGTGGCCAGTAACAGCGAGCAGGGCAGCTCCGGAGCGATCAGCGGTTAGCTGATAAGCTGTTTTTTATTTTATTTGTTCGCGATGTAGGTGAACACAACTGCTGTTTGGATTTGCAGCTGTGGGATTTTCAGAGCCGGTGGTGGGAAGCGGGACTGGTGGTTGGGAGGTGGGGATAGTGCTGGACAGACTTGTACGGTCTGTGCCAGAGCCGGTGGTTGGGAGGCAGGGCTGGTGGTGGGGAGGTGAGGATAGTGCTGGGCAGACTTATACGGTCTGTGCCTGTGCCAGAGCCGGTGGTTGGGAGGTGGGGCTGGTGGTTGGGAGGCGGGGATAGTGCGGGGCAGACTTATACGGTCTGTGCCCTGAAGAGCACAGGTACAAATCAAAGTAGGGTATACACAAAAAGCAGCAAATATGAGTTATCTTGTTGGGCAGACTGGATGGACTGTGCAGGTCTTTTTCTGCCGTCATCTACTATGTTACTATGTTACTATGTGTGTAAGTGTGCTGGTAAAGCGCGGTTTTGATTTAGGATGTTCGAGTTGCGGGTGCCGAAATCCCATCAGCGCCGTCGGAGGGGGGTCCGTCTCCGTTCTTTTGCTGCCGGTCGCATCTCCCTCGTCTCTGGTGCCGATTTTCGGCGGGAAACACCGCCATTTTGAATTTAATGAAGAAGGAAAGAGCAGTGCAGATTTCAGTGAGAGATGTGCAGAGAACCTCGTGCTACATATAGCAGCCGTGATCTAGCGGCTGGAAGGGGGGCTTTAGCTTTTCTCAGCCTTTTATTTTGGGTCATTTTGAGGTATCTGACCGGTTGAGCCAAAGGGTCAGGACCTAGCATGTCATGCAGCACTAGCCTTTGCTGACTCGGTAACAGCTTCTCTTTTTTTTTCTTTTTTTCCCCCCTCTTTTGACAGAACAGCAAGAGGAACGGGTTAGTGAAGCAGGCAAAGCTTTGTCTCTAGCTTCTTCACCTAAAATATTTCGGGTACCCCTTTTTGATCTTTGCTATGTCAAACGGGTTGCTCTGAAGCATGCCTAGTATGGCATCCTCAGTTAAAAAAAAAAAAAAAAAGAAGAAAAACAAACAATGGTTTCTCTCCGTTCACAGCCCTGCTTTCCATCTGTATTGTCTTTTCTAAGCTGTTGCTATATTATTTTATTTTGCTGGAGTCTGTATGGTCTTCCAGTTTTGCAGATGGCCTGTTTGGCTTACAGGCTGAAAAGGTTTCTTTTGTGGAGAGCAGTATTTAATAAGGCTGTTTTTAGTTAATCTTTCCTTTCCTCCCCCCCCCCTCTGTTTTCTTTTTCCTCCTTACAATGGGGGGTAGAGGTCTGCAATAGGAAGTTTTTAATGCAGTTTTCTTATAACTTTAGCCCAGTGCTGAGCCATGTCCAGATACCAGCATCTGGGGATGTGTGCACAGCTGACCCCTATCTAGTACAGTGCCAGTGTTTGCTCCTAACTTGCCAAGTCAGACCAACCAATGGTAGCGCTTCTAGTCTTATTTTGATGCTCAGACTCCTCCAATCAAAGCTGATTGAGAACCTAAGAGCATAAGCGTTGTTACTCTAGGGCACACAGTAGGTCCTTCAAGTTTGGTGTCCTGTCTCCTACAGTACCCACATCTGCTTTCAGACTACCAACTGAATAGCTGGTTTCCTTTTAGGCGGCTTTCCGGTTCAGTCACTTTATATACTGATCCCTATGGAGGTTATTCTATTCAGATCACCTAAACTTTAGGTGCCGGAATGAGGCAGATTTGTTATAAGCTATTTAAGTATTCTAGCATTAGTCTGCATTTCAGTGTCTTTTGGCGTCAGGCGCATATCAGTTACTTCTGCTCTCAGTAAATACAGAGGTGCGTGCACGTCCTCTACTCCCTGTAGGCGCTCGCTTGGCGCCATTTCAAGTAAGGTCGCCCTAGATGAATTAGGATTGGTGGGTATTGGAGATTATTCAACAAGGGTACGCATTGGAGTTCGCTCACCCTTTGGTCAGATATTTTGCTTTTAGAATCTCCTTGTCGTTCTCGCATCAAAGCTGAAGTTGTCAGACATACTCTTCGCAGACCTCTGGACCTTTGACCAATATTTATTTTCCCTTGGGTGGTCCAGTCTTGAGGTCGTTGCTCCATTTTTTTTCAGGTTCCCCAGAAATGGGGTTCTTTCCGTTCGATTTTAGATCTCAGGGTGGTCACTCAAGGCATCTAGGTGCCCTCTTTTTGAATGGAGACTTTGCATTCCGTAATTGTTGTAGTGCAGTCAGGGGAATCGTTCCTACTGAAGCCTACTTCCACTTTTCTATTTGTCCTGCATATCTTTGTTTCCTTCATTTGCCAAGGTCATGGTAGTTGTAGCGATGGCTTTTCCTACAGAGGGCATTTTATTGCATCCTTGTTTGGATGTTTGCTGTTTTCGGCATCGTTTTACCACGAGAGTCTTCAGGTGACAGCTCGGGTGGTAGAATTCTTGCAGTCCCTTCCTTGGGTAGTCTATGTGCAGAGGAGCCATCTTCTACCTTCTCAGTCGATAGAGTACCTGGGAGTTAGGTTCGACTCAAGGCAGGTACGAGTGTTTTACCATCGACTCGAATTCAGGTTCCAGACTAATTTTTGTCGCTTTGGCCAGATTTCGACACTATCGACAAGATATTTTCTGCAGGTTTTGGGTCCATGGCAGTAGCAAGCTAGGCAGTGCTCTAACCTAGGATTCACATGAGGTTTCTGCTGAGGTCGTTACTGTCGTGATGGTCATCTCACAAGGTTTCGCTTCATCATATTTTTTTTCTCCTTTCGCGCCAGGTGAGGTTCAGTCTACATTGGTGGCTTCGGGAGTTCAATTTCACCAAAGGTACTCCTTTAGATCAGCCCTACTGGTCTATACTGTTGACGGATGCCTCCACACATGGGGAGCTCACTGTCAGTGGCAGTTTGCTCAGAGTCTCTGGTCTTTTCAGAGGACATTATTTTCAGTCAAACCTGTTACGCACCAGAGCGATTCATCTGGCGCTCCAGAGGTTGTTTCTTCTTTGAGAGCCCGAGCAGTTCAAGTATTCTCTGGCAATATCGCACTTGTTGTGTATATCTTTTGGCAACAAGGAATGACGACTCTGCAGTTGCAGCGAAAGCCATAGCTATGGCTTCAATGGGCGGACGCTCTGGTGATTCTTTCTGTGGCTCATGTAGCAGGGGTCCTTAATGTTCAGGCATTTGTTTCTCAGTCGTCACATGTTCGATTTCATACAGTGGCCTCTATCCAAAGTGGTGTTGGGGCTGTTCCTCGATCGTTGGATGTCTACCAGGATGGATCTGTTTGCCTCTGTCAGCAATGCAAAATTTCTCTGTTCTTCAGTCGGTACAAGGATTCCAAAGCGCAGGGCGTGGACGCTCTTCTTCAGTCCTGGTCAGCCGGTCTACTGTATATTTTTTTCCTCCATGGTCTCTGATAGGGCTTCTTCAGAAGGTCGAGACATGCAGGGGACGTCTGATTCTGTTGGCGCTGGTCTGACCTCCAGCAGAGTGATATGTCGGTCTTCGACATCTTCGGGTGGACCTCCCCTTCAGCCTTCCGGTGCAGCGAGGTTTCTTCTCACAGGGTCCTGTCGTTCACCCAGATCCCGATCGATGCTGTCTTACGGCGGCCTGGCTTTTCAAAGGGCTAAGCTGATTAAGGAAGATAATTCTGCTCAACTCTTTGCTTCTATGCTTCGCTTTCGTCGATGTTTTACTTTGATTTATGTGCGCCCATGGAGGATATTTGAGGGCTGCGGTAAAACCTTTAACCTATCTCCTTTTTGTGCTTCGGTTCTGTAATTTTGGATTTGTTGCAGGGGCATTTTGTCAGAGGCCTTTCTTTGGCTGCTCTTAAGGTGCAGGTTGCGGTGTTGTAGTTTTTGTAGTGGTCATATTCAAGGGAGCTCTTTCCCTAGTCTTCTGGATGTGGTGTGTTTTTTGAGGGAGGTTAATAGCCTTCGTTCTCCCTCACAATGTTCTTTTCCTAGTTGGGGTCACACACAGTTCGATGCTTGAGGTTCTTGCTAAGCTTCCCTTTGAGCCTTTGTCGTGCTGTGCTTTGAAGCACTTGTCTCTGAAGACAGTATTTTTAGTAGCCGTTGTTTCGGCTACGCAAGTTTTGGAGTTGCAGGAGCTGCCGTGTTGATCTCTGTTTTTACACTTCTGCTCGAGTAGTGTTGCGGACCGTTCCTTTCTTTCTTCCCAAGGTAGTGACTCGGTTTTTAATGGTTCTCAGCCGGTGCTATGACCTCTGTTGGGTTCTTTTCCGGTTCAGAGGAACAGAGCTATTTGAACTATTTGGATATCAAATGGGTGTTGAAGCACTATATTGGTTTTTCTGATGACATCCGCCAATCTGATGGTTTGTGGTTCTATTTGGAGGTGTCCGTAGGGGGTTCATGGCCTCTAAACCTACTATTTTTCTTTTTTTTTTTTAATTGTTTATAATTTTCCATTGAAATACAATGATATCTCCACATTTCTTTTCTGTGCTTCATAACAGTATCTAAGCTTTGAAAAACGGCAACCCAAAACTTAACACATGAGTATTTCTAACAATGATTGCTACCCTTTTCTTCAAAATTCTTAGTCCCCCAACCCCCCCCCCCCCCCCCAATGAGAAGCTAATTACTTTGGGTGGAGGACCATTTGCTATATAGGTCCCATATTCTCTGGTGTTGGGCTATTTGCCCTTTCCATATAGCTGTGAGTTTTGACATCAGCTGATTGGTGTTTAGCTTTAAGATAGCTTGTAGTCCCGGAAGCAATGTTTTTTTTCCATGCTGCCGCTAACATCATTTTGCTTGCCATAAACACCTGGGTAGCAAATTTATGGATAACCGGCTTGACTCCAGGTGGTCCTTGTAGATGGCTTTCAAAAAACACTGGTAGGACACTGCCCTTGCCTTTATTGCACCCTTTCTCTAAATGCCTCATCATGGGTTATGTAGGTCTGGAGGTTTGACACCTTAGGTGTAGGAGTTCTGAGAGCTGTTATAGCTTCCTCCCACCCAGTCTGGGTAGAGCTTGGGTATATCCCACTCATCTGGATTGGTCTGGATGGATGATAAGGAAGGGGAAATTTGAACTTACCTGTTAAATTCCTTTCCTTGAATCCTGCCAGACCAGTCCGGAGCCCACCCATGGAAGCCATGGCAGTCAAGTGTTCAGTCTGACAAATTCAGAAAGCTAACAGAATATGTTGTAGCCTGTTCTGAAGGTGGTAGTTCCCTTGGTGTATAGAATTCTAATTCTTGCATTAGAGCTCATGAACTGACGACTCCACAAGGTTTGGCTTTAAGGGTGAATTGGAAACCCAAAACATGAGAATTGCCTTCAGTAGTCTTAGCTTTGATCATAGGATACTGAAGAGCTGAAGGCAGCAGGAGTGGATTTGCATCCTGAGCTATTTTTTCTTCTAGCTCCATCTGCTGACAGGGGAACATAACCCACTTCCTTAGCGTCCCTCCGGACCGGTCCAGGAACGGACTGATGGGTTGTGCACACTTTCCAGCAGGTGGAGACTGAGAACTCTGACTCTAGAGAGCCAGTAAGAGTCCTGGCCAACTAGCCCTAGATTCAGTGTTCAGTCTCCAGCAGATGGAAGGAGGTGAGCCCTTTAGTCTCTTTTCAGATTTTTTCTGTCTTTTCCCTTTCTAAGGTAGTTTGTTTAAAAAAACAAAACAAAAGCGCCTGTTTGATTTACTTTTGTGCCCCGGGGTATTTAGGCTTCTTCTGACTGAATGCAGTGTACACTTCAGTCTGCCTAGGGGTGTTACACCTGGGGAGGGGTACCAGGTTTTAGCCGTGGGCGAGGACGGGATTTCCGCCGTTTTCAGTCATCAGAGGTGGTCAGCTGCAGCGGTCTCGTTTCTTCCAGAGGAACCAGTCCTTTCGCAGACTCTGTGGAGGAGGTAGAGGCTCCAGTTCTTCTTTTCAGTCCACAGCCCGTCCAGCCCAATGAAGGTGCGAGGGCCTCTCCTCTGGTTCTGGTGGGAGCACGTTTCGCTCTGTTCTTTCAGAGGTGGGCCCAAATTACCACAGATCAGTGGGCTTTGGAGGTTATTCGAGACGGGTACACCTTAGAATTTGCTTGTCCTCTCTCCGATGCCTTTCTAGAGTCTCCCTGCCAATCTCATCTAAAGGCGGGAGCGGTTCGGGACACTCTGTTAAGACTTCTGTTTGTTCAGTCCCTCCGTAGAAGTCAGGCAAGGCTGTTATTCCATTTTTATTTATTGCACTTGTATCCCACATTTTCCCACCTATTTGCAGGCTCAATGTGGCTTACAAAGACCTGTTATGGCATCGCCATTTCAGGGTACAACAGATACAGTTGGTGTTACAAACATATCAAGGATAACAAGACGATCTAATCAAGCAATTATAGAAAGACGTCAATCAGAATAGGGGAGGAGTGGTGATGTGTTGTAGTTTGTTATGGATTCTCGTGGTAGGCTTTGTTGAAGAGATAGGTCTTCAAAGATTTGCGAAAGTTAGTTATTTCGTTAATTGTTTTCAAGTGTTTTGGTAGTGCATTCCATAACTGCGTGCCCATGTAGGAGAAGCTGGACGCATGTGTTAGTCTGTATTTTAGTCCTTTGCAGCTGGGAAAGTGTAGATTAAGAAAAGAGCAGGCAGATCTTTTAGCATTTCTGGGTGGGAGGTCCACGAGGTTTAGCATGTATGACGGGGCGTCTCCGTAGATGATTTTATGAACAATTGTGCAGATTTTGAACGTGATCCGTTCTTTAAGTGGGAGCCAGTGTAATTTCTCTCTTAGGGGTTTTGCACTTTCGTGTATTGTTTTTCCAAATATGTCTTGCTGCGGTATTTTGGGCAGTTTGAAGTTTCTTGGTGATTTGTTCTTTACAGCCAGCGTAAAGTGCATTGCAGTAGTCCAAGTGACTTAATACCATCGACTGTACCAGGTTTTTCGAAAAATGGTTCTTGGGAAGAAAGGTTTTACTCTTTTGAGTTTCCACATGGAGTGAAACATTTTCTTAGTTGTGTTCTTCACGTGGTTTTCAAGTGTGAGATTTTGATCAATGGTAACTCCAAGAATTTTCAGAGTGTTTGAGATGGGAAAGGAAAAGTTCGGGGTGGTTATGGTGGAGAATTTACTTGTGTTATGTTGTGAGGTGAGTATAAGACATTGTGTTTTCTCTGCGTTAAGTTTTAGCTGAAATGCATCCGTCCAGGAGTGCAGGATTTGGAAGCTTTGGTTGATCTTGTTAGTGATTTCCTTTAGATCGCGTTTGAATGAGATGTAGTTCCAAAGAAGGGAATGTTCCTTTTGGCCGATTTTAGATCTTGAGGCAGTCAATCAGGCCCGGTCCCCAGTTTTCAGATGGAAACTCTGCGCTCGGTGATAGGCTTACGTCAAATCCAGAGCCATCAGTGGCGGTCCGGGAGAGTTTCTATCTGCATATTCTGATTTGGCAGGGGCATCAGCGCTTCCTCCGTTTTGTGGTCCTGGGGCAGCATTTTCAGTTTCGGGCGCTCCCCTTTGGTCTAGCCATGGCTCCACGTACATTCACCAAAGTCATGGTAGTAGTCGCAACGGCCCTCAGAAAGGAAGGCATTTTGGTTCACCCATAGACGACTGGTTGATTCGGGCAAAGTCATGGTAGTAGTCGCAACGGCCCTCAGAAAGGAAGGCATTTTGGTTCACCCATAGACGACTGGTTGATTCGGGCAGTCATAGCAGGACAGCCTTCAAGTCACAAATTGAGTGGTTCAGTTTTTGCAGTCCCTCAGATGGGTGGTGTCAGACTTGAGTTCTTGTGCCAAGTGGAGCACTGCTGAGCGCGATGACACGCCCTCATACTATGCTTGGTGGCCGAGCAACCCCAAGGTTCACCTGCAGTGACCGCCGTTCCCCGGAGGTTGAGACCCCAGGTGTGGGCGGCCGGCAGGACTTGTGCGGGAAGCTGAGGAACCAGCCAGAGGGGAACGGAAGGGAATGGTCCTGGTACAAGCAATGTCCAACAGGCTGGCAGCAGCCAAAAGGGTAACCCAGGTACAAGCAATGTTCAACAGGCGGGCAGCAGGCGAGAGAGTAATCCAGGTACAAACTGTTCAACAGGCAGAAATTCGGGAAACTATCCAATACAAAGAGCGCTTTCCAAATAGAAGCCGAAGCAATGCGACCTAGGGAAAGTGCTCCAGAAATAGCGCTGGGCTTCCGGTGCTGAGAGGGATCAGCTGGAGAGGAGAGCTGCCATAGGTTAGGTGGTCGAGAAGGAGGAGTCTGCTCGTAACGAGGACCAATCCCCTTGGAGCATGGAGGTGGGTCGATGGTCCCAAAGCGCCCCAGAGGCGTTCAGAGCGAAACGTAGGGCATGTAGTGATCCTGGGAGCGCACACCACACTGAGGAGAGGGAGAGGATGAGCACTGCACAGACTGGAGCACCGGACCCGCTATGACGGCGGGTGTTCCCGTGCCGCTGGAGAGGAGGTGAGGGACGTGACAGGTGGTCAACTCAGCCAAGAGTCGGTTAGTGCCGTCTCAAACCCTGGAGTACTTGGGGGTTTTGTTCGACACGGCGCTTGGTTGCATATTTCTTCCTCGGACAAGAATTTTCAAGATCCAGTCTCAGGTTCAGGCCTTGTTGCGCAGGCAGGTAGGTCCCTTGTGCTCTGGATTATTTGCAGGTATTGGGCTCCATGGCAGCAGAGATAGAGGCAGTGCCTTGGGCCAGGGCGCACATGAGATGTCTTCAGGCATCTCTCCTGTCCAGGTGGTCTCCTCAGACGGACTCATTGCACGTGAGGTTGCCTCTGCAGATGCCAGAGCGCAGCAGCTTGTTTTGGTGGTTGAGGGCGTCCAATCTGACCAAAGGCATGCCATTGGATCTGCCCAGCTGGTCAGTAATAACTACAGATGCCAGTCTCAAGGGCTGGGGTGCTCACTTCCTGGGACAGTTTGTCCAAGGTCTGTGGTCTCCTCCGGAGATGTTCTTTTCAATCAACTTCCTGGAAACCAGGGCGATCAGTCTAGCTCTGGAGGCATTTTCTCCCCTAATAAAAGGAACGTCTTTTCGTATTCTTTCGGACAATGTAGCAGTGATGGCATATGTCAACCGGCAGGGAGGAACAAGGAGTCAGCTGTTACATCTGGAGACATCGAGACTCATGTCATGGGTGGAAGCTCATCTGGTCACTCTCTCGGCGTCGCACGTGGCAGGAACGGAGAACGTGCAATCAGATTTTCTCAATGGGCATATCCTAGACCCCGGGAAGTGGGATCTTGGATCGTAGGCCTTTCGAGTGATGACAGATCAGTGGGGGTGATCAGTCATGGATCTCTTAGCCACTCATGTCAACGCCAAAGTAAGTCGCTTCAGTCGCAGAAAAGATCCGCGAGCCTCCGGGTCTTCTCTATTCGTTTCCTCCGTGGCCTCTCCTGGGAAAACTTATCCAGCGCACCGAGGTGCATGCAGGACAGGTGCTACTGGTAGCTCCAGATTGTACTCGCAGGCCATGATACGCAGATCTCTTGCGCCTTCTAGCTGCTCCTCCCCTCCGGCTGCTGGAGCACCTCGGCCTGCTCGTTCAGGGGCCCATTCTCCATCCAGATCCAGCTCAATTTGTCTTATGGCCTGGCTCTTGAGAGGGCACAATTGACGAAGAGGGGTTACTCTTCAAAAATCATCTCTACCATGCTTCGTTCTCGTTGTCGTTCGTCACTGAATTATGTCAGAATTTGGTGGATTTTTGAGGCCTGGTGCGCTGATCAAGACATTTCTCCTTTACGAGCCTCGGTGCCGGAGTTGTTGGATTTTTTACAGCATGGCTTTGATAAGGGCTTGGCTCTTGCTTCCCTTAAGGTTCAAGTCGCGGCTTTATCGTGTTTCGGAGTCACGTTCAGGGCAAGTCCTTGGCTAGTCTTCCAGATGTTACTCGTATTTTGAAAGGGGTAGGTCTACTGCGGCCTCCCTTGAGATTTATTTTTTCCGGCTTGGGACCTTAATAGGTCTTGTTAGTTCTTACTAGGCCTCCCTTTGAACCTTTAGCTGCTTGTTCTCTTACGGACTTGACACTCAAGATGGTGTTTTTGGTGGCCGTTGCCTCGGCCAGACGTGTGTCGGAGTTACAGGCTCTTTCCTGTAGGTCGCTGTTTTTGGAGTTTTCTAAGGAGCATGTGTTGTTGCGTCCGGTTCCTTCTTTCCTTCCTAAAGTTGTCTCTCAGTCTGTGGTTTTGCCAGTCTTAGGTTCTTCCTCGGGTTCGGAAGAACAGCGTAGGCTGCGGTCTCTTGATGTCAGTAGGGTCCTTAGGCAATATCTGAAAGTTTCAGAAGATTTCAGGTGTTCAGACCATCTGTTTCTGTTTATCGAGGGATCTAGCAGCTTCTAAACCAACTCTATCTAGGTGGTTGAAGGAAGTGATAGAGTCCGCTTACCTTCTGTCAGGTAAGCAAGTTCCACGAGGGGGCAAGCAAGTTCTCGGGCGGAACGTTTCTTAGTTCCTCCTTTGGACCTTTGTAAGGCGGCAACGTGGTCTTCTTTGCATTCGTTCTCAAAGCATTACAGATTGGATATGCAGTGCCGTCAGGAAGCGGTTTTCGGGGCAAGGGTTCTCACGCCAGGATTGCTGGGGTCCTTCCCTTAAGGTTACTGCTTTGTTACTTCCCACCAGTCAGTTCCTGGAGCGGTCCAGAGGGATGCTAAGGAAGGAGAAATTAGATCTTACCTGCTAATTTGCTTTCCTTTAGGCCCTCTGGACCGGTCCGGGTCCCGCCCATGTCCATGTAAATAGTATGAAAGACTGTGTTCTTGTTGTTTGGGTAAGGTTTTGGTTCACATTTAAAGCTGCTTTGTGGTTGGCGATACTGCAAAACTTGAAAAAAGAAAGGGAAAAAAAAAGAAATACATATAAAGTATTGAATTAATTCCTACAGAGGTTGATGAAGTACCTGTACGAGAGAGGGCTGTACTTTGTCCAATTTATTCTTTGGCTGACCGGCACGGCGGTGTCGCTGTCTTGCTGTTGTTGCATTATAATTTCCATGGAGTGGCTGCTCAGATACCCGGTGGCACAGAAGGTGTTTTTCTCTCTTGATCCTTCTCCTGCTTTGTTACTTATATACTGAATCAATGGCTAGTTGGCTAGGGCTGTTATTGGCTCTCTAGAGAGAGTTCTCAGTCTCTACCTGCTGGAAGGCATGCACAACCCACCAGTTAGTTCATGGACTGGTCTGGAGGGACTAAAGGAAAGCAAATTAGCAGTTAAGATCTAATTTCTCCTTATCTGGATTAGTCTGGCAGTACTCTCAAGGAGAGGAAATTTTACAGGTACGTCCAAATATCCCCTTGAATCTGAAGGTTCCTGGAACCAAACAACCTGTGTGTTTCTGTTAAAAATGTCTCTTCTGCAGTATGGAGGACATTTAATAGTTTAGCTATGGTAGTTTATGTTGTAATGCTCTAAATATTTTTTTCTGGCTGTGATAAATATCTGTTTGGAGTAGAATATTTCCAGAATCCATGGTGATATTTCCTGCATAGAGATATATGAAGTGCAGTTCACAATTGTTGTTTTGCAATATTTATCTCAAAGGCTGTAGTAGGAAATTCCATTTCCCAGAGTTAAAAAATGTAGTATATTCTTAAGTCTTGAAGTGACAACACTGCCTACTCAATAACGCCACATAAAGTGTTTGCTTTTCCTTAATATTCTTTTTCAGTATGATTGAATCCCTGTCTGTAACAGCAGAGAATTCTTAGTGACAAATTCTGTACTACTAAATTTTTCCAGTATTTTTGCTTAGTAGTTATTTGACTTATCTTTTTGACGTTGATACTTCAGTGCTGTAATAATGCTGTACAGTGTATGTTTATAATCTCTGAGATTATTTTTTTATTTTTTTTTGTTACATTTGTACCCCACGCTTTTTAACAGATACCTTATCAAGTTCAATATCTTAATTGTAAGATAGTATTATGTACCTTAGGGGCCTGCGTACTAATAGTTTTCTTCCATTTTGTGTCTAAATCCCCTTTTCCTTAGCATCCCTTTTTAAACCCCGCTAAGCTAACCGCCTTTACAACATTCTCTGGCAACGAATTCCAGAGTTTAATTACACATTGAGTGAAGAAAAATTTACTACTTTGTAGCTTCATCGCATTCCCCCTAGTCCTAGTATTTTTGGAAAAAATAAACAAACGATTCACGAACTAAGTAACAATAGCCGAAATTGAGCTTCAAAAATTATTTACGAATACAGTACAATTTGCGCAGTAAAAGAAAAGTTTTCTGTACTACCTTATTGATTTGAAGCTCCATGGTACCTGTTGAATCCAAAAACACCCCCAGAATCTTTACCGAGGGGGGGGAAATATCATTTTGACAACTACAATATTGGTTTCTGCAGGTCCCCTGGAGCCTGTAATCAGTATTAGCTTTGTTTTTTCAGTGTTCAGTTTCAATCTATGGGCCATCATCCAATGTTCCACAGTACTAAACACCATCTGCAAGATGGACAGTTTCTTAGAGACTTCTGAATAAATTGGGAGAAGAACGGTTATATCATCTGCATAACTAAAAGGTACATTCCTTGTCATCAAGCAGATGAAGTCATTACGAATGGGTTGTGTCCATCAACCAGCAGGGGGAGATAGAGAGCACTCAAAAACCATAGTAGCTCTTGGCCAGCTAGCTCCACTGCCTCTTCAGTATTCTCTATCTCCCCAAGCAGGGTGGTTGCAGCTTGTTCAGCTCCTTCTAAAAAACTGCCTGGGGTGGCTCCTGAGCTTTGCCAGTGGAAGCAGGGGTGTTGAGGCTATTGCAGCTTCACTTTGAGGCACATAGTTTAGCCCTTTCCCTGCCTCACCCATCCCCCCTGTGGATGTGAGCACATTAGTTCGCTTTTCCCTGCTCTTTCCCACTTTGCCATGTGGATGCAGGCACATTGGTTCGCCTTTCCCTGCCTTTCCCACTGTTCTGTGTACCTCCGGAGTTGATTTGATTGCCTCTTTTGCTGTTTCCTCTACTTTCCTCACAGCGTTAAAAAAGAGGTTTTTCTTCAATTTCTGCAGCGAGACCGGAGCTGCTATACTCGGTCCAGTGAGGTAAGAGTGTTTTCTGACTCCTCCGGGGAGGGCCCGCGATCGGGATGTTTTTGGTGCGAGCACCATTTTGAAAATTTCCGCCGTTTTTTCAACGATGGCTGCGGAGGTTGTTAAGCGCTGTGCAAAATGTGGCAAGCGCAGATCAGCAGCGGGGCTCTGTAAAACGTGCTGTTCAGGCGTAAGAGCCGGCCCGAGCATGGCGAGCGATGATTCTTCCCGCTCGATGGAGCTGAGGCGGAGGGTATAGAAACCGGGGGGGGGCTCTCAAATTGAGGTGGTTCAAAGAGCTACTAGCCCCGGACTGGAACCGGGTAGCCAGGGCGAGTTTTTCTCCCCTGATTTTGTGTTATTGCTACATAAGGCATATATGCTTAAAAGAGCTCAGCCGCAGGGGTCTTCTACGGCCCCCCTAACTTCCCCTCCAGTGGATACTGGCCTGGGATTGCCCTCTAAGGCGTTTTTTTTCCTGATAACTGGCCACATGAGAAGCGCAGAAGGGTAAATTCCCCTTCAGAAAGTGACACCCCCCCCCCTTTTCCCCCCCGTGGTCGGGATGTGGTGACTCTGAGGGGTCTGGCAGGCCTTTGGGGCCAGAGGAGCCAGGAGAAGAAGGTGCAGAGTTGTCTCTGGATCCGGATGATCCGTCCGCGGTGAGGATTTTCCACCGCGAAGAGCTGCCAGCACTTATTTCTGATGTCCTACTGGCCCTCTCTATTGAAGATCCTGGGATGGGCGTAGCCTCCTCTGAGAATCCGAGGATGGCAAGTACCAAAATGCCTGCTCGAGCCTTTCCTTTGCATGACTCCATCCAAGAGCTTATTTCTGCTCAATGGGCTGACTCGAGGGACCTTTCAAAGTTTCCAGGGCTATGGGGCAATTATATCCTCTAAGTGAGGAGCATTTGGCTCGCTTTGCAATGCCTAAAGTGGATGCCCTAGTCATGGCTGTGACAAAACGGACTACCCTCCCTGTGGAAGGAGGTGTTGCCCTGAAGGATATTCAAGACCGAAGGCTGGAATCAGTGCTGAAGCGGTCCTTTGAAATTGCGTCTGCATGCAGTTTTTATGCTGCGAGAGCCTGCCTAGCATGGTTGCAACAGGCAGTTGAACAGCCCGTTGATGGAGCGGAGTCCCTTTCTGAGGTGGCTCCGTGGATGGAGTCGGCCCTGTCCTTTTTTGGCTGATGCCCTTGTTTGTGCTTTTCGTGCCACGCCTCCAGAGTCTCTAATCACAGCTGGGCACTACTCACACAAATACAATCCCCTCAACCGGTACCTTAAAAGAACCAGACAACTGGTAGCACTATTTAGACTGCAACAAAGACAAAAGAGACCAAGGAAGCGCTTCCTGGGGTTAACACTAGTTTATTTAATTATCCGAAGATTAGGATAAAAAATTAAGAAATAGTCATAGAAATAGTCTAGAATATGACAGAAATGAGGACATATATAGAAATGGAAATTGCAATGGAAAGTGGGAGCAGGACACTCTTTCAGACTCCCTGGCTTGGGAGCCAAAAGAGATGTACACTGCCCCACCTCCTATCTGGCAGAGAAATATTATATAGGGTTTCTTTTCCCTTGCAAGACAAAAAGGGAGCACAAGGGGGAAGGGTTGTCACACCCCCTTAGTTAGCACCTTACAGTCAGGATCTCTAGTGTCAATAAAATACACAGTATCTGTTTATATTTCCTTTTGAAGATGCATTTGGTCTGTTGTCCAAATGTTTTGGACCTCTTCTATTCATCTATACATACATTTCTCAAACCTTTGATTAGTATTTCCCCTATTCTAAAAGAGGAGACAAAAGTTAACTACTGCTTCCAGTTGCTGTAGAGGTGTTAGGTTTCTCTTGTCAATAGAACTATTGCTTTTGACTCCAGGTATCAGGGAGATAGTGTTTGAATTGTTCTAGGCAGAGAAGGAAATAAGGTGTTTAAAAAAAAAAGGGTAATTCTCTCCTGGGTAGTAGCCTTACTTCCAAGGGCATGGGAAAGAATTCTGTCTCCTTGATTTTCTTATCCTGTCCTGATTACAGGATTTCTCTTTCTCTCCTCTGTCAGCCCTGCCCCCTTCACCTGGAACTTCCTTTGATCTGCATCCTAAAAGTCTCTCAAAGGCTAATAAACACACTTGTGTAAACAGCAAATGGACAACAAATGGCAGGAGCTCATTGTCTTTCACTTGCTTGGTCAGAGGAAGGTGGGGGAAAGAGGTGGGGGTACCTGGCCTGCTTAATATTGTAATTTACAGAAAAAAAGAGAAATTTCCACTTCTCGTCGTCTGTACATTAATTCTTAGATATTAGATACTTAGCAGCATTGAAACTGCTTGGTTCAGGCCTTCATAAGTACAAAGTACACCTCCACCAACACCCTTTATGATATTGTCAGAGCTTCGGCTAAACAAATGGCAGTAGCAGTGACGGCTCACCGTCTTCTTTGGCTACGACATTGGGCGGCGGGCATGGCCTCTAAGCAAAGGCTGGTGAAGTTGCCCTTTCAAGGCCTTCTCCTGTTTGGTGAGGAGTTGGAAAAGATTGTGAAAGGCCTGGGGGATTCCAAACCTCAGCGCTTACCCGAGGATAGGCCGCGGCCTTCCTCCAAGGGTCAGGCGGTTCACTCCTCTTATAGACCTCGCTTCTGTGAAGCTAGAAGGTACCGCCCGGGGCATTCTGCTGGGTTCACTTTGCGTGGCCGTTTTCACCAGAGGAACTCCTTTCGCTCGTACAAACGTTCCGCAGCCTCAGGCTCAAGGCCTGGAGTTCAGGGGCGACCCTCTCAATGATGGTGCACTGGCCCTCTCCTCGAGTCCTGTCATCGGAGGACGTCTTTGCCGAGGAGTGGGCCAACATTTCCTCGGATCAATGGGTCTTGGACCTGATCAGAGACAGTTACAGAATAGAATTCGACGCCCCTGTAAGAGACGTGTTTGTGGAGTCCCGATGCGGTTCTGCCGCCAAACGGGAGGCGGTAGAGGGGACTTTACAAGGTCTGATTCAGATAGGGGCCATGTCCCCGGTACCTCCGCCGAACACGGCTGCGGCCGCTACTCCATCTACTTTGTGGTGCTGCGAAAAGGAGGGTGTTTTCGCCCTATTCTGGACTTAAAAGAGCTAAACAAGTCCCTAAAAGTGCGGCATTTTCACATGGAAACCCTGTGCGCCGTCATTGCGGCAGTACAGCCAGGAGAGTTTCTCACATCTCTGGACCTGAAAGAAGCTTACTTGCACATTCCAATTTGGCCCCTGCACCAGAAGTTTCTGCGGTTTGCGGTGATGGGAAAACATTTCCAGTTTCGGGCCTTGCCTTTTGGCCTCGCCACAGCTCCCCGAACCTTTTCGAAGGTAATGGTGGTAGTAGCTGCTTTGCTTTTCTTAGGCGAGAAGGTATCCGGGTTCACCCGTACCTAGACGACTGGCTCATCAGAGCGGACTCTGCTACAGAGAGTCATCAAGCTACAGCCAGAGTGGTCTCAGTACTTCAATCTCTGGGCTGGGTTGTCAATATGGCCAAAAGTCACCTGACCCCCTCACAATCACTAGAATATTTGGGGGCACGGTTCGACACAGACTCGGGATATGTATTCCTACCCGAGCAAAGGCGGTGCAAGCTTCAGAATCAGGTCCGTCTGCTCCTGAGGATGCCCCGCCCGCGAGCTTGGGACATTGTCCAGCTATTGGGATCAGTGTCGGCCACCTTGGAATTGGTGCCCTTGGCGAGACCGCACCTGAGACCTCTGCAGTATTCCCTACTTCATCTATGGTCTCCAGTATCTCAGGATTATCAATGCAGACTCATGTGGCTCCCTGCGGCCCAGCTCAGCATGGAGTGGTGGCTCTCAGACAGCATGTTGCGGCGAGGAATGTCACTGGCGCTCCCCGATTGGTGCCTAGTGGTGACAGATGCCAGCCTGCAGGGCTGGGGCGCACATTGCAAGAGGAAGCATGCCCAGGGTCTCTGGACACCCGACGAGTTGGAGTGGTCCATCAACCGCCTAGAGTTGAAAGCGGTATTTCAGGCGCTACTAGCCTTTCAATTGACCCTGGAAGGATTGGCTGTCAGAGTTCTGTCGGACAACACGACAGCAGTGGCCTACATAAATCGTCAAGGTGGCACTCAGTGCAGAGCTCTAGCCGCGCAGACCGAACAAATTTGCCACTGGGCCGAGCTACATCTGCAGTTTCTGTCAGCAGCTCATTTTGCATGTTAGAGCAACGTGGAAGCCGATTAAGCAGGCATCAAATCGATCCAGCGGAGTGGGAACTTGCAGACGAAGTATTCCTGCAGCTCTGTGCCAAATGGGGGGTGCCCGTAGCAGATCTTATGGCCTCAAGCGCAAATGCCAAAGTCCCGTGCTTTTACAGCAGAGAGATCCTCGCGCGGAGATCCTTGGTTCAACCCTGGCCTATGGGCCTCCTGTATGTGTTCCCTCCTTGGCCTTTGATAGGGCGAGTGCTCCTGCGGATTCGGCTTTATCCAGGAGAAGTGGTCCTCATCGCCCCGGACTGGCCCAGGAGTCCGTGGTATGCGGACCTTCCGGGGATGCTGGTGGAGGCTCCCTGGCCGTTGGCTCTGGTACCGAACCTGTCGTCACAGGGCCCGGTAACCATGGAGGATGCCTGCCGCTTTGGTCTTACGGCATGTCTATTGAGAGGGCGCAATTGAGAGACAAAGGTTATTCTAACAATGTTATTTCCACTCTCCTGCAGGCCCGCGAGCGGTCCACTTCTGTGGCTTATGCCAAGATTTGGAGACTGTTTGAGTCATGGTGTGTTTCAAAGGCGATCACACCCATGCAGGCTCCTGTCTCGCCGATTCTGGACTTTTTGCAGGATGGTGTACAAAAAGGCTTGGCCTACAATTCCCTGCGGGTGCATGTTGCACGGTTTCTTAGAGGGGTGCTTCGGCTCTGTCCTCCCGTGCAGGCACCCAGTCCAGCTTGGAACCTGGGGCTGGTTTTAAAGGCTCTTCAGGGTTTTCCTTTTGAGCTGCTGCGGCATGCTTCTGAGAAAGATCTCACCCTAAAGGCCGTCTTTTTAGTGGCCATTTCTTCGGCGAGACGGGTGTCAGAACTCCAGGCGCTGTCCTGTCGAGACCCATTTCTGCAGTTCTCAGAGTCCGGGGTCACGGTGCCTACCGTGTCTTCCTTCATGCCTAAGGTGGTTTCAGCGTTTCACCTAAACCAACCTATTTTTCTACCCTCCTTTGATAGGGAGGAGTTTCCAGAATCTTTTGGGCAGTTGCACCTTTTGGATATGCGCAGGACTCTGTTGCAGTATCTGCGAGTTACAAATTCTTTCAGGACCTCTGATCATCTTTTTGTATTGTTATCAGGTCCTCGCAGAGGTTCTCCAGCGTCTAAAGCCACTATTTTCCGCTGGCTCTAAGAAGCTATCTTCTCAGCTTATCTGCTGGCTGGCTGGTCTCCGCCTGTAACCTTTAAGGCGCATTCTACAAGAGCGATTTCTTCCTCTTGGACTGAAACTGGAGCACTCTCTCTTCATGAGATATGCAGTGCAACAACATGGGCTTCTAAGCTCTCATTTGCCCGACATTACAGGTTGGATGTGGCTGCTAAGAGGGATGTGCGCTTTGGAGCTCAAGTGTTAGCGTGTAGTGTGGCTTGTTCCCACCCTATCTAGGGATTGCTTTGTTACATCCCATTCGTAATGGCTTCATCTGCTTGATGACAAGGAAGGGAAAATTAGGTTCTTACCTTGGTAATTTTCTTTCCTTTAGTCATAGCAGATGAAGCCATGAGCCCTCCCTGTCTGATTGACTGTGTGCTGATGTGACTCTATTTGATGTTCAGTTTCTTTCCTGAAGATTTAGTCCTTCCTTGGGAGAAAGTTGGAAAACAGTCTTCAGGATTACTGTTCAAGTACAGGAGGATGAGTTCATTCCCTCCTTTGAGTTACAGGAGGATGAGTTCATTCCCTCCTTTTGAGTTAATGCTTCTGTTATGGGGCCATCGTTCGCTGTGAGGAAAGTTCATGTTATTCCCATTGCGGTCTGTATACTGCTTTGGAAGCTTCAAATACTGAAGAGGCAGTGGAGCTAGCTGGCCAAGAGCTACTATGGTTTTTGAGTGCTCTCTATCTCCCCCTGCTGGTTGATGGACACAACCCATTCGTAATGGCTTCATCTGCTATGACTAAAGGAAAGAAAATTACCAAGGTAAGAACCTAATTTTCCCATCCAAAGCAAATCCCAGAGAATGTACATATCAATTGAAAAGCAGAGAGAACCCTATGGAACTCCACAAATATTACTCCCAACTGTCGGACAGGTTAGTTGACTTTTTAACTCTATTTCTCCTATGAAGGAGAAAACCTTTGAACCATGATTTAACATTTCCTGTAATTCCCATTGCATCTTGTAGCTGCAAAAGAATTTCAAAATCCACCAAATCAAAAGCACTGGTTAAGTTTTAATTGAAGGAGCAATATTTTCTTTCCCTCACTGAGCCATAATCGAACCATATCTAGTAATGTACCCATTACGGTTTCCATACTACAATTTGAATGGAAACCTGATTGAGAAGAATGAAGAATATATTGCTGTTCCAAAAAAATGGGGTATTAATGGAGTAACTGGCACATCATACAAACACTCCCAGGGTTTCAAGAGACACGACTGAGAATGGCATATAGCAGGGGTAAAAACTTGAAAGAAATTTTAGCCCCAGCGATACCGAGAGAAGAGTCATCTGAGGAAGATATAGAAGGTCATAAGAGTTGTGGGAATTGTGTGATGTGTACCTCTATGTTACAAATAAGAAAATGTATAGATCCTCAAACGGGGAGAGAGTATGCCCTGAACCACACCACTACCTGTCAGTCAGAATGGGTAGTTTATGGAGTGATCTGCCCATGTAATAAAGTCTATGTTGGACAAACCTCGAGGAAATTGGCTATTAGACTGACAGAACATAAAAGTAATATCAATACCAACAAGATTACAGCACCCTTAGCAGCCCATTGTATAGAAAAGGGCCATTCTTTTACAACATTAAGATGTGTAGTGCTGCAACAACATGAAGTGGAGGGTTCGGGGAGGCGATAAGAAATTGACATTACTGCAGCAAGAACAACGATGGATCTACCGTTTGCGAACTTTACGTCCTGGTGGTCTCAATTCAAGAATTGAATGGAATCAGTTTTTTTAAGTTAACAATTGGGAGGTTTAAAATGATGTAAGCCACATTGAGCCTGCAAATAGGTGGGAAAATGTGGGATACAAATGCAACAAATAATAAATAAATGTATTGCCCTTTAAACAGAACCCGGAGAAAAAAGGAGGGGGGGCTTGAGCAGCGAGTAGCGAGCGTTTGACGTCAGGAGATATAAAATGTCCGCCATTATGGCGTTCACCAGAAGCTGATAGACGGAGCAAGTCAAGTAAGGAGAGCATTTACATTGAAAGAAAGGTTTAACTGTTTTTACTAGAAGGTAATATGAATGCTGTGTGTAATTTCTAGATATCGAACTGCACAATCCACGGTGCCCTGAAGCAGAAGTCAAAACTCAGCCAGTCGGGCCGTGGCTGAGAGACGCAGAGATGATAAATGTATTAATTATCAACAATCTCCTCCATTATTTTAATAAATAGTGGTATTGAAGCAATAGGTTTATAATTATATTCTTCAAAATTGGGGTTATAACTTACATTCTCCAATTCTGAAGGAAATCTACCTATTCCTTGTCAGCAGCAGCAGATGAATCCATTACGAATGGCTTGTGTCCACCTACCAGCAGGGGGATATAGAGAACACTGAAAACCATAGTGCATCTAGGACGGCTAGCTCCATCTGCCTCTCAGTATTTTTCTATCTCCCAGCAGGGTAGGATGCAGCTTGTTCAGCTCCTTGAAAATTTCTGCCTGGGGAGGCTTCTGTGCTTGGCCAGTTGAGCTGGGGTGTTGTGGCTGGTGTTGCCCACTTTAAAGGCACATAGGTTCGCCCTTTCCCTGCCTTACCAATTGTGGATGCAGGCACATAGGTTCGCCTTTTCCCTGCCTTTCCCACCCTCTACTGCCTCCGGACTACCTCTGTAGCTGTTTGCCTCCAACTTTCCTCACAGTGTAAAAAAAAACCGTGCTTTTTATGCGCTGCTATTCTGAGGCTTTTATTGACGTGCAGCGTGACTGGAGCTCGGTGGACTCGGTCCTTTGAGGTAAGAGCGGTACTCAGCTCCTCCGGGGAGGGCCTGCGGATGGCGTTCTGATCGGGGTGATTTTGGCCCGAAGCCGCCAGTTTGTATTTTATTCCGCCGTTTTTCGGCGATGGCTGCTGAGGGTGTTAAGCACTGTTCCTGTTGTGGCAAGCGCAGATCAGCAGCGGGGCTCTGTAAAACGTGCTGTATAGATGGTAGAGCCAGTATGAGCATGGCAAGCGATGAGTCTTCCCGCTCAATGGAGCTGGCAGCGAGCGCCATCTTGGAAGCGCCACATGGCTCGACCTCCGCGGTTGCGGAGGAGTCTGTGAGCAGAGGGGCGCCTCGGGCCAAGGCTACCAGAGGAGCTCCGTTCCCTGTAGCTCCTAATTCGGAGATGGGAGGTCAGGCTGAGTTTTTCTCCCCTGAGTTTGTGCTTATTTTATATAAAGCCTTCATGCTGAAAAGAGCTCTGCCTCAGGTGTCTGACACTGCGTTGCTACCTGGTTTCCCTCCGACTGATGATGGCCCAGGGCAGATGTCAGAAGTGCATGCTCCTGAGCGTTGGATGCACGCTAAACATAGACGGGTAAGTTCCCCATCGGAGAGTGGTGCACCTCCCTTGCCCCCCCCCCCCCCCTCTCCCCCGTGGTCAGGCTGTGGGGACTCTGAGGGATCTGGCAGGCCTTTGTGGTCTGAGGAGCCAGAGGAAGGTGCCGGTTTGCCACTGGATCTGGATGATCCCACTGCGGTTCGGATTTTCCACCGCGATGAGCTGCCAGCGCTTATCTCTGATGCCTTACAGGCCCTCTCTATTGATGATCCTGTTCAAGGCGAGGCCTCCTCTGGTAATCTGAGGATGGCGAGTACTAAGAAGCCTGCTCGAGCCTTTCCTTTGCATGACTCCATTCAAGAGCTTATTTCTGCTCAATGGGCTGACCCAGAGGGGCTCTTGAAAGTGGCCAGGGCGATGGGGCATCTTTACCCTCTGAGTGAGGAGCACTTGGCCCGTTTTGGGATGCCTAAAGTGGATGCCTTAGTCATGGCGGTGACAAAAAAGACCACCCTCCCAGTAGAGGGAGGGATCGCCCTGAAGGACATTCAGAACCGGCGCCTGGAATCAGCGCTAAAACGGTCCTTTGAGATTTTGGGCCTAACCTTAAGGGCGTCTGTTTGCAGTTCTTATGCTGCTCAAGCCTGCCTTTCTTGGTTACAACAGGCAGTGGAACAGCCCGTGGATGGTGCGGAGTCCCTCGCTGAGGTTGCACTGCGCATGGAGTCAGCCTTGTCATTTTTAGCTGACGCCCTCTATGATGTAGTCAGAGCTTCGGCTAAACAGATGTCTGTGGCGGTGTCTGCCCGCTGCCTTCTATGGCTATGGCATTGGGCGGCTGACATGGCCTCTAAGCAAAGGCTGGTGAAGATGCCCTTTCGGGGACTTCTGTTATTTGGAGAGGAGTTGGAGAGGATTGTTAGACCTGGGGAATGCTAAACCCCAGCGGTTACCTGAGGATAGGCCGCGGCCTTCTTCCAAGGGTCAGGTGGTTCCCTCCTCCTCTAGACCTCGCTTCCGTGAAGCTAGAAGGTATCGCCCGGGGCGCTCTGCTGGGTTTACTCAATGTGCCCGTTTTCAGCAGAGGAGCTCCTTTCGCTCGGACAAGCGATCCGCAGCGGCCGGTGCTAGGCCTGGAGTTCAAGGGCGACCCTCTCAATGATGTGCGCTGGTCCACTCCTCCTTTACAGCTGTAGGAGGATGCCTTTCCCTCTTTCTAGAGGAGTGGACCAAGATTAATTCAGATCAGCGGGTCCTGGACTTGATCAGAGAAGGTTACCGATTGGAATTCAATACCCCGGTGAGAGACGTGTTTTTGGAGTCCCGATGTAGTACTGCTGTCAAATGGGCGGCGGTAGAGGAGACCCTACAAGTCTTGTTGCACCTTGGGGCGGTGATCCCTGTGCCTCCCGCCAAACACGGCTGCGGTTGTTACTCCATTTACTTTGTGGTGCCGCGAAAAGGCGGGTCTTTTCGGCCCATTCTCGACTTGATGGAAGTCAACAAGTCTCTGAGAGTGCGGCATTTTCACATGGAAACCCTGCGCTCCGTCATTGCGGCGGTACAGCCAGGAGAGTTCCTCATGTCTCTGGACCTAAAAGAAGCTTACTTGCACATACTGTTTGGCCCCCACACCAACAGTTCCTCCGATTTGTGGTGTTGGGAAAACATTTCCAGTTTCGGGCCTTGCCTTTTGGCCTTGCCACAGCTCCCCAAACCTTTTCAAAGGTAATGGTGGTAGTAGCTGCCTTTCTCAGGGGAGAGGGTATCCGGGTTCACCCGTACCTAGACGACTGGCTCATCAGAGCGGACTCGGAAAAAGAGAGTCATCATGTCACAGCCTGAGTGGTCTCAGTACTGCAATCTCTGGCATGGGTCGTCAATATACCCAAAAGTCACCTGACCCCCCCCCTCAATCTCTAGAATATTTGGGGGTCCGGTTCAACACGGCCTCGGGGTTTGTTTATCTACCCGAGCAAAGGCGGTGCAAGCTTCAGAATCAGGTCCGTCTGCTCCTGAGGATGCCTCGCCTGCGAGCTTGGGACATTGTCCAGCTGTTGGGGTCAATGACGGCCACCTTAAAAGTGGTGCCATGGGCGAGAGCGCATATGAGACCTCTGCAGATTGCCCTGCTTCAACGATGGTCTCCGATGTCCCAGGATTATCAACACAGACTCACGTGGCTCCCAGCGGCCTGACTCAGCATGGAGTGGTGGCTCTCAGACAGCATGCTGCGGCGAGGAATGCCGCTAGCGCTTCCCGATTGGTGCCTGGTGGTAATGGATACCAGCCTGAAGGGCTGGGGAGCACATTGCCAGGGAAGCTATGCCCAGGGTCTATGAACACCCGAGGAAACGGGGTGGTCCATCAATCGCTTAGAACTGAGAGCGATAAAAAAAAAAAAAGAGCGATATTTCAGGTGCCTCTGGCCTTTCACAAAACCCTGGAGGGATTGGCTGTCAGAGTTCTATCGGACAACACGACAGCAGTGGCTTTCATAAATCGACAAGGCGGCACTCAGTGCAGAACACTGGCTGCGGAGGCCGCTCTAATTTGCCACTGGGCCTAGCTACATCTGCAGCTTGTGTCAGCAGCTCACATAGCAGGTCAGAGCAACTTGCAAGCCGATTTTCTAAGCAGGAACCAAATCGACCCAGCGGAGTGGGAACTGGCAGACGAAATGTTCTGTGCCAAATGGGTAACGCCCGTAATAGATTTTATGGCGTCAAGCACAAATGCCAAAGTCCCGTCCTTTTTCAGCAGACGGAGAGATCCTCGCTCGGCGTGGTTGGATGCCTTGGCTCATCCCTGGCCTCTGGGCCTCCTGTATGTGTTCCCTCCTTGGCCCTTAATAGGGTGGCTCCTCCTGCAAATTCGGCTACATCAAGGAGTGGTGATCCTCATTGTCCCGGATTGGCTCAGGCGGCTGTGGTATGCGGACCTCCGGCGGATGCTGGTGGAGGCTCCCCTTCCTTTGCCTCTGGTTCCCTAACCTGTTGACACAGGGCCTGATGACCATGGAGGATCCATGCTGCTTTGGTCTTACGGTATGGCTATTGAGAGGCCGCAATTGAGAGACAAGGGCTATTCTAACAAGGTCATCTCCACTCCCTTGCAGGCCGGCAAGCGTTCCACTTCCGTTGCCTATGCTCGGATCTGACGCCAGTTTGAGGCTCGGTGTGGTGTGCTTGTATGTTTCAACAACGTTTTTATTGAGAACAATTCAGAAATCACAATTTCTCCTCTATACAACACTATCACAAACAGTCGTATTATTCTCAAGGCTGGAGCATAACAAATAAATGGAGCAAAACTTCTGTAATACTACTGACAGTCTTTACACTTTTATCAGTTTAACCCCCTCCCCCGTGATTGTTTTCCCTCTTATGCTTGAATCAATGTAGTAAACTTTCCAATATATAATGTAGGTGCATTGACAATCCAAACAAAAGCTTATTGCAGAAATCATACATCAATTCAAAATGATACATCGCAAAAGACAAAGGGCCTTGTGTCTGATGGCCCTTCACCAATAGTCCCTCCTTAGCTAGGAACGCTTTAAAAAAAAAAAATCATACAGTGCCTCTATGCTCTTCCTAAAGTCCCTGTACCCATTAAACTGTGAATTTCCTTTGTTATGTACCCCCTCTCCCCTATCCGCTCGGTGTGCTTCTAAAGCGATCACACCCATGCGGGCTTCTGTCTCACCAGTACTTGACTTTCTGCAGGATGGTTTACAAAAGGGCTTGGCCTATAATTCCCTGCGTGTTCAAGTGGCAGCATTGTCATGCTTTCGGGGGAAGGTCGCTGGCCTCTCCCTGGCTTCACATCCGGACATTGCACGGTTTCTGAGAGGGGTGCTTCGGCTCCGGCCTCCCGTGCGGGCCCCTTGCCCGGCCTGGAACCTGGGTCTAGTATTAAAGGCTCTTCAGTGTTCGCCCTTCGAGCTGCTGAATCGAGCTTCGGAGAAGGATGTGACTGTAAAGACGGTTTTTTTGGTGGCTATTGCATCGGCGAGACGGGTATCTGAGCTCCAGACTGTCCTGTTGAGACCCTTTTCTGCAATTCTCAGAGTCCGGAGTAACGGTACGTACTGTGCCTTCCTTCATGCCTTAGGTGGTTTCAGCGTTTCACCCAAACCAACCTATCTATTTACCCTCCTTTACTAGGGAGGAGTTTCCAGAATCCTTTGGGCAGTTGCACCTCCTGGATATGCGCCGGGCTCTGTTGCAGTATCTGCAGATGTCAAATGCTTTCAGGACCTCTGATCACCTTTTTGTATTGTTGTCAGATCCTCGCAGAGGGTCTCCAGCGTCTAAAGCCACTATAGCTCTTTGGCTTAAGGAAGCCATTTTTTCTGCATATCTGCTGTCTGGCCGGCCTCCGCCTGACGCCTTTAAGGCTCATTCCACAAGAGCGATTTCCTCCTCTTGGGCTGAAACTGGAGCACTCTCTCTTCAAGAGATATGTAGTGCCGCAACTTGGGCTTCTAAGCTTTCTTTTGCCCAACATTACAGGCTGGATGTGGCTGCCAGGAGGGACGCGCTTTTTGGAGCACAAGTGTTGGCGCGTGGTGTGGCTTGTTCCCACCTTATCTAGGGATTGCTTTGATACATCCCATTCGTAATGGATTCATCTGCTGCTGATAACAAGGAAGGGAAAATTAGATTCTTACCTTGGTAATTTTCTTTCCTTTAGTCACAGCAGATGAATCCATGATCCCTCCCTGATTGACTCTGTTTTGTGTTCAGTTTTTCCTGCAGACATGTTCCCTCATTGGGAGAAGTTGGAAAACAGTCTTCAGGAATTTTGTTCTTCTACAGGAGGTTGAGTTTGTCCCACCTTTGTGTTATTGCTCCTGTTCTGGGGCATTCGTTCGCTGTGAGGAAAGTTCGTGTTATGCTACTTTGCGGTTTAACACTGCTTTGGAAGCTTCAAAATACTGAGAGGCAGATGGAGCTAGTTGTCCTAGAGGCAATATGATTTTCAGTGTTCTCTATCTCCCCCTGCTGGTAGGTGGACACAACCCATTCGTAATGGATTCATCTGTTGTGACTAAAGGAAAGAAAATTACCAAGGTAAGAACCTAATTTTCCCTTGTCGAGCAATATTCTAGCCAACCAAAAAGTTGTTGCTTAAAGTTCTGTGAAGCTGATTGCATCACTGTTGGAGGACAGCTGTCTGACCAACAGTACTATTTTACATAGTTCTTGTAAAGTTCATCTAACAATTTTCCCTCTAAAGGGAAAACGGTGACCAAACGCTGTCAAGTGGGATTCCATCATGTCTAACAGGTAGAAAATCTACAATCACATCTAATGACCCTACTAAGGAATACCTGCAAGATAACAATTTTAACGAAAAAAAAGGTTCTGTTCTGCAGATGGCTTATCCTTCTGGAAATGACTCAAACAGTTACTAGTATCTGTAAGATTATGTATCAATTTAAATAATGCTTTCACATAAGTAATGTCTTCCCCAATTAACTTAGAATAATAGTTCTTACTTTTATTTCTTAATGCCTGTTTATAGACCTGCAATGTCGATCTCCATTCTTCTTGTAACACTTCTGATCTATCTTTATTTCAACGTCTCTCAATCCAGTGACGGCTTCAGTTCTAAAAGTTCCCATCAAACCACTTATCTGACGTTTGAGATTGCCTTGATCTATTACAGCCTGGCACTACTTGATCCAAAATGTCAGCACTCGCCCTCTGCCAATGATCCAGAAAATCTAGAGAATCAGCAGAAGGATCCTGATGATCATATCCGGACCAAAAAGCCACATTGTGTGTCCTCTAGTGAAATAAGGTGTTGATTATGCCACTAGAGGGCATTCTAATGGTGGAGCCTTGTGTTATTTCGTAGAGGCCACTAAGGGGAGCCCTGCCTTAATGATAGCTCTGACACAAGAGGGGGAGGGGCAGAGGTTACCCTTGTTTCCATATAGAAAGGGGAGGGCCCGTGGCAGAAGGTAGGAATAGTTCCCTTCAGAAGGCATGCCCACTGGATCTAAATCCATGGCCCTAGGTGTAACGGTATGCCGGACCCTGTGGCTTCGCAGCTGGTCCACAGACGTGGCTTCAAATTCAAAATTAAGTTCTCTTTCAGGGGTTCCTTGCTTTTTGGTGATGAATTAGACAAGTTGGTCAAGAGGACGTGATTCTAGGTAGTATCATGTGGGTAGAGGGGCTTCTTTTCAGAGGTCTCATTATCAGCGTACCCAGTCCTTTCGTGGGGGATGTCGCGGAGTTCAAGATGGGGGATTTTCCTTCTCAGCACAAGATGGGCCTAAATTACTTCAGACCAGTGGGTCCTTGATTATTCACGACGGGTACACTCAGGAGTTTGCTCATCCTCTTCCAGATGCCTTTTTACAGTCTCCTTGTCGTTCTCGAGTGAAGATGCTAGCGGTCAAAGAAACTTTCAAAAGACTAGTCAGTTTACGGGCAGTTTGTCCAATTCCAGATCTTGAGCAAGGTACAGGCAGGTACTCCATTTGCTTTGCTCCAAAGAAAGAGGGTTCCTTTCATCCCATTCTAGATATCAAGTGGGTCAGTCGAGCACTTCACGTATTACCTTTCCGCATGGAAACCTTAGTCTGTTGTTGTGGCCGTGCACTCTGGAGAATATCTCACAGCGCTAGACTTGATGGAAGTCTATTTACATATTCCCATAAGGCGGTACACCAGAGTTTCCTTTGTTTTGCTGTTCTCGGCCTACGTTTTCAGTTTTGTGCGATGCCCTTCAGTCTAGCAACAGCTCCAAAAACATTTACCAAGATTATGGTAGTGGTAGCAGCAGCCATGCTTTGCCAGCAAAGTATTCTGGTTCATCCTTATCTGGACAATTGGTTAATTTGGGCACCTTTTCACTGCTGCTTTTTAGCTCCTAGCCATTACCCAATTGCCCTCCCCTTGTCCCTTCCTTCCTTCTCACCCATTACTTCCCTCACCTGTAACTGTCTTGTCTGTCTGTATTATTTAGATTGTATGCTCTTTTGAGCAGGGACTGTCTCTTTGTATTAGGTGTTCAGCGCTGTGTGCGTCTGGTAGCGCTATACAAATGCTAATAATAATAATAAAGTCATACCAGGAAAGTTGCGAGGTGACGGCAAAGGTAGTTCTTGGGGTCCTTAGGCTGGGTGATCAATCCGCTCAAGAGCCGTTTAGTGCCGTCTCAGATCTTGAATTATTTCGGTGTCATCTTCAACAGGACGGGTGTATCTTTCGTTGGCACGTATTGTCAAGTTAGTTTCTGGTCAGAGATCTAGGTCGGACAGCCCCCTGTTCTCGGGATTATCTTCAGGTTTTGGGGTCTATGGCGGCAACAGTAGAAGCAGTGCAGTGGGCCAGAGCTCATGTGCAGTCTCCGGCGCTCTCTTCTTTTCCGATGGTCTCCTCAGACGGATTCCTTGGGGGTCAAGCTGCCTCTTCCAGCGAAAGTATGCCGGAATCTACGTTGGTGGCTCAACAGCGACAATTTGTCCAGGGGAATGAGGTTGGATCCTCCTTGTTGGATGGAGGTGACCATGGATGCCAGTCCGGCTGGGGAGCCCACTGTATGGGTCAACCAGCTGAAGAGATCTGGTCGGTGGAGGAGACCTCTTTCCATCAATCTGTTGGAAACCGGAGCGATTCACCTAGCATTGATTCACTTTTTCAGTCTCATAGAGGGCAAGGCAATCAGTGTTGTCAGACAACGCTACAGCAGTGGTGTATGTAAATTGGGAAGGGGGAACAAGAAGTCTCGCTCTACATCGAAAGACTTCTTCTAGCGTGGGCAGAGCATCATCTAGAAAACCTGTCGGCGTTGCATGTAGTGGGGGTGCTCAATGTTCAAGCGGACTACCTCAGTCGACAGGTGGATCTGGGGGAGTGGTCTCTCAGCCCACAGGTGTTTGGCGTTATAGTCCAACGGTGGGGTCCTCCGGTGATGGACTTGATAATGACTCGTTGCAGTGCCAAAGTACCACGCTTCAGTTACAGAAAGGAGCAGAACTCTGAGGGTCTCGATGCTCTCCTCCAGCCGTGGCCATTGGGACTTCTGTATGTGTTTTTTCCCTGGCCTCTGATAGGATGAGTCCTTCAGAGAATAGAAAAACACGCAGGTCAGGTGATCCTAGTGACTCTGAATTGGCCAAGACATCCGTGGTGTGCGGATCTTTGTCGGCTGCTTGTAGCTCCTGGACTTTGTCTTTCGGACTTGATCGGTCTGTTATCTCAGGGGCCGGTGCTTATGCCAAATCCATCTCGATTTTGTCTTACGGCCTGACTCTTGAGAGGGTAGGCTCAGAAAGCGTGGCTACTCGGCAAGCGTGATAGATACTATGTTGCACTCTCGCTGTCGGTCTACTTCCTTGGCTTATGTGCACATCTGGCAGATTTTTGAAGCCTGGTGTGCAGATTGGGAGATCTCTTCTCTGCATGCTTCTGTTCTGCAAGTCTTGGAATTTCTTCACCAAAAGGGCTTGGCCTTGACTTCCCTGTAGGTACAGATAAGCTGTGTTGTCTTTTTTTCCGAGGTTGTCTTGGGCTAGTCATCGGGATGTGGTCCAGTTTCTGAGAGAGGTTAATTTATTGCGCCCTCCGCAGTGTTTTCTCTTTCCCTCCTGGGATCTTAATTTGATCCTCTCTGTACTTGATAGCCATTTCATCGGTGAGACGCATGTCTGAATTACAAGCTGTTTCCTGCAGATCTCCTTTTCTGGAGTTTTTGGAGGATCGTGTAATTTTGCGGCCAGTGCCTTCCTTTCTACAGGTTTTGCTGTCCTTTCATATTAATCAGTCCATAGTTTTGCCATCTCTGGGGTCTTCCTCAGGATTGCATTCCTTCGCCATTATAGAGTGGATGTACAAGCGTGTCAAGACATGGTGTTTGGTCGATGAGGTCTGATGGCGGGGCTGCTTCGGTCCCTCCCTTAATTGACTGCTTTGGTACTTCCCATCAGTTATGCTGGGCCGGTCCGGAGGAACGATAAGGAAGGAGAAATTAGGTCGTACCAGCTAATTTGCTTTCCTTTAGTTCCTCTGGACCAGCCCAGCTCCCTCCCGCTGTAGTTGTTTTTATATTTGTATTATCATTGTACTCTGGTGAAGAATTGGATCCATTTGATCGTCTTTGTGGAAACAGTTTACCTTTCCTAATGGAACAATTAAAAAAAAAAAAAAAAAGATAAACACAGTGAGAGAGGCACCATTTTTAGGTGTCTCTGTAGGAGCATATCTATATATATAAAACTCACCCTCAACGTTCTATTTTGACTGATGTCACTGAAGCTAGGTTCATAAGTTCAAAGCTCTGAAGCCACGAAAATCACAGTCTCTGGGCCCCGCCCTCGCGTCAAACGTTATGACGTTGAGGGCGGAGCACATTCTCACCTCCAACGTTCTACTGCACTGTAGCTCTGCTCCGCCCTCGCGTCAAAACGCGATGACGTCGAGGGCGGGGCAGACGTTACTGTATGGGTTCGTACTGCAGGGGCATTGACATCACGCTAAAATCTTCTGTTTCTGTTTCGCCAGGTCAGTGGGGTGGGGGGCCTTCGGAGAGGGGGGGAGCGACGGCAGCGATGACATGGGTGGGGGTGGAAGGGGGTGTACTGGCAACAGAGACATCGGGGGGGAAGGGAATGGTGACGGACACTGGGGGGCGTGGCAAAAGGGGCAGGGTGAGAGGACATTTGCAGGGAGGCTGCAGGGAGGCAGGGACACAATATAATCACTGGCTGGCTGCATGGGGGGGGGGGGGGCAGGAGACACACCAAAATCGCAGGGTGGCTGCAGGGGGGCAGGGGACACAGGAAAATCACTGGCTGGCTGGACAGGGGGGCAGGGGAGACAGCACAATCGCTGGGTGCCTGGAGGGGGGGCAGGGTACAGGACAATAGCAGGGTGGCTACAGGGAGGGCAGGGGAGATAGAATAATCACTGGGTGGCTGGAGGTGGGGCAGGAGACAGACAACAAATGCAGGGTGGCTGGAGGGGGGGCAGGGGACACAGGAAACTCGCTGCGTGGCTCCAGGGGGGCAAGGGAAAAAGTATAATCGCTGGGTGGCTGGAGGGGGAGCAGGGGAGAGAGGAGAATCGCACGGTGGCTGCAGGGGGGCCAGAGGAGACACACTCGCACCCAGCACTCTCGCTCTCTCTCACACACACACACTCGCACATTCACTCTCACTGTCTCACACACAGTCAATCTCACACATACTCTCTCAAACATACACACTACAAGGAAAACCTTGCTAGCGCCCGTTTCATTTGTGCCAGAAACGGACCTTTTTTTTTTAATACTTTATTGATTTTATCATAAGAGAGAAAGCAACAACAAGTGACACTGCTGATCAAATACACCATACAGCAAATGACAGTATTCAGGTACTTTTACAAGAGGTTGTCGAGCAAGTTTACTTTTTTTTTTTTTTTAATCTTATTTATTAACATCTTAGAACCATGGATTCTTTACAAACCACAATGACCAATAATACATCAAGATGTCACATGTAGGTTTTTCTCCTCCCTTTTTACCTCTACCCCGTTCCGCCCCCCCTTCTCCCCCTCTTTCCCTGCCTTCCTTCCATCCAAAACAAACTCTCACCTCCCCTTCCCTTGTCTCTCCCCTTGCCCTTCCCCCCTCCCCCCACCTCTAACAATTGAGAATGTTGCTTCTAGCCACAGGAGAGAGAGTATCCCAGAATGGAGACCTTGGCTTGCAAAACCTATCCCCTTTCTTTGAAGCCAAATCTCCTACATCTTTCTTTTCCAGTGAACAGCACTGAATCATTGCTGACCTCCAGTGCGCCACACTAGGAGTCTCTGGGGCCAGCCATAATTGTTAAATTACCTTCTTTGCCATCAGAACAGTTCTCTTTGTAAATGCCGCAAACCCTTCTGCCCTTGGTCCCAGGGTTCTGATCAGATCAAATAATTGTCCCAGGTGTGGCCTCCAGGTAATGTTCCAAATCTGTGATACTTGGGTATTCAGGGTATTCCAGAACCTTTGTACTTCCAGGCAGGTCCAAAACATGTGGCCCAAGTTTGCATTGCCACCCTTACATTTTGGGCAAAGGTCATTATCACGAAGGGTGGCCCGATAAGCTCTGTGCGGCGATACATGTAGTCTGAACAAAAATTTATATTGTATTTCTCACCACGCCGTATTCATCGTCAACTTGTAAGTGGACCTAAGACAAGCCATCATTTGTTCTGATTGTAGATTGGTCCTCAATTCTTGATTCCATGCTAGAGTCACTATTGAGTAGTCCGGTTCTTTTAATATCGGGCCTTTTTTTACTAGTATTTAAATATGCAATTAGCATTGGTCTTAGCCAGCATGCGTTTGCACTGTTAATGTTTGTAGCGGTGCACAGATACTTAGTTTTTCTTTCTCTTTTTCCTCTGCTTTGCTACTGGTATACTGAGGCTTGAAGGAGCTAAGCTGGGTTCTTATTGGCTCTCAAGTTTCAGTGTTCTCAGTCTCCACCTGCTGGAAGGCATGCACAACCCACCAGTCATGCTGGGCCAGTTCGGAGAGACTAAAGGAAAGCAAATTAGCAGGTAGGACCTAATTTCTCCTTCACTTCAACTTTACAATCCTATCCTCTAACCCCGGCTGTTTATATTAAAGTCCTGTCCAAGGGGTGGTGGCTGTTTTTTATCTGAGACCCTCATTTCCCAGTGGAAGGCTCAGTTGAAGAGAATGTAATGAATTGTTTGTTGAAAGAAGAGTAACCCCTACAGAGTGGTTAACAGAAGCTAGTTGGAGTGGATTTGTATTTAGAATGATTAATTTGCATATCCTGAGAAGCTGGCTAACCAAGTATTGTATAACTGACCCACACTTTCTCTCAGTGGAGGGCTTAGTTCAAGAGTGCTTGCTAAAGTGTTTGGTGCAAGAAGACTACCCCTTCAGAGTAATTAAAAGTATAGCCCGTGAGAGAAGATTTGCCTTTTGTGTGGTTAATTTGCATATTATGTGAAGCCTGTTTAAGTGGTATTCCTTAGCGTCCCTCTGGACCGGACCAGGATTGGACTGATGGGTTGTACTCGCCTACCAGCAGGTGGAGACTGACTCTAGAGAGCCAATAGGAGCCCTGGTCATGTGACCTTAGCCTCAGTATTTTCTCAGTCTCCCAGCAGGTAGGAAGCGAGCCCTTTAATCTCTCTCTTTATCTTTCTCTTTTAGAAGTTAATAATAACTACAATGCTACCTCTTCTTCTGTGCCTAGGAATTCTCTGTTAGACGCTGGTCAGGTAGGGATTTCTTTTCCTTTCTTTCTTTTACAGCCTCTGGGGGTGTTAAACTCGGGTGTCCCCGGGTCCCTCCCCCATTCCTCCCGATCTCCCATACGTAGCTGGGAAGGGCTACCCTTTGTTTAGAAAGGTGTATGTCTTTGGGAGAGGCAGCCACTATGGAAAGTTAAAAGTACAAGTATTTTTTTTTCCTTTCCCCAGCATTTTAAACGAGCAAGTTGTTTAAAAAGAAAAAAAAGAAGGGGAGACAATACTCAGATGGCAAACGAGCTCCATAATTGTAACGAGCAGGCTTAGCTGTTAAAAAAAAAAAAAAAAAAAGGACAAGAATTTAATGGTGTCTGGGTTTTTTTGACGCGACATTTTCTTCCTCAGCAGTTGTTTATCCGTTTCTGTACGCTTGGGCAGCGGGAGCCAGCTTGTTTAAAAAAAAAAAAAAAAAAATAGAGAAAACGGCGCGAAGCATTGTTGCTCAGTCAGACACAGCTCCGCCATGCAGAGGAGGCTACAGCATCTGCTGGGTCAGCGCCGGAGTTTTGCGTTTTCTTTAGGGCCTCTTCGGGTACAGTCAGCGATGTCCAGCTTGTTTAAAAAAAAACACAAAAAAACAAGTGGCGCAAAGTGTTGGGGCTAGGCCAGACAGAGCCCTGCCAGGTTGAGGAGCCATGTTTTTATTTGTCAGCGCCGGAGTTTTGTGAAAAAAGTTAAAAAAAAATACTGTCAGCAGCGCGCAGTTGCTGTAGTCGGCGCTTATAAATTTTGCTTTTCTTTCGGAGTTTCTTCGGGGCCGGTGTTGTCTCCGGATCTCGGAGCCAATTTCGCAGGCTTTTATTTCTCGGCCTTCCCGTTGTACTCCGCTTGTTGTGGAGATATTAGGCGCGCTGTCGGGGATTGCCTCAGGGCAAGTGGCGCGAACGGCGGCCATTTTCAGTCACCCTCCGTCGTCTCGGTCGAGGTTTTTTGTTTCTCCTGTAGGCAATGCGTCAGTT
The DNA here is from genome assembly GCF_901765095.1 of Microcaecilia unicolor. Taxonomy (NCBI): domain Eukaryota; kingdom Metazoa; phylum Chordata; class Amphibia; order Gymnophiona; family Siphonopidae; genus Microcaecilia; species Microcaecilia unicolor. The sequence goes on along the minus strand of NC_044039.1, from coordinate 179,877,897 downwards.
TTAAAGGGCACTTCAGCTCCAAAGTGTACTTTTTCCCATCTCTGTGCACTCTTTATCTGTGATAAAAATCCACGTTGTGTATGCAGGCAATACTTGGAGGAAATTCTTTTTGGGGTAAGTTCCTATATACATCTTCGCTATTAACTCTGGTCTTCTTTTGTCATTGCCATTGATTGGGGGACAGTCTGAGTCAATCTGCGTTGTCTGTTCTGGTCAATTGATTGAAACTTTCCACATAGTAACATAGTAGATGACGGCAGTAAAAGACCTACACGGTCCATCCAGTCTGCCCAACAAGATAAGCATCTTTCTATAATAGCTTAGTTCTTTTCAAGAATTTCCCTCGTTGTTTTAGGAACTTAAGAATTTTCTCTATTGGCATAGAGTGGGTTGTTCTCATGCCATGGGCATATATAAGCTTTTCTTATTTTGTGAGGGACAGTCCTGTCTATTAAGCACCCAATCTCTCAGCTGCCTTAGAGGGCATGCCCTATTATACTTACTCGTGACTCCTCTCTTATTGTTTCATTTAAGAATTTCTCTTAATGGCAGTAGTATTATACAGTGTTCTTTTAAGAGTATATTGTTTTAGTTGCCTTAAGAATATATAAGCTCTCTCTTATTCTCTGAGGGACTACCCTGTCTATCAAGCTCCCAAATCACTCAACTGCAGGCATGCTTTATTCATGTTTTTTCCCTTCTTTTCCAACAGTCTTGAAGCCTCTCACTATCAGTTCACCATTGGCAAATTGTAATTTTTCTGGGTTGGTTCAGTATGCCTATACATATCATCTCCTATCCCTTCCTCTTCCTTAGAGGTCAGTCTTGTCTCCACCGCCTTCTCCAAGTGGCTGTGGCACTAATTCACCTTTTCAGTTAAAGTATTTTACAAGTCTGTCTTTTTCTTTTTCCATTTTCGTTCTATGCGCCCTCACTCCAGAGCTTCCTTTCAATTGGAAGGGAACTCGCTTACTTCTTGTGCATTTAGGTCTTCGGTACATAAGTATTGCTGTAATGTGAAAGACCAAAAGTCCAGCATTCCTTTCTAAGGAGTGTGGGTTTGGTACATGTCTGTGAGGGAGGAGACATGACCATGGTAAGAGGATTGGGGAGATCCAGGAAATTAAAGGCCATACTGAGCAAATGGTTGAACCTACTCTAAAAAAAAAACAAACCCCAACAATAAATAAAAATATATAAAAATAAATAAATAAATTTTCCTGTCCAGAGCGTGCTACCAAAACTGGTGGACACCTATAGACAGAGTTTAACCAGCTATGAGACGCCACAGGGATAGGGCTGGGGTTTGCAGCCCTATTTAGGTAGTGTCCTTGGTCACCCTTCCTCTTCTCCCCAGACCCCAGAAAATGGCTAGTTTTTTGCTTAAGCATTAACCGGTCATTTTCGGCAGTACTCTTCCTTTTTAGATCTAATAGGATGTTCATCACGCTCTTAGGGTCACAATTTTTTGTATGGGGAATCCTCGGTCAGTCATGGTGACAGTTCAGCGAGGGGAGTATTTAACGGCCTTGCATATGTCAGAGGCTTAGTTTCATGTTCCTATTTGGCAGGTTCATTGCAGATTCTGGCGCTTTGCGATTCTAGGTTGACATTCCTAGTTTCGTGCCCTGCTCTTCGGTCTCGCGGTAGCTATGCGCACTTTCTCCTAAGTTACGGTTGTAGTAGCAGCACCGCTCATGAAACAAGGGATCCTGATTTTCATCCTTACCTAGATGACGGGCTAATTGGAGAGAGTCTTACCAGCAGAGTTCTCAAGTCATGCACCGGGTGGTGCATTTCTTACAGTCTCTAGGTTGGGTGGTGCATGTAGCCAGGCCTCTTATTGGATCTCTCTTCAGATATCTCTAATGTTCTCCCTTTAGTCAGGTTGGCGCAGAGTCTTTCGTCTCCTCTGCAGCTTTATTTTTTTTTCTTGGGGACCTTGAGTCTTCGGCCATTTCCTCGCTCTATTCTACAGAGTACAATTTTCCGGTCTAGTTCCCATGAAGGACTTTTTCCTTCATCCTATTTGGAATCTCAGGGTCATCAATCGCGATATTTAAGTATCATCTACTTATCACAAGAACTTTAGTTCAGTCATAGGGGTGCTTCATGCAGTAGCTTTTGGCTTTTGGTAGAAGCTTGTTTGTATATGGTATTTTCTGGGGGACCACAGCATTTCGGTTACCTGCGGGTGAAGTTTGTTCCCTTATGGACAAACAAGACGGGGAGAGTTATGTTGGTCTTTGCCATGGCTATCGGTTCTGCCATCCACCGCGGAAGAACTAACAGTATACTCTTGAGTTTGTAATCAGTGAGGCTCTTGTCATGGGTGGATATTCGTTTAACTGCCTTTTCAGCTGACCATGTGGCGGCAGTCGAATCATTACAAGTCATTTTTTCTTAGTTGTCTCACCCTGCATTTAAGTGAATGGACGCTCATCCTTTCAGCGTTGCTACCTCACTGCGACTCTTCAGGGCTATCTCTTTTTTGCCTTCTGCTTCACAAACATTTCTTGCTTCTTCCGTCCAGCAACACTCTTGGCGGAGACAGGGATAGACGCCATCATTTAGCAGGGGTCTTTCTTCCGTCAACTCACTAGGCGTTGTCTTATATTTTAGAAATATATATATACATAAATATATATATATATTCCATCTTTCATCCATACCACACTTTATTTGGTCTTATGGTTTGGCTCTTTTGTGAGTTTTCTTACTTAAGAACGCATTTTTACGCTTCAGTAGTTCTTTCTATGCGGCGGTTGCGTTGTTGCGCCTCGTCTCTCTTATTTGTTCTTGATTCATTTTTTGTTGGTTTTCATAAAGGATTACTCTCTTTTCTTCTGCAGTTTTTTGTTTTTTACTGTTTCTGAGGCCCGATATGGCTTCGTCCTTTTGGAAGTTCTCGTTTACTTTAAGGATCTTAGTCTCACAATCTTAATCTTTCAGCTCTCGTAGGTCCTCTGTTTGGCTTGTTTTCTTCTGGTGTCCTTTACGGTTTTTTTCTCTTACAGCACTGTTTTCGGGTAGCCCTTGTTTTTTCTTTCAGGGACTTCACCTAAACCACGGTTTTCTTTCAGGTTTTCCTCTTAAACCACTGTTTCCTGGTAGCCATAGCCTTTTTCTATAATGTTTTTCCTCTTCAAGCAGTATTTCCTAGTAGCCATTGCAGTAAGTAGATCTATGTGTGGAGTACTCCTACAGTTGGTTACTTCTTTTCGGCCTGCTGTAGTTTCGCGTTTTCACCTTTCCCAATTGTTTTTCTTATTTGTTTCGTCCTTCTAGCCAGTACACGTATGGTATGGGTTTGGTTGTTTCTAACCCGCTATATCTCGATGGATTGAGGAAATGAGAACTTCTTTGTCTTCTCACTGAGAGGGCAGTTCCACAGAGTATTACAACATATCCCACAATTTCAGAAACGGGCCCTATTCTTACTACAGCGATTTTTGGTGCTCTCGGTGAGCATTGGTAAGATGGCCACCTACTCTTAACTTCATTCTTTTGCTCATTGAGCCACACTACATGTTAGTTGTTGCCAGGAGGTGGCCTATGCAGTATGAATATTTCTATGCGGTTTTCGTAGGGTCCCTCCCTTCAGATTACTGCTTTGGTACTTCCCATCAGTCCAATCCTGGTCCGGTCCAGAGGGACGCTAAGGAAGGAGAAATTAGATCTTACCTGCTAATTTGCTTTCCTTTAGTCCCTCTGGACCGGACCAGGCCCCACCCAGGTTCTGTCCACTCTTTCGATTCTTTTATTCAGTAGCAAGTGTATCCATTCCCTTACAGTTCGTGGAACGATTAGAAAAAAAACCAAAACAGATGTTAGATACTGCTATGTTTATAAAACTTTACGAGATCCATACCACTTCTCTGGTGGTTGCTGGTGAGCTCAGTTGCTGGAATATAGATATACAACCTTAAATATGCCATACCACTTTTCTGGGGAGAGTTGCTGGTGAGTTCAGTTGATGGAATATATATATATATATATATATATAAAACCTTACGTGAGCCATACCACTTCTCTGGTGAGAGTTGCTGGTGAGCTCTAATATGAATGGGCCATGCCACTTCTCTGGTGAGAGTTGCTGGCGAGCTCTAATACAAATGAGCCATACCACTTCTCTGGTGAGAGTTGCTGGTGAGCTCTAGTACTCGGTTTTGCCGAAGAATTTTGTGGCTGCTAGGATTCCATACGGCACAGAAGGTCTTTCTTTCTTTCCTGCTTTGTTATTCAAATACTGAGGCTAAGGTCACATGACCAGGGCTCCTATTGGCTCTCTAGAGTCAGAGTTTTTTCTCAGTCTCCACCTGCTGGTAGGCGAGCACAACCCATCAGTCCAATCCTGGTCCGGTCCAGAGGGACTAAAGGAAAGCAAATTAGCAGGTATGATCTAATTTCTCCTTCTCCAGTTGGTTTGCCAGGTGGTGCAAGGAGGGTAACAGAGCTGTGACATATTATCAGGAAAACTTCAGAGAAGAGGATATTGGACAAAACTGATGTCTTATGATTATTCACCCTGAATAAAAGGGAGCCTTGCAAATTGACTTTGAAAGGAAAATAAAGCACTTGAAACAGCACTTTCCTGTGGATTCTTTTCTTGTGAAAGAGTTCAGGTTGCTTAATGCCTTCTGTTGAGAAGGAGAGAATGCTACATGGTTACCTGCTGTTAAAAGAGAGGAGGAGCCTATTGGAATTTCCATCACATTACTCTGGATGAGGGAAAGTGTTGATGATGGGAGAAACTCAGACGTCACTTCTTGTTGAAAGGGGTGAATGTCTCTCTTTATCTATAATCTGTTAATTATTAAAAATATGCAGTTGTCTTCACTGGAGACAAGCAGGATCACCATGTTACAAAAACAGTGTAGATACCATGCATGGTACGGATTGTATCAAAATTTAAAACAGGGTTTGGCTCTAAACACCCTGAAGGTCTGGGTGATGACTCGCTCTTATTTTGGGGGCACAGTTCAAGGGGTGTCCCAAATGGGAATGTAATGAATGTTTTCAATGGGCACAAAAGATAGCTGCCCCAGGCTCCTGCATAAAGGAGGCCTAGTTGCCCATAGATAAACTTTTCTCCACTTCTTTCTCTACTCCACTGCCCCTGTCCCTCCGAAGATGATGTATGCCTCCGAAGATGATGTACGATCTTTCTGTCTCCTCCCCCCACCCCCTGTTCTCTATGCTTTCCTTTCATTGCTGGTAGTAATGCCACTGGGCCTTCCTTCTGCCATGTTCTGCCTCTGATGCAACTTCCTGTTTCTATGTGGGCAGGGTGCAGCAGAGGGAAGGCCTCATGGCCTACTGGAGGCAGCCTGTCTAAAATCACTGCTGGTGACAGAAGGAAAGTACGGAAGACCATGGGGAGGAGAAAAGGGAGAGGGGGGAAAACAGAGAAACTGGTTCTGGGGGGGGGGGGGGGCAGGGAAAGATGCTGATCCATGTGTTTTAAGTCTGTAAAACACATTGGATATTGTCCTGCCTTGATATGTCCTGAAGTGTATTTCTCTTATTTGGCCAGCAGGTGGTGTTTCTTTAAGCTGTTACAGGGAACTGAATGTTCTTTTTCTTTAACACAAGCAGGAAGCAAGCAGCAGTATACTTTTAAGTCTTGTTGACTGGGCTCTGATTGGCCCAGGAACTCATTTCTTCTAGAGTGTACTGATTTTTGCCTCCAGTCCTAGACAGGAAGAAAAGAGAGCAGGATCTCTTTGCTGAGGCTCAGTAAACAAACAGTTATATATCCTGATCTTCCCAGGTACTTTTCAGAAAGTAAGCAAATTTTTAGTTAGTGTTATAACTGATCTATATTTATTTATTTTTTTAATTTTTTTATTTATGCTTTTCAACACATTACATTCATATTAATATAAATGCAGGATTAAAGATATTATTACAAACAGAGATAAATCTCTCCATTATTAGGATTAATAAACAGGAAACAAAAACATATACATATTGACCACCATAATTTGGAGGAACAAGATATAGGAAAACAAAACCTTAAGGAAAAACAAGGAAAAGAGAATACATTTCCTTCTTACAATCACTCAGAGAGATGAGTATTAGACATCCACAAGATGGTACAACCAGCATGCCATTGGGGCCATTCAGGGCTGGACAGTTCCCTTTTCCTTAGCAATTATAAATTCAGCCATTTTTGGGGGGTCAAGAAAAACATAAGTAACATTACTAATTATTACCAGGCATCTACATGGATACTTCAAGGTGTAAGTCCCTCCTAAGGCGAGAGTCCTCGGTTTAAGAGCCAAAAACTCTCGCCTTCTCCGTTGCGTATCTCTATTAAGATCCGGGTAAATCTGAATTTTACCCCCCAAAAAACTGGCTTGCATATTCTTGAAATATAAGCGGAATATATTATTCCTGTCAACTTCAAAAGCAAAAGTAACTAATAAAGTCAATCTTTATATAATTGTCTCAAGAGAGTCTTCTAGAAAAGCTGTTACATTCAATTCAGGTAAGCGTTCTGGTTTAGAAGATTTCCCAAATATATATTGAGTCTTAACAACAGGAGGGAAACTTTCTTTAGGAATTTTTAGGATTTCTTCAAAATATTTCTTAAGCATATCTATAGGTGGTATTAAAGGTGCTTTAGGAAAATTAAGAAATCTCAGGTTGTTCTTCCTGGTCTGATTATCAAGATACTCAACTCTTTTTACCAGAGTCTCTTTATCTTTAATTATTAAACTCGTAAGATTTTGTAAAGATTTCAATTCCCCATCCATATTTTCAATGTTCTCCTTATTTTTTTGAGCTTGAGAGGCTGTCAGTGTTTGCATAGATTTAGCTGATGATAAATCTTTTCTTAGAATATCAATTACCTGGATCAGGTTCTTGTTCATGCTCTGCATGATGTCCCAGAGATTCTCTAAAGTTATCACTGCTGGTTTAACTACTCCCCGAACTTCTCCGGATACGTCCCTCGAAGCCTTAGCAGAGATGGGGTTCCCCCCCATCTTTCACGATGGAAGTCGCTTCTAAGGGCACACTTGCAGCGGGACCTCCTGACACAGCTTGGGAGCTAGGCACTTCGGTCCGCTCTTCTAGCTGTTCTCCGACTGCAAAAGAAGTTCCGGGTCGAGGAGGGGCAGTGAATGAAGGCGAACTCAACGAGACGCCTGCCATGCTGTAGTTCGACGAGGAAACATCGAGACTGACCATCGTGGGCGTCTGCAACTCCAGTCTCCGAATTCCACAATTCTCAAGCGTCTGTTGGCGGGGAGTGGAATTAACGGGACCAGAGGAGGTTGGTTTCACCGCTTTCCCCTTTCTTTTCCCCATGATGTTATCGGGTAGAAAGTTCACTTCACTGCCGACTTTAGCAGAGATCGGGAGCTCAGAGATCCACTTCCTCTCTGACCGCCATCTTGTTCTCTCCCTAACTGATCTATATTTAAGTTACCTGTTGTTTGCTGATTGCACTTCTTTTAGTTCATTGTTCAATTTTTAAAGACAATAAACGTTCCTTTTCAGTTTATTGCCTCTGCCTGTCGGGACTGATAAAGAATTCTGGTGGTTTGTGTGTTGGGTCTGGGAATGCTTTCTGGGAACTGTGACTACTGGGAGTGTGGATCCCAGTAACCTAGAAATCACTAGGGATAATTTGAGAGCAAGAGACTTGCCCAGAGGCGGTTGTACCCAGTCAGTGGGAGGAGGATGCTAGTATAGAGCAGGAGCGGCAGGTGCAGGATGACTTGGTCTGTGCTAGGGATATACCCTCTAAATGGCCGCGAGGTAACCCCAAGCGGGTGGCTAGGCATCTCATGACAATCCATTTTTAGGTTCACTTGAAGGTGTTTTGAATAAGAGTAGCCATCAGCCGTTCCTCAGGCTTTGGTCCCTTCACAATGTTACTCTTAGGGATTGACCACACTTGGCACCTCTGCACTGTGGTCTAGCATATTCCCTCCCTTTGTCTCCTAATCCAGCATCTTCCTTATCTCACCTCTGCCGACCATGCTGGTTCTAGCAAAAATTAATTTTATATTTTTATTAAATTATAAACATTTGGCAACAATATAATATCACAGTACATATATCTCCTTTCTACCCTCCGCTCCCCATCGACTGCTGAACATCAGATTATTTTATCAAACTGAACAGAGTAAAACAGAACTGTCTGGGGCCTTTATACAAATTTAATTAATTTTTTAAAAGGCAGTATAAAGGCGTGGAGCTGCCATCTAGGCCACACCACTGACTGGACTTCTGAGTGGTGGAACTGGCAGAGCCATCAGTGGCACAGTCAAGATAGCAGTTCCATAGCGTCCCAAAGATCAATCCAGAGACTGGTGGGTTATGTCTCCTCCACCAGCAGGTGGAGATAGAACTTCTGAGTCTTTATATGTAGTCATGTGTAGCCACCCAAACCTCAGTATTCTCTCTATCTAGCAGGTCATAACTCTGCAGCTCTTGATTTTGGGGCTCCTCGCCCGTTCCCTCGGGCCGAGTTGAGATACCGTACGGGGTTGAGGGCTCGCTAAGGTGCTGAGCAGGGACACCTGGTGGTGCCAGGTCCCTTCCTTTCTCCCCCCCTCCCGCTGGTTCCCTTTCAGGTGCATGTGAGTATGTTAATCTCCTGTTAGGAAAACCCCCCAAAAAACCTTTGTTGTACTATTAGGCTACCACTCACAGTAAGCAGGGGTTCGGCTGGCAGCGAGACCCGGGGGGGGGGGGGGGGGGGAGCCGTTTCTGTGGCAGGCAGGGGGATTCCTGTAATTATTTTTCAGCTGGGCACATGGCAGCTCCATCTGAATCAGTGAAGCGCTGCTCCCGGTGTGGTAACTGGAGAGCGAATTCGGGAGTGTGTGCAATCTGCCCTCGGGGCTCTCCGGTGCAGGGGCGATCGTCGGAGGTACAAGAGTTGGGCTCCTCCGGGCGGTCTTCTTCCCGCCCTGTGGCGGATCACTTTGGCGCTCGTCAGCTGATAATGTTTTTGGCTGGGGCGCAACCGGCAGGCTCTGGGGAGCGTCGGGGGTTACAGAAGCGGTGCGCCTCTTTTCCTGCGCTGATTCTCCGCACTTCGGTTCCTCGGGCGCCATCTTGAATTTGGAGAGGAGGAGTGATTCGGCTGTAGGGCCTTCAGGTACAGCGGCTCTGCGCCAGGTGCCCTTCCCTTCTGAGGGATCTCAGATGGGGACCAGTGAGGTGGAAGGGGCTGGAGCGCCTTTTTCCCCTGAATTTGTGCTTTTGTTCCACAAAGCTTTTTTGCTTAAGAGATCCGGGGGGGGAGGGGGGGTCCCGGGCAATGAAGGTGTTTCTGCTGCCTCTCATGAGGACTTTTCTGCTTCCCCTCCCTCACTGGCTAAATGCTCACGCGTTGATACGTGGGGTGTGGATTCAGTTTCAGTATGCACAGAGGTAGATGACAGTCGGTTGTCTGAAGTTTCCCAACTGACTCGGTCTGAATTCCTAGAGGAGGGGGAGTTACCATCTGAGGGGGGAGATGATCCCACGGCGGCACGGCTGTTTCGCCAGGAGGGACTGACTAACCTGATTATCAGGGCTATGGAGATTTTGAATACCTCGGCTCTGGACAGTGGTCTCCCCTTTTCGACAGTCCCCTCAATTATGTCTGGAACAAAGCGGCCATCTAGAACCTTTCACATTCATGAGGCAATGAAGGTGCTCATTGCAGCACAGTGGGACACGCCGGAGGCAGGGCTGCGTGTGGTGAGGGCCATGGCGCGCCTCTATCTCTTCCGGAAGGAGAGCGGGAAACCTTGCGTGTGCCCATGGTTGATTCGTTGATTACAGCGGTTACTAAGAAGACTACGTTGCCTGTGGAAGGTGGCACGGCACCTAAGGATCCGCAGGACAGGAAATCAGAATCTTTCTTAAAGATGTTGTTTGAGGTAGCAGTGTTATGCATGCAGGCGTCTGTCTTTGGGTCCTACGCGGCCAGGGCGTGTCTGTCCTGGGTTCCTAAGGCAGCCTCTTTGGAAGAGCTGGTGGCAACATTGCCTTCGCTCGAGGCTGGCCTCGCTTATTTGGCGGATTTGCTGTATGACATTCTTCGGGCATTGGTAAACCCTCAGTGGCGGCTCGTTGCTGGTTGTGGCTTCGACACTGGTCTGCAGATACAGCTTCTAAGTCTCGCCTTGCTTGTTTGCAATTTCGAGGCAAGTTTCTGTTTGGTGAGGATTTAGACAAGATTGTTAAGCATCCGGGAGATTCTAAGGGTTGTCGTTTACCTGAGGATAAACCAAACTCTGCTCCTCGTGCGGGGTCCTCTTGGGCCCGGTTTAGAGATGCAAGGCGTTATCGCCCAGGCAGGTCCATTTAGTTCGCGAAGCCACATTTTCCTTAGAAGCAGCAGCCGTTTTGTGGGGAACGCTGCTCAGGTGGCTGTGCCTCAAGACCAACCACTGGGGCTCGTACCCAGTGATGGGGCCTTGGTCCATCTCCCGGCTTTGATAAGGGGACTGATTCTGGTCGCTGCATCTCAAAAAAGATATAGTGGAATTAGAAAAGGTGCAGAGAAGGGCGACGAAAATGATAAATGGGATGGGACGACTTCCCTATGAGGAAAGGCTAAAGCGGCTAGGGCTCTTAAGTTTGGAGAAAAGGCGACTGAGGGGAGGTCTATAAAATAATGAGTGGAGTTGAATGGGTAGATGTGAAGCGGCTGTTCACGCTTTCCAAAAATACTAGGACTAGGGGGCATGCGATGAAGTAAATTTAAAACGAATCGGAGAAAATGTTTCTTCACTCAACGTGTAATTAAACTCTGGAATTCGTTGCCAGAGAATGTGGTAAAGGCTGTTAGCAGAGTTTTAAAAAGGTTTGGACGGCTTCCTAAAGGAAAAGTCCATATACTGTTATTATATGGACTTGTGGAAAATCCACTATTTCTGGGATAAGCAGTATAAAATGTTTTGTACATTTTTGAGATCTTGCCGGGTATTTGTGACCTGAATTGGCCACTGTTGGAAACAGGATTCTGGGCTCGATGGACCTTTGTTCTTTCCCAGTATGGCAATACTTACGTACTTATGAGAATGGGCCATGGTGATTTCAGATGAGTAGGTTTTGGAGGTAATCCGGGACGGTTACAAACTAGAATTTTTTCAGCCCTGTCAGATCTTTTTGTGGAGTCTCCTTGCAAATTGCCACAAAAGATAGCGACAGAAACACCTTAGAGAATTTAATTTATGGGCTGTGGTTCCCATACCGGTGGCACAGCGGTTCCTCGGCCATTATTCCATCTATTTCATGGTACCAAAGAAAGGCTCTCTTCGTCCGGTGCTCAATCTCAAAGGGGTAAACAGAGCTCTGTGAGTACATCACTTTTGGATGGAGACTCTTCATTCCGTCATAGCTGCAGTTCAGCCCGGAGAGTTTTTCTTCCCTCGATCTCAGAGAGGCTTATTTGCACATTCCCATTTGGCCGCCTCATCATCGTTTCTGCGGTTGCGGTCCTAGACCAGCACTTTCAATTCCAAGCTCTTCCCTTCGGGTTGGCAACAGCACCCTAAACCTTTTCCAAGATCATGGTGGTAGTCGCAGCGTTTCTGCAACAGGAAGGAGTGCAAGTGCATCCTTACCTCAACGATTGGCTGATACGGGCATTCAAGCGACGGACAAGGTCGTCGGTTTGCTGCGTTGGGTTGGATTATCAACCTGGAAAGGAGTCATTTTGGTTCCTTCTCAATCGCTGGAATACCTTGGGGTTCTTTTTGACACCCAGTCGGGCAGGGTCTTCTTGCCAGAGAATTGGAGGCTGAAGCTCCAGGCGCAGGTTCAGAGTCTATTGTGCATTCTAGCACCCAAGACCTGGGATTATGTTCAGGTTTTGGGATCCATGGCAGCCACGCTGGAGGTGGTTCCATGGGCCAGGAGTCATATGAAGCCTCTTCAGAAGTGCCTGCTGAGCCGCTGGTCTCCGGTCTCGGAGGATTACTTATCATTTCTATAGGGTCCCATTGTTATGGAGGATCCCTCCCTGTTTGGTCTTACGGCTTGGCTATTGAGAGGGCAAGTTTGAGAAGAAAAGGATATCCGGACAAAGTTATTGCCACTATGCTGCGAGCTAGGAAGCGTTCCACCTTGACAGCGTACGCGAGAGTGTGGCGGACCTTTTGAGTTTTGGTGTATGGCAGCAGGGATCTCAGCCTTTTCTGCTTCGGTGGCTTTGATCTTGGCATTTTTGCAGGATGGCCTCAACAAACACCCGTTGTTGATCTCTATGAGGTTCAAGTGGCAGCTTTGACGTGTTTTAGGGGCCTTCTTTAGCTTCCCATCCGGATATTCATTTTTTGTGTGTGTGTGGGGGAGGGGGGTCAATCATTTGCGCCCGCTGTGGACCTCTGTGTTTCCTACCTGGAATCTGAATTTGGTGCTGAGGGCATTGCAGTGGCCTCCCTTTGAGCCTCTGTCTCTTTTGTCAGTGAAAGATTTGACATTGAAGATGGTGTTTTTGGTCGCTATTTCATTGGCAAGGAGAGTTTCTGAGCTACAGGCTTTGTCATGTAGGGATCCGTTTCTTCGTTTTACTGAGGCAGGGGTTACACTGCGGACAGTCCCTTCCTTTTTGCCCAACTTTGTGTCACGTTTCCATGTGAATCAGCAACTCTGTCTTCCCTCTTTTCGTAGAGAGGATCATCCTGTGAAGTTTCGCGCTCTCAGGTATCTGGATGTTAAGTGGGCTATTATCAAATATTTGGAGGTTACGAATTACTTATGGTACTTGGATAATCTGGTTGTGCTTTTTGCGTGTCAAAGGGACACCAAGCTTCTAAGACAACAGTGGCTCGCTGGTTGAAGGAAGCTATTGCTTCAGTGTACATCGTGTCCGGTAAGGATCCGCCTGCTCACCTCTGAGCTCATTCCACTAATGCGCATGCGACTTCTGTGACGGAGTCGAAGTCGGTGTCCTTGGAGGAGATTTGTAGATTGGCTACCAGGTCGTCTGTTCATACTTTTTCGAAGCACTATTGGTTGGACGTAGCAGCAAGGGCTGATGCTTCATTCGGGGCTTCGGTTCTGTAAACTGGGACATCTGGGTCCCGCCCTACTTAAGAACTGCTTGGGTACATCCCACCAGTCTCTCTGGATTGATCTGTGGGACGCAATGGAAGGTAAAATTAGTTATTACCTGATAATTTGTTTTCCATTAGTCCCGACAGACCAATCCAGAGGCCCTCCCTGGAATTTTCTGCTTTTCTCGTTTGTTTGATTTCTAGATTGTTTGGAGTTGCGGTTTCAGATTGTTCATTCATTGTTCAATGGGGATTGGAGCAAATTCCTTACTTGCTGTGAGCTGTATGAGTTCCTTCCACTGTTGCGGTTGCAGGGTGTACTTGAATTTTCTGAAGACAGGAGAATGGCTCTCTAGTTGGGAGTTCAAAGTCTACATGGCTTTGATATCGATAATACTGAGGTTGGGGTGGTTACACCTGACCATATGTAGAGCCTCAGAAGTGCTCTCTATCTCCACCTTCTGGTAGAGGGACATAACCCACCAGTCTCTGGATTGATCTGTCGGGACTAATGGAAAGAAATTATCAGGTAATAACTAATTTTACCGTCCATGCCTTTATGCTGCATTTTTTTCAGTGGGTAAAAAATGGTAGGCTGGCAGGGGGCTAAGGAAGCTGTGCCACTATGCAGAACAATGATTAGTGAAAATATTGTTTTGACAGATTCAGAATGGTGTAGAATTCAGAAGTTGTGCATGTAACTTTAAAACCTTGTACATAATTTCCCCAGAAGTAGCCTTTGCAAAATAGAATATTAGAAGGAGACATTGTGAATCAAAATAGGAGAGCTGCTTTGGTTGGCATTTGCTATGTAATTCCATCTGAAGAATAGGACTTAAACTCCATGAAATAGGTAATTAACTCTGTTCATATGCTATCCAACAGGTGGTACTGCTTAATTTAAATTTTGAGTAAAAAAATTTCCATTAATTTTGTTCCACATTTTCCTACCTGCAAATGCTTGACTTAGTATGTGAATTGAAGTAAGTCTTTGGACTTAGCACTCTTCTCCTGGAGATCCATATACACATGAGCAAATTGTATTTATGGTGCCAAAGGTTAGTAATTTGCTGACTGGCCAGGGCCACCCATTTAACTTGATCAGTAACTTGTTTACTTTCAGTTTCAAACTTTTAGAAGAATGTGTTTTATTTTGCAAGACAATTGCATGTTGCAAAACATTTGTTGTGTAATCAGTCCAAAGTTCTACAGAATATCTTTTGAGATTTGATGAGTTGTAGATACCAAGATGCAATAATTGTGCTCCATTTCTTATTATAAACTCTCAAGCCATCTTGGATCCTCATATGTGCATAAGTTTGTGAATTATTAGGGGAACCCTAATTATAGTTACGTAATGCAAGGTTCCACATTAGGAGTCACCAACCAGGAAAGGGATCTAGGCGTCATCGTTGATGATATGTTGAAACCCTCTGCACAGTGTGTGGAGGAGGCTAAGAAAGCAAATAGAATGTTAGGTATTATTAGGAAAAGAATGGAAAACAAAAATGAGGACATTATAATGCCTTTGTATTGCTCCATGTTACAACTGCACCTCGAATATTGTGTTCAATTCTGGTCACCTCATCTCAAAAAAGATAGCGGAATTAGAAAAGGTACAGAGAAGGGCGATGAAGGGGATGGAATGACTTCCCTATGAGGAAAGGCTAAAGCGGCTAGGGCTCTTCAGCTTGGAGAATAGACCTGAGGAGAGATATGTGTCAGGCTTCTTCCGTGGAAGCACTGGGTTTGTGAGCCCTTGGACCACTGCCGAGGAGCAGCAGTGGCAGGCAAGGTCACCTTCAAAGCAGAGATGAGGCAAGGCTGGACTGGAACCCCGGACTGGAGTTCTGCACTGGAATACACAGTACTGGAACGCACCGGACGGGTGCGCACTGGACTGGAACCCACTGGACTGGTACACACTGGAGTGGAGCCCACTGAACTGGAACACACGGGACCGGAACCCGCTGGACAGGAACATTGGACCTAGGCTTCACCTACGCTTGCCACCGTTCCCCGAGGATTGAGCCCTCAGGTTCGGGCAGCCAGCAGGGCTTACAGGAAAACCAGAACTGGAACTAGCAAGCCGGAACAACAGGAATCAGGATACAGAAGTGCCCCCAGGCACCTAGGCGAAAGCAAGGCAGACAGGCAGGGAATGTCCGGGTTCTAGCAATAGTCAGGTCTGGCCACAGGCAGAGAGTAGTCGGGTCAGGCAGCAGGCAGAGAGTAGTCAGATTCAGGCAATGGTCAGGTCAAGTAGCAAGACTATGGCTGGAGCTCCAGTAGCAAGGAGTACTGGCAGCGGACAGGTCTAGGGCTGAAGCTCCAGAAGCAAAGGAAAACACACACGGGTAAACCAGAAAGCTAAACACAAGAAAACTAGTAAAGCTGTACACAAGCTAACAAGAAAGCTATGCCCAAGCTAACTAGTCACAAGCTAGAAACTCACACTAAGCAAAACACAGGAGAACTAGACAAGGTAGCAGTGCACAGAGCACTCTAACATACCAGGGACCTTAGAAGATGCAAAGGCAAAGGCTGCAGTCTCTAAGTGATTAATAAAGCCCTTCAACACCTGAGGAGCAGCTGCAGCCATCAGTAAGCAACTACGGAGGCTGTTCAGGCACAAACAAGAGAGACAAGTCGGGCAGCCTGGAAGAACCGGACCGGACTGGGCTAAAGTCTGGAACGGGTAGGAACAGCAAGACAAACTGGCAGCCACTGGCTCTGGCCACCAGCGGGTGAGAGGAGCACAAACCAAGGAGCAGGCAGAGCGCACACAGAACATAGACTTGGAATACCTAGGAGCAGCACAGAGGAGCAAACAGAGCCAGGCTGGAGACAGAGGTAGAGCTAACTCAGGCAGCACCCCCAGGTGCAGTAGAGTGGAGTAATTAGAGACATGCTGGAAACAGCCAGCACACAGAAGGAAAACTACTCCAGAAAGGATAGGCAGAAGCCAGCTTAGAAGCTGACCCCCAGAAATAAGGTAAGTCTGAGGGTGGTCACGGCCACAGACATGACAATATGATAGAGGTCTATAAAATGAGTGGAGTGAAACAGGTAGACATGAATCGCTTGTTTATTCTTTCCAAAAATACTAGGGCTAGGGAACATACAATGAAGCTACAAGGTAGTAAATTTAAAACGAATCAGAGAAAATATTACTTCACTCAATGTGTAATTAAACTCTGGAATTTGTTGCCAGAGTGTGTAGTAAAAGCAGTTAGTGAAGTTTTAAAAAAAGGTTTGGATGGTTTCCTAAATGAAAAGTCCATAGACCATTATTAAAATGGACTTGGGGAAAATCCACTGCTTATTTCAAGGATAAGCAGCATAAAATGTATTGTACTAGTGACCTAGATTGGCCACTGTTGGAAACAGGATGCTGGGCTTGGTGGATCTTCGGTCTGTCCCATTATTGCAGTACTTATCCTACGGGATGGAAGGAGAAGTTAGATCTTTCACCCTCTGGTTTGAATGTTTTAGATGTTAATTTTTAAAGGTCTAGTTCAACTCTGTTGTTTTCATGCCTTTACATGAATTAGACCAATTCTTTTGTCAACTAGTCTCTTCTCAATAATCCTACCATAGCATTTTCCTTAAATACTCTATTGGTTTTAATAGTTTCAAGGAGATTCACCATTACTTGATTATCAAAGTACTAAAGTGCTGAAGTTGTACATTGCCTTTATAGAGCAGATTCTATGGCATTTTAATCTCAATCTGCTGGTTGATGGGCATAACCCAGGAATACTAAAAGTGGGACTAAAGGAAAGAAAATTAGCAGGAAAGACCTAGTTTCCCGTTACTGGAATTGGAGGATAACAGAGGTGGTAGTTTGATAATTGCATTTGGGCTACCTGACAAAGTACTGGAGGTGTAGCCTAATGGGTTGTGCAGTGGGCTGAGAACCTTGGGAACTGGGTTTGTTCCCCTCTGCAGCGCATCATGACATTGGACAAGCCACTGAACCTTCATTATCCCAAGTATAAAACCTTAAATTGTGAGCCCATTAGGGACAGAAATTACCTGCATATAATAAATGTTAAATGCTTTGGTTGTACCTCAGAAGGCAGTATATGAAATCCAAAACTCTACCTTTTAACCTATTACTGGGAAACAAAATAAAATCAGGTTTTTTTTTACAGCTGGAAAGGCACCAGTAGTCTCTGTTATTCTACAGTTTCTGAACCCTTGTTATTTAATATTTGAATATCAGAAATGACTAAGACAAACAAGATCTAAATTTTGTTCATGTAATGCATGGCTGGGAAGTACTATTAGCCAATCAAGGTTTTTTTTTGGTTCATCAATATTATTTGTTTTCTGGTAAAAGTTCACTGTAAAGTATTTCTTCATTATAGTGCTTTTCTTATGTAAATCCCTTCTGGGAGATTTTGTCGTTCACCTCCCCCCCCCCCCCCCCCCCCCCCCAAAAAAAAAAAAAAATGTCTCAAGGGTATATATAATTTACTCCAATAGGTCTGTCGTTTAGTTTGTGGTTATACTAAAATCCTGTTTTAGTGTTAAATTGTATAGTTAAGTTATGGAGATGCTGAAATGTGGTAATGTGTCAAACAGCAGTGAAATTTAAAGGTAAAAAAGTGTTTAATGCTTTCATGTTATCTACAAGCATTTGTAAAGCTGCTTTTGTGACCTTTGTTCTGTCTCAGTATGGTGATGCTTATGAAATAATTATTGCAGTTTGTTTCTCCAATTATGAAGCTAATTTCTTCTTTCTTTTTTTTCTCCCAGTATTCATTCGTGTTCGGACTGTTTCTTGCGGTTGTCTGGTGTTCTCTAGTTTGCTTTAGTCGAATTTACATGGGCATGCACTCCATTCTGGTAAGACAAATGCATGTACTTCTATTGTACTGAACTTAACTGTAAAAGTCAATTCAACATGATCTGTTCTACAACCTAAAGTAAAAACTAATATTTTTTCTATTCTGATCTGTTCCTCTTCTCAGAGTTTATATCTACTCTCAATCAACATCCAGACCAATGTATCAGCCTGCCTATCTGATATTGCTGCCTGGATGTCTGAACATCATCTGAAACTTAACATGGCCAAAACCGAGCTTCTCATCTTTCCCCCTAAACCCACCTCTCCCCCCTTTCTCTATTTCTGTGGATGGCACTCTCATTCTCCCTGTCTTATCAGCTCGTAACCTTGGGGTCATCTTCGACTCCTCTCTCTTTCTCTGCTCATATTCAGCAGATTGCCAAAACCTGTCGTTTCTTTATAACATCAGCAAAATCCGTCCCTTCCTTTCTGAGCACTCTACCAGAACCCTTATCCACACTCTTATCACCTCTCGCCTAGATTATTGCAACCTGCTTCTCACCGGCCTCCCTATTAGCCATCTCTCTCCTCTTCAATCAATCCAAAACTCTGCTGCGTGACTCATTTTCTGCCAGAGTCGCTATGCTCACATTAGCCCTCTCCTCAAGTCAATTCACTGGCTCCCTATCTGTTTCCGCATTCAATTCAAAGTTCTCTTACTGACCTATAAATGCATTCACTTTACTGCTCCTAAGTACCTCTCCACTCTTGTCTCTCCCTACACCCCCCCTCGGGTACTCCGTTCTGTGGATAAATCTCTCGTCTGTCCCCTTCTCCTCTACTGCTAATTCCAGACTCTGTTCCTTTTATCTCGCAGCACCTCACACCTGGAATAGACTTCCCGACCTTGTACGTCTAGCTCCGTCCTTGGCCGTTTTCAAATCCAGGCTAAAAGCCCACCTCTTTGATGCTGCTTTTGACTCCTAACCACTACTCACTTGCCCTGTACCCCTTTTATCCCCTCCTCTTTAATTCCCTTACCTCTTAGTTGTTCTGTCTGTCTATCTGTTTGTCCTACTTAGATTGTGAGCTCTTTGAGCAGGGACTGTCTTTTTATGTGTGATGTACAGCGCTGCATATGCCTTGTAGCGCTATAGAAGTGAGTAGTAGTAGTACTCGTGATCGCTTTAATGACAGCCTGCATGATACTCTCAAATAGCCATTTAGGGTTGCCAAGTACGCATTCCATTCTCCTATAATACATCAAAGTACTGATTTAAATAACCATATTTTTAACAAACAATGAAATTGCAAATAACTTGCTTCCTTCTTAAACTGACTTGGTAATTTATTCCAGAAAGCATTTACCACCCCACAAAAAGTTTGTTTCCTAGTTTTGGTGAGCCTAAAGTCATGCAGACATAGAAACACGACTGCTGATAAGGGCCAAATGGCCCATCCAGTTTGCCCATCCTTAGTAATTCCACGCATCCATCACCCTTTCTGTGAAAGAGTATTTTCTTAGATTCCTCCTAAGCCTATTTCTTCTTAACTTCATCATATGCCCCTTCATTCCAGAGTTTTCCTTCATTTGAAAAAGGCTCACCTCCTGTACATATTCCACTGAAGTATATAAACGTCTCTCTATCGTATCCCCTCTCTCCCGCCTCTTTTCCAGTGTATACATGTTGCGGTTCATAAGCCTGTCCCTATATGTTTTATGACTGAGACCGCTTACTAATTTTGTAGCCATCCTCTGGACTGACTCCATCCTATTTATTATTTATTTATTACATTTGTATCCTACATTTTCCCACCTATTTGTAGGCTCAATGTGGCTTACATAATACCGGAGAAGTGTTTGCAGACTCCGGGGTAAAAAATACAGAGTGGTGATGTGTTAGGATAGGGTTCATGTGGTAAGACCACATAAAGGAATCGTACAACTGGAGAGTTGTGTAATGTCCATTACGTACTTTAGTGTTGTTGTGTTGCAGCGATCAGGCATTTATGTTGGATTGGTAGGGTATGCTTTTTTGAACAGGTGAGTTTTTAGAGTTTTCCTGAAGTGTAGATGGTCGTACGCAGTTTTCAAGGCTTTTGGTAGTGCATTCCATAGTTGGGTGCTGATGTAGGAAAAACAGGATATGTAAGTTGATTTGTATTTGAGTCCTTTGCAGCTTGGGTAGTGCAGATTTAGGTATGTTTGTGATGATTCGGATGTGTTTCTGGTTGGTAGGTCGATCAAGTCTGTCATGTATCCTGGTGCTTCACTGAAGGGGGGCAGACTCAGGAAAGATGTCAGGAAGTATTTTTTCATGGAGAGGGTGGTGGACGCTTGGAATGCCCTCCCACGGGAGGTGGTGGAGATGAAAACGATAACGGAGTTCAAACATGCGTGGGATATGCATAGAGGAATCCTGTGCAGAAGGAATGGATCCTCAGAAGCTTAGCTGAAATTGGGTGGCGGAACAGGTGGGGGGAAGAGGGGTTGGTGGTTGGGAGGCGAGGATAGGGGAGGGCAGACTTATACGGTCTGTACCAGAGCCGGGATGGGAGGTGGGACTGGTGGTTGGGAGGCGGGAAATACTGCTGGGCAGACTTATATGGTCTGTGCCCTGAAAAGGACAGGTACAAATTCAAGGTAAAGTATACACATATGAGTTTGTCTTGGGCAGACTGGATGGACCATGCAGGTCTTTTTCTGCCGTCATCTACTATGTTACTATGTAAGTCTGTCATGTATTCTGGTGCTTCACTGTAGATAATTTTGTGGACCATAGTGCAGATTTTGAAGGCGATGCGTTCTTTGATTGGGAGCCAGTGTAGTTTTTTGCGGAGAGGTTTTGCACTTTCAAATCGCGTTTTTCCGAAGATGAGCCTTGCTGCCGTGTTTTGAGTGGTCTGAAGTTTCTTTAAGGTTTGTTCTTTGCATCCCGCATAAATTTCATTGCAGTAGTCTACATGGCTTAGTACCATATATACTTAGTTTATATATTGTTGTAGGTGCGGTCTCCAGAATTGCACACAGTACTCTAAATGGGGTCTTCCCAGAGACTTATACAAGGGTACTATCATCTGTTTTTTTTTTTTCCTGCTGGTAATCTCTCTCCTTATGCACCTGAGCATCCTTCTGGCTTTGACTGTTGCTTTTTCTACCTGTTTGGCGTCCTTAAGGTCATCAGACACAATCACCCCCAAGTCCCATTCTTCTTCTGTACACAGAAGCACTTCACCCCCTATATTGTTCTGTTCCCTTGGATTCTTGTAACCCTACATTTCTTAGCATTAAATCTTAGTTGTGTACTAGGCTGCGCATTTGGTTGCTATTCTCTAAACATCTTACAAAGTATTACAGGAAAAAATTGGACAGGAATTAGAGAAAAAAGTCTTTTATTCTTACTCGCCAGCACAGCATCAGATATCAGTTTCAAGTTGTAACAAACTTACAAAATCTAACATCAGCACCTCTGTTAATTATAAGTAATCAGACTAATTATATAAAGAAGAGAAAAAGGAGGAAGGAAAGTTTATTCCTCATACAAAGGTCGCAGAACAGAGAGAAAGAAAGATTCTTAGCTATAGAGAATTAGTTTTTACAAAGGGGGGAGAGCACCCCCTTCGGGGAAAAAATAGGCCATGGGACGGAACTGAAACTCTTTCCAAGCATGGCTAGTTTTTCAGAGTTTCTTTGTCTGCAGCGTGGTTTTATAGGCTGTGTTGAGCATCCACCTCTCCTCAACCCTGGACCAATCATAGGTGCTGCATATGTGGTGGAGGCTTGCAATTGGTGTCCTTGCCATACCTCTTCTCAGTAAATTACATTTGTAACAAGTTATACCAGGTAGCTGAGTTGTCCTAGCAACAGGAGGCCCCTTGGTATGTGGATCTGGTGCAACTCCTGGTGGCGCCTCCGTTTTAAATTCTTTCCTTTAGTAGCAGCAGATGAATCCAGGATCCCGCCCTCTGTCAGCCACGTTTGTTTTTCTTGTCTGTTCTTGTCCTAGTCTTTAGTTAAAAAACAAAAAAGAGAGAACAGAAACCACTGAAGAGGAGTCCATTGCGGTCATGGTTTCTCTAAGTCAGACTGGATTCGTCTGCTGCTACTAAAGGAAAGAAAATTATCAGCAGGTAAGGCATAATTTTACCTTTTTGAAGTCTAGAACTTTCACTTTTGAAAGAACCCTCTCATCGTGTATCTTGATATTGAACCACGTTATCTGGTGATCACTGGATGCCAGATGATCACCCACTGTAATAGTAAACTTTCCTCATTTTATAAACACTAGGTCCAGTATGACCTCATCCTACATGTGTTCCATTACCAATTGGTGAAACAGTTCTCCCTGTAGAAAATTCAGGATATCCATACTTCTAGATGACACCACAGAGAGAATATTCCAGTCACCCTTCAGCATAGTGAAATCACCTATAAGTACTACTTCCCTTCCATAGCAACAATATATTGTGAATGTCTTTAATGAACTATCTGTCCACTTTTCTACCTGTGGAGGACTATGTACCACACCACGGTATATAGATGTTCCATTTTTTCTTTCTAGATTAAAACACAGTTCTACCTCCTTAACCCTTAAGTTCTGTTGCTTTAATGTTATCTTTAATATATGCCACCATTCCTCCTTTTCTTCCTACTCTGTCCTTTATGAATAGATTATATGCCAGAGCTATAACTGTCATAGTTCTCAGTGAACCACATCTCTAAATTCAAGTAAGCCTCTTCCATCACAGCCTCCTAGATCTAGAACCAGCCCTCTTGAGTGGTTTAGCCAGCCTATGAAAGACATTACACATCTTTGATAGGTAGACCCAATCTCTATTCAGCAGCACTTGGAAAATTATGCTATGGTCCAGGAAGCCAAAATGTTGTGATGCCAGCTGTACAACCATATGTTCATCTCCAGGATGTAAGCCTCTCTGCTTTGGCTTTTACACTCGATGCAGAGAATCTACAAGAGCACCACCTGCGCACCTGTTTGCTTCACCCTCTCTCACAAGTCCATGAAGTCACTTTTAACATGTTTGGTGGGTTATCTAGCAGCATAATTCATGCCAACATGGATGAGCAGCACTGGATAGTCAGTAGGTTTGATGAATCTTAGCAAACTCTTTATAACGTCTCAGATGTTGGCATCAGGCAGACAGCACACCTCCCGGGATGATGTGTCTGGCTGGCAGAAGCTTGGTATACTCTTCTGAGGTGTACAGAGAAATCCATTATAGAGGCCAACCGAATTTCAGTTTTGACACTGAAATGAACCCGAAATCTGGATTTCCTTACTGTCCCTTTGTACCAGCCCAGAATGACTGATGGGTTATGCACATCTGCCAACAGGTGGAGACTCAGAACACTGATTCTTGAGCGAGCCAGTAAGACCCCTGCTCAGCCCCTGAAAGTCTCAGTATTCTCAGTCTCCAGCAGGTGGTAGATGTGGTGATACCCTTGGTCTCAAAGTTTCTCTTCTGATTTTCTTTCTAATTTCTGTCTTCTGAGGGGGAAAAAAGAGAAGATAATACTAATAGTTATAATAGGAAGATTAAGGATTTCTGTTCTTTCCTTTTTCTGCATCTGTATGCAGTTCCCTCCTATTCCCTGAGCTTTCCCTGAGTGCCTAGGGTGGACTTTGGTCCGTTGCTGGCCTCAACCCCTTCGAGGGAAGGAAGTTTGCAGAGCTGCGGGGAATGGCCACTATTTGCAAAAAAAAGTTTTGCTTGGAAGCGCTGTTTCTTCTGCAGTGCAGTTGTTTTAGCCTGCTTTCGTTGCTGTCTCCCTGCAGGGTCTTGGGCTCGGGGTAGTGTTTGGGTGCTTCTTCCTTTGGGCGGATAGTGATGTCTGTGCTCTGTTTCTAAGCAGTAAGGTTTTACCGCCACTTGGGTTTGTTTTCTTTTGCATGGTATCAGAGATGCTTGGAGCCACAGAGTAGCATTTAAAAAGAAAAATGAATACTAGCGTCATGGTGTGGGGCTGTTCGAGCGGTGCTGCTTTTGTGTTTGGAGCGGTCAGTTTTCAGCACATTTTGAGTGCGCCGGTCGCTGCTCAGCCACCCAACCCCACTTCAGAGGTGGATCCTGGACCGTCTGGGGGGGTGCAGGGCTTCTTAGGGTTCGACGCTTCCATTGACAGTGTGTGTTGAGGTGCAGGGTGTCCCCTTTTGGGGGACCTGGAGGAACAGCCCTTAGAAGAGAGGGAATTTGAGTGTGCTGAGGCAGGTTGTTTATCGCAGTTGCCTTAACTCCTGGTGAGGGTATTTAAGAACATAGACTTCCACGTTCTTTATTTTGGAGAGGAGCAGGAGGCTCCTGTACTACATTAGGTGGTCCCCTTTGTGAGAGAAATCCAGAGGTCTGGCAGATCCATTCCCATGCATCTGGCCATCAGGGTCCTTGTGCAAGCCCAGTGGGACATTCCGGTTGGCCAGCTCCAGCATTAGTCTTCTCCTGTTGTGGCTTAGGATCAGCAGTTCCTTAAGCGCTTGGTAGAGGTCTCTGGAATTTCTGCGGTTGCCTTGAACCCACAGTGCCTGAGATGTGTCCCTCAGGACCTCCGTTGAAGGTGTTTTCCAGCATTGTTTCACTGATTCAGCTTTGGCGGTGCAAGCGGCCATCTGCGGAGGTTTTCATGACCAAGGTGTGCTTAGGAGCCTTTTCTCTGTTGGATCAGGATGTAGCTCAGTTTGGAATGGAGTCAGTCCTTTTATCCGATGCACTTTCTGTGATGCTTCAGGTGTCTGCTAAGTATATGTTCTTGAGTGTTGGCAGTGTGTCGTTCTCTTGCGCTGCACGGGTGGTCTGCAGAGGCAGCCTCAAGGTCCAGGCTCTGTGAGTTAACCTTTAGGTGATCCTTGTTGTTTGGAGATGAGTTGGCTGCATTGGTCCAGAGCCTAGGATTCTCTCAGGTGTCTTGTCTTCTGGATGATCGACTGAATTCATTTGCGGTTGGTAGGCATGTGGCTGTGAGTCGCAGCTTTATCGTGCAGGCAGAGGTGCTGTCTTTCAGTGGTCTTGTTGCTTCCTGCATATACTGTCTTTTCTTGGAGGCTGGCTTTGAGTCCGTGGTGGTGCTTCCGCCATCCAGGCCCAGGTCCGTGCTGCACACTGAAGATGCCGAGGTCCATTCTCTATTTGGGTAGGTGCTCGGTTGGAGATTTTTCTTGGAGGTGGGGCCAGCTTATTTCGGACTACTGGATCTTCGAACATTTCCTTGCTGGTTACGATCTCGAGTTCGCTCATGCTTTGCTGGACACTTTTCTGGACTCTATTTGTCGCTTGCTTATCCTCAGACTACTACTTCTGCGGGCGGGCGGCCTAGCTATAGAGTCCAGAAAGGAAAAGGGTCGTTATTCCTTCTCTGTGGTAGTGCTGAGGAAGGAAGGGGTCTTTTGTCCCCCTCCTAGACCTCAGAGCGTTCATCGGGTTCTTTGAGTTCTCTCTTTCTACATACAGACTCTTAGATTGGTCAGGTGGCTGTTCTTTTGGTGGAATTGCTCATTGTACTAGTCTTCACAGAAGTTTATCTTCACTTTTCGGCCATTCGGTCTTGCCGGAGATGCCTCCACTTGAAATTTTGTGTGGACTTTGTTGTTTTCGTTGTATTGCCATTTAGTCTGGCAAAGGCCTGTGGACTTTTGCCACGGTTGTGGTGGTAGTGGTGGCGGTGGCCTTTCGCAAGGAGGGGGTGCTGGTTCATCTGTGCCTGGATGGCTGGTTGATTTGCTGTACGTCATATCAGGGCAGCTGTTGAGTTTCTGCTCAAGTAGTTCTTAGGTTGAGTATTCTTTCCCCGCATGATCCTCTTGCTTCGACACAGTTCTTGGAGTATTTGGGTGCCTCCTCCGACATGCTTTGAGGCAGAGTGTATCTTCCATGGCCACAGGCGGTCAAGCTTCAAACTCTGGTTCAAGAGTTGCTGAGTCAGCATCTGCTAGGTTATGGGATCAATGTCGGTGGCCATAGAGGTAGTCCCATGGGTCACAGTTCTCATGGGGCTCCTTCAGTGATCTCTCCTCTCGGTTGCCTCAGTCATATTCCTTGGAGAGCCAAGCTGCAATTCACGGCTGCTATGCATTGGAGTTTCTGGTGGGGACTTCTGAAGACCAGTCTGAGGACGGAACTGTCTCCGATACCAGTCTCAGGGGCTGGGGGGAGCCACTGTCTGCATCAGCTGGTGCGAGGGCTGTGGTCCCAGGAGCGGAGTGATTCGACTGCCGCATTGCAAGTTTCAGATTCTCTTCATGGACACAGCAATGCAAGTTTTGTCGGTTAAGACAGCTGTGTTACTGCCGGAGCAGCATGATTAGTCGCACCCCTGAGGGGAGGGGACAGTTCTCATGTGTTGGGCAGGGGGTCACCTCCAGGGTCTGTTGGCCTCCCATGTGGCAGGGGTTCCAAATGTTTAGGCATACATCCTCAGCCGTCTCTCCTTGGACCTGGGCGAGTGGTCCTTTCGTTCCACAGTGTTTTCTGTCATAGTTGCAGATGGGAATTACCAATGATGGATCTCATGGTAGTGTGAGGGCATTCCAAGATGCCTCTGGACTTCAGTTGCGGAAGACAGCAGGGCTTTGAGAGCCTGGTTGCTCTATTTTGGTCTTGGTTGGAGAGTCTTCTATATGTATGTCCTCCCTGGCCTTGGATAGGCCATGTCTTCTAGCAGATTGAGAGGCGCAGTGACTGGCTCTTGTAGTTCCAGTTTGGTTTGGAAGTCCTTGATATGCGGTTCTGTGGTGTCTAGTAGTACAGTCGTTCCTTACTCTTTATGATTCGATAGATCTTATCTTTCGGGTTCAATGGCTATGTCCAGACCGTTTCGATTTTGTCTTATGGCTTGGCTCTTGAGGCAGCAGTTAAGGAATTGGAGATTTTCTGCTAAAATGTGTGCCATTCGGCTAGATTCCCGGTGTTGCTCTACTTTGGCTTCTGTCATGGCTTGGAGATATTTTGAGGGTTGATGTGATGGCCATGGGGTCGTGCCATTGCATACTTCGGTGCCATAGATACTTGAATTTTATTTTATTTTTTTGCTGAATGGTTCAGAAGGGGTTAGCTGTTACTTCTCTTTCATTTACTGTGGAGGCATTGGCTTGTTTTGGGGATGCCTCTTGGATAGTCTTTGGCGAGTCCTTCAGATGTTGTGAGGTAGTTCCTTACATCTTCTGAGGTGTCCTTCCTTTACTTCTTGAGATTTCAGTCTTGTGCTTTCCACTGTGGTTCATCCTCCTTTTGGACCTTTCTTTAGCTCTTCTCTTTCCCTTTCCCTTAAAGACCTTACTCTGAAGACAGTATTTATTTCATGACCATTTCCTTGGTGAGCTGGGGGTCCAAGTTGCTGCTTCTCTCTCTGTTGTAGGGCTCCTTTTTTTATTTGTGGGATTCCATGCTCTCTTTTCTGGCCAGTTCCTTTCTTTCATCAGGAGGACTTGTCGCCCTTTTGTATTTCCAGTCTCTGGTCTTTCTGTCTCTAGGCTTTTCCAAAGGTTTGCAGGACCAGTGTTCTTGAAGTAAGCTGGATGTGAGGTCAGTTTGGTAGTTGTATATGCATGCTCGGCGGGGGTGACAAGGTGTAGAGGTTTCTAAGGCAGCCCTTGCTCGGTGAATTGGAGGATTCATTGGTTCTGCATCTCTTCTGGCATGCAAGTCTGTTTCGGAGGTCTTTTCTCCTCATTTTGAGAGAAGGCAGGCCTCGTCTTCGACTGAGCATTCTTGGGCTACTCTGGCGGATGATGGCACAGTGGCAATCTGGTCTTCCAGGCATCCTTTTCTCTGGTATTGCAGAATGGACGTCCAGGTGCGGTGGGTCTCAGTTTTCAGTCAGTGTGATCTTACTGTGGTTCTGTTTGGGTCCCTCCCTTGATTTACTGCTCTTGTACCTCCCATCAGCCATTCTGGGCCAGTCCGGAGGGACACTAAGGAAGGAGAAATTAGGTTTTAACCTGCTAATTTGCTTTCCTTTAGTCCCTCCGGATGAGCCCAGATCCCTCCCTATGCAGTATCCAATTTGTTCTGTTATGTTCATTCCGTTTGCTCTTGTCTCTGTGGTTAGCTATTTGGATTAAAAAAAAAAACAAAACAAGCAAACAACCTTTACTAAGCGGTTGCAAATAAGTACCCTACTGGTGTTACTGACTCAGTATGGTGTAGTCAAACTATTTGACTGGTGCCAAGCAGTGTTTCTTTGTCTGTAGGTGGCTGTGAGAACTGAGTTGCACACCAATTTCTGGTTTCTTTCTTTCCTCTTGCTTTCTTATGTGAATGCTGAGGCTTTCAGGGGCTGAACAGGTGTCTTATTGGCTCACTCAAGAATCAGTGTTCTCAGTCTCCACCTGTTGGTAGACGTTCATAACCCATCAGTCATTCTGGGACGGTCTGGAGGGACTAAAGGAAAGCAAATTAGCAGGTAGGACCTAATTTCTCCTCAGGTTTTGGCTGAAAATGCGTGTGCATTTTCTATTAAAACCGAAGCTCTCCACACACCCCTTCCAACCCCCTCACAATCACTTTCCGCTGCCCCCACTCACAAAAATGGGCAGGTCCTGCTGCACCAGCTGGCCATCCAATTCCAATCCCTCTGCCTTCCTACCACCTGAAGGTCCTCCACGAGCCTACCTTTAAATGGCTGGGTGGTCTAGTGGCTGCTTCTGGGTAAGAGCGATATCCAGTCGTTCTTGCCTCTACAGGTTCCTCAGCCAAATGGCCGCCAGGCCTTCCCGTGGCAGGCTCTCGAGACTGCTGTGGGAGGTCCTGACATCCATTTTGGGATTGGAAGTAGCATAAGCAGGAGCGACTGGACATTGCTTTAACGGAGGCAACAGTTTTAGTGACTCAATAAGTTCCTACTTTTTCCTCTGTCTTCCTACCACCCGAAGGTCCTCCCCGAGCATACCTTTAAATGGCCTGGTGGTCTAGTAGCTGCTTCTGGGTATGAGCAATCCCCAGTCGATCTTGCCCCTTACAGGTTCCTCAGCCTAAATGGCTGCCAGGCCTTCCCGTGGCAGGCTCTCGAGACTGCAGTGGGAGGTTCAGACATCTATTTTGGGATTGGAAGTAGCATATGCAGGAGCAACTGGGCAATGCTTTAATGGAGGCAACAGTTTCAAAAGAAGCAGCTAAACCTTTTTATGTGAGAGCTGTCTGTAGCTTTCTTGCTCACCTGTTCTTATGGTATGCAGCAATTTATCTTTTCAAACTTCAAAAATATGTTTTATATATCTGATGTGTGAAATCTTTTTTTTTTTTTTTTTTTTTGGTAGATTCACCTCAAAGATTTAAGATATTGGTAATTAAAGGCCCTATAAATGTAATTGATTCTCTGAACAGATAAAAAGCATTTGACTTGTTTATTTTTGATATTCCCTTCTATTCCCTTCCAATCAGTACCAAACACTTCAATTCAGCTGATTGATGAGTGAGTCATAAGGTGGGTGGGAGTTGTGTGGGGAAGGAAACACACCCCCAAGTGCTATGACTTCACAGAGTATAATTAGCTTGCTTTCCCCTTAGAACTGAAGATGAAAAAAGGAGCTCTCCAGCAATCAAGTAAAGTCTTTAAAAAAAAAAAAAATTCTTTTCTACTAAGGCAACAGAAAATAATCCCACAGCCAACCCAGTAATAAAAAAAAAAAAATAGAATTTGAGAAAATCCCGTTTTTTAAAGAAATCAAATAGAGTATTTGATGTAAAAAGCCAGAAAAATGACCTCCGTTTGCAATGTGTTTCATCCTTGGTGACCGTTCTAAGTGTACTCTATAATCAACAAAATAAAGTCCACCAGCTCATCCAAATTCAGGCAGCCCTCTAAAGTGGATCAGTTCGCTCTGGACTATAATAAGGTTCCATATTTAGTTTCAAAATTCCCAGATTTTGAGATTGAGATCATTTTTAAGTTTTATTCACCTTAAACATGCATCTTCAAAACACCTGTTCCTTGTCATCAAGCAGATGAAGCCATTACGTATGGGTTATGTCCATCAACCAGCAGGGGAGATAGAGAGCACTCAAACTTTCACAGTGCCCTCTTGGCCAGCTAGCTCCACTGCCTCTTCAGTATTCTCTATCTCCCTTAGCAGGGTGGCTGCAGCTTGTTCGAGCTCCAGAAAAATCTGCCGGGAGGTGGTTCCTGGCTTGCCAGTTGTTAACCGGGGTGTTGGAGGCTATAGCAGCTTCACTTTAGGCACATAGGTTAGCCCTTTCCCTGCCTTACCCATACCTCTGTGGATGTGGACATATTGCCTTGCTTTCCCTGTCCTTACCCACCAACAGTGGATGCAGGCATATAGGTTCGCCCTTTCCCTGCCTTTCCCACTCATCTGAGCCTCCGGAGTCTTCAATACCTCTGCTTTCCTCACAGCTTAAAAAAAAAAAAAAGTCGCGTCGCGTTTTTAAACGCAGAGACGCTGGAACAGAGGTTTTTGACCTGATTTTCAGCAGGATCGTAGTTGTACACTAGATCTTTTGAGGTAAGAGTGTTTTCCAACTCCTCCGGGGTGGGCCCGTGATCTGGGCGATTTTGGCGCGAACCGCCATTTTGGATTTTACCGCCGTTTTTCGGCGATGGCTGCGGACAATGTAAAGCGCTGTTCCACTTGTGGCAAGCGCAAATAAGCAGCAGGGCTCTGTAAATCGTGCTGTATTGGCGTAGGAGCCGGCCCGAGCATGGCGAGCGATGTTTCTTCCCGCTCTGAGCTGGCAGCGGGCGCCATTTTGCATACACCGCATGGCGCGGCCTTCGTGGACACGGAGAGACCTGAGCCGGGTGGGGCACCTCGAGATGAGGTTATTTCAGGAGTGGCT
Organism: Microcaecilia unicolor; assembly: GCF_901765095.1. Taxonomy (NCBI): domain Eukaryota; kingdom Metazoa; phylum Chordata; class Amphibia; order Gymnophiona; family Siphonopidae; genus Microcaecilia; species Microcaecilia unicolor. Next base: position 179,847,282 of record NC_044039.1, on the reverse strand, counting down.
AGCACCGGACAGGATTTGGGTGCCCAGGGTGAGATTTTCTCCCCGGATTTTGTATTTTTGCTGCATAAAGCATACATGATGAAAAGAGCCCTTCCTCAAGGGTCACCTGAGGCTCCTCTGATTGCCCCCCCCCGATGGATTCTGGCCTGGGACTGCCCAGTGAGGCTTTTTTTTTCCCGGATGCTTGGCCTAAAGATAAGCGCAGAAGGGTTAATTCCCCTTCAGATTGTGGTGCACCTTTTCCCCCCCGTGGTCGGGGTGTGAGGATTCGGAGAACTCTGACAGACGTTCTTGCTCTGAGGAACCAGAGTCAGGTGCGGATTTACCACAGGATCTGGATGATCCCTCCGCGGTGAGGATTTTCCACCGTGATGAGCTGCCAGTGCTTATTTCAGATACCCTGCAGGCCCTCTCGATTGAAGATCCTGACAGCGGCATGGCCTCCTCGGGTAATCCCAGGATGGCTAGTACCAAGAAAGCTGCTCGGGCCTTCCCTTTGCATGACTCCATCCTAGAGCTTGTTTCGGCTCAGTGGGCTGACCCCGAGGGACCTTTGAGAGTTTCCAGGGCTATGGGGCAGTTATACCCTCTGCGTGAGGGACATATGGCTCGTTTTCAAATGCCTACAGTGGATGCCCTAGTCACTGCGGTGACAAAGAGAACTACCCTCCCTGTTGAAGGAGGTGTTGCCCTGAAGGACGTTCAAGACCGTAGGCTGGAAACAGCGTTGAAACGGTCCTTTGAAATTGCAGGTCTCAGTGTTCGGGCGTCTGCATGCAGCTGTTATGCTGTGAGAGCCTGCCTAGCTTGGCTGCAACAGGCAGTGGCTCAGCCCGGAGATGGAGCAGAGCCCTTCTTGGATGTGGCTCCACGGATGGAGGTGGCCTTGTCCTTTCTGGCTGATGCCCTTTATGACCTTGTCGGAGCTTCGGCTAAACAAATGGCAGTAGCAGTGGCGGCTCGCCGTCGTCTGTGGCTACGACACTGGGCAGCGGACATGGCCTCTAAGCAAAGGTTGGTGAAGTTGCCTTTTCAAGGACTTCTCCTATTTGGTGAGGAGTTAGAGAAAATTGTGAAAGGCCTGGGTGATCCAAAACCCCAGCGCTTGCCCGAAGATAGGCAGAGGCCTTCCTCTAAGGGCCAGGCGGTCCACTCCTCGTACAGACCTCGCTTCCGTGAAGCTAGAAGGTACCGCCCGGGGCGTTCTGCTGGGTTCACTTCACGTGCCCGTGGTCAGCAGAGGAACTCCTTTCGCTCGGACAAGCGTTCCGCAGCCGGTGGCTCAAGACCAGGAGTTCAGGGGCGACCCTCTCAATGATGGTGCGCCGGCCCTCTCCTCAGTGCCTGTCATCGGCGGACGGCTTTCCCTCTTTGTCGAGGAGTGGGCCAAGATTTCCTCAGATCAGTGGGTTCTGGACCTGATCAGAGATGGATACAGAATAGAATTCAACGCCCCAGTAAGAGACGTGTTTGTGGAGTCCCGATGCGGTTCTGCCGTCAAACGGGCGGCGGTGGAGGAGACTTTACAAGGTCTGATTCAGTTAGGGGCAGTGACCCCGGTGCCTCCCACCGAGCAAGGCTGCGGCCGATACTCCATCTACTTTGTGGTGCCGCGAAAAGGTGGGTCCTTTCGCCCTATTCTGGACTTAAAAGAAGTGAACAAGTCCCTGAGAGTGCGGCATTTCCACATGGAATCCCTGCGCTCCGTCATTGCGGCGGTTCAGCCAGGAGAGTTTCTCACATCTCTAGACCTGAAAGAAGCTTACTTGCACATACCGATTTGGCCCCCGCACCTGAAGTTTCTGAGGTTTGCGGTGTTGGGAAAACATTTCCAGTTCAGGGCCTTGCCTTTTGGCCTCGCCACAGCTCCCCGAACCTTTTCGAAGGTAATGGTGGTAGTAGCTGTTTTTCTCAGGCGAGAAGGTATCAGGGTTCACCCGTACCTAGACGACTGGCTCTTCAGAGCAGACTCTGCAACAGAGAGCTTACAAGCTACAGCCAGAGTGGTCTCAGTACTGCAATCTCTAGGCTGGGTCGTCAATATGGCCAAAAGTCACCTGTCCCCTTCACAATCTCTAGAGTTTTTGGGGGCCAGGTTCGACACAGTCTCGGGCTATGTGTTCCTACCCGAGCTAAGGCGGTGCAAGCTTCAGAATCAGGTCCGTCTGCTCCTGAGGATGCCCCGCCCGCGAGCTTGGGACATTGTCCAGCTGCTGGGATCGATGACAGCCACGATGGAAGTGGTACCCTGGGCGAGAGCGCACCTGAGACCTCTACAGTATTCCCTACTCCGGAGATGGTCTCCTATTTCTCAGGATTACCAATGCAGACTTACTTGGCTCCCTGCGGCCCGTCTCAGCATGGAGTGGCTCTCAGACAGCATGCTGCGGCGAGGAATGCTGCTGACGCTCCCCGTTTGGTGCCTAGTGGTAACAGATGCCAGCCTGAAGGGCTGGGGCGCACACTGCAAGGGGAAGCATGCCCAGGGTCTATGGACACCCGAGGGGTCGGAGTGGTCCATCAACCGCCTAGAGTTGAAAGCGGTGTTTCAGGCGCTTCTGGCCTTTCAAGTGACCCTGGAAAGATTGGCTGTCAGAGTGATGTCGGACAACACGACAACGGTGGCCTATATAAATCGACAAGGCGGAACAAGGTGCAGAGCACTAGCCGCGCAGGCCGAGCTGATTTGCCACTGGGCCGAGCTGCATCTTCAGTGTCTGTCGGCAGTTCATATTGCAGGTCAGAGCAATGTGCAGGCCGATTATCTGAGCAGGCATCAGATCGATCCAGCAGAATGGAATCTGGCAGACGAAGTATTCCTGCAGATCTGTGCCAAATGGGGCAAGCCCGTGATGGATCTAATGGCGACAAGTGCCAATACCAAAGTCCCGTGCTTCTTCAGCAGACGGAGAGATCCTCGCTCGGCGGGGTTGGATGCCTTGGCTCAACCCTGGCCTCCTGGTCTACTTTATGTGTTTCCCCCATGGCCCTTGATAGGGTGCCTGCTCTTGCGGATTCGGCTGCACCCAGGAGAAGTGGTCCTCATCGCCCCGGATTGGCCAAGGACTCCTTGGTATGCAGACCTCCAACAGATGCTCCTGGAGGCTCCTGCTGTTACCTCTGGTACCAAACCTGTTGACTCAGGGACCGGTAGCCATGGAGAACGCCGGCCGCTTTGGTCTTACGGCATGGCTATTGAGAGGGCGCAATTGAGGGATAAAGGTTATTCCAATAAAGTTATTTCCACTCTCCTGCAAGCCCGCAAGCGGTCCACTTCCGTGGCTTATGCCAGGATTTGGTGCCTGTTTGAGTCTTGGTGTGCTTCCAGAGCCATTGTTCCAATGCGGGCTCCTATCTCGCCGATTCTGGACTTTTTGCAGGAAGGTGTACAAAAAGGCTTGGCCTATAATTCCCTGCGGGTGCAGGTGGCAGCGTTGGCCTCCCTTCGTGGTAAGGTGGAAGGCGTGTCTTTGGCTGCTCACCCAGATGTGGCACGGTTTCTTAGAGGGGTGCTTCGGCTCCGACCTCCAGTGCGAGCACCCTGTCCAGCTTGGAACCTGGGGCTAGTTTTGAAAACCATGCAGGCATCTCCTTTTGAGCCGCTTCGGCGAGCATCGGAGAAAGACTTGACACTGAAGGCCGTTTTTCTGGTGGCCATTACCTCGGCGAGACGGGTGTCAGAGCTCCAGGCGCTGTCCTGTAGAGACCCATTTCTGCAATTTTCAGAGTCCGGAGTCACGGTTCGGACCGTGCCTTCCTTTATGCCTAAGGTGGTTTCAGCCTTTCACTTAAACCAGCCTATTTTCTTGCCCTCTTTTTCAGAGGAAGCGTTTCCAGAATCTTTTGGGCAGCTGCTCCTTTTGGATGTGCGCAGGACTCTGCTGCAGTATCTGCGAGTTACTAACTCTTTCAGGACTTCTGATCATCTGTTTGTTTTGCTATCCGGTTCTCGCAGAGGGTCTCCAGCGTCTAAAGCCACTATTGCCCGCTGGCTCAAAGAAACTATCTTTTCAGCTTATCTGCTGGCCGGCAGGGTGCCTGTAGCCTTTAAGGCACATTCTACTAGAGCGATTTCTTCCTCTTGGGCTGAATCTGGAGCACTCTCTCTTCAAGAGATATGCAATGCAGCAACATGGGCTTCTAAGCTCTCCTTTGCCCAACATTACAGGCTGGATGTGGCTGCCAGGAGGGATGCGCGTTTTGGTGCACAAGTGCTAGCGCTTGGTGTGGCTTGTTCCCACCCTATCTAGGGATTGCTTTGTTACATCCCATGCGTAATGGCTTCATCTGCTTGATGCCAAAAGAAAAAAGCAACACTGGGCCTTCAAGAATGGGACAACAGGAGTACTTTATTAGCCAAAGACCCGACACGGGCCGTGTTTCGGCGCCCAAAAGGCGCCTGCCTCAGGGGTCTTTCAATTCCCGGATTGGTGGGTGGGGGAGAGAAGAGGTCCCGTGAAACCCAGTAAGAGCAGCGTTTCCTTTACAAGCAGCAAATGCAGCTGTGGAGATCCCCAGACCAGCAGCCGACAGTGTTCTCGATCCAAGCCGGAAATCAGCACAGCCAGCTGTGTGCCAGGACACCAACAACGCCGGAGGATGCAACCGTTGCATCCTCCGGCGTTGTTGGTGTCCTGGCACACAGCTGGCTGTGCTGATTTCCGGCTTGGATCGAGAACACTGTCGGCTGCTGGTCTGGGGATCTCCACAGCTGCATTTGCTGCTTGTAAAGGAAACGCTGCTCTTACTGGGTTTCACGGGACCTCTTCTCTCCCCCACCCACCAATCCGGGAATTGAAAGACCCCTGAGGCAGGCGCCTTTTGGGCGCCGAAACACGGCCCGTGTCGGGTCTTTGGCTAATAAAGTACTCCTGTTGTCCCATTCTTGAAGGCCCAGTGTTGCTTTTTTCTTTTGGTTTCTCTGATTGTATACTGTATTACCCTCTCTGTCTGTACTATACTTCATCTGCTTGATGACAAGGAAGGGAAAATTAGGTTCTTACCTTGGTAATTTTCTTTCCTTTAGTCATAGCAGATGAAACCATGAGCCCTCCCTGTATGATTGTCTGTATGCTGTGAATCTGTTTTTCAGGTTCTGTTCTAATTTCCTGAAGTTCCTTCCTTGGGAGAAAGTTGGAAAACAATCTTCAGGATTCATGTTCAGTTTAAATTTAGGAGGATGTGTTCATTCCCTCCAGCATGTTTTTTTGGAGGATGTGTTGATTCTCTCCTGGAGGCGCGTGTGTTCCCCTCCAGTTCTATAAATAGGAGGATGAGTTCATTCCCTCCAGTGTGTTGGGAGGATGTGTGATTCCCTCCAGGAGGCGCGTGTGTTCCCCTCCACTTATACAATAAGGAGGATGAGTTTATTCCCTCCAGAAGGATGTGCATTCCCTCCTTTATGAGTTCATGCCCTTGTGATGGGCCATCGTTCGCTGTGAGGAAAGCTCTTGTGATTCCCATTGCGGTTTGCCATACTGCTTTGGAAGCTTCAAATACTGAAGAGGCAGTGGAGCTAGCTGGCCAAGAGGGCACTGTGAAAGTTTGAGTGCTCTCTATCTCCCCTGCTGGTTGATGGACATAACCCATACGTAATGGCTTCATCTGCTATGACTAAAGGAAAGAAAATTACCAAGGTAAGAACCTAATTTTCCCATCCACAAAGGACGACCCATCCACTATGTTTTCCAATCTCTGTTTTTACTGTCACTTTGTGCCAATGTCCTGCCTCCTGCCCACATGCGTTTGTAAAAGCCCTTTTTATATTGAAGAAAATAATGTCCACTAGATATGTTTATTTTCATTAACAGAGTAAATTCTCATACCCATAGCATTATTTTTTTATGTTTCGATGGACCCGTTTCAAACGTATGTGTACTGTGGCTCCATGTGATACTGTGAGGGTAAATTCTTCATTATTTCCGTTTTGTTGGATATAGATAGGTTGAAATGTTATCATATGTTAATCTGTGGGAAAATATTCTGACTATAGATCAATGAATAAAATGTGTGAAACCATGTAATAATTTAATCTAATCCTATTTCTTCTTTACATGAATGCATTTTGTAAGCGTTGTGAGAATGTTACGTTGAATATTTTTGTACACAGAATTAACCTTAAGGGGATGGTATGTCGTGTGTGGTTCTTTGCTTGAAGTTAGTGCAGAAGCACACCTAGAGTTCAGTGCCGATTCTACAACAACACGCATAACTTAATTGGCATTCTCAACATTGATAACAGCTCTTAACAAGCAATAATGAGCACTAATTGGTAATAAGAATTTACGTACACAGCTCGTTAAGCACATTCTGTAATACAGTGTGCCCACATTCTGTAATACAGTGTGCCTAATGTCTAACTTTCACTGGCAAAAGGGGCATGGTTATGGGTGGGGAAAATGGGCATTTCGTGGGTGTTCTAAAATTTACATGTCTAGTTATAAAATATGGCCCAGAGCGCCTAAATTTTTTGTGCCAAAATTTATGCCAGGTTTTCATTGGCGTAAATGGATGTGTATAGTTTTAAGCTAAATTTAGGCACCGCTTATAGAATATGCTTATAGGCACTATATATAGAATCTCCCCCTTAGTGCTTCCTATTTAAGAGGTGAAGTGCTGTACTAACTGCAAAAGTGCTAATTAATACTTGATGATAGCAGTGGTTAAACTCCACTTCAAGCTTCAGATTTTACAAAACACTGCAGCTAAACTAATTTTTACCCTTATTAGATCTGATAATGCCACTGCTGCTTTTATTTCTCTCCATTGGTTACCAGTCCAAGCTCAAGTTTTGTTTAAATTAGCCTGTATAGTTTTCAAAATGTTTGATGGCCTTGCTTCTGCTTATCTTTTTAATTTGTTGTCTTTTCCTCCTACCTGTAGCATCTTATCAGCTAGAGATCCATTTTGATTACTTTTATCTTCATTTTTGGGTGTTAGGGTTTAAAGAATTTTGGAGGACTCCTTTTCTTATCAGCTTCCTCACTTTCGGTTATCCCTTTCTTCTGCTCTTGGTTGATCTTTTTCTTATTTTTCTTTTCGTAGGAATCTGAAGACTTATCTTTAAAAAAACGTTTTTTTTAAGTGATTATAAATTTCTTCAGTGATTTTTTTTTGTTGTTGCTCTTTTTTGTTTTGTTTGTTACCCACTTAAACCACTATCCATGGGAATTGCGCAGGATACAAGAATCACATTATATTACATTACAACTACAGAGTGCTCTCTGCGTCCATTCTCATAGCACACACACCCTGACACACCCAGCACTTAACGCACTAACTGTAAAAATACCACCAAGCCACTTAATGCGGTTTAGTAAAAAGGCCTCTTAGTTAATCACAACACAAAAATGGAGCATTGATAACTTGCTTTTTTCATGAAAAGATGGGACATGAGGAGAGGATATGCTATTTACCATTGTTAAAAACAAATCTTCAGTGACTGTAGAAATAGAGCAAGTAAAGGGTAGAGTGGCACTGGTCTTGCTTTAATTTATACCATGTGATTTGATTTGTGAAAGAACATAAAAGGGGCTCATTTTCAAAGCACTTAAAACTTTAAAAAGTTACATAGGTTACTATGCAAGCTTGTAAGTCTAAGGGGGGGTGTTTTACTAAGCTGGAGTAGCATTTTTAGCTTGCGGTAGAAATCAGCTGACTGTAAACGCTGAGACATCCATTATATTCCTCATCACTTAAATCAGTTAATAGCAGGATAACTTGTTAATAAGGTTCTATTCTTGTTGGTACATAATACAATTTTAGTCATTGTACAAATCTCACAAGTATTTTTTAATTATATGATGATATGAAGAAAATAATGAGCAGCAGGGCTTTAATTTTTATGAATATACTTTTTAAACATTTAGCACAAAATGATAAAGGCATATGAATAATTATACAAATCAGCTAATATTAATGTTAATGCAATGAACATTTTCCTAAAAGTCTAGTCTGTTTTAAGAAGTATTTGAGTAGTTGTATGTATATATATACAGTGGTGGAAATAAGTATTTGATCCCTTGCTGATTTTGTAAGTTTGCCCACTGACAAAGACATGAGCAGCCCATAATTGAAGGGTAGGTTATTGGTAACAGTGAGAGATAGCACATCACAAATTAAATCCGGAAAATCACATTGTGGAAAGTATATGAATTTATTTGCATTCTGCAGAGGGAAATAAGTATTTAATCCCTCTGGCAAACAAGACCTAATACTTGGTGGCAAAACCCTTGTTGGCAAGCACAGCGGTCAGACGTCTTCTGTAGTTGATGATGAGGTTTGCACACATGTCAGGAGGAATTTTGGTCCACTCCTCTTTGCAGATCATCTCTAAATCATTAAGAGTTCTGGGCTGTCGCTTGGCAACTCGCAGCTTCAGCTCCCTCCATAAGTTTTCAATGGGATTAAGGTCTGGTGACTGGCTAGGCCACTCCATGACCCTAATGTGCTTCTTCCTGAGCCACTCCTTTGTTGCCTTGGCTGTATGTTTTGGGTCATTGTCGTGCTGGAAGACCCAGCCACGACCCATTTTTAAGGCCCTGGCGGAGGGAAGGAGGTTGTCACTCAGAATTGTACGGTACATGGCCCCATCCATTCTCCCATTGATGCGGTGAAGTAGTCCTGTGCCCTTAGCAGAGAAACACCCCCAAAACATAACATTTCCACCTCCATGCTTGACAGTGGGGACGGTGTTCTTTGGGTCATAGGCAGCATTTCTCTTCCTCCAAACACGGCGAGTTAAGTTCATGCCAAAGAGCTCAATTTTTGTCTCATCTGACCACAGCACCTTCTCCCAATCACTCTCGGCATCATCCAGGTGTTCACTGGCAAACTTCAGATGGGCCGTCACATGTGCCTTCCGGAGCAGGGGGACCTTGCGGGCACTGCAGGATTGCAATCCGTTATGTCGTAATGTGTTACCAATGGTTTTCGTGGTGACAGTGGTCCCAGCTGCCTTGAGATCATTGACAAGTTCCCCCCTTGTAGTTGTAGGCTGATTTCTAACCTTCCTCATGATCAAGGATACCCCACGAGGTGAGATTTTGCGTGGAGCCCCAGATCTTTGTCGATTGACAGTCATTTTGTACTTCTTCCATTTTCTTACTATGGCACCAACAGTTGTCTCCTTCTCGCCCAGCGTCTTACTGATGGTTTTGTAGCCCATTCCAGCCTTGTGCAGGTGTATGATCTTGTCCCTGACATCCTTAGACAGCTCCTTGCTCTTTGCCATTTTGTAGAGGTTAGAGTCTGACTGATTCACTGAGTCTGTGGACAGGTGTCTTTCATACAGGTGACCATTGCCGACAGCTGTCTGTCATGCAGGTAACGAGTTGATTTGGAGCATCTACCTGGTCTGTAGGGGCCAGATCTCTTACTGGTTGGTGGGGGATCAAATACTTATTTCCCTCTGCAGAATGCAAATAAATTCATATACTTTCCACAATGTGATTTTCCGGATTTAATTTGTGATGTGCTATCTCTCACTGTTACCAATAACCTACCCTTCAATTATGGGCTGCTCATGTCTTTGTCAGTGGGCAAACTTACAAAATCAGCAAGGGATCAAATACTTATTTCCACCACTGTATATATTGGTAGCAATGTGAATATCAGAAAGGTAAGTTTTCAAAATACTAGGCATTTTCAACCAAGGGAGCTACTTTTTAAATTATTATTTGAACGTGAAAGAATCTGCCTGTTTTAATTTAATACTTGTATGAACTTGTCACCTGTTGGTGCATTTTAAGATTGCCTGTGTGTAAATATAATCAAATCTCTTATATGCTTTTTTTTTTCCCCTCCTAACAGGATGTGATTGCTGGATTCCTTTATGCTATTCTTATCATGGTTGTCTTCTACCCAGTTCTTGAACTTATTGACAATTTCAATTTAACTTACAAGTATGCTCCATTAATTATCATCAGTCTTCATTTAGCCTTGGGGATCTTCTCTTTCACTCTTGACACGTGGAGTACATCTCGAGGAGATACAGCTGAGATCCTGGGTAGTGGGGCTGGCATTGCATGTGGCTCTCATGTTAATTACATGTTGGGTGAAATGTCAGATCCTTTACCTGATATATTACCTTTTATACCACCGGTTATCACTGTGACTCTTGTTGGAAAGGCCTTGTTGAGATTTTTGATTGGTGTGGTGATCCTTCTAATGGTAAGAACTGTGATGAAAAAGCTTACCATCCCTCTCGCCTGTAAAATCTTCTGCATACCATGTGATGACATTCGAAAAGCAAGGCAGTGTATGGAGGTTGAACTTCCTTATCGGTATATCACTTATGGAATGGTTGGGTTTAGTGTCATGTTTGTGGTTCCTTTTCTGTTTAGGAATATTGGCCTTTGATATAGGCTTACCATTTGTTTAAGGAGAAAGATGGAAAATGTACCCTCTTCTTACACTGGGTGACAAGAGTTGGTCAAGACCATATGTGGGGCTTTTGATTAACAGTCTTTGCAAATCACTTTACTGGACCAGAAAAAAAAAAAAAAAGCTGCTATAGCTTGTTTCCCATTCTCAACTGCTTTATGTGGCAAAAATCATTGGACTAAACTTGAAAAAGGTCTGTTGATGTCAGGTTTTTTTTCCCCTTCAATCCACCACACAGTGTGAAATATATGGTAGACTTTGGTTGTCAATACCAATACAAACTATAGATTCAGGTACTATATTTAACAGCTTGATAATTGTGCCTTTTTGTTTCTAAAATAATAAATGCCATGTATACTGTGATGTAAAAATTAGACAGCTATGTTTATTTTAAATATATATGTATATACACACACATTATAATTGGGCACATATTTTTGCATAATGTATTCTTATGTCATGATATTTTTAAAATAATACCACGCTGCACAAAAATATTAAGCCCAATAAACTGATCAGTTTCTCAGACTTTAGAAGGAGGATTAATAGGCAATGATTTCTTATTGTATCTTATATATTTATTTTTAAATTGTAAATTCCAGGAAAATATATTTTCTGTTTGTATTGTGGGTAGCAGTGTCCAATTTTTAGGTAGAACAAATCCTGAATGCACAGTGTATGTACTGCATAGCCTTATTTGTGATCTTGTTTCCAAAATATTTGAAGACCTGCACTTTAAGCTGCCTTTCATGAAGATGTCAATACTTTATTACTCAAATTTGCCCTATTAAAATATAAAGTTTAATTCTATACTGAATATCAAAGAACTAGCTAGATTAATTATCTAATACTTTAAACTTTCCTTATTAAATGGTTTATAGACCTTTATGATATTCTAGCATATTAGAAAATATCTCTTTCTTTATTAGTTGATCTCACCTTTGACTTAATTTAGATAAGTCAGTTTTCAAAAAGTTTAATTGGCTTGCTTCAGGAGTTAATTAAACTTCGTTTTTCAAACGTTTACAACACTAGCTGACTAAATTTAACAACCTAAATTCACAAGGTGGCATAATTTATCCAGGCATGATTACTCCAGGTGGCTTCTGGGACTGACCTACAACTTTCAGTGCTAGCTGGCTAAATTTAGCAAAGTAACACAACTGTACAAATGTTGCTGAATGATCTGGAAACCATTTTGATATGAAAATAATTTATAGCACAACCACAAAAACTAGTGTGTCCTTAGTTTTTCTTTAGTAGTATGATTGTCTTATTGTTGTGATAGCAAGTTTTACTAACAAACATTCTTAGAAATGGAGAGAGAATTTGCAGATTAGTAAGTTGTTAAATGCATATCTGGGAACTTCTTAGTACCTGTCACATATCTGTTACCATTACTTAACTCTATGTACACGTGGAAGAGTAAGTCAACTGAAAATTTTTAAAAGTCTGCTACTGAAATTTCAGTGATACTTAATCAATCCAGGACCCTCTTTGTGGATTTTTTTTCTCTCATCAACTGAATTTTCATTTGGTGCTTCATACATTAAAATCCATTGATCTATAGGGCAGATAAACAGAAATGTCTATTGCCTTACACAGAATGAAAATTCTTACCACATTTGCAAGAAATAAGCAGAAAATCTATATAAATAATTCTCACCTCCAATTCTGAAGCTCACTGTGTGGCAGGGAAACACTGAAGCCCTGTGTACTGTTGTAGCCTGTCAGCACCACTCACTCTCACTCATACACCTGCACACAGCCACGCCCCATCCAGACATAATTCGCAACCCCAACGTTGTAATGAAGCCCGAAGCTTCACCCACTTCCCTGAAGGGTTCGTTAGTTCGTGGTGGTGAAGCCACCCCACTGACCGTGTCTCTCTGCCATGCCCTCGTGTCAGACGTGATGACGTCGAGGGCGGAACAATTACAGTCAACTCATCGCTGAACGCAATGAACCCAACGGAAAGGGACGAGTAGGGAAACACGCGGAACGTGTTTCCCTACTCCTCCCCCTGCCTGACAATCACCTGCCAGTGCGCCCACAACGAACGTACGAAAACAACGACGTCCATCAGAAACACCCTCTCTCTCTGCACCCTCCCCGTCGCTACTGGACCCGCTGCTCTCTCCCTTCCCCCTCCCGAGTCGCTGCTGTACCCCCGCCCACAGTCCCCCTCAAACACCCTCCTCCACACCTCACAGGTGTGCTTTCCAGTGTATGGCAATGACGACTGCACGGGCCACGGGAAACAGAGATTAACCAAGTTGCCTTCCTTGCTTACGCCCCCCCCCCCCCTCACCCACCCTCCTCCCCGATGCTCATCGCCGCAGCTGGTCGCCGTCCCGCCAACGAGAACGTGGATGCAGCACCTCACAGGTTTGCTTTCTTTTGAGTGTATGGCGATGACAGCTGCATGGGGCAAGGGAAACAGAGATTAACCAAATTGCCTTCCTTGCTTACACTGCACTACATAGCCTTACGTCCACTCCTGTCTACAAACAGAGGGGAGGGAGGACCGCATGCAACTCGGAGGGGACACAGGGAGAGACCGAGGGAGGGGGTAGGGGGGAACCCTGCTAGCGCCCGTTTCATTTCATACAGAAACGAGCCTTCTTTACTAGTCAACTATAAAATTGTAGAGAAATGTTTCCTGTAACTTTATAAAGGACTTAATATGCTAGATAATGTTGATAAAACTGTAAACCATTCATTAAGAAAAGTTCTGGTAAACTATTAACTTCTTTTTTTTAAATACAGTAAATTTAGGTAATGCACCTAAAAAGCAGAAGCATTCTTGTTCATTATTTGGTCTTGAGCATGTTTTCAAGTGACTTCTAGACTAAAACATTTTCCAGTCCTGATTCTGAACAGCAGTTCTTCCTTTCCACTGTAATATTAAATATAACCTTGAATATTAACATAATATATATGAAATGTTAAAAATGGTAGGCAAGATCCCAAGGATTAATAGGTTGAATAAAGAAACTTTGTATATTTGTAGGTACTATAGGTGGTATAGCATTCTGACAAAAAGGTCTTATGTGTTTATAAAAGTTTCGGAAAAGTTGAAAACTTTGTAATTTAGGTAGGAACACAGAGGGGGTAATTCTCTACAGGTTGCCTAAAATTAGATGCCAGGTTGCTGTGTACGAATTCTATATCAGCAATTAGGTGCATAATTGCTATTATAGATTACTAGTGTGTGTGGAGTCATATGCATAACTTTAGGTGTGAGCGTTAAACACTTGCTGAAAGATTGGTTAAATGTTCACACCTGTTAGGCATATAGTTGCTATTCTGTAACCTACATGTGTAAGGAGGAGCAGGGACAGTTCAGGGGTGTGCCTAGCACTATATCCACATCCCCTTGAAGTTGCACGCTTTGGATTTTGCATGTACAATTTATAGAAGACTAGTAAAAAAGGCCCGTTTCTGACACAAATGAAACGGGCGCTAGCAAGGGTTTCCTCGGAGTGTGTATGATTGTGAGAGTGACTATGAGAGAGAGAGAGTGAATGTGCGAGTGTGTGTGTGTGACAAGAGTGAGTGAGTCTGGGTGCGAGTGTGTCTGTGAGAAAGAGTGTGTGTGTGTGTGAGAATGAGAGTGTGTGCAAGTGCGTATGTGGGAGACAGTGTGAGAAAGAGAGAGTGTGTTTCACACAGATAGTGTGAGAAAGAGAGAGTGTGTTTCACACAGATAGTGTGTGAGACACAGACTCTGTGAGACCGAGTGTATGAGACCAAGAGAGTGTGTGAGTAACTGTGTGACACATAGAGAGTGAATGTGATACAGTGCGAGACAGTAAGACACTGAATGTGTGAGAGAGTGTGTGTGTGTGACAGATACCTCCCCCCTCTGGTGTCAGGCCCCCTCTTTCTCTCTCTGTTGTCCCTCCCTCCCTCTCTCTCTGTTGTCCCTCCCTCTCTTCCTCTGGTGTCAGCCCCCCTCCCTCTCTTCCTCTGGTGTCAGCCCCCCTCCCTCTCTCCCTCTGGTGTCAGGTCCTCCATCCCTCTCTCCCTCTGGTGTCAGGTCCTCCATCCCTCTCTCCCTCCCTCCCTCTCTCTCTGGTGCCGTGGAGAGCGACTTGCAAGGGTGTACTTGGCTCCGCGCGCGCGCGTTGTTTTGGTGTCTTGTGTGGCGAGAGAATGAGTACTGGACCCGTGGCGAGTGGCGCTGGTGGCGGGAAGAGTCTGCCTCAGTGCCATGTCGATCAGCTGATCAGCGCTGTGGAGAGCAAGTTGCAGGTGGGCAGCGAAAAAGGAGACACCACAGAGAGGCAGCTGAGCGTTACTGTGCAGGATGCTGAGCTCTGGCTGTGCTTAAAGGAACTGACCAATCCTATTTAATAGAATGCACCTCCAACATTCTGAAGCGGAGAAACCTCGTGTGGTTGGTCACTTCTGCTTGTGACGAGCACGGATGCTTCAGGCTTCACTTTCTCGGCTTCAGAATGTTGGAGGTGCTTTTTATTATATAGGATCAGCTAAGGGCAGTTAGTTTGTAACTGGAAATTAATACCAATTATAGACTGATTAATGTCAATTAGCTAATTAAGCAATTAACTTGTGCATGTAACTGGCACTATTCTATAACTTGTGTATGCAGCTTTGTGCACTAAGCGTAAAATTGGGCGTACAAAATTATAGAACTAGGAGAATGTGTTAGGTTAAATAGCAAATCAGTAGGTATCTATTGATTTCCTCTCTTCTGTCAGTATCACCACATTTGTTTATGGTACATTGACATTTGAAGATGGTACTATTCCCAATGTTTTAAAATGTTTGTTTAGTATAACTAAAGGATGTACTGTCTTGGAATGTATTCCACAAAGTTGATAAAATGGCATTAAACAACTTTTTAAGTAGTTAATAAGGTTCGAGCTTACAAATTTGCAACTTAACATATCATGTAAGCATGAATGCCAAATCATTTTTTGTTGTTGTTGTGAAGATATGACACTTTACTAACCAAAAATAAGGCTTTTTTTTCCCCTTTGGCTTCAGAGCACCAGTAGCATTCATTCAAGTTAACTGTAAACTTAAACATTTTTTATAGCTCTTAAATGGTTAGGATTTATAGAATGTAAAACTTCTAGTTAAAAACAGAATAAGGTTTTTTTTTTTTTTTTTTTCCAAAGACCAGGTTGGTGTTGGTCTTCTGCTGTCAGTCAAAAAAAAAAGCAGAGAAATTGTAAAGCTAAAGTAGCACACTTTACAGTGATTAATGCTCATGTAGTTAAGGTCTTATTCTAAATGAGAAGGAAAAAAGTCTGCTGTTAACAATGTATATTTCTGTACATTGTGTTGGAATTTTCAAAGCTTCATGCCACATACAGTTTAATTTACAGAAATATAGTAATATTGTGAATTTATATCTGTTACTTCCTGTCAGCAGTGTAAAGCTACTTTGGTTTACTTTTCATTTCATGACATTTTATCTTTGATCCTTAATGAAAATTGTAAAATGCTTTAGCTTTTAAAGACAGAAAATGTAAAAAGAAAGTGTCATGCAATATTAATAAAAAAAGATTTAAACATATGGAAAATGCATTAGTTATGAAATTTTGGTTTAGTTTTTTTTCATGCTAGTTTGCAAAGGTATATATTTTTAATGAGCTTTTTATTGGCCAACATCATTTGTTTTATTTCTTATTATTTGATTTAAATGGTATTTTTAGTATAAACATCAGTTCCTTAACATTAGCAGCAGATGAAGCCAGAGACTTGTGGGTTATGACCATCTACTAGCAGGTGGAGACAGAGAATACTTCCTGGCCAGGGAGCACTCCTGTTCTGTTAGATGGTGCAGTTCAGCACTTCTCCGCTGGTTACAGCTCCTTTTCTGGGTTTCCCAGTTTAGTAGGGCTATGGGGTGTGCGGCTAAGCGGTGCCACCTTTAGGGATACACGTGGTCACCCCAGGTCCCTTCCCCACCCTTTCCTACCTCTCCAGTCGTTTTCTTCCATGTTTTTCCTCACAAAAAAAAAACACTGGATTGAAAACTGGCACTTCACTAGCCTTTGTGGCTGTGACTATCTCTTGAAGAGAGTGTGGACACTGCTTCAGTCGACTGGATGATTCCTCGGCAGCAGCTGGCTCCTTTATTATCAGTTCTGAGGTGAATGTTCATTTTAATTTGCTGTTGTCTCCAGCTTGAGTTTCTCTCATCAGCGGCAAGGGCTATTCAGCACTGATTGTGGTAGCCGGGCAGCATTGCGACGGTGTCTAGTGTGTTCTCCCAGCACTGGGACTTCTTTTTATGACTGCCATTAGTGGGACCCGCAGTCCAGAAAAAAAAAAGCACAAATGGCTTTCAAGAATGGGACAAGTATACTTTAATAGTGGCGTGTTTCGGTGTACCCAATGCCTGCCTCAGGGGTCAATTCTACAACATAAAAATTACAATAAATATAGGAAGACAATATGCTACTACTACTACTTGACATTTCTAAAGCGCTACTAGGGTTACGCAGCGCTGTACAATTTAACATAGAAGGAAAGTCCCTGCTCAAAGGAGCTTACAATCTAAAGGACAAATGTACAGTCAAGTCAAATAGGGGCAGTCTAGATTTCCTGAAAGGTATAAAGGTTAGGTGCCGAAAGCAACATTGAAGAGGTGGGCTTTGAGCAAGGATTTGGAGATGGGTAGGGAGGGGGCTTGGCATAAGGGCTCAGGAAGTTTATTCCAAGCATAGGGTGAGGTGAGGCAGAATGAGCGGAGCCTGGAGTTGGCGGTCGTGGAGAAGGGTACTGAGAGGAGGGATTTGTCCTGTGAGCGGAGGTTACGGGCGGGAACGTAAGGGGAAATGAGGGTAGAGAGGTAATGAGGGGCTGCAGACTGAGTGCATTTGTAGGTAAGGAGAAGCTTGAACTGTATGTGGTATCTGATTGGAAGCCAGTGAAGTGACCTGAGAAGAGGGGTGATATGAGTATATCGGTTCAGGCGGAATATAAGACGTGCAGCAGAGTTCTGAACAGATTGAAGGGGGGATAGATGGCTAAGTGGGAGGCCAGTAAGGAGTAGGTTGCAGTAGTCAAGGCGAGAGGTAATGAGAGCATGGACGAGAGTATGGGTGGTGTGCTCAGAGAGGAAAGGGTGAATTTTGCTGATGTTAAAGAGAAAGAAGAGACAGGTCTTGGCTATCTGCTGGATATGCGCAGAGAAGGAGAGGGAGGAGTTGAAGATGACTCCGAGGTTGCGGGCAGATGAAACGGGGAGGATGAGGGTGCCATCAACTGAGATAGAGAGTGGAGGAAGAGGAGAAGTGGGTTTTGGTGGAAAGACGATAAGCTCGGTCTTAGACATGTTCAGTTTCAGGTATGCTACCTAAACCATACTTTGAAAAAAACCACATAAGTACACTAGCTAAAAACTGAAAGCATAAATGGATGATGAACATTATGAAAAAGGTAATGCGAAAGAACAATAGTACCTAATGTACAATGAGTGCTGTGATATGAAAAAAGATAACTGAATAAAGCTAAAGATTGAATTAAAGCATGCTAAAAATTGAAAAGTAAATCCCAAATAAAGAAAGTGAAGAAAAGTCACTTACCTCACAAAATGCACTAGGTGCATGACTTTCAAATCAAAATGCATATATTGTGGCACAACACAACAATAGTAATCTGCTCTAGTAGGAACATTGATTGAATAATGAACATCAATGAAAACATCAACAAACAGTAAATAAAAGTGATAAACTAGCAGTGCAAATCAAGCAATAAATGATATATCCATCTTAACAATGAAGAAAATGCTAAGAATAGTGTGGCTGTGCCTTAGACCTAATGAAAATCTACCATAGCATTGTAAAAGAAAAGTCGCTAACAATCCAGAAAAACATTATTATGAAACCACATATCTGAAAATATATTAAACAAGCATCTATCAAACTGGAAATAGTCCAGAAAACAGTGCTTGCCTCACACAGAAAAAATATGCAAATAATATGGTTGAACAGTAAAAAGCGTATATAAAGTAGTGCTGACATTGCACAGTGAAACCAATACATATGAACATGAATGAAACAAGAAAATGTATAGAATCAACAGTGCTAGCCACACACAAAAAAATACAACACAGTAAAGCAGTAAGAGGTGTATATGATGCAGTGCAAACAAAAGTATTGTCATAAATACAACAAGCGAATATACATAATTAGCATAGCTAGCCTCGCATAGGAGAAATAGAGAGATGCAATAAATTAGTAAGCAAGTTTTACAGACAGATGAAAGGGACTGTTATGGGGGCTCCTGACATTTATATTTTATATGTTGCCCATTTTACCGAACATCCATTTGTTGAGGGGGGTCTGCTTTTGGAAAAGATATATTGATGGATTACTCTTGTGTCTGCTGCCTGCCTACTGACTCTGCCTGTACCTGGATTACTCTTGTGTCTGCTGCCTGCCTACTGACTCTGCCTGTACCTGGATTACTGGTCACTGTCTTGATCTCGTCCTCTCTTCTACCTGCTCACCCTCCAATTTCTGCGTCTCTGTTCTTCCCATTTCTGACCATCACCTGATCACATTCACACTTCATCATCCTCCCCCTCAGTCCCGCCCAACACTAACCACTACCTCCAGGAATCTCCAGGCTGTTGACCCCCCCCCCCCACCTTATCCGCTAGTATCTCTGATCTCCTCCCGTCCATCATGTCCTCTGAGTCTGTCGACAAGGCTGTTTCCACTTACAATGCCACTCTCTCCTCTGCCCTAGACACCCTTGCACCGTTCGTTTCCCGTCCCACAAGGCGCACTAATCCCCAGCCCTGGCTTAAGCCTTGCACCCATTACCTTCGCTCCTGCACCCGATCGGCTGAACGCCTATGGAGGAAATCTCGCAACCATACTGACTTCATTCACTACAAATTCATGCTATCCTCCTTCCAGTCCTCCCTATTCCTCGCCAAACAGGACTATTACACCCAATTGACTAATTCCCTCAGCTCTAACCCTCGTCATCTGTTCGCCACCCTCAACTCCCTCCTCAAAGTGCCCTCCGCTCCCCCCCCCCCCCACTCTCTCCTCAATCACTGGCTGACTACTTCCGCGACAAGGTCCAGAAGATCAACCTCGAATTCACCACTAAACCTTCTCTTCCTCTTCATCCTATCACCCACTCCCTCAACCAACCAACCCAGGCCTCCTTCTCCTCTTTTCCTGATATCACCGAAGAGGAAACCGCCCATCTTCTCTCCTCCTCGAAATGCACCACCTGTTCCTCAGACCCCATCCCCACCAATTTACTTAACACCATCTCTCCTACTATCACCCCCCAATCTGTCATATCCTCAACCTCTCTCTCTCCACTGCAACTGTCCCTGACACCTTCAAACATGCTGTAGTCATACCTCTCCTCAAAAAACCTTCACTTGACCCTACCTGTCCCTCCAACTACCGCCCCATTTCCCTCCTACCCTTCCTTTCCAAAATACTTGAGCGCGCCATTCTCAGCCGTTGCCTTGATTTTCTTGTCTCCCATGCCATCCTCGATCCGCTTCAATCTGGCTTTCGCCCATTACACTCGACAGAAACGGCATTATCCAAAGTCTGTAATGACCTGTTCCTCGCCAAATCCAAAGGTCATTACTCCATCCTCATTCTCCTCGACCTATCCGCCGCTTTTGACACTGTCAATCACAACTTACTTCTCGACACACTGTCCTCTTTTGGGTTCCAGGGCTCTGTCCTCTCCTGGTTCTCCTCTTATCTCTCCCATCGTACCTTCAGAGTACACTCTCATGGTTCTTCCTCCACCCCTATCCCGCTCTCTGTTGGAGTCCCTCAGGGTTCTGTCCTTGGACCCCTTCTTTTCTCTATCTACACCTCTTCCCTGGGCTCCCTGATCTCGTCTCATAGCTTCCACTATCATCTTTATGCTGACGACACCCAGCTTTATCTCTCCACACCAGACATCACTGCGGAAACCCAGGCCAAAATATCGGCCTACTTATCCGACATTGCTGCCTGGATGTCCAACCGCCACCTGAAACTGAACATGGCCAAGACCGAACTTCTTGTCTTCCCACCCAAACCCACTTCTCCTCTACCTCCACTCTCTATCTCAGTTGATAACACCCTCATCGTCCCCGTCTCATCTGCCCGCAACCTCGGTGTCATCTTCGACTCCTCCCTCTCCTTCTCTGCGCATATCCAGCAGATAGCCAAGACCTGTCGCTTCTTCCTCTACAACATTAGCAAAATCCGCCCTTTCCTCTCTGAGCACACCACCAGAACTCTCATCCACTCTCTTATTACCTCTCGCCTTGACTACTGCAACCTACTCCTCACTGGTCTCCCACTTAGCCACCTATCCCCCCTTCAGTCCGTTCAGAACTCTGCTGCACGTCTTATCTTCCACCTGAACCGATACACTCATATCACCCCTCTCCTCAAGTCACTTCACTGGCTTCCGATCAGGTACCGCATTCAGTTCAAGCTTCTGCTACTAACCTACAAATGTACTCGATCTGCAGCCCCTCCTTACCTCTCAACCCTCATCTCCCCTTATGTTCCTACCCGTAACCTCCGCTCTCAAGACAAATCCCACCTTTCAGTACCCTTCTCCACCACCGCCAACTCCAGGCTCCGTCCTTTCTGCCTCACCTCACCCCATGCGTGGAACAAACTCCCCGAGCCCATACGCCAGGCCCCCCTCCCTGCCCATCTTCAAATTACTGCTTAAAACCCACCACTTCAATGTCGCCTTAGGCACCTAACCACTACACCTCTACCCAGGAAATCTAGACTGCCCCAACTTGACATTTCGTTCTTTAGATTGTAAGCTCCTTTGAGCAGGGACCATCCTTCTTTGTTTAATTTGTACAGCGCTGCGTAACCCTAGTAGCGCTCTAGAAATGTTAAGTAGTAGTAGTACTCTTGTGTCTGCTGCCTGCCTACTGACTCTGCCTGTACCTGGATTACTCTTGTGTCTGCTGCCTGCCTACTGACTCTGCCTGTACCTGGATTACTCTTGTGTCTGCTGCCTGCCTCCTGATTCTGCCTGTACCTGGATTACTCTTGTGTCTGCTGCCTGCCTCCTGACCTTGCCTGTACCTGGATTACTCTCTTGCCTGTCTGGCTGTCACGTTCATCACCCTGCTTCCTGCTCCATCTCGTAAGCTCTGCAGGCCGCCCGCACCTAGGGGCTCAAACTCTGGGGAACGGCGGTCAGCGCAGGTGAAACCCGGGGTTGTCCGGCCACCAAGCAGAACCTGGTCTGAGTACTTGGTACAAGAACTCACAGGTCTGACAACACCCATGTTTCAGAAACAAAAGGCTGTCGGTTGCATATACATGAATCAGAAACATTAAGGAGATTATTGCACCATCAACCTTAACTGTTGCAAAAGCGCAGCCTGTTAACTTTTCTGGTCATCGTCCCTGTGGTACCTGCTCTGTCTGTCCCCTGTCTTTGACTTTGGATATTTTCATACATCCACACACAGGAAAACTTATCTGAAACACAAATCTGACTACAATACAGAGTTTGTCACGAAATGCCTAGCTACCCACCTGGGGTTATGTTGCCACTTAGAGGGTCTATCCTCAGCTTAGGTCCACCTGCTTCTTGTGCTCTACAGTAGCACCCTTCTCCCACTGACTGGATCACAACCACCTCTGGGTGAGTCTCTTGCTCTGAAATTATACCCGGTGATTCCTAGGTTACTGGGGCCACACTCCCAGTGATCCCACAGGTCCCAAAAACCATCCACAGACCCAACAAACAAACCTCCAGGATTCTTTGAGTCCAGACAGCAGAGGCAACAAACTAATAGTGTTAATTGTCATTAAAAATATTGAACAATGAACATAAGTGAAATCAGCAAACAAAGTAACTGAAATATGGTTCAATTATAACTAACTAAATATTTGTTTACTTTCTTAAAAGTACTTGGGAAGATCAGGACATATAATTCACCGAGCCTCAACAAGGAGATGCTACTCTTTTCTTCGTGGCTAAGACGGGGGTAAAAACCAGTAAAATTGAAATGAAATTCATCTTCTGGGCCAATCAGAGTCCAGAACAACAAGGTTTAAAAGTATAATGCTCACAATACTGTAGATCACTTACTCACTGAGTTAAACTAAAGAGGGAGTATTCCCTTTTCTATAACAGCTTTAACATAAAACATGTACCACCTGCTGGCCACTAGAAGAAATACACTTCAGGAAATAAGGTGGTTTTACAGGCTTAAAAATCCACTGTTCTGTCACAGGGTTGTTTACATAATCCTTTGCCCATGTCCTCTAATTTATGTTGGTGAAACTATGAGGAAAGTCAAACCAAGACTAGCTGAACATAGAAGTAATGTGCGGCGGGGGAATCTTGCTGCTTCCCCTTGTACAACATTCTTTTGAGAAACTGAGGTTCTTCGTTCTCAAGGTTCTCAGCAGTCCTTGGCGTGGAGTAGACATTGATCAACTATTACTGCAACAGGAATAGCAAAGCTTGTTTGATCTAGACACTGTTCAACCTGCAGGTTTAACTGCTGAGATTGATTACTCTGGCTTTCTGTAATGTAATTAGACCAAGTATGTTTTAGATTTACTGATGATTTGTATGTTTTTATATGAAATTTGCTCTGTTTGAATATATGTTGTTGTTTAGCAACCCTCCAGACAAGTCAAGATGCTTGGGTTATGTACGCAAACTATATATCTCCCCTGTGCAAACCGCTTGCCACCTAGTATTGCGCAAGTCTCCCAGCAGAGCTGGATGAATAGCCTATGCAGGTCTTGGGAAGTCCCTTGGAGGGTTATTTTGATGTTTTCTTTCTCAGCTGTACCTGGATACTACAAGCAAAAGAAAAAAATGAAGTGCTTCAGGGGTATTGGTTCGTGGGAGTCATGTTTACCCCTTGCGGTGTTACACCTCAGAGGCTGGGTCCCTCCCCCTCCTCTGTCCTCCTGTCTGGAGTGGGCTCCTGTGTTCCTCAGCTGCTGGTTTGTCCAGGAGCCTTGAGTGCCCCTGGGCTGGTGAATAGCTCACAGCAACTCTTGATTTAAGAAAAAAAAATAAAAGACTTTCTTTCCGGAGCTCACTAGTGCAGTACTTTGGGAGTGCAGAGGGCTACGCTGCTGGTGATGGTTCTTCGAGGCAGGTGGTTTTTGCCTCTTGTAGCTCTACAGGATGAGTAGTGAGAAGTTGCTTTGGTGCTGCGGCTGTGAGCATTGCGGTCTGGAGGCACCCAGAGTGCAGTATATATTTTGTGGGGCACTTAAGTCTGGCACGTAGCAAGTTTGAGCTCCGGAGGAGGGGGGCTTCGTGGGCAGTCTGGTGTAGTGTGTTTGGCTCCTGTTGGCTCTTCGGCAACGGTTTCAGTTTGGTGGGAACCGCTACCATCTTTCCTTCTTCCCGTGCAGATGTGGCTCTGCGACTGATTCCTGAGGTGCCTTGGGCCCTGTGTCATTGGGGCCAGCAGAGGGGCTTTGGCTTTCTTCCTGAATTTGTTTGGTCACTCTATTAGGCCTGGAAGGCGGGAGAGACATTCCAGGCAGATCTAGAAGTGGCTGCCCCTAGTTCAGAGGCTGCAAAGAGGTAGAATGGATTGGGCTGGTATGATGGAGGATCCCTCAGTCATCCTCTCAGAGGAGGAGGTTAGTGACTTTGAGGGGCAAGACCAAGTGGAGTGGGGTCTGGAGGATGAAGGGCTGGTTCCTGGGGATGACCCTTCTGTTAGGATCTTCTACAGGGATGAGCTGGCAGAGTTGATTGCTCAGGTGTCTTCGACTTAAATTTGAGCAGGAGTTTGTCGCTGCGGAGAGTTCTCAGGTGAATCCACTGGTGAATGGAAGCAGTCAGCTGTTGGTCATTCCCTATGAATCAGGATCTGCAGGCCATGGTGCAGGCTGAATGATCATCTCCAGAAACCCCTTGTAAGGTTGCTCGGGAAATGAGCAAGTTGTATCTAATTCCTGCGACTGATAAGGGGGACTTTCAAGCCTCCCACTGTAGATGCTTTGGTGATGGCAGTGACCAAAAAGACTACCATTCTGGTGGATAGTGGTGTGCTAAGAGACCCTCAGGATAGGTGGATGGAGTCTCTTTTGAAGCGTAGTTTTGACCTGTCAGCACTGGCTCTTCAGGCAACCATCTGTGGGGTGGCCAGAACCACCTCCTGGTGGGTGGAAAAGATACTGGATGGTCCTCCTCTGGAGAGGGAGAATATGGTCCAAGAGGTGGCCAAGCTCGAGATGGGAACGTCTTTTTTGGCGGATGCTCTCTTTGATTTGTTGAGTGCCTCAGTGAATAATATATCCCTGGTGGTTGTGGCCCATAGAGCGTTATGGCTTTGGGTCTGGGCTGCTATGTGGCGTCTGTCTAAGCTGTGCTCTCTTCCTTTCAAGAGCTCTTTGGGGAAGAGTTGGACAAGGTGGTTCGCAATTTTGGTGTCAAAAATATTCCCCATTTGACTGAGGATAGGTCTAAGATCGGTGGTTGTGGTGTGAAATCCCAAGGGCGTTTTAGAGATGCCAAACGTTATCGCCCGTTCTGGTTTAGTGATACCCAGCAGAGTTGGGTTTTTTTCCAGAGGACTCAGTCCTTTCGGGGTAGCCATTGGGGGCAGTTGCGACTTGAGCCTGGGGGCTGCCGGACCTTCTCGTGTCTCTCAGTGAAGGTGTTCATGTCCAGCTTCTGGTACCCATGCATATTGGAGTTTTACCAGAGGTAGACCCAAGTGACCGAAGTCCAGTGGGTTTTGGAGGTTATTTGAGACGTGTATGCACTGGAGTTTGAGCGTCCTATTCCAGATCTCTATTTGGTGTCTCCCTGTCATTCCCGTCTGAAGGTGGGGGCGATCTGGGACATGCTGGACAGAGGTTCATCTGCAGGGCCTCTCGGTTTCTCATTAAGCAGGCGTGGACAGGTGGACTTTCACAGCAGACATACCTTGGATCCAGGAGAGTGGTCTCTGGCCAAATCGGTCTTTGATCGGTTAGTGCGGACGTGAGGCAGGCCTGTGTTGGATCTCATGGCAACGTGCAATGCCACGATTCCTCAGTTGTTGGAAGGAACAGTGGTCCGAAGATATCGATGCCCTGATTCTTCTCTAGCCGACCCAAGTTCTATGTGTCTTTCTTCTATGGCCGCTAATAGGATCCTCCGCTGAGTGGAGAGTCATTCCAGTCCGGTGATTCTAGTGGCTCCAGATTGGCCCCGTAGGCCGTGGTACGGAGATCTCATGTGTCTGACGGTCAGGGACACTTTACATCTGCAGGGCTTGGAATTTCTGCTTCTTCAGGGTCCAGTAGTGATGCCTGACCCGGCTACGTTCTTGCTTACAGCATGGCTCTTGAACAAGCAAGGTTAAGGAAGAAAGGTTTCTCTGACAAGGTGATTTCCACGTTGTTATAGTCCTGCCAGTGTTCTGCTTCTTTGGTCTAGTTGGGGTCTGCTGCATTTTTGAGGCCTGGTACTAGGATTAGGAGTTTCTGTCCTTGTATGCCTGTTCTGGAGGTTTTAGTTTCTGCAGGACGGTTTTGACCAAGGTCTGGATTTGTCCTCTTTGAAAATACAGGTGGCCGCTTTGTCTTGTTTCTGCAGGAAGTTTTAGGGACAGGCCTTGGCCTCTTCCCTGGATGTGGTGATATTCTTTTGAGGAGTGAAAATATTTTGCCTGCCTAGGTGCCCGTTTGTTCTCTCTTGGGATCTCAATTTGTTCCTGGAGGCGTTGGTAGGTTCTCCATTTGAACAAAAAAAACAGCACCACGGGCCTTTAAAAATGGAACACAGTTCTTTAATGAATGAGCCTTGACAAAAAGACCCGACACGGGCCGTGTTTCGGTGACTGGCACCTGCGTCAGGGGTCCCCACGTCTCATATAGTAAAAGCTACAAAGCACCAAGGCACTTTCACTTTCTGTATGAGATGTGGGGACCCCTGACGCAGGTGCTAGTCACCGAAACATGGCCCGTGTCGGGTCTTTTTGTCAAGGCTCATTCATTAAAGAACTGTGTTCCATTTTTAAAGGCCCGTGGTGCTGTTTTTTTTGTTTGGACTTTAGTTTGTACTTCGTTCCCTCTCTTTTGTTATATCCAGGTTCTCCATTTGATCCATTGAAGAAGACTACTTGCAAAGATCTAACATTAAAGATGGTGTTCTTGGTAGCCATTTCTTTGGGCTGCAGGATTTTGGAGTTGCAAGCCTTCCCTGATTTTTTTTCAAGAGAGAAGATGACTCTGCGTCCGGTACTTTCATTTGTACCCAAAGTGATTTCAGATTTTCATGTAGATCAGGTCATTTCCTTGCCTGTTCTGGGGAATAGGACTGGGGATGGTGTTCAGCATCAGCTTGCAAACTTGGATGTGAAGAAAGTGTTGGAGTACTTACAGAGAACTGATGATTTTTGCCTTACTGATATATTATTTATGCTTTTTGGTGGTTCCAAGAAGCAGGCTGATGCTTCCAAAGCAACTATTGCACAGTGGCTAAAAGGCCATTGCATCGGCTTATCTTTTGAAGGGTTGTCCTGTCCTGAAGTCCCTTAAGGTGCATTCCACATGCGGCGATGCAACGTCCTGGGCAGAGAGCAGTAGGATTCTGTTGTTGGACATTGCAGGGCGGCAGTGGGGTCATTGCAACATTCTTTCATGAAGCATTATAGAGTGGATGTGCATGCCTTGAGGGATGCAGAATTTGGAGCAGCTGTGTTGTCTTTGGGTATTTGAGGGTCCCGCCCTTAGTTGTTGCAGCTTTGGTACTTCCCAAGCATCTTGACCAGTCTGGAGGGTTGCTACGGAAGGAGACATTAGTCCTTACCTGGTAATTTTCTTTCCTTTAGACCGTCCAGACTAGTCAAGAACCCATCCTGGAAATTTTGTGCAGCGGTTGAGTGTTGGGCGGTGGCTTCCAGATCTGTTTCTCTAGTGGTGTACTTTTATTTTTTTTTTTTTTACACTGAGTTGCTGTGGCTGTTGGCCTTTTGTTCAGATATCTGTGAAGTTAATGTGCACTGCAATGCCATTCAATGTTTCGGAATGAGTGTTTAATCTGGAATTTCTAGGAGGTCACTGGACCTTCGTGACCCAATCTGGAGTCTGATGCCTTTTGGGTCCGACTATGGAGAAGCATGCCCTTGATGTTTCTTGGTTTGGTTCTTGGTTCCAGGTACAGCTGACGGGGTTTTACCTTTGCTCGCTTTGCAGCTGAAATACTGGCTGGCTACGGGTTTGCACAGGGGAAATATATAGTTTTCAAAGTCAGATGTTCTCAGTCTCCCTCTGCTGGTAGGTGTACATAACCCAAGTGCAGTGTTGCCAGATTGAACCGGTTGAAACCCGCCCAAAATTTCACACCCCCGCCCCGCCGTCATCAACCCCGCCCCGCCATCATCAGCTCCACCCCCGCCATCAACCCCGCCTCTGCCGTCAACCACGCCCCCAACGTCACAAACCATGCTTCCCGCGGGGCGAAAAACTGCAAAAAAAAAACTGCAGATGGTGAAAAAAAAAAACCTCGCCCGGCCAAATAAAAGTGGCCCAAAAAACCGCAACCCGCAGCGGGCAAAACTTTCCCGCAGCGGGTCGCGGAAAACCACCCAATTGGGTGGGAAAACCGCCCATCTGGCAACCTGCCAAGTGTCTTGGCTGGTCTGGAGGGTCTAAAGGAAAAGAAATTAGCAGATAAAGCCAAATTTCTCCTTTTTATGTACAGGTCCTCGATGGAGTGTCATTTACTTTTAAATTGTTTTTATATTTTTTGTTGTTGTATTCTATTTATATTGAATTGTGCTTCTATTATTGTACTTTGACATTGGTTTAAAATATTAATTTTATTTTTATATTTTGCTGATATCTGAACATGTTTTTACTTCATTGTTTCTTCAGTGTTCATTTGTTTCTAATTGTATTTCACATACAGTGTGTCACTTAGGTTTTGTATCATGCTATTTTGGGGGGGGGGGGTTCTTTTTAATATATCACACACATTAGTTTAAGGATACTCATTAATTTATGCCACATATTTAGTACATCATTTAGGGGGCCTTTTACAAAGCGGTTCTAGCGTTTTTAGCTCGCAGTAAAAATCAGCTGGCGGTAAACACTGAGATGCCAATAGGAATGTAATGGGTGTTTCAGTGTTTACTACCAGCTGATTTTTTTTTTTACCATGAGCTAAAAACACTAGCGTGGCTTTGTAAAAGACTCCTTTTTCTAAAGAGTTGTCACGCAGCAACAAGCTTGCTGTGTGCCAATACAGAACTACCGCAGGAACCTGGCAAGTAGTTCCCACCCCTACCAAGTGCCATTTCCGGCTGATGCTTACCTGGTGGTAATCGCTACCTGGTTACTGCTGTGTCTCTCTATTTCTCCTGGTCGAGGCTAGCTATGCTAATTATGTATATTCACTTGTTATATTTGTGCAAATACAATTACTTTTATTGTACAATGTCTGCACTTCATCATATTAACCTTTTACTGCTTTACTGTGGCTAGCACCATTGATTCTATATAGTTTCTTGTTTCGTTCGTGTTCATATGTATCGTTTCACTGTGTGATGTCAGCACTACTTTATATATGCTTTTCACTGTTCAACCACATTATTCTACATATATATATTTTTTTTTCTGTGTGAGGCAAGCACTGTTGTTTTCTGGACTGTTTCCAGTTTAGTACATGCTTGTTATTCAGCTATGTGGTTTCATAATTTTTTGTGGATTTTAGTGGCTTTCTTTTACAATGCTGTGGCAGATTTCTTTAGGTCATTGCACAGCCACACTATTTTTTAGCATTTGTTTTATTCATTGTTAAGATGAACATATCATTTATTGCTCGATTTGCACTGCTAGTTTATCACTTTTATTTGCTGTATTTTTTGTTTGTTGATTGAATAATGAACATCAAAGAAAATGTTCCTACTAGAGTGGATTACTATTGTTGTGTTGTGTCACAATATTTGCATTTTGATTTGAAAGTCATGCACTTAGTGCAGTTTGGCAGGTAAGTGAATTTTCTTTACTTTTAGTTGATTTTGAAATGAACCTCATTACACTGATGTTTAATAAGTCACACCATCATTTTAATTGGTGGATGCAATTCTTCACACTGACATTCAATGAGCAGCATCATTTTGTTCACATTTATTTTTTTATTCAGTCTTTTTCACCATTTCTCATTTTAGCATGTTCTAATTCAATCTATAGATTTATTCATTTATCTTTTTTCATATCACAGCACTCATTGTATGTTAGGTACTGCTGTTCTTTCTCATTACCTTTTTTCATAATGTTTACCATCCATTTATGCTTTTAGTTTTTAGCTAGTGTAATTATGTCAAATTATGGTTTAGGTAGTATTATCATCCTATATTTATTGTCATTTTTGTTTGTTGTAGAATTTACCCCTGAGGCAAGCATTGGTTACACCAAAACACATCCCGTGTTGCGTCACTGTTAAAGTATACTTCCATTCTTGAGAGCCCTTTGTGGGTTTTTTTTTCTGGACTACAGGTCCCACTAACAGCAGTCAAAAAGAAGAATCACAGTGCTGGGAGAACCCACTAGACACTATCCCAATGCTGGCTGCCCTGCCTACAGCCATCACAATCACTGCTGAACATTCCTTGCTTCTGTCGGGAGCCCTTTGTGCTTTTTCTGGACTATGTACTCTGACCTTCTCCATTGTATGTTGTTAGTGAGACCTGTGCCATTTGTGGATGGGAGCGCGGCGCTCCCTGGTGGTGGCTGTTTCTTCTGCTATGGCCATCTTGCAGGGGTGTGTCTTCTTCCTGCAGTTTCCCTGCTTCCTGTACTGGTCCCAATGTCTATCCCTTTCAGGTCCGCTCCCATAGCGGTTGAGCTTACAACCCACCTGGACTCCACATTCTTCTCAATTCACTGCTTCATCATGCTGAAAGCAGGGGCCCACCACGGTTTTGGGTGAGCCTGGACAGCCATGAAATCAGCATGGACCTTGGCAAGATTTGCAACCTCTACTGGGAGGCCCCATGCTTTACAGACCTGAGCAGTATTTTTCTCTTTCCTGAGTGTTTGGGTTCTCCACCCTCCCCTCCTGATTCTGTGGGAATGTTCTACCAGTTCCTATATTGGTGGTTTCTGCCCAGACAGTCTGGTACCGGGGGGGGGGGGGGGGGGGGGGTTGCCATAAGGACTGTTCATGGTCTGCAACTCTACTACTATTTAGCATTTCTATAGCGCTACAAGGCATACGCAGCGCTGCACAAACATAGAAGAAAGACAGTCCCTGCTCAAAGAGCTTACAATCTAATAGACAAAAATAAATAAAGTAAGCGAATCAAATCAATTAATATGAACGGGAAGGAAGAGAGGAGGGTAGGTGGAGGCGAGTGGTTACAAGTGGTTACGAGTCAAAAGCAATGTTAAAGAGGTGGGATTTCAGTCTAGATTTAAAGGTGGCCAAGGATGGGGCAAGACGTAGGGGCTCAGGAAGTTTATTCCAGGCGTAGGGTGCAGCGAGACAGAAGGCGCGAAGTCTGGAGTTGGCAGTAGTGGAGAAGGGAACAGATAAGAAGGATTTATCCATGGAGCGGAGTGCACGGGAAGGGGTGTAGGGAAGGACGAGTGTGGAGAGATACTGGGGAGCAGCAGAGTGAGTACGTTTATAGGTTAGTAGAAGAAGTTTGAACAGGATGCGAAAACGGATAGGGAGCCAGTGAAGGGTCTTGAGGAGAGGGGTAGTATGAGTAAAGCGACCCTGGCGGAAGATGAGACGGGCAGCAGAGTTTTGAACCGACTGGAGAGGGGAGAGGTGACTAAGTGGGAGGCCAGCAAGAAGCAGATTGCAGTAGTCTAAACGAGAGGTGACAAGGGTGTGGATGAGGGTTTTGGTAGAGTGCTCGGAAAGAAAGGGGCGGATTTTATGCATGTTGTAAAGAAAGAAACGACAGGTCTTGGCAATCTGCTGGATATGAGCAGAGAAGGAGAGAGAAGAGTCAAAGATGACCCCAAGGTTTCGAGCTGAGGAGACAGGGAGAATGAGAGAGCCATCAACAGAAATAGAAAACGGGGGGAGCGGGGAGGTGGGTTTGGGGGGGAAAATGAGAAGCTCGGTTTTGGTCATATTTAATTTCAGGTGGCGTTGAGACATCCAGACAGCAATGTCAGACAAGCACGTTGAAACTTTGGTTTGGATGCAAGGTGAGATATCAGGGGTAGAAAGGTAGATTTGGGAGTCATCAGCATAGAGATGGTAGGAAAAGCCATGGGATGAGATTAATGAACCAAGGGAAGAAGTGTAGATAGAAAAGAGGAGGGGACCAAGAACAGAACCCTGAGGTACGCCGACAGACAGAGGGATAGAAGTAGAAGAGGATTCACCAGAGTGAACACTAAAGGTGCGGAGGGAGAGGTAGGAAGAGAACCAGGAAAGGACAGAGCCCTGGAATCAAGTGAGGACAGGGTATCGAGAAGTATGCTGTGATCGACAGTGTCAAAAGCAGCGGAAAGATCAAGAAGAATGAGGATGGAATATTGACCTCTGGATTTAGCCAGTAATAGGTCATTGGAGACTTTAGTAAGTGCAGTTTCGGTTGAGTGGGAGAGGGCGAAAACCAGATTGTAGTGGGTCAAGAATAGCATGTGAGGAGAGAAAATCAAGGCAGCGGCAGTGAACAGCACGCTCAAGTAATTTGGAGAGAAAAGGAAGGAGGGAGATGGGTCGGTAATTAGAGGGACAAGTAGGGTCGAGTGAAGGCTTCTTAAGGAGAGGTGTGACCACAGCATGTTTAAAGGCAGCAGGGACAGTCGCAGTGGAAAGTGAGAGGTTGAGAATGTGACAGATAAAGGAATAAGAGCAGGAGAGATGGCATTAAGAAGGTGAGTGGGAATGGGATCAGAGGAACAGGTGGTACATTTTGAGGAAGAAAGGAGAAGTGTAGTTTCCTCAATAGTAACTTCAGGAAAGGAGGAAAGGGAATGAGGGGAAGGAGAGAGAGGGGAACGGACTAGTGGAGGGAGAGGTGGTGAGGTAGAGAAAGCAAGGTTTATCTTTTGAACCTTGTTGTGAAAGAATTCAGCAAGGGTCTGAGGAGATAATGAAGGGGGAGTTGGGGGAGGGGCACCTTGAGGAGAGAGTTCAATGTGGTGAAGAGAAGTCAAGGATTAGAGCCAAGAGAGTTGGTCAGTTGGATATAATAATCCTGTTTGGCACGTAAAAGAGCAGATTGGAAGGAGGTCAGCATGAACTTAAAGTGTAAGAAATCAGCAAGGGCCCAAGATTTCTGCCAGAGGCGTTCGGCGTAGGGGATATTAGAAGTCAGCCAAGGTTGTGGTTTTGTACGCCTTACAGGGCGGGTCATCAAAGGTGCAAGAGTGTCTAAGGCAGAGGATAGAGTATTGTTGTAAGAAGAAACAGCCTCGTTGACAGACGTGGATGGTGCCACATTAGAGAGGAGGTTTGAAACATGGGAGGATAGAGATGAAGGGTCAATATCGTGAAGATTCCTAGATAAATTGGATAAGATAGGACGGGACTCGGAGGGAGGAGATTTAAGTGTGAAAGTTATAAGATGGTGATCAGAGGAGGGAAGATCAGAGGCAAGAAAACTAGAGGGTGAACAGTTGGAGGAGAAGATGAGATCAAGACAGTGACCATTTTGATGAGTGGGGGAGGTGGAGCATAGTTGGAGATTAAAAGAGGATGTTAAAGCGAGTAACTTGGAAATATAAGAGTTGGAAGGATCATTAGCAGGAATATTAAAGTCACCAAGGATGAGAGAGGGGGAGGAAGGATCATGGAAGAAGGCAAGCCAGGCGTCAAAGTCACTGAGAGAGGATGAAAGGGACTTATCAGGGGGACGATAAATTACCACTATTCAAAGAGGCAGAGGAGAGAAAAGGCGGATAGAGTGGACTTCAAAGGAGGAAAAACAGTGAGATTGAGGTGGAAGAAGGGGTTGAAATCTGGAGGAGGGAGAGAGAAGTAGTCCAACACCGCCCCCACGGCCAGCAGGGCGAGGAGTATGTGAAAATAGATAACCGCCATGGCACAGGGCTGCGACTGAAGCAGAGTCATCAGGGCAGAGCCAGGTTTCTGTTATGGCGAGCAGATGGAGGTGACGTGAGATAAAGAAGTCCTGGATATAGGCGAGTTTGTTACACATAGAGCGGGCATTCCATAGGGCGCAAGAGAAGGGCAGAGAAGAGGAGGGGAGTAGAGAAATAGAGATGAGGTTAGAGAGGTCGCGGTGAGATCTGTAGAGTTGGGATAATAGTTGGTGAGGGGGGCCAGGATTGGGATTGATGTCACCGGCTGAGAGTAAGAGAAGGAGTAAAAGAGAGCGGAGGAGAGTAGGAGAGGTGTGGCCACGAAGGCGTCGAAGGCGAGAGGTATTTAGGTGGAATGGGGAAGGCAAAATGGACGGAAGAAAGAGGCGGAGATTAAAAGCCAAGAGGGAGGAAGAGGGTAGGAGAGAAGGTGAGGTGATGAAGTCGATGGATGGGCAGTGAGTTCCTGTAGCGGAGAGAGGTAGGGGGTGAGGGAAAAGATTAGAAAGGGACAGGGCTAGGAAGAGAATGTGAATAGGGGCCATAAATGACTGAGGTACTTTAGCAACTGGGAAGAAGATTAGATGTAAAGAGAAAAATGCCCCGCATGCCGCACCTAGAGCGGAGGCCCTGAGTGGATCGGAGTGGACCTGGGTGTCACCCCGGGGAAAGCTGTAAGGATATGCAGATGAGCTGCAAGTCCTCCACAGCACCTGAAAGGTAGCCGGTGGTAGAGCTGGGCACCTCTCAGCTGAGGAAAGGCTTACCAGGGGTTAGGCCGAAGCCAGCATTCCTCCCCCTGAGGGTCGCCTGATCCTAGCCAAAAAGCACCTGGAAACTCTGTGCACTTGGAGCGAAGGCCCTGGGAAGATCGGGGTGGAACTGGAGTCACCCTGGATACAGCTGTGAGGAAATGCAGAAGGGCTGCAAGTCCTCCACAGCACCTGGTGGGAGCGCTGGGCACCTAGAGCGGAGGCCCTGAGTGGATCGGAGTGGACCTGTTGCCTATTGCATCTGTAGGGGTGGGGGAAGCCATTCTGCTAAGAGACCAAACAGATCTCGACCACGTTAGCATTTTTTTTTTCTTGGAATCCTACTTTTTTTGTCTCTGGTCCAGTGCCTAGGTTTCTACCCTGTTGTGGCAGTTCGTGATCTGAGCAGGAGACTTGGGAGTGGCAGTGCATGGCCCAGACTATGTTCACTTATCTCCCAGGGCACTGGTACCCTTGGGCTGGCTCAGGGTGTTTATGACAATCTCTGCCTTTCTGCCTTTTAGCGGTTGCCTCTGGCGGGGTTTGTTGGGCCACCGGTGAATCCTTGGCTTCTGCTGTAGCCAAGCAGTCCACCTGCTTGTGGACAGCAGCCTGTCCATATCGGGGGTGAAGGGTGCACAGCATTCTACTACTACTACTTCTCATTTCTAAAGCGCTACTAGACATACACAGCGCTGTACACTTGAACATGAAGAGACAGTCCCTGCTCGACAGAGCTTAAAATCTAATTAGGACAGATAAACAGGACGAACAAGAGATAAGGGAATATTAAAGTGAGGATGATAAAATAAGGGTTCTGAACAAGTGAATAAGGGTTAGGAGTTAAAAGCAGCATCAAAAAGGTGGGCTTTTAGCTTAGATTTGAAGACGGCCAGAGATGGAGCTTGACATACCGGCCAGGAAGTCTATTCCAGGCATATGGTGCAGCAAGATAAAAGGAACGGAGTCTGGAGTTAGCTGTAGAGGAGAAGGGTGCAGATAAGAGAGATTTACCCCGTGAACGGAGTTCCCGGGGAGGAATGTAAGGAGAGATGAGAGTGGAGAGGTACTGAGGAGCTGCAGAGTGAATGCACTTATAGGTCATTAAGAGGAGTTTGAACTGTATGCGGAAACAGATAGGAAGCCAGTGAAGTGACTTGAGGAGAGGGCTAATATGAGTATAATGACACTGGCGGAATATTAGTCGTGCAGCAGAATTTTGAACAGATTGAAGAGGAGAGAGATGGCTAAGTGGGAGACCTGTGAGAAGCAAGTTGCAATAGTTTAAGCGAGAGGTGATAAGAGTGTGGATGAGGGTTCTGGTAGTGTGCTCAGAAAGGAAAGGGCGAATTTTGGTGATAGAGAAAGAAACGACAGGTTTTATCAGTCTGCTGAATATGTGCAGAGGAGAGGGAGGAGTCAAAGATGACCCCAAGGTTACGAGCTGATGAGACAGGAAGGATGAGAGTGTTATCCACAGAAATAGAGAATGGTGGAGGAGGAGAGGTTGGTTTAGGGGGAAAGATAAGAAGCTCAGTCTTGGTCATGTTTAGTTTCAGATGGCGCTGAGACATCCAGGCAGCAATGTCAGACAGGCAGGCAGATACTTTGGCCTGGATTTAGTCTGAGATTTCTGGTGTGGAGAGGTAGATCTGGGAGTCATCTGCGTAAAGATGATACTGAAAACCATGGGATGAGATCAGAGTACCAAGGGAAGAAGTACTGATGGATAAAAGAAAAGAAGAGGTCCCAGGACAGATCCCTGAGGTACACCAACTGACAGTGGGATAAAAGTAGAGGAGGATCCACTAGAGTATACACTAAAGGTATGCTGGGAGAGATAAAAAGAAAACCAGGAAAGAACAGAGCCCTGAAATCCAAGTAAGGACAGCGTATCAAGGAGTAGGCTGTGATCAACAGTGTCAAAAGCAGCAGATTGATCGAGAAGGATGAGGATAGAATAGAGGCCTTTGGATCTGGCCAGGAACAGATTATTGGAGACTTTAGCAAGTGCTGTTTCAGTTGAATGAAGGGGGCAAAAGCCAGATTGAAGTGGATCAAGAATAGCTTGAGATGAAAGAAAGTCAAGGCAACGGCGGTGAACAGCACGTTCAAGTATCTTGGATAGGAAAGGGAGGAGAGAGGAGGGAGATGGGGCGATAGTTGGAAGGACAGGTAGGGTCCAATGAAGGTTTTTTTAAGGAGTGGTGTAACTACGGCATGTTTGAAGGCATCAGGAACAATCACAGTGGACAGTGAAAGATTCAGGATATGACAGATAAAAGGGATGACAGTAGGAGAGATAGTGTTAAGTAGATGGGTGGGAATAGGCTCAGAGGAACAGGTAGTTAGTTTCGAGGAGGAAATAAGATGTGTAGTTTCTTCTTCAGTGATTTCAGAAAAGGAGGCAGGGGTTGGAGGGTTGAGAGAATGGACTAAGGGAAGGAGAGGTGGAGGTGACCTGGTTGAGAATTCAAGTTTAATCTTGTGAACCTTATGAAAGTACTCAGCCAGAGTCTGGGGGGAAAGTGAAGGGGGGGGGGGGGGTTGGAGGTGAAGGCACTTTGAGGAGAGAGTTCAGTGTGGCAAAGAGACGTCGAGGGTTTGAGCCAAGAGAATTTGTCAACTGGATGTAATAGTCCTGTTTGACAAGTAAAAGAGCAGACTGGAAGGAGGTCAGCAAGAATTTGAAATGTATGAAGTCAGCATGGGAACGGGATTTCAGCCAAAGGCGTTTGGCAGAGCGGGCACAGGAACGTAGGTAGCAGATTCTAGAGGTTAGCCAAGGTTGGGGTTTGGTACGTTTTTTACAGAACGGGGAATGAGAGGAGCGAGAGTATACAGAGCAGAGGAGAGAATAGTATTATAGGAAAAGTCAGCCTCATTGTCAGACTTGGATAAATAAAAAAATAAATAAAAAAATAACATAGTGGTAGAGAAGAGATTTGAAACACTGAAGGACAGAATAGAAGGGTCAATAGCTTGAAGATTCCTAAATGTATTTGTTAAGATTGGACGGGACTGGGGAGGAGGGTGTTTAAGTGTGAAAGTTATCAGATGATGGTCAGAAAGGGGAAGAGTTGAGGCACAGAAACTGGAGAGTGAGCAGTTTGAGAAGAGGATAAGATCAAGACAGTGGCCATTCTGGTGAGTGGGGGCAGTGGAGCACAGTTGAAGATTGAAAGAAGATGTTAAAGCAAGAAACTGAGAAGCATAAGAGTCAGAGGGATCATTAGCGTGAATGTTAAAATCCCCAAGAATGAGGGAAGGAGATGAAGGTTCAAGAAAGAAGAAAGCCAGGCATCAAAGTCAGTGAGAAAGGAAGAAAGGGACTTATCAGGGGGTCGATAAATGACTGCTACTTGAAGAGGCAGAGGAGCAAATGGATGGAGTGGGCGTCGAAGGAAGAAAAACAGTGAGACTGAGGTGGAAGAAGAGGTTGAAATCTACAAGAGGGTGAAAGTAGTAGCCCGACACCACTTCCGCGGCCAACCGGGCGAGGAGTATGGGAGAAAAGATAACCTCCATGGCATAGGACTGCAACTGAAGCAGAGTCTTCAGGGTAAAGCCAAGTTTCAGGGCAAGCAGATGGAGAGTACGAGAGATTAAGAGGTCATGGATGTAGGAAAGTTTGTTTACAGACAGAGCGGGCATTCCACAGAGTGCAAGAGAGAGGCAGGGAAGAAGGGGAGAGGAGAGGAACCGAAATTAGATTGGAGATATCACGGTGTGACCTGCACAAATAGGATGAGAGCTGATGTGGAGGACCAGGATTGGGATTAATGTCACTAGCGGGGAGAAGGAGCAAGAGAGTATGGAGAAGAGTAGGAGAGGTATGACGACAGCGACGAAGGCGAGATGTACTCGGATAGAATGGAGATGGATGGATGGATGAATGGAAGGAAGGAAATGTTGAAGGTTGAGAGCTGAGAAAAAGTAAGAGGGAAAAAAAAAGATGATGAGATGATGAATACAGAGGGTGGACAGTGGCGTACTTAGGGTAGTTGACACCCGGGGCTGGTCATTTTTTAACACCCCCCTCCAAAATCCAGTACTAGGCATGCCGAGAATACAAAACACTCAGGACCTATAGAGCAATTTTACCATACCATAAGCAGTCATTTCTACGAGTCACACAAGGAAATGGAAAGCATCTTAAACACTACAGTGAGCACTAGAACATCAATTCACCTATTGTAAAACGAAACCAGTCAGAATAGTACAGATTGTTGATCCTGCACAGTCAATGCCAACTGAAAGCCATGTCTTTTTCACAAACACAGACACACCCTAATCCACTATAGAATAAGTAATCATAAACTTTCTATTTAGACAAAAATTAAACTGAACCCCCGATGCCAGACTCTGCATACAATGCAACACCACAGAAACAGAAAATGTCCCCTAGTACTGTGCAAAATATAAAGACAGCAGATGTAGTTTTGAAAAAACTAACAAGTATCAATCACCACTTTACAAATTAACAAATAGAAATAAAACAAATATAGAAAATAAAATAATACCATTTTATTGGACTAATACATTTAGCTTCCAGAAGCCCAAATCTCCTTCCTCAGGTCAATACAGTATAGTGCTGTTACAGTATCCTATCCTGACCTGAGGAAGGGGGGGGTTGTTCTCAAAGTTAGTCAAAATGTACTAAAATTATTCCAATAAAAAGATTATTTTGTTTACATGTTCTGTTATAAACATTTATTAACACAACTACAATACTACTTTATCCTAAAGCAAAAAAATAAAAATATGTATTTTATTTAGTTTGTCGTCTCTGTTTTCTGCTTTCCTCATCTTCTTTTCATTGTCTTCCATCCAGCATCTGTCTTCGTTCTCTCTCTGCCATCCAGTGTCTGCCCTCTCTGCTGTGCCCTCCATCCAATGTCTGCTCTCTCTCCCTGCCCCTTCCATCCACATCTGCCCTCTATCTCTGCCCCTTCCATTTGCCCGTCTGCCCTCTCTCTCTCCCCCCCTTCCATTCACTGTCTGCCCTTTCTCTCTGCCCCTTCAATCCACCATTTGCCCTCCCTCTCCCATCCATCCAGGGTCTGCCATCCTTCTCGCTCCCCATTCCATCCAGGATCTATCCCCTTTCTCTGCCCCTTTTTTTCAGGCCCCAGTTCCAGCCCCCTTATCCCACCAGTCCCCAGTTTCAACCCAGCCCTTTTCTCTCACCAGTCCCGAGCTTCAGCCCCCAGCCACTTCTCCCTGTCCCCTTTTCAGTCCCCCGTTTCAACCCCAGCCCTTTTCTCTCACCAGTCCTGAGCTTCAGCCCCAGCCACTTCTCCATCTCCTTTTCAGCCCCCACAGTTTCAGGACTTGGACCTGAACAAAAAGGGACCAAATAAAGTGGACCAAATTCTTGTTACGGCCGGCTTTCTTTTTTTCCATTATCGAGTGAAGCTGGCTATCTCAACGCACACCCCCATCCCACCCCCGTCCTGCCTTTGCTACCATGCTGACACGTCCCCTTGAACTTTCGCCGGCCCCGCAACAGAACGCAGTTGGCGCCGGCCAAATCGGCTTTCGATTATACCGATTTGGCCGGGTTCAGGAGATCGCTGGCCATCTCCCGATTTGTGTCAGAAGATGGCCGGTGATCTCTTTCGAAAATAAGCTGGATAGTAATACTTTTCAAACAAATAGAAGAAAATATTTTTTTCACACAATAAATAGTTAAGCTTTGTACCTCGTTGCCAGAGGATGTGGTAACAGCAGTTAGCTTATCTGGGTTTAAAAAAGGGTTGGACAAGTTCCTGTAGGAAAAGTCTGTTATCTGCTCTTAAGATAGACGTGGCAAAAGCCACTGATTTGCTCTGGGATTCATAGCATGGAATCTTGATACTGTTTGGGATTCTGCCAGGTACTTATGACTAGATTAGCCATTGTTGGAAGCAGGATACTGGGCTAGATGGACCATCGACTCAGTATTAGCTATTCTTATGTTTTAAAGCCCTTTTTTAACTTGCTGCCTCTTCTAATCAGTAGAAGACAATAAAGGGTCCTTTTTACAAAGACGTGATTAAAAATGGCCTGCAGATGTGTGTTGTGGGCGCACGCACAATCATTTTTCAGCGCACCTGTAAAAAAATGCCTTTTAAAAATTTTTTTACGAAAATGGGCGTGCGGCAAAATGAGAATTTCTGCATGTCCATTTTGGGTCTGAGAGCTTACCGCCAGCCATTAATCTAGCGGTAAAGTCTCATGCGGTAACTGGGCGGTAATGACCTGCGCGTGTCCAATGCCACTTGGCTCGCGTCTTAAAATAACAATGATTTTTTTGGATGCAGCCAAAAATGAAATTACTGCAATAGCCACGCAGTAGACGGGTGGTAACTCCGTTTTGGCGCACATTGGGTGCATGTAGACGGTTACGTGGCTTAGTAAAAGGGCCCTTAAGCATCCTGAAACAATAGATGCTGTGACTTTGTCCATGTACAGTGATCATATGATTTGCCAACCTGCTATTTCACAACAAAGGTCGTATCACGATGATATACAGTAAGACTGAGGTGGACTCTTGGGATCATCTGCCCTTAGCTTATCGACCAGAGTGCTGTCCAATCTGAAATAAATCTAGAAACCTGCTGCTGGTCTCAGGAACTGTTTATCATTGTTGTTCAGCCCTGCATCAGATTGAAGTATTTTCAGAGAAATGCAATGATACGGAATTTCTTCTTGTTAAAGAGTATTCACCGAGCCCATCTCTCATGACTTCACATCTGACTTTGTGTCAGCACCAAGGAGACGAGTGTAAAAGGCAAAGCGCATTAAAAGCATACGATCAGAGATAAAATGGAGAGGAATTCTTTGCTGTTTACCCACCTTAAAATCGGTGATTTTGTTATTAGTGGTAAATCTAGCACACATTAAGATATATTTTGCCTCCCGAGTTAGCGGCTGAACTAGGAAAGAGAGAGACCTATATATAGATGATTAAATTGTGCAGTCTGTCACCTGTGCAATGTTAGTTATCATCATAATGTTTTTATGAACAGTTAAGCAAACATATCACAACCAAAAGATTCATTATTTTCATTGAAACAAACTGCACATCATACAGATTCCAGCTTATACATCATGACACCCTGTCCCGTATTTGAGAATACCTGCAAACCAGAGAAGAAACGCTGACTCCACAGAAAATTCAGAACTCTGTTTTTTTTTTTCCTGGAATTGAGATTAAACATGTTACTAAAAACTATATATTTAGTCTTAAGTTTAAATTTGAACATCGACTCTTAAAATGTCAAACCCATGTAAATGGGATACATATAGTAATATCACCCTCATAAATAAAAGGGCAAAAGCCCATTTTGGAGAGTTTTTATAAACTAAGGGGTCTAGAAGAATATTGGTGGTATTGGTAAACCAAAAGATGCGTTATTTTCATCGGAACAAACTACACATCATACAGATTCCAACTTATACATTATGACACTATGTTCCAGTAGTTTTGTATTCTCTCCAAGAACAGGAAAATCCTGTACCTCAATGTAGTGTTTTGAGCTGCAACTGAAAAGGCATAATCTAAATCCATAATCCCTTTCCTTTTCCCTATATACGTTTCTGTCTTAAAGAGTTCCTCTCCCAGTCCTTGGGACACACCAAGCTAGTCAGGTTTTCAGGATCCCTGCAATGAATATGCATGAGATTAGATAAATTGAAGAAAACCACAGAGGCCTGGTGATATGAAAAATAGGGTCCTTGAAAGACGTAATACTTTATTTAAAAAACCATTGTGGTCACTTTTATCCTTCAGGCTCCATCAAGGGTACAAAGATACAACAAAGCCCGGAGTAAAACACAGTTATTTCAGTAATAGAATAAAACAGTATCTCTCTTGCAACACCACAACATGAGTCAGTCTGCTTATACTGTTCCTTGTTCCCTGAGATAGATTTGTAGAC
Source organism: Microcaecilia unicolor (assembly GCF_901765095.1). Classification (NCBI taxonomy): domain Eukaryota; kingdom Metazoa; phylum Chordata; class Amphibia; order Gymnophiona; family Siphonopidae; genus Microcaecilia; species Microcaecilia unicolor. Next base: position 179,805,234 of record NC_044039.1, on the reverse strand, counting down.
AGTGGTGGTAATACATGCAGATTTATCTCACGCTTATTTATTGTGGATATCCTTAAAACCTGACTGGCTGGCTGAGTCCCGAAGACTGGGTCATGAATAGAGACTTGCAGGGGAACGGGGTTTGCGGGAATCCCGCTGGGACGGAAGCAGTTCTGTGGGGATCCCGTGGGGACGGAAGCAGTTCCTGTGGGGTTCCCGTGGAAGTGTATGCTGCACTTGTGCCAGTCTCTCACCTACTGAGTACCAAGTTCTTTGAGTGCTGTCTCCTCCTCCTCCTTGCTTTAACAGCACAGATGTGGAAAGCCTCCATTAAGGAGATACAAATGGTGATGAAATTCAAAAAGGCATGGGATGAACACAGAGGATCTCTATTTAGAAAATGGTAGTTATAAAAAACCTAAACTTAAATGGCTGCATGTGTGTGGATGTGTCGTGTGACCCTTACATGGTGACTCTGGCTGTGATGAACTAGAGCCGATACCGGGAGACCTGTACGGTCTGTGTCTCATATATGGCAATCTGGTTTTGGATGGGCTGGAAAGGGGTTAGACAGCAACTTTAGTGGCTGGAACATGAGGACAGTTCTGGACAGACTTTTACAGTCTGTGTCCTGCAAATGAGAAGATGAATAGGCTGGAGTGGGCTTTGAGGGCAACTCCAGAAGTTGGAACATAAGGATAGGGCCAGGCGGACTTCTATGGTCTATGTCCCAGAAACACCACAGAAAGACCATAATCATGTATATAATATCACAGTCATTGTTTATTTAATCATGAATTGATAATGATTGTGACTATTGGGCAGACTGGTTGGACCGATCCGGTTTTTATCTGCTGTCATTTACTATTAATCCTCTCTGCTTCCGGGCTGATGTGCAGACCTCAGCTCTGACATAAGCATGAGCATCAGATGTCATCTGACCTACTGGCGCGTGCCTGTGGTGATCTCTTAGCACACAGTGCCAGTGAATCAGAGAAGTCTTATATGTACGCACCAGAGTGTTCCAACTTCCGTTCCTTCCTGCCTGCAGTGCTGTGGCTCAACCCAGAGACTGAGAGAGCTGACAGGAATTTTTTTAATGTACCATTAAATTCTTGTGGGTGAGGACAGGTTAAATTCTTGCGGGGACGGGTAAGATTCCCCACGGGGACGGGCGGGGATGGATTAGATTCCCTATGGGGATGGTTGGATTTCTGTCCCCGTGCAACTCTCTAGTCATGAGCCCCTGGCGAGAATTAAGCTGATGCAACATCTCAAGAGCAATGCCAAGTCAACCTTACAGTCCTAAACATAGAAATGCCTTTTTTTTTTTTTTTGTAAACTATTTATTGTTTCATGGAATCAGGTACAGGCATTAAAACTGACAACAGTACAGCACATCACAAAAAGTCCAGTGTTACCATTCTTGACAGCCCTCTGCCCTCCATGATGTTTCCCTTATCTCCCCCGAATAGAGATCCCCCACCTATCCCTCCCCCTTCCCTCCCTTTCCTCTTATGTCCCTTGACGCTGAACCAGCACACAGTTCTTATTAAACGGAGTCATGGGTGGGCATCACAAGCAGGGCATGCATTCGTCCCCACAAGTCCCGATATTGACGAGCTCTCAAGGAAACTGCAAATTTATAGTTCATGAGTACCCACTCAGCCATTTCACTCATACAATTTTTCCATGCTGCTAAGGACGGAGGTTCTTTTGCCACCCACTGTTTCAGAATACATCTCTTAACCAGAATCATTGCTAATAATACAAACTTACGTTGTGGTTCCCGCAGCCCCTGCTCTTTAAGAGCCTGCCTGCAGCCCATTAAAGTAATTGAGTACTGCCACTCCACTGTGCAGTGCAAGGCCTCTTCCAGCAGCCCTATCACCCCTACCCAAAGTGCCTGCAGGGCTGGACATTCCATGAAGGAGTGCAGGAAAGTACCTGCTGCTCCCCCACACTTGTCACAAGAAATGCCTTTCTAAAGGTTAGCACCCTACACAGCCATAGTAACATGGTATATGACGGCAGATAAAGACCAATATGGTCCATCCAGTCTGCCCCAAAGATAAACTCAGAGCATCGTAAGCCATAACCTGCAATGAACAATATATCACTCTTCTCTTGATTCGCTAATGTTCTCTAACATCATCACTCTGTATTTGTTTCATCACCGGAGGTGGCTAACACCTCACGGTACTATGTAAGCCACATTGAGCCTGCAAAGAGGTGGGAAAATGTGGGGTACAAATGCAACAAATAAACGATGCCCCCTTGTCCCCCCTACCCTCCTTTTCAGCCCCCTGTTCCAGCCCCCTTCATCCACATGCCTTGCATTAGGGCCCCCCTTTTCAGCCCCAGTTCCAGCCCCATTCTCCCACCCCAGTCCCCTTCTCCCATCTGAGAGAGAGAGAGCTCCCATCTCCCTCCCTCCCCCCTCCCCACTTGAGAACCCCCTCCCAGTCCCCTTCTCCCATCTGAGAACCCTCCCACCACCCGACTACCAGCTCCGTCGACATGACAGCCTTCTTCTGCCACCACCCTGTCTTTAAAAAAAAACCTGTGAAGCGGTGTCGCAGGCAGCACCTCGCGTCTGCCCTGCTTGTAAAAGAAGCAAATCTCATCATCGGGCCTTCCCTAACTGTGTCCCGCCCTTCCGGAAATAGGAAGTTACCTCAGAGGAGGGCAGGACACAGTGAGGGAAGGCCCGATGAGGAGGAGGTGATTTGCTTCTTTTACAAGCAGGGCAGACGCGAGATGCTGCCTGCGACGCCGCTTCACAGGTTTTTTTTTTAAGGGTGAGAGCAGCGGGCGCGGAGAACCCACCACCTGCTGACACCCGGGGCGGGCCGCCCCCACCCCCCTACCCTTGGTACGCCACTGAGGATGAACAATGTGTTCCTGCATTGTACAGTGGTTTCAGATGGAGAAACAGATTAGGAAGGGACAGTACCAAGAAGAAAAAGTGTACTGGAGCCATAAGTAGCAACTGGGAGAAAAATAAATGTAAAGAGAAAAATGCCCCGGCGCGTGGCACCTAGAGCGGAGGCCCTGAGTGGATCAGAGTGGACCTGGGAGTCACCCCGGAGAAGGCTGTAAAGGATATGCAGATGAGCTGCAAGTCCTCCACAGGACCTGAAAGGCAGCCGGTGGTAGAGCTGGGCACCTCTGAGCCAAGGAAAGGCTTACCAGGGGTTAGGCCGAAGCCAGCATTCCTCCCCCTGAGGGTCACCTGATCCTAGCCAAAAAGCACCTGGAAACCCTGGGCACCTGGAGTGAGGGCCCTGGGAAGATTGGGGTGAACCTGGGAGTCACCCCGGATACAACTATGAGGATATGCAGACGGGCTGCAAGTCCTCCACAGCACCTGGTGGGAGCGCTGGCACCTAGAGCGGAGGCCCTGAGTGGATCGGAGTGGACCTGGGAGTCACCCCAGAGAAGGCTGCAAAGGATATGCAGATGAGCTGCAAGTCCTCCACAGCACCTGAAAGGCAGCCAGTGGTAGAGCTGGGCACCTCTCAGCCGAGGAAAGGCTACTTCATTGATTGCTTTGTCATTCTCTCTGTAACTCTCCTTGTATTGCCCATACAAGTGCCTGTTTCAGTGTTTTCTCTGTTTTCTACTGGTCTGAGAAGCTCTGGTATAATCTTTCCTACAGTTTAGTCCTTCTGGGCAGGTACTGCCTTGGTGCCACATACTTGTGACTTGGATTGGTCACTGTTGGAAACAGGATAGTGGGCGTGATAGACCTTCAGCCTGTCCCAGTATGACAACGCTTATGTTCTTACAGGCTAGCGCTTCTTGGAATATTCCAGCAACAGCTGAACAGGCTGGTACAGTGAAATGAGTGATCCTATTCCTTGACCACTTCGGCACTGCCAGCTGGCCTAGGTGACAATACTGTCACCCCCTTTAGTTTGAGATATAGGCCCTGCCTCAACCCATCCCTACCATGTAAAAACTAATTTTAAAAAACAGGATGGCTGGCTTTCACCTGACAGACACAGGTTCAAGGCTGTTTGTGTTTCATATTAGAAGCTATGTAGTTCACCTCTACTTCAGTGGTGCACATTTTTCTTCTCCCTCTCATATTGCTTGCCTTGCCAAGCAGTTCGTAGCGGGGCTGGGAAGGCTACCCTCATAGGCGCCCAGTCTAAGAGGCTTGGGGAGGCTAAGCCTCCCCAGCTGCAAGCCCCAAGCGTCTCTCTCTATCTCATCCCCCCACCCCCCGATGCAGCGTCTATCCCTATCACTTCCTCCCTGGCCGTGGTCTCTCTAATTTGATTTAGATTGCCCATCGCAGCCGGTAGCAGCACGCCAACATCGAACTACAGCTTGCTTCGAGGCTTCGGCCTGATGGCTTGACGTGCCCAGCCCCGCCTCCTCTGACCAGCCTTCTTTATGATGCGTCCAGCCCTCGCGGAAGCAGGAAGTTTGGTCAGAGGAGGCAGGTCTGGGCACATCAGGCCGAAGCCCCGAAGCAAGCTGTAGTTCGATGTTGGCGTGCTGCTACCAGCAGCGATGAGCTATCTAAATCAAATTAGAGGGACCACAGCCAGGGAGGAAGTGAGAGGGATAGACGCTGCATCGGGGGGGGGGGGGGGGGCGAGGGGATGAGAGAGAGCCTGTCAGTAGCGGCGATCTGATTAAATTAGAGGGACTGCAGGGAGGGAGCAAGAGGGATAAATGCTGCATTCGGGGGGGGGGGAATGAGGGAGAGGGATAGACACTGCATTCGGGAGGGAAAGAGGGAGAAGGATAGATACTGCAATGGGTGGAGAAACAATGGAGAATTGCTGGACATGGATGGATGAATGGGGGCAGAGGAGAGAAGAAATTTGCTGGATATGGATGGATGGAGGAGAGGGCAGGGGAGAATGGAGAGTTGTTGGACATGGATGGAATGGAGAGCAGGGAAGAAAGGAGAAATGTTAGACAAGGATGGAGGGAAGGAAAGACAAAGGAAAGATGCACACGGATGGAGTGGAAGGGAAAGAGGAGAAATGCTGGACATGGATGGAGGGGAGGGAAGACAGAGGAAGTACATGCACATGGATGGAAGGGAGTGGAGTGAGGAGAAATGCTGGATATGGATGGAGGGATAATTGCTGAATTTAAGGGCTGGATTGGAACACTTTGAGGGCAGATGTTGAAACTGGAGAAAGGATAGGAACAGGGCTACAGATGGTAGACAGGACGCGTAAGGACACAGAAGGATGGTGGACATGGTGAGAGAAAAAAATATCAAATGGAAAGAAGACACTGGAACCAAAGCTAATAGAAAAACTAAATGCTCAGACAGCAAAGGTAGAAAACATTTTTTTTATTCAGAATTTATTAATTGGAATGTCAGCTTTTGGAAATGTGCATCTGTGATATTTTGCATGCAAGTTTCTATTTTTCTAGTATTGCTGCATGCTGAGTCTGACTTCTGGAGGTAACTTTCCAGTTCAGCATTTGCTTTCATATCTGTTGTGTCATGTGTTTTTTCATGTGTGATCAAGATGCAGTATTCTGCTAGCGTGTAGTATTTGCAGCCCTTTTTGTTTCACTAGGTTATGTATAGGTGTTTTAGAGCCCGGTGTAATTATAGTGCTGCCTTTCCACGAATAAGGTTGTAGCTCGTCCTGTCCTTGGAATTAGTGCTGTTATGGTTTGGTAAGGTTATGAGTGTGTTTTTGCACAAGTTTGTGTATAGTGTTTTGCAGTGGAGAGATTGTGTGTTGGCCTTACTGAGGTGGCACCAAAACATTAGAAAGGGTGTAGAGCCTAAATCATGACACACTACCTCTTGAAGGATCTACATATGGTCGTTAGTGTTCACAATGAGCTCCTTTTATTATCTACCCTAAAAGGGTGTTTTGTGGCTCCACATGAGAATTGTGATATTATGATCCCTTGTTTCATATTGTTGGCGGTCTGCATTTTCCGTATGGGTGGTATATTGGTGTATTAGGGTCTGTCCAGTGTATTATTTGTTACAGTAAGGTTCTGAGTGGGTTTTTGCACAAAGTTGTGCATAGTGTTTTGCAGTTGAGCGATTGTGGTTAGTATATGCTTTGAGCAACCACTTTATTCTTTGACATATGATACATATCTAATATCTACATTTAATAAAAGGTATTAATTGTGACTTTTATTTTTACTTATTTTTTTTCTGTGTTGTCAGACAATTATGGATGTAAGCTCCACCCCTGGCCCCACCCTAACCCCACCCCCTTTAGCCTCTCCAAACAGTTGGGCCACCGACCACCTATGCCTGTATCTCTCTCAAATCTTCCTCGGTGAAGACTGAAGCAAAGTATTCATTTAATCTCTCCACTATGGCTTTGTCTTCCCTGATTGCCCCTTTTTCCCATTGGTCATCTAGCAGCCCAACTGATTCTTTTACCAGCTTCTTGCTTTTAACATACATAAAAAAAAATTTATCATGTGTGTTTGCCTCCAACGCAATCTGTTTTTTCAAAGTCTCTCTTTGCCTTCCTTATCAGCGCTTTGCATTTGGCTTGCCATTCCTTATGCTGTTTCCTATTATTTTCAGTAGAGAGGTGTGTTAGCCGTGTTAGTCTACTTTTAAAGGTAATCAATAGAAATAAAACATGGAAAAGAAAATAAGATGATACCTTTTTTTATTGGACATAACTTAATACATTTCAATGTATTAAGTTATGTCCAATAACTTAAGGAAGGAATTCTATAAAGAAAAATATGGCACACCAAGCCCCAAACTAACTTCTCCATGGCTACTTGATTCTCAGTTCTGATTCTTTCCCCTTTTTTGTTGGACTATCTTCATCTTCACCATCTACATATGTACTTCTAAAAGATAAATATGGCTCTGATAGAAGTAGACTTTTGGAGTTCATGCCACCATTTTCATAGCCTGCACTATTGATGCAACTTAATTTCTCTGCCATGTTTGACCTGGTAGACCATGATTTGTTACTTGTTAAACTTGATTCAATTGCTATTACAGGATTTGTCCCCATTTCTAGTATGATGACGCTTCATTAAAAACATTTCAAACAGCAACCGTTTCTATATCAACAACCCTTTTGCTTTGGCCATTCTCCAACATAATATAGCTTTTTTAGCCTGTACTATCAGTGTGAAAGAGTAGCTGTTGCTTCTTCCCTAAAAGCTCCAGTTCTCCTCCCCCTTGGAATAGCAGAATGTAGGGATACAAAGGAAATTCATGGCTGAACAAAGACTGAAGATGAAGTTGAATTTGTTTCCAAAAAGAATGGATTTTAGGACACGTCCAAAACATATATTCCAAAGGAGCCATCAATGCACCACATTTAGGATACATACTATCAGTATTTAACTTAACTTTGTAAGCTCTCCCTGGGGTTATAATGTGTGTTCTTGCTGTCATAGGGACATATTTATGGAAAGGAAAGATGCCCCAAAGGGGACTTCTGTAGAATGTCCACATCCACTTGGTAAACCAACTCTTTAATCCAATTCTGCGTCAACTGTTCAAACATAGAAACAGAGAAAAATGAAGGCAGACTAAGACCATATGGCCCACCCAGTCTTGCCCATTCAAGCCGTCTACTATCCTTTCTTCTCCCTTAGAGGTCCTATGTACTAGTCCCAAACTTTCTTGACTTCAGATAGTTTTCATCTCTTCCACCTCCACCAAAAGGCTGTTTCACGACTTCACCATACTTTTTATGAAGAAGTAGTTCCTCAGTTTACTTCTAAGGCTATCCCCTTTCACCTTCATCCTATGCCCCCTCATTCTAAAGCTTTTCAATTGAAAGAGACTCGCTTCCTGTGCATTTATGCCATGTAGGTATTTAAATGTCTCTATCACATCTCTCATCTCTCCCGCCTTTCTTCAGAAGTATACATATTGAGATTTTAATTCTGTCCCCATATGCTTTATGATAGACCACTGTAGTATTTTAGTAGCAGCCCTCTGGGTGGACTCCATCCAGTTTATACGTTTTTGAAGGTGTGGTCTCCAGAATTGTACACAATATTCTAAATGAGGTCTGAGTCTTATATGGGGGTATCATCACCTCCTTTTTTGTACTGGCCATTCAACTCCCTATGCACTCAAGCATCCTTCTAGCTTTTGCCTTAGCCTTTTCTGTTAGATTATCACTTACAATCGCACCCAAGTCCCGCGCCTCTTTCATGCACAAATGTTCTTCAGCCCTCTAAACTGTACTGTTCCCTCGAGTTTTAGCAGCCCAAATGCATGACCCTGCATTTTTTTTTTAGCATGAAATCAACTGCCAAATTTGATGTTGGCATTCTTTGAGCTTCGCTAGGCTCTTCCTTATGTTATGCACACCATCAGGGATGTCTCCCCTTTTGTAGACTTTCATATCATCTGCAATGAGGCAAACCGTACCAAACAGCCCTTCAGCAATATCGCTTGCAAACTTGTTAAAAAGAAGTGGCTCAAGAACTGAACCTTGTGGCACACCACTGCTAACATCCTTTTTCTCAAAGTGAACTCCATTTACCACTGTCCAATGTCTCCTTCTACTCAACCAGTTCCAAACCCAGTCTATAACTTTAGGGCTTATTTATTAGTTGTCTATGCGGAATCATGTCAAAAGCTTTGCTAAAATCTAAATACACCTCATCTAGTTCTCTCTTTTGATCCAAATCTCTGGTCACCCAGTCAAAGAAATTAGATTTGTCTGATGAGACTTGCCTCTAGTGACACCATGTTGCCTCGGGTCCTGTAATCCATTGGATTCCAAAAACTTTACTGTTCTCTATTTTTAAAGGATTTCTATTTATTTACTTACCATATAAGTCTAATTTAGTTTATTCACGTTTGATATACTGCCTTTCATACGATCAGTGGTTAACAATTAAAATTGATAAAAAATACATACATACTGGCCTGTAGTTCCCAACCTCTTCCTTCCACTTTTATGGAGAGGATGGCTACCCTTCTCAAGTCATCCGAGACCACTCCCGAAACTAGAGAAGCATTGAAAACGTCAGCCAGTGCTGCCAGACCTTCCCTAAGTTCCTTCGGTGCTCTCAAAAGAGGCCTGGAAGGAGATCTAAAAAAAACTTACGATAATGCATCAATCTCAGTTTATTTGTAACCTTCAGCCTAAAGCACTGAGTCAAATCCTGTGCTCTAGTTACCATAAAGACAAGTCCTTTCAAACTAGAAACATAATCCTGTAATTGAAAATAGGCAAATTGCTCAGTAGACATCAAATGTGAATATTTGTCCCTGCCCATCTTTCATGTCTCCTACCCATCTTAACTCCTGTTCTACGTACTGCTTTAAATGTCAGCGTATCAATGCCTGGTTTAAAATCCATATTCCCCACCAAAGGCAACAGAGGGACTACCCCCTAATTTTTGACCTAACCTCTTCCATATTGACCTTATATGTCCAAATCACATGATCACTTAACATATTAACATAGTAGATGACGGCAGAAAAAGACCTGCACGGTCCATCCTGTCTGCCCAACAAGATAAACTCACATGTGCCATTTTTTGTGTATACCTTACCTTGATTTGTACCTGTCTTTTTCAGGGCACAGACCGTATAAGTCTGCCCAGCACTATCCCCACCCCCCAACCACCCGCCCCGCATCCTACCACCGGCTCTGGCAAAGACTGTATAAGTCTTCCCAGCACTATCGCTGCCTCCCAACCACCAGCCCCGCCTCCCACCACCGGCTCTGGCACAGACCGTATAAGTCTGCCCAGCACTATCCCCACCTTCCAACCACCAGCCTTAGAGAAGTGTCCCCAGTGTTTTATCATGTAGCAGATATTCTCCCGAGAGCAAGGATAGTAAGTTACTGATTTGTTTTTTAAAGGCGTGGGCATAAAGTCCTCAATGTATCTCTGCCAATCCCTCATTTGGCAAAGACCACAAGCTAAATTGTGAGTTGGAATATCTAGCAGTCCTGATTCCTCTCCCCCTCCCCCCTCCTTCTCCCTTGGTAACATTAAGGTCTGCAAAGAAAGTGTAGGTTTCTTACCTCCGCATATAAACCCCTGAAGAGCTCTGTGTAGCATTCTGGTATCTTAAATGTATAGGAGTTGATTGCAATACATAAAGCTAATGTGGAAGAATGAGCATATTGTATAAGAATATCTTCCCTGAAAAGGACACTGGTAGTGTTACCTGAGTCTGTCAATCATGCTACTACTACTACTACTTAGCATTTCTATAGCGCTGCCAGGGTTACGCAGCGCTGTACAAGTTTAAACATGGGGAAGGACAGTCCCTGCTCAAGAGAGCTTACAATCTAAAGGTAAAAACTATGTAGTCAGTGTAGGTATCAGGAATGGGAAGGTGGTTAGGCACCAAAAGCAAGGGAGAAGAGATGGGCCTTGAGTAAGGACTTGAAAATGGGCAGGGAGAGCGCATGGCGTATGGGCTCAGGAAGTCTGTTCCAGGCATAAGGTGATGCGAGGCAGAAGGGGCGGAGTCTGGAGTTAGCGGTGGTGGAGAAGGGTACAGAAAGGAGTGATTTGTCCTGAGAGCGGAGGTTACGGGTGGGAACATATGGGGAGAGGAGGGTAGAGAGGTAATGGGGGGCTGCAGATTGAGTGCACTTGAAGGTCAATAGGAGAAGCTTGAACTGTATATGGTAGCGGATCGGGAGCCAGTGAAGTGACTTGAGGAGAGGGGTGATATGAGAGTATCGGTTCACGCGGTAGATAAGACGTGCGGCGGAATTTTGGACAGATTGAAGGGGGGATAGGTGGCTAAGCGGGAGGCCAGCGAGGAGAAGGTTGCAATAGTCAAGACGAGAGGTAACGAGCGAGTGGACGAGGGTTCGGGTGGTCTGTTCAGAGAGGAATGGGCGAATTTTGCTAATATTATAGAGGAAGAAGCGACAGGTCTTAGCTGTCTGCTGGATATGGGCAGAGAAGGAGAGGGAGGAGTCAAAAATGACTCCGAGATTGCGGGCTGAAGAGACGGGGAGGATGAGGGCGTTGTCAACAGAGACAGAAAGTGGGGGAAGAGGAGAAGAGGGTTTGGGTGGAAAGACAAGGAGCTCAGTCTTTGCCATGTTCAGTTTCAGATGCCGGTTGGACATCCAGGCAGCGATGTCTGAAAGGCAGGCCAAAACTTTGACCTGGGTTTCAACTGTGATGTCGGGAGTGGAGAGGTAAAGCTGGGTATCATCAGCATAGAGATGGTACTGGAAACCATGTGATGAGATCAACGAGCCCAGGGAAGAGGTGTATATCGAGAAAAGAAGCGGTCCAAGGACAGATCCTTCAGGGACCCCAACAGAGAGCGGGACAGGGGTGGAAGAAGAGCCATTAGAAAATACTCTGAAGGTGCATTGGGAAAGATACGAGGAGAACCAGGAGAGGACGGAGCCCTGGAACCCAAATGAGGACAGTGTGTCGAGAAGTAAATTATGATTGACGGTGTCAAAGGCGGCAGATAGGTCGAGGAGGATGAGGATGGAATAGTGACCTTTGGATTTGGCAAGGAACAGGTCATTGCAGACTTTAGAGAGTGCTGTTTCTGTTGAGTGTAGTGGGCGAAAGCCGGATTGAAGCGGGTCGAGGACGGCCTGAGAGGAGAGGAAGTCAAGGCAGCGGCTGTGGACAGCACGTTCAAGTAATTTGGAGAGGAAGGGTAGAAAAGAGATGGGGCGGTAGTTGGAAGGACAGGTGGGGTCAAGTGATGGTTTTTTGAGAAGTGGTGTGACTACAGCGTGCTTGAAGGTGTCAGGGACAGTGGCAGTGGAGAGAGAGAGGTTGAGGATGTGACAGATTCAGGGGTTAACTGTAGGAGAGATGTTGGTAAGCAGATTGGTGGGAATGGGATCAGAGGAACAGGTGGTGCACTTAGAGGAAGAAAGAAGGCGAGCAGTTTCCTCTTCGGTGATCTCAGGGAAGGAGGAGAAGGAGGCCAGGTTAGGTTGGTTGAGGGAGTGGGTTAAGAAGTCACAGGGAGGAGAAGGCTTGGAAGTGAATTCAAGGTTTATCTTCTGCACTTTATCGCGGAAGTAGTCAGCTAGTGTTTGAGGAGAGAGAGAGGGGGGGTGGGAGCGGAGGGTACTTTAAGTAGGGAGTTGAGGGTGGCGAAGAGGCGACGAGGGTTGGAGCCAAGAGAATTGGTTAATTGAGAATAATATTCCTGTTTGGCAAGGAATAGGGAGGACTGGAAGGAGGATAGCATGAATTTGAAATGGGTGAAGTCTGACAGGGTGCGAGATTTCCTCCAGAGTTGTTCAGCAGAGCGGGTGCAGGAGCGAAGGTAACGGATGCAAGGGGTTAACCATGGCTGAGGATTAATGCGCTTAGTGGAGCGAGAGACAGATGGTGCTAGGGTATCCAGAGCAGTGGAGAGAATTTCATTGTAGGTAGAGACAGCCGTGTCGACAGATTCAGAAGACGAGATGGAAGGGAAGAGAGTGGAGATGTGAGAGGATAGGGTAGGGGGATCGACAGCTTGGAGATTCCTGAAGGCAGTGGTTATAGTTGGGCGAGGTTGAGGGGGAGGGTGATGAAGAGTGAGGGTGATTAGGTGATGATCTGAAATAGGAAGGACTGAGGTGCAGAAATTGGAAGATGAGCAGGAAGAGAAGAGAACGAGGTCGAGACAATGGCCATCACGGTGAGTAGGGGTGGTAGAGCATAGTCGGAGGTTAAAGGAGGATATCAGAGTGAGGAATTTAGAAGCGTAGGAGTTGGATGGGTTGTCAACGTGAATGTTAAAATCACCAAGAATGAGGGATGGAGATGCGGGATCAAGAAAGACGGTGAGCCAGGCGTCGAAGTCAGTAAGGAATGAAGAGAGGGGCTTATCAGGGGGGCGGTAGATGACTGCAACTCTGAGTGGTAATGGGTAGAATAGCCGGATGGAGTGAGCTTCAAAGGACGAGAAGCAGTGAGACTGCGGAAGGAGGAGGGGTTGGAAACTACAGGAGGGCGAGAGAAGTAGCCCAACGCCTCCACCGCGGCCATCTGGGCGGGGAGTGTGGGAGAAGAGATAACCTCCATGACAAAGGGCCGCGACTGAGGCAGAGTCGTCAGGGGAGAGCCAGGTTTCAGTTAGGGCGAGCAGTTGGAGAGAACGAGAGATGAAGAGATCGTGGGTGAAGGGCAGTTTGTTGCAGATCGAGTGGGCATTCCACAAGGCGCATGAGAAGGGGAGGGAAGAGGGGGGGAGAAGGGGAATAGAGACGAGGTTGGAGATATCACGGAATCGTTTGCATGGATAGGAGGAGGATAGGTGAGGGGGGCCTGGATTAGGATTAATGTCTCCCGCGGATAGCAGGAGGAGGAGCAAGAGAGTGCGGAGGAGGGTGGGGGAGGTCGGGCGACGAATGCGACGAAGACAGGGTGCACTTAGGAGGAATGGTGAAGGGTTAATGGTAGGAAGGAGGTGTTGGAGATTAAGGGCTAGGAAGGAGAAGGGGGCCAAGAGAGATGGTGAGGGATGGGGGTGAATAGGGTATTGCCGTAGCGGGCAGGACGGGAGGGAACACAGGTGGGCAATGAGTTCCAGCGGTGGATGGCGGTAAGGGGAGGGGAAAAAGATTAGGAAGGGACAGGGCAAGGAAGAGGATGTGGACAGGGGCCATAGGTAGTGATTACGGTGTGACAGGTGTAAGTGTAGTGACTGAGGTGAGAAGCAGATAGAGCGAAGAGCCGGAGGCTTGGAATTGGAGGGATTGATGGACTGGAGAGTGGGTAAGTCAGTGGCTGGCAAGTTAGCAGGCAGGCAAGTGAGGCAGTGGCTGCCAAGCTTGCAGGCAGGGTGGAGCAAGCTGGTGCGGATGGACAGGAACGAGCAGGGAGAGGCAGGGGGGCAGGTAAGTCAATGGCTGTCAAGTTAGCAGGCAGGCAAGCAAGTCAGTGGTTGACAAGCTAGCAGGCGGGCTGGAGCATACTGATGCAGAAGGACAGGAACCAGCAGGGAGAAACTGGAGAGCAGGTAAGTCAATGGCTGATGAGTTAGCAAGCTAGTAAGCTAGTAGGCAAGCAAGTAAGTCAATGGCTGACAAGCTAGCAGGTGGGCTGGAACAAGCTGGTGCAGATGAACAGGAACGAGCAGGGAGAAGCTGGAGCAAGCAGGCTGGAGCAGATGGACTGAAACAAGCAGGGAGAAGCTGGTTCAGGCGGACTGGAACACGCTGGAGCAGATGTACTGGAGTAGGTAGGCTGGAGCAGGTGTACCGGAGCAAGTAGGCTGGAGCAGATGGGCTGGAACAAGGTAGGCTGGAGCAGGTGTACCGGAGCAAGTAGGCTGGAGCAGATGGGCTGGAACAAGCAGGGAGAAGCTGGTTCAGGTGGACTGGAACATGCTGTGATGCAGGAATTACCACTATTGTTAGCAGAATCTGTGGTACTTCAGGAGTCAAACACCACACACCAGAATGAGAGAGAAATCTTCTTTATTTTCCAGCAAACAAAGTAGGACATCAGCGCTAGCTCTCTCCTTCTCTTCAGCTCTCTGTGTCTTGTGTCTCTGTGTCTTAGCTCTTTCTCTCGTCTCTCTGTGTCTTGGCTCTTCTGTCCTGTCTTCTGTCTGTTCTATAAGCTGCTTCTGTTCTCATTTATATATTGTCCTAAACCCCTCTAGCCCCCCTTTCTCACCAGATGGTAAAGAATAGATTGATTACCCTGTCTTGAACTAATTATCTCTACACATTTACTCAAAATATCAGTTACATAGGTTTCAGATATTTCCTAAACTGACCTATGACCTGGGGCCTCTCAAACTAGACAATGTGGCACCTATCTCCTGCATTTTATTATTATTCACATAATCAGATTCCCGGTTAACTCATACTAACTGGGCTCTGGCATTCATTAAGGGGCCAGTCCTACACTTAGCTATAATCCATCAAGGAAAAGAGTTGACTTTTCCTGACCTCTTTCACCTTTAGCTTCATACACAGAACTAGCTAGGACTGTGGATAATTCAAACCAGATGATGACCTCTTAAACTGCAGACAAATCTCACTTGAAAAGTCAGACAATGTAAACACTGAATTGAAAAGATATTCTACATAGAGAAATAGAACTTATTAATTAAACAGAATAAAACATATTTTAAAATAAGCAGAAATCAGAATTCCTTATAAGACAAAATCTAAATTATCAAGAATCTCTAAACAGCATTCAGCCTAATCTTTTAAAACTGCCTGCTTGCTGATCCCCTCGAGACTGCCCAGTATGCCTTGCTTAGAATGGCATCCAGATGTGGTTTTATTATTATGCCTATGAACTAGTCTTAACAATCCATCACTCAAAAAGGGACAAAGAAAGTTTTATTTCTCGCTGACCTTTCTAACCTCTAGTCTAGCAAAAGCTAGACATTTGAGTAATTAAACCCAGATGGCATTCTACCACTTTCAGGCCTGAACCAAAGTTAAACAGAATTAGCAAATTAATATGATTTCTCTGTCCAGGCTGCCTCAGCTGGAGCAGATGTACTGGAGTAGGTAGGCTGGAGCAGGTGTACCGGAGCAAGTAGGCTGGAGCAGATGGGCTCGAACAAGCAGGGAGAAGCTGAAACAGTCGGACTGGAACACTGGAGCAAGCAGGGGAAGCTGGATCAGCGGACTGGAACAAGCTGGTATCGGGCGGACTGGAACAAGATGGGATCATGCAGACTGGAACGAGCTGGAGCAGGCGGACTGGAACACACTAGAGCATTTGGACTGGAACAAGCAGGCTGGAGCAGATGGACTGGAACAAGCAAGGGGGAAGCTGGATCGGCGGACTGGAACAAGATGGGCTCAGGCGGACTGGAACAAGCTGGGATCAGGCGGACCGGAACAAGCTGGATCAGGCGGACTGGAGCAAGCTGGTAACAGGCGGACCGGAACAATCTGGGATCAGTCGGACCGGAACAAGCCAAGCTGGGTTCAGGCAGACTGGAACACGCTAGGGCAGCTGGACTGGAACAAGCAGGAACTAGTCACACCCACTAAGTTTGAAAAATGT
This sequence comes from Microcaecilia unicolor, assembly GCF_901765095.1. Taxonomy (NCBI): domain Eukaryota; kingdom Metazoa; phylum Chordata; class Amphibia; order Gymnophiona; family Siphonopidae; genus Microcaecilia; species Microcaecilia unicolor. The sequence continues at coordinate 179,789,322 of NC_044039.1, read as the reverse complement.
GGGGGAGGGGAGGTCGCCTAAGAGACAGAGCTGTTCTGTGCAGGGAGACTATCTCTAAAAGGTATTTTCTCTGAAAAAAGCTGTTGCTTTTGAGACAGAGCTGTAATCTGCAGGCAGACTCTCTCTAAAAGGTGGCTTCTCTGAAAAAGCAGTTGGTTTTGAGGCAGAAATCTGCTCTCCCCAGAAAGAACTAGTCACACCCACTAAGTTTGAAAAATGTGGGGGAGGGGAGGTCAAGAGCCTAAGAGACAGAGCTGTTCTCTGCAGGGAGACTATCATTTCTATAGCGCTACTAGACGTACGTATGCTACTCAGAAGGGGCTTAATATTAATAGAGAACTAGTATTTGCTGGTATTAGAATGTCCAAATCGTTAGGGGAATCTCCAACTGAAATAGTTCTGAACTCAATTTGGACGGCTCTAGAAGTCCTGCATAAAGTTTGTACTACTTTTATTTCTTTGTCTCTACATGATGCAGCACAAGGGGGACTTGAAGAAACAACTTGAAACACTTTCTGTTAAAACAACACAGTTGGAAGGAACACCAATGACTGTTTGCTAAGCAATACTTCAACACGGCTAGACTAACAGTAGCTAGGTCCTGGAAGCAGTCTGTTACACTGCCTATATTAACATGGAACAATAATATGTGGTACATCTGTGAACTAGAGTTTCTCCTGGCAGATCAGCGAAGTACGTTGGGTACATAGAAAATGATTTGGACTCCTTTTATAACCTCTCGTGTTAATTGTCTTCTAAAGCAATATTTGACTGTGAGAAACCTGCATAGTGCATTATCTTTCAGCACACTAGGCTTTTGTAGATAGTCTTTAAATTTCACACCAATTGGACAGCTTTGGTGGAGGGGGTGGGGTGTTTGGAGGTTTAAGCTTTTGTTTAAAACTTTGTAAAAATTCAGAGGTGTTATGTTACAAATTGTTTTATGGACCTGCTTTTTCACAGGCATCCTGTATTTTGTTGCTTGCATTATAGGCATATAGTTCAATAAAGAAATTTAAAATATCAAACACAGTTAGAGTCTAGTAACTCAGACTCAAGAAATTCAATCCCAGTCACCTAGTGATAGATACTGCATCAGAAAATTGAGAACTTAGGATATTCAGCAAGAAACTTGAATTTAAGGATACTTAACTTTCCTTACTCCAAGCTGATTTCACTTAAATATGTTTTATAGGAGATATTTAAATATTCATAATTCAGAAGAGGAATTTTCTACAGCTCACAATATGATGAAAACATCTAAAAATGTCCCCAGTACTGATGAAATAGCTGTGATTACTGATACTGCCTGAAAATTGATCATATTGTTTCAGAGAGACCATAGACCCTGCAGTTATGTCACAGCACTTAAATATTCAGAAACTGGTTTGGCCCCTTTGTGAAGACTTTTCTATATAGTATTTAATCAGCGAAAGTCCCAGGAAACTAATGAACAGTCTTTGTTAGATATTGGATTGCTTGGATGTTTCAATGCTTTTGGAACTGACAATAGAAGCAATCAAGTCTAGATCTATGCCATTTGTCTAATTTGTGTTCTTACAAGACAAGGTTAGGAGATTTCATTGAAGTTATATTTTCAAGTTTCTCAGCCTAACTTTCTGGATAATCAGTGTAGTCCAGTCCCTCATCCAAGACCTGGCCAGGGGTTGATTCTGCTTAGCTTCCTCTGATGCACTGTCGGCTGAGCAGATCTGCCACGTTCTGGACTTTACTCAACTCTCTCTCCAACTGTAGTCCTTCACTTAGAGGACCTCTGTTCTTGCTACCTTCACAATTATCTTCTTCAAAAATGCACGCCAAATGCAATACTTCTTATAAATGAGGGCTTTAATTATACTGCTTATAATTCCACAGTAGACTTCCTTTTCTCCCTTCAGCCCTGCCCACAGCTGAAGGAAGCTTCACCGTGTCTTCCTTTCAGACACTGTTTTGAAGCTCACAACAGTTAATATGGTTTTCCTCTTCTCTACAACACCTGTGTATTTCTTCACATAGTCATAGTTCATCAAACAAACAGATTCTCTTTCATTTCCTTCACTCAGGTGCTTAAACTTGACAACACCCCTTTTTATTCTCTGAGGCAAATTACCTGATACACTTTTCCCACATGGTCTTTCCCCATTGCCTCAACATTTTCCTTCCAGCCTTCCACAACTGATTCAGTGTGACCACCAGCAAACCTCTCACTGTATTCTCAGTTTGAAACAGAGCTGCAATCTCCATACCCTCTTCATCCAGCTCCTCAGCTACTTCCATTTTATCATAATCCCCAGCCACTTCCTCCCCTGGCTCTCCCACCTGTTCCTCATCACCTTCATCAGAAATCATTTCCTAATCCTCTTCCCTGCCCCCAAGCTCCTGTGTGACTTGTCTCGAAAAGAGGGTACTTGGGACTGGTAGTTCCTCCCCTTTTTCACTACTCTGGTAGGTCTTTCAGCCACCAGGGGGCGAACTCTCTGTATACTGGGAACTTGGTACTGAAACTTTCTCTTTCGGTAGCTCCCTGCCTCCTTGAGCTCCTGTGTTTTTTTTAGCCCAACGTTTGCCTGCCCCCTTACATCAGATACCAATTTTTCCAGCTATTTCAAAATGGATATAGAGTAGGGGAAAAATTTAGGTACACATACTGAAGTCTTATCACTGGGAGCTCAGTTCCAATTGTGTGTTCCTTGTAAATGTGTTGTGTTCTTTATGTATAAAATATACCATTTCTTTGAACATGTATAGCTGTGGAGTTTCTTAAATTAGTAGGGATCTCTGAGACCTATCTAAATATGATTCACAGGCTTAAGTTAATGGTTGAAAGACTTTACATAAGTACATAAGTACATAAGTAGTGCCATACTGGGAAAGACCAAAGGTCCATCTAGCCCAGCATCCTGTCACCGACAGTGGCCAATCCAGGTCAAGGGCACCTGGCACGCTCCCCAAACGTAAAAACATTCCAGACAAGTTGTACCTAAAAATGAGGAATTTTTCCAGTCCATTTAATAGCGGTCTATGGACTTGTCCTTTAGGAATCTATCTAACCCCTTTTTAAACTCCGTCAAGCTAACCGCCCGTACCACGTTCTCCGGCAATGAATTCCAGAGTCTAATTACACGTTGGGTGAAGAAAAATTTTCTCCGATTCGTTTTAAATTTACCACACTGTAGCTTCAACTCATGCCCTCTAGTCCTAGTATTTTTGGATAGCGTGAACAGTCGCTTCACATCCACCCGATCCATTCCACTCATTATTTTATACACTTCTATCATATCTCCCCTCAGCCGTCTCTTCTCCAAGCTGAAAAGCCCTAGCCTTCTCAGCCTCTCTTCATAGGAAAGTCGTCCCATCCCCACTATCATTTTCGTCGCCCTTCGCTGTACCTTTTCCAATTCTACTATATCTTTTTTGAGATACGGAGACCAGTACTGAACACAATACTCCAGGTGCGGTCGCACCATGGAGCGATACAACGGCATTATAACATCCGCACACCTGGACTCCATACCCTTCTTAATAACACCCAACATTCTATTCGCTTTCCTAGCCGCAGCAGCACACTGAGCAGAAGGTTTCAGCGTATCATCGACGACGACACCCAGATCCCTTTCTTGATCCGTAACTCCTAACGCGGAACCTTGCAAGACGTAGCTATAATTCGGGTTCCTCTTACCCACATGCATCACTTTGCACTTGTCAACATTGAACTTCATCTGCCACTTGCACGCCCATTCTCCCAGTCTCGCAAGGTCCTCCTGTAATCGTTCACATTCCTCCTGCGACTTGACGACCCTGAATAATTTTGTGTCATCGGCGAATTTAATTACCTCACTAGTTATTCCCATCTCTAGGTCATTTATAAATACATTAAAAAGCAACGGACCCAGCACAGACCCCTGCGGGACCCCACTAACTACCCTCCTCCACTGAGAATACTGGCCACGCAATCCTACTCTCTGCTTCCTATCTTTCAACCAGTTCTTAATCCATAATAATACCCTACCTCCGATTCCATGACTCTGCAATTTCTTCAGGAGTCTTTCGTGCGGCACTTTGTCAAACGCCTTCTGAAAATCCAGATATACAATATCAACCGGCTCCCCATTGTCCACATGTTTGCTTACCCCCTCAAAAAAATGCATTAGATTGGTGAGGCAAGACTTCCCTTCACTAAATCCGTGCTGACTTTGTCTCATCAGTCCATGTTTTTGTATATGCTCTGCAATTTTATTCTTAATAATAGCCTCCACCATCTTGCCCGGCACCGACGTCAGACTCACCGGTCTATAATTTCCCGGATCTCCTCTGGAACCCTTCTTAAAAATCGGAGTAACATTGGCTACCCTCCAGTCTTCCGGTATTACACTCGATTTTAGGGACAGATTGCATATTTCTAACAGTAGCTCCGCAAGTTCATTTTTTAGTTCTATTAATACTCTGGGATGAATACCATCAGGTCCCGGTGATTTACTACTCTTCAGCTTGCTGAACTGACCCATTACATCCTCCAAGGTTACAGAGAATTTGTTTAGTTTCTCCGATTCCCCCGCTTCAAATATTCTTTCCGGCACCGGTGTCCCCCCCAAATCCTCCTCGGTGAAGACCGAAGCAAAGAATTCGTTTAATTTCTCCGCTACGGCTTTGTCCTCCTTGATCGCCCCTTTAACACCATTTTCGTCCAGCGGCCCAACCGACTCTTTGGCCGGTTTCCTGCTTTTAATGTATCTAAAAAAGTTTTTACTATGTATTTTTGCTTCCAACGCTAATTTCTTCTCAAAGTCCTTTTTTGCCCTCCTTATCTCCGCTTTGCATTTGGCTTGGCATTCCTTATGATCTATCCTGTTACTTTCAGTTGGTTCTCTTCTCCACTTTCTGAAGGATTGTTTTTTGGCTCTAATGATTTCCTTTATCTTACTGTTTAGCCACGCCGGCTGACGTTTAGTCTTTTTTCCCTTTTTTCTAATACGTGGAATATATTTGTCCTGAACCTCCAGGATGGCGTTTTTAAACAGCATCCACGCCTGATGCAAGTTTTTTACTCTGCGAGCTGCTCCTTTCAGTCTTTTTTTCACCATTTTTCTCATTTTGTCGTAATCACCTTTTCTATAGTTAAACGCTAGCGTACTTGATTTCCTAGTTTCACTTCCTTCAATGCCAATATCAAAACCGATCATATTATGATCACTGTTATCAAGCGGCCCTCGTATCGTTACCCCCTGCACTAGATCATGAGCACCACTAAGGACTAAGTCTAGTATTTTTCCTTCTCTTGTCGGCTCCTGAACTAGCTGTTCCATGAAGCTGTCCTTGATTTCATCAAGAAATCTTATGTCCCTTGCGTGTACAGATGTTACATTACCCCAGTCTATATGCGGGTAATTGAAATCCCCCATTATTATTGTGTTGCCCAGTTTGTTTGCGTCCCTGATTTCCTTTAACATTTCCGCATCCGTCTGTTCGTCCTGGCCAGGCGGACGGTAGTACACTCCTATCACTATCCTTTTCCCCTTTGCACATGGAATTTCAATCCACAGTGATTCCAAGGAGTGTTTTGCTTCCTGCAGAATTTTCAATCTATTTGATTCAAGGCTCTCGTTAATATACAATGCTACCCCTCCACCAATCCGATTCACCCTATCACTACGATATAATTTGTACCCCGGTATGACAGTGTCCCACTGGTTATCCTCCTTCCACTTTCTTTCTTTATTTTCTCTAATCTTAGTTTCTTTCCAGCTTCCTCTAGATTTATTAGTCTTTGATTCCAGTAACTGAGGACTAATTGCATAATTTGTAATGGACGATTCCAGTCGGAGATGGGGAGGAAGTATGTTTCAGAGAGAAGGTCCATTTACCCTATATATTTTTTGAATGGGCAGAGATTCAAGGGAGAACTATTATGGAGAACACAAGGAAAACTAATAAATCAAATCAGAGAGTAGACATTTTGCAAAAGTTGGAAGTGAGTACAGCCTCAGAACAGTTCAGTCTTAATAAATTTGAGAAACTGGAAAATCATACAAAGAGGCTGAATCTGAGATTCGTGAATTTCCCCCAAGTGTTTCAGCGTCTTGCCTGTCCAAATGCGTAAGAAATACCTAGAGGATGTTCTTAACCTATCAGGAAGGTTACTTTTCCTACTAAACTTTGATTAAATATGAGAATAATTGCTACATTTTTTATGATCTACAACATTTGAGGAATTTCTGAAGTAGGTGCTGTAACGTAAGAGCAACCCTTTTGGATCCTCAGCGTAAAGATTTTCTTTTACTACTTTATTTTTGGGTAGAGGTGAAGAAGACAAAATCTCAATTTAATTTTCATCTAGTTGTCTGAGTACTTCTGGAATATTTGAAACCCTGCTGTCGCTCCTGAGTTTGATAGCTACTGAAATTGGTAGTAGTAAAATGACTGCTCCTTTAACTTGAATTTCCAACACATTATCAATAATCTGTTTTTCAATGTTTACAGGACTAAATTGGGATGCTCTGTCATCTATTGAAGCACACTGCAAGCAGATATTTACATTCAACAAATTATGCATATAGTTTAAAGCTGAGCTCCCCCCCCTACTTTTGCCTGTCAGTAAAAAATGCATTTTATTCACTTGTTTTGTTCTGTTATTTCTTTATAATCTGATTAGCAACACAGTGATGGTAGAATACCCTCATACTACCATTGCAATTTGCCAGTATTTTTCTTTATTGTATTCAGATGTACAATGACTTGGCAATCCTGTTCAGAAGGAATGGATCCTCAGAAGCTTAGCTGAGATTGGAAGGCGGGGCTGGTGTTTGGGAGGCGGGGCTAGTGCTGGTCAAGATTTCTACAGTCTGTGCCCTGAAAATGGCAGATACAAATCAAGGTAAGGTAAACACAAGAAGTAGCACATATGAGTTTATCTTGATGGGCAGACTAGATGGACTGTGCAGGTCTTTTTCTGCCGGCATCTACTATGTTACTATGTAAAAGCTATAACCCATGAGCAAGCCAACCAACTATTAAATATTTTGGACCTCTTTTATTAAGCTGCGCTAAAAAGGTGGCCTGTGCTGTGATTAGTATGTGGGTTTCCCTGTGTGCTGGGGCCACTTTTAGCGCAGCTATAAAATGGATGTATTTCCATTTTTTTTCCTACTAATGGCCAGGTGCTAATTTCCAAATTAGTGTGTGAGCCCTTACTGACACCTATTTAGTAGGTGGAAAGGGCTCACATTCTAACCATGCGCTAATTGGTTGGCATCTGTGTAGCTGTGCTAACCAATTAACTCTGGGCATGCCTACTCTCTGCCCCCAGTGCTATTTTCTATCACCAGGGAAATGTGCATAGATACCTGAACTACCGCAGGCTGCCTCAGTGTGCCCCGTAGTTGTGCTTACCTCAGCTTAGTAAAAGGACCCCTTTGCCTTATGGATATTTGTTATTCACATTACCAGTTACAAGAACTTACACGCTAAAAGAACCTGCAGAGAAGACAATCATGGTTAAGGTGATAAGGCTTGAAATCCGTTGGGGTCGCTGTGTGCAGGTTCAAATCCTCCTGACTATGGAGCTAGTCCCTACCCTGTAGAAGTCACTGGTGAGGCCCCACTTGGGGTACTGCATTCAGTTTTGGAGGCAGTATTTTACTACATAGTAAATGATAAGTACATAAGTAATGCCACACTGGGAAAAGACCAAGGGTCCATCGAGCCCAGCATCCTGTCCATGACAGCGACCAATCCAGGCCAAGGGCACCTGGTGAGCTTCTCAAAAGTACAAACATTCTATACATGTTATTCCTGGAATTGTGGATTTTTCCTTAGTCCATTTAATAGTGGTTTATGGACTTGTTCTTTAGGAAGCCGTCTTACCCCTTTTTAAACTCTGCTAAGCTAACCGCCTTCACCACGTTCTCCGGCAACAAATTCCAGAGTTTAATTATGGCAGATAAAGACCTGAATGCTCCATCCAGTCTGCCCTACAGTCATACTCACTGTCCATTCATGATTAAACTAACAATGAATTGTGATATTAAATACTTGACCATGGTCTTTCTTTGGCATTTCTGGGACACAGACCAAAGAAGTCTGCCCAGTACTGTCCTAATGTTTGAACTACTGCAGTTGTCATCGAAGCCCACTCCAGTCTATCTACCTGGAGTTGTCATCGAAGCCCACTCCAGCCTATCTACCTGGAGTTGTCATTGAAGCCCACTCCAGCCTATCTAAATCCATTTTGTCATTGGTGGGCACAGACCGTAATAGTGCCCAGCACTGTGCTTGACTGTCAGCTATTGAAGTTGCTATCGAAGCCCTTTCCAATCCATCCTAAACCATATTGCTATATACAGGACACAGACCATACATGTCTGCCTGGCACCGACCTTAGTTATTCTTAGTTCTTCAGATGGAGTTGCCATCTAAGCACTGTGTGACACATCCACACACATGCATCCATTTAAGTTTAGTTTTCTTATACCTTCCATTTTCTAATTAGAGATCCTCTATGTTTATCCCATGCTTTTTTTGAATTTAGTCCCCATTTTTTGTTTGTACCGCTTCAATTGAGAGGGTATTCCAGACATCGATCATCCTCTCCAGTGCTTTTTATAGAAAAAAGGTGCCAGTACTCATTATGGGCAGGGTCACCACATATGGATCCACCCCTATTATAGTCACACCCATGTTAGCCACACCCCTTATACCAGCCATGGCGCATATAAACAGACATCATTGAAAATATACTAGTATAGGAGAAAAATATAACGTGAGTTTTTTTCATTATAAATAATTTCTGTAAGCTGTTACAGCTCCAGTATATCCAGTGCAAAATAAGACAGCAGATGTAAATTCACAAATTGGACATATTCCAAACACTAAAATTAAAATAAAATTATTTTTTCTACCTTTGTTGTCTGGTGACTTTGTTTTTCTATCCATATTGGTCCCAGTCTCTGATTCTGCTGCTCTCTATCTGTTCTCTTACCTCCGTTTCCAGGGCTTCCTTTCCATTTATTTCTTTACTTTCCTCCTTTCTTCTTCATTTCTTGCCCTACATCCATAAGTAAAAGCTGGGTCCTGCTTCGTGGAATTGAGTGGAGGAGGTATAACGTGGATCCAGCTTTTGCCTATTTTCTCCATCCATGTGCAGTTTTTCTCCTCTCTTCCCTTTCCCTCATCTCCATCCATGTGCATCTTCTTTTTTTCTTTCCTCCCCTCCATCCATGTCCAGCTCTTCTCCTCTCTCCTCCCCTCCATCCATGTCCAGCATTTCTCCTCTCTCTTCTCTCCCCTGTATCCATATAAAGCAATAATTCTCTCCCCGCCAACTCCTCCATCCATCCATGTCCAGCAATTCTCCTCTATCTCCTGCTCTCCTCTCCATCCATTTCCAGCATTTCTCCTCTCTCCCCTGCCCTCCCTTCCCATGTCCAGCATGTCACTTCTCTCCCCTGCCCTCCCCTCCCATGTCCAGTGATTCTCCTCTCTCCCTTGCCCTCCCCTCCCATCCATGTCCAGCAATTCTCTCTTCCCTAACCTCCCCTCACATCCATGTCCAGCATGTCTCCTCTCCCCTGCCCTCCCCTCTCATCCATGTCCAGCATTTCTCCTCTGCCCCTGTCCTCCCCTGCCATCCATGTCCAGCGATTCTCCTCTCCCCTGCCCTCTCCTCCATGTCTCCTCTCCCCTGCCCTCCCATCCATGTCTCCTCTCCTCTGCCCTCCCCTCAAATCCATGTCCAGCGATTCTCCTCTCTCCCCTGCCCGCCCTCAGCTCCCCGACTTTCCGTTCATGCACCCGTGTGTAATACATGGGATTGAGGGTCAGCTGGGGATGGAATGAGTGGAATGTTTTGGCTGTAATTATGTGTTGATATTCTCTGTTATAGGAAACAGGCTAGTTGTTTAAGGGATGCCAGCACGTCTGGGAAAGGCACCTTCAGCCTGTGCAGGTCTGGGGAGTTATTCTCTGTTATGGGAAACAGGCTGGTTGTTTAAGGGATGCCAGCTTGTGCAAGTCTGGGAAAGGCACCTTCAGCCTATGCAGGTCTGGGGGAGTTATGAGCTAGCTCATCTTCACACGCACAGTTGTTTGTTTCACACTATAAAAGAGGGGGGAGCACGGGACTTTCTTTAGAAGCTTGCCTGGACATAGGGACGCCTTGTTCAGTGAAGGGTATTTCCCTGCAATCTCTGAGGAGAGCCAGTGCTTCCCTGGTGGTCTTCCCAGATGCTGACTGAATTGCGAGTGCTGTAAGTATCTTGGTGTATGTGTTCACATATGTATCACCAATAAAAGCGATATACCGCATATTGTGTCTGGTGGCTTTTGTGTTGTCATAAGCACAGTGCCCCCTAGTGTTACAGTTTGGCGTAGTCGGCAGGATATCGCATTGTTGTTACGGTGATTCCATTTGTGAATATATACTTGTTTTATTGTTTTGAAATTATTAGTTTACCCGAAGTCACAGCGAACCGGCAGTAAAAGCAGCAGGCAAGCAGGCTCACCTCCTCGTCGCTTCCCTTCCCTCTCAGCGCGTCCCGCCTTCCTCTGGTGTAATTTCCTTTCCGCGAGGGCGGGACGCGCTGAGAGGGAAGGGAAGTGAGAAGGCAAGCCTGCCTGCCAGCTGCTTTTACTGCCGGTTCGCCGCGACTTTGGGTAAATTAAAGATTTCAAAGCAGGGAGCACGGGTGCACAAACAGAAGGGAGTGGGCAGGTGAGCGGGACCTCACAAGGTGCCAGTACGCTGTACCGGCGTGTACCAGCACAAAAAAAGTACTGATCCTCACCATGAAAAAGAATTCCCTAATATGCCTGTCTACCACCCCACAACCTCAATTCATGTCCTCTAGTTTTACAATTTCCCCTTCTCTGGAAAAGATTTGTTTCTATATTAATACCTTTCAAGTAGGGCTGAATGTTAATCGCGATTTTTAAACAATTTATTGTGATTAATGATTAACCACCCTTCCTCGCCTACATGCCCAGTCCAGCATCTCTTCCTGCCCTCCAAGACCACTGGTGGCTCTCCCCCTCCCCTCCCAGTTTACCTTGTCATTTAAGTCTTCACGTAGCAGAGTATTGAAATGCTTCCTCGGCCTGCATCAGACCTTTCTTTCTGACCCATCCCGCCCCCTTCTGATGCAGCGTCCTGTTTTCAGAAGGGATCACCAGGTCAGAAGGAAAGGCCTGGTGCGGGCCAAGGCAGTATTTCAATATGCTGCCACTGCAGGGTGAAGATTTAAATAAGAAGGTAAACTGGGACTGGGGACATGGTGGGCATGTTAGGAAGGCGTGGAATTGAGGGAGAATGCGGGAGGGATGGGAAGCACATTTGAGAAAGGGGCCCTTTTACTAAGCCACATAAAGGCATATTTTCAAGGCACTTAGCCTTCCAAAGTTCCATAGGTTTCTATGGAACTTTGGAAGGCTAAGTGCTTTGAAAATATGCCTACTACTACTTAACATTTCTAAAGTGCTACTAGGGTTACGCAGCGCTGTACAATTTAACATGGAAGGACAGTCCCTGCTCAAGGAGCTTACAATCTAAAAAGACAGGTGTACAATCTAAAGACAAGTGTAGAGTCCGTCTGGTAGGTGATACTATATTTCATGAGAGGTTAGGTGCCGAACGCGGCATTGAAGAGGTGAGTTTTAAGCAGAGATTTGAAAATGGGTAGGGAGGGAGCTTGGCGTAGGGGTTGAGGAAGATTGTTCCAGGCAAAGGGTGAGGCAAGGCAGAATGAGCGGAGCCTGGAGTTGGCAGTGGTGGAGAAGGGAACTGACAGGAGGGATTTGTCCTGTGAGCGGAGGTTACGGGCGGGGACATAGGGGGAGATGAGGGTAGAGAGGTAGTGAGGAGCCGCAGACCGGGTGCATTTGTAGGTAAGGAGGAGAAGCTTGAATTGTATGCCGTATCTGATCGGAAGCCAGTGAAGTGATTTGAGGAGAGGAGTGATGTGAGTATATCGGTTCTGGCGGAATATAAGACGTGCGGCAGCGTTCTGAACGGATTGAAGGGGGGATAGATAGCTACGTGGGAGGCCGGTGAGGAGTAGGTTGCAGTAGTCAAGGCGAGAGGTAATGAGAGCATGGACGAGAGTTCGTGTGGTTTGCTCAGATAGGAAAGGGCGAATTTTGCTGATGTTGAAGAGGAAGAAGCGACAGGTCTTGGCAGTCTGTTGAATATGCGCAGAGAAGGAGAGGGAGGAGTCGAAGATGACTCCGAGGTTGCGGGCAGATGGGATGGGGAGGATGAGGGTGTTATCAACTGAGATAGAGAGTGGAGGAAGAGGAGAGGTGGGTTTGGGTGGAAAGACGAGGAGCTTGGTTTTGGCTATGTTTAGCTTCAGGTGGCGGTTGGACATCCAGGCTGCAATGTCAGATATGCAGGCCGATACCTTGGCCTGGGTCTCCGTGTTGATGTCTGGTGTGGAGAGATATAGCTGGGTGTCATCAGCATAAAGGGGCCTAATAGGCACCTACGTGTGTCCAACGTGCATCAATTCAGAGTTACCGCCTGGCTACCACGTGGCCTGGGCGGTAATTTAGATTTTTATGCACATACATTATGTGTACTGGAAAATAATTTTTATTTTCCAGCGTGCAGCAGAAACTAGGCGGTAATTGTCATTACACGCTCGTAGACCATTACCGCTCAGTTAATGCGTGAGACCTTACTGCTAAGTCAGTGGGTGGTGGTAAGGTCTCAGGCCCAAAATGGATGTGCACCAGTTTTTATTTTGCTGCATGTCCATTTTTGGCCCAAAAAAGGCCTTTTTTCCAGGTGCGCAGAAAAATGGACCTGCACGCATCCAATACACATGTCTACACCAGCACAGCGCAACTTAGTAAAAGGACCCCAGAGAGAGAGAGCGAATGGGTGAAGGCACAGGGGGCATATGACGAGAGAGAATATGTGAAGGCGAGAGAAAATGGGTGAAGGCATGGGGCACAATGAGAGAGAGAGAATGTGTGATGTCCCAATGGGGCACATGGGAGAGAGAGAATGGGTGAAGACACAGGGGCAGATGGTGAAAGAGAATGGGTGAAGACACGGGGGCACATGGGAGAGAGAGAATGGGTGAAGGCATGGGTGGGCACATGAGAGAATGAGTGAAGGCACCCTCCAAAGCTCCAGTACCTTTTCAGTGGCTGGTGGGGTAGCTGAAGCTCCGAGGAAATCTGCTGACTGAGTAGCCCCTTCCTCCTTGTACTGCCTCAGGAGCGAACCAGTCAACAGGGTGCCTCCAGCCACCAATGCTTGCACTCTCCAAGCATGCTCAGTTCGTGCATGAACTGAGCATGCTCGAGGAGTGCCAACAGTGGCAGCTGGAGGCACTTCACTGACTTCCATGCTTCTGAGGCAGCACAAGGAGGAAGGGGGACGTTTTGGCAGTGGATGTCTTTGACTGGCTTCAGCATCCACTTCCCATCAGCAATGGTATATCTAAGGTGGGAGGGGGAGAGAGAGGGAGAGGAAATGTGTGCCTCATAAACATCTGGCTATGCCTTGCCTTTAATTGCAATTAAAATGTTTAATCAAAATGCAGCCCTACTTTCAAGTATTTAAATGTCTGTATCATATCTCTCCAGTCCCTTCTTTCCTCTAGGGTATATATGTTCAGGTCTTTCACTTTCTTCTCATATGTCTTTTGGTGCAAACAACATACAATTTCCTCTGGATTGCTTCAAGTCTTTTTTACGGCCTTAGCAAAATGGAAAAGGTGGTGGATGCCTGGAATGCCCTCCCAGTGGAGGTCGGTTGAAATAAAAATAGTGACAGAATTCAAAAACAGTGTGGGATAAACACAGAAGATCCCTACCTAGCAAGAGACTGGAATAAAAAAAAAATTAGATAGATGATGTAACCAGCATGGATGGCAGGTACAATCCTAAACAAAGGCATAGAGGAGGTAACCTGCATGTTCTGCACAGAGAGGCAGGTATGGCTAGATGGACCATGCTAGTCTTTCTGTATCTGCTATTACTATGTTGGTTTCTTCTCTCGGTAATTTGGCTGTGTATTCACCTGTATGATGAGAAGACTGGTAGCAATTGCTTTCAGAATTATTGATTTTCAGCTGTAGCAAATATTGGGGTCCTTTCACTAAGCTGCAGTAGAAAGTGACCTTAGCGGGCCATCTCACAGGTTTTTCCTGCACGCTAAGGCCATTTTGCGCCCTTACGAACAAGAACCCCACGCAAGCATAACTCAACACCATGGTTCAACGATGAACTGAAAAAGTTAAAAACACATACGAGCATGGAATAAAACAAAAGATGAACATACACTCAACACATGTAAACAATTACAAAGAAAATACAAATACGCAAAAAGGCCAAAAGATCATACTATAAAACCAAAATAGGGACAGATTACAAAGACATGAAAAAATTATACCAACTCATGAACAAACTCCTAGACACCAACTTGGTCACTACCATGAATACACACATCCCATCTGCAGATAACCTTGCAAAGTACTTCAATGAAAAAAATTGTAAACCTACGCAACACGCTACCTCAGAACAACACCGACATTGAAAACTTCCTTAATGAATTGGACCCAACCATTGGAGAATACGTGGCAGATCGGACCTGGTTAAATTGCCTTACTTACCGTCAAAACAGTTACCCAGGCGATTAGTAGGTTTTCCAACACTCACTGTAAACTAGATACCTGTCCCAACTACCTAATGAAATCCGCCCCTGACCGCTTCATAGCAGACCTCACATCCCACCTAAATTACATGCTTCAGCAAGGCCTCTTCCCTAAGGAAAATGGCAATATCCTACTCACCCCAATACCAAAAGATACCAAGAAAAAAACGAAATCACTAACTACCGTTCAGTAGCATCTATCCCGTTGGTGGTCAAACTGGTGGAAAGCATGGTAACCAAACAACTTACAGATTCATGTAATACTGAGAATTTGTTTATGTAATCATAGGCTTTCACCTCCTCCACAGCACGGAACAGTATTACTCTTCTAGCCAAATTCAAGCAGGAAATAGCAACAGGCAAAAACATCCTTCTCCTCCAATTCAACATGTCTAGTGCATTCGACATGGTAAACCATAATATATTAATAAGATTACTAGATAAGTTTGGGATTGGTGGAAACATACTTAACTGGATCATGGGCTTCCTAACCACAAGAACATATCAAGTAAAATCAAATTCAAACATATCATCACCGTGGAAAGCAGACTGTGGAGTACCGCAAGGATCACCAATCCTATTCAACTTAATGATGACCCCACTTGCCAAGTCCTTATCCAACTGTGGCCTTAACCCTTTCATATATACAGATGATATCACAATATACATTCCTTACAAAACCAAACTGATAGAAATCACTGATGAAATCAAGCTCGGCCTGAACATCATGGATTCATGGGCAAATGCATTTCAACTAAAACTCAATAAAGAAAAAACTCATTATCTCATCCCAACACAGCGTGGACATCCCCACAAGTATCAACACCACAGATCACACCCTTCCTATCTCAGACAGCTTGAAAATCCTCGGCGTTACAAAGGACTGTAACTTAACACTAGAGAGCCAAGTGGCATCCACAACAAAGAAAATGCTCCACTCAATGTGGAAACTCAAACGCGTGAAGCAATTCTTCCCGAGGGAAATATTTCGCAACCTGATACAATCAATGGTACAAAGCCACTTAGATTACTGCAATGGAATTTATACGGGATGTAAAGAAAAAAACCTTTAAAAACTTCAGACCGTTCAAAACACGGCAGCTAGGCTTATATTTGGTAAAACGCGATTTGACAGCTCAAAACCCCTCCGCAAAAAACTACACTGGCTCCCAGTCAAAGAACGCATCGCCTTCAAAATCTGCACCATGGCTCACAAAATCATCTATGGAGAAGCCCCGAGTTACATGACAGACTTGATCGACTTACCAATTAGAAATACATCCGAATCAACACGATCTTATCTAAATCTGCACTACCCAAGCTGCAAAGGACTTAAATACAAAAACAACTTAAGCATCTAGTTTTTCCTGCATAAGCACACAACTGTGGAAAGCATTACCAAAAGCCTTGAAAACGACATACGACCACCTAAACTTCCGGAAATCACTAAAGGCATACCCTACCGATCCAACTTAAATGCCTAATCTCTGCAACACAACCAAACTAAAACACGTAATGGACATAACACAACTCTTCCGTTCTCCGATTCCCTAATGTGGCTGTGCCACATGAACTTCATCTTACCACATCACCACCCTGTATTTGTTCACACCGGAGCCTGCAAAGGCCTCTGTAAGCCACATTGAGCCTACAAATAGGTGGGAAAATGTGGGATACAAATGTAACAAATAAATAAAATTTTTACTACAGCAATAAAATGGCTGATTTTCCATTTTATCAATTAATAGCTATGTGCTAATATTGCCATTAGCGTATGGCTATTTAAAAAATTAGCACATAAGCACTTAAGCCTATTTTTTTAGGTATTAAGGGTTCACATGCTAATCTAGTGGTACTCAGTGTACAGTAATGTAGCTGTACTTATTAGTGCAAAAATGTCTACTCTCCACCCACAAACATGCCTCTGTGATAAAATAAAAAAATATATTTTTTAAATTACCAGGATGCCTGAGTGCATCTTGTGGTAATCTGTGATAAGAACATGCTAGCACTTATTGCAACAAGTAAAAGGACCCCAGAATGTTCCAGCAAGGATTTCCTTATATATCAGTCCATCCATCTAACATCAGTATCAGGGTTAGTTTGTTTTCCTCCCTCCCCACCTCCTTTCAGCAACCATTGTTTGAATTCTGCCATACTCTTTATACCAGAGAGAAGGTGATAAGTCTGATAATAAACCTTGAATGTCTTGAACAGCTACTCATCGTGGACTGTGGTGATAGTTTATAGTTTTAATAAATTTGCTATACCGGTGTACAGGCTAATTAAAAACAAAATAAAAAAGAGAAAGGAAAGGAACTACAATATTGATAAGACAGTAAATCAGTCACGCAGAGGAAGTCAGGGAAGGGTGGGGTGGGAGGTGGTGTGCAAGGAAGTAGACAGTATATAGGGAGGAGAGCCAGACTATTACTGGTGACCCTTATCAGGCTTCCATAAGAAGAGCGGAAGAAACCAAAAGGACCAGACTGAAGACCACAGATAGTAAGAGAGAATGTGAATAGGATCCTGCAAATGAGAGAGCCAGTAGGGGTAGAGCACTCAAAGGCTGCTCTAGTCACAGAAAAAGGAGGGGAAGTTCCTGTGACGTACAAGTGAAGCTTCTGGATGAGGTAGGAGAGGAGGGAATGAGCTCAGCAATGTCCAGGACAATGGTATAACCACAGGAAGGGCCTGCCCCCCCTCCACTTTGGGCTGAGGCCCCCCCTCTAAAACTGCAACATCCGTTCAATGGCTAGTAGGGATGCTGAAAGCCCTTCCAAACAAAGTGCTCCACTATCCGAGCCGTCCGTTCCCCTTCATGCTGCTTCAGGAACAAGGAAGTTGACTGTGTGCTTCCAGACACTGCACTCGGTGAGCATGCTCAATTCGCACATAAACCACATAAACTAAGCATGCTTTGAGAGCACTAGTGTCAGTGGCTGGAGATTTGCTGCCAACTTCTTTACTCCTGAAGCAGCACAAGGGGGAGGGTTGGCTCCGGGAATCCCTGCCAGCAAATGTATATTATTTGTAATGCGGGGTGGGGGGGAGAAAATGCATGGCACCCCTAGTCCACCCTTGGGTCCTCCTGGTCCTGGGTGTGCCAATAAGGGTTAGAAATAGAGAGGTGAGAGGAAGGGGGGCTGCTGCAGGCTGAGGAAAAGAGCTGGCTGAAACTACAATAATTTTATGGCTGATGATGAGGGAAGGGCACTCGCTCAGTGAGCACATGAGCAACAGGCAGCAGCACAACACCAGAATTTGTATGTGTGTGTAAAGAGTGTGTTTCTGTTTCTGCATTGTCCTCCAGTGAGGTTAGTTTCATGGTATGAATGGTTTTCTTCCCTTTTGAGCGATCAACTGATGCAAGTTAGAATTAAAGATCAGGTTTCACAGCTTTGTAAATTGTCTATGGGCGTGCTGCAGGGATCAGAATTCTCTGCTCTTCTCTTTAATTTGTATATGTCATCGTTGGGTGACATTTTTGAGAAACTGGTTGTTAGCTATTGAATGTCCAGTTTTTCTTTCCTGTTAATTTAGATGAAGATGTGTCAGCTGCGATTAAAAATTACATGGATCAGTTTGGAAAGTGGATGAAAGAGAAGTTATTGTTGAATTTGATGAAAACTGATATTCTTATGATTAGCAATAATATGAATCTTGTACCTAATTTTAGCTTGATATTACATGATCATAAATTTGTGAGTACAATTGGATTCTTGTCTTTTAAATAACAAGTTGGTAAGGTAGTTCAAGTGTGTTTCTATTATTTGCAACTAAATATGAAAATTAAACTTATGTTAAAAGCTTCTGATTTTCACTTAGTGGTACAGTACTTGGTTCTCATGAGACTAGAGTTATGTAATGCTCTTTATTTGGGTTTGCCTCAGTATAGAATTTGGGCCTTACAGGTTTTCAAAATGCTGCTGCTGCTGCGCTTATGGTTTGTCACGTGGCTTCGCCTGTTTGGTATAGAATATAAGATTTTAGTGCTGATGTATCAAAGCCTATTTTGTCCTCTTCTGTATTTGAAAAATGTAGTCCAGCTTTATCAGGCTACTAAACCACTGAGATCAGATATGGCAAAGGAAGTCGTAGTTCCATATTTGAAACACATATGCTACTCTACTACCCTTGCAAGTCCAGTGTTATGGAATGCTCTTCCTGGGCCTTTAAGATTTTGTTCCTATCTTCTTCAGTTTAAAAGAGCTTTAAAAACACATCTCTTTGCAGGCTTTTCTGGGAATTTAAATGTTATAATTTGATGACAAAACAAAAATTATGGTTTTTATGATGTCTGTGATTGTTTTTTTTTTTAATTTTTATGAGCGTTTATTGTAAGACGCTTAGTTTTTTTAGGCAGGGTATACGTTTTTAAATAAATAAAATGTTAATAGTTTCCCTTTGATAATATGGGCTGCATTAGCCCACTGTTACCAGTGTAGCTGTATGCATACTAAGTGGAAGAAAGTATTCAGTCTGGAGAATTTACCTAGGTATCTTTTTAAATTACCTGCGCAAATTCCTTAGAAAACTGTCCTAATCCTGTCTTCAATCTGTCTATATTGTGATAACCCTGGGCTTGGAGCCACTTTACGGACATTTCAGGCTTTCAGAAACGTCTCTCTCGACAATTCAGGTCAGGGTATTAAAACGAGCTGGTCCGGATTTTTGTTCTTTATTTCCACCACAAGATTTCAAACTTTCAATGCATAACATAGGTAGCCAAAATAACAAGAAAAGGTCCAAAAATATAAGAAAAAAATTCTCAGTCTTTGCAGTCATGAAAGGCAGAGCTCTCCGGGTGTATTCAGTTTGCGAAAGTCAACAGTTCAAAACACCCTGCTTCTAGCAGTGAGCCCTTTCCCTCTGGAAAGGCTGGCAGCTCACCTCCCTCTACATCCTTATTCCTGTTGTATCCACCTGCAGCTGCTTTTACCTATGGTTACCATATTTGGTCCCCCTCCCCAAAAAAGAGAACACATGCCCCGCCCCTGCCACACCCCACCCGCCCTCTGTCACCTATCACCCCACCCCTTCCCCCCCCAAGGGTCTCCTATTCCCTAGTCCCCTCCCCTTACTCTACTGCCCTGGTGGTCTAGTGACCTCTTGGGGGCAGAAAAGCCACCTCTTTCCTACCCGGAGCTCTGCCCTGCATTCTCTCTCTTTCCCTTGCAATGCTGATGGTCCCAATTCGAAATGGCCGCCAAGTTGAAGCGGCCTCGCAAGATGCAGCAGATGAATCCAGAGGCCCACCCTTGTTTTGTTAGATTTACAGTGGGGGAAATAAGTATTTGATCCCTTACTGATTTTGTAAGTTTGCCCACTGACAAAGACATGAGCAGCCCATAATTGAAGGGTAGGTTATTGGTAACAGTGAGAGATAGCACATCACAAATTAAATCCGGAAAATCACATTGTGTAAAGTATATGAATTTATTTGCATTCTGCAGAGGGAAATAAGTATTTGATCCCCCACCAACCAGTAAGAGATCTGGCCCCTACAGACCAGGTAGATGCTCCAAATCAACTCGTTACCTGCATGACAGACAGCTGTCAGCAATGGTCACCTGTATGAAAGACACCTGTCCACAGACTCAGTGAATCAGTCAGACTCTAACCTCTATAAAATGGCCAAGAGCAAGGAGCTGTCTAAGGATGTCAGGGACAAGATCATACACCTGCACAAGGCTGGAATGGGCTACAAAACCATCAGTAAGACGCTGGGCGAGAAGGAGACAACTGTTGGTGCCATAGTAAGAAAATGGAAGAAGTACAAAATGACTGTCAATCGACAAAGATCTGGGGCTCCACGCAAAATCTCACCTCGTGGGGTATCCTTGATCATGAGGAAGGTTAGAAATCAGCCTACAACTACAAGGGGGGAACATGTCAATGATCTCAAGGCAGCTGGGACCACTGTCACCACGAAAACCATTGGTAACACATTACGACATAACGGATTGCAATCCTGCAGTGCCCGCAAGGTCCCCCTGCTCCGGAAGGCACATGTGACGGCCCGTCTGAAGTTTGCCAGTGAACACCTGGATGATGCCGAGAGTGATTGGGAGAAGGTGCTGTGGTCAGATGAGACAAAAATTGAGCTCTTTGGCATGAACTCAACTCGCCGTGTTTGGAGGAAGAGAAACGCTGCCTATGACCCAAAGAACACCGTCCCCACTGTCAAGCATGGAGGTGGAAATGTTATGTTTTGGGGGTGTTTCTCTGCTAAGGGCACAGGACTACTTCACCGCATCAATGGGAGAATGGATGGGGCCATGTACCGTACAATTCTGAGTGACAACCTCCTTCCCTCCGCCAGGGCCTTAAAAATGGGTCGTGGCTGGGTCTTCCAGCACGACAATGACCCAAAACATACAGCCAAGGCAACAAAGGAGTGGCTCAGGAAGAAGCACATTAGGGTCATGGAGTGGCCTAGCCAGTCACCAGACCTTAATCCCATTGAAAACTTATGGAGGGAGCTGAAGCTGCGAGTTGCCAAGCGACAGCCTAGAACTCTTAATGATTTAGAGATGATCTGAAAAGAGGAGTGGACCAAAATTCCTCCTGACATGTGTGCAAACCTCATCATCAACTACAGAAGACGTCTGACCGCTGTGCTTGCCAACAAGGGTTTTGCCACCAAGTATTAGGTCTTGTTTGCCAGAGGGATCAAATACTTATTTCCCTCTGCAGAATGCAAATAAATTCATATACTTTCCACAATGTGATTTTCCGGATTTAATTTGTGATGTGCTATCTCTCACTGTTACCAATAACCTACCCTTCAATTATGGGCTGCTCATGTCTTTGTCAGTGGGCAAACTTACAAAATCAGCAAGGGATCAAATACTTATTTCCCCCACTGTATGGGGAGACTACGAGGCTGTTCAATTCCAGTTGCTGCTGTTCAAGGGTGCTTGTTGTGGGTTGGTTTTGGTTGCTGTTGTTTTTTTTTTTGCAGAATTTCATTCAACTTTATTAGAGTTGTTATGGGGAAGGAGGAAGTTCTTGCAAGTGCTCTCTTCACTTTTCTCTGGTTTCCTTCTGCTTTGCATTTGAATACTAGATGAGCTAGGAGCATGACGTCCCATATACTACTTCAGCTCAGTGTTCTTTATCTCCACCTGCTGGTAGGTGGACATAACCCACAAGTCTCTGGATTCATCTGCTGCATCTAAAGGAAAGAAAATCATCAGGTAAGACATAATTATTTTGATATGAAAACTTTATTAAGACCAACAATTAGTGCAGTCAAGCCCTGTGTTGTGCTGATAAGAAAACAGTAATAGCCATAATAATAGCCATTTTCATGCATCTTCATTCATTGTTCCCAAACAGTGCAAAGTCCATACATGTTATGTATATTTTTTTCTTCACAATTTTCACAAGAAAAAAAAAAAACCTTATTAATTCATTCTCTCAATTTCAGGCTTAATTTGATTTTTGAAAAGAGTTCTCTATCAGTGTTTTCCAAGTCCAGTCCTGGAGTACCCTTTGCTAGTCATGTTTTCAGGATATCCACAATGAATATGCATTAATTTGATTTGCATACAAGCCTCCATTATATGCAAATCTTTTTCATGCATATTTATTGTGGATATCCTGAAAACCTGACTGGCAAAAGGTATTCCAGGACTGGACTTGGGAAACACTGCTCTACATTAGAAGAGTTAAACAGATGAAATTCCAATCCACTGTTTGTAAGACTGCAAAAACCAAAAAGCAAACAGGGGGTTGGAAAAACACTAATACTTCACACCAACTGTCCAGCCATAAAAAATAATGCTTATCTGGATAGTCAGTGGTGAATGCCCAGCGGAGGAATGAGACTTGAAGCCCAGTTTCATTAGTCCTACTTCAGGGGTCAATGTGGTGACTCTCCCACTTGCAACTGCACAAACCCCAAACACTTCTGTTGACTACTTCTGCTTCCGAGTATATAGCCATAAAACAAGCAACTTACAATATACTTGTTTTAATATCAAGGTTTTAATGGACCATATTAAATAAAAAGAGCTTGAAATTTTATTTAAAGTGCTATTATTGATATTCTAATGAATGTGCATATTTGATTCAAAATGTTTATTTTGTTTCAGATGTTCAATCTTCCTAATGTCAACACAACTGCAGTCTACTATGAAGGCAACTGAAGAACAATTTGCTAACCTCCGTGTGGCAAAATGTTCTGCACCAACCAAAGACTCTACATACTTGCTGAGGCGAGAAGAACAGACTACTAGTTGCCATTTCATGTTCCAATAAGTCAATAAGAATTTACAACAGAGAAATACTGACCTTTGTATGGGAATATGATGCACGCCCACATCTCCTAAATGGAGTCCGATTTGCACACTTTTGTGAGAACGTGTTATTTTCTGCATGCAGTGATGGCGCTGTGAAATGCTGGGACACATGCCTCTCCAGTTTAAACGCAGTCAGAGTATTTAGTGGTTTTCCTTTAAATGTTTTCATAAGCTTTGATGTCAATTGTAATGATACAATAATTTGTGCTGGCACAGAGAAGTACAAAGATGATGTGTTTATGGTGTTCTGGGATGCAAGAAGAAACACACAGAACATGTCAGCTACTGAACAACCATTAGGAGTTTATTCTGATTGTCACAATGATGACATAGCACAAGTATCTTTCCATCCCACCAATCCAAATTTGGTAGTTTCAGGCTCTACTGATGGATTGGTCAATGTTTTTGATATAAACAAAGACTGTGAGGATGATGCATTAGTTGCAACTTGCAACTCATCAGTAAGTTTAATTGATTGGGCAGGAAAGGATTATAAACAGATCTACTGCTTGCCACATGTTAGATACTGAGGAGCCTATCACATTGTTGAATATTCAGGATGTCCGAGAAACATTTAATACAGAGACTGAATAGGTGGACTATCTTGTAGGTGGTTTGTTTCATGAGATGACAGATAAATTGTTTGTTATAGGAGGTACATATATGGGAGATCTTCAGGTAATTAACTGTGATATTAATGGACTGAGCCATTTGAGCATGCTTCGAGGATGGCATGCAGCTAGTGCGCTCTTTCTACTGGAACCTTGAGGATGAATATTTGCTGACTGGCGGAGAAGATGCACAGTTGCTGCTCTGGAAAGCTGAAGAAATCTCTCTTCCAAAAAAAGAACTTGAAATTGCTTCCTCTGTACAACTGAAAGTAAGAGTTCGCAATAAGTCAAAGACAAGAAAAAATAAGAATTAAAACATTACGGTTTTTATGTTGTATGCCTTACAAAAACAATAGTTGTTTGGTTAGTTTAACTGCAAGTTTTCTGAGTATGCTATACATAATGTAAAAAATTGAATTGATTTCTTCTTATCAATATGTACACTTCTTATTTAACTTGTTTATCAAAGTATTAAAAATTCCAAATAAAACTGCTAAAAATTACAATATTATCATGTTTACACATTAATCATCTTTCAGAAAAATGCTTTGACAAATTTGTGTTTTCATCTTGACCCATTATCTCCCTGAGCCAGTGAATATTCAACAGATTCTTCACCTCTCTCCCCCCTTTTCCCTCACAAAAAAAGCAAAAGAATTCAAACAACTCTCTTTATAGGGATATAAATTGGAATTAATGTTCCTTTTTCAGCAGGTTCACAATTCTTGCATCAGAGAATTCAGTTTTATACTATGTGACCTAGGTGATAAGGCCAAATGTGATTTTAATAATTGGAAGAAATGCCTCCATAACCAATGGATCAGTCCCAGCTGTCATGTTCTCCATCACCATGCTTTGATGAAGCTGAGCTCTCCATGGTGTTACATTTAGGGGAAATATTTCAGACCAATTGGTCATAATCTATTTCCTCGTTATTGGAAATACTGTCCACAAAATAATTTAATGCTTCCCTCCATCACCAATGGTCTCTGTATTGTGTAAAGTATGAGTATAAATGTTTTTATCCAAAGACATGGGTACCAGTTTCTTTTAGAGTATAATTGAATAGCAGTAAGCAATTTTTAAAACAATATTAGTATATTAAGAGGCTCGTTTTCAAAGCATTTAAACTTAGTTACATAGGTTACTGTGGGGCTCTTTTTCGAAAGAGAAAAACATTCAAAAGTGTCATAAAGCACCATTTGAAAGTTTTTCTTCTCAAAAAGTCCAAATCAGTACTTTTGAAACCTATGTTGCAGACGTTTATCTATACAATTCGTCTGCAGTGCGTCCAAATCACAAGGGGACGTGTCGGGGCATTTCAAAGGCGGGATTAGGGCATGCCTAACGCTTGGATGTTTTACAGCCATAATGGAACAAAACAAAAATGTCTAGAACTAAAACTAAGAGGTTTTAGTCTAGACCTGTATTCAGAAAGAATAAAGCACAAAAAGGTGTCCTAAATGATCAGATGACCTCTGGAGGGAATCAGGGGTGACCCCCCCCCCCCCACTGACCTCCTCCCAACCCCCATATGACTTACCACCTTCTGACAGCTGCAGATGTTAAAGTCAGGTCTATTAGAGCAGCACAGGTCTCTGGAGTAGTGTAGCGGTCGGTGCAGTGCACTATGGAGTGGGGGACTCAGGTCCCTATCTCCATCTACTTGTCACACTTGTGGTGGAAACTGTGACCCCTCCCAAAGTCACCAAAACCCTACTGTACCTGCATATAAGTGGCCCTTTCACCCCTAAGGGCTATTGTAGTGGTGTACAGTGGGTTTTGGAGGGCTGAGGGGAAAAGATAAGGGAGCAAAGGTGAGATGTGCACCTGGGAGCATTTTTATGAAGTATACATCAGTTCCCTCTAGGGTGCCCCATTGCTCTCCTGGGATGTCTGGGGGATCATAAACACCCCAAGACACACCCTCCCTATCTCGGAGAGCTTGAAAATACTCGGCATCACGCTCGACCGCAACCTTACTCTCGAAAGCCAAGTAAACTCTGTAATAAAGAAAATGTTCTATTAAATGTGGAGGCTCAAACGATTAAAACCTTTCTTCCCAAGGGAAACCTTTCGAAACCTAATACAATCAATGGTCCTAAGTCATGCAGACTACTGCAACGGAATCTATGCGGGATGCAAAGAACAACTCACAAAAAAACTCCAGACCGCCCAAAATACAGCAGCCAGGTTGATAATCAGCAAAACACGCTTCAAAAGTGCCAAACCCCTTCGAGAAAAGCTGCATTGGCTTCCAATAAAAGAACGGATCATCTTCAAAATCTGCACTTTAGTCCACAAAATTATATATGGCATAGTCCCAGGATACATGATAGACCTTATAGATCTACCAACAAGAAACAGAGTCAGATCATTAAGATCATACCTAAACCTGCACTACCCAAATTGCAAAGGATTGAAATACAATACAACTTACGCATCCGGCTTCTCCTACATAAGCGCACAACTATGGAATGGCCTCCCAAAAGCTGTGAAAACAATCCATTACCACCTGAACTTCAGGAAAACACTAAAAACCAACCTCTTCAAAAGGCCTACCCCAACGACTCTACGTAAACCTCTTCAACCAGAAACAAAGCATGACTAATGATTACACTGAACAATACACAATCTTCATCCCTCTGACCCTCCACATTTACCTCATTCGATTACTATACAACCTTGTATTTGTTATCAACTGACTGGGCAAATGCCTCTGATGGTACTATGTAAGCCACATTGAGCCTGCAAATAGGTGGGAAAATGTGGGGTACAAATGCAACAAATAATATTAATGTCCAAAACACAAAACCTTGTTCAAAATAGTATTAAAAAAAAAAAAAGATAAGATCATTTTTGAAAAAGAAAAAATGTCTTCTTTCCTATTTGGATTTTGGACATTTTGTGCAAAACGTCCAAAGTTGGACTTAGATGTCCTATCAAAAATGTCGCTCCACGTAACTTTGTGAATCTATGTTCTTTGAAAGTGAGCACCTAAGCCTGTTTCTTTGCAATATGTGTTTAGGAACAAGCTTAAAATCTGAGGAAGAAAATCACTCAAAACAATGCAGTAAGTTTGGATTACAGTACATGATTGAGTAGTTGAGAAGAATTCTATCTTATTCTACAGAATGTAATTATCTTTATATTCGATACCAAAAAAGTATTTTGTTGTCCCTTTGTAATATTGTGAGTTCTCTTCATGAACATACTGTACTAAAGAACTGAATGGAACACAAGAACCATAATGTTAACTAAAGGAGTAGAATCACATCAGTCGTTTAATACTGAATATATGAAATAGCCCAAAGCCAATCTAACTGATAGAAAAGGAGGGATGAATGATATTCTATGATCAGTTTCAGCAATGTATAACCACCAGCTGGGGTGATAAATTTGCTTTTTGCCAGATTAAACATTATGGGGTTCTTTTACTGAGGCTAACAGATTTAGTGTGTGCTAACGATTAGCATGAGCTAAATATGGCGCTCATTCTATCCCTATAGGTGCCTTATTTAGCATGTGCTAAATTTGTTAGTGTGCCTTAGTAAAAAGACCCATATATCTAATCTTTAGACTGAGATATATTAAGGGTTAATTGGGAGCAAAAATACAGACTTTTTTGATACTATATCATTAGAAAGAGTGGCTATTTCAGGAATCCACAAGGCCTTACAGGTCAAGAGTGGACAAGGGGGAAAGGAAAATGGGACTTGATATACCGCCTTTCTGAGGTTCTTGCAACTACATTCAAAGCAGTTTACATATATTCAGGTACTTATTTTGTACCAGGGGCAATGGAGGGTTAAGTGACTTACCCAGAGTCACAAGGAGCTGCAGTGTGAATTGAACTCAGTTCCCCAGGATCAAAGTCCACTGCACTAACCACTAGGCCACTCCTCCATTCCACAAATATTCTACTGATTTGAAAATGAAATGGGAAAAGGATCTTGGGGTTGACTTGGGATGTAGGGGCTAGCATTAGAGGCATTCTACAAATCATTCATAGCACAGACTTCAGGAAGTGTCAGTTTAGAATACTACATAGAGCATACTTTACACAATCCCAGATATCTATAGCAAAGAAATTAGACATAGACATATGCATAAAATATAAGAGGGCAAAAATAATCTTTATCATTCTCTTTAGGATTATCCACTGATTCAAGGTTTTTGGACAGCAGCTGGGAGATGCAAGGTTCCACGTTAGGAGTCACGGACCAAGAAAGGGATCTAGGTGTCGACATTGATGATACGTTGAAACCTTCTCCTCAGTGTGCTGCTGCGGCTAAGAAAGCAAATAGAATGTTAGGTATTATTAGGAAAGGAATGGAAAACAGAAATTAGGATGTTATAATGCCTTTGTATCGCACCATGGTGCGACCGCACCTCAAATATTGTGTTCAATTCTGGTCACCGTATGTAAAAAAAAAGATATAGTGGAATTAGAAAAGGTGCAGAGAAGGGCGACAAAAATGATAAAGGGGATGGGACGACTTCCTTATGAGGAAAGGCTAAAGTGGCAATGCATTCCAGAATGCACCACACAGGACAGGGCACTCAGACTGCCATTTTGAGGATGACGACGCTGGAGGCAGGAGCGAGTGGGTATTGCTCCTGCCTCATTTTGAGATATGGTGTCTGGGGGTACCAGGGTAGGGGAGGAGTGGCTAGGTTTAACATATGTCCTCTTTTGGATACCTTCAGATATGTCCTACAGGATTTTTAATTTTTAGGGAAAGGTCCTCTTTTTCTTTTATGTGCCTATGACCAACACCTCTACCCACATAAGGACTTCTTGCCCTTTAGAAAAATGCTGAAAGCTAATCTCTTTAAGCAAGCCTACCCAAATGCCCTAACCTAATCTCGCCAACTTCCACCCCCAATTCTATTCTGACTTAAATACCAACCTCCCATCCTTCTATTTCCATCTCTCCTTAATTTTATCCCTCCTTACCCTTTCTCCCAAATTACACTATCCTATCCTGTCTACCCTCTTTTATCCTAGTCATATATTATCTAGCTCAACTTATCATACACCACTAAGCTGAACTTTACACTATTTTCTACTGTTTTATTAAAATTCTATTAACTTTGTATTTCAAAGCCTGCATTGAGCCTGCATTATGTGGGAAAGTGCGGGGTTCAAATGTAATAATAATAATAATGAGAGAAACCATTTCTGGTTTATTAGTCAGTCTGGACATATGGCAGGTGCTAAAGAGAGAAAAAGGCATTGCTGATCCCCGCTCTGCTCCCCTGCCGGTTCAATCTGTCAAAGGAATTTTGTTTGTGCGCCATGATTTTAAGCATATGTCATGCAAAGACTTTTACACATATCACAGAACCCAGACAAAGGGATATGCGCTCTTATGATAAGCACACTTAGGCTCAGTTGAACTCAAATCCAGAAGTTCTTGAAGTGTAGAATGTCTACTGTGATGTTTGTGTGTTCATTAACTACAATTAAATATTTCATTAGCAAAGGTAGCAACCATATTTATTTTCCGTCTTCTTCTTTGTCTCCACAAACATGGTAACCCTAGTCCCACTAGATACCACAGACTTTTCCCCTTCACATTTTGAGAACAGGTAGGGGTGGGAGGGAAGGATACCACTAAATACCAGGCAGTTTTTTAAAGTCACTGGAATGGAAAGGTAGGGGTTGGGGGTACCCAGCACACCAGAATTTGTGATTTTTTTAAAGATCAGAATGGAGGGAGGGAGGGAGAGTACCAGTTGCAGAAAGCTAACCGGTAGGAAGGTCAGGTCAGGCTACACCAGCCCTGGACCTGGCGAAAAAGCTCACACGATAAAGGCAAAGTTTTTGAGCTGCATCAGCCCACATGTGCGGTGAGAGGCAAAGCAGACACAACAATCCACACTCAATCTCCTCGGCAGCATAGTATCTCTCCCTCCCGATCAAACCCAGATGCACAAACGCACAGCCACAGTGCAGCATCTCTCCCTCATTTTCAAACTCCTTATCCTGATGTATCAACGACGGTAACAGAGAAAAGACAAAAAGCAGCAAAAGCAGACACCTAACAACTCACACGTAACTCCTCCCCTATCTGGTATCCCCACCCCCGCGTCCTACCTTCAAACTTATCTTTCAGGTCATACCGGCCCCGCAGTTTTTGCTTTGCCAGGCTGCGGGCGGCGTCCCGCCGCCTCTCTGACGTAACGTCTTTACTTTGGCTTCGTCCCGCCCCCCTATGATGCGGCTTCCTGTTTCCGGCAGGGCGGGACGAGGGGGGTCCCCGAATGCGTGTGAAGAGCAGTGCTCGGCGTGTGAGAGTGTGAGGGCAGTCAAATGCGTGTGACTTGGTATCTCTGTGCGTAGGGAATGTAATTGGTGTGGGTGAGGAACCAGCGGTGCTTGTTATTGGATGGAACTGGGAGGATTAGCCGGAGACTAACAATAGTATTCGGGCTCGCTGTGCTGAGGCCTAGGCTAGCTGCTACCACCGCCGCCGCTGCTGCTGCTCTGGGCAGGACAACACTCGGGGAGACTGGCTGCTGCCGCTTCCCTTCCGGGGACCCACAAATCCCAACCCTGTACCGCTGCCCAGCAGATATTCCTCGTCACCTCGGATTCCTACCCGAGAGCCTCTAGGTACTGTTAATACTGTGTCTGCTAGTTAGTGTTGGATCCTCGGGGTGTGGGATGGGAGCTTGGGTCTTGCAGAACTGTCCCCCCCCTCCCCCTCAGGCTTCAGAGCCTCATTGTTCTAGGAAAGCTGATGGGATGCTGCCCACTACAAGCATCCGTTTATTCTGGGGTTCAGCGCCTGGCTGGAACTAGGAGCTCTTCATGTACTCCTCCCCGGACTCGCTTTCCTGTGACATCCATCGTATTTCACCACCCACCACATTTCCTTTCTTGCCTACTGGCAATGCAGAATAAATTAAGTGCTTGCTTTCATACAAAATTATTTTTTCCCCCCAAATTGTACATTTTATTGCTAATTTCTAGATCACATTTCTAGGATTCTGGTA
Organism: Microcaecilia unicolor; assembly: GCF_901765095.1. Lineage (NCBI taxonomy): Eukaryota > Metazoa > Chordata > Amphibia > Gymnophiona > Siphonopidae > Microcaecilia > Microcaecilia unicolor. Next base: position 179,758,744 of record NC_044039.1, on the reverse strand, counting down.
ATGCATTTGGTTTTAACTCATTTATTTTACTGAAGACATTGCAGTTCAGTGGTGGAAAGCGCAATTAGTTACCCATATTTGTTCCAGCAGTGTTTTCAAGGCCAGGTGCAGCCTTGGTGAGAGAGAAACAAACCTTAATAATTGATTATACAGGTTAATGGAACTTAGTTAATTGCCAGCACAGAAAGGAAGTTAAATAAACCTGTCTGGTTGACAAATACATACACTGATCCTGCTGTGAAAAGTGACTGCTGGACAGTTCAGCTTTTTGTTGTGGTTGCTGCCTGTGCATGTGCTAGGTTTCTAATCTCATTGCTGGTTGCATTCACTATTAAAACGGAGCATGTCCTTTTCATTGAGATCATAAGTTTCACTTAAATTTCAGGGGCCTAGCGATCAGGCCTACTGAAAATTACCAGAATCCTACACACAAAACAGGAAAACATTTTTTCTTAATCTTAGAACTTTTTTGGGAAATATTGACAGACTTGTTTCAGTACTGAAAGGATGACCTATAAATCTCATTCAACATTTCAGCATGTTTCTAGTTAACTCTGTCAATTTTTCCAGAAAGAGATCTGCATACCGTGGAAATGGTGGCTGTTTTTTTTTTTTTTTTTAAGTTGTATGTTGATCCCTTGTGCTTAATATAAGTGGGAAAATGTTAATAATTGGCCTCTGTTGGAAACAGAATGCTGGACTTGATGGACCTTTGGTCTGTCCTAGTATGGCAATACTTATGGTAGTTACATTATTGTACTGTATTTGAAATCAGCTTAAAATGAATGAGCACCCAGAAACATCAGAGAAGAAACACTTGTATGTGCAATTCTGGGGAGCCATTTGTAGATGGGATTTGGCTGCCCATAAATCTAATATTTGTGGTCTAATATCTTGTGTTTTTATTTTGTGTGTCTGATATTTTGGTTTGGAGTAATTTGGATAGTAAGCCCATCTTTACAAATGACTTGGGCGAAGTGATTTCATATCACAAAATAAGTCACATACTGTCAGATAATATATGGTTTAATTGATGGTGTAGTGTAAAATTGTGGATTTCTTGTTTTCTAAACTTGTTTATCTTATGTAAGTGTGATATTTATTAAAATTTGCTGTACCGCTCTTATTGAACACAAGTCAGAGTGGTTTACCTGTATGCAATTATATTTAAAAAAAACTAATCTAGTTCACTTTGATAGACTTGTGATGCATTCAGAGAACACCTATTAAAAATTCTTTAGTTACGGACTGCAGCCCAAATATATATTTTACTGTTTGAGCTGGTTAAATTCTGAAACAATATGGTAGCATTTAGTGAAAGAATGTATGTAAAGAAATGTGACATCTACATACCAGCAGTAGATATAAATGGAGGAAAGGGAAATGGGACTTGATATACCGCCTTTCTGAGGTTTTTGCAACTACATTCAAAGCGGGTTACATATAGTCAGGTACTTATTTTTTGTACCAGGGGCAATGGAGGGTTAAGTGACTTGCCCAGAGTTACAAGGAGCTGCATAATTCTAAATGTTAGTTTTCTAAGAAAGTTGCAACCTTTGCACAAACCATGCAGCTTTACAGATGTATGTTAACTTTTAAAATCTATTGTGCAGCATTGCTTAAAAAAGGTTTAAGTAGTGGTATATTGAGGTGTATTTTCAAAGCACTTAGACTTACAGAGTTACGTGGAGGGGCATTTTCAATATGACTTCTAAATCTAACTTTGCACATTTTGCTGAAAATGTCCAAAAATCAAGTAGCGAAAATGACCATTTCAGACCAGAAAAACATTTATCTTTTTCTTTGAAAATGACCATTTCCTAGATGATGATGTTCTTAGTACATCTTTCTTTTGGAATATTCCCCCCCCCCCCGCCCCCCAAAAAAGTCCAAGTGAAAAACACACAATCAAGCCATTGGTATGTAGGGAGGAGCTAGCTTTCCTAGTAGACCTGCCACACAGGCATCCCGTAGAGCACTGCGGTGGATTTCACATAAATGGTCCCTGGGTACACATCTCATCATTACCCCCTTATATTGCATAGTGAGCCCTTCAAAACCCACAAAAAAACCTACTGTACCCAACTGTACACCACTACAATAAGCCTTTATTGCTGCAAATGCCACCTATATGTGGGTCTAGTAGGTTTTGGGGAGTTTTGGGGGTCTGACACTTTCCACCACAAGTGTAATAGAGAGGGTTACGGGACTGGGTCACCTTCTCTATAGTGCCCTATACCGACCACTAGGCTATTCCAGGAACCTGCTTGCTGCTCTAATAGGACTGGCCATAACGTCTGAAGCTGTCATAGAGGCTAATATGTACAGTTTCATTTACATCTTTGTGGGATGAGAGGAGGGGTCAGTGACCACTGAAGGGGTGTCATTCCTTTATTCATGCAGTGGTCATCTGGTCATTTAGGGGCACTTTTTTGTGACTTATTCATTAATAAAACAGGTCTAGACCAAAACGTCCAATTTATAGCCTGGATGTTTTTGTTTTGTTCCATTCCCAGATCCTCCCCGTTACATGCCCCTCAGATGCCCCCTTGTGATTTCAATGCACTTCTGACAGACGTCATAGAAAATGTCTAAAAATTGGTTTTAGAAATACAAATTTGGATATTTTTGTGAGAAAAAACGTCCAACTGCAGATTTATGCCATTTTTGGCCATTTTATTTATTTATTTATTGCAACTTGTATCCCACATTTCCCACCTATTTGCAGGCTCATTGTGGCTTACAGAGATCCTGTTAGGGCATCCGCCATACAGGGTAAACAATACATTTGGTGTTACAATGAGATTAAGGGATGATAAAAAAAGAACTAGTCAAACTGTTATATAGAGAAGACATTCAGAGTGAGGGGGGAGTGGAGGAGTGTTGTAGTTAGTTTAATGGATTTCCGTGGTAGGGCCTGTTAAAGAGAGAGGTTTTTAGAGATTTGCGAAAGTTAGCTGATCGTTGATTGTTTTCAAGTTAGTTGGTAGTGCATTCCACACTCTTTTGAAAATGAGCTTCATATTAATCTATGGAATTTTGTAAGTCTAAGTGCTTTGAAAATGAGCCCCATTGTCTTAATCTGTCCTGCAAACAGTGGGAACTTGTGTATAATTACTTTTCTTCTCTTCAGTAGGGATATGTCCTCGGCACCAACCACTCCTCCATCAGTGGATAAAGTAGACGGATTTTCTCGGAAGTCCGTCAGGAAAGCAAGGCAGAAGAGATCACAGAGCTCCTCCCAGTTTAGGTCTCAGGGCAAGCCAATTGAGTTAACCCCTTTGCCTCTGCTAAAAGGTAAGACTGAGATGTCTTTGCAGCACATTCTTGGGTTGGAGTATGTGTGTGGACATTCTACTTTAAGTTCTCTGTTATAATTTATTGGTTACTGGTGTTTTTAAGGAATATAAAAAATGTTGGAATTGAGGAAATGTGTATGTACATATAATAATCAGCTGTTAGATACAGGTTTGTTTTTAGCTGTTGTAAGTTAAAATTTAGGTTAATATTTATTCATATTGCCTGGATGTAGGCCTTTTGGAATTTCAAAGTGTATTGTCCACAGAGAAAGCCAATATGTTTACTGCTTATGTTCTGAGTTGGTGCTCTGTGTTTGTAAACCCGTCTTCTTTATGGCCATTTCTTTATGCACTGTTTGTGCTTTTCTTTCTTTTTTTGTTTTTTAACTGCTGCTCCATTTGAAGTAAACTTTCTGTATTGTTTTCCTTCCTCTACATCTGCATTGTAAATATGTGTCCATTTTATTTATTGTAAAACCTATGCAGCCTTTGATAACTTTTAAAGGATTTTGTGCATTTTTTGTTTTAACACCATTGCTGTACTTGGGTATGCTTCCATCATGAACATAGAAGGAAGATTTTAATCCCAGGTACAAAAAACATTGAAGAAGCAACATTTCTGGCTTCTGTCTTTTCCAGTTGAAGTGCAATTGGAGTTAGTGGTAAACGCTGATGGATAAATGGTTTAGGAAGATTCTACTTCTGTCAGCTAGCAGCACTAGATTTTCATTGTGAACTTTGAGGAGAAAGTGGTCTCTTGGATTTTTTTGTTTATTTGTAATACATTCTTTGCTATTCTATGAAAGGGTGGAATATAAGACCTTAAGTAAAAGAGCTTATGTTCTGGAGAGGATGTGTGCAAAGAAGATGTATATGTGTGAAAAGACAGAAGTATGAAAAGAAATATATAGATGGCATTACATTGTCTAACATTATGTGTTCTGCATGTATTTTTTTTTTGTTGCATGTGCCCTTCCAACTTGGCTTTATGTATAGGTACATATAATCTTATATGTCTGCTATGAATCTGTCTCTTTTCCACAGGCATTATAGTAATGTAGTAAAGCACCAGTGCCATGCCCCATAGTGGTCTGTGGAAGCTTACACTGGCTTGGAGGATGTGCCTTGCATTGGTGTGTGACAAATTTTAGTGAGCTTGCATTGGGTGTGGACCAACACTGGTCTGTAGATAGGCATTTGGTAGTGCATATATCCAGAAGGATTAAGGCAAGCTAGGTAGGGCTTTGCCCCAAGTGCTGTATGTTTCTAAGCTCAGACATGGACTCCATGAGGGTGTAAAAGACGGAAGGAGAGGAGGAGTGAGGGACAGAATTAGAAGATGGAGGGGAGAGATGAGGGGGGTTGAAGAAGGGGTATGGAGAAAAGGGAGATGGAAGGAGAGACTGTGGTAAGAGAAAGTGGAATGTGTGATAGGAGCAGTGGGAGAACAGTGTGAGAGTTAAGGGAAGGTGAACCTGGGGGAGAGGAGAAGGGTAGGGTATAGAAACAAGGAAAGAGAAACAGGAAACATGAAAGCTAGGATTAATACAAGTAAAAAGAAAATTCAAATAGAAGATGAAGAAAGAAAAATGTTTGGAAATATATTTTACTAAATTATGCCTTACTTTTGTTTTGAAAAGCTCTTAAAACTTATTTATTTTTGTTGTATAATTGTTTATATTGTTTTAAGGAATTTGAATTATATCTATTCTTTATTCTGATGTAATTCCTTTCAGCTAAGAATGTTATCTTTTGTAATCCGTTTTGAATTGCTGACATAAAAGCAGAATATAAGTCATAGAATAGAATCTGTTGCATTTGAAAGGAGAGATGAGGTTGCACTCTGGGGAGACTATAATACAGGGAGAGGGAGTGAAAGTTTGTGCCATCTTTTCTGCCCCCTCTCCTCTGCTGAACCATTTGAATCCATTCTAGTCTGAAGTGGGGAGAAATTTAAAACCCTCCCAGCCATTCTGAACTCCCAATGTCTTGGCTACACCCCACCAAAGTTGAATAGCCTTTCTGTGCCTAGAGCCAAAAGACTGGCTTTCAAAAAATGAGATAATTCATATGAAAGAAAGCAGTATTAAGCACTGGCAAGTTTGATGCAAGTGTTGATAAAGAAAATGAAAAGAAGCTTGCTGTAGAGGCAAAAATTCATAGCAAAAACTTTTCAGGTACATCAGAAGCAGAAAGCCTGTGAGGGAAATCAAGTTGTTTCGTTAGGTCATCAAGGAGTAAAAGGAGGACAAGGCCATAGGTGCAGAGACTAAGACAGTGATGCACAAAAGTCACCAGAAACTACTGCTCACTATTTCTACCTTGGTAAAAATTACTCGGGTGGAAATAGCAAGTGTTTCTCTAAAGAAATTGCATGCAAAATGAACTACATGGATTTTTATCATGTAGTTCGGTAGGGAAAGCGCCAGGGCAGGCGCATAGCAATCGGTCGGTAAATGTCGATGCTGTGTACGTGCCAAGAAAAAAAAGCCTTCTGTTCTCTGCTGGTGTATGGTGTGAAATGCATTCCCCAAGCCAAGCCACAGTTCACTTCGTCCACTTACGTCCCGTGATTTTGATTGGAGCAGAAAAGAGCAAAAAGAATCTGCTGAGATCCAGGAACATGCCCCCCCTCCCACCACCTGAAAATGTAATCTTGCATCTCCTGTGCTGCTGCAAGCTAAATCTGCCAAATTTGTCTGCATTTTCCTTCCTCTGTCTCTTTCTGGGGTTTTACATGATATCTCTTTGTGTGTGTGTGTGTATGAAAGCCATGTATAGCTTGTTTTTTTTTTCCACACATGGCTTTCATATACTCATGAAGCTGCCCCTCCAGCTCTCGAGAGGAGGAGATAGAGCCATGATAACGGGAGAAGGGTAAAGCAGACAGGAGCAGCAGAGGACCCAGAAATGGCTAGAGGTGACACTGTCCAGCCTGGGCGAGCTGGAGTATCTGCAACAATGAAGAACTGGCAAAATACTGACAGTTTCTGACCTCCAGTTAAAATTCCATTTAAAAGTTAGGGGCTCCTTCTGTGCATCGCTCGGAAAATGGCTATGCATCTCTCAGAATGCACATTAACGTACTAATCATCTCATTTAAAACTAGCCGTTCAGCCCGTAAAATGGGCTAGTATAGGAAGGGGGGGTTGAAAGGCCCCCCATGCCGCCGCTGAGTTCGCTGCTGCCGTCGCCACCCACCTTCCACCTGGTCGGGCCCTCGCTCCGCTACTGAAACAGCGAGGGCATGCAGCAGACAGCTCTACTGCTGAGCTGTCGTGGCCTTCCTTCTTCTTCTTTGCCTGTGTCCCGCCTTCGTGTGACGTAACGTCGTCGAGGGCGGGACACAGGCAGAGAAGAAGGCCGACGGCAGCTCAGCAGAGCTGTGTGCTGCATGCCCTCGCTGTTTCAGTAGCGGAGCGAGGGCCCGACCAGGTGGAAGGTGGGGGGCGTTAGCGACGGCGGTGCCCCTCGCAAATGCGCAGTAGAGACCCTCTCTGTTCCACCCCCGTCATCACGTATTGATGCGGGGCAGGGCAGAGAGGGTCTCTACTGCGCATTTGCGAGTGAGTACGACACTCGCCATTTATATATATTGATATCTTTGCATACGATTCCCATTTGCCGCTACTGTGACCGGAAAAGAGCCCACAGAACCCATTTATGCATGTCTCGCTGACTTCTGTGCTCGCTAAACCGGCTAGAACTGATCAAAAGTGCATGTTGCTGGCCTGGTAAGTTTTCTGCATTGGGCCCTGAATGAATTTTTAGCTTCGGTCTTTATTGAGGAGGATGGAGGGACCCAGAAATGGTATTTGAAGGTCAATGATATGGAGGAAATGAAACAAATATCTGTGAACCCAAAAGATGAAATAAGCACAGAGTGACAAATTAAAGAGCAGCAAATCACCTGGACTGGTTGGTATACAACCCAGAGTACTGAAAGAACTCAAAAATGAAATTGCAGATCTACTATTGGTAATCTGTAACTGTGTCACTAAAAAACTCCATGGTACCTAAAGATTAGAAGATGACCAGCATAATGCCAATTTGTAAAAAATGTTTCCTGGTCACCCTTGGAACCTACAGGCTGGTAAACCTTATTTCAGTGCTGGGTAAAATGATTGATAGAAACTATTGTAAAAAGCAAAATTACTGAACCCAGCCAAAATGGTTTATTGGGACAGAGCCAACACGGATTCAACCAAGGGAAGTCTTGCCTCACCAATTTGCTGCATTTTATGAAAGCATGAATAACATGGATAAAGGTGAGTCAGTTGATATACTGTATCTAGATTTTCAGGAACTTATGATAAAGTCCTCATGAGAGATTCCTGAGAAAATTAAAAACCCATGGGATAGGAGGCAATGTTCTGTTGTGGACTGGAAACTAGTTAAAAAAAAAAATAGAAGGGTCAAATGGCCAGTTTAAATAGAAGAAGTTGAATAGATTTAACATATGTATAGATGATCTTGAAATGGGAACAGTGGGTGAGGTGATCAAATTTGCAGATTAACACAAAACTATTCAAAGTTGTTTAATTGTATGCAGACTGCAAGAAATTTCAGGTGGATTTTGGGAGGCTGGAAGACGGCATCTAAATGGCAAATGGAATTTAATGTGGACAAATGCAAAGTGATGCACGCTGTAATCCAAATTATAGCTACATGATGGTAGATTCTACATTAGGAATCGCCTCTGAGGAAAAGGATTTTGGTGTCATCACGGATAATACATTGAAAGTAAAACAAAGAGTCCACCTGGAGTATTGTGCAAATCTGGTTGCCTCATCTCAAAAAAAGTTACAGTGGAACTGCAAAAGGTACAGAGAAGGGCAACCAAAATGAGGAAAGGCTAAAGGTTGGGGCTCTTCAGCTTGGAGAAGAGATGGCTGAGGGGAGATATGATAGAAGTCTGGATTAGCTACTTTTGGAAATAGGATACTGGGCTAGATGGACTCATGGTCTGACCCAGTAGGTCAACTCCTATGTTCTTAAAGAGGAGACGGTGAGGAGAAGAGAAAAATTGCTGACATGCAGGCCTGGCTTGGCTCATCTCGTTTCTCGTTTTAGGGTGCATTTTGTGCTGTTTACCCTAGTTGTCAAAATACCTAGTTCTGGTGCTGAGTGGGAGCAAGAAATGGAAGCATTTGCTGACATAGTAAGGCTACAGATATCACTGAGGGAAGGATAAGTTCCATTTCAAAGAAGGTGTCGGTAGAAGTTCAGTTTATCTTTTGTGTATGCGTGATTGAAGGGCCATGGATCTCCAGTGTCAAATCGGTACTCTTGAAAATATTAGTTTAATTTGTGAAATCTGGCAGACTGGTCCCTAATTTGGTCTCTTAATTTATTACAGTTTGATTTGCAAAAGTGACCAAGCTTGTTTAATTTTGCAGCAGTGAACTGTTTGTCTCTGTTATCATTGCATCAAGTTTACTTATTTGGATTTAGCTCGCATCCTTTTCAGTAGTACCTGTAGGGGGCAGGTGCATCAAGTATCATGGTAGAGCCACTGCTCTACTGCAAAAAAACAAAAAAAAAAAAACTGTGGCATATGTTATAATCAATGAGCATACAAATTACTGTCATGCCATGTTAAAATCATGTCAGTAGCATGCTACTTATTGATAATGTCATCTGCTATTGGCTGAGCAACTGAGAGGAAGGTTGGCAGTGCTTGCCTATAGCTTTTTTTAATTTAAATTTTTAATTTTTTGTTTAATATGCTGCATCATTTTTGTTGTTGTTGTCTTGTCCTTACCCCTGAACAGTGTCTAGTGGCACCCTCCCTCGAACAATCCCTGGTGTCTAGGGTACCCCCACCATTACTTCTCCATCCCCTAACAGGAAAAAATGAGTCATGGTCATGAACTTGATATACCACCTTTCTGTGGGTGCAACCAAAGTGGTTTACTTGTATTATAGCAGGTACATTTTCTGACCCTAGTGGGCTTACAATCTGAGTTTATACCTGGGGCAATTGAGGGTTAAGTGACTTGCCCAGGGTCACAAGGATCTGCAGTGGGAATTTAACGCAGTTCCCTGGTGTCTGTTGGCACCCCCTGTTGTCTAGTGACGCCCTCCCCCAACAGACCCCTTATATGACAGATTGGCCCTGCCTGTTGCGCCGTCATTTTCAGAATGATGTCTCTGGAGGCAGGCCCAAGTGGGCATCACTAATGCCTCATTAAGAGGTACAGGCTGAGGGGGCCTGGGTGATTGTCATTTGGTACGGGATGTTGTCGCTAGACACCAGGGACTTTTTTTTTTTTTTTAATTCTGGGCTGGTTGGTGCCACTAGATGCCAGGGTAATAGTTTTGTCAGGAAGAGTGGGGTTGGTCAGGAAGGTAGGAGGGAAGGAGAAATGTCAGCTGGTCCCAGTCCTGTCAGGGGATGGGGAGGGCCACTACATACTAGGAAACTGTTTTGTCGGGAAGGAATTGGTTATATTTTGGGGGGAGTGACACAGGGAATACTTTTTTAGTGGGAAACTATAGACCGGTAAGTTTCACGTCGGTGGTAGGAAAAATAGTGGAGTTGCTGCTGAAAGAAAGGATAGTTAACTTTCTAGAAGACAACGGGTTACAGGACTTGAGGCAACATGGGTTTACCAAAGGAAAATCCTGCCAAACGAGTCTCATTGACTTCTTTGACTAGGTAACAAAAGAAATGGATGAAGGCCGTGCGCTAGATGTAATCTACTTGGATTTCAGCAAAGCCTTTGATATGGTCCCCCACAGAAGACTCATGAATAAGCTGAAAGGGCTGAACTTAGGACCGAAAGTGGTGAACTGGACAGAAAACTGGTTGACCGACAGGTGGCAGAGGATGGTGTTAAATGGAATCCACTAGAAGGAACGGAAGGTGAGCAATGGGTTTCCTCAGGGGTCGGTGCTGGGGCCCATTTTGTTTAATTTATTTGTGAGAGATATTGCTGAAGAGTTGGAAGGAAAGGTTTGCCTTTTTCCGGATGACACGAAGATAGCCAATAGAGTGGATACCCTGGAAGGAGTAGAAACGATGAGAAGGGATCTCCAAAATTTAGAAGAATGGTCGAGGGTCTGGCAGTTAAAATTTAATGTTAGCACTCTTCTTTTATCTGGGGTAGCTATCTGTCCTGTTTTCACGTGTTTACTTTCGTACTTATGCGAAAGAAACCGTCTTGCATTATTATTTTCTTTTTCTGTTATGCTCTTTGTGAAATTCTATGTGTAATGTGTTAATAAGTGCTATTAATATAGCAGTGCTCAGTATTTACGTATTACTCCGTTGCATAGTTCTTAGTAATATGTACTAGCCCACATCACTGCACTGTGGCCCTTATATTATCTTTTTTTGTTTGCTCTTTTTGTATGCTGTTGCCCAAATTTCAATTCATTTACGTCAATTGATTAGCATAAGCACTTATCTTGGGGTAGATCTTCGGGCTGATTTTCCTGTCTGCTGGTGGTGGTGTGCTGAAGTTTTCGGAGTAACTAATGTGCGTGATATTGTGTTCGTGAAGACTTAAAATTTTTCCGTTTGAATTTTTTATCCTTTCTCTCCGTCTGTTCTCAACACAAGCTGTGTTTCGCAAATTGATCGCGTCATTACTACTACTACTACTACTATTTAGCATTTCTATAGCGCTACAAGGCGTACGCAGCGCTGCACAAACATAGAAGAAAGACAGTCCCTGCTCAAAGAGCTTACAATCTAATAGACAAAAAATAAAGTAAGCAAATCAATCAATTAATGTGAACGGGAAGGAAGAGAGGAGGGTAGGTGGAGGCGAGTGGTTACAAGTGGTTACGAGTCAAAAGCAATGTTAGAGGTGGGCTTCCAGTCTAGATTTAAAGGTGGCCAAGGATGGGGCAAGACGTAGGGGCTCAGGAAGTTTATTCCAGGCGTAGGGTGCAGCGAGACAGAAGTGGAGGAGTGGCCTAGTGGTTAGGGTGGTGGACTTTGGTCCTGGGAACTGAGGAACTGAGTTCGATTCCCGGCCCAGGAAGCTCCTTGTGACTTTGGGCAAGTCACTTAACCCTCCATTGCCTGCCGCATTGAGCCTGCCATGAGTGGGAAAAAGTGCGGGGTACAAATTAAAAAAAAAAAAAAGGCGCGAAGTCTGGAGTTGGCAGTAGTGGAGAAGGGAATAAGAAGGATTTATCCATGGAGCGGAGTGCACGGGAAGGGGTGTAGGGAAGGACGAGTGTGGAGAGATACTGGGCAGCAGAGTGAGTACATTTATAGGTTAGTAGAAGAAGTTTGAACAGGATGCGAAAACGGATAGGGAGCCAGTGAAGGCTCCCTATCCGTTTTCGCATCCTGTTCAAACATCAGGAGAACTTATAGTATCTGAAATATAAATGCATGCTCTCATAATTAGGTCCCTTGCTTTTTGTTGAGCCTCTGTTTTTCATATTCATGCACAATATCTCAATGGTTAGCTCAATTATTATTTGTTATCCTTGTTATATAAACTCTACTTCCATAGCGTCCCACAGATCAATCCAGAGACGAGTGGTTATGTCCCTCTATCAGCAGGTGGAGATAGAGAGACTTCAGAATCTTACTATATGTAGGCATGTGCAGCCAGCTTACTCTCAGCAGGTGGATAGACATATCCTGTGCAGCTCTCTGGATTGAGATGTGCTCCTAGCCTGTTCCCTCAGGATTAATTGAGCTGATGGTGATTTGCTCCTAGCCTGTTCCCTCAGGATTAGTTTAGCTAGGGGTTTGTGACCATGCTGAGCCAGTAAGGGGTACACTTGGTGGTGCCAGGTCCCTCCCCTACCCTTCCCTGTCGCCAGGCTTGGTGGCATTCCTTGGAGCTACGCTTCTGTTGTTCCCTGCAACTCCTGCCTCTTAAAAAAAAAAAAATAAAATAGAAGAAGGATCTCCAAGACTAAAGCGATCGATTTATGAGATATATATATTGTTTTCGGTGTGGGGGGGTTCATCCTCTTTTCGCCGAATTTCGCCTTTCCTCAGTCTGTGGATGTTCGAGCATTTCTGTTGGAGGAGTTTGGTTCCCTGCTCATGTATAACGTGGGTGTGTTTTCCTGTTTTACCCATTCTGGGTAGGTCTTTCATTTCCTCTGAGGTTGTTGAGTCCTCTTGCAGTTAGGTGTTCTCCGACCTCCGTCTTGGGAGTTGGTTCGAGGCTGTCCTCGAGCCTTTGGCTATATGGAGTTCCCACCCTACTTTGGGGACTGCTTTTGTACATCCCATTCGTCTCTGGATTGATCTGTGGGTCGCTATGGAAGGAAAAATTAGTTATTACCTGATAATTTTCTTTCCATTAGTCCTAACAGATCAATCCAGAGGCCCGCCCTTTACTGTTGTTTCTTTGCTTAATTTCCATTGTCGTCAGGGGGGGTGTTTGTCCCTGTTCTGGTCCACTAGGTTCTGTTCTTTTCTAAGGGACCACTGGAACTGACGGAAAACTACAGAGGATGGAGTACTGTCATGTTGACAGTTTGCCACTTAGGTGGTTTCCCTCCCGCTGGCACGGTGGAGGAAGAGTCTGCAAAGGTTATCTGGAGGCAGAAGTGAACTTTGATATTGGATTGCTTTGCTTTTTCAGTTGCTTTGGTATCGACAATACTGAGAGTAAGCTGGCTGCACATGCCTACATATAGTAAGATTCTGAAGTTCTCTCTATCTCCACCTGCTGGTAGAGGGACATGACAACTTTTCTCTGGATTGATCTGTTGGGACTAATGGAAAGAAAATGATCAGGTAATAACTAATTTTTCCTTATCATATTAGTCTTAGCATACCTGGTGTGGATCGTCATTTCTACTCAAGACTAACCAAACGAAAAAACGCCAGCGCATGCGCTGTTTTTTTATAGGTAACGTCCATGTTGCTCCTCCCTCTCATTTATTCTTGTAACCATTCAATTTCCCGATTCAAGCCTCTTGGCATTACCGTATCCCACTGAAAGATCATTTTCTGTTCCTTATGTTTCAACGCTTTGGCTATATCTCTTCTGTATGTTAGTGTCATTTGATTTAATACGGTGTACTTTAAAATCTTGCAGATTATGGTTCACGCTAACCCAATGTTCCACTAAAGGGGCATCTTTTTTTCTTATATGCAGGTTGCTGATGTGTTCAGCTATTCTTTGATTTTCCTGGTCGTATATCCTATGTACCATAATTTGCATGGACATATTATGCCATAGATTACTTGGGATGACTCACAATCTATGCTAGTCATAATCCAATATGGTCTCCCTCTTCGGATGTGGTACCGCTTCTATCTGCCGTATATATTTACAGTAGACACACCTGGAACAAGGTCTGTGTCCTCCCGCATCTGAATCTCTTAACCTGCCATTATCTTGACTGTTGCTGTAACAGTTCCCCTGTATTTTTGGCTCTTGTGTATGCAAATAATGGATTTTCTTTAAAATTAAGTAAAGATAGTATGGACCAATGTTTTTTGATTATATTTTTCACTAGCCCCATTTTGGTGGAATATGGTAGTATACATGTGAACACATCCTGCTGTTTTTTTTGTTTCACTCTAGGTTGTAATAGCCATAGTGATGTGTACTCACAGCTCTTTTTTGTGCTTTTTTGATCATTTTTTGGGGGTACCCTCTGGCCCTGAATCGGTGATACATTTCCTTTGCCTATATCCTGAAATCGTCCTCTGTACCACACAGTTTCCTTATTCTTAAGAACTGACCTGTTGGAATGCCAGTTTTTACTGCATGTGGGTGAAAGCTATTAAAATGCAACAAAGTATTGGTGTCGGTGGGTTTTCAAAATACTGTAGTTTCGAATTTATTCTGCTTGTATGTAATGGTTATATCTAAATAATTAATTGACAATCCCCCTACCGTCGATTAAATTTAATATATTGATCGCATCCATTAATATAATGGAAAAATTCCTCTAGTTGTTGACTGTCCCCTGTCCATGCCAAGAATATGTCATCAATGAATCTTTTCCAGATCTTTATATAACAACTGAATCTACTATTATATACATACCGATTTTCAAAATTGGCCATGTAAAGGCAGGCTATTGTTGGCGCTACTGTTGCCCCCATTGCAATACCATGATTTTGAATGTAATATGATCTTCATAGCGAGAACATTTTTTATCATCACTATTTTGGCCATGTGATTTAACAAATTAATTTTGCCCATCGATAAGTCCATTTGATTCAACTCCATGGAAATCAGATTCATGGTGCTCTCGTGTGGAATTTTGGTATATAAAGAAACTACGTCCATGGATATGAACTATACGGGCTCATTTTGTAAGTCTGTGGTTTGTAGTATTGAATCAAGTGAGCTGAGTCTCGCATATAGGCCCCTTTTCACGAATTGAAGGTTGTAAATAAAAATCTAAATATTGAGACAGAGGCTCATTTAGTGAACTTCTACTATTGGCCGGCCCGGGGGGTTATTCAAAGTCTTGTGAATCTTTGGTACAAAATAGATATGTGGTGTGGTGGGATGTCTGCTGAACAAATATTGAAGTTCTTTTATCGATAGACTACCATTATCCACTTCTGCTTTTAGCATTTGGTAAATTTTTTCCTGAATTTCATTAGTGGGGTCAATGTCCAGTTCCTGATAGTACTCTCGATCATCCAACTGCCGATGGGCTTCCTCCCTGTATTTTTCTTTGTCTTGAATTACGACTCCAACCCCTTTGTCCACCCTGTGAATGATTATGCTCTGATCTTGAACTAATTCCCTTAGGGCTCCCTGCTGTGCTCTACTCAAATTATGTGGTTGATATATTTTATTCTTCTTCATCTCTGTAAGATCCTGTAGTACTAATTGCGAAAATGTTTCAATAGTAGCTTCCGGGGGCCACAGTGGTATCCATGTCGATGGTAGTTTATGGGAAGCTAGAAAAGGTTGATATTGTTGTTCTTCTTCTCTAATTGAACTATCATGTTCTTGCTTCCTA